>NW_026778195.1:2450786-12450786 GCF_025265405.1 Mesoplodon densirostris | reverse complement strand
GAATCCTGTCATCACAATGCACCATGCCCATCGTCCTAAGGTTTCAGGCTATTGTCATCACAATGAAATAAAAATGCTCCATGACCTCTGTCATAACAATGCTCCAAACCCTTGTGATCACAATATTCCATAACACTTGTCATCACAATGCCCCATGACGCTCGTCATCACAATTATCAATGGACTTCTCATCACAATGCTCCATGACGGTTGTCATCACAATGCTCAACACACTTGTCATCAAAACGCTCCCTGACACTTGTTGTCTGTTTGCTCCTTGAACCCTGTCATGACAAGGCTGCATGCCTTTTTCATAACAATGATCCATGCCCTTTTCATCACAGTGCTCCGAGACCCATGTAATTTCAATGCTCCATGCCCTTGTCATCACAAAGCTCAATGACGCATGCCATCAGAATGCTCCTTCTTCTTCTCCTCACAATGCTTCATGCCATAGTCCTCACAATGTTCCAAGACCCCGGTAATCACAATGCTCCATGCCCTTGTCATCAAAAAACTCCATGACGCATGTCATCAGAATGCTCTATGCCCTAGTCATCACAATGCTCCAAGACCCTGTAATCACAGTGCTACATGCCCCTTTTCATCAGAATGCTCCATGAGACTTGTCATCACAAGTCTCCTGGTCTTCTCATCACAATGCTCCAGGACCTTGTTATCACCATACTCCATTCCCTTGTCAACACAATGCTCCATGACCCCTGTCATCACGATAATCCATGATCATTTTCAGCCCAATGCTCCACGACCTACTCATCACAATCCTCAATGGCCAATATAATCACAGTGCTCCATGACCACTGTCATCACAACACTCCATGACCCTTGACAACGCAATGATCCTGGACTCTTGTGATCACAATGCTCCATTCCCTAGTCCTCACAATGCTCCATGAACCCAGTCATCAGAACACTCCATGAACATTTTCAGCCCTGTGCTCCATGACACCTGTCATCACAATGCTCCATGCCTTTGTCAGCAAAATGCTACATGACCTTGTTATTACAATGCTCTATGCGCTTTTCATCACAATACTCCATTTCCATTGTCATCACAATCCTCCATGAATCTTGCGATCACATTGCTTCATGCCGTTGTCATCACAATGCTCCATGCTCCTTGAAATCAAAATGATCCATGAACTCTGTCATCACAATGCTCCAAACCCTTGTGATCACAATGTTCCATAACACTGGTCATCACAACGCTCCATGATGCCTGTCATCACAATACTCCATACCCTTTTCATCATAATGGTCCATGACCTTTGTGATCACAATTCTCAATACACATGTCATCACAATGCTCCCTGACACTTGTCGTCAGAATGCTCCTTGAACCCTGTCACGAAAAGGCTCCATGCATTTTCATCACAATGCCCCATGCCGTTTTCATCACAATGCTCCATGCCATTGTCATCAAAATACTCCACAAGCTTGTCATCAGAATGCTCCATGACCCATGTCATCACAATTCTCCATGCACTTGTCAGCACAATGCTCCCTGAACCTTGTCATCACAATGCTCCAAGCCATTGTCATCACAGTGCTCCATTACCTTTGTCATCAGAATCCTCCAGGACACTTGGCATCACAATGCTCCATTCCATTGTCATCACAATGGGCCATTACATATGTCATCACAATGCTCCCTGACACCTCTCTTCACAATACTGCATGACCTCGTCATCAAAATGCTCCATGCCCACTGACATCATAGTGTTCCATAACAACTGTCATCAAAATGTTCCATAAAACTTTTCATTAAATTGCTCCATGACCCTGTCATCAGGATGCTCCCTGCCCTTCTCATCACAATGCACAACGCCCTTGCCATCAAAATGCTCCTGACCTTTGTCATCACAAAGATCCATGACACTTGGCATCACACTGCTCCATGTCATTGTCATCACAATGCTCCATGTACCCTCTCATAACATTGCTCAATGCCCTTGTCATCACACAGCTCCATGACACTTGTCATCACAATGCTCGATGCCCTTCTCATCACAATGCTCCATGCCCTTGTCATTACAGTCCTGCATGACACATGTATCACAGTGTTCCCTGCCCTTGTCATCACAATGCTCCATGCCCACTCTCATCACAATAATCCATGAAACATTTCAGACCAAAGTTCCATACCCTTCTTATCACAATGCTCCATTACCCCTGTCATAACAATGCACCATGACCCCTGCCATCACAATATTCCACGGCCTAGTCATCACCAAGTTCCATGACACTTCTCATCACAATGCTCAAGACCCCTGAAATCACAATGCTACATTCGCTTGTCATCACAAAGCTCCATGACGCATGCCATCTTAATGTTCCATGGCCTTCTCATCACAATGTTCCATACCTTTGTCATCACAATGCTCCAAGACCCCTCTAATCACAATGCTCCATGCCCCATTTCATCTCAGTGCTTCATGAACCCTGTCATCACAAAGAACCATGCCCATCATCAAAAAGCTTCAGGCTATTGTCATCACAATTAAATCAATATTCTCCATGACCTCTGTGTTCCTAATGCTCCAAACACTTGTGATCACAATGTTGCATAACAATTATCATCACAAAGCTCTATGACATTTGTCATCACAATGCTCGATTCCATTGTCATCACAATGGGCAATTACATATGTCATCACAATGCTCCCTGACACCTGTCTTCACAGTACTGCATGACCTGGTCATCACAATGCTCCATGCCCTTGTCAACACAATGCGCCATTCCAACTGTCATCGCGAAAATCCATGAAAGTTATTAGACCATTGTTCCATGCCCTTGTCATCACAATGCTCCATGCCCTTGTTATCACAATGCTCCATGACCCTTGTCATCATGATGCTCCGTGACTCCAGTCATCACAATGCTTCTTGACCTTTGTCATCACAATGGTCCATGCCGTCGTCATCAACAGTCTCTGTGACCTTTTTAAGCACAATGCTCCATGAACATTTCATCACAATGGTCTTTGACACTTGTCATCACAATGCTCTATGCCCTTCTCAGCACAATGCTCCATGACCCTTGTCATCACAATGCTCCATGCGCTTGTCAGCACAATGCTCCATGACACATGTCATCACAATGCACCATGTGCTTGTCATCACAGTGCTCCACAATCTTGTCATCACAATGCTCCATAAAATTTGTCATCACAATGCTCCATGCACTTCTCATCAAAATGTTCTCTCACCACTGATATCACAATGCTACATCACTATTTGTCACAATACTCCGTCAACCCTGTCATCACAATGTTCCATGACTCCTGTCAGCACAATGCTACATGCACTTATCATCAGAATGTTCGATGACCCCTGACATCACAATGTTCCATAACACCTGTCATCAAAATGTTCCATGACACTTTTCATCAAATTGCTTAATGACCCTGTCATCACAATGCTCCCTGCCCTTCTCATCACAATGTACAACGACCTTGCCATCAAAATGCTCCTTGACATTTGTCATCACAAAGATCTATGACCCTTGGCATCACAATGCTCCATGTCATTGTCATCACAATGCTCCATGAACGCTCTCTTCACATTGCTCCATGCCCTTGTCTTCACAAAGCTCCATGACACATGTCATCAGTATGCTCCCTGCCCTTCTCATCACAATGCTCCATGCCCTTGCCATGACAATGCTCCATTACACCTGTCATAACAATGCTCCATAACCCCTGCCATCACGATGTCCCATGGCCTTGTCATCACAAGGCTCCATGACCCTTCTCATCACAATGCTCCAAAACCCTGTAATCACAATGCTGTATGCCCCTTTTCATCTCAATGATCCATGAAACCTGTCATCACAATGCACCATGCCCATCATCATAATGCTTCATGCTATTGTCATCACAATGAAATCAAAATGCTCCATGACCTCTGTCATCACAATGCTCCAAACCCTTGTGATCACAATATTCCATAACACTTGTCATCACTATGCCCCATGACGCTCGTCATTACAATTATCCATGGTCTTCTCATCACAATGCTCCATGACATTCGTCATCACAATGCTCAATACACTTGTCATCAAAATGCTCCCAGACACTTGTTGTTTGTATGCTCCTTGAACCCTGTCATGACAAGGCTCCTTGCCTTTTTCATCACAATGATCCATGCCATTTTCATCACAGTGGTCCAAGACCCCTGTAATCACAATGCTCCATGCCCTTGTCATCACAAAGCTCAATGACTCATGCCATCAGAATGCTCCTTGGTCTTCTCCTCACAATGCTCCATGCCCTTGTCAGAACAATGTTCCAAGACCCCTGTAATCACAATGCTCCATGCCCCTTTTCATCAGTATGCTCCATGAGAATGGTCATCACAACTTTCCATGGTTTTCTCATCACAATGCTCCAGGACCTTGTCATCACAATGCTTCACGACCTTGTCATGAAAATTTTCAATGGCCCTTGTCATCATAATGCTCCAAGCCCTAATCATCACAATGCTCCATTATATTTGTCATCACAATCCTCCCTTACATTTGGCATCACAATGCTCCATGCCATTGTCATCGCCATGGACCATGACATATTTCATCACAATGCTCCGTGACACCTGACTTCACAATACTCCATGACCTACTTATCACACTGCTCCATGCCCTTGTCATCACAATGCACCATGCTCAATGTCATCACAATAATCTATGAAACTTGTCAGACCACTGCTCCATGCCCCTGCCATCACAATGTTCCATTCCCTTGTCATCACAATGCTCCATGACAACTGTCATCACAATGCTCCGTGACTCCATTCATCACAATGCTTCATAACGTGTGTCATCACAATGGTCCATGCCCGAGTCCTCACAACGCTCTGTGACATTTGTAACCACAAAGCTCCATGAACTTTTCCTCACAATTCTTTGTGACCCTTGTCATCACAATGCTCCTTGTCTTTGTCAGAACAATGCTCCATGACCATTGTCATCACAATGTGCCACGCACATTTCATCACAACAGTACACAACCTTGTCATTGCAATGCTCCATAAACCTTGTAATAACAATTGTCCATGCACTTCTCATCAAAATGCTCTCTCACCAGAGATATCACAATGTTCCATCACTAGTCATCACAATACTCCCTCACACATGTAATCACAATGTTCCATGACCCTGTCATCACAATGCTACATCCTCTTATCCTAACAATGTTCCCTGACACCTAACATCACAATGTTCCATAACCCCTGTCATCAAAATGCTCCATGACCCTTTTCATCCCAAATCTCCAAGAACCCTGACATCACAATGTTCTGTAACCCCTGCCATCAAAATGTTCCATTACACTTTTCATTAACTTGCTGCTTGACCCGGTCATCAAAATGCTCCCTGCCTTTCTCATCACAATGCACCATGTCCTTGTCATCAAAATGCTCCATGACTTGTCATCACAAAGCTCCATGACCCTTGGCATCACAAGGCTCCATATCATTGTCATCACAATGCTCCATGAACACTCTCATCACATTACTCCATGCACTTGTCATCACAAAGCTCCATGACCCCTGTCATCACAATGCTCCGTGACTCTAGGCATCACAATGCTTCATAACATTTGTCATCACAATGGTCCATGCCCGCTTCGTCACAAGGCTCTGTGACCTCTGTAACCACAATGCTCCATGATATTTTCATCACAATGCTCCGTAATACTTGTCATCACAATGCTCCATGTGTTTGTCAGAAAAATGCTCCATGACTCTTGTCATCAAAATGTGCCACACACTTTTCATCACAATGGTCCACAAATTTCTCATCGCCATGCACCATAAAGCTTGTAATCACAATGCTCCATGCCCTTCTCATCACAATGCTCCATTACCCCTCTGATAACAATGCTCCATGACCACTGCCATCACAATGTTCCACGGCCTTGTCACCACAAGGCTCCATGACCCTTGTCATCACAATGCTCCAAGACCCCTGTAATCACAATGTTCCATGCCCGTGTCTTCACAAAGCCCTATGACACATGTCATCAGAATGTTCCATGGCTTTCTCATGAAAATGCTCCTTTCTCTTGTCATCAAAATGCTCCAAGACCCCTTAATCACAATGCCCCATGCCCTTTTTCATCTCAATGATCCATGAACTCTGTCATCACAATGCATCATGCCCACCATCATAATGCTTCAGGCTATTGTCAGCACAAGGAAATCAAAATTCTCCATGACCTCTGTCATCACAATGCTCCATGACCCCTGACATCACAATACTTCATGTACATTTTCATCCCAATGCTCCATGACACTTATCACAATGATCCATGCCCTTGCCATCCCAATGTTCCATGACCCCTGTATTAACAATGCGCCGGGGCCTCCCTGGTGGCGCAGTGGTTAAGAGTCCGCCTGCCGATGAAGGGGATACGGGTTCGTGCCCCGGTCTGGGACATCCCATATGCCGCGCAGCGGCTGGGGCCGTGAGCCATGGCCGCTGGGCCTGCGCATCCGGAGGCTGTGCTCCGCAACGGGAGAGGCCCCAACAGTGAGAGGCCCACATACCACAAAAAGAAAAAAGAAAAAAAAAAAAACAATGCTCCGTGACGCTTGTCATCACAGTTCTCCATGACACCAGTCATCACTATGCTCCATGCCTTTGTCAGCAAAATGCTACATGACCTTGTCATTACAATGCTCTATGCGCTTGTCATCACAATACTTCATTTCCATTGTCATCACAATCCTCCATGAACCTTGGGATCACATTGCTTCATGCCCTTGTCATCACAATGCTCCATGCTCCTTGAAATCAAAATGATCCATGACCTCTGTCATCACAATGCTCCAAACCCTTGTGATAACAAAGTACCATAACAATTGTCATCACAACACTCCATGATGCCTGTCAGCACAATACTCCATGCCCTTTTCATTACAAAGCACCATGACCTTTCTCATCACAATTCTCAATACACTTGTCATCACAATGCTCCCTGACACTTGTCATCACAGTGCTCCTTGAACCCTGTCACGAAAAGGCTCCATGCCTTTTTCATCACAATGCCCCATGCCCTTTTCATCACAATGCTCCATGCCATTGTCATCAAAATACTCCACAAGCTTGTCATCAGAATGCTCCATGACCCATGTCATCACAATTCTCCATGCACTTGTCAGCACAATGCTCCCTGAACCTTGTCATCACAATGCTCCAAGCCATTGTCATCACAGTGCTCCATTACCTTTGTCATCAGAATCCTCCAGGACACTTGGCATCACAATGCTCCATTCCATTGTCATCACAATGGGCCATTACATATGTCATCACAATGCTCCCTGACACCTCTCTTCACAATACTGCATGACCTCGTCATCAAAATGCTCCATGCCCACTGACATCATAGTGTTCCATAACAACTGTCATCAAAATGTTCCATAAAACTTTTCATTAAATTGCTCCATGACCCTGTCATCAGGATGCTCCCTGCCCTTCTCATCACAATGCACAACGCCCTTGCCATCAAAATGCTCCTGACCTTTGTCATCACAAAGATCCATGACACTTGGCATCACACTGCTCCATGTCATTGTCATCACAATGCTCCATGTACCCTCTCATAACATTGCTCAATGCCCTTGTCATCACACAGCTCCATGACACTTGTCATCACAATGCTCGATGCCCTTCTCATCACAATGCTCCATGCCCTTGTCATTACAGTCCTGCATGACACATGTATCACAGTGTTCCCTGCCCTTGTCATCACAATGCTCCATGCCCACTCTCATCACAATAATCCATGAAACATTTCAGACCAAAGTTCCATACCCTTCTTATCACAATGCTCCATTACCCCTGTCATAACAATGCACCATGACCCCTGCCATCACAATATTCCACGGCCTAGTCATCACCAAGTTCCATGACACTTCTCATCACAATGCTCAAGACCCCTGAAATCACAATGCTACATTCGCTTGTCATCACAAAGCTCCATGACGCATGCCATCTTAATGTTCCATGGCCTTCTCATCACAATGTTCCATACCTTTGTCATCACAATGCTCCAAGACCCCTCTAATCACAATGCTCCATGCCCCATTTCATCTCAGTGCTTCATGAACCCTGTCATCACAAAGAACCATGCCCATCATCAAAAAGCTTCAGGCTATTGTCATCACAATTAAATCAATATTCTCCATGACCTCTGTGTTCCTAATGCTCCAAACACTTGTGATCACAATGTTGCATAACAATTATCATCACAAAGCTCTATGACATTTGTCATCACAATGCTCGATTCCATTGTCATCACAATGGGCAATTACATATGTCATCACAATGCTCCCTGACACCTGTCTTCACAGTACTGCATGACCTGGTCATCACAATGCTCCATGCCCTTGTCAACACAATGCGCCATTCCAACTGTCATCGCGAAAATCCATGAAAGTTATTAGACCATTGTTCCATGCCCTTGTCATCACAATGCTCCATGCCCTTGTTATCACAATGCTCCATGACCCTTGTCATCATGATGCTCCGTGACTCCAGTCATCACAATGCTTCTTGACCTTTGTCATCACAATGGTCCATGCCGTCGTCATCAACAGTCTCTGTGACCTTTTTAAGCACAATGCTCCATGAACATTTCATCACAATGGTCTTTGACACTTGTCATCACAATGCTCTATGCCCTTCTCAGCACAATGCTCCATGACCCTTGTCATCACAATGCTCCATGCGCTTGTCAGCACAATGCTCCATGACACATGTCATCACAATGCACCATGTGCTTGTCATCACAGTGCTCCACAATCTTGTCATCACAATGCTCCATAAAATTTGTCATCACAATGCTCCATGCACTTCTCATCAAAATGTTCTCTCACCACTGATATCACAATGCTACATCACTATTTGTCACAATACTCCGTCAACCCTGTCATCACAATGTTCCATGACTCCTGTCAGCACAATGCTACATGCACTTATCATCAGAATGTTCGATGACCCCTGACATCACAATGTTCCATAACACCTGTCATCAAAATGTTCCATGACACTTTTCATCAAATTGCTTAATGACCCTGTCATCACAATGCTCCCTGCCCTTCTCATCACAATGTACAACGACCTTGCCATCAAAATGCTCCTTGACATTTGTCATCACAAAGATCTATGACCCTTGGCATCACAATGCTCCATGTCATTGTCATCACAATGCTCCATGAACGCTCTCTTCACATTGCTCCATGCCCTTGTCTTCACAAAGCTCCATGACACATGTCATCAGTATGCTCCCTGCCCTTCTCATCACAATGCTCCATGCCCTTGCCATGACAATGCTCCATTACACCTGTCATAACAATGCTCCATAACCCCTGCCATCACGATATCCCATGGCCTTGTCATCACAAGGCTCCATGACCCTTCTCATCACAATGCTCCAAAACCCTGTAATCACAATGCTGTATGCCCCTTTTCATCTCAATGATCCATGAAACCTGTCATCACAATGCACCATGCCCATCATCATAATGCTTCATGCTATTGTCATCACAATGAAATCAAAATGCTCCATGACCTCTGTCATCACAATGCTCCAAACCCTTGTGATCACAATATTCCATAACACTTGTCATCACTATGCCCCATGACGCTCGTCATTACAATTATCCATGGTCTTCTCATCACAATGCTCCATGACATTCGTCATCACAATGCTCAATACACTTGTCATCAAAATGCTCCCAGACACTTGTTGTTTGTATGCTCCTTGAACCCTGTCATGACAAGGCTCCTTGCCTTTTTCATCACAATGATCCATGCCATTTTCATCACAGTGGTCCAAGACCCCTGTAATCACAATGCTCCATGCCCTTGTCATCACAAAGCTCAATGACTCATGCCATCAGAATGCTCCTTGGTCTTCTCCTCACAATGCTCCATGCCCTTGTCAGAACAATGTTCCAAGACCCCTGTAATCACAATGCTCCATGCCCCTTTTCATCAGTATGCTCCATGAGAATGGTCATCACAACTTTCCATGGTTTTCTCATCACAATGCTCCAGGACCTTGTCATCACAATGCTTCACGACCTTGTCATGAAAATTTTCAATGGCCCTTGTCATCATAATGCTCCAAGCCCTAATCATCACAATGCTCCATTATATTTGTCATCACAATCCTCCCTTACATTTGGCATCACAATGCTCCATGCCATTGTCATCGCCATGGACCATGACATATTTCATCACAATGCTCCGTGACACCTGACTTCACAATACTCCATGACCTACTTATCACACTGCTCCATGCCCTTGTCATCACAATGCACCATGCTCAATGTCATCACAATAATCTATGAAACTTGTCAGACCACTGCTCCATGCCCCTGCCATCACAATGTTCCATTCCCTTGTCATCACAATGCTCCATGACAACTGTCATCACAATGCTCCGTGACTCCATTCATCACAATGCTTCATAACGTGTGTCATCACAATGGTCCATGCCCGAGTCCTCACAACGCTCTGTGACATTTGTAACCACAAAGCTCCATGAACTTTTCCTCACAATTCTTTGTGACCCTTGTCATCACAATGCTCCTTGTCTTTGTCAGAACAATGCTCCATGACCATTGTCATCACAATGTGCCACGCACATTTCATCACAACAGTACACAACCTTGTCATTGCAATGCTCCATAAACCTTGTAATAACAATTGTCCATGCACTTCTCATCAAAATGCTCTCTCACCAGAGATATCACAATGTTCCATCACTAGTCATCACAATACTCCCTCACACATGTAATCACAATGTTCCATGACCCTGTCATCACAATGCTACATCCTCTTATCCTAACAATGTTCCCTGACACCTAACATCACAATGTTCCATAACCCCTGTCATCAAAATGCTCCATGACCCTTTTCATCCCAAATCTCCAAGAACCCTGACATCACAATGTTCTGTAACCCCTGCCATCAAAATGTTCCATTACACTTTTCATTAACTTGCTGCTTGACCCGGTCATCAAAATGCTCCCTGCCTTTCTCATCACAATGCACCATGTCCTTGTCATCAAAATGCTCCATGACTTGTCATCACAAAGCTCCATGACCCTTGGCATCACAAGGCTCCATATCATTGTCATCACAATGCTCCATGAACACTCTCATCACATTACTCCATGCACTTGTCATCACAAAGCTCCATGACCCCTGTCATCACAATGCTCCGTGACTCTAGGCATCACAATGCTTCATAACATTTGTCATCACAATGGTCCATGCCCGCTTCGTCACAAGGCTCTGTGACCTCTGTAACCACAATGCTCCATGATATTTTCATCACAATGCTCCGTAATACTTGTCATCACAATGCTCCATGTGTTTGTCAGAAAAATGCTCCATGACTCTTGTCATCAAAATGTGCCACACACTTTTCATCACAATGGTCCACAAATTTCTCATCGCCATGCACCATAAAGCTTGTAATCACAATGCTCCATGCCCTTCTCATCACAATGCTCCATTACCCCTCTGATAACAATGCTCCATGACCACTGCCATCACAATGTTCCACGGCCTTGTCACCACAAGGCTCCATGACCCTTGTCATCACAATGCTCCAAGACCCCTGTAATCACAATGTTCCATGCCCGTGTCTTCACAAAGCCCTATGACACATGTCATCAGAATGTTCCATGGCTTTCTCATGAAAATGCTCCTTTCTCTTGTCATCAAAATGCTCCAAGACCCCTTAATCACAATGCCCCATGCCCTTTTTCATCTCAATGATCCATGAACTCTGTCATCACAATGCATCATGCCCACCATCATAATGCTTCAGGCTATTGTCAGCACAAGGAAATCAAAATTCTCCATGACCTCTGTCATCACAATGCTCCATGACCCCTGACATCACAATACTTCATGTACATTTTCATCCCAATGCTCCATGACACTTATCACAATGATCCATGCCCTTGCCATCCCAATGTTCCATGACCCCTGTATTAACAATGCGCCGGGGCCTCCCTGGTGGCGCAGTGGTTAAGAGTCCGCCTGCCGATGAAGGGGATACGGGTTCGTGCCCCGGTCTGGGACATCCCATATGCCGCGCAGCGGCTGGGGCCGTGAGCCATGGCCGCTGGGCCTGCGCATCCGGAGGCTGTGCTCCGCAACGGGAGAGGCCCCAACAGTGAGAGGCCCACATACCACAAAAAGAAAAAAGAAAAAAAAAAAAACAATGCTCCGTGACGCTTGTCATCACAGTTCTCCATGACACCAGTCATCACTATGCTCCATGCCTTTGTCAGCAAAATGCTACATGACCTTGTCATTACAATGCTCTATGCGCTTGTCATCACAATACTTCATTTCCATTGTCATCACAATCCTCCATGAACCTTGGGATCACATTGCTTCATGCCCTTGTCATCACAATGCTCCATGCTCCTTGAAATCAAAATGATCCATGACCTCTGTCATCACAATGCTCCAAACCCTTGTGATAACAAAGTACCATAACAATTGTCATCACAACACTCCATGATGCCTGTCAGCACAATACTCCATGCCCTTTTCATTACAAAGCACCATGACCTTTCTCATCACAATTCTCAATACACTTGTCATCACAATGCTCCCTGACACTTGTCATCACAGTGCTCCTTGAACCCTGTCACGAAAAGGCTCCATGCCTTTTTCATCACAATGCCCCATGCCGTTGTCATCTCAATGCTCCATGCCATTGTCATCAAACTACTCCAAAAGCTTGTCATGAGAATGCTCCATGACACTTGTCATCACAATTCTCCATTCACTTGTCAGCACAATGCTCCCTGACCCTTGTCATCACAATACTCCAAGCCATTGTCATCACATTGCTCCATTACCTTTGTCATCAGAATCCTCCATGACACTTGGCATCACAATGCTCCATGACATCGTGATCACAATGGGCCATTACATATGTGATCACAGTACTCCCTGACACCTGTCTTCACAATACGGCATGACCTGGTCATCACGATGCTCCATGGCCTTGTCATCACATAGCTCCATGCCCTTGTCATAACAATCCTGCATGACTCATGTTTCATAGTGTTCCGTACCCTTGTCATCACAATGCTCCTTTCCCACTCAAATCACAATAATCCATGAAACATTTCAGAGCAATGTTCCATGCCCTTCTCATCACAATGCTCCATTAGCTCTGTCATAACAATGCACCATGACGCCTGCAATCACAATGTTCCACGGCATAATCATCACAAGGTTACATGAAACTTTTCATCACAATGCTGAAGACCCCTGTAATCACAATGCTCCATTCCCTTGTCATCACAAAGCTCCATGACGCATGTCATCAGAATGTTCCATGCACTTCTCATCACAATGCTCCAAGCCCTTGTCATCACAATGCTCCAAGACCCCTGTAAACACAATTATGAATGCCCCTTTTCATCTCAATGCTCCATGAACCCTGTCATCTCAATGCACCATGCCCATCATCATAATGCTTCAGGCTATTTTAAGCACAATGAAATCAATATACTCCATGACCTCTATCATCATAATGCTCCAAACCCTTGGGATCACAATGTTCCATAACACTTATCATCACAACACCTGATGACGCTCATCATCACAATTATCCATGGTCTTCTCATCACAGTGCTCCATGATCTTTGTCATCAAGATGCTCAATACACTTGTCATCACAATGCTCCCTGACACTTGTCATCAGTATGCTCCTTGAACCCTGTCATGAAAAGGCTCCATGAATTTTTCATCACAATAATCCATGCCCTTTTCATTACAATGCTCCAAGATCACTGAAATCACAATGCTACTTGCCCTTGTCATCAAAAAGCTCCATGACGCATGTCATCAGAATGTTCCATGGCCTTCTCATCACAATGCTCCACGCCCTTGTAATCACAATGCTCCAACACCCCTGTAATCACAATGCTCCAAGTCCAATTTCATCAGTATGTTCCATGAGACTTGTCATCACAAGTCTCCATGGTCTTCTCATCACAATGCTCCAGGACATTGTCATCACCATGCTCCATTCCCTTGTCATCACAATGCTCCATGACCTATGTCATCACAATAATCCATGAACATTTTCAGCCCAATGCTCCACGAACTTCTCATCACAATGCTCTATGGCCAATATCATCACAATGCTCCATGACCACTGTCATCACAACACTCAATGACACCTGACAACACAATCATCTGGGACTCTTGTCATCACAATGTCCAATTCCCTAGTCATCACAATGTTCCATGACACCTGTCATCACTACACTCCATGAACATTTTCAGCGCAGTGCTCCATGACACTTGTCATCACAATGATCCATGCCCTTGTCATCCCAATGTTCCATGACCCCTGTATTCACAATGCTCCGTGACGCGTGTCATCACAGTGCTCCATGATACATGTCATCACAATGCTCCATGCATTTGTCAGCAATATGCTACATGACTTTGTCATTACAATCCTATATGCGCTTGTCATCACAATACTCCATTTCCATTGTCATCACAATCCTCCATGAACCTTGGCGTCATATTGCTACATGCCCTTGTCATCAAAATGCTCCATGCTCCTTGAAATCAAAATGATCCATGACCTCTGTCATCACAATGCTCCAAACCCTTTTGATCACAATGTTCCATAACACTTGTTATCACAATGCTCCATGATGCCTGTCATCACAATACTCCATGCACTTTTCATCACAATGCTCCATGATCTTTGTCATCAAAATTCTCAATACACTTGTCATCAAAGTGCTCCCTGACACTTGTCATCAGAATGCTCCTTGAAACCTGTCACGAAAAGTCTCCATGCCTTTTTCATCACAATGTCCCATGCCGCTTTCATCACAATGCTCCATGCCATTGTCATCAAAATACTCCACAAGCTTGTCATCCGAATGCTCCATGAGTCTTGTCATCACAATTCTCCATTCACTTGTCAGCACAATGCTCCCTGACCCTTGTCATCACAGTGTTCCAAGCCATTGTCATCACAATGCTCCATTACATTTTTCATCAGAATATTCCATGACACTTGGCATCACAATGCTCCATGCCATTGTCATCAAAATGGGCCATTACATATGTGATCACAATGCTCCCTGACACTTGTCTTCACAATACTGCATGACCTGGTCATCACAATGCTCCATGCCCTTGTCATCACAATGTGCCATTCCAACAGTCATTGCAATAATCCATGAAACTTAATAGAACAATTTTCCATGCCCTTGTTATCACAATGCTCCATGATTCCTGTCATCACAATGCTCCTTCACTCCATTCATCACAATGCTTCATGACCTTTGTCATCACAAAGGTCCATGCCTTCGTCATCAACAGTCTCTGTGACTTTTTAACCACAATGCTCCATGAACTTTTCATCACAATGCTCTTTGACACTTGTCATCACAATGCTCTAAGCTTTTCTCAGCACAATGCTCCATGACCCTTTTCATCACAAAGCTCCATGCACTTGTCAGCACAATTCTCCATGACACATGTCATCATAATGCTCCATGACCCCTGTCATCACAATGCTCCGTGACTCCAGTCATCACAATGCTTCATAACGATTGTCATCACAAAGGTCCATGCCCGCGTCATCACAAGGCTCTGTGAACTTTGTAACCACAATGCTCCATGAACTTTTCATCACAATTCTCTGTGACCCTTGTCATAACAATGTTCCATGTCTTTGTCAGAACAATGCTCCATGACCATTGTCATCACAATGTGCCATGCCCTTTTCATCACAATGCACCATGCACACTCTCTTCACAATAATCTATGAAACTTGTCAGTCCAATGCTCCATGCCACTGTCATCACAATGCTCCATGCCCTTGTCATCACAATGCTCCATGACCCCTGTCATCACAATGCTCCGTGACTCCAGTCATCACAATGATTCATAACGTTTGCCATCACAATGGTCCATGTCCACGTCTTCAAAAGGCTCTGTGACCTTTGTAACCACAATGCTCCATGAACATTTCATCACAATTCTCTGTGAAACTTGTCATCACAATGCTCCATGTCTTCGTCAGAACAATGCTCCATGACCATTGTCATCAAAATGTGCCATGCGCATTTCATCACAATGGTCCACAAACTTGTCATTGCAATGCTCCATAAAACTTGTAAGCACAATGCTCCATGCCCTTGTCATCACAGTGTGACATTCCAACTGTCATCGCAATACTCCATGAAACTTATTAGACCAATGTTCCATGCCCTTGTCATCACAATGCTCCATGCCCTTGTTATCACAATGCTCCTTGACCCCTGTCATCACAGTGCTCCGTGACTCCAGTCATCACAATGCTTCATGACCTTTGTCATCACAATGGTCCATGCCCTCGTCATCAACAATCTCTGTGACCTTTTTAACCACAATGCTCCATGATCTTTTCATCACAATGCTCTTTGACCCTTGTCATCACAGTGCTCTATGCCTTTCTCAGCACAATGCTCCATGACCCTTGTCATCACAATGCTCCATGCACTTTTCAGCCCAATGCTCCATGACACATATCATCACAATGCACCATGCGATTGTCATCACAGTGCTCCACAACATTGTCATCACAATGCTTCATAAAATTTGTCATCACAATGCTCCATGCACTTCTCACCAAAATGCTCTCTCACCACTGATATCACAATGCTACATCACTATTTGTCACAATACTCCCTCACCCCTGTCATCACAATGTTCCATGACTCCTGTCATCACAATGCTACATGCACTTATCATCACAAAGTTCGATGACCACTGACATCACAATGTTCCATAACACTTGTCATCAAAATGTTCCATGACAACTTTCATCAAATTGCTCCCAGACCCTGTCATCACAGTGCTCCCTGCCCTTCTCATCACAATGCTCATCGCCCTTGCCATCAAAATGCTCCATGACATTTGTCATCACAAAGATCCATGACACTTTGCATAACAATGCTCAATGTCATTGTCATCACAATGCTCCATGAACGCTCTCATCACATTGCTCCATGCCCTTGTCTTCACATAGCTCCATGACACATGTCATCAGAATGCTCCATGGCCTTCTCATCACAATGCTCCATGCGCTTGCCATCACAATGCTCCATTACAACTGTCATAACAATGCTCCATGACCCTTCCCATAACGATGTTCCATGGCCTTGTCAATACAAGGCTCCATGACCCTTCTCATCAAAATGCTCCAATAACACTGTAATCACAGTGCTCTATGCCCCTTTTCATCTCAATGATCCATGAACCCTATCATCACAATGCACAATGCCCATCATCATAATGCTTCATGCTATTGTCATAACAATGAAATCAAAATGTTCCATGACCTCTGTCATAACAATGCTCCAAACCCTTGTGATCACAATATTCTATAACACTTGTCATCACAATGCCCAATGATGCTCGTCTTCACAATTATCCATGGTCTTCTCATCACAATACTCCATGACCTTCGTCATCACAATGCTCAATACACTTGTCATCAACATGCTCCCTGACACTTGTTGTCTGTGTGCTTCTTGAACCCTGTCATGACAAGGCTCCATGCCATTTTCATCACAATGATCCATGCCCTTTTCATCACAATGCTCCAAGTCCCATGTAATCACAATGGTCCATGCCAATGTCTTCACAAACCTCAAAGACGCATGCCATCAGAAGGCTCCTTGGTCTTCTCCTCACAATGCTCCATGCCCTTGTCTTCACAATGTTCCAAGAGCCCTGTAATTACAATGATCCATGCCTATTTCATCAGTATGCTCCATGAGACTCTTCTTCACAAGGCTCCATGGTTTTATCATCACAATGCTCCAGTACATTGTCATCACAATGCTTCACGACCTTGTCATCAAAATTTTCAATGGCCTTTGTCATCATAATGCTTCAAGCCCTAATCATCACAACCCTCCATTACATTTGGTATCACAAAGCTCCATGCCATTGTCATCGCCATGGATCATGACATATGTCATCACAATGCTCCCTGACACCTGTCTTCACAATACTCCATGACCTTATCATCACAATGCTCCATGCCCTTGTCATCACAATGCACCATGCCCACTCTCATCACAATAATCTATGAAAATTGTCAGACCAATGCTCCATGACACTGTCATCACAATGCTCCATGCCCTTGTCATCACAATGCTTCATAACGTTTGTCATCACAATGGTCCATGCCCGCGTCATCACAAGGCTCTGTGACCTTTGTAACCACAATGCTCCATGAACTTTTCATCACAATTCTCTGAGAAACTTGTCATCTCAATGCACCATGTCCTTGTCATCAAAATGCTCCATGACTGGTCAGCAGAAAACTCCATGACCCCTGGCATCACAATGCTAAATGTCATTGTCATCACAATGCTCCATGAACCCTCTCATAACATTGCTAAATGCACTTGTCATCACAAAGCTCCATGACACTTGTAATCACAATGCTCGATGCCCTTCTCATCACAATGCTCCATGCCTTTGTCATTACAATCCTGCATGACGAATGTATCATAGTGTTCCGTACCCTTATCATCACAATGCTAGATGCGCACTCTCATCACAAAAATTCATGGAACATTTCAGACCAATGTTCCATGCCCTTCTCATCACAATGCTCCATTACCTCCGTCATAAAAATGCACCATGATCCCTGCCATCACAATGTTCCACGGCCTCGTCTTCACAAGGTTCCATGACACTTGTCATCACAATGCTGAAAAACACTGTAATCACAATGCTCCATGCCCTTGTCATCACAAAGCTCCATGACGCATGTCATCAGAATGTTCCATGGCTTTCTCATCACAATTATCCATGCCCTTGTCATCACAATGCTCCAAGACCCTTGTAAACACAATGCTCCAAGCCCCTTTTCATCTCAATGCTCCATGAACCCTGTCATCACAGTGCACGATGCCCATCATCATAATACTTCAGTCTATTGTCATCACAATGAAATCAATATTCTCCATGACCTCTGACATCATAATGCTGAAAACCCTTGTGATCACAATGTTCCATAAAACTTATAATCACAGCACCACATGAGGCTCATCATCACAATTATCCATGGTCTTCTCATCACAATGCTCCATGATCTGTGTCATCACGATGCTCAATACACTTGTCATCACAATGCTCCCTGACACTTGTCGTCAGTATTCTCCTTGAACCCTGTCATGACAAGGCTCCATGCCTTTTTCATCACAATAATCCATGCCCTTTTCATCACAATGCTCCAAGATCCCTGTAATCACCATGCTTCATGGCCTTGTCATCAAAAAGCTCCATGAGGCATGTCATCAGACTGTTTCCTGGCATTCTCATCACAATGCGCCATGCCCTTGTCATCACAATGCTCCATGACCACTTTCATCACAATAATCCATGAACATTTTCAGCCCAATGCTCCACGACCTTCTCATCACAATGCACCATGCCCACTCTCATCACAATAATCTATGAAACTTGTCAGACCAATGCTCCATGCCACTGTCATCACAATGTTCCATGCCCTTGTCATCACAATGCTCCATGACCACTGTCATCACAATGCTCCGTGACTCCAGTCATCACAATGCTTCATAACCTTTGTCATCACAGTGGTCCATGCCCACGTCATCACAAGGCTCTGTGAACTTTGAAACCACAATGCTCCATGAACTTTTCATCACAATTCTCTGAGAAACTTGTCATCACAATGCTCCATGTATTTGTCAGAACAATGCTCCAAGACAATTGTCATCACAATGTGCCACGAACATTTCATCACAACGTTCTAAACTTTGTCATTGCAATGCTCCATAAACCTTGTAATCACAATAGTCTATGCACTTCTCATCAAAATGCTCTCTCACCAGAGATATCACAATGTTCCAATACTAGTCATCACAATACACCCTCACCCTTGTATTCACAATGTTCCATGACCCGGTCATCACAATGCTACATCCCCTTATCATCACAATGTTCCATGACCCTTGCCATCACAATATTCCATAAACCCTGTCATCAAAATGTTCCATGACCCATTCCATCCCAAAGCTCCAAGACCCCTGACATCACAATGTTCTATAACCCCTGCCATCAAAATGTTCCATTATACTTTTTATCAAATTGCTGCATGAGCTGGTCATCAAAATGCTCCCTGCCCTTCTCATCAAAATGTTCCATGCCTTGTCATCACAAAGCTCCAAGACACTTGGCATCACATTGCTCCATGCCCTTGTCATCACAAAGCTCCATGACACTTGTCATCACAATGCTCGATGAGCTTCTCATCACAATGCTCCATGCCCTTGTCATTACAGTCCTGCATGACCCATGTATCACAGTGTTCCGTGCCATTGTCATCACAATGCTCCATGCCTACTCTCATCACAATAATCCATGAAACATTTCAGACCAAAGTTCCATACCGTTTTCATCACAATTCTCCATTACCCCTGTCATAACAATGCACCCTGACAACTGCCATCACAATGTTCCACGGCCTAGTCATCACAAGGTTCCATGATACTTTTTATCACAATACTCAAGACCTCTGAAATCACAATGCTCCATGCGCTTGTCATCACAAAGCTCCATGACGCATGTCATCAGAATGTTCCATGGCCTTCTCATCAAAATGCTCCCTGCCCTTGTCATCACAATGCTCCAAGACCCTTGTAATCAAAATGCTCCATGCCCATTTTCATCTCAATGCTCCATGAAATCTGTCATCACAATGCTCCAAGACCCTTGTAATCACAATGCTCCATGCCCCTTTTCATCTTAGTGCTCCATGAACCCTGTCATCACAATGCACCATACCCATCATCATAATGCTTCACGCTGTTTTCATCACAAAGAAATCAATATTCTGCATGACCTCTGTCATCATAATGCTCCAAACCCTTGTGATCACAATGTTGCATAACACATATCATCACAACACCCCATGACGCTCATCATCACAATTATCCATGGTCTTCTCATCACAATGCTCCATGATCTTGTCATCACAATTCTCAATACATTTGTCATCACAATGCTCCCTGACACTTGTCGTCAGTATGCTCCTTGAACCCTGTCATGACAAGTTTCCATGCCTTTTTCATCACAATGATCCATGACCATTTCATCATAATCCTCCAAGGTCCCTGTAATCACAATGCTCCATGCCCTTGTCATCACAAAACTCCATGACGCATGTCATCAGAATGCTCCATGACCTTCTCATCACAATGCTCTATGCCCTAATCATCACAATGCTCCTAGACCCCTGTAAGCACAATGCTCCATGCCCCTTTTCATCAGAATGCTCCATGAGACTTTCCATCACAAGTCTCCATGGTCTTCTCATCACAATGTTCCAGGACCTTTTCATCACCATGATCCATTCCCTTGTCATCACAATTCTTCATGATCCCTGTCATCACAGTAATCCATGAACATTTTCAGCCCAGTGCTCCACGACCTTCTCTTCACAATGCTCCATTGCCAATATCATCACAATGCTCCATGACCACAGTCATCACAACAATCCATGACACCCGACAAAACAATGATCCGGGATTCTTGTCTTCACAATGCTCCATTCCCTTGTCATCACAATGCTCCATGACTCCTGTAATCACAACTCTCCATGAACATTTTCAGCCCAGTGCTCCATGACCCTTGTCATCACAATGATCTATGCCCTTGGCATCCCAATGCTCCATGACC
The DNA here is from genome assembly GCF_025265405.1 of Mesoplodon densirostris. NCBI lineage: Eukaryota > Metazoa > Chordata > Mammalia > Artiodactyla > Ziphiidae > Mesoplodon > Mesoplodon densirostris. The sequence goes on along the minus strand of NW_026778195.1, from coordinate 12,428,984 downwards.
CCTGTATTCAAAATGCTCCTTGACGCTTGTCATCACAGTGCTCCATGACACATGTCATAACAATGCTCCATGCCTTTGTCAGCAAAATGCTACATGACCTTGTCATTACAATGCTCTATGCGCTTGTCATCACAATACTCCATTTCCATTGTCATCACAATCCTCCATGAACATTGGGATCACATTGCTTCATGCCCTTCTCATCAGAATGCTCCATGCTCCTTGAAATCAAAATGATCCATGACCTCTGTCATCACAATGCTCCAAACACTTGTGATCACAATGTTCCATAACACTTGTCTTCACAACGCTCCATGATGCCTGTCATCACAATACTCCATGCCCTTTTCATCACAATGCTCCATGACTTTTGTCACCACAATTCTCAATACACTTGTCATCACAATGTTCCCTGACACTTGTCATCAGAATGCTCCTTGAAACCTGTCACGAAAAGGCTCCATGCTTTTTTCATCACAATGCCCCATGCCGTTTTCATCACAATGCTCCATGCCATTGTCATCAAAATACTCCACAAGCTTGTCATCAGAATGCTCCATGACGCTTGTCATCACAATTCTCCATGCACTTCTCAGCACAATGCTCACTGACGCTTGTCATCACAATGCTCCAAGCCATTGTCATCACAAAGCTCCATTACCTTTGTCCTCAGAATCTTCCATGACACTTGGCATGACAATTCTCCATGACATCAACATCATAATGGGCCATTTCATATGTGATCACAATGCTCCCTGACACCTGTCTTCACAATACTGCATGACCTGGTCATCACAATGCTCCATGCCCTTGTCATCACAATGCACCATTCCAACTGTCATCGCAACAATCCTTGAAACTTATTAGACCAATGTTCCATGCTCTTGTCATCACAATGCTCCATACCCTTGTTATCACAATGCTCCATGACCCCTGTCATCACAATGCTCCGTGACTCCAGTCATCACAATGCTTCATGACCTTTGTCATCACAGTGGTCCATGCCCTCATCATCAACAGTCTCTGTGACCATTTTAACCACAATGCTCCATGAACTTTTCATCACAATGCACTTTGATCCTTGTCATCACAATGCTCTATGCCTTTCTCAGCACAATGCTCCATGACCCTTGTTATCACAGTGCTCCATGCGCTTGTCAGCACAATGCTCCATGACGCATGTCATCACAATGCACCATGCGCTTTTCATCACAGTGCTCCACAACCTTGTCATCACAATGCTCCATAAAATTTGTAGTCACAATGCTCCATGCACTTCTCATCAAATGCTCTCTCACCACTGATATCACAATTCTACATCACTATTTGTCAGAGTACTCTCTCACCCCTGTCAACACAATGATCCATGACTCCTGTCATCACAGTGCTACATGCACTTATCATCACAATGTTCGTTGAACCCTGACATCACAATGTTCCATAACACCTGTCATCAAAATATTCCATGACACTTTTCATCAAATTGCTCCATGACCATGTCATCAGAATAATCCCTGCCCTCCTCATCACAATGCACAACGCCGTTGCCATCAAAATGCTCCATGACCTTTTTCATCACAAAGATCCATGACCCTTGGCATCACAATGCTCCATGTCATTGTCATCACAATGCTCTATGAACGCTCTCATCACATTGCTCCATACCCTTGTCTTCACATAGCTACATGACACATGTCATCAGAATGCTCCATGGCCTTCTCATCACAATGCTCCATGCCCTTGCCATCACAATGCTCCATTACACCTGTCATAACAATGCTCCATGACCCCTGCCATCACGATGTTCCATGGCCTTGTCATCACAAGGCTCCATGAGCCTTCTCATCACAATGCTCCAAGAACACTGTAATCACAATGCTCTATGACCTTTTTCATCTCAATGATCCATGAACACTGTCATCACAATGCACCATGCCTATCATCATAATGCTTCATGCTATTGTCATAACAATGAAATCAAAATATTCCATGACCTCTGTCATAACAATGCTCCAAACCCTTGTGATCTCAATATTCCATAACACTTGTCATCAAAATGCCCCATGACGCTCGTCATCACAATTAACCATGGCCTTCTCATCACATGTGCCATGACCTTCGTCATCACAATGCTCAATACACTTGTCATCAAACTGCTCCCTGACACTTGTTGTCTGTATGCTCCTTGAACCCTGCCATGACAAGGCTCCATGCCATTTTCATCACAATGCTCCATACCCTTTTCATCACAATGCTCCAAGACCCCTGTAATCACAATGCTCCATGCCCTTGTCATCACAAAGCTCAATGACGCATGACATCATAGTGCTCCTTGGCCTTCTTCTCACAATGCTCCATGCCCTTGTCTTCACAATGTTCCAAGACCCCTGTAATCACAATGCTCCATGCCCCTGTTCATCAGTATGCACCATGATACTTGTCATCACAAGGCTCCATTGTTTTGTCATCACAATGCTCCATGCCCTTGTCATTACAATGCACAATTCCCACTCTCATCACAATAATCTATGCAACTTGTCAGACCAATGCTCCATGCCACTGTCATCAAAATGTTCCATGCCCTTCTCATCACAATGCTCCATGCCCTTGTCATCACAAAGCTCCATGACAGTTGTCATCACAATGCTCGATGCCCTTCTCATCACAATGCTCCATGCCATTGTCATTACAATCCTGCATGACACATGTATCACAGTGTTCCTTGCCCTTGTCATCATAATGCTCCATGCCCACTCTCATCACAATAATTCATGAAACTTTTCACACCAATGTTCCATGACCTTCTCATCAAAATGCTCCATTACCCCTGTCATAACAATGCACCATGAGCCTTGCCATCACAGTGTTCCACGGCCTAGTCATCACAAGATTCCATGACACTTTTCATCACAATGCTGAAGACCACTGTAATCACAATGCTCCATGCACTTTTCATCACAAAGCTCCATGACGCATGTCATCAGAATGTTGCATGGCATTCTCATCACAATGCTCCATGCCCTTGTCATCACAATGCTCCACGCCCTTGTTATCACAATGTTCCAAGACCCCTGTAATCAGAATGCTCCATGCCCGTTTACATCATTATGCTCCATGAGACCTGTCATCACAAGGCTACATGTATTTCTCATCACAATGCTCCAGGAAATTGTCATGACAATGCTTCACGACATTGTCATGGGAATTCTCAACGGCCCTTGTCATCATAATGCTCCTTGCCCTAGTCATCACAATACTCCATTATATTTGTCATCACAATACTCCCTTACATTTGGAATCACAATGCTACATGCCATTGTCATCGCAATGGACCATGACATATGTCATCACAATGCTCCCTGACACCTGTCTTCACAATAATCTATGCCCTTGTCATCACAATGCTCCATGCGCTTGTCATCACAATGCACCATGTCCACTGTCATCACAATAATCTGTGAAACTTTTCAGACGAATGCTCCATGACCCTGTCATCACAATGCTCCATGCCCTTGTCATCACAAAGCTCCATGACGCATGTGATCAGAAGGTTCCATGGCCTTCACATCACAATGCTCCATACCCTAGTCATCATAATGCTCTAAGACCCCTGTAAACACAATGCTCCATGCCACTTTTCATCTCAATGCTCCATGAACCCTGTCATCACAATGCACCATGCCCATCATCATAATGCTTCAGGCTATTGTCATCACAATGAAATCAATATTCTCCAAGACCTCTGTCATCATAATGCTCCAAACCCTTGTGATCACAATGTTCCATAACACGTATCATCACAACACCCCATGACGCACATCATCACAATTATCCATGGCCTTCTCATCACAATGCTCCATGATCTTTGTCATCACAATGCTCAATACACTTGTCATCACAATGCTCCCTGACACTTGTCGTCAGTATGCTCCTTGAACCCTGTCATGACAAGGCTCCATGCCTTTTTCATCACAATAATCCATGCCCTTTTCATCACAATGCTCCAAGATCCCTGTAATCACAATGCTCCAAGCCCTTGTCATCAAGAACTCCATAACGCATGTCATCAGAATGCTTCATGGCCTTCTCATCACAAAGCTCCATGCCCTTGTCATCACAGTGCTCCAAGACCCCTGTAATCACAATGCTCCATGCCCCTTTTCATCAGAATGCTCCATGAGACTTGTCATCTCAAGTCTCCAAGGTCTTCTCATCACAATGCTCCACGACCTTGTCATCACCATGCTCCATTCCGTTGTCATCAGAATGCTCCATGGCCCCTGTCATCAGAATAATCCATGAATATTTTCAGCCCAATGCTCCACGACTTTCTCATCACAATGCTCCATGGCCAATATCATCACAATGCTCCATGACCACTGTCATCACAACACTCCATGACACCTGACAACACAATGATCCAGGACTCTTGTCATCACAATGCTCCATTCCCTAGTCATCACAATGTTCCATGACCCCTGTCATCACAACACTTTATGAACATATTCAGCACAGTGATCCATGACCCATGTCATCACAATGATCCATGACCTTGTCATCCCAATGTTCCATGACCCATGTATTCACAATGCTCTGTGACGCTTGTCATCACAGTGCTCCATTACACATGTCATCACAATGCTCCATGCCATTGTCTGCAAAATGGTACATGAACTTGTCATTACAATGCTCTATGCGCTTGTCATCACAATACTCCATTAACATTGTCATCAGAATCCTCCATGAACCTTGGGATCACATTGCTCCATTCCCTGGTCATCACACTGCTCCATGCTCCTTGAAATCAAAATGATCCATGACCTCTGTCATCACAATGCTCCAAACCCTTGTGATCACAGTGTTCCATAACACTTGTTATCACAACGCTCCATGATGCCTGTCATCACAATACTCCATGCCGTTTTCATCACAATGCTCCATGACCATTGTCATCACAATTCTCAATACACTTGTCATCAAAATGCTCCCTGACATTTGTCATCAGAATGCTCCTTGAAACCTGTCAAGAAAAGGCTCTATGGTTTTTCATCACAGTGCCCCATGTCATTTTCATCCCAATGTTCCATGCCATTGTCATCAAAATACTCCACAAGCTTGTCATCAGAATGCTCCATGACCCTTGTCATCACAATTCTCCATGCACTTGTCAGCACAATGCTCCCTGACCCTTGTCATCACAATGCTCCAAGCCATTGTCATCACAATGCACCATTACATTTGTCATCAGAATCCTCCATGACACTTGGCATCACAATGCTCCATGCCATTGTCATCACAATGGGCCATAACATATGTCATCACCATGCTCCCTGACACCTGTCTTCACAATACTGCATGACCTGGTCATCACTACGCTCCATGCCCTTTTCATCACTATGCGCCATTCCAACTGTCATCGCAATAATCCATGAAACATATTAGACCAATGCGCCATGCCCTTGTCATCACAATGCTCCATGCCCTTGTTCTCACAATGTTTCAAGACCCCTGTAATCAGAATGCTCCATGCCCCTTTTCATCAGTATGCTCCATGAGACTTGTCATCACAAGGCTCCATGGTTTTCTCATCACAGTGCTCCAGGAACTTGTCATCACATTGCTTCACGACCTTATCATGAAACTCTCAATGGCCCTTGTCATCATAATGCTCCAAGCCCTAGTCATCACAATGCTCCATTATATTTGTCATCACAATCATCCATTACATTTGGCATCACAATGCTCCATGCCATTGTCATCGCAATGGACCATGACATATGTCATCACAATGCTCCCTGACACCTGTCTTAACAATAATCCATGCCCTTGTCATCACAATGCACCATGTACACTGTCATGACAATAATCTATGAAACTTGTCAGACCAATGCTCCATGACCCTTTCATCACAATGCTCCATGCCCTTGTCATCACAATGCTTCATGACCCCTGTCATCACAATGCTCCTTGACTCCAGTCATCACAATGCTTCATAACATTTGTCATCACAACGGTACATGCCCGCATCATCAAAAGGCTCTGTGACCTATGTAACCACAATGCTATATGAACTTTTAATCACAATGTTCCGTGACCCTTGTCATCACAATGCTCCATGCCTTTGTCAGAACAATGCTCCATGACCCCTGTCATCAGAATGCTCCGTGACCCCAGTCATCACAATGCTTCATAACGTTTCTCAACACAATGGTCCATGCCCGCGTCATCGCAAAGCTCTGTGACCTTTGTAACCACAATGCTCCATGAATTTTTGATCACAATGCTCCATGACCCTTGTCATCACAATGTGCCATGCGCTTTTCATCACAATGATCCACAACCTTGTCATCGCTATGCTCCATAAACCTTGTAATCACAATGCTCCATGCACTTCTCATCCAAATGCTCTCTCACATGAGATATAACAATGTTCCATCACTAGTCATCACAATCCTCCCTCACCCCTGTTATCGCAATGTTCCATGACCCCTGTCATCACAGTGCTACATCCCCTTATCAGCACAATGTTCCATGACCCCTGACATCACAATTTTCCATAACCCCTGTCATCAAAATGCTCCATGACCCATTTCATCCCAAAGCTCCATGACCCCTGGCATCACAATGTTCTATAACCCCTGTCATCAAAATGTTCCATGACACTTTTCATCAAATTACTACATGACCCTGTCATCAAAAGGCTCCCTGCCCTTCTCATCACAATGCACCACACCCTTGTCATCAAAATGCTTCATGACCATTGTCATCACAAAGCTCCATGACCCTTGTCATCACAATGCTCCATGTCATTGACATCACAACGCTCCATGAACACTCTCATCACATTGCTCCATGCCCTTGTCATCACAAAGCTCCATGACACTTATCATCACAATGCTCGATGGCCTTCTCATCACAATGCTCGATGCCCTTGTCATTACAATCCTCCATGACCCATGTATCACAGTGCACCGTGCCCTTGTCATCAAAATGCTCCATGCCCACTCTCATCACAATAATCCATGAAACATTTCAGCCCAATGCACAATGCCCTTCTCATTACAATGCTCCATTACCTCTGTCATAACAATGCTCCATGACCCCTGCCATCAAAATGTTCCACGGCCTTGTCATCACAAGGCTTCATGACCCTTGTCATCACAATGCTCCAAGACCCATGTAATCACAATGCTCCATGCCCTTGTCATCACAAAGCTCCATGACGCATGTCATTCGAATGTTCCATGGCCTTCTCCTCACAATGCTCCATGCCCTTGTCATCACAATATTCCAAGACCCCTGTAATCACAGTGCTCCATGCCCCTTTTCAACAGAATGCTCCATGAGACTTGTCATCACATGTCTCCATTGTCATCTCATCACAATGCTCCAAGACCTTGTCATCACCATGCCCCATTCCCTTGTCATCACAATGCTCCATGACCCATGTCATCACAATACTCCATGAACATTTTCAGTCCAATGCTCCATGACCTTCTCATGACAGTGCTCCATGACCAATATCATCACAATGCTCCATGACCACTGTCATCACAACACTCCATAACACCTGACAACACAATGATCCGGGACCCTTGTAATCACAATGCTCCAAGACCCCTGTCATCACATACTCCATGAACATTTTCAGCCAAGTGTTCCATGCCCCTTTTCATCACAATGCTCCATGAACCCTGTCATCACTATGAACCATGCCCATCATCATAATGCTTCAGGCTATTGTCATCAGAATGAAATCAAAATGCTCCATGACCTCTGTCATCACAATGCTCCAAACCCTGGTGATCACAATGTTGCATAACACTTATCATCACAAAACCCCATGACGCTAATCATCACTATTATCCATGGTCTTCTCATCACAAGGCTCCATGACCTTTGTCATCACAATTCTCAATACTCTTTTCATCACAATGCTCCCTGACACTTGTCGTCAGTATGCTCCATGAACTCTGTCATGACAAGGCTCCATGCCTTTTTCATCACAATGATCCATGCCCTTTTCATCACAGGGCTCCAAGACCCCTGTAATCATAATGCTCCTTGCACTTGTCATCACAAAGCTCCATGATGCATATCATCAGAATGTTCCATGCACTTCTCATCACAATGCTCCATGCCCTTGTCATCACAATGCTCCAAGACCCCTGTAATCACAATGCTCCATGCCACTTTTCATCTCAATGCTCCATGAACACTGTCATAACAATGCACCATGCCCATCATCATAATGCTTCAGGCTATTGTCATCACAGTGAAATCAAAATGCTCCATGACCTCTGTCATCACAATGCTCCGAACCCTGGTGATCACAATGTTGCAAAACACTTATCATCACAACACCCCATGACGCTCATCATCACAATTATCCATGGTCTTCTCATCACAATGCTCCATGACCTTTGTGATCACAATTCTCAATACACTTGTCATCACAATGCTCCTTGACACTTGTCGTCAGATTGCACCATGAACCCTGTGACGAAAAGGCTCCATGCCTTTTTCATCACAAAGCCCCATGCTGTTTTCATCCCAATGCTCCATGCCATTGTCATCAAAATACTACACAAGCTTGTCATCAGAGTGCTCCATGACCCTTGTCATCACAATTCTCCATGCACTTGTCAGCACAATGCTCCCTGACCCTTGTCATCACAATGATCCAAGCCATTGTCATCACAATGCTCCATTACCTTTGTCATTAGAATCCTCCATGACACTTGGAATCACAATGCTCCAAGCCATTGTAATCACAATGGGCCATTACATATGTAATCACAATGCTCCCTGACACCTCTCTTCACATTAATGTATGAACTGGTCATCAGAATGCTCCATGCTCTTGTCTTCATAATGTGCCATTCCAACTGTCATCACAATAATCCATGAAACTTATTAGACCAATGCTCCATGCCCTTGTCATCACATTGCTCTATGCTCCTGTTATCACAATGTTCCAAGACCCCTGTAATCAGAATGCCCCATGCCCCTTTTCATCAGTATGCTCCATGAGACTTGTCATCGCAAGGCTCCATGGTTTTCTCATCACAATGCTCCAGGACATTGACATCATAATGGTTCACGACATTGTCATGAAAATTCTCAATGGCCCTTGTCTTCATAATGCTCCATGCCCTAGTCATCACAGTGCTCCATTATATTTGTCATCACAATCCTCCCTTGCATTTGGCATCACTATGCTCCATGCTATTGTCATCGCAATGGACCATGACATATTTCATCACAATGCCCCCTGACACCTGTCTTCACAATACTCCATGCCCTTGTCATCACAATGCTCTATGCCCTTGTCATCACAATGCACCATGTCCACTGTCATCACAATAATCTATGAAACTTGTCAGACCAATGCTCCATGCCCCTGTCATAACAATGCTCCATGACCTTGTCATCACAATGCTCCATGACCCCTGTCATCACAATACTCCATGAACATTTTCAGCCCAGTGCTCCATGACCCTTGTCATCACAATGATCCATGCACTTGTCATCCCAATGTTCCATGACGCTTGTAATCACAGTGCTCCATGACATCTGTCATCACAATGCTCCATGCCTTTGTCAGCAAAATGCTACATGACCTTGTCATTACAATGCTCTATGCGCATGTCATCACAATACTCCATTACCATTGTCATCACAATCCTCCAGGAACCTTGGGATCACATTGCTTCAGGCCCTTGTCATCACAATGCTCCATGCTCCTTGAAATCAAAATGATCCATGACCTCTGTCATCACAATGCTCCAAACCCTTGTGATCACAATGTTCCATAACACTTGTCCTCACAACGCTCCATGATGCCTGTCATCACAATAATCCATGCCCTTTTCGTCACAATGCTCCATGAACTTTTTCATCACAATTCTCCATACACTTGTCATCAAAATGCTCCCTGACACTTGTCGTCAGAATGCTCCTTGAACTGTGTCACGAAAAGGCTCCATGCCATTTTCATCACAAATCCACATGCCGTTTTCATCCCAGTGCTCCATGCCATTGTCATCAAAATACTCCACAAGCTTGTCATCAGAATGCTCCATGACGCTTGTCATCACAATTCTCCGTGCACTTGTCAGCAAAATGCTCCCTGACCCTTATCATCACAATGCTCCAAGCCATTGTCATCACAATGCTCCATTACCTTTGTCATCAGAATCCTCCATGACACTTGGCATCACAATGCTCCATGCCATTGTCATCACAATGGGCCATTACATATGTCATCACAATGCTCCCTGACACCTCTCTTCACAATACTGCATAACCTGGTCATCACAATGCTCCATGCCCTTGTCATCACAATGTGCCATTCCAACTCTCATCACAATAATCCATGAAACTTATTAGACCAATGCTCCTTGCCCTTGTTATCACAATGTTCCAAGACCCCTGTAATCAGAATGCTCAATGCCCCTTTTCATCAGAATGCTCCATATGACATGTCATCAGAAGGCTCCATGGATTTCTCATCACAATGCTCCATGACCTTTGTCATCACAATTCTCCAAGACCCATGTAATCACAATGCTTCATGCCCCTGTCATCGCAATGGACCATGACATTTGGCATCACAATGCTCCATGCCATTGTCTTTGAAATTGACCATGACATATGTCATCACAATGCCCCCTTACACCTGTTTTCACAATACTCCATGCCCTTGTCATCACAATGCTCCATGCCCTTGTCATCACAATGCACCATGTCCAATGTCATCACAATAATCTATTAAATTTGTCAGAGCAATGCTCCATGCCCCTGTCATCACAATGTTCCATGCCCTTGTCATCACAATGCTCCATGACCCTTGTCATCACAATGCTCCGTGACTCCAGTCATCACAATGCTTCATAACGTTTGTCATCACAACGGTCCATGCCTGCATCATCGCAAGGCTCTGTGACCTTTGTAACCACAATGCTCCATGAACTTTTCATCACAATTCTCCGTGGCCCTTGTCATCACAAGGCTCCATGCCTTTTTCAGAACAATGCTCCATGACCCTTGTCATCACAATGTGCCATGTGCTTTTCATCACAATGATCCACAACCTTGTCATCGCTCTGCTCCATAAACTTTGTAATCACAATGCTCCATGCACTTCTCATCCAAATGCTCTCTCACATGAGATATCACAATGTTCCATCACTTGTCATCACAATCCTCCCTCACCCCTGTTATCACAATGTTCCATGACCCCTGTCATCACAATGCTACATCCCCTTATCAGCACAATTTTCCATGACCCCTGACATCACAATGTTCCATAACACCTGTCATCAAAATGCTCCATGACCATTTTCATCCCAAAGCTCTATGACCCCTGGCATCACAATGTTCTATAACCCCTGTCATCAAAATATTACATTACACTTTTCATCAAATTGCTGCATGACCCTGTCATCAAAATGCTCCCTGCCCTTCTCATCACAATGCACCACACACTTGTCATCAAAATGCTCCATGACAATGGTCATCACTAAGCTCCATGACCCTTGGCATCACAATGCTCCATGCCATGGACATCACAATGCTCCATGAACCCTCTCATCACATTGCCCCATGCACTTGTCATCACAAAGCTCCATGACACTTGTCATCACAATGCTCGATGCCCTTCTCATCACAATGCTCCATGTTCTTGTCATTATATTCCTCCATCACCCATGTATCACAGTGTACCGTGCCCTTGTCATCACAATGTGCCATGCCCACTGTCATCACAATAATCCATGAAATATTTCAGACCAATGCTCAATGCACTTCTCATCACAATGCTCCATTACCACTGTCAACAATGCTCCATGACCCCTGCCATCACAATGTTCCACGGCCTTGTGATCACAAGACTCAATGACCATTGTCATCACAATGCTCCAAGACCCATGTAATCCCAATGCTCCATGCCCTTGTCATCACAGAGCTCCATGACGCATGTCATCAGAATGTTCCATGGCCTTCTCCTCACAATGCTCCATGCCCTTGTCATCACAATGCTCCAAGACACTCGTAATCACAATGCTCCATGCCCCTTTTCATCAGAAGGCTCCATGATATTTGTCATCACAAGTCTCCATGGTCAACTCATCACAATGCTCCAAGACCTTGTCATCACCATGCTCCATTCCCTTGTCATCACAATGCTCCATGACTCCTGTCATCACAATACTCCATGAACATTTTCAGCCCAATGCTCCATGACCTTCTCATCACAATGCTCCATGACCAATATCATCACAATGCTCCATGACCACTGTCATCACAACACTCCATGACACCTGACAACACAATGATCTGGGACTCTTGTCATCACAATGCTCCAAGACCCCTGTAATCACAATGCTCCATGACCCCTGTCATCACAATACTCCATGAACATTTTCAGCCCAATGCTCCATGACCCTTGTCATCACAATGATCCATGCCCTTGTCATCCCAATGTTCCATGACCCCTGTATTCACAGTGCTCTGTGACGCTCGTCATCACAGTGCTCCATGACACCTGTCATCACAATGCTCCATGCCTTTGTCAGCAAAATGCTACATGACCTTGTCATTACAATGCTCTATGCGATTGTCATCACAATACTCGATTACCATTGTCATCACAATCCTCCATGAACCTTGGGTTCACATTGCTTCATGCCCTTGTCATCACAATGCTCCATGCTCCTTGAAATCAAAATGATCCATGACCTCTGTCATCACAATGCTCCAAACCCTTGTGATCACAATGTTCCATAACACTTGTCCTCACAACGCTCCAAGATGCCTGTCATCACAATATTCCATACACTTTTCATCACAATTCTCCATGCCCTTTGTCATCACAATTCTCAATACACTTTTCATCACAGTGCTCCCTGACACTTGTCGTCAGTATGCTCCATGAACCCTGTCATGACAAGGCTCCATGCCTTTTTCATCACAATGATCCATGCCGTTTTCATCACAATGCTCCAAGACCCCTGTAATCACAATGCTCCATGCCCTTGCCATCCAAAGCTCCATGACGCATGTCATCAGAATGTTCCATGGACTTCTCATCACAATGCTCCCTGCACTTGTCATCACAAAGCACTAAGACCCCTGTAATCACAATGCTCCATGCCCCTTTTCATCTCAATGCTCCTATGAACCCTGTCAGCACAATGAACAATGCCCATCATCATAATGCTTCAGGCAATTGTCATCACAATCAAATCAAAATGCTCCATGACCTCTGTCATCACAATGCTCAAAATCCTGGTGATCACAATGTTGCATAACTCTTATCATCACAACACCCCATGACGCTCATCATCACAATGATCCATGGTCGTCTCATCACAAGGCTCCATGACCTTTGTCATCAAAATTCTCAATAAACTTGTCATCACAATGCTCGCTGACACTTGTCGTCAGAATGCTCCTTGAACCCTGTCACAAAAAGGCTCCATGTCTTTTTCATCACAAAGCCACTTGCCGTTTTCATCCCAATGCTGCATGCCATTGTCATCAAAATACACCACAGGCTTGTTATCAGAATGCTCCATGACCCTTGTCATCACAATTCTCCATGCACTTGTCAGCACAATGCTCCCTGACCCTTGTCATCACAATGCTCCAAGCCATTGTCATCACAATGCTCCATTACCACTGTCATCAGAATCCTCCATGACACTTGGCATCACAATGCTCCATGCCATTGTCATCACAATGCTCCATGTTTTTGTCAGCAAAATGCTAAATGACCTTGTCATTACAATCCTCTATGCGCTTGTCATCACAATACTCCATTTCCATTGTCATCACAATCCTCATCAACCTTGGGATCACATTGCTTCATGCCCTTGTCATCACAATGCTCCATGCTCCTTGAAATCAAAATTATCCATGACCTCTGTCATCACAATGCTCCAAACCCTTGTGATCACATTGTTCCATAACACTTGTCATCACAACGCTCCATGATGCCTGTCATCACAATACTCCATGCCCTTTTCATCACAATGCTCCATGACCTTTGTCATCACAATTCTCAATACACTTGTGATCACAACGCTCCCTGACACTTGTCATCAGAATGCTCCTTGAAACCCATCACGAAAAGGCTCCATGCCTTTTTCATCACAATGCCCCATGCCATTTTCATCACAATGTTCCATACCATTGTCATCAAAATACTCCACAAGCTTGTCATCAGAATGCTCCCGGACCCTTGTCATCACAATGCTCCATTACCTTTGTAATCAGAATCCTCCATGACACTTGGCATCACAATGCTACATGCCATTGTCATCACAATGGGCCATTACATATGTCATCACAATGCTCCCTGACACTTATCTTCACAATACTGCATGACCTGGTCATCACAATGCTCCATGCCCTTGTCATCACAATAGGCCATTCCAAAAGTCATCGCAGCAAACCATGAAAGTGATTAGACCAATGTTCCATGCCCTTGTCATCACAATGCTCCATGCCCTTGTTATCACAATGCTCCATGACCCCTGTCATCACAATGCTCCGTTACTCCAGTCATCACAATGCTTCATGAACTTTGTCATCACAGTGGTCCATGCCCTCACCATCAACAGTCTCTGTGACCTTTTTAACCCCAATGCTCCATGAACTTTTCATCACAATGGTCTTTGACCCTTGTCATCACAATGATCTATTCCTTTCTCAGCACAATGCTCCATGACCCTGGTCATCACAATGCTCCATGCCCCTTTTCATCTCAATGCTCCCTGAACCCTGTCATCACAGTGCACGATGCCCATCATCATAATACTTCAGTCTTTTGTCATCACAATGAAATTAATATTCTCCATGACCTCTGACATCATAATGCTACAAACCCTTGTGATCACAATGTTCCATAAAACTTATCATCACAGCACCCCATGACGCTCATCATCACAATTATCCATGGTCTTATCATCACAATGCTCCATGATCTTTGTCATCACGATGCTCAATACACTTTTCATCACAATGCTCCCTGACACTTGTCGTCAGTATGCTCCATGAACCCTGTAATGACAAGGCTCCATGCCTTTATCATCACAATGATCCATGCCTTTTCATCGCAATGTTCCAAGACACCTGCAATCACAATGCTCCATGCACTTCTCATCCAAATGCTCTCTCACATGAGATATCACAATGTTCCATCACTAGTCATCACATTCCTCCCTCAACACTGTTATCACAATGTTCCATGACCCCTGTTATCACAATGCTACATCCCCTTATCAGCACAATGTTCCATGACCCCTGACATCACAATATTCCATAACCACTGTCATCAAAATGCTCCATGACCCTTTTCATCCCAAAGCTCCATGACCCCTGGAATCACAGTGTTCTCTAACCCCTGTCATCAAAATGTTCCATTGCACTTTTCATCAAATTGCTGCATGACCCTGTCATCAAAATGCTCCCTGCCCTACTCATAACAATGCACCACACGCTGGTCATCAAAATGCTCCATGACCTTTGTCATCACAAAGCTCCATGACCATTGGCATCACAATGCTCCATGTCATTGTCATCACAATGCTCCATGAAAACTCTCTTCACATTGCTCCATGCCCTTGTCATCACAAATCTCCATGACACTTGTCATCACAATGCTCGATGCCCTTCTCATCATAATTCTCCATGTCCTTGTCATTACAATCCTCCATGACCCATGTATCACAGTGTACCGTGCCCTTGTCATCACAATGCTCCATGCCCACTCTCATCACAATAATCCATGAAACATTTCAGACCAATGCTCAATGCCCTTCTCATCAAAATGCTCCATTACCTCTATCAACAATGCTCCATGACCCTTGCCATCACAATGTTCCACGGCCTTGTGATCACAAGGCTCCATGACCATTGTCATCACAATGCTCCAAGACACATGTAATCACAATGCTCCATGCCCTTGTCATCACAAAGCTCCATGACACATGTCATCAGAATGTTCCATGGCCATCTCCTCACAATGCGCCTTGCCCTTGTCATCACAATGCTCCAAGACACTCGTAATCACAATGCTCCATGCCCCTTTTCATCAGAAGGCTCCATGATATTTTTCATCACAAGTCTCCATGGTCAACTCATCACAATGCTCCAAGACCTTGTCATCACCATGCTCCATTCCCTTGTCATCACAATGCTCCCTGACACTTGTCGTCAGTATGCTCCATGAACTCTGTCATGACAAGGCTCCATGCCTTTTTCATCACAATGATCCATGCCCTTTTCATCACAGTTCTCCAAGACCACTGTAATCATAATGCTCCTTGCCCTTGTCATCACAAAGCTCCATGATGCATATCATCAGAATGTTCCATGCACTTCTCATCACAATGCTCCATGCCCTTGTCATCACAATGCTCCCAGACCCATGTAATCACAATGCTCCATGCCCCTTTTCATCTCAATGCTCCATGAACACTGTCATAACAATGCACCATGCCCATCATCATAATGCTTCAGGCTATTGTCATCACAGTGAAATCAAAATCCTCCATGACCTTTGTCATCACAAAGCTCCATGACCCTTGGCATCACAATGCTCCATGTCATTGTCATCACAATGCTCCATGAAACCTCTCTTCACATTGCTCCATGTCCTTGTCATCACAAATCTCCATGACACTTGTCATCACAATGCTCGATGCCCTTCTCATCATAATGCTCCATGTCCTTGTCATTAAATCCTCCATGACCCATGTACCACAGTGTACCGTGCCCTTGTCATCACAATGCTCGATGCCCACTCTCATCACAATAATCCATGAAACATTTCAGACCAATGCTCAATGCCCTTCTCATCACATTGCTCCATTACCTCTATCAACAATGCTCCATGACCCCTGCCATCACAATGTTCCATGGCCTTGTGATCACAAGGCTCCATGACCATTGTCATCACAATGCTCCAAGAGCCATGTAATCACAATGCTCCATGCCCTTGTCATCACAAAGCTCCATGACACATGTCATCAGAATGTTCCATGGTCTTCTCCTCACAATGCTCCATGCCCTTGTCATCACAATGCTCCATACCCTCGTAATCACAATGCTCCATGCCCATTTTCATCAGAATGCTCCATGAGACTTGTCATCACAAGTCTCCATGGTCATCTCATCACAATGCTCCAAGACCTTGTCATCACCATGCTCCACTCCCTGGTCATCACAATGCTCCATGACCCCTGTCATCACAAGGCTCCATGACCCTTCTCATCACAATGCTCCAAACTCACGTAATCACAATGCTCCATGCCCCTTTTCATCACAATGCTCCATGAACCCTGTCATCACAATGAACCATGCCCATCATCATAATGCTTCAGGCTATTGTCATCACAATGAAATCAAAATGCTCCATGACCTCTGTCATCACAATGCTCCAAACCCTGGTGATCACAATGTTGCATAACACTTATCATCACAAAACCCTATGACGCTAATCATCACTATTATCCATGGTCTTCTCATCACAAGGCTCCATGACCTTTGTCATCACAATTCTCAATACTCTTTTCAACACAATGCTCCCTGACACTTGTCGTCAGTATGTTCCATGAACTCTGTCATGACACGGCTCCATGCCTTTATCATCACAATGATCCATGCCCTTTTCATCACAGTGCTCCAAGACCACTGTAATCATAATGCTCCTTGCCCTTGTCATCACAAAGCTCCATGATGCATATCATCAGAATGTTCCATGCACTTCTCATCACAATGCTCCATGCCCTTGTCATCACAATGCTCCAAGACCCCTGTAATCACAATGCTCCATGCCCCTTTTCATCTCAATGCTCCATGAACACTGTCATAACAATGCACCATACCCATCATCATAATGCTTCAGGCTCTTGTCATCACAGTGAAATCAAAATGCTCCATGACCTCTGTCATCACAATGCTCCAAACCCTGGTGATCACAATGTTGCAAAACACTTATCATCACAACAACCCATGACGCTCATCATCACAATTATCCATGGTCTTCTCATCACAATGCTCCATGACCTTTGTCATCACAATTCTCAATACACTTGTCATCACAATGCTCCCTGACACTTGTTGTCAGAATGCACCTTGAACCCTGTGACGAAAAGGCTCCATTCCTTTTTCATCACAAAGCCCCATGCTGTTTTCATCCCAAAGCTCCATGCCATTGTCATCAAAATACTACACAAGCTTGTCATCAGAATGCTCCATGACCCTTGTCATCACAATTCTCCATTCACTTGTCAGCACAATTCTCCCTGACCCTTGTCATCACAATGATCCAAGCCATTGTCATCACAATGCTCCATTACCTTTGTCACTAGAATCCTCCATGACACTTGGAATCACAATGCTCCAAGCCATTGTCATCACAATGGGCCATTACATATGTAATCACAATGCTCCCTGACACCTCTTTTCACAATACTGCATGATCTGGTCATCACAATGCTCCATGCTCTTGTCTTCATAATGCACCATTCCAACTGTCATCACAATAATCCATGAAACTTATTAGACCAATGGTCCATGCCCTTGTCATCACATTGCTCCATGCTCTTTTTATCACAATGTTTAAGTCCCCTGTAATCAGAATGCCCCATGCCCCTTTTCATCAGTATGCTCCATGAGACTTGTCATCGCAAGGCTCCATGGTTTTCTCATCACAATGCTCCAGGACCTTGTCATCACAATGGTTCACGACATTGTCATGAAAATTCTCAATGGCCCTTGTCTTCATAATGCTCCAAGCCCTAGTCATCACAGTGCTCCATTATATTTGTCATCACAATCCTCCCTTGCATTTGGCATCACTATGCTCCATGCTATTGTCATCGCAATGGACCATGACATATTTCATCACAATGCCCCCTGACACCTGTCTTCACAATACTCCATGCCCTTGTCATCACAATGCTCCATGCCCTGGTCATCACAATGCACCATGTCGACTGTCATCACAATAATCTATGAAATTTGTAAGACCAATGCTCCATGCCCCTGTCATAACAATGCTCCATGACCTTGTCATCACAATGCTCCATGACCCCTGTCATCACAATACTCCATGTACATTTTCAGCCTAATGCTCCATGACCCTTGTCATCACAATGATCCATGCACTTGTCATCCCAATGTTCCATGACGCTTGTAATCACAGTGCTCCATGACATCTGTCATCACAGTGCTCCATGCCTTTGTCAGCAAAATGCTACATGACCTTGTCATTACAATGCTCTATGCGATTGTCATCACAATACTCCATTACCATTGTCATCACAATCCTCCAGGAACCTTGGTATCACATTGCTTCAGGCCCTTGTCATCAAAATGCTCCATGCTCCTTGAAATCAAATTGATCCATGACCTCTGTCATCACAATGCTCCAAACCCTTGTGATCAAAATGTTCAATAACACTTGTCCTCACAACGCTCCGTGATGCCTGTCATCAAAATACTCCATGCCCTTTTCATCACAATGCTCCATGAACTTTGTCATCACAATTCTCCATACACTTGTCATCAAAATGCTCCCTGACACTTGTCGTCAGAATGCTCCTTGAACTGTGTCACGAAAAGGCTCCATGCCATTTTCATCACAAATCCACATGCCGTTTTCATCCCAGTGCTCCATGCCATTGTCATCAAAATACTCCACAAGATTGTCATCAGAATGCTCCATGACGCTTGTCATCACAATTCTCCGTGCACTTGTCAGCAAAATGCTCCCTGACCCTTATCATCACAATGTTCCAAGCCATTGTCATCACAATGCTCCATTACCTTTGTCATCAGAATCCTCCATGACACTTGGCATCACAATGCTCCATGCCATTGTCATCACAATGGGCCATTACATATGTCATCACAATGCTCCCTGACACCTCTCTTCACAATACTGCATAACCTGGTCATCACAATGCTCCATGCCCTTGTCATCACAATGTGCCATTCCAACTCTCATCACAATAATCCATGAAACTTATTAGACCAATGCTCCTTGCCCTTGTTATCACAATGTTCCAAGACCCCTGTAATCAGAATGCTCCATGCCCCTTTTCATCAGAATGCTCCATATGACATGTCATCAGAAGGCTCCATGGATTTCTCATCACAATGCTCCATGACCTTTGTCATCACAATGCTCCAAGACCCATGTAATCACAATGCTTCATGCCCCTGTCATCGCAATGGACCATGACATTTGGCATCACAATACTCCATGCCATTGTCTTTGAAATTGTCCATTACATATGTCATCACATTGCCCCCTTACACCTGTTTTCACAATACTCCATGCCCTTGTCATCACAATGCTCCATGCCCTTGTCATCTCAATGCATCATGTCCAATGTCATCACAATAATCTATTAAACTTGTCAGACCAATGCTCCATGCCCCTGTCATCACAATGTTCCATGCCCTTGTCATCACAATGCTCCATGACCCTTGTCATCAAAATGCTCCGTGACTCCAGTCATCACAATGCTTCATAACGTGTGTCATCACAACGGTCCATGCCTGCGTCATCGCAAGGCTCTGTGACCTTTGTAAGCACAATGCTCCATGAACTTTTCATCACAATTCTCCGTGGCCCTTGTCATCACAATGCTCCATGCCTTTTTCAGAACAATGCTCCATGACCCTTGTCATCACAATGTGCCATGTGCTTTTCATCACAATGATCCACAACCTTGTCATCGCTATGCTCCATAAACCTTGTAATCACAATTCTCCATGCACTTCTCATCCAAATGCTCTCTCACATGAGATATCACAATGTTCCATCACTTGTCATCACAATCCTACCTCACCCCTGTTATCACAATGTTCCATGACCCCTGTCATCACAATGCTACATCCCCTTATCAGCACAATTTTCCATGATCCTGACATCACAATGTTCCATAACCCCTGTCATCAAAATATTACATTACACTTTTCATTAAATTGCTGCATGACCATGTCATCAAAATGCTCCCTGCCCTTCTCATCACAATGCACCACACACTTGAAATCAAAATGCTCCATGACCATGGCCATCACAACGCTCCATGACCCTTGGCATCACAATGCTCCATGCCATGGACATCACAATGCTCCATGAACCCTCTCATCACATTGCTCCATGCACTTGTCATCACAAAGCTCCATGACACTTGTCATCACAATGCTCGATGCCCTTCTCATCACAATGCTCCATGTCCTTGTCATTACAATCCTCCATCACCCATGTATCACAGTGTACCGTGCCCTTGTCATCACAATGCGCCATGCCCACTGTCATCACAATAATCCATGAAACATTTCAGACCAATGCTCATTGCACTTCTCATCACAATGCTCCATTACCACTGTCAACAATGTTCCATGACCCCTGCCATCACAATGTTCCACGGCCTTGTGATCACAAGACTCCATGACCATTGTCATCACAATGCTCCAAGACCCATGTAATCACAATGCTCCATGCCCTTGTCATCACAGAGCTCCATGACGCATGTCATCAGAATGTTCCATGGCCTTCTCCTCACAATGCTCCATGCCCTTGTCATCACAATGCTCCAAGACACTCGTAATCACAATGCTCCATGCCCCTTTTCATCAGAAGGCTCCATGATATTTGTCATCACAAGTCTCCATGGTCAACTCATCACAATGCTCCAAGACCTTGTCATCACCATGCTCCATTCCCTTCTCATCACAATGCTCCATGACTCCTGTCATCACAATACTCCATGAACATTTTCAGCCCAATGCTCCATGACCTTCTCATCACAATGCTCCATGACCAATATCATCACAATGCTCCATGACCACTGTCATCACAACACTCCATGACACCTGACAACCCAATGATCCCGGACTCTTGTCATCACAATGCTCCAAGTCCCCTGTAATCACAATGCTCCATGACCCCTGTCATCAAAATATTCCATGAACATTTTCAGCCCAATGCTCCATGACCCTTGTCATCACAATGATCCATGCCCTTGTCATCCCAATGTTCCATGACGCCTGTATTCACAGTGCTCCGTGACGCTTGTCATCACAGTGCTCCATGACACCTGTCATCACAATGCTCCATGCCTTTGTCAGCAAAATGCTACATGACCTTGTCATTACAATGCTCTATTCGATTGTCATCACAATACTCGATTACCATTGTCATCACAATCCTCCATGAACCTTGGGATCACATTGCTTCATGCCCTTGTCATCACAATGCTACATGCTCCTTGAAATCAAAATGATCCATGACCTCTGTCATCACAATGCTCCAAACCCTTGTGATCACAATGTTCCATAACACTTGTCCTCACAACGCTCCATGATGCCTGTCATCACAATACTCCATACACTTTTCATCACAATTCTCCATGACCTTTGTCATCACAATTCTCAATACACTTTTCATCACAGTGCTCCCTGACACTTGTCGTCAGTATGCTCCATGAACCCTGTCATGACAAGGCTCCATGCCTTTTTCATCACAATGTTCCATGCCCTTTTCATCACAATGCTCCAAGACCCCTGTAATCACAATGCTCCATGCCCTTGCCATCCAAAGCTCCATGACGCATGTCATCAGAATGTTCCATGGACTTCTCATCACAATGCTCCCTGCTCTTGTCATCACAAAGCACTAAGACCCCTGTAATCACAATGCTCCATGCCCCTTTTCATCCCAATGCTCCTATGAACCCTGTCAGCACAATGAACAATGCCCATCATCATAATGCTTCAGGCAATTGTCATCACAATCAAATCAAAATGCTCCATGACCTCTGTCATCACAATGCTCAAAATCCTGGTGATCACAATGTTGCATAACTCTTATCATCACAACACCCCATGACGCTCATCATCACAATGATCCATGGTCGTCTCATCACAAGGCTCCATGACCTTTGTCATCAAAATTCTCAATAAACTTGTCATCACAATGCTCGCTGACACTTGTCGTCAGAATGCTCCTTGAACCCTGTCACAAAAAGGCTCCATGTCTTTTTCATCACAGAGCCACATGCCGTTTTCATCCCAATGCTGCATGCCATTGTCATCAAAATACACCACAGGCTTGTCATCAGAATGCTCCATGACCCTTGTCATCACAATTCTCCATGCACTTGTCAGCACAATGCTCCCTGACCCTTGTCATCACAATGCTCCAAGCCATTGTCATCACAATGCTCCATTACCATTGTCATCAGAATCCTCCATGACACTTGGCATCACAATGCTCCATGCCATTGTCATCACAATGCTCCATGTCTTTGTCAGCAAAATGCTAAATGACCTTGTCATTACAATCCTCTATGCGCTTGTCATCACAATACTCCATTTCCATTGTCATCACAATCCTCCATCAACCTTGGGATCACATTGCTTCATGCCATTGACATCACAATGCTCCATGCTCCTTGAAATCAAAATGATCCATGACCTCTGTCATCACAATGCTCCAAACCCTTGTGATCACATTGTTCCATAACACTTGTCATCACAACGCTCCATGATGCCTGTCATCACAATACTCCATGCCCTTTTCATCACAATGCTCCATGACCTTTGTCATCACAATTCTCAAAACACTTGTGATCACAATGCTCCCTGACACTTGTCATCAGAATGCTCCTTGAAACCCGTCACGAAAAGTCTCCATGCATTTTTCATCACAATGCTCCATGCCATTTTCATCACAATGTTCCATACCATTGTCATCAAAATACTGCACAACCTTGTCATCAGAATGCTCCCGGACCCTTGTCATCACAATGCTCCATTACCTTTCTCATCAGAATCCTCCATGACACTTGGCATCACAGTGCTACATGCCATTGTCATCACAATAGGCCATTCCAACTGTCATCGCAATAAACCATGAAAGTTATTAGACCAATGTTCCATGCCCTTGTCATCACAATGCTCCATGCCCTTGTTATCACAATGCTCCATGACCCCTGTCATCACAATGCTCCGTTACTCCAGTCATCACAATGCTTCATGAACTATGTCATCACAATGGTCCATGCCCTCACCATCAACAGTCTCTGTGACCTTTTTAACCCCTATGCTCCATGAACTTTTCATCACAATGCTCTTTGACCCTTGTCATCACAATGCTCTATGCCTTTCTCAGCACAATGCTCCATGACCCTGGTCATCACAATGCTCCATGCCCCTTTTCATCTCAATGCTCCCTGAACCCTGTCATCACAGTGCACGATGCCCATCATCATAATACTTCAGTCTATTGTCATCACAATGAAATTAATATTCTCCATGACCTCTGACATCATAATGCTACAAACCCTTGTGATCACAATGTTCCATAAAACTTATCATCACAGCACACCATGACGCTCATCATCACAATTATCCATGGTCTTATCATCACAATGCTCCATGATCTTTGTCATCACGATGCTCAATACACTTTTCATCACAATGCTCCCTGACACTTGTCGTCAGTATGCTCCATGAACCCTGTCATGACAAGGCTCCATGCCTTTATCATCACAATGATCCATGCCTTTTCATCGCAATGCTCCAAGACCCCTGCAATCACAATGCTCCATGCACTTCTCATCCAAATGCTCTCTCACATGAGATATCACAATGTTCCATCACTAGTCATCACATTCCTCCCTCAACCCTGTTATCACAATGTTCCATGACCCCTGTTATCACAATGCTACATCCCATTATTAGCACAATGTTCCATGACCCCTGACATCACAATGTTCCATAACCACTGTCATCAAAATGCTCCATGACTCTTTTCATCCCAAAGCTCCATGACCCCTGGAATCACAGTGTTCTATAACCCCTGTCATCAAAAAGTTCCATTACACTTTTCATCAAATTGCTGCATGACCCTGTCATCAAAATGCTCCCTGCCCTACTCATAACAATGCACCACACGCTGGTCATCAAAATGCTCCATGACCTTTGTCATCACAAAGCTCCATGACCCTTGGCATCACAATGCTCCATGTCATTGTCATCACAATGCTCCATGAAACCTCTCTTCACATTGCTCCATGCCCTTGTCATCACAAATCTCCATGACACTTGTCATCACAATGCTCGATGCCCTTCTCATCATAATGCTCCATGTCCTTGTCATTACAATCCTCCATGACCCATGTATCACAGTGAACCGTGCCCTTGTCATCACAATGCTCCATGCCCACTCTCATCACAATAATCCATGAAACATTTCAGAACAATGCTCAATGCCCTTCTCATCAAAATGCTCCATTTCCTCTATCAACAATGCTCCATTCCCCCTGCCATCACAATGTTCCACGGCCTTGTGATCACAAGGCTCCATGACCATTGTCATCACAATGCTCCAAGACCCATGTAATCACAATGCTCCATGCCCTTGTCATCACAAAGCTCCATGACACATGTCATCAGAATGTTCCATGGCCATCTCCTCACAATGCTCCATGCCCTCGTCATCACAATGCTCCAAGACACCAGTAATCACAATGCTCCATGCCCCTTTTCATCAGAAGGCTCCATGATATTTTTCATCACAAGTCTCCATGGTCAACTCATCACAATGCTCCAAGACCTTGTCATCACCATGCTCCATTCCCTTGTCATCACAATGCTCACTGACAATTGTCGTCAGTATGCTCCATGAACTCTGTCATGACAAGGCTCCATGCCGTTTTCATCACAATGATCCATGCCCATTTCATCACAGTTCTCCAAGACCACTGTAATCATAATGCTCCTTGCCCTTGTCATCACAAAGCTCCATGATGCATATCATCAGAATGTTCCATGCACTTCTCATCAAAATGCTCCATGCCCTTGTCATCACAATGCTCCCGGACCCCTGTAAACACAATGCTCCATGCCCCTTTTCATCTCAATGCTCCATGAACACTGTCATAAAAATGCACCATGCCCATCATCATAATGCTTCAGGCTATTGTCATCACATTGAAATCAAAATGCTCCATGACCTTTGTCATCACAAAGCTCCATGACCCTTGGCATCACAATGCTCCATGTCATTGTCATCACAATGCTCCATGAAACCTCTCTTCACATTGCTCCATGCCCTTGTCATCACAAATCTCCATGACACTTGTCATCACAATGCTCGATGCCCTTCTCATCATAATGCTCCATGTCCTTGTCATTACAATCCTCCATGACCCATGTATCACAGTGTACCGTGCCCTTGTCATCACAATGCTCCATGCCCACTCTCATCACAATAATCCATGAAACATTTCAGACCAATGCTCAATGCCCTTCTCATCACAATGTTCCATTACCTCTATCAACAATGCTCCATGACCCCTGCCATCACAATGTTCCACGGCCTTGTGATCACAAGGCTCCATGACCATTGTCATCACAATGCTCCAAGAGCCATGTAATCACAATGCTCCATGCCCTTGTCATCACAAAGCTCCATGACACATGTCATCAGAATGTTCCATGGCCTTCTCCTCACAATGCTCCTTGCCCTTGTCATCACAATGCTCCATACCCTCTTAATCACAATGCTCCATGCCCCTTTTCATCAGAATGCTCCATGAGACTTGTCATCACATGTCTCCATGGTCATCTCATCACAATGCTCCAAGACCTTGTCATCACCATGCTCCATTCCCTGGTCATCACAATGCTCCATGAGCCCTGTCATCACAAGGATCCATGACCCTTCTCATCACAATGCTCCAAACTCCTGTAATCACAATGCTCCAAGACCCTTTTCATCACAATGCTCCATGATCCCTGTCATCACAATGAACCATGCCCATCATCATAATGCTTCAGGCTATTGTCATCACAATGAAATCAAAATGCTCCATGACCTCTGTCATCACTATGCTCCAAACCCTGGTGATCACAATGTTGCATAACACTTATCATCACAAAACCCCATGACGCTAATCATCACTATTATCCATGGTCTTCTCATCACAAGGCTCCATGACCTTTGTCATCACAATTCTCAATACTCTTTTCATCACAATGCTCCCTGACACTTGTCGTCAGTATGCTCCATGAACTCTGTCATGACAAGGCTCCATGCCTTTTTCATCACAATGATCCATGCCCTTTTCATCACAGTTCTCCAAGACCACTGTAATCATAATGCTCCTTGCCCTTGTCATCACAAAGCTCCATGATGCATATCATCAGAATGTTCCATGCACTTCTCATCACAATGCTCCATGCCCTTGTCATCACAATGCTCCAAGACCCCTGTAATCACAATGCTCCATGCCCCTTTTCATCACAATGCTCCATGAACACTGTCATAACAATGCACCATGCCCATCATCATAATGCTTCAGGCTATTGTCATCACAGTGAAATCAAAATGCTCCATGACCTCTGACATCACAATGCTCCAAACCCTGGTGATCACAATGTTGCAAAACACTTATCATCACAACACCCCATGACGCTCATCATCACAATTATCCATGGTCTTCTCATCACAATGCTCCATGACCTTTGTCATCACAATTCTCAATACACTTGTCATCACAATGCTCCCTGACACTTGTCGTCAGAATGCACCTTGAACCCTGTGACGAAAAGGCTCCATGCCTTTTTCATCACAAAGCCCCATGCTGTTTTCATCCCAAAGCTCCATGCCATTGTCATCAAAATACTACACAAGCTTGTCATCAGAATGCTCCATGACCATTGTCATCACAATTCTCCATGCACTTGTCAGCACAATGCTCCCTGACCCTTGTCATCACAATGATCCAAGCCATTGTCATCACAATGCTCCATTACCTTTGTCATTAGAATCCTCCATGACACTTGGAATCACAGTGCTCCAAGCCATTGTCATCACAATGGGCCATTACATATGTAATCACAATGCTCCCTGACACCTGTCTTCACAATACTGCATGATCTGGTCATCACAATGCTCCATGCTCTTGTCTTCATAATGCGCCATTCCAACTGTCATCACAATAATCCATGAAACTTATTAGACCAATGGTCCATGCCCTTGTCATCACATTGCTCCATGCTCTTGTTATCACAATGTTTAAGACCCCTGTAAACAGAATGCCCCATGCCGCTTTTCATCTGTATGCTCCATGAGAATTGTCATCGCAAGGCTCCATGGTTTTCTCATCACAATGCTCCAGGACCTTGTCATCACAATGGTTCACGACATTGTCATGAAAATTCTCAATGGCCCTTGTCTTCATAATGCTCCAAGCCCTAGTCATCACAGTGCTCCATTATATTTGTCATCACAATCCTCACTTGCATTTGGCATCACTATGCTCCATGCTATTGTCATCGCAATGGACCATGACATATTTCATCACAATGCCCCCTGACACCTGTCTTCACAATACTCCATGCCCTTGTAATCACAATGCTCCATGCCCTGGTCATCACAATGCACCATGTCCACTGTCATCACAATAATCTATGAAACTTGTAAGACCAATGCTCCATGCCCCTGTCATAACAATGCTCCATGACCTTGTCATCACAATGCTCCATGACCCCTGTCATCACAATACTCCATGTACATTTTCAGCCCAGTGCTCCATGACCCTTGTCATCACAATGATCCATGCACTTGTCATCCCAATGTTCCATGACGCTTGTAATCACAGTGCTCCATGACATCTGTCATCACAGTGCTCCATGCCTTTGTCAGCAAAATGCTACATGACCTTGTCATTACAATGCTCTATGCGATTGTCATCACAATACTCCATTACCATTGTCATCACAATCCTCCAGGAACCTTGGGATCACATTGCTTCAGGCTCTTGTCATCAAAATGCTCCATGCTCCTTGAAATCAAATTGATCCATGACCTCTGTCATCACAATGCTCCAAACCCTTGTGATCAAAATGTTCAATAACACTTGTCCTCACAACGCTCCATGATGCCTGTCATCACAATACTCCATGCCTTTTTCATCACAATGCTCCATGAAATTTGTCATCACAATTCTCCATACACTTGTCATCAAAATGCTCCCTGACACTTGTCGTCAGAATGCTCCTTGAACTGTGTCACGAAAAGGCTCCATGCCATTTTCATCACAAATCCACATGCCGTTTTCATCCTAGTGCTCCATGCCATTGTCATCAAAATACTCCACAAGATTGTCATCAGAATGCTCCATGACGCTTGTCATCACAATTCTCCGTGCACTTGTCAGCAATATGCTCCCTGACCCTTATCATCACAATGCTCCAAGCCATTGTCATCACAATGCTCCATTACCTTTGTCATCAGAATCCTCCATGACACTTGGCATCACAATGCTCCATGCCATTGTCATCACAATGGGCCATTACATATGTCATCACAATGCTCCCTGACACCTCTCTTCACAATACTCCATAACCTGGTCATCACAATACTCCATGCACTTGTCATCACAATGTGCCATTCCAACTCTCATCACAATAATCCATGAAACTTATTAGACCAATGCTCCTTTCCCTTGTTATCACAATGTTCCAAAACCCCTGTAATCAGAATGCTCCATGCACCTTTTCATCAGAATGCTCCATATGACATGTCATCAGAAGGCTCCATGGATTTCTCATCACAATGCTCCATGACCTTTGTCATCACAATGCTCCAAGACCCATGTAATCACAATGCTCCATGCCCTTGTCATCACAGAGTTCCATGACGCATGTCATCAGAATGTTCCATGGCCTTCTCCTCACAATGCTCCATGCCCTTGTCATCACAATGCTCCAAGACACTCGTAATCACAATGCTCCATGCCCCTTTTCATCAGAAGGCTCCATGATATTTGTCATCACAAGTCTCCATGGTCAACTCATCACAATGCTCCAAGACCTTGTCATCACCATGCTCCATTCCCTTGTCATCACAATGCTCCATGACTCCTGTCATCACAATACTCCATGAATATTTTCAGCCCAATGCTCCATGACCTTCTCATCACAATGCTCCACGACCAATATCATCACAAGGCTCCATGACCACTGTCATCACAACACTCCATGACACCTGACAACACAATGATCCGGGACTCTTGTCATCACAATGCTCCAAGACCCCTGTAATCACAATGCTCCATGACCCCTGTCATCAAAATATTCCATGAATATTTTCAGCCCAATGCTCCATGACCCTTGTCATCACAATGATCCATGCCCTTGTCATCCCAATGTTCCATGACGCCTGTATTCACAGTGCTCCGTGACGCTTGTCATCAAAGTGCTCCATGACACCTGTCATCACAATGCTCCATGCCTTTGTCAGCAAAATGCTACATGACCTTGTCATTACAATGCTCTATGCGATTGTCATCACAATACTCGATTACCATTGTCATCACAATCCTCCATGAACCTTGGGATCACATTGCTTCATGCCCTTGTCATCACAATGCTACATGCTCCTTGAAATCAAAATGATCCATGACCTCTGTCATCACAATGCTCCAAACCCTTGTGATCACAATGTTCCATAACACTTGTCCTCACAACGCTCCATGATGCCTGTCATCACAATATACTCCATACACTTTTCATCACAATTCTCCATGACTTTTGTCATCACAATTCTCAATACACTTTTCATCACAGTGCTCCCTGATACTTGTCGTCACTATGCTCCATGAACCCTGTCATGACAAGGCTCCATGCATTTTTCATCACAATGTTCCATGCCCTTTTCATCACAATGCTCCAAGACCCCTGTAATCACAATGCTCCATGCCCTTGCCATCCAAAGCTCCATGACGCATGTCATCAGAATGTTCCATGGACTTCTCATCACAATGCTCCCTGCTCTTGTCATCACAAAGCACTAAGACCCCTGTAATCACAATGCTCCATGCCCCTTTTCATCTCAATGCTCCTATGAACCCTGTCAGCACAATGAACAATGCCCATCATCATAATGCTTCAGGCAATTGTCATCACAATCAAATCAAAATGCTCCATGACCTCTGTCATCACAATGCTCAAAATCCTGGTGATCACAATGTTGCATAACTCTTATCATCACAACACCCCATGACGCTCATCATCACAATGATCCATGGTCGTCTCATCACAAGGCTCCATGACCTTTGTCATCAAAATTCTCAATAAACTTGTCATCACAATGCTCGCTGACACTTGTCGTCAGAATGCTCCTTGAACCCTGTCACAAAAAAGCTCCATGTCTTTTTCATCACAGAGCCACATGCCGTTTTCATCCCAATGCTGCATGCCATTGTCATCAAAATACACCACAGGCTTGTCATCAGAATGCTCCATGACCCTTGTCATCACAATTCTCCATGCACTTGTCAGCACAATGCACCCTGACCCTTGTCATCACAATGCTCCAAGCCATTGTCATCACAATGCTCCATTACCATTGTCATCAGAATCCTCCATGACACTTGGCATCACAGTGCTCCATGCCATTGTCATCACAATGCTCCATGTCTTTGTCAGCAAAATGCTAAATGACCTTGTCATTACAATCCTCTATGCGCTTGTCATCACAATACTCCATTTCCATTGTCATCACAATCCTCCATCAACCTTGGGATCACATTGCTTCATGCCCTTGTCATCACAATGCTCCATGCTCCTTGAAATCAAAATGATCCATGACCTCTGTCATCACAATGCTCCAAACCCTTGTGATCACATTGTTCCATAACACTTGTCATCACAACGCTCCATGATGCCTGTCATCACAATACTCCATGCCCTTTTCATCACAATGCTCCATGACCTTTGTCATCACAATTCTCAATACACTTGTGATCACAATGCTCCCTGACACTTCTCATCAGAATGCTCCTTGAAACCCGTCACGAAAAGGCTCCATGCATTTTTCATCACAATGCCCCATGCCATTTTCATCACAATGTTCCATACCATTGTCATCAAAATACTGCACAAGCTTGTCATCAGAATGCTCCCGAACCCTTGTCATCACAATGCTCCATTACCTTTCTCATCAGAATCCTCCATGACACTTGGCATCACAGTGCTACATGCCATTGTCATCACAATAGGCCATTCCAACTGTCATCGCAACAAACCATGAAAGTTATTAGACCAATGTTCCATGCCCTTGTCATCACAATGCTCCATGCCCTTGTTATCACAATGCTCCATGACCCCTGTCATCACAATTCTCCGTTACTCCAGTCATCACAATGCTTCATGAACTTTGTCATCACAATGGTCCATGCCCTCACCATCAACAGTCTCTGTGACTTTTTTAACCCCAATGCTCCATGAACTTTTCATCACAATGCTCTTTGACCCTTGTCATCACAATGATCTATGCCTTTCTCAGCACAATGCTCCATGATCCTGGTCATCACAATGCTCCATGCACTTGTCAGCACAATGTTCCATGACACATGTCATCACAGTGCTCCATGACCCCTGTCATCATAATGCTCAGTGACTCCAGTCATCACAATGCTTCATAACGTTTTTCCTCACAATGTTCCAAGCCCGCGTCATCACAAGGCTCTGTGATATTTGTTACCACAATGCTCCATGAACTTTTCATCACAATTCTCTGTGACCCTCGTCATCACAATGCTACATGTCTTTGTCAGAACAATGCTCCATGACCATTGTCATCACAATGTGCCACGCGCATTTCATCAAATGTTCCAAACCTTGTCATTGCAATGCTCCATAAACCTTTTAATCACAATGCTCCATGCACTTCCCATCAAAATGTGCTGTTACCAGAGATATCACAGTATTCCATCCCTAGTCATCACAATACCCCCTCACCCCTGTAATCACAATGTTCGATGACCCTGTCATCACACTGCTACATCCCCTTATCAGCACAATTTTCCAAGATTCCTGACATCACAATGTTCCATAAACCATGTCATCAAAATGCTCCATGACCCTTTTCATCCCAAAGCTCCAAGACCCCTGACATCACAATGTTCTATAACCCCTGCCATCAAAATGTTCCATTACACTTTTCATCAAATTGCTGCATGACCCGGTCATCAAAATGCTCCCTGCACTTCTCATCACAATGCACCATGTCCTTGTCATCAAAATGCTCCATGACTGGTCAGCAGAAAGCTCCATGACCCCTGGCATCACAATGCTAAATGTCATTGTCATCACAATGCTCCATGAACCCTCTCATAACATTGCTCAATGCCCTTGTCATCACAAAGCTCCATGACACTTGTCATAACAATGCTCGATGCCCGTCTCATCACAATGCTCCATGCCCTTGTCATTACAATCCTGCATGATGAATGTATCATAGTGTTCCGTGCCCTTGTCATCAAAATGCTGCATGCCCACTCTCATCAAAATAATACATGAAATATTTCAGACCAATATTCCATGCCCTTCTCATCACAATGCTAGATTACCTCTGTCATAACAATGCACCATGACCCCTGCCATCACAATGTTCCACGGCCTAGTCTTCACAAGGTTCCATGACACTTTTCATCACAATGCTGAAAACCACTGTAATCACAATGCTCCATGCCCTTCTCATCACAAAGCTCCATGACGCATGTCATCAGAATGTTCCATGGCCATCTCATCACAATGCTCCATGCTCTTGTCATCACAATGCTCCAAGACCCTTGTAACCACAATGCTCCATGCCCCTTTTCATCTCAATGCTCCCTGAACCCTGTCATCACAGTGCACGATGCCCATCATCATAATACTTCAGTCTATTGTCATCACAATGAAATTAATATTCTCCATGACCTCTGACATCATAATGCTACAAACCCTTGTGATCACAATGTTCCATAAAACTTATCATCACAGCACCCCATGACGCTCATCATCACAATTATCCATGGTCTTATCATCACAATGCTCCATGATCTTTGTCATCACGATGCTCAATACACTTTTCATCACAATGCTCCCTGACACTTGTCGTCAGTATGCTCCATGAACACTGTCATGACAAGGCTCCATGCCTTTATCATCACAATGATCCATGCCTTTTCATCGCAATGCTCCAAGACCATTGCAATCACAATGCTCCATGCACTTGTCATCCAAATGCTCTCTCACATTAGATATCACAATGTTCCATCACTAGTCATCACATTCCTCCCTCAACCCTGTTATCACAATGTTCCATGACCCCTGTTATCACAAGGCTACATCCCCTTATCAGCACAATGTTCCATGACCCCTGACATCACAATGTTCCATAACCACTGTCATCAAAATGCTCCATGACCTTTTTCATCCCAAAGCTCCATGACCCCTGGAATCACAGTGTTCTATAACCCCTGTCATCAAAATGTTCCATTGCACTTTTCATCAAATTGCTGCATGACACTCTCATCAAAATGCTCCCTGCCCTACTCATAACAATGCACCACACGCTGGTCATCAAAATGCTCCATGACCTTTGTCATCACAAAGCTCCATGACCCTTGGCATCACAATGCTCCATGTCATTGTCATCACAATGCTCCATGAAACCTCTCTTCACATTGCTCCATGCCCTTGTCATCACAAATCTCCATGACACTTGTCATCACAATGCTCGATGCCCTTCTCATCATAATGCTCCATGTCCTTGTCATTACAATCCTCCATGACCCATGTATCACAGTGTACCGTGCCCTTGTCATCACAATGCTCCATGCCCACTCTCATCACAATAATCCATGAAACATTTCAGACCAATGCTCAATGCCCTTCTCATCACAATGCTCCATTACCTCTATCAACAATGCTCCATGACCCCTGCCATCACAATGTTCCACGGCCTTGTGATCACAAGGCTCCATGACCATTGTCATCACAATGCTCCAAGAGCCATGTAATCACAATGCTCCATGCCCTTGTCATCACAAAGCTCCATGACACATGTCATCAGATTGTTCCATGGCCTTCTCCTCACAATGCTCCATGCCCTTGTCATCACAATGCTCCATACCCTCGTAATCACAATGCTCCATGCCCCTTTTCATCAGAATGTTCCATGAGACTTGTCATCACAAGTCTCCATGGTCATCTCATCACAATGCTCCAAGACCTTGTCATCACCATGCTCCATTCCCTGGTCATCACAATGCTCCATGACCCCTGTCATCACAAGGCTCCATGACCCTTCTCATCACAATGCTCCAAACCCCTGTAATCACAATGCTCCATGCCCCTTTTCATCACAATGCTCCATGAACCCTGTCATCACAATGAACCATGCCCATCATCATAATGCTTCAGGCTATTGTCATCACAATGAAATCAAAATGCTCCATGACCTCTGTCATCACAATGCTCCAAACCCTGGTGATCACAATGTTGCATAACACTTATCATCACAAAACCCCACGACGCTAATCATCACTATTATCCATGGTCTTCTCATCACAAGGCTCCATGACCTTTGTCATCACAATTCTCAATACTCTTTTCATCACAATGCTCCCTGACACTTGTCGTCAGTATGCTCCATGAACTCTGTCATGACAAGGCTCCATGCCTTTTTCATCACAATGATCCATGCCCTTTTCATCACAGTTCTCCAAGACCACTGTAATCATAATGCTCCTTGCCCTTGTCATCACAAAGCTCCATGATGCATATCATCAGAATGTTCCATGCACTTCTCATCACAATGCTCCATGCCCTTGTCATCACAATGCTCCAAGACCCCTGTAATCACAATGCTCCATGCCCCTTTTCATCTCAGTGCTCCATGAACACTGTCATAACAATGCACCATGCCCATCATCATAATGCTTCAGGCTATTGTCATCATAGTGAAATCAAAATGCTCCATGACCTCTGTCATCACAATGCTCCAAACCCTGGTGATCACAATGTTGCAAAACACTTATCATCACAACACCCCATGACGCTCATCATCACAATTATCCATTGTCTTCTCATCACAATGCTCCATAACCTTTGTCATCACAATTCTCAATACATTTGTCATCACAATGCTCCCTGACACTTGTCGTCAGAATGCACCTTGAACCCTGTGACGAAAGGCTCCATGTCTTTTTCATCACAAAGCCCCATGCAGTTTTCATCCCAAAGCTCCATGCCATTGTCATCAAAATACTACACAAGCTTGTCATCAGAATGCTCCATGACCCTTGTCATCACAATTCTCCATGCACTTGTCAGCACAATGCTCCCTGACCCTTGTCATCACAATGATCCAAGCCATTGTCATCACAATGCTCCATTACCTTTGTCATTAGAATCCTCCATGACACTTGGAATCACAATGCTCCAAGCAATTGTCATCACAATGGGCCATTACATATGTAATCACAATGCTCCCTGACAACTCTCTTCACAATACTGCATGACCTGGTCATCACAATGCTCCATGCCCTTGTCTTCATAATGTACCATTCCAACTGTCATCACAATAATCCATGAAACTTATTAGACCAATGGTCCATGTCCTTGTCATCACATTGCACCATGCTCTTGTTTTCACAGTGTTCCAAGACCCCTGTAATCAGAATGCCCCATGCCCCTTTTCATCAGTATGCTCCATGTGACTTGTCATCGCAAGGCTCCATGGTTTTCTCATCACAATGCTCCAGGACCTTGTCATCACAATGGTTCACGACATTGTCATGAAAATTCTCAATGGCCCTTGTCTTCATAATGCTCCAAGCCCTAGTCATCACAGTGCTCCATTATATTTGTCATCACAATCCTCCCTTGCATTTGGCATCACTATGCTCCATGCTATTGTCATCGCAATGGACCATGACATATTTCATCACAATGCCCCCTGACACCTGTCTTCACAATACTCCATACCCTTGTCATCACAATGTTCCATGCCCTTGTCTTCACAATGCACCATGTCCACTGTCATCACAATAATCTATGAAACTTGTCAGACCAATTCTCCATGCCCCTGTCATAACAATGTTCCATGACCTTGTCAACACAATGCTCCATGTCCCCTGTCATCACAATATTCCATGAATATTTTCAGCCCAGTGCTCCATGACCCTTGTCATCACAATGATCCATGCACTTGTCATCCCAATGTTCCATGACGCTTGTAATCACAGTGCTCCATGACATCTGTCATCACAATGCTCCATGCCTTTGTCAGCAAAATGCTACATGACCTTGTCATTACAATGCTCTATGTGCATGTCATCACAATACTCCATTACCATTGTCATCACAATCCTCCGGGAACCTTGGGATCACATTGCTTCAGGCCCTTGTCATCAAAATGCTCCATGATCCTTGAAATCAAAATGATCCATGACCTCTGTCATCACAATGCTCCAAACCCTTGTGATCAAAATGTTCAATAACACTTGTCCTCACAACGCTCCATGATGCCTGTCATCACAATACTCCATGCCCTTTTCATCACAATGCTCCATGAACTTTGTCATCACAATTCTCCATACACTTGTCATCAAAATGCTCCCTGACACTTGTCGTCAGAATGCTCCTTGAACTGTGTCACGAAAAGGCTCCATGCCATTTTCATCACAAATCCACATGCCGTTTTCATCCCAGTGCTCCATGCCATTGTCATCAAAATACTCCACAAGCTTGTCATCAGAATGCTCCATGACGCTTGTCATCACAATTCTCCGTGCACTTGTCAGCAAAATGCTCCCTGACCCTTATCATCACAATGCTCCAAGCCATTGTCATCACAATGCTCCATTAACTTTGTCATCAGAATCCTCCAAGACACTTGGCATCACAATGCTCCATGCCATTGTCATCACAATGGGCCATTACATATGTCATCACAATGCTCCCTGACACCTCTCTTCACAATACTGCATAACCTGGTCATCACAATGCTCCATGCCCTTGTCATCACAATGTGCCATTCCAACTCTCATCACAATAATCCATGAAACTTATTAGACCGATGCTCCTTGCCCTTGTTATCACAATGTTCCTAGACCCCTGTAATCAGAATGCTCCATGCCCCTTTTCATCAGAATGCTCCATATGACATGTCATCAGTAGGCTCCATGGATTTCTCATCACAATGCTCCATGACCTTTGTCATCACAATGCTCCAAGACCCATGTAATCACAATGCTTCATGCCCCTGTCATCGCAATGGACCATGACATTTGGCATAACAATGCTCCATGCCATTGTCTTTGAAATTGACCATGACATATGTCATCACAATGCCCCCTTACACCTGTTTTAACAATACTCCATGCCCTTGTCATCACAATGCTCCATGCCCTTGTCATCACAATGCACCATGTCCACTGTCATCACAATAATCTATGAAACTTGTCAGACCAATGCTCCATGCCCCTGTCATAACAACGCTCCATGACCTTGTCATCACAATGCTCCATGACCCCTGTCATCACAATACTCCATGAACATATTCAGCCCAGTGCTCCATGACCCTTGTCATCACAATGATCCACGCACTTGTCATCCCAATGTTCCCTGACGCTTGTAATCACAGTGCTCCATGACATGTGTTATCACAATGCTCCATGCCTTTGTCAGCAAAATGCTACATGAACTTGTCATTACAATTCTCTATGCGAATGTCATCACAATACTCCATTACCATTGTCATCACAATCCTCCAGGAACCTTGGGATCACATTGCTTCAGGCCCTTGTCATCAAAATGCTCCATGATCCTTGAAATCAAAATGATCCATGACCTCTGTCATCACAATGCTCCAAACACTTGTAATCAAAATGTTCAATAACACTTGTCCTCACAAAACTCCATGATGCCTGTCATCACAATACTCCATGCCCTTTTCATCACAATGCTCCATGAACTTTGTCATCACAATTCTCCATACACTTGTCATCAAAATGCTCCTGACACTTGTCGTCAGAATGCTCCTTGAACTGTGTCACGAAAAGGCTCCATGCCATTTTCATCACAAATCCACATGCCATTTTCATCCCAGTGCTCCATGCCATTGTCATCAAAATACTCCACAAGCTTGTCATCAGAATGCTCCATGACGCTTGTCATCACAATTCTCCGTGCACTTGTCAGCAAAATGCTCCCTGACCCTTATCATCACAATGCTCCAAACCATTGTCATAACAATGCTCCATTACCTTTGTCATCAGAATCCTCCATGACACTTGGCATCACAATGCTCCATGCCATTGTCATCACAATGGGCCATTACATATGTCATCACAATGCTCCCTGACACCTCTCTTCACAATACTGCATAACCTGGTCATCACAATGCTCCATTCCGTTGTCATCACAATGTGCCATTCCAACTCTCATCACAATAATCCATGAAACTTATTAGACCGATGCTCCTTGCCCTTGTTATCACAATGTTCCAAGACCCCTGTCATCAGAATGCTCCATGCCCCTTTTCATCAGAATGCTCCATATGACATGTCATCAGAAGGCTCCATGGATTTCTCATCACAATGCTCCATGACCTTTGTCATCACAATGCTCCAAGACCCATGTAATCACAATGCTTCATGCCCCATTCATCGCAATGGACCATGACATTTGGCATCACAATGCTCCATGCCATTGTCTTTGAAATTGACCATGACATATGTCATCACAATGCGCCCTTACACCTGTTTTCACAATACTCCATGCCCTTGTCATCACAATGCTCCATGCCCTTGTCATCACAATGCACCAGGTCCAATGTCATCACAATAATCTATTAAACTTGTCAGACCAATGCTCCATGCCCCTGTCATCACAATGTTCCATGCCCTTGTCATCACAATGCTCCATGACCCTTGTCATCACAATGCTCCGTGACTCCAGTCATCACAATGCTTCATAACGTTTGTCATCACAACGGTCCATGCCTGCGTCATCGCAAGGCACTGTGACCTTTGTGACCACAATGCTCCATGAACTTTTCATCACAATTCTCCGTGACCCTTGTCATCACAATGCTCCATGCCTTTGTCAGAACAATGCTCCATGACCCTTGTCATCAAAATGTGCCATGTGCTTTTCATCACACTGATCAACAACATTGTAATCGCTATGCTCCATAAACCTTGTAATCACAATGCTCCATGCACTTCTCATCCAAATGCTCTCTCACATGAGATATCACAATGTTCCATCACTTGTCATCACAATCCTCCCTCACCCCTGTTATCACAATGTTCCATGACCCCTGTCATCACAATGCTACATCCCCTTATCAGCACAATTTTCCATGACCCCTGACATCACAATGTTCCATAACCCCTGTCAACAAAATGCTCCATGACCATTTTCATCCCAAAGCTCTATGACCCCTGGCATCACAATGTTCTATAACCCCTGTCATCAAAATATTACATTACACTTTTCATCAAATTGCTGCATGACCCTGTCATCAAAATGCGCCCTGCCCTTCTCATCACAATGCACCACACACTTGTCATCAAAATGCTCCATGACCATGGCCATCACTAAGCTCCATGACCCTTGGCATCACAATGCTCCATGCCATGGACATCACAATGCTCCATGAACCCTCTCATCACATTGCTCCATGCACTTGTCATCACAAAGCTCCATGACACTTGTCATCACAATGCTCGATGCCCTTCTCATCACAATGCTCCATGTCCTTGTCATTACAATCCTCCATCACCCATGTATCACAGTGTACCGTGCCCTTGTCATCACAATGCGCCATGCCCACTGTCATCACAATAATCCATGAAACATTTCAGACCAATGCTCAATGCACTTCTCATCACAATGCTCCATTACCACTGTCAACAATGCTCCATGACCCCTGCCATCACAATGTTCCACGGCCTTGTGATCACAAGACTCCATGACCATTGTCATCACAATGCTCCAAGACCCATGTAATCACAATGCTCCATGCCCTTGTCATCACAGAGCTCCATGACGCATGTCATCAGAATGTTCCATGGCCTTCTCCTCACAATGCTCCATGCCCTTGTCATCACAATGCTCCAAGACACTCGTAATCACAATGCTCCATGCCCCTTTTCATCAGAAGGCTCCATGATATTTGTCATCACAAGTCTCCATGGTCAACTCATCACAATGCTCCAAGACCTTGTCATCACCATGCTCCATTCCC
This sequence comes from Mesoplodon densirostris, assembly GCF_025265405.1. Classification (NCBI taxonomy): domain Eukaryota; kingdom Metazoa; phylum Chordata; class Mammalia; order Artiodactyla; family Ziphiidae; genus Mesoplodon; species Mesoplodon densirostris. Next base: position 12,387,856 of record NW_026778195.1, on the reverse strand, counting down.
TTGTCATCACAATGCTCCATGACTCCTGTCATCACAATACTCCATGAACATTTTCAGCCCAATGCTCCATGACCTTCTCATCACAATGCTCCATGACCACTGTCATCACAACACTCCATGACACCTGACAACACAATGATCCGGGACTCTTGTCATCACAATGCTCCAAGTCCCCGGTAATCACAATGCTCCATGACCCCTGTCATCACAATACTCCATGAACATTTTCAGCCCAATCCTCCATGACCCTTGTCATCACAATGATCCATGCCCTTGTCATCCCAATGTTCCATGACCCCTGTATTCACAGTGATCCATGACGCTCGTCATCACAGTGCTCCATGACACCTGTCATCACAATGCTCCATGCCTTTGTCAGCAAAATGCTACATGACCTTGTCATTACAATGCTCTATGCGATTGTCATCACAATACTCGATTACCATTGTCATCACAATCCTCCATGAACCTTGGGATCACATTGCTTCATGCCCTTGTCATCACAATGCTACATGCTCCTTGAAATCAAAATGATCCATGACCTCTGTCATCACAATGCTCCAAACCCATGTGATCACAATGTTCCATAACACTTGTCCTCACAACGCTCCATGATGCTGTCATCACAATACTCCATACACTTTTCATCACAATTCTCCATGACCTTTGTCATCACAATTCTGAATACACTTTTCATCACAGTGCTCCCTGACACATGACGTCAGTAGGCTCCATGAACCCTGTCATGACAAGGCTCCATGCCTTTTTCATCACAATGATCCATGCCCTTTTCATCACAATGCTCCAAGACCCCTGTAGTCACAATGATCCATGCCCTTGCCATCCAAAGCTCCATGACGCATGACATCAGAATGTTCCATGGACTTCTCATCACAATGCTCCCTGCTCTTGTCATCACAAAGCACTAAGACCCCTGTAATCACAATGCTCCATGCCCCTTTTCATCTCAATGCTCCTATGAACCCTGTCAGCACAATGAACAATGCCCATCATCATAATGCTTCAGGCAATTGTCATCACAATCAAATCAAAATGCTCCATGACCTCTGTCATCACAATGCTCAAAATCCTGGTGATAACAATGTTGAATAACACTTATCATCACAACACCCCATGACTCTCATCATCACAATGATCCATGGTCGTCTCATCACAAGGCTCCATGACCTTTGTCATCAAAATTCTCAATAAACTTGTCATCACAATGCTCGCTGAAACTTGTCGTCAGAATGCTCCTTGAACCCTGTCACAAAAAGGCTCCATGTCTTTTTCATCACAAAGCCACATGCCGTTTTCATCCCAATGCTGCATGTCATTGTCATGAAAATACACCACAGGCTTGTCATCAGAATGCTCCATGACCCTTGTCATCACAATTCTCCATGCACTTGTCAGCACAATGCTCCCTGACCCTTGTCATCACAATGCTCCAAGCCATTGTCATCACAATGCTCCATTACCATTGTCATCAGAATCCTCCATGACACTTGGCATCACAATGCTCCATGCCATTGTCATCACAATGCTCCATGTCTTTGTCAGCAAAATACTAAATGACTTTGTCATTACAATCCTCTATGCGCTTGTCATCACAATACTCCATTTCCATTGTCATCACAATCCTCCATCAACCTTGGGATCACATTGCTTCATGCCCTTGTCATCACAATGCTCCATGCTCCTTGAAATCAAAATGATCCATGACCTCTGTCATCACAATGCTCCAAACCCTTGTGATCACATTGTGCCATAACATTTGTCATCACAACGCTCCATGATGCCTGTCATCACAATACTCCATGCCCTTTTCATCACAATGCTCCATGACCTTTGTCATCACAATTCTCAATACACTTGTGATCACAATGCTCCCTGACACTTGTCATCAGAATGCTCCTTGAAACCCATCACGAAAAAGCTCCATGGCTTTTTCATCACAATGCCCCATGCCATTTTCATCACAATGTTCCATACCATTGTCATCAAAATACTCCACAAGCTTGTCATCAGAATGCTCCCGGACCCTTGTCATCACAATGCTCCATTACCTTTCTCATCAGAATCCTCCATGACACTTGGCATCACAGTGCTACATGCCATTGTCATCACAATGGGCCATTACATATGTCATCACAATGCTCCCTGACACTTATCTTCACAATACTGCATGACCTGGTCATCACAATGCTCCATGCCCTTGTCATCACAATAGGCCATTCCAACTGTCATCGCAACAAACCATGAAAGTTATTAGACCAATGTTCCATGCCCTTGTCATCACAATGCTCCATGCCCTTGTTATCACAATGCTCCATGACCCCTGTCATCACAATGCTCCGTTACTCCAGTCATCACAATGCTTCATGACCTTTGTCATCACAGTGGTCCATGCCCTCACCATCAACAGTCTCTGTGACGTTTTTAACCCCAATGCTCCATGAACTTTTCATCACAATGCTCTTTGACCCTTGTCATCACAATGATCTATGCCTTTCTCAGCACAATGCTACATGACCCTGGTCATCACAATGCTCCATGCACTTGTCAGCACAATGTTCCATGACACATGTCATCACAGTGCTCCATGACCCCTGTCATCATAATGCTCAGTGACTCCAGTCATCACAATGCTTCATAACGTTTTTCCTCAAAATGTTCCAACCGCGTCATCACAAGGCTCTGTGACATTTGTTACCACACTGCTCCATGAACTTTTCATCACAATTCTCTGTGACCCTCGTCATCACAATGCTACATGTCTTTGTCAGAACAATGCTCCATGACCATTGTCATCACAAGGTGCCACGTGCATTTCATCACAACGTTCCAAACCTTGTCATTGCAATGCTCCATAAAACTTGTAATCACAATGCTCCATGCACTTCTCATCAAAATGCGCTGTTACCAGAGATATCACAGTATTCCATCCCTAGTCATCACAATACTCCCTCAACCCTGTAATCACAATGATCCATGACCCTGTCATCACAATGCTACATCCCCTTATCAGCACAATGTTCCAAGACACCTGACATCACAATGTTCCATAACGCATGTCATCAAAATGCTCCATGACCCATTTCATCCCAAAGCTCCAAGACCCCTGACCTCACAATGTTCTATAACCCCTCCCATCAAAATGTTCCATTACACTTTTCATCAAATTGCTGCATGACCCGGTCATCAAAATGCTCCCTGCACTTCTCATCACAAAGCACCATGTCCTTGTCATCAAAATGCTCCATGACTGGTCAGCAGATATCTACATGAGCCCTGGCATCACAATGCTAAATGTGATTGTCATCACAATGCTCCATGAACCCTCTCATAACATTGCTCAATGCCCTTGTCATCACAAAGCTCCATGACACGTGTCATAACAATGCTCGATGCCCTTCTCATCACAATGCTCCATGCCTTTGTCATTACAATCCTGCATGATGAATGTATCATAGTGTTCCGTACACTTGTCATCAAAATGCTCCATGACCACTCTCATCAAAATAATACATGAAATATTTCACACCAATGTTCCATGCCCTTCTCATCACAATGCTGCATTACCTCTGTCATAACAATGCACCATGACCCCTGCCATCACAGTGTTCCACGGCCTAGTCTTCACAAGGTTCCATGACACTTGTCATCACAATGCTGAAAACCACTGTAATCACAATGCTCCATGCCCTTCTCATCACAAAGCTCCATGACGCATGTCATCAGAATGTTCCATGGCCATCTCATCACAATACTCCATGCCCTTGTCATCACAATGCTCCAAGACCCTTGTAACCACAATGCTCCATGCCCCTTTTCATCTCAATGCTCCCTGAACCCTGTCATCACAGTGCACGATGCCCATCATCATAATACTTCAGTCTATTGTCATCACAATGAAATTAATATTCTCCATGACCTCTGACATCATAATGCTACAAACCCTTGTGATCACAATGTTCCATAAAACTTATCATCACAGCACCCCATGACGCTCATCATCACAATTATCCATGGTCTTATCATCACAATGCTCCATGAACTTTGTCATCACGATGCTCAATACACTTTTCTTCACAATGCTCCCTGACACTTGTCGTCAGGATGCTCCATGAACCCTGTCATGACAAGGCTCCATGCCTTTATCATCACAATGATCCATGCCTTTTCATCGCAATGCTCCAAGACCCCTGTAATCACAATGCTCCATTCACTTCTCATCCAAATGCTCTCTCACATGAGATATCACAATGTTCCATCACTAGTCATCACATTCCTCCCTCAACCCTGTTATCACAATGTTCCATGACCCCTGTCATCACAATGCTATATCCCCTTATCAGCACAATGTTCCATGACCCCTGACATCACAATGTTCCATAACCACTGTCATCAAAATGCTCCATGACCCTTTTCATCCCAAAGCTCCATGACCCCTGGAATCACAGTGTTCTATAACCCCTGTCATCAAAATGTTCCATTGCACTTTTCATCAAATTGCTGCATGACCCTGTCATCAAAATGCTCCCTAGCCAACTCATAACAATGCACCACACGCTTGTCATCAAAATGCTCCATGCTCTTGTCATCATAAATCTCCATGACACTTGTCATCACAATGCTCGATGCCCTTCTCATCATAATGCTCCATGTCCTTGTCATTACAATCCTCCATGACCCATGTATCACAGTGTACCGTGCCCTTGTCATCACAATGCTCCATGCCCACTCTCATCACAATAATCCATGAAACATTTCAGACCAATGCTCAATGCCCTTCTCATCACAATGCTCCATTACCTCTATCAACAATGCTCCATGACCCCTGCCATCACAATGTTCCACGGCCTTGTGATCACAAGGCTCCATGACCATTGTCATCACAATGCTCCAAGAGCCATGTAATCACAATGCTCAATGCCCTTGTCATAACAAAGCTCCATGACACATGTCATCAGAATGTTCCATGGCCTTCTCCTCACAATGCTCCATGCCCTTGTCATCACAATGCTCCATACCCTCGTAATCACAATGCTCCATGCCCCTTTTCATCAGAATGCTCCATGAGACTTGTCATCACAAGTCTCCATGGTCATCTCATCACAATGCTCCAAGACCTTGTCATCACCATGCTCCATTCCCTGGTCATCACAATGCTCCATGACCCCTGTCATCACAAGGCTCCATGACCCTTCTCATCACAATGCTCCAAACTCCTGTAATCACAATGCTCCATGCCCCTTTTCATCACAGTGCTCCATGAACCCTGTCATCACAATGAACCATGCCCATCATCATAATGCTTCAGGCTATTGTCATCACAATGAAATCAAAATGCTCCATGACCTCTGTCATCACAATGCTCCAAACCCTGGTGATCACAATGTTGCATAACACTTATCATCACAAAACCCCATGACGCTAATCATCACTATTATCCATGGTCTTCTCATCACAAGGCTCCATGACCTTTGTCATCACAATTCTCAATACTCTTTTCATCACAATGCTCCCTGACACTTGTCGTCAGTATGCTCCATGAACTCTGTCATGACAAGGCTCCATGCCTTTTTCATCACAATGATCCATGCCCTTTTCATCACAGTGCACTAAGACCACTGTAATCATAATGCTCCTTGCCCTTGTCATCACAAAGCTCCATGATGCATATCATCAGAATGTTCCATGCACTTCTCATCACAATGCTCCATGCCCTTGTCATCACAATGCTCCAAGACCCCTGTAATCACAATGCTCCATGCCCCTTTTCATCTCAATGCTCCATGAACACTGTCATAACAATGCACCATGCCCATCATCATAATGCTTCAGGCTATTGTCATCACAGTGAAATCAAAATGCTCCAAACCCTGGTGATCACAATGTTGCAAAACACTTATCATCACAACACCCCATGACGCTCATCATCACAATTATCCATGGTCTTCTCATCACAATGCTCCATGACCTTTGTCATCACAATTCTCAATACACTTGTCATCACAATGCTCCCTGACACTTGTCGTCAGAATGCACCTTGAACCCTGTGACGAAAAGGCTCCATGCCATTTTCATCACAAAGCCCCATGCTGTTTTCATCCCAAAGCTCCATGCCATTGTCATCAAAATACTACACAAGCTTGTCATCAGAATGCTCCATGACCCTTGTCATCACAATTCTCCATGCACTTGTCAGCACAATGCTTCCTAACCCTTGTCATCACAATGATCCAAGCCATGGTCATCACAATGCTCCATTACCTTTGTCATTAGAATCCTCCATGACACTTTTTATCACAAAGCTCCAAGCCATTGTCATCACAATGGGCCATTACATATGTAATCACAATGCTCCCTGACACCTCTATTCACAATACTGCATGAACTGGTTATCACAATGCTCCATGCTCTTGTCTTCATAATGCGCCATTCCAACTGTCATCACAATAATCCATGAAACTTATTAGACCAATGATCCATGCCCTTGTCATCACATTGCTCCATGCTCTTGTTATCACAATGTTCCAAGACCCCTGTAATCAGAATGCCCCATGCCCCTTTTCATCAGTATGCTCCATGAGACTTGTCATCGCAAAGCTCCATGGTTTTCTCATCACAATGCTCCAGGACCTTGTCATCACAAAGGTTCACGACATTGTCATGACAATTCTCAATGGCCCTTGTCTTCATAATGCTCCATGCCCTAGTCATCACAGTGCTCCATTATATTTGTCATCACAATCCTCCCTTGCATTTGGCATCAATATGCTCCATGCTATTGTCATCGCAATGGACAATGACATATTTCATCACAATGCCCCCTGACACCTCTCTTTACAATACTCCATGCCCTTGTCATCACAATGCTCCATGCCCTTGTCATCACAATGCACCATGTACACTGTCATCACAATAATCTATGAAACTTGTCAGACCAATGCTCCATGCCCCTGTCATCACAATGCTCCATGACCTTGTCATCACAATGCTCCATGACCCCTGTCATCACAATACTCCATGAACATTTTCAGCCCAGTGCTCCATGACCCTTTTCATCACAATGATCCATGCACTTGTCATCCCAATGTTCCATGACGCTTGTAATCACAGTGCTCCATGACATCTGTCATCACAATGCTCCATGCCTTTGTCAGCAAAATGCTATATGACCTTGTCATTACAATGCTCTATGTGCATGTCATCACAATACTCCATTACCATTGTCATCACAATCCTCCAGGAACCTTGGGATCACATTGCTTCAGGCCCTTGTCATCAAAATGCTCCATGCTCCTTGAAATCAAAATGATCCATGACCTCTGTCATCACAATGCTCCAAACCCCTGTGATCAAAATGTTCAATAACACTTGTCCTCACAACGCTCCATCATGCCTGTCATCACAATACTCCATGTCCTTTTCATCACAATGCTCCATGAACTTTGTCATCACAATTCTCCATACACTTGTCATCAAAATGCTCCCTGACACTTGTCGTCAGAATGCTCCTTGAACTGTGTCACGAAAAGGCTCCATGCCATTTTCATCACAAATCCACATGCCGTTTGCATCCCAGTGCTCCATGCCATTGTCATCAAAATACTCCACAAGTTTGTCATCAGAATGCTCCATGACGCTTGTCATCACAATTCTCCATGCACTTGTCAGCAAAATGCTCCCTGACCCTTATCATCACAATGCTCCAAGCCATTGTCATCACAATGCTCCATTACCTTTGTCATCAGAATCCTCCATGACACTTGGCATCACAATGCTCCATGCCATTGTCATCACAATGGGCCATTACATATGTCATCACAATGCTCCCTGACACCTCTCTTCACAATACTGCATAACCTGGTCATCACAATGCTCCATGCCCTTGTCATCACAATGTGCCATTCCAACTCTCATCACAATAATCCATGAAACTTATTAGACCAATGCTCCTTGCCCTTGTTATCACAATGTTCCAAGTCCACTGTAATCAGAATGCTCCATGCCCCTTTTCATCAGAATGCTCCATATGACATGTCATCAGAAGGCTCCATGGATTTCTCATCACAATGCTCCATGACCTTTGTCATCACAATGCTCCAAGACCCATGTAATCACAATGCTTCATGCCCCTGTCATCGCAATGGACCATGACATTTGGCATCACAATACTCCATGGCATAGTCTTTGAAATTGACCATGACATATGTCATCACAATGCCCCCTTACACCAGTTTTCACAATACTCCATGCCCTTGTCATCACAATGCTCCATGCCCTTGTCATCACAATGCACCATGTCCAATGTCATCACAATAATCTATTAAACTTGTCAGACCAATGCTCCATGCCCCTGTCATCACAATGTTCCATGCCCTTGTCATCACAATGCTCCATGACCCTTGTCATCACAATGCTCCGTGACTCCAGTCATCACAATGCTTCATAACGTTTGTCATCACAACGGTCCATGCCTGCATCATCGCAAGGCTCTGTGACCTTTGTGACCACAATGCTCCATGAACTTTTCATCACAATTCTCCGTGACCCTTGTCATCACAATGCTCCATGCCTTTTTCAGAACAATGCTCCATGACCCTTGTCATCACAATGTGCCATGTGCTTTACACCACAATGATCCACAACCTTGTCATCGCTATGCTCCATAAACCTTGTAATCACAATGCTCCATGAACTTCTCATCCAAATACTCTCTCACATGAGATATCACAATGTTCCATCACTAGTCATCACAATCCTCCCTCACCCCTGTTATCACAATGTTCCATGACCCCTGTCATCACAATGCTACATCCCCTTATCAGCACAATTTTCCATGACCCCTGACATCACAATGTTCCATAACCCCTGTCATCAAAATGCTCCATGACCATTTTCATCCCAAAGCTCTATGACCCCTGGCATCACAATGTTCTATAACCCCTGTCATAAAAATATTACATTACATTTTTCATCAAATTGCTGCATGACCCTGTCATCAAAATGCTCCCTGCCCTTCTCATCACAATGCACCACACACTTGTCATCAAAATGCTCCATGACCATGGTCATCACTAAGCTCCATGAACCTTGGCGTCACAATGCTCCATGCCATGGACATCACAATGCTCCATGAACCCTCTCATCACATTGCTCCATGCCCTTGTCATCACAAAGCTCCATGACACTTGTCATCACAATGCTCGATGCCCTTCTCATCACAATGCTCCATGTCCTTGTCATTACAATCCTCCATCACCCATGTATCACAGTGTACCGTGCCCTTGTCATCACAATGCGCCATGCCCACTGTCATCACAATAATCCATGAAACATTTCAGACCAATGCTCAATGCACTTCTCATCACAATGCTCCATTACCACTCTCAACAATGCTCCATGACCCCTGCCATCACAATGTTCCACGGCCTTGTGATCACAAGACTAAATGACCATTGTCATCAAAATGCTCCAAAACCCATGTAATCACAATGCTCCATGCCCTTGTCATCACAGAGCTCCATGACGCATGTCATCAGAATGTTCCATGGACTTCTCATCACAATGCTCCCTGCTCTTGTCATCACAAAGCACTAAGACCCCTGTAATCACAATGCTCCATGCCCCTTTTCATCTCAATGCTCCTAGGAACCCTGTCAGCACAATGAACAATGCCCATCATCATAATGATTCAGGCAATTGTCATCACAATCAAATCAAAATGCTCCATGACCTCTGTCATCACAATGCTCAAAATCCTGGTGATCACAATGTTGAATAACACTTATCATCACAACACCCCATGACGCTCATCATCACAATGATCCATGGTCGTCTCATCACAAGGCTCCATGACCTTTGTCATCAAAATTCTTAATAAACTTGTCATCACAATGCTCGCTGACACTTGTCGTCAGAATGCTCCTTGAACCATGTCACAAAAAGGCTCCATGTCGTTTGCATCAAAAAGCCCCATGCCGTTTTCATCCCAATGCTGCATGCCATTGTCATCCAAATACACCACAGGCTTGTCATCAGAATGCTCCATGACCCTTGTCATCACAATTCTCCATGCACTTGTCAGCACAATGCTCCCTGACCCTTGTCATCACAATGCTCCAAGCCATTGTCATCACAATGCTCCATTACCATTGTCATCAGAATCCTCCATGACACTTGGCATCACAATGCTCCATGCCATTGTCATCACAATGCTCCATGTCTTTGTCAGCAAAATGCTAAATGACCTTGTCATTACAATCCTCTATGCGCTTGTCATCACAATACTCCATTTCCATTGTCATCACAATCCTCCATCAACCTTGGGATCACATTGCTTCATGCCCTTGTCATCACAATGCTCCATGCTCCTTGAAATCAAAATGATCCATGACCTCTGTCATCACAATGCTCCAAACCCTTGTGATCACATTGTTCCATAACACTTGTCATCACAACGCTCAATGATGCCTGTCATCACAATACTCCATGCCCTTTTCATCACAATGCTCCATGACCTTTGTCATCACAATTCTCAATACACTTGTGATCACAATGCTCCCTGACACTTGTCATCAGAATGCTCCTTGAAACCCGTCACGAAAAGGCTCCATGCCTTTTTCTTCACAATGCCCCATGCCATTTTCATCACAATGTTCCATACCATTGTCATCAATATACTGCACAAGCTTGTCATCAGAATGCTCCCGGACCCTTGTCATCACAATGCTCCATTACCTTTCTCATCAGAATCCTCCATGACACTTGGCATCACAGTGCTACATGCCATTGTCATCACAATGGGCCATTACATATGTCATCACAATGCTCCCTGACACTTATCTTCACAATACTGCATGACCTGGTCATCACAATGCTCCATGCCCTTGTCATCACAATAGGCCATTCCAACTGTCATCGCAACGAACCATGAAAGTTATTAGACCAATGTTCCATGCCCTTGTCATCACAATGCTCCATGCCCTTGTTATCACAATGCTCCATGACCCCTGTCATCACAATGCTCCGTTACTCCAATCATCACAATGCTTCATGACTTTGTCATCACAGTGGTCCATGCCCTCACCATCAACAGTCTCTGTGACATTTTTAACCCCAACGCTCCATGAACTTTTCATCACAATGCTCCGTGACCCTTGTCATCACAATGCTACATGCCTTTGTTAGAACAATGCTCCATGACACTTGTCATCACAATGTGCCATGCGCTTTTCATCACAATGATCCACAACCTTGTCATCGCTATGCTCCATAAACCTTGTAATCACAATGCTCCATGCACTTCTCATCCAAATGCTCTCTCACATGAGATATCACAATGTTCCATCACTAGTCATCAAAATCCTCCCTCACCCCTGTTATCACAATGTTCAATAACCCTTGTCATCACCATGCTACATCCCCTTATCAGCACAATGTTCCATGACCCCTGACATCACAATGTTCTATATCCCCTGTCATCAAAATGCTCCATGACCCATTTCATCCCAAAGCTCCATGACCGCTGGCATCACAATGTTCTATAAGGCCTGTCATCAAAATGTTCCATTACACTTTTCATCAAATTGCTGCATGAACATGTCATCAAAATGCTCCCTGCCCTTCTCATCACAATGCACCACACCCTTGTCACCAAAAAGCTCCATGACCATTGCCCTCACTAAGCTCCATGACCCTTGGCATCACAATGCTCCATGTCATTGTCATCACAATGCTCCATGAACCTTCTCATCACATTGCTCCATGCCCTTGTCATCACAAAGCTCCATGACTCTTGTCATCACAATGCTCGATCCCCTTTTCATCACAATGCTCCATGCCCTTGTCATTACAATCCTCCATCACCCATGTATCACAGTGTACCGTGCACTTGTCATCACAATGCTCCATGCCCACTCTCATCACAATAATCCATGAAACATTTCAGACTAATGCTCAATGCCCTTCTCATCACAATGCTCCATTACCTCTGTCATAACAATGCTCCATGACACCTGACATGACAATGCTCCATGCCCTTGTCATCACAATGCTCCAAGACCCTCGTAATCACAAGTTTCCATGCCCCTTTTCATCAGAATGCTCCATTAGACTTGTCATCACAATTCTCCATGGTCATCTCATCACAATGCTCCAGGACCTTGTCATCTCCATTCTCCATTCCCTTGTCATCACAATGCTTCATGACCCCTGTCATCACAATACTCCATGAAAATTTTCAGCCCAATGCTCCATTACCTTCTCGTCACAATGCTCCATGACCAATATCATCACAATGCTCCATGACCACTGTCATCACAACACTCCATGACACCTGACAACACAATGATCAGGGACTCCTGTCATCACAATGCTCCAAGACCCCTGTAATCACAATGCTCCATGACCCCTGTCATCACAATACTCCATGAACATTTTCAGCCTAATGCTCCATGACCCTTGTCATCAAATTGATCCATGCCCTTGTCATCCCAATGTTCCATAACCACTGTATTCACAATGCTCCTTGACGCTTGTCATCACAGTGCTCCATGACACCTGTCATCACAATGCTCCATGAATTTGTCAGCAAAATGCTACATGACCTTTTCATTACAATGCTCTATGCACTTGTCATCACAGTACTCCATTACCATTGTCATCACTATCCGCCATGAACATTGGGATCACATTGCTTCATGCCCTTGTCATCACAATGCTCCATGCTCCTTGAAATCAACATGATCCATAACCTCTATCATCACAATGCTCCAAACCCTTGTGATCACAATGTTCCACAACACTTGTCCTCACAATGCTCCATGATGCCTGTCATCACAATACTCCATGCCCTTTTCATCACAATGCTCCATGACCTTTGTCATCACAATTATCAATACACTTGTCATCACAATGCTCCCTGACTCTTGTCGTCAGAATGCTCCTTGAACCGTGTCACGAAAAGGCTCCATGCCTTTTTCATCACAAAGCCCCATGCCATTTTCATCCCAATGCTCCATGCCATTGTCATCAAAATACTCCACAAGCTTGTCATCAGAATGCTCCGTGACCCTTGTCATCACAATTCTCCATGCACTTGTCAGCACAATGCACCCTGACCCTTGTCATCACAATGCTCCAAGCCATTGTCATCAAAATACTCCACAAGCTTGTCATCAGAATGCTCACTGACACTTGTCATCACAATGCTCCAAGCCATTATCATCACAATGCTCCATTACCTTTGTCATCAGAATCCTCCATGACACTTGGCATCACAATGCTCCATGCCATTGTCATCAAAATGGGCCATTACATATGTCATCACAATGCTCCCTGACACATCTCTTCACCATACTTCATGCCCTTGTCTTAACAATGCGCCGTTCAAACTGTCATCACAATAATCCATGAAACTTATTAGACCAATGCTCCATGCCCTTGTCATCACAATGCTCCATGACCTTGTTATCACAATGTTCCAAGACCCCTGTAATCAGAATGCTCCATGCCCCTTTTCATCAGTATGCTCCATGAGACTTTTCATCACATGGTTCCATGGTTTTCTCATCATAATGCTCCAGGAACTTGTCATCACAATGCTTCACAACATTGTCATGAAAATTCTCAATGGCACTTGTCATCATAATGCTCCAAGCCCTAGTCATCACAATGCTCCATGATATTGGTCATCACAATCCTCCCTTACATTTGGCATCACAATGCTCCATGCCATTGTCATCGCAATGGACCAGGATATATGTCATCACAATACCCTGACACCTCTCTTCACAATACTCCATGCCCTTATCATCACAAAGCTCCATGCCCTTGTCTTCACAATGCACCATGTCCACTGTCATCACAATAATCTATGAAAATTGTCAGACCAAAGCTCCATGACCCTGTCATCACAATTCTCCATGCCCTTGTCATCACAATGCTCCATGTCCCCTGTCATCACAATGCTCGGTGACTCCAGTCATCACAATGCTTCATAAAGTTTGTCATCACAGCGGTCCATGCCCACGTCATCACAAGGCTCTGTGACCTTTGTAACCACAATGCTCCATGAACTTTTCATCACAATGCTCCATGACCCTTGTCCTCACAATGCTCCATGCCTTTGTCAGAACAATTCTCCATGACCCTTGTCATCACAATGTGCCATGCGCTTTTCATCACAATGATCCACAACCTTGTCATCACTATGCTCAATAAACCTTGTAATCACAATGCTCCATGCACTTTTCCTCCAAATGCTCTCTCACATGAGATATCACAATGTTCCATCACTAGTCATCACAATCCTCCCTCACCCCAGTTATCACAATGTACCATGACCCCTGTCATCACAATGCTACATCCACTTATCAACACAATATTCCATGACACCTGACATCACAATGTTCCATAACCACTGTCATCAAAATGCTCCATGACCCTTTTCATCCCAAAGCTCCATGATCCCTGGCCACACAATGTTCAATAACGCCTGTCATCAAAATATTCCATTACACTTTTCATCAAATTGCTGCATGACCCTGTCATCAAAATGCTGCCTGCCTTTCTCATCACAATGCACCACACCCTTGTCATCAAAATGCTGCATGACCTTTGTCATCCCAAAGCTCCATGACACTTGGCATCACAATGCTCCATGTCATTGTCATCACAATGCTCCATGAACCCAGTCATCACATTGCTCCATGCCCTTGTCATCACAAAGCTCAATAACACTTGTCATCACAATGCTCGATGCCTTTCTCATCACAATGCTCCATGCCCTTGTCATTACAATCCTCCATGACCCATGTATCACAGTGTTCCGTGCCCTTGTCATCACAATGCTCCATGCCCCATCTCATCACAATAATCCATGAAACATTTCAGACCAATGCTCAATGCCCTTCTCATCACAATGCTCCATTACTTCTGTCATAACAATGCTCCAATACCCCTGCCATCACAATGTTCCACGGCCTTGTTATCACAAGGCTCCATGACCCTTGTCATCAAAATAGCCCAAGACCCCTGTAATCACAATGCTCAATGCCCTAGTCATAACAAAGCTCGATGACGCATGTCATCAGAAAGTTCCATGGCCTTCTCCTAAAAATGCTCCATGCCCTTGTCATCACAATGCTCCAAGACCCCTGTAATCACAATGCTCCATGCCCCTTTTCATCAGAATGCTCCATGAGACTTGTCATCACAAGTCTCCTTGGTCATCTCATAACAATACTCCAGGACCTTGTCATCACCATGCTCCATTCCCTTGTCATCACAATGCTGCATGACCCCTGTCATCACAATACTCCATGAAAATTTTCAGCCCAATGCTCCATGACATTCTCATCACAATGCTCCATGACCAATATCATCACAATGCTCCAAGACCACAGTCATCACAACACTCCATCACACCAGACAACACAATGATCCGGGACTCTTGTCATCACAATGCTCCAAGACCGCTCTAATGACAATGCTCCATGACCCCTGTCATCACAACACTTCATGAACATTTTCAGCCCAATGCTCCATGACCCTTGTCATCACAATGATATATGCCCTTCTCATCCCAATGCTCCATGACCCCTGTATTCACAATGCTCCATGACGCTTGTCATCACAGTGCTCCATGACACCTGTCATCACAATGCTCCATGCCTTTGTCAGCAAAATGCTACATGACCTTGTCATTACAATGCTCTATGTGCTTATCATCACAATACTCCATTACCATTGTCATCACAATCCTCAATGAACCTTGGGATCACATTGCTTCATGCCCTTGTCATCACAATGCTCCATGCTCCTTGAAATGAAAATGATCCATGACCTCTGTCATCACAATGCTCCAAACCCTTGTGATCACAATGTTCCATAACACTTGTCATCACTATGATCCATGATGTCTGTCATCACAATACTCCATGCCCTTTTCATCACAGTGCTCCATGAAATTTGTCATCACAATTCTCAATACACTTGTCATCACAATGCTCCCTGACACTTGTCGTCAGAATGCTCCTTGAACCGTGTCACGAAAAGGCTCCATGCCATTTTCATCACAAATCCACATGCCGTTTTCATCCCAGTGCTCCATGCCATTGTCATCAAAATACTCCACAAGTTTGTCATCAGAATGCTCCATGACGCTTGTCATCACAATTCTCCATGCACTTGTCAGCAAAATGCTCCCTGACCCTTATCATCACAATGCTCCAAGCCATTGTCATCACAATGCTCCATTACCTTTGTCATCAGAATCCTCCATGACACTTGGCATCACAATGCTCCATGCCATTGTCATCACAATGGGCCATTACATATGTCATCACAATGCTCCCTGACACCTCTCTTCACAATACTGCATAACCTGGTCATCACAATGCTACATGCCCTTGTCATCACAATGTGCCATTCCAACTCTCATCACAATAATCCATGAAAATTATTAGACCAATGCTCCTTGCCCTTGTTATCACAATGTTCCAAGTCCACTGTAATCAGAATGCTCCATGCCCCTTTTCATCAGAATGCTCCATATGACATGTCATCAGAAGGCTCCATGGATTTCTCATCACAATGCTCCATGACCTTTGTCATCACAATGCTCCAAGACCCATGTAATCACAATGCTTCATGCCCCTGTCATCGCAATGGACCATGACATTTGGCATCACAATACTCCATGGCATTGTCTTTGAAATTGACCATGACATATGTCATCACAATGCCCCCTTACACCAGTTTTCACAATACTCCATGCCCTTGTCATCACAATGCTCCATGCCCTTGTCATCACAATGCACCATGTCCAATGTCATCACAATAATCTATTAAACTTGTCAGACCAATGCTCCATGCCCCTGTCATCACAATGTTCCATGCCCTTGTCATCACAATGCTCCATGACCCTTGTCATCACAATGCTCCGTGACTCCAGTCATCACAATGCTTCATAACGTTTGTCATCACAACGGTCCATGCCTGCGTCATCGCAAGGCTCTGTGACCTTTGTGACCACAATGCTCCATGAACTTTTCGTCACAATTCTCGTGAGCCTTGTCATCACAATGCTCCATGCCTTTTTCAGAACAATGCTCCATGACCCTTGTCATCACAATGTGCCATGTGCTTTACACCACAATGATCCACAACCTTGTCATCGCTATGCTCCATAAATCTTGTAATCACAATGCTCCATGAACTTCTCATCCAAATACTCTCTCACATGAGATATCACAATGTTCCATCACTAGTCATCACAATCCTCCCTCACCCCTGTTATCACAATGTTCCATGACCCCTGTCATCACAATGCTACATCCCCTTATCAGCACAATTTTCCATGACCCCTGACATCACAATGTTCCATAACCCCTGTCATCAAAATGCTCCATGACCATTTTCATCCCAAAGCTCTATGACCCCTGGCATCACAATGTTCTATAACCCCTGTCATAAAAATATTACATTACATTTTTCATCAAATTGCTGCATGACACTGTCATCAAAATGCTCCCTGCCCTTCTCATCACAATGCACCACACACTTGTCATCAAAATGCTCCATGACCATGGTCATCACTAAGCTCCATGCCCTTGTCATCACAATGCTCCAAGACACTCGTAATCACAATGCTCCATGCCCCTTTTCATCAGAAGGCTCCATGATATTTGTCATCACAAGTCTCCATGGTCAACTCATCACAATGCTCCAAGACCTTGTCATCACCATGCTCCATTCCCTTGTCATCACAATGCTCCATGACTCCTGTCATCACAATACTCCATGAACATTTTCAGCCCAATGCTCCATGACCTTCTCATCACAATGCTCCATGACCAATATCATCACAATGCTCCATGACCACTGTCATCACAACACTCCATGACACCTGACAACACAACGATCCGGGACTCTTGTCATCACAATGCTCCAAGACCATGCAATCACAATGCTCCATGACCCCTGTCATCACAATACTCCATGAACATTTTCAGCCCAATGCTCCATGACCCTTGTCATCACAATGATCCATGCCCTTGTCATCCCAATCTTCCATGACCCCTGTATTCACAGTGCTCCGTGACGCTTGTCATCACAGTGCTCCATGACACCTGTCATCACAATGCTCCATGCCTTTGTCAGCAAAATGCTACATGGCCTTGTCATTACAATGCTCTATGCGCTTGTCATCACAATACTCGATTACCATTGTCATCACAATCCTCCATGAACCTTGGGATCACATTGCTTCATGCCCTTGTCATCACAATGCTACATACTCCTTGAAATCAAAATGATCCATGACCTCTGTCATCACAATGCTCCAAACCCTTGTGATCACAATGTTCCATAACAATTGTCCTCACAACGCTCCAAGATGCCTGTCATCACAATACTCCATACACTTTTCATCACAATTCTCCATGACCTTTGTCATCACAATTCTCAATACACTTTTCATCACAGTGCTCCCTGACACTTGTCGTCAGTATGCTCCATAAAACCTATCATGACAAGGCTCCATGCCTTTTTCATCACAATGATCCATGCCCTTTTCATCAAAATGCTCCAAGACCCCTGTAATCACAATGCTCCATGCCCTTGCCATCCAAAGCTCCATGACGCATGTCATCAGAATGTTCCATGGACTTCTCATCACAATGCTCCCTGCTCTTGTCATCACAAAGCACTAAGACCCCTGTAATCACAATGCTCCATGCCCCTTTTCATCTCAATGCTCCTAGGAACCCTGTCAGCACAATGAACAATGCCCATCATCATAATGATTCAGGCAATTGTCATCACAATCAAATCAAAATGCTCCATGACCTCTGTCATCACAATGCTCAAAATCCTGGTGATCACAATGTTGAATAACACTTATCATCACAACACCCCATGACGCTCATCATCACAATGATCCATGGTCGTCTCATCACAAGGCTCCATGACCTTTGTCATCAAAATTCTCAATAAACTTGTCATCACAATGCTCGCTGACACTTGTCGTCAGAATGCTCCTTGAACCATGTCACAAAAAGGCTCCATGTCGTTTTCATCAAAAAGCCCCATGCCGTTTTCATCCCAATGCTGCATGCCATTGTCATCCAAATACACCACAGGCTTGTCATCAGAATGCTCCATGACCCTTGTCATCACAATTCTCCATGCACTTGTCAGCACAATGCTCCCTGACCCTTGTCATCACAATGCTCCAAGCCATTGTCATCACAATGCTCCATTACCATTGTCATCAGAATCCTCCATGACACTTGGCATCACAATGCTCCATGCCATTGTCATCACAATGCTCCATGTCTTTGTCAGCAAAATGCTAAATGACCTTGTCATTACAATCCTCTATGCGCTTGTCATCACAATACTCCATTTCCATTGTCATCACAATCCTCCATCAACCTTGGGATCACATTGCTTCATGCCCTTGTCATCACAATGCTCCATGCTCCTTGAAATCAAAATGATCCATGACCTCTGTCATCACAATGCTCCAAACCCTTGTGATCACATTGTTCCATAACACTTGTCATCACAACGCTCAATGATGCCTGTCATCACAATACTCCATGCCCTTTTCATCACAATGCTCCATGACCTTTGTCATCACAATTCTCAATACACTTGTGATCACAATGCTCCCTGACACTTGTCATCAGAATGCTCCTTGAAACCCGTCACGAAAAGGCTCCATGCCTTTTTCTTCACAATGCCCCATGCCATTTTCATCACAATGTTCCATACCATTGTCATCAAAATACTGCACAAGCTTGTCATCAGAATGCTCCCGGACCCTTGTCATCACAATGCTCCATTACCTTTCTCATCAGAATCCTCCATGACACTTGGCATCACAGTGCTACATGCCATTGTCATCACAATGGGCCATTACATATGTCATCACAATGCTCCCTGACACTTATCTTCACAATACTGCATGACCTGGTCATCACAATGCTCCATGCCCTTGTCATCACAATAGGCCATTCCAACTGTCATCGCAACGAACCATGAAAGTTATTAGACCAATGTTCCATGCCCTTGTCATCACAATGCTCCATGCCCTTGTTATCACAATGCTCCATGACCCCTGTCATCACAATGCTCCGTTACTCCAATCATCACAATGCTTCATGACTTTGTCATCACAGTGGTCCATGCCCTCACCATCAACAGTCTCTGTGACATTTTTAACCCCAACGCTCCATGAACTTTTCATCACAATGCTCCGTGACCCTTGTCATCACAAAGCTACATGCCTTTGTCAGAAAAATGCTCCATGACACTTGTCATCACAATGTGCCATGCGCTTTTCATCACAATGATCCACAACCTTGTCATCGCTATGCTCCATAAACCTTGTAATCACAATGCTCCATGCAATTCTCATCCAAATGCTCTCTCACATGAGATATCACAATGTTCCATCACTAGTCATCAAAATCCTCCCTCACCCCTGTTATCACAATGTTCAATAACCCTTGTCATCACCATGCTACATCCCCTTATCAGCACAATGTTCCATGACCCCCGACATCACAATGTTCTATATCCCCTGTCATCATAATGCTCCATGACCCATTTCATCCCAAAGCTCCATGACCGCTGGCATCACAATGTTCTATAAGGCCTGTCATCAAAATGTTCCATTACACTTTTCATCAAATTGCTGCATGAACATGTCATCAAAATGCTCCCTGCCCTTCTCATCACAATGCACCACACCCTTGTCACCAAAAAGCTCCATGACCATTGCCCTCACTAAGCTCCATGACCCTTGGCATCACAATACTCCATGCCCTTTTCATCACAATGCTCCATGACCTTTGTCATCACAATTATCAATACACTTGTCATCACAATGCTCCCTGACTCTTGTCGTCAGAATGCTCCTTGAACCGTGTCACGAAAAGGCTCCATGCCTTTTTCATCACAAAGCCCCATGCCATTTTCATCCCAATGCTCCATGCCATTGTCATAAAAATACTCCACAAGCTTGTCATCAGAATGCTCCATGACCCTTGTCATCACAATGCTCCGTGACTCCAGTCATCACAATGCTTCATAACGTTTGTCATCACAACGGTCCATGCCTGCGTCATCGCAAGGCTCTGTGACCTTTGTGACCACAATGCTCCATGAACTTTTCATCACAATTCTCGTGACCCTTGTCATCACAATGCTCCATGCCTTTTTCAGAACAATGCTCCATGACCCTTGTCATCACAATGTGCCATGTGCTTTACACCACAATGATCCACAACCTTGTCATCGCTATGCTCCATAAACCTTGTAATCACAATGCTCCATGAACTTCTCATCCAAATACTTTCTCACATGAGATATCACAATGTTCCATCACTAGTCATCACAATCCTCCCTCACCCCTGTTATCACAATGTTCCATGACCCCTGTCATCACAATGCTACATCCCCTTATCAGCACAATTTTCCATGACCCCTGACATCACAATGTTCCATAACCCCTGTCATCAAAATGCTCCATGACCATTTTCATCCCAAAGCTCTATGACCCCTGGCATCACAATGTTCTATAACCCCTGTCATCAAAATATTACATTACATTTTTCATCAAATTGCTGCATGACCCTGTCATCAAAATGCTCCCTGCCCTTCTCATCACAATGCACCACACACTTGTCATTAAAATGCTCCATGACCATGGTCATCACTAAGCTCCATGAACCTTGGCATCACAATGCTCCATGCCATGGACATCACAATGCTCCATGAACCCTCTCATCACATTGCTCCCTGCACTTGTCATCACAAAGCTCCATGACACTTGTCATCACAATGCTCGATGCCCTTCTCATCACAATGCTCCATGTCCTTGTCATTACAATCCTCCATCACCCATGTATCACAGTGTACCGTGCCCTTGTCATCACAATGCGCCATGCCCACTGTCATCACAATAATCCATGAAACATTTCAGACCAATGCTCAATGCACTTCTCATCACAATGCTCCATTACCACTGTCAACAATGCTCCATGACCCCTGCCATCACAATGTTCCACGGCCTTGTGATCACAAGACTAAATGACCATTGTCATCAAAATGCTCCAAAACCCATGTAATCACAATGCTCCATGCCCTTGTCATCACAGAGCTCTATGACGCATGTCATCAGAATGTTCCATGGCCTTCTCCACACAATGCTCCATGCCCTTGTCATCACAATGCTCCAAGACACTCGTAATCACAATGCTCCATGCCCCTTTTCATCAGAAGGCTCCATGATATTTGTCATCACAAGTCTCCATGGTCAACTCATCACAATGCTCCAAGACCTTGTCATCACCATGCTCCATTCCCTTGTCATCACAATGCTCCATGACTCCTGTCATCACAATACTCCATGAACATTTTCAGCCCAATGCTCCATGACCTTCTCATCACAATGCTCCATGACCAATATCATCACAATGCTCCATGACCACTGTCATCACAACACTCCATGACACCTGACAACACAACGATCCGGGACTCTTGTCATCACAATGCTCCAAGACCATGCAATCACAATGCTCCATGACCCCTGTCATCACAATACTCCATGAACATTTTCAGCCCAATGCTCCATGACCCTTGTCATCACAATGATCCATGCCCTTGTCATCCCAATGTTCCATGACCCCTGTATTCACAGTGCTCCGTGACGCTTGTCATCACAGTGCTCCATGACACCTGTCATCACAATGCTCCATGCCTTTGTCAGCAAAATGCTACATGGCCTTGTCATTACAATGCTCTATGCGCTTGTCATCACAATACTCGATTACCATTGTCATCACAATCCTCCATGAACCTTGGGATCACCTTGCTTCATGCCCTTGTCATCACAATGCTACATACTCCTTGAAATCAAAATGATCCATGACCTCTGTCATCACAATGCTCCAAACCCTTGTGATCACAATGTTCCATAACAATTGTCCTCACAACGCTCCAAGATGCCTGTCATCACAATACTCCATACACTTTTCATCACAATTCTCCATGACCTTTGTCATCACAATTCTCAATACACTTTTCATCACAGTGCTCCCTGACACTTGTCGTCAGTATGCTCCATGAAACCTATCATGACAAGGCTCCATGCCTTTTTCATCACAATGATCCATGCCCTTTTCATCAAAATGCTCCAAGACCCCTGTAATCACAATGCTCCATGCCCTTGCCATCCAAAGCTCCATGACGCATGTCATCAGAATGTTCCATGGACTTCTCATCACAATGCTCCCTGCTCTTGTCATCACAAAGCACTAAGACCCCTGTAATCACAATGCTCCATGCCCCTTTTCATCTCAATGCTCCTAGGAACCCTGTCAGCACAATGAACAATGCCCATCATCATAATGATTCAGGCAATTGTCATCACAATCAAATCAAAATGCTCCATGACCTCTGTCATCACAATGCTCAAAATCCTGGTGATCACAATGTTGAATAACACTTATCATCACAACACCCCATGACGCTCATCATCACAATGATCCATGGTCGTCTCATCACAAGGCTCCATGACCTTTGTCATCAAAATTCTCAATAAACTTGTCATCACAAAGCTCGCTGACACTTGTCGTCAGAATGCTCCTTGAACCATGTCACAAAAAGGCTCCATGTCGTTTTCATCAAAAAGCCCCATGCCGTTTTCATCCCAATGCTGCATGCCATTGTCATCCAAATACACCACAGGCTTGTCATCAGAATGCTCCATGACCCTTGTCATCACAATTCTCCATGCAATTGTCAGCACAATGCTCCCTGACCCTTGTCATCACAATGCTCCAAGCCATTGTCATCACAATGCTCCATTACCATTGTCATCAGAATCCTCCATGACACTTGGCATCACAATGCTCCATGCCATTGTCATCACAATGCTCCATGTCTTTGTCAGCAAAATGCTAAATGACCTTGTCATTACAATCCTCTATGCGCTTGTCATCACAATACTCCATTTCCATTGTCATCACAATCCTCCATCAACCTTGGGATCACATTGCTTCATGCCCTTGTCATCACAATGCTCCATGCTCCTTGAAATCAAAATGATCCATGACCTCTGTCATCACAATGCTCCAAACCCTTGTGATCACATTGTTCCATAACACTTGTCATCACAACGCTCAATGATGCCTGTCATCACAATACTCCATGCCCTTTTCATCACAATGCTCCATGACCTTTGTCATCACAATTCTCAATACACTTGTGATCACAATGCTCCCTGACACTTGTCATCAGAATGCTCCTTGAAACCCGTCACGAAAAGGCTCCATGCCTTTTTCTTCACAATGCCCCATGCCGTTTTCATCACAATGTTCCATACCTTTGTCATCAAAATACTGCACAAGCTTGTCATCAGAATGCTCCCGGACCCTTGTCATCACAATGCTCCATTACCTTTCTCATCAGAATCCTCCATGACACTTGGCATCACAGTGCTACATGCCATTGTCATCACAATGGGCCATTACATATGTCATCACAATGCTCCCTGACACTTATCTTCACAATACTGCATGACCTGGTCATCACAATGCTCCATGCCCTTGTCATCACAATAGGCCATTCCAACTGTCATCGCAACGAACCATGAAAGTTATTAGACCAATGTTCCATGCCCTTGTCATCACAATGCTCCATGCCCTTGTTATCACAATGCTCCATGACCCCTGTCATCACAATGCTCCGTTACTCCAATCATCACAATGCTTCATGACTTTGTCATCACAGTGGTCCATGCCCTCACCATCAACAGTCTCTGTGACATTTTTAATCCCAACGCTCCATGAACTTTTCATCACAATGCTCCGTGACCCTTGTCATCACAAAGCTACATGCCTTTGTCAGAACAATGCTCCATGACACTTGTCATCACAATGTGCCATGCGCTTTTCATCACAATGATCCACAACCTTGTCATCGCTATGCTCCATAAACCTTGTAATCACAATGCTCCATGCACTTCTCATCCAAATGCTCTCTCACATGAGATATCACAATGTTCCATCACTAGTCATCAAAATCCTCCCTCACCCCTGTTATCACAATGTTCAATAACCCTTGTCATCACCATGCTACATCCCCTTATCAGCACAATGTTCCATGACCCCTGACATCACAATGTTCTATATCCCCTGTCATCAAAATGCTCCATGACCCATTTCATCCCAAAGCTCCATGACCGCTGGCATCACAATGTTCTATAAGGCCTGTCATCAAAATGTTCCATTACACTCTTCATCAAATTGCTGCATGAACATGTCATCAAAATGCTCCCTGCCCTTCTCATCACAATGCACCACACCCTTGTCACCAAAAAGCTCCATGACCATTGCCCTCACTAAGCTCCATGACCCTTGGCATCACAATGCTCCATGTCATTGTCATCACAATGCTCCATGAACCTTCTCATCACATTGCTCCATGCCCTTGTCATCACAAAGCTCCATGACTCTTGTCATCACAATGCTCGATGCCCTTTTCATCACAATGCTCCATGCCCTTGTCATGACAATCCTCCATCACCCATGTATCACAGTGTACCGTGCACTTGTCATCACAATGCTCCATGCCCACTCTCATCACAATAATCCATGAAACATTTCAGACTAATGCTCAATGCCCTTCTCATCACAATGCTCCATTACCTCTGTCATAACAATGCTCCAAGACACCTGACATGACAATGCTCCATGCCCTTGTCATCACAATGCTCCAAGACCCTCGTAATCACAAGTTTCCATGCCCCTTTTCATCAGAATGCTCCATTAGACTTGTCATCACAATTCTCCATGGTCATCTCATCACAATGCTCCAGGACCTTGTCATCTCCATTCTCCATTCCCTTGTCATCACAATGCTTCATGACCCCTGTCATCACAATACTCCATGAAAATTTTCAGCCCAATGCTCCATTAACTTCTCATCACAATGCTCCATGACCAATATCATCACAATGCTCCATGACCACTGTCATCACAACACTCCATGACACCTGACAACACAATGATCAGGGACTCCTGTCATCACAATGCTCCAAGACCCCTGTAATCACAATGCTCCATGACCCCTGTCATCACAATACTCCATGAACATTTTCAGCCTAATGCTCCATGACCCTTGTCATCAAATTGATCCATGCCCTTGTCATCCCAATGTTCCATAACCACTGTATTCACAATGCTCCTTGACGCTTGTCATCACAGTGCTCCATGACACCTGTCATCACAATGCTCCATGAATTTGTCAGCAAAATGCTACATGACCTTTTCATTACAATGCTCTATGCGCTTGTCATCACAGTACTCCAATACCATTGTCATCACTATCCGCCATGAACATTGGAATCACATTGCTTCATGCCCTTGTCATCACAATGCTCCATGCTCCTTGAAATCAACATGATCCATAACCTCTATCATCACAATGCTCCAAACCCTTGTGATCACAATGTTCCACAACACTTGTCCTCACAATGCTCCATGATGCCTGTCATCACAATACTCCATGCCCTTTTCATCACAATGCTCCATGACCTTTGTCATCACAATTATCAATACACTTGTCATCACAATGCTCCCTGACTCTTGTCGTCAGAATGCTACTTGAACCGTGTCACGAAAAGGCTCCATGCCTTTTTCATCACAAAGCCCCATGCCATTTTCATCCCAATGCTCCATGCCATTGTCATCAAAATACTCCACAAGCTTGTCATCAGAATGCTCCGTGACCCTTGTCATCACAATTCTCCATGCACTTGTCAGCACAATGCACCCTGACCCTTGTCATCACAATGCTCCAAGCCATTGTCATCAAAATACTCCACAAGCTTGTCATCAGAATGCTCACTGACACTTGTCATCACAATGCTCCAAGCCATTATCATCACAATGCTCCATTACCTTTGTCATCAGAATCCTCCATGACACTTGGCATCACAATGCTCCATGCCATTGTCATCAAAATGGGCCATTACATGTGTCATCACAATGCTCCCTGACACATCTCTTCACCATACTTCATGCCCTTGTCTTAACAATGCGCCATTCAAACTGTCATCACAATAATCCATGAAACTTATTAGACCAATGCTCCATGCCCTTGTCATCACAATGCTCCATGACCTTGTTATCACAATGTTCCAAGACCCCTGTAATCAGAATGCTCCATGCCCCTTTTCATCAGTATGCTCCATGAGACTTTTCATCACATGGTTCCATGGTTTTCTCATCATAATGCTCCAGGAACTTGTCATCACAATGCTTCACAACATTGTCATGAAAATTCTCAATGGCACTTGTCATCATAATGCTCCAAGCCCTAGTCATCACAATGCTCCATGATATTGGTCATCACAATCCTCCCTTACATTTGGCATCACAATGCTCCATGCCATTGTCATCGCAATGGACCAGGATATATGTCATCACAATACCCTGACACCTCTCTTCACAATACTCCATGCCCTTATCATCACAAAGCTCCATGCCCTTGTCTTCACAATGCACCATGTCCACTGTCATCACAATAATCTATGAAAATTGTCAGACCAAAGCTCCATGACCCAGTCATCACAATTCTCCATGCCCTTGTCATCACAATGCTCCATGTCCCCTGTCATCACAATGCTCGGTGACTCCAGTCATCACAATGCTTCATAAAGTTTGTCATCACAGCGGTCCATGCCCACGTCATCACAACGCTCTGTGACCTTTGTAACCACAATGCTCCATGAACTTTTCATCACAATGCTCCATGACCCTTGTCCTCACAATGCTCCATGCCTTTGTCAGAACAATTCTCCATGACCCTTGTCATCACAATGTGCCATGCGCTTTTCATCACAATGATCCACAACCTTGTCACCACTATGCTCAATAAACCTTGTAATCACAATGCTCCATGCACTTTTCCTCCAAATGCTCTCTCACATGAGATATCACAATGTTCCATCACTAGTCATCACAATCCTCCCTCACCCCAGTTATCACAATGTACCATGACCCCTGTCATCACAATGCTACATCCCCTTATCAACACAATATTCCATGACACCTGACATCACAATGTTCCATAACCACTGTCATCAAAATGCTCCATGACCCTTTTCATCCCAAAGCTCCATGATCCCTGGCCACACAATGTTCAATAACCCCTGTCATCAAAATATTCCATTACACTTTTCATCAAATTGCTGCATGACCCTGTCATCAAAATGCTGCCTGCCTTTCTCATCACAATGCACCACACCCTTGTCATCAAAATGCTGCATGACCTTTGTCATCCCAAAGCTCCATGACACTTGGCATCACAATGCTCCATGTCATTGTCATCACAATGCTCCATGAACCCAGTCATCACATTGCTCCATGCCCTTGTCATCACAAAGCTCAATAACACTTGTCATCACAATGCTCGATGCCTTTCTCATCACAATGCTCCATGCCCTTGTCATTACAATCCTCCATGACCCATGTATCACAGTGTTCCGTGCCCTTGTCATCACAATGCTCCATGCCCACTCTCATCAAAATAATCCATGAAACATTTCAGACCAATGCTCAATGCCCTTCTCATCACAATGCTCCATTACTTCTGTCATAACAATGCTCCAATACCCCTGCCATCACAATGTTCCACGGCCTTGTTATCACAAGGCTCCATGACCCTTGTCATCAAAATAGCCCAAGACCCCTGTAATCACAATGCTCAATGCCCTAGTCATAACAAAGCTCGATGACGCATGTCATCAGAAAGTTCCATGGCCTTCTCCTCAAAATGCTCCATGCCCTTGTCATCACAATGCTCGAAGACCCCAGTAATCACAATGCTCCATGCCCCTTTTCATCAGAATGCTCCATGAGACTTGTCATCACAAGTCTCCTTGGTCATCTCATAACAATGCTCCAGGACCTTGTCATCACCATGCTCCATTCCCTTGTCATCACAATGCTCCATGACCCCTGTCATCACAATACTCCATGAAAATTTTCAGCCCAATGCTCCATGACATTCTCATCACAATGCTCCATGACCAATATCATCACAATGCTCCAAGACCACTGTCATCACAACACTCCATCACACCAGACAACACAATGATCCGGGACTCTTGTCATCACAATGCTCCAAGACCGCTCTAATGACAATGCTCCATGACCCCTGTCATCACAACACTTCATGAACATTTTCAGCCCAATGCTCCATGACCCTTGTCATCACAATGATATATGCCCTTCTCATCCCAATGCTCCATGACCCCTGTATTCACAATGCTCCATGACGCTTGTCATCACAGTGCTCCATGACACCTGTCATCACAATGCTCCATGCCTTTGTCAGCAAAATGCTACATGACCTTGTCATTACAATGCTCTATGTGCTTATCATCACAATGATCCATTACCATTGTCATCACAATCCTCAATGAACCTTGGGATCACATTGCTTCATGCCCTTGTCATCACAATGCTCCATGCTCCTTGAAATGAAAATGATCCATGACCTCTGTCATCACAATGCTCCAAACCCTTGTGATCACAATGTTCCATAACACTTGTCATCACTATGATCCATGATGTCTGTCATCACAATACTCCATGCCCTTTTCATCACAGTGCTCCATGAAATTTGTCATCACAATTCTCAATACACTTGTCATCACAATGCTCCCTGACACTTGTCAACATAATGCTCCTTGAACCCTGTCACGAAAAGTCTCCATGCCT
Source organism: Mesoplodon densirostris (assembly GCF_025265405.1). Classification (NCBI taxonomy): domain Eukaryota; kingdom Metazoa; phylum Chordata; class Mammalia; order Artiodactyla; family Ziphiidae; genus Mesoplodon; species Mesoplodon densirostris. The sequence goes on along the minus strand of NW_026778195.1, from coordinate 12,358,040 downwards.
TTTTCATCACATTGCCCCATGCCGTTTTCCTCCTAATGCTCCATGCCACTGTCATAAAAATACTCCACAAGCTTGTCATCAGAATGCTCCATGACACTTGTCATCACAATTCTCCATGCACTTGTCAGCACAATGCTCCCTGACCCTTGTCATCACAATGCTCCAAGCCATTGTCACCAAAATGCTCCATTACCTTTGGCATCAGAATCCTCCTTGACACTTGGCATCACAATACTCCATACCATTTTCATCACAATGGGCCATTACATATGTCATCACAATGCTCCCTGACACCTCTCTTGACAATACTGCATGACCTGGTCATCACAATCCTCCATGCCCTTGTCATCACAATGAGCCATTCCAACTGTCATCACAATAATCCATGAAACTTATTAGACCAATGCTCCATGCCTTTGTCGTCACATTTCTCCATGCCCTTGTTATCACAATGTTCCAAGACCCCTGTAATCAGAATCCTCCATGCCCCTTTTCATCAGGGTGCTCCATGAGACTTGTCATCACAAGTCTCCATGGTTTTCTCATCACAATGCTCCAGGACCTTGTCATCACAATGCTTCACGACATTGTCATGAAAATTTTCAATGGCCCTTGTCATCATAATGCTCCATGCCCTATTCATCACAATGCTCCATTATATTTGTCATCACAATCCTCCCTTACATTTGGCATCACAATGCTCCATGCCATTGTCATCGCAATGGACCATGACATATGTCATCACAATGACCTGACACCTCTCTTCACAATACTCCATGTCCTTGTCATCACAATGTTCCATGCCCTTGTCATCACAATGCACCATGTCCAGTGTCATCACAATAATCTATGAAATTGTCAGACCAAATCTCCATGAACCTGTCATCACAATGCTCCATGCCTTTGTCATCACAATGCTCCATGTCCCCTGTCATCAGAGTGCTCCGTGACTCCAGTCATCACAATGCTTCATAAAGTTTGTCATCACAACGGTCCATGCCCACGTCATCACAAGGCTCTGTGACGTTTGTAAACACAATGCTCCATAAACTTTTCCTCACAATCCTCAGTGACCCTTGTCCTCACAATACTCCATGTCTTTGTAAGAACAATGCTCCATGACACTTGTCATCACAATGTGCCATGCGCTTTTCATCACAATGATCCACAACATTGTCATCACTATGCTCCATAAACCTTGTAATCACAATGCTCCATTCACTTCTCATCCAAATGCTCTCTCACATTAGATATCTCAATGTTCCATCACTAGTCATCACAATCCTCCCTCACCCCTGTTATCACAATGTTCCATGACCCCTGACATCAAAATATTCCATAACCCTGTCATCAAAATGTTCCATTACACTTTTCTTCAAATTGCTGCATGACCCAGTCATCAAAATGCTCCCTGCCCTTCTCATCACAATGTACCACACACTTGTCATCAAAATGCTCCATGACCATTGTCATCACTAAGATCCATGACCCTTGGCATTACAATGCTCCATTTCATTGTCATCACAATGCTCCATGAACCCTCTCATCACATTGCTCCATGCCCTTGTCATCACAAAGCTCCATGACACTTGTCATCACAATGCTCGATGCCCTTCTCATCAGAATGCTCCATGCCCTTGTCATTACAATCCTCCATGACCCATGTATCACAGTGTACCGTGCCCTTGACATCACAAAGCGCCACGCCCACTCTCATCACAATAATCCATGAAATATATCCGACCAATGCTCAATGCCCTTCTCATCACAATGCTCCATTACCTCTGTCATAACAATGCTCCATGACCCCTGCCATCACAATGATCCATGGCCTTGTCATCACAAGGCCCCATGACCCTTGTCATCACAATGATCCAAGACCCATGTAATCACAATGGTCCATGCACTTGTCATTACAAAGCTCCATGACGCATGTCATCAGAATGTTCCATGGCCTTCTCCACAAAAAGCTCCATGCCCTTGTCATCACAATGCTGCATTACCCCTGTCATAACAATGCTCCATAACCCCTGCCATCACGATGTTCCATGGCCTTGTCATCACAAGGCTCCATGACCCTTCTCATCACAATGCTCCAAGAACACTGTAATCACAATGCTCTATGCCCCTTTTCATCTCAATGATCCATGAACCCTGTCATCACAATGCACCATGCCCATCATCATAATGATTCATGCTATTGTCATCACAAAGAAATAAAAATGCTCCATGACCTCTGTCATAAAAATGCTCCAAACCCTTGTGATCACAATATTCCATAACACTTGTCATCACAAAGCCCCATGACGCTCTTCATCACAATTATCCATGGTCTTCTCATCACAATGCTCCATGACCTTCGTCATCACAATGCTCAATACACTTGTCATCAAAATGCTCCCTGACACTTGTTGTCTGTATGCTCCTTGAACTCTGTCAAGACAAGGCTCCATGCCTTTTTCATCAAAATGATCCATGCACTTTTCATCACGGTGCTCCAAGACAAATGTTATCACAATGCTCCATGCCATTGTCATCACAAAGCTCAATGACGCATGCCATCAGAATGCTCCTTGGTCTTCTCCTCACCATGCTCCATGCCCTTGTCATCAAAATGTTCCAAGACCCCTGTAATCACAATGCTCCATGCCCCTTTTCATCAGTATGCTCCATGAGACTTGTCATCAAAAGGCTCCATGGTTTTGTCATCACAATGCTCCAGGACCTTGTCATCACAATGCTTCATGACCTTGTCATGAAAATTTTCAATGGCCCTTGTCATCATAATGCTCCAAGCCCTAATCATCACAATGCTCCATTATATTTGTCATCAGAAACCTCCATTATCTTTGGCATCACAATGCTCCATGCCATTGTCATCGCAATGGACCATGACATATGTCATCACAATGCTCCCTGACACCTGTCTTCACAATACTCCATGACCTTATCATCACAATGCTCCATGCCCTTGTCATCACAATGCACCATGCCCACTCTCATCACAATAATCTATGAAACTTGTCAGACCAATGCACCATGCCCCTGTCATCACAATGCACCATGCCCTTGTCATCACAGTGCTCCATGACCCCTGTCATCACAAGGCTCTGTGCCTCCAGTCATCACAATGCTTCATAAAGATTGTCATCACTATGGTCCATGCCCGCGTCATCACAAGGCTCTGTGACCTTTGTATCCACAATGCTCCATGTATTTTTCATCACAATTCTCTGTGACCCTTGTCATCACAATGCTCCATGTCTTTGTCTGAACAATGCTCCATGACCATTGTCATCACAGTGTGCCACGTGCATTTAATCACAACTGTCCACAAGCTTGTCATTGCAATGCTCCATAATCCTTGTAATCACAATGGTCCATGCACTTCTCATCAAAATGCTCTCTCACCAGAGATATCACAATGTTCCATCACTAGTCATCACAATACTCCCTCACCCCTGGAATCACAGTGATCCATGACCCTGTCATCACAATGCTACATCCACTTGTCATCACAATGTTCCATGACCCCTTCCATCACAATGTTCCATAAGCCCTGTCATCAAAATGCTCCATGACCCTTTCCATCCCAAAGATCCAAGTCCCCTGCCATCACAATGTTCTATAACCCCTGCCATCTAAATGTTCCATTACACTTTTTATCAAATTGCTGCAGGACCCGGTTATCAAAATGCTCCCTGCCCTTCTCATCAAAATGCTCCATGACTTGTCATCACAAAGCCCGAAGTCTCTTGGCATCACAATGCTCCATGTCATTGTCATCACAATGCTCCATGTACCCTCTCATCACATTGCTCCATGCCCTTGTCATCACACAGCTCCATGACATTTGTCATCACAATGCTCAATAAACTTGTCATCACAATGCTCCCTGACCCTTGTCATCAGTATGCTCCTTCAACACTGTCATAACAAGTTTCCATGCATTTTTCATCACAATGATCCATGACCATTTCATCACAATGCTCCAAGACCCCTGTAATCACAATGCTCCATGCTCCTATTCATCACAATGCTCCATGAGACTTGCCATCACAAGTCTCCATGGTCTTCTCATCACAATGTTCCAGGACCTTGACATCACCATGATCCATTCCCTTGTCATCACAATGCTCCATGACCCCTGTCATCACAATAATCCATGAACATTTTCAGCCCAATGCTCCACGACCTTCTCCTCACAATGCTCCATTGCCAATATCATCACAATGCCCCATGACCACTGTCATCACAACACTCCATGACACCTGACCACACAATGATCCAGGACTCTGGTCATCACATTGCTCCATTCCCTTGTCGTCACATTGCTACATGACACCTGTCATCAAAACTCTCCATGAACATTTTCAGCCCAGTGCTCCATGACCCTTGTCATCACAGTGATCCATGCCCTTGCCATCCCAATGCTCCATGACCCCTGTATTCACAATGCTCCTTGACGCTTGTCATCACAGTGCTCCATGACACATGTCATCACAATGCTCCATGCCTTTGTCAGCAAAATGCTACATGACCTTTTCATTACAATGCTCTATGCACTTGTCATCACAATACTCCATTTCCATTGTCATCACAATCCTCCATGTACCTTAGGATCACATTGCTTCATGCGCATGTCATCACAATGCTCCATGCTCCTTGAAATCAAAATGATCCATGACCTCTGTCATCACAATGCTCCAAACCCTTGTGATCACAATGTTCCATAACACTTGTCATCACAACGCTCCATGATGCCTGTCATCACAATACTCCATGCACTTTTCATCACAATGCTCCATGACCTTTGTCACCACAATTCTCAATACACTTGTCATCACAATGCTCCCTGACACTTGTCATCAGAATGCTCCTTGAACCCTGTCACAAAAAGGCTCCATGCCTTTTTCATAACAATGCCCCATGCCATTTTCATCACAATGCTCCATGCCATTGTCATAAAAATACTCCACAAGCTTGTCATCAGAATGCTCCATGACCCTTGTCATCACAATTCTCCATGCACTTGTCAGCACAATGCTCCCTGACCCTTGTCATCACAATACTCCAAGCCATTGTCATCACAATGCTCCATTACCTTTGTCATCAAAATCCTCCCTGACACTTGGCATCACAATGCTCCATGCCATCCTCATCACAATGGGCCATTACATATGTGATCACAATGCTCCCTGACACCTTTCTTAACAATAGGGCATGACATGGTCATCACAATGCTCCATGCCCTTGTCATCACAGTGTGCCATTCCAACTCTCATCGCAATACTCCATGAAAGTTATTACTCCAATGTTCCATGCCCTTGTCATCACAATGCTCCATGCCCTTGTTATCACAATGCTCCATGACCCCTGTCATCACAATGCTCCGTGACTCCAGTCATCACAATGCTTCATGACCTTTGTCATCCCAATGGTCCATGCCCTTGTCATCAACAGTCTCTGTGACGTTTTTAACCACAATGCTGCATGAACTTTTCATCACAATGCTCTTTGACCCTTGTCATCACAATGCTCTATGCCTTACTCAGCACAGTGCTCCATGACGCTTGTCACCACAATGCTCCATGCGCTTGTCAGCCCAATGCTCCATGACACATGTCATCACAATGCACCATGCGCTTGTCATCACAGTGCTCCACAACATTGTCATCACAATGCTCCATAAAATTTGTCATCACAATGCTCCATGCACTTCTCATCAAAATGCTCTCTCACCACTGATATCACAATGCTACATCACTATTTGTCAAAATACTCCCTCACCCCTGTCATCACAATGTTCCATGACTCCTGTCATCACAATGCTACATGCACTTATCATCACAATGTTTGATGACGCCTGACATCACAATGTTCCATAACAACTGTCATCAAAATATTCCATGACACTTTTCATCAAATTGCTCCATGACCCTGTCATCAGAATGCTCCCTGACCTACTCATCACAATGCACAACGCCCTTGCCATCAAAATGCTCCATGACCTTTGTCATCACAAAGATCCATGACCCTTGGCATCACAATGCTCCATGTCATTGTCATCACAATGCTCCATGAACGCTCTCATCACATTGCTCCATGCCCTTGTCTTCACATAGCTCCATGACACATGTCATCAAAATGCTCCATGGCCTTCTCATCACAATGCTCCATGCGCTTGCCATCACAATGCTCCATTACCCCTTTCATAACAATGCACCATGACCCCTGCCATCACGATGTTCCATGGCCTTGTCATCACAAGGCTCTATGACCCTTCTCATCACAATGCTCCAGTAACACTGTAATCACAATGCTCTATGCCCCTTTTCCTCTCAATGATCCATGAACCCTGTCATCAAAATGCACCATGCCAATCATCATAATGCTTCATGCTATTGTCATAACAACGAAATCAAATTGTTCCATGACCTCTGTCATAACAATGCTCCAAACCCTTGTGATCACAATATTCCATAACACTTGTCATCACAATGCCCCATGAGGCTCGTCATCACAATTATCCATGGTCTTCTCATCACAATGCTCCATGACCTTCGTCATCACAATGCTCAATACACATGTCATCAACATGCTCCCTGACACTTGTTGTCTGTAAGCTCTTTGAACCCTGTCATGACAAGGCTGCATTCCTTTTTCATCACAGTGATCCATGCCCTTTTCATCACAGTGCTCCAAGTCCCATGTAATCACAGTGGTCCATGCCATTGTCATCACAAAGCTCAATGACGCATGCCATCAGAATGCTACTTGGTCTTCTCCTCACAATGCTCCAGGCCCTTGGCTTCACAATGTTCCAAGACCCCTGTAATCACAATGCTCCATTCCCCTTTTAATCAGTATGCTCCATGAGACTTGTCATCTCAAGGCTCCATGGTTTTTTCATCACAATGCTCCAGGACCTTGTCATCACAATGATTCACGACATTGTCATCAAAATTTTCAATGGCCCTTGTCATCATAATGCTCCAAACCTTAATCATCACAATGCTCCATTATATTTGTCATCACAATCCTCCATTACATTTGGTATCACAAAGATCCATGCCATTGTCATGGCCATGGATCATGACAAAAATCATCACAATGCTCCCTGACACCTGTCTTCACAATACTCCATGACCTTATCATCACAATGCTCCATGCCCTTGTCATCACAATGCACCATGCCCACTCTCATCACAATAATCTATGAAACTTGTCAGACCAATGCTCCATGCCACTGTCATCACAATGCTCCATGCCCTTGTCATCACAAGGCTCCATGACCCCTGTCATCACAATGCTCCGTGACTCCAGTCATCACAATGCTTCATAACGTTTGTCATCACAATGGTCCATGCCCGCGTCATCACAAGGCTCTGTGACCTTTGTAACCACAATGCTCCATGAACTTTTCATCACAATTCTCTGAGAAACTTGTCATCACAATGCTCCATGTCTTTGTCAGAACAATGCTCCATGACCATTGTCATCACAATAATCCATGAACATTTTCAGCCCAATGCTCCACGACCTTCTCATCACAATGCTCCATTGCCAATATCATCACAATGCTCCATGACCACTGTCATCACAACAATCCATGACACCTGAACACACAATGATCCATGACCTCTGTCATCACAGTGCTCCAAACCCTTGTGATCACAATGTTCCATAACACTTGTCCTCACAACGCTCCATGATGCCTGTCATCACAATACTCCATGCCTTTTTCATCACAATGCTCCATGAACTTTGTCACCACAATTCTCAATACACTTGTCATCACAATGCTCCCTGACACTTGTCATCAGAATGCTCCTTGAACCCTGTCACGAAAAGGCTCCATGCCATTTTCATCACAATGCCCCATGCCATTTTCATCACAATGCTCCATGCCATTGTCATCAAAATACTCCACAAGCTTGTTATCAGAATGCTCCATGACCCTTGTCATCACAATTCTCCATGCACTTGTCAGCACAATGCTCCCTGACCCTTTTCATCACAATGATGCAAGCCATTGTCATCACAATGCTCCAATACCTTTGTCATCAGAATCCTCCCTGACACTTGGCATCACAATGCTCCATGCCATCCTCATCACAATGGGCCATTACATATGTGATCACAATGCTCCCTGACACCTGTCTTCACAATACGGCATGACCTGGTCATCACAATGCTCCATGCCCTTGTCATCACAGTGTGCCATTCCAACTCTCATCGCAATACTCCATGAAAGTTATTAGACCAATGTTCCATGCCCTTGTCATCACAATGCTCCATGCCCTTGTTATCACAATGCTCCATGACCCCTATCATCACAATGCTCCAAGAACACTGTAATCACAATGCTCTATGCCCCTTTTCATCTCAGTGATCCATGAACCCTGTCATCACAATGCACCATGCCCATCATTATAATGCTTCATGCTATTGTCATCACAAAGAAATAAAAATGCTCCATGACCTCTGTCATAAAAATGCTCCAAATCCTTGTGATCACAATATTCCATAACACTTGTCATCACAAAGCCCCATGACGCTCTTCATCACAATTATCCATGGTCTTCTCATCACAATGCTCCATGACCTTCGTCATCACAATGCTCAATACATTTGTCATCAAATTGCTCCCTGACACTTGTTGTCTGTATGCTCCTTGAACTCTGTCATGACAAGGCTCCATGCCTTTTTCATCACAATGATCCATGCACTTTTCATCACAGTGCTCCAAGACCAATGTAATCACAAAGCTCCATGCACTTGTCATCACAAAGCTCAATGACGCATGCCATCAGAATGCTCCTTGGTCTTCTCCTCACCATGCTCCATGCCCTTGTCATCACAATGTTCCAAGACCCCTGTAATCACAATGCTCCATGCCCCTTTTCTTCAGTATGCTCCATGAGACTTGTCATCAAAAGGCTCCATGGTTTTGTCATCACAATGCTCCAGGACCTTGTCATCACAATGCTTCATGACCTTGTCATGAAAATTTTCAATGGCCCTTGTCATCATAATGCTCCAAGCCATAATCATCACAATGCTCCATTATATTTGTCATCACAATCCTCCATTAAATTTGGCATCACAATGCTCCATGCCATTGTTATCGCAATGGACCATGACATATGTCATCACAATGCTCCCTGACACCTGTCTTCACAATACTCCATGACCTTATCATCACAATGCTCCATGCCCTTGTCATCACAATGCACCATGCCCACTCTCATCACAATAATCTATGAAACTTGTCAGACCAATGCACCATGCCCCTGTCATCACAATGCACCATGCCCTTTTCATCACAGTGCTCCATGACCCCTGTCATCACAATGCTCTCTGACTCCAGTCATCACAATGCTTCATAAAGATTGTCATCACAATGGTCAATGCCCGCGTCATCACAAGGCTCTGTGACCTTTGTAACCACAATGCTCCATGAATTTTTCATCACAATTCTCTGTGACCCTTATCATCACAATGCTCCATGTCTTTGTCAGAACAATGCTCCATGACCATTGTCATCACAGTATGCCACATGCATTTCATCACAACTGTCCACAACCTTGTCATTGCAATGCTCCATAAACCTTGTAATCACAATGGTCCATGCACTTCTCATCAAAATGCTCTCTCACCAGAGATATCACAATGTTCCATCACTAGTCATCACAATACTCCCTCACCCCTGGAATCACAATGATCCATGACCCTGTCATCACAATGCTACATCCACTTATCATCACAATGTTCTATGACCCCTGCCATAACAATGTTCCATAAGCCCTGTCATCAAAATGCTCCATGACCCTTTGCATCCCAAAACTCCAAGACCCCTGCCATCACAATGTTCTATAACCCCTGCCATCTAAATGTTCCATTACACTTTTTATCAAATTGCTGCATGACTCGGTCATCAAAATGCTCCCTGCCCTTCTCATCAAAATGCTCCGTGACTTGTCATCACAAAGCTCCAAGACACTTGGCATCACAATGCTCCATGTCATTGTCATCACAATGCTCCATGAACGCTCTCATCACATTGCTCCATGCCCTTGTCATCACAAAGCTCCATGCTCCTTGAAATCAAAATGATCCATGACCTCTGTCATCACAATGCTCCATACCCTTGTGATCACAATGTTCCATAACACTTGTCATCACAACGCTCCATGATGCCTGTCATCACAATACTCCATGCCCTTTTCATCACAATGCTCCATGACCTTTGTCACCACAATTCTCAATACACTTGTCATCACAATGCTCCCTGACACTTGTCATCAGAATGCTCCTTGAACCCTGTCACGAAAAGGCTCCATGCCTTTTTCATCACAATGTCCCATGCCATTTTCATCACAATGCTCCATGCCATTGTCATCAAAATACTCCACAAGCTTGTCATCAGAATGCTCCATGACCCTTGTCATCACAATTCTCCATGCACTTGTCAGCACAATGCTCCCTGACCCTTGTTCTCACAATGCTCCAAGCCATTGTCATCACAATGCTCCATTACATTTGTCATCAGAATCCTCCCTGACACTTGGCATCACAATGCTCCATGCCATCCTCATCACAATGGGCCATTACATATGTGATCACAATGCTCCCTGACACCTGTCTTCACAATATGGCATGACCTGGTCATCACAATGCTCCATGCCCTTGTCATCACAGTGTGCTATTCCAACTGTCATCGCAATACTCCATGAAAGTTATTAGTCCAATGTTCCATGCCCTTGTCATCACAATGCTCCATGCCCTTGTTATCACAATGCTCCATGACCCCTGTCATCACAATCCTCCGTGACTCCAGTCATCACAATGCTTCATGACCTTTGTCATCCCAATGGTCCATGCCCTTGTCATCAACAGTCTCTGTGACGTTTTAAACCACAATGCTCCATGAACTTTTCATCACAATGCTCTTTGACCCTTGTCATCACAATGCTTTATGCCTTACTCAGCACAGTGCTCCATGACGCTTGTCACCACAATGCTCCATGCGCTTGTCAGCCCAATGCTCCATGACACATGTCATCACAATGCACCATGCGCTTGTCATCACAGTGCTCCACAACATTGTCATCACAATGCTCCATAAAATTTGTCATCACAATGCTCCATGCACTTCTCATCAAAATGCTCTCTCACCACTGATATCACAATGCTACATCACTATTTGTCACAATACTCCCTCACCCCTGTCATCACAATGTTCCATGGCTCCTGTCATCACAATGCTACATGCACTTATCATCACAATGTTCGATGACCCCTGAAATCACAATGTTCCATAACACCTGTCATCAAAATGTTCCATGGCACTTTTCATCAAATTGCTCCATGACCCTGTCATCAGAATGCTCCCTGCCCTTCTCATCACAATGCACAACGTCCTTGCCATCAAAATGCTCCATGACCTTTGTCATCACAAAGATCCATGACCCTTGGCATCACAATGCTCCATGTCATTGTCATCACAATGCTCCATGAACACTCTCATCACATTGCTCCATGCCCTTGTCTTCACATAGCTCCATGACACATGTCATCAGAATGCTCCATGGCCTTCTCATCACAATGCTCCATGCCCTTGCCATCACAATGCTCCATTACCCCTGTCATAACAATGCACCATGACCCATGCCATCACGATGTTCCATGGCCTTGTCATCACAAGGCTCTATGACCCTTCTCATCACAATGCTCCAGTAACACTGTAATCACAATGCTCTATGCCCCTTTTCCTCTCAATGATCCATGAACCCTGTCATCAAAATGCACCATGCCCATCATCATAATGCTTCATGCTATTGTCATAACAACGAAATCAAATTGTTCCATGACCTCTGTCATAACAATGCTCCAAACCCTTGTGATCACAATATTCCATAACACTTGTCATCACAATGCCCCATGAGGCTCGTCACCACAATTATCCACGGTCTTCTCATCACAATGCTCCATGACCTTCGTCATCACAATGCTCAATACACATGTCATCAACATGCTCCCTGACATTTGTTGTCTGTATGCTCCTTGAACCCTGTCATGACAAGGCTGCATGCCTTTTTCATCACAGTGATCCATGCCCTTTTCATCACAGTGCTCCAAGTCCCATGTAATCACAGTGGTCCATGCCATTGTCATCACAAAGCTCAATGACGCATGCCATCAGAATGCTCCTTGGTCTTCTCCTCACAATGCTCCATGCCCTTGTCTTCACAATGTTCCAAGACCCCTGTAATCACAATGTTCCATTCCCCTTTTAATCAGTATGCTCCATGAGACTTGTCATCTCAAGGCTCCATGGTTTTGTCATCACAATGCTCCAGGACTTTGTCATCACAATGCTTCACGACATTGTCATCAAAATTTTCAATGGCCCTTGTCATCATAATGCTCGAAACCTTAATCATCACAATGCTCCATTATATTTGTCATCACAATCCTCCATTACATTTGGTATCACAAAGCTCCATGCCATTGTCATCGCCATGGACCATGACATAAGTCATCACAATGCTCCCTGACACCTGTCTTCACAATACTCCATGACCTTATGATCACAATGCTCCATGCCCTTGTCATCACAATGCACCATGCCCACTCTCATCACAATAACCTATGAAACTTGTCAGACCAATGCTCCATGCCACTGACATCACAATGCTCCATGCCCTTGTCATCACAATGCTCCATGAACCCTGTCATCACAATGCTCCGTGACTCCAGTCATCACAATGCTTCATAACGTTTGTCATCACAATGGTCCATGCCGGCGTCATCACAAGGCTCTGTGACCTTTGTAACCACAATGCTCCATGAACTTTTCATCACAATTCTCTGAGAAACTTGTCATCACAATGCTCCATGTCTTTGTCAGAACAATGCTCCATGACCATTGTCATCACAATGTGCCACGCACATTTCATCACAACGTTCCAAACCTTGTCATTGCAATGCTCCATAAACCTTGTAATCACAATGGTCCATGCACTTCTCATCAAAATGCTCTCTCACCAGAGATGTCACAATGTTCCATTACTAGTCATCACAATACACCCTCATCCTTGTAATCACAATGTTCCATGACCCTGTCATCACAATGCTACATCCCCTTATCATCACAATGTTCCATGACCCCTGCCAGCACAATGTTCCATAAGCCCTGTCATCAAAATGCTCCATGACCCTTTCCATCCCAAAGCTCCAAGACCCCTGACATCACAATGTTCTATAACCCCTGCCATCAAAATGTTCCATTACACTTTTTATCAAATTGCTGCATGACGCGGTCATCAAAATGCTCCCTGCCCTTCTCATCAACATGCTCCATGACTTGTCATCACAAAGCTCCAAGACCCTTGGCATCACAATGCTCCATGTCATTGTCATCACAATGCTCCATGAACCCTCTCATCACATTGCTCCATGCCCTTGTCATCACACAGCTCCATGACACTTGTCATCACAATGCTCGATGCCCTTCTCATCACAATGCTCCATGCCCTTGTCATTACAGTCCTGCATGACACATGTATCACAGTGTACCGTGCCCTTGTCATCACAGTGCTCCATGCCGACTCTCATCACAATAATCCATGAAACATTTCAGACCAAAGTTCCATACCCTTCTCATCACAATGCACCATGCCCTTTTCATCACAGTGCTCCATGACCCCTGTCATCACAATGCTCTGTTACTCCAGTCATCACAATGCTTCATAAAGATTGTCATCACAATGGTCAATGCCCGCGTCATCACAAGGCTCTGTGACCTTTGTAACCACAATGCTCCATGAATTTTTCATCACAATTCTCTCTGACCCTTGTCATCACAATTCTCCATGTCTTTGTCAGAACAATGCTCCATGACCATTGTCATCACAGTATGCCACATGCATTTCATCACAACTGTCCACAACCTTGTCATTGCAATGCTCCATAAACCTTGTAATCACAATGGTCCATGCACTTCTCATCAAAATGCTCTCTCACCAGAGATATCACAATGTTCCATCACTAGTCATCACAATACTCCCTCACCCCTGGAATCACAATGATCCATGACCCTGTCATCACAATGCTACATCCACTTATCATCACAATGTTCTATGACCCCTGCCATAACAATGTTCCATAAGCCCTGTCATCAAAATGCTCCATGACCCTTTGCATCCCAAAACTCCAAGACCCCTGCCATCACAATGTTCTATAACCCCTGCCATCTAAATGTTCCATTACACTTTTTATCAAATTGCTGCATGACTCGGTCATCAAAATGCTCCCTGCCCTTCTCATCAAAATGCTCCGTGACTTGTCATCACAAAGCTCCAAGACACTTGGCATCACAATGCTCCATGTCATTGTCATCACAATGCTCCATGAACGCTCTCATCACATTGCTCCATGCCCTTGTCATCACAAAGCTCCATGCTCCTTGAAATCAAAATGATCCATGACCTCTGTCATCACAATGCTCCATACCCTTGTGATCACAATGTTCCATAACACTTGTCATCACAACGCTCCATGATGCCTGTCATCACAATACTCCATGCCCTTTTCATCACAATGCTCCATGACCTTTGTCACCACAATTCTCAATACACTTGTCATCACAATGCTCCCTGACACTTGTCATCAGAATGCTCCTTGAACCCTGTCACGAAAAGGCTCCATGCCTTTTTCATCACAATGTCCCATGCCATTTTCATCACAATGCTCCATGCCATTGTCATCAAAATACTCCACAAGCTTGTCATCAGAATGCTCCATGACCCTTGTCATCACAATTCTCCATGCACTTGTCAGCACAATGCTCCCTGACCCTTGTTCTCACAATGCTCCAAGCCATTGTCATCACAATGCTCCATTACCTTTGTCATCAGAATCCTCCCTGACACTTGGCATCACAATGCTCCATGCCATCCTCATCACAATGGGCCATTACATATGTGATCACAATGCTCCCTGACACCTGTCTTCACAATACGGCATGACCTGGTCATCACAATGCTCCATGCCCTTGTCATCACAGTGTGCTATTCCAACTGTCATCGCAATACTCCATGAAATTTATTAGTCCAATGTTCCATGCCCTTGTCATCACAATGCTCCATGCCCTTGTTATCACAATGCTCCATGACCCCTGTCATCACAATGCTCCGTGACTCCAGTCATCACAATGCTTCATGACCTTTGTCATCCCAATGGTCCATGCCCTTGTCATCAACAGTCTCTGTGACGTTTTTAACCACAATGCTCCATGAACTTTTCATCACAATGCTCTTTGACCCTTGTCATCACAATGCTTTATGCCTTACTCAGCACAGTGATCCATGACCCTTGTCACCACAATGCTCCATGCGCTTGTCAGCCCAATGCTCCATGACACATGTCATCACAATGCACCATGTGCTTGTCATCACAGTGCTCCACAACATTGTCATCACAATGCTCCATAAAATTTGTCATCACAATGCTCCATGCACTTCTCATCAAAATGCTCTCTCACCACTGATATCACAATGCTACATCACTATTTGTCACAATACTCCCTCACCCCTGTCATCACAAAGTTCCATGACAGCTGTCATCACAATGCTACATGCACTTATCATCACAATGTTCGATGACCCCTGAAATCACAATGTTCCATAACACCTGTCATCAAAATGTTCCATGACACTTTTCATCAAATTGCTCCATGACCCTGTCATCAGAATGCTCCCTGCCCTACTCATAACAATGCACCACACGCTGGTCATCAAAATGCTCCATGACCTTTGTCATCACAAAGCTCCATGACCCTTGGCATCACAATGCTCCATGTCATTGTCATCACAATGCTCCATGAAACCTCTCTTCACATTGCTCCATGCCCTTGTCATCACAAATCTCCATGACACTTGTCATCACAATGCTCGATGCCCTTCTCATCATAATGCTCCATGTCCTTGTCATTACAATCCTCCATGACCCATGTATCACAGTGTACCGTGCCCTTGTCATCACAATGCTCCATGCCCACTCTCATCACAATAATCCATGAAACATTTCAGACCAATGCTCAATGCCCTTCTCATCACAATGCTCCATTACCTCTATCAACAATGCTCCATGACCCCTGCCATCACAATGTTCCACGGCCTTGTGATCACAAGGCTCCATGACCATTGTCATCACAATGCTCCAAGAGCCATGTAATCACAATGCTCCATGCCTTTGTCATCACAAAGCTCCATGACACATGTCATCAGATTGTTCCATGGCCTTCTCCTCACAATGCTCCATGCCCTTGTCATCACAATGCTCCATACCCTCGTAATCACAATGCTCCATGCCCCTTTTCATCAGAATGTTCCATGAGACTTGTCATCACAAGTCTCCATGGTCATCTCATCACAATGCTCCAAGACCTTGTCATCACCATGCTCCATTCCCTGGTCATCACAATGCTCCATGACCCCTGTCATCACAAGGCTCCATGACCCTTCTCATCACAATGCTCCAAACCCCTGTAATCACAATGCTCCATGCCCCTTTTCATCACAATGCTCCATGAACCCTGTCATCACAATGAACCATGACCATCATCATAATGCTTCAGGCTATTGTCATCACAATGAAATCAAAATGCTCCATGACCTCTGTCATCACAATGCTCCAAACCCTGGTGATCACAATGTTGCATAACACTTATCATCACAAAACCCCATGACGCTAATCATCACTATTATCCATGGTCTTCTCATCACAAGGCTCCATGACCTTTGTCATCACAATTCTCAATACTCTTTTCATCACAATGCTCCCTGACACTTGTCGTCAGTATGCTCCATGAACTCTGTCATGACAAGGCTCCATGCCTTTTTCATCACAATGATCCATGCCCTTTTCATCACAGTTCTCCAAGACCACTGTAATCATAATGCTCCTTGCCCTTGTCATCACAAAGCTCCATGATGCATATCATCAGAATGTTCCATGCACTTCTCATCACAATGCTCCATGCCCTTGTCATCACAATGCTCCAAGACCCCTGTAATCACAATGCTCCATGCCCCTTTTCATCTCAGTGCTCCATGAACACTGTCATAACAATGCACCATGCCCATCATCATAATGCTTCAGGCTATTGTCATCACAGTGAAATCAAAATGCTCCATGACCTCTGTCATCACAATGCTCCAAACCCTGGTGATCACAATGTTGCAAAACACTTATCATCACAACACCCCATGACGCTCATCATCACAATTATCCATTGTCTTCTCATCACAATGCTCCATAACCTTTGTCATCACAATTCTCAATACACTTGTCATCACAATGCTCCCTGACACTTGTCGTCAGAATGCACCTTGAACCCTGTGACGAAAAGGCTCCATGTCTTTTTCATCACAAAGCCCCATGCCGTTTTCATCCCAAAGCTCCATGCCATTGTCATCAAAATACTACACAAGCTTGTCATCAGAATGCTCCATGACCCTTGTCATCACAATTCTCCATGCACTTGTCAGCACAATGCTCCCTGACCCTTGTCATCACAATGATCCAAGCCATTGTCATCACAATGCTCCATTACCTTTGTCATTAGAATCCTCCATGACACTTGGAATCACAATGCTCCAAGCAATTGTCATCACAATGGGCCATTACATATGTAATCACAATGCTCCCTGACAACTCTCTTCACAATACTGCATGACCTGGTCATCACAATGCTCCATGCTCTTGTCTTCATAATGCACCATTCCAACTGTCATCACAATAATCCATGAAACTTATTAGACCAATGGTCCATGCCCTTGTCATCACATTGCACCATGCTCTTGTTTTCACAATGTTCCAAGACCCCTGTAATCAGAATGCCACATGCCCCTTTTCATCAGTATGCTCCATGTGACTTGTCATCGCAAGGCTCCATGGTTTTCTCATCACAATGCTCCAGGACCTTGTCATCACAATGGTTCACGACATTGTCATGAAAATTCTCAATGGCCCTTGTCTTCATAATGCTCCAAGCCCTAGTCATCACAGTGCTCCATTATATTTGTCATCACAATCCTCCCTTGCATTTGGCATCACTATGCTCCATGCTATTGTCATCGCAATGGACCATGACATATTTCATCACAATGCCCCCTGACACCTGTCTTCACAATACTCCATACCCTTGTCATCACAATGTTCCATGCCCTTGTCTTCACAATGCACCATGTCCACTGTCATCACAATAATCTATGAAACTTGTCAGACCAATGCTCCATGCCCCTGTCATAACAATGTTCCATGACCTTGTCAACACAATGCTCCATGTCCCCTGTCATCACAATATTCCATGAATATTTTCAGCCCAGTGCTCCATGACCCTTGTCATCACAATGATCCATGCACTTGTCATCCCAATGTTCCATGACGCTTGTAATCACAGTGCTCCATGACATCTGTCATCACAATGCTCCATGCCTTTGTCAGCAAAATGCTACATGACCTTGTCATTACAATGCTCTATGTGCATGTCATCACAATACTCCATTACCATTGTCATCACAATCCTCCAGGAACCTTGGGATCACATTGCTTCAGGCCCTTGTCATCAAAATGCTCCATGATCCTTGAAATCAAAATGATCCATGACCTCTGTCATCACAATGCTCCAAACCCTTGTGATCAAAATGTTCAATAACACTTGTCCTCACAACGCTCCATGATGCCTGTCATCACAATACTCCATGCCCTTTTCATCACAATGCTCCATGAACTTTGTCATCACAATTCTCCATACACTTGTCATCAAAATGCTCCCTGACACTTGTCGTCAGAATGCTCCTTGAACTGTGTCACGAAAAGGCTCCATGCCATTTTCATCACAAATCCACATGCCGTTTTCATCCCAGTGCTCCATGCCATTGTCATCAAAATACTCCACAAGCTTGTCATCAGAATGCTCCATGACGCTTGTCATCACAATTCTCCGTGCACTTGTCAGCAAAATGCTCCCTGCCCTTCTCATCAAAATGCTCCATGACTTGTCATCACAAAGCCCGAAGACTCTTGGCATCACAATGCTCCATGTCATTGTCATCACAATGCTCCATGTACCCTCTCATCACATTGCTCCATGCCCTTGTCATCACACAGCTCCATGACATTTGTCATCACAATGCTCAATAAACTTGTCATCACAATGCTCCCTGACCCTTGTCATCAGTATGCTCCTTCAACACTGTCATAACAAGTTTCCATGCATTTTTCATCACAATGATCCATGACCATTTCATCACAATGCTCCAAGACCCCTGTAATCACAATGCTCCATGCTCCTATTCATCACAATGCTCCATGAGACTTGCCATCACAAGTCTCCATTGTCTTCTCATCACAATGTTCCAGGACCTTGACATCACCATGATCCATTCCCTTGTCATCACAATGCTCCATGACCCCTGTCATCACAATAATCCATGAACATTTTCAGCCCAATGCTCCACGACCTTCTCCTCACAATGCTCCATTGCCAATATCATCACAATGCCCCATGACCACTGTCATCACAACACTCCATGACACCTGACCACACAATGATCCAGGACTCTGGTCATCACAATGCTCCATTCCCTTGTCGTCACATTGCTACATGACACCTGTCATCAAAACTCTCCATGAACATTTTCAGCGCAGTGCTCCATGACCCTTGTCATCACAGTGATCCATGCCCTTGCCATCCCAATGCTCCATGACCCCTGTATTCACAATGCTCCTTGACGCTTGTCATCACAGTGCTCCATGACACATGTCATCACAATGCTCCATGCCTTTGTCAGCAAAATGCTACATGACCTTTTCATTACAATGCTCTATGCACTTGTCATCACAATACTCCATTTCCATTGTCATCACAATCCTCCATGTACCTTAGGATCACATTGCTTCATGCGCATGTCATCACAATGCTCCATGCTCCTTGAAATCAAAATGATCCATGACCTCTGTCATCACAATGCTCCAAACCCTTGTGATCACAATGTTCCATAACACTTGTCATCACAACGCTCCATGATGCCTGTCATCACAATACTCCATGCACTTTTCATCACAATGCTCCATGACCTTTGTCACCACAATTCTCAATACACTTGTCATCACAATGCTCCCTGACACTTGTCATCAGAATGCTCCTTGAACCCTGTCACAAAAAGGCTCCATGCCTTTTTCATAACAATGCCCCATGCCATTTTCATCACAATGCTCCATGCCATTGTCATAAAAATACTCCACAAGCTTGTCATCAGAATGCTCCATGACCCTTGTCATCACAATTCTCCATGCACTTGTCAGCACAATGCTCCCTGACCCTTGTCATCACAATACTCCAAGCCATTGTCATCACAATGCTCCATTACCTTCGTCATCAAAATCCTCCCTGACACTTGGCATCACAATGCTCCATGCCATCCTCATCACAATGGGCCATTACATATGTGATCACAATGCTCCCTGACACCTTTCTTAACAATAGGGCATGACATGGTCATCACAATGCTCCATGCCCTTGTCATCACAGTGTGCCATTCCAACTCTCATCGCAATACTCCATGAAAGTTATTACTCCAATGTTCCATGCCCTTGTCATCACAATGCTCCATGCCCTTGTTATCACAATGCTCCATGACCCCTGTCATCACAAAGCTCCGTGACTCCAGTCATCACAATGCTTCATGACCTTTGTCATCCCAATGGTCCATGCCCTTGTCATCAACAGTCTCTGTGACGTTTTTAAACACAATGCTGCATGAACTTTTCATCACAATGCTCTTTGACCCTTGTCATCACAATGCTCTATGCCTTACTCAGCACAGTGCTCCATGACGCTTGTCACCACAATGCTCCATGCGCTTGTCAGCCCAATGCTCCATGACACATGTCATCACAATGCACCATGCGCTTGTCATCACAGTGCTACACAACATTGTCATCACAATGCTTCATAAAATTTGTCATCACAGTGCTCCATGCACTTCTCATCAAAATGCTCTCTCACCACTGATATCACAATGCTACATCACTATTTGTCAAAATACTCCCTCACCCCTGTCATCACAATGTTCCATGACTCCTGTCATCACAATGCTACATGCACTTATCATCACAATGTTTGATGACGCCTGACATCACAATGTTCCATAACAACTGTCATCAAAATATTCCATGACACTTTTCATCAAATTGCTCCATGACCCTGTCATCAGAATGCTCCCTGACCTACTCATCACAATGCACAACGCCCTTGCCATCAAAATGCTCCATGACCTTTGTCATCACAAAGATCCATGACCCTTGGCATCACAATGCTCCATGTCATTGTCATCACAATGCTCCATGAACGCTCTCATCACATTGCTCCATGCCCTTGTCTTCACATAGCTCCATGACACATGTCATCAGAATGCTCCATGGCCTTCTCATCACAATGCTCCATGCCCTTGCCATCACAATGCTCCATTACCCCTTTCATAACAATGCACCATGACCCCTGCCATCACGATGTTCCATGGCCTTGTCATCACAAGGCTCTATGACCCTTCTCATCACAATGCTCCAGTAACACTGTAATCACAATGCTCTATGCCCCTTTTCCTCTCAATGATCCATGAACCCTGTCATCAAAATGCACCATGCCAATCATCATAATGCTTCATGCTATTGTCATAACAACGAAATCAAATTGTTCCATGACCTCTGTCATAACAATGCTCCAAACCCTTGTGATCACAATATTCCATAACACTTGTCATCACAATGCCCCATGAGGCTCGTCATCACAATTATCCATGGTCTTCTCATCACAATACTCCATGACCTTCGTCATCACAATGCTCAATACACATGTCATCAACATGCTCCCTGACACTTGTTGTCTGTAAGCTCTTTGAACCCTGTCATGACAAGGCTGCATGCCTTTTTCATCACAGTGATCCATGCCCTTTTCATCACAGTGCTCCAAGTCCCATGTAATCACAGTGGTCCATGCCATTGTCATCACAAAGCTCAATGACGCATGCCATCAGAATGCTACTTGGTCTTCTCCTCACAATGCTCCAGGCCCTTGTCTTCACAATGTTCCAAGACCCCTGTAATCACAATGCTCCATTCCCCTTTTAATCAGTATGCTCCATGAGACTTGTCATCTCAAGGCTCCATGGTTTTGTCATCACAATGCTCCAGGACCTTGTCATCACAATGATTCACGACATTGTCATCAAAATTTTCAATGGCCCTTGTCATCATAATGCTCCAAACCTTAATCATCACAATGCTCCATTATATTTGTCATCACAATCCTCCATTACATTTGGTATCACAAAGATCCATGCCATTGTCATGGCCATGGATCATGACAAAAATCATCACAATGCTCCCTGACACCTGTCTTCACAATACTCCATGACCTTATCATCACAATGCTCCATGCCCTTGTCATCACAATGCACCATGCCCACTCTCATCACAATAATCTATGAAACTTGTCAGACCAATGCTCCATGCCACTGTCATCACAATGCTCCATGCCCTTGTCATCACAAGGCTCCATGACCCCTGTCATCACAATGCTCCGTGACTCCAGTCATCACAATGCTTCATAACGTTTGTCATCACAATGGTCCATGCCCGCGTCATCACAAGGCTCTGTGACCTTTGTAACCACAATGCTCCATGAACTTTTCATCACAATTCTCTGAGAAACTTGTCATCACAATGCTCCATGTCTTTGTCAGAACAATGCTCCATGACCATTGTCATCACAATAATCCATGAACATTTTCAGCCCAATGCTCCACGACCTTCTCATCACAATGCTCCATTGCCAATATCATCACAATGCTCCATGACCACTGTCATCACAACAATCCATGACACCTGAACACACAATGATCCATGACCTCTGTCATCACAGTGCTCCAAACCCTTGTGATCACAATGTTCCATAACACTTGTCCTCACAACGCTCCATGATGCCTGTCATCACAATACTCCATGCCTTTTTCATCACAATGCTCCATGAACTTTGTCACCACAATTCTCAATACACTTGTCATCACAATGCTCCCTGACACTTGTCATCAGAATGCTCCTTGAACCCTGTCACGAAAAGGCTCCATGCCATTTTCATCACAATGCCCCATGCCATTTTCATCACAATGCTCCATGCCATTGTCATCAAAATACTCCACAAGCTTGTTATCAGAATGCTCCATGACCCTTGTCATCACAATTCTCCATGCACTTGTCAGCACAATGCTCCCTGACCCTTTTCATCACAATGATGCAAGCCATTGTCATCACAATGCTCCAATACCTTTGTCATCAGAATCCTCCCTGACACTTGGCATCACAATGCTCCATGCCATCCTCATCACAATGGGCCATTACATATGTGATCACAATGCTCCCTGACACCTGTCTTCACAATACGGCATGACCTGGTCATCACAATGCTCCATGCCCTTGTCATCACAGTGTGCCATTCCAACTCTCATCGCAATACTCCATGAAAGTTATTAGACCAATGTTCCATGCCCTTGTCATCACAATGCTCCATGCCCTTGTTATCACAATGCTCCATGACCCCTATCATCACAATGCTCCAAGAACACTGTAATCACAATGCTCTATGCCCCTTTTCATCTCAGTGATCCATGAACCCTGTCATCACAATGCACCATGCCCATCATTATAATGCTTCATGCTATTGTCATCACAAAGAAATAAAAATGCTCCATGACCTCTGTCATAAAAATGCTCCAAATCCTTGTGATCACAATATTCCATAACACTTGTCATCACAAAGCCCCATGACGCTCTTCATCACAATTATCCATGGTCTTCTCATCACAATGCTCCATGACCTTCGTCATCACAATGCTCAATACATTTGTCATCAAATTGCTCCCTGACACTTGTTGTCTGTATGCTCCTTGAACTCTGTCATGACAAGGCTCCATGCCTTTTTCATCACAATGATCCATGCACTTTTCATCACAGTGCTCCAAGACCAATGTAATCACAAAGCTCCATGCACTTGTCATCACAAAGCTCAATGACGCATGCCATCAGAATGCTCCTTGGTCTTCTCCTCACCATGCTCCATGCCCTTGTCATCACAATGTTCCAAGACCCCTGTAATCACAATGCTCCATGCCCCTTTTCTTCAGTATGCTCCATGAGACTTGTCATCAAAAGGCTCCATGGTTTTGTCATCACAATGCTCCAGGACCTTGTCATCACAATGCTTCATGACCTTGTCATGAAAATTTTCAATGGCCCTTGTCATCATAATGCTCCAAGCCATAATCATCACAATGCTCCATTATATTTGTCATCACAATCCTCCATTAAATTTGGCATCACAATGCTCCATGCCATTGTTATCGCAATGGACCATGACATATGTCATCACAATGCTCCCTGACACCTGTCTTCACAATACTCCATGACCTTATCATCACAATGCTCCATGCCCTTGTCATCACAATGCACCATGCCCACTCTCATCACAATAATCTATGAAACTTGTCAGACCAATGCACCATGCCCCTGTCATCACAATGCACCATGCCCTTTTCATCACAGTGCTCCATGACCCCTGTCATCACAATGCTCTCTGACTCCAGTCATCACAATGCTTCATAAAGATTGTCATCACAATGGTCAATGCCCGCGTCATCACAAGGCTCTGTGACCTTTGTAACCACAATGCTCCATGAATTTTTCATCACAATTCTCTGTGACCCTTATCATCACAATGCTCCATGTCTTTGTCAGAACAATGCTCCATGACCATTGTCATCACAGTATGCCACATGCATTTCATCACAACTGTCCACAACCTTGTCATTGCAATGCTCCATAAACCTTGTAATCACAATGGTCCATGCACTTCTCATCAAAATGCTCTCTCACCAGAGATATCACAATGTTCCATCACTAGTCATCACAATACTCCCTCACCCCTGGAATCACAATGATCCATGACCCTGTCATCACAATGCTACATCCACTTATCATCACAATGTTCTATGACCCCTGCCATAACAATGTTCCATAAGCCCTGTCATCAAAATGCTCCATGACCCTTTGCATCCCAAAACTCCAAGACCCCTGCCATCACAATGTTCTATAACCCCTGCCATCTAAATGTTCCATTACACTTTTTATCAAATTGCTGCATGACTCGGTCATCAAAATGCTCCCTGCCCTTCTCATCAAAATGCTCCGTGACTTGTCATCACAAAGCTCCAAGACACTTGGCATCACAATGCTCCATGTCATTGTCATCACAATGCTCCATGAACGCTCTCATCACATTGCTCCATGCCCTTGTCATCACAAAGCTCCATGCTCCTTGAAATCAAAATGATCCATGACCTCTGTCATCACAATGCTCCATACCCTTGTGATCACAATGTTCCATAACACTTGTCATCACAACGCTCCATGATGCCTGTCATCACAATACTCCATGCCCTTTTCATCACAATGCTCCATGACCTTAGTCACCACAATTCTCAATACACTTGTCATCACAATGCTCCCTGACACTTGTCATCAGAATGCTCCTTGAACCCTGTCACGAAAAGGCTCCATGCCTTTTTCATCACAATGTCCCATGCCATTTTCATCACAATGCTCCATGCCATTGTCATCAAAATACTCCACAAGCTTGTCATCAGAATGCTCCATGACCCTTGTCATCACAATTCTCCATGCACTTGTCAGCACAATGCTCCCTGACCCTTGTTCTCACAATGCTCCAAGCCATTGTCATCACAATGCTCCATTACATTTGTCATCAGAATCCTCCCTGACACTTGGCATCACAATGCTCCATGCCATCCTCATCACAATGGGCCATTACATATGTGATCACAATGCTCCCTGACACCTGTCTTCACAATATGGCATGACCTGGTCATCACAATGCTCCATGCCCTTGTCATCACAGTGTGCTATTCCAACTGTCATCGCAATACTCCATGAAAGTTATTAGTCCAATGTTCCATGCCCTTGTCATCACAATGCTCCATGCCCTTGTTATCACAATGCTCCATGACCCCTGTCATCACAATCCTCCGTGACTCCAGTCATCACAATGCTTCATGACCTTTGTCATCCCAATGGTCCATGCCCTTGTCATCAACAGTCTCTGTGACGTTTTAAACCACAATGCTCCATGAACTTTTCATCACAATGCTCTTTGACCCTTGTCATCACAATGCTTTATGCCTTACTCAGCACAGTGCTCCATGACGCTTGTCACCACAATGCTCCATGCGCTTGTCAGCCCAATGCTCCATGACACATGTCATCACAATGCACCATGCGCTTGTCATCACAGTGCTCCACAACATTGTCATCACAATGCTCCATAAAATTTGTCATCACAATGCTCCATGCACTTCTCATCAAAATGCTCTCTCACCACTGATATCACAATGCTACATCACTATTTGTCACAATACTCCCTCACCCCTGTCATCACAATGTTCCATGGCTCCTGTCATCACAATGCTACATGCACTTATCATCACAATGTTCGATGACCCCTGAAATCACAATGTTCCATAACACCTGTCATCAAAATGTTCCATGGCACTTTTCATCAAATTGCTCCATGACCCTGTCATCAGAATGCTCCCTGCCCTTCTCATCACAATGCACAACGTCCTTGCCATCAAAATGCTCCATGACCTTTGTCATCACAAAGATCCATGACCCTTGGCATCACAATGCTCCATGTCATTGTCATCACAATGCTCCATGAACACTCTCATCACATTGCTCCATGCCCTTGTCTTCACATAGCTCCATGACACATGTCATCAGAATGCTCCATGGCCTTCTCATCACAATGCTCCATGCCCTTGCCATCACAATGCTCCATTACCCCTGTCATAACAATGCACCATGACCCATGCCATCACGATGTTCCATGGCCTTGTCATCACAAGGCTCTATGACCCTTCTCATCACAATGCTCCAGTAACACTGTAATCACAATGCTCTATGCCCCTTTTCCTCTCAATGATCCATGAACCCTGTCATCAAAATGCACCATGCCCATCATCATAATGCTTCATGCTATTGTCATAACAACGAAATCAAATTGTTCCATGACCTCTGTCATAACAATGCTCCAAACCCTTGTGATCACAATATTCCATAACACTTGTCATCACAATGCCCCATGAGGCTCGTCACCACAATTATCCACGGTCTTCTCATCACAATGCTCCATGACCTTCGTCATCACAATGCTCAATACACATGTCATCAACATGCTCCCTGACATTTGTTGTCTGTATGCTCCTTGAACCCTGTCATGACAAGGCTGCATGCCTTTTTCATCACAGTGATCCATGCCCTTTTCATCACAGTGCTCCAAGTCCCATGTAATCACAGTGGTCCATGCCATTGTCATCACAAAGCTCAATGACGCATGCCATCAGAATGCTCCTTGGTCTTCTCCTCACAATGCTCCATGCCCTTGTCTTCACAATGTTCCAAGACCCCTGTAATCACAATGTTCCATTCCCCTTTTAATCAGTATGCTCCATGAGACTTGTCATCTCAAGGCTCCATGGTTTTGTCATCACAATGCTCCAGGACTTTGTCATCACAATGCTTCACGACATTGTCATCAAAATTGTCAATGGCCCTTGTCATCATAATGCTCGAAACCTTAATCATCACAATGCTCCATTATATTTGTCATCACAATCCTCCATTACATTTGGTATCACAAAGCTCCATGCCATTGTCATCGCCATGGACCATGACATAAGTCATCACAATGCTCCCTGACACCTGTCTTCACAATACTCCATGACCTTATGATCACAATGCTCCATGCCCTTGTCATCACAATGCACCATGCCCACTCTCATCACAATAACCTATGAAACTTGTCAGACCAATGCTCCATGCCACTGACATCACAATGCTCCATGCCCTTGTCATCACAATGCTCCATGAACCCTGTCATCACAATGCTCCGTGACTCCAGTCATCACAATGCTTCATAACGTTTGTCATCACAATGGTCCATGCCGGCGTCATCACAAGGCTCTGTGACCTTTGTAACCACAATGCTCCATGAACTTTTCATCACAATTCTCTGAGAAACTTGTCATCACAATGCTCCATGTCTTTGTCAGAACAATGCTCCATGACCATTGTCATCACAATGTGCCACGCACATTTCATCACAACGTTCCAAACCTTGTCATTGCAATGCTCCATAAACCTTGTAATCACAATGGTCCATGCACTTCTCATCAAAATGCTCTCTCACCAGAGATGTCACAATGTTCCATTACTAGTCATCACAATACACCCTCATCCTTGTAATCACAATGTTCCATGACCCTGTCATCACAATGCTACATCCCCTTATCATCACAATGTTCCATGACCCCTGCCAGCACAATGTTCCATAAGCCCTGTCATCAAAATGCTCCATGACCCTTTCCATCCCAAAGCTCCAAGACCCCTGACATCACAATGTTCTATAACCCCTGCCATCAAAATGTTCCATTACACTTTTTATCAAATTGCTGCATGACGCGGTCATCAAAATGCTCCATGCCCTTCTCATCAACATGCTCCATGACTTGTCATCACAAAGCTCCAAGACCCTTGGCATCACAATGCTCCATGTCATTGTCATCACAATGCTCCATGAACCCTCTCATCACATTGCTCCATGCCCTTGTCATCACACAGCTCCATGACACTTGTCATCACAATGCTCGATGCCCTTCTCATCACAATGCTCCATGCCCTTGTCATTACAGTCCTGCATGACACATGTATCACAGTGTACCGTGCCCTTGTCATCACAGTGCTCCATGCCGACTCTCATCACAATAATCCATGAAACATTTCAGACCAAAGTTCCATACCCTTCTCATCACAATGCACCATGCCCTTTTCATCACAGTGCTCCATGACCCCTGTCATCACAATGCTCTGTGACTCCAGTCATCACAATGCTTCATAAAGATTGTCATCACAATGGTCAATGCCCGCGTCATCACAAGGCTCTGTGACCTTTGTAACCACAATGCTCCATGAATTTTTCATCACAATTCTCTGTGACCCTTGTCATCACAATGCTCCATGTCTTTGTCAGAACAATGCTCCATGACCATTGTCATCACAGTATGCCACATGCATTTCATCACAACTGTCCACAACCTTGTCATTGCAATGCTCCATAAACCTTGTAATCACAATGGTCCATGCACTTCTCATCAAAATGCTCTCTCACCAGAGATATCACAATGTTCCATCACTAGTCATCACAATACTCCCTCACCCCTGGAATCACAATGATCCATGACCCTGTCATCACAATGCTACATCCACTTATCATCACAATGTTCTATGACCCCTGCCATAACAATGTTCCATAAGCCCTGTCATCAAAATGCTCCATGACCCTTTGCATCCCAAAACTCCAAGACCCCTGCCATCACAATGTTCTATAACCCCTGCCATCTAAATGTTCCATTACACTTTTTATCAAATTGCTGCATGACTCGGTCATCAAAATGCTCCCTGCCCTTCTCATCAAAATGCTCCGTGACTTGTCATCACAAAGCTCCAAGACACTTGGCATCACAATGCTCCATGTCATTGTCATCACAATGCTCCATGAACGCTCTCATCACATTGCTCCATGCCCTTGTCATCACAAAGCTCCATGCTCCTTGAAATCAAAATGATCCATGACCTCTGTCATCACAATGCTCCATACCCTTGTGATCACAATGTTCCATAACACTTGTCATCACAACACTCCATGATGCCTGTCATCACAATACTCCATGCCCTTTTCATCACAATGCTCCATGACCTTTGTCACCACAATTCTCAATACACTTGTCATCACAATGCTCCCTGACACTTGTCATCAGAATGCTCCTTGAACCCTGTCACGAAAAGGCTCCATGCCTTTTTCATCACAATGTCCCATGCCATTTTCATCACAATGCTCCATGCCATTGTCATCAAAATACTCCACAAGCTTGTCATCAGAATGCTCCATGACCCTTGTCATCACAATTCTCCATGCACTTGTCAGCACAATGCTCCCTGACCCTTGTTCTCACAATGCTCCAAGACATTGTCATCACAATGCTCCATTACCTTTGTCATCAGAATCCTCCCTGACACTTGGCATCACAATGCTCCATGCCATCCTCATCACAATGGGCCATTACATATGTGATCACAATGCTCCCTGACACCTGTCTTCACAATACGGCATGACCTGGTCATCACAATGCTCCATGCCCTTGTCATCACAGTGTGCTATTCCAACTGTCATCGCAATACTCCATGAAAGTTATTAGTCCAATGTTCCATGCCCTTGTCATCACAATGCTCCATGCCCTTGTTATCACAATGCTCCATGACCCCTGTCATCACAATGCTCCGTGACTCCATTCATCACAATGCTTCATGACCTTTGTCATCCCAATGGTCCATGCCCTTGTCATCAACAGTCTCTGTGACGTTTTTAACCACAATGCTCCATGAACTTTTCATCACAATGCTCTTTGACCCTTGTCATCACAATGCTTTATGCCTTACTCAGCACAGTGATCCATGACCCTTGTCACCACAATGCTCCATGCGCTTGTCAGCCCAATGCTCCATGACACATGTCATCACAATGCACCATGTGCTTGTCATCACAGTGCTCCACAACATTGTCATCACAATGCTCCATAAAATTTGTCATCACAATGCTCCATGCACTTCTCATCAAAATGCTCTCTCACCACTGATATCACAATGCTACATCACTATTTGTCACAATACTCCCTCACCCCTGTCATCACAAAGTTCCATGACAGCTGTCATCACAATGCTACATGCACTTATCATCACAATGTTCGATGACCCCTGAAATCACAATGTTCCATAACACCTGTCATCAAAATGTTCCATGACACTTTTCATCAAATTGCTCCATGACCCTGTCATCAGAATGCTCCCTGCCCTACTCATAACAATGCACCACACGCTGGTCATCAAAATGCTCCATGACCTTTGTCATCACAAAGCTCCATGACCCTTGGCATCACAATGCTCCATGTCATTGTCATCACAATGCTCCATGAAACCTCTCTTCACATTGCTCCATGCCCTTGTCATCACAAATCTCCATGACACTTTTCATCACAATGCTCGATGCCCTTCTCATCATAATGCTCCATGTCCTTGTCATTACAATCCTCCATGACCCATGTATCACAGTGTACCGTGCCCTTGTCATCACAATGCTCCATGCCCACTCTCATCACAATAATCCATGAAACATTTCAGACCAATGCTCAATGCCCTTCTCATCACAATGCTCCATTACCTCTATCAACAATGCTCCATGACCCCTGCCATCACAATGTTCCACGGCCTTGTGATCACAAGGCTCCATGACCATTGTCATCACAATGCTCCAAGAGCCATGTAATCACAATGCTCCATGCCTTTGTCATCACAAAGCTCCATGACACATGTCATCAGATTGTTCCATGGCCTTCTCCTCACAATGCTCCATGCCCTTGTCATCACAATGCTCCATACCCTCGTAATCACAATGCTCCATGCCCCTTTTCATCAGAATGTTCCATGAGACTTGTCATCACAAGTCTCCATGGTCATCTCATCACAATGCTCCAAGACCTTGTCATCACCATGCTCCATTCCCTGGTCATCACAATGCTCCATGACCCCTGTCATCACAAGGCTCCATGACCCTTCTCATCACAATGCTCCAAACCCCTGTAATCACAATGCTCCATGCCCCTTTTCATCACAATGCTCCATGAACCCTGTCATCACAATGAACCATGACCATCATCATAATGCTTCAGGCTATTGTCATCACAATGAAATCAAAATGCTCCATGACCTCTGTCATCACAATGCTCCAAACCCTGGTGATCACAATGTTGCATAACCCTTATCATCACAAAACCCCATGACGCTAATCATCACTATTATCCATGGTCTTCTCATCACAAGGCTCCATGACCTTTGTCATCACAATTCTCAATACTCTTTTCATCACAATGCTCCCTGACACTTGTCGTCAGTATGCTCCATGAACTCTGTCATGACAAGGCTCCATGCCTTTTTCATCACAATGATCCATGCCCTTTTCATCACAGTTCTCCAAGACCACTGTAATCATAATGCTCCTTGCCCTTGTCATCACAAAGCTCCATGATGCATATCATCAGAATGTTCCATGCACTTCTCATCACAATGCTCCATGCCCTTGTCATCACAATGCTCCAAGACCCCTGTAATCACAATGCTCCATGCCCCTTTTCATCTCAGTGCTCCATGAACACTGTCATAACAATGCACCATGCCCATCATCATAATGCTTCAGGCTATTGTCATCACAGTGAAATCAAAATGCTCCATGACCTCTGTCATCACAATGCTCCAAACCCTGGTGATCACAATGTTGCAAAACACTTATCATCACAACACCCCATGACGCTCATCATCACAATTATCCATTGTCTTCTCATCACAATGCTCCATAACCTTTGTCATCACAATTCTCAATACACTTGTCATCACAATGCTCCCTGACACTTGTCATCAGAATGCACCTTGAACCCTGTGACGAAAAGGCTCCATGTCTTTTTCATCACAAAGCCCCATGCAGTTTTCATCCCAAAGCTCCATGCCATTGTCATCAAAATACTACACAAGCTTGTCATCAGAATGCTCCATGACCCTTGTCATCACAATTCTCCATGCACTTGTCAGCACAATGCTCCCTGACCCTTGTCATCACAATGATCCAAGCCATTGTCATCACAATGCTCCATTACCTTTGTCATTAGAATCCTCCATGACACTTGGAATCACAATGCTCCAAGCAATTGTCATCACAATGGGCCATTACATATGTAATCACAATGCCTCCTGACAACTCTCTTCACAATACTGCATGACCTGGTCATCACAATGCTCCATGCTCTTGTCTTCATAATGCACCATTCCAACTGTCATCACAATAATCCATGAAACTTATTAGACCAATGGTCCATGCCCTTGTCATCACATTGCACCATGCTCTTGTTTTCACAATGTTCCAAGACCCCTGTAATCAGAATGCCCCATGCCCCTTTTCATCAGTATGCTCCATGTGACTTGTCATCGCAAGGCTCCATGGTTTTCTCATCACAATGCTCCAGGACCTTGTCATCACAATGGTTCACGACATTGTCATGAAAATTCTCAATGGCCCTTGTCTTCATAATGCTCCAAGCCCTAGTCATCACAGTGCTCCATTATATTTGTCATCACAATCCTCCCTTGCATTTGGCATCACTATGCTCCATGCTATAGTCATCGCAATGGACCATGACATATTTCATCACAATGCCCCCTGACACCTGTCTTCACAATACTCCATACCCTTGTCATCACAATGTTCCATGCCCTTGTCTTCACAATGCACCATGTCCACTGTCATCACAATAATCTATGAAACTTGTCAGACCAATGCTCCATGCCCCTGTCATAACAATGTTCCATGACCTTGTCAACACAATGCTCCATGTCCCCTGTCATCACAATATTCCATGAATATTTTCAGCCCAGTGCTCCATGACCCTTGTCATCACAATGATCCATGCACTTGTCATCCCAATGTTCCATGACGCTTGTAATCACAGTGCTCCATGACATCTGTCATCACAATGCTCCATGCCTTTGTCAGCAAAATGCTACATGACCTTGTCATTACAATGCTCTATGTGCATGTCATCACAATACTCCATTACCATTGTCATCACAATCCTCCAGGAACCTTGGGATCACATTGCTTCAGGCCCTTGTCATCAAAATGCTCCATGATCCTTGAAATCAAAATGATCCATGACCTCTGTCATCACAATGCTCCAAACCCTTGTGATCAAAATGTTCAATAACACTTGTCCTCACAACGCTCCATGATGCCTGTCATCACAATACTCCATGCCCTTTTCATCACAATGCTCCATGAACTTTGTCATCACAATTCTCCATACACTTGTCATCAAAATGCTCCCTGACACTTGTCGTCAGAATGCTCCTTGAACTGTGTCACGAAAAGGCTCCATGCCATTTTCATCACAAATCCACATGCCGTTTTCATCCCAGTGCTCCATGCCATTGTCATCAAAATACTCCACAAGCTTGTCATCAGAATGCTCCATGACGCTTGTCATCACAATTCTCCGTGCACTTGTCAGCAAAATGCTCCCTGACCCTTATCATCACAATGCTCCAAGCCATTGTCATCACAATGCTCCATTAACTTTGTCATCAGAATCCTCCAAGACACTTGGCATCACAATGCTCCATGCCATTGTCATCACAATGGGCCATTACATATGTCATCACAATGCTCCCTGACACCTCTCTTCACAATACTGCATAACCTGGTCATCACAATGCTCCATGCCCTTGTCATCACAATGTGCCATTCCAACTCTCATCACAATAATCCATGAAACTTATTAGACCGATGCTCCTTGCCCTTGTTATCACAATGTTCCTAGACCCCTGTAATCAGAATGCTCCATGCCCCTTTTCATCAGAATGCTCCATATGACATGTCATCAGTAGGCTCCATGGATTTCTCATCACAATGCTCCATGACCTTTGTCATCACAATGCTCCAAGACCCATGTAATCACAATGCTTCATGCCCCTGTCATCGCAATGGACAATGACATTTGGCATCACAATGCTCCATGCCATTGTCTTTGAAATTGACCATGACATATGTCATCACAATGCCCCCTTACACCTGTTTTCACAATACTCCATGCCCTTGTCATCACAATGCTCCATGCCCTTGTCATCACAATGCACCATGTCCACTGTCATCACAATAATCTATGAAACTTGTCAGACCAATGCTCCATGCCCCTGTCATAACAATGCTCCATGACCTTGTCATCACAATGCTCCATGACCCCTGTCATCACAATACTCCATGAACATATTCAGCCCAGTGCTCCATGACCCTTGTCATCACAATGATCCACGCACTTGTCATCCCAATGTTCCCTGACGCTTGTAATCACAGTGCTCCATGACATGTGTTATCACAATGCTCCATGCCTTTGTCAGCAAAATGCTACATGAACTTGTCATTACAATTCTCTATGCGAATGTCATCACAATACTCCATTACCATTGTCATCACAATCCTCCAGGAACCTTGGGATCACATTGCTTCAGGCCCTTGTCATCAAAATGCTCCATGATCCTTGAAATCAAAATGATCCATGACCTCTGTCATCACAATGCTCCAAACACTTGTGATCAAAATGTTCAATAACACTTGTCCTCACAAAACTCCATGATGCCTGTCATCACAATACTCCATGCCCTTTTCATCACAATGCTCCATGAACTTTGTCATCACAATTCTCCATACACTTGTCATCAAAATGCTCCCTGACACTTGTCGTCAGAATGCTCCTTGAACTGTGTCACGAAAAGGCTCCATGCCATTTTCATCACAAATCCACATGCCATTTTCATCCCAGTGCTCCATGCCATTGTCATCAAAATACTCCACAAGCTTGTCATCAGAATGCTCCATGACGCTTGTCATCACAATTCTCCGTGCACTTGTCAGCAAAATGCTCCCTGACCCTTATCATCACAATGCTCCAAGCCATTGTCATAACAATGCTCCATTACCTTTGTCATCAGAATCCTCCATGACACTTGGCATCACAATGCTCCATGCCATTGTCATCACAATGGGCCATTACATATGTCATCACAATGCTCCCTGACACCTCTCTTCACAATACTGCATAACCTGGTCATCACAATGCTCCATTCCGTTGTCATCACAATGTGCCATTCCAACTCTCATCACAATAATCCATGAAACTTATTAGACCGATGCTCCTTGCCCTTGTTATCACAATGTTCCAAGACCCCTGTAATCAGAATGCTCCATGCCCCTTTTCATCAGAATGCTCCATATGACATGTCATCAGAAGGCTCCATGGATTTCTCATCACAATGCTCCATGACCTTTGTCATCACAATGCTCCAAGACCCATGTAATCACAATGCTTCATGCCCCATTCATCGCAATGGACCATGACATTTGGCATCACAATGCTCCATGCCATTGTCTTTGAAATTGACCATGACATATGTCATCACAATGCGCCCTTACACCTGTTTTCACAATACTCCATGCCCTTGTCATCACAATGCTCCATGCCCTTGTCATCACAATGCACCAGGTCCAATGTCATCACAATAATCTATTAAACTTGTCAGACCAATG
Organism: Mesoplodon densirostris; assembly: GCF_025265405.1. NCBI lineage: Eukaryota > Metazoa > Chordata > Mammalia > Artiodactyla > Ziphiidae > Mesoplodon > Mesoplodon densirostris. The sequence continues at coordinate 12,321,598 of NW_026778195.1, read as the reverse complement.
CTCCATGCCCCTGTCATCACAATGTTCCATGCCCTTGTCATCACAATGCTCCATGACCCTTGTCATCACAATGCTCCGTGACTCCAGTCATCACAATGCTTCATAACGTTTGTCATCACAACGGTCCATGCCTGCGTCATCGCAAGGCTCTGTGACCTTTGTGACCACAATGCTCCATGAACTTTTCATCACAATTCTCCGTGACCCTTGTCATCACAATGCTCCATGCCTTTGTCAGAACAATGCTACATGACCCTTGTCATCAAAATGTGCCATGTGCTTTTCATCACACTGATCAACAACATTGTAATCGCTATGCTCCATAAACCTTGTAATCACAATGCTCCATGCACTTCTCATCCAAATGCTCTCTCACATGAGATATCACAATGTTCCATCACTTGTCATCACAATCCTCCCTCACCCCTGTTATCACAATGTTCCATGACCCCTGTCATCACAATGCTACATCCCCTTATCAGCACAATTTTCCATGACCCCTGACATCACAATGTTCCATAACCCCTGTCAACAAAATGCTCCATGACCATTTTCATCCCAAAGCTCTATGACCCCTGGCATCACAATGTTCTATAACCCCTGTCATCAAAATATTACATTACACTTTTCATCAAATTGCTGCATGACCCTGTCATCAAAATGCGCCCTGCCCTTCTCATCACAATGCACCACACATTTGTCATCAAAATGCTCCATGACCATGGCCATCACTAAGCTCCATGACCCTTGGCATCACAATGCTCCATGCCATGGACATCACAATGCTCCATGAACCCTCTCATCACATTGCTCCATGCACTTGTCATCACAAAGCTCCATGACACTTGTCATCACAATGCTCGATGCCCTTCTCATCACAATGCTCCATGTCCTTGTCATTACAATCCTCCATCACGCATGTATCACAGTGTACCGTGCCCTTGTCATCACAATGCGCCATGCCCACTGTCATCACAATAATCCATGAAACATTTCAGACCAATGCTCAATGCACTTCTCATCACAATGCTCCATTACCACTGTCAAAAATGCTCCATGACCCCTGCCATCACAATGTTCCACGGCCTTGTGAACACAAGACTCCATGACCATTGTCATCACAATGCTCCAAGTCCCATGTAATCACAATGCTCCATGCCCTTGTCATCACAGAGCTCCATGACACATGTCATCAGTATGTTACATGGCCTTCTCCTCACAATGCTCCATGCCCTTGTCATCACAATGCTCCAAGACACTCGTAATCACAATGCTCCATGCCCCTTTTCATCAGAAGGCTCCATGATATTTGTCATCACAAGTCTCCATGGTCAACTCATCACAATGCTCCAAGACCTTGTCATCACCATGCTCCATTCCCTTGTCATCACAATGCTCCATGACTCCTGTCATCACAATACTCCATGAACATTTTCAGCCCAATGCTCCATGACCTTCTCATCACAATGCTCCATGACCAATATCATCACAATGCTCCATGACCACTGTCATCACAACACTCCATGACACCTGACAACACAATGATCCGGGACTCTTGTCATCACAATGCTCCAAGTCCCCGGTAATCACAATGCTCCATGACCCCTGTCATCACAATACTCCATGAACATTTTCAGCCCAATGCTCCATGACCCTTGTCATCACAATGATCCATGCCCTTGTCATCCCAATGTTCCATGACCCCTGTATTCACAGTGATCCATGACGCTCGTCATCACAGTGCTCCATGACACCTGTCATCACAATGCTCCATGCCTTTGTCAGCAAAATGCTACATGACCTTGTCATTACAATGCTCTATGCGATTGTCATCACAATACTCGATTACCATTGTCATCACAATCCTCCATGAACCTTGGGATCACATTGCTTCATGCCCTTGTCATCACAATGCTACATGCTCCTTGAAATCAAAATGATCCATGACCTCTGTCATCACAATGCTCCAAACCCATGTGATCACAATGTTCCATAACACTTGTCCTCACAACGCTCCATGATGCTGTCATCACAATACTCCATACACTTTTCATCACAATTCTCCATGACCTTTGTCATCACAATTCTGAATACACTTTTCATCACAGTGCTCCCTGACACATGACGTCAGTAGGCTCCATGAACCCTGTCATGACAAGGCTCCATGCCTTTTTCATCACAATGATCCATGCCCTTTTCATCACAATGCTCCAAGACCCCTGTAGTCACAATGATCCATGCCCTTGCCATCCAAAGCTCCATGACGCATGACATCAGAATGTTCCATGGACTTCTCATCACAATGCTCCCTGCTCTTGTCATCACAAAGCACTAAGACCCCTGTAATCACAATGCTCCATGCCCCTTTTCATCTCAATGCTCCTATGAACCCTGTCAGCACAATGAACAATGCCCATCATCATAATGCTTCAGGCAATTGTCATCACAATCAAATCAAAATGCTCCATGACCTCTGTCATCACAATGCTCAAAATCCTGGTGATAACAATGTTGAATAACACTTATCATCACAACACCCCATGACTCTCATCATCACAATGATCCATGGTCGTCTCATCACAAGGCTCCATGACCTTTGTCATCAAAATTCTCAATAAACTTGTCATCACAATGCTCGCTGAAACTTGTCGTCAGAATGCTCCTTGAACCCTGTCACAAAAAGGCTCCATGTCTTTTTCATCACAAAGCCACATGCCGTTTTCATCCCAATGCTGCATGTCATTGTCATGAAAATACACCACAGGCTTCTCATCAGAATGCTCCATGACCCTTGTCATCACAATTCTCCATGCACTTGTCAGCACAATGCTCCCTGACCCTTGTCATCACAATGCTCCAAGCCATTGTCATCACAATGCTCCATTACCATTGTCATCAGAATCCTCCATGACACTTGGCATCACAATGCTCCATGCCATTGTCATCACAATGCTCCATGTCTTTGTCAGCAAAATGCTAAATGACTTTGTCATTACAATCCTCTATGCGCTTGTCATCACAATACTCCATTTCCATTGTCATCACAATCTTCCATCAACCTTGGATCACATTGCTTCATGCCCTTGTCATCACAATGCTCCATGCTCCTTGAAATCAAAATGATCCATGACCTCTGTCATCACAATGCTCCAAACCCTTGTGATCACATTGTTCCATAACATTTGTCATCACAACGCTCCATGATGCCTGTCATCACAATACTCCATGCCCTTTTCATCACAATGCTCCATGACCTTTGTCATCACAATTCTCAATACACTTGTGATCACAATGCTCCCTGACACTTGTCATCAGAATGCTCCTTGAAACCCATCACGAAAAGGCTCCATGGCTTTTTCATCACAATGCCCCATGCCATTTTCATCACAATGTTCCATACCATTGTCATCAAAATACTCCACAAGCTTGTCATCAGAATGCTCCCGGACCCTTGTCATCACAATGCTCCATTACCTTTCTCATCAGAATCCTCCATGACACTTGGCATCACAGTGCTACATGCCATTGTCATCACAATGGGCCATTACATATGTCATCACAATGCTCCCTGACACTTATCTTCACAATACTGCATGACCTGGTCATCACAATGCTCCATGCCCTTGTCATCACAATGCTCCATGACTGGTCAGCAGATATCTACATGACCCCTGGCATCACAATGCTAAATGTGATTGTCATCACAATGCTCCATGAACCCTCTCATAACATTGCTCAATGCCCTTGTCATCACAAAGCTCCATGACACGTGTCATAACAATGCTCGATGCCCTTCTCATCACAATGCTCCATGCCTTTGTCATTACAATCCTGCATGATGAATGTATCATAGTGTTCCGTACACTTGTCATCAAAATGCTCCATGACCACTCTCATCAAAATAATACATGAAATATTTCACACCAATGTTCCATGCCCTTCTCATCACAATGCTCCATTACCTCTGTCATAACAATGCACCATGACCCCTGCCATCACAGTGTTCCACGGCCTAGTCTTCACAAGGGTCCATGACACTTGTCATCACAATGCTGAAAACCACTGTAATCACAATGCTCCATGCCCTTCTCATCACAAAGCTCCATGACGCATGTCATCAGAATGTTCCATGGCCATCTCATCACAATACTCCATGCCCTTGTCATCACAATGCTCCAAGACCCTTGTAACCACAATGCTCCATGCCCCTTTTCATCTCAATGCTCCCTGAACCCTGTCATCACAGTGCACGATGCCCATCATCATAATACTTCAGTCTATTGTCATCACAATGAAATTAATATTCTCCATGACCTCTGACATCATAATGCTACAAACCCTTGTGATCACAATGTTACATAAAACTTATCATCACAGCACCCCATGACGCTCATCATCACAATTATCCATGGTCTTATCATCACAATGCTCCATGATCTTTGTCATCACGATGCTCAATACACTTTTCTTCACAATGCTCCCTGACACTTGTCGTCAGGATGCTCCATGAACCCTGTCATGACAAGGCTCCATGCCTTTATCATCACAATGATCCATGCCTTTTCATCGCAATGCTCCAAGACCCCTGTAATCACAATGCTCCATTCACTTCTCATCCAAATGCTCTCTCACATGAGATATCACAATGTTCCATCACTAGTCATCACATTCCTCCCTCAACCCTGTTATCACAATGTTCCATGACCCCTGTCATCACAATGCTATATCCCCTTATCAGCACAATGTTCCATGACCCCTGACATCACAATGTTCCATAACCACTGTCATCAAAATGCTCCATGACCCTTTTCATCCCAAAGCTCCATGACCCCTGGAATCACAGTGTTCTATAACCCCTGTCATCAAAATGTTCCATTGCACTTTTCATCAAATTGCTGCATGACCCTGTCATCAAAATGCTCCCTAGCCAACTCATAACAATGCACCACACGCTTGTCATCAAAATGCTCCATGCCCTTGTCATCATAAATCTCCATGACACTTGTCATCACAATGCTCGATGCCCTTCTCATCATAATGCTCCATGTCCTTGTCATTACAATCCTCCATGACCCATGTATCACAGTGTACCGTGCCCTTGTCATCACAATGCTCCATGCCCACTCTCATCACAATAATCCATGAAACATTTCAGACCAATGCTCAATGCCCTTCTCATCACAATGCTCCATTACCTCTATCAACAATGCTCCATGACCCCTGCCATCACAATGTTCCACGGCCTTGTGATCACAAGGCTCCATGACCATTGTCATCACAATGCTCCAAGAGCCATGTAATCACAATGCTCCATGCCCTTGTCATCACAAAGCTCCATGACACATGTCATCAGAATGTTCCATGGCCTTCTCCTCACAATGCTCCATGCCCTTGTCATCACAATGCTCCATACCCTCGTAATCACAATGCTCCATGCCCCTTTTCATCAGAATGCTCCATGAGACTTGTCATCACAAGTCTCCATGGTCATCTCATCACAATGCTCCAAGACCTTGTCATCACCATGCTCCATTCCCTGGTCATCACAATGCTCCATGACCCCTGTCATCACAAGGCTCCATGACCCTTCTCATCACAATGCTCCAAACTCCTGTAATCACAATGCTCCATGCCCCTTTTCATCACATTGCTCCATGAACCCTGTCATCACAATGAACCATGCCCATCATCATAATGCTTCAGGCTATTGTCATCACAATGAAATCAAAATGCTCCATGACCTCTGTCATCACAATGCTCCAAACCCTGGTGATCACAATGTTGCATAACACTTATCATCACAAAACCCCATGACGCTAATCATCACTATTATCCATGGTCTTCTCATCACAAGGCTCCATGACCTTTGTCATCACAATTCTCAATACTCTTTTCATCACAATGCTCCCTGACACTTGTCGTCAGTATGCTCCATGAACTCTGTCATGACAAGGCTCCATGCCTTTTTCATCACAATGATCCATGCCCTTTTCATCACAGTGCACTAAGACCACTGTAATCATAATGCTCCTTGCCCTTGTCATCACAAAGCTCCATGATGCATATCATCAGAATGTTCCATGCACTTCTCATCACAATGCTCCATGCCCTTGTCATCACAATGCTCCAAGACCCCTGTAATCACAATGCTCCATGCCCCTTTTCATCTCAATGCTCCATGAACACTGTCATAACAATGCACCATGCCCATCATCATAATGCTTCAGGCTATTGTCATCACAGTGAAATCAAAATGCTCCAAACCCTGGTGATCACAATGTTGCAAAACACTTATCATCACAACACCCCATGACGCTCATCATCACAATTATCCATGGTCTTCTCATCACAATGCTCCATGACCTTTGTCATCACAATTCTCAATACACTTGTCATCACAATGCTCCCTGACACTTGTCATCAGAATGCACCTTGAACCCTGTGACGAAAAGGCTCCATGCCATTTTCATCACAAAGCCCCATGCTGTTTTCATCCCAAAGCTCCATGCCATTGTCATCAAAATACTACACAAGCTTGTCATCAGAATGCTCCATGACCCTTGTCATCACAATTCTCCATGCACTTGTCAGCACAATGCTCCCTGACCCTTGTCATCACAATGATCCAAGCCATGGTCATCACAATGCTCCATTACCTTTGTCATTAGAATCCTCCATGACACATTTAATCACAAAGCTCCAAGCCATTGTCATCACAATGGGCCATTACATATGTAATCACAATGCTCCCTGACACCTCTATTCACAATACTGCATGAACTGGTTATCACAATGCTCCATGCTCTTGTCTTCATAATGCACCATTCCAACTGTCATCACAATAATCCATGAAACTTATTAGACCAATGATCCATGCCCTTGTCATCACATTGCTCCATGCTCTTGTTATCACAATGTTCCAAGACCCCTGTAATCAGAATGCCCCATGCCCCTTTTCATCAGTATGCTCCATGAGACTTGTCATCGCAAGGCTCCATGGTTTTCTCATCACAATGCTCCAGGACCTTGTCATCACAAAGGTTCACGACATTGTCATGAAAATTCTCAATGGCCCTTGTCTTCATAATGCTCCATGCCCTAGTCATCACAGTGCTCCATTATATTTGTCATCACAATCCTCCCTTGCATTTGGCATCAATATGCTCCATGCTATTGTCATCGCAATGGACCATGACATATTTCATCACAATGCCCCCTGACACCTGTCTTTACAATACTCCATGCCCTTGTCATCACAATGCTCCATGCCCTTGTCATCACAATGCACCATGTCCACTGTCATCACAATAATCTATGAAACTTGTCAGACCAATGCTCCATGCCCCTGTCATAACAATGCTCCATGACCTTGTCATCACAATGCTCCATGACCCCTGTCATCACAATACTCCATGAACATTTTCAGCCCAGTGCTCCATGACCCTTGTCATCACAATGATCCATGCACTTGTCATCCCAATGTTCCATGACGCTTGTAATCACAGTGCTCCATGACATCTGTCATCACAATGCTCCATGCCTTTGTCAGCAAAATGCTATATGACCTTGTCATTACAATGCTCTATGTGCATGTCATCACAATACTCCATTACCATTGTCATCACAATCCTCCAGGAACCTTGGGATCACATTGCTTCAGGCCCTTGTCATCAAAATGCTCCATGCTCCTTGAAATCAAAATGATCCATGACCTCTGTCATCACAATGCTCCAAACCCCTGTGATCAAAATGTTCAATAACACTTGTCCTCACAACGCTCCATGATGCCTGTCATCACAATCCTCCATGTCCTTTTCATCACAATGCTCCATGAACTTTGTCATCACAATTCTCCATACACTTGTCATCAAAATGCTCCCTGACACTTGTCGTCAGAATGCTCCTTGAACTGTGTCACGAAAAGGCTCCATGCCATTTTCATCACAAATCCACATGCCGTTTGCATCCCAGTGCTCCATGCCATTGTCATCAAAATACTCCACAAGTTTGTCATCAGAATGCTCCATGACGCTTGTCATCACAATTCTCCATGCACTTGTCAGCAAAATGCTCCCTGACCCTTATCATCACAATGCTCCAAGCCATTGTCATCACAATGCTCCATTACCTTTGTCATCAGAATCCTCCATGACACTTGGCATCACAATGCTCCATGCCATTGTCATCACAATGGGCCATTACATATGTCATCACAATGCTCCCTGACACCTCTCTTCACAATACTGCATAACCTGGTCATCACAATGCTCCATGCCCTTGTCATCACAATGTGCCATTCCAACTCTCATCACAATAATCCATGAAACTTATTAGACCAATGCTCCTTGCCCTTGTTATCACAATGTTCCAAGTCCACTGTAATCAGAATGCTCCATGCCCCTTTTCATCAGAATGCTCCATATGACATGTCATCAGAAGGCTCCATGGATTTCTCATCACAATGCTCCATAACCTTTGTCATCACAATGCTCCAAGACCCATGTAATCACAATGCTTCATGCCCCTGTCATCGCAATGGACCATGACATTTGGCATCACAATACTCCATGGCATTGTCTTTGAAATTGACCATGACATATGTCATCACAATGCCCCCTTACACCTGTTTTCACAATACTCCATGCCCTTGTCATCACAATGCTCCATGCCCTTGTCATCACAATGCACCATGTCCAATGTCATCACAATAATCTATTAAACTTGTCAGACCAATGCTCCATGCCCCTGTCATCACAATGTTCCATGCCCTTGTCATCACAATGCTCCATGACCCTTGTCATCACAATGCTCCGTGACTCCAGTCATCACAATGCTTCATAACGTTTGTCATCACAACTGTCCATGCCTGCGTCATCGCAAGGCTCTGTGACCTTTGTGACCACAATGCTCCATGAACTTTTCATCACAATTCTCCGTGACCCTTGTCATCACAATGCTCCATGCCTTTTTCAGAACAATGCTCCATGACCCTTGTCATCACAATGTGCCATGTGCTTTACACCACAATGATCCACAACCTTGTCATCGCTATGCTCCATAAACCTTGTAATCACAATGCTCCATGAACTTCTCATCCAAATACTCTCTCACATGAGATATCACAATGTTCCATCACTAGTCATCACAATCCTCCCTCACCCCTGTTATCACAATGTTCCATGACCCCTGTCATCACAATGCTACATCCCCTTATCAGCACAATTTTCCATGACCCCTGACATCACAATGTTCCATAACCCCTGTCATCAAAATGCTCCATGACCATTTTCATCCCAAAGCTCTATGACCCCTGGCATCACAATGTTCTATAACCCCTGTCATCAAAATATTACATTACATTTTTCATCAAATTGCTGCATGACCCTGTCATCAAAATGCTCCCTGCCCTTCTCATCACAATGCACCACACACTTGTCATCAAAATGCTCCATGACCATGGTCATCACTAAGCTCCATGAACCTTGGCGTCACAATGCTCCATGCCATGGACATCACAATGCTCCATGAACCCTCTCATCACATTGCTCCCTGCACTTGTCATCACAAAGCTCCATGACACTTGTCATCACAATGCTCGATGCCCTTCTCATCACAATGCTCCATGTCCTTGTCATTACAATCCTCCATCACCCATGTATCACAGTGTACCGTGCCCTTGTCATCACAATGCGCCATGCCCACTGTCATCACAATAATCCATGAAACATTTCAGACCAATGCTCAATGCACTTCTCATCACAATGCTCCATTACCACTCTCAACAATGCTCCATGACCCCTGCCATCACAATGTTCCCCGGCCTTGTGATCACAAGACTAAATGACCATTGTCATCAAAATGCTCCAAAACCCATGTAATCACAATGCTCCATGCCCTTGTCATCACAGAGCTCCATGACGCATGTCATCAGAATGTTCCATGGCCTTCTCCACACAATGCTCCATGCCCTTGTCATCACAATGCTCCAAGACACTCGTAATCACAATGCTCCATGCCCCTTTTCATCAGAAGGCTCCATGATATTTGTCATCACAAGTCTCCATGGTCAACTCATCACAATGCTCCAAGACCTTGTCATCACCATGCTCCATTCCCTTGTCATCACAATGCTCCATGACTCTTGTCATCACAATACTCCATGAACATTTTCAGCCCAATGCTCCATTACCTTCTCATCACAATGCTCCATGACCAATATCATCACAATGCTCCATGACCACTGTCATCACAACACTCCATGACACCTGACAACACAACGATCCGGGACTCTTGTCATCACAATGCTCCAAGACCATGCAATCACAATGCTCCATGACCCCTGTCATCACAATACTCCATGAACATTTTCAGCCCAATTCTCCATGACCCTTGTCATCACAATGATCCATGCCCTTTTCATCCCAATGTTCCATGACCCCTGTATTCACAGTGCTCCGTGACGCTTGTCATCACAGTGCTCCATGACACCTGTCATCACAATGCTCCATGCCTTTGTCAGCAAAATGCTACATGGCCTTGTCATTACAATGCTCTATGCGCTTGTCATCACAATACTCGATTACCATTGTCATCACAATCCTCCATGAACCTTGGGATCACATTGCTTCATGCCCTTGTCATCACAATGCTACATACTCCTTGAAATCAAAATGATCCGTGACCTCTGTCATCACAATGCTCCAAACACTTGTGATCACAATGTTCCATAACAGTTGTCCTCACAACGCTCCAAGATGCCTGTCATCACAATACTCCATACACTTTTCATCACAATTCTCCATGACCTTTGTCATCACAATTCTCAATACACTTTTCATCACAGTGCTCGCTGACACTTGTCGTCAGTATGCTCCATGAAACCTATCATGACAAGGCTCCATGCCTTTTTCATCACAATGATCCATGCCCTTTTCATCAAAATGCTCCAAGACCCCTGTAATCACAATGCTCCATGCCCTTGCCATCCAAAGCTCCATGACGCATGTCATCAGAATGTTCCATGGACTTCTCATCACAATGCTCCCTGCTCTTGTCATCACAAAGCACTAAGACCCCTGTAATCACAATGCTCCATGCCCCTTTTCATCTCAATGCTCCTAGGAACCCTGTCAGCACAATGAACAATGCCCATCATCATAATGATTCAGGCAATTGTCATCACAATCAAATCAAAATGCTCCATGACCTCTGTCATCACAATGCTCAAAATCCTGGTGATCACAATGTTGAATAACACTTATCATCACAACACACCATGACGCTCATCATCACAATGATCCATGGTCGTCTCATCACAAGGCTCCATGACCTTTGTCATCAAAATTCTCAATAAACTTGTCATCACAATGCTCGCTGACACTTGTCGTCAGAATGCTCCTTGAACCATGTCACAAAAAGGCTCCATGTCGTTTTCATCAAAAAGCCCCATGCCGTTTTCATCCCAATGCTGCATGCCATTGTCATCCAAATACACCACAGGCTTGTCATCAGAATGCTCCATGACCTTTGTCATCACAATTCTCCATGCACTTGTCAGCACAATGCTCCCTGACCCTTGCCATCACAATGCTCCAAGCCATTGTCATCACAATGCTCCATTACCATTGTCATCAGAATCCTCCATGACACTTGGCATCACAATGCTCCATGCCATTGTCATCACAATGCTAAATGACCTTGTCATTACAATCCTCTATGCGCTTGTCATCACAATACTCCATTTCCATTGTCATCACAATCCTCCATCAACCTTGGGATCACATTGCTTCATGCCCTTGTCATCACAATGCTCCATGCTCCTTGAAATCAAAATGATCCATGACCTCTGTCATCACAATGCTCCAAACCCTTGTGATCACATTGTTCCATAACACTTGTCATCACAACGCTCAATGATGCCTGTCATCACAATACTCCATGCCCTTTTCATCACAATGCTCCATGACCTTTGTCATCACAATTCTCAATACACTTGTGATCACAATGCTCCCTGACACTTGTCATCAGAATGCTCCTTGAAACCCGTCACGAAAAGGCTCCATGCCTTTTTCTTCACAATGCCCCATGCCATTTTCATCACAATGTTCCATACCATTGTCATCAAAATACTGCACAAGCTTGTCATCAGAATGCTCCCGGACCCTTGTCATCACAATGCTCCATTACCTTTCTCATCAGAATCCTCCATGACACTTGGCATCACAGTGCTACATGCCATTGTCATCACAATGGGCCATTACATATGTCATCACAATGCTCCCTGACACTTATCTTCACAATACTGCATGACCTGGTCATCACAATGCTCCATGCCCTTGTCATCACAATAGGCCATTCCAACTGTCATCGCAATGAACCATGAAAGTTATTAGACCAATGTTCCATTCCCTTGTCATCACAATGCTCCATGCCCTTGTTATCACAATGCTCCATGACCCCTGTCATCACAATGCTCCGTTACTCCAATCATCACAATGCTTCATGACTTTGTCATCACAGTGGTCCATGCCCTCACCATCAACAGTCTCTGTGACATTTTTAACCCCAACGATCCATGAACTTTTCATCACAATGCTCCGTGACCCTTGTCATCACAATGCTACATGCCTTTGTTAGAACAATGCTCCATGACACTTGTCATCACAATGTGCCATGCGCTTTTCATCACAATGATCCACAACCTTGTCATCGCTATGCTCCATAAACCTTGTAATCACAATGCTCCATGCACTTCTCATCCAAATGCTCTCTCACATGAGATATCACAATGTTCCATCACTAGTCATCAAAATCCTCCCTCACCCCTGTTATCACAATGTTCAATAACCCTTGTCATCACCATGCTACATCCCCTTATCAGCACAATGTTCCATGACCCCTGACATCACAATGTTCTATATCCCCTGTCATCAAAATGCTCCATGACCCATTTCATCCCAAAGCTCCATGACCGCTGGCATCACAATGTTCTATAAGGCCTGTCATCAAAATGTTCCATTACACTTTTCATCAAATTGCTGCATGAACATGTCATCAAAATGCTCCCTGCCCTTCTCATCACAATGCACCACACCCTTGTCACCAAAAAGCTCCATGACCATTGCCCTCACTAAGCTCCATGACCCTTGGCATCACAATGCTCCATGTCATTGTCATCACAATGCTCCATGAACCTTCTCATCACATTGCTCCATGCCCTTGTCATCACAAAGCTCCATGACTCTTGTCATCACAATGCTCGATGCCCTTTTCATCACAATGCTCCATGCCCTTGTCATTACAATCCTCCATCACCCATGTATCACAGTGTACCGTGCACTTGTCATCACAATGCTCCATGCCCACTCTCATCACAATAATCCATGAAACATTTCAGACTAATGCTCAATGCCCTTCTCATCACAATGCTCCATTACCTCTGTCATAACAATGCTCCATGACACCTGACATGACAATGCTCCATGCCCTTGTCATCACAATGCTCCAAGACCCTCATAATCACAAGTTTCCATGCCCCTTTTCATCAGAATGCTCCATTAGACTTGTCATCACAATTCTCCATGGTCATCTCATCACAATGCTCCAGGACCTTGTCATCTCCATTCTCCATTCCCTTGTCATCACAATGCTTCATGACCCCTGTCATCACAATACTCCATGAAAATTTTCAGCCCAATGCTCCATTACCTTCTCATCACAATGCTCCATGACCAATATCATCACAATGCTCCATGACCACTGTCATCACAACACTCCATGACACCTGACAACACAATGATCAGGGACTCCTGTCATCACAATGCTCCAAGACCCCTGTAATCACAATGCTCCATGACCCCTGTCATCACAATACTCCATGAACATTTTCAGCCTAATGCTCCATGACACTTGTCATCAAATTGATCCATGCCCTTGTCATCCCAATGTTCCATAACCACTGTATTCACAATGCTCCTTGACGCTTGTCATCACAGTGCTCCATGACACCTGTCATCACAATGCTCCATGAATTTGTCAGCAAAATGCTACATGACCTTTTCATTACAATGCTCTATGCGCTTGTCATCACAGTACTCCATTACCATTGTCATCACTATCCGCCATGAACATTGGGATCACATTGCTTCATGCCCTTGTCATCACAATGCTCCATGCTCCTTGAAATCAACATGATCCATAACCTCTATCATCACAATGCTCCAAACCCTTGTGATCACAATGTTCCACAACACTTGTCCTCACAATGCTCCATGATGCCTGTCATCACAATACTCCATGCCCTTTTCATCACAATGCTCCATGACCATTGTCATCACAATTATCAATACACTTGTCATCACAATGCTCCCTGACTCTTGTCGTCAGAATGCTCCTTGAACCGTGTCACGAAAAGGCTCCATGCCTTTTTCATCACAAAGCCCCATGCCATTTTCATCCCAATGCTCCATGCCATTGTCATCAAAATACTCCACAAGCTTGTCATCAGAATGCTCCGTGACCCTTGTCATCACAATTCTCCATGCACTTGTCAGCACAATGCACCCTGACCCTTGTCATCACAATGCTCCAAGCCATTGTCATCAAAATACTCCACAAGCTTGTCATCAGAATGCTCACTGACACTTGTCATCACAATGCTCCAAGCCATTATCATCACAATGCTCCATTACCTTTGTCATCAGAATCCTCCATGACACTTGGCATCACAATGCTCCATGCCATTGTCATCAAAATGGGCCATTACATATGTCATCACAATGCTCCCTGACACATCTCTTCACCATACTTCATGCCCTTGTCTTAACAATGCGCCATTCAAACTGTCTTCACAATAATCCATGAAACTTATTAGACCAATGCTCCATGCCCTTGTCATCACAATGCTCCATGACCTTGTTATCACAATGTTCCAAGACCCCTGTAATCAGAATGCTCCATGCCCCTTTTCATCACTATGCTCCATGAGACTTTTCATCACATGGTTCCATGGTTTTCTCATCATAATGCTCCAGGAACTTGTCATCACAATGCTTCACAACATTGTCATGAAAATTCTCAATGGCACTTGTCATCATAATGCTCCAAGCCCTAGTCATCACAATGCTCCATGATATTGGTCATCACAATCCTCCCTTACATTTGGCATCACAATGCTCCATGCCATTGTCATCGCAATGGACCAGGATATATGTCATCACAATACCCTGACACCTCTCTTCACAATACTCCATGCCCTTATCATCACAAAGCTCCATGCCCTTGTCTTCACAATGCACCATGTCCACTGTCATCACAATAATCTATGAAAATTGTCAGACCAAAGCTCCATGACCCAGTCATCACAATTCTCCATGCCCTTGTCATCACAATGCTCCATGTCCCCTGTCATCACAATGCTCGGTGACTCCAGTCATAACAATGCTTCATAAAGTTTGTCATCACAGCAGTCCATGCCCACGTCATCACAAGGCTCTGTGACCTTTGTAACCACAATGCTCCATGAACTTTTCATCACAATGCTCCATGACCCTTGTCCTCACAATGCTCCATGCCTTTGTCAGAACAATTCTCCATGACCCTTGTCATCACAATGTGCCATGCGCTTTTCATCACAATGATCCACAACCTTGTCATCACTATGCTCAATAAACCTTGTAATCACAATGCTCCATGCACTTTTCCTCCAAATGCTCTCTCACATGAGATATCACAATGTTCCATCACTAGTCATCACAATCCTCCCTCACCCCAGTTATCACAATGTACCATGACCCCTGTCATCACAATGCTACATCCCCTTATCAACACAATATTCCATGACACCTGACATCACAATGTTCCATAACCACTGTCATCAAAATGCTCCATGACCCTTTTCATCCCAAAGCTCCATGATCCCTGGCCACACAATGTTCAATAACCCCTGTCATCAAAATATTCCATTACACTTTTCATCAAATTGCTGCATGACCCTGTCATCAAAATGCTGCCTGCCTTTCTCATCACAATGCACCACACCCTTGTCATCAAAATGCTCCATGACCTTTGTCATCCCAAAGCTCCATGACACTTGGCATCACAATGCTCCATGTCATTGTCATCACAATGCTCCATGAACCCAGTCATCACATTGCTCCATGCCCTTGTCATCACAAAGCTCAATAACACTTGTCATCACAATGCTCGATGCCTTTCTCATCACAATGCTCCATGCCCTTGTCATTACAATCCTCCATGACCCATGTATCACAGTGTTCCGTGCCCTTGTCATCACAATGCTCCATGCCCCATCTCATCACAATAATCCATGAAACATTTCAGACCAATGCTCAATGCCCTTCTCATCACAATGCTCCATTACTTCTGTCATAACAATGCTCCAATACCCCTGCCATCACAATGTTCCACGGCCTTGTTATCACAAGGCTCCATGACCCTTGTCATCAAAATAGCCCAAGACCCCTGTAATCACAATGCTCAATGCCCTAGTCATAACAAAGCTCGATGACGCATGTCATCAGAAAGTTCCATGGCCTTCTCCTAAAAATGCTCCATGCCCTTGTCATCACAATGCTCGAAGACCCCAGTAATCACAATGCTCCATGCCCCTTTTCATCAGAATGCTCCATGAGACTTGTCATCACAAGTCTCCTTGGTCATCTCATAACAATGCTCCAGGACCTTGTCATCACCATGCTCCATTCCCTTGTCATCACAATGCTCCATGACCCCTGTCATCACAATACTCCATGAAAATTTTCAGCCCAATGCTCCATGACATTCTCATCACAATGCTCCATGACCAATATCATCACAATGCTCCAAGACCACAGTCATCACAACACTCCATCACACCAGACAACACAATGATCCGGGACACTTGTCATCACAATGCTCCAAGACCGCTCTAATGACAATGCTTCATGACCCCTGTCATCACAACACTTCATGAACATTTTCAGCCCAATGCTCCATGACCCTTGTCATCACAATGATATATGCCCTTCTCATCCCAATGCTCCATGACCCCTGTATTCACAATGCTCCATGACGCTTGTCATCACAGTGCTCCATGACACCTGTCATCACAATGCTCCATGCCTTTGTCAGCAAAATGCTACATGACCTTGTCATTACAATGCTCTATGTGCTTATCATCACAATACTCCATTACCATTGTCATCACAATCCTCAATGAACCTTGGGATCACATTGCTTCATGCCCTTGTCATCACAATGCTCCATGCTCCTTGAAATGAAAATGATCCATGACCTCTGTCATCACAATGCTCCAAACCCTTGTGATCACAATGTTCCATAACACTTGTCATCACTATGATCCATGATGTCTGTCATCACAATACTCCATGCCCTTTTCATCACAGTGCTCCATGAAATTTGTCATCACAATTCTCAATACACTTGTCATCACAATGCTCCCTGACACTTGTCGTCAGAATGCTCCTTGAACCGTGTCACGAAAAGGCTCCATGCCATTTTCATCACAAATCCACATGCCGTTTTCATCCCAGTGCTCCATGCCATTGTCATCAAAATACTCCACAAGTTTGTCATCAGAATGCTCCATGACGCTTGTCATCACAATTCTCCATGCACTTGTCAGCAAAATGCTCCCTGACCCTTATCATCACAATGCTCCAAGCCATTGTCATCACAATGCTCCATTACCTTTGTCATCAGAATCCTCCATGACACTTGGCATCACAATGCTCCATGCCATTGTCATCACAATGGGCCATTACATATGTCATCACAATGCTCCCTGACACCTCTCTTCACAATACTGCATAACCTGGTCAGCACAATGCTACATGCCCTTGTCATCACAATGTGCCATTCCAACTCTCATCACAATAATCCATGAAAATTATTAGACCAATGCTCCTTTCCCTTGTTATCACAATGTTCCAAGTCCACTGTAATCAGAATGCTCCATGCCCCTTTTCATCAGAATGCTCCATGTGACATGTCATCAGAAGGCTCCATGGATTTCTCATCACAATGCTCCATGACCTTTGTCATCACAATGCTCCAAGACCCATGTAATCACAATGCTTCATGCCCCTGTCATCGCAATGGACCATGACATTTGGCATCACAATACTCCATGGCATTGTCTTTGAAATTGACCATGACATATGTCATCACAATGCCCCCTTACACCAGTTTTCACAATACTCCATGCCCTTGTCATCACAATGCTCCATGCCCTTGTCATCACAATGCACCATGTCCAATGTCATCACAATAATCTATTAAACTTGTCAGACCAATGCTCCATGCCCCTGTCATCACATTGTTCCATGCCCTTGTCAACAGAATGCTCCATGACCCTTGTCATCACAATGCTCCGTGACTCCAGTCATCACAATGCTTCATAACGTTTGTCATCACAACGGTCCATGCCTGCGTCATCGCAAGGCTCTGTGACCTTTGTGACCACAATGCTCCATGAACTTTTCATCACAATTCTCGTGACCCTTGTCATCACAATGCTCCATGCCTTTTTCAGAACAATGCTCCATGACCCTTGTCATCACAATGTGCCATGTGCTTTACACCACAATGATCCACAACCTTGTCATCGCTATGCTCCATAAACCTTGTAATCACAATGCTCCATTATCTTCTCATCCAAATACTCTCTCACATGAGATATCACAATGTTCCATCACTAGTCATCACAATCCTCCCTCACCCCTGTTATCACAATGTTCCATGACCCCTGTCATCACAATGCTACATCCCCTTATCAGCACAATTTTCCATGACCCCTGACATCACAATGTTCCATAACCCCTGTCATCAAAATGCTCCATGACCATTTTCATCCCAAAGCTCTATGACCCCTGGCATCACAATGTTCTATAACCCCTGTCATCAAAATATTACATTACATTTTTCATCAAATTGCTGCATGACCCTGTCATCAAAATGCTCCCTGCCCTTCTCATCACAATGCACCACACACTTGTCATCAAAATGCTCCATGACCATGGTCATCACTAAGCTCCATGAACCTTGGCATCACAATGCTCCATGCCATGGACATCACAATGCTCCATGAACCCTCTCATCACATTGCTCCCTGCACTTGTCATCACAAAGCTCCATGACACTTGTCATCACAATGCTCGATGCCCTTCTCATCACAATGCTCCATGTCCTTGTCATTACAATCCTCCATCACCCATGTATCACAGTGTACCGTGCCCTTGTCATCACAATGTGCCATGCCCACTGTCATCACAATAATCCATGAAACATTTCAGACCAATGCTCAATGCACTTCTCATCACAATGCTCCATTACCACTGTCAACAATGCTCCATGACCCCTGCCATCACAATGTTCCACGGCCTTGTGATCACAAGACTAAATGACCATTGTCATCAAAATGCTCCAAAACCCATGTAATCACAATGCTCCATGCCCTTGTCATCACAGAGCTCTATGACGCATGTCATCAGAATGTTCCATGGCCTTCTCCACACAATGCTCCATGCCCTTGTCATCACAATGCTCCAAGACACTCGTAATCACAATGCTCCATGCCCCTTTTCATCAGAAGGCTCCATGATATTTGTCATCACAAGTCTCCATGGTCAACTCATCACAATGCTCCAAGACCTTGTCATCACCATGCTCCATTCCCTTGTCATCACAATGCTCCATGACTCCTGTCATCACAATACTCCATGAACATTTTCAGCCCAATGCTCCATGACCTTCTCATCACAATGCTCCATGACCAATATCATCACAATGCTCCATGACCACTGTCATCACAACACTCCATGACACCTGACAACACAACGATCCGGGACTCTTGTCATCACAATGCTCCAAGACCATGCAATCACAATGCTCCATGACCCCTGTCATCACAATACTCCATGAACATTTTCAGCCCAATGCTCCATGACCCTTGTCATCACAATGATCCATGCCCTTGTCATCCCAATGTTCCATGACCCCTGTATTCACAGTGCTCCGTGACGCTTGTCATCACAGTGCTCCATGACACCTGTCATCACAATGCTCCATGCCTTTGTCAGCAAAATGCTACATGGCCTTGTCATTACAATGCTCTATGCGCTTGTCATCACAATACTCGATTACCATTGTCATCACAATCCTCCATGAACCTTGGAATCACATTGCTTCATGCCCTTGTCATCACAATGCTACATACTCCTTGAAATCAAAATGATCCATGACCTCTGTCATCACAATGCTCCAAACCCTTGTGATCACAATGTTCCATAACAATTGTCCTCACAACGCTCCAAGATGCCTGTCATCACAATACTCCATACACTTTTCATCACAATTCTCCATGACCTTTGTCATCACAATTCTCAATACACTTTTCATCACAGTGCTCCCTGACACTTGTCGTCAGTATGCTCCATGAAACCTATCATGACAAGGCTCCATGCCTTTTTCATCACAATGATCCATGCCCTTTTCATCAAAATGCTCCAAGACCCCTGTAATCACAATGCTCCATGCCCTTGCCATCCAAAGCTCCATGACGCATGTCATCAGAATGTTCCATGGACTTCTCATCACAATGCTCCCTGCTCTTGTCATCACAAAGCACTAAGACCCCTGTAATCACAATGCTCCATGCCCCTTTTCATCTCAATGCTCCTAGGAACCCTGTCAGCACAATGAACAATGCCCATCATCATAATGATTCAGGCAATTGTCATCACAATCAAATCAAAATGCTCCATGACCTCTGTCATCACAATGCTCAAAATCCTGGTGATCACAATGTTGAATAACACTTATCATCACAACACCCCATGACGCTCATCATCACAATGATCCATGGTCGTCTCATCACAAGGCTCCATGACCTTTGTCATCAAAATTCTCAATAAACTTGTCATCACAATGCTCGCTGACACTTGTCGTCAGAATGCTCCTTGAACCATGTCACAAAAAGGCTCCATGTCGTTTTCATCAAAAAGCCCCATGCCGTTTTCATCCCAATGCTGCATGCCATTGTCATCCAAATACACCACAGGCTTGTCATCAGAATGCTCCATGACCCTTGTCATCACAATTCTCCATGCACTTGTCAGCACAATGCTCCCTGACCCTTGCCATCACAATGCTCCAAGCCATTGTCATCACAATGCTCCATTACAATTGTCATCACAATGCTCCATGCCATTGTCATCACAATGCTAAATGACCTTGTCATTACAATCCTCTATGCGCTTGTCATCACAATACTCCATTTCCATTGTCATCACAATCCTCCATCAACCTTGGGATCACATTGCTTCATGCCCTTGTCATCACAATGCTCCATGCTCCTTGAAATCAAAATGATCCATGACCTCTGTCATCACAATGCTCCAAACCCTTGTGATCACATTGTTCCATAACACTTGTCATCACAACGCTCAATGATGCCTGTCATCACAATACTCCATGCCCTTTTCATCACAATGCTCCATGACCTTTGTCATCACAATTCTCAATACACTTGTGATCACAATGCTCCCTGACACTTGTCATCAGAATGCTCCTTGAAACCCGTCACGAAAAGGCTCCATGCCTTTTTCTTCACAATGCCCCATGCCATTTTCATCACAATGTTCCATACCATTGTCATCAAAATACTCCACAAGCTTGTCATCAGAATGCTCCCGGACCCTTGTCATCACAATGCTCCATTACCTTTCTCATCAGAATCCTCCATGACACTTGGCATCACAGTGCTACATGCCATTGTCATCACAATGGGCCATTACATATGTCATCACAATGCTCCCTGACACTTATCTTCACAATACTGCATGACCTGGTCATCACAATGCTCCATGCCCTTGTCATCACAATAGGCCATTCCAACTGTTATCGCAACGAACCATGAAAGTTATTAGACCAATGTTCCATGCCCTTGTCATCACAATGCTCCATGCCCTTGTTATCACAATGCTCCATGACCCCTGTCATCACAATGCTCCGTTACTCCAATCATCACAATGCTTCATGACTTTGTCATCACAGTGGTCCATGCCCTCACCATCAACAGTCTCTGTGACATTTTTAATCCCAACGCTCCATGAACTTTTCATCACAATGCTCCGTGACCCTTGTCATCACAAAGCTACATGCCTTTGTCAGAACAATGCTCCATGACACTTGTCATCACAATGTGCCATGCGCTTTTCATCACAATGATCCACAACCTTGTCATCGCTATGCTCCATAAACCTTGTAATCACAATGCTCCATGCACTTCTCATCCAAATGCTCTCTCACATGAGATATCACAATGTTCCATCACTAGTCATCAAAATCCTCCCTCACCCCTGTTATCACAATGTTCAATAACCCTTGTCATCACCATGCTACATCCCCTTATCAGCACAATGTTCCATGACCCCTGACATCACAATGTTCTATATCCCCTGTCATCAAAATGCTCCATGACCCATTTCATCCCAAAGCTCCATGACCGCTGGCATCACAATGTTCTATAAGGCCTGTCATCAAAATGTTCCATTACACTTTTCATCAAATTGCTGCATGAACATGTCATCAAAATGCTCCCTGCCCTTCTCATCACAATGCACCACACCCTTGTCACCAAAAAGCTCCATGACCATTGCCCTCACTAAGCTCCATGACCCTTGGCATCACAATGCTCCATGTCATTGTCATCACAATGCTCCATGAACCTTCTCATCACATTGCTCCATGCCCTTGTCATCACAAAGCTCCATGACTCTTGTCATCACAATGCTCGATGCCCTTTTCATCACAATGCTCCATGCCCTTGTCATTACAATCCTCCATCACCCATGTATCACAGTGTACCGTGCACTTGTCATCACAATGCTCCATGCCCACTCTCATCACAATAATCCATGAAACATTTCAGACTAATGCTCAATGCCCTTCTCATCACAATGCTCCATTACCTCTGTCATAACAATGCTCCATGACACCTGACATGACAATGCTCCATGCCCTTGTCATCACAATGCTCCAAGACCCTCGTAATCACAAGTTTCCATGCCCCTTTTCATCAGAATGCTCCATTAGACTTGTCATCACAATTCTCCATGGTCATCTCATCACAATGCTCCAGGACCTTGTCATCTCCATTCTCCATTCCCTTGTCATCACAATGCTTCATGACCCCTGTCATCACAATACTCCATGAAAATTTTCAGCCCAATGCTCCATTAACTTCTCATCACAATGCTCCATGACCAATATCATCACAATGCTCCATGACACCTGACAACACAATGATCAGGGACTCCTGTCATCACAATGCTCCAAGACCCCTGTAATCACAATGCTCCATGACCCCTGTCATCACAATACTCCATGAACATTTTCAGCCGAATGCTCCATGACCCTTGTCATCAAATTGATCCATGCCCTTGTCATCCCGATGTTCCATAACCACTGTATTCAGAATGCTCCTTGACGCTTGTCATCACAGTGCTCCATGACACCTGTCATCACAATGCTCCAAGACCCATGTAATCACAATGCTTCATGCCCCTGTCATCGCAATGGACAATGACATTTGGCATCACAATGCTCCATGCCATTGTCTTTGAAATTGACCATGACATATGTCATCACAATGCCCCCTTACACCTGTTTTCACAATACTCCATGCCCTTGTCATCACAATGCTCCATGCCCTTGTCATCACAATGCACCATGTCCACTGTCATCACAATAATCTATGAAACTTGTCAGACCAATGCTCCATGCCCCTGTCATAACAATGCTCCATGACCTTGTCATCACAATGCTCCATGACCCCTGTCATCACAATACTCCATGAACATATTCAGCCCAGTGCTCCATGACCCTTGTCATCACAATGATCCACGCACTTGTCATCCCAATGTTCCCTGACGCTTGTAATCACAGTGCTCCATGACATGTGTTATCACAATGCTCCATGCCTTTGTCAGCAAAATGCTACATGAACTTGTCATTACAATTCTCTATGCGAATGTCATCACAATACTCCATTACCATTGTCATCACAATCCTCCAGGAACCTTGGGATCACATTGCTTCAGGCCCTTGTCATCAAAATGCTCCATGATCCTTGAAATCAAAATGATCCATGACCTCTGTCATCACAATGCTCCAAACACTTGTGATCAAAATGTTCAATAACACTTGTCCTCACAAAACTCCATGATGCCTGTCATCACAATACTCCATGCCCTTTTCATCACAATGCTCCATGAACTTTGTCATCACAATTCTCCATACACTTGTCATCAAAATGCTCCCTGACACTTGTCGTCAGAATGCTCCTTGAACTGTGTCACGAAAAGGCTCCATGCCATTTTCATCACAAATCCACATGCCATTTTCATCCCAGTGCTCCATGCCATTGTCATCAAAATACTCCACAAGCTTGTCATCAGAATGCTCCATGACGCTTGTCATCACAATTCTCCGTGCACTTGTCAGCAAAATGCTCCCTGACCCTTATCATCACAATGCTCCAAGCCATTGTCATAACAATGCTCCATTACCTTTGTCATCAGAATCCTCCATGACACTTGGCATCACAATGCTCCATGCCATTGTCATCACAATGGGCCATTACATATGTCATCACAATGCTCCCTGACACCTCTCTTCACAATACTGCATAACCTGGTCATCACAATGCTCCATTCCGTTGTCATCACAATGTGCCATTCCAACTCTCATCACAATAATCCATGAAACTTATTAGACCGATGCTCCTTGCCCTTGTTATCACAATGTTCCAAGACCCCTGTAATCAGAATGCTCCATGCCCCTTTTCATCAGAATGCTCCATATGACATGTCATCAGAAGGCTCCATGGATTTCTCATCACAATGCTCCATGACCTTTGTCATCACAATGCTCCAAGACCCATGTAATCACAATGCTTCATGCCCCATTCATCGCAATGGACCATGACATTTGGCATCACAATGCTCCATGCCATTGTCTTTGAAATTGACCATGACATATGTCATCACAATGCGCCCTTACACCTGTTTTCACAATACTCCATGCCCTTGTCATCACAATGCTCCATGCCCTTGTCATCACAATGCACCAGGTCCAATGTCATCACAATAATCTATTAAACTTGTCAGACCAATGCTCCATGCCCCTGTCATCACAATGTTCCATGCCCTTGTCATCACAATGCTCCATGACCCTTGTCATCACAATGCTCCGTGACTCCAGTCATCACAATGCTTCATAACGTTTGTCATCACAACGGTCCATGCCTGCGTCATCGCAAGGCTCTGTGACCTTTGTGACCACAATGCTCCATGAACTTTTCATCACAATTCTCCGTGACCCTTGTCATCACAATGCTCCATGCCTTTGTCAGAACAATGCTCCATGACCCTTGTCATCAAAATGTGCCATGTGCTTTTCATCACACTGATCAACAACATTGTAATCGCTATGCTCCATAAACCTTGTAATCACAATGCTCCATGCACTTCTCATCCAAATGCTCTCTCACATGAGATATCACAATGTTCCATCACTTGTCATCACAATCCTCCCTCACCCCTGTTATCACAATGTTCCATGACCCCTGTCATCACAATGCTACATCCCCTTATCAGCACAATTTTCCATGACCCCTGACATCACAATGTTCCATAACCCCTGTCAACAAAATGCTCCATGACCATTTTCATCCCAAAGCTCTATGACCCCTGGCATCACAATGTTCTATAACCCCTGTCATCAAAATATTACATTACACTTTTCATCAAATTGCTGCATGACCCTGTCATCAAAATGCGCCCTGCCCTTCTCATCACAATGCACCACACATTTGTCATCAAAATGCTCCATGACCATGGCCATCACTAAGCTCCATGACCCTTGGCATCACAATGCTCCATGCCATGGACATCACAATGCTCCATGAACCCTCTCATCACATTGCTCCATGCACTTGTCATCACAAAGCTCCATGACACTTGTCATCACAATGCTCGATGCCCTTCTCATCACAATGCTCCATGTCCTTGTCATTACAATCCTCCATCACGCATGTATCACAGTGTACCGTGCCCTTGTCATCACAATGCGCCATGCCCACTCTCATCACAATAATCCATGAAACATTTCAGACCAATGCTCAATGCACTTCTCATCACAATGCTCCATTTCCACTGTCAAAAATGCTCCATGACCCCTGCCATCACAATGTTCCACGGCCTTGTGAACACAAGACTCCATGACCATTGTCATCACAATGCTCCAAGACCCATGTAATCACAATGCTCCATGCCCTTGTCATCACAGAGCTCCATGACACATGTCATCAGTATGTTACATGGCCTTCTCCTCACAATGCTCCATGCCCTTGTCATCACAATGCTCCAAGACACTCGTAATCACAATGCTCCATGCCCCTTTTCATCAGAAGGCTCCATGATATTTGTCATCACAAGTCTCCATGGTCAACTCATCACAATGCTCCAAGACCTTGTCATCACCATGCTCCATTCCCTTGTCATCACAATGCTCCATGACTCCTGTCATCACAATACTCCATGAACATTTTCAGCCCAATGCTCCATGACCTTCTCATCACAATGCTCCATGACCAATATCATCACAATGCTCCATGACCACTGTCATCACAACACTCCATGACACCTGACAACACAATGATCCGGGACTCTTGTCATCACAATGCTCCAAGTCCCCGGTAATCACAATGCTCCATGACCCCTGTCATCACAATACTCCATGAACATTTTCAGCCCAATCCTCCATGACCCTTGTCATCACAATGATCCATGCCCTTGTCATCCCAATGTTCCATGACCCCTGTATTCACAGTGATCCATGACGCTCGTCATCACAGTGCTCCATGACACCTGTCATCACAATGCTCCATGCCTTTGTCAGCAAAATGCTACATGACCTTGTCATTACAATGCTCTATGCGATTGTCATCACAATACTCGATTACCATTGTCATCACAATCCTCCATGAACCTTGGGATCACATTGCTTCATGCCCTTGTCATCACAATGCTACATGCTCCTTGAAATCAAAATGATCCATGACCTCTGTCATCACAATGCTCCAAACCCATGTGATCACAATGTTCCATAACACTTGTCCTCACAACGCTCCATGATGCTGTCATCACAATACTCCATACACTTTTCATCACAATTCTCCATGACCTTTGTCATCACAATTCTGAATACACTTTTCATCACAGTGCTCCCTGACACATGACGTCAGTAGGCTCCATGAACCCTGTCATGACAAGGCTCCATGCCTTTTTCATCACAATGATCCATGCCCTTTTCATCACAATGCTCCAAGACCCCTGTAGTCACAATGATCCATGCCCTTGCCATCCAAAGCTCCATGACGCATGACATCAGAATGTTCCATGGACTTCTCATCACAATGCTCCCTGCTCTTGTCATCACAAAGCACTAAGACCCCTGTAATCACAATGCTCCATGCCCCTTTTCATCTCAATGCTCCTATGAACCCTGTCAGCACAATGAACAATGCCCATCATCATAATGCTTCAGGCAATTGTCATCACAATCAAATCAAAATGCTCCATGACCTCTGTCATCACAATGCTCAAAATCCTGGTGATAACAATGTTGAATAACACTTATCATCACAACACCCCATGACTCTCATCATCACAATGATCCATGGTCGTCTCATCACAAGGCTCCATGACCTTTGTCATCAAAATTCTCAATAAACTTGTCATCACAATGCTCGCTGACACTTGTCGTCAGAATGCTCCTTGAACCCTGTCACAAAAAGGCTCCATGTCTTTTTCATCACAAAGCCACATGCCGTTTTCATCCCAATGCTGCATGTCATTGTCATGAAAATACACCACAGGCTTCTCATCAGAATGCTCCATGACCCTTGTCATCACAATTCTCCATGCACTTGTCAGCACAATGCTCCCTGACCCTTGTCATCACAATGCTCCAAGCCATTGTCATCACAATGCTCCATTACCATTGTCATCAGAATCCTCCATGACACTTGGCATCACAATGCTCCATGCCATTGTCATCACAATGCTCCATGTCTTTGTCAGCAAAATGCTAAATGACTTTGTCATTACAATCCTCTATGCGCTTGTCATCACAATACTCCATTTCCATTGTCATCACAATCCTCCATCAACCTTGGGATCACATTGCTTCATGCCCTTGTCATCACAATGCTCCATGCTCCTTGAAATCAAAATGATCCATGACCTCTGTCATCACAATGCTCCAAACCCTTGTGATCACATTGTTCCATAACATTTGTCATCACAACGCTCCATGATGCCTGTCATCACAATACTCCATGCCCTTTTCATCACAATGCTCCATGACCTTTGTCATCACAATTCTCAATACACTTGTGATCACAATGCTCCCTGACACTTGTCATCAGAATGCTCCTTGAAACCCATCACGAAAAGGCTCCATGGCTTTTTCATCACAATGCCCCATGCCATTTTCATCACAATGTTCCATACCATTGTCATCAAAATACTCCACAAGCTTGTCATCAGAATGCTCCCGGACCCTTGTCATCACAATGCTCCATTACCTTTCTCATCAGAATCCTCCATGACACTTGGCATCACAGTGCTACATGCCATTGTCATCACAATGGGCCATTACATATGTCATCACAATGCTCCCTGACACTTATCTTCACAATACTGCATGACCTGGTCATCACAATGCTCCATGCCCTTGTCATCACAATGCTCCATGACTGGTCAGCAGATATCTACATGACCCCTGGCATCACAATGCTAAATGTGATTGTCATCACAATGCTCCATGAACCCTCTCATAACATTGCTCAATGCCCTTGTCATCACAAAGCTCCATGACACGTGTCATAACAATGCTCGATGCCCTTCTCATCACAATGCTCCATGCCTTTGTCATTACAATCCTGCATGATGAATGTATCATAGTGTTCCGTACACTTGTCATCAAAATGCTCCATGACCACTCTCATCAAAATAATACATGAAATATTTCACACCAATGTTCCATGCCCTTCTCATCACAATGCTCCATTACCTCTGTCATAACAATGCACCATGACCCCTGCCATCACAGTGTTCCACGGCCTAGTCTTCACAAGGGTCCATGACACTTGTCATCACAATGCTGAAAACCACTGTAATCACAATGCTCCATGCCCTTCTCATCACAAAGCTCCATGACGCATGTCATCAGAATGTTCCATGGCCATCTCATCACAATACTCCATGCCCTTGTCATCACAATGCTCCAAGACCCTTGTAACCACAATGCTCCATGCCCCTTTTCATCTCAATGCTCCCTGAACCCTGTCATCACAGTGCACGATGCCCATCATCATAATACTTCAGTCTATTGTCATCACAATGAAATTAATATTCTCCATGACCTCTGACATCATAATGCTACAAACCCTTGTGATCACAATGTTACATAAAACTTATCATCACAGCACCCCATGACGCTCATCATCACAATTATCCATGGTCTTATCATCACAATGCTCCATGATCTTTGTCATCACGATGCTCAATACACTTTTCTTCACAATGCTCCCTGACACTTGTCGTCAGGATGCTCCATGAACCCTGTCATGACAAGGCTCCATGCCTTTATCATCACAATGATCCATGCCTTTTCATCGCAATGCTCCAAGACCCCTGTAATCACAATGCTCCATTCACTTCTCATCCAAATGCTCTCTCACATGAGATATCACAATGTTCCATCACTAGTCATCACATTCCTCCCTCAACCCTGTTATCACAATGTTCCATGACCCCTGTCATCACAATGCTATATCCCCTTATCAGCACAATGTTCCATGACCCCTGACATCACAATGTTCCATAACCACTGTCATCAAAATGCTCCATGACCCTTTTCATCCCAAAGCTCCATGACCCCTGGAATCACAGTGTTCTATAACCCCTGTCATCAAAATGTTCCATTGCACTTTTCATCAAATTGCTGCATGACCCTGTCATCAAAATGCTCCCTAGCCAACTCATAACAATGCACCACACGCTTGTCATCAAAATGCTCCATGCCCTTGTCATCATAAATCTCCATGACACTTGTCATCACAATGCTCGATGCCCTTCTCATCATAATGCTCCATGTCCTTGTCATTACAATCCTCCATGACCCATGTATCACAGTGTACCGTGCCCTTGTCATCACAATGCTCCATGCCCACTCTCATCACAATAATCCATGAAACATTTCAGACCAATGCTCAATGCCCTTCTCATCACAATGCTCCATTACCTCTATCAACAATGCTCCATGACCCCTGCCATCACAATGTTCCACGGCCTTGTGATCACAAGGCTCCATGACCATTGTCATCACAATGCTCCAAGAGCCATGTAATCACAATGCTCCATGCCCTTGTCATCACAAAGCTCCATGACACATGTCATCAGAATGTTCCATGGCCTTCTCCTCACAATGCTCCATGCCCTTGTCATCACAATGCTCCATACCCTCGTAATCACAATGCTCCATGCCCCTTTTCATCAGAATGCTCCATGAGACTTGTCATCACAAGTCTCCATGGTCATCTCATCACAATGCTCCAAGACCTTGTCATCACCATGCTCCATTCCCTGGTCATCACAATGCTCCATGACCCCTGTCATCACAAGGCTCCATGACCCTTCTCATCACAATGCTCCAAACCCCTGTAATCACAATGCTCCATGCCCCTTTTCATCACAGTGCTCCATGAACCCTGTCATCACAATGAACCATGCCCATCATCATAATGCTTCAGGCTATTGTCATCACAATGAAATCAAAATGCTCCATGACCTCTGTCATCACAATGCTCCAAACCCTGGTGATCACAATGTTGCATAACACTTATCATCACAAAACCCCATGACGCTAATCATCACTATTATCCATGGTCTTCTCATCACAAGGCTCCATGACCTTTGTCATCACAATTCTCAATACTCTTTTCATCACAATGCTCCCTGACACTTGTCGTCAGTATGCTCCATGAACTCTGTCATGACAAGGCTCCATGCCTTTTTCATCACAATGATCCATGCCCTTTTCATCACAGTGCACTAAGACCACTGTAATCATAATGCTCCTTGCCCTTGTCATCACAAAGCTCCATGATGCATATCATCAGAATGTTCCATGCACTTCTCATCACAATGCTCCATGCCCTTGTCATCACAATGCTCCAAGACCCCTGTAATCACAATGCTCCATGCCCCTTTTCATCTCAATGCTCCATGAACACTGTCATAACAATGCACCATGCCCATCATCATAATGCTTCAGGCTATTGTCATCACAGTGAAATCAAAATGCTCCAAACCCTGGTGATCACAATGTTGCAAAACACTTATCATCACAACACCCCATGACGCTCATCATCACAATTATCCATGGTCTTCTCATCACAATGCTCCATGACCTTTGTCATCACAATTCTCAATACACTTGTCATCACAATGCTCCCTGACACTTGTCATCAGAATGCACCTTGAACCCTGTGACGAAAAGGCTCCATGCCATTTTCATCACAAAGCCCCATGCTGTTTTCATCCCAAAGCTCCATGCCATTGTCATCAAAATACTACACAAGCTTGTCATCAGAATGCTCCATGACCCTTGTCATCACAATTCTCCATGCACTTGTCAGCACAATGCTCCCTGACCCTTGTCATCACAATGATCCAAGCCATGGTCATCACAATGCTCCATTACCTTTGTCATTAGAATCCTCCATGACACATTTAATCACAAAGCTCCAAGCCATTGTCATCACAATGGGCCATTACATATGTAATCACAATGCTCCCTGACACCTCTATTCACAATACTGCATGAACTGGTTATCACAATGCTCCATGCTCTTGTCTTCATAATGCACCATTCCAACTGTCATCACAATAATCCATGAAACTTATTAGACCAATGATCCATGCCCTTGTCATCACATTGCTCCATGCTCTTGTTATCACAATGTTCCAAGACCCCTGTAATCAGAATGCCCCATGCCCCTTTTCATCAGTATGCTCCATGAGACTTGTCATCGCAAGGCTCCATGGTTTTCTCATCACAATGCTCCAGGACCTTGTCATCACAAAGGTTCACGACATTGTCATGAAAATTCTCAATGGCCCTTGTCTTCATAATGCTCCATGCCCTAGTCATCACAGTGCTCCATTATATTTGTCATCACAATCCTCCCTTGCATTTGGCATCAATATGCTCCATGCTATTGTCATCGCAATGGACCATGACATATTTCATCACAATGCCCCCTGACACCTGTCTTTACAATACTCCATGCCCTTGTCATCACAATGCTCCATGCCCTTGTCATCACAATGCACCATGTCCACTGTCATCACAATAATCTATGAAACTTGTCAGACCAATGCTCCATGCCCCTGTCATAACAATGCTCCATGACCTTGTCATCACAATGCTCCATGACCCCTGTCATCACAATACTCCATGAACATTTTCAGCCCAGTGCTCCATGACCCTTGTCATCACAATGATCCATGCACTTGTCATCCCAATGTTCCATGACGCTTGTAATCACAGTGCTCCATGACATCTGTCATCACAATGCTCCATGCCTTTGTCAGCAAAATGCTATATGATCTTGTCATTACAATGCTCTATGTGCATGTCATCACAATACTCCATTACCATTGTCATCACAATCCTCCAGGAACCTTGGGATCACATTGCTTCAGGCCCTTGTCATCAATATGCTCCATGCTCCTTGAAATCAAAATGATCCATGACCTCTGTCATCACAATGCTCCAAACCCCTGTGATCAAAATGTTCAATAACACTTGTCCTCACAACGCTCCATGATGCCTGTCATCACAATACTCCATGTCCTTTTCATCACAATGCTCCATGAACTTTGTCATCACAATTCTCCATACACTTGTCATCAAAATGCTCCCTGACACTTGTCGTCAGAATGCTCCTTGAACTGTGTCACGAAAAGGCTCCATGCCATTTTCATCACAAATCCACATGCCGTTTGCATCCCAGTGCTCCATGCCATTGTCATCAAAATACTCCACAAGCTTGTCATCAGAATGCTCCATGACGCTTGTCATCACAATTCTCCGTGCACTTGTCAGCAAAATGCTCCCTGACCCTTATCATCACAATGCTCCAAGCCATTGTCATCACAATGCTCCATTACCTTTGTCATCAGAATCCTCCATGACACTTGGCATCACAATGCTCCATGCCATTGTCATCACAATGGGCCATTACATATGTCATCACAATGCTCCCTGACACCTCTCTTCACAATACTGCATAACCTGGTCATCACAATGCTCCATGCCCTTGTCATCACAATGTGCCATTCCAACTCTCATCACAATAATCCATGAAACTTATTAGACCAATGCTCCTTGCCCTTGTTATCACAATGTTCCAAGTCCACTGTAATCAGAATGCTCCATGCCCCTTTTCATCAGAATGCTCCATATGACATGTCATCAGAAGGCTCCATGGATTTCTCATCACAATGCTCCATAACCTTTGTCATCACAATGCTCCAAGACCCATGTAATCACAATGCTTCATGCCCCTGTCATCGCAATGGACCATGACATTTGGCATCACAATACTCCATGGCATTGTCTTTGAAATTGACCATGACATATGTCATCACAATGCCCCCTTACACCTGTTTTCACAATACTCCATGCCCTTGTCATCACAATGCTCCATGCCCTTGTCATCACAATGCACCATGTCCAATGTCATCACAATAATCTATTAAACTTGTCAGACCAATGCTCCATGCCCCTGTCATCACAATGTTCCATGCCCTTGTCATCACAATGCTCCATGACCCTTGTCATCACAATGCTCCGTGACTCCAGTCATCACAATGCTTCATAACGTTTGTCATCACAACTGTCCATGCCTGCGTCATCGCAAGGCTCTGTGACCTTTGTGACCACAATGCTCCATGAACTTTTCATCACAATTCTCCGTGACCCTTGTCATCACAATGCTCCATGCCTTTTTCAGAACAATGCTCCATGACCCTTGTCATCACAATGTGCCATGTGCTTTACACCACAATGATCCACAACCTTGTCATCGCTATGCTCCATAAACCTTGTAATCTCAATGCTCCATGAACTTCTCATCCAAATACTCTCTCACATGAGATATCACAATGTTCCATCACTAGTCATCACAATCCTCCCTCACCCCTGTTATCACAATGTTCCATGACCCCTGTCATCACAATGCTACATCCCCTTATCAGCACAATTTTCCATGACCCCTGACATCACAATGTTCCATAACCCCTGTCATCAAAATGCTCCATGACCATTTTCATCCCAAAGCTCTATGACCCCTGGCATCACAATGTTCTATAACCCCTGTCATCAAAATATTACATTACATTTTTCATCAAATTGCTGCATGACCCTGTCATCAAAATGCTCCCTGCCCTTCTCATCACAATGCACCACACACTTGTCATCAAAATGCTCCATGACCATGGTCATCACTAAGCTCCATGAACCTTGGCGTCACAATGCTCCATGCCATGGACATCACAATGCTCCATGAACCCTCTCATCACATTGCTCCCTGCACTTGTCATCACAAAGCTCCATGACACTTGTCATCACAATGCTCGATGCCCTTCTCATCACAATGCTCCATGTCCTTGTCATTACAATCCTCCATCACCCATGTATCACAGTGTACCGTGCCCTTGTCATCACAATGCGCCATGCCCACTGTCATCACAATAATCCATGAAACATTTCAGACCAATGCTCAATGCACTTCTCATCACAATGCTCCATTACCACTCTCAACAATGCTCCATGACCCCTGCCATCACAATGTTCCACGGCCTTGTGATCACAAGACTAAATGACCATTGTCATCAAAATGCTCCAAAACCCATGTAATCACAATGCTCCATGCCCTTGTCATCACAGAGCTCCATGACGCATGTCATCAGAATGTTCCATGGCCTTCTCCACACAATGCTCCATGCCCTTGTCATCACAATGC
Organism: Mesoplodon densirostris; assembly: GCF_025265405.1. Taxonomy (NCBI): domain Eukaryota; kingdom Metazoa; phylum Chordata; class Mammalia; order Artiodactyla; family Ziphiidae; genus Mesoplodon; species Mesoplodon densirostris. Next base: position 12,286,416 of record NW_026778195.1, on the reverse strand, counting down.
TCCAAGACACTCGTAATCACAATGCTCCATGCCCCTTTTCATCAGAAGGCTCCATGATATTTGTCATCACAAGTCTCCATGGTCAACTCATCACAATGCTCCAAGACCTTGTCATCACCATGCTCCATTCCCTTGTCATCACAATGCTCCATGACTCTTGTCATCACAATACTCCATGAACATTTTCAGCCCAATGCTCCATTACCTTCTCATCACAATGCTCCATGACCAATATCATCACAATGCTCCATGACCACTGTCATCACAACACTCCATGACACCTGACAACACAACGATCCGGGACTCTTGTCATCACAATGCTCCAAGACCATGCAATCACAATGCTCCATGACCCCTGTCATCACAATACTCCATGAACATTTTCAGCCCAATGCTCCATGACCCTTGTCATCACAATGATCCATGCCCTTGTCATCCCAATGTTCCATGACCCCTGTATTCACAGTGCTCCGTGACGCTTGTCATCACAGTGCTCCATGACACCTGTCATCACAATGCTCCATGCCTTTGTCAGCAAAATGCTACATGGCCTTGTCATTACAATGCTCTATGCGCTTGTCATCACAATACTCGATTACCATTGTCATCACAATCCTCCATGAACCTTGGGATCACATTGCTTCATGCCCTTGTCATCACAATGCTACATACTCCTTGAAATCAAAATGATCCATGACCTCTGTCATCACAATGCTCCAAACACTTGTGATCACAATGTTCCATAACAGTTGTCCTCACAACGCTCCAAGATGCCTGTCATCACAATACTCCATACACTTTTCATCACAATTCTCCATGACCTTTGTCATCACAATTCTCAATACACTTTTCATCACAGTGCTCGCTGACACTTGTCGTCAGTATGCTCCATGAAACCTATCATGACAAGGCTCCATGCCTTTTTCATCACAATGATCCATGCCCTTTTCATCAAAATGCTCCAAGACCCCTGTAATCACAATGCTCCATGCCCTTGCCATCCAAAGCTCCATGACGCATGTCATCAGAATGTTCCATGGACTTCTCATCACAATGCTCCCTGCTCTTGTCATCACAAAGCACTAAGACCCCTGTAATCACAATGCTCCATGCCCCTTTTCATCTCAATGCTCCTAGGAACCCTGTCAGCACAATGAACAATGCCCATCATCATAATGATTCAGGCAATTGTCATCACAATCAAATCAAAATGCTCCATGACCTCTGTCATCACAATGCTCAAAATCCTGGTGATCACAATGTTGAATAACACTTATCATCACAACACCCCATGACGCTCATCATCACAATGATCCATGGTCGTCTCATCACAAGGCTCCATGACCTTTGTCATCAAAATTCTCAATAAACTTGTCATCACAATGCTCGCTGACACTTGTCGTCAGAATGCTCCTTGAACCATGTCACAAAAAGGCTCCATGTCGTTTTCATCAAAAAGCCCCATGCCGTTTTCATCCCAATGCTGCATGCCATTGTCATCCAAATACACCACAGGCTTGTCATCAGAATGCTCCATGACCTTTGTCATCACAATTCTCCATGCACTTGTCAGCACAATGCTCCCTGACCCTTGCCATCACAATGCTCCAAGCCATTGTCATCACAATGCTCCATTACCATTGTCATCAGAATCCTCCATGACACTTGGCATCACAATGCTCCATGCCATTGTCATCACAATGCTAAATGACCTTGTCATTACAATCCTCTATGCGCTTGTCATCACAATACTCCATTTCCATTGTCATCACAATCCTCCATCAACCTTGGGATCACATTGCTTCATGCCCTTGTCATCACAATGCTCCATGCTCCTTGAAATCAAAATGATCCATGACCTCTGTCATCACAATGCTCCAAACCCTTGTGATCACATTGTTCCATAACACTTGTCATCACAACGCTCAATGATGCCTGTCATCACAATACTCCATGCCCTTTTCATCACAATGCTCCATGACCTTTGTCATCACAATTCTCAATACACTTGTGATCACAATGCTCCCTGACACTTGTCATCAGAATGCTCCTTGAAACCCGTCACGAAAAGGCTCCATGCCTTTTTCTTCACAATGCCCCATGCCATTTTCATCACAATGTTCCATACCATTGTCATCAAAATACTGCACAAGCTTGTCATCAGAATGCTCCCGGACCCTTGTCATCACAATGCTCCATTACCTTTCTCATCAGAATCCTCCATGACACTTGGCATCACAGTGCTACATGCCATTGTCATCACAATGGGCCATTACATATGTCATCACAATGCTCCCTGACACTTATCTTCACAATACTGCATGACCTGGTCATCACAATGCTCCATGCCCTTGTCATCACAATAGGCCATTCCAACTGTCATCGCAATGAACCATGAAAGTTATTAGACCAATGTTCCATTCCCTTGTCATCACAATGCTCCATGCCCTTGTTATCACAATGCTCCATGACCCCTGTCATCACAATGCTCCGTTACTCCAATCATCACAATGCTTCATGACTTTGTCATCACAGTGGTCCATGCCCTCACCATCAACAGTCTCTGTGACATTTTTAATCCCAACGCTCCATGAACTTTTCATCACAATGCTCCGTGACCCTTGTCATCACAAAGCTACATGCCTTTGTCAGAACAATGCTCCATGACACTTGTCATCACAATGTGCCATGCGCTTTTCATCACAATGATCCACAACCTTGTCATCGCTATGCTCCATAAACCTTGTAATCACAATGCTCCATGCACTTCTCATCCAAATGCTCTCTCACATGAGATATCACAATGTTCCATCACTAGTCATCAAAATCCTCCCTCACCCCTGTTATCACAATGTTCAATAACCCTTGTCATCACCATGCTACATCCCCTTATCAGCACAATGTTCCATGACCCCTGACATCACAATGTTCTATATCCCCTGTCATCAAAATGCTCCATGACCCATTTCATCCCAAAGCTCCATGACCGCTGGCATCACAATGTTCTATAAGGCCTGTCATCAAAATGTTCCATTACACTTTTCATCAAATTGCTGCATGAACATGTCATCAAAATGCTCCCTGCCCTTCTCATCACAATGCACCACACCCTTGTCACCAAAAAGCTCCATGACCATTGCCCTCACTAAGCTCCATGACCCTTGGCATCACAATGCTCCATGTCATTGTCATCACAATGCTCCATGAACCTTCTCATCACATTGCTCCATGCCCTTGTCATCACAAAGCTCCATGACTCTTGTCATCACAATGCTCGATGCCCTTTTCATCACAATGCTCCATGCCCTTGTCATTACAATCCTCCATCACCCATGTATCACAGTGTACCGTGCACTTGTCATCACAATGCTCCATGCCCACTCTCATCACAATAATCCATGAAACATTTCAGACTAATGCTCAATGCCCTTCTCATCACAATGCTCCATTACCTCTGTCATAACAATGCTCCATGACACCTGACATGACAATGCTCCATGCCCTTGTCATCACAATGCTCCAAGACCCTCATAATCACAAGTTTCCATGCCCCTTTTCATCAGAATGCTCCATTAGACTTGTCATCACAATTCTCCATGGTCATCTCATCACAATGCTCCAGGACCTTGTCATCTCCATTCTCCATTCCCTTGTCATCACAATGCTTCATGACCCCTGTCATCACAATACTCCATGAAAATTTTCAGCCCAATGCTCCATTACCTTCTCATCACAATGCTCCATGACCAATATCATCACAATGCTCCATGACCACTGTCATCACAACACTCCATGACACCTGACAACACAATGATCAGGGACTCCTGTCATCACAATGCTCCAAGACCCCTGTAATCACAATGCTCCATGACCCCTGTCATCACAATACTCCATGAACATTTTCAGCCTAATGCTCCATGACCCTTGTCATCAAATTGATCCATGCCCTTGTCATCCCAATGTTCCATAACCACTGTATTCACAATGCTCCTTGACGCTTGTCATCACAGTGCTCCATGACACCTGTCATCACAATGCTCCATGAATTTGTCAGCAAAATGCTACATGACCTTTTCATTACAATGCTCTATGCGCTTGTCATCACAGTACTCCATTACCATTGTCATCACTATCCGCCATGAACATTGGGATCACATTGCTTCATGCCCTTGTCATCACAATGCTCCATGCTCCTTGAAATCAACATGATCCATAACCTCTATCATCACAATGCTCCAAACCCTTGTGATCACAATGTTCCATAACACTTGTCCTCACAATGCTCCATGATGCCTGTCATCACAATACTCCATGCCCTTTTCATCACAATGCTCCATGACCTTTGTCATCACAATTATCAATACACTTGTCATCACAATGCTCCCTGACTCTTGTCGTCAGAATGCTCCTTGAACCGTGTCACGAAAAGGCTCCATGCCTTTTTCATCACAAAGCCCCATGCCATTTTCATCCCAATGCTCCATGCCATTGTCATCAAAATACTCCACAAGCTTGTCATCAGAATGCTCCGTGACCCTTGTCATCACAATTCTCCATGCACTTGTCAGCACAATGCACCCTGACCCTTGTCATCACAATGCTCCAAGCCATTGTCATCAAAATACTCCACAAGCTTGTCATCAGAATGCTCACTGACACTTGTCATCACAATGCTCCAAGCCATTATCATCACAATGCTCCATTACCTTTGTCATCAGAATCCTCCATGACACTTGGCATCACAATGCTCCATGCCATTGTCATCAAAATGGGCCATTACATATGTCATCACAATGCTCCCTGACACATCTCTTCACCATACTTCATGCCCTTGTCTTAACAATGCGCCATTCAAACTGTCATCACAATAATCCATGAAACTTATTAGACCAATGCTCCATGCCCTTGTCATCACAATGCTCCATGACCTTGTTATCACAATGTTCCAAGACCCCTGTAATCAGAATGCTCCATGCCCCTTTTCATCAGTATGCTCCATGAGACTTTTCATCACATGGTTCCATGGTTTTCTCATCATAATGCTCCAGGAACTTGTCATCACAATGCTTCACAACATTGTCATGAAAATTCTCAATGGCACTTGTCATCATAATGCTCCAAGCCCTAGTCATCACAATGCTCCATGATATTGGTCATCACAATCCTCCCTTACATTTGGCATCACAATGCTCCATGCCATTGTCATCGCAATGGACCAGGATATATGTCATCACAATACCCTGACACCTCTCTTCACAATACTCCATGCCCTTATCATCACAAAGCTCCATGCCCTTGTCTTCACAATGCACCATGTCCACTGTCATCACAATAATCTATGAAAATTGTCAGACCAAAGCTCCATGACCCAGTCATCACAATTCTCCATGCCCTTGTCATCACAATGCTCCATGTCCCCTGTCATCACAATGCTCGGTGACTCCAGTCATAACAATGCTTCATAAAGTTTGTCATCACAGCAGTCCATGCCCACGTCATCACAAGGCTCTGTGACCTTTGTAACCACAATGCTCCATGAACTTTTCATCACAATGCTCCATGACCCTTGTCCTCACAATGCTCCATGCCTTTGTCAGAACAATTCTCCATGACCCTTGTCATCACAATGTGCCATGCGCTTTTCATCACAATGATCCACAACCTTGTCATCACTATGCTCAATAAACCTTGTAATCACAATGCTCCATGCACTTTTCCTCCAAATGCTCTCTCACATGAGATATCACAATGTTCCATCACTAGTCATCACAATCCTCCCTCACCCCAGTTATCACAATGTACCATGACCCCTGTCATCACAATGCTACATCCCCTTATCAACACAATATTCCATGACACCTGACATCACAATGTTCCATAACCACTGTCATCAAAATGCTCCATGACCCTTTTCATCCCAAAGCTCCATGATCCCTGGCCACACAATGTTCAATAACCCCTGTCATCAAAATATTCCATTACACTTTTCATCAAATTGCTGCATGACCCTGTCATCAAAATGCTGCCTGCCTTTCTCATCACAATGCACCACACCCTTGTCATCAAAATGCTCCATGACCTTTGTCATCCCAAAGCTCCATGACACTTGGCATCACAATGCTCCATGTCATTGTCATCACAATGCTCCATGAACCCAGTCATCACATTGCTCCATGCCCTTGTCATCACAAAGCTCAATAACACTTGTCATCACAATGCTCGATGCCTTTCTCATCACAATGCTCCATGCCCTTGTCATTACAATCCTCCATGACCCATGTATCACAGTGTTCCGTGCCCTTGTCATCACAATGCTCCATGCCCCATCTCATCACAATAATCCATGAAACATTTCAGACCAATGCTCAATGCCCTTCTCATCACAATGCTCCATTACTTCTGTCATAACAATGCTCCAATACCCCTGCCATCACAATGTTCCACGGCCTTGTTATCACAAGGCTCCATGACCCTTGTCATCAAAATAGCCCAAGACCCCTGTAATCACAATGCTCAATGCCCTAGTCATAACAAAGCTCGATGACGCATGTCATCAGAAAGTTCCATGGCCTTCTCCTAAAAATGCTCCATGCCCTTGTCATCACAATGCTCGAAGACCCCAGTAATCACAATGCTCCATGCCCCTTTTCATCAGAATGCTCCATGAGACTTGTCATCACAAGTCTCCTTGGTCATCTCATAACAATGCTCCAGGACCTTGTCATCACCATGCTCCATTCCCTTGTCATCACAATGCTCCATGACCCCTGTCATCACAATACTCCATGAAAATTTTCAGCCCAATGCTCCATGACATTCTAATCACAATGCTCCATGACCAATATCATCACAATGCTCCAAGACCACAGTCATCACAACACTCCATCACACCAGACAACACAATGATCCGGGACTCTTGTCATCACAATGCTCCAAGACCGCTCTAATGACAATGCTTCATGACCCCTGTCATCACAACACTTCATGAACATTTTCAGCCCAATGCTCCATGACCCTTGTCATCACAATGATATATGCCCTTCTCATCCCAATGCTCCATGACCCCTGTATTCACAATGCTCCATGACGCTTGTCATCACAGTGCTCCATGACACCTGTCATCACAATGCTCCATGCCTTTGTCAGCAAAATGCTACATGACCTTGTCATTACAATGCTCTATGTGCTTATCATCACAATACTCCATTACCATTGTCATCACAATCCTCAATGAACCTTGGGATCACATTGCTTCATGCCCTTGTCATCACAATGCTCCATGCTCCTTGAAATGAAAATGATCCATGACCTCTGTCATCACAATGCTCCAAACCCTTGTGATCACAATGTTCCATAACACTTGTCATCACTATGATCCATGATGTCTGTCATCACAATACTCCATGCCCTTTTCATCACAGTGCTCCATGAAATTTGTCATCACAATTCTCAATACACTTGTCATCACAATGCTCCCTGACACTTGTCGTCAGAATGCTCCTTGAACCGTGTCACGAAAAGGCTCCATGCCATTTTCATCACAAATCCACATGCCGTTTTCATCCCAGTGCTCCATGCCATTGTCATCAAAATACTCCACAAGTTTGTCATCAGAATGCTCCATGACGCTTGTCATCACAATTCTCCATGCACTTGTCAGCAAAATGCTCCCTGACCCTTATCATCACAATGCTCCAAGCCATTGTCATCACAATGCTCCATTACCTTTGTCATCAGAATCCTCCATGACACTTGGCATCACAATGCTCCATGCCATTGTCATCACAATGGGCCATTACATATGTCATCACAATGCTCCCTGACACCTCTCTTCACAATACTGCATAACCTGGTCAGCACAATGCTACATGCCCTTGTCATCACAATGTGCCATTCCAACTCTCATCACAATAATCCATGAAAATTATTAGACCAATGCTCCTTGCCCTTGTTATCACAATGTTCCAAGTCCACTGTAATCAGAATGCTCCATGCCCCTTTTCATCAGAATGCTCCATGTGACATGTCATCAGAAGGCTCCATGGATTTCTCATCACAATGCTCCATGACCTTTGTCATCACAATGCTCCAAGACCCATGTAATCACAATGCTTCATGCCCCTGTCATCGCAATGGACCATGACATTTGGCATCACAATACTCCATGGCATTGTCTTTGAAATTGACCATGACATATGTCATCACAATGCCCCCTTACACCAGTTTTCACAATACTCCATGCCCTTGTCATCACAATGCTCCATGCCCTTGTCATCACAATGCACCATGTCCAATGTCATCACAATAATCTATTAAACTTGTCAGACCAATGCTCCATGCCCCTGTCATCACATTGTTCCATGCCCTTGTCAACAGAATGCTCCATGACCCTTGTCATCACAATGCTCCGTGACTCCAGTCATCACAATGCTTCATAACGTTTGTCATCACAACGGTCCATGCCTGCGTCATCGCAAGGCTCTGTGACCTTTGTGACCACAATGCTCCATGAACTTTTCATCACAATTCTCGTGACCCTTGTCATCACAATGCTCCATGCCTTTTTCAGAACAATGCTCCATGACCCTTGTCATCACAATGTGCCATGTGCTTTACACCACAATGATCCACAACCTTGTCATCGCTATGCTCCATAAACCTTGTAATCACAATGCTCCATGAACTTCTCATCCAAATACTCTCTCACATGAGATATCACAATGTTCCATCACTAGTCATCACAATCCTCCCTCACCCCTGTTATCACAATGTTCCATGACCCCTGTCATCACAATGCTACATCCCCTTATCAGCACAATTTTCCATGACCCCTGACATCACAATGTTCCATAACCCCTGTCATCAAAATGCTCCATGACCATTTTCATCCCAAAGCTCTATGACCCCTGGCATCACAATGTTCTATAACCCCTGTCATCAAAATATTACATTACATTTTTCATCAAATTGCTTCATGACCCTGTCATCAAAATGCTCCCTGCCCTTCTCATCACAATGCACCACACACTTGTCATCAAAATGCTCCATGACCATGGTCATCACTAAGCTCCATGAACCTTGGCATCACAATGCTCCATGCCATGGACATCACAATGCTCCATGAACCCTCTCATCACATTGCTCCCTGCACTTGTCATCACAAAGCTCCATGACACTTGTCATCACAATGCTCGATGCCCTTCTCATCACAATGCTCCATGTCCTTGTCATTACAATCCTCCATCACCCATGTATCACAGTGTACCGTGCCCTTGTCATCACAATGTGCCATGCCCACTGTCATCACAATAATCCATGAAACATTTCAGACCAATGCTCAATGCACTTCTCATCACAATGCTCCATTACCACTGTCAACAATGCTCCATGACCCCTGCCATCACAATGTTCCACGGCCTTGTGATCACAAGACTAAATGACCATTGTCATCAAAATGCTCCAAAACCCATGTAATCACAATGCTCCATGCCCTTGTCATCACAGAGCTCTATGACGCATGTCATCAGAATGTTCCATGGCCTTCTCCACACAATGCTCCATGCCCTTGTCATCACAATGCTCCAAGACACTCGTAATCACAATGCTCCATGCCCCTTTTCATCAGAAGGCTCCATGATATTTGTCATCACAAGTCTCCATGGTCAACTCATCACAATGCTCCAAGACCTTGTCATCACCATGCTCCATTCCCTTGTCATCACAATGCTCCATGACTCCTGTCATCACAATACTCCATGAACATTTTCAGCCCAATGCTCCATGACCTTCTCATCACAATGCTCCATGACCAATATCATCACAATGCTCCATGACCACTGTCATCACAACACTCCATGACACCTGACAACACAACGATCCGGGACTCTTGTCATCACAATGCTCCAAGACCATGCAATCACAATGCTCCATGACCCCTGTCATCACAATACTCCATGAACATTTTCAGCCCAATGCTCCATGACCCTTGTCATCACAATGATCCATGCCCTTGTCATCCCAATGTTCCATGACCCCTGTATTCACAGTGCTCCGTGACGCTTGTCATCACAGTGCTCCATGACACCTGTCATCACAATGCTCCATGCCTTTGTCAGCAAAATGCTACATGGCCTTGTCATTACAATGCTCTATGCGCTTGTCATCACAATACTCGATTACCATTGTCATCACAATCCTCCATGAACCTTGGGATCACATTGCTTCATGCCCTTGTCATCACAATGCTACATACTCCTTGAAATCAAAATGATCCATGACCTCTGTCATCACAATGCTCCAAACCCTTGTGATCACAATGTTCCATAACAATTGTCCTCACAACGCTCCAAGATGCCTGTCATCACAATACTCCATACACTTTTCATCACAATTCTCCATGACCTTTGTCATCACAATTCTCAATACACTTTTCATCACAGTGCTCCCTGACACTTGTCGTCAGTATGCTCCATGAAACCTATCATGACAAGGCTCCATGCCTTTTTCATCACAATGATCCATGCCCTTTTCATCAAAATGCTCCAAGACCCCTGTAATCACAATGCTCCATGCCCTTGCCATCCAAAGCTCCATGACGCATGTCATCAGAATGTTCCATGGACTTCTCATCACAATGCTCCCTGCTCTTGTCATCACAAAGCACTAAGACCCCTGTAATCACAATGCTCCATGCCCCTTTTCATCTCAATGCTCCTAGGAACCCTGTCAGCACAATGAACAATGCCCATCATCATAATGATTCAGGCAATTGTCATCACAATCAAATCAAAATGCTCCATGACCTCTGTCATCACAATGCTCAAAATCCTGGTGATCACAATGTTGAATAACACTTATCATCACAACACCCCATGACGCTCATCATCACAATGATCCATGGTCGTCTCATCACAAGGCTCCATGACCTTTGTCATCAAAATTCTCAATAAACTTGTCATCACAATGCTCGCTGACACTTGTCGTCAGAATGCTCCTTGAACCATGTCACAAAAAGGCTCCATGTCGTTTTCATCAAAAAGCCCCATGCCGTTTTCATCCCAATGCTGCATGCCATTGTCATCCAAATACACCACAGGCTTGTCATCAGAATGCTCCATGACCCTTGTCATCACAATTCTCCATGCACTTGTCAGCACAATGCTCCCTGACCCTTGCCATCACAATGCTCCAAGCCATTGTCATCACAATGCTCCATTACAATTGTCATCACAATGCTCCATGCCATTGTCATCACAATGCTAAATGACCTTGTCATTACAATCCTCTATGCGCTTGTCATCACAATACTCCATTTCCATTGTCATCACAATCCTCCATCAACCTTGGGATCACATTGCTTCATGCCCTTGTCATCACAATGCTCCATGCTCCTTGAAATCAAAATGATCCATGACCTCTGTCATCACAATGCTCCAAACCCTTGTGATCACATTGTTCCATAACACTTGTCATCACAACGCTCAATGATGCCTGTCATCACAATACTCCATGCCCTTTTCATCACAATGCTCCATGACCTTTGTCATCACAATTCTCAATACACTTGTGATCACAATGCTCCCTGACACTTGTCATCAGAATGCTCCTTGAAACCCGTCACGAAAAGGCTCCATGCCTTTTTCTTCACAATGCCCCATGCCATTTTCATCACAATGTTCCATACCATTGTCATCAAAATACTCCACAAGCTTGTCATCAGAATGCTCCCGGACCCTTGTCATCACAATGCTCCATTACCTTTCTCATCAGAATCCTCCATGACACTTGGCATCACAGTGCTACATGCCATTGTCATCACAATGGGCCATTACATATGTCATCACAATGCTCCCTGACACTTATCTTCACAATACTGCATGACCTGGTCATCACAATGCTCCATGCCCTTGTCATCACAATAGGCCATTCCAACTGTCATCGCAACGAACCATGAAAGTTATTAGACCAATGTTCCATGCCCTTGTCATCACAATGCTCCATGCCCTTGTTATCACAATGCTCCATGACCCCTGTCATCACAATGCTCCGTTACTCCAATCATCACAATGCTTCATGACTTTGTCATCACAGTGGTCCATGCCCTCACCATCAACAGTCTCTGTGACATTTTTAATCCCAACGCTCCATGAACTTTTCATCACAATGCTCCGTGACCCTTGTCATCACAAAGCTACATGCCTTTGTCAGAACAATGCTCCATGACACTTGTCATCACAATGTGCCATGCGCTTTTCATCACAATGATCCACAACCTTGTCATCGCTATGCTCCATAAACCTTGTAATCACAATGCTCCATGCACTTCTCATCCAAATGCTCTCTCACATGAGATATCACAATGTTCCATCACTAGTCATCAAAATCCTCCCTCACCCCTGTTATCACAATGTTCAATAACCCTTGTCATCACCATGCTACATCCCCTTATCAGCACAATGTTCCATGACCCCTGACATCACAATGTTCTATATCCCCTGTCATCAAAATGCTCCATGACCCATTTCATCCCAAAGCTCCATGACCGCTGGCATCACAATGTTCTATAAGGCCTGTCATCAAAATGTTCCATTACACTTTTCATCAAATTGCTGCATGAACATGTCATCAAAATGCTCCCTGCCCTTCTCATCACAATGCACCACACCCTTGTCACCAAAAAGCTCCATGACCATTGCCCTCACTAAGCTCCATGACCCTTGGCATCACAATGCTCCATGTCATTGTCATCACAATGCTCCATGAACCTTCTCATCACATTGCTCCATGCCCTTGTCATCACAAAGCTCCATGACTCTTGTCATCACAATGCTCGATGCCCTTTTCATCACAATGCTCCATGCCCTTGTCATTACAATCCTCCATCACCCATGTATCACAGTGTACCGTGCACTTGTCATCACAATGCTCCATGCCCACTCTCATCACAATAATCCATGAAACATTTCAGACTAATGCTCAATGCCCTTCTCATCACAATGCTCCATTACCTCTGTCATAACAATGCTCCATGACACCTGACATGACAATGCTCCATGCCCTTGTCATCACAATGCTCCAAGACCCTCGTAATCACAAGTTTCCATGCCCCTTTTCATCAGAATGCTCCATTAGACTTGTCATCACAATTCTCCATGGTCATCTCATCACAATGCTCCAGGACCTTGTCATCTCCATTCTCCATTCCCTTGTCATCACAATGCTTCATGACCCCTGTCATCACAATACTCCATGAAAATTTTCAGCCCAATGCTCATTAACTTCTCATCACAATGCTCCATGACCAATATCATCACAATGCTCCATGACACCTGACAACACAATGATCAGGGACTCCTGTCATCACAATGCTCCAAGACCCCTGTAATCACAATGCTCCATGACCCCTGTCATCACAATACTCCATGAACATTTTCAGCCGAATGCTCCATGACCCTTGTCATCAAATTGATCCATGCCCTTGTCATCCCGATGTTCCATAACCACTGTATTCAGAATGCTCCTTGACGCTTGTCATCACAGTGCTCCATGACACCTGTCATCACAATGCCCCATGAATTTGTCAGCAAAATGCTACATGACCTTTTCATTACAATGCTCTATGCACTTGTCATCACAATACTCCATTACCATTGTCATCACTATCCGCCATGAACATTGGGATCACATTGCTTCATGCCCTTGTCATCACAATGCTCCATGCTCCTTGAAATCAACATGATCCATAACCTCTATCATCACAATGCTCCAAACCCTTGTGATCACAATGTTCCATAACACTTGTCCTCACAATGCTCCATGATGCCTGTCATCACAATACTCCATGCCCTTTTCATCACAATGCTCCATGACCTTTGTCATCACAATTATCAATACACTTGTCATCACAATGCTCTCTGACTCTTGTCGTCAGAATGCTCCTTGAACCGTGTCACGAAAAGGCTCCATGCCTTTTTCATCACAAAGCCCCATGCCATTTTCATCCCAATGCTCCATGCCATTGTCATCAAAATACTCCACAAGCTTGTCATCAGAATGCTCCATGACCCTTGTCATCACAATGCTCCGTGACTCCAGTTATCACAATGCTTCATAACGTTTGTCATCACAACGGTCCATGCCTGCGTCATCACAAGGCTCTGTGACCTTTGTGACCACAATGCTCCATGAACTTTTCATCACAATTCTCGTGACCCTTGTCATCACAATGCTCCATGCCTTTTTCAGAACAATGCTCCATGACCCTTGTCATCACAATGTGCCATGTGCTTTACACCACAATGATCCACAACCTTGTCATCGCTATGCTCCATAAACCTTGTAATCACAATGCTCCATGAACTTCTCATCCAAATACTCTCTCACATGAGATATCACAATGTTCCATCACTAGTCATCACAATCCTCCCTCACCCCTGTTATCACAATGTTCCATGACCCCTGTCATCACAATGCTACATCCCCTTATCAGCACAATTTTCCATGACCCCTGACATCACAATGTTCCATAACCCCTGTCATCAAAATGCTCCATGACCATTTTCATCCCAAAGCTCTATGACCCCTGGCATCACAATGTTCTATAACCCCTGTCATCAAAATATTACATTACATTTTTCATCAAATTGCTGCATGACCCTGTCATCAAAATGCTCCCTGCCCTTCTCATCACAATGCACCACACACTTGTCATCAAAATGCTCCATGACCATGGTCATCACTAAGCTCCATGAACCTTGGCATCACAATGCTCCATGCCATGGACATCACAATGCTCCATGAACCCTCTCATCACATTGCTCCCTGCACTTGTCATCACAAAGCTCCATGACACTTGTCATCACAATGCTCGATGCCCTTCTCATCACAATGCTCCATGTCCTTGTCATTACAATCCTCCATCACCCATGTATCACAGTGTACCGTGCCCTTGTCATCACAATGCGCCATGCCCACTGTCATCACAATAATCCATGAAACATTTCAGACCAATGCTCAATGCACTTCTCATCACAATGCTCCATTACCACTGTCAACAATGCTCCATGACCCCTGCCATCACAATGTTCCACGGCCTTGTGATCACAAGACTAAATGACCATTGTCATCAAAATGCTCCAAAACCCATGTAATCACAATGCTCCATGCCCTTGTCATCACAGAGCTCCATGACGCATGTCATCAGAATGTTCCATGGCCTTCTCCACACAATGCTCCATGCCCTTGTCATCACAATGCTCCAAGACACTCGTAATCACAATGCTCCATGCCCCTTTTCATCAGAAGGCTCCATGATATTTGTCATCACAAGTCTCCATGGTCAACTCATCACAATGCTCCAAGACCTTGTCATCACCATGCTCCATTCCCTTGTCATCACAATGCTCCATGACTCCTGTCATCACAATACTCCATGAACATTTTCAGCCCAATGCTCCATGACCTTCTCATCACAATGCTCCATGACCAATATCATCACAATGCTCCATGACCACTGTCATCACAACACTCCATGACACCTGACAACACAACGATCCGGGACTCTTGTCATCACAATGCTCCAAGACCATGCAATCACAATGCTCCATGACCCCTGTCATCACAATACTCCATGAACATTTTCAGCCCAATGCTCCATGACCCTTGTCATCACAATGATCCATGCCCTTGTCATCCCAATGTTCCATGACCCCTGTATTCACAGTGCTCCGTGACGCTTGTCATCACAGTGCTCCATGACACCTGTCATCACAATGCTCCATGCCTTTGTCAGCAAAATGCTACATGGCCTTGTCATTACAATGCTCTATGCGCTTGTCATCACAATACTCGATTACCATTGTCATCACAATCCTCCATGAACCTTGGGATCACATTGCTTCATGCCCTTGTCATCACAATGCTACATACTCCTTGAAATCAAAATGATCCATGACCTCTGTCATCACAATGCTCCAAACCCTTGTGATCACAATGTTCCATAACAATTGTCCTCACAACGCTCCAAGATGCCTGTCATCACAATACTCCATACACTTTTCATCACAATTCTCCATGACCTTTGTCATCACAATTCTCAATACACTTTTCATCACAGTGCTCCCTGACACTTGTCGTCAGTATGCTCCATGAAACCTATCATGACAAGGCTCCATGCCTTTTTCATCACAATGATCCATGCCCTTTTCATCAAAATGCTCCAAGACCCCTGTAATCACAATGCTCCATGCCCTTGCCATCCAAAGCTCCATGACGCATGTCATCAGAATGTTCCATGGACTTCTCATCACAATGCTCCCTGCTCTTGTCATCACAAAGCACTAAGACCCCTGTAATCACAATGCTCCATGCCCCTTTTCATCTCAATGCTCCTAGGAACCCTGTCAGCACAATGAACAATGCCCATCATCATAATGATTCAGGCAATTGTCATCACAATCAAATCAAAATGCTCCATGACCTCTGTCATCACAATGCTCAAAATCCTGGTGATCACAATGTTGAATAACACTTATCATCACAACACCCCATGACGCTCATCATCACAATGATCCATGGTCGTCTCATCACAAGGCTCCATGACCTTTGTCATCAAAATTCTCAATAAACTTGTCATCACAATGCTCGCTGACACTTGTCGTCAGAATGCTCCTTGAACCATGTCACAAAAAGGCTCCATGTCGTTTTCATCAAAAAGCCCCATGCCGTTTTCATCCCAATGCTACATGCCATTGTCATCCAAATACACCACAGGCTTGTCATCAGAATGCTCCATGAACCTTGTCATCACAATTCTCCATGCACTTGTCAGCACAATGCTCCCTGACCCTTGTCATCACAATGCTCCAAGCCATTGTCATCACAATGCTCCATTACCATTGTCATCAGAATCCTCCATGACACTTGGCATCACAATGCTCCATGCCATTGTCATCACAATGCTCCATGTCTTTGTCAGCAAAATGCTAAATGACCTTGTCATTACAATCCTCTATGCGCTTGTCATCACAATACTCCATTTCCATTGTCATCACAATCCTCCATCAACCTTGGGATCACATTGCTTCATGCCCTTGTCATCACAATGCTCCATGCTCCTTGAAATCAAAATGATCCATGACCTCTGTCATCACAATGCTCCAAACCCTTGTGATCACATTGTTCCATAACACTTGTCATCACAACGCTCAATGATGCCTGTCATCACAATACTCCATGCCCTTTTCATCACAATGCTCCATGACCTTTGTCATCACAATTCTCAATACACTTGTGATCACAATGCTCCCTGACACTTGTCATCAGAATGCTCCTTGAAACCCGTCACGAAAAGGCTCCATGCCTTTTTCTTCACAATGCCCCATGCCAATTTCATCACAATGTTCCATACCATTGTCATCAAAATACTCCACAAGCTTGTCATCAGAATGCTCCCGGACCCTTGTCATCACAATGCTCCATTACCTTTCTCATCAGAATCCTCCATGACACTTGGCATCACAGTGCTACATGCCATTGTCATCACAATGGGCCATTACATATGTCATCACAATGCTCCCTGACACTTATCTTCACAATACTGCATGACCTGGTCATCACAATGCTCCATGCCCTTGTCATCACAATAGGCCATTCCAACTGTCATCGCAACGAACCATGAAAGTTATTAGACCAATGTTCCATGCCCTTGTCATCACAATGCTCCATGCCCTTGTTATCACAATGCTCCATGACCCCTGTCATCACAATGCTCCGTTACTCCAATCATCACAATGCTTCATGACTTTGTCATCACAGTGGTCCATGCCCTCACCATCAACAGTCTCTGTGACATTTTTAATCCCAACGCTCCATGAACTTTTCATCACAATGCTCCGTGACCCTTGTCATCACAAAGCTACATGCCTTTGTCAGAACAATGCTCCATGACACTTGTCATCACAATGTGCCATGCGCTTTTCATCACAATGATCCACAACCTTGTCATCGCTATGCTCCATAAACCTTGTAATCACAATGCTCCATGCACTTCTCATCCAAATGCTCTCTCACATGAGATATCACAATGTTCCATCACTAGTCATCAAAATCCTCCCTCACCCCTGTTATCACAATGTTCAATAACCCTTGTCATCACCATGCTACATCCCCTTATCAGCACAATGTTCCATGACCCCTGACATCACAATGTTCTATATCCCCTGTCATCAAAATGCTCCATGACCCATTTCATCCCAAAGCTCCATGACCGCTGGCATCACAATGTTCTATAAGGCCTGTCATCAAAATGTTCCATTACACTTTTCATCAAATTGCTGCATGAACATGTCATCAAAATGCTCCCTGCCCTTCTCATCACAATGCACCACACCCTTGTCACCAAAAAGCTCCATGACCATTGCCCTCACTAAGCTCCATGACCCTTGGCATCACAATGCTCCATGTCATTGTCATCACAATGCTCCATGAACCTTCTCATCACATTGCTCCATGCCCTTGTCATCACAAAGCTCCATGACTCTTGTCATCACAATGCTCGATGCCCTTTTCATCACAATGCTCCATGCCCTTGTCATTACAATCCTCCATCACCCATGTATCACAGTGTACCGTGCACTTGTCATCACAATGCTCCATGCCCACTCTCATCACAATAATCCATGAAACATTTCAGACTAATGCTCAATGCCCTTCTCATCACAATGCTCCATTACCTCTGTCATAACAAAGCTCCATGACACCTGACATGACAATGCTCCATGCCCTTGTCATCACAATGCTCCAAGACCCTCGTAATCACAAGATTCCATGCCCCTTTTTATCAGAATGCTCCATTAGACTTGTCATCACAATTCTCCATGGTCATCTCATCACAATGCTCCAGGACCTTGTCATCTCCATTCTCCATTCCCTTGTCATCACAATGCTTCATGACCCCTGTCATCACAATACTCCATGAAAATTTTCAGCCCAATGCTCCATTAACTTCTCATCACAATGCTCCATGACCAATATCATCACAATGCTCCATGACACCTGACAACACAATGATCAGGGACTCCTGTCATCACAATGCTCCAAGACCCCTGTAATCACAATGCTCCATGACCCCTGTCATCACAATACTCCATGAACATTTTCAGCCGAATGCTCCATGACCCTTGTCATCAAATTGATCCATGCCCTTGTCATCCCGATGTTCCATAACCACTGTATTCAGAATGCTCCTTGACGCTTGTCATCACAGTGCTCCATGACACCTGTCATCACAATGCCCCATGAATTTGTCAGCAAAATGCTACATGACCTTTTCATTACAATGCTCTATGCACTTGTCATCACAATACTCCATTACCATTGTCATCACTATCCGCCATGAACATTGGGATCACATTGCTTCATGCCCTTGTCATCACAATGCTCCATGCTCCTTGAAATCAACATGATCCATAACCTCTATCATCACAATGCTCCAAACCCTTGTGATCACAATGTTCCATAACACTTGTCCTCACAATGCTCCATGATGCCTGTCATCACAATACTCCATGCCCTTTTCATCACAATGCTCCATGACCTTTGTCATCACAATTATCAATACACTTGTCATCACAATGCTCTCTGACTCTTGTCGTCAGAATGCTCCTTGAACCGTGTCACGAAAAGGCTCCATGCCTTTTTCATCACAAAGCCCCATGCCATTTTCATCCCAATGCTCCATGCCATTGTCATCAAAATACTCCACAAGCTTGTCATCAGAATGCTCCATGACCCTTGTCATCACAATGCTCCGTGACTCCAGTCATCACAATGCTTCATAACGTTTGTCATCACAACGGTCCATGCCTGCGTCATCGCAAGGCTCTGTGACCTTTGTGACCACAATGCTCCATGAACTTTTCATCACAATTCTCGTGACCCTTGTCATCACAATGCTCCATGCCTTTATCAGAACAATGCTCCATGACCCTTGTCATCACAATGTGCCATGTGCTTTACACCACAATGATCCACAACCTTGTCATCGCTATGCTCCATAAACCTTGTAATCACAATGCTCCATGAACTTCTCATCCAAATACTCTCTCACATGAGATATCACAATGTTCCATCACTAGTCATCACAATCCTCCCTCACCCCTGTTATCACAATGTTCCATGACCCCTGTCATCACAATGCTACATCCCCTTATCAGCACAATTTTCCATGACCCCTGACATCACAATGTTCCATAACCCCTGTCATCAAAATGCTCCATGACCATTTTCATCCCAAAGCTCTATGACCCCTGGCATCACAATGTTCTATAACCCCTGTCATCAAAATATTACATTACATTTTTCATCAAATTGCTGCATGACCCTGTCATCAAAATGCTCCCTGCCCTTCTCATCACAATGCACCACACACTTGTCATCAAAATGCTCCATGACCATGGTCATCACTAAGCTCCATGAACCTTGGCATCACAATGCTCCATGCCATGGACATCACAATGCTCCATGAACCCTCTCATCACATTGCTCCCTGCACTTGTCATCACAAAGCTCCATGACACTTGTCATCACAATGCTCGATGCCCTTCTCATCACAATGCTCCATGTCCTTGTCATTACAATCCTCCATCACCCATGTATCACAGTGTACCGTGCCCTTGTCATCACAATGCGCCATGCCCACTGTCATCACAATAATCCATGAAACATTTCAGACCAATGCTCAATGCACTTCTCATCACAATGCTCCATTACCACTCTCAACAATGCTCCATGACCCCTGCCATCACAATGTTCCACGGCCTTGTGATCACAAGACTAAATGACCATTGTCATCAAAATGCTCCAAAACCCATGTAATCACAATGCTCCATGCCCTTGTCATCACAGAGCTCCATGACGCATGTCATCAGAATGTTCCATGGCCTTCTCCACACAATGCTCCATGCCCTTGTCATCACAATGCTCCAAGACACTCGTAATCACAATGCTCCATGCCCCTTTTCATCAGAAGGCTCCATGATATTTGTCATCACAAGTCTCCATGGTCAACTCATCACAATGCTCCAAGACCTTGTCATCACCATGCTCCATTCCCTTGTCATCACAATGCTCCATGACTCCTGTCATCACAATACTCCATGAACATTTTCAGCCCAATGCTCCATGACCTTCTCATCACAATGCTCCATGACCAATATCATCACAATGCTCCATGACCACTGTCATCACAACACTCCATGACACCTGACAACACAACGATCCGGGACTCTTGTCATCACAATGCTCCAAGACCATGCAATCACAATGCTCCATGACCCCTGTCATCACAATACTCCATGAACATTTTCAGCCCAATGCTCCATGACCCTTGTCATCACAATGATCCATGCCCTTGTCATCCCAATGTTCCATGACCCCTGTATTCACAGTGCTCCGTGACGCTTGTCATCACAGTGCTCCATGACACCTGTCATCACAATGCTCCATGCCTTTGTCAGCAAAATGCTACATGGCCTTGTCATTACAATGCTCTATGCGCTTGTCATCACAATACTCGATTACCATTGTCATCACAATCCTCCATGAACCTTGGGATCACATTGCTTCATGCCCTTGTCATCACAATGCTACATACTCCTTGAAATCAAAATGATCCATGACCTCTGTCATCACAATGCTCCAAACCCTTGTGATCACAATGTTCCATAACAATTGTCCTCACAACGCTCCAAGATGCCTGTCATCACAATACTCAATACACTTTTCATCACAATTCTCCATGACCTTTGTCATCACAATTCTCAATACACTTTTCATCACAGTGCTCCCTGACACTTGTCGTCAGTATGCTCCATGAAACCTATCATGACAAGGCTCCATGCCTTTTTCATCACAATGATCCATGCCCTTTTCATCAAAATGCTCCAAGACCCCTGTAATCACAATGCTCCATGCCCTTGCCATCCAAAGCTCCATGACGCATGTCATCAGAATGTTCCATGGACTTCTCATCACAATGCTCCCTGCTCTTGTCATCACAAAGCACTAAGACCCCTGTAATCACAATGCTCCATGCCCCTTTTCATCTCAATGCTCCTAGGAACCCTGTCAGCACAATGAACAATGCCCATCATCATAATGATTCAGGCAATTGTCATCACAATCAAATCAAAATGCTCCATGACCTCTGTCATCACAATGCTCAAAATCCTGGTGATCACAATGTTGAATAACACTTATCATCACAACACCCCATGACGCTCATCATCACAATGATCCATGGTCGTCTCATCACAAGGCTCCATGACCTTTGTCATCAAAATTCTCAATAAACTTGTCATCACAATGCTCGCTGACACTTGTCGTCAGAATGCTCCTTGAACCATGTCACAAAAAGGCTCCATGTCGTTTGCATCAAAAAGCCCCATGCCGTTTTCATCCCAATGCTGCATGCCATTGTCATCCAAATACACCACAGGCTTGTCATCAGAATGCTCCATGACCCTTGTCATCACAATTCTCCATGCACTTGTCAGCACAATGCTCCCTGACCCTTGTCATCACAATGCTCCAAGCCATTGTCATCACAATGCTCCATTACCATTGTCATCAGAATCCTCCATGACACTTGGCATCACAATGCTCCATGCCATTGTCATCACAATGCTCCATGTCTTTGTCAGCAAAATGCTAAATGACCTTGTCATTACAATCCTCTATGCGCTTGTCATCACAATACTCCATTTCCATTGTCATCACAATCCTCCATCAACCTTGGGATCACATTGCTTCATGCCCTTGTCATCACAATGCTCCATGCTCCTTGAAATCAAAATGATCCATGACCTCTGTCATCACAATGCTCCAAACCCTTGTGATCACATTGTTCCATAACACTTGTCATCACAACGCTCAATGATGCCTGTCATCACAATACTCCATGCCCTTTTCATCACAATGCTCCATGACCTTTGTCATCACAATTCTCAATACACTTGTGATCACAATGCTCCCTGACACTTGTCATCAGAATGCTCCTTGAAACCCGTCACGAAAAGGCTCCATGCCTTTTTCTTCACAATGCCCCATGCCAATTTCATCACAATGTTCCATACCATTGTCATCAAAATACTCCACAAGCTTGTCATCAGAATGCTCCCGGACCCTTGTCATCACAATGCTCCATTACCTTTCTCATCAGAATCCTCCATGACACTTGGCATCACAGTGCTACATGCCATTGTCATCACAATGGGCCATTACATATGTCATCACAATGCTCCCTGACACTTATCTTCACAATACTGCATGACCTGGTCATCACAATGCTCCATGCCCTTGTCATCACAATAGGCCATTCCAACTGTCATCGCAACGAACCATGAAAGTTATTAGACCAATGTTCCATGCCCTTGTCATCACAATGCTCCATGCCCTTGTTATCACAATGCTCCATGACCCCTGTCATCACAATGCTCCGTTACTCCAATCATCACAATGCTTCATGACTTTGTCATCACAGTGGTCCATGCCCTCACCATCAACAGTCTCTGTGACATTTTTAATCCCAACGCTCCATGAACTTTTCATCACAATGCTCCGTGACCCTTGTCATCACAAAGCTACATGCCTTTGTCAGAACAATGCTCCATGACACTTGTCATCACAATGTGCCATGCGCTTTTCATCACAATGATCCACAACCTTGTCATCGCTATGCTCCATAAACCTTGTAATCACAATGCTCCATGCACTTCTCATCCAAATGCTCTCTCACATGAGATATCACAATGTTCCATCACTAGTCATCAAAATCCTCCCTCACCCCTGTTATCACAATGTTCAATAACCCTTGTCATCACCATGCTACATCCCCTTATCAGCACAATGTTCCATGACCCCTGACATCACAATGTTCTATATCCCCTGTCATCAAAATGCTCCATGACCCATTTCATCCCAAAGCTCCATGACCGCTGGCATCACAATGTTCTATAAGGCCTGTCATCAAAATGTTCCATTACACTTTTCATCAAATTGCTGCATGAACATGTCATCAAAATGCTCCCTGCCCTTCTCATCACAATGCACCACACCCTTGTCACCAAAAAGCTCCATGACCATTGCCCTCACTAAGCTCCATGACCCTTGGCATCACAATGCTCCATGTCATTGTCATCACAATGCTCCATGAACCTTCTCATCACATTGCTCCATGCCCTTGTCATCACAAAGCTCCATGACTCTTGTCATCACAATGCTCGATGCCCTTTTCATCACAATGCTCCATGCCCTTGTCATTACAATCCTCCATCACCCATGTATCACAGTGTACCGTGCACTTGTCATCACAATGCTCCATGCCCACTCTCATCACAATAATCCATGAAACATTTCAGACTAATGCTCAATGCCCTTCTCATCACAATGCTCCATTACCTCTGTCATAACAATGCTCCATGACACCTGACATGACAATGCTCCATGCCCTTGTCATCACAATGCTCCAAGACCCTCGTAATCACAAGATTCCATGCCCCTTTTTATCAGAATGCTCCATTAGACTTGTCATCACAATTCTCCATGGTCATCTCATCACAATGCTCCAGGACCTTGTCATCTCCATTCTCCATTCCCTTGTCATCACAATGCTTCATGACCCCTGTCATCACAATACTCCATGAAAATTTTCAGCCCAATGCTCCATTAACTTCTCATCACAATGCTCCATGACCAATATCATCACAATGCTCCATGACCACTGTCATCACAACACTCCATGACACCTGACAACACAATGATCAGGGACTCCTGTCATCACAATGCTCCAAGACCCCTGTAATCACAATGCTCCATGACCCATGTCATCACAATACTCCATGAACATTTTCAGCCGAATGCTCCATGACCCTTGTCATCAAATTGATCCATGCTCTTGTCATCCCAATGTTCCATAACCACTGTATTCAGAATGCTCCTTGACGCTTGTCATCACAGTGCTCCATGACACCTGTCATCACAATGCCCTATGAATTTGTCAGCAAAATGCTACATGACCTTTTCATTACAATGCTCTATGCACTTGTCATCACAATACTCCATTACCATTGTCATCACTATCCGCCATGAACATTGGGATCACATTGCTTCATGCCCTTGTCATCACAATGCTCCATGCTCCTTGAAATCAACATGATCCATAACCTCTATCATCACAATGCTCCAAACCCTTGTGATCACAATGTTCCATAACACTTGTCCTCACAATGCTCCATGATGCCTGTCATCACAATACTCCATGCCCTTTTCATCACAATGCTCCATGACCTTTGTCATCACAATTATCAATACACTTGTCATCACAATGCTCCCTGACTCTTGTCGTCAGAATGCTCCTTGAACCGTGTCACGAAAAGGCTCCATGCCTTTTTCATCACAAAGCCCCATGCCATTTTCATCCCAATGCTCCAGGCCATTGTCATCAAAATACTCCACAAGCTTGTCATCAGAATGCTCCGTGACCCTTGTCATCACAATTCTCCATGCACTTGTCAGCACAATGCACCCTGACCCTTGTCATCACAATGCTCCAAGCCATTGTCATCAAAATACTCCACAAGCTTGTCATCAGAATGCTCACTGACACTTGTCATCACAATGCTCCAAGCCATTATCATCACAATGCTCCATTACCTTTGTCATCAGAATCCTCCATGACACTTGGCATCACAATGCTCCATGCCATTGTCATCAAAATGGGCCATTACATATGTCATCACAATGCTCCCTGACACATCTCTTCACCATACTTCATGCCCTTGTCTTAACAATGCACCATTCAAGCTGTCATCACAATAATCCATGAAACTTATTAGACCAATGCTCCATGCCCTTGTCATCACAATGCTCCATGACCTTGTTATCACAATGTTCCAAGACCCCTGTAATCAGAATGCTCCATGCCCCTTTTAATCAGTATGCTCCATGAGACTTTTCATCACATGGCTCCATGGTTTTCTCATCATAATGCTCCAGGACCTTGTCATCACAATGCTTCACAACATTGTCATGAAAATTCTCAATGGCACTTGTCATCATAATGCTCCAAGCCCTAGTCATCACAATGCTCCATGATATTGGTCATCACAATCCTCCCTTACATTTGGCATCACAATGCTCCATGCCATTGTCATCGCAATGGACCAGGATATATGTCATCACAATACCCTGACACCTCTCTTCACAATACTCCATGCCCTTATCATCACAAAGCTCCATGCCCTTGTCATCACAATGCACCATGTCCACTGTCATCACAATAATCTATGAAAATTGTCAGACCAAAGCTCCATGACCCTGTCATCACAATTCTCCATGCCCTTGTCATCACAATGCTCCATGTCCCCTGTCATCACAATGCTCGGTGACTCCAGTCATCACAATGCTTCATAAAGTTTGTCATCACAGCGGTCCATGCCCACGTCATCACAAGGCTCTGTGACCTTTGTAACCACAATGCTCCATGACCCTTGTCCTCACAATGCTCCATGCCTTTGTCAGAACAATTCTCCATGACCCTTGTCATCACAATGTGCCATGCGCTTTTCATCACAATGATCCACAACCTTGTCATCACTATGCTCAATAAACCTTGTAATCACAATGCTCCATGCACTTTTCCTCCAAATGCTCTCTCACATGAGATATCACAATGTTCCATCACTAGTCATCACAATCCTCCCTCACCCCAGTTATCACAATGTACCATGACCCCTGTCATCACAATGCTACATCCCCTTATCAACACAATATTCATTGACACCTGACATCACAATGTTCCATAACCACTGTCATCAAAATGCTCCATGACACTTTTCATCCCAAAGCTCCATGATCCCTGGCCACACAATGTTCAATAACCCCTGTCATCAAAATATTCCATTACACTTTTCATCAAATTGCTGCATGACCCTGTCATCAAAATGCTTCCTGCCTTTCTCATCACAATGCACCACACCCTTGTCATCAAAATGCTGCATGACCTTTGTCATCCCAAAGCTCCATGACACTTGGCATCACAATGCTCCATGTCATTGTCATCACAATGCTCCATGAACCCAGTCATCACATTGCTCCATGCCCTTGTCATCACAAAGCTCAATAACACTTGTCATCACAATGCTCGATGCCTTTCTCATCACAATGCTCCATGCCCTTGTCATTACAATCCTCCATGACCCATGTATCACAGTGTTCCGTGCCCTTGTCATCACAATGCTCCATGCCCCATCTCATCACAATAATCCATGAAACATTTCAGACCAATGCTCAATGCCCTTCTCATCACAATGCTCCATTACTTCTGTCATAACAATGCTCCAATACCCCTGCCATCACAATGTTCCACGGCCTTGTTATCACAAGGCTCCATGACCCTTGTCATCAAAATAGCCCAAGACCCCTGTAATCACAATGCTCAATGCCCTAGTCATAACAAAGCTCGATGACGCATGTCATCAGAAAGTTCCATGGCCTTCTCCTCAAAATGCTCCATGCCCCTTTTCATCAGAATGCTCCATGAGACTTGTCATCACAAGTCTCCTTGGTCATCTCATAACAATGCTCCAGGAACTTGTCATCACCATGCTCCATTCCCTTGTCATCACAATGCTCCATGACCCCTGTCATCACAATACTCCATGAAAATTTTCAGCCCAATGCTCCATGACATTCTCATCACAATGCTCCATGACCAATATCATCACAATGCTCCAAGACCACTGTCATCACAACACTCCATCACACCAGACAACACAATGATCCGGGACTCTTGTCATCACAATGCTCCAAGACCGCTCTAATCACAATGCTCCATGTCCCCTGTCATCACAACACTTCATGAACATTTTCAGCCCAATGCTCCATGACCCTTGTCATCACAATGATATATGCCCTTCTCATCCCAATGCTCCATGACCCCTGTATTCACAATGCTCCATGACACTTGTCATCACAGTGCTGCATGACACCTGTCATCACAATGCTCCATGCCTTTGTCAGCAAAATGCTACATGACCTTGTCATTACAATGCTCTATGTGCTTATCATCACAATGCTCCATTACCATTGTCATCACAATCCTCAATGAACCTTGGGATCACATTGCTTCATGCCCTTGTCATCACAATGCTCCATGCTCCTTGAAATGAAAATGATCCATGACCTCTGTCATCACAATGCTCCAAACCCTTGTGATCACAATGTTCCATAACACTTGTCATCACTATGATCCATGATGTCTGTCATCACAATACTCCATGCCCTTTTCATCACAGTGCTCCATGAAATTTTTCATCACAATTCTCAATACACTTGTCATCACAATGCTCCCTGACACTTGTCAACATAATGCTCCTTGAACCCTGTCACGAAAAGTCTCCATGCCTTTTTCATCACATTGCCCCATGCCGTTTTCCTCCTAATGCTCCATGCCACTGTCATAAAAATACTCCACAAGCTTGTCATCAGAATGCTCCATGACACTTGTCATCACAATTCTCCATGCACTTGTCAGCACAATGCTCCCTGACCCTTGTCATCACAATGCTCCAAGCCATTGTCACCAAAATGCTCCATTACCTTTGGCATCAGAATCCTCCTTGACACTTGGCATCACAATGCTCCATACCATTTTCATCACAATGGGCCATTACATATGTCATCACAATGCTCCCTGACACCT
The DNA here is from genome assembly GCF_025265405.1 of Mesoplodon densirostris. Classification (NCBI taxonomy): domain Eukaryota; kingdom Metazoa; phylum Chordata; class Mammalia; order Artiodactyla; family Ziphiidae; genus Mesoplodon; species Mesoplodon densirostris. Next base: position 12,257,657 of record NW_026778195.1, on the reverse strand, counting down.
CTCTTGACAATACTGCATGACCTGGTCATCACAATCCTCCATGCCCTTGTCATCACAATGAGCCATTCCAACTGTCATCACAATAATCCATGAAACTTATTAGACCAATGCTCCATGCCTTTGTCGTCACATTTCTCCATGCCCTTGTTATCACAATGTTCCAAGACCCGTGTAATCAGAATCCTCCATGCCCCTTTTCATCAGGGTGCTCCATGAGACTTGTCATCACAAGTCTCCATGGTTTTCTCATCACAATGCTCCAGGACCTTGTCATCACAATGCTTCACGACATTGTCATGAAAATTTTCAATGGCCCTTGTCATCATAATGCTCCATGCCCTATTCATCACAATGCTCCATTATATTTGTCATCACAATCCTCCCTTACATTTGTCATCACAAAGCTCCATGCCATTGTCATCGCAATGGACCATGACATATGTCATCACAATGACCTGACACCTCTCTTCACAATACTCCATGTCCTTGTCATCACAATGTTCCATGCCCTTGTCATCACAATGCACCATGTCCAGTGTCATCACAATAATCTATGAAATTGTCAGACCAAATCTCCATGAACCTGTCATCACAATGCTCCATGCCTTTGTCATCACAATGCTCCATGTCCCCTGTCATCAGAGTGCTCCGTGACTCCAGTCATCACAATGCTTCATAAAGTTTGTCATCACAACGGTCCATGCCCACGTCATCACAAGGCTCTGTGACGTTTGTAAACACAATGCTCCATAAACTTTTCCTCACAATCCTCAGTGACCCTTGTCCTCACAATACTCCATGTCTTTGTAAGAACAATGCTCCATGACACTTGTCATCACAATGTGCCATGCGCTTTTCATCACAATGATCCACAACATTGTCATCACTATGCTCCATAAACCTTGTAATCACAATGCTCCATTCACTTCTCATCCAAATGCTCTCTCACATGAGATATCACAATGTTCCATCACTAGTCATCACAATCCTCCCTCACCCCTGTTATCACAATGTTCCATGACGCCTGACATCAAAATATTCCATAACCCTGTCATCAAAATGTTCCATTACACTTTTCTTCAAATTGCTGCATGACCCAGTCATCAAAATGCTCCCTGCCCTTCTCATCACAATGTACCACACACTTGTCATCAAAATGCTCCATGACCATTGTCATCACTAAGATCCATGACCCTTGGCATTACAATGCTCCATTTCATTGTCATCACAATGCTCCATGAACCCTCTCATCACATTGCTCCATGCCCTTGTCATCACAAAGCTCCATGACACTTGTCATCACAATGCTCGATGCCCTTCTCATCAGAATGCTCCATGCCCTTGTCATTACAATCCTCCATGACCCATGTATCACAGTGTACCGTGCCCTTGACATCACAAAGCGCCACGCCCACTCTCATCACAATAATCCATGAAATATATCCGACCAATGCTCAATGCCCTTCTCATCACAATGCTCCATTACCTCTGTCATAACAATGCTCCATGACCCCTGCCATCACAAGGATCCATGGCCTTGTCATCACAAGGCCCCATGACCCTTGTCATCACAATGATCCAAGACCCATGTAATCACAATGGTCCATGCACTTGTCATTACAAAGCTCCATGACGCATGTCATCAGAATGTTCCATGGCCTTCTCCACAAAAAGCTCCATGCCCTTGTCATCACAATGCTGCATTACCCCTGTCATAACAATGCTCCATAACCCCTGCCATCACGATGTTCCATGGCCCTGTCATCACAAGGCTCCATGACCCTTCTCATCACAATGCTCCAAGAACACTGTAATCACAATGCTCTATGCCCCTTTTCATCTCAATGATCCATGAACCCTGTCATCACAATGCACCATGCCCATCATCATAATGATTCATGCTATTGTCATCACAAAGAAATAAAAATGCTCCATGACCTCTGTCATAAAAATGCTCCAAACCCTTGTGATCACAATATTCCATAACACTTGTCATCACAAAGCCCCATGACGCTCTTCATCACAATTATCCATGGTCTTCTCATCACAATTCTCCATGACCTTCGTCATCACAATGCTCAATACACTTGTCATCAAAATGCTCCCTGACACTTGTTGTCTGTATTCTCCTTGAACTCTGTCAAGACAAGGCTCCATGCCTTTTTCATCAAAATGATCCATGCACTTTTCATCACGGTGCTCCAAGACAAATGTTATCACAATGCTCCATGCCATTGTCATCACAAAGCTCAATGACGCATGCCATCAGAATGCTCCTTGGTCTTCTCCTCACCATGCTCCATGCCCTTGTCATCAAAATGTTCCAAGACCCCTGTAATCACAATGCTCCATGCCCCTTTTCATCAGTATGCTCCATGAGACTTGTCATCAAAAGGCTCCATGGTTTTGTCATCACAATGCTCCAGGACCTTGTCATCACAATGCTTCATGACCTTGTCATGAAAATTTTCAATGGCCCTTGTCATCATAATGCTCCAAGCCCTAATCATCACAATGCTCCATTATATTTGTCATCAGAAACCTCCATTATCTTTGGCATCACAATGCTCCATGCCATTGTCATCGCAATGGACCATGACATATGTCATCACAATGCTCCCTGACACCTGTCTTCACAATACTCCATGACCTTATCATCACAATGCTCCATGCCCTTGTCATCACAATGCACCATGCCCACTCTCATCACAATAATCTATGAAACTTGTCAGACCAATGCACCATGCCCCTGTCATCACAATGCACCATGCCCTTGTCATCACAGTGCTCCATGACCCCTGTCATCACAAGGCTCTGTGCCTCCAGTCATCACAATGCTTCATAAAGATTGTCATCACTATGGTCCATGCCCGCGTCATCACAAGGCTCTGTGACCTTTGTATCCACAATGCTCCATGTATTTTTCATCACAATTCTCTGTGACCCTTGTCATCACAATGCTCCATGTCTTTGTCTGAACAATGCTCCATGACCATTGTCATCACAGTGTGCCACGTGCATTTCATCACAACTGTCCACAAGCTTGTCATTGCAATGCTCCATAATCCTTGTAATCACAATGGTCCATGCACTTCTCATCAAAATGCTCTCTCACCAGAGATATCACAATGTTCCATCACTAGTCATCACAATACTCCCTCACCCCTGGAATCACAGTGATCCATGACCCTGTCATCACAATGCTACATCCACTTGTCATCACAATGTTCCATGACCCCTTCCATCACAATGTTCCATAAGCCCTGTCATCAAAATGCTCCATGACCCTTTCCATCCCAAAGATCCAAATCCCCTGCCATCACAATGTTCTATAACCCCTGCCATCTAAATGTTCCATTACACTTTTTATCAAATTGCTGCAGGACCCGGTTATCAAAATGCTCCCTGCCCTTCTCATCAAAATGCTCCATGACTTGTCATCACAAAGCCCGAAGACTCTTGGCATCACAATGCTCCATGTCATTGTCATCACAATGCTCCATGTACCCTCTCATCACATTGCTCCATGCCCTTGTCATCACACAGCTCCATGACATTTGTCATCACAATGCTCAATAAACTTGTCATCACAATGCTCCCTGACCCTTGTCATCAGTATGCTCCTTCAACACTGTCATAACAAGTTTCCATGCATTTTTCATCACAATGATCCATGACCATTTCATCACAATGCTCCAAGACCCCTGTAATCACAATGCTGCATGCTCCTATTCATCACAATGCTCCATGAGACTTGCCATCACAAGTCTCCATGGTCTTCTCATCACAATGTTCCAGGACCTTGACATCACCATGATCCATTCCCTTGTCATCACAATGCTCCATGACCCCTGTCATCACAATAATCCATGAACATTTTCAGCCCAATGCTCCACGACCTTCTCCTCACAATGCTCCATTGCCAATATCATCACAATGCCCCATGACCACTGTCATCACAACACTCCATGACACCTGACCACACAATGATCCAGGACTCTGGTCATCACAATGCTCCATTCCCTTGTCGTCACATTGCTACATGACACCTGTCATCAAAACTCTCCATGAACATTTTCAGCCCAGTGCTCCATGACACTTGTCATCACAGTGATCCATGCCCTTGCCATCCCAATGCTCCATGACCCCTGTATTCACAATGCTCCTTGACGCTTGTCATCACAGTGCTCCATGACACATGTCATCACAATGCTCCATGCCTTTGTCAGCAAAATGCTACATGACCTTTTCATTACAATGCTCTATGCACTTGTCATCACAATACTCCATTTCCATTGTCATCACAATCCTCCATGTACCTTAGGATCACATTGCTTCATGCGCATGTCATCACAATGCTCCATGCTCCTTGAAATCAAAATGATCCATGACCTCTGTCATCACAATGCTCCAAACCCTTGTGATCACAATGTTCCATAACACTTGTCATCACAACGCTCCATGATGCCTGTCATCACAATACTCCATGCACTTTTCATCACAATGCTCCATGACCTTTGTCACCACAATTCTCAATACACTTGTCATCACAATGCTCCCTGACACTTGTCATCAGAATGCTCCTTGAACCCTGTCACAAAAAGGCTCCATGCCTTTTTCATAACAATGCCCCATGCCATTTTCATCACAATGCTCCATGCCATTGTCATAAAAATACTCCACAAGCTTGTCATCAGAATGCTCCATGACCCTTGTCATCACAATTCTCCATGCACTTGTCAGCACAATGCTCCCTGACCCTTGTCATCACAATACTCCAAGCCATTGTCATCACAATGCTCCATTACCTTTGTCATCAAAATCCTCCCTGACACTTGGCATCACAATGCTTCATGCCATCCTCATCACAATGGGCCATTACATATGTGATCACAATGCTCCCTGACACCTTTCTTAACAATAGGGCATGACATGGTCATCACAATGCTCCATGCCCTTGTCATCACAGTGTGCCATTCCAACTCTCATCGCAATACTCCATGAAAGTTATTACTCCAATGTTCCATGCCCTTGTCATCACAATGCTCCATGCCCTTGTTATCACAATGCTCCATGACCCCTGTAATCACAATGCTCCGTGACTCCAGTCATCACAATGCTTCATGACCTTTGTCATCCCAATGGTCCATGCCCTTGTCATCAACAGTCTCTGTGACGTTTTTAACCACAATGCTGCATGAACTTTTCATCACAATGCTCTTTGACCCTTGTCATCACAATGCTCTATGCCTTACTCAGCACAGTGCTCCATGACGCTTGTCACCACAATGCTCCATGCGCTTGTCAGCCCAATGCTCCATGACACATGTCATCACAATGCACCATGCGCTTGTCATCACAGTGCTACACAACATTGTCATCACAATGCTTCATAAAATTTGTCATCACAGTGCTCCATGCACTTCTCATCAAAATGCTCTCTCACCACTGATATCACAATGCTACATCACTATTTGTCAAAATACTCCCTCACCCCTGTCATCACAATGTTCCATGACTCCTGTCATCACAATGCTACATGCACTTATCATCACAATGTTTGATGACGCCTGACATCACAATGTTCCATAACAACTGTCATCAAAATATTCCATGACACTTTTCATCAAATTGCTCCATGACCCTGTCATCAGAATGCTCCCTGACCTACTCATCACAATGCACAACGCCCTTGCCATCAAAATGCTCCATGACCTTTGTCATCACAAAGATCCATGACCCTTGGCATCACAATGCTCCATGTCATTGTCATCACAATGCTCCATGAACGCTCTCATCACATTGCTCCATGCCCTTGTCTTCACATAGCTCCATGACACATGTCATCAAAATGCTCCATGGCCTTCTCATCACAATGCTCCATGCGCTTGCCATCACAATGCTCCATTACCCCTTTCATAACAATGCACCATGACCCCTGCCATCACGATGTTCCATGGCCTTGTCATCACAAGGCTCTATGACCCTTCTCATCACAATGCTCCAGTAACACTGTAATCACAATGCTCTATGCCCCTTTTCCTCTCAATGATCCATGAACCCTGTCATCAAAATGCACCATGCCAATCATCATAATGCTTCATGCTATTGTCATAACAACGAAATCAAATTGTTCCATGACCTCTGTCATAACAATGCTCCAAACCCTTGTGATCACAATATTCCATAACACTTGTCATCACAATGCCCCATGAGGCTCGTCATCACAATTATCCATGGTCTTCTCATCACAATACTCCATGACCTTCGTCATCACAATGCTCAATACACATGTCATCAACATGCTCCCTGACACTTGTTGTCTGTAAGCTCTTTGAACCCTGTCATGACAAGGCTGCATGCCTTTTTCATCACAGTGATCCATGCCCTTTTCATCACAGTGCTCCAAGTCCCATGTAATCACAGTGGTCCATGCCATTGTCATCACAAAGCTCAATGACGCATGCCATCAGAATGCTACTTGGTCTTCTCCTCACAATGCTCCAGGCCCTTGTCTTCACAATGTTCCAAGACCCCTGTAATCACAATGCTCCATTCCCCTTTTAATCAGTATGCTCCATGAGACTTGTCATCTCAAGGCTCCATGGTTTTGTCATCACAATGCTCCAGGACCTTGTCATCACAATGATTCACGACATTGTCATCAAAATTTTCAATGGCCCTTGTCATCATAATGCTCCAAACCTTAATCATCACAATGCTCCATTATATTTGTCATCACAATCCTGCATTACATTTGGTATCACAAAGATCCATGCCATTGTCATGGCCATGGATCATGACAAAAATCATCACAATGCTCCCTGACACCTGTCTTCACAATACTCCATGACCTTATCATCACAATGCTCCATGCCCTTGTCATCACAATGCACCATGCCCACTCTCATCACAATAATCTATGAAACTTGTCAGACCAATGCTCCATGCCACTGTCATCACAATGCTCCATGCTCTTGTCATCACAAGGCTCCATGACCCCTGTCATCACAATGCTCCGTGACTCCAGTCATCACAATGCTTCATAACGTTTGTCATCACAATGGTCCATGCCCGCGTCATCACAAGGCTCTGTGACCTTTGTAACCACAATGCTCCATGAACTTTTCATCACAATTCTCTGAGAAACTTGTCATCACAATGCTCCATGTCTTTGTCAGAACAATGCTCCATGACCATTGTCATCACAATAATCCATGAACATTTTCAGCCCAATGCTCCACGACCTTCTCATCACAATGCTCCATTGCCAATATCATCACAATGCTCCATGACCACTGTCATCACAACAATCCATGACACCTGAACACACAATGATCCATGACCTCTGTCATCACAGTGCTCCAAACCCTTGTGATCACAATGTTCCATAACACTTGTCCTCACAACGCTCCATGATGCCTGTCATCACAATACTCCATGCCTTTTTCATCACAATGCTCCATGAACTTTGTCACCACAATTCTCAATACACTTGTCATCACAATGCTCCCTGACACTTGTCATCAGAATGCTCCTTGAACCCTGTCACGAAAAGGCTCCATGCCATTTTCATCACAATGCCCCATGCCATTTTCATCACAATGCTCCATGCCATTGTCATCAAAATACTCCACAAGCTTGTTATCAGAATGCTCCATGACCCTTGTCATCACAATTCTCCATGCACTTGTCAGCACAATGCTCCCTGACCCTTTTCATCACAATGATGCAAGCCATTGTCATCACAATGCTCCAATACCTTTGTCATCAGAATCCTCCCTGACACTTGGCATCACAATGCTCCATGCCATCCTCATCACAATGGGCCATTACATATGTGATCACAATGCTCCCTGACACCTGTCTTCACAATACGGCATGACCTGGTCATCACAATGCTCCATGCCCTTGTCATCACAGTGTGCCATTCCAACTCTCATCGCAATACTCCATGAAAGTTATTAGACCAATGTTCCATGCCCTTGTCATCACAATGCTCCATGCCCTTGTTATCACAATGCTCCATGACCCCTATCATCACAATGCTCCAAGAACACTGTAATCACAATGCTCTATGCCCCTTTTCATCTCAGTGATCCATGAACCCTGTCATCACAATGCACCATGCCCATCATTATAATGCTTCATGCTATTGTCATCACAAAGAAATAAAAATGCTCCATGACCTCTGTCATAAAAATGCTCCAAATCCTTGTGATCACAATATTCCATAACACTTGTCATCACAAAGCCCCATGACGCTCTTCATCACAATTATCCATGGTCTTCTCATCACAATGCTCCATGACCTTCGTCATCACAATGCTCAATACATTTGTCATCAAATTGCTCCCTGACACTTGTTGTCTGTATGCTCCTTGAACTCTGTCATGACAAGGCTCCATGCCTTTTTCATCACAATGATCCATGCACTTTTCATCACAGTGCTCCAAGACCAATGTAATCACAAAGCTCCATGCACTTGTCATCACAAAGCTCAATGACGCATGCCATCAGAATGCTCCTTGGTCTTCTCCTCACCATGCTCCATGCCCTTGTCATCACAATGTTCCAAGACCCCTGTAATCACAATGCTCCATGCCCCTTTTCTTCAGTATGCTCCATGAGACTTGTCATCAAAAGGCTCCATGGTTTTGTCATCACAATGCTCCAGGACCTTGTCATCACAATGCTTCATGACCTTGTCATGAAAATTTTCAATGGCCCTTGTCATCATAATGCTCCAAGCCATAATCATCACAATGCTCCATTATATTTGTCATCACAATCCTCCATTAAATTTGGCATCACAATGCTCCATGCCATTGTTATCGCAATGGACCATGACATATGTCATCACAATGCTCCCTGACACCTGTCTTCACAATACTCCATGACCTTATCATCACAATGCTCCATGCCCTTGTCATCACAATGCACCATGCCCACTCTCATCACAATAATCTATGAAACTTGTCAGACCAATGCACCATGCCCCTGTCATCACAATGCACCATGCCCTTTTCATCACAGTGCTCCATGACCCCTGTCATCACAATGCTCTCTGACTCCAGTCATCACAATGCTTCATAAAGATTGTCATCACAATGGTCAATGCCCGCGTCATCACAAGGCTCTGTGACCTTTGTAACCACAATGCTCCATGAATTTTTCATCACAATTCTCTGTGACCCTTATCATCACAATGCTCCATGTCTTTGTCAGAACAATGCTCCATGACCATTGTCATCACAGTATGCCACATGCATTTCATCACAACTGTCCACAACCTTGTCATTGCAATGCTCCATAAACCTTGTAATCACAATGGTCCATGCACTTCTCATCAAAATGCTCTCTCACCAGAGATATCACAATGTTCCATCACTAGTCATCACAATACTCCCTCACCCCTGGAATCACAATGATCCATGACCCTGTCATCACAATGCTACATCCACTTATCATCACAATGTTCTATGACCCCTGCCATAACAATGTTCCATAAGCCCTGTCATCAAAATGCTCCATGACCTTTTGCATCCCAAAACTCCAAGACCCCTGCCATCACAATGTTCTATAACCCCTGCCATCTAAATGTTCCATTACACTTTTTATCAAATTGCTGCATGACTCGGTCATCAAAATGCTCCCTGCTCTTCTCATCAAAATGCTCCGTGACTTGTCATCACAAAGCTCCAAGACACTTGGCATCACAATGCTCCATGTCATTGTCATCACAATGCTCCATGAACGCTCTCATCACATTGCTCCATGCCCTTGTCATCACAAAGCTCCATGCTCCTTGAAATCAAAATGATCCATGACCTCTGTCATCACAATGCTCCATACCCTTGTGATCACAATGTTCCATAACACTTGTCATCACAACGCTCCATGATGCCTGTCATCACAATACTCCATGCCCTTTTCATCACAATGCTCCATGACCTTAGTCACCACAATTCTCAATACACTTGTCATCACAATGCTCCCTGACACTTGTCATCAGAATGCTCCTTGAACCCTGTCACGAAAAGGCTCCATGCCTTTTTCATCACAATGTCCCATGCCATTTTCATCACAATGCTCCATGCCATTGTCATCAAAATACTCCACAAGCTTGTCATCAGAATGCTCCATGACCCTTGTCATCACAATTCTCCATGCACTTGTCAGCACAATGCTCCCTGACCCTTGTTCTCACAATGCTCCAAGCCATTGTCATCACAATGCTCCATTACATTTGTCATCAGAATCCTCCCTGACACTTGGCATCACAATGCTCCATGCCATCCTCATCACAATGGGCCATTACATATGTCATCACAATGCTCCCTGACACCTGTCTTCACAATATGGCATGACCTGGTCATCACAATGCTCCATGCCCTTGTCATCACAGTGTGCTATTCCAACTGTCATCGCAATACTCCATGAAAGTTATTAGTCCAATGTTCCATGCCCTTGTCATCACAATGCTCCATGACCCCTGTCATCACAATCCTCCGTGACTCCAGTCATCACAATGCTTCATGACCTTTGTCATCCCAATGGTCCATGCCCTTGTCATCAACAGTCTCTGTGACGTTTTAAACCACAATGCTCCATGAACTTTTCATCACAATGCTCTTTGACCCTTGTCATCACAATGCTTTATGCCTTACTCAGCACAGTGCTCCATGACGCTTGTCACCACAATGCTCCATGCGCTTGTCAGCCCAATGCTCCATGACACATGTCATCACAATGCACCATGCGCTTGTCATCACAGTGCTCCACAACATTGTCATCACAATGCTCCATAAAATTTGTCATCACAATGCTCCATGCACTTCTCATCAAAATGCTCTCTCACCACTGATATCACAATGCTACATCACTATTTGTCACAATACTCCCTCACCCCTGTCATCACAATGTTCCATGGCTCCTGTCATCACAATGCTACATGCACTTATCATCACAATGTTCGATGACCCCTGAAATCACAATGTTCCATAACACCTGTCATCAAAATGTTCCATGGCACTTTTCATCAAATTGCTCCATGACCCTGTCATCAGAATGCTCCCTGCCCTTCTCATCACAATGCACAACGTCCTTGCCATCAAAATGCTCCATGACCTTTGTCATCACAAAGATCCATGACCCTTGGCATCACAATGCTCCATGTCATTGTCATCACAATGCTCCATGAACACTCTCATCACATTGCTCCATGCCCTTGTCTTCACATAGCTCCATGACACATGTCATCAGAATGCTCCATGGCCTTCTCATCACAATGCTCCATGCCCTTGCCATCACAATGCTCCATTACCCCTGTCATAACAATGCACCATGACCCATGCCATCACGATGTTCCATGGCCTTGTCATCACAAGGCTCTATGACCCTTCTCATCACAATGCTCGAGTAACACTGTAATCACAATGCTCTATGTCCCTTTTCCTCTCAATGATCCATGAACCCTGTCATCAAAATGCACCATGCCCATCATCATAATGCTTCATGCTATTGTCATAACAACGAAATCAAATTGTTCCATGACCTCTGTCATAACAATGCTCCAAACCCTTGTGATCACAATATTCCATAACACTTGTCATCACAATGCCCCATGAGGCTCGTCACCACAATTATCCACGGTCTTCTCATCACAATGCTCCATGACCTTCGTCATCACAATGCTCAATACACATGTCATCAACATGCTCCCTGACATTTGTTGTCTGTATGCTCCTTGAACCCTGTCATGACAAGGCTGCATGCCTTTTTCATCACAGTGACCCATGCCCTTTTCATCACAGTGCTCCAAGTCCCATGTAATCACAGTGGTCCATGCCATTGTCATCACAAAGCTCAATGACGCATGCCATCAGAATGCTCCTTGGTCTTCTCCTCACAATGCTCCATGCCCTTGTCTTCACAATGTTCCAAGACCCCTGTAATCACAATGCTCCTTTCCCCTTTTAATCAGTATGCTCCATGAGAATTGTCATCACAAGGCTCCATGGTTTTGTCATCACAATGCTCCAGGACCTTGTCATCACAATGCTTCACGACATTGTCATCAAAATTTTCAATGGCCCTTGTCATCATAATGCTCCAAACCCTAATCATCACAATGCTCCATTATATTTGTCATCACAATCCTCCATCACATTTGGTATCACAAAGCTCCATGCCATTGTCATCGCCATGGACCATGACATATGTCATCACAATGCTCCCTGACACCTGTCTTCACAATACTCCATGACCTTATCATCACAATGCTCCATGCCCTTTTCATCACAATGCACCATGCCCACTCTCATCACAATAATCTATGAAACTTGTCAGACCAATGCTCCATACCACTGTCATCACAATGCTCCATGCCCTTGTCATCACAATGCTTCATGACCTTTGTCATCACAATGGTCCATGCCCTCGTCATCAACAGTCTCTGTGACCTTTTTAACCACAATTCTCCATGAAATTTTCATCACAATGCTCTTTGACCCTTGTCATCACAATGCTCTATGCCTTTCTCAGCACAATGCTCCATGACCCTTGTCATCACAATGCTCCATGCGCTTGTCATCATAATGCTCCATGACACATGTCATCACAGTGCACCATGCGCTTGTCATCACAGTGCTCCACAACATTGTCATCACAATGCTCCATAAAATTTGTCTTCACAATGCTCCATGCATTTCTCAAAATGCTCTCTCACCACTGATATCACAATGCTACATCACTATTTGTCACAATACTCCCTCACCCCTGTCATCACATGTTCCATGCCTCCTGTCATCACAATGCTTCATGCACTTATCATCACAATGTTCGATGATCCCTAAAATCACAATGTTCCATAACACCTGTCATCAAAATGTTCCATGACACTTTTCATCAAATTGCTCCATGACCCTGTCATCAGAATGCTCCCTGCCCTTCTCATCACAATGCACAACGCCCTTGCCATCAAAATGCTCCATGACCTTTATCATCAAAAAGATCCATGACCCTTGGCATCACAATGCTCCATGTCATTGTCATCACAATGCTCCATGAACGCTCTCATCACATTGCTCCATGCCCTTGTCTTCACATAGCTCCATGACACATGTCACCAGAATGCTCCATGGCCTTCTCATCACAATGCTCCAAGCCCTTGCCATCACAATGCTCCACTACCCCTGTCATAACAATGCTACATGACCCCTGCCATCACAATGCTCCATGCCCTTGTCATCACAATGCTCCAAGACCCTTGTCATCACAATGCTCCATGCCCCATTTCATCTCAATGCTCCATGAAATCTGTCATCACAATGCTCCAAGACCCTTGTAATCACAATGCTCCATGCCCCTTTTCATCTCAATGCTCCATGAACCCTGTCATCACACTGCTCCATGCCCATCATCATAATGCTTCAGTCTATTGTCATCACAATGAAATCAATATTCTGCATGACCTGTGTCATCATAATGCTCCAAAGCCTTGTGATTACAATGTTGCATAACACGTATCATCACAACACCCCATGACGCTCATCATCACTATTATCCATGGTCTTCTCATCACAATGTTCCATGATCTTTGTCATCACAATGCTCAATACACTTGTCATCACAATGCTCCCTGACCCTTGTCGTCAGTATGCTCCTTGAACCCTGTCATGACAAGTTTCCATGCAGTTTTCATCACAATGATCCATGAGGATTTCATCACAATGCTCCAAGGTCCCTGTAATAACAATGCTCCATGCACTTGTCATCACAAACCTCCATGACGCATGTCATCAGAATGCTCCATGGCCTTCTCTTCACAATGCTCTATGCCCTAGTCATAACAATGCTCCAAGACCCATGTAATCACAATGCACCATGCCCCTTTTCATCAGAATGCTCCATGAGACTTTCCATCACAAGTCTCCATGATCTTCACATCACAATGTTCCAGGACTTTGACATCACCATGATCCATTCCCTTGTCATCACAATGCTCCATGACCCCTGTCATCACAATACTCCATGCCCTTTTCATCACAATGCTCCATGACCTTTGTCACCACAATTCTCAATACACATGTCATCACAATGCTCCCTGACACTTGTCATCAGAATGCCCCTTGAACCCTGTCACGAAAAGGCTCCATGCCTTTTTCATCACAATGCTCCATGCCATTTTCATCAAAATGCTCCAGGCCATTGTCATCAAAATATTCCACAAGCTTGTCATCAGAATGCTCCATGACCATTGTCATCACAATGCTCCTTGCCATCCTCATCACAATGGGCCATTACATATGTGATCACAATGCTCCCTGACACCTGTCTTCACAATGCTCCATGACCTTATCATCACAATGCTCCATGCCCTTGTCATCACAATGCACCATGCCCACTCTCATCACAATAATCTATGAAACTTGTCAGACCAATGCTCCATGCCCCTGTCATCACAATGCTCCATGACCCCTGTCATCACAATGCTCCGTGACTCCAGTCATCACAATGCTTCATAACGTTTGTCATCACAGTGGTCCATGCCGGCGTCATCACAAGGCTCTTTGACCTTTGTAACCACAATGCTCCATGAACTTTTCATCACAATTCTCTGAGAAACTTGTCATCACAATGCTCCATGTCTTTGTCAGAACAATGCTCCATGACCATTGTCATCACAATGTGCACGCGCATTTCATCACAACGTTCCAAACCTTGTCATTGCAATGCTCCATAAACCTTGTAATCACAATGGTCCATGCACTTCTCATCAAAATGCTCTCTCACCAGAGATATCACAATGTTCCATCACTAGTCATCACAATACACCCTCATCCTTGTAATCACAATGTTCCATGACACTGTCATCACAATGCTACATCGCCTTATCATCACAATGTTCCATGACCACTGCCATCACAATATTCCATCAGCCCTGTCATCAAAATGATCCATGACCCTTTCCATCCCAAAGCTCCAAGACCCCTGCCATCACAATGTTCTATAAGCACTGCCATCAAAATGTTCCATTACACTTTTTATCAAATTGCTGCATGACCCCGTCATCAAAATGCTCCCTGCCCTTCTCATAAAAATGCTCCATGACTTGTCATCACAAAGCTCCAAGACCCGTGGCATCACAATGCGCCATGTCATTGTCATCACAATGCTCCATGAACCCTCTCATCACATTGCTCCATGCCCTTGTCATCACACAGCACCATGACACTTGTCATCACAATGCTCGATGCCCTTCTCATCACAATGCCCCATGCCCTTGTCATTACGATCCTGCATGACCCATGTATCACAGTGTTCCGTGCCCTTGTCATCACAATGCTCCATGACCCAAGTCAACACAATGCTCCATGAATATTGTCAGCCCAATGCTCCATGACCTTCTCATCACAATGCTCCAGGAGCAATATCATCACAATTCTCCATGACCACTGTCATCACAACACTCCATGAAACCTGACAACACAATGATCTGGGACTCTTGTCATCACAAAGCTCCAAGACCCCTGTAATCACAGTGCTCCATGACCCCTGTCATCACAATACTCCATGAACATTTTCAGCCCCATGTTCCAGGACCCTTGTCATCACAATGATCCAAGACACATTTAATCACAATGCTCCATGCCCTTGTCATCACAAAACTCCATGACGCATGTCATCAGAATATTCCATGGCTTTCGCCTCACAATGCTCCATGCCCTTGTCATCACAATGCTTCAAGACCCCCGTAATCACAATGCTCCATGCCCCTTTTCATAAGAATGCTCCATTAGACTTGTCATCACAAGTCTCCATGATCATCTCATCACAATGCTCCAAGACCTTGTCATCAACATGCTCCATTCCCTTGTCATCACAATGCTCCATGACCCATGTAATCACAATACTCCATGAATATTTTCAGCCAAATGCTCCATGACCCTTGTCATCACAATGATCCATGCCATTGTCATCCCAATGTTCCATGACCCATGTATTCACAAAGCTCCGTGCCGCTTGTCATCACAGTGCTCCATGTCACCTGTCATCACAATGCTCCATGCCTTTGTCAGCAAAATGCTACATGACCTTGTCATTACAATGCTCTATGAGCTTGTCATCACAATACTCCATTACCATTGTCATCACAATCCTCCATGAACCTTGGGATCACATTGCTTCATGTCCTTGTCATCACATTGTTCCATGCTCCTTGAAATCAAAATGATCAATGACCTCTGTCATCACAATGCTCCAAACCCTTGTGATCACAATGTTCCATAACACTTGTCATCACAACTCTCCATGATGCCTGTCATCACAATACTCCATGCCCTTTTCATCACAATGCTCCATGACCTTTGTCATCACAATTCTCAACACACTTATTGTCACAATGCTCCCTGACACTTGTCGTCAGAATGCTCCTTGAACCCTGTCACAAAATGTCTCCATGCCTTTTTCATCACAAAGCCCAATGCCGTTTTCATCCCAATGCTCCATGCCATTGTCATCAAAATACTCCACAAGTTTGTCATCAGAATCCTCCCTGACCCTTGTCATCACAATTCTCCATGCACTTGTCAGCACAATGCTCCCTGACACTTGTCATCACAATGCTCCAAGCCATTGTCATCACAATGCTCCATTACCTTTGTCATCAGAATCCTCCATGACACTTGGCATCACAATGCTCCATGTCATTGTCATCACAATGGGCCATTACATATGTCATCACAATGCTTCCTGACACCTCTCTTCACAATACTGCATGACCTGGTCATCAAAATGCTCCATGCCCTTGTCATCACAATGCGCCATTCCAACTGTCATCACAATAATCCATGAAACTTATTAGACCAATGCTCCATGCGCTTGTCATCACAATGCTCCATGCCCTTGTTATCACAATGTTCCAAGACCACTGTAATCAGAATGCTCCATGCCCCTTTTCATCAGTATGCTCCATGAGACTTGTCATCACAAGGCTCCATGGTTTTGTCATCACAGTGCTCCAGGACCTTGTCATCACAATGCTTCACGACATTGTCATGAAAATTCTCAATGGCCCTAGTCATCATAATGCTCCAAGCCCTAGTCATCACAATGCTCCATTATATTTGTCATCACAATCCTCCATTACATTTGGCATCACAATGCTCCCTGCCATTGTCATCGCAATGGAACAGGACATATGTCATCACAATGCTCCCTGACACCTGTCTTCACAATATTCCATGCCCTTGTCATCACAATGCTCCATGCCCTTGTCATCACAATGCACCATGTCCACTGTCATCACAATAATCTATGAAACTTGTCAGACCAGTGCTCCATGCCCCTGTCTTCACAATGCTCCATGCCCTTTTCATCACAATGCTCCAAGAACCCTTACATCACAATGCTCCTTGACTCCAGTCATCAAAATGCTTCATAACATTTGTCATCACAACGGTCCATTCCCGCCTCATCAGAAGGCTCTGTGACGTTTGTAACCACAATGCTCCATGAACTTTTCATCACAATGCTCCTTGACCCATGTCATCACAATGCTCCAAGATCCATGTAATCACAATGCTCCATGCCCTTGTCATCACAAAGCTCCATGACGCATGTCATCAGAATGTTCCATGGTCTTCTCCTCACAATGCTCCATGCCCTTGTCATCACAATGCTCGAAGACTCCAGTAATCACAATGTTCCATTCCCTTTTTCATCAGAATGCTCCATTAGATTTGTCATCACAAGTCTCCATGGTCATCTCCTCACAATGCTCCAAGACCTTGTCATCACCATGCTCCATTCCCTTGTCATCACAATACTCCATGAACATTTTCAGCCCAATTCTCTATGACCTTCTCATCACAATGCTCCATGACCAATATCATCACAATGCTCCATGACCACTGTCATCACAACACTCCATGACACCTGACAACACAATGATCCGTGACTCTTGTCATCACAATGCTCCAAGACCCCTGTCATCACAATACTCCATGAACATTTTCAGCCCAATGCTCCATGACCCTTGTCATCACAATGATCCATGCCCATGTTATCCCAATGTTCCATGACCCATGTATTCACAATGCTCCATGACGCTTGTCATCACAGTGCTCCATGACACCTGTCATCACAATTCTCCATGCCTTTGTCAGCAAAATGCTACATGACCTTGTCATTACAATGCTCTATGCACTTGTCATCACAATATTCCATTTCCATTGTCATCACAATCCTCCATGAACTTTGGGATCACATTGCTTCATGCCCTTGTCATCACAATGCTCCATGCTCCTTGAAATCAAAATTATCCATGACCTCTGTCATCACAATGCTCCAAACCCTTGTGATCACAATGTTCCATAACACTTGTCCTCACAACGCTCCATGATGCCTGTCATCACAATAATCCATGCCCTTTCATCACAATGCTCCATGAACTTTGTCATCACAATTCTCAATACACTTGTCATCACAATGCTCCCTGACACTTGTCGTCAGAATGCTCCTTGAACTCTGTCACGAAAAGGCTCCATGCCTTTTTCATCACAAAGCCCCATGCCCTTTTCATCCCAATGCTCCATGCCATAGTCATCAAAATACTCCACAAGCTTGTCATCAGAATGCTCCATGACCCTTGTCATCACAATTCTCCATGCACTTGTCAGCACAATGCTCCCTGACACTTGTCATCACAATGCTCCAAGCCATTGTCATCACAATGCTCCATTACCTTTGTGATCAGAATCCTCAATGGAAGTTTGCATCACAATGCTCCATGCCATTGTGATCACAATGGGCCATTACATATGTCATCACAAAGCTCCCTGACACCTCTCTTTACAATACTGCATTACCTGGTCATCACAATGCTCCCTGCCGTTCTCATCACAATGCACCACACCCTTGTCATCAAAATGCTCCATGAACTTTGTCATCACAAAGCTCCATGACCCTTGGCATCACAGTGCTCCATGTCATTGTCATCACAATGCTCCATGAACCCTCTCATCACATTGCTCCATGCCCTTGTCATCACAAAGCACCATGGCACTTGTCATCACAATGCTCGATGCCGTTCTCATCACAATGCTCCATGCCCTTGTCATTACAATCCTCCATGACCCATGTATCACAGTGTACCATGCCGTTGTCATCACAATGCGCCATGCCCACTCTCATCACAATAATCCATGAAATATTTCAGACCAATGCTCAATGCACTTCTCATCACAATGCTCCATTACCTCTGTCATAAGAAGCTCCATGACCCCTGCCATCACAATGTTCCACGGCCTTGTCATCACAAGGCTCCAGGACCCTTGTCAGCACAATGCTCCAAGACCCATGTAATCACAATGCTCCATGCCCTTGTCATCACAAAGCTCCATGACGCATGTCATCACAATGTTCCATGGCCTTCGCCTCACAATGCTCCATGCCCTTGTCATCACAATGCTTCAAGACCCCCGTAATCACAATGCTCCATGCCCCTTTTCATAAGAATGCTCCATTAGACTTGTCATCACAAGTCTCCATGGTCATCTAATCACAATGCTCCAAGACCTAGTCATCAACATGCTCCATTCCCTTGTCATCACAATGCTCCATGACCCCTGTCATCACAATACTCCATGCACATTTTCAGCCCAATGCTCCATGACCCTTGTCATCACAATGATCCATGACCTTGTCATCACAAAGCTCCATGCACTTGTCAGCACAATGCTCCCTGATCCTTGTCATCACAATGCTCCAAACCATTGTCACCACAATGCTCCATTACCTTTGTCATCAGAATACTCCATGACACTTGGCATCACAATGCTCCATGCCATTGTCATCACAATGCTCCATGACCCCTGTCATCACAATGCTCCGTGACTACAGTCATCACAATGCTTCATAACGTTTGTCATCACAACAATCCATGCCCGCATCTTCACAAGGCTCTGTGACCTTTGTAACCACAATCCTCCATGAACTTTTCATCACAATGCTCCGTGACCCTTGTCATCACAATGCTCCAGGCCTTTGTCAGAACAATGCTCCATGACCCTTGCCATCAAATTGTGCCATGTGCTTTTCACCACAATGATCCACAACCTTGTCATCGCTATGCTCCATAAACCTTGTAATCACAATGCTCCATGCACTTCTCATCCAAATACTCTCTCACATGAGATATCACAATGTTCCATCACTAGTCATCACAATCCTCCCTCACCCCTGTTATCACAATGTTCCATGACCCCTGTCATCACAATGCTACATCCCCTTATCAACACAATGTTCCATGACCCCTGACATCACAATGTTCCATAACCCCTGTCATCAAAATGCTCCATGACCCTTTTCATCCCAAAGCTCCATGACCCCTGGCATCACAATGTTCTATAACCCCTGGCATCAAAATGATCCATTACACTTTTCATCAAATTGCTGCATGATCCTGCCATCAAAATGCTCCCTGCCCTTCTCATCACAATGCACCACACACTTGTCATCAAAATGCTCCATGACCTTTGTCATCACAAAGCTCCATGACCCTTGGTATCACAATGCTCCATGTCATTGTCATCACAATGCTCCATGAACCCTCTCATCACATTGCTCCATGTCCTTGTCATCACAAAGCTCCATGACACTTGTCATCACAATGTTCGATGCCATTCTCATCACAATGCTCCATGACCTTGTCATTACAATCCTCCATGACCCATGTATCACAGTGTACCGTGCCCTTGTCATGACAAACCGCCATGCACACTCTCATCACAGTAATTCATGAAATATTTCAGATCAATGCTCAATGCCCTTCTCATCACAATGCTCCGTTACCTCTGTCGTAACAATGCTCCATGACACCTGCCATCATAATATTCCAAGGCCTTGTCATCACAAGGCTCCATGACCCTTGTCATCACAATGCTCCAAGATCCATGTAATCACAATGCTCCATTCCCTTGTCATCACAAAGCTCCATGATGCATGTCATCAGAATGTTCCATGGTCTTCTCCTCACAATGCTCCATGCCTTTTCATCACAAAGCCCCATGCCCTTTTCATCCCAATGCTCCATGCCATTGTCATCAAAATACTCCACAAGCTTGTCATCAGAATGCTCCATGACCCTTGTCATCACAATTCTCCATGCACTTCTCAGCACAATGCTCCCTGACACTTGTCATCACAATGCTCCAAGCCATTGTCATCACAATGCTTCATTACCTTTGTGATCAGAATCCTCACTGGAAGTTTGCATCACAATGCTCCATGCCATTGTCATCACAATGGGCCATTACATATGTCATCACAATGCTCCCTGACACCTCTCTTTACAATACTGCATTACCTGGTCATCACAATTCTCGCTGCCGTTCTCATCACAATGCACCACACTCTTGTCATCAAAATGCTCCATGACCTTTGTCATCACAAAGCTCCATGACCCTTGGCATCACAATGCTCCATGTCATTGTCATCACAATGCTCCATGAACCCTCTCATCACATTGCTCCATGCCCTTGTCATCACAAAGCTCCATGGCACTTGTCATCACAATGCTCGATGCCCTTCTCATCACAATGCTCCATGCCCTTGTCATTACAATCCTCCATGACCCATGTATCACAGTGTACCGTGCCCTTGTCATCACAATGCGCCATGCCCACTCTCATCACAATAATCCATGAAATATTTCAGACCAATGCTCAATGCACTTCTCATCACAATGCTCCATTACCTCTGTTATAACAAGCTCCATGACCCCTGCCATCACAATGTTCCACGGCCTTGTCATCACAAGGCTCCAGGACCCTTGTCAGCACAATGCTCCAAGACCCATGTAATCACAATGCTCCATGCCCTTGTCATCACAAAGCTCCATGACGCATGTCATCACAATGTTCCATGGCCTTCGTCTCTCAATGCTCCATGCCCTTGTCATCACAATGCTTCAAACTCCCGTAATCACAATGCTCCATGCCCCTTTTCATAAGAATGCTCCATTAGACTAGTCATCACAAGTCTCCATGGTCATCTCATCACAGTGCTCCATGACCTAGTCATCAACATGCTCCATTCCCTTGTCATCACAATGCTCCATGACCCCTGTCATCACAATACTCCATGCACATTTTCAGCCCAATGCTCCATGACCCTTGTCATCACAATGATCCATGCCCTTGTCATCACAAAGCTCCATGCACTTGTCAGCACAATGCTCCCTGATCCTTGTCATCACAATGCTCCAAACCATTGTCACCACAATGCTCCATTACCTTTGTCATCAGAATCCTCCATGACACTTGGCATCACAATGCTCCATGCCATTTTCATCACAATGCTCCATGACCCCTGTCATCACAATGCTCCGTGACTACAGTCATCACAATGCTTCATAACGTTTGTCATCACAACAATCCATGCCCGCATCATCACAAGTCTCTGTGACCTTTGTAACCACAATCCTCCATGAACTTTTCATCACAATGCTCCGTGACCCTTGTCATCACAATGCTCCATGCCTTTGTCAGAACAATGCTCCATGACCCTTGCCATCAAATTGTGCCATGCGCTTTTCACCACAATCATCCACAACCTTGTCATCGCTATGCTCCATAAACCTTGTAATCACAATGCTCCATGCACTTCTCATCCAAATACTCTCTCACATGAGATATCACAATGTTCCATCACTAGTCATCACAATCCTCCCTCACCCCTGTTATCACAATGTTCCATGACCCCTGTCATCACAATGCTACATCCCTTTATCAGCACAATGTTCCATGACCCCTGACATCACAATGTTCCATAACCCCTGTCATCAAAATGCTCCATGACCCTTTTCATCCCAAAGCTCCATGACCCCTGGCATCACAATGTTCTATAACCCCTGGCATCAAAATGTTCCATTACACTTTTCATCAAATTGCTGCATGACCCTGTCATCAAAATGCTCCCTGCCCTTCTCATCACAATGCACCACACACTTGTCATCAAAATGCTCCATGATCTTGGTCATCACAAAGCTCCATGACCCTTGGCATCACAATGCTCCATGTCATTGTCATCACAATGCTCCATGAACCCTCTCATCACATTGCTCCATGTCCTTGTCATCACAAAGCTCCATGACACTTGTCATCACAATGCTCGATGCCATTCTCATCACAATGCTCCATGACCTTGTCATTACAATCCTCCATGACCCATGTATCACAGTGTACCGTGCCCTTGTCATGACAAACCGCCATGCCCACTCTCATCACAGTAATTCATGAAATATTTCAGATCAATGCTCAATGCCCTTCTCATCACAATGCTCCGTTACCTCTGTCGTAACAATGCTCCATGACACCTGCCATCATAATATTCCATGGCCTTGTCATCACAAGGCTCCATGACCCTTGTCATCACAATGCTCCAAGATCCATGTAATCACAAAGCTCCATGCCCTTGTCATCACAAAGCTCCATGACGCATGTCATCAGAATGTTCCATGGTCTTCTCCTCACAATGCTCCATGCCCTTGTCATCACAATGCTCGAAGACTCCAGTAATCACAATGTTCCATTCCCTTTTTCATCAGAATGCTCCATTAGATTTATCATCACAAGTCTCCATGGTCATCTCCTCACAATGCTCCAAGACCTTGTCATCACCATGCTCCATTCCCTTGTCATCACAATGCTCCATGACCCCTGTCACCACAATACTCCATGAACATTTTCAGCACAATTCTCTATGACCTTCTCATCACAATGCTCCATGACCAATATCATCACAATGCTCCATGACCACTGTCATCACAACACTCCATGACACCTGACAACACAATGATCCGGGACTCTTGTCATCACAATGCTCCAAGACCCCTGTAATCACAATGCTCCATGACCCCTGTCATCACAATACTCCATGAACATTTTCAGCCCAATGCTCCATGACCCTTTTCATCACAATGATCCATGCCCATGTTATCCCAATGTTCCATGACCCATGTATTCACAATGCTCCATGACGCTTGTCATCACAGTGCTCCATGACACCTGTCATCACAATGCTCCATGCCTTTGTCAGCAAAATGCTACATGACCTTGTCATTACAATGCTCTATGCACTTGTCATCACAATACTCCATTTCCATTGTCATCACAATCCTCCATGAACTTTGGGATCACATTGCTTCATGCCCTTGTCATCACAATGCTCCATGCTCCTTGAAATCAAAATGATCCATGACCTCTGTCATCACAATGCTCCAAACCCTTGTGATCACAATGTTCCATAACACTTGTCCTCACAACGCTCCATGATGCCTTTCATCACAATAATCCATGCGCTTTTCATCACAATGCTCCATGACCCTTGTCATCACAATTCTCAATACACTTGTCATCACAATGCTCCCTGACACTTGTCGTCAGAATGCTCCTTGAACCCTGTCACGAAAAGGCTCCATGCCTTTTTCATCACAAAGCCCCATGCCCTTTTCATCCCAATGCTCCATGCCATTGTCATTCAAATACTCCACAAGCTTGTCATCAGAATGCTCCATGACCCTTGTCATCACAATTCTCCATGCACTTGTCATCACAATGCTCCAAGCCATTGTCATCACAATGCTCCATTACCTTTGTGATCAGAATCCTCAATGGAAGTTTGCATCACAGTGCTCCATGCCATTGTCATCACAATGGGCCATTACATATGTCATCACAATGCTCCCTGACACCTCTCTTTACAATACTGCATTACCTGGTCATCACAATGCTCCCTGCCGTTCTCATCACAATGCACCACACCCTTGTCATCAAAATGCTCCATGACCTTTGTCATCACAAAGCTCCATGACCCTTGGCATCACAATGCTCCATGTCATTGTCATCACAATGCTCCATGAACACTCTCATCACATTGCTCCATGCCCTTGTCATCACAAAGCTCCATGACACTTGTCATCACAATGCTCGATTCCCTTCTCATCACAATGCTCCATGCCCTTGTCATTACAATCCTCCATGACCCATGTATCACAGTGTACCATGCCCTTGTCATCACAATGCGCCATGCCCACTCTCATCACAATAATCCATGAAATATTTCAGACCAATGCTCAATGCACTTCTCATCACAATGCTCCATTACCTCTGTCATAAGAAGCTCCATGACCCCTGCCATCACAATGTTCCACGGCCTTGTCATAACAAGGCTCCAGGACCCTTGTCAGCACAATGCTCCAAGACCCATGTAATCACAATGCTCCATGCCCTTGTCATCACAAAGCTCCATGACGCATGTCATCACAATGTTCCATGGCCTTCGCCTGACAATGCTCCATGCCCTTGTCATCACACTGCTTCAAGACCCCCGTAATCACAATGCTCCATGCCCCTTTTCATAAGAATGCTCCATTAGACTTGTCATCACAAGTCTCCATGGTCATCTCATCACAATGCTCCAAGACCTTGTCATCAACATGCTCCATTCCCTTGTCATCACAATGCTCCATGACCCCTGTCATCACAATACTCCATGCACATTTTTAGCCCAATGCTCCATGACCCTTGTCATCACAATGATCCATGTCTTGTCATCACAATGCTCCATGCACTTGTCAGCACAATGCTCCCTGATCCTTGTCATCACAATGCTCCAAACCATTGTCACCACAATGCTCCATTACCTTTGTCATCAGAATCCTCCATGACACTTGGCATCACAATGCTCCATGCCATTGTCATCACAATTCTCCATGACCCCTGTCATCACAATACTCCATGCACATTTTTAGCCCAATGCTCCATGACCCTTGTCATCACAATGATCCATGCCCTTGTCATCACAATGCTCCATGCACTTGCCAGCACAATGCTCCCTGATCCTTGTCATCACAATGCTCCAAAACATTGTCACCACAATGCTCCAAACCATTGTCACCACAATGCTCCATTACCTTTGTCATCAGTATCTTCCATGAAACTTGGCATCACAGTGCTCCATGCCATTGTCATCACAATGCTCCATGACCCCTGTCATCACAATGCTCCGTGACTACAATCATCACAATGCTTCATAACGTTTGTCATCACAACAATCCATGCCCGCGTCATCACAAGGCTCTGTGACCTGTGTAACCACAATGCTCCATGAACTTTTCATCACAATGCTCCGTGACCCTTGTCATCACAATGCTCCATGCCTTTGTCAGAACAATGCTCCATGACCCTTGTCATCAAATTGTGCCATGCGCTTTTCACCACAATGATCCACAACCTTGTCATCGCTATGCTCCATAAACCTTGTAATCACAATGCTCCATGCACTTCTCATCCAAATACTCTCTCACATGAGATATCACAATGTTCCTTCACTAGTCATCACAATCCTCCCTCACCCCTGTTATCACAATGTTCCATGACCCCTGTCATCACAATGCTACATCCCCTTACCAGCACAATGTTCCATGACCCCTGACATCACAATGTTCCATAACCCCTGTCATCAGAATGCTCCATGACCCTTTTCATCCCAAAGCTCCATGACCCCTGGCATCACAATGTTCTATAACCCCTGGCATCAAAATGTTCCATTACACTTTTCATCAAATTGCTGCATGACCCTGTCATCAAAATGCTCCCTGCCCTTCCCATCACAATGCACCACACACTTGTCATCAAAATGCTCCATGACATTTGTCATCACAAAGCTCCATGACCCTTGGCATCACAATGCTCCATGTCATTTTCATCACAATGCTCCATGAACCCTCTCATCACATTGCTCCATGTCCTTGTCATCACAAAGCTCCATGACACTTGTCATCACAATGCTCGATGCCATTCTCATCACAATGCTCCATGACCTTGTCATTACAATCCTCCATGACCCATCTATCACAGTGTACCGTGCCCTTGTCATGACAAACCGCCATGCCCACTCTCATCACAGTAATCCATGAAACATTTCAGATCAATGCTCAATGCCCTTCTCATCACAATGCTCCGTTACCTCTGTCGTAACAATGCTCCATGACACCTGCCATCATAATATTCCACGGCCTTGTCATCACAAGGCTCCATGACCCTTGTCATCACAATGCTCCAATATCCATGTAATCACAATGCTCCATGCCCTTGTCATCACAAAGCTCCATGACGCATGTCATCAGAATGTTCCATGGTCTTCTCCTCACAATGCTCCATGCCCTTGTCATCACAATGCTCGAAGACTCCAGTAATCACAATTTTCCATTCCCTTTTTCATCAGAATGCTCCATTAGATTTGTCATCACAAGTCTCCATGGTCATCTCCTCACAATGCTCCAAGACCTTGTCATCACCATGCTCCATTCCCTTGTCATCACAATGCTCCATGACCCCTGTCACCACAATACTCCATGAACATTTTCAGCACAATTCTCTATGACCTTCTCATCACAATGCTCCATGACCAATATCATCACAATGCTCCATGACCACTGTCATCACAACACTCCATGACACCTGACAGCACAATGATCCGGGACTCTTGTCATCACAATGCTCCAAGACCCCTGTAATCACAATGCTCCATGACCCCTGTCATCACAATACTCCATGAACATTTTCAGCCCAATGCTCCATGACCCTTTTCATCACAATGATCCATGCCCAAGTTATCCCAATGTTCCATGACCCATGTATTCACAATGCTCCATGACGCTTGTCATCACAGTGCTCCATGACACCTGTCATCACAATGCTCCATGCCTTTGTCAGCAAAATGCTACATGACCTTGTCATTACAATGCTCTATGCACTTGTCATCACAATACTCCATTTCCATTGTCATCACAATCCTCCATGAACTTTGGGATCACATTGCTTCATGCCCTTGTCATCACAATGCTCCATGCTCCTTGAAATCAAAATGATCCATGACCTCTGTCATCACAATGCTCCAAACCCTTGTGATCACAATGTTCCATAACACTTGTCCTCACAACGCTCCATGATGCCTTTCATCACAATAATCCATGCGCTTTTCATCACAATGCTCCATGACCCTTGTCATCATAATTCTCAATACACTTGTCATCACAATGCTCCCTGACACTTGTCGTCAGAATGCTCCTTGAACCCTGTCACGAAAAGGCTCCATGCCTTTTTCATCACAAAGCCCCATGCCCTTTTCATCCCAATGCTCCATGCCATTGTCATTCAAATACTCCACAAGCTTGTCATCAGAATGCTCCATGACCCTTGTCATCACAATTCTCCATGCACTTGTCATCACAATGCTCCAAGCCATTGTCATCACAATGCTCCATTACCTTTGTGATCAGAATCCTCAATGGAAGTTTGCATCACAGTGCTCCATGCCATTGTTATCACAATGGGCCATTACATATGTCATCACAATGCTCCCTGACACCTCTCTTTACAATACTGCATTACCTGGTCATCACAATGCTCCCTGCCGTTCTCATCACAATGCACCACACCCTTGTCATCAAAATGCTCCATAACCTTTGTCATCACAAAGCTCCATGACCCTTGGCATCACAATGCTCCATGTCATTGTCATCACAATGCTCCATGAACCCTCTCATCACATTGCTCCATGCCCTTGTCATCACAAAGCTCCATGGCACTTGTCATCACAATGCTCGATTCCCTTATCATCACAATGCTCCATGCCCTTGTCATTACAATCCTCCATGACCCATGTATCACAGTGTACCATGCCCTTGTCATCACAATGCGCCATGCCCACTCTCATCACAATAATCCATGAAATATTTCAGACCAATGCTCAATGCACTTCTCATCACAATGCTCCATTACCTCTGTCATAAGAAGCTCCATGACCCCTGCCATCACAATGTTCCACGGCCTTGTCATCACAAGGCTCCAGGACCCTTGTCAGCACAATGCTCCAAGACACATGTATTCACAATGCTCCATGCCCTTGTCATTCCAAAGCTCCATGACGCATGTCATCACAATGTTCCATGGCCTTCGCCTGACAATGCTCCATGCCCTTGTCATCACAATGCTTCAAGACCCCCGTAATCACAAAGCTCCATGCCCCTTTTCATAAGAATGCTCCATTAGACTTGTCATCACAAGTCTCCATGGTCATCTCATCACAATGCTCCAAGACCTTGTCATCAACATGCTCCATTCCCTTGTCATCACAATGCTCCATGCCTTTGTCAGCAAAATGCTACATGACCTTGTCATTACAATGCTCTATGCACTTGTCATCACAATACTCCATTTCCATTGTCATCACAATCCTCCATGAACTTTGGGATCACATTGCTTCATGCCCTTGTCATCACAATGCTCCATGCTCCTTGAAATCAAAATGATCCATGACCTCTGTCATCACAATGCTCCAAACCCTTGTGATCACAATGTTCCATAACACTTGTCCTCACAACGCTCCATGATGCCTGTCATCACAATACTCCATGCCCTTTTCATCACAATGCTCCATGACCTTTGTCATCACAATTCTCAATACACTTGTCATCACAATGCTCCCTGACACTTGTCGTCAGAATGCTCCTTGAACCCTGTCACGAAAAGGCTCCATGCCTTTTTCATCACAAAGCCCCATGCCCTTTTCATCCCAATGCTCCATGCCATTGTCATCAAAATACTCCACAAGCTTGTCATCAGAATGCTCCATGCACTTGTCAGCACAATGCTCCCTGACACTTGTCATCACAATGCTCCAAGCCATTGTCATCACAATGCTCCATTACCTTTGTGATCAGAATCCTCAATGGAAGTTTGCATCACAATGCTCCATGTCATTGTCATCACAATGGGCCATTACATATGTCATCACAATGCTCCCTGACACCTCTCTTTACAATACTGCATTACCTGGTCATCACAATGCTCCCTGCCATTCTCATCACAATGCACCACACCCTTGTCATCAAAATGCTCCATGACCTTTGTCATCACAAAGCTCCATGACCCTTGGCATCACAATGCTCCATGTCATTGTCATCACAATGCTCCATGAGCCCTCTCATCATATTGCTCCATGCCCTTGTCATCACAAAGCTCCATGGCACTTGTCATCACAATGCTCGATGCCCTTCTCATCACAATGCTCCATGCCCTTGTCATTACAATCCTCCATGACCCATGTATCACAGTGTACCGTGCCCTTGTCATCACAATGCGCCACGCCCACTCTCATCACAATAATCCATGAAATATTTCAGACCAATGCTCAATGCACTTCTCATCACAATGCTCCATGCACTTGCCAGCACAATGCTCCCTGATCCTTGTCATCACAATGCTCCAAAACATTGTCACCACAATGCTCCAAACCATTGTCACCACAATGCTCCATTACCTTTGTCATCAGTATCTTCCATGAAACTTGGCATCACAGTGCTCCATGCCATTGTCATCACAATGCTCCATGACCCCTGTCATCACAATGCTCCGTGACTACAATCATCACAATGCTTCATAACGTTTGTCATCACAACAATCCATGCCCGCGTCATCACAAGGCTCTGTGACCTGTGTAACCACAATGCTCCATGAACTTTTCATCACAATGCTCCGTGACCCTTGTCATCACAATGCTCCATGCCTTTGTCAGAACAATGCTCCATGACCCTTGTCATCAAATTGTGCCATGCGCTTTTCACCACAATGATCCACAACCTTGTCATCGCTATGCTCCATAAACCTTGTAATCACAATGCTCCATGCACTTCTCATCCAAATACTCTCTCACATAAGATATCACAATGTTCCTTCACTAGTCATCACAATCCTCCCTCACCCCTGTTATCACAATGTTCCATGACCCCTGTCATCACAATGCTACATCCCCTTACCAGCACAATGTTCCATGACCCCTGACATCACAATGTTCCATAACCCCTGTCATCAAAATGCTCCATGACCCTTTTCATCCCAAAGCTCCATGACCCCTGGCATCACAATGTTCTATAACCCCTGGCATCAAAATGTTCCATTACACTTTTCATCAAATTGCTGCATGACCCTGTCATCAAAATGCTCCCTGCCCTTCCCATCACAATGCACCACACACTTGTCATCAAAATGCTCCATGACATTTGTCATCACAAAGCTCCATGACCCTTGGCATCACAATGCTCCATGTCATTGTCATCACAGTGCTCCATGAACCCTCTCATCACATTGCTCCATGTCCTTGTCATCACAAAGCTCCATGACACTTGTCATCACAATGCTCGATGCCATTCTCATCACAATGCTCCATGACCTTGTCATTACAATCCTCCATGACCCATCTATCACAGTGTACCGTGCCCTTGTCATGACAAACCGCCATGCCCACTCTCATCACAGTAATCCATGAAACATTTCAGATCAATGCTCAATGCCCTTCTCATCACAATGCTCCGTTACCTCTGTCGTAACAATGCTCCATGACACCTGCCATCATAATATTCCACGGCCTTGTCATCACAAGGCTCCATGACCCTTGTCATCACAATGCTCCAATATCCATGTAATCACAATGCTCCATGCCCTTGTCATCACAAAGCTCCATGACGCATGTCATCAGAATGTTCCATGGTCTTCTCCTCACAATGCTCCATGCCCTTGTCATCACAATGCTCGAAGACTCCAGTAATCACAATTTTCCATTCCCTTTTTCATCAGAATGCTCCATTAGATTTGTCATCACAAGTCTCCATGGTCATCTCCTCACAATGCTCCAAGACCTTGTCATCACCATGCTCCATTCCCTTGTCATCACAATGCTCCATGACCCCTGTCA
Source organism: Mesoplodon densirostris (assembly GCF_025265405.1). NCBI lineage: Eukaryota > Metazoa > Chordata > Mammalia > Artiodactyla > Ziphiidae > Mesoplodon > Mesoplodon densirostris. Next base: position 12,225,836 of record NW_026778195.1, on the reverse strand, counting down.
CCACAATACTCCATGAACATTTTCAGCACAATTCTCTATGACCTTCTCATCACAATGCTCCATGACCAATATCATCACAATGCTCCATGACCACTGTCATCACAACACTCCATGACACCTGACAACACAATGATCCAGGACTCTTGTCATCACAATGCTCCAAGACCCCTGTAATCACAATGCTCCATGACCCCTGTCATCACAATACTCCATGAACATTTTCAGCCCAATGCTCCATGACCCTTTTCATCACAATGATCCATGCCCATGTTATCCCAATGTTCCATGACCCATGTATTCACAATGCTCCATGACGCTTGTCATCACAGTGCTCCATGACACCTGTCATCACAATGCTCCATGCCTTTGTCAGCAAAATGCTACATGACCTTGTCATTACAATGCTCTATGCACTTGTCATCACAATACTCCATTTCCATTGTCATCACAATCCTCCATGAACTTTGGGATCACATTGCTTCATGCCCTTGTCATCACAATGCTCCATGCTCCTTGAAATCAAAATGATCCATGACCTCTGTCATCACAATGCTCCAAACCCTTGTGATCACAATGTTCCATAACACTTGTCCTCACAACGCTCCATGATGCCTTTCATCACAATAATCCATGCGCTTTTCATCACAATGCTCCATGACCCTTGTCATCACAATTCTCAATACACTTGTCATCACAATGCTCCCTGACACTTGTCGTCAGAATGCTCCTTGAACCCTGTCACGAAAAGGCTCCATGCCTTTTTCATCACAAAGCCCCATGCCCTTTTCATCCCAATGCTCCATGCCATTGTCATTCAAATACTCCACAAGCTTGTCATCAGAATGCTCCATGACCCTCGTCATCACAATTCTCCATGCACTTGTCATCACAATGCTCCAAGCCATTGTCATCACAATGCTCCATTACCTTTGTGATCAGAATCCTCAATGGAAGTTTGCATCACAGTGCTCCATGCCATTGTTATCACAATGGGCCATTACATATGTCATCACAATGCTCCCTGACACCTCTCTTTACAATACTGCATTACCTGGTCATCACAATGCTCCCTGCCGTTCTCATCACAATGCACCACACCCTTGTCATCAAAATGCTCCATAACCTTTGTCATCACAAAGCTCCATGACCCTTGGCATCACAATGCTCCATGTCATTGTCATCACAATGCTCCATGAACCCTCTCATCACATTGCTCCATGCCCTTGTCATCACAAAGCTCCATGGCACTTGTCATCACAATGCTCGATTCCCTTATCATCACAATGCTCCATGCCCTTGTCATTACAATCCTCCATGACCCATGTATCACAGTGTACCATGCCCTTGTCATCACAATGCGCCATGCCCACTCTCATCACAATAATCCATGAAATATTTCAGACCAATGCTCAATGCACTTCTCATCACAATGCTCCATTACCTCTGTCATAAGAAGCTCCATGACCACTGCCATCACAATGTTCCACGGCCTTGTCATCACAAGGCTCCAGGACCCTTGTCAGCACAATGCTCCAAGACACATGTATTCACAATGCTCCATGCCCTTGTCATTCCAAAGCTCCATGACGCATGTCATCACAATGTTCCATGGCCTTCGCCTGACAATGCTCCATGCCCTTGTCATCACAATGCTTCAAGACCCCCGTAATCACAAAGCTCCATGCCCCTTTTCATAAGAATGCTCCATTAGACTTGTCATCACAAGTCTCCATGGTCATCTCATCACAATGCTCCAAGACCTTGTCATCAACATGCTCCATTCCCTTGTCATCACAATGCTCCATGCCTTTGTCAGCAAAATGCTACATGACCTTGTCATTACAATGCTCTATGCACTTGTCATCACAATACTCCATTTCCATTGTCATCACAATCCTCCATGAACTTTGGGATCACATTGCTTCATGCCCTTGTCATCACAATGCTCCATGCTCCTTGAAATCAAAATGATCCATGACCTCTGTCATCACAATGCTCCAAACCCTTGTGATCACAATGTTCCATAACACTTGTCCTCACAACGCTCCATGATGCCTGTCATCACAATACTCCATGCCCTTTTCATCACAATGCTCCATGACCTTTGTCATCACAATTCTCAATACACTTGTCATCACAATGCTCCCTGACACTTGTCGTCAGAATGCTCCTTGAACCCTGTCACGAAAAGGCTCCATGCCTTTTTCATCACAAAGCCCCATGCCCTTTTCATCCCAATGCTCCATGCCATTGTCATCAAAATACTCCACAAGCTTGTCATCAGAATGCTCCATGACCCTTGTCATCACAATTCTCCATGCACTTGTCAGCACAATGCTCCCTGACACTTGTCATCACAATGCTCCAAGCCATTGTCATCACAATGCTCCATTACATTTGTGATCAGAATCCTCAATGGAAGTTTGCATCACAATGCTCCATGTCATTGTCATCACAATGGGCCATTACATATGTCATCACAATGCTCCCTGACACCTCTCTTTACAATACTGCATTACCTGGTCATCACAATGCTCCCTGCCATTCTCATCACAATGCACCACACCCTTGTCATCAAAATGCTCCATGACCTTTGTCATCACAAAGCTCCATGACCCTTGGCATCACAATGCTCCATGTCATTGTCATCACAATGCTCCATGAGCCCTCTCATCACATTGCTCCATGCCCTTGTCATCACAAAGCTCCATGGCACTTGTCATCACAATGCTCGATGCCCTTCTCATCACAATGCTCCATGCCCTTGTCATTACAATCCTCCATGACCCATGTATCACAGTGTACCGTGCCCTTGTCATCACAATGCGCCACGCCCACTCTCATCACAATAATCCATGAAATATTTCAGACCAATGCTCAATGCACTTCTCATCACAATGCTCCATTACCTCTGTCATAACAAGCTCCATGACCCCTGCCATCACAATGTTCCACGGCCTTGTCATCACAAGGCTCCAGGACCCTTGTCAGCACAATGCTCCAAGACCCATGTAATCACAATGCTCCATGCCCTTGTCATCACAAAGCTCCATGACGCATGTCATCACAATGTTCCATGGCCTTCGCCTCACAATGCTCCATGCCCTTGTCATCACAATGCTTCAAGACCCCCGTAATCACAATGCTCCATGCCCCTTTTCATAAGAATGCTCCATTAGACTAGTCATCACAAGTCTCCATGGTCATCTCATCACAATGCTCCAAGACCTAGTCATCAACATGCTCCATTCCCTTGTCATCACAATGCTCCATGACCCCTGTCATCACAATACTCCATGCACATTTTCAGCCCAATGCTCCATGACCCTTGTCATCACAATGATCCATGCCCTTGTCATCACAAAGCTCCATGCACTTGTCAGCACAATGCTCCCTGATCCTTGTCATCACAATGCTCCAAACCATTGTCACCACAATGCTCCATTACCTTTGTCATCAGAATCCTCCATGACACTTGGCATCACAATGCTCCATGCCATTGTCATCACAATGCTCCATGACCCCTGTCATCACAATGCTCCGTGACTACAGTCATCACAATGCTTCATAACGTTTGTCATCACAACAATCCATGCCCACGTCATCACAAGTCTCTGTGACCTTTGTAACCACAATGCTCCATGAACTTTTCATCACAATGCTCCGTGACCCTTGTCATCACAATGCTCCAGGCCTTTATCAGAACAATGCTCCATGACCCTTGTCATCAAATTGTGCCATGCGCTTTTCACCACAATGATCCACAACCTTGTCATCGCTATGCTCCATAAACCTTGTAATCACAATGCTCCATGCACTTCTCATCCAAATACTCTCTCACATGAGATATCACAATGTTCCATCACTAGTCATCACAATCCTCCCTCACCCCTGTTATCACAATGTTCCATGACCCCTGTCATCACAATGCTACATCCCCTTATCAGCACAATGTTCCATGACCCCTGACATCACAATGTTACATAACCCCTGTCATCAAAATGCTCCATGACCCTTTTCATCCCAAAGCTCCATGACCCCTGGCATCACAATGTTCTATAACCCCTGGCATCAAAATGTTCCATTACACTTTTCATCAAATTGCTGCATGACCCTGTCATCAAAATGATCCCTGCCCTTCTCCTCACAATGCACCACACACTTGTCATCAAAATGCTCCGTGACCTTTGTCATCACAAAGCTCCATGACCCTTGGCATCACAATGCTCCATGTCATTGTCATCACAAAGCTCCATGAAACCTCTCATCACATTGCTCCATGTCCTTGTCATCACAAAGCTCCATGACACTTGTCATCACAATGCTCGATGCCATTCTCATCACAATGCTCCATGACCTTGTCATTACAATCCTCCATGACCCATGTATCACAGTGTACCGTGCCCTTGTCATGACAAACCGCCATGCCCACTCTCATCACAGTAATCCATGAAACATTTCAGATCAATGCTCAATGCCCTTCTCATCACAATGCTCCGTTACCTCTGTCGTAACAATGCTCCATGACACCTGCCATCATAATATTCCACGGCCTTGTCATCACAAGGCTCCATGACCCTTGTCATCACAATGCTCCAAGATCCATGTAATCACAATGCTCCATGCCCTTGTCATCACAAAGCTCCATGACGCATGTCATCAGAATGTTCCATGGTCTTCTCCTCACAATGCTCCATGCCCTTGTCATCACAATGCTCGAAGACTCCAGTAATCACAATGTTCCATTCCCTTTTTCATCAGAATGCTCCAATAGATTTGTCATCACAAGTCTCCATGGTCATCTCCTCACAATGCTCCAAGACCTTGTCATCACCATGCTCCATTCCCTTGTCATCACAATGCTCCATGACCCCTGTCACCACAATACTCCATGAATATTTTCAGCCCAATTCTCTATGACCTTCTCATCACAATGCTCCATGACCAATATCATCACAATGCTCCATGACCACTGTCATCACAACACTCCATGACACCTGACAACACAATGATCCGGGACTCGTCATCACAATGCTTCAAGACCCCTGTCATCACAATACTCCATGAACATTTTCAGCCCAATGCTCCATGACCCTTGTCATCACAATGATCCATGCCCATGTTATCCCAATGTTCCATGACCCATGTATTCACAATGCTCCATGACGCTTGTCATCAGAGTGCTCCATGACACCTGTCATCACAATGCTCCATGCCTTTGTCAGCAAAATGCTACATGATCTTGTCATTACAATGCTCTATGCACTTGTCATCACAATACTCCATTTCCATTGTCATCACAATCCTCCATGAACTTTGGGATCACATTGCTCCATGTCCTTGTCATCACAAAGCTCCATGACACTTGTCATCACAATGCTCGATGCCATTCTCATCACAATGCTCCATGCCCTTGTCATTACAATCCTCCATGACCCATGTATCACAGTGTACCATGCCCTTGTCATCACAATGCGCCATGCCCACTCTCATCACAATAATCCATGAAATATTTCAGACCAATGCTCAATGCACTTCTCATCACAATGCTCCATTACCTCTGTCATAAGAAGCTCCATGACCCCTGCCATCACAATGTTCCACGGCCTTGTCATCACAAGGCTCCAGGACCCTTGTCAGCACAATGCTCCAAGACCCATGTAATCACAATGCTCCATGCCCTTGTCATCACAAAGCTCCATGACGCATGTCATCACAATGTTCCATGGCCTTCGCCTCTCAATGCTCCATGCCCTTGTCATCACAATGCTTCAAGACCCCCGTAATCACAATGCTCCATGCCCCTTTTCATAAGAATGCTCCATTAGACTTGTCATCACAAGTCTCCATGGTCATCTCTTCACAATGCTCCAAGACCTAGTCATCAACATGCTCCATTCCCTTGTCATCACAATGCTCCATGACCCCTGTCATCACAATACTCCATGCACATTTTCAGCCCAATGCTCCATGACCCTTGTCATCACAATGATCCATGACCTTGTCATCACAAAGCTCCATGCACTTGTCAGCACAATGCTCCCTGATCCTTGTCATCACAATGCTCCAAACCATTGTCACCACAATGCTCCATTACCTTTGTCATCAGAATCCTCCATGACACTTGGCATCACAATGCTCCATGCCATTTTCATCACAATGCTCCATGACCCCTGTCATCACAATGCTCCGTGACTACAGTCATCACAATGCTTCATAACGTTTGTCATCACAACAATCCATGCCCGCATCATCACAAGTCTCTGTGACCGTTGTAACCACAATCCTCCATGAACTTTTCATCACAATGCTCCGTGACCCTTGTCATCACAATGCTCCATGCCTTTGTCAGAACAATGCTCCATGACCCTTGCCATCAAATTGTGCCATGCGCTTTTCACCACAATCATCCACAACCTTGTCATCGCTATGCTCCATAAACCTTGTAATCACAATGCTCCATGCACTTCTCATCCAAATACTCTCTCACATGAGATATCACAATGTTCCATCACTAGTCATCACAATCCTCCCTCAACCCTGTTATCACAATGTTCCATGACCCCTGTCATCACAATGCTACATCCCTTTATCAGCACAATGTTCCATGACCCCTGACATCACAATGTTCCATAACCCCTGTCATCAAAATGCTCCATGACCCTTTTCATCCCAAAGCTCCATGACCCCTGGCATCACAATGTTCTATAACCCCTGGCATCAAAATGTTCCATTACACTTTTCATCAAATTGCTGCATGACCCTGTCATCAAAATGCTCCCTGCCCTTCTCATCACAATGCACCACACACTTGTCATCAAAATGCTCCATGACCTTTGTCATCACAAAGCTCCATGACCCTTGGCATCACAATGCTCCATGTCATTGTCATCACAATGCTCCATGAACCCTCTCATCACATTGCTCCATGTCCTTGTCATCACAAAGCTCCATGACACTTATCATCACAATGCTCGATGCCATTCTCATCACAATGCTCCATGACCTTGTCATTACAATCCTCCATGACCCATGTATCACAGTGTACCGTGCCCTTGTCATGACAAACCGCCATGCCCACTCTCATCACAGTAATCCATGAAACATTTCAGATCAATGCTCAATGCCCTTCTCATCACAATGCTCCGTTACCTCTGTCGTAACAATGCTCCATGACACCTGCCATCATAATATTCCACGGCCTTGTCATCACAAGGCTCCATGACCCTTGTCATCACAATGCTCCAAGATCCATGTAATCACAATGCTCCATGCCCTTGTCATCACAAAGCTCCATGACGCATGTCATCAGAATGTTCCATGGTCTTCTCCTCACAATGCTCCATGCCCTTGTCATCACAATGCTCGAAGACTCCAGTAATCACAATTTTCCATTCCCTTTTTCATCAGAATGCTCCATTAGATTTGTCATCACAAGTCTCCATGGTCATCTCCTCACAATGCTCCAAGACCTTGTCATCACCATGCTCCATTCCCTTGTCATCACAATGCTCCATGACCCCTGTCACCACAATACTCCATGAACATTTTCAGCACAATTCTCTATGACCTTCTCATCACAATGCTCCATGACCAATATCATCACAATGCTCCATGACCACTGTCATCACAACACTCCATGACACCTGACAACACAATGATCCGGGACTCTTGTCATCACAATGCTCCAAGACCCCTGTAATCACAATGCTGCATGACCCCTGTCATCACAATACTCCATGAACATTTTCAGCCCAATGCTCCATGACCCTTTTCATCACAATGATCCATGCCCATGTTATCCCAATGTTCCATGACCCATGTATTCACAATGCTCCATGACGCTTGTCATCACAGTGCTCCATGACACCTGTCATCCCAATGCTCCATGCCTTTGTCAGCAAAATGCTACATGACCTTGTCATTACAATGCTCTATGCACTTGTCATCACAATACTCCATTTCCATTGTCATCACAATCCTCCATGAACTTTGGGATCACATTGCTTCATGCCCTTGTCATCACAATGCTCCATGCTCCTTGAAATCAAAATGATCCATGACCTCTGTCATCACAATGCTCCAAACCCTTGTGATCACAATGTTCCATAACACTTGTCCTCACAACGCTCCATGATGCCTTTCATCACAATAATCCATGTGCTTTTCATCACAATGCTCCATGACCCTTGTCATCACAATTCTCAATACACTTGTCATCACAATGCTCCCTGACACTTGTCGTCAGAATGCTCCTTGAACCCTGTCACGAAAAGGCTCCATGCCTTTTTCATCACAAAGCCCCATGCCCTTTTCATCCCAATGCTCCATGCCATTGTCATTCAAATACTCCACAAGCTTGTCATCAGAATGCTCCATGACCCTTGTCATCACAATTCTCCATGCACTTGTCATCACAATGCTCCAAGCCATTGTCATCACAATGCTCCATTACCTTTGTGATCAGAATCCTCAATGGAAGTTTGCATCACAGTGCTCCATGCCATTGTCATCACAATGGGCCATTACATATGTCATCACAATGCTCCCTGACACCTCTCTTTACAATACTGCATTACCTGGTCATCACAATGCTCCCTGCCGTTCTCATCACAATGCACCACACCCTTGTCATCAAAATGCTCCATAACCTTTGTCATCACAAAGCTCCATGACCCTTGGCATCACAATGCTCCATGTCATTGTCATCACAATGCTCCATGAACCCTCTCATCACATTGCTCCATGCCCTTGTCATCACAAAGCTCCATGGCACTTGTCATCACAATGCTCGATTCCCTTATCATCACAATGCTCCATGCCCTTGTCATTACAATCCTCCATGACCCATGTATCACAGTGTACCATGCCCTTGTCATCACAATGCGCCATGCCCACTCTCATCACAATAATCCATGAAATATTTCAGACCAATGCTCAATGCAATTCTCATCACAATGCTCCATTACCTCTGTCATAAGAAGCTCCATGACCCCTGCCATCACAATGTTCCACGGCCTTGTCATCACAAGGCTCCAGGACCCTTGTCAGCACAATGCTCCAAGACACATGTATTCACAATGCTCCATGCCCTTGTCATTCCAAAGCTCCATGACGCATGTCATCACAATGTTCCATGGCCTTCGCCTGACAATGCTCCATGCCCTTGTCATCACAATGCTTCAAGACCCCCGTAATCACAATGCTCCATGCCCCTTTTCATAAGAATGCTACATTAGACTTGTCATCACAAGTCTCCATGGTCATCTCATCACAATGCTCCAAGACTTTGTCATCAACATGCTCCATTCCCTTGTCATCACAATGCTCCATGCCTTTTTCAGCAAAATGCTACATGACCTTGTCATTACAATGCTCTATGCACTTGTCATCACAATACTCCATTTCCATTGTCATCACAATCCTCCATGAACTTTGGGATCACATTGCTTCATGCCCTTGTCATCACAATGCTCCATGCTCCTTGAAATCAAAATGATCCATGACCTCTGTCATCACAATGCTCCAAACCCTTGTGATCACAATGTTCCATAACACTTGTCCTCACAACGCTCCATGATGCCTTTCATCACAATAATCCATGCGCTTTTCATCACAATGCTCCATGACCCTTGTCATCACAATTCTCAATACACTTGTCATCACAATGCTCCCTGACACTTGTCGTCAGAATGCTCCTTGAACCCTGTCACGAAAAGGCTCCATGCCTTTTTCATCACAAAGCCCCATGCCCTTTTCATCCCAATGCTCCATGCCATTGTCATCAAAATACTCCACAAGCTTGTCATCAGAATGCTCCATGACCCTTGTCATCACAATTCTCCATGCACTTGTCAGCACAATGCTCCCTGACACTTGTCATCACAATGCTCCAAGCCATTGTCATCACAATGCTCCATTACCTTTGTGATCAGAATCCTCAATGGAAGTTTGCATCACAATGCTCCATGTCATTGTCATCACAATGGGCCATTACATATGTCATCACAATGTTCCCTGACACCTCTCTTTACAATACTGCATTACCTGGTCATCACAATGCTCCCTGCCATTCTCATCACAATGCACCACACCCTTGTCATCAAAATGCTCCATGACCTTTGTCATCACAAAGCTCCATGACCTTTGGCATCACAATGCTCCATGTCATTGTCATCACAATGCTCCATGAGCCCTCTCCTCACATTGCTCCATGCCCTTGTCATCACAAAGCTCCATGGCACTTGTCATCACAATGCTCGATGCCCTTCTCATCACAATGCTCCATGCCCTTGTCATTACAATCCTCCATGACCCATGTATCACAGTGTACCGTGCCCTTGTCATCACAATGCGCCACGCCCACTCTCATCACAATAATCCATGAAATATTTCAGACCAATGCTCAATGCACTTCTCATCACAATGCTCCATTACCTCTGTCATAACATGCTCCATGACCCCTGCCATCACAATGTTCCACGGCCTTGTCATCACAAGGCTCCAGGACCCTTGTCAGCACAATGCTCCAAGACCCATGTAATCACAATGCTCCATGCCCTTGTCATCACAAAGCTCCATGACGCATGTCATCACAATGTTCCATGGCCTTCGCCTCACAATGCTCCATGCCCTTGTCATCACAATGCTTCAAGACCCCCGTAATCACAATGCTCCATGCCCCTTTTCATAAGAATGCTCCATTAGACTAGTCATCACAAGTCTCCATGGTCATCTCATCACAATGCTCCAAGACCTAGTCATCAACATGCTCCATTCCCTTGTCATCACAATGCTCCATGAACCCTGTCATCACAATACTCCATGCACATTTTCAGCCCAATGCTCCATGACCCTTGTCATCACAATGATCCATGCCCTTGTCATCACAAAGCTCCATGCACTTGTCAGCACAATGCTCCCTGATCCTTGTCATCACAATGCTCCAAACCATTGTCACCACAATGCTCCATTACCTTTGTCATCAGAATCCTCCATGACACTTGGCATCACAATGCTCCATGCCATTGTCATCACAATGCTCCATGACCCCTGTCATCACAATGCTCCGTGACTACAGTCATCACAATGCTTCATAACGTTTGTCATCACAACAATCCATGCCCACGTCATCACAAGTCTCTGTGACCTTTGTAACCACAATGCTCCATGAACTTTTCATCACAATGCTCCGTGACCCTTGTCATCACAATGCTCCAGGCCTTTGTCAGAACAATGCTCCATGACCCTTGTCATCAAATTGTGCCATGCGCTTTTCACCACAATGATCCACAACCTTGTCATCGCTATGCTCCATAAACCTTGTAATCACAATGCTCCATGCACTTCTCATCCAAATACTCTCTCACATGAGATATCACAATGTTCCATCACTAGTCATCACAATCCTCCCTCACCCCTGTTATCACAATGTTCCATGACCCCTGTCATCACAATGCTACATCCCCTTATCAGCACAATGTTCCATGACCCCTGACATCACAATGTTCCATAACCCCTGTCATCAAAATGCTCCATGACCCTTTTCATCCCAAAGCTCCATGACCCCTGGCATCACAATGTTCTATAACCCCTGGCATCAAAATGTTCCATTACACTTTTCATCAAATTGCTGCATGACCCTGTCATCAAAATGATCCCTGCCCTTCTCCTCACAATGCACCACACACTTGTCATCAAAATGCTCCGTGACCTTTGTCATCACAAAGCTCCATGACCCTTGGCATCACAATGCTCCATGTCATTGTCATCACAATGCTCCATGAACCCTCTCATCACATTGCTCCATGTCCTTGTCATCACAAAGCTCCATGACACTTGTCATCACAATGCTCGATGCCATTCTCATCACAATGCTCCATGACCTTGTCATTACAATCCTCCATGACCCATGTATCACAGTGTACCGTGCCCTGGTCATGACAAACCGCCATGCCCACTCTCATCACAGTAATCCATGAAACATTTCAGATCAATGCTCAATGCCCTTCTCATCAAAATGCTCCGTTACCTCTGTCGTAACAATGCTCCATGACACCTGCCATCATAATATTCCACGGCCTTGTCATCACAAGGCTCCATGACCCTTGTCATCACAATGCTCCAAGATCCATGTAATCACAATGCTCCATGCCCTTGTCATCACAAAGCTCCATGACGCATGTCATCAGAATGTTCCATGGTCTTCTCCTCACAATGCTCCATGCCCTTGTCATCACAATGCTCGAAGACTCCAGTAATCACAATGTTCCATTCCCTTTTTCATCAGAATGCTCCATTAGATTTGTCATCACAAGTCTCCATGGTCATCTCCTCACAATGCTCCAAGACCTTGTCATCACCATGCTCCAATCCCTTGTCATCACAATGCTCCATAACCCCTGTCACCACAATACTCCATGAATATTTTCAGCCCAATTCTCTATGACCTTCTCATCACAATGCTCCATGACCAATATCATCACAATGCTCCATGACGACTGTCATCAAAACACTCCATGACACCTGACAACACAATGATCCGGGACTCTTGTCATCACAATGCTCCAAGACCCCTGTAATCACAATGCTCCATGACCCCTGTCATCACAATACTCCATGAACATTTTCAGCCCAATGCTCCATGACCCTTGTCATCACAATGATCCATGCCCATGTTATCCAAATGTTCCATGACCCATGTATTCACAATGCACCATGACGCTGGTCATCACAGTGCTCCATGACACCTGTCATCACAATGCTCCATGCCTTTGTCAGCAAAATGCTACATGACCTTGTCATTACAATGCTCTATGCACTTGTCATCACAATACTCCATTTCCATTGTCATCACAATCCTCCATGAACTTTGGGATCACATTGCTTCATGCCCTTCTCATCACAATGCTCCATGCTCCTTGAAATCAAAATGATCCATGACCTCTGTCATCACAATGCTCCAAACCCTTGTGATCACAATGTTCCATAACACTTGTCCTCACAACGCTCCATGATGCCTGTCATCACAATAATCCATGCCCCTTTCATCACAATGCTCCATGACCTTTGTCATCACAATTCTCAATACACTTGTCATCACAATGCTCCCTGACACTTGTCGTCAGAATGCTCCTTGAACCCTGTCACGAAAAGGCTCCATGCCTTTTTCATCACAAAGCCCCATGCCCTTTTCATCCCAATGCTCCATGCCATTGTCCTCAAAATACTCCACAAGCTTGTCATCAGAATGCTCCATGACCCTTGTCATCAAAATTCTCCATGCACTTGTCAGCACAATGCTCCCTGACACTTGTCATCACAATGCTCCAAGCCATTGTGATCACAATGCTCCATTACCTTTGTGATCAGAATCCTCAATGGAAGTTTGCATCACAATGCTCCATGCCATTGTCATCACAATGGGCCATTACATATGTCATCACAATGCTCCCTGACACCTCTCTTTACAATACTGCATTACCTGGTCATCACAATGCTCCCTGCCGTTCTCATCACAATGCACCACACCCTTGTCATCAAACTGCTCCATGACCTTTGTCATCACAAAGCTCCATGGCCCTTGGCATCACAGTGCTCCATGTCATTGTCATCACAATGCTCCATGAACCCTCTCATCGCATTGCTCCATGCCCTTGTCATCACAAAGCTCCATGGCACTTGTCATCACAATGCTCGATGCCCTTCTCATCACAATGCTCCATGCCCTTGTCATTACAATCCTCCATGACCCATGTATCACAGTGTACCGTGCCCTTGTCATCACAATGCGCCATGCCCACTCTCATCACAATAATCCATGAAATATTTCAGACCAATGCTCAATGCACTTCTCATCACAATGCTCCATTACCTCTGTCATAACAAGCTCCATGACCCCTGCCATCACAATGTTCCACGGCCTTGTCATCACAAGGCTCTAGGACCCTTGTCAGCATAATGCTCCAAGACCCATGTAATCACAATGCTCCATGCCCTTGTCATCACAAAGCTCCATGACGCATGTCATCACAATGTTCCATGGCCTTCGCCTCACAATGCTCCATGCCCTTGTCATCACAATGCTTCAAGACCCCCGTAATCACAATGCTCCATGCCCCTTTTCATAAGAATGCTCCATTAGACTTGTCATCACAAGTCTCCATGGTCATCTCCTTACAATGCTCCAAGACCTTGTCATCACCATGCTCCATTCCCTTGTCATCACAATGCTCCAAGACCCCTGTCATCACAATACTCCATGAACATTTTCAGCCCAATTCTCTATGACCTTCTCATCACAATGCTCCATGACCAATATCATCACAATGCTCCATGACCACTGTCATCACAACACTCCATGACACCTGACAACACAATGATCCGGGACTCTTGTCATCACAATGCTCCAAGACCCCTGTAATCACAATGCTCCATGACCCCTGTCATCACAATACTCCATGAACATTTTCAGCCCAAAGCTCCATGACACTTGTCATCACAATGATCCATGCCCATGTTATCCCAATGTTCCATGACCCATGTATTCACAATGCTCAATGACGCTTGTCATCACAGTGCTCCATGACACCTGTCATCACAATGCTCCATGCCTTTGTCAGCAAAATGCTACATGACCTTGTCATTACAATGCTCTATGCACTTGTCATCACAATACTCCATTTCCATTGTCATCACAATCCTCCATGAACTTTGGGATCACATTGCTTCATGCCCTTGTCATCACAATGCTCCATGCTCCTTGAAATCAAAATGATCCATGACCTCTGTCATCACAATGCTCCAAACACTTGTGATCACAATGTTCCATAACACTTGTCCTCACAACGATCCATGATGCCTGTCATCACAATAATCCATGCCCTTTTCATCACAATGCTCCATGACCTTTGTCATCACAATTCTCAATACACTTGTCATCACAATGCTCCCTGACACTTGTCGTCAGAATGCTCCTTGAACCCTGTCACGAAAAGGCTCCATGCCTTTTTCATCACAAAGCCCCATGCCCTTTTCATCCCAATGCTCCATGCCATTGTCATCAAAATACTCCACAAGCTTGTCATCAGAAAGCTCCATGACCCTTGTCATCACAATGCTCCATGCACTTGTCAGCACAATGCTCCCTGACCCTTGTCATCACAATGCTCCAAGCCATTGTCATTCACAATGCTCCATTACCTTTGTCATCAGAATCCTCCATGATACTTGGCATCACAATGCTCCATGCCATTGTCATCACAATGTGCCATTACATATGTCATCACAATGCTCCCTGACACCTATCTTCACAATACTGCATGACCTGGTCATCACAATGCTCCATGCCCTTGTCATCATAATGCGCCTTTCCAAATGTCATGACAATAATCCATGAAACTTATTAGACCAATGTTCCGTGCCCTTGTCATCACAATGCTCTATGCCCTTGTTATCACAATGATCCCAGACCCCTGTAATCAGAATGCTCCATGCCCCTTTACATCAGTATGCTCCATGAGACTTGTCATCACAAGGCTCCATGGTTTTCTCATCACAATGCTCCAGGACCTTGTCATCACAATGCTTCACGACATTGTCATGAAAATTCCCAATGGCCCTTGTCATCATAATGCTCCAAGCCCTAGTCATCACAATGCTCCATTATATTTGTCATCACAGTCCTTCATTATATTTGGCATCACAATGCTCTATGCCATTGTCATCGCAATGGACCATTACATATGTCATCACAATGCTCCCTGACACCTGTCTTCACAATATTCCATGCCCTTGTCATCACAAAGATCAATGCCCTTGTAATCACAATGCTCCATGCCTTTGTTTTCACAATGTTCCAAGAACCCTGTAATCAGAATGCTCCATGCCCCTTTTCATCAGTATGCTCCATGAGATTTGTCATCACAAGGCTCCATGGTTTTCTCATCACAATGCTCCAGGACCTTGTCATCACAATGCTTCAAGACATTGTCCTGAAAATTCTCAATGGCCCTTGTCATCATAATGCTCCAAGCCCTAGTCATCACAATGCTCCATTATATTTGTCATCACAATCCTCCATTACATTTGGCATCACAATGCTCCATGCCATATTTATCGCAATGGACTATGACATATGTCATCACAATGCTCCCTGACACCTGTCTTCAAAATACTCCATGCCCTTGACATCACAATGCTCCATGCCCTTGTCATCACAATGCACCATGTCCACTATCATCACAATAATCTATGAAACTTGTCAGACCAATTCTCCATGCCCCTGTCATCACAATGCTCCATGCCCTTGTCATCACAATGCTCCATGACACCTTTCATCACAATGCTCCGTGACTCCAATGCTCCATGACACCTTTCATCACAATGCTCCGTGACTCCAATCATCACAATGCTTCATGACCTTTGTCATCACAATTGTCCATGCCCTCGTCATCAACAGTCTCTGTGACCTTTTTAACCACAATGCTCAATGAACTTTTCATCACAATTCTCTGTGAAACTTGTCATCACAATGCTCCATGTCTTTGTAAAAACAATGCTCCATGACCATTGTCATCACAACGCTACATCCCCTTATCATCACAATGTTCCATGACCCCTGCCATCACAATGTTCCATAAGCCCTGTCATCAAAATGCTCCATGACACTTTCCATCCCAAAGCTCCAAGACCCCTACCATCACAATGTTCTATAACCCCTGCCATCAAAAGGTTCCATTACACATTTTATCAAATTGCTGCATGACCCGGTCATCAAAATGCTCCCTGCCCTTCTCATCAAAATGCACCATGCACTTGTCATTAAAATGCTCCATTACTTTTGTCATCACAATGTTCCAAGACCCTTTGCATCACAATTCTCCATGTCATTGTCATCACAATGCTCCATGAACCCTCTCATCACATTGCACCTTGCCCTTGTCATCACAAAGCTCCATGACACTTGTCATCACAATGCTCCCTGCCCTTGTCATTACAGTTCTGCATGACCCATGTATCACAGTGTTCCGTGCCCTTGTCATCACAATGCACCATGCCCACTCTCATCACAATAATCCATGAAACATTTCAGTCATAAGTTCCATACCCTTCTCATCACAATGCTCCTTTACCCCTGTCATAACAATGCACCATGACCCCTACCATCACAATGTTCCACGGCCTAGTCATCACAAGGTTCCATGATATTTCTCATCACAATGCTCAAGACCCCGGAAATCACAATGCTCCATGCCCTGGTCATCACAAAGCTCCATGATGCATGTCATCAGAATGTTACATGGGCTTCTCATCAAAATGCTCCATGCCCTTGTCATCACAATGCTTCAAGACCCTTGTAATCACAATGCTCCATGCCCCTTTTCATCTCAATGCTCCATGAACCCTGTCATCACAATGCACCATGCCCATCATCATAATGCTTCAGGCTATTGTCAGCACAATGAAATCAAAATTATCCATGACCTCTATCATCACAATGCTCCATGACCCCTGTCATCACAATACTCCATGAACGTTTTCAGCCCCATGCTCCATGACACTTGTTACCACAATGATCCATGCCCTTGTCATCACAATGCTCCATGACCCCTGTATTCACAATGCTCCGTGACGCTTGTCATCACAGTGCTCCATGTCACCTGTCATCACAATGCTCCATGCTTTTGTCAGCAAAATACTACATGACCTTGTCATTACAATGCTCTATGCGCTTGTCATCACAGTACTCCATTACCATTGTCATCAAAATCCTCCATGAACATTGGGATCTCTTTGCTTCATTCCCTTTGTCATCACAATCCTCCATGCTCCTTGAAATCAAAATGATTCATGACCTCTGTCATCACAGTGCTCCAAAACCTTGTGATCACAATGTTCCATAACACTTGTCATCACAACGCTCCATGATGCCTTTTTCATCACTATTCTTTATGCCGTTTTCATCACAATGCTCCATGCCATTGTCATCAAAATACTCCACAAGCTTTTCATCAGAATGCTCCATGACGCTTGTCATCACAATTCTCCATGCACTTGTCAGCACAATACTCCCTGACTCTTGTCATCACAATGCTCCATGTGCTTGTCAGGACAATGCTCCATGACACATGTCATCACAATGCACCATACGCTTGTCATCACAGTGCTCCACAATCTCGTCATCAAAATTCTCCATAAAACTTCTCATCACAGTGCTCCATGCACTTCTCATCAAAATGATCTCTCACCCCTGATATTACAAAGTTACATCACTATTCGTCACTATACACCCTCACCCCTGTCATCACAATGTTCCATGACTCCTGTCATCACAATGCTACATGCACTTATCATCACAATGTTTGATGACCTCTGACATCACATTATTCCAATACCCCTGTCATCAAAATGCTCCATGACCCTTTTCATCAAAATGCTCTATGACTCCTGACATCACAATGTTCCATAACACATGTCATCAAAATGTTCCATGACACTTTTCATCAAATTGCTCAATGACCCTGTCATCACACTGCTCCCGGCCCTTCTCATCACAATGCACAACGCCCTTGTCATCAAAATGCTCCATGATCTTTGTCATCACAAAGATCCATTACCCTTGCCATCACAATGCTCCATGTCATTGTCATCACAGGGCTCCATGAACGCTCTCATCACGTTGCTCCATGCCCTTGTCATCACAAAGCTCCATAACACATGTCATCAGAATGCTCCATGGCTTCTCATCATAATGCTCTATGCCCTTGCCATCACAATGCTCCATTACCCCTGTCATAACAATGCTCCATGACCCCTGCCATCACGATGTTCCATGGCCTTGTTATCACAAGGCTCCATGACCCTTCTCATCACAATGCTCCAAGAACACTGTAATCACAATGCTCTATGCCCCTTTTCATCTCAATGATCCATGAAGCCTGTCATCACAATGCACCATGCCCATCATCATAATGATTCATGCTATTGTCATCACAAAGAAATAAAAATGCTCCATGAACTCTGTCATAAGAATGCTCCATACCCTTGTGATCACAATATTCCATAACACTTGTCATCACAATGCCCCATGATACTCGTCATCACAATTATCCGTGGTCTTCTCATCACAATGCTCCATGAACTTTGTCATCACAATGCTCAATACCCTCGTCATCAAAATGCTCCCTGACACTTGTTATCTGTATGCTCCTTGAATCCTGTCATGAGAAGGCTCCATGGATTTTTCATCACAATGATCCATGCCCTTTTCATCACAGTGCTCCAAGACCCCTGTAATCACAATGTTCCATGCCCTTTTCATCACAAAGCTAAATGACGCATGTCATTAGAATGCTCCTTGGCCTTCTCCTCACAAATCTCCATTCCCTTGTCAGCACAGTCTTCCAAGACCCCTATTATCTCAGTGGTACATGCCCCTTTTCATCAGTATGCTCCATGAGATTTGTCATCACAAGGCTCCATGGTTTTCTTATCACAATGCTCAAGAACATTGTCATCACAATGCTTCACGACCTTGTCATGAAAATTCTCAATGGCCCTTGTCATCATAATGCTCCAGTCCCTAGTCATCACAATGCTCCATTATATTTGTCATCAAAATCCTCCATTACATTTGGCATCACAATGCTCCATGCCATTGTCATCGAAATGGACCGTGACATATTTCATCAAAATGCTCCCTGACACCTTTCTTCAAAATACTCCATTTACTATTTATCACAATGCTCCATGCCCCTGTCATCACAATGCTCCATGCCCTTGTCATCACAATGCTCCATGACCCCTGTCATCACAATGCTCCGTGACTCCAGTCATCACAATGCTTCATAGTATTTGTCATCACAATGGTCCATGCCCGCATCCTCACAAGGCTCTGTGTCCTTTTTAACCACAATGCTCCATGAACTTTTCATCACAATTCTCCGTGACCCTTATCATCACAATGCTCCATGCCTTTGTCAGAAAAATGCTCCATGACCCTTGTCATTACATTGTGCCACCTGCTTTTCATCCCATCGGTCCTCAAATTTGTCATCGCAATGCTCCATAAACCTTGTAATCACAATGCTCCTTGGCTTTCTCATCACAATGCTCCATTACACCTGTCATAACAATGATCCATGACCCCTGCCATCACAATGTTCCACGGCCGTGTCATCACAAGGCTCCATGACACTTGACATCACAATGTTCCAAGACCCCTGTAATCACAATGCTCCATGCCCCTTTTCATCAGTATGCTTCATTAGATTTGTCATCACAAGCCGCCATGGTTTCTCATCACAGTGCTCTAGGACCTTATAATCACAATGTTTCACGACTTGTCATGAAAATACTCAATGGCCCTTGTCATCATAATGCTCCAATCCCTAGCCATCACAATGCTCCTTTAAATTTGTCATCACAATCCTCCATTACATTTGGCATCACAATGCTCCCTGCCATTGTCATCGCAATGGAACATGACATATGTCATCACAATGCTCCTTGACACCTGTCTTCACAATACTCCATGACCTTCTCATCACCATGATCCATGCCCTTGTCATCACAATGCACCATGTCCACTCTCATCACAATAATCTATGAAGCTTGTCAGACAAATGCACCATGCCCCTGACAACACAATGCTCCATGGCCTTGTCATCACAATACTCCATTACCATTGTCATCACAATCCTCCATGAACCTTGGGATCACATTGCTTCATGCCTTTGTCATCACAATGTGCAAAGACCACTGTAATCACAATGGTCCATGCCCCTTTTCATCAGTATGCTCGATGAGATTTGTCATCACAAGGCTCCATGGTTTCTCATCACAATGCTCCAGGACCTTGTCATCACGTTGCTTCACGACTTGTCATGAAAATTCTCAATGGCCCGTTTCATCATAATGCTCCAAGCCCTAGTCATCACAATGCTCCTTTAAATTTGTCATCACAATCCTCCATTACATTTGGCATCACAATGCTCTATGCCATTGTCATCGCAATGGACCATGACATATGTCATCACAATGCTCCCTGACACCTGTCTTCACAATACTCCATGACCTTCTCATCACCATGATCCATGCCCTTGTCATCACAATGCACCATGTCCACTCTCATGACAATAATCTATGAAACTTGTCAGACCAATGTTCCATGCCCCTGACATCACAATGCTCCATGCCCTTGTCTTCACAATGCTCCATTACCCCTGTCATCACAATGCTCCTTAACTCCAGTCATCACAATGCTTCATTATATTTGTCATCACCATGGTCCATGCCTGCGTCATCAGAAGGCTCTGTGACCTTTGTAACCACAATGCTCCATGAACTTTCCATCACAATGCTCCGTGACTCCTGTCATCACAGTGCTCCATGCCTTTGTCAGAAAAATGCTCCATGACACTTGTCATCTCAATGTGCCACGCGCTTTTCATAACAACGGTCCAAAAATTTGTCATGGCAATGCTCCATAAACTTTGTAATCACAATGCTCCATGTCCTTCTCATCACAATGCTGCATTACCCCTGTCATAACAATGCTCCGTGACCCCTGCCATCACAATGTTCCACGGCCTTGTCATCACAATGCTCCATGACACTTGTCATCACAATGCTCGAAGACCCCTGTAATCACAATGCTCCATGGCCTTGTCATCACAAACCTCCATGACACATGTCATCAGAATGTTCCATGGCCTTCTCATCAAAATGCTCCATGCCCTTGTTTTCAAATTGCTTAATGACCGCTGTAATCACAATGCTACATGCCCGTTTTCATCTCAATGCTCCATGAACCCTGTCATCACAATGCATCATGCCCATAATCATAATGCTTAAGGCAATTGTCATCACAATGAAATCAAAATGCTACATAACCTCTGTCATCACAATGCTCCACATCGTTGTGATCACAATATTCCATAACACTTATCATCACAACACCCCATGACGCTCATAATCACAATTATCCATGGTCTTCTCATCACTATGCTCCATAAAATTTGTCATCACAATGCTCAATACACTTGTCATCACAATGCTCCCTGACGCTTGTCGTCAGTATACTCCTTGAACACTGTCATGACAAGGGTCCATGCCTTTTTCATCACAATGATCCATGCCCTTTACATCAAAATGCTCCAAGACACCTGTAATCACATTGTTCCATACACTTCTCATCACAGTGCTCCATGACACATTCATCAGAATGCTCCATGTCCTGCTCTTCAAAATGCTCCATGCCCTTGTCATAACAATGCTCAAAGACGCCTGTCATCACAATGCTCCATGCCCCTTTTCATCAGAATACTCCATGAGACTTGTCATCACAAGTCTCCATGGTCTTCTCATCACAATGCTCCAAGACTTTGTCATCACCATGCTCCATTACCTTGTCATCACAATGTTCCATGACCCCTGTCATCACAGTACTCCATGATCATTTTCAGCCTAATGCACCATGACCTTCTCATCACAATGCTCCATGATCAATATCATCACAATGCTCCAGGACCACTGTCATCACAACACTCCATTACCCCTGACAACACAGTATTCGGGGACTCTTGTCATCACAATGCTCCATGACACCTGTCATCACAATACTCCATGAACATTTTCAGCCCAATGTTCCATGACACTTGTCATCACAATGATCCATGCCCTTGTCATCCCAATGCTCCATGACCCCTGTATTCACAATGCTATGTGACGCATGTCATCACAGTGGTCCATGACACCTGTCATCACAATGCTCCATGCCTTTGTCAGCAAAATGCTACATGACATTGTCATTACAATGTTCTATGTGCTTGTCATCACAATACTCCATTACCATTGTCTTCAAAATCCTCCATGAACCTTGGGATAACATTGTTTCATGCCCTTGTCATCACAGTGCTCCATGATCCTTGAAATCAAAATGATTCATGACCGGTTTCATCACAATGCTCCAAACACTTGTGATCACAATGTTCCATAACACTTGTCATCACAACGCTCCATGATGCCTGTCATCAAAATACTCCATGCCCTTTTCATCACAATGCTCCATGACCTTTGTCATAACAATTCTCAATACACTTGTCATCACAATGCTCCCTGACACTTGTCGTCAGAATGCTCCATGAACCCTGTCACAAAAAGGCTCCATGCCTTTTTCATCACAATGCCACATGCAGTTTTCATCCCAATGCTCCATGCCATTGTCATCCAAATACTCCACAAGCTTGTCATCAGAATGCTCCATGACCCTTGTCATCACAATTCTCCATGCACTTACCAGCACTATGCTCCCTGACTCTTTTCATCACAATGCTCCAAGCCATTTTCATCACAATGTTCCATTACATTTGTCATCAGAATCCTCCATGACACTTGCATCACAATGCTCCATGCCATTGTAATCACAATGGGCCATTACATATGTCCTCACAATGCTCCCTGACACCTGTCTTCCAATACTGTATGACCTGGTCTTCACAATGCTCCATCCCCTTGTCATCACAATACGCCATTCCAACTGTCATTGCAATAATCCATGAAACATATTAGACCAATGATCCATGCCCTTGTCATCACAATGCTCCATGCCCTTGTTATCACAATGCTCCATGACCCCTGTCATCACAATGCTCCGTGACTCCAGTCATCACAGTGCTTCATGACCTTTGTCATCACAATGGTCCATATCCTCGTCATCAACAGTCTCTGTGACCTTTTTAACCATAATGCTCCATGAACTTTTCATCACAATGCTCTTTGACCCTTGTCATCACAATACTCTATGCCTTTCTCAGCACAATGCTCCAAGACCGTTGTTATTACAATGCTCCATGTGCTTGTCAGCACAATGCTCCATGACACATATCATCACAATTTGCCATGCGCTTGTCATCAAGTGCTCCACAATCTTGTCATCACAATGCTCCATAAACCTTGTCATCACAATGCTCCATGCACTTCTCAACAAAATGCTCTCTCTCAACTGATATCACAATGTTTCATCACTATTCATCACAATACTCCCTCAGCCCTGTCATCACAATGTTCTATGACTCCTGTCATCACAATGCTACATGCACTTATCATCACAATGTTCGATGACCCCTGACATCACATTGTTCCATAACCCCTGTCATCAAAATGCTCCATGACCCTATTCATCAAAACGTTCCATGTCCCCTGACATCACAATGTTCCATGACCCCTGTCATCACAATGCTCCATGCCCTTTTCATCACAATGCTCCATGCCATTGTCATCACAATAATCCATAAGCTTGTCATCCGAATGCTCCGTGACACTTGTCATCACAATGCTCTATATGCACTGTCATCACAATGCTCCATACCCCTTGTCATTACAGTGCTCCATGACGCTCGTCATTCACAATTATCCATGGTCTTCTCATCACAATGCTCCACGCCCTTGTCATCTACATGCTCCATGACACTTGTCATCTCAATGCTCCATGGCCACTCTCATCACAATGCTCCATACCCCTTGTCATTATAGCGCTCCATGACGCTCGTCATCACAATTATCCATGGTCTTCTCATCACAATGCTCCACGGTCTTGCCATCACAATGCTCCATGCCCTTGTCATCACAATGCTCCATGACCCTTGTCATCACAATGCTCCAAGCCCTTATCATCACAATGCACCATTACCTTTGTCATCACAATCCTCCATAACACTTGGCATCACAATGCTCCATGCAATTGTCATCACAATGGAACATGAAATATGCTATCACAATGCTCCCTGACACCTGTCTTCACAATACTCCATGACCTTGTCATCACAATGCTCCATGCCCTTGTCATCACAAAGTGCTATGCCCACTGTAAACACAATTATCCATGAAACTTGTCAGACCAATGCTCCATGCCCCTGTCATCACAATGCTACATGACACCATTCATCAAAATGCTCCGTGTGTCCCATCATCACAAGGCTTCATGACCTGTGTCATCACAATTGTCAATGCCCTCATCATCACAAGGCTCTGTGAAATTTGTCACCACAATGCTCCATGAACTTTTCATCACAATGCTCCATGTCATTGTCATCACAATTCTCCATGAACGCTCTCATCACATTGCTCCATGACCTTGTCATCACAAAGCTCCATGATGCATGTCATCAGAATGCTCCATGGCCTTCTCATCACAATGTTCCATGCCCTTGCCATCACAAAGCTCCATTAGCCCTATCATAACAATGCTCCATGACCCCTGCCATCACGATGTTCCATGGACTTGTCATCACAAGGCTCCATGACGATTCTCATCACAATGCTCCAAGACCCCTGTAATCACAATGCTCCATGCCCCTTTTCATTTCAATGATCCATGAACCCTGTCATCACAATGCACCATGCCCATCATCATAATGCTTCATGCTATTGTCATCACAATGAAATCAGAATTCTCCATGACCTCTGTCATCATAATGCTCCAAACCATTGTGATCACGATGTTCCATAACACTTATCATCACAACACCCCATGACGCTCGTCATCACAATTATCCATGGTCTTCTCATCACAATGCTCCATGACCTTTGTCATCACAATGCTCAATACACTTGTCATCACAATGCTCCTTGACACTTGTCGTCAGTATGCTCCATGAACCCTGTCATGACAAGGTTCCATGCCTTTTTCATCACAATATTTCATGCCCTTGTAATCACAAAGCTCCATGATGCATGTCATCAGAACGCTCCATGGCCATCTCATCCCAATGCTCGATGCCCTTGTCATCAGAATGCTCCACGACTCCTGTAATCACAATGCTCCATGCTCCTTTTCATCAGAATATTCCATGAGACTTGTCATCACAAGTTTCCATGGTCTTCTCATCACAATGCTTCAGTACCTTGTCATCACAATCCTCCAGGATCCCTGTCATCACAATACTCCATGAACATTTTCAGCCCAATGCTCCTTGACCTTCTCATCACAATGCTCCATGACCCCTGTGATCTCAATGCTCCATGACCCCCGTCATCACAACGATCCATGAACCCTGACAACAAAATGATCCGGGACTCTTGTCATCAAAATCCTCCATGCCCTTGTCATCCCAATGCTCCATGACCCCTGTAATCACAATGCTCCATGACACTTGTCATCACAGTGCTCCATGAACCTTGTCATCACAATGCTCCATGCCTTTGTCAGCAATATGCTACATAATCTTTTCTTCAAAATGCTCCATGCGCTTGTCATCACAATCCTTCATGACCCTTGGGATCACATTGCTTCATGCCCTTGTCATCTCCCTCTTGCCGTTCTGGTTTTTACAGATTTTCAGATGTCCCTTTTGACCCGTGGGAAGTGACAATTCTTTGTAGTGTGGATTTGCATTGCACTCTTGCTAGATTGACCAAAAAGGGCATATGCGTTTTCTCCTGAATATATTCAGGAGAAAAGGCATACGCCCTTTTTGGCCAAGTGCATCATTGTCAAAGTTGTGATTATTTTCCTGTGCTTTAAAGGTGATTCCAATTTACCTCTTGAAATATGTTTTGTGCAATTCTGCCTCATTTTCAAGTCAGCTTCGTTGCCTTCCCTAAACAGATTTTTGGAAGAGAGTAGTCCTTTATAACTCTGTAGTTTTGTGAATTGCTGTGCCCGTGAGCTCCAATTTTCAAATCCCATTTTTGGGAGCTGACCACAAATCCACAATTTTGCTTCAGGACCTATACTTGTACCAAGGCTGGCTATACTGTTCCCTGTGGGTGGCTGAGGCTTTGGTTAATTCTTCTTCCTGACGGGAAATTAGAGTGACATGTGCCCGTCGAAATGCCTACGTCTACTCTCTGATTTGTTCTCCCTCTTCCCTTTCATCCTTTGCACAATTAGCAAACTGTGCGAACGAGGAGGTTATAGGGGCTGGCTGTCCTAAGTTGGGAGATTGATAGTAAAGCAGTTGCAATGCCAAACTGGAGCACAAGGAGTGGAAAAATTAGGAGACTTTTAGAAACCTTTCGCCATCACAGGGTGTCCATGCTCTAGGTTTCCCATACACGTTATAACTGTAGTGATATTCCTTTCTACCTGGAGATTTGGGATCCATGGAATGGTGGCATGCATTACTACTTTAAAGGGTCTGCATTTTCTCTCCCAATCTCCAGTCCTCTCAGTCCCAAGTGTCCAGCCTTATGTCTCATCCAGCTGTCTTTGCAGAGAGGGTCATTCCCGGTTTCATCAGAACCCCTGAAGGAATTGTGTAAGAATTTCGCTTTTTTTGTGTGTGTGTTTTTGAAATTCATTTTTATAATGGGGTTGAGCTGATTTTCACTGACGTATTTATGCCGGTCTAGACACACTTGATTCCCTTACGGAGACATATCAATACATAGGTTTTAAGATTCTTACTAGTCAGATATATTCCTCTGCAGGGAATAGGGGTTTTGAGTCCCGTTCACTGAGGAAGGGGTAGGTCTCGTCTATTCTGTATTTGGTTTATGGAATGGTACCTGTGCTAATATCAAACTCTGGTTTTATGCATCACCCCACCTCTCCTTTCCCATTGAACAGGCATAAGAGTGTTTTCTAAATGTGAGACTCTGTTCTCTTTCTTAATTCAGTTCATGTGTTTTGATGTTGACATTCCCTCTGTAAGTGATATCTTATGATAAGATTCTTTTTCTGTGTGACTAATTTCACTTAGAATCATCATACCTAAATCCACTCTTTATGCTGCTACTGGCCTTATGACATTGATTTCACGTCTGAGTGATATTCCATTGTACAAAATTACCACAAGTTATTTATGCATTTCTCTTTTTCCTGGGATATTTAAGGTGTACCGAAGTTGAGGTTCTTGTATGCAGAGCAGCCCTAAATTTTGGGGTGCCTGTGTCTTGTCAATATTTAGTCTTCCCAAGTTATATGCCCATGAGTTGAAGTCCCCTTTCCTCCGGGGCTTTGTATTTAAATGTTTTAGGAAACAGCATACACTTCTTCAGAGTGGCTCTTGGATATTTATACCCCACCCATCAGCGTGACTAGGCTCCCTGTTCTCCATGACCTCTCCAGCATTTCTGGTTTGTACACATTTTTTGGATGGCCTTTCTGATCAGTGGACATTGAGACTTCTTTGTTGTGCGGATTTGCATTTACCGCTTGCTTGGTTGGCCAAAAACTCTGTATGCGTTTTTTTCCTAAAGATATTCACGAAAAAAATGCATACACCCTTTTGCCCAACTGCATCATTTGAGAAATTCTGCTGCTTTCCATATGCTTTAAATGTGAGTACAATCTACCTTTTTAAATCTGTTTCCTGCAATTCTGCCTCTCATTCAGATCCTCTTCGTTGCCTTACCTGAATATATTTTTCGACGTTGGTTATCATTTATATCTTTGCACGTCTTTGAATTGTCTGCCCCTGAGCTCCATTTTGCAACTCGTTGTTTTTGTGAGCTGGCCGCCAAACCTTTGGATTGCTTCTGGCCCTATTCTGGTTCTGAGGAGGCAGGCTGAGCCTTTGGTTAATTCTTCTTCCTAATGGGAAATTAGAGTGACATGTGCCTGTCAAAACTCCTACAGCTAATCTCTCATTGGTTCCCCCCTTCCCATTTATCCTCTGCACAAATTGCAAACTGTGTGAAACAGGAGGTTAAAGGTGCTTATTCTCCAAGTGGGGAGATTGTTAGTAATGTGGCTGGAATGGCGAACCCCAGCACCAGGAGATCAAAAATGAGGTGCATTTTAGACACCTTTCCTGAGCACACGGTGTACATTCATCTCGGTTTCCCAGGCATGTTTTTGCTGTCAGAAGATTCCCTTGAACCTGCCTATTTGGGACCCATGGAATGGGTACCAGGCAGTATTAATTTAAAAGGTCTGCATTTCCTCACACAGCCTCTCTAACATCTCTTAGCCTGTATAGCTTCCAGCCTTATATATCATCCTGCTGTGGGTCTACATGTGTTCAATCCCTGTTACATTGTAGCCCTTCAACAACTGTTGTAAGAATTTTTGTCTGTCTCACTGTTTTTATAAATATTTTAAAATTTATTTTTATATTGGTTACAGCTGATTTTCAAAGCTCTGTTTTTTGCTGCTGTACATCCACTTGATTCATGTACTGAGAGACAACAATAAATTATTTTTCAGATGCTTACGAGTCATATGTATTATTGTCCACTGACTTGAGTGGGCTGAGTGCAGTTCTTTGAGGTACTGTGTAGGCCTTGTCAGTTATTCAATTCGGTACTTGGAATGGTATCTTTGCTTATTTCAACCTCCTGGATAATACCTCACCATTCCCCACCTTTCCCATTTAGCAGCCTTATGTCTATTTTCTACATATTTGACTATGTTTCTGTTTTGTAGTTTATTTCATGTGTAGCCATTTTTGATTCCACCTTTAAGTGACATCTTATGATATGTGTCTTTTTCTTTCTGACATATGTCACTTAGAATGATCGTATGTAACTCCTCCAGAGTTGTTACAACTGGCCTTATTTCATGGATTTCTGGATGAGTAATATTCCACTCTACATAAGTACCCCATCTCTTTTATCCATTTTATCCTTCCAGGGACATTTAGGTTATATCCAAGTGGAGGCCCTTTTTAACAGAGAGGTGGTAAACGTTGGCGTGCCTGTTTTCTGTCCATTTTTGTTTTTCCCAAGGTATACGCCCATGAGTGCAAGTGCCCTATGCTCTGTAGCTCATTTTTTAGATGTTTTAGCAAACACAATACACTTCTCCAGAGTGGCTGTTGGCAAATTACATTTCCACTATCAACCTCACAGTGCTCCCTTTTCTCCTCGCCCTGTCCTGCATTTCTGGTGTTTACACTTTATGAGGATGGCCCTTCTGACTGATGTGAAGTGATACATTTTGTAGTATTGATTTCCAGTGCCCACCTGTTTGGTTGGATAAAAAGTGTGTATGGCCTTTACTTGAATATATTCAGAAAAAAATGCATACGCCCTTTTGGGCAAACTGCATCATTGGCGATGTTCAGCCCCTTTTCTTGTGCTTTAATGGGGAGTCCTTTCTACCTCTTCAAATCTGTTTCCTGCCACTCTCCCTTGCTTACAAGTCCTTTTCTGTGACTTACCTCAATATATTTTTCGACAATAGATATTTTCAACTCTGCAGTTTCATGAATTTTAGTGCCCCTGAGTTCCATTATTCAACTTGTGTTTTTGGAAACTGGACACAAAACAGCAGGATTTCCTCTAGCCCTATTCTGTTTCCGTGGGCAATTCTAGCCTTTGATGAATTTGTCTTCCGGATTGGAAATTAGAGTGGCATGTGCCTGTCCGAACAACTAAGACTTGCCTCTAATTTTTTCTCATCCTTCCGCTTCATCCTCTGGACAAATTCCAAACTGTGTGCAACAGGATGTTTACGGTGCTGATATCCCCAAGTGAGGAGATTGTCAGGAAAGATGCTGGAGGGGTGAACCCGAGCACCAGGCGATGAGGAGATGAGGTGCCTTTTCCAAACTCTTTACGATCAAACGGTGTACCATCCTCTAGGTGTGACAGGCATGTTTTAGCTGTAGGAAGGGTCCCGTGCATGTAAGGAGAACACCAGGGATTTTTCCAAATCAGTGTCTCCCCGAACCCCAAATTGGGGAATTTTTAAGCTACGGCTACACGTATGTCCATTAAGGGCCTTGGGAAATAGGGAGAGCCCAAACTTTAGATGATTGAAATCTTCAGGGTCAGAAGTGTTCACCATCGGCCTTGCTTAGGTTACATTTTATCTGTCATTGATAGATGCTGTCAATAAAAATATCGATTCTTTTTCAGATTATTTCCCCTTATAGGTTATTGCAAAATATTCAGTGTAGTTCCCTGTGCTATACAGTAGTTCCTTGTTGATGATCTATTTTATACATAGCAGTGTGTATGTGTTAATCCCAAACTGTTAATATATCCCTTCTCCTACCTTTCCCCTTTGGTAATAATAAATTATAAGATTTTATACTTCTCAGAAACGGGGGAGCTGAAAGAGAGGTATCCTTTTCAATGGAAAAGCATTCAAAACAAGATTGAAGCTTCAGCCAAGAGTATTCGATGTACATCCATGGAAATCAATCACTTCATTTCTCTAATGTTGACCTGACAAATACGACAGACGTCTTCACTGAACTTGCTTATAGTAAAGTGATGGAAATATCAAAGGTAAGTCTTAGAAACATCTTATTTTACCCGAGCATTATACACTGCTCTATGTAAACTACAGTTTGGCTCACACATCTGTTCATTGAAGTTACAATGTTCTCAATTTCTGTTACTGATCCTCCAGAGTGGACCCCAACAGGAGTCCCCATGCCCAGTGTCATTGGAACCAACAGATCAAGACTGAGTTTGGTTCAGAAGCAAAGGAAACATTATTTTTAAAACAGAATGGAGGGGTGAGAGCGTGCACTCCCACAAGGGCTGTGGGATGGGATGCTGTGTAGGGATCCCGGCAGCATCCTTGGGTGGGAGGGGATGGAGCTCTCGAGGGCTGGGTTGGCTGCAGCTCAGGCTCTAAGCCATGGAGTCTGCATGGGAACCCGCTAGCTGAGGTGTCGACCCAGCCATTCTGCACTAGGAAATCGGGTCTGAAGTGCCGGGTGTGGGACCTCTGCATGCGGAACCCTAGGAGCACGTGAAATTAGACAAAGCACAAAGAAAAAACAGGTTAGACTTTATTTTATTGCCCAGATTCTCTTTTTATCTCCCAGGAATTTTTAATGAATGTTGCCGGAGACAAACACCTCCTCTGCTTTTTGTTCCGTTCCTCATTCTTGGGGTGTTGACTGTGCAGACCCCTCTTTTGTAAGTGCTTCATGCTGTGGTGGGAGCCCTGATACCTGGGGGGAGGGGCAAAACATCTCCCCACCAGCCTCCAGGTGAGGTTGATTGTCCCAAGGCCTCCTGCCCAACTTCTCGTCTGCCTGAGCACCAGCACTGGAAGTGTTACAGATTCTAATGACCTTTAATGGTCCAGGAAAGAGATGAGCAGAGATGCAGCAGTGGCAGGTTTCACCCCACCCCACATTTGTTTGGCGACCTTAGGCTGACGGTTTTTGCCAGCCTAGATGCTCTGACCAGTAGTCTGTGCTTTCTTTAATTAGGTCCCTGAATTAATGTACAAACAGCACCATGTGTCAGAACCCTGGCCGCGCAACTCCCAGACAGTCCAGGGTCAGTTGTGATCCAGGACCATGACGTCCACTGAGTCAACGGCCTTTATAAGTAGCCAGCAGTCCAGCCGGTCATATTGGCCACCATCATCGCGGTGTCTGTAGGGTTTTCTATGGTGAAAGCGTGATATACGTTTCCCCCGCCAAGCTTATTAGCTCCCCTCTGGGTGCAGGAAGTCCTGCAAGCAGTAGTCTGCTCTTTCGGGGCACAGCCTTGTTGTTTTCTGAGAGAAACTCCAGGTCAAGTGATGGTCACACGAGTCATCTTGGTGGCCCGTTGCTCCCGTTTGTCTCTCTGGAGGTTGGAGTTGGAGGGCCTCCTCACTCGAGGTCAGTGTGCCCAAAGAGTGACCCCTGCAACTTCAGGGCATGATGGGTGGTTAGGATCACCACGTGGGGTCCTTTTCCCTTAGGAGGGAGCTGGCCTTGCGGGCTGCTGATTTCCAGCTTTTTAGATACCCCAGTATCCTGGCCTGATGAGTCGGTGGGCAAAGCCCTTGGTGACCATAGTTTATCATACCTGAAGGGCATTCTTGTGTTGCTCCATTTCAAGTGGTCCCAGTTTTTGCACTAAGGCTCCAAGGACGATTAACCTTTGACCGGGTATGTAAAGGTCAAAAGGTTTAGCTAAATTAGGGAGTTCCTTGGCAAGGGTCTGAATTGACTGCTCTTTCCATTCTTGAAAGGCTGCTTCTGGATTCTATACAAAAGGATCATCATCTTTCTGTGTCAGTGTTTCATGTAGAGGCCCAGCTATTAGACTGTAGTTAGGGATCCAGATGCAGAAAACCTTGGCCTCCGCAGGAACCCCTAAGCTGTCTTCTAGTTTTAGAAGAGGTAAGGCTGCAAATGGCTTCTTCCCTATCCTGGGATGCGTTTCTCCGAATATCTGTGAGAATGAAGCCCAGACATGTCACCTTAGCCTGGGATATTTGAGCCTTTTTCTTGGACACCTTTTATCCTTTCTTGGCTAGGTAGTTCAGAGGCGTCTTTAGTAGGCCTGGGGATCAGAATGTCATCTGCATATTGAAAGAGGGTTCCCTTTTACAGAGGTAGAACGTTTAGGTCTTTAGAGGACATTTCCCCAATGATGGTTTGGGGATTTTTGAACCATTGGGGCAGGACGGCCCAGCATTATTGCTTGTGTTGCATGTTGTTTCCTGCCACTCACAAGCCGAAAATTCTTGTGACTCTGAGATGAATGGAATACAGAAGAAGGCATCATTGAAGTCTAATACAGAATGCCATGGCCTGCTGGATGGTAGAATGAGCAGCAGGGTGTAGGAAATAGGAGCTACTGGATGTATATCCTCGGTGGCTTCACTGACTGTCCTGATATCCTTTACCAGGTCTCCAGCAGCCCATGGGGCTCTCGTGGTCAGGCCAATCCCAGGATATGGAGCTCACCTGGGCTGCACCCCCCACCCCACCGCCTACGGGGCTCTCGTGGTCAAGTCCCTCCCAGGGTATGGAGCTCACCTGTGCAGCTACCCAGCAGCCCATTGGGCTCTCATAGTCAGGCCCTTACCAGGATACAGAGCTCCCCTGGGCAGGTACCCCAGCAGGGCTGGACACACAGGAAATGTGCACATAGCCCAACTTGCAGAGAATCCCCAGCTCACCTGTCGCTCACAGCTGACACAGAACACCTCAGAGCAGGACTTGAACTAACAAACAGCAGCTCTGACAGGTCTGTGACCCTGGTTATCACTCTGTGCAGCCTCTCTCTGCCTGGTCTTCCAGACACTTCCAGTGCAGCCAGGGCACCAGGCCTCTGTCTCCACCCACCATCACTCCTCTCCCTGACTCCTGGTTTCCTCTCATTAGGATAGGGTCTTCTTGAAGTTGTTTTCCACTCATGGACCAGATAAAATGATAAGAAAACAAGCCGCAGCTGCAGCCCCTTGTCTAGCCTGACTCTCAAGGGCCCACACCTGTTCCTTGGGCCTGGCCCGTTTAGCAAAATTCAGTTTCTGAAACTGTGAGCCCCTGAGGGGTGAGGATTGGCTGATTTGGCAGCCTGACACTGCCTGCCAGCCCTCTCCAGGTGTGCCTGGGTTGAGTTCAATATAAACACCTCTCCAGTCATTAAGACCCCCTGTAGCTGTGCCTGACGCCATATTCTCTGCCCCGTCAGCAGTGTCGGGGCTGGGGTGGTGGGAGGGAGTGAGGGGCCGTGGCTTTGTGGGTGGCCCAGTGTGAGTGGGGCTCTCCTGGACTTTAAGCAGGAGTTGCCAGGCTGCCACCTGCTAAAGAAGAGGATGTGTCACCCATACCTGCCGCTGGACTTTCTCCCCAGGCAGAGGTGAGGAAGTAAAAAACAGTGGGGGCCGTGGCAGGAGAGGAATCTCAGGCAGGGAAATGGAAAGCTTCCAGAAGAGCATCTGGGGCCAGGACCATCCTAACTGGCCAGCAGGCACCAAGTCGGCCTACGTGCTGTCGCTGGTGTGGCTCCACAGCCCTTCCTCTAGGCTTGCAAGTGCTTGTACATATTCAGGTGTTTTACCTGGAAAGGGTGGGAAGAGTTCAGCTGCAGCAGGACTCGGGCTCAGCTCACATTTACTCACAGATGCCTCGACACAGTTCCCCAGCTTTGCAATGAGGATGCTCCTTGTGGGGGGGAGCGCTGCTGACTGCATGGGAGACGATTTCCCACCTCTGACCAACTTAAGAATTTTTTACCACTGGAGCTAGTGCCCTGATACGATTTTCCTCTGTATAACTGGTGGGTTCTGTTTTTTTTTTTTTCTTTTTTTTCTTTTTGGTTCAAGGTAGATTTTATTTATTCCTCTTTTTTTTAATTTGGAGATATAAACATGGAAATAATGCATTAATATAAAGACATCTATGTGAAGGGAAAACTTTTATTCTGTTTTATTTTATTAAATGTTATTTATATATTTTTAATTTTTAAAAAATTATGTATTTCTTTTATACAGCAGGTTCTTATTGGATATCTATTTTATACATATAAGTGTGCACATGTGAATCCCAGTCTCCCAATTCATCCCACCACCACCCTCACATGGTGTTCCCCCCTTGGTGTCCATATGTTTGTTCTCTACATCTGTGTCTCTCTCTCTGCCCTGCAAACCGGTTCATCTGTATCATTTTTCTAGGTTCCACATATATGCATTAATATACAATATTTGTTTTTCTCTTTCTGACTTACTTCACTCCGTATGACAGTCTCTAGATCCATCAAGGTCTCTACAAATGACCCAATTTCATTCCTATGTATGGCTGTGTAATATTCCATTGTATATAAGTACCACATCTTTATCCATTCGTCTGTCTGTGGGCACTTAGGTTGCTTTCATTACCTGGCTATTGTAAATAGTGCTGCAATGAACACTGTGTTGAATGTGTCTTTTTGATTTATGGTTTTCTCTGGGTATATGCCCAGTAGTGGGATTGCTGGATTATATGGTAATTCTATTTTTAGTTTTTTAAGGAACCTCCATACTGTTCTCCATAGAGACTGTATCGATTTACATTCCCAACAATAGTGGAAGAAAGTTCCTTTTCTCCACACCCTCTCCAGCATTTGTTGTTTGTAGATTTTCTGATGATGTGACGTGATACCTCATTGTACTTTCGATTTCCATTTCTCTAATAATTAGTGATGTTGAGCAGATTTTCATGTGCGTACTGGCCATCTCTATGTCTTCTTGGAAGAAATGTCTATTTAGATCTTCCATTTTTGTATCGGGTTGTTTGTTTTATTAATATTGAGCTGCATGAGCTGTTTATATATATTGGAGATTAATCATTTGTCCATTGATTCGTTTGCAAATATTTTCTGCCATTCTGAGGGTTGTCTTTTTGTCTTGTTTGAAGTTTCCTTTGCTTTGCAAAAGCTTTTACGTTTCATTAGGTCCCATCTGTTTAGTTTTCTTTTTTATTTCATTACTATAGGAGGTGGATCAAAAAAGATCTTGCTGTGATTTATGTCAGAGTATCCTTCGTAAGTTTTCCTCTCAGAGTTTTATACTGTCCGGTCTTACATTAAGGTCTCTAATCCATTTTGAATATATTTTTATGTATGGTGTTGGGGAGTGTTCTAACTTCTTTCTTTTACATGTAGCTGTCCATATTTCCCAGCACCAATGATTGAAGAGACTGTCTTATCTCCATTGTATAGTCTTTCCTCCTTTGTCATAGATTAGTTGACCATAGGTGTGTAGGTTTATCCTTGGGCTTTCTTTTTTTTTTTTTTCCTTTTACACGTTTATTGGAGTATAATTGCTTTACAATGGAGTGTTCGTTTCTGCTTTATAACAAAGTGAATCAGCTATACATATACAAATATCACCAGATCCCCTCCCTCTTGCATCTCCCTCCCACACTCCATATCCCACCCCTTTATGTGGTCACAAAGCACCGAGCTGATCTCCCTGTTCTATGTGGCTGCTTCCCAGTAGCTATCGGTGTTACATTTGGTAATGTATTTATGTCCATGCCACTCTCTCACTTCGTCCCAGCTTACCCATCCCCCTTCCGGTGTCCTCAAGTCCTTTCTCTATGTCTGTGTCCTTAATCCTGTCTGCCACTAGGTTCTTCAAAATCTTTTTTTTTTCTTCATTAGATTCCGTATATCTCTGTTAACATACAGTATTTGTTTTTCCCTTTCTGACTTACTTCACTGTGTAGGACAGATTCTAAGTCCATCCAACTCAGTACAAATAACTCAGTTTTGCTTCTTTTTATGGCTGAGTAATATTCCATTGTATATATGTGCCAGATCTTCTTTATCCATTCATCTGTCGATGGACACTTACGTTGCTTCCATGTCCTGGCTAATGCAAATAGAGCTGCAATGAACATTTTTGTACATAACTCTTTGAATTATGGTTTTCGCAAGGCAAATGCCCAGTAGTTGGATTGTTGTGTCGTATGGTACTTCTATTGTTAGTTATTTAAAGGAACCTCCATACAGTTCTCCCTAGTGCCCATATCAATTTAAATTCCCACCCACAGTGCAAATTTGTTCCCTTTTCTCCAATAAAGGCCTCTCCAGCATTTATTGTTTTGTAGATTTTTTTGATGATTGCCACTCTGACTGCTGTGAGGTGATACCTCATGGTAGTTTTGATTTGCATTTCTCTAATGATTAATGATGTTCAGCATCCTTTCATGTGTTTCTTGGTAATCTGTATATCTTCTTTGGAGAAATGTCTATTTAGGTCTTCTGCCCTTTTTTGGATTGGGTTGTTTGTTTTTGTGATATTGAGCTACATGTGGTGCTTGTAAAGTTTGGAGATTAATCCTTTGTCAATTGCTTCATTTGAAAATATTTTCTCCCATTCTGAGGGTTGTTTTTGCATCTTGTTTATGTTTTCCTGTACTATGTAAAAGCTTTTAAGTTTCATTAGGTCCCATTTGTTGATTTCTGTTTTTATTTCCATTTCTCTAGGAGGTGGGTCAAAAAGGAACTTGCTGTGATTTATGTCATAGAGTGTTCTGCCTATGGTTTCCTCTAAGTGTTTTATAATGTCTGGTCTTATATTTAGATCTCTAATCAACTTAGAGTTTATTTTTGTGTATGGTGTTATGGAGTGTTCTAATTTCATTCTTATATGTATAGGGGTCCAGTTTTTCCAGCACCAATTACTGAAGAGACTGTCTTTTCTCCATTGTATATCCTTAGCTCCTTTGTCATAGATGAGATAGCCATAGGTATGTAGGTTTATCTCTGGGCTTTCTGTCCTGTTCCATTGATCTGTGTTTATGTCAGTCTACATACACTTGATTCCATTATGGAGACATATAAATACATAGGTTTCAAGGTTATTACCAGTCAGATGTATTCCTCTTCAGTGAATAGGGTGTTTTGTGTCCAGTTCATTGAGAAAGGAGTAGGTCTTATCTATTATATATTTGGTATATGGAATGGGATCTGTGCTAATTTCAAACTCTGCTTTTACACATCACCCCACGTCACCTTTCCCCTTAAGGAGGCATAAGTGTGTTTTCTAAATGTATAACTCTGTTCTCTTTTGAAATTCAGTTCATGTGTAGCCATGTTTACATTCCCTCTATAAGTGATATATAACAATAAGTTTCTTTCTCTTTGTGGCTCATTTCACTTAGCATCATCATACCTAAAGCCACTCATTAAGCTGCTATTGGCCTTATGACATTGATTTTATGTCTGAGTGACATTCCATTGTATATAAGTACCACAACATCTAAATCCATTTTTTTTCCTTTCCTGGGGTATTTAAAGTGTACCGAAGTCGAATTTCTTGTAAACAGAGCAGCCCTAAACTTTGGGCTGGCTGTGTGTTGTGGATTTTTAGTTTTCCCAAAATACACGCCCATGAGTGGAAGTGTGCTATGCTCTGTAGCTCTGTTTTGGAAAACAACATACAGTTCTCCAGAGGGGCTGTTGGCAATTTACATCCTGTCCATCAGCGTAACCAGGCTCCCTTTTCTCCATGGCCTGTCCTGCATTTGTGGTTTTTACACTATTTGCGGATGGCCCTTTTGATTGGAGGTAAGGCATACTTCTCTGTAGTGTGGAATTGCAATGCCTGATGGCTTGCTTAGCCAAAAAGGGCATATGCATTTTTCCCGAATATATTCAAGAAAATACACATACTCCCTTTTCAGCTAAGGGCAACATTGTCGAAGTTCTTTCGCTTTTCATGTGCTTTAAAGACGACTCCAATCTACCTCTTGAAATCTGTTTCCTTCAATTCTGCCTTGCATTCAAATCATCTTCACTGTCTTACCTCAATATATATATGGATGATAGTTGTCCTTTATAACTCTGCAAGTTTGTGAATTGCTGTGCCCCTGATTTCCATTTTTCAACTCGCCTATTTGTGAGCTGGCTGCAATACCGCAGGATGGCTTTAGGCCCTAGTCTGGTTCCAGGGCTTCAGGCTGAGCCTTTGGTTAATTCTTCTTCCTGATGGGAAACTAGAGTGACATGTGCCCATGCAAACACCTACAGCTAATCTCTCATTTATTCCCCCTCTTCCTGTTCATCCTCTGCACAGTTTGCAAACTGTGCATAACAGGAGGGTAAAGGTGCTGACACTCCAAGTGGGGATGTTTTTAGTAATTCAGATGGAATGGTGAAGCCGAGCACGACAAAAGGAAAAATGAGGTACCTTTTAGAAAAGGTTCCCAATTACACAGTGTACCATCCACTGGTTTTCCCATGCATGTTTTAACTGTAGGAAGATTCCCTTAAAAATGGAGAGTTGGGACCACTAGAATGGGTAGCACACAGTATTGCTCTAAGTGGTGTTCTTTTGCTCACACAACCTCAGCAATCTTGTCAGCCCCAAGTGTCCAGTCTTACGTCTCATCCAGCTGTGGGTGTAAAGATGGTCAATCCAGGTTGCATCACAGGCCCTGAAAGTAATTTTTAAAACTTTCTCACTGTTTCACTGTTTTTGCAATTTGCTTTTGAAATTTATTTTTATAAGTGGGTTTAACTGAATTTCAGTGCTGTGTTCATGCGGTTATACATAGACAGGATTCCTTTATGGAGACATGAGAATACATATGTTTTAAAATACTTAGAGTCAGACATATTCCTCTGCAATGAATAGGGGGTGTTGGGTCCAGTTCACTGTGCCAGGAGTAGGTGTTGTGTATTACATACATGGTTTATATAACGGTATCTATGCTAATTTAAAACTGTGGTTTTATGCATCACCCCACCTCGGGTTTCACCTTAAGGAGGCTGGAGATGTTTTCTAAATGTGTGACACTGTTGTGTTTGTAATTCAGTTCATGTGTAGTCATGTGTACATTCCCGATATGAGTGATATGTTATGATAAGATTAGTTACATTGTTATCTTTCCTAACTCAGTTCATATGTAGCCATGTTTACAGGACCTTTATAAGTGATATCTTATGATAAGTTTCTTTTTCTATGTGAATTATTTCAATTAGAATCATCGTACCTGAATCCACTCATTTTGCTGCTACTGGCCTTATGACATTGATTTCATGGCTGTGGGATATTCCATCGTATGTAAGTACCACAATTTCTTGAACCATTTTTGTCTTTCCTAGGATATTTAAGGTGTACCCAAGATGAGGTTCTTGTAAGCAGTGCAGCCGTAAATATTGTGGTGGCTCAGGCTTATTGATTTTCACTTTTCCCAAAGTATATTCCCTAGACTGGAAGTGCCCTTGGCTCTGTAGCTCTGTTGTTTACTTGTTTTAGGGAACACAATGCACTATTCCAGAGAGGCAGTTGGCAATTTACATCCCGCCCATCAGCATAACAATGCTCCCTGTTCTCCAGGGCCTGTCTTGCCTTTCTGGTTTTCACACATTTTGTGGATGTCCCTTTTGACCAGTGGGAAGTGATACTTCGTTGTAGTGCAGATTTGCATTGCCCGCTTCATTGCTTGGCCAAAAAGGGTGTATGCGTTTTCTCCTAAATATATTCAGGAGAAAACACATACGCCCTTTCTGGCCAAGTGCATCATTGTTAAAGTTGTGTCCCTCTTCCTGTGCTTTACAGGCAATTCCAAAGTACCTCTTGAAATCTGTTTCCTGCTATGCTGTCTCGCTTTCAGGTCAGCCTCGTTGCCTTCCATCAACAGATTTTTGGACGAGAGTTGTCCTTTATTACTCTGCCAGTTTGTGAATTGCTGTGCCCCTGAGCTCCATTTTTCAACTCGTTATTTGTAAGCTGACCGCAAGTCCAAAATTTCGTTGCAGGACCTATACCAGTTCCCGGCAGGGGGATGAGTCTTGGTTAATTCTTCCTCCCGTGCAATTAGAGTGACATGTGCCAGTCCAAATGCCTAACAGCTAATCTCTCATTGGTTCTCCCTCTTCCCTTCAATCCTCTGCCAAATTGCCAACCTGTGGGAACCAGGAGGTTAAAGGGGCTGTCTCTGCAAGTTGGGAGATTGATAGTATAGCAGTTGGAAAGTGAAACTGCAGCACAAGGAGAGGGATTATTAGTTAGGTTTTAGAAACCTTTCGTATTCACAGTGTTTCTATTCTCTACGTTTCCCGTATATGTTAAAGCTGTAGTAATATTCACTTCAACTTGGAGATTTGGGACCCATGGAATGGTGGCCACACATTTTTGCTTTAAAAGGTCTGCATTTGCTCACCCAATCTCACCAATCTTCTCAGAGCCAAATGTCCAGCCTTATGCCACATCCAGCTGTCGTTGTAAATATGTTCATTCCAGGTT
The DNA here is from genome assembly GCF_025265405.1 of Mesoplodon densirostris. Classification (NCBI taxonomy): domain Eukaryota; kingdom Metazoa; phylum Chordata; class Mammalia; order Artiodactyla; family Ziphiidae; genus Mesoplodon; species Mesoplodon densirostris. Next base: position 12,184,462 of record NW_026778195.1, on the reverse strand, counting down.
TCATCAGAGACCCTGAATGAATTGTAAAGAAATTCCTTGTTTTTTTGTTTTGTGTTTGAAATTCCTTTTTATAGTGGGTTGTAGCTGATTCTCACTGACATGTTTAAGCCAGTCTAGACACACTTGATTCCCTTACGGAGACATATCAATACATAGGTTTTAAGGTTATTACTAGTCAGATATATACCTCTGCGGGAAGTATGGGAGGTTGAGTCCCTTTCACTGATGAATGTGTAGGTTTTGCCTATTCCATATTTGGTTTTTGGAATAGTACCTGTACTACTATCAAACTCTGGTTTTACGCATCAACCCACCTCTGCTTCCCCCTTAAGAAGGCATAAGAGTGTTTTCTAAATGTGAGAGTCTGTTCTTTTTCCTAACTCAGTTCCTGTGTAGCCTTGTTTACAGGACCTTCATAATGATATCTTAGTATAAGTTTCTTTTACTTTGTGACTTATTTCACTTAGAATCATCATACCTGAATCCACTCATTTTGCTGCTACTGGCCTTATGACATTGATTTTATGGCTGACGGGTATTCCATCGTACATAAGTACCAAAATTTTAAAACCATTTTTGTCTTTCCTGGTATATTAAAGGTGTAGCCAAGTTGAGGTTCTTGTAAGCAGTGCAGCCCTAAACTTTGGGGTGGCTCTGTCTTATTGATATTCAGTTTTCCCAAGGTATATTCCCGAGACTGGAAGTGCCCTTGGCTCTGTAGCTCTGTTGTTAACTTGTTTTATGGAACACAGTGCACTCCTCCAGTGAGGCAGTTGGCAATTTACATCCCGCCCATCAGCATAACAAGGCAACTTGTTCTCCAGGGCCTGTCTTGCCTTTCTGGTTTTTACACATTTTGCGGATGTCCCTTTGGACCGGTGGGAAGTGATACTTCTTTGTAGTGCAGATTTGCATTGCCTGCTTGCTTGCTTGGCCAAAAACGGCGTATGCGTTTTCTCCTGAATATATTCAGGAGAAAACGCATACGCCCTTTTTGGCCAAGTGCATCATTGTCGAAGTTGTGCCCCTCTTCCTGTGCTTTACAGGCGATTCCTACGTACCTCTTGAAATCTGTTTCCTGCTATTCTGCATCGCTTTCACGTCGGCCTCATTGCCTTCCATCAACAGATTTTTGGACGATAGTTGTCCTTTACTACTCTGACAGTTTGTGAATTGCTATGCCCCTGAGCTCCATTTTTCAACTCGTTTTCTGTGAGCTGAACACAAGTCCAAAATTTTGGTTCAGGACCTATACTGGTTCCCGATGGGTGGCTGAGACTTTGGTTAATTCTTCTTCCTGCCGGGAAATTAGAGTGACATGTGCCCGTCCAAATGCCTAACAGCTACTCTCTCATTAGTTCTCCCTATTCCCTTATATCCTCTGCAAAATTGGCAACCTGTGTGAACCATGAGGTTAAAGGGGTTGTCTCTCCACGTTGGGAGATTGATAGTAAAGCAGTTGGAAAGTCAAACCGGAGCACCAGCAGAGGGACTATTCGTTGAGTTTTAGAAACCTTTCGTATTCGCAGTGTGTCCATTCTCTAGGTTTCCCGTACATGTTATAGCTGTAGTAATATTCCCTTCAACCTGCAGAGTTGGGACCCATGGAATGGGGGCCATGCATTATTTCTTTAAATGGTCTGCATTTGCTCACCCAACCTCATCAATCCTCTCAGTCCCAAGTGTCCAGCCTTATTGCACATCCAGCTGTCATTGTAGATAGGGTCATTCAAGGTTTCATCAGATACGCTGAAGGAATTGTAAAGAATTTCCCTGTTTTTTTGTTTTGTTTTTGAAATTCCTTTTTATAGTGGGTTTGAGCTGATTCTCGCTGCCATGTTTATGCCAGTCTAGGCACACTTTATTCCCTTATGGAGACATATCAATACATAGGTTTTAAGATTCTTACTAGTTAGATCTATTCCTCTGCGGGAAATATGGGGTATTGAGTCCCTTTCACTGAGGAAGGTGTAGGTCTTGTATATTCCATAGTTGGTTTTTGGAACAGTAACTGTGCTTATATCAAACTCTGGTTTTATGCATCACCCCACGACTCCTTCCCCCTTAAGCAGGCATAAGAGTGTTTTCTAAATGTGAGACTGTATTCTCTTTCCCAACTCAGTTCATGTGTAGCCATGTTTACAGGATCTTCATAAGTTATATCTTATGATAAGTTTCTTTTTGTGTGTGACTTATTTCACTTAGAATCTTCGTACCTGAATCCACTCTCTTTGCTGCTACTGGTCTTATAACATTGACTTCATGGCTGAGGGGTATTCCATCGTACGTAATTACCACAATTTTTTGATCCATTTTTATATTTCCTGGGATATTTAAGGTGTACCCAAGTTGAGGTTCTTGTAAGCAGTGCAGCCCTAAATTTGGGGGTGGCTCTATCTTATTGATATTCAGTTTTCCCAAGGTATATTCCCGAGACTGAAAGTACCCTTGGCTCTGTAGGTCTGTTGTTAACTTGTTTTATGGAACACAATGCACTCCTCCAGTGAGGCAGTTGGCAATTTACATCCCGCCCATCAGCATAACAAGGCAACTTGTTCTCCAGGGCCTGTCTTGCCTTTCTGGTTTTTACACATTTTGTGGATGTCCCTTTGGACCGGTGGGAAGTGATACTTCTTTGTAGTGCAGATTTGCATTGCCTGCTTGCTTGCTTGGCCAAAAAGGGCGTATGCGTTTTCTCCTGAATATATTCAGGAGAAAACGCATACGCCCTTTTTGGCCAAGTGCATCATTGTCGAAGTTGTGCCCCTCTTCCTGTGCTTTACAGGCGATTCCTACGTACCTCTTGAAATCTGTTTCCTGCTATTCTGCATCGTTTTCACGTCGGCCTCATTGCCTTCCATCAACAGATTTTTGGACGATAGTTGTCCTTTATTACTCTGCCAGTTTGTGAATTGCTATGCCCCTGAGCTCCATTTTTCAACTCGTTTTCTGTGAGCTGAACACAAGTCCAAAATTTTGGTTCAGGACCTATACTCGTTCCCTATGGGTGGCTGAGACTTTGGTTAATTCTTCTTCCTGCCGGGAAATTAGAGTGACAGATGCCCGTCCAAATGCCTAACAGCTACTATCTCATTGGTTCTCCCTATTCCCTTCCATCCTCTGCCAAATTGGCAACCTTTGCGAACCAGGAGGTAAAAGGGGCTGTCTCTCCAAGTTGGGAGATGGATAGTAAAGCAGTTGGAAAGTCAAACCAGAGTACCAAGAGAGGGACTATTTGTTGAGTTTTAGAAACCTTTCGTATTCACAGTGTGTACATTCTCTAGGTTTCCCGTACATGTTATAGCTGTAGTAATACTCCGTTCAACCTAGAGAGTTAGGACCCATGGAATGGGTGCCATGCATTGTTGCTTTAAAGGGTCTGCATTTGCTCACCCAATCTCACCAATCCTCTCAGTCCCAAGCTTCCAGCCTTATGCCACATCCAGCTGTCATTGTAGATAGGGTCATTCCAGGTTTCATCAGAGACCCTGAAGGAATTGTAAAGAATTTCCCTGTTTTTTTTGGTTTGTTTTTGAAATTCCTTTTTATACTGGGTTTGAGCTGATTCTCGTTGCCATGTTTATGCCAGTCTAGACACACTTGATTCCCTTACGGAGACATATCAATACATAGGTTTTAAGATTCTTACTAGTCAGATCTATTCCTCTGCGGGAAATATGGGGTTTTGCGTCCCTTTCACTGAGGAAGGTGTAGGTTTGTCTATTCCACATTTGGTTTTTGGAACGGTACCTGAGCTTATATCAAACTGTGGTTTTATGCATCACGCCACCTCTCCTTCCCCATTAAGCAGGCATAAGTGTGTTTTCTAAATATGAGACTCTGTTCTCTTTCCTAACTCAGTTCATGTGTAGCCATGTTTACAGGAACTTCATAAATGATATCTTATGCTAAGTTTCTTTTTCTGTGTGACTTATTTCACTTAGAATCATCGTACCTGAATCCACTCACTTTGCTGCTACTGGTCTTATGACATTGATTTCATGGCTGAGGGATATTCCATCGTACGTAATTACCACAATTTTTTGAACCATTTTTTAATTTCCTGGGATATTTAAGGTGTACCCAAGTTGAGGTTCTTGTAAGCAGTGTAGCCGTAAATTTGGGGTGGCTCTGTCTTATTGATTTTCAGTTTTACCGAGGTATATTCCCTAGACTGGAAGTGCCCTTGGCTCTGTAGCTCTGTTGTTTACTTGTTTTAGGGAACACAATGCACTCCTCCAGTGAGGCAGTTGGCAATTTACATCCCGCCCATCAGCATAACAAGGCTCCCTGTTCTCCAGGGCCTCTCTGGCCTTTCTGGTTTGTACACATTTTGTGGATGTCCCTTTGGACCGGTGGGAAGTGATACTTCTTTGTAGTGCAGATTTGCATTGCCTGCTTGCTTGTTTGGCCAAAAAGGGCGTATGCGTTTTCTCCTGAATATATTCACGAGAAAACGCATACGCCCTTTTTGGCCAAGTGCATCATTGTCGAAGTTGTGCCCCTCTTCCTGTGGTTTACAGGCCATCCCTACGTACCTCTTGAAATCTCTTTCCTGCTATTCTGCCTCGCTTTCAAGTCGGCCTCTTTGCCTTTCCGCAACAGATTTTTGGACGATAGTTGTCCTTTATTACTCTGCCAGTTTGTGTATTGCTGTGCCGCTGAGCTCCTTTTTTCAACTAGTTTTTTGTTAGCTGAATGCAAGTCCAAAATTTTGGTTCAGGACGTATACTGGTTCCCGGTGGGTGGCTGAGTCTTTGGTTAATTCTTCTTCCTGCCTGGAAATTAGAGTGACATGTGTCCGTCCAAATGCCTAACAGCTACTCTCTCATTGGTTCTCCCTCTTCCCTTCCATACTCTGCCAAATTGGCAACCTGTGCGAACCAGTAGGTTAAAGGGGCTGTATCTCAAAGTTGGGAGATTGATAGTAAAGCAGTTGGAAAGTCAAACCGGAGCACCACGAGAGGGACTATTCGTTGAGTTTTAGAAACCTTTTGTATTCACAGTGTGTCCATTCTCTAGGTTTCCCGTACATGTTATAGCTGTAGTAATATTCCCTTCAAAATGGAGAGTTGGAAACCATGGCATGGGGGCCTTGCATTATTGCTTTAAAGGGTATGCATTTGCTCACCAAATCTCACCAATCCTCTCAGTCCCAAGTGTCCAGCCTTATGCCACATCCAGCTGCCATTGTAGATAGGGTCATTCCCGGTTTCATCAGATACCCTGAAGGAATTGTAAAGAATTTCCCTGTTTTTTTGTTTTGTTTTTGAAATTCCTTTTTATAGTGGGTTTGAGCTGATTTACGCTGCCATGTTTATGCCAGTCTAGACACCCTTCATTCCTTTATGGAGACATATCAATACATGGGTATTAAGATTCTTACTGGTCAGATATATTCCTCTGCAGGAAATATGGGGTTTTGCGTCCCTTTCACTGAGGAAGGTGTAGGTCTTGTCTATTCCATAATTGGTTTTTGGAATGGTTCCTGTGCTTATATCAAACTCTGGTTTTCTGCATCACCCCACCTCTCCTTCCCCCTTAAGCAGGCATAAGAGTGTTTTCTAAATGTGAGACTCTGTTCTATTTCCTAACTCAGTTCATGTGTAGCCATGTTTACAGGATCATCATAAGTGATATCTTATGATAAGTTTCTTTTTCTGTGTGACTTATTTCACTTAGAATCATCGTACCTGAATCCACTCACTTTGCTGCTACTGGTCTTATGACATTGATTTCATGGTTGAGGGATATTCCATCGTACGTAAGAACCACAATTTTTTGAACCATTTTTATATTTCCTGGGATATTTAAGGTGTACCCAAGTTGAGGTTCTTGTAAGCAGTGTAGCCCTAAATTTGGGGGTGGCTCTGTCTTATTGATTTTCAGTTTTCCCAATGTATATTCCCTAGACTGGAAGTGCCCTTGGCTCTGTAGCTCTGTTGTTTACTTGTTTTAGGGAACACAATGCACTCCTCCAGTGAGGCAGTTGGCAATTTACATCCCGCCCATCAGCATAACAAGGCTCCCTGTTCTCCAGGGCCTCTCTGGCCTTTCTGGTTTGTACACATTTTGTGGATGTCCCTTTGGACCGGTGGGAAGTGATACTTCTTTGTAGTGCAGATTTGCATTGCCAGCTTGCTTGCTTGGCCAAAAAGGGCGTATGTGTTTTCTCCTGAATATATTGATGGGAAAAGGCATACACCATTTTTGGCCAAGTGAATCATTGTCGAAGTTGTGCCCCTCTTCCTGTGCTTTACAGGCGATTCCTACGTACCTCTTGAAATCTGTTTCCTGCTACTCTGCCTCGCTTTCAAGTCGGCCTCGTTGCCTTCCCTCAACAGATTTTGGGACGATAGTTGTCCTTTATTACTCTGCCAGTTTGTGAATTGCTGTGCCCCTGAGCTCCATTTTTCAACTCATTATTTGTGAGCTGAACGCAACTCCAAAATTTTGGTTGAGGACCTATACTGGTTCCCGATGGGTGACTACGAATTTGGTTAATTCTTCTTCCTGCTGGGATATTAGAGTGACATGTGCCCGTCCAAATGCCTAACAGCTACTCTCTCATTGGTTCTGTCTCTTCCCTTCCATCCTCTGCCAAATTGGCAACCTGTGCGAATCAGGAGGTTAAAGGGGCTGTATTTCCAAGTTGGGAGATTGATAGTAAAGCAGTAGGAAAGTCAAACTGGAGCACCACGAGAGGGACTATTCGTTGAGTTTAGAAACCTTTTGTATTCACAGTGTGTCCATTCTCTAGGTTTCCCATACATGTTATAGCTGTAGTAATATTCCCTTCAACTTGGAGTGTTGGGACCCATGGCATAGGGGTCTTGCATTATTGCTTTAAAGGGTCTGCATTTGCTCACCCAATCTCACCAATCCTCTCAGTCCCAAGTGTCCAGCGTTATGCCACATCCAGCTGTCATTGTAGATAGGGTCATTCCAGGTTTCATCAGAGACCCTGAAGGACTTGTAAAGAATTTCCCTGTTTTTTGTTTTGTTTTTGAAATTCATTTTTATAGTGGGTTTGTGCTGATTCTCGCTGCCATGTTTATGCCAGTCTAGACACACTTGATTCCCTTAGGGAGACATATCAATACATAGGTTTTATGATTCTTACTAGTCAGATATATTCCTCTCTGGGAAATATGGGGTTTTGAGTCCCTTTCACTGAGGAAGGAGTAGGTCTTGCCTATTCCATAGTTGGTTTTTGGAACGGTACCTGTGCTTATATCAAACTCTGGTTTTCTGCATCACCCCACCTCTCCTTCCCCCTTAAGCAGGCATAAGAGTGTTTTCTAAATGTGAGACTCTGTTCTCTTTCCTAACTCAGTTCATGTGTAGCCATGTTTACAGGATCTTCATAAGTGATATCTTATGATAAGTTTCTTTTTCTGTGTGACTTATTTCACTTAGAATAATCCTACCTGAATCCACTCACTTTGCTGCTACTGGTCTTATGATATTGATGTCATGGCTGAGGGATATTCCATCGTATGTAAGTACCACAATTTTTTGAACCATTTTTATATTTCCTGGGATATTTAAGGTGTACCCAAGTTGAGGTTCTTGTAAGCAGTGTAGCCCTTAATTTGGGGGTGGCTCTCTCTTATTGATTTTCAGTTTTCCCAAGGTATATTCCCTAGACTGGAAGTGCCATTGGCTCTGTAGCTCTGTTGTTTACTTGTTTTAGGGAACACAATGCACTCCTCCAGTGAGGCAGTTGGCAATTTACATCCCGCCCATCAGCATAACAAGGCTCCCAGTTCTCCAGGGCCTGTCTTGCCTTTCTGGTTTTTACATATTTTGTGGAGGTCCCTTTTGACCGGTGGGAAATGATACTTCTTTGTAGTGCAGATTTGCATTGCCCGCTTGCTTGCTTGGCCAAAAAGGTCGTATGCGTTTTCTCCTGAATATATTCAGGAGAAAACGCATACGCCCTTTTTGGCCAAGTGCACCATTGTCGCAGTTGTGCCCCTCTTCCTGTTCTTTACAGGCGATTCCTACGTACCTCTTGAAATCTGTTTCCTGCTATTCTGCCTCGCATTCAAGGTGGCCTCGTTGCCTTCCCTCAACAGATTTTTGGTTGATAGTTGTCCTTTATTACTCTGACACTTTGTGAATTGCTGTGCCCCTGAGCTCCATTTTTCAACTCGTTTTTTGTGAGCTGAACGCAAGTCCAAATTTCTGGTTCAGGACCTATACTCGTTCCCGACGGGTGTCTGAGACTTTGGTTAATTCTTCTTTCTGCCTGGATATTAGAGTGACATGTCCCCGTCCAAATGCCTAACAGCTACTCTCTCATTGGTTCTCCCTCTTCCCTTTCATCCTCTGCCAAATTGGCAACCAGTGCGAACCAGGAGGTTAAAGGGACTGTCTCTCCAAGTTGGGAGATTGATAGTAAAGCAGTTGGAAAGTCAAACCGGAAAAAAAGGAGAGGGAATATTCTTTGAGTTTTAGAAACCTTTCGTATTCACAGTGTGTCCATTCTCTAGGTTTCCCGTACATGTTAGAGCTGTAGTAATATTCCCTTTAACCTGGAGAGTTGGGAAACATGGAATGGGGGCCATGCGTTATTGCTTTATAGTGTCTGCAATTTCTCACCCAATCTCAACAATCCTCTCAGTCCCAAGTGTCCAGCCTTATGCCACATCCAGCTGTCATTGTAGATAGGGTCATTCCAGGTTTCATCAGAGACCCTGAAGGAATTGTAAAGAATTTCCCTGTTTTTTGTTTTGTTTTTGAAATTCATTTTTATAGTGGGTTTTTGCTGATTCTCGCTGCCATGTTTATGCCAGTCTAGACACACTTGATTCCCTTAGGGAGACATATCAATACATAGGTTTTATGATTCTTACTAGTCAGATATATTCCTCTCTGGGAAATATGGCGTTTTGAGTCCCTTTCACTGAGGAAGGTGTAGGTCTTGCCTATTCCATAGTTGGTTTTTGGAACGGTACCTGTGCTTATATCAAACTCTGGTTTTCTGCATCACCCCACCTCTCCTTCCCCATTAAGCAGGCATAAGAGTGTTTTCTAAATGTGAGACTCTGTTCTCTTTCCTAACTCAGTTCATGTGTAGCCATGTTTACAGGATCTTCATAAGTGATATCTTATGATAAGTTTCTTTTTCTGTGTGACTTATTTCACTTAGAATCATCCTACCTGAATCCACTCAGTTTGCTGCTACTGGTCTTATGATATTGATGTCATGGCTGAGGGATATTCCATCGTATGTAAGTACCACAATTTTTTGAACCATTTTTATATTTCCTGGGATATTTAAGGTGTACCCAAGTTGAGGTTCTTGTAAGCAGTGTAGCCCTTAATTTGGGGGTGGCTCTCTCTTATTGATTTTCAGTTTTCCCAAGGTATATTCCCTAGACTGGAAGTGCCATTGGCTCTGTAGCTCTGTTGTTTACTTGTTTTAGGGAACACAATGCACTCCTCCAGTGAGGCAGTTGGCAATTTACATCCCGCCCATCAGCATAACAAGGCTCCCAGTTCTCCAGGGCCTGTCTTGCCTTTCTGGTTTTTACACATTTTGTGGATGTCCCTTTTGACCGGTGGGAAATGATACTTCTTTGTAGTGCAGATTTGCATTGCCCGCTTGCTTGCTTGGCCAAAAAGGGCGTATGCGTTTTCTCCTGAATATATTCAGGAGAAAACGCATACGCCCTTTTTGGCCAAGTGCACCATTTTCGCAGTTGTGCCCCTCTTCCTGTTCTTTACAGGAGATTCCTACGTACCTCTTGAAATCTGTTTCCTGTAATTCTGCCTCGCATTCAAGGTGGCCTCGTTGCCTTCCCTCAACAGATTTTTGGATGATAGTTGTCCTTTATTACTCTGACACTTTGTGAATTGCTGTGCCCCTGAGCTACATTTTTCAACTCGTTTTTTGTGAGCTGAACGCAAGTCCAAATTTCTGGTTCAGGACCTATACTCGTTCCCGACGGGTGTCTGAGACTTTGGTTAATTCTTCTTTCTGCCGGGAAATTAGAGTGACATGTCCCCGTCCAAATGCCTAACAGCTACTCTCTCATTGGTTCTCCCTCTTCCCTTACATCCTCTGCCAAATTGGCAAACTGTGCGAACCAGGATGTTAAAGGGGCTGTCTCTCCAAGTTGGGAGATTGATAGTAAAGCAGTTGGAAAGTCAAAATGGAACAAAAGGAGAGGGACTATTCGTTGAGTTTTAGAAACCTTTCATATTCACAGTGTGCCCATTCTCTAGGTCTCCCGTACATGTTATAGCTGTAGTAATATTCCCTTCAACCTGGAGAGTTGGGACCCATGGAATGGGGCCCAAGCATTATTGCTTTAAAGGGTCTGCATTTGCTCACCCAATCTCACCAATCCTCTCAGTCCCAAGTGTCCAGCCTTATGCCACATCCAGCTGTCATTGTAGATAGGGTCATTCCATGTTTCATCAGAGACCCTGAAGGAATTTTAAAGAATTTCCCTGTTTTTTTGTTTTGATTTTGAAATTCCTTTTTATAGTGGGTTTGAGCTGATTCTCGCTGCCATGTTTATGTCAGTCTAGACACCTTGATTCCCTTACGGAGACATATCAATACATAGGTTTTAAGATTCATACTAGTCAGATCTATTCCTCTGCGGGAAATATGGGGTTTTGAGTCCCTTTCACTGAGGAAGGTGTGGGTCTTGTCTATTCCATAGTTGGTTTTTGGAACGGTACCTGTGCTTATATCAAACTCTGATTTTATGCATCACCCCACCTCTCCTTCCCCCTTAAGCAGGCATAAGAGTGTTTTCTAAATGTGAGACTCTGTTCTCTTTCCTAACTCAGTTCATGTATAGCCATGTTTACAGGATCTTCATAAGTGATATCTTATGCTAAGTTTCTTTTTCTGTGTGACTTATTTCACTTAGAATCATCGTACCTGAACCACTCACTTTGCTGCTACTGGTCTTATGACATTGATTTCATGGCTGAGCGATATTCCATCGTATGTAAGTACTAAAATTTTTTAAACCATTTTTATATTTCCTGGGATATTTAAGGTGTACCCAAGTTGAGGTTCTTGTAAGCAGTGCATCCCTAAATTTGGGGGTGGCTCTATCTTATTGATTTTCAGTTTACCCAAGGAATATTCCCTAGACTGGAAGTGCCCTTGGCTCTGTAGCTCTGTTGTTTACTTGTTTTAGGGAACACAATGCACTCCTCCAGTGAGGCAGTTGGCAATTTACATCCCGCCCATCAGCATAACAAGGCTCCCTGTTCTCCAGGGCCTCTCTGACCTTTCTTGTTTTTACACATTTTGTGGTTGTTTCTTTTGACCGGTGGGAAGTGATACTTCTTTGTAGTGCAGATTTGCATTGCCCGCTTGCTTGCTTGGCCAAAAAGGGCGTATGTGTTTTCCCCTGAATATATTCAGTAGAAAACACATACGCCCATTTCAGCCAAGTGAATCATTGTCGAAGTTGTGCCCCTCTTCCTGTGCTTTACAGGCGATTCCTACGTACCTCTTGAAATCTGTTTCCTGCTTTCTGCCTCACTTTCAAGTAGGCCTCGTTGCCTTCCCTCAACAGATTTTTGGACGATAGTTGTCCTTTATTAATCTGCCTGTTTGTGAATTACTGTGGCCCTGAGCTCCATTTTTCAACTCATTTTTTGTGACCTGAATGCAAGTCCAAAATTTTGGTTTTTGGACCTATACTGGTGCCCGATGGGTGGCTGAGTCTTTGGTTAATTCTTCTTCCTGCCGGGAAATTAGAGTGACAGGTGCCCGTCCAAATGCCTAACAGCTACTCTCTAATTGGTTCTCCCTCTTCCCTTCCATCCTCTGCCAAATTGGCAACCTGTGCGAACCAGGAGGTTAAAGGGGCTGTCTCTCCAAGTTGGGAGATTGATAGGAAAGCTGATGTAAAGTCAAAACGGAGCACCACCAGAGGGACTATTCGTTGAGTTTTAGAAACCTTTCATATTCACAGCGTATCCATTCTGTAGGTTTCCCGTACATGTTATAGCTGTAGTAATATTCCCTTCAACCTGGAGCATTGTGACCCATGGAATGGGTGCCATGAATTATTGCTTTAAAGGGTCTGCATTTGCTCACCCAATCTCACGTATCTTCTCAGTCCCAAGTGTCCAGCCTTATAACACATCCAGCTGTCATTGCAGATAGGGTCATTCCAGGTTTCAACAGGCACCCTGAAGGAATTGTAAAGAATTTCCCTGTTTTTTTGTTTTGTTTTTGAAATTCCTTTTTATGGTGGGTTTGAGCTGATTCTTGCTGCCATGTTTATGCCAGTCTAGACACACTTGATTCCCTTATGGAGACATATCAATACATAGGTTTTAAGATTCTTACTAGTCAGATCTATTCCTCTGAGGGAAATATGTGTTTTTGAGTCCCTTTCACTGAGGAAGGTGTAGGTCTTGTCTATTCCATAGTTGGTTTTTGGAACGGTACCTGTGCTTATATCAAACTCTGGTTTTATGTATCACACCATCTCTCCTTCCCCCTTAAGCAGGCATAAGAGTGTTTTCTAAATGTAAGACTCTGTTCTCTTTCCTAACTCAGTTCATGTGTAGCCATGTTTACAGGATCTTCATAAGTGATATCTTATGATAAGTTTCTTTTTCTGTGTGACTTATTTCACTTAGAATCATCGTACCTGAATCCACTCACTTTGCTGCTACTGGTCGTATGACATTGATTTCATGGCTGAGGGATATTCCATCTTACGTAAGTACCACAATGTTTTGAACCATTTTTATATTTCCTGGGATATTTAAGGTGTGCCCAAGTTGAGGCTCTTGTAAGCAGTGTAGCCCTAAATTTGGGGGTGGCTCTGTCTTATTGATTTTCAGTTTTCCCAAGGTATATTCCCTTGACTGGAAGTGCCCTTGGCCCTGTAGCTCTGTTGTTTACTTGTTTTAGGGAACACAATGCATTCCTCCAGTGAGGCAGTTGGCAATTTACATCCCGCCAATCATCATAACAAGGCTACCTGTTCTCCAGGGCCTGTCTTGCCTTTCTGGTTTTTACACATTTTGTGGATGTCCCTTTGGACTGGTGGGAAGTGATACTTCATTGTAGTGCATATCTGCATTGCCTGCTTGCTTGCTTGGCCAAAAAGGGCGTATGCGTTTTCTCCTGAATATATTCAGTAGAAAAAGCATACGCCCTTTTTGGCCAAGTGCATCATTGTCGAAGTTGTGCCCATCTTCCTGTGCTTTACAGGTGATTCCTTGGTACCTCTTGAAATCTGTTTCCTGCTATTCTGCCTAGCTTTCAATTCGGCCTCGTTGCCTTCCCTCAACAGATTTTAGGACGATAGTTGTCCTTTATTAATCTGCCAGTTTGTGAATTGCTGTGCCCCTGAGCTCCATTTTTCAACTCGTTTTTTGTGAGCTGAACGCAAGTCCAAAATTTTGGTTCAGGACGTATACTGGTTCGCTGTGGGTGGCTGAGACTTTGGTTAATTCTTCTTCCTGTCGGGAAATTAGAGTGACATGTGCCCGTCCAAATGCCTAACAGCTACTCTCTCATTGGTTCTCCCTCTTCCCTTCCATCCTCTGCCAAGAGGCAACCTGTGTGAACCAGGAGGTTAAAAGGGCTGTCTCTCCAAGTTAGGAGATTGATCGTAAAGCAGTTGGAATGTCAAACCGGAGCACCAGTAGAGGGACTATTCATTGAGTATTTAAAAACTTTCATATTCACAGTGTGTCCATTCTCTAGGTTTCCCGTACATGTTATAGTTGTAGTAATATTCCCTTTAACCTGGAGAGTTGGGAAACATGGAATGGGGGCCATGCATTATGGCTTTATACTGTCTGCAATTTCTCACCCAATCTCACCAGTCCTCTCAGTCCCAAGTGTCAAGCCTTATGCCACACCCAGCTGTCATTGTAGATTGGGTCACTCCAGGTTTCATCAGAGACCCTGAAAGATTTGTAAAGAATTATCCAGTTTTTATGTTTTGTTTTTGAAATTCCTTTTTATAGTGGGTTTGAGCTGATTCTCGCTCCCATGTTTATGCCTGTCTAGACACACTTGATTCCCTTACGGAGACATATCAATACATAGGTTTTAAGATTCTTACTAGTCAGATCTATTCTTCTGTGGGAAATATGGGGTTTTGAGTCCCTTTCACTGAGGAAGGTGTAGTTCTTGTCTATTTCATAGTTGGTTTTTGGAAAGGTACCTGTGCTTATATCAAACTCTGGTTTTATGCATCACCCCACCTCTCTTTCGCCCTTAAGCAGGCATAAGAGTGTTTTCTAAATGTGAGACTCTCTTCTCTTTCCTAACTCAGTTCATGTGTAGCCATGTTTACAGGAACTTCATAAGTGATATCTTATGATAAGTTTATTTTTATGTGTGACTTATTTCACTTAGAATCATCGTACCTGAACCACTCACTTTGCTGCTACTGGTCTTATGACATTGATTTCATGGCTGAGGGATATTGCATTGTACATAAGTACCACAATTTTTTGAACCATTTTTATATTTCTTGGGATATTTAAGGTGTACACAAGTTGAGGTTCTTGTAAGCAGTCCAGCCCTAAATTTGGGGCTGGCTCTGTCTCATTGATTTTCAGTTTTCCCAAGGTATATTCCCTAGAGTGGAAGTGCCCTTGGCTCTGTAGCTCTGTTGTTTACTTGTTTTAGGGCACACAATGCACTCCTCCAGTGAGGCAGTTGGCAATTTACATCCCGCCCATCAGCATAACAAGACTCCCTGTTCTCCATGGCCTGTCTTGCCTTTCTGGATTTTACACATTTTGCAGATATCCCTTTTGACCGGTGGGAAGTGATACTACTTTGTAGTGCAGATTTGCATTGCCCACATGCTTTGTTGTCAAAAAGGGCGTATGCGTTTTCTCCTGAATATATTCAGGAGAAAACGCATACGCCCTTTTTGTCCATGTGCATCATTGTCGAAGTTTTGCCCCTCTTCCTGTGCTTTATAGGTGATTCCTACGTAACTCTTGAAATCTGTTTCCTGCTATTCGGCCTTGCATTCAAGTCCGCCTCGGTGCCTTCCCTCAACAGATTTGTGGACGATAGTTGTCCTTTATACTCTGCCAGTTTGTGAATTGCTGTGCCCCTGTGGTCCAGTTTTCAACTCGTTTTTTGTGAGCTGAACGCAAGTCCAAAATATTGCTTCACGACCTATGCTGGTACATAGTGCGTGGCTGAGACTTTGGTTAATTCTGCTTCCGGCCGGGAAATTAGAGTGACATGTGCCCGTCCAAATGCCTAACAGCTACTCTCTCATTGGTTCTCCCTCTTCCCTTTCATCCTCTGCCAATTTGGCAACCTGTGAGAAGCAGGAGGTTAAAGGGGCAGTCTCTCTAAGTTGGGAGATTGATAGTAATGCAGTTGGAAATTCAAACCCGAGCACTAGGAGAGGGACTATTCGTTGAGTTTTAGAAACCTTTCGTATTCACAGTGTGTCCATTCCCTAGGTTTCCCGTACATGTTATACCTGTAGTAATATTCCCTTCAACCAGCAGAGTTGGGACAAATGGAATGGGTGCCACTCATTATTGATTTAAAGGGTCTGCATTTGCTCACCCAATCTCACCAATCCTCTCAGTCCCAAGTGTCCAGCCTTATGCCACATCCAGCTGTCATTGTAGATAGGGTCATTCCCAGTTTCATCAGATACCCTGAAGGAATTGTAAGAAATTTCCCTGTTTTTTTGTTTTGTTTTTGAAATTGCTTTATATAGTGGGTTTGAGCTGATTCTCACTGCCATGTTTATGCCAGTCTAGACACACTTGTTTCCCTTATGGAGACATATCAATACATAGGTATTAAGATTCTTACTAGTAAGATATATTACTCTGCGGTGAATATGAGGTGTTGAGTCCCTTTCACTGAGGAAGGAGTAGGTCTTGTCTATTCCATATTTGGTTTTTGGAACGGTACCTGTACTAATATCAAACTCTGGTTTTATGCATCACCCCACCTCTCCTTCCCCCTTAAGAAGGCAAAAGGGTGTTTTCTAAATGTGAGACTCTCTTTTCTTTCCTAACTCAGTTCATGTGTAGCCATGTTTACAGGATCTTCATAAGTGATATTTTATGATAAGTTTCTTTTTCTGTGTGACTTATTTCACTTAGAATCATCGTACCTGAATCCACTCATTTTGCTGCTACTGGCCTTATGACATTGATTTTATGGCTCAGGGATATTCCATCATACATAAGTACCACAATTTCCTGAACCATTTTTGTCTTTCCTGGGATATTTAAGGTGTACCCAAGTTGAGGTTTTTGTAAGCAGTGCAGCCCTGAATTTTTGTGTGGATCTGTCTTATTGATTTCAGTTTTCCCAAGGTATATTCCCTAGATTGGAAGTGCTCTTGGCTCCATAGCTTTCTTGTTTACTTGTTTTAGGGAACACAATGCACTCCTCCAGAGAGGCAGTTGGCAATTTACATCCCGCCCATCAGCCTAACAGGGCACCCTGTTCTCCAGGGCCTGTCTTGCCTTTCTGGTTTTTACACATTTTGTGGATGTCCTGTTTGACCGGTGGGAAGTGATACTTCATTGTAGTGCAGATTTGCATTGCCCGCTTGCTTGCTTGTCTGAAAAGGTCATAAGCGTTTTCTCCTGAATATATTCACGTGAAATCCCATATGCCCTTTATGGCCATTTCCATAATTTTCGAAGTTGTGATGCTTTTCCTGTGTTTAAAGGCGATTCCAATGTACCTCTTGAAATCTGTTACATGCCATTCTGCCTCATTTTCGCTTCCGCCTCGTGGCTTTCCGTCAACAGATTTTTGGAAGAGAGTACTCCTTTATAACTCTGCAGGTTAGTGAATTGCTGTGGCCCTGAGCTCCATTTTTCAACTTGCGTTTTTGTTAGCTGACCACAGATCCACAGTTTTGCTTCTGGAACTATCCTGGTTCTGGGGGGGAAGGCTGAGACTTTGGTTAATTCCTCTTCGTGACGGGAAATTAGAGTGACATGTGGCCATCCAAATGCCTACAGCTACTCTCTCTTTGGTTCTCTCTCATCCCTTATATCCTCTGCATAATTTGCCAACTGTGTGAACCATGAGGTTATAGGGGCTGACTCTCCAAGTTGTGAGAGTGATAGTAAAGCAGTTGGAATGTCAAACTGGAGCACAAGGAGAGAAAAAAAGTAGTAGAGTTTTAAAAACCTTTCACCATAAGTCGGTTTCCATTCTCTAGGTTCCCATACATGTTATAATTGTAGTGATATTCCCTTCTACCTGGAGAGATGGGAACCATGGAATGGGTGGCAGGCATTATTGCTTTAAAGGGTCGGCATTTTTTCACCCAATCTCACCAATCCTCTCAGTCCCAAGTGACCAGCCTTATGCCACATCCAGCTGTCATTGTAGATAGGGTCATTCCAGGTTTCATCAGAACCCCTGAAGGTATTGTGTAAGAATTTTACTGTTTTTATCTTTTGTTTTGAAATTTATTTTTATAGTGGGTTTGAGTTGATTTTCACTGCCATGTTTATGTCGTTCTAGACACACTTCGTTCCCTTATGGAGACATATCAATACATAGGTGTTAAAATTCTTACTAGTCAGATATATTTCTCTGCGGGGAATAGGGATGTTGAGTTCCATTCACTGAGGAAGGAGTAGGGCTTGTCTCTTCTGTTTTTGGATTATGGAACATTACCTGAGCTAATATCAAACTTCTGTTTTGTGCATCTCCCCACCTCTCTTTCCCCTTAAGCAAGCGTTAGAGTGTTTTCTAAATCTGAGACTCTGTTCTCTTCCCTAATTCATTTCATATTTAGCCATGTTTACATTCCCTTCATAAGTGATATCTTATGTCAGAATGCACTATGGCTCTTGTCATAATAATGCTCCATGACCCCTGTCATCACAATGCTCCACGCTCTGGTTATCACAATGCTCCATGTCCCTTGTCATCACAATTCTCCACGTCCTTGACATCACAATGCTACATGACACTTCTCATCACAACGTTTCATGCTCTTGTCATCACAATTCTCCATGCACTTGACATTTCAATGCTCCATGCACTTGTCATCACAATGCTCCATGCACTTGTCATCACAATGCTCCATGAACCCTGTGATCACAATGCTCCGTGAAACCTGTCATCACAATGCTTCATGCCCCTTGTCATTACAGTGCTCCATGATGCTCGACATCACAATTACCCAAGGTCTTCTCATCACAATGCTCCACGGTTTTGCCATCACCATGCTCCATGCCTTGTCATCTCAAAGCTCAATGTCCCTTGTCCTCAAAATTCTCCATGTCCTTGTCATTACAATGCTCCACGGCACTTCACATAACAATGTTATATGCTCTTGTCTTCACAATACTCCATGCACTTGTCACAGCATTGCTCCATGACCCCTGTCATAGGAAGCTCCAAGCGATTGTCATCACAATGTTTCATGACCTGGACATTAAAATTATCAATGGCCCTTGATATCACAATTCTCCATGCCCTTGATATCACAATGCTCCTTTACTTTGTCACAACAATCCTCCATGACACTTGGCATCACAGTGCTCCATGATATTGTCATCAAACTGGAACATGACATATTTCATCACAATGCTCCCTGACAACTTTCTTCACCATAATCTATGACCTTGTTATCACAGTGCACCATGCCCTTGTCATCACAATGTGCCATGTCCACTCTTATCACAATAATCCATGAAACTTGTCAGACTAATGCTCCATGCCACTTTTCATCTCAATGCTCCATGAACGCTGTCATCACAATGCACCATGCCCATCATCATAATGCTTCATGCTATTGTCATCACAATTAAATCAAAATGCTCCATGACCTCTGTCAACACAATGCTCCAAACCCTTGTGATCAGAATGTTCCATAACACTTGTCATCACAATGCCCCATGACGCTGGTCAGCACAATTATCCATGGTCTTCTCATCACAATGCACCATGACTTTTTTCATCACAATGCTCAATACACTTGTCATCACAATGCTCTCTGACTATTGCCGTCAGTATGCACATTGAAATCTTTCATGACAAGGCTCCATGCCTTTTTCATCACAATGCTCCAAGACCGCTCTGATCACAATGTTCCTTGTACTTGTCATCACAAATCTCCATGACGCATGTCATCAGAATGCTCCATGACATTCTCATCATAATGTTCCATGCCCTTATCATCACAATGCTCCAAGACCCCTGTAATCACAATGATCCCTGCGTCTTTTCATCAGAATGCTCCATGACACATGTCATCACAAAGTACCATGGTCTTCACATCACAGTGCTCCAGGACCTTTTCATCACAGTGCTCCATTCCCTTCTCATCACAATGCTCCATGACCCCAGTCATCACAATACTCCATGAACATTTTCAGCCAAATGTGCCATGACACTTCTCATCACAATGATGCATGCCCTTTTCATCCCAATGCTCCATGACCCCTGTATTCACTATGCTCCGTGACGCTTGTCATCACAGTGCTCCATGACACATGTCATCACAATGCTCCATGCCTTTGTCAGCAAAATGCTACATGACCTTGTCATTACAATTCTCTATGCGCTTGTCATCACAATACTCCATTTCCATTGTCATCACAATCCTCCATGAATATTGCGCTCACATTGCTTCATGCCCTTGTCATCACAATGTTCCATGCTCCTTGAAATCAAAATGATCCATGACCTCTGTCATCACAATGCTCCAAACCCTTGTGATCACAATGTTCCATAACACTGGTCATCACAACGCTCCATGATGCCTGTCATCACAATACACCATACCCTTTTCATCATAATGGTCCATTACCTTTGTGATCACAATTCTCAATACACTTGTCATCACAATGCTCCCTGACACTTGTCATCAGAATGCTCCTTGAACCCTGTCACGAAAAGGCTCCATGCCTTTTACATCACAATGCCCCATGCCGTTTTCATCACAATGCTGCATGCCATTGTCATCAAAATACTCCACAAGCTTGTCATCAGAATGCTCCATGACCCTTGTCATCACAATTCTCCATGCACTTGTCAGCACAATGCTCCCTGAACCTTGTCAAAACAATGCTCCAAGCCATTGTCATCACAATGCTCCATTACCTTTGTCATCAGTATCCTCCATGACACTTGGCCTCACAATGCTCCATGCCATCCTCATCACAATGGGCCATTACAAATGTCATCACAATGCTCCCTGACACCTCTCTTAACAATACGGCATGACCTGGTCATCACAATGCTCCATGCCCCCTGACATTACAATGTTTCATAACACCTGTCATCAAAATTTTCCATAAAACTTTTCATTAAATTGCTCCATGACCCTGTCCTCAGGATGCTCCCTGCCCTTCTCATCACAATGCACAACGCCCTTGCCATCAAAATGCTCCTGGCCTTTGTCATCACAAAGATCAATGACACTTGGCATCACACTGCTCCAAATCATTGTCATCACAGTGCTCCAAGAATGCTCTCATCACATTGATCCATGCCTATGTGTTCACAAAGCTCCATGACACATGTCATCAGAATGCTCCATGGCCTTCTCATCACAATGCTCCATGTCCTTGCCATCACAATGCTCCATTACAACAGTAATAACAATGCTCCATGACCCCTGCCATCACAATGTTCCATGGCCTTGTCATCACAAAGCTCCATGACCCTTCTCATCACAATGCTCCAAGAACCCTGTAATCACAATGCTCTATGCCGCTTTTCATCTCAATGATCCATGAAGCTTGTCATCACAATTCACCATGCCCATCATCATAATGCTTCATGCTATTGTCATCACAACAAAATTAAAATGCTCCATGACCTCTGTCATCACAATGCTCCAAGACCCCTGTAATCACAATACTCCATGCCCCTTTTAATCAGAATGCTCCATGAGACTTTTCTTCACAAGTCTCCATGGTCTTCTCATCACAATGCTCCAGGACCTTGTCATCACCATGCTCCATTCCCTTGTCATCACAATTCTCCATGACCCCTGTCATCACAATAATCCATGAACATTTTTAGCCCAATGATCCACGACCTTCTCATCACAATGTCATCACAACACTCCATGACACCTGACAACACAATGATCCGGGACTCTTCTCATCACAATGCTCCATTCCCTAGTCATCAAAATGCTCCATGACCCCTGTCATCACAACACTCCATGAACATTTTCACCCCAGTGCTCCATGACCCTTGTCATCACAATGATCCATGCCCTTGTCATCCCAATGCTCCATGACCCCTGTATTCACAATAATCCGTGAAGCTTGTCCTCACAGTTCTCCATGACACATGTCATCACAGTGCTCCATGCCTTTGTCAGGAAAGTGCTACAAGACCTTGTCATTACAGTCCTCTATGCGCTTGTCATCACAATACTCCATTTCCATTGTCATCACAATCCTCCATGAACCTTGGGATCACATTGCTTCATGCCCTTGTCATCACAATGCTCCATGCTCCGTGAAGTCAAAATGATCCAAACCTCTGTCATCACAATGCTCCAAACACTTGTGATCACAATGTTCCATAACACTTGTCATCACAACGCTCCATGATGCCTGTCATCACAATACTCCATGCCCTTTTCATTACAAAGCTCCATGACCTTTGTCATCACAATTCTCAATACACTTGTCATCACAATGCTCTATGCCTTTCTCAGCACAATGCTCCATGACCCTTGTCATCACAATGCTCCATGCGCTTTTCAGCACAATGCTCCTTGACACATGTCATCACAATGCACCATGCGCTTGTCATCACAATGCTCCACAATCTTGTCATCACAATTCCCCATAAAATTTGTCATCACAATGCTCCATGCACTTCTCATCAAAATGCTCTCTCACTACTGATATCACAATGCTACATCAGTTTTGTCACAATACTCCGTCACCCCTGTCATCACAATGTTCCATGACTCCTGTCATCACAATGCTACATGCACTTATCATCAAAATGTTCGATGACCCATGACATCACAATGTTCCATAACACCTGTCATTAAAATGTTCCATGACACTTTTCATCAACTTGCTCCATGACCCTGTCATCACAATGCTCCATGCCCTTCTCATCACAATGAACAACGCCCTTGCGATCAAAATGCTCCATGACATTTGTCGTCACAAATATCCATGACGCTTGGCATCACAGTTCTCCATGTCATTGTCATCACAATGCACCATGCCCACTCTCAGCACAATAATCTATGAAACTTGTCAGACCAATGCTCCATGCCCCTGTCATCACAATGCACCATGACCTTGTCATCACAGTGCTCCATGACCCGTGTCATCACAATGCTCCTTGACTCCAGTCATCACAATTCTTCATAACGTTTTTCATCACAATGGTCCATGCCTGCATCATCACAAGGCTCTGTGTCCTTTGTAACCAAAATGCTCCATGAACTTTTCATCACAATTCTCAGTGACCCTTGTCATCACAATGCTCCATGTCTTTGTCAGAATAATGCTCCATGACCATTGTCATCACAATGTGCCATGCGCATTTCATCACAAGTGTCCACAACCTTGTAATTGCAATGCTCCATAAACCTTGTAATCACAATGGTCCATGCACTTCTCATCAAAATGCTCTCTCACCAGAGATATCACAGTGTTCCATCACTAGTCATCACAATACTCCCTCACCCCTGGAATCACAATGATCCATGACCCTGTCATCACAATGTTACATCCACTTATCATCACAATGTTCCATGACCCCTGCCATCACAATGTTCCATAAGCCCTGTCATCAAAATGCTCCATGACCCTTTCCATCCCAATGCTTCAAGACCCCTGACATCAGAATGTTCTATAACCCCTGTCATCTAAATGTTCCATTACAATTTTTATCAAATTGCTGCATGAACCGGTCATCAAAATGCTCCCTGCCCTTCTCATCACAATGCACCATGCCCTTTTCATCAAAATGCTCCATGACTTGTCATCACAAAGCTCCATGACTCTTGGCATCACAATGCTCCATGTCATTGGCATCACGATGCTCCATGTACCCTCTCATAACATTGCTCCATGCCCTTCTCATCACAAAGCTCCATGACACTTGTGATCACAATGCTCCATGACCTTCTAATCACAATGTTCCATGCCCTTGTCATTACAATCCTGCATGACCCATGTGTCACAGTGTTCTGTGCCCTTGTCATCACAATGCTCCATACCCACTCTCATCAAAATAATCCATGAAACATTTCAGACCAAAGATCCATACCCTTCTCATCACAATTCTCGATTACCCCGGTCATAACAATGCACCATGACCCCTGCCATCACAATATTCCACGGCCTAGTCATCACCAGGTTCCATGACACTTCTCATCACAATGCTCAAGACCCCTGAAATCACAATGCTACATTCCCTTGTCATCACAAAGCTCCATGACGCATGTCATCAGAATGTTCCATGGCCTTCTCATCACAATGCTCCATACCGTTGTCATCACAATGCTCCAAGACCCCTGTAATCACAATGCTCCATGCCCCTTTTCATCTCAATGCTTCATGAAACCTGTCATCACAATGAAGCATGCCCATCATCATAATGCTTCAGGCTATTGACATCACAATTAAATCAATATTCTCCATGACCTCTGTGATCATAATGCTACAAACCCTTGTGATCACAATGTTGCATAACACTTATCATCACAAAGCTCCATGACACTTGTCATCACAATGCTCGATGCCCTTCTAATCACAATGCTCCATGCCCTTGTCATTACAGTCCTGCATGACCCATGTATCACAGTGTTCCGAGCCCTTGTCATCACAATGCTCCATGCCCACTCTCATCACAATAATCCAAGAAACATTTCAGACCAAAGTTCCTACCCTTCTCAGCCCAATGCTCCATTACCCCTGTCATAACAATGCACCATGACCCCTGCCATCACAATGTTCCACGGCCTAGTCATCGCAAGGTTACATGACACTTCTCATCACAATGCTCAAGACCCCTGAAATCACAATGCTACATTCCCTTGTCATCACAAAGCTCCATGACGCATGTCATCAGAATGTTCCATGGCCTTCTCATCACAATGCTCCATGCCCTTGTCATCACAATGCTCCAAGACCCCTGTAATCACAATGCTCCATGCCCCTTTTCATCTCAATGCTTCATGAACCTAGTCATCACAATGAACCATGCCCATCATCATAAAGCTTCAGTCTATTGTCACAACAATTAAATCAATATTCTCCATGACCTCTGTGATCATAATGCTCCAAACCCTTGTGATCACAATGTTGCATAACACTTATCATCACAACACCCCAATACTCTCATCATCTCAATTATCCATGGTCTTCTCATCACAATGCTCCATAACTTTGTCATCACAATGCTCAATACACTTGTCATCACAATGCTCCCTGACCCTTGTCATCAGTATGCTCCTTGAACCCTGTCATGACAAGGCTCCATGCCTTTTTCATCACAATGATCCATGACCTTTTCATCGCAATCCTCCAAGATCCCTGTAATCACAATGCTCCATGCCCTTGTCATCACAAAACTCCATGACGCATGTCATCAGAATGCTCCATGGCATTCTCATCACAATGCCCCATGCCCTTGTCATCACAATGCTCCAAGACTCCTGTAATCACAATGCTCTATGCCCCTTTTCTTCAGAATGCTCCATGAGACTTGTCATGACAAGTCTCCATGGTCATCTCATCACAATGCTCCAGGACCTTGTCATCACCATGCTCCATTCCCTTGTCATCACAATGCTCCATGACCCCTGTCATCACAATAATCCATGATCATTTTCAGCCCAATGCTCCACGACGTTCTTATCACAATGCCCCATGGCCAATATCATCAAAATGCTCCATGACCACTGTCATCACAACACTCCATGACACCTGACAACACAATGATCCGGGAGTCTTCTCATCACAATGCTCCATTCCCTATTCATCACAATGCTCCATGACCCCTGTCATCACAACACTCCATGAACATTTTCAGCCCAGTGCTCCATGACCCTTGTCATCAAAATGATCCATGCCCTTGTCATCCCAATGCTCCATGACCCTTGTATTTACAATGCTCCGTGAAGCTTGTCATCACAGTGCTCCATGACACATGTCATCACAATGCTCCATGCATTTGTCAGCAAAATGCTACAAGACCTTGTCATTACAGTCCTCTATGCACTTGTCATCACAATACTCCATTTCCATTGTCATCACAATATTCCATGATCCTTGGGATCACATTGCTTCATGCCCTTGTCATCACAATGCTCCATGCTCCTTGAAGTCAAAATGATCCAAACCTCTGTCATCACAATGCTCCAAACACTTGTGATCACAATGTTCCATAACACTTGTCATCACAACGCTACATTATGCCTGTCATCACAATCCTCCATGCCCTTTTCATTACAAAGCTCCATGAACTTTGTCATCACAATTCTCAATACAATTGTCATCACAATGCTCCCTGACAATTGTCATCAGAATGCTCCTTGAACCCTGTCACAAAAAGGCTTCATGCCTTTTTCATCACAATGCCCATTCCATTTTCATCACAATACTCCATGCCATTGTCATCAAAATACTCCACAAGCTTGTCATCAGAATGCTCCATGACCCTTGTCATCACAATTCTCCATGCACTTGTGAGCACAATGCTCCCTGAAACTTGTCACCACAATGCTCCAAGCCATTGTCATTACAATGCTCCATTACCTTTGTCATAAGAATCCTCCATGACAATTGGCATCACAATGCTCCATGCCGTCGTCATCACAATGGGCCATTACATATGTCATCACAATGATCCGTTACACCTGACTTCACAATACTGCATGACCTGGTCATCAGAATGCTCCATGCCCTTGTCATCACAATGCGACATTACAACTGTCATCGCAATAATCCATGAAAATTATTAGACCAATGTTCCATGCCCTTGTCATCACAATGCTCCATGCCCTTGTTATCACAATGCTCCATGACCCCTGTCATCACAATGCTCCGTGACTCCAGTCATCACAGTGCTTCATGACCTTTGTCATCACAATGGTCCATGCCCTCGTCATCAACAGTCTCTGTGACCATTTTTACCACAATGCTCCATGAACTTTTCATCACAATGCTCTTTGACCCTTTTCATCACAATGCTCTATGCCTTTCTCAGCACAATGCTCCATGACCCTTGTCATCACAATGCTCCATGCGCTTGTCAGCACAATGATCCTTGACACATGTCATTACAGTGCACCATGCGCTTGTCATCACAGTGCTCCACAATCTTGTCATCACAATTCCCCATAAAATTTATAATCACAATGCTCCGTGACTCCAGTCATCACAATGCTTCATAACGTTTGCCATCACAATGGTCCATGCCCGCGTCATCACAAGGCTCTGTGACCTTTGTAACAACAATGCTCCATGAACATTTCATCACAATTCTCTGTGACCCTTGTCATCACAATGCTCCATGCCTTTGTCAGAACAATGCTCCATGACCATTGTCATCACAATGTGCCACGTGTATTTCATCACAACTGTCCACAACCATTTAATTGCTATGCTCCATAAACCTTGTAATCACTATGGTACATGCACTTCTCATCAAAATGCTCTCTCACCAGAGATAGCACAATGTTCCATCACTAGTCATCACAATACTCCCTCACCCCTGGAATCACAATGTTCCATGAGCCTCTCATCACACTGCTACATCCCCTTATCATCAGAATATTCCATGACCCCTGCCATCACAGTGTTCCATAACCCGTGTCATCAAAATGCTCCATGACCCTTTCCATCCCAAAGCTCCAAGACCCCTGACATCACAATGTTCTATAACCACTGCCATCAAAATATTCCTTTACACTTTTTATCAAATTGCTGCATCACCACGTCATCAAAATTCTCCCTGCCCTTCTCTACACAATGCACCATGCCCTTGTCATCAAAATGCTACATGACTTGTCATCACAAAGCTCCATGACCCTTGGAATCACAATGCTCAATGTCATTGTAATCACAATGCTCCATGAACCATCTCATAACATTGCTCAATACCCTTGTCATCACAAAGCTCCATGACACCTGTCATCACAATGCTCGATGCCCTTCTCATCACAATGCTCCATGCCCTTGTCATTACAGTCCTGCATGACACATGTTTCACAGTGTTCCGTGCCCTTGTCATCACAATGCTCCATGCCCACTCTCATCACAATAATCCATGAAACATTTCAGACCAAAGTTCCATACCCTTCTCATCACAATGCTCCATTACCCCTGTCATAACAATGCACCATGACACCTGCCATCACAATATTCCACGGCCTAGTCATCACAAGGTTCCATGATACTTCTCATCACCATACTCAAGACCCCTGATATCACAATGCTCAATGCCCTTGTCATCACAATGCTTCATGACTTGTCATCACAAAGATATATGACCCTTGGCATCACAATGCTCCATGTCATTGTCATCACAATGCTCTATGAACCCTCTCATCACATTGCTCCATGCCCTTGTCTTCACATAGCTCCATGACACATGTCATCAGAATGCTCCATGGTCTTCTCATCACAATGCTCCATGCCCTTGCCATCACAATGCTCCATTACACCTGTCATAACAATGCTCCATGACCCCTGCCATCACGATGTTCCATGGCCTTGTCATCACAAGGATCCATGACCATGCTCATCACAATGCTCCAAGAACACTGTAATCATAATGCTCTATGCCCCTTTTCATCTCAATGAACCATGAACCCTGTCATCACAATGCACCATGCCCATCATCATAATGCTTCATGCTATTGTCATAACAATGAAATCAAAATGTTCCATGACGTCTGTCATAACAATGCTCCAAACCCTTGTGATCACAATATTCCATAACACTTGTCATCAAAATGCCCCATGACGCTCGTCATCACAATTATCCATGGCCTTCTCATCACAATGCTCCATGACCTTCGTCATCACAATGCTCAATACACTTGTCATCAATCTGCTCCCTGACACTTGATGTCTGTATGCTCCTTGAACCCTGTCATGACAAGGCTCCATGCCATTTTCATCACAATGCTCCATACCCTTTTCATCACAATGCCCCAAGACCCCTGTAATCACAATGCTCCATGCCCTTGTCATCACAAAGCTCAATGACGCATGACATCAGAGTGCTCCTTGGTCTTCTCCTCACAATGCTCCATGCCCTTGTCATCAAAATGTTCCAAGACCCCAGTAATCACAATGCTCCATGTCCCTGTTCATCAGTATGCTCCATGAGACTTGTCATCACAAGGCTCCATTGTTTTGTCATCACAATGCTCCAGGACATTGTCATCACAATGCTTCCCTACCTTTTCCTGAAAATTTTCAATGGCCCTTGTCATCATAATGCTCCAAGCCCTAATCATCACAATGCTCCATTATATTTGTTATCACAATCCTCCATTACATTTGGTATCACAATGCTCCATGCCATTGTCTTCGCAATGGACCATGGCATATTTCATCACAATGCTCCCTGACAACTGTCTTCACAATACTCCATGACCTTATTATCAAAATGCTCCATGCCCTTGTCATTACAATGCACCATTCCCACTCTCATCACAATAATCTATGAAAATTGTCAGACCAATGCTCCATGCCACTGTCATCCCAATGTTCCATGCCCTTGTCATCACAATGCTCCATGACCCATGTCATCACAATGCTCCATGAATCCACTCATCACAATGCTTCATAACGTTTGTCATCACAATGGTCCATGCCCACGTCATCACAAGGCTCTGTGACGTTTGTAACCACAATGCTCCATGAACTTTTCATCACAATTCTCTGTGAAACTTGTCATCACAATGCGCCATTCCAAATGTCATTGCAATAATCCATGAAACTTATTAGACAAATGATCCATGCCCTTGTCATCACAATGCTCCATGCCCTTGTTATCACAATGCTCCATGACCCCTGTCATCACAGTGCTCCGTGACTCCAGTCATCACAATGCTTCATGACCTTTGTCATCACAATGGTCCATGCCCTTGTCATCAACAGTCTCTGTGACCTTTTTAACCACAATTCTCCATGAACTTTTTATCACAATGCTCTTTGACCCTTGTCATCACAATGCTCTATGCCTTTCTCAGCACAATGCTCCATGACCCTTGTCATCACAATGCTCCATGCGCTTGTCAGCCCAATGCTCCATGACACATGTCATCACAATGCACCATGCGCTTGTCATCACAGTGCTCCACAACATTCTCATCACAATGCTCCATAAAATTTGTCATCACAATGCTCCATGCACTTCTCATCAAAATGCTCACTCACCACTGATATCACAATGCTACATCACTATTTGTCACAATACTCCCTCACCCCTGTCATCACAATGTTCCATGGCTCCTGTCATCACAATGCTACATGCACTTATCATCACAATGTTCGATGACCCCTGAAATCACAATGTTCCATAACACCTGTCATCAAAATGTTCCATGACACTTTTCATCAAATTGCTCCATGACCCTGTCATCAGAATGCGCCCAGCCCTTCTCATCACAATGCACAAAGCCATTGCCATCACAATGCTCCATGACCTTTGTCATCACAAAGATCCATGACCCTTGGCATCACAATGCTCCATGTCATTGACATCACAATGCTCCATGAACGCTCTCATCACATTGCTCCATGCCCTTGTCTTCACATAGCTCCATGACACATGTCATCAGAATGCTCCATGACAGGGGCTTCCTTTGTGCCGCAGTGGTTGAGAGTCCGGCTGCCGATGCAGGGGATTCGGGTTCGTGCCCCGGTCTGGGAGGAGCCCACATGGCCTGGAGCGGCTGGGCCTGTGAGCCATGGCCGCTGAGCCTGCGCGTCCGGAGCCTGTGCTCCTCAATGGGAGAGGCCACAACAGTGAGAGGCCCGTGTACCGCAAAAAAAAGAAAAAAAAATGCTCCCTGACACTTGTTGTCTGTATGCTCCTTGAACCCTGTCATGACAAGGCTCCATGCCGTTTTCATCACAATGATCCATGCCCTTTTCATCACAATGCTCCAAGACCCATGTAATCACAATGGTCCATGCCCTTGTCATCACAAATCTCAATGACGCATGCCATCAGAATGCTCCTTGGTCTTCTCCTCACAATGCTCCATGCCCTTGTCATCACAATGTTCCAAGACCCCTGTAATCACAATGCTCCATGCCCCTATTCATCAGTATGCTCCATGAGACTTGTCATCACAAGGCTCCATGGTTTTGTCATCACAATGCTCCAGGACCTTGTCATCACAATGCTTCACGGCCTTGTCATCAAAATTTTCAATGGCCCTTGTCATCATAATGCTCCAAGCCCTAATCATCACAATGCTCCATTATATTTGTCATCACAATCCTCCATTACATTTGGTATCACAATGCTCCATGCCATTGTCTTCGCAATGGACAATAACATATTTCATCAAAATGCTCCCTGACACCTGTCTTCACAATACTCCATGACCTTATTATCACAATGCTCCATGTCATTGTCATTACAATGCACCATTTCCACTCTCATCACACTAATCTATGAAACTTGTCAGACCAATGCTCCATGCCACTCTCATCACAATGTTCCATGCCCTTGTCATCACAATGCTCCATGACCCCTGTCATCACAATGCTTCATAACGTTTTTCATCACAATGTTCCATCCCGCATCATCACAAGGATCTGTGACCTTTGTAACCACAATACTCCATGAACTTTACATCACAATTCTCTGTGAAACTTGTCATCACAATGCTCCATGTCTTTGTCAGAACAATGCTCCATGACCACTGTCATCACAATGTGCCATGTGCATTTCATCACAACGGTCCACAACTTTGTCATTGCAATGCTCCATAAACCTTGTAATCACAATGGTCCATGCACTTCTCATCAAAATGCTCTCTCACCAGAGATATCACAATGTTCCATCACTAGTCATCACAATATTCCCTCACCCTTGTAATCACAATATTCCATGACGCTGTCATCACAATGCTACATCCCCTTATAATCACAATGTTCCATGACCCCTGCCATCACAATGTTCCATAACCCCTGTAAACAAAATGCTCCATGACCCATTCCATCCCAAAGCTCCAAGACCCCTGACATCACAATGTTCTATAACCCCTGCCATCAAAATATTACATTACACTTTTTATCAAATTGCTGCATGACCCGGTCATCAAAATGCTCCCTGGCCTTCTCATCACAATGCACCATGCCCTTGTCATCAAAATGCTCCATGACATTTGTCATCACAAAGCTCCAAGACACTTGGAATCACAATGCTCCATGTCATTGTCATCACAATGCTCCATGATCCCTCTCATCACATTGCTCCATGCCTTTGTCATCACAAATCTCCATGACACTTGTCATCACAATGCTCGATGCCCTTCTCATCACAATGCTCCATGCCCTTGTTATTACAGTCCTGCATGACCCATGTATCACAGTGTTCCATGCCTTGGTCATCACAATTTTCCCTGCCCACTCTCATCACAATAATCCATGAAACATTTCAGCCCAAAGTTCCATACCCTTTTCATCACAATGCTCCATTACCCCTGTCATAACAATTCACCATGACCTCTGCCACCACAATGTTCCACGGCCTAGTCATCACAAGGTTCCATGATACTTCTCATCACAATGCTCAAGACCCCTGAAATCACAATGCTCCATGCCCTTGTCATCACAATGCACCATGTCCACTGTCATCACAATAATCTATGAAACTTTTCAGACGAATGCTCCATGACCCTGTCATCACAATGCTCCAAGCCCTTGTCATCACAAAGCTCCATTACGCATGTGATCAGAATGTTCCATGGCCTTCACATCACAATGCTCCATACCTTAGTCATCATAATGCTCTAAGACCCCTGTAAACACAATGCTCCATGCACCTTTTCATCTCAATGCTCCATGAACCCTGTCATCACAATGCACCATGCCCATCATCATAATGCTTCAGGCTATTGTCATCACAATAAAATCAATATTCTCCATGACCTCTGTCATCATAATTCTCCAAATCCTTGTGATCACAATGTTCCATAACACGTATCATCACAACACCCCATAACGCACATCATCACAATTATCCATGGCCTTCTCATCACAATGCTCCATGATCTTTGTCATCACAATGCTCAATACACTTGTCATCACAATGCTCCCTGACACTTGTCGTCAGTATGCTCCTTGAACCCTGTCATGACAAGGCTCCATGCCTTTTTCATCACAATGATCCATGAACATTTCATCACAATGCTCCGTGAGCCTTGTTATCACAATGCTCCATGCCTTTGTCAGAACAGTGCTCCATAACCCCTGTCATCACAAGTCTCCATGACACTTCTCATCACAATGCTCCAAACTCCTGTATTCACAAAGCTCCATGCCCCTTTTCATCACAATGGTCCATGAACCCTCTCATCACAATGAACCATGCCCATCATCATAATGCTTCAGGCTATTGTCATCACAATGAAATCAAAGTGCTCCATGACCTCTGTCATCACAATGCTCCAAACCCTGGTGATCACAGTGTTGCATAACACTTATCATCACAGAACCCCATGATGCTAATCATCACTATTATCCATGGTCTTCTCATCACAAGGCTCCATGACTTTGTCATCACAATTCTCAATACTCTTTTCATCACAATACTCCCTGACACTTGTCGTCAGTATGCTCCATGAACTCTTTCATGACAAGGCTCCATGCCATTTTCATCACATTGATCCATGCGCTTTACATCACAGTGCTCCAAGACCCCTGTAATCATAATGCTCCTTGCCCTTGTCATCACAAAGCTCCATGATGCATATCATCAGAATGTTCCATGCACTTCTCATCACAATGCTCCATGCCCTTGTCATCACAATGCTCCAAGACACCTGTAATCACAATGCTCCATTCCCCTTTTCATCTCAATGCTCCATGAACACTGTCATAACAATGCACCATGTCCATCATCATAATGCTTCAGTCTATTGTCATCACAGTGAAATCAAAATGCTCCATTACCTCTGTCATCACAATGCTCCAAACCCTGGTGATCACAATGTTGCAAAACACTTATCATCACAACACCCCATGACGCTCTTCATCAAAATTATCCATGGTCTTCTCATCAAAATGCACCATGACTTTGTCATCACAATTCTCAATACACTTGTCATCACAATGCTCCCTGACACTTGTCGTCAGAATGCTCCTTGAACCCTGTCATGAAAAGGCTCCATGCCTTTTTCATCACAAAGCCCCATGCTGTTTTCATCCCAATGCTCCATGCAATTGTCATCAAAATACTCCACAAGCTTGTCATCAGAATGCTCCATGACCCTTGTCATCACTATTCTCCATGCACTTGTCAGAACAATGCTCCCTGACCCTTGTCATCACAATGATCCAAGCCATTGTCATCACAATGCTCCATTACCTTTGTCATTAGAATCCTCCATGACACTTGGCATCACAATGCTCCAAGACATTGTCATCACAATGGGCCATTACATATGTAATCACAATGCTCCCTGACAACTCTCTTCACAATACTGCATGACCGGGTCATCACAATGCTCCATGCTCTTGTCTTCACAATGCGCCATTCCAACTGTCATCACAATAATCCATGAAACTTATTAGACCAATGCTCCATGCCCTTGTCATCACATTGCTCCATGCTCTTGTTATCACAATGTTCCAAGACCCCTGTAATCAGAATGCCCCATGCCCCTTTTCATCAGTATGCTCCATGAGACTTGTCATCGCAATGCTCCATGGTTTTCTCATCACAATGCTCCAGGACCTTGTCATCACAATGGTTCATGACATTGTCATGAAAATTCTCAATGGCCCTTGTCTTCATAATGCTCCAAGCCCTAGTCATCACAGTGCTCCATTATATTTGTCATCACAATCCTCCCTTGCATTTGGCATCACTATGCTCCATGCTATTGTCATCGCAATGGACCATGACGTATTTCATCACAATGCCCCCTGACACCTGTCTTCACAATATTCCATGCCCTTGTCATCACAATGCTCCCTGCCCTTCTCATCACAATGCACCACACCCTTGTCATCAAAATGCTCCATGACCATTGTCATCACTAAGCTCCATGACCGTTGACATCACAATGCTCCATGTCATTGTCATCACAATGCTCCATGAACCCTCTAATCACATTGCTCCATGCCCTTGTCATCACACAGCTCCTGGACACTTGTCATCACAATGCTCGATGGCCTACTCATCACAATGCTCCATGCCCTTGTCATCACAATGCTCCATGAACCCTGTCAACACAATGCTCCGTGAGTCCAGTCATCACAATGCTTCATAACGTTTGTCAATAAAACGGTCCATGCCCGCGTCATCACAAGGCTCTGTGACCTTTTTAACCACAATGCTCCATGAACATTTCATCACAATGCTCCGTGAGCCTTGTTATCACAATGCTCCATGCCTTTGTCAGAACAATGCTCCATGACCCTTGTCATCACAATGTGCCATATGATTTTCATCACAATGATCCACAACCTTGTCATCACTCTGCTCCATCAACCTTGTAATCAGAATGTTCCATGCACTTCTCATCCAAATGCTCTCTCACATGAGATATCACAATGTTCCATCACTAGTCATCACAATCCTCCCTCACCATTGTTATCCCAATGTTCCATGACAACTGTCATCACAATGCTACATCCCCTTATCAGCACAATGTTCCATGACCCCTGACATCACAATGCTCCATGACCACTGTCATCACAACACTCCATAACACCTGACAACACAATGATCCGGGACTCTTGTCATCACAATGCTCCAAGACCCCTGTCATCACAATACTCCATAAACATTTTCAGCCCAGTGCTCATGACCCTTGTCATCACAATGATCCATGCCCTTGTCATCCCAATGTTCCATGACGCTTGTAATCACAGTGCTCCATGACATCTGTCATCACAATGCTCCATGCCTTTGTCAGCAAAATGTTACATGACCTGGTCATTACAATGCTCTATGCGCTTGTCATCACAATACTCCCTTACAATTGTCATCACAATCCTCCAGGAACATTGGGATCACATTGCTTCAGGCCCTTGTCATCAAAATGCTCCATGCTCCTTGAAATCAAAATGATCCGTGACCTCTGTCATCACAATGCTCCAAACACTTGTGATCACAGTGTTCCATAAAACTTGTCCTCACAACGCTCCATGATGCCTGTCATCACAATACTCCATGCCCTTTTCATCACAATGCTCCATGACCATTGTCATCAAAATTCTCAATACACTTGTGATCACAATGCTCCCTGACACTTGTCATCAGAATGCTCCTTGAAACCTGTCACGAAAAGGCTCCATGCTTTTTTCATCACAATGCCCCATGCCATTTTCATCACAATGCTCCATGCCATTGTCATCAAAATACTCCACAAGCTTGTCATCAGAATGCTCCATGACCCTTGTCATCACAATTCTCCATGCACTTGTCAGCACAATGCTCCCTGACCCTTATCATCACAATGCTCCAAGCCATTGTCATGACAATGCTCCATTACCTTTGTCATCAGAATCCTCCATGACACTTGGCATCACAATGCTCCATGTCATTGTCATCACAATGGGCCATTACATATGTCATCACAATGCTCCCTGACACCTATCTTCACAATACTGCATGACCTGGTCATCACAATGCTCCATGCCCTTGTCATCACAATGTGCCTTTACAACTCTCATCACAATAATCCATGAAACTTATTAGACCAATGCTCCTTGCCCTTGTTATCACAATGTTCCATGACCCATGTAATCAGAATGCTCCATGCCCCTTTTCATCAGAATGCTCCATGAGACATGTCATCAGAAGGCTCCATGGATTTCTCTTCACAATGCTCCATGACCTTTGTCATCACAATGCTCCAAGACCCATGTAATCACAATGCTTCATGCCCCTGTCATCGCAATGGACCATGACATTTGGCATTACAATGCTCCAAGCCATTGTCTTTGAAATTGACCATGACATATGTTATCACAATGCCCCCTTACACCTGTCTTCACAATACTCCATGCCCTTGTCATCACAATGCTCCATGCCCTTGTCATCACAATGCACCATGTCCAATGTCATCACAATAATCTATTAAACTTGTCAGACCAATGCTCCATGCCCCTGTCATCACAATGTTCCATGCCCTTGTCATCACAATGCTCCATGGCCCTTGTCATCACAATGCTACGTGACTCCAGTCATCACAATGCTTCATAATGTTTCTCATCACAACGGTCCATGGCTGTGTCATCGCAAGGCTCTGTGACATTTGTAACCACAATGCTCCATGAAATTTTCATCACAATGCTCCGTGACCCTTGTCATCACAATGCTCCATGCCTTTTTCAGAACAATGCTCCATGACCCTTGTCATCACAATGTGCCATGTGCTTTTCATCACAATGATCCACAACCTTGTCATCGCTATGCTCCATAAACCTTGTAATCACAATGCTCCATGCACTTCTCATCCAAATGCTCTCTCACATGAGATATCACAATGTTCCATCACTAGTCATCACAATCCACCCTCACCCCTGTTATCACAATGTTCCATGACACCTGTCATCACAATGCTACATCCCCTTATCAGCACAATGTTCCATGACCCCTGACATCACAATGTTCCATAACCCCTGTCATCAAAATGCTCCATGACCCTTTTCATCCCAAAGCTCCATGACCCCTGGCATCACAATGTTCTGTAACCCCAGTCATCAAAATGTTCCATTACACTTTTCATCAAATTGCTGCATGACCCTGTCATCAAAATGCTCCCTGCCCTTCTCATCACAATGCACCACACCCTTGTCATCAAAATGCTCCATGACCATGGTCATCACTAAGCTCCATGACCCTTGGCATCACAGTGCTCCATGCCATGGACATCACAATGCTCCATGAACCCTCTCATCAAATTGCTCCATTCACTTGTCATCACAAAGCTCCATGACACTTGTCATCACAATGCTCGATGCCCTTCTCATCACAATGCTCCATGTCCTTGTCATTACAATCCTCCATCACCCATGTATCACAGTGTACCGAGCCCTTGTCATCACAATGCGCCATGCCCACTGTCATCACAATAATCCATGAAACATTTCAGACAAATGCTCAATGCACTTCTCATCACAATGCTCCATTACCACTGTCAACAATGCTCCGTGACCCCTGCCATCACAATGTTCCACGGCCTTGTGATCACAGGACACCATGACAATTGTCATCACAATGCTCCAAGACCCATGTAATCACAATGCTCCATGCTCTTGTCATCACAAAGCTCCATGACACATGTCATCAGAATGTTCCATAGCTTTCTCCTCACAATGTTCCATGCCCTTGTCATCACAATGCTCCAAGACACTCGTAATCACAATGCTCCATGCCCCTTTTCTTCAGAAGGCTCCATGATATTTGTCATCACAAGTCTCCATGGTCAACTCATCACAATGCTCCAAGACCTTGTCATCACCATGCTCCATTTTCTTGTCATCACAATGCTCCATGACCCCTGTCATCACAATAATCCAGGAACATTTTCAGCCCAATGTTCCATGACCCCTGTATTCACAGTGCTCCATGACGCTTGTCATCACAGTGCTCCATGACACCTGTCTTCATAATGCTCCATGCCTTTGTCAGCAAAATGCTACATGACCTTGTCATTACAATGCTCTATGCACTTGTCATCAAAATACTCGATTACCATTGTCATCACAATCCTCCATGAACCTTGGGATCACATTGCTTCATGCCCTTGTCATCACAATGCTCCATGCTCCTTGAAATCAAAATGATCCATGACCTCTGTCATCACAATGCTCCAACCCTTGTGATCACAATGTTCCATAACACATGTCCTCACAATGCTCCATGATGCCTGTCTACACAATAATCCATACACTTTTCATCACAATGCTCCATGACCTTTGTCATCACAATTCTCAATACACTTGTCATCACAATGCTCCCTGACACTTGTCGTCAGTATGCTCCATGAAACCTGTCATGACAAGGCTCCATGCCTTTTTCATCACAATGATGCATGCCCTTTTCATCACAATGCTCCAAGACCCCTGGAATCACAATGCTCCATGCTCTTGCCATCCAAAGCTTCATGACGCATGTCATCAGAATGTTCCATGGACTTCTCATCACAATGCTCCCTGCTCTTGTCATCACAATGCTCTAAGACCCCTGTAATCACAATGCCCCATGCCCCTTTTCATCTCAATGCTCCATGAACCCTGTCATCACAATGAACAACCCCATCATCATAATGCTTCAGGCTATTGTCATCAAAATCAAATCAAAATGCTCCATGACCTCTGTCATCACAATGCTCAAAATCCTGGTGATAACAATGTTGCATAACACTTATCATCACAACACCCCATGACGCTCATCATCACAATTATCCATGGTCTTCTCATCATAAGGCTCCATGAACTTTGTCATCAAAATTCTCAATACACTTGTCATCACAATGCTAGCTGACACTTGTCGTCAGAATGCTCCTTGAAACCTGTCACAAAAAGGCTCCCTGTCTTTTTCATCACAAAGACCCATGCCGTTTTCATCCCAATGCTGCATGCCATTGTCATCAAAATACGCCACAGGCTTGTCATCAGAATGCTCCATGACCCTTGTCATCACTATTCTCCATGCACTTGTCAGAACAATGCTCCCTGACCCTTGTCATCACAATGATCCAAGCCATTGTCATCACAATGCTCCATTACCTTTGTCATTAGAATCCTCCATGACACTTGGCATCACAATGCTCCAAGACATTGTCATCACAATGGGCCATTACATATGTAATCACAATGCTCCCTGACAACTCTCTTCACAATACTGCATGACCTGGTCATCACAATGCTCCATGCTCTTGTCTTCACAATGCGCCATTCCAACTGTCATCACAATAATCCATGAAACTTATTAGACCAATGCTCCATGCCCTTGTCATCACATTGCTCCATGCTCTTGTTATCACAATGTTCCAAGACCCCTGTAATCAGAATGCCCCATGCCCCTTTTCATCAGTATGCTCCATGAGACTTGTCATCGCAAGGCTCCATGCTTTTCTCATCACAATGCTCCAGGACCTTGTCATCACAATGGTTCATGACATTGTCATGAAAATTCTCAATGGCCCTTGTCTTCATAATGCTCCAAGCCCTAGTCATCACAGTGCTCCATTATATTTGTCATCACAATCCTCCCTTGCATTTGGCATCACTATGCTCCATGCTATTGTCATCGCAATGGACCATGACATATTTCATCACAATGCCCCCTGACACCTGTCTTCACAATATTCCATGCCCTTGTCATCACAATGCTCCCTGCCCTTCTCATCACAATGCACCACACCCTTGTCATCAAAATGCTCCATGACCATTGTCATCACTAAGCTCCATGACCGTTGACATCACAATGCTCCATGTCATTGTCATCACAATGCTCCATGAACCCTCTAATCACATTGCTCCATGCCCTTGTCATCACACAGCTCCTGGACACTTGTCATCACAATGCTCGATGGCCTACTCATCACAATGCTTCATGCCCTTGTCATCACAATGCTCCATGAACCCTGTCAACACAATGCTCCGTGACTCCAGTCATCACAATGCTTCATAACGTTTGTCAATACAACGGTCCATGCCCGCGTCATCACAAGGCTCTGTGACCTTTTTAACCACAATGCTCCATGAACATTTCATCACAATGCTCCGAGAGCCGTGTTATCACAATGCTCCATGCCTTTGTCAGAACAATGCTCCATGACCCTTGTCATCACAATGTGCCATATGATTTTCATCACAATGATCCACAACCTTGTCATCACTCTGCTCCATCAACCTTGTAATCAGAATGCTCCATGCACTTCTCATCCAAATGCTCTCTCACATGAGATATCACAATGTTCCATCACTAGTCATCACAATCCTCCCTCACCATTGTTATCCCAATGTTCCATGACAACTGTCATCACAATGCTACATCCCCTTATCAGCACAATGTTCCATGCCCTTGTCATCCCAATGTTCCATGACGCTTGTAATCACAGTGCTCCATGACATCTGTCATCACAATGCTCCATGCCTTTGTCAGCAAAATGTTACATGACCTGGTCATTACAATGCTCTATGCGCTTGTCATCACAATACTCCCTTACAATTGTCATCACAATCCTCCAGGAAACTTGGGATCACATTGCTTCAGGCCCTTGTCATCAAAATGCCCCATGCTCCTTGAAATCAAAATGATCCGTGACCTCGGTCATCACAATGCTCCAAACCCTTGTGATCACAGTGTTCCATAACACTTGTCCTCACAACGCTCCATGATGCCTGTCATCACAATACTCCATGCCCTTTTCATCACAATGCTCCATGACCATTGTCATCAAAATTCTCAATACACATGTGATCACAATGCTCCCTGACACTTGTCATCAGAATGCTCCTTGAAACCTGTCACGAAAAGGCTCCATGCTTTTTTCATCACAATGCCCCATGCCATTTTCATCACAATGCTCCATGCCATTGTCATCAAAATACTCCACAAGCTTGTCATCAGAATGCTCCATGACCCTTGTCATCACAATTCTCCATGCACTTGTCAGCACAATGCTCCCTGACCCTTATCATCACAATGCTCCAAGCCATTGTCATGACAATGCTCCATTACCTTTGTCATCAGAATCCTCCATGACACTTGGCATCACAATGCTCCATGTCATTGTCATCACAATGGGCCATTACATATGTCATCACAATGCTCCCTG
Source organism: Mesoplodon densirostris (assembly GCF_025265405.1). Classification (NCBI taxonomy): domain Eukaryota; kingdom Metazoa; phylum Chordata; class Mammalia; order Artiodactyla; family Ziphiidae; genus Mesoplodon; species Mesoplodon densirostris. The sequence continues at coordinate 12,143,489 of NW_026778195.1, read as the reverse complement.
ACACCTATTTCACAATACTGCATGACCTGGTCATCACAATGCTCCATGCCCTTGTCATCACAATGTGCCTTTACAACTCTCATCACAATAATCCATGAAACTTATTAGACCAATGCTCCTTGCCCTTGTTATCACAATGTTCCATGACCCATGTAATCAGAATGCTCCATGCCCCTTTTCATCAGAATGCTCCATGAGACATGTCATCAGAAGGCTCCATGGATTTCTCTTCACAATGCTCCATGACCTTTGTCATCACAATGCTCAAAGACCCATGTAATCACAATAGGCCATTCCAACTGTCATCGCAACAAACCATGAAACTTATTACACCAATGTTCCCTGCACTTGTCATCACAATGCTCCATGCCCTTGTTATCACAATGCTCCATGACCCCTGTCATCACAATGCTCCGTTACTCCAGTCATCACAATGCTTCATGAACTTTGTCATCACAATGGTCCATTCCCTCGTCATCAACAGTGTCTGTGACCATTTTAAACCCAATGCTCCATGAACTTTTCATCACAATGCTCTTTGACCCTTGTCATCATAATGCTCTATGCCTTTCTCAGCACAATGCTCCATGACCCTTGTCATCACAATGCTCCATGCACTTGTCAGCACAATGTTCCATGACACATGTCATCACAGTGCTCCATGACCCCTGTCATCACAATGCTCAGTGACTCCAGTCATCACAATGCTCCATAACATTTTTACTCAAAATCTTCCAAGCCCGCGTCATCACAAGGCTCTGTGATATTTGTTACCACAATGCTCCATGAACTTTTCATTACAATTCTCTGTGACCCTCGTCATCACAATGCTACATGTCTTTGTCAGAACAATGCTCCATGACCATTGTCATCACAATGTGCCACGCACATTTCATCACAACGGTCCACAACCTTGTCATTGCAATGCTCCATAAACCTTGTAATCATAATGCTCCATGCACTTCTCATCAAAATGCGCTGTTACCAGAGATATCACAGTATTCCATCACTAGTCATCACAATACTCCCTCACCCCTGTAATCACAATATTCCATGACCCTGTCATCACACTGCTACATCCCCTTATCAGCACAATGTTCCAAGACCCCTGACATCACAGTGTTCCATAACCCATGTCATCAAAATGCTCCATGACCCTTTTCATCCCAAAGCTCCAAGACACCTGCCATCACAATGTTCTATAACCCCTGCCATCAAAATGTTCCATTACAATTTTCATCAAATTGCTGCATGACCCGGTCATCAAAATTCTCCCTACACTTCTCATCACAATGCACCATGTCCTTGTCATCAAAATGCTCCATGACTGGTCAGCAGAAAGCTCCATGACCCCTGGCATCACAATGCTAAAAGTCATTGTCATCACAATGCTCCATGAACGCTCTCATAACATTGCTCAATGCCCTTGTCATCACAAAGCTCCATGACACTTGTCATAACAATGCTCGATGCCCTTCTCATCACAATGCTCCATGCCCTTGTCATTACAATCCTGCATGACGAATGTATCATAGTGTTCCGTACCCTTGTCATAACAATGCTCCATGCCCACTCTCATCAAAAAAATACATGAAATATTTCAGACCAATATTCCATGCCCTTCTCATCACAATGCTCCATTACCTCTGTCATAACAATGCACCCTGACCCCTGCCATCACAATGTTCAACGGCCTAGTCTTCACAAGGTTCCATGACACTTGTCATCACAATGCTGAAAACCACTGTTATCACAATGCTCCATGCCCTTCTCATCACTAAGCTCCATGACGCATGTCATCAGAATGTTCCATGGCCTTCTCATCACAATGCTCCATGCCCTTGTCATCACAATGCCCCAAGACCCTTGTAACCACAATGCTCCATGCCCCTTTTCATCTCAATGCTCCATGAACCCTGTCATCACAGTGCACGATGCCCATCATCATAATACTTCAGTCTATTGTCATCACAATGAAATTAATATTCTCCATGACCTCTGATATCATAATGCTACAAACCCTTGTGATCACAATGTTCCATAAAACTTATCATCACAACACCCAATGACGCTCATCATCACAATTATCCATGGTCTTATCATCACAATGCTCCATGATCTTTGTCATCACGATGCTCAATACACTTGTCATCACAATGCTCCCTGACACTTGTCGTCAGTATGCTCCTTGAAAACTGTCATGACAAGGATCCATGCCTTTTTCATCACAATAATCCATGTCCTTTCCATCACAGTGCTCCAAGATCCGTGTAATCACAATGCTCCATGGACTTGTCATCAAAAAGCTCCATGAGGCATGTCATCAGAATGTTTCCTGGCCTTCTCATCACAATGTTCCATGCCCTTTTCATCACAATGCTCCAAGACCCCTGTAATCACAATGCTCCATGCCCCTTTTCATCAGAATGCTCCATGAGATCTTTCATCACAAGTCTCAATGGTCTTCTCATCACAATGCTCCAGGACCTTGTCATCACCATGATCCATTCCCTTATCATCACAATGCTACATGACCCCTGTCATCTCAATTATCCATGAACATTTTCAGCCCAATGCTCCACGACCTTCTCATCACAATGCTCCATGGCCAATATCATCACAATGCTCCATGACCACAGTCATCACAACACTCCATGACAGCTGACAACACAATGATCCGGGACTCTTGTCATCACAATGCTCCATTCCCTAGTCGTCACAATGCTCTATGACCCCTGTCATCACAACACTCCATGAACATTTTCACCCCAGTGCTTCATGAAGCTTGTCATCACAAGGATCCATGCCCTTGTCATCCCAATGCTCCATGACCCCTGTATTCACAATGCTCCTTGACACTTGTCATCACAGAGCTCCATGACACATGTCATCACAATGCTCCATGCCTTTGTCAGCAAAATGCTACATGACCTTGTCATTATAATTCTCTATGCGCTTGTCATCACAATACTCCATTTCCATTGTCATCACAATCCTCCATGAACCTTGGGATCACATTGATTCATGCCCTTGTCATCACAATGCTCCATGCTCCTTGAAATCAAAATGATCCATGACCTCTGTCATCACAATGCTCCAAACCCTTGTGATCACAATGTTCCATAACACTTGTCATCACAACACTCCATGATGCCTGTCATCACAATACTCCATGCCCTTTTCATCACAATGCTCCATGACCTTTGTCAACATAATTCTCTTTACACTTGTCATCACAATGCTCGCTGACACATGTCATCAGAATGCTCCTTGAAACCTGTCACGAAAAGGCTCCATGCCTTTTTCATCACGATGCCCAATGCCGTTTTCATCACATTGCTCCATTCCATTTTCATTAAATACTCCACAAGCTTTTCATCAGAATGCTCCCTGACCCTTGTCATCACAATTCTCCATGCACTTGTCAGCACAATGCTCCCTGACCCTTGTCATCACAATGCTCCAAGCCATTGTCATAACAAGGCTCCATTACATTTGTCATCAGGATCCTCCCTGACACTTGGCATCACAGTGCTCCATGCCATCCTCATCACAATGGGCCATTACATATGTGATCACAATGCTCCCTGACACCTGTCTTCACAATACGGCATGACCTGGTCATCACAATGCTCCATGCCCTTGTCATCACAGTGTGCCATACCAACTCTCATCGCAATACTCCATGAAATTATTAGACCAATGTTCCATGTCCTTGTCATCACAAAGCTCCATGCCCTTGTTACCACAATGCTCCATGACCCCTGTCATCACAATGCTCCGTGACTCCAGTCATCACAATGCTTCATGACCTTTGTCATCACAATGGTCCATGCCCTCGTCATCAACAGTCTCTGTGACCATTTTAACCACAATGCTCCATGAACTTTTCATCACAGTGCTCTTTGACCCTTGTCATCACAATGCTCTATGCCTTTCTCAGCACAATGCTCCCTGAACCTTGTCATCACAATGCTCCATTACCTTTGTCATCAGTATCCTCCATGACACTTGGCCTCACAATGCTCCATGCCATCCTCATCACAATGGGCCATTACAAATGTCATCACAATGCTCCCTGACACCTCTCTTAACAATACGGCATGACCTGGTCATCACAATGCTCCATGCCCCCTGATATTACAATGTTTCATAACACCTGTCATCAAAATTTTCCATAAAACTTTTCATTAAATTGCTCCATGACCCTGTCCTCAGGATGCTCCCTGCCCTTCTCATCACAATGCACAACGCCCTTGCCATCAAAATGCTCCTGACCTTTGTCATCACAAAGATCAATGACACTTGGCATCACACTGCTCCAAGTCATTGTCATCACAGTGCTCCAAGAATGCTCTCATCACATTGATCCATGCCTATGTGTTCACAAAGCTCCATGACACATGTCATCACAATGCTCCATGTCCTTGCCATCACAATGCTCCATTACATCAGTAATAACAATGCTCCATGACCCCTGCCATCACAATGTTCCATGGCCTTGTCATCACAAAGCTCCATGACCCTTCTCATCACAATGCTCCAAGAACCCTGTAATCACAATGCTCTATGCCGCTTTTCATCTCAATGATCTATGAACCCTGTCATCACAATTCACCATGCCCATCATCATAATGCTTCATGCTATTGTCATCACAACAAAATTAAAATGCTCCATGACCTCTGTCATCACAATGCTCCAAGACCCCTGTAATCACAATGCTCCATGCCCCTTTTAATCAGAATGCTCCATGAGACTTGTCTTCACAAGTCTCTATGGTCTTCTCATCACAATGCTCCAGGACCTTGTCATCACCATGCTCCATTCCCTTGTCATCACAATTCTCCCTGACCCCTGTCATCACAATAATCCATGAACATTTTTAGCCCAATGATCCACGACCTTCTCATCACAATGCTCCATGGCGAATATCATCACAATGCTCCATGACCACTGTCATCACAACACTCCATGACCCCTGACAACACAATGATCCGGGACTCTTCTCATCACAATGCTCCATTCCCTAGTCATCACAATGCTCCATGACCCCTGTCATCACAACACTCCATGAACATTTTCACCCCAGTGCTCCATGACCCTTGTCATCACAATGATCCATTCCCTTGTCATCCCAATGCTCCATGACCCCTGTATTCACAATACTCCGTGAAGCTTGTCCTCACAGTTCTCCATGACACATGTCATCACAGTGCTCCATGCCTTTGTCAGGAAAATGCTACAAGACCTTGTCATTACAGTCCTCTATGCGCTTGTCATCACAATACTCCATTTCCATTGTCATCACAATCCTCCATGAACCTTGGGATCACATTGCTTCATGCCCTTGTCATCACAATGCTCCATGCTCCTTGAAGTCAAAATGATCCAAACCTCTGTCATCACAATGCTACAAACACTTGTGATCACAATGTTCCATAACACTTGTCATCACAACGCTCCATGATGCCTGTCATCACAATACTCCATGCCCTTTTCATTACAAAGCTCCATGACCTTTGTCATCACAATTCTCAATACACTTGTCATCACAATGCTCTATGCCTTTCTCAGCACAATGCTCCATGACCCTTGTCAGCACAATGCTCCATGCGCTTTTCAGCACAATGCTCCTTGACACATGTCATCACAATGCACCATGCGCTTGTCATCACAGTGCTCCACAATCTTGTCATCACAATTCCCCATAAAATTTGTCATCACAATGCTCCATGCACTTCTCATCAAAATGCTCTCTCACCACTGATATCACAATGCTACATCAGTTTTGTCACAATACTCCGTCACCCCTGTCATCACAATGTTCCATGACGCCTGTCATCACAATGCTACATGCACTTATCATCAAAATGTTCGATGACCCATGACATCACAATGTTCCATAACACCTGTCATCAAAATGTTCCATGACACTTTTCATCAACTTGCTCCATGACCCTGTCATCACAATGCTCCATGCCCTTCTCATCACAATGAACAACGCCCTTGCGATCAAAATGCTCCATGACATTTGTCGTCACAAATATCCATGACGCTTGGCATCACAGTGCTCCATGTCATTGTCATCACAATGCACCATGCCCACTCTCAGCACAATAATCTATGAAACTTGTCAGACCAATGCTCCATGCCCCTGTCATCACAATGCACCATGCCCTTGTCATCACAGTGCTCCATGACCCGTGTCATCACAATGCTCCTTGACTCCAGTCATCACAATACTTCATAACGTTTTTCATCACAATGGTCCATGCCTGCATCATCACAAGGCTCTGTGACCTTTGTAACCAAAATGCTCCATGAACTTTTCATCACAATTCTCAGTGACCCTTGTCATCACAATGCTCCATGTCTTTGTCAGAATAATGCTCCATGACCATTGTCATCACAATGTGCCATGCGCATTTCATCACAACTGTCCACAACCTTGTAATTGCAATGCTCCATAAACCTTGTAATCACAATGGTCCATGCACTTCTCATCAAAATGCTCTCTCACCAGAGATATCACAGTGTTCCATCAATAGTCATCACAATACTCCCTCACCCCTGGAATCACAATGATCCATGACCCTGTCATCACAATGTTACATCCACTTATCATCACAATGTTCCATGACCCCTGCCATCACAATGTTCCATAAGACCTGTCATCAAAATGCTCCATGACCCTTTCCATCCCAAAGCTCCAAGACCCCTGACATCAGAATATTCTATAACCCCTGTCATCTAAATGTTCCATTACAATTTTTATCAAATTGCTGCATGAACCGGTCATCAAAATGCTCCCTGCACTTCTCATCACAATGCACCATGCCCTTTTCATCAAAATGCTCCATGACTTGTCATCACAAAGCTCCATGACTCTTGGCATCACAATGCTCCATGTCATTGGCATCACAATGCTCCATGTACCCTCTCATAACATTGCTCCATGCCCTTGTCATCACAAAGCTCCATGACACTTGTGATCACAATGCTCCATGTCCTTCTAATCACAATGTTCCATGCCCTTGTCATTACAATCCTGCATGACCCATGTGTCACAGTGTTCTGTGCCCTTGTCATCACAATGCTCCATACCCACTCTCATCACAATAATCCATGAAACATTTCAGACCAAAGTTCCATACCCTTCTCATCACAATTCTCGATTACCCCGGTCATAACAATGCACCATGACCCCTGCCATCACAATATTCCACGGCCTAGTCATCACCAGGTTCCATGACACTTCTCATCACAATGCTCAAGACCCCTGAAATCACAATGCTACATTCCCTTGTCATCACAAAGCTCCATGACGCATGTCATCAGAATGTTCCATGGCCTTCTCATCACAATGCTCCATACCGTTGTCATCACAATGCTCCAAGACCCCTGTAATCACAATGCTCCATGCCCCTTTTCATCTCAATGCTTCATGAAACCTGTCATCACAATGAAGCATGCCCATCATCATAATGCTTCAGGCTATTGTCATCACAATTAAATCAATATTCTCCATGACCTCTGTGATCATAATGCTACAAACCCTTGTGATCACAATGTTGCATAACACTTATCATCACAAAGCTCCATGACACTTGTCATCACAATGCTCGATGCCCTTCTAATCACAATGCTCCATGCCCTTGTCATTACAGTCCTGCATGACCCATGTATCACAGTGTTCCGAGCCCTTGTCATCACAATGCTCCATGCCCACTCTCATCACAATAATCCAAGAAACATTTCAGACCAAAGTTCCTACCCTTCTCAGCACAATGCTCCATTACCCCTGTCATAACAGTGCACCATGACCCCTGCCTTCACAATGTTCCACGGCCTAGTCATCACAAGGTTCCATGACACTTCTCATCACAATGCTCAAGACCACTGAAATCACAATGCTACATTCCCTTGTCATCACAAAGCTCCATGACGCATGTCATCTGAATGTTCCATGGCCTTCTCATCACAATGCTCCATGCCCTTGTCATCACAATGCTCCAAGACCCCTGTAATCACAATGCTCCATGCCCCTTTTCATCTCAATGCTTCATGAACCTAGTCATCACAATGAACCATGCCCATCATCATAAAGCTTCAGGCTATTGTCACAACAATTAAATCAATATTCTCCATGACCTCTGTGATCATAATGCTCCAAACCCTTGTGATCACAATGTTGCATAACACTTATCATCACAACACCCCATGACGCTCATCATCTCAATTATTCATGGTCTTCTCATCACAATGCTCCATGAACTTTGTCATCACAATGCTCAATACACTTGTCATCACAATGCTCCCTGACCCTTGTCATCAGTATGCTCCTTGAACCCTGTCATGAAAAGGCTCCATGCCTTTTCATCACAATGATCCATGACCTTTTCATCGCAATCCTCCAAGATCCCTGTAATCACAATGCTCCATGCCCTTGTCATCACAAAACTCCATGATGCATGTCATCAGAATGCTCCATGGCATTCTCATCACAATGCCCCATGCCCTTGTCATCACAATGCTCCAAGACCCCTGTAATCACAATGCTCTATGCCCCTTTTCTTCAGAATGCTCCATGAGACTTGTCATGACAAGTCTCCATGGTCATCTCATCACAATGCTCCAGGACATTGTCATCATCATGCTCCATTCCCTTGTCATCACAATGCTCCATGAGCCCTGTCATCACAATAATCCATGAATATTTTCAGCCCAATGCTCCACGACGTTCTCATCACAATGCCCCATGGCCAATATCATCAAAATGCTCCATGACCACTGTCATCACAACACTCCATGACACCTGACAACACAATGATCCGGGAGTCTTCTCATCACAATGCTCCATTCCCTATTCATCAGAATGCTACATGACCCCTGTCATCACAACTCTCCATGAACATTTTCAGCCCAGTGCTCCATGACCCTTGTCATCAAAATGATCCATGCCCTTGTCATCCCAATGCTCCATGACCCTTGTATTTACAATGCTCCGTGAAGCTTGTCATCACAGTGCTCCATGACACATGTCATCACAATGCTCCATGCATTTGTCAGCAAAATGCTACAAGACCTCGTCATTACAGTCCTCTATGCACTTGTCATCACAATACTCCATTTCCATTGTCATCACAATATTCCATGATCCTTGGGATCACATTGCTTCATGCCCTTGTCATCACAATGCTCCATGCTCCTTGAAGTCAAAATGATCCAAACCTCTGTCATCACAATGCTCCAAACACTTGTGATCACAATGTTCCATAACACTTGTCATCACAATGCTACATTATGCCTGTCATCACAATCCTCCATGCCCTTTTCATTACAAAGCTCCATGAACTTTGTCATCACAATTCTCAATACAATTGTAATCACAATGCTCCCTGACAATTGTCATCAGAATGCTCCTTGAACCCTGTCACAAAAAGGCTTCATGCCTTTTTCATCACAATGCCCATTCCATTTTCATCACAATACTCCATGCCATTGTCATCAAAATACTCCACAAGCTTGTCATCAGAATGCTCCATGACCCTTGTCATCACAATTCTCCATGCACTTGTGAGCACAATGCTCCCTGAAACTTGTCACCACAATGCTCCAAGCCATTGTCATTACAATGCTCCATTACCTTTGTCATAAGAATCCTCCATGACAATTGGCATCACAATGCTCCATGCCGTCGTCATCACAATGGGCCATTACATATGTCATCACAATGATCCGTGACACCTGACTTCACAATACTGTATGACCTGGTCATCAGAATGCTCCATGCCCTTGTCATCACAATGCGACATTACAACTGTCATCGCAATAATCCATGAAAATTATTAGACCAATGTTCCATGCCCTTGTCATCACAATGCTCCATGCCCTTGTTATCACAATGCTCCATGACCCCTGTCATCACAATGCTCCGTGACTCCAGTCATCACAGTGCTTCATGACCTTTGTCATCACAATGGTCCATGCCCTCGTCATCAACAGTCTCTGTGTCCTTTTTTACCACAATGCTCCATGAACTTTTCATCATAATGCTCCTTGACCCTTTTCATCACAATGCTCTATGCCTTTCTCAGCACAATGCTCCATGACCCTTGTCATCACAATGCTCCATGCGCTTGTCAGCACAATGATCCTTGACACATGTCATTACAATGTACCATGCGCTTGTCATCACAGTGCTCCACAATCTTGTCATCACAATTCCCCATAAAATTTGTCATCACAATGCTCCGTGACTCCAGTCATCACAATGCTTCATAACGTTTGTCATCACAATGGTCCATGCCCGCGTCATCACAAGGCTCTGTGACCTTTGTAACAACAATGCTCCATGAACATTTCATCACAATTCTCTGTGACCCTTGTCATCACAATGCTCCATGCCTTTGTCAGAACAATGCTCCATGACCATTGCCATCACAATGTGCCACGTGTATTTCATCACAACTGTCCACAACCGTTTCATTGCTATGCTCCATAAACCTTGTAATCACTATGGTACATGCACTTCTCATCAAAATGCTCTCTCACAAGAGATAGCACAATGTTCCATCACTAGTCATCACAATACTCCCTCACCCCTGGAATCACAATGTTCCATGACCCTCTCATCACACTGCTACATCCCCTTATCATCAGAGTGTTCCATGACCCCTGCCATCACAGTGTTCCATAACCCGTGTCATCAAAATGCTCCATGACCCTTTCCATCCCAAAGCTCCAAGACCCCTGACATCACAATGTTCTATAACCACTGCCATCAAAATATTCCTTTACAATTTTTATCAAATTGTTGCATCACCACGTCATCAAAATGCTCCCTGCCCTTCTCTTCACAATGCACCATGCCCTTGTCATCAAAATGCTACAGGACTTGTCATCACAAAGCTCCATGACCCTTGGCATCACAATGCTCAATGTCATTGTAATCACAATGCTCCATGAACCATCTCATAACATTGCTCAATACCTTTGTCATCACAAAGCTCCATGACACCTGTCATCACAATGCTCGATGCCCTTCTCATCACAATGCTCCATGCCCTTGTCATTACAGTCCTGCATGACACATGTTTCACAGTGTTCCGTGCCCTTGTCATCACAATGCTCCATGCCCACTCTCATCAAAATAATCCATGAAACATTTCAGACCAAAGTTCCATACCCTTCTCATCACAATGCTCCATTACCCCTGTGATAACAATGCACCATGACACCTGCCATCACAATATTCCACGGCCTAGTCATCACAAGGTTCCATGATACTTCTCATCACAATGCTCAAGCCCCCTGATATCACAATGCTCAATGCCCTTGTCATCACAAAGTTCCATGACGCATGTCATCAGAATGTTCCATGCCCCATTTCATCTCAATGCTCCATGAAGTCTGTTATCACAATGCTCCAAGACCCTTGTAATCACAATGCTCCATGCCCCTTTTCATCTCAATGCTCCATGAACCCTGTCATCACAATGCACCATGCCCATCATCATAATGCTTCAGGCTATTGTCATCACAATGAAATCAATATTCTGCATGACCTCTGTCATCATAATGCTCCAAACCCTTGTGATCACAATGTTGCATAACACGTATCATCACAACACCCCATGATGCTCATCATCACAATTATCCATAGTCTTCTCATCACAATGCTCCATGAACTTTGTCATAACAATGCTCAATACACTTGTCATCACAATGCTCCCTGACCCTTGTCGTCAGTATGCTCCTTGAACCCTGTCATGACAAGTTTCCATGCATTTTTCATCACAATGATCCATGACCATTTCATCACAATGCTCCAAGATCCCTGTAATCACAATGCTCCATGCCCTTGTCATCACAAAACTCCATGACGCATGTCATCAGAATTCTCCATGGCCTTCTCATCACAATGCTCTATGCCCTAGTCATAACAATGCTCCACGACCCCTGTAATCACAATGCTCAATGCCCTTGTCATCACAATGCTTCATGACTTGTCATCACAAAGATCCATGACCCTTGGCATCACAATGCTCCATGTCATTGTCATCACAATGCTCTATGAACGCTCTCATCACATTGCTCCATGCCCTTATCTTCACATAGCTCCATGACACATGTCATCAGAATGCTCCATGGTCTTCTCATCACAATGCTCCATGCCCTTGCCATCACAATGCTCCATTACACCTGTCATAACAATGCTCCATGACCCCTGCCTTCACGATGTTCCATGGCCTTTTCATCACAAGGATCCATGACCATGCTCATCACAATGCTCCAAGAACACTGTAATCATAATGCTCTATGCCCCTTTTCATCTCAATGAACCATGAACCCTGTCATTACAATGCACCATGCCCATCATCATAATGCTTCATGCTATTGTCATAACAATGAAATCAAAATGTTCCATGACGTCTGTCATAACAATGCTCCAAACCCTTGTGATCACAATATTCCATAACACTTGTCATCAAAATGCCCCATGACGCTCGTCAACACAATTATCCATGGCCTTCTCATCACAATGCTCCATGACCTTCGTCATCACAATGCTCAATACACTTGTCATCAAACTGCTCCCTGACACTTGATGTCTGTATGCTCCTTGAACCCTGTCATGACAAGGCTCCATGCCATTTTCATCACAATGCTCCATACCCTTTTCATCACAATGCCCCAAGACCCCTGTAATCACAATGCTCCATGCCCTTGTCATCACAAAGCTCAATGACGCATGACATCAGAGTGCTCCTTGGTCTTCTCCTCACAATGCTCCATGCCCTTGTCATCAAAATGTTCCAAGACCCCTGTAATCACAATGCTCCATGTCCCTGTTCATCAGTATGCTCCATGAGACTTGTCATCACAAGGCTCCATTGTTTTGTCATCACAATGCTCCAGGACATTGTCATCACAATGCTTCCCTACCTTTTCCTGAAAATTTTCAATGGCCCTTGTCATCATAATGCTCCAAGCCCTAATCATCACAATGCTCCATTATATTTGTTATCACAATCCTCCATTACATTTGGTATCACAATGCTCCATGCCATTGTCTTCGCAATGGACCATGGCATATTTCATCACAATGCTCCCTGACAACTGTCTTCACAATACTCCATGACCTTATTATCAAAATGCTCCATGCCCTTGTCATTACAATGCACCATTCCCACTCTCATCACAATAATCTATGAAAATTGTCAGACCAATGCTCCATGACACTGTCATCCCAATGTTCCATGCCCTTGTCATCACAATGCTCCATGACCCATGTCATCACAATGCTCCATGACTCCACTCATCACAATGCTTCATAACGTTTGTCATCACAATGGTCCATGCCCACGTCATCACAAGGCTCTGTGACGTTTGTAACCACAATGCTCCATGAACTTTTCATCACAATTCTCTGTGAAACTTGTCATCACAATGCGCCATTCCAAATGTCATTGCAATAATCCATGAAACTTATTAGACAAATGATCCATGCCCTTGTCATCACAATGCTCCATGCCCTTGTTATCACAATGCTCCATGACCCCTGTCATCACAGTGCTCCGTGACTCCAGTCATCACAATGCTTCATGACCTTTGTCATCACAATGGTCCATGCCCTCGTCATCAACAGTCTCTGTGACCTTTTTAACCACAATTCTCCATGAACTTTTTATCACAATGCTCTTTGACCCTTGTCATCACAATGCTCTATGCCTTTCTCAGCACAATGCTCCATGACCCTTGTCATCACAATGCTCCATGCGCTTGTCAGCCCAATGCTCCATGACACATGTCATCACAATGCACCATGCGCTTGTCATCACAGTGCTCCACAACATTGTCATCACAATGCTCCATAAAATTTGTCATCACAATGCTCCATGCACTTCTCATCAAAATGCTCACTCACCACTGATATCACAATGCTACATCACTATTTGTCACAATACTCCCTCACCCCTGTCATCACAATGTTCCATGGCTCCTGTCATCACAATGCTACATGCACTTATCATCACAATGTTCGATGACCCCTGAAATCACAATGTTCCGTAACACCTGTCATCAAAATGTTCCATAACACTTTTCATCAAATTGCTCCATGACCCTGTCATCAGAATGCTCCCTGCCCTTCTCATCACAATGCACAACGCCCTTGCCATCAAAATGCTCCATGACCTTTGTCATCACAAAGATCCATGACCCTTGGCATCACAATGCTCCATGTCATTGTCATCACAGTGCTCCATGAACACTCTCATCACATTGCTCCATGCCCTTGTCTTCACATAGCTCCATGACACATGTCATCATAATGCTCCATGGCCTTCTCATCACAATGCTCCAAGCCCTTGCCATCACAATGCTCCATTACCCCTGTCATAACCATGCTCCATGACCCCTGCCATCACGATGTTCCATGGCCTTGTCATCACAAGGCTCCATGACCCTTCTTATCACAATGCTCCAAGAACACTGTAATCACAATGCTGTATGCCCCTTTTCATCTCAATGATCCATGAACCCTGTCATCACAATGCACCATGCCCATCATCATAATGCTTCATGCAATTGTCATCACAACGAAATCAAAATGTTCCATGACCTCTGTCATAACAATGATCCAAACCCTTGTGATCACAATATTCCATAACACTTGTCATCACAATGCCCCAGGATGCTCGTCATCACAATTATCCATGGTCTTCTCATCACAATGCTCTATGACCTTCGTCATCACAATGCTCAATACACTTGTCATCAACATGCTCCCTGACACTTGTTGTCTGTATGCTCCTTGAACCCTGTCATGACAAGGCTCCATGCCTTTTTGGTCACAATGATCCATGCCCTTTTCATCACAATGCTCCAAGTCCCATGTAATCACAATGGTACATGCCATTGTCATCACAAAGCTCAATGACGCATGCCATCAGAATGCTCCTTGGTCTTCTCCTCACAATGCTCCATGCCCTTGTCTTCACAATGATCCATGCCCTTGTCATCACAATGCTCCATGCCCATGTTATCACAATGCTCCATGACCCCTGTCATCACAATGCTCCGTGACTCCAGTCATCACAATGCTTCATGACTTTTGTCATCACAATGGTCCATGCCCTCGTCATCAACCGTCTCTGTGACCTTTTTAACCACAATGCTCCATGAACATTCTCAGCACAATGGTCCATGAACCTTGTCATCACATTGCTCCATGCACTTTTCAGCACAATGCTCCATGACACATGTCATCACAATGCACCATGCGCTTGTCATCACAGTGCTCCACAACATTGTCATCACAATGCTCCATAAAATTTGTCATCACAATGCTCCATGCACTTCTCATCAAAATGCTCTCTCACCACTGATATCACAATGCTACATCACTATTTGTCACATTACTCCCTCACCCCTGTCATCACAATGTTCCATGACTCCTGTCATCACAATGCTACATGCACTTATCATCACAATGTTCGATGAGCCCTGAAATCACAATGTTCCATAACACCTGTCATCAAAATGTTCCATGACACTTTTCATCAAATTGCTCCATGACCCTGTCATCAGAATGCTCCCTGCCCTTCTCATCACAATGCACAACGCCCTTGCCATCAAAATGCTCCATGACCTTTGTCATCACAAAGATCCAAGACCCTTGGCATCACAATGTTCCATGTCATTGTCATCACAATGCTCCATGAACCCTCTCATCACATTGCTCCATGCCCTTGTCATCACACAGCTCCATGACACTTGTCATCACAATGCTCGATGCCCTTCTCATCACAATGCTCCATGCCTTTGTCATTACAGTCCTGCATGACCCATGTATCACAGTGTTCCGTGCCCTTGTCATCACAATGCTCCATGCCCACACTCATCACAATAATCCATGAAACATTTCAGACCAAAGTTCCATACCCTTCTCATCACAATGCTCCATTACCCCTGTCATAACAATGCACCACGACACCTGCCATCACAATGATCCACGGCCTAGTGATCACAAGGTTCCATGATAATTCTCATCACAATGATCAAGACCCCTGATATCACAATGCTCCATGCCCTTGTCATCACAAAGCTCCATGACGCATGTCATCAGAATGTTCCATGGCCTTCTCATCACAATGCTCCATGCCCTTGTCATGACAATGCTCCAAGACCCTTGTCATCACAATGCTCCATGCCACATTTCATCACAATGCTCCATGAAATCTGTCATCACAATGCTCCAAGACCCTTGTAATCACAATGCTCCATGCCGCTTTTCATCTCAATGCTCCATGAACCCTATCATCACAATGCACCATGCCCATCATCATAATGCTTCAGGCTATTGTCATCACAATGAAATCAATATTCTGCATGACCTCTGTCATCATAATGCTCCAAACCCTTGTGATCACAATGTTGCATAACACGTATCATCACAACACCCCATGATGCTCATCATCACAATTATCCATAGTCTTCTCATCACAATGCTCCATGATCTTTGTCATAACAATGCTCAATACACTTGTCATCACAATGCTCCCTGACCCTTGTCGTCAGTATGCTCCTTGAACCCTGTCATGACAAGTTTCCATGCATTTTTCATCACAATGATCCATGACCATTTCATCACAATGCTCCAAGGTCCCTGTAATCACAATGCTCCATGCCCTTGTCATCACAAAACTCCATGACGCATGTCATCAGAATTCTCCATGGCCTTCTCATCACAATGCTCTATGCCCTAGTCATAACAATGCTCCACGACCCCTGTAATCACAATGCTCAATGCCCTTGTCATCACAATGCTTCATGACTTGTCATCACAAAGATCCATGACCCTTGGCATCACAATGCTCCATGTCATTGTCATCACAATGCTCTATGAACGCTCTCATCACATTGCTCCATGCCCTTATCTTCACATAGCTCCATGACACATGTCATCAGAATGCTCCATGGTCTTCTCATCACAATGCTCCATGCCCTTGCCATCACAATGCTCCATTACACCTGTCATAACAATGCTCCATGACCCCTGCCTTCACGATGTTCCATGGCCTTGTCATCACAAGGATCCATGACCATGCTCATCACAATGCTCCAAGAACACTGTAATCATAATGCTCTATGCCCCTTTTCATCTCAATGAACCATGAACCCTGTCATCACAATGCACCATGCCCATCATCATAATGCTTCATGCTATTGTCATAACAATGAAATCAAAATGTTCCATGACGTCTGTCATAACAATGCTCCAAACCCTTGTGATCACAATATTCCATAACACTTGTCATCAAAATGCCCCATGACGCTCGTCAACACAATTATCCATGGCCTTCTCATCACAATGCTCCATGACCTTCGTCATCACAATGCTCAATACACTTGTCATCAAACTGCTCCCTGACACTTGATGTCTGTATGCTCCTTGAACCCTGTCATGACAAGGCTCCATGCCATTTTCATCACAATGCTCCATACCCTTTTCATCACAATGCCCCAAGACCCCTGTAATCACAATGCTCCATGCCCTTGTCATCACAAAGCTCAATGACGCATGACATCAGAGTGCTCCTTGGTCTTCTCCTCACAATGCTCCATGCCCTTGTCATCAAAATGTTCCAAGACCCCTGTAATCACAATGCTCCATGTCCCTGTTCATCAGTATGCTCCATGAGACTTGTCATCACAAGGCTCCATTGTTTTGTCATCACAATGCTCCAGGACATTGTCATCACAATGCTTCCCTACCTTTTCCTGAAAATTTTCAATGGCCCTTGTCATCATAATGCTCCAAGCCCTAATCATCACAATGCTCCATTATATTTGTTATCACAATCCTCCATTACATTTGGTATCACAATGCTCCATGCCATTGTCTTCGCAATGGACCATGGCATATTTCATCACAATGCTCCCTGACAACTGTCTTCACAATACTCCATGACCTTATTATCAAAATGCTCCATGCCCTTGTCATTACAATGCACCATTCCCACTCTCATCACAATAATCTATGAAAATTGTCAGACCAATGCTCCATGACACTGTCATCCCAATGTTCCATGCCCTTGTCATCACAATGCTCCATGACCCATGTCATCACAATGCTCCATGACTCCACTCATCACAATGCTTCATAACGTTTGTCATCACAATGGTCCATGCCCACGTCATCACAAGGCTCTGTGACGTTTGTAACCACAATGCTCCATGAACTTTTCATCACAATTCTCTGTGAAACTTGTCATCACAATGCGCCATTCCAAATGTCATTGCAATAATCCATGAAACTTATTAGACAAATGATCCATGCCCTTGTCATCACAATGCTCCATGCCCTTGTTATCACAATGCTCCATGACCCCTGTCATCACAGTGCTCCGTGACTCCAGTCATCACAGTGCTTCATGATCTTTGTCATCACAATGGTCCATGCCCTCGTCATCAACAGTCTCTGTGACCTTTTTAACCACAATTCTCCATGAACTTTTTATCACAATGCTCTTTGACCCTTGTCATCACAATGCTCTATGCCTTTCTCAGCACAATGCTCCATGACCCTTGTCATCACAATGCTCCATGCGCTTGTCAGCCCAATGCTCCATGACACATGTCATCACAATGCACCATGCGCTTGTCATCACAGTGCTCCACAACATTGTCATCACAATGCTCCATAAAATTTGTCATCACAATGCTCCATGCACTTCTCATCAAAATGCTCACTCACCACTGATATCACAATGCTACATCACTATTTGTCACAATACTCCCTCACCCCTGTCATCACAATGTTCCATGGCTCCTGTCATCACAATGCTACATGCACTTATCATCACAATGTTCGATGACCCCTGAAATCACAATGTTCCGTAACACCTGTCATCAAAATGTTCCATAACACTTTTCATCAAATTGCTCCATGACCCTGTCATCAGAATGCTCCCTGCCCTTCTCATCACAATGCACAAAGCCATTGCCATCACAATGCTCCATGACCTTTGTCATCACAAAGATCCATGACCCTTGGCATCACAATGCTCCATGTCATTGTCATCACAGTGCTCCATGAACACTCTCATCACATTGCTCCATGCCCTTGTCTTCACATAGCTCCATGACACATGTCATCATAATGCTCCATGGCCTTCTCATCACAATGCTCCAAGCCCTTGCCATCACAATGCTCCATTACCCCTGTCATAACCATGCTCCATGACCCCTGCCATTACGATGTTCCATGGCCTTGTCATCACAAGGCTCCATGACCCTTCTTATCACAATGCTCCAAGAACACTGTAATCACAATGCTGTATGCCCCTTTTCATCTCAATGATCCATGAACCCTGTCATCACAACGCACCATGCCCATCATCATAATGCTTCATGCAATTGTCATCACAACGAAATCAAAATGTTCCATGACCTCTGTCATAACAATGATCCAAACCCTTGTGATCACAATATTCCATAACACTTGTCATCACAATGCCCCAGGATGCTCGTCATCACAATTATCCATGGTCTTCTCATCACAATGCTCTATGACCTTCGTCATCACAATGCTCAATACACTTGTCATCAACATGCTCCCTGACACTTGTTGTCTGTATGCTCCTTGAACCCTGTCATGACAAGGCTCCATGCCTTTTTGGTCACAATGATCCATGCCCTTTTCATCACAATGCTCCAAGTCCCATGTAATCACAATGGTACATGCCATTGTCATCACAAAGCTCAATGACGCATGCCATCAGAATGCTCCTTGGTCTTCTCCTCACAATGCTCCATGCCCTTGTCTTCACAATGATCCATGCCCTTGTCATCACAATGCTCCATGCCCATGTTATCACAATGCTCCATGACCCCTGTCATCACAATGCTCCGTGACTCCAGTCATCACAATGCTTCATGACTTTTGTCATCACAATGGTCCATGCCCTCGTCATCAACCGTCTCTGTGACCTTTTTAACCACAATGCTCCATGAACATTCTCAGCACAATGGTCCATGAACCTTGGCATCACATTGCTCCATGCGCTTTTCAGCACAATGCTCCATGACACATGTCATCACAATGCACCATGCGCTTGTCATCACAGTGCTCCACAACATTGTCATCACAATGCTCCATAAAATTTGTCATCACAATGCTCCATGCACTTCTCATCAAAATGGTCTCTCACCACTGATATCACAATGCTACATCACTATTTGTCACATTACTCCCTCACCCCTGTCATCACAATGTTCCATGACTCCTGTCATCACAATGCTACATGCACTTATCATCACAATGTTCGATGAGCCCTGAAATCACAATGTTCCATAACACCTGTCATCAAAATGTTCCATGACACTTTTCATCAAATTGCTCCATGACCCTGTCATCAGAATGCTCCCTGCCCTTCTCATCACAATGCACAACGCCCTTGCCATCAAAATGCTCCATGACCTTTGTCATCACAAAGATCCAAGACCCTTGGCATCACAATGTTCCATGTCATTGTCATCACAATGCTCCATGAACCCTCTCATCACATTGCTCCATGCCCTTGTCATCACACAGCTCCATGACACTTGTCATCACAATGCTCGATGCCCTTCTCATCACAATGCTCCATGCCTTTGTCATTACAGTCCTGCATGACCCATGTATCACAGTGTTCCGTGCCCTTGTCATCACAATGCTCCATGCCCACACTCATCACAATAATCCATGAAACATTTCAGACCAAAGTTCCATACCCTTCTCATCACAATGCTCCATTACCCCTGTCATAACAATGCACCACGACACCTGCCATCACAATGATCCACGGCCTAGTGATCACAAGGTTCCATGATAATTCTCATCACAATGATCAAGACCCCTGATATCACAATGCTCCATGCCCTTGTCATCACAAAGCTCCATGACGCATGTCATCAGAATGTTCCATGGCCTTCTCATCACAATGCTCCATGCCCTTGTCATGACAATGCTCCAAGACCCTTGTCATCACAATGCTCCATGCCACATTTCATCACAATGCTCCATGAAATCTGTCATCACAATGCTCCAAGACCCTTGTAATCACAATGCTCCATGCCGCTTTTCATCTCAATGCTCCATGAACCCTATCATCACAATGCACCATGCCCATCATCATAATGCTTCAGGCTATTGTCATCACAATGAAATCAATATTCTGCATGACCTCTGTCATCATAATGCTCCAAACCCTTGTGATCACAATGTTGCATAACACGTATCATCACAACACCCCATGATGCTCATCATCACAATTATCCATAGTCTTCTCATCACAATGCTCCATGATCTTTGTCATAACAATGCTCAATACACTTGTCATCACAATGCTCCCTGACCCTTGTCGTCAGTATGCTCCTTGAACCCTGTCATGACAAGTTTCCATGCATTTTTCATCACAATGATCCATGACCATTTCATCACAATGCTCCAAGGTCCCTGTAATCACAATGCTCCATGCCCTTGTCATCACAAAACTCCATGACGCATGTCATCAGAATTCTCCATGGCCTTCTCATCACAATGCTCTATGCCCTAGTCATAACAATGCTCCACGACCCCTGTAATCACAATGCTCAATGCCCTTGTCATCACAATGCTTCATGACTTGTCATCACAAAGATCCATGACCCTTGGCATCACAATGCTCCATGTCATTGTCATCACAATGCTCTATGAACGCTCTCATCACATTGCTCCATGCCCTTATCTTCACATAGCTCCATGACACATGTCATCAGAATGCTCCATGGTCTTCTCATCACAATGCTCCATGCCCTTGCCATCACAATGCTCCATTACACCTGTCATAACAATGCTCCATGACCCCTGCCTTCACGATGTTCCATGGCCTTGTCATCACAAGGATCCATGACCATGCTCATCACAATGCTCCAAGAACACTGTAATCATAATGCTCTATGCCCCTTTTCATCTCAATGAACCATGAACCCTGTCATCACAATGCACCATGCCCATCATCATAATGCTTCATGCTATTGTCATAACAATGAAATCAAAATGTTCCATGACGTCTGTCATAACAATGCTCCAAACCCTTGTGATCACAATATTCCATAACACTTGTCATCAAAATGCCCCATGACGCTCGTCAACACAATTATCCATGGCCTTCTCATCACAATGCTCCATGACCTTCGTCATCACAATGCTCAATACACTTGTCATCAAACTGCTCCCTGACACTTGATGTCTGTATGCTCCTTGAACCCTGTCATGACAAGGCTCCATGCCATTTTCATCACAATGCTCCATACCCTTTTCATCACAATGCCCCAAGACCCCTGTAATCACAATGCTCCATGCCCTTGTCATCACAAAGCTCAATGACGCATGACATCAGAGTGCTCCTTGGTCTTCTCCTCACAATGCTCCATGCCCTTGTCATCAAAATGTTCCAAGACCCCTGTAATCACAATGCTCCATGTCCCTGTTCATCAGTATGCTCCATGAGACTTGTCATCACAAGGCTCCATTGTTTTGTCATCACAATGCTCCAGGACATTGTCATCACAATGCTTCCCTACCTTTTCCTGAAAATTTTCAATGGCCCTTGTCATCATAATGCTCCAAGCCCTAAT
The DNA here is from genome assembly GCF_025265405.1 of Mesoplodon densirostris. NCBI lineage: Eukaryota > Metazoa > Chordata > Mammalia > Artiodactyla > Ziphiidae > Mesoplodon > Mesoplodon densirostris. The sequence continues at coordinate 12,120,820 of NW_026778195.1, read as the reverse complement.
CATCACAATGCTCCATTATATTTGTTATCACAATCCTCCATTACATTTGGTATCACAATGCTCCATGCCATTGTCTTCGCAATGGACCATGGCATATTTCATCACAATGCTCCCTGACAACTGTCTTCACAATACTCCATGACCTTATTATCAAAATGCTCCATGCCCTTGTCATTACAATGCACCATTCCCACTCTCATCACAATAATCTATGAAAATTGTCAGACCAATGCTCCATGACACTGTCATCCCAATGTTCCATGCCCTTGTCATCACAATGCTCCATGACCCATGTCATCACAATGCTCCATGACTCCACTCATCACAATGCTTCATAACGTTTGTCATCACAATGGTCCATGCCCACGTCATCACAAGGCTCTGTGACGTTTGTAACCACAATGCTCCATGAACTTTTCATCACAATTCTCTGTGAAACTTGTCATCACAATGCGCCATTCCAAATGTCATTGCAATAATCCATGAAACTTATTAGACAAATGATCCATGCCCTTGTCATCACAATGCTCCATGCCCTTGTTATCACAATGCTCCATGACCCCTGTCATCACAGTGCTCCGTGACTCCAGTCATCACAATGCTTCATGACCTTTGTCATCACAATGGTCCATGCCCTCGTCATCAACAGTCTCTGTGACCTTTTTAACCACAATTCTCCATGAACTTTTTATCACAATGCTCTTTGACCCTTGTCATCACAATGCTCTATGCCTTTCTCAGCACAATGCTCCATGACCCTTGTCATCACAATGCTCCATGCGCTTGTCAGCCCAATGCTCCATGACACATGTCATCACAATGCACCATGCGCTTGTCATCACAGTGCTCCACAACATTGTCATCACAATGCTCCATAAAATTTGTCATCACAATGCTCCATGCACTTCTCATCAAAATGCTCACTCACCACTGATATCACAATGCTACATCACTATTTGTCACAATACTCCCTCACCCCTGTCATCACAATGTTCCATGGCTCCTGTCATCACAATGCTACATGCACTTATCATCACAATGTTCGATGACCCCTGAAATCACAATGTTCCGTAACACCTGTCATCAAAATGTTCCATAACACTTTTCATCAAATTGCTCCATGACCCTGTCATCAGAATGCTCCCTGCCCTTCTCATCACAATGCACAAAGCCATTGCCATCACAATGCTCCATGACCTTTGTCATCACAAAGATCCATGACCCTTGGCATCACAATGCTCCATGTCATTGTCATCACAGTGCTCCATGAACACTCTCATCACATTGCTCCATGCCCTTGTCTTCACATAGCTCCATGACACATGTCATCATAATGCTCCATGGCCTTCTCATCACAATGCTCCAAGCCCTTGCCATCACAATGCTCCATTACCCCTGTCATAACCATGCTCCATGACCCCTGCCATCACGATGTTCCATGGCCTTGTCATCACAAGGCTCCATGACCCTTCTTATCACAATGCTCCAAGAACACTGTAATCACAATGCTGTATGCCCCTTTTCATCTCAATGATCCATGAACCCTGTCATCACAATGCACCATGCCCATCATCATAATGCTTCATGCAATTGTCATCACAACGAAATCAAAATGTTCCATGACCTCTGTCATAACAATGATCCAAACCCTTGTGATCACAATATTCCATAACACTTGTCATCACAATGCCCCAGGATGCTCGTCATCACAATTATCCATGGTCTTCTCATCACAATGCTCTATGACCTTCGTCATCACAATGCTCAATACACTTGTCATCAACATGCTCCCTGACACTTGTTGTCTGTATGCTCCTTGAACCCTGTCATGACAAGGCTCCATGCCTTTTTGGTCACAATGATCCATGCCCTTTTCATCACAATGCTCCAAGTCCCATGTAATCACAATGGTACATGCCATTGTCATCACAAAGCTCAATGACGCATGCCATCAGAATGCTCCTTGGTCTTCTCCTCACAATGCTCCATGCCCTTGTCTTCACAATGATCCATGCCCTTGTCATCACAATGCTCCATGCCCATGTTATCACAATGCTCCATGACCCCTGTCATCACAATGCTCCGTGACTCCAGTCATCACAATGCTTCATGACTTTTGTCATCACAATGGTCCATGCCCTCGTCATCAACCGTCTCTGTGACCTTTTTAACCACAATGCTCCATGAACATTCTCAGCACAATGGTCCATGAACCTTGTCATCACATTGCTCCATGCGCTTTTCAGCACAATGCTCCATGACACATGTCATCACAATGCACCATGCGCTTGTCATCACAGTGCTCCACAACATTGTCATCACAATGCTCCATAAAATTTGTCATCACAATGCTCCATGCACTTCTCATCAAAATGCTCTCTCACCACTGATATCACAATGCTACATCACTATTTGTCACATTACTCCCTCACCCCTGTCATCACAATGTTCCATGACTCCTGTCATCACAATGCTACATGCACTTATCATCACAATGTTCGATGAGCCCTGAAATCACAATGTTCCATAACACCTGTCATCAAAATGTTCCATGACACTTTTCATCAAATTGCTCCATGACCCTGTCATCAGAATGCTCCCTGCCCTTCTCATCACAATGCACAACGCCCTTGCCATCAAAATGCTCCATGACCTTTGTCATCACAAAGATCCAAGACCCTTGGCATCACAATGTTCCATGTCATTGTCATCACAATGCTCCATGAACCCTCTCATCACATTGCTCCATGCCCTTGTCATCACACAGCTCCATGACACTTGTCATCACAATGCTCGATGCCCTTCTCATCACAATGCTCCATGCCTTTGTCATTACAGTCCTGCATGACCCATGTATCACAGTGTTCCGTGCCCTTGTCATCACAATGCTCCATGCCCACACTCATCACAATAATCCATGAAACATTTCAGACCAAAGTTCCATACCCTTCTCATCACAATGCTCCATTACCCCTGTCATAACAATGCACCACGACACCTGCCATCACAATGATCCACGGCCTAGTGATCACAAGGTTCCATGATAATTCTCATCACAATGATCAAGACCCCTGATATCACAATGCTCCATGCCCTTGTCATCACAAAGCTCCATGACGCATGTCATCAGAATGTTCCATGGCCTTCTCATCACAATGCTCCATGCCCTTGTCATGACAATGCTCCAAGACCCTTGTCATCACAATGCTCCATGCCACATTTCATCACAATGCTCCATGAAATCTGTCATCACAATGCTCCAAGACCCTTGTAATCACAATGCTCCATGCCGCTTTTCATCTCAATGCTCCATGAACCCTATCATCACAATGCACCATGCCCATCATCATAATGCTTCAGGCTATTGTCATCACAATGAAATCAATATTCTGCATGACCTCTGTCATCATAATGCTCCAAACCCTTGTGATCACAATGTTGCATAACACGTATCATCACAACACCCCATGATGCTCATCATCACAATTATCCATAGTCTTCTCATCACAATGCTCCATGATCTTTGTCATAACAATGCTCAATACACTTGTCATCACAATGCTCCCTGACCCTTGTCGTCAGTATGCTCCTTGAACCCTGTCATGACAAGTTTCCATGCATTTTTCATCACAATGATCCATGACCATTTCATCACAATGCTCCAAGGTCCCTGTAATCACAATGCTCCATGCCCTTGTCATCACAAAACTCCATGACGCATGTCATCAGAATTCTCCATGGCCTTCTCATCACAATGCTCTATGCCCTAGTCATAACAATGCTCCACGACCCCTGTAATCACAATGCTCAATGCCCTTGTCATCACAATGCTTCATGACTTGTCATCACAAAGATCCATGACCCTTGGCATCACAATGCTCCATGTCATTGTCATCACAATGCTCTATGAACGCTCTCATCACATTGCTCCATGCCCTTATCTTCACATAGCTCCATGACACATGTCATCAGAATGCTCCATGGTCTTCTCATCACAATGCTCCATGCCCTTGCCATCACAATGCTCCATTACACCTGTCATAACAATGCTCCATGACCCCTGCCTTCACGATGTTCCATGGCCTTGTCATCACAAGGATCCATGACCATGCTCATCACAATGCTCCAAGAACACTGTAATCATAATGCTCTATGCCCCTTTTCATCTCAATGAACCATGAACCCTGTCATCACAATGCACCATGCCCATCATCATAATGCTTCATGCTATTGTCATAACAATGAAATCAAAATGTTCCATGACGTCTGTCATAACAATGCTCCAAACCCTTGTGATCACAATATTCCATAACACTTGTCATCAAAATGCCCCATGACGCTCGTCAACACAATTATCCATGGCCTTCTCATCACAATGCTCCATGACCTTCGTCATCACAATGCTCAATACACTTGTCATCAAACTGCTCCCTGACACTTGATGTCTGTATGCTCCTTGAACCCTGTCATGACAAGGCTCCATGCCATTTTCATCACAATGCTCCATACCCTTTTCATCACAATGCCCCAAGACCCCTGTAATCACAATGCTCCATGCCCTTGTCATCACAAAGCTCAATGACGCATGACATCAGAGTGCTCCTTGGTCTTCTCCTCACAATGCTCCATGCCCTTGTCATCAAAATGTTCCAAGACCCCTGTAATCACAATGCTCCATGTCCCTGTTCATCAGTATGCTCCATGAGACTTGTCATCACAAGGCTCCATTGTTTTGTCATCACAATGCTCCAGGACATTGTCATCACAATGCTTCCCTACCTTTTCCTGAAAATTTTCAATGGCCCTTGTCATCATAATGCTCCAAGCCCTAATCATCACAATGCTCCATTATATTTGTTATCACAATCCTCCATTACATTTGGTATCACAATGCTCCATGCCATTGTCTTCGCAATGGACCATGGCATATTTCATCACAATGCTCCCTGACAACTGTCTTCACAATACTCCATGACCTTATTATCAAAATGCTCCATGCCCTTGTCATTACAATGCACCATTCCCACTCTCATCACAATAATCTATGAAAATTGTCAGAACAATGCTCCATGACACTGTCATCCCAATGTTCCATGCCCTTGTCATCACAATGCTCCATGACCCATGTCATCACAATGCTCCATGACTCCACTCATCACAATGCTTCATAACGTTTGTCATCACAATGGTCCATGCCCACGTCATCACAAGGCTCTGTGACGTTTGTAACCACAATGCTCCATGAACTTTTCATCACAATTCTCTGTGAAACTTGTCATCACAATGCGCCATTCCAAATGTCATTGCAATAATCCATGAAACTTATTAGACAAATGATCCATGCCCTTGTCATCACAATGCTCCATGCCCTTGTTATCACAATGCTCCATGACCCCTGTCATCACAGTGCTCCGTGACTCCAGTCATCACAATGCTTCATGACCTTTGTCATCACAATGGTCCATGCCCTCGTCATCAACAGTCTCTGTGACCTTTTTAACCACAATTCTCCATGAACTTTTTATCACAATGCTCTTTGACCCTTGTCATCACAATGCTCTATGCCTTTCTCAGCACAATGCTCCATGACCCTTGTCATCACAATGCTCCATGCGCTTGTCAGCCCAATGCTCCATGACACATGTCATCACAATGCACCATGCGCTTGTCATCACAGTGCTCCACAACATTGTCATCACAATGCTCCATAAAATTTGTCATCACAATGCTCCATGCACTTCTCATCAAAATGCTCACTCACCACTGATATCACAATGCTACATCACTATTTGTCACAATACTCCCTCACCCCTGTCATCACAATGTTCCATGGCTCCTGTCATCACAATGCTACATGCACTTATCATCACAATGTTCGATGACCCCTGAAATCACAATGTTCCGTAACACCTGTCATCAAAATGTTCCATAACACTTTTCATCAAATTGCTCCATGACCCTGTCATCAGAATGCTCCCTGCCCTTCTCATCACAATGCACAAAGCCATTGCCATCACAATGCTCCATGACCTTTGTCATCACAAAGATCCATGACCCTTGGCATCACAATGCTCCATGTCATTGTCATCACAGTGCTCCATGAACACTCTCATCACATTGCTCCATGCCCTTGTCTTCACATAGCTCCATGACACATGTCATCATAATGCTCCATGGCCTTCTCATCACAATGCTCCAAGCCCTTGCCATCACAATGCTCCATTACCCCTGTCATAACCATGCTCCATGACCCCTGCCATCACGATGTTCCATGGCCTTGTCATCACAAGGCTCCATGACCCTTCTTATCACAATGCTCCAAGAACACTGTAATCACAATGCTGTATGCCCCTTTTCATCTCAATGATCCATGAACCCTGTCATCACAATGCACCATGCCCATCATCATAATGCTTCATGCAATTGTCATCACAACGAAATCAAAATGTTCCATGACCTCTGTCATAACAATGATCCAAACCCTTGTGATCACAATATTCCATAACACTTGTCATCACAATGCCCCAGGATGCTCGTCATCACAATTATCCATGGTCTTCTCATCACAATGCTCTATGACCTTCGTCATCACAATGCTCAATACACTTGTCATCAACATGCTCCCTGACACTTGTTGTCTGTATGCTCCTTGAACCCTGTCATGACAAGGCTCCATGCCTTTTTGGTCACAATGATCCATGCCCTTTTCATCACAATGCTCCAAGTCCCATGTAATCACAATGGTACATGCCATTGTCATCACAAAGCTCAATGACGCATGCCATCAGAATGCTCCTTGGTCTTCTCCTCACAATGCTCCATGCCCTTGTCTTCACAATGATCCATGCCCTTGTCATCACAATGCTCCATGCCCATGTTATCACAATGCTCCATGACCCCTGTCATCACAATGCTCCGTGACTCCAGTCATCACAATGCTTCATGACTTTTGTCATCACAATGGTCCATGCCCTCGTCATCAACCGTCTCTGTGACCTTTTTAACCACAATGCTCCATGAACATTCTCAGCACAATGGTCCATGAACCTTGTCATCACATTGTTCCATGCGCTTTTCAGCACAATGCTCCATGACACATGTCATCACAATGCACCATGCGCTTGTCATCACAGTGCTCCACAACATTGTCATCACAATGCTCCATAAAATTTGTCATCACAATGCTCCATGCACTTCTCATCAAAATGCTCTCTCACCACTGATATCACAATGCTACATCACTATTTGTCACATTACTCCCTCACCCCTGTCATCACAATGTTCCATGACTCCTGTCATCACAATGCTACATGCACTTATCATCACAATGTTCGATGAGCCCTGAAATCACAATGTTCCATAACACCTGTCATCAAAATGTTCCATGACACTTTTCATCAAATTGCTCCATGACCCTGTCATCAGAATGCTCCCTGCCCTTCTCATCACAATGCACAACGCCCTTGCCATCAAAATGCTCCATGACCTTTGTCATCACAAAGATCCAAGACCCTTGGCATCACAATGTTCCATGTCATTGTCATCACAATGCTCCATGAACCCTCTCATCACATTGCTCCATGCCCTTGTCATCACACAGCTCCATGACACTTGTCATCACAATGCTCGATGCCCTTCTCATCACAATGCTCCATGCCTTTGTCATTACAGTCCTGCATGACCCATGTATCACAGTGTTCCGTGCCCTTGTCATCACAATGCTCCATGCCCACACTCATCACAATAATCCATGAAACATTTCAGACCAAAGTTCCATACCCTTCTCATCACAATGCTCCATTACCCCTGTCATAACAATGCACCACGACACCTGCCATCACAATGATCCACGGCCTAGTGATCACAAGGTTCCATGATAATTCTCATCACAATGATCAAGACCCCTGATATCACAATGCTCCATGCCCTTGTCATCACAAAGCTCCATGACGCATGTCATCAGAATGTTCCATGGCCTTCTCATCACAATGCTCCATGCCCTTGTCATGACAATGCTCCAAGACCCTTGTCATCACAATGCTCCATGCCACATTTCATCACAATGCTCCATGAAATCTGTCATCACAATGCTCCAAGACCCTTGTAATCACAATGCTCCATGCCGCTTTTCATCTCAATGCTCCATGAACCCTATCATCACAATGCACCATGCCCATCATCATAATGCTTCAGGCTATTGTCATCACAATGAAATCAATATTCTGCATGACCTCTGTCATCATAATGCTCCAAACCCTTGTGATCACAATGTTGCATAACACGTATCATCACAACACCCCATGATGCTCATCATCACAATTATCCATAGTCTTCTCATCACAATGCTCGATGATCTTTGTCATAACAATGCTCAATACACTTGTCATCACAATGCTCCCTGACCCTTGTCGTCAGTATGCTCCTTGAACCCTGTCATGACAAGTTTCCATGCATTTTTCATCACAATGATCCATGACCATTTCATCACAATGCTCCAAGGTCCCTGTAATCACAATGCTCCATGCCCTTGTGATCACAAAACTCCATGACGCATGTCATCAGAATTCTCCATGGCCTTCTCATCACAATGCTCTATGCCCTAGTCATAACAATGCTCCACGACCCCTGTAATCACAATGCTCAATACCCTTGTCATCACAATGCTTCATGACTTGTCATCACAAAGATCCATGACCCTTGGCATCACAATGCTCCATGTCATTGTCATCACAATGCTCCATGAACGCTCTCATCACATTGCTCCATGCCCTTGTCTTCACATAGCTCCATGACACATGTCATCAGAATGCTCCATGGCCTTCTCATCACAATGCTCCATGCCCTTGCCATCACAATGCTCCATTACCCCTTTCATAACAATGCACCATGACCCATGCCATCACGATGTTCCATGGCCTTGTCATCACAAGGCTCTATGACCCTTCTCATCACAATGCTCCAGTAACACTGTAATCACAATGCTCTATGCCCCTTTTCCTCTCAATGATCCATGAAACCTGTCATCAAAATGCACCATGCCAATCATCATAATGCTTCATGCTATTGTCATAACAACGAAATCAAATTGTTCCATGACCTCTGTCATAACAATGCTCCAAACCCTTGTGATCACAATATTCCATAACACTTGTCATCACAATGCCCCATGAGGCTCGTCATCACAATTATCCATGGTCTTCTCATCACAATACTCCATGACCTTCGTCATCACAATGCTCAATACACATGTCATCAACATGCTCCCTGACACTTGTTGTCTGTAAGCTCTTTGAACCCTGTCATGACAAGGCTGCATGCCTTTTTCATCACAGTGATCCATGCCCTTTTCATCACAGTGCTCCAAGTCCCACGTAATCACAGTGGTCCATGCCATTGTCATCACAAAGCTCAATGACGCATGCCATCAGAATGCTACTTGGTCTTCTCCTCACAATGCTCCAGGCCCTTGTCTTCACAATGTTCCAAGACCCCTGTAATCACAATGCTCCATTCCCCTTTTAATCAGTATGCTCCATGAGACTTGTCATCTCAAGGCTCCATGGTTTTGTCATCACAATGCTCCAGGACCTTGTCATCACAATGATTCACGACATTGTCATCAAAATTTTCAATGGCCCTTGTCATCATAATGCTCCAAACCTTAATCATCACAATGCTCCATTATATTTGTCATCACAATCCTCCATTACATTTGGTATCACAAAGATCCATGCCATTGTCATGGCCATGGATCATGACAAAAATCATCACAATGCTCCCTGACACCTGTCTTCACAATACTCCATGACCTTATCATCACAATGCTCCATGCCCTTGTCATCACAATGCACCATGCCCACTCTCATCACAATAATCTATGAAACTTGTCAGACCAATGCTCCATGCCACTGTCATCACAATGCTCCATGCCCTTGTCATCACAAGGCTCCATGACCCCTGTCATCACAATGCTCCGTGACTCCAGTCATCACAATGCTTCATAACGTTTGTCATCACAATGGTCCATGCCCGCGTCATCACAAGGCTCTGTGACCTTTGTAACCACAATGCTCCATGAACTTTTCATCACAATTCTCTGAGAAACTTGTCATCACAATGCTCCATGTCTTTGTCAGAACAATGCTCCATGACCATTGTCATCACAATAATCCATGAACATTTTCAGCCCAATGCTCCACGACCTTCTCATCACAATGCTCCATTGCCAATATCATCACAATGCTCCATGACCACTGTCATCACAACAATCCATGACACCTGAACACACAATGATCCATGACCTCTGTCATCACAGTGCTCCAAACCCTTGTGATCACAATGTTCCATAACACTTGTCCTCACAACGCTCCATGATGCCTGTCATCACAATACTCCATGCCTTTTTCATCACAATGCTCCATGAATTTTGTCACCACAATTCTCAATACACTTGTCATCACAATGCTCCCTGACACTTGTCATCAGAATGCTCCTTGAACCCTGTCACGAAAAGGCTCCATGCCATTTTCATCACAATGCCCCATGCCATTTTCATCACAATGCTCCATGCCATTGTCATCAAAATACTCCACAAGCTTGTTATCAGAATGCTCCATGACCCTTGTCATCACAATTCTCCATGCACTTGTCAGCACAATGCTCCCTGACCCTTTTCATCACAATGATGCAAGCCATTGTCATCACAATGCTCCAATACCTTTGTCATCAGAATCCTCCCTGACACTTGGCATCACAATGCTCCATGCCATCCTCATCACAATGGGCCATTACATATGTGATCACAATGCTCCCTGACACCTGTCTTCACAATACGGCATGACCTGGTCATCACAATGCTCCATGCCCTTGTCATCACAGTGTGCCATTCCAACTCTCATCGCAATACTCCATGAAAGTTATTAGACCAATGTTCCATGCCCTTGTCATCACAATGCTCCATGCCCTTGTTATCACAATGCTCCATGACCCCTATCATCACAATGCTCCAAGAACACTGTAATCACAATGCTCTATGCCCCTTTTCATCTCAGTGATCCATGAACCCTGTCATCACAATGCACCATGCCCATCATTATAATGCTTCATGCTATTGTCATCACAAAGAAATAAAAATGCTCCATGACCTCTGTCATAAAAATGCTCCAAATCCTTGTGATCACAATATTCCATAACACTTGTCATCACAAAGCCCCATGACGCTCTTCATCACAATTATCCATGGTCTTCTCATCACAATGCTCCATGACCTTCGTCATCACAATGCTCAATACATTTGTCATCAAATTGCTCCCTGACACTTGTTGTCTGTATGCTCCTTGAACTCTGTCATGACAAGGCTCCATGCCTTTTTCATCACAATGATCCATGCACTTTTCATCACAGTGCTCCAAGACCAATGTAATCACAAAGCTCCATGCACTTGTCATCACAAAGCTCAATGACGCATGCCATCAGAATGCTCCTTGGTCTTCTCCTCACCATGCTCCATGCCCTTGTCATCACAATGTTCCAAGACCCCTGTAATCACAATGCTCCATGCCCCTTTTCTTCAGTATGCTCCATGAGACTTGTCATCAAAAGGCTCCATGGTTTTGTCATCACAATGCTCCAGGACCTTGTCATCACAATGCTTCATGACCTTGTCATGAAAATTTTCAATGGCCCTTGTCATCATAATGCTCCAAGCCATAATCATCACAATGCTCCATTATATTTGTCATCACAATCCTCCATTAAATTTGGCATCACAATGCTCCATGCCATTGTTATCGCAATGGACCATGACATATGTCATCACAATGCTCCCTGACACCTGTCTTCACAATACTCCATGACCTTATCATCACAATGCTCCATGCCCTTGTCATCACAATGCACCATGCCCACTCTCATCACAATAATCTATGAAACTTGTCAGACCAATGCACCATGCCCCTGTCATCACAATGCACCATGCCCTTTTCATCACAGTGCTCCATGACCCCTGTCATCACAATGCTCTCTGACTCCAGTCATCACAATGCTTCATAAAGATTGTCATCACAATGGTCAATGCCCGCGTCATCACAAGGCTCTGTGACCTTTGTAACCACAATGCTCCATGAATTTTTCATCACAATTCTCTGTGACCCTTATCATCAAATGCTCCATGTCTTTGTCAGAACAATGCTCCATGACCATTGTCATCACAGTATGCCACATGCATTTCATCACAACTGTCCACAACCTTGTCATTGCAATGCTCCATAAACCTTGTAATCACAATGGTCCATGCACTTCTCATCAAAATGCTCTCTCACCAGAGATATCACAATGTTCCATCACTAGTCATCACAATACTCCCTCACCCCTGGAATCACAATGATCCATGACCCTGTCATCACAATGCTACATCCACTTATCATCACAATGTTCTATGACCCCTGCCATAACAATGTTCCATAAGCCCTGTCATCAAAATGCTCCATGACCTTTTGCATCCCAAAACTCCAAGACCCCTGCCATCACAATGTTCTATAACCCCTGCCATCTAAATGTTCCATTACACTTTTTATCAAATTGCTGCATGACTCGGTCATCAAAATGCTCCCTGCCCTTCTCATCAAAATGCTCCGTGACTTGTCATCACAAAGCTCCAAGACACTTGGCATCACAATGCTCCATGTCATTGTCATCACAATGCTCCATGAACGCTCTCATCACATTGCTCCATGCCCTTGTCATCACAAAGCTCCATGCTCCTTGAAATCAAAATGATCCATGACCTCTGTCATCACAATGCTCCATACCCTTGTGATCACAATGTTCCATAACACTTGTCATCACAACGCTCCATGATGCCTGTCATCACAATACTCCATGCCCTTTTCATCACAATGCTCTATGACCTTAGTCACCACAATTCTCAATACACTTGTCATCACAATGCTCCCTGACACTTGTCATCAGAATGCTCCTTGAACCCTGTCACGAAAAGGCTCCATGCCTTTTTCATCACAATGTCCCATGCCATTTTCATCACAATGCTCCATGCCATTGTCATCAAAATACTCCACAAGCTTGTCATCAGAATGCTCCATGACCCTTGTCATCACAATTCTCCATGCACTTGTCAGCACAATGCTCCCTGACCCTTGTTCTCACAATGCTCCAAGCCATTGTCATCACAATGCTCCATTACATTTGTCATCAGAATCCTCCCTGACACTTGGCATCACAATGCTCCATGCCATCCTCATCACAATGGGCCATTACATATGTGATCACAATGCTCCCTGACACCTGTCTTCACAATATGGCATGACCTGGTCATCACAATGCTCCATGCCCTTGTCATCACAGTGTGCTATTCCAACTGTCATCGCAATACTCCATGAAAGTTATTAGTCCAATGTTCCATGCCCTTGTCATCACAATGCTCCATGCCCTTGTTATCACAATGCTCCATGACCCCTGTCATCACAATCCTCCGTGACTCCAGTCATCACAATGCTTCATGACCTTTGTCATCCCAATGGTCCATGCCCTTGTCATCAACAGTCTCTGTGACGTTTTAAACCACAATGCTCCATGAACTTTTCATCACAATGCTCTTTGACCCTTGTCATCACAATGCATTATGCCTTACTCAGCACAGTGCTCCATGACGCTTGTCACCACAATGCTCCATGCGCTTGTCAGCCCAATGCTCCATGACACATGTCATCACAATGCACCATGCGCTTGTCATCACAGTGCTCCACAACATTGTCATCACAATGCTCCATAAAATTTGTCATCACAATGCTCCATGCACTTCTCATCAAAATGCTCTCTCACCACTGATATCACAATGCTACATCACTATTTGTCACAATACTCCCTCACCCCTGTCATCACAATGTTCCATGGCTCCTGTCATGACAATGCTACATGCACTTATCATCACAATGTTCGATGACCCCTGAAATCACAATGTTCCATAACACCTGTCATCAAAATGTTCCATGGCACTTTTCATCAAATTGCTCCATGACCCTGTCATCAGAATGCTCCCTGCCCTTCTCATCACAATGCACAACGTCCTTGCCATCAAAATGCTCCATGACCTTTGTCATCACAAAGATCCATGACCCTTGGCATCACAATGCTCCATGTCATTGTCATCACAATGCTCCATGAACACTCTCATCACACTGCTCCATGCCCTTGTCTTCACATAGCTCCATGACACATGTCATCAGAATGCTCCATGGCCTTCTCATCACAATGCTCCATGCCCTTGCCATCACAATGCTCCATTACCCCTGTCATAACAATGCACCATGACCCATGCCATCACGATGTTCCATGGCCTTGTCATCACAAGGCTCTATGACCCTTCTCATCACAATGCTCCAGTAACACTGTAATCACAATGCTCTATGCCCCTTTTCCTCTCAATGATCCATGAACCCTGTCATCAAAATGCACCATGCCCATCATCATAATGCTTCATGCTATTGTCATAACAACGAAATCAAATTGTTCCATGACCTCTGTCATAACAATGCTCCAAACCCTTGTGATCACAATATTCCATAACACTTGTCATCACAATGCCCCATGAGGCTCGTCACCACAATTATCCACGGTCTTCTCATCACAATGCTCCATGACCTTCGTCATCACAATGCTCAATACACATGTCATCAACATGCTCCCTGACATTTGTTGTCTGTATGCTCCTTGAACCCTGTCATGACAAGGCTGCATGCCTTTTTCATCACAGTGATCCATGCCCTTTTCATCACAGTGCTCCAAGTCCCATGTAATCACAGTGGTCCATGCCATTGTCATCACAAAGCTCAATGACGCATGCCATCAGAATGCTCCTTGGTCTTCTCCTCACAATGCTCCATGCCCTTGTCTTCACAATGTTCCAAGACCCCTGTAATCACAATGTTCCATTCCCCTTTTAATCAGTATGCTCCATGAGACTTGTCATCTCAAGGCTCCATGGTTTTGTCATCACAATGCTCCAGGACTTTGTCATCACAATGCTTCACGACATTGTCATCAAAATTTTCAATGGCCCTTGTCATCATAATGCTCGAAACCTTAATCATCACAATGCTCCATTATATTTGTCATCACAATCCTCCATTACATTTGGTATCACAAAGCTCCATGCCATTGTCATCGCCATGGACCATGACATAAGTCATCACAATGCTCCCTGACACCTGTCTTCACAATACTCCATGACCTTATGATCACAATGCTCCATGCCCTTGTCATCACAATGCACCATGCCCACTCTCATCACAATAACCTATGAAACTTGTCAGACCAATGCTCCATGCCACTGACATCACAATGCTCCATGCCCTTGTCATCACAATGCTCCATGAACCCTGTCATCACAATGCTCCGTGACTCCAGTCATCACAATGCTTCATAACGTTTGTCATCACAATGGTCCATGCCGGCGTCATCACAAGGCTCTGTGACCTTTGTAACCACAATGCTCCATGAACTTTTCATCACAATTCTCTGAGAAACTTGTCATCACAATGCTCCATGTCTTTGTCAGAACAATGCTCCATGACCATTGTCATCACAATGTGCCACGCACATTTCATCACAACGTTCCAAACCTTGTCATTGCAATGCTCCATAAACCTTGTAATCACAATGGTCCATGCACTTCTCATCAAAATGCTCTCTCACCAGAGATGTCACAATGTTCCATTACTAGTCATCACAATACACCCTCATCCTTGTAATCACAATGTTCCATGACCCTGTCATCACAATGCTACATCCCCTTATCATCACAATGTTCCATGACCCCTGCCAGCACAATGTTCCATAAGCCCTGTCATCAAAATGCTCCATGACCCTTTCCATCCCAAAGCTCCAAGACCCCTGACATCACAATGTTCTATAACCCCTGCCATCAAAATGTTCCATTACACTTTTTATCAAATTGCTGCATGACGCGGTCATCAAAATGCTCCCTGCCCTTCTCATCAACATGCTCCATGACTTGTCATCACAAAGCTCCAAGACCCTTGGCATCACAATGCTCCATGTCATTGTCATCACAATGCTCCATGAACCCTCTCATCACATTGCTCCATGCCCTTGTCATCACACAGCTCCATGACACTTGTCATCACAATGCTCGATGCCCTTCTCATCACAATGCTCCATGCCCTTGTCATTACAGTCCTGCATGACACATGTATCACAGTGTACCGTGCCCTTGTCATCACAGTGCTCCATGCCGACTCTCATCACAATAATCCATGAAACATTTCAGACCAAAGTTCCATACCCTTCTCATCACAATGCACCATGCCCTTTTCATCACAGTGCTCCATGACCCCTGTCATCACAATGCTCTGTGACTCCAGTCATCACAATGCTTCATAAAGATTGTCATCACAATGGTCAATGCCCGCGTCATCACAAGGCTCTGTGACCTTTGTAACCACAATGCTCCATGAATTTTTCATCACAATTCTCTGTGACCCTTGTCATCACAATTCTCCATGTCTTTGTCAGAACAATGCTCCATGACCATTGTCATCACAGTATGCCACATGCATTTCATCACAACTGTCCACAACCTTGTCATTGCAATGCTCCATAAACCTTGTAATCACAATGGTCCATGCACTTCTCATCAAAATGCTCTCTCACCAGAGATATCACAATGTTCCATCACTAGTCATCACAATACTCCCTCACCCCTGGAATCACAATGATCCATGACCCTGTCATCACAATGCTACATCCACTTATCATCACAATGTTCTATGACCCCTGCCATAACAATGTTCCATAAGCCCTGTCATCAAAATGCTCCATGACCCTTTGCATCCCAAAACTCCAAGACCCCTGCCATCACAATGTTCTATAACCCCTGCCATCTAAATGTTCCATTACACTTTTTATCAAATTGCTGCATGACTCGGTCATCAAAATGCTCCCTGCCCTTCTCATCAAAATGCTCCGTGACTTGTCATCACAAAGCTCCAAGACACTTGGCATCACAATGCTCCATGTCATTGTCATCACAATGCTCCATGAACGCTCTCATCACATTGCTCCATGCCCTTGTCATCACAAAGCTCCATGCTCCTTGAAATCAAAATGATCCATGACCTCTGTCATCACAATGCTCCATACCCTTGTGATCACAATGTTCCATAACACTTGTCATCACAACGCTCCATGATGCCTGTCATCACAATACTCCATGCCCTTTTCATCACAATGCTCCATGACCTTTGTCACCACAATTCTCAATACACTTGTCATCACAATGCTCCCTGACACTTGTCATCAGAATGCTCCTTGAACCCTGTCACGAAAAGGCTCCATGCCTTTTTCATCACAATGTCCCATGCCATTTTCATCACAATGCTCCATGCCATTGTCATCAAAATACTCCACAAGCTTGTCATCAGAATGCTCCATGACCCTTGTCATCACAATTCTCCATGCACTTGTCAGCACAATGCTCCCTGACCCTTGTTCTCACAATGCTCCAAGCCATTGTCATCACAATGCTCCATTACCTTTGTCATCAGAATCCTCCCTGACACTTGGCATCACAATGCTCCATGCCATCCTCATCACAATGGGCCATTACATATGTGATCACAATGCTCCCTGACACCTGTCTTCACAATACGGCATGACCTGGTCATCACAATGCTCCATGCCCTTGTCATCACAGTGTGCTATTCCAACTGTCATCGCAATACTCCATGAAATTTATTAGTCCAATGTTCCATGCCCTTGTCATCACAATGCTCCATGCCCTTGTTATCACAATGCTCCATGACCCCTGTCATCACAATGCTCCGTGACTCCAGTCATCACAATGCTTCATGACCTTTGTCATCCCAATGGTCCATGCCCTTGTCATCAACAGTCTCTGTGACGTTTTTAACCACAATGCTCCATGAACTTTTCATCACAATGCTCTTTGACCCTTGTCATCACAATGCTTTATGCCTTACTCAGCACAGTGATCCATGACCCTTGTCACCACAATGCTCCATGCGCTTGTCAGCCCAATGCTCCATGACACATGTCATCACAATGCACCATGTGCTTGTCATCACAGTGCTCCACAACATTGTCATCACAATGCTCCATAAAATTTGTCATCACAATGCTCCATGCACTTCTCATCAAAATGCTCTCTCACCACTGATATCACAATGCTACATCACTATTTGTCACAATACTCCCTCACCCCTGTCATCACAAAGTTCCATGACAGCTGTCATCACAATGCTACATGCACTTATCATCACAATGTTCGATGACCCCTGAAATCACAATGTTCCATAACACCTGTCATCAAAATGTTCCATGACACTTTTCATCAAATTGCTCCATGACCCTGTCATCAGAATGCTCCCTGCCCTACTCATAACAATGCACCACACGCTGGTCATCAAAATGCTCCATGACCTTTGTCATCACAAAGCTCCATGACCCTTGGCATCACAATGCTCCATGTCATTGTCATCACAATGCTCCATGAAACCTCTCTTCACATTGCTCCATGCCCTTGTCATCACAAATCTCCATGACACTTGTCATCACAATGCTCGATGCCCTTCTCATCATAATGCTCCATGTCCTTGTCATTACAATCCTCCATGACCCATGTATCACAGTGTACCGTGCCCTTGTCATCACAATGCTCCATGCCCACTCTCATCACAATAATCCATGAAACATTTCAGACCAATGCTCAATGCCCTTCTCATCACAATGCTCCATTACCTCTATCAACAATGCTCCATGACCCCTGCCATCACAATGTTCCACGGCCTTGTGATCACAAGGCTCCATGACCATTGTCATCACAATGCTCCAAGAGCCATGTAATCACAATGCTCCATGCCTTTGTCATCACAAAGCTCCATGACACATGTCATCAGATTGTTCCATGGCCTTCTCCTCACAATGCTCCATGCCCTTGTCATCACAATGCTCCATACCCTCGTAATCACAATGCTCCATGCCCCTTTTCATCAGAATGTTCCATGAGACTTGTCATCACAAGTCTCCATGGTCATCTCATCACAATGCTCCAAGACCTTGTCATCACCATGCTCCATTCCCTGGTCATCACAATGCTCCATGACCCCTGTCATCACAAGGCTCCATGACCCTTCTCATCACAATGCTCCAAACCCCTGTAATCACAATGCTCCATGCCCCTTTTCATCACAGTGCTCCATGAACCCTGTCATCACAATGAACCATGACCATCATCATAATGCTTCAGGCTATTGTCATCACAATGAAATCAAAATGCTCCATGACCTCTGTCATCACAATGCTCCAAACCCTGGTGATCACAATGTTGCATAACACTTATCATCACAAAACCCCATGACGCTAATCATCACTATTATCCATGGTCTTCTCATCACAAGGCTCCATGACCTTTGTCATCACAATTCTCAATACTCTTTTCATCACAATGCTCCCTGACACTTGTCGTCAGTATGCTCCATGAACTCTGTCATGACAAGGCTCCATGCCTTTTTCATCACAATGATCCATGCCCTTTTCATCACAGTTCTCCAAGACCACTGTAATCATAATGCTCCTTGCCCTTGTCATCACAAAGCTCCATGATGCATATCATCAGAATGTTCCATGCACTTCTCATCACAATGCTCCATGCCCTTGTCATCACAATGCTCCAAGACCCCTGTAATCACAATGCTCCATGCCCCTTTTCATCTCAGTGCTCCATGAACACTGTCATAACAATGCACCATGCCCATCATCATAATGCTTCAGGCTATTGTCATCACAGTGAAATCAAAATGCTCCATGACCTCTGTCATCACAATGCTCCAAACCCTGGTGATCACAATGTTGCAAAACACTTATCATCACAACACCCCATGACGCTCATCATCACAATTATCCATTGTCTTCTCATCACAATGCTCCATAACCTTTGTCATCACAATTCTCAATACACTTGTCATCACAATGCTCCCTGACACTTGTCGTCAGAATGCACCTTGAACCCTGTGACGAAAAGGCTCCATGTCTTTTTCATCACAAAGCCCCATGCAGTTTTCATCCCAAAGCTCCATGCCATTGTCATCAAAATACTACACAAGCTTGTCATCAGAATGCTCCATGACCCTTGTCATCACAATTCTCCATGCACTTGTCAGCACAATGCTCCCTGACCCTTGTCATCACAATGATCCAAGCCATTGTCATCACAATGCTCCATTACCTTTGTCATTAGAATCCTCCATGACACTTGGAATCACAATGCTCCAAGCAATTGTCATCACAATGGGCCATTACATATGTAATCACAATGCTCCCTGACAACTCTCTTCACAATACTGCATGACCTGGTCATCACAATGCTCCATGCTCTTGTCTTCATAATGCACCATTCCAACTGTCATCACAATAATCCATGAAACTTATTAGACCAATGGTCCATGCCCTTGTCATCACATTGCACCATGCTCTTGTTTTCACAATGTTCCAAGACCCCTGTAATCAGAATGCCCCATGCCCCTTTTCATCAGTATGCTCCATGTGACTTGTCATCGCAAGGCTCCATGGTTTTCTCATCACAATGCTCCAGGACCTTGTCATCACAATGGTTCACGACATTGTCATGAAAATTCTCAATGGCCCTTGTCTTCATAATGCTCCAAGCCCTAGTCATCACAGTGCTCCATTATATTTGTCATCACAATCCTCCCTTGCATTTGGCATCACTATGCTCCATGCTATTGTCATCGCAATGGACCATGACATATTTCATCACAATGCCCCCTGACACCTGTCTTCACAATACTCCATACCCTTGTCATCACAATGTTCCATGCCCTTGTCTTCACAATGCACCATGTCCACTGTCATCACAATAATCTATGAAACTTGTCAGACCAATGCTCCATGCCCCTGTCATAACAATGTTCCATGACCTTGTCAACACAATGCTCCATGTCCCCTGTCATCACAATATTCCATGAATATTTTCAGCCCAGTGCTCCATGACCCTTGTCATCACAATGATCCATGCACTTGTCATCCCAATGTTCCATGACGCTTGTAATCACAGTGCTCCATGACATCTGTCATCACAATGCTCCATGCCTTTGTCAGCAAAATGCTACATGACCTTGTCATTACAATGCTCTATGTGCATGTCATCACAATACTCCATTACCATTGTCATCACAATCCTCCAGGAACCTTGGGATCACATTGCTTCAGGCCCTTGTCATCAAAATGCTCCATGATCCTTGAAATCAAAATGATCCATGACCTCTGTCATCACAATGCTCCAAACCCTTGTGATCAAAATGTTCAATAACACTTGTCCTCACAACGCTCCATGATGCCTGTCATCACAATACTCCATGCCCTTTTCATCACAATGCTCCATGAACTTTGTCATCACAATTCTCCATACACTTGTCATCAAAATGCTCCCTGACACTTGTCGTCAGAATGCTCCTTGAACTGTGTCACGAAAAGGCTCCATGCCATTTTCATCACAAATCCACATGCCGTTTTCATCCCAGTGCTCCATGCCATTGTCATCAAAATACTCCACAAGCTTGTCATCAGAATGCTCCATGACGCTTGTCATCACAATTCTCCGTGCACTTGTCAGCAAAATGCTCCCTGACCCTTATCATCACAATGCTCCAAGCCATTGTCATCACAATGCTCCATTAACTTTGTCATCAGAATCCTCCAAGACACTTGGCATCACAATGCTCCATGCCATTGTCATCACAATGGGCCATTACATATGTCATCACAATGCTCCCTGACACCTCTCTTCACAATACTGCATAACCTGGTCATCACAATGCTCCATGCCCTTGTCATCACAATGTGCCATTCCAACTCTCATCACAATAATCCATGAAACTTATTAGACCGATGCTCCTTGCCCTTGTTATCACAATGTTCCTAGACCCCTGTAATCAGAATGCTCCATGCCCCTTTTCATCAGAATGCTCCATATGACATGTCATCAGTAGGCTCCATGGATTTCTCATCACAATGCTCCATGACCTTTGTCATCACAATGCTCCAAGACCCATGTAATCACAATGCTTCATGCCCCTGTCATCGCAATGGACAATGACATTTGGCATCACAATGCTCCATGCCATTGTCTTTGAAATTGACCATGACATATGTCATCACAATGCCCCCTTACACCTGTTTTAACAATACTCCATGCCCTTGTCATCACAATGCTCCATGCCCTTGTCATCACAATGCACCATGTCCACTGTCATCACAATAATCTATGAAACTTGTCAGACCAATGCTCCATGCCCCTGTCATAACAATGCTCCATGACCTTGTCATCACAATGCTCCATGACCCCTGTCATCACAATACTCCATGAACATATTCAGCCCAGTGCTCCATGACCCTTGTCATCTCAATGATCCACGCACTTGTCATCCCAATGTTCCCTGACGCTTGTAATCACAGTGCTCCATGACATGTGTTATCACAATGCTCCATGCCTTTGTCAGCAAAATGCTACATGAACTTGTCATTACAATTCTCTATGCGAATGTCATCACAATACTCCATTACCATTGTCATCACAATCCTCCAGGAACCTTGGGATCACATTGCTTCAGGCCCTTGTCATCAAAATGCTCCATGATCCTTGAAATCAAAATGATCCATGACCTCTGTCATCACAATGCTCCAAACACTTGTGATCAAAATGTTCAATAACACTTGTCCTCACAAAACTCCATGATGCCTGTCATCACAATACTCCATGCCCTTTTCATCACAATGCTCCATGAACTTTGTCATCACAATTCTCCATACACTTGTCATCAAAATGCTCCCTGACACTTGTCGTCAGAATGCTCCTTGAACTGTGTCACGAAAAGGCTCCATGCCATTTTCATCACAAATCCACATGCCATTTTCATCCCAGTGCTCCATGCCATTGTCATCAAAATACTCCACAAGCTTGTCATCAGAATGCTCCATGACGCTTGTCATCACAATTCTCCGTGCACTTGTCAGCAAAATGCTCCCTGACCCTTATCATCACAATGCTCCAAGCCATTGTCATCACAATGCTCCATTACCTTTGTCATCAGAATCCTCCATGACACTTGGCATCACAATGCTCCATGCCATTGTCATCACAATGGGCCATTACATATGTCATCACAATGCTCCCTGACACCTCTCTTCACAATACTGCATAACCTGGTCATCACAATGCTCCATTCCGTTGTCATCACAATGTGCCATTCCAACTCTCATCACAATAATCCATGAAACTTATTAGACCGATGCTCCTTGCCCTTGTTATCACAATGTTCCAAGACCCCTGTAATCAGAATGCTCCATGCCCCTTTTCATCAGAATGCTCCATATGACATGTCATCAGAAGGCTCCATGGATTTCTCATCACAATGCTCCATGACCTTTGTCATCACAATGCTCCAAGACCCATGTAATCACAATGCTTCATGCCCCATTCATCGCAATGGACCATGACATTTGGCATCACAATGCTCCATGCCATTGTCTTTGAAATTGACCATGACATATGTCATCACAATGCGCCCTTACACCAGTTTTCACAATACTCCATGCCCTTGTCATCACAATGCTCCATGCCCTTGTCATCACAATGCACCAGGTCCAATGTCATCACAATAATCTATTAAACTTGTCAGACCAATGCTCCATGCCCCTGTCATCACAATGTTCCATGCCCTTGTCATCACAATGCTCCATGACCCTTGTCATCACAATGCTCCGTGACTCCAGTCATCACAATGCTTCATAACGTTTGTCATCACAACGGTCCATGCCTGCGTCATCGCAAGGCTCTGTGACCTTTGTGACCACAATGCTCCATGAACTTTTCATCACAATTCTCCGTGACCCTTGTCATCACAATGCTCCATGCCTTTGTCAGAACAATGCTCCATGACCCTTGTCATCAAAATGTGCCATGTGCTTTTCATCACACTGATCAACAACATTGTAATCGCTATGCTCCATAAACCTTGTAATCACAATGCTCCATGCACTTCTCATCCAAATGCTCTCTCACATGAGATATCACAATGTTCCATCACTTGTCATCACAATCCTCCCTCACCCCTGTTATCACAATGTTCCATGACCCCTGTCATCACAATGCTACATCCCCTTATCAGCACAATTTTCCATGACCCCTGACATCACAATGTTCCATAACCCCTGTCAACAAAATGCTCCATGACCATTTTCATCCCAAAGCTCTATGACCCCTGGCATCACAATGTTCTATAACCCCTGTCATCAAAATATTACATTACACTTTTCATTAAATTGCTGCATGACCCTGTTATCAAAATGCGCCCTGCCCTTCTCATCACAATGCACCACACATTTGTCATCAAAATGCTCCATGACCATGGCCATCACTAAGCTCCATGACCCTTGGCATCACAATGCTCCATGCCATGGACATCACAATGCTCCATGAACCCTCTCATCACATTGCTCCATGCACTTGTCATCACAAAGCTCCATGACACTTGTCATCACAATGCTCGATGCCCTTCTCATCACAATGCTTCATGTCCTTGTCATTACAATCCTCCATCACCCATGTATCACAGTGTACCGTGCCCTTGTCATCACAATGCGCCATGCCCACTGTCATCACAATAATCCATGAAACATTTCAGACCAATGCTCAATGCACTTCTCATCACAATGCTCCATTACCACTGTGAAAAATGCTCCATGACCCCTGCCATCACAATGTTCCACGGCCTTGTGAACACAAGACTCCATGACCATTGTCATCACAATGCTCCAAGACCCATGTAATCACAATGCTCCATGCCCTTGTCATCACAGAGCTCCATGACACATGTCATCAGTATGTTACATGGCCTTCTCCTCACAATGCTCCATGCCCTTGTCATCACAATGCTCCAAGACACTCGTAATCACAATGCTCCATGCCCCTTTTCATCAGAAGGCTCCATGATATTTGTCATCACAAGTCTCCATGGTCAACTCATCACAATGCTCCAAGACCTTGTCATCACAATGCTCCATTCCCTTGTCATCACAATGCTCCATGACTCCTGTCATCACAATACTCCATGAACATTTTCAGCCCAATGCTCCATGACCTTCTCATCACAATGCTCCATGACCAATATCATCACAATGCTCCATGACCACTGTCATCACAACACTCCATGACACCTGACAACACAACGATCCGGGACTCTTGTCATCACAATGCTCCAAGTCCCCGGTAATCACAATGCTCCATGACCCCTGTCATCACAATACTCCATGAACATTTTCAGCCCAATCCTCCATGACCCTTGTCATCACAATGATCCATGCCCTTGTCATCCCAATGTTCCATGACCCCTGTATTCACAGTGATCCATGACGCTCGTCATCACAGTGCTCCATGACACCTGTCATCACAATGCTCCATGTCTTTGTCAGCAAAATGCTACATGACCTTGTCATTACAATGCTCTATGCGATTGTCATCACAATACTCGATTACCATTGTCATCACAATCCTCCATGAACCTTGGGATCACATTGCTTCATGCCCTTGTCATCACAATGCTACATGCTCCTTGAAATCAAAATGATCCATGACCTCTGTCATCACAATGCTCCAAACCCATGTGATCACAATGTTCCATAACACTTGTCCTCACAACGCTCCATGATGCTGTCATCACAATACTCCATACACTTTTCATCACAATTCTCCATGACCTTTGTCATCACAATTCTGAATACACTTTTCATCACAGTGCTCCCTGACACATGACGTCAGTAGGCTCCATGAACCCTGTCATGACAAGGCTCCATGCCTTTTTCATCACAATGATCCATGCCCTTTTCATCACAATGCTCCAAGACCCCTGTAGTCACAATGATCCATGCCCTTGCCATCCAAAGCTCCATGACGCATGACATCAGAATGTTCCATGGACTTCTCATCACAATGCTCCCTGCTCTTGTCATCACAAAGCACTAAGACCCCTGTAATCACAATGCTCCATGCCCCTTTTCATCTCAATGCTCCTATGAACCCTGTCAGCACAATGAACAATGCCCATCATCATAATGCTTCAGGCAATTGTCATCACAATCAAATCAAAATGCTCCATGACCTCTGTCATCACAATGCTCAAAATCCTGGTGATAACAATGTTGAATAACACTTATCATCACAACACCCCATGACTCTCATCATCACAATGATCCATGGTCGTCTCATCACAAGGCTCCATGACCTTTGTCATCAAAATTCTCAATAAACTTGTCATCACAATGCTCGCTGAAACTTGTCGTCAGAATGCTCCTTGAACCCTGTCACAAAAAGGCTCCATGTCTTTTTCATCACAAAGCCACATGCCGTTTTCATCCCAATGCTGCATGTCATTGTCATGAAAATACACCACAGGATTCTCATCAGAATGCTCCATGACCCTTGTCATCACAATTCTCCATGCACTTGTCAGCACAATGCTCCCTGACCCTTGTCATCACAATGCTCCAAGCCATTGTCATCACAATGCTCCATTACCATTGTCATCAGAATCCTCCATGACACTTGGCATCACAATGCTCCATGCCATTGTCATCACAATGCTCCATGTCTTTGTCAGCAAAATGCTAAATGACTTTGTCATTACAATCCTCTATGCGCTTGTCATCACAATACTCCATTTCCATTGTCATCACAATCCTCCATCAACCTTGGGATCACATTGCTTCATGCCCTTGTCATCACAATGCTC
Organism: Mesoplodon densirostris; assembly: GCF_025265405.1. NCBI lineage: Eukaryota > Metazoa > Chordata > Mammalia > Artiodactyla > Ziphiidae > Mesoplodon > Mesoplodon densirostris. Next base: position 12,093,959 of record NW_026778195.1, on the reverse strand, counting down.
CATGCTCCTTGAAATCAAAATGATCCATGACCTCTGTCATCACAATGCTCCAAACCCTTGTGATCACATTGTTCCATAACATTTGTCATCACAACGCTCCATGATGCCTGTCATCACAATACTCCATGCCCTTTTCATCACAATGCTCCATGACCTTTGTCATCACAATTCTCAATACACTTGTGATCACAATGCACCCTGACACTTGTCATCAGAATGCTCCTTGAAACCCATCACGAAAAGGCTCCATGGCTTTTTCATCACAATGCCCCATGCCATTTTCATCACAATGTTCCATACCATTGTCATCAAAATACTCCACAAGCTTGTCATCAGAATGCTCCCGGACCCTTGTCATCACAATGCTCCATTACCTTTCTCATCAGAATCCTCCATGACACTTGGCATCACAGTGCTACATGCCATTGTCATCACAATGGGCCATTACATATGTCATCACAATGCTCCCTGACACTTATCTTCACAATACTGCATGACCTGGTCATCACAATGCTCCATGCCCTTGTCATCACAATGCTCCATGACTGGTCAGCAGATATCTACATGACCCCTGGCATCACAATGCTAAATGTGATTGTCATCACAATGCTCCATGAACCCTCTCATAACATTGCTCAATGCCCTTGTCATCACAAAGCTCCATGACACGTGTCATAACAATGCTCGATGCCCTTCTCATCACAATGCTCCATGCCTTTGTCATTACAATCCTGCATGATGAATGTATCATAGTGTTCCGTACACTTGTCATCAAAATGCTCCATGACCACTCTCATCAAAATAATACATGAAATATTTCACACCAATGTTCCATGCCCTTCTCATCACAATGCTCCATTACCTCTGTCATAACAATGCACCATGACCCCTGCCATCACAGTGTTCCACGGCCTAGTCTTCACAAGGTTCCATGACACTTGTCATCACAATGCTGAAAACCACTGTAATCACAATGCTCCATGCCCTTCTCATCACAAAGCTCCATGACGCATGTCATCAGAATGTTCCATGGCCATCTCATCACAATACTCCATGCCCTTGTCATCACAATGCTCCAAGACCCTTGTAACCACAATGCTCCATGCCCCTTTTCATCTCAATGCTCCCTGAACCCTGTCATCACAGTGCACGATGCCCATCATGATAATACTTCAGTCTATTGTCATCACAATGAAATTAATATTCTCCATGACCTCTGACATCATAATGCTACAAACCCTTGTGATCACAATGTTACATAAAACTTATCATCACAGCACCCCATGACGCTCATCATCACAATTATCCATGGTCTTATCATCACAATGCTCCATGATCTTTGTCATCACGATGCTCAATACACTTTTCTTCACAATGCTCCCTGACACTTGTCGTCAGGATGCTCCATGAACCCTGTCATGACAAGGCTCCATGCCTTTATCATCACAATGATCCATGCCTTTTCATCGCAATGCTCCAAGACCCCTGTAATCACAATGCTCCATTCACTTCTCATCCAAATGCTCTCTCACATGAGATATCACAATGTTCCATCACTAGTCATCACATTCCTCCCTCAACCCTGTTATCACAATGTTCCATGACCCCTGTCATCACAATGCTATATCCCCTTATCAGCACAATGTTCCATGACCCCTGACATCACAATGTTCCATAACCACTGTCATCAAAATGCTCCATGACCCTTTTCATCCCAAAGCTCCATGACCCCTGGAATCACAGTGTTCTATAACCCCTGTCATCAAAATGTTCCATTGCACTTTTCATCAAATTGCTGCATGACCCTGTCATCAAAATGCTCCCTAGCCAACTCATAACAATGCACCACACGCTTGTCATCAAAATGCTCCATGCCCTTGTCATCATAAATCTCCATGACACTTGTCATCACAATGCTCGATGCCCTTCTCATCATAATGCTCCATGTCCTTGTCATTACAATCCTCCATGACCCATGTATCACAGTGTACCATGCCCTTGTCATCACAATGCTCCATGCCCACTCTCATCACAATAATCCATGAAACATTTCAGACCAATGCTCAATGCCCTTCTCATCACAATGCTCCATTACCTCTATCAACAATGCTCCATGACCCCTGCCATCACAATGTTCCACGGCCTTGTGATCACAAGGCTCCATGACCATTGTCATCACAATGCTCCAAGAGCCATGTAATCACAATGCTCCATGCCCTTGTCATCACAAAGCTCCATGACACATGTCATCAGAATGTTCCATGGCCTTCTCCTCACAATGCTCCATGCCCTTGTCATCACAATGCTCCATACCCTCGTAATCACAATGCTCCATGCCCCTTTTCATCAGAATGCTCCATGAGACTTGTCATCACAAGTCTCCATGGTCATCTCATCACAATGCTCCAAGACCTTGTCATCACCATGCTCCATTCCCTGGTCATCACAATGCTCCATGACCCCTGTCATCACAAGGCTCCATGACCCTTCTCATCACAATGCTCCAAACTCCTGTAATCACAATGCTCCATGCCCCTTTTCATCACAGTGCTCCATGAACCCTGTCATCACAATGAACCATGCCCATCATCATAATGCTTCAGGCTATTGTCATCACAATGAAATCAAAATGCTCCATGACCTCTGTCATCACAATGCTCCAAACCCTGGTGATCACAATGTTGCATAACACTTATCATCACAAAACCCCATGACGCTAATCATCACTATTATCCATGGTCTTCTCATCACAAGGCTCCATGACCTTTGTCATCACAATTCTCAATACTCTTTTCATCACAATGCTCCCTGACACTTGTCGTCAGTATGCTCCATGAACTCTGTCATGACAAGGCTCCATGCCTTTTTCATCACAATGATCCATGCCCTTTTCATCACAGTGCACTAAGACCACTGTAATCATAATGCTCCTTGCCCTTGTCATCACAAAGCTCCATGATGCATATCATCAGAATGTTCCATGCACTTCTCATCACAATGCTCCATGCCCTTGTCATCACAATGCTCCAAGACCCCTGTAATCACAATGCTCCATGCCCCTTTTCATCTCAATGCTCCATGAACACTGTCATAACAATGCACCATGCCCATCATCATAATGCTTCAGGCTATTGTCATCACAGTGAAATCAAAATGCTCCAAACCCTGGTGATCACAATGTTGCAAAACACTTATCATCACAACACCCCATGACGCTCATCATCACAATTATCCATGGTCTTCTCATCACAATGCTCCATGACCTTTGTCATCACAATTCTCAATACACTTGTCATCACAATGCTCCCTGACACTTGTCATCAGAATGCACCTTGAACCCTGTGACGAAAAGGCTCCATGCCATTTTCATCACAAAGCCCCATGCTGTTTTCATCCCAAAGCTCCATGCCATTGTCATCAAAATACTACACAAGCTTGTCATCAGAATGCTCCATGACCCTTGTCATCACAATTCTCCATGCACTTGTCAGCACAATGCTCCCTGACCCTTGTCATCACAATGATCCAAGCCATGGTCATCACAATGCTCCATTACCTTTGTCATCAGAATCCTCCATGACACTTGGCATCACAATGCTCCATGCCATTGTCATCACAATGGGCCATTACATATGTCATCACAATGCTCCCTGACACCTCTCTTCACAATACTGCATAACCTGGTCATCACAATGCTCCATGCCTTTGTCATCACAATGTGCCATTCCAACTCTCATCACAATAATCCATGAAACTTATTAGACCAATGCTCCTTGCCCTTGTTATCACAATGTTCCAAGTCCACTGTAATCAGAATGCTCCATGCCCCTTTTCATCAGAATGCTCCATATGACATGTCATCAGAAGGCTCCATGGATTTCTCATCACAATGCTCCATAACCTTTGTCATCACAATGCTCCAAGACCCATGTAATCACAATGCTTCATGCCCCTGTCATCGCAATGGACCATGACATTTGGCATCACAATACTCCATGGCATTGTCTTTGAAATTGACCATGACATATGTCATCACAATGCCCCCTTACACCTGTTTTCACAATACTCCATGCCCTTGTCATCACAATGCTCCATGCCCTTGTCATCACAATGCACCATGTCCAATGTCATCACAATAATCTATTAAACTTGTCAGACCAATGCTCCATGCCCCTGTCATCACAATGTTCCATGCCCTTGTCATCACAATGCTCCATGACCCTTGTCATCACAATGCTCCGTGACTCCAGTCATCACAATGCTTCATAACGTTTGTCATCACAACGGTCCATGCCTGCGTCATCGCAAGGCTCTGTGACCTTTGTGACCACAATGCTCCATGAACTTTTCATCACAATTCTCCGTGACCCTTGTCATCACAATGCTCCATGCCTTTTTCAGAACAATGCTCCATGACCCTTGTCATCACAAAGTGCCATGTGCTTTACACCACAATGATCCACAACCTTGTCATCGCTATGCTCCATAAACCTTGTAATCACAATGCTCCATGAACTTCTCATCCAAATACTCTCTCACATGAGATATCACAATGTTCCATCACTAGTCATCACAATCCTCCCTCACCCCTGTTATCACAATGTTCCATGACCCCTGTCATCACAATGCTACATCCCCTTATCAGCACAATTTTCCATGACCCCTGACATCACAATGTTCCATAACCCCTGTCATCAAAATGCTCCATGACCATTTTCATCCCAAAGCTCTATGACCCCTGGCATCACAATGTTCTATAACCCCTGTCATCAAAATATTACATTACATTTTTCATCAAATTGCTGCATGACCCTGTCATCAAAATGCTCCCTGCCCTTCTCATCACAATGCACCACACACTTGTCATCAAAATGCTCCATGACCATGGTCATCACTAAGCTCCATGAACCTTGGCGTCACAATGCTCCATGCCATGGACATCACAATGCTCCATGAACCCTCTCATCACATTGCTCCCTGCACTTGTCATCACAAAGCTCCATGACACTTGTCATCACAATGCTCGATGCCCTTCTCATCACAATGCTCCATGTCCTTGTCATTACAATCCTCCATCACCCATGTATCACAGTGTACCGTGCCCTTGTCATCACAATGCGCCATGCCCACTGTCATCACAATAATCCATGAAACATTTCAGACCAATGCTCAATGCACTTCTCATCACAATGCTCCATTACCACTCTCAACAATGCTCCATGACCCCTGCCATCACAATGTTCCACGGCCTTGTGATCACAAGACTAAATGACCATTGTCATCAAAATGCTCCAAAACCCATGTAATCACAATGCTCCATGCCGTTGTCATCACAGAGCTCCATGACGCATGTCATCAGAATGTTCCATGGCCTTCTCCACACAATGCTCCATGCCCTTGTCATCACAATGCTCCAAGACACTCGTAATCACAATGCTCCATGCCCCTTTTCATCAGAAGGCTCCATGATATTTGTCATCACAAGTCTCCATGGTCAACTCATCACAATGCTCCAAGACCTTGTCATCACCATGCTCCATTCCCTTGTCATCACAATGCTCCATGACTCTTGTCATCACAATACTCCATGAACATTTTCAGCCCAATGCTCCATTACCTTCTCATCACAATGCTCCATGACCAATATCATCACAATGCTCCATGACCACTGTCATCACAACACTCCATGACACCTGACAACACAACGATCCGGGACTCTTGTCATCACAATGCTCCAAGACCATGCAATCACAATGCTCCATGACCCCTGTCATCACAATACTCCATGAACATTTTCAGCCCAATGCTCCATGACCCTTGTCATCACAATGATCCATGCCCTTGTCATCCCAATGTTCCATGACCCCTGTATTCACAGTGCTCCGTGACGCTTGTCATCACAGTGCTCCATGACACCTGTCATCACAATGCTCCATGCCTTTGTCAGCAAAATGCTACATGGCCTTGTCATTACAATGCTCTATGCGCTTGTCATCACAATACTCGATTACCATTGTCATCACAATCCTCCATGAACCTTGGGATCACATTGCTTCATGCCCTTGTCATCACAATGCTACATACTCCTTGAAATCAAAATGATCCATGACCTCTGTCATCACAATGCTCCAAACACTTGTGATCACAATGTTCCATAACAGTTGTCCTCACAACGCTCCAAGATGCCTGTCATCACAATACTCCATACACTTTTCATCACAATTCTCCATGACCTTTGTCATCACAATTCTCAATACACTTTTCATCACAGTGCTCGCTGACACTTGTCGTCAGTATGCTCCATGAAACCTATCATGACAAGGCTCCATGCCTTTTTCATCACAATGATCCATGCCCTTTTCATCAAAATGCTCCAAGACCCCTGTAATCACAATGCTCCATGCCCTTGCCATCCAAAGCTCCATGACGCATGTCATCAGAATGTTCCATGGACTTCTCATCACAATGCTCCCTGCTCTTGTCATCACAAAGCACTAAGACCCCTGCAATCACAATGCTCCATGCCCCTTTTCATCTCAATGCTCCTAGGAACCCTGTCAGCACAATGAACAATGCCCATCATCATAATGATTCAGGCAATTGTCATCACAATCAAATCAAAATGCTCCATGACCTCTGTCATCACAATGCTCAAAATCCTGGTGATCACAATGTTGAATAACACTTATCATCACAACACCCCATGACGCTCATCATCACAATGATCCATGGTCGTCTCATCACAAGGCTCCATGACCTTTGTCATCAAAATTCTCAATAAACTTGTCATCACAATGCTCGCTGACACTTGTCGTCAGAATGCTCCTTGAACCATGTCACAAAAAGGCTCCATGTCGTTTTCATGAAAAAGCCCCATGCCGTTTTCATCCCAATGCTGCATGCCATTGTCATCCAAATACACCACAGGCTTGTCATCAGAATGCTCCATGACCTTTGTCATCACAATTCTCCATGCACTTGTCAGCACAATGCTCCCTGACCCTTGCCATCACAATGCTCCAAGCCATTGTCATCACAATGCTCCATTACCATTGTCATCAGAATCCTCCATGACACTTGGCATCACAATGCTCCATGCCATTGTCATCACAATGCTAAATGACCTTGTCATTACAATCCTCTATGCGCTTGTCATCACAATACTCCATTTCCATTGTCATCACAATCCTCCATCAACCTTGGGATCACATTGCTTCATGCCCTTGTCATCACAATGCTCCATGCTCCTTGAAATCAAAATGATCCATGACCTCTGTCATCACAATGCTCCAAACCCTTGTGATCACATTGTTCCATAACACTTGTCATCACAACGCTCAATGATGCCTGTCATCACAATACTCCATGCCCTTTTCATCACAATGCTCCATGACCTTTGTCATCACAATTCTCAATACACTTGTGATCACAATGCTCCCTGACACTTGTCATCAGAATGCTCCTTGAAACCCGTCACGAAAAGGCTCCATGCCTTTTTCTTCACAATGCCCCATGCCATTTTCATCACAATGTTCCATACCATTGTCATCAAAATACTGCACAAGCTTGTCATCAGAATGCTCCCGGACCCTTGTCATCACAATGCTCCATTACCTTTCTCATCAGAATCCTCCATGACACTTGGCATCACAGTGCTACATGCCATTGTCATCACAATGGGCCATTACATATGTCATCACAATGCTCCCTGACACTTATCTTCACAATACTGCATGACCTGGTCATCACAATGCTCCATGCCCTTGTCATCACAATAGGCCATTCCAACTGTCATCGCAATGAACCATGAAAGTTATTAGACCAATGTTCCATTCCCTTGTCATCACAATGCTCCATGCCCTTGTTATCACAATGCTCCATGACCCCTGTCATCACAATGCTCCGTTACTCCAATCATCACAATGCTTCATGACTTTGTCATCACAGTGGTCCATGCCCTCACCATCAACAGTCTCTGTGACATTTTTAACCCCAACGCTCCATGAACTTTTCATCACAATGCTCCGTGACCCTTGTCATCACAATGCTACATGCCTTTGTTAGAACAATGCTCCATGACACTTGTCATCACAATGTGCCATGCGCTTTTCATCACAATGATCCACAACCTTGTCATCGCTATGCTCCATAAACCTTGTAATCACAATGCTCCATGCACTTCTCATCCAAATGCTCTCTCACATGAGATATCACAATGTTCCATCACTAGTCATCAAAATCCTCCCTCACCCCTGTTATCACAATGTTCAATAACCCTTGTCATCACCATGCTACATCCCCTTATCAGCACAATGTTCCATGACCCCTGACATCACAATGTTCTATATCCCCTGTCATCAAAATGCTCCATGACCCATTTCATCCCAAAGCTCCATGACCGCTGGCATCACAATGTTCTATAAGGCCTGTCATCAAAATGTTCCATTACACTTTTCATCAAATTGCTGCATGAACATGTCATCAAAATGCTCCCTGCCCTTCTCATCACAATGCACCACACCCTTGTCACCAAAAAGCTCCATGACCATTGCCCTCACTAAGCTCCATGACCCTTGGCATCACAATGCTCCATGTCATTGTCATCACAATGCTCCATGAACCTTCTCATCACATTGCTCCATGCCCTTGTCATCACAAAGCTCCATGACTCTTGTCATCACAATGCTCGATGCCCTTTTCATCACAATGCTCCATGCCCTTGTCATTACAATCCTCCATCACCCATGTATCACAGTGTACCGTGCACTTGTCATCACAATGCTCCATGCCCACTCTCATCACAATAATCCATGAAACATTTCAGACTAATGCTCAATGCCCTTCTCATCACAATGCTCCATTACCTCTGTCATAACAATGCTCCATGACACCTGACATGACAATGCTCCATGCCCTTGTCATCACAATGCTCCAAGACCCTCATAATCACAAGTTTCCATGCCCCTTTTCATCAGAATGCTCCATTAGACTTGTCATCACAATTCTCCATGGTCATCTCATCACAATGCTCCAGGACCTTGTCATCTCCATTCTCCATTCCCTTGTCATCACAATGCTTCATGACCCCTGTCATCACAATACTCCATGAAAATTTTCAGCCCAATGCTCCATTACCTTCTCATCACAATGCTCCATGACCAATATCATCACAATGCTCCATGACCACTGTCATCACAACACTCCATGACACCTGACAACACAATGATCAGGGACTCCTGTCATCACAATGCTCCAAGACCCCTGTAATCACAATGCTCCATGACCCCTGTCATCACAATACTCCATGAACATTTTCAGCCTAATGCTCCATGACCCTTGTCATCAAATTGATCCATGCCCTTGTCATCCCAATGTTCCATAACCACTGTATTCACAATGCTCCTTGACGCTTGTCATCACAGTGCTCCATGACACCTGTCATCACAATGCTCCATGAATTTGTCAGCAAAATGCTACATGACCTTTTCATTACAATGCTCTATGCGCTTGTCATCACAGTACTCCATTACCATTGTCATCACTATCCGCCATGAACATTGAGATCACATTGCTTCATGCCCTTGTCATCACAATGCTCCATGCTCCTTGAAATCAACATGATCCATAACCTCTATCATCACAATGCTCCAAACCCTTGTGATCACAATGTTCCACAACACTTGTCCTCACAATGCTCCATGATGCCTGTCATCACAATACTCCATGCCCTTTTCATCACAATGCTCCATGACCTTTGTCATCACAATTATCAATACACTTGTCATCACAATGCTCCCTGACTCTTGTCGTCAGAATGCTCCTTGAACCGTGTCACGAAAAGGCTCCATGCCTTTTTCATCACAAAGCCCCATGCCATTTTCATCCCAATGCTCCATGCCATTGTCATCAAAATACTCCACAAGCTTGTCATCAGAATGCTCCGTGACCCTTGTCATCACAATTCTCCATGCACTTGTCAGCACAATGCACCCTGACCCTTGTCATCACAATGCTCCAAGCCATTGTCATCAAAATACTCCACAAGCTTGTCATCAGAATGCTCACTGACACTTGTCATCACAATGCTCCAAGCCATTATCATCACAATGCTCCATTACCTTTGTCATCAGAATCCTCCATGACACTTGGCATCACAATGCTCCATGCCATTGTCATCAAAATGGGCCATTACATATGTCATCACAATGCTCCCTGACACATCTCTTCACCATACTTCATGCCCTTGTCTTAACAATGCGCCATTCAAACTGTCATCACAATAATCCATGAAACTTATTAGACCAATGCTCCATGCCCTTGTCATCACAATGCTCCATGACCTTGTTATCACAATGTTCCAAGACCCCTGTAATCAGAATGCTCCATGCCCCTTTTCATCAGTATGCTCCATGAGACTTTTCATCACATGGTTCCATGGTTTTCTCATCATAATGCTCCAGTAACTTGTCATCACAATGCTTCACAACATTGTCATGAAAATTCTCAATGGCACTTGTCATCATAATGCTCCAAGCCCTAGTCATCACAATGCTCCATGATATTGGTCATCACAATCCTCCCTTACATTTGGCATCACAATGCTCCATGCCATTGTCATCGCAATGGACCAGGATATATGTCATCACAATACCCTGACACCTCTCTTCACAATACTCCATGCCCTTATCATCACAAAGCTCCATGCCCTTGTCTTCACAATGCACCATGTCCACTGTCATCACAATAATCTATGAAAATTGTCAGACCAAAGCTCCATGACCCAGTCATCACAATTCTCCATGCCCTTGTCATCACAATGCTCCATGTCCCCTGTCATCACAATGCTCGGTGACTCCAGTCATAACAATGCTTCATAAAGTTTGTCATCACAGCAGTCCATGCCCACGTCATCACAAGGCTCTGTGACCTTTGTAACCACAATGCTCCATGAACTTTTCATCACAATGCTCCATGACCCTTGTCCTCACAATGCTCCATGCCTTTGTCAGAACAATTCTCCATGACCCTTGTCATCACAATGTGCCATGCGCTTTTCATCACAATGATCCACAACCTTGTCATCACTATGCTCAATAAACCTTGTAATCACAATGCTCCATGCACTTTTCCTCCAAATGCTCTCTCACATGAGATATCACAATGTTCCATCACTAGTCATCACAATCCTCCCTCACCCCAGTTATCACAATGTACCATGACCCCTGTCATCACAATGCTACATCCCCTTATCAACACAATATTCCATGACACCTGACATCACAATGTTCCATAACCACTGTCATCAAAATGCTCCATGACCCTTTTCATCCCAAAGCTCCATGATCCCTGGCCACACAATGTTCAATAACCCCTGTCATCAAAATATTCCATTACACTTTTCATCAAATTGCTGCATGACCCTGTCATCAAAATGCTGCCTGCCTTTCTCATCACAATGCACCACACCCTTGTCATCAAAATGCTCCATGACCTTTGTCATCCCAAAGCTCCATGACACTTGGCATCACAATGCTCCATGTCATTGTCATCACAATGCTCCATGAACCCAGTCATCACATTGCTCCATGCCCTTGTCATCACAAAGCTCAATAACACTTGTCATCACAATGCTCGATGCCTTTCTCATCACAATGCTCCATGCCCTTGTCATTACAATCCTCCATGACCCATGTATCACAGTGTTCCGTGCCCTTGTCATCACAATGCTCCATGCCCCATCTCATCACAATAATCCATGAAACATTTCAGACCAATGCTCAATGCCCTTCTCATCACAATGCTCCATTACTTCTGTCATAACAATGCTCCAATACCCCTGCCATCACAATGTTCCACGGCCTTGTTATCACAAGGCTCCATGACCCTTGTCATCAAAATAGCCCAAGACCCCTGTAATCACAATGCTCAATGCCCTAGTCATAACAAAGCTCGATGACGCATGTCATCAGAAAGTTCCATGGCCTTCTCCTAAAAATGCTCCATGCCCTTGTCATCACAATGCTCGAAGACCCCAGTAATCACAATGCTCCATGCCCCTTTTCTTCAGAATGCTCCATGAGACTTGTCATCACAAGTCTCCTTGGTCATCTCATAACAATGCTCCAGGACCTTGTCATCACAATGCTCCATGACCAATATCATCACAATGCTCCAAGACCACAGTCATCACAACACTCCATCACACCAGACAACACAATGATCCGGGACTCTTGTCATCACAATGCTCCAAGACCGCTCTAATGACAATGCTTCATGACCCCTGTCATCACAACACTTCTTGAACATTTTCAGCCCAATGCTCCATGACCCTTGTCATCACAATGATATATGCCCTTCTCATCCCAATGCTCCATGACCCCTGTATTCACAATGCTCCATGACGCTTGTCATCACAGTGCTCCATGACACCTGTCATCACAATGCTCCATGCCTTTGTCAGCAAAATGCTACATGACCTTGTCATTACAATGCTCTATGTGCTTATCATCACAATACTCCATTACCATTGTCATCACAATCCTCAATGAACCTTGGGATCACATTGCTTCATGCCCTTGTCATCACAATGCTCCATGCTCCTTGAAATGAAAATGATCCATGACCTCTGTCATCACAATGCTCCAAACCCTTGTGATCACAATGTTCCATAACACTTGTCATCACTATGATCCATGATGTCTGTCATCACAATACTCCATGCCCTTTTCATCACAGTGCTCCATGAAATTTGTCATCACAATTCTCAATACACTTGTCATCACAATGCTCCCTGACACTTGTCGTCAGAATGCTCCTTGAACCGTGTCACGAAAAGGCTCCATGCCATTTTCATCACAAATCCACATGCCGTTTTCATCCCAGTGCTCCATGCCATTGTCATCAAAATACTCCACAAGTTTGTCATCAGAATGCTCCATGACGCTTGTCATCACAATTCTCCATGCACTTGTCAGCAAAATGCTCCCTGACCCTTATCATCACAATGCTCCAAGCCATTGTCATCACAATGCTCCATTACCTTTGTCATCAGAATCCTCCATGACACTTGGCATCACAATGCTCCATGCCATTGTCATCACAATGGGCCATTACATATGTCATCACAATGCTCCCTGACACCTCTCTTCACAATACTGCATAACCTGGTCAGCACAATGCTACATGCCCTTGTCATCACAATGTGCCATTCCAACTCTCATCACAATAATCCATGAAAATTATTAGACCAATGCTCCTTGCCCTTGTTATCACAATGTTCCAAGTCCACTGTAATCAGAATGCTCCATGCCCCTTTTCATCAGAATGCTCCATGTGACATGTCATCAGAAGGCTCCATGGATTTCTCATCACAATGCTCCATGACCTTTGTCATCACAATGCTCCAAGACCCATGTAATCACAATGCTTCATGCCCCTGTCATCGCAATGGACCATGACATTTGGCATCACAATACTCCATGGCATTGTCTTTGAAATTGACCATGACATATGTCATCACAATGCCCCCTTACACCAGTTTTCACAATACTCCATGCCCTTGTCATCACAATGCTCCATGCCCTTGTCATCACAATGCACCATGTCCAATGTCATCACAATAATCTATTAAACTTGTCAGACCAATGCTCCATGCCCCTGTCATCACATTGTTCCATGCCCTTGTCAACAGAATGCTCCATGACCCTTGTCATCACAATGCTCCGTGACTCCAGTCATCACAATGCTTCATAACGTTTGTCATCACAACGGTCCATGCCTGCGTCATCGCAAGGCTCTGTGACCTTTGTGACCACAATGCTCCATGAACTTTTCATCACAATTCTCGTGACCCTTGTCATCACAATGCTCCATGCCTTTTTCAGAACAATGCTCCATGACCCTTGTCATCACAATGTGCCATGTGCTTTACACCACAATGATCCACAACCTTGTCATCGCTATGCTCCATAAACCTTGTAATCACAATGCTCCATGAACTTCTCATCCAAATACTCTCTCACATGAGATATCACAATGTTCCATCACTAGTCATCACAATCCTCCCTCACCCCTGTTATCACAATGTTCCATGACCCCTGTCATCACAATGCTACATCCCCTTATCAGCACAATTTTCCATGACCCCTGACATCACAATGTTCCATAACCCCTGTCATCAAAATGCTCCATGACCATTTTCATCCCAAAGCTCTATGACCCCTGGCATCACAATGTTCTATAACCCCTGTCATCAAAATATTACATTACATTTTTCATCAAATTGCTGCATGACCCTGTCATCAAAATGCTCCCTGCCCTTCTCATCACAATGCACCACACACTTGTCATCAAAATGCTCCATGACCATGGTCATCACTAAGCTCCATGAACCTTGGCATCACAATGCTCCATGCCATGGACATCACAATGCTCCATGAACCCTCTCATCACATTGCTCCCTGCACTTGTCATCACAAAGCTCCATGACACTTGTCATCACAATGCTCGATGCCCTTCTCATCACAATGCTCCATGTCCTTGTCATTACAATCCTCCATCACCCATGTATCACAGTGTACCGTGCCCTTGTCATCACAATGTGCCATGCCCACTGTCATCACAATAATCCATGAAACATTTCAGACCAATGCTCAATGCACTTCTCATCACAATGCTCCATTACCACTGTCAACAATGCTCCATGACCCCTGCCATCACAATGTTCCACGGCCTTGTGATCACAAGACTAAATGACCATTGTCATCAAAATGCTCCAAAACCCATGTAATCACAATGCTCCATGCCCTTGTCATCACAGAGCTCTATGACGCATGTCATCAGAATGTTCCATGGCCTTCTCCACACAATGCTCCATGCCCTTGTCATCACAATGCTCCAAGACACTCGTAATCACAATGCTCCATGCCCCTTTTCATCAGAAGGCTCCATGATATTTGTCATCACAAGTCTCCATGGTCAACTCATCACAATGCTCCAAGACCTTGTCATCACCATGCTCCATTCCCTTGTCATCACAATGCTCCATGACTCCTGTCATCACAATACTCCATGAACATTTTCAGCCCAATGCTCCATGACCTTCTCATCACAATGCTCCATGACCAATATCATCACAATGCTCCATGACCACTGTCATCACAACACTCCATGACACCTGACAACACAACGATCCGGGACTCTTGTCATCACAATGCTCCAAGACCATGCAATCACAATGCTCCATGACCCCTGTCATCACAATACTCCATGAACATTTTCAGCCCAATGCTCCATGACCCTTGTCATCACAATGATCCATGCCCTTGTCATCCCAATGTTCCATGACCCCTGTATTCACAGTGCTCCGTGACGCTTGTCATCACAGTGCTCCATGACACCTGTCATCACAATGCTCCATGCCTTTGTCAGCAAAATGCTACATGGCCTTGTCATTACAATGCTCTATGCGCTTGTCATCACAATACTCGATTACCATTGTCATCACAATCCTCCATGAACCTTGGGATCACATTGCTTCATGCCCTTGTCATCACAATGCTACATACTCCTTGAAATCAAAATGATCCATGACCTCTGTCATCACAATGCTCCAAACCCTTGTGATCACAATGTTCCATAACAATTGTCCTCACAACGCTCCAAGATGCCTGTCATCACAATACTCCATACACTTTTCATCACAATTCTCCATGACCTTTGTCATCACAATTCTCAATACACTTTTCATCACAGTGCTCGCTGACACTTGTCGTCAGTATGCTCCATGAAACCTATCATGACAAGGCTCCATGCCTTTTTCATCACAATGATCCATGCCCTTTTCATCAAAATGCTCCAAGACCCCTGTAATCACAATGCTCCATGCCCTTGCCATCCAAAGCTCCATGACGCATGTCATCAGAATGTTCCATGGACTTCTCATCACAATGCTCCCTGCTCTTGTCATCACAAAGCACTAAGACCCCTGTAATCACAATGCTCCATGCCCCTTTTCATCTCAATGCTCCTAGGAACCCTGTCAGCACAATGAACAATGCCCATCATCATAATGATTCAGGCAATTGTCATCACAATCAAATCAAAATGCTCCATGACCTCTGTCATCACAATGCTCAAAATCCTGGTGATCACAATGTTGAATAACACTTATCATCACAACACCCCATGACGCTCATCATCACAATGATCCATGGTCGTCTCATCACAAGGCTCCATGACCTTTGTCATCAAAATTCTCAATAAACTTGTCATCACAATGCTCGCTGACACTTGTCGTCAGAATGCTCCTTGAACCATGTCACAAAAAGGCTCCATGTCGTTTTCATCAAAAAGCCCCATGCCGTTTTCATCCCAATGCTGCATGCCATTGTCATCCAAATACACCACAGGCTTGTCATCAGAATGCTCCATGACCCTTGTCATCACAATTCTCCATGCACTTGTCAGCACAATGCTCCCTGACCCTTGCCATCACAATGCTCCAAGCCATTGTCATCACAATGCTCCATTACCATTGTCATCAGAATCCTCCATGACACTTGGCATCACAATGCTCCATGCCATTGTCATCACAATGCTAAATGACCTTGTCATTACAATCCTCTATGCGCTTGTCATCACAATACTCCATTTCCATTGTCATCACAATCCTCCATCAACCTTGGGATCACATTGCTTCATGCCCTTGTCATCACAATGCTCCATGCTCCTTGAAATCAAAATGATCCATGACCTCTGTCATCACAATGCTCCAAACCCTTGTGATCACATTGTTCCATAACACTTGTCATCACAACGCTCAATGATGCCTGTCATCACAATACTCCATGCCCTTTTCATCACAATGCTCCATGACCTTTGTCATCACAATTCTCAATACACTTGTGATCACAATGCTCCCTGACACTTGTCATCAGAATGCTCCTTGAAACCCGTCACGAAAAGGCTCCATGCCTTTTTCTTCACAATGCCCCATGCCATTTTCATCACAATGTTCCATACCATTGTCATCAAAATACTGCACAAGCTTGTCATCAGAATGCTCCCGGACCCTTGTCATCACAATGCTCCATTACCTTTCTCATCAGAATCCTCCATGACACTTGGCATCACAGTGCTACATGCCATTGTCATCACAATGGGCCATTACATATGTCATCACAATGCTCCCTGACACTTATCTTCACAATACTGCATGACCTGGTCATCACAATGCTCCATGCCCTTGTCATCACAATAGGCCATTCCAACTGTCATCGCAATGAACCATGAAAGTTATTAGACCAATGTTCCATTCCCTTGTCATCACAATGCTCCATGCCCTTGTTATCACAATGCTCCATGACCCCTGTCATCACAATGCTCCGTTACTCCAATCATCACAATGCTTCATGACTTTGTCATCACAGTGGTCCATGCCCTCACCATCAACAGTCTCTGTGACATTTTTAACCCCAACGCTCCATGAACTTTTCATCACAATGCTCCGTGACCCTTGTCATCACAATGCTACATGCCTTTGTTAGAACAATGCTCCATGACACTTGTCATCACAATGTGCCATGCGCTTTTCATCACAATGATCCACAACCTTGTCATCGCTATGCTCCATAAACCTTGTAATCACAATGCTCCATGCACTTCTCATCCAAATGCTCTCTCACATGAGATATCACAATGTTCCATCACTAGTCATCAAAATCCTCCCTCACCCCTGTTATCACAATGTTCAATAACCCTTGTCATCACCATGCTACATCCCCTTATCAGCACAATGTTCCATGACCCCTGACATCACAATGTTCTATATCCCCTGTCATCAAAATGCTCCATGACCCATTTCATCCCAAAGCTCCATGACCGCTGGCATCACAATGTTCTATAAGGCCTGTCATCAAAATGTTCCATTACACTTTTCATCAAATTGCTGCATGAACATGTCATCAAAATGCTCCCTGCCCTTCTCATCACAATGCACCACACCCTTGTCACCAAAAAGCTCCATGACCATTGCCCTCACTAAGCTCCATGACCCTTGGCATCACAATGCTCCATGTCATTGTCATCACAATGCTCCATGAACCTTCTCATCACATTGCTCCATGCCCTTGTCATCACAAAGCTCCATGACTCTTGTCATCACAATGCTCGATGCCCTTTTCATCACAATGCTCCATGCCCTTGTCATTACAATCCTCCATCACCCATGTATCACAGTGTACCGTGCACTTGTCATCACAATGCTCCATGCCCACTCTCATCACAATAATCCATGAAACATTTCAGACTAATGCTCAATGCCCTTCTCATCACAATGCTCCATTACCTCTGTCATAACAATGCTCCATGACACCTGACATGACAATGCTCCATGCCCTTGTCATCACAATGCTCCAAGACCCTCATAATCACAAGTTTCCATGCCCCTTTTCATCAGAATGCTCCATTAGACTTGTCATCACAATTCTCCATGGTCATCTCATCACAATGCTCCAGGACCTTGTCATCTCCATTCTCCATTCCCTTGTCATCACAATGCTTCATGACCCCTGTCATCACAATACTCCATGAAAATTTTCAGCCCAATGCTCCATTACCTTCTCATCACAATGCTCCATGACCAATATCATCACAATGCTCCATGACCACTGTCATCACAA
Source organism: Mesoplodon densirostris (assembly GCF_025265405.1). Classification (NCBI taxonomy): domain Eukaryota; kingdom Metazoa; phylum Chordata; class Mammalia; order Artiodactyla; family Ziphiidae; genus Mesoplodon; species Mesoplodon densirostris. The sequence goes on along the minus strand of NW_026778195.1, from coordinate 12,075,279 downwards.
CACTCCATGACACCTGACAACACAATGATCAGGGACTCCTGTCATCACAATGCTCCAAGACCCCTGTAATCACAATGCTCCATGACCCCTGTCATCACAATACTCCATGAACATTTTCAGCCTAATGCTCCATGACCCTTGTCATCAAATTGATCCATGCCCTTGTCATCCCAATGTTCCATAACCACTGTATTCACAATGCTCCTTGACGCTTGTCATCACAGTGCTCCATGACACCTGTCATCACAATGCTCCATGAATTTGTCAGCAAAATGCTACATGACCTTTTCATTACAATGCTCTATGCGCTTGTCATCACAGTACTCCATTACCATTGTCATCACTATCCGCCATGAACATTGGGATCACATTGCTTCATGCCCTTGTCATCACAATGCTCCATGCTCCTTGAAATCAACATGATCCATAACCTCTATCATCACAATGCTCCAAACCCTTGTGATCACAATGTTCCACAACACTTGTCCTCACAATGCTCCATGATGCCTGTCATCACAATACTCCATGCCCTTTTCATCACAATGCTCCATGACCTTTGTCATCACAATTATCAATACACTTGTCATCACAATGCTCCCTGACTCTTGTCGTCAGAATGCTCCTTGAACCGTGTCACGAAAAGGCTCCATGCCTTTTTCATCACAAAGCCCCATGCCATTTTCATCCCAATGCTCCATGCCATTGTCATCAAAATACTCCACAAGCTTGTCATCAGAATGCTCCGTGACCCTTGTCATCACAATTCTCCATGCACTTGTCAGCACAATGCACCCTGACCCTTGTCATCACAATGCTCCAAGCCATTGTCATCAAAATACTCCACAAGCTTGTCATCAGAATGCTCACTGACACTTGTCATCACAATGCTCCAAGCCATTATCATCACAATGCTCCATTACCTTTGTCATCAGAATCCTCCATGACACTTGGCATCACAATGCTCCATGCCATTGTCATCAAAATGGGCCATTACATATGTCATCACAATGCTCCCTGACACATCTCTTCACCATACTTCATGCCCTTGTCTTAACAATGCGCCATTCAAACTGTCATCACAATAATCCATGAAACTTATTAGACCAATGCTCCATGCCCTTGTCATCACAATGCTCCATGACCTTGTTATCACAATGTTCCAAGACCCCTGTAATCAGAATGCTCCATGCCCCTTTTCATCAGTATGCTCCATGAGACTTTTCATCACATGGTTCCATGGTTTTCTCATCATAATGCTCCAGGAACTTGTCATCACAATGCTTCACAACATTGTCATGAAAATTCTCAATGGCACTTGTCATCATAATGCTCCAAGCCCTAGTCATCACAATGCTCCATGATATTGGTCATCACAATCCTCCCTTACATTTGGCATCACAATGCTCCATGCCATTGTCATCGCAATGGACCAGGATATATGTCATCACAATACCCTGACACCTCTCTTCACAATACTCCATGCCCTTATCATCACAAAGCTCCATGCCCTTGTCTTCACAATGCACCATGTCCACTGTCATCACAATAATCTATGAAAATTGTCAGACCAAAGCTCCATGACCCAGTCATCACAATTCTCCATGCCCTTGTCATCACAATGCTCCATGTCCCCTGTCATCACAATGCTCGGTGACTCCAGTCATAACAATGCTTCATAAAGTTTGTCATCACAGCAGTCCATGCCCACGTCATCACAAGGCTCTGTGACCTTTGTAACCACAATGCTCCATGAACTTTTCATCACAATGCTCCATGACCCTTGTCCTCACAATGCTCCATGCCTTTGTCAGAACAATTCTCCATGACCCTTGTCATCACAATGTGCCATGCGCTTTTCATCACAATGATCCACAACCTTGTCATCACTATGCTCAATAAACCTTGTAATCACAATGCTCCATGCACTTTTCCTCCAAATGCTCTCTCACATGAGATATCACAATGTTCCATCACTAGTCATCACAATCCTCCCTCACCCCAGTTATCACAATGTACCATGACCCCTGTCATCACAATGCTACATCCCCTTATCAACACAATATTCCATGACACCTGACATCACAATGTTCCATAACCACTGTCATCAAAATGCTCCATGACCCTTTTCATCCCAAAGCTCCATGATCCCTGGCCACACAATGTTCAATAACCCCTGTCATCAAAATATTCCATTACACTTTTCATCAAATTGCTGCATGACCCTGTCATCAAAATGCTGCCTGCCTTTCTCATCACAATGCACCACACCCTTGTCATCAAAATGCTCCATGACCTTTGTCATCCCAAAGCTCCATGACACTTGGCATCACAATGCTCCATGTCATTGTCATCACAATGCTCCATGAACCCAGTCATCACATTGCTCCATGCCCTTGTCATCACAAAGCTCAATAACACTTGTCATCACAATGCTCGATGCCTTTCTCATCACAATGCTCCATGCCCTTGTCATTACAATCCTCCATGACCCATGTATCACAGTGTTCCGTGCCCTTGTCATCACAATGCTCCATGCCCCATCTCATCACAATAATCCATGAAACATTTCAGACCAATGCTCAATGCCCTTCTCATCACAATGCTCCATTACTTCTGTCATAACAATGCTCCAATACCCCTGCCATCACAATGTTCCACGGCCTTGTTATCACAAGGCTCCATGACCCTTGTCATCAAAATAGCCCAAGACCCCTGTAATCACAATGCTCAATGCCCTAGTCATAACAAAGCTCGATGACGCATGTCATCAGAAAGTTCCATGGCCTTCTCCTAAAAATGCTCCATGCCCTTGTCATCACAATGCTCGAAGACCCCAGTAATCACAATGCTCCATGCCCCTTTTCTTCAGAATGCTCCATGAGACTTGTCATCACAAGTCTCCTTGGTCATCTCATAACAATGCTCCAGGACCTTGTCATCACCATGCTCCATTCCCTTGTCATCACAATGCTCCATGACCCCTGTCATCACAATACTCCATGAAAATTTTCAGCCCAATGCTCCATGACATTCTCATCACAATGCTCCATGACCAATATCATCACAATGCTCCAAGACCACAGTCATCACAACACTCCATCACACCAGACAACACAATGATCCGGGACTCTTGTCATCACAATGCTCCAAGACCGCTCTAATGACAATGCTTCATGACCCCTGTCATCACAACACTTCTTGAACATTTTCAGCCCAATGCTCCATGACCCTTGTCATCACAATGATATATGCCCTTCTCATCCCAATGCTCCATGACCCCTGTATTCACAATGCTCCATGACGCTTGTCATCACAGTGCTCCATGACACCTGTCATCACAATGCTCCATGCCTTTGTCAGCAAAATGCTACATGACCTTGTCATTACAATGCTCTATGTGCTTATCATCACAATACTCCATTACCATTGTCATCACAATCCTCAATGAACCTTGGGATCACATTGCTTCATGCCCTTGTCATCACAATGCTCCATGCTCCTTGAAATGAAAATGATCCATGACCTCTGTCATCACAATGCTCCAAACCCTTGTGATCACAATGTTCCATAACACTTGTCATCACTATGATCCATGATGTCTGTCATCACAATACTCCATGCCCTTTTCATCACAGTGCTCCATGAAATTTGTCATCACAATTCTCAATACACTTGTCATCACAATGCTCCCTGACACTTGTCGTCAGAATGCTCCTTGAACCGTGTCACGAAAAGGCTCCATGCCATTTTCATCACAAATCCACATGCCGTTTTCATCCCAGTGCTCCATGCCATTGTCATCAAAATACTCCACAAGTTTGTCATCAGAATGCTCCATGACGCTTGTCATCACAATTCTCCATGCACTTGTCAGCAAAATGCTCCCTGACCCTTATCATCACAATGCTCCAAGCCATTGTCATCACAATGCTCCATTACCTTTGTCATCAGAATCCTCCATGACACTTGGCATCACAATGCTCCATGCCATTGTCATCACAATGGGCCATTACATATGTCATCACAATGCTCCCTGACACCTCTCTTCACAATACTGCATAACCTGGTCAGCACAATGCTACATGCCCTTGTCATCACAATGTGCCATTCCAACTCTCATCACAATAATCCATGAAAATTATTAGACCAATGCTCCTTGCCCTTGTTATCACAATGTTCCAAGTCCACTGTAATCAGAATGCTCCATGCCCCTTTTCATCAGAATGCTCCATGTGACATGTCATCAGAAGGCTCCATGGATTTCTCATCACAATGCTCCATGACCTTTGTCATCACAATGCTCCAAGACCCATGTAATCACAATGCTTCATGCCCCTGTCATCGCAATGGACCATGACATTTGGCATCACAATACTCCATGGCATTGTCTTTGAAATTGACCATGACATATGTCATCACAATGCCCCCTTACACCAGTTTTCACAATACTCCATGCCCTTGTCATCACAATGCTCCATGCCCTTGTCATCACAATGCACCATGTCCAATGTCATCACAATAATCTATTAAACTTGTCAGACCAATGCTCCATGCCCCTGTCATCACATTGTTCCATGCCCTTGTCAACAGAATGCTCCATGACCCTTGTCATCACAATGCTCCGTGACTCCAGTCATCACAATGCTTCATAACGTTTGTCATCACAACGGTCCATGCCTGCGTCATCGCAAGGCTCTGTGACCTTTGTGACCACAATGCTCCATGAACTTTTCATCACAATTCTCGTGACCCTTGTCATCACAATGCTCCATGCCTTTTTCAGAACAATGCTCCATGACCCTTGTCATCACAATGTGCCATGTGCTTTACACCACAATGATCCACAACCTTGTCATCGCTATGCTCCATAAACCTTGTAATCACAATGCTCCATGAACTTCTCATCCAAATACTCTCTCACATGAGATATCACAATGTTCCATCACTAGTCATCACAATCCTCCCTCACCCCTGTTATCACAATGTTCCATGACCCCTGTCATCACAATGCTACATCCCCTTATCAGCACAATTTTCCATGACCCCTGACATCACAATGTTCCATAACCCCTGTCATCAAAATGCTCCATGACCATTTTCATCCCAAAGCTCTATGACCCCTGGCATCACAATGTTCTATAACCCCTGTCATCAAAATATTACATTACATTTTTCATCAAATTGCTGCATGACCCTGTCATCAAAATGCTCCCTGCCCTTCTCATCACAATGCACCACACACTTGTCATCAAAATGCTCCATGACCATGGTCATCACTAAGCTCCATGAACCTTGGCATCACAATGCTCCATGCCATGGACATCACAATGCTCCATGAACCCTCTCATCACATTGCTCCCTGCACTTGTCATCACAAAGCTCCATGACACTTGTCATCACAATGCTCGATGCCCTTCTCATCACAATGCTCCATGTCCTTGTCATTACAATCCTCCATCACCCATGTATCACAGTGTACCGTGCCCTTGTCATCACAATGTGCCATGCCCACTGTCATCACAATAATCCATGAAACATTTCAGACCAATGCTCAATGCACTTCTCATCACAATGCTCCATTACCACTGTCAACAATGCTCCATGACCCCTGCCATCACAATGTTCCACGGCCTTGTGATCACAAGACTAAATGACCATTGTCATCAAAATGCTCCAAAACCCATGTAATCACAATGCTCCATGCCCTTGTCATCACAGAGCTCTATGACGCATGTCATCAGAATGTTCCATGGCCTTCTCCACACAATGCTCCATGCCCTTGTCATCACAATGCTCCAAGACACTCGTAATCACAATGCTCCATGCCCCTTTTCATCAGAAGGCTCCATGATATTTGTCATCACAAGTCTCCATGGTCAACTCATCACAATGCTCCAAGACCTTGTCATCACCATGCTCCATTCCCTTGTCATCACAATGCTCCATGACTCCTGTCATCACAATACTCCATGAACATTTTCAGCCCAATGCTCCATGACCTTCTCATCACAATGCTCCATGACCAATATCATCACAATGCTCCATGACCACTGTCATCACAACACTCCATGACACCTGACAACACAACGATCCGGGACTCTTGTCATCACAATGCTCCAAGACCATGCAATCACAATGCTCCATGACCCCTGTCATCACAATACTCCATGAACATTTTCAGCCCAATGCTCCATGACCCTTGTCATCACAATGATCCATGCCCTTGTCATCCCAATGTTCCATGACCCCTGTATTCACAGTGCTCCGTGACGCTTGTCATCACAGTGCTCCATGACACCTGTCATCACAATGCTCCATGCCTTTGTCAGCAAAATGCTACATGGCCTTGTCATTACAATGCTCTATGCGCTTGTCATCACAATACTCGATTACCATTGTCATCACAATCCTCCATGAACCTTGGGATCACATTGCTTCATGCCCTTGTCATCACAATGCTACATACTCCTTGAAATCAAAATGATCCATGACCTCTGTCATCACAATGCTCCAAACCCTTGTGATCACAATGTTCCATAACAATTGTCCTCACAACGCTCCAAGATGCCTGTCATCACAATACTCCATACACTTTTCATCACAATTCTCCATGACCTTTGTCATCACAATTCTCAATACACTTTTCATCACAGTGCTCGCTGACACTTGTCGTCAGTATGCTCCATGAAACCTATCATGACAAGGCTCCATGCCTTTTTCATCACAATGATCCATGCCCTTTTCATCAAAATGCTCCAAGACCCCTGTAATCACAATGCTCCATGCCCTTGCCATCCAAAGCTCCATGACGCATGTCATCAGAATGTTCCATGGACTTCTCATCACAATGCTCCCTGCTCTTGTCATCACAAAGCACTAAGACCCCTGTAATCACAATGCTCCATGCCCCTTTTCATCTCAATGCTCCTAGGAACCCTGTCAGCACAATGAACAATGCCCATCATCATAATGATTCAGGCAATTGTCATCACAATCAAATCAAAATGCTCCATGACCTCTGTCATCACAATGCTCAAAATCCTGGTGATCACAATGTTGAATAACACTTATCATCACAACACCCCATGACGCTCATCATCACAATGATCCATGGTCGTCTCATCACAAGGCTCCATGACCTTTGTCATCAAAATTCTCAATAAACTTGTCATCACAATGCTCGCTGACACTTGTCGTCAGAATGCTCCTTGAACCATGTCACAAAAAGGCTCCATGTCGTTTTCATCAAAAAGCCCCATGCCGTTTTCATCCCAATGCTGCATGCCATTGTCATCCAAATACACCACAGGCTTGTCATCAGAATGCTCCATGACCCTTGTCATCAGAATTCTCCATGCACTTGTCAGCACAATGCTCCCTGACCCTTGCCATCACAATGCTCCAAGCCATTGTCATCACAATGCTCCATTACCATTGTCATCAGAATCCTCCATGACACTTGGCATCACAATGCTCCATGCCATTGTCATCACAATGCTAAATGACCTTGTCATTACAATCCTCTATGCGCTTGTCATCACAATACTCCATTTCCATTGTCATCACAATCCTCCATCAACCTTGGGATCACATTGCTTCATGCCCTTGTCATCACAATGCTCCATGCTCCTTGAAATCAAAATGATCCATGACCTCTGTCATCACAATGCTCCAAACCCTTGTGATCACATTGTTCCATAACACTTGTCATCACAACGCTCAATGATGCCTGTCATCACAATACTCCATGCCCTTTTCATCACAATGCTCCATGACCTTTGTCATCACAATTCTCAATACACTTGTGATCACAATGCTCCCTGACACTTGTCATCAGAATGCTCCTTGAAACCCGTCACGAAAAGGCTCCATGCCTTTTTCTTCACAATGCCCCATGCCATTTTCATCACAATGTTCCATACCATTGTCATCAAAATACTGCACAAGCTTGTCATCAGAATGCTCCCGGACCCTTGTCATCACAATGCTCCATTACCTTTCTCATCAGAATCCTCCATGACACTTGGCATCACAGTGCTACATGCCATTGTCATCACAATGGGCCATTACATATGTCATCACAATGCTCCCTGACATTAATCTTCACAATACTGCATGACCTGGTCATCACAATGCTCCATGCCCTTGTCATCACAATAGGCCATTCCAACTGTCATCGCAATGAACCATGAAAGTTATTAGACCAATGTTCCATTCCCTTGTCATCACAATGCTCCATGCCCTTGTTATCACAATGCTCCATGACCCCTGTCATCACAATGCTCCGTTACTCCAATCATCACAATGCTTCATGACTTTGTCATCACAGTGGTCCATGCCCTCACCATCAACAGTCTCTGTGACATTTTTAACCCCAACGCTCCATGAACTTTTCATCACAATGCTCCGTGACCCTTGTCATCACAATGCTACATGCCTTTGTCAGAACAATGCTCCATGACACTTGTCATCACAATGTGCCATGCGCTTTTCATCACAATGATCCACAACCTTGTCATCGCTATGCTCCATAAACCTTGTAATCACAATGCTCCATGCACTTCTCATCCAAATGCTCTCTCACATGAGATATCACAATGTTCCATCACTAGTCATCAAAATCCTCCCTCACCCCTGTTATCACAATGTTCAATAACCCTTGTCATCACCATGCTACATCCCCTTATCAGCACAATGTTCCATGACCCCTGACATAACAATGTTCTATATCCCCTGTCATCAAAATGCTCCATGACCCATTTCATCCCAAAGCTCCATGACCGCTGGCATCACAATGTTCTATAAGGCCTGTCATCAAAATGTTCCATTACACTTTTCATCAAATTGCTGCATGAACATGTCATCAAAATGCTCCCTGCCCTTCTCATCACAATGCACCACACCCTTGTCACCAAAAAGCTCCATGACCATTGCCCTCACTAAGCTCCATGACCCTTGGCATCACAATGCTCCATGTCATTGTCATCACAATGCTCCATGAACCTTCTCATCACATTGCTCCATGCCCTTGTCATCACAAAGCTCCATGACTCTTGTCATCACAATGCTCGATGCCCTTTTCATCACAATGCTCCATGCCCTTGTCATTACAATCCTCCATCACCCATGTATCACAGTGTACCGTGCACTTGTCATCACAATGCTCCATGCCCACTCTCATCACAATAATCCATGAAACATTTCAGACTAATGCTCAATGCCCTTCTCATCACAATGCTCCATTACCTCTGTCATAACAATGCTCCATGACACCTGACATGACAATGCTCCATGCCCTTGTCATCACAATGCTCCAAGACCCTCATAATCACAAGTTTCCATGCCCCTTTTCATCAGAATGCTCCATTAGACTTGTCATCACAATTCTCCATGGTCATCTCATCACAATGCTCCAGGACCTTGTCATCTCCATTCTCCATTCCCTTGTCATCACAATGCTTCATGACCCCTGTCATCACAATACTCCATGAAAATTTTCAGCCCAATGCTCCATTACCTTCTCATCACAATGCTCCATGACCAATATCATCACAATGCTCCATGACCACTGTCATCACAACACTCCATGACACCTGACAACACAATGATCAGGGACTCCTGTCATCACAATGCTCCAAGACCCCTGTAATCACAATGCTCCATGACCCCTGTCATCACAATACTCCATGAACATTTTCAGCCTAATGCTCCATGACCCTTGTCATCAAATTGATCCATGCCCTTGTCATCCCAATGTTCCATAACCACTGTATTCACAATGCTCCTTGACGCTTGTCATCACAGTGCTCCATGACACCTGTCATCACAATGCTCCATGAATTTGTCAGCAAAATGCTACATGACCTTTTCATTACAATGCTCTATGCGCTTGTCATCACAGTACTCCATTACCATTGTCATCACTATCCGCCATGAACATTGGGATCACATTGCTTCATGCCCTTGTCATCACAATGCTCCATGCTCCTTGAAATCAACATGATCCATAACCTCTATCATCACAATGCTCCAAACCCTTGTGATCACAATGTTCCACAACACTTGTCCTCACAATGCTCCATGATGCCTGTCATCACAATACTCCATGCCCTTTTCATCACAATGCTCCATGACCTTTGTCATCACAATTATCAATACACTTGTCATCACAATGCTCCCTGACTCTTGTCGTCAGAATGCTCCTTGAACCGTGTCACGAAAAGGCTCCATGCCTTTTTCATCACAAAGCCCCATGCCATTTTCATCCCAATGCTCCATGCCATTGTCATCAAAATACTCCACAAGCTTGTCATCAGAATGCTCCGTGACCCTTGTCATCACAATTCTCCATGCACTTGTCAGCACAATGCACCCTGACCCTTGTCATCACAATGCTCCAAGCCATTGTCATCAAAATACTCCACAAGCTTGTCATCAGAATGCTCACTGACACTTGTCATCACAATGCTCCAAGCCATTATCATCACAATGCTCCATTACCTTTGTCATCAGAATCCTCCATGACACTTGGCATCACAATGCTCCATGCCATTGTCATCAAAATGGGCCATTACATATGTCATCACAATGCTCCCTGACACATCTCTTCACCATACTTCATGCCCTTGTCTTAACAATGCGCCATTCAAACTGTCATCACAATAATCCATGAAACTTATTAGACCAATGCTCCATGCCCTTGTCATCACAATGCTCCATGACCTTGTTATCACAATGTTCCAAGACCCCTGTAATCAGAATGCTCCATGCCCCTTTTCATCAGTATGCTCCATGAGACTTTTCATCACATGGTTCCATGGTTTTCTCATCATAATGCTCCAGGAACTTGTCATCACAATGCTTCACAACATTGTCATGAAAATTCTCAATGGCACTTGTCATCATAATGCTCCAAGCCCTAGTCATCACAATGCTCCATGATATTGGTCATCACAATCCTCCCTTACATTTGGCATCACAATGCTCCATGCCATTGTCATCGCAATGGACCAGGATATATGTCATCACAATACCCTGACACCTCTCTTCACAATACTCCATGCCCTTATCATCACAAAGCTCCATGCCCTTGTCTTCACAATGCACCATGTCCACTGTCATCACAATAATCTATGAAAATTGTCAGACCAAAGCTCCATGACCCTGTCATCACAATTCTCCATGCCCTTGTCATCACAATGCTCCATGTCCCCTGTCATCACAATGCTCCGTGACTCCAGTCATAACAATGCTTCATAAAGTTTGTCATCACAGCAGTCCATGCCCACGTCATCACAAGGCTCTGTGACCTTTGTAACCACAATGCTCCATGAACTTTTCATCACAATGCTCCATGACCCTTGTCCTCACAATGCTCCATGCCTTTGTCAGAACAATTCTCCATGACCCTTGTCATCACAATGTGCCATGCGCTTTTCATCACAATGATCCACAACCTTGTCATCACTATGCTCAATAAACCTTGTAATCACAATGCTCCATGCACTTTTCCTCCAAATGCTCTCTCACATGAGATATCACAATGTTCCATCACTAGTCATCACAATCCTCCCTCACCCCAGTTATCACAATGTACCATGACCCCTGTCATCACAATGCTACATCCCCTTATCAACACAATATTCCATGACACCTGACATCACAATGTTCCATAACCACTGTCATCAAAATGCTCCATGACCCTTTTCATCCCAAAGCTCCATGATCCCTGGCCACACAATGTTCAATAACGCCTGTCATCAAAATATTCCATTACACTTTTCATCAAATTGCTGCATGACCCTGTCATCAAAATGCTGCCTGCCTTTCTCATCACAATGCACCACACCCTTGTCATCAAAATGCTCCATGACCTTTGTCATCCCAAAGCTCCATGACACTTGGCATCACAATGCTCCATGTCATTGTCATCACAATGCTCCATGAACCCAGTCATCACATTGCTCCATGCCCTTGTCATCACAAAGCTCAATAACACTTGTCATCACAATGCTCGATGCCTTTCTCATCACAATGCTCCATGCCCTTGTCATTACAATCCTCCATGACCCATGTATCACAGTGTTCCGTGCCCTTGTCATCACAATGCTCCATGCCCCATCTCATCACAATAATCCATGAAACATTTCAGACCAATGCTCAATGCCCTTCTCATCACAATGCTCCATTACTTCTGTCATAACAATGCTCCAATACCCCTGCCATCACAATGTTCCACGGCCTTGTTATCACAAGGCTCCATGACCCTTGTCATCAAAATAGCCCAAGACCCCTGTAATCACAATGCTCAATGCCCTAGTCATAACAAAGCTCGATGACGCATGTCATCAGAAAGTTCCATGGCCTTCTCCTAAAAATGCTCCATGCCCTTGTCATCACAATGCTCGAAGACCCCAGTAATCACAATGCTCCATGCCCCTTTTCTTCAGAATGCTCCATGAGACTTGTCATCACAAGTCTCCTTGGTCATCTCATAACAATGCTCCAGGACCTTGTCATCACCATGCTCCATTCCCTTGTCATCACAATGCTCCATGACCCCTGTCATCACAATACTCCATGAAAATTTTCAGCCCAATGCTCCATGACATTCTCATCACAATGCTCCATGACCAATATCATCACAATGCTCCAAGACCACAGTCATCACAACACTCCATCACACCAGACAACACAATGATCCGGGACTCTTGTCATCACAATGCTCCAAGACCGCTCTAATGACAATGCTTCATGACCCCTGTCATCACAACACTTCATGAACATTTTCAGCCCAATGCTCCATGACCCTTGTCATCACAATGATATATGCCCTTCTCATCCCAATGCTCCATGACCCCTGTATTCACAATGCTCCATGACGCTTGTCATCACAGTGCTCCATGACACCTGTCATCACAATGCTCCATGCCTTTGTCAGCAAAATGCTACATGACCTTGTCATTACAATGCTCTATGTGCTTATCATCACAATACTCCATTACCATTGTCATCACAATCCTCAATGAACCTTGGGATCACATTGCTTCATGCCCTTGTCATCACAATGCTCCATGCTCCTTGAAATGAAAATGATCCATGACCTCTGTCATCACAATGCTCCAAACCCTTGTGATCACAATGTTCCATAACACTTGTCATCACTATGATCCATGATGTCTGTCATCACAATACTCCATGCCCTTTTCATCACAGTGCTCCATGAAATTTGTCATCACAATTCTCAATACACTTGTCATCACAATGCTCCCTGACACTTGTCGTCAGAATGCTCCTTGAACCGTGTCACGAAAAGGCTCCATGCCATTTTCATCACAAATCCACATGCCGTTTTCATCCCAGTGCTCCATGCCATTGTCATCAAAATACTCCACAAGTTTGTCATCAGAATGCTCCATGACGCTTGTCATCACAATTCTCCATGCACTTGTCAGCAAAATGCTCCCTGACCCTTATCATCACAATGCTCCAAGCCATTGTCATCACAATGCTCCATTACCTTTGTCATCAGAATCCTCCATGACACTTGGCATCACAATGCTCCATGCCATTGTCATCACAATGGGCCATTACATATGTCATCACAATGCTCCCTGACACCTCTCTTCACAATACTGCATAACCTGGTCAGCACAATGCTACATGCCCTTGTCATCACAATGTGCCATTCCAACTCTCATCACAATAATCCATGAAAATTATTAGACCAATGCTCCTTGCCCTTGTTATCACAATGTTCCAAGTCCACTGTAATCAGAATGCTCCATGCCCCTTTTCATCAGAATGCTCCATGTGACATGTCATCAGAAGGCTCCATGGATTTCTCATCACAATGCTCCATGACCTTTGTCATCACAATGCTCCAAGACCCATGTAATCACAATGCTTCATGCCCCTGTCATCGCAATGGACCATGACATTTGGCATCACAATACTCCATGGCATTGTCTTTGAAATTGACCATGACATATGTCATCACAATGCCCCCTTACACCAGTTTTCACAATACTCCATGCCCTTGTCATCACAATGCTCCATGCCCTTGTCATCACAATGCACCATGTCCAATGTCATCACAATAATCTATTAAACTTGTCAGACCAATGCTCCATGCCCCTGTCATCACATTGTTCCATGCCCTTGTCAACAGAATGCTCCATGACCCTTGTCATCACAATGCTCCGTGACTCCAGTCATCACAATGCTTCATAACGTTTGTCATCACAACGGTCCATGCCTGCGTCATCGCAAGGCTCTGTGACCTTTGTGACCACAATGCTCCATGAACTTTTCATCACAATTCTCGTGACCCTTGTCATCACAATGCTCCATGCCTTTTTCAGAACAATGCTCCATGACCCTTGTCATCACAATGTGCCATGTGCTTTACACCACAATGATCCACAACCTTGTCATCGCTATGCTCCATAAACCTTGTAATCACAATGCTCCATGAACTTCTCATCCAAATACTCTCTCACATGAGATATCACAATGTTCCATCACTAGTCATCACAATCCTCCCTCACCCCTGTTATCACAATGTTCCATGACCCCTGTCATCACAATGCTACATCCCCTTATCAGCACAATTTTCCATGACCCCTGACATCACAATGTTCCATAACCCCTGTCATCAAAATGCTCCATGACCATTTTCATCCCAAAGCTCTATGACCCCTGGCATCACAATGTTCTATAACCCCTGTCATCAAAATATTACATTACATTTTTCATCAAATTGCTGCATGACCCTGTCATCAAAATGCTCCCTGCCCTTCTCATCACAATGCACCACACACTTGTCATCAAAATGCTCCATGACCATGGTCATCACTAAGCTCCATGAACCTTGGCATCACAATGCTCCATGCCATGGACATCACAATGCTCCATGAACCCTCTCATCACATTGCTCCCTGCACTTGTCATCACAAAGCTCCATGACACTTGTCATCACAATGCTCGATGCCCTTCTCATCACAATGCTCCATGTCCTTGTCATTACAATCCTCCATCACCCATGTATCACAGTGTACCGTGCCCTTGTCATCACAATGTGCCATGCCCACTGTCATCACAATAATCCATGAAACATTTCAGACCAATGCTCAATGCACTTCTCATCACAATGCTCCATTACCACTGTCAACAATGCTCCATGACCCCTGCCATCACAATGTTCCACGGCCTTGTGATCACAAGACTAAATGACCATTGTCATCAAAATGCTCCAAAACCCATGTAATCACAATGCTCCATGCCCTTGTCATCACAGAGCTCTATGACGCATGTCATCAGAATGTTCCATGGCCTTCTCCACACAATGCTCCATGCCCTTGTCATCACAATGCTCCAAGACACTCGTAATCACAATGCTCCATGCCCCTTTTCATCAGAAGGCTCCATGATATTTGTCATCACAAGTCTCCATGGTCAACTCATCACAATGCTCCAAGACCTTGTCATCACCATGCTCCATTCCCTTGTCATCACAATGCTCCATGACTCCTGTCATCACAATACTCCATGAACATTTTCAGCCCAATGCTCCATGACCTTCTCATCACAATGCTCCATGACCAATATCATCACAATGCTCCATGACCACTGTCATCACAACACTCCATGACACCTGACAACACAACGATCCGGGACTCTTGTCATCACAATGCTCCAAGACCATGCAATCACAATGCTCCATGACCCCTGTCATCACAATACTCCATGAACATTTTCAGCCCAATGCTCCATGACCCTTGTCATCACAATGATCCATGCCCTTGTCATCCCAATGTTCCATGACCCCTGTATTCACAGTGCTCCGTGACGCTTGTCATCACAGTGCTCCATGACACCTGTCATCACAATGCTCCATGCCTTTGTCAGCAAAATGCTACATGGCCTTGTCATTACAATGCTCTATGCGCTTGTCATCACAATACTCGATTACCATTGTCATCACAATCCTCCATGAACCTTGGGATCACATTGCTTCATGCCCTTGTCATCACAATGCTACATACTCCTTGAAATCAAAATGATCCATGACCTCTGTCATCACAATGCTCCAAACCCTTGTGATCACAATGTTCCATAACAATTGTCCTCACAACGCTCCAAGATGCCTGTCATCACAATACTCCATACACTTTTCATCACAATTCTCCATGACCTTTGTCATCACAATTCTCAATACACTTTTCATCACAGTGCTCCCTGACACTTGTCGTCAGTATGCTCCATGAAACCTATCATGACAAGGCTCCATGCCTTTTTCATCACAATGATCCATGCCCTTTTCATCAAAATGCTCCAAGACCCCTGTAATCACAATGCTCCATGCCCTTGCCATCCAAAGCTCCATGACGCATGTCATCAGAATGTTCCATGGACTTCTCATCACAATGCTCCCTGCTCTTGTCATCACAAAGCACTAAGACCCCTGTAATCACAATGCTCCATGCCCCTTTTCATCTCAATGCTCCTAGGAACCCTGTCAGCACAATGAACAATGCCCATCATCATAATGATTCAGGCAATTGTCATCACAATCAAATCAAAATGCTCCATGACCTCTGTCATCACAATGCTCAAAATCCTGGTGATCACAATGTTGAATAACACTTATCATCACAACACCCCATGACGCTCATCATCACAATGATCCATGGTCGTCTCATCACAAGGCTCCATGACCTTTGTCATCAAAATTCTCAATAAACTTGTCATCACAATGCTCGCTGACACTTGTCGTCAGAATGCTCCTTGAACCATGTCACAAAAAGGCTCCATGTCGTTTTCATCAAAAAGCCCCATGCCGTTTTCATCCCAATGCTGCATGCCATTGTCATCCAAATACACCACAGGCTTGTCATCAGAATGCTCCATGACCCTTGTCATCACAATTCTCCATGCACTTGTCAGCACAATGCTCCCTGACCCTTGCCATCACAATGCTCCAAGCCATTGTCATCACAATGCTCCATTACCATTGTCATCACAATGCTCCATGCCATTGTCATCACAATGCTAAATGACCTTGTCATTACAATCCTCTATGCGCTTGTCATCACAATACTCCATTTCCATTGTCATCACAATCCTCCATCAACCTTGGGATCACATTGCTTCATGCCCTTGTCATCACAATGCTCCATGCTCCTTGAAATCAAAATGATCCATGACCTCTGTCATCACAATGCTCCAAACCCTTGTGATCACATTGTTCCATAACACTTGTCATCACAACGCTCAATGATGCCTGTCATCACAATACTCCATGCCCTTTTCATCACAATGCTCCATGACCTTTGTCATCACAATTCTAATTACACTTGTGATCACAATGCTCCCTGACACTTGTCATCAGAATGCTCCTTGAAACCCGTCACGAAAAGGCTCCATGCCTTTTTCTTCACAATGCCCCATGCCATTTTCATCACAATGTTCCATACCATTGTCATCAAAATACTCCACAAGCTTGTCATCAGAATGCTCCCGGACCCTTGTCATCACAATGCTCCATTACCTTTCTCATCAGAATCCTCCATGACACTTGGCATCACAGTGCTACATGCCATTGTCATCACAATGGGCCATTACATATGTCATCACAATGCTCCCTGACACTTATCTTCACAATACTGCATGACCTGGTCATCACAATGCTCCATGCCCTTGTCATCACAATAGGCCATTCCAACTGTTATCGCAACGAACCATGAAAGTTATTAGACCAATGTTCCATGCCCTTGTCATCACAATGCTCCATGCCCTTGTTATCACAATGCTCCATGACCCCTGTCATCACAATGCTCCGTTACTCCAATCATCACAATGCTTCATGACTTTGTCATCACAGTGGTCCATGCCCTCACCATCAACAGTCTCTGTGACATTTTTAATCCCAACACTCCATGAACTTTTCATCACAATGCTCCGTGACCCTTGTCATCACAAAGCTACATGCCTTTGTCAGAACAATGCTCCATGACACTTGTCATCACAATGTGCCATGCGCTTTTCATCACAATGATCCACAACCTTGTCATCGCTATGCTCCATAAACCTTGTAATCACAATGCTCCATGCACTTCTCATCCAAATGCTCTCTCACATGAGATATCACAATGTTCCATCACTAGTCATCAAAATCCTCCCTCACCCCTGTTATCACAATGTTCAATAACCCTTGTCATCACCATGCTACATCCCCTTATCAGCACAATGTTCCATGACCCCTGACATCACAATGTTCTATATCCCCTGTCATCAAAATGCTCCATGACCCATTTCATCCCAAAGCTCCATGACCGCTGGCATCACAATGTTCTATAAGGCCTGTCATCAAAATGTTCCATTACACTTTTCATCAAATTGCTGCATGAACATGTCATCAAAATGCTCCCTGCCCTTCTCATCACAATGCACCACACCCTTGTCACCAAAAAGCTCCATGACCATTGCCCTCACTAAGCTCCATGACCCTTGGCATCACAATGCTCCATGTCATTGTCATCACAATGCTCCATGAACCTTCTCATCACATTGCTCCATGCCCTTGTCATCACAAAGCTCCATGACTCTTGTCATCACAATGCTCGATGCCCTTTTCATCACAATGCTCCATGCCCTTGTCATTACAATCCTCCATCACCCATGTATCACAGTGTACCGTGCACTTGTCATCACAATGCTCCATGCCCACTCTCATCACAATAATCCATGAAACATTTCAGACTAATGCTCAATGCCCTTCTCATCACAATGCTCCATTACCTCTGTCATAACAATGCTCCATGACACCTGACATGACAATGCTCCATGCCCTTGTCATCACAATGCTCCAAGACCCTCGTAATCACAAGTTTCCATGCCCCTTTTCATCAGAATGCTCCATTAGACTTGTCATCACAATTCTCCATGGTCATCTCATCACAATGCTCCAGGACCTTGTCATCTCCATTCTCCATTCCCTTGTCATCACAATGCTTCATGACCCCTGTCATCACAATACTCCATGAAAATTTTCAGCCCAATGCTCCATTAACTTCTCATCACAATGCTCCATGACCAATATCATCACAATGCTCCATGACACCTGACAACACAATGATCAGGGACTCCTGTCATCACAATGCTCCAAGACCCCTGTAATCACAATGCTCCATGACCCCTGTCATCACAATACTCCATGAACATTTTCAGCCGAATGCTCCATGACCCTTGTCATCAAATTGATCCATGCCCTTGTCATCCCGATGTTCCATAACCACTGTATTCAGAATGCTCCTTGACGCTTGTCATCACAGTGCTCCATGACACCTGTCATCACAATGCCCCATGAATTTGTCAGCAAAATGCTACATGAACTTTTCATTACAATGCTCTATGCACTTGTCATCACAATACTCCATTACCATTGTCATCACTATCCGCCATGAACATTGGGATCACATTGCTTCATGCCCTTGTCATCACAATGCTCCATGCTCCTTGAAATCAACATGATCCATAACCTCTATCATCACAATGCTCCAAACCCTTGTGATCACAATGTTCCATAACACTTGTCCTCACAATGCTCCATGATGCCTGTCATCACAATACTCCATGCCCTTTTCATCACAATGCTCCATGACCTTTGTCATCACAATTATCAATACACTTGTCATCACAATTATCTCTGACTCTTGTCGTCAGAATGCTCCTTGAACCGTGTCACGAAAAGGCTCCATGCCTTTTTCATCACAAAGCCCCATGCCATTTTCATCCCAATGCTCCATGCCATTGTCATCAAAATACTCCACAAGCTTGTCATCAGAATGCTCCATGACCCTTGTCATCACAATGCTCCGTGACTCCAGTCATCACAATGCTTCATAACGTTTGTCATCACAACGGTCCATGCCTGCGTCATCGCAAGGCTCTGTGACCTTTGTGACCACAATGCTCCATGAACTTTTCATCACAATTCTCGTGACCCTTGTCATCACAATGCTCCATGCCTTTTTCAGAACAATGCTCCATGACCCTTGTCATCACAATGTGCCATGTGCTTTACACCACAATGATCCACAACCTTGTCATCGCTATGCTCCATAAACCTTGTAATCACAATGCTCCATGAACTTCTCATCCAAATACTCTCTCACATGAGATATCACAATGTTCCATCACTAGTCATCACAATCCTCCCTCACCCCTGTTATCACAATGTTCCATGACCCCTGTCATCACAATGCTACATCCCCTTATCAGCACAATTTTCCATGACCCCTGACATCACAATGTTCCATACCCCCTGTCATCAAAATGCTCCATGACCATTTTCATCCCAAAGCTCTATGATCCCTGGCATCACAATGTTCTATAACCCCTGTCATCAAAATATTACATTACATTTTTCATCAAATTGCTGCATGACCCTGTCATCAAAATGCTCCCTGCCCTTCTCATCACAATGCACCACACACTTGTCATCAAAATGCTCCATGACCATGGTCATCACTAAGCTCCATGAACCTTGGCATCACAATGCTCCATGCCATGGACATCACAATGCTCCATGAACCCTCTCATCACATTGCTCCCTGCACTTGTCATCACAAAGCTCCATGACACTTGTCATCACAATGCTCGATGCCCTTCTCATCACAATGCTCCATGTCCTTGTCATTACAATCCTCCATCACCCATGTATCACAGTGTACCGTGCCCTTGTCATCACAATGCGCCATGCCCACTGTCATCACAATAATCCATGAAACATTTCAGACCAATGCTCAATGCACTTCTCATCACAATGCTCCATTACCACTGTCAACAATGCTCCATGACCCCTGCCATCACAATGTTCCACGGCCTTGTGATCACAAGACTAAATGACCATTGTCATCAAAATGCTCCAAAACCCATGTAATCACAATGCTCCATGCCCTTGTCATCACAGAGCTCCATGACGCATGTCATCAGAATGTTCCATGGCCTTCTCCACACAATGCTCCATGCCCTTGTCATCACAATGCTCCAAGACACTCGTAATCACAATGCTCCATGCCCCTTTTCATCAGAAGGCTCCATGATATTTGTCATCACAAGTCTCCATGGTCAACTCATCACAATGCTCCAAGACCTTGTCATCACCATGCTCTATTCCCTTGTCATCACAATGCTCCATGACTCCTGTCATCACAATACTCCATGAACATTTTCAGCCCAATGCTCCATGACCTTCTCATCACAATGCTCCATGACCAATATCATCACAATGCTCCATGACCACTGTCATCACAACACTCCATGACACCTGACAACACAACGATCCGGGACTCTTGTCATCACAATGCTCCAAGACCATGCAATCACAATGCTCCATGACCCCTGTCATCACAATACTCCATGAACATTTTCAGCCCAATGCTCCATGACCCTTGTCATCACAATGATCCATGCCCTTGTCATCCCAATGTTCCATGACCCCTGTATTCACAGTGCTCCGTGACGCTTGTCATCACAGTGCTCCATGACACCTGTCATCACAATGCTCCATGCCTTTGTCAGCAAAATGCTACATGGCCTTGTCATTACAATGCTCTATGCGCTTGTCATCACAATACTCGATTACCATTGTCATCACAATCCTCCATGAACCTTGGGATCACATTGCTTCATGCCCTTGTCATCACAATGCTACATACTCCTTGAAATCAAAATGATCCATGACCTCTGTCATCACAATGCTCCAAACCCTTGTGATCACAATGTTCCATAACAATTGTCCTCACAACGCTCCAAGATGCCTGTCATCACAATACTCCATACACTTTTCATCACAATTCTCCATGACCTTTGTCATCACAATTCTCAATACACTTTTCATCACAGTGCTCCCTGACACTTGTCGTCAGTATGCTCCATGAAACCTATCATGACAAGGCTCCATGCCTTTTTCATCACAATGATCCATGCCCTTTTCATCAAAATGCTCCAAGACCCCTGTAATCACAATGCTCCATGCCCTTGCCATCCAAAGCTCCATGACGCATGTCATCAGAATGTTCCATGGACTTCTCATCACAATGCTCCCTGCTCTTGTCATCACAAAGCACTAAGACCCCTGTAATCACAATGCTCCATGCCCCTTTTCATCTCAATGCTCCTAGGAACCCTGTCAGCACAATGAACAATGGCCATCATCATAATGATTCAGGCAATTGTCATCACAATCAAATCAAAATGCTCCATGACCTCTGTCATCACAATGCTCAAAATCCTGGTGATCACAATGTTGAATAACACTTAACATCACAACACCCCATGACGCTCATCATCACAATGATCCATGGTCGTCTCATCACAAGGCTCCATGACCTTTGTCATCAAAATTCTCAATAAACTTGTCATCACAATGCTCGCTGACACTTGTCGTCAGAATGCTCCTTGAACCATGTCACAAAAAGGCTCCATGTCGTTTGCATCAAAAAGCCCCATGCCGTTTTCATCCCAATGCTGCATACCATTGTCATCCAAATACACCACAGGCTTGTCATCAGAATGCTCCATGACCTTTGTCATCACAATTCTCCATGCACTTGTCAGCACAATGCTCCCTGACCCTTGTCATCACAATGCTCCAAGCCATTGTCATCACAATGCTCCATTACCATTGTCATCAGAATCCTCCATGACACTTGGCATCACAATGCTCCATGCCATTGTCATCACAAGCTCCATGTCTTTGTCAGCAAAATGCTAAATGACCTTGTCATTACAATCCTCTATGCGCTTGTCATCACAATACTCCATTTCCATTGTCATCACAATCCTCCATCAACCTTGGGATCACATTGCTTCATGCCCTTGTCATCACAATGCTCCATGCTCCTTGAAATCAAAATGATCCATGACCTCTGTCATCACAATGCTCCAAACCCTTGTGATCACATTGTTCCATAACACTTGTCATCACAACGCTCAATGATGCCTGTCATCACAATACTCCATGCCCTTTTCATCACAATGCTCCATGACCTTTGTCATCACAATTCTCAATACACTTGTGATCACAATGCTCCCTGACACTTGTCATCAGAATGCTCCTTGAAACCCGTCACGAAAAGGCTCCATGCCTTTTTCTTCACAATGCCCCATGCCAATTTCATCACAATGTTCCATACCATTGTCATCAAAATACTCCACAAGCTTGTCATCAGAATGCTCCCGGACCCTAGTCATCACAATGCTCCATTACCTTTCTCATCAGAATCCTCCATGACACTTGGCATCACAGTGCTACATGCCATTGTCATCACAATGGGCCATTACATATGTCATCACAATGCTCCCTGACACTTATCTTCACAATACTGCATGACCTGGTCATCACAATGCTCCATGCCCTTGTCATCACAATAGGCCATTCCAACTGTCATCGCAACGAACCATGAAAGTTATTAGACCAATGTTCCATGCCCTTGTCATCACAATGCTCCATGCCCTTGTTATCACAATGCTCCATGACCCCTGTCATCACAATGCTCCGTTACTCCAATCATCACAATGCTTCATGACTTTGTCATCACAGTGGTCCATGCCCTCACCATCAACAGTCTCTGTGACATTTTTAATCCCAACGCTCCATGAACTTTTCATCACAATGCTCCGTGACCCTTGTCATCACAAAGCTACATGCCTTTGTCAGAACAATGCTCCATGACACTTGTCATCACAATGTGCCATGCGCTTTTCATCACAATGATCCACAACCTTGTCATCGCTATGCTCCATAAACCTTGTAATCACAATGCTCCATGCACTTCTCATCCAAATGCTCTCTCACATGAGATATCACAATGTTCCATCACTAGTCATCAAAATCCTCCCTCACCCCTGTTATCACAATGTTCAATAACCCTTGTCATCACCATGCTACATCCCCTTATCAGCACAATGTTCCATGACCCCTGACATCACAATGTTCTATATCCCCTGTCATCAAAATGCTCCATGACCCATTTCATCCCAAAGCTCCATGACCGCTGGCATCACAATGTTCTATAAGGCCTGTCATCAAAATGTTCCATTACACTTTTCATCAAATTGCTGCATGAACATGTCATCAAAATGCTCCCTGCCCTTCTCATCACAATGCACCACACCCTTGTCACCAAAAAGCTCCATGACCATTGCCCTCACTAAGCTCCATGACCCTTGGCATCACAATGCTCCATGTCATTGTCATCACAATGCTCCATGAACCTTCTCATCACATTGCTCCATGCCCTTGTCATCACAAAGCTCCATGACTCTTGTCATCACAATGCTCGATGCCCTTTTCATCACAATGCTCCATGCCCTTGTCATTACAATCCTCCATCACCCATGTATCACAGTGTACCGTGCACTTGTCATCACAATGCTCCATGCCCACTCTCATCACAATAATCCATGAAACATTTCAGACTAATGCTCAATGCCCTTCTCATCACAATGCTCCATTACCTCTGTCATAACAATGCTCCATGACACCTGACATGACAATGCTCCATGCCCTTGTCATCACAATGCTCCAAGACCCTCGTAATCACAAGATTCCATGCCCCTTTTTATCAGAATGCTCCATTAGACTTGTCATCACAATTCTCCATGGTCATCTCATCACAATGCTCCAGGACCTTGTCATCTCCATTCTCCATTCCCTTGTCATCACAATGCTTCATGACCCCTGTCATCACAATACTCCATGAAAATTTTCAGCCCAATGCTCCATTAACTTCTCATCACAATGCTCCATGACCAATATCATCACAATGCTCCATGACCACTGTCATCACAACACTCCATGACACCTGACAACACAATGATCAGGGACTCCTGTCATCACAATGCTCCAAGACCCCTGTAATCACAATGCTCCATGACCCATGTCATCACAATACTCCATGAACATTTTCAGCCGAATGCTCCATGACCCTTGTCATCAAATTGATCCATGCCCTTGTCATCCCAATGTTCCATAACCACTGTATTCAGAATGCTCCTTGACGCTTGTCATCACAGTGCTCCATGACACCTGTCATCACAATGCCCTATGAATTTGTCAGCAAAATGCTACATGACCTTTTCATTACAATGCTCTATGCACTTGTCATCACAATACTCCATTACCATTGTCATCACTATCCGCCATGAACATTGGGATCACATTGCTTCATGCCCTTGTCATCACAATGCTCCATGCTCCTTGAAATCAACATGATCCATAACCTCTATCATCACAATGCTCCAAACCCTTGTGATCACAATGTTCCATAACACTTGTCCTCACAATGCTCCATGATGCCTGTCATCACAATACTCCATGCCCTTTTCATCACAATGCTCCATGACCTTTGTCATCACAATTATCAATACACTTGTCATCACAATGCTCCCTGACTCTTGTCGTCAGAATGCTCCTTGAACCGTGTCACGAAAAGGCTCCATGCCTTTTTCATCACAAAGCCCCATGCCATTTTCATCCCAATGCTCCATGCCATTGTCATCAAAATACTCCACAAGCTTGTCATCAGAATGCTCCGTGACCCTTGTCATCACAATTCTCCATGCACTTGTCAGCACAATGCACCCTGACCCTTGTCATCACAATGCTCCAAGCCATTGTCATCAAAATACTCCACAAGCTTGTCATCAGAATGCTCACTGACACTTGTCATCACAATGCTCCAAGCCATTATCATCACAATGCTCCATTACCTTTGTCATCAGAATCCTCCATGACACTTGGCATCACAATGCTCCATGCCATTGTCATCAAAATGGGCCATTACATATGTCATCACAATGCTCCCTGACACATCTCTTCACCATACTTCATGCCCTTGTCTTAACAATGCACCATTCAAGCTGTCATCACAATAATCCATGAAACTTATTAGACCAATGCTCCATGCCCTTGTCATCACAATGCTCCATGACCTTGTTATCACAATGTTCCAAGACCCCTGTAATCAGAATGCTCCATGCCCCTTTTAATCAGTATGCTCCATGAGACTTTTCATCACATGGCTCCATGGTTTTCTCATCATAATGCTCCAGGACCTTGTCATCACAATGCTTCACAACATTGTCATGAAAATTCTCAATGGCACTTGTCATCATAATGCTCCAAGCCCTAGTCATCACAATGCTCCATGATATTGGTCATCACAATCCTCCCTTACATTTGGCATCACAATGCTCCATGCCATTGTCATCGCAATGGACCAGGATATATGTCATCACAATACCCTGACACCTCTCTTCACAATACTCCATGCCCTTATCATCACAAAGCTCCATGCCCTTGTCATCACAATGCACCATGTCCACTGTCATCACAATAATCTATGAAAATTGTCAGACCAAAGCTCCATGACCCAGTCATCACAATTCTCCATGCCCTTGTCATCACAATGCTCCATGTCCCCTGTCATCACAATGCTCGGTGACTCCAGTCATCACAATGCTTCATAAAGTTTGTCATCACAGCGGTCCATGCCCACGTCATCACAAGGCTCTGTGACCTTTGTAACCACAATGCTCCATGACCCTTGTCCTCACAATGCTCCATGCCTTTGTCAGAACAATTCTCCATGACCCTTGTCATCACAATGTGCCATGCGCTTTTCATCACAATGATCCACAACCTTGTCATCACTATGCTCAATAAACCTTGTAATCACAATGCTCCATGCACTTTTCCTCCAAATGCTCTCTCACATGAGATATCACAATGTTCCATCACTAGTCATCACAATCCTCCCTCACCCCAGTTATCACAATGTACCATGACCCCTGTCATCACAATGCTACATCCCCTTATCAACACAATATTCCATGACACCTGACATCACAATGTTCCATAACCACTGTCATCAAAATGCTCCATGACCCTTTTCATCCCAAAGCTCCATGATCCCTGGCCACACAATGTTCAATAACCCCTGTCATCAAAATATTCCATTACACTTTTCATCAAATTGCTGCATGACCCTGTCATCAAAATGCTGCCTGCCTTTCTCATCACAATGCACCACACCCTTGTCATCAAAATGCTGCATGACCTTTGTCATCCCAAAGCTCCATGACACTTGGCATCACAATGCTCCATGTCATTGTCATCACAATGCTCCATGAACCCAGTCATCACATTGCTCCATGCCCTTGTCATCACAAAGCTCAATAACACTTGTCATCACAATGCTCGATGCCTTTCTCATCACAATGCTCCATGCCCTTGTCATTACAATCCTCCATGACCCATGTATCACAGTGTTCCGTGCCCTTGTCATCACAATGCTCCATGCCCCATCTCATCACAATAATCCATGAAACATTTCAGACCAATGCTCAATGCCCTTCTCATCACAATGCTCCATTACTTCTGTCATAACAATGCTCCAATACCCCTGCCATCACAATGTTCCACGGCCTTGTTATCACAAGGCTCCATGACCCTTGTCATCAAAATAGCCCAAGACCCCTGTAATCACAATGCTCAATGCCCTAGTCATAACAAAGCTCGATGACGCATGTCATCAGAAAGTTCCATGGCCTTCTCCTCAAAATGCTCCATGCCCCTTTTCATCAGAATGCTCCATGAGACTTGTCATCACAAGTCTCCTTGGTCATCTCATAACAATGCTCCAGGAACTTGTCATCACCATTCTCCATTCCCTTGTCATCACAATGCTCCATGACCCCTGTCATCACAATACTCCATGAAAATTTTCAGCCCAATGCTCCATGACATTCTCATCACAATGCTCCATGACCAATATCATCACAATGCTCCAAGACCACTGTCATCACAACACTCCATCACACCAGACAACACAATGATCCGGGACTCTTGTCATCACAATGCTCCAAGACCGCTCTAATCACAATGCTCCATGACCCCTGTCATCACAACACTTCATGAACATTTTCAGCCCAATGCTCCATGACCATTGTCATCACAATGATATATGCCCTTCTCATCCCAATGCTCCATGACCCCTGTATTCACAATGCTCCATGACACTTGTCATCACAGTGCTCCATGACACCTGTCATCACAATGCTCCATGCCTTTGTCAGCAAAATGCTACATGACCTTGTCATTACAATGCTCTATGTGCTTATCATCACAATGCTCCATTACCATTGTCATCACAATCCTCAATGAACCTTGGGATCACATTGCTTCATGCCCTTGTCATCACAATGCTCCATGCTCCTTGAAATGAAAATGATCCATGACCTCTGTCATCACAATGCTCCAAACCCTTGTGATCACAATGTTCCATAACACTTGTCATCACTATGATCCATGATGTCTGTCATCACAATACTCCATGCCCTTTTCATCACAGTGCTCCATGAAATTTTTCATCACAATTCTCAATACACTTGTCATCACAATGCTCCCTGACACTTGTCAACATAATGCTCCTTGAACCCTGTCACGAAAAGTCTCCATGCCTTTTTCATCACATTGCCCCATGCCGTTTTCCTCCTAATGCTCCATGCCACTGTCATAAAAATACTCCACAAGCTTGTCATCAGAATGCTCCATGACACTTGTCATCACAATTCTCCATGCACTTGTCAGCACAATGCTCCCTGACCCTTGTCATCACAATGCTCCAAGCCATTGTCACCAAAATGCTCCATTACCTTTGGCATCAGAATCCTCCTTGACACTTGGCATCACAATGCTCCATACCATTTTCATCACAATGGGCCATTACATATGTCATCACAATGCTCCCTGACACCTCTCTTGACAATACTGCATGACCTGGTCATCACAATCCTCCATGCCCTTGTCATCACAATGAGCCATTCCAACTGTCATCACAATAATCCATGAAACTTATTAGACCAATGCTCCATGCCTTTGTCATCACATTTCTCCATGCCCTTGTTATCACAATGTTCCAAGACCCCTGTAATCAGAATCCTCCATGCCCCTTTTCATCAGGGTGCTCCATGAGACTTGTCATCACAAGTCTCCATGGTTTTCTCATCACAATGCTCCAGGACCTTGTCATCACAATGCTTCACGACATTGTCATGAAAATTTTCAATGGCCCTTGTCATCATAATGCTCCATGCCCTATTCATCACAATGCTCCATTATATTTGTCATCACAATCCTCCCTTACATTTGGCATCACAATGCTCCATGCCATTGTCATCGCAATGGACCATGACATATGTCATCACAATGACCTGACACCTCTCTTCACAATACTCCATGTCCTTGTCATCACAATGTTCCATGCCCTTGTCATCACAATGCACCATGTCCAGTGTCATCACAATAATCTATGAAATTGTCAGACCAAATCTCCATGAACCTGTCATCACAATGCTCCATGCCTTTGTCATCACAATGCTCCATGTCCCCTGTCATCAGAGTGCTCCGTGACTCCAGTCATCACAATGCTTCATAAAGTTTGTCATCACAACGGTCCATGCCCACGTCATCACAAGGCTCTGTGACGTTTGTAAACACAATGCTCCATAAACTTTTCCTCACAATCCTCAGTGACCCTTGTCCTCACAATACTCCATGTCTTTGTAAGAACAATGCTCCATGACACTTGTCATCACAATGTGCCATGCGCTTTTCATCACAATGATCCACAACATTGTCATCACTATGCTCCATAAACCTTGTAATCACAATGCTCCATTCACTTCTCATCCAAATGCTCTCTCACATGAGATATCACAATGTTCCATCACTAGTCATCACAATCCTCCCTCACCCCTGTTATCACAATGTTCCATGACCCCTGACATCAAAATATTCCATAACCCTGTCATCAAAATGTTCCATTACACTTTTCTTCAAATTGCTGCATGACCCAGTCATCAAAATGCTCCCTGCCCTTCTCATCACAATGTACCACACACTTGTCATCAAAATGCTCCATGACCATTGTCATCACTAAGATCCATGACCCTTGGCATTACAATGCTCCATTTCATTGTCATCACAATGCTCCATGAACCCTCTCATCACATTGCTCCATGCCCTTGTCATCACAAAGCTCCATGACACTTGTCATCACAATGCTCGATGCCCTTCTCATCAGAATGCTCCATGCCCTTGTCATTACAATCCTCCATGACCCATGTATCACAGTGTACCGTGCCCTTGACATCACAAAGCGCCACGCCCACTCTCATCACAATAATCCATGAAATATATCCGACCAATGCTCAATGCCCTTCTCATCACAATGCTCCATTACCTCTGTCATAACAATGCTCCATGACCCCTGCCATCACAAGGATCCATGGCCTTGTCATCACAAGGCCCCATGACCCTTGTCATCACAATGATCCAAGACCCATGTAATCACAATGGTCCATGCACTTGTCATTACAAAGCTCCATGACGCATGTCATCAGAATGTTCCATGGCCTTCTCCACAAAAAGCTACATGCCCTTGTCATCACAATGCTGCATTACCCCGTCATAACAATGCTCCATAACCCCTGCCATCACGATGTTCCATGGCCTTGTCATCACAAGGCTCCATGACCCTTCTCATCACAATGCTCCAAGAACACTGTAATCACAATGCTCTATGCCCCTTTTCATCTCAATGATCCATGAACCCTGTCATCACAATGCACCATGCCCATCATCATAATGATTCATGCTATTGTCATCACAAAGAAATAAAAATGCTCCATGACCTCTGTCATAAAAATGCTCCAAACCCTTGTGATCACAATATTCCATAACACTTGTCATCACAAAGCCCCATGACGCTCTTCATCACAATTATCCATGGTCTTCTCATCACAATGCTCCATGACCTTCGTCATCACAATGCTCAATACACTTGTCATCAAAATGCTCCCTGACACTTGTTGTCTGTATGCTCCTTGAACTCTGTCAAGACAAGCTCCATGCCTTTTTCATCAAAATGATCCATGCACTTTTCATCACGGTGCTCCAAGACAAATGTTATCACAATGCTCCATGCCATTGTCATCACAAAGCTCAATGACGCATGCCATCAGAATGCTCCTTGGTCTTCTCCTCACCATGCTCCATGCCCTTGTCATCAAAATGTTCCAAGACCCCTGTAATCACAATGCTCCATGCCCCTTTTCATCAGTATGCTCCATGAGACTTGTCATCAAAAGGCTCCATGGTTTTGTCATCACAATGCTCCAGGACCTTGTCATCACAATGCTTCATGACCTTGTCATGAAAATTTTCAATGGCCCTTGTCATCATAATGCTCCAAGCCCTAATCATCACAATGCTCCATTATATTTGTCATCAGAAACCTCCATTATCTTTGGCATCACAATGCTCCATGCCATTGTCATCGCAATGGACCATGACATATGTCATCACAATGCTCCCTGACACCTGTCTTCACAATACTCCATGACCTTATCATCACAATGCTCCATGCCCTTGTCATCACAATGCACCATGCCCACTCTCATCACAATAATCTATGAAACTTGTCAGACCAATGCACCATGCCCCTGTCATCACAATGCACCATGCCCTTGTCATCACAGTGCTCCATGACCCCTGTCATCACAAGGCTCTGTGCCTCCAGTCATCACAATGCTTCATAAAGATTATCATCACTATGGTCCATGCCCGCGTCATCACAAGGCTCTGTGACCTTTGTATCCACAATGCTCCATGTATTTTTCATCATAATTCTCTGTGACCCTTGTCATCACAATGCTCCATGTCTTTGTCTGAACAATGCTCCATGACCATTGTCATCACAGTGTGCCACGTGCATTTCATCACAACTGTCCACAAGCTTGTCATTGCAATGCTCCATAATCCTTGTAATCACAATGGTCCATGCACTTCTCATCAAAATGCTCTCTCACCAGAGATATCACAATGTTCCATCACTAGTCATCACAATACTCCCTCAACCCTGGAATCACAGTGATCCATGACCCTGTCATCACAATGCTACATCCACTTGTCATCACAATGTTCCATGACCCCTTCCATCACAATGTTCCATAAGCCCTGTCATCAAAATGCTCCATGACCCTTTCCATCCCAAAGATCCAAGTCCCCTGCCATCACAATGTTCTATAACCCCTGCCATCTAAATGTTCCATTACACTTTTTATCAAATTGCTGCAGGACCCGGTTATCAAAATGCTCCCTGCCCTTCTCATCAAAATGCTCCATGACTTGTCATCACAAAGCCCGAAGACTCTTGGCATCACAATGCTCCATGTCATTGTCATCACAATGCTCCATGTACCCTCTCATCACATTGCTCCATGCCCTTGTCATCACACAGCTCCATGACATTTGTCATCACAATGCTCAATAAAATTGTCATCACAATGCTCCCTGACCCTTGTCATCAGTATGCTCCTTCAACACTGTCATAACAAGTTTCCATGCATTTTTCATCACAATGATCCATGACCATTTCATCACAATGCTCCAAGACCCCTGCAATCACAATGCTCCATGCTCCTATTCATCACAATGCTCCATGAGACTTGCCATCACAAGTCTCCATGGTCTTCTCATCACAATGTTCCAGGACCTTGACATCACCATGATCCATTCCCTTGTCATCACAATGCTCCATGACCCCTGTCATCACAATAATCCATGAACATTTTCAGCCCAATGCTCCACGACCTTCTCCTCACAATGCTCCATTGCCAATATCATCACAATGCCCCATGACCACTGTCATCACAACACTCCATGACACCTGACCACACAATGATCCAGGACTCTTGTCATCACAATGCTCCATTCCCTTGTCGTCACATTGCTACATGACACCTGTCATCAAAACTCTCCATGAACATTTTCAGCCCAGTGCTCCATGACCCTTGTCATCACAGTGATCCATGCCCTTGCCATCCCAATGCTCCATGACCCCTGTATTCACAATGCTCCTTGACGCTTGTCATCATAGTGCTCCATGACACATGTCATCACAATGCTCCATGCCTTTGTCAGCAAAATGCTACATGACCTTTTCATTACAATGCTCTATGCACTTGTCATCACAATACTCCATTTCCATTGTCATCACAATCCTCCATGTACCTTAGGATCACATTGCTTCATGCGCATGTCATCACAATGCTCCATGCTCCTTGAAATCAAAATGATCCATGACCTCTGTCATCACAATGCTCCAAACCCTTGTGATCACAATGTTCCATAACACTTGTCATCACAACGCTCCATGATGCCTGTCATCACAATACTCCATGCACTTTTCATCACAATGCTCCATGACCTTTGTCACCACAATTCTCAATACACTTGTCATCACAATGCTCCCTGACACTTGTCATCAGAATGCTCCTTGAACCCTGTCACAAAAAGGCTCCATGCCTTTTTCATAACAATGACCCATGCCATTTTCATCACAATGCTCCATGCCATTGTCATAAAAATACTCCACAAGCTTGTCATCAGAATGCTCCATGACCCTTGTCATCACAATTCTCCATGCACTTGTCAGCACAATGCTCCCTGACCCTTGTCATCACAATACTCCAAGCCATTGTCATCACAATGCTCCATTACCTTTGTCATCAAAATCCTCCCTGACACTTGGCATCACAATGCTCCATGCCATCCTCATCACAATGGGCCATTACATATGTGATCACAATGCTCCCTGACACCTTTCTTAACAATAGGGCATGACATGGTCATCACAATGCTCCATGCCCTTGTCATCACAGTGTGCCATTCCAACTCTCATCGCAATACTCCATGAAAGTTATTACTCCAATGTTCCATGCCCTTGTCATCACAATGCTCCATGCCCTTGTTATCACAATGCTCCATGACCCCTGTCATCACAATGCTCCGTGACTCCAGTCATCACAATGCTTCATGACCTTTGTCATCCCAATGGTCCATGCCCTTGTCATCAACAGTCTCTGTGACGTTTTTAACCACAATGCTGCATGAACTTTTCATCACAATGCTCTTTGACCCTTGTCATCACAATGCTCTATGCCTTACTCAGCACAGTGCTCCATGACGCTTGTCACCACAATGCTCCATGCGCTTGTCAGCCCAATGCTCCATGACACATGTCATCACAATGCACCATGCGCTTGTCATCACAGTGCTACACAACATTGTCATCACAATGCTCCATAAAATTTGTCATCACAGTGCTCCATGCACTTCTCATCAAAATGCTCTCTCACCACTGATATCACAATGCTACATCACTATTTGTCAAAATACTCCCTCACCCCTGTCATCACAATGTTCCATGACTCCTGTCATCACAATGCTACATGCACTTATCATCACAATGTTCGATGACGCCTGACATCACAATGTTCCATAACAACTGTCATCAAAATATTCCATGACACTTTTCATCAAATTGCTCCATGACCCTGTCATCGGAATGCTCCCTGACCTACTCATCACAATGCACAACGCCCTTGCCATCAAAATGCTCCATGACCTTTGTCATCACAAAGATCCATGACCCTTGGCATCACAATGCTCCATGTCATTGTCATCACAATGCTCCATGAACGCTCTCATCACATTGCTCCATGCCCTTGTCTTCACATAGCTCCATGACACATGTCATCAAAATGCTCCATGGCCTTCTCATCACAATGCTCCATGCGCTTGCCATCACAATGCTGCATTACCCCTTTCATAACAATGCACCATGACCCCTGCCATCACGATGTTCCATGGACTTGTCATCACAAGGCTCTATGACCCTTCTCATCACAATGCTCCAGTAACACTGTAATCACAATGCTCTATGCCCCTTTTCCTCTCAATGATCCATGAACCCTGTCATGAAAATGCACCATGCCAATCATCATAATGCTTCATGCTATTGTCATAACAACGAAATCAAATTGTTCCATGACCTCTGTCATAACAATGCTCCAAACCCTTGTGATCACAATATTCCATAACACTTGTCATCACAATGCCCCATGAGGCTCGTCATCACAATTATCCATGGT
The DNA here is from genome assembly GCF_025265405.1 of Mesoplodon densirostris. Classification (NCBI taxonomy): domain Eukaryota; kingdom Metazoa; phylum Chordata; class Mammalia; order Artiodactyla; family Ziphiidae; genus Mesoplodon; species Mesoplodon densirostris. The sequence goes on along the minus strand of NW_026778195.1, from coordinate 12,040,212 downwards.
CTTCTCATCACAATACTCCATGACCTTCGTCATCACAATGCTCAATACACATGTCATCAACATGCTCCCTGACACTTGTTGTCTGTAAGCTCTTTGAACCCTGTCATGACAAGGCTGCATGCCTTTTTCATCACAGTGATCCATGCCCTTTTCATCACAGTGCTCCAAGTCCCATGTAATCACAGTGGTCCATGCCATTGTCATCACAAAGCTCAATGACGCATGCCATCAGAATGCTACTTGGTCTTCTCCTCACAATGCTCCAGGCCCTTGTCTTCACAATGTTCCAAGACCCCTGTAATCACAATGCTCCATTCCCCTTTTAATCAGTATGCTCCATGAGACTTGTCATCTCAAGGCTCCATGGTTTTGTCATCACAATGCTCCAGGACCTTGTCATCACAATGATTCACGACATTGTCATCAAAATTTTCAATGGCCCTTGTCATCATAATGCTCCAAACCTTAATCATCACAATGCTCCATTATATTTGTCATCACAATCCTCCATTACATTTGGTATCACAAAGATCCATGCCATTGTCATGGCCATGGATCATGACAAAAATCATCACAATGCTCCCTGACACCTGTCTTCACAATACTCCATGACCTTATCATCACAATGCTCCATGCCCTTGTCATCACAATGCACCATGCCCACTCTCATCACAATAATCTATGAAACTTGTCAGACCAATGCTCCATGCCACTGTCATCACAATGCTCCATGCCCTTGTCATCACAAGGCTCCATGACCCCTGTCATCACAATGCTCCGTGACTCCAGTCATCACAATGCTTCATAACGTTTGTCATCACAATGGTCCATGCCCGCGTCATCACAAGGCTCTGTGACCTTTGTAACCACAATGCTCCATGAACTTTTCATCACAATTCTCTGAGAAACTTGTCATCACAATGCTCCATGTCTTTGTCAGAACAATGCTCCATGATCATTGTCATCACAATGTGCCATGCACATTTCATCACAACGTTCCAAACTTTGTCATTGCAATGCTCCATAAACCTTGTAATCACAATGGTCCATGCACTTCTCATCAAAATGCTCTCTCACCAGAGATGTCACAATGTTCCATCACTAGTCATCACAATACAACCTCATCCTTGTAATCACGATGTTCCATGACCCTGTCATCACAATGCTACATCCCCTTATCATCACAATGTTCCATGACCCCTGCCAGCACAATGTTCCATAAGCCCTGTCATCAAAATGCTCCATGACCCTTTCCATCCCAAAGCTCCAAGACCCCTGACATCACAATGTTCTATAACCCCTGCCATGAAAATGTTCCATTACACTTTTTATCAAATTGCTGCATGACCCGGTCATCAAAATGCCCCCTGCCCTTCTCATCAAAATGCTGCATGACTTGTCATCACAAAGCTCCAAGACCCTTGGCACCACAATGCTCCATGTCATTGTCATCACAATGCTCCATGAACCCTCTCATCACATTGCTCCATGCCCTTGTCATCACACAGCTCCATGACACTTGTCATCACAATGCTCAATGCCCTTCTCATCACAATGCTCCATGCCGTGGCCATTACAGTCCTGCTTGACACATGTATCACAGTGTTCCGTGCCCTTCTCATCACAATGCTCCATGCCCACTCTCATCACAATAATCCATGAAACATTTCAGACCAAAGTTCCATACCCTTCTCATCACAATGCTCCATTACCCCTGTCATAACAATGCACCATGACACCTGCTATCACAATGATCCATGGACTAGTCATCACAAGGTTCCATGATAATTCTCATCACAATGCTCAAGACCCCTGATATCACAATGCTCCATGCCCTTGTCATCACAAAGTTCCATGACGCATGTCATCAGAATGTTCCATGGCCTTCTCATCACAATGCTCCATGCCCTTGTCATCACAATGCTCCAAGACCCTTGTCATCACAATGCTCCATGCCACTTTTCATCTCAATGCTCCATGAACCCAGTCATCACAATGCACCATGCCCATCATCATAATGCTTCAGGCTATTGTCATCACAATGAAATCAATATTCTGCATGACCTCTGTCATCATAATGCTCCAAACCCTTGTGATCACAATGCTGCATAACACGTATCATCACAACACCCCATGACGCTCATCATCACAATTATCCATGGTCTTCTCATCACAATGCTCCATGATCTTTGTCATCATAATGCTCAATACACTTGTCATCACAATGCTCCCTGACCCTTGTCGTCAGTATGCTCCTTGAACCCTGTCATGACAAGTTTCCATGCATTTTTCATCACAATGATCCATGACCATTTCATCACAATGCTCCAAGGTCCCTGTAATCACAATGCTGCTTGCACTTTTCATCACAAAACTCCATGACGCATGTCATCAGAATGCTCCATGGCCTTCTCATCAAAATGCTCTATGCCCTAGTCATAACAATGCTCCAAGACCCCTGTAATCACAATGCTCCATGCCCCTTTTCATCAGAATGCTCCATGAGACTTGCCATCACAAGTCTCCATGATCTTCTCATCACAATGTTCCAGGACCTTGACATCACCATGATCCATTCCCTTGTCATCACAATGCTCCATGACCACTGTCATCACAATAATCCATGAACATTTTCAGCCCAATGCTCCACGACCTTCTCATCACAATGCTCCATTGCCAATATCATCACAATGCTCCATGACCACTGTCATCACAACAATCCATGACACCTGAACACACAATGATCCAGGACTCTTGTCATCACAATGCTCCATTAACTTGTCGCCACAATGCTCCATGACCACTGTCATCACAATAATCCATGAACATTTTCAGCCCAATGCTCCACGACCTTCTCATCACAATGCTCCATTGCCAATATCATCACAATGCTCCATGACCACTGTCATCACAACAATCCATGACACCTGAACACACAATGATCCATGACCTCTGTCATCACAGTGCTCCAAACCCTTGTGATCACAATGTTCCATAACACTTGTCCTCACAACGCTCCATGATGCCTGTCATCACAATACTCCATGCCTTTTTCATCACAATGCTCCATGACCTTTGTCACCACAATTCTCAATACACTTGTCATCACAATGCTCCCTGACACTTGTCATCAGAATGCTCCTTGAACCCTGTCACGAAAAGGCTCCATGCGATTTTCATCACAATGCCCCATGCCATTTTCATCACAATGCTCCATGCCATTGTCATCAAAATACTCCACAAGCTTGTTATCAGAATGCTCCATGACCCTTGTCATCACAATTCTCCATGCACTTGTCAGCACAATGCTCCCTGACCCTTTTCATCACAATGATGCAAGCCATTGTCATCACAATGCTCCAATACCTTTGTCATCAGAATCCTCCCTGACACTTGGCATCACAATGCTCCATGCCATCCTCATCACAATGGGCCATTACATATGTGATCACAATGCTCCCTGACACCTGTCTTCACAATACGGCATGACCTGGTCATCACAATGCTCCATGCCCTTGTCATCACAGTGTGCCATTCCAACTCTCATCGCAATACTCCATGAAAGTTATTAGACCAATGTTCCATGCCCTTGTCATCACAATGCTCCATGCCCTTGTTATCACAATGCTCCATGACCACTATCATCACAATGCTCCAAGAACACTGTAATCACAATGCTCTATGCCCCTTTTCATCTCAGTGATCCATGAACCCTGTCATCACAATGCACCATGCCCATCATTATAATGCTTCATGCTATTGTCATCACAAAGAAATAAAAATGCTCCATGACCTCTGTCATAAAAATGCTCCAAATCCTTGTGATCACAATATTCCATAACACTTGTCATCACAAAGCCCCATGACGCTCTTAATCACAATTATCCATGGTCTTCTCATCACAATGCTCCATGACCTTCGTCATCACAATGCTCAATACATTTGTCATCAAATTGCTCCCTGACACTTGTTGTCTGTATGCTCCTTGAACCCTGTCATGACAAGGCTCCATGCCTTTTTCATCACAATGATCCATGCACTTTTCATCACAGTGCTCCAAGACCAATGTAATCACAAAGCTCCATGCACTTGTCATCACAAAGCTCAATGACGCATGCCATCAGAATGCTCCTTGGTCTTCTCCTCACCATGCTCCATGCCCTTGTCATCACAATGTTCCAAGACCCCTGTAATCACAATTCTCCATGCCCCTTTTCTTCAGTATGCTCCATGAGACTTGTCATCAAAAGGCTCCATGGTTTTGTCATCACAATGCTCCAGGACCTTGTCATCACAATGCTTCATGACCTTGTCATGAAAATTTTCAATGGCCCTTGTCATCATAATGCTCCAAGCCATAATCATCACAATGCTCCATTATATTTGTCATCACAATCCTCCATTAAATTTGGCATCACAATGCTCCATGCCATTGTTATCGCAATGGACCATGACATATGTCATCACAATGCTCCCTGACACCTGTCTTCACAATACTCCATGACCTTATCATCACAATGCTCCATGCCCTTGTCATCACAATGCACCATGCCCACTCTCATCACAATAATCTATGAAACTTGTCAGACCAATGCACCATGCCCCTGTCATCACAATGCACCATGCCCTTTTCATCACAGTGCTCCATGACCCCTGTCATCACAATGCTCTGTGACTCCAGTCATCACAATGCTTCATAAAGATTGTCATCACAATGGTCAATGCCCGCGTCATCACAAGGCTCTGTGACCTTTGTAACCACAATGCTCCATGAATTTTTCATCACAATTCTCTGTGACCCTTGTCATCACAATGCTCCATGTCTTTGTCTGAACAATGCTCCATGACCATTGTCATCACAGTATGCCACATGCATTTCATCACAACTGTCCACAACCTTGTCATTGCAATGCTCCATAAACCTTGTAATCACAATGGTCCATGCACTTCTCATCAAAATGCTCTCTCACCAGAGATATCACAATGTTCCATCACTAGTCATCACAATACTCCCTCACCCCTGGAATCACAATGATCCATGACCCTGTCATCACAATGCTACATCCACTTATCATCACAATGTTCTATGACCCCTGCCATAACAATGTTCCATAAGCCCTGTCATCAAAATGCTCCATGACCCTTTCCATCCCAAAACTCCAAGACCCCTGCCATCACAATGTTCTATAACCCCTGCCATCTAAATGTTCCATTACACTTTTTATCAAATTGCTGCATGACTCGGTCATCAAAATGCTCCCTGCCCTTCTCATCAAAATGCTCCGTGACTTGTCATCACAAAGCTCCAAGACACTTGGCATCACAATGCTCCATGTCATTGTCATCACAATGCTCCATGAACGCTCTCATCACATTGCTCCATGCCCTTGTCATCACAAAGCTCCATGCTCCTTGAAATCAAAATGATCCATGACCTCTGTCATCACAATGCTCCATACCCTTGTGATCACAATGTTCCATAACACTTGTCATCACAACGCTCCATGATGCCTGTCATCACAATACTCCATGCCCTTTTCATCACAATGCTCCATGACCTTAGTCACCACAATTCTCAATACACTTGTCATCACAATGCTCCCTGACACTTGTCATCAGAATGCTCCTTGAACCCTGTCACGAAAAGGCTCCATGCCTTTTTCATCACAATGTCCCATGCCATTTTCATCACAATGCTCCATGCCATTGTCATCAAAATACTCCACAAGCTTGTCATCAGAATGCTCCATGACCCTTGTCATCACAATTCTCCATGCACTTGTCAGCACAATGCTCCCTGACCCTTGTTCTCACAATGCTCCAAGCCATTGTCATCACAATGCTCCATTACCTTTGTCATCAGAATCCTCCCTGACACTTGGCATCACAATGCTCCATGCCATCCTCATCACAATGGGCCATTACATATGTGATCACAATGCTCCCTGACACCTGTCTTCACAATATGGCATGACCTGGTCATCACAATGCTCCATGCCCTTGTCATCACAGTGTGCTATTCCAACTGTCATCGCAATACTCCATGAAAGTTATTAGTCCAATGTTCCATGCCCTTGTCATCACAATGCTCCATGCCCTTGTTATCACAATGCTCCATGACCCCTGTCATCACAATGCTCCGTGACTCCAGTCATCACAATGCTTCATGACCTTTGTCATCCCAATGGTCCATGCCCTTGTCATCAACAGTCTCTATGACGTTTTTAACCACAATGCTCCATGAACTTTTCATCACAATGCTCTTTGACCCTTGTCATCACAATGCTTTATGCCTTACTCAGCACAGTGCTCCATGACGCTTGTCACCACAATGCTCCATGCGCTTGTCAGCCCAATGCTCCATGACACATGTCATCACAATGCACCATGCGCTTGTCATCACAGTGCTCCACAACATTGTCATCACAATGCTCCATAAAATTTGTCATCACAATGCTCCATGCACTTCTCATCAAAATGCTCTCTCACTACTGATATCACAATGCTACATCACTCTTTGTCACAATACTCCCTCACCCCTGTCATCACAATGTTCCATGGCTCCTGTCATCACAATGCTACATGCACTTATCATCACAATGTTCGATGACCCCTGAAATCACAATGTTCCATAACACCTGTCATCAAAATGTTCCATGACACTTTTCATCAAATTGCTCCATGACCCTGTCATCAGAATGCTCCCTGCCCTTCTCATCACAATGCACAACGTCCTTGCCATCAAAATGCTCCATGACCTTTGTCATCACAAAGATCCATGACCCTTGGCATCACAATGCTCCATGTCATTGTCATCACAATGCTCCATGAACACTCTCATCACAATGCTCCATGCCCTTGTCTTCACATAGCTCCATGACACATGTCATCAGAATGCTCCATGGCCTTCTCATCACAATGCTCCATGCCCTTGCCATCACAATGCTCCATTACCCCTGTCATAACAATGCACCATGACCCATGCCATCACGATGTTCCATGGCCTTGTCATCACAAGGCTCTATGACCCTTCTCATCACAATGCTCCAGTAACACTGTAATCACAATGCTCTATGCCCCTTTTCCTCTCAATGATCCATGAACCCTGTCATCAAAATGCACCATGCCCATCATCATAATGCTTCATGCTATTGTCATAACAACGAAATCAAATTGTTCCATGACCTCTGTCATAACAATGCTCCAAACCCTTGTGATCACAATATTCCATAACACTTGTCATCACAATGCCCCATGAGGCTCGTCACCACAATTATCCACGGTCTTCTCATCACAATGCTCCATGACCTTCGTCATCACAATGCTCAATACACATGTCATCAACATGCTCCCCGACATTTGTTGTCTGTATGCTCCTTGAACCCTGTCATGACAAGGCTGCATGCCTTTTTCATCACAGTGATCCATGCCCTTTTCATCACAGTGCTCCAAGTCCCATGTAATCACAGTGGTCCATGCCATTGTCATCACAAAGCTCAATGACGCATGCCATCAGAATGCTCCTTGGTCTTCTCCTCACAATGCTCCATGCCCTTGTCTTCACAATGTTCCAAGACCCCTGTAATCACAATGTTCCATTCCCCTTTTAATCAGTATGCTCCATGAGACTTGTCATCTCAAGGCTCCATGGTTTTGTCATCACAATGCTCCAGGACTTTGTCATCACAATGCTTCACGACATTTTCATCAAAATTTTCAATGGCCCTTGTCATCATAATGCTCCAAACCTTAATCATCACAATGCTCCATTATATTTGTCATCACAATCCTCCATTACATTTGGTATCACAAAGCTCCATGCCATTGTCATCGCCATGGACCATGACATAAGTCATCACAATGCTCCCTGACACCTGTCTTCACAATACTCCATGACCTTATGATCACAATGCTCCATGCCCTTGTCATCACAATGCACCATGCCCACTCTCATCACAATAACCTATGAAACTTGTCAGACAAATGCTCCATGCCACTGACATCACAATGCTCCATGCCCTTGTCATCACAATGCTCCATGAACCCTGTCATCACAATGCTCCGTGACTCCAGTCATCACAATGCTTCATAACGTTTGTCATCACAATGGTCCATGCCGGCGTCATCACAAGGCTCTGTGACCTTTGTAACCACAATGCTCCATGAAATTTTCATCACAATTCTCTGAGAAACTTGTCATCACAATGCTCCATGTCTTTGTCAGAACAATGCTCCATGACCATTGTCATCACAATGTGCCACGCACATTTCATCACAACGTTCCAAACCTTGTCATTGCAATGCTCCATAAACCTTGTAATCACAATGGTCCATGCACTTCTCATCAAAATGCTCTCTCACCAGAGATGTCACAATGTTCCATTACTAGTCATCACAATACACCCTCATCCTTGTAATCACAATGTTCCATGACCCTGTCATCACAATGCTACATCCCCTTATCATCACAATGTTCCATGACCCCTGCCAGCACAATGTTCCATAAGCCCTGTCATCAAAATGCTCCATGACCCTTTCCATCCCAAAGCTCCAAGACCCCTGACATCACAATGTTCTATAACCCCTGCCATCAAAATGTTCCATTACACTTTTTATCAAATTGCTGCATGACGCGGTCATCAAAATGCTCCCTGCCCTTCTCATCAACATGCTCCATGACTTGTCATCACAAAGCTCCAAGACCCTTGGCATCACAATGCTCCATGTCATTGTCATCACAATGCTCCATGAACCCTCTCATCACATTGCTCCATGCCCTTGTCATCACACAGCTCCATGACACTTGTCATCACAATGCTCGATGCCCTTCTCATCACAATGCTCCATGCCCTTGTCATTACAGTCCTGCATGACACATGTATCACAGTGTACCGTGCCCTTGTCATCACAGTGCTCCATGCCGACTCTCATCACAATAATCCATGAAACATTTCAGACCAAAGTTCCATACCCTTCTCATCACAATGCACCATGCCCTTTTCATCACAGTGCTCCATGACCCCTGTCATCACAATGCTCTGTGACTCCAGTCATCACAATGCTTCATAAAGATTGTCATCACAATGGTCAATGCCCGCGTCATCACAAGGCTCTGTGACCTTTGTAACCACAATGCTCCATGAATTTTTCATCACAATTCTCTGTGACCCTTGTCATCACAATTCTCCATGTCTTTGTCTGAACAATGCTCCATGACCATTGTCATCACAGTATGCCACATGCATTTCATCACAACTGTCCACAACCTTGTCATTGCAATGCTCCATAAACCTTGTAATCACAATGGTCCATGCACTTCTCATCAAAATGTTCTCTCACCAGAGATATCACAATGTTCCATCACTAGTCATCACAATACTCCCTCACCCCTGGAATCACAATGATCCATGACCCTGTCATCACAATGCTACATCCACTTATCATCACAATGTTCTATGACCCCTGCCATCACAATGTTCCATAAGCCCTGTTATCAAAATGCTCCATGACCCTTTCCATCCCAAAACTCCAAGACCCCTGCCATCACAATGTTCTATAACCCCTGCCATCTAAATGTTCCATTACACTTTTTATCAAATTGCTGCATGAATCGGTCATCAAAATGCTCCCTGCCCTTCTCATCAAAATGCTCCGTGACTTGTCATCACAAAGCTCCAAGACACTTGGCATCACAATGCTCCATGTCATTGTCATCACAATGCTCCATGAACGCTCTCATCACATTGCTCCATGCCCTTGTCATCACAAAGCTCCATGCTCCTTGAAATCAAAATGATCCATGACCTCTGTCATCACAATGCTCCATACCCTTGTGATCACAATGTTCCATAACACTTGTCATCACAACGCTCCATGATGCCTGTCATCACAATACTCCATGCCCTTTTCATCACAATGCTCCATGACCTTGGTCACCACAATTCTCAATACACTTGTCATCACAATGCTCCCTGACACTTGTCATCAGAATGCTCCTTGAACCCTGTCACGAAAAGGCTCCATGCCTTTTTCATCACAATGTCCCATGCCATTTTCATCACAATGCTCCATGCCATTGTCATCAAAATACTCCACAAGCTTGTCATCAGAATGCTCCATGACCCTTGTCATCACAATTCTCCATGCACTTGTCAGCACAATGCTCCCTGACCCTTGTTCTCACAATGCTCCAAGCCATTGTCATCACAATGCTCCATTACCTTTGTCATCAGAATCCTCCCTGACACTTGGCATCACAATGCTCCATGCCATCCTCATCACAATGGGCCATTACATATGTGATCACAATGCTCCCTGACACCTGTCTTCACAATACGGCATGACCTGGTCATCACAATGCTCCATGCCCTTGTCATCACAGTGTGCTATTCCAACTGTCATCGCAATACTCCATGAAAGTTATTAGTCCAATGTTCCATGCCCTTGTCATCACAATGCTCCATGCCCTTGTTATCACAATGCTCCATGACCCCTGTCATCACAATGCTCCGTGACTCCAGTCATCACAATGCTTCATGACCTTTGTCATCCCAATGGTCCATGCCCTTGTCATCAACAGTCTCTGTGACGTTTTTAACCACAATGCTCCATGAACTTTTCATCACAATGCTCTTTGACCCTTGTCATCACAATGCTTTATGCCTTACTCAGCACAGTGCTCCATGACCCTTGTCACCACAATGCTCCATGCGCTTGTCAGCCCAATGCTCCATGACACATGTCATCATAATGCACCATGTGCTTGTCATCACAGTGCTCCACAACATTGTCATCACAATGCTCCATAAAATTTGTCATCACAATGCTCCATGCAATTCTCATCAAAATGCTCTCTCACCACTGATATCACAATGCTACATCACTATTTGTCAAAATACTCCCTCACCCCTGTCATCACAAAGTTCCATGACAGCTGTCATCACAATGTTACATGCACTTATCATCACAATGTTCGATGACCCCTGAAATCACAATGTTCCATAACACCTGTCATCAAAATGTTCCATGACACTTTTCATCAAATTGCTCCATGACCCTGTCATCAGAATGCTCCCTGCCCTTCTCATCACAATGCACAACGCCCTTGCCATCAAAATGCTCCATGACCTTTGTCATCACAAAGATCCATGACCCTTGGCATCACAATGCTCCATGTCATTGTCATCACAATGCTCCATGAACACTCTCATCACATTGCTCCATGCCCTTGTCTTCACATAGCTCCATGACACATGTCATCAGAATGCTCCATGGCCTTCTCATCACAATGCTCCATGCCCTTGCCATCACAATGCTCCATTACACCTGTCATAACAATGCACCATGACCCATGCCATCACGATGTTCCATGGCCTTGTCATCACAAGGCTCTATGACCCTTCTCATCACAATGCTCCAGTAACACTGTAATCACAATGCTCTATGCCCCTTTTCCTCTCAATGATCCATGAACCCTGTCTTCAAAATGCACCATGCCCATCATCATAATGCTGCATGCTATTGTCATAACAACGAAATCAAATTGTTCCATGACCTCTGTCATAACAATGCTCCAAACCCTTGTGATCACAATATTCCATAACACTTGTCATCACAATGCCCCATGAGGCTCGTCATCACAATTATCCACGGTCTTCTCATCACAATGCTCCATGACCTTCGTCATCACAATGCTCAATACACATGTCATCAACATGCTCCCTGACATTTGTTGTCTGTATGCTCCTTGAACCCTGTCATGACAAGGCTGCATGCCTTTTTCATCACAGAGATCCATGCCCTTTTCATCACAGTGCTCCAAGTCCCATGTAATCACAGTGGTCCATGCCATTGTCATCACAAAGCTCAATGACGCATGCCATCAGAATGCTCCTTGGTCTTCTCCTCACAATGCTCCATGCCCTTGTCTTCACAAGGTTCCAAGACCCCTGTAATCACAATGCTCCATTCCCCTTTTAATCAGTATGCTCCATGAGACTTGTCATCTCAAGGCTCCATGGTTTTGTCATCACAGTGCTCCAGGACCTTGTCATCACAATGCTTCACGACATTGTCATCAAAATTTTCAATGGCCCTTGTCATCATAATGCTCCAAACCTTAATCATCACAATGCTCCATTATATTTGTCATCACAATCCTCCATTACATTTGGTATCACAAAGCTCCAATCCATTGTCATCGCCATGGACCATGACATAAGTCATCACAATGCTCCCTGAAACCTGTCTTCACAATACTCCATGACCTTATCATCACAATGCTCCATGCCCTTGTCATCACAATGCACCATGCCCACTCTCATCACAATAATCTATGAAACTTGTCAGACCAATGCTCCATGCCACTGTCATTACAATGCTCCATGCCCTTGTCATCACAATGCTCAATGACCCCTGTCATCACAATGCTCCGTGACTCCAGTCATCACAATGCTTCATAACGTTTGTCATCACAATGGTCCATGCCCGCGTCATCACAAGGCTCTGTGACCTTTGTAACCACAATGCTCCATGAACTTTTCATCACAATTCTCTGAGAAACTTGTCATCACAATGCTCCATGTCTTTCTCAGAACAATGCTCCATGACCATTGTCATCACAATGTGCCACGCACATTTCACCACTACGTTACAAACCTTGTCATTGCAATGCTCCATAAACCTTGTAATCACAATGGTCCATGCACTTCTCATCAAAATGCTCTCTCACCACTGATATCAGAATGCTACATCACTATTTGTCACAATACTCCCTCACCCCTGTCATCACAATGTTCCATGACTCCTGTCATCACAATGCTAAATGCACTTATCATCACAATGTTCGATGACCCCTGACATCACAATGTTCCATAACACCTGTCATCAAAATGTTCCATGACACTTTTCATCAAATTGCTCCATGACCCTGTCATCAGAATGCTCCCTGCCCTTCTCATCACAATGCACAACGCCCTTGCCATCAAAATGCTCCATGACCTTTGTCATCACAAAGATCCATGACCCTTGGCATCACAATGCTCCATGTCATTGTCATCACAATGCTCCATGAACGCTCTCATCACATTGCTCCATGCCCTTGTCTTCACATAGCTCCATGACACATGTCATCAGAATGCTCCATGGCCTTCTCATCACAATGCTCCATGCCCTTGCCATCACAATGCTCCATTACCCCTGTCATAACAATGCACCATGACCCCTGCCATCACGATGTTCCATGGCCTTGTCATCACAAGGCTCTATGACCCTTCTCATCACAATGCTCCAAGAACACTGTAATCACAATGCTCTATGCCCCTTTTCCTCTCAATGATCCATGAACCCTGTCATCAAAATGCACCATGCCCATCATCATAATGCTTCATGCTATTGTCATAACAACGAAATCAAATTGTTCCATGACCTCTGTCATAACAATGCTCCAAACCCTTGTGATCACAATATTCCATAACACTTGACATCACAATGCCCCATGAGGCTCGTCATCACAATTATCCATGGTCTTCTCATAACAATGCTCCATGACCTTCGTCATCACAATGCTCAATACACATGTCATCAACATGCTCCCTGACACTTGTTGTCTGTATGCTCCTTGAACCCTGTCATGACAAGGCTCCATGCCTTTTTCATCACAGTGATCCATGCCCTTTTCATCACAGTGCTCCAAGTCCCATGTAATCACAGTGGTCCATGCCATTGTCATCACAAAGCTCAATGACGCATGCCATCAGAATGCTCCTTGGTCTTCTCCTCACAATGCTCCATGCCCTTGTCTTCACAATGTTCCAAGACCCCTGTAATCACAATGTTCCATTCCCCTTTTAATCAGTATGCTCCATGAGACTTGTCATCTCAAGGCTCCATGGTTTTGTCATCACAATGTTCCAGGACCTTGTCATCACAATGCTTCACGACATTGTCATCAAAATTTTCAATGGCCCTTGTCATCATAATGCTCCAAACCTTAATCATCACAATGCTCCATTATATTTGTCATCACAATCCTCCATTACATTTGGTATCACAAAGCTCCATGCCATTGTCATCGCCATGGACCATGACATAAGTCATCACAATGCTCCCTGACACCTGTCTTCACAATACTCCATGACCTTATGATCACAATGCTACATGCCCTTGTCATCACAATGCACCATGCCCACTCTCATCACAATAACCTATGAAACTTGTCAAACCAATGCTCCATGCCACTGACATCACAATGCTCCATGCCCTTGTCATCACAATGCTCCATGAACCCTGTCATCACAATGCTCCGTGACTCCAGTCATCACAATGCTTCATAACGTTTGTCATCACAATGGTCCATGCCGGCGTCATCACAAGGCTCTGTGACCTTTGTAACCACAATGCTCCATGAACTTTTCATCACAATTCTCTGAGAAACTTGTCATCACAATGCTCCATGTCTTTGTCAGAACAATGCTCCATGACCATTGTCATCACAATGTGCCACGCACATTTCATCACAACGTTCCAAACCTTGTCATTGCAATGCTCCATAAACCTTGTAATCACAATGGTCCATGCACTTCTCATCAAAATGCTCTCTCACCAGAGATGTCACAATGTTCCATTACTAGTCATCACAATACACCCTCATCCTTGTAATCACAATGTTCCATGACCCTGTCATCACAATGCTACATCCCCTTATCATCACAATGTTCCATGACCCCTGCCAGCACAATGTTCCATAAGCCCTGTCATCAAAATGCTCCATGACCCTTTCCATCCCAAAGCTCCAAGACCCCTGACATCACAATGTTCTATAACCCCTGCCATCAAAATGTTCCATTACACTTTTTATCAAATTGCTGCATGACGCACTCATCAAAATGCTCCCTGCCCTTCTCATCAACATGCTCCATGACTTGTCATCACAAAGCTCCAAGACGCTTGGCATCACAATGCTCCATGTCATTGTCATCACAATGCTCCATGAACCCTCTCATCACATTGCTCCATGCCCTTGTCATCACACAGCTCCATGACACTTGTCATTACAATGCTCGATGCCCTTCTCATCACAATGCTCCATGCCCTTGTCATTACAGTCCTGCATGACACATGTATCACAGTGTACCGTGCCTTTGTCATCACAGTGCTCCATGCCGACTCTCATCACAATAATCCATGAAACATTTCAGACCAAAGTTCCATACCCTTCTCATCACAATGCTCCATTACCCCTGTCATAACAATGCACCATGACACCTGCTATCACAATGATCCACGGCCTAGTCATCACAAGGTTCCATGATAATTCTCATCACAATGCTCAAGACCCCTGATATCACAATGCTCCATGCCCTGATCATCACAAAGCTCCATGAAGCACGTCATCAGAATGTTCCATGGCCTTCTCATCACAATGCTCCTTGCCCTTGTCATCACAATGCTCCAAGACCCTTGTCATCACAATGCTCCATGCCGATTTTCATCTCTATGCTCCATGAACCCTGTCATCAAAATGCACCATGCCCATCATCATAATGCTTCAGGCTATTGTCATCACAATGAAATCAATATTCTGCATGACCTCTGTCATCATAATATTCCAAACCCTTGTGATCACAATGCTGCATAACACGTATCATCACAACACCCCATGACACTCATCATCACAATTATCCATGGTCTTCTCATCACAATGTTCCATGATCTTTGTCATCATAATGCTCAATACACTTGTCATCACAATGCTCCCTGACCCTTGTCGTCAGTATGCTCCTTGAACCCTGTCATGACAAGTTTCCATGCATTTTTCATCACAATGATCCATGACCATTTCATCACAATGCTCCAAGGTCCCTGTAATCACAATGCTGCATGCCCTTTTCATAACAAAACTCCATGACACATGTCATCAGAATGCTCCATGGCCTTCTCATCACAATGCTCTATGCCCTAGTCATAACAATGCTCCAAGACCCCTTTAATCACAATGCTCCATGCCCCTTTTCATCAGAATGCTCCATGAGACTTGCCATCACAAGTCTCCATGGTCTTTTCATCACAATGTTCCAGGACATTGACATCACCATGATCCATTCCCTTGTCATCACAATGCTCCATGACCCCTGTCATCACAATAATCTATGAACATTTTCAGCCCAATGCTCCACGACCTTCTCATCACAATGCTCCATTGCCAATATCATCACAATGCTCCATGACCACTGTCATCAGAACAATCCATGACACCTGACCACACAATGATCCAGGACTCTTGTCATCACAATGCTCCATTAACTTGTCGTCACAATGCTACATGACACCTGTCATCACAACTCTCCATGAACATTTTCAGCCCAGTGCTCCATGACCCTTGTCATCACAATGATCAATGCCCTTGTCATCCCAATGCTCCATGACCCCTGTATTCACAATGCTCCTTGACGCTTGTCATCACAGTGCTCCATGACACATGTCATCACAATGCTCCATGCCTTTGTCAGCAAAATGCTACATGACCTTGTCATTACAATGCTCTATGCACTTGTCATCACAATACTCCATTTCCATTGTCATCACAATCCTCCATGAACTTTGGGATCACATTGCTTCATGCCCTTGTCATCACAATGCTCCATTCTCCTTGAAATCCAAATGATCCATGACCTCTGTCATCACAATGCTCCAAACCCTTGTGATCACAATGTTCCATAACACTTGTCATCACAACGCTCCATGATGCCTGTCATCACAATACTCCATGCCCTTTTCATCACAATGCTCCATGACCTTTGTCACCACAATTCTCAATACACTTGTCATCACAATGCTCCCTGACACTTGTCATCAAAATGCTCCTTGAACCTTGTCACGAAAAGGCTCCATGCCTTTTTCATCACAATGCCCCATGCCATTTTCATCCCAATGCTCCATGCCATTGTCATCAAAATACTCCACAAGCTTGTCATCAGAATGCTCCATGACCCTTGTCATCACAATTCTCCATGCACTTGTCAGCACAATGCTCCCTGACCCTTTTCATCACAATGATGCAAGCCATTGTCATCACAATGCTCCAATACCTTTGTCATCAGAATCCTCCCTGACACTTGGCATCACAATGCTCCATGCCATCCTCATCACAATGGGCCATTACATATGTGATCACAATGCTCCCTGACACCTGTCTTCACAATACGGCATGACCTGGTCATCACAATGCTCCATGCCCTTGTCATCACAGTGTGCCATTCCAACTCTCATCGCAATACTCCATGAAAGTTATTAGACCAATGTTCCATGCACTTGTCATCACAATGCTCCATGCCCTTCTTATCACAATGCTCCATGACCCCTATCATCACAATGATCCGTGACTCCAGTCATCACAATGCTTCATGACCTTTGTCATCACAATGGTCCATGCCCTCGTCATCAACAGTCTCTGTGACCTTTTTAACCACAATGCTCCATGAAATTTTCATTACAATGCTCTTTGACCCTTGTCATCACAATGCTCTATGCCTTTCGCAGCACAATGCTCCATGACCCTTGTCATCAAAATGCTCCATGCGCTTGTCAGCACAATGCTCCATGACACATGTCATCACAATGCACCATGCGCTTGTCATCACAGTGCTCCACAACATTGTCATCACAATGCTCCATAAAATTTGTCATCACAATGCTCCATGCACTTCTCATCAAAATGCTCTCTCACCACTGATATCTCAATGCTACATCACTATTTGTCACAATACTCCCTCATCCCTGTCATCACAATGTTCCATGACTCCTGTCATCACAATGCTACATGCACTTATCATCACAATGTTCGATGATCCCTGAAATCACAATGTTCCATAACACCTGTCATCAAAATGTTCCATGACACTTTTCATCAAATTGCTCCATGACCCTGTCATCAGAATGCTCCCTGCCCTTCTCATCACAATGCACAACGTCCTTGCCATCAAAATGCTCCATGACCTTTGTCATCACAAAGATCCATGACCCTTGGCATCACAATGCTCCATGTCATTGTCATCACAATGCTCCATGAACACTCTCATCACAATGCTCCATGCCCTTGTCTTCACATAGCTCCATGACACATGTCATCAGAATGCTCCATGGCCTTCTCATCACAATGCTCCATGCCCTTGCCATCACAATGCTCCATTACCCCTGTCATAACAATGCACCATGACCCATGCCATCACGATGTTCCATGGCCTTGTCATCACAAGGCTCTATGACCCTTCTCATCACAATGCTCCAGTAACACTGTAATCACAATGCTCTATGCCCCTTTTCCTCTCAATGATCCATGAACCCTGTCATCAAAATGCACCATGCCCATCATCATAATGCTTCATGCTATTGTCATAACAACGAAATCAAATTGTTCCATGACCTCTGTCATAACAATGCTCCAAACCCTTGTGATCACAATATTCCATAACACTTGTCATCACAATGCCCCATGAGGCTCGTCACCACAATTATCCACGGTCTTCTCATCACAATGCTCCATGACCTTCGTCATCACAATGCTCAATACACATGTCATCAACATGCTCCCTGACATTTGTTGTCTGTATGCTCCTTGAACCCTGTCATGACAAGGCTGCATGCCTTTTTCATCACAGTGATCCATGCCCTTTTCATCACAGTGCTCCAAGTCCCATGTAATCACAGTGGTCCATGCCATTGTCATCACAAAGCTCAATGACGCATGCCATCAGAATGCTCCTTGGTCTTCTCCTCACAATGCTCCATGCCCTTGTCTTCACAATGTTCCAAGACCCCTGTAATCACAATGTTCCATTCCCCTTTTAATCAGTATGCTCCATGAGACTTGTCATCTCAAGGCTCCATGGTTTTGTCATCACAATGCTCCAGGACTTTGTCATCACAATGCTTCACGACATTTTCATCAAAATTTTCAATGGCCCTTGTCATCATAATGCTCCAAACCTTAATCATCACAATGCTCCATTATATTTGTCATCACAATCCTCCATTACATTTGGTATCACAAAGCTCCATGCCATTGTCATCGCCATGGACCATGACATAAGTCATCACAATGCTCCCTGACACCTGTCTTCACAATAATCCATGACCTTATGATCACAATGCTCCATGCCCTTGTCATCACAATGCACCATGCCCACTCTCATCACAATAACCTATGAAACTTGTCAGACAAATGCTCCATGCCACTGACATCACAATGCTCCATGCCCTTGTCATCACAATGCTCCATGAACCCTGTCATCACAATGCTCCGTGACTCCAGTCATCACAATGCTTCATAACGTTTGTCATCACAATGGTCCATGCCGGCGTCATCACAAGGCTCTGTGACCTTTGTAACCACAATGCTCCATGAAATTTTCATCACAATTCTCTGAGAAACTTGTCATCACAATGCTCCATGTCTTTGTCAGAACAATGCTCCATGACCATTGTCATCACAATGTGCCACGCACATTTCATCACAACGTTCCAAACCTTGTCATTGCAATGCTCCATAAACCTTGTAATCACAATGGTCCATGCACTTCTCATCAAAATGCTCTCTCACCAGAGATGTCACAATGTTCCATTACTAGTCATCACAATACACCCTCATCCTTGTAATCACAATGTTCCATGACCCTGTCATCACAATGCTACATCCCCTTATCATCACAATGTTCCATGACCCCTGCCAGCACAATGTTCCATAAGCCCTGTCATCAAAATGCTCCATGACCCTTTCCATCCCAAAGCTCCAAGACCCCTGACATCACAATGTTCTATAACCCCTGCCATCAAAATGTTCCATTACACTTTTTATCAAATTGCTGCATGACGCGGTCATCAAAATGCTCCCTGCCCTTCTCATCAACATGCTCCATGACTTGTCATCACAAAGCTCCAAGACCCTTGGCATCACAATGCTCCATGTCATTGTCATCACAATGCTCCATGAACCCTCTCATCACATTGCTCCATGCCCTTGTCATCACACAGCTCCATGACACTTGTCATCACAATGCTCGATGCCCTTCTCATCACAATGCTCCATGCCCTTGTCATTACAGTCCTGCATGACACATGTATCACAGTGTACCGTGCCCTTGTCATCACAGTGCTCCATGCCGACTCTCATCACAATAATCCATGAAACATTTCAGACCAAAGTTCCATACCCTTCTCATCACAATGCACCATGCCCTTTTCATCACAGTGCTCCATGACCCCTGTCATCACAATGCTCTGTGACTCCAGTCATCACAATGCTTCATAAAGATTGTCATCACAATGGTCAATGCCCGCGTCATCACAAGGCTCTGTGACCTTTGTAACCACAATGCTCCATGAATTTTTCATCACAATTCTCTGTGACCCTTGTCATCACAATTCTCCATGTCTTTGTCTGAACAATGCTCCATGACCATTGTCATCACAGTATGCCACATGCATTTCATCACAACTGTCCACAACCTTGTCATTGCAATGCTCCATAAACCTTGTAATCACAATGGTCCATGCACTTCTCATCAAAATGTTCTCTCACCAGAGATATCACAATGTTCCATCACTAGTCATCACAATACTCCCTCACCCCTGGAATCACAATGATCCATGACCCTGTCATCACAATGCTACATCCACTTATCATCACAATGTTCTATGACCCCTGCCATCACAATGTTCCATAAGCCCTGTTATCAAAATGCTCCATGACCCTTTCCATCCCAAAACTCCAAGACCCCTGCCATCACAATGTTCTATAACCCCTGCCATCTAAATGTTCCATTACACTTTTTATCAAATTGCTGCATGAATCGGTCATCAAAATGCTCCCTGCCCTTCTCATCAAAATGCTCCGTGACTTGTCATCACAAAGCTCCAAGACACTTGGCATCACAATGCTCCATGTCATTGTCATCACAATGCTCCATGAACGCTCTCATCACATTGCTCCATGCCCTTGTCATCACAAAGCTCCATGCTCCTTGAAATCAAAATGATCCATGACCTCTGTCATCACAATGCTCCATACCCTTGTGATCACAATGTTCCATAACACTTGTCATCACAACGCTCCATGATGCCTGTCATCACAATACTCCATGCCCTTTTCATCACAATGCTCCATGACCTTGGTCACCACAATTCTCAATACACTTGTCATCACAATGCTCCCTGACACTTGTCATCAGAATGCTCCTTGAACCCTGTCACGAAAAGGCTCCATGCCTTTTTCATCACAATGTCCCATGCCATTTTCATCACAATGCTCCATGCCATTGTCATCAAAATACTCCACAAGCTTGTCATCAGAATGCTCCATGACCCTTGTCATCACAATTCTCCATGCACTTGTCAGCACAATGCTCCCTGACCCTTGTTCTCACAATGCTCCAAGCCATTGTCATCACAATGCTCCATTACCTTTGTCATCAGAATCCTCCCTGACACTTGGCATCACAATGCTCCATGCCATCCTCATCACAATGGGCCATTACATATGTGATCACAATGCTCCCTGACACCTGTCTTCACAATACGGCATGACCTGGTCATCACAATGCTCCATGCCCTTGTCATCACAGTGTGCTATTCCAACTGTCATCGCAATACTCCATGAAAGTTATTAGTCCAATGTTCCATGCCCTTGTCATCACAATGCTCCATGCCCTTGTTATCACAATGCTCCATGACCCCTGTCATCACAATGCTCCGTGACTCCAGTCATCACAATGCTTCATGACCTTTGTCATCCCAATGGTCCATGCCCTTGTCATCAACAGTCTCTGTGACGTTTTTAACCACAATGCTCCATGAACTTTTCATCACAATGCTCTTTGACCCTTGTCATCACAATGCTTTATGCCTTACTCAGCACAGTGCTCCATGACCCTTGTCACCACAATGCTCCATGCGCTTGTCAGCCCAATGCTCCATGACACATGTCATCATAATGCACCATGTGCTTGTCATCACAGTGCTCCACAACATTGTCATCACAATGCTCCATAAAATTTGTCATCACAATGCTCCATGCACTTCTCATCAAAATGCTCTCTCACCACTGATATCACAATGCTACATCACTATTTGTCAAAATACTCCCTCACCCCTGTCATCACAAAGTTCCATGACAGCTGTCATCACAATGTTACATGCACTTATCATCACAATGTTCGATGACCCCTGAAATCACAATGTTCCATAACACCTGTCATCAAAATGTTCCATGACACTTTTCATCAAATTGCTCCATGACCCTGTCATCAGAATGCTCCCTGCCCTTCTCATCACAATGCACAACGCCCTTGCCATCAAAATGCTCCATGACCTTTGTCATCACAAAGATCCATGACCCTTGGCATCACAATGCTCCATGTCATTGTCATCACAATGCTCCATGAACACTCTCATCACATTGCTCCATGCCCTTGTCTTCACATAGCTCCATGACACATGTCATCAGAATGCTCCATGGCCTTCTCATCACAATGCTCCATGCCCTTGCCATCACAATGCTCCATTACACCTGTCATAACAATGCACCATGACCCATGCCATCACGATGTTCCATGGCCTTGTCATCACAAGGCTCTATGACCCTTCTCATCACAATGCTCCAGTAACACTGTAATCACAATGCTCTATGCCCCTTTTCCTCTCAATGATCCATGAACCCTGTCATCAAAATGCACCATGCCCATCATCATAATGCTGCATGCTATTGTCATAACAACGAAATCAAATTGTTCCATGACCTCTGTCATAACAATGCTCCAAACCCTTGTGATCACAATATTCCATAACACTTGTCATCACAATGCCCCATGAGGCTCGTCATCACAATTATCCACGGTCTTCTCATCACAATGTTCCATGACCTTCGTCATCACAATGCTCAATACACATGTCATCAACATGCTCCCTGACATTTGTTGTCTGTATGCTCCTTGAACCCTGTCATGACAAGGCTGCATGCCTTTTTCATCACAGAGATCCATGCCCTTTTCATCACAGTGCTCCAAGTCCCATGTAATCACAGTGGCCCATGCCATTGTCATCACAAAGCTCAATGACGCATGCCATCAGAATGCTCCTTGGTCTTCTCCTCACAATGCTCCATGCCCTTGTCTTCACAAGGTTCCAAGACCCCTGTAATCACAATGCTCCATTCCCCTTTTAATCAGTATGCTCCATGAGACTTGTCATCTCAAGGCTCCATGGTTTTGTCATCACAGTGCTCCAGGACCTTGTCATCACAATGCTTCACGACATTGTCATCAAAATTTTCAATGGCCCTTGTCATCATAATGCTCCAAACCTTAATCATCACAATGCTCCATTATATTTGTCATCACAATCCTCCATTACATTTGGTATCACAAAGCTCCAATCCATTGTCATCGCCATGGACCATGACATAAGTCATCACAATGCTCCCTGAAACCTGTCTTCACAATACTCCATGACCTTATCATCACAATGCTCCATGCCCTTGTCATCACAATGCACCATGCCCACTCTCATCACAATAATCTATGAAACTTGTCAGACCAATGCTCCATGCCACTGTCATTACAATGCTCCATGCCCTTGTCATCACAATGCTCAATGACCCCTGTCATCACAATGCTCCGTGACTCCAGTCATCACAATGCTTCATAACGTTTGTCATCACAATGGTCCATGCCCGCGTCATCACAAGGCTCTGTGACCTTTGTAACCACAATGCTCCATGAACTTTTCATCACAATTCTCTGAGAAACTTGTCATCACAATGCTCCATGTCTTTCTCAGAACAATGCTCCATGACCATTGTCATCACAATGTGCCACGCACATTTCACCACTACGTTACAAACCTTGTCATTGCAATGCTCCATAAACCTTGTAATCACAATGGTCCATGCACTTCTCATCAAAATGCTCTCTCACCACTGATATCACAATGCTACATCACTATTTGTCACAATACTCCCTCACCCCTGTCATCACAATGTTCCATGACTCCTGTCATCACAATGCTAAATGCACTTATCATCACAATGTTCGATGACCCCTGACATCACAATGTTCCATAACACCTGTCATCAAAATGTTCCATGACACTTTTCATCAAATTGCTCCATGACCCTGTCATCAGAATGCTCCCTGCCCTTCTCATCACAATGCACAACGCCCTTGCCATCAAAATGCTCCATGACCTTTGTCATCACAAAGATCCATGACCCTTGGCATCACAATGCTCCATGTCATTGTCATCACAATGCTCCATGAACGCTCTCATCACATTGCTCCATGCCCTTGTCTTCACATAGCTCCATGACACATGTCATCAGAATGCTCCATGGCCTTCTCATCACAATGCTCCATGCCCTTGCCATCACAATGCTCCATTACCCCTGTCATAACAATGCACCATGACCCCTGCCATCACGATGTTCCATGGCCTGGTCATCACAAGGCTCTATGACCCTTCTCATCACAATGCTCCAAGAACACTGTAATCACAATGCTCTATGCCCCTTTTCCTCTCAATGATCCATGAACCCTGTCATCAAAATGCACCATGCCCATCATCATAATGCTTCATGCTATTGTCATAACAACGAAATCAAATTGTTCCATGACCTCTGTCATAACAATGCTCCAAACCCTTGTGATCACAATATTCCATAACACTTGACATCACAATGCCCCATGAGGCTCGTCATCACAATTATCCATGGTCTTCTCATAACAATGCTCCATGACCTTCGTCATCACAATGCTCAATACACATGTCATCAACATGCTCCCTGACACTTGTTGTCTGTATGCTCCTTGAACCCTGTCATGACAAGGCTCCATGCCTTTTTCATCACAGTGATCCATGCCCTTTTCATCACAGTGCTCCAAGTCCCATGTAATCACAGTGGTCCATGCCATTGTCATCACAAAGCTCAATGACGCATGCCATCAGAATGCTCCTTGGTCTTCTCCTCACAATGCTCCATGCCCTTGTCTTCACAATGTTCCAAGACCCCTGTAATCACAATGTTCCATTCCCCTTTTAATCAGTATGCTCCATGAGACTTGTCATCTCAAGGCTCCATGGTTTTGTCATCACAATGTTCCAGGACCTTGTCATCACAATGCTTCACGACATTGTCATCAAAATTTTCAATGGCCCTTGTCATCATAATGCTCCAAACCTTAATCATCACAATGCTCCATTATATTTGTCATCACAATCCTCCATTACATTTGGTATCACAAAGCTCCATGCCATTGTCATCGCCATGGACCATGACATAAGTCATCACAATGCTCCCTGACACCTGTCTTCACAATACTCCATGACCTTATGATCACAATGCTACATGCCCTTGTCATCACAATGCACCATGCCCACTCTCATCACAATAACCTATGAAACTTGTCAAACCAATGCTCCATGCCACTGACATCACAATGCTCCATGCCCTTGTCATCACAATGCTCCATGAACCCTGTCATCACAATGCTCCGTGACTCCAGTCATCACAATGCTTCATAACGTTTGTCATCACAATGGTCCATGCCGGCGTCATCACAAGGCTCTGTGACCTTTGTAACCACAATGCTCCATGAACTTTTCATCACAATTCTCTGAGAAACTTGTCATCACAATGCTCCATGTCTTTGTCAGAACAATGCTCCATGACCATTGTCATCACAATGTGCCACGCACATTTCATCACAACGTTCCAAACCTTGTCATTGCAATGCTCCATAAACCTTGTAATCACAATGGTCCATGCACTTCTCATCAAAATGCTCTCTCACCAGAGATGTCACAATGTTCCATTACTAGTCATCACAATACACCCTCATCCTTGTAATCACAATGTTCCATGACCCTGTCATCACAATGCTACATCCCCTTATCATCACAATGTTCCATGACCCCTGCCAGCACAATGTTCCATAAGCCCTGTCATCAAAATGCTCCATGACCCTTTCCATCCCAAAGCTCCAAGACCCCTGACATCACAATGTTCTATAACCCCTGCCATCAAAATGTTCCATTACACTTTTTATCAAATTGCTGCATGACGCACTCATCAAAATGCTCCCTGCCCTTCTCATCAACATGCTCCATGACTTGTCATCACAAAGCTCCAAGACGCTTGGCATCACAATGCTCCATGTCATTGTCATCACAATGCTCCATGAACCCTCTCATCACATTGCTCCATGCCCTTGTCATCACACAGCTCCATGACACTTGTCATTACAATGCTCGATGCCCTTCTCATCACAATGCTCCATGCCCTTGTCATTACAGTCCTGCATGACACATGTATCACAGTGTACCGTGCCTTTGTCATCACAGTGCTCCATGCCGACTCTCATCACAATAATCCATGAAACATTTCAGACCAAAGTTCCATACCCTTCTCATCACAATGCTCCATTACCCCTGTCATAACAATGCACCATGACACCTGCTATCACAATGATCCACGGCCTAGTCATCACAAGGTTCCATGATAATTCTCATCACAATGCTCAAGACCCCTGATATCACAATGCTCCATGCCCTGATCATCACAAAGCTCCATGAAGCACGTCATCAGAATGTTCCATGGCCTTCTCATCACAATGCTCCTTGCCCTTGTCATCACAATGCTCCAAGACCCTTGTCATCACAATGCTCCATGCCGATTTTCATCTCTATGCTCCATGAACCCTGTCATCAAAATGCACCATGCCCATCATCATAATGCTTCAGGCTATTGTCATCACAATGAAATCAATATTCTGCATGACCTCTGTCATCATAATATTCCAAACCCTTGTGATCACAATGCTGCATAACACGTATCATCACAACACCCCATGACACTCATCATCACAATTATCCATGGTCTTCTCATCACAATGTTCCATGATCTTTGTCATCATAATGCTCAATACACTTGTCATCACAATGCTCCCTGACCCTTGTCGTCAGTATGCTCCTTGAACCCTGTCATGACAAGTTTCCATGCATTTTTCATCACAATGATCCATGACCATTTCATCACAATGCTCCAAGGTCCCTGTAATCACAATGCTGCATGCCCTTTTCATAACAAAACTCCATGACACATGTCATCAGAATGCTCCATGGCCTTCTCATCACAATGCTCTATGCCCTAGTCATAACAATGCTCCAAGACCCCTTTAATCACAATGCTCCATGCCCCTTTTCATCAGAATGCTCCATGAGACTTGCCATCACAAGTCTCCATGGTCTTTTCATCACAATGTTCCAGGACATTGACATCACCATGATCCATTCCCTTGTCATCACAATGCTCCATGACCCCTGTCATCACAATAATCTATGAACATTTTCAGCCCAATGCTCCACGACCTTCTCATCACAATGCTCCATTGCCAATATCATCACAATGCTCCATGACCACTGTCATCAGAACAATCCATGACACCTGACCACACAATGATCCAGGACTCTTGTCATCACAATGCTCCATTAACTTGTCGTCACAATGCTACATGACACCTGTCATCACAACTCTCCATGAACATTTTCAGCCCAGTGCTCCATGACCCTTGTCATCACAATGATCAATGCCCTTGTCATCCCAATGCTCCATGACCCCTGTATTCACAATGCTCCTTGAGGCTTGTCATCACAGTGCTCCATGACACATGTCATCACAATGCTCCATGCCTTTGTCAGCAAAATGCTACATGACCTTGTCATTACAATGCTCTATGCACTTGTCATCACAATACTCCATTTCCATTGTCATCACAATCCTCCATGAACTTTGGGATCACATTGCTTCATGCCCTTGTCATCACAATGCTCCATTCTCCTTGAAATCCAAATGATCCATGACCTCTGTCATCACAATGCTCCAAACCCTTGTGATCACAATGTTCCATAACACTTGTCATCACAACGCTCCATGATGCCTGTCATCACAATACTCCATGCCCTTTTCATCACAATGCTCCATGACCTTTGTCACCACAATTCTCAATACACTTGTCATCACAATGCTCCCTGACACTTGTCATCAAAATGCTCCTTGAACCTTGTCACGAAAAGGCTCCATGCCTTTTTCATCACAATGCCCCATGCCATTTTCATCCCAATGCTCCATGCCATTGTCATCAAAATACTCCACAAGCTTGTCATCAGAATGCTCCATGACCCTTGTCATCACAATTCTCCATGCACTTGTCAGCACAATGCTCCCTGACCCTTTTCATCACAATGATGCAAGCCATTGTCATCACAATGCTCCAATACCTTTGTCATCAGAATCCTCCCTGACACTTGGCATCACAATGCTCCATGCCATCCTCATCACAATGGGCCATTACATATGTGATCACAATGCTCCCTGACACCTGTCTTCACAATACGGCATGACCTGGTCATCACAATGCTCCATGCCCTTGTCATCACAGTGTGCCATTCCAACTCTCATCGCAATACTCCATGAAAGTTATTAGACCAATGTTCCATGCACTTGTCATCACAATGCTCCATGCCCTTCTTATCACAATGCTCCATGACCCCTATCATCACAATGATCCGTGACTCCAGTCATCACAATGCTTCATGACCTTTGTCATCACAATGGTCCATGCCCTCGTCATCAACAGTCTCTGTGACCTTTTTAACCACAATGCTCCATGAAATTTTCATTACAATGCTCTTTGACCCTTGTCATCACAATGCTCTATGCCTTTCGCAGCACAATGCTCCATGACCCTTGTCATCAAAATGCTCCATGCGCTTGTCAGCACAATGCTCCATGACACATGTCATCACAATGCACCATGCGCTTGTCATCACAGTGCTCCACAACATTGTCATCACAATGCTCCATAAAATTTGTCATCACAATGCTCCATGCACTTCTCATCAAAATGCTCTCTCACCACTGATATCTCAATGCTACATCACTATTTGTCACAATACTCCCTCATCCCTGTCATCACAATGTTCCATGACTCCTGTCATCACAATGCTACATGCACTTATCATCACAATGTTCGATGATCCCTGAAATCACAATGTTCCATAACACCTGTCATCAAAATGTTCCATGACACTTTTCATCAAATTGCTCCATGACCCTGTCATCAGAATGCTCCCTGCCCTTCTCATCACAATGCACAACGTCCTTGCCATCAAAATGCTCCATGACCTTTGTCATCACAAAGATCCATGACCCTTGGCATCACAATGCTCCATGTCATTGTCATCACAATGCTCCATGAACACTCTCATCACAATGCTCCATGCCCTTGTCTTCACATAGCTCCATGACACATGTCATCAGAATGCTCCATGGCCTTCTCATCACAATGCTCCATGCCCTTGCCATCACAATGCTCCATTACCCCTGTCATAACAATGCACCATGACCCATGCCATCACGATGTTCCATGGCCTTGTCATCACAAGGCTCTATGACCCTTCTCATCACAATGCTCCAGTAACACTGTAATCACAATGCTCTATGCCCCTTTTCCTCTCAATGATCCATGAACCCTGTCATCAAAATGCACCATGCCCATCATCATAATGCTTCATGCTATTGTCATAACAACGAAATCAAATTGTTCCATGACCTCTGTCATAACAATGCTCCAAACCCTTGTGATCACAATATTCCATAACACTTGTCATCACAATGCCCCATGAGGCTCGTCACCACAATTATCCACGGTCTTCTCATCACAATGCTCCATGACCTTCGTCATCACAATGCTCAATACACATGTCATCAACATGCTCCCTGACATTTGTTGTCTGTATGCTCCTTGAACCCTGTCATGACAAGGCTGCATGCCTTTTTCATCACAGTGATCCATGCCCTTTTCATCACAGTGCTCCAAGTCCCATGTAATCACAGTGGTCCATGCCATTGTCATCACAAAGCTCAATGACGCATGCCATCAGAATGCTCCTTGGTCTTCTCCTCACAATGCTCCATGCCCTTGTCTTCACAATGTTCCAAGACCCCTGTAATCACAATGTTCCATTCCCCTTTTAATCAGTATGCTCCATGAGACTTGTCATCTCAAGGCTCCATGGTTTTGTCATCACAATGCTCCAGGACTTTGTCATCACAATGCTTCACGACATTTTCATCAAAATTTTCAATGGCCCTTGTCATCATAATGCTCCAAACCTTAATCATCACAATGCTCCATTATATTTGTCATCACAATCCTCCATTACATTTGGTATCACAAAGCTCCATGCCATTGTCATCGCCATGGACCATGACATAAGTCATCACAATGCTCCCTGACACCTGTCTTCACAATACTCCATGACCTTATGATCACAATGCTCCATGCCCTTGTCATCACAATGCACCATGCCCACTCTCATCACAATAACCTATGAAACTTGTCAGACAAATGCTCCATGCCACTGACATCACAATGCTCCATGCCCTTGTCATCACAATGCTCCATGAACCCTGTCATCACAATGCTCCGTGACTCCAGTCATCACAATGCTTCATAACGTTTGTCATCACAATGGTCCATGCCGGCGTCATCACAAGGCTCTGTGACCTTTGTAACCACAATGCTCCATGAAATTTTCATCACAATTCTCTGAGAAACTTGTCATCACAATGCTCCATGTCTTTGTCAGAACAATGCTCCATGACCATTGTCATCACAATGTGCCACGCACATTTCATCACAACGTTCCAAACCTTGTCATTGCAATGCTCCATAAACCTTGTAATCACAATGGTCCATGCACTTCTCATCAAAATGCTCTCTCACCAGAGATGTCACAATGTTCCATTACTAGTCATCACAATACACCCTCATCCTTGTAATCACAATGTTCCATGACCCTGTCATCACAATGCTACATCCCCTTATCATCACAATGTTCCATGACCCCTGCCAGCACAATGTTCCATAAGCCCTGTCATCAAAATGCTCCATGACCCTTTCCATCCCAAAGCTCCAAGACCCCTGACATCACAATGTTCTATAACCCCTGCCATCAAAATGTTCCATTACACTTTTTATCAAATTGCTGCATGACGCGGTCATCAAAATGCTCCCTGCCCTTCTCATCAACATGCTCCATGACTTGTCATCACAAAGCTCCAAGACCCTTGGCATCACAATGCTCCATGTCATTGTCATCACAATGCTCCATGAACCCTCTCATCACATTGCTCCATGCCCTTGTCATCACACAGCTCCATGACACTTGTCATCACAATGCTCGATGCCCTTCTCATCACAATGCTCCATGCCCTTGTCATTACAGTCCTGCATGACACATGTATCACAGTGTACCGTGCCCTTGTCATCACAGTGCTCCATGCCGACTCTCATCACAATAATCCATGAAACATTTCAGACCAAAGTTCCATACCCTTCTCATCACAATGCACCATGCCCTTTTCATCACAGTGCTCCATGACCCCTGTCATCACAATGCTCTGTGACTCCAGTCATCACAATGCTTCATAAAGATTGTCATCACAATGGTCAATGCCCGCGTCATCACAAGGCTCTGTGACCTTTGTAACCACAATGCTCCATGAATTTTTCATCACAATTCTCTGTGACCCTTGTCATCACAATTCTCCATGTCTTTGTCTGAACAATGCTCCATGACCATTGTCATCACAGTATGCCACATGCATTTCATCACAACTGTCCACAACCTTGTCATTGCAATGCTCCATAAACCTTGTAATCACAATGGTCCATGCACTTCTCATCAAAATGTTCTCTCACCAGAGATATCACAATGTTCCATCACTAGTCATCACAATACTCCCTCACCCCTGGAATCACAATGATCCATGACCCTGTCATCACAATGCTACATCCACTTATCATCACAATGTTCTATGACCCCTGCCATCACAATGTTCCATAAGCCCTGTTATCAAAATGCTCCATGACCCTTTCCATCCCAAAACTCCAAGACCCCTGCCATCACAATGTTCTATAACCCCTGCCATCTAAATGTTCCATTACACTTTTTATCAAATTGCTGCATGAATCGGTCATCAAAATGCTCCCTGCCCTTCTCATCAAAATGCTCCGTGACTTGTCATCACAAAGCTCCAAGACACTTGGCATCACAATGCTCCATGTCATTGTCATCACAATGCTCCATGAACGCTCTCATCACATTGCTCCATGCCCTTGTCATCACAAAGCTCCATGCTCCTTGAAATCAAAATGATCCATGACCTCTGTCATCACAATGCTCCATACCCTTGTGATCACAATGTTCCATAACACTTGTCATCACAACGCTCCATGATGCCTGTCATCACAATACTCCATGCCCTTTTCATCACAATGCTCCATGACCTTGGTCACCACAATTCTCAATACACTTGTCATCACAATGCTCCCTGACACTTGTCATCAGAATGCTCCTTGAACCCTGTCACGAAAAGGCTCCATGCCTTTTTCATCACAATGTCCCATGCCATTTTCATCACAATGCTCCATGCCATTGTCATCAAAATACTCCACAAGCTTGTCATCAGAATGCTCCATGACCCTTGTCATCACAATTCTCCATGCACTTGTCAGCACAATGCTCCCTGACCCTTGTTCTCACAATGCTCCAAGCCATTGTCATCACAATGCTCCATTACCTTTGTCATCAGAATCCTCCCTGACACTTGGCATCACAATGCTCCATGCCATCCTCATCACAATGGGCCATTACATATGTGATCACAATGCTCCCTGACACCTGTCTTCACAATACGGCATGACCTGGTCATCACAATGCTCCATGCCCTTGTCATCACAGTGTGCTATTCCAACTGTCATCGCAATACTCCATGAAAGTTATTAGTCCAATGTTCCATGCCCTTGTCATCACAATGCTCCATGCCCTTGTTATCACAATGCTCCATGACCCCTGTCATCACAATGCTCCGTGACTCCAGTCATCACAATGCTTCATGACCTTTGTCATCCCAATGGTCCATGCCCTTGTCATCAACAGTCTCTGTGACGTTTTTAACCACAATGCTCCATGAACTTTTCATCACAATGCTCTTTGACCCTTGTCATCACAATGCTTTATGCCTTACTCAGCACAGTGCTCCATGACCCTTGTCACCACAATGCTCCATGCGCTTGTCAGCCCAATGCTCCATGACACATGTCATCATAATGCACCATGTGCTTGTCATCACAGTGCTCCACAACATTGTCATCACAATGCTCCATAAAATTTGTCATCACAATGCTCCATGCACTTCTCATCAAAATGCTCTCTCACCACTGATATCACAATGCTACATCACTATTTGTCAAAATACTCCCTCACCCCTGTCATCACAAAGTTCCATGACAGCTGTCATCACAATGTTACATGCACTTATCATCACAATGTTCGATGACCCCTGAAATCACAATGTTCCATAACACCTGTCATCAAAATGTTCCATGACACTTTTCATCAAATTGCTCCATGACCCTGTCATCAGAATGCTCCCTGCCCTTCTCATCACAATGCACAACGCCCTTGCCATCAAAATGCTCCATGACCTTTGTCATCACAAAGATCCATGACCCTTGGCATCACAATGCTCCATGTCATTGTCATCACAATGCTCCATGAACACTCTCATCACATTGCTCCATGCCCTTGTCTTCACATAGCTCCATGACACATGTCATCAGAATGCTCCATGGCCTTCTCATCACAATGCTCCATGCCCTTGCCATCACAATGCTCCATTACACCTGTCATAACAATGCACCATGACCCATGCCATCACGATGTTCCATGGCCTTGTCATCACAAGGCTCTATGACCCTTCTCATCACAATGCTCCAGTAACACTGTAATCACAATGCTCTATGCCCCTTTTCCTCTCAATGATCCATGAACCCTGTCATCAAAATGCACCATGCCCATCATCATAATGCTGCATGCTATTGTCATAACAACGAAATCAAATTGTTCCATGACCTCTGTCATAACAATGCTCCAAACCCTTGTGATCACAATATTCCATAACACTTGTCATCACAATGCCCCATGAGGCTCGTCATCACAATTATCCACGGTCTTCTCATCACAATGTTCCATGACCTTCGTCATCACAATGCTCAATACACATGTCATCAACATGCTCCCTGACATTTGTTGTCTGTATGCTCCTTGAACCCTGTCATGACAAGGCTGCATGCCTTTTTCATCACAGAGATCCATGCCCTTTTCATCACAGTGCTCCAAGTCCCATGTAATCACAGTGGCCCATGCCATTGTCATCACAAAGCTCAATGACGCATGCCATCAGAATGCTCCTTGGTCTTCTCCTCACAATGCTCCATGCCCTTGTCTTCACAAGGTTCCAAGACCCCTGTAATCACAATGCTCCATTCCCCTTTTAATCAGTATGCTCCATGAGACTTGTCATCTCAAGGCTCCATGGTTTTGTCATCACAGTGCTCCAGGACCTTGTCATCACAATGCTTCACGACATTGTCATCAAAATTTTCAATGGCCCTTGTCATCATAATGCTCCAAACCTTAATCATCACAATGCTCCATTATATTTGTCATCACAATCCTCCATTACATTTGGTATCACAAAGCTCCAATCCATTGTCATCGCCATGGACCATGACATAAGTCATCACAATGCTCCCTGAAACCTGTCTTCACAATACTCCATGACCTTATCATCACAATGCTCCATGCCCTTGTCATCACAATGCACCATGCCCACTCTCATCACAATAATCTATGAAACTTGTCAGACCAATGCTCCATGCCACTGTCATTACAATGCTCCATGCCCTTGTCATCACAATGCTCAATGACCCCTGTCATCACAATGCTCCGTGACTCCAGTCATCACAATGCTTCATAACGTTTGTCATCACAATGGTCCATGCCCGCGTCATCACAAGGCTCTGTGACCTTTGTAACCACAATGCTCCATGAACTTTTCATCACAATTCTCTGAGAAACTTGTCATCACAATGCTCCATGTCTTTCTCAGAACAATGCTCCATGACCATTGTCATCACAATGTGCCACGCACATTTCACCACTACGTTACAAACCTTGTCATTGCAATGCTCCATAAACCTTGTAATCACAATGGTCCATGCACTTCTCATCAAAATGCTCTCTCACCACTGATATCACAATGCTACATCACTATTTGTCACAATACTCCCTCACCCCTGTCATCACAATGTTCCATGACTCCTGTCATCACAATGCTAAATGCACTTATCATCACAATGTTCGATGACCCCTGACATCACAATGTTCCATAACACCTGTCATCAAAATGTTCCATGACACTTTTCATCAAATTGCTCCATGACCCTGTCATCAGAATGCTCCCTGCCCTTCTCATCACAATGCACAACGCCCTTGCCATCAAAATGCTCCATGACCTTTGTCATCACAAAGATCCATGACCCTTGGCATCACAATGCTCCATGTCATTGTCATCACAATGCTCCATGAACGCTCTCATCACATTGCTCCATGCCCTTGTCTTCACATAGCTCCATGACACATGTCATCAGAATGCTCCATGGCCTTCTCATCACAATGCTCCATGCCCTTGCCATCACAATGCTCCATTACCCCTGTCATAACAATGCACCATGACCCCTGCCATCACGATGTTCCATGGCCTTGTCATCACAAGGCTCTATGACCCTTCTCATCACAATGCTCCAAGAACACTGTAATCACAATGCTCTATGCCCCTTTTCCTCTCAATGATCCATGAACCCTGTCATCAAAATGCACCATGCCCATCATCATAATGCTTCATGCTATTGTCATAACAACGAAATCAAATTGTTCCATGACCTCTGTCATAACAATGCTCCAAACCCTTGTGATCACAATATTCCATAACACTTGACATCACAATGCCCCATGAGGCTCGTCATCACAATTATCCATGGTCTTCTCATAACAATGCTCCATGACCTTCGTCATCACAATGCTCAATACACATGTCATCAACATGCTCCCTGACACTTGTTGTCTGTATGCTCCTTGAACCCTGTCATGACAAGGCTCCATGCCTTTTTCATCACAGTGATCCATGCCCTTTTCATCACAGTGCTCCAAGTCCCATGTAATCACAGTGGTCCATGCCATTGTCATCACAAAGCTCAATGACGCATGCCATCAGAATGCTCCTTGGTCTTCTCCTCACAATGCTCCATGCCCTTGTCTTCACAATGTTCCAAGACCCCTGTAATCACAATGTTCCATTCCCCTTTTAATCAGTATGCTCCATGAGACTTGTCATCTCAAGGCTCCATGGTTTTGTCATCACAATGTTCCAGGACCTTGTCATCACAATGCTTCACGACATTGTCATCAAAATTTTCAATGGCCCTTGTCATCATAATGCTCCAAACCTTAATCATCACAATGCTCCATTATATTTGTCATCACAATCCTCCATTACATTTGGTATCACAAAGCTCCATGCCATTGTCATCGCCATGGACCATGACATAAGTCATCACAATGCTCCCTGACACCTGTCTTCACAATACTCCATGACCTTATCATCACAATGCTCCATGCCCTTGTCATCACAATGCACCATGCCCACTCTCATCACAATAACCTATGAAACTTGTCAAACCAATGCTCCATGCCACTGACATCACAATGCTCCATGCCCTTGTCATCACAATGCTCCATGAACCCTGTCATCACAATGCTCCGTGACTCCAGTCATCACAATGCTTCATAACGTTTGTCATCACAATGGTCCATCCCGGCGTCATCACAAGGCTCTGTGACCTTTGTAACCACAATGCTCCATGAACTTTTCATCACAATTCTCTGAGAAACTTGTCTTCACAATGCTCCATGTCTTTGTCAGAACAATGCTCCATGACCATTGTCATCACAATGTGCCACGCACATTTCATCACAACGTTCCAAACCTTGTCATTGCAATGCTCCATAAACCTTGTAATCACAATGGTCCATGCACTTCTCATCAAAATGCTCTCTCACCAGAGATGTCACAA
Source organism: Mesoplodon densirostris (assembly GCF_025265405.1). Taxonomy (NCBI): domain Eukaryota; kingdom Metazoa; phylum Chordata; class Mammalia; order Artiodactyla; family Ziphiidae; genus Mesoplodon; species Mesoplodon densirostris. Next base: position 12,003,124 of record NW_026778195.1, on the reverse strand, counting down.
TGTTCCATTACTAGTCATCACAATACACCCTCATCCTTGTAATCACAATGTTCCATGACCCTGTCATCACAATGCTACATCCCCTTATCATCACAATGTTCCATGACCCCTGCCAGCACAATGTTCCATAAGCCCTGTCATCAAAATGCTCCATGACCCTTTCCATCCCAAAGCTCCAAGACCCCTGACATCACAATGTTCTATAACCCCTGCCATCAAAATGTTCCATTACACTTTTTATCAAATTGCTGCATGACGCACTCATCAAAATGCTCCCTGCCCTTCTCATCAACATGCTCCATGACTTGTCATCACAAAGCTCCAAGACGCTTGGCATCACAATGCTCCATGTCATTGTCATCACAATGCTCCATGAACCCTCTCATCACATTGCTCCATGCCCTTGTCATCACACAGCTCCATGACACTTGTCATTACAATGCTCGATGCCCTTCTCATCACAATGCTCCATGCCCTTGTCATTACAGTCCTGCATGACACATGTATCACAGTGTACCGTGCCTTTGTCATCACAGTGCTCCATGCCGACTCTCATCACAATAATCCATGAAACATTTCAGACCAAAGTTCCATACCCTTCTCATCACAATGCTCCATTACCCCTGTCATAACAATGCACCATGACACCTGCTATCACAATGATCCACGGCCTAGTCATCACAAGGTTCCATGATAATTCTCATCACAATGCTCAAGACCCCTGATATCACAATGCTCCATGCCCTGATCATCACAAAGCTCCATGAAGCACGTCATCAGAATGTTCCATGGCCTTCTCATCACAATGCTCCTTGCCCTTGTCATCACAATGCTCCAAGACCCTTGTCATCACAATGCTCCATGCCGCTTTTCATCTCTATGCTCCATGAACCCTGTCATCACAATGCACCATGCCCATCATCATAATGCTTCAGGCTATTGTCATCACAATGAAATCAATATTCTGCATGACCTCTGTCATCATAATATTCCAAACCCTTGTGATCACAATGCTGCATAACACGTATCATCACAACACCCCATGACACTCATCATCACAATTATCCATGGTCTTCTCATCACAATGTTCCATGATCTTTGTCATCATAATGCTCAATACACTTGTCATCACAATGCTCCCTGACCCTTGTCGTCAGTATGCTCCTTGAACCCTGTCATGACAAGTTTCCATGCATTTTTCATCACAATGATCCATGACCATTTCATCACAATGCTCCAAGGTCCCTGTAATCACAATGCTGCATGCCCTTTTCATAACAAAACTCCATGACGCATGTCATCAGAATGCTCCATGGCCTTCTCATCACAATGCTCTATGCCCTAGTCATAACAATGCTCCAAGACCCCTGTAATCACAATGCTCCATGCCCCTTTTCATCAGAATGCTCCATGAGACTTGCCATCACAAGTCTCCATGGTCTTTTCATCACAATGTTCCAGGACATTGACATCACCATGATCCATTCCCTTGTCATCACAATGCTCCATGACCCCTGTCATCACAATAATCTATGAACATTTTCAGCCCAATGCTCCACGACCTTCTCATCACAATGCTCCATTGCCAATATCATCACAATGCTCCATGACCACTGTCATCACAACAATCCATGACACCTGACCACACAATGATCCAGGACTCTTGTCATCACAATGCTCCATTAACTTGTCGTCACAATGCTACATGACACCTGTCATCACAACTCTCCATGAACATTTTCAGCCCAGTGCTCCATGACCCTTGTCATCACAATGATCAATGCCCTTGTCATCCCAATGCTCCATGACCCCTGTATTCACAATGCTCCTTGAGGCTTGTCATCACAGTGCTCCATGACACATGTCATCACAATGCTCCATGCCTTTGTCAGCAAAATGCTACATGACCTTGTCATTACAATGCTCTATGCACTTGTCATCACAATACTCCATTTCCATTGTCATCACAATCCTCCATGAACTTTGGGATCACATTGCTTCATGCCCTTGTCATCACAATGCTCCATTCTCCTTGAAATCCAAATGATCCATGACCTCTGTCATCACAATGCTCCAAACCCTTGTGATCACAATGTTCCATAACACTTGTCATCACAACGCTCCATGATGCCTGTCATCACAATACTCCATGCCCTTTTCATCACAATGCTCCATGACCTTTGTCACCACAATTCTCAATACACTTGTCATCACAATGCTCCCTGACACTTGTCATCAAAATGCTCCTTGAACCTTGTCACGAAAAGGCTCCATGCCTTTTTCATCACAATGCCCCATGCCATTTTCATCCCAATGCTCCATGCCATTGTCATCAAAATACTCCACAAGCTTGTCATCAGAATGCTCCATGACCCTTGTCATCACAATTCTCCATGCACTTGTCAGCACAATGCTCCCTGACCCTTTTCATCACAATGATGCAAGCCATTGTCATCACAATGCTCCAATACCTTTGTCATCAGAATCCTCCCTGACACTTGGCATCACAATGCTCCATGCCATCCTCATCACAATGGGCCATTACATATGTGATCACAATGCTCCCTGACACCTGTCTTCACAATACGGCATGACCTGGTCATCACAATGCTCCATGCCCTTGTCATCACAGTGTGCCATTCCAACTCTCATCGCAATACTCCATGAAAGTTATTAGACCAATGTTCCATGCACTTGTCATCACAATGCTCCATGCCCTTCTTATCACAATGCTCCATGACCCCTATCATCACAATGATCCGTGACTCCAGTCATCACAATGCTTCATGACCTTTGTCATCACAATGGTCCATGCCCTCGTCATCAACAGTCTCTGTGACCTTTTTAACCACAATGCTCCATGAAATTTTCATTACAATGCTCTTTGACCCTTGTCATCACAATGCTCTATGCCTTTCGCAGCACAATGCTCCATGACCCTTGTCATCAAAATGCTCCATGCGCTTGTCAGCACAATGCTCCATGACACATGTCATCACAATGCACCATGCGCTTGTCATCACAGTGCTCCACAACATTGTCATCACAATGCTCCATAAAATTTGTCATCACAATGCTCCATGCACTTCTCATCAAAATGCTCTCTCACCACTGATATCTCAATGCTACATCACTATTTGTCACAATACTCCCTCATCCCTGTCATCACAATGTTCCATGACTCCTGTCATCACAATGCTACATGCACTTATCATCACAATGTTCGATGATCCCTGAAATCACAATGTTCCATAACACCTGTCATCAAAATGTTCCATGACACTTTTCATCAAATTGCTCCATGACCCTGTCATCAGAATGCTCCCTGCCCTTCTCATCACAATGCACAACGCCCTTGCCATCAAATGCTCCATGACCTTTGTCATCACAAAGCTCCATGACCCTTGGCATCACAATGCTCCATGTCATTGTCATCACAATGCTCCTTGAACGCTCTCATCACATTGCTCCATGCCCTTGTCTTCACATAGCTCCATGACACATGTCATCAGAATGCTCCATGGCCTTCTCATCACAATGCTCCAAGCCCTTGCCATCACAATGCTCCATTACCCCTGTCATAACAATGCTCCATGACCCCTGCCATCACGATGTTCCATGGCCTTGTCATCACAAAGCTCCTTGACCCTTGTCATCACAATGATCCTTGCCCCTTTTCATCTGAATGATCCATGAACCCTGTCATCACAATGCACTATGCCCATCATCATAATGCTTCATGCTATTGTCATAACAACGAAATCAAAATGTTCCATGACCTCTGTCATAACAATGCTCCAAACCCTTGTGATCACAATATTCCATAACACTTGTCATCACAATGCCCCGGATGCTCGTCATCACAATTATCCATGGTCTTCTCATCACAATGCTCCATGACCTTCGTCATCACAATGCTCAATACACTTGTCATCAACATGCTCCCTGACACTTGTTGTCTGTATGCTCCTTGAACCCTGTCATGACAAGGCTCCATGCCATTTTCATCACAATGATCCATGCCCTTTTCATCACAATGCTCCAAGTCCCATGTAATCACAATGGTCCATGCCATTGTCATCACAATGCTCAATGACGCATGCCATCAGAATGCTCCTTGGTCTTCTCCTCACAATGCTCCCTGCTCTTGTCTTCACAATGTTCCAAGACCCTTGTAATCACAATGCTCCATTCCCCTTTTAATCAGTATGCTCCATGAGACTTGTCATCACAAGGCTCCATGGTTTTGTCATCACAATGCTCCAGGACCTTGTCATCACAATGCTTCACGACATTGTCATCAAAATTTTCAATGGCCCTTGTCATCATAATGCTCCAAACCTTAATCATCACAATGCTCCATTATATTTGTCATCACAATCCTCCATTACATTTGGTATCACAAAGCTCCATGCCATTGTCATCGCCATGGACCATGACATAAGTCATCACAATGCTCCCTGACACCTGTCTTCACAATACTCCATGACCTTATCATCACAATGCTCCATGCCCTTGTCATCACAATGCACCATGCCCATTCTCATCACAATAATCTATGAAACTTGTCAGACCAATGCTCCATGCCACTGTCATCACAATGCTCCATGCCCTTGTCATCACAATGCTCCATGAACCCTGTCATCACAATTCTCCGTGACTCCAGTCATCACAATGCTTCATAACGTTTGTCATCACAATGGTCCATGCCCGCGTCATCACAAGGCTCTGTGACCTTTGTAACCACAATGCTCCATGAACTTTTCATCACAATTCTCTGAGAAACTTGTCATCACAATGCTCCATGTCTTTGTCAGAACAATGCTCCATGACCATTGTCATCACAATGTGCCACACGCATTTCATCACAACGTTCCAAACCTTGTCATTGCAATGCTCCATAAACCTTGTAATCACAATTGTCCATGCACTTCTCATCAAAATGCTCTCTCACCAGAGATATCACAATGTTTCATCACTAGTCATCACAATACACCCTCATCCATGTAATCACAATGTTCCATGACCCTGTCATCACAATGCTACATCCCCTTATCATCACAATGTTCCATGACCCCTGCCATCACAATGTTCCATAAGCCCTGTCATCAAAATGCTCCATGACCCTTTCCATCCCAAAGCCCCAAGACCCCTGACATCACAATGTTCTGTAACCCCTGCCATCAAAATGTTCCATTACACTTTTTATCAAATTGCTGCATGACCCAGTCATCAAAATGCTCCATGCCCTTCTCATCAAAATGCTCCATGACTTGTCATCACAAAGCTCCAAGACCCTTGGCATCACAATGCTCCATGTCATTGTCATCACAATGCTCCATGAACCCTCTCATCACATTGCTCCATGCCCTTGTCATCACAAAGCTCCATGACACTTGTCATCACAATGCTCGATGCCCTTCTCATCACAATGCTCCATGCCCTTGTCATTACAGTCCTGCATGACACATGTATCACAGTGTTCCGTGCCCTTGTCATCACAATGTTCCATGCCCACTCTCATCACAATAATCCATGAAACATTTCAGACCATAGTTCCATACCCTTCTCATCACAATGCTCCATTACCCCTGTCATAACAATGCACCATGACACCTCACATCACAATGATCCACGGCCTAGTCATCACAAGGTTCCATGATAATTCTCATCACAATGCTCAAGACCCCTGATATCACAATGCTCCATGCCCTTGTCATCACAAAGCTCCATGACGCATGTCATCAGAATGTTCCATGGCCTTCTCATCACAATGCTCCATGCCCTTGTCATCACAATGCTCCAAGACCCTTGCCATCACAATGCTCCATGCCCCATTTCATCTCAATGCTCCATGAAATCTGTCATCACAATGCGCCAAGACCCTTGTAATCACAATGCTCCATGCCTCTTTTCATCTCAATGCTCCATGAACCCTGTCATCACAATGCACCATGCCCATCATCATAATGCTTCAGGCTATTGTCATCACAATGAAATCAATATTCTGCATGACCTCTGTCATCATAATGCTCCAAACCCTTGTGATCACAATGCTGCATAACACGTATCATCACAACACCCCATGACGCTCATCATCACAAATATCCATGGTCTTCTCATCACAATGCTCCATGATCTTTGTCATCACAATGCTCAATACACTTGGCATCACAATGCTCCCTGACCCTTGTCGTCTGTATGCTCCTTGAACCCTGTCATGACAAGTTTCCATGCATTTTTCATCACAATGATCCATGACCATTTAATCACAATGCTCCAAGGTCCCTGTAATCACAATGCTCCATGCCGTTGTCATCACAAAACTCCATGACGCTTGTCATCAGAATGCTCCCTGGACTTCTCATCACAGTGCTATATGCCCTAGGCATAACAATGCTCCAAGACCCCTGTAATCAGAATGCTCCATGCCCCTTTTCATCAGAATGCTCCATGAGACTTGCCATCACAAGTCTCCATGGTCTTCTCATCACAATATTCCAGGACCTTGACATCACCATGATCCATTCCCTTGTCATCACAATGCTCCATGACCCCTGTCATCACAATAATCCATGAACATTTTCAGCCCAATGCTCCACGACTTTCTCATCACAATGCTCCATTGCCAATATCATCACAATGCTCCATGACCACTGTCATCACAACAATCCATGACACCTGACAACACAATGATCCAGGACTCTTGTCATCACAATGCTCCATTAACTTGTCGTCACAATGCTACATGACACCTGTCATCACAACTCTCCATGAACATTTTCAGCCCAGTGCTCGATGACCCTTGTCATCACAATGATCCATGCCCTTGTCATCCCAATGCTCCATGACCCCTGTATTCACAATGCTCCTTGACACTTGTCATCACAGTGCTCCATGACACATGTCATCACAATGCTCCATGCCTTTGTCAGCAAAATGCTACATGACCTTGTCATTACAATGCTCTATGCGCTTGTCATCACAATACTCCATTTCCATTGTCATCACAATCCTCCATGAACTTTGGGATCACATTGCTTCATGCCCTTGTCATCACAATTCTCCATGCTCCTTGAAATACAAATGATCCATGACCTCTGTCATCACAATGCTCCAAAACCTTGTGATCACAATGTTCCATAACACTTGTCATCACAACGCTCCATGATGCCTGTCATCACAATACTCCATGCCCTTTTCATCACAATGCTCCATGACCTTTGTCACCACAATTCTCAATACACTTGTCATCACAATGCTCCCTGACACTTGTCATCAGAATGCTCCTTGAACCCTGTCAAGAAAAGGCTCCATGCCTTTTTCATCACAATGCCCCATGCAATTTTCATCACAATTCTCCATGCCATTGTCATCAAAATACTCCACAAGCTTGTCATCAGAATGCTCCATGACCCTTGTCATCACAATTCTCCATGCACTTGTCAGCACAATGCTCCCTGACCCTTGTCATCACAATGCTGCAAGCCATTGTCATCACAATGCTCCAATACCTTTGTCATCAGAATCCTCCCTGACACTTGGCATCACAATGCTCCATGCCATCCTCATCACAATGGGCCATTACATATGTGATCACAATGCTCCCTGACACCTGTCTTCACAATACGGCATGACCTGGTCATCACAATGCTCCATGCCCTTGTCATCACAGTGTGCCATTCCAACTCTCATCGCAATACTCCATGAAAGTTATTAGACCAATGTTCCATGCACTTGTCATCACAATGCTCCATGCCCTTCTTATCACAATGCTCCATGACCCCTGTCATCAAAATGCTCCATGACTCCAGTCATCACAATGCTTCATGACCTTTGTCATCACAATGGTCCATGCCCTCGTCATCAACAGTCTCTGTGACCATGTTAACCACTATGCTCCATGAACTTTTCATCACAATGCTCTTTGACCCTTGTCATCACAATGCTCTATGCCTTTCTCAGCACAATGCTCCATGACCCTTGTCATCACAATGCTCCATGCGCTTGTCAGCACAATGCTCCATGACTCCTGTCATCACAATGCTACATGCACTTATCATCACAATGTTCGATGATCCGTGAAATCACAATGTTCCATAACACCTGTCATCAAAATGTTCCATGACACTTTTCATCAAATTGCTCCATGACCCTGTCATCAGAATGCTCCCTGACCTTCTCATCACAATGCACAACGCCCTTGCCATCACAATGCTCCATGACCTTTGTCATCACAAAGATCCATGACCCTTGGCATCACAATGCTCCATGTCATTGTCATCACAATGCTCCATGAACGCTCTCATCACATTTCTCCATGCCCTTGTCTTCACATAGCTCCATGACACATGTCATCAGAATGCTCCATGGCCTTCTCATCACAATGCTCCAAGCCCTTGCCATCACAATGCTCCATTACCCCTGTCATAACAATGCTCCATGACCCTTGCCATCACGATGTTCCATGGCCTTGTCATCACAAGGCTCCATGACCCTTCTCATCCCAATGCTCCAAGAACACTGTAATCACAATGCTCTATGCCCCTTTTAATCTCAATGATCCATGAACCCTGTCATCACAATGCACTATGCCCATCATCATAATGCTTCATGCTATTGTCATAACAACGAAATCAAAATGTTCCATGACCTCTGTCATAACAATGCTCCAAACCCTTGTGATCTCAATATTCCATAACGCTTGTCATCACAATGCCCCAGAATGCTCGCCATCACAATTATCCATGGTCTTCTCATCACAATGCTCCTTGACCTTCGTCATCACAATGCTCAATACACTTGTCATCAACATGCTCCCTGACACTTGTTGTCTGTATGCTCCTTGAACCCTGTCATGACAAGGCTCCATGCTTTTTTCATCACAATGATCCATGCCCTTTTCATCACAATGCTCCAAGTCCCATGTAATCACAATGGTCCATGCCTTTGTCATCACAAAACTCAATGATGCATGCCATCAGAATGCTCCTTGGTCTTCCCCTCACAATGCTCCATGCCCTTGTCTTCACAATGTTCCAAGACCCCTGTAATCACAATGCTCCATTCCCCTTTTAATCAGTATGCGCCATGAGACTTATCATCACAAGGCTCCATGGTTTTGTCATCACAATGCTCCAGGACCTTGTCATCACAATGCTTCACGACCTGGTCATCAAAATGTTCAATGGCCCTTGTCATCATAATGCTCCAAAACCTAATCATCACAATGCTCCATTATATTTGTCATCACAAACCTCCATTACATTTGGTATCACAAAGCTCCATGCCATTGTCATCGCCATGGACCATGACATATGTCATCACAATGCTCCCTGACACCTGTCTTCACAATGCTCCATGACCTTATCATCGCAATGCTCCATGCCCTTGTCATCACAATGCACCATGCCTACTCTCATCACAATAATCTATGAAACTTGTCAGACCAATGCTCCATGCCACTGTCATCACAATGCTCCATGCCCTTGTCATCACAATGCTCCATGACCCCTGTCATCACAATGCTCCGTGACTCCAGTCATCACAATATTTCATAACGTTTGTCATCACAATGGTCCATGCCCGCGTCATCACAAGGCTCTGTGACCTTTTTAACCACAATGCTCCATGAACTTTTCATCACAATTCTCTGAGAAACTTGTCATCACAATGCTCCATGTCTTTGTCAGAACAATGCTCCATGACCATTGTCATCACAATGTGCCACGTGCATTTCATCACAACGTTCCAAACCTTGTCATTGCAATGCTCCATAAACCTTGTAATCACAATGGTCCATGCACTTCTCATCAAAATGCTCTCTCACCAGAGATATCACAATGTTCCATCACTAGTCATCACAATACACCCTCGTCCTTGTAATCACAATGTTCCATGACACTGTCATCACAATGCTACATCCCCTTATCATCACAATGTTCCATGACCCCTGCCATCACAATGTTCCATAAGCCCTGTCATCAAAATGCTCCATGACCCTTTCCATCCAAATCTCCAAGACCCCTGACATCACAATGTTCTATAACCCCTGCCATCAAAATATTCCATTACACTTTTTATCAAATTGCTGCATGACCCGGTCATCAAAATGCTCCCTTCCCTTCTCATCAAAATGCTCCATGAATTGTCATCACAAAGCTCCAAGACCCTTGGCATCACAATGCTCCATGTCATTGTCATCACAATGCTCCATGAACCCTCTCATCACATTGCTCCATGCCCTTGTCATCACACAGCTCCGTGACACTTGTCATCAAAATGCTTGATGCCCTTCTCATCACAATGCTCCATGCCCTTGTCATTACAGTCCTGCATGACCCATGTATCACAGTGTTCCGTGCCCTTGTCATCACAATGCTCCATGCCCACTCTCATCACAATAATCCATGAAACATTTCAGACCAAATTTCTATACCCTTCTCATCACAATGCTCCATTACCCCTGTCATAACAATGCACCATGACACCTGCCATCACAATGCACCATGACACCTGCCATCACAATGATCCAAGGCCTAATCATCACAAGGTTCCATGATAATTCTCATCACAGTGCTCAAGACCCCTGATATCACAATGCTCCATGACCTTTTCATCACAATGCTCCAAGACCCTTGTCATCACAATGCTCCATGCCCCATTTCATCTCAATGCTCCCTGAAATCTGTCATCACAATGCTCCAAGACCCTTGTAGTCACAATGCTCCATGCCCCTTTTCATCTCAATGCTCCATGAACCCTGTCATCACAATGCACCATGCCCATCATCATAATGCTTCAGGCTATTGTCTTCACAATGAAATCAATATTCTGCATGACCTCTGTCATCATAATGCTCCAAACCCTTGTGATCACAATGTTGCATAACACGTATCATCAAAACACCCCATGACGCTCATCATCACAAATATCCATGGTCTTCTCATCACAATGCTCCATGATCTTTGTCATCACAATGCTCAATACACTTGGCATCACAATGCTCCCTGACCCTTGTCGTCTGTATGCTCCTTGAACCCTGGCATGACAAGTTTCCATGCATTTTTCATCACAATGATCCATGACCATTTCATCACAATGCTCCAAGGTCCCTGTAATCACAATGCTCCATGCCGTTGTCATCACAAAACTCCATGACGCTTGTCATCAGAATGCTCCATGGACTTCTCATCACAGTGCTATATGCCCTAGGCATAACAATGCTCCAAGACCCTTGTAATCACAATGCTCCATGCCCCTTTTCATCAGAATGCTCCATGAGACTTGCCATCACAAGTCTCCATGGTCTTCTCATCACAATGTTCCAGGACCTTGACATCACCATGATCCATTCCCTTGTCATCACAATGCTCCATGACCCCTGTCATCACAATAATCCATGAACATTTTCAGCCCAATGCTCCACGACCTTCTCATCACAATGCTCCATTGCCAATATCATCACAATGCTCCATGACCACTGTCATCACAACAATCCATGACACCTGACAACACAATGATCCAGGACTCTTGTCATCACAATGCTCCATTAACTTGTCGTCACAATGCTACATGACACCTGTCATCACAACTCTCCATGAACATTTTCAGCCCAGTGCTCCATGACCCTTGTCATCACAATGATCCATGCCCTTGTCATCCCAATGCTCCATGACCCCTGTATTCACAATGCTCCTTGACACTTGTCATCACAGTGCTCCATGACACATGTCATCACAATGCTCCATGCCTTTGTCAGCAAAATGCTACATGACCTTGTCATTACAATGCTCTATGCACTTGTCATCACAATACTCCATTTCCATTGTCATCACAATCCTCCATGAACTTTGGGATCACATTGCTTCATGCCCTTGTCATCACAATGCTCCATGCTCCTTGAAATCAAAATGATCCATGACCTCTGTCATCACAATGCTCCAAACCCTTGTGATCACAATGTTCCATAACACTTGTCATCACAACGCTCCATGATGCCTGTCATCACAATACTCCATGCCCTTTTCATCACAATGCTCCATGACCTTTGTCACCACAATTCTCAATACACTTGTCATCACAATGCTCCCTGACACTTGTCATCAGAATGCTCCTTGAACCCTGTCAAGAAAAGGCTCCATGCCTTTTTCATCACAATGCCCCATGCCATTTTCATCACAATGCTCCATGCCATTGTCATCAAAATACTCCACAAGCTTGTCATCAGAATGCTCCATGACCCTTGTCATCACAATTCTCCATGCACTTGTCAGCACAATGCTCCCTGACCCTTGTCATCACAGTGCTGCAAGCCATTGTCATCACAATGCTCCAATACCTTTGTCATCAGAATCTTCCCTGACACTTGGCATCACAATGCTCCATGCCATCCTCATCACAATGGGCCATTACATATGTGATCACAATGCTCCCTGACACCTGTCTTCACAATACGGCATGACCTGGTCATCACAATGCTCCATGCCCTTGTCATCACAGTGTGCCATTCCAACTCTCATCGCAATACTCCATGAAAGTTATTAGACCAATGTTCCATGCACTTGTCATCACAATGCTCCATGCCCTTGCTATCACAATGCTCCATGACCCCTGTCATCACAATGCTCCATGACTCCAGTCATCACAATGCTTCATGACCTTTGTCATCACAATGGTCCATGCCCTCGTCATCAACAGTCTCTGTGACCTTTTTAACCACAATGCTCCATGAAATTTTCATCACAATGCTCTTTGACCCTTGTCATCACAATGCTCTATGCCTTTCTCAGCACAATGCTCCATTACCCTTGTCATCACAATGCTCCATGCGCTTGTCAGCACAATGCTCCATGACACATGTCATCACAATGCACCATGCGCTTGTCACCACAGTGCTCCACAACATTGTCATCACAATGCTCCATAAAATTTGTCATCACAATGCTCCATGCACTTCTCATCAAAATGCTCTCTCACCACTGATATCACAATGCTACATCACTATTTGTCACAATACTCCCTCACCCCTGTCATCACAATGTTCCATGACTCCTGTCATCACAATGCTTCATGCACTTATCATCACAATGTTCGATGATCCCTGAAATCACAATGTTCCATAACACCTGTCATCAAAATGTTCCATGACACTTTTCATCAAATTGCTCCATGACCCTGTCATCAGAATGCTCCCTGACCTTCTCATCACAATGCACAACGCCCTTGCCATCACAATGCTCCATGACCTTTGTCATCACAAAGATCCATGACCATTGGCATCACAATGCTCCATGTCATTGTCATCACAATGCTCCATGAACGCTCTCATCACATTTCTCCATGCCCTTGTCTTCACATAGCTCCATGACACATGTCATCAGAATGCTCCATGGCCTTCTCATCACAATGCTCCAAGCCCTTGCCATCACAATGCTCCATTACCCCTGTCATAACAATGCTCCATGACCCTTGCCATCACGATGTTCCATGGCCTTGTCATCACAAGGCTCCATGACCCTTCTCATCCCAATGCTCCAAGAACACTGTAATCACAATGCTCTATGCCCCTTTTCATCTCAATGATCCATGAACCCTGTCATCACAATGCACTATGCCCATCATCATAATGCTTCATGCTATTGTCATAACAACGAAATCAAAATGTACCATGACCTCTGTCATAACAATGCTCCAAACCCTTGTGATCACAATATTCCATAACACTTGTCATCACAATGCCCCAGAATGCTCGCCATCACAATTATCCATGGTCTTCTCATCACAATGCTCCTTGACCTTCATCATCACAATGCTCAATACACTTGTCATCAACATGCTCCCTGACACTTGTTGTCTGTATGCTCCTTGAACCCTGTCATGACAAGGCTCCATGCCTTTTTCATCACAATGATCCATGCCCTTTTCATCACAATGCTCCAAGTCCCATGTAATCACAATGGTCCATGCCTTTGTCATCACAAAACTCAATGATGCATGCCATCAGAATGCTCCTTGGTCTTCCCCTCACAATGCTCCATGCCCTTGTCTTCACAATGTTCCAAGACCCCTGTAATCACAATGCTCCTTTCCCCTTTTAATCAGTATGCGCCATGAGACTTGTCATCACAAGGCTCCATGGTTTTGTCATCACAATGCTCCAGGACCTTGTCATCACAATGCTTCACGACCTTGTCATCAAAATTTTCAATGGCCCTTGTCATCATAATGCTCCAAACCCTAATCATCACAATGCTCCATTATATTTGTCATCACAATCCTCCATTACATTTGGTATCACAAAGCTCCATGCCATTGTCATCGCCATGGACCATGACATATGTCATCACAATGCTCCCTGACACCTGTCTTCACAATGCTCCATGACCTTATCATCGCAATGCTCCATGCCCTTGTCATCACAATGCACCATGCCTACTCTCATCACAATAATCTATGAAACTTGTCAGACCAATGCTCCATGCCACTGTCATCACAATGCTCCATGCCCTTGTCATCACAATGCTCCATGACCCCTGTCATCACAATGCTCCGTGACTCCAGTCATCACAATGTTTCATAACGTTTGTCATCACAATGGTCCATGCCCGCGTCATCACAAGGCTCTGTGACCTTTGTAATCACAAAGCTCCATGAACTTTTCATCACAATTCTCTGAGAAACTTGTCATCACAATGCTCCATGTCTTTGTCAGAACAATGCTCCATGACCATTGTCATCACAATGTGCCACGTGCATTTCATCACAACGTTCCAAACCTTGTCATTGCAATGCTCCATAAACCTTGTAATCACAATGGTCCATGCACTTCTCATCAAAATGCTCTCTCACCAGAGATATCACAATGTTCCATCACTAGTCATCACAATACACCCTCGTCCTTGTAATCACAATGTTCCATGACACTGTCATCACAATGCTACATCCCCTTATCATCACAATGTTCCATGACCCCTGCCATCACAATGTTCCATAAGCCCTGTCATCAAAATGCTCCATGACCCTTTCCATCCAAATCTCCAAGACCCCTGACATCACAATGTTCTATAACCCCTGCCATCAAAATATTCCATTACACTTTTTATCAAATTGCTGCATGACCCGGTCATCAAAATGCTCCCTTCCCTTCTCATCAAAATGCTCCATGAATTGTCATCACAAAGCTCCAAGACCCTTGGCATCACAATGGTCCATGTCATTGTCATCACAATGCTCCATGAACCCTCTCATCACATTGCTCCATGCCCTTGTCATCACACAGCTCCGTGACACTTGTCATCAAAATGCTTGATGCCCTTCTCATCACAATGCTCCATGCCCTTGTCATTACAGTCCTGCATGACCCATGTATCACAGTGTTCCGTGCCCTTGTCATCACAATGCTCCATGCCCACTCTCATCACAATAATCCATGAAACATTTCAGACCAAATTTCTATACCCTTCTCATCACAATGCTCCATTACCCCTGTCATAACAAAGCACCATGACACCTGCCATCACAATGCACCATGACACCTGCCATCACAATGATCCACGGCCTAATCATCACAAGGTTCCATGATAATTCTCATCACAATGCTCAAGACCCCTGATATCACAATGCTCCATGCCCTTGTCATCACAATGCTCCAAGACCCTTGTCATCACAATGCTCCATGCCCCATTTCATCTCAATGCTCCCTGAAATCTGTCATCACAATGCTCCAAGACCCTTGTAGTCACAATGCTCCATGCCCCTTTTCATCTCAATGCTCCATGAACCCTGTCATCACAATGCACCATTCCCATCATCATAATGCTTCAGGCTATTGTCTTCACAATGAAATCAATATTCTGCATGACCTCTGTCATCATAATGCTCCAAACCCTTGTGATCACAATGTTGCATAACACGTATCATCACAACACCCCATGACGCTCATCATCACAATTATCCATGGTCTTCTCATCACAATGCTCCATGATCTTTGTCATCACAATGCTCAATACACTTGGCATCACAATGCTCCCTGACCCTTGTCGTCTGTATGCTCCTTGAACCCTGTCATGACAAGTTTCCATGCATTTTTCATCACAATGATCCATGACCATTTCATCACAATGCTCCAAGTTCCCTGTAATCACAATGCTCCATGCCCTTGTCATCACAAAACTCCATGACGCATGTCATCAGAATGCTCCATGGCCTTCTTATCACAATGCTCTATGCCCTAGTCATAACAATGCTCCAAGACCCCTGTAATCACAATGCTCCATGCCCCTTTTTATCAGAATGCTCCATGAAACTTGTCATCACAAGTTTCCATGGTCTTCTCATCACAATGTTCCAGGACCTTGACATCACCATGATCCATTCCCTTGTCATCACAATGCTCCATAACCCCTGTCATCACAATAATCCATGAACATTTTCAGCCCAATGCTCCACGACCTTCTCATCACAATGCTCCATTGCCAATATCATCACAATGCTCCATGACCACTGTCATCACAACACTCCATGATACCTGACAACACAATGATCCAGGACTCTTGTCATCACAATGCTCCATTAACTTGTCGTCACAATGCTACATGACACCTGTCATCACAACTCTCCATGAACATTTTCAGCCCAGTGCTTCATGACCCTTGTCATCACAATGATCCATGCCCTTGTCAGCCCAATGCTCCATGACCCCTGTATTCACAATGCTCCTTGACGCTTGTCCTCACAGTGCTCCATGACACATGTCATCACAATGCTCCATGCCTTTGTCAGCAAAATGCTACATGACCTTGTCATTACAATGCTCTATGCGCTAGTCATCACAATACTCCATTTCCATTGTCATCAAAATCCTCCATGAACTTTGGGATCACATTGCTTCATGCTCTTGTCATCACAATGCTCCATGCTCCTTGAAATCAAAATGATCCATGACCTCTGTCATCACAATGCTCCAAACCCTTGTGATCACAATGTTCCATAACACTTGTCATCACAACGCTCCATGATGCCTGTCATCACAATACTCCATGCCCTTTTCATCGCAATGCTCCATGACCTTTGTAACCACAATTCTCAATACACTTGTCATCACAATGCTCCCTGACACTTGTCATCAGAATGCTCCTTGAACCCTGTCACAAAAAGGCTCCATGCCTTTTTCATCACAATGCCCCATGCCATTTTCATCACAATGATCCATGCCATTGTCATCAAGATACTCCACAAGCTTGTCATCAGAATGCTCCATGACCCTTGTCATCACAATTCTCCATGCACTTGTCAGCACAATGCTCCCTGACCCTTGTCATCACAATGCTCCAAGCCATTGTCATCACAAGGCTCCCTTACCTTTGTCATCAGAATCCTCCCTGACACTTGGCATCACAATGCTCCATACCTTCCTCATCACAATGGGCCATTACATATGTGATCACAATGCTCCCTGACACCTGTCTTCACAATACGGCATGACCTGTTCATCACAATGCTCCATGCCCTTGTCATCACAGTGTGCCATTCCAACTCTCATCGCAATACTCCATGAAAGTTATTAGACCAATGTTCCATGCCCTTGTCATCACAATGCTCCATGCCCTTGCTATCACAATGCTCAATGACCCCTGTCATCACAATGCTCCGTGACTCCAGTCATCACAATGCTTCATGACCTTTGTCATCACAATGGTCCATGCCCTCGTCATCAACAGTCTCTGTGACCTTTTTAACCACAGTGCTCCATGATCTTTTCATCACAATGCTCTTTGACCCTTGTCATCACAATGCTCTATGCCTTTCTCAGCACAATGCTCCATGACCCTTGTCATCACAATGCTCCATGCGCTTGTCAGCCCAATGCTCCATGACACATGTCATCACAATGAACCATGCGCTTGTCATCACAGTGCTCCACAACATTGTCATCACAATGCTCCATAAAATTTGTCATCACAATGCTCCATGCACTTCTCATCAAAATGCTCTCTCACCACTGATATCACAATGCTACATCACTATTTGTCACAATACTCCCTCACACCTGTCATCACAATGTTCCATGACTCCTGTCATCACAATGCTACATGCACTTATCATCACAATGTTCGATGACCCCTGAAATCACAATGTTCCATAACACCTGTCATCAAAATGTTCCATGACACTTTTCATCAAATTGCTCCATGACCCTGTCATCACAATGCTCCCTGCCCTTCTCATCACAATTCACAACGCCCTTGCCATCAAAATGCTCCATGACCTTTGTCATCACAAAGATCCATGACCCTTGGCATCACAATGCTCCATGTCATTGTCATCACAGTGCTCCATGAACGCTCTCATCACATTGCTCCATGCCCTTGTCTTCACATAGCTCCATGACACATGTCATCAGAATGCTCCATGGCCTTCTCATCACAATGCTCCAAGCCCTGGCCATCACAATGCTCCATTACCCCTGTCATAACAATGCTCCATGACCCCTGCCATCACGATGTTCCATGACCTTGTCATCACAAGGCTCCATGACCCTTCTCATCACAATGCTCCAAGAACACTGTAATCACAATGCTCTATGCCCCTTTTCATCTCAATGATCCTTGAACCCTGTCATCACAATGCACTATGCCCATCATCATAATGCGTCATGCTATTGTCATAACAACGAAATCAAAATGTTCCATGACCTCTGTCATAACAATGCTCCAAACCCTTGTGATCACAATATTCCATAACACTTGTCATCACAATGCCCCAGTATGCTCGTCCTCACAATTATCCATGGTCTTCTCATCACAATGCTCCATGACCTTCGTCATCACAATGCTCAATACACTTGTCATCAACATGCTCCCTGACACTTGTTGTCTGTATGCTCCTTGAACCCTGTCATGACAAGGCTCCATGCCTTTTTCATCACAATGATCCATGCCCTTTTCATCACAATGCTCCAAGTCCCATGTAATCACAATGGTCCATGCCATTGTCATCACAAAGCTCAATGACGCATGACATCAGAATGCTCCTTGGTCTTCTCCTCACAATGCTCCATGCCCTTGTCTTCACAATGTTCCAAGACCCCTGTAATCACAATGCTCCATTCCCCTTTTAATCAGTATGCTCCATGAGAATTGTCATCACAAGGCTCCATGGTTTTGTCATGACAATGCTCCAGGACCTTGTCATCACAATGCTTCACGACATTGTCATCAAAATTTTCAATGGCCCTTGTCATCATAATGCTCCAAACCCTAATCATCACAATGCTCCATTATATTTGTCATCACAATCCTCCATCCCATTTGGTATCACAAAGCTCCATGCCATTGTCATCGCCATGGACCATGACATATGTCATCACAATGCTCCCTGACACCTGTCTTCACAATACTCCATGACCTTATCATCACAATGCTCCATGCCCTTTTCATCACAATGCACCATGCCCACTCTCATCACAATAATCTATGAAACTTGTCAGACCAATGCTCCATGCCACTGTCATCACAATGCTCCATGCCCTTGTCATCACAATGCTCCATGACCCCTGTCATCACAATGCTCCATGACTCCAGTCATCCCAATGCTTCATGACCTTTGTCATCACAATGGTCCATGCCCTCGTCATCAACAGTCTCTGGGACCTTTTTAACCACAATGCTCCATGAATTTTTCATCACAATTCTCTGTGACCCTTGTCATCACAATGCTCCATGTCTTTGTCTGAACAATGCTCCATGACCATTGTCATCACAGTATGCCACATGCATTTCATCACAACTGTCCACAACCTTGTCATTGCAATGCTCCATAAACCTTGTAATCACAATGGTCCATGCACTTCTCATCAAAATGCTCTCTCACCAGAGATATCACAATGTTCCATCACTAGTCATCACAATACTCCCTCACCCCTGGAATCACAATGATCCATGACCCTGTCATCACAATGCTACATCCACTTATCATCACAATGTTCTATGACCCCTGCCATAACAATGTTCCATAAGCCCTGTCATCAAAATGCTCCATGACCCTTTCCATCCCAAAACTCCAAGACCCCTGCCATCACAATGTTCTATAACCCCTGCCATCTAAATGTTCCATTACACTTTTTATCAAATTGCTGCATGACTCGGTCATCAAAATGCTCCCTGCCCTTCTCATCAAAATGCTCCGTGACTTGTCATCACAAAGCTCCAAGACACTTGGCATCACAATGCTCCATGTCATTGTCATCACAATGCTCCATGAACGCTCTCATCACATTGCTCCATGCCCTTGTCATCACAAAGCTCCATGCTCCTTGAAATCAAAATGATCCATGACCTCTGTCATCACAATGCTCCATACCCTTGTGATCACAATGTTCCATAACACTTGTCATCACAACGCTCCATGATGCCTGTCATCACAATACTCCATGCCCTTTTCATCACAATGCTCCATGACCTTAGTCACCACAATTCTCAATACACTTGTCATCACAATGCTCCCTGACACTTGTCATCAGAATGCTCCTTGAACCCTGTCACGAAAAGGCTCCATGCCTTTTTCATCACAATGTCCCATGCCATTTTCATCACAATGCTCCATGCCATTGTCATCAAAATACTCCACAAGCTTGTCATCAGAATGCTCCATGACCCTTGTCATCACAATTCTCCATGCACTTGTCAGCACAATGCTCCCTGACCCTTGTTCTCACAATGCTCCAAGCCATTGTCATCACAATGCTCCATTACCTTTGTCATCAGAATCCTCCCTGACACTTGGCATCACAATGCTCCATGCCATCCTCATCACAATGGGCCATTACATATGTGATCACAATGCTCCCTGACACCTGTCTTCACAATATGGCATGACCTGGTCATCACAATGCTCCATGCCCTTGTCATCACAGTGTGCTATTCCAACTGTCATCGCAATACTCCATGAAAGTTATTAGTCCAATGTTCCATGCCCTTGTCATCACAATGCTCCATGCCATTGTTATCAAAATGCTCCATGACCCCTGTCATCACAATGCTCCGTGACTCCAGTCATCACAATGCTTCATGACCTTTGTCATCCCAATGGTCCATGCCCTTGTCATCAACAGTCTCTGTGACGTTTTTAACCACAATGCTCCATGAACTTTTCATCACAATGCTCTTTGACCCTTGTCATCACAATGCTTTATGCCTTACTCAGCACAGTGCTCCATGACGCTTGTCACCACAATGCTCCATGCGCTTGTCAGCCCAATGCTCCATGACACATGTCATCACAATGCACCATGCGCTTGTCATCACAGTGCTCCACAACATTGTCATCACAATGCTCCATAAAATTTGTCATCACAATGCTCCATGCACTTCTCATCAAAATGCTCTCTCACTACTGATATCACAATGCTACATCACTATTTGTCACAATACTCCCTCACCCCTGTCATCACAATGTTCCATGGCTCCTGTCATCACAATGCTACATGCACTTATCATCACAATGTTCGATGACCCCTGAAATCACAATGTTCCATAACACCTGTCATCAAAATGTTCCATGACACTTTTCATCAAATTGCTCCATGACCCTGTCATCAGAATGCTCCCTGCCCTTCTCATCACAATGCACAACGTCCTTGCCATCAAAATCCTCCATGACCTTTTTCATCACAAAGATCCATGACCCTTGGCATCACAATGCTCCATGTCATTGTCATCACAATGCTCCATGAACACTCTCATCACAATGCTCCATGCCCTTGTCTTCACATAGCTCCATGACACATGTCATCAGAATGCTCCATGGCCTTCTCATCACAATGCTCCATGCCCTTGCCATCACAATGCTCCATTACCCCTGTCATAACAATGCACCATGACCCATGCCATCACGATGTTCCATGGCCTTGTCATCACAAGGCTCTATGACCCTTCTCATCACAATGCTCCAGTAACACTGTAATCACAATGCTCTATGCCCCTTTTCCTCTCAATGATCCATGAACCCTGTCATCAAAATGCACCATGCCCATCATCATAATGCTTCATGCTATTGTCATAACAACGAAATCAAATTGTTCCATGACCTCTGTCATAACAATGCTCCAAACCCTTGTGATCACAATATTCCATAACACTTGTCATCACAATGCCCCATGAGGCTCATCACCACAATTATCCACGGTCTTCTCATCACAATGCTCCATGACCTTCGTCATCACAATGCTCAATACACATGTCATCAACATGCTCCCTGACATTTGTTGTCTGTATGCTCCTTGAACCCTGTCATGACAAGGCTGCATGCCTTTTTCATCACAGTGATCCATGCCCTTTTCATCACAGTGCTCCAAGTCCCATGTAATCACAGTGGTCCTTGCCATTGTCATCACAAAGCTCAATGACGCATGCCATCAGAATGCTCCTTGGTCTTCTCCTCACAATGCTCCATGCCCTTGTCTTCACAATGTTCCAAGACCCCTGTAATCACAATGTTCCATTCCCCTTTTAATCAGTATGCTCCATGAGACTTGTCATCTCAAGGCTCCATGGTTTTGTCATCACAATGCTCCAGGACTTTGTCATCACAATGCTTCACGACATTGTCATCAAAATTTTCAATGGCCCTTGTCATCATAATGCTCCAAACCCTAATCCTCACAATGCTCCATTATATTTGTCATCACAATCCTCCATTACATTTGGTATCACAAAGCTCCATGCCATTGTCATCGCCATGGACCATGACATAAGTCATCACAATGCTCCCTGACACCTGTCTTCACAATACTCCATGACCTTATGATCACAATGCTCCATGCCCTTGTCATCACAATGCACCATGCCCACTCTCATCCCAATAACCTATGAAACTTGTCAGACCAATGCTCCATGCCACTGACATCACAATGCTCCATGCCCTTGTCATCACAATGCTCCATGAACCCTGTCATCACAATGCTCCGTGACTCCAGTCATCACAATGCTTCATAACGTTTGTCATCACAATGGTCCATGCCGGCGTCATCACAAGGCTCTGTGACCTTTGTAACCACAATGCTCCATGAACTTTTCATCACAATTCTCTGAGAAACTTGTCATCACAATGCTCCATGTCTTTGTCAGAACAATGCTCCATGACCATTGTCATCACAATGTGCCACGCACATTTCATCACAACGTTCCAAACCTTGTCATTGCAATGCTCCATAAACCTTGTAATCACAATGGTCCATGCACTTCTCATCAAAATGCTCTCTCACCAGAGATGTCACAATGTTCCATTACTAGTCATCACAATACACCCTCATCCTTGTAATCACAATGTTCCATGACCCTGTCATCACAATGCTACATCCCCTTATCATCACAATGTTCCATGACCCCTGCCAGCACAATGTTCCATAAGCCCTGTCATCAAAATGCTCCATGACCCTTTCCATCCCAAAGCTCCAAGACCCCTGACATCACAATGTTCTATAACCCCTGCCATCAAAATGTTCCATTACACTTTTTATCAAATTGCTGCATGACGCGGTCATCAAAATGCTCCCTGCCCTTCTCATCAACATGCTCCATGACTTGTCATCACAAAGCTCCAAGACCCTTGGCATCACAATGCTCCATGTCATTGTCATCACAATGCTCCATGAACCCTCTCATCACATTGCTCCATGCCCTTGTCATCACACAGCTCCATGACACTTGTCATCACAATGCTCGATGCCCTTCTCATCACAATGCTCCATGCCCTTGTCATTACAGTCCTGCATGACACATGTATCACAGTGTACCGTGCCCTTGTCATCACAGTGCTCCATGCCGACTCTCATCACAATAATCCATGAAACATTTCAGACCAAAGTTCCATACCCTTCTCATCACAATGCACCATGCCCTTTTCATCACAGTGCTCCATGACCCCTGTCATCACAATGCTCTGTGACTCCAGTCATCACAATGCTTCATAAAGATTGTCATCACAATGGTCAATGCCCGCGTCATCACAAGGCTCTGTGACCTTTGTAACCACAATGCTCCATGAATTTTTCATCACAATTCTCTGTGACCCTTGTCATCACAATTCTCCATGTCTTTGTCAGAACAATGCTCCATGACCATTGTAATCACAGTATGCCACATGCATTTCATCACAACTGTCCACAACCTTGTCATTGCAATGCTCCATAAACCTTGTAATCACAATGGTCCATGCACTTCTCATCAAAATGCTCTCTCACCAGAGATATCACAATGTTAAATCACTAGTCATCACAATACTCCCTCACCCCTGGAATCACAATGATCCATGACCCTGTCATCACAATGCTACATCCACTTATCATCACAATGTTCTATGACCCCTGCCATCACAATGTTCCATAAGCCCTGTCATCAAAATGCTCCATGACCCTTTCCATCCCAAAACTCCAAGACCCCTGCCATCACAATGTTCTATAACCCCTGCCATCTAAATGTTCCATTACACTTTTTATCAAATTGCTGCATGAATCGGTCATCAAAATGCTCCCTGCCCTTCTCATCAAAATGCTCCGTGACTTGTCATCACAAAGCTCCAAGACACTTGGCATCACAATGCTCCATGTCATTGTCATCACAATGCTCCATGAACGCTCTCATCACATTGCTCCATGCCCTTGTCATCACAAAGCTCCATGCTCCTTGAAATCAAAATGATCCATGACCTCTGTCATCACAATGCTCCATACCCTTGTGATCACAATGTTCCATAACACTTGTCATCACAACGCTCCATGATGCCTGTCATCACAATACTCCATGCCCTTTTCATCACAATGCTCCATGACCATTGTCACCACAATTCTCAATACACTTGTCATCACAATGCTCCCTGACACTTGTCATCAGAATGCTCCTTGAACCCTGTCACGAAAAGGCTCCATGCCTTTTTCATCACAATGTCCCATGCCATTTTCATCACAATGCTCCATGCCATTGTCATCAAAATACTCCACAAGCTTGTCATCAGAATGCTCCATGACCCTTGTCATCACAATTCTCCATGCACTTGTCAGCACAATGCTCCCTGACCCTTGTTCTCACAATGCTCCAAGCCATTGTCATCACAATGCTCCATTACCTTTGTCATCAGAATCCTCCCTGACACTTGGCATCACAATGCTCCATGCCATCCTCATCACAATGGGCCATTACATATGTGATCACAATGCTCCCTGACACCTGTCTTCACAATACGGCATGACCTGGTCATCACAATGCTCCATGCCCTTGTCATCACAGTGTGCTATTCCAACTGTCATCGCAATACTCCATGAAAGTTATTAGTCCAATGTTCCATGCCCTTGTCATCACAATGCTCCATGCCCTTGTTATCACAATGCTCCATGACCCCTGTCATCACAATGCTCCGTGACTCCAGTCATCACAATGCTTCATGACCTTTGTCATCCCAATGGTCCATGCCCTTGTCATCAACAGTCTCTGTGACGTTTTTAACCACAATGCTCCATGAACTTTTCATCACAATGCTCTTTGACCCTTGTCAACACAATGCTTTATGCCTTAATCAGCACAGTGCTCCATGACCCTTGTCACCACAATGCTCCATGCGCTTCTCAGCCCAATGCTCCATGACACATGTCATCACAATGCACAATGTGCTTGTCATCACAGTGCTCCACAACATTGTCATCACAATGCTCCATAAAATTTGTCATCACAATGCTCCATGCACTTCTCATCAAAATGCTCTCTCACCACTGATATCACAATGCTACATCACTATTTGTCACAATACTCCCTCACCCCTGTCATCACAAAGTTCCATGACAGCTGTCATCACAATGCTACATGCACTTATCATCACAATGTTCGATGACCCCTGAAATCACAATGTTCCATAACACCTGTCATCAAAATGTTCCATGACACTTTTCATCAAATTGCTCCATGACCCTGTCATCAGAATGCTCCCTGCCCTTCTCATCACAATGCACAACGCCCTTGCCATCAAAATGCTCCATGACCTTTGTCATCACAAAGATCCATGACCCTTGGCATCACAATGCTCCATGTCATTGTCATCACAATGCTCCATGAACACTCTCATCACATTGCTCCATGCCCTTGTCTTCACATAGCTCCATGACACATGTCATCAGAATGCTCCATGGCCTTCTCATCACAATGCTCCATGCCCTTGCCATCACAATGCTCCATTACACCTGTCATAACAATGCACCATGACCCCTGCCATCACGATGTTCCATGGCCTTGTCATCACAAGGCTCTATGACCCTTCTCATCACAATGCTCCAGTAACACTGTAATCACAATGCTCTATGCCTCTTTTCCTCTCAATGATCCATGAACCCTGTCATCAAAATGCACCATGCCCATCATCATAATGCTGCATGCTATTGTCATAACAACGAAATCAAATTGTTCCATGACCTCTGTCATAACAATGCTCCAAACCCTTGTGATCACAATATTCCATAACACTTGTCATCACAATGCCCCATGAGGCTCGTCATCACAATTATCCACGGTCTTCTCATCACAATGCTCCATGACCTTCGTCATCACAATGCTCAATACACATGTCATCAACATGCTCCCTGACATTTGTTGTCTGTATGCTCCTTGAACCCTGTCATGACAAGGCTGCATGCCTTTTTCATCACAGAGATCCATGCCCTTTTCATCACAGTGCTCCAAGTCCCATGTAATCACAGTGGTCCATGCCATTGTCATCACAAAGCTCAATGACGCATGCCATCAGAATGCTCCTTGGTCTTCTCCTCACAATGCTCCATGCCCTTGTCTTCACAAGGTTCCAAGACCCCTGTAATCACAATGCTCCATTCCCCTTTTAATCAGTATGCTCCATGAGACTTGTCATCTCAAGGCTCCATGGTTTTGTCATCACAATGCTCCAGGACCTTGTCATCACAATGCTTCACGACATTGTCATCAAAATTTTCAATGGCCCTTGTCATCATAATGCTCCAAACCTTAATCATCACAATGCTCCATTATATTTGTCATCACAATCCTCCATTACATTTGGTATCACAAAGCTCCAATCCATTGTCATCGCCATGGACCATGACATAAGTCATCACAATGCTCCCTGACACCTGTCTTCACAATACTCCATGACCTTATCATCACAATGCTCCATGCCCTTGTCATCACAATGCACCATGCCCACTCTCATCACAATAATCTATGAAACTTGTCAGACCAATGCTCCATGCCACTGTCATTACAATGCTCCATGCCCTTGTCATCACAATGCTCCATGACCCCTGTCATCACAATGCTCCGTGACTCCAGTCATCACAATGCTTCATAACGTTTGTCATCACAATGGTCCATGCCCGCGTCATCACAAGGCTCTGTGACCTTTGTAACCACAATGCTCCATG
The DNA here is from genome assembly GCF_025265405.1 of Mesoplodon densirostris. Taxonomy (NCBI): domain Eukaryota; kingdom Metazoa; phylum Chordata; class Mammalia; order Artiodactyla; family Ziphiidae; genus Mesoplodon; species Mesoplodon densirostris. The sequence continues at coordinate 11,975,688 of NW_026778195.1, read as the reverse complement.
AAATTTTCATCACAATTCTCTGAGAAACTTGTCATCACAATGCTCCATGTCTTTCTCAGAACAATGCTCCATGACCATTGTCATCACAATGTGCCACGCACATTTCATCACTACGTTCCAAACCTTGTCATTGCAATGCTCCATAAACCTTGTAATCACAATGGTCCATGCACTTCTCATCAAAATGCTCTCTCACCACTGATATCACAATGCTACATCACTATTTGTCACAATACTCCCTCACCCCTGTCATCACAATGTTCCATGACTCCTGTCATCACAATGCTAAATGCACTTATCATCACAATGTTCGATGACCCCTGACATCACAATGTTCCATAACACCTGTCATCAAAATGTTCCATGACACTTTTCATCAAATTGCTCCATGACCCTGTCATCAGAATGCTCCCTGCCCTTCTCATCACAATGCACAACGCCCTTGCCATCAAAATGCTCCATGACCTTTGTCATCACAAAGATCCATGACCCATGGCATCACAATGCTCCATGTCATTGTCATCACAATGCTCCATGAACGCTCTCATCACATTGCTCCATGCCCTTGTCTTCACATAGCTCCATGACACATGTCATCAGAATGCTCCATGGCCTTCTCATCACAATGCTCCATGCCCTTGCCATCACAATGCTCCATTACCCCTGTCATAACAATGCACCATGACCCCTGCCATCACGATGTTCCATGGCCTTGTCATCACAAGGCTCTATGACCCTTCTCATCACAATGCTCCAGTAACACTGTAATCACAATGCTCTATGCCCCTTTTCCTCTCAATGATCCATGAACCCTGTCATCAAAATGCACCATGCCCATCATCATAATGCTTCATGCTATTGTCATAACAACGAAATCAAATTGTTCCATGACCTCTGTCATAACAATGCTCCAAACCCTTGTGATCACAATATTCCATAACACTTGACATCACAATGCCCCATGAGGCTCGTCATCACAATTATCCATGGTCTTCTCATAACAATGCTCCATGACCTTCGTCATCACAATGCTCAATACACATGTCATCAACATGCTCCCTGACACTTGTTGTCTGTATGCTCCTTGAACCCTGTCATGACAAGGCTCCATGCCTTTTTCATCACAGTGATCCATGCCCTTTTCATCACAGTGCTCCAAGTCCCATGTAATCACAGTGGTCCATGCCATTGTCATCACAAAGCTCAATGACGCATGCCATCAGAATGCTCCTTGGTCTTCTCCTCACAATGCTCCATGCCCTTGTCTTCACAATGTTCCAAGACCCCTGTAATCACAATGTTCCATTCCCCTTTTAATCAGTATGCTCCATGAGACTTGTCATCTCAAGGCTCCATGGTTTTGTCATCACAATGTTCCAGGACCTTGTCATCACAATGCTTCACGACATTGTCATCAAAATTTTCAATGGCCCTTGTCATCATAATGCTCCAAACCTTAATCATCACAATGCTCCATTATATTTGTCATCACAATCCTCCATTACATTTGGTATCACAAAGCTCCATGCCATTGTCATCGCCATGGACCATGACATAAGTCATCACAATGCTCCCTGACACCTGTCTTCACAATACTCCATGACCTTATCATCACAATGCTCCATGCCCTTGTCATCACAATGCACCATGCCCACTCTCATCACAATAATCTATGAAACTTGTCAGACCAATGCTCCATGCCACTGACATCACAATGCTCCATGCCCTTGTCATCACAATGCTCCATGAACCCTGTCATCACAATGCTCCGTGACTCCAGTCATCACAATGCTTCATAACGTTTGTCATCACAATGGTCCATCCCGGCGTCATCACAAGGCTCTGTGACCTTTGTAACCACAATGCTCCATGAACTTTTCATCACAATTCTCTGAGAAACTTGTCTTCACAATGCTCCATGTCTTTGTCAGAACAATGCTCCATGACCATTGTCATCACAATGTGCCACGCACATTTCATCACAACGTTCCAAACCTTGTCATTGCAATGCTCCATAAACCTTGTAATCACAATGGTCCATGCACTTCTCATCAAAATGCTCTCTCACCAGAGATGTCACAATGTTCCATTACTAGTCATCACAATACACCCTCATCCTTGTAATCACAATGTTCCATGACCCTGTCATCACAATGCTACATCCCCTTATCATCACAATGTTCCATGACCCCTGCCAGCACAATGTTCCATAAGCCCTGTCATCAAAATGCTCCATGACCCTTTCCATCCCAAAGCTCCAAGACCCCTGACATCACAATGTTCTATAACCCCTGCCATCAAAATGTTCCATTACACTTTTTATCAAATTGCTGCATGACGCGCTCATCAAAATGCTCCCTGCCCTTCGCATCAACATGCTCCATGACTTGTCATCACAAAGCTCCAAGACGCTTGGCATCACAATGCTCCATGTCATTGTCATCACAATGCTCCATGAACCCTCTCATCACATTGCTCCATGCCCTTGTCATCACACAGCTCCATGACACTTGTCATTACAATGCTCGATGCCCTTCTCATCACAATGCTCCATGCCCTTTTCATTACAGTCCTGCATGACACATGTATCACAGTGTACCGTGCCTTTGTCATCACAGTGCTCCATGCCGACTCTCATCACAATAATCCATGAAACATTTCAGACCAAAGTTCCATACCCTTCTCATCACAATGCTCCATTACCCCTGTCATAACAATGCACCATGACACCTGCTATCACAATGATCCACGGCCTAGTCATCACAAGGTTCCATGATAATTCTCATCACAATGCTCAAGACCCCTGATATCACAATGCTCCATGCCCTTGTCATCACAAAGCTCCATGACGCATGTCATCATAATGTTCCATGGCCTTCTCATCACAATGCTCCATGCCCTTGTCATCACAATGCTCCAAGACCCTTGTCATTACAATGCTCCATGCCCCTTTTCATCTCAATGCTCCATGAACCCTGTCATCACAATGCACCATGCCCATCATCATAATGCTTCAGGCTATTGTCATCACAATGAAATCAATATTCTGCATGACCTCTGTCATCATAATATTCCAAACCCTTGTGATCACAATGCTGCATAACACGTATCATCACAACACCCCATGACACTCATCATCACAATTATCCATGGTCTTCTCATCACAATGTTCCATGATCTTTGTCATCATAATGCTCAATACACTTGTCATCACAATGCTCCCTGACCCTTGTCGTCAGTATGCTCCTTGAACCCTGTCATGACAAGTTTCCATGCATTTTTCATCACAATGATCCATGACCATTTCATCACAATGCTCCAAGGTCCCTGTAATCACAATGCTGCATGCCCTTTTCATAACAAAACTCCATGACGCATGTCATCAGAATGCTCCATGGCTTTCTCATCACAATGCTCTATGCCCTAGTCATAACAATGCTCCAAGACCCCTGTAATCACAATGCTCCATGCCCCTTTTCATCAGAATGCTCCATGAGACTTGCCATCACAAGTCTCCATGGTCTTTTCATCACAATGTTCCAGGACCTTGACATCACCATGATCCATTCCCTTGTCATCACAATGCTCCATGACCCCTGTCATCACAATAATCTATGAACATTTTCAGCCCAATGCTCCACGACCTTCTCATCACAATACTCCATTGCCAATATCATCACAATGCTCCATGACCACTGTCATCACAACAATCCATGACACCTGACCACACAATGATCCAGGACTCTTGTCATCACAATGCTCCATTAACTTGTTGTCACAATGCTACATGACACCTGTCATCACAACTCTCCATGAACATTTTCAGCCCAGTGCTCCATGACCCTTGTCATTACAATGATCAATGCCCTTGTCATCCCAATGCTCCATGACCCCTGTATTCACAATGCTCCTTGACGCTTGTCATCACAGTGCTCCATGACACATGTCATCACAATGCTCCATGCCTTTGTCAGCAAAATGCTACATGACCTTGTCATTACAATGCTCTATGCACTTGTCATCACAATACTCCATTTCCATTGTCATCACAATCATCCATGAACTTTGGGATCACATTGCTTCATGCCCTTGTCATCACAATGCTCCATTCTCCTTGAAATCCAAATGATCCATGACCTCTGTCATCACAATGCTCCAAACCCTTGTGATCACAATGTTCCATAACACTTGTCATCACAACGCTCCATGATGCCTGTCATCACAATACTCCATGCCCTTTTCATCACAATGCTCCATGACCTTTGTCACCACAATTCTCAATACACTTGTCATCACAATGCTCCCTGACACTTGTCATCAAAATGCTCCTTGAACCTTGTCACGAAAAGGCTCCATGCCTTTTTCATCACAGTGCCCCATGCCATTTTCATCCCAATGCTCCATGCCATTGTCATCAAAATACTCCACAAGCTTGTCATCAGAATGCTCCATGACCCTTGTCATCACAATTCTCCATGCACTTGTCAGCACAATGCTCCCTGACCCTTTTCATCACAATGATGCAAGCCATTGTCATCACAATGCTCCAATACCTTTGTCATCAGAATCCTCCCTGACACTTGGCAGCACAATGCTCCATGCCATCCTCATCACAATGGGCCATTACATATGTGATCACAATGCTCCCTGACACCTGTCTTCACAATACGGCATGACCTGGTCATCACAATGCTCCATGCCCTTGTCATCACAGTGTGCCATTCCAACTCTCATCGCAATACTCCATGAAAGTTATTAGACCAATGTTCCATGCACTTGTCATCACAATGCTCCATGCCCTTCTTATCACAATGCTCCATGACCCCTATCATCACAATGATCCGTGACTCCAGTCATCACAATGCTTCATGACCTTTGTCATCACAATGGTCCATGCCCTCGTCATCAACAGTCTCTGTGACCTTTTTAACCACAATGCTCCATGAAATTTTCATTACAATGCTCTTTGACCCTTGTCATCACAATGCTCTATGCCTTTCGCAGCACAATGCTCCATGACCCTTGTCATCACAATGCTCCATGCGCTTGTCAGCACAATGCTCCATGACACATGTCATCACAATGCACCATGCGCTTGTCATCACAGTGCTCCACAACATTGTCATCACAATGCTCCATAAAATTTGTCATCACAATGCTCCATGCACTTCTCATCAAAATGCTCTCTCACCACTGATATCTCAATGCTACATCACTATTTGTCACAATACTCCCTCATCCCTGTCATCACAATGTTCCATGACTCCTGTCATCACAATGCTACATGCACTTATCATCACAATGTTCGATGATCCCTGAAATCACAATGTTCCATAACACCTGTCATCAAAATGTTCCATGACACTTTTCATCAAATTGCTCCATGACCCTGTCATCACAATGCTCCCTGCCCTTCTCATCACAATGCACAACGCCCTTGCCATCAAATGCTCCATGACCTTTGTCATCACAAAGCTCCATGACCCTTGGCATCACAATGCTCCATGTCATTGTCATCACAATGCTCCTTGAACGCTCTCATCACATTGCTCCATGCCCTTGTCTTCACATAGCTCCATGACACATGTCATCAGAATGCTCCATGGCCTTCTCATCACAATGCTCCAAGCCCTTGCCATCACAATGCTCCATTACCCCTGTCATAACAATGCTCCATGACCCCTGCCATCACGATGTTCCATGGCCTTGTCATCACAAAGCTCCTTGACCCTTGTCATCACAATGATCCTTGCCCCTTTTCATCTGAATGATCCATGAACCCTGTCATCACAATGCACTATGCCCATCATCATAATGCTTCATGCTATTGTCATAACAACGAAATCAAAATGTTCCATGACCTCTGTCATAACAATGCTCCAAACCCTTGTGATCACAATATTCCATAACACTTCTCATCACAATGCCCCGGATGCTCGTCATCACAATTATCCATGGTCTTCTCATCACAATGCTCCATGACCTTCGTCATCACAATGCTCAATACACTTGTCATCAACATGCTCCCTGACACTTGTTGTCTGTATGCTCCTTGAACCCTGTCATGACAAGGCTCCATGCCATTTTCATCACAATGATCCATGCCCTTTTCATCACAATGCTCCAAGTCCCATGTAATCACAATGGTCCATGCCATTGTCATCACAATGCTCAATGACGCATGCCATCAGAATGCTCCTTGGTCTTCTCCTCACAATGCTCCCTGCTCTTTTCTTCACAATGTTCCAAGACCCTTGTAATCACAATGCTCCATTCCCCTTTTAATCAGTATGCTCCATGAGACTTGTCATCACAAGGCTCCATGGATTTGTCATCACAATGCTCCAGGACCTTGTCATCACAATGCTTCACGACCTTGTCATCAAAATTTTCAATGGCCCTTGTCATCATAATGCTCTAAACCCTAATCATCACAATGCTCCATTATATTTGTCATCACAATCCTCCATTATATTTGGTATCACAAAGCTCCATGCCATTGTCATCGCCATGGACCATGACTTTGTCATCACAATGCTCCCTGACACATGTCTTCACAATACTCCATGACCTTATCATCACAATGCTCCATGCCCTTGTCATCACAATGCACCATGCCCATTCTCATCACAATAATCTATGAAACTTGTCAGACCAAAGCTCCATGCCACTGTCATCACAATGCTCCGTGCCCTTGTCATCACAATGCTCCATGAACCCTGTCATCACAATTCTCCGTGACTCCAGTCATCACAATGCTTCATAACGTTTGTCATCACAATGGTCCATGCCCGCGTCATCACAAGGCTCTGTGACCTTTGTAACCACAATGCTCCATGAACTTTTCATCACAATTCTCTGAGAAACTTGTCATCACAATGCTCCATGTCTTTGTCAGAACAATGCTCCATGACCATTGTCATCACAATGTGCCACGCGCATTTCATCACAACGTTCCAAACCTTGTCATTGCAATGCTCCATAAACCTTGTAATCACAATTGTCCATGCACTTCTCATCAAAATGCTCTCTCACCAGAGATATCACAATGTTTCATCACTAGTCATCACAATACACCCTCATCCATGTAATCACAATGTTCCATGACCCTGTCATCACAATGCTACATCCCCTTATCATCACAATGTTCCATGACCCCTGCCATCACAATGTTCCATAAGCCCTGTCATCAAAATGCTCCATGACCCTTTCCATCTCAAAGCCCCAAGACCCCTGACATCACAATGTTCTGTAACCCCTGCCATCAAAATGTTCCATTACACTTTTTATCAAATTGCTGCATGACCCAGTCATCAAAATGCTCCATGCCCTTCTCATCAAAATGCTCCATGACTTGTCATCACAAAGCTCCAAGACCCTTGGCATCACAATGCTCCATGTCATTGTCATCACAATGCTCCATGAACCCTCTCATCACATTGCTCCATGCCCTTGTCATCACAAAGCTCCATGACACTTGTCATCACAATGCTCGATGCCCTTCTCATCACAATGCTCCATGCCCTTGTCATTACAGTCCTGCATGACACATGTATCACAGTGTTCCGTGCCCTTGTCATCACAATGTTCCATGCCCACTCTCATCACAACAATCCATGAAACATTTCAGACCATAGTTCTATACCCTTCTCATCACAATGCTCCATTACCCCTGTCATAACAATGCACCATGACACCTCACATCACAATGATCCACGGCCTAGTCATCACAAGGTTCCATGATAATTCTCATCACAATGCTCAAGACCCCTGATATCACAATGCTCCATGCCCTTGTCATCACAAAGCTCCATGACGCATGTCATCAGAATGTTCCATGGCCTTCTCATCACAATGCTCCATGCCCTTGTCATCTCAATGCTCCAAGACCCTTGCCATCACAATGCTCCATGCCCCATTTCATCTCAATGCTCCATGAAATCTGTCATCACAATGCTCCAAGACCCTTGTAATCACAATGCTCCATGCCTCTTTTCATCTCAATGCTCCATGAACCCTGTCATCACAATGCACCATGCCCATCATCATAATGCTTCAGGCTATTGTCATCACAATGAAATCAATATTCTGCATGACCTCTGTCATCATAATGCTCCAAACCCTTGTGATCACAATGCTGCATAACACGTATCATCACAACACCCCATGACGCTCATCATCACAAATATCCATGGTCTTCTCATCACAATGCTCCATGATCTTTGTCATCACAATGCTCAATACACTTGGCATCACAATGCTCCCTGACCCTTGTCGTCTGTATGCTCCTTGAACCCTGTCATGACAAGTTTCCATGCATTTTTCATCACAATGATCCATGACCATTTCATCACAATGCTCCAAGGTCCCTGTAATCACAATGCTCCATGCCGTTGTCATCACAAAACTCCATGACGCTTGTCATCAGAATGCTCCCTGGACTTCTCATCACAGTGCTATATGCCCTAGGCATAACAATGCTCCAAGACCCCTGTAATCACAATGCTCCATGCCCCTTTTCATCAGAATGCTCCATGAGACTTGCCATCACAAGTCTCCATGGTCTTCTCATCACAATATTCCAGGACCTTGACATCACCATGATCCATTCCCTTGTCATCACAATGCTCCATGACCCCTGTCATCACAATAATCCATGAACATTTTCAGCCCAATGCTCCACGACTTTCTCATCACAATGCTCCATTGCCAATATCATCACAATGCTCCATGACCACTGTCATCACAACAATCCATGACACCTGACAACACAATGATCCAGGACTCTTGTCATCACAATGCTCCATTAACTTGTCGTCACAATGCTACATGACACCTGTCATCACAACTCTCCATGAACATTTTCAGCCCAGTGCTCGATGACCCTTGTCATCACAATGATCCATGCCCTTGTCATCCCAATGCTCCATGACCCCTGTATTCACAATGCTCCTTGACACTTGTCATCACAGTGCTCCATGACACATGTCATCACAATGCTCCATGCCTTTGTCAGCAAAATGCTACATGACCTTGTCATTACAATGCTCTATGCGCTTGTCATCACAATACTCCATTTCCATTGTCATCACAATCCTCCATGAACTTTGGGATCACATTGCTTCATGCCCTTGTCATCACAATTCTCCATGCTCCTTGAAATACAAATGATCCATGACCTCTGTCATCACAATGCTCCAAAACCTTGTGATCACAATGTTCCATAACACTTGTCATCACAACGCTCCATGATGCCTGTCATCACAATACTCCATGCCCTTTTCATCACAATGCTCCATGACCTTTGTCACCACAATTCTCAATACACTTGTCATCACAATGCTCCCTGACACTTGTCATCAGAATGCTCCTTGAACCCTGTCAAGAAAAGGCTCCATGCCTTTTTCATCACAATGCCCCATGCCATTTTCATCACAATGCTCCATGCCATTGTCATCAAAATACTCCACAAGCTTGTCATCAGAATGCTCCATGACCCTTGTCATCACAATTCTCCATGCACTTGTCAGCACAATGCTCCCTGACCCTTGTCATCACAATGCTGCAAGCCATTGTCATCACAATGCTCCAATACCTTTGTCATCAGAATCCTCCCTGACACTTGGCATCACAATGCTCCATGCCATCCTCATCACAATGGGCCATTACATATGTGATCACAATGCTCCCTGACACCTGTCTTCACAATACGGCATGACCTGGTCATCACAATGCTCCATGCCCTTGTCATCACAGTGTGCCATTCCAACTCTCATCGCAATACTCCATGAAAGTTATTAGACCAATGTTCCATGCACTTGTCATCACAATGCTCCATGCCCTTCTTATCACAATGCTCCATGACCCCTGTCATCAAAATGCTCCATGACTCCAGTCATCACAATGCTTCATGACCTTTGTCATCACAATGGTCCATGCCCTCGTCATCAACAGTCTCTGTGACCATTTTAACCACAATGCTCCATGAACTTTTCATCACAATGCTCTTTGACCCTTGTCATCACAATGCTCTATGCCTTTCTCAGCACAATGCTCCATGACCCTTGTCATCACAATGCTCCATGCGCTTGTCAGCACAATGCTCCATGACTCCTGTCATCACAATGCTACATGCACTTATCATCACAATGTTCGATGATCCGTGAAATCACAATGTTCCATAACACCTGTCATCAAAATGTTCCATGACACTTTTCATCAAATTGCTCCATGACCCTGTCATCAGAATGCTCCCTGACCATCTCATCACAATGCACAACGCCCTTGCCATCACAATGCTCCATGACCTTTGTCATCACAAAGATCCATGACCCTTGGCATCACAATGCTCCATGTCATTGTCATCACAATGCTCCATGAACGCTCTCATCACATTTCTCCATGCCCTTGTCTTCACATAGCTCCATGACACATGTCATCAGAATGCGCCATGGCCTTCTCATCACAATGCTCCAAGCCCTTGCCATCACAATGCTCCATTACCCCTGTCATAACAATGCTCCATGACCCTTGCCATCACGATGTTCCATGGCCTTGTCATCACAAGGCTCCATGACCCTTCTCATCCCAATGCTCCAAGAACACTGTAATCACAATGCTCTATGCCCCTTTTCATCTCAATGATCCATGAACCCTCTCATCACAATGCACTATGCCCATCATCATAATGCTTCATGCTATTGTCATAACAACGAAATCAAAATGTTCCATGACCTCTGTCATAACAATGCTCCAAACCCTTGTGATCTCAATATTCCATAACGCTTGTCATCACAATGCCCCAGAATGCTCGCCATCACAATTATCCATGGTCTTCTCATCACAATGCTCCTTGACCTTCGTCATCACAATGCTCAATACACTTGTCATCAACATGCTCCCTGACACTTGTTGTCTGTATGCTCCTTGAACCCTGTCATGACAAGGCTCCATGCTTTTTTCATCACAATGATCCATGCCCTTTTCATCACAATGCTCCAAGTCCCATGTAATCACAATGGTCCATGCCTTTGTCATCACAAAACTCAATGATGCATGCCATCAGAATGCTCCTTGGTCTTCCCCTCACAATGCTCCATGCCCTTGTCTTCACAATGTTCCAAGACCCCTGTAATCACAATGCTCCATTCCCCTTTTAATCAGTATGTGCCATGAGACTTGTCATCACAAGGCTCCATGGTTTTGTCATCACAATGCTCCAGGACCTTGTCATCACAATGCTTCACGACCTGGTCATCAAAATTTTCAATGGCCCTTGTCATCATAATGCTCCAAACCCTAATCATCACAATGCTCCATTATATTTGTCATCACAATCCTCCATTACATTTGGTATCACAAAGCTCCATGCCATTGTCATCGCCATGGACCATGACATATGTCATCACAATGCTCCCTGACACCTGTCTTCACAATGCTCCATGACCTTATCATCGCAATGCTCCATGCCCTTGTCATCACAATGCACCATGCCTACTCTCATCACAATAATCTATGAAACTTGTCAGACCAATGCTCCATGCCACTGTCATCACAATGCTCCATGCCCTTGTCATCACAATGCTCCATGACCGCTGTCATCACAATGCTCCGTGACTCCAGTCATCACAATGTTTCATAACGTTTGTCATCACAATGGTCCATGCCCGCGTCATCACAAGGCTCTGTGACCTTTTTAACCACAATGCTCCATGAACTTTTCATCACAATTCTCTGAGAAATTTGTCATCACAATGCTCCATGTCTTTGTCAGAACAATGCTCCATGACCATTGTCATCACAATGTGCCACGCGCATTTCATCACAACGTTCCAAACCTTGTCATTGCAATGCTCCATAAACCTTGTAATCACAATGGTCCATGCACTTCTCATCAAAATGCTCTCTCACCAGAGATATCACAATGTTCCATCACTAGTCATCACAATACATCCTCGTCCTTGTAATCACAATGTTCCATGACACTGTCATCACAATGCTACATCCCCTTATCATCACAATGTTCCATGACCCCTGCCATCACAATGTTCCATAAGCCCTGTCATCAAAATGCTCCATGACCCTTTCCATCCCAAATCTCCAAGACCCCTGACATCACAATGTTCTATAACCCCTGCCATCAAAATATTCCATTACACTTTTTATCAAATTGCTGCATGACCCGGTCATCAAAATGCTCCCTGCCCTTCTCATCAAAATGCTCCATGAATTGTCATCACAAAGCTCCAAGACCCTTGGCATCACAATGCTCCATGTCATTGTCATCACAATGCTCCATGAACCCTCTCATCACATTGCTCCATGCCCTTGTCATCACACAGCTCCGTGACACTTGTCATCAAAATGCTTGATGCCCTTCTCATCACAATGCTCCATGCCCTTGTCATTACAGTCCTGCATGACCCATGTATCACAGTGTTCCGTGCCCTTGTCATCACAATGCTCCATGCCCACTCTCATCACAATAATCCATGAAACATTTCAGACCAAATTTCTATACCCTTCTCATCACAATGCTCCATTACCCCTGTCATAACAATGCACCATGACACCTGCCATCACAATGCACCATGACACCTGCCATCACAATGATCCACGGCCTAATCCTCACAAGGTTCCATGATAATTCTCATCACAATGCTCAAGACCCCTGATATCACAATGCTCCATGACCTTTTCATCACAATGCTCCAAGACCCTTGTCATCACAATGCTCCATGCCCCATTTCATCTCAATGCTCCCTGAAATCTGTCATCACAATGCTCCAAGACCCTTGTAGTCACAATGCTCCATGCCCCTTTTCATCTCAATGCTCCATGAACCCTGTCATCACAATGCACCATGCCCATCATCATAATGCTTCAGGCTATTGTCTTCACAATGAAATCAATATTCTGCATGACCTCTGTCATCATAATGCTCCAAACCCTTGTGATCACAATGTTGCATAACACGTATCATCAAAACACCCCATGACGCTCATCATCACAAATATCCATGGTCTTCTCATCACAATGCTCCATGATCTTTGTCATCACAATGCTCAATACACTTGGCATCACAATGCTCCCTGACCCTTGTCGTCTGTATGCTCCTTGAACGCTGGCATGACAAGTTTCCATGCATTTTTCATCACAATGATCCATGACCATTTCATCACAATGCTCCAAGGTCCCTGTAATCACAATGCTCCATGCCGTTGTCATCACAAAACTCCATGACGCTTGTCATCAGAATGCTCCATGGACTTCTCATCACAGTGCTATATGCCCTAGGCATAACAATGCTCCAAGACCCTTGCAATCACAATGCTCCATGCCCCTTTTCATCAGAATGCTCCATGAGACTTGCCATCACAAGTCTCCATGGTCTTCTCATCACAATGTTCCAGGACCTTGACATCACCATGATCCATTCCCTTGTCATCACAATGCTCCATGACCCCTGTCATCACAATAATCCATGAACATTTTCAGCCCAATGCTCCACGACCTTCTCATCACAATGCTCCATTGCCAATATCATCACAATGCTCCATGACCACTGTCATCACCACAATCCATGACACCTGACAACACAATGATCCAGGACTCTTGTCATCACAATGCTCCATTAACTTGTCGTCACAATGCTACATGACACCTGTCATCACAACTCTCCATGAACATTTTCAGCCCAGTGCTCCATGACCCTTGTCATCACAATGATCCATGCCCTTGTCATCCCAATGCTCCATGACCCCTGTATTCACAATGCTCCTTGACACTTGTCATCACAGTGCTCCATGACACATGTCATCACAATGCTCCATGCCTTTGTCAGCAAAATGCTACATGACCTTGTCATTACAATGCTCTATGCACTTGTCATCACAATACTCCATTTCCATTGTCATCACAATCCTCCATGAACTTTGGGATCACATTGCTTCATGCCCTTGTCATCACAATGCTCCATGCTCCTTGAAATCAAAATGATCCATAACCTCTGTCATCACAATGCTCCAAACCCTTGTGATCACAATGTTCCATAACACTTGTCATCACAACGCTCCATGATGCCTGTCATCACAATACTCCATGCCCTTTTCATCACAATGCTCCATGACCTTTGTCACCACAATTCTCAATACACTTGTCATCACAATGCTCCCTGACACTTGTCATCAGAATGCTCCTTGAACCCTGTCAAGAAAAGGCTCCATGCCTTTTTCATCACAATGCCCCATGCCATTTTCATCACAATGCTCCATGCCATTGTCATCAAAATACTCCACAAGCTTGTCATCAGAATGCTCCATGACCCTTGTCATCACAATTCTCCATGCACTTGTCAGCACAATGCTCCCTGACCCTTGTCATCACAATGCTGCAAGCCATTGTCATCACAATGCTCCAATACCTTTGTCATCAGAATCCTCCCTGACACTTGGCATCACAATGCTCCATGCCATCCTCATCACAATGGGCCATTACATATGTGATCACAATGCTCCCTGACACCTGTCTTCACAATACGGCATGACCTGGTCATCACAATGCTCCATGCCCTTGTCATCACAGTGTGCCATTCCAACTCTCATCGCAATACTCCATGAAAGTTATTAGACCAATGTTCCATGCACTTGTCATCACAATGCTCCATGCCCTTGCTATCACAATGCTCCATGACCCCTGTCATCACAATGCTCCATGACTCCAGTCATCACAATGCTTCATGACCTTTGTCATCACAATGGTCCATGCCCTCGTCATCAACAGTCTCTGTGACCTTTTTAACCACAATGCTCCATGAAATTTTCATCACAATGCTCTTTGACCCTTGTCATCACAATGCTCTATGCCTTTCTCAGCACAAAGCTCCATTACCCTTGTCATCACAATGCTCCATGCGCTTGTCAGCACAATGCTCCATGACACATGTCATCACAATGCACCATGCGCTTGTCACCACAGTGCTCCACAACATTGTCATCACAATGCTCCATAAAATTTGTCATCACAATGCTCCATGCACTTCTCATCAAAATGCTCTCTCACCACTGATATCACAATGCTACATCACTATTTGTCACAATACTCCCTCACCCCTGTCATCACAATGTTCCATGACTCCTGTCATCACAATGCTACATGCACTTATCATCACAATGTTCGATGATCCCTGAAATCACAATGTTCCATAACACCTGTCATCAAAATGTTCCATGACACTTTTCATCAAATTGCTCCATGACCCTGTCATCAGAATGCTCCCTGACCTTCTCATCACAATGCACAACGCCCTTGCCATCACAATGCTCCATGACCTTTGTCATCACAAAGATCCATGACCCTTGGCATCACAATGCTCCATGTCATTGTCATCACAATGCTCCATGAACGCTCTCATCACATTTCTCCATGCCCTTGTCTTCACATAGCTCCATGACACATGTCATCAGAATGCTCCATGGCCTTCTCATCACAATGCTCCAAGCCCTTGCCATCACAATGCTCCATTACCCCTGTCATAACAATGCTCCATGACCCTTGCCATCACGATGTTCCATGGCCTTGTCATCACAAGGCTCCATGACCCTTCTCATCCCAATGCTCCAAGAACACTGTAATCACAATGCTCTATGCCCCTTTTCATCTCAATGATCCATGAACCCTGTCATCACAATGCACTATGCCCATCATCATAATGCTTCATGCTATTGTCATAACAACGAAATCAAAATGTACCATGACCTCTGTCATAACAATGCTCCAAACCCTTGTGATCACAATATTCCATAACACTTGTCATCACAATGCCCCAGAATGCTCGCCATCACAATTATCCATGGTCTTCTCATCACAATGCTCCTTGACCTTCATCATCACAATGCTCAATACACTTGTCATCAACATGCTCCCTGACACTTGTTGTCTGTATGCTCCTTGAACCCTGTCATGACAAGGCTCCATGCCTTTTTCATCACAATGATCCATGCCCTTTTCATCACAATGCTCCAAGTCCCATGTAATCACAATGGTCCATGCCTTTGTCATCACAAAACTCAATGATGCATGCCATCAGAATGCTCCTTGGTCTTCCCCTCACAATGCTCCATGCCCTTGTCTTCACAATGTTCCAAGACCCCTGTAATCACAATGCTCCATTCCCCTTTTAATCAGTATGCGCCATGAGACTTGTCATCACAAGGCTCCATGGTTTTGTCATCACAATGCTCCAGGACCTTGTCATCACAATGCTTCACGACCTTGTCATCAAAATTTTCAATGGCCCTTGTCATCATAATGCTCCAAACCCTAATCATCACAATGCTCCATTATATTTGTCATCACAATCCTCCATTACATTTGGTATCACAAAGCTCCATGCCATTGTCATCGCCATGGACCATGACATATGTCATCACAATGCTCCCTGACACCTGTCTTCACAATGCTCCATGACCTTATCATCGCAATGCTCCATGCCCTTGTCATCACAATGCACCATGCCTACTCTCATCACAATAATCTATGAAACTTGTCAGACCAATGCTCCATGCCACTGTCATCACAATGCTCCATGCCCTTGTCATCACAGTGCTCCATGACCCCTGTCATCACAATGCTCCGTGACTCCAGTCATCACAATGTTTCATAACGTTTGTCATCACAATGGTCCATGCCCGCGTCATCACAAGGCTCTGTGACCTTTGTAACCACAATGCTCCATGAA
The DNA here is from genome assembly GCF_025265405.1 of Mesoplodon densirostris. NCBI lineage: Eukaryota > Metazoa > Chordata > Mammalia > Artiodactyla > Ziphiidae > Mesoplodon > Mesoplodon densirostris. Next base: position 11,958,950 of record NW_026778195.1, on the reverse strand, counting down.
CTTTTCATCACAATTCTCTGAGAAACTTGTCATAACAATGCTCCATGTCTTTGTCAGAACAATGCTCCATGACCATTGTCATCACAATGTGCCACGTGCATTTCATCACAACGTTCCAAACCTTGTCATTGCAATGCTCCATAAACCTTGTAATCACAATGGTCCATGCACTTCTCATCAAAATGCTCTCTCACCAGAGATATCACAATGTTCCATCACTAGTCATCACAATACACCCTCGTCCTTGTAATCACAATGTTCCATGACACTGTCATCACAATGCTACATCCCCTTATCATCACAATGTTCCATGACCCCTGCCATCACAATGTTCCATAAGCCCTGTCATCAAAATGCTCCATGACCCTTTCCATCCCAAATCTCCAAGACCCCTGACATCACAATGTTCTATAACCCCTGCCATCAAAATATTCCATTACACTTTTTATCAAATTGCTGCATGACCCGGTCATCAAAATGCTCCCTTCCCTTCTCATCAAAATGCTCCATGAATTGTCATCACAAAGCTCCAAGACCCTTGGCATCACAATGCTCCATGTCATTGTCATCACAATGCTCCATGAACCCTCTCATCACATTGCTCCATGCCCTTGTCATCACACAGCTCCGTGACACTTGTCATCAAAATGCTTGATGCCCTTCTCATCACAATGCTCCATGCCCTTGTCATTACAGTCCTGCATGACCCATGTATCACAGTGTTCCGTGCCCTTGTCATCACAATGCTCCATGCCCACTCTCATCACAATAATCCATGAAACATTTCAGACCAAATTTCTATACCCTTCTCATCACAATGCTCCATTACCCCTGTCATAACAATGCACCATGACACCTGCCATCACAATGCACCATGACACCTGCCATCACAATGATCCACGGCCTAATCATCACAAGGTTCCATGATAATTCTCATCACAATGCTCAAGACCCCTGATATCACAATGCTCCATGCCCTTGTCATCACAATGCTCCAAGACCCTTGTCATCACAATGCTCCATGCCCCATTTCATCTCAATGCTCCCTGAAATCTGTCATCACAATGCTCCAAGACCCTTGTAGTCACAATGCTCCATGCCCCTTTTCATCTCAATGCTCCATGAACCCTGTCATCACAATGCACCATTCCCATCATCATAATGCTTCAGGCTATTGTCTTCACAATGAAATCAATATTCTGCATGACCTCTGTCATCATAATGCTCCAAACCCTTGTGATCACAATGTTGCATAACACGTATCATCACAACACCCCATGACGCTCATCATCACAATTATCCATGGTCTTCTCATCACAATGCTCCATGATCTTTGTAATCACAATGCTCAATACACTTGGCATCACAATGCTCCCTGACCCTTGTCGTCTGTATGCTCCTTGAACCCTGTCATGACAAGTTTCCATGCATTTTTCATCACAATGATCCATGACCATTTCATCACAATGCTCCAAGTTCCCTGTAATCACAATGCTCCATGCCCTTGTCATCACAAAACTCCATGACGCATGTCATCAGAATGCTCCATGGCCTTCTTATCACAATGCTCTATGCCCTAGTCATAACAATGCTCCAAGACCCCTGTAATCACAATGCTCCATGCCCCTTTTTATCAGAATGCTCCATGAGACTTGTCATCACAAGTCTCCATGGTCTTCTCATCACAATGTTCCAGGACTTTGACATCACCATGATCCATTCCCTTGTCATCACAATGCTCCATAACCCCTGTCATCACAATAATCCATGAACATTTTCAGCCCAATGCTCCACGACCTTCTCATCACAATGCTCCATTGCCAATATCATCACAATCCTCCATGACCACTGTCATCACAACACTCCATGACACCTGACAACACAATGATCCAGGACTCTTGTCATCACAATGCTCCATTAACTTGTCGTCACAATGCTACATGACACCTGTCATCACAACTCTCCATGAACATTTTCAGCCCAGTGCTCCATGACCCTTGTCATCACAATGATCCATGCCCTTGTCAGCCCAATGCTCCATGACCCCTGTATTCACAATGCTCCTTGACGCTTGTCCTCACAGTGCTCCATGACACATGTCATCACAATGCTCCATGCCTTTGTCAGCAAAATGCTACATGACCTTGTCATTACAATGCTCTATGCGCTAGTCATCACAATACTCCATTTCCATTGTCATCAAAATCCTCCATGAACTTTGGGATCACATTGCTTCATGCTCTTGTCATCACAATGCTCCATGCTCCTTGAAATCAAAATGATCCATGACCTCTGTCATCACAATGCTCCAAACCCTTGTGATCACAATGTTCCATAACACTTGTCATCACAACGCTCCATGATGCCTGTCATCACAATACTCCATGCCCTTTTCATCGCAATGCTCCATGACCTTTGTAACCACAATTCTCAATACACTTGTCATCACAATGCTCCCTGACACTTGTCATCAGAATGCTCCTTGAACCCTGTCACAAAAAGGCTCCATGCCTTTTTCATCACAATGCTCCAAGCCATTGTCATCACAATGCTCCCTTACCTTTGTCATCAGAATCCTCCCTGACACTTGGCATCACAATGCTCCATACCTTCCTCATCACAATGGGCCATTACATATGTGATCACAATGCTCCCTGACACCTGTCTTCACAATACGGCATGACCTGTTCATCACAATGCTCCATGCCCTTGTCATCACAGTGTGCCATTCCAACTCTCATCGCAATACTCCATGAAAGTTATTAGACCAATGTTCCATGCCCTTGTCATCACAATGCTCCATGCCCTTGCTATCACAATGCTCAATGACCCCTGTCATCACAATGCTCCGTGACTCCAGTCATCACAATGCATCATGACCTTTGTCATCACAATGGTCCATGCCCTCGTCATCAACAGTCTCTGTGACCTTTTTAACCACAGTGCTCCATGATCTTTTCGTCACAATGCTCTTTGACCCTTGTCATCACAATGCTCTATGCCTTTCTCAGCACAATGCTCCATGACCCTTGTCATCACAATGCTCCATGCGCTTGTCAGCTCAATGCTCCATGACACATGTCATCACAATGCACCATGCGCTTGTCATCACAGTGCTCCACAACATTGTCATCACAATGCTCCATAAAATTTGTCATCACAATGCTCCATGCACTTCTCATCAAAATGCTCTCTCACCACTGATATCACAATGCTACATCACTATTTGTCACAATACTCCCTCACACCTGTCATCACAATGTTCCATGACTCCTGTCATCACAATGCTACATGCACTTATCATCACAATGTTCGATGACCCCTGAAATCACAATGTTCCATAACACCTGTCATCAAAATGTTCCATGACACTTTTAATCAAATTGCTCCATGACCCTGTCATCACAATGCTCCCTGCCCTTCTCATCACAATTCACAACGCCCTAGCCATCAAAATGCTCCATGACCTTTGTCATCACAAAGATCCATGATGCATGTCATCAGAATGTTCCATGGTCTTCTCCTCACAATGCTCCATGCCTTTTCATCACAAAGCCCCATGCCCTTTTCATCCCAATGCTCCATGCCATTGTCATCAAAATACTCCACAAGCTTGTCATCAGAATGCTCCATGACCCTTGTCATCACAATTCTCCATGCACTTCTCAGCACAATGCTCCCTGACACTTGTCATCACAATGCTCCAAGCCATTGTCATCACAATGCTTCATTACCTTTGTGATCAGAATCCTCACTGGAAGTTTGCATCACAATGCTCCATGCCATTGTCATCACAATGGGCCATTACATATGTCATCACAATGCTCCCTGACACCTCTCTTTACAATACTGCATTACCTGGTCATCACAATTCTCCCTGCCGTTCTCATCACAATGCACCACACCCTTGTCATCAAAATGCTCCATGACCTTTGTCATCACAAAGCTCCATGACCCTTGGCATCACAGTGTTCCATGTCATTGTCATCACAATGCTCCATGAACCCTCTCATCACATTGCTCCATGCCCTTGTCATCACAAAGCTCCATGGCACTTGTCATCACAATGCTCGATGCCCTTCTCATCACAATGCTCCATGCCCTTGTCATTACAATCCTCCATGACCCATGTATCACAGTGTACCGTGCCCTTGTCATCACAATGCGCCATGCCCACTCTCATCACAATAATCCATGAAATATTTCAGACCAATGCTCAATGCACTTCTCATCACAATGCTCCATTACCTCTGTTATAACAAGCTCCATGACCCCTGCCATCACAATGTTCCACGGCCTTGTCATCACAATGCTCCATGACCCCTGTCATCACAATGCTCCGTGACTACAGTCATCACAATGCTTCATAACGTTTGTCATCACAACAATCCATGCCCGCATCATCACAAGTCTCTGTGACCTTTGTAACCACAATCCTCCATGAACTTTTCATCACAATGCTCCGTGACCCTTGTCATCACAATGCTCCATGCCTTTGTCAGAACAATGCTCCATGACCCTTGCCATCAAATTGTGCCATGCGCTTTTCACCACAATCATCCACAACCTTGTCATCGCTATGCTCCATAAACCTTGTAATCACAATGCTCCATGCACTTCTCATCCAAATACTCTCTCACATGAGATATCACAATGTTCCATCACTAGTCATCACAATCCTCCCTCACCCCTGTTATCACAATGTTCCATGACCCCTGTCATCACAATGCTACATCCCTTTATCAGCACAATGTTCCATGACCCCTGACATCACAATGTTCCATAACCCCTGTCATCAAAATGCTCCATGACCCTTTTCATCCCAAAGCTCCATGACCCCTGGCATCACAATGTTCTATAACCCCTGGCATCAAAATGTTCCATTACACTTTTCATCAAATTGCTGCATGACCCTGTCATCAAAATGCTCCCTGCCCTTCTCATCACAATGCACCACACACTTGTCATCAAAATGCTCCATGATCTTGGTCATCACAAAGCTCCATGACCCTTGGCATCACAATGCTCCATGTCATTGTCATCACAATGCTCCATGAACCCTCTCATCACATTGCTCCATGTCCTTGTCATCACAAAGCTCCATGACACTTGTCATCACAATGCTCGATGCCATTCTCATCACAATGCTCCATGACCTTGTCATTACAATCCTCCATGACCCATGTATCACAGTGTACCGTGCCCTTGTCATGACAAACCGCCATGCCCACTCTCATCACAGTAATCCATGAAACATTTCAGATCAATGCTCAATGCCCTTCTCATCACAATGCTCCGTTACCTCTGTCTTAACAATGCTCCATGACACCTGCCATCATAATATTCCATGGCCTTGTCATCACAAGGCTCCATGACCCTTGTCATCACAATGCTCCAAGATCCATGTAATCACAAAGCTCCATGCCCTTGTCATCACAAAGCTCCATGACGCATGTCATCAGAATGTTCCATGGTCTTCTCCTCATAATGCTCCATGCCCTTGTCATCACAATGCTCGAAGACTCCTGTAATCACAATGTTCCATTCCCTTTTTCATCAGAATGCTCCATTAGATTTATCATCACAAGTCTCCATGGTCATCTCCTCACAATGCTCCAAGACCTTGTCATCACCATGCTCCATTCCCTTGTCATCACAATGCTCCATGACCCCTGTCACCACAATACTCCATGAACATTTTCAGCACAATTCTCTATGACCTTCTCATCACAATGCTCCATGACCAATATCATCACAATGCTCCATGACCACTGTCATCACAACACTCCATGACACCTGACAACACAATGATCCGGGACTCTTGTCATCACAATGCTCCAAGACCCCTGTAATCACAATGCTCCATGACCCCTGTCATCACAATACTCCATGAACATTTTCAGCCCAATGCTCCATGACCCTTTTCATCACAATGATCCATGCCCATGTTATCCCAATGTTCCATGACCCATGTATTCACAATGCTCCATGACGCTTGTCATCACAGTGCTCCATGACACCTGTCATCACAATGCTCCATGCCTTTGTCAGCAAAATGCTACATGACCTTGTCATTACAATGCTCTATGCACTTGTCATCACAATACTCCATTTCCATTGTCATCACAATCCTCCATGAACTTTGGGATCACATTGCTTCATGCCCTTGTCATCACAATGCTCCATGCTCCTTGAAATCAAAATGATCCATGACCTCTGTCATCACAATGCTCCAAACCCTTGTGATCACAATGTTCCATAACACTTGTCCTCACAACGCTCCATGATGCCTTTCATCACAATAATCCATGCCCTTTTCATCACAATGCTCCATGACCCTTGTCATAACAATTCTCAATACACTTGTCATCACAATGCTCCCTGACACTTGTCGTCAGAATGCTCCTTGAACCCTGTCACGAAAAGGCTCCATGCCTTTTTCATCACAAAGCCCCATGCCCTTTTCATCCCAATGCTCCATGCCATTGTCATTCAAATACTCCACAAGCTTGTCATCAGAATGCTCCATGACCCTTGTCATCACAATTCTCCATGCACTTGTCATCACAATGCTCCAAGCCATTGTCATCACAATGCTCCATTACCTTTGTGATCAGAATCCTCAATGGAAGTTTGCATCACAGTGCTCCATGCCATTGTCATCACAATGGGCCATTACATATGTCATCACAATGCTCCCTGACACCTCTCTTTACAATACTGCATTACCTGGTCATCACAATGCTCCCTGCCGTTCTCATCACAATGCACCACACCCTTGTCATCAAAATGCTCCATGACCTTTGTCATCACAAAGCTCCATGACCCTTGGCATCACAATGCTCCATGTCATTGTCATCACAATGCTCCATGAACACTCTCATCACATTGCTCCATGCCCTTGTCATCACAAAGCTCCATGGCACTTGTCATCACAATGCTCGATTCCCTTCTCATCACAATGCTCCATGCCCTTGTCATTACAATCCTCCATGACCCATGTATCACAGTGTACCATGCCCTTGTCATCACAATGCGCCATGCCCACTCTCATCACAATAATCCATGAAATATTTCAGACCAATGCTCAATGCACTTCTCATCACAATGCTCCATTACCTCTGTCATAAGAAGCTCCATGACCCCTGCCATCACAATGTTCCACGGCCTTGTCATAACAAGGCTCCAGGACCCTTGTCAGCACAATGCTCCAAGACCCATGTAATCACAATGCTCCATGCCCTTGTCATCACAAAGCTCCATGACGCATGTCATCACAATGTTCCATGGCCTTCGCCTGACAATGGTCCATGCCCTTGTCATCACAATGCTTCAAGACCCCCGTAATCACAATGCTCCATGCCCCTTTTCATAAGAATGCTCCATTAGACTTGTCATCACAAGTCTCCATGGTCATCTCATCACAATGCTCCAAGACCTTGTCATCAACATGCTCCATTCCCTTGTCATCACAATGCTCCATGACCCCTGTCATCACAATACTCCATGCACATTTTTAGCCCAATGCTCCATGACCCTTGTCATCACAATGATCCATGTCTTGTCATCACAATGCTCCATGCACTTGTCAGCACAATGCTCCCTGATCCTTGTCATCACAATGCTCCAAACCATTGTCACCACAATGCTCCATTACCTTTGTCATCAGAATCCTCCATGACACTTGGCATCACAATGCTCCATGCCATTGTCATCACAATTCTCCATGACCCCTGTCATCACAATACTCCATGCACATTTTTAGCCCAATGCTCCATGACCCTTGTCATCACAATGATCCATGCCCTTGTCATCACAATGCTCCATGCACTTGCCAGCACAATGCTCCCTGATCCTTGTCATCACAATGCTCCAAAACATTGTCACCACAATGCTCCAAACCATTGTCACCACAATGCTCCATTACCTTTGTCATCAGTATCTTCCATGAAACTTGGCATCACAGTGCTCCATGCCATTGTCATCACAATGCTCCATGACCCCTGTCATCACAATGCTCCGTGACTACAATCATCACAATGCTTCATAACGTTTGTCATCACAACAATCCATGCCCGCGTCATCACAAGGCTCTGTGACCTGTGTAACCACAATGCTCCATGAACTTTTCATCACAATGCTCCGTGACCCTTGTCATCACAATGCTCCATGCCTTTGTCAGAACAATGCTCCATGACCCTTGTCATCAAATTGTGCCATGCGCTTTTCACCACAATGATCCACAACCTTGTCATCGCTATGCTCCATAAACCTTGTAATCACAATGCTCCATGCACTTCTCATCCAAATACTCTCTCACATGAGATATCACAATGTTCCTTCACTAGTCATCACAATCCTCCCTCACCCCTGTTATCACAATGTTCCATGACCCCTGTCATCACAATGCTACATCCCCTTACCAGCACAATGTTCCATGACCCCTGACATCACAATGTTCCATAACCCCTGTCATCAAAATGCTCCATGACCCTTTTCATCCCAAAGCTCCATGACCCCTGGCATCACAATGTTCTATAACCCCTGGCATCAAAATGTTCCATTACACTTTTCATCAAATTGCTGCATGACCCTGTCATCAAAATGCTCCCTGCCCTTCCCATCACAATGCACCACACACTTGTCATCAAAATGCTCCATGACATTTGTCATCACAAAGCTCCATGACCCTTGGCATCACAATGCTCCATGTCATTTTCATCACAATGCTCCATGAACCCTCTCATCACATTGCTCCATGTCCTTGTCATCACAAAGCTCCATGACACTTGTCATCACAATGCTCGATGCCATTCTCATCACAATGCTCCATGACCTTGTCATTACAATCCTCCATGACCCATGTATCACAGTGTACCGTGCCCTTGTCATGACAAACCGCCATGCCCACTCTCATCACAGTAATCCATGAAACATTTCAGATCAATGCTCAATGCCCTTCTCATCACAATGCTCCGTTACCTCTGTCGTAACAATGCTCCATGACACCTGCCATCATAATATTCCACGGCCTTGTCATCACAAGGCTCCATGACCCTTGTCATCACAATGCTCCAATATCCATGTAATCACAATGCTCCATGCCCTTGTCATCACAAAGCTCCATGACGCATGTCATCAGAATGTTCCATGGTCTTCTCCTCACAATGCTCCATGCCCTTGTCATCACAATGCTCGAAGACTCCAGTAATCACAATTTTCCATTCCCTTTTTCATCAGAATGCTCCATTAGATTTGTCATCACAAGTCTCCATTGTCATCTCCTCACAATGCTCCAAGACCTTGTCATCACCATGCTCCATTCCCTTGTCATCACAATGCTCCATGACCCCTGTCAAGACAATACTCCATGAACATTTTCAGCACAATTCTCTATGACCTTCTCATCACAATGCTCCATGACCAATATCATCACAATGCTCCATGACCACTGTCATCACAACACTCCATGACACCTGACAACACAATGATCCAGGACTCTTGTCATCACAATGCTCCAAGACCCCTGTAATCACAATGCTCCATGACCCCTGTCATCACAATACTCCATGAACATTTTCAGCCCAATGCTCCATGACCCTTTTCATCACAATGATCCATGCCCATGTTATCCCAATGTTCCATGACCCATGTATTCACAATGCTCCATGACGCTTGTCATCACAGTGCTCCATGACACCTGTCATCACAATGCTCCATGCCTTTGTCAGCAAAATGCTACATGACCTTGTCATTACAATGCTCTATGCACTTGTCATCACAATACTCCATTTCCATTGTCATCACAATCCTCCATGAACTTTGGGATCACATTGCTTCATGCCCTTGTCATCACAATGCTCCATGCTCCTTGAAATCAAAATGATCCATGACCTCTGTCATCACAATGCTCCAAAACCTTGTGATCACAATGTTCCATAACACTTGTCCTCACAACGCTCCATGATGCCTTTCATCACAATAATCCATGCGCTTTTCATCACAATGCTCCATGACCCTTGTCATCACAATTCTCAATACACTTGTCATCACAATGCTCCCTGACACTTGTCGTCAGAATGCTCCTTGAACCCTGTCACGAAAAGGCTCCATGCCTTTTTCATCACAAAGCCCCATGCCCTTTTCATCCCAATGCTCCATGCCATTGTCATCAAAATACTCCACAAGCTTGTCATCAGAATGCTCCATGACCCTTGTCATCACAATTCTCCATGCACTTGTCATCACAATGCTCCAAGCCATTGTCATCACAATGCTCCATTACCTTTGTGATCAGAATCCTCAATGGAAGTTTGCATCACAGTGCTCCATGCCATTGTTATCACAATGGGCCATTACATATGTCATCACAATGCTCCCTGACACCTCTCTTTACAATACTGCATTACCTGGTCATCACAATGCTCCCTGCCGTTCTCATCACAATGCACCACACCCTTGTCATCAAAATGCTCCATGACCTTTGTCATCACAAAGCTCCATGACCCTTGGCATCACATTGCTCCATGCCCTTGTCATCACAAAGCTCCATGGCACTTGTCATCACAATGCTCGATTCCCTTATCATCACAATGCTCCATGCCCTTGTCATTACAATCCTCCATGACCCATGTATCACAGTGTACCATGCCCTTGTCATCACAATGCGCCATGCCCACTCTCATCACAATAATCCATGAAATATTTCAGACCAATGCTCAATGCACTTCTCATCACAATGCTCCATTACCTCTGTCATAAGAAGCTCCATGACCCCTGCCATCACAATGTTCCACGGCCTTGTCATCACAAGGCTCCAGGACCCTTGTCAGCACAATGCTCCAAGACACATGTATTCACAATGCTCCATGCCCTTGTCATTCCAAAGCTCCATGACGCATGTCATCACAATGTTCCATGGCCTTCGCCTGACAATGCTCCATGCCCTTGTCATCACAATGCTTCAAGACCCCCGTAATCACAAAGCTCCATGCCCCTTTTCATAAGAATGCTCCATTAGACTTGTCATCACAAGTCTCCATGGTCATCTCATCACAATGCTCCAAGACCTTGTCATCAACATGCTCCATTCCCTTGTCATCACAATGCTCCATGCCTTTGTCAGCAAAATGCTACATGACCTTGTCATTACAATGCTCTATGCACTTGTCATCACAATACTCCATTTCCATTGTCATCACAATCCTCCATGAACTTTGGGATCACATTGCTTCATGCCCTTGTCATCACAATGCTCCATGCTCCTTGAAATCAAAATGATCCATGACCTCTGTCATCACAATGCTCCAAACCCTTGTGATCACAATGTTCCATAACACTTGTCCTCACAACGCTCCATGATGCCTGTCATCACAATACTCCATGCCCTTTTCATCACAATGCTCCATGACCTTTGTCATCACAATTCTCAATACACTTGTCATCACAATGCTCCCTGACACTTGTCGTCAGAATGCTCCTTGAACCCTGTCACGAAAAGGCTCCATGCCTTTTTCATCACAAAGCCCCATGCCCTTTTCATCCCAATGCTCCATGCCATTGTCATCAAAAAACTCCACAAGCTTGTCATCAGAATGCTCCATGCACTTGTCAGCACAATGCTCCCTGACACTTGTCATCACAATGCTCCAAGCCATTGTCATCACAATGCTCCATTACCTTTGTGATCAGAATCCTCAATGGAAGTTTGCATCACAATGCTCCATGTCATTGTCATCACAATGGGCCATTACATATGTCATCACAATGCTCCCTGACACCTCTCTTTACAATACTGCATTACCTGGTCATCACAATGCTCCCTGCCATTCTCATCACAATGCACCACACCCTTGTCATCAAAATGCTCCATGACCTTTGTCATCACAAAGCTCCATGACCCTTGGCATCACAATGCTCCATGTCATTGTCATCACAATGCTCCATGAACCCTCTCATCACATTGCTCCATGCCCTTGTCATCACAAAGCTCCATGGCACTTGTCATCACAATGCTCGATGCCCTTCTCATCACAATGCTCCATGCCCTTGTCATTACAATCCTCCATGACCCATGTATCACAGTGTACCGTGCCCTTGTCATCACAATGCGCCACGCCCACTCTCATCACAATAATCCATGAAATATTTCAGACCAATGCTCAATGCACTTCTCATCACAATGCTCCATGCACTTGCCAGCACAATGCTCCCTGATCCTTGTCATCACAATGCTCCAAAACATTGTCACCACAATGCTCCAAACCATTGTCACCACAATGCTCCATTACCTTTGTCATCAGTATCTTCCATGAAACTTGGCATCACAGTGCTCCATGCCATTGTCATCACAATGCTCCATGACCCCTGTCATCACAATGCTCCGTGACTACAATCATCACAATGCTTCATAACGTTTGTCATCACAACAATCCATGCCCGCGTCATCACAAGGCTCTGTGACCTGTGTAACCACAATGCTCCATGAACTTTTCATCACAATGCTCCGTGACCCTTGTCATCACAATGCTCCATGCCTTTGTCAGAACAATGCTCCATGACCCTTGTCATCAAATTGTGCCATGCGCTTTTCACCACAATGATCCACAACCTTGTCATCGCTATGCTCCATAAACCTTGTAATCACAATGCTCCATGCACTTCTCATCCAAATACTCTCTCACATGAGATATCACAATGTTCCTTCACTAGTCATCACAATCCTCCCTCACCCCTGTTATCACAATGTTCCATGACCCCTGTCATCACAATGCTACATCCCCTTACCAGCACAATGTTCCATGACCCCTGACATCACAATGTTCCATAACCCCTGTCATCAAAATGCTCCATGACCCTTTTCATCCCAAAGCTCCATGACCCCTGGCATCACAATGTTCTATAACCCCTGGCATCAAAATGTTCCATTACACTTTTCATCAAATTGCTGCATGACCCTGTCATCAAAATGCTCCCTGCCCTTCCCATCACAATGCACCACACACTTGTCATCAAAATGCTCCATGACATTTGTCATCACAAAGCTCCATGACCCTTGGCATCACAATGCTCCATGTCATTTTCATCACAATGCTCCATGAACCCTCTCATCACATTGCTCCATGTCCTTGTCATCACAAAGCTCCATGACACTTGTCATCACAATGCTCGATGCCATTCTCATCACAATGCTCCATGACCTTGTCATTACAATCCTCCATGACCCATCTATCACAGTGTACCGTGCCCTTGTCATGACAAACCGCCATGCCCACTCTCATCACAGTAATCCATGAAACATTTCAGATCAATGCTCAATGCCCTTCTCATCACAATGCTCCGTTACCTCTGTCGTAACAATGCTCCATGACACCTGCCATCATAATATTCCACGGCCTTGTCATCACAAGGCTCCATGACCCTTGTCATCACAATGCTCCAATATCCATGTAATCACAATGCTCCATGCCCTTGTCATCACAAAGCTCCATGACGCATGTCATCAGAATGTTCCATGGTCTTCTCCTCACAATGCTCCATGCCCTTGTCATCACAATGCTCGAAGACTCCAGTAATCACAATTTTCCATTCCCTTTTTCATCAGAATGCTCCATTAGATTTGTCATCACAAGTCTCCATGGTCATCTCCTCACAATGCTCCAAGACCTTGTCATCACCATGCTCCATTCCCTTGTCATCACAATGCTCCATGACCCCTGTCACCACAATACTCCATGAACATTTTCAGCACAATTCTCTATGACCTTCTCATCACAATGCTCCATGACCAATATCATCACAATGCTCCATGACCACTGTCATCACAACACTCCATGACACCTGACAACACAATGATCCAGGACTCTTGTCATCACAATGCTCCAAGACCCCTGTAATCACAATGCTCCATGACACCTGTCATCACAATGCTCCATGCCTTTGTCAGCAAAATGCTACATGACCTTGTCATTACAATGCTCTATGCACTTGTCATCACAATACTCCATTTCCATTGTCATCACAATCCTCCATGAACTTTGGGATCACATTGCTTCATGCCCTTGTCATCACAATGCTCCATGCTCCTTGAAATCAAAATGATCCATGACCTCTGTCATCACAATGCTCCAAACCCTTGTGATCACAATGTTCCATAACACTTGTCCTCACAACGCTCCATGATGCCTTTCATCACAATAATCCATGCGCTTTTCATCACAATGCTCCATGACCCTTGTCATCACAATTCTCAATACACTTGTCATCACAATGCTCCCTGACACTTGTCGTCAGAATGCTCCTTGAACCCTGTCACGAAAAGGCTCCATGCCTTTTTCATCACAAAGCCCCATGCCCTTTTCATCCCAATGCTCCATGCCATTGTCATTCAAATACTCCACAAGCTTGTCATCAGAATGCTCCATGACCCTTGTCATCACAATTCTCCATGCACTTGTCATCACAATGCTCCAAGCCATTGTCATCACAATGCTCCATTACCTTTGTGATCAGAATCCTCAATGGAAGTTTGCATCACAGTGCTCCATGCCATTGTTATCACAATGGGCCATTACATATGTCATCACAATGCTCCCTGACACCTCTCTTTACAATACTGCATTACCTGGTCATCACAATGCTCCCTGCCGTTCTCATCACAATGCACCACACCCTTGTCATCAAAATGCTCCATAACCTTTGTCATCACAAAGCTCCATGACCCTTGGCATCACAATGCTCCATGTCATTGTCATCACAATGCTCCATGAACCCTCTCATCACATTGCTCCATGCCCTTGTCATCACAAAGCTCCAAGGCACTTGTCATCACAATGCTCGATTCCCTTATCATCACAATGCTCCATGCCCTTGTCATTACAATCCTCCATGACCCATGTATCACAGTGTACCATGCCCTTGTCATCACAATGCGCCATGCCCACTCTCATCACAATAATCCATGAAATATTTCAGACCAATGCTCAATGCACTTCTCATCACAATGCTCCATTACCTCTGTCATAAGAAGCTCCATGACCCCTGCCATCACAATGTTCCACGGCCTTGTCATCACAAGGCTCCAGGACCCTTGTCAGCACAATGCTCCAAGACACATGTATTCACAATGCTCCATGCCCTTGTCATTCCAAAGCTCCATGACGCATGTCATCACAATGTTCCATGGCCTTCGCCTGACAATGCTCCATGCCCTTGTCATCACAATGCTTCAAGACCCCCGTAATCACAAAGCTCCATGCCCCTTTTCATAAGAATGCTCCATTAGACTTGTCATCACAAGTCTCCATGGTCATCTCATCACAATGCTCCAAGACCTTGTCATCAACATGCTCCATTCCCTTGTCATCACAATGCTCCATGCCTTTGTCAGCAAAATGCTACATGACCTTGTCATTACAATGCTCTATGCACTTGTCATCA
The DNA here is from genome assembly GCF_025265405.1 of Mesoplodon densirostris. Taxonomy (NCBI): domain Eukaryota; kingdom Metazoa; phylum Chordata; class Mammalia; order Artiodactyla; family Ziphiidae; genus Mesoplodon; species Mesoplodon densirostris. The sequence goes on along the minus strand of NW_026778195.1, from coordinate 11,943,512 downwards.
CAATACTCCATTTCCATTGTCATCACAATCCTCCATGAACTTTGGGATCACATTGCTTCATGCCCTTGTCATCACAATGCTCCATGCTCCTTGAAATCAAAATGATCCATGACCTCTGTCATCACAATGCTCCAAACCCTTGTGATCACTATGTTCCATAACACTTGTCCTCACAACGCTCCATGATGCCTGTCATCACAATACTCCATGCCCTTTTCATCACAATGCTCCATGACCTTTGTCATCACAATTCTCAATACACTTGTCATCACAATGCTCCCTGACACTTGTCGTCAGAATGCTCCTTGAACCCTGTCACGAAAAGGCTCCATGCCTTTTTCATCACAAAGCCCCATGCCCTTTTCATCCCAATGCTCCATGCCATTGTCATCAAAATACTCCACAAGCTTGTCATCAGAATGCTCCATGACCCTTGTCATCACAATTCTCCATGCACTTGTCAGCACAATGCTCCCTGACACTTGTCATCACAATGCTCCAAGCCATTGTCATCACAATGCTCCATTACCTTTGTGATCAGAATCCTCAATGGAAGTTTGCATCACAATGCTCCATGTCATTGTCATCACAATGGGCCATTACATATGTCATCACAATGTTCCCTGACACCTCTCTTTACAATACTGCATTACCTGGTCATCACAATGCTCCCTGCCATTCTCATCACAATGCACCACACCCTTGTCATCAAAATGCTCCATGACCTTTGTCATCACAAAGCTCCATGACCCTTGGCATCACAATGCTCCATGTCATTGTCATCACAATGCTCCATGAGCCCTCTCATCACATTGCTCCATGCCCTTGTCATCACAAAGCTCCATGGCACTTGTCATCACAATGCTCGATGCCCTTCTCATCACAATGCTCCATGCCCTTGTCATTACAATCCTCCATGACCCATGTATCACAGTGTACCGTGCCCTTGTCATCACAATGCGCCACGCCCACTCTCATCACAATAATCCATGAAATATTTCAGACCAATGCTCAATGCACTTCTCATCACAATGCTCCATTACCTCTGTCATAACAAGCTCCATGACCCCTGCCATCACAATGTTCCACGGCCTTGTCATCACAAGGCTCCAGGACCCTTGTCAGCACAATGCTCCAAGACCCATGTAATCACAATGCTCCATGCCCTTGTCATCACAAAGCTCCATGACGCATGTCATCACAATGTTCCATGGCCTTCGCCTCACAATGCTCCATGCCCTTGTCATCACAATGCTTCAAGACCCCCGTAATCACAATGCTCCATGCCCCTTTTCATAAGAATGCTCCATTAGACTAGTCATCACAAGTCTCCATGGTCATCTCATCACAATGCTCCAAGACCTAGTCATCAACATGCTCCATTCCCTTGTCATCACAATGCTCCATGACCCCTGTCATCACAATACTCCATGCACATTTTCAGCCCAATGCTCCATGACCCTTGTCATCACAATGATCCATGCCCTTGTCATCACAAAGCTCCATGCACTTGTCAGCACAATGCTCCCTGATCCTTGTCATCACAATGCTCCAAACCATTGTCACCACAATGCTCCATTACCTTTGTCATCAGAATCCTCCATGACACTTGGCATCACAATGCTCCATGCCATTGTCATCACAATGCTCCATGACCCCTGTCATCACAATGCTCTGTGACTACAGTCATCACAATGCTTCATAACGTTTGTCATCACAACAATCCATGCCCACGTCATCACAAGTCTCTGTGACCTTTGTAACCACAATGCTCCATGAACTTTTCATCACAATGCTCCGTGACCCTTGTCATCACAATGCTCCAGGCCTTTGTCAGAACAATGCTCCATGACCCTTGTCATCAAATTGTGCCATGCGCTTTTCACCACAATGATCCACAACCTTGTCATCGCTATGCTCCATAAACCTTGTAATCACAATGCTCCATGCACTTCTCATCCAAATACTCTCTCACATGAGATATCACAATGTTCCATCACTAGTCATCACAATCCTCCCTCACCCCTGTTATCACAATGTTCCATGACCCCTGTCATCACAATGCTACATCCCCTTATCAGCACAATGTTCCATGACCCCTGACATCACAATGTTCCATAACCCCTGTCATCAAAATGCTCCATGACCCTTTTCATCCCAAAGCTCCATGACCCCTGGCATCACAATGTTCTATAACCCCTGGCATCAAAATGTTCCATTACACTTTTCATCAAATTGCTGCATGACCCTGTCATCAAAATGATCCCTGCCCTTCTCCTCACAATGCACCACACACTTGTCATCAAAATGCTCCGTGACCTTTGTCATCACAAAGCTCCATGACCCTTGGCATCACAATGCTCCATGTCATTGTCATCACAATGCTCCATGAACCCTCTCATCACATTGCTCCATGTCCTTGTCATCACAAAGCTCCATGACACTTGTCATCACAATGCTCGATGCCATTCTCATCACAATGCTCCATGACCTTGTCATTACAATCCTCCATGACCCATGTATCACAGTGTACCGTGCCCTTGTCATGACAAACCGCCATGCCCACTCTCATCACAGTAATCCATGAAACATTTCAGATCAATGCTCAATGCCCTTCTCATCACAATGCTCCGTTACCTCTGTCGTAAAAATGCTCCATGACACCTGCCATCATAATATTCCACGGCCTTGTCATCACAAGGCTCCATGACCCTTGTCATCACAATGCTCCAAGATCCATGTAATCACAATGCTCCATGCCCTTGTCATCACAAAACTCCATGATGCATGTCATCAGAATGTTCCATGGTCTTCTCCTCACAATGCTCCATGCCCTTGTCATCACAATGCTCGAAGACTCCAGTAATCACAATGTTCCATTCCCTTTTTCATCAGAATGCTCCAATAGATTTGTCATCACAAGTCTCCATGGTCATCTCCTCACAATGCTCCAAGACCTTGTCATCACCATGCTCCATTCCCTTGTCATCACAATGCTCCATGACCCCTGTCACCACAATACTCCATGAATATTTTCAGCCCAATTCTCTATGACCTTCTCATCACAATGCTCCATGACCAATATCATCACAATGCTCCATGACCACTGTCATCACAACACTCCATGACACCTGACAACACAATGATCCGGGACTCGTCATCACAATGCTTCAAGACCCCTGTCATCACAATACTCCATGAACATTTTCAGCCCAATGCTCCATGACCCTTGTCATCACAATGATCCATGCCCATGTTATCCCAATGTTCCATGACCCATGTATTCACAATGCTCCATGACGCTTGTCATCAGAGTGCTCCATGACACCTGTCATCACAATGCTCCATGCCTTTGTCAGCAAAATGCTACATGATCTTGTCATTACAATGCTCTATGCACTTGTCATCACAATACTCCATTTCCATTGTCATCACAATCCTCCATGAACTTTGGGATCACATTGCTCCATGTCCTTGTCATCACAAAGCTCCATGACACTTGTCATCACAATGCTCGATGCCATTCTCATCACAATGCTCCATGCCCTTGTCATTACAATCCTCCATGACCCATGTATCACAGTGTACCATGCCCTTGTCATCACAATGCGCCATGCCCACTCTCATCACAATAATCCATGAAATATTTCAGACCAATGCTCAATGCACTTCTCATCACAATGCTCCATTACCTCTGTCATAAGAAGCTCCATGACCCCTGCCATCACAATGTTCCACGGCCTTGTCATCACAAGGCTCCAGGACCCTTGTCAGCACAATGCTCCAAGACCCATGTAATCACAATGCTCCATGCCCTTGTCATCACAAAGCTCCATGACGCATGTCATCACAATGTTCCATGGCCTTCGCCTCTCAATGCTCCATGCCCTTGTCATCACAATGCTTCAAGACCCCCGTAATCACAATGCTCCATGCCCCTTTTCATAAGAATGCTCCATTAGACTTGTCATCACAAGTCTCCATGGTCATCTCATCACAATGCTCCAAGACCTAGTCATCAACATGCTCCATTCCCTTGTCATCACAATGCTCCATGACCCCTGTCATCACAATACTCCATGCACATTTTCAGCCCAATGCTCCATGACCCTTGTCATCACAATGATCCATGACCTTGTCATCACAAAGCTCCATGCACTTGTCAGCACAATGCTCTCTGATCCTTGTCATCACAATGCTCCAAACCATTGTCACCACAATGCTCCATTACCTTTGTCATCAGAATCCTCCATGACACTTGGCATCACAATGCTCCATGCCATTTTCATCACAATGCTCCATGACCCCTGTCATCACAATGCTCCGTGACTACAGTCATCACAATGCTTCATAACGTTTGTCATCACAACAATCCATGCCCGCATCTTCACAAGGCTCTGTGACCTTTGTAACCACAATCCTCCATGAACTTTTCATCACAATGCTCCGTGACCCTTGTCATCACAATGCTCCATGCCTTTGTCAGAACAATGCTCCATGACCCTTGCCATCAAATTGTGCCATGCGCTTTTCACCACAATCATCCACAACCTTGTCATCGCTATGCTCCATAAACCTTGTAATCACAATGCTCCATGCACTTCTCATCCAAATACTCTCTCACATGAGATATCACAATGTTCCATCACTAGTCATCACAATCCTCCCTCACCCCTGTTATCACAATGTTCCATGACCCCTGTCATCACAATGCTACATCCCTTTATCAGCACAATGTTCCATGACCCCTGACATCACAATGTTCCATAACCCCTGTCATCAAAATGCTCCATGACCCTTTTCATCCCAAAGCTCCATGACCCCTGGCATCACAATGTTCTATAACCCCTGGCATCAAAATGTTCCATTACACTTTTCATCAAATTGCTGCATGACCCTGTCATCAAAATGCTCCCTGCCATTCTCATCACAATGCACCACACACTTGTCATCAAAATGCTCCATGATCTTTGTCATCACAAAGCTCCATGACCCTTGGCATCACAATGCTCCATGTCATTGTCATCACAATGCTCCATGAACCCTCTCATCACATTGCTCCATGTCCTTGTCATCACAAAGCTCCATGACACTTGTCATCACAATGCTCGATGCCATTCTCATCACAATGCTCCATGACCTTGTCATTACAATCCTCCATGACCCATGTATCACAGTGTACCGTGCCCTTGTCATGACAAACCGCCATGCCCACTCTCATCACAGTAATCCATGAAACATTTCAGATCAATGCTCAATGCCCTTCTCATCACAATGCTCCGTTACCTCTGTCGTAACAATGCTCCATGACACCTGCCATCATAATATTCCACGGCCTTGTCATCACAAGGCTCCATGACCCTTGTCATCACAATGCTCCAAGATCCATGTAATCACAATGCTCCATGCCCTTGTCATCACAAAGCTCCATGACGCATGTCATCAGAATGTTCCATGGTCTTCTCCTCACAATGCTCCATGCCCTTGTCATCACAATGCTCGAAGACTCCAGTAATCACAATTTTCCATTCCCTTTTTCATCAGAATGCTCCATTAGATTTGTCATCACAAGTCTCCATGGTCATCTCCTCACAATGCTCCAAGACCTTGTCAACACCATGCTCCATTCCCTTGTCATCACAATGCTCCATGACCCCTGTCACCACAATACTCCATGAACATTTTCAGCACAATTCTCTATGACCTTCTCATCACAATGCTCCATGACCAATATCATCACAATGCTCCATGACCACTGTCATCACAACACTCCATGACACCTGACAACACAATGATCCGGGACTCTTGTCATCACAATGCTCCAAGACCCCTGTAATCACAATGCTGCATGACCCCTGTCATCACAATACTCCATGAACATTTTCAGCCCAATGCTCCATGACCCTTTTCATCACAATGATCCATGCCCATGTTATCCCAATGTTCCATGACCCATGTATTCACAATGCTCCATGACGCTTGTCATCACAGTGCTCCATGACACCTGTCATCCCAATGCTCCATGCCTTTGTCAGCAAAATGCTACATGACCTTGTCATTACAATGCTCTATGCACTTGTCATCACAATACTCCATTTCCATTGTCATCACAATCCTCCATGAACTTTGGGATCACATTGCTTCATGCCCTTGTCATCACAATGCTCCATGCTCCTTGAAATCAAAATGATCCATGACCTCTGTCATCACAATGCTCCAAACCCTTGTGATCACAATGTTCCATAACACTTGTCCTCACAACGCTCCATGATGCCTTTCATCACAATAATCCATGTGCTTTTCATCACAATGCTCCATGACCCTTGTCATCACAATTCTCAATACACTTGTCATCACAATGCTCCCTGACACTTGTCGTCAGAATGCTCCTTGAACCCTGTCACGAAAAGGCTCCATGCCTTTTTCATCACAAAGCCCCATGCCCTTTTCATCCCAATGCTCCATGCCATTGTCATTCAAATACTCCACAAGCTTGTCATCAGAATGCTCCATGACCCTTGTCATCACAATTCTCCATGCACTTGTCATCACAATGCTCCAAGCCATTGTCATCACAATGCTCCATTACCTTTGTGATCAGAATCCTCAATGGAAGTTTGCATCACAGTGCTCCATGCCATTGTCATCACAATGGGCCATTACATATGTCATCACAATGCTCCCTGACACCTCTCTTTACAATACTGCATTACCTGGTCATCACAATGCTCCCTGCCGTTCTCATCACAATGCACCACACCCTTGTCATCAAAATGCTCCATAACCTTTGTCATCACAAAGCTCCATGACCCTTGGCATCACAATGCTCCATGTCATTGTCATCACAATGCTCCATGAACCCTCTCATCACATTGCTCCATGCCCTTGTCATCACAAAGCTCCATGGCACTTGTCATCACAATGCTCGATTCCCTTATCATCACAATGCTCCATGCCCTTGTCATTACAATCCTCCATGACCCATGTATCACAGTGTACCATGCCCTTGTCATCACAATGCGCCATGCCCACTCTCATCACAATAATCCATGAAATATTTCAGACCAATGCTCAATGCAATTCTCATCACAATGCTCCATTACCTCTGTCATAAGAAGCTCCATGACCCCTGCCATCACAATGTTCCACGGCCTTGTCATCACAAGGCTCCAGGACCCTTGTCAGCACAATGCTCCAAGACACATGTATTCACAATGCTCCATGCCCTTGTCATTCCAAAGCTCCATGACGCATGTCATCACAATGTTCCATGGCTTTCGCCTGACAATGCTCCATGCCCTTGTCATCACAATGCTTCAAGACCCCCGTAATCACAATGCTCCATGCCCCTTTTCATAAGAATGCTCCATTAGACTTGTCATCACAAGTCTCCATGGTCATCTCATCACAATGCTCCAAGACTTTGTCATCAACATGCTCCATTCCCTTGTCATCACAATGCTCCATGCCTTTGTCAGCAAAATGCTACATGACCTTGTCATTACAATGCTCTATGCACTTGTCATCACAATACTCCATTTCCATTGTCATCACAATCCTCCATGAACTTTGGGATCACATTGCTTCATGCCCTTGTCATCACAATGCTCCATGCTCCTTGAAATCAAAATGATCCATGACCTCTGTCATCACAATGCTCCAAACCCTTGTGATCACAATGTTCCATAACACTTGTCCTCACAACGCTCCATGATGCCTTTCATCACAATAATCCATGCGCTTTTCATCACAATGCTCCATGACCCTTGTCATCACAATTCTCAATACACTTGTCATCACAATGCTCCCTGACACTTGTCGTCAGAATGCTCCTTGAACCCTGTCACGAAAAGGCTCCATGCCTTTTTCATCACAAAGCCCCATGCCCTTTTCATCCCAATGCTCCATGCCATTGTCATCAAAATACTCCACAAGCTTGTCATCAGAATGCTCCATGACCCTTGTCATCACAATTCTCCATGCACTTGTCAGCACAATGCTCCCTGACACTTGTCATCACAATGCTCCAAGCCATTGTCATCACAATGCTCCATTACCTTTGTGATCAGAATCCTCAATGGAAGTTTGCATCACAATGCTCCATGTCATTGTCATCACAATGGGCCATTACATATGTCATCACAATGTTCCCTGACACCTCTCTTTACAATACTGCATTACCTGGTCATCACAATGCTCCCTGCCATTCTCATCACAATGCACCACACCCTTGTCATCAAAATGCTCCATGACCTTTGTCATCACAAAGCTCCATGACCTTTGGCATCACAATGCTCCATGTCATTGTAATCACAATGCTCCATGAGCCCTCTCCTCACATTGCTCCATGCCCTTGTCATCACAAAGCTCCATGGCACTTGTCATCACAATGCTCGATGCCCTTCTCATCACAATGCTCCATGCCCTTGTCATTACAATCCTCCATGACCCATGTATCACAGTGTACCGTGCCCTTGTCATCACAATGCGCCACGCCCACTCTCATCACAATAATCCATGAAATATTTCAGACCAATGCTCAATGCACTTCTCATCACAATGCTCCATTACCTCTGTCATAACATGCTCCATGACCCCTGCCATCACAATGTTCCACGGCCTTGTCATCACAAGGCTCCAGGACCCTTGTCAGCACAATGCTCCAAGACCCATGTAATCACAATGCTCCATGCCCTTGTCATCACAAAGCTCCATGACGCATGTCATCACAATGTTCCATGGCCTTCGCCTCACAATGTTCCATGCCCTTGTCATCACAATGCTTCAAGACCCCCGTAATCACAATGCTCCATGCCCCTTTTCATAAGAATGCTCCATTAGACTAGTCATCACAAGTCTCCATGGTCATCTCATCACAATGCTCCAAGACCTAGTCATCAACATGCTCCATTCCCTTGTCATCACAATGCTCCATGACCCCTGTCATCACAATACTCCATGCACATTTTCAGCCCAATGCTCCATGACCCTTGTCATCACAATGATCCATGCCCTTGTCATCACAAAGCTCCATGCACTTGTCAGCACAATGCTCCCTGATCCTTGTCATCACAATGCTCCAAACCATTGTCACCACAATGCTCCATTACCTTTGTCATCAGAATCCTCCATGACACTTGGCATCACAATGCTCCATGCCATTGTCATCACAATGCTCCATGACCCCTGTCATCACAATGCTCCGTGACTACAGTCATCACAATGCTTCATAACGTTTGTCATCACAACAATCCATGCCCACGTCATCACAAGTCTCTGTGACCTTTGTAACCACAATGCTCCATGAACTTTTCATCACAATGCTCCGTGACCCTTGTCATCACAATGCTCCAGGCCTTTGTCAGAACAATGCTCCATGACCCTTGTCATCAAATTGTGCCATGCGCTTTTCACCACAATGATCCACAACCTTGTCATCGCTATGCTCCATAAACCTTGTAATCACAATGCTCCATGCACTTCTCATCCAAATACTCTCTCACATGAGATATCACAATGTTCCATCACTAGTCATCACAATCCTCCCTCACCCCTGTTATCACAATGTTCCATGACCCCTGTCATCACAATGCTACATCCCCTTATCAGCACAATGTTCCATGACCCCTGACATCACAATGTTCCATAACCCCTGTCATCAAAATGCTCCATGACCCTTTTCATCCCAAAGCTCCATGACCCCTGGCATCACAATGTTCTATAACCCCTGGCATCAAAATGTTCCATTACACTTTTCATCAAATTGCTGCATGACCCTGTCATCAAAATGATCCCTGCCCTTCTCCTCACAATGCACCACACACTTGTCATCAAAATGCTCCGTGACCTTTGTCATCACAAAGCTCCATGACCCTTGGCATCACAATGCTCCATGTCATTGTCATCACAATGCTCCATGAACCCTCTCATCACATTGCTCCATGTCCTTGTCATCACAAAGCTCCATGACACTTGTCATCACAATGCTCGATGCCATTCTCATCACAATGCTCCATGACCTTTTCATTACAATCCTCCATGACCCATGTATCACAGTGTACCGTGCCCTTGTCATGACAAACCGCCATGCCCACTCTCATCACAGTAATCCATGAAACATTTCAGATCAATGCTCAATGCCCTTCTCATCACAATGCTCCGTTACCTCTGTCGTAACAATGCTCCATGACACCTGCCATCATAATATTCCACGGCCTTGTCATCACAAGGCTCCATGACCCTTGTCATCACAATGCTCCAGGATCCATGTAATCACAATGCTCCATGCCCTTGTCATCACAAAGCTCCATGACGCATGTCATCAGAATGTTCCACGGTCTTCTCCTCACAATGCTCCATGCCCTTGTCATCACAATGCTCGAAGACTCCAGTAATCACAATGTTCCATTCCCTTTTTCATCAGAATGCTCCATTAGATTTGTCATCACAAGTCTCCATGGTCATCTCCTCACAATGCTCCAAGACCTTGTCATCACCATGCTCCATTCCCTTGTCATCACAATGCTCCATGACCCCTGTCACCACAATACTCCATGAATATTTTCAGCCCAATTCTCTATGACCTTCTCATCACAATGCTCCATGACCAATATCATCACAATGCTCCATGACCACTGTCATCACAACACTCCATGACACCTGACAACACAATGATCCGGGACTCGTCATCACAATGCTCCAAGACCCCTGTCATCACAATACTCCATGAACATTTTCAGCCCAATGTTCCATGACCCTTGTCATCACAATGATCCATGCCCATGTAATCCCAATGTTCCATGACCCATGTATTCACAATGCTCCATGACGCTTGTCATCACAATGCTCCATGACACCTGTCATCACAATGCTCCATGCCTTTGTCAGCAAAATGCTACATGATCTTGTCATTACAATGCTCTATGCACTTGTCATCACAATACTCCATTTCCATTGTCATCACAATCCTCCATGAACTTTGGGATCACATTGCTCCATGTCCTTGTCATCACAAAGCTCCATGACACTTGTCATCACAATGCTCGATGCCATTCTCATCACAATGCTCCATGACCTTTTCATTACAATCCTCCATGACCCATGTATCACAGTGTACCGTGCCCTTGTCATGACAAACCGCCATGCCCACTCTCATCACAGTAATCCATGAAACATTTCAGATCAATGCTCAATGCCCTTCTCATCACAGTGCTCCGTTACCTCTGTCGTAACAATGCTCCATGACACCTGCCATCATAATATTCCACGGCCTTGTCATTCCAACGCTCCATGACCCTTGTCATCACAATGCTCCAAGATCCATGTAATCACAATGCTCCATGCCCTTGTCATCACAAAGCTCCATGACGCATGTCATCAGAATGTTCCATGGTCTTCTCCTCACAATGCTCCATGCCCTTGTCATCACAATGCTCGTAGACTCCAGTAATCACAATGTTCCATTCCCTTTTTCATCAGAATGCTCCATTAGATTTGTCATCACAAGACTCCATGGTCATCTCCTCACAATGCTCCAAGACCTTGTCATCACCATGCTCCATTCCCTTGTCATCACAATGCTCCATGACCCCTGTCACCACAATACTCCATGAATATTTTCAGCCCAATTCTCTATGACCTTCTCATCACAATGCTCCATGACCAATATCATCACAATGCTCCATGACCACTGTCATCACAACACTCCATGACACCTAACAACACAATGATCCGGGACTCTTGTCATCACAATGCTCAAAGACCCCTGTAATCACAATGCTCCATGACCCCTGTCATCACAATACTCCATGAACATTTTCAGCCCAATGTTCCATGACCCTTTTCATCACAATGATCCATGCCCATGTTATCACAATGTTCCATGACCCATGTATTCACAATGCACCATGACGCTTGTCATCACAGTGCTCCATGACACCTGGCATCACAATGGTCCATGCCTTTGTCAGCAAAATGCTACATGACCTTGTCATTACAATACTCCATTTCCATTGTCATCACAATCCTCCATGAACTTTGGGATCACATTGCTTCATGCCCTTGTCATCACAATGCTCCATGCTCCTTGAAATCAAAATGATCCATGACCTCTGTCATCACAATGCTCCAAACCCTTGTGATCACAGTGTTCCATAACACTTGTCCTCACAAAGCTCCATGATGCCTGTCATCACAATAATCCATGCCCTTTTCAACACAATGCTCCATGACCTTTGTCATCACAATTCTCAATACACTTGTCATCACAATGCTCCCTGACACTTGTCGTCAGAATGCTCCTTGAACCCTGTCACGAAAAGGCTCCATGCCTTTTTCATCACAAAGACCCATGTCCTTTTCATCCCAATGCTCCATGCCATTGTCATCCAAATACTCCACAAGCTTGTCATCAGAATGCTCCATGACCCTTGTCATCACAATTCTCCATGCACTTGTCAGCACAATGCTCCCTGACACTTGTCATCACAATGCTCCAAGCCATTGTCATCACAATGCTCCATTACCTTTGTGATCAGAATCCTCAATGGAAGTTTGCATCACAATGCTCCATGCCATTGTCATCACAATGGGCCATTACTATGTCATCACAATGCTCCCTGACACCTCTCTTTACAATACTGCATTACCTGGTCATCACAATGCTCCCTGCCGTTCTCATCACAATGCACCACACCCTTGTCATCAAAATGCTCCATGACCTTTGTCATCACAAAGCTCCATGACCCTTGGCATCACAATGCTCCATGTCATTGTCATCACAATGCTCCATGAACCCTCTCATCACATTGCTCCATGCCCTTGTCATCACAAAGCTCCATGGCACTTGTCATCACAATGCTCGATGCCCTTCTCATCACAATGCTCCATGCCCTTGTCATTACAATCCTCCATGACCCATGTATCACAGTGTACCGTGCCCTTGTCATCACAATGCACCATGCCCACTCTCATCACAATAATCCATGAAATATTTCAGACCAATGCTCAATGCACTTCTCATCACAATGCACCATTACCTCTGTCATAACAAGCTCCATGACCCCTGCCATCACAATGTTCCACGGCCTTGTCATCACAAGGCTCCAGGACCCTTGTCAGCACAATGCTCCAAGACCCATATAATCACAATGCTCCATGCCCTTGTCATCACAAAGCTCCATGACGCATGTCATCACAATGTTCCATGGCCTTCGCCTCACAATGCTCCATGACCTTGTCATCACAATGCTTCAAGACCCCCGTAATCACAATGCTCCATGCCCCTTTTCAAAAGAATGCTCCATTAGACTTGTCATCACAAGTCTCCATGGTCATCTCATCACAATGCTCCAAGACCTTGTCATCAACATGCTCCATTCCCTTGTCATCACAATGCTCCATGACCCCTGTCATCACAATACTCCATGCACATTTTTACCCCAATGCTCCATGACCCTTGTCATCACAATGATCCATGCACTTGTCATCACAATGCTCCATGCACTTGTCAGCACAATGTTCCCTGATCCTTGTCATCACAATGCTCCAAACCATTTTCACCACAATGCTCCATTACCATTGTCATCAGAATCCTCCATGACACTTGGCATCACAATGCTCCATGCCATTGTCATCACAATGCTCCATGACCCCTGTCATCACAATGCTCCGTGACTACAGTCATCACAATGCTTCATAACGTTTGTCATCACAACAATCCATGCCCACGTCATCACAAGGCTCTGTGACTTTTGTAACCACAATGCTCCATGAACTTTTCATCACAATGCTCCGTGACCCTTGTCATCACAATGCTCCATGCCTTTGTCAGAACAATGCTCCATGACCCTTGTCATCAAATTGTGCCATGCGCTTTTCACCACAATGATCCACAACCTTGTCATCGCTATGCTCCATAAACCTTGTAATCACAATGCTCCATGCACTTCTCATCCAAATACTCTCTCACATGAGATCTCACTATGTTCCATCACTAGTCATAACAATCCTCCCTCACCCCAGTTATCACAATGTTCCATGACCCCTGTCATCACAATGCTACATCCCCTTATCAGCACAATGTTCCATGACCCCTGACATCACAATGTTCCATAACACCTGTCATCAAAATGCTCCATGACCCTTTTCATCCCAAAGCTCCATGACCCCTGGCATCACAATGTTCTATAACCCCTGGCATCAAAATGTTCCATTACACTTTTCATCAAATTGCTGCATGACCCTGTCATCAAAATGCTCCCTGCCCTTCTCCTCACAATGCACCACACATTTGTCATCAAAATGCTCCATGACCTTTGTCATCACAAAGCTCCATGACCCTTGGCATCACAATGCTCCATGTCATTGTCATCACAATGCTCCATGAACCCTCTCATCACATTGCTCCATGTCCTTGTCATCACAAAGCTCCATGACACTTGTCATCACAATGCTCGATGCCATTCTCATCACAATGCTCCATGACCTTGTCATTACAATCCTCCATGACCCATGTATCACAGTGTACCGTGCCCTTGTCATGACAAACCGCCATGCCCACTCTCATCACAGTAATCCATGAAACATTTCAGATCAATGCTCAATGCCCTTCTCATCACAATGCTCCGTTACCTCTGTCGTAACAATGCTCCATGACACCTGCCATCATAATATTCCACGGCCTTGTCATCACAAGGCTCCATGACCCTTGTCATCACAATGCTCCAAGATCCATGTAATCACAATGCTCCATGCCCTTGTCATCACAAAGCTCCATGACGCATGTCATCAGAATGTTCCATGGTCTTCTCCTCACAATGCTCCATGCCCTTGTCATCACAATGCTCGAAGACTCCAGTAATCACAATGTTCCATTCCCTTTTTCATCAGAATGCTCCATTAGATTTGTCATCACAAGTCTCCATGGTCATCTCCTCACAATGCTCCAAGACCTTGTCATCACCATGCTCCATTCCCTTGTCATCACAATGCTCCATGACCCCTGTCACCACAATACTCCATGAACATTTTCAGCCCAATTCTCTATGACCTTCTCATCACAATGCTCCATGACCACTGTCATCACAACACTCCATGACACCTGACAACACAATGATCTGGGACACTTGTCATCACAATGCTCCAAGACCCCTGTAATCACAATGCTCCATGACCCCTGTCATCACAATACTCCATGAACATTTTCAGCCCAATGCTCCATGACCATTGTCATCACAATGATCCATGCCCTTGTCATCCCAATGTTCCATGACACTTGTTTTCACAAGGCTCTGTGACGCTTGTCACCACAGTGCTCCATGACACCTGTCATCACAATGCTCCATTCCTTTGTCAGCAAAATGCTAAATGGCCTTGTCATTACAATGCGCTAGGCGCTTGTCATCACAATACTCCATTACTGTTGTCATCACAATTTCCCATGAACCTTGGGATCACATTGCTTCATGCCCTTGTCATCACAATGCTCCATGCTCCTTGAAATCAAAATGATCCATGACCTCTGTCATCACAATGCTCAAAACCCTTGTGATCACAATGTTCCATAACACTTGTCCTCACAACGCTCCATGATGCCGGTCATCACAATACTCCATGCCCTTTTCATCACAATGTTCCATGACCTTTGTCATCACAATTCTCAATACACTTGTGATCACAATGCTCCCTGACACTTGTCGTCAGCATGCTCCTTGAAACCTGTCACCAAAAGGCTACACACCTTTTTCATCTCAAAGCCCCATGCCGTTTTCATCCCAATGCTCCATGCCATTGTCATCTAAATATTCCACAAGCTTGTCATCAGAAAGCTCCATGACCCTTGTCATCACAATGCTCCATGCACTTGTCAGAACAATGCTCCCTGACCCTTGTCATCACAATGCTCCAAGCCATTGTCATTCACAATGCTCCATTACCTTTGTCATCAGAATCCTCCATGACACTTGGCATCACAATGCTCCATGACATTGTCATCACAATGGGCCATTACATATGTCATCACAATGCTCCCTGACACCTATCTTCACAATACTACATGACCTTTGTCATCACAAAGCTCCATGACCCTTGGCATCACAATGCTCCATGTCATTGTCATCACAATGCTCCATGAACCCTCTCATTACATTGCTCCATGCCCTTGTCATCACAAAGCTCCATGGCACTTGTCATCACAATGCTCGATGCCCTTCTTATCACAATGCTCCATGCCCTTGTCATTACAATCCTCCATGACCCATGTATCACAGTGTACTGTGCCCTTGTCATCACAATGCGCCATGCCCACTCTCATCACAATAATCCATGAAATATTCTAGACCAATGCTCAATGCACTTCTCATCACAATGCTCCATTACCTCTGCATAACAAGCTCCATGACCCCTGCCATCACAATGTTCCACGGCCTTGTCATCACAAGGCTCCAACACCCTTGTCAGCACAATGCTCCAAGACCCATGTAATCACAATGCTCCATGCCCTTGTCATCACAAAGCTCCATGAGGCATGCCATCACAATGTTCCATGGCTTTGGCCTCACAATGCTCCATGCCCTTGTCATCACAATGCTTCAAAACCCCCGTAATCACAATGCTCCATGCCCCTTTTCATAAGAATGCTCCATTAGACTTGTCATCACAAGTCTCCATGGTCATCTCATCACAATGCTCCAAGACCTTGTCATCAACATGCTCCATTCCCTTGTCATCACAATGCTCCATGACCCCTTTCATCACAATACTCCATGCACATTTTTAGCCCAATGCTCCATGACCCTTGTCATCACAATGATCCATGCCCTTGTCATCACAATGCTCCATGCACTTGTCAGCACAATGCTCCAAACCATTGTCACCACAATGCTCCATTACATTTGTCATCAGAAACCTCCATGACAATTGGCATCACAATGCTCCATGCCATTGTCATCACAATGCTCCATGACCCCTGTCATCACAATGCTCCGTGACTACAGTCATCACAATGCTTCATAACGTTTGTCATCACAACAATCCATGCCCGCGTCATCACAAGGCTCTGTGACATTTGTAACCACAATGCTCCGTGACCCTTGTCATCACAATGCTCCATGCCTTTGTCAGAACAATGCTCCATGACCCTTGTCATCAAATTGTGCCATGCGCTTTTCACCACAATGATCCACAACCTTGTCATCGCTATGCTCCAGAAAACTTGTAATCACAATGCTCCATGCACTTCTCATCCAAATACTCTCTCACATGAGATATCACAATGTTCCATCACTAGTCATCACAATCCTCCCTCACCCCTGTTATCACAATGTTCCATGACCCCTGTCATCACAATGCTACATCCCCTTATCAGCACAATGTTCCATGACCCCTGACATCACAATGTTCCATAACCCCTGTCATCAAAATGCTCCATGACCCTTTTCATCCCAAAGCTCCATGACCCCTGGCATCACAATGTTCTATAACCCCTGGCATCAAAATGTTCCATTACACTTTTCATCAAATTGCTGCATGACCCTGTCATCAAAATGCTCCCTGCCCTTCTCATCACAATGCACCACACTTGTCATCAAAATGCTCCATGATCTTTGTCATCACAAAGCTCCATGACCCTTGACATCACAATGCTCCATTCCCTTGTCATCACAATGCTCCATGAACCCTGTCATCACAATACTCCATGAACATTTTCAGCCCAATTCTCTATGACCTTCTCATCACAATGCTCCATGACCAATATCATCACAATGCTCCATGACCACTGTCATCACAACACTCATGACACCTGACAACACAATGATCCGGGACTCTTGTCATCACAATGCTCCAAGACCCCTGTAATCACAGTGCTCCATGACCCCTGTCATCACAATACTCCATGAACATTTTCAGCCCAAAGCTCCATGACCCTTGTCATCACAATGATCCATGCCCATGTTATCCCAATGTTCCATGACCCATGTATTCACAATGCTCCATGAAGCTTGTCATCACAGAGCTCCATGACACCTGTCATCACAATGCTCCATGCCTTTGTCAGCAAAATGCTACATGACCTTTTCATTACAATGCTCTATGAACTTGTCATCACAATACTCCATTTCCATTGTCATCACAATCCTCCATGAACTTTGGGATCACATTGGTTCATGCCCTTGTCATCACAATGCTCCATGCTCCTTGAAATCAAAATGATCCATGACCTCTGTCATCACAATGCTCCAAACCCTTGTGATCACAATGTTCCATAACACTTGTCCTCACAACGCTCCATGATGCCTGTCATCACAATAATCCATGCCCTTTTCATCACAATGCTCCATGACCTTTGTCATCACAATTCTCAATACACTTGTCATCACAATGCTCCCTGACACTTGTCGTCAGAATGCTCCTTGAACCCTGTCACGAAAAGGCTCCATGCCTTTTTCATCACAAAGCCCCATGCCCTTTTCATCCCAATGCTCCATGCCATTGTCATCAAAATACTCCACAAGCTTGTCATCAGAATGCTCCATGACCCTTGTCATCACAATTCTCCATGCACTTGTCAGCACAATGCTCCCTGACACTTGTCATCACAATGCTCCAAGCCATTGTCATCACAATGCTCCATTACCTTTGTGATCAGAATCCTCAATGGAAGTTTGCATCACAATGCTCCATGCCATTGTCATCACAATGGGCCATTACATATGTCATCACAATGTTCCCTGACACCTCTCTTTACAATACTGCATTACCTAGTCATCACAATGCTCCCTGCCTTTCTCATCACAATGCACCACACACTTGTCATCAAAATGCTCCATGACCTTTGTCATCACAAAGCTCCATGACCCTTGGCATCACAATGCTCCATGTCATTGTCATCACAATGCTCCATGAACCCTCTCATCACATTGCTCCATGCCCTTGTCATCACAAAGCTCCATGGCACTTGTCATCACAATGCTCGATGCCCTTGTCATTACAATCCTCCATGACCAATGTATCACAGTGTACCGTGCCCTTGTCATCACAATGCGCCATGCCCATTCTCATCACAATAATCCATGAAATATTTCATACCAATGCTCAATGCACTTCTCATCAAAATGCTCCATTACCTCTGTCATAACAAGCTCCATGACCCCTGCCATCACAATGTTCCACGGCCTTGTCATCACAAGGCTCCAGGACCATTGTCAGCACAATGCTCCAAGACCCATGTAATCACAATGCTCCATGCCCTTGTCATCACAAAGCTCCATGACGCATGTCATCACAATGTTCCATGGCCTTCGCCTCACAATGCTCCATGCCCTTGTCATCACAATGCTTCAAGACACCCGTAATCACAATGCTCCATGCCCCTTTTCATAAGAATGCTCCATTAGACTTGTCATCACAAGTCTCCATGGTCATCTCATCACAATGCTCCAAGACCTTGTCATCAACATGCTCCATTCCCTTGTCATCACAATGCTCCATGACCCCTGTCATCACAATACTCCATGCACATTTTTACCCCAATGCTCCATGACCCTTGTCATCACAATGATCCATGCCCTTGTCATCACAATGCTCCATGCACTTGTCAGCACAATGCTCCCTGATCCTTGTCATCACAATGCTCCAAACCATTGTCACCACAATGCTCCATTACCTTTGTCATCAGAATCCTCCATGACATTTGGAATCACAATGCTCCATGCCATTGTCATCACAATGCTCCATGACCCCTGTCATCACAATGCTCCGTGACTACAGTCATCACAATGCTTCATAACGTTTGTCATCACAACAATCCATGCCCGCGTCATCACAAGGCTCTGTGACCTTTGTAACCACAATGCTCCGTGACCCTTGTCATCACAATGCTCCATGCCTTTGTCAGAACAATGCTCCATGACCCTTGTCATCAAATTGTGCCATGCGCTTTTCACCACAATGATCCACAACCTTGTCATCGCTATGCTCCAGAAAACTTGTAATCACAATGCTCCATGCACTTCTCATCCAAATACTCTCTCACATGAGATATCACAATGTTCCTTCACTAGTCATCACAATCCTCCCTCACCCCTGTTATCACAATGTTCCATGACCCCTGTCATCACAATGCTACATCCCCTTATCAGCACAATGTTCCATGACCCCTGACATCACAATGTTCCATAACCCCTGTCATCAAAATGCTCCATGACCCTTTTCATCCCAATGCTCCATGACCCCTGGCATCACAATGTTCTATAACCCCTGGCATCAAAATGTTCCATTACACTTTTCATCAAATTGCTGCATGACCCTGTCATCAAAATGCTCCCTGCCCTTCTCATCACAATGCACCACACTTGTCATCAAAATGCTCCATGATCTTTGTCATCACAAAGCTCCATGACCCTTGACATCACAATGCTCCATTCCCTTGTCATCACAATGCTCCATGAAACCTGTCATCACAATACTCCATGAACATTTTCAGCCCAATTCTCTATGACCTTCTCATCACAATGCTCCATGACCAATATCCTCACAATGCTCCATGACCACTGTCATCACAACACTCCATGACACCTGACAACACAATGATCCGGGACTCTTGTCATCACAATGCTCCAAGACCCCTGTAATCACAGTGCTCCATGACCCCTGTCATCACAATACTCCATGAACATTTTCAGCCCAAAGCTCCATGACCCTTGTCATCACAATGATCCATGCCCATGTTATCCCAATGTTCCATGACCCATGTATTCACAATGCTCCATGAAGCTTGTCATCACAGAGCTCCATGACACCTGTCATCACAATGCTCCATGCCTTTGTCAGCAAAATGCTACATGACCTTTTCATTACAATGCTCTATGAACTTGTCATCACAATACTCCATTTCCATTGTCATCACAATCCTCCATGAACTTTGGGATCACATTGGTTCATGCCCTTGTCATCACAATGCTCCATGCTCCTTGAAATCAAAATGATCCATGACCTCTGTCATCACAATGCTCCAAACCCTTGTGATCACAATGTTCCATAACACTTGTCCTCACAACGCTCCATGATGCCTGTCATCACAATAATCCATGCCCTTTTCATCACAATGCTCCATGACCTTTGTCATCACAATTCTCAATACACTTGTCATCACAATGCTCCCTGACACTTGTCGTCAGAATGCTCCTTGAACCCTGTCACGAAAAGGCTCCATGCCTTTTTCATCACAAAGCCCCATGCCCTTTTCATCCCAATGCTCCATGCCATTGTCATCAAAATACTCCACAAGCTTGTCATCAGAATGCTCCATGACCCTTGTCATCACAATTCTCCATGCACTTGTCAGCACAATGCTCCCTGACACTTGTCATCACAATGCTCCAAGCCATTGTCATCACAATGCTCCATTACCTTTGTGATCAGAATCCTCAATGGAAGTTTGCATCACAATGCTCCATGCCATTGTCATCACAATGGGCCATTACATATGTCATCACAATGTTCCCTGACACCTCTCTTTACAATACTGCATTACCTAGTCATCACAATGCTCCCTGCCTTTCTCATCACAATGCACCACACACTTGTCATCAAAATGCTCCATGACCTTTGTCATCACAAAGCTCCATGACCCTTGGCATCACAATGCTCCATGTCATTGTCATCACAATGCTCCATGAACCCTCTCATCACATTGCTCCATGCCCTTGTCATCACAAAGCTCCATGGCACTTGTCATCACAATGCTCGATGCCCTTGTCATTACAATCCTCCATGACCAATGTATCACAGTGTACCGTGCCCTTGTCATCACAATGCGCCATGCCCATTCTCATCACAATAATCCATGAAATATTTCATACCAATGCTCAATGCACTTCTCATCAAAATGCTCCATTACCTCTGTCATAACAAGCTCCATGACCCCTGCCATCACAATGTTCCACGGCCTTGTCATCACAAGGCTCCAGGACCATTGTCAGCACAATGCTCCAAGACCCATGTAATCACAATGCTCCATGCCCTTGTCATCACAAAGCTCCATGACGCATGTCATCACAATGTTCCATGGCCTTCGCCTCACAATGCTCCATGCCCTTGTCATCACAATGCTTCAAGACACCCGTAATCACAATGCTCCATGCCCCTTTTCATAAGAATGCTCCATTAGACTTGTCATCACAAGTCTCCATGGTCATCTCATCACAATGCTCCAAGACCTTGTCATCAACATGCTCCATTCCCTTGTCATCACAATGCTCCATGACCCCTGTCATCACAATACTCCATGCACATTTTTACCCCAATGCTCCATGACCCTTGTCATCACAATGATCCATGCCCTTGTCATCACAATGCTCCATGCACTTGTCAGCACAATGCTCCCTGATCCTTGTCATCACAATGCTCCAAACCATTGTCACCACAATGCTCCATTACCTTTGTCATCAGAATCCTCCATGACATTTGGAATCACAATGCTCCATGCCATTGTCATCACAATGCTCCATGACCCCTGTCATCACAATGCTCCGTGACTACAGTCATCACAATGCTTCATAACGTTTGTCATCACAACAATCCATGCCCGCGTCATCACAAGGCTCTGTGACCTTTGTAACCACAATGCTCCAAGACCGTTGTCATCACAATGCTCCATGCCTTTGTCAGAACAATGCTCCATGACCCTTGTCATCAAATTGTGCCATGCGCTTTTCACCACAATGATCCACAACCTTGTCATCGCTATGCTCCAGAAAACTTGTAATCACAATGCTCCATGCACTTCTCATCCAAATACTCTCTCACATGAGATATCACAATGTTCCTTCACTAGTCATCACAATCCTCCCTCACCCCTGTTATCACAATGTTCCATGACCCCTGTCATCACAATGCTACATCCCCTTATCAGCACAATGTTCCATGACCCCTGACATCACAATGTTCCATAACCCCTGTCATCAAAATGCTCCATGACCCTTTTCATCCCAAAGCTCCATGACCGCTGGCATCACAATGTTCTATAACCCCTGGCATCAAAATGTTCCATTACACTTTTCATCAAATTGCTGCATGACCCTGTCATCAAAATGCTCCCTGCCCTTCTCATCACAATGCAACACACACTTGTCATCAAAATGCTCCATGACCTTTGTCATCACAAAGCTCCATGACCCTTGGCATCACAATGCTCCATGTCATTGTCATCACAATGCTCCATGAACCCTCTCATCACATTGCTCCATGTCCTTGTCATCACAAAGCTCCATGACACTTGTCATCACAATGCTTGATGCCATTCTCATCACAATGCTCCATGACCTTGTCATTACAATCCTCCATGACCCATGTATCACAGTGTACCGTGCCCTTGTCATGACAAACCGCCATGCCCACTCTCATCACAGTAATCCATGAAACATTTCAGATCAATGCTCAATGCCCTTCTCATCACAATGCTCCGTTACCTCTGTCGTAACAATGCTCCATGACACCTGCCATCATAATATTCCACGGCCTTGTCATCACAAGGCTCCATGACCCTTGTCATCACAATGCTCCAAGATCCATGTAATCACAATGCTCCATGCGCTTGTCATCACAAAGCTCCATGACGCATGTCATCAGAATGTTCCATGGTCTTCTCCTCACAATGCTCCATGCCCTTGTCATCACAATGCTCGAAGACTCCTGTAATCACAATGTTCCATTCCCTTTTTCATCAGAATGCTCCATTAGATTTGTCATCACAAGTCTCCATGGTCATCTCCTCACAATGCTCCAAGACCTTGTCATCACCATGCTCCAATCCCTTGTCATCACAATGCTCCATAACCCCTGTCACCACAATACTCCATGAATATTTTCAGCCCAATTCTCTATGACCTTCTCATCACAATGCTCCATGACCAATATCATCACAATGCTCCATGACGACTGTCATCAAAACACTCCATGACACCTGACAACACAATGATCCGGGACTCTTGTCATCACAATGCTCCAAGACCCCTGTAATCACAATGCTCCATGACCCCTGTCATCACAATACTCCATGAACATTTTCAGCCCAATGCTCCATGACACTTGTCATCACAATGATCCATGCCCATGTTATCCAAATGTTCCATGACCCATGTATTCACAATGCACCATGACGCTGGTCATCACAGTGCTCCATGACACCTGTCATCACAATGCTCCATGCCTTTGTCAGCAAAATGCTACATGACCTTGTCATTACAATGCTCTATGCACTTGTCATCACAATACTCCATTTCCATTGTCATCACAATCCTCCATGAACTTTGGGATCACATTGCTTCATGCCCTTGTAATCACAATGCTCCATGCTCCTTGAAATCAAAATGATCCATGACCTCTGTCATCACAATGCTCCAAACCCTTGTGATCACAATGTTCCATAACACTTGTCCTCACAACGCTCCATGATGCCTGTCATCACAATAATCCATGCCCCTTTCATCACAATGCTCCATGACCTTTGTCATCACAATTCTCAATACACTTGTCATCACAATGCTCCCTGACACTTGTCGTCAGAATGCTCCTTGAACCCTGTCACGAAAAGGCTCCATGCCTTTTTCATCACAAAGCCCCATGCCCTTTTCATCCCAATGCTCCATGCCATTGTCCTCAAAATACTCCACAAGCTTGTCATCAGAATGCTCCATGACCCTTGTCATCAAAATTCTCCATGCACTTGTCAGCACAATGCTCCCTGACACTTGTCATCACAATGCTCCAAGCCATTGTGATCACAATGCTCCATTACCTTTGTGATCAGAATCCTCAATGGAAGTTTGCATCACAATGCTCCATGCCATTGTCATCACAATGGGCCATTACATATGTCATCACAATGCTCCCTGACACCTCTCTTTACAATACTGCATTACCTGGTCATCACAATGCTCCCTGCCGTTCTCATCACAATGCACCACACCCTTGTCATCAAACTGCTCCATGACCTTTGTCATCACAAAGCTCCATGGCCCTTGGCATCACAGTGCTCCATGTCATTGTCATCACAATGCTCCATGAACCCTCTCATCGCATTGCTCCATGCCCTTGTCATCACAAAGCTCCATGGCACTTGTCATCACAATGCTCGATGCCCTTCTCATCACAATGCTCCATGCCCTTGTCATTACAATCCTCCATGACCCATGTATCACAGTGTACCGTGCCCTTGTCATCACAATGCGCCATGCCCACTCTCATCACAATAATCCATGAAATATTTCAGACCAATGCTCAATGCACTTCTCATCACAATGCTCCATTACCTCTGTCATAACAAGCTCCATGACCCCTGCCATCACAATGTTCCACGGCTTTGTCATCACAAGGCTCTAGGACCCTTGTCAGCATAATGCTCCAAGACCCATGTAATCACAATGCTCCATGCCCTTGTCATCACAAAGCTCCATGACGCATGTCATCACAATGTTCCATGGCCTTCGCCTCACAATGCTCCATGCCCTTGTCATCACAATGCTTCAAGACCCCCGTAATCACAATGCTCCATGCCCCTTTTCATAAGAATGCTCCATTAGACTTGTCATCACAAGTCTCCATGGTCATCTCCTCACAATGCTCCAAGACCTTGTCATCACCATGCTCCATTCCCTTGTCATCACAATGCTCCAAGACCCCTGTCATCACAATACTCCATGAACATTTTCAGCCCAATTCTCTATGACCTTCTCATCACAATGCTCCATGACCAATATCATCACAATGCTCCATGACCACTGTCATCACAACACTCCAGGACACCTGACAACACAATGATCCGGGACTCTTGTCATCACAATGCTCCAAGACCCCTGTAATCACAATGCTCCATGACCCCTGTCATCACAATACTCCATGAACATTTTCAGCCCAAAGCTCCATGACACTTGTCATCACAATGATCCATGCCCATGTTATCCCAATGTGCCATGACCCATGTATTCACAATGCTCCATGACGCTTGTCATCACAGTGCTCCATGACACCTGTCATCACAATGCTCCATGCCTTTGTCAGCAAAATGCTACATGACCTTGTCATTACAATGCTCTATGCACTTGTCATCACAATACTCCATTTCCATTGTCATCACAATCCTCCATGAACTTTGGGATCACATTGCTTCATGCCCTTGTCATCACAATGCTCCATGCTCCTTGAAATCAAAATGATCCATGACCTCTGTCATCACAATGCTCCAAACCCTTGTGATCACAATGTTCCATAACACTTGTCCTCACAACGATCCATGATGCCTGTCATCACAATAATCCATGCCCTTTTCATCACAATGCTCCATGACCTTTGTCATCACAATTCTCAATACACTTGTCATCACAATGCTCCCTGACACTTGTCGTCAGAATGCTCCTTGAACCCTGTCACGAAAAGGCTCCATGCCTTTTTCATCACAAAGCCCCATGCCCTTTTCATCACAATGCTCCATGCCATTGTCATCAAAATACTCCACAAGATTGTCATCAGAAAGCTCCATGACCCTTGTCATCACAATGCTCCATGCACTTGTCAGCACAATGCTCCCTGACCCTTGTCATCACAATGCTCCAAGCCATTGTCATTCACAATGCTCCATTACCTTTGTCATCAGAATCCTCCATGATACTTGGCATCACAATGCTCCATGCCATTGTCATCACAATGTGCCATTACATATGTCATCACAATGCTCCCTGACACCTATCTTCACAATACTGCATGACCTGGTCATCACAATGCTCCATGCCCTTGTCATCATAATGCGCCTTTCCAAATGTCATGACAATAATCCATGAAACTTATTAGACCAATGTTCCGTGCCCTTGTCATCACAATGCTCTATGCCCTTGTTATCACAATGATCCCAGACCCCTGTAATCAGAATGCTCCATGCCCCTTTACATCAGTATGCTCCATGAGACTTGTCATCACAAGGCTCCATGGTTTTCTCATCACAATGCTCCAGGACCTTGTCATCACAATGCTTCACGACATTGTCATGAAAATTCCCAATGGCCCTTGTCATCATAATGCTCCAAGACCTAGTCATCACAATGCTCCATTATATTTGTCATCACAGTCCTTCATTATATTTGGCATCACAATGCTCTATGCCATTGTCATCGCAATGGACCATTACATATGTCATCACAATGCTCCCTGACACCTGTCTTCACAATATTCCATGCCCTTGTCATCACAAAGATCAATGCCCTTGTAATCACAATGCTCCATGCCTTTGTTTTCACAATGTTCCAAGAACCCTGTAATCAGAATGCTCCATGCCCCTTTTCATCAGTATGCTCCATGAGATTTGTCATCACAAGGCTCCATGGTTTTCTCATCACAATGCTCCAGGACCTTGTCATCACAATGCTTCAAGACATTGTCCTGAAAATTCTCAATGGCCCTTGTCATCATAATGCTCCAAGCCCTAGTCATCACAATGCTCCATTATATTTGTCATCACAATCCTCCATTACATTTGGCATCACAATGCTCCATGCCATATTTATCGCAATGGACTATGACATATGTCATCACAATGCTCCCTGACACCTGTCTTCAAAATACTCCATGCCCTTGACATCACAATGCTCCATGCCCTTGTCATCACAATGCACCATGTCCACTATCATCACAATAATCTATGAAACTTGTCAGACCAATTCTCCATGCCCCTGTCATCACAATGCTCCATGCCCTTGTCATCACAATGCTCCATGACACCTTTCATCACAATGCTCCGTGACTCCAATGCTCCATGACACCTTTCATCACAATGCTCCGTGACTCCAATCATCACAATGCTTCATGACCTTTGTCATCACAATTGTCCATGCCCTCGTCATCAACAGTCTCTGTGACCTTTTTAACCACAATGCTCAATGAACTTTTCATCACAATTCTCTGTGAAACTTGTCATCACAATGCTCCATGTCTTTGTAAAAACAATGCTCCATGACCATTGTCATCACAATGCTACATCCCCTTATCATCACAATGTTCCATGACCCCTGCCATCACAATGTTCCATAAGCCCTGTCATCAAAATGCTCCATGACACTTTCCATCCCAAAGCTCCAAGACCCCTGCCATCACAATGTTCTATAACCCCTGCCATCAAAAGGTTCCATTACACATTTTATCAAATTGCTGCATGACCCGGTCATCAAAATGCTCCCTGCCCTTCTCATCAAAATGCACCATGCACTTGTCATTAAAATGCTCCATTACTTTTGTCATCACAATGTTCCAAGACCCTTTGCATCACAATTCTCCATGTCATTGTCATCACAATGCTCCATGAACCCTCTCATCACATTGCACCTTGCCCTTGTCATCACAAAGCTCCATGACACTTGTCATCACAATGCTCCCTGCCCTTGTCATTACAGTTCTGCATGACCCATGTATCACAGTGTTCCGTGCCCTTGTCATCACAATGCACCATGCCCACTCTCATCACAATAATCCATGAAACATTTCAGTCATAAGTTCCATACCCTTCTCATCACAATGCTCCTTTACCCCTGTCATAACAATACACCATGACCCCTACCATCACAATGTTCCACGGCCTAGTCATCACAAGGTTCCATGATACTTCTCATCACAATGCTCAAGACCCCGGAAATCACAATGCTCCATGCCCTGGTCATCACAAAGCTCCATGATGCATGTCATCAGAATGTTCCATGGGCTTCTCATCAAAATGCTCCATGCCCTTGTCATCACAATGCTTCAAGACCCTTGTAATCACAATGCTCCATGCCCCTTTTCATCTCAATGCTCCATGAACCCTGTCATCACAATGCACCATGCCCATCATCATAATGCTTCAGGCTATTGTCAGCACAATGAAATCAAAATTATCCATGACCTCTATCATCACAATGCTCCATGACCCCTGTCATCACAATACTCCATGAACGTTTTCAGCCCCATGCTCCATGACACTTGTTACCACAATGATCCATGCCCTTGTCATCACAATGCTCCATGACCCCTGTATTCACAATGCTCCGTGACGCTTGTCATCACAGTGCTCCATGTCACCTGTCATCACAATGCTCCATGCTTTTGTCAGCAAAATACTACATGACCTTGTCATTACAATGCTCTATGCGCTTGTCATCACAGTACTCCATTACCATTGTCATCAAAACCCTCCATGAACATTGGGATCTCTTTGCTTCATTCCCTTTGTCATCACAATCCTCCATGCTCCTTGAAATCAAAATGATTCATGACCTCTGTCATCACAGTGCTCCAAAACCTTGTGATCACAATGTTCCATAACACTTGTCATCACAACGCTCCATGATGCCTTTTTCATCACTATTCTTTATGCCGTTTTCATCACAATGCTCCATGCCATTGTCATCAAAATACTCCACAAGCTTTTCATCAGAATGCTCCATGACGCTTGTCATCACAATTCTCCATGCACTTGTCAGCACAATGCTCCCTGACTCTTGTCATCACAATGCTCCATGTGCTTGTCAGGACAATGCTCCATGACACATGTCATCACAATGCACCATACGCTTGTCATCACAGTGCTCCACAATCTCGTCATCATAATTCTCCATAAAACTTCTCATCACAGTGCTCCATGCACTTCTCATCAAAATGATCTCTCACCCCTGATATTACAAAGTTACATCACTATTCGTCACTATACACCCTCACCCCTGTCATCACAATGTTCCATGACTCCTGT
Organism: Mesoplodon densirostris; assembly: GCF_025265405.1. NCBI lineage: Eukaryota > Metazoa > Chordata > Mammalia > Artiodactyla > Ziphiidae > Mesoplodon > Mesoplodon densirostris. The sequence continues at coordinate 11,913,748 of NW_026778195.1, read as the reverse complement.
CATCACAATGCTACATGCACTTATCATCACAATGTTTGATGACCTCTGACATCACATTATTCCAATACCCCTGTCATCAAAATGCTCCATGACCCTTTTCATCAAAATGCTCTATGACTCCTGACATCACAATGTTCCATAACACATGTCATCAAAATGTTCCATGACACTTTTCATCAAATTGCTCAATGACCCTGTCATCACACTGCTCCCGGCCCTTCTCATCACAATGCACAACGCCCTTGTCATCAAAATGCTCCATGATCTTTGTCATCACAAAGATCCATTACCCTTGCCATCACAATGCTCCATGTCATTGTCATCACAGGGCTCCATGAACGCTCTCATCACGTTGCTCCATGCCCTTGTCATCACAAAGCTCCATAACACATGTCATCAGAATGCTCCATGGCTTCTCATCATAATGCTCTATGCCCTTGCCATCACAATGCTCCATTACCCCTGTCATAACAATGCTCCATGACCCCTGCCATCACGATGTTCCATGGCCTTGTTATCACAAGGCTCCATGACCCTTCTCATCACAATGCTCCAAGAACACTGTAATCACAATGCTCTATGCCCCTTTTCATCTCAATGATCCATGAAGCCTGTCATCACAATGCACCATGCCCATCATCATAATGATTCATGCTATTGTCATCACAAAGAAATAAAAATGCTCCATGAACTCTGTCATAAGAATGCTCCATACCCTTGTGATCACAATATTCCATAACACTTGTCATCACAATGCCCCATGATACTCGTCATCACAATTATCCGTGGTCTTCTCATCACAATGCTCCATGAACTTTGTCATCACAATGCTCAATACCCTCGTCATCAAAATGCTCCCTGACACTTGTTATCTGTATGCTCCTTGAATCCTGTCATGAGAAGGCTCCATGGATTTTTCATCACAATGATCCATGCCCTTTTCATCACAGTGCTCCAAGACCCCTGTAATCACAATGTTCCATGCCCTTTTCATCACAAAGCTAAATGACGCATGTCATTAGAATGCTCCTTGGCCTTCTCCTCACAAATCTCCATTCCCTTGTCAGCACAGTCTTCCAAGACCCCTATAATCTCAGTGGTACATGCCCCTTTTCATCAGTATGCTCCATGAGATTTGTCATCACAAGGCTCCATGGTTTTCTTATCACAATGCTCAAGAACATTGTCATCACAATGCTTCACGACCTTGTCATGAAAATTCTCAATGGCCCTTGTCATCATAATGCTCCAGTCCCTAGTCATCACAATGCTCCATTATATTTGTCATCAAAATCCTCCATTACATTTGGCATCACAATGCTCCATGCCATTGTCATCGAAATGGACCGTGACATATTTCATCAAAATGCTCCCTGACACCTTTCTTCAAAATACTCCATTTACTATTTATCACAATGCTCCATGCCCCTGTCATCACAATGCTCCATGCCCTTGTCATCACAATGCTCCATGACCCCTGTCATCACAATGCTCCGTGACTCCAGTCATCACAATGCTTCATAGTATTTGTCATCACAATGGTCCATGCCCGCATCCTCACAAGGCTCTGTGTCCTTTTTAACCACAATGCTCCATGAACTTTTCATCACAATTCTCCGTGACCCTTATCATCACAATGCTCCATGCCTTTGTCAGAAAAATGCTCCATGACCCTTGTCATTACATTGTGCCACCTGCTTTTCATCCCATCGGTCCTCAAATTTGTCATCGCAATGCTCCATAAACCTTGTAATCACAATGCTCCTTGGCTTTCTCATCACAATGCTCCATTACACCTGTCATAACAATGATCCATGACCCCTGCCATCACAATGTTCCACGGCCGTGTCATCACAAGGCTCCATGACACTTGACATCACAATGTTCCAAGACCCCTGTAATCACAATGCTCCATGCCCCTTTTCATCAGTATGCTTCATTAGATTTGTCATCACAAGCCGCCATGGTTTCTCATCACAGTGCTCTAGGACCTTATAATCACAATGTTTCACGACTTGTCATGAAAATACTCAATGGCCCTTGTCATCATAATGCTCCAATCCCTAGCCATCACAATGCTCCTTTAAATTTGTCATCACAATCCTCCATTACATTTGGCATCACAATGCTCCCTGCCATTGTCATCGCAATGGAACATGACATATGTCATCACAATGCTCCTTGACACCTGTCTTCACAATACTCCATGACCTTCTCATCACCATGATCCATGCCCTTGTCATCACAATGCACCATGTCCACTCTCATCACAATAATCTATGAAGCTTGTCAGACAAATGCACCATGCCCCTGACAACACAATGCTCCATGGCCTTGTCATCACAATACTCCATTACCATTGTCATCACAATCCTCCATGAACCTTGGGATCACATTGCTTCATGCCTTTGTCATCACAATGTGCAAAGACCACTGTAATCACAATGGTCCATGCCCCTTTTCATCAGTATGCTCGATGAGATTTGTCATCACAAGGCTCCATGGTTTCTCATCACAATGCTCCAGGACCTTGTCATCACGTTGCTTCACGACTTGTCATGAAAATTCTCAATGGCCCGTTTCATCATAATGCTCCAAGCCCTAGTCATCACAATGCTCCTTTAAATTTGTCATCACAATCCTCCATTACATTTGGCATCACAATGCTCTATGCCATTGTCATCGCAATGGACCATGACATATGTCATCACAATGCTCCCTGACACCTGTCTTCACAATACTCCATGACCTTCTCATCACCATGATCCATGCCCTTGTCATCACAATGCACCATGTCCACTCTCATGACAATAATCTATGAAACTTGTCAGACCAATGTTCCATGCCCCTGACATCACAATGCTCCATGCCCTTGTCTTCACAATGCTCCATTACCCCTGTCATCACAATGCTCCTTAACTCCAGTCATCACAATGCTTCATTATATTTGTCATCACCATGGTCCATGCCTGCGTCATCAGAAGGCTCTGTGACCTTTGTAACCACAATGCTCCATGAACTTTCCATCACAATGCTCCGTGACTCCTGTCATCACAGTGCTCCATGCCTTTGTCAGAAAAATGCTCCATGACACTTGTCATCTCAATGTGCCACGCGCTTTTCATAACAACGGTCCAAAAATTTGTCATGGCAATGCTCCATAAACTTTGTAATCACAATGCTCCATGTCCTTCTCATCACAATGCTGCATTACCCCTGTCATAACAATGCTCCGTGACCCCTGCCATCACAATGTTCCACGGCCTTGTCATCACAATGCTCCATGACACTTGTCATCACAATGCTCGAAGACCCCTGTAATCACAATGCTCCATGGCCTTGTCATCACAAACCTCCATGACACATGTCATCAGAATGTTCCATGGCCTTCTCATCAAAATGCTCCATGCCCTTGTTTTCAAATTGCTTAATGACCGCTGTAATCACAATGCTACATGCCCGTTTTCATCTCAATGCTCCATGAACCCTGTCATCACAATGCATCATGCCCATAATCATAATGCTTAAGGCAATTGTCATCACAATGAAATCAAAATGCTACATAACCTCTGTCATCACAATGCTCCACATCGTTGTGATCACAATATTCCATAACACTTATCATCACAACACCCCATGACGCTCATAATCACAATTATCCATGGTCTTCTCATCACTATGCTCCATAAAATTTGTCATCACAATGCTCAATACACTTGTCATCACAATGCTCCCTGACGCTTGTCGTCAGTATACTCCTTGAACACTGTCATGACAAGGGTCCATGCCTTTTTCATCACAATGATCCATGCCCTTTACATCAAAATGCTCCAAGACACCTGTAATCACATTGTTCCATACACTTCTCATCACAGTGCTCCATGACACATTCATCAGAATGCTCCATGTCCTGCTCTTCAAAATGCTCCATGCCCTTGTCATAACAATGCTCAAAGACGCCTGTCATCACAATGCTCCATGCCCCTTTTCATCAGAATACTCCATGAGACTTGTCATCACAAGTCTCCATGGTCTTCTCATCACAATGCTCCAAGACTTTGTCATCACCATGCTCCATTACCTTGTCATCACAATGTTCCATGACCCCTGTCATCACAGTACTCCATGATCATTTTCAGCCTAATGCACCATGACCTTCTCATCACAATGCTCCATGATCAATATCATCACAATGCTCCAGGACCACTGTCATCACAACACTCCATTACCCCTGACAACACAGTATTCGGGGACTCTTGTCATCACAATGCTCCATGACACCTGTCATCACAATACTCCATGAACATTTTCAGCCCAATGTTCCATGACACTTGTCATCACAATGATCCATGCCCTTGTCATCCCAATGCTCCATGACCCCTGTATTCACAATGCTATGTGACGCATGTCATCACAGTGGTCCATGACACCTGTCATCACAATGCTCCATGCCTTTGTCAGCAAAATGCTACATGACATTGTCATTACAATGTTCTATGTGCTTGTCATCACAATACTCCATTACCATTGTCTTCAAAATCCTCCATGAACCTTGGGATAACATTGTTTCATGCCCTTGTCATCACAGTGCTCCATGATCCTTGAAATCAAAATGATTCATGACCGGTTTCATCACAATGCTCCAAACACTTGTGATCACAATGTTCCATAACACTTGTCATCACAACGCTCCATGATGCCTGTCATCAAAATACTCCATGCCCTTTTCATCACAATGCTCCATGACCTTTGTCATAACAATTCTCAATACACTTGTCATCACAATGCTCCCTGACACTTGTCGTCAGAATGCTCCATGAACCCTGTCACAAAAAGGCTCCATGCCTTTTTCATCACAATGCCACATGCAGTTTTCATCCCAATGCTCCATGCCATTGTCATCCAAATACTCCACAAGCTTGTCATCAGAATGCTCCATGACCCTTGTCATCACAATTCTCCATGCACTTACCAGCACTATGCTCCCTGACTCTTTTCATCACAATGCTCCAAGCCATTTTCATCACAATGTTCCATTACATTTGTCATCAGAATCCTCCATGACACTTGCATCACAATGCTCCATGCCATTGTAATCACAATGGGCCATTACATATGTCCTCACAATGCTCCCTGACACCTGTCTTCCAATACTGTATGACCTGGTCTTCACAATGCTCCATCCCCTTGTCATCACAATGCGCCATTCCAACTGTCATTGCAATAATCCATGAAACATATTAGACCAATGATCCATGCCCTTGTCATCACAATGCTCCATGCCCTTGTTATCACAATGCTCCATGACCCCTGTCATCACAATGCTCCGTGACTCCAGTCATCACAGTGCTTCATGACCTTTGTCATCACAATGGTCCATATCCTCGTCATCAACAGTCTCTGTGACCTTTTTAACCATAATGCTCCATGAACTTTTCATCACAATGCTCTTTGACCCTTGTCATCACAATACTCTATGCCTTTCTCAGCACAATGCTCCAAGACCGTTGTTATTACAATGCTCCATGTGCTTGTCAGCACAATGCTCCATGACACATATCATCACAATTTGCCATGCGCTTGTCATCAAGTGCTCCACAATCTTGTCATCACAATGCTCCATAAACCTTGTCATCACAATGCTCCATGCACTTCTCAACAAAATGCTGTCTCTCAACTGATATCACAATGTTTCATCACTATTCATCACAATACTCCCTCAGCCCTGTCATCACAATGTTCTATGACTCCTGTCATCACAATGCTACATGCACTTATCATCACAATGTTCGATGACCCCTGACATCACATTGTTCCATAACCCCTGTCATCAAAATGCTCCATGACCCTATTCATCAAAACGTTCCATGTCCCCTGACATCACAATGTTCCATGACCCCTGTCATCACAATGCTCCATGCCCTTTTCATCACAATGCTCCATGCCATTGTCATCACAATAATCCATAAGCTTGTCATCCGAATGCTCCGTGACACTTGTCATCACAATGCTCTATATGCACTGTCATCACAATGCTCCATACCCCTTGTCATTACAGTGCTCCATGACGCTCGTCATTCACAATTATCCATGGTCTTCTCATCACAATGCTCCACGCCCTTGTCATCTACATGCTCCATGACACTTGTCATCTCAATGCTCCATGGCCACTCTCATCACAATGCTCCATACCCCTTGTCATTATAGCGCTCCATGACGCTCGTCATCACAATTATCCATGGTCTTCTCATCACAATGCTCCACGGTCTTGCCATCACAATGCTCCATGCCCTTGTCATCACAATGCTCCATGACCCTTGTCATCACAATGCTCCAAGCCCTTATCATCACAATGCACCATTACCTTTGTCATCACAATCCTCCATAACACTTGGCATCACAATGCTCCATGCAATTGTCATCACAATGGAACATGAAATATGCTATCACAATGCTCCCTGACACCTGTCTTCACAATACTCCATGACCTTGTCATCACAATGCTCCATGCCCTTGTCATCACAAAGTGCTATGCCCACTGTAAACACAATTATCCATGAAACTTGTCAGACCAATGCTCCATGCCCCTGTCATCACAATGCTACATGACACCATTCATCAAAATGCTCCGTGTGTCCCATCATCACAAGGCTTCATGACCTGTGTCATCACAATGGTCAATGCCCTCATCATCACAAGGCTCTGTGAAATTTGTCACCACAATGCTCCATGAACTTTTCATCACAATGCTCCATGTCATTGTCATCACAATTCTCCATGAACGCTCTCATCACATTGCTCCATGACCTTGTCATCACAAAGCTCCATGATGCATGTCATCAGAATGCTCCATGGCCTTCTCATCACAATGTTCCATGCCCTTGCCATCACAAAGCTCCATTAGCCCTATCATAACAATGCTCCATGACCCCTGCCATCACGATGTTCCATGGACTTGTCATCACAAGGCTCCATGACGATTCTCATCACAATGCTCCAAGACCCCTGTAATCACAATGCTCCATGCCCCTTTTCATTTCAATGATCCATGAACCCTGTCATCACAATGCACCATGCCCATCATCATAATGCTTCATGCTATTGTCATCACAATGAAATCAGAATTCTCCATGACCTCTGTCATCATAATGCTCCAAACCATTGTGATCACGATGTTCCATAACACTTATCATCACAATACCCCATGACGCTCGTCATCACAATTATCCATGGTCTTCTCATCACAATGCTCCATGACCTTTGTCATCACAATGCTCAATACACTTGTCATCACAATGCTCCTTGACACTTGTCGTCAGTATGCTCCATGAACCCTGTCATGACAAGGTTCCATGCCTTTTTCATCACAATATTTCATGCCCTTGTAATCACAAAGCTCCATGATGCATGTCATCAGAACGCTCCATGGCCATCTCATCCCAATGCTCGATGCCCTTGTCATCAGAATGCTCCACGACTCCTGTAATCACAATGCTCCATGCTCCTTTTCATCAGAATATTCCATGAGACTTGTCATCACAAGTTTCCATGGTCTTCTCATCACAATGCTTCAGTACCTTGTCATCACAATCCTCCAGGATCCCTGTCATCACAATACTCCATGAACATTTTCAGCCCAATGCTCCTTGACCTTCTCATCACAATGCTCCATGACCCCTGTGATCTCAATGCTCCATGACCCCCGTCATCACAACGATCCATGAACCCTGACAACAAAATGATCCGGGACTCTTGTCATCAAAATCCTCCATGCCCTTGTCATCCCAATGCTCCATGACCCCTGTAATCACAATGCTCCATGACACTTGTCATCACAGTGCTCCATGAACCTTGTCATCACAATGCTCCATGCCTTTGTCAGCAATATGCTACATAATCTTTTCTTCAAAATGCTCCATGCGCTTGTCATCACAATCCTTCATGACCCTTGGGATCACATTGCTTCATGCCCTTGTCATCTCCCTCTTGCCGTTCTGGTTTTTACAGATTTTCAGATGTCCCTTTTGACCCGTGGGAAGTGACAATTCTTTGTAGTGTGGATTTGCATTGCACTCTTGCTAGATTGACCAAAAAGGGCATATGCGTTTTCTCCTGAATATATTCAGGAGAAAAGGCATACGCCCTTTTTGGCCAAGTGCATCATTGTCAAAGTTGTGATTATTTTCCTGTGCTTTAAAGGTGATTCCAATTTACCTCTTGAAATATGTTTTGTGCAATTCTGCCTCATTTTCAAGTCAGCTTCGTTGCCTTCCCTAAACAGATTTTTGGAAGAGAGTAGTCCTTTATAACTCTGTAGTTTTGTGAATTGCTGTGCCCGTGAGCTCCAATTTTCAAATCCCATTTTTGGGAGCTGACCGCAAATCCACAATTTTGCTTCAGGACCTATACTTGTACCAAGGCTGGCTATACTGTTCCCTGTGGGTGGCTGAGGCTTTGGTTAATTCTTCTTCCTGACGGGAAATTAGAGTGACATGTGCCCGTCGAAATGCCTACGTCTACTCTCTGATTTGTTCTCCCTCTTCCCTTTCATCCTTTGCACAATTAGCAAACTGTGCGAACGAGGAGGTTATAGGGGCTGGCTCTCCTAAGTTGGGAGATTGATAGTAAAGCAGTTGCAATGCCAAACTGGAGCACAAGGAGTGGAAAAATTAGGAGACTTTTAGAAACCTTTCGCCATCACAGGGTGTCCATGCTCTAGGTTTCCCATACACGTTATAACTGTAGTGATATTCCTTTCTACCTGGAGATTTGGGATCCATGGAATGGTGGCATGCATTACTACTTTAAAGGGTCTGCATTTTCTCTCCCAATCTCCAGTCCTCTCAGTCCCAAGTGTCCAGCCTTATGTCTCATCCAGCTGTCTTTGAAGAGAGGGTCATTCCCGGTTTCATCAGAACCCCTGAAGGAATTGTGTAAGAATTTCGCTTTTTTTGTGTGTGTGTTTTTGAAATTCATTTTTATAATGGGGTTGAGCTGATTTTCACTGACGTATTTATGCCGGTCTAGACACACTTGATTCCCTTACGGAGACATATCAATACATAGGTTTTAAGATTCTTACTAGTCAGATATATTCCTCTGCAGGGAATAGGGGTTTTGAGTCCCGTTCACTGAGGAAGGGGTAGGTCTCGTCTATTCTGTATTTGGTTTATGGAATGGTACCTGTGCTAATATCAAACTCTGGTTTTATGCATCACCCCACCTCTCCTTTCCCATTGAACAGGCATAAGAGTGTTTTCTAAATGTGAGACTCTGTTCTCTTTCTTAATTCAGTTCATGTGTTTTGATGTTGACATTCCCTCTGTAAGTGATATCTTATGATAAGATTCTTTTTCTGTGTGACTAATTTCACTTAGAATCATCATACCTAAATCCACTCTTTATGCTGCTACTGGCCTTATGACATTGATTTCACGTCTGAGTGATATTCCATTGTACAAAATTACCACAAGTTATTTATGCATTTCTCTTTTTCCTGGGATATTTAAGGTGTACCGAAGTTGAGGTTCTTGTATGCAGAGCAGCCCTAAATTTTGGGGTGCCTGTGTCTTGTCAATATTTAGTCTTCCCAAGTTATATGCCCATGAGTTGAAGTCCCCTTTCCTCCGGGGCTTTGTATTTAAATGTTTTAGGAAACAGCATACACTTCTTCAGAGTGGCTCTTGGATATTTATACCCCACCCATCAGCGTGACTAGGCTCCCTGTTCTCCATGACCTCTCCAGCATTTCTGGTTTGTACACATTTTTTGGATGGCCTTTCTGATCAGTGGACATTGAGACTTCTTTGTTGTGCGGATTTGCATTTACCGCTTGCTTGGTTGGCCAAAAACTCTGTATGCGTTTTTTTCCTAAAGATATTCACGAAAAAAATGCATACACCCTTTTGCCCAACTGCATCATTTGAGAAATTCTGCTGCTTTCCATATGCTTTAAATGTGAGTACAATCTACCTTTTGAAATCTGTTTCCTGCAATTCTGCCTCTCATTCAGATCCTCTTCGTTGCCTTACCTGAATATATTTTTCGACGTTGGTTATCATTTATATCTTTGCACGTCTTTGAATTGTCTGCCCCTGAGCTCCATTTTGCAACTCGTTGTTTTTGTGAGCTGGCCGCCAAACCTTTGGATTGCTTCTGGCCCTATTCTGGTTCTGAGGAGGCAGGCTGAGCCTTTGGTTAATTCTTCTTCCTAATGGGAAATTAGAGTGACATGTGCCTGTCAAAACTCCTACAGCTAATCTCTCATTGGTTCCCCCCTTCCCATTTATCCTCTGCACAAATTGCAAACTGTGTGAAACAGGAGGTTAAAGGTGCTTATTCTCCAAGTGGGGAGATTGTTAGTAATGTGGCTGGAATGGCGAACCCCAGCACCAGGAGATCAAAAATGAGGTGCATTTTAGACACCTTTCCTGAGCACACGGTGTACATTCATCTCGGTTTCCCAGGCATGTTTTTGCTGTCAGAAGATTCCCTTGAACCTGCCTATTTGGGACCCATGGAATGGGTACCAGGCAGTATTAATTTAAAAGGTCTGCATTTCCTCACACAGCCTCTCTAACATCTCTTAGCCTGTATAGCTTCCAGCCTTATATATCATCCTGCTGTGGGTCTACATGTGTTCAATCCCTGTTACATTGTAGCCCTTCAACAACTGTTGTAAGAATTTTTGTCTGTCTCACTGTTTTTATAAATATTTTAAAATTTATTTTTATATTGGTTACAGCTGATTTTCAAAGCTCTGTTTTTTGCTGCTGTACATCCACTTGATTCATGTACTGAGAGACAACAATAAATTATTTTTCAGATGCTTACGAGTCATATGTATTATTGTCCACTGACTTGAGTGGGCTGAGTGCAGTTCTTTGAGGTACTGTGTAGGCCTTGTCAGTTATTCAATTCGGTACTTGGAATGGTATCTTTGCTTATTTCAACCTCCTGGATAATACCTCACCATTCCCCACCTTTCCCATTTAGCAGCCTTATGTCTATTTTCTACATATTTGACTATGTTTCTGTTTTGTAGTTTATTTCATGTGTAGCCATTTTTGATTCCACCTTTAAGTGACATCTTATGATATGTGTCTTTTTCTTTCTGACATATGTCACTTAGAATGATCGTATGTAACTCCTCCAGAGTTGTTACAACTGGCCTTATTTCATGGATTTCTGGATGAGTAATATTCCACTCTACATAAGTACCCCATCTCTTTTATCCATTTTATCCTTCCAGGGACATTTAGGTTATATCCAAGTGGAGGCCCTTTTTAACAGAGAGGTGGTAAACGTTGGCGTGCCTGTTTTCTGTCCATTTTTGTTTTTCCCAAGGTATACGCCCATGAGTGCAAGTGCCCTATGCTCTGTAGCTCATTTTTTAGATGTTTTAGCAAACACAATACACTTCTCCAGAGTGGCTGTTGGCAAATTACATTTCCACTATCAACCTCACAGTGCTCCCTTTTCTCCTTGCCCTGTCCTGCATTTCTGGTGTTTACACTTTATGAGGATGGCCCTTCTGACTGATGTGAAGTGATACATTTTGTAGTATTGATTTCCAGTGCCCACCTGTTTGGTTGGATAAAAAGTGTGTATGGCCTTTACTTGAATATATTCAGAAAAAAATGCATACGCCCTTTTGGGCAAACTGCATCATTGGCGATGTTCAGCCCCTTTTCTTGTGCTTTAATGGGGAGTCCTTTCTACCTCTTCAAATCTGTTTCCTGCCACTCTCCCTTGCTTACAAGTCCTTTTCTGTGACTTACCTCAATATATTTTTCGACAATAGATATTTTCAACTCTGCAGTTTCATGAATTTTAGTGCCCCTGAGTTCCATTATTCAACTTGTGTTTTTGGAAACTGGACACAAAACAGCAGGATTTCCTCTAGCCCTATTCTGTTTCCGTGGGCAATTCTAGCCTTTGATGAATTTGTCTTCCGGATTGGAAATTAGAGTGGCATGTGCCTGTCCGAACAACTAAGACTTGCCTCTAATTTTTTCTCATCCTTCCGCTTCATCCTCTGGACAAATTCCAAACTGTGTGCAACAGGATGTTTACGGTGCTGATATCCCCAAGTGAGGAGATTGTCAGGAAAGATGCTGGAGGGGTGAACCCGAGCACCAGGCGATGAGGAGATGAGGTGCCTTTTCCAAACTCTTTACGATCAAACGGTGTACCATCCTCTAGGTGTGACAGGCATGTTTTAGCTGTAGGAAGGGTCCCGTGCATGTAAGGAGAACACCAGGGATTTTTCCAAATCAGTGTCTCCCCGAACCCCAAATTGGGGAATTTTTAAGCTACGGCTACACGTATGTCCATTAAGGGCCTTGGGAAATAGGCAGAGCCCAAACTTTAGATGATTGAAATCTTCAGGGTCAGAAGTGTTCACCATCGGCCTTGCTTAGGTTACATTTTATCTGTCATTGATAGATGCTGTCAATAAAAATATCGATTCTTTTTCAGATTATTTCCCCTTATAGGTTATTGCAAAATATTCAGTGTAGTTCCCTGTGCTATACAGTAGTTCCTTGTTGATGATCTATTTTATACATAGCAGTGTGTATGTGTTAATCCCAAACTGTTAATATATCCCTTCTCCTACCTTTCCCCTTTGGTAATAATAAATTATAAGATTTTATACTTCTCAGAAACGGGGGAGCTGAAAGAGAGGTATCCTTTTCAATGGAAAAGCATTCAAAACAAGATTGAAGCTTCAGCCAAGAGTATTCGATGTACATCCATGGAAATCAATCACTTCATTTCTCTAATGTTGACCTGACAAATACGACAGACGTCTTCACTGAACTTGCTTATAGTAAAGTGATGGAAATATCAAAGGTAAGTCTTAGAAACATCTTATTTTACCCGAGCATTATACACTGCTCTATGTAAACTACAGTTTGGCTCACACATCTGTTCATTGAAGTTACAATGTTCTCAATTTCTGTTACTGATCATCCAGAGTGGACCCCAACAGGAGTCCCCATGCCCAGTGTCATTGGAACCAACAGATCAAGACTGAGTTTGGTTCAGAAGCAAAGGAAACATTATTTTTAAAACAGAATGGAGGGGTGAGAGCGTGCACTCCCACAAGGGCTGTGGGATGGGATGCTGTGTAGGGATCCCGGCAGCATCCTTGGGTGGGAGGGGATGGAGCTCTCGAGGGCTGGGTTGGCTGCAGCTCAGGCTCTAAGCCATGGAGTCTGCATGGGAACCCGCTAGCTGAGGTGTCGACCCAGCCATTCTGCACTAGGAAATCGGGTCTGAAGTGCCGGGTGTGGGACCTCTGCATGCGGAACCCTAGGAGCACGTGAAATTAGACAAAGCACAAAGAAAAAACAGGTTAGACTTTATTTTATTGCCCAGATTCTCTTTTTATCTCCCAGGAATTTTTAATGAATGTTGCCGGAGACAAACACCTCCTCTGCTTTTTGTTCCGTTCCTCATTCTTGGGGTGTTGACTGTGCAGACCCCTCTTTTGTAAGTGCTTCATGCTGTGGTGGGAGCCCTGATACCTGGGGGGAGGGGCAAAACATCTCCCCACCAGCCTCCAGGTGAGGTTGATTGTCCCAAGGCCTCCTGCCCAACTTCTCGTCTGCCTGAGCACCAGCACTGGAAGTGTTACAGATTCTAATGACCTTTAATGGTCCAGGAAAGAGATGAGCAGAGATGCAGCAGTGGCAGGTTTCACCCCACCCCACATTTGTTTGGCGACCTTAGGCTGACGGTTTTTGCCAGCCTAGATGCTCTGACCAGTAGTCTGTGCTTTCTTTAATTAGGTCCCTGAATTAATGTACAAACAGCACCATGTGTCAGAACCCTGGCCGCGCAACTCCCAGACAGTCCAGGGTCAGTTGTGATCCAGGACCATGACGTCCACTGAGTCAACGGCCTTTATAAGTAGCCAGCAGTCCAGCCGGTCATATTGGCCACCATCATCGCGGTGTCTGTAGGGTTTTCTATGGTGAAAGCGTGATATACGTTTCCCCCGCCAAGCTTATTAGCTCCCCTCTGGGTGCAGGAAGTCCTGCAAGCAGTAGTCTGCTCTTTCGGGGCACAGCCTTGTTGTTTTCTGAGAGAAACTCCAGGTCAAGTGATGGTCACACGAGTCATCTTGGTGGCCCGTTGCTCCCGTTTGTCTCTCTGGAGGTTGGAGTTGGAGGGCCTCCTCACTCGAGGTCAGTGTGCCCAAAGAGTGACCCCTGCAACTTCAGGGCATGATGGGTGGTTAGGATCACCACGTGGGGTCCTTTTCCCTTAGGAGGGAGCTGGCCTTGCGGGCTGCTGATTTCCAGCTTTGTAGATACCCCAGTATCCTGGCCTGATGAGTCGGTGGGCAAAGCCCTTGGTGACCATAGTTTATCATACCTGAAGGGCATTCTTGTGTTGCTCCATTTCAAGTGGTCCCAGTTTTTGCACTAAGGCTCCAAGGACGATTAACCTTTGACCGGGTATGTAAAGGTCAAAAGGTTTAGCTAAATTAGGGAGTTCCTTGGCAAGGGTCTGAATTGACTGCTCTTTCCATTCTTGAAAGGCTGCTTCTGGATTCTATACAAAAGGATCATCATCTTTCTGTGTCAGTGTTTCATGTAGAGGCCCAGCTATTAGACTGTAGTTAGGGATCCAGATGCAGAAAACCTTGGCCTCCGCAGGAACCCCTAAGCTGTCTTCTAGTTTTAGAAGAGGTAAGGCTGCAAATGGCTTCTTCCCTATCCTGGGATGCGTTTCTCCGAATATCTGTGAGAATGAAGCCCAGACATGTCACCTTAGCCTGGGATATTTGAGCCTTTTTCTTGGACACCTTTTATCCTTTCTTGGCTAGGTAGTTCAGAGGCGTCTTTAGTAGGCCTGGGGATCAGAATGTCATCTGCATATTGAAAGAGGGTTCCCTTTTACAGAGGTAGAACGTTTAGGTCTTTAGAGGACATTTCCCCAATGATGGTTTGGGGATTTTTGAACCATTGGGGCAGGACGGCCCAGCATTATTGCTTGTGTTGCATGTTGTTTCCTGCCACTCACAAGCCGAAAATTCTTGTGACTCTGAGATGAATGGAATACAGAAGAAGGCATCATTGAAGTCTAATACAGAATGCCATGGCCTGCTGGATGGTAGAATGAGCAGCAGGGTGTAGGAAATAGGAGCTACTGGATGTATATCCTCGGTGGCTTCACTGACTGTCCTGATATCCTTTACCAGGTCTCCAGCAGCCCATGGGGCTCTCGTCGTCAGGCCAACCCCAGGATATGGAGCTCACCTGGGCTGCACCCCCCACCCCACCGCCTACGGGGCTCTCGTGGTCAAGTCCCTCCCAGGGTATGGAGCTCACCTGTGCAGCTACCCAGCAGCCCATTGGGCTCTCATAGTCAGGCCCTTACCAGGATACAGAGCTCCCCTGGGCAGGTACCCCAGCAGGGCTGGACACACAGGAAATGTGCACATAGCCCAACTTGCAGAGAATCCCCAGCTCACCTGTCGCTCACAGCTGACACAGAACACCTCAGAGCAGGACTTGAACTAACAAACAGCAGCTCTGACAGGTCTGTGACCCTGGTTATCACTCTGTGCAGCCTCTCTCTGCCTGGTCTTCCAGACACTTCCAGTGCAGCCAGGGCACCAGGCCTCTGTCTCCACCCACCATCACTCCTCTCCCTGACTCCTGGTTTCCTCTCATTAGGATAGGGTCTTCTTGAAGTTGTTTTCCACTCATGGACCAGATAAAATGATAAGAAAACAAGCCGCAGCTGCAGCCCCTTGTCTAGCCTGACTCTCAAGGGCCCACACCTGTTCCTTGGGCCTGGCCCGTTTAGCAAAATTCAGTTTCTGAAACTGTGAGCCCCTGAGGGGTGAGGATTGGCTGATTTGGCAGCCTGACACTGCCTGCCAGCCCTCTCCAGGTGTGCCTGGGTTGAGTTCAATATAAACACCTCTCCAGTCATTAAGACCCCCTGTAGCTGTGCCTGACGCCATATTCTCTGCCCCGTCAGCAGTGTCGGGGCTGGGGTGGTGGGAGGGAGTGAGGGGCCGTGGCTTTGTGGGTGGCCCAGTGTGAGTGGGGCTCTCCTGGACTTTAAGCAGGAGTTGCCAGGCTGCCACCTGCTAAAGAAGAGGATGTGTCACCCATACCTGCCGCTGGACTTTCTCCCCAGGCAGAGGTGAGGAAGTAAAAAACAGTGGGGGCCGTGGCAGGAGAGGAATCTCAGGCAGGGAAATGGAAAGCTTCCAGAAGAGCATCTGGGGCCAGGACCATCCTAACTGGCCAGCAGGCACCAAGTCGGCCTACGTGCTGTCGCTGGTGTGGCTCCACAGCCCTTCCTCTAGGCTTGCAAGTGCTTGTACATATTCAGGTGTTTTACCTGGAAAGGGTGGGAAGAGTTCAGCTGCAGCAGGACTCGGGCTCAGCTCACATTTACTCACAGATGCCTCGACACAGTTCCCCAGCTTTGCAATGAGGATGCTCCTTGTGGGGGGGAGCGTTGCTGACTGCATGGGAGACGATTTCCCACCTCTGACCAACTTAAGAATTTTTTACCACTGGAGCTAGTGCCCTGATACGATTTTCCTCTGTATAACTGGTGGGTTCTGTTTTTTTTTTTTTCTTTTTTTTCTTTTTGGTTCAAGGTAGATTTTATTTATTCCTCTTTTTTTTAATTTGGAGATATAAACATGGAAATAATGCATTAATATAAAGACATCTATGTGAAGGGAAAACTTTTATTCTGTTTTATTTTATTAAATGTTATTTATATATTTTTAATTTTTAAAAAATTATGTATTTCTTTTATACAGCAGGTTCTTATTGGATATCTATTTTATACATATAAGTGTGCACATGTGAATCCCAGTCTCCCAATTCATCCCACCACCACCCTCACATGGTGTTCCCCCCTTGGTGTCCATATGTTTGTTCTCTACATCTGTGTCTCTCTCTCTGCCCTGCAAACCGGTTCATCTGTATCATTTTTCTAGGTTCCACATATATGCATTAATATACAATATTTGTTTTTCTCTTTCTGACTTACTTCACTCCGTATGACAGTCTCTAGATCCATCAAGGTCTCTACAAATGACCCAATTTCATTCCTATGTATGGCTGTGTAATATTCCATTGTATATAAGTACCACATCTTTATCCATTCGTCTGTCTGTGGGCACTTAGGTTGCTTTCATTACCTGGCTATTGTAAATAGTGCTGCAATGAACACTGTGTTGAATGTGTCTTTTTGATTTATGGTTTTCTCTGGGTATATGCCCAGTAGTGGGATTGCTGGATTATATGGTAATTCTATTTTTAGTTTTTTAAGGAACCTCCATACTGTTCTCCATAGAGACTGTATCGATTTACATTCCCAACAATAGTGGAAGAAAGTTCCTTTTCTCCACACCCTCTCCAGCATTTGTTGTTTGTAGATTTTCTGATGATGTGACGTGATACCTCATTGTACTTTCGATTTCCATTTCTCTAATAATTAGTGATGTTGAGCAGATTTTCATGTGCGTACTGGCCATCTCTATGTCTTCTTGGAAGAAATGTCTATTTAGATCTTCCATTTTTGTATCGGGTTGTTTGTTTTATTAATATTGAGCTGCATGAGCTGTTTATATATATTGGAGATTAATCATTTGTCCATTGATTCGTTTGCAAATATTTTCTGCCATTCTGAGGGTTGTCTTTTTGTCTTGTTTGAAGTTTCCTTTGCTTTGCAAAAGCTTTTACGTTTCATTAGGTCCCATCTGTTTAGTTTTCTTTTTTATTTCATTACTATAGGAGGTGGATCAAAAAAGATCTTGCTGTGATTTATGTCAGAGTATCCTTCGTAAGTTTTCCTCTCAGAGTTTTATACTGTCCGGTCTTACATTAAGGTCTCTAATCCATTTTGAATATATTTTTATGTATGGTGTTGGGGAGTGTTCTAACTTCTTTCTTTTACATGTAGCTGTCCATATTTCCCAGCACCAATGATTGAAGAGACTGTCTTATCTCCATTGTATAGTCTTTCCTCCTTTGTCATAGATTAGTTGACCATAGGTGTGTAGGTTTATCCTTGGGCTTTCTTTTTTTTTTTTTTCCTTTTACACGTTTATTGGAGTATAATTGCTTTACAATGGAGTGTTCGTTTCTGCTTTATAACAAAGTGAATCAGCTATACATATACAAATATCACCAGATCCCCTCCCTCTTGCATCTCCCTCCCACACTCCATATCCCACCCCTTTATGTGGTCACAAAGCACCGAGCTGATCTCCCTGTTCTATGTGGCTGCTTCCCAGTAGCTATCGGTGTTACATTTGGTAATGTATTTATGTCCATGCCACTCTCTCACTTCGTCCCAGCTTACCCATCCCCCTTCCGGTGTCCTCAAGTCCTTTCTCTATGTCTGTGTCCTTAATCCTGTCTGCCACTAGGTTCTTCAAAATCTTTTTTTTTTCTTCATTAGATTCCGTATATCTCTGTTAACATACAGTATTTGTTTTTCCCTTTCTGACTTACTTCACTGTGTAGGACAGATTCTAAGTCCATCCAACTCAGTACAAATAACTCAGTTTTGCTTCTTTTTATGGCTGAGTAATATTCCATTGTATATATGTGCCAGATCTTCTTTATCCATTCATCTGTCGATGGACACTTACGTTGCTTCCATGTCCTGGCTAATGCAAATAGAGCTGCAATGAACATTTTTGTACATAACTCTTTGAATTATGGTTTTCGCAAGGCAAATGCCCAGTAGTTGGATTGTTGTGTCGTATGGTACTTCTATTGTTAGTTATTTAAAGGAACCTCCATACAGTTCTCCCTAGTGCCCATATCAATTTAAATTCCCACCCACAGTGCAAATTTGTTCCCTTTTCTCCAATAAAGGCCTCTCCAGCATTTATTGTTTTGTAGATTTTTTTGATGATTGCCACTCTGACTGCTGTGAGGTGATACCTCATGGTAGTTTTGATTTGCATTTCTCTAATGATTAATGATGTTCAGCATCCTTTCATGTGTTTCTTGGTAATCTGTATATCTTCTTTGGAGAAATGTCTATTTAGGTCTTCTGCCCTTTTTTGGATTGGGTTGTTTGTTTTTGTGATATTGAGCTACATGTGGTGCTTGTAAAGTTTGGAGATTAATCCTTTGTCAATTGCTTCATTTGAAAATATTTTCTCCCATTCTGAGGGTTGTTTTTGCATCTTGTTTATGTTTTCCTGTACTATGTAAAAGCTTTTAAGTTTCATTAGGTCCCATTTGTTGATTTCTGTTTTTATTTCCATTTCTCTAGGAGGTGGGTCAAAAAGGAACTTGCTGTGATTTATGTCATAGAGTGTTCTGCCTATGGTTTCCTCTAAGTGTTTTATAATGTCTGGTCTTATATTTAGATCTCTAATCAACTTAGAGTTTATTTTTGTGTATGGTGTTATGGAGTGTTCTAATTTCATTCTTATATGTATAGGGGTCCAGTTTTTCCAGCACCAATTACTGAAGAGACTGTCTTTTCTCCATTGTATATCCTTAGCTCCTTTGTCATAGATGAGATAGCCATAGGTATGTAGGTTTATCTCTGGGCTTTCTGTCCTGTTCCATTGATCTGTGTTTATGTCAGTCTACATACACTTGATTCCATTATGGAGACATATAAATACATAGGTTTCAAGGTTATTACCAGTCAGATGTATTCCTCTTCAGTGAATAGGGTGTTTTGTGTCCAGTTCATTGAGAAAGGAGTAGGTCTTATCTATTATATATTTGGTATATGGAATGGGATCTGTGCTAATTTCAAACTCTGCTTTTACACATCACCCCACGTCACCTTTCCCCTTAAGGAGGCATAAGTGTGTTTTCTAAATGTATAACTCTGTTCTCTTTTGAAATTCAGTTCATGTGTAGCCATGTTTACATTCCCTCTATAAGTGATATATAACAATAAGTTTCTTTCTCTTTGTGGCTCATTTCACTTAGCATCATCATACCTAAAGCCACTCATTAAGCTGCTATTGGCCTTATGACATTGATTTTATGTCTGAGTGACATTCCATTGTATATAAGTACCACAACATCTAAATCCATTTTTTTTCCTTTCCTGGGGTATTTAAAGTGTACCGAAGTCGAATTTCTTGTAAACAGAGCAGCCCTAAACTTTGGGCTGGCTGTGTGTTGTGGATTTTTAGTTTTCCCAAAATACACGCCCATGAGTGGAAGTGTGCTATGCTCTGTAGCTCTGTTTTGGAAAACAACATACAGTTCTCCAGAGGGGCTGTTGGCAATTTACATCCTGTCCATCAGCGTAACCAGGCTCCCTTTTCTCCATGGCCTGTCCTGCATTTGTGGTTTTTACACTATTTGCGGATGGCCCTTTTGATTGGAGGTAAGGCATACTTCTCTGTAGTGTGGAATTGCAATGCCTGATGGCTTGCTTAGCCAAAAAGGGCATATGCATTTTTCCCGAATATATTCAAGAAAATACACATACTCCCTTTTCAGCTAAGGGCAACATTGTCGAAGTTCTTTCGCTTTTCATGTGCTTTAAAGACGACTCCAATCTACCTCTTGAAATCTGTTTCCTTCAATTCTGCCTTGCATTCAAATCATCTTCACTGTCTTACCTCAATATATATATGGATGATAGTTGTCCTTTATAACTCTGCAAGTTTGTGAATTGCTGTGCCCCTGATTTCCATTTTTCAACTCGCCTATTTGTGAGCTGGCTGCAATACCGCAGGATGGCTTTAGGCCCTAGTCTGGTTCCAGGGCTTCAGGCTGAGCCTTTGGTTAATTCTTCTTCCTGATGGGAAACTAGAGTGACATGTGCCCATGCAAACACCTACAGCTAATCTCTCATTTATTCCCCCTCTTCCTGTTCATCCTCTGCACAGTTTGCAAACTGTGCATAACAGGAGGGTAAAGGTGCTGACACTCCAAGTGGGGATGTTTTTAGTAATTCAGATGGAATGGTGAAGCCGAGCACGACAAAAGGAAAAATGAGGTACCTTTTAGAAAACGTTCCCAATTACACAGTGTACCATCCACTGGTTTTCCCATGCATGTTTTAACTGTAGGAAGATTCCCTTAAAAATGGAGAGTTGGGACCACTAGAACGGGTAGCACACAGTATTGCTCTAAGTGGTGTTCTTTTGCTCACACAACCTCAGCAATCTTGTCAGCCCCAAGTGTCCAGTCTTACGTCTCATCCAGCTGTGGGTGTAAAGATGGTCAATCCAGGTTGCATCACAGGCCCTGAAAGTAATTTTTAAAACTTTCTCACTGTTTCACTGTTTTTGCAATTTGCTTTTGAAATTTATTTTTATAAGTGGGTTTAACTGAATTTCAGTGCTGTGTTCATGCGGTTATACATAGACAGGATTCCTTTATGGAGACATGAGAATACATATGTTTTAAAATACTTAGAGTCAGACATATTCCTCTGCAATGAATAGGGGGTGTTGGGTCCAGTTCACTGTGCCAGGAGTAGGTGTTGTGTATTACATACATGGTTTATATAACGGTATCTATGCTAATTTAAAACTGTGGTTTTATGCATCACCCCACCTCGGGTTTCACCTTAAGGAGGCTGGAGATGTTTTCTAAATGTGTGACACTGTTGTGTTTGTAATTCAGTTCATGTGTAGTCATGTGTACATTCCTGATATGAGTGATATGTTATGATAAGATTAGTTACATTGTTATCTTTCCTAACTCAGTTCATATGTAGCCATGTTTACAGGACCTTTATAAGTGATATCTTATGATAAGTTTCTTTTTCTATGTGAATTATTTCAATTAGAATCATCGTACCTGAATCCACTCATTTTGCTGCTACTGGCCTTATGACATTGATTTCATGGCTGTGGGATATTCCATCGTATGTAAGTACCACAATTTCTTGAACCATTTTTGTCTTTCCTAGGATATTTAAGGTGTACCCAAGATGAGGTTCTTGTAAGCAGTGCAGCCGTAAATATTGTGGTGGCTCAGGCTTATTGATTTTCACTTTTCCCAAAGTATATTCCCTAGACTGGAAGTGCCCTTGGCTCTGTAGCTCTGTTGTTTACTTGTTTTAGGGAACACAATGCACTATTCCAGAGAGGCAGTTGGCAATTTACATCCCGCCCATCAGCATAACAATGCTCCCTGTTCTCCAGGGCCTGTCTTGCCTTTCTGGTTTTCACACATTTTGTGGATGTCCCTTTTGACCGGTGGGAAGTGATACTTCGTTGTAGTGCAGATTTGCATTGCCCGCTTCATTGCTTGGCCAAAAAGGGTGTATGCGTTTTCTCCTAAATATATTCAGGAGAAAACACATACGCCCTTTCTGGCCAAGTGCATCATTGTTAAAGTTGTGTCCCTCTTCCTGTGCTTTACAGGCAATTCCAAAGTACCTCTTGAAATCTGTTTCCTGCTATGCTGTCTCGCTTTCAGGTCAGCCTCGTTGCCTTCCATCAACAGATTTTTGGACGAGAGTTATCCTTTATTACTCTGCCAGTTTGTGAATTGCTGTGCCCCTGAGCTCCATTTTTCAACTCGTTATTTGTAAGCTGACCGCAAGTCCAAAATTTCGTTGCAGGACCTATACCAGTTCCCGGCAGGGGGATGAGTCTTGGTTAATTCTTCCTCCCGTGCAATTAGAGTGACATGTGCCAGTCCAAATGCCTAACAGCTAATCTCTCA
This sequence comes from Mesoplodon densirostris, assembly GCF_025265405.1. Taxonomy (NCBI): domain Eukaryota; kingdom Metazoa; phylum Chordata; class Mammalia; order Artiodactyla; family Ziphiidae; genus Mesoplodon; species Mesoplodon densirostris. Next base: position 11,891,084 of record NW_026778195.1, on the reverse strand, counting down.
TTGGTTCTCCCTCTTCCCTTCAATCCTCTGCCAAATTGCCAACCTGTGGGAACCAGGAGGTTAAAGGGGCTGTCTCTGCAAGTTGGGAGATTGATAGTATAGCAGTTGGAAAGTGAAACTGCAGCACAAGGAGAGGGATTATTAGTTAGGTTTTAGAAACCTTTCGTATTCACAGTGTTTCTATTCTCTACGTTTCCCGTATATGTTAAAGCTGTAGTAATATTCACTTCAACTTGGAGATTTGGGACCCATGGAATGGTGGCCACACATTTTTGCTTTAAAAGGTCTGCATTTGCTCACCCAATCTCACCAATCTTCTCAGAGCCAAATGTCCAGCCTTATGCCACATCCAGCTGTCATTGTAAATATGTTCATTCCAGGTTTCATCAGAGACCCTGAATGAATTGTAAAGAAATTCCTTGTTTTTTTGTTTTGTGTTTGAAATTCGTTTTTATAGTGGGTTGTAGCTGATTCTCACTGACATGTTTAAGCCAGTCTAGACACACTTGATTCCCTTACGGAGACATATCAATACATAGGTTTTAAGGTTATTACTAGTCAGATATATACCTCTGCGGGAAGTATGGGAGGTTGAGTCCCTTTCACTGATGAATGTGTAGGTCTTGCCTATTCCATATTTGGTTTTTGGAATAGTACCTGTACTACTATCAAACTCTGGTTTTACGCATCAACCCACCTCTGCTTCCCCCTTAAGAAGGCATAAGAGTGTTTTCTAAATGTGAGAGTCTGTTCTTTTTCCTAACTCAGTTCCTGTGTAGCCTTGTTTACAGGACCTTCATAATGATATCTTAGTATAAGTTTCTTTTACTTTGTGACTTATTTCACTTAGAATCATCATACCTGAATCCACTCATTTTGCTGCTACTGGCCTTATGACATTGATTTTATGGCTGACGGGTATTCCATCGTACATAAGTACCAAAATTTTAAAACCATTTTTGTCTTTCCTGGTATATTAAAGGTGTAGCCAAGTTGAGGTTCTTGTAAGCAGTGCAGCCCTAAACTTTGGGGTGGCTCTGTCTTATTGATATTCAGTTTTCCCAAGGTATATTCCCGAGACTGGAAGTGCCCTTGGCTCTGTAGCTCTGTTGTTAACTTGTTTTATGGAACACAGTGCACTCCTCCAGTGAGGCAGTTGGCAATTTACATCCCGCCCATCAGCATAACAAGGCAACTTGTTCTCCAGGGCCTGTCTTGCCTTTCTGGTTTTTACACATTTTGTGGATGTCCCTTTGGACCGGTGGGAAGTGATACTTCTTTGTAGTGCAGATTTGCATTGCCTGCTTGCTTGCTTGGCCAAAAACGGCGTATGCGTTTTCTCCTGAATATATTCAGGAGAAAACGCATACGCCCTTTTTGGCCAAGTGCATCATTGTCGAAGTTGTGCCCCTCTTCCTGTGCTTTACAGGCGATTCCTACGTACCTCTTGAAATCTGTTTCCTGCTATTCTGCATCGCTTTCACGTCGGCCTCATTGCCTTCCATCAACAGATTTTTGGACGATAGTTGTCCTTTATTACTCTGACAGTTTGTGAATTGCTATGCCCCTGAGCTCCATTTTTCAACTCGTTTTCTGTGAGCTGAACACAAGTCCAAAATTTTGGTTCAGGACCTATACTGGTTCCCGATGGGTGGCTGAGACTTTGGTTAATTCTTCTTCCTGCCGGGAAATTAGAGTGACATGTGCCCGTCCAAATGCCTAACAGCTACTCTCTCATTAGTTCTCCCTATTCCCTTATATCCTCTGCAAAATTGGCAACCTGTGTGAACCATGAGGTTAAAGGGGTTGTCTCTCCACGTTGGGAGATTGATAGTAAAGCAGTTGGAAAGTCAAACCGGAGCACCAGCAGAGGGACTATTCGTTGAGTTTTAGAAACCTTTCGTATTCGCAGTGTGTCCATTCTCTAGGTTTCCCGTACATGTTATAGCTGTAGTAATATTCCCTTCAACCTGCAGAGTTGGGACCCATGGAATGGGGGCCATGCATTATTTCTTTAAATGGTCTGCATTTGCTCACCCAACCTCATCAATCCTCTCAGTCCCAAGTGTCCAGCCTTATTGCACATCCAGCTGTCATTGTAGATAGGGTCATTCAAGGTTTCATCAGATACGCTGAAGGAATTGTAAAGAATTTCCCTGTTTTTTTGTTTTGTTTTTGAAATTCCTTTTTATAGTGGGTTTGAGCTGATTCTCGCTGCCATGTTTATGCCAGTCTAGGCACACTTTATTCCCTTATGGAGACATATCAATACATAGGTTTTAAGATTCTTACTAGTTAGATCTATTCCTCTGCGGGAAATATGGGGTATTGAGTCCCTTTCACTGAGGAAGGTGTAGGTCTTGTATATTCCATAGTTGGTTTTTGGAACAGTAACTGTGCTTATATCAAACTCTGGTTTTATGCATCACCCCACGACTCCTTCCCCCTTAAGCAGGCATAAGAGTGTTTTCTAAATGTGAGACTGTATTCTCTTTCCCAACTCAGTTCATGTGTAGCCATGTTTACAGGATCTTCATAAGTTATATCTTATGATAAGTTTCTTTTTGTGTGTGACTTATTTCACTTAGAATCTTCGTACCTGAATCCACTCTCTTTGCTGCTACTGGTCTTATAACATTGACTTCATGGCTGAGGGGTATTCCATAGTACGTAATTACCACAATTTTTTGATCCATTTTTATATTTCCTGGGATATTTAAGGTGTACCCAAGTTGAGGTTCTTGTAAGCAGTGCAGCCCTAAATTTGGGGGTGGCTCTATCTTATTGATATTCAGTTTTCCCAAGGTATATTCCCGAGACTGAAAGTACCCTTGGCTCTGTAGGTCTGTTGTTAACTTGTTTTATGGAACACAATGCACTCCTCCAGTGAGGCAGTTGGCAATTTACATCCCGCCCATCAGCATAACAAGGCAACTTGTTCTCCAGGGCCTGTCTTGCCTTTCTGGTTTTTACACATTTTGTGGATGTCCCTTTGGACCGGTGGGAAGTGATACTTCTTTGTAGTGCAGATTTGCATTGCCTGCTTGCTTGCTTGGCCAAAAAGGGCGTATGCGTTTTCTCCTGAATATATTCAGGAGAAAACGCATACGCCCTTTTTGGCCAAGTGCATCATTGTCGAAGTTGTGCCCCTCTTCCTGTGCTTTACAGGCGATTCCTACGTACCTCTTGAAATCTGTTTCCTGCTATTCTGCATCGTTTTCACGTCGGCCTCATTGCCTTCCATCAACAGATTTTTGGACGATAGTTGTCCTTTATTACTCTGCCAGTTTGTGAATTGCTATGCCCCTGAGCTCCATTTTTCAACTCCTTTTCTGTGAGCTGAACACAAGTCCAAAATTTTGGTTCAGGACCTATACTCGTTCCCTATGGGTGGCTGAGACTTTGGTTAATTCTTCTTCCTGCCGGGAAATTAGAGTGACAGATGCCCGTCCAAATGCCTAACAGCTACTATCTCATTGGTTCTCCCTATTCCCTTCCATCCTCTGCCAAATTGGCAACCTTTGCGAACCAGGAGGTAAAAGGGGCTGTCTCTCCAAGTTGGGAGATGGATAGTAAAGCAGTTGGAAAGTCAAACCAGAGTACCAAGAGAGGGACTATTTGTTGAGTTTTAGAAACCTTTCGTATTCACAGTGTGTACATTCTCTAGGTTTCCCGTACATGTTATAGCTGTAGTAATACTCCGTTCAACCTAGAGAGTTAGGACCCATGGAATGGGTGCCATGCATTGTTGCTTTAAAGGGTCTGCATTTGCTCACCCAATCTCACCAATCCTCTCAGTCCCAAGCTTCCAGCCTTATGCCACATCCAGCTGTCATTGTAGATAGGGTCATTCCAGGTTTCATCAGAGACCCTGAAGGAATTGTAAAGAATTTCCCTGTTTTTTTTGGTTTGTTTTTGAAATTCCTTTTTATACTGGGTTTGAGCTGATTCTCGTTGCCATGTTTATGCCAGTCTAGACACACTTGATTCCCTTACGGAGACATATCAATACATAGGTTTTAAGATTCTTACTAGTCAGATCTATTCCTCTGCGGGAAATATGGGGTTTTGCGTCCCTTTCACTGAGGAAGGTGTAGGTTTGTCTATTCCACATTTGGTTTTTGGAACGGTACCTGAGCTTATATCAAACTGTGGTTTTATGCATCACGCCACCTCTCCTTCCCCATTAAGCAGGCATAAGTGTGTTTTCTAAATATGAGACTCTGTTCTCTTTCCTAACTCAGTTCATGTGTAGCCATGTTTACAGGAACTTCATAAATGATATCTTATGCTAAGTTTCTTTTTCTGTGTGACTTATTTCACTTAGAATCATCGTACCTGAATCCACTCACTTTGCTGCTACTGGTCTTATGACATTGATTTCATGGCTGAGGGATATTCCATCGTACGTAATTACCACAATTTTTTGAACCATTTTTTAATTTCCTGGGATATTTAAGGTGTACCCAAGTTGAGGTTCTTGTAAGCAGTGTAGCCGTAAATTTGGGGTGGCTCTGTCTTATTGATTTTCAGTTTTACCGAGGTATATTCCCTAGACTGGAAGTGCCCTTGGCTCTGTAGCTCTGTTGTTTACTTGTTTTAGGGAACACAATGCACTCCTCCAGTGAGGCAGTTGGCAATTTACATCCCGCCCATCAGCATAACAAGGCTCCCTGTTCTCCAGGGCCTCTCTGGCCTTTCTGGTTTGTACACATTTTGTGGATGTCCCTTTGGACCGGTGGGAAGTGATACTTCTTTGTAGTGCAGATTTGCATTGCCTGCTTGCTTGTTTGGCCAAAAAGGGCGTATGCGTTTTCTCCTGAATATATTCACGAGAAAACGCATACGCCCTTTTTGGCCAAGTGCATCATTGTCGAAGTTGTGCCCCTCTTCCTGTGGTTTACAGGCCATCCCTACGTACCTCTTGAAATCTCTTTCCTGCTATTCTGCCTCGCTTTCAAGTCGGCCTCTTTGCCTTTCCGCAACAGATTTTTGGACGATAGTTGTCCTTTATTACTCTGCCAGTTTGTGTATTGCTGTGCCGCTGAGCTCCTTTTTTCAACTAGTTTTTTGTTAGCTGAATGCAAGTCCAAAATTTTGGTTCAGGACGTATACTGGTTCCCGGTGGGTGGCTGAGTCTTTGGTTAATTCTTCTTCCTGCCTGGAAATTAGAGTGACATGTGTCCGTCCAAATGCCTAACAGCTACTCTCTCATTGGTTCTCCCTCTTCCCTTCCATACTCTGCCAAATTGGCAACCTGTGCGAACCAGTAGGTTAAAGGGGCTGTATCTCAAAGTTGGGAGATTGATAGTAAAGCAGTTGGAAAGTCAAACCGGAGCACCACGAGAGGGACTATTCGTTGAGTTTTAGAAACCTTTTGTATTCACAGTGTGTCCATTCTCTAGGTTTCCCGTACATGTTATAGCTGTAGTAATATTCCCTTCAAAATGGAGAGTTGGAAACCATGGCATGGGGGCCTTGCATTATTGCTTTAAAGGGTATGCATTTGCTCACCAAATCTCACCAATCCTCTCAGTCCCAAGTGTCCAGCCTTATGCCACATCCAGCTGCCATTGTAGATAGGGTCATTCCCGGTTTCATCAGATACCCTGAAGGAATTGTAAAGAATTTCCCTGTTTTTTTGTTTTGTTTTTGAAATTCCTTTTTATAGTGGGTTTGAGCTGATTTACGCTGCCATGTTTATGCCAGTCTAGACACCCTTCATTCCTTTATGGAGACATATCAATACATGGGTATTAAGATTCTTACTGGTCAGATATATTCCTCTGCAGGAAATATGGGGTTTTGCGTCCCTTTCACTGAGGAAGGTGTAGGTCTTGTCTATTCCATAATTGGTTTTTGGAATGGTTCCTGTGCTTATATCAAACTCTGGTTTTCTGCATCACCCCACCTCTCCTTCCCCCTTAAGCAGGCATAAGAGTGTTTTCTAAATGTGAGACTCTGTTCTATTTCCTAACTCAGTTCATGTGTAGCCATGTTTACAGGATCATCATAAGTGATATCTTATGATAAGTTTCTTTTTCTGTGTGACTTATTTCACTTAGAATCATCGTACCTGAATCCACTCACTTTGCTGCTACTGGTCTTATGACATTGATTTCATGGCTGAGGGATATTCCATCGTACGTAAGAACCACAATTTTTTGAACCATTTTTATATTTCCTGGGATATTTAAGGTGTACCCAAGTTGAGGTTCTTGTAAGCAGTGTAGCCCTAAGTTTGGGGGTGGCTCTGTCTTATTGATTTTCAGTTTTCCCAATGTATATTCCCTAGACTGGAAGTGCCCTTGGCTCTGTAGCTCTGTTGTTTACTTGTTTTAGGGAACACAATGCACTCCTCCAGTGAGGCAGTTGGCAATTTACATCCCGCCCATCAGCATAACAAGGCTCCCTGTTCTCCAGGGCCTCTCTGGCCTTTCTGGTTTGTACACATTTTGTGGATGTCCCTTTGGACCGGTGGGAAGTGATACTTCTTTGTAGTGCAGATTTGCATTGCCAGCTTGCTTGCTTGGCCAAAAAGGGCGTATGTGTTTTCTCCTGAATATATTGATGGGAAAAGGCATACACCATTTTTGGCCAAGTGAATCATTGTCGAAGTTGTGCCCCTCTTCCTGTGCTTTACAGGCGATTCCTACGTACCTCTTGAAATCTGTTTCCTGCTACTCTGCCTCGCTTTCAAGTCGGCCTCGTTGCCTTCCCTCAACAGATTTTGGGACGATAGTTGTCCTTTATTACTCTGCCAGTTTGTGAATTGCTGTGCCCCTGAGCTCCATTTTTCAACTCATTATTTGTGAGCTGAACGCAACTCCAAAATTTTGGTTGAGGACCTATACTGGTTCCCGATGGGTGACTACGAATTTGGTTAATTCTTCTTCCTGCTGGGATATTAGAGTGACATGTGCCCGTCCAAATGCCTAACAGCTACTCTCTCATTGGTTCTGTCTCTTCCCTTCCATCCTCTGCCAAATTGGCAACCTGTGCGAATCAGGAGGTTAAAGGGGCTGTATTTCCAAGTTGGGAGATTGATAGTAAAGCAGTAGGAAAGTCAAACTGGAGCACCACGAGAGGGACTATTCGTTGAGTTTAGAAACCTTTTGTATTCACAGTGTGTCCATTCTCTAGGTTTCCCATACATGTTATAGCTGTAGTAATATTCCCTTCAACTTGGAGTGTTGGGACCCATGGCATAGGGGTCTTGCATTATTGCTTTAAAGGGTCTGCATTTGCTCACCCAATCTCACCAATCCTCTCAGTCCCAAGTGTCCAGCGTTATGCCACATCCAGCTGTCATTGTAGATAGGGTCATTCCAGGTTTCATCAGAGACCCTGAAGGACTTGTAAAGAATTTCCCTGTTTTTTGTTTTGTTTTTGAAATTCATTTTTATAGTGGGTTTGTGCTGATTCTCGCTGCCATGTTTATGCCAGTCTAGACACACTTGATTCCCTTAGGGAGACATATCAATACATAGGTTTTATGATTCTTACTAGTCAGATATATTCCTCTCTGGGAAATATGGGGTTTTGAGTCCCTTTCACTGAGGAAGGAGTAGGTCTTGCCTATTCCATAGTTGGTTTTTGGAACGGTACCTGTGCTTATATCAAACTCTGGTTTTCTGCATCACCCCACCTCTCCTTCCCCCTTAAGCAGGCATAAGAGTGTTTTCTAAATGTGAGACTCTGTTCTCTTTCCTAACTCAGTTCATGTGTAGCCATGTTTACAGGATCTTCATAAGTGATATCTTATGATAAGTTTCTTTTTCTGTGTGACTTATTTCACTTAGAATAATCCTACCTGAATCCACTCACTTTGCTGCTACTGGTCTTATGATATTGATGTCATGGCTGAGGGATATTCCATCGTATGTAAGTACCACAATTTTTTGAACCATTTTTATATTTCCTGGGATATTTAAGGTGTACCCAAGTTGAGGTTCTTGTAAGCAGTGTAGCCCTTAATTTGGGGGTGGCTCTCTCTTATTGATTTTCAATTTTCCCAAGGTATATTCCCTAGACTGGAAGTGCCATTGGCTCTGTAGCTCTGTTGTTTACTTGTTTTAGGGAACACAATGCACTCCTCCAGTGAGGCAGTTGGCAATTTACATCCCGCCCATCAGCATAACAAGGCTCCCAGTTCTCCAGGGCCTGTCTTGCCTTTCTGGTTTTTACATATTTTGTGGAGGTCCCTTTTGACCGGTGGGAAATGATACTTCTTTGTAGTGCAGATTTGCATTGCCCGCTTGCTTGCTTGGCCAAAAAGGTCGTATGCGTTTTCTCCTGAATATATTCAGGAGAAAACGCATACGCCCTTTTTGGCCAAGTGCACCATTGTCGCAGTTGTGCCCCTCTTCCTGTTCTTTACAGGCGATTCCTACGTACCTCTTGAAATCTGTTTCCTGCTATTCTGCCTCGCATTCAAGGTGGCCTCGTTGCCTTCCCTCAACAGATTTTTGGTTGATAGTTGTCCTTTATTACTCTGACACTTTGTGAATTGCTGTGCCCCTGAGCTCCATTTTTCAACTCGTTTTTTGTGAGCTGAACGCAAGTCCAAATTTCTGGTTCAGGACCTATACTCGTTCCCGACGGGTGTCTGAGACTTTGGTTAATTCTTCTTTCTGCCTGGATATTAGAGTGACATGTCCCCGTCCAAATGCCTAACAGCTACTCTCTCATTGGTTCTCCCTCTTCCCTTTCATCCTCTGCCAAATTGGCAACCAGTGCGAACCAGGAGGTTAAAGGGACTGTCTCTCCAAGTTGGGAGATTGATAGTAAAGCAGTTGGAAAGTCAAACCGGAAAAAAAGGAGAGGGAATATTCTTTGAGTTTTAGAAACCTTTCGTATTCACAGTGTGTCCATTCTCTAGGTTTCCCGTACATGTTAGAGCTGTAGTAATATTCCCTTTAACCTGGAGAGTTGGGAAACATGGAATGGGGGCCATGCGTTATTGCTTTATAGTGTCTGCAATTTCTCACCCAATCTCAACAATCCTCTCAGTCCCAAGTGTCCAGCCTTATGCCACATCCAGCTGTCATTGTAGATAGGGTCATTCCAGGTTTCATCAGAGACCCTGAAGGAATTGTAAAGAATTTCCCTGTTTTTTGTTTTGTTTTTGAAATTCATTTTTATAGTGGGTTTTTGCTGATTCTCGCTGCCATGTTTATGCCAGTCTAGACACACTTGATTCCCTTAGGGAGACATATCAATACATAGGTTTTATGATTCTTACTAGTCAGATATATTCCTCTCTGGGAAATATGGCGTTTTGAGTCCCTTTCACTGAGGAAGGTGTAGGTCTTGCCTATTCCATAGTTGGTTTTTGGAACGGTACCTGTGCTTATATCAAACTCTGGTTTTCTGCATCACCCCACCTCTCCTTCCCCATTAAGCAGGCATAAGAGTGTTTTCTAAATGTGAGACTCTGTTCTCTTTCCTAACTCAGTTCATGTGTAGCCATGTTTACAGGATCTTCATAAGTGATATCTTATGATAAGTTTCTTTTTCTGTGTGACTTATTTCACTTAGAATCATCCTACCTGAATCCACTCAGTTTGCTGCTACTGGTCTTATGATATTGATGTCATGGCTGAGGGATATTCCATCGTATGTAAGTACCACAATTTTTTGAACCATTTTTATATTTCCTGGGATATTTAAGGTGTACCCAAGTTGAGGTTCTTGTAAGCAGTGTAGCCCTTAATTTGGGGGTGGCTCTCTCTTATTGATTTTCAGTTTTCCCAAGGTATATTCCCTAGACTGGAAGTGCCATTGGCTCTGTAGCTCTGTTGTTTACTTGTTTTAGGGAACACAATGCACTCCTCCAGTGAGGCAGTTGGCAATTTACATCCCGCCCATCAGCATAACAAGGCTCCCAGTTCTCCAGGGCCTGTCTTGCCTTTCTGGTTTTTACACATTTTGTGGATGTCCCTTTTGACCGGTGGGAAATGATACTTCTTTGTAGTGCAGATTTGCATTGCCCGCTTGCTTGCTTGGCCAAAAAGGGCGTATGCGTTTTCTCCTGAATATATTCAGGAGAAAACGCATACGCCCTTTTTGGCCAAGTGCACCATTTTCGCAGTTGTGCCCCTCTTCCTGTTCTTTACAGGCGATTCCTACGTACCTCTTGAAATCTGTTTCCTGTAATTCTGCCTCGCATTCAAGGTGGCCTCGTTGCCTTCCCTCAACAGATTTTTGGATGATAGTTGTCCTTTATTACTCTGACACTTTGTGAATTGCTGTGCCCCTGAGCTACATTTTTCAACTCGTTTTTTGTGAGCTGAACGCAAGTCCAAATTTCTGGTTCAGGACCTATACTCGTTCCCGACGGGTGTCTGAGACTTTGGTTAATTCTTCTTTCTGCCGGGAAATTAGAGTGACATGTCCCCGTCCAAATGCCTAACAGCTACTCTCTCATTGGTTCTCCCTCTTCCCTTACATCCTCTGCCAAATTGGCAAACTGTGCGAACCAGGATGTTAAAGGGGCTGTCTCTCCAAGTTGGGAGATTGATAGTAAAGCAGTTGGAAAGTCAAAATGGAACAAAAGGAGAGGGACTATTCGTTGAGTTTTAGAAACCTTTCATATTCACAGTGTGCCCATTCTCTAGGTCTCCCGTACATGTTATAGCTGTAGTAATATTCCCTTCAACCTGGAGAGTTGGGACCCATGGAATGGGGCCCAAGCATTATTGCTTTAAAGGGTCTGCATTTGCTCACCCAATCTCACCAATCCTCTCAGTCCCAAGTGTCCAGCCTTATGCCACATCCAGCTGTCATTGTAGATAGGGTCATTCCATGTTTCATCAGAGACCCTGAAGGAATTTTAAAGAATTTCCCTGTTTTTTTGTTTTGATTTTGAAATTCCTTTTTATAGTGGGTTTGAGCTGATTCTCGCTGCCATGTTTATGTCAGTCTAGACACCTTGATTCCCTTACGGAGACATATCAATACATAGGTTTTAAGATTCATACTAGTCAGATCTATTCCTCTGCGGGAAATATGGGGTTTTGAGTCCCTTTCACTGAGGAAGGTGTGGGTCTTGTCTATTCCATAGTTGGTTTTTGGAACGGTACCTGTGCTTATATCAAACTCTGATTTTATGCATCACCCCACCTCTCCTTCCCCCTTAAGCAGGCATAAGAGTGTTTTCTAAATGTGAGACTCTGTTCTCTTTCCTAACTCAGTTCATGTATAGCCATGTTTACAGGATCTTCATAAGTGATATCTTATGCTAAGTTTCTTTTTCTGTGTGACTTATTTCACTTAGAATCATCGTACCTGAACCACTCACTTTGCTGCTACTGGTCTTATGACATTGATTTCATGGCTGAGCGATATTCCATCGTATGTAAGTACTAAAATTTTTTAAACCATTTTTATATTTCCTGGGATATTTAAGGTGTACCCAAGTTGAGGTTCTTGTAAGCAGTGCATCCCTAAATTTGGGGGTGGCTCTATCTTATTGATTTTCAGTTTACCCAAGGAATATTCCCTAGACTGGAAGTGCCCTTGGCTCTGTAGCTCTGTTGTTTACTTGTTTTAGGGAACACAATGCACTCCTCCAGTGAGGCAGTTGGCAATTTACATCCCGCCCATCAGCATAACAAGGCTCCCTGTTCTCCAGGGCCTCTCTGACCTTTCTTGTTTTTACACATTTTGTGGTTGTTTCTTTTGACCGGTGGGAAGTGATACTTCTTTGTAGTGCAGATTTGCATTGCCCGCTTGCTTGCTTGGCCAAAAAGGGCGTATGTGTTTTCCCCTGAATATATTCAGTAGAAAACACATACGCCCATTTCAGCCAAGTGAATCATTGTCGAAGTTGTGCCCCTCTTCCTGTGCTTTACAGGCGATTCCTACGTACCTCTTGAAATCTGTTTCCTGCTTTCTGCCTCACTTTCAAGTAGGCCTCGTTGCCTTCCCTCAACAGATTTTTGGACGATAGTTGTCCTTTATTAATCTGCCTGTTTGTGAATTACTGTGGCCCTGAGCTCCATTTTTCAACTCATTTTTTGTGACCTGAATGCAAGTCCAAAATTTTGGTTTTTGGACCTATACTGGTGCCCGATGGGTGGCTGAGTCTTTGGTTAATTCTTCTTCCTGCCGGGAAATTAGAGTGACAGGTGCCCGTCCAAATGCCTAACAGCTACTCTCTAATTGGTTCTCCCTCTTCCCTTCCATCCTCTGCCAAATTGGCAACCTGTGCGAACCAGGAGGTTAAAGGGGCTGTCTCTCCAAGTTGGGAGATTGATAGGAAAGCTGATGTAAAGTCAAAACGGAGCACCACGAGAGGGACTATTCGTTGAGTTTTAGAAACCTTTCATATTCACAGCGTATCCATTCTGTAGGTTTCCCGTACATGTTATAGCTGTAGTAATATTCCCTTCAACCTGGAGCATTGTGACCCATGGAATGGGTGCCATGAATTATTGCTTTAAAGGGTCTGCATTTGCTCACCCAATCTCACGTATCTTCTCAGTCCCAAGTGTCCAGCCTTATACCACATCCAGCTGTCATTGCAGATAGGGTCATTCCAGGTTTCAACAGGCACCCTGAAGGAATTGTAAAGAATTTCCCTGTTTTTTTGTTTTGTTTTTGAAATTCCTTTTTATGGTGGGTTTGAGCTGATTCTTGCTGCCATGTTTATGCCAGTCTAGACACACTTGATTCCCTTATGGAGACATATCAATACATAGGTTTTAAGATTCTTACTAGTCAGATCTATTCCTCTGAGGGAAATATGTGTTTTTGAGTCCCTTTCACTGAGGAAGGTGTAGGTCTTGTCTATTCCATAGTTGGTTTTTGGAACGGTACCTGTGCTTATATCAAACTCTGGTTTTATGTATCACACCATCTCTCCTTCCCCCTTAAGCAGGCATAAGAGTGTTTTCTAAATGTAAGACTCTGTTCTCTTTCCTAACTCAGTTCATGTGTAGCCATGTTTACAGGATCTTCATAAGTGATATCTTATGATAAGTTTCTTTTTCTGTGTGACTTATTTCACTTAGAATCATCGTACCTGAATCCACTCACTTTGCTGCTACTGGTCGTATGACATTGATTTCATGGCTGAGGGATATTCCATCTTACGTAAGTACCACAATGTTTTGAACCATTTTTATATTTCCTGGGATATTTAAGGTGTGCCCAAGTTGAGGCTCTTGTAAGCAGTGTAGCCCTAAATTTGGGGGTGGCTCTGTCTTATTGATTTTCAGTTTTCCCAAGGTATATTCCCTTGACTGGAAGTGCCCTTGGCCCTGTAGCTCTGTTGTTTACTTGTTTTAGGGAACACAATGCATTCCTCCAGTGAGGCAGTTGGCAATTTACATCCCGCCAATCATCATAACAAGGCTACCTGTTCTCCAGGGCCTGTCTTGCCTTTCTGGTTTTTACACATTTTGTGGATGTCCCTTTGGACTGGTGGGAAGTGATACTTCATTGTAGTGCATATCTGCATTGCCTGCTTGCTTGCTTGGCCAAAAAGGTCGTATGCGTTTTCTCCTGAATATATTCAGTAGAAAAAGCATACGCCCTTTTTGGCCAAGTGCATCATTGTCGAAGTTGTGCCCATCTTCCTGTGCTTTACAGGTGATTCCTTGGTACCTCTTGAAATCTGTTTCCTGCTATTCTGCCTAGCTTTCAATTCGGCCTCGTTGCCTTCCCTCAACAGATTTTAGGACGATAGTTGTCCTTTATTAATCTGCCAGTTTGTGAATTGCTGTGCCCCTGAGCTCCATTTTTCAACTCGTTTTTTGTGAGCTGAACGCAAGTCCAAAATTTTGGTTCAGGACGTATACTGGTTCGCTGTGGGTGGCTGAGACTTTGGTTAATTCTTCTTCCTGTCGGGAAATTAGAGTGACATGTGCCCGTCCAAATGCCTAACAGCTACTCTCTCATTGGTTCTCCCTCTTCCCTTCCATCCTCTGCCAAGAGGCAACCTGTGTGAACCAGGAGGTTAAAAGGGCTGTCTCTCCAAGTTAGGAGATTGATCGTAAAGCAGTTGGAATGTCAAACCGGAGCACCAGTAGAGGGACTATTCATTGAGTATTTAAAAACTTTCATATTCACAGTGTGTCCATTCTCTAGGTTTCCCGTACATGTTATAGTTGTAGTAATATTCCCTTTAACCTGGAGAGTTGGGAAACATGGAATGGGGGCCATGCATTATGGCTTTATACTGTCTGCAATTTCTCACCCAATCTCACCAGTCCTCTCAGTCCCAAGTGTCAAGCCTTATGCCACACCCAGCTGTCATTGTAGATTGGGTCACTCCAGGTTTCATCAGAGACCCTGAAAGATTTGTAAAGAATTATCCAGTTTTTATGTTTTGTTTTTGAAATTCCTTTTTATAGTGGGTTTGAGCTGATTCTCGCTCCCATGTTTATGCCTGTCTAGACACACTTGATTCCCTTACGGAGACATATCAATACATAGGTTTTAAGATTCTTACTAGTCAGATCTATTCTTCTGTGGGAAATATAGGGTTTTGAGTCCCTTTCACTGAGGAAGGTGTAGTTCTTGTCTATTTCATAGTTGGTTTTTGGAAAGGTACCTGTGCTTATATCAAACTCTGGTTTTATGCATCACCCCACCTCTCTTTCGCCCTTAAGCAGGCATAAGAGTGTTTTCTAAATGTGAGACTCTCTTCTCTTTCCTAACTCAGTTCATGTGTAGCCATGTTTACAGGAACTTCATAAGTGATATCTTATGATAAGTTTATTTTTATGTGTGACTTATTTCACTTAGAATCATCGTACCTGAACCACTCACTTTGCTGCTACTGGTCTTATGACATTGATTTCATGGCTGAGGGATATTGCATTGTACATAAGTACCACAATTTTTTGAACCATTTTTATATTTCTTGGGATATTTAAGGTGTACACAAGTTGAGGTTCTTGTAAGCAGTCCAGCCCTAAATTTGGGGCTGGCTCTGTCTCATTGATTTTCAGTTTTCCCAAGGTATATTCCCTAGAGTGGAAGTGCCCTTGGCTCTGTAGCTCTGTTGTTTACTTGTTTTAGGGCACACAATGCACTCCTCCAGTGAGGCAGTTGGCAATTTACATCCCGCCCATCAGCATAACAAGACTCCCTGTTCTCCATGGCCTGTCTTGCCTTTCTGGATTTTACACATTTTGCAGATATCCCTTTTGACCGGTGGGAAGTGATACTACTTTGTAGTGCAGATTTGCATTGCCCACATGCTTTGTTGTCAAAAAGGGCGTATGCGTTTTCTCCTGAATATATTCAGGAGAAAACGCATACGCCCTTTTTGGCCATGTGCATCATTGTCGAAGTTTTGCCCCTCTTCCTGTGCTTTATAGGTGATTCCTACGTAACTCTTGAAATCTGTTTCCTGCTATTCGGCCTTGCATTCAAGTCCGCCTCGGTGCCTTCCCTCAACAGATTTGTGGACGATAGTTGTCCTTTATACTCTGCCAGTTTGTGAATTGCTGTGCCCCTGTGGTCCAGTTTTCAACTCGTTTTTTGTGAGCTGAACGCAAGTCCAAAATATTGCTTCACGACCTATGCTGGTACATAGTGCGTGGCTGAGACTTTGGTTAATTCTGCTTCCGGCCGGGAAATTAGAGTGACATGTGCCCGTCCAAATGCCTAACAGCTACTCTCTCATTGGTTCTCCCTCTTCCCTTTCATCCTCTGCCAATTTGGCAACCTGTGAGAAGCAGGAGGTTAAAGGGGCAGTCTCTCTAAGTTGGGAGATTGATAGTAATGCAGTTGGAAATTCAAACCCGAGCACTAGGAGAGGGACTATTCGTTGAGTTTTAGAAACCTTTCGTATTCACAGTGTGTCCATTCCCTAGGTTTCCCGTACATGTTATACCTGTAGTAATATTCCCTTCAACCAGCAGAGTTGGGACAAATGGAATGGGTGCCACTCATTATTGATTTAAAGGGTCTGCATTTGCTCACCCAATCTCACCAATCCTCTCAGTCCCAAGTGTCCAGCCTTATGCCACATCCAGCTGTCATTGTAGATAGGGTCATTCCCAGTTTCATCAGATACCCTGAAGGAATTGTAAGAAATTTCCCTGTTTTTTTGTTTTGTTTTTGAAATTGCTTTATATAGTGGGTTTGAGCTGATTCTCACTGCCATGTTTATGCCAGTCTAGACACACTTGTTTCCCTTATGGAGACATATCAATACATAGGTATTAAGATTCTTACTAGTAAGATATATTACTCTGCGGTGAATATGAGGTGTTGAGTCCCTTTCACTGAGGAAGGAGTAGGTCTTGTCTATTCCATATTTGGTTTTTGGAACGGTACCTGTACTAATATCAAACTCTGGTTTTATGCATCACCCCACCTCTCCTTCCCCCTTAAGAAGGCAAAAGGGTGTTTTCTAAATGTGAGACTCTCTTTTCTTTCCTAACTCAGTTCATGTGTAGCCATGTTTACAGGATCTTCATAAGTGATATTTTATGATAAGTTTCTTTTTCTGTGTGACTTATTTCACTTAGAATCATCGTACCTGAATCCACTCATTTTGCTGCTACTGGCCTTATGACATTGATTTTATGGCTCAGGGATATTCCATCATACATAAGTACCACAATTTCCTGAACCATTTTTGTCTTTCCTGGGATATTTAAGGTGTACCCAAGTTGAGGTTTTTGTAAGCAGTGCAGCCCTGAATTTTTGTGTGGATCTGTCTTATTGATTTCAGTTTTCCCAAGGTATATTCCCTAGATTGGAAGTGCTCTTGGCTCCATAGCTTTGTTGTTTACTTGTTTTAGGGAACACAATGCACTCCTCCAGAGAGGCAGTTGGCAATTTACATCCCGCCCATCAGCCTAACAGGGCACCCTGTTCTCCAGGGCCTGTCTTGCCTTTCTGGTTTTTACACATTTTGTGGATGTCCTGTTTGACCGGTGGGAAGTGATACTTCATTGTAGGGCAGATTTGCATTGCCCGCTTGCTTGCTTGTCTGAAAAGGTCATAAGCGTTTTCTCCTGAATATATTCACGTGAAATCCCATATGCCCTTTATGGCCATTTCCATAATTTTCGAAGTTGTGATGCTTTTCCTGTGTTTAAAGGCGATTCCAATGTACCTCTTGAAATCTGTTACATGCCATTCTGCCTCATTTTCGCTTCTGCCTCGTGGCTTTCCGTCAACAGATTTTTGGAAGAGAGTACTCCTTTATAACTCTGCAGGTTAGTGAATTGCTGTGGCCCTGAGCTCCATTTTTCAACTTGCGTTTTTGTTAGCTGACCACAGATCCACAGTTTTGCTTCTGGAACTATCCTGGTTCTGGGGGGGAAGGCTGAGACTTTGGTTAATTCCTCTTCGTGACGGGAAATTAGAGTGACATGTGGCCATCCAAATGCCTACAGCTACTCTCTCTTTGGTTCTCTCTCATCCCTTATATCCTCTGCAGAATTTGCCAACTGTGTGAACCATGAGGTTATAGGGGCTGACTCTCCAAGTTGTGAGAGTGATAGTAAAGCAGTTGGAATGTCAAACTGGAGCACAAGGAGAGAAAAAAAGTAGTAGAGTTTTAAAAACCTTTCACCATAAGTCGGTTTCCATTCTCTAGGTTCCCATACATGTTATAATTGTAGTGATATTCCCTTCTACCTGGAGAGATGGGAACCATGGAATGGGTGGCAGGCATTATTGCTTTAAAGGGTCGGCATTTTTTCACCCAATCTCACCAATCCTCTCAGTCCCAAGTGACCAGCCTTATGCCACATCCAGCTGTCATTGTAGATAGGGTCATTCCAGGTTTCATCAGAACCCCTGAAGGTATTGTGTAAGAATTTTACTGTTTTTATCTTTTGTTTTGAAATTTATTTTTATAGTGGGTTTGAGTTGATTTTCACTGCCATGTTTATGTCGTTCTAGACACACTTCGTTCCCTTATGGAGACATATCAATACATAGGTGTTAAAATTCTTACTAGTCAGATATATTTCTCTGCGGGGAATAGGGATGTTGAGTTCCATTCACTGAGGAAGGAGTAGGGCTTGTCTCTTCTGTTTTTGGATTATGGAACATTACCTGAGCTAATATCAAACTTCTGTTTTGTGCATCTCCCCACCTCTCTTTCCCCTTAAGCAAGCGTTAGAGTGTTTTCTAAATCTGAGACTCTGTTCTCTTCCCTAATTCATTTCATATTTAGCCATGTTTACATTCCCTTCATAAGTGATATCTTATGTCAGAATGCACTATGGCTCTTGTCATAATAATGCTCCATGACCCCTGTCATCACAATGCTCCACGCTCTGGTTATCACAATGCTCCATGTCCCTTGTCATCACAATTCTCCACGTCCTTGACATCACAATGCTACATGACACTTCTCATCACAACGTTTCATGCTCTTGTCATCACAATTCTCCATGCACTTGACATTTCAATGCTCCATGCACTTGTCATCACAATGCTCCATGCACTTGTCATCACAATGCTCCATGAACCCTGTGATCACAATGCTCCGTGAAACCTGTCATCACAATGCTTCATGCCCCTTGTCATTACAGTGCTCCATGATGCTCGACATCACAATTACCCAAGGTCTTCTCATCACAATGCTCCACGGTTTTGCCATCACCATGCTCCATGCCTTGTCATCTCAAAGCTCAATGTCCCTTGTCCTCAAAATTCTCCATGTCCTTGTCATTACAATGCTCCACGGCACTTCACATAACAATGTTATATGCTCTTGTCATCACAATACTCCATGCACTTGTCACAGCATTGCTCCATGACCCCTGTCATAGGAAGCTCCAAGCGATTGTCATCACAATGTTTCATGACCTGGACATTAAAATTATCAATGGCCCTTGATATCACAATTCTCCATGCCCTTGATATCACAATGCTCCTTTACTTTGTCACAACAATCCTCCATGACACTTGGCATCACAGTGCTCCATGATATTGTCATCAAACTGGAACATGACATATTTCATCACAATGCTCCCTGACAACTTTCTTCACCATAATCTATGACCTTGTTATCACAGTGCACCATGCCCTTGTCATCACAATGTGCCATGTCCACTCTTATCACAATAATCCATGAAACTTGTCAGACTAATGCTCCATGCCACTTTTCATCTCAATGCTCCATGAACGCTGTCATCACAATGCACCATGCCCATCATCATAATGCTTCATGCTATTGTCATCACAATTAAATCAAAATGCTCCATGACCTCTGTCAACACAATGCTCCAAACCCTTGTGATCAGAATGTTCCATAACACTTGTCATCACAATGCCCCATGACGCTGGTCAGCACAATTATCCATGGTCTTCTCATCACAATGCACCATGACTTTTGTCATCACAATGCTCAATACACTTGTCATCACAATGCTCTCTGACTATTGCCGTCAGTATGCACATTGAAATCTTTCATGACAAGGCTCCATGCCTTTTTCATCACAATGCTCCAAGACCGCTCTGATCACAATGTTCCTTGTACTTGTCATCACAAATCTCCATGACGCATGTCATCAGAATGCTCCATGACATTCTCATCATAATGTTCCATGCCCTTATCATCACAATGCTCCAAGACCCCTGTAATCACAATGATCCCTGCGTCTTTTCATCAGAATGCTCCATGACACATGTCATCACAAAGTACCATGGTCTTCACATCACAGTGCTCCAGGACCTTTTCATCACAGTGCTCCATTCCCTTCTCATCACAATGCTCCATGACCCCAGTCATCACAATACTCCATGAACATTTTCAGCCAAATGTGCCATGACACTTCTCATCACAATGATGCATGCCCTTTTCATCCCAATGCTCCATGACCCCTGTATTCACTATGCTCCGTGACGCTTGTCATCACAGTGCTCCATGACACATGTCATCACAATGCTCCATGCCTTTGTCAGCAAAATGCTACATGACCTTGTCATTACAATGCTCTATGCGCTTGTCATCACAATACTCCATTTCCATTGTCATCACAATCCTCCATGAATATTGCGCTCACATTGCTTCATGCCCTTGTCATCACAATGTTCCATGCTCCTTGAAATCAAAATGATCCATGACCTCTGTCATCACAATGCTCCAAACCCTTGTGATCACAATGTTCCATAACACTGGTCATCACAACGCTCCATGATGCCTGTCATCACAATACACCATACCCTTTTCATCATAATGGTCCATTACCTTTGTGATCACAATTCTCAATACACTTGTCATCACAATGCTCCCTGACACTTGTCATCAGAATGCTCCTTGAACCCTGTCACGAAAAGGCTCCATGCCTTTTACATCACAATGCCCCATGCCGTTTTCATCACAATGCTGCATGCCATTGTCATCAAAATACTCCACAAGCTTGTCATCAGAATGCTCCATGACCCTTGTCATCACAATTCTCCATGCACTTGTCAGCACAATGCTCCCTGAACCTTGTCAAAACAATGCTCCAAGCCATTGTCATCACAATGCTCCATTACCTTTGTCATCAGTATCCTCCATGACACTTGGCCTCACAATGCTCCATGCCATCCTCATCACAATGGGCCATTACAAATGTCATCACAATGCTCCCTGACACCTCTCTTAACAATACGGCATGACCTGGTCATCACAATGCTCCATGCCCCCTGACATTACAATGTTTCATAACACCTGTCATCAAAATTTTCCATAAAACTTTTCATTAAATTGCTCCATGACCCTGTCCTCAGGATGCTCCCTGCCCTTCTCATCACAATGCACAACGCCCTTGCCATCAAAATGCTCCTGGCCTTTGTCATCACAAAGATCAATGACACTTGGCATCACACTGCTCCAAGTCATTGTCATCACAGTGCTCCAAGAATGCTCTCATCACATTGATCCATGCCTATGTGTTCACAAAGCTCCATGACACATGTCATCAGAATGCTCCATGGCCTTCTCATCACAATGCTCCATGTCCTTGCCATCACAATGCTCCATTACAACAGTAATAACAATGCTCCATGACCCCTGCCATCACAATGTTCCATGGCCTTGTCATCACAAAGCTCCATGACCCTTCTCATCACAATGCTCCAAGACCCCTGTAATCACAATACTCCATGCCCCTTTTAATCAGAATGCTCCATGAGACTTGTCTTCACAAGTCTCCATGGTCTTCTCATCACAATGCTCCAGGACCTTGTCATCACCATGCTCCATTCCCTTGTCATCACAATTCTCCATGACCCCTGTCATCACAATAATCCATGAACATTTTTAGCCCAATGATCCACGACCTTCTCATCACAATGCTCCATGGCGAATATCATCACAATGCTCCATGACCACTGTCATCACAACACTCCATGACACCTGACAACACAATGATCCGGGACTCTTCTCATCACAATGCTCCATTCCCTAGTCATCACAATGCTCCATGACCCCTGTCATCACAACACTCCATGAACATTTTCACCCCAGTGCTCCATGACCCTTGTCATCACAATGATCCATGCCCTTGTCATCCCAATGCTCCATGACCCCTGTATTCACAATAATCCGTGAAGCTTGTCCTCACAGTTCTCCATGACACATGTCATCACAGTGCTCCATGCCTTTGTCAGGAAAGTGCTACAAGACCTTGTCATTACAGTCCTCTATGCGCTTGTCATCACAATACTCCATTTCCATTGTCATCACAATCCTCCATGAACCTTGGGATCACATTGCTTCATGCCCTTGTCATCACAATGCTCCATGCTCCGTGAAGTCAAAATGATCCAAACCTCTGTCATCACAATGCTCCAAACACTTGTGATCACAATGTTCCATAACACTTGTCATCACAACGCTCCATGATGCCTGTCATCACAATACTCCATGCCCTTTTCATTACAAAGCTCCATGACCTTTGTCATCACAATTCTCAATACACTTGTCATCACAATGCTCTATGCCTTTCTCAGCACAATGCTCCATGACCCTTGTCATCACAATGCTCCATGCGCTTTTCAGCACAATGCTCCTTGACACATGTCATCACAATGCACCATGCGCTTGTCATCACAATGCTCCACAATCTTGTCATCACAATTCCCCATAAAATTTGTCATCACAATGCTCCATGCACTTCTCATCAAAATGCTCTCTCACCACTGATATCACAATGCTACATCAGTTTTGTCACAATACTCCGTCACCCCTGTCATCACAATGTTCCATGACACCTGTCATCACAATGCTACATGCACTTATCATCAAAATGTTCGATGACCCATGACATCACAATGTTCCATAACACCTGTCATTAAAATGTTCCATGACACTTTTCATCAACTTGCTCCATGACCCTGTCATCACAATGCTCCATGCCCTTCTCATCACAATGAACAACGCCCTTGCGATCAAAATGCTCCATGACATTTGTCGTCACAAATATCCATGACGCTTGGCATCACAGTTCTCCATGTCATTGTCATCACAATGCACCATGCCCACTCTCAGCACAATAATCTATGAAACTTGTCAGACCAATGCTCCATGCCCCTGTCATCACAATGCACCATGACCTTGTCATCACAGTGCTCCATGACCCGTGTCATCACAATGCTCCTTGACTCCAGTCATCACAATTCTTCATAACGTTTTTCATCACAATGGTCCATGCCTGCATCATCACAAGGCTCTGTGTCCTTTGTAACCAAAATGCTCCATGAACTTTTCATCACAATTCTCAGTGACCCTTGTCATCACAATGCTCCATGTCTTTGTCAGAATAATGCTCCATGACCATTGTCATCACAATGTGCCATGCGCATTTCATCACAAGTGTCCACAACCTTGTAATTGCAATGCTCCATAAACCTTGTAATCACAATGGTCCATGCACTTCTCATCAAAATGCTCTCTCACCAGAGATATCACAGTGTTCCATCACTAGTCATCACAATACTCCCTCACCCCTGGAATCACAATGATCCATGACCCTGTCATCACAATGTTACATCCACTTATCATCACAATGTTCCATGACCCCTGCCATCACAATGTTCCATAAGCCCTGTCATCAAAATGCTCCATGACCCTTTCCATCCCAATGCTTCAAGACCCCTGACATCAGAATGTTCTATAACCCCTGTCATCTAAATGTTCCATTACAATTTTTATCAAATTGCTGCATGAACCGGTCATCAAAATGCTCCCTGCCCTTCTCATCACAATGCACCATGCCCTTTTCATCAAAATGCTCCATGACTTGTCATCACAAAGCTCCATGACTCTTGGCATCACAATGCTCCATGTCATTGGCATCACGATGCTCCATGTACCCTCTCATAACATTGCTCCATGCCCTTGTCATCACAAAGCTCCATGACACTTGTGATCACAATGCTCCATGACCTTCTAATCACAATGTTCCATGCCCTTGTCATTACAATCCTGCATGACCCATGTGTCACAGTGTTCTGTGCCCTTGTCATCACAATGCTCCATACCCACTCTCATCAAAATAATCCATGAAACATTTCAGACCAAAGTTCCATACCCTTCTCATCACAATTCTCGATTACCCCGGTCATAACAATGCACCATGACCCCTGCCATCACAATATTCCACGGCCTAGTCATCACCAGGTTCCATGACACTTCTCATCACAATGCTCAAGACCCCTGAAATCACAACGCTACATTCCCTTGTCATCACAAAGCTCCATGACGCATGTCATCAGAATGTTCCATGGCCTTCTCATCACAATGCTCCATACCGTTGTCATCACAATGCTCCAAGACCCCTGTAATCACAATGCTCCATGCCCCTTTTCATCTCAATGCTTCATGAAACCTGTCATCACAATGAAGCATGCCCATCATCATAATGCTTCAGGCTATTGACATCACAATTAAATCAATATTCTCCATGACCTCTGTGATCATAATGCTACAAACCCTTGTGATCACAATGTTGCATAACACTTATCATCACAAAGCTCCATGACACTTGTCATCACAATGCTCGATGCCCTTCTAATCACAATGCTCCATGCCCTTGTCATTACAGTCCTGCATGACCCATGTATCACAGTGTTCCGAGCCCTTGTCATCACAATGCTCCATGCCCACTCTCATCACAATAATCCAAGAAACATTTCAGACCAAAGTTCCTACCCTTCTCAGCCCAATGCTCCATTACCCCTGTCATAACAATGCACCATGACCCCTGCCATCACAATGTTCCACGGCCTAGTCATCACAAGGTTCCATGACACTTCTCATCACAATGCTCAAGACCCCTGAAATCACAATGCTACATTCCCTTGTCATCACAAAGCTCCATGACGCATGTCATCAGAATGTTCCATGGCCTTCTCATCACAATGCTCCATGCCCTTGTCATCACAATGCTCCAAGACCCCTGTAATCACAATGCTCCATGCCCCTTTTCATCTCAATGCTTCATGAACCTAGTCATCACAATGAACCATGCCCATCATCATAAAGCTTCAGTCTATTGTCACAACAATTAAATCAATATTCTCCATGACCTCTGTAATCATAATGCTCCAAACCCTTGTGATCACAATGTTGCATAACACTTATCATCACAACACCCCATGACTCTCATCATCTCAATTATCCATGGTCTTCTCATCACAATGCTCCATAACTTTGTCATCACAATGCTCAATACACTTGTCATCACAATGCTCCCTGACCCTTGTCATCAGTATGCTCCTTGAACCCTGTCATGACAAGGCTCCATGCCTTTTTCATCACAATGATCCATGACCTTTTCATCGCAATCCTCCAAGATCCCTGTAATCACAATGCTCCATGCCCTTGTCATCACAAAACTCCATGACGCATGTCATCAGAATGCTCCATGGCATTCTCATCACAATGCCCCATGCCCTTGTCATCACAATGCTCCAAGACTCCTGTAATCACAATGCTCTATGCCCCTTTTCTTCAGAATGCTCCATGAGACTTGTCATGACAAGTCTCCATGGTCATCTCATCACAATGCTCCAGGACCTTGTCATCACCATGCTCCATTCCCTTGTCATCACAATGCTCCATGACCCCTGTCATCACAATAATCCATGATCATTTTCAGCCCAATGCTCCACGACGTTCTTATCACAATGCCCCATGGCCAATATCATCAAAATGCTCCATGACCACTGTCATCACAACACTCCATGACACCTGACAACACAATGATCCGGGAGTCTTCTCATCACAATGCTCCATTCCCTAT
Source organism: Mesoplodon densirostris (assembly GCF_025265405.1). Lineage (NCBI taxonomy): Eukaryota > Metazoa > Chordata > Mammalia > Artiodactyla > Ziphiidae > Mesoplodon > Mesoplodon densirostris. The sequence goes on along the minus strand of NW_026778195.1, from coordinate 11,865,864 downwards.
TCATCACAATGCTCCATGACCCCTGTCATCACAACACTCCATGAACATTTTCAGCCCAGTGCTCCATGACCCTTGTCATCAAAATGATCCATGCCCTTGTCATCCCAATGCTCCATGACCCTTGTATTTACAATGCTCCGTGAAGCTTGTCATCACAGTGCTCCATGACACATGTCATCACAATGCTCCATGCATTTGTCAGCAAAATGCTACAAGACCTTGTCATTACAGTCCTCTATGCACTTGTCATCACAATACTCCATTTCCATTGTCATCACAATATTCCATGATCCTTGGGATCACATTGCTTCATGCCCTTGTCATCACAATGCTCCATGCTCCTTGAAGTCAAAATGATCCAAACCTCTGTCATCACAATGCTCCAAACACTTGTGATCACAATGTTCCATAACACTTGTCATCACAACGCTACATTATGCCTGTCATCACAATCCTCCATGCCCTTTTCATTACAAAGCTCCATGAACTTTGTCATCACAATTCTCAATACAATTGTCATCACAATGCTCCCTGACAATTGTCATCAGAATGCTCCTTGAACCCTGTCACAAAAAGGCTTCATGCCTTTTTCATCACAATGCCCATTCCATTTTCATCACAATACTCCATGCCATTGTCATCAAAATACTCCACAAGCTTGTCATCAGAATGCTCCATGACCCTTGTCATCACAATTCTCCATGCACTTGTGAGCACAATGCTCCCTGAAACTTGTCACCACAATGCTCCAAGCCATTGTCATTACAATGCTCCATTACCTTTGTCATAAGAATCCTCCATGACAATTGGCATCACAATGCTCCATGCCGTCGTCATCACAATGGGCCATTACATATGTCATCACAATGATCCGTTACACCTGACTTCACAATACTGCATGACCTGGTCATCAGAATGCTCCATGCCCTTGTCATCACAATGCGACATTACAACTGTCATCGCAATAATCCATGAAAATTATTAGACCAATGTTCCATGCCCTTGTCATCACAATGCTCCATGCCCTTGTTATCACAATGCTCCATGACCCCTGTCATCACAATGCTCCGTGACTCCAGTCATCACAGTGCTTCATGACCTTTGTCATCACAATGGTCCATGCCCTCGTCATCAACAGCCTCTGTGACCATTTTTACCAAAATGCTCCATGAACTTTTCATCACAATGCTCTTTGACCCTTTTCATCACAATGCTCTATGCCTTTCTCAGCACAATGCTCCATGACCCTTGTCATCACAATGCTCCATGCGCTTGTCAGCACAATGATCCTTGACACATGTCATTACAGTGCACCATGCGCTTGTCATCACAGTGCTCCACAATCTTGTCATCACAATTCCCCATAAAATTTATAATCACAATGCTCCGTGACTCCAGTCATCACAATGCTTCATAACGTTTGCCATCACAATGGTCCATGCCCGCGTCATCACAAGGCTCTGTGACCTTTGTAACAACAATGCTCCATGAACATTTCATCACAATTCTCTGTGACCCTTGTCATCACAATGCTCCATGCCTTTGTCAGAACAATGCTCCATGACCATTGTCATCACAATGTGCCACGTGTATTTCATCACAACTGTCCACAACCATTTAATTGCTATGCTCCATAAACCTTGTAATCACTATGGTACATGCACTTCTCATCAAAATGCTCTCTCACCAGAGATAGCACAATGTTCCATCACTAGTCAACACAATACTCCCTCACCCCTGGAATCACAATGTTCCATGACCCTCTCATCACACTGCTACATCCCCTTATCATCAGAATATTCCATGACCCCTGCCATCACAGTGTTCCATAACCCGTGTCATCAAAATGCTCCATGACCCTTTCCATCCCAAAGCTCCAAGACCCCTGACATCACAATGTTCTATAACCACTGCCATCAAAATATTCCTTTACACTTTTTATCAAATTGCTGCATCACCACGTCATCAAAATTCTCCCTGCCCTTCTCTACACAATGCACCATGCCCTTGTCATCAAAATGCTACATGACTTGTCATCACAAAGCTCCATGACCCTTGGAATCACAATGCTCAATGTCATTGTAATCACAATGCTCCATGAACCATCTCATAACATTGCTCAATACCCTTGTCATCACAAAGCTCCATGACACCTGTCATCACAATGCTCGATGCCCTTCTCATCACAATGCTCCATGCCCTTGTCATTACAGTCCTGCATGACACATGTTTCACAGTGTTCCGTGCCCTTGTCATCACAATGCTCCATGCCCACTCTCATCAGAATAATCCATGAAACATTTCAGACCAAAGTTCCATACCCTTATCATCACAATGCTCCATTACCCCTGTCATAACAATGCACCATGACACCTGCCATCACAATATTCCACGGCCTAGTCATCACAAGGTTCCATGATACTTCTCATCACCATACTCAAGACCCCTGATATCACAATGCTCAATGCCCTTGTCATCACAATGCTTCATGACTTGTCATCACAAAGATATATGACCCTTGGCATCACAATGCTCCATGTCATTGTCATCACAATGCTCTATGAACCCTCTCATCACATTGCTCCATGCCCTTGTCTTCACATAGCTCCATGACACATGTCATCAGAATGCTCCATGGTCTTCTCATCACAATGCTCCATGCCCTTGCCATCACAATGCTCCATTACACCTGTCATAACAATGCTCCATGGCCCCTGCCATCACGATGTTCCATGGCCTTGTCATCACAAGGATCCATGACCATGCTCATCACAATGCTCCAAGAACACTGTAATCATAATGCTCTATGCCCCTTTTCATCTCAATGAACCATGAACCCTGTCATCACAATGCACCATGCCCATCATCATAATGCTTCATGCTATTGTCATAACAATGAAATCAAAATGTTCCATGACGTCTGTCATAACAATGCTCCAAACCCTTGTGATCACAATATTCCATAACACTTGTCATCAAAATGCCCCATGACGCTCGTCATCACAATTATCCATGGCCTTCTCATCACAATGCTCCATGACCTTCGTCATCACAATGCTCAATACACTTGTCATCAATCTGCTCCCTGACACTTGATGTCTGTATGCTCCTTGAACCCTGTCATGACAAGGCTCCATGCCATTTTCATCACAATGCTCCATACCCTTTTCATCACAATGCCCCAAGACCCCTGTAATCACAATGCTCCATGCCCTTGTCATCACAAAGCTCAATGACGCATGACATCAGAGTGCTCCTTGGTCTTCTCCTCACAATGCTCCATGCCCTTGTCATCAAAATGTTCCAAGACCCCAGTAATCACAATGCTCCATGTCCCTGTTCATCAGTATGCTCCATGAGACTTGTCATCACAAGGCTCCATTGTTTTGTCATCACAATGCTCCAGGACATTGTCATCACAATGCTTCCCTACCTTTTCCTGAAAATTTTCAATGGCCCTTGTCATCATAATGCTCCAAGCCCTAATCATCACAATGCTCCATTATATTTGTTATCACAATCCTCCATTACATTTGGTATCACAATGCTCCATGCCATTGTCTTCGCAATGGACCATGGCATATTTCATCACAATGCTCCCTGACAACTGTCTTCACAATACTCCATGACCTTATTATCAAAATGCTCCATGCCCTTGTCATTACAATGCACCATTCCCACTCTCATCACAATAATCTATGAAAATTGTCAGACCAATGCTCCATGCCACTGTCATCCCAATGTTCCATGCCCTTGTCATCACAATGCTCCATGACACATGTCATCACAATGCTCCATGAATCCACTCATCACAATGCTTCATAACGTTTGTCATCACAATGGTCCATGCCCACGTCATCACAAGGCTCTGTGACGTTTGTAACCACAATGCTCCATGAACTTTTCATCACAATTCTCTGTGAAACTTGTCATCACAATGCGCCATTCCAAATGTCATTGCAATAATCCATGAAACTTATTAGACAAATGATCCATGCCCTTGTCATCACAATGCTCCATGCCCTTGTTATCACAATGCTCCATGACCCCTGTCATCACAGTGCTCCGTGACTCCAGTCATCACAATGCTTCATGACCTTTGTCATCACAATGGTCCATGCCCTTGTCATCAACAGTCTCTGTGACCTTTTTAACCACAATTCTCCATGAACTTTTTATCACAATGCTCTTTGACCCTTGTCATCACAATGCTCTATGCCTTTCTCAGCACAATGCTCCATGACCCTTGTCATCACAATGCTCCATGCGCTTGTCAGCCCAATGCTCCATGACACATGTCATCACAATGCACCATGCGCTTGTCATCACAGTGCTCCACAACATTCTCATCACAATGCTCCATAAAATTTGTCATCACAATGCTCCATGCACTTCTCATCAAAATGCTCACTCACCACTGATATCACAATGCTACATCACTATTTGTCACAATACTCCCTCACCCCTGTCATCACAATGTTCCATGGCTCCTGTCATCACAATGCTACATGCACTTATCATCACAATGTTCGATGACCCCTGAAATCACAATGTTCCATAACACCTGTCATCAAAATGTTCCATGTCACTTTTCATCAAATTGCTCCATGACCCTGTCATCAGAATGCGCCCAGCCCTTCTCATCACAATGCACAAAGCCATTGCCATCACAATGCTCCATGACCTTTGTCATCACAAAGATCCATGACCCTTGGCATCACAATGCTCCATGTCATTGTCATCACAATGCTCCATGAACGCTCTCATCACATTGCTCCATGCCCTTGTCTTCACATAGCTCCATGACACATGTCATTAGAATGCTCCATGACAGGGGCTTCCTTTGTGCCGCAGTGGTTGAGAGTCCGGCTGCCGATGCAGGGGATACGGGTTCGTGCCCCGGTCTGGGAGGAGCCCACATGGCCTGGAGCGGCTGGGCCTGTGAGCCATGGCCGCTGAGCCTGCGCGTCCGGAGCCTGTGCTCCTCAATGGGAGAGGCCACAACAGTGAGAGGCCCGTGTACCGCAAAAAAAAAGAAAAAAAAATGCTCCCTGACACTTGTTGTCTGTATGCTCCTTGAACCCTGTCATGACAAGGCTCCATGCCGTTTTCATCACAATGATCCATGCCCTTTTCATCACAATGCTCCAAGACCCATGTAATCACAATGGTCCATGCCCTTGTCATCACAAATCTCAATGACGCATGCCATCAGAATGCTCCTTGGTCTTCTCCTCACAATGCTCCATGCCCTTGTCATCACAATGTTCCAAGACCCCTGTAATCACAATGCTCCATGCCCCTATTCATCAGTATGCTCCATGAGACTTGTCATCACAAGGCTCCATGGTTTTGTCATCACAATGCTCCAGGACCTTGTCATCACAATGCTTCACGGCCTTGTCATCAAAATTTTCAATGGCCCTTGTCATCATAATGCTCCAAGCCCTAATCATCACAATGCTCCATTATATTTGTCATCACAATCCTCCATTACATTTGGTATCACAATGCTCCATGCCATTGTCTTCGCAATGGACAATAACATATTTCATCAGAATGCTCCCTGACACCTGTCTTCACAATACTCCATGACCTTATTATCACAATGCTCCATGTCATTGTCATTACAATGCACCATTTCCACTCTCATCACACTAATCTATGAAACTTGTCAGACCAATGCTCCATGCCACTCTCATCACAATGTTCCATGCCCTTGTCATCACAATGCTCCATGACCCCTGTCATCACAATGCTTCATAACGTTTTTCATCACAATGTTCCATCCCGCATCATCACAAGGATCTGTGACCTTTGTAACCACAATACTCCATGAACTTTACATCACAATTCTCTGTGAAACTTGTCATCACAATGCTCCATGTCTTTGTCAGAACAATGCTCCATGACCACTGTCATCACAATGTGCCATGTGCATTTCATCACAACGGTCCACAACTTTGTCATTGCAATGCTCCATAAACCTTGTAATCACAATGGTCCATGCACTTCTCATCAAAATGCTCTCTCACCAGAGATATCACAATGTTCCATCACTAGTCATCACAATATTCCCTCACCCTTGTAATCACAATATTCCATGACGCTGTCATCACAATGCTACATCCCCTTATAATCACAATGTTCCATGACCCCTGCCATCACAATGTTCCATAACCCCTGTAAACAAAATGCTCCATGACCCATTCCATCCCAAAGCTCCAAGACCCCTGACATCACAATGTTCTATAACCCCTGCCATCAAAATATTACATTACACTTTTTATCAAATTGCTGCATGACCCGGTCATCAAAATGCTCCCTGGCCTTCTCATCACAATGCACCATGCCCTTGTCATCAAAATGCTCCATGACATTTGTCATCACAAAGCTCCAAGACACTTGGAATCACAATGCTCCATGTCATTGTCATCACAATGCTCCATGATCCCTCTCATCACATTGCTCCATGCCTTTGTCATCACAAATCTCCATGACACTTGTCATCACAATGCTCGATGCCCTTCTCATCACAATGCTCCATGCCCTTGTTATTACAGTCCTGCATGACCCATGTATCACAGTGTTCCATGCCTTGGTCATCACAATTTTCCCTGCCCACTCTCATCACAATAATCCATGAAACATTTCAGCCCAAAGTTCCATACCCTTTTCATCACAGTGCTCCATTACCCCTGTCATAACAATTCACCATGACCTCTGCCACCACAATGTTCCACGGCCTAGTCATCACAAGGTTCCATGATACTTCTCATCACAATGCTCAAGACCCCTGAAATCACAATGCTCCATGCCCTTGTCATCACAATGCACCATGTCCACTGTCATCACAATAATCTATGAAACTTTTCAGACGAATGCTCCATGAACCTGTCATCACAATGCTCCAAGCCCTTGTCATCACAAAGCTCCATTACGCATGTGATCAGAATGTTCCATGGCCTTCACATCACAATGCTCCATACCTTAGTCATCATAATGCTCTAAGACCCCTGTAAACACAATGCTCCATGCACCTTTTCATCTCAATGCTCCATGAACCCTGTCATCACAATGCACCATGCCCATCATCATAATGCTTCAGGCTATTGTCATCACAATAAAATCAATATTCTCCATGACCTCTGTCATCATAATTCTCCAAATCCTTGTGATCACAATGTTCCATAACACGTATCATCACAACACCCCATAACGCACATCATCACAATTATCCATGGCCTTCTCATCACAATGCTCCATGATCTTTGTCATCACAATGCTCAATACACTTGTCATCACAATGCTCCCTGACACTTGTCGTCAGTATGCTCCTTGAACCCTGTCATGACAAGGCTCCATGCCTTTTTCATCACAATGATCCATGAACATTTCATCACAATGCTCCGTGAGCCTTGTTATCACAATGCTCCATGCCTTTGTCAGAACAGTGCTCCATAACCCCTGTCATCACAAGTCTCCATGACACTTCTCATCACAATGCTCCAAACTCCTGTATTCACAATGCTCCATGCCCCTTTTCATCACAATGGTCCATGAACCCTCTCATCACAATGAACCATGCCCATCATCATAATGCTTCAGGCTATTGTCATCACAATGAAATCAAAGTGCTCCATGACCTCTGTCATCACAATGCTCCAAACCCTGGTGATCACAGTGTTGCATAACACTTATCATCACAGAACCCCATGATGCTAATCATCACTATTATCCATGGTCTTCTCATCACAAGGCTCCATGACTTTGTCATCACAATTCTCAATACTCTTTTCATCACAATACTCCCTGACACTTGTCGTCAGTATGCTCCATGAACTCTTTCATGACAAGGCTCCATGCCATTTTCATCACATTGATCCATGCGCTTTACATCACAGTGCTCCAAGACCCCTGTAATCATAATGCTCCTTGCCCTTGTCATCACAAAGCTCCATGATGCATATCATCAGAATGTTCCATGCACTTCTCATCACAATGCTCCATGCCCTTGTCATCACAATGCTCCAAGACACCTGTAATCACAATGCTCCATTCCCCTTTTCATCTCAATGCTCCATGAACACTGTCATAACAATGCACCATGTCCATCATCATAATGCTTCAGTCTATTGTCATCACAGTGAAATCAAAATGCTCCATTACCTCTGTCATCACAATGCTCCAAACCCTGGTGATCACAATGTTGCAAAACACTTATCATCACAACACCCCATGACGCTCTTCATCAAAATTATCCATGGTCTTCTCATCAAAATGCACCATGACTTTGTCATCACAATTCTCAATACACTTGTCATCACAATGCTCCCTGACACTTGTCGTCAGAATGCTCCTTGAACCCTCTCATGAAAAGGCTCCATGCCTTTTTCATCACAAAGCCCCATGCTGTTTTCATCCCAATGCTCCATGCAATTGTCATCAAAATACTCCACAAGCTTGTCATCAGAATGCTCCATGACCCTTGTCATCACTATTCTCCATGCACTTGTCAGAACAATGCTCCCTGACCCTTGTCATCACAATGATCCAAGCCATTGTCATCACAATGCTCCATTACCTTTGTCATTAGAATCCTCCATGACACTTGGCATCACAATGCTCCAAGCCATTGTCATCACAATGGGCCATTACATATGTAATCACAATGCTCCCTGACAACTCTCTTCACAATACTGCATGACCGGGTCATCACAATGCTCCATGCTCTTGTCTTCACAATGCGCCATTCCAACTGTCATCACAATAATCCATGAAACTTATTAGACCAATGCTCCATGCCCTTGTCATCACATTGCTCCATGCTCTTGTTATCACAATGTTCCAAGACCCCTGTAATCAGAATGCCCCATGCCCCTTTTCATCAGTATGCTCCATGAGACTTGTCATCGCAAGGCTCCATGGTTTTCTCATCACAATGCTCCAGGACCTTGTCATCACAATGGTTCATGACATTGTCATGAAAATTCTCAATGGCCCTTGTCTTCATAATGCTCCAAGCCCTAGTCATCACAGTGCTCCATTATATTTGTCATCACAATCCTCCCTTGCATTTGGCATCACTATGCTCCATGCTATTGTCATCGCAATGGACCATGACGTATTTCATCACAATGCCCCCTGACACCTGTCTTCACAATATTCCATGCCCTTGTCATCACAATGCACCACACCCTTGTCATCAAAATGCTCCATGACCATTGTCATCACTAAGCTCCATGACCGTTGACATCACAATGCTCCATGTCATTGTCATCACAATGCTCCATGAACCCTCTAATCACATTGCTCCATGCCCTTGTCATCACACAGCTCCTGGACACTTGTCATCACAATGCTCGATGGCCTACTCATCACAATGCTCCATGCCCTTGTCATCACAATGCTCCATGAACCCTGTCAACACAATGCTCCGTGACTCCAGTCATCACAATGCTTCATAACGTTTGTCAATACAACGGTCCATGCCCGCGTCATCACAAGGCTCTGTGACCTTTTTAACCACAATGCTCCATGAACATTTCATCACAATGCTCCGTGAGCCTTGTTATCACAATGCTCCATGCCTTTGTGAGAACAATGCTCCATGACCCTTGTCATCACAATGTGCCATATGATTTTCATCACAATGATCCACAACCTTGTCATCACTCTGCTCCATCAACCTTGTAATCAGAATGTTCCATGCACTTCTCATCCAAATGCTCTCTCACATGAGATATCACAATGTTCCATAACTAGTCATCACAATCCTCCCTCACCATTGTTATCCCAATGTTCCATGACAACTGTCATCACAATGCTACATCCCCTTATCAGCACAATGTTCCATGACCCCTGACATCACAATGCTCCATGACCACTGTCATCACAACACTCCATAACACCTGACAACACAATGATCCGGGACTCTTGTCATCACAATGCTCCAAGACCCCTGTCATCACAATACTCCATGAACATTTTCAGCCCAGTGCTCATGACCCTTGTCATCACAATGATCCATGCCCTTGTCATCCCAATGTTCCATGACGCTTGTAATCACAGTGCTCCATGACATCTGTCATCACAATGCTCCATGCCTTTGTCAGCAAAATGTTACATGACCTGGTCATTACAATGCTCTATGCGCTTGTCATCACAATACTCCCTTACAATTGTCATCACAATCCTCCAGGAACCTTGGGATCACATTGCTTCAGGCCCTTGTCATCAAAATGCTCCATGCTCCTTGAAATCAAAATGATCCGTGACCTCTGTCATCACAATGCTCCAAACACTTGTGATCACAGTGTTCCATAAAACTTGTCCTCACAACGCTCCATGATGCCTGTCATCACAATACTCCATGCCCTTTTCATCACAATGCTCCATGACCATTGTCATCAAAATTCTCAATACACTTGTGATCACAATGCTCCCTGACACTTGTCATCAGAATGCTCCTTGAAACCTGTCACGAAAAGGCTCCATGCTTTTTTCATCACAATGCCCCATGCCATTTTCATCACAATGCTCCATGCCATTGTCATCAAAATACTCCACAAGCTTGTCATCAGAATGCTCCATGACCCTTGTCATCACAATTCTCCATGCACTTGTCAGCACAATGCTCCCTGACCCTTATCATCACAATGCTCCAAGCCATTGTCATGACAATGCTCCATTACCTTTGTCATCAGAATCCTCCATGACACTTGGCATCACAATGCTCCATGTCATTGTCATCACAATGGGCCATTACATATGTCATCACAATGCTCCCTGACACCTATCTTCACAATACTGCATGACCTGGTCATCACAATGCTCCATGCCCTTGTCATCACAATGTGCCTTTACAATTCTCATCACAATAATCCATGAAACTTATTAGACCAATGCTCCTTGCCCTTGTTATCACAATGTTCCATGACCCATGTAATCAGAATGCTCCATGCCCCTTTTCATCAGAATGCTCCATGAGACATGTCATCAGAAGGCTCCATGGATTTCTCTTCACAATGCTCCATGACCTTTGTCATCACAATGCTCCAAGACCCATGTAATCACAATGCTTCATGCCCCTGTCATCGCAATGGACCATGACATTTGGCATCACAATGCTCCATGCCATTGTCTTTGAAATTGACCATGACATATGTTATCACAATGCCCCCTTACACCTGTCTTCACAATACTCCATACCCTTGTCATCACAATGCTCCATGCCCTTGTCATCACAATGCACCATGTCCAATGTCATCACAATAATCTATTAAACTTGTCAGACCAATGCTCCATGCCCCTGTCATCACAATGTTCCATGCCCTTGTCATCACAATGCTCCATGGCCCTTGTCATCACAATGCTACGTGACTCCAGTCATCACAATGCTTCATAACGTTTCTCATCACAACGGTCCATGGCTGTGTCATCGCAAGGCTCTGTGACATTTGTAACCACAATGCTCCATGAAATTTTCATCACAATGCTCCGTGACCCTTGTCATCACAATGCTCCATGCCTTTTTCAGAACAATGCTCCATGACCCTTGTCATCACAATGTGCCATGTGCTTTTCATCACAATGATCCACAACCTTGTCATCGCTATGCTCCATAAACCTTGTAATCACAATGCTCCATGCACTTCTCATCCAAATGCTCTCTCACATGAGATATCACAATGTTCCATCACTAGTCATCACAATCCACCCTCACCCCTGTTATCACAATGTTCCATGACCCCTGTCATCACAATGTTCCATAATCCCTGTCATCAAAATGCTCCATGACCCTTTTCATCCCAAAGCTCCATGACCCCTGGCATCACAATGTTCTGTAACCCCAGTCATCAAAATGTTCCATTACACTTTTCATCAAATTGCTGCATGACCCTGTCATCAAAATGCTCCCTGCCCTTCTCATCACAATGCACCACACCCTTGTCATCAAAATGCTCCATGACCATGGTCATCACTAAGCTCCATGACCCTTGGCATCACAGTGCTCCATGCCATGGACATCACAATGCTCCATGAACCCTCTCATCAAATTGCTCCATTCACTTGTCATCACAAAGCTCCATGACACTTGTCATCACAATGCTCGATGCCCTTCTCATCACAATGCTCCATGTCCTTGTCATTACAATCCTCCATCACCCATGTATCACAGTGTACCGAGCCCTTGTCATCACAATGCGCCATGCCCACTGTCATCACAATAATCCATGAAACATTTCAGACAAATGCTCAATGCACTTCTCATCACAATGCTCCATTACCACTGTCAACAATGCTCCGTGACCCCTGCCATCACAATGTTCCACGGCCTTGTGATCACAGGACACCATGACAATTGTCATCACAATGCTCCAAGACCCATGTAATCACAATGCTCCATTCTCTTGTCATCACAAAGCTCCATGACGCATGTCATCAGAATGTTCCATAGCTTTCTCCTCACAATGTTCCATGCCCTTGTCATCACAATGCTCCAAGACACTCGTAATCACAATGCTCCATGCCCCTTTTCTTCAGAAGGCTCCATGATATTTGTCATCACAAGTCTCCATGGTCAACTCATCACAATGCTCCAAGACCTTGTCATCACCATGCTCCATTTTCTTGTCATCACAATGCTCCATGACCCCTGTCATCACAATAATCCAGGAACATTTTCAGCCCAATGTTCCATGACCTTCTCATCACAATGCTCCATGACCAGTATCATCGCAATGCTCCATGACCACTGTCATCACAACACTCCATGACACCTGACAACACAATGATCCGGGACTCTTGTCATCACAATGCTCCAAGACCCCTGTAATCACAATGCTCCATGACCCCTTTCATCACAATACTCTATGAACATTTTCAGCCCAATGATCCATGACCCTTGTCATCACAATGATCCATGCCCTTGTCATCCCAATGTTCCATGACCCCTGTATTCACAGTGCTCCATGACGCTTGTCATCACAGTGCTCCATGACACCTGTCTTCATAATGCTCCATGCCTTTGTCAGCAAAATGCTACATGACCTTGTCATTACAATGCTCTATGCACTTGTCATCAAAATACTCGATTACCATTGTCATCACAATCCTCCATGAACCTTGGGATCACATTGCTTCATGCCCTTGTCATCACAATGCTCCATGCTCCTTGAAATCAAAATGAGCCATGACCTCTGTCATCACAATGCTCCAACCCTTGTGATCACAATGTTCCATAACACATGTCCTCACAATGCTCCATGATGCCTGTCTACACAATAATCCATACACTTTTCATCACAATGCTCCATGACCTTTGTCATCACAATTCTCAATACACTTGTCATCACAATGCTCCCTGACACTTGTCGTCAGTATGCTCCATGAAACCTGTCATGACAAGGCTCCATGCCTTTTTCATCACAATGATGCATGCCCTTTTCATCACAATGCTCCAAGACCCCTGGAATCACAATGCTCCATGCTCTTGCCATCCAAAGCTTCATGACGCATGTCATCAGAATGTTCCATGGACTTCTCATCACAATGCTCCCTGCTCTTGTCTTCACAATGCTCTAAGACCCCTGTAATCACAATGCCCCATGCCCCTTTTCATCTCAATGCTCCATGAACCCTGTCATCACAATGAACAATGCCCATCATCATAATGCTTCAGGCTATTGTCATCAAAATCAAATGAAAATGCTCCATGACCTCTGTCATCACAATGCTCAAAATCCTGGTGATAACAATGTTGCATAACACTTATCATCACAACATCCCATGACGCTCATCATCACAATTATCCATGGTCTTCTCATCATAAGGCTCCATGAACTTTGTCATCAAAATTCTCAATACACTTGTCATCACAATGCTAGCTGACACTTGTCGTCAGAATGCTCCTTGAAACCTGTCACAAAAAGGCTCCCTGTCTTTTTCATCACAAAGACCCATGCCGTTTTCATCCCAATGCTGCATGCCATTGTCATCAAAATACACCACAGGCTTGTCATCAGAATGCTCCATGACCCTTGTCATCACTATTCTCCATGCACTTGTCAGAACAATGCTCCCTGACCCTTGTCATCACAATGATCCAAGCCATTGTCATCACAATGCTCCATTACCTTTGTCATTAGAATCCTCCATGACACTTGGCATCACAATGCTCCAAGACATTGTCATCACAATGGGCCATTACATATGTAATCACAATGCTCCCTGACAACTCTCTTCACAATACTGCATGACCTGGTCATCACAATGCTCCATGCTCTTGTCTTCACAATGCGCCATTCCAACTGTCATCACAATAATCCATGAAACTTATTAGACCAATGCTCCATGCCCTTGTCATCACATTGCTCCATGCTCTTGTTATCACAATGTTCCAAGACCCCTGTAATCAGAATGCCCCATGCCCCTTTTCATCAGTATGCTCCATGAGACTTGTCATCGCAAGGCTCCATGGTTTTCTCATCACAATGCTCCAGGACCTTGTCATCACAATGGTTCATGACGTTGTCATGAAAATTCTCAATGGCCCTTGTCTTCATAATGCTCCAAGCCCTAGTCATCACAGTGCTCCATTATATTTGTCATCACAATCCTCCCTTGCATTTGGCATCACTATGCTCCATGCTATTGTCATCGCAATGGACCATGACATATTTCATCACAATGCCCCCTGACACCTGTCTTCACAATATTCCATGCCCTTGTCATCACAATGCTCCCTGCCCTTCTCATCACAATGCACCACACCCTTGTCATCAAAATGCTCCATGACCATTGTCATCACTAAGCTACATGACCGTTGACATCACAATGCTCCATGTCATTGTCATCACAATGCTCCATGAACCCTCTAATCACATTGCTCCATGCCCTTGTCATCACACAGCTCCTGGACACTTGTCATCACAATGCTCGATGGCCTACTCATCACAATGCTCCATGACCTTGTCATCACAATGCTCCATGAACCCTGTCAACACAATGCTCCGTGACTCCAGTCATCACAATGCTTCATAACGTTTGTCAATACAACGGTCCATGCCCGCGTCATCACAAGGCTCTGTGACCTTTTTAACCACAATGCTCCATGAACATTTCATCACAATGCTCCGTGAGCCTTGTTATCACAATGCTCCATGCCTTTGTCAGAACAATGCTCCATTACCCTTGTCATCACAATGTGCCATATGATTTTTATCACAATGATCCACAACCTTGTCATCACTCTGCTCCATCAACCTTGTAATCAGAATGCTCCATGCACTTCTCATCCAAATGCTCTCTCACATGAGATATCACAATGTTCCATCACTAGTCATCACAATCCTCCCTCACCATTGTTATCCCAATGTTCCATGACAACTGTCATCACAATGCTACATCCCCTTATCAGCACAATGTTCCATGACCCCTGACATCACAATGCTCCATGACCATTGTCATCACAACACTCCATAACACCTGACAACACAATGATCCGGGACTCTTGTCATCACAATGCTCCAAGACCCCTGTCATCACAATACTCCATGAACATTTTCAGCCCAGTGCTCATGACCCTTGTCATCACAATGATCCATGCCCTTGTCATCCCAATGTTCCATGACGCTTGTAATCACAGTGCTCCATGACATCTGTCATCACAATGCTCCATGCCTTTGTCAGCAAAATGTTACATGACCTGGTCATTACAATGCTCTATGCGCTTGTCATCACAATACTCCCTTACAATTGTCATCACAATCCTCCAGGAAACTTGGGATCACATTGCTTCAGGCCCTTGTCATCAAAATGCCCCATGCTCCTTGAAATCAAAATGATCCGTGACCTCTGTCATCACAATGCTCCAAACCCTTGTGATCACAGTGTTCCATAACACTTGTCCTCACAACGCTCCATGATGCCTGTCATCACAATACTCCATGCCCTTTTCATCACAATGCTCCATGACCATTGTCATCAAAATTCTCAATACACATGTGATCACAATGCTCCCTGACACTTGTCATCAGAATGCTCCTTGAAACCTGTCACGAAAAGGCTCCATGCTTTTTTCATCACAATGCCCCATGCCATTTTCATCACAATGCTCCATGCCATTGTCATCAAAATACTCCACAAGCTTGTCATCAGAATGCTCCATGACCCTTGTCATCACAATTCTCCATGCACTTGTCAGCACAATGCTCCCTGACCCTTATCATCACAATGCTCCAAGCCATTGTCATGACAATGCTCCATTACCTTTGTCATCAGAATCCTCCATGACACTTGGCATCACAATGCTCCATGTCATTGTCATCACAATGGGCCATTACATATGTCATCACAATGCTCCCTGACACCTATCTTCACAATACTGCATGACCTGGTCATCACAATGCTCCATGCCCTTGTCATCACAATGTGCCTTTACAACTCTCATCACAATAATCCATGAAACTTATTAGACCAATGCTCCTTGCCCTTGTTATCACAATGTTCCATGACCCATGTAATCAGAATGCTCCATGCCCCTTTTCATCAGAATGCTCCATGAGACATGTCATCAGAAGGCTCCATGGATTTCTCTTCACAATGCTCCATGACCTTTGTCATCACAATGCTCAAAGACCCATGTAATCATAATAGGCCATTCCAACTGTCATCGCAACAAACCATGAAACTTATTACACCAATGTTCCCTGCACTTGTCATCACAATGCTCCATGCCCTTGTTATAACAATGCTCCATGACCCCTGTCATCATAATGCTCCGTTACTCCAGTCATCACAATGCTTCATGAACTTTGTCATTACAATGGTCCATTCCCTCGTCATCAACAGTCTCTGTGACCATTTTAAACCCAATGCTCCATGAACTTTTCATCACAATGCTCTTTGACCCTTGTCATCATAATGCTCTATGCCTTTCTCAGCACAATGCTCCATGACCCTTGTCATCACAATGCTCCATGCACTTGTCAGCACAATGTTCCATGACACATGTCATCACAGTGCTCCATGACCCCTGTCATCACAATGCTCAGTGACTCCAGTCATCACAATGCTCCATAACATTTTTACTCAAAATCTTCCAAGCCCGCGTCATCACAAGGCTCTGTGATATTTGTTACCACAATGCTCCATGAACTTTTCATTACAATTCTCTGTGACCCTCGTCATCACAATGCTACATGTCTTTGTCAGAACAATGCTCCATGACCATTGTCATCACAATGTGCCACGCACATTTCATCACAACGGTCCACAACCTTGTCATTGCAATGCTCCATAAACCTTGTAATCATAATGCTCCATGCACTTCTCATCAAAATGCGCTGTTACCAGAGATATCACAGTATTCCATCCCTAGTCATCACAATACTCCCTCACCCCTGTAATCACAATATTCCATGACCCTGTCATCACACTGCTACATCCCCTTATCAGCACAATGTTCCAAGACCCCTGACATCACAGTGTTCCATAACCCATGTCATCAAAATGCTCCATGACCCTTTTCATCCCAAAGCTCCAAGACACCTGACATCACAATGTTCTATAACCCCTGCCATCAAAATGTTCCATTACAATTTTCATCAAATTGCTGCATGACCCGGTCATCAAAATTCTCCCTACACTTCTCATCACAATGCACCATGTCCTTGTCATCAAAATGCTCCATGACTGGTCAGCAGAAAGCTCCATGACCCCTGGCATCACAATGCTAAATGTCATTGTCATCAAAATGCTCCATGAACCCTCTCATAACATTGCTCAATGCCCTTGTCATCACAAAGCTCCATGACACTTGTCATAACAATGCTCGATGCCCTTCTCATCACAATGCTCCATGCCCTTGTCATTACAATCCTGCATGACGAATGTATCATAGTGTTCCGTACCCTTGTCATAACAATGCTCCATGCCCACTCTCATCAAAAAAATACATGAAATATTTCAGACCAATATTGAATGCCCTTCTCATCACAATGCTCCATTACCTCTGTCATAACAATGCACCCTGACCCCTGCCATCACAATGTTCAACGGCCTAGTCTTCACAAGGTTCCATGACACTTGTCATCACAATGCTGAAAACCACGGTTATCACAATGCTCCATGCCCTTCTCATCACTAAGCTCCATGACGCATGTCATCAGAATGTTCCATGGCCTTCTCATCACAATGTTCCATGCCCTTGTCATCACAATGCCCCAAGACCCTTGTAACCACAATGCTCCATGCCCCTTTTCATCTCAATGCTCCATGAACCCTGTCATCACAGTGCACGATGCCCATCATCATAATACTTCAGTCTATTGTCATCACAATGAAATTAATATTCTCCATGACCTCTGATATCATAATGCTACAAACCCTTGTGATCACAATGTTCCATAAAACTTATCATCACAACACCCAATGACGCTCATCATCACAATTATCCATGGTCTTATCATCACAATGCTCCATGATCTTTGTCATCACGATGCTCAATACACTTGTCATCACAATGCTCCCTGACACTTGTCGTCAGTATGCTCCTTGAAAACTGTCATGACAAGGATCCATGCCTTTTTCATCACAATAATCCATGTCCTTTCCATCAGAGTGCTCCAAGATCCGTGTAATCACAATGCTCCATGGACTTGTCATCAAAAAGCTCCATGAGGCATGTCATCAGAATGTTTCCTGGCCTTCTCATCACAATGTTCCATGCCCTTTTCATCACAATGCTCCAAGACCCCTGTAATCACAATGCTCCATGCCCCTTTTCATCAGAATGCTCCATGAGATCTTTCATCACAAGTCTCAATGGTCTTCTCATCACAATGCTCCAGGACCTTGTCATCACCATGATCCATTCCCTTATCATCACAATGCTACATGACCCCTGTCATCTCAATTATCCATGAACATTTTCAGCCCAATGCTCCACGACCTTCTCATCACAATGCTCCATGGCCAATATCATCACAATGCTCCATGACCACAGTCATCACAACACTCCATGACAGCTGACAACACAATGATCCGGGACTCTTGTCATCACAATGCTCCATTCCCTAGTCGTCACAATGCTCTATGACCCCTGTCATCACAACACTCCATGAACATTTTCACCCCAGTGCTTCATGAAGCTTGTCATCACAAGGATCCATGCCCTTGTCATCCCAATGCTCCATGACCCCTGTATTCACAATGCTCCTTGACACTTGTCATCACAGAGCTCCATGACACATGTCATCACAATGCTCCATGCCTTTGTCAGCAAAATGCTACATGACCTTGTCATTATAATTCTCTATGCGCTTGTCATCACAATACTCCATTTCCATTGTCATCACAATCCTCCATGAACCTTGGGATCACATTGATTCATGCCCTTGTCATCACAATGCTCCATGCTCCTTGAAATCAAAATGATCCATGACCTCTGTCATCACAATGCTCCAAACCCTTGTGATCACAATGTTCCATAACACTTGTCATCACAACACTCAATGATGCCTGTCATCACAATACTCCATGCCCTTTTCATCACAATGCTCCATGACCTTTGTCAACATAATTCTCTTTACACTTGTCATCACAATGCTCGCTGACACATGTCATCAGAATGCTCCTTGAAACCTGTCACGAAAAGGCTCCATGCCTTTTTCATCACGATGCCCAATGCCGTTTTCATCACATTGCTCCATTCCATTTTCATTAAATACTCCACAAGCTTTTCATCAGAATGCTCCCTGACCCTTGTCATCACAATTCTCCATGCACTTGTCAGCACAATGCTCCCTGACCCTTGTCATCACAATGCTCCAAGCCATTGTCATCACTATGCTCCATGACCCCTGTCATCACAATAATCCATGAACATTTTCAGCCCAATGCTCCACGACCTTCTCATCACAATGCTCAATAGCCAATATCATCACAATGCTCCATGACCACTGTCATCACAACACTCCATGACACCTGACAACACAATGATCCGGGACTCTTGTCATCACAATGCTCCATACCCTAGTCATCACAATGCTCGATGACCCCTGTTATCTCAACACTCCATGAACATTTTCAGCCAAGTGCTCCATGACCCTTGTCAACCCAATGCTCCATGACCCCTGTATTCACAAGGCTCCTTGACGCTTCTCATCACAGTGCTCCATGACACTTGTCATCACAATGCTCCCTGACCCTTGGCATCAGTATGCTCCTTGAACCCTGTCATGACAAGTTTCCATGCATTTTTCATCACAATGATCCATGACCGTTTCATCACAATGCTCCAAGTTCCCTGTAATCACAATGCTCCATGCCCTTGTCATCACAAAACTCCATGATGCATGACATAAGAATGCTCCATGGCCTTCTCATCACAGTGCTCTATGCCCTAGTCATAACAATGCTCCAAGATCCCTGTAATCACAATGCTCCATGTCTCTTTTCATCAGAATGCTCAATGAGACTTGCAATCACAAGTCTCCATGGTCTTCTCATCACAATGTTCCAGGACCTTGACATCACCATGATCCATTCCCTTGTCATCACAATGCTCCATGACCCCTGTCATCACAATAATCCATTAACATTTTCAGCCCAATGCTCCACGACCTTCTCATCACAATGCTCCATGCCCTTGCCATCACAATGCTCCATTACCCCTGTCATAACAATGCTCCATGACCCCTGCCATCACGATGTTCCATGGCCTTGTCATCACATGGCTCCATGACCCTTCTCATCACAATGCTCCAAGAACACTGTAATCACAATGCTCTATGCCCCTTTTCATCTCAATGATCCATGAACCCTGTCATCACAATGCACCCTGCCCATCATCATAATGCTTCATGCTATTGTCATAACAACGAAATAAAATGTTCCATGACCTCTGTCATAACAATGTTCCAAACCCTTGTGATCACAATATTCCATAACACTTGTCATCACAATGCCCCAGGATGCTCGTCATCACAATTATCCATGGTCTTCTCATCACAATGCTCCATGACCTTCGTCATCACAATGCTCAATCCACTTGTCATCAACATGCTCCCTGCCACTTGTTGTCTGTAAGCTCCTTGAACCCTGTCATGACTAGGCTCCATGCCTTTTTCATCACAATGATCCATGCCCTTTTCATCACAATGCTCCAAGTCCCATGTAATCACAATGGTCCATGCCATTGTCATCACAATGCACCATGCCCACTCTCATCACAATAATCTATGAAACTTGTCAGACCAATGCTCCATGCCACTGTCATCACAATGCTCCATGCCCATGTCATCACAATGCTCCATGACCCCTGTCATCAAAATGCTCCGTGACTCCAGTCATCACAATGCTTCATAACGTTTTTCATCACAGTGGTCCATTCCCGCGTCATCACAAGGCTCTGTGACCTTTGTAACCACAATGCTCCATGAACTTTTCATCACAATTCTCTGAGAAACTTGTCATCACAATGCTCCATGTCTTTGTCAGAACAATGCTCCATGAACATTGTCATCACAATGTGCCACGCGCATTTCATCACAACGTTCCAAACCTTGTCATTGCAATGCTCCATAAACCTTGTAATCACAATGGTCCATGCACTTATCATCAAAATGCTCTCTCACCAGAGATATCACAATGTTCCATCACTAGTCATCACAATACACCCTCATCCTTGTAATCACAATGTTCCATGACACTGTTATCACAATGCTACATCCCCTTATCTGCACAATGTTCCATGACCCCTGCCATCAAAATGTTCCATAAGCCCTGTCATCAAAATGCTCCATGACCCGTTCCATCCCAAAGCTCCAAGACCCCTGTCATCACAATGTTCTATAACCCCTGCCATCAAAATGTTCCATTATACTTTTTATCAAATTGCTGCATGACGCGGTTATCAAAATGCTCCCTGCCCTTCTCATCAAAATGCTCCATGACTTGTCATCACAAAGCTCCAAGACCCTTGGCATCACAATGCTCCATGTCACTGTCATCACAATGCTCCATGAACCATTTCATCACATTGCTCCATGCCCTTGTCATCACACAGCTCCATGACACTTCTCATCACAATGCTCCATGCCCTTGTCATTACAGTCCTGCATGACCCATGTATCACAGTGTTCCGTGCCCTTGTCATCACAATGCTCCATGCCCACTCTCATCACAATAATCCATGAAACATTTCAGACCGAAGTTCCATACCCTTCTCATCACAATGCTCCATTACCCCTGTCATAACAATGCACCATGACACCTGCCATCACAATGATCCACGGCCTAGTCATCACAAGGTTCCATGATAATTCTCATCACAATGCTCAAGACCCCTGATATCACAATGCTCCATGCCCTTGTCATCACAAAGCTCCATGACGCATGTCATCAGAATGTTCCATGGCCTTCTCATCACAGTGCTCCATGCCCTTGTCATCACAATGCTCCAAGACCCTTGTCATCACAATGCTCCATGCCCCATTTCATCTCAATGCTCCATGAAATCTGTCATCACAATGCCCCAAGACCCTTGTAATCACAATGCTCCATGCCCCTTTTCATCTCAATGCTCCATGAACCCTGTCATCACAATGCACAATGCCCATCATCATAATGCTTCAGGCTATTGTCTTCACAATGAAATCAATATTCTGCATGACCTCTGTCATCATAATGCTCCAAATCCTTGTGATCACAGTGTTGCATAACACGTATCATCACAACACCCCATGACGCTCATCATCACAATTATCCATGGTCTTCTCATCACAATGCTCCATGATCTTTGTCATCACAATGCTCAATACACTTGTCATCACAATGCTCCCGGACCCTTTTCGTCAGTATGCTCCTTGAACCCTGTCATGACAAGTTTCCATGCATTTTTCATCACAATGATCCATGACCATTTCATCACAATGCTCCAAGGTCCCTGTAATCACAATGCTCCATGCCCTTGTCATCACAAAACTCCATGATGCATGTCATCAGAATTCTCCATGGCCTTCTCATCACAATGCTCTATGCCCTAGTCATAACAATGCTCCAAGACCCCTGTAATCACAATGCTCCATGCCCCTTTTCATCAGAATGCTCCATGAGACTTGCCATCACAAGTCTCCATGGTCTTCTCATCACAATGATCCAGGACCTTGACATCACCAGGATCCATGCCCTTGTCATCACAATGCTCCATGACCCCTGTCATCACAATAATCCATGAACATTTTCAGCCCAATGCTCCACGACCTTCTCATCACAATGCTCCATTGCCAATATCATCACAATGCTCCATGACCACTGTCATCACAACACTCCATGACACCTGACAACACAATGATCCAGGACTCTTGTCATCACAATGCTCCATTCCCTTGTCGTCACAATGTTACATGACACCTATCATCACAACTCTCCATGAACATTTTCAGCCCAGTGCTCCATGACCCTTGTCATCACAATGATCCATGCCCTTGTCATCCCAATGCTCCATGACCCCTGTATTCACAATGCTCCTTGACGCTTGTCATCACAGTGCTCCATGACACATGTCATCACAATGCTCCATGCCTTTGTCAGCAAAATGCTACATGAACTTGTATTACAATGCTCTATGCACTTGTCACCACAATACTCCATTTCCATTGTCATCACAATCCTCCATGAACTTTGGGATCACATTGCTTCATGCCCTTGTCATCACAATGCTCCATGCTCCTTGAAATCAAAATGATCCATGACCTCTGTCATCACAATGCTCCAAACCCTTGTGATCACAATGTTCCATAACACTTGTCATCACAACGCTCCATGATGCCTGTCATCACAATAATCCATGCCCTTTTCATCACAATGCTCCATGACCTTTGTCACCACAATTCTCAATACACTTGTCATCACAATCCTCCCTGACACTTGTCATCAGAATGCTCCTTGAACCCTGTCACGAAAAGGCTCCATGCCTTTTTCATCACAATGCCCCATGCCATTTTCATCAGAATGCTCCATGCCATTGTCATCAAAATACTCCACAAGCTTGTCATCAGAATGCTCCATGACCCTTGTCATCACAATTCTCCATGCACATTTCAGCACAATGCTCCGTGGCCCTTGTCTTCACAATGCTCCAAGCCATTGTCATAACAAGGCTCCATTACATTTGTCATCAGGATCCTCCCTGACACTTGGCATCACAGTGCTCCATGCCATCCTCATCACAATGGGCCATTACATATGTGATCACAATGCTCCCTGACACCTGTCTTCACAATACGGCATGACCTGGTCATCACAATGCTCCATGCCCTTGTCATCACAGTGTGCCATACCAACTCTCATCGCAATACTCCATGAAATTATTAGACCAATGTTCCATGTCCTTGTCATCACAAAGCTCCATGCCCTTGTTACCACAATGCTCCATGACCCCTGTCATCACAATGCTCCGTGACTCCAGTCATCACAATGCTTCATGACCTTTGTCATCACAATGGTCCATGCCCTCGTCATCAACAGTCTCTGTGACCATTTTAACCACAATGCTCCATGAACTTTTCATCACAGTGCTCTTTGACCCTTGTCATCACAATGCTCTATGCCTTTCTCAGCACAATGCTCCCTGAACCTTGTCATCACAATGCTCCATTACCTTTGTCATCAGTATCCTCCATGACACTTGGCCTCACAATGCTCCATGCCATCCTCATCACAATGGGCCATTACAAATGTCATCACAATGCTCCCTGACACCTCTCTTAACAATACGGCATGACCTGGTCATCAGGATGCTCCATGCCCCCTGATATTACAATGTTTCATAACACCTGTCATCAAAATTTTCCATAAAACTTTTCATTAAATTGCTCCATGACCCTGTCCTCAGGATGCTCCCTGCCCTTCTCATCACAATGCACAACGCCCTTGCCATCAAAATGCTCCTGACCTTTGTCATCACAAAGATCAATGACACTTGGCATCACACTGCTCCAAGTCATTGTCATCACAGTGCTCCAAGAATGCTCTCATCACATTGATCCATGCCTATGTGTTCACAAAGCTCCATGACACATGTCATCAGAATGCTCCATGGCCTTCTCATCACAATGCTCCATGTCCTTGCCATCACAATGCTCCATTACATCAGTAATAACAATGCTCCATGACCCCTGCCATCACAATGTTCCATGGCCTTGTCATCACAAAGCTCCATGACCCTTCTCATCACAATGCTCCAAGAACCCTGTAATCACAATGCTCTATGCCGCTTTTCATCTCAATGATCTATGAACCCTGTCATCACAATTCACCATGCCCATCATCATAATGCTTCATGCTATTGTCATCACAACAAAATTAAAATGCTCCATGACCTCTGTCATCACAATGCTCCAAGACCCCTGTAATCACAATGCTCCATGCCCCTTTTAATCAGAATGCTCCATGAGACTTGCCATCACAAGTCTCCATGGTCTTCTCATCACAATGTTCCAGGACCTTGACATCATCATGATCCATTCCCTTGTCATCACAATGCTCCATGACCCCTGTCATCAAAATAATCCATGAACATTTTCAGCCCAATGCTCCACGACCTTCTCATCACAATGCTACATTGCCAATATCATCACAATGCTCCATGACCACTGTCACCACAACACTTCATGACACCTGACAACACAATGATCCAGGACTCTTGTCATCACAATGCTCCATTCCCTTGTCATCACAATGCTCCATGACACCTGTCAGCACAACTCTCCATGAACATTTTCAGCCCAGTGCTCCATGACCCTTGTCATCACAATGATCCATGCCCTTGTCATCCAAATGCTCCATGACCCCTGTATTCACTATGCTCCTTGACGCTTGTCATCACAGTGCTCCATGACACATGTCATCACAATGCTCCATGCCTTTGTCAGCAAAATGCTACATGACCTTGTCATTACAATGCTCTATGCGCTTGTCATCACAATACTCCATTTCCATTGTCATCACAATCCTCCATGAATATTGCGATCACATTGCTTCATGCCCTTGTCATCACAATGCTCCATGCTCCTTGAAATGAAAATGATCCATGACCTCTGTCATCACAATGCTCCAAACCCTTGTGATCACAATGTTCCATAACACTTGTCATCACAACGCTCCATGATGCCTGTCATCACAATACTCCATGCACTTTTCATCACAATGCTCCATGACCTTTGTCACCACAATTCTCAATACACTTGTCATCACAATGCTCCCTGACACTTGTCATCAGAATGCTCCTTCTACCGTGTCACGAAAAGGGTCCATGCCTTTTTCATCACAATGCCCCATGCCATTTTCATCACAATGCTCCATGCCATTGTCATCAAAATACTCCACAAGCTTGTCATCAGAATGCTCCATGACCCTTGTCATCACAATTCTCCATGCACTTGTCAGCACAATGCTCCCTGAACCTTGTCATCACAATGCTCCAAGCCATTGTCATCACAATGCTCCATTACCTTTGTCATCAGTATCTTCCATGACACTTGGCCTCACAATGCTCCATGCCATCCTCATCACAATGGGCCATTACAAATGTCATCACAATGCTCCCTGACACCTCTCTTAACAATACGGCATGACCTGGTCATCACAATGCTCCATGCCCTTGTCATCACAGTGTGCCATTCCAATTCTCATCGCAATACTCCATGAAAGTTGTTAGACCAATGTTCCATGTCATTGTCATCACAATGCTCCATACCCTTGTTATCACAATGCTACATGACCCCTGTCATCACAATGCTCTGTGACTCCAGTCATCACAATGCCTCATGAACTTTGTCATCACAATGGTCCATGCCCTCGTCATCAACAGTCTATGTGACCTTTTTAACCACAAAGATCCATGAACTTTTCATCACAATGCTCTTTGACCCTTGTCATCACAATGCTCTATGCCTTTCTCAGCACAATGCTCCATGACCCTTGTCATCACAATGCTCCATGCGCTTGTCAGCACAATGCTCCATGACACATGTCATCACAATGCACCATGCGCTTAACATCACAGTGCTCCACAACATTGTCATCACAATGCTCCATAAAATTTGTCATCACAATGATCCATGCACTTCTCATCAAAATGCTCTTTCACCACTGATATCACAATGCTACATCACTATTTGTCACAATACTCCCTCACCCCTGTCATCACAATGTTCCATGACTCCTGTCATCACAATGCTACATGCACTTATCATCACAATGTTCGATGACCCCTGAAATCACAATGTTCCATAACACCTGTCATCAAATGTTCCATGACACTTTTCATCAAATTGCTCCATGACCCTGTCATCAGAATGCTCCCTGCCTTCTCATCACAATGCACAACGCCCTTGCCATCAAAATGCTCCATGACCTTTGTCATCACAAAGATCCAGGACCCTTGGCATCACAATGCTCCATGTCATTGTCATCACAATGCTCCATGAACGCTCTCATCACATTGCTCCATGCCCTTGTCTTCACAGAGCTCCATGACACATGTCATCAGAATGCTCCATGGCCTTCTCATCACAATGCCCCAAGCCCTGGCCATCACATTGCTCCATTACCCCTGTCATGACAATGCTCCATGACCCCTGCCATCACGATGTTCCATGGCCTTGTCATCACAAGGCTCCATGACCCTTCTCATCACAATGCTCCAAGAACACTGTAATCACAATGCTCTATGCCCCTTTTCATCTCAATGATCCATGAACCCTGTCATCAAAATGCACCATGCCCATCATCATAATGCTTCATGCTATTGTCATAACAACGAAATCAGAATGTTCCATGACCTCTGTCATAACAATGTTCCAAACCCTTGTGATCACAATATTCCATAACACTTGTCATCACAATGCCCCAGGATGCTCGTCATAACAATTATCCATTGTCTTCTCATCACAATGCTCCATGACCTTCGTCATCAAAATGCTCAATACACTTGTCATCAACATGCTCCCTGACACTTGTTGTCTGTATGCTCCTTGAACCCTGTCATGACAAGGCTCCATGCCTTTTTCATCACAATGATCCATGCCCTTTTCATCACAATGCTCCAAGTCCCATTTAATCACAATGGTCCATGCCATTGTCATCACAAAACTCAATGACGCATGTCATCAGAATGCTCCTTGGTCTATTCTTCACAATGCTCCCTGCCCTTGTCTTCACAATGTTCCAAGACCCCTGTAATCACAATGCTCCATTCCCATTTTCATCAGTATGCTCCATGAGACTTGTCATCACAAGGCTCCATGGTTTTGTCATCACAATGCTCCAGGACCTTGTCATCACAATGCTTCACGACCTTGTCATCAAAATTTTCAATGGCTTTTGTAATCATAATGCTCCAAACCCTAATCATCACAATGATCCATTATATTTGTCATCACAATCCTCAATTACATTTGGTATCACAAAGCTCCATGCCATTGTCATCGCCATGGACCATGACATATGTCATCACAATGCTCCCTGACACCTGTCTTCACAATACTCCATGACCTTATCATCACAATGCTCCATGCCCTTGTCATCACAATGCACCATGCCCACTCTCATCACAATAATCTATGAAACTTGTTAGACCAATGCTCCATGCCACTGTCATCACAATGCTCCATGCCCTTGTCATCACAATGCTCCATGACCCCTGTCATCACAATGCTCCGTGACTCCAGTCATCACAATGCTTCATAACGTTTGTCATCACAATGGTCCATGCCCGTGTCATCACAAGGCTCTGTGACCTTTGTAACCACAATGCTCCATGAACTTTTCATCACAATTCTCTGAGAAACTTGTTATCTCAATGCTCCATGTCTTTGTCAGAACAGTGCTCCATGAACATTGTCATCACAATGTGCCACGCGCATTTCATCACAACGTTCCAAACCTTGTCATTGCAATGCTCCATAAACCTTGTAATCACAATGGTCCATGCACTTCTCATCAAAATGCTCTCTCACCAGAGATATCACAATGTTCCATCACTAGTCATCACAATACACCCTCATCCTTGTAATCACAATGTTCCATGACACTGTCATCACAATGCTACATCCCCTTATCATCACAATGTTCCATGACCCCTGCCATCACAATGTTCCATAAGCCCTGTCATCAAAATGCTCCATGACCCTTTCCATCCCAAAGCTCCAAGACACCTGCCATCACAATATTCTATAACCCCTGGCATCAAAATGTTCCATTACACATTTTATCAAATTGCTGCATGACACGGTCATCAAAATGGTCCCTGCCCTTCTCATCAAAATGCTCCATGACTTGTCATCACAAAGCTCCAAGACCCTTGGCATCACAATGCTCCATGTCATTGTCATCACAATGCTCCTTGAACCCTCTCATCACATTGCTCCATGCCCTTGTCATCACAAAGCTCCATGACACTTGTCATCACAATGCTCGATGCCCTTCTCATCACAATGCTCCATGCCCTTGTCATTACAGTCCTGCATGACCCATGTATCACAGTGTTCTGTGCCCTTGTCATCACAATGCTCCATGCCCACTCTCATCACAATAATCCATGAAACATTTCAGACCAAAGGTCCATACCCTTCTCATCACAATGCTCCATTACCCCTGTCATAACAATGCACCATGACACCTGCCATCACAATGATCCACTGCCTAGTCATCAAAAGTTTCCATGATAATTCTCATCACAATGCTCAAGACCCCTGATATCACAATGCTCCATGCCCTGGTCATCACAAAGCTCCATGACGCACGTCATCAGAATGTTCCATGGCCTTCTCATCACAATGCTCCTTTCCCTTGTCATCACAATGCTCCAAGACCCTTGTCATCACAATGCTCCATGCCGCTTTTCATCTCAATGCTCCATGAACCCTGTCATCACAATGCACCATGCCCATCATCATAATGCTTCAGGCTATTGTCATCACAATGAAATCAATATTCTGCATGACCTCTGTCATCATAATGCTCCAAACCCTTGTGATCACAATGTTGCATAACACGTATCATCACAACACCCCATGACGCTCATCATCACAATTATCCATGGTCTTCTCATCACAATGATCCATGATCTTTGTCATCACAATGCTCAATACACTTGGCATCACAATGCTCCCTGACCCTTGTCGTCAGTATGCTCCTTGAACCCTGTCATGACATGTTTCCGTGCATTTTTCATCACAATGATCCATGACCATTTCATCACAATTCCCCAAGGTCCCTGTAATCACAATGCTCCATACCCTTGTCATCACAAAACTCCATGACGCATGTCATCAGAATGCTCCATGGCCTTCTCATCACAATTCCCTATGCCCTAGTCATAACAATGCTCCACGACCCCTGTAATCACAATGCTCCATGCCCCTTTTCATCAGAATGCTCCATGAGACTTGCCATCACAAGTCTCCATGGTCTTCTCATCACAATGTTCCAGGACCTTGACATCACAATGATCCATTCCCTTGTCATCACAATGCTCCATGACCCCTGTCATCACAATAATCCATGAACATTTTCAGCACAATGCTCCACGACCTTCTCATCACAATGCTCCATTGCCAATATCATCACAATGCTCCATGACCACTGTCATCACAACACTCCATGACACCTGACAACACAATGATCCAGGACTCTTGTCATCACAATGCCCCATTCCCTTGTCGTCACAATGCTACATGACACCTGTCATCACAACTCTCCATGAACATTTTCAGCCCAGTGATCCATGACGCTTGTCATCACAATGATCCATGCGCTTGTCATCCCAAAGCTCCATGACCCCTGTATTCACAATGCTCCTTGACGCTTGTCATCACAGTGCTCCATGACACATGTCATCACAATGCTCCATGCCTTTGTCAGCAAAATGCTACATGACCTTGTCATTACAATGCTCTATGCGCTTGTCATCACAATACTCCATTTCCATTGTCATCACAATCCTCCATGAACTTTGGGATCACATTGCTTCATGCCCTTGTCATCACAATGCTCCATGCTCCTTGAAATCAAAATGATCCATGACCTCAGTCATCACAATGCTCCAAACCCTTGTGATCACAATGTTCCATAACACTTGTCCTCACAACGCTCCATGATGCCTGTCATCACAATACTCCATGCCCTTTTCATCACAATGCTCCATGACGTTTGTCACCACAATTCTCAATACACTTGTCATCACAATGCTCCATGACCTTTGTCACCACAATTCTCAATACACTTGTCATCACAATGCTCCCTGACACTTGTCATCAGAATGCTCCTTGAACACTGTCACGAAAAGGCTCCATGCCTTTTTCATCACAATGCCCCATGCCATTTTCTTCACAATGCTCCATGCCATTGTCATCAAAATACTCCACAAGCTTGTCATCAGAATGCTCCATGACCCTTGTCATCACAATTCTCCATGCACTTGTCAGCACAATGCTCCCTGACCCTTGTCATCACAATGCTCCCAGCCATTGTCATCACAATGCTCCATTACCTTTGTCATCAGAATCCTCCCTGACACTTGGCATCACAATGCTCCATGCCATCCTCATCACAATGGGCCATTACATATGTGATCACAATGCTCCCTGACACCTGTCTTCACCATACGGCATGACCTGGTCATCACAATGCTCCATGCCCTTGTCATCACAGTGTGCCATTCCAACTCTCATCGCAATACTCCATGAAAGTTATTAGACCAATGTTCCATGCCCTTGCCATCACAATGCTCCATGCCCTTGTTATCACAATGCTCCATGACCCTGTCATCACAATGCTCCGTGACTCCAGTCATCACAATGCTTCATGACCTTTGTCATCACAATGGTCCATGTCCTCGTCATCAACAGTCTCTGTGACCTTTTTAACCACAATGCTCCATGAAATTTCATCACAATGCTCTTTGACCCTTGTCATCACAATGCTCTATGCCTTTCTCAGCACAATGCTCCATGACCCTTGTCATCACAATGCTCCATGCGCTTGTCAGCACAATGCTCCATGACACATGTCATCACAATGCACCATGCGCTTGTCATCACAGTGCTCCACAACATTGTCATCACAATGCTCCATAAAATTTGTCATCACAATGCTCCATGCACTTCTCATCAAAATGCTCTCTCACCACTGATATCACAATGCTACATCACTATTTGTCACATTACTCCCTCACCCCTGTCATCACAATGTTCCATGACTCCTGTCATCACAATGCTACATGCACTTATCATCACAATGTTCGATGATCCCTGAAATCACAATGTTCCATAACACCTGTCATCAAAATGTTCCATGACGCTTTTCATCAAATTGCTCCATGACCCTGTCATCAGAATGCTCCCTGCCCTTCTCATCACAATGCACAACGCACTTGCCATCAAAATGCTCCATGACCTTTGTCATCACAAAGATCCATGACCCTTGGCATCACAATGCTCCATGTCATTGTCATCACCATGCTCCATGAACGATCTCAACACATTGCTCCATGCCCTTGTCTTCACATAGCTCCATGACACATGTCATCAGAATGCTCCATGGCCTTCTCATCACAATGCTCCATGCCCTTGCCATCACAATGCTCCATTACACCTGTCATAACAATGCTCCATGAACACTGCCATCACGATGTTCCATGGCCTTGTCATCACAAGGCTCCATGACCCTTCTCATCACAGTGCTCCAAGAACACTGTAATCACAATGCTCTATGCCCCTTTTCATCTCAATGATCCATGAACCCTGTCATCAAAATGCACCATGCCCATCATCATAATGCTTCATGCTATTGTCATAAGAACGAAATCAAATTGTTCCATGACCTCTGTCATAACAATGCTCCCACCCTTGTGATCACAATATTCCATAACACTTGTCATCACAATGCCCCAGGATGCTTGTCATCACAGTTATCCATGGACTTCTCATTACAATGCTCCATGACCTTCGTCATCACAATGCTCAATACACTTGTCATCAACATGTTCCCTGACACTTGTTGTCTGTATGCTCCTTGAACCCTGTCATGACAAGGCTCCATGCCTTTTTCATCACAATGATCCATGCCCTTTTCATCACAATGCTCCAAGTCCAATGTAATCACAATGGTCCATGCCATTGTCATCACAAAGCTCAATGACGCATGCCATCAGAATGCTCCTTGGCCTTCTCCTCACAATGCTCCATGCCCTTGTCTTCACAATGTTCCAAGACCCCTTTAATCACAATGCTCCATTCCCCTTTTAATCAGTATGCTCCATGAGACTTGTCATCACAAGGCTCCATGGTTTTGTCATCACAATGCTCCAGGACCTTGTCATCACAATGCTTCACGACCTTGTCATCAAAATTTTCAGTGGCCCTTGTCATCATAATGCTCCAAACCCTAATCATCACAATGCTCCATTATATTTGTCATCACAATCCTCCATTACATTTGGTATCACAAAGCTCCATGCCATTGTCATCGCCATGGACCATGACATATGTCATCACAATGCTCCCTGACACCTGTCTTCACAATACTCCATGACCTTATCATCACAATGCTCCATGCCCTTGTCATCACAATGCACCATGCCCACTCTCATCACAATAATCTATGAAACTAGTCAGACCAATGCTCCATGCCACTGTCATCACAATGCTCCATGCCCTTGTCATCACAATGCTCCATGACCCTTGTCATCACAATGCTCCACGCCCCTTTTCATCTCAATGCTCCATGAAACCTGTCATCACAATGCACCATGCCCATTATCATAATGCTTCAGGCTATTGTCATCACACTGAAATCAATATTCTGCATGACCTTTGTCATCATAATGCTCCAAACCCTTGTGATCACAATGTTGCATAACACGTATCATCACAACACCCCATGACGCTCATCATCACATTTATCCATGGTCTTCTCATCACAATGCTCCATGCCATCCTCATCACAATGGACCATGACATATGTGATCACAATGCTCCCTGACTCCTGTCTTCACAATACGGCATGACCTGGTCATCACAATGCTCCATGCCCTTGTCATCACAGTGTGCCATTCCAACGCTCATCGTAATACTCCATGAAAGTTATTAGACAAATGTTCCATGCCCTGGCCATCACAATGCTCCATGCCCTTGTTATCACAATGCTCCATGACCCCTGTCATCACAATGCTCCGTGACTCCAGTCATCACAATGCTTCATGACCTTTGTCATCACAATGGTCCATGCCCTCGTCATCAACAGTCTCTGTGACCTTTTTAACCTCCATGCTCCATGAACTTTTCATCACAATGCTCTTTGACACTTGTCATCACAATGCTCTATGCCTTTCTTAGCACAATTCTCCATGACCCTTGTCATCACAATGCTCCAAGACCCTTGTCAGCACAATGCTCCATGACACATGTCATCACAATGCTCCATGCCCTTGCCATCACAATGCTCCATTACACCTGTCATAACAATGCTCCATGACCCCTGCCATCACGATGTTGCATGGCCTTGTCATCACAAGCCTCCATGACCCTTCTCATCACAATGCTCCAAGAACACTCTAATGACAATCCTCTATGCCCCTTTTCATCTCAATGATCCATGAACCCTGTCATCACAATGCACCATGCCCATCATCATAATGCTTCATGCTATTGTCATAACAACGAAATCAAAATGTTCCATGACCTCTGTCATAACAATGCTCCAAACCCTTGTGATCACAATATTCCATAACACTTGTCATCACAATGCCCCAGGATGCTCGTCATCACAATTATCCATGGTGTTCTCATCACAATGCTCCATGACCTTCGTCATCACAATGCTCAATACACTTGTCATCAACATGCTCCCTGACACTTGTTGTCTGTATGCTCCTTGAACCCTGTCATGACAAGGCTCCATGCCTTTTTCATCACAATGATCCATGCCCTTTTCATCACAATGCTCCAAGTCCCATGTAATCACAATGGTCCATGCCATTGTCATCACAAAGCTCAATGACGCATGCCATCAGAATGCTCCTTGGTCTTCTCCTCACAATGCTCCATGCCCTTGTCTTCACAATGTTCCAAGACCCCTGTAATCACAATGCTCCATTCCCCTTTTCATCAGTATGCTCCATGAGACTTGTCATCACAAGGCTCCATGGTTTTGTCATCACAATGCTCCAGGAACTTGTCATCACAATGCTTCACGACCTTGTCAACAAAATTTTCAATGGCCCTTGTCATCATAATGCTCCAAACCCTAATCATCACAATGCTCCATTATATTTGTCATCACAATCCTCCATTACATTTGGTATCACAAAGCTCCATGCCATTGTCATCGCCATGGACCATGACATATGTCATCACAATGCTCCGTGACACCTGTCTTCACAATACACCATGACCTTATCATCACAATGCTCCATGCCCTTGTCATCACAATGCACCATGCCCACTCTCATCACAATAATCTATGAAACTTGTCAGACCAATGCTCCATGCCACTGTCATCACAATGCTCCATGCCCTTGTCATCACAATGCTCCATGACCCCTGTCAGCACAATGCTCCGTGACTCCAGTCATCACAATGCTTCATAACGTTTGTTATCACAATGGTCCATGCCCGCGTCATCACAAGGCTCTGTGTCCTTTTTAACCACAATGCTCCATGAACTTTTCATCACAATTCTCTGAGAAACTTGTCATCACAATGCTCCATGTCTTTGTCAGAACAATGCTCCCTGACCATTGTCATCACAATGTGCCACGCGCATTTCATCACAACGTTCCAAACCTTGTCATTGCAATGCTCCATAAACCTTGTAATCACAATGGTCCATGCACTTCTCATCAAAATGCTCTCTCACCAGAGATATCACAATGTTCCATCACTAGTCATCACAATACACCCTCATCCTTGTAATCACAATGTTCCATGACACTGTCATCACAATGCTACATCCCATTATCATCACAATGTTCCATGACCCCTGCCATCACAATGTTCCATAAGCCCTGTCATCAAAATGCTCCATGACCCTTTCCATCCCAAAGCTCCAAGACCCCTGACATCACAATGTTCTATAACCCCTGCCATCAAAATGTTCCATTACACATTTTATCAAATTGCTGCATGACACGGTCATCAAAATGGTCCCTGACCTTCTCATCAAAATGCTCCATGCCCTTGTCATCACAAAGCTCCATGACACTTGTCATCACAATGCTCGATGCCCTTCTCATCACAATGCTCCATGCCCTTGTCATTACAGTCCTGCATGACCCATGTATCACAGTGTACCGTGCCCTTGTCATCACAATGCTCCATGCCCACTCTCATCACAATAATCCATGAAACATTTCAGACCAAAGTTCCATACCCTTCTCATCACAATGCTCCATTAACCCTGTCATAACAATGCACCATGACACCTGCCATCACAATGATCCACGGCCTAGTCATCACAAGGTTCCATGATAATTCTCATCACAATGCTCAAGACCCCTGATATCACTATGCTCCATGCCCTTGTCATCACAAAGCTCCATGACGCATGTCATCAGAATGTTCCATTGCCTTCTCATCACAATGCTCCATGCCCTTGTCATCACAATGCTCCAAGACCCTTGTCATCACAATGCTCCATGCCCCATTTCATCTCAATGCTCCATGAAGTCTGTCTTCACAATGCTCCAAGACCCTTGTAATCACAATGCTCCATCCCACTTTTCATCTCAATGCTCCATGAACCCTGTCATCACAATGCACCATGCCCATCATCATAATGCTTCAGGCTATTGTCATCACAATGAAATCAATATTCTGCATGACCTCTGTCATCATAATGCTCCAAACCCTTGTGATCACAATGTTGCATAACACGTATCATCACAACACCCCATGACGCTCATCATCACAATTATCCATGGTCTTCTCATCACAATGCTCCATGATCTTTGTCATCACAATGCTCAATACACTTGTCATCACAATGCTCCCTGACCCTTGTCGTCAGTATGCTCCTTGAACCCTGTCATGACAAGTTTCCATGCATTTTTCATCACAATGATCCATGACCATTTCATCACAATGCTCCAAGGTCCCTGTAATCACAATGCTCCATGCCCTTGTCATCACAAAACTCCATGACCACTCTCATCACAACACTCCATGACACCTGACAACACAATAATCCGGGACCCTTGTCATCACAATGCTCCAAGACCCCTGTCATCACAATACTCCATGAACATTTTCAGCCCAATGCTCCATGACCTTCTCATCACAATGCTCCATGCCCTTGTCATCACAATGCACCATATCCACGGTCATCACAATTATCTATGAAACTTGTCAGACCAGTGCTCAATGTCCCTGTCAACACAATGCTCCAAGACCCCCGTAATCACAATGCTCCATGCCCTTGTCATCACAAAGCTCCATGACGCATGTCATCAGAATGTTCCATTGCCTTCTCCTCACAATGCTCCATGCCCCTTTTCATCAGAATGCTCCATTAGAATAGTCATCACAAGTCTCCATGCTTAACTCATCACAGTGCTCCAAGACCTTGTCATCACCATGCTCCATTCCCTTGTCATCACAATGCTCCATGACCCCTGTCATCACAATACTCCATGAACATATTCAGCCCAGTGCTCCATGACATTCTCATCACAATGCTCCATGACAAATATCATCACAATGCTCCATGACCACAGTCATCACAACACCCCATGACACCTGACAACAGAGTGATCTGAGACCCTTGTCATCGTAATGCTCCAAGACCCCTGTAATCACAATGCTCCATGACCTTTGTCACCACAATTCTCAATACACTTGTCATCACAATGCTCCCTGACACTTGTCGTCATAATGCTCCTTGAAACCTGGCACGAAAAGGCTCCATGCCTTTTTCATCACAAAGCCCCATGCCGTTTTCATCCCAATGCTCCATGCCATTGTCATCAAAATACTCCACAAGCTTGTCATCAGAATGCTCCCTGACCCTTGTCATCACAATGCTCCAAGCCATTGTCATCACAATGCTCCATTACCTTTTTCATCAGAATCCCTCATGACACTTGGCATCACAATGCTCCATGCCATTGTCATCACAATGGGCCATTACATATGTCATCACAATGCTCCCTGACACCTCTCTTCACAATACTGCATGACCTGGTCATCACAAAGTTCCATGCCCTTGTCATCACAATGCGCCATTGCAACTCTCATCACAATAATCCATGAAACTTATTAGACCAATGCTGAATGCCCATGTCATCACAATGCTCCATGCACTTGTTATCACAATGTTCCAAGACCCCTGTAATCAGAATGCTCCATGCCCCTTTTCATCAGTATGCTCCATGAGACTTGTCATCACAAGGCTCCATGGTTTTCTCATCACAATGCTCCAGGACCTTGTCATCACAATTCTTCACGCCATTGTCATGAAAATTCTCAATGGCCCTTTTCTTCATAATGCTCCAAGCCCTAGTCATCACAATGCTCCATTATATTTGTCATCACAATCCTCCATTACATTTGGCATCACAATGCTCCCTGCCATTGTCATCGCAATGGACCATGACATATGTCATCACAATGCCCCCTGACACCTGTCTTCACAATACTCCATGCCCTTGTCATCACAATGATCCATGCCCTTGTCATCACAATGCACCATGTCCTCTGTCATCACAATAATCTCTGAAACTAGTCAGAACAAAGCTCCACGCCCCTGTCATCACAATGTTCCATGCCCTTTTCATCACAATGCTCCATGACCCCTGTCATCACAATGCTCCGTGACTCCAGTCATCACAATGCTTCATAACGTTTGTCATCACAACGGTCCATGTCCGAATCATCACAAGGCTCTGTGACTTTTTAAACAAAATGTCCTTGAACTTTTCATCACAATGCTCTGTGACCTTTGTCATCACTATACTCCATGTCTTTGTCAGAACAATGCTCCATAACCCTTGTCATCACAATGTGCCATGCGCTTTTCATCACAATGATCCAAAAACTTGTCATCGCTATGCTCCATAAACCTTGTAATCACAATGCTCCATGCACTTCTCATCCAAATGCTCTCTCACATGAGATATCACAATGTTCCATCACTAGTCATCACAATCCTCCCTCACCCCTGTTATCACAATATTCCATGACGCCTGTCATCACAATGCTACATCCCCTTATCAGCACAATGTTCCATGACCCCTGACATCACAATGTTCCATAACCCCTGTTATCAAAATGCTCTATGACCCTTTTCATCCCAAAGCTCCATGACCCCTGGCATCACAATGTTCTATAACCCCTGTCATCAAAAGGTTCCATTACACTTTTCATCAAATTGCTGCATGACCCTGTCATCAAAATGCTCCATGACCTTTGTCATCACAAAGCTCCATGACCTTTGGCATCACAATGCTACATGTCATTGTCATCACAATGCTCCATGAACCCTCTCATCATATTGCTTCATGCCCTTGTCATCACAAAGCTCCATGGCACTTGTCATCACATTGCTCGATGCCCTTCTCATCACAATAATCCATGCCCTTGTCATTACAATCCTCCATGACCCATGTATCACAGTGTACCGTGCCCTTGTCATCACAATGTGCCATGTCCACTCTTATCACAATAATCCATGAAACATTTCAGACAAAAGCTCAATGCCCTTCTCATCACAATGCTCCATTACTTCTGTCATAACAAGCTCCATGACCCCTGCCATCACAATGTTCCCGGGCCTTGTCATCACAAGGCTCCATGACCCTTGTCATCACAATGCTCCAAGACCCATGTAATCACAATGCTCCATGCCCTAGTCAAAAAAGCTCCATGACGCATGTCATCAGAATGTTCCATGGCCTTCTCCTCACAATGCTCCAAGCCCTTGTCAGCACAATGCTCCAAGACCCCCGTAATCACAATGCTCCATGCCCCTTTTCATCAGAATGCTCCATTAGACTTGTCATCACAAGTCTCCATGGTCATCTCATCACAATGCTCCATTCCCTTGTCATCACAATGCTCCATGACCCCTGTCATCACAATACTCCATGAATATTTTCAGCACAATGCTCCATGACCTTCTCATCACAATGCTGCATGACCAATATTATCACAATGCTCCATGACCACTGTCATCACAAAACTCCATGACACCTGACAACACAATGATCCGGGACACTTGTCATCACAATGCTCCAAGACCCCTGCAATCACAGTGCTCAATGTCCCCT
This sequence comes from Mesoplodon densirostris, assembly GCF_025265405.1. Lineage (NCBI taxonomy): Eukaryota > Metazoa > Chordata > Mammalia > Artiodactyla > Ziphiidae > Mesoplodon > Mesoplodon densirostris. Next base: position 11,825,531 of record NW_026778195.1, on the reverse strand, counting down.
GTCATCACAATACTCCATGCACATTTTCAGCCCAATGCTCCATGACACTTGTCATCACAATGATCCATGCCCTTGTCATCCCAATGCTCCATGACCCCTGTATTCACAATGCTCCTTGACGCTTGTCATCACAGTGCTCCATGACACATGTCATCACAATGCTCCATGCCTTTGTCAGCAAAATGCTACATGACATTGTCATTACAGTGCTCTTCACTTGTCATCACAATACTCCATTTCCATTGTCATCACAATCCTCCATAAACTTTGGGATCACATTGCTTCATGCCCTTGTCATCACAATGCTCCATGCTCCTTGAAATCAAAATGATCCATGACCTCTGTCATCACAATGCTCCAAACACTTGTGATCACAATGTTCCATAACACTTGTCATCACAACGCTCCATGATGCCTGTCACCACAATACTCCATGCCCTTTTCATCACTATGCTCCTTGACCTTTGTCACCACAATTCTCAATACACTTGTCATCACAATGCTCCCTGACACTTGTCATCAGAATGCTCCTTGAAACCTGTCACGAAAAGACTCCATGCCTTTTACATCACAATGCCCCATGCCAGTTTCATCACAATGCTCCATGCCATTGTCATCAAAATACTCCACAAGCTTGTCATCAGAATGCTCCATGACCCTTGTCATCACAATTCTCCATGCACTTGTCAGCACAGTGCTCCCTGACCCTTGTCATCACAATGCTCCAAGCCATTGTCATCACAATGCTCCATGACCTTCGTCATCACAATGCTCAATACACTTGTCATCAACATGCTCCCTGACACTTGTTGTCTGTATGCTCCTTGAACCCTGTCATGACAAGGCTCCATGCCTTTTTCATCACAATGATTCATGCCCTTTTCATCACAATGCTCCAAGTCCCATGTAATCACAATGGTCCATGCCATTGTCATCACAAAGCACAATGACGCATGCCATCAGAATACTCCTAGGTCTTCTCCTCACAATGCTTCATGCCCATGTCTTCACAATGTTCCAAGACCCCTGTAATCACAATACTCCATTCCCCTTTTAATCAGTATAATCCATGAGACTTGTCATCACAAGGCTCCATGGTTTTGTCATCACAATGCTCCAGGACCTTGTCATCACAATGCTTCACGACCTTGTCATCAAAATTTTCAATGGCCCTTGTCATCATAATGTTTCAAGCCCTAATCATCAAAATGCTCCATTATATTTGTCATCACAATCCTCCATTACATTTGGTATCACAAAGCTCCATGCCATTGTCATCGCCATGGACCATGACATATGTCATCACAATACTCCCTGACACCTGTCTTCACAATACTCCATGACCTTATCATCACAATGCTCCATGCCCTTGTCATCACAATGCACCATGCCCACTCTCATCACAATAATCTATGAAACTTGTCAGACCAATGCTCCATGCCACTGTCATCACAATGCTCCATGCCCTTTTCATCACAATGCTCCATGACCCCTGTCATCACAATGCTCCGTGACTCCAGTCATCACAATGCTTCATAACGTTTGTCATCACAATGGTCCATGCCCGCGTAATCACAAGGCTCTGTGACCTTTGTAACCACAATGCTCCATGAACTTTTCATCACAATTCTCTGAGAAACTTGTCATCACAATGCTCCATGTCTTTGTCTGAACAATGCTCCATGACCATTGTCATCACAATGTGCCACGTTCATTTCATCACAACGTTCCAAACCTTGTCATTGCAATGCTCCATAAACCTTGTAATCACAATGGTCCAAGCACTTCTCATCAAAATCCTCTCTCACCAGAGATATCACAATGTTCCATCACTAGTCATCACAATACACCCTCATCCTTGTAATCACAATGTTCCATGACACTGTCATCACAATGCTACATCCCCTTATCATCACAATGTTCCATGACCCCTGCCATCACAATGTTCCATAAGCCCTGTCATCAAAATGCTCCATGACCCTTTCCATTCCAAAGCTCCATGACCCCTGGCATCACAATGTTCTATAACCCCTGTCATCAAAAGGTTCCATTACACTTTTCATCAAATTGCTGCATGACCCTGTCATCAAAATGCTCCATGACCTTTGTCATCAAAAAGCTCCATGACCTTTGGCATCACAATGCTACATGTCATTGTCATCACAATGCTCCATGAACCCTCTCATCACATTGCTTCATGCCCTTGTCATCACAAAGCTCCATGGCACATGTCATCACATTGCTCGATGCCCTTCTCATCACAATAATCCATGCCCTTGTCATTACAATACTCCATGACCCATGTATCACAGTGTACCGTGCCCTTGTCATCACAATGTGCCATGTCCACTCTCATCACAATAATCCCTGAAATATTTCAGACCAAAGCTCAATGCCCTTCTCATCACAATGCTCCATTACTTCTGTCATAACAAGCTCCATGACCCCTGCCATCACAATGTTCCCGGGCCTTGTCATCACAAGGCTCCATGACCCTTGTCATCACAGTGCTCCAAGACCCATGTAATCACAATGCTCCATGCCCTAGTCATCAAAAGCTCCATGACGCATGTCATCAGAATGTTCCATGGCCTTCTCCTCACAATGTTCCAAGCCCTTGTCAGCACAATGCTCCAAGACCCCCGTAATCACAATGCTCCATGCCCCTTTTCATCAGAATGCTCCATTAGACTTGTCATCACAAGTCTCCATGGTCATCTCATCACAATGCTCCATTCCCTTGTCATCACAATGCTCCATGACCCCTGTCATCACAATACTCCATGAATATTTTCAGCACAATGCTCCATGACTTTCTCATCACAATGCTCCATGACCAATATTATCACAATGCTCCATGACCACTCTCATCAGAAAAATCCATGACACCTGACAACACAATGATCCGGGACTCTTGTCATCACAATGCTCCAAGACCCCTGCAATCACAGTGCTCCATGTCCCCTGTCATCACAATACTCCATGTACATTTTCAGCCCAATGCTCCATGACACTTGTCATCACACTGATCCAGGCCCTTGTCATCCCAATATTCCTTGACCCCTGTATTCACAATGCTCCTTGACACTTTTCATCACAGTGCTCCATGTCACATGTCATCACAATGCTCCATGCCTTTGTCAGCAATATGCTACATGACCTTGTCAGTACAATGCTCTATGTGCTTATCATCACAATACTCCATTACCATTGTCATCACAATCCTCCATGTACCTTAGGATCACATTGCTTCATGCGCATGTCATCAAAATGCTCCATGCTCCTTGAAATCAAAATGATCCCTGACCTCTGTCATCACAATGCTCCAAACCCTTGTGATCACAATGTTCCATAACACTTGTCATCACAACGCTCCATGATGCCTGCCATCACAATACTCCATGCCCTTTTCATCACAATGCTCCATGATATTTGTCATCACAATTCTCAATACACTTGTCATCACAATGCTCCCTGACACTTGTCCTCAGAATGCTCCTTGAAACCTGTCACGAAAAGGCTCCATGCCTTTTTCATCACAAAGCCCCATGCCCTTTTCATCACAATGCTCCATGCCATTGTCATCAAAATACTCCACAAGCTTGTCATCAGAATGCTCCATGACCCTTGTCATCACAATTCTCCATGCACTTGTCAGCACAATGCTCCCTGACCCTTCTCATAACAATGCTCCAAGCCATTGTCACCACAATGCTCCATTCCCTTTGTCATCAGAATCCTCCATGACACTTGGCATCACAATGAGCCATGCCATTGTCATCACAATGGGCCATTACATATGTCATCACAATGCTCCCTGACACTTCTCTTCACAATACTGCATGACCTGGTCATCACAATGCTCCATGCCCCTTTTCATCAGTATGCTCCATGAGACGTGTCATCACAAGGCTCCATGGATTTCTCATCACAATGCTCCTGGTCCTTGTCATCTCAACGCTTCAGGAACTTGTCATGAAAATTCTCAATAGCCCTTGTCATCATAATGCTCCAAGCCCTAGTCATCACAATTCTCCTTTATATTTGTCAACACAATCCTCAAATACATTTGGCATCACAATGCTCCATGCCATTGTCATCGCAATGGACCATGACATATGTCATCACAATGCTCCCTGTCACCTGTCTTCACAATACTCAATGCCCTTGTCATCACAATGCTCCATGCCCTTGTCATCACAATGCACCATGTCCACTGTCATCACAATAATCTATGAAACTTCTCAGACCAGTGCTCCATGACACCTGTCATCACAATGCTCCATGCCTTTGTCAGAAAAATGCTACATGACCTTGTCATTACAATGCTCTATGCGCTTGTCATCACAATACTCCATTACCATTTTCATCACAATCCTCCATGAACCTTGGGATCACATTGATTCATGCCCTTGTCATCACAGTGCTCCATGCTCCTTGAAATCAAAATGATCCATGACCTCTGTCATCACAATGTTCCAATCCCTTGTGATCACAATGTTCCAAAGCACTTGTCCTCACAACGCTCCATGATGCCTGTCATCACAATACTCCATGCCCTTTTCATCACAATGCTCCATGAACTTTGTCATCACAATTCTCAATAAACTTGTCCTCACAATGCTCCCTGACACTTGTCGTCATAATGCTCCTTGAAACCTGGCACGAAAAGGCTCCATGCCTTTTTCATCACAAAGCCCCATGCCGTTTTCATCCCCATGCTCCATGCCATTGTCATCAAAATACTCCACAAGCTTGTCATCAGAATGCTCCCTGACCCTTGTCATCACAATGCTCCAAGCCATTGTCATCACAATGCTCCATTACCTTTTTCATCAGAATCCCTCATGACACTTGGCAGCACAATGCTCCATGCCATTGTCATCACAATGGGCCATTACATATGTCATCACAATGCTCCCTGACACCTCTCTTCACAATACTGCATGACCTGGTTATCGCAAAGTTCCATGCCCTTGTCATCACAATGCACCATTGCAACTCTCATCACAATAATCCATGAAACTTATTAGACCAATGCTGCATGCCCATGTCATCACAATGCTCCATGCACTTGTTATCACAATGTTCCAAGACCCCTGTAATCAGAATGCTCCATGCCCCTTTTCATCAGTATGCTCCATGAGACTTGTCATCACAAGGCTCCATGGTTTTCTCATCACAATGCTCCAGGATCTTGTCATCACAATTCTTCACGACATTGTCATGAAAATTCTCAATGGCCCTTGTCATCATAATGCTCCAAGCCCTAGTCATCACAATGCTCCATTATATTTGTCATCACAATCCTCCATTACATTTGGCATCACAATGCTCCCTGCCATTGTCATCACAATGGACCATGACATATGTCATCACAATGCACCCTGCCACCTGTCTTCACAATACTCCATGCCCTTGTCATCACAATGATCCATGCCCTTGTCATCACAATGAACCATGTCCTCTGTCATCACAGTAATCTCTGAAACTAGTCAGACCAAAGCTCCATGCCCCTGTCATCACAATGTCCCATGCCCTTTTCATCACAATGCTCCATGACCCCTGTCATCACAATGCTCCGTGACTCCAGTCATCAGAATGCTCCATTACCTTTGTCATCAGAATCCTCCCTGACACTTGGCATCACAATGCTCCATGCCATCCTCATCACAATGGGCCATTACATATGTGATCACAATGCTCTCTGAAACCTGTCTTCACAATACGACATGACCTGGTCATCACAATCCTCCATGCCCTTGTCATCACAGAGTGCCATTCCAACTCTCATCGCAATACTCCATGAAAGGTATTAGACCAATGTTCCATGCCTTGTCATCACAATGCTCCATGCCCTTGTTATCACAATGCTCCATGACCCCTGTCATCACAATGCTCCGTGACTCCAGTCATCTCAGTGATTCATTACCTTTGTCATCACAATGGTCCATGCCCTTGTCATCAACAGTCTCTGTGACCTTTTTAACCACAATGCTCCATGAACTTTTCATCACAATACTCTTTGACCCTTGTCATCACAATGCTCTATGCCTTTCTCAGCACAATGCTCCATGACACTTGTCATCACAAAGCTCCATGTGCTTGTCAGCACAATGCTCCATGACACATGTCATCACAATGCACCATGAGCTTGTCATCACAGTGCTCCACAACCTTGTCATCACAATGCTCTATAAAATTTGTCATCACAATGCCCCATGCACTTCTCATCAAAATGCTCTCTCACCACTGATATCACAATGCTACATCATTATTTGTCACAATACTCCCTCACCCCTGTCATCACAATGTTCCATGACTCCTGTCATCACAATGCTACATGCACTTATCATCACAAAGTTCGATGACCCCTGACATCACAATGTTCCATAACACCTGTCATCAAAATGTTCCATGACACTTTTCATCAAATTGCTCCATGACCCAGTCATCACAATGCTCCCTGCCCTTCTCATCACAATGCACAACGCCCTTGCCATCAAAATGCTCCATGACCTTTGTTATCACAAAGATCCATGACCCTTGGCATCACAATGCTCCATGTCATTGTCATCACAATGTTCCATGAACGCTCTCATCACATTGCTCCATGCCCTTGTCTTCACATAGCTCCATGACACATGTCATTAGTATGCTCCATGGCCTTCTCATCAGAATGCTCCAAGCCCTTGCCATCACAATGCTCCATTACCCCTGTCATAACAATGCTCCATGACCCCTGCCATCACGATGTTCTATAACACCTGCCATCTAAATGTTCTATTACACTTTTTATCAAATTGCTGCATGAACCGTTCATCAAAATGCTCCCTGCCCTTCCCATCACAATGCACAATGCACTTGTCATCAAAAAGCTCCATGACTTGTTATCAAAATGCTCCATGACCCTTGGCATCACAATGCTCCATGTCATTGTCATCACAATGCTCCATGAAACCTCTCATAATATTGCTCTGTGCCCTTGTCATCACAAAGCTCCATGACACTTGTGATCACAATGCTCGATGCCCTTCTCATCACAATGCTCCATGCCCTTGTCATTACAGTCCTGCATGACCCATGTATCACAGTGTTCCGTGCCCTTGTCATCACAATGCTCCATGCCCACTCTCATCACAATAATCCATGAAACATTTCAGAGCAAAGTTCCATACCCTTCTCATCACAATGCTCCATTACCCCTGTCATAACAATGCACCATGACCGCTGCCATCACAATGTTCCACGGCCTAGTCATCACAAGGTTCCATGACAATTCTCATCACAATGCTCAAGACCCCTGAAATCACAATGCTCCATGCCCTTGTCATCACAAAGCTCCATGACGCATGTAATCAGAATGTTCCATGGCCTCCTCATCACCATGCTCCATGTCCTTGTCATCACAATGCTCCAAAACCCTTGTAATTACATTGCTCCATGCCCCTTTTCATCTCAATGCTCCATGAACCCTGTCATCACAATGCACCATGCACATCATCATAATGCTTCAGGCTATTGTCATCACAATGAAATCAATATTTTCCATGAGCTCTGTCATCATAATGCTCCAAACCCTTGTGATCACAATGTTGCATAACACTTATCATCACAACACACCATGATGCTCATCATCACAATTTTCCATGGTCTTCTCATAACAGTGCTCCATGATCTTTGTCATCCCAATGCTCAATACACTTGTCATCACAATGCTCCCTGACACTTGTCGTCATTATGCTCCTTGAACCCTGTCATGACAAGGCTCCATGCCTTTTTCATCACAATGATCCATGACTTTTTCATCTCAATACTCCAAGATCCCTGTAATCACAATGCTCCATGCCCTTGTCATGACAAAACTCCATGACGCATGTCAACAGAATGCTCCATGGCTTTCTCATCACAATGCTCCATGCCCTAGTCATCACAATGCTCTAAGACTCCTGTAAACACAATGCTCCAGTCCCCTTTTCTTCAGAATGCTCCATGAGGCTTGTCATCACAACTTTCCATGGTCTTCTTTTCACAATGCTCCAAGACCTTGTCACCACCATGCTCCATTCCCTTGTCATCACAATGCTCCATGACCCCTGTCATCACAATAATCCATGAACATTTTCAGCCCAATGTTCCACTACTTTCTCATCACAATGCTCCATTGCCAATATCATCACAATGCTCCATGACCACTGTAATCACAACACTCCATGACACCTGACAACACAATGATCCGGGACTCTTTTCATCACAGTGCTCCATTCCCTATTCATCACAATGCTCCATGACTGCTGTCATCACAACACTCCATGAACATTTTCAGCCCACTGCTCCATGACCCTTGTCATCACAAAGATCCATGCCCTTGTCATCCCAATGATCCATGACCCCTGTATTCACAATGGACGGAAACGATTGTCATCACTGTGGCCATGACACATGTCATCACAATGCTGCATGCCTTTGTCATCAAAATGCTACATGACGTTGTCATGACAGTGCTCTATGCGCTTGTCATCACAATACTCCATTTCCATTGTCATCACAATCCTCCATGAACTTTGGGATCACATTGCTTCATGCCCTTGTCATCACAATTCACCATGCTACTTGAAATCAAAATGATCTATGACCTCTGTCATCACAATGCTCCAAACCCTTCTGATCACAATGTACCATAACACTTGTCATCACAACACTCCATGATGCCTGTCATCACAATACTCCATGCCCTTTTCATTACAAAGCTCCATGACATTTCTCATCACAATTCTCAATACACTTGTCCTCACAATGCTCCCTGACACTTGTCATCACAATGTTCCTTGAACCCTGTCACGAAAAGGCTCCATGCTTTTTTCATCACAATGCCCCATGCCGTTTTCATCAAAATGTTCCATGCTATTGTCATCAAAATACTCAATAAGCTTGTCATCAGAATGCTCCATGACCCTTGTCATCACAATTCTCCATGCACTTGTCAGCACAATGCTCCATTACTTTTGTCATCAGAATCCTCCATGACACTTTACATCACAATGCTCCAAGCCATCGTCATCATAATGGGCCATTATATATGTCATCACAATGCTCCCTGACACCTGTCTTCACAATACTGCATGACCTTGTCATCGGGATGCTCCATGCCCTTGTCGTCACAATGCGCCATTCCAACTGTCATCGCAATAATCCATGAAACTTATTAGACCAATGTTTCATGCCCTTGTCATCACAATGCTCCATGCCTTTGTTATCACAATGCTCCATGACCTGTGTCATCACAATGCTCCGTGACTCCAGTCATCACAATGCTTCATGACCTTTGTCATCACAATGATTCATGCCCTCGTCATCAACAGTATCTGTGACCTTTTTAACCACAATGCTCCATGAACTTTTCATCACAATGCTCTTTGACCCTTGTCATCACAATGCTCTATGCCTTTCTCAGCACAATGCTCCATGAACCTTGTTATCACAGTGCTCCATGCGCTTGTCAGCACGATGCTCCTTGTCACATGTCATCACAATGCACCATGCGCTTGTCATCACAGTGCTCCACAACCTTGTCATCACAATGCTCCATAAAATTTGTCATCACAGTGCTCCATGCACTTCTCATCAAACTGCTCTCTCACCACTGATATCACAATTCTACATCACTATTTGTCACAATACTCTCTCACCCCTGTCGTCACAATGTTCCATGACTCTTGTCATCACAATGCTACATGCACTTATCATCACAATGTTCGATGACCCCTGACATCACAATGTTCCATAACACCTGTCATCAAAATGTTCCATGACACTTTTCATCAAATTGCTTTATGGACTTCCGGGTAAGATGGAGGAAGAGTAAGACACGGAGATCACCTTCCTCCCCGCAGATACACCAGAAATACTGCTACACGTGGAACAACTCCTACAGAACACCTACTGAACGCTGGCAGAAGACCCCAGACCTCCCAAAAGGCAAGAAACTCCCCACATACCTGGGGAGGGCAAAGCAGAGAGATTCCCGCACAGAGGAGCGGTGCCGAACGGCACTCACCAGCCCGAGAGGCTTTTCTGCTCCCCCGCCGGGGCGGACGGCGCTGGAGCTGAGGCTCAGGCTTCGGTCAGAGCGCAGGGAGAGGACTGGGGCTGGCGGCGAGAACTCAGCCTGAAGGGGGCTAATGTGCCACAGCTAGCCGGGAGGGAGTCCGGGAAAACTCTGGAGCTGCCAAAGAGGCAGGAGACTTTTTCTTCCCTCTTGGTTTCCTGGTGCGCGAGGAGAGGGGATTAAGAGCGCCGTGTAAAGGAGCTCCAGAGACGGGCGCGAGTCGCGGCTGAAAGCGCGGAGCCCAGAGACGGGCGTGGGACGCTGCGGCTGCTGCTGCCGCCGCCAAGAAGCCTGTGTGTGAGCGCAGGTCACTGTCCACACCGCCCTTCCGGCATCCTGTGCAGTCTGCCACTGCCGGGATCCCGGGATCCAGGGGCGGCTTCCCTGGTAGAACGCACGGCGCGCCTTGGTCTGGTGCAATGTCATGCCGACCTCTGCCGCTGCAGGCTCGCCCCGCACTCCGTGCCCCTCCCTCCCGCCCGGCCTGAGTGAGCCAGAGTCCCCGAAGAGGCTGCTCCTTTAACCCTGTCCTGTCTGAGCGAAGAACAGACGCCCTCCGGCGACCTACACGCAGAGGCGGGGCCAAATCCAAAGCTGAGACCCAGGAGCTGTGAGAACAAAGAAGAGAAAGGGAAACCTCTCCCAGCAGCCTCAGAAGCAGCGGATTAAAGCTCCACAATCAACTCCATGTACCCTGCATCTGTGGAATACATGAATAGACAACAAATCATCCCAAATTGAGTAACCAGGAGTCAGTGCTGTGCCTCTGAGGTGGGAGAGAGAACTTCAGGACACTGGTCCACAAGAGACCTCCCAGCTCCACATAATATCAAACGGCGAAAATCTTCCAGAGATCTCCATCTCAACACCAGCACCCAGCTTCACTCAACGACCAGCAAGCTACAGTGCTGGACACCCTATGCCAAACAACTAGCAAGACAGGAACACAATGCCACCCATTAGCAGAGAGGCTGCCTCAATTCATAAAAAGTCCGCAAACACCCCAAAACACACCACCAGGCGTGGACCTGCCCACCAGAAAGACAAGATCCAGCCTCATCCACCAGAACACAGGCAGTAGTCCCCTCCACCAAGAAGCCTACACAACCCACTAAACCAACCTTAGCCACTGGGGACAGACACCAAAAACAACGGGAACTACGAACCTGCAGCCTGCAAAAAGGAGACCCCAAACACAGTAATATAAGCAAAATGAGAAGACAGAAAAACACACAGCAGGAGAAGGAGCAAGATAAAAACCCACCAGACCTAACAAATGAAGAGGTAATAGGTAGTCTATCTGAAAAAGAATTCAGAATAATGATGGTAAAGATGATCCAAAATCTTGGAAATAGAATAGACAAAATGCAAGAAACAGTTAACAAGGACCTAGAAGAACTAAAGACGAATCAAGCATTGATTAAAAACACAATAAATGAAATCAAAAATACTCTAGATGGGATCAATAGCAGAATAACTGAGGCAGAAGAACGGATAAGTGAGGTGGAAGATAAAATAGTGGAAATAACTGCTGCACAGCAAAATAAAGAAAAAAGAATGAAAAGAACAGAGGACAGCCTCAGAGACCTCTGGGACAACATTAAACGCACCAACATTCGAATTATAGGGGTTCCAGAAGAAGAAGAGAAAAAGAAAGGGACTGAGAAAATATTTGAAGAGATTATAGTTGAAAACTTCCCTAATATGGGAAAGGAAATAGTTAATCAAGTCCAGGAGGCACAGAGAGTCCCATACAGAATAAATCCAAGGAGAAATACACCAAGACACATATTAATCAAACTGTCAAAAATTAAACACAAAGAAATCATATTAAAAGCAGCAAGGCAAAAACAACAAATAACACACAAGGGAATCCCCATCAGGATAACAGCTGATCTCTCAGCAGAAACTCTACAAGCCAGAAGGGAGTGGCAGGACATACTTAAAGTGATGAAGGAGAAAAACCTGCAACCAAGATTACTCTACCCAGCAAAGATCTCATTCAGATTTGATGGAGAAATTAAAACCTTTACAGACAAGCAAAAGCTGAGAGAGTTCAGCACCACCAAACCAGCTTTACAACAAATGCTAAAGGAACTTCTCTAGGCAAGAAACACAACAGAAGGAAAAGAACTACAATAATGAACCCAAAACAATTAAGAAAATGGGAATAGGAACATACATATCAATAATTACCTTAAATGTAAATGGACTAAATGCTCCCACCAAAAGACACAGACTGGCTGAATGGATACAAAAACAAGAACCATATATATGCTGTCTACAAGAGACCCACTTCAGACCTAGAGACACATACAGACTGAAAGTAGGGGGATGGAAAAAGATATTCCATGCAAATGGAAACCAAAAGAAAGCTGGAGTAGCAATTCTCATATCAGACAAAATAGACTTTAAAATAAAGACAACTAGAAGAGACACAGAAGGACACTACATAATGATCAAGGGATCAATCCAAGAAGAAGATATAACAATTGTAAATATTTATGCACCAAACATAGGAGCACCTCAATACATAAGGGAAATATTAACAGCCATAAAAGGAGAAATCGACAGTAACACAATCATAGTAGGGGACTTTAACACCCCACTTTCACCAATGGACAGGTCATCCAAAATGAAAATAAATAAGGAAACACAAGCTTTAAATGATACATTAAACAAGATGGACTTAATTGATATTTATAGGACATTCCATCCAAAAACAACAGAATACACATTTTTCTCAAGTGCTCATGGAACATTCTCCAGGATAGATCATATCTTGGGTCACAAATCAAGCCTTGGTAAATTTAAGAAAATTGAAATTGTATCAAGTATCTTTTCCGACCACAATGCTATGAGACTAGATATCAATTACAGGAAAAGAGCTGTAAAACATACAAACACATGGAGGCTAAACAATACACTACTTAATAACGAAGTGATCACTGAAGAAATCAAAGAGGAAATTAAAAAATACCTAGAAACAAATGACAATGGAGACACGACGACCCAAAACCTATGGGATGCAGCAAAAGCAGTTCTAAGAGGGAAGTTTATGGCAATACAATCCCACCTTAAGAAACAGGAAATATCTCGAATAAACAACCTAACCTTGCACCTAAAGCAATTAGAGAAAGAAGAACAAAAACATCCCAAAGTTAGCAGAAGGAAAGAAATCATAAAAATCAGATCAGAAATAAATGAAAAAGAAATGAAGGAAACGATAGCAAAGATCAATAAAACTAAAAGCTGGTTCTTTGAGAAGATAAACAAAATTGATAAACCATTAGCCAGACTCATCAAGAAAAAAAGGGAGAAGACTCAAATCAATAGAATTAGAAATGAAAAAGGAGAAGTAACAACTGACACTGCAGAAATACAAAAGATCATGAGAGATTACTATAAGCAACTCTATGCCAATAAAATGGACAACCTGGAAGAAATGGACAAATTCTTAGAAATGCACAACCTGCCAAGACTGAATCAGGAAGAAATAGAAAATATGAACAGACCAATCACAAGCACTGAAATTGAAACTGTGATTAAAAATCTTCCAACAAACAAAAGCCCAGGACCAGATGGCTTCACAGGCGAATTCTATCAAGCATTTAGAGAAGAGCTAACACCTATGCTTCTCAAACTCTTCCAAAATATAGCAGAGGGAGGAACACTCCCAAACTCATTCTACGAGGCCACCATCACCTTGATACCAAAACCAGACAAGGATGTCACAAAGAAAGAAAACTACAGGCCAATATCACTGATGAACATAGATGCAAAAATCCTCAACAAAATACTAGCAAACAGAATCCAACAGCACATTAAAAGGATCATACACCATGATCAAGTGGGGTTTATTCCAGGAATGCAAGGATTCTTCAATATACGCAAATCAATCAATGTGATACACCATATTAACAAGTTGAAGGAGAAAAACCATATGATCATCTCAATAGATGCAGAGAAAGCTTTTGACAAAATTCAACACCCATTTATGATAAAAACCCTGCAGAAAGTAGGCATAGAGGGAACTTTCCTCAACATAATAAAGGCCATATATGACAAACCCACAGCCAGCATCGTCCTCAATGGTGAAAAACTGAAACCATTTCCACTAAGATCAGGAACAAGACAAGGTTGCCCACTCTCACCACTCTTATTCAACATAGTTTTGGAAGTTTTAGCCACAGAAATCAGAGAAGAAAAGGAAATAAAAGGAATCCAAATGGGAAAAGAAGAAGTAAAGCTGTCACTGTTTGCAGATGACATGATACTATACATGGAGAATCCTAAAGATGCTACCAGAAAACTACTAGAGCTAATCAATGAATTTGGTAAAGTTGCAGGATACAAAATTAATGCACAGAAATCTCTGGCATTCCTATATACTAATGATGAAAAATCTGAAAGTGAAATCAAGGAAACACTCCCATTTATCATTGCAACAAAAAGAATAAAATATCTAGGAATAAACCTACCTAAGGAGACAAAAGACCTGTATGCAGAAAATTATAAGACACTGATGAAAGAAATTAAAGATGATACAAATAGATGGAGAGATGTACCATGTTCTTGGATTGGAAGAATCAACATTGTGAAAATGACTCTACTACCCAAAGCAATCTACAGATTCAATGCAATACCTATCAAACTACCAATGGCATTTTTCACAGAACTAGAACAAAAAATTTCACAATTTGTATGGAAACACAAAAGACCCCGAATAGCCAAAGCAATCTTGAGAACGAAAAATGGAGCTGGAGGAATCAGGCTCCCTGACTTCAGACTATACTACAAAGCTACAGTAATCAAGACAGTATGGTACTGGCACAAAAACAGAAAGATAGATCAATGGAACAGGATAGAAAGCCCAGAGATAAACCCACGGACATATGGTCACCTTATCTTTGATAAAGGAGGCAGGAATGTACAGTGGAGAAAGGACAGTCTCTTCAATAAGTGGTGCTGGGAAAACTGGACAGGGACATGTAAAAGTATGAGATTAGATCACTCCCTAACACCATACACAAAAATTAGCTCAAAATGGATTAAAGACCTAAATGTAAGGCCAGACACTATCAAACTCCTAGAGGAAAACATAGGCAGAACACTCTATGACATAAATCACAGCAAGATCCTTTTTGACCCACCTCCTAGAGAAATGGAAATAAAGACAAAAATAAACACATGGGACCTAATGAAACTTCAAAGCTTTTGCACAGCAAAGGAAACCATAAACAAGACCAAAAGACAACCCTCAGAATGGGAGAAAATATTTGCAAATGAAGCAACAGACAAAGGATTAATCTCCAAAATTTATAAGCAGCTCATACAGCTCAATAGCAAAAAAACAAACAACCCAATCCAAAAATGGGCAGAAGACTTAAATAGACATTTCTCCACAGAAGATATACAGACAGCTAACAAACACATGAAAGGATGCTCAACATCTTTACTCATTAGAGAAATGCAAATCAAAACTACAATGAGATATCATCTCACACCAGTCAGAATGGCCATCATCAAAAAATCTAGAAACAATAAATGCTGGAGAGGGTGTGGAAAAAAGGGAACACTCTTGCACTGCTGGTGGGAATGTGAATTGGTACAGCCACTATGGAGAACGGTATGGAGGTTCCTTAAAAAACTACAAATAGAACTACCATATGACCCAGCAATCCCACTACTGGGCATATAACCTGAGAAAACCATAATTCAAAAAGAGACATGTACCAAAATGTTCATAGCAGCCCTATTTACAATAGCCCGGAGATGGAAACAACCTAAGTGTCCATCATCGGATGAATGGATAAAGAAGATGTGGCACATATATACAATGGAATATTACTCAGCCATAAAAAGAAATGAAATTGAGCTATTTGTAATGAGGTGGATGGACCTAGAGTCTGTCATACAGAGTGAAGTAAGTCAGAAAGAGAAAGACAAATACTGTATGCTGACACATATATATGGAATTTAAGAAAAAAATGTCATCAAGAACATAGGGGTAAGACAGGAATAAAGACACAGACCTACTAGAGCATGGACTTGAGGATATGGGGAGGGGGAAGGGTAAGCTGTGACAAAGTGAAAGAGAGGCATGGACATATATACACTACCAAACGTAAGGTAGATAGCTAGTGGGAAGCAGCCTCATAGCACAGGGAGATCAGCTCGGTGCTTTGTGACCGCCTGGAGGGGTGGGATAGGGAGGGTGGGAGGGAGACGCAAAAGGGAGGGGATATGGGAACATATGTATATGTATAACTGATTAAATTTGTAAAATAAATAAAATAAATAAAATAAAAAAAAAATTGCTTTATGACCCAGTCATCAGAATGCTCCCTGCCCTTCTCATCACAATGCACAACGCCCTTGCCATCAAAATGCTCCATGACCTTTGTCATCACAAAGATCCATTACCCTTGGCATCACAATGCTCCATGTCATTGTCATCACAATGCTCCATGAACGCTCTCATCACATTGCTCCATGCCCTTGTCTTCACATAGTTCCTTGACACATGTCATCAGAATGCTCCATGGCCTTCTCGTCACAATGCTCCCTGCCCTTGCCATCACAATGCTGAATTACCCCAGTCATAACAGTGCTCCATGACCCCTGATATCACGATATTCCATGGCCTTGTCATCACAAAGCTCCATGACCCTTCTCATCACAATGCTCCAAGAACCCTGAAATCACAATGCTCTATGCCCCCTTTCATCTCAATGATACATGAACCCTGTCATCACAATGCACCATGCCCATCATCATAATGCTTCATGCTATTGTCATCACAATGAAATCAAAATGCTCCATGACCTCTGTCATAACAATGCTCCACACCCTTGTGATCACAATATTCCATAACACGTGTCATCACAATGCTCCATGAAGCTCGTCATCACAATTATCCATGGTCTTCTCATCACAATGCTCCATGAACTTTGTCATCACAATGCTCAATACACTTGTCATCAAAATGCTCCCTGACACTTGTTGTCTGTATGCTCCTTGAACCCTGTCATGACAAGGCTCCATGCCTTTTTCATCACAATGATCCATGACCTTTTCATCACAATGCTCCAAGACCCATGTAATCACAATGCTCCATGCACTTGTCATCACAAAGCTCAATGACGCATGTCATCAGAATGCTCCTTGGTCTTCTCTTCACAATGCTCCATGCCCTTGTCATCACAATGTTCCAAGACACCTGTAATCACAATGCTCCATGCCCCTTTTCATCAGTATGCTCCATGAGACTTGTCATCACAAGGCTCCATGGTTTTGTCATCACAATGCTCCAGGACCTTGTCATCACAATGCTTCACGACCTTGTCATCCAAATTTTCAATGGCCCTTGTCATCATAATGCTCGAAGCCCTAATCAACACAATGCTCCATTATATTTGTCATCAAAATTCTCCATTACATTTGGCATCACAATGCTCCATGCCATTGTCATTGCAATCGACCATGACATATGTCATCACAATGCTCTTTGACATCTCTCTTCACAATACTCAATGAGCTTCTCATCACAGTGCTCCATGCCTTTGTCATCACAATGCACCATGCCCACTGTCATCACAATAATCTATGAAACTTGTCAGACCAATGCTCCATGGCCTTCTCATCACAATGCTCTATACCCTAGTCATCACAATACTTCAAGACCCCTGTAATCAGAATGCTCCATGCCCCTTTTCATCAGAATGCTCCATGAGACTTGCCATCATAAGTCTCCATGTTCTTCTCATCACAATGCTCCAGGACCTTGACATCACCATGCTCCATTCCCTTGTCATCACAATGCTCTATGACCCCTGTTATCACAATACTCCATGAATATTTTCAGGCCAGTGCTCCATGACCCTTGTCATCCCAATGCTCCATGACCCCTGTATTCACAATGCTCCTTGACGCTTGTCATCACATTGCTCCATGACACATGTCATCACAATGCTCCATGCCTTTGTCAGCAAAATGCTACATGACATTGTCATTACAATGCTCTATGGGCTTGTCATCACAATACTCCATTTCCATTGTCATCACAATCCTCCATGAATCTTGGGATCACATTGCTTCATGCCCTTTTCATCACAATGCTCCATGCTCCTTGAAATCAAAATGATCCATGACCTCTGTCATCACAATGCTCCAAACCCTTGTGATCAAAATGTTCAATAACACCTGTCCTCACTACGCTCCATGATGCCTGTCATCACAATACTCCATGCCCTTTTCATCACAATGCTCCATGAGCTTTGTCACCGCAATTCTCAATACACTTGTCATCACAATGCTCCCTGACTCTTGTCATCAGAATGCTCCTTGAAACCTGTCACGAAAAGGCTCCATGCCTTTTGCATCACAGAGCCCCATTCCGTTTTCATCACAATGCTCCATGCCATTGTCATCAAAGTACTCCTCAAGCTTGTCATCAGAATGCTCCATGACCCTTGTCATCACAATTCACCATGCACTTGTCAGCACAATGCTCCCTGACCCTTGTCATCACAATGCTCCAAGCCATTGTCATCACAATGCTCCATTACCTTTGTCATCAGAATCCTCCATGACACTTGGCATCACAATGCTCCATGACATCCTCATCACAACGGGCCATTACACATGTGATCACAATGCTCCCTGACACCTGTCTTCACAATACTGCATGACCTGGTCATCACAATGCTCCATGCC
Organism: Mesoplodon densirostris; assembly: GCF_025265405.1. Taxonomy (NCBI): domain Eukaryota; kingdom Metazoa; phylum Chordata; class Mammalia; order Artiodactyla; family Ziphiidae; genus Mesoplodon; species Mesoplodon densirostris. The sequence continues at coordinate 11,806,705 of NW_026778195.1, read as the reverse complement.
CTTGTCATCACATTGCGCCATTCCAACTGTCATCGGAACCATCCATGATACTTATTAGACCAATGTTCCATGCCCTTTTTATCACCATGCTCCATACCCTCGTTATCACAATGCTCCATGACCCCTGTCATCACAATGCTCCATGACTCCAGTCATCACAATGCTTCATGACCTTTGTCATGACAGTGGTCCATGCCCTCATCATCAACAGTCTCTGTGACCGTTTTAACCACAATGATCCATGAACTTTTCATCACAATGCTCTTTGACCCCTGTCATCACAATGCTCTCTGCATTTTTCAGCACATTGCTCCATGACACTTGTCATCACAATGCTCCATGCGCTTGTCAGCACAATGCTCCATGACACATGTCATCACAATGCACCATGCACTTGTCATCACAGTGCTTCACAACCTTGTCATCACAATGCTCCATAAAATTTGTCATCACAGTGCTCCATGCACTTCTCATCAAAATGCTCTCTCACCACTGATATCACAATGCTACATTACTATTTGTCACAATACTTCCTCACCCCTGTCATCATAATTTTCCATGACTCCTGTCATCACAATGCTACATGCACTTATCATCACAATGTTCGCTGACCCCTGACATCACAATGTTCCATAACAACTGTCATCAAAATGTTCCATGACACTTTTCATCAAATTGCTCCATGACCCTGTCATCAGAATTTACCCTGCCCTACTCATCACAATGCACAACGCCCTTGCCATCAAAATGCTCAATGACCTTTGTCATCACAAAGATCCATGACCCTTGGCATCACAATGCTCCATGTCATTGTGATCAAAATGTTCCATGAACGCTCTCATCACATTGCTCCATGCCCTTGTCTTCACATAGCACCATGACACGTCATCAGAATGCTCCATGGCCTTCTCATCACAATGCTCCATGCCCTTGCCATCACAGTGCTCCATTACTCCTGTCATAACAATGCTCCATGACCCCTGCCATCACGAAGTTCCATGGCCTTGTCATCAAAGGCTCCATGACCCTTCTCATCACAATGCTCCAAGAACACTGTAATCACAATGCCATATGCCCCTTTTCATCTCAATGATCCATGAACCCTGTCATCACAATGCACCATGCCCATCATCATAATGCTTCATGCTATTGTCATCACAATGAAATCAAAATTCTCCATGACCTCTGTCATAACAATGCTCCAAACACTTGTGATCACAATATTCCATAACACTTGTCATCACAATGCCCCATGACGCTCGTCATCACAATTATCCATGGTCTTCTCATCACAATGCTCCATGACCTTCGTCATCACAATGCTCAATACACTTGTCATCAACATGCTCCCTGACACTTGTTGTCTGTATGCTCCTTGAAACCTGTCATGACAAGGCTCCATGCCTTTTTCATCACAATGATCCATGCCCTTTGCACCACAATGCTCCAAGTCCCATGTAATCACAATGGTCCATGCCATTGTCATCACAAAGCTCAGTGACGCATGCCATCAGAATGCTCCTTTGTCTTCTCCTCACAATTCTCCATGCCCTTATCATCACAATGTTCCAAGAACCCTGTAATCACAATGCTCCATGCCCCATTTCATCAGTATGCTCCATGAGACTTGTCATCACAAGCCTCCATAGTTTTGTCATCACAATGCTCCAGGACCTTGTCATCACAATGCTTCACGACCTTGTCCTGAAAATTTTCAATGGCCCTTGTCATCATAATGCTCCAAGCCCTAATCATCACAATGCTCCATTATATTTGTCATCACAATCCTCCATTACATTTGGTTATCACAATGATCCATGCCACTGTCATCGCAATGGACCATGACATATGTCATCACAATGCTCCCTGACACCTTTCTTCACAATATTCCATGACCTTATCATCACAATGCTCCATGCCCTTGTCATTACAATGCACAATGCTCACTCTCATCACCATAATCTATGAAACTGTTCAGACAAATGCTCCATGCCACTGTCATCACAATGCTCCATGCCCTTATCATCACAAGGCTCCATGACCCCTGTCATCACAATGCTCCATGACTACAGTCATCACAATGCTTCATAACCTTTGTCATCACAATGGTCCATGCCCCCGTCATCACAAGGCTCTGTGAAATTTGTAACCACAATTCTTCATGAACATTTCATAACAATTCTCTGTGAAACTTGTCATCACAATGCTCCATTTCTTTGTCAGAACGATTCTCCATGACCATTGTCATCAGAATGTGCCACGCGCAGTTCATCACAACGGTCCACAACCTTGTCATTGCAATGCTCCATAAAACTTGTAATCACAATGGTCAATGTAATTCTCATCAAAATGCTCTCTCACCAGACATATCACAATGTTACATCAGTAGTCATCAAAATACTCCCTCACCCTTGTAATCACAATGTTCCATGACACTGTCATCACAATGCTACATTCCCTTATCATAACAATGTTCCATGACCCCTGCCATCACAATGTTCATAAGCCCTGTCATCAAAATGCTCAATGACCCTTTCCATCCCAACCTCCAAGACCCCTGACATCACAATGTTCTATAACCCCTGCCATCAAAATGCTCCATTACACTTTTTATCAAATTGCAGCATGACACGGTCATCAAAATGCTCCCTGCCCTTCTCATCAAAATGCTCCATGACTTGTCATCACAAAGCTCCAAGACCCTTGTCATCACAATGCTCCATGTCATTGTCATCACAATGCTCCATGAACACTCTCATCACATTGCTCCATGCCCTTGTCATCACAAAGCTCCATGACACTTGTCATCACAATGCTCGATGTCCTTCTCATCACAATGCTCCATGCCCTTGTCATTACAGTCCTGCGTGACCCATGTATCACATTGTTCCGTGCCCTTGTCATCACAATGCTCCATGCCCACTCTCATCACAATAATCCATGAAACATTTCAGACCAAAGATCCATACCCTTCTCATCACAATGCTCCATTACCCCTGTCATAACAATGCACCATGACCCCTGCCATCACAATGTTCCACGGCCTAGTCATCACAAGACTCCATGATACTACTCATCACAATGCTCAAGACCCCTGATATCACAATGCTCCATGCCCTTGTCATCCCAAAGCTCCATGACGCATGTCATCAGAATGTTCCTTGGCCTTCTCATCACAATGCTCCATGCCCTTGTCATCACAATTCTCCAAGACCCTTGTAATCACAATGTTCCATGCCCCTTTTCATCTCAATGCCCCATGAAATCTGTCATCACAATGCTCCAAGACCCTTGTAATCACAATGCTCCATGTCCCTTTTCATCTAAATGCTCCATGAACCCTGTCATCACAATGCACCATTCCCATCATCATAATGCTTCAGGCTATTGTCATCACAATGAAATCAATATTTTCCATGACCTCTGTCATCATAATGCTCCAAACCCTTGTAATCACAATGTTGCATAACACGTATCATCACAACACCCCATGAGGCTCATCATCACAATTATCAATGGTCTTCTCATCAAAATGCTCCATGATCTTTGTCATCACAATGCTCAATACACTTGTCATCACAATGCTTCCTGACCCTTGTCGTCAGTATGCTACTTGAACCCTGTCATGACAAGTTTCCATGCATTTTTCATCACAATGATCCATGACCATTTCATCACAATGCTCCAAGGTCCCTGTAATCACAATGCTCCATTCCCTTATCATCACAAAACTCCATGACGCATGTCATCAGAATCCTCCATGGACTTCTCATCACAATGCTCTATGCCCTAGTCATAAATATGCTCCAAGACCCCTGTAATCACAATGCTCCATGCCCCTTTTCATCAAAATGCTCCATGAGACTTGCCATTACAAGTCTCCATGGTTTTCTCATCACAATGTTCCAGGACTTTGTCATCACCATGATCCATTCCCTTGTCATCACAATGCTCCATGATCCCTGTCATCACAATAATCCATGAACATTTTCAGCCCAATGCTCCACGACCTTCTCAACAAAATGCTCCGTTGCCAATATCATCACAATGCTCCATGACCTCTGTCATCACAACACTCCATGACACCTGACAACACAATGATCCTGGACTCTTGTCATCGCAATGCTCCATTCCCTAGTCATCACAATGCTCCATGACACCTGTCATCACAACTCTCCATGAACATTTTCAGCCCAGTGCTCCATGTCCCTTGTTATCACAATGATCCATGCCCTTGTCATCCCAATGATCCATGACCACTGTATTCACAATGCTCCTTGACGCTTCTCATCACAGTGCTCCATGACACATGTCATCACAATGCTCCATGACTTTGTCAGCAAAATGCTACATGACATTGTCATTATAAACCTCTATGCGCTTGTCATCACAATACTCGACTTGCATTGTCATCACAATCCTCCATGAATTGGGGGATCACATTGCTTCATGCCTTTGTCATCACAATGCTCCATGCTCCTTGAAATCAAAATGATCCATGACCTCTGTCATCACAATGCTCCAAACCCTTGTGATCACAATGTTCAATAACACTTGTCCTCACAACGCTCCATGATGCCTGTCATCAAAATACTCCATGCCCTTTTCATCACAATGCTCCATGACCTTTGTCACCACAATTCTCTATACACTTGTCATCACAATGCTCCCTGACACTTGTCATCAGAATGCTCCTTGAACCCTGTCACGAAAAGGCTCCATGCCTTTTTCATCACAATGCCCCATGCCGTTTTCCTCACAATGCTCCATGCCATTGTCATCAAAATACTCCACAAGCTTGTCATCAGAATGCTCCATGACACTTGCCATCACAGTTCTCCATGCACTTGTCAGCACAATTCTCCCTGACCCTTGTCATCACAATGCTCCATGTCATTGTCATCACAATGGGCCATTACATATGTCATCACAATGCTCCCTGACACCTATCTTCACAATACTGCATGACCTGGTCATCACAATGCTCCATGCCCTTGTCATCACAATGTGCCATTACAACTCTCATCACAATAATCCATGAAAATTATTAGACCAATGCTCCTTGCCCTTGTTATCACAATGTTCCATGACCCATGTAATCAGAATGCTCCATGCCCCTTTTCATCAGAATGCTCCATGAGACATGTCATCAGAAGGCTCCATGGTTTTCTCTTCACAATGCTCCATGACCTTTGTCATCACAATGCTCCAAAACCCATGTAATCACAATGCTTCATGCCCCTGTCATCGCAATGGACCATGACATTTGGCATCACAATGCTCCATGCCATTGTCTTTGAAATTGACCATGACATATGTTATCACAATGCCCCCTTACACCTGTCTTCACAATACTCCATGCCCTTGTCATCACAATGCTCCATGCCCTTGTCATCACAATGCACCATGTCCAATGTCATCACAATAATCTATTAAACTTGTCAGACCAATGCTCCATGCCCCTGTCATCACAATGTTCCATGCCCTTGTCATCACAATGCTCCATGGCCCTTGTCATCACAATGCTACGTGACTCCAGTCATCACAATGCTTCATAACGTTTCTCATCACAACGGTCCATGGCTGTGTCATCGCAAGGCTCTGTGACATTTGTAACCACAATGCTCCATGAACTTTTCATCACAATGCTCCGTGACCCTTGTCATCACAATGCTCCATGCCTTTGTCAGAACAATGCTCCATGACCCTTGTCATCACAATGTGCCATGTGCTTTTCATCACAATGATCCACAACCTTGTCATCGCTATGCTCCATAAACCTTGTAATCACAATGCTCCATGCACTTCTCATCCAAATGCTCTCTCACATGAGATATCACAATGTTCCATCACTAGTCATCACAATCCTCCCTCACCCCTGTTATCACAATGTTCCATGACCCCTGTCATCACAATGCTACATCCCCTTATCAGCACAATGTTCCATGACCCCTGACATCACAATGTTCCATAACCCCTGTCATCAAAATGCTCCATGACCCTTTTCATCCCAAAGCTCCATGACCCCTGGCATCACAATGTTCTGTAACCCCAGTCATCAAAATGTTCCATTACACTTTTCATCAAATTGCTGCATGACCCTGTCATCAAAATGCTCCCTGCCCTTCTCATCACAATGCACCACACCCTTGTCATCAAAATTCTCCATGACCATTGTCATCATTAAGCTCCATGACACTTGGCATCACAGTGCTCCATGCCATGGACATCACAATGCTCCATGAACCCTCTCATCAAATTGCTCCATTCACTTGTCATCACAAAGCTCCATGACACTTGTCATCACAATGCTCGATGCCCTTCTCATCACAATGCTCCATGTCCTTGTCATTACAATCCTCCATCACCCATGTATCACAGTGTACCGTGCCTTTGTCATCACAATGCGCCATGCCCACTGTCATCACAATAATCCATGAAACATTTCAGACAAATGCTCAATGCACTTCTCATCACAATGCTCCATTACCACTGTCAACAATGCTCCGTGACCCCTGCCATCACAATGTTCCACGGCCTTGTGATCACAGGACACCATGACAATTGTCATCACAGTGCTCCAAGACCCATGTAATCACAATGCTCCATGCTCTTGTCATCACAAAGCTCCATGACGCATGTCATCAGAATGTTCCATAGCTTTCTCCTCACAATGTTCCATGCCCTTGTCATCACAATGCTCCAAGACACTCGTAATCACAATGCTCGATGCCCCTTTTCTTCAGAAGGCTCCATGATATTTGTCATCACAAGTCTCCATGGTCAACTCATCACAATGCTCCAAGACCTTGTCATCACCATGCTCCATTTTCTTGTCATCACAATGCTCCATGACCCCTGTCATCACAATAATCCAGGAACATTTTCAGCCCAATGTTCCATGACCTTCTCATCACAATGCTCCATGACCAGTATCATCGCAATGCTCCATGACCACTGTCATCACAACACTCCATGACACCTGACAACACAATGATCCGGGACTCTTGTCATCACAATGCTCCAAGACCCCTGTAATCACAATGCTCCATGACCCCTTTCATCACAATACTCTATGAACATTTTCAGCCCAATGCTCCATGACCCTTGTCATCACAATGATCCATGCCCTTGTCATCCCAATGTTCCATGACCCCTGTATTCACAGTGCTCCATGACGCTTGTCATCACAGTGCTCCATGACACCTGTCTTCATAATGCTCCATGCCTTTGGCAGCAAAATGCTACATGACCTTGTCATTACAATGCTCTATGCACTTGTCATCAAAATACTCGATTACCATTGTCATTACAATCCTCCATGAACCTTGGGATCACATTGCTTCATGCCCTTGTCATCACAATGCTCCATGCTCCTTGAAATCAAAATGAGCCATGACCTCTGTCATCACAATGCTCCAACCCTTGTGATCACAATGTTCCATAACACATGTCCTCACAATGCTCCATGATGCCTGTCTACACAATAATCCATACACTTTTCATCACAATGCTCCATGACCTTTGTCATCACAATTCTCAATACACTTGTCATCACAATGCTCCCTGACACTTGTCGTCAGTATGCTCCATGAAACCTGTCATGACAAGGCTCCATGCCTTTTTCATCACAATGATGCATGCCCTTTTCATCACAATGCTCCAAGACCCCTGGAATCACAATGCTCCATGCTCTTGCCATCCAAAGCTTCATGACGCATGTCATCAGAATGTTCCATGGACTTCTCATCACAATGCTCCCTGCTCTTGTCATCACAATGCTCTAAGACCCCTGTAATCACAATGCCCCATGCCCCTTTTCATCTCAATGCTCCATGAACCCTGTCATCACAATGAACAATGCCCATCATCATAATGCTTCAGGCTATTGTCATCAAAATCAAATCAAAATGCTCCATGACCTCTGTCATCACAATGCTCAAAATCCTGGTGATAACAATGTTGCATAACACTTATCATCACAACACCCCATGACGCTCATCATCACAATTATCCATGGTCTTCTCATCATAAGGCTCCATGAACTTTGTCATCAAAATTCTCAATACACTTGTCATCACAATGCTAGCTGACACTTGTCGTCAGAATGCTCCTTGAAACCTGTCACAAAAAGGCTCCCTGTCTTTTTCATCACAAAGACCCATGCCGTTTTCATCCCAATGCTGCATGCCATTGTCATCAAAATACACCACAGGCTTGTCATCAGAATGCTCCATGACCCTTGTCATCACTATTCTCCATGCACTTGTCAGAACAATGCTCCCTGACCCTTGTCATCACAATGATCCAAGCCATTGTCATCACAATGCTCCATTACCTTTGTCATTAGAATCCTCCATGACACTTGGCATCACAATGCTCCAAGACATTGTCATCACAATGGGCCATTACATATGTAATCACAATGCTCCCTGACAACTCTCTTCACAATACTGCATGACCTGGTCATCACAATGCTCCATGCTCTTGTCTTCACAATGCGCCATTCCAACTGTCATCACAATAATCCATGAAACTTATTAGACCAATGCTCCATGCCCTTGTCATCACATTGCTCCATGCTCTTGTTATCACAATGTTCCAAGACCCCTGTAATCAGAATGCCCCATGCCCCTTTTCATCAGTATGCTCCATGAGACTTGTCATCGCAAGGCTCCATGGTTTTCTCATCACAATGCTCCAGGACCTTGTCATCACAATGGTTCATGACATTGTCATGAAAATTCTCAATGGCCCTTGTCTTCATAATGCTCCAAGCCCTAGTCATCACAGTGCTCCATTATATTTGTCATCACAATCCTCCCTTGCATTTGGCATCACTATGCTCCATGCTATTGTCATCGCAATGGACCATGACATATTTCATCACAATGCCCCCTGACACCTGTCTTCACAATATTCCATGCCCTTGTCATCACAATGCTCCCTGCCCTTCTCATCACAATGCACCACACCCTTGTCATCAAAATGCTCCATGACCATTGTCATCACTAAGCTCCATGACCGTTGACATCACAATGCTCCATGTCATTGTCATCACAATGCTCCATGAACCCTCTAATCACATTGCTCCATGCCCTTGTCATCACACAGCTCCTGGACACTTGTCATCACAATGCTCGATGGCCTACTCATCACAATGCTCCATGCCCTTGTCATCACAATGCTCCATGAACCCTGTCAACACAATGCTCCGTGACTCCAGTCATCACAATGCTTCATAACGTTTGTCAATACAACGGTCCATGCCCGCGTCATCACAAGGCTCTGTGACCTTTTTAACCACAATGCTCCATGAACATTTCATCACAATGTTCCGTGAGCCTTGTTATCACAATGCTCCATGCCTTTGTCAGAACAATGCTCCATGACCCTTGTCATCACAATGTGCCATATGATTTTCATCACAATGATCCACAACCTTGTCATCACTCTGCTCCATCAACCTTGTAATCAGAATGCTCCATGCACTTCTCATCCAAATGCTCTCTCACATGAGATATCACAATTTTCCATCACTAGTCATCACAATCCTCCCTCACCATTGTTATCCCAATGTTCCATGACAACTGTCATCACAATGCTACATCCCCTTATCAGCACAATGTTCCATGACCCCTGACATCACAATGCTCCATGACCATTGTCATCACAACACTCCATAACACCTGACAACACAATGATCCGGGACTCTTGTCATCACAATGCTCCAAGACCCCTGTCATCACAATACTCCATGAACATTTTCAGCCCAGTGCTCATGACCCTTGTCATCACAATGATCCATGCCCTTGTCATCCCAATGTTCCATGACGCTTGTAATCACAGTGCTCCATGACATCTGTCATCACAATGCTCCATGCCTTTGTCAGCAAAATGTTACATGACCTGGTCATTACAATGCTCTATGCGCTTGTCATCACAATACTCCCTTACAATTGTCATCACAATCCTCCAGGAAACTTGGGATCACATTGCTTCAGGCCCTTGTCATCAAAATGCCCCATGCTCCTTGAAATCAAAATGATCCGTGACCTCTGTCATCACAATGCTCCAAACCCTTGTGATCACAGTGTTCCATAACACTTGTCCTCACAACGCTCCATGATGCCTGTCATCACAATACTCCATGCCCTTTTCATCACAATGCTCCATGACCATTGTCATCAAAATTCTCAATACACATGTGATCACAATGCTCCCTGACACTTGTCATCAGAATGCTCCTTGAAACCTGTCACGAAAAGGCTCCATGCTTTTTTCATCACAATGCCCCATGCCATTTTCATCACAATGCTCCATGCCATTGTCATCAAAATACTCCACAAGCTTGTCATCAGAATGCTCCATGACCCTTGTCATCACAATTCTCCATGCACTTGTCAGCACAATGCTCCCTTACCCTTATCATCACAATGCTCCAAGCCATTGTCATGACAATGCTCCATTACCTTTGTCATCAGAATCCTCCATGACACTTGGCATCACAATGCTCCATGTCATTGTCATCACAATGGGCCATTACATATGTCATCACAATGCTCCCTGACACCTATCTTCACAATACTGCATGACCTGGTCATCACAATGCTCTATGCCCTTGTCATCACAATGTGCCATTACAACTCTCATCACAATAATCCATGAAACTTATTAGACCAATGCTCCTTGCCCTTGTTATCACAATGTTCCATGACCCATGTAATCAGAATGCTCCATGCCCCTTTTCATCAGAATGCTCCATGAGACATGTCATCAGAAGGCTCCATGGATTTCTCTTCACAATGCTCCATGACCTTTGTCATCACAATGCTCAAAGACCCATGTAATCACAATGCTTCATGCCCCTGTCATCGCAATGGACCATGACATTTGGCATCACAATGCTCCATGCCATTGTCTTTGAAATTGACCATGACATATGTTATCACAATGCCCCCTTACACCTGTCTTCACAATACTCCATGCCCTTGTCATCACAATGCTCCATGCCCTTGTCATCACAATGCACCATGTCCAATGTCATCACAATAATCTATTAAACTTGTCAGACCAATGCTCCATGCCCCTGTCATCACAATGTTCCATGCCCTTGTCATCACAATGCTCCATGGCCCTTGTCATCACAATGCTACGTGACTCCAGTCATCACAATGCTTCATAACGTTTCTCATCACAACGGTCCATGGCTGTGTCATCGCAAGGCTCTGTGACATTTGTAACCACAATGCTCCATGAACTTTTCATCACAATGCTCCGTGACCCTTGTCATCACAATGCTCCATGCCTTTGTCAGAACAATGCTCCATGACACTTGTCATCACAATGTGCCATGTGCTTTTCATCACAATGATCCACAACCTTGTCATCGCTATGCTCCATAAACCTTGTAATCACAATGCTCCATGCACTTCTCATCCAAATGCTCTCTCACATGAGATATCACAATGTTCCATCACTAGTCATCACAATCCTCCCTCACCCCTGTTATCACAATGTTCCATGACCCCTGTCATCACAATGCTACATCCCCTTATCAGCACAATGTTCCATGACCCCTGACATCACAATGTTCCATAACCCCTGTCATCAAAATGCTCCATGACCCTTTTCATCCCAAAGCTCCATGACCCCTGGCATCACAATGTTCTGTAACCCCAGTCATCAAAATGTTCCATTACACTTTTCATCAAATTGCTGCATGACCCTGTCATCAAAATGCTCCCTGCCCTTCTCATCACAATGCACCACACCCTTGTCATCAAAATGCTCCATGACCATGGTCATCACTAAGCTCCATGACCCTTGGCATCACAGTGCTCCATGCCATGGACATCACGATGCTCCATGAACCCTCTCATCAAATTGCTCCATTCACTTGTCATCACAAAGCTCCATGACACTTGTCATCACAATGCTCGATGCCCTTCTCATCACAATGCTCCATGTCCTTGTCATTACAATCCTCCATCACCCATGTATCACAGTGTACCGTGCCTTTGTCATCACAATGCGCCATGCCCACTGTCATCACAATAATCCATGAAACATTTCAGAGAAATGCTCAATGCACTTCTCATCACAATGCTCCATTACCACTGTCAACAATGCTCCGTGACCCCTGCCATCACAATGTTCCACGGCCTTGTGATCACAGGACACCATGACAATTGTCATCACAGTGCTCCAAGACCCATGTAATCACAATGCTCCATGCTCTTGTCATCACAAAGCTCCATGACGCATGTCATCAGAATGTTCCATAGCTTTCTCCTCACAATGTTCCATGCCCTTGTCATCACAATGCTCCAAGACACTCGTAATCACAATGCTCGATGCACCTTTTCTTCAGAAGGCTCCATGATATTTGTCATCACAAGTCTCCATGGTCAACTCATCACAATGCTCCAAGACCTTGTCATCACCATGCTCCATTTTCTTGTCATCACAATGCTCCATGACCCCTGTCATCACAATAATCCAGGAACATTTTCAGCCCAATGTTCCATGACCTTCTCATCACAATGCTCCATGACCAGTATCATCAAAATGCTCCATGACCACTGTCATCACAACACTCCATGACACCTGACAACACAATGATCCGGGACTCTTGTCATCACAATGCTCCAAGACCCCTGTAATCACAATGCTCCATGACCCCTTTCATCACAATACTCTATGAACATTTTCAGCCCAATGCTCCATTACCCTTGTCATCACAATGATCCATGCCCTTGTCATCCCAATGTTCCATGACCCCTGTATTCACAGTGCTCCATGACGCTTGTCATCACAGTGCTCCATGACACCTGTCTTCATAATGCTCCATGCCTTTGTCAGCAAAATGCTACATGACCTTGTCATTACAATGCTCTATGCACTTGTCATCAAAATACTCGATTACCATTGTCATCACAATCCTCCATGAACCTTGGGATCACATTGCTTCATGCCCTTGTCATCACAATGCTCCATGCTCCTTGAAATCAAAATGAGCCATGACCTCTGTCATCACAATGCTCCAACCCTTGTGATCACAATGTTCCATAACACATGTCCTCACAATGCTCCATGATGCCTGTCTACACAATAATCCATACACTTTTCATCACAATGCTCCATGACCTTTGTCATCACAATTCTCAATACACTTGTCATCACAATGCTCCCTGACACTTGTCGTCAGTATGCTCCATGAAACCTGTCATGACAAGGCTCCATGCCTTTTTCATCACAATGATGCATGCCCTTTTCATCACAATGCTCCAAGACCCCTGGAATCACAATGCTCCATGCTCTTGCCATCCAAAGCTTCATGACGCATGTCATCAGAATGTTCCATGGACTTCTCATCACAATTCTCCCTGCTCTTGTCATCACAATGCTCTAAGACCCCTGTAATCACAATGCCCCATGCCCCTTTTCATCTCAATGCTCCATGAACCCTGTCATCACAATGAACAATGCCCATCATCATAATGCTTCAGGCTATTGTCATCAAAATCAAATCAAAATGCTCCATGACCTCTGTCATCACAATGCTCAAAATCCTGGTGATAACAATGTTGCATAACACTTATCATCACAACACCCCATGACGCTCATCATCACAATTATCCATGGTCTTCTCATCATAAGGCTCCATGAACTTTGTCATCAAAATTCTCAATACACTTGTCATCACAATGCTAGCTGACACTTGTCGTCAGAATGCTCCTTGAAACCTGTCACAAAAAGGCTCCCTGTCTTTTTCATCACAAAGACCCATGCCATTTTCATCCCAATGCTGCATGACATTGTCATCAAAATACACCACAGGCTTGTCATCAGAATGCTCCATGACCCTTGTCATCACTATTCTCCATGCACTTGTCAGAACAATGCTCCCTGACCCTTGTCATCACAATGATCCAAGCCATTGTCATCACAATGCTCCATTACCTTTGTCATTAGAATCCTCCATGACACTTGGCATCACAATGCTCCAAGACATTGTCATCACAATGGGCCATTACATATGTAATCACAATGCTCCCTGACAACTCTCTTCACAATACTGCATGACCTGGTCATCACAATGCTCCATGCTCTTGTCTTCACAATGCGCCATTCCAACTGTCATCACAATAATCCATGAAACTTATTAGACCAATGCTCCATGCCCTTGTCATCACATTGCTCCATGCTCTTGTTATCACAATGTTCCAAGACCCCTGTAATCAGAATGCCCCATGCCCCTTTTCATCAGTATGCTCCATGAGACTTGTCATCGCAAGGCTCCATGGTTTTCTCATCACAATGCTCCAGGACCTTGTCATCACAATGGTTCATGACATTGTCATGAAAATTCTCAATGGCCCTTGTCTTCATAATGCTCCAAGCCCTAGTCATCACAGTGCTCCATTATATTTGTCATCACAATCCTCCCTTGCATTTGGCATCACTATGCTCCATGCTATTGTCATCGCAATGGACCATGACATATTTCATCACAATGCCCCCTGACACCTGTCTTCACAATATTCCATGCCCTTGTCATCACAATGCTCCCTGCCCTTCTCATCACAATGCACCACACCCTTGTCATCAAAATGCTCCATGACCATTGTCATCACTAAGCTCCATGACCGTTGACATCACAATGCTCCATGTCATTGTCATCACAATGCTCCATGAACCCTCTAATCACATTGCTCCATGCCCTTGTCATCACACAGCTCCTGGACACTTGTCATCACAATGCTCGATGGCCTACTCATCACAATGCTCCATGCCCTTGTCATCACAATGCTCCATGAACCCTGTCAACACAATGCTCCGTGACTCCAGTCATCACAATGCTTCATAACGTTTGTCAATACAACGGTCCATGCCCGCGTCATCACAAGGCTCTGTGACCTTTTTAACCACAATGTTCCATGAACATTTCATCACAATGCTCCGTGAGCCTTGTTATCACAATGCTCCATGCCTTTGTCAGAACAATGCTCCATGACCCTTGTCATCACAGTGTGCCATATGATTTTCATCACAATGATCCACAACCTTGTCATCACTCTGCTCCATCAACCTTGTAATCAGAATGCTCCAGGCACTTCTCATCCAAATGCTCTCTCACATGAGATATCACAATGTTCCATCACTAGTCATCACAATCCTCCCTCACCATTGTTATCCCAATGTTCCATGACAACTGTCATCACAATGCTACATCCCCTTATCAGCACAATGTTCCATGCCCTTGTCATCCCAATGTTCCATGACGCTTGTAATCACAGTGCTCCATGACATCTGTCATCACAATGCTCCATGCCTTTGTCAGCAAAATGTTACATGACCTGGTCATTACAATGCTCTATGCGCTTGTCATCACAATACTCCCTTACAATTGTCATCACAATCCTCCAGGAAACTTGGGATCACATTGCTTCAGGCCCTTGTCATCAAAATGCCCCATGCTCCTTGAAATCAAAATGATCCGTGACCTCTGTCATCACAATGCTCCAAACCCTTGTGATCACAGTGTTCCATAACACTTGTCCTCACAACGCTCCATGATGCCTGTCATCACAATACTCCATGCCCTTTTCATCACAATGCTCCATGACCATTGTCATCAAAATTCTCAATACACATGTGATCACAATGCTCCCTGACACTTGTCATCAGAATGCTCCTTGAAACCTGTCACGAAAAGGCTCCATGCTTTTTTCATCACAATGCCCCATGCCATTTTCATCACAATGCTCCATGCCATTGTCATCAAAATACTCCACAAGCTTGTCATCAGAATGCTCCATGACCCTTGTCATCACAATTCTCCATGCACTTGTCAGCACAATGCTCCCTGACCCTTATCATCACAATGCTCCAAGCCATTGTCATGACAATGCTCCATTACCTTTGTCATCAGAATCCTCCATGACACTTGGCATCACAATGCTCCATGTCATTGTCATCACAATGGGCCATTACATATGTCATCACAATGCTCCCTGACACCTATCTTCACAATACTGCATGACCTGGTCATCACAATGCTCCATGCCCTTGTCATCACAATGTGCCATTACAACTCTCATCACAATAATCCATGAAATTTATTAGACCAATGCTCCTTGCCCTTGTTATCACAATGTTCCATGACCCATGTAATCAGAATGCTCCATGCCCCTTTTCATCAGAATGCTCCATGAGACATGTCATCAGAAGGCTCCATGGATTTCTCTTCACAATGCTCCATGACCTTTGTCATCACAATGCTCAAAGACCCATGTAATCACAATGCTTCATGCCCCTGTCATCGCAATGGACCATGACATTTGGCATCACAATGCTCCATGCCATTGTCTTTGAAATTGACCATGACATATGTTATCACAATGCCCCCTTACACCTGTCTTCACAATACTCCATGCCCTTGTCATCACAATGCTCCATGCCCTTGTCATCACAATGCACCATGTCCAATGTCATCACAATAATCTATTAAACTTGTCAGACCAATGCTCCATGCCCCTGTCATCACAATGTTCCATGCCCTTGTCATAACAATGCTCCATGGCCCTTGTCATCACAATGCTCCGTGACTCCAGTCATCACAGTGCTTCATAACGTTTCTCATCACAACGGTCCATGGCTGTGTCATCGCAAGGCTCTGTGACATTTGTAACCACAATGCTCCATGAAATTTTCATCACAATGCTCCATGACCCTTGTCATCACAATGCTCCATGCCTTTTTCAGAACAATGCTCCATGACACTTGTCATCACAATGTGCCATGTGCTTTTCATCACAATGATCCACAACCTTGTCATCGCTATGCTCCATAAACCTTGTAATCACAATGCTCCATGCACTTCTCATCCAAATGCTCTCTCACATGAGATATCACAATGTTCCATCACTAGTCATCACAATCCACCCTCACCCCTGTTATCACAATGTTCCATGACCCCTGTCACCACAATGCTACATCCCCTTATCAGCACAATGTTCCATGACCCCTGACATCACAATGATCCATAACCCCTGTCATCAAAATGCTCCATGACACTTTTCGTCCCAAAGCTCCATGACCCCTGGCATCACAATGTTCTGTAACCCCAGTCATCAAAATGTTCCATTACACTTTTCATCAAATTGCTGCATGACCCTGTCATCAAAATGCTCCCTGCCCTTCTCATCACAATGCACCACACCCTTGTCATCAAAATGCTCCATGACCATGGTCATCACTAAGCTCCATGACCCTTGGCATCACAGTGCTCCATGTCATGGACATCACAATTCTCCATGAACCCTCTCATCAAATTGCTCCATTCACTTGTCATCACAAAGCTCCATGACACTTGTCATCACAATGCTCGATGCCCTTCTCATCACAATGCTCCATGTCCTTGTCATTACAGTCCTCCATCACCCATGTATCACAGTGTACCGTGCCCTTGTCATCACAATGCGCCATGCCCACTGTCATCACAATAATCCATGAAACATTTCAGACAAATGCTCAATGCACTTCTCATCACAATGCTCCATTACCACTGTCAACAATGCTCCGTGACCCCTGCCATCACAATGTTCCACGGCCTTGTGATCACAGGACACCATGACAATTGTCATCACAATGCTCCAAGACCCATGTAATCACAATGCTCCATGCTCTTGTCATCACAAAGCTCCATGACGCATGTCATCAGAATGTTCCATAGCTTTCTCCTCACAATGTTCCATGCCCTTGTCATCACAATGCTCCAAGACACTCGTAATCACAATGCTCCATGCCCCTTTTCTTCAGAAGGCTCCATGATATTTGTCATCACAAGTCTCCATGGTCAACTCATCACAATGCTCCAAGACCTTGTCATCACCATGCTCCATTTTCTTGTCATCACAATGCTCCATGACCCCTGTCATCACAATAATCCAGGAACATTTTCAGCCCAATGTTCCATGACCTTCTCATCACAATGCTCCATGACCAGTATCATCAAAATGCTCCATGACCACTGTCATCACAACACTCCATGACACCTGACAACACAATGATCCGGGACTCTTGTCATCACAATGCTCCAAGACCCCTGTAATCACAATGCTCCATGACCCCTTTCATCACAATACTCTATGAACATTTTCAGCCCAATGCTCCATTACCCTTGTCATCACAATGATCCATGCCCTTGTCATCCCAATGTTCCATGACCCCTGTATTCACAGTGCTCCATGACGCTTGTCATCACAGTGCTCCATGACACCTGTCTTCATAATGCTCCATGCCTTTGTCAGCAAAATGCTACATGACCTTGTCATTACAATGCTCTATGCATTTGTCATCAAAATACTCGATTACCATTGTCATCACAATCCTCCATGAACCTTGGGATCACATTGCTTCATGCCCTTGTCATCACAATGCTCCATGTTCCTTGAAATCAAAATGATCCATGACCTCTGTCATCACAATGCTCCAACCCTTGTGATCACAATGTTCCATAACACTTGTCCTCACAATGCTCCATGATGCCTGTCATCACAATACTCCATACACTTTTCATCACAATGCTCCATGACCTTTGTCATCACAATTCTCAATACACTTGTCATCACAATGCTCCCTGACACTTGTCGTCAGTATGCTCCATGAAACCTGTCATGACAAGGCTCCATGCCTTTTTCATCACAATGATGCATGCCCTTTTCATCACAATGCTCCAAGACCCCTGGAATCACAATGCTCCATGCTCTTGCCATCCAAAGCTTCATGACGCATGTCATCAGAATGTTCCATGGACTTCTCATCACAATGCTCCCTGCTCTTGTCATCACAATGCTCTAAGACCCCTGTAATCACAATGCCCCATGCCCCTTTTCATCTCAATGCTCCATGAACCCTGTCATCACAATGAACAATGCCCATCATCATAATGCTTCAGGCTATTGTCATCAAAATCAAATCAAAATGCTCCATGACCTCTGTCATCACAATGCTCAAAATCCTGGTGATAACAATGTTGCATAACACTTATCATCACAACACCCCATGACGCTCATCATCACAATTATCCATGGTCTTCTCATCATAAGGCTCCATGAACTTTGTCATCAAAATTCTCAATACACTTGTCATCACAATGCTAGCTGACACTTGTCGTCAGAATGCTCCTTGAAACCTGTCACAAAAAGGCTCCCTGTCTTTTTCATCACAAAGACCCATGCCGTTTTCATCCCAATGCTGCATGCCATTGTCATAAAAATACACCACAGGCTTGTCATCAGAATGCTCCATGACCCTTGTCATCACTATTCTCCATGCACTTGTCAGAACAATGCTCCCTGACCCTTGTCATCACAATGATCCAAGCCATTGTCATCACAATGCTCCATTACCTTTGTCATTAGAATCCTCCATGACACTTGGCATCACAATGCTCCAAGACATTGTCATCACAATGGGCCATTACATATGTAATCACAATGCTCCCTGACAACTCTCTTCACAATACTGCATGACCTGGTCATCACAATGCTCCATGCTCTTGTCTTCACAATGCGCCATTCCAACTGTCATCACAATAATCCATGAAACTTATTAGACCAATGCTCCATGCCCTTGTCATCACATTGCTCCATGCTCTTGTTATCACAATGTTCCAAGACCCCTGTAATCAGAATGCCCCATGCCCCTTTTCATCAGTATGCTCCATGAGACTTGTCATCACAAGGCTCCATGGTTTTCTCATCACAATGCTCCAGGACCTTGTCATCACAATGGTTCATGACATTGTCATGAAAATTCTCAATGGCCCTTGTCTTCATAATGCTCCAAGCCCTAGTCATCACAGTGCTCCATTATATTTGTCATCACAATCCTCCCTTGCATTTGGCATCACTATGCTCCATGCTATTGTCATCGCAATGGACCATGACATATTTCATCACAATGCCCCCTGACACCTGTCTTCACAATATTCCATGCCCTTGTCATCACAATGCTCCCTGCCCTTCTCATCACAATGCACCACACCCTTGTCATCAAAATGCTCCATGACCATTGTCATCACTAAGCTCCATGACCGTTGACATCACAATGCTCCATGTCATTGTCATCACAATGCTCCATGAACCCTCTAATCACATTGCTCCATGCCCTTGTCATCACACAGCTCCTGGACACTTGTCATCACAATGCTCGATGGCCTACTCATCACAATGCTCCATGCCCTTGTCATCACAATGCTCCATGAACCCTGTCAACACAATGCTCCGTGACTCCAGTCATCACAATGCTTCATAACGTTTGTCAATACAACGGTCCATGCCCGCATCATCACAAGGCTCTGTGACCTTTTTAACCACAATGCTCCATGAACATTTCATCACAATGCTCCGTGAGCCTTGTTATCACAATGCTCCATGCCTTTGTCAGAACAATGCTCCATGACCCTTGTCATCACAGTGTGCCATATGATTTTCATCACAATGATCCACAACCTTGTCATCACTCTGCTCCATCAACCTTGTAATCAGAATGCTCCATGCACTTCTCATCCAAATGCTCTCTCACATGTGATATCACAATGTTCCATCACTAGTCATCACAATCCTCCCTCACCATTGTTATCCCAATGTTCCATGACAACTGTCATCACAATGCTACATCCCCTTATCAGCACAATGTTCCATGCCCTTGTCATCCCAATGTTCCATGACGCTTGTAATCACAGTGCTCCATGACATCTGTCATCACAATGCTCCATGCCTTTGTCAGCAAAATGTTACATGACCTGGTCATTACAATGCTCTATGCGCTTGTCATCACAATACTCCCTTACAATTGTCATCACAATCCTCCAGGAAACTTGGGATCACATTGCTTCAGGCCCTTGTCATCAAAATGCCCCATGCTCCTTGAAATCAAAATGATCCGTGACCTCGGTCATCACAATGCTCCAAACCCTTGTGATCACAGTGTTCCATAACACTTGTCCTCACAACGCTCCATGATGCCTGTCATCACAATACTCCATGCCCTTTTCATCACAATGCTCCATGACCATTGTCATCAAAATTCTCAATACACATGTGATCACAATGCTCCCTGACACTTGTCATCAGAATGCTCCTTGAAACCTGTCACGAAAAGGCTCCATGCTTTTTTCATCACAATGCCCCATGCCATTTTCATCACAATGCTCCATGCCATTGTCATCAAAATACTCCACAAGCTTGTCATCAGAATGCTCCATGACCCTTGTCATCACAATTCTCCATGCACTTGTCAGCACAATGCTCCCTGACCCTTATCATCACAATGCTCCAAGCCATTGTCATGACAATGCTCCATTACCTTTGTCATCAGAATCCTCCATGACACTTGGCATCACAATGCTCCATGTCATTGTCATCACAATGGGCCATTATATATGTCATCACAATGCTCCCTGACACCTGTCTTCACAATACTGCATGACCTTGTCATCGGGATGCTCCATGCCCTTGTCGTCACAATGCGCCATTCCAACTGTCATCGCAATAATCCATGAAACTTATTAGACCAATGTTTCATGCCCTTGTCATCACAATGCTCCATGCCTTTGTTATCACAATGCTCCATGACCTCTGTCATCACAATGCTCCGTGACTCCAGTCATCACAATGCTTCATGACCTTTGTCATCACAATGATTCATGCCCTCGTCATCAACAGTATCTGTGACCTTTTTAACCACAATGCTCCATGAACTTTTCATCACAATGCTCTTTGACCCTTGTCATCACAATGCTCTATGCCTTTCTCAGCACAATGCTCCATGACCCTTGTCATCACAATGCTCCATGCGCTTGTCAGCAAGATGCTCCATGACACATGTCATCACAATGCACCATGCGCTTGTCATCAGAGTGCTCCACAATCTTGGCATCACAATGCTCCATAAATTTGTCATCACAATGCTCCATGCACTTCTCATCAAAATGCCCTCTCACCACTGATATCACAATGCTACATCACTATTTGTCACAAAACACCCTCACCCTTGTCGTCACAATGTTCCATGACTCCTGTCATCACAATGCTACATGCAATTATCATCACAAAGTTCGATGACCCCTGACATCACAATGTTCCATAACACCTGTCATCAATATGTTCCATGATACTTTTCATCAAATTGCTCCATGACCCTGTCATCAGAATGCTCCCTGCGCTTCTCATCACAATGCACCACGCACTTGCCATCCAAATGCTCCATGACCTTTGTCATCACAAAGATCCATGACCCTTGGCATCACTATGCTCCATGTCATTGTCATCACAATGCTCCATGAACGCTCTCATCACATTGCTCCATGCCGTTGTCATCAAAAAGCTCCATGACACATGTCATCAAAATGCTCCATGGCCTTCTCATCACAATGTTCCATGCCCTTGCCATCACAATGCTCCATTACCCCTGTCATAACAATGCTCCATGACCCCTGTCATCACGAATTTCCATGGCCTTGGCATCAAAGGCTCCATGACCCTTCTCATCACAATGATCCAAGAACACTGTAATCACAATGCTCTATGCCACTTTTCATCTCAATGATCCATGAAGCCTGTCATCACATTGCACCATGCCCATCAGCATAATGCTTCATGCTATTGTCATCACAATGAAATCAAAATGCTCCATGACCTCTGTCATAACAATGCTCCAAACCCTTGTGAACACAATATTCCATAACACTTGTCATCACAATGCCCCATGTGGCTCGTCATCACAATTATCAATGGACTTCTCATCACAATGCTCCTTGAACTTTGTCATCACAATGCTCAATACACTTGTCATCAAAATGCTCCCTGACACTTGTCGTCAGTATGCTCCTAGAACCCTGTCATGACAAGGATCTATGCCTTTTTCATCACAATGATCCATGACCTTTTCATCACAATTCTCAATATACATGTTATCACAATGCTCCCTGACACTTGTCATCAGAATGCTCCTTGAACACTGTCACGAAAAGGCTCCATGCCTTTTTCATCACAATGCCCCATGCCGTTTTCATCACAATGCTCCATGCCACTGTCATCCCAATACTCCAAAAGCTTGTCATCAGAATGCTCCATGACCCTTGTCATCACAATTCTCCATGCACTTGTCAGCACAATGCTCCCTGAACCTTGTCATCACAATTCTCCAAGCCATTGTCATCACAATGCTCCATTACTTTTGTCATCAGAATCCTCCATGACACTTTGCAACACAATGCTTCATTCCCTAGTCATCACAATGCTCCATGACACCTGTCATCACAACACTCCATTTATATTTTCAGCCCAGTGCTTCATGACACTTGTCATCACAATGATCCATGCCCTCGTCATCCCAATGCTCCTTGAACCCTGTATTCACAATGCTCCATGACGCTTGTCAACACAGTGCTCCATGACACATGTCATTACAATGTTCCATGCATTTGTCACCAAAATGCTACATGACCTTGTCATTAAAATCCTCTATGCGCTTGTCATCACAATACTCCATTTCCATTGTCATCACAATCCTCCATGAAACTTGGGATCACTTTTCTTCATGCTCTTGTCATCACAATGCTCCCTGACACTTGTCGTCAGTATGCTCATTGAACCCTGTCATGACAAGGTTCCATGCATTTTTCATCACAATGATCCATGACCATTTCATCACAATCCTCCACGGTCCCTGTAATCACAATGCTCCATGCCCTTGTCATCACAAAACTCCATGATGCATGCCATCAGAATGCTTCATGGACTTCTCATCACAATGCTCTATGCCCTAGTCATCACCATGCTCCAAGACCCCTGTAATCACAATGCTCCATGCCCCTTTTCATCAGAATGCTCCATGAGACTTGCCATCACAAGTCTCCATGATCTTCTCATCACAATGCTCCAGGAACTTGTCATCACCATGCTCCATTCCCTTGTCATCACAATGCTCCATGACCCCTGTCATCACAATAATCCATGAACATTTTCAGCCCAATGCTCCACGACCTTCTCATCACAATGCTCCATTGCCAATATCATCACAATGCTCCATGACCAATGTAATCACAACACTCCATGACACCTGACAACACAATGATACAGGACTCTTGTCATCACAATGCTCCATTAGCTTGTCGTCACAATGCTACATGACACCTGTCATCACAACTCTCCATGAACATTTTCAGCCCAGTGCTCCATGAACCTTGTCATCACAATGATCCATGGCTTTGTCATTCCAATGCTCCATGACCCCTGTATTCACAATGCTCCTTGACGCTTGTCATCACAGAGCTCCATGACACATGTCATCACAATGCTCCATGCCTTTGTCAGCAAAATGCTACATGACCTTGTCATTACAATACTCTATGAGCTTGTCATCAAAATACTCCATTTCCATTGTCATCACAATCCTCCATGAACTTTGGGATTACATTGCTTCATGCCCTTGTCATCACAATGCTCCATGCTCCTTGAAATCAAAATGATCCATGACCTCTGTCATCCCAATGCTCCAAACCCTTGTGATCACAATGTTCCATAACACTTGTCATCATAACGCTCCATGATGCCTGTCATCACAATACTCCATGCCCTTTTCTTCACAATGCTCCATGACTTTTGTCAGCACAATTCTCAATACACTTCTCATCACAATGCTCCCTGACACTTTTCATCAGAATGCTCCTTGAACCCTGTCACGAAAAGGCTCCATGCTTTTTTCATCACAATGCCCCATGCCGTTTTCATCACAAAGCTCCATGCCATTGTCATCAAAATACTCCACAAGCTTGTCATCAGAATGCTCCATGAATCTTGTCATCACAATTCTCCATTCACTTGTCAGCACAATGCTCCCTGACCCTTGTCATCACAGTGCTCCAAGCCATTGTCATCACAATGCTCCATTACATTTTTCATCAGAATATTCCATGACACTTGGCATCACAATGCTCCATGCCATTGTCATCAAAATGGGCCATTACATATGTGATCACAATGCTCCCTGACACTTTTCTTCACAATACTGCATGACCTGGTCATCACAATGCTCCATGCCCTTGTCATCACAATGTGCCATTCCAACAGTCATCGCAATAATCCATGAAACTTAATAGAACAATTTTCCATGCCCTTGTTATCACAATGCTCCATGATTCCTGTCATCACAATGCTCCTTGACTCCATTCATCACAATGCTTCATGACCTTTGTCATCACAATGGTCCATGCCTTCGTCATCAACAGTCTCTGTGACTTTTTAACCACAATGCTCCATGAACTTTTCATCACAATGCTCTTTGACATTTGTCATCACAATGCTCTAAGCTTTTCTCAGCACAATGCTCCATGACCCTTTTCATCACAAAGCTCCATGCACTTGTCAGCACAATTCTCCATGACACATGTCATCATAATGCTCCATGACCCCTGTCATCACAATGCTCCGTGACTCCAGTCATCACAATGCTTCATAACGATTGTCATCACAAAGGTCCATGCCCGCGTCATCACAAGGCTCTGTGACCTTTGTAACCACAATGCTCCATGAACTTTTCATCACAATTCTCTGTGACCCTTGTCATAACAATGTTCCATGTCTTTGTCAGAACAATGCTCCATGACCATTGTCATCACAATGTGCCATGCCCTTTTCATCACAATGCACCATGCACAATCTCTTCACAATAATCTATGAAACTTGTCAGTCCAATGCTCCATGCCACTGTCATCACAATGCTCCATGCCCTTGTCATCACAATGCTCCATGACCCCTGTCATCACAATGCTCCGTGACTCCAGTCATCACAATGCTTCATAACGTTTGTGATCACAATGGTCCATGTCCACGTCTTCAAAAGGCTCTGTGACCTTTGTAACCACAATGCTCCATGAACATTTCATCACAATTCTCTGTGAAACTTGTCATCACAATGCTCCATGTCTTTGTCAGAACAATGCTCCATGACCATTGTCATCAAAATGTGCCATGCGCATTTCATCACAATGGTCCACAACCTTGTCATTGCAATGCTCCATAAAACTTGTAAGCACAATGCTCCATGCCCTTGTCATCACAGTGTGACATTCCAACTCTCATCGCAATACTCCATGAAACTTATTAGACCAATGTTCCATGCCATTGTCATCACAATGCTCCATGCCCTTGTTATCACAATGCTCCTTGACCCCTGTCATCACAGTGCTCCGTGACTCCAGTCATCAAAATGCTTCATGACCTTTGTCATCACAATGGTCCATGCCCTCGTCATCAACAATCTCTGTGACCTTTTTAACCACAATGCTCCATGAACTTTTCATCACAATGCTGTTTGACCCTTGTCATAACAATGCTCTATGCCTTTCTCAGCACAATGCTCCATGACACTTGTCATCACAATGCTCCATGCACTTTTCAGGCCAATGCTCCATGACACATATCATCACAATGCACCATGCGATTGTCATCACAGTGCTCCACAACATTGTCATCACAATGCTTCATAAAATTTGTCATCACAATGCTCCATGCACTTCTCATCAAAATGCTCTCTCACCACTGATATCACAATGCTACATCACTATTTGTCACAATACTCCCTCACCCCTGTCATCACAATGTTCCATGACTCCTGTCATCACAATGCTACATGCACTTATCATCACAAAGTTCGATGACCACTGACATCACAATGTTCCATAACACTTGTCATCAAAATGTTCCATGACACCTTTCATCAAATTGCTCCAAGACCCTGTCATCACAGTGCTCCCTGCCCTTCTCATCACAATGCTCATCGCCCTTGCCATCAAAATGCTCCATGACATTTGTCATCACAAATATCCATGACCCTTTGCATAACAATGCTCCATGTCATTGTCATCACAATGCTCCATGAACGCTCTCATCACATTGCTCCATGCCCTTGTCTTCACATAGCTCCATGACACATGTCATCAGAATGCTCCATGGCCTTCTCATCACAATGCTCCATGCCCTTGCCATCACAATGCTCCATTACAACTGTCATAACAATGCTCCATGACCCTTGCCATAACGATGTTCCATGGCCTTGTCAATACAAGGCTCCATGACCCTTCTCATCACAATGCTCCAATAACACTGTAATCACAGTGCTCTATGCCCCTTTTCATCTCAATGATCCATGAACCCTATCATCACAATGCACAATGCCCATCATCATAATGCTTCATGCTATTGTCATAACAATGAAATCAAAATGTTCCATGACCTCTGTCATAACAATGCTCCAAACCCTTGTGATCACAATATTCTATAACACTTGTCATCACAATGCCCAATGATGCTCGTCATCACAATTATCCATGGTCTTCTCATCACAATACTCCATGACCTTCGTCATCACAATGCACAATACACTTGTCATCAACATGCTCCCTGACACTTGTTGTGTGTATGCTTCTTGAACCCTGTCATGACAAGGCTCCATGCCATTTTCATCACAATGATCCATGCCCTTTTCATCACAATGCTCCAAGTCCCATGTAATCACAATGGTCCATGCCAATGTCTTCACAAACCTCAAAGACGCATGCCATCAGAAGGCTGCTTGGTCTTCTCCTCACAATGCTCCTTGCCCTTGTCTTCACAATGTTCCAAGAGCCCTGTAATTACAAAGATCCATGCCTATTTCATCAGTATGCTCCATGAGACTCTTCTTCACAAGGCTCCATGGTTTTATCATCACAATGCTCCAGTACATTGTCATCACAATGCTTCACGACCTTGTCATCCAAATTTTCAATGGCCTTTGTCATCATAATGCTCCAAGCCCTTATCATCACAATCCTCCATTACATTTGGTATCACAAAGCTCCATGCCATTGTCATCGCCATGGACCATGACATATGTCATCACAATGCTCCCTGACACCTGTCTTCACAATACTCCATGACCTTATCATCACAATGCTCCATGCCCTTGTCATCACAATGCACCAAGCCCACTCTCATCACACTAATCTATGAAACTTGTCAGACCAATGCTCCATGACACTGTCATCACAATGCTCCATGCCCTTGTCATCACAATGCTCCATGACGCCTGTCATCACAATGCTCCGTGACTCCAGTCATCACAATGCTTCATAACGTTTGTCATCACAATGGTCCATGCCCGCATCATCACAAGGCTCTGTGACCTTTGTAACCACAATGCTCCATGAACTTTTCATCACAATTCTCTGAGAAACTTGTCATCACAATGCACCATGTCCTTGTCATCAAAATGCTCCATGACTGGTCAGCAGAAAACTCCATGACCCCTGGCATCACAATGCTAAATGTCATTGTCATCACAATGCTCCATGAACCCTCTCATAACATTGCTCAATGCACTTGTCATCACAAAGCTCCATGACACTTGTCATCACAATGCTCGATGCCCTTCTCATCACAATGCTCCATGCCTTTGTCATTACAATCCTGCATGACGAATGTATCATAGTGTTCCGTACCCTTGTCATAACAATGCTCCATGCGCACTCTCATCACAAAAATTCATGAAACATTTCAGACCAATGTTCCATGCCCTTCTCATCACAATGCTCCATTACCTCCGTCATAAAAATGCACCATGAACCCTGCCATCACAATGTTCCACGTCCTCGTCTTCACAAGGTTCCATGACACTTGTCATCACAATGCTGAAAAACACTCTAATCACAATGCTCCATGCCCTTCTCATCACAAAGCTCCATGACGCATGTCATCAGAATGTTCCATGGCCTTCTCATCACAATTATCCATGCCCTTCTCATCACAATGCTCCAAGACCCTTGTAAACACAATGCTCCATGTCCCTTTTCATCTCAATGCTCCATGAACCCTGTCATCACAGTGCACGATGCCCATCATCATAATACTTCAGTCTATTGTCATCACAATGAAATCAATATTCTCCAGGACCTCTGACATCATAATGCTGAAAACCCTTGTGATCACAATGTTCCATAAAACTTATAATCACAGCACCCCATGAGGCTCATCATCACAATTATCCATGGTCTTCTCATCACAATGCTCCATGATCTTTGTCATCACGATGCTCAATACACTTGTCATCACAATGCTCCCTGACACTTGTCGTCAGTATTCTCCTTGAACCCTGTCATGACAAGGCTCCATGCCTTTTTCATCACAATAATCCATGCCCTTTTCATCACAATGCTCCAAGATCCCTGTAATCACCATGCTTCATGGCCTTGTCATCAAAAAGCTCCATGAGGCATGTCATCAGACTGTTTCCTGGCATTCTCATCACAATGCGCCATGCCCTTGTCATCACAATGCTCCATGACCACTTTCCTCACAATAATCCATGAACATTTTCAGCCCAATGCTCCACGACCTTCTCATCACAATGCACCATGCCCACTCTCATCACAATAATCTATGAAACTTGTCAGACCAATGCTCCATGCCACTGTCATCACAATGCTCCATGCCCTTGTCATCACAATGCTCCATGACCCCTGTCATCACAATGCTCCGTGACTCCAGTCATCACAATGCTTCATAACCTTTGTCATCACAGTGGTCCATGCCCGCGTCATCACAAGGCTCTGTGATCTTTGAAACCACAATGCTCCATGAACTTTTCATCACAATTCTCTGAGAAACTTGTCATCACAATGCTCCATGTATTTGTCAGAACAATGCTCCAAGACCATTGTCATCACAATGTGCCAAGAACATTTCATCACAACGTTCTAAACTTTGTCATTGCAATGCTCCATAAACCTTGTAATCACAATAGTCTATGCACTTCTCATCAAAATGCTCTCTCACCAGAGATATCACAATGTTCCAATACTAGTCATCACAATACACCCTCACCCATGTAATCACAATGTTCCATGACCCTGTCATCACAATGCTACATCCCCTTATCATCACAATGTTCCATGACCCTTGCCATCACAATATTCCATAAACCCTGTCATCAAAATGCTCCATGACCCATTCCATCCCAAAGCTCCAAGACCCCTCACATCACAATGTTCTATAACCCCTGCCATCAAAATGTTCCATTATACTTTTTATCAAATTGCTGCATGAGCTGGTCATCAAAATGCTCCCTGCCCTTCTCATCAAAATGTTCCATGCCTTGTCATCACAAAGCTCCAAGACCCTTGGCATCACAATGCTCCATGTCATTGTCATCACAATGCTCCTTGAACCCTCTCATCACATTGCTCCATGCCCTTGTCATCACACAGCTCCATGACACTTGTCATCACAATGCTCGATGCCCTTCTCATCACAATGCTCCATGCCCTTGTCATTACACTCCTGCATGACCCATGTATCACAGTGTTCCGTGCCCTTGTCATCACAATGCTCCATGCCCACTCTCATCACAATAATCCATGAAACATTTCAGACCAAAGTTCCATACCCTTCTCATCACAGTGCTCCATTAACCCTGTCATAACAATGCATCATGACACCTGCCATCACAATGATCCACGGCCTAGTCATCACAAGGTTCCATGATAATTCTCATCACAATGCTCAAGACCCCTGATATCATAATGCTCCATGCCCTTGTCATCACAAAGCTCCATGACGCATGCCATCAGAATGTTCCATGGCCTTCTCATCACAATGCTCCATGCCCTTGTCATCACAATGCTCCAAGACATTTGTCCTCACAATGCTCCATGCCCCATTTCATTTCAATGCTCCATGAACTCTGTTATCACAATGCTCCAAGACCCTTGTAATCACAATGCTCCATGCCCCTTTTCATCTCACCATGTCCAATGTCATCACAATAATCTATTAAACTTGTCAGACCAATGCTCCATGCCCCTGTCATCACAATGCTCCATGCCCTTGTTATCACAATGCTCCATGACCCTTGTCATCACAATGCTCCGTGACTCCAGTCATCACAATGCTTCATGACCTTTGTCATCACAATGGTCCATGCCCTCGTCATCAACAGTCTCTGTGACCTTTTTAACCACAATGCTCCATGACCCTTGTCATCACAATGCTCCGTGACTCCAGTCATCACAATGATTCATAACGTTTGTCATCACAACGGTCCATGCCTGCGTCATCGCAAGGCTCTGTGAACTTTGTAACCACAATGCTCCATGAACTTTTCATCACAAATCTCCGTGACCCTTGTCATCACAATGCTCCATGCCTTTTTCAGAACAATGCTCCATGACCCTTGTCATCACAATGTGCCATGTGCTTTTCATCACAATGATCCACAACCTTGTCATCGCTATGCTCCATAAACCTTGTAATCACAATGCTCCATGCACTTCTCATCCAAATGCTCTCTCACATGAGATATCACAATGATCCATCAATTGTCATCACAATCCTCCCTCACCCCTGTTATCACAATGTTCCATGACCCCTGTCATCACAATGCTACATCCCCTTATCAGCACAATTTTCCATGACCCCTGACATCACAATGTTCCATAACCCCTGTCATCAAAATGCTCCATGACCATTTTCATCCCAAAGCTCTATGACCCCTGGCATCACAATGTTCTATAACCCCTGTCATCAAAATATTACATTACATTTTTCATCAAATTGCTGCATGACCCTGTCATCAAAATGCTCCCTGCCCTTCTCATCACAATGCACCACACACTTGTCATCAAAATGCTCCAGGACCATGGTCATCACTAAGCTCCATGACCCTTGGCATCACAATGCTCCATGCCATGGACATCACAATGCTCCATGAACCCTCTCATCATATTGCTCCATGCACTTGTCATCACAAAGCTCCATGACACTTGTCATCACAATGCTCGATGCCCTTCTCATCAGAATGCTCCATGTCCTTGTCATTACAATCCTCCATCACCCATGTATCACAGTGTACCGTGCCCTTGTCATCAAAATGCGCCATGCCCACTGTCATCACAATAATCCATGAAACATTTCAGACCAATGCTCAATGCACTTCTCATCACAATGCTCCATTACCACTGTCAACAATGCTCCATGACCCCTGCCATCACAATGTTCCACGGCCTTGTGATCACAAGACTAAATGACCATTGTCATCACAATGCTCCATACCCTTGTCATCACAGAGCTCCATGATGCATGTCATCAGAATGTTCCATTGCCTTCTCCTCACAGTGCTCCATGCCCTTGTCATCA
This sequence comes from Mesoplodon densirostris, assembly GCF_025265405.1. Taxonomy (NCBI): domain Eukaryota; kingdom Metazoa; phylum Chordata; class Mammalia; order Artiodactyla; family Ziphiidae; genus Mesoplodon; species Mesoplodon densirostris. The sequence continues at coordinate 11,774,459 of NW_026778195.1, read as the reverse complement.
CAATGCTCCAAGACAATCGTAATCACAATGCTCCATGCCCCTTTTCATCAGAAGGCTCCATGATATTTGTCATCACAAGTCTCCATGGTCAACTCATCACAATGCTCCAAGACCTTGTCATCACCATGCTCCATTCCCTTGTCATCACAATGCTCCATTACTACTGTCATCACAATACTCCATGAACATTTTCAGCCCAATGCTCCATGACCTTCTCATCACAATGCTCCATGACCAATATCATCAAAATGCTCCATGACCACTGTCATCACAGCACTCCATGACACCTGACAACACAATGATCTGGGACTCTTGTCATCACAATGCTCCAAGACCCCTGTAATCACAATGCTCCATGACCCCTGTCATCACAATACTCCATGAACATTTTCAGCCCAATGCTCCATGACACTTGTCATCACAATGATCCATGCCCTTGTCATCCCAATGTTCCATGACCCCTGTATTCACAGTGCTCCGTGACGCTTGTCATCACAGTGCTCCATGAAACCTGTCATCACAATGCTCCATGCCTTTGTCAGCAAAATGCTACATGACCTTGTCATTACAATGCTCTATGCACTTGTCATCACAATACTCGATTACCATTGTCATCACAATCCTCCATGAACCTTGGGATCACATTGCATCATGCCCTTGTCATCACAAGGCTCCATGCTCCTTGAAATCAAAATGATCCATGACCTCTGTCATCACAATGCTCCAAGACCCTTGTAATCACAATGCTCCATGCCCCTTTTCATCTCAATGCTCCCTGAACCCTGTCATCACAGTGCACGATGCCCATCATCATAATACTTCAGTCTATTGTCATCACAATGAAATTAATATTCTCCATGACCTCTGACATCATAATGCTACAAACCCTTGTGATCACAATGTTCCATAAAACTTATCATCACAGCACCCCATGACGCTCATCATCACAATTATCCATGGTCTTATCATCACAATGCTCCATGATCTTTGTCATCACGATGCTCAATACACTTTTCATCACAATGCTCCCTGACACTTGTCGTCAGTATGCTCCATGAACCGTGTCATGACAAGGCTCCATGCCTTTATCATCACAATGATCCATGCCTTTTCATCGCAATGCTCCAAGACCCCTGCAATCACAATGCTCCATGCACTTCTCATCAAAATGCTCTCTCACATGAGATATCACAATGTTCCATCACTAGTCATCACATTCCTCCCTCAACCCTGTTATCACAATGTTCCATGACCCCTGTTATCACAATGCTACATCCCCTTATCAGCACAATGTTCCATGACCCCTGACATCACAATGTTCCATAACCACTGTCATCAAAATGCTCCATGACCCTTTTCGTCCCAAAGCTCCATGACCCCTGGAATCACAGTGTTCTATAACCCATGTCATCAAAATGTTCCATTGCACTTTTCATCAAATTGCTGCATGACCCTGTCATCAAAATGCTCCCTGCCCTACTCATAACAATGCACCACACGCTGGTCATCAAAATGCTCCATGACCTTTGTCATCACAAAGCTCCATGACCCTTGGCATCACAATGCTCCATGTCATTGTCATCACAATGCTCCATGAAACCTCTCTTCACATTGCTCCATGTCCTTGTCATCACAAATATCCATGACACTTGTCATCACAATGCTCGATGCCCTTCTCATCATAATGCTCCATGTCCTTGTCATTACAATCCTCCATGACCCATGTATCACAGTGTACCGTGCCCTTGTCATCACAATGCTCCAAGCCCACTCTCATCACAATAATCCATGAAACATTTCAGACCAATGCTCAATGCCCTTCTCATCACAATGCTCCATTACCTCTATCAACAATACTCCATGACCCCTGCCATCACAATGTTCGACGGCCTTGTGATCACAAGGCTCCATGACCATTGTCATCACAATGCTCCAAGAGCCATGTAATCACAATGCTCCATGCCCTTGTCATCACAAAGCTCCATGACACATGTCATCAGAATGTTCCATGGCCTTCTCCTCACAATGCTCCATGCCCTTGTCATCACAATGCTCCATACCCTCGTAATCACAATGCTCCATGCCCCTTTTCATCAGAATGCTCCATGAGACTTGTCATCACAAGTCTCCATGGTCATCTCATCACAATGCTCCAAGACCTTGTCATCACCATGCTCCATTCCCTGGTCATCACAATGCTCCATGACCCCTGTCATCACAAGGCTCCATGACCCTTCTCATCACAATGCTCCAAACTCCTGTAATCACAATGCTCCATGCCCCTTTTCATCACAATGCTCCATGAACCCTGTCATCACAATGGACCATGCCCATCATCATAATGCTTCAGGCTATTGTCATCACAATGAAATCAAAATGCTCCATGACCTCTGTCATCACAATGCTCCAAACCCTGGTGATCACAATGTTGCATAACACTTATCATCACAAAACCCCATGACGCTAATCATCACTATTATCCATGGTCTTCTCATCACAAGGCTCCATGACCTTTGTCATCACAATTCTCAATACTCTTTTCATCACAATGCTCCCTGACACTTGTCGTCAGAATGCTCCTTGAACTGTGTCACGAAAAGGCTCCATGCCATTTTCATCACAAATCCACATGCCGTTTTCATCCCAGTGCTCCATGCCATTGTCATCAAAATACTCCACAAGCTTGTCATCAGAATGCTCCATGACGCTTGTCATCACAATTCTCCGTGCACTTGTCAGCAAAATGCGCCCTGACCCTTATCATCACAATGCTCCAAGCCATTGTCATCACAATGCTCCATTACCTTTGTCATCAGAATCCTCCATGACACTTGGCATCACAATGCTCCATGCCATTGTCATCACAATGGGCCATTACATATGTCATCACAATGCTCCCTGACACCTCTCTTCTCAATACTGCATAACCTGGTCATCACAATGCTCCATGCCCTTGTCATCACAATGTGCCATTCCAACTCTCATCACAATAATCCATGAAACTTATTAGACCAATGCTCCTTGCCCTTGTTATCACAATGTTCCAAGAACCCTGTAATCAGAATGCTCCATGCCCCTTTTCATCAGAATGCTCCATATGACATGTCATCAGAAGGCTCCATGGACTTCTCATCACAATGCTCCATGACCTTTGTAATCACAATGCTCCAAGACCCATGTAATCACAATGCTTCATGCCCCTGTCATCGCAATGGACCATTACATTTGGCATCACAATACTCCATGCCATTGTCTTTGAAATTGACCATGACATATGTCATCACAATGCCCCCTTACACCTTTTTTCACAATACTCCATGCCCTTGTCATCACAATGCTCCATGCCCTTGTCATCACAATGCACCATGTCCAATGTCATCACAATAATCTATTAAACTTGTCAGACCAATGCTCCATGCCCCTGTCATCACAATGTTCCATGCCCTTGTCATCACAATGCTCCATGACCCTTGTCATCACAATGCTCCGTGACTCCAGTCATCACAATGCTTCATAAAGTTTGTCATCACAACGGTCCATGCCTGTGTCATCGCAAGGCTCTGTGACATTTGTAACCACAATGCTCCATGAACTTTTCATCACAATTCTCCGTGACTCTTGTCATCACAATGCTCCATGCCTTTTTCAGAACAATGCTCCATGACCCTTGTCATCACAATGTGCCATGTGCTTTTCATCACAATGATCCACAACCTTGTCATCGCTATGCTCCATAAACCTTGTAATCACAATGCTCCATGCACTTCTCATCCAAATGCTCTCTCACATGAGATATCACAATGTTCCATCACTTGTCATCACAATCCTCCCTCACCGCTGTTATCACAATGTTCCATGACCCCTGTCATCACAATGCTACATCCTCTTATCAGCACAATGTTCCATGACCCCTGACATCACAATGTTCCATAACCCCTGTCATCAAAATGCTCCATGACCATTTTCATCCCAAAGCTCTATAAACCCTGGCATCACAATGTTCTATAACCCCTGTCATCAAAATGTTCCATTGCATTTTTCATCAAATTGCTGCATGACCCTGTCATCAAAATGCTCCCTGCCTTACTCATAACAATGCACCACACGCTGGTCATCAAAATGCTCCATGACCTTTGTCATCACAAAGCTCCATGACCCTTGGCATCACAATGCTCCATGTCATTGTCATCACAATGCTCCATGAAACCTCTCTTCACATTGCTCCATGCCCTTGTCATCACAAATCTCCATGACACTTGTCATCACAATGCTCGATGCCCTTCTCATCATAATGCTCCATGTCCTTGTCATTACAATCCTCCATGACCCATGTATCACAGTGTACCGTGCCCTTGTCATCACAATGCTCCATGCCCACTCTCATCACAATAATCCATGAAACATTTCAGACCAATGCTCAATGCGCTTTTCATCACAATGCTCCATTACCTCTATCAACAATGCTCCATGCCCCCTGCCATCACAATGTTCCACGGCCTTGTGATCACAAGGCTCCATGACCATTGTCATCACAATGCTCCAAGAACCATGTAATCACAATGCTCCATGCCCTTGTCATCACAAAGCTCCATGACACATGTCATCAGAATGTTCCATGGCTATCTCCTCACAATATTCCATGCCCTTGTCATCACAATGCTCCAAGACACTAGTAATCACAATGCTCCATGCCCCTTTTCATCAGAAGGCTCCATGATATTTGTCATCACAAGTCTCCATGGTCAACTCATCACAATGCTCCAAGACCTTGTCATCACCATGCTCCATTCCCTTGTCATCACAATGCTCCCTGACACTTGTCGTCAGTATGCTCCATGAACTCTGTCATGACAAGGCTCCATGCCTTTTTCATCACAATGATCCATGCCCTTTTCATCACAGTTCTCCAAGACCACTGTAATCATAATGCTCCTTGCCCTTGTCATCACAAAGCTCCATGATGCATATCATCAGAATGTTCCATGCACTTCTCATCACAATGCTCCATGCCCTTGTCATCACAATGCACCAAGACCCCTGTAATCACATTGCTCCATGCCCCTTTTCATCTCAATGCTCCATGAACACTGTCATAACAATGCACCATGCCCATCATCATAATGCTTCAGGCTATTGTCATCACAGTGAAATCAAAATGCTCCATGACCTCTGTCATCACAATGCTCCGAACCCTGGTGATCACAATGTTGCAAAACACTTATTATCACAACACCCCATGACGCTCATCATCACAATTATCCATGGTCTTCTCATCACAATGCTCCATGACCTTTGTGATCACAATTCTCAATACACTTGTCATCACAATGCTCCTTGACACTTGTCGTCAGAATGCACCTTGAACCCTGTGACGAAAAGGCTCCATGCCTTTTTCATCACAAAGCCCCATGCTGTTTTCATCCCAATGCTCCATGCCATTGTCATCAAAATACTACACAAGCTTGTCATCAGAGTGCTCCATGACCGTTGTCATCACAATTCTCCATGCACTTGTCAGCACAATGCTCCCTGACCCTTGTCATCACAAGGATCCAAGCCATTGTCATCACAATGCTCCATTACCTTTGTCATTAGAATCCTCCATGACACTTGGAATCACAATGCTCCAAGCCATTGTCATCACAATGGGCCATTACATATGTAATCACATTGCTCCCTGACACCTCTCTTCACAATACTGTATGAACTGGTCATCAGAATGCTCCATGCTCTTGTCTTCATAATGTGCCATTCCAACTGTCATCACAATAATCCATGAAACTTATTAGACCAATGCTCCATGCCCTTGTCATCACATTGCTCCATGCTCTTGTTATCACAATGTTCCAAGACCCCTGTAATCAGAATGCCCCATGCCCCTTTTCATCAGTATGCTCCATGAGACTTGTCATCGCAAGGCTCCATGGTTTTCTCATCACAATGCTCCAGGACCTTGTCATCACAATGGTTCACGACATTGTCATGAAAATTCTCAATGGCCCTTGTCTTCATAATGCTCCATGCCCTAGTCATCACAGTGCTCCATTATATTTGTCATCACAATCCTCCCTTGCATTTGGCATCACTATGCTCCATGCTATTGTCATCGCAATGGACCATGACATATTTCATCACAATGCCCCCTGATACCTGTCTTCACAATACTCCATGCCCTTTTCATCACAATGCTCTATGCGCATGTCATCACAATGCACCATGTCCACTGTCATCACAATAATCTATGAAACTTGTCAGACCAATGCTCCATGCCCCTGTCATAACTATGCTCCATGACCTTGTCATCACAATGCTCCATGACCCCTGTCATCACAATATTCCATGAACATTTTCAGCCCAGTGCTCCATGACCATTGTCATCACAATGATCCATGCACTTGTCATCCCAATGTTCCATGACGCTTGTAATCACAGTGCTCCATGACATCTGTCATCACAATGCTCCATGCCTTTGTCAGCAAAATGCTACATGACCTTGTCATTACAATGCTCTATGCGCATGTCATCACAATACTCCATTACCATTGTCATCACAATCCTCCAGGAACCTTGGGATCACATTGCTTCAGGCCCTTGTCATCAAAATGCTCCATGCTCCTTGAAATCAAAATGATCCATGAAATCTGTCATCACAATGCTCCAAACCCTTGTGATCACAATGTTCAATAACACTTGTCCTCACAACGCTCCATGATGCCTGTCATCACAATACTCCATGCCCTTTTCATCACAATGCTCCATGAACTTTGTCATCACAATTCTCCATACACTTGTCATCAAAATGCTCCCTGACACTTGTCGTCAGAATGCTCCTTGAACTGTGTCACGAAAAGGCTCCATGCCATTTTCATCACAAATCCACATGCCGTTTTCATCCCAGTGCTCCATGCCATTGTCATCAAAATACTCCACAAGCTTGTCATCAGAATGCTCCATGACGCTTGTCATCACAATTCTCCGTGCACTTGTCAGCAAAATGCTCCCTGACCCTTATCATTACAATGCTCCAAGCCATTGTCATCACAATGCTCCATTACCTTTGTCATCAGAATCCTCCATGACACTTGGCATCACAATGCTCCATGCCATTGTCATCACAATGGGCCATTACATATGTCATCACAATGCTCCCTGACACCTCTCTTCACAATACTGCATAACCTGGTCATCACAATGCTCCATGCCCTTGTCATCACAATGTGCCATTCCAACTCTCAACACAATAATCCATGAAACTTATTAGACCAATGCTCCTTGCCCTTGTTATCACAATGTTCCAAGACACCTGTAATCAGAAAGCTCCATGCCCCTTTTCATCAGAATGCTCCATGAGACATGTCATCAGAAGGCTCCATGGATTTCTCATCACAATGCTCCATGACCTTTGTCATCACAATGCTCCAAGACCCATGTAATCACAATGCTTCATGCCCCTGTCATCTCAATGGACCATGACATTTGGCATCACAATGCTCCATGCCATTGTCTTTGAAATTGACCATGACATATGTCATCACAATGCCCCCTTACACCTGTTTTCACAATACTCCTTGCCCTTGTCATCACAGTGCTCCATGGCCTTGTCATCACAATGCACCATGTCCAATGTCATCACAATAATCTATTAAACTTGTCAGACCAATGCTCCATGCCCCTGTCATCACAATGTTCCATGCCCTTGTCATCACAATGCTCCATGCCATGGACATCATAATGCTCCATGAACCCTCTCATCACATTGCTCCATGCACTTGTCATCACAAAGCTCCATGACACTTGTCATCACAATGCTCCATGCCCTTCTCATCACAATGCTCCATGTCCTTGTCATTACAATCCTCCATCACCCATGTATCACAGTGTACCATGCCCTTGTCATCAAAATGCGCCATGCCCACTGTCATCACAATAATCCATGAAACATTTCAGACCAATGCTCAATGCACTTCTCATCACAATGCTCCATTACCACTGTCAACAATGCTCCATGACCCCTGCCATCACAATGTTCCATGGCCTTGTGATCACAAGGCTCCATGACCATTGTCATCACAATGCTCCAAGACCCATGTAATCACAATGCTCCATGCCCTTGTCATCACAGAGCTCCATGACGCATGTCATCAGAATGTTCCATGGCCTTCTCCTCACAATGATCCATGCCCTTGTCATCACAATGCTCCAAGACACTCGTAATCACAATGCTCCATGCCCCTTTTCATCAGAAGGCTCCATGATATTTGTCATCACAAGTCTCCATGGTCAACTCATCACAATGCTCCAAGACCTTGTCATCACCATGCTCCATTCCCTTGTCATCACAATGCTCCATGACTCCTGTCATCACAATACTCCATGAATATTTTCAGCCCAATGCTCCATGACCTTCTCATCACAATGCTCCATGACCAATATCATCACAATGCTCCATGACCACTGTCATCACAACACTCCATGACACCTGACAGCACAATGATCCGGGACTCTTGTCATCACAATGCTCCAAGACCCCTGTAATCACAATGCTCCATGACCCCTGTCATCAAAATATTCCATGAACATTTTAAGCCCAATGCTCCATGACCCTTGTCATCACAATGATCCATGCCCTTGTCATCCCAATGTTCCATGACGCCTGTATTCACAGTGCCCCGTGACGCTTCTCATCACAGTGCTCCATGACACCTGTCATCACAATGCTCCATGCCTTTGTCTGCAAAATGCTACATGACCTTGTCATTACAATGCTCTATGCGATTGTCATCACAATACTCGATTACCATTGTCATCACAATCCTCCATGAACCTTGGGATCACATTGCTTCATGCCCTTGTCATCACAATGCTACATGCTCCTTGAAATCAAAATGATCCATGACCTCTGTCATCACAATGCTCCAAACCCTTGTGATCACAATGTTCCATAACACTTGTCCTCACAACGCTCCATGATGCCTGTCATCACAATACTCCATACACTTTTCATCACAATTCTCCATGATCTTTGTCATCACAATTCTCAATACACGTTTCATCACAGTGCTCCCTGACACTTGTCGTCAGTATGCTCCATGAACCCTGTCATGACAAGGCTCCATGCCATTTTCATCACAACGTTCCATGCCCTTTTCATCACAATGCTCCAAGACCCCTGTAATCACAATGCTCCATGCCCTTGCCATCCAAAGCTCCATGACGCATGTCATCAGAATGTTCCATGGACTTCTCATCACAATGCTCCCTGCTCTTGTCATCACAAAGCACTAAGACCCCTGTAATCACAATGCTCCATGCCCCTTTTCATCTCAATGCTCCTATGAACCCTGTCAGCACAATGAACAATGCCCATCATCATAATGCTTCAGGCAATTGTCATCACAATCAAATCAAAATGCTCCATGACCTCTGTCATCACAATGCTCAAAATCCTGGTGATCACAATGTTGCATAACTCTTATCATCACAACACCCCATGACGCTCATCATCACAATGATCCATGGTCGTCTCATCACAAGGCTCCATGACCTTTGTCATCAAAATTCTCAATAAACTTGTCATCACAATGCTCGCTGACACTTGTCGTCAGAATGCTCCTTGAACCCTGTCACAAAAAGGCTCCATGTCTTTTTCATGACAAAGCCACATGCCGTTTTCATCCCAATGCTGCATGCCATTGTCATCAAAATACACCACAGGCTTGTCATCAGAATGCTCCATAACCCTTGTCATCACAATTCTCCATGCACTTGTCAGCACAATGCTCCCTGACCCTTGTCATCACAATGCTCCAAGCCATTGTCATCACAATGCTCCATTACCATTGTCATCAGAATCCTCCATGACACTTGGCATCACAATGCTCCATGCCATTGTCATTACAATGCTCCATGTCTTTGTCAGCAAAATGCTAAATGACCTTGTCATTACAATCCTCTATGCGCTTGTCATCACAATACTCCATTTCCATTGTCATCACAATCCTCCATCAACCTTGGGATCACATTGCTTCATGCCCTTGTCATCACAAAGCTCCATGCTCCTTGAAATCAAAATGATCCATGACCTCTGTCATCACAATGCTCCAAACACTTGTGATCACATTGTTCCATAACACTTGTCATCACAACGCCCCATGATGCCTGTCATCACAATACTCCATGCCCTTTTCATCACAATGCTCCATGACCTTTGTCATCACAATTCTCAATACACTTGTGATCACAATGCTCCCTGACACTTGTCATCAGAATGCTCCTTGAAACCCATCACGAAAAGGCTCCATGCTTTTTTCATCACAATGCCCCATGCCATTTTCATCACAATGTTCCATACCATTGTCATCAAAATACTACACAAGCTTGTCATCAGAATGCTCCCGGACCCTTGTCATCACAATGCTCCATTACCTTTCTCATCAGAATCCTCCATGACACTTGACATCACAGTGCTACATGCCATTGTCATCACAATGGGCCATTACATATGCCATCACAATGCTCCCTGACACTTATCTTCACAATACTGCATGACCTGGTCATCACAATGCTCCATGCCCTTGTCATCACAATAGGCCATTCCAACTGTCATCGCAACAAACCATGAAAGTGATTAGACCAATGTTCCATGCCCTTGTCATCACAATGCTCCATGCCCTTGTTATCACAATGCTCCATGACCCCTGTCATCACAATGCTCCGTTACTCCAGTCATCACAATGCTTCATGAACTTTGTCATCACAGTGGTCCATGCCCTCACCATCAACAGTCTCTGTGACCTTTTTAACCCCAATGCTCCATGAACTTTTCATCACAATGCTCTTTGACACTTGTCATCACAATGCTCTATGCCTTTCTCAGCACAATGCTCAATGACCCTGGTCATCACAATGCTCCATGCCCATTTTCATCTCAATGCTCCCTGAACCCTGTCATCACAGTGCACGATGCCCATCATCATAATACTTCAGTCTATTGTCATCACAATGAAATTAATATTCTCCATGACCTCTGACATCATAATGCTACAAACCCTTGTGATCACAATGTTCCATAAAACTTATCATCACAGCACCCCATGACGCTCATCATCACAATTATCCATGGTCTTATCATCACAATGCTCCATGATCTTTGTCATCACGATGCTCAATACACTTTTCATCACAATGCTCCCTGACACTTGTCGTCAGTATGCTCCATGAACCCTGTCATGACAAGGCTCCATGCCTTTATCATCACAATGATCCATGCCTTTTCATCGCAATGCTCCAAGACCCCTGCAATCACAATGCTCCATGCACTTCTCATCCAAATGCTCTCTCACATGAGATATCACAATGTTCCATCACTAGTCATCACATTCCTCCCTCAACCCTGTTATCACAATGTTCCATGACCCCTGTTATCACAATGCTACATCCCCTTATCAGCACAATGTTCCATGACCCCTGACATCACAATGTTCCATAACCACTGTCATCAAAATGCTCCATGACCCTTTTCATCCCAAAGCTCCATGACCCCTGGAATCACAGTGTTCTATAACCACTGTCATCAAAATGTTCCATTGCACTTTTCATCAAATTGCTGCATGACCCTCTCATCAAAATGCTCCCTGCCCTACTCATAACAATGCACCACACGCTGGTCATCAAAATGCTCCATGACCTTTGTCATCACAAAGCTCCATGACCCTTGGCATCACAATGCTCCATGTCATTGTCATCACAATGCTCCATGAAAACTCTCTTCACATTGCTCCATGCCCTTGTCATCACAAATCTCCATGACACTTGTCATCACAATGCTCGATGCCCTTCTCATCATAATGCTCCATGTCCTTGTCATTACAATCCTCCATGACCCATGTATCACAGTGTACCATGCCTTTGTCATCACAATGCTCCATGCCCACTCTCATCAAAATAATCCATGAAATATTTCAGACCAATGCTCCATGCACTTCTCATCACAATGCTCCATTACCTCTATCAACAATGCTCCATGCCCCCTGCCATCACAATATTCCACGGCCTTGTGATCACAAGGCTCCATGACCATTGTCATCACAATGCTCCAAGACCCATGTAATCACAATGCTCCATGCCCTTGTCATCACAAAGCTCCATGACACATGTCATCAGAATGTTCCATGGCCATCTCCTCACAATGTTCCATGCCCTTGTCATCACAATGCTCCAAGACACTCGTAATCACAATGCTCCATGCCCATTTTCATCAGAAGGCTCCATGATATTTGTCATCACAAGTCTCCATGGTCAACTCATCACAATGCTCCAAGACCTTCTCATCACCATGCTCCATTCCCTTGTCATCACAATGCTCCCTGACACTTGTCGTCAGTATGCTCCATGAACTCTGTCATGACAAGGCTCCATGCCTTTTTCATCACAATGATCCATGCCCTTTTCATCACAGTTCTCCAAGACCACTGTAATCATAATGCTCCTTGCCCTTGTCATCACAAAGCTCCATGATGCATATCATCAGAATGTTCCATGCACTTCTCATCACAATGCTCCATGCCCTTGTCATCACAATGCTCCAATACCCCTGTAATCACAATGCTCCATGCCCCTTTTCATCTCAATGCTCCATGAACACTGTCATAACAATGCACCATGTCCATCATCATAATGCTTCAGGCTATTGTCATCACAGTGAAATCAAAATGCTCCATGACCTTTGTCATCACAAAGCTCCATGACCCTTGGCATCACAATGCTCCATGTCATTGTCATCACAATGCTCCATGAAACCTCTCTTCACATTGCTCCATGTCCTTGTCATCACAAATCTCCATGACACTTGTCATCACAATGCTCGATGCCCTTCTCATCATAATGCTCCATGTCCTTGTCATTACAATCCTCCATGACCCATGTATCACAGTGTACCGTGCCCTTGTCATCACAATGCTCCATGCCCACTCTCATCACAATAATCCATGAAACATTTCAGACCAATGCTCAATGCCCTTCTCATCACAATGCTCCATTACCTCTATCAACAATGCTCCATGACCCCTGCTATCACAATGTTCCATGGCCTTCTCCTCACAATGCTCGATGCCCTTGTCATCACAATGCTCCATACCCTTGTAATCACAATGCTCCATGCCCCTTTTCATCAGAATGCTCCATGAGACTTGTCATCACAAGTCTCCATGGTCATCTCATCACAATGCTCCAAGACCTTGTCATCACCATGCTCCATTCCCTGGTCAGCACAATGCTCCATGAACCCTGTCATCACAAGGCTCCATGACCCTTCTCATCACAATGCTCCAAACACCTGTAATCACAATGCTCCATGCCCCTTTTCATCACAATGCTCCATGAACCCTGTAATCACAATGAACCATGCCCATCATCATAATGCTTCAGGCTATTGTCATTATTATCATATTATTATTATATTATTATTATTATTATTATTATTGTCATCACAGTGAAATCAAAATGCTCCATGACCTCTGTCATCACAATGCTCCAAACCCTGGTGATCACAATGTTGCAAAACACTTATCATCACAACACCCCATGACGCTCATCATCACTATTATCCATGGTCTTCTCATCACAATGCTCCATGACCTTTGTCATCACAATTCTCAATACACTTGTCATCACAATGCTCCCTGACACTTGTCGTCAGAATGCACCTTGAACCATGTGACGAAAAGGCTCCATGCCTTTTTCATCACAAAGCCCCATGCTGTTTTCATCCCAAAGCTCCATGCCATTGTCATCAAAATACTACACAAGCTTGTCATCAGAATGCTCCATGACCCTTGTCATCACAATTCTCCATGCACTTGTCAGCACAATGCTCCCTGACCCTTGTCATCACAATGATCCAAGCCATTGTCATCACAATGCTCCATTACCTTTGTCATTAGAATCCTCCATGACACTTGGAATCACAATGCTCCAAGCCATTGTCATCACAATGGGCCATTACATATGTAATCACAATGCTCCCTGACACCTCTCTTCACAATACTGCATGATCTGGTCATCACAATGCTCCATGCTCTTGTCTTCATAATGCGCCATTCCAACTGTCATCACAATAATCCATGAAACTTATTAGACGAATGCTCCATGCCCTTGTCATCACATTGCTCCATGCTCTTGTTATCACAATGTTTAAGACCCCTGTAATCAGAATGCCCCATGCCCCTTTTCATCAGTATGCTCCATGAGACTTGTCATCGCAAGGCTCCATGGTTTTCTCATCACAATGCTCCAGGACCTTGTCATCACAATGGTTCACGACATTGTCATGAAAATTCTCAATGGCCCTTGTCTTCATAATGCTCCAAGCCCTAGTCATCACAGTGCTCCATTATATTTGTCATCACAATCCTCCCTTGCATTTGGCATCACTATGCTCCATGCTATTGTCATCGCAATGGACCATGACATATTTCATCACAATGCCCCCTGACACCTGTCTTCACAATACTCCATGCCCTTGTCATCACAATGCTCCATGCCCTGGTCATCACAATGCACCATGTCCACTGTCATCACAATAATCTATGAAACTTGTAAGACCAATGCTCCATGCCCCTGTCATAACAATGCTCCATGACCTTGTCATCACAATGCTCCATGACCCCTGTCATCACAATACTCCATGTACATTTTCAGCCCAGTGCTCCATGACCCTTGTCATCACAATGATCCATGCACTTGTCATCCCAATGTTCCATGACGCTTGTAATCACAGTGCTCCATGACATCTGTCATCACAGTGCTCCATGCCTTTGTCAGCAAAATGCTACATGACCTTGTCATTACAATGCTCTATGCGCATGTCATCACAATACTCCATTACCATTGTCATCACAATCCTCCAGGAACCTTGGGATCACATTGCTTCAGGCCCTTGTCATCAAAATGCTCCATGCTCCTTGAAATCAAAATGATCCATGACCTCTGTCATCACAATGCTCCAAACCCTTGTGATCAAAATGATCAATAACACTTGTCCTCACAACGCTCCATGATGCCTGTCATCACAATACTCCATGCCCTTTTCATCACAATGCTCCATGAACTTTGTCATCACAATTCTCCATACACTTGTCATCAAATTGCTCCCTGACACTTGTCGTCAGAATGCTCCTTGAACTGTGTCACGAAAAGGCTCCATGCCATTTTCATCACAAATCCACATGCCGTTTTCCTCCCAGTGCTCCATGCCATTGTCATCAAAATACTCCACAAGCTTGTCATCAGAATGCTCCATGACGCTTGTCATCACAATTCTCCGTGCACTTGTCAGCAAAATGCTCCCTGACCCTTATCATCACAATGCTCCAAGCCATTGTCATCACAATGCTCCATTACCTTTGTCATCAGAATCCTCCATGACACTTGGCATCACAATGCTCCATGCCATTGTCATCACAATGGGCCATTACATATGTCATCACAATGCTCCCTGACACCTCTCTTCACAATACTGCATAACCTGGTCATCACAATGCTCCATGCCCTTGTCATCACAATGTGCCATTCCAACTCTCATCACAATAATCCATGAAACTTATTAGACCAATGCTCCTTGCCCTTGTTATCACAATGTTCCAAGACCCCTGTAATCAGAATGCTCCATGCCCCTTTTCATCAGAATGCTCCATATGACATGTCATCAGAAGGCTCCATGGATTTCTCATCACAATGCTCCATGACCTTTGTCATCACAATGCTCCAAGACCCATGTAATCACAATGCTTCATGCCCCTGTCATCGCAATGGACCATGACATTTGGCATTACAATGCTCCATGCCATTGTCTTTGAAATTGACCATGACATATGTCATCACAATGCCCCCTTACACCTGTTTTCACAATACTCCATGCCCTTGTCATCACAATGCTCCATGCCCTTGTCATCACAATGCACCATGTCCAATGTCATCACAATAATCTATTAAACTTGTCAGACCAATGCTCCATGCCCCTGTCATCACAATGTTCCATGCCCTTGTCATCACAATGCTCCATGACCCTTGTCATCACAATGCTCCGTGACTCCAGTCATCACAATGCTTCATAATGTTTGTCATCACAACGGTCCATGGTGCATCATCGCAAGGCTCTGTGACCTTTGTAACCACAATGCTCCATGAACTTTTCATCACAATTCTCCGTGACCCTTGTCATCACAATGCTCCATGCCTTTTTCAGAACAATGTTCCATGACACTTGTCATCACAATGTGCCATGTGCTTTTCATCACAATGATCCACAACCTTGTCATCGCTATGCTCCATAAACCTTGTAATCACAATGCTCCGTGCACTTCTCATCCAAATGCTCTCTCACATGAGATATCACAATGTTCCATCACTTGTCATCACAATCCTCCCTCACCCCTGTTATCACAATGTTCCATAACCCCTTTCATCACAATGCTACATCCACTTATCAGCACAATTTTCCATGACCCCTGACATCACAATGTTCCATAACCCCTGTCATCAAAATGCTCCATGACCATTTTCATCCCAAAGCTCTATGACCCCTGGCATCACAATGTTCTATAACCCCTGTCATCAAAATATTACATTACACTTTTCATCAAATTGCTGCATGAACCTGTCATCAAAATGCTCCCTGCCATTCTCATCACAATGCACCACACACTTGTCATCAAAATGCTCCATGACCATGGTCATCACTAAGCTCCATGACCCTTGGCATCACAATGCTCCATGCCATGGACATCACAATGCTCCATGAACCCTCTCATCACATTGCCCCATGCACTTGTCATCACAAAGCTCCATGACACTTGTCATCACAATGCTCGATGCCCTTCTTATCACAATTCTCCATGTCCTTGTCATTACAATCCTCCATCACCCATGTATCACAGTGTACCGTGCCCTTGTCATCACAATGCGCCATGCCCACTGTCATCACAATAATCCATGAAACATTTCAGACCAATGCTCAATGCACTTCTCATCACAATGCTCCATTACCACTGTCAAAAATGCTCCATGACCCCTGCCATCACAATGTTCCACGGCCTTGTGATCACAAGACTAAATGACCATTGTCATAACAATGCTCCATGCCCCTTTTCATCAGAAGGCTCCATGATATTTGTCATCACAATTCTCCATGGTCAACTCATCACAGTGCTCCAAGACCTTGTCATCACCATGCTCCATTCCCTTGTTATCACAATGCTCCATGACTCCTGTCATCACAATACTCCATGAATATTTTCAGCCCAATGCTCCATGACCTTCTCATCACAATGCTCCATGACCAATATCATCACAATGCTCCATGACCACTGTCATCACAACACTCCATGCCACCTGACAACACAATGATCTGGGACTCTTGTCATCACAATGCTCCAAGACCCCTGTAATCACAATGCTCCATAACTCCTGTCATCACAATACTCCATGAACATTTTCAGCCCAATGCTCCATGACCCTTGTCATCACAATGATCCATGCCCTTGTCATCCCAATGTTCCATGACCCCTGTATTCACAATGCTCCTTGACGCTTGTCATCACAGTGTTCCATGACACCTGTCATCACAATGCTCCATGCCTTTGTCAGCAAAATGCTACATGACCTTGTCATTACAATGCTCTATGCGATTGTCATCACAATACTCGATTACCATTGTCATCACAATCCTCCATGAACCTTCGGATCACATTGCTTCATGCCCTTGTCATCAGAATGCTCCATGCTCCTTGAAATCAAAATGATCCATGACCTCTGTCATCACAATGCTCCAAACCCTTGTGATCACAAAGTTCCATAACACTTGTCCTCACAACACTCCAAGATTCCTGTCATCACAATATTCCATACACTTTTCATCACAATTCTCCATGCCCTTTGTCATCACAATTCTCAATACACTTTTCATCACAGTGCTCCCTGACACTTGTCGTCAGTATGCTCCATGAACCCTGTCATGACAAGGCTCCATGCCTTTTTCATCACAATGATCCATGCCCTTTTCATCACAATGCTCCAAGACCCCTGTAATCACAATGCTCCATGCCCTTGCCATCCAAAGCTCCATGACGCATGTCATCAGAATGTTCCATGGACTTCTCATCACAATGCTCCCTGCTCTTGTCATCACAAAGCACTAAGACCCCTGTAATCACAATGCTCCATGCCCCTTTTCATCTCAATGCTCCTATGAACCCTGTCAGCACAATGAAAAATGCCCATCATCATAATGCTTCAGGCAATTGTCATCACAATCAAATCAAAATGCTCCATGACCTCTGTCATCACAATGCTCAAAATCCTGGTGATCACAATGTTGCATAACTCTTATCATCACAACACCCCATGACGCTCATCATCACAATGATCCATGGTCGTCTCATCACAAGGCTCCATGACCTTTGTCATCAAAATTCTCAATAAACTTGTCATCACAATGCTCGCTGACACTTGTCGTCAGAATGCTCCTTGAACCCTGTCACAAAAAGGCTCCATGTCTTTTTCATGACAAAGCCACATGCCGTTTTCATCCCAATGCTGCATGCCATTGTCATCAAAATACACCACAGGCTTGTCATCAGAATGCTCCATGACCCTTGTCATCACAATTCTCCATGCACTTGTCAGCACAATGCTCCCTGACCCTTGTCATCACAATGCTCCAAGCCATTGTCATCACAATGCTCCATTACCATTGTCATCAGAATCCTCCATGACACTTGGCATCACAATGCTCCAAGCCATTGTCATCACAATGCTCCATTACCATTGTCATCAGAATCCTCCATGACACTTGGCATCACAATGCTCCATGCCATTGTTATCACAATGCTCCATGTCTTTGTCAGCAAAATGCTAAATGACCTTGTCATTACAATCCTCTATGCGCTTGTCATCACAATACTCCATTTCCATTGTCATCACAATCCTCCATCAACCTTGGGATCACATTGCTTTATGCCCTTGTCATCACAATGCTCCATGCTCCTTGAAATCAAAATGATCCATGACCTCTGTCATCACAATGCTCCAAACCCTTGTGAACACATTGTTCCATAACACTTGTCATCACAACGCCCCATGATGCCTGTCATCACAATACTCCATGCCCTTTTCATCACAATGCTCCATGACCTTTGTCATCACAATTCTCAATACACTTGTGATCACAATGCTCCCTGACACTTGTCATCAGAATGCTCCTTGAAACCCATCACGAAAAGGCTCCATGCTTTTTTCATATCAATGCCCCATGCCATTTTCATCACAATGTTCCATACCATTGTCATCAAAATACTCCACAAGCTTGTCATCAGAATGCTCCCGGACCCTTGTCATCACAATGCTCCATTACCTTTCTCATCAGAATGCTCCATGACACTTGGCATCACAGTGCTACATGCCATTGTCATCACAATGGGGCATTACATATGTCATCACAATGCTCCCTGACACTTATCTTCACAATACTGCATGACCTGGTCATCACAATGCTCCATGCCCTTGTTATCACAATAGGCCATTCCAACTGTCATCGCAACAAACCATGAAAGTTATTAGACCAATGTTCCATGCCCTTGTCATCACAATGCTCCATGTCCTTGTTATCACAATGCTCCATGACCCCTGTCATCACAATGCTCCGTTACTCCAGTCATCACAATGTTTCATGAACTTTGTCATCACAGTGGTCCATGCCCTCACCATCAACAGTCTCTGTGACCTTTTTAACCCCAATGCTCCATGAACTTTTCATCACAATGCTCTTTGACCCTTGTCATCACAATGCTCTATGCCTTTCTCAGCAAAATGCTCCATGACCCTGGTCATCACAATGCTCCATGCCCCTTTTCATCTCAATGCTCCCTGAACCCTGTCATCACAGTGCACGATGCCCATCATCATAATACTTCAGTCTATTGTCATCACAATGAAATTAATATTCTCCATGACCTCTGACATCATAATGCTACAAACCCTTGTGATCACAATTTTCCATAAAACTTATCATCACAGCACCCCATGACGCTCATCATCACAATTATCCATGGTCTTATCATCACAATGCTCCATGATCTTTGTCATCACGATGCTCAATACACTTGTCATCACAATGCTCCCTGACACTTGTCGTCAGTATGCTCCATGAACCCTGTCATGACAAGGCTCCATGCCTTTATCATCACAATGATCCATGCCTTTTCATCGCAATGCTCGAAGACCCCTGCCATCACAATGCTCCATGCACTTCTCATCCAAATGCTCTCTCACATGAGATATCACAATGTTCCATCACTAGTCATCACATTCCTCCCTCAACCCTGTTATCACAATGTTCCATGACCGCTGTTATCACAATGCTACATCCCCTTATCAGCACAATGTTCCATGACCCCTGACATCACAATGTTCCATAACCACTGTCATCAAAATGCTCCATGACCCTTTTCATCCCAAAGCTCCATGACCCCTGGAATCACAGTGTTCTATAACCACTGTCATCAAAATGTTCCATTGCACTTTTCATCAAATTGCTGCATGACCCTGTCATCAAAATGCTCCCTGCCCTACTCATAACAATGCACCACACGCTGGTCATCAAAATGCTCCATGACCTTTGTCATCACAAAGCTCCATGACCCTTGGCATCACAATGCTCCATGTCATTGTCATCACAATGCTCCATGAAACCTCTCTTCACATTGCTCCATGCCCTTGTCATCACAAATCTCCATGACACTTGTCATCACAATGCTCGATGCCCTTCTCATCATAATGCTCCATGTCCTTGTCATTACAATCCTCCATGACCCATGTATCACAGTGTACCATGCCCTTTTCATCACAATGCTCGATACCCACTCTCATCACAATAATCCATGAAACATTTCAGACCAATGCTCAATGCCCTTCTCATCAAAATGCTCCATTACCTCTATCAACAATGCTCCATGACCCCTGCCATCACAATGTTCCACGGCCTTGTGATCACAAGGCTCCATGACCATTGTCAACACAATGCTCCAAGACCCATGTAATCACAATGCTCCATGCCCTTGTAATCACAAAGCTCCATGACACATGTCATCAGAATGTTCCATGGCCATCTCCTCACAATGTTTCATGCCCTTGTCATCACAATGCTCCAAGACACTCGTAATCACAATGCTCCATACCCCTTTTCATCAGAAGGCTCCATGATATTTGTCATCACAAGTCTCCATGGTCAACTCATCACAATGCTCCAAGACCTTGTCATCACCATGCTCCATTCCCTTGTCATCACAATGCTCCCTGACACTTGTCGTCAGTATGCTCCATGAACTCTGTCATGACAAGGCTCCATGCCTTTTTCATCACAATGATCCATGCCCTTTCCATCACAGTTCTCCAAGACCACTGTAATCATAATGCTCCTTGCCCTTGTCATCACAAAGCTCCATGATGCATATCATCAGAATGTTCCATGCACTTCTCATCACAATGCTCCATGCCCTTGTCATCACAATGCTCCAAGACCCCTGTAATCACAATGCTCCATGCCCCTTTTCATCTCAACGCTCCATGAACACTGTCATAACAATGCACCATGCCCATCATCATAATGCTTCAGGCTACTGTCATCACAGTGAAATCAAAATGCTCCATGACCTTTGTCATCACAAAGCTCCATGACCCTTGGCATCACAATGCTCCATGTCATTGTCATCACAATGCTCCATGAAACCTCTCTTCACATTGCTCCATGTTCCTTGTCATCACAAATCTCCATGACACTTGTCATCACAATGCTCGATGCCCTTCTCATCATAATGCTCCATGTCCTTGTCATTACAATCCTCCATGACCCATGTATCACAGTGTACCGTGCCCTTGTCATCACAATGCTCCATGCACACTCTCATCACAATAATCCATGAAACATTTCAGACCAATGCTCAATGCCCTTCTCATCACAATGCTCCATTACCTCTATCAACAATGCTCCAAGACCCCTGCGATCACAATGTTCCACGGCCTTGTGATCACAAGGCTCCATGACCATTGTCATCACAATGCTCCAAGAGCCATGTAATCACAATGCTCCATGCCCTTGTCATCACAAAGCTCCATGACACATGTCATCAGAATGTTCCATGGCCTTCTCCTCACAATGCTCGATGCCCTTGTCATCACAATGCTCCATGCCCTTGTCATCACAATGCTCCAAGACCCCTGTAATCACAATGCTCCATGCCCCTTTTCATCTCAATGCTCCATGAACACTGTCATAACAATGCACCATGCCCATCATCATAATGCTTCAGGCTACTGTCATCACAGTGAAATCAAAATGCTCCATGACCTTTGTCATCACAAAGCTCCATGACCCTTGGCATCACAATGCTCCATGTCATTGTCATCACAATGCTCCATGAAACCTCTCTTCACATTGCTCCATGTTCCTTGTCATCACAAATCTCCATGACACTTGTCATCACAATGCTCGATGCCCTTCTCATCATAATGCTCCATGTCCTTGTCATTACAATCCTCCATGACCCATGTATCACAGTGTACCGTGCCCTTGTCATCACAATGCTCCATGCACACTCTCATCACAATAATCCATGAAACATTTCAGACCAATGCTCAATGCCCTTCTCATCACAATGCTCCATTACCTCTATCAACAATGCTCCAAGACCCCTGCGATCACAATGTTCCACGGCCTTGTGATCACAAGGCTCCATGACCATTGTCATCACAATGCTCCAAGAGCCATGTAATCACAATGCTCCATGCCCTTGTCATCACAAAGCTCCATGACACATGTCATCAGAATGTTCCATGGCCTTCTCCTCACAATGCTCGATGCCCTTGTCATCACAATGCTCCATGCCCTTGTCATCACAATGCTCCAAGACCCCTGTAATCACAATGCTCCATGCCCCTTTTCATCTCAATGCTCCATGAACACTGTCATAACAATGCACCATGCCCATCATCATAATGCTTCAGGCTACTGTCATCACAGTGAAATCAAAATGCTCCATGACCTTTGTCATCACAAAGCTCCATGACCCTTGGCATCACAATGCTCCATGTCATTGTCATCACAATGCTCCATGAAACCTCTCTTCACATTGCTCCATGTTCCTTGTCATCACAAATCTCCATGACACTTGTCATCACAATGCTCGATGCCCTTCTCATCATAATGCTCCATGTCCTTGTCATTACAATCCTCCATGACCCATGTATCACAGTGTACCGTGCCCTTGTCATCACAATGCTCCATGCACACTCTCTTCACAATAATCCATGAAACATTTCAGACCAATGCTCAATGCCCTTCTCATCACAATGCTCCATTACCTCTATCAACAATGCTCCAAGACCCCTGCGATCACAATGTTCCACGGCCTTGTGATCACAAGGCTCCATGACCATTGTCATCACAATGCTCCAAGAGCCATGTAATCACAATGCTCCATGCCCTTGTCATCACAAAGCTCCATGACACATGTCATCAGAATGTTCCATGGCCTTCTCCTCACAATGCTCGATGCCCTTGTCATCACAATGCTCCATACCCTTGTAATCACAATGCTCCATGCCCCTTTTCATCAGAATGCTCCATGAGACTTGTCATCACAAGTCTCCATGGTCATCTCATCACAATGCTCCAAGACCTTGTCATAACCATGCTCCATTCCATGGTCATCACAATGCTCCATGACCCATGTCATCACAAGGCTCCATGACCCTTCTCATCACAATGCTCCAAACCCCTGTAATCACAATGATCCATGCACCTTTTCATCACAATGCTCCATGAACCCTGTCATCACAATGAACCACGCTCATCATCATAATGCTTCAGGCTATTGTCATCACAATGAAATCAAAATGCTCCATGACCTCTGTCATCACAATGCTCCAAACCCTGGTGATCACAATGTTGCATAACACTTATCATCACAAAACCCCATGACGCTAATCATCACTATTATCCATGGTCTTCTCATCACAAGGCTCCATGACGTTTGTCATCACAATTCTCAATACTCTTTTCATCACAATGCTCCCTGACACTTGTCGTCAGTATGCTCCATGAACTCTGTCATGACAAGGCTCCATGCCTTTTTCATCACAATGATCCATGCCCTTTTCATCACAGTGCTCCTAAGACCACTCTAATCATAATGCTCCTTGCCCTTGTCATCACAAAGCTCCATGATGCATATCATCAGAATGTTCCATGCACTTCTCATCACAATGCTCCATGCCCTTGTCATCACAATGCTCCAAGACCCCTGTAATCACAATGCTCCATGCCCCTTTTCATCTCAATGCTCCATGAACACTGTCATAACAATGCACCATGCCCATCATCATAATGCTTCAGGCTATTGTCATCACAGTGAAATCAAAATGCTCCATGACCTCTGTCATCACAATGCTCCAAACCCTGGTGATCACAATGTTGCAAAACACTTATCATCACAACACCCCATGACGCTCATCATCACAATTATCCATGGTCTTCTCATCACAATGCTCCATGACCTTTGTCATCACAATTCTCAATACACTTGTCATCACAATGCTCCCTGACACTTGTCGTCAGAATGCACCTGGAACCCTGTGACGAAAAGGCTCCATGCATTTTTCATCACAAAGCCCCATGCTGTTTTCATCCCAAAGCTCCATGCCATTGTCATCAAAATACTACACAAGCTTGTCATCAGAATGCTCCATGACCCTTGTCATCACAATTCTCCATGCACTTGTCAGCACAATGCTCCCTGACCCTTGTCATCACAATGATCCAAGCCATTGTCATCACAATGCTCCATTACCTTTGTCATTAGAATCCTCCATGACACTTGGAATCACAATGCTCCAAGCCATTGTCATCACAATGGGCCATTACATATGTAATCACAATGCTCACTGACACCTCTCTTCACAATACTGCATGATCTGGTCATCACAATGCTCCATGCTCTTGTCTTCATAATGCGCCATTCCAACTGTCATCACAATAATCCATGAAACTTATTAGACCAATGGTCCATGCCCTTGTCATCACATTGCTCCATGCTCTTGTTATCACAATGTTTAAGACCCCTGTAATCAGAATGCCCCATGCCCCTTTTCATCAGTATGCTCCATGAGACTTGTCATTGCAAGGCTCCATGGTTTTCTCATCACAATGCTCCAGGACCTTGTCATCACAATGGTTCATGACATTGTCATGAAAATTCTCAATGGCCCTTGTCTTCATAATGCTCCAAGCCCTAGTCATCACAGTGCTCCATTATATTTGTCATCACAATCCTCCCTTGCATTTGGCATCACTATGCTCCATGCTATTGTCATCGCAATGGACCATGACATATTTCATCACAATACCCCCTGACACCTGTCTTCACAATACTCCATGCCCTTGTCATCACAATGCTCCATGCCCTGGTCATCACAATGCACCATGTCCACTGTCATCACAATAATCTATGAAACTTGTAAGACCAATGCTCCATGCCCCTGTCATAACTATGCTCCATGACCTTGTCATCACAATGCTCCATGACCCATGTCATCACAATACTCCATGTACATTTTCAGCCCAGTGCTCCATGACCCTTGTCATCACAATGATCCATGCACTTGTCATCCCAATGTTCCATGACGCCTGTAATCACAGTGCTCCATGACATCTGTCATCACAGTGCTCCATGCCTTTGTCAGCAAAATGCTACATGACCTTGTCATTACAATGCTCTATGCGATTGTCATCACAATACTCCATTACCATTGTCATCACAATCCTCCAGGAACCTTGGGATCACATTGCTTCAGGCCCTTGTCATCAAAATGCTCCATGCTCCTTGAAATCAAATTGATCCATGACCTCTGTCATCACAATGCTCCAAACCCTTGTGATCAAAATGTTCAATAACACTTGTCCTCACAACGCTCCATGATGCCTGTCATCACAATACTCCATGCCCTTTTCATCACAATGCTCCATGAACTTTGTCATCACAATTCTCCATACACTTGTCATCAAAATGCTCCCTGACACTTGTCGTCAGAATGCTCCTTGAACTGTGTCACGAAAAGGCTCCATGCCATTTTCATCACAAATCCACATGCCGTTTTCATCCCAGTGCTCCATGCCATTGTCATCAAAATACTCCACAAGCTTGTCATCAGAATGCTCCATGACACTTGTCATCACAATTCTCCGTGCACTTGTCAGCAAAATGCTCCCTGACCCTTATCATCACAATGCTCCAAGCCATTGTCATCACAATGCTCCATTACCTTTGTCATCAGAATCCTCCATGACACTTGGCATCACAATGCTCCATGCCATTGTCATCACAATGGGCCATTACATATGTCATCACAATGCTCCCTGACACCTCTCTTCACAATACTCCATAACCTGGTCATCACAATACTCCATGCCCTTGTCATCACAATGTGCCATTCCAACTCTCATCACAATAATCCATGAAACTTATTAGACCAATGCTCCTTGCCCTTGTTATCACAATGTTCCAAAACCCCTGTAATCAGAATGCTCCATGCCCCTTTTCATCAGAATGCTCCATGTGACATGTCATCAGAAGGCTCCATGGATTTCTCATCACAATGCTCCATGACCTTTGTCATCACAATGCTCCAAGACCCATGTAATCACAATGCTTCATGCCCCTGTCATCGCAATGGACCATGACATTTGGCATCACAATGCTCCATGCCACTGTCTTTGAAATTGACCATGACATATGTCATCACAATGCCCCCTTACACCTGTTTTCACAATACTCCATGCCCTTGTCATCACAATGCTCCATGCCCTTGTCATCACAATGCACCATGTCCAATGTCATCACAATAATCTATTAAACTTGTCAGACCAATGCTCCATTCCCCTGTCATCACAATGTTCCATGCCCTTGTCATCACAATGCTCCATGACCCTTGTCATCACAATGCTCCGTGACTCCAGTAATCACAATGCTTCATAACGTTTGTCATCACAACGGTCCATGCCTGCGTCATCGCAAGGCTCTGTGACCTTTGTAACCACAATGCTCCATGAACTTTTCATCACAATTCTCCGTGACGCTTGTCATCACAATGCTACATGCCTTTTTCAGAACAATGCTCCATGACCCTTGTCATCACAATGTGCCATGTGCTTTTCATCACAATGATCCACAACCTTGTCATCGCTATGCTCCATAAACCTTGTAATCACAATGCTCCATGCACTTCTCATCCAAATGCTCTCTCACATGAGATATCACAATGTTCCATCACTAGTCATCACAATCCTCCCTCACCCCTGTTATCACAATGTTCCATGACCCCTGTCATCACAATGCTACATCCCCTTATCAGCACAATTTTCCATGACCCCTGACGTCTCAATGTTCCATAACCCCTGTCATCAAAATGCTCCATGACCATTTTCATCCCAAAGCTCTATGACCCCTGGCATCACAATGTTCTATAACCCCTGTCATCAAAATATTACATTACACTTTTCATCAAATTGCTGCATGACCCTGTCATCAAAATGCTCCCAGCCCTTCTCATCACAATGCACCACACACTTGTCACCAAAATGCTCCATGACCATGGCCATCACTAAGTTCCATGACCCTTGGCATCACAATGCTCCATGCCATGGACATCACAATGCTCCATGAACCCTCTCATCACATTGCTCCATGCACTTGTCATCACAAAGCAACATGACACTTGTCATCACAATGCTCGATGCACTTCTCATCACAATGCTCCATGTCCTTGTCATTACAATCCTCCATCACCCATGTATCACAGTGTACCGTGCCCTTGTCATCACAATGTGCCAGGCCCACTGTCATCACAATAATCAATGAAACATTTCAGACCAATGCTCATTGCACTTCTCATCACAATGCTCCATTACCACTGTCAACAATGCTCCATGACCCCTGCCATCACAATGTTCCACGGCCTTGTGATCACAAGACTCCATGACCATTGTCATCACAATGCTCCAAGACCCATGTAATCACAATGCTCCATGCCCTTGTCATCACAATGCTCCAAGACACTCGTAATCACAATGCTCCATGCCCCTTTTCATCAGAAGGCTCCATGATATTTGTCATCACAAGTCTCCATGGTCAACTCATCACAATGCTCCAAGACCTTGTCATCACCATGCTCCATTCCCTTGTCATCACAATGCTCCATGACTCCTGTCATCACAATACTCCATGAACATTTTCAGCCCAATGCTCCATGACCTTCTCATCACAATGCTCCATGACCAATATCATCACAATGCTCCATGACCACTGTCATCACAATACTCCATGACACCTGACAACACAATGATCCGGGACTCTTGTCATCACAATGCTCCAAGACCCCTGTAATCACAATGCTCCATGACCCCTGTCATCACAATACTCCATGAACATTTTCAGCCCAATGCTCCATGACCCTTGTCATCACAATGATCCATGCCCTTGTCATCCCAATGTTCCAGGACCCCTGTATTCACAGTGATCTGTGACGCTCGTCATCACAGTGCTCCATGACACCTGTCATCACAATGCTCCATGCCTTTGTCAGCAAAATGCTACATGACCTTGTCATTACAATGCTCTATGCGATTGTCATCACAATACTCGATTACCATTGTCATCACAATCCTCCATGAACCTTGGGATCACATTGCTTCATGCCCTTGTCATCACAATGCTACATGCTCCTTGAAATCAAAATGATCCATGACCTCTGTCATCACAATGCTCCAAACCCTTGTGATCACAATGTTCCATAACACTTGTCCTCACAACGCTCCAAGATGCCTGTCAACACAATATTCCATACACTTTTCATCACAATTCTCCATGCCCTTTGTCATCACAATTCTCAATACACTTTTCATCACAGTGCTCCCTGACACTTGTCGTCAGTATGCTCCATGAACCCTGTCATGACAAGGCTCCATGCCTTTTTCATCACTATGTTCCATGCCCTTTTCATCACAATGCTCCAAGACCCCTGTAATCACAATGCTCCATGCCCTTGCCATCCAAAGCTCCATGACGCATGTCATCAGAATGTTCCATGGACTTCTCATCACAATGCTCCCTGCTCTTGTCATCACAAAGCACTAAGACCCCTGTAATCACAATGCTCCATGCCCCTTTTCATCTCAATGCTCCTATGAACCCTGTCAGCACAATGAACAATGCCCATCATCATAATGCTTCAGGCAATTGTCATCACAATCAAATCAAAATGCTCCATGACCTCTGTCATCACAATGCTCAAAATCCTGGTGATCACAATGTTGCATAACTCTTATCATCACAACACCCCATGACGCTCATCATCACAATGATCCATGGTCGTCTCATCACAAGGCTCCATGACCTTTGTCATCAAAATTCTCAAAAAACTTGTCATCACAATGCTCGCTGAAACTTGTCATCAGAATGCTCCTTGAACCCTGTCACAAAAAGGCTCCATGTCTTTTTCATCACAAAGCCACATGCCGTTTTCATCCCAATGCTGCATGCCATTGTCATCAAAATACACCACAGGCTTGTCATCAGAATGCTCCATGACCCTTGTCATCACAATTCTCCATGCACTTGTCAGCACAATGCTCCCTGACCCTTGTCATCACAATGCTCCAAGCCATTGTCATCACAATGCTCCATTACCACTGTCATCAGAATCCTCCATGACACTTGGCATCACAATGCTCCATGCCATTGTCATCACAATGCTCCATGTCTTTGTCAGCAAAATGCTAAATGACCTTGTCATTACAATCCTCTATGCGCTTGTCATCACAATACTCCATTTCCATTGTCATCACAATCCTCCATCAACCTTGGGATCACATTGCTTCATGCCCTTGTCATCACAATGCTCCATGCTCCATGAAATCAAAATTATCCATGACCTCTGTCATCACAATGCTCCAAACCCTTGTGATCACATTGTTCCATAACACTTGTCATCACAACGCTCCATGATGCCTGTCATCACAATACTCCATGCCCTTTTCATCACAATGCTCCATGACCTTTGTCATCACAATTCTCAATACACTTGTGATCACAATGCTCCCTGACACTTGTCATCAGAATGCTCCTTGAAACCCATCACGAAAAGGCTCTATGCATTTTTCTTCACAATGCCCCATGCCATTTTCATCACAATCTTCCATACCATTGTCATCAAAATACTGCACAAGCTTGTCATCAGAATGCTCCCGGACCCTTGTCATCACAATACTCCATTACCTTTCTCATCAGAATCCTCCATGACACTTGGCATCACAGTGCTACATGCCATTGTCATCACAATGGGCCATTACATATGTCATCACAATGCTCCCTGACACTTATCTTCACAATACTGCATGACCTGGTCATCACAATGCTCCATGATCTTTGTCATCACGATGCTCAATACACTTTTCATCACAATGCTCCCTGACACTTGTCGTCAGTATGCTCCATGAACCCTGTCATATCAAGGCTCCATGCCTTTATCATCACAATGATCCATGCCTTTTCATCGCAATGCTCCAAGACCCCTGCAATCACAATGCTCCATGCACTTCTCATCCAAATGCTCTCTCACATGAGATATCACAATGTTCCATCACTAGTCATCACATTCCTCCCTCAACCCTGTTATCACAATGTTCCATGACCCCTGTTATCACAATGCTACATCCCCTTATCAGCACAATGTTCCATGACCCCTGACATCACAATGTTCCATAACCACTGTCATCAAAATGCTCCATGACCCTTTTCATCCCAAAGCTCCATGACCCCTGGAATCACAGTGTTCTATAACCCCTGTCATCAAAATGTTCCATTACACTTTTCATCAAATTGCTGCATGACCCTCTCATCAAAATGCTCCCTGCCCTACTCATAACAATGCACCACACGCTGGTCATCAAAAGGCTCCATGACATTTGTCATCACAAAGCTCCATGACCCTTGGCATCACAATGCTC
Organism: Mesoplodon densirostris; assembly: GCF_025265405.1. Lineage (NCBI taxonomy): Eukaryota > Metazoa > Chordata > Mammalia > Artiodactyla > Ziphiidae > Mesoplodon > Mesoplodon densirostris. The sequence continues at coordinate 11,743,348 of NW_026778195.1, read as the reverse complement.
CATGTCATTGTCATCACAATGCTCCATGAAACCTCTCTTCACATTGCTCCATGCCCTTGTCATCACAAATCTCCATGACACTTGTCATCACAATGCTCGATGCCCTTCTCATCATAATGCTCCATGTCCTTGTCATTACAATCCTCCATGACCCATGTATCACAGTGTACCGTGCCCTTGTCATCACAATGCTCCATGCCCACTCTCATCAAAATAATCCATGAAACATTTCAGACCAATGCTCAATGCCCTTCTCATCACAATGCTCCATTACCTCTATCAACAATGCTCCATGACCCCTGCCATCACAATGTTCCACGGCCTTGTGATCACAAGGCTCCATGACCATTGTCATCACAATGCTCCAAGACCCATGTAATCACAATGCTCCATGCCCTTGTCATCACAAAGCTCCATGACACATGTCATCAGAATGTTCCATGGCCATCTCCTCACAATGCTCCATGCCCTTGTCATCACAATGCTCCAAGACACTCGTAATCACAATGCTCCATGACCCTTTTCATCAGAAGGCTCCATGATATTTGTCATCACAAGTCTCCATGGTCAACTCATCACAATGCTCCAAGACCTTGTCATCACCATCCTCCATTCCCTTGTCATCACAATGCTCCCTGACACTTGTCGTCAGTATGCTCCATGAACTCTGTCATGACAAGGCTCCATGCCTTTTTCATCACAATGATCCATGCCCTTTTCATCACAGTGCTCCAAGACCACTGTAATCATAATGCTCCTTGCCCTTGTCATCACAAAGCTCCATGATGCATATCATCAGAATCTTCCATGCACTTCTCATCACAATGCTCCATGCCCTTGTCATCACAATGCTCCAAGACCCCTGTAATCACAATGCTCCATGCCCCTTTTCATCTCAATGCTCCATGAACACTGTCATAACAATGCACCATGCCCATCATCATAATGCTTCAGGCTATTGTCATCACAGTGAAATCAAAATGCTCCATGACCTTTGTCATCACAAAGCTCCATGACCCTTTGCATCAGAATGCTCCATGTCATTGTCTTCACAATGCTCCATGAAACCTCTCTTCACATTGCTCAATGCCCTTGTCATCACAAATCTCCATGACACTTGTCATCACAATGCTCGATGCCCTTCTCATCATAATGCTCCATGTCCTTGTCATTATAATCCTCCATGACCCATGTATCACAGTGTACCGTGCCCTTGTCATCACAATGCTCCATGCCCACTCTCATCACAATAATCCATGAAACATTTCAGACCAATGCTCAATGCCCTTCTCATCACAATGCTCCATTACCTCTATCAACAATGCTCCATGACCCCTGCCATCACAATGTTCCACGGCCTTGTGATCACAAGGCTCCATGACCATTGTCATCACAATGCTCCAAGAGCCATGTAATCACAATGCTCCATGCCCTTGTCATCACAGTGCTCCATGACACATGTCATCAGAATGTTCCATGGCCTTCTCCTCACAATGCTCCATGCCCTTGTCATCACAATGCTCCATACCCTCTTAATCACAATGCTCCATGCCCCTTTTCATCAGAATGCTCCATGAGACTTGTCATCACAAGTCTCCATGGTCATCTCATCACAATGCTCCAAGACCTTGTCATCACCATGCTCCATTCCCTGGTCATCACAATGCTCCATGACCCATGTCATCACAAGGCTCCATGACCCTTCTCATCACAATGTTCCAAACTCCTGTAATCACAAGGCTCCATGCCCCTTTTCATCACAATGCTCCATGAACCCTGTCATCACAATGAACCATGCCCATCATCATAATGCTTCAGGCTATTGTCTTCACAATGAAATCAAAATGCTCCATGACCTCTGTCATCACAATGCTCCAAACCCTGGTGATCACAATGTTGCATAACACTTATCATCACAAAACCCCATGACGCTAATCATCACTATTATCCATGGTCTTCTCATCACAAGGCTCCATGACCTTTGTCATCACAATTCTCAATACTCTTTTCATCACAATGCTCCCTGACACTTGTCGTCAGTATGCTCCATGAACTCTGTCATGACAAGGCTCCATGCCTTTTTCATCACAATGATCCATGCCCTTTTCATCACAGTGCTCCAAGACCACTGTAATCATAATGCTCCTTGCCCTTGTCATCACAAAGCTCCATGATGCATATCATCAGAATATTCCATGCACTTCTCATCACAATGCTCCATGCCCTTGTCATCACAATGCTCCAAGACCCCTGTAATCACAATGCTCCATGCCCCTTTTCATCTCAATGCTCCATGAACACTGTCATAACAATGCACCATGCCCATCATCATAATGCTTCAGGCTATTGTCATCACAGTGAAATCAAAATGCTCCATGACCTCTGTCATCACAATGCTCCAAACCCTGGTGATCACAATGTTGCAAAACACTTATCATCACAACACCCCATGACGCTCATCATCACAATTATCCATGGTCTTCTCATCACAATGCTCCATGACCTTTGTCATCACAATTCTCAATACACTTGTCATCACAATGCTCCCTGACACTTGTCGTCAGAATGCACCTTGAACCCTGTGACGAAAAGGCTCCATGCCTTTTTCATCACAAAGCCCCATGCTGTTTTCATCCCAAAGCTCCATGCCATTGTCATCAAAATACTACACAAGCTTGTCATCAGAATGCTCCATGACCCTTGTCATCACAATTCTCCATGCACTTGTCAGCACAATGCTCCCTGACCCTTGTCATCACAATGATCCAAGCCATTGTCATCACAATGCTCCATTACCTTTGTCATTAGAATCCTCCATGACACTTGGAATCACAATGCTCCAAGCCATTGTCATCACAATGGGCCATTACATATGTAATCACAATGCTCCCTGACACCTCTCTTCACAATACTGCATGATCTGGTCATCACAATGCTCCATGCTCTTGTCTTCATAATGCGCCATTCCAACTGTCATCACAATAATCCATGAAACTTATTAGACCAATGGTCCATGCCCTTGTCATCACATTGCTCCATGCTCTTGTTATCACAATGTTTAAGACCCCTGTAATCAGAATGCCCCATGCCCCTTTTCATCAGTATGCTCCATGAGACTTGTCATCGCAAGGCTCCATGGTTTTCTCATCACAATGCTCCAGGACCTTGTCATCACAATGGTTCACGACATTGTCATGAAAATTCTCAATGGCCCTTGTCTTCATAATGCTCCAAGCCCTAGTCATCACAGTGCTCCATTATATTTGTCATCACAATCCTCCCTTGCATTTGGCATCACTATGCTCCATGCTATTGTCATCGCAATGGACCATGACATATTTCATCACAATGCCCCCTGACACCTGTCTTCACAATACTCCATGCCCTTGTCATCACAATGCTCCATGCCCTGGTCATCACAATGCACCATGTCCACTGTCATCACAATAATCTATGAAACTTGTAAGACTAATGCTCCATGCCCCTGTCATAACAATGCTCCATGACCTTGTCATCACAATGCTCCATGACCCCTGTCATCACAATACTCCATGTACATTTTCAGCCCAGTGCTCCATGACCCTTGTCATCACAATGATCCATGCACTTGTCATCCCAATGTTCCATGACGCCTGTAATCACAGTGCTCCATGACATCTGTCAACACAGTGCTCCATGCCTTTGTCAGCAAAATGCTACATGACCTTGTCATTACAATGCTCTATGCGATTGTCATCACAATACTCCATTACCATTGTCATCACAATCCTCCAGGAACCTTGGGATCACATTGCTTCAGGCCCTTGTCATCAAAATGCTCCATGCTCCTTGAAATCAAATTGATCCATGACCTCTGTCATCACAATGCTCCAAACACTTGTGATCAAAATGTTCAATAACACTTGTCCTCACAACGCTCCATGATGCCTGTCATCACAATACTCCATGCCCTTTTCATCACAATGCTCCATGAACTTTGTCATCACAATTCTCCATACACTTGTCATCAAAATGCTCCCTGACACTTGTCGTCAGAATGCTCCTTGAACTGTGTCACGAAAAGGCTCCATGCCATTTTCATCACAAATCCACATGGCGTTTTCCTCCTAGTGCTCCATGCCATTGTCATCAAAATACTCCACAAGCTTGTCATCAGAATGCTCCATGACGCTTGTCATCACAATTCTCCGTGCACTTGTCAGCAAAATGCTCCCTGACCCTTATCATCACAATGCTCCAAGCCATTGTCATCACAATGCTCCATTACCTTTGTCATCAGAATCCTCCATGACACTTGGCATCACAATGCTCCATGCCATTGTCATCACAATGGGCCATTACATATGTCATCACAATGCTCCCTGACACCTCTCTTCACAATACTCCATAACCTGGTCATCACAATACTCCATGCCCTTGTCATCACAATGTGCCATTCCAACTCTCATCACAATAATCCATGAAACTTATTAGACCAATGCTCCTTGCCCTTGTTATCACAATGTTCCAAAACCCCTGTAATCAGAATGCTCCATGCCCCTTTTCATCAGAATGCTCCATATGACATGTCATCAGAAGGCTCCATGGATTTCTCATCACAGTGCTCCATGACCTTTGTCATCACAATGCTCCAAGACCCATGTAATCACAATGCTTCATGCCCCTGTCATCGCAATGGACCATGAAATTTGGCATCACAATGCTCCATGCCATTGTCTTTGAAATTGACCATGACATATGTCATCACAATGCCCCCTTACACCTGTTTTCACAATACTCCATGCCCTTGTCATCACAATGCTCCATGCCCTTGTCATCACAATGCACCATGTCCAATGTCATCACAATAATCTATTAAACTTGTCAGACCAATGCTCCGTTCCCCTGTCATCACAATGTTCCATGCCCTTGTCATCACAATGCTCCATGACCCTTGTCATCACAATGCTCCGTGACTCCAGTCATCACAATGATTCATAACGTTTGTCATCACAACGGTCCATGCCTGCGTCATCGCAAGGCTCTGTGACCTTTGTAACCACAATGCTCCATGAACTTTTCATCACAATTCTCCGGGACCCTTGTCATCACAATGCTCCATGCCTTTTTCAGAACAATGCTCCATGACCCTTGTCATCACAATGTGCCATGTGCTTTTCATCACAATGATCCACAACCTTGTCATCGCTATGCTCCATAAACCTTGTAATCACAATTCTCCATGCACTGCTCATCCAAATGCTCTCTCACATGAGATATCACAATGTTCCATCACTTGTCATCACAATCCTCCCTCACCCCTGTTATCACAATGTTCCATGACCCCTGTCATCACAATGCTACATCCCCTTATCAGCACAATTTTCCATGATCCTGACATCACAATGTTCCATAACCCCTGTCATCAAAATGCTCCATGACCATTTTCATCCCAAAGCTCTATGACCCCTGGCATCACAATGTTCTATAATCCCTGCCATCAAAATGTTCCATTACACTTTTCATCAAATTGCTGCATGACCCGGTCATCAAAATGCTCCCTGCACTTCTCATCACAATGCACCATGTCCTTGTCATCAAAATGCTCCATGACTGGTCAGCAGAAAGCTCCATGACCCCTGGCATCACAATGCTAAATGTCATTGTCATCACAATGCTCCATGAACCCTCTCATAACATTGCTCAATGCCCTTGTCATCACAAAGCTCCATGACACTTGTCATAACAATGCTCGATGCCCTTCTCATCACAATGCTCCATGCCCTTGTCATTACAATCCTGCATGATGAATGTATCATAGTGTTCCTTACCCTTGTCATCAAAATGCTCCATGCCCACTCTCATCAAAATAATACATGAAATATTTCAGACCAATATTCCATGCCCTTCTCATCACAATGCTAGATTACCTCTGTCATAACAATGCACCATGACCCCTGCCATCACAATGTTCCACGGCCTAGTCTTCACAAGGTTCCATGACACTTTTCATCACAATGCTGAAAACCACTGTAATCACAATGCTCCATGTCCTTCTCATCACAAAGCTCCATGACGCATGTCATCAGAATGTTCCATGGCCATCTCATCACAATGCTCCATGCCCTTGTCATCACAATGCTCCAAGACCCTTGTAACCACAATGCTCCATGCCCCTTTTCATCTCAATGCTCCCTGAACCCTGTCATCACAGTGCACGATGCCCATCATCATAATACTTCAGTCTATTGTCATCACAATGAAATTAATATTCTCCATGACCTCTGACATCATAATGCTACAAACCCTTGTGATCACAATGTTCCATAAAACTTATCATCACAGCACCCCATGACGCTCATCATCACAATTATCCATGGTCTTATCATCACAATGCTCCATGATCTTTGTCATCACGATGCTCAATACACTTTTCATCACAATGCTCCCTGACACTTGTCGTCAGTATGCTCCATGAACCCTGTCATGACAAGGCTCCATGCCTTTATCATCACAATGATCCATGCCTTTTCATCGCAATGCTCCAAGACCCCTGCAATCACAATGCTCCATGCACTTGTCATCCAAATGCTCTCTCACATTAGATATCACAATGTTCCATCACTAGTCATCACATTCCTCCCTCAACCCTGTTATCACAATGTTCCATGACCCCTGTTATCACAATGCTACATCCCCTTATCAGCACAATGTTCCATGACCCCTGACATCACAATGTTCCATAACCACTGTCATCAAAATGCTCCATGACCCTTTTCATCCCAAAGCTCCATGACCCCTGGAATCACAGTGTTCTATAACCCCTGTCATCAAAATGTTCCATTGCACTTTTCATCAAATTGCTGCATGACCCTCTCATCAAAATGCTCCCTGCCTACTCATAACAATGCACCACACGCTGGTCATCAAAATGCTCCATGACATTTGTCATCACAAAGCTCCATGACCCTTGGCATCACAATGCTCCATGTCATTGTCATCACAATGCTCCATGAAACCTCTCTTCACATTGCTCCATGCCCTTGTCATCACAAATCTCCATGACACTTGTCATCACAATGCTCGATGCCCTTCTCATCATAATGCTCCATGTCCTTGTCATTACAATCCACCATGACCCATGTATCACAGTGTACCGTGCCCTTGTCATCACAGTGCTCCATGCCCACTCTCATCACAATAATCCATGAAACATTTCAGACCAATGCTCAATGCCCTTCTCATCACAATGCTCCATTACCTCTATCAACAATGCTCCATGACCCCTGCCATCACAATGTTCCACGGCCTTGTGATCACAAGGCTCCATGACCATTGTCATCACAATGCTCCAAGAGCCATGTAATCACAATGCTCCATGCCCTTGTCATCACAAAGCTCCATGACACATGTCATCAGAATGTTCCATGGCCTTCGCCTCACAATGCTCCATGCCCTTGTCATCACAATGCTCCATACCCTCGTAATCACAATGCTCCATGCCCCTTTTCATCAGAATGCTCCATGAGACTTGTCATCACAAGTCTCCATGGTCATCTCATCACAATGCTCCAAGACCTTGTCATCACCATGCTCCATTCCCTGGTCATCACAATGCTCCATGACCCCTGTCATCACAAGGCTCCATGACCCTTCTCATCACAATGCTCCAAACTCCTGTAATCACAATGCTCCATGCCCCTTTTCATCACAATGCTCCATGAACCCTGTCATCACAATGAACCATGCCCATCATCATAATGCTTCAGGCTATTGTCATCACAATGAAATCAAAATGCTCCATGACCTCTGTCATCACAATGCTCCAAACCCTGGTGATCACAATGTTGCATAACACTTATCATCACAAAACCCCATGACGCTAATCATCACTATTATCCATGGTCTTCTCATCACAAGGCTCCATGACCTTTGTCATCACAATTCTCAATACTCTTTTCATCACAATGCTCCCTGACACTTGTCGTCAGTATGCTCCATGAACTCTGTCATGACAAGGCTCCATGCCTTTTTCATCACAATGATCCATGCCCTTTTCATCACAGTGCTCCAAGACCACTGTAATCATAATGCTCCTTGCCCTTGTCATCACAAAGCTCCATGATGCATATCATCAGAATGTTCCATGCACTTCTCATCACAATGCTCCATGCCCTTGTCATCACAATGCTCCAAGACCCCTGTAATCACAATGCTCCATGCCCCTTTTCATCTCAATGCTCCATGAACACTGTCATAACAATGCACCATGCCCATCATCATAATGCTTCAGGCTATTGTCATCACAGTGAAATCAAAATGCTCCATGACCTCTGTCATCACAATGCTCCAAACCCTGGTGATCACAATGTTGCAAAACACTTATCATCACAACACCCCATGACGCTCATCATCACAATTATCCATGGTCTTCTCATCACAATGCTCCATGACCTTTGTCATCACAATTCTCAATACACTTGTCATCACAATGCTCCCTGACACTTGTCGTCAGAATGCACCTTGAACCCTGTGACGAAAAGGCTCCATGCCTTTTTCATCACAAAGCCCCATGCTGTTTTCATCCCAAAGCTCCATGCCATTGTCATCAAAATACTACACAAGCTTGTCATCAGAATGCTCCATGACCCTTGTCATCACAATTCTCCATGCACTTGTCAGCACAATGCTCCCTGACCCTTGTCATCACAATGATCCAAGCCATTGTCATCACAATGCTCCATTACCTTTGTCATTAGAATCCTCCATGACACTTGGAATCACAATGCTCCAAGCCATTGTCATCACAATGGGCCATTACATATGTAATCACAATGCTCCCTGACACCTCTCTTCACAATACTGCATGATCTGGTCATCACAATGCTCCATGCTCTTGTCTTCATAATGCACCATTCCAACTGTCATCACAATAATCCATGAAACTTATTAGACCAATGGTCCATGCCCTTGTCATCACATTGCTCCATGCTCTTGTTATCACAATGTTTAAGACCCCTGTAATCAGAATGCCCCATGTCCCTTTTCATCAGTATGCTCCATGAGACTTGTCATCGCAAGGCTCCATGGTTTTCTCATCACAATGCTCCAGGACCTTGTCATCACAATGGTTCACGACATTGTCATGAAAATTCTCAATGGCCCTTGTCTTCATAATGCTCCAAGCCCTAGTCATCACAGTGTTCCATTATATTTGTCATCACAATCCTCCCTTGCATTTGGCATCACTATGCTCCATGCTATTGTCATCGCAATGGACCATGACATATTTCATCACAATGCCCCCTGACACCTGTCTTCACAATACTCCATGCCCTTGTCATCACAATGCTCCATGTCCTGGTCATCACAATGCACAATGTCCACTGTCATCACAATAATCTATGAAACTTGTAAGACCAATGCTCCATGCCCCTGTCATAACAATGCTCCATGACCTTGTCATCACAATGCTCCATGACCCCTGTCATCACAATACTCCATGTACATTTTCAGCCCAGTGCTCCATGACCCTTGTCATCACAATGATCCATGCACTTGTCATCCCAATGTTCCATGACGCCTGTAATCACAGTGCTCCATGACATCTGTCATCACAGTGCTCCATGCCTTTGTCAGCAAAATGCTACATGACCTTGTCATTACAATGCTCTATGCGATTGTCATCACAATACTCCATTACCATTGTCATCACAATCCTCCAGGAACCTTGGGATCACATTGTTTCAGGCCCTTGTCATCAAAATGCTCCATGCTCCTTGAAATCAAATTGATCCATGACCTCTGTCATCACAATGCTCCAAACCCTTGTGGTCAAAATGTTCAATAACACTTGTCCTCACAACGCTCCATGATGCCTGTCATCACAATACTCCATGCCCTTTTCATCACAATGCTCCATGAACTTTGTCATCACAATTCTCCATACACTTGTCATCAAAATGCTCCCCGACACTTGTCGTCAGAATGCTCCTTGAACTGTGTCACGAAAAGGCTCCATGCCATTTTCATCACAAATCCACATGGCGTTTTCATCCTAGTGCTCCATGCCATTGTCATCAAAATACTCCACAAGCTTTTCATCAGAATGCTCCATGACGCTTGTCATCACAATTCTCCGTGCACTTGTCAGCAAAATGCTCCCTGACCCTTATCATCACAATGCTCCAAGCCATTGTCATCACAATGCTCCATTACCTTTGTCATCAGAATCCTCCATGACACTTGGCATCACAATGCTCCATGCCATTGTCATCACAATGGGCCATTACATATGTCATCACAATGCTCCCTGACACCTCTCTTCACAATACTCCATAACCTGGTCATCACAATACTCCATGCCCTTGTCATCACAATGTGCCATTCCAACTCTCATCACAATAATCCATGAAACTTATTAGACCAATGCTCCTTGCCCTAGTTATCACAATGTTCCAAAACCCCTGTAATCAGAATGCTCCATGCCCCTTTTCATCAGAATGCTCCATATGACATGTCATCAGAAGGCTCCATGGATTTCTCATCACAATGCTCCATGACCTTTGTCATCACAATGCTCCAAGACCCATGTAATCACAATGCTTCATGCCCCTGTCATCGCAATGGACCATGAAATTTGGAATCACAATGCTCCATGCCATTGTCTTTGAAATTGACCATGACATATGTCATCACAATGCCCCCTTACACCTGTTTTCACAATACTCCATGCCCTTGTCATCACAATGCACCATGCCCTTGTCATCACAATGCACCATGTCCAATGTCATCACAATAATCTATTAAACTTGTCAGACCAATGCTCCATTCCCCTGTCATCACAATGTTCCATGCCCTTGTCATCACAGTGCTCCATGACCCTTGTCATCACAATGCTCCGTTATTCCAGTCATCACAATGATTCATAACGTTTGTCATCCCAACGGTCCATGCCTGCGTCATCGCAAGGCTCTGTGACCTTTGTAACCACAATGCTCCATGAACTTTTCGTCACAATTCTCCGTGACCCTTGTCATCACAATGCTCCATGCCTTTTTCAGAACAATGCTCCATGACCCTTGTCATCACAATGTGCCATGTGCTTTTCATCACAATGATCCACAACCTTGTCATCGCTATGCTCCATAAACCTTGTAATCACAATTCTCCATGCACTGCTCATCCAAATGCTCTCTCACATGAGATATCACAATGTTCCATCACTTGTCATCACAATCCTCCCTCACCCCTGTTATCACAATGTTCCATGACCCCAGTCATCACAATGCTACATCCCCTTATCAGCACAATTTTCCATGATCCTGACATCACAATGTTCCATAACCCCTGTCATCAAAATGCTCCATGACCATTTTCATCCCAAAGCTCTATGACCCCTGGCATCACAATGTTCTATAACCCCTGTCATCAAAATATTACATTACACTTTTCATCAAATTGCTGCATGACCCTGTCATCAAAATGCTCCCTGCCCTTCTCATCACAATGCACCACACACTTGTCATCAAAATGCTCCATGACCATGGTCATCACTAAGCTCCATGACCCTTGGCATCACAATGCTCCATGCCATGGACATCACAATGCTCCATGAACCCTCTCATCACATTGCTCCATGCACTTGTCATCACAAAGCAACATGACACTTGTCATCACAATGCTCGATGCCCTTCTCATCACAATGCTCCATGTCCTTGTCATTACAATCCTCCATCACCCATGTATCACAGTGTACCGTGCCCTTGTCATCACAATGCGCCATGCCCACTCTCATCACAATAATCCATGAAACATTTCAGACCAATGCTCATTGCACTTCTCATCACAATGCTCCATTACCACTGTCAACAATGCTCCATGACCCCTGCCATCACAATGTTCCACGGCCTTGTGATCACAAGACTCCATGACCATTGTCATCACAATGCTCCAAGACCCATGTAATCACAATGCTCCATGCCCTTGTCATCACAGAGCTCCATGACGCATGTCATCAGAATGTTCCATGGCCTTCTCCTCACAATGCTCCATGCCCTTGTCATCACAATGCTCCAAGACACTCGTAATCACAATGCTCCATGCCCTTTTTCATCAGAAGGCTCCATGATATTTGTCATCACAAGTCTCCATGGTCAACTCATCACAGTGCTCCAAGACCTTGTCATCACCATGCTCCATTCCCTTGTCATCACAATGCTCCATGACTCCTGTCATCACAATACTCAATGAATATTTTCAGCCCAATGCTCCATGACCTTCTCATCACAATGCTCCATGACCAATATCATCACAATGCTCCATGACCACTGTCATCACAACACTCCATGACACCTGACAACACAATGATCCGGGACTCTTGTCATCACAATGCTCCAAGACCCCTGTAATCACAATGCTCCATGACCCCTGTCATCAAAAGATTCCATGAACATTTTCAGCCCAATGCTCCATGACCCTTGTCTTCACAATGATCCATGCCCTTGTCATCCCAATGTTCCATGACGCCTGTATTCACAGTGCTCCGTGACGCTTGTCATCACAGTGCTCCATGACACCTGTCATCACAATGCTCCATGCCTTTGTCAGCAAAATGCTACATGACCTTGTCATTACAATGCTCTATGCGATTTTCATCACAATACTCGATTACCATTGTCATCACAATCCTCCATGAACCTTGGGATCACATTGCTTCATGCCCTTGTCATCACAATGCTACATGCTCTTTGAAATCAAAATGATCCATGACCTCTGTCATCACAATGCTCCAAACCCTTGTGATCACAATGTTCCATAACACTTGTCCTCACAACGCTCCATGATGCCTGTCATCACAATACTCCATACACTTTTCATCACAATTCTCCATGACCTTTGTCATCACAATTCTCAATACACTTTTCATCACAGTGCTCCCTGACACTTGTCGTCAGTATGCTCCATGAACCCTGTCATGACAAGGCTCCATGCCTTTTTCATCACAATGTTCCATGCCCTTTTCATCACAATGCTCCAAGACCCCTGTAATCACAATGCTCCATGCCCTTGCCATCCAAAGCTCCATGACGCATGTCATCAGAATGTTCCATGGACTTCTCATCACAATGCTCCCTGCTCTTGTCATCACAAAGCACTAAGACCCCTGTAATCACAATGCTCCATGCCCCTTTTCATCTCAATGCTCCTATGAACCCTGTCAGCACAATGAACAATGCCCATCATCATAATGCTTCAGGCAATTGTCATCACAATCAAATCAAAATGCTCCATGACCTCTGTCATCACAATGCTCAAAATCCTGGTGATCACAATGTTGCATAACTCTTATCATCACAACACCCCATGACGCTCATCATCACAATGATCCATGGTCGTCTCATCACAAGGCTCCATGACCTTTGTCATCAAAATTCTCAATAAACTTGTCATCACAATGCTCGCTGACACTTGTCGTCAGAATGCTCCTTGAACCCTGTCACAAAAAGGCTCCATGTCTTTTTCATCACAGAGCCACATGCCGTTTTCATCCCAATGCTGCATGCCATTGTCATCAAAATACACCACAGGCTTGTCATCAGAATGCTCCATGACCCTTGTCATCACAATTCTCCATACACTTGTCAGCACAATGCTCCCTGACCCTTGTCATCACAATGCTCCAAGCCATTGTCATCACAATGCTCCATTACCATTGTCATCAGAATCCTCCATGACACTTGGCATCACAATGCTCCATGACATTGTCATCACAATGCTACATGTCTTTGTCAGCAAAATGCTAAATGACCTTATCATTACAATCCTCTATGCGCTTGTCAGTACAATACTCCATTTCCATTGTCATCACAATCCTCCATCAACCTTGGGATCACATTGCTTCATGCCCTTGTCATCACAATGCTCCATGCTCCTTGAAATCAAAATGATCCATGACCTCTGTCATCACAATGCTCCAAACCCTTGTGATCACATTGTTCCATAACACTTGTCATCACAACGCTCCATGATGCCTATCATCACAATACTCCATGCCCTTTTCATCACAATGCTCCATGACCTTTGTCATCACAATTCTCAATACACTTGTGATCACAATGCTCCCTTACACTTGTCATCAGAATGCTCCTTGAAACCCGTCACGAAAAGGCTCCATGCATTTTTCATCACAATGCCCCATGCCATTTTCATCACAATGTTCCATACCACTGTCATCAAAATACTGCACAAGCTTGTCATCAGAATGCTCCCGGACCCTTGTCATCACAATGCTCCATTACCTTTCTCATCAGAATCCTCCATGACACTTGGCATCACAGTGCTACATGCCATTGTCATCACAATAGTCCATTCCAACTGTCATCGCAACAAACCATGAAAGTTATTAGACCAATGTTCCATGCCCTTGTCATCACAATGCTCCATGCCCTTGTTATCACAATGCTCCATGACCCCTGTCATCACAATTCTCCGTTACTCCAGTCATCACAATGTTTCATGAACTTTGTCATCACAATGGTCCATGCCCTCACCATCAACAGTCTCTGTGACCTTTTTAACCCCAATGCTCCATGAACTTTTCATCACAATGCTCTTTGACCCTTGTCATCACAATGATCTATGCCTTTCTCAGCACAATGCTCCATGACCCTGGTCATCACAATGCTCCATGCACTTGTCAGCACAATGTTCCATGACACATGTCATCACAGTGCTCCATGACCCCTGTCATCATAATGCTCAGTGACTCCAGTCATCACAATGCTTCATAACGTTTTTCCTCACAATGTTCCAAGCCTGCGTCATCACAAGGCTCTGTGATATTTGTTACCACAATGCTCCATGAACTTTTCATCACAATTCTCTGTGACCCTCGTCATCACAATGCTACATATCTTTGTTAGAACAATGCTCCATGACCATTGTCATCACAATGTGCCACACGCATTTCATCAAATGTTCCTAACCTTGTCATTGCAATGCTCCATAAACCTTTTAATCACAATGCTCCATGCACTTCCCATCAAAATGTGCTGTTACCAGAGATATCACAGTATTCCATCCCTAGTCATCACAATACCCCCTCACCCCTGTAATCACAATGTTCGATGACACTGTCATCACACTGCTACATCCCCTTATCAGCACAATCTTCCAAGATTCCTGACATCACAATGTTCCATAACCCATGTCATCAAAATGCTCCATGACCCTTTTCATCCCAAAGCTCCAAGACCCCTGACATCACAATGTTCTATAACCCCTGCCATCAAAATGTTCCATTACACTTTTCATCAAATTGCTGCATGACCCGGTCATCAAAATGCTCCCTGCACTTCTCATCACAATGCACCATGTCCTTGTCATCAAAATGCTCCATGACTGGTCAGCAGAAAGCTCCATGACCCCTGGCATCACAATGCTAAATGTCATTGTCATCACAATGCTCCATGAACCCTCTCATAACATTGCTCAATGCCCTTGTCATCACAAAGCTCCATGACACTTGTCATAACAATGCTCGATGCCCTTCTCATCACAATGCTCCATGCCCTTGTCATTACAATCCTGCATGATGAATGTATCATAGTGTTCTGTACCCTTGTCATCAAAATGCTCCATGCCCACTCTCATCAAAATAATACATGAAATATTTCAGACCAATATTCCATGCCCTTCTCATCACAATGCTAGATTACCTCTGTCATAACAATGCACCATGACCCCTGCCATCACAATGTTCCACGGCCTAGTCTTCACAAGGTTCCATGACACTTTTCATCACAATGCTGAAAACCACTGTAATCACAATGCTCCATGCCCTTCTCATCACAAAGCTCCATGACGCATGTCATCAGAATGTTCCATGGCCATCTCATCACAATGCTCCATGCCCTTGTCATCACAATGCTCCAAGACCCTTGTAACCACAATGCTCCATGCCCCTTTTCATCTCAATGCTCCCTGAACCCTGTCATCACAGTGCACGATGCCCATCATCATAATACTTCAGTCTATTGTCATCACAATGAAATTAATATTCTCCATGACCTCTGACATCATAATGCTACAAACCCTTGTGATCACAATGTTCCATAAAACTTATCATCACAGCACCCCATGACGCTCATCATCACAATTATCCATGGTCTTATCATCACAATGCTCCATGATGTTTGTCATCACGATGCTCAATACACTTTTCATCACAATGCTCCCTGACACTTGTCGTCAGTATGCTCCATGAACCCTGTCATGACAAGGCTCCATGCCTTTATCATCACAATGATCCATGCCTTTTCATCGCAATGCTCCAAGACCCCTGCAATCACAATGCTCCATGCACTTGTCATCCAAATGCTCTCTCACATTAGATATCACAATGTTCCATCACTAGTCATCACATTCCTCCCTCAACCCTGTTATCACAATGTTCCATGACCCCTGTTATCACAATGCTACATCCCCTTATCAGCACAATGTTCCATGACCCCTGACATCACAATGTTCCATAACCGATGTCATCAAAATGCTCCATGACCCTTTTCATCCCAAAGCTCCATGACCCCTGGAATCACAGTGTTCTATAACCCCTGTCATCAAAATGTTCCATTGCACTTTTCATCAAATTGCTGCATGACCCTCTCATCAAAATGCTCCCTGCCCTACTCATAACAATGCACCACACGCTGGTCATCAAAATGCTCCATGACATTTGTCATCACAAAGCTCCATGACCCTTGGCATCACAATGCTCCATGTCATTGTCATCACAATGCTCCATGAAACCTCTCTTCACATTGCTCCATGCCCTTGTCATCACAAATCTCCATGACACTTGTCATCACAATGCTCGGTGCCCTTCTCATCATAATGCTCCATGTCCTTGTCATTAAAATCCTCCATGACCCATGTATCACAGTGTACCATGCCCTTGTCATCACAATGCTCCATGCCCACTCTCATCACAATAATCCATGAAACATTTCAGACCAATGCTCAATGCCCTTCTCATCACAATGCTCCATTACCTCTATCAACAATGCTCCATGACCCCTGCCATCACAATGTTCCACGGCCTTGTGATCACAAGGCTCCATGACCATTGTCATCACAATGCTCCAAGAGCCATGTAATCACAATGCTCCATGCCCTTGTCATCACAAAGCTCCATGACACATGTCATCAGAATGTTCCATGGCCTTCTCCTCACAATGCTCCATGCCCTTGTCATCACAATGCTCCATGCCCTCGTAATCACAATGCTCCATGCCCCTTTTCATCAGAATGCTCCATGAGACTTGTCATCACAAGTCTCCATGGTCATCTCATCACAATGCTCCAAGACCTTGTCATCACCATGCTCCATTCCCTGGTCATCACAATGCTCCATGACCCCTGTCATCACAAGGCTCCATGACCCTTCTCATCACAATGCTCCAAACTCCTGTAATCACAATGCTCCATGCCCCTTTACATCACAATGCTCCATGAACCCTGTCATCACAATGAACCATGCCCATCATCATAATGCTTCAGGCTATTGTCATCACAATGAAATCAAAATGCTCCATGACCTCTGTCATCACAATGCTCCAAACCCTGGTGATCACAATGTTGCATAACACTTATCATCACAAAACCCCATGACGCTAATCATCACTATTATCCATGGTCTTCTCATCACAAGGCTCCATGACCTTTGTCATCACAATTCTCAATACTCTTTTCATCACAATGCTCCCTGACACTTGTCGTCAGTATGCTCCATGAACTCTGTCATGACAAGGCTCCATGCCTTTTTCATCACAATGATCCATGCCCTTTTCATCACAGTGCTCCAAGACCACTGTAATCATAATGCTCCTTGCCCTTGTCATCACAAAGCTCCATGATGCATATCATCAGAATGTTCCATGCACTTCTCATCACAATGCTCCATGCCCTTGTCATCACAATGCTCCAAGACCCCTGTAATCACAATGCTCCATGCCCCTTTTCATCTCAATGCTCCATGAACACTGTCATAACAATGCACCATGCCCATCATCATAATGCTTCAGGCTATTGTCATCACAGTGAAATCAAAATGCTCCATGACCTCTGTCATCACAATGCTCCAAACCCTGGTGATCACAATGTTGCAAAACACTTATCATCACAACACCCCATGACGCTCATCATCACAATTATCCATGGTCTTCTCATCACAATGCTCCATGACCTTTGTCATCACAATTCTCAATACACTTGTCATCACAATGCTCCCTGACACTTGTCGTCAGAATGCACCTTGAACCCTGTGACGAAAAGGCTCCATGCCTTTTTCATCACAAAGCCCCATGCTGTTTTCATCCCAAAGCTCCATGCCATTGTCATCAAAATACTACACAAGCTTGTCATCAGAATGCTCCATGACCCTTGTCATCACAATTCTCCATGCACTTGTCAGCACAATGCTCCCTGACCCTTGTCATCACAATGATCCAAGCCATTGTCATCACAATGCTCCATTACCTTTGTCATTAGAATCCTCCATGACACTTGGAATCACAATGATCCAAGCCATTGTCATCACAATGGGCCATTACATATGTAATCACAATGCTCCCTGACACCTCTCTTCACAATACTGCATGATCTGGTCATCACAATGCTCCATGCTCTTGTCTTCATAATGCGCCATTCCAACTGTCATCACAATAATCCATGAAACTTATTAGACCAATGGTCCATGCCCTTGTCATCACATTGCTCCATGCTCTTGTTATCACAATGTTTAAGACCCCTGTAATCAGAATGCCCCATGCCCCTTTTCATCAGTATGCTCCACGAGACTTGTCATCGCAAGGCTCCATGGTTTTCTCATCACAAAGCTCCAGGACCTTGTCATCACAATGGATCACGACATTGTCATGAAAATTCTCAATGGCGCTTGTCTTCATAATGCTCCAAGCCCTAGTCATCACAGTGCTCCATTATATTTGTCATCACAATCCTCCCTTGCATTTGGCATCACTATGCTCCATGCTATTGTCATCGCAATGGACCATGACATATTTCATCACAATGCCCCCTGACACCTGTCTTCACAATACTCCATGCCCTTGTCATCACAATGCTCCATGCCCTGGTCATCACAATGCACCATGTCCACTGTCATCACAATAATCTATGAAACTTGTAAGACCAATGCTCCATGCCCCTGTCATAACAATGCTCCATGACCTTGTCATCACAATGCTCCATGACCCCTGTCATCACAATACTCCATGTACATTTTCAGCCCAGTGCTCCATGACCCTTGTCATCACAATGATCCATGCACTTGTCATCCCAATGTTCCATGACGCCTGTAATCACAGTGCTCCATGACATCTGTCATCACAGTGCTCCATGCCTTTGTCAGCAAAATGCTACATGACCTTGTCATTACAATGCTCTATGCGATTGTCATCACAATACTCCATTACCATTGTCATCACAATCCTCCAGGAACCTTGGGATCACATTGCTTCAGGCCCTTGTCATCAAAATGCTCCATGCTCCTTGAAATCAAATTGATCCATGACCTCTGTCATCACAATGCTCCAAACCCTTGTGATCAAAATGTTCAATAACACTTGTCCTCACAACGCTCCATGATGCCTGTCATCACAATACTCCATGCCCTATTCATCACAATGCTCCATGAACTTTGTCATCACAATTCTCCATACACTTGTCATCAAAATGCTCCCCGACACTTGTCGTCAGAATGCTCCTTGAACTGTGTCACGAAAAGGCTCCATGCCATTTTCATCACAAATCCACATGCCGTTTTCATCCTAGTGCTCCATGCCATTGTCATCAAAATACTCCACAAGCTTGTCATCAGAATGCTCCATGACGCTTGTCATCACAATTCTCCGTGCACTTGTCAGCAAAATGCTCCCTGACCCTTATCATCACAATGCTCCAAGCCATTGTCATCACAATGCTCCATTACCTTTGTCATCAGAATCCTCCATGACACTTGGCATCACAATGCTCCATGCCATTGTCATCACAATGGGCCATTACATATGTCATCACAATGCTCCCTGACACCTCTCTTCACAATACTCCATAACCTGGTCATCACAATACTCCATGCCCTTGTCATCACAATGTGCCATTCCAACTCTCATCACAATAATCCATGAAACTTATTAGACCAATGCTCCTTGCCCTTGTTATCACAATGTTCCAAAACCCCTGTAATCAGAATGCTCCATGCCCCTTTTCATCAGAATGCTCCATATGACATGTCATCAGAAGGCTCCATGGATTTCTCATCACAATGCTCCATGACCTTTGTCATCACAATGCTCCAAGACCCATGTAATCACAATGCTTCATGCCCCTGTCATCGCAATGGACCATGACATTTGGCATCACAATGCTCCATGCCATTGTCTTAGAAATTGACCATGACATATGTCATCACAATGCCCCCTTACACCTGTTTTCACAATACTCCATGTCCTTGTCATCACAATGCTCCATGCCCTTGTCATCACAATGCACCATGTCCAATGTCATCACAATAATCTATTAAACTTGTCAGACCAATGCTCCATTCCCCTGTCATCACAATGTTCCATGCCCTTGTCATCACAATGCTCCATGACCCTTGTCATCACAATGCTCCGTGACTCCAGTCATCACAATGATTCATAACGTTTGTCATCACAACGGTCCATGCCTGCGTCATCGCAAGGCTCTGTGACCTTTGTAACCACAATGCTCCATGAACTTTTCATCACAATTCTCCGTGACCCTTGTCATCACAATGCTCCATGCCTTTTTCAGAACAATGCTCCATGACCCTTGTCATCACAATGTGCCATGTGCTTTTCATCACAATGATCCACAACCTTGTCATCGCTATGCTCCATAAACCTTGTAATCACAATTCTCCATGCACTGCTCATCCAAATGCTCTCTCACATGAGATATCACAATGTTCCATCACTTGTCATCACAATCCTCCCTCACCCCAGTTATCACAATGTTCCATGACCCCTGTCATCACAATGCTACATCCCCTTATCAGCACAATTTTCCATGATCCTGACATCACAATGTTCCATAACCCCTGTCATCAAAATGCTCCATGACCATTTTCATCCCAAAGCTCTATGACCCCTGGCATCACAATGTTCTATAACCCCTGTCATCAAAATATTACATTACACTTTTCATCAAATTGCTGCATGACCCTGTCATCAAAATGCTCCCTGCCCTTCTCATCACAATGCACCACACACTTGTCATCAAAATGCTCCATGACCATGGTCATCACTAAGCTCCATGACCCTTGGCATCACCATGCTCCATGCCATGGACATCACAATGCTCCATGAACCCTCTCATCACATTGCTCCATGCACTTGTCATCACAAAGCAACATGACACTTGTCATCACAATGCTCGATGCCCTTCTCATCACAATGCTCCATGTCCTTGTCATTACAATCCTCCATCACCCATGTATCACAGTGTACCGTGCCCTTGTCATCACAATGCGCCATGCCCACTGTCATCACAATAATCCATGAAACATTTCAGACCAATGCTCATTGCACTTCTCATCACAATGCTCCATTACCACTGTCAACAATGCTCCATGACCCCTGCCATCACAATGTTCCACGGCCTTGTGATCACAAGACTCCATGACCATTGTCATCACAATGCTCCAAGACCCATGTAATCACAATGCTCCATGCCCTTGTCATCACAGAGCTCCATGACGCATGTCATCAGAATGTTCCATGGCCTTCTCCTCACAATGCTCCATGCCCTTGTCATCACAATGCTCCAAGACACTCGTAATCACAATGCTCCATGCCCTTTTTCATCAGAAGGCTCCATGATATTTGTCATCACAAGTCTCCATGGTCAACTCATCACAATGCTCCAAGACCTTGTCATCACCATGCTCCATTCCCTTGTCATCACAATGCTCCATGAATCCTGTCATCACAATACTCAATGAATATTTTCAGCCCAATGCTCCATGACCTTCTCATCACAATGCTCCATGACCAATATCATCACAATGCTCCATGACCACTGTCATCACAAAACTCCATGACACCTGACAACACAATGATCCGGGACTCTTTTCATCACAATGCTCCAAGACCCCTGTAATCACAATGCTCCATGACCCCTGTCATCAAAAGATTCCCTGAACATTTTCAGCCCAATGCTCCATGACCCTTGTCATCACAATGATCCATGCCCTTGTCATCCCAATGTTCCATGACGCCTGTATTCACAGTGCTCCATGACGCTTGTCATCACAGTGCTCCATGACACCTGTCATCACAATGCTCCATGCCTTTGTCAGCAAAATGCTACATGACCTTGTCATTACAATGCTCTATGCGATTTTCATCACAATACTCGATTACCATTGTCATCACAATCCTTCATGAACCTTGGGATCACATTGCTTCATGCCCTTGTCATCACAATGCTACATGCTCCTTGAAATCAAAATGATCCATGACCTCTGTCATCACAATGCTCCAAACCCTTGTGATCACAATGTTCCATAACACTTGTCCTCACAACGCTCCATGATGCCTGTCATCACAATACTCCATACACTTTTCATCACAATTCTCCATGCCCTTTGTCATCACAATTCTCAATACACTTTTCATCACAGTGCTCCCTGACACTTGTCGTCAGTATGCTTCATGAACCCTGTCATGACAAGGCTCCATGCCTTTTTCATCACAATGCTCCAAGACCCCTGTAATCACAATGCTCCATGCCCTTGCCATCCAAAGCTCCATGACGCATGTCATCAAAATGTTCCATGGACTTCTCATCACAATGCTCCCTGCTCTTGTCATCACAAAGCAATAAGACCCCTGTAATCACAATGCTCCATGCCCCTTTTCATCTCAATGCTCCTATGAACCCTGTCAGCACAATGAACAATGCCCATCATCATAATGCTTCAGGCAATTGTCATCACAATCAAATCAAAATGCTCCATGACCTCTGTCATCACAATGCTCAAAATCCTGGTGATCACAATGTTGCATAACTCTTATCATCACAACACCCCATGACGCTCATCATCACAATGATCCATGGTCGTCTCATCACAAGGCTCCATGACCATTGTCATCAAAATTCTCAATAAACTTGTCATCACAATGCTCGCTGACACTTGTCGTCAGAATGCTCCTTGAACCCTCTCACAAAAAGGCTCCATGTCTTTTTCATCACAGAGCCACATGCCGTTTTCATCCCAATGCTGCATGCCATTGTCATCAAAATACACCACAGGCTTGTCATCAGAATGCTCCATGACCCTTGTCATCACAATTCTCCATGCACTTGTCAGCACAATGCTCCCTGACCCTTGTCATCACAATGCTCCAAGCCATTGTCATCACAATGCTCCATTACCATTGACATCAGAATCCTCCATGACACTTGGCATCACAATGCTCCATGCCATTGTCGTCACAATGCTCCATGTCTTTGTCAGCAAAATGCTAAATGACCTTGTCATTACAATCCTCTATGCGCTTGTCATCACAATACTCCATTTCCATTGTCATCACAATCCTCCATCAACCTTGGGATCACA
This sequence comes from Mesoplodon densirostris, assembly GCF_025265405.1. Taxonomy (NCBI): domain Eukaryota; kingdom Metazoa; phylum Chordata; class Mammalia; order Artiodactyla; family Ziphiidae; genus Mesoplodon; species Mesoplodon densirostris. The sequence continues at coordinate 11,719,707 of NW_026778195.1, read as the reverse complement.
TTGCTTCATGCCCTTGTCATCACAATGCTCCATGCTCCTTGAAATCAAAATGATCCATGACCTCTGTCATCACAATGCTCCAAACCCTTGTGATCACATTGTTCCATAACACTTGTCATCACAACGCTCCATGATGCCTATCATCACAATACTCCATGCCCTTTTCATCACAATGCTCCATGACCTTTGTCATCACAATTCTCAATACACTTGTGATCACAATGCTCCCTTACACTTGTCATCAGAATGCTCCTTGAAACCCGTCACGAAAAGGCTCCATGCATTTTTCATCACAATGCCCCATGCCATTTTCATCACAATGTTCCATACCACTGTCATCAAAATACTGCACAAGCTTGTCATCAGAATGCTCCCGGACCCTTGTCATCACAATGCTCCATTACCTTTCTCATCAGAATCCTCCATGACACTTGGCATCACAGTGCTACATGCCATTGTCATCACAATAGTCCATTCCAACTGTCATCGCAACAAACCATGAAAGTTATTAGACCAATGTTCCATGCCCTTGTCATCACAATGCTCCATGCCCTTGTTATCACAATGCTCCATGACCCCTGTCATCACAATTCTCCGTTACTCCAGTCATCACAATGTTTCATGAACTTTGTCATCACAATGGTCCATGCCCTCACCATCAACAGTCTCTGTGACCTTTTTAACCCCAATGCTCCATGAACTTTTCATCACAATGCTCTTTGACCCTTGTCATCACAATGATCTATGCCTTTCTCAGCACAATGCTCCATGACCCTGGTCATCACAATGCTCCATGCACTTGTCAGCACAATGTTCCATGACACATGTCATCACAGTGCTCCATGACCCCTGTCATCATAATGCTCAGTGACTCCAGTCATCACAATGCTTCATAACGTTTTTCCTCACAATGTTCCAAGCCTGCGTCATCACAAGGCTCTGTGATATTTGTTACCACAATGCTCCATGAACTTTTCATCACAATTCTCTGTGACCCTCGTCATCACAATGCTACATATCTTTGTTAGAACAATGCTCCATGACCATTGTCATCACAATGTGCCACACGCATTTCATCAAATGTTCCTAACCTTGTCATTGCAATGCTCCATAAACCTTTTAATCACAATGCTCCATGCACTTCCCATCAAAATGTGCTGTTACCAGAGATATCACAGTATTCCATCCCTAGTCATCACAATACCCCCTCACCCCTGTAATCACAATGTTCGATGACACTGTCATCACACTGCTACATCCCCTTATCAGCACAATCTTCCAAGATTCCTGACATCACAATGTTCCATAACCCATGTCATCAAAATGCTCCATGACCCTTTTCATCCCAAAGCTCCAAGACCCCTGACATCACAATGTTCTATAACCCCTGCCATCAAAATGTTCCATTACACTTTTCATCAAATTGCTGCATGACCCGGTCATCAAAATGCTCCCTGCACTTCTCATCACAATGCACCATGTCCTTGTCATCAAAATGCTCCATGACTGGTCAGCAGAAAGCTCCATGACCCCTGGCATCACAATGCTAAATGTCATTGTCATCACAATGCTCCATGAACCCTCTCATAACATTGCTCAATGCCCTTGTCATCACAAAGCTCCATGACACTTGTCATAACAATGCTCGATGCCCTTCTCATCACAATGCTCCATGCCCTTGTCATTACAATCCTGCATGATGAATGTATCATAGTGTTCTGTACCCTTGTCATCAAAATGCTCCATGCCCACTCTCATCAAAATAATACATGAAATATTTCAGACCAATATTCCATGCCCTTCTCATCACAATGCTAGATTACCTCTGTCATAACAATGCACCATGACCCCTGCCATCACAATGTTCCACGGCCTAGTCTTCACAAGGTTCCATGACACTTTTCATCACAATGCTGAAAACCACTGTAATCACAATGCTCCATGCCCTTCTCATCACAAAGCTCCATGACGCATGTCATCAGAATGTTCCATGGCCATCTCATCACAATGCTCCATGCCCTTGTCATCACAATGCTCCAAGACCCTTGTAACCACAATGCTCCATGCCCCTTTTCATCTCAATGCTCCCTGAACCCTGTCATCACAGTGCACGATGCCCATCATCATAATACTTCAGTCTATTGTCATCACAATGAAATTAATATTCTCCATGACCTCTGACATCATAATGCTACAAACCCTTGTGATCACAATGTTCCATAAAACTTATCATCACAGCACCCCATGACGCTCATCATCACAATTATCCATGGTCTTATCATCACAATGCTCCATGATGTTTGTCATCACGATGCTCAATACACTTTTCATCACAATGCTCCCTGACACTTGTCGTCAGTATGCTCCATGAACCCTGTCATGACAAGGCTCCATGCCTTTATCATCACAATGATCCATGCCTTTTCATCGCAATGCTCCAAGACCCCTGCAATCACAATGCTCCATGCACTTGTCATCCAAATGCTCTCTCACATTAGATATCACAATGTTCCATCACTAGTCATCACATTCCTCCCTCAACCCTGTTATCACAATGTTCCATGACCCCTGTTATCACAATGCTACATCCCCTTATCAGCACAATGTTCCATGACCCCTGACATCACAATGTTCCATAACCGATGTCATCAAAATGCTCCATGACCCTTTTCATCCCAAAGCTCCATGACCCCTGGAATCACAGTGTTCTATAACCCCTGTCATCAAAATGTTCCATTGCACTTTTCATCAAATTGCTGCATGACCCTCTCATCAAAATGCTCCCTGCCCTACTCATAACAATGCACCACACGCTGGTCATCAAAATGCTCCATGACATTTGTCATCACAAAGCTCCATGACCCTTGGCATCACAATGCTCCATGTCATTGTCATCACAATGCTCCATGAAACCTCTCTTCACATTGCTCCATGCCCTTGTCATCACAAATCTCCATGACACTTGTCATCACAATGCTCGGTGCCCTTCTCATCATAATGCTCCATGTCCTTGTCATTAAAATCCTCCATGACCCATGTATCACAGTGTACCATGCCCTTGTCATCACAATGCTCCATGCCCACTCTCATCACAATAATCCATGAAACATTTCAGACCAATGCTCAATGCCCTTCTCATCACAATGCTCCATTACCTCTATCAACAATGCTCCATGACCCCTGCCATCACAATGTTCCACGGCCTTGTGATCACAAGGCTCCATGACCATTGTCATCACAATGCTCCAAGAGCCATGTAATCACAATGCTCCATGCCCTTGTCATCACAAAGCTCCATGACACATGTCATCAGAATGTTCCATGGCCTTCTCCTCACAATGCTCCATGCCCTTGTCATCACAATGCTCCATGCCCTCGTAATCACAATGCTCCATGCCCCTTTTCATCAGAATGCTCCATGAGACTTGTCATCACAAGTCTCCATGGTCATCTCATCACAATGCTCCAAGACCTTGTCATCACCATGCTCCATTCCCTGGTCATCACAATGCTCCATGACCCCTGTCATCACAAGGCTCCATGACCCTTCTCATCACAATGCTCCAAACTCCTGTAATCACAATGCTCCATGCCCCTTTACATCACAATGCTCCATGAACCCTGTCATCACAATGAACCATGCCCATCATCATAATGCTTCAGGCTATTGTCATCACAATGAAATCAAAATGCTCCATGACCTCTGTCATCACAATGCTCCAAACCCTGGTGATCACAATGTTGCATAACACTTATCATCACAAAACCCCATGACGCTAATCATCACTATTATCCATGGTCTTCTCATCACAAGGCTCCATGACCTTTGTCATCACAATTCTCAATACTCTTTTCATCACAATGCTCCCTGACACTTGTCGTCAGTATGCTCCATGAACTCTGTCATGACAAGGCTCCATGCCTTTTTCATCACAATGATCCATGCCCTTTTCATCACAGTGCTCCAAGACCACTGTAATCATAATGCTCCTTGCCCTTGTCATCACAAAGCTCCATGATGCATATCATCAGAATGTTCCATGCACTTCTCATCACAATGCTCCATGCCCTTGTCATCACAATGCTCCAAGACCCCTGTAATCACAATGCTCCATGCCCCTTTTCATCTCAATGCTCCATGAACACTGTCATAACAATGCACCATGCCCATCATCATAATGCTTCAGGCTATTGTCATCACAGTGAAATCAAAATGCTCCATGACCTCTGTCATCACAATGCTCCAAACCCTGGTGATCACAATGTTGCAAAACACTTATCATCACAACACCCCATGACGCTCATCATCACAATTATCCATGGTCTTCTCATCACAATGCTCCATGACCTTTGTCATCACAATTCTCAATACACTTGTCATCACAATGCTCCCTGACACTTGTCGTCAGAATGCACCTTGAACCCTGTGACGAAAAGGCTCCATGCCTTTTTCATCACAAAGCCCCATGCTGTTTTCATCCCAAAGCTCCATGCCATTGTCATCAAAATACTACACAAGCTTGTCATCAGAATGCTCCATGACCCTTGTCATCACAATTCTCCATGCACTTGTCAGCACAATGCTCCCTGACCCTTGTCATCACAATGATCCAAGCCATTGTCATCACAATGCTCCATTACCTTTGTCATTAGAATCCTCCATGACACTTGGAATCACAATGATCCAAGCCATTGTCATCACAATGGGCCATTACATATGTAATCACAATGCTCCCTGACACCTCTCTTCACAATACTGCATGATCTGGTCATCACAATGCTCCATGCTCTTGTCTTCATAATGCGCCATTCCAACTGTCATCACAATAATCCATGAAACTTATTAGACCAATGGTCCATGCCCTTGTCATCACATTGCTCCATGCTCTTGTTATCACAATGTTTAAGACCCCTGTAATCAGAATGCCCCATGCCCCTTTTCATCAGTATGCTCCACGAGACTTGTCATCGCAAGGCTCCATGGTTTTCTCATCACAAAGCTCCAGGACCTTGTCATCACAATGGATCACGACATTGTCATGAAAATTCTCAATGGCGCTTGTCTTCATAATGCTCCAAGCCCTAGTCATCACAGTGCTCCATTATATTTGTCATCACAATCCTCCCTTGCATTTGGCATCACTATGCTCCATGCTATTGTCATCGCAATGGACCATGACATATTTCATCACAATGCCCCCTGACACCTGTCTTCACAATACTCCATGCCCTTGTCATCACAATGCTCCATGCCCTGGTCATCACAATGCACCATGTCCACTGTCATCACAATAATCTATGAAACTTGTAAGACCAATGCTCCATGCCCCTGTCATAACAATGCTCCATGACCTTGTCATCACAATGCTCCATGACCCCTGTCATCACAATACTCCATGTACATTTTCAGCCCAGTGCTCCATGACCCTTGTCATCACAATGATCCATGCACTTGTCATCCCAATGTTCCATGACGCCTGTAATCACAGTGCTCCATGACATCTGTCATCACAGTGCTCCATGCCTTTGTCAGCAAAATGCTACATGACCTTGTCATTACAATGCTCTATGCGATTGTCATCACAATACTCCATTACCATTGTCATCACAATCCTCCAGGAACCTTGGGATCACATTGCTTCAGGCCCTTGTCATCAAAATGCTCCATGCTCCTTGAAATCAAATTGATCCATGACCTCTGTCATCACAATGCTCCAAACCCTTGTGATCAAAATGTTCAATAACACTTGTCCTCACAACGCTCCATGATGCCTGTCATCACAATACTCCATGCCCTATTCATCACAATGCTCCATGAACTTTGTCATCACAATTCTCCATACACTTGTCATCAAAATGCTCCCCGACACTTGTCGTCAGAATGCTCCTTGAACTGTGTCACGAAAAGGCTCCATGCCATTTTCATCACAAATCCACATGCCGTTTTCATCCTAGTGCTCCATGCCATTGTCATCAAAATACTCCACAAGCTTGTCATCAGAATGCTCCATGACGCTTGTCATCACAATTCTCCGTGCACTTGTCAGCAAAATGCTCCCTGACCCTTATCATCACAATGCTCCAAGCCATTGTCATCACAATGCTCCATTACCTTTGTCATCAGAATCCTCCATGACACTTGGCATCACAATGCTCCATGCCATTGTCATCACAATGGGCCATTACATATGTCATCACAATGCTCCCTGACACCTCTCTTCACAATACTCCATAACCTGGTCATCACAATACTCCATGCCCTTGTCATCACAATGTGCCATTCCAACTCTCATCACAATAATCCATGAAACTTATTAGACCAATGCTCCTTGCCCTTGTTATCACAATGTTCCAAAACCCCTGTAATCAGAATGCTCCATGCCCCTTTTCATCAGAATGCTCCATATGACATGTCATCAGAAGGCTCCATGGATTTCTCATCACAATGCTCCATGACCTTTGTCATCACAATGCTCCAAGACCCATGTAATCACAATGCTTCATGCCCCTGTCATCGCAATGGACCATGACATTTGGCATCACAATGCTCCATGCCATTGTCTTAGAAATTGACCATGACATATGTCATCACAATGCCCCCTTACACCTGTTTTCACAATACTCCATGTCCTTGTCATCACAATGCTCCATGCCCTTGTCATCACAATGCACCATGTCCAATGTCATCACAATAATCTATTAAACTTGTCAGACCAATGCTCCATTCCCCTGTCATCACAATGTTCCATGCCCTTGTCATCACAATGCTCCATGACCCTTGTCATCACAATGCTCCGTGACTCCAGTCATCACAATGATTCATAACGTTTGTCATCACAACGGTCCATGCCTGCGTCATCGCAAGGCTCTGTGACCTTTGTAACCACAATGCTCCATGAACTTTTCATCACAATTCTCCGTGACCCTTGTCATCACAATGCTCCATGCCTTTTTCAGAACAATGCTCCATGACCCTTGTCATCACAATGTGCCATGTGCTTTTCATCACAATGATCCACAACCTTGTCATCGCTATGCTCCATAAACCTTGTAATCACAATTCTCCATGCACTGCTCATCCAAATGCTCTCTCACATGAGATATCACAATGTTCCATCACTTGTCATCACAATCCTCCCTCACCCCAGTTATCACAATGTTCCATGACCCCTGTCATCACAATGCTACATCCCCTTATCAGCACAATTTTCCATGATCCTGACATCACAATGTTCCATAACCCCTGTCATCAAAATGCTCCATGACCATTTTCATCCCAAAGCTCTATGACCCCTGGCATCACAGTGTTCTATAACCCCTGTCATCAAAATATTACATTACACTTTTCATCAAATTGCTGCATGACCCTGTCATCAAAATGCTCCCTGCCCTTCTCATCACAATGCACCACACACTTGTCATCAAAATGCTCCATGACCATGGTCATCACTAAGCTCCATGACCCTTGGCATCACCATGCTCCATGCCATGGACATCACAATGCTCCATGAACCCTCTCATCACATTGCTCCATGCACTTGTCATCACAAAGCAACATGACACTTGTCATCACAATGCTCGATGCCCTTCTCATCACAATGCTCCATGTCCTTGTCATTACAATCCTCCATCACCCATGTATCACAGTGTACCGTGCCCTTGTCATCACAATGCGCCATGCCCACTGTCATCACAATAATCCATGAAACATTTCAGACCAATGCTCATTGCACTTCTCATCACAATGCTCCATTACCACTGTCAACAATGCTCCATGACCCCTGCCATCACAATGTTCCACGGCCTTGTGATCACAAGACTCCATGACCATTGTCATCACAATGCTCCAAGACCCATGTAATCACAATGCTCCATGCCCTTGTCATCACAGAGCTCCATGACGCATGTCATCAGAATGTTCCATGGCCTTCTCCTCACAATGCTCCATGCCCTTGTCATCACAATGCTCCAAGACACTCGTAATCACAATGCTCCATGCCCTTTTTCATCAGAAGGCTCCATGATATTTGTCATCACAAGTCTCCATGGTCAACTCATCACAATGCTCCAAGACCTTGTCATCACCATGCTCCATTCCCTTGTCATCACAATGCTCCATGAATCCTGTCATCACAATACTCAATGAATATTTTCAGCCCAATGCTCCATGACCTTCTCATCACAATGCTCCATGACCAATATCATCACAATGCTCCATGACCACTGTCATCACAAAACTCCATGACACCTGACAACACAATGATCCGGGACTCTTTTCATCACAATGCTCCAAGACCCCTGTAATCACAATGCTCCATGACCCCTGTCATCAAAAGATTCCCTGAACATTTTCAGCCCAATGCTCCATGACCCTTGTCATCACAATGATCCATGCCCTTGTCATCCCAATGTTCCATGACGCCTGTATTCACAGTGCTCCATGACGCTTGTCATCACAGTGCTCCATGACACCTGTCATCACAATGCTCCATGCCTTTGTCAGCAAAATGCTACATGACCTTGTCATTACAATGCTCTATGCGATTTTCATCACAATACTCGATTACCATTGTCATCACAATCCTTCATGAACCTTGGGATCACATTGCTTCATGCCCTTGTCATCACAATGCTACATGCTCCTTGAAATCAAAATGATCCATGACCTCTGTCATCACAATGCTCCAAACCCTTGTGATCACAATGTTCCATAACACTTGTCCTCACAACGCTCCATGATGCCTGTCATCACAATACTCCATACACTTTTCATCACAATTCTCCATGCCCTTTGTCATCACAATTCTCAATACACTTTTCATCACAGTGCTCCCTGACACTTGTCGTCAGTATGCTCCATGAACCCTGTCATGACAAGGCTCCATGCCTTTTTCATCACAATGCTCCAAGACCCCTGTAATCACAATGCTCCATGCCCTTGCCATCCAAAGCTCCATGACGCATGTCATCAAAATGTTCCATGGACTTCTCATCACAATGCTCCCTGCTCTTGTCATCACAAAGCAATAAGACCCCTGTAATCACAATGCTCCATGCCCCTTTTCATCTCAATGCTCCTATGAACCCTGTCAGCACAATGAACAATGCCCATCATCATAATGCTTCAGGCAATTGTCATCACAATCAAATCAAAATGCTCCATGACCTCTGTCATCACAATGCTCAAAATCCTGGTGATCACAATGTTGCATAACTCTTATCATCACAACACCCCATGACGCTCATCATCACAATGATCCATGGTCGTCTCATCACAAGGCTCCATGACCATTGTCATCAAAATTCTCAATAAACTTGTCATCACAATGCTCGCTGACACTTGTCGTCAGAATGCTCCTTGAACCCTCTCACAAAAAGGCTCCATGTCTTTTTCATCACAGAGCCACATGCCGTTTTCATCCCAATGCTGCATGCCATTGTCATCAAAATACACCACAGGCTTGTCATCAGAATGCTCCATGACCCTTGTCATCACAATTCTCCATGCACTTGTCAGCACAATGCTCCCTGACCCTTGTCATCACAATGCTCCAAGCCATTGTCATCACAATGCTCCATTACCATTGACATCAGAATCCTCCATGACACTTGGCATCACAATGCTCCATGCCATTGTCGTCACAATGCTCCATGTCTTTGTCAGCAAAATGCTAAATGACCTTGTCATTACAATCCTCTATGCGCTTGTCATCACAATACTCCATTTCCATTGTCATCACAATCCTCCATCAACCTTGGGATCACATTGCTTCATGCCCTTGTCATCACAATGCTCCATGCTCCTTGAAATCAAAATGATCCATGACCTCTGTCATCACAATGCTCCAAACCCTTGTGATCACATTGTTCCATAACACTTGTCATCACAACGCTCCATGATGCCTATCATCACAATACTCCATGCCCTTTTCATCACAATGCTCCATGACCTTTGTCATCACAATTCTCAATACACTTGTGATCACAATGCTCCCTTACACTTGTCATCAGAATGCTCCTTGAAACCCGTCACGAAAAGGCTCCATGCATTTTTCATCACAATGCCCCATGCCATTTTCATCACAATGTTCCATACCACTGTCATCAAAATACTGCACAAGCTTGTCATCAGAATGCTCCCGGACCCTTGTCATCACAATGCTCCATTACCTTTCTCATCAGAATCCTCCATGACACTTGGCATCACAGTGCTACATGCCATTGTCATCACAATAGTCCATTCCAACTGTCATCGCAACAAACCATGAAAGTTATTAGACCAATGTTCCATGCCCTTGTCATCACAATGCTCCATGCCCTTGTTATCACAATGCTCCATGACCCCTGTCATCACAATTCTCCGTTACTCCAGTCATCACAATGTTTCATGAACTTTGTCATCACAATGGTCCATGCCCTCACCATCAACAGTCTCTGTGACCTTTTTAACCCCAATGCTCCATGAACTTTTCATCACAATGCTCTTTGACCCTTGTCATCACAATGATCTATGCCTTTCTCAGCACAATGCTCCATGACCCTGGTCATCACAATGCTCCATGCACTTGTCAGCACAATGTTCCATGACACATGTCATCACAGTGCTCCATGACCCCTGTCATCATAATGCTCAGTGACTCCAGTCATCACAATGCTTCATAACGTTTTTCCTCACAATGTTCCAAGCCTGCGTCATCACAAGGCTCTGTGATATTTGTTACCACAATGCTCCATGAACTTTTCATCACAATTCTCTGTGACCCTCGTCATCACAATGCTACATGTCTTTGTTAGAACAATGCTCCATGACCATTGTCATCACAATGTGCCACACGCATTTCATCAAATGTTCCTAACCTTGTCATTGCAATGCTCCATAAACCTTTTAATCACAATGCTCCATGCACTTCCCATCAAAATGTGCTGTTACCATAGATATCACAGTATTCCATCCCTAGTCATCACAATACCCCCTCACCCCTGTAATCACAATGTTCGATGACCCTGTCATCACACTGCTACATCCCCTTATCAGCACAATCTTCCAAGATTCCTGACATCACAATGTTCCATAACCCATGTCATCAAAATGCTCCATGACCCTTTTCATCCCAAAGCTCCAAGACCCCTGACATCACAATGTTCTATAACCCCTGCCATCAAAATGTTCCATTACACTTTTCATCAAATTGCTGCATGACCCGGTCATCAAAATGCTCCCTGCACTTCTCATCACAATGCACCATGTCCTTGTCATCAAAATGCTCCATGACTGGTCAGCAGAAAGCTCCATGACCCCTGGCATCACAATGCTAAATGTCATTGTCATCACAATGCTCCATGAACCCTCTCATAATATTGCTCAATGCCCTTGTCATCACAAAGCTCCATGACACTTGTCATAACAATGCTCGATGCCCTTCTCATCACAATGCTCCATGCCCTTGTCATTACAATCCTGCATGATGAATGTATCATAGTGTTCTGTACCCTTGTCATCAAAATGCTCCATGCCCACTCTCATCAAAATAATACATGAAATATTTCAGACCAATATTCCATGCCCTTCTCATCACAATGCTAGATTACCTCTGTCATAACAATGCACCATGACCCCTGCCATCACAATGTTCCACGGCCTAGTCTTCACAAGGTTCCATGACACTTTTCATCACAATGCTGAAAACCACTGTAATCACAATGCTCCATGCCCTTCTCATCACAAAGCTCCATGACGCATGTCATCAGAATGTTCCCTGGCCATCTCATCACAATGCTCCATGCCCTTGTCATCACAATGCTCCAAGACCCTTGTAACCACAATGCTCCATGCCCCTTTTCATCTCAATGCTCCCTGAACCCTGTCATCACAGTGCACGATGCCCATCATCATAATACTTCAGTCTATTGTCATCACAATGAAATTAATATTCTCCATGACCTCTGACATCATAATGCTACAAACCCTTGTGATCACAATGTTCCATAAAACTTATCATCACAGCACCCCATGACGCTCATCATCACAATTATCCATGGTCTTATCATCACAATGCTCCATGATCTTTGTCATCACGATGCTCAATACACTTTTCATCACAATGCTCCCTGACACTTGTCGTCAGTATGCTCCATGAACCCTGTCATGACAAGGCTCCATGCCGTTATCATCACAATGATCCATGCCTTTTCATCGCAATGCTCCAAGACCCCTGCAATCACAATGCTCCATGCACTTGTCATCCAAATGCTCTCTCACATTAGATATCACAATGTTCCATCACTAGTCATCACATTCCTCCCTCAACCCTGTTATCACAATGTTCCATGACCCCTGTTATCACAATGCTACATCCCCTTATCAGCACAATGTTCCATGACCCCTGACATCACAATGTTCCATAACCGATGTCATCAAAATGCTCCATGACCCTTTTCATCCCAAAGCTCCATGACCCCTGGAATCACAGTGTTCTATAACCCCTGTCATCAAAATGTTCCATTGCACTTTTCATCAAATTGCTGCATGACCCTCTCATCAAAATGCTCCCTGCCCTACTCATAACAATGCACCACACGCTGGTCATCAAAATGCTCCATGACATTTGTCATCACAAAGCTCCATGACCCTTGGCATCACAATGCTCCATGTCATTGTCATCACAATGCTCCATGAAACCTCTCTTCACATTGCTCCATGCCCTTGTCATCACAAATCTCCATGACACTTGTCATCACAATGCTCGATGCCCTTCTCATCATAATGCTCCATGTCCTTGTCATTACAATCCTCCATGACCCATGTATCACAGTGTACCATGCCCTTGTCATCACAATGCTCCATGCCCACTCTCATCACAATAATCCATGAAACATTTCAGACCAATGCTCAATGCCCTTCTCATCACAATGCTCCATTACCTCTATCAACAATGCTCCATGACCCCTGCCATCACAATGTTCCACGGCCTTGTGATCACAAGGCTCCATGACCATTGTCATCACAATGCTCCAAGAGCCATGTAATCACAATGCTCCATGCCCTTGTCATCACAAAGCTCCATGACACATGTCATCAGAATGTTCCATGGCCTTCTCCTCACAATGCTCCATGCCCTTGTCATCACAATGCTCCATGCCCTCGTAATCACAATGCTCCATGCCCCTTTTCATCAGAATGCTCCATGAGACTTGTCATCACAAGTCTCCATGGTCATCTCATCACAATGCTCCAAGACCTTGTCATCACCATGCTCCATTCCCTGGTCATCACAATGCTCCATGACCCCTGTCATCACAAGGCTCCATGACCCTTCTCATCACAATGCTCCAAACTCCTGTAATCACAATGCTCCATGCCCCTTTTCATCACAATGCTCCATGAACCCTGTCATCACAATGAACCATGCCCATCATCATAATGCTTCAGGCTATTGTCATCACAATGAAATCAAAATGCTCCATGACCTCTGTCATCACAATGCTCCAAACCCTGGTGATCACAATGTTGCATAACACTTATCATCACAAAACCCCATGACGCTAATCATCACTATTATCCATGGTCTTCTCATCACAAGGCTCCATGACCTTTGTCATCACAATTCTCAATACTCTTTTCATCACAATGCTCCCTGACACTTGTCGTCAGTATGCTCCATGAACTCTGTCATGACAAGGCTCCATGCCTTTTTCATCACAATGATCCATGCCCTTTTCATCACAGTGCTCCAAGACCACTGTAATCATAATGCTCCTTGCCCTTGTCATCACAAAGCTCCATGATGCATATCATCAGAATGTTCCATGCACTTCTCATCACAATGCTCCATGCCCTTGTCATCACAATGCTCCAAGACCCCTGTAATCACAATGCTCCATGCCCCTTTTCATCTCAATGCTCCATGAACACTGTCATAACAATGCACCATGCCCATCATCATAATGCTTCAGGCTATTGTCATCACAGTGAAATCAAAATGCTCCATGACCTCTGTCATCACAATGCTCCAAACCCTGGTGATCACAATGTTGCAAAACACTTATCATCACAACACCCCATGATGCTCATCATCACAATTATCCATGGTCTTCTCATCACAATGCTCCATGACCTTTGTCATCACAATTCTCAATACACTTGTCATCACAATGCTCCCTGACACTTGTCGTCAGAATGCACCTTGAACCCTGTGACGAAAAGGCTCCATGCCTTTTTCATCACAAAGCCCCATGCTGTTTTCATCCCAAAGCTCCATGCCATTGTCATCAAAATACTACACAAGCTTGTCATCAGAATGCTCCATGACCCTTGTCATCACAATTCTCCATGCACTTGTCAGCACAATGCTCCCTGACCCTTGTCATCACAATGATCCAAGCCATTGTCATCACAATGCTCCATTACCTTTGTCATTAGAATCCTCCATGACACTTGGAATCACAATGATCCAAGCCATTGTCATCACAATGGGCCATTACATATGTAATCACAATGCTCCCTGACACCTCTCTTCACAATACTGCATGATCTGGTCATCACAATGCTCCATGCTCTTGTCTTCATAATGCGCCATTCCAACTGTCATCACAATAATCCATGAAACTTATTAGACCAATGGTCCATGCCCTTGTCATCACATTGCTCCATGCTCTTGTTATCACAATGTTTAAGACCCCTGTAATCAGAATGCCCCATGCCCCTTTTCATCAGTATGCTCCATGAGACTTGTCATCGCAAGGCTCCATGGTTTTCTCATCACAAAGCTCCAGGACCTTGTCATCACAATGGATCACGACATTGTCATGAAAATTCTCAATGGCGCTTGTCTTCATAATGCTCCAAGCCCTAGTCATCACAGTGCTCCATTATATTTGTCATCACAATCCTCCCTTGCATTTGGCATCACTATGCTCCATGCTATTGTCATCGCAATGGACCATGACATATTTCATCACAATGCCCCCTGACACCTGTCTTCACAATACTCCATGCCCTTGTCATCACAATGCTCCATGCCCTGGTCATCACAATGCACCATGTCCACTGTCATCACAATAATCTATGAAACTTGTAAGACCAATGCTCCATGCCCCTGTCATAACAATGCTCCATGACCTTGTCATCACAATGCTCCATGACCCCTGTCATCACAATACTCCATGTACATTTTCAGCCCAGTGCTCCATGACCCTTGTCATCACAATGATCCATGCACTTGTCATCCCAATGTTCCATGACGCCTGTAATCACAGTGCTCCATGACATCTGTCATCACAGTGCTCCATGCCTTTGTCAGCAAAATGCTACATGACCTTGTCATTACAATGCTCTATGCGATTGTCATCACAATACTCCATTACCATTGTCATCACAATCCTCCAGGAACCTTGGGATCACATTGCTTCAGGCCCTTGTCATCAAAATGCTCCATGCTCCTTGAAATCAAATTGATCCATGACCTCTGTCATCACAATGCTCCAAACCCTTGTGATCAAAATGTTCAATAACACTTGTCCTCACAACGCTCCATGATGCCTGTCATCACAATACTCCATGCCCTATTCATCACAATGCTCCATGAACTTTGTCATCACAATTCTCCATACACTTGTCATCAAAATGCTCCCCGACACTTGTCGTCAGAATGCTCCTTGAACTGTGTCACGAAAAGGCTCCATGCCATTTTCATCACAAATCCACATGCCGTTTTCATCCTAGTGCTCCATGCCATTGTCATCAAAATACTCCACAAGCTTGTCATCAGAATGCTCCATGACGCTTGTCATCACAATTCTCCGTGCACTTGTCAGCAAAATGCTCCCTGACCCTTATCATCACAATGCTCCAAGCCATTGTCATCACAATGCTCCATTACCTTTGTCATCAGAATCCTCCATGACACTTGGCATCACAATGCTCCATGCCATTGTCATCACAATGGGCCATTACATATGTCATCACAATGCTCCCTGACACCTCTCTTCACAATACTCCATAACCTGGTCATCACAATACTCCATGCCCTTGTCATCACAATGTGCCATTCCAACTCTCATCACAATAATCCATGAAACTTATTAGACCAATGCTCCTTGCCCTTGTTATCACAATGTTCCAAAACCCCTGTAATCAGAATGCTCCATGCCCCTTTTCATCAGAATGCTCCATATGACATGTCATCAGAAGGCTCCATGGATTTCTCATCACAATGCTCCATGACCTTTGTCATCACAATGCTCCAAGACCCATGTAATCACAATGCTTCATGCCCCTGTCATCGCAATGGACCATGACATTTGGCATCACAATGCTCCATGCCATTGTCTTTGAAATTGACCATGACATATGTCATCACAATGCCCCCTTACACCTGTTTTCACAATACTCCATGTCCTTGTCATCACAATGCTCCATGCCCTTGTCATCACAATGCACCATGTCCAATGTCATCACAATAATCTATTAAACTTGTCAGACCAATGCTCCATTCCCCTGTCATCACAATGTTCCATGCCCTTGTCATCACAATGCTCCATGACCCTTGTCATCACAATGCTCCGTGACTCCAGTCATCACAATGATTCATAACGTTTGTCATCACAACGGTCCATGCCTGCGTCATCGCAAGGCTCTGTGACCTTTGTAACCACAATGCTCCATGAACTTTTCATCACAATTCTCCGTGACCCTTGTCATCACAATGCTCCATGCCTTTTTCAGAACAATTCTCCATGACCCTTGTCATCACAATGTGCCATGTGCTTTTCATCACAATGATCCACAACCTTGTCATCGCTATGCTCCATAAACCTTGTAATCACAATTCTCCATGCACTGCTCATCCAAATGCTCTCTCACATGAGATATCACAATGTTCCATCACTTGTCATCACAATCCTCCCTCACCCCAGTTATCACAATGTTCCATGACCCCTGTCATCACAATGCTACATCCCCTTATCAGCACAATTTTCCATGATCCTGACATCACAATGTTCCATAACCCCTGTCATCAAAATGCTCCATGACCATTTTCATCCCAAAGCTCTATGACCCCTGGCATCACAATGTTCTATAACCCCTGTCATCAAAATATTACATTACACTTTTCATCAAATTGCTGCATGACCCTGTCATCAAAATGCTCCCTGCCCTTCTCATCACAATGCACCACACACTTGTCATCAAAATGCTCCATGACCATGGTCATCACTAAGCTCCATGACCCTTGGCATCACCATGCTCCATGCCATGGACATCACAATGCTCCATGAACCCTCTCATCACATTGCTCCATGCACTTGTCATCACAAAGCAACATGACACTTGTCATCACAATGCTCGATGCCCTTCTCATCACAATGCTCCATGTCCTTGTCATTACAATCCTCCATCACCCATGTATCACAGTGTACCGTGCCCTTGTCATCACAATGCGCCATGCCCACTGTCATCACAATAATCCATGAAACATTTCAGACCAATGCTCATTGCACTTCTCATCACAATGCTCCATTACCACTGTCAACAATGCTCCATGACCCCTGCCATCACAATGTTCCACGGCCTTGTGATCACAAGACTCCATGACCATTGTCATCACAATGCTCCAAGACCCATGTAATCACAATGCTCCATGCCCTTGTCATCACAGAGCTCCATGACGCATGTCATCAGAATGTTCCATGGCCTTCTCCTCACAATGCTCCATGCCCTTGTCATCACAATGCTCCAAGACACTCGTAATCACAATGCTCCATGCCCTTTTTCATCAGAAGGCTCCATGATATTTGTCATCACAAGTCTCCATGGTCAACTCATCACAATGCTCCAAGACCTTGTCATCACCATGCTCCATTCCCTTGTCATCACAATGCTCCATGAATCCTGTCATCACAATACTCAATGAATATTTTCAGCCCAATGCTCCATGACCTTCTCATCACAATGCTCCATGACCAATATCATCACAATGCTCCATGACCACTGTCATCACAAAACTCCATGACACCTGACAACACAATGATCCGGGACTCTTTTCATCACAATGCTCCAAGACCCCTGTAATCACAATGCTCCATGACCCCTGTCATCAAAAGATTCCCTGAACATTTTCAGCCCAATGCTCCATGACCCTTGTCATCACAATGATCCATGCCCTTGTCATCCCAATGTTCCATGACGCCTGTATTCACAGTGCTCCATGACGCTTGTCATCACAGTGCTCCATGACACCTGTCATCACAATGCTCCATGCCTTTGTCAGCAAAATGCTACATGACCTTGTCATTACAATGCTCTATGCGATTGTCATCACAATACTCGATTACCATTGTCATCACAATCCTTCATGAACCTTGGGATCACATTGCTTCATGCCCTTGTCATCACAATGCTACATGCTCCTTGAAATCAAAATGATCCATGACCTCTGTCATCACAATGCTCCAAACCCTTGTGATCACAATGTTCCATAACACTTGTCCTCACAACGCTCCATGATGCCTGTCATCACAATACTCCATACACTTTTCATCACAATTCTCCATGCCCTTTGTCATCACAATTCTCAATACACTTTTCATCACAGTGCTCCCTGACACTTGTCGTCAGTATGCTCCATGAACCCTGTCATGACAAGGCTCCATGCCTTTTTCATCACAATGTTCCATGCCCTTTTCATCACAATGCTCCAAGACCCCTGTAATCACAATGCTCCATGCCCTTGCCATCCAAAGCTCCATGACGCATGTCATCAAAATGTTCCATGGACTTCTCATCACAATGCTCCCTGCTCTTGTCATCACAAAGCAATAAGACCCCTGTAATCACAATGCTCCATGCCCCTTTTCATCTCAATGCTCCTATGAACCCTGTCAGCACAATGAACAATGCCCATCATCATAATGCTTCAGGCAATTGTCATCACAATCAAATCAAAATGCTCCATGACCTCTGTCATCACAATGCTCAAAATCCTGGTGATCACAATGTTGCATAACTCTTATCATCACAACACCCCATGACGCTCATCATCACAATGATCCATGGTCGTCTCATCACAAGGCTCCATGACCATTGTCATCAAAATTCTCAATAAACTTGTCATCACAATGCTCGCTGACACTTGTCGTCAGAATGCTCCTTGAACCCTCTCACAAAAAGGCTCCATGTCTTTTTCATCACAGAGCCACATGCCGTTTTCATCCCAATGCTGCATGCCATTGTCATCAAAATACACCACAGGCTTGTCATCAGAATGCTCCATGACCCTTGTCATCACAATTCTCCATGCACTTGTCATCACAATGCTCCCTGACCCTTGTCATCACAATGCTCCAAGCCATTGTCATCACAATGCTCCATTACCATTGTCATCAGAATCCTCCATGACACTTGGCATCACAATGCTCCATGCCATTGTCATCACAATGCTCCATGTCTTTGTCAGCAAAATGCTAAATGACCTTGTCATTACAATCCTCTATGCGCTTGTCATCACAATACTCCATTTCCATTGTCATCACAATCCTCCATCAACCTTGGGATCACATTGCTTCATGCCCTTGTCATCACAATGCTCCATGCTCCTTGAAATCAAAATGATCCATGACCTCTGTCATCACAATGCTCCAAACCCTTGTGATCACATTGTTCCATAACACTTGTCATCACAACGCTCCATGATGCCTGTCATCACAATACTCCATGCCCTTTTCATCACAATGCTCCATGACCTTTGTCATCACAATTCTCAATACACTTGTGATCACAATGCTCCCTGACACTTGTCATCAGAATGCTCCTTGAAACCCGTCACGAAAAGGCTCCATGCATTTTTCATCACAATGCCCCATGCCATTTTCATCACAATGTTCCATACCACTGTCATCAAAATACTGCACAAGCTTGTCATCAGAATGCTCCCGGACCCTTGTCATCACAATGCTCCATTACCTTTCTCATCAGAATCCTCCATGACACTTGGCATCACAGTGCTACATGCCATTGTCATCACAATAGTCCATTCCAACTGTCATCGCAACAAACCATGAAAGTTATTAGACCAATGTTCCATGCCCTTGTCATCACAATGCTCCATGCCCTTGTTATCACAATGCTCCATGACCCCTGTCATCACAATTCTCCGTTACTCCAGTCATCACAATGTTTCATGAACTTTGTCATCACAATGGTCCATGCCCTCACCATCAACAGTCTCTGTGACCTTTTTAACCCCAATGCTCCATGAACTTTTCATCACAATGCTCTTTCACCCTTGTCATCACAATGATCTATGCCTTTCTCAGCACAATGCTCCATGACCCTGGTCATCACAATGCTCCATGCACTTGTCAGCACAATGTTCCATGACACATGTCATCACAGTGCTCCATGACCCCTGTCATCATAATGCTCAGTGACTCCAGTCATCACAATGCTTCATAACGTTTTTCCTCACAATGTTCCAAGCCCGCGTCATCACAAGGCTCTGTGATATTTGTTACCACAATGCTCCATGAACTTTTCATCACAATTCTCTGTGACCCTCGTCATCACAATGCTACATGTCTTTGTCAGAACAATGCTCCATGACCATTGTCATCACAATGTGCCACAGGCATTTCATCAAATGTTCCTAACCTTGTCATTGCAATGCTCCATAAATCTTTTAATCACAATGCTCCATGCACTTCCCATCAAAATGTGCTGTTACCAGAGATAACACAGTATTCCATCCCTAGTCATCACAATACCCCCTCACCCCTGTAATCACAATGTTCGATGACCCTGTCATCACACTGCTACATCCCCTTATCAGCACAATCTTCCAAGATTCCTGACATCACAATGTTCCATAACCCATGTCATCAAAATGCTCCATGACCCTTTTCATCCGAAAGCTCCAAGACCCCTGGCATCACAATGTTCTATAACCCCTGCCATCAAAATGTTCCATTACACTTTTCATCAAATTGCTGCATGACCCGGTCATCAAAATGCTCCCTGCACTTCTCATCACAATGCACCATGTCCTTGTCATCAAAATGCTCCATGACTGGTCAGCAGAAAGCTCCATGACCCCTGGCATCACAATGCTAAATGTCATTGTCATCACAATGCTCCATGAACCCTCTCATAACATTGCTCAATGCCCTTGTCATCACAAAGCTCCATGACACTTGTCATAACAATGCTCGATGCCCTTCTCATCACAATGCTCCATGCCCTTGTCATTACAATCCTGCATGATGAATGTATCATAGTGTTCCGTACCCTTGTCATCAAAATGCTCCATGCCCACTCTCATCAAAATAATACATGAAATATTTCAGACCAATATTCCATGCCCTTCTCATCACAATGCTAGATTACCTCTGTCATAACAATGCACCATGACCCCTGCCATCACAATGTTCCACGGCCTAGTCTTCACAAGGTTCCATGACACTTTTCATCACAATGCTGAAAACCACTGTAATCACAATGCTCCATGCCCTTCTCATCACAAAGCTCCATGACGCATGTCATCAGAATGTTCCATGGCCATCTCATCACAATGCTCCATGCCCTTGTCATCACAATGCTCCAAGACCCTTGTAACCACAATGCTCCATGCCCCTTTTCATCTCAATGCTCCCTGAACCCTGTCATCACAGTGCACGATGCCCATCATCATAATACTTCAGTCTATTGTCATCACAATGAAATTAATATTCTCCATGACCTCTGACATCATAATGCTACAAACCCTTGTGATCACAATGTTCCATAAAACTTATCATCACAGCACCCCATGACGCTCATCATCACAATTATCCATGGTCTTATCATCACAATGCTCCATGATCTTTGTCATCACGATGCTCAATACACTTTTCATCACAATGCTCCCTGACACTTGTCGTCAGTATGCTCCATGAACCCTGTCATGACAAGGCTCCATGCCTTTATCATCACAATGATCCATGCCTTTTCATCGCAATGCTCCAAGACCCCTGCAATCACAATGCTCCATGCACTTGTCATCCAAATGCTCTCTCACATTAGATATCACAATGTTCCATCACTAGTCATCACATTCCTCCCTCAACCCTGTTATCACAATGTTCCATGACCCCTGTTATCACAATGCTACATCCCCTTATCAGCACAATGTTCCATGACCCCTGACATCACAATGTTCCATAACCACTGTCATCAAAATGCTCCATGACCCTTTTCATCCCAAAGCTCCATGACCCCTGGAATCACAGTGTTCTATAACCCCTGTCATCAAAATGTTCCATTGCACTTTTCATCAAATTGCTGCATGACCCTCTCATCAAAATGCTGCCTGCCCTACTCATAACAATGCACCACATGCTGGTCATCAAAATGCTCCATGACATTTGTCATCACAAAGCTCCATGACCCTTGGCATCACAATGCTCCATGTCATTGTCATCACAATGCTCCATGAAACCTCTCTTCACATTGCTCCATGCCCTTGTCATCACAAATCTCCATGACACTTGTCATCACAATGCTCGATGCCCTTCTCATCATAATGCTCCATGTCCTTGTCATTACAATCCTCCATGACCCATGTATCACAGTGTACCGTGCCCTTGTCATCACAATGCTCCATGCCCACTCTCATCACAATAATCCATGAAACATTTCAGACCAATGCTCAATGCCCTTCTCATCACAATGCTCCATTACCTCTATCAACAATGCTCCATGACCCCTGCCATCACAATGTTCCACGGCCTTGTGATCACAAGGCTCCATGACCATTGTCATCACAATGCTCCAAGAGCCATGTAATCACAATGCTCCATGTCCTTGTCATCACAAAGCTCCATGACACATGTCATCAGAATGTTCCATGGCCTTCTCCTCACAATGCTCCATGCCCTTTTCATCACAATGCTCCATACCCTCGTAATCACAATGCTCCATTCCCCTTTTCATCAGAATGCTCCATGAGACTTGTCATCACAAGTCTCCATGGTCATCTCATCACAATGCTCCAAGACCTTGTCATCACCATGCTCCATTCCCTGGTCATCACAATGCTCCATGACCCCTGTCATCACAAGGCTCCATGACCCTTCTCATCACAATGCTCCAAACTCCTGTAATCACAATGCTCCATGCCCCTTTTCATCACAATGCTCCATGAACCCTGTCATCACATTGAACCATGCCCATCATCATAATGCTTCAGGCTATTGTCATCACAATGAAATCAAAATGCTCCATGACCTCTGTCATCACAATGCTCCAAACCCTGGTGATCACAATGTTGCATAACACTTATCATCACAAAACCCCATGACGCTAATCATCACTATTATCCATGGTCTTCTCATCACAAGGCTCCATGACCTTTGTCATCACAATTCTCAATACTCTTTTCATCAAAATGCTCCGTGACACTTGTCGTCAGTATGCTCCATGAACTCTGTCATGACAAGGCTCCATGCCTTTTTCATCACAATGATCCATGCCCTTTTCATCACAGTGCTCCAAGACCACTGTAATCATAATGCTCCTTGCCCTTGTCATCACAAAGCTCCATGATGCATATCATCAGAATGTTCCATGCACTTCTCATCACAATGCTCCATGCCCTTGTCATCACAATGCTCCAAGACCCCTGTAATCACAATGCTCCATGCCCCTTTTCATCTCAATGCTCCATGAACACTGTCATAACAATGCACCATGCCCATCATCATAATGCTTCAGGCTATTGTCATCACAGTGAAATCAAAATGCTCCATGACCTCTGTCATCACAATGCTCAAAATCCTGGTGATCACAATGTTGCAAAACACTTATCATCACAACACCCCATGACGCTCATCATCACAATGATCCATGGTCTTCTCATCACAATGCTCCATGACCTTTGTCATCATAATTCTCAATACACTTGTCATCACAATGCTCCCTGACACTTGTCGTCAGAATGCACCTTGAACCCTGTGACGAAAAGGCTCCATGCCTTTTTCATCACAAAGCCCCATGCTGTTTTCATCCCAAAGCTCCATGCCATTGTCATCAAAATACTACACAAGCTTGTCATCAGAATGCTCCATGACCCTTGTCATCACAATTCTCCATGCACTTGTCAGCACAATGTTCCCTGACCCTTGTCATCACAATGATCCAAGCCATTGTCATCACAATGCTCCATTACCTTTGTCATTAGAATCCTCCATGACACTTAGAATCACAATGCTCCAAGCCATTGTCATCACAATGGGCCATTACATATGTAATCACAATGCTCCCTGACACCTCTCTTCACAATACTGCATGATCTGGTCATCACAATGCTCCATGCTCTTGTCTTCATAATGCGCCATTCCAACTGTCATCACAATAATCCATGAAACTTATTAGACCAATGGTCCATGCCCTTGTCATCACATTGCTCCATGCTCTTGTTATCACAATGTTTAAGACCCCTGTAATCAGAATGCCCCATGCCCCTTTTCAACAGTATGCTCCATGAGACTTGTCATCGCAAGGCTCCATGGTTTTCTCATCACAATGCTCCAGGGCCTTGTCATCACAATGGTTCACGACATTGTCATGAAAATTCTCAATGGCCCTTGTCTTCATAATGCTCCAAGCCCTAGTCATCACAGTGCTCCATTATATTTGTCATCACAATCCTCCCTTGCATTTGGCATCACTATGCTCCATGCTATTGTCATCGCAATGGACCATGACATATTTCATCACAATGCCCCCTGACACCTGTCTTCACAATACTCCATGCCCTTGTCATCACAATGCTCCATGCCCTGGTCATCACAATGCACCATGTCCACTGTCATCACAATAATCTATGAAACTTGTAAGACCAATGCTCCATGCCCTTGTTATCACAATGTGCCATTCGAACTCTCATCACAATAATCCATGAAACTTATTAGACCAATGCTCCTTGCCCTTGTTATCACAATGTTCCAAAACCCCTGTAATCAGAATGCTCCATGCCCCTTTTCATCAGAATGCTCCATATGACATGTCATCAGAAGGCTCCATGGATTTCTCATCACAATGCTCCATGACCTTTGTCATCACAATGCTCCAAGACCCATGTAATCACAATGCTTCATGCCCCTGTCATCGCAATGGACCATGACATTTGGCATCACAATACTCCATGGCATTGTCTTTGAAATTGACCATGACATATGTCATCACAATGCCCCCTTACACCAGTTTTCACAATACTCCATGCCCTTGTCATCACAATGCTCCATGCCCTTGTCATCACAATGCACCATGTCCAATGTCATCACAATAATCTATTAAACTTGTCAGACCAATGCTCCATGCCCCTGTCATCACAATGTTCCATGCCCTTGTCATCACAATGCTCCATGACCCTTGTCATCACAATGCTCCGTGACTCCAGTCATCACAATGCTTCATAACGTTTGTCATCACAACGGTCCATGCCTGCGTCATCGCAAGGCTCTGTGACCTTTGTGACCACAATGCTCCATGAACTTTTCATCACAATTCTCCGTGACCCTTGTCATCACAATGCTCCATGCCTTTTTCAGAACAATGCTCCATGACCCTTGTCATCACAATGTGCCATGTGCTTTACACCACAATGATCCACAACCTTGTCATCGCTATGCTCCATAAACCTTGTAATCACAATGCTCCATGAACTTCTCATCCAAATACTCTCTCACATGAGATATCACAATGTTCCATCACTAGTCATCACAATCCTCCCTCACCCCTGTTATCACAATGTTCCATGACCCCTGTCATCACAATGCTACATCCCCTTATCAGCACAATTTTCCATGACCCCTGACATCACAATGTTCCATAACCCCTGTCATCAAAATGCTCCATGACCATTTTCATCCCAAAGCTCTATGACCCCTGGCATCACAATGTTCTATAACCCCTGTCATCAAAATATTACATTACATTTTTCATCAAATTGCTGCATGACCCTGTCATCAAAATGCTCCCTGCCCTTCTCATCACAATGCACCACACACTTGTCATCAAAATGCTCCATGACCATGGTCATCACTAAGCTCCATGAACCTTGGCGTCACAATGCTCCATGCCATGGACATCACAATGCTCCATGAACCCTCTCATCACATTGCTCCATGCCCTTGTCATCACAAAGCTCCATGACACTTGTCATCACAATGCTCGATGCACTTCTCATCACAATGCTCCATGTCCTTGTCATTACAATCCTCCATCACCCATGTATCACAGTGTACCGTGCCCTTGTCATCACAATGCGCCATGCCCACTGTCATCACAATAATCCATGAAACATTTCAGACCAATGCTGAATGCACTTCTCATCACAATGCTCCATTACCACTCTCAACAATGCTCCATGACCCCTGCCATCACAATGTTCCACGGCCTTGTGATCACAAGACTAAATGACCATTGTCATCAAAATGCTCCAAAACCCATGTAATCACAATGCTCCATGCCCTTGTCATCACAGAGCTCCATGACGCATGTCATCAGAATGTTCCATGGCCTTCTCCACACAATGCTCCATGCCCTTGTTATCACAATGCTCCAAGACACTCGTAATCACAATGCTCCATGCCCCTTTTCATCAGAAGGCTCCATGATATTTGTCATCACAAGTCTCCATGGTCAACTCATCACAATGCTCCAAGACCTTGTCATCACCATGCTCCATTCCCTTGTCATCACAATGCTCCATGACTCTTGTCATCACAATACTCCATGAACATTTTCAGCCCAATGCTCCATTACCTTCTCATCACAATGCTCCATGACCAATATCATCACAATGCTCCATGACCACTGTCATCACAACACTCCATGACACCTGACAACACAACGATCCGGGACTCTTGTCATCACAATGCTCCAAGACCATGCAATCACAATGCTCCATGACCCCTGTCATCACAATACTCCATGAACATTTTCAGCCCAATGCTCCATGACCCTTGTCATCACAATGATCCATGCCCTTGTCATCCCAATGTTCCATGACCCCTGTATTCACAGTGCTCCGTGACGCTTGTCATCACAGTGCTCCATGACACCTGTCATCACAATGCTCCATGCCTTTGTCAGCAAAATGCTACATGGCCTTGTCATTACAATGCTCTATGCGCTTGTCATCACAATACTCGATTACCATTGTCATCACAATCCTCCATGAACCTTGGGATCACATTGCTTCATGCCCTTGTCATCACAATGCTACATACTCCTTGAAATCAAAATGATCCATGACCTCTGTCATCACAATGCTCCAAACACTTGTGATCACAATGTTCCATAACAGTTGTCCTCACAACGCTCCAAGATGCCTGTCATCACAATACTCCATACACTTTTCATCACAATTCTCCATGACCTTTGTCATCACAATTCTCAATACACTTTTCATCACAGTGCTCGCTGACACTTGTCGTCAGTATGCTCCATGAAACCTATCATGACAAGGCTCCATGCCTTTTTCATCACAATGATCCATGCCCTTTTCATCAAAATGCTCCAAGACCCCTGTAATCACAATGCTCCATGCCCTTGCCATCCAAAGCTCCATGACGCATGTCATCAGAATGTTCCATGGACTTCTCATCACAATGCTCCCTGCTCTTGTCATCACAAAGCACTAAGACCCCTGTAATCACAATGCTCCATGCCCCTTTTCATCTCAATGCTCCTAGGAACCCTGTCAGCACAATGAACAATGCCCATCATCATAATGATTCAGGCAATTGTCATCACAATCAAATCAAAATGCTCCATGACCTCTGTCATCACAATTCTCAAAATCCTGGTGATCACAATGTTGAATAACAATTATCATCACAACACCCCATGACGCTCATCATCACAATGATCCATGGTCGTCTCATCACAAGGCTCCATGACCTTTGTCATCAAAATTCTCAATAAACTTGTCATCACATTGCTCGCTGACACTTGTCGTCAGAATGCTCCTTGAACCATGTCACAAAAAGGCTCCATGTCGTTTGCATCAAAAAGCCCCATGCCGTTTTCATCCCAATGCTGCATGCCATTGTCATCCAAATACACCACAGGCTTGTCATCAGAATGCTCCATGACCCTTGTCATCACAATTCTCCATGCACTTGTCAGCACAATGCTCCCTGACCCTTGTCATCACAATGCTCCAAGCCATTGTCATCACAATGCTCCATTACCATTGTCATCAGAATCCTCCATGACACTTGGCATCACAATGCTCCATGCCATTGTCATCACAATGCTAAATGACCTTGTCATTCCAATCCTCTATGCGCTTGTCATCACAATACTCCATTTCCATTGTCATCACAATCCTCCATCAACCTTGGGATCACATTGCTTCATGCCCTTGTCATCACAATGCTCCATGCTCCTTGAAATCAAAATGATCCATGACCTCTGTCATCACAATGCTCCAAACCCTTGTGATCACATTGTTCCATAACACTTGTCATCACAACGCTCAATGATGCCTGTCATCACAATACTCCATGCCCTTTTCATCACAATGCTCCATGACCTTTGTCATCACAATTCTCAATACACTTGTGATCACAATGCTCCCTGACACTTGTCATCAGAATGCTCCTTGAAACCCGTCACGAAAAGGCTCCATGCCTTTTTCTTCACAATGCCCCATGCCATTTTCATCACAATGTTCCATACCATTGTCATCAAATACTCCACAAGCTTGTCATCAGAATGCTCCCGGACCCTTGTCATCACAATGCTCCATTACCTTTCTCATCAGAATCCTCCATGACACTTGGCATCACAGTGCTACATGCCATTGTCATCACAATGGGCCATTACATATGTCATCACAATGCTCCCTGACACTTATCTTCACAATACTGCATGACCTGGTCATCACAATGCTCCATGCCCTTGTCATCACAATAGGCCATTCCAACTGTCATCGCAACGAACCATGAAAGTTATTAGACCAATGTTCCATGCCCTTGTCATCACAATGCTCCATGCCCTTGTTATCACAATGCTCCATGACCCCTGTCATCACAATGCTCCGTTACTCCAATCATCACAATGCTTCATGACTTTGTCATCACAGTGGTCCATGCCCTCACCATCAACAGTCTCTGTGACATTTTTAATCCCAACGCTCCATGAACTTTTCATCACAATGCTCCATGACCCTTGTCATCACAAAGCTACATGCCTTTGTCAGAACAATGCTCCATGACACTTGTCATCACAATGTGCCATGCGCTTTTCATCACAATGATCCACAACCTTGTCATCGCTATGCTCCATAAACCTTGTAATCACAATGCTCCATGCACTTCTCATCCAAATGCTCTCTCACATGAGATATCACAATGTTCCATCACTAGTCATCAAAATCCTCCCTCACCCCTGTTATCACAATGTTCAATAACCCTTGTCATCACCATGCTACATCCC
The DNA here is from genome assembly GCF_025265405.1 of Mesoplodon densirostris. Lineage (NCBI taxonomy): Eukaryota > Metazoa > Chordata > Mammalia > Artiodactyla > Ziphiidae > Mesoplodon > Mesoplodon densirostris. Next base: position 11,690,228 of record NW_026778195.1, on the reverse strand, counting down.
CTTATCAGCACAATGTTCCATGACCCCTGACATCACAATGTTCTATATCCCCTGTCATCAAAATGCTCCATGACCCATTTCATCCCAAAGCTCCATGACCGCTGGCATCACAATGTTCTATAAGGCCTGTCATCAAAATGTTCCATTACACTTTTCATCAAATTGCTGCATGAACATGTCATCAAAATGCTCCCTGCCCTTCTCATCACAATGCACCACACCCTTGTCACCAAAAAGCTCCATGACCATTGCCCTCACTAAGCTCCATGACCCTTGGCATCACAATGCTCCATGTCATTGTCATCACAATGCTCCATGAACCTTCTCATCACATTGCTCCATGCCCTTGTCATCACAAAGCTCCATGACTCTTGTCATCACAATGCTCGATGCCCTTTTCATCACAATGCTCCATGCCCTTGTCATTACAATCCTCCATCACCCATGTATCACAGTGTACCGTGCACTTGTCATCACAATGCTCCATGCCCACTCTCATCACAATAATCCATGAAACATTTCAGACTAATGCTCAATGCCCTTCTCATCACAATGCTCCATTACCTCTGTCATAACAATGCTCCATGACACCTGACATGACAATGCTCCATGCCCTTGTCATCACAATGCTCCAAGACCCTCATAATCACAAGTTTCCATGCCCCTTTTCATCAGAATGCTCCATTAGACTTGTCATCACAATTCTCCATGGTCATCTCATCACAATGCTCCAGGACCTTGTCATCTCCATTCTCCATTCCCTTGTCATCACAATGCTTCATGACCCCTGTCATCACAATACTCCATGAAAATTTTCAGCCCAATGCTCCATTACCTTCTCATCACAATGCTCCATGACCAATATCATCACAATGCTCCATGACCACTGTCATCACAACACTCCATGACACCTGACAACACAATGATCAGGGACTCCTGTCATCACAATGCTCCAAGACCCCTGTAATCACAATGCTCCATGACCCCTGTCATCACAATACTCCATGAACATTTTCAGCCTAATGCTCCATGTCCCTTGTCATCAAATTGATCCATGCCCTTGTCATCCCAATGTTCCATAACCACTGTATTCACAATGCTCCTTGACGCTTGTCATCACAGTGCTCCATGACACCTGTCATCACAATGCTCCATGAATTTGTCAGCAAAATGCTACATGACCTTTTCATTACAATGCTCTATGCGCTTGTCATCACAGTACTCCATTACCATTGTCATCACTATCCGCCATGAACATTGGGATCACATTGCTTCATGCCCTTGTCATCACAATGCTCCATGCTCCTTGAAATCAACATGATCCATAACCTCTATCATCACAATGCTCCAAACCCTTGTGATCACAATGTTCCACAACACTTGTCCTCACAATGCTCCATGATGCCTGTCATCACAATACTCCATGCCCTTTTCATCACAATGCTCCATGACCTTTGTCATCACAATTATCAATACACTTGTCATCACAATGCTCCCTGACTCTTGTCGTCAGAATGCTCCTTGAACCGTGTCACGAAAAGGCTCCATGCCTTTTTCATCACAAAGCCCCATGCCATTTTCATCCCAATGCTCCATGCCATTGTCATCAAAATACTCCACAAGCTTGTCATCAGAATGCTCCGTGACCCTTGTCATCACAATTCTCCATGCACTTGTCAGCACAATGCACCCTGACCCTTGTCATCACAATGCTCCAAGCCATTGTCATCAAAATACTCCACAAGCTTGTCATCAGAATGCTCACTGACACTTGTCATCACAATGCTCCAAGCCATTATCATCACAATGCTCCATTACCTTTGTCATCAGAATCCTCCATGACACTTGGCATCACAATGCTCCATGCCATTGTCATCAAAATGGGCCATTACATATGTCATCACAATGCTCCCTGACACATCTCTTCACCATACTTCATGCCCTTGTCTTAACAATGCGCCATTCAAACTGTCATCACAATAATCCATGAAACTTATTAGACCAATGCTCCATGCCCTTGTCATCACAATGCTCCATGACCTTGTTATCACAATGTTCCAAGACCCCTGTAATCAGAATGCTCCATGCCCCTTTTCATCAGTATGCTCCATGAGACTTTTCATCACATGGTTCCATGGTTTTCTCATCATAATGCTCCAGGAACTTGTCATCACAATGCTTCACAACATTGTCATGAAAATTCTCAATGGCACTTGTCATCATAATGCTCCAAGCCCTAGTCATCACAATGCTCCATGATATTGGTCATCACAATCCTCCCTTACATTTGGCATCACAATGCTCCATGCCATTGTCATCGCAATGGACCAGGATATATGTCATCACAATACCCTGACACCTCTCTTCACAATACTCCATGCCCTTATCATCACAAAGCTCCATGCCCTTGTCTTCACAATGCACCATGTCCACTGTCATCACAATAATCTATGAAAATTGTCAGACCAAAGCTCCATGACCCTGTCATCACAATTCTCCATGCCCTTGTCATCACAATGCTCCATGTCCCCTGTCATCACAATGCTCGGTGACTCCAGTCATAACAATGCTTCATAAAGTTTGTCATCACAGCAGTCCATGCCCACGTCATCACAAGGCTCTGTGACATTTGTAACCACAATGCTCCATGAACTTTTCATCACAATGCTCCATGACCCTTGTCCTCACAATGCTCCATGCCTTTGTCAGAACAATTCTCCATGACCCTTGTCATCACAATGTGCCATGCGCTTTTCATCACAATGATCCACAACCTTGTCATCACTATGCTCAATAAACCTTGTAATCACAATGCTCCATGCACTTTTCCTCCAAATGCTCTCTCACATGAGATATCACAATGTTCCATCACTAGTCATCACAATCCTCCCTCACCCCAGTTATCACAATGTACCATGACCCCTGTCATCACAATGCTACATCCCCTTATCAACACAATATTCCATGACACCTGACATCACAATGTTCCATAACCACTGTCATCAAAATGCTCCATGACCCTTTTCATCCCAAAGCTCCATGATCCCTGGCCACACAATGTTCAATAACCCCTGTCATCAAAATATTCCATTACACTTTTCATCAAATTGCTGCATGACCCTGTCATCAAAATGCTGCCTGCCTTTCTCATCACAATGCACCACACCCTTGTCATCAAAATGCTCCATGACCTTTGTCATCCCAAAGCTCCATGACACTTGGCATCACAATGCTCCATGTCATTGTCATCACAATGCTCCATGAACCCAGTCATCACATTGCTCCATGCCCTTGTCATCACAAAGCTCAATAACACTTGTCATCACAATGCTCGATGCCTTTCTCATCACAATGCTCCATGCCCTTGTCATTACAATCCTCCATGACCCATGTATCACAGTGTTCCGTGCCCTTGTCATCACAATGCTCCATGCCCCATCTCATCACAATAATCCATGAAACATTTCAGACCAATGCTCAATGCCCTTCTCATCACAATGCTCCATTACTTCTGTCATAACAATGCTCCAATACCCCTGCCATCACAATGTTCCACGGCCTTGTTATCACAAGGCTCCATGACCCTTGTCATCAAAATAGCCCAAGACCCCTGTAATCACAATGCTCAATGCCCTAGTCATAACAAAGCTCGATGACGCATGTCATCAGAAAGTTCCATGGCCTTCTCCTCAAAATGCTCCATGCCCTTGTCATCACAATGCTCGAAGACCCCAGTAATCACAATGCTCCATGCCCCTTTTCATCAGAATGCTCCATGAGACTTGTCATCACAAGTCTCCTTGGTCATCTCATAACAATGCTCCAGGACCTTGTCATCACCATGCTCCATTCCCTTGTCATCACAATGCTCCATGACCCCTGTCATCACAATACTCCATGAAAATTTTCAGCCCAATGCTCCATGACATTCTCATCACAATGCTCCATGACCAATATCATCACAATGCTCCAAGACCACAGTCATCACAACACTCCATCACACCAGACAACACAATGATCCGGGACACTTGTCATCACAATGCTCCAAGACCGCTCTAATGACAATGCTCCATGACCCCTGTCATCACAACACTTCATGAACATTTTCAGCCCAATGCTCCATGACCCTTGTCATCACAATGATATATGCCCTTCTCATCCCAATGCTCCATGACCCCTGTATTCACAATGCTCCATGACGCTTGTCATCACAGTGCTCCATGACACCTGTCATCACAATGCTCCATGCCTTTGTCAGCAAAATGCTACATGACCTTGTCATTACAATGCTCTATGTGCTTATCATCACAATACTCCATTACCATTGTCATCACAATCCTCAATGAACCTTGGGATCACATTGCTTCATGCCCTTGTCATCACAATGCTCCATGCTCCTTGAAATGAAAATGATCCATGACCTCTGTCATCACAATGCTCCAAACCCTTGTGATCACAATGTTCCATAACACTTGTCATCACTATGATCCATGATGTCTGTCATCACAATACTCCATGCCCTTTTCATCACAGTGCTCCATGAAATTTGTCATCACAATTCTCAATACACTTGTCATCACAATGCTCCCTGACACTTGTCGTCAGAATGCTCCTTGAACCGTGTCACGAAAAGGCTCCATGCCATTTTCATCACAAATCCACATGCCGTTTTCATCCCAGTGCTCCATGCCATTGTCATCAAAATACTCCACAAGTTTGTCATCAGAATGCTCCATGACGCTTGTCATCACAATTCTCCATGCACTTGTCAGCAAAATGCTCCCTGACCCTTATCATCACAATGCTCCAAGCCATTGTCATCACAATGCTCCATTACCTTTGTCATCAGAATCCTCCATGACACTTGGCATCACAATGCTCCATGCCTTTGTCATCACAATGGGCCATTACATATGTCATCACAATGCTCCCTGACACCTCTCTTCACAATACTGCATAACCTGGTCATCACAATGCTACATGCCCTTGTCATCACAATGTGCCATTCCAACTCTCATCACAATAATCCATGAAAATTATTAGACCAATGCTCCTTGCCCTTGTTATCACAATGTTCCAAGTCCACTGTAATCAGAATGCTCCATGCCCCTTTTCATCAGAATGCTCCATATGACATGTCATCAGAAGGCTCCATGGATTTCTCATCACAATGCTCCATGACCTTTGTCATCACAATGCTCCAAGACCCATGTAATCACAATGCTTCATGCCCCTGTCATCGCAATGGACCATGACATTTGGCATCACAATACTCCATGGCATTGTCTTTGAAATTGACCATGACATATGTCATCACAATGCCCCCTTACACCAGTTTTCACAATACTCCATGCCCTTGTCATCACAATGCTCCATGCCCTTGTCATCACAATGCACCATGTCCAATGTCATCACAATAATCTATTAAACTTGTCAGACCAATGCTCCATGCCCCTGTCATCACATTGTTCCATGCCCTTGTCATCAGAATGCTCCATGACCCTTGTCATCACAATGCTCCGTGACTCCAGTCATCACAATGCTTCATAACGTTTGTCATCACAACGGTCCATGCCTGCGTCATCGCAAGGCTCTGTGACCTTTGTGACCACAATGCTCCATGAACTTTTCATCACAATTCTCGTGACCCTTGTCATCACAATGCTCCATGCCTTTTTCAGAACAATGCTCCATGACCCTTGTCATCACAATGTGCCATGTGCTTTACACCACAATGATCCACAACCTTGTCATCGCTATGCTCCATAAACCTTGTAATCACAATGCTCCATGAACTTCTCATACAAATACTCTCTCACATGAGATATCACAATGTTCCATCACTAGTCATCACAATCCTCCCTCACCCCTGTTATCACAATGTTCCATGACCCCTGTCATCACAATGCTACATCCCCTTATCAGCACAATTTTCCATGACCCCTGACATCACAATGTTCCATAACCCCTGTCATCAAAATGCTCCATGACCATTTTCATCCCAAAGCTCTATGACCCCTGGCATCACAATGTTCTATAACCCCTGTCATCAAAATATTACATTACATTTTTCATCAAATTGCTGCATGACCCTGTCATCAAAATGCTCCCTGCCCTTCTCATCACAATGCACCACACACTTGTCATCAAAATGCTCCATGACCATGGTCATCACTAAGCTCCATGAACCTTGGCATCACAATGCTCCATGCCATGGACATCACAATGCTCCATGAACCCTCTCATCACATTGCTCCCTGCACTTGTCATCACAAAGCTCCATGACACTTGTCATCACAATGCTCGATGCCCTTCTCATCACAATGCTCCATGTCCTTGTCATTACAATCCTCCATCACCCATGTATCACAGTGTACCGTGCCCTTGTCATCACAATGTGCCATGCCCACTGTCATCACAATAATCCATGAAACATTTCAGACCAATGCTCAATGCACTTCTCATCACAATGCTCCATTACCACTGTCAACAATGCTCCATGACCCCTGCCATCACAATGTTCCACGGCCTTGTGATCACAAGACTAAATGACCATTGTCATCAAAATGCTCCAAAACCCATGTAATCACAATGCTCCATGCCCTTGTCATCACAGAGCTCCATGACGCATGTCATCAGAATGTTCCATGGCCTTCTCCACACAATGCTCCATGCCCTTGTCATCACAATGCTCCAAGACACTCGTAATCACAATGCTCCATGCCCCTTTTCATCAGAAGGCTCCATGATATTTGTCATCACAAGTCTCCATGGTCAACTCATCACAATGCTCCAAGACCTTGTCATCACCATGCTCCATTCCCTTGTCATCACAATGCTCCATGACTCCTGTCATCACAATACTCCATGAAAATTTTCAGCCCAATGCTCCATGACCTTCTCATCACAATGCTCCATGACCAATATCATCACAATGCTCCATGACCACTGTCATCACAACACTCCATGACACCTGACAACACAACGATCCGGGACTCTTGTCATCACAATGCTCCAAGACCATGCAATCACAATGCTCCATGACCCCTGTCATCACAATACTCCATGAACATTTTCAGCCCAATGCTCCATGACCCTTGTCATCACAATGATCCATGCCCTTGTCATCCCAATGTTCCATGACCCCTGTATTCACAGTGCTCCGTGACGCTTGTCATCACAGTGCTCCATGACACCTGTCATCACAATGCTCCATGCCTTTGTCAGCAAAATGCTACATGGCCTTGTCATTACAATGCTCTATGCGCTTGTCATCACAATACTCGATTACCATTGTCATCACAATCCTCCATGAACCTTGGAATCACATTGCTTCATGCCCTTGTCATCACAATGCTACATACTCCTTGAAATCAAAATGATCCATGACCTCTGTCATCACAATGCTCCAAACCCTTGTGATCACAATGTTCCATAACAATTGTCCTCACAACGCTCCAAGATGCCTGTCATCACAATACTCCATACACTTTTCATCACAATTCTCCATGACCTTTGTCATCACAATTCTCAATACACTTTTCATCACAGTGCTCCCTGACACTTGTCGTCAGTATGCTCCATGAAACCTATCATGACAAGGCTCCATGCCTTTTTCATCACAATGATCCATGCCCTTTTCATCAAAATGCTCCAAGACCCCTGTAATCACAATGCTCCATGCCCTTGCCATCCAAAGCTCCATGACGCATGTCATCAGAATGTTCCATGGACTTCTCATCACAATGCTCCCTGCTCTTGTCATCACAAAGCACTAAGACCCCTGTAATCACAATGCTCCATGCCCCTTTTCATCTCAATGCTCCTAGGAACCCTGTCAGCACAATGAACAATGCCCATCATCATAATGATTCAGGCAATTGTCATCACAATCAAATCAAAATGCTCCATGACCTCTGTCATCACAATGCTCAAAATCCTGGTGATCACAATGTTGAATAACACTTATCATCACAACACCCCATGACGCTCATCATCACAATGATCCATGGTCGTCTCATCACAAGGCTCCATGACCTTTGTCATCAAAATTCTCAATAAACTTGTCATCACAATGCTCGCTGACACTTGTCGTCAGAATGCTCCTTGAACCATGTCACAAAAAGGCTCCATGTCGTTTTCATCAAAAAGCCCCATGCCGTTTTCATCCCAATGCTGCATGCCATTGTCATCCAAATACACCACAGGCTTGTCATCAGAATGCTCCATGACCCTTGTCATCACAATTCTCCATGCACTTGTCAGCACAATGCTCCCTGACCCTTGCCATCACAATGCTCCAAGCCATTGTCATCACAATGCTCCATTACCATTGTCATCAGAATCCTCCATGACACTTGGCATCACAATGCTCCATGCCATTGTCATCACAATGCTAAATGACCTTGTCATTACAATCCTCTATGCGCTTGTCATCACAATACTCCATTTCCATTGTCATCACAATCCTCCATCAACCTTGGGATCACATTGCTTCATGCCCTTGTCATCACAATGCTCCATGCTCCTTGAAATCAAAATGATCCATGACCTCTGTCATCACAATGCTCCAAACCCTTGTGATCACATTGTTCCATAACACTTGTCATCACAACGCTCAATGATGCCTGTCATCACAATACTCCATGCCCTTTTCATCACAATGCTCCATGACCTTTGTCATCACAATTCTCAATACACTTGTGATCACAATGCTCCCTGACACTTGTTATCAGAATGCTCCTTGAAACCCGTCACGAAAAGGCTCCATGCCTTTTTCTTCACAATGCCCCATGCCATTTTCATCACAATGTTCCATACCATTGTCATCAAAATACTGCACAAGCTTGTCATCAGAATGCTCCCGGACCCTTGTCATCACAATGCTCCATTACCTTTCTCATCAGAATCCTCCATGACACTTGGCATCACAGTGCTACATGCCATTGTCATCACAATGGGTCATTACATATGTCATCACAATGCTCCCTGACACTTATCTTCACAATACTGCATGACCTGGTCATCACAATGCTCCATGCCCTTGTCATCACAATAAGCCATTCCAACTGTCATCGCAATGAACCATGAAAGTTATTAGACCAATGTTCCATGCCCTTGTCATCACAATGCTCCATGCCCTTGCTATCACAATGCTCAATGACCCCTGTCATCACAATGCTCCTTGACTCCAGTCATCACAATGCTTCATGACCTTTGTCATCACAATGGTCCATGCCCTCGTCATCAACAGTCTCTGTGACCTTTTTAACCACAATGCTCCATGATCTTTTAATCACAATGCTCTTTGACCCTTGTCATCACAATGCTCTCTGCCTTTCTCAGCACAATGCTCCATGACCCTTGTCTTCACAAAGCTCCATGCGCTTGTCAGCACAATGCTCCATGACACATGTCATCACAATGCACCATGCACTTGTCATCACAGTGCTCCACAACATTGTCATCACAATGCTCCATAAAATTTCTCATCACAATGCTCCCTGCACTTCTCATCAAAATGCTCTCTAACAACTGATATCACAATGCTACATCACTATTTGTCACAATACTCCCTCACCCCTGTCATCACAATGTTCCAATACTCCTGTCATCACAATGCTACATGCACTTATCATCACAATGTTCGATGACCCCTGACATCACAATGTTCCATAACACTTGTCATCAAAATGTTCCATGACACTTTTCATCAAATTGCTCCATGACGCTGTCATCAGAATGCTCCCTGCCCTACTCATCACAATGCACAACGCCCTTGCCATCAAAATGCTCCATGACCTTTGTCATTAGAATCCTCCATGACACTTGGCATCACAATGCTCCATGCCATTGTCATCACAATGGGCCATTACATATGTCATCACAATGCTCCCTGACACCTCTCTTCACAATACTGCATGACCTGGTCATCACAAAGTTCCATGCCCTTGTCATCACAATGCGCCATTCCAACTGTCATCACAATAATCCATGAAACTTATTAGACCAATGGTCCATGCCCTTGTCATCACATTGCTCCATGCTCTTGTTATCACAATGTTTAAGACCCCTGTAATCAGAATGCCCCATGCCCCTTTTCATCAGTATGCTCCACGAGACTTGTCATCGCAAGGCTCCATGGTTTTCTCATCACAAAGCTCCAGGACCTTGTCATCACAATGGATCACGACATTGTCATGAAAATTCTCAATGGCGCTTGTCTTCATAATGCTCCAAGCCCTAGTCATCACAGTGCTCCATTATATTTGTCATCACAATCCTCCCTTGCATTTGGCATCACTATGCTCCATGCTATTGTCATCGCAATGGACCATGACATATTTCATCACAATGCCCCCTGACACCTGTCTTCACAATACTCCATGCCCTTGTCATCACAATGCTCCATGCCCTGGTCATCACAATGCACCATGTCCACTGTCATCACAATAATCTATGAAACTTGTAAGACCAATGCTCCATGCCCCTGTCATAACAATGCTCCATGACCTTGTCATCACAATGCTCCATGACACCTGTCATCACAATACTCCATGTACATTTTCAGCCCAGTGCTCCATGACCCTTGTCATCACAATGATCCATGCACTTGTCATCCCAATGTTCCATGACGCCTGTAATCACAGTGCTCCATGACATCTGTCATCACAGTGCTCCATGCCTTTGTCAGCAAAATGCTACATGACCTTGTCATTACAATGCTCTATGCGATTGTCATCACAATACTCCATTACCATTGTCATCACAATCCTCCAGGAACCTTGGGATCACATTGCTTCAGGCCCTTGTCATCAAAATGCTCCATGCTCCTTGAAATCAAATTGATCCATGACCTCTGTCATCACAATGCTCCAAACCCTTGTGATCAAAATGTTCAATAACACTTGTCCTCACAACGCTCCATGATGCCTGTCATCACAATACTCCATGCCCTATTCATCACAATGCTCCATGAACTTTGTCATCACAATTCTCCATACACTTGTCATCAAAATGCTCCCCGACACTTGTCGTCAGAATGCTCCTTGAACTGTGTCACGAAAAGGCTCCATGCCATTTTCATCACAAATCCACATGCCGTTTTCATCCTAGTGCTCCATGCCATTGTCATCAAAATACTCCACAAGCTTGTCATCAGAATGCTCCATGACGCTTGTCATCACAATTCTCCGTGCACTTGTCAGCAAAATGCTCCCTGACCCTTATCATCACAATGCTCCAAGCCATTGTCATCACAATGCTCCATTACCTTTGTCATCAGAATCCTCCATGACACTTGGCATCACAATGCTCCATGCCATTGTCATCACAATGGGCCATTACATATGTCATCACAATGCTCCCTGACACCTCTCTTCACAATACTCCATAACCTGGTCATCACAATACTCCATGCCCTTGTCATCACAATGTGCCATTCCAACTCTCATCACAATAATCCATGAAACTTATTAGACCAATGCTCCTTGCCCTTGTTATCACAATGTTCCAAAACCCCTGTAATCAGAATGCTCCATGCCCCTTTTCATCAGAATGCTCCATATGACATGTCATCAGAAGGCTCCATGGATTTCTCATCACAATGCTCCATGACCTTTGTCATCACAATGCTCCAAGACCCATGTAATCACAATGCTTCATGCCCCTGTCATCGCAATGGACCATGACATTTGGCATCACAATGCTCCATGCCATTGTCTTTGAAATTGACCATGACATATGTCATCACAATGCCCCCTTACACCTGTTTTCACAATACTCCATGTCCTTGTCATCACAATGCTCCATGCCCTTGTCATCACAATGCACCATGTCCAATGTCATCACAATAATCTATTAAACTTGTCAGACCAATGCTCCATTCCCCTGTCATCACAATGTTCCATGCCCTTGTCATCACAATGCTCCATGACCCTTGTCATCACAATGCTCCGTGACTCCAGTCATCACAATGATTCATAACGTTTGTCATCACAACGGTCCATGCCTGCGTCATCGCAAGGCTCTGTGACCTTTGTAACCACAATGCTCCATGAACTTTTCATCACAATTCTCCGTGACCCTTGTCATCACAATGCTCCATGCCTTTTTCAGAACAATTCTCCATGACCCTTGTCATCACAATGTGCCATGTGCTTTTCATCACAATGATCCACAACCTTGTCATCGCTATGCTCCATAAACCTTGTAATCACAATGCTCCATGCACTGCTCATCCAAATGCTCTCTCACATGAGATATCACAATGTTCCATCACTTGTCATCACAATCCTCCCTCACCCCAGTTATCACAATGTTCCATGACCCCTGTCATCACAATGCTACATCCCCTTATCAGCACAATTTTCCATGATCCTGACATCACAATGTTCCATAACCCCTGTCATCAAAATGCTCCATGACCATTTTCATCCCAAAGCTCTATGACCCCTGGCATCACAATGTTCTATAACCCCTGTCATCAAAATATTACATTACACTTTTCATCAAATTGCTGCATGACCCTGTCATCAAAATGCTCCCTGCCCTTCTCATCACAATGCACCACACACTTGTCATCAAAATGCTCCATGACCATGGTCATCACTAAGCTCCATGACCCTTGGCATCACCATGCTCCATGCCATGGACATCACAATGCTCCATGAACCCTCTCATCACATTGCTCCATGCACTTGTCATCACAAAGCAACATGACACTTGTCATCACAATGCTCGATGCCCTTCTCATCACAATGCTCCATGTCCTTGTCATTACAATCCTCCATCACCCATGTATCACAGTGTACCGTGCCCTTGTCATCACAATGCGCCATGCCCACTGTCATCACAATAATCCATGAAACATTTCAGACCAATGCTCATTGCACTTCTCATCACAATGCTCCATTACCACTGTCAACAATGCTCCATGACCCCTGCCATCACAATGTTCCACGGCCTTGTGATCACAAGACTCCATGACCATTGTCATCACAATGCTCCAAGACCCATGTAATCACAATGCTCCATGCCCTTGTCATCACAGAGCTCCATGACGCATGTCATCAGAATGTTCCATGGCCTTCTCCTCACAATGCTCCATGCCCTTGTCATCACAATGCTCCAAGACACTCGTAATCACAATGCTCCATGCCCTTTTTCATCAGAAGGCTCCATGATATTTGTCATCACAAGTCTCCATGGTCAACTCATCACAATGCTCCAAGACCTTGTCATCACCATGCTCCATTCCCTTGTCATCACAATGCTCCATGAATCCTGTCATCACAATACTCAATGAATATTTTCAGCCCAATGCTCCATGACCTTCTCATCACAATGCTCCATGACCAATATCATCACAATGCTCCATGACCACTGTCATCACAAAACTCCATGACACCTGACAACACAATGATCCGGGACTCTTTTCATCACAATGCTCCAAGACCCCTGTAATCACAATGCTCCATGACCCCTGTCATCAAAAGATTCCCTGAACATTTTCAGCCCAATGCTCCATGACCCTTGTCATCACAATGATCCATGCCCTTGTCATCCCAATGTTCCATGACGCCTGTATTCACAGTGCTCCATGACGCTTGTCATCACAGTGCTCCATGACACCTGTCATCACAATGCTCCATGCCTTTGTCAGCAAAATGCTACATGACCTTGTCATTACAATGCTCTATGCGATTGTCATCACAATACTCGATTACCATTGTCATCACAATCCTTCATGAAACTTGGGATCACATTGCTTCATGCCCTTGTCATCACAATGCTACATGCTCCTTGAAATCAAAATGATCCATGACCTCTGTCATCACAATGCTCCAAACCCTTGTGATCACAATGTTCCATAACACTTGTCCTCACAACGCTCCATGATGCCTGTCATCACAATACTCCATACACTTTTCATCACAATTCTCCATGCCCTTTGTCATCACAATTCTCAATACACTTTTCATCACAGTGCTCCCTGACACTTGTCGTCAGTATGCTCCATGAACCCTGTCATGACAAGGCTCCATGCCTTTTTCATCACAATGTTCCATGCCCTTTTCATCACAATGCTCCAAGACCCCTGTAATCACAATGCTCCATGCCCTTGCCATCCAAAGCTCCATGACGCATGTCATCAAAATGTTCCATGGACTTCTCATCACAATGCTCCCTGCTCTTGTCATCACAAAGCAATAAGACCCCTGTAATCACAATGCTCCATGCCCCTTTTCATCTCAATGCTCCTATGAACCCTGTCAGCACAATGAACAATGCCCATCATCATAATGCTTCAGGCAATTGTCATCACAATCAAATCAAAATGCTCCATGACCTCTGTCATCACAATGCTCAAAATCCTGGTGATCACAATGTTGCATAACTCTTATCATCACAACACCCCATGACGCTCATCATCACAATGATCCATGGTCGTCTCATCACAAGGCTCCATGACCATTGTCATCAAAATTCTCAATAAACTTGTCATCACAATGCTCGCTGACACTTGTCGTCAGAATGCTCCTTGAACCCTCTCACAAAAAGGCTCCATGTCTTTTTCATCACAGAGCCACATGCCGTTTTCATCCCAATGCTGCATGCCATTGTCATCAAAATACACCACAGGCTTGTCATCAGAATGCTCCATGACCCTTGTCATCACAATTCTCCATGCACTTGTCATCACAATGCTCCCTGACCCTTGTCATCACAATGCTCCAAGCCATTGTCATCACAATGCTCCATTACCATTGTCATCAGAATCCTCCATGACACTTGGCATCACAATGCTCCATGCCATTGTCATCACAATGCTCCATGTCTTTGTCAGCAAAATGCTAAATGACCTTGTCATTACAATCCTCTATGCGCTTGTCATCACAATACTCCATTTCCATTGTCATCACAATCCTCCATCAACCTTGGGATCACATTGCTTCATGCCCTTGTCATCACAATGCTCCATGCTCCTTGAAATCAAAATGATCCATGACCTCTGTCATCACAATGCTCCAAACCCTTGTGATCACATTGTTCCATAACACTTGTCATCACAACGCTCCATGATGCCTGTCATCACAATACTCCATGCCCTTTTCATCACAATGCTCCATGACCTTTGTCATCACAATTCTCAATACACTTGTGATCACAATGCTCCCTGACACTTGTCATCAGAATGCTCCTTGAAACCCGTCACGAAAAGGCTCCATGCATTTTTCATCACAATGCCCCATGCCATTTTCATCACAATGTTCCATACCACTGTCATCAAAATACTGCACAAGCTTGTCATCAGAATGCTCCCGGACCCTTGTCATCACAATGCTCCATTACCTTTCTCATCAGAATCCTCCATGACACTTGGCATCACAGTGCTACATGCCATTGTCATCACAATAGTCCATTCCAACTGTCATCGCAACAAACCATGAAAGTTATTAGACCAATGTTCCATGCCCTTGTCATCACAATGCTCCATGCCCTTGTTATCACAATGCTCCATGACCCCTGTCATCACAATTCTCCGTTACTCCAGTCATCACAATGTTTCATGAACTTTGTCATCACAATGGTCCATGCCCTCACCATCAACAGTCTCTGTGACCTTTTTAACCCCAATGCTCCATGAACTTTTCATCACAATGCTCTTTCACCCTTGTCATCAAAATGATCTATGCCTTTCTCAGCACAATGCTCCATGACCCTGGTCATCACAATGCTCCATGCACTTGTCAGCACAATGTTCCATGACACATGTCATCACAGTGCTCCATGACCCCTGTCATCATAATGCTCAGTGACTCCAGTCATCACAATGCTTCATAACGTTTTTCCTCACAATGTTCCAAGCCCGCGTCATCACAAGGCTCTGTGATATTTGTTACCACAATGCTCCATGAACTTTTCATCACAATTCTCTGTGACCCTCGTCATCACAATGCTACATGTCTTTGTCAGAACAATGCTCCATGACCATTGTCATCACAATGTGCCACAGGCATTTCATCAAATGTTCCTAACCTTGTCATTGCAATGCTCCATAAATCTTTTAATCACAATGCTCCATGCACTTCCCATCAAAATGTGCTGTTACCAGAGATAACACAGTATTCCATCCCTAGTCATCACAATACCCCCTCACCCCTGTAATCACAATGTTCGATGACCCTGTCATCACACTGCTACATCCCCTTATCAGCACAATCTTCCAAGATTCCTGACATCACAATGTTCCATAACCCATGTCATCAAAATGCTCCATGACCCTTTTCATCCGAAAGCTCCAAGACCCCTGGCATCACAATGTTCTATAACCCCTGCCATCAAAATGTTCCATTACACTTTTCATCAAATTGCTGCATGACCCGGTCATCAAAATGCTCCCTGCACTTCTCATCACAATGCACCATGTCCTTGTCATCAAAATGCTCCATGACTGGTCAGCAGAAAGCTCCATGACCCCTGGCATCACAATGCTAAATGTCATTGTCATCACAATGCTCCATGAACCCTCTCATAACATTGCTCAATGCCCTTGTCATCACAAAGCTCCATGACACTTGTCATAACAATGCTCGATGCCCTTCTCATCACAATGCTCCATGCCCTTGTCATTACAATCCTGCATGATGAATGTATCATAGTGTTCCGTACCCTTGTCATCAAAATGCTCCATGCCCACTCTCATCAAAATAATACATGAAATATTTCAGACCAATATTCCATGCCCTTCTCATCACAATGCTAGATTACCTCTGTCATAACAATGCACCATGACCCCTGCCATCACAATGTTCCACGGCCTAGTCTTCACAAGGTTCCATGACACTTTTCATCACAATGCTGAAAACCACTGTAATCACAATGCTCCATGCCCTTCTCATCACAAAGCTCCATGACGCATGTCATCAGAATGTTCCATGGCCATCTCATCACAATGCTCCATGCCCTTGTCATCACAATGCTCCAAGACCCTTGTAACCACAATGCTCCATGCCCCTTTTCATCTCAATGCTCCCTGAACCCTGTCATCACAGTGCACGATGCCCATCATCATAATACTTCAGTCTATTGTCATCACAATGAAATTAATATTCTCCATGACCTCTGACATCATAATGCTACAAACCCTTGTGATCACAATGTTCCATAAAACTTATCATCACAGCACCCCATGACGCTCATCATCACAATTATCCATGGTCTTATCATCACAATGCTCCATGATCTTTGTCATCACGATGCTCAATACACTTTTCATCACAATGCTCCCTGACACTTGTCGTCAGTATGCTCCATGAACCCTGTCATGACAAGGCTCCATGCCTTTATCATCACAATGATCCATGCCTTTTCATCGCAATGCTCCAAGACCCCTGCAATCACAATGCTCCATGCACTTGTCATCCAAATGCTCTCTCACATTAGATATCACAATGTTCCATCACTAGTCATCACATTCCTCCCTCAACCCTGTTATCACAATGTTCCATGACCCCTGTTATCACAATGCTACATCCCCTTATCAGCACAATGTTCCATGACCCCTGACATCACAATGTTCCATAACCACTGTCATCAAAATGCTCCATGACCCTTTTCATCCCAAAGCTCCATGACCCCTGGAATCACAGTGTTCTATAACCCCTGTCATCAAAATGTTCCATTGCACTTTTCATCAAATTGCTGCATGACCCTCTCATCAAAATGCTGCCTGCCATACTCATAACAATGCACCACATGCTGGTCATCAAAATGCTCCATGACATTTGTCATCACAAAGCTCCATGACCCTTGGCATCACAATGCTCCATGTCATTGTCATCACAATGCTCCATGAAACCTCTCTTCACATTGCTCCATGCCCTTGTCATCACAAATCTCCATGACACTTGTCATCACAATGCTCGATGCCCTTCTCATCATAATGCTCCATGTCCTTGTCATTACAATCCTCCATGACCCATGTATCACAGTGTACCGTGCCCTTGTCATCACAATGCTCCATGCCCACTCTCATCACAATAATCCATGAAACATTTCAGACCAATGCTCAATGCCCTTCTCATCACAATGCTCCATTACCTCTATCAACAATGCTCCATGACCCCTGCCATCACAATGTTCCACGGCCTTGTGATCACAAGGCTCCATGACCATTGTCATCACAATGCTCCAAGAGCCATGTAATCACAATGCTCCATGTCCTTGTCATCACAAAGCTCCATGACACATGTCATCAGAATGTTCCATGGCCTTCTCCTCACAATGCTCCATGCCCTTTTCATCACAATGCTCCATACCCTCGTAATCACAATGCTCCATTCCCCTTTTCATCAGAATGCTCCATGAGACTTGTCATCACAAGTCTCCATGGTCATCTCATCACAATGCTCCAAGACCTTGTCATCACCATGCTCCATTCCCTGGTCATCACAATGCTCCATGACCCCTGTCATCACAAGGCTCCATGACCCTTCTCATCACAATGCTCCAAACTCCTGTAATCACAATGCTCCATGCCCCTTTTCATCACAATGCTCCATGAACCCTGTCATCACATTGAACCATGCCCATCATCATAATGCTTCAGGCTATTGTCATCACAATGAAATCAAAATGCTCCATGACCTCTGTCATCACAATGCTCCAAACCCTGGTGATCACAATGTTGCATAACACTTATCATCACAAAACCCCATGACGCTAATCATCACTATTATCCATGGTCTTCTCATCACAAGGCTCCATGACCTTTGTCATCACAATTCTCAATACTCTTTTCATCAAAATGCTCCCTGACACTTGTCGTCAGTATGCTCCATGAACTCTGTCATGACAAGGCTCCATGCCTTTTTCATCACAATGATCCATGCCCTTTTCATCACAGTGCTCCAAGACCACTGTAATCATAATGCTCCTTGCCCTTGTCATCACAAAGCTCCATGATGCATATCATCAGAATGTTCCATGCACTTCTCATCACAATGCTCCATGCCCTTGTCATCACAATGCTCCAAGACCCCTGTAATCACAATGCTCCATGCCCCTTTTCATCTCAATGCTCCATGAACACTGTCATAACAATGCACCATGCCCATCATCATAATGCTTCAGGCTATTGTCATCACAGTGAAATCAAAATGCTCCATGACCTCTGTCATCACAATGCTCAAAATCCTGGTGATCACAATGTTGCAAAACACTTATCATCACAACACCCCATGACGCTCATCATCACAATGATCCATGGTCTTCTCATCACAATGCTCCATGACCTTTGTCATCATAATTCTCAATACACTTGTCATCACAATGCTCCCTGACACTTGTCGTCAGAATGCACCTTGAACCCTGTGACGAAAAGGCTCCATGCCTTTTTCATCACAAAGCCCCATGCTGTTTTCATCCCAAAGCTCCATGCCATTGTCATCAAAATACTACACAAGCTTGTCATCAGAATGCTCCATGACCCTTGTCATCACAATTCTCCATGCACTTGTCAGCACAATGTTCCCTGACCCTTGTCATCACAATGATCCAAGCCATTGTCATCACAATGCTCCATTACCTTTGTCATTAGAATCCTCCATGACACTTAGAATCACAATGCTCCAAGCCATTGTCATCACAATGGGCCATTACATATGTAATCACAATGCTCCCTGACACCTCTCTTCACAATACTGCATGATCTGGTCATCACAATGCTCCATGCTCTTGTCTTCATAATGCGCCATTCCAACTGTCATCACAATAATCCATGAAACTTATTAGACCAATGGTCCATGCCCTTGTCATCACATTGCTCCATGCTCTTGTTATCACAATGTTTAAGACCCCTGTAATCAGAATGCCCCATGCCCCTTTTCAACAGTATGCTCCATGAGACTTGTCATCGCAAGGCTCCATGGTTTTCTCATCACAATGCTCCAGGACCTTGTCATCACAATGGTTCACGACATTGTCATGAAAATTCTCAATGGCCCTTGTCTTCATAATGCTCCAAGCCCTAGTCATCACAGTGCTCCATTATATTTGTCATCACAATCCTCCCTTGCATTTGGCATCACTATGCTCCATGCTATTGTCATCGCAATGGACCATGACATATTTCATCACAATGCCCCCTGACACCTGTCTTCACAATACTCCATGCCCTTGTCATCACAATGCTCCATGCCCTGGTCATCACAATGCACCATGTCCACTGTCATCACAATAATCTATGAAACTTGTAAGACCAATGCTCCATGCCCTTGTTATCACAATGTGCCATTCGAACTCTCATCACAATAATCCATGAAACTTATTAGACCAATGCTCCTTGCCCTTGTTATCACAATGTTCCAAAACCCCTGTAATCAGAATGCTCCATGCCCCTTTTCATCAGAATGCTCCATATGACATGTCATCAGAAGGCTCCATGGATTTCTCATCACAATGCTCCATGACCTTTGTCATCACAATGCTCCAAGACCCATGTAATCACAATGCTTCATGCCCCTGTCATCGCAATGGACCATGACATTTGGCATCACAATGCTCCATGCCATTGTCTTTGAAATTGACCATGACATATGTCATCACAATGCCCCCTTACACCTGTTTTCACAATACTCCATGCCCTTGTCATCACAATGCTCCATGCCCTTGTCATCACAATGCACCATGTCCAATGTCATCACAATAATCTATTAAACTTGTCAGACCAATGCTCCATTCCCCTGTCATCACAATGTTCCATGCCCTTGTCATCACAATGCTCCATGACCCTTGTCATCACAATGCTCCGTGACTCCAGTCATCACAATGATTCATAACGTTTGTCATCACAACGGTCCATGCCTGCGTCATCGCAAGGCTCTGTGACCTTTGTAACCACAATGCTCCATGAACTTTTCATCACAATTCTCCGTGACCCTTGTCATCACAATGCTCCATGCCTTTTTCAGAACAATGCTCCATGACCCTTGTCATCACAATGTGCCATGTGCTTTTCATCACAATGATCCACAACCTTGTCATCGCTATGCTCCATAAACCTTGTAATCACAATTCTCCATGCACTGCTCATCCAAATGCTCTCTCACATGAGATATCACAATGTTCCATCACTGGTCATCACAATCCTCCCTCACCCCTGTTATCACAATGTTCCATGACCCCTGTCATCACAATGCTACATCCCCTTATCAGCACAATTTTCCATGATCCTGACATCACAATGTTCCATAACCCCTGTCATCAAAATGCTCCATGACCATTTTCATCCCAAAGCTCTATGACCCCTGGCATCACAATGTTCTATAACCCCTGTCATCAAAATATTACATTAAACTTTTCATCAAATTGCTGCATGACCCTGTCATCAAAATGCTCCCTGCCTTTCTCATCACAATGCACCACACACTTGTCATCAAAATGCTCCATGACCATGGTCATCACTAAGCTCCATGACCCTTGGCATCACAATGCTCCATGCCATGGACATCACAATGCTCCATGAACCCTCTCATCACATTGCTCCATGCACTTGTCATCACAAAGCAACATGACACTTGTCATCACAATGCTCGATGCCCTTCTCATCACAATGCTCCATGTCCTTGTCATTACAATCCTCCATCACCCATGTATCACAGTGTACCGTGCCCTTGTCATCACAATGTGCCATGCCCACTGTCATCACAATAATCCATGAAACATTTCAGACAAATGCTCATTGCACTTCTCATCACAATGCTCCATTACCACTGTCAACAATGCTCCATGACCCCTGCCATCACAATGTTCCACGGCCTTGTGATCACAAGACTCCATGACCATTGTCATCACAATGCTCCAAGACCCATGTAATCACAATGCTCCATGCCCTTGTCATCACAGAGCTCCATGACGCATGTCATCAGAATGTTCCATGGCCTTCTCCTCACAATGCTCCATGCCCTTGTCATCACAATGCTCCAAGACACTCGTAATCACAATGCTCCATGCCCCTTTTCATCAGAAGGCTCCATGATATTTGTCATCACAAGTCTCCATGGTCAACTCATCACAATGCTCCAAGACCTTGTCATCACCATGCTCCATTCCCTTGTCATCACAATGCTCCATGACTCCTGTCATCACAATACTCCATGAATATTTTCAGCCTAATGCTCCATGACCTTCTCATCACAATGCTCCATGACCAATATCATCACAATGCTCCATGACCACTGTCATCACAACACTCCATGACACCTGACAACACAATGATCCGGGACTCTTGTCATCACAATGCTCCAAGACCCCTGTAATCACAATGATCCATGACCCCTGTCATCAAAATATTCCATGAACATTTTCAGCCCAATGCTCCATGAACCTTGTCATCACAATGATCCATGCCCTTGTCATCCCAAAGTTCCATGACGCCTGTATTCACAGTGCTCCGTGACGCTTGTCATCACACTGCTCCATGACACCTGTAATCACAATGCTCCATGCCTTTGTCAGCAAAATGCTACATGACCTTGTCATTACAATGCTCTATGCGATTGTCATCACAATACTCGATTACCATTGTCATCACAATCCTCCATGAACCTTGGGATCACATTGCTTCATGCCCTTGTCATCACAATGCTCCATGCTCCTTGAAATCAAAATGATCCATGACCTCTGTCATCACAATGCTCCAAACCCTTGTGATCACAATGTTCCATAACACTTGTCCTCACAACGCTCCATGATGCCTGTCATCACAATACTCCATACACTTTTCATCACAATTCTCCATGCCCTTTGTCATCACAATTCTCAATACACTTTTCATCACAGTGCTCCCTGACACTTGTCGTCAGTATGCTCCATGAACCCTGTCATGACAAGGCTCCATGCCTTTTTCATCACAATGTTCCATGCCCTTTTCATCACAATGCTCCAAGACCCCTGTAATCACAATGCTCCATGCCCTTGCCATTCAAAGCTCCATGACGCATGTCATCAGAATGTTCCATGGACTTCTCATCACAATGCTCCCTGCTCTTGTCATCACAAAGCAATAAGACCCCTGTAATCACAATGCTCCATGCCCCTTTTCATCTCAATGCTCCTATGAACCCTGTCAGCACAATGAACAATGCCCATCATCATAATGCTTCAGGCAATTGTCATCACAATCAAATCAAAATGCTCCATGACCTCTGTCATCACAATGCTCTAAATCCTGTTGATCACAATGTTGCAAAACTCTTATCATCACAACACCCCATGACGCTCATCATCACAATGATCCATGGTCGTCTCATCACAAGGCTCCATGACCTTTGTCATCAAAATTCTCAATAAACTTGTCATCACAATGCTCGCTGACACTTGTCGTCAGAATGCTCCTTGAACCCTGTCACAAAAAGCCTCCATGTCTTTTTCATCACAGAGCCACATGCCGTTTTCATCCCAATGCTGCATGCCATTGTCATCAAAATACACCACAGGCTTGTCATCAGAATGCTCCATGACCCTTGTCATCACAATTCTCCATGCACTTGTCAGCACAATGCTCCCTGACCCTTGTCATCACAATGCTCCAAGCCATTGTCATCACAATGCTCCATTACCATTGTCATCAGAATCCTCCATGACACTTGGCATCACAATGCTCCATGCCATTGTCATCACAATGCTCCATGTCTTTGTCAGCAAAATGCTAAATGACCTTGTCATTACAATCCTCTATGCGCTTGTCATCACAATACTCCATTTCCATTGTCATCACAATCCTCCATCAACCTTGGGATCACATTGCTTCATGCCCTTGTCATCACAATGCTCCATGCTCCTTGAAATCAAAATGATCCATGACCTCTGTCATCACAATGCTCCAAACCCTTGTGATCACATTGTTCCATAACACTTGTCATCACAACGCTCCATGATGCCTGTCATCACAATACTCCATGCCCTTTTCATCCCAATGCTCCATGACCTTTGTCATCACAATTCTCAATACACTTGTGATCACAATGCTCTCTGACACTTGTCATCAGAATGCTCCTTGAAACCCGTCACGAAAAGGCTCCATGCATTTTTCATCACAATGCCCCATGCCATTTTCATCACAATGTTCCATACCATTGTCATCAAAATACTGCACAAGCTTGTCATCAGAATGCTCCCGGACCCTTGTCATCACAATGCTCCATTACCTTTCTCATCAGAATCCTCCATGACACTTGGCATCACAGTGCTACATGCCATTGTCATCACAATAGGCCATTCCAACTGTCATCGCAACAAACCATGAAAGTTATTATACCAATGTTCCATGCCCTTGTCATCACAATGCTCCATGCCCTTGTTATCACAATGCTCCATGACCCCTGTCATCACAATGCTCCGTTACTCCAGTCATCACAATGCTTCATGAACTTTGTCATCACAATGGTCCATGCCCTCACCATCAACAGTCTCTGTGACTTTTTAACCCCAATGCTCCATGAACTTTTCATCACAATGCTCTTTCACCCTTGTCATCACAATGATCTATGCCTTTCTCAGCACAATGCTCCATGACCCTGGTCATCACAATGCTCCATGCACTTGTCAGCACAATGTTCCATGACACATGTCATCACAGTGCTCCATGACCCCTGTCATCATAATGCTCAGTGACTCCAGTCATCACAATGCTTCATAACGTTTTTCCTCACAATGTTCCAAGCCCGCGTCATCACAAGGCTCTGTGATATTTGTTACCACAATGCTCCATGAACTTTTCATCACAATTCTCTGTGACCCTCGTCATCACAATGCTACATGTCTTTGTCAGAACAATGCTCCATGACCATTGTCATCACAATGTGCCACGCGCATTTCATCAAATGTTCCTAACCTTGTCATTGCAATGCTCCATAAACCTTTTAATCACAATGCTCCATGCACTTCCCATCAAAATGTGCTGTTACCAGAGATATCACAGTATTCCATCCCTAGTCATCACAATACCCCCTCACCCCTGTAATCACAATGTTCGATGAACCTGTCATCACACTGCTACATCCCCTTATCAGCACAATCTTCCAAGATTCCTGACATCACAATGTTCCATAACCCATGTCATCAAAATGCTCCATGACCCTTTTCATCCCAAAGCTCCAAGACCCCTGACATCACAATGTTCTATAACCCCTGCCATCAAAATGTTCCATTACACTTTTCATCAAATTGCTGCATGACCCGGTCATCAAAATGCTCCCTGCACTTCTCATCACAATGCACCATGTCCTTGTCATCAAAATGCTCCATGACTGGTCAGCAGAAAGCTCCATGACCCCTGGCATCACAATGCTAAATGTCATTGTCATCACAATGCTCCATGAACCCTCTCATAACATTGCTCAATGCCCTTGTCATCACAAAGCTCCATGACACTTGTCATAACAATGCTCGATGCCCTTCTCATCACAATGCTCCATGCCCTTGTCATTACAATCCTGCATGATGAATGTATCATAGTGTTCCGTACCCTTGTCATCAAAATGCTCCATGCCCACTCTCATCAAAATAATACATGAAATATTTCAGACCAATATTCCATGCCCTTCTCATCACAATGCTAGATTACCTCTGTCATAACAATGCACCATGACCCCTGCCATCACAATGTTCCACGGCCTAGTCTTCACAAGGTTCCATGACACTTTTCATCACAATGCTGAAAACCACTGTAATCACAATGCTCCATGCCCTTCTCATCACAAAGCTCCATGACGCATGTCATCAGAATGTTCCATGGCCATCTCATCACAATGCTCCATGCCCTTGTCATCACAATGCTCCAAGACCCTTGTAACCACAATGCTCCATGCCCCTTTTCATCTCAATGCTCCCTGAACCCTGCCATCACAGTGCACGATGCCCATCATCATAATACTTCAGTCTATTGTCATCACAATGAAATTAATATTCTCCATGACCTCTGACATCATAATGCTACAAACCCTTGTGATCACAATGTTCCATAAAACTTATCATCACAGCACCCCATGACGCTCATCATCACAATTATCCATGGTCTTATCATCACAATGCTCCATGATCTTTGTCATCACGATGCTCAATACACTTTTCATCACAATGCTCCCTGACACTTGTCGTCAGTATGCTCCATGAACCCTGTCATGACAAGGCTCCATGCCTTTATCATCACAATGATCCATGCCTTTTCATCGCAATGCTCCAAGACACCTGCAATCACAATGCTCCATGCACTTGTCATCCAAATGCTCTCTCACATTAGATATCACAATGTTCCATCACTAGTCATCACATTCCTCCCTCAACCCTGTTATCACAATGTTCCATGACCCCTGTTATCACAAGGCTAAATCCCCTTATCAGCACAATGTTCCATGACCCCTGACATCACAATGTTCCATAACCACTGTCATCAAAATGCTCCATGACCCTTTTCATCCCAAAGCTCCATGACCCCTGGAATCACAGTGTTCTATAACCCCTGTCATCAAAATGTTCCATTGCACTTTTCATCAAATTGCTGCATGACTCTCTCATCAAAATGCTCCCTGCCCTACTCATAACAATGCACCACACGCTGGTCATCAAAATGCTCCATGACCTTTGTCATCACAAAGCTCCATGACCCTTGGCATCACAATGCTCCATGTCATTGTCATCACAATGCTCCATGAAACCTCTCTTCACATTGCTCCATGCCCTTGTCATCACAAATCTCCATGACACTTGTCATCACAATGCTCGGTGCCCTTCTCATCATAATGCTCCATGTCCTTGTCATTACAATCCTCCATGACCCATGTATCACAGTGTACCGTGCCCTTGTCATCACAATGCTCCATGCCCACTCTCATCACAATAATCCATGAAACATTTCAGACCAATGCTCAATGCCCTTCTCATCACAATGCTCCATTACCTCTATCAACAATGCTCCATGACCCCTGCCATCACAATGTTCCACGGCCTTGTGATCACAAGGCTCCATGACCATTGTCATCAAAATGCTCCAAGACCCATGTAATCACAATGCTCCATGCCCTTGTCATCACAAAGCTCCATGACACATGTCATCAGATTTTTCCATGGCCTTCTCCTCACAATGCTCCATGCCCTTATCATCACAATGCTCCATACCCTCGTAATCACAATGCTCCATGCCCCTTTTCATCAGAATGCTCCATGAGACTTGTCATTACAAGTCTCCATGGTCATCTCATCACAATGCTCCAAGACCTTGTCATCACCATGCTCCATTCCCTGGTCATCACAATGCTCCATGACCCCTGTCATCACAAGGCTCCATGACCCTTCTCATCACAATGCTCCAAACCCCTGTAATCACAATGCTCCATGCCCCTTTTCATCACAATGCTCCATGAACCCTGTCATCACAATGAACCATGCCCATCATCATAATGCTTCAGGCTATTGTCATCACAATGAAATCAAAATGCTCCATGATCTCTGTGATCACAATGCTCCAAACCCTGGTGATCACAATGTTGCATAACACTTATCATCACAAAACCCCATGACGCTAATCATCACTATTATCCATGGTTTTCTCATCACAAGGCTCCATGACCTTTGTCATCACAATTCTCAATACTCTTTTCATCACAATGCTCCCTGACACTTGTCATCAGTATGCTCCATGAACTCTGTCATGACAAGGCTCCATGCCTTTTTCATTACAATGATCCATGCCCTTTTCATCACAGTGCTCCAAGACCACTGTAATCATAATGCTCCTTGCCCTTGTCATCACAAAGCTCCATGATGCATATCATCAGAATGTTCCATGCACTTCTCATCACAATGCTCCATGCCCTTATCATCACAATGCTCCATGCTCTTGTCTTCATAATGCACCATTCCAACTGTCATCACAATAATCCATGAAACTTATTAGACCAATGGTCCATGCCCTTGTTATCACATTGCTCCATGCTCTTGTTATCACAATGTTCCAAGACCCCTGTAATCAGAATGCCCCATGCCCCTTTTCATCAGTATGCTCCATGAGACTTGTCATCGCAAGGCTCCATGGTTTTCTCATCACAATGCTCCAGGACCTTGTCATCACAATGGTTCACGACATTGTCATGAAAATTCTCAATGGCCCTTGTCTTCATAATGCTCCAAGCCCTAGTCATCACAGTGCTCCATTATATTTGTCATCACAATCCTCCCTTGCATTTGGCATCACTATGCTCCATGCTATTGTCATCGCAATGGACCATGACATATTTCATCACAATGCCCCCTGACACCTGTCTTCACAATACTCCATGCCCTTGTCATCACAATGTTCCATGCCCTTGTCTTCACAATGCACCATGTCTACTCTCATCACAATAATCTATGAAACTTGTCAGACCAATGCTCCATGCCCCTGTCATAACAATGTTCCATGACCTTGTCATCACAATGCTCCATGTCCCCTGTCA
This sequence comes from Mesoplodon densirostris, assembly GCF_025265405.1. Lineage (NCBI taxonomy): Eukaryota > Metazoa > Chordata > Mammalia > Artiodactyla > Ziphiidae > Mesoplodon > Mesoplodon densirostris. Next base: position 11,661,732 of record NW_026778195.1, on the reverse strand, counting down.
TCACAATATTCCATGAATATTTTCAGCCCAGTGCTCCATGACCCTTGTCATCACAGTGATCCATGCACTTGTCATCCCAATGTTCCATGACGCTTGTAATCACAGTGCTCAATGACATCTGTCATCACAATGCTCCATGCCTTTGTCAGCAAAATGCTACATGACCTTGTCATTACAATGCTCTATGTGCTTATCATCACAATACTCCATTACCATTGTCATCACAATCCTCAATGAACCTTGGGATCACATTGCTTCATGCCCCTGTCATCACAATGCTCCATGCTCTTTGAAATGAAAATGATCCATGACCTCTGTTATCACAATGCTCCAAACCCTTGTGATCACAATGTTCCATAACACTTGTCATCACTATGATCCATGATGTCTGTCATCACAATACTCCATGCCCTTTTCATCACAGTGCTCCATGAAATTTGTCATCACAATTCTCAATACACTTGTCATCACAATGCTCCCTGACACTTGTCAACATAATGCTCCTTGAACCCTGTCACGAAAAGGCTCCATGCCTTTTTCATCACATTGCCCCATGCCGTTTTCCTCCTAATGCTCCATGCCATTGTCATAAAAATACTCCACAAGCTTGTCATCAGAATGCTCCATGACACTTGTCATCACAATTCTCCATGCACTTGTCAGCACAATGCTCCGTGACCCTTGTCATCACAATGCTCCAAGCCATTGTCACCAAAATGCTCCATTACCTTTGGCATCAGAATCCTCCTTGACACTTGGCATCACAATGCTCCATGCCATTTTCATCACAATGGGCCATTACATATGTCATCACAATGCTCCCTGACACCTCTCCTGACAATACTGCATAACCTGGTCATCACAATCCTCCATGCCCTTGTCATCACAATGCGCCATTCCAACTGTCATCACAATAATCCATGAAACTTATTAGACCAATGCTCCATGCCCTTGTCGTCACATTTCTCCATGCCCTTGTTATCACAATGTTCCAAGACACCTGTAATCAGAATCCTCCATGCCCCTTTTCATCAGGGTGCTCCATGAGACTTGTCATCACAAGTCTCCATGGTTTTCTCATCACAATGCTCCAGGACCTTGTCATCACAATGCTTCACGACATTGTCATGAAAATTTTCAATGGCCCTTGTCATCATAATGCTCCATGCCCTATTCATCACAATGCTCCATTATATTTGTCATCACAATCCTCCCTTACATTTGGCATCACAATGCTCCATGCCATTGTCATCGCAATGGACCATGACATATGTCATCACAATGCCCTGACACCTCTCTTCACAATACTCCATGTCCTTGTCATCACAATGTCCCATGCCCTTGTCATCACAATGCACCATGTCCAGTGTCATCACAATAATCTATGAAATTGTCAGACCAAATCTCCATGACCCTGTCATCACAATGCTCCATGCCTTTGTCATCACAATGCTCCATGTCCCCTGTCATCAGAATGCTCCGTGACTCCAGTCATCACAATGCTTCATAAAGTTTGTCATCACAACGGTCCATGCCCATGTCATCACAAGGCTCTGTGACGTTTGTATCCACAATGCTCCATAAACATTTCCTCACAATCCTCAGTGACCCTTGTCCTCACAATACTCCATGTCTTTGTAAGAACAATGCTCCATGACCCTTGTCATCACAATGTGCAATGCGCTTTTCATCACAATGATCCACAACTTTGTCATCACTATGCTCCATAAACCTTGTAATCACAATGCTCCATGCACTTCTCATCCAAATGCTCTCTCACATGAGATATCACAATGTTCCATCACTAGTCATCACAATCCTCCCTCACCCCTGTTATCACAATGTTCCATGACCCCTGACATCACAATATTCCATTACCCTGTCATCAAAATGTTCCATTACACTTTTCTTCAAATTGCTGCATGACCCGGTCATCAAAATGCTCCCTGCCCTTCTCATCACAATGTACCACACACTTGTCATCAAAATGCTCCATGACAATTGTCATCACTAAGATCCATGACCCTTGGCATTACAATGCTCCATTTCATTGTCATCACAATGCTCCATGAACCCTCTCGTCACATTGCTCCATGCCCTTGTCATCACAAAGCTCCATGACACTTGTCATCACAATGTTCGATGCCCTTCTCATCAGAATGCTCCATGCCCTTGTCATTACAATCCTCCATGACCCATGTATCACAGTGTACCGTGCCCTTGACATCACAAAGCGCCACGCCCACTCTCATCACAATAATCCATGAAACATTTCCGACCAATGCTCAATGCCCTTCTCATCACAATGCTCCATTACCTCTGTCATAACAATGCTCCATGACCCCTGCCATCACAATGATCCATGGCCTTGTCATCACAAGGCCCCATGACCCTTGTCATCACAATGATCCAAGACCCATGTAATCACAATGGTCCATGCACTTGTCTTTACAAAGCTCCATGACGCATGTCATCAGAATGTTCCATGGCCTTCTCCTCAAAAAGCTCCATGCCCTTGTCATCACAATGATGCAAGACCCCCGTAATCACAATGCTCCATGCACATTTTCATCAGAATGCTCCATTAGACTTGTCATCACAAGTCTCCATGGTCATCTCATCACAATGCTTCAAGACCTTGTCATCACCATGCTCCATTCCCTTGTAATCACAATGCTCCATGACCTCAGTCATCACAATACTCCATGAACATTTTCAGCCCAATGCTCCATGACCTTCTCATCACAATGGTCAATGACCAATATCATCACAATGCTCCATGAACCTTCTCATCACAATGCTCCAAGAACACTGTAATCACAATGCTCTATGCCCCTTTTCATCTCAATGATCCATGAACCCTGTCATCACAATGCACTATGCCCATCATCATAATGCTTCATGCTATTGTCATCACAACGAAATAAAAATGTTCCATGACCTCTGCTATAACAATGCTCCAAACCCTTGTGATCACAATATTTCATAACACTTGTCATCACAATGCCCCAGGATGCTCGTCATCACAATTATCCATGGACTTCTCATCACAATGCTCCATGACATTCGTCATCACAATGCTCAATACACTTGTCATCAACATGCTCCCTGACACTTGTTGTCTGTATGCTCCTTGAACCCTGTCATGACAAGGCTCCATGCTTTTTTCATCACAATGATCCATGCCGTTTTCATCACAATGCTCCAAGTCCCATGTAATCACAATGGTCCATGCCATTGTCATCACAAAGCTCAATGACGCACGCCATCAGAATGCTCCTTGGTCTTCTCCTCACAATGCTCCCTGCCCTTGTCTTCACAATGTTCCAAGACCCCTGTAATCACAATGCTCCATTCCCCTTTTAATCAGTATGCTCCATGAGACTTGTCATCACAAGGCTCCATGGTTTTGTCATCACAACGCTCCAGGACCTTGTCATCACAATGCTTCACGACCTTGTCATCAAAATTTTCAATTGCCCTTGTCATCATAATGCTCCAAACCCTAATCATCACAATGCTCCATTATATTTGTCATCACAATCCTCCATTACATTTGGTATCAAAAAGCTCCATGCCATTGTCATCGCCATGGACCATGACATATGTCATCACAATGCTCCCTGACACCTGTTTTCACAATACTCCATGACCTTATCATCACAATGCACCATGCCCACTCTCATCACAATAATCAATGAATCTTATCAGACCAATGCTCCATGCCTCTGTCATCACAATTTTCCATGCCCTTGTCATCACAATGCTCCATGACCCCTGTCATCACAATGCTCCGTGACTCCAGTCATCACAGTGCTTCATAACGTTTGTCATCACAATGGTCCATGCCCGCGTCATCACAAGGCTCTGTGACCGTTGTAACCACAATGCTCCATGGACATTTCATCACAATTCTCTGATAAAATTGTCATCACAATGCTCCATGTATTTGTCAGAACAATGCTCCATGACCATTGTTATCAAAATGTGCCACGCGCATTTCATCACAACGTTCCAAACCTTGTCATTGCAATGCTCCATAAATATTGAAATCACTGTGGTCCATGTATTTTTCATCAAAATGCTCTCTCACCAGAGATATCACAATGTTCCATCACTAGTCATCACAATACACCCAAGTCCTTGTAATCACATTGTTCCATGACACTGTCATCACAATGCTACATCCCCTTATCATCACAATGTTCCATGTCCCTTGCCATCACAATGTTCCATAAGCCCTGTCATCCAAATGCTCCATGACCCTTTCCATCCCAAAGCTCCAAGACCCCTGACATCACAATGTTCTATAACCCCTGCCATCAAAATGTTCCATTACACTTTTTATCAAATTGCTGCATGACCCGGTCATCAAAATGCTCACTGCCCTTCTCATCAAAATGCTCCATGACTTGTCATCACAAAGCTCCAAGACCCTTGGCATCACAATGCTCCATGTCATTGTCATCACAATGCTCCATGAACCCCTCATCACATTGCTCCATGCCCTTGTCATCACACAGCTCCATGACACTTGTCATCACAATGCTCGATGCGCTTCTCATCACAATGATCCATGCCCTTGTCATTACATTCCTGCATAACCCATGTATCACAGTGTTCCGTGCCCTTGTCTTCAAAATGCTCCATGCCCACTCTCATCACAATAATCCATGAAACATTTCAGACCAAAGTTCCATACCCTTCTCATCACAATGCTCCATTACCCCTGTCATAATAATGCACCATGACACCTGCCATCACAATGATCCACGGCCTAGTCATCACAAGGTTCCATGATAATTCTCATCACAATGCTCAAGACCCCTGATATCACAATGCTCCATGCCCTTGTCATCACAAAGCTCCATGTCGCATGTCATCAGAATGTTCCATGGCCTTCTCATCACAATGCTCCATGCCCTTGTCATCACAATGCTCCAAGACCCTTGTAATCACAATGCTCCATGCCCCTTCTCATCTCAATGCTCCATGACCCTTGTCACCACAATGCTCCATGCGCTTGTCAGCACAATGCCCCATGACACATGTCATCACAATGCACCATGCGCTTGTCATCACAGTGCTCCACAACATTGTCATCACAATGCTCCATAAAATTTGTCATCACAATGCTCCATTCACTTCTCATCAAAATGCTCTCTCACCACTGATATCACAATGCTACATCACTATTTGTCAAAATACTCCCTCACCCCTGTCATCACAATGTTCCATGACTCCTGTCATCACAATGCTACATGCACTTATCATCACAATGTTCGATGACCCCTGACATCACAATGTTCCATAACACCTGTCATCATAATGTTCCATGACAAATTTCATCAAATTGCTCCATGCCCTTGCCATCACAATGCTGCATTACCCCTGTCATAACAATGCTCCATAACCCCTGCCATCAAAATGTTCTATGGCCTTGTCATCACAAGGCTCCATGACCCTTCTCATCACAATGCTCCAAGAACACTGTAATCACAATGCTCTATGCCCCTTTTCATCTCAATGATCCATGAACCCTGTCATCACAATGCACCATGCCCATCATCATAATGATTCATGCTATTGTCATCACAAAGAAATAAAAATGCTCCATGACCTCTGTCATAAAAATGCTCCAAACCCTTGTGATCACAATATTCCATAACACTTGTCATCACAAAGCCCCATGACGCTCTTCATCACAATTATCCATGGTCTTCTCATCACAATGCTCCATGACCTTCGTCATCACAATGCTCAATACACTTGTCATCAAAATGCTCCCTGACACTTGTTGTCTGTATGCTCCTTGAACTCTGTCATGACAAGGCTCCATGCCTTTTTCATCACAATGATCCATGCACTTTTCATCACGGTGCTCCAAGACCAATGTTATCACAATGCTCCATGCACTTGTCATCACAAAGCTCAATGACACATGCCATCAGAATGCTCCTTGGTCTTCTCCTCACCATGCTCCATGCCCTTGTCATCAAAATGTTCCAAGACCCCTGTAATCACAATGCTCCATGCCCCTTTTCATCAGTATGCTCCATGAGACTTGTCATCAAAAGGCTCCATGGTTTTGTCATCACAATGCGCCAGGACCTTGTCATCACAATGCTTCATGACCTTGTCATGAAAATATTCAATGGCCCTTGTCATCATAATGCTCCAAGCCCTAATCATCACAATGCTCCATTATATTTGTCATCACAAACCTCCATTATCTTTGGCATCACAATGCTCCATGCCATTGTCATCGCAATGGGCCATGACATATGTCATCACAATGCTCCCTGACACCTGTCTTCACAATACTCCATGACCTTATCATCACAATGCTCCATGCCCTTGTCATCACAATGCACCATGCCCACTCTCATCACAATAATCTATGAAACTTGTCAGACCAATGCACCATGCCCCTGTCATCACAATGCACCATGCCCTTGTCATCACAGTGCTCCATGACCCCTGTCATCACAACGCTCTGTGCCTCCAGTCATCACAATGCTTCATAAAGATTGTCATCACAATGGTCCATGCCCGCGTCATCACAAGGCTCTGTGACCTTTGTATCCACAATGCTCCATGAATATTTCATCACAATTCTCTGTGACCCTTGTCATCACAATGCTCCATGTCTTTGTCTGAACAATGCTCCATGACCATTGTCATCACAGTGTGCCACGTGCATTTCATCACAACTGTCCACAACCTTGTCATTGCAATGCTCCATAATCCTTGTAATCACAATGGTCCATGCACTTCTCATCAAAATGCTCTCTCACCAGAGATATCACAATGTTCCATCACTAGTCATCACAATACTCCCTCACCCCTGGAATCACAGTGATCCATGACCCTGTCATCACAATGCTACATCCACTTGTCATCACAATGTTCCATGACCCCTTCCATCACAATGTTCCATAAGCCCTGTCATCAAAATGCTCCATGACCCTTTCCATCCCAAAGCTCCAAGTCCCCTGCCATCACAATGTTCTATAACCCCTGCCATCTAAATGTTCCATTACACTTTTAATCAAATTGCTGCAGGACCCGGTTATCAAAATGATCCCTGCCCTTCTCATCAAAATGCTCCATGACTTGTCATCACAAAGCCCGAAGACCCTTGGCATCACAATGCTCCATGTCATTGTCATCACAATGCTCCATGTACCCTCTCATCACATTGCTCCATGCCCTTGTCATCACACAGCTCCATGACATTTGTCATCACAATGCTCAATAAACTTGTCATCACAATGCTCCCTGACCCTTGTCATCAGTATGCTCCTTAAACACTGTCATAACAAGTTTCCATGCATTTTTCATCACAATGATCCATGACCATTTCATCAAAATGCTCCAAGACCCCTGTAATCACAATGCTCCATGCCCCTTTTCATCAGAATGCTCCATGAGACTTGCCATCACAAGTCTCCATGGTCTTCTCATCACAATGTTCCAGGACCTTGACATCACCATGATCCATTCCCTTGTCATCACAATGCTCCATGACCCCTGTCATCACAATAATCCATGAACATTTTCAGCCCAATGCTCCACGACCTTCTCATCACAATGCTCCATTGCCAATATCATCAAAATGCCACATGACCACTGTCATCACAACACTCCATGACACCTGACCACACAATGATCCAGGACTCTGGTCATCACAATGCTCCATTCCCTTGTCATCACATTGCTACATGACACCTGTCATCACAACTCTCCATGAACATTTTCAGCCCAGTGCTCCATGACCATTGTCATCACAGTGATCCATGCCCATGTCATCCCAATGCTCCATGACCCCTGTATTCACAATGCTCCTTGACGCTTGTCATCACAGTGCTCCATGACACATGTCATCACAATGCTCCATGCCTTTGTCAGCAAAATGCTCCATGAACCCTCTCATCACATTGCTCCATGCCCTTGTCATCACAAAGCTCCATGCTCCTTGAAATCAAAATGATCCATGACCTCTGTCATCACAATGCTCCATACCCTTGTGATCACAATGTTCCATAACACTTGTCATCACAACGCTCCATGATGCCTGTCATCACAATACTCCATGCCCTTTTCATCACAATGCTCCATGACCTTTGTCACCACAATTCTCAATACACTTGTCATCACAATGCTCCCTGACACTTGTCATCAGAATGCTCCTTGTACCCTGTCACGAAAAGGCCCCATGCCTTTTTCATCCCAATGCCCCATGCCATTTTCATCACAATGCTCCATGCCATTGTCATCAAAATACTCCACAAGCTTGTCATCAGAATGCTCCATGACCCTTGTCATCACAGTTCTCCATGCACTTGTCAGCACAATGCTCCCTGACCCTTGTCATCACAATGCTCCAAGCCATTGTCATCACAATGCTCCATTACCTTTGTCATCAGAATCCTCCCTGACACTTGGCATCACAATGCTCCATGCCATCCTCATCACAATGGGCCATTACATATGTGATCACAATGCTCCCTGACAGCTGTCTTCACAATACGGCATGACCTGGTCATCACAATGCTCCATGCCCTTGTCAACACAGTGTGCTATTCCAACTGTCATCGCAATACTCCATGAAAGTTATTAGTCCAATGTTCCATGCCCTTGTCATCACAATGCTCCATGCCCTTGTTATCACAATGCTCGATGACCCCTGTCATCAGAATGCTCCGTGACTCCAGTCATCACAATGCTTCATGACCTTTGTCATCCCAATGGTCCATGCCCTTGTCATCAACAGTCTCTGTGACCTTTTTAACCACAATGCTCCATGAACTTTTCATCACAATGCTCTTTGACCCTTGTCATCACAATGCTCTATGCCTTACTCAGCACAGTGCTCCATGACGCTTGTCACCACAATGCTCCATGCGCTTGTCAGCCCAATGCTCCATGACACATGTCATCACAATGCACCATGCGCTTGTCATCACAGTGCTCCACAACATTGTCATCACAATGCTCCATAAAATTTGTCATCACAATGCTCCATGCACTTCTCATCACAATGCTCTCTCACCACTGATATCACAATGCTACATCACTATTTGTCACAATGCTCCATGACCCCTGTCATCACAATGTTCCATGGCTCCTGTCATCACAATGCTACATGCACTTATCATCACAATGTTCGATGACCCCTGAAATCACAATGTTCCATAAAACCTGTCATCAAAATGTTCCATGACACTTTTCATCAAATTGCTCCATGACCCTGTCATCAGAATGCTCCCTGCCCTTCTCATCACAATGCACAACGCCCTTGCCATCAAAATGCTCCATGACCTTTGTCATCACAAAGATCCATGACCCTTGGCATCACAATGCTCCATGTCATTGTCATCACAATGCTCCATGAACACTCTCATCACATTGCTCCATGCCCTTGTCTTCACATAGCTGCATGACACATGTCATCAGAATGCTCCATGCCCTTGCCATCACAATGCTCCATTACCCCTGTCATAACAATGCACCATGACCCCTGCCATCACGATGTTCCATGGCCTTGTCATCAGAAGGCTCTATGACCCTTCTCATCACAATGCTCCAGTAACACTGTAATCACAATGCTCTATGCCCCTTTTCCTCTCAATGATCCATGAACCCTGTCATCAAAATGCACCATGCCCATCATCATAATGCTTCATGCTATTGTCATAACAACGAAATCAAATTGTTCCATGACCTCTGTCATAACAATGCTCCAAACCCTTGTGATCACAATATTCCATAACACTTGTCATCACAATGCCCCATGAGGCTCGTCATCACAATTATCCACGGGCTTCTCATCACAATGCTCCATGACCTTCGTCATCACAATGCTCAATGCACATGTCATCAACATGCTCCCTGACATTTGTTGTCTGTATGCTCCTTGAACCCTGTCATGACAAGGCTGCATGCCTTTTTCATCACAGTGATCCATGCCCTTTTCATCACAGTGCTCCAAGTCCCATGTAATCACAGTGGTCCATGCCATTGTCATCACAAAGCTCAATGACGCATGCCATCAGAATGCTCCTTGGTCTTCTCCTCACAATGCTCCATGCCCTTGTCTTCACAATGTTCCAAGACCCCTGTAATCACAATGCTCCATTCCCCTTTTAATCAGTATGCTCAATGAGACTTGTCATCTCAAGGCTCCATGGTTCTGTCATCACAATGCTCCATGCCCTTGTCTTCACAATGTTCCAAGACCCCTGTAATCACAATGCTCCATGTCCCTTTTCATCAGAATGCTCCATGAGACTTGCCATCACAAGTCTCCATGGTCTTCTCATCACAATGTTCCAGGACCTTGACATCACCATGATCCATTCCCTTGTCATCACAATGCTCCATGACCACTGTCATCACAATAATCCATGAACATTTTCAGCCCAATGCTCCACGACATTCTCATCACAATGCTCCATTGCCAATATCATCACAATGCTCCATGACCACTGTCATCACAACAATCCATGACACCTGACCACACAATGATCCAGGACACTTGTCATCACAATGCTCCATTAACTTGTCATCACAACGCTACATGACACCTGTCATCACAACTCTCCATGAACATTTTCAGCCCAGTGCTCCATGACCCTTGTCATCACAATGATCCATGCCCTTGTCATCCCAATGCTCCATGACCCCTGTATTCACAATGCTCCTTGACGCTTGTCATCACAGTGCTCCATGACACATGTCATCACAATGCTCCATGCCTTTGTCAGCAAAATGCTACATGACCTTGTCATTACAATGCTCTATGCACTTGTCATCACAATACTCCATTTCCATTGTCATCACAATCCTCCATGGACTTTGGGATCACATTGCTTCATGCCCTTGTCATCACAATGCTCCATTCTCCTTGAAATCCAAATGATCCATGACCTCTGTCATCACAATGCTCCAAACCCTTGTGATCACAATGTTCCATAACACTTGTCATCACAACCCTCCATGATGCCTGTCATCACAATACTCCATGCCCTTTTCATCACAATGCTCCATGACCTTTGTCACCACAATTCTCAATACACTTGTCATCACAATGCTCCCTGACACTTGTCATCAAAATGCTCCTTGAACCCTGTCACGAAAAGGCTCCATGCCTTTTTCATCACAATGCCCCATGCCATTTTCATCACAATGCTCCATGCCATTGTCATCAAAATACTCCACAAGCTTGTCATCAGAATGCTCCATGACCCTTGTCATCACAATTCTCCATGCACTTGTCAGCACAATGCTCCCTGACCCTTTTCATCACAATGATGCAAGCCATTGTCATCACAATGCTCCAATACCTTTGTCATCAGAATCCTCCCTGACACTTGGCATCACAATGCTCCATGCCATCCTCATCACAATGGGCCATTACATATGTGATCACAATGCTCCCTGACACCTGTCTTCACAATACGGCATGACCTGGTCATCACAATGCTCCATGCCCTTGTCATCACAGTGTGCCATTCCAACTCTCATCGCAATACTCCGTGAAAGTTATTAGACCAATGTTCCATGCACTTGTCATCACAATGCTCCATGCCCTTCTTATCACAATGCTCCATGACCCCTATCATCACATTGATCCGTGACTCCAGTCATCACAATGCTTCATGACCTTTGTCATCACAATGGTCCATGCCCTCGTCATCAACAGTCTCTGTGACCTTTTTAACCACAATGCTCCATGAAATTTTCATCACAATGCTCTTTGACCCTTGTCATCACAATGCTCTATGCCTTTCTCAGCACAATGCTCCATGACCCTTGTCATCACAATGCTCCATGCGCTTGTCAGCACAATGCTCCATGACACATGTCATCACAATGCACCATGCGCTTGTCATCACAGTGCTCCACAACATTGTCATCACAATGCTCCATAAAATTTGTCATCACAATGCTCCATGCACTTCTCATCAAAATGCTCTCTCACCACTGATATAACAATGCTACATCACTATTTGTCACAATACTCCCTCACCCCTGTCATCACAATGTTCCATGACTCCTGTCATCACAATGCTACATGCACTTATCATCACAATGTTCGATGATCCCTGAAATCACAATGTTCCATAACACCTGTCATCAAAATGTTCCATGACACTTTTCATCAAATTGCTCCATGACCCTGTCATCAGAATGCTCCCTGCCCTTCTCATCACAATGCACAACGCCCTTGCCATCAAATGCTCCATGACCTTTGTCATCACAAAGATCCATGACCCTTGGCATCACAATGCTCCATGTCATTGTCATCACAATGCTCCTTGAACGCTCTCATCACATTGCTCCATGCCCTTGTCTTCACATAGCTCCATGACACATGTCATCAGAATGCTCCATGGCCTTCTCATCACAATGCTCCAAGCCCTTGCCATCACAATGCTCCATTACCCCTGTCATAACAATGCTCCATGATCCCTGCCATCACGATGTTCCATGGCCTTGTCATCACAAAGCTCCTTGAACCTTCTCATCACAATGCTCCAAGAACACTGTAATCACAATGCTCTATGCCCCTTTTCATCTCAATGATCCATGAACCCTGTCATCACAATGCACTATGCCCATCATCATAATGCTTCATGCTATTGTCATAACAACGAAATCAAAATGTTCCATGACCTCTGTCATAACAATGCTCCAAACCCTTGTGATCACAATATTCCATAACACTTGTCATCACAATGCCCCAGAATGCTCGTCATCACAATTATCCATGGTCTTCTCATCACAATGCTCCATGACCTTCGTCATCACAATGCTCAATACACTTGTCATCAACATGCTCCCTGACACTTGTTGTCTGTATGCTCCTTGAACCCTGTCATGACAAGGCTCCATGCCTTTTTCATCACAATGATCCATGCCCTTTTCATCACAATTATCCAAGTCCCATGTAATCACAATGGTCCATGCCATTGTCATCACAAAGCTCAATGACGCATGCCATCAGAATGCTCCTTGGTCTTCTCCTCACAATGCTCCATGCCCTTGTCTTCACAATGTTCCAAGACCCCTGTAATCACAATGCTCCATTCCCCTTTTAATCAGTATGCTCCATGAGACTTGTCATCACAAGGCTCCATGGTTTTTTCATCACAATGATCCAGGACCTTGTCATCACAATACTTCACGACCTTGTCATCAAAATTTTAAATGGCCCTTGTCATCATAATGCTCCAAACCTTAATCATCACAATGCTCCATTATATTTGTCATCACAATCCTCCATTACATTTGGTATCACAAAGCTCCATGCCATTGTCATCGCCATGGACCATGACATAAGTCATCACAATGCTCCCTGACACCTGTCTTCACAATACTCCATCTCCTTATCATCACAATGCTCCATGCCCTTGTCATCACAATGCACCATGACCACTCTCATCACAATAATCTATGAAATTGTCAGACCAATGCTCCATGCCACTGTCATCACAATGCTCCATGACCTTGTCATCACAATGCTCCATGACCCCTGTCATCACAATGCTCCGTGACTCCAGTCATCACAATGCTTCATAACGTTTGTCATCACAATGGTCCATGCCCGCGTCATCACAAGGCTCTGTGACCTTTGTAACCACAATGCTCCATGAACTTTTCATCACAATTCTCTGAGAAACTTGTCATCACAATGCTCCATGTCTTTGTCAGAACAATGCTCCATGACCATTGTCATCACAATGTGCCACACACATTTCATCACAACGTTCCAAACCTTGTCATTGCAATGCTCCATAAACCTTGTAATCACAATGGTCCATGCACTTCTCATCAAAATGCTCTCTCACCAGAGATGTCACAATGTTCCATCACTAGTCATCACAATACACCCTCATCCTTGTAATCACAAGGTTCCATGACCCTGTCATCACAATGCTACATCCCCTTATCATCACAATGTTCCATGACCCCTGCCAGCACAATGTTCCATAAGCCCTGTCATCAAAATGCTCCATGACCCTTTCCATCCCAAAGCTCCAAGACACCTGACATCACAATGTTCTATAACCCCTGCCATCAAAATATTCCATAACACTTTTTATCAAATTGCTGCATGACCCGGTCATCAAAATGCTCCCTGTCCTTCTCATCAAAATGCTCCATGACTTGTCATCACAAAGCTCCAAGACCCTTGGCATCACAATGCTCCATGTCATTGTCATCACAATGCTCCATGAACCCTCTCATCACATTGCTCCATGCCCTTGTCATCACACAGCTCCATGACACTTGTCATCACAATGCTCGATGCCCTTCTCATCACAATGCTCCATGCCCTTGTCATTACAGTCCTGCATGACACATGTATCACAGTGTTCCGTGCCCTTGTCATCACAATGCTCCATGCCCACTCTCATCACAATAATCCATGAAACATTTCAGACCAAAGTTCCATACCCTTCTCATCACAATGCTCCATTACCCCTGTCATAACAATGCACCATGACACCTGCTATCACAATGATCCACGGCCTAGTCATCACAAGGTTCCATGATAATTCTCATCACAATGCTCAAGAACCTGATATCACAATGTTCCATGCCCTTGTCATCACAAAGCTCCATGACGCATGTCATCATAATGTTCCATGGCCTTCTCATCACAATGCTCCATGCCCTTGTCATCACAATGCTCCAAGACCCTTGTCATCACAATGCTCAATGCCACTTTTCATCTCAATGCTCCATGAACCCTGTCATCACAATGCACCATGCCCCTCATCATAATGCTTCAGGCTATTGTCATCACAATGAAATCAATATTCTGCATGACCTCTGTCATCATAATGCTCCAAACCCTTGTGATCACAATGCTGCATAACACGTATCATCACAACACCCCATGACGCTCATCATCACAAATATCCATGGTCTTCTCATCACAATGCTCCATGATCTTTGTCATCACAATGCTCAATACACTTGTCATCACAATGCTCCCTGACCCTTGTCGTCTGTATGCTCCTTGAACCCTGTCATGACAAGTTTCCATGCATTTTTCATCACAATGATCCATGACCATTTCATCACAATGCTCCAAGGTCCCTGTAATCACAATGCTCCATGGCGTTGTCATCACAAAACTCCATGACGCTTGTCATCAGAATGCTCCATGGACTTCTCATCACAGTGCTATATGCCCTAGGCATAACAATGCTCCTAGACCCCTGGAATCACAATGCTCCATGCCCCTTTTCATCAGAATGCTCCATGAGACTTGCCATCACAAGTCTCCATGGTCTTCTCATCACAATGTTCCAGGACCTTGACATCACCATGATCCATTCCCTTGTCATCACAATGCTCCATGACCCCTGTCATCACAATAATCCATGAACATTTTCAGCCCAATGCTCCACGACCTTCTCATCACAATGCTCCATTGCCAATATCATCACAATGCTCCATGACCACTGTCATCACAACAATCCATGACACCTGACCACACAATGATCCAGGACTCTTGTCATCACAATGCTCCATTAACTTGTCGTCACAATGCTACATGACACCTGTCATCACAACTCTCCATGAACATTTTCAGCCCAGTGCTCCATGACCCTTGTCATCACAATGATCCATGCCCTTGTCATCCCAATGCTCCATGACCCCTGTATTCACAATGCTCCTTGACGCTTTTCATCACAGTGCTCCATAACACATGTCATCACAATGCTCCATGCCTTTGTCAGCAAAATGCTACATGACCTTGTCATTACAATGCTCTATGCACTTGTCATCACAATACTCCATTTCCATTGTCATCACAATCCTCCATGAACTTTGGGATCACATTGCTTCATGCCCTTGTCATCACAATTCTCCATGCTCCTTGAAATCCAAATGATCCATGACCTCTGTCATCACAATGCTCCAAACCCTTGTGATCACAATGTTCCATAACACTTGTCATCACAACGCTCCATGATGCCTGTCATCACAATACTCCATGCCCTTTTCATCACAATGCTCCATGACCTTTGTCACCGCAATTCTCAATACACTTGTCATCACAATGCTCCCTGACACTTGTCCTCAGAATGCTCCTTGAACGCTGTCAAGAAAAGGCTCCATGCCTTTTTCATCACAATGCCCCATGCCATTTTCATCACAATGCTCCATGCCATTGTCATCAAAATACTCTACAAGCTTGTCATCAGAATGCTCCATGACCCTTGTCATCACAATTCTCCATGCACTTTTCAGCACAATGCTCCCTGACCCTTGTCATCACAATGCTGCAAGCCATTGTCATCACAATGCTCCAATACCTTTGTCATCAGAATCCTCCCTGACACTTGGCATCACAATGCTCCATGCCATCCTCATCACAATGGGCCATTACATATGTGATCACAATGCTCCCTGACACCTGTCTTCACAATACGGCATGACCTGGTCATCACAATGCTCCATGCCCTTGTCATCACAGTGTGCCATTCCAACTCTCATCGCAATACTCCATGAAAGTTATTAGACCAATGTTCCATGCACTTGTCATCACAATGCTCCATGCCCTTGTTATCACAATGCTCCCTGACCCCTGTCATCACAATGCTCCCTGACTCCAGTCATCACAATGCTTCATGACCTTTGTCATCACAATGGTCCATGCCCTCGTCATCAACAGTCTCTGTGACCTTTTTAACCACAATGCTCCATGAAATTTTCATCACAATGCTCTTTGACCCTTGTCATCACAATGCTCTATGCCTTTCTCAGCACAATGCTCCATGACCCTTGTCATCACAATGCTCCATGCGCTTGTCACCACAATGCTCCATGACACATGTGATCACAATGCACCATGCGCTTGTCACCACAGTGCTCCAAAACATTGTCATCACAATGCTCCATAAAATTTGTCATCACAATGCTCCATGCACTTCTCATCAAAATGCTCTCTCACCACTGATATCACAATGCTACATCACTATTTGTCACAATACTCCCTCACCCCTGTCATCACAATGTTCCATGACTCCTGTCATCACAATGCTACATGCACTTATCATCACAATGTTCGATGATCCCTGAAATCACAATGTTCCATAACATCTGTCATCAAAATGTTCCATGACACTTTTCATCATATTGCTCCATGACCCTGTCATCAGAATGCTCCCTGACCTTCTCATCACAATGCACAACGCCCTTGCCATCACAATGCTCCATGACCTTTGTCATCACAAAGATCCATGACCCTTGGCATCACAATGCTCCATGTCATTGTCATCACAATGCTCCATGAACGCTCTCATCACATTGCTCCATGCCCTTGTCTTCACATAGCTCCATGACACATGTCATCAGAATGCTCCATGGCCTTCTCATCACAATGCTCCAAGCCCTTGCCATCACAATGCTCCATTACCCCTGTCATAACAATGCTCCATGATCCCTGCCATCACGATGTTCCATGGCCTTGTCATCACAAAGCTCCTTGAACCTTCTCATCACAATGCTCCAAGAACACTGTAATCACAATGCTCTATGCCCCTTTTCATCTCAATGATCCATGAACCCTGTCATCACAATGCACTATGCCCATCATCATAATGCTTCATGCTATTGTCATAACAACGAAATCAAAATGTTCCATGACCTCTGTCATAACAATGCTCCAAACCCTTGTGATCACAATATTCCATAACACTTGTCATCACAATGCCCCAGAATGCTCGTCATCACAATTATCCATGGTCTTCTCATCACAATGCTCCATGACCTTCGTCATCACAATGCTCAATACACTTGTCATCAACATGCTCCCTGACACTTGTTGTCTGTATGCTCCTTGAACCCTGTCATGACAAGGCTCCATGCCTTTTTCATCACAATGATCCATGCCCTTTTCATCACAATTATCCAAGTCCCATGTAATCACAATGGTCCATGCCATTGTCATCACAAAGCTCAATGACGCATGCCATCAGAATGCTCCTTGGTCTTCTCCTCACAATGCTCCATGCCCTTGTCTTCACAATGTTCCAAGACCCCTGTAATCACAATGCTCCATTCCCCTTTTAATCAGTATGCTCCATGAGACTTGTCATCACAAGGCTCCATGGTTTTTTCATCACAATGATCCAGGACCTTGTCATCACAATACTTCACGACCTTGTCATCAAAATTTTAAATGGCCCTTGTCATCATAATGCTCCAAACCTTAATCATCACAATGCTCCATTATATTTGTCATCACAATCCTCCATTACATTTGGTATCACAAAGCTCCATGCCATTGTCATCGCCATGGACCATGACATAAGTCATCACAATGCTCCCTGACACCTGTCTTCACAATACTCCATCTCCTTATCATCACAATGCTCCATGCCCTTGTCATCACAATGCACCATGACCACTCTCATCACAATAATCTATGAAATTGTCAGACCAATGCTCCATGCCACTGTCATCACAATGCTCCATGACCTTGTCATCACAATGCTCCATGACCCCTGTCATCACAATGCTCCGTGACTCCAGTCATCACAATGCTTCATAACGTTTGTCATCACAATGGTCCATGCCCGCGTCATCACAAGGCTCTGTGACCTTTGTAACCACAATGCTCCATGAACTTTTCATCACAATTCTCTGAGAAACTTGTCATCACAATGCTCCATGTCTTTGTCAGAACAATGCTCCATGACCATTGTCATCACAATGTGCCACACACATTTCATCACAACGTTCCAAACCTTGTCATTGCAATGCTCCATAAACCTTGTAATCACAATGGTCCATGCACTTCTCATCAAAATGCTCTCTCACCAGAGATGTCACAATGTTCCATCACTAGTCATCACAATACACCCTCATCCTTGTAATCACAAGGTTCCATGACCCTGTCATCACAATGCTACATCCCCTTATCATCACAATGTTCCATGACCCCTGCCAGCACAATGTTCCATAAGCCCTGTCATCAAAATGCTCCGTGACCCTTTCCATCCCAAAGCTCCAAGACACCTGACATCACAATGTTCTATAACCCCTGCCATCAAAATATTCCATAACACTTTTTATCAAATTGCTGCATGACCCGGTCATCAAAATGCTCCCTGTCCTTCTCATCAAAATGCTCCATGACTTGTCATCACAAAGCTCCAAGACCCTTGGCATCACAATGCTCCATGTCATTGTCATCACAATGCTCCATGAACCCTCTCATCACATTGCTCCATGCCCTTGTCATCACACAGCTCCATGACACTTGTCATCACAATGCTCGATGCCCTTCTCATCACAATGCTCCATGCCCTTGTCATTACAGTCCTGCATGACACATGTATCACAGTGTTCCGTGCCCTTGTCATCACAATGCTCCATGCCCACTCTCATCACAATAATCCATGAAACATTTCAGACCAAAGTTCCATACCCTTCTCATCACAATGCTCCATTACCCCTGTCATAACAATGCACCATGACACCTGCTATCACAATGATCCACGGCCTAGTCATCACAAGGTTCCATGATAATTCTCATCACAATGCTCAAGAACCTGATATCACAATGTTCCATGCCCTTGTCATCACAAAGCTCCATGACGCATGTCATCATAATGTTCCATGGCCTTCTCATCACAATGCTCCATGCCCTTGTCATCACAATGCTCCAAGACCCTTGTCATCACAATGCTCAATGCCACTTTTCATCTCAATGCTCCATGAACCCTGTCATCACAATGCACCATGCCCCTCATCATAATGCTTCAGGCTATTGTCATCACAATGAAATCAATATTCTGCATGACCTCTGTCATCATAATGCTCCAAACCCTTGTGATCACAATGCTGCATAACACGTATCATCACAACACCCCATGACGCTCATCATCACAAATATCCATGGTCTTCTCATCACAATGCTCCATGATCTTTGTCATCACAATGCTCAATACACTTGTCATCACAATGCTCCCTGACCCTTGTCGTCTGTATGCTCCTTGAACCCTGTCATGACAAGTTTCCATGCATTTTTCATCACAATGATCCATGACCATTTCATCACAATGCTCCAAGGTCCCTGTAATCACAATGCTCCATGGCGTTGTCATCACAAAACTCCATGACGCTTGTCATCAGAATGCTCCATGGACTTCTCATCACAGTGCTATATGCCCTAGGCATAACAATGCTCCTAGACCCCTGGAATCACAATGCTCCATGCCCCTTTTCATCAGAATGCTCCATGAGACTTGCCATCACAAGTCTCCATGGTCTTCTCATCACAATGTTCCAGGACCTTGACATCACCATGATCCATTCCCTTGTCATCACAATGCTCCATGACCCCTGTCATCACAATAATCCATGAACATTTTCAGCCCAATGCTCCACGACCTTCTCATCACAATGCTCCATTGCCAATATCATCACAATGCTCCATGACCACTGTCATCACAACAATCCATGACACCTGACCACACAATGATCCAGGACTCTTGTCATCACAATGCTCCATTAACTTGTCGTCACAATGCTACATGACACCTGTCATCACAACTCTCCATGAACATTTTCAGCCCAGTGCTCCATGACCCTTGTCATCACAATGATCCATGCCCTTGTCATCCCAATGCTCCATGACCCCTGTATTCACAATGCTCCTTGACGCTTTTCATCACAGTGCTCCATAACACATGTCATCACAATGCTCCATGCCTTTGTCAGCAAAATGCTACATGACCTTGTCATTACAATGCTCTATGCACTTGTCATCACAATACTCCATTTCCATTGTCATCACAATCCTCCATGAACTTTGGGATCACATTGCTTCATGCCCTTGTCATCACAATTCTCCATGCTCCTTGAAATCCAAATGATCCATGACCTCTGTCATCACAATGCTCCAAACCCTTGTGATCACAATGTTCCATAACACTTGTCATCACAACGCTCCATGATGCCTGTCATCACAATACTCCATGCCCTTTTCATCACAATGCTCCATGACCTTTGTCACCGCAATTCTCAATACACTTGTCATCACAATGCTCCCTGACACTTGTCCTCAGAATGCTCCTTGAACGCTGTCAAGAAAAGGCTCCATGCCTTTTTCATCACAATGCCCCATGCCATTTTCATCACAATGCTCCATGCCATTGTCATCAAAATACTCTACAAGCTTGTCATCAGAATGCTCCATGACCCTTGTCATCACAATTCTCCATGCACTTTTCAGCACAATGCTCCCTGACCCTTGTCATCACAATGCTGCAAGCCATTGTCATCACAATGCTCCAATACCTTTGTCATCAGAATCCTCCCTGACACTTGGCATCACAATGCTCCATGCCATCCTCATCACAATGGGCCATTACATATGTGATCACAATGCTCCCTGACACCTGTCTTCACAATACGGCATGACCTGGTCATCACAATGCTCCATGCCCTTGTCATCACAGTGTGCCATTCCAACTCTCATCGCAATACTCCATGAAAGTTATTAGACCAATGTTCCATGCACTTGTCATCACAATGCTCCATGCCCTTGTTATCACAATGCTCCATGACCCCTGTCATCACAATGCTCCCTGACTCCAGTCATCACAATGCTTCATGACCTTTGTCATCACAATGGTCCATGCCCTCGTCATCAACAGTCTCTGTGACCTTTTTAACCACAATGCTCCATGAAATTTTCATCACAATGCTCTTTGACCCTTGTCATCACAATGCTCTATGCCTTTCTCAGCACAATGCTCCATGACCCTTGTCATCACAATGCTCCATGCGCTTGTCACCACAATGCTCCATGACACATGTGATCACAATGCACCATGCGCTTGTCACCACAGTGCTCCAAAACATTGTCATCACAATGCTCCATAAAATTTGTCATCACAATGCTCCATGCACTTCTCATCAAAATGCTCTCTCACCACTGATATCACAATGCTACATCACTATTTGTCACAATACTCCCTCACCCCTGTCATCACAATGTTCCATGACTCCTGTCATCACAATGCTACATGCACTTATCATCACAATGTTCGATGATCCCTGAAATCACAATGTTCCATAACATCTGTCATCAAAATGTTCCATGACACTTTTCATCATATTGCTCCATGACCCTGTCATCAGAATGCTCCCTGACCTTCTCATCACAATGCACAACGCCCTTGCCATCACAATGCTCCATGACCTTTGTCATCACAAAGATCCATGACCCTTGGCATCACAATGCTCCATGTCATTGTCATCACAATGCTCCATGAACGCTCTCATCACATTTCTCCATGCCCTTGTCTTCACATAGCTCCATGACACATGTCATCAGAATGCTCCATGGCCTTCTCATCACAATGCTCCAAGCCCTTGCCATCACAATGCTCCATTACCCATGTCATAACAATGCTCCATGACCCTTGCCATCACGATGTTCCATGGCCTTGTCATCACAAGGCTCCATGACCCTTCTCATCCCAATGCTCCAAGAACACTGTAATCACAATGCTCTATGCCCCTTTTCATCTCAATGATCCATGAACCCTGTCATCACAATGCACTATGCCCATCATCATAATGCTTCATGCTATTGTCATAACAACGAAATCAAAATGTTCCATGACCTCTGTCATAACAATGCTCCAAAACCTTGTGATCACAATATTCCATAACACTTGTCATCACAATGCCCCAGGATGCTCGCCATCACAATTATCCATGGTCTTCTCATCACAATGCTCCTTGACCTTCGTCATCACAATGCTCAATACACTTGTCATCAACATGCTCTCTGACACTTGTTGTCTGTATGCTCCTTGAACCCTGTCATGACAAGGCTCCATGCCTTTTTCATCACAATGATCCATGCCCTTTTCATCACAATGCTCCAAGTCCCATGTAATCACAATGGTCCATGCCTTTGTCATCACAAAGCTCAATGATGCATGCCATCAGAATGCTCCTTGGTCTTCTCCTCACAATGCTCCATGCCCTTGTCTTCACAATGTTCCAAGACCCCTGTAATCACAATGCTCCATTCCCCTTTTAATCAGTATGCGCCATGAGACTTGTCATCACAAGGCTCCATGGTTTTGTCATCACAATGCTCCAGGACCTTGTCATCACAATGCTTCACGACCTTGTCATCAAAATTTTCAATGGCCCTTGTCATCATAATGCTCCAAACCCTAATCATCACAATGCTCCATTATATTTGTCATCACAATCCTCCATTACATTTGGTATCACAAAGCTCCATGCCATGGTCATCGCCATGGACCATGACATATGTCATCACAATGCTCCCTGACACCTGGCTTCACAATGCTCCATGACCTTATCATCGCAATGCTCCATGCCCTTGTCATCACAATGCACCATGCCCACTCTCATCACAATAATCTATGAAACTTGTCAGACCAATGCTCCATGCCACTGTCATCACAATGCTCCATGCCCTTGTCATCACAATGCTCCATGACCGCTGTCATCACAATGCTCCGTGACTCCAGTCATCACAATGCTTCATAACGTTTTTCATCACAATGTTCCATGCCCGCGTCATCACAAGTCTCTGTGACCTTTGTAACCACAATGCTCCATGAACTTTTCATCACAATTCTCTGAGAAACTTGTCATCACAATGCTCCATGTCTTTGTCAGAACAATGCTCCATGACCATTGTCATCACAATGTGCCACGCGCATTTCATCACAACGTTCCAAACCTTGTCATTGCAATGCTCCATAAACCTTGTAATCACAATGGTCCATGCACTTCTCATCAAAATGCTCTCTCACCAGAGATATCACAATGTTCCATCACTAGTCATCACAATACACCCTCGTCCTTGTAATCACAATGTTCCATGACACTGTCATCACAATGCTACATCCCCTTATCATCACAATGTTCCATGACCCCTGCCATCACAATGTTCCATAAGCCCTGTCATCAAAATGCTCCATGACCCTTTCCATCCCAAAGCTCCAAGACCCCTGACATCACAATGTTCTATAACCCCTGCCATCAAAATGTTCCATTACACTTTTTATCAAATTGCTGCATGACCCGGTCATCAAAATGCTCCCTTCCCTTCTCATCAAAATGCTCCATGAATTGTCATCACAAATCTCCAAGACCCTTGGCATCACAATGCTCCATGTCATTGTCATCACAATGCTCCATGAGCCCTCTCATCACATTGCTCCATGCCCTTGTCATCACACAGCTCCGTGACACTTGTCATCAAAATGCTCGATGCCTTTCTCATCACAATGCTCCATGCCCTTGTCATTACAGTCCTGCATGACCCATGTATCACAGTGTTCCGTGCCCTTGTCATCACAATGCTCCATGCCCACTCTCATCACAATAATCCATGAAACATTTCAGAATAAATTTCTATACACTTCTCATCACAATGCTCCATTACCCCTGTCATAACAATGCACCATGACACCTGCCATCACAATGCACCATGACACCTGCCATCACAATGATCCACGGCCTAGTCATCACAAGGTTGAATGATAATTCTCATCACAATGCTCAAGAACCCTGATATCACAATGCTCCATGCCCTTGTCATCACAAAGCTCCATGACACATGTCATCAGAATGTTCCATGGCTTTCTCATCACAATGCTCCATGCCCTTGTCATCACAAGGCTCCAAGACTCTTGTCATCACAATGCTCCATGCCCCATTTCATCTCAATGCTCCATGAAATCTGTCATCACAATGCTCCAAGACCACTGTAATCACAATGCTCCATGCCCCTTTTCATCTCAATTCACCATTAACCCTGTCATCACAATGCACCATGCCCATCATCATAATGCTTCAGGCTATTGTCATCACAATGAAATCAATATTCTGCATGACCTCTGTCATCATAATGCTCCAAACCCTTGTGATCACAATGTTGCATAACACGTATCATCACAACACCCCATGACGCTCATCATCACAATTATCCATGGTCTTCTCATCACAATGCTCCATGATCTTTGTCATCACAATGCTCAATACACTTGTCATCACAATGCTCCCTGACCCTTGTCGTCAGTATGCTCCTTGAACCCTGTCATGACAAGTTTCCATGCATTTTTCATCACAATGATCCATGACCATTTCATCACAATGCTCCAAAGTCCCTGTAATCACCATGCTCCATGCCCTTGTCATCACAAAACTCCATGACACATGTCATCAGAATGCTCCATGGACTTCTCATCACAGTGTTCTATGCCGTAGTCATAACAATGCTCCAAGACCCCTGTAATCACAATGCTCCATGCCCCTTTTCATCAGAATGCTCCATGAGACTTGCCATCACAAGTCTCCATGGTCTTCTCATCACAATGTTCCAGGACCTTGACATCATCATGATCCATTCCCTTGTCATCACAATGCTCCATGACACCTGTCATCACAATAATCCATGAACATTTTCAGCCCAATGCTCCACGACCTTCTCATCACAATGCTCCATTGCCAATATCATCACAATGCTCCATGACCACTGTCATCACAACACTCCAAGACACCTGACAACACAATGATACAGGACTCTTGTCATCACAAAGCTCCATTCCCTTGTCGTCACAATGCTACATGACACCTGTCATCACAACTCTCCATGAACATTTTCAGCCCAGTGCTCCATGACCCTTGTCATCACAATGATCCATGCCCTTGTCATCCCAATGCTCCATGACCCCTGTATTCACAATGCTCCTTGACGCTTGTCATCACAGTGCTCCATGACACATGTCGTCACAATGCTCCATGCCTTTGTCAGCAAAATGCTACATGACCTTGTCATTACAATGCTCTATGCGCTAGTCATCACAATACTCCTTTTCCATTGCCATCACAATCCTCCATGAACTTTGGGATCAAATTTCTTCATGCTATTGTCATCAAAATGCTCCATGCTCCTTGAAATCAAAATGATCCATGACCTCTGTCATCACAATGCTCCAAACCCTTGTGATCACAATGTTCCATAACACTTGTCATCACAACGCTCCATGATACCTGTAATCACAATACTCCATGCCCTTTTCATCGCAATGCTGCGTGACATTTGTCACCACAATTCTCAATAAACTTGTCATCACAATGCTCCCTGACACTTGTCATCAGAATGCTCCTTGAAACCTGTCACGAAAAGGCTCCATGCCTTTTTCATCACAATGCCCCATGCCATTTTCATCACAATGCTCCATGCCATTGTCATCAAAATACTCCACAAGCTTGTCATCAGAATGCTCCATGACCCTTGTCATCACAGTTCTCCATGCACTTGTCAGCACAATGCTCCCTGACCCTTGTCATCACAATGCTCCAAGCCATTGTCATCACAATGCTCCATTACCTTGGTCATCAGAATCCTCCCTGACACTTGGCATCACAATGCTCCATGCCATCCTCATCACAATGGGCCATTACATATGTGATCACAATGCTCCCTGACACCTGTCTTCACAATACGGCATGACCTTGTCATCACAATGCTCCATGCCCTTGTCATCACAGTGTGCCATTCCAACTCTCATCGCAATACTCCATGAAAGTTATTAGACCAATGTTCCATGCCCTTGTCATCACAATGCTCCATGCCCTTGCTATCACAATGCTCCATGACCCCTGTCATCACAATGCTCCGTGACTCCAGTCATCACATTGCTTCATGACCTTTGTCATCACAATGGTCCATGCCCTCGTCATCAACAGTCTCTGTGACCTTTTTAACCAAAATGCTCCATGAACTTTTCGTCACAATGCTCTTTGACCCTTGTCATCACAATGCTCTATGCCTTTCTCAGCACAATGCTCCATGACCCTTGTCATCACAATGCTCCATGCGCTTGTCAGCACAATGCTCCATGACACATGTCATCACAATGCACCATGCGCTTGGCATCACAGTGCTCCACAACATTGTCATCACAATGCTCCATAAAATTTGTCATCACAATGCTCCATGCACTTATCAAAATGCTCTCTCACCACTGATATCACAATGCTACATCACTATTTGTCACAATACTCCCTCACACCTGTCATCACAATGTTCCATGACTCCTGTCATCACAATGCTACATGCACTTATCATCATAATGTTCGATGACCCCTGAAATCACAATGTTCCATAACACCTGTCATCAAAATGTTCCATGACACTTTTCATCAAATTGCTCCATGACCCTGTCATCACAATGCTCCCTGCCCTTCTCATCACAATGCACAACGCCCTTGCCATCAAAATGCTCCATGACTTTTGTCATCACAAAGATCCATGACCCTTGGCATCACAATGCTCCATGTCATTGTCATCACAGTGCTCCATGAACGCTCTCATCACATTGCTCCATGCCCTTGTCTTCACATAGCTCCATGACACATGTCATCAGAATGCTCCATGGCCTTCTCATCACAATGCTCCAAGCCCTGGCCATCAGAATGCTCCATTACCCCTGGCATAACAATGCTCCATGACCCCTGCCATCACGATGTTCCATGGCCTTGTCATCACAAGGCTCCATGACCCTTCTCATCACAATGCTCCAAGAACACTGTAATCACAATGCTCTATGCCCCTTTTCATCTCAATGATCCATGAACCCTGTCATCACAATGCTCTATGCCCATCATCATAATGTGTCATGCTATTTTCATAACAACGAAATCAAAATGTTCCATGACTTCTGTCATAACAATGCTCCAAACCCTTGTGATCACAATATTCCATAACACTTGTCATCACAATGCCCCAGTATGCTCGTCATCACAATTATCCATGGTCTTCTCATCACAATGCTCCATGACCTTTGTCATCACAATGCTCAATACACTTGTCATCAATATGCTCCCTGACACTTGTTGTCTGTATGCTCCTTGAACCCTGTCATGACAAGGCTCCATGCCTTTTTCATCACAATGATCCATGCCCTTTTCATCAAAATGCTCCAAGTCCCATGTAATCACAATGGTCCATGCCATTGTCATCACAAAGCTCAATGACGCATGCCATCAGAATGCTCCTTGGTCTTCTCCTCACAATGCTCCATGCCCTTGTCTTCACAATGTTCCAAGACCCCTGTAATCACAATGCTCCTTTCCCCTTTTAATCAGTATGCTCCATGAGAATTGTCATCACAAGGCTCCATGGTTTTGTCATCACAATGCTCCAGGACCTTGTCATCACAATGCTTCACGACCTTGTCATCAAAATTTTCAATGGCCCTTGTCATTATAATGCTCCAAACCCTAATCATCACAATGCTCCATTATATTTGTCATCACAATCCTCCATCACATTTGGTATCACAAAGCTCCATGCCATTGTCATCGCCATGGACCATGACATATGTCATCACAATGCTCCCTGACACCTGTCTTCACAATACTCCATGACCTTATCATCACAATGTTCCATGCCTTTGTCATCACAATGCACCATGCCCACTCTCATCACAATAATCTATGAAACTTGTCAGACCAATGCTCCATGCCACTGTCATCACAATGCTCCATGACCTTGTCATCACAATGCTCCATGACCCCTGTCATCACAATGCTCCGTGACTCCAGTCATCACAATGCTTCATAACGTTTGTCATCACAATGGTCCATTACCGCATCATCACAAGGCTCTGTGACCTTTGTAACCACAATGCTCCATGAACTTTTCATCACAATTCTCTGAGAAACTTGTCATCACATTGCTCCATGTCTTTGTCAGAACAATGCTCCATGACCATTGTCATCACAATGTGCCACGTGCATTTCATCACAACGTTCCATACCTTGTCATTGCAATGCTCCATAAACCTTGTAATCACAATGGTCCATGCACTTCTCATCAAAATGCTCTCTCACCAGAGATATCACAATGTTCCATCACTAGTCATCACAATACACCCACGTCCTTTTAATCACAATGTTCCATGACACTGTCATCACAATGCTACCTCACCTTATCATCACAATGTTCCATGACCCCTGCCATCACAATGTTCCATAAGCACTGTCATCAAAATGCTCCATGACCCTTTCCATCCCAAAGCTCCAAGACCCCTGACATCACAATGTTCTATAACCCCTGCCATCAAAATGTTCCATTACACTTTATCAAATTGCTGCATGACCCGGTCATCAAAATGTTCCCTGCCCTTCTCATCAAAATGCTCCATGACTTGTCATCACAAAGCTCCAAGACACTTGGCATTACAATGCTCCATGTCATTGTCATCACAATGCTCCATGAACCCTCTCATCACATTGCTCCATGCCCTTGTCATCACACAGCTCCGTGACACTTGTCATCACAATGCTCGATGCCCTTCTCATCATAATGCTCCATGCCCTTGTCATTACAGTCCTGCATGACACATGTATCACAGTGTTCCGTGCCCTTGTCATCACAATACTCCATGCCCACTCTCATCACAATAATCCATGAAACATTTCAGACCAAATTTCTATACCCTTCTCATCACAATGCTCCATAACCCCTGTCATAACAATGCATCATGACACCTGCCATCACAATGCACCATGACAACTGCCATCACAATGATCCACGGCCTAGTCATCACAAGGTTCCATGATAATTCTCATCACAATGCTCAAGACCCCTGATATCACAATGCTCCATGCCCTTGTCATCACAAAGCTCCATGACGCATGTCATCAGAATGTTCCATGGCCTTCTCATCAAAATGCTCCATGCACTTGTCATCACAAGGCTCCAAGACCCTTGTCATCACAATGCTCCATGCCCCATTTCATCTCAATGCTCCATGAAATCTGTCATCACAATGCTCCAAGACCCTTGTAATCACAATGCTCCATGCCCCTTTTCATCTCAGTGCTCCATGACCCCTGTCATCACAATGCACCATGAACATCATCATAATGCTTCAGGCTATTGTCATCACAATGAAATCAATATTCTGCATGACCTCTGTCATCATAATGCTCCAAACCCTTGTGATCACAATGTTGCATAACACGTATCATCACAACACCCCATGACGCTCATCATCACAATTATCCATGGACTTCTCATCACAATGCTCCATGATCTTTGTCATCACAATGCTCAATACACTTGTCATCACAATGCTCCCTGACCCTTGTCGTCAGTATGCTCCTTGAACCCTGTCATGACAAGTTTCCATGCATTTTTCATCACAATGATCCATGACCATTTCATCACAATGCTCCAAGGTCCCTGTAATCACAATGCTCCATGCCCTTGTCATCACAAAACTCCATGACGCATGTCATCAGAATGCTCCATGGCTTTCTCATCACAGTGCTCTATGCTCTAGTCATAACAATGCTCCAAGACCCCTGTAATCACAATGCTCCATGCCCCTTTTCATCAGAATGCTCCATGAGACTTGCCATCACAAGTCTCCATGGTCTTCTCATCACAATGTTCCAGGACCTTGACATCACCATGATCCATTCCCTTGTCATCACAATGCTCCATGACCGCTGTCATCACAATAATTCATGAATATTTTCAGCCCAATGCTCCACGACATTCTCATCACAATGCTCCATTGCCAATATCATCACAATGCTCCATGACCACTGTCATCACAACACTCCATGACACATGACAACACAATGATCCAGGACTCTTGTCATCACAATGCTCCATTAACTTGTCGTCACAATGTTACATGACACCTGTCATCACAACTCTCCATGAATATTTTCAGCCCAGTGCTCCATGACACTTGTCATCACAATGATCCATGCCCTTGTCATCCCAATGCTCCATGACCCCTGTATTCACAATGCTCCTTGACGCTTGTCATCACAGTGCTCCATGACACATGTCATCACAATGCTCCATGCCTTTGTCAGCAAAATGCTACATGACATTGTCATTACAATGCTCTATGCACTTGTCATCACAATACTCCATTTCCATTGTCATCACAATCCTCCATGAACTTTGGGATCACATTGCTTCATGCCCTTGTCATCACAATGCTCCATGCTCCTTGAAATCAAAATGATCCATGACGTCTGTCATCACAATGCTCCAAACACTTGTGATCACAATGTTCCATAACACTTGTCATCACAACGCTCCATGATGCCTGTCATCACAATACTCCATGCCCTTTTCATCACAATGGTCCATGACCTTTGTCACCACAATTCTCAATACTCTTGTCATCACAATGCTCCCTGACACTTGTCATCAGAATGCTCCTTGAACCCTGTCACAAAAAGGCTCCATGCCTTTTTCATCACAATGCCCCATGCCATTTTCATCACAATGCTCCATGCCATCGTCATCAAAATACTCCACAAGCTTGTCATCAGAATGCTCCATGACCCTTGTCATCACAATTCTCCATGCACTTGTCAGCACAATGCTCCCTCACCCTTGTCATCACAATGCTCCAAGCCATTGTCATCACAATGCTCCATTACCTTTGTCATCAGAATCCTCCCTGACACTTGGCATCACAATGCTCCATGCCATCCTCATCACAATGGGCCATTACATATGTGATCACAATGCTCCCTGACACCTGTCTTCACAATACGGCATGACCTGGTCATCACAATGCTCCATGCCCTTGTCATCACAGTGTGCCATTCCAACTCTCATCGCAATACTCCATGAAAGTTATTAGACCAATGTTCCATGCCCTTGTCATCACAATGCTCCATGCCCTTGCTATCACAATGCTCAATGACCCCTGTCATCACAATGCTCCTTGACTCCAGTCATCACAATGCTTCATGACCTTTGTCATCACAATGGTCCATGCCCTCGTCATCAACAGTCTCTGTGACCTTTTTAACCACAATGCTCCATGATCTTTTAATCACAATGCTCTTTGACCCTTGTCATCACAATGCTCTCTGCCTTTCTCAGCACAATGCTCCATGACCCTTGTCTTCACAAAGCTCCATGCGCTTGTCAGCACAATGCTCCATGACACATGTCATCACAATGCACCATGCGCTTGTCAACACAGTGCTCCACAACATTATCATCACAATGCTCCATAAAATTTGTCATCACAATGCTCCATGCACTTCTCATCAAAATGCTCTCTCACCACTGATATCACAATGCTACATCACTATTTGTCACAATACTCCATCACCCCTGTCATCACAATGTTCCATGACTCCTGTCATCACAATGCTACATGCACTTATCATCACAATGTTTGATGACCCCTGAAATCACAATGTTCCATAACACCTGTCATCAAAATGTTCCATGACACTTTTCATTAATTGCTCCATGACCCTTTCATCACAATGCTCCCTGCCCTTCTCATCACAATGCACAACGCCCTTGCCATCAAAATGCTCCATGACCTTTGTCATCACAAACATCCATGACCCTTGGCATCACAATTCTCCATGTCATTGTCCTCACAATGCTCCATGAACACTCTCATCACATTGCTCCATGCCCTTGTCTTCACATAGCTCCATGACACATGTCATCAGAATGCTCCATGGCCTTCTCATCACAATGCTCCAAGCCCTGGCCATCACAATGCTCCATTACCCCTGTCATAACAATGCTCCATGACCCCTGCCATCACGATGTTCCATGGCCTTGTCATCACAAGGCTCCATGACCCTTCTCATCACAATGCTCCAAGAACACTGTAAACACAATGCTCTATGCCCCTATTCATCTCAATGATCCATGAACCCTGTCATCACAATGCACTATGCCCATCATCATAATGCTTCATGCTATTGTCCTAGCAACGAAATCAAAATGTTCTATGACCTCTGTCATAACAATGCTCCAAACCCTTGTGATCACAATATTCCATAACACTTGTCATCACAATGCCCCAGGATGCTCGTCATCACAATTATCCATGGTCTTCTCATCACAATGCTCCATGACCTTCGTCATCACAATGCTCAATACACTTGTCATCAACATAATTCCTGACACTTGTTGTCTGTATGCTCCTTGAACCCTGTCATGACAAGGCTCCATGCCTTTTTCATCACAATGATCCATGCCGTTTTCATCACAATGCTCCAAGTCCCATGTAATCACAATGGTCCATGCCATTGTCATCACAAAGCTCAATGACGCATGCCATCAGAATGTTCCTTGGTCTTCTCCTCACAATGCTCCATGCCCTTGTCTTCACAATGTTCCAAGACCCCTGTAATCACAATGCTCCTTTCCCCTTTTAATCAGTATGCTCCATGAGACTTGTCATCACAAGGCTCCATGGTTTTGTCATCAAAATGCTCCAGGAACTTGTCATCACAATGCTTCACGACCTTGTCATCAAAATTTTCAATGGCCCTTGTCATCATAATGCTCCAAACCCTAATCATCACAATGCTCCATTATATTTGTCATCACAATCCTCCATCACATTTGGTATCACAAAGATCCATGCCATTGTCATCGCCATGGACCATGACATATGTCATCACAATGCTCCCTGACACCTGTCTTCACAATACTCCATGACCTTATCATCACAATGCTCCATGCCCTTGTCATCACAATGCACCATGCCCACTCTCATCACAATAATCTATGAAACTTGTCAGACCAATGCTCCATGCCACTGTCATCACAATGCTCCATGCCCTTGTCATCACAATGCTCCATGAACCCTGTCATCACAATGCTCCATGACTCCAGTCATCCCAATGCTTCATGACCTTTGTCATCACAATGGTCCATGCCCTCGTCATCAACAGTCTCTGTGACCTTTTTAACCACAATGCTCCATGAACTTTTCATCACAATGCTCTTTGACCCTCGTCATCACAATGCTCTATGCCTTTCTCAGCACAATGCTCCATGACCCTTGTCATCACAATGCTCCATGCGCTTGTCATCATAATGCTCCATGACACATGTCATCACAGTGCACCATGCGCTTGTCATCACAGTGCTCCACAACATTGTCATCACAATGCTCCATAAAATTAGTCATCACAATGCTCCATGCATTTCTCAAAATGCTCTCTCAACACTGATATCACAATGCTACATCACTATTTGTCACAATACTCCCTCACCCCTGTCATCACATGTTCCATGCCTCCTGTCATCACAATGCAACATGCACTTATCATCACAATGTTCGATGATCCCTAAAATCACAATGTTCCATAACACCTGTCATCAAAATGTTCCATGACACTTTTCATCAAATTGCTCCATGACCCTGTCATCAGAATGCTCCCTGCCCTTCTCATCACAATGCACAACGCCCTTGCCATCAAAATGCTCCATGACCTTTGTCATCAAAAAGATCCATGACCCTTGGCATCACAATGCTCCATGTCATTGTCATCACAATGCTCCATGAACGCTCTCATCACATTGCTCCATGCCCTTGTCTTCACATAGCTCCATGACACATGTCACCAGAATGCTCCATGGCCTTCTCATCACAATGCTCCAAGCCCTTGCCATCACAATGCTCCACTACCCCTGTCATAACAATGCTCCATGACCCCTGCCATCACAATGCTCCATGCCCTTGTCATCACAATGCTCCAAGACCCTTGTCATCACAATGCTCCATGCCCCATTTCATCTCAATGCTCCATGAAATCTGTCATCACAATGCTCCAAGACCCTTGTAATCACAATGCTCCATGCCCCTTTTCATCTCAATGCTCCATGAACCCTGTCATCACACTGCTCCATGCCCATCATCATAATGCTTCAGTCTATTGTCATCACAATGAAATCAATATTCTGCATGACCTGTGTCATCATAATGCTCCAAAGCCTTGTGATTACAATGTTGCATAACACGTATCATCACAACACCACATGACGCTCATTATCACTATTATCCATGGTCTTCTCATCACAATGCTCCATGATCTTTGTCATCACAATGCTCAATACACTTGTCATCACAATGCTCCCTGACCCTTGTCGTCAGTATGCTCCTTGAACCCTGTCATGACAAGTTTCCATGCATTTTTCATCAAAATGATCCATGACCATTTCATCACAATGCTCCAAGGTCCCTGTAATAACAATGAGCCATGCACTTGTCATCACAAACCTCCATGACGCATGTCATCAGAATGCTCCATGGCCTTCTCTTCACAATGCTCTATGCCCTAGTCATAACAATGCTCCAAGACCCATGTAATCACAATGCACCATGCCCCTTTTCATCAGAATGCTCCATGAGAATTTCCATCACAAGTCTCCATGATCTTCACATCACAATGTTCATGGACTTTGACATCACCATGATCCATTCCCTTGTCATCACAATGCTCCATGACCCCTGTCATCACAATACTCCATGCCCTTTTCATCACAATGCTCCATGACCTTTCTCACCACAATTCTCAATACACATGTCATCACAATGCTCCCTAACACTTGTCGTCAGAATGCTCATTGAACCCTGTCACGAAAAGGCTCCATGCCTTTTACATCACAATGCCCCATGCCGTTTTCATCACAATGCTGCATGCCATTGTCATCAAAATACTCCACCAGCTTGTCATCAGAATGCTCCATGACCCTTGTCATCACAATTCTCCATGCACTTGTCAGCACAATGCTCCGTGCCCCTTCTCATCACAATGCTCCAAGCCATTGTCATCACAATGCTCCATTACCTTTGTCATCAGTATCCTCCATGACACTTGGCCTCACAATGCTCCATGCCATCCTCATCACAATGGGCCATTACAAATGTCATCACAATGCTCCCTGACACCTCTCTTAACAATATGGCATGACCTGGTCATCACAATGCTCCATGCCCTTGTCATCACAGTGTGCCATTCCAATTCTCATCGCAATACTCCATGAAAGTTGTTAGACCAATGTTCCATTTCCTTCTCATCACAATGCTCCATACCTTTGTTATCACAATGCTCCATGACCCCTGTCATCACAATGCTCCGTGACTCCAGTCATCACAATGCCTCATGACCTTTGTCATCACAATGGTCCATGCCCTCGTCATCAACAGTCTCTGTGACCATTTTAACCACAATGCTCCATGAACTTTTCATCACAATGCTCTTTGACCCTTGTCATCACAATGCTCTATGCCTTTCTCAGAACAATGCTCCATGACCCTTGTCATCACAATGCTCCATGCGCTTGTCAGCACAATGCTCCATGACACATGTCATCACAATGCACCATGCGCTTGTCATCGTAGTGCTCCACAACATTGTCATCACAATGCTCCATAAAATTTGTCATCACAATGCTCCATGCACTTCTCATCAAAATGCTCTCTCACCACTGATATCACAATGCTACATCACTATTTGTCACAATAATCCCTCACCCCTGTCATCACAATGTTCCATGACTCCTGTCATCACAATGCTACATGCACTTATCATCACAATGTTCGATGACCCCTGAAATCACAATATTCCATAACACCTGTCATCAACATGTTCCATGACACTTTTCATCAAATTGCTCCATGACCCTGTCATCAGAATGCTCCCTGCCCTTCTCATCACAATGCACAACGCCCTTGCCTTCAAAATGCTCCATGACCTTTGTCATCACAGAGATCCATGACCCTTGGCATCACAATGCTCCATGTCATTGTCATCACAATGCTCCATGAACGCTCTCATCACATTGCTCCATGCCCTTATCTTCACATAGCTCCATGACACGTGTCATCAGAATGCTCCATGGCCTTCTCATCACAATGCTCCAAGCCCTTGCCATCACAAAGCTCCATTACACCTGTCATAACAATGCTCCATGACCCCTGCCATCACGATGTTCCATGGCCTTGTCATCACAAGGCTCCATGACCCTTCTCATCACAATGCTCCAAGAACACTGTAATCACAATGCTCTATGCCCCTTTTCATCTCAATGATCCATGAACCCTGTCATCACAATGCACCATGCCCATCATCATAATGCTTCATGCTATTGTCATCACAACGAAATCAAAATGTTCCATGACCTCTGTCATAAGAATGCTCCAAACCCTTGTGATCACAATATTCCATAACACTTGTCATCACAATGCCCCAGGATGCTCGTCATCACAATTATCCATGGTCTTCTCATCACAATGCTCCATGACCTTCGTCATCACAATGCTCAATACACCTGTCATCAACATGCTCCCTGACACTTGTTGTCTGTATGCTCCTTGAACCCTGTCATGACAAGGCTCCATGCCTTTTTCATCACAATGATCCATGCCGTTTTCATCACAATGCTCCAATCCCATGTAATCACAATGGTCCATGCCATTGTCATCACAAAGCTCAATGACGCATGCCATCAGAATGCTCCTTGGTCTTCTCCTCACAATGCTCCCTGCCCTTGTCTTCACAATGTTCCAAGACCCCTGTAATCACAATGCTCCATTCCCCTTTTAATCAGTATGCTCCATGAGACTTGTCATCACAAGGCTCCATGGTTTTGTCATCACAAGGCTCCAGGACCTTGTCATCACAATGCTTCACGACCTTGTCATCAAAATTTTCAATGGCCCTTGTCATCATAATGCTCCAAACCCTAATCATCACAATGCTCCATTATATTTGTCATCACAATCCTCCATTACATTTGGTATCACAAAGCTCCATGCCATTGTCATCGCCATGGACCATGACATATGTCATCACAATGCTCCCTGACACCTGTCTTCACAATACTCCATGACCTTATCATCACAATGCTCCATGCCCTTGTCATCACAATGCACCATGCCCACTCTCATCACAATAATCTATGAAACTTGTCAGACCAATGCTCCATGCCACTGTCATCACAATGCTCCATGCCCTTGTCATCACAATGCTCCATGACCCCTGTCATCACAATGCTCCGTGACTCCAGTCATCACAATGCTTCATAAAGTTTGTCATCACAGTGGTCCATGCCCGCGTCATCACAAGGCTCTGTGACCTTTGTAACCACAATGCTCCATGAAGTTTTCATCACAATTCTTTGAGAATCTTGTCATCACAATGCTCCATGTCTTTGTCAGAACAATGCTCCATGACCATTGTCATCACAATGTGCCACGCGCATTTCATCACAACGTTCCAAACCTTGTCATTGCAATGCTCCATAAACCTTGTAATCACAATGGTCCATGCACTTCTCATCAAAATGCACTCTCACCAGAGATATCACAATGTTCCATCACTAGTCATCACAATACACCCTCATCCTTGTAATCACAATGTTCCATGACACTGTCATCACAATGCTACATCCCCTTATCATCACAATGTTCCATGACCACTGCCATCACAATATTCCATCAGCCCTGTCATCAAAATGATCCATGACCCTTTCCATCCCAAAGCTCCAAGACCCCTGCCATCACAATGTTCTATAAGCACTGCCATCAAAATGTTCCATTACACTTTTTATCAAATTGCGGCATGACCCGGTCATCAAAATGCTCCCTGCCCTTCTCATCAAAATGCTCCATGACTTGTCATCACAAAGCTCCAAGACCCGTGGCATCACAATGCTCCATGTCATTGTCATCACAATGCTCCATGAACCCTCTCATCACATTGCTCCATGCCCTTGTCATCACACAGCTCCATGACACTTGTCATCACAATGCTCGATGCCCTTCTCATCACAATGCTCCATGCCCTTGTCATTACAGTCCTGCATGACCCATGTATCACAGTGTTCCGTGCCCTTGTCATCACAATGCTCCATGCCCACTCTCATCACAATAATCCATGAAACATTTCAGACCACAATTCCATACCCTTCTCATCACAATGCTCGATTACCCCTGTCATAACAATGCACCATGACACCTGCCATCACAATGATCCACGGCCTAGTCATCACAAGCTTCCATGATAATTCTCATCACAATGCTCAAGACCCCTGATATCACAATGCTCCATGCCCTGGTCATCACAAAGCTCCATGACGCATGTCATCAGAATGTTCCTTGGCCTTCTCATCACAATGCTCCATGCCCTTGTCATCACAATGCTCCAAGACCCTTGTCATCACAATGCTCCTTGCCCCATTTCATCTCAATTCTCCATGAAATCTGTCATCACAATGCTCCAAGACCCTTGTAATCACAATGCTCCATGCCCCTTTTCATCTCAGTGCTCCATGACCCCTGTCATCACAATGCACCATGAACATCATCATAATGCTTCAGGCTATTGTCATCACAATGAAATCAATATTCTGCATGACCTCTGTCATCATAATGCTCCAAACCCTTGTGATCACAATGTTGCATAACACGTATCATCACAACACCCCATGACGCTCATCATCACAATTATCCATGGTCTTCTCATCACAATGCTCCATGATCTTTGTCATCACAATGCTCAATACACTTGTCATCACAATGCTCCCTGACGCTTGTCATCAGTATGCTCCTTGAACCCTGTCATGACAAGTTTCCATGCATTTTTCATCACAATGATCCATGACCATTTCATCACAATGCTCCAAGGTCCCTGTAATCACAATGCTCCATGCCCTTGTCATCACAAAACTCCATGATGCATGTCATCAGAATGCTCCATGGCCTTCTCATCACAATGCTCTATGCCCTAGTCATAACAATGCTCCAAGACCCCTGTAATCACAATGCTCCATGCCCCTTTTCATCAGAATGCTCCATGAGACTTGCCATCACAAGTCTCCATGGTCTTCTCATCACAATGTTCCAGGACCTTGACATCACCATGATCCATTCCCTTGTCATCACAATGCTCCATGACCACTGTCATCACAATAATCCATGAACATTTTCAGCCCAATGCTCCACGACCTTCTCATCACAATGCTCCATTGCCAATATCATCACAGTGCTCCATGACCACTGTCATCACAACACTCCATGACACTTGAAAACACAATGATCCAGGACTCTTGTCATCACAATGCTCCATTCCCTTGTCGTCACAATGCTACATGACACCTGTCATCACAACTCTCCATGAACATTTTCAGCCCAGTTCTCCATGACACTTGTCATCAAAAGGATCCATGCCCTTGTCATCCCAATGCTCCATGACCCCTGTATTCACAATGCTCCTTGACGCTTGTCCTCACAGAGCTCCATGACACATGTCATCACAATGCTCCATGCCTTTGTCAGCAAAATGCTACATGACCTTGTCATTACAATACTCTATGCACTTGTCATCACAATACTCCATTTCCATTGTCATCACAATCCTTCATGAACTTTGGGATCACATTGCTTCATGCCCTTGTCATCACAATGCTCCATGCTCCTTGAAATCAAAATGATCCATGACCTCTGTCATCACAATGCTCCAAACCCTTGTGATCACCATGTTCCATAACACTTGTCATCACAACGCTCCATGATGCCTGTCATCACAATACTCCATGCCCTTTTCATCACAATGCTCCATGACATTAGTCACCACAATTCTCAATACACTTGTCATCACAATGTTCCCTGACACTTGTCATCCGAATGCTCCTTGAAACCTGTCACGGAAAGGCTCCATGCCTTTTTCATCACAATGCCCCATGCCATTTTCATCACAATGCTCCATGTCATTGTCATCAAAATACTCCACAAGCTCGTCATCAGAATACTCCATGACCCTTGTCATCACAATTCTCCATGCACTTGTCAGCACAATGCTCCCTGACCCTTGTCATCACAATGCTCCAAGCCATTGTCATCACAATGCTCCATTACCTTTGTCATCAGAATCCTCCCTGACACTTGGCATCACAATGCTCCATGCCATCCTCATCACAATGGGCCATTACATATGTGATCACAATGCTCCCTGACACCTGTCTTCACAATACGGCATGACCTGGTCATCACAATGCTCCATGCCCTTGTCATCACAGTGTGCCATTCCAACTCTCATCGCAATACTCCATGAAAGTTATTAGACCAATGTTCCATGCCCTTGTCATCACAATGCTCCATGCCCTTGCTATCACAATGCTCAATGACCCCTGTCATCACAATGCTCCTTGACTCCAGTCATCACAATGCTTCATGACCTTTGTCATCACAATGGTCCATGCCCTCGTCATCAACAGTCTCTGTGACCTTTTTAACCACAATGCTCCATGATCTTTTAATCACAATGCTCTTTGACCCTTGTCATCACAATGCTCTCTGCCTTTCTCAGCACAATGCTCCATGACCCTTGTCTTCACAAAGCTCCATGCGCTTGTCAGCACAATGCTCCATGACACATGTCATCACAATGCACCATGCGCTTGTCAACACAGTGCTCCACAACATTATCATCACAATGCTCCATAAAATTTGTCATCACAATGCTCCATGCACTTCTCATCAAAATGCTCTCTCACCACTGATATCACAATGCTACATCACTATTTGTCATAATACTCCATCACCCCTGTCATCACAATGTTCCATGACTCCTGTCATCACAATGCTACATGCACTTATCATCACAATGTTCGATGAACCCTGAAATCACAATGTTCCATAACACCTGTCATCAAAATGTTCCATGACACTTTTCATTAATTGCTCCATGACCCTTTCATCACAATGCTCCCTGCCCTTCTCATCACAATGCACAACGCCCTTGCCATCAAAATGCTCCATGACCTTTGTCATCACAAACATCCATGACCCTTGGCATCACAATGCTCCATGTCATTGTCCTCACAATGCTCCATGAACACTCTCATCACATTGCTCCATGCCCTTGTCTTCATATAGCTCCATGACACATGTCATCAGAATGCTCCATGGCCTTCTCATCACAATGCTCCAAGCCCTGGCCATCACAATGCTCCATTACCCCTGTCATAACAATGCTCCATGACCCCTGCCATCACGATGTTCCATGGCCTTGTCATCACAAGGCTCCATGACCCTTCTCATCACAATGCTCCAAGAACACTGTAAACACAATGCTCTATGCCCCTATTCATCTCAATGATCCATGAACCCTGTCATCACAATGCACCATGCCCATCATCATAATGCTTCATGCTATTGTCCTAGCAACGAAATCAAAATGTTCCATGACCTCTGTCATAACAATGCTCCAAACCCTTGTGATCACAATATTCCATAACAC
Organism: Mesoplodon densirostris; assembly: GCF_025265405.1. NCBI lineage: Eukaryota > Metazoa > Chordata > Mammalia > Artiodactyla > Ziphiidae > Mesoplodon > Mesoplodon densirostris. The sequence goes on along the minus strand of NW_026778195.1, from coordinate 11,619,579 downwards.
TTGTCATCACAATGCCCCAGGATGCTCGTCATCACAATTATCCATGGTCTTCTCATCACAATGCTCCATGACCTTCATCATCACAATGCTCAATACACTTGTCATCAACATGCTCCCTGACACTTGTTGTCTGTATGCTCCTTGAACCCTGTCATGACAAGGCTCCATGCCTTTTTCATCACAATGATCCATGCCCTTTTCATCACAATGCTCCAAGTCCCATGTAATCACAATGGTCCATGCCATTGTCATCACAAAGCTCAATGACGCATGCCATCAGAATGCTCCTTGGTCTTCTCCTCACAATGCTCCATGCCCTTGTCTTCACAATGTTCCAAGACCCCTGTAATCACAATGCTCCTTTCCCCTTTTAATCAGTATGCTCCATGAGACTTGTCATCACAAGGCTCCATGGTTTTGTCATCGCAATGCTCCAGGACCTTGTCATCACAATGCTTCACGACCTTGTCATCAAAATTTTCAATGGCCCTTGTCATCATAATGCTCCAAACCCTAATCATCACAATGCTCCATTATATTTGTCATCACAATCCTCCATCACATTTGGTATCACAAAGCTCCATGCCATTGTCATCGCCATGGACCATGACATATGTCATCACAATGCTCCCTGACACCTGTCTTCACAAGACTCCATGACCTTATCATCACAATGCTCCATGCCCTTGTCATCACAATGCACCATGCCCACTCTCATCACAATAATCTATGAAACTTGTCAGACCAATGCTCCATGCCACTGTCATCACAATGCTCCATGCCCTTGTCATCACAATGCTCCATGAACCCTGTCATCACAATGCTCCATGACTCCAGTCATCCCAATGCTTCATGACCTTTGTCATCACAATGGTCCATGCCCTCGTCATCAACAGTCTCTGTGACCTTTTTAACCACAATGCTCCATGAACTTTTCATCACAATGCTCTTTGACCCTCGTCATCACAATGCTCTATGCCTTTCTCAGCACAATGCTCCATGACCCTTGTCATCACAATGCTCCATGCGCTTGTCATCATAATGCTCCATGACACATGTCATCACAGTGCACCATGCGCTTGTCATCACAGTGCTCCACAACATTGTCATCACAATGCTCCATAAAATTAGTCATCACAATGCTCCATGCATGTCTCAAAATGCTCTCTCAACACTGATATCACAATGCTACATCACTATTTGTCACAATACTCCCTCACCCCTGTCATCACATGTTCCATGCCTCCTGTCATCACAATGCTACATGCACTTATCATCACAATGTTCGATGATCCCTAAAATCACAATGTTCCATAACACCTGTCATCAAAATGTTCCATGACACTTTTCATCAAATTGCTCCATGACCCTGTCATCAGAATGCTCCCTGCCCTTCTCATCACAATGCACAACGCCCTTGCCATCAAAATGCTCCATGACCTTTGTCATCAAAAAGATCCATGACCCTTGGCATCACAATGCTCCATGTCATTGTCATCACAATGCTCCATGAACGCTCTCATCACATTGCTCCATGCCCTTGTCTTCACATAGCTCCATGACACATGTCACCAGAATGCTCCATGGCCTTCTCATCACAATGCTCCAAGCCCTTGCCATCACAATGCTCCACTACCCCTGTCATAACAATGCTCCATGACCCCTGCCATCACAATGCTCCATGCCCTTGTCATCACAATGCTCCAAGACCCTTGTCATCACAATGCTCCATGCCCCATTTCATCTCAATGCTCCATGAAATCTGTAATCACAATGCTCCAAGACCCTTGTAATCACAATGCTCCATGCCCCTTTTCATCTCAATGCTCCATGAACCCTCTCATCACACTGCTCCATGCCCATCATCATAATGCTTCAGTCTATTGTCATCACAATGAAATCAATATTCTGCATGACCTGTGTCATCATAATGCTCCAAAGCCTTGTGATTACAATGTTGCATAACACGTATCATCACAACACCCCATGACGCTCATCATCACTATTATCCATGGTCTTCTCATCACAATGCTCCATGATCTTTGTCATCACAATGCTCAATACACTTGTCATCACAATGCTCCCTGACCCTTGTCGTCAGTATGCTCCTTGAACCCTGTCATGACAAGTTTCCATGCATTTTTCATCACAATGATCCATGACCATTTCATCACAATGCTCCAAGGTCCCTGTAATAACAATGCTCCATGCACTTGTCATCACAAACCTCCATGACGCATGTCATCAGAATGCTCCATGGCCTTCTCTTCACAATGCTCTATGCCCTAGTCATAACAATGCTCCAAGACCCATGTAATCACAATGCACCATGCCCCTTTTCATCAGAATGCTCCATGAGAATTTCCATCACAAGTCTCCATGATCTTCACATCACAATGTTCATGGACTTTGACATCACCATGATCCATTCCCTTGTCATCACAATGCTCCATGACCCCTGTCATCACAATACTCCATGCCCTTTTCATCACAATGCTCCATGACCTTTCTCACCACAATTCTCAATACACATGTCATCACAATGCTCCCTGACACTTGTCATCAGAATGCCCCTTGAACCCTGTCACGAAAAGGCTCCATGCCTTTTTCATCACAGTGCCCCATGCCATTTTCATCACAATGTTCCATGCCATTGTCATCAAAATACTCCACAAGCTTGTCATCAGAATGCTCCATGACCATTGTCATCACAATTCTCCATGCACTGGTCAGCACAATGCTCCCTGACCGTTGTCATCACAATGCTCCAAGCCATTGTCATCACAATGCTCCATTACCTTTGTCATCAGAATCCTCCCTGACACTTGGCATCACAATGATCCATGCCATCCTCATCACAATGGGACATTACATATGTGATCACAATGCTCCCTGACACCTGTCTTCACAATACGGCATGACCTGGTCATCACAATGCTCCATGCCCTTGTCATCACAGTGTGCCATTCCAAATCTCATCGCAATACTCCATGAAATTTATTAGGCCAATGTTCCATGCCCTTGTCATCACAATGCTTCATGCCCTTGTTATCACAATGCTCCATGACCCCTGTCATCACAATGCTCCGTGACTCCAGTCATCACAATGCTTCATGACCTTTGTCATCACAATGGTCCATGCCCTCGTCATCAACAGTCTCTGTGACCATTTTAACCACAATCCTCCATGAACTTTTCATCACAATGCTCTTTGACCCTTGTCATCACAATGCTCTATGCCATTCTCAGCACAATGCTCCATGACCCTTGTCATCACAATGCTCCATGCGCTTGTCAGCACAATGCTCCATGAAACATGTCATCACAATGCACCATGCACTTGGCATCACAGTGCTCCACAACATTGTCATCACAATGCTCCATAAAATTTGTCATCACAATGCTCCATGCACTTCTCATCAAAATGCTCTCTCACCACTGATATCACAATGCTACATCCCTATTTGTCACAATACTCCCTCACCCCTGTCATCACAATGTTCCATGACTCCTGTCATCACAATGCTACATGCACTTATCATCACAATGTTCGATGACCCCTGAAATCACAATATTCCATAACACCTGTCATCAACATGTTCCATGACACTTTTCATCAAATTGCTCCATGACCCTGTCATCAGAATGCTCCCTGCCCTTCTCATCACAATGCACAACGCCCTTGCCATCACAATGCTCCATGACCTTTGTCATCACAGAGATCCATGACCCTTGGCATCACAATGCTCCATGTCATTGTCATCACAGTGCTCCATGAACGCTCTCATCACATTGCTCCATGCCCTTATCTTCACATAGCTCCATGACACGTGTCATCAGAATGCTCCATGGCCTTCTCATCACAATGCTCCAAGCCCTTGCCATCACAAAGCTCCATTACACCTGTCATAACAATGCTCCATGACCCCTGCCATCACGATGTTCCATGGCCTTGTCATCACAAGGCTCCATGACCCTTCTCATCACAATGCTCCAAGAACACTGTAATCACAATGCTCTATGCCCCTTTTCATCTCAATGATCCATGAACCCTGTCATCACAATGCACCATGCCCATCATCATAATGCTTCATGCTATTGTCATCACAACGAAATCAAAATGTTCCATGACCTCTGTCATAAGAATGCTCCAAACCCTTGTGATCACAATATTCCATAACACTTGTCATCACAATGCCCCAGGATGCTCGTCATCACAATTATCCATGGTCTTCTCATCACAATGCTCCATGACCTTCGTCATCACAATGCTCAATACACCTGTCATCAACATGCTCCCTGACACTTGTTGTCTGTATGCTCCTTGAACCCTGTCATGACAAGGCTCCATGCCTTTTTCATCACAATGATCCATGCCGTTTTCATCACAATGCTCCAAGTCCCATGTAATCACAATGGTCCATGCCATTGTCATCACAAAGCTCAATGACGCATGCCATCAGAATGCTCCTTGGTCTTCTCCTCACAATGCTCCCTGCCCTTGTCTTCACAATGTTCCAAGACCCCTGTAATCACAATGCTCCATTCCCCTTTTAATCAGTATGCTCCATGAGACTTGTCATCACAAGGCTCCATGGTTTTGTCATCACAAGGCTCCAGGACCTTGTCATCACAATGCTTCACGACCTTGTCATCAAAATTTTCAATGGCCCTTGTCATCATAATGCTCCAAACCCTAATCATCACAATGCTCCATTATATTTGTCATCACAATCCTCCATTACATTTGGTATCACAAAGCTCCATGCCATTGTCATCGCCATGGACCATGACATATGTCATCACAATGCTCCCTGACACCTGTCTTCACAATACTCCATGACCTTATCATCACAATGCTCCATGCCCTTGTCATCACAATGCACCATGCCCACTCTCATCACAATAATCTATGAAACTTGTCAGACCAATGCTCCATGCCACTGTCATCACAATGCTCCATGCCCTTGTCATCACAATGCTCCATGACCCCTGTCATCACAATGCTCCGTGACTCCAGTCATCACAATGCTTCATAAAGTTTGTCATCACAGTGGTCCATGCCCGCGTCATCACAAGGCTCTGTGACCTTTGTAACCACAATGCTCCATGAACTTTTCATCACAATTCTCTGAGAAACTTGTCATCACAATGCTCCATGTCTTTGTCAGAACAATGCTCCATGACCATTGTCATCACAATGTGCCACGCGCATTTCATCACAACGTTCCAAACCTTGTCATTGCAATGCTCCATAAACCTTGTAATCACAATGGTCCATGCACTTCTCATCAAAATGCTCTCTCACCAGAGATATCACAATGTTCCATCACTAGTCATCACAATACACCCTCATCCTTGTAATCACAATGTTCCATGACACTGTCATCACAATGCTACATCCCCTTATCATCACAATGTTCCATGACCACTGCCATCACAATATTCCATCAGCCCTGTCATCAAAATGATCCCTGACCCTTTCCATCCCAAAGCTCCAAGACCCCTGCCATCACAATGTTCTATAAGCACTGCCATCAAAATGTTCCATTACACTTTTTATCAAATTGCGGCATGACCCGGTCATCAAAATGCTCCCTGCCCTTCTCATCAAAATGCTCCATGACTTGTCATCACAAAGCTCCAAGACCCGTGGCATCACAATGCTCCATGTCATTGTCATCACAATGCTCCATGAACCCTCTCATCACATTGCTCCATGCCCTTGTCATCACACAGCTCCATGACACTTGTCATCACAATGCTCGATGCCCTTCTCATCACAATGCTCCATGCCCTTGTCATTACAGTCCTGCATGACCCATGTATCACAGTGTTCCGTGCCCTTGTCATCACAATGCTCCATGCCCACTCTCATCACAATAATCCATGAAACATTTCAGACCACAATTCCATACCCTTCTCATCACAATGCTCCATTACCCCTGTCATAACAATGCACCATGACACCTGCCATCACAATGATCCACGGCCTAGTCATCACAAGCTTCCATGATAATTCTCATCACAATGCTCAAGACCCCTGATATCACAATGCTCCATGCCCTGGTCATCACAAAGCTCCATGACGCATGTCATCAGAATGTTCCTTGGCCTTCTCATCACAATGCTCCATGCCCTTGTCATCACAATGCTCCAAGACCCTTGTCATCACAATGCTCCTTGCCCCATTTCATCTCAATTCTCCATGAAATCTGTCATCACAATGCTCCAAGACCCTTGTAATCACAATGCTCCATGCCCCTTTTCATCTCAGTGCTCCATGACCCCTGTCATCACAATGCACCATGAACATCATCATAATGCTTCAGGCTATTGTCATCACAATGAAATCAATATTCTGCATGACCTCTGTCATCATAATGCTCCAAACCCTTGTGATCACAATGTTGCATAACACGTATCATCACAACACCCCATGACGCTCATCATCACAATTATCCATGGTCTTCTCATCACAATGCTCCATGATCTTTGTCATCACAATGCTCAATACACTTGTCATCACAATGCTCCCTGACGCTTGTCATCAGTATGCTCCTTGAACCCTGTCATGACAAGTTTCCATGCATTTTTCATCACAATGATCCATGAACATTTCATCACAATGCTCCAAGGTCCCTGTAATCACAATGCTCCATGCCCTTGTCATCACAAAACTCCATGATGCATGTCATCAGAATGCTCCATGGCCTTCTCATCACAATGCTCTATGCCCTAGTCATAACAATGCTCCAAGACCCCTGTAATCACAATGCTCCATGCCCCTTTTCATCAGAATGCTCCATGAGACTTGCCATCACAAGTCTCCATGGTCTTCTCATCACAATGTTCCAGGACCTTGACATCACCATGATCCATTCCCTTGTCATCACAATGCTCCATGACCACTGTCATCACAATAATCCATGAACATTTTCAGCCCAATGCTCCACGACCTTCTCATCACAATGCTCCATTGCCAATATCATCACAGTGCTCCATGACCACTGTCATCACAACACTCCATGACACTTGAAAACACAATGATCCAGGACTCTTGTCATCACAATGCTCCATTCCCTTGTCGTCACAATGCTACATGACACCTGTCATCACAACTCTCCATGAACATTTTCAGTCCAGTTCTCCATGACACTTGTCATCAAAAGGATCCATGCCCTTGTCATCCCAATGCTCCATGACCCCTGTATTCACAATGCTCCTTGACGCTTGTCCTCACAGAGCTCCATGACACATGTCATCACAATGCTCCATGCCTTTGTCAGCAAAATGCTACAGGACCTTGTCATTACAATACTCTATGCACTTGTCATCACAATACTCCATTTCCATTGTCATCACAATCCTTCATGAACTTTGGGATCACATTGCTTCATGCCCTTGTCATCACAATGCTCCATGCTCCTTGAAATCAAAATGATCCATGACCTCTGTCATCACAATGCTCCAAACCCTTGTGATCACCATGTTCCATAACACTTGTCATCACAACGCTCCATGATGCCTGTCATCACAATACTCCATGCCCTTTTCATCACAATGCTCCATGACATTAGTCACCACAATTCTCAATACACTTGTCATCACAATGTTCCCTGACACTTGTCATCCGAATGCTCCTTGAAACCTGTCACGGAAAGGCTCCATGCCTTTTTCATCACAATGCCCCATGCCATTTTCATCACAATGCTCCATGTCATTGTCATCAAAATACTCCACAAGCTCGTCATCAGAATACTCCATGACCCTTGTCATCACAATTCTCCATGCACTTGTCAGCACAATGCTCCCTGACCCTTGTCATCACAATGCTCCAAGCCATTGTCATCACAATGCTCCATTACCTTTGTCATCAGAATCCTCCCTGACACTTGGCATCACAATGCTCCATGCCATCCTCATCACAATGGGCCATTACATATGTGATCACAATGCTCCCTGACACCTGTCTTCACAATACGGCATGACCTGGTCATCACAATGCTCCATGCCCTTGTCATCACAGTGTGCCATTCCAACTCTCATCGCAATACTCCATGAAAGTTATTAGACCAATGTTCCATGCCCTTGTCATCACAATGCTCCATGCCCTTGTTATCACAATGCTCCATGACCCCTGTCATCACAATGCTCCGTGACTCCAGTAATCACAATGCTTCATGACCTTTGTCATCACAATGGTCCATGCCCTCGTCATCAAGAGTCTCTGTGACCATTTTAACCCCAATGCTCCATGAACTTTTCATCACAATGCTCTTTGACCCTTGTCATCACAATGCTCTATGCCTTTCTCAGCACAATGCTCCATGACCCTTGTCATCACAATGCTCCATGCGCTTGTCAGCACAATGCTCCATGACACATGTCATCACAATGCACCATGCGCTTGGCATCACAGTGCTCCACAACATTGTCATCACAATGCTCCATAAAATTTGTCATCACAATGCTCCATGCACTTCTCATCAAAATGCTCTCTCACCACTTATATCACAATGCTACATCACTATTTGTCACAATACTCCCTCAGCCCTGTCATCACAATGTTCCATGACTCCTGACATCACAATGCTACATGCACTTATCATCACAATGTTCGATGACCCCTGAAATCACAATGATCCATAACACCTGTCATCAAAATATTCCATGACACTTTTCATCAAATTGCTCCATGACCCTGTCATCAGAATGATCCCTGCCCTTCTCATCACAATGCACAACGCCCTTGCCATCAAAATGCTCCATGACCTTTGTCATCACAAAGATCCATGGCACTTGGCATCACAATGCTCCATGTCATTGTCATCACAATGCTCCATGAACGCTCTCATCACATTGCTCCATGCCCATGTCTTCACATAGCTCCATGACACATGTCATCAGAATGCTCCATGGCCTTCTCATCACAATGCTCCAAGCCCTGGCCATCACAATGCTCCATTACAACTGTCATAACAATGATCCATGACCCCTGCCATCACGATGTTCCATGGCCTTGTCATCACAAGGCTCCATGACCCTTCTCATCACAATGCTCCAAGAACACTGTAATCACAATGCTCTATGCACCTTTTCATCTCAATGATCCATGAACCCTGTCATCACAATGCACTATGCCCATCATCATAATGCTTCATGCTATTGTCATAACAACGAAATCAAAATGTTCCATGACCTCTGTCATACAATGCTCCAAACCCTTGTGATCACAATATTCCATAAAACTTGTCATCACAATGCCCCAGGATGCTCGTCATCACAATTATCCATGGACTTCACATCACAATGCTCCATGACCTTCGTCATCACAATGCTCAATACACGTGTCATCAACATGCTCCCTGACACTTGTTGTCTGTATGCTCCTTGAACCCTGTCATGACAAGGCTCCATGCCTTTTTCATCACAATGAACCATGCCCTTTTAATCACAATGTTCCAAGTCCCATGTAATCACAATGGTCCGTGCAATTGTCATCACAAAGCTCAATGATGCATGTCATCAGAATGCTCCTTGATCTTCTCGTCACAATGCTCCATGCCCTTTTCTTCACAGTGTTCCAAGACACCTGTAATCACAATGCTCCATTCCCCTTTTCATCAGTATGTTCCATGAGACTTGTCATCACAAGGCTCCATGGTTTTGTCATCACAATGCTCCAGGACCTTGTCATCACAATGCTTCACGACCTTGTCATCAAAATTTTCAATGGCCCTTGTCATCATAATGCTCCAAACCCTAATCATCACAATGCTCCATTATATTTGTCATCACAATCCTCCATTATATTTGGTATCACAAAGCTCCATGCCATTGTCATCGCCATGGACCATGACATATGTCATCACAATGCTCCCTGACACCTGTCTTCACAATACTCCATGACCTTATCATCACAATGCTCCATGCCCTTGTCATCACAATGCACCATTCCCACTCTCATCACAATAATCTTTGAAACTTGTCAGACCAATGCTCCATGCCACTGTCATCACAAGGCTCCATGCCCTTGTCATCACAATGCTCCATGACCCCTGTCATCACAATGCTCCGTGACTCCAGCCATCACAATGCTTCATGACCTTTGTCATCACAATGGTCCATGCCCTCGTCATCAACAGTCTCTGTGACCTTTTTAACCACAATGCTCCATGAACTTTTCATCACAATGCTCTTTGACCCTTGTCATCACAATGCTCTATGCCTTTCTCAGCACAATGCTCCATGACCCTTGTCATCACAATGCTCCATGCGCTTGTCAGCACAATGCTCCATGACACATGTCATCACAATGCACCATGCGCTTGTCATCACAGTGCTCCACAACATTGTCATCACAATGCTCCAAAAAATTTGTCATCACAATGCTCCATGCACTTCTCATCAAAATGCTCTCTCACCACTGATATCACTATGCTACATCACTATTTGTCACAATACTCCCTCACCCCTGTCATCACAATGTTCCATGACTCCTGTCATCACAATGCTACATGCACTTATCATCACAATGTTCGATGATCCCTGAAATCACAATGTTCCATAACACCTGTCATCAAAATATTCCATGACACTTTTCATCAAATTGCTCCATGACCCTGTCATCAGGATGCTGCCTACCCTTCTCATCACAATGCACAACGCCCTTGCCATCAAAATGCTCCATGACCTTTGTCATCACAAAGATCCATGACCCTTGGCATCACATTGCTCCATGCCCTTGTCTTCACATAGCTCCATGACACGTGTCATCAGAATGCTCCATGGCCTTCTCATCACAATGCTCCAAGCCCTGGCCATCACAATACTCCATTACCCCAGTCATAACCATGCTCCATGACCCCTGCCATCACGATGTTCCATGGCCTTGTCATCACAAGGCTCCATGACCCTTCTCATCACAATGCTCCAAGAACACTGTAATCACAATGCTCTATGCCCCTTTTCATCTCAATGATCCATGAACCCTGTCATCACAATGCACTATGCCCATCATCATAATGCTTCATGCTATTGTCATTACAACGAAATCAAAATGTTCCATGACCTCTGTCATAACAATGCTCCAAACCCTTGTGATCACAATATTCCATAACACTTGTCATCACAATGCCCCAGGATGCTCGTCATCACAATTATCCATGGTCTTCTCATCACAATGCTCCATGACCTTCGTCATCACAATGCTCAATACACTTGTCATCAACATGCTCCCTGACACTTGTTGTCTGTATGCTCCTTGAACCCTGTCATGACAAGGCTCCATGCCTTTTTCATCACAATGATCCATGCCCTTTTCATCACAATGCTCCAAGTCCCATGTAATCACAATGGTCCGTGCCATTGTCATCACAAAGCTCAGTGACGCATGCCATCAGAATGCTCCTTGATCTTCTCCTCACAATGCTCCATGCCCTTGTCTTCACAGTGTTCCAAGACCCCTGTAATCACAATGCTCCTTGCCCCTTTTAATCAGTATGCTCCATGAGATTTGTCATCACAAGGCTCCATGGTTTTGTCATCACAATGCTCCAGGACCTTGTCATCACAATGCTTCACGACTTTGTCATCAAAATTTTCAATGGCCCTTGTCATCATAATGCTCCAAACCCTAATCATCACAATGCTCCATTATATTTGTCATCACAATCCTCCATTACATTTGGTATCACAAAGCTCCATGCCATTGTCATCGCCATGGACCATGACATATGTCATCACAATGCTCCCTGACACCTGTCTTCACAATACTCCATGACCTTATCATCACAATACTCCATGCCCTTGTCATCACAATGCACCATGCCCACTCTCCTCACAATAATCTATGAAACTTGTCAGACCAATGCTCCATGCCACTCTCATCACAATGCTCCATGCCCACTCTCATCACAATAATCCATGAAACTTTTCAGACCAAAGTTCCATACCCTTCTCATCACAATGCTCCATTACCCCTGTCATAACAATGCACTATGACACCTGCCATCACAATGATCCACGGCCTAGTCATCACAAGCTTCCATGATAATTCTCATCACAATGCTCAAGACCCCTGATATCACAATGCTCCATGCCCTGGTCATCACAAAGCTCCATGACCTCTGTCATCACAATGCTCCGTGACTTCAGTCATCACAATGCTTCCTAACGTTTGTCATCACAATGGTCCATGCCCGCGTCATCACAAGGCTCTGTGACCTTTGTAACCACAATGCTCCATGAACTTTTCATCACAATTATCTGAGAAACTTGTCATCACAATGCTCCATGTATTTGTCAGAACAATGCTCCATGACCATTGTCATCACAATGTGCCACGCGCATTTCATCACAACGTTCCAAACCTTGTCATTGCAATGCTCCATAAACCTTGTAATCACAGTGGTCCATGCACTTCTCATCAAAATGCTCTCTAACCAGAGATATCACAATGTTCCATCACTAGTCATCACAATACACCCTCATCCTTGTAATCACAATGTTCCATGACACTGTCATCACAATGCTACATCCCCTTATCATCACAATGTTCCATGACCCCTGCCATCACAATGTTCCATAAGCCCTGTCATCAAAATGCTCCATGGCCTTCTCATCACAATGCTCCATGCCCTGGTTATCACAATGCTCCATGACCCCTGTCATCACAATGCTCCGTGACTTCAGTCATCACAATGCTTCCTAACGTTTGTCATCACAATGGTCCATGCCCGCGTCATCACAAGGCTCTGTGACCTTTGTAACCACAATGCTCCATGAACTTTTCATCACAATTATCTGAGAAACTTGTCATTATAATGCTCCATGTATTTGTCAGAACAATGCTCCATGACCATTGTCATCACAATGTGCCACGCGCATTTCATCACAACGTTCCAAACCTTGTCATTGCAATGCTCCATAAACCTTGTAATCACAATGGTCCATGCACTTCTCATCAAAATGCTCTCTCACCAGAGATATCACAATGTTCCATCACTAGTCATCACAATACACCCTCATCCTTGTAATCACAATGTTCCATGACACTGTCATCACAATGCTACATCCCCTTATCATCACAATGTTCCATGACCCCTGCCATCACAATGTTCCATAAGCCCTGTCATCAAAATGCTCCATGACCCTTTCCATCCCAAAGCTCCAAGACCCCTGACATCACAATGTTCTATAACCCCTGCCATCAAAATGTTCCATTACACTTTTTATCAAATTGCTGCATGACCCCGTCCTCAAAATGCTCCCTGCCCTTCTCATCAAAATGCTCCATGACTTGTCATCACAAAGCTCCAAGACCCGTGGCATCACAATGCTCCATGTCATTGTCATCACAATGCTCCATGAACCCTCTCATCACATTGCTCCATGCCCTTGTCATCACACAGCTCCATGACACTTGTCATCACAATGCTCGATGCCCTTCTCATCACAATGCTCCATGCCCTTGTCATTACAGTCCTGCATGACCCATGTATCACAGTGTTCCGTGCCCTTGTCATCACAATGCTCCATGCCCACTCTCATCACAATAATCCATGAAACATTTCAGACCACAATTCCATACCCTTCTCATCACAATGCTCCATTACCCCTGTCATAACAATGCACCATGACACCTGCCATCACAATGATCCACGGCCTAGTCATCACAAGCTTCCATGATAATTCTCATCACAATGCTCAAGACCCCTGATATCACAATGCTCCATGCCCTGGTCATCACAAAGCTCCATGACGCATGTCATCAGAATGTTCCTTGGCCTTCTCATCACAATGCTCCATGCCCTTGTCATCACAATGCTCCAAGACCCTTGTCATCACAATGCTCCTTGCCCCATTTCATCTCAATTCTCCATGAAATCTGTCATCACAATGCTCCAAGACCCTTGTAATCACAATGCTCCATGCCCCTTTTCATCTCAGTGCTCCATGACCCCTGTCATCACAATGCACCATGAACATCATCATAATGCTTCAGGCTATTGTCATCACAATGAAATCAATATTCTGCATGACCTCTGTCATCATAATGCTCCAAACCCTTGTGATCACAATGTTGCATAACACGTATCATCACAACACCCCATGACGCTCATCATCACAATTATCCATGGTCTTCTCATCACAATGCTCCATGATCTTTGTCATCACAATGCTCAATACACTTGTCATCACAATGCTCCCTGACGCTTGTCATCAGTATGCTCCTTGAACCCTGTCATGACAAGTTTCCATGCATTTTTCATCACAATGATCCATGACCATTTCATCACAATGCTCCAAGGTCCCTGTAATCACAATGCTCCATGCCCTTGTCATCACAAAACTCCATGATGCATGTCATCAGAATGCTCCATGGCCTTCTCATCACAATGCTCTATGCCCTAGTCATAACAATGCTCCAAGACCCCTGTAATCACAATGCTCCATGCCCCTTTTCATCAGAATGCTCCATGAGACTTGCCATCACAAGTCTCCATGGTCTTCTCATCACAATGTTCCAGGACCTTGACATCACCATGATCCATTCCCTTGTCATCACAATGCTCCATGACCACTGTCATCACAATAATCCATGAATATTTTCAGCCCAATGCTCCACGACCTTCTCATCACAATGCTCCATTGCCAATATCATCACAGTGCTCCATGACCACTGTCATCACAACACTCCATGACACTTGAAAACACAATGATCCAGGACTCTTGTCATCACAATGCTCCATTCCCTTGTCGTCACAATGCTACATGACACCTGTCATCACAACTCTCCATGAACATTTTCAGCCCAGTTCTCCATGACACTTGTCATAAAAGGATCCATGCCCTTGTCATCCCAATGCTCCATGACCCCTGTATTCACAATGCTCCTTGACGCTTGTCCTCACAGAGCTCCATGACACATGTCATCACAATGCTCCATGCCTTTGTCAGCAAAATGCTACATGACCTTGTCATTACAATACTCTATGCACTTGTCATCACAATACTCCATTTCCATTGTCATCACAATCCTTCATGAACTTTGGGATCACATTGCTTCATGCCCTTGTCATCACAATGCTCCATGCTCCTTGAAATCAAAATGATCCATGACCTCTGTCATCACAATGCTCCAAACCCTTGTGATCACCATGTTCCATAACACTTGTCATCACAACGCTCCATGATGCCTGTCATCACAATACTCCATGCCCTTTTCATCACAATGCTCCATGACATTAGTCACCACAATTCTCAATACACTTGTCATCACAATGTTCCCTGACACTTGTCATCCGAATGCTCCTTGAAACCTGTCACGGAAAGGCTCCATGCCTTTTTCATCACAATGCCCCATGCCATTTTCATCACAATGCTCCATGTCATTGTCATCAAAATACTCCACAAGCTCGTCATCAGAATACTCCATGACCCTTGTCATCACAATTCTCCATGCACTTGTCAGCACAATGCTCCCTGACCCTTGTCATCACAATGCTCCAAGCCATTGTCATCACAATGCTCCATTACCTTTGTCATCAGAATCCTCCCTGACACTTGGCATCACAATGCTCCATGCCATCCTCAACACAATGGGCCATTACATATGTGATCACAATGCTCCCTGACACCTGTCTTCACAATACGGCATGACCTGGTCATCAAAATGCTCCATGCCCTTGTCATCACAGTGTGCCATTCCAACTCTCATCGCAATACTCCATGAAAGTTATTAGACCAATGTTCCATGCCCTTGTCATCACAATGCTCCATGCCCTTGTTATCACAATGCTCCATGACCCCTGTCATCACAATGCTCCGTGACTCCAGTCATCACAATGCTTCATGACCTTTGTCATCACAATGGTCCATGCCCTCGTCATCAACAGTCTCTGTGACCATTTTAACCCCAATGCTCCATGAACTTTTCATCACAATGCTCTTTGACCCTTGTCATCACAATGCTCTATGCCTTTCTCAGCACAATGCTCCATGACCCTTGTCATCACAATGCTCCATGCGCTTGTCAGCACAATGCTCCATGACACATGTCATCACAATGCACCATGCGCTTGGCATCACAGTGCTCCACAACATTGTCATCACAATGCTCCATAAAATTTGTCATCACAATGCTCCATGCACTTCTCATCAAAATGCTCTCTCACCACTGATATCACAATGCTACATCACTATTTGTCACAATACTCCCTCAGCCCTGTCATCACAATGTTCCATGACTCCTGACATCACAATGCTACATGCACTTATCATCACAATGTTCGATGACCCCGGAAATCACAATGATCCATAACACTTGTCATCAAAATATTCCATGACACTTTTCATCAAATTGCTCCATGACCCTGTCATCAGAATGATCCCTGCCCTTCTCATCACAATGCACAACGCCCTTGCCATCAAAATGCTCCATGACCTTTGTCATCACAAAGATCCATGGCACTTGGCATCACAATGCTCCATGTCATTGTCATCACAATGCTCCATGAACGCTCTCATCACATTGCTCCATGCCCTTGTCTTCACATAGCTCCATGACACATGTCATCAGAATGCTCCATGGCCTTCTCATCACAATGCTCCAAGCCCTGGCCATCACAATGCTCCATTACAACTGTCATAACAATGCTCCATGACCCCTGCCATCACGATGTTCCATGGCCTTGTCATCACAAGGCTCCATGACCCTTCTCATCACAATGCTCCAAGAACACTGTAATCACAATGCTCTATGCACCTTTTCATCTCAATGATCCATGAACCCTGTCATCACAATGCACTATGCCCATCATCATAATGCTTCATGCTATTGTCATAACAACGAAATCAAAATGTTCCATGACCTCTGTCATACAATGCTCCAAACCCTTGTGATCACAATATTCCATAAAACTTGTCATCACAATGCCCCAGGATGCTCGTCATCACAATTATCCATGGACTTCGCATCACAATGCTCCATGACCTTCGTCATCACAATGCTCAATACACGTGACATCAACATGCTCCCTGACACTTGTTGTCTGTATGCTCCTTGAACCCTGTCATGACAAGGCTCCATGCCTTTTTCATCACAATGAACCATGCCCTTTTCATCACAATGCTCCAAGTCCCATGTAATCACAATGGTCCGTGCAATTGTCATCACAAAGCTCAATGATGCATGTCATCAGAATGCTCCTTGATCTTCTCGTCACAATGCTCCATGCCCTTGTCTTCACAGTGTTCCTAGACACCTGTAATCACAATGCTCCATGACCCTTTTCATCAGTATGCTCCATGAGACTTGTCATCACAAGGCTCCATGGTTTTGTCATCACAATGCTCCAGGACCTTGTCATCACAATGCTTCACGACCTTGTCATCAAAATTTTCAATGGCCCTTGTCATCATAATGCTCCAAACCCTAATCATCACAATGCTCCATTATATTTGTCATCACAATCCTCCATTATATTTGGTATCACAAAGCTCCATGCCATTGTCATCGCCATGGACCATGACATATGTCATCACAATGCTCCCTGACACCTGTCTTCACACTACTCCATGACCTTATCATCACAATGCTCCATGCCCTTGTCATCACAATGCACCATTCCCACTCTCATCACAATAATCTTTGAAACTTGTCAGACCAATGCTCCATGCCACTGTCATCACAAGGCTCCATGCCCTTGTCATCACAATGCTCCATGACCCCTGTCATCACAATGCTCCGTGACTCCAGCCATCACAATGCTTCATGACCTTTGTCATCACAATGGTCCATGCCCTCGTCATCAACAGTCTCTGTGACCTTTTTAACCACAATGCTCCATGCACTTCTCATCAAAATGCTCTCTCACCACTGATATCACTATGCTACATCACTATTTGTCACATTACTCCCTCACCCCTGTCATCACAATGTTCCATGACTCCTGTCATCACAATGCTACATGCACTTATCATCACAATGTTCGATGATCCCTGAAATCACAATGTTCCATAACACCTGTCATCAAAATGTTCCATGACACTTTTCATCAAATTGCTCCATGACCCTGTCATCAGAATGCTCCCTGCCCTTCTCATCACAATGCACAACGCCCTTGCCATCAAAATTCTCCATGACCTTTGTCATCACAAAGATCCATGACACTTGGCATCACAATGCTCCATGTCATTGTCATCACAATGCTCCATGAACGCTCTCATCACATTGCTCCATGCCCTTGTCTTCACATAGCTCCATGACACGTGTCATCAGAATGCTCCATGGCCTTCTCATCACAATGCTCCAAGCCCTGGCCATCACAATTCTCCATTACCCCAGTCATAACCATGCTCCATGACCCCTGCCATCACGATATTCCATGGTCTTGTCATCACAAGGCTCCATGACCCTTCTCATCACAATGCTCCAAGAACACTGTAATCACAATGCTCTATGCCCCTTTTCATCTCAATGATCCATGAACCCTGTCATCACAATGCACTATGCCCATCATCATAATGCTTCATGCTATTGTCATTACAACGAAATCAATATGTTCCATGACCTCTGTCATAACAATGCTCCAAACCCTTGTGATCACAATATTCCATAACACTTGTCATCACAATGCCCCAGGATGCTCGTCATCACAATTATCCATGGTCTTCTCATCACAATGCTCCATGACCTTCGTCATCACAATGCTCAATACACTTGTCATCAACATGCTCCCTGACACTTGTTGTCTGTATGCTCCTTGAACCCTGTCATGACAAGGCTCCATGCCTTTTTCATCACAATGTTCCATGCCCTTTTCATCACAATGCTCCAAGTCCCATGTAATCACAATGGTCCGTGACATTGTCATCACAAAGCTCAGTGACGCATGCCATCAGAATGCTCCTTGATCTTCTCCTCACAATGCTCCATGCCCTTGTCTTCACAGTGTTCCAAGACCCCTGTAATCACAATGCTCCTTGCCCCTTTTAATCAGTATGCTCCATGAGATTTGTCATCACAAGGCTCCATGGTTTTGTCATCACAATGCTCCAGGACCTTGTCATCACAATGCTTCACGACTTTGTCATCAAAATTTTCAATGGCCCTTGTCATCATAATGCTCCAAACCCTAATCATCACAATGCTCCATTATATTTGTCATCACAAACCTCCATTACATTTGGTATCACAAAGCTCCATGCCATTGTCATCGCCATGGACCATGACATATGTCATCACAATGCTCCCTGACACCTGTCTTCACAATACTCCATGACCTTATCATCACAATACTCCATGCCCTTGTCATCACAATGCACCATGCCCACTCTCATCACAATAATCTATGAAACTTGTCAGACCAATGCTCCATGCCACTCTCATCACAATGCTCCATTCCCACTCTCATCACAATAATCCATGAAACTTTTCAGACCAAAGTTCCATACCCTTCTCATCACAATGCTCCATTACCCCTGTCATAACAATTCACTATGACACCTGCCATCACAATGATCCACGGCCTAGTCATCACAAGCTTCCATGATAATTCTCATCACAATGCTCAAGACCCCTGATATCACAATGCTCCATGCCCTGGTCATCACAAAGCTCCATGACGCATGTCATCAAAATGCTCCATGGCCTTCTCATCACAATGCTCCATGCCCTGGTTATCACAATGCTCCATGACCCCTGTCATCACAATGCTCCGTGACTTCAGTCATCACAATGCTTCCTAACGTATGTCATCACAATGGTCCATGCCCGAGTCATCACAAGGCTCTGTGACCTTTGTAAGCACAATGCTCCATGAACTTTTCATCACAATTATCTGAGAAACTTGTCATCACAATACTCCATATATTTGTCAGAACAATGCTCCATGACCATTGTCATCACAATGTGCCACGCGCATTTCATCACAACGTTCCAAACCTTGTCATTGCAATGCTCCATAAACCTTGTAATCACAATGGTCCATGCACTTCTCATCAAAATGCTCTCTCACCAGAGATATCACAATGTTCCATCACTAGTCATCACAATACACCCTCATCCTTGTAATCACAATGTTCCATGACACTGTCATCACAATGCTACATCCCCTTATCATCACAATGTTCCAAGACCCCTGACATCACAATGTTCTATAACCCCTGCCATCAAAATGTTCCATTACACTTTTTATCAAATTGCTGCATGACCCCGTCATCAAAATGCTCCCTGCCCTTCTCATCAAAATGCACCACACTCTTGTCATCAAAATGCTCCATGACCTTTGTCATCACAAAGCTCCATGACCCTTGGCATCACAATGTTCTATGTCATTGTCATCACAATGCTCCATGAACCCTCTCATCACATTGCTCCATGCCCTTGTCATCACAAAGCTCCATGGCACTTGTCATCACAATGCTCGATGCCCTTCTCATCACAATGCTCCATGCCCTTGTCATTACAATCCTCCATGACCCATGTATCACAGTGTACCGTACCCTTGTCATCACAATGCACCACGCCCACTCTCATCACAATAATCCATGAAATATTTCAGACCAATGCTCAATGCACTTCTCATCACAATGCTCCATTACCTCTGTCATAACAAGCTCCATGACCCCTGCCATCACAATGTTCCACGGCCTTGTCATCACAAGGCTCCAGGACCATTGTCAGCACAATGCTCCAATACCCATGTAATCACAATGCTCCATGCCCTTGTCATCACAAAGCTCCATGACGCATGTCATCACAATGTTCCATGGCCTTCGCCTCACAATGCTCCATGCCCTTGTCATCACAATGCTTCAAGACCCCCATAATCACAATGCTGCATGCCCCTTTTCATAAGAATGCTCCATTAGACTTGTCATCACAAGTCTCCATGGTCATCTCATCACAATGCTCCAAGACCTTGTGATCAACATGCTCCATTCCCTTGTCATCACAATGCTCCATGACCCCTGTCATCACAATGCTCCAAACCATTGTCACCACAATGCTCCATTACTTTTGTCATCAGAATCCTCCATGACACTTGGCATCACAATGCTCCATGCCATTGTCATCACAATGCTCCATGACCCCTGTCATCACAATGCTCCGTGACTACAGTCATCACAATGCTTCATAACGTTTGTCATCAAAACAATCCATGCCCGCATCATCACAAGGCTCTGTGACCTTTGTAACCACAATGCTCCATGAACTTTTCATCACAATGCTCCGTGACCCTTGTCATCACAATGCTCCATGCCTTTGTCAGAACAATGCTCCATGACCCTTGCCATCAAATTGTGCCATGCACTTTTCACCACAATGATCCACAACCTTGTCATCGCTATGCTCCATAAACCTTGTAATCACAATGCTCCATGCACTTCTCATCCAAATACTCTCTCACATGAGATATCACAATGTTCCATCACTAGTCATCACAATCCTCCCTCACCCCTGTTATCACAATGTTCCATGACCCCTGTCATCACAATGCTACATCCCCTTATCAGCACAATGTTCCATGACCCCTGACATCACAATGTTCCATAACCCCTGTCATCAAAATGCTCCAAGACCCTTTTCATCCCATAGCTCCATGACCCCTGGCATCACAATGTTCTATAACCCCTGGCATCAAAATGTTCCATTACACTTTTCATCAAATTGCTGCATGACCCTGTCATCAAAATGCTCCCTGCCCTTCTCATCACAATGCACCACACACTTGTCATCAAAATGCTCCATGACCTTTGTCATCACAAAGCTCCATGACCCTTGGCATCACAATGCTCCATGTCATTGTCATCTCAATGCTCCATGAACCCTCTCATCACATTGCTCCATGTCCTTGTCATCACAAAGCTCCATGACACTTGTCATCACAATGCTCGATGCCATTCTCATCACAATGCTCCATGACCTTGTCATTACAATCCTCCATGACCCATGTATCACAGTGTACCGTGCCCTTGTCATGACAAACCGCCATGCCCACTCTCATCACAGTAATCCATGAAACATTTCAGATCAATGCTCAATGCCCTTCTCATCACAATGCTCCGTTACCTCTGTCGTAACAATGCTCCATGACACCTGCCATCATAATATTCCACGGCCTTGTCATCACAAGGCTCCATGACCCTTGTCATCACAATGCTCCAAGATCCATGTAATCACAATGCTCCATGCCCTTGTCATCACAAAGCTCCATGACGCATGTCATCAGAATGTTCCATGGTCTTCTCCTCACAATGCTCCATGCCCTTGTCATCACAATGCTCGAAGACTCCAGTAATCACAATGTTCCATTCCCTTTTTCATCAGAATGCTCCATTAGATTTGTCATCACAAGTCTCCATGGTCATCTCCTCACAATGCTCCAAGACCTTGTCATCACCATGCTCCATTCCCTTGTCATCACAATGCTCCATGACCCCTGTCACCACAATACTCCATGAATATTTTCAGCCCAATTCTCTATGACCTTCTCATCACAATGCTCCATGACCAATATCATCACAATGCTCCATGACCACTGTCATCACAACACTCCATGACACCTGACAACACAATGATCCGGGACTCTTGTCATCACAGTGCTCCAAGACCCAGGTAATCACAATGCTCCATGACCCCTGTCATCACAATACTCCATGAACATTTTCAGCCCAATGCTCCATGACCCTTGTCATCACAATGATCCATGCCCATGTTATCCCAATGTTCCATGACCCATGTATTCACAATGCACCATGACGCTTGTCATCACAGTGCTCCATGACACCTGTCATCACAATGCTCCATGCCTTTGTCAGCAAAATGCTACATGACCTTGTCATTACAATGCTCTATGCACTTGTCATCACAATACTCCATTTCCATTGTCATCACAATCCTCCATGAACTTTGGGATCACATTGCTTCATGCCCTTGTCATCACAATGCTCCATGCTCCTTGAAATCAAAATGATCCATGACCTCTGTCATCACAATGCTCCAAACCCTTGTGATCACAATGTTCCATAACACTTGTCCTCACAACGCTCCATGATGCCTGTCATCACAATAATCCATGCCCTTTTCATCACAATGCTCCATGAACTTTGTCATCACAATTCTCAATACACTTGTCATCACAATGCTCCCTGACACTTGTCGTCAGAATGCTCCTTGAACCCTGTCACAAAAAGGCTCCATGCCTTTTTCATCACAAAACCCCATGCCCTTTTCATCCCAATGCTCCATGCCATTGTCATCAAAATACTCCACAAGCTTGTCATCAGAATGCTCCATGACCCTTGTCATCACAATTCTCCATGCACTTGTCAGCACAATGCTCCCTGACACTTGTCATCACAATGCTCCAAGCCATTGTCATCACAATGCTCCATTACCTTTGTGATCAGAATCCTCAATGGAAGTTTGCATCACAATGCTCCATGCAATTGTCATCACAATGGGCCATTACATATGTCATCACAATGCTCCCTGACAACTCTCTTTACAATACTGCATTACCTGGTCATCACAATGCTCCCTGCCGTTCTCATCACAATGCACCACACCCTTGTCATCAAAATGCTCCAAGACCTTTGTCATCACAAACCTCCATGACCCTTGGCATCACAATGCTCCATGTCATTGTCATCACAATGCTCCATGAACCCTCTCATCACATTGCTCCATGCCCTTGTCATCACAGAGCTCCATGGCACTTGTCATCACAATGCTCGATGCCCTTCTCATCACAATGCTCCATGCCCTTGTCATTACAATCCTCCATGACCCATGTATCACAGTGTACCGTGCCCTTGTCATCACAATGCGCCACGCCCACTCTCATCACAATAATCCATGAAATATTTCAGACCAATGCTCAATGCACTTCTCATCACAATGCTCCATTACCTCTGTCATAACAAGCTCCATGACCCCTGCCATCACAATGTTCCACGGCCTTGTCATCACAAGGCTCCAGGACCCTTGTCAGCACAATGATCCAAGACCCATGTAATCACAATGCTCCATACCCATGTCATCACAAAGCTCCTTGACGCATGTCATCAGAATGTTCCATGGCCTTCGCCTCACAATGCTCCATGCCCTTGTCATCACAATGTTTCAAGACCCCCGTAATCACAATGCTCCATGCCCCTTTTCATAAGAATGCTCCATTAGACTAGTCATCACAAGTCTCCATGGTCATCTCATCACAATGCTCCAAGACCTAGTCATCAACATGCTCCATTCCCTTGTCATCAAAATGCTCCATGACCCCTGTCATCACAATACTCCATGCACATTTTCAGCCAAATGCTCCATGACCCTTGTCATCACAATGATCCATGCCCTTGTCATCACAAAGCTCCATGCACTTGTCAGCACAATGCTCCCTGATCCTTGTCATCACAATGCTCCAAACCATGGTCACCACAATGCTCCATTACCTTTGTCATCAGAATCCTCCATTACCCTTAGCATCACAATGCTCCATGCCATTGTCATCACAATGCTCCATGACCCCTGTCATCACAATGCTCCGTGACTACAGTCATCACAATGCTTCATAACGTTTGTCATCCCAACAATCCATGCCCGCGTCATCACAAGGCTCCTTGACCTTTGTAACCACAATGCTCCATGAACTTTTCATCACAATGCTCCGTGACCCTTGTCATCACAATGATCCATGCCTTTGTCAGAACAATGCTCCATGACCCTTGTCATCAAATTGTGCCATGCGCTTTTCACCACAATGATCCACAACCTTGTCATCGCTATGCTCCATAAACCTTGTAATCACAATGCTCCATGCACTTCTCATCCAAATACTCTCTCACATGAGATATCACAATGTTCCATCACTAGTCATCACAATCCTCCCTCACCCCTGTTATCACAATGTTCCATGACCCCTGTCATCACAATGCTACATCCCCTTATCAGCACAATGTTCCATGACCCCTGACATCACAATGTTCCATAACCCCTGTCATCAAAATGCTCCATGACCCTTTTCATCCCAAAGCTCCATGACCCCTGGCATCACAATGTTCTATAACCCCTGGCATCAAAATGTTCCATTACACTTTTCATCAAATTGCTGCATGACCCTGTCATCAAAATGCTCCCTGCCCTTCTCATCACAATGCACCACACACTTGTCATCAAAATGCTCCATGACCATTGTCATCACAAAGCTCCATGACCCTTGGCATCACAATGCTCCATGTCATTGTCATCACAATGCTCCATGAACCCTCTCATCACATTGCTCCATGTCCTTGTCATCACAAAGCTCCATGACACTTGTCATCACAATGCTCGATGCCATTCTCATCACAATGCTCCATGACCTTGTCATTACAATCCTCCATGACCCATGTATCACAGTGTACCGTGCCCTTGTCATGACAAACCGCCATGCCCACTCTCATCACAGTAATCCATGAAACATTTCAGATCAATGCTCAATGCCCTTCTCATCACAATGCTCCGTTACCTCTGTCGTAACAATGCTCCATGACACCTGCCATCATAATATTCCACGGCCTTGTCATCACAAGGCTCCATGACCCTTGTCATCACAATGCTCCAAGATCCATGTAATCACAATGCTCCATGCCCTTGTCATCACAAAGCTCCATGACGCATGTCATCAGAATGTTCCATGGTCTTCTCCTCACAATGCTCCATGCCCTTGTCATCACAATGCTCGAAGACTCCAGTAATCACAATGTTCCATTCCCTTTTTCATCAGAATGCTCCATTAGATTTGTCATCACAAGTCTCCATGGTCATCTCCTCAGAAAGCTCCAAGAGCTTGTCATCACCAAGCTCCATTCCCTTGTCATCACAATGCTCCATGAGCCCTGTCACCACAATAATCCATGAATATTTTCAGCCCAATTCTCTATGACCTTCTCATCACAATGCTCCATGACCAATATCATCACAGTGCTCCATGACCACTGTCATCACAACACTCCATGACACCTGACAACACAATGATCCGGGACTCTTGTCATCACAATGCTCCAAGACCCCTGTAATCACAATGCTCCATGACCCCTGTCATCACAATACTCCATGAACATTTTCAGCCCAATGCTCCATGACCCTTGTCATCACAATGATCCATGCCCATGTTATCCCAATGTTCCATGACCCATGTATTCACAATGCTCCATGACGCTTGTCATCACAGTGCTCCATGACACCTGTCATCACAATGCTCCATGCCTTTGTCAGCAAAATGCTACATGACCTTGTCATTACAATGCTCTATGCACTTGTCATCACAATACTCCATTTCCATTGTCATCACAATCCTCCATGAACTTTGGGATCACATTGCTTCATGCCCTTGTCATCACAATGCTCCATGCTCCTTGAAATCAAAATGATCCATGATCTCTGTCATCACAATGCTCCAAACCCTTGTGATCACAATGTTCCATAACACTTGTCCTCACAACACTCCATGATGCCTGTCATCACAATAATCCATGCCCTTTTCATCACAATGCTCCATGACCTTTGTCATCACAATTCTCAATACACTTGTCATCACAATGCTCCCTGACACTTGTCGTCAGAATGCTCCTTGAACCCTGTCACGAAAAGGCTCCATGCCTTTTTCATCACAAAGCCCCATGCCCTTTTCATCCCAATGCTCCATGCCATTGTCATCAAAATACTCCACAAGCTTGTCATCAGAATGCTCCATGACCCTTGTCATCACAATTCTCCATGCACTTGTCAGCACAATGCTCCCTGACACTTGTCATCAAAAAGCTCCAAGCCATTGTCATCACAATGCTCCATTACCTTTGTGATCAGAATCCTCAATGGAAGTTTGCATCACAATGCTCCATGCCATTGTCATCACAATGGGCCATTACATATGTCATCACAATGCTCCCTGACACCTCTCTTTACAATACTGCATTACCTGGTCATCACAATGCTCCCTGCCGTTCTCATCACAATGCACCACACCCTTGTCATCAAAATGCTCCATGACCTTTGTCATCACAAAGTTCCATGACCCTTGGCATCACAATGATCCATGTCATTGTCATCACAATGCTCCATGAACCCTCTCATCACATTGCTCCATGCCCTTGTCAACACAAAGCTCCATGGCACTTGTCATCACAATGCTCGATGCCCTTCTCATCACAATGCTCCATGCCCTTGTCATTACAATCCTCCATGACCCATGTATCACAGTGTACCGTGCCCTTGTCATCACAATGCGCCATGCCCACTCTCATCACAATAATCCATGAAATATTTCAGACCAATGCTCAATGCACTTCTCATCACAATGCTCCATTACCTCTGTCATAACAAGCTCCATGACCCCTGCCATCACAATGTTCCACGGCCTTGTCATCACTAGGCTCCAGGACCCTTGTCAGCACAATGCTCCAAGACCCATGTAATCACAATGCTCCATGCCCTTGTCATCACAAAGCTCCATGACGCATGTCATCACAATGTTCCATGGCCTTCGCCTCACAATGCTCCATGCCCTTGTCATCACAATGCTTCAAGACCCCCGTAATCACAATGCTCCATGCCCCTTTTCATAAGAATGCTCCATTAGACTTGTCATCACAAGTCTCCATGGTCATCTCATCACAATGCTCCAAGACCTTGTCATCAACATGCTCCATTCCCTTGTCATCACAATGCTCCATGACCCCTGTCATCACAATACTCCATGCACATTTTTAGCCCAATGCTCCATGACCCTTGTCATCACAATGATCCATGCCCTTGTCATCACAATGCTCCATGCACTTGTCAGCACAATGCTCCCTGATCCTTGTCATCACAATGCTCCAAACCATTGTCACCACAATGCTCCATTACCTTTGTCATCAGTATCCTCCATGACACTTGGCATCACAATGCTCCATGCCATTGTCATCACAATGCTCCATGACCCCTGTCATCACAATGCTCCGTGACTACAGTCATCACAATGCTTCATAACGTTTGTCATCACAACAATCCATGCCCGCGTCATCACAAGGCTCTGTGAACTTTGTAACCACAATGCTCCATGAACTTTTCATCACAATGCTCCGTGACCCTTGTCATCACAATGCTCCATGCCTTTGTCAGAACAATGCTCCATGACCCTTGTCATCAAATTGTGCCATGCGCTTTTCACCACAATGATCCACAACCTTGTCATCGCTATGCTCCATAAACCTTGTAATCACAATGCTCCATGCACTTCTCATCCAAATACTCTCTCACATGAGATATCACAATGTTCCTTCACTAGTCATCACAATCCTCCCTCACCCCTGTTATCACAATGTTCCATGACCCCTGTCATCACAATGCTACAGCCCCTTATCAGCACAATGTTCCATGACCCCTGACATCACAATGTTCCATAACCCCTGTCATCAAAATGCTCCATGACCCTTTTCATCCCAAAGCTCCATGACCCCTGGCATCACAATGTTCTATAACCCCTGGCATCAAAATGTTCCATTACACTTTTCATCAAATTGCTGCATGACCCTGTCATCAAAATGCTCCCTGCCCTTCTCATCACAATGCACCACACACTTGTCATCAAAATGCTCCATGACCTTTGTCATCACAAAGATCCATGACCCTTGGCATCACAATGCTCCATGTCATTGTCATCACAATGCTCCATGAACCCTCTCATCACATTGCTCCATGTCCTTGTCATCACAAAGCTCCATGACACTTGTCATCACAATGCTCGATGCCATTCTCATCACAATGCTCCATGACCTTGTCATTATAATCCTCCATGACCCATGTATCACAGTGTACCGTGCCCTTGTCATGACAAAACGCCATGCCCACTCTCATCACAGTAATCCATGAAACATTTCAGATCAATGCTCAATGCCCTTCTCATCACAATGCTCCATTACCTCTGTCGTAACAATGCTCCATGACACCTGCCATCATAATATTCCACGGCCTTGTCATCACAAGGCTCCATGACCCTTGTCATCACAATGCTCCAAGATCCATGTAATCACAATGCTCCATGCCCTTGTCATCACAAAGCTCCATGACGCATGTCATCAGAATGTTCCATGGTCTTCTCCTCACAATGCTCCATGCCCTTGTCATCACAATGCTCGAAGACTCCAGTAATGACAATGTTCCATTCCCTTTTTCATCAGAATGCTCCATTAGATTTGTCATCACAAGTCTCCATGGTCATCTCCTCACAATGCTCCAAGAGCTTGTCATCACCATGCTCCATTCCCTTGTCATCACAATGCTCCATGAGCCCTGTCACCACAATACTCCATGAATATTTTCAGCCCAATTCTCTATGACCTTCTCATCACAATGCTCCATGACCAATATCATCACAATGCTCCATGACCACTGTCATCACAACACTCCATGACACCTGACAACACAATGATCCGGGACTCTTGTCATCACAATGCTCCAAGACCCCTGTAATCACAATGCTCCATGACCCCTGTCATCACAATACTCCATGAACATTTTCAGCCCAGTGCTCTAAGACCCTTATCATCACAATGATCCATGCCCATGTTATCCCAATGTTCCATGACCCATGTATTCACAATGCTCCATGACGCTTGTCATCACAGTGCTCCATGACACCTGTCATCACAATGCTCCATGCCTTTGTCAGCAAAATGCTACATGACCTTGTCATTACAATGCTCTATGCACTTGTCATCACAATACTCCATTTCCATTGTCATCACAATCCTCCATGAACTTTGGGATCACATTGCTTCATGCCCTTGTCATCACAATGCTCCATGCTCCTTGAAATCAAAATGATCCATGACCTCTGTCATCACAATGCTCCAAACCCTTGTGATCACAATGTTCCATAACACTTGTCCTCACAACACTCCATGATGCCTGTCATCACAATAATCCATGCCCTTTTCATCACAATGCTCCATGACCCTTGTCATCACAATTCTCAATACACTTGTCATCACAATGCTCCCTGACACTTGTCGTCAGAATGCTCCTTGAACCCTTTCACGAAAAGGCTCCATGCCTTTTTCATCACAAAGCCCCATGCCCTTTTCATCCCAATGCTCCATGCCATTGTCATCCAAATACTCCACAAGCTTGTCATCAGAATGCTCCATGACCCTTGTCATCACAATTCTCCATGCACTTGTCAGCACAATGCTCCCTGACACTTGTCATCACAATACTCCAAGCCATTGTCATCACAATGCTCCATTACCTTTGTGATCAGAATCCTCAATGGAAGTTTGCATCACAATGCTCCATGCCATTGTCATCACAATGGGCCATTACATATGTCATCACAATGCTCCCTGACACCTCTCTTTACAATACTGCATTACCTGGTCATCACAATGCTCCCTGCCGTTCTCATCACAATGCACCACACCCTTGTCATCAAAATGCTCCATGACCTTTGTCATCACAAAGCTCCATGACCCTTGGCATCACAATGCTCCATGTCATTGTCATCACAATGCTCCAAGAACCCTCTCATCACATTGCTCCATGCCCTTGTCATCACAAAGCTCCATGGCACTTGTCATCACAATGCTCGATGCCCTTCTCATCACAATGCTCCATGCCCTTGTCATTACAATCCTCCATGACCCATGTATCACAGTGTACCGTGCCCTTGTCATCACAATGCGCCATGCCCACTCTCATCACAATAATCCATGAAATATTTCAGACCAATGATCAATGCACTTCTCGTCACAATGCTCCATTTCCTCTGTCATAACAAGCTCCATGACGCCTGCCATCACAATGTTCCACGGCCTTGTCATCACAAGGCTCCAGGACCCTTGTCAGCACAATGCTCCAAGACCCATGTAATCACAATGCTCCATGCCCTTGTCATCACAAAGCTCCATGACGCATGTCATCACAATGTTCCATGGCCTTCGCCTCACAATGCTCCATGCCCTTGTCATCACAATGCTTCAAGACCCCCGTAATCACAATGCTCCATGCCCCTTTTCATAAGAATGCTCCATTAGACTTGTCATCACAAGTCTCCATGGTCATCTCATCACAACGCTCCAAGACCTTGTCATCAACATGCTCCATTCCCTTGTCATCACAATGCTCCATGCCCTTGTCATTACAATCCTCCATGACCCATGTATCACAGTGTACCGTGCCCTTGTCATCACAAAGCGCCACGCCCACTCTCATCACAATAATCCATGAAATATTTCAGACCAATGCTCAATGCACTTCTCATCACAATGCTCCATTACCTCTGTCATAACAAGCTCCATGACCCCTGCCATCACAATGTTCCACGGCCTTGTCATCACAAGGCTCCAGGACCCTTGTCAGCACAATGATCCAAGACCCATGTAATCACAATCCTCCATACCCATGTCATCACAAAGCTCCTTGACGCATGTCATCACAATGTTCCATGGCCTTCGCCTCACAATTCTCCATGCCCTTGTCATCACAATGCTTCAAGACCCCCGTAATCACAATGCTCCATGCCCCTTTTCATAAGAATGGTCCATTAGACTAGTCATCACAAGTCTCCATGGTCATCTCATCACAATGCTCCAAGACCTAGTCATCAACATGCTCCATTCCCTTGTCATCAAAATGCTCCATGACCCCTGTCATCACAATACTCCATGCACATTTTCAGCCAAATGCTCCATGACCCTTGTCATCACAATGATCCATGTCCTTGTCATCACAATGCTCCATGCACTTGTCAGCACAATGCGCCCTGATCCTTGTCATCACAATGCTCCAAACCATTGTCACCACAATGCTCCATTACCTTTGTCATCAGAATCCTCCATGACACTTGGCATCACAATGCTCCATGCCATTGTCATCACAATTCTCCATGACCCCTGTCATCACAATACTCCATGCACATTTTTAGCCCAATGCTCCATGACCCTTGTCATCACAATGATCCATGCCCTTGTCATCACAATGCTCCATGCACTTGTCAGCACAATGCTCCCTGATCCTTGTCATCACAATGCTCCAAACCATTGTCACCACAATGCTCCATTACCTTTGTCATCAGTATCCTCCATGACACTTGGCATCACAATGCTCCATTCCATTGTCATCACAATGCTCCATGACCCCTGTCATCACAATGCTCCGTGACTACAGTCATCACAATGCTTCATAACGTTTGTCATCACAACAATCCATGCCCGCGTCATCACAAGGCTCTGTGAACTTTGTAACCACAATGCTCCATGAACTTTTCATCACAATGCTCCGTGACCCTTGTCATCACAATGCTCCATGCCTTTGTCAGAACAATGCTCCATGACCCTTGTCATCAAATTGTGCCATGCACTTTTCACCACAATGATCCACAACCTTGTCATCGCTATGCTCCATAAACCTTGTAATCACAATGCTCCATGCACTTCTCATCCAAATACTCTCTCACATGAGATATCACAATGTTCCTTCACTAGTCATCACAATCCTCCCTCACCCCTGTTATCACAATGTTCCATGACCCCTGTCATCACAATGCTACATCCCCTTATCAGCACAATGTTCCATGACCCCTGACATCACAATGTTCCATAACCCCTGTCATCAAAATGCTCCATGACCCTTTTCATCCCAAAGCTCCATGACCCCTGGCATCACAATGTTCTATAACCCCTGGCATCAAAATGTTCCATTACACTTTTCATCAAATTGCTGCATGACCCTGTCATCAAAATGCTCCCTGCCCTTCTCATCACAATGCACCACACACTTGTCATCAAAATGCTCCATGACCTTTGTCATCACAAAGATCCATGACCCTTGGCATCACAATGCTCCATGTCATTGTCATCACAATGCTCCATGAACCCTCTCATCACATTGCTCCATGTCCTTGTCATCACAAAGCTCCATGACACTTGTCATCACAATGCTCGATGCCATTCTCATCACAATGCTCCATGACCTTGTCATTATAATCCTCCATGACCCATGTATCACAGTGTACCGTGCCCTTGTCATGACAAACCGCCATGCCCACTCTCATCACAGTAATCCATGAAACATTTCAGATCAATGCTCAATGCCCTTCTCATCACAATGCTCCGTTACCTCTGTCGTAACAATGCTCCATGACACCTGCCATCATAATATTCCACGGCCTTGTCATCACAAGTCTCCATGACCCTTGTCATCACAATGCTCCAAGATCCATGTAATCACAATGCTCCATGCCCTTGTCATCACAAAGCTCCATGACGCATGTCATCAGAATGTTCCATGGTCTTCTCCTCACAATGCTCCATGCCCTTGTCATCACAATGCTCGAAGACTCCAGTAATGACAATGTTCCATTCCCTTTTTCATCAGAATGCTCCATTAGATTTGTCATCACAAGTCTCCATGGTCATCTCCTCACAATGCTCCAAGACCTTGTCATCACCATGCTCCATTCCCTTGTCATCACAATGCTCCATGAGCCCTGTCACCACAATACTCCATGAATATTTTCAGCCCAATTCTCTATGACCTTCTCATCACAATGCTCCATGACCAATATCATCACAATGCTCCATGACCACTGTCATCACAACACTCCATGACACCTGACAACACAATGATCCGGGACTCTTGTCATCACAATGCTCCAAGACCCCTGTAATCACAATGCTCCATGACCCCTGTCATCACAATACTCCATGAACATTTTCAGCCCAGTGCTCCAAGACCCTTATCATCACAATGATCCATGCCCATGTTATCCCAATGTTCCATGACCCATGTATTCACAATGCTCCATGACGCTTGTCATCACAGTGCTCCATGACACCTGTCATCACAATGCTCCATGCCTTTGTCAGCAAAATGCTACATGACCTTGTCATTACAATGCTCTATGCACTTGTCATCACAATACTCCATTTCCATTGTCATCACAATCCTCCATGAACTTTGGGATCACATTGCTTCATGCCCTTGTCATCACAATGCTCCATGCTCCTTGAAATCAAAATGATCCATGACCTCTGTCATCACAATGCTCCAAACCCTTGTGATCACAATGTTCCATAACACTTGTCCTCACAACACTCCATGATGCCTGTCATCACAATAATCCATGCCCTTTTCATCACAATGCTCCATGACCCTTGTCATCACAATTCTCAATACACTTGTCATCACAATGCTCCCTGAAACTTGTCGTCAGAATGCTCCTTGAACCCTTTCACGAAAAGGCTCCATGCCTTTTTCATCACAAAGCCCCATGCCCTTTTCATCCCAATGCTCCATGCCATTGTCATCCAAATACTCCACAAGCTTGTCATCAGAATGCTCCATGACCCTTGTCATCACAATTCTCCATGCACTTGTCAGCACAATGCTCCCTGACACTTGTCATCACAATACTCCAAGCCATTGTCATCACAATGCTCCATTACCTTTGTGATCAGAATCCTCAATGGAAGTTTGCATCACAATGCTCCATGCCATTGTCATCACAATGGGCCATTACATATATCATCACAATGCTCCCTGACACCTCTCTTTACAATACTGCATTACCTGGTCATCACAATGCTCCCTGCCGTTCTCATCACAATGCACCACACCCTTGTAATCAAAATGCTCCATGAACTTTGTCATCACAAAGCTCCATGACCCTTGGCATCACAATGCTCCATGTCATTGTCATCACAATGCTCCAAGAACCCTCTCATCACATTGCTCCATGCCCTTGTCATCACAAAGCTCCATGGCACTTGTCATCACAATGCTCGATGCCCTTCTCATCACAATGCTCCATGCCCTTGTCATTACAATCCTCCATGACCCATGTATCACAGTGTACCGTGCCCTTGTCATCACAATGCGCCATGCCCACTCTCATCACAATAATCCATGAAATATTTCAGACCAATGCTCAATGCACTTCTCATCACAATGCTCCATTACCTCTGTCATAACAAGCTCCATGACGCCTGCCATCACAATGTTCCACGGCCTTGTCATCACAAGGCTCCAGGACCCTTGTCAGCACAATGCTCCAAGACCCATGTAATCACAATGCTCCATGCCCTTGTCATCACAAAGCTCCATGACGCATGTCATCACAATGTTCCATGGCCTTCGCCTCACAATGCTCCATGCCCTTGTCATCACAATGCTTCAAGACCCCCGTAATCACAATGCTCCATGCCCCTTTTCATAAGAATGCTCCATTAGACTTGTCATCACAAGTCTCCATGGTCATCTCATCACAACGCTCCAAGACCTTGTCATCAACATGCTCCATTCCCTTGTCATCACAATGCTCCATGCCCTTGTCATTACAATCCTCCATGACCCATGTATCACAGTGTACCGTGCCCTTGTCATCACAAAGCGCCACGCCCACTCTCATCACAATAATCCATGAAATATTTCAGACCAATGCTCAATGCACTTCTCATCACAATGCTCCATTACCTCTGTCATAACAAGCTCCATGACCCCTGCCATCACAATGTTCCACGGCCTTGTCAGCACAAGGCTCCAGGACCCTTGTCAGCACAATGATCCAAGACCCATGTAATCACAATCCTCCATACCCATGTCATCACAAAGCTCCTTGACGCATGTCATCACAATGTTCCATGGCCTTCGCCTCACAATGCTCCATGCCCTTGTCATCACAATGCTTCAAGACCCCCGTAATCACAATGCTCCATGCCCCTTTTCATAAGAATGCTCCATTAGACTAGTCATCACAAGTCTCCATGGTCATCTCATCACAATGCTCCAAGACCTAGTCATCAACATGCTCCATTCCCTTGTCATCAAAATGCTCCATGACCCCTGTCATCACAATACTCCATGCACATTTTCAGCCAAATGCTCCATGACCCTTGTCATCACAATGATCCATGTCCTTGTCATCACAATGCTCCATGCACTTGTCAGCACAATGCGCCCTGATCCTTGTCATCACAATGCTCCAAACCATTGTCACCACAATGCTCCATTACCTTTGTCATCAGAATCCTCCATGACACTTGGCATCACAATGCTCCATGCCATTGTCATCACAATTCTCCATGACCCCTGTCATCACAATACTCCATGCACATTTTTAGCCCAATGCTCCATGACCCTTGTCATCACAATGATCCATGCCCTTGTCATCACAATGCTCCATGCACTTGTCAGCACAATGCTCCCTGATCCTTGTCATCACAATGCTCCAAACCATTGTCACCACAATGCTCCATTACCTTTGTCATCAGTATCCTCCATGACACTTGGCATCACAATGCTCCATGCCATTGTCATCACAATTCTCCATGACCCCTGTCATCACAATGCTCCGTGACTACAGTCATCACAATGCTTCATAACGTTTGTCATCACAACAATCCATGCCTGCGTCATCACAAGGCTCTGTGAACTTTGTAACCACAATGCTCCATGAACTTTTCATCACAATGCTCCGTGATCCTTGTCATCACAATGCTCCATGCCTTTGTCAGAACAATGCTCCATGACCCTTGTCATCAAATTGTGCCATGCGCTTTTCACCACAATGATCCACAACCTTGTCATCGCTATGCTCCATAAACCTTGTAATCACAATGCTCCATGCACTTCTCATCCAAATACTCTCTCACATGAGATTTCACAATGTTCCTTCACTAGTCATCACAATCCTCCCTCACCCCTGTTATCACAATGTTCCATGACCCCTGTCATCACAATGCTACATCCCCTTATCAGCACAATGTTCCATGACCCCTGACATCACAATGTTCCATAACCCCTGTCATCAAAATGCTCCATGACCCTTTTCATCCCAAAGCTCCATGACCCCTGGCATCACAATGTTCTATAACCCCTGGCATCAAAATGTTCCATTACACTTTTCATCAAATTGCTGCATGACCCTGTCATCAAAATGCTCCCTGCCCTTCTCATCACAATGCACCACACACTTGTCATCAAAATGCTCCATGACCTTTGTCATCACAAAGATCAATGACCCTTGGCATCACAATGCTCCATGTCATTGTCATCACAATGCTCCATGAACCCTCTCATCACATTGCTCCATGTCCTTGTCATCACAAAGCTCCATGACACTTGTCATCACAATGCTCGATGCCATTCTCATCACAATGCTCCATGACCTTGTCATTACAATCCTCCATGACCCATGTATCACAGTGTACCGTGCCCTTGTCATGACAAACCGCCATGCCCACTCTCATCACAGTAATCCATGAAACATTTCAGATCAATGCTCAATGCCCTTCTCATCACAATGCTCCGTTACCTCTGTCGTAACAATGCTCCATGACACCTGCCATCATAATATTCCACGGCCTTGTCATCACAAGGCTCCATGACCCTTGTCATCACAATGCTCCAAGATCCATGTAATCACAATGCTCCATGCCCTTGTCATCACAAAGCTCCATGACGCATGTCATCAGAATGTTCCATGGTCTTCTCCTCACAATGCTCCATGCCCTTGTCATCACAATGCTCGAAGACTCCAGTAATGACAATGTTCCATTCCCTTTTTCATCAGAATGCTCCATTAGATTTGTCATCACAAGTCTCCATGGTCATCTCCTCACAATGCTCCAAGAGCTTGTCATCACCATGCTCCATTCCCTTGTCATCACAATGCTCCATGAGCCCTGTCACCACAATACTCCATGAATATTTTCAGCCCAATTCTCTATGACCTTCTCATCACAATGCTCCATGACCAATATCATCACAATGCTCCATGACCACTGTCATCACAACACTCCATGACACCTGACAACACAATGATCCGGGACTCTTGTCATCACAATGCTCCAAGACCCCTGTAATCACAATGCTCCATGACCCCTGTCATCACAAAACTCCATGAACATTTTCAGCCCAGTGCTCCAAGACCCTTATCATCACAATGATCCATGCCCATGTTATCCCAATGTTCCATGACCCATGTATTCACAATGCTCCATGACGCTTGTCATCACAGTGCTCCATGACACCTGTCATCACAATGCTCCATGCCTTTGTCAGCAAAATGCTACATGACCTTGTCATTACAATGCTCTATGCACTTGTCATCACAATACTCCATTTCCATTGTCATCACAATCCTCCATGAACTTTGGGATCACATTGCTTCATGCCCTTGTCATCACAATGCTCCATGCTCCTTGAAATCAAAATGATCCATGACCTCTGTCATCACAATGCTCCAAACCCTTGTGATCACAATGTTCCATAACACTTGTCCTCACAACACTCCATGATGCCTGTCATCACAATAATCCATGCCCTTTTCATCACAATGCTCCATGACCCTTGTCATCACAATTCTCAATACACTTGTCATCACAATGCTCCCTGACACTTGTCGTCAGAATGCTCCTTGAACCCTTTCACGAAAAGGCTCCATGCCTTTTTCATCACAAAGCCCCATGCCCTTTTCATCCCAATGCTCCATGCCATTGTCATCCAAATACTCCACAAGCTTGTCATCAGAATGCTCCATGACCCTTGTCATCACAATTCTCCATGCACTTGTCAGCACAATGCTCCCTGACACTTGTCATCACAATACTCCAAGCCATTGTCATCACAATGCTCCATTACCTTTGTGATCAGAATCCTCAATGGAAGTTTGCATCACAATGCTCCATGCCATTGTCATCACAATGGGCCATTACATATGTCATCACAATGCTCCCTGACACCTCTCTTTACAATACTGCATTACCTGGTCATCACAATGCTCCCTGCCGTTCTCATCACAATGCACCACACACTTGTAATCAAAATGCTCCATGAACTTTGTCATCACAAAGCTCCATGACCCTTGGCATCACAATGCTCCATGTCATTGTCATCACAATGCTCCAAGAACCCTCTCATCACATTGCTCCATGCCCTTGTCATCACAAAGCTCCATGGCACTTGTCATCACAATGCTCGATGCCCTTCTCATCACAATGCTCCATGCCCTTGTCATTACAATCCTCCATGACCCATGTATCACAGTGTACCGTGCCCTTGTCATCACAATGCGCCATGTCCACTCTCATCACAATAATCCATGAAATATTTCAGACCAATGCTCAATGCACTTCTCATCACAATGCTCCATTACCTCTGTCATAACAAGCTCCATGACCCCTGCCATCACAATGTTCCACGGCCTTGTCATCACAAGGCTCCAGGACCCTTGTCAGCACAATGCTCCAAGACCCATGTAATCACAATGCTCCATGCCCTTGTCATCACAAAGCTCCATGACGCATGTCATCACAATGTTCCATGGCCTTCGCCTCACAATGCTCCATGCCCTTGTCATCACAATGCTTCAAGACCCCCGTAATCACAATGCTCCATGCCCCTTTTCATAAGAATGCTCCATTAGACTTGTCATCACAAGTCTCCATGGTCATCTCATCACAACGCTCCAAGATCTTGTCATCAACATGCTCCATTCCCTTGTCATCACAATGCTCCATGCCCTTGTCATTACAATCCTCCATGACCCATGTATCACAGTGTACCGTGCCCTTGTCATCACAAAGCGCCACGGCCACTCTCATCACAATAATCCATGAAATATTTCAGACCAATGCTCAATGCACTTCTCATCACAATGCTCCATTACCTCTGTCATAACAAGCTCCATGACCCCTGCCATCACAATGTTCCACGGCCTTGTCATCACAAGGCTCCAGGACCCTTGTCAGCACAATGATCCAAGACCCATGTAATCACAATGCTCCATACCCATGTCATCACAAAGCTCCTTGACGCATGTCAACACAATGTTCCATGGCCTTCGCCTCACAATGCTCCATGCCCTTGTCATCACAATGCTTCAAGACCCCCGTAATCACAATGCTCCATGCCCCTTTTCATAAGAATGCTCCATTAGACTAGTCATCACAAGTCTCCATGGTCATCTCATCACAATGCTCCAAGACCTAGTCATCAACATGCTCCATTCCCTTGTCATCAAAATGCTCCATGACCCCTGTCATCACAATACTCCATGCACATTTTCAGCCAAATGCTCCATGACCCTTGTCATCACAATGATCCATGTCCTTGTCATCACAATGCTCCATGCACTTGTCAGCACAATGCGCCCTGATCCTTGTCATCACAATGCTCCAAACCATTGTCACCACAATGCTCCATTACCTTTGTCATCAGAATCCTCCATGACACTTGGCATCACAATGCTCCATGCCATTGTCATCACAATTCTCCATGACCCCTGTCATCACAATACTCCATGCACATTTTTAGCCCAATGCTCCATGACCCTTGTCATCACAATGATCCATGCCCTTGTCATCACAATGCTCCATGCACTTGTCAGCACAATGCTCCCTGATCCTTGTCATCACAATGCTCCAAACCATTGTCCCCACAATGCTCCATTACCTTTGTCATCAGTATCCTCCATGACACTTGGCATCACAATGCTCCATGCCATTGTCATCACAAAGCTCCATGACCCCTGTCATCACAATGCTCCGTGACTACAGTCATCACAATGCTTCATAACGTTTGTCATCACAACAATCCATGCCCGCGTCATCACAAGGCTCTGTGAACTTTGTAACCACAATGCTCCATGAACTTTTCATCACAATGCTCCGTGACCCTTGTCATCACAATGCTCCATGCCTTTGTCAGAACAATGCTCCATGACCCTTGTCATCAAATTGTGCCATGCGCTTTTCACCACAATGATCCACAACCTTGTCATCGCTATGCTCCATAAACCTTGTAATCACAATGCTCCATGCACTTCTCATCCAAATACTCTCTCACATGAGATATCACAATGTTCCTTCACTAGTCATCACAATCCTCCCTCACCCCTGTTATCACAATGTTCCATGATCCCTGTCATCACAATGCTACATCCCCTTATCAGCACAATGTTCCATGACCCCTGACATCACAATGTTCCATAACCCCTGTCATCAAAATGCTCCATGACCCTTTTCATCCCAAAGCTCCATGACCCCTGGCATCACAATGTTCTATAACCCCTGGCATCAAAATGTTCCATTACACTTTTCATCAAATTGCTGCATGACCCTGTCATCAAAATGCTCCCTGCCCTTCTCATCACAATGCACCACACACTTGTCATCAAAATGCTCCATGACCTTTGTCATCACAAAGCTCCATGACCCTTGGCATCACAATGCTCCATGTCATTGTCATCACAATGCTCCATGAACCCTCTCATCACATTGCTCCATGTCCTTGTCATCACAAAGCTCCATGACACTTGTCATCACAATGCTCGATGCCATTCTCATCACAATGCTCCATGACCTTGTCATTACAATCCTCCATGACACATGTATCACAGTGTACCGTGCCCTTGTCATGACAAACCGCCATGCCCACTCTCATCACAGTAATCCATGAAACATTTCAGATCAATGCTCAATGCCCTTCTCATCACAATGCTCCGTTACCTCTGTCGTAACAATGCTCCATGACACCTGCCATCATAATATTCCACGGCCTTGTCATCACAAGGCTCCATGACCCTTGTCATCACAATGCTCCAAGATCCATGTAATCACAATGCTCCATGCCCTTGTCATCACAAAGCTCCATGACGCATGTCATCAGAATGTTCCATGGTCTTCTCCTCACAATGCTCCATGCCCTTGTCATCACAATGCTCGAAGACTCCAGTAATGACAATGTTCCATTCCCTTTTTCATCAGAATGCTCCATTAGATTTGTCATCACAA
Organism: Mesoplodon densirostris; assembly: GCF_025265405.1. NCBI lineage: Eukaryota > Metazoa > Chordata > Mammalia > Artiodactyla > Ziphiidae > Mesoplodon > Mesoplodon densirostris. The sequence goes on along the minus strand of NW_026778195.1, from coordinate 11,577,756 downwards.
GTCTCCATGGTCATCTCCTCACAATGCTCCAAGAGCTTGTCATCACCATGCTCCATTCCCTTGTCATCACAATGCTCCATGAGCCCTGTCACCACAATACTCCATGAATATTTTCAGCCCAATTCTCTATGACCTTCTCATCACAATGCTCCATGACCAATATCATCACAATGCTCCATGACCACTGTCATCACAACACTCCATGACACCTGACAACACAATGATCCGGGACTCTTGTCATCACAATGCTCCAAGACCCCTGTAATCACAATGCTCCATGACCCCTGTCATCACAAAACTCCATGAACATTTTCAGCCCAGTGCTCCAAGACCCTTATCATCACAATGATCCATGCCCATCTTATCCCAATGTTCCATGACCCATGTATTCACAATGCTCCATGACGCTTGTCATCACAGTGCTCCATGACACCTGTCATCACAATGCTCCATGCCTTTGTCAGCAAAATGCTACATGACCTTGTCATTACAATGCTCTATGCACTTGTCATCACAATACTCCATTTCCATTGTCATCACAATCCTCCATGAACTTTGGGATCACATTGCTTCATGCCCTTGTCATCACAATGCTCCATGCTCCTTGAAATCAAAATGATCCATGACCTCTGTCATCACAATGCTCCAAACCCTTGTGATCACAATGTTCCATAACACTTGTCCTCACAACACTCCATGATGCCTGTCATCACAATAATCCATGCCCTTTTCATCACAATGCTCCATGACCCTTGTCATCACAATTCTCAATACACTTGTCATCACAATGCTCCCTGACACTTGTCGTCAGAATGCTCCTTGAACCCTTTCACGAAAAGGCTCCATGCCTTTTTCATCACAAAGCCCCATGCCCTTTTCATCCCAATGCTCCATGCCATTGTCATCCAAATACTCCACAAGCTTGTCATCAGAATGCTCCATGACCCCTGTCATCACAATTCTCCATGCACTTGTCAGCACAATGCTCCCTGACACTTGTCATCACAATACTCCAAGCCATTGTCATCACAATGCTCCATTACCTTTGTGATCAGAATCCTCAATGGAAGTTTGCATCACAATGCTCCATGCCATTGTCATCACAATGGGCCATTACATATGTCATCACAATGCTCCCTGACACCTCTCTTTACAATACTGCATTACCTGGTCATCACAATGCTCCCTGCCGTTCTCATCACAATGCACCACACACTTGTAATCAAAATGCTCAATGAACTTTGTCATCACAAAGCTCCATGACCCTTGGCATCACAATGCTCCATGTCATTGTCATCACAATGCTCCAAGAACCCTCTCATCACATTGCTCCATGCCCTTGTCATCACAAAGCTCCATGGCACTTGTCATCACAATGCTCGATGCCCTTCTCATCACAATGCTCCATGCCCTTGTCATTACAATCCTCCATGACCCATGTATCACAGTGTACCGTGCCCTTGTCATCACAATGCGCCATGTCCACTCTCATCACAATAATCCATGAAATATTTCAGACCAATGCTCAATGCACTTCTCATCACAATGCTCCATTACCTCTGTCATAACAAGCTCCATGACCCCTGCCATCACAATGTTCCACGGCCTTGTCATCACAAGGCTCCAGGACCCTTGTCAGCACAATGCTCCAAGACCCATGTAATCACAATGCTCCATGCCCTTGTCATCACAAAGCTCCATGACGCATGTCATCACAATGTTCCATGGCCTTCGCCTCACAATGCTCCATGCCCTTGTCATCACAATGCTTCAAGACCCCCGTAATCACAATGCTCCATGCCCCTTTTCATAAGAATGCTCCATTAGACTTGTCATCACAAGTCTCCATGGTCATCTCATCACAACGCTCCAAGATCTTGTCATCAACATGCTCCATTCCCTTGTCATCACAATGCTCCATGCCCTTGTCATTACAATCCTCCATGACCCATGTATCACAGTGTACCGTGCCCTTGTCATCACAAAGCGCCACGGCCACTCTCATCACAATAATCCATGAAATATTTCAGACCAATGCTCAATGCACTTCTCATCACAATGCTCCATTACCTCTGTCATAACAAGCTCCATGACCCCTGCCATCACAATGTTCCACGGCCTTGTCATCACAAGGCTCCAGGACCCTTGTCAGCACAATGATCCAAGACCCATGTAATCACAATGCTCCATACCCATGTCATCACAAAGCTCCTTGACGCATGTCAACACAATGTTCCATGGCCTTCGCCTCACAATGCTCCATGCCCTTGTCATCACAATGCTTCAAGACCCCCGTAATCACAATGCTCCATGCCCCTTTTCATAAGAATGCTCCATTAGACTAGTCATCACAAGTCTCCATGGTCATCTCATCACAATGCTCCAAGACCTAGTCATCAACATGCTCCATTCCCTTGTCATCAAAATGCTCCATGACCCCTGTCATCACAATACTCCATGCACATTTTCAGCCAAATGCTCCATGACCCTTGTCATCACAATGATCCATGTCCTTGTCATCACAATGCTCCATGCACTTGTCAGCACAATGCGCCCTGATCCTTGTCATCACAATGCTCCAAACCATTGTCACCACAATGCTCCATTACCTTTGTCATCAGAATCCTCCATGACACTTGGCATCACAATGCTCCATGCCATTGTCATCACAATTCTCCATGACCCCTGTCATCACAATACTCCATGCACATTTTTAGCCCAATGCTCCATGACCCTTGTCATCACAATGATCCATGCCCTTGTCATCACAATGCTCCATGCACTTGTCAGCACAATGCTCCCTGATCCTTGTCATCACAATGCTCCAAACCATTGTCCCCACAATGCTCCATTACCTTTGTCATCAGTATCCTCCATGACACTTGGCATCACAATGCTCCATGCCATTGTCATCACAAAGCTCCATGACCCCTGTCATCACAATGCTCCGTGACTACAGTCATCACAATGCTTCATAACGTTTGTCATCACAACAATCCATGCCCGCGTCATCACAAGGCTCTGTGAACTTTGTAACCACAATGCTCCATGAACTTTTCATCACAATGCTCCGTGACCCTTGTCATCACAATGCTCCATGCCTTTGTCAGAACAATGCTCCATGACCCTTGTCATCAAATTGTGCCATGCGCTTTTCACCACAATGATCCACAACCTTGTCATCGCTATGCTCCATAAACCTTGTAATCACAATGCTCCATGCACTTCTCATCCAAATACTCTCTCACATGAGATATCACAATGTTCCTTCACTAGTCATCACAATCCTCCCTCACCCCTGTTATCACAATGTTCCATGATCCCTGTCATCACAATGCTACATCCCCTTATCAGCACAATGTTCCATGACCCCTGACATCACAATGTTCCATAACCCCTGTCATCAAAATGCTCCATGACCCTTTTCATCCCAAAGCTCCATGACCCCTGGCATCACAATGTTCTATAACCCCTGGCATCAAAATGTTCCATTACACTTTTCATCAAATTGCTGCATGACCCTGTCATCAAAATGCTCCCTGCCCTTCTCATCACAATGCACCACACACTTGTCATCAAAATGCTCCATGACCTTTGTCATCACAAAGATCCATGACCCTTGGCATCACAATGCTCCATGTCATTGTCATCACAATGCTCCATGAACCCTCTCATCACATTGCTCCATGTCCTTGTCATCACAAAGCTCCATGACACTTGTCATCACAATGCTCGATGCCATTCTCATCACAATGCTCCATGACCTTGTCATTATAATCCTCCATGACCCATGTATCACAGTGTACCGTGCCCTTGTCATGACAAACCGCCATGCCTACTCTCATCACAGTAATCCATGAAACATTTCAGATCAATGCTCAATGCCCTTCTCATCACAATGCTCCGTTACCTCTGTCGTAACAATGCTCCATGACACCTGCCATCATAATATTCCACGGCCTTGTCATCACAAGGCTCCATGACCCTTGTCATCACAATGCTCCAAGATCCATGTAATCACAATGCTCCATGCCCTTGTCATCACAAAGCTCCATGACGCATGTCATCAGAATGTTCCATGGTCTTCTCCTCACAATGCTCCATGCCCTTGTCATCACAATGCTCGAAGACTCCAGTAATGACAATGTTCCATTCCCTTTTTCATCAGAATGCTCCATTAGATTTGTCATCACAAGTCTCCACGGTCATCTCCTCACAATGCTCCAAGAGCTTGTCATCACCATGCTCCATTCCCTTGTCATCACAATGCTCCATGAGCCCTGTCACCACAATACTCCATGAATATTTTCAGCCCAATTCTCTATGACCTTCTCATCACAATGCTCCATGACCAATATCATCACAATGCTCCATGACCACTGTCATCACAACACTCCATGACACCTGACAACACAATGATCCGGGACTCTTGTCATCACAATGCTCCAAGACCCCTGTAATCACAATGCTCCATGACCCCTGTCATCACAATACTCCATGAACATTTTCAGCCCAGTGCTCCAAGACCCTTATCATCACAATGATCCATGCCCATGTTATCCCAATGTTCCATGACCCATGTATTCACAATGCTCCATGACGCTTGTCATCACAGTGCTCCATGACACCTGTCATCACAATGCTCCATGCCTTTGTCAGCAAAATGCTACATGACCTTGTCATTACAATGCTCTATGCACTTGTCATCACAATACTCCATTTCCATTGTCATCACAATCCTCCATGAACTTTGGGATCACATTGCTTCATGCCCTTGTCATCACAATGCTCCATGCTCCTTGAAATCAAAATGATCCATGACCTCTGTCATCACAATGCTCCAAACCCTTGTGATCACAATGTTCCATAACACTTGTCCTCACAACACTCCATGATGCCAGTCATCACAATAATCCATGCCCTTTTCATCACAATGCTCCATGACCCTTGTCATCACAATTCTCAATACACTTGTCATCACAATGCTCCCTGACACTTGTCGTCAGAATGCTCCTTGAACCCTTTCACGAAAAGGCTCCATGCCTTTTTCATCACAAAGCCCCATGCCCTTTTCATCCCAATGCTCCATGCCATTGTCATCCAAATACTCCACAAGCTTGTCATCAGAATGCTCCATGACCCTTGTCATCACAATTCTCCATGCACTTGTCAGCACAATGCTCCCTGACACTTGTCATCACAATACTCCAAGCCATTGTCATCACAATGCTCCATTACCTTTGTGATCAGAATCCTCAATGGAAGTTTGCATCACAATGCTCCATGCCATTGTCATCACAATGGGCCATTACATATGTCATCACAATGCTCCCTGACACCTCTCTTTACAATACTGCATTACCTGGTCATCACAATGCTCCCTGCCGTTCTCATCACAATGCACCACACCCTTGTAATCAAAATGCTCCATGAACTTTGTCATCACAAAGCTCCATGACCCTTGGCATCACAATGCTCCATGTCATTGTCATCACAATGCTCCAAGAACCCTCTCATCACATTGCTCCATGCCCTTGTCATCACAAAGCTCCATGGCACTTGTCATCACAATGCTCGATGCCCTTCTCATCACAATGCTCCATGCCCTTGTCATTACAATCCTCCATGACCCATGTATCACAGTGTACCGTGCCCTTGTCATCACAATGCGCCATGCCCACTCTCATCACAATAATCCATGAAATATTTCAGACCAATGCTCAATGCACTTCTCATCACAATGCTCCATTACCTCTGTCATAACAAGCTCCATGACTCCTGCCATCACAATGTTCCACGGCCTTGTCATCACAAGGCTCCAGGACCCTTGTCAGCACAATGCTCCAAGACCCATGTAATCACAATGCTCCATGCCCTTGTCATCACAAAGCTCCATGACGCATGTCATCACAATGTTCCATGGCCTTCGCCTCACAATGCTCCATGCCCTTGTCATCACAATGCTTCAAGACCCCCGTAATCACAATGCTCCATGCCCCTTTTCATAAGAATGCTCCATTAGACTTGTCATCACAAGTCTCCATGGTCATCTCATCACAATGCTCCAAGACCTTGTCATCAACATGCTCCATTCCCTTGTCATCACAATGCTCCATGACCCCTGTCATCACAATACTCCATGCACATTTTTAGCCCAATGCCCCATGACCCTTGTCATCACAATGATCCATGTCCTTGTCATCACAATGCTCCATGCACTTGTCAGCACAATGCTCCCTGATCCTTGTCATCACAATGCTCCAAACCATTGTCACCACAATGCTCCATTACCTTTGTCATCAGAATCCTCAATGACACTTGGCATCACAATGCTCCATGCCATTGTCATCACAATTCTCCATGACCCCTGTCATCACAATACTCCATGCACATTTTTAGCCCAATGCTCCATGACCCTTGTCATCACAATGATCCATGCCCTTGTCATCACAATGCTCCATGCACTTGTCAGCACAATGCTCCCTGATCCTTGTCATCACAATGCTCCAAACCATTGTCACCACAATGCTCCATTACCTTTGTCATCAGTATCCTCCATGACACTTGGCATCACAATGCTCCATGCCATTGTCATCACAATGCTCCATGACCCCTGTCATCACAATGCTCCGTGACTACAGTCATCACAATGCTTCATAACGTTTGTCATCACAACAATCCATGCCCGCATCATCACAAGGCTCTGTGACCTTTGTAACCACAATGCTCCATGAACTTTTCATCACAATGCTCCGTGACCCTTGTCATCACAATGCTCCATGCCTTTGTCAGAACAATGCTCCATGACACTTGTCATCAAATTGTGCCATGCGCTTTTCACCACAATGATCCACAACCTTGTCATTGCTATGCTCCATAAACCTTGTAATCACAATGCTCCATGCACTTCTCATCCAAATACTCTCTCACATGAGATATCACAATGTTCCTTCACTAGTCATCACAATCCTCCCTCACCCCTGTTATCACAATGTTCCATGACCCCTGTCATCACAATGCTACATCCCCTTATCAGCACAATGTTCCATGACCCCTGACATCACAATGTTCCATAACCCCTGTCATCAAAATGCTCCATGACCCTTTTCATCCCAAAGCTCCATGACCCCTGGCATCACAATGTTCTATAACCCCTGGCATCAAAATGTTCCATTACACTTTTCATCAAATTGCTGCATGACCCTGTCATCAAAATGCTCCCTGCCCTTCTCATCACAATGCACCACACACTTGTCATCAAAATGCTCCATGACCTTTGTCATCACAAAGCTCCATGACCCTTGGCATCACAATGCTCCATGTCATTGTCATCACAATGCTCCATGAACCCTCTCATCACATTGCTCCATGTCCTTGTCATCACAAAGCTCCATGACACTTGTCATCACAATGCTCGATGCCATTCTCATCACAATGCTCCATGACCTTGTCATTACAATCCTCCATGACCATGTATCACAGTGTACCGTGCCCTTGTCATGACAAACCGCCATGCCCACTCTCATCACAGTAATTCATGAAACACTTCAGATCAATGCTCAATGCCCTTCTCATCACAATGCTCCGTTACCTCTGTCGTAACAATGCTCCATGATACCTGCCATCATAATATTCCACGGCCTTGTCATCACAAGGCTCCATGACCCTTGTCATCACAATGCTCCAAGATCCATGTAATCACAATGCTCCATGCCCTTGTCATCACAAAGCTCCATGACGCATGTCATCAGAATGTTCCATGGTCTTCTCCTCACAATGCTCCATGCCCTTGTCATCACAATGGTCGAAGACTCCAGTAATCACAATGTTCCATTCCCTTTTTCATCAGAATGCTCCATTAGATTTGTCATCACAAGTCTCCATGGTCATCTCCTCACAATGCTCCAAGACCTTGTCATCAGCATGCTCCATTCCCTTGTCATCACAATGCTCCATGACCCCTGTCATCACAATACTCCATGAACATTTTCAGCCCAATACTCTATGACCTTCTCATCACAATGCTCCATGACCAATATCATCACAATGCTCCATGACCACTGTCATCACAACACTCCATGACACCTGACAACACAATGATCCGGGACTCTTGTCATCACAGTGCTCCAAGACCCCTGTAATCACAATGCCCCATGACCCCTGTCATCACAATACTCCATGAACATTTTCAGCCCAATGCTCCATGACCCTTGTCATCACAATGATCCATGTTCCTTGAAATCAAAATGATCCATGACCTCTGTCATCACAATGCTCCAAACCCTTGTGATCACCATGTTCCATAACACTTGTCCTCACAACGCTCCATGACGCCTGTCATCACAATAATCCATGCCCTTTTCATCACAATGCTCCATGACCTTTGTCATCACAATTCTCAATACACTTGTCATCACAATGCTCCCTGACACTTGTCGTCAGAATGCTTCTTGAACCCTGTCACGAAAAGGCTCCATGCCTTTTTCATCACAAAGCCCCATGCCCTTTTCCTCCCAATGCTCCATGCCATTGTCATCCAAATACTCCACAAGCTTGTCATCAGAATGCTCCATGACCCTTGTCATCACAATTCTCCATGCACTTGTCAGCACAATGCTCCCTGACACTTGTCATCACAATGCTCCAAGCCATTGTCATCACAATGCTCCATTACCTTTGTGATCAGAATCCTCAATGGAAGTTTGCATCACAATGCTCCATGCCATTGTCATCACAATGGGCCATTACATATGTCATCACAATGCTCCCTGACACCTCTCTTTACAATACTGCATTACCTGGTCATCACAATGCTCCCTGCCGTTCTCATCACAATGCACCACACCCTTGTCATCAAAATGCTCCATGACCTTTGTCATCACAAAGCTCCATGACCCTTGGCATCACAATGCTCCATGTCATTGTCATCACAATGCTCCATGAACCCTCTCATCACATTGCTCCATGCCCTTGTCATCACAAAGCTCCATGGCACTTGTCATCACAATGCTCGATGCCCTTCTCATCACAATGCTCCATGCCCTTGTCATTACAATCCTCCATGACCCATGTATCACAGTGTACCGTGCCCTTGTCATCACAATGCGCCATGCCCACTCTCATCACAATAATCCATGAAATATTTCAGACCAATGCTCAATGCACTTCTCATCACAATGCTCCATTACCTCTGTCATAACAAGCTCCATGACCCCTGCCATCACAATGTTCCACGGCCTTGTCATCACAAGGCTCCAGGACCCTTGTCAGCACAATGCTCCAAGACCCATGTAATCACAATGCTCCATGCCCTTGTCATCACAAAGCTCCATGACGCATGTCATCACAATGTTCCATGGCCTTCGCCTCACAATGCTCCATGCCCTTGTCATCACAATGCTTCAAGACCCCCGTAATCACAATGCTCCATGCCCCTTTTCATAAGAATGCTCCATTAGACTTGTCATCACAAGTCTCCATGGTCATCTCATCACAACGCTCCAAGACCTTGTCATCAACATGCTCCATTCCCTTGTCATCACAATGCTCCATGACCCCTGTCATCACAATACTCCATGCACATTTTTAGCCCAATGCTCCATGACCCTTGTCATCACAATTATCCATGCCCTTGTCATCACAATGCTCCATGCACTTGTCAGCACATTGCTCCCTGATCCTTGTCATCACAATGCTCCAAACCATTGTCACCACAATGCTCCATTACCTTTGTCATCAGAATCCTCCATGACACTTGGCATCACAATGCTCCATGCCATTGTCATCACAATGCTCCATGACCCCTGTCATCACAATGCTCCGTGACTACAGTCATCACAATGCTTCATAACGTTTGTCATCACAACAATCCATGCCCGCGTCATCACAAGGCTCTGTGACCTTTGTAACCACAATGCTCCATGAACTTTTCATCACAATGCTCCGTGACCCTTGTCATCACAATGCTCCATGCCTTTGTCAGAACAATGCTCCATGACCCTTGTCATCAAATTGTGCCATGCGCTTTTCACCACAATGATCCACAACCTTGTCATCGCTATGCTCCATAAACCTTGTAATCACAATGCTCCATGCACTTCTCATCCAAATACTCTCTCACATGAGATATCACAATGTTCCATCACTAGTCATCACAATCCTCCCTCACCCCTGTTATCACAATGTTCCATGACCCCTGTCATCACAATGCTACATCCCCTTATCAGCACAATGTTCCATGACCCCTGACATCACAATATTCCATAACCCCTGTCATCAAAATGCTCCATGACCCTTTTCATCCCAAAGCTCCATGACCCCTAGCATCACAATGTTCTATAACCCCTGGCATCAAAATGTTCCATTACACTTTTCATCAAATTGCTGCATGACCCTGTCATCAAAATGCTCCCTGCCCTTCTCCTCACAATGCACCACACACTTGTCATCAAAATGCTCCATGACCTTTGTCATCACAAAGCTCCATGACACTTGGCATCACAATGCTCCATGTCATTGTCATCACAATGCTCCATGAACCCTCTCATCACATTGCTCCATGTCCTTGTCATCACAAAGCTCCATGACACTTGTCATCACAATGCTCGATGCCATTCTCATCACAATGCTCCATGCCCTTGTCATTACAATCCTCCATGACCCATGTATCACAGTGTACCGTGCCCTTGTCATGACAAACCGCCATGCCCACTCTCATCACAGTAATCCATGAAACATTTCAGATCAATGCTCAATGCCCTTCTCATCACAATGCTCCGTTACCTCTGTCGTAACAATGCTCCATGACACCTGCCATCATAATATTCCACGGCCTTGTCATCACAAGGCTCCATGACCCTTGTCATCACAATGCTCCAAGATCCATGTAATCACAATGCTCCATGCCCTTGTCATCACAAAGCTCCATGACGCATGTCATCAGAATGTTCCATGGTCTTCTCCTCACAATGCTCCATGCCCTTGTCATCACAATGCTCGAAGACTCCAGTAACGACAATGTTCCATTCCCTTTTTCATCAGAATGCTCCATTAGATTTGTCATCACAAGTCTCCATGGTCATCTCCTCACAATGCTTCAAGACCTTGTCATCACCATGCTCCATTCCCTTGTCATCACAATGCTCCATGACCCCTGTCACCACAATACTCCATGAATATTTTCAGCCCAATTCTCTATGACCTTCTCATCACAATGCTCCATGACCAATATCATCACAATGCTCCATGACCACTGTCATCACAACACTCCATGACACCTGACAACACAATGATCCGGGACTCTTGTCATCACAATGCTCCAAGACCCCTGTAATCACAATGCTCCATGACCCCTGTCATCACAATACTCCATGAACATTTTCAGCCCAATGCTCCATGACCCTTTTCATCACAATGATCCATGCCCATGTTATCCCAATGTTCCATGACCCATGTATTCACAATGCTCCATGACGCTTGTCATCACAGTGCTCCATGACACCTGTCATCACAATGCTCCATGCCTTTGTCAGCAAAATGCTACATGACCTTGTCATTACAATGCTCTATGCACTTGTCATCACAATACTCCATTTCCATTGTCATCACAATCCTCCATGAACTTTGGGATCACATTGCTTCATGCCCTTGTCATCACAATGCTCCATGCTCCTTGAAATCAAAATGATCCATGACCTCTGTCATCACAGTGCTCCAAACCCTTGTGATCACAATGTTCCATAACACTTGTCCTCACAACGCTCCATGATGCCTGTCATCACAATAATCCATGCCCTTTTCATCACAATGCTCCATGACCTTTGTCATCACAATTCTCAATACACTTGTCATCACAATGCTCCCTGACACTTGTCGTCAGAATGCTCCTTGAACCCTGTCACGAAAAGGCTCCATGCCTTTTTCATCACAAAGCCCCATGCCCTTTTCATCCCAATGCTCCATGCCATTGTCATCAAAATACTCCACAAGCTTGTCATCAGAATGCTCCATGACCCTTGTCATCACAATTCTCCATGCACTTGTCAGCACAATGCTCCCTGACACTTGTCATCACAATGCTCCAAGCCATTGTCATCACAATGCTCCATTACCTTTGTGATCAGAATCCTCAATGGAAGTTTGCATCACAATGCTCCATGCAATTGTCATCACAATGGGCCATTACATATGTCATAACAATGCTCCCTGACACCTCTCTTTACAATACTGCATTACCTGGTCATCACAATGCTCCCTGCCGTTCTCATCATAATGCACCACACCCTTGTCATCAAAATGCTCCATGACCTTTGTCATCACAAAGCTCCATGACCCTTGGCATCACAATGCTCCATGTCATTGTCATCACAATGCTCGATGCCCTTCTCATCACAATGCTCCATGCCCTTGTCATTACAATCCTCCATGACCCATGTATCACAGTGTACCGTGCCCTTGTCATCACAATGCGCCACACCCACTCTCATCACAATAATCCATGAAATATTTCAGACCAATGCTCAATGCACTTCTCATCACAATGCTCCATTACCTCTGTCATAACAAGCTCCATGACCCCTGCCATCACAATGTTCCACGGCCTTGTCATCACAAGGCTCCAGGACCCTTGTCAGCACAATGCTCCAAGACCCATGTAATCACAATGCTCCATGCCCTTGTCATCACAAAGCTCCATGACGCATGTCATCACAATGTTCCATGGCCTTCGCCTCACAATGCTCCATGCCCTTGTCATCACAATGCTTCAAGACCCCCGTAATCACAATGCTCCATGCCCCTTTTCATAAGAATGCTCCATTAGAATAGTCATCACAAGTCTCCATGGTCATCTCATCACAATGCTCCAAGACCTAGTCATCAACATGCTCCATTCCCTTGTCATCACTATGCTCCATGACCCCTGTCATCACAATACTCCATGCACATTTTCAGCCCAATGCTCCATGACCCTTGTCATCACAATGATCCATGCCCTTGTCATCACAAAGCTCCATGCACTTGTCAGCACAATGCTCCCTGATCCTTGTCATCACAATGCTCCAAACCATGGTCACGACAATGCTCCATTACCTTTGTCATCAGAATCCTCTATGACCCTTGGCATCACAGTGCTCCATGTCATTGTCATCACAATGCTCCATGAACCCTCTCATCACATTGCTCCATGTCCTTGTCATCACAAAGCTCCATGACACTTGTCATCACAATGCTCGATGCCATTCTCATCACAATGCTCCATGACCTTGTCATTACAATCCTCCATGACCCATGTATCACAGTGTACCGTGCCCTTGTCATGACAAACCGCCATGCCCACTCTCATCACAGTAATCCATGAAACATTTCAGATCAATGCTCAATGCCCTTCTCATCACAATGCTCCGTTACCTCTGTCGTAACAATGCTCCATGACACCTGCCATCATAATATTCCACGGCCTTGTCATCACAAGGCTCCATGACCCTTGTCATCACAATGCTCCAAGATCCATGTAATCACAATGCTCCATGCCGTTGTCAACACAAAGCTCCATGACGCATGTCATCAGAATGTTCCATGGTCTTCTCCTCACAATGCTCCATGCCCTTGTCATCACAATGCTCGAAGACTCCAGTAATGACAATGTTCCATTCCCTTTTTCATCAGAATGCTCCATTAGATTTGTCATCACACGTCTCCATGGTCATCTCCTCACAATGCTCCAAGACCTTGTCATCACCATGCTCCATTCCCTTGTCATCACAATGCTCCATGACCCCTGTCATCACAATACTCCATGAACATTTTCAGCCCAATTCTCTATGACCTTCTCATCACAATGCTCCATGACCAATATCATCACAATGCTCCATGACCACTGTCATCACAACACTCCATGACACCTGACAACACAATGATCCGGGACTCTTGTCATCACAGTGCTCCAAGACCCATGTAATCACAATGCTCCATGACCCCTGTCATCACAATACTCCATGAACATTTTCAGCCCAATGCTCCATGACCCTTGTCATCACAATGATCCATGCCCATGTTATCCCAATGTTCCATGACCCATGTATTCACAATGCACCATGACGCTTGTCATCACAATGCTCCATGACACCTGTCATCACAATGCTCCATGCCTTTGTCAGCAAAATGCTACATGACATTTTCATTACAATTCTCTATGCACTTGTCATCACAATACTCCATTTCCATTGTCATCACAATCCTCCATGAACTTTGGGATCACATTGCTTCATGCCCTTGTCATCACAATGCTCCATGCTCCTTGAAATCAAAATGATCCATGACCTCTGTCATCACAGTGCTCCAAACCCTTGTGATCACAATGTTCCATAACACTTGTCCTCACAACGCTCCATGATGCCTGTCATCACAATAATCCATGCCCTTTTCATCACAATGCTCCATGAACTTTGTCATCACAATTCTCAATACACTTGTCATCACAATGCTCCCTGACACTTGTCGTCAGAATGCTCCTTGAACCCTGTCACGAAAAGGCTCCATGCCTTTTTCATCACAAAGCCCCATGCCCTTTTCCTCCCAATGCTCCATGCCATTGTCATCAAAATACTCCACAAGCTTGTCATCAGAATGCTCCATGACCCTTGTCATCACAATTCTCCATGCACTTGTCAGCACAATGCTCCCTGACACTTGTCATCACAATGCTCCAAGCCATTGTCATCACAATGCTCCATTACCTTTGTGATCAGAATCCTCAATGGAAGTTTGCATCACAATGCTCCATGCCATTGTCATCACAATGGGCCATTACATATGTCATCACAATGCTCCCTGACACCTCTCTTTACAATACTGCATTACCTGGTCATCACAATGCTCCCTGCCGTTCTCATCACAATGCACCACACCCTTGTCATCAAAATGCTCCATGACCTTTGTCATCACAAAGCTCCATGACCCTTGGCATCACAATGCTCCATGTCATTGTCATCACAATGCTCCATGAACCCTCTCATCACATTGCTCCATGCCCTTGTCATCACAAAGCTCCATGGCACTTGTCATCACAATGCTCGATGCCCTTTTCATCATAATGCTCCATGCCCTTGTCATTACAATCCTCCATGACCCATGTATCACAGTGTACCGTGCCCTTGTCATCACAATGCACCACGCCCACTCTCATCACAATAATCCATGAAATATCTCAGACCAATGCTCAATGCACTTCTCATCACAATGCTCCATTACCTCTGTCATAACAAGCTCCATGTCCCCTGCCATCACAATGTTCCACGGCCTTGTCATCACAAGGCTCCAGGACCCTTGTCAGCACAATGCTCCAAGACCCATGTAATCACAATGCTCCATGCCCTTGTCATCACAAAGCTCCATGACGCATGTCATCACAATGTTCCATGGCCTTCGCCTCACAATGCTCCATGCCCTTGTCATCACAATGCTTCAAGAACCCCGTAATCACAATGCTCCATGCCCCTTTTCATAAGAATGCTCCATTAGACTAGTCATCACAAGTCTCCAAGGTCATCTCATCACAATGCTCCAAGACCTAGTCATCAACATGCTCCATTCCCTTGTCATCACAATGCTCCATGACCCCTGTCATCACAATACTCCATGCACATTTTCAGCCCAATGCTCCATGACCCTTGTCATCACAATGATCCATGCCCTTGTCATCACAAAGCTCCATGCACTTGTCAGCACAATGCTCCCTGATCCTTGTCATCACAATGCTCCAAACCATGGTCACCACAATGCTCCATTACCTTTGTCATCAGAATCCTCCATGACACTTGGCATCACAATGCTCCATGCCATTGTCATCACAATGCTCCATGACCCCTGTCATCACAATGCTCCGTGACTACAGTCATCACAATGCTTCATAACGTTTGTCATCACAACAATCCATGCCCGCA
The DNA here is from genome assembly GCF_025265405.1 of Mesoplodon densirostris. NCBI lineage: Eukaryota > Metazoa > Chordata > Mammalia > Artiodactyla > Ziphiidae > Mesoplodon > Mesoplodon densirostris. The sequence continues at coordinate 11,561,815 of NW_026778195.1, read as the reverse complement.
TCATCACAAGGCTCTGTGACCTTTGTAACCACAATGCTCCATGAACTTTTCATCATAATGCTCCGTGACCCTTGTCATCACAATGCTCCATGCCTTTGTCAGAACAATGCTCCATGACCCTTGTCATCAAATTGTGCCATGCACTTTTCACCACAATGATCCACAACCTTGTCATCGCTATGCTCCATAAACCTTGTAATCAAAATGCTCCATGCACTTCTCATCCAAATACTCTCTCACATGAGATATCACAATGTTCCATCACTAGTCATCACAATCCTCCCTCACCCCTGTTATCACAATGTTCCATGACCCCTGTCATCACAATGCTACATCCCCTTATCAGCACAATGTTCCATGACCCCTGACATCACAATGTTCCATAACCCCTGTCATCAAAATGCTCCATGACCCTTTTCATCCCAAAGCTCCATGACCCCTGGCATCACAATGTTCTATAACCCCTGGCATCAAAATGTTCCATTACACTTTTCATCAAATTGCTGCATGACGCTGTCATCAAAATGCTCCCTGCCCTTCTCATCACAATGCACCACACACTTGTCATCAAAATGCTCCATGACCTTTGTCATCACAAAGCTCCATGACCCTTGGCATCACAATGCTCCATGTCATTGTCATCACAATGCTCCATGAACCCTCTCATCACATTGCTCCATGTCCTTGTCATCACAAAGCTCCATGACACTTGTCATCACAATGCTCGATGCCATTCTCATCACAATGCTCCATGACCTTGTCATTACAATCCTCCATGACCCATGTATCACAGTGTACCGTGCCCTTGTCATGACAAACCGCCATGCCCACTCTCATCACAGTAATTCATGAAATATTTCAGATCAATGCTCAATGCCCTTCTCATCACAATGCTCCGTTACCTCTGTCGTAACAATGCTCCATGACACCTGCCATCATATTATTCCACGGCCTTGTCATCACAAGGCTCCATGACCCTTGTCATCACAATGCTCCAAGATCCATGTAATCACAATGCTCCATGCCCTTGTCATCACAAAGCTCCATGACGCATGTCATCAGAATGTTCCATGGTCTTCTCCTCACAATGCTCCATGCCCTTGTCATCACAATGCTTGAAGACTCCAGTAATCACAATGTTCCATTCCCTTTTTCATCAGAATGCTCCATTAGATTTGTCATCACAAGTCTCCATGGTCATCTCCTCACAATGCTCCAAGACCTTGTCATCACCATGCTCCATTCCCTTGTCATCACAATGCTCCATGACCCCTGTCACCACAATACTCCATGAACATTTTCAGCCCAATTCTCTATGACCTTCTCATCACAATGCTCCATGACCAATATCATCACAATGCTCCATGACCACTGTCATCACAACACTCCATGACACCTGACAACACAATGATCCGGGACTCTTGTCATCACAATGCTCCAAGACCCCTGTAATCACAATGCTCCATGACTCCTGTCATCACAATACTCCATGAACATTTTCAGCCCAATGCTCCATGACCCTTACCATCACAATGATCCATGCCCATGTTATCCCAATGTTCCATGACCCATGTATTCACAATGCTCCATGACGCTTGTCATCACAGAGATCCATGACACCTGTCATCACAATGCTCCATGCCTTTGTCAGCAAAATGCTACATGACCTTTTCATTACAATGCTCTATGCACTTGTCATCACAATACTCCATTTCCATTATCATCACAATCCTCCATGAACTTTGGGATCACATTGCTTCATGCCCTTGTCATCACAATGCTCCATGCTCCTTGAAATCAAAATGATCCATGACCTCTGTCATCACAGTGCTCCAAACCCTTGTGATCACAATGTTCCATAACACTTGTCCTCACAACGCTCCATGATGCCTGTCATCACAATAATCCATGCCCTTTTCATCACAATGCTCCATGACCTTTGTCATCACAATTCTCAATACACTTGTCATCACAATGCTCCCTGACACTTGTCGTCAGAATGCTCCTTGAACCCTGTCACGAAAAGGCTCCATGCCTTTTTCATCACAAAGCCCCATGCCCTTTTCCTCCCAATGCTCCATGCCATTGTCATCAAAATACTCCACAAGCTTGTCATCAGAATGCTCCATGACCCTTGTCATCACAATTCTCCATGCACTTGTCAGCACAATGCTCCCTGACACTTGTCATCACAATGCTCCAAGCCATTGTCATCACAATGCTCCATTACCTTTGTGATCAGAATCCTCAATGGAAGTTTGCATCACAATGCTCCATGCCATTGTCATCACAATGGGCCATTACATATGTCATCACAATGCTCCCTGACACCTCTCTTTACAATACTGCATTACCTGGTCATCACAATGCTCCCTGCCGTTCTCATCACAATGCACCACACCCTTGTCATCAAAATGCTCCATGACCTTTGTCATCACAAAGCTCCATGACCCTTGGCATCACAATGCTCCATGTCATTGTCATCACAATGCTCCATGAACCCTCTCATCACATTGCTCCATGCCCTTGTCATCACAAAGCTCCATGGCACTTGTCATCACAATGCTCGATGCCCTTCTCATCATAATGCTCCATGCCCTTGTCATTACAATCCTCCATGACCCATGTATCACAGTGTACCGTGCCCTTGTCATCACAATGCACCACGCCCACTCTCATCACAATAATCCATGAAATATCTCAGACCAATGCTCAATGCACTTCTCATCACAATGCTCCATTACCTCTGTCATAACAAGCTCCATGTCCCCTGCCATCACAATGTTCCACGGCCTTGTCATCACAAGGCTCCAGGACCCTTGTCAGCACAATGCTCCAAGACCCATGTAATCACAATGCTCCATGCCCTTGTCATCACAAAGCTCCATGACGCATGTCATCACAATGTTCCATGGCCTTCGCCTCACAATGCTCCATGCCCTTGTCATCACAATGCTTCAAGAACCCCGTAATCACAATGCTCCATGCCCCTTTTCATAAGAATGCTCCATTAGACTAGTCATCACAAGTCTCCAAGGTCATCTCATCACAATGCTCCAAGACCTAGTCAGCAACATGCTCCATTCCCTTGTCATCACAATGCTCCATGACCCCTGTCATCACAATACTCCATGCACATTTTCAGCCCAATGCTCCATGACCCTTGTCATCACAATGATCCATGCCCTTGTCATCACAAAGCTCCATGCACTTGTCAGCACAATGCTCCCTGATCTTGTCATCACAATGCTCCAAACCATGGTCACCACAATGCTCCATTACCTTTGTCATCAGAATCCTCCATGACACTTGGCATCACAATGCTCCATGCCATTGTCATCACAATGCTCCATGACCCCTGTCATCACAATGCTCCGTGACTACAGTCATCACAATGCTTCATAACGTTTGTCATCACAACAATCCATGCCCGCATCATCACAAGGCTCTGTGACCTTTGTAACCACAATGCTCCATGAACTTTTCATCATAATGCTCCGTGACCCTTGTCATCACAATGCTCCATGCCTTTGTCAGAACAATGCTCCATGACCCTTGTCATCAAATTGTGCCATGCACTTTTCACCACAATGATCCACAACCTTGTCATCGCTATGCTCCATAAACCTTGTAATCAAAATGCTCCATGCACTTCTCATCCAAATACTCTCTCACATGAGATATCACAATGTTCCATCACTAGTCATCACAATCCTCCCTCACCCCTGTTATCACAATGTTCCATGACCCCTGTCATCACAATGCTACATCCCCTTATCAGCACAATGTTCCATGACCCCTGACATCACAATGTTCCATAACCCCTGTCATCAAAATGCTCCATGACCCTTTTCATCCCAAAGCTCCATGACCCCTGGCATCACAATGTTCTATAACCCCTGGCATCAAAATGTTCCATTACACTTTTCATCAAATTGCTGCATGACGCTGTCATCAAAATGCTCCCTGCCCTTCTCATCACAATGCACCACACACTTGTCATCAAAATGCTCCATGACCTTTGTCATCACAAAGCTCCATGACCCTTGGCATCACAATGCTCCATGTCATTGTCATCACAATGCTCCATGAACCCTCTCATCACATTGCTCCATGTCCTTGTCATCACAAAGCTCCATGACACTTGTCATCACAATGCTCGATGCCATTCTCATCACAATGCTCCATGACCTTGTCATTACAATCCTCCATGACCCATGTATCACAGTGTACCGTGCCCTTGTCATGACAAACCGCCATGCCCACTCTCATCACAGTAATTCATGAAATATTTCAGATCAATGCTCAATGCCCTTCTCATCACAATGCTCCGTTACCTCTGTCGTAACAATGCTCCATGACACCTGCCATCATAATATTCCACGGCCTTGTCATCACAAGGCTCCATGACCCTTGTCATCACAATGCTCCAAGATCCATGTAATCACAATGCTCCATGCCCTTGTCATCACAAAGCTCCATGACGCATGTCATCAGAATGTTCCATGGTATTCTCCTCACAATGCTCCATGCCCTTGTCATCACAATGCTTGAAGACTCCAGTAATCACAATGTTCCATTCCCTTTTTCATCAGAATGCTCCATTAGATTTGTCATCACAAGTCTCCATGGTCATCTCCTCACAATGCTCCAAGACCTTGTCATCACCATGCTCCATTCCCTTGTCATCACAATGCTCCATGACCCCTGTCACCACAATACTCCATGAACATTTTCAGCCCAATTCTCTATGACCTTCTCATCACAATGCTCCATGACCAATATCATCACAATGCTCCATGACCACTGTCATCACAACACTCCATGACACCTGACAACACAATGATCCGGGACTCTTGTCATCACAATGCTCCAAGACCCCTGTAATCACAATGCTCCATGACTCCTGTCATCACAATACTCCATGAACATTTTCAGCCCAATGCTCCATGACCCTTTTCATCACAATGATCCATGCCCATGTTATCCCAATGTTCCATGACCCATGTATTCACAATGCTCCATGACGCTTGTCATCACAGAGATCCATGACACCTGTCATCACAATGCTCCATGCCTTTGTCAGCAAAATGCTACATGACCTTGTCATTACAATGCTCTATGCACTTGTCATCACAATACTCCATTTCCATTATCATCACAATCCTCCATGAACTTTGGGATCACATTGCTTCATGCCCTTGTCATCACAATGCTCCATGCTCCTTGAAATCAAAATGATCCATGACCTCTGTCATCACAATGCTCCAAACCCTTGTGATCACAATGTTCCATAACACTTGTCCTCAAAACGCTCCATGATGCCTGTCATCACAATAATCATTGCCCTTTTCATCACAATGCTCCATGACCTTTGTCATCACAATTCTCAATACACTTGTCATCACAATGCTCCCTGACACTTGTCGTCAGAATGCTCCTTGAACCCTGTCACGAAAAGGCTCCATGCCTTTTTCATCACAAAGCCCCATGCCCTTTTCATCCCAATGCTCCATGCCATTGTCATCAAAATACTCCACAAGCTTGTCATCAGAATGCTCCATGACCCTTGTCATCACAATTCTCCATGCACTTGTCAGCACAATGCTCCCTGACACTTGTCATCACAATGCTCCAAGCCATTGTCATCACAATGCTCCATTACCTTTGTGATCAGAATCCTCAATGGAAGTTTGCATCACAATGCTCCATGCCATTGTCATCACAATGGGCCATTACATATGTCATCACAATGCTCCCTGACACCTCTCTTTACAATATTGCATTACCTGGTCATCACAATGCTCCCTGCCGTTCTCATCACAATGCACCACACCCTTGTCATCAAAATGCTCCATGACCTTTGTCATCACAAAGCTCCATGACCCTTGGCATCACAATGCTCCATGTCATTGTCATCACAATGCTCCAAGAACCCTCTCATCACATTGCTCCATGCCCTTGTCATCACAAAGCTCCATGGCACTTGTCATCACAATGCTCGATGCCCTTCTCATCACAATGCTCCATGCCCTTGTCATTACAATCCTCCATGACCCATGTATCACAGTGTACCGTGCCCTTGTCATCACAATGCGCCATGCCCACTCTCATCACAATAATCCATGAAATATTTCAGACCAATGCTCAATGCACTTCTCATCACAATGCTCCATTACCTCTGTCATAACAAGCTCCATGACCCCTGCCATCACAATGTTCCACGGCCTTGTCATCACAAGGCTCCAGGACCCTTGTCAGCACAATGCTCCAAGACCCATGTAATCACAATGCTCCATGCCCTTGTCATCACAAAGCTCCATGACGCATGTCATCACAATGTTCCATGGCCTTCGCCTCACAATGCTCCATGCCCTTGTCATCACAATGCTTCAAGACCCCCGTTATCACAATGCTCCATGCCCCTTTTCATAAGAATGCTCGATTAGACTTGTCATCACAAGTCTCCATGGTCATCTCATCACAATGCTCCAAGACCTTGTCATCAACATGCTCCATTCCCTTGTCATCACAATGCTCCATGACCCCTGTCATCACAATACTCCATGCACATTTTTAGCCCAATGCTCCATGACCCTTGTCATCACAATGATCCATGTCCTTGTCATCACAATGCTCCATGCACTTGTCAGCACAATGCGCCCTGATCCTTGTCATCACAATGCTCCAAACCATGGTCACCACAATGCTCCATTACCTTTGTCATCAGAATCCTCCATGACACTTGGCATCACAATGCTCCATGCCATTGTCATCACAATTCTCCATGACCCCTGTCATCACAATACTCCATGCACATTTTTAGCCCAATGCTCCATGACCCTTGTCATCACAATGATCCATGCCCTTGTCATCACAATGCTCCATGCACTTGTCAGCACAATGCTCCCTGATCCTTGTCATCACAATGCTCCAAACCATTGTCACCACAATGCTCCATTACCTTTGTCATCAGTATCCTCCATGACACTTGGCATCACAATGCTCCATGCCATTGTCATCACAATGCTCCATGATCCCTGTCATCACAATGCTCCGTGACTACAGTCATCACAATGCTTCATAACGTTTGTCATCACAACAATCCATGCCCGCGTCATCACAAGGCTCCTTGACCTTTGTAACCACAATGCTCCATGAACTTTTCATCACAATGCTCCGTGACCCTTGTCATCACAATGCTCCATGCCTTTGTCAGAACAATGCTCCATGACCCTTGTCATCAAATTGTGCCATGCGCTTTTCACCACAATGATCCACAACCTTGTCATCGCTATGCTCCATAAACCTTGTAATCACAATGCTCCATGCCCTTCTCATCCAAATACTCTCTCACATGAGATATCACAATGTTCCATCACTAGTCATCACAATCCTCCCTCACCCCTGTTATCACAATGTTCCATGACCCCTGTCATCACAATGCTACATCCCCTTATCAGCACAATGTTCCATGACCCCTGACATCACAATGTTCCATAACCCCTGTCATCAAAATGCTCCATGACCCTTTTCATCCCAAAGCTCCATGACCCCTGGCATCACAATGTTCGATAACCCCTGGCATCAAAATGTTCCATTACACTTTTCATCAAATTGCTGCATGACCCTGTCATCAAAATGCTCCCTGCCCTTCTCATCACAATGCACCACACACTTGTCATCAAAATGCTCCATGACCTTTGTCATCACAAAGCTCCATGACCCTTGGCATCACAATGCTCCATGTCATTGTCATCACAATGCTCCATGAACCCTCTCATCACATTGCTCCATGTCCTTGTCATCACAAAGCTCCATGACACTTGTCATCACAATGCTCGATGCCATTCTCATCACAATGCTCCATGACCTTGTCATTACAATCCTCCATGACCCATGTATCACAGTGTACCGTGCCCTTGTCATGACAAACCGCCATGCCCACTCTCATCACAGTAATCCATGAAACATTTCAGATCAATGCTCAATGCCATTCTCATCACAATGCTCCGTTACCTCTGTCGTAACAATGCTCCATGACACCTGCCATCATAATATTCCACGGCCTTGTCATCACAAGGCTCCATGACCCTTGTCATCACAATGCTTCAAGATCCATGTAATCACAATGCTCCATGCCCTTGTCATCACAAAGCTCCATGACGCATGTCATCAGAATGTTCCATGGTCTTCTCCTCACAATGCTCCATGCCCTTGTCATCACAATGCTCGAAGACTCCAGTAACGACAATGTTCCATTCCCTTTTTCATCAGAATGCTCCATTAGATTTGTCATCACAAGTCTCCATGGTCATCTCCTCACAATGCTCCAAGAGCTTGTCATCACCATGCTCCATTCCCTTGTCATCACAATGCTCCATGAGCCCTGTCACCACAATACTCCATGAATATTTTCAGCCCAATTCTCTATGACCTTCTCATCACAATGCTCCATGACCAATATCATCACAATGCTCCATGACCACTGTCATCACAACACTCCATGACACCTGACAACACAATGATCCGGGACTCTTGTCATCACAATGCTCCAAGACCCCTGTAATCACAATGCTCCATGACCCCTGTCATCACAATACTCCATGAACATTTTCGGCCCAATGCTCCAAGACGCTTATCATCACAATGATCCATGCCCATGTTATCCCAATGTTCCATGACCCATGTATTCACAATGCTCCATGACGCTTGTCATCACAGTGCTCCATGACACCTGTCATCACAATGCTCCATGCCATTGTCAGCAAAATGCTACATGACCTTTTCATTACAATGCTCTATGCACTTGTCATCACAATACTCCATTTCCATTGTCATCACAATCCTCCATGAACTTTGGGATCACATTGCTTCATGCCCTTGTCATCACAATGCTCCATGCTCCTTGAAATCAAAATGATCCATGACCTCTGTCATCACAATGCTCCAAACACTTGTGATCACAATGTTCCATAACACTTGTCCTCACAACACTCCATGATGCCTGTCATCACAATAATCCATGCCCTTTTCATCACAATGCTCCATGACCCTTGTCATCACAATTCTCAATACACTTGTCATCACAATGCTCCCTGACACTTGTCGTCAGAATGCTCCTTGAACCCTGTCACGAAAAGGCTCCATGCCTTTTTCATCACAAAGCCCCATGCCCTTTTCATCCCAATGCTCCATGCCATTGTCATCCAAATACTCCACAAGCTTGTCATCAGAATGCTCCATGACCCTTGTCATCACAATTCTCCATGCACTTGTCAGCACAATGCTCCCTGACACTTGTCATCACAATACTCCAAGCCATTGTCATCACAATGCTCCATTACCTTTGTGATCAGAATCCTCAATGGAAGTTTGCATCACAATGCTCCATGCCATTGTCATCACAATGGGCCTTTACATATGTCATCACAATGCTCCCTGACACCTCTCTTTACAATACTGCATTACCTGGTCATCACAATGCTCCCTGCCATTCTCATCACAATGCACCACACCCTTGTAATCAAAATGCTCCATGTCCTTTGTCATCACAAAGCTCCATGACCCTTGTCATCACAATGCTCCATGTCATTGTCATCACAATGCTCCAAGAACCCTCTCATCACATTGCTCCATGCCCTTGTCATCACAAAGCTCCATGGCACTTGTCATCACAATGCTCGATGCCCTTCTCATCACAATGCTCCATGCCCTTGTCATTACAATCCTCCATGACCCATGTATCACAGTGTACCGTGCCCTTGTCATCACAATGCGCCATGCCCACTCTCATCACAATAATCCATGAAATATTTCAGACCAATGCTCAATGCACTTCTCATCACAATGCTCCATTACCTCTGTCATAACAAGCTCCATGACCCCTGCCATCACAATGTTCCACGGCCTTGTCATCACAAGGCTCCAGGACCCTTGTCAGCACAATGCTCCAAGACCCATGTAATCACAATGCTCCATGCCCTTGTCATCACAAAGCTCCATGACGCATGTCATCACAATGTTCCATGGCCTTCGCCTCACAATGCTCCATGCCCTTGTCATCACAATGCTTCAAGACCCCCGTAATCACAATGCTCCATGCCCCTTTTCATAAGAATGCTCCATTAGACTTGTCATCACAAGTCTCCATGGTCATCTCATCACAATGCTCCAAGACCTTGTCATCAACATGCTCCATTCCCTTGTCATCACAATGCTCCATGACCCCTGTCATCACAATACTCCATGCACATTTTTAGCCCAATGCCCCATGACCCTTGACATCACAATGATCCATGTCCTTGTCATCACAATGCTCCATGCACTTGTCAGCACAATGCTCCCTGATCCTTGTCATCACAATGCTCCAAACCATTGTCACCACAATGCTCCATTACCTTTGTCATCAGAATCCTCCATGACACTTGGCATCACAATGCTCCATGCCATTGTCATCACAATTCTCCATGACCCCTGTCATCACAATACTCCATGCACATTTTTAGCCCAATGCTCCATGACCCTTGTCATCACAATGATCAATGCCCTTGTCATCACAATGCTCCATGCACTTGTCAGCACAATGCTCCCTGATCCTTGTCATCACAATGCTCCAAACCATTGTCACCACAATGCTCCATTACCTTTGTCATCAGTATCCTCCATGACACTTGGCATCACAATTCTCCATGCCATTGTCATCACAATGCTCCATGACCCCTGTCATCACAATGCTCCGTGACTACAGTCATCACAATGCTTCATAACGTTTGTCATCACAACAATCCATTCCCTCGTCATCACAAGGCTCTGTGACCTTTGTAACCACAATGCTCCATGAACTTTTCATCACAATGCTCCGTGACCCTTGTCATCACAATGCTCCATGCCTTTGTCAGAACAATGCTCCATGACACTTGTCATCAAATTGTGCCACGCGCTTTTCACCACGATGATCCACAACCTTGTCATCGCTATGCTCCATAAACCTTGTAATCACAATGCTCCATGCACTTCTCATCCAAATACTCTCTCACATGAGATATCACAATGTTCCTTCAGTAGTCATCACAATCCTCCCTCACCCCTGTTATCACAATGTTCCATGACCCCTGTCATCACAATGCTACATCCCCTTATCAGCACAATGTTCCATGACCCCTGACATCACAATGTTCCATAACCCCTGTCATCAAAATGCTCCATGACCCTTTTCATCCCAAAGCTCCATGACCCCTGGCATCACAATGTTCTATAACCCCTGGCATCAATATGTTCCATTACACTTTTCATCAAATTGCTGCATGACCCTGTCCTCAAAATGCTCCCTGCCCTTCTCATCACAATGCACCACACACTTGTCATCAAAATGCTCCATGACCTTTGTCATCACAAAGCTCCATGACCCTTGGCATCACAATGCTCCATGTCATTGTCATCACAATGCTCCATGAACCCTCTCATCACATTGCTCCATGTCCTTGTCATCACAAAGCTCCATGACACTTGTCATCACAATGCTCGATGCCATTCTCATCACAATGCTCCATGACCTTGTCATTACAATCCTCCATGACCCATGTATCACAGTGTACCGTGCCCTTGTCATGACAAACCGCCATGCCCACTCTCATCACAGTAATCCATGAAACATTTCAGATCAATGCTCAATGCCCTTCTCATCACAATGCTCCGTTACCTCTGTCGTAACAATGCTCCATGATACCTGCCATCATAATATTCCACGGCCTTGTCATCACAAGGCTCCATGACCCTTGTCATCACAATGCTCCAAGATCCATGTAATCACAATGCTCCATGCCCTTGTCATCACAAAGCTCCATGACGCATGTCATCAGAATGTTCCATGGTCTTCTCCTCACAATGCTCCATGCCCTTGTCATCACAATGCTCGAAGACTCCAGTAATCACAATGTTCCATTCCCTTTTTCATCAGAATGCTCCATTAGATTTGTCATCACAAGTCTCCATGGTCATCTCCTCACAATGCTCCAAGACCTTGTCATCACCATGCTCCATTCCCTTGTCATCACAATGCTCCATGACCCCTGTCATCACAATACTCCATGAACATTTTCAGCCCTATTCTCTATGACCTTCTCATCACAATGCTCCATGACCAATATCATCACAATTCTCCATGACCACTGTCATCACAACACTCCATGACACCTGACAAAACAATGATCCGGGACTCTTGTCATCACAATGCTCCAAGACCCCTGTAATCACAATGCCCCATGACCACTGTCATCACAATACTCCATGAACATTTTCAGCCCAATGCTCCATGACCATTGTCATCACAATGATCCATGCCCTTGTCATCCCAATGTTCCATGACACTTGTTTTCACAAGGCTCTGTGACGCTTGTCACCACAGTGCTCCATGACACCTGTCATAACAATGCTGCATTCCTTTGTCAGCAAAATGCTAAATGGCCTTGTCATTACAATGCGCTAGGCGCTTGTCATCACAATACTCCATTACTGTTGTCATCACAATTTCCCATGAACCTTGGGATCACATTGCTTCATGCCCTTGTCATCACAATGCTCCATGCCCCTTGAAATCAAAATGATCCATGACCTCTGTCATCACAATGCTCCAAACCATTGTGATCACAATGTTCCATATCACTTGTCCTCACAACGCTCCATGATGCCTGTCATCACAATACTCCATGCCCTTTTCATCACAATGTTCCATGACCTTTGTCATCACAATTCTCAATACACTTGTCATCACAATGCTCCCTGACACTTGTCGTCAGCATGCTCCTTGAAACCTGTCACCAAAAGGCTACACGCCTTTTTCATCACAAAGCCCCATGCCGTTTTCATCCCAATGCTCCATGCCATTGTCATCAAAATATTCCACAAGCTTGTCATCAGAAAGCTCCATGACCCTTGTCATCACAATGCTCCATGCACTTGTCAGAACAATGCTCCCTGACCCATGTCATCACAATGCTCCAAGCCATTGTCATTCACAATGCTCCATTACCTTTGTCATCAGAATCATCCATGACACTTGGCATCACAATGCTCCATGACATTGTCATCACAATGGGCCATTACATATGTCACCACAATGCTCCCTGACACCTATCTTCACAATACTGCATGACCTTTGTCATCACAAAGCTCCATGACCATTGGCATCACAATGCTCCATGTCATTGTCATCACAATGCTCCATGAACCCTCTCATCACATTGCTCCATGCCCTTGTCATCACAAAGCTCCATGGCACTTGTCATCACAATGCTCGATGCCCTTCTCATCACAATGCTCCATGCCCTTGTCATTACAATCCTCCATGACCCATGTATCACAGTGTACCGTGCCCTTGTCATCACAATGCGCCATGCGCACTCTCATCACAATAATCCATGAAATATTTCAGACCAATGCTCAATGCACTTCTCATCACAATGCTCCATTACCTCTGTCATAACAAGCTCCATGACACCTGCCATCACAATGTTCCACGGCCTTGTCATCACAAGGCTCCAGCACCCTTGTCAGCACAATGCTCCAAGACCCATGTAATCACAATGCTCCATGCCCTTGTCATCACAAAGCTCCATGACGCATGTCATCACAATGTTCCATGGCCTTCGCCTCACAATGCTCCATGCCCTTGTCATCACAATGATTCAAGACCCCCGTAATCACAATGCTCCATGCCCCTTTTCATAAGAATGCTCCATTAGACTTGTCATCACGAGTCTCCATGGTCATCTCATCACAATGCTCCAATACCTTGTCATCAACATGCTCCATTCCCTTGTCATCACAATGCTCCATGACCCTGTCATCACAATACTCCATGCACATTTTTAGCCCAATGCTCCATGACCCTTGTCATCACAATGATCCATGTCCTTGTCATCACAATGCTCCATGCACTTGTCAGCACAATGCGCCCTGATCCTTGTCATCACAATGCTCCAAACCATTGTCACCACAATGCTCCATTACCTTTGTCATCAGAATCCTCCATGACACTTGGCATCACAATGCTCCATGCCATTGTCATCACAATTCTCCATGACCCCTGTCATCACAATACTCCATGCACATTTTTAGCCCAATGCTCCATGACCCTTGTCATCACAATGATCCATGCCCTTGTCATCACAATGCTCCATGCACTTGTCAGCACAATGCTCCCTGATCCTTGTCATCACAATGCTCCAAACCATTGTCACCACAATGCTCCATTACCTTTGTCATCAGTATCATCCATGACACTTGGCATCACAATGCTCCATGCCATTGTCATCACAATGCTCCATGATCCCTGTCATCACAATGCTCCGTGACTACAGTCATCACAATGCTTCATAACGTTTGTCATCACAACAATCCATGCCCGCGTCATCACAAGGCTCCTTGACCTTTGTAACCACAATGCTCCATGAACTTTTCATCACAATGCTCCGTGACCCTTGTCATCACAATGCTCCATGCCTTTGTCAGAACAAAGCTCCATGACCCTTGTCATCAAATTGTGCCATGCTCTTTTCACCACAATGATCCACAACCTTGTCATCGCTATGCTCCATAAACCTTGTAATCACAATGCTCCATGCCCTTCTCATCCAAATATTCTCTCACATGAGATATCACAATGTTCCATCACTAGTCATCACAATCCTCCCTCACCCCTGTTATCACAATGTTCCATGACCCCTGTCATCACAATGCTACATCCCCTTATCAGCACAATGTTCCATGACCCCTGACATCACAATGTTCCATAACCCCTGTCATCAAAATGCTCCATGACCCTTTTCATCCCAAAGCTCCATGACCCCTGGCATCACAATGTTCTATAACCCCTGGCATCAAAATGTTCCATTACACTTTTCATCAAATTGCTGCATGACCCTGTCATCAAAATGCTCCCTGCCCTTCTCATCACAATGCACCACACACTTGTCATCAAAATGCTCCATGACCTTTGTCATCACAAAGCTCCATGACCCTTGGCATCACAATGCTCCATGTCATTGTCATCACAATGCTCCATGAACCCTCTCATCACATTGCTCCATGTCCTTGTCATCACAAAGCTCCATGACACTTGTCATCACAATGCTCGATGCCATTCTCATCACAATGCTCCATGCCCTTGTCATTACAATCCTC
Organism: Mesoplodon densirostris; assembly: GCF_025265405.1. Lineage (NCBI taxonomy): Eukaryota > Metazoa > Chordata > Mammalia > Artiodactyla > Ziphiidae > Mesoplodon > Mesoplodon densirostris. The sequence goes on along the minus strand of NW_026778195.1, from coordinate 11,546,632 downwards.
CATGACCCATGTATCACAGTGTACCGTGCCCTTGTCATGACAAACCGCCATGCCCACTCTCATCACAGTAATCCATGAAACATTTCAGATCAATGCTCAATGCCCTTCTCATCACAATGCACCGTTACCTCTGTCGTAACAATGCTCCATGACACCTGCCATCATAATATTCCACGGCCTTGTCATCACAAGGCTCCATGACCCTTGTCATCACAATGCTCCAAGATCCATGTAATCACAATGCTCCATGCCCTTGTCATCACAAAGCTCCATGACGCATGTCATCAGAATGTTCCATGGTCTTCTCCTCACAATGCTCCATGCCCTTGTCATCACAATGCTCGAAGACTCCAGTAATCACAATGTTCCATTCCCTTTTTCATCAGAATGCTCCATTAGATTTGTCATCACAAGTCTCCATGGTCATCTCCTCACAATGCTCCAAGAGCTTGTCATCACCATGCTCCATTCCCTTGTCATCACAATGCTCCATGAGCCCTGTCACCACAATACTCCATGAATATTTTCAGCCCAATTCTCTATGACCTTCTCATCACAATGCTCCATGACCAATATCATCACAATGCTCCATGACCACTGTCATCACAACACTCCATGACACCTGACAACACAATGATCCGGGACTCTTGTCATCACAATGCTCCAAGACCCCTGTAATCACAATGCTCCATGACCCCTGTCATCACAATACTCCATGAACATTTTCGGCCCAATGCTCCAAGACCCTTATCATCACAATGATCCATGCCCATGTATTCACAATGCTCCATGACGCTTGTCATCACAGTGCTCCATGACACCTGTCATCACAATGCTCCATGCCTTTGTCAGCAAAATGCTACATGACCTTTTCCTTACAATGCTCTATGCACTTGTCATCACAATACTCCATTTCCATTGTCATCACAATCCTCCATGAACTTTGGGATCACATTGCTTCATGCCCTTGTCATCACAATGCTCCATGCTCCTTGAAATCAAAATGATCCATGACCTCTGTCATCACAATGCTCCAAACACTTGTGATCACAATGTTCCATAACACTTGTCCTCACAACACTCCATGATGCCTGTCATCACAATAATCCATGCCCTTTTCATCACAATGCTCCATGACCCTTGTCATCACAATTCTCAATACACTTGTCATCACAATGCTCCCTGACACTTGTCGTCAGAATGCTCCTTGAACCCTGTCACGAAAAGGCTCCATGCCTTTTTCATCACAAAGCCCCATGCCCTTTTCATCCCAATGCTCCATGCCATTGTCATCCAAATACTCCACAAGCTTGTCATCAGAATGCTCCATGACCCTTGTCATCACAATTCTCCATGCACTTGTCAGCACAATGCTCCCTGACACTTGTCATCACAATACTCCAAGCCATTGTCATCACAATGCTCCATTACCTTTGTGATCAGAATCCTCAATGGAAGTTTGCATCACAATGCTCCATGCCATTGTCATCACAATGGGCCTTTACATATGTCATCACAATGCTCCCTGACACCTCTCTTTACAATACTGCATTACCTGGTCATCACAATGCTCCCTGCCATTCTCATCACAATGCACCACACCCTTGTAATCAAAATGCTCCATGTCCTTTGTCATCACAAAGCTCCATGACCCTTGGCATCACAATGCTCCATGTCATTGTCATCACAATGCTCCAAGAACCCTCTCATCACATTGCTCCATGCCCTTGTCATCACAAAGCTCCATGGCACTTGTCATCACAATGCTCGATGCCCTTCTCATCACAATGCTCCATGCCCTTGTCATTACAATCCTCCATGACCCATGTATCACAGTGTACCGTGCCCTTGTCATCACAATGCGCCATGCCCACTCTCATCACAATAATCCATGAAATATTTCAGACCAATGCTCAATGCACTTCTCATCACAATGCTCCATTACCTCTGTCATAACAAGCTCCATGACCCCTGCCATCACAATGTTCCACGGCCTTGTCATCACAAGGCTCCAGGACCCTTGTCAGCACAATGCTCCAAGACCCATGTAATCACAATGCTCCATGCCCTTGTCATCACAAAGCTCCATGACGCATGTCATCACAATGTTCCATGGCCTTCGCCTCACAATGCTCCATGCCCTTGTCATCACAATGCTTCAAGACCCCCGTAATCACAATGCTCCATGCCCCTTTTCATAAGAATGCTCCATTAGACTTGTCATCACAAGTCTCCATGGTCATCTCATCACAATGCTCCAAGACCTTGTCATCAACATGCTCCATTCCCTTGTCATCACAATGCTCCATGACCCCTGTCATCACAATACTCCATGCACATTTTTAGCCCAATGCCCCATGACCCTTGTCATCACAATGATCCATGTCCTTGTCATCACAATGCTCCATGCACTTGTCAGCACAATGCTCCCTGATCCTTGTCATCACAATGCTCCAAACCATTGTCACCACAATGCTCCATTACCTTTGTCATCAGAATCCTCCATGACACTTGGCATCACAATGCTCCATGCCATTGTCATCACAATTCTCCATGACCCCTGTCATCACAATACTCCATGCACATTTTTAGCCCAATGCTCCATGACCCTTGTCATCACAATGATCCATGCCCTTGTCATCACAATGCTCCATGCACTTGTCAGCACAATGCTCCCTGATCCTTGTCATCACAATGCTCCAAACCATTGTCACCACAATGCTCCATTACCTTTGTCATCAGTATCCTCCATGACACTTGGCATCACAATTCTCCATGCCATTGTCATCACAATGCTCCATGACCCCTGTCATCACAATGCTCCGTGACTACAGTCATCACAATGCTTCATAACGTTTGTCATCACAACAATCCATGCCCTCGTCATCACAAGGCTCTGTGACCTTTGTAACCACAATGCTCCATGAACTTTTCATCACAATGCTCCGTGACCCTTGTCATCACAATGCTCCATGCCTTTGTCAGAACAATGCTCCATGACACTTGTCATCAAATTGTGCCACGCGCTTTTCACCACGATGATCCACAACCTTGTCATCGCTATGCTCCATAAACCTTGTAATCACAATGCTCCATGCACTTCTCATCCAAATACTCTCTCACATGAGATATCACAATGTTCCTTCAGTAGTCATCACAATCCTCCCTCACCCCTGTTATCACAATGTTCCATGACCCCTGTCATCACAATGCTACATCCCCTTATCAGCACAATGTTCCATGACCCCTGACATCACAATGTTCCATAACCCCTGTCATCAAAATGCTCCATGACCCTTTTCATCCCAAAGCTCCATGACCCCTGGCATCACAATGTTCTATAACCCCTGGCATCAATATGTTCCATTACACTTTTCATCAAATTGCTGCATGACCCTGTCCTCAAAATGCTCCCTGCCCTTCTCATCACAATGCACCACACACTTGTCATCAAAATGCTCCATGACCTTTGTCATCACAAAGCTCCATGACCCTTGGCATCACAATGCTCCATGTCATTGTCATCACAATGCTCCATGAACCCTCTCATCACATTGCTCCATGTCCTTGTCATCACAAAGCTCCATGACACTTGTCATCACAATGCTCGATGCCATTCTCATCACAATGCTCCATGACCTTGTCATTACAATCCTCCATGACCCATGTATCACAGTGTACCGTGCCCTTGTCATGACAAACCGCCATGCCCACTCTCATCACAGTAATCCATGAAACATTTCAGATCAATGCTCAATGCCCTTCTCATCACAATGCTCCGTTACCTCTGTCGTAACAATGCTCCATGATACCTGCCATCATAATATTCCACGGCCTTGTCATCACAAGGCTCCATGACCCTTGTCATCACAATGCTCCAAGATCCATGTAATCACAATGCTCCATGCCCTTGTCATCACAAAGCTCCATGACGCATGTCATCAGAATGTTCCATGGTCTTCTCCTCACAATGCTCCATGCCCTTGTCATCACAATGCTCGAAGACTCCAGTAATCACAATGTTCCATTCCCTTTTTCATCAGAATGCTCCATTAGATTTGTCATCACAAGTCTCCATGGTCATCTCCTCACAATGCTCCAAGACCTGGTCATCACCATGCTCCATTCCCTTGTCATCACAATGCTCCATGACCCCTGTCATCACAATACTCCATGAACATTTTCAGCCCTATTCTCTATGACCTTCTCATCACAATGCTCCATGACCAATATCATCACAATTCTCCATGACCACTGTCATCACAACACTCCATGACACCTGACAAAACAATGATCCGGGATTCTTGTCATCACAATGCTCCAAGACCCCTGTAATCACAATGCCCCATGACCACTGTCATCACAATACTCCATGAACATTTTCAGCCCAATGCTCCATGACCATTGTCATCACAATGATCCATGCCCTTGTCATCCCAATGTTCCATGACACTTGTTTTCACAAGGCTCTGTGACACTTGTCACCACAGTGCTCCATGACACCTGTCATAACAATGCTGCATTCCTTTGTCAGCAAAATGCTAAATGGCCTTGTCATTACAATGCGCTAGGCGCTTGTCATCACAATACTCCATTACTGTTGTCATCACAATTTCCCATGAACCTTGGGATCACATTGCTTCATGCCCTTGTCATCACAATGCTCCATGCCCCTTGAAATCAAAATGATCCATGACCTCTGTCATCACAATGCTCCAAACCATTGTGATCACAATGTTCCATATCACTTGTCCTCACAACGCTCCATGATGCCTGTCATCACAATACTCCATGCCCTTTTCATCACAATGTTCCATGACCTTTGTCATCACAATTCTCAATACACTTGTCATCACAATGCTCCCTGACACTTGTCGTCAGCATGCTCCTTGAAACCTGTCACCAAAAGGCTACACGCCTTTTTCATCACAAAGCCCCATGCCGTTTTCATCCCAATGCTCCATGCCATTGTCATCAAAATATTCCACAAGCTTGTCATCAGAAAGCTCCATGACCCTTGTCATCACAATGCTCCATGCACTTGTCAGAACAATGCTCCCTGACCCATGTCATCACAATGCTCCAAGCCATTGTCATTCACAATGCTCCATTACCTTTGTCATCAGAATCATCCATGACACTTGGCATCACAATGCTCCATGACATTGTCATCACAATGGGCCATTACATATGTCACCACAATGCTCCCTGACACCTATCTTCACAATACTGCATGACCTTTGTCATCACAAAGCTCCATGACCATTGGCATCACAATGCTCCATGTCATTGTCATCACAATGCTCCATGAACCCTCTCATCACATTGCTCCATGCCCTTGTCATCACAAAGCTCCATGGCACTTGTCATCACAATGCTCGATGCCCTTCTCATCACAATGCTCCATGCCCTTGTCATTACAATCCTCCATGACCCATGTATCACAGTGTACCGTGCCCTTGTCATCACAATGCGCCATGCCCACTCTCATCACAATAATCCATGAAATATTTCAGACCAATGCTCAATGCACTTCTCATCACAATGCTCCATTACCTCTGTCATAACAAGCTCCATGACACCTGCCATCACAATGTTCCACGGCCTTGTCATCACAAGGCTCCAGCACCCTTGTCAGCACAATGCTCCAAGACCCATGTAATCACAATGCTCCATGCCCTTGTCATCACAAAGCTCCATGACGCATGTCATCACAATGTTCCATGGCCTTCGCCTCACAATGCTCCATGCCCTTGTCATCACAATGATTCAAGACCCCCGTAATCACAATGCTCCATGCCCCTTTTCATAAGAATGCTCCATTAGACTTGTCATCACGAGTCTCCATGGTCATCTCATCACAATGCTCCAATACCTTGTCATCAACATGCTCCATTCCCTTGTCATCACAATGCTCCATGACCCTGTCATCACAATACTCCATGCACATTTTTAGCCCAATGCTCCATGACCCTTGTCATCACAATGATCCATGTCCTTGTCATCACAATGCTCCATGCACTTGTCAGCACAATGGGCCCTGATCCTTGTCATCACAATGCTCCAAACCATTGTCACCACAATGCTCCATTACCTTTGTCATCAGAATCCTCCATGACACTTGGCATCACAATGCTCCATGCCATTGTCATCACAATTCTCCATGACCCCTGTCATCACAATACTCCATGCACATTTTTAGCCCAATGCTCCATGACCCTTGTCATCACAATGATCCATGCCCTTGTCATCACAATGCTCCATGCACTTGTCAGCACAATGCTCCCTGATCCTTGTCATCACAATGCTCCAAACCATTGTCACCACAATGCTCCATTACCTTTGTCATCAGTATCCTCCATGACACTTGGCATCACAATGCTCCATGCCATTGTCATCACAATGCTCCATGATCCCTGTCATCACAATGCTCCGTGACTACAGTCATCACAATGCTTCATAACGTTTGTCATCACAACAATCCATGCCCGCGTCATCACAAGGCTCCTTGACCTTTGTAACCACAATGCTCCATGAACTTTTCATCACAATGCTCCGTGACCCTTGTCATCACAATGCTCCATGCCTTTGTCAGAACAATGCTCCATGACCCTTGTCATCAAATTGTGCCATGCACTTTTCACCACAATGATCCACAACCTTGTCATCGCTATGCTCCATAAACCTTGTAATCACAATGCTCCATGCCCTTCTCATCCAAATACTCTCTCACATGAGATATCACAATGTTCCATCACTAGTCATCACAATCCTCCCTCACCCCTGTTATCACAATGTTCCATGACCCCTGTCATCACAATGCTACATCCCCTTATCAGCACAATGTTCCATGACCCCTGACATCACAATGTTCCATAACCCCTGTCATCAAAATGCTCCATGACCCTTTTCATCCAAAAGCTCCATGACCCCTGGCATCACAATGTTCTATAACCCCTGGCATCAAAATGTTCCATTACACTTTTCATCAAATTGCTGCATGACCCTGTCATCAAAATGCTCCCTGCCCTTCTCATCACAATGCACCACACACTTGTCATCAAAATGCTCCATGACCTTTGTCATCACAAAGCTCCATGACCCTTGGCATCACAATGCTCCATGTCATTGTCATCACAATGCTCCATGAACCCTCTCATCACATTGCTCCATGTCCTTGTCATCACAAAGCTCCATGACACTTGTCATCACAATGCTCGATGCCATTCTCATCACAATGCTCCATGACCTTGTCATTACAATCCTCCATGACCCATGTATCACAGTGTACCGTGCCCTTGTCATGACAAACCGCCATGCCCACTCTCATCACAGTAATCCATGAAACATTTCAGATCAATGCTCAATGCCCTTCTCATCACAATGCTCCGTTACCTCTGTCGTAACAATGCTCCATGACACCTGCCATCATAATATTCCACGGCCTTGTCATCACAAGGCTCCATGACCCTTGTCATCACAATGCTCCAAGATCCATGTAATCACAATGCTCCATGCCCTTGTCATCACAAAGCTCCATGACGCATGTCATCAGAATGTTCCATGGTCTTCTCCTCACAATGCTCCATGCCCTTGTCATCACAATGCTCGAAGACTCCAGTAATCACAATGTTCCATTCCCTTTTTCATCAGAATGCTCCATTAGATTTGTCATCACAAGTCTCCATGGTCATCTCCTCACAATGCTCCAAGAGCTTGTCATCACCATGCTCCATTCCCTTGTCATCACAATGCTCCATGAGCCCTGTCACCACAATACTCCATGAATATTTTCAGCCCAATTCTCTATGACCTTCTCATCACAATGCTCCATGACCAATATCATCACAATGCTCCATGACCACTGTCATCACAACACTCCATGACACCTGACAGCACAATGATCCGGGACTCTTGTCATCCCAATGCTCCAAGACCCCTGTAATCACAATGCTCCATGACCCCTGTCATCACAATACTCCATGAACATTTTCAGCCCAATGCTTCAAGACGCTTATAATCACAATGATCCATGCCCATGTTATCCCAATGTTCCATGACCCATGTATTCACAATGCTCCATGACGCTTGTCATCACAGTGCTCCATGACACCTGTCATCACAATGCTCCATGCCTTTGTCAGCAAAATGCTACATGACCTTGTCATTACAATGCTCTATGCACTTGTCATCACAATACTCCATTTCCATTGTCATCACAATCCTCCATGAACTTTGGGATCACATTGCTTCATGCCCTTGTCATCACAATGCTCCATGCTCCTTGAAATCAAAATGATCCATGACCTCTGTCATCACAATGCTCCAAACCCTTGTGATCACAATGTTCCATAACACTTGTCCTCACAACACTCCATGATGCCTGTCATCACAATAATCCATGCCCTTTTCATCACAATGCTCCATGACCCTTGTCATCACAATTCTCAATACACTTGTCATCACAATGCTCCCTGACACTTGTCGTCAGAATGCTCCTTGAACCCTGTCACGAAAAGGCTCCATGCCTTTTTCATCACAAAGCCCCATGCCCTTTTCATCCCAATGCTCCATGCCATTGTCATCCAAATACTCCACAAGCTTGTCATCAGAATGCTCCATGACCCTTGTCATCACAATTCTCCATGCACTTGTCAGCACAATGCTCCCTGACACTTGTCATCACAATACTCCAAGCCATTGTCATCACAATGCTCCATTACCTTTGTGATCAGAATCCTCAATGGAAGTTTGCATCACAATGCTCCATGCCATTGTCATCACAATGGGCCATTACATATGTCATCACAATGCTCCCTGACACCTCTCTTTACAATACTGCATTACCTGGTCATCACAATGCTCCCTGCCGTTCTCATCACAATGCCCCACACCCTTGTAATCAAAATGCTCCATGACATTTGTCATCACAAAGCTCCATGACCCTTGGCATCACAATGCTCCATGTCATTGTCATCACAATGCTCCAAGAACCCTCTCATCACATTGCTCCATGCCCTTGTCATCACAAAGCTCCATGGCACTTGTCATCACAATGCTCGATGCCCTTCTCATCACAATGCTCCATGCCCTTGTCATTACAATCCTCCATGACCCATGTATCACAGTTTACCGTGCCCTTGTCATCACAATGTGCCATGCCCACTCTCATCACAATAATCCATGAAATATTTCAGACCAATGCTCAATGCACTTCTCATCACAATGCTCCATTACCTCTGTCATAACAAGCTCCATGACCCCTGCCATCACAATGTTCCACGGCCTTGTCATCACAAGGCTCCAGGACCCTTGTCAGCACAATGCTCCAAGACCCATGTAATCACAATGCTCCATGCCCTTGTCATCACAAAGCTCCATGACGCATGTCATCACAATGTTCCATGGCCTTCGCCTCACAATGCTCCATGCCCTTGTCATCACAATGCTTCAAGACCCCCGTAATCACAATGCTCCATGCCCCTTTTCATAAGAATGCTCCATTAGACTTGTCATCACAAGTCTCCATGGTCATCTCATCACAATGCTCCAAGACCTTGTCATCAACATGTTCCATTCCCTTGTCATCACAATGCTCCATGACCCCTGTCATCACAATACTCCATGCACATTTTTAGCCCAATGCCCCATGACCCTTGTCATCACAATGATCCATGTCCTTGTCATCACAATGCTCCATGCACTTGTCAGCACAATGCTCCCTGATCCTTGTCATCACAATGCTCCAAACCATTGTCACCACAATGCTCCATTACCTTTGTCATCAGAATCCTCCATGACACTTGGCATCACAATGCTCCATGCCATTGTCATCACAATTCTCCATGACCCCTGTCATCACAATACTCCATGCACATTTTTAGCCCAATGCTCCATGACCCTTGTCATCACAATGATCCATGCCCTTGTCATCACAATGCTCCATGCACTTGTCAGCACAATGCTCCCTGATCCTTGTCATCACAATGCTCCAAACCATTGTCACCACAATGCTCCATTACCTTTGTCATCAGTATCCTCCATGACACTTGGCATCACAATGCTCCATGCCATTGTCATCACAATGCTCCATGACCCCTGTCATCACAATGCTCCGTGACTACAGTCATCACAATGCTTCATAACGTTTGTCATCACAACAATCCATGCCCGCGTCATCACAAGGCTCTGTGACCTTTGTAACCACAATGCTCCATGAACTTTTCATCACAATGCTCCGTGACCCTTGTCATCACAATGCTCCATGCCTTTGTCAGAACAATGCTCCATGACACTTGTCATCAAATTGTGCCATGCGCTTTTCACCACGATGATCCACAACCTTGTCATCGCTATGCTCCATAAACCTTGTAATCACAATGCTCCATGCACTTCTCATCCAAATACTCTCTCACATGAGATATCACAATGTTCCTTCAGTAGTCATCACAATCCTCCCTCACCCCTGTTATCACAATGTTCCATGACCCCTGTCATCACAATGCTACATCCCCTTATCAGCACAATGTTCCATGACCCCTGACATCACAATGTTCCATAACCCCTGTCATCAAAATGCTCCATGACCCTTTTCATCCCAAAGCTCCATGACCCCTGGCATCACAATGTTCTATAACCCCTGGCATCAAAATGTTCCATTACACTTTTCATCAAATTGCTTCATGACCCTGTCCTCAAAATGCTCCCTGCCCTTCTCATCACAATGCACCACACACTTGTCATCAAAATGCTCCATGACCTTTGTCATCACAAAGCTCCATGACCCTTGGCATCACAATGCTCCATGTCATTGTCATCACAATGCTCCATGAACCCTCTCATCACATTGCTCCATGTCCTTGTCATCACAAAGCTCCATGACACTTGTCATCACAATGCTCGATGCCATTCTCATCACAATGCTCCATGACCTTGTCATTACAATCCTCCATGACCCATGTATCACAGTGTACCGTGCCCTTGTCATGACAAACCGCCATGCCCACTCTCATCACAGTAATCCATGAAACATTTCAGATCAATGCTCAATGCCCTTCTCATCACAATGCTCCGTTACCTCTGTCGTAACAATGCTCCATGATACCTGCCATCATAATATTCCACGGCCTTGTCATCACAAGGCTCCATGACCCTTGTCATCACAATGCTCCAAGATCCATGTAATCACAATGCTCCATGCCCTTGTCATCACAAAGCTCCATGACGCATGTCATCAGAATGTTCCATGGTCTTCTCCTCACAATGCTCCATGCCCTTGTCATCACAATGCTCGAAGACTCCAGTAATCACAATGTTCCATTCCCTTTTTCATCAGAATGCTCCATTAGATTTGTCATCACAAGTCTCCATGGTCATCTCCTCACAATGCTCCAAGACCTTGTCATCACCATGCTCCATTCCCTTGTCATCACAATGCTCCATGACCCCTGTCATCACAATACTCCATGAACATTTTCAGCCCTATTCTCTATGACCTTCTCATCACAATGCTCCATGACCAATATCATCACAATTCTCCATGACCACTGTCATCACAACACTCCATGACACCTGACAAAACAATGATCCGGGACTCTTGTCATCACAATGCTCCAAGACCCCTGTAATCACAATGCCCCATGACCACTGTCATCACAATACTCCATGAACATTTTCAGCCCAATGCTCCATGACCATTGTCATCACAATGATCCATGCCCTTGTCATCCCAATGTTCCATGACACTTGTTTTCACAAGGCTCTGTGACGCTTGTCACCACAGTGCTCCATGACACCTGTCATAACAATGCTGCATTCCTTTGTCAGCAAAATGCTAAATGGCCTTGTCATTACAATGCGCTAGGCGCTTGTCATCACAATACTCCATTACTGTTGTCATCACAATTTCCCATGAACCTTGGGATCACATTGCTTCATGCCCTTGTCATCACAATGCTCCATGCCCCTTGAAATCAAAATGATCCATGACCTCTGTCATCACAATGCTCCAAACCATTGTGATCACAATGTTCCATATCACTTGTCCTCACAACGCTCCATGATGCCTGTCATCACAATACTCCATGCCCTTTTCATCACAATGTTCCATGACCTTTGTCATCACAATTCTCAATACACTTGTCATCACAATGCTCCCTGACACTTGTCGTCAGCATGCTCCTTGAAACCTGTCACCAAAAGGCTACACGCCTTTTTCATCACAAAGCCCCATGCCGTTTTCATCCCAATGTTCCATGCCATTGTCATCAAAATATTCCACAAGCTTGTCATCAGAAAGCTCCATGACCCTTGTCATCACAATGCTCCATGCACTTGTCAGAACAATGCTCCCTGACCCATGTCATCACAATGCTCCAAGCCATTGTCATTCACAATGCTCCATTACCTTTGTCATCAGAATCATCCATGACACTTGGCATCACAATGCTCCATGACATTGTCATCACAATGGGCCATTACATATGTCACCACAATGCTCCCTGACACCTATCTTCACAATACTGCATGACCTTTGTCATCACAAAGCTCCATGACCATTGGCATCACAATGCTCCATGTCATTGTCATCACAATGCTCCATGAACCCTCTCATCACATTGCTCCATGCCCTTGTCATCACAAAGCTCCATGGCACTTGTCATCACAATGCTCGATGCCCTTCTCATCACAATGCTCCATGCCCTTGTCATTACAATCCTCCATGACCCATGTATCACAGTGTACCGTGCCCTTGTCATCACAATGCGCCATGCCCACTCTCATCACAATAATCCATGAAATATTTCAGACCAATGCTCAATGCACTTCTCATCACAATGCTCCATTACCTCTGTCATAACAAGCTCCATGACACCTGCCATCACAATGTTCCACGGCCTTGTCATCACAAGGCTCCAGCACCCTTGTCAGCACAATGCTCCAAGACCCATGTAATCACAATGCTCCATGCCCTTGTCATCACAAAGCTCCATGACGCATGTCATCACAATGTTCCATGGCCTTCGCCTCACAATGCTCCATGCCCTTGTCATCACAATGATTCAAGACCCCCGTAATCACAATGCTCCATGCCCCTTTTCATAAGAATGCTCCATTAGACTTGTCATCACGAGTCTCCATGGTCATCTCATCACAATGCTCCAATACCTTGTCATCAACATGCTCCATTCCCTTGTCATCACAATGCTCCATGACCCTGTCATCACAATACTCCATGCACATTATTAGCCCAATGCTCCATGACCCATGTCATCACAATGATCCATGTCCTTGTCATCACAATGCTCCATGCACTTGTCAGCACAATGCGCCCTGATCCTTGTCATCACAATGCTCCAAACCATTGTCACCACAATGCTCCATTACCTTTGTCATCAGAATCCTCCATGACACTTGGCATCACAATGCTCCATGCCATTGTCATCACAATTCTCCATGACCCCTGTCATCACAATACTCCATGCACATTTTTAGACCAATGCTCCATGACCCTTGTCATCACAATGATCCATGCCCTTGTCATCACAATGCTCCATGCACTTGTCAGCACAATGCTCCCTGATCCTTGTCATCACAATGCTCCAAACCATTGTCACCACAATGCTCCATTACCTTTGTCATCAGTATCCTCCATGACACTTGGCATCACAATGCTCCATGCCATTGTCATCACAATGCTCCATGATCACTGTCATCACAATGCTCCGTGACTACAGTCATCACAATGCTTCATAACGTTTGTCATCACAACAATCCATGCCCGCGTCATCACAAGGCTCCTTGACCTTTGTAACCACAATGCTCCATGAACTTTTCATCACAATGCTCCGTGACCCTTGTCATCACAATGCTCCATGCCTTTGTCAGAACAATGCTCCATGACCCTTGTCATCAAATTGTGCCATGCGCTTTTCACCACAATGATCCACAACCTTGTCATCGCTATGCTCCATAAACCTTGTAATCACAATGCTCCATGCCCTTCTCATCCAAATACTCTCTCACATGAGATATCACAATGTTCCATCACTAGTCATCACAATCCTCCCTCACCCCTGTTATCACAATGTTCCATGACCCCTGTCATCACAATGCTACATCCCCTTATCAGCACAATGTTCCATGACCCCTGACATCACAATGTTCCATAACCCCTGTCATCAAAATGCTCCATGACCCTTTTCATCCCAAAGCTCCATGACCCCTGGCATCACAATGTTCTATAACCCCTGCCATCAAAATGTTCCATTACACTTTTCATCAAATTGCTGCATGACCCTGTCATCAAAATGCTCCCTGCCCTTCTCATCACAATGCACCACACACTTGTCATCAAAATGCTCCATGACCTTTGTCATCACAAAGCTCCATGACCCTTGGCATCACAATGCTCCATGTCATTGTCATCACAATGCTCCATGAACCCTCTCATCACATTGCTCCATGTCCTTGTCATCACAAAGCTCCATGACACTTGTCATCACAATGCTCGATGCCATTCTCATCACAATGCTCCATGACCTTGTCATTACAATCCTCCATGACCCATGTATCACAGTGTACCGTGCCCTTGTCATGACAAACCGCCATGCCCACTCTCATCACAGTAATCCATGAAACATTTCAGATCAATGCTCAATGCCCTTCTCATCACAATGCTCCGTTACCTCTGTCGTAACAATGCTCCATGATACCTGCCATCATAATATTCCACGGCCTTGTCATCACAAGGCTCCATGACCCTTGTCATCACAATGCTCCAAGATCCATGTAATCACAATGCTCCATGCCCTTGTCATCACAAAGCTCCATGACGCATGTCATCAGAATGTTCCATGGTCTTCTCCTCACAATGCTCCATGCCCTTGTCATCACAATGCTCGAAGACTCCAGTAATGACAATGTTCCATTCCCTTTTTCATCAGAATGCTCCATTAGATTTGTCATCACAAGTCTCCATGGTCATCTCCTCACAATGCTCCAAGACCTTGTCATCACCATGCCCCATTCCCTTGTCATCACAATGCTCCATGACCCCTGTCATCACAATACTCCATGAACATTTTCAGCCCTACTCTCTATGACCTTCTCATCACAATGCTCCATGACCAATATCATCACAATGCTCCATGACCACTGTCATCACAACACTCCATGACACCTGACAGCACAATGATCCGGGACCCTTGTCATCCCAATGCTCCAAGACCCCTGTAATCACAATGCTCCATGACCCCTGTCATCACAATACTCCATGAACATTTTCAGCCCAATGCTCCAAGACGCTTATCATCACAATGATCCATGCCCATGTTATCCCAATGTTCCATGACCCATGTATTCACAATGCTCCATGACGCTTGTCATCACAGTGCTCCATGACACCTGTCATCACAATGCTCCATGCCTTTGTCAGCAAAATGCTACATGACCTTGTCATTACAATGCTCTATGCACTTGTCATCACAATACTCCATTTCCATTGTCATCACAATCCTCCATGAACTTTGGGATCACATTGCTTCATGCCCTTGTCATCACAATGCTCCATGCTCCTTGAAATCAAAATGATCCATGACCTCTGTCATCACAATGCTCCAAACCCTTGTGATCACAATGTTCCATAACACTTGTCCTCACAACACTCCATGATGCCTGTCATCACAATAATCCATGCCCTTTTCATCACAATGCTCCATGACCCTTGTCATCACAATTCTCAATACACTTGTCATCACAATGCTCCCTGACACTTGTCGTCAGAATGCTCCTTGAACCCTGTCACGAAAAGGCTCCATGCCTTTTTCATCACAAAGCCCCATGCCCTTTTCATCCCAATGCTCCATGCCATTGTCATCCAAATACTCCACAAGCCTGTCATCAGAATGCTCCATGACCCTTGTCATCACAATTCTCCATGCACTTGTCAGCACAATGCTCCCTGACACTTGTCATCACAATACTCCAAGCCATTGTCATCACAATGCTCCATTACCTTTGTGATCAGAATCCTCAATGGAAGTTTGCATCACAATGCTCCATGCCATTGTCATCACAATGGGCCATTACATATGTCATCACAATGCTCCCTGACACCTCTCTTTACAATACTGCATTACCTGGTCATCACAATGCTCCCTGCCGTTCTCATCACAATGCCCCACACCCTTGTAATCAAAATGCTCCATGACCTTTGTCATCACAAAGCTCCATGACCCTTGGCATCACAATGCTCCATGTCATTGTCATCACAATGCTCCAAGAACCCTCTCATCACATTGCTCCATGCCCTTGTCATCACAAAGCTCCATGGCACTTGTCATCACAATGCTCGATGCCCTTCTCATCACAATGCTCCATGCCCTTGTCATTACAATCCTCCATGACCCATGTATCACAGTTTACCGTGCCCTTGTCATCACAATGTGCCATGCCCACTCTCATCACAATAATCCATGAAATATTTCAGACCAATGCTCAATGCACTTCTCATCACAATGCTCCATTACCTCTGTCATAACAAGCTCCATGACCCCTGCCATCACAATGTTCCACGGCCTTGTCATCACAAGGCTCCAGGACCCTTGTCAGCACAATGCTCCAAGACCCATGTAATCACAATGCTCCATGCCCTTGTCATCACAAAGCTCCATGACGCATGTCATCACAATGTTCCATGGCCTTCGCCTCACAATGCTCCATGCCCTTGTCATCACAATGCTTCAAGACCCCCGTAATCACAATGCTCCATGCCCCTTTTCATAAGAATGCTCCATTAGACTTGTCATCACAAGTCTCCATGGTCATCTCATCACAATGCTCCAAGACCTTGTCATCAACATGTTCCATTCCCTTGTCATCACAATGCTCCATGACCCCTGTCATCACAATACTCCATGCACATTTTTAGCCCAATGCCCCATGACCCTTGTCATCACAATGATCCATGTCCTTGTCATCACAATGCTCCATGCACTTGTCAGCACAATGCTCCCTGATCCTTGTCATCACAATGCTCCAAACCATTGTCACCACAATGCTCCATTACCTTTGTCATCAGAATCCTCCATGACACTTGGCATCACAATGCTCCATGCCATTGTCATCACAATTCTCCATGACCCCTGTCATCACAATACTCCATGCACATTTTTAGCCCAATGCTCCATGACCCTTGTCATCACAATGATCCATGCCCTTGTCATCACAATGCTCCATGCACTTGTCAGCACAATGCTCCCTGATCCTTGTCATCACAATGCTCCAAACCATTGTCACCACAATGCTCCATTACCTTTGTCATCAGTATCCTCCATGACACTTGGCATCACAATGCTCCATGCCATTGTCATCACAATGCTCCATGACCCCTGTCATCACAATGCTCCGTGACTACAGTCATCACAATGCTTCATAACGTTTGTCATCACAACAATCCATGCCCGCGTCATCACAAGGCTCTGTGACCTTTGTAACCACAATGCTCCATGAACTTTTCATCACAATGCTCCGTGACCCTTGTCATCACAATGCTCCATGCCTTTGTCAGAACAATGCTCCATGACACTTGTCATCAAATTGTGCCATGCGCTTTTCACCACGATGATCCACAACCTTGTCATCGCTATGCTCCATAAACCTTGTAATCACAATGCTCCATGCACTTCTCATCCAAATACTCTCTCACATGAGATATCACAATGTTCCTTCAGTAGTCATCACAATCCTCCCTCACCCCTGTTATCACAATGTTCCATGACCCCTGTCATCACAATGCTACATCCCCTTATCAGC
Organism: Mesoplodon densirostris; assembly: GCF_025265405.1. NCBI lineage: Eukaryota > Metazoa > Chordata > Mammalia > Artiodactyla > Ziphiidae > Mesoplodon > Mesoplodon densirostris. The sequence continues at coordinate 11,528,818 of NW_026778195.1, read as the reverse complement.
ACAATGTTCCATGACCCCTGACATCACAATGTTCCATAACCCCTGTCATCAAAATGCTCCATGACCCTTTTCATCCCAAAGCTCCATGACCCCTGGCATCACAATGTTCTATAACCCCTGGCATCAAAATGTTCCATTACACTTTTCATCAAATTGCTTCATGACCCTGTCCTCAAAATGCTCCCTGCCCTTCTCATCACAATGCACCACACACTTGTCATCAAAATGCTCCATGACCTTTGTCATCACAAAGCTCCATGACCCTTGGCATCACAATGCTCCATGTCATTGTCATCACAATGCTCCATGAACCCTCTCATCACATTGCTCCATGTCCTTGTCATCACAAAGCTCCATGACACTTGTCATCACAATGCTCGATGCCATTCTCATCACAATGCTCCATGACCTTGTCATTACAATCCTCCATGACCCATGTATCACAGTGTACCGTGCCCTTGTCATGACAAACCGCCATGCCCACTCTCATCACAGTAATCCATGAAACATTTCAGATCAATGCTCAATGCCCTTCTCATCACAATGCTCCGTTACCTCTGTCGTAACAATGCTCCATGATACCTGCCATCATAATATTCCACGGCCTTGTCATCACAAGGCTCCATGACCCTTGTCATCACAATGCTCCAAGATCCATGTAATCACAATGCTCCATGCCCTTGTCATCACAAAGCTCCATGACGCATGTCATCAGAATGTTCCATGGTCTTCTCCTCACAATGCTCCATGCCCTTGTCATCACAATGCTCGAAGACTCCAGTAATCACAATGTTCCATTCCCTTTTTCATCAGAATGCTCCATTAGATTTGTCATCACAAGTCTCCATGGTCATCTCCTCACAATGCTCCAAGACCTTGTCATCACCATGCTCCATTCCCTTGTCATCACAATGCTCCATGACCCCTGTCATCACAATACTCCATGAACATTTTCAGCCCTATTCTCTATGACCTTCTCATCACAATGCTCCATGACCAATATCATCACAATTCTCCATGACCACTGTCATCACAACACTCCATGACACCTGACAAAACAATGATCCGGGACTCTTGTCATCACAATGCTCCAAGACCCCTGTAATCACAATGCCCCATGACCACTGTCATCACAATACTCCATGAACATTTTCAGCCCAATGCTCCATGACCATTGTCATCACAATGATCCATGCCCTTGTCATCCCAATGTTCCATGACACTTGTTTTCACAAGGCTCTGTGACGCTTGTCACCACAGTGCTCCATGACACCTGTCATAACAATGCTGCATTCCTTTGTCAGCAAAATGCTAAATGGCCTTGTCATTACAATGCGCTAGGCGCTTGTCATCACAATACTCCATTACTGTTGTCATCACAATTTCCCATGAACCTTGGGATCACATTGCTTCATGCCCTTGTCATCACAATGCTCCATGCCCCTTGAAATCAAAATGATCCATGACCTCTGTCATCACAATGCTCCAAACCATTGTGATCACAATGTTCCATATCACTTGTCCTCACAACGCTCCATGATGCCTGTCATCACAATACTCCATGCCCTTTTCATCACAATGTTCCATGACCTTTGTCATCACAATTCTCAATACACTTGTCATCACAATGCTCCCTGACACTTGTCGTCAGCATGCTCCTTGAAACCTGTCACCAAAAGGCTACACGCCTTTTTCATCACAAAGCCCCATGCCGTTTTCATCCCAATGCTCCATGCCATTGTCATCAAAATATTCCACAAGCTTGTCATCAGAAAGCTCCATGACCCTTGTCATCACAATGCTCCATGCACTTGTCAGAACAATGCTCCCTGACCCATGTCATCACAATGCTCCAAGCCATTGTCATTCACAATGCTCCATTACCTTTGTCATCAGAATCATCCATGACACTTGGCATCACAATGCTCCATGACATTGTCATCACAATGGGCCATTACATATGTCACCACAATGCTCCCTGACACCTATCTTCACAATACTGCATGACCTTTGTCATCACAAAGCTCCATGACCATTGGCATCACAATGCTCCATGTCATTGTCATCACAATGCTCCATGAACCCTCTCATCACATTGCTCCATGCCCTTGTCATCACAAAGCTCCATGGCACTTGTCATCACAATGCTCGATGCCCTTCTCATCACAATGCTCCATGCCCTTGTCATTACAATCCTCCATGACCCATGTATCACAGTGTACCGTGCCCTTGTCATGACAAACCGCCATGCCCACTCTCATCACAGTAATCCATGAAACATTTCAGATCAATGCTCAATGCCCTTCTCATCACAATGCTCCGTTACCTCTGTCGTAACAATGCTCCATGATACCTGCCATCATAATATTCCACGGCCTTGTCATCACAAGGCTCCATGACCCTTGTCATCACAATGCTCCAAGATCCATGTAATCACAATGCTCCATGCCCTTGTCATCACAAAGCTCCATGACGCATGTCATCAGAATGTTCCATGGTCTTCTCCTCACAATGCTCCATGCCCTTGTCATCACAATGCTCGAAGACTCCAGTAATGACAATGTTCCATTCCCTTTTTCATCAGAATGCTCCATTAGATTTGTCATCACAAGTCTCCATGGTCATCTCCTCACAATGCTCCAAGACCTTGTCATCACCATGCCCCATTCCCTTGTCATCACAATGCTCCATGACCCCTGTCATCACAATACTCCATGAACATTTTCAGCCCTACTCTCTATGACCTTCTCATCACAATGCTCCATGACCAATATCATCACAATGCTCCATGACCACTGTCATCACAACACTCCATGACACCTGACAGCACAATGATCCGGGACTCTTGTCATCCCAATGCTCCAAGACCCCTGTAATCACAATGCTCCATGACCCCTGTCATCACAATACTCCATGAACATTTTCAGCCCAATGCTCCAAGACGCTTATCATCACAATGATCCATGCCCATGTTATCCCAATGTTCCATGACCCATGTATTCACAATGCTCCATGACGCTTGTCATCACAGTGCTCCATGACACCTGTCATCACAATGCTCCATGCCTTTGTCAGCAAAATGCTACATGACCTTGTCATTACAATGCTCTATGCACTTGTCATCACAATACTCCATTTCCATTGTCATCACAATCCTCCATGAACTTTGGGATCACATTGCTTCATGCCCTTGTCATCACAATGCTCCATGCTCCTTGAAATCAAAATGATCCATGACCTCTGTCATCACAATGCTCCAAACCCTTGTGATCACAATGTTCCATAACACTTGTCCTCACAACACTCCATGATGCCTGTCATCACAATAATCCATGCCCTTTTCATCACAATGCTCCATGACCCTTGTCATCACAATTCTCAATACACTTGTCATCACAATGCTCCCTGACACTTGTCGTCAGAATGCTCCTTGAACCCTGTCACGAAAAGGCTCCATGCCTTTTTCATCACAAAGCCCCATGCCCTTTTCATCCCAATGCTCCATGCCATTGTCATCCAAATACTCCACAAGCTTGTCATCAGAATGCTCCATGACCCTTGTCATCACAATTCTCCATGCACTTGTCAGCACAATGCTCCCTGACACTTGTCATCACAATACTCCAAGCCATTGTCATCACAATGCTCCATTACCTTTGTGATCAGAATCCTCAATGGAAGTTTGCATCACAATGCTCCATGCCATTGTCATCACAATGGGCCATTACATATGTCATCACAATGCTCCCTGACACCTCTCTTTACAATACTGCATTACCTGGTCATCACAATGCTCCCTGCCGTTCTCATCACAATGCCCCACACCCTTGTAATCAAAATGCTCCATGACCTTTGTCATCACAAAGCTCCATGACCCTTGGCATCACAATGCTCCATGTCATTGTCATCACAATGCTCCAAGAACCCTCTCATCACATTGCTCCATGCCCTTGTCATCACAAAGCTCCATGGCACTTGTCATCACAATGCTCGATGCCCTTCTCATCACAATGCTCCATGCCCTTGTCATTACAATCCTCCATGACCCATGTATCACAGTTTACCGTGCCCTTGTCATCACAATGTGCCATGCCCACTCTCATCACAATAATCCATGAAATATTTCAGACCAATGCTCAATGCACTTCTCATCACAATGCTCCATTACCTCTGTCATAACAAGCTCCATGACCCCTGCCATCACAATGTTCCACGGCCTTGTCATCACAAGGCTCCAGGACCCTTGTCAGCACAATGCTCCAAGACCCATGTAATCACAATGCTCCATGCCCTTGTCATCACAAAGCTCCATGACGCATGTCATCACAATGTTCCATGGCCTTCGCCTCACAATGCTCCATGCCCTTGTCATCACAATGCTTCAAGACCCCCGTAATCACAATGCTCCATGCCCCTTTTCATAAGAATGCTCCATTAGACTTGTCATCACAAGTCTCCATGGTCATCTCATCACAATGCTCCAAGACCTTGTCATCAACATGTTCCATTCCCTTGTCATCACAATGCTCCATGACCCCTGTCATCACAATACTCCATGCACATTTTTAGCCCAATGCCCCATGACCCTTGTCATCACAATGATCCATGTCCTTGTCATCACAATGCTCCATGCACTTGTCAGCACAATGCTCCCTGATCCTTGTCATCACAATGCTCCAAACCATTGTCACCACAATGCTCCATTACCTTTGTCATCAGAATCCTCCATGACACTTGGCATCACAATGCTCCATGCCATTGTCATCACAATTCTCCATGACCCCTGTCATCACAATACTCCATGCACATTTTTAGCCCAATGCTCCATGACCCTTGTCATCACAATGATCCATGCCCTTGTCATCACAATGCTCCATGCACTTGTCAGCACAATGCTCCCTGATCCTTGTCATCACAATGCTCCAAACCATTGTCACCACAATGCTCCATTACCTTTGTCATCAGTATCCTCCATGACACTTGGCATCACAATGCTCCATGCCATTGTCATCACAATGCTCCATGACCCCTGTCATCACAATGCTCCGTGACTACAGTCATCACAATGCTTCATAACGTTTGTCATCACAACAATCCATGCCCGCGTCATCACAAGGCTCTGTGACCTTTGTAACCACAATGCTCCATGAACTTTTCATCACAATGCTCCGTGACCCTTGTCATCACAATGCTCCATGCCTTTGTCAGAACAATGCTCCATGACACTTGTCATCAAATTGTGCCATGCGCTTTTCACCACGATGATCCACAACCTTGTCATCGCTATGCTCCATAAACCTTGTAATCACAATGCTCCATGCACTTCTCATCCAAATACTCTCTCACATGAGATATCACAATGTTCCTTCAGTAGTCATCACAATCCTCCCTCACCCCTGTTATCACAATGTTCCATGACCCCTGTCATCACAATGCTACATCCCCTTATCAGCACAATGTTCCATGACCCCTGACATCACAATGTTCCATAACCCCTGTCATCAAAATGCTCCATGACCCTTTTCATCCCAAAGCTCCATGACCCCTGGCATCACAATGTTCTATAACCCCTGGCATCAAAATGTTCCATTACACTTTTCATCAAATTGCTTCATGACCCTGTCCTCAAAATGCTCCCTGCCCTTCTCATCACAATGCACCACACACTTGTCATCAAAATGCTCCATGACCTTTGTCATCACAAAGCTCCATGACCCTTGGCATCACAATGCTCCATGTCATTGTCATCACAATGCTCCATGAACCCTCTCATCACATTGCTCCATGTCCTTGTCATCACAAAGCTCCATGACACTTGTCATCACAATGCTCGATGCCATTCTCATCACAATGCTCCATGACCTTGTCATTACAATCCTCCATGACCCATGTATCACAGTGTACCGTGCCCTTGTCATGACAAACCGCCATGCCCACTCTCATCACAGTAATCCATGAAACATTTCAGATCAATGCTCAATGCCCTTCTCATCACAATGCTCCGTTACCTCTGTCGTAACAATGCTCCATGATACCTGCCATCATAATATTCCACGGCCTTGTCATCACAAGGCTCCATGACCCTTGTCATCACAATGCTCCAAGATCCATGTAATCACAATGCTCCATGCCCTTGTCATCACAAAGCTCCATGACGCATGTCATCAGAATGTTCCATGGTCTTCTCCTCACAATGCTCCATGCCCTTGTCATCACAATGCTCGAAGACTCCAGTAATCACAATGTTCCATTCCCTTTTTCATCAGAATGCTCCATTAGATTTGTCATCACAAGTCTCCATGGTCATCTCCTCACAATGCTCCAAGACCCTGTCATCACCATGCTCCATTCCCTTGTCATCACAATGCTCCATGACCCCTGTCATCACAATACTCCATGAACATTTTCAGCCCTATTCTCTATGACCTTCTCATCACAATGCTCCATGACCAATATCATCACAATTCTCCATGACCACTGTCATCACAACCCTCCATGACACCTGACAAAACAATGATCCGGGACTCTTGTCATCACAATGCTCCAAGACCCCTGTAATCACAATGCCCCATGACCACTGTCATCACAATACTCCATGAACATTTTCAGCCCAATGCTCCATGACCATTGTCATCACAATGATCCATGCCCTTGTCATCCCAATGTTCCATGACACTTGTTTTCACAAGGCTCTGTGACGCTTGTCACCACAGTGCTCCATGACACCTGTCATAACAATGCTGCATTCCTTTGTCAGCAAAATGCTAAATGGCCTTGTCATTACAATGCGCTAGGCGCTTGTCATCACAATACTCCATTACTGTTGTCATCACAATTTCCCATGAACCTTGGGATCACATTGCTTCATGCCCTTGTCATCACAATGCTCCATGCCCCTTGAAATCAAAATGATCCATGACCTCTGTCATCACAATGCTCCAAACCATTGTGATCACAATGTTCCATATCACTTGTCCTCACAACGCTCCATGATGCCTGTCATCACAATACTCCATGCCCTTTTCATCACAATGTTCCATGACCTTTGTCATCACAATTCTCAATACACTTGTCATCACAATGCTCCCTGACACTTGTCGTCAGCATGCTCCTTGAAACCTGTCACCAAAAGGCTACACGCCTTTTTCATCACAAAGCCCCATGCCGTTTTCATCCCAATGCTCCATGCCATTGTCATCAAAATATTCCACAAGCTTGTCATCAGAAAGCTCCATGACCCTTGTCATCACAATGCTCCATGCACTTGTCAGAACAATGCTCCCTGACCCATGTCATCACAATGCTCCAAGCCATTGTCATTCACAATGCTCCATTACCTTTGTCATCAGAATCATCCATGACACTTGGCATCACAATGCTCCATGACATTGTCATCACAATGGGCCATTACATATGTCACCACAATGCTCCCTGACACCTATCTTCACAATACTGCATGACCTTTGTCATCACAAAGCTCCATGACCATTGGCATCACAATGCTCCATGTCATTGTCATCACAATGCTCCATGAACCCTCTCATCACATTGCTCCATGCCCTTGTCATCACAAAGCTCCATGGCACTTGTCATCACAATGCTCGATGCCCTTCTCATCACAATGCTCCATGCCCTTGTCATTACAATCCTCCATGACCCATGTATCACAGTGTACCGTGCCCTTGTCATCACAATGCGCCATGCCCACTCTCATCACAATAATCCATGAAATATTTCAGACCAATGCTCAATGCACTTCTCATCACAATGCTCCATTACCTCTGTCATAACAAGCTCCATGACACCTGCCATCACAATGTTCCACGGCCTTGTCATCACAAGGCTCCAGCACCCTTGTCAGCACAATGCTCCAAGACCCATGTAATCACAATGCTCCATGCCCTTGTCATCACAAAGCTCCATGACGCATGTCATCACAATGTTCCATGGCCTTCGCCTCACAATGCTCCATGCCCTTGTCATCACAATGATTCAAGACCCCCGTAATCACAATGCTCCATGCCCCTTTTCATAAGAATGCTCCATTAGACTTGTCATCACGAGTCTCCATGGTCATCTCATCACAATGCTCCAATACCTTGTCATCAACATGCTCCATTCCCTTGTCATCACAATGCTCCATGACCCTGTCATCACAATACTCCATGCACATTATTAGCCCAATGCTCCATGACCCATGTCATCACAATGATCCATGTCCTTGTCATCACAATGCTCCATGCACTTGTCAGCACAATGCGCCCTGATCCTTGTCATCACAATGCTCCAAACCATTGTCACCACAATGCTCCATTACCTTTGTCATCAGAATCCTCCATGACACTTGGCATCACAATGCTCCATGCCATTGTCATCACAATTCTCCATGACCCCTGTCATCACAATACTCCATGCACATTTTTAGCCCAATGCTCCATGACCCTTGTCATCACAATGATCCATGCCCTTGTCATCACAATGCTCCATGCACTTGTCAGCACAATGCTCCCTGATCCTTGTCATCACAATGCTCCAAACCATTGTCACCACAATGCTCCATTACCTTTGTCATCAGTATCCTCCATGACACTTGGCATCACAATGCTCCATGCCATTGTCATCACAATGCTCCATGATCACTGTCATCACAATGCTCCGTGACTACAGTCATCACAATGCTTCATAACGTTTGTCATCACAACAATCCATGCCCGCGTCATCACAAGGCTCCTTGACCTTTGTAACCACAATGCTCCATGAACTTTTCATCACAATGCTCCGTGACCCTTGTCATCACAATGCTCCATGCCTTTGTCAGAACAATGCTCCATGACCCTTGTCATCAAATTGTGCCATGCGCTTTTCACCACAATGATCCACAACCTTGTCATCGCTATGCTCCATAAACCTTGTAATCACAATGCTCCATGCCCTTCTCATCCAAATACTCTCTCACATGAGATATCACAATGTTCCATCACTAGTCATCACAATCCTCCCTCACCCCTGTTATCACAATGTTCCATGACCCCTGTCATCACAATGCTACATCCCCTTATCAGCACAATGTTCCATGACCCCTGACATCACAATGTTCCATAACCCCTGTCATCAAAATGCTCCATGACCCTTTTCATCCCAAAGCTCCATGACCCCTGGCATCACAATGTTCTATAACCCCTGCCATCAAAATGTTCCATTACACTTTTCATCAAATTGCTGCATGACCCTGTCATCAAAATGCTCCCTGCCCTTCTCATCACAATGCACCACACACTTGTCATCAAAATGCTCCATGACCTTTGTCATCACAAAGCTCCATGACCCTTGGCATCACAATGCTCCATGTCATTGTCATCACAATGCTCCATGAACACTCTCATCACATTGCTCCATGTCCTTGTCATCACAAAGCTCCATGACACTTGTCATCACAATGCTCGATGCCATTCTCATCACAATGCTCCATGACCTTGTCATTACAATCCTCCATGACCCATGTATCACAGTGTACCGTGCCCTTGTCATGACAAACCGCCATGCCCACTCTCATCACAGTAATCCATGAAACATTTCAGATCAATGCTCAATGCCCTTCTCATCACAATGCTCCGTTACCTCTGTCGTAACAATGCTCCATGATACCTGCCATCATAATATTCCACGGCCTTGTCATCACAAGGCTCCATGACCCTTGTCATCACAATGCTCCAAGATCCATGTAATCACAATGCTCCATGCCCTTGTCATCACAAAGCTCCATGACGCATGTCATCAGAATGTTCCATGGTCTTCTCCTCACAATGCTCCATGCCCTTGTCATCACAATGCTCGAAGACTCCAGTAATGACAATGTTCCATTCCCTTTTTCATCAGAATGCTCCATTAGATTTGTCATCACAAGTCTCCATGGTCATCTCCTCACAATGCTCCAAGACCTTGTCATCACCATGCCCCATTCCCTTGTCATCACAATGCTCCATGACCCCTGTCATCACAATACTCCATGAACATTTTCAGCCCTACTCTCTATGACCTTCTCATCACAATGCTCCATGACCAATATCATCACAATGCTCCATGACCACTGTCATCACAACACTCCATGACACCTGACAACACAATGATCCGGGACTCTTGTCATCACAATGCTCCAAGACCCCTGTAATCACAATGCTCCATGACCCCTGTCATCACAATACTCCATGAACATTTTCAGCCCAATGCTCCAAGACCCTTATCATCACAATGATCCATGCCCATGTTATCCCAATGTTCCATGACCCATGTATTCACAATGCTCCATGACGCTTGTCATCACAGTGCTCCATGACACCTGTCATCACAATGCTCCATGCCATTGTCAGCAAAATGCTACATGACCTTGTCATTACAATGCTCTATGCACTTGTCATCACAATACTCCATTTCCATTGTCATCACAATCCTCCATGAACTTTGGGATCACATTGCTTCATGCCCTTGTCATCACAATGCTCCATGCTCCTTGAAATCAAAATGATCCATGACCTCTGTCATCACAATGCTCCAAACCCTTGTGATCACAATGTTCCATAACACTTGTCCTCACAACACTCCATGATGCCTGTCATCACAATAATCCATGCCCTTTTCATCACAATGCTCCATGACCCTTGTCATCACAATTCTCAATACACTTGTCATCACAATGCTCCCTGACACTTGTCGTCAGAATGCTCCTTGAACCCTGTCACGAAAAGGCTCCATGCCTTTTTCATCACAAAGCCCCATGCCCTTTTCATCCCAATGCTCCATGCCATTGTCATCCAAATACTCCACAAGCTTGTCATCAGAATGCTCCATGACCCTTGTCATCACAATTCTCCATGCACTTGTCAGCACAATGCTCCCTGACACTTGTCATCACAATACTCCAAGCCATTGTCATCACAATGCTCCATTACCTTTGTGATCAGAATCCTCAATGGAAGTTTGCATCACAATGCTCCATGCCATTGTCATCACAATGGGCCATTACATATGTCATCACAATGCTCCCTGACACCTCTCTTTACAATACTGCATTACCTGGTCATCACAATGCTCCCTGCCGTTCTCATCACAATGCACCACACCCTTGTAATCAAAATGCTCCATGACCTTTGTCATCACAAAGCTCCATGACCCTTGGCATCACAATGCTCCATGTCATTGTCATCACAATGCTCCAAGAAACCTCTCATCACATTGCTCCATGCCCTTGTCATCACAAAGCTCCATGGCACTTGTCATCACAATGCTCGATGCCCTTCTCATCACAATGCTCCATGCCCTTGTCATTACAATCCTCCATGACCCATGTATCACAGTGTACCGTGCCCTTGTCATCACAATGTGCCATGCCCACTCTCATCACAATAATCTATGAAATATTTCAGACCAATGCTCAATGCACTTCTCATCACAATGCTCCATTACCTCTGTCATAACAAGCTCCATGACCCCTGCCATCACAATGTTCCACGGCCTTGTCATCACAAGGCTCCAGGACCCTTGTCAGCACAATGCTCCAAGACCCATGTAATCACAATGCTCCATGCCCTTGTCATCACAAAGCTCCATGACGCATGTCATCACAATGTTCCATGGCCTTCGCCTCACAATGCTCCATGCCCTTGTCATCACAATGCTTCAAGACCCCCGTAATCACAATGCTCCATGCCCCTTTTCATAAGAATGCTCCATTAGACTTGTCATCACAAGTCTCCATGGTCATCTCATCACAATGCTCCAAGACCTTGTCATCAACATGTTCCATTCCCTTGTCATCACAATGCTCCATGACCCCTGTCATCACAATACTCCATGCACATTTTTAGCCCAATGCCCCATGACCCTTGTCATCACAATGATCCATGTCCTTGTCATCACAATGCTCCATGCACTTGTCAGCACAATGCTCCCTGATCCTTGTCATCACAATGCTCCAAACCATTGTCACCACAATGCTCCATTACCTTTGTCATCAGAATCCTCCATGACACTTGGCATCACAATGCTCCATGCCATTGTCATCACAATTCTCCATGACCCCTGTCATCACAATACTCCATGCACATTTTTAGCCCAATGCTCCATGACCCTTGTCATCACAATGATCCATGCCCTTGTCATCACAATGCTCCATGCACTTGTCAGCACAATGCTCCCTGATCCTTGTCATCACAATGCTCCAAACCATTGTCACCACAATGCTCCATTACCTTTGTCATCAGTATCCTCCATGACACTTGGCATCACAATGCTCCATGCCATTGTCATCACAATGCTCCATGACCCCTGTCATCACAATGCTCCGTGACTACAGTCATCACAATGCTTCATAACGATTGTCATCACAACAATCCATGCCCGCGTCATCACAAGGCTTTGTGACCTTTGTAACCACAATGCTCCATGAACTTTTCATCACAATGCTCCGTGACCCTTGTCATCACAATGCTCCATGCCTTTGTCAGAACAATGCTCCATGACACTTGTCATCAAATTGTGCCATGCGCTTTTCACCACGATGATCCACAACCTTGTCATCGCTATGCTCCATAAACCTTGTAATCACAATGCTCCATGCACATCTCATCCAAATACTCTCTCACATGAGATATCACAATGTTCCTTCAGTAGTCATCACAATCCTCCCTCACCCCTGTTATCACAATGTTCCATGACCCCTGTCATCACAATGCTACATCCCCTTATCAGCACAATGTTCCATGACCCCTGACATCACAATGTTCCATAACCCCTGTCATCAAAATGCTCCATGACCCTTTTCATCCCAAAGCTCCATGACCCCTGGCATCACAATGTTCTATAACCCCTGGCATCAAAATGTTCCATTACACTTTTCATCAAATTGCTTCATGACCCTGTCCTCAAAATGCTCCCTGCCCTTCTCATCACAATGCACCACACACTTGTCATCAAAATGCTCCATGACCTTTGTCATCACAAAGCTCCATGACCCTTGGCATCACAATGCTCCATGTCATTGTCATCACAATGCTCCATGAACCCTCTCATCACATTGCTCCATGTCCTTGTCATCACAAAGCTCCATGACACTTGTCATCACAATGCTCGATGCCATTCTCATCACAATGCTCCATGACCTTGTCATTACAATCCTCCATGACCCATGTATCACAGTGTACCGTGCCCTTGTCATGACAAACCGCCATGCCCACTCTCATCACAGTAATCCATGAAACATTTCAGATCAATGCTCAATGCCCTTCTCATCACAATGCTCCGTTACCTCTGTCGTAACAATGCTCCATGATACCTGCCATCATAATATTCCACGGCCTTGTCATCACAAGGCTCCATGACCCTTGTCATCACAATGCTCCAAGATCCATGTAATCACAATGCTCCATGCCCTTGTCATCACAAAGCTCCATGACGCATGTCATCAGAATGTTCCATGGTCTTCTCCTCACAATGCTCCATGCCCTTGTCATCACAATGCTCGAAGACTCCAGTATTCACAATGTTCCATTCCCTTTTTCATCAGAATGCTCCATTAGATTTGTCATCACAAGTCTCCATGGTCATCTCCTCACAATGCTCCAAGACCTTGTCATCACCATGCTCCATTCCCTTGTCATCACAATGCTCCATGACCCCTGTCATCACAATACTCCATGAACATTTTCAGCCCTATTCTCTATGACCTTCTCATCACAATGCTACATGACCAATATCATCACAATTCTCCATGACCACTGTCATCACAACACTCCATGACACCTGACAAAACAATGATCCGGGACTCTTGTCATCACAATGCTCCAAGACCCCTGTAATCACAATGCCCCATGACCACTGTCATCACAATACTCCATGAACATTTCCAGCCCAATGCTCCATGACCATTGTCATCACAATGATCCATGCCCTTGTCATCCCAATGTTCCATGACACTTGTTTTCACAAGGCTCTGTGACGCTTGTCACCACAGTGCTCCATGACACCTGTCATAACAATGCTGCATTCCTTTTTCAGCAAAATGCTAAATGGCCTTGTCATTACAATGCGCTAGGCGCTTGTCATCACAATACTCCATTACTGTTGTCATCACAATTTCCCATGAACCTTGGGATCACATTGCTTCATGCCCTTGTCATCACAATGCTCCATGCCCCTTGAAATCAAAATGATCCATGACCTCTGTCATCACAATGCTCCAAACCATTGTGATCACAATGTTCCATAACACTTGTCCTCACAACGCTCCATGATGCCTGTCATCACAATACTCCATGCCCTTTTCATCACAATGTTCCATGACCTTTGTCATCACAATTCTCAATACACTTGTCATCACAATGCTCCCTGATACTTGTCATCACAATGCTCCAAACCATTGTCACCACAATGCTCCATAACCTTTGTCATCAGAATCCTCCATGACACTTGGCATCACAATGCTCCATGCCATTGTCATCACAATGCTCCATGATCACTGTCATCACAATGCTCCGTGACTACAGTCATCACAATGCTTCATAACGTTTGTCATCACAACAATCCATGCCCGCGTCATCACAAGGCTCCTTGACCTTTGTAACCACAATGCTCCATGAACTTTTCATCACAATGCTCCGTGACCCTTGTCATCACAATGCTCCATGCCTTTGTCAGAACAATGCTCCATGACCCTTGTCATCAAATTGTGCCATGCGCTTTTCACCACAATGATCCACAACCTTGTCATCGCTATGCTCCATAAACCTTGTAATCACAATACTCCATGCCCTTCTCATCCAAATACTCTCTCACATGAGATATCACAATGTTCCATCACTAGTCATCACAATCCTCCCTCACCCCTGTTATCACAATGTTCCATGACCCCTGTCATCACAATGCTACATCCCCTTATCAGCACAATGTTCCATGACCCCTGACATCACAATGTTCCATAACCCCTGTCATCAAAATGCTCCATGACCCTTTTCATCCCAAAGCTCCATGACCCCTGGCATCACAATGTTCTATAACCCCTGGCATCAAAATGTTCCATTACACTTTTCATCAAATTGCTGCATGACCCTGTCCTCAAAATGCTCCCTGCCCTTCTCATCACAATGCACCACACACTTGTCATCAAAATGCTCCATGACCTTTGTCATCACAAAGCTCCATGACCCTTGGCATCACAATGCTCCATGTCATTGTCATCACAATGCTCCATGAACCCTCTCATCACATTGCTCCATGTCCTTGTCATCACAAAGCTCCATGACACTTGTCATCACAATGCTCGATGCCATTCTCATCACAATGCTCCATGACCTTGTCATTACAATCCTCCATGACCCATGTATCACAGTGTACCGTGCCCTTGTCATGACAAACCGCCATGCCCACTCTCATCACAGTAATCCATGAAACATTTCAGATCAATGCTCAATGCCCTTCTCATCACAATGCTCCGTTACCTCTGTCGTAACAATGCTCCATGATACCTGCCATCATAATATTCCACGGCCTTGTCATCACAAGGCTCCATGACCCTTGTCATCACAATGCTCCAAGATCCATGTAATCACAATGCTCCATGCCCTTGTCATCACAAAGCTCCATGACGCATGTCATCAGAATGTTCCATGGTCTTCTCCTCACAATGCTCCATGCCCTTGTCATCACAATGCTCGAAGACTCCAGTAATGACAATGTTCCATTCCCTTTTTCATCAGAATGCTCCATTAGATTTGTCATCACAAGTCTCCATGGTCATCTCCTCACAATGCTCCAAGACCTTGTCATCACCATGCCCCATTCCCTTGTCATCACAATGCTCCATGACCCCTGTCATCACAATACTCCATGAACATTTTCAGCCCTACTCTCTATGACCTTCTCATCACAATGCTCCATGACCAATATCATCACAATGCTCCATGACCACTGTCATCACAACACTCCATGACACCTGACAGCACAATGATCCGGGACTCTTGTCATCCCAATGCTCCAAGACCCCTGTAATCACAATGCTCCATGACCCCTGTCATCACAATACTCCATGAACATTTTCAGCCCAATGCTCCAAGACGCTTATCATCACAATGATCCATGCCCATGTTATCCCAATGTTCCATGACCCATGTATTCACAATGCTCCATGACGCTTGTCATCACAGTGCTCCATGACACCTGTCATCACAATGCTCCATGCCTTTGTCAGCAAAATGCTACATGACCTTGTCATTACAATGCTCTATGCACTTGTCATCACAATACTCCATTTCCATTGTCATCACAATCCTCCATGAACTTTGGGATCACATTGCTTCATGCCCTTGTCATCACAATGCTCCATGCTCCTTGAAATCAAAATGATCCATGACCTCTGTCATCACAATGCTCCAAACCCTTGTGATCACAATGTTCCATAACACTTGTCCTCACAACACTCCATGATGCCTGTCATCACAATAATCCATGCCCTTTTCATCACAATGCTCCATGACCCTTGTCATCACAATTCTCAATACACTTGTCATCACAATGCTCCCTGACACTTGTCGTCAGAATGCTCCTTGAACCCTGTCACGAAAAGGCTCCATGCCTTTTTCATCACAAAGCCCCATGCCCTTTTCATCCCAATGCTCCATGCCATTGTCATCCAAATACTCCACAAGCTTGTCATCAGAATGCTCCATGACCCTTGTCATCACAATTCTCCATGCACTTGTCAGCACAATGCTCCCTGACACTTGTCATCACAATACTCCAAGCCATTGTCATCACAATGCTCCATTACCTTTGTGATCAGAATCCTCAATGGAAGTTTGCATCACAATGCTCCATGCCATTGTCATCACAATGGGCCATTACATATGTCATCACAATGCTCCCTGACACCTCTCTTTACAATACTGCATTACCTGGTCATCACAATGCTCCCTGCCGTTCTCATCACAATGCCCCACACCCTTGTAATCAAAATGCTCCATGACCTTTGTCATCACAAAGCTCCATGACCCTTGGCATCACAATGCTCCATGTCATTGTCATCACAATGCTCCAAGAACCCTCTCATCACATTGCTCCATGCCCTTGTCATCACAAAGCTCCATGGCACTTGTCATCACAATGCTCGATGCCCTTCTCATCACAATGCTCCATGCCCTTGTCATTACAATCCTCCATGACCCATGTATCACAGTTTACCGTGCCCTTGTCATCACAATGTGCCATGCCCACTCTCATCACAATAATCCATGAAATATTTCAGACCAATGCTCAATGCACTTCTCATCACAATGCTCCATTACCTCTGTCATAACAAGCTCCATGACCCCTGCCATCACAATGTTCCACGGCCTTGTCATCACAAGGCTCCAGGACCCTTGTCAGCACAATGCTCCAAGACCCATGTAATCACAATGCTCCATGCCCTTGTCATCACAAAGCTCCATGACGCATGTCATCACAATGTTCCATGGCCTTCGCCTCACAATGCTCCATGCCCTTGTCATCACAATGCTTCAAGACCCCCGTAATCACAATGCTCCATGCCCCTTTTCATAAGAATGCTCCATTAGACTTGTCATCACAAGTCTCCATGGTCATCTCATCACAATGCTCCAAGACCTTGTCATCAACATGTTCCATTCCCTTGTCATCACAATGCTCCATGACCCCTGTCATCACAATACTCCATGCACATTTTTAGCCCAATGCCCCATGACCCTTGTCATCACAATGATCCATGTCCTTGTCATCACAATGCTCCATGCACTTGTCAGCACAATGCTCCCTGATCCTTGTCATCACAATGCTCCAAACCATTGTCACCACAATGCTCCATTACCTTTGTCATCAGAATCCTCCATGACACTTGGCATCACAATGCTCCATGCCATTGTCATCACAATTCTCCATGACCCCTGTCATCACAATACTCCATGCACATTTTTAGCCCAATGCTCCATGACCCTTGTCATCACAATGATCCATGCCCTTGTCATCACAATGCTCCATGCACTTGTCAGCACAATGCTCCCTGATCCTTGTCATCACAATGCTCCAAACCATTGTCACCACAATGCTCCATTACCTTTGTCATCAGTATCCTCCATGACACTTGGCATCACAATGCTCCATGCCATTGTCATCACAATGCTCCATGACCCCTGTCATCACAATGCTCCGTGACTACAGTCATCACAATGCTTCATAACGTTTGTCATCACAACAATCCATGCCCGCGTCATCACAAGGCTCTGTGACCTTTGTAACCACAATGCTCCATGAACTTTTCATCACAATGCTCCGTGACCCTTGTCATCACAATGCTCCATGCCTTTGTCAGAACAATGCTCCATGACACTTGTCATCAAATTGTGCCATGCGCTTTTCACCACGATGATCCACAACCTTGTCATCGCTATGCTCCATAAACCTTGTAATCACAATGCTCCATGCACTTCTCATCCAAATACTCTCTCACATGAGATATCACAATGTTCCTTCAGTAGTCATCACAATCCTCCCTCACCCCTGTTATCACAATGTTCCATGACCCCTGTCATCACAATGCTACATCCCCTTATCAGCACAATGTTCCATGACCCCTGACATCACAATGTTCCATAACCCCTGTCATCAAAATGCTCCATGACCCTTTTCATCCCAAAGCTCCATGACCCCTGGCATCACAATGTTCTATAACCCCTGGCATCAAAATGTTCCATTACACTTTTCATCAAATTGCTTCATGACCCTGTCCTCAAAATGCTCCCTGCCCTTCTCATCACAATGCACCACACACTTGTCATCAAAATGCTCCATGACCTTTGTCATCACAAAGCTCCATGACCCTTGGCATCACAATGCTCCATGTCATTGTCATCACAATGCTCCATGAACCCTCTCATCACATTGCTCCATGTCCTTGTCATCACAAAGCTCCATGACACTTGTCATCACAATGCTCGATGCCATTCTCATCACAATGCTCCATGACCTTGTCATTACAATCCTCCATGACCCATGTATCACAGTGTACCGTGCCCTTGTCATGACAAACCGCCATGCCCACTCTCATCACAGTAATCCATGAAACATTTCAGATCAATGCTCAATGCCCTTCTCATCACAATGCTCCGTTACCTCTGTCGTAACAATGCTCCATGATACCTGCCATCATAATATTCCACGGCCTTGTCATCACAAGGCTCCATGACCCTTGTCATCACAATGCTCCAAGATCCATGTAATCACAATGCTCCATGCCCTTGTCATCACAAAGCTCCATGACGCATGTCATCAGAATGTTCCATGGTCTTCTCCTCACAATGCTCCATGCCCTTGTCATCACAATGCTCGAAGACTCCAGTAATCACAATGTTCCATTCCCTTTTTCATCAGAATGCTCCATTAGATTTGTCATCACAAGTCTCCATGGTCATCTCCTCACAATGCTCCAAGACCTTGTCATCACCATGCTCCATTCCCTTGTCATCACAATGCTCCATGACCCCTGTCATCACAATACTCCATGAACATTTTCAGCCCTATTCTCTATGACCTTCTCATCACAATGCTCCATGACCAATATCATCACAATTCTCCATGACCACTGTCATCACAACACTCCATGACACCTGACAAAACAATGATCCGGGACTCTTGTCATCACAATGCTCCAAGACCCCTGTAATCACAATGCCCCATGACCACTGTCATCACAATACTCCATGAACATTTTCAGCCCAATGCTCCATGACCATTGTCATCACAATGATCCATGCCCTTGTCATCCCAATGTTCCATGACACTTGTTTTCACAAGGCTCTGTGACGCTTGTCACCACAGTGCTCCATGACACCTGTCATAACAATGCTGCATTCCTTTGTCAGCAAAATGCTAAATGGCCTTGTCATTACAATGCGCTAGGCGCTTGTCATCACAATACTCCATTACTGTTGTCATCACAATTTCCCATGAACCTTGGGATCACATTGCTTCATGCCCTTGTCATCACAATGCTCCATGCCCCTTGAAATCAAAATGATCCATGACCTCTGTCATCACAATGCTCCAAACCATTGTGATCACAATGTTCCATATCACTTGTCCTCACAACGCTCCATGATGCCTGTCATCACAATACTCCATGCCCTTTTCATCACAATGTTCCATGACCTTTGTCATCACAATTCTCAATACACTTGTCATCACAATGCTCCCTGACACTTGTCGTCAGCATGCTCCTTGAAACCTGTCACCAAAAGGCTACACGCCTTTTTCATCACAAAGCCCCATGCCGTTTTCATCCCAATGCTCCATGCCATTGTCATCAAAATATTCCACAAGCTTGTCATCAGAAAGCTCCATGACCCTTGTCATCACAATGCTCCATGCACTTGTCAGAACAATGCTCCCTGACCCATGTCATCACAATGCTCCAAGCCATTGTCATTCACAATGCTCCATTACCTTTGTCATCAGAATCATCCATGACACTTGGCATCACAATGCTCCATGACATTGTCATCACAATGGGCCATTACATATGTCACCACAATGCTCCCTGACACCTATCTTCACAATACTGCATGACCTTTGTCATCACAAAGCTCCATGACCATTGGCATCACAATGCTCCATGTCATTGTCATCACAATGCTCCATGAACCCTCTCATCACATTGCTCCATGCCCTTGTCATCACAAAGCTCCATGGCACTTGTCATCACAATGCTCGATGCCCTTCTCATCACAATGCTCCATGCCCTTGTCATTACAATCCTCCATGACCCATGTATCACAGTGTACCGTGCCCTTGTCATCACAATGCGCCATGCCCACTCTCATCACAATAATCCATGAAATATTTCAGACCAATGCTCAATGCACTTCTCATCACAATGCTCCATTACCTCTGTCATAACAAGCTCCATGACACCTGCCATCACAATGTTCCACGGCCTTGTCATCACAAGGCTCCAGCACCCTTGTCAGCACAATGCTCCAAGACCCATGTAATCACAATGCTCCATGCCCTTGTCATCACAAAGCTCCATGACGCATGTCATCACAATGTTCCATGGCCTTCGCCTCACAATGCTCCATGCCCTTGTCATCACAATGATTCAAGACCCCCGTAATCACAATGCTCCATGCCCCTTTTCATAAGAATGCTCCATTAGACTTGTCATCACGAGTCTCCATGGTCATCTCATCACAATGCTCCAATACCTTGTCATCAACATGCTCCATTCCCTTGTCATCACAATGCTCCATGACCCTGTCATCACAATACTCCATGCACATTATTAGCCCAATGCTCCATGACCCATGTCATCACAATGATCCATGTCCTTGTCATCACAATGCTCCATGCACTTGTCAGCACAATGCGCCCTGATCCTTGTCATCACAATGCTCCAAACCATTGTCACCACAATGCTCCATTACCTTTGTCATCAGAATCCTCCATGACACTTGGCATCACAATGCTCCATGCCATTGTCATCACAATTCTCCATGACCCCTGTCATCACAATACTCCATGCACATTTTTAGCCCAATGCTCCATGACCCTTGTCATCACAATGATCCATGCCCTTGTCATCACAATGCTCCATGCACTTGTCAGCACAATGCTCCCTGATCCTTGTCATCACAATGCTCCAAACCATTGTCACCACAATGCTCCATTACCTTTGTCATCAGTATCCTCCATGACACTTGGCATCACAATGCTCCATGCCATTGTCATCACAATGCTCCATGATCACTGTCATCACAATGCTCCGTGACTACAGTCATCACAATGCTTCATAACGTTTGTCATCACAACAATCCATGCCCGCGTCATCACAAGGCTCCTTGACCTTTGTAACCACAATGCTCCATGAACTTTTCATCACAATGCTCCGTGACCCTTGTCATCACAATGCTCCATGCCTTTGTCAGAACAATGCTCCATGACCCTTGTCATCAAATTGTGCCATGCGCTTTTCACCACAATGATCCACAACCTTGTCATCGCTATGCTCCATAAACCTTGTAATCACAATGCTCCATGCCCTTCTCATCCAAATACTCTCTCACATGAGATATCACAATGTTCCATCACTAGTCATCACAATCCTCCCTCACCCCTGTTATCACAATGTTCCATGACCCCTGTCATCACAATGCTACATCCCCTTATCAGCACAATGTTCCATGACCCCTGACATCACAATGTTCCATAACCCCTGTCATCAAAATGCTCCATGACCCTTTTCATCCCAAAGCTCCATGACCCCTGGCATCACAATGTTCTATAACCCCTGCCATCAAAATGTTCCATTACACTTTTCATCAAATTGCTGCATGACCCTGTCATCAAAATGCTCCCTGCCCTTCTCATCACAATGCACCACACACTTGTCATCAAAATGCTCCATGACCTTTGTCATCACAAAGCTCCATGACCCTTGGCATCACAATGCTCCATGTCATTGTCATCACAATGCTCCATGAACCCTCTCATCACATTGCTCCATGTCCTTGTCATCACAAAGCTCCATGACACTTGTCATCACAATGCTCGATGCCATTCTCATCACAATGCTCCATGACCTTGTCATTACAATCCTCCATGACCCATGTATCACAGTGTACCGTGCCCTTGTCATGACAAACCGCCATGCCCACTCTCATCACAGTAATCCATGAAACATTTCAGATCAATGCTCAATGCCCTTCTCATCACAATGCTCCGTTACCTCTGTCGTAACAATGCTCCATGATACCTGCCATCATAATATTCCACGGCCTTGTCATCACAAGGCTCCATGACCCTTGTCATCACAATGCTCCAAGATCCATGTAATCACAATGCTCCATGCCCTTGTCATCACAAAGCTCCATGACGCATGTCATCAGAATGTTCCATGGTCTTCTCCTCACAATGCTCCATGCCCTTGTCATCACAATGCTCGAAGACTCCAGTAATGACAATGTTCCATTCCCTTTTTCATCAGAATGCTCCATTAGATTTGTCATCACAAGTCTCCATGGTCATCTCCTCACAATGCTCCAAGACCTTGTCATCACCATGCCCCATTCCCTTGTCATCACAATGCTCCATGACCCCTGTCATCACAATACTCCATGAACATTTTCAGCCCTACTCTCTATGACCTTCTCATCACAATGCTCCATGACCAATATCATCACAATGCTCCATGACCACTGTCATCACAACACTCCATGACACCTGACAACACAATGATCCGGGACTCTTGTCATCACAATGCTCCAAGACCCCTGTAATCACAATGCTCCATGACCCCTGTCATCACAATACTCCATGAACATTTTCAGCCCAATGCTCCAAGACCCTTATCATCACAATGATCCATGCCCATGTTATCCCAATGTTCCATGACCCATGTATTCACAATGCTCCATGACGCTTGTCATCACAGTGCTCCATGACACCTGTCATCACAATGCTCCATGCCATTGTCAGCAAAATGCTACATGACCTTGTCATTACAATGCTCTATGCACTTGTCATCACAATACTCCATTTCCATTGTCATCACAATCCTCCATGAACTTTGGGATCACATTGCTTCATGCCCTTGTCATCACAATGCTCCATGCTCCTTGAAATCAAAATGATCCATGACCTCTGTCATCACAATGCTCCAAACCCTTGTGATCACAATGTTCCATAACACTTGTCCTCACAACACTCCATGATGCCTGTCATCACAATAATCCATGCCCTTTTCATCACAATGCTCCATGACCCTTGTCATCACAATTCTCAATACACTTGTCATCACAATGCTCCCTGACACTTGTCGTCAGAATGCTCCTTGAACCCTGTCACGAAAAGGCTCCATGCCTTTTTCATCACAAAGCCCCATGCCCTTTTCATCCCAATGCTCCATGCCATTGTCATCCAAATACTCCACAAGCTTGTCATCAGAATGCTCCATGACCCTTGTCATCACAATTCTCCATGCACTTGTCAGCACAATGCTCCCTGACACTTGTCATCACAATACTCCAAGCCATTGTCATCACAATGCTCCATTACCTTTGTGATCAGAATCCTCAATGGAAGTTTGCATCACAATGCTCCATGCCATTGTCATCACAATGGGCCATTACATATGTCATCACAATGCTCCCTGACACCTCTCTTTACAATACTGCATTACCTGGTCATCACAATGCTCCCTGCCGTTCTCATCACAATGCACCACACCCTTGTAATCAAAATGCTCCATGACCTTTGTCATCACAAAGCTCCATGACCCTTGGCATCACAATGCTCCATGTCATTGTCATCACAATGCTCCAAGAAACCTCTCATCACATTGCTCCATGCCCTTGTCATCACAAAGCTCCATGGCACTTGTCATCACAATGCTCGATGCCCTTCTCATCACAATGCTCCATGCCCTTGTCATTACAATCCTCCATGACCCATGTATCACAGTGTACCGTGCCCTTGTCATCACAATGTGCCATGCCCACTCTCATCACAATAATCTATGAAATATTTCAGACCAATGCTCAATGCACTTCTCATCACAATGCTCCATTACCTCTGTCATAACAAGCTCCATGACCCCTGCCATCACAATGTTCCACGGCCTTGTCATCACAAGGCTCCAGGACCCTTGTCAGCACAATGCTCCAAGACCCATGTAATCACAATGCTCCATGCCCTTGTCATCACAAAGCTCCATGACGCATGTCATCACAATGTTCCATGGCCTTCGCCTCACAATGCTCCATGCCCTTGTCATCACAATGCTTCAAGACCCCCGTAATCACAATGCTCCATGCCCCTTTTCATAAGAATGCTCCATTAGACTTGTCATCACAAGTCTCCATGGTCATCTCATCACAATGCTCCAAGACCTTGTCATCAACATGTTCCATTCCCTTGTCATCACAATGCTCCATGACCCCTGTCATCACAATACTCCATGCACATTTTTAGCCCAATGCCCCATGACCCTTGTCATCACAATGATCCATGTCCTTGTCATCACAATGCTCCATGCACTTGTCAGCACAATGCTCCCTGATCCTTGTCATCACAATGCTCCAAACCATTGTCACCACAATGCTCCATTACCTTTGTCATCAGAATCCTCCATGACACTTGGCATCACAATGCTCCATGCCATTGTCATCACAATTCTCCATGACCCCTGTCATCACAATACTCCATGCACATTTTTAGCCCAATGCTCCATGACCCTTGTCATCACAATGATCCATGCCCTTGTCATCACAATGCTCCATGCACTTGTCAGCACAATGCTCCCTGATCCTTGTCATCACAATGCTCCAAACCATTGTCACCACAATGCTCCATTACCTTTGTCATCAGTATCCTCCATGACACTTGGCATCACAATGCTCCATGCCATTGTCATCACAATGCTCCATGACCCCTGTCATCACAATGCTCCGTGACTACAGTCATCACAATGCTTCATAACGATTGTCATCACAACAATCCATGCCCGCGTCATCACAAGGCTCTGTGACCTTTGTAACCACAATGCTCCATGAACTTTTCATCACAATGCTCCGTGACCCTTGTCATCACAATGCTCCATGCCTTTGTCAGAACAATGCTCCATGACACTTGTCATCAAATTGTGCCATGCGCTTTTCACCACGATGATCCACAACCTTGTCATCGCTATGCTCCATAAACCTTGTAATCACAATGCTCCATGCACATCTCATCCAAATACTCTCTCACATGAGATATCACAATGTTCCTTCAGTAGTCATCACAATCCTCCCTCACCCCTGTTATCACAATGTTCCATGACCCCTGTCATCACAATGCTACATCCCCTTATCAGCACAATGTTCCATGACCCCTGACATCACAATGTTCCATAACCCCTGTCATCAAAATGCTCCATGACCCTTTTCATCCCAAAGCTCCATGACCCCTGGCATCACAATGTTCTATAACCCCTGGCATCAAAATGTTCCATTACACTTTTCATCAAATTGCTTCATGACCCTGTCCTCAAAATGCTCCCTGCCCTTCTCATCACAATGCACCACACACTTGTCATCAAAATGCTCCATGACCTTTGTCATCACAAAGCTCCATGACCCTTGGCATCACAATGCTCCATGTCATTGTCATCACAATGCTCCATGAACCCTCTCATCACATTGCTCCATGTCCTTGTCATCACAAAGCTCCATGACACTTGTCATCACAATGCTCGATGCCATTCTCATCACAATGCTCCATGACCTTGTCATTACAATCCTCCATGACCCATGTATCACAGTGTACCGTGCCCTTGTCATGACAAACCGCCATGCCCACTCTCATCACAGTAATCCATGAAACATTTCAGATCAATGCTCAATGCCCTTCTCATCACAATGCTCCGTTACCTCTGTCGTAACAATGCTCCATGATACCTGCCATCATAATATTCCACGGCCTTGTCATCACAAGGCTCCATGACCCTTGTCATCACAATGCTCCAAGATCCATGTAATCACAATGCTCCATGCCCTTGTCATCACAAAGCTCCATGACGCATGTCATCAGAATGTTCCATGGTCTTCTCCTCACAATGCTCCATGCCCTTGTCATCACAATGCTCGAAGACTCCAGTATTCACAATGTTCCATTCCCTTTTTCATCAGAATGCTCCATTAGATTTGTCATCACAAGTCTCCATGGTCATCTCCTCACAATGCTCCAAGACCTTGTCATCACCATGCTCCATTCCCTTGTCATCACAATGCTCCATGACCCCTGTCATCACAATACTCCATGAACATTTTCAGCCCTATTCTCTATGACCTTCTCATCACAATGCTACATGACCAATATCATCACAATTCTCCATGACCACTGTCATCACAACACTCCATGACACCTGACAAAACAATGATCCGGGACTCTTGTCATCACAATGCTCCAAGACCCCTGTAATCACAATGCCCCATGACCACTGTCATCACAATACTCCATGAACATTTCCAGCCCAATGCTCCATGACCATTGTCATCACAATGATCCATGCCCTTGTCATCCCAATGTTCCATGACACTTGTTTTCACAAGGCTCTGTGACGCTTGTCACCACAGTGCTCCATGACACCTGTCATAACAATGCTGCATTCCTTTTTCAGCAAAATGCTAAATGGCCTTGTCATTACAATGCGCTAGGCGCTTGTCATCACAATACTCCATTACTGTTGTCATCACAATTTCCCATGAACCTTGGGATCACATTGCTTCATGCCCTTGTCATCACAATGCTCCATGCCCCTTGAAATCAAAATGATCCATGACCTCTGTCATCACAATGCTCCAAACCATTGTGATCACAATGTTCCATAACACTTGTCCTCACAACGCTCCATGATGCCTGTCATCACAATACTCCATGCCCTTTTCATCACAATGTTCCATGACCTTTGTCATCACAATTCTCAATACACTTGTCATCACAATGCTCCCTGATACTTGTCATCACAATGCTCCAAACCATTGTCACCACAATGCTCCATAACCTTTGTCATCAGAATCCTCCATGACACTTGGCATCACAATGCTCCATGCCATTGTCATCACAATGCTCCATGATCACTGTCATCACAATGCTCCGTGACTACAGTCATCACAATGCTTCATAACGTTTGTCATCACAACAATCCATGCCCGCGTCATCACAAGGCTCCTTGACCTTTGTAACCACAATGCTCCATGAACTTTTCATCACAATGCTCCGTGACCCTTGTCATCACAATGCTCCATGCCTTTGTCAGAACAATGCTCCATGACCCTTGTCATCAAATTGTGCCATGCGCTTTTCACCACAATGATCCACAACCTTGTCATCGCTATGCTCCATAAACCTTGTAATCACAATGCTCCATGCCCTTCTCATCCAAATACTCTCTCACATGAGATATCACAATGTTCCATCACTAGTCATCACAATCCTCCCTCACCCCTGTTATCACAATGTTCCATGACCCCTGTCATCACAATGCTACATCCCCTTATCAGCACAATGTTCCATGACCCCTGACATCACAATGTTCCATAACCCCTGTCATCAAAATGCTCCATGACCCTTTTCATCCCAAAGCTCCATGACCCCTGGCATCACAATGTTCTATAACCCCTGGCATCAAAATGTTCCATTACACTTTTCATCAAATTGCTGCATGACCCTGTCCTCAAAATGCTCCCTGCCCTTCTCATCACAATGCACCACACACTTGTCATCAAAATGCTCCATGACCTTTGTCATCACAAAGCTCCATGACCCTTGGCATCACAATGCTCCATGTCATTGTCATCACAATGCTCCATGAACCCTCTCATCACATTGCTCCATGTCCTTGTCATCACAAAGCTCCATGACACTTGTCATCACAATGCTCGATGCCATTCTCATCACAATGCTCCATGACCTTGTCATTACAATCCTCCATGACCCATGTATCACAGTGTACCGTGCCCTTGTCATGACAAACCGCCATGCCCACTCTCATCACAGTAATCCATGAAACATTTCAGATCAATGCTCAATGCCCTTCTCATCACAATGCTCCGTTACCTCTGTCGTAACAATGCTCCATGACACCTGCCATCATAATATTCCACGGCCTTGTCATCACAAGGCTCCATGACCCTTGTCATCACAATGCTCCAAGATCCATGTAATCACAATGCTCCATGCCCTTGTCATCACAAAGCTCCATGACGCATGTCATCAGAATGTTCCATGGTCTTCTCCTCACAATGCTCCATGCCCTTGTCATCACAATGCTCGAAGACTCCAGTAATGACAATGTTCCATTCCCTTTTTCATCAGAATGCTCCATTAGATTTGTCATCACAAGTCTCCATGGTCATCTCCTCACAATGCTCCAAGACCTTGTCATCACCATGCCCCATTCCCTTGTCATCACAATGCTCCATGACCCCTGTCATCACAATACTCCATGAACATTTTCAGCCCTACTCTCTATGACCTTCTCATCACAATGCTCCATGACCAATATCATCACAATGCTCCATGACCACTGTCATCACAACACTCCATGACACCTGACAACACAATGATCCGGGACTCTTGTCATCACAATGCTCCAAGACCCCTGTAATCACAATGCTCCATGACCCCTGTCATCACAATACTCCATGAACATTTTCAGCCCAATGCTCCAAGACCCTTATCATCACAATGATCCATGCCCATGTTATCCCAATGTTCCATGACCCATGTATTCACAATGCTCCATGACGCTTGTCATCACAGTGCTCCATGACACCTGTCATCACAATGCTCCATGCCATTGTCAGCAAAATGCTACATGACCTTGTCATTACAATGCTCTATGCACTTGTCATCACAATACTCCATTTCCATTGTCATCACAATCCTCCATGAACTTTGGGATCACATTGCTTCATGCCCTTGTCATCACAATGCTCCATGCTCCTTGAAATCAAAATGATCCATGACCTCTGTCATCACAATGCTCCAAACCCTTGTGATCACAATGTTCCATAACACTTGTCCTCACAACACTCCATGATGCCTGTCATCACAATAATCCATGCCCTTTTCATCACAATGCTCCATGACCCTTGTCATCACAATTCTCAATACACTTGTCATCACAATGCTCCCTGACACTTGTCGTCAGAATGCTCCTTGAACCCTGTCACGAAAAGGCTCCATGCCTTTTTCATCACAAAGCCCCATGCCCTTTTCATCCCAATGCTCCATGCCATTGTCATCCAAATACTCCACAAGCTTGTCATCAGAATGCTCCATGACCCTTGTCATCACAATTCTCCATGCACTTGTCAGCACAATGCTCCCTGACACTTGTCATCACAATACTCCAAGCCATTGTCATCACAATGCTCCATTACCTTTGTGATCAGAATCCTCAATGGAAGTTTGCATCACAATGCTCCATGCCATTGTCATCACAATGGGCCATTACATATGTCATCACAATGCTCCCTGACACCTCTCTTTACAATACTGCATTACCTGGTCATCACAATGCTCCCTGCCGTTCTCATCACAATGCACCACACCCTTGTAATCAAAATGCTCCATGACCTTTGTCATCACAAAGCTCCATGACCCTTGGCATCACAATGCTCCATGTCATTGTCATCACAATGCTCCAAGAAACCTCTCATCACATTGCTCCATGCCCTTGTCATCACAAAGCTCCATGGCACTTGTCATCACAATGCTCGATGCCCTTCTCATCACAATGCTCCATGCCCTTGTCATTACAATCCTCCATGACCCATGTATCACAGTGTACCGTGCCCTTGTCATCACAATGTGCCATGCCCACTCTCATCACAATAATCTATGAAATATTTCAGACCAATGCTCAATGCACTTCTCATCACAATGCTCCATTACCTCTGTCATAACAAGCTCCATGACCCCTGCCATCACAATGTTCCACGGCCTTGTCATCACAAGGCTCCAGGACCCTTGTCAGCACAATGCTCCAAGACCCATGTAATCACAATGCTCCATGCCCTTGTCATCACAAAGCTCCATGACGCATGTCATCACAATGTTCCATGGCCTTCGCCTCACAATGCTCCATGCCCTTGTCATCACAATGCTTCAAGACCCCCGTAATCACAATGCTCCATGCCCCTTTTCATAAGAATGCTCCATTAGACTTGTCATCACAAGTCTCCATGGTCATCTCATCACAATGCTCCAAGACCTTGTCATCAACATGTTCCATTCCCTTGTCATCACAATGCTCCATGACCCCTGTCATCACAATACTCCATGCACATTTTTAGCCCAATGCCCCATGACCCTTGTCATCACAATGATCCATGTCCTTGTCATCACAATGCTCCATGCACTTGTCAGCACAATGCTCCCTGATCCTTGTCATCACAATGCTCCAAACCATTGTCACCACAATGCTCCATTACCTTTGTCATCAGAATCCTCCATGACACTTGGCATCACAATGCTCCATGCCATTGTCATCACAATTCTCCATGACCCCTGTCATCACAATACTCCATGCACATTTTTAGCCCAATGCTCCATGACCCTTGTCATCACAATGATCCATGCCCTTGTCATCACAATGCTCCATGCACTTGTCAGCACAATGCTCCCTGATCCTTGTCATCACAATGCTCCAAACCATTGTCACCACAATGCTCCATTACCTTTGTCATCAGTATCCTCCATGACACTTGGCATCACAATGCTCCATGCCATTGTCATCACAATGCTCCATGACCCCTGTCATCACAATGCTCCGTGACTACAGTCATCACAATGCTTCATAACGATTGTCATCACAACAATCCATGCCCGCGTCATCACAAGGCTCTGTGACCTTTGTAACCACAATGCTCCATGAACTTTTCATCACAATGCTCCGTGACCCTTGTCATCACAATGCTCCATGCCTTTGTCAGAACAATGCTCCATGACACTTGTCATCAAATTGTGCCATGCGCTTTTCACCACGATGATCCACAACCTTGTCATCGCTATGCTCCATAAACCTTGTAATCACAATGCTCCATGCACATCTCATCCAAATACTCTCTCACATGAGATATCACAATGTTCCTTCAGTAGTCATCACAATCCTCCCTCACCCCTGTTATCACAATGTTCCATGACCCCTGTCATCACAATGCTACATCCCCTTATCAGCACAATGTTCCATGACCCCTGACATCACAATGTTCCATAACCCCTGTCATCAAAATGCTCCATGACCCTTTTCATCCCAAAGCTCCATGACCCCTGGCATCACAATGTTCTATAACCCCTGGCATCAAAATGTTCCATTACACTTTTCATCAAATTGCTTCATGACCCTGTCCTCAAAATGCTCCCTGCCCTTCTCATCACAATGCACCACACACTTGTCATCAAAATGCTCCATGACCTTTGTCATCACAAAGCTCCATGACCCTTGGCATCACAATGCTCCATGTCATTGTCATCACAATGCTCCATGAACCCTCTCATCACATTGCTCCATGTCCTTGTCATCACAAAGCTCCATGACACTTGTCATCACAATGCTCGATGCCATTCTCATCACAATGCTCCATGACCTTGTCATTACAATCCTCCATGACCCATGTATCACAGTGTACCGTGCCCTTGTCATGACAAACCGCCATGCCCACTCTCATCACAGTAATCCATGAAACATTTCAGATCAATGCTCAATGCCCTTCTCATCACAATGCTCCGTTACCTCTGTCGTAACAATGCTCCATGATACCTGCCATCATAATATTCCACGGCCTTGTCATCACAAGGCTCCATGACCCTTGTCATCACAATGCTCCAAGATCCATGTAATCACAATGCTCCATGCCCTTGTCATCACAAAGCTCCATGACGCATGTCATCAGAATGTTCCATGGTCTTCTCCTCACAATGCTCCATGCCCTTGTCATCACAATGCTCGAAGACTCCAGTATTCACAATGTTCCATTCCCTTTTTCATCAGAATGCTCCATTAGATTTGTCATCACAAGTCTCCATGGTCATCTCCTCACAATGCTCCAAGACCTTGTCATCACCATGCTCCATTCCCTTGTCATCACAATGCTCCATGACCCCTGTCATCACAATACTCCATGAACATTTTCAGCCCTATTCTCTATGACCTTCTCATCACAATGCTACATGACCAATATCATCACAATTCTCCATGACCACTGTCATCACAACACTCCATGACACCTGACAAAACAATGATCCGGGACTCTTGTCATCACAATGCTCCAAGACCCCTGTAATCACAATGCCCCATGACCACTGTCATCACAATACTCCATGAACATTTCCAGCCCAATGCTCCATGACCATTGTCATCACAATGATCCATGCCCTTGTCATCCCAATGTTCCATGACACTTGTTTTCACAAGGCTCTGTGACGCTTGTCACCACAGTGCTCCATGACACCTGTCATAACAATGCTGCATTCCTTTTTCAGCAAAATGCTAAATGGCCTTGTCATTACAATGCGCTAGGCGCTTGTCATCACAATACTCCATTACTGTTGTCATCACAATTTCCCATGAACCTTGGGATCACATTGCTTCATGCCCTTGTCATCACAATGCTCCATGCCCCTTGAAATCAAAATGATCCATGACCTCTGTCATCACAATGCTCCAAACCATTGTGATCACAATGTTCCATAACACTTGTCCTCACAACGCTCCATGATGCCTGTCATCACAATACTCCATGCCCTTTTCATCACAATGTTCCATGACCTTTGTCATCACAATTCTCAATACACTTGTCATCACAATGCTCCCTGACACTTGTCGTCAGCATGCTCCTTGAAACCTGTCACCAAAAGGATACACGCCTTTTTCATCACAAAGCCCCATGCCGTTTTCATCCCAATGCTCCATGCCATTGTCATCAAAATATTCCACAAGCTTGTCATCAGAAAGCTCCATGACCCTTGTCATCACAATGCTCCATGCACTTGTCAGAACAATGCTCCCTGACCCATGTCATCACAATGCTCCAAGCCATTGTCATTCACAATGCTCCATTACCTTTGTCATCAGAATCATCCATGACACTTGGCATCACAATGCTCCATGACATTGTCATCACAATGGGCCATTACATATGTCACCACAATGCTCCCTGACACCTATCTTCACAATACTGCATGACCTTTGTCATCACAAAGCTCCATGACCATTGGCATCACAATGCTCCATGTCATTGTCATCACAATGCTCCATGAACCCTCTCATCACATTGCTCCATGCCCTTGTCATCACAAAGCTCCATGGCACTTGTCATCACAATGCTCGATGCCCTTCTCATCACAATGCTCCATGCCCTTGTCATTACAATCCTCCATGACCCATGTATCACAGTGTACCGTGCCCTTGTCATCACAATGCGCCATGCCCACTCTCATCACAATAATCCATGAAATATTTCAGACCAATGCTCAATGCACTTCTCATCACAATGCTCCATTACCTCTGTCATAACAAGCTCCATGACCCCTGCCATCACAATGTTCCACGGCCTTGTCATCACAAGGCTCCAGCACCCTTGTCAGCACAATGCTCCAAGACCCATGTAATCACAATGCTCCATGCCCTTGTCATCACAAAGCTCCATGACGCATGTCATCACAATGTTCCATGGCCTTCGCCTCACAATGCTCCATGCCCTTGTCATCACAATGATTCAAGACCCCCGTAATCACAATGCTCCATGCCCCTTTTCATAAGAATGCTCCATTAGACTTGTCATCACCAGTCTCCATGGTCATCTCATCACAATGCTCCAATACCTTGTCATCAACATGCTCCATTCCCTTGTCATCACAATGCTCCATGACCCTGTCATCACAATACTCCATGCACATTTTTAGCCCAATGCTCCATGACCTTTGTCATCACAATGATCCATGCCCTTGTCATCACAATGCTCCATGCACTTGTCAGCACAATGCTCCCTGATACTTGTCATCACAATGCTCCAAACCATTTTCACCACAATGCTCCATAACCTTTGTCATCAGAATCCTCCATGACACTTGGCATCACAATGCTCCATGCCATTGTCATCACAATGCTCCATGACCCCTGTCATCACAATGCTCCGTGACTACAGTCATCACAATGCTTCATAACGTTTGTCATCACAACAATCCATGCCCGCGTCATCACAAGGCTCTGTGACCTTTGTAACCACAATGCTCCGTGACCCTTGTCATCACAATGCTCCATGCCTTTGTCAGAACAATGCTCCATGACCCTTGTCATCAAATTGTGCCATGCGCTTTTCACCACAATGATCCACAACCTTGTCATCGCTATGCTCCATAAACCTTGTAATCACAATGCTCCATGCCCTTCTCATCCAAATACTCTCTCACATGAGATATCACAATGTTCCATCACTAGTCATCACAATCCTCCCTCACCCCTGTTATCACAATGTTCCATGACCCCTGTCATCACAATGCTACATCCCCTTATCAGCACAATGTTCCATGACCCCTGACATCACAATGTTCCATAACCCCTGTCATCAAAATGCTCCATGACCCTTTTCATCCCAAAGCTCCATGACCCCTGGCATCACAATGTTCTATAACCCCTGGCATCAAAATGTTCCATTACACTTTTCATCAAATTGCTTCATGACCCTGTCCTCAAAATGCTCCCTGCCCTTCTCATCACAATGCACCACACACTTGTCATCAAAATGCTCCATGACCTTTGTCATCACAAAGCTCCATGACCCTTGGCATCACAATGCTCCATGTCATTGTCATCACAATGCTCCATGAACCCTCTCATCACATTGCTCCATGTCCTTGTCATCACAAAGCTCCATGACACTTGTCATCACAATGCTCGATGCCATTCTCATCACAATGCTCCATGACCTTGTCATTACAATCCTCCATGACCCATGTATCACAGTGTACCGTGCCCTTGTCATCACAATGCGCCATGCCCACTCTCATCACAATAATCCATGAAATATTTCAGACCAATGCTCAATGCACTTCTCATCACAATGCTCCATTACCTCTGTCATAACAAGCTCCATGACACCTGCCATCACAATGTTCCACGGCCTTGTCATCACAAGGCTCCAGCACCCTTGTCAGCACAATGCTCCAAGACCCATGTAATCACAATGCTCCATGCCCTTGTCATCACAAAGCTCCATGACGCATGTCATCACAATGTTCCATGGCCTTCGCCTCACAATGCTCCATGCCCTTGTCATCACAATGATTCAAGACCCCCGTAATCACAATGCTCCATGCCCCTTTTCATAAGAATGCTCCATTAGACTTGTCATCACGAGTCTCCATGGTCATCTCATCACAATGCTCCAATACCTTGTCATCAACATGCTCCATTCCCTTGTCATCACAATGCTCCATGACCCTGTCATCACAATACTCCATGCACATTATTAGCCCAATGCTCCATGACCCATGTCATCACAATGATCCATGTCCTTGTCATCACAATGCTCCATGCACTTGTCAGCACAATGCGCCCTGATCCTTGTCATCACAATGCTCCAAACCATTGTCACCACAATGCTCCATTACCTTTGTCATCAGAATCCTCCATGACACTTGGCATCACAATGCTCCATGCCATTGTCATCACAATTCTCCATGACCCCTGTCATCACAATACTCCATGCACATTTTTAGCCCAATGCTCCATGACCCTTGTCATCACAATGATCCATGCCCTTGTCATCACAATGCTCCATGCACTTGTCAGCACAATGCTCCCTGATCCTTGTCATCACAATGCTCCAAACCATTGTCACCACAATGCTCCATTACCTTTGTCATCAGTATCCTCCATGACACTTGGCATCACAATGCTCCATGCCATTGTCATCACAATGCTCCATGATCCCTGTCATCACAATGCTCCGTGACTACAGTCATCACAATGCTTCATAACGTTTGTCATCACAACAATCCATGCCCGCGTCATCACAAGGCTCCTTGACCTTTGTAACCACAATGCTCCATGAACTTTTCATCACAATGCTCCGTGACCCTTGTCATCACAATGCTCCATGCCTTTGTCAGAACAATGCTCCATGACCCTTGTCATCAAATTGTGCCATGCGCTTTTCACCACAATGATCCACAACCTTGTCATCGCTATGCTCCATAAACCTTGTAATCACAATGCTCCATGCCCTTCTCATCCAAATACTCTCTCACATGAGATATCACAATGTTCCATCACTAGTCATCACAATCCTCCCTCACCCCTGTTATCACAATGTTCCATGACCCCTGTCATCACAATGCTACATCCCCTTATCAGCACAATGTTCCATGACCCCTGACATCACAATGTTCCATAACCCCTGTCATCAAAATGCTCCATGACCCTTTTCATCCCAAAGCTCCATGACCCCTGGCATCACAATGTTCTATAACCCCTGGCATCAAAATGTTCCATTACACTTTTCATCAAATTGCTGCATGACCCTGTCATCAAAATGCTCCCTGCCCTTCTCATCACAATGCACCACACACTTGTCATCAAAATGCTCCATGACCTTTGTCATCACAAAGCTCCATGACCCTTGGCATCACAATGCTCCATGTCATTGTCATCACAATGCTCCATGAACCCTCTCATCACATTGCTCCATGTCCTTGTCATCACAAAGCTCCATGACACTTGTCATCACAATGCTCGATGCCATTCTCATCACAATGCTCCATGACCTTGTCATTACAATCCTCCATGACCCATGTATCACAGTGTACCGTGCCCTTGTCATGACAAACCGCCATGCCCACTCTCATCACAGTAATCCATGAAACATTTCAGATCAATGCTCAATGCCCTTCTCATCACAATGCTCCGTTACCTCTGTCGTAACAATGCTCCATGACACCTGCCATCATAATATTCCACGGCCTTGTCATCACAAGGCTCCATGACCCTTGTCATCACAATGCTCCAAGATCCATGTAATCACAATGCTCCATGCCCTTGTCATCACAAAGCTCCATGACGCATGTCATCAGAATGTTCCATGGTCTTCTCCTCACAATGCTCCATGCCCTTGTCATCACAATGCTCGAAGACTCCAGTAATGACAATGTTCCATTCCCTTTTTCATCAGAATGCTCCATTACATTTGTCATCACAAGTCTCCATGGTCATCTCCTCACAATGCTCCAAGACCTTGTCATCACCATGCCCCATTCCCTTGTCATCACAATGCTCCATGACCCCTGTCATCACAATACTCCATGAACATTTTCAGCC
Organism: Mesoplodon densirostris; assembly: GCF_025265405.1. Taxonomy (NCBI): domain Eukaryota; kingdom Metazoa; phylum Chordata; class Mammalia; order Artiodactyla; family Ziphiidae; genus Mesoplodon; species Mesoplodon densirostris. The sequence continues at coordinate 11,490,903 of NW_026778195.1, read as the reverse complement.
CTACTCTCTATGACCTTCTCATCACAATGCTCCATGACCAATATCATCACAATGCTCCATGACCACTGTCATCACAACACTCCATGACACCTGACAACACAATGATCCGGGACTCTTGTCATCACAATGCTCCAAGACCCCTGTAATCACAATGCTCCATGACCCCTGTCATCACAATACTCCATGAACATTTTCAGCCCAATGCTCCAAGACCCTTATCATCACAATGATCCATGCCCATGTTATCCCAATGTTCCATGACCCATGTATTCACAATGCTCCATGACGCTTGTCATCACAGTGCTCCATGACACCTGTCATCACAATGCTCCATGCCATTGTCAGCAAAATGCTACATGACCTTGTCATTACAATGCTCTATGCACTTGTCATCACAATACTCCATTTCCATTGTCATCACAATCCTCCATGAACTTTGGGATCACATTGCTTCATGCCCTTGTCATCACAATGCTCCATGCTCCTTGAAATCAAAATGATCCATGACCTCTGTCATCACAATGCTCCAAACCCATGTGATCACAATGTTCCATAACACTTGTCCTCACAACACTCCATGATGCCTGTCATCACAATAATCCATGCCCTTTTCATCACAATGCTCCATGACCCTTGTCATCACAATTCTCAATACACTTGTCATCACAATGCTCCCTGACACTTGTCGTCAGAATGCTCCTTGAACCCTGTCACGAAAAGGCTCCATGCCTTTTTCATCACAAAGCCCCATGCCCTTTTCATCCCAATGCTCCATGCCATTGTCATCCAAATACTCCACAAGCTTGTCATCAGAATGCTCCATGACCCTTGTCATCACAATTCTCCATGCACTTGTCAGCACAATGCTCCCTGACACTTGTCATCACAATACTCCAAGCCATTGTCATCACAATGCTCCATTACCTTTGTGATCAGAATCCTCAATGGAAGTTTGCATCACAATGCTCCATGCCATTGTCATCACAATGGGCCATTACATATGTCATCACAATGCTCCCTGACACCTCTCTTTACAATACTGCATTACCTGGTCATCACAATGCTCCCTGCCGTTCTCATCACAATGCACCACACCCTTGTAATCAAAATGCTCCATGACCTTTGTCATCACAAAGCTCCATGACCCTTGGCATCACAATGCTCCATGTCATTGTCATCACAATGCTCCAAGAAACCTCTCATCACATTGCTCCATGCCCTTGTCATCACAAAGCTCCATGGCACTTGTCATCACAATGCTCGATGCCCTTCTCATCACAATGCTCCATGCCCTTGTCATTACAATCCTCCATGACCCATGTATCACAGTGTACCGTGCCCTTGTCATCACAATGTGCCATGCCCACTCTCATCACAATAATCTATGAAATATTTCAGACCAATGCTCAATGCACTTCTCATCACAATGCTCCATTACCTCTGTCATAACAAGCTCCATGACCCCTGCCATCACAATGTTCCACGGCCTTGTCATCACAAGGCTCCAGGACCCTTGTCAGCACAATGCTCCAAGACCCATGTAATCACAATGCTCCATGCCCTTGTCATCACAAAGCTCCATGACGCATGTCATCACAATGTTCCATGGCCTTCGCCTCACAATGCTCCATGCCCTTGTCATCACAATGCTTCAAGACCCCCGTAATCACAATGCTCCATGCCCCTTTTCATAAGAATGCTCCATTAGACTTGTCATCACAAGTCTCCATGGTCATCTCATCACAATGCTCCAAGACCTTGTCATCAACATGTTCCATTCCCTTGTCATCACAATGCTCCATGACCCCTGTCATCACAATACTCCATGCACATTTTTAGCCCAATGCCCCATGACCCTTGTCATCACAATGATCCATGTCCTTGTCATCACAATGCTCCATGCACTTGTCAGCACAATGCTCCCTGATCCTTGTCATCACAATGCTCCAAACCATTGTCACCACAATGCTCCATTACCTTTGTCATCAGAATCCTCCATGACACTTGGCATCACAATGCTCCATGCCATTGTCATCACAATTCTCCATGACCCCTGTCATCACAATACTCCATGCACATTTTTAGCCCAATGCTCCATGACCCTTGTCATCACAATGATCCATGCCCTTGTCATCACAATGCTCCATGCACTTGTCAGCACAATGCTCCCTGATCCTTGTCATCACAATGCTCCAAACCATTGTCACCACAATGCTCCATTACCTTTGTCATCAGTATCCTCCATGACCCTTGTCATCAAATTGTGCCATGCGCTTTTCACCACAATGATCCACAACCTTGTCATCGCTATGCTCCATAAACCTTGTAATCACAATGCTCCATGCCCTTCTCATCCAAATACTCTCTCACATGAGATATCACAATGTTCCATCACTAGTCATCACAATCCTCCCTCACCCCTGTTATCACAATGTTCCATGACCCCTGTCATCACAATGCTACATCCCCTTATCAGCACAATGTTCCATGACCCCTGACATCACAATGTTCCATAACCCCTGTCATCAAAATGCTCCATGACCCTTTTCATCCCAAAGCTCCATGACCCCTGGCATCACAATGTTCTATAACCCCTGGCATCAAAATGTTCCATTACACTTTTCATCAAATTGCTGCATGACCCTGTCATCAAAATGCTCCCTGCCCTTCTCATCACAATGCACCACACACTTGTCATCAAAATGCTCCATGACCTTTGTCATCACAAAGCTCCATGACCCTTGGCATCACAATGCTCCATGTCATTGTCATCACAATGCTCCATGAACCCTCTCATCACATTGCTCCATGTCCTTGTCATCACAAAGCTCCATGACACTTGTCATCACAATGCTCGATGCCATTCTCATCACAATGCTCCATGACCTTGTCATTACAATCCTCCATGACCCATGTATCACAGTGTACCGTGCCCTTGTCATGACAAACCGCCATGCCCACTCTCATCACAGTAATCCATGAAACATTTCAGATCAATGCTCAATGCCCTTCTCATCACAATGCTCCGTTACCTCTGTCGTAACAATGCTCCATGACACCTGCCATCATAATATTCCACGGCCTTGTCATCACAAGGCTCCATGACCCTTGTCATCACAATGCTCCAAGATCCATGTAATCACAATGCTCCATGCCCTTGTCATCACAAAGCTCCATGACGCATGTCATCAGAATGTTCCATGGTCTTCTCCTCACAATGCTCCATGCCCTTGTCATCACAATGCTCGAAGACTCCAGTAATGACAATGTTCCATTCCCTTTTTCATCAGAATGCTCCATTAGATTTGTCATCACAAGTCTCCATGGTCATCTCCTCACAATGCTCCAAGACCTTGTCATCACCATGCCCCATTCCCTTGTCATCACAATGCTCCATGACCCCTGTCATCACAATACTCCATGAACATTTTCAGCCCTACTCTCTATGACCTTCTCATCACAATGCTCCATGACCAATATCATCACAATGCTCCATGACCACTGTCATCACAACACTCCATGACACCTGACAACACAATGATCCGGGACTCTTGTCATCACAATGCTCCAAGACCCCTGTAATCACAATGCTCCATGACCCCTGTCATCACAATACTCCATGAACATTTTCAGCCCAATGCTCCAAGACCCTTATCATCACAATGATCCATGCCCATGTTATCCCAATGTTCCATGACCCATGTATTCACAATGCTCCATGACGCTTGTCATCACAGTGCTCCATGACACCTGTCATCACAATGCTCCATGCCATTGTCAGCAAAATGCTACATGACCTTGTCATTACAATGCTCTATGCACTTGTCATCACAATACTCCATTTCCATTGTCATCACAATCCTCCATGAACTTTGGGATCACATTGCTTCATGCCCTTGTCATCACAATGCTCCATGCTCCTTGAAATCAAAATGATCCATGACCTCTGTCATCACAATGCTCCAAACCCTTGTGATCACAATGTTCCATAACACTTGTCCTCACAACACTCCATGATGCCTGTCATCACAATAATCCATGCCCTTTTCATCACAATGCTCCATGACCCTTGTCATCACAATTCTCAATACACTTGTCATCACAATGCTCCCTGACACTTGTCGTCAGAATGCTCCTTGAACCCTGTCACGAAAAGGCTCCATGCCTTTTTCATCACAAAGCCCCATGCCCTTTTCATCCCAATGCTCCATGCCATTGTCATCCAAATACTCCACAAGCTTGTCATCAGAATGCTCCATGACCCTTGTCATCACAATTCTCCATGCACTTGTCAGCACAATGCTCCCTGACACTTGTCATCACAATACTCCAAGCCATTGTCATCACAATGCTCCATTACCTTTGTGATCAGAATCCTCAATGGAAGTTTGCATCACAATGCTCCATGCCATTGTCATCAAAATGGGCCATTACATATGTCATCACAATGCTCCCTGACACCTCTCTTTACAATACTGCATTACCTGGTCATCACAATGCTCCCTGCCGTTCTCATCACAATGCACCACACCCTTGTAATCAAAATGCTCCATGACCTTTGTCATCACAAAGCTCCATGACCCTTGGCATCACAATGCTCCATGTCATTGTCATCACAATGCTCCAAGAAACCTCTCATCACATTGCTCCATGCCCTTGTCATCACAAAGCTCCATGGCACTTGTCATCACAATGCTCGATGCCCTTCTCATCACAATGCTCCATGCCCTTGTCATTACAATCCTCCATGACCCATGTATCACAGTGTACCGTGCCCTTGTCATCACAATGTGCCATGCCCACTCTCATCACAATAATCTATGAAATATTTCAGACCAATGCTCAATGCACTTCTCATCACAATGCTCCATTACCTCTGTCATAACAAGCTCCATGACCCCTGCCATCACAATGTTCCACGGCCTTGTCATCACAAGGCTCCAGGACCCTTGTCAGCACAATGCTCCAAGACCCATGTAATCACAATGCTCCATGCCCTTGTCATCACAAAGCTCCATGACGCATGTCATCACAATGTTCCATGGCCTTCGCCTCACAATGCTCCATGCCCTTGTCATCACAATGCTTCAAGACCCCCGTAATCACAATGCTCCATGCCCCTTTTCATAAGAATGCTCCATTAGACTTGTCATCACAAGTCTCCATGGTCATCTCATCACAATGCTCCAAGACCTTGTCATCAACATGTTCCATTCCCTTGTCATCACAATGCTCCATGACCCCTGTCATCACAATACTCCATGCACATTTTTAGCCCAATGCCCCATGACCCTTGTCATCACAATGATCCATGTCCTTGTCATCACAATGCTCCATGCACTTGTCAGCACAATGCTCCCTGATCCTTGTCATCACAATGCTCCAAACCATTGTCACCACAATGCTCCATTACCTTTGTCATCAGAATCCTCCATGACACTTGGCATCACAATGCTCCATGCCATTGTCATCACAATTCTCCATGACCCCTGTCATCACAATACTCCATGCACATTTTTAGCCCAATGCTCCATGACCCTTGTCATCACAATGATCCATGCCCTTGTCATCACAATGCTCCATGCACTTGTCAGCACAATGCTCCCTGATCCTTGTCATCACAATGCTCCAAACCATTGTCACCACAATGCTCCATTACCTTTGTCATCAGTATCCTCCATGACACTTGGCATCACAATGCTCCATGCCATTGTCATCACAATGCTCCATGACCCCTGTCATCACAATGCTCCGTGACTACAGTCATCACAATGCTTCATAACGATTGTCATCACAACAATCCATGCCCGCGTCATCACAAGGCTCTGTGACCTTTGTAACCACAATGCTCCATGAACTTTTCATCACAATGCTCCGTGACCCTTGTCATCACAATGCTCCATGCCTTTGTCAGAACAATGCTCCATGACACTTGTCATCAAATTGTGCCATGCGCTTTTCACCACGATGATCCACAACCTTGTCATCGCTATGCTCCATAAACCTTGTAATCACAATGCTCCATGCACATCTCATCCAAATACTCTCTCACATGAGATATCACAATGTTCCTTCAGTAGTCATCACAATCCTCCCTCACCCCTGTTATCACAATGTTCCATGACCCCTGTCATCACAATGCTACATCCCCTTATCAGCACAATGTTCCATGACCCCTGACATCACAATGTTCCATAACCCCTGTCATCAAAATGCTCCATGACCCTTTTCATCCCAAAGCTCCATGACCCCTGGCATCACAATGTTCTATAACCCCTGGCATCAAAATGTTCCATTACACTTTTCATCAAATTGCTTCATGACCCTGTCCTCAAAATGCTCCCTGCCCTTCTCATCACAATGCACCACACACTTGTCATCAAAATGCTCCATGACCTTTGTCATCACAAAGCTCCATGACCCTTGGCATCACAATGCTCCATGTCATTGTCATCACAATGCTCCATGAACCCTCTCATCACATTGCTCCATGTCCTTGTCATCACAAAGCTCCATGACACTTGTCATCACAATGCTCGATGCCATTCTCATCACAATGCTCCATGACCTTGTCATTACAATCCTCCATGACCCATGTATCACAGTGTACCGTGCCCTTGTCATGACAAACCGCCATGCCCACTCTCATCACAGTAATCCATGAAACATTTCAGATCAATGCTCAATGCCCTTCTCATCACAATGCTCCGTTACCTCTGTCGTAACAATGCTCCATGATACCTGCCATCATAATATTCCACGGCCTTGTCATCACAAGGCTCCATGACCCTTGTCATCACAATGCTCCAAGATCCATGTAATCACAATGCTCCATGCCCTTGTCATCACAAAGCTCCATGACGCATGTCATCAGAATGTTCCATGGTCTTCTCCTCACAATGCTCCATGCCCTTGTCATCACAATGCTCGAAGACTCCAGTATTCACAATGTTCCATTCCCTTTTTCATCAGAATGCTCCATTAGATTTGTCATCACAAGTCTCCATGGTCATCTCCTCACAATGCTCCAAGACCTTGTCATCACCATGCTCCATTCCCTTGTCATCACAATGCTCCATGACCCCTGTCATCACAATACTCCATGAACATTTTCAGCCCTATTCTCTATGACCTTCTCATCACAATGCTACATGACCAATATCATCACAATTCTCCATGACCACTGTCATCACAACACTCCATGACACCTGACAAAACAATGATCCGGGACTCTTGTCATCACAATGCTCCAAGACCCCTGTAATCACAATGCCCCATGACCACTGTCATCACAATACTCCATGAACATTTCCAGCCCAATGCTCCATGACCATTGTCATCACAATGATCCATGCCCTTGTCATCCCAATGTTCCATGACACTTGTTTTCACAAGGCTCTGTGACGCTTGTCACCACAGTGCTCCATGACACCTGTCATAACAATGCTGCATTCCTTTTTCAGCAAAATGCTAAATGGCCTTGTCATTACAATGCGCTAGGCGCTTGTCATCACAATACTCCATTACTGTTGTCATCACAATTTCCCATGAACCTTGGGATCACATTGCTTCATGCCCTTGTCATCACAATGCTCCATGCCCCTTGAAATCAAAATGATCCATGACCTCTGTCATCACAATGCTCCAAACCATTGTGATCACAATGTTCCATAACACTTGTCCTCACAACGCTCCATGATGCCTGTCATCACAATACTCCATGCCCTTTTCATCACAATGTTCCATGACCTTTGTCATCACAATTCTCAATACACTTGTCATCACAATGCTCCCTGACACTTGTCGTCAGCATGCTCCTTGAAACCTGTCACCAAAAGGATACACGCCTTTTTCATCACAAAGCCCCATGCCGTTTTCATCCCAATGCTCCATGCCATTGTCATCAAAATATTCCACAAGCTTGTCATCAGAAAGCTCCATGACCCTTGTCATCACAATGCTCCATGCACTTGTCAGAACAATGCTCCCTGACCCATGTCATCACAATGCTCCAAGCCATTGTCATTCACAATGCTCCATTACCTTTGTCATCAGAATCATCCATGACACTTGGCATCACAATGCTCCATGACATTGTCATCACAATGGGCCATTACATATGTCACCACAATGCTCCCTGACACCTATCTTCACAATACTGCATGACCTTTGTCATCACAAAGCTCCATGACCATTGGCATCACAATGCTCCATGTCATTGTCATCACAATGCTCCATGAACCCTCTCATCACATTGCTCCATGCCCTTGTCATCACAAAGCTCCATGGCACTTGTCATCACAATGCTCGATGCCCTTCTCATCACAATGCTCCATGCCCTTGTCATTACAATCCTCCATGACCCATGTATCACAGTGTACCGTGCCCTTGTCATCACAATGCGCCATGCCCACTCTCATCACAATAATCCATGAAATATTTCAGACCAATGCTCAATGCACTTCTCATCACAATGCTCCATTACCTCTGTCATAACAAGCTCCATGACCCCTGCCATCACAATGTTCCACGGCCTTGTCATCACAAGGCTCCAGCACCCTTGTCAGCACAATGCTCCAAGACCCATGTAATCACAATGCTCCATGCCCTTGTCATCACAAAGCTCCATGACGCATGTCATCACAATGTTCCATGGCCTTCGCCTCACAATGCTCCATGCCCTTGTCATCACAATGATTCAAGACCCCCGTAATCACAATGCTCCATGCCCCTTTTCATAAGAATGCTCCATTAGACTTGTCATCACCAGTCTCCATGGTCATCTCATCACAATGCTCCAATACCTTGCCATCAACATGCTCCATTCCCTTGTCATCACAATGCTCCATGACCCTGTCATCACAATACTCCATGCACATTTTTAGCCCAATGCTCCATGACCTTTGTCATCACAATGATCCATGCCCTTGTCATCACAATGCTCCATGCACTTGTCAGCACAATGCTCCCTGATACTTGTCATCACAATGCTCCAAACCATTTTCACCACAATGCTCCATAACCTTTGTCATCAGAATCCTCCATGACACTTGGCATCACAATGCTCCATGCCATTGTCATCACAATGCTCCATGACCCCTGTCATCACAATGCTCCGTGACTACAGTCATCACAATGCTTCATAACGTTTGTCATCACAACAATCCATGCCCGCGTCATCACAAGGCTCTGTGACCTTTGTAACCACAATGCTCCGTGACCCTTGTCATCACAATGCTCCATGCCTTTGTCAGAACAATGCTCCATGACCCTTGTCATCAAATTGTGCCATGCGCTTTTCACCACAATGATCCACAACCTTGTCATCGCTATGCTCCATAAACCTTGTAATCACAATGCTCCATGCCCTTCTCATCCAAATACTCTCTCACATGAGATATCACAATGTTCCATCACTAGTCATCACAATCCTCCCTCACCCCTGTTATCACAATGTTCCATGACCCCTGTCATCACAATGCTACATCCCCTTATCAGCACAATGTTCCATGACCCCTGACATCACAATGTTCCATAACCCCTGTCATCAAAATGCTCCATGACCCTTTTCATCCCAAAGCTCCATGACCCCTGGCATCACAATGTTCTATAACCCCTGGCATCAAAATGTTCCATTACACTTTTCATCAAATTGCTTCATGACCCTGTCCTCAAAATGCTCCCTGCCCTTCTCATCACAATGCACCACACACTTGTCATCAAAATGCTCCATGACCTTTGTCATCACAAAGCTCCATGACCCTTGGCATCACAATGCTCCATGTCATTGTCATCACAATGCTCCATGAACCCTCTCATCACATTGCTCCATGTCCTTGTCATCACAAAGCTCCATGACACTTGTCATCACAATGCTCGATGCCATTCTCATCACAATGCTCCATGACCTTGTCATTACAATCCTCCATGACCCATGTATCACAGTGTACCGTGCCCTTGTCATCACAATGCGCCATGCCCACTCTCATCACAATAATCCATGAAATATTTCAGACCAATGCTCAATGCACTTCTCATCACAATGCTCCATTACCTCTGTCATAACAAGCTCCATGACACCTGCCATCACAATGTTCCACGGCCTTGTCATCACAAGGCTCCAGCACCCTTGTCAGCACAATGCTCCAAGACCCATGTAATCACAATGCTCCATGCCCTTGTCATCACAAAGCTCCATGACGCATGTCATCACAATGTTCCATGGCCTTCGCCTCACAATGCTCCATGCCCTTGTCATCACAATGATTCAAGACCCCCGTAATCACAATGCTCCATGCCCCTTTTCATAAGAATGCTCCATTAGACTTGTCATCACGAGTCTCCATGGTCATCTCATCACAATGCTCCAATACCTTGTCATCAACATGCTCCATTCCCTTGTCATCACAATGCTCCATGACCCTGTCATCACAATACTCCATGCACATTATTAGCCCAATGCTCCATGACCCATGTCATCACAATGATCCATGTCCTTGTCATCACAATGCTCCATGCACTTGTCAGCACAATGCGCCCTGATCCTTGTCATCACAATGCTCCAAACCATTGTCACCACAATGCTCCATTACCTTTGTCATCAGAATCCTCCATGACACTTGGCATCACAATGCTCCATGCCATTGTCATCACAATTCTCCATGACCCCTGTCATCACAATACTCCATGCACATTTTTAGCCCAATGCTCCATGACCCTTGTCATCACAATGATCCATGCCCTTGTCATCACAATGCTCCATGCACTTGTCAGCACAATGCTCCCTGATCCTTGTCATCACAATGCTCCAAACCATTGTCACCACAATGCTCCATTACCTTTGTCATCAGTATCCTCCATGACACTTGGCATCACAATGCTCCATGCCATTGTCATCACAATGCTCCATGATCCCTGTCATCACAATGCTCCGTGACTACAGTCATCACAATGCTTCATAACGTTTGTCATCACAACAATCCATGCCCGCGTCATCACAAGGCTCCTTGACCTTTGTAACCACAATGCTCCATGAACTTTTCATCACAATGCTCCGTGACCCTTGTCATCACAATGCTCCATGCCTTTGTCAGAACAATGCTCCATGACCCTTGTCATCAAATTGTGCCATGCGCTTTTCACCACAATGATCCACAACCTTGTCATCGCTATGCTCCATAAACCTTGTAATCACAATGCTCCATGCCCTTCTCATCCAAATACTCTCTCACATGAGATATCACAATGTTCCATCACTAGTCATCACAATCCTCCCTCACCCCTGTTATCACAATGTTCCATGACCCCTGTCATCACAATGCTACATCCCCTTATCAGCACAATGTTCCATGACCCCTGACATCACAATGTTCCATAACCCCTGTCATCAAAATGCTCCATGACCCTTTTCATCCCAAAGCTCCATGACCCCTGGCATCACAATGTTCTATAACCCCTGGCATCAAAATGTTCCATTACACTTTTCATCAAATTGCTGCATGACCCTGTCATCAAAATGCTCCCTGCCCTTCTCATCACAATGCACCACACACTTGTCATCAAAATGCTCCATGACCTTTGTCATCACAAAGCTCCATGACCCTTGGCATCACAATGCTCCATGTCATTGTCATCACAATGCTCCATGAACCCTCTCATCACATTGCTCCATGTCCTTGTCATCACAAAGCTCCATGACACTTGTCATCACAATGCTCGATGCCATTCTCATCACAATGCTCCATGACCTTGTCATTACAATCCTCCATGACCCATGTATCACAGTGTACCGTGCCCTTGTCATGACAAACCGCCATGCCCACTCTCATCACAGTAATCCATGAAACATTTCAGATCAATGCTCAATGCCCTTCTCATCACAATGCTCCGTTACCTCTGTCGTAACAATGCTCCATGACACCTGCCATCATAATATTCCACGGCCTTGTCATCACAAGGCTCCATGACCCTTGTCATCACAATGCTCCAAGATCCATGTAATCACAATGCTCCATGCCCTTGTCATCACAAAGCTCCATGACGCATGTCATCAGAATGTTCCATGGTCTTCTCCTCACAATGCTCCATGCCCTTGTCATCACAATGCTCGAAGACTCCAGTAATGACAATGTTCCATTCCCTTTTTCATCAGAATGCTCCATTACATTTGTCATCACAAGTCTCCATGGTCATCTCCTCACAATGCTCCAAGACCTTGTCATCACCATGCCCCATTCCCTTGTCATCACAATGCTCCATGACCCCTGTCATCACAATACTCCATGAACATTTTCAGCCCTACTCTCTATGACCTTCTCATCACAATGCTCCATGACCAATATCATCACAATGCTCCATGACCACTGTCATCACAACACTCCATGACACCTGACAACACAATGATCCGGGACTCTTGTCATCACAATGCTCCAAGACCCCTGTAATCACAATGCTCCATGACCCCTGTCATCACAATACTCCATGAACATTTTCAGCCCAATGCTCCAAGACCCTTATCATCACAATGATCCATGCCCATGTTATCCCAATGTTCCATGACCCATGTATTCACAATGCTCCATGACGCTTGTCATCACAGTGCTCCATGACACCTGTCATCACAATGCTCCATGCCATTGTCAGCAAAATGCTACATGACCTTGTCATTACAATGCTCTATGCACTTGTCATCACAATACTCCATTTCCATTGTCATCACAATCCTCCATGAACTTTGGGATCACATTGCTTCATGCCCTTGTCATCACAATGCTCCATGCTCCTTGAAATCAAAATGATCCATGACCTCTGTCATCACAATGCTCCAAACCCTTGTGATCACAATGTTCCATAACACTTGTCCTCACAACACTCCATGATGCCTGTCATCACAATAATCCATGCCCTTTTCATCACAATGCTCCATGACCCTTGTCATCACAATTCTCAATACACTTGTCATCACAATGCTCCCTGACACTTGTCGTCAGAATGCTCCTTGAACCCTGTCACGAAAAGGCTCCATGCCTTTTTCATCACAAAGCCCCATGCCCTTTTCATCCCAATGCTCCATGCCATTGTCATCCAAATACTCCACAAGCTTGTCATCAGAATGCTCCATGACCCTTGTCATCACAATTCTCCATGCACTTGTCAGCACAATGCTCCCTGACACTTGTCATCACAATACTCCAAGCCATTGTCATCACAATGCTCCATTACCTTTGTGATCAGAATCCTCAATGGAAGTTTGCATCACAATGCTCCATGCCATTGTCATCACAATGGGCCATTACATATGTCATCACAATGCTCCCTGACACCTCTCTTTACAATACTGCATTACCTGGTCATCACAATGCTCCCTGCCGTTCTCATCACAATGCACCACACCCTTGTAATCAAAATGCTCCATGACCTTTGTCATCACAAAGCTCCATGACCCTTGGCATCACAATGCTCCATGTCATTGTCATCACAATGCTCCAAGAAACCTCTCATCACATTGCTCCATGCCCTTGTCATCACAAAGCTCCATGGCACTTGTCATCACAATGCTCGATGCCCTTCTCATCACAATGCTCCATGCCCTTGTCATTACAATCCTCCATGACCCATGTATCACAGTGTACCGTGCCCTTGTCATCACAATGTGCCATGCCCACTCTCATCACAATAATCTATGAAATATTTCAGACCAATGCTCAATGCACTTCTCATCACAATGCTCCATTACCTCTGTCATAACAAGCTCCATGACCCCTGCCATCACAATGTTCCACGGCCTTGTCATCACAAGGCTCCAGGACCCTTGTCAGCACAATGCTCCAAGACCCATGTAATCACAATGCTCCATGCCCTTGTCATCACAAAGCTCCATGACGCATGTCATCACAATGTTCCATGGCCTTCGCCTCACAATGCTCCATGCCCTTGTCATCACAATGCTTCAAGACCCCCGTAATCACAATGCTCCATGCCCCTTTTCATAAGAATGCTCCATTAGACTTGTCATCACAAGTCTCCATGGTCATCTCATCACAATGCTCCAAGACCTTGTCATCAACATGTTCCATTCCCTTGTCATCACAATGCTCCATGACCCCTGTCATCACAATACTCCATGCACATTTTTAGCCCAATGCCCCATGACCCTTGTCATCACAATGATCCATGTCCTTGTCATCACAATGCTCCATGCACTTGTCAGCACAATGCTCCCTGATCCTTGTCATCACAATGCTCCAAACCATTGTCACCACAATGCTCCATTACCTTTGTCATCAGAATCCTCCATGACACTTGGCATCACAATGCTCCATGCCATTGTCATCACAATTCTCCATGACCCCTGTCATCACAATACTCCATGCACATTTTTAGCCCAATGCTCCATGACCCTTGTCATCACAATGATCCATGCCCTTGTCATCACAATGCTCCATGCACTTGTCAGCACAATGCTCCCTGATCCTTGTCATCACAATGCTCCAAACCATTGTCACCACAATGCTCCATTACCTTTGTCATCAGTATCCTCCATGACACTTGGCATCACAATGCTCCATGCCATTGTCATCACAATGCTCCATGACCCCTGTCATCACAATGCTCCGTGACTACAGTCATCACAATGCTTCATAACGATTGTCATCACAACAATCCATGCCCGCGTCATCACAAGGCTCTGTGACCTTTGTAACCACAATGCTCCATGAACTTTTCATCACAATGCTCCGTGACCCTTGTCATCACAATGCTCCATGCCTTTGTCAGAACAATGCTCCATGACACTTGTCATCAAATTGTGCCATGCGCTTTTCACCACGATGATCCACAACCTTGTCATCGCTATGCTCCATAAACCTTGTAATCACAATGCTCCATGCACTTCTCATCCAAATACTCTCTCACATGAGATATCACAATGTTCCTTCAGTAGTCATCACAATCCTCCCTCACCCCTGTTATCACAATGTTCCATGACCCCTGTCATCACAATGCTACATCCCCTTATCAGCACAATGTTCCATGACCCCTGACATCACAATGTTCCATAACCCCTGTCATCAAAATGCTCCATGACCCTTTTCATCCCAAAGCTCCATGACCCCTGGCATCACAATGTTCTATAACCCCTGGCATCAAAATGTTCCATTACACTTTTCATCAAATTGCTTCATGACCCTGTCCTCAAAATGCTCCCTGCCCTTCTCATCACAATGCACCACACACTTGTCATCAAAATGCTCCATGACCTTTGTCATCACAAAGCTCCATGACCCTTGGCATCACAATGCTCCATGTCATTGTCATCACAATGCTCCATGAACCCTCTCATCACATTGCTCCATGTCCTTGTCATCACAAAGCTCCATGACACTTGTCATCACAATGCTCGATGCCATTCTCATCACAATGCTCCATGACCTTGTCATTACAATCCTCCATGACCCATGTATCACAGTGTACCGTGCCCTTGTCATGACAAACCGCCATGCCCACTCTCATCACAGTAATCCATGAAACATTTCAGATAAATGCTCAATGCCCTTCTCATCACAATGCTCCGTTACCTCTGTCGTAACAATGCTCCATGATACCTGCCATCATAATATTCCACGGCCTTGTCATCACAAGGCTCCATGACCCTTGTCATCACAATGCTCCAAGATCCATGTAATCACAATGCTCCATGCCCTTGTCATCACAAAGCTCCATGACGCATGTCATCAGAATGTTCCATGGTCTTCTCCTCACAATGCTCCATGCCCTTGTCATCACAATGCTCGAAGACTCCAGTATTCACAATGTTCCATTCCCTTTTTCATCAGAATGCTCCATTAGATTTGTCATCACAAGTCTCCATGGTCATCTCCTCACAATGCTCCAAGACCTTGTCATCACCATGCTCCATTCCCTTGTCATCACAATGCTCCATGACCCCTGTCATCACAATACTCCATGAACATTTTCAGCCCTATTCTCTATGACCTTCTCATCACAATGCTACATGACCAATATCATCACAATTCTCCATGACCACTGTCATCACAACACTCCATGACACCTGACAAAACAATGATCCGGGACTCTTGTCATCACAATGCTCCAAGACCCCTGTAATCACAATGCCCCATGACCACTGTCATCACAATACTCCATGAACATTTTCAGCCCAATGCTCCATGACCATTGTCATCACAATGATCCATGCCCTTGTCATCCCAATGTTCCATGACACTTGTTTTCACAAGGCTCTGTGACGCTTGTCACCACAGTGCTCCATGACACCTGTCATAACAATGCTGCATTCCTTTGTCAGCAAAATGCTAAATGGCCTTGTCATTACAATGCGCTAGGCGCTTGTCATCACAATACTCCATTACTGTTGTCATCACAATTTCCCATGAACCTTGGGATCACATTGCTTCATGCCCTTGTCATCACAATGCTCCATGCCCCTTGAAATCAAAATGATCCATGACCTCTGTCATCACAATGCTCCAAACCATTGTGATCACAATGTTCCATAACACTTGTCCTCACAACGCTCCATGATGCCTGTCATCACAATACTCCATGCCCTTTTCATCACAATGTTCCATGACCTTTGTCATCACAATTCTCAATACACTTGTCATCACAATGCTCCCTGACACTTGTCGTCAGCATGCTCCTTGAAACCTGTCACCAAAAGGCTACACGCCTTTTTCATCACAAAGCCCCATGCCGTTTTCATCCCAATGCTCCATGCCATTGTCATCAAAATATTCCACAAGCTTGTCATCAGAAAGCTCCATGACCCTTGTCATCACAATGCTCCATGCACTTGTCAGAACAATGCTCCCTGACCCATGTCATCACAATGCTCCAAGCCATTGTCATTCACAATGCTCCATTACCTTTGTCATCAGAATCATCCATGACACTTGGCATCACAATGCTCCATGACATTGTCATCACAATGGGCCATTACATATGTCACCACAATGCTCCCTGACACCTATCTTCACAATACTGCATGACCTTTGTCATCACAAAGCTCCATGACCATTGGCATCACAATGCTCCATGTCATTGTCATCACAATGCTCCATGAACCCTCTCATCACATTGCTCCATGCCCTTGTCATCACAAAGCTCCATGGCACTTGTCATCACAATGCTCGATGTCCTTCTCATCACAATGCTCCATGCCCTTGTCATTACAATCCTCCATGACCCATGTATCACAGTGTACCGTGCCCTTGTCATCACAATGCGCCATGCCCACTCTCATCACAATAATCCATGAAATATTTCAGACCAATGCTCAATGCACTTCTCATCACAATGCTCCATTACCTCTGTCATAACAAGCTCCATGACCCCTGCCATCACAATGTTCCACGGCCTTGTCATCACAAGGCTCCAGCACCCTTGTCAGCACAATGCTCCAAGACCCATGTAATCACAATGCTCCATGCCCTTGTCATCACAAAGCTCCATGACGCATGTCATCACAATGTTCCATGGCCTTCGCCTCACAATGCTCCATGCCCTTGTCATCACAATGATTCAAGACCCCCGTAATCACAATGCTCCATGCCCCTTTTCATAAGAATGCTCCATTAGACTTGTCATCACCAGTCTCCATGGTCATCTCATCACAATGCTCCAATACGTTGTCATCAACATGCTCCATTCCCTTGTCATCACAATGCTCCATGACCCTGTCATCACAATACTCCATGCACATTTTTAGCCCAATGCTCCATGACCTTTGTCATCACAATGATCCATGCCCTTGTCATCACAATGCTCCATGCACTTGTCAGCACAATGCTCCCTGATACTTGTCATCACAATGCTCCAAACCATTTTCACCACAATGCTCCATAACCTTTGTCATCAGAATCCTCCATGACACTTGGCATCACAATGCTCCATGCCATTGTCATCACAATGCTCCATGACCCCTGTCATCACAATGCTCCGTGACTACAGTCATCACAATGCTTCATAACGTTTGTCATCACAACAATCCATGCCCGCGTCATCACAAGGCTCTGTGACCTTTGTAACCACAATGCTCCGTGACCCTTGTCATCACAATGCTCCATGCCTTTGTCAGAACAATGCTCCATGACCCTTGTCATCAAATTGTGCCATGCGCTTTTCACCACAATGATCCACAACCTTGTCATCGCTATGCTCCATAAACCTTGTAATCACAATGCTCCATGCCCTTCTCATCCAAATACTCTCTCACATGAGATATCACAATGTTCCATCACTAGTCATCACAATCCTCCCTCACCCCTGTTATCACAATGTTCCATGACCCCTGTCATCACAATGCTACATCCCCTTATCAGCACAATGTTCCATGACCCCTGACATCACAATGTTCCATAACCCCTGTCATCAAAATGCTCCATGACCCTTTTCATCCCAAAGCTCCATGACCCCTGGCATCACAATGTTCTATAACCCCTGGCATCAAAATGTTCCATTACACTTTTCATCAAATTGCTTCATGACCCTGTCCTCAAAATGCTCCCTGCCCTTCTCATCACAATGCACCACACACTTGTCATCAAAATGCTCCATGACCTTTGTCATCACAAAGCTCCATGACCCTTGGCATCACAATGCTCCATGTCATTGTCATCACAATGCTCCATGAACCCTCTCATCACATTGCTCCATGTCCTTGTCATCACAAAGCTCCATGACACTTGTCATCACAATGCTCGATGCCATTCTCATCACAATGCTCCATGACCTTGTCATTACAATCCTCCATGACCCATGTATCACAGTGTACCGTGCCCTTGTCATGACAAACCGCCATGCCCACTCTCATCACAGTAATCCATGAAACATTTCAGATCAATGCTCAATGCCCTTCTCATCACAATGCTCCGTTACCTCTGTCGTAACAATTCTCCATGACACCTGCCATCATAATATTCCACGGCCTTGTCATCACAAGGCTCCATGACCCTTGTCATCACAATGCTCCAAGATCCATGTAATCACAATGCTCCATGCCCTTATCATCACAAAGCTCCATGACGCATGTCATCAGAATGTTCCATGGTCTTCTCCTCACAATGCTCCATGCCCTTGTCATCACAATGCTCGAAGACTCCAGTAATCACAATGTTCCATTCCCTTTTTCATCAGAATGCTCCATTAGATTTGTCATCACAAGTCTCCATGGTCATCTCCTCACAATGCTCCAAGAGCTTGTCATCACCATGCTCCATTCCCTTGTCATCACAATGCTCCATGAGCCCTGTCACCACAATACTCCATGAATATTTTCAGCCCAATTCTCTATGACCTTCTCATCACAATGCTCCATGACCAATATCATCACAATGCTCCATGACCACTGTCATCACAACACTCCATGACACCTGACAGCACAATGATCCGGGACTCTTGTCATCCCAATGCTCCAAGACCCCTGTAATCACAATGCTCCATGACCCCTGTCATCACAATACTCCATGAACATTTTCAGCCCAATGCTCCAAGACCCTTATCATCACAATGATCCATGCCCATGTTATCCCAATGTTCCATGACCCATGTATTCACAATGCTCCATGACGCTTGTCATCACAGTGCTCCATGACACCTGTCATCACAATGCTCCATGCCTTTGTCAGCAAAATGCTACATGACCTTGTCATTACAATGCTCTATGCACTTGTCATCACAATACTCCATTTCCATTGTCATCACAATCCTCCATGAACTTTGGGATCACATTGCTTCATGCCCTTGTCATCACAATGCTCCATGCTCCTTGAAATCAAAATGATCCATGACCTCTGTCATCACAATGCTCCAAACCCTTGTGATCACAATGTTCCATAACACTTGTCCTCACAACGCTCCATGATGCCTGTCATCACAATAATCCATGCCCTTTTCATCACAATGCTCCGTGACCCTTGTCATCACAATTCTCAATACACTTGTCATCACAATGCTCCCTGACACTTGTCGTCAGAATGCTCCTTGAAACCTGTCACGAAAAGGCTCCATGCCTTTTTCATCACAAAGCCCCATGCCCTTTTCATCCCAATGCTCCATGCCATTGTCATCCAAATACTCCACAAGCTTGTCATCAGAATGCTCCATGACCCTTGTCATCACAATTCTCCATGCACTTGTCAGCACAATGCTCCCTGACACTTGTCATCACAATACTCCAAGCCATTGTCATCACAATGCTCCATTACCTTTGTGATCAGAATCCTCAATGGAAGTTTGCATCACAATGCTCCATGCCATTGTCATCACAATGGGCCATTACATATGTCATCACAATGCTCCCTGACACCTCTCTTTACAATACTGCATTACCTGGTCATCACAATGCTCCCTGCCGTTCTCATCACAATGCACCACACCCTTGTAATCAAAATGCTCCATGACCTTTGTCATCACAAAGCTCCATGACCCTTGGCATCACAATGCTCCATGTCATTGTCATCACAATGCTCCAAGAAACCTCTCATCACATTGCTCCATGCCCTTGTCATCACAAAGCTCCATGGCACTTGTCATCACAATGCTCGATGCCCTTCTCATCACAATGCTCCATGCCCTTGTCATTACAATCCTCCATGACCCATGTATCACAGTGTACCGTGCCCTTGTCATCACAATGTGCCATGCCCACTCTCATCACAATAATCTATGAAATATTTCAGACCAATGCTCAATGCACTTCTCATCACAATGCTCCATTACCTCTGTCATAACAAGCTCCATGACCCCTGCCATCACAATGTTCCACGGCCTTGTCATCACAAGGCTCCAGGACCCTTGTCAGCACAATGCTCCAAGACCCATGTAATCACAATGCTCCATGCCCTTGTCATCACAAAGCTCCATGACGCATGTCATCACAATGTTCCATGGCCTTCGCCTCACAATGCTCCATGCCCTTGTCATCACAATGCTTCAAGACCCCCGTAATCACAATGCTCCATGCCCCTTTTCATAAGAATGCTCCATTAGACTTGTCATCACAAGTCTCCATGGTCATCTCATCACAATGCTCCAAGACCTTGTCATCAACATGTTCCATTCCCTTGTCATCACAATGCTCCATGACCCCTGTCATCACAATACTCCATGCACATTTTTAGCCCAATGCCCCATGACCCTTGTCATCACAATGATCCATGTCCTTGTCATCACAATGCTCCATGCACTTGTCAGCACAATGCTCCCTGATCCTTGTCATCACAATGCTCCAAACCATTGTCACCACAATGCTCCATTACCTTTGTCATCAGAATCCTCCATGACACTTGGCATCACAATGCTCCATGCCATTGTCATCACAATTCTCCATGACCCCTGTCATCACAATACTCCATGCACATTTTTAGCCCAATGCTCCATGACCCTTGTCATCACAATGATCCATGCCCTTGTCATCACAATGCTCCATGCACTTGTCAGCACAATGCTCCCTGATCCTTGTCATCACAATGCTCCAAACCATTGTCACCACAATGCTCCATTACCTTTGTCATCAGTATCCTCCATGACACTTGGCATCACAATGCTCCATGCCATTGTCATCACAATGCTCCATGACCCCTGTCATCACAATGCTCCGTGACTACAGTCATCACAATGCTTCATAACGATTGTCATCACAACAATCCATGCCCGCGTCATCACAAGGCTCTGTGACCATTGTAACCACAATGCTCCATGAACTTTTCATCACAATGCTCCGTGACCCTTGTCATCACAATGCTCCATGCCTTTGTCAGAACAATGCTCCATGACACTTGTCATCAAATTGTGCCATGCGCTTTTCACCACGATGATCCACAACCTTGTCATCGCTATGCTCCATAAACCTTGTAATCACAATGCTCCATGCACTTCTCATCCAAATACTCTCTCACATGAGATATCACAATGTTCCTTCAGTAGTCATCACAATCCTCCCTCACCCCTGTTATCACAATGTTCCATGACCCCTGTCATCACAATGCTACATCCCCTTATCAGCACAATGTTCCATGACCCCTGACATCACAATGTTCCATAACCCCTGTCATCAAAATGCTCCATGACCCTTTTCATCCCAAAGCTCCATGACCCCTGGCATCACAATGTTCTATAACCCCTGGCATCAAAATGTTCCATTACACTTTTCATCAAATTGCTTCATGACCCTGTCCTCAAAATGCTCCCTGCCCTTCTCATCACAATGCACCACACACTTGTCATCAAAATGCTCCATGACCTTTGTCATCACAAAGCTCCATGACCCTTGGCATCACAATGCTCCATGTCATTGTCATCACAATGCTCCATGAACCCTCTCATCACATTGCTCCATGTCCTTGTCATCACAAAGCTCCATGACACTTGTCATCACAATGCTCGATGCCATTCTCATCACAATGCTCCATGACCTTGTCATTACAATCCTCCATGACCCATGTATCACAGTGTACCGTGCCCTTGTCATGACAAACCGCCATGCCCACTCTCATCACAGTAATCCATGAAACATTTCAGATCAATGCTCAATGCCCTTCTCATCACAATGCTCCGTTACCTCTGTCGTAACAATGCTCCATGATACCTGCCATCATAATATTCCACGGCCTTGTCATCACAAGGCTCCATGACCCTTGTCATCACAATGCTCCAAGATCCATGTAATCACAATGCTCCATGCCCTTGTCATCACAAAGCTCCATGACGCATGTCATCAGAATGTTCCATGGTCTTCTCCTCACAATGCTCCATGCCCTTGTCATCACAATGCTCGAAGACTCCAGTAATCACAATGTTCCATTCCCTTTTTCATCAGAATGCTCCATTAGATTTGTCATCACAAGTCTCCATGGTCATCTCCTCACAATGCTCCAAGACCTTGTCATCACCATGCTCCATTCCCTTGTCATCACAATGCTCCATGACCCCTGTCATCACAATACTCCATGAACATTTTCAGCCCTATTCTCTATGACCTTCTCATCACAATGCTACATGACCAATATCATCACAATTCTCCATGACCACTGTCATCACAACACTCCATGACACCTGACAAAACAATGATCCGGGACTCTTGTCATCACAATGCTCCAAGACCCCTGTAATCACAATGCCCCATGACCACTGTCATCACAATACTCCATGAACATTTTCAGCCCAATGCTCCATGACCATTGTCATCACAATGATCCATGCCCTTGTCATCCCAATGTTCCATGACACTTGTTTTCACAAGGCTCTGTGACGCTTGTCACCACAGTGCTCCATGACACCTGTCATAACAATGCTGCATTCCTTTGTCAGCAAAATGCTAAATGGCCTTGTCATTACAATGCGCTAGGCGCTTGTCATCACAATACTCCATTACTGTTGTCATCACAATTTCCCATGAACCTTGGGATCACATTGCTTCATGCCCTTGTCATCACAATGCTCCATGCCCCTTGAAATCAAAATGATCCATGACCTCTGTCATCACAATGCTCCAAACCATTGTGATCACAATGTTCCATAACACTTGTCCTCACAACGCTCCATGATGCCTGTCATCACAATACTCCATGCCCTTTTCATCACAATGTTCCATGACCTTTGTCATCACAATTCTCAATACACTTGTCATCACAATGCTCCCTGACACTTGTCGTCAGCATGCTCCTTGAAACCTGTCACCAAAAGGCTACACGCCTTTTTCATCACAAAGCCCCATGCCGTTTTCATCCCAATGCTCCATGACATTGTCATCAAAATATTCCACAAGCTTGTCATCAGAAAGCTCCATGACCCTTGTCATCACAATGCTCCATGCACTTGTCAGAACAATGCTCCCTGACCCATGTCATCACAATGCTCCAAGCCATTGTCATTCACAATGCTCCATTACCTTTGTCATCAGAATCATCCATGACACTTGGCATCACAATGCTCCATGACATTGTCATCACAATGGGCCATTACATATGTCACCACAATGCTCCCTGACACCTATCTTCACAATACTGCATGACCTTTGTCATCACAAAGCTCCATGACCATTGGCATCACAATGCTCCATGTCATTGTCATCACAATGCTCCATGAACCCTCTCATCACATTGCTCCATGCCCTTGTCATCACAAAGCTCCATGGCACTTGTCATCACAATGCTCGATGCCCTTCTCATCACAATGCTCCATGCCCTTGTCATTACAATCCTCCATGACCCATGTATCACAGTGTACCGTGCCCTTGTCATCACAATGCGCCATGCCCACTCTCATCACAATAATCCATGAAATATTTCAGACCAATGCTCAATGCACTTCTCATCACAATGCTCCATTACCTCTGTCATAACAAGCTCCATGACCCCTGCCATCACAATGTTCCACGGCCTTGTCATCACAAGGCTCCAGCACCCTTGTCAGCACAATGCTCCAAGACCCATGTAATCACAATGCTCCATGCCCTTGTCATCACAAAGCTCCATGACGCATGTCATCACAATGTTCCATGGCCTTCGCCTCACAATGCTCCATGCCCTTGTCATCACAATGATTCAAGACCCCCGTAATCACAATGCTCCATGCCCCTTTTCATAAGAATGCTCCATTAGACTTGTCATCACCAGTCTCCATGGTCATCTCATCACAATGCTCCAATACCTTGTCATCAACATGCTCCATTCCCTTGTCATCACAATGCTCCATGACCCTGTCATCACAATACTCCATGCACATTTTTAGCCCAATGCTCCATGACCTTTGTCATCACAATGATCCATGCCCTTGTCATCACAATGCTCCATGCACTTGTCAGCACAATGCTCCCTGATACTTGTCATCACAATGCTCCAAACCATTTTCACCACAATGCTCCATAACCTTTGTCATCAGAATCCTCCATGACACTTGGCATCACAATGCTCCATGCCATTGTCATCACAATGCTCCATGACCCCTGTCATCACAATGCTCCGTGACTACAGTCATCACAATGCTTCATAACGTTTGTCATCACAACAATCCATGCCCGCGTCATCACAAGGCTCTGTGACCTTTGTAACCACAATGCTCCGTGACCCTTGTCATCACAATGCTCCATGCCTTTGTCAGAACAATGCTCCATGACCCTTGTCATCAAATTGTGCCATGCGCTTTTCACCACAATGATCCACAACCTTGTCATCGCTATGCTCCATAAACCTTGTAATCACAATGCTCCATGCCCTTCTCATCCAAATACTCTCTCACATGAGATATCACAATGTTCCATCACTAGTCATCACAATCCTCCCTCACCCCTGTTATCACAATGTTCCATGACCCCTGTCATCACAATGCTACATCCCCTTATCAGCACAATGTTCCATGACCCCTGACATCACAATGTTCCATAACCCCTGTCATCAAAATGCTCCATGACCCTTTTCATCCCAAAGCTCCATGACCCCTGGCATCACAATGTTCTATAACCCCTGGCATCAAAATGTTCCATTACACTTTTCATCAAATTGCTGCATGACCCTGTCATCAAAATGCTCCCTGCCCTTCTCATCACAATGCACCACACACTTGTCATCAAAATGCTCCATGACCTTTGTCATCACAAAGCTCCATGACCCTTGGCATCACAATGCTCCATGTCATTGTCATCACAATGCTCCATGAACCCTCTCATCACATTGCTCCATGTCCTTGTCATCACAAAGCTCCATGACACTTGTCATCACAATGCTCGATGCCATTCTCATCACAATGCTCCATGACCTTGTCATTACAATCCTCCATGACCCATGTATCACAGTGTACCGTGCCCTTGTCATGACAAACCGCCATGCCCACTCTCATCACAGTAATCCATGAAACATTTCAGATCAATGCTCAATGCCCTTCTCATCACAATGCTCCGTTACCTCTGTCGTAACAATGCTCCATGACACCTGCCATCATAATATTCCACGGCCTTGTCATCACAAGGCTCCATGACCCTTGTCATCACAATGCTCCAAGATCCATGTAATCACAATGCTCCATGCCCTTGTCATCACAAAGCTCCATGACGCATGTCATCAGAATGTTCCATGGTCTTCTCCTCACAATGCTCCATGCCCTTGTCATCACAATGCTCGAAGACTCCAGTAATCACAATGTTCCATTCCCTTTTTCATCAGAATGCTCCATTAGATTTGTCATCACAAGTCTCCATGGTCATCTCCTCACAATGCTCCAAGAGCTTGTCATCACCATGCTCCATTCCCTTGTCATCACAATGCTCCATGAGCCCTGTCACCACAATACTCCATGAATATTTTCAGCCCAATTCTCTATGACCTTCTCATCACAATGCTCCATGACCAATATCATCACAATGCTCCATGACCACTGTCATCACAACACTCCATGACACCTGACAACACAATGATCCGGGACTCTTGTCATCACAATGCTCCAAAACCCCTGTAATCACAATGCTCCATGACCCTTGTCATCACAATACTCCATGAACATTTTCAGCCCAATGCTCCAAGACCCTTATCATCACAATGATCCATGCCCATGTTATCCCAATGTTCCATGACCCATGTATTCACAATGCTCCATGACGCTTGTCATCACAGTGCTCCATGACACCTGTCATCACAATGCTCCATGCCTTTGTCAGCAAAATGCTACATGACCTTGTCATTACAATGCTCTATGCACTTGTCATCACAATACTCCATTTCCATTGTCATCACAATCCTCCATGAACTTTGGGATCACATTGCTTCATGCCCTTGTCATCACAATGCTCCATGCTCCTTGAAATCAAAATGATCCATGACCTCTGTCATCACAATGCTCCAAACCCTTGTGATCACAATGTTCCATAACACTTGTCCTCACAACGCTCCATGATGCCTGTCATCACAATAACCCATTCCCTTTTCATCACAATGCTCCATGACCCTTGTCATCACAATTCTCAATACACTTGTCATCACAATGCTCCCTGACACTTGTCGTCAGAATGCTCCTTGAACCCTGTCACGAAAAGGCTCCATGCCTTTTTCATCACAAAGCCCCATGCCCTTTTCATCCCAATGCTCCATGCCATTGTCATCCAAATACTCCACAAGCTTGTCATCAGAATGCTCCATGACCCTTGTCATCACAATTCTCCATGCACTTGTCAGCACAATGCTCCCTGACACTTGTCATCACAATACTCCAAGCCATTGTCATCACAATGCTCCATTACCTTTGTGATCAGAATCCTCAATGGAAGTTTGCATCACAATGCTCCATGCCATTGTCATCACAATGGGCCATTACATATGTCATCACAATGCTCCCTGACACCTCTCTTTACAATACTGCATTACCTGGTCATCACAATGCTCCCTGCCGTTCTCATCACAATGCACCACACCCTTGTCATCAAAATGCTCCATGACCTTTGTCATCACAAAGCTCCATGACCCTTGGCATCACAATGCTCCATGTCATTGTCATCACAATGCTCCATGAACCCTCTCATCACATTGCTCCATGCCCTTGTCATCACAAAGCTCCATGGCACTTGTCATCACAATGCTCGATGCTCTTCTCATCACAATGCTCCATGCCCTTGTCATTACAATCCTCCATGACCCATGTATCACAGTGTACCGTGCCCTTGTCATCACAATGCGCCATGCCCACTCTCATCACAATAATCCATGAAATATTTCAGACCAATGCTCAATGCACTTCTCATCACAATGCTCCATTACCTCTGTCATAACAAGCTCCATGACCCCTGCCATCACAATGTTCCACGGCCTTGTCATCACAAGGCTCCAGGACCCTTGTCAGCACAATGTTCCAAGACCCATGTAATCACAATGCTCCATGCCCTTGTCATCACAAAGCTCCATGACGCATGTCATCACAATGTTCCATGGCCTTCACCTCACAATGCTCCATGCCCTTGTCATCACAATGCTCAAAGACTCCAGTAATCACAATGTTTCATTCCCGTTTTCATCAGAATGCTCCATTAGATTTGTCATCACAAGTCTCCATGGTCATCTCCTCACAATGCTCCAAGACCTTGTCATCACCATGCTCCATTGCCTTGTCATCACAATGCTCCATGACTCCTGTCATCACAATACTCCATGAACATTTTCAGCCCAATTCTCTATGACCTTCTCATCACAATGCTCCATGACCAATATCATCACAATGCTCCATGACCACTGTCATCACAACACTCCATGACACCTGACAACACAATGATCCGGGACTCTTGTCATCACAATGCTCCAAGACCCCTGTAATCACAATGCTCCATGACCCCTGTCATCACAATACTCCATGAACATTTTCAGCCCAATGCTCCATGACCCTTGTCATCACAATGATCCATGCCCATGTTATCCCAATGTTCCATGACCCATGTATTCACAATGCTCCATGACGCTTGGCATCACAGTGCTCCATGTCATTGTCATCACAATGCTCCATGAACCCTCTCATCACATTGCTCCATGCCCTTGTCATCACAAAGCTCCATGGCACTTGTCATCACAATGCTCGATGTCCTTCTCATCACAATGCTCCATGCCCTTGTCATTACAATCCTCCATGACCCATGTATCACAGTGTACCATGCCCTTGTCATCACAATGCGCCATGCCCACTCACATCACAATAATCCATGAAATATTTCAGACCAATGCTCAATGCACTTCTCATCACAATGCTCCATTACCTCTGTCATAACAAGCTCCATGACCCCTGCCATCACAATGTTCCACGGCCTTGTCATCACAAGGCTCCAGGACCCTTGTCAGCACAATGCTCCAAGACCCATGTAATCACAATGCTCCATGCCCTTGTCATCACAAAGCTCCATGACGCATGTCATCACAATGTTCCATGGCCTTCGCCTCACAATGCTCCATGCCCTTGTCATCACAATGCTTCAAGACCCCCGTAATCACAATGCTCCATGCCCCTTTTCATAAGAATGCTCCATTAGACTTGTCATCACAAGTCTCCATGGTCATCTCATCACAATGCTCCAAGACCTTGTCATCAACATGCTCCGTTCCCTTGTCATCACAATGCTCCATGACCCCTGTCATCACAATACTCCATGCACATTTTTAGCCCAATGCTCCATGACCCTTGTCATCACAATGATCCATGTCCTTGTCATCACAATGCTCCATGCACTTGTCAGCACAATGCTCCCTGATCCTTGTCATCACAATGCTCCAAACCATTGTCACCACAATGCTCCATTACCTTTGTCATCAGAATCCTCCATGACACTTGGCATCACAATGCTCCATGCCATTGTCATCACAATTCTCCATGACCCCTGTCATCACAATACTCCATGCACATTTTTAGCCCAATGCTCCATGACCCTTGTCATCACAATGATGCATGCCCTTGTCATCACAATGCTCCATGCACTTGTCAGCACAATGCTCCCTGATCCTTGTCATCACAATGCTCCAAACCATTGTCACCACAATGCTCCATTACCTTTGTCATCAGTATCCTCCATGACACTTGGCATCACAATGCTCCATGCCATTGTCATCACAATGCTCCATGACCCCTGTCATCACAATGCTCCGTGACTACAGTCATCACAATGCTTCATAACGTTTGTCATCACAACAATCCATGCCCGCGTCATCACAAGGCTCTGTGACCTTTGTAACCACAATGCTCCATGAACTTTTCATCACAATGCTCCGTGACCCTTGTCATCACAATGCTCCATGCCTTTGTCAGAACAATGCTCCATGACACTTGTCATCAAATTGTGCCATGCGCTTTTCACCACGATGATCCACAACCTTGTCATCGCTATGCTCCATAAACCTTGTAATCACAATGCTCCATGCACTTCTCATCCAAATACTCTCTCACATGAGATATCACAATGTTCCTTCAGTAGTCATCACAATCCTCCCTCACCCCTGTTATCACAATGTTCCATGACCCCTGTCATCACAATGCTACATCCCCTTATCAGCACAATGTTCCATGACCCCTGACATCACAATGTTCCATAACCCCTGTCATCAAAATGCTCCATGACCCTTTTCATCCCAAAGCTCCATGACCCCTGGCATCACAATGTTCTATAACCCCTGGCATCAAAATGTTCCATTACACTTTTCATCAAATTGCTGCATGACCCTGTCCTCAAAATGCTCCCTGCCCTTCTCATCACAATGCACCACACACTTGTCATCAAAATGCTCCATGACCTTTGTCATCACAAAGCTCCATGACCCTTGGCATCACAATGCTCCATGTCATTGTCATCACAATGCTCCATGAACCCTCTCATCACATTGCTCCATGTCCTTGTCATCACAAAGCTCCATGACACTTGTCATCACAATGCTCGATGCCATTCTCATCACAATGCTCCATGACCTTGTCATTACAATCCTCCATGACCCATGTATCACAGTGTACCGTGCCCTTGTCATGACAAACCGCCATGCCCACTCTCATCACAGTAATCCATGAAACATTTCAGATCAATGCTCAATGCCCTTCTCATCACAATGCTCCATTACCTCTGTCGTAACAATGCTCCATGATACCTGCCATCATAATATTCCACGGCCTTGTCATCACAAGGCTCCATGACCCTTGTCATCACAATGCTCCAAGATCCATGTAATCACAATGCTCCATGCCCTTGTCATCACAAAGCTCCATGACGCATGTCATCAGAATGTTCCATGGTCTTCTCCTCACAATGCTCCATGCCCTTGTCATCACAATGCTCGAAGAATCCAGTAATCACAATGTTCCATTTCCTTTTTCATCAGAATGCTCCATTAGATTTGTCATCACAAGTCTCCATGGTCATCTCCTCACAATGCTCCAAGACCTTGTCATCACCATGCTCCATTCCCTTGTCATCACAATGCTCCATGACCCCTGTCATCACAATACTCCATGAACATTTTCAGCCCTATTCTCTATGACCTTCTCATCACAATGCTACATGACCAATATCATCACAATTCTCCATGACCACTGTCATCACAACACTCCATGACACCTGACAAAACAATGATCCGGGACTCTTGTCATCACAATGCTCCAAGACCCCTGTAATCACAATGCCCCATGACCACTGTCATCACAATACTCCATGAACATTTTCAGCCCAATGCTCCATGACCATTGTCATCACAATGATCCATGCCCTTGTCATCCCAATGTTCCATGACACTTGTTTTCACAAGGCTCTGTGACGCTTGTCACTACAGTGCTCCATGACACCTGTCATAACAATGCTGCATTCCTTTGTCAGCAAAATGCTAAATGGCCTTGTCATTACAATGCGCTAGGCGCTTGTCATCACAATACTCCATTACTGTTGTCATCACAATTTCCCATGAACCTTGGGATCACATTGCTTCATGCCCTTGTCATCACAATGCTCCATGCCCCTTGAAATCAAAATGATCCATGACCTCTGTCATCACAATGCTCCAAACCATTGTGATCACAATGTTCCATAACACTTGTCCTCACAACGCTCCATGATGCCTGTCATCACAATACTCCATGCCCTTTTCATCACAATGTTCCATGACCTTTGTCATCACAATTCTCAATACACTTGTCATCACAATGCTCCCTGACACTTGTCGTCAGCATGCTCCTTGAAACCTGTCACCAAAAGGCTACACGCCTTTTTCATCACAAAGCCCCATGCTGTTTTCATCCCAATGCTCCATGCCATTGTCATCAAAATATTCCACAAGCTTGTCATCAGAAAGCTCCATGACCCTTGTCATCACAATGCTCCATGCACTTGTCAGAACAATGCTCCCTGACCCATGTCATCACAATGCTCCAAGCCATTGTCATTCACAATGCTCCATTACCTTTGTCATCAGAATCCTCCATGACACTTGGCATCACAATGCTCCATGACATTGTCATCACAATGGGCCATTACATATGTCATCACAATGCTCCCTGACACCTATCTTCACAATACTGCATGACCTTTGTCATCACAAAGCTCCATGACCATTGGCATCACAATGCTCCATGTCATTGTCATCACAATGCTCCATGAACCCTCTCATCACATTGCTCCATGCCCTTGTCATCACAAAGCTCCATGGCACTTGTCATCACAATGCTCGATGCCCTTCTCATCACAATGCTCCATGCCCTTGTCATTACAATCCTCCATGACCCATGTATCACAGTGTACCGTGCCCTTGTCATCACAATGCGCCATGCCCACTCTCATCACAATAATCCATGAAATATTTCAGACCAATGCTCAGTGCACTTCTCATCACAATGCTCCATTACCTCTGTCATAACAAGCTCCATGACCCCTGCCATCACAATGTTCCACGGCCTTGTCATCACAAGGCTCCAGCACCCTTGTCAGCACAATGCTCCAAGACCCATGTAATCACAATGCTCCATGCCCTTGTCATCACAAAGCTCCATGACGCATGTCATCACAATGTTCCATGGCCTTCGCCTCACAATGCTCCATGCCCTTGTCATCACAATGATTCAAGACCCCCGTAATCACAATGCTCCGTGCCCCTTTTCATAAGAATGCTCCATTAGACGTGTCATCACCAGTCTCCATGGTCATCTCATCACAATGCTCCAATACCTTGTCATCAACATGCTCCATTCCCTTGTCATCACAATGCTCCATGACCCTGTCATCACAATACTCCATGCACATTTTTAGCCCAATGCTCCATGACCTTTGTCATCACAATGATCCATGCCCTTGTCATCACAATGCTCCATGCACTTGTCAGCACAATGCTCCCTGATA
This sequence comes from Mesoplodon densirostris, assembly GCF_025265405.1. Taxonomy (NCBI): domain Eukaryota; kingdom Metazoa; phylum Chordata; class Mammalia; order Artiodactyla; family Ziphiidae; genus Mesoplodon; species Mesoplodon densirostris. Next base: position 11,458,040 of record NW_026778195.1, on the reverse strand, counting down.
CTTGTCATCACAATGCTCCAAACCATTGTCACCACAATGCTCCATAACATTTGTCATCAGAATCCTCCATGACACTTGGCATCACAATGCTCCATGCCATTGTCATCACAATGCTCCATGACCCCTGTCATCACAATGCTCCGTGACTACAGTCATCACAATGCTTCATAACGTTTGTCATCACAACAATCCATGCCCGCGTCATCACAAGGCTCTGTGACCTTTGTAACCACAATGCTCCATGAACTTTTCATCACAATGCTCCGTGACCCTTGTCATCACAATGCTCCATGCCTTTGTCAGAACAATGCTCCATGACCCTTGTCATCAAATTGTGCCATGCGCTTTTCACCACAATGATCCACAAACTTGTCATCGCTATGCTCCATAAACCTTGTAATCACAATGCTCCATGCACTTCTCATCCAAATACTCTCTCACATGAGATATCACAATGTTCCATCACTAGTCATCACAATCCTCCATCACCCCTGTTATCACAATGTTCCATGACCCCTGTCATCACAATGCTACATCCCCTTATCAGCACAATGTTCCATGACCCCTGACATCACAATGTTCCATAACCCCTGTCATCAAAATGCTCCATGACCCTTTTCATCCCAAAGCTCCATGACCCCTGGCATCACAATGTTCTATAACCCCTGGCATCAAAATATTCCATTACACTTTTCATCAAATTGTTGCATGACCCTGTCATCAAAATGCTCCCTGCCCTTCTCATCACAATGCACCACACACTTGTCATCAAAATGCTCCATGACTTTTGTCATCACAAAGCTCCATGACCCTTGGCATCACAATGCTCCCTGTCATTGTCATCACAATGCTCCATGAACCCTCTCATCACATTGCTCCATGTCCTTGTCATCACAAAGCTCCATGACACTTGTCATCACAATGCTCGATGCCATTCTCATCACAATGCTCCATGACCTTGTCATTACAATCCTCCATGACCCATGTATCACAGTGTACCGTGCCCTTGTCATGACAAACCGCCATGCCCACTCTCATCACAGTAATCCATGAAACATTTCAGATCAATGCTCAATGCCCTTCTCATCACAATGCTCCATTACCTCTGTCGTAACAATGCTCCATGACACCTGCCATCATAATATTCCACGGCCTTGTCATCACAAGGCTCCATGACCCTTGTCATCACAATGCTCCAAGATCCATGTAATCACAATGCTCCATGCCCTTGTCATCACAAAGCTCCATGACGCATGTCATCAGAATGTTCCATGGTCTTCTCCTCACAATGCTCCATGCCCTTGTCATCACAATGCTCGAAGACTCCAGTAATGACAATGTTCCATTCCCTTTTTCATCAGAATGCTCCATTAGATTTGTCATCACAAGTCTCCATGGTCATCTCCTCACAATGCTCCAAGACCTTGTCATCACCATGCCCCATTCCCTTGTCATCACAATGCTCCATGACCCCTGTCATCACAATACTCCATGAACATTTTCAGCCCTATTCTCTATGACCTTCTCATCACAATGCTCCATGACCAATATCATCACAATGCTCCATGACCACTGTCATCACAACACTCCATGACACCTGACAACACAATGATCCGTGACTCTTGTCATCACAATGCTCCAAGACCCCTGTAATCACAATGCTCCATGACCCCTGTCATCACAATACTCCATGAACATTTTCAGCCCAATGCTCCATGACCCTTGTCATCACAATGATCCATGCCCATGTTATCCCAATGTTCCATGACCCATGTATTCACAATGCTCCATGACGCTTGTCATCACAGTGCTCCATGACACCTGTCATCACAATGCTCCATGCCTTTGTCAGCAAAATGCTACATGACCTTGTCATTACAATGCTCTATGCACTTGTCATCACAATACTCCATTTCCATTGTCATCACAATCCTCCATGAACTTTGGGATCACATTGCTTCATGCCCTTGTCATCACAATGCTCCATGCTCCTTGAAATCAAAATGATCCATGACCTCTCTCATCACAATGCTCCAAACCCTTGTGATCACCATGTTCCATAACACTTGTCCTCACAACGCTCCATGACGCCTGTCATCACAATAATCCATGCCCTTTTCATCACAATGCTCCATGACCTTTGTCATCACAATTCTCAATACACTTGTCATCACAATGCTCCCTGACACTTGTCGTCAGAATGCTTCTTGAACCCTGTCACGAAAAGGCTCCATGCCTTTTTCATCACAAAGCCCCATGCCCTTTTCCTCCCAATGCTCCATGCCATTGTCATCAAAATACTCCACAAGCTTGTCATCAGAATGCTCCATGACCCTTGTCATCACAATTCTCCATGCACTTGTCAGCACAATGCTCCCTGACACTTGTCATCACAATGCTCCAAGCCATTGTCATCACAATGCTCCATTACCTTTGTGATCAGAATCCTCAATGGAAGTTTGCATCACAATGCTCCATGCCATTGTCATCACAATGGGCCATTACATATGTCATCACAATGCTCCCTGACACCTCTCTTTACAATACTGCATTACCTGGTCATCACAATGCTCCCTGCCGTTCTCATCACAATGCACCACACCCTTGTCATCAAAATGCTCCATGACCTTTGTCATCACAAAGCTCCATGACCCTTGGCATCACAATGCTCCATGTCATTGTCATCACAATGCTCCATGAACCCTCTCATCACATTGCTCCATGCCCTTGTCATCACAAAGCTCCATGGCACTTGTCATCACAATGCTCGATGCCCTTCTCATCACAATGCTCCATGCCCTTGTCATTACAATCCTCCATGACCCATGTATCACAGTGTACCGTGCCCTTGTCATCACAATGCGCCATGCCCACTCTCATCACAATAATCAATGAAATATTTCAGACCAATGCTCAATGCACTTCTCATCACAATGCTCCATTACCTCTGTCATAACAAGCTCCATGACCCCTGCCATCACAATGTTCCACGGCCTTGTCATCACAAGGCTCCAGCACCCTTGTGAGCACAATGCTCCAAGACCCATGTAATCAAAATGCTCCATGCCCTTGTCATCACAAAACTCCATGATGCATGTCATCAGAATTCTCCATGGCCTTCTCATCACAATGCTCTATGCCCTAGTCATAACAATGCTCCAAGACCCCTGTAATCACAATGCTCCATGCCCCTTTTCATCAGAATGCTCCATGAGACTTGCCATCACAAGTCTCCATGGTCTTCTCATCACAATGTTCCAGGACCTTGACATCACCAGGATCCATGCCCTTGTCATCACAATGCTCCATGACCCCTGTCATCACAATAATCCATGAACATTTTCAGCCCAATGCTCCACGACCTTCTCATCACAATGCTCCATTGCCAATATCATCACAATGCTCAATGACCACTGTCATCACAACACTCCATGACACCTGACAAAACAATGATCCGGGACTCTTGTCATCACAATGCTCCAAGACCCCTGTAATCACAATGCCCCATGACCACTGTCATCACAATACTCCATGAACATTTTCAGCCCAATGCTCCATGACCATTGTCATCACAATGATCCATGCCCTTGTCATCCCAATGTTCCATGACACTTGTTTTCACAAGGCTCTGTGACGCTTGTCACCACAGTGCTCCATGACACCTGTCATAACAATGCTGCATTCCTTTGTCAGCAAAATGCTAAATGGCCTTGTCATTACAATGCGCTAGGCGCTTGTCATCACAATACTCCATTACTGTTGTCATCACAATTTCCCATGAACCTTGGGATCACATTGCTTCATGCCCTTGTCATCACAATGCTCCATGCCCCTTGAAATCAAAATGATCCATGACCTCTGTCATCACAATGCTCCAAACCATTGTGATCACAATGTTCCATAACACTTGTCCTCACAACGCTCCATGATGCCTGTCATCACAATACTCCATGCCCTTTTCATCACAATGTTCCATGACCTTTGTCATCACAATTCTCAATACACTTGTCATCACAATGCTCCCTGACACTTGTCGTCAGCATGCTCCTTGAAACCTGTCACCAAAAGGCTACACGCCTTTTTCATCACAAAGCCCCATGCCGTTTTCATCCCAATGATCCATGCCATTGTCATCAAAATATTCCACAAGCTTGTCATCAGAAAGCTCCATGACCCTTGTCATCACAATGCTCCATGCACTTGTCAGAACAATGCTCCCTGACCCATGTCATCACAATGCTCCAAGCCATTGTCATTCACAATGCTCCATTACCTTTGTCATCAGAATCATCCATGACACTTGGCATCACAATGCTCCATGACATTGTCATCACAATGGGCCATTACATATGTCACCACAATGCTCCCTGACACCTATCTTCACAATACTGCATGACCTTTGTCATCACAAAGCTCCATGACCATTGGCATCACAATGCTCCATGTCATTGTCATCACAATGCTCCATGAACCCTCTCATCACATTGCTCCATGCCCTTGTCATCACAAAGCTCCATGGCACTTGTCATCACAATGCTCGATGCCCTTCTCATCACAATGCTCCATGCCCTTGTCATTACAATCCTCCATGACCCATGTATCACAGTGTACCGTGCCCTTGTCATCACAATGTGCCATGCCCACTCTCATCACAATAATCCATGAAATATTTCAGACCAATGCTCAATGCACTTCTCATCACAATGCTCCATTACCTCTGTCATAACAAGCTCCATGACCCCTGCCATCACAATGTTCCACGGCCTTGTCATCACAAGGCTCCAGCACCCTTGTCAGCACAATGTTCCAAGACCCATGTAATCACAATGCTCCATGCCCTTGTCATCACAAAGCTCCATGACGCATGTCATCACAATGTTCCATGGCCTTCGCCTCACAATGCTCCATGCCCTTGTCATCACAATGCTTCAAGACCCCCGTAATCACAATGCTCCATGCCCCTTTTCATAAGAATGCTCCATTAGACTTGTCATCACAAGTCTCCATGGTCATCTCATCACAATGCTCCAATACCTTGTCATCAACATTCTCCATTCCCTTGTCATCACAATGCTCCATGACCCTGTCATCACAATACTCCATGCACATTTTTAGCCCAATGCTCCTTGACCTTTGTCATCACAATGATCCATGCCCTTGTCATCACAATGCTCCATGCACTTGTCAGCACAATGCTCCCTGATACTTGTCATCACAATGCTCCAAACCATTGTCACCACAATGCTCCATAACCTTTGTCATCAGAATCCTCCATGACACTTGGCATCACAATGCTCCATGCCATTGTCATCACAATTCTCCATGACCCCTGTCATCACAATGCTCCGTGACTACAGTCATCACAATGCTTCATAACGTTTGTCATCACAACAATCCATGCCCGCGTCATCACAAGGCTCTGTGACCTTTGTAACCACAATGCTCCGTGACCCTTGTCATCACAATGCTCCATGCCTTTGTCAGAACAATGCTCCATGACCCTTGTCATCAAATTGTGCCATGCGCTTTTCACCACAATGATCCACAACCTTGTCATCGCTATGCTCCATAAACCTTGTAATCACAATGCTCCATGCCCTTCTCATCCAAATACTCTCTCACATGAGATATCACAATGTTCCATCACTAGTCATCACAATCCTCCCTCACCCCTGTTATCACAATGTTCCATGACCCCTGTCATCACAATGCTACATCCCCTTATCAGCACAATGTTCCATGACCCCTGACATCACAATGTTCCATAACCCCTGTCATCAAAATGCTCCATGACCCTTTTCATCCCAAAGCTCCATGACCCCTGGCATCACAATGTTCTATAACCCCTGGCATCAAAATGTTCCATTACACTTTTCATCAAATTGCTGCATGACCCTGTCATCAAAATGCTCCCTGCCCTTCTCATCACAATGCACCACACACTTGTCATCAAAATGCTCCATGACCTTTGTCATCACAAAGCTCCATGACCCTTGGCATCACAATGCTCCATGTCATTGTCATCACAATGCTCCATGAACCCTCTCATCACATTGCTCCATGCCCTTGTCATCACAAAGCTCCATGGCACTTGTCATCACAATGCTCGATGCTCTTCTCATCACAATGCTCCATGCCCTTGTCATTACAATCCTCCATGACCCATGTATCACAGTGTACCGTGCCCTTGTCATCACAATGCGCCATGCCCACTCTCATCACAATAATCCATGAAATATTTCAGACCAATGCTCAATGCACTTCTCATCACAATGCTCCATTACCTCTGTCATAACAAGCTCCATGACCCCTGCCATCACAATGTTCCACGGCCTTGTCATCACAAGGCTCCAGGACCCTTGTCAGCACAATGTTCCAAGACCCATGTAATCACAATGCTCCATGCCCTTTTCATCACAAAGCTCCATGACGCATGTCATCACAATGTTCCATGGCCTTCACCTCACAATGCTCCATGCCCTTGTCATCACAATGCTCGAAGGCTCCAGTAATCACAATGTTCCATTCCCGTTTTCATCAGAATGCTCCATTAGATTTGTCATCACAAGTCTCCATGGTCATCTCCTCACAATGCTCCAAGACCTTGTCATCACCATGCTCCATTCCCTTGTCATCACAATGCTCCATGACTCCTGTCATCACAATACTCCATGAACATTTTCAGCCCAATTCTCTATGACCTTCTCATCACAATGCTCCATGACCAATATCATCACAATGCTCCATGACCACTGTCATCACAACACTCCATGACACCTGACAACACAATGATCCGGGACTCTTGTCATCACAATGCTCCAAGACCCCTGTAATCACAATGCTCCATGACACCTGTCATCACAATACTCCATGAACATTTTCAGCCCAATGCTCCATGACCCTTGTCATCACAATGATCCATGCCCATGTTATCCCAATGTTCCATGACCCATGTATTCACAATGCTCCATGACGCTTGGCATCACAGTGCTCCATGTCATTGTCATCACAATGCTCCATGAACCCTCTCATCACATTGCTCCATGCCCTTGTCATCACAAAGCTCCATGGCACTTGTCATCACAATGCTCGATGCCCTTCTCATCACAATGCTCCATGCCCTTGTCATTACAATCCTCCATGACCCATGTATCACAGTGTACCGTGCCCTTGTCATCACAATGCGCCATGCCCACTCTCATCACAATAATCCATGAAATATTTCAGACCAATGCTCAATGCACTTCTCATCACAATGCTCCATTACCTCTGTCATAACAAGCTCCATGACCCCTGCCATCACAATGTTCCACGGCCTTGTCATCACAAGGCTCCAGGACCCTTGTCAGCACAATGCTCCAAGACCCATGTAATCACAATGCTCCATGCCCTTGTCATCACAAAGCTCCATGACGCATGTCATCACAATGTTCCATGGCCTTCGCCTCACAATGCTCCATGCCCTTGTCATCACAATGCTTCAAGACCCCCGTAATCACAATGCTCCATGCCCCTTTTCATAAGAATGCTCCATTAGACTTGTCATCACAAGTCTCCATGGTCATCTCATCACAATGCTCCAAGACCTTGTCATCAACATGCTCCATTCCCTTGTCATCACAATGCTCCATGACCCCTGTCATCACAATACTCCATGCACATTTTTAGCCCAATGCCCCATGACCCTTGTCATCACAATGATCCATGTCCTTGTCATCACAATGCTCCATGCACTTGTCAGCACAATGCTCCCTGATCCTTGTCATCACAATGCTCCAAACCATTGTCACCACAATGCTCCATTACCTTTGTCATCAGAATCCTCCATGACACTTGGCATCACAATGCTCCATGCCATTGTCATCACAATTCTCCATGACCCCTGTCATCACAATACTCCATGCACATTTTTAGCCCAATGCTCCATGACCCTTGTCATCACAATGATGCATGCCCTTGTCATCACAATGCTCCATGCACTTGTCAGCACAATGCTCCCTGATCCTTGTCATCACAATGCTCCAAACCATTGTCACCACAATGCTCCATTACCTTTGTCATCAGTATCCTCCATGACACTTGGCATCACAATGCTCCATGCCATTGTCATCACAATGCTCCATGACCCCTGTCATCACAATGCTCCGTGACTACAGTCATCACAATGCTTCATAACGTTTGTCATCACAACAATCCATGCCCGCGTCATCACAAGGCTCTGTGACCTTTGTAACCACAATGCTCCATGAACTTTTCATCACAATGCTCCGTGACCCTTGTCATCACAATGCTCCATGCCTTTGTCAGAACAATGCTCCATGACACTTGTCATCAAATTGTGCCATGCGCTTTTCACCACGATGATCCACAACCTTGTCATCGCTATGCTCCATAAACCTTGTAATCACAATGCTCCATGCACTTCTCATCCAAATACTCTCTCACATGAGATATCACAATGTTCCTTCAGTAGTCATCACAATCCTCCCTCACCCCTGTTATCACAATGTTCCATGACCCCTGTCATCACAATGCTACATCCCCTTATCAGCACAATGTTCCATGACCCCTGACATCACAATGTTCCATAACCCCTGTCATCAAAATGCTCCATGACCCTTTTCATCCCAAAGCTCCATGACCCCTGGCATCACAATGTTCTATAACCCCTGGCATCAAAATGTTCCATTACACTTTTCATCAAATTGCTGCATGACCCTGTCATCAAAATGCTCCCTGCCCTTCTCATCACAATGCACCACACACTTGTCATCAAAATGCTCCATGACCTTTGTCATCACAAAGCTCCATGACCCTTGGCATCACAATGCTCCATGTCATTGTCATCACAATGCTCCATGAACCCTCTCATCACATTGCTCCATGTCCTTGTCATCACAAAGCTCCATGACACTTGTCATCACAATGCTCGATGCCATTCTCATCACAATGCTCCATGACCTTGTCATTACAATCCTCCATGACCCATGTATCACAGTGTACCGTGCCCTTGTCATGACAAACCGCCATGCCCACTCTCATCACAGTAATCCATGAAACATTTCAGATCAATGCTCAATGCCCTTCTCATCACAATGCTCCATTACCTCTGTCGTAACAATGCTCCATGATACCTGCCATCATAATATTCCACGGCCTTGTCATCACAAGGCTCCATGACCCTTGTCATCACAATGCTCCAAGATCCATGTAATCACAATGTTCCATGCCCTTGTCATCACAAAGCTCCATGACGCATGTCATCAGAATGTTCCATGGTCTTCTCCTCACAATGCTCCATGCCCTTGTCATCACAATGCTCGAAGACTCCAGTAATCACAATGTTCCATTCCCTTTTTCATCAGAATGCTCCATTAGATTTGTCATCACAAGTCTCCATGGTCATCTCCTCACAATGCTCCAAGACCTTGTCATCACCATGCTCCATTCCCTTGTCATCACAATGCTCCATGACCCCTGTCATCACAATACTCCATGAACATTTTCAGCCCTATTCTCTATGACCTTCTCATCACAATGCTCCATGACCAATATCATCACAATTCTCCATGACCACTGTCATCACAACACTCCATGACACCTGACAAAACAATGATCCGGGACTCTTGTCATCACAATGCTCCAAGACCCCTGTAATCACAATGCCCCATGACCACTGTCATCACAATACTCCATGAACATTTTCAGCCCAATGCTCCATGACCATTGTCATCACAATGATCCATGCCCTTGTCATCCCAATGTTCCATGACACTTGTTTTCACAAGGCTCTGTGACGCTTGTCACCACAGTGCTCCATGACACCTGTCATAACAATGCTGCATTCCTTTGACAGCAAAATGCTAAATGGCCTTGTCATTACAATGCGCTAGGCGCTTGTCATCACAATACTCCATTACTGTTGTCATCACAATTTCCCATGAACCTTGGGATCACATTGCTTCATGCCCTTGTCATCACAATGCTCCATGCCCCTTGAAATCAAAATGATCCATGACCTCTGTCATCACAATGCTCCAAACCCTTGTGATCACAATGTTCCATAACACTTGTCCTCACAACGCTCCATGATGCCTGTCATCACAATACTCCATGCCCTTTTCATCACAATGTTCCATGACCTTTGTCATCACAATTCTCAATACACTTGTCATCACAATGCTCCCTGACACTTGTCGTCAGCATGCTCCTTGAAACCTGTCACCAAAAGGCTACACGCCTTTTTCATCACAAAGCCCCATGCCGTTTTCATCCCAATGCTCCATGCCATTGTCATCAAAATATTCCACAAGCTTGTCATCAGAAAGCTCCATGACCCTTGTCATCACAATGCTCCATGCACTTGTCAGAACAATGCTCCCTGACCCATGTCATCACAATGCTCCAAGCCATTGTCATTCACAATGCTCCATTACCTTTGTCATCAGAATCCTCCATGACACTTGGCATCACAATGCTCCATGACATTGTCATCACAATGGGCCATTACATATGTCACCACAATGCTCCCTGACACCTATCTTCACAATACTGCATGACCTTTGTCATCACAAAGCTCCATGACCATTGGCATCACAATGCTCCATGTCATTGTCATCACAATGCTCCATGAACCCTCTCATCACATTGCTCCATGCCCTTGTCATCACAAAGCTCCATGGCACTTGTCATCACAATGCTCGATGCCCTTCTCATCACTATGCTCCATGCCCTTGTCATTACAATCCTCCATGATCCATGTATCACAGTGTACCGTGCCCTTGTCATCACAATGCGCCATGCCCACTCTCATCACAATAATCCATGAAATATTTCAGACCAATGCTCAGTGCACTTCTCATCACAATGCTCCATTACCTCTGTCATAACAAGCTCCATGACCCCTGCCATCACAATGTTCCACGGCCTTGTCATCACAAGGCTCCAGCACCCTTGTCAGCACAATGCTCCAAGACCCATGTAATCACAATGCTCCATGCCCTTGTCATCACAAAGCTCCATGACGCATGTCATCACAATGTTCCATGGCCTTCGCCTCACAATGCTCCATGCCCTTGTCATCACAATGATTCAAGGCCCCCATAATCACAATGCTCCGTGCCCCTTTTCATAAGAATGCTCCATTAGACTTGTCATCACCAGTCTCCATGGTCATCTCATCACAATGCTCCAATACCTTGTCATCAACATGCTCCATTCCCTTGTCATCACAATGCTCCATGACCCTGTCATCACAATACTCCATGCACATTTTTAGCCCAATGCTCCATGACCTTTGTCATCACAATGATCCATGCCCTTGTCATCACAATGCTCCATGCACTTGTCAGCACAATGCTCCCTGATACTTGTCATCACAATGCTCCAAACCATTGTCACCACAATGCTCCATAACCTTTGTCATCAGAATCCTCCATGACACTTGGCATCACAATGCTCCATGCCATTGTCATCACAATGCTCCATGACCCCTGTCATCACAATGCTCCGTGACTACAGTCATCACAATGCTTCATAACGTTTGTCATCACAACAATCCATGCCCGCGTCATCACAAGGCTCTGTGACCTTTGTAACCACAATGCTCCGTGACCCTTGTCATCACAATGCTCCATGCCTTTGTCAGAACAATGCTCCATGACCCTTGTCATCAAATTGTGCCATGCGCTTTTCACCACAATGATCCACAAACTTGTCATCGCTATGCTCCATAAACCTTGTAATCACAATGCTCCATGCACTTCTCATCCAAATACTCTCTCACATGAGATATCACAATGTTCCATCACTAGTCATCACAATCCTCCCTCACCCCTGTTATCACAATGTTCCATGACCCCTGTCATCACAATGCTACATCCCCTTATCAGCACAATGTTCCATGACCCCTGACATCACAATATTCCATAACCCCTGTCATCAAAATGCTCCATGACCCTTTTCATCCCAAAGCTCCATGACCCCTAGCATCACAATGTTCTATAACCCCTGGCATCAAAATGTTCCATTAGACTTTTCATCAAATTGCTGCATGACCCTGTCATCAAAATGCTCCCTGCCCTTCTCCTCACAATGCACCACACACTTGTCATCAAAATGCTCCATGACCTTTGTCATCACAAAGCTCCATGACCCTTGGCATCACAATGCTCCATGTCATTGTCATCACAATGCTCCATGAACCCTCTCATCACATTGCTCCATGTCCTTGTCATCACAAAGCTCCATGACACTTGTCATCACAATGCTCGATGCCATTCTCATCACAATGCTCCATGCCCTTGTCATTACAATCCTCCATGACCCATGTATCACAGTGTACCGTGCCCTTGTCATGACAAACCGCCATGCCCACTCTCATCACAGTAATCCATGAAACATTTCAGATCAATGCTCAATGCCCTTCTCATCACAATGCTCCGTTACCTCTGTCGTAACAATGCTCCATGACACCTGCCATCATAATATTCCACGGCCTTGTCATCACAAGGCTCCATGACCCTTGTCATCACAATGCTCCAAGATCCATGTAATCACAATGCTCCATTCCCTTGTCATCACAAAGCTCCATAACGCATGTCATCAGAATGTTCCATGGTCTTCTCCTCACAATGCTCCATGCCCTTGTCATCACAATGCTCGAAGACTCCAGTAATCACAATGTTCCATTCCCTTTTTCATCAGAATGCTCCATTAGATTTGTCATCACAAGTCTCCATGGTCATCTCCTCACAATGCTCCAAGACCTTGTCATCAACATGCTCCATTCCCTTGTCATCACAATGCTCCATGACCCCTGTCATCACAATACTCCATGAACATTTTCAGCCCAATTCTCTATGACCTTCTCATCACAATGCTCCATGACCAATATCATCACAATGCTCCATGACCACTGTCATCACAACACTCCATGACACCTGACAACACAATGATCCGGGACTCTTGTCATCGCAATGCTCCAAGACCCCTGTAATCACAATGCTCCATGACCCCTGTCATCACAATACTCCATGAACATTTTCAGCCCAATGCTCCATGACCCTTGTCATCACAATGATCCATGCCCATGTTATCCCAATGTTCCATGACCCATGTATTCACAATGCTCCATGACGCTTGTCATCACAGTGCTCCATGACACCTGTCATCACAATGCTCCATGCCTTTGTCAGCAAAATGCTACATGACCTTGTCATTACAATGCTCTATGCACTTGTCATCACAATACTCCATTTCCATTGTCATCACAATACTCCATGAACTTTGGGATCACATTGCTTCATGCCCTTGTCATCACAATGCTCCATGCTCCTTGAAATCAAAATGATCCATGACCTCTGTCATCACAATGCTCCAAACCCTTGTGATCACAATGTTCCATAACACTTGTCCTCACAACGCTCCATGATGCCTGTCATCACAATAATCCATGCCCTTTTCATCACAATGCTCCATGACCTTTGTCATCACAATTCTCAATACACTTGTCATCACAATGCTCCCTGACACTTGTCGTCAGAATGCTTCTTTAACCCTGTCACGAAAAGGCTCCATGCCTTTTTCATCACAAAGCCCCATGCCCTTTTCATCCCAATGCTCCATGCCATTGTCATCAAAATACTCCACAAGTTTGTCATCAGAATGCTCCATGACCCTTGTCATCACAATTCTCCATGCACTTGTCAGCACAATGCTCCCTGACACTTGTCATCACAACGCTCCAAGCCATTGTCATCACAATGCTCCATTACCTTTGTGATCAGAATCCTCAATGGAAGTTTGCATCACAATGCTCCATGCCATTGTCATCACAATGGGCCATTACATATGTCATCACAATGCTCCCTGACACCTCTCTTTACAATACTGCATTACCTGGTCATCACAATGCTCCCTTCCGTTCTCATCACAATGCACCACACACTTGTCATCAAAATGCTCCATGACCTTTGTCATCACAAAGCTCCATGACACTTGGCATCACAATGCTCCATGTCATTGTCATCACAATGCTCCATGAACCCTCTCATCACATTGCTCCATGCCCTTGTCATCACAAAGCTCCATTGCACTTGTCATCACAATGCTCGATGCCCTTCTCATCACAATGCTCCATGCCCTTGTCATTACAATCCTCCATGACCCATGTATCACAGTGTACCGTGCCCTTGTCATCACAATGCGCCATGCCCACTCTCATCACAATAATCCATGAAATATTTCAGACCAATGCTCAATGCACTTCTCATCACAATGCTCCATTACCTCTGTCATAACAAGCTCCATGACCCCTGCCATCACAATGTTCCACGGCCTTGTCATCACAAGGCTCCAGGACCCTTGTCAGCACAATGTTCCAAGACCCATGTAATCACAATGCTCCATGCCCTTGTCATCACAAAGCTCCATGACGCATGTCATCACAATGTTCCATGGCCTTCGCCTCACAATGCTCCATGCCCTTGTCATCACAATGCTTCAAGACCCCCGTAATCACAATGCTCCATGCCCCTTTTCATAAGAATGCTCCATTAGACTTGTCATCACAAGTCTCCATGGTCATCTCATCACAATGCTCCAAGACCTTGTGATCAACATGCTCCATTCCCTTGTCATTACAATGCTCCATGACCCCTGTCATCACAATGCTCCAAACCATTGTCACCACAATGCTCCATTACTTTTGTCATCAGAATCCTCCATGACACTAGGCATCACAATGCTCCGTGCCATTGTCATCACAATGCTCCATGACCCCTGTCATCACAATGCTCCGTGACTACAGTCATCACAATGCTTCATAACGTTTGTCATCACAACAATCCATGCCCGCATCATCACAAGGCTCTGTGAACTTTGTAACCACAATGCTCCATGAACTTTTCATCACAATGCTCCGTGACCCTTGTCATCACAATGCTCCATGCCTTTGTCAGAACAATGCTCCATGACCCTTGCCATCAAATTGTGCCATGCGCTTTTCACCACGATGATCCACAACCTTGTCATCGCTATGCTCCATAAACCTTGTAATCACAATGCTCCATGCACTTCTCATCCAAATACTCTCTCACATGAGATATCACAATGTTCCATCACTAGTCATCACAATCCTCCCTCACCCCTGTTATCACAATGTTCCATGACCCCTGTCATCACAATGCTACATCCCCTTATCAGCACAATGTTCCATGACCCCTGACATCACAATGTTCCATAACCCCTGTCATCAAAATGCTCCATGACCCTTTTCATCCCAAAGCTCCATGACCCCTGGCATCACAATGTTCTATAACCCCTGGCATCAAAATGTTCCATTACACTTTTCATCAAATTGCTGCATGACCCTGTCATCAAAATGCTCCCTGCCCTTCTCATCACAATGCACCACACACTTGTCATCAAAATGCTCCATGACCTTTGTCATCACAAAGCTCCATGACCCTTGGCATCACAATGCTCCATGTCATTGTCATCACAATGCTCCATGAACCCTCTCATCACATTGCTCCATGTCCTTGTCATCACAAAGCTCCATGACACTTGTCATCACAATGCTCGATGCCATTCTCATCACAATGCTCCATGCCCTTGTCATTACAATCCTCCATGACCCATGTATCACAGTGTACCGTGCCCTTGTCATGACAAACCGCCATGCCCACTCTCATCACAGTAATCCATGAAACATTTCAGATCAATGCTCAATGCCCTTCTCATCACAATGCACCGTTACCTCTGTCGTAACAATGCTCCATGACACCTGCCATCATAATATTCCACGGCCTTGTCATCACAAGGCTCCATGACCCTTGTCATCACAATGCTCCAAGATCCATGTAATCACAATGCTCCATGCCCTTGTCATCACAAAGCTCCATGACGCATGTTATCAGAATGTTCCATGGTCTTCTCCTCACAAAGCTCCATGCCCTTGTCATCACAATGCTCGAAGACTCCAGTAATCACAATGTTCCATTCCCGTTTTCATCAGAATGCTCCATTAGATTTGTCATCACAAGTCTCCATGGTCATCTCCTCACAATGCTCCAAGAACTTGTCATCACCATGCTCCATTCGCTTGTCATCACAATGCTCCATGACCCCTGTCATCACAATACTCCATGAACATTTTCAGCCCAATTCTCTATGACCTTCTCATCACAATGCTCCATGACCAATATCATCACAATGCTCCATGACCACTGTCATCACAACACTCCATGACACCTGACAACACAATGATCCGGGACTCTTGTCATCACAATGCTCCAAGACCCCTGTAATCACAATGCTCCATGACCCCAGTCATCACAATACTCCATGAACATTTTCAGCCCAATGCTCCATGACCCTTGTCATCACAATGATCCATGCCCATGTTATCCCAATGTTCCATGACCCATGTATTCACAATGCTCCATGACGCTTGGCATCACAGTGCTCCATGTCATTGTCATCACAATGCTCCAAGAACCCTCTCATCACATTGCTCCATGCCCTTGTCATCACAAAGCTCCATGGCACTTGTCATCACAATGCTCGATGCCCTTCTCATCACAATGCTCCATGCCCTTGTCATTACAATCCTCCATGACCCATGTATCACAGTGTACCGTGCCCTTGTCATCACAATGTGCCATGCCCACTCTCATCACAATAATCCATGAAATATTTCAGACCAATGCTCAATGCACTTCTCATCACAATGCTCCATTACCTCTGTCATAACAAGCTCCATGACCCCTGCCATCACAATGTTCCACGGCCTTGTCATTACAAGGCTCCAGGACCCTTGTCAGCACAATGCTCCAAGACCCATGTAATCACAATGCTCCATGCCCTTGTCATCACAAAGCTCCATGACGCATGTCATCACAATGTTCCATGGCCTTAGCCTCACAATGCTCCATGCCCTTGTCATCACAATGCTTCAAGACCCCCGTAATCACAATGCTCCATGCCCCTTTTCATAAGAATGCTCCATTAGACTTGTCATCACAAGTCTCCATGGTCATCTCATCACAATGCTCCAAGACCTTGTCATCACAATGCTCCATGCCATTGTCATCACAATTCTCCATGACCCCTGTCATCACAATACTCCATGCACATTTTTAGCCCAATTCTCCATGACCCTTGTCATCACAATGATCCATGCCCTTGTCATCACAATGCTCCATGCACTTGTCAGCACAATGCTCCCTGATCCTTGTCATCACAATGCTCCAAACCATTGTCACCACAATGCTCCATTACCTTTGTCATCAGAATCCTCCATGACATTTGGCATCAAAATGCTCCATGCCATTGTCATCACAATGCTCCATGACCCCTGTCATCACAATGCTCCGTGACTACAGTCATCACAATGCTTCATAACGTTTGTCATCACAACAATCCATGCCAGCGTCATCACAAGGCTCTGTGAACTTTGTAACCACAATGCTCCATGAACATTTCATCACAATGCTCCGTGACCCTTGTCATCACAATGCTCCATGTCTTTGTCAGAACAATGCTCCCTGACCCTTGTCATCAAATTGTGCCATGCGCTTTTCACCACAATGATCCACAACCTTGTCATCGCTATGCTCCATAAACCTTGTAATCACAATGCTCCATGCACTTCTCATCCAAATACTCTCTCACATGAGATATCACAATGTTCCATCACTAGTCATCACAATCCTCCCTCACCCCTGTTATCACAATGTTCCATGACCCCTGTCATCACAATGCTACATCCCCTTATCAGCACAATGTTCCATGACCCCTGACATCACAATGTTCCATAACCCCTGTCATCAAAATGCTCCATGACCATTTTCATCCCAAAGCTCCATGACCCCTGGCATCACAATGTTCTATAACACCTGGCATCAAAATGTTCCATTACACTTTTCATCAAATTGCTGCATGACCCTGTCATCAAAATGCTCCCTGCCCTTCTCATCACAATGCACCACACACTTGTCATCAAAATGCTCCATGACCTTTGTCATCACAAAGCTCCATGACCCTTGGCATCACAATGCTCCATGTCATTGTCATCACAATGCTCCATGAACCCTCTCATCACATTGCTCCATGTCCTTGTCATCACAAAGCTCCATGACACTTGTCATCACAATGCTCGATGCCATTCTCATCACAATGCTCCATGCCCTTGTCATTACAATCCTCCATGACCCATGTATCACAGTGTACCGTGCCCTTGTCATGACAAACCGCCATGCCCACTCTCATCACAGTAATCCATGAAACATTTCAAATCAATGCTCAATGCCCTTCTCATCACAATGCTCCGTTACCTCTGTCGTAACAATGCTCCATGACACCTGCCATCATAATATTCCACGGCCTTGTCATCACAAGGCTCCATGACCCTTGTCATCACAATGCTCCAAGATCCATGTAATCACAATGCTCCATGCCCTTGTCATCACAAAGCTCCATGACGCATGTCATCAGAATGTTCCATGGTCTTCTCCTCACAATGCTCCATGCCCTTGTCATCACAATGCTCGAAGACTCCAGTAATCACAATGTTCCATTCCCTTTTTCATCAGAATGCTCCATTAGATTTGTCATCACAAGTCTCCATGGTCATCTCATCACAATGCTCCAAGACCTTGTCATCAACATGCTCCATTCCCTTGTCATCACAATGCTCCATGACCCCTGTCATCACAATACTCCATGAACATTTTCAGCCCAATTCTCTATGACCTTCTCATCACAATGCTCCATGACCAATATCATCACAATGCTCCATGACCACTGTCATCACAACACTCCATGACACCTGACAACACAATGATCCGGGACTCTTGTCATCACAATGCTCCAAGACCACTGTAATCACAATGCTCCATGACCCCTGTCATCACAATACTCCATGAACATTTTCAGCCCAATGCTCCATGACCCTTGTCATCACAATGATCCATGCCCATGTTATCCAAATGTTCCATGACCCATGTATTCACAATGCTCCATGACGCTTGTCATCACAGTGCTCCATGACACCTGTCATCACAATGCTCCACGCCTTTGTCAGCAAAATGCTACATGACCTTGTCATTACAATGCTCTATGCACTTGTCATCACAATACTCCATTTCCATTGTCATCACAATCCTCCATGAACTTTGGGATCACATTGCTTCATGCCCTTGTCATCACAATGCTCCATGCTCCTTGAAATCAAAATGATCCATGACCTCTGTCATCACAATGCTCCATACCCTTGTGATCACAATGTTCCATAACACTTGTCCTCACAACGCTCCATGATGCCTGTCATCACAATAATCCATGCCCTTTTCATCACAATGCTCCATGACCTTTGTCATCACAATTCTCAATACACTTGTCATCACAATGCTCCCTGACACTTGTCGTCAGAATGCTTCTTTAACCCTGTCACGAAAAGGCTCCATGCCTTTTTCATCACAAAGCCCCATGCCCTTTTCATCCCAATGCTCCATGCCATTGTCATCAAAATACTCCACAAGCTTGTCATCAGAATGCTCCATGACCCTTGTCATCACAATTCTCCATGCACTTGTCAGCACAATGCTCCCTGACACTTGTCATCACAATGCTCCAAGCCATTGTCATCACAATGCTCCATTACCTTTGTGATCAGAATCCTCAATGGAAGTTTGCATCACAATGCTCCATGCCATTGTCATCACAATGGGCCATTACATATGTCATCACAATGCTCCCTGACACCTCTCTTTACAATACTGCATTACCTGGTCATCACAATGCTCCCTGCCGTTCTCATCACAATGCACCACACCCTTGTCATCAAAATGCTCCATGACCTTTGTCATCACAAAGCTGCATGACCCTTGGCATCACAATGCTCCATGTCATTGTCATCACAATGCTCCATGAACCCTCTCATCACATTGCTCCATGCCCTTGTCATCACAAAGCTCCATGGCACTTGTCATCACAATGCTCGATGCCCTTCTCATCACAATGCTCCATGCCCTTGTCATTACAATCCTCCATGACCCATGTATCACAGTGTACCGTGCCCTTGTCATCACAATGCGCCATGCCCACTCTCATCACAATAATCCATGAAATATTTCAGACCAATGCTCAATGCACTTCTCATCACAATGCTCCATTACCTCTGTCATAACAAGCTCCATGACCCCTGCCATCACAATGTTCCACGGCCTTGTCATCACAAGGCTCCAGGACCCTTGTCAGCACAATGTTCCAATACCCATGTAATCACATTGCTCCATGCCCTTGTCATCACAAAGCTCCATGACGCATGTCATCACAATGTTCCATGGCCTTCGCCTCACAATGCTCCATGCCCTTGTCATCACAATGCTTCAAGACCCCCGTAATCACAATGCTCCATGCCCCTTTTCATAAGAATGCTCCATTAGACTTGTCATCACAAGTCTCCATGGTCATCTCATCACAATGCTCCAAGACCTTGTGATCAACATGCTCCATTCCCTTGTCATCACAATGCTCCATGACCCCTGTCATCACAATGCTCCAAACCATTGTCACCACAATGCTCCATTACTTTTGTCATCAGAATCCTCCATGACACTTGGCATCACAATGCTCCATGCCATTGTCATCACAATGCTCCATGACCCCTGTCATCACAATGCTCCGTGACTACAGTCATCACAATGCTTCATAACGTTTGTCATCACAACAATCCATGCCCGCATCATCACAAGGCTCTGTGAACTTTGTAACCTCAATGCTCCATGAACTTTTCATCACAATGCTCCGTGACCCTTGTCATCACAATGCTCCATGCCTTTGTCAGAACAATGCTCCATGACCCTTGCCATCAAATAGTGCCATGCACTTTTCACCACAATGATCCACAACCTTGTCATCGCTATGCTCCATAAACCTTGTAATCACAATGCTCCATGCACTTCTCATCCAAATACTCTCTCACATGAGATATCACAATGTTCCATCACTAGTCATCACAATCCTCCCTCACCCCTGTTATCACAATGTTCCATGACCCCTGTCATCACAATGCTACATCCCCTTATCAGCACAATGTTCCATGACCCCTGACATCACAATGTTCCATAACCCCTGTCATCAAAATGCTCCATGACCCTTTTCATCCCAAAGCTCCATGACCCCTGGCATCACAATGTTCTATAACCCCTGGCATCAAAATGTTCCATTACACTTTTCATCAAATTGCTGCATGACCCTGTCATCAAAATGCTCCCTGCCCTTCTCATCACAATGCACCACACACTTGTCATCAAAATGCTCCATGACCTTTGTCATCACAAAGCTCCATGACCCTTGGCATCACAATGCTCCATGTCATTGTCATCACAATGCTCCATGAACCCTCTCATCACATTGCTCCATGTCCTTGTCATCACAAAGCTCCATGACACTTGTCATCACAATGCTCGATGCCATTCTCATCACAATGCTCCATGACCTTGTCATTACAATCCTCCATGACCCATGTATCACAGTGTACCGTGCCCTTGTCATGACAAACCGCCATGCCCACTCTCATCACAGTAATCCATGAAACATTTCAGATCAATGCTCAATGCCCTTCTCATCACAATGCTCCGTTACCTCTGTCGTAACAATGCTCCATGATACCTGCCATCATAATATTCCACGGCCTTGTCATCACAAGGCTCCATGACCCTTGTCATCACAATGCTCCAAGATCCATGTAATCACAATGCTCCATGCCCTTGTCATCACAAAGCTCCATGACGCATGTCATCAGAATGTTCCATGGTCTTCTCCTCACAATGCTCCATGCCCTTGTCATCACAATGCTCGAAGACTCCAGTAATCACAATGTTCCATTCCCTTTTTCATCAGAATGCTCCATTAGATTTGTCATCACAAGTCTCCATGGTCATCTCCTCACAATGCTCCAAGACCTTGTCATCACCATGCTCCATTCCCTTGTCATCACAATGCTCCATGACCCCTGTCATCACAATACTCCATGAACATTTTCAGCCCTATTCTCTATGACCTTCTCATCACAATGCTACATGACCAATATCATCACAATTCTCCATGACCACTGTCATCACAACACTCCATGACACCTGACAAAACAATGATCCGGGACTCTTGTCATCACAATGCTCCAAGACCCCTGTAATCACAATGCCCCATGACCACTGTCATCACAATACTCCATGAACATTTTCAGCCCAATGCTCCATGACCATTGTCATCACAATGATCCATGCCCTTGTCATCCCAATGTTCCATGACACTTGTTTTCACAAGGCTCTGTGACGCTTGTCACCACAGTGCTCCATGACACCTGTCATAACAATGCTGCATTCCTTTGTCAGCAAAATGCTAAATGGCCTTGTCATTACAATGCGCTAGGCGCTTGTCATCACAATACTCCATTACTGTTGTCATCACAATTTCCCATGAACCTTGGGATCACATTGCTTCATGCCCTTGTCATCACAATGCTCCATGCCCCTTGAAATCAAAATGATCCATGACCTCTGTCATCACAATGCTCCAAACCATTGTGATCACAATGTTCCATAACACTTGTCCTTACAACGCTCCATGATGCCTGTCATCACAATACTCCATGCCCTTTTCATCACAATGTTCCATGACCTTTGTCATCACAATTCTCAATACACTTGTCATCACAATGCTCCCTGACACTTGTCGTCAGCATGCTCCTTGAAACCTGTCACCAAAAGGCTACACGCCTTTTTCATCACAAAGCCCCATGCCGTTTTCATCCCAATGCTCCATGCCATTGTCATCAAAATATTCCACAAGCTTGTCATCAGAAAGCTCCATGACCCTTGTCATCACAATGCTCCATGCACTTGTCAGAACAATGCTCCCTGACCCATGTCATCACAATGCTCCAAGCCATTGTCATTCACAATGCTCCATTACCTTTGTCATCAGAATCATCCATGACACTTGGCATCACAATGCTCCATGACATTGTCATCACAATGGGCCATTACATATGTCACCACAATGCTCCCTGACACCTATCTTCACAATACTGCATGACCTTTGTCATCACAAAGCTCCATGACCATTGGCATCACAATGCTCCATGTCATTGTCATCACAATGCTCCATGAACCCTCTCATCACATTGCTCCATGCCCTTGTCATCACAAAGCTCCATGGCACTTGTCATCACAATGCTCGATGCCCTTCTCATCACAATGCTCCATGCCCTTGTCATTACAATCCTCCATGACCCATGTATCACAGTGTACCGTGCCCTTGTCATCACAATGCGCCATGCCCACTCTCATCACAATAATCCATGAAATATTTCAGACCAATGCTCAATGCACTTCTCATCACAATGCTCCATTACCTCTGTCATAACAAGCTCCATGACCCCTGCCATCACAATGTTCCACGGCCTTGTCATCACAAGGCTCCAGCACCCTTGTCAGCACAATGCTCCAAGACCCATGTAATCACAATGCTCCATGCCCTTGTCATCACAAAGCTCCATGACGCATGTCATCACAATGTTCCATGGCCTTCGCCTCACAATGCTCCATGCCCTTGTCATCACAATGATTCAAGACCCCCGTAATCACAATGCTCCATGCCCCTTTTCATAAGAATGCTCCATTAGACTTGTCATCACCAGTCTCCATGGTCATCTCATCACAATGCTCCAATACCTTGTCATCAACATGCTCCATTCCCTTGTCATCACAATGCTCCATGACCCTGTCATCACAATACTCCATGCACATTTTTAGCCCAATGCTCCATGACCTTTGTCATCACAATGATCCATGCCCTTGTCATCACAATGCTCCATGCAGTTGTCAGCACAATGCTCCCTGATACTTGTCATCACAATGCTCCAAACCATTTTCACCACAATGCTCCATAACCTTTGTCATCAGAATCCTCCATGACACTTGGCATCACAATGCTCCATGCCATTGTCATCACAATGCTCCATGACCCCTGTCATCACAATGCTCCGTGACTACAGTCATCACAATGCTTCATAACGTTTGTCATCACAACAATCCATGCCCGCGTCATCACAAGGCTCTGTGACCTTTGTAACCACAATGCTCCGTGACCCTTGTCATCACAATGCTCCATGCCTTTGTCAGAACAATGCTCCATGACCCTTGTCATCAAATTGTGCCATGCGCTTTTCACCACAATGATCCACAACCTTGTCATCGCTATGCTCCATAAACCTTGTAATCACAATGCTCCATGCCCTTCTCATCCAAATACTCTCTCACATGAGATATCACAATGTTCCATCACTAGTCATCACAATCCTCCCTCACCCCTGTTATCACAATGTTCCATGACCCCTGTCATCACAATGCTACATCCCCTTATCAGCACAATGTTCCATGACCCCTGACATCACAATGTTCCATAACCCCTGTCATCAAAATGCTCCATGACCCTTTTCATCCCAAAGCTCCATGACCCCTGGCATCACAATGTTCTATAACCCCTGGCATCAAAATGTTCCATTACACTTTTCATCAAATTGCTGCATGACCCTGTCATCAAAATGCTCCCTGCCCTTCTCATCACAATGCACCACACACTTGTCATCAAAATGCTCCATGACCTTTGTCATCACAAAGCTCCATGACCCTTGGCATCACAATGCTCCATGTCATTGTCATCACAATGCTCCATGAACCCTCTCATCACATTGCTCCATGTCCTTGTCATCACAAAGCTCCATGACACTTGTCATCACAATGCTCGATGCCATTCTCATCACAATGCTCCATGACCTTGTCATTACAATCCTCCATGACCCATGTATCACAGTGTACCGTGCCCTTGTCATGACAAACCGCCATGCCCACTCTCATCACAGTAATCCATGAAACATTTCAGATCAATGCTCAATGCCCTTCTCATCACAATGCTCCGTTACCTCTGTCGTAACAATGCTCCATGACACCTGCCATCATAATATTCCACGGCCTTGTCATCACAAGGCTCCATGACCCTTGTCATCACAATGCTCCAAGATCCATGTAATCACAATGCTCCATGCCCTTGTCATCACAAAGCTCCATGACGCATGTCATCAGAATGTTCCATGGTCTTCTCCTCACAATGCTCCATGCCCTTGTCATCACAATGCTCGAAGACTCCAGTAATCACAATGTTCCATTCCCTTTTTCATCAGAATGCTCCATTAGATTTGTCATCACAAGTCTCCATGGTCATCTCCTCACAATGCTCCAAGAGCTTGTCATCACCATGCTCCATTCCCTTGTCATCACAATGCTCCATGAGCCCTGTCACCACAATACTCCATGAATATTTTCAGCCCAATTCTCTATGACCTTCTCATCACAATGCTCCATGACCAATATCATCACAATGCTCCATGACCACTATCATCACAACACTCCATGACACCTGACAACACAATGATCCGGGACTCTTGTCATCACAATGCTCCAAAACCCCTGTAATCACAATGCTCCATGACCCCTGTCATCACAATACTCCATGAACATTTTCAGCCCAATGCTCCAAGACCCTTATCATCACAATGATCCATGCCCATGTTATCCCAATGTTCCATGACCCATGTATTCACAATGCTCCATGACGCTTGTCATCACAGTGCTCCATGACACCTGTCATCACAATGCTCCATGCCTTTGTCAGCAAAATGCTACATGACCTTGTCATTACAATGCTCTATGCACTTGTCATCACAATACTCCATTTCCATTGTCATCACAATCCTCCATGAACTTTGGGATCACATTGCTTCATGCCCTTGTCATCACAATGCTCCATGCTCCTTGAAATCAAAATGATCCATGACCTCTGTCATCACAATGCTCCAAACCCTTGTGATCACAATGTTCCATAACACTTGTCCTCACAACGCTCCATGATGCCTGTCATCACAATAACCCATTCCCTTTTCATCACAATGCTCCATGACCCTTGTCATCACAATTCTCAATACACTTGTCATCACAATGCTCCCTGACACTTGTCGTCAGAATGCTCCTTGAACCCTGTCACGAAAAGGCTCCATGCCTTTTTCATCACAAAGCCCCATGCCCTTTTCATCCCAATGCTCCATGCCATTGTCATCCAAATACTCCACAAGCTTGTCATCAGAATGCTCCATGACCCTTGTCATCACAATTCTCCATGCACTTGTCAGCACAATGCTCCCTGACACTTGTCATCACAATATTCCAAGCCATTGTCATCACAATGCTCCATTACCTTTGTGATCAGAATCCTCAATGGAAGTTTGCATCACAATGCTCCATGCCATTGTCATCACAATGGGCCATTACATATGTCATCACAATGCTCCCTGACACCTCTCTTTACAATACTGCATTACCTGGTCATCACAATGCTCCCTGCCGTTCTCATCACAATGCACCACACCCTTGTCATCAAAATGCTCCATGACCTTTGTCATCACAAAGCTCCATGACCCTTGGCATCACAATGCTCCATGTCATTGTCATCACAATGCTCCATGAACCCTCTCATCACATTGCTCCATGCCCTTGTCATCACAAAGCTCCATGGCACTTGTCATCACAATGCTCGATGCTCTTCTCATCACAATGCTCCATGCCCTTGTCATTACAATCCTCCATGACCCATGTATCACAGTGTACCGTGCCCTTGTCATCACAATGCGCCATGCCCACTCTCATCACAATAATCCATGAAATATTTCAGACCAATGCTCAATGCACTTCTCATCACAATGCTCCATTACCTCTGTCATAACAAGCTCCATGACCCCTGCCATCACAATGTTCCACGGCCTTGTCATCACAAGGCTCCAGGACCCTTGTCAGCACAATGTTCCAAGACCCATGTAATCACAATGCTCCATGCCCTTGTCATCACAAAGCTCCATGACGCATGTCATCACAATGTTCCATGGCCTTCACCTCACAATGCTCCATGCCCTTGTCATCACAATGCTCGAAGACTCCAGTAATCACAATGTTCCATTCCCGTTTTCATCAGAATGCTCCATTAGATTTGTCATCACAAGTCTCCATGGTCATCTCCTCACAATGCTCCAAGACCTTGTCATCACCATGCTCCATTCCCTTGTCATCACAATGCTCCATGACTCCTGTCATCACAATACTCCATGAACATTTTCAGCCCAATTCTCTATGACCTTCTCATCACAATGCTCCATGACCAATATCATCACAATGCTCCATGACCACTGTCATCACAACACTCCATGACACCTGACAACACAATGATCCGGGACTCTTGTCATCACAATGCTCCAAGACCCCTGTAATCACAATGCTCCATGACCCCTGTCATCACAATACTCCATGAACATTTTCAGCCCAATGCTCCATGACCCTTGTCATCACAATGATCCATGCCCATGTTATCCCAATGTTCCATGACCCATGTATTCACAATGCTCCATGACGCTTGGCATCACAGTGCTCCATGTCATTGTCATCACAATGCTCCATGAACCCTCTCATCACATTGCTCCATGCCCTTGTCATCACAAAGCTCCATGGCACTTGTCATCACAATGCTCGATGCCCTTCTCATCACAATGCTCCATGCCCTTGTCATTACAATCCTCCATGACCCATGTATCACAGTGTACCGTGCCCTTGTCATCACAATGCGCCATGCCCACTCTCATCACAATAATCCATGAAATATTTCAGACCAATGCTCAATGCACTTCTCATCACAATGCTCCATTACCTCTGTCATAACAAGCTCCATGACCCCTGCCATCACAATGTTCCACGGCCTTGTCATCACAAGGCTCCAGGACCCTTGTCAGCACAATGCTCCAAGACCCATGTAATCACAATGCTCCATGCCCTTGTCATCACAAAGCTCCATGACGCATGTCATCACAATGTTCCATGGCCTTCGCCTCACAATGCTCCATGCCCTTGTCATCACAATGCTTCAAGACCCCCGTAATCACAATGCTCCATGCCCCTTTTCATAAGAATGCTCCATTAGACTTGTCATCACAAGTCTCCATGGTCATCTCATCACAATGCTCCAAGACCTTGTCATCAACATGCTCCATTCCCTTGTCATCACAATGCTCCATGACCCCTGTCATCACAATACTCCATGCACATTTTTAGCCCAATGCCCCATGACCCTTGTCATCACAATGATCCATGTCCTTGTCATCACAATGCTCCATGCACTTGTCAGCACAATGCTCCCTGATCCTTGTCATCACAATGCTCCAAACCATTGTCACCACAATGCTCCATTACCTTTGTCATCAGAATCCTCCATGACACTTGGCATCACAATGCTCCATGCCATTGTCATCACAATTCTCCATGACCCCTGTCATCACAATACTCCATGCACATTTTTAGCCCAATGCTCCATGACCCTTGTCATCACAATGATGCATGCCCTTGTCATCACAATGCTCCATGCACTTGTCAGCACAATGCTCCCTGATCCTTGTCATCACAATGCTCCAAACCATTGTCACCACAATGCTCCATTACCTTTGTCATCAGTATCCTCCATGACACTTGGCATCACAATGCTCCATGCCATTGTCATCACAATGCTCCATGACCCCTGTCATCACAATGCTCCGTGACTACAGTCATCACAATGCTTCATAACGTTTGTCATCACAACAATCCATGCCCGCGTCATCACAAGGCTCTGTGACCTTTGTAACCACAATGCTCCATGAACTTTTCATCACAATGCTCCGTGACCCTTGTCATCACAATGCTCCATGCCTTTGTCAGAACAATGCTCCATGACACTTGTCATCAAATTGTGCCATGCGCTTTTCACCACGATGATCCACAACCTTGTCATCGCTATGCTCCATAAACCTTGTAATCACAATGCTCCATGCACTTCTCATCCAAATACTCTCTCACATGAGATATCACAATGTTCCTTCAGTAGTCATCACAATCCTCCCTCACCCCTGTTATCACAATGTTCCATGACCCCTGTCATCACAATGCTACATCCCCTTATCAGCACAATGTTCCATGACCCCTGACATCACAATGTTCCATAACCCCTGTCATCAAAATGCTCCATGACCCTTTTCATCCCAAAGCTCCATGACCCCTGGCATCACAATGTTCTATAACCCCTGGCATCAAAATGTTCCATTACACTTTTCATCAAATTGCTGCATGACCCTGTCCTCAAAATGCTCCCTGCCCTTCTCATCACAATGCACCACACACTTGTCATCAAAATGCTCCATGACCTTTGTCATCACAAAGCTCCATGACCCTTGGCATCACAATGCTCCATGTCATTGTCATCACAATGCTCCATGAACCCTCTCATCACATTGCTCCATGTCCTTGTCATCACAAAGCTCCATGACACTTGTCATCACAATGCTCGATGCCATTCTCATCACAATGCTCCATGACCTTGTCATTACAATCCTCCATGACCCATGTATCACAGTGTACCGTGCCCTTGTCATGACAAACCGCCATGCCCACTCTCATCACAGTAATCCATGAAACATTTCAGATCAATGCTCAATGCCCTTCTCATCACAATGCTCCATTACCTCTGTCGTAACAATGCTCCATGATACCTGCCATCATAATATTCCACGGCCTTGTCATCACAAGGCTCCATGACCCTTGTCATCACAATGCTCCAAGATCCATGTAATCACAATGCTCCATGCCCTTGTCATCACAAAGCTCCATGACGCATGTCATCAGAATGTTCCATGGACTTCTCCTCACAATGCTCCATGCCCTTGTCATCACAATGCTCGAAGACTCCAGTAATCACAATGTTCCATTTCCTTTTTCATCAGAATGCTCCATTAGATTTGTCATCACAAGTCTCCATGGTCATCTCCTCACAATGCTCCAAGACCTTGTCATCACCATGCTCCATTCCCTTGTCATCACAATGCTCCATGACCCCTGTCATCACAATACTCCATGAACATTTTCAGCCCTATTCTCTATGACCTTCTCATCACAATG
The DNA here is from genome assembly GCF_025265405.1 of Mesoplodon densirostris. Classification (NCBI taxonomy): domain Eukaryota; kingdom Metazoa; phylum Chordata; class Mammalia; order Artiodactyla; family Ziphiidae; genus Mesoplodon; species Mesoplodon densirostris. The sequence continues at coordinate 11,427,951 of NW_026778195.1, read as the reverse complement.
CTCCATGACCAATATCATCACAATTCTCCATGACCACTGTCATCACAACACTCCATGACACCTGACAAAACAATGATCCGGGACTCTTGTCATCACAATGCTCCAAGACCCCTGTAATCACAATGCCCCATGACCACTGTCATCACAATACTCCATGAACATTTTCAGCCCAATGCTCCATGACCATTGTCATCACAATGATCCATGCCCTTGTCATCCCAATGTTCCATGACACTTGTTTTCACAAGGCTCTGTGACGCTTGTCACCACAGTGCTCCATGACACCTGTCATAACAATGCTGCATTCCTTTGTCAGCAAAATGCTAAATGGCCTTGTCATTACAATGCGCTAGGCGCTTGTCATCACAATACTCCATTACTGTTGTCATCACAATTTCCCATGAACCTTGGGATTACATTGCTTCATGCCCTTGTCATCACAATGCTCCATGCCCCTTGAAATCAAAATGATCCATGACCTCTGTCATCACAATGCTCCAAACCATTGTGATCACAATGTTCCATAACACTTGTCCTCACAACGCTCCATGATGCCTGTCATCACAATACTCCATGCCCTTTTCATCACAATGTTCCATGACCTTTGTCATCACAATTCTCAATACACTTGTCATCACAATGCTCCCTGACACTTGTCGTCAGCATGCTCCTTGAAACCTGTCACCAAAAGGCTACACGCCTTTTTCATCACAAAGCCCCATGCCGTTTTCATCCCAATGCTCCATGCCATTGTCATCAAAATATTCCACAAGCTTGTCATCAGAAAGCTCCATGACCCTTGTCATCACAATGCTCCATGCACTTGTCAGAACAATGCTCCCTGACCCATGTCATCACAATGCTCCAAGCCATTGTCATTCACAATGCTCCATTACCTTTGTCATCAGAATCCTCCATGACACTTGGCATCACAATGCTCCATGACATTGTCATCACAATGGGCCATTACATATGTCATCACAATGCTCCCTGACACCTATCTTCACAATACTGCATGACCTTTGTCATCACAAAGCTCCATGACCATTGGCATCACAATGCTCCATGTCATTGTCATCACAATGCTCCATGAACCCTCTCATCACATTGCTCCATGCCCTTGTCATCACAAAGCTCCATGGCACTTGTCATCACAATGCTCGATGCCCTTCTCATCACAATGCTCCATGCCCTTGTCATTACAATCCTCCATGACCCATGTATCACAGTGTATCGTGCCCTTGTCATCACAATGCGCCATGCCCACTCTCATCACAATAATCCATGAAATATTTCAGACCAATGCTCAGTGCACTTCTCATCACAATGCTCCATTACCTCTGTCATAACAAGCTCCATGACCCCTGCCATCACAATGTTCCACGGCCTTGTCATCACAAGGCTCCAGCACCCTTGTCAGCACAATGCTCCAAGACCCATGTAATCACAATGCTCCATGCCCTTGTCATCACAAAGCTCCATGACGCATGTCATCACAATGTTCCATGGCCTTCGCCTCACAATGCTCCATGCCCTTGTCATCACAATGATTCAAGACCCCCGTAATCACAATGCTCCGTGCCCCTTTTCATAAGAATGCTCCATTAGACGTGTCATCACCAGTCTCCATGGTCATCTCATCACAATGCTCCAATACCTTGTCATCAACATGCTCCATTCCCTTGTCATCACAATGCTCCATGACCCTGTCATCACAATACTCCATGCACATTTTTAGCCCAATGCTCCATGACCTTTGTCATCACAATGATCCATGCCCTTGTCATCACAATGCTCCATGCACTTGTCAGCACAATGCTCCCTGATACTTGTCATCACAATGCTCCAAACCATTGTCACCACAATGCTCCATAACATTTGTCATCAGAATCCTCCATGACACTTGGCATCACAATGCTCCATGCCATTGTCATCACAATGCTCCATGACCCCTGTCATCACAATGCTCCGTGACTACAGTCATCACAATGCTTCATAACGTTTGTCATCACAACAATCCATGCCCGCGTCATCACAAGGCTCTGTGACCTTTGTAACCACAATGCTCCATGAACTTTTCATCACAATGCTCCGTGACCCTTGTCATCACAATGCTCCATGCCTTTGTCAGAACAATGCTCCATGACCCTTGTCATCAAATTGTGCCATGCGCTTTTCACCACAATGATCCACAAACTTGTCATCGCTATGCTCCATAAACCTTGTAATCACAATGCTCCATGCACTTCTCATCCAAATACTCTCTCACATGAGATATCACAATGTTCCATCACTAGTCATCACAATCCTCCATCACCCCTGTTATCACAATGTTCCATGACCCCTGTCATCACAATGCTACATCCCCTTATCAGCACAATGTTCCATGACCCCTGACATCACAATGTTCCATAACCCCTGTCATCAAAATGCTCCATGACCCTTTTCATCCCAAAGCTCCATGACCCCTGGCATCACAATGTTCTATAACCCCTGGCATCAAAATATTCCATTACACTTTTCATCAAATTGTTGCATGACCCTGTCATCAAAATGCTCCCTGCCCTTCTCATCACAATGCACCACACACTTGTCATCAAAATGCTCCATGACCTTTGTCATCACAAAGCTCCATGACCCTTGGCATCACAATGCTCCCTGTCATTGTCATCACAATGCTCCATGAACCCTCTCATCACATTGCTCCATGTCCTTGTCATCACAAAGCTCCATGACACTTGTCATCACAATGCTCGATGCCATTCTCATCACAATGCTCCATGACCTTGTCATTACAATCCTCCATGACCCATGTATCACAGTGTACCGTGCCCTTGTCATGACAAACCGCCATGCCCACTCTCATCACAGTAATCCATGAAACATTTCAGATCAATGCTCAATGCCCTTCTCATCACAATGCTCCATTACCTCTGTCGTAACAATGCTCCATGACACCTGCCATCATAATATTCCACGGCCTTGTCATCACAAGGCTCCATGACCCTTGTCATCACAATGCTCCAAGATCCATGTAATCACAATGCTCCATGCCCTTGTCATCACAAAGCTCCATGACGCATGTCATCAGAATGTTCCATGGTCTTCTCCTCACAATGCTCCATGCCCTTGTCATCACAATGCTCGAAGACTCCAGTAATGACAATGTTCCATTCCCTTTTTCATCAGAATGCTCCATTACATTTGTCATCACAAGTCTCCATGGTCATCTCCTCACAATGCTCCAAGACCTTGTCATCACCATGCCCCATTCCCTTGTCATCACAATGCTCCATGACCCCTGTCATCACAATACTCCATGAACATTTTCAGCCCTATTCTCTATGACCTTCTCATCACAATGCTCCATGACCAATATCATCACAATGCTCCATGACCACTGTCATCACAACACTCCATGACACCTGACAACACAATGATCCGGGACTCTTGTCATCACAATGCTCCAAGACCCCTGTAATCACAATGCTCCATGACCCCTGTCATCACAATACTCCATGAACATTTTCAGCCCAATGCTCCATGACACTTGTCATCACAATGATCCATGCCCATGTTATCCCAATGTTCCATGACCCATGTATTCACAATGCTCCATGACGCTTGTCATCACAGTGCTCCATGACACCTGTCATCACAATGCTCCATGCCTTTGTCAGCAAAATGCTACATGACCTTGTCATTACAATGCTCTATGCACTTGTCATCACAATACTCCATTTCCATTGTCATCACAATCCTCCATGAACTTTGGGATCACATTGCTTCATGCCCTTGTCATCACAATGCTCCATGCTCCTTGAAATCAAAATGATCCATGACCTCTGTCATCACAATGCTCCAAACCCTTGTGATCACCATGTTCCATAACACTTGTCCTCACAACGCTCCATGACGCCTGTCATCACAATAATCCATGCCCTTTTCATCACAATGCTCCATGACCTTTGTCATCACAATTCTCAATACACTTGTCATCACAATGCTCCCTGACACTTGTCGTCAGAATGCTTCTTGAACCCTGTCACGAAAAGGCTCCATGCCTTTTTCATCACAAAGCCCCATGCCCTTTTCCTCCCAATGCTCCATGCCATTGTCATCAAAATACTCCACAAGCTTGTCATCAGAATGCTCCATGACCCTTGTCATCACAATTCTCCATGCACTTGTCAGCACAATGCTCCCTGACACTTGTCATCACAATGCTCCAAGCCATTGTCATCACAATGCTCCATTACCTTTGTGATCAGAATCCTCAATGGAAGTTTCCATCACAATGCTCCATGCCATTGTCATCACAATGGGCCATTACATATGTCATCACAATGCTCCCTGACACCTCTCTTTACAATACTGCATTACCTGGTCATCACAATGCTCCCTGCCGTTCTCATCACAATGCACCACACCCTTGTCATCAAAATGCTCCATGACCTTTGTCATCACAAAGCTCCATGACCCTTGGCATCACAATGCTCCATGTCATTGTCATCACAATGCTCCATGAACCCTCTCATCACATTGCTCCATGCCCTTGTCATCACAAAGCTCCATGGCACTTGTCATCACAATGCTCGATGCCCTTCTCATCACAATGCTCCATGCCCTTGTCATTACAATCCTCCATGACCCATGTATCACAGTGTACCGTGCCCTTGTCATCACAATGCGCCATGCCCACTCTCATCACAATAATCAATGAAATATTTCAGACCAATGCTCAATGCACTTCTCATCACAATGCTCCATTACCTCTGTCATAACAAGCTCCATGACCCCTGCCATCACAATGTTCCACGGCCTTGTCATCACAAGGCTCCAGCACCCTTGTCAGCACAATGCTCCAAGACCCATGTAATCAAAATGCTCCATGCCTTTGTCATCACAAAACTCCATGATGCATGTCATCAGAATTCTCCATGGCCTTCTCATCACAATGCTCTATGCCCTAGTCATAACAATGCTCCAAGAACCCTGTAATCACAATGCTCCATGCCCCTTTTCATCAGAATGCTCCATGAGACTTGACATCACAAGTCTCCATGGTCTTCTCATCACAATGATCCAGGACCTTGACATCACCAGGATCCATGCCCTTGTCATCACAATGCTCCATGACCCCTGTCATCACAATAATCCATGAACATTTTCAGCCCAATGCTCCACGACCTTCTCATCACAATGCTCCATTGCCAATATCATCACAATGCTCAATGACCACTGTCATCACAACACTCCATGACACCTGACAAAACAATGATCCGGGACTCTTGTCATCACAATGCTCCAAGACCCCTGTAATCACAATGCCCCATGACCACTGTCATCACAATACTCCATGAACATTTTCAGCCCAATGCTCCATGACCATTGTCATCACAATGATCCATGCCCTTGTCATCCCAATGTTCCATGACACTTGTTTTCACAAGGCTCTGTGACGCTTGTCACCACAGTGCTCCATGACACCTGTCATAACAATGCTGCATTCCTTTGTCAGCAAAATGCTAAATGGCCTTGTCATTACAATGCGCTAGGCGCTTGTCATCACAATACTCCATTACTGTTGTCATCACAATTTCCCATGAACCTTGGGATCACATTGCTTCATGCCCTTGTCATCACAATGCTCCATGCCCCTTGAAATCAAAATGATCCATGACCTCTGTCATCACAATGCTCCAAACCATTGTGATCACAATGTTCCATAACACTTGTCCTCACAACGCTCCATGATGCCTGTCATCACAATACTCCATGCCCTTTTCATCACAATGTTCCATGACCTTTGTCATCACAATTCTCAATACACTTGTCATCACAATGCTCCCTGACACTTGTCGTCAGCATGCTCCTTGAAACCTGTCACCAAAAGGCTACACGCCTTTTTCATCACAAAGCCCCATGCCGTTTTCATCCCAATGATCCATGCCATTGTCATCAAAATATTCCACAAGCTTGTCATCAGAAAGCTCCATGACCCTTGTCATCACAATGCTCCATGCACTTGTCAGAACAATGCTCCCTGACCCATGTCATCACAATGCTCCAAGCCATTGTCATTCACAATGCTCCATTACCTTTGTCATCAGAATCATCCATGACACTTGGCATCACAATGCTCCATGACATTGTCATCACAATGGGCCATTACATATGTCACCACAATGCTCCCTGACACCTATCTTCACAATACTGCATGACCTTTGTCATCACAAAGCTCCATGACCATTGGCATCACAATGCTCCATGTCATTGTCATCACAATGCTCCATGAACCCTCTCATCACATTGCTCCATGCCCTTGTCATCACAAAGCTCCATGGCACTTGTCATCACAATGCTCGATGCCCTTCTCATCACAATGCTCCATGCCCTTGTCATTACAATCCTCCATGACCCATGTATCACAGTGTACCGTGCCCTTGTCATCACAATGTGCCATGCCCACTCTCATCACAATAATCCATGAAATATTTCAGACCAATGCTCAATGCACTTCTCATCACAATGCTCCATTACCTCTGTCATAACAAGCTCCATGACCCCTGCCATCACAATGTTCCACGGCCTTGTCATCACAAGGCTCCAGCACCCTTGTCAGCACAATGTTCCAAGACACATGTAATCACAATGCTCCATGCCCTTGTCATCACAAAGCTCCATGACGCATGTCATCACAATGTTCCATGGCCTTCGCCTCACAATGCTCCATGCCCTTGTCATCACAATGCTTCAAGACCCCCGTAATCACAATGCTCCATGCCCCTTTTCATAAGAATGCTCCATTAGACTTGTCATCACAAGTCTCCATGGTCATCTCATCACAATGCTCCAATACCTTGTCATCAACATTCTCCATTCCCTTGTCATCACAATGCTCCATGACCCTGTCATCACAATACTCCATGCACATTTTTAGCCCAATGCTCCTTGACCTTTGTCATCACAATGATCCATGCCCTTGTCATCACAATGCTCCATGCACTTGTCAGCACAATGCTCCCTGATACTTGTCATCACAATGCTCCAAACCATTGTCACCACAATGCTCCATAACCTTTGTCATCAGAATCCTCCATGACACTTGGCATCACAATGCTCCATGCCATTGTCATCACAATGCTCCATGACCCCTGTCATCACAATGCTCCGTGACTACAGTCATCACAATGCTTCATAACGTTTGTCATCACAACAATCCATGCCCGCGTCATCACAAGGCTCTGTGACCTTTGTAACCACAATGCTCCGTGACCCTTGTCATCACAATGCTCCATGCCTTTGTCAGAACAATGCTCCATGACCCTTGTCATCAAATTGTGCCATGCGCTTTTCACCACAATGATCCACAACCTTGTCATCGCTATGCTCCATAAACCTTGTAATCACAATGCTCCATGCCCTTCTCATCCAAATACTCTCTCACATGAGATATCACAATGTTCCATCACTAGTCATCACAATCCTCCCTCACCCCAGTTATCACAATGTTCCATGACCCCTGTCATCACAATGCTACATCCCCTTATCAGCACAATGTTCCATGACCCCTGACATCACAATGTTCCATAACCCCTGTCATCAAAATGCTCCATGACCCTTTTCATCCCAAAGCTCCATGACCCCTGGCATCACAATGTTCTATAACCCCTGGCATCAAAATGTTCCATTACACTTTTCATCAAATTGCTGCATGACCCTGTCATCAAAATGCTCCCTGCCCTTCTCATCACAATGCACCACACACTTGTCATCAAAATGCTCCATGACCTTTGTCATCACAAAGCTCCATGACCCTTGGCATCACAATGCTCCATGTCATTGTCATCACAATGCTCCATGAACCCTCTCATCACATTGCTCCATGCCCTTGTCATCACAAAGCTCCATGGCACTTGTCATCACAATGCTCGATGCTCTTCTCATCACAATGCTCCATGCCCTTGTCATTACAATCCTCCATGACCCATGTATCACAGTGTACCGTGCCCTTGTCATCACAATGCGCCATGCCCACTCTCATCACAATAATTCATGAAATATTTCAGACCAATGCTCAATGCACTTCTCATCACAATGCTCCATTACCTCTGTCATAACAAGCTCCATGACCCCTACCATCACAATGTTCCACGGCCTTGTCATCACAAGGCTCCAGGACCCTTGTCAGCACAATGTTCCAAGACCCATGTAATCACAATGCTCCATGCCCTTTTCATCACAAAGCTCCATGACGCATGTCATCACAATGTTCCATGGCCTTCACCTCACAATGCTCCATGCCCTTGTCATCACAATGCTCGAAGACTCCAGTAATCACAATGTTCCATTCCCGTTTTCATCAGAATGCTCCATTAGATTTGTCATCACAAGTCTCCATGGTCATCTCCTCACAATGCTCCAAGACCTTGTCATCACCATGCTCCATTCCCTTGTCATCACAATGCTCCATGACTCCTGTCATCACAATACTCCATGAACATTTTCAGCCCAATTCTCTATGACCTTCTCATCACAATGCTCCATGACCAATATCATCACAATGCTCCATGACCACTGTCATCACAACACTCCATGACACCTGACAACACAATGATCCGGGACTCTTGTCATCACAATGCTCCAAGACCCCTGTAATCACAATGCTCCATGACCCCTGTCATCACAATACTCCATGAGCATTTTCAGCCCAATGCTCCATGACCCTTGTCATCACAATGATCCATGCCCATGTTATCCCAATGTTCCATGACCCATGTATTCACAATGCTCCATGACGCTTGGCATCACAGTGCTCCATGTCATTGTCATCACAATGCTCCATGAACCCTCTCATCACATTGCTCCATGCCCTTGTCATCACAAAGCTCCATGGCACTTGTCATCACAATGCTCGATGCCCTTCTCATCACAATGCTCCATGCCCTTGTCATTACAATCCTCCATGACCCATGTATCACAGTGTACCGTGCCCTTGTCATCACAATGCGCCATGCCCACTCTCATCACAATAATCCATGAAATATTTCAGACCAATGCTCAATGCACTTCTCATCACAATGCTCCATTACCTCTGTCATAACAAGCTCCATGACCCCTGCCATCACAATGTTCCACGGCCTTGTCATCACAAGGCTCCAGGACCCTTGTCAGCACAATGCTCCAAGACCCATGTAATCACAATGCTCCATGCCCTTGTCATCACAAAGCTCCATGACGCATGTCATCACAATGTTCCATGGCCTTCGCCTCACAATGCTCCATGCCCTTGTCATCACAATGCTTCAAGACCCCCGTAATCACAATGCTCCATGCCCCTTTTCATAAGAATGCTCCATTAGACTTGTCATCACAAGTCTCCATGGTCATCTCATCACAATGCTCCAAGACCTTGTCATCAACATGCTCCATTCCCTTGTCATCACAATGCTCCATGACCCCTGTCATCACAATACTCCATGCACATTTTTAGCCCAATGCCCCATGACCCTTGTCATCACAATGATCCATGTCCTTGTCATCACAATGCTCCATGCACTTGTCAGCACAATGCTCCCTGATCCTTGTCATCACAATGCTCCAAACCATTGTCACCACAATGCTCCATTACCTTTGTCATCAGAATCCTCCATGACACTTGGCATCACAATGCTCCATGCCATTGTCATCACAATTCTCCATGACCCCTGTCATCACAATACTCCATGCACATTTTTAGCCCAATGCTCCATGACCCTTGTCATCACAATGATGCATGCCCTTGTCATCACAATGCTCCATGCACTTGTCAGCACAATGCTCCCTGATCCTTGTCATCACAATGCTCCAAACCATTGTCACCACAATGCTCCATTACCTTTGTCATCAGTATCCTCCATGACACTTGGCATCACAATGCTCCATGCCATTGTCATCACAATGCTCCATGACCCCTGTCATCACAATGCTCCGTGACTACAGTCATCACAATGCTTCATAACGTTTGTCATCACAACAATCCATGCCCGCGTCATCACAAGGCTCTGTGACCTTTGTAACCACAATGCTCCATGAACTTTTCATCACAATGCTCCGTGACCCTTGTCATCACAATGCTCCATGCCTTTGTCAGAACAATGCTCCATGACACTTGTCATCAAATTGTGCCATGCGCTTTTCACCACGATGATCCACAACCTTGTCATCGCTATGCTCCATAAACCTTGTAATCACAATGCTCCATGCACTTCTCATCCAAATACTCTCTCACATGAGATATCACAATGTTCCTTCAGTAGTCATCACAATCCTCCCTCACCCCTGTTATCACAATGTTCCATGACCCCTGTCATCACAATGCTACATCCCCTTATCAGCACAATGTTCCATGACCCCTGACATCACAATGTTCCATAACCCCTGTCATCAAAATGCTCCATGACCCTTTTCATCCCAAAGCTCCATGACCCCTGGCATCACAATGTTCTATAACCCCTGGCATCAAAATGTTCCATTACACTTTTCATCAAATTGCTGCATGACCCTGTCATCAAAATGCTCCCTGCCCTTCTCATCACAATGCACCACACACTTGTCATCAAAATGCTCCATGACCTTTGTCATCACAAAGATCAATGACCCTTGGCATCACAATGCTCCATGTCATTGTCATCACAATGCTCCATGAACCCTCTCATCACATTGCTCCATGTCCTTGTCATCACAAAGCTCCATGACACTTGTCATCACAATGCTCGATGCCATTCTCATCACAATGCTCCATGACCTTGTCATTACAATCCTCCATGACCCATGTATCACAGTGTACCGTGCCCTTGTCATGACAAACCGCCATGCCCACTCTCATCACAGTAATCCATGAAACATTTCAGATCAATGCTCAATGCCCTTCTCATCACAATGCTCCATTACCTCTGTCGTAACAATGCTCCATGATACCTGCCATCATAATATTCCACGGCCTTGTCATCACAAGGCTCCATGACCCTTGTCATCACAATGCTCCAAGATCCATGTAATCACAATGTTCCATTCCCTTTTTCATCAGAATGCTCCATTAGATTTGTCATCACAAGTCTCCATGGTCATCTCCTCACAATGCTCCAAGACCTTGTCATCACCATGCTCCATTCCCTTGTCATCACAATGCTCCATGACCCCTGTCATCACAATACTCCATGAACATTTTCAGCCCTATTCTCTATGACCTTCTCATCACAATGCTCCATGACCAATATCATCACAATTCTCCATGACCACTGTCATCACAACACTCCATGACACCTGACAAAACAATGATCCGGGACTCTTGTCATCACAATGCTCCAAGACCCCTGTAATCACAATGCCCCATGACCACTGTCATCACAATACTCCATGAACATTTTCAGCCCAATGCTCCATGACCATTGTCATCACAATGATCCATGCCCTTGTCATCCCAATGTTCCATGACACTTGTTTTCACAAGGCTCTGTGACGCTTGTCACCACAGTGCTCCATGACACCTGTCATAACAATGCTGCATTCCTTTGACAGCAAAATGCTAAATGACCTTGTCATTACAATGCGCTAGGCGCTTGTCAACACAATACTCCATTACTGTTGTCATCACAATTTCCCATGAACCTTGGGATCACATTGCTTCATGCCCTTGTCATCACAATGCTCCATGCCCCTTGAAATCAAAATGATCCATGACCTCTGTCATCACAATGCTCCAAACCATTGTGATCACAATGTTCCATAACACTTGTCCTCACAACGCTCCATGATGCCTGTCATCACAATACTCCATGCCCTTTTCATCACAATGTTCCATGACCTTTGTCATCACAATTCTCAATACACTTGTCATCACAATGCTCCCTGACACTTGTCGTCAGCATGCTCCTTGAAACCTGTCACCAAAAGGCTACACGCCTTTTTCATCACAAAGCCCCATGCCGTTTTCATCCCAATGCTCCATGCCATTGTCATCAAAATATTCCACAAGCTTGTCATCAGAAAGCTCCATGACCCTTGTCATCACAATGCTCCATGCACTTGTCAGAACAATGCTCCCTGACCCATGTCATCACAATGCTCCAAGCCATTGTCATTCACAATGCTCCATTACCTTTGTCATCAGAATCCTCCATGACACTTGGCATCACAATGCTCCATGACATTGTCATCACAATGGGCCATTACATATGTCATCACAATGCTCCCTGACACCTATCTTCACAATACTGCATGACCTTTGTCATCACAAAGCTCCATGACCATTGGCATCACAATGCTCCATGTCATTGTCATCACAATGCTCCATGAACCCTCTCATCACATTGCTCCATGCCCTTGTCATCACAAAGCTCCATGGCACTTGTCATCACAATGCTCGATGCCCTTCTCATCACTATGCTCCATGCCCTTGTCATTACAATCCTCCATGACCCATGTATCACAGTGTACCGTGCCCTTGTCATCACAATGCGCCATGCCCACTCTCATCACAATAATCCATGAAATATTTCAGACCAATGCTCAGTGCACTTCTCATCACAATGCTCCATTACCTCTGTCATAACAAGCTCCATGACCCCTGCCATCACAATGTTCCACGGCCTTGTCATCACAAGGCTCCAGCACCCTTGTCAGCACAATGCTTCAAGACCCATGTAATCACAATGCTCCATGCCCTTGTCATCACAAAGCTCCATGACGCATGTCATCACAATGTTCCATGGCCTTCGCCTCACAATGCTCCATGCCCTTGTCATCACAATGATTCAAGGCCCCCATAATCACAATGCTCCATGCCCCTTTTCATAAGAATGCTCCATTAGACTTGTCATCACCAGTCTCCATGGTCATCTCATCACAATGCTCCAATACCTTGTCATCAACATGCTCCATTCCCTTGTCATCACAATGCTCCATGACCCTGTCATCACAATACTCCATGCACATTTTTAGCCCAATGCTCCATGACCTTTGTCATCACAATGATCCATGCCCTTGTCATCACAATGCTCCATGCACTTGTCAGCACAATGCTCCCTGATACTTGTCATCACAATGCTCCAAACCATTGTCACCACAATGCTCCATAACCTTTGTCATCAGAATCCTCCATGACACTTGGCATCACAATGCTCCATGCCATTGTCATCACAATGCTCCATGACCCCTGTCATCACAATGCTCCGTGACTACAGTCATCACAATGCTTCATAACGTTTGTCATCACAACAATCCATGCCCGCGTCATCACAAGGCTCTGTGACCTTTGTAACCACAATGCTCCGTGACCCTTGTCATCACAATGCTCCATGCCTTTGTCAGAACAATGCTCCATGACCCTTGTCATCAAATTGTGCCATGCGCTTTTCACCACAATGATCCACAAACTTGTCATCGCTATGCTCCATAAACCTTGTAATCACAATGCTCCATGCACTTCTCATCCAAATACTCTCTCACATGAGATATCACAATGTTCCATCACTAGTCATCACAATCCTCCCTCACCCCTGTTATCACAATGTTCCATGACCCCTGTCATCACAATGCTACATCCCCTTATCAGCACACTTTTCCATGACCCCTGACATCACAATATTCCATAACCCCTGTCATCAAAATGCTCCATGACCCTTTTCATCCCAAAGCTCCATGACCCCTAGCATCACAATGTTCTATAACCCCTGGCATCAAAATGTTCCATTAGACTTTTCATCAAATTGCTGCATGACCCTGTCATCAAAATGCTCCCTGCCCTTCTCCTCACAATGCACCACACACTTGTCATCAAAATGCTCCATGACCTTTGTCATCACAAAACTCCATGACCCTTGGCATCACAATGCTCCATGTCATTGTCATCACAATGCTCCATGAACCCTCTCATCACATTGCTCCATGCCCTTGTCATCACAAAGCTCCATTGCACTTGTCATCACAATGCTCGATGCCCTTCTCATCACAATGCTCCATGCCCTTGTCATTACAATCCTCCATGACCCATGTATCACAGTGTACCGTGCCCTTGTCATCACAATGCGCCATGCCCACTCTCATCACAATAATCCATGAAATATTTCAGACCAATGCTCAATGCACTTCTCATCACAATGCTCCATTACCTCTGTCATAACAAGCTCCATGACCCCTGCCATCACAATGTTCCACGGCCTTGTCATCACAAGGCTCCAGGACCCTTGTCAGCACAATGTTCCAAGACCCATGTAATCACAATGCTCCATGCCCTTGTCATCACAAAGCTCCATGACGCATGTCATCACAATGTTCCATGGCCTTCGCCTCACAATGCTCCATGCCCTTGTCATCACAATGCTTCAAGACCCCCGTAATCACAATGCTCCATGCCCCTTTTCATAAGAATGCTCCATTAGACTTGTCATCACAAGTCTCCATGGTCATCTCATCACAATGCTCCAAGACCTTGTGATCAACATGCTCCATTCCCTTGTCATTACAATGCTCCATGACCCCTGTCATCACAATGCTCCAAACCATTGTCACCACAATGCTCCATTACTTTTGTCATCAGAATCCTCCATGACACTAGGCATCACAATGCTCCGTGCCATTGTCATCACAATGCTCCATGACCCCTGTCATCACAATGCTCCGTGACTACAGTCATCACAATGCTTCATAACGTTTGTCATCACAACAATCCATGCCCGCATCATCACAAGGCTCTGTGAACTTTGTAACCACAATGCTCCATGAACTTTTCATCACAATGCTCCGTGACCCTTGTCATCACAATGCTCCATGCCTTTGTCAGAACAATGCTCCATGACCCTTGCCATCAAATTGTGCCATGCGCTTTTCACCACGATGATCCACAAACTTGTCATCGCTATGCTCCATAAACCTTGTAATCACAATGCTCCATGCACTTCTCATCCAAATACTCTCTCACATGAGATATCACAATGTTCCATCACTAGTCATCACAATCCTCCCTCACCCCTGTTATCACAATGTTCCATGACCCCTGTCATCACAATGCTACATCCCCTTATCAGCACAATGTTCCATGACCCCTGACATCACAATGTTCCATAACCCCTGTCATCAAAATGCTCCATGACCCTTTTCATCCCAAAGCTCCATGACCCCTGGCATCACAATGTTCTATAACCCCTGGCATCAAAATGTTCCATTACACTTTTCATCAAATTGCTGCATGACCCTGTCATCAAAATGCTCCCTGCCCTTCTCATCACAATGCACCACACACTTGTCATCAAAATGCTCCATGACCTTTGTCATCACAAAGCTCCATGACCCTTGGCATCACAATGCTCCATGTCATTGTCATCACAATGCTCCATGAACCCTCTCATCACATTGCTCCATGTCCTTGTCATCACAAAGCTCCATGACACTTGTCATCACAATGCTCGATGCCATTCTCATCACAATGCTCCATGCCCTTGTCATTACAATCCTCCATGACCCATGTATCACAGTGTACCGTGCCCTTGTCATGACAAACCGCCATGCCCACTCTCATCACAGTAATCCATGAAACATTTCAGATCAATGCTCAATGCCCTTCTCATCACAATGCACCGTTACCTCTGTCGTAACAATGCTCCATGACACCTGCCATCATAATATTCCACGGCCTTGTCATCACAAGGCTCCATGACCCTTGTCATCACAATGCTCCAAGATCCATGTAATCACAATGCTCCATGCCCTTGTCATCACAAAGCTCCATGACGCATGTTATCAGAATGTTCCATGGTCTTCTCCTCACAAAGCTCCATGCCCTTGTCATCACAATGCTCGAAGACTCCAGTAATCACAATGTTCCATTCCCGTTTTCATCAGAATGCTCCATTAGATTTGTCATCACAAGTCTCCATGGTCATCTCCTCACAATGCTCCAAGACCTTGTCATCACCATGCTCCATTCGCTTGTCATCACAATGCTCCATGACCCCTGTCATCACAATACTCCATGAACATTTTCAGCCCAATTCTCTATGACCTTCTCATCACAATGCTCCATGACCAATATCATCACAATGCTCCATGACCACTGTCATCACAACACTCCATGACACCTGACAACACAATGATCCGGGACTCTTGTCATCACAATGCTCCAAGACCCCTGTAATCACAATGCTCCATGACCCCAGTCATCACAATACTCCATGAACATTTTCAGCCCAATGCTCCATGACCCTTGTCATCACAATGATCCATGCCCATGTTATCCCAATGTTCCATGACCCATGTATTCACAATGCTCCATGACGCTTGGCATCACAGTGCTCCATGTCATTGTCATCACAATGCTCCAAGAACCCTCTCATCACATTGCTCCATGCCCTTGTCATCACAAAGCTCCATGGCACTTGTCATCACAATGCTCGATGCCCTTCTCATCACAATGCTCCATGCCCTTGTCATTACAATCCTCCATGACCCATGTATCACAGTGTACCGTGCCCTTGTCATCACAATGCGCCATGCCCACTCTCATCACAATAATCCATGAAATATTTCAGACCAATGCTCAATGCACTTCTCATCACAATGCTCCATTACCTCTGTCATAACAAGCTCCATGACCCCTGCCATCACAATGTTCCACGGCCTTGTCATTACAAGGCTCCAGGACCCTTGTCAGCACAATGCTCCAAGACCCATGTAATCACAATGCTCCATGCCCTTGTCATCACAAAGCTCCATGACGCATGTCATCACAATGTTCCATGGCCTTAGCCTCACAATGCTCCATGCCCTTGTCATCACAATGCTTCAAGACCCCCGTAATCACAATGCTCCATGCCCCTTTTCATAAGAATGCTCCATTAGACTTGTCATCACAAGTCTCCATGGTCATCTCATCACAATGCTCCAAGACCTTGTCATCAACATGCTCCATTCCCTTGTCATCACAATGCTCCATGACCCCTGTCATCACAATACTCCATGCACATTTTTAGCCCAATTCTCCATGACCCTTGTCATCACAATGATCCATGCCCTTGTCATCACAATGCTCCATGCACTTGTCAGCACAATGCTCCCTGATCCTTGTCATCACAATGCTCCAAACCATTGTCACCACAATGCTCCATTACCTTTGTCATCAGAATCCTCCATGACATTTGGCATCACAATGCTCCATGCCATTGTCATCACAATGCTCCATGACCCCTGTCATCACAATGCTCCGTGACTACAGTCATCACAATGCTTCATAACGTTTGTCATCACAACAATCCATGCCCGCGTCATCACAAGGCTCTGTGAACTTTGTAACCACAATGCTCCATGAACATTTCATCACAATGCTCCGTGACCCTTGTCATCACAATGCTCCATGTCTTTGTCAGAACAATGCTCCCTGACCCTTGTCATCAAATTGTGCCATGCGCTTTTCACCACAATGATCCACAACCTTGTCATCGCTATGCTCCATAAACCTTGTAATCACAATGCTCCATGCACTTCTCATCCAAATACTCTCTCACATGAGATATCACAATGTTCCATCACTAGTCATCACAATCCTCCCTCACCCCTTTTATCACAATGTTCCATGACCCCTGTCATCACAATGCTACATCCCCTTATCAGCACAATGTTCCATGACCCCTGACATCACAATGTTCCATAACCCCTGTCATCAAAATGCTCCATGACCATTTTCATCCCAAAGCTCCATGACCCCTGGCATCACAATGTTCTATAACACCTGGCATCAAAATGTTCCATTACACTTTTCATCAAATTGCTGCATGACCCTGTCATCAAAATGCTCCCTGCCCTTCTCATCACAATGCACCACACACTTGTCATCAAAATGCTCCATGACCTTTGTCATCACAAAGCTCCATGACCCTTGGCATCACAATGCTCCATGTCATTGTCATCACAATGCTCCATGAACCCTCTCATCACATTGCTCCATGTCCTTGTCATCACAAAGCTCCATGACACTTGTCATCACAATGCTCGATGCCATTCTCATCACAATGCTCCATGCCCTTGTCATTACAATCCTCCATGACCCATGTATCACAGTGTACCGTGCCCTTGTCATGACAAACCGCCATGCCCACTCTCATCACAGTAATCCATGAAACATTTCAAATCAATGCTCAATGCCCTTCTCATCACAATGCTCCGTTACCTCTGTCGTAACAATGCTCCATGACACCTGCCATCATAATATTCCACGGCCTTGTCATCACAAGGCTCCATGACCCTTGTCATCACAATGCTCCAAGATCCATGTAATCACAATGCTCCATGCCCTTGTCATCACAAAGCTCCATGACGCATGTCATCAGAATGTTCCATGGTATTCTCCTCACAATGCTCCATGCCCTTGTCATCACAATGCTCGAAGACTCCAGTAATCACAATGTTCCATTCCCTTTTTCATCAGAATGCTCCATTAGATTTGTCATCACAAGTCTCCATGGTCATCTCATCACAATGCTCCAAGACCTTGTCATCAACATGCTCCATTCCCTTGTCATCACAATGCTCCATGACCCCTGTCATCACAATACTCCATGAACATTTTCAGCCCAATTCTCTATGACCTTCTCATCACAATGCTCCATGACCAATATCATCACAATGCTCCATGACCACTGTCATCACAACACTCCATGACACCTGACAACACAATGATCCGGGACTCTTGTCATCACAATGCTCCAAGACCACTGTAATCACAATGCTCCATGACCCCTGTCATCACAATACTCCATGAACATTTTCAGCCCAATGCTCCATGACCCTTGTCATCACAATGATCCATGCCCATGTTATCCAAATGTTCCATGACCCATGTATTCACAATGCTCCATGACGCTTGTCATCACAGTGCTCCATGACACCTGTCATCACAATGCTCCACGCCTTTGTCAGCAAAATGCTACATGACCTTGTCATTACAATGCTCTATGCACTTGTCATCACAATACTCCATTTCCATTGTCATCACAATCCTCCATGAACTTTGGGATCACATTGCTTCATGCCCTTGTCATCACAATGCTCCATGCTCCTTGAAATCAAAATGATCCATGACCTCTGTCATCACAATGCTCCATACCCTTGTGATCACAATGTTCCATAACACTTGTCCTCACAACGCTCCATTATGCCTGTCATCACAATAATCCATGCCCTTTTCATCACAATGCTCCATGACCTTTGTCATCACAATTCTCAATACACTTGTCATCACAATGCTCCCTGACACTTGTCGTCAGAATGCTTCTTTAACCCTGTCACGAAAAGGCTCCATGCCTTTTTCATCACAAAGCCCCATGCCCTTTTCATCCCAATGCTCCATGCCATTGTCATCAAAATACTCCACAAGCTTGTCATCAGAATGCTCCATGACCCTTGTCATCACAATTCTCCATGCACTTGTCAGCACAATGCTCCCTGACACTTGTCATCACAATGCTCCAAGCCATTGTCATCACAATGCTCCATTACCTTTGTGATCAGAATCCTCAATGGAAGTTTGCATCACAATGCTCCATGCCATTGTCATCACAATGGGCCATTACATATGTCATCACAATGCTCCCTGACACCTCTCTTTACAATACTGCATTACCTGGTCATCACAATGCTCCCTGCCGTTCTCATCACAATGCACCACACCCTTGTCATCAAAATGCTCCATGACCTTTGTCATCACAAAGCTGCATGACCCTTGGCATCACAATGCTCCATGTCATTGTCATCACAATGCTCCATGAACCCTCTCATCACATTGCTCCATGCCCTTGTCATCACAAAGCTCCATGGCACTTGTCATCACAATGCTCGATGCCCTTCTCATCACAATGCTCCATGCCCTTGTCATTACAATCCTCCATGACCCATGTATCACAGTGTACCGTGCCCTTGTCATCACAATGCGCCATGCCCACTCTCATCACAATAATCCATGAAATATTTCAGACCAATGCTCAATGCACTTCTCATCACAATGCTCCATTACCTCTGTCATAACAAGCTCCATGACCCCTGCCATCACAATGTTCCACGGCCTTGTCATCACAAGGCTCCAGGACCCTTGTCAGCACAATGTTCCAAGACCCATGTAATCACATTGCTCCATGCCCTTGTCATCACAAAGCTCCATGACGCATGTCATCACAATGTTCCATGGCCTTCGCCTCACAATGCTCCATGCCCTTGTCATCACAATGCTTCAAGACCCCCGTAATCACAATGCTCCATGCCCCTTTTCATAAGAATGCTCCATTAGACTTGTCATCACAAGTCTCCATGGTCATCTCATCACAATGCTCCAAGACCTTGTGATCAACATGCTCCATTCCCTTGTCATCACAATGCTCCATGACCCCTGTCATCACAATGCTCCAAACCATTGTCACCACAATGCTCCATTACTTTTGTCATCAGAATCCTCCATGACACTTGGCATCACAATGCTCCATGCCATTGTCATCACAATGCTCCATGACCCCTGTCATCACAATGCTCCGTGACTACAGTCATCACAATGCTTCATAACGTTTGTCATCACAACAATCCATGCCCGCATCATCACAAGGCTCTGTGAACTTTGTAACCTCAATGCTCCATGAACTTTTCATCACAATGCTCCGTGACCCTTGTCATCACAATGCTCCATGCCTTTGTCAGAACAATGCTCCATGACCCTTGCCATCAAATAGTGCCATGCACTTTTCACCACAATGATCCAAAACCTTGTCATCGCTATGCTCCATAAACCTTGTAATCACAATGCTCCATGCACTTCTCATCCAAATACTCTCTCACATGAGATATCACAATGTTCCATCACTAGTCATCACAATCCTCCCTCACCCCTGTTATCACAATGTTCCATGACCCCTGTCATCACAATGCTACATCCCCTTATCAGCACAATGTTCCATGACCCCTGACATCACAATGTTCCATAACCCCTGTCATCAAAATGCTCCATGACCCTTTTCATCCCAAAGCTCCATGACCCCTGGCATCACAATGTTCTATAACCCCTGGCATCAAAATGTTCCATTACACTTTTCATCAAATTGCTGCATGACCCTGTCATCAAAATGCTCCCTGCCCTTCTCATCACAATGCACCACACACTTGTCATCAAAATGCTCCATGACCTTTGTCATCACAAAGCTCCATGACCCTTGGCATCACAATGCTCCATGTCATTGTCATCACAATGCTCCATGAACCCTCTCATCACATTGCTCCATGTCCTTGTCATCACAAAGCTCCATGACACTTGTCATCACAATGCTCGATGCCATTCTCATCACAATGCTCCATGCCCTTGTCATTACAATCCTCCATGACCCATGTATCACAGTGTACCGTGCCCTTGTCATGACAAACCGCCATGCCCACTCTCATCACAGTAATCCATGAAACATTTCAGATCAATGCTCAATGCCCTTCTCATCACAATGCACCGTTACCTCTGTCGTAACAATGCTCCATGACACCTGCCATCATAATATTCCACGGCCTTGTCATCACAAGGCTCCATGACCCTTGTCATCACAATGCTCCAAGATCCATGTAATCACAATGCTCCATGCCCTTGTCATCACAAAGCTCCATGACGCATGTTATCAGAATGTTCCATGGTCTTCTCCTCACAAAGCTCCATGCCCTTGTCATCACAATGCTCGAAGACTCCAGTAATCACAATGTTCCATTCCCGTTTTCATCAGAATGCTCCATTAGATTTGTCATCACAAGTCTCCATGGTCATCTCCTCACAATGCTCCAAGACCTTGTCATCACCATGCTCCATTCCCTTGTCATCACAATGCTCCATGACCCCTGTCATCACAATACTCCATGAACATTTTCAGCCCAATTCTCTATGACCTTCTCATCACAATGCTCCATGACCAATATCATCACAATGCTCCATGACCACTGTCATCACAACACTCCATGACACCTGACAACACAATGATCCGGGACTCTTGTCATCACAATGCTCCAAGACCCCTGTAATCACAATGCTCCATGACCCCTGTCATCACAATACTCCATGAACATTTTCAGCCCAATGCTCCATGACCCTAGTCATCACAATGATCCATGCCCATGTTATCCCAATGTTCCATGACCCATATATTCACAATGCTCCATGACGCTTGGCATCACAGTGCTCCATGTCATTGTCATCACAATGCTCCATGAACCCTCTCATCACATTGCTCCATGCCCTTGTCATCACAAAGCTCCATGGCACTTTTCATCACAATGCTCGATGCCCTTCTCATCACAATGCTCCATGCCCTTGTCATTACAATCCTCCATGACCCATGTATCACAGTGTACCGTGCCCTTGTCATCACAATGCGCCATGCCCACTCTCATCACAATAATCCATGAAATATTTCAGACCAATGCTCAATGCACTTCTCATCACAATGCTCCATTACCTCTGTCATAACAAGCTCCATGACCCCTGCCATCACAATGTTCCACGGCCTTGTCATCACAAGGCTCCAGGACCCTTGTCAGCACAATGCTCCAAGACCCATGTAATCACAATGCTCCATGCCCTTGTCATCACAAAGCTCCATGACGCATGTCATCACAATGTTCCATGGCCTTCGCCTCACAATGCTCCATGCCCTTGTCATCACAATGCTTCAAGACCCCCGTAATCACAATGCTCCATGCCCCTTTTCATAAGAATGCTCCATTAGACTTGTCATCACAAGTCTCCATGGTCATCTCATCACAATGCTCCAAGACCTTGTCATCAACATGCTCCATTCCCTTGTCATCACAATGCTCCATGACCCCTGTCATCACAATACTCCATGCACATTTTTAGCCCAATTCTCCATGACCCTTGTCATCACAATGATCCATGCCCTTGTCATCACAAAGCTCCATGCACTTGTCAGCACAATGCTCCCTGATACTTGTCATCACAATGCTCCAAACCATTGTCACCACAATGCTCCATTACCTTTGTCATCAGAATCCTCCATGACATTTGGCATCACAATGCTCCATGCCATTGTCATCACAATGCTCCATGACCCCTGTCATCACAATGCTCCGTGACTACAGTCATCACAATGCTTCATAACGTTTGTCATCACAACAATCCATGCCCGCGTCATCACAAGGCTCTGTGAACTTTGTAACCACAATGCTCCATGAACTTTTCATCACAATGCTCCGTGACCCTTGTCATCACAATGCTCCATGTCTTTGTCAGAACAATGCTCCCTGACCCTTGTCATCAAATTGTGCCATGCGCTTTTCACCACAATGATCCACAACCTTGTCATCGCTATGCTCCATAAACCTTGTAATCACAATGCTCCATGCACTTCTCATCCAAATACTCTCTCACATGAGATATCACAATGTTCCATCACTAGTCATCACAATCCTCCCTCACCCCTGTTATCACAATGTTCCATGACCCCTGTCATCACAATGCTACATCCCCTTATCAGCACAATGTTCCATGACCCCTGACATCACAATGTTCCATAACCCCTGTCATCAAAATGCTCCATGACCCTTTTCATCCCAAAGCTCCATGACCCCTGGCATCACAATGTTCTATAACCCCTGGCATCAAAATGTTCCATTACACTTTTCATCAAATTGCTGCATGACCCTGTCATCAAAATGCTCCCTGCCCTTCTCATCACAATGCACCACACACTTGTCATCAAAATGCTCCATGACCTTTGTCATCACAAAGCTCCATGACCCTTGGCATCACAATGCTCCATGTCATTGTCATCACAATGCTCCATGAACCCTCTCATCACATTGCTCCATGTCCTTGTCATCACAAAGCTCCATGACACTTGTCATCACAATGCTCGATGCCATTCTCATCACAATGCTCCATGCCCTTGTCATTACAATCCTCCATGACCCATGTATCACAGTGTACCGTGCCCTTGTCATGACAAACCGCCATGCCCACTCTCATCACAGTAATCCATGAAACATTTCAGATCAATGCTCAATGCCCTTCTCATCACAATGCTCCGTTACCTCTGTCGTAACAATGCTCCATGACACTTGCCATCATAATATTCCACGGCCTTGTCATCACAAGGCTCCATGACCCTTGTCATCACAATGCTCCAAGATCCATGTAATCACAATGCTCCATGCCCTTGTCATCACAAAGCTCCATGACGCATGTCATCAGAATGTTCCATGGTCTTCTCCTCACAATGCACCATGCCCTTGTCATCACAATGCTCGAAGACTCCAGTAATCACAATGTTCCATTCCCTTTTTCATCAGAATGCTCCATTAGATTTGTCATCACAAGTCTCCATGGTCATCTCCTCACAATGCTCCAAGACCTTGTCATCACCATGCTCCATTCCCTTCTCATCACAATGCTCCCTGACCAATATCATCACAATGCTCCATGACCTCTGTCATCAAAACACTCCATGACACCTGACAACACAATGATCCGGGACTCTTGTCATCACAATGCTCCAAGACCCCTGTAATCACAATGCTCCATGACCCCTGTCATCACAATACTCCATGAACATTTTCAGCCCAATGCTCCATGCCCTTTTCATCACAATGCTCCATGACCTTTGTCATCACAATTCTCAATACACTTGTCATCACAATGCTCCCTGACACTTGTCGTCAGAATGCTCCTTGAACCCTGTCACGAAAAGGCTCCATGCCTTTTTCATCACAAAGCCCCATGCCCTTTTCATCCCAATGCTCCATGCCATTGTCATCCAAATACTCCACAAGCTTGTCATCAGAATGCTCCATGACCCTTGTCATCACAATTCTCCATGCACTTGTCAGCACAATGCTCCCTGACACTTGTCATCACAATACTCCAAGCCATTGTCATCACAATGCTCCATTACCTTTGTGATCAGAATCCTCAATGGAAGTTTGCATCACAATGCTCCATGCCATTGTCATCACAATGGGCCTTTACATATGTCATCACAATGCTCCCTGACACCTCTCTTTACAATACTGCATTACCTGGTCATCACAATGCTCCCTGCCATTCTCATCACAATGCACCACACCCTTGTAATCAAAATGCTCCATGTCCTTTGTCATCACAAAGCTCCATGACCCTTGGCATCACAATGCTCCGTGTCATTGTCATCACAATGCTCCAAGAACCCTCTCATCACATTGCTCCATGCCCTTGTCATCACAAAGCTCCATGGCACTTGTCATCACAATGCTCGATGCCCTTCTCATCACAATGCTCCATGCCCTTGTCATTACAATCCTCCATGACCCATGTATCACAGTGTAACGTGCCCTTGTCATCACAATGCGCCATGCCCACTCTCATCACAATAATCCATGAAATATTTCAGACCAATGCTCAATGCACTTCTCATCACAATGCTCCATTACCTCTGTCATAACAAGCTCCATGACCCCTGCCATCACAATGTTCCACGGCCTTGTCATCACAAGTCTCCAGGACCCTTGTCAGCACAATGCTCCAAGACCCATGTAATCACAATGCTCCATGCCCTTGTCATCACAAAGCTCCATGACGCATGTCATCACAATGTTCCATGGCCTTCGCCTCACAATGCTCCATGCCCTTGTCATCACAATGCTTCAAGACCCCCGTAATCACAATGCTCCATGCCCCTTTTCATAAGAATGCTCCATTAGACTTGTCATCACAAGTCTCCATGGTCATCTCATCACAATGCTCCAAGACCTTGTCATCAACATGCTCCATTCCCTTGTCATCACAATGCTCCATGACCCCTGTCATCACAATACTCCATGCACATTTTTAGCCCAATTCTCCATGACCCTTGTCATCACAATGATCCATGCCCTTGTCATCACAAAGCTCCATGCACTTGTCAGCACAATGCTCCCTGATCCTTGTCATCACAATGCTCCAAACCATTGTCACCACAATGCTCCATTACCTTTGTCATCAGAATCCTCCATGACATTTGGCATCACAATGCTCCATGCCATTGTCATCACAATGCTCCATGACCCCTGTCATCACAATGCTCCGTGACTACAGTCATCACAATGCTTCATAACGTTTGTCATCACAACAATCCATGCCCGCGTCATCACAAGGCTCTGTGAACTTTGTAACCACAATGCTCCATGAACTTTTCATCACAATGCTCCGTGACCCTTGTCATCACAATGCTCCATGTCTTTGTCAGAACAATGCTCCCTGACCCTTGTCATCAAATTGTGCCATGCGCTTTTCACCACAATGATCCACAACCTTGTCATCGCTATGCTCCATAAACTTTGTAATCACAATGCTCCATGCACTTCTCATCCAAATACTCTCTCACATGAGATATCACAATGTTCCATCACTAGTCATCACAATCCTCCCTCACCCCTGTTATCACAATGTTCCATGACCCCTGTCATCACAATGCTACATCCCCTTATCAGCACAATGTTCCATGACCCCTGACATCACAATGTTCCATAACCCCTGTCATCAAAATGCTCCATGACCCTTTTCATCCCAAAGCTCCATGACCCCTGGCATCACAATGTTCTATAACCCCTGGCATCAAAATGTTCCATTACACTTTTCATCAAATTGCTGCATGACCCTGTCATCAAAATGCTCCCTGCCCTTCTCATCACAATGCACCACACACTTGTCATCAAAATGCTCCATGACCTTTGTCATCACAAAGCTCCATGACCCTTGGCATCACAATGCTCCATGTCATTGTCATCACAATGCTCCATGAACCCTCTCATCACATTGCTCCATGTCCTTGTCATCACAAAGCTCCATGACACTTGTCATCACAATGCTCGATGCCATTCTCATCACAATGCTCCATGCCCTTGTCATTACAATCCTCCATGACCCATGTATCACAGTGTACCGTGCCCTTGTCATGACAAACCGCCATGCCCACTCTCATCACAGTAATCCATGAAACATTTCAGATCAATGCTCAATGCCCTTCTCATCACAATGCTCCGTTACCTCTGTCGTAACAATGCTCCATGACACTTGCCATCATAATATTCCACGGCCTTGTCATCACAAGGCTCCATGACCCTTGTCATCACAATGCTCCAAGATCCATGTAATCACAATGCTCCATGCCCTTGTCATCACAAAGCTCCATGACGCATGTCATCAGAATGTTCCATGGTCTTCTCCTCACAATGCTCCATGCCCTTGTCATCACAATGCTCGAAGACTCCAGTAATCACAATGTTCCATTCCCTTTTTCATCAGAATGCTCCATTAGATTTGTCATCACAAGTCTCCATGGTCATCTCCTCACAATGCTCCAAGACCTTGTCATCACCATGCTCCATTCCCTTCTCATCACAATGCTCCATGACCAATATCATCACAATGCTCCATGACCTCTGTCATCAAAACACTCCATGACACCTGACAACACAATGATCCGGGACTCTTGTCATCACAATGCTCCAAGACCCCTGTAATCACAATGCTCCATGACCCCTGTCATCACAATACTCCATGAACATTTTCAGCCCAATGCTCCATGACCCTTGTCATCACAATGATCCATGCCCATGTTATCCAAATGTTCCATGACCCATGTATTCACAATGCACCATGACGCTTGTCATCACAGTGCTCCATGACACCTGTCATCACAATGCTCCATGCCTTTGTCAGCAAAATACTACATGACCTTGTCATTACAATGCTCTATGCACTTGTCATCACAATACTCCATTTCCATTGTCATCACAATCCTCCATGAACTTTGGGATCACATTGCTTCATGCCCTTGTCATCACAATGCTCCATGCTCCTTGAAATCAAAATGATCCATGACCTCTGTCATCACAATGCTCCAAACCCTTGTGATCACAATGTTCCATAACACTTGTCCTCACAACGCTCCATGATGCCTGTCATCACAATAATCCATGCCCTTTTCATCACAAAGCTCCATGACCTTTGTCATCAAAATTCTCAATACACTTGTCATCACAATGCTCCCTGACACTTGTCGTCAGAATGCTTCTTTAACCCTGTCACGAAAAGGCTCCATGCCTTTTTCATCACAAAGCCCCATGCCCTTTTCATCCCAATGCTCCATGCCATTGTCATCAAAATACTCCACAAGCTTGTCATCAGAATGCTCCATGACCCTTGTCATCACAATTCTCCATGCACTTGTCAGCACAATGCTCCCTGACACTTGTCATCACAATGCTCCAAGCCATTGTCATCACAATGCTCCATTACCTTTGTGATCAGAATCCTCAATGGAAGTTTGCATCACAATGCTCCATGCCATTGTCATCACAATGGGCCATTACATATGTCATCACAATGCTCCCTGACACCTCTCTTTACAATACTGCATTACCTGGTCATCACAATGCTCCCTGCCGTTCTCATCACAATGCACCACACCCTTGTCATCAAAATGCTCCATGACCTTTGTCATCACAAAGCTGCATGACCCTTGGCATCACAATGCTCCATGTCATTGTCATCACAATGCTCCATGAACCCTCTCATCACTTTGCTCCATGCCCTTGTCATCACAAAGCTCCATGGCACTTGTCATCACAATGCTCGATGCCCTTCTCATCACAATGCTCCATGCCCTTGTCATTACAATCCTCCATGACCCATGTATCACAGTGTACCGTGCCCTTGTCATCACAATGCGCCATGCCCACTCTCATCACAATAATCCATGAAATATTTCAGACCAATGCTCAATGCACTTCTCATCACAATGCTCCATTACCTCTGTCATAACAAGCTCCATGACCCCTGCCATCACAATGTTCCACGGCCTTGTCATCACAAGGCTCCAGGACCCTTGTCAGCACAATGTTCCAAGACCCATGTAATCACATTGCTCCATGCCCTTGTCATCACAAAGCTCCATGACGCATGTCATCACAATGTTCCATGGCCTTCGCCTCACAATGCTCCATGCCCTTGTCATCACAATGCTTCAAGACCCCCGTAATCACAATGCTCCATGCCCCTTTTCATAAGAATGCTCCATTAGACTTGTCATCACAAGTCTCCATGGTCATCTCATCACAATGCTCCAAGACCTTGTGATCAACATGCTCCATTCCCTTGTCATCACAATGCTCCATGACCCCTGTCATCACAATGCTCCAAACCATTGTCACCACAATGATCCATTACTTTTGTCATCAGAATCCTCCATGACACTTGGCATCACAATGCTCCATGCCATTGTCATCACAATGCTCCATGACCCCTGTCATCACAATGCTCCGTGACTACAGTCATCACAATGCTTCATAACGTTTGTCATCACAACAATCCATGCCCGCATCATCACAAGGCTCTGTGAACTTTGTAACCTCAATGCTCCATGAACTTTTCATCACAATGCTCCGTGACCCTTGTCATCACAATGCTCCATGCCTTTGTCAGAACAATGCTCCATGACCCTTGCCATCAAATTGTGCCATGCACTTTTCACCACAATGATCCACAAACTTGTCATCGCTATGCTCCATAAACCTTGTAATCACAATGCTCCATGCACTTCTCATCCAAATACTCTCTCACATGAGATATCACAATGTTCCATCACTAGTCATCACAATCCTCCCTCACCCCTGTTATCACAATGTTCCATGACCCCTGTCATCACAATGCTACATCCCCTTATCAGCACAATGTTCCATGACCCCTGACATCACAATGTTCCATAACCCCTGTCATCAAAATGCTCCATGACCCTTTTCATCCCAAAGCTCCATGACCCCTGGCATCACAATGTTCTATAACCCCTGGCATCAAAATGTTCCATTACACTTTTCATCAAATTGCTGCATGACCCTGTCATCAAAATGCTCCCTGCCCTTCTCATCACAATGCACCACACACTTGTCATCAAAATGCTCCATGACCTTTGTCATCACAAAGCTCCATGACCCTTGGCATCACAATGCTCCATGTCATTGTCATCACAATGCTCCATGAA
Source organism: Mesoplodon densirostris (assembly GCF_025265405.1). NCBI lineage: Eukaryota > Metazoa > Chordata > Mammalia > Artiodactyla > Ziphiidae > Mesoplodon > Mesoplodon densirostris. The sequence goes on along the minus strand of NW_026778195.1, from coordinate 11,397,895 downwards.
CCCTCTCATCACATTGCTCCATGTCCTTGTCATCACAAAGCTCCATGACACTTGTCATCACAATGCTCGATGCCATTCTCATCACAATGCTCCATGCCCTTGTCATTACAATCCTCCATGACCCATGTATCACAGTGTACCGTGCCCTTGTCATGACAAACCGCCATGCCCACTCTCATCACAGTAATCCATGAAACATTTCAGATCAATGCTCAATGCCCTTCTCATCACAATGCACCGTTACCTCTGTCGTAACAATGCTCCATGACACCTGCCATCATAATATTCCACGGCCTTGTCATCACAAGGCTCCATGACCCTTGTCATCACAATGCTCCAAGATCCATGTAATCACAATGCTCCATGCCCTTGTCATCACAAAGCTCCATGACGCATGTTATCAGAATGTTCCATGGTCTTCTCCTCACAATGCTCCATGCCCTTGTCATCACAATGCTCGAAGACTCCAGAAATCACAATGTTCCATTCCCTTTTTCATCAGAATGCTCCATTAGATTTGTCATCACAAGTCTCCATGGTCATCTCCTCACAATGCTCCAAGACCTTGTCATCACCATGCTCCATTCCCTTCTCATCACAATGCTCCATGACCAATATCATCACAATGCTCCATGACCTCTGTCATCAAAACACTCCATGACACCTGACAACACAATGATCCGGGACTCTTGTCATCACAATGCTCCAAGACCCCTGTAATCACAATGCTCCATGACCCCTGTCATCACAATACTCCATGAACATTTTCAGCCCAATGCTCCATGACCCTTGTCATCACAATGATCCATGCCCATGTTATCCAAATGTTCCATGACCCATGTATTCACAATGCACCATGACGCTTGTCATCACAGTGCTCCATGACACCTGTCATCACAATGCTCCATGCCTTTGTCAGCAAAATACTACATGACCTTGTCATTACAATGCTCTATGCACTTGTCATCACAATACTCCATTTCCATTGTCATCACAATCCTCCATGAACTTTGGGATCACATTGCTTCATGCCCTTGTCATCACAATGCTCCATGCTCCTTGAAATCAAAATGATCCATGACCTCTGTCATCACAATGCTCCAAACCCTTGTGATCACAATGTTCCATAACACTTGTCCTCACAACGCTCCATGATGCCTGTCATCACAATAATCCATGCCCTTTTCATCACAAAGCTCCATGACCTTTGTCATCAAAATTCTCAATACACTTGTCATCACAATGCTCCCTGACACTTGTCGTCAGAATGCTTCTTTAACCCTGTCACGAAAAGGCTCCATGCCTTTTTCATCACAAAGCCCCATGCCCTTTTCATCCCAATGCTCCATGCCATTGTCATCAAAATACTCCACAAGCTTGTCATCAGAATGCTCCATGACCCTTGTCATCACAATTCTCCATGCACTTGTCAGCACAATGCTCCCTGACACTTGTCATCACAATGCTCCAAGCCATTGTCATCACAATGCTCCATTACCTTTGTGATCAGAATCCTCAATGGAAGTTTGCATCACAATGCTCCATGCCATTGTCATCACAATGGGCCATTACATATGTCATCACAATGCTCCCTGACACCTCTCTTTACAATACTGCATTACCTGGTCATCACAATGCTCCCTGCCGTTCTCATCACAATGCACCACACCCTTGTCATCAAAATGCTCCATGACCTTTGTCATCACAAAGCTGCATGACCCTTGGCATCACAATGCTCCATGTCATTGTCATCACAATGCTCCATGAACCCTCTCATCACTTTGCTCCATGCCCTTGTCATCACAAAGCTCCATGGCACTTGTCATCACAATGCTCGATGCCCTTCTCATCACAATGCTCCATGCCCTTGTCATTACAATCCTCCATGACCCATGTATCACAGTGTACCGTGCCCTTGTCATCACAATGCGCCATGCCCACTCTCATCACAATAATCCATGAAATATTTCAGACCAATGCTCAATGCACTTCTCATCACAATGCTCCATTACCTCTGTCATAACAAGCTCCATGACCCCTGCCATCACAATGTTCCACGGCCTTGTCATCACAAGGCTCCAGGACCCTTGTCAGCACAATGTTCCAAGACCCATGTAATCACATTGCTCCATGCCCTTGTCATCACAAAGCTCCATGACGCATGTCATCACAATGTTCCATGGCCTTCGCCTCACAATGCTCCATGCCCTTGTCATCACAATGCTTCAAGACCCCCGTAATCACAATGCTCCATGCCCCTTTTCATAAGAATGCTCCATTAGACTTGTCATCACAAGTCTCCATGGTCATCTCATCACAATGCTCCAAGACCTTGTGATCAACATGCTCCATTCCCTTGTCATCACAATGCTCCATGACCCCTGTCATCACAATGCTCCAAACCATTGTCACCACAATGCTCCATTACTTTTGTCATCAGAATCCTCCATGACACTTGGCATCACAATGCTCCATGCCATTGTCATCACAATGCTCCATGACCCCTGTCATCACAATGCTCCGTGACTACAGTCATCACAATGCTTCATAACGTTTGTCATCACAACAATCCATGCCCGCATCATCACAAGGCTCTGTGAACTTTGTAACCTCAATGCTCCATGAACTTTTCATCACAATGCTCCGTGACCCTTGTCATCACAATGCTCCATGCCTTTGTCAGAACAATGCTCCATGACCCTTGCCATCAAATTGTGCCATGCACTTTTCACCACAATGATCCACAAACTTGTCATCGCTATGCTCCATAAACCTTGTAATCACAATGCTCCATGCACTTCTCATCCAAATACTCTCTCACATGAGATATCACAATGTTCCATCACTAGTCATCACAATCCTCCCTCACCCCTGTTATCACAATGTTCCATGACCCCTGTCATCACAATGCTACATCCCCTTATCAGCACAATGTTCCATGACCCCTGACATCACAATGTTCCATAACCCCTGTCATCAAAATGCTCCATGACCCTTTTCATCCCAAAGCTCCATGACCCCTGGCATCACAATGTTCTATAACCCCTGGCATCAAAATGTTCCATTACACTTTTCATCAAATTGCTGCATGACCCTGTCATCAAAATGCTCCCTGCCCTTCTCATCACAATGCACCACACACTTGTCATCAAAATGCTCCATGACCTTTGTCATCACAAAGCTCCATGACCCTTGGCATCACAATGCTCCATGTCATTGTCATCACAATGCTCCATGAACCCTCTCATCACATTGCTCCATGTCCTTGTCATCACAAAGCTCCATGACACTTGTCATCACAATGCTCGATGCCATTCTCATCACAATGCTCCATGCCCTTGTCATTACAATCCTCCATGACCCATGTATCACAGTGTACCGTGCCCTTGTCATGACAAACCGCCATGCCCACTCTCATCACAGTAATCCATGAAACATTTCAGATCAATGCTCAATGCCCTTCTCATCACAATGCACCGTTACCTCTGTCGTAACAATGCTCCATGACACCTGCCATCATAATATTCCACGGCCTTGTCATCACAAGGCTCCATGACCCTTGTCATCACAATGCTCCAAGATCCATGTAATCACAATGCTCCATGCCCTTGTCATCACAAAGCTCCATGACGCATGTTATCAGAATGTTCCATGGTCTTCTCCTCACAATGCTCCATGCCCTTGTCATCACAATGCTCGAAGACTCCAGAAATCACAATGTTCCATTCCCGTTTTCATCAGAATGCTCCATTAGATTTGTCATCACAAGTCTCCATGGTCATCTCCTCACAATGCTCCAAGACCTTGTCATCACCATGCTCCATTCCCTTCTCATCACAATGCTCCATGACCAATATCATCACAATGCTCCATGACCTCTGTCATCAAAACACTCCATGACACCTGACAACACAATGATCCGGGACTCTTGTCATCACAATGCTCCAAGACCCCTGTAATCACAATGCTCCATGACCCCTGTCATCACAATACTCCATGAACATTTTCAGCCCAATGCTCCATGACCCTTGTCATCACAATGATCCATGCCCATGTTATCCAAATGTTCCATGACCCATGTATTCACAATGCACCATGACGCTTGTCATCACAGTGCTCCATGACACCTGTCATCACAATGCTCCATGCCTTTGTCAGCAAAATACTACATGACCTTGTCATTACAATGCTCTATGCACTTGTCATCACAATACTCCATTTCCATTGTCATCACAATCCTCCATGAACTTTGGGATCACATTGCTTCATGCCCTTGTCATCACAATGCTCCATGCTCCTTGAAATCAAAATGATCCATGACCTCTGTCATCACAATGCTCCAAACCCTTGTGATCACAATGTTCCATAACACTTGTCCTCACAACGCTCCATGATGCCTGTCATCACAATAATCCATGCCCTTTTCATCACAAAGCTCCATGACCTTTGTCATCACAATTCTCAATACACTTGTCATCACAATGCTCCCTGACACTTGTCGTCAGAATGCTCCTTGAACCCTGTCACGAAAAGGCTCCATGCCTTTTTCATCACAAAGCCCCATGCCCTTTTCATCCCAATGCTCCATGTCATTGTCATCAAAATACTCCACAAGCTTGTCATCAGAATGCTCCATGACCCTTGTCATCAGAATTCTCCATGCACTTGTCAGCACAATGCTCCCTGACACTTGTCATCACAATGCTCCAAGCCATTGTCATCACAATGCTCCATTACCTTTGTGATCAGAATCCTCAATGGAAGTTTGCATCACAATGCTCCATGCCATTGTCTTCAAAATGGGCCATTACATATGTCATCACAATGCTCCCTGACAACTCTCTTTACAATACTGCATTACCTGGTCATCACAATGCTCCCTGCCGTTCTCATCACAATGCACCACACACTTGTCATCAAAATGCTCCATGACCTTTGTCATCACAAAGCTCCATGACCCTTGGCATCACAGTGCTCCATGTCATTGTCATCACAATGCTCCATGAACCCTCTCATCGCATTGCTCCATGCCCTTGTCATCACAAAGCTCCATGGCACTTGTCATCACAATGCTCGATGCCCTTCTCATCACAATGCTCCATGCACTTGTCATTACAATCCTCCATGACCCATGTATCACAGTGTACCGTGCCCTTGTCATCACAATGCGCCATGCCCACTCTCATCACAATAATCCATGAAATATTTCAGACCAATGCTCAATGCACTTCTCATCACAATGCTCCATTACCTCTGTCATAACAAGCTCCATGACCCCTGCCATCACAATGTTCCACGGCCTTGTCATCACAAGGCTCCAGGACACTTGTTAGCACAATGCTCCAAAACCCATGTAATCACAATGCTCCATGCCCTTGTCATCACAAAGCTCCATGACGCATGTCATCACAATGTTCCATGGCCTTCGCCTCACAATGCTCCATGCCCTTGTCATCACAATGCTTCAAGACCCCCGTAATCACAATGCTCCATGCCCCTTTTCATAAGAATGCTCCATTAGACTTGTCATCACAAGTCTCCATGGTCATCTCCTCACAATGCTCCAAGACCTTGTCATCACCATGCTCCATTCCCTTGTCATCACAATGCTCCAAGACCCCTGTCATAACAATTCTCCATGAACATTTTCAGCCCAATTCTCTATGACCTTCTCATCACAATGCTCCATGACCAATATCATCACAATGCTCCATGACCACTGTCATCACAACACTCCATGACACCTGACAACACAATGATCCGGGACTCTTGTCATCACAATGCTCCAAGACCCCTGTAATCACAATGCTCCATGACCCCTGTCATCACAATACTCCATGAACATTTTCAGCCCAATGCTCCATGACACTTGTCATCACAATGATCCATGCCCATGTTATCCCAATGTTCCATGACCCATGTATTCACAATTCTCCATGACGCTTGTCATCACAGTGCTCCATGACACCTGTCATCACAATGCTCCACGCCTTTGTCAGCAAAATGCTACATGACCTTGTCATTACAATGCTCTATGCACTTGTCATCACAATACTCCATTTCCATTGTCATCACAATCCTCCATGAACTTTGGGATCACATTGCTTCATGCCCTTGTCATCACAATGCTCCATGCTCCTTGAAATCAAAATGATCCATGACCTCTGTCATCACAATGCTCCAAACCCTTGTGATCACAATGTTCCATAACACTTGTCCTCACAACGCTCCATGATGCCTGTCATCACAATAATCCATGCCCTTTTCATCACAATGCTCCATGACCTTTGTCATCAAAATTCTCAATACACTTGTCATCACAATGCTCCCTGACACTTGTCGTCAGAATGCACCTTGAACCCTGTCACGAAAAGGCTCCATGCCTTTTTCATCACAAAGCCCCATTCCCTTTTCGTCACAATGCTCCATGCCATTGTCATCAAAATACTCCACAAGCTTGTCATCAGAAAGCTCCATGACCCTTGTCATCACAATGCTCCATGCACTTGTCAGCACAATGCTACCTGACCCTTGTCATCACAATGCTCCAAGCCATTGTCATTCACAATGCTCCATTACCTTTGTCATCAGAATCCTCCATGACACTTGGCATCACAATGCTCCATGCCATTGTCATCACAATGGGCCATTACATATGTCATCACAATGCTCCCTGACACCTATCTTCACAATACTGCATGACCTGGTCATCACAATGCTCCATGCCCTTGTCATCATAATGCGCCTTTCCAAATGTCATGACAATAATCCATGAAACTTATTAGACCAATGTTCCGTGCCCTTGTCATCACAATGCTCTATTCCCTTGTTATCACAATGATCCCAGACCCCTGTAATCAGAATGCTCCCTGCCCCTTTACATCAGTATGTTCCATGAGACTTGTCATCACAAGGCTCCATGGTTTTCTCATCACAATGCTCCAGGACCTTGTCATCACAATGCTTCACGATATTGTCATGAAAATTCCCAATGGCCCTTGTCATCATAATGCTCCAAGCCCTAGTCATCACAATGCTCAATTATATTTGTCATCACAATCCTTCATTATATTTGGCATCACAATGCTCTATGCCATTGTCATCGCAATGGACCATTACATATGTCATCACAATGCTCCCTGACACCTGTCTTCACAATATTCCATGCCCTTGTCATCACAAAGATCAATGCCCTTGTAATCACAATGCTCCATGCCTTTGTTTTCACAATGTTCCAAGAACCCTGTAATCAGAATGCTCCATGCCCCTTTTCATCAGTATGCTCCATGAGATTTGTCATCACAAGGCTCCATGGTTTTCTCATCACAATGCTCCAGGACCTTGTCATCACAATGCTTCAAGACATTGTCCTGAAAATTCTCAATGGCCCTTGTCATCATAATGCTCCAAGCCCTCGTCATCACAATGCTCCATTATATTTGTCATCACAATCCTCCATTACATTTGGCATCACAATGCTCCATGCCATATTTATCGCAATGGACTATGACATATGTCATCAAAATGCTCCCTGACACCTGTCTTCAAAATACTCCATGCCCTTGACATCACAATGCTCCATGCCCTTGTCATCACAATGCACCATGTCCACTATCATCACAATAATCTATGAAACTTGTCAGACCAATTCTCCATGCCCCTGTCATCACAATGCTCCATGCCCTTGTCATCACAATGCTCCATGACACCTTTCATCACAATGCTCCGTGACTCCAATGCTCCATGACACCTTTCATCACAATGCTCCGTGACTCCAATCATCACAATGCTTCATGACCTTTGTCATCACAATTGTCCATGCCCTCGTCATCAACAGACTCTGTGACCTTTTTAACCACAATGCTCAATGAACTTTTCATCACAATTCTCTGTGAAACTTGTCATCACAATGCTCCATGTCTTTGTCAAAACAATGCTCCATGACCATTGTCATCACAATGTGCCACGCACATTTCATCACAACGTTCCAAACTTTGTCATTGCAATGCTCCATAAACCTTGTAATCACAATGGTCCATGCACTTCTCATCAAAATGCTCTCTCACCAGAGATATCACAATGTTCCATCACTAGTCATCACAATACACCCTCATCCTTGTAATCACAATGTTCCATGACACTCTCATCACAATGCTACATCCCCTTATCATCACAATGTTCCATGACCCCTGCCATCACAATGTTCCATAAGCCCTGTCATCAAAATGCTCCATGACACTTTCCATCCCAAAGCTCCAAGACCCCTGCCATCACAATGTTCTATAACCCCTGCCATCAAAATGTTCCATTACACTTTTTATCAAATTGCTGCATGACCCGGTCATCAAAATGCTCCCTGCCCTTCTCATCAAAATGCACCATGCACTTGTCATTAAAATGCTCCATTACTTTTGTCATCACAATGTTCCAAGACCCTTTGCATCACAATTCTCCATGTCATTGTCATCACAATGCTCCATGAACCCTCTCATCACATTGCACCTTTCCCTTGTCATCACAAAGCTCCATGACACTTGTCATCACAATGCTCGATGCCCTTCTCATCACAATGCTCCATGCCCTTGTCATTACAGTCCTGCATGACCCATGTATCACAGTGTTCCGTGCCCTTGTCATCACAATGCTCCATGCCCACTCTCATCACAATAATCCATGAAACATTTCAGACATAAGTTCCATACCCTTCTCATCACAATGCTCCATTACCCCTGTCATAACAATGCACCATGACCCCTGCCATCACAATGTTCCACGGCCTAGTCATCACAAGGTTCCATGATACTTCTCATCACAATGCTCAAGACCCCGGAAATCACAATGCTCCATGCCCTTCTCATCACAAAGCTCCATGACGCATGTCATCGGAATGTTCCATGGGCTTCTCATCAAAATGCTCCATGCCCTTGTCATCACAATGCTTCAAGACCCTTGTAATCACAATGTTCCATGCCCCTTTTCATCTCAATGCTCCATGAACCCTGACATCACAATGCACCATGCCCATCATCATAATGCTTCAGGCTATTGTTAGCACAATGAAATCAAATTTATCCATGACCTCTCTCATCACAATGCTCCATGACCCCTGTCATCACAATACTCCATGAACGTTTTCAGCCCCATGCTCCATGACACTTGTTATCACAATGATCCATGCCGTTGTCATCACAATGCTCCATGACCCCTGTATTCACAATGCTCCGTGACGCTTGTCATCACAGTGCTCCATGTCACCTGTCATTACAATGCTCCATGCTTTTGTCAGCAAAATACTACATGACCTTGTCATTACAATGCTCTATGCGCTTGTCATCACAGTACTCCATTACCATTGTCATCAAAATCCTCCATGAACATTGGGATCTCTTTGCTTCATTCCCTTTGTCATCACAATCCTTCATGCTCCTTGAAATCAAAATGATTCATGACCTCTGTCATCACAGTGCTCCAAAACCTTGTGATCACAACGTTCCATAACACTTGTCATCACAACGCTCCATGATGCCTTTTTCATCACTATTCTTTATGCCGTTTTCATCACAATGCTCCATGCCACTGTCATCAAAATACTCCACAAGCTTTTCATCAGAATGCTCCATGACGCTTGTCATCACAATTCTCCATGCACTTGTCAGCACAATGCTCCCTGACTCTTGTCATCACAATGCTCCATGTGCTTGTCAGGACAATGCTCCATGACACATGTCATCACAATGCACCATACGCTTGCCATCACAGTGCTCCACAATCTCGTCATCATAATTCTCCATAAAACTTCTCATCACAGTGCTCCATGCACTTCTCATCAAAATGATCTCTCACCCCTGATATTACAAAGTTACATCACTATTCGTCACTATACACCCTCACCCCTGTCATCACAATGTTCCATGACTCCTGTCATCACAATGCTACATGCACTTATCATCACAATGTTCGATGACCTCTGACATCACATTATTCCAATACCCCTGTCATCAAAATGCTCCATGACCCTTTTCATCAAAATGCTCTATGACTCCTGACATCACAATGTTCAATAACACATGTCATCAAAATGTTCCATGACACTTTTCATCAAATTGCTCAATGACCCTGTCATCACACTGCTCCCGGCCCTTCTCATCACAATGCACAACGCCCTTGTCATCAAAATGCTCCATGATCTTTGTCATCACAAAGATCCATTACCCTTGGCATCACAATGCTCCATGTCATTTTCATCACAGTGCTCCATGAACGCTCTCATCACATTGCTCCATGCCCTTGTCATCACAAAGCTCCATAACACATGTCATCAGAATGCTCCATGGCTTCTCATCATAATGCTCTATGCCCTTGCCATCACAATGCTCCATTACCCCTGTCATAACAATGCTCCATGACCCCTGCCATCAGGATGTACCATGGCCTTGTTATCACAAGGCTCCATGACCCTTCTCATCACAATGCTCCAAGACCCCTGTAATCACAATGCTCCATGCCCCTTTTCATCTCAATGATCCATGAACCCTGTCATCACAATGCACCATGCCCATCATCATAATGCTTCATGCTATTGTCATCACTATGAAATCAAAATGCTCCATGAACTCTGTCATAAGAATGCTCCAAACCCTTGTGATCACAATATTCCATAACACTTGTCATTACAATGCCCCATGATACTCGTCATCACAATTATCCGTGGTCTTCTCATCACAAGGCTCCATGAACTTTGTCATCACAATGCTCAATACACTCATCATCAAAATGCTCCCTGACACTTGTTATCTGTATGCTCCTTGAATCCTGTCATGAGAAGGCTCCATGGATTTTTCATCACAATGATCCATGCCCTTTTCATCACAGTACTCCAAGACCCCTGTAATCACAATGTTCCATGCCCTTTTCATCACAAAGCTAAATGACGCATGTCATTAGAATGCTCCTTGGCCTTCTCCTCACAAATCTCCATTCCCTTGTCAGCACAGTCTTCCAAGACCCCTATAATCTCAGTGGTACATGCCCCTTTTCATCAGTATGCTCCATGAGATTTGTCATCACAAGGCACCATGGTTTTCTTATCACAATGCTCAAGAACATTGTCATTACAATGCTTCGCGACCTTGTCATGAAAATTCTCAATGGCCCTTGTCATCATAATGCTCCAGTCCCTAGTCATCACAATGCTCCATTATATTTGTCATCAAAATCCTCCATTACATTTGTCATCACAATGCTCCATGCCATTGTCATCGAAATGGACCGTGACATATGTCATCAAAATGCTCCCTGACACCTTTCTTCAAAATACTCCATGTACTATTTATCACAATGCTCCATGCCCCTGTCATCACAATGCTCCATGCCCTTGTCATCACAATGCTCCATGACCCCTGTCATCACAATGCTCCGTGACTCCAGTCATCACAATGCTTCATAGTATTTGTCATCACAATGGTCCATGCCCGCGTCCTCACAAGGCTCTGTGTGCTTTTTTTTTTTTTACACTAAAAATGAATATTTATTCAGAAGGAAAAAACAAATCATAAGAACATGCACATTTCTAAAACTTTTCAAATAACACAAACATCACAAATCTTCATACTCACAAAACATCTCTACTGTATTTGTATGAGTTACCTGTCCAAAACATCTGTGTAATACCTTTTTTCCTTACATTTTTTGGCAACATTCCCTTTGATTACCCTCACATTTCAGCCATTTTGTGATGTCATTTTTTTCATTGTAATATACATCAGTTTTTAATCATGATTTAGCAAAAAATGAGATTCATTCTTCTTATTTTAGAAAGTTTCTTGAGCTTACATCTTATGTTAAAATTTTAAGATAAGTTTTAACTTGAGGAAACTTCTATTAAGTTTTCTTTATACATGAGCTGTCAGGTGTGGAAGAATTTTCCACGAACCAATTTCTGAGTCTGTGTATTACAAGCCTTGTTTCTTCTTCCCGCATATTTTTGGTGCCAATAACAGCATGGAAACACTCAAGTCACAATATGACGTTATGACTGCACCCCTGCATAATGGTGCCAGATGAGTCTATGCACTGGGCAGCAGGGGGATTGCTGGCAGCCATTTCTACACCTGCATGGCCAGCAGTACATTAACTATGCATGGAAGCAAGTAAGAACATAAATATATTCCATGGAACCCAAATGAAAGTATCAACAACTTCTCCATGGCTGGATCCTAAAAGTGTGTCCATGGTCACATAAAAGCCACTTACCTGGAAGGTAAGTGTGATAGTAGGAAGTTAGAATGGAAGGGAGCAGCCATGCTGATTGTGGTTAAAATATCATTTACAAAATTTATGAAAACCAGTGCCCAAGTTATCACATTGCTAGAGCTGATTCCAGGCTCCTAGCATTGAGGATCCTGAAGCTGACATTGGTGTCTAAGTAAATATGCCTCTGCTCTTAGTTTTTTTTTTTTTTAATTTGTATTTTTTTTTATTTTACAAATTTAATCAGTTATACATATACATATGTTCCCATATCCCCTCCCTTTTGCGTCTCCCTCCCACCCTCCCTATTCCACCCCTCCAGGCGGTCACAAAGAACCGAGCTGATCTCCCTGTGCTATGTGGCTGCTTCCCACTAGCTATCTACCTTACATTTGGTAGTGTATATATGTCCATGCCGCTCTTTCACTTTGTCACAGCTTACCCTTCCCCCTCCCCATATCCTCAAGTCCATGCTCTAGTAGGTCTGTGTCTTTATTCCTGTCTTACCCCTATGTTCTTGATGACATTTTTTTCTTAAATTCCATATATATGTGTCAGCATACAGTATTTGTCTTTCTCTTTCTGACTTACTTCACTCTGTATGACAGACTCTAGGTCCATCCACCTCATTACAAATAGCTCAATTTCATTTCTTTTTATGGCTGAGTAATATTCCATTGTATATATGTGCCACATCTTCTTTATCCATTCATCCGATGATGGACACTTAGGTTGTTTCCATCTCCGGGCTATTGTAAATAGGGCTGCTATGAACATTTTGGTACATGTCTCTTTTTGAATTATGGTTTTCTCAGGGTATATGCCCAGTAGTGGGATTGCTGGGTCATATGGTAGTTCTATTTGTAGTTTTTTAAGGGACCTCCATACCGTTCTCCATAGTGGCTGTACCAATTCACATTCCCACCAGCAGTGCAAGAGTGTTCCCTTTTTTCCACACCCTCTCCAGCATTTATTGTTTCTAGATTTTTTGATGATGGCCATTCTGACTGGTGTGAGATGATATCTCATTGTAGTTTTGATTTGCATTTCTCTAATGAGTAAAGATGTTGAGCATCCTTTCATGTGTTTGTTGGCTGTCTGTATATCTTCTGTGGAAAAATGTCTATTTAGGTCTTCTGCCCATTTTTGGATTGGGTTGTCTGTTTTTTTGCTATTGAGCTGCATGAGCTGCTTATAAATTTTGGAGATTAATCCTTTGTCAGTTGCTTCATTTGCAAATATTTTCTCCCATTCTGAGGGTTGTCTTTTGGTCTTGTTTATGGTTTCCTTTGCTGTGCAAAAGCTTTTAAGTTTCATTAGGTCCCATGTGTTTATTTTTGTCTTTATTTCCATTTCTCTAGGAGGTGGGTCAAAAAGGATCTTGCTGTGATTTATGTCATAGAGTGTTCTGCCTATGTTTTCCTCTAGGAGTTTGATAGTGTCTGGCCTTATATTTAGGTCTTTAATCCATTTTGAGCTAATTTTTGTGTATGGTGTTAGGGAGTGATCTAATCTCATACTTTTACATGTCCCTGTCCAGTTTTCCCAGCACCACTTATTGAAGAGACTGTCCTTTCTCCACTGTACATTCCTGCCTCCTTTATCAAAGATAAGGTGACCATATGTCCGTGGGTTTATCTCTAGGCTTTCTATCCTGTTCCATTGATCTATCTTTCTGTTTTTGTGCCAGTACCATACTGTCTTGATTACTGTAGCTTTGTAGTATAGTCTGAAGTCAGGGAGCCTGATTCCTCCAGCTCCATTTTTCGTTCTCAAGATTGCTTTGGCTATTCGGGCTCTTTTGTGTTTCCATACAAATTGTGAAATTTTTTGTTCTAGTTCTGTGAAAAATGCCATTGGTAGTTTGATAGGTATTGCATTGAATCTGTAGATTGCTTTGGGTAGTAGAGTCATTTTCACAATGTTGATTCTTCCAATCCAAGAACATGGTACATCTCTCCATCTGTTTGTATCATCTTTAATTTCTTTCATCAGTGTCTTATAATTTTCTGCATACAGGTCTTTTGTCTCCTTAGGTAGGTTTATTCCTAGATATTTTATTCTTTTTGTTGCAATGGTAAATGGGAGTGTTTCCTTGATTTCACTTTCAGATTTTTCATCATTAGTATATAGGAATGCCAGAGATTTCTGTGCATTAATTTTGTATCCTGCAACTTTACCAAATTCATTGATTAGCTCTAGTAGTTTTCTGGTAGCATCTTTAGGATTCTCTATGTATAGTATCATGTCATCTGCAAACAGTGACAGCTTTACTTCTTCTTTTCCCATTTGGATTCCTTTTATTTCCTTTTCTTCTCTGATTGCTGTGGCTAAAACTTCCAAAACTATGTTGAATAAGAGTGGTGAGAGTGGGCAACCTTGTCTTGTTCCTGATCTTAGTGGAAATGGTTTCAGTTTTTCACCATTGAGGACGATGCTGGCTGTGGGTTTGTCATATATGGCCTTTATTAAGTTGTGGAAAGTTCCCTCTATGGCGACTTTCTGCAGGGTTTTTATCATAAATGGGTGTTGAATTTTGTCAAAAGCTTTCTCTGCATCTATTGAGATGATCATATGGTTTTTCTCCTTCAGTTTGTTAATATGGTGTATCACATTGATTGATTTGCGTATACTGAAGAATCCTTGCATTCCTGGAATAAACCCCACTTGATCATGGTGTATGATCCTTTTAATGTGCTGTTGGATTCTGTTTGCTAGTATTTTGTTGAGGATTTTTGCATCTATGTTCATCAGTGATATTGGCCTGTAGTTTTCTTTCTTTGTGACATCCTTGTCTGGTTTTGGTATCAAGGTGATGGTGGCCTCGTAGAATGAGTTTGGGAGTGTTCCTCCCTCTGCTATATTTTGGAAGAGTTTGAGAAGGATAGGTGTTAGCTCTTCTCTAAATGCTTGATAGAATTCGCCTGTGAAGCCATCTGGTCCTGGGCTTTTGTTTGTTGGAAGATTTTTAATCACAGTTTCAATTTCAGTGCTTGTGATTGGTCTGTTCATATTTTCTATTTCTTCCTGATTCAGTCTTGGTAGGTTGTGCATTTCTAAGAATTTGTCCATTTCTTCCAGGTTGTCCATTTTATTGGCATAGAGTTGCTGATAGTAATCTCTCATGATCTTTTGTATTTCTGCAGTGTCAGTTGTTACTTCTCCTTTTTCATTTCTAATTCTATTGATTTGAGTCTTCTCCCTTTTTTTCTTGATGAGTCTGGCTAATGGTTTATCAATTTTGTTTATCTTCACAAAGAACTAGCTTTTAGTTTTATTGATCTTTGCTATCATTTCCTTCATTTCTTTTTCATTTATTTCTGATCTGATTTTTATGATTTCTTTCCTTCTGCTAACTTTGGGATGTTTTTGTTCTTCTTTCTCTAATTGCTTTAGGTGCAAGGTTAGGTTGTTTATTCGAGATATTTCCTGTTTCTTAAGGTGGGATTGTATTGCCATAAACTTCCCTCTTAGAACTGCTTTTGCTGCATCCCATAGGTTTTGGGTCGTCGTGTCTCCATTGTCATTTGTTTCTAGGTATTTTTTAATTTCCTCTTTGATTTCTTCAGTGATCACTTCGTTATTAAGTAGTGTATTGTTTAGCCTCCATGTGTTTGTATGTTTTACAGCTCTTTTCCTGTAATTGATATCTAGTCTCATAGCATTGTGGTCGGAAAAGATACTTGATACAATTTCAATTTTCTTAAATTTACCAAGGCTTGATTTGTGACCCAAGATATGATCTATCCTGGAGAATATTCCATGAGCACTTGAGAAAAATGTGTATTCTGTTGTTTTTGGATGGAATGTCCTATAAATATCAATTAAGTCCATCTTGTTTAATGTATCATTTAAAGCTTGTGTTTCCTTATTTATTTTCATTTTGGATGACCTGTCCATTGGTGAAAGTGGGGTGTTAAAGTCCCCTACTATGATTGTGTTACTGTCGATTTCTCCTTTTATGGCTGTTAATATTTCCCTTATGTATTGAGGTGCTCCTATGTTTGGTGCATAAATATTTACAATTGTTATATCTTCTTCTTGGATTGATCCCTTGATCATTATGTAGTGTCCTTCTTTGTCTCTTCTAGTAGTCTTTATTTTAAAGTCTATTTTGTCTGATATGAGAATTGCTACTCCAGCTTTCTTTTGGTTTCCATTTGCATGGAATATCTTTTTCCATCCCCTTACTTTCAGTCTGTATGTATCTCTAGGTCTGAAGTGGGTCTCTTGTAGACAGCATATATATGGGTCTTGTTTTTGTATCCATTCAGCCAGTCTGTGTCTTTTGGTGGGAGCATTTAGTCCATTTACATTTAAGGTAATTATTGATATGTATGTTCCTATTCCCATTTTCTTAATTGTTTTGGGTTCGTTATTGTAGTTCTTTTCCTTCTGTTGTGTTTCTTGCCTAGAGAAGTTCCTTTAGCATTTGTTGTAAAGCTGGTTTGGTGGTGCTGAACTCTCTCAGCTTTTGCTTGTCTGTAAAGGTTTTAATTTCTCCATCAAATCTGAATGAGATCCTTGCTGGGTAGAGTAATCTTGGTTGCAGGTTTTTCTCCTTCATCACTTTAAGTATGTCCTGCCACTCCCTTCTGGCTTGTAGAGTTTCTGCTGAGAGATCAGCTGTTATCCTGATGGGGATTCCCTTGTGTGTTATTTGTTGTTTTTGCCTTGCTGCTTTTAATATGATTTCTTTGTGTTTAATTTTTGACAGTTTGATTAATATGTGTCTTGGTGTATTTCTCCTTGGATTTATTCTGTATGGGACTCTCTGTGCCTCCTGGACTTGATTAACTATTTCCTTTCCCATATTAGGGAAGTTTTCAACTATAATCTCTTCAAATATTTTCTCAGTCCCTTTCTTTTTCTCTTCTTCTTCTGGAACCCCTATAATTCGAATGTTGGTGCGTTTAATGTTGTCCCAGAGGTCTCTGAGACTGTCCTCTGTTCTTTTCATTCTTTTTTCTTTATATTGCTGTGCAGCAGTTATTTCCACTATTTTATCTTCCACCTCACTTATCCGTTCTTCTGCCTCAGTTATTCTGCTATTGATCCCATCTAGAGTATTTTTTATTTCATTTATTGTGTTTTTAATCGATGCTTGATTCGTCTTTAGTTCTTCTAGGTCCTTGTTAACTGTTTCTTGCATTTTGTCTATTCTATTTCCAAGATTTTGGATCATCTTTACCATCATTATTCTGAATTCTTTTTCAGATAGACTGCCTATTACCTCTTCATTTGTTAGGTCTGGTGGGTTTTTATCTTGCTCCTTCTCCTGCTGTGTGTTTTTCTGTCTTCTCATTTTGCTTATGTTACTGTGTTTGGGGTCTCCTCTTTGCAGGCTGCAGGTTCGTAGTTCCCGTTGTTTTTGGTGTCTGTCCCCAGTGGCTAAGGTTGGTTTAGTGGGTTGTGTAGGCTTCTTGGTGGAGGGGACTACTGCCTGTGTTCTGGTGGATGAGGCTGGATCTTGTCTTTCTGGTGGGCAGGTCCACGCCTGGTGGTGTGTTTTGGGGTGTTTGCGGACTTTTTATGAATTGAGGCAGCCTCTCTGCTAATGGGTGGCGTTGTGTTCCTGTCTTGCTAGTTGTTTGGCATAGGGTGTCCAGCACTGTAGCTTGCTGGTCGTTGAGTGAAGCTGGGTGCTGGTGTTGAGATGGAGATCTCTGGAAGATTTTCGCCGTTTGATATTATGTGGAGCTGGGAGGTCTCTTGTGGACCAGTGTCCTGAAGTTCTCTCTCCCACCTCAGAGGCACAGCACTGAATCCTGGTTACTCAATTTGGGATGATTTGTTGTCTATTCATGTATTCCACAGATGCAGGGTACATGGAGTTGATTGTGGAGCTTTAATCTGCTGCTTCTGAGGCTGCTGGGAGAGGTTTCCCTTTCTCTTCTTTGTTCTCACAGCTCCTGGGTCTCAGCTTTGGATTTGGCCCCGCCTCTGCGTGTAGGTCGCCGGAGGGCGTCTGTTCTTCGCTCAGACAGGACAGGGTTAAAGGAGCAGCCTCTTCGGGGACACTGGCTCACTCAGGCCGGGCGGGAGGGAGGGGCACGGAGTGCGGGGCGAGCCTGCAGCGGCAGAGGTCGGCGTGACGGTGTGTGCTTTTTAACCACAATGCTCCATGAACTTTTCATCACAATTCTCCGTGACCCTTATCATCAAAATGCTCCATGCCTTTGTCAGCAAAATGCTCCATGACCCTTGTCATTACAATGTGCCACTTGCTTTTCATCCCATCGGTCCTCAAATTTGTCATCGCAATGCTCCATAAACCTTGTAATCACAATGCTCCTTGGCTTTCTCATCACAATGCTCCATTACCCCTGTCATAACAATGCTCCATGACCCCTGCCATCACAATGTTCCACGGCCGTGTCATCACAAGGCTCCATGACACTTGACATCACAATGTTCCAAGACCCCTGTAATCACAATGCTCCATGCCCCTTTTCATCAGTATGCTTCATGAGATTTGTCATCACAAGCCTCCATTGTTTCTCATCACAGTGCTCTAGGACCTTGTAATCACAATGTTTCATGACTTGTCATGAAAATACTCAATGGCCCGTGTCATCATAATGCTCCAATCCCTAGTCATCACAATGCTCCTTTAAATTTGTCATCACAATCCTCCATTACATTTGGCATCACAATGCTCCCTGCCATTGTCATCGCAATGGAACATGACATATGTCATCACAATGCTCCCTGACACCTGTCTTCACAATACTCCATGACCTTCTCATCACCATGATCCATGCCCTTGTCATCACAATGCACCATGTCCACTCTCATCACAATAATCTATGAAGCTTGTCAGACAAATGCACGATGCCCCTGACAACACAATGCTCCATGGCCTTGTCATCACAATCCTCCATGACACCTGTCATCACAATGCTCCGTGACTCCAGGCATAACAATGCTTCATAACATTTGTCAATACAATGGTCCATGCCCACGTCATCACAAGGCTCTGTGACCTTTGTAATGACAATGCTCCTTGAACTTTCTATCACAATGTTCCGTGACCCTTGTCATCACACTGCTCCATGCCTTTGTCAGAAAAATGCTCCATGACCCTTGTCATCACAGTGTGCCACACAATTTTCATAACAACGGTCGACATATTTGTCATGGCAATGCTCCATAAATATTGTAATCACAATGCTCCATGCTCTTTTCATCACAATGCTCCATAACCCCTGGCATATCAATGCTCCATGACCCCTGCCATCACAATGTCCCACGGCCTTGTCATCACAATGCTCCCTGACCCTTGTCATCACAATGCTTGAAGACCCCTGTAATCACAATGCTCCATGCCCTTGTCATCACAAAGTTCCATGACACATGTCATCAGAATGTTCCATGAACTTCTCATTAAAATGTCCCATGCCCTTGTCATA
Organism: Mesoplodon densirostris; assembly: GCF_025265405.1. Classification (NCBI taxonomy): domain Eukaryota; kingdom Metazoa; phylum Chordata; class Mammalia; order Artiodactyla; family Ziphiidae; genus Mesoplodon; species Mesoplodon densirostris. Next base: position 11,378,234 of record NW_026778195.1, on the reverse strand, counting down.
ACAATGCTCCCAGACCCCTGTAATCACAATGCTCCATGCAACTTTGCATCTCAATGCTCCATGAACCCTGTCATCACAATGCATCATGCCCATCATCATAATTCTTCCGGCTATTGTCAGCACAATGAAATCAAAGTTCTCTATGTCCTCACAATGCTCCATGACCCCTGTCATTACAATACTCCAGGAACATTTTCAGCCCAATGCTCCATGCCCTTGTCATCACAATGCTCCATGACCCCTGTCATCACAGTACTCCATGATCATTTTCAGCCTAATGCACCATGACCTTCTCATCACAATGCTCCATGACCAATATCATCACAATGCTCCAGGACCACTGTCATCACAACACTCCATTACCCCTGACAACACAGTATTCGGGGACTCTTGTCATCACAATGCTCCATGACACCTGTCATCACAATACTCCATGAACATTTTCAGCCCAATGTTCCATGACACTTGTCATCACAATGATCCATGCCCTTGTCATCCCAATGCTCCATGACCCCTGTATTCACAATGCTATGTGACGCATGTCATCACAGTGGTCCATGACACCTGTCATCACAATGTTCCATGCCTTTGTCAGCAAAATGCTACATGACATTGTCATTACAATGTTCTATGTGCTTGTCATCACAATACTCCATTACCATTGTCTTCAAAATCCTCCATGAACCTTGGGATAACATTGTTTCATGCCGTTGTCATCACAGTGCTCCATGATCCTTGAAATCAAAATGATTCATGACCGGTTTCATCACAATGCTCCAAACACTTGTGATCACAATGTTCCATAACACTTGTCATCACAACGCTCCATGATGCCTGTCATCAAAATACTCCATGCCCTTTTCATCACAATGCTCCATGACCTTTGTCATAACAATTCTCAATACACTTGTCATCACAATGCTCCCTGACACTTGTCGTCAGAATGCTCCATGAACCCTGTCACAAAAAGGCTCCATGCCTTTTTCATCACAATGCCACATGCAGTTTTCATCACAATGCTCCATGCCATTGTCATCCAAATACTCCACAAGCTTGTCATCAGAATTCTCCATGACCCTTGTCATCACAATTCTCCATGCACTTACCAGCACTATGCTCCCTGACCCTTTTCATCACAATGCTCCAAGCCATTGTCATCACAATGTTCCATTACATTTGTCATCAGAATCCTCCATGACACTTGCATCACAATGCTCCATGCCATTGTAATCACAATGGGCCATTACATATGTCCTCACAATGCTCCCTGACACCTGTCTTCCAATACTGTATGACCTGGTCTTCACAATGCTCCATCCCCTTGTCATCACAATGCGCCATTCCAACTGTCATTGCAATAATCTATGAAATATATTAGACCAATGATCCATGCCCTTGTCATCACAATGCTCCATGCCCTTGTTATCACAATGCTCCATGACCCCTGTCATCACAATGCTCCGTGACTCCAGTCATCACAGTGCTTCATGACCTTTGTCATCACAATGGTCCATGCCCTCGTCATCAACAGTCTCTGTGACCTTTTTAACCATAATGCTCCATGAACTTTTCATCACAATGCTCTTTGACCCTTGTCATCACAATACTCTATGCCTTTCTCAGCACAATGCTCCAAGACCGTTGTCATTACAACGCTCCATGTGCTTGTCAGCACAATGCTCCATGACACATATCATCACAATTTGCCATGCGCTTGTCATCAAGTGCTCCACAATCTTGTCATCACAATGCTCCATAAACCTTGTCATCACAATGCTCCATGCACTTCTCAACAAAATGCTCTCTCTCAACTGATATCACAATGTTTCATCACTATTCATCACAATACTCCCTCAGCCCTGTCATCACAATGTTCTATGACTCCTGTCATCACAATGCTACATGCAATTATCATCACAATATTCGATGACCCCTGACATCACATTGTTCCATAACCCCTGTCATCAAAATGCTCCATGACCCTATTCATCAAAACGTTCCATGTCCCCTGACATCACAATGCTCCATGACCCCTGTCATCACAATGCTCCATGCCCATTTCATCACAATGCTCCATGCCATTGTCATCACAATAATCCATAAGCTTGTCATCAGAATGCTCCGTGACACTTGTCATCACAATGCTCTATATGCACTGTCATCACAATGCTCCATAACCCTTGTCATTACAGTGCTCCATGACGCTCGTCATTCACAATTATCCATGGTCTTCTCATCACAATGCTCCACGCCCTTGTCATCTAAATGCTCCATGACACTTGTCATCTCAATGCTCCATGGCCACTCTCATCACAATGCTCCATACCCCTTGTCATTATAGCGCTCCATGACGCTCGTCATCACAATTATCCATGGTCTTCTCATCACAATGCTCCACGGTCTTGCCATCACAATGCTCCATGCCCTGGTCATCACAATGCTCCATGTTCCCTATCATCACAATTCTCCACGTTCTTGGCATCACTATGTTCCATGACACTTCCCATCACAGTGTTAAATGCTTTGTCATCACAATACTCCACAAGCTTGTCATCAGAATACTCCATGACCCTTGTCATCACAATGATCCATGACCCCTGTCATCACAATGCTCTATGAGACGTATCATCACAATGCGCCATGCCCCTTGTCATTACAGTGCTCCATGATGTTCGTCCCCAGAATTATCCATGGTCTTCTCATCACAGTGCTCCACGGTCTTGCCATCACAATGCTCCATGCCCTGGTCATCTCAATGCTCCATGTCCCTTGTCATCACAATTTTCCACGTCCTTTTCATCACAATGCTCCATGACATTTCTCATCACAATGTTACATGCTATTGTCATCACAATTCTCCATGCACTTGTCATTGTAATGCCCCATGACCACTGTCATAGCAATCTCCATGCCTTTGTCATCACAAAGCTTCATGACCTTTTCATCAAAATTCTCAATGGCCGTTGTCATCACAATGCTCCATGCCCTTGTCATCACAATGCTCCATGACCCTTGTCATCACAATGCTCCAAGCCCTTATCATCACATTGCACCATTACCTTTGTCATCACAATCCTCCATAACACTTGGCATCACAATGCTCCATGCAATTGTCATCACAATGGAACATGAAATATGCTATCACAATGCTCCCTGACACCTGTCTTCACAATACTCCATGACCTTGTCATCACAATGCTCCATGCCCTTGTCATCACAAAGTGCTATGCCCACTGTAAACACAATTATCCATGAAACTTGTCAGACCAATGCTCCATGCCCCTGTCATCACAATGCTACATGACACCATTCATCAAAATGCTCCGTGTGTCCCATCATCACAAGGCTTCATGACCTGTGTCATCACAATGGTCAATGCCCTCATCATCACAAGGCTCTGTGAAATTTGTCACCACAATGCTCCATGAACTTTTCATCACAATGTTCCATGTCATTGTCATCACAATTCTCCATGAACGCTCTCATCCCATTGCTCCATGACTTGTCATCACAAAGCTCCATGATGCATGTCATCAGAATGCTCCATGGCCTTCTCATCACAATGTTCCATGCCCTTGCCATCACAAAGCTCCATTAGCCCTATCATAACAATGCTCCATGACCCCTGCCATCACGATGTTCCATGGACTTGTCATCACAAGGCTCCATGACGATTCTCATCACAATGCTCCAAGACCCCTGTAATCACAATGCTCCATGCCCCTTTTCATTTCAATGATCCATGAACCCTGTCATCACAATGCACCATGCCCATCATCATAATGCTTCATGCTATTGTCATCACAATGAAATCAGAATTCTCCATGACCTCTGTCATCATAATGCTCCAAACCATTGTGATCACGATGTTCCATAACACTTATCATCACAACACCCCATGACGCTCGTCATCACAATTATCCATGGTCTTCTCATCACAATGCTCCATGACCTTTGTCATCACAATGCTCAATACACTTGTCATCACAATGCTCCTTGACACTTGTCATCAGTATGCTCCTTGAACCCTGTCATGACAACGTTCCATGCCTTTTTCATCACAATGTTCCATGCCCTTGTAATCACAAAGCTCCATGATGCATGTCATCAGAACGCTCCATGGCCATCTCATCCCAATGCTCGATGCCCTTGTCATCAGAATGCTCCACGACTCCTGTAATCACAATGCTCCATGCTCCTTTTCATCAGAATATTCCATGAGACTTGTCATCACAAGTTTCCATGGTCTTCTAATCACAATGCTTCAGTACCTTGTCATCACAATCCTCCAGGATCCCTGTCATCACAATACTCCATGAACATTTTCAGCCCAATGCTCCTTGACCTTCTCATCACAATGCTCCATGACCCCTGTGATCTCAATGCTCCATGACCCCTGTCATCACAACGATCCATGAACCCTGACAACAAAATGATCCGGGACTCTTGTCATCAAAATCCTCCATGCCCTTGTCATCCCAATGCTCCATGACCCCTGTAATCACAATGCTCCATGACACTTGTCATCACAGTGCTCTATGAACCTTGTCATCACAATGCTCCATGCCTTTGTCAGCAATATGCTACATAATCTTTTCTTCAAAATGTTCCATGCGCTTGTCATCACAATCCTTCATGACCCTTGGGATCACATTGCTTCATGCCCTTGTCATCTCCCTCTTGCCGTTCTGGTTTTTACAGATTTTCAGATGTCCCTTTTGACCCGTGGGAAGTGACAATTCTTTGTAGTGTGGATTTGCATTGCACTCTTGCTAGATTGACCAAAAAGGGCGTATGCGTTTTCTCCTGAATATATTCAGGAGAAAAGGCATACGCCCTTTTTGGCCAAGTGCATCATTGTCAAAGTTGTGATTATTTTCCTGTGCTTTAAAGGCAATTCCAATTTACCTCTTGAAATATGTTTTGTGCAATTCTGCCTCATTTTCAAGTCAGCTTCGTTGCCTTCCCTAAACAGATTTTTGGAAGAGAGTAGTCCTTTATAACTCTGTAGTTTTGTGAATTGCTGTGCCCGTGAGCTCCAATTTTCAAATCCCATTTTTGGGAGCTGACCGCAAATCCACAATTTTGCTTCAGGACCTATACTTGTACCAGGGCTGGCTATACTGTTCCCTGTGGGTGGCTGAGGCTTTGGTTAATTCTTCTTCCTGACGGGAATTTAGAGTGACATGTGCCCGTCGAAATGCCTACGTCTACTCTCTGATTTGTTCTCCCTCTTCCCTTTCATCCTTTGCACAATTAGCAAACTGTGCGAACCAGGAGGTTATAGGGGCTGGCTCTCCTAAGTTGGGAGATTGATAGTAAAGCAGTTGCAATGCCAAACTGGAGCACAAGGAGTGGAAAAATTAGGAGACTTTTAGAAACCTTTCGCCATCACAGGGTGTCCATGCTCTAGGTTTCCCATACACGTTATAACTGTAGTGATATTCCCTTCTACCTGGAGATTTGGGATCCATGGAATGGTGGCATGCATTACTACTTTAAAGGGTCTGCATTTTCTCTCCCAATCTCCAGTCCTCTCAGTCCCAAGTGTCCAGCCTTATGTCTCATCTAGCTGTCTTTGCAGAGAGGGTCATTCCCGGTTTCATCAGAACCCCTGAAGGAATTGTGTAAGAATTTCACTTTTTTTGTGTGTGTGTTTTTGAAATTCATTTTTATAATGGGGTTGAGCTGATTTTCACTGACGTATTTATGCCGGTCTAGACACACTTGATTCCCTTACGGAGACATATCAATACATAGGTTTTAAGATTCTTACTAGTCAGATATATTCCTCTGCAGGGAATAGGGGTTTTGAGTCCCGTTCACTGAGGAAGGGGTAGGTCTCGTCTATTCTGTATTTGGTTTATGGAATGGTACCTGTGCTAATATCAAACTCTGGTTTTATGCATCACCCCACCTCTCCTTTCCCATTAAACAGGCATAAGAGTGTTTTCTAAATGTGAGACTCTTTTCTCTTTCTTAATTCAGTTCATGTGTTGTGATGTTGACATTCCCTCTGTAAGTGATATCTTATGATAAGATTCTTTTTCTGTGTGACTAATTTCACTTAGAATCATCATACCTAAATCCACTCTTTATGCTGCTACTGGCCTTATGACATTGATTTCACGTCTGAGTGATATTCCATTGTACAAAATTACTACAAGTTATTTATGCATTTCTCTTTTTCCTGGGATATTTAAGGTGTACCGAAGTTGAGGTTCTTGTATGCAGAGCAGCCCTAAATTTGGGGGTGCCTGTGTCTTGTCAATATTTAGTCTTCCCAAGTTATATGCCCATGAGTTGAAGTCCCCTTTCCTCCGGGGCTTTGTATTTAAATGTTTTAGGAAACAGCATACACTTCTTCAGAGTGGCTCTTGGATATTTATACCCCACCCATCAGCGTGACTAGGCTCCCTGTTCTCCATGACCTCTCCAGCATTTCTGGTTTGTACACATTTTTTGGATGGCCTTTCTGATCAGTGGACATTGAGACTTCTTTGTTGTGCGGATTTGCATTTACCGCTTGCTTGGTTGGCCAAAAACTCTGTATGCGTTTTTTTCCTAAAGATATTCACGAAAAAAACGCATACACCCTTTTGCCCAACTGCATCATTTGAGAAATTCTGCTGCTTTCCATATGCTTTAAATGTGAGTACAATCTACCTTTTGAAATCTGTTTCCTGCAATTCTGCCTCTCATTCAGATCCTCTTCGTTGCCTTACCTGAATATATTTTTGGACGTTGGTTATCATTTATATCTTTGCAGGTCTTTGAATTGTCTGCCCCTGAGCTCCATTTTGCAACTCGTTGTTTTTGTGAGCTGGCCGCCAAACCTTTGGATTGCTTCTGGCCCTATTCTGGTTCTGAGGAGGCAGGCTGAGCCTTTGGTTAATTCTTCTTCCTAATGGGAAATTTGAGTGACATGTGCCTGTCAAAACTCCTACAGCTAATCTCTCATTGGTTCCCCCCTTCCCATTTATCCTCTGCACAAATTGCAAACTGTGTGAAACAGGAGGTTAAAGGTGCTTATTCTCCAAGTGGGGAGATTGTTAGTAATGTGGCTGGAATGGCGAACCCCAGCACCAGGAGATCAAAAATGAGGTGCATTTTAGACACCTTTCCTGAGCACACGGTGTACATTCATCTCGGTTTCCCAGGCATGTTTTTGCTGTCAGAAGATTCCCTTGAACCTGCCGATTTGGGACCCATGGAATGGGTACCAGGCAGTATTACTTTAAAAGGTCTGCATTTCCTCACACAGCCTCTCTAACATCTCTTAGCCTGTATAGCTTCCAGCCTTATATATCATCCTGCTGTGGGTCTACATGTGTTCAATCCCTGTTACATTGTAGCCCTTCAACAATTGTTGTAAGAATTTTTGTCTGTCTCACTGTTTTTATAAATATTTTAAAATTTATTTTTATATTGGTTACAGCTGATTTTCAAAGCTCTGTTTTTTGCTGCTGTACATCCACTTGATTCATGTACTGAGAGACAACAATAAATTATTTTTCAGATGCTTACGAGTCATATGTATTATTGTCCACTGACTTGAGTGGGCTGAGTGCAGTTCTTTGAGGTACCGTGTAGGCCTTGTCAGTTATTCAATTCGGTACTTGGAATGGTATCTTTGCTAATTTCAACCTCCTGGATAATACCTCACCATTCCCCACCTTTCCCATTTAGCAGCCTTATGTCTATTTTCTACATATTTGACTATGTTTCTGTTTTGTAGTTTATTTCATGTGTAGCCATTTTTGATTCCACCTTTAAGTGACATCTTATGATATGTGTCTTTTTCTTTCTGACATATGTCACTTAGAATGATCGTATGTAACTCCTCCAGAGTTGTTACAACTGGCCTTATTTCATGGATTTCTGGATGAGTAATATTCCACTCTACATAAGTACCCCATCTCTTTTATCCATTTTATCCTTCCAGGGACATTTAGGTTATATCCAAGTGGAGGCCCTTTTTAACAGAGAGGTGGTAAACGTTGGCGGGCCTGTTTTCTGTCCATTTTTGTTTTTCCCAAGGTATACGCCCATGAGTGCAAGTGCCCTATGCTCTGTAGCTCATTTTTTAGATATTTTAGCAAACACAATACACTTCTCCAGAGTGGCTGTTGGCAAATTACATTTCCACTATCAACCTCACAGTGCTCCCTTTTCTCCTCACCCTGTCCTGCATTTCTGGTGTTTACACTTTATGAGGATGGCCCTTCTGACTGATGTGAAGTGATACATTTTGTAGTATTGATTTCCAGTGCCCACCTGTTTGGTTGGATAAAAAGTGTGTATGGCCTTTACTTGAATATATTCAGAAAAAAATGCATACGCCCTTTTGGGCAAACTGCATCATTGGCGATGTTCAGACCCTTTTCTTGTGCTTTAATGGGGAGTCCTTTCTACCTCTTCAAATCTGTTTCCTGCCACTCTCCCTTGCTTACAAGTCCTTTTCTGTGACTTACCTCAAGATATTTTTCGACAATAGATATTTTCAACTCTGCAGTTTCATGAATTTTAGTGCCCCTGAGTTCCATTATTCAACTTGTGTTTTTGGAAACTGGACACAAAACAGCAGGATTGCCTCTAGCCCTATTCTGTTTCCGTGGGCAATTCTAGCCTTTGATGAATTTGTCTTCCGGATTGGAAATTAGAGTGGCATGTGCCTGTCCGAACAACTAAGACTTGCCTCTAATTTTTTCTCATCCTTCCGCTTCATCCTCTGGACAAATTCCAAACTGTGTGCAACAGGATGTTGACGGTGCTGATATCCCCAAGTGAGGAGATTGTTAGGAAAGATGCTGGAGGGGTGAACCCGAGCACCAGGCGATGAGGAGATGAGGTGCCTTTTCCAAACTCTTTCCGATCAAACGGTGTACCATCCTCTAGGTGTGACAGGCATGTTTTAGCTGTAGGAAGGGTCCCGTGCATGTAAGGAGAACACCAGGGATTTTTCCAAATCAGTGTCTCCCCGAACCCCAAATTGGGGAATTTTTAAGCTACGGCTACACGTATGTCCATTAAGGGCCTTGGGAAATAGGCAGAGCCCAAACTTTAGATGATTGAAATCTTCAGGGTCAGAAGTGTTCACCATCAGCCTTGCTTAGGTTACATTTTATCTGTCATTGATAGATGATGTCAATAAAAATATCGATTCTTTTTCAGGTTATTTCCCCTTATAGGTTATTGCAAAATATTCAGTGTAGTTCCCTGTGCTATACAGTAGTTCCTTGTTGATGATCTATTTTATACATAGCAGTGTGTATGTGTTAATCCCAAACTCTTAATATATCCCTTCTCCTACCTTTCCCCTTTGGTAATAATAAATTATAAGATTTTATACTTCTCAGAAACGGGGGAGCTGAAAGAGAGGTATCCTTTTCAATGGAAAAGCATTCAAAACAAGATTGAAGCTTCAGCCAAGAGTATTCGATGTACATCCATGGAAATCAATCACTTCATTTCTCTAATGTTGACCTGACAAATAAGACAGACGTCTTCACTGAACTTGCTTATAGTAAAGTGATGGAAATATCAAAGGTAAGTCTTAGAAACATCTTATTTTACCCGAGCATTATACACTGCTCTATGTTAACTACAGTTTGGCTCACACATCTGTTCATTGAAGTTACAATGTTCTCAATTTCTGTTACTGATCCTCTAGAGTGGACCCCAACAGGAGTCCCCATGCCCAGTGTCATTGGAGCCAACAGATCAAGACTGAGTTTGGTTCAGAAGCAAAGGAAACATTATTTTTAAAACAGAATGGAGGGGTGAGAGCGTGCACTCCCCCAAGGGCTGTGGGATGGGATGCTGTGTAGGGATCCCGGCAGCATCCTTGGGTGGGAGGGGATGGAGCTCTCGAGGGCTGGGTTGGCTGCAGCTCAGGCTCTAAACCATGGAGTCTGCATGGGAACCTGCTAGCTGAGGTGTCGACCCAGCCATTCTGCACTAGGAAATCGGGTCTGAAGTGCCGGGTGTGGGACCTCTGCATGCGGAACCCTAGGAGCACGTGAAATTAGACAAAGCACAAAGAAAAAACAGGTTAGACTTTATTTTATTGCCCAGATTCTCTTTTTATCTCCCAGGAATTTTTAATGAATGTTGCCGGAGACAAACACCTCCTCTGCTTTTTGTTCCGTTCCTCATTCTTGGGGTGTTGACTGTGCAGACCCCTCTTTTGTAAGTGCTTCATGCTGTGGTGGGAGCCCTGATACCTGGGGGGAGGGGCAAAACATCTCCCCACCAGCCTCCAGGTGAGGTTGATTGTCCCAAGGCCTCCTGCCCAACTTCTCGTCTGCCTGAGCACCAGCACTGGAAGTGTTACAGATTCTAATGACCTTTAATGGTCCAGGAAAGAGATGAGCAGAGATGCAGCAGTGGCAGGTTTCACCCCACCCCACATTTGTTTGGCGACCTTAGGCTGACCGTTTTTGCCAGCCTAGATGCTCTGACCAGTAGTCTGTGCTTTCTTTAATTAGGTCCCTGAATTAATGTACAAACAGCACCATGTGTCAGAACCCTGGCCGCGCAACTCCCAGACAGTCCAGGGTCAGTTGTGATCCAGGACCATGACGTCCACTGAGTCAACGGCCTTTAGAAGTAGCCAGCAGTCCAGCCGGTCATATTGGCCACCATCACCGCGGTGTCTGTAGGGTTTTCTATGGTGAAAGCGTGATATACGTTTCCCCCGCCAAGCTTATTAGCTCCCCTCTGGGTGCAGGAAGTCCTGCAAGCAGTAGTCTGCTCTTTCGGGGCACAGCCTTGTTGTTTTCTGAGAGAAACTCCAGGTCAAGTGATGGTCACACGAGTCATCTTGGTGGCCCGTTGCTCCCGTTTGTCTCTCTGGAGGTTGGAGTTGGAGGGCCTCCTCACTCGAGGTCAGTGTGCCCAAAGAGTGACCCCTGCAACTTCAGGGCATGATGGGTGGTTAGGATCACCACGTGGGGTCCTTTTCCCTTAGGAGGGAGCTGGCCTTGCAGGCTGCTGATTTCCAGCTTTGTAGATACCCCAGTATCCTGGCCTGATGAGTCGGTGGGCAAAGCCCTTGGTGACCATAGTTTATCATACCTGAAGGGCATTCTTGTGTTGCTCCATTTCAAGTGGTCCCAGTTTTTGCACTAAGGCTCCAAGGACGATTAACCTTTGACCGGGTATGTAAAGGTAAAAAGGTTTAGCTAAATTAGGGAGTTCCTTGGCAAGGGTCTGAATTGACTTCTCTTTCCATTCTTGAAAGGCTGCTTCTGGATTCTATACAAAAGGATCATCATCTTTCTGTGTCAGTGTTTCATGTAGAGGCCCAGCTATTAGACTGTAGTTAGGGATCCAGATGCAGAAAACCTTGGCCTCCGCAGGAACCCCTAAGCTGTCTTCTAGTTTTAGAAGAGGTAAGGCTGCAAATGGCTTCTTCCCTATCCTGGGATGCGTTTCTCCGAATATCTGTGAGAATGAAGCCCAGACATGTCACCTTAGCCTGGGATATTTGAGCCTTTTTCTTGGACACCTTTTATCCTTTCTTGGCTAGGTAGTTCAGAGGCGTCTTTAGTAGGCCTGGGGATCAGAATGTCATCTGCATATTGAAAGAGGGTTCCCTTTTACAGAGGTAGAACGTTTAGGTCTTTAGAGGACATTTCCCCAATGATGGTGTGGGGATTTTTGAACCATTGGGGCAGGACGGCCCAGCATTATTGCTTGTGTTGCATGTTGTTTCCTGCCACTCACAAGCCGAAAATTCTTGTGACTCTGAGATGAATGGAATACAGAAGAAGGCATCATTGAAGTCTAATACAGAATGCCATGGCCTGCTGGATGGTAGAATGAGCAGCAGGGTGTAGGAAATAGGAGCTACTGGATGTATATCCTCGGTGGCTTCACTGACTGTCCTGATATCCTTTACCAGGTATCCAGCAGCCCATGGGGCTCTCGTGGTCAGGCCAATCCCAGGATATGGAGCTCACCTGGGCTGCACCCCCCACCCCACCGCCTACGGGGCTCTCGTGGTCAAGTCCCTCCCAGGGTATGGAGCTCACCTGTGCAGCTACCCAGCAGCCCATTGGGCTCTCATAGTCAGGCCCTTCCCAGGATACAGAGCTCCCCTGGGCAGGTACCCCAGCAGGGCTGGACACACAGGAACTGTGCACATAGCCCACCTTGCAGAGAATCCCCAGCTCACCTGTCGCTCACAGCTGACACAGAACACCTCAGAGCAGGACTTGAACTAACAAACAGCAGCTCTGACAGGTCTGTGACCCTGGTTATCACTCTGCGCAGCCTCTCTCTGCCTGGTCTTCCAGACACTTCCAGTGCAGCCAGGGCACCAGGCCTCTGTCTCCACCCACCATCACTCCTCTCCCTGACTCCTGGGTTCCTCTCATTAGGATAGGGTCTTCTTGAAGTTGTTTTCCACTCATGGACCAGATAAAATGATAAGAAAACAAGCCGCAGCTGCAGCCCCTTGTCGAGCCTGACTCTCAAGGGCCCACACCTGTTCCTTGGGCGTAGCCCGTTTAGCAAGGTTCAGTTTCTGCAACTGTGAGCCCCTGAGGCGTGAGGATTGGCTGATTTGGCAGCCTGACACTGCCTGCCAGCCCTCTCCAGGTGTGCCTGGGTTGAGGTCAATATAAACACCTCTCCAGTCATTAAGAGCCCCTGTAGCTGTGCCTGACGCCATATTCTCTGCCCCGTCAGCAGTGTCGGGGCTGGGGTGGTGGGAGGGAGTGAGGGGCCGTGGCTTTGTGGGTGGCCCAGTGTGAGTGGGGCTCTGCTGGACTTTAAGCAGGAGTTGCCAGGCTGCCACCTTCTAAAGAAGAGGATGTGTCACCCATACCTGCCGCTGGACTTTCTCCCCAGGCGGAGGTGAGGAAGTAAAAAACAGTGGGGACCATGGCAGGAGAGGAATCTCAGGCAGGGAAATGGAAAGCTTCCAGAAGAGCATCTGGGGCCAGGACCATCCTAACTGGCCAGCAGGCACCAAGTCGGCCTACGTGCTGTCGCTGGTGTGGCTCCACAGCCCTTCCTCTAGGCTTGCAAGTGCTTGTACATATTCAGGTGTTTTACCTGGAAAGGGTGGGAAGAGTTCAGCTGCAGCAGGACTCGGGCTCAGCTCACATTTACTCACAGACGCCTCGACACAGTTCCCCAGCTTTGCAATGAGGATGCTCCTTGTGGGGGGGAGCGCTGCTGACTGCATGGGAGACGATTTCCCACCTCTGACCAACTTAAGAATTTTTTACCACTGGAGCTAGTGCCCTGATACGATTTTCCTCTGTATAACTGGTGGGTTCTGTTTTTTTTTTTTTTTTCTTTTTTTCTTTTTGGTTCAAGGTAGATTTTATTTATTCCTCTTTTTTTAAATTTGGAGATATAAACATGGAAATAATGCATTAATATAAAGACATCTATGTGAAGGGAAAACTTTTATTCTGTTTTATTTTATTAAATGTTATTTATATATTTTTAATTTTTAAAAAATTATTTATTTCTTTTATACAGCAGGTTCTTATTGGGTATCTATTTTATACATATAAGTGTGCACATGTGAATCCCAGTCTCCCCATTCATCCCACCACCACCCTCACATGGTGTTCCCCCCTTGGTGTCCATATGTTTGTTCTCTACATCTGTGTCTCTCTCTCTGCCCTGCAAACCGGTTCATCTGTATCATTTTTCTAGGTTCCACATATATGCATTAATATACAATATTTGTTTTTCTCTTTCTGACTTACTTCACTCCGTATGACAGTCTCTAGATCCATCAAGGTCTCTACAAATGACCCAATTTCATTCCTATGTATGGCTGTGTAATATTCCATTGTATATATCTACCACATCTTTATCCATTCGTCTGTCTGTGGGCACTTAGGTTGCTTTCATTACCTGGCTATTGTAAATAGTGCTGCAATGAACACTGTGTTGAATGTGTCTTTTTGATTTATGGTTTTCTCTGGGTATATGCCCAGTAGTGGGATTGCTGGATTATATGGTAATTCTATTTTTAGTTTTTTAAGGAACCTCCATACTGTTCTCCATAGAGACTGTATCGATTTACATTCCCAACAATAGTGGAAGAAGGTTCCTTTTCTCCACACCCTCTCCAGCATTTGTTGTTTGTAGATTTTCTGATGATGTGACGTGATACCTCATTGTACTTTTGATTTCCATTTCTCTAATAATTAGTGATGTTGAGCAGATTTTCATGTGCGTACTGGCCATCTCTATGTCTTCTTGGAAGAAATGTCTATTTAGATCTTCCATTTTTGTATCGGGTTGTTTGGTTTATTAATATTGAGCTGCATGAGCTGTTTATATATATTGGAGATTAATCATTTGTCCATTGATTCGTTTGCAAATATTTTCTGCCATTCTGAGGGTTGTCTTTTTGTCTTGTTTGAAGTTTCCTTTGCTTTGCAAAAGCTTTTACGTTTCATTAGGTCCCATCTGTTTAGTTTTCTTTTTTATTTCATTACTATAGGAGGTGGATCAAAAAAGATCTTGCTGTGATTTATGTCAGAGTATCCTTCGTAAGTTTTCCTCTCAGAGTTTTATACTGTCCGGTCTTACATTAAGGTCTCTAATCCATTTTGAATATATTTTTATGTATGGTGTTGGGGAGTGTTCTAACTTCATTCTTTTACATGTAGCTGTCCATATTTCCCAGCACCAATGATTGAAGAGACTGTCTTATCTCCATTGTATAGTCTTTCCTCCTTTGTCATAGATTAGTTGACCATAGGTGTGTAGGTTTATCCTTGGGCTTTCTTTTTTTTTTTTTCCCTTTAACACGTTTATTGGAGTATAATTGCTTTACAATGGAGTGTTCGTTTCTGCTTTACAACAAAGTGAATCAGCTATACATATACAAATATCACCAGATCCCCTCCCTCTTGCATCTCCCTCCCACACTCCATATCCCACCCCTTTATGTGGTCACAAAGCACCGAGCTGATCTCCCTGTTCTATGTGGCTGCTTCCCAGTAGCTATCGGTGTTACATTTGGTAATGTATTTATGTCCATGCCACTCTCTCACTTCGTCCCAGCTTACCCATCCCCCTTCCGGTGTCCTCAAGTCCTTTCTCTATGTCTGTGTCCTTAATCCTGTCCTGCCACTAGGTTCTTCAAAATCTTTTTTTTTTCTTCATTAGATTCCGTATATCTCTGTTAACATACAGTATTTGTTTTTCCCTTTCTGACTTACTTCACTGTGTAGGACATATTCTAAGTCCATCCAACTCAGTACAAATAACTCAGTTTTGCTTCTTTTTATGGCTGAGTAATATTCCATTGTATATATGTGCCAGATCTTCTTTATCCATTCATCTGTCGATGGACACTTACGTTGCTTCCATGTCCTGGCTAATGCAAATAGAGCTGCAATGAACATTTTTGTACATAACTCTTTGAATTATGGTTTTCGCAAGGCAAATGCCCAGTAGTTGGATTGTTGTGTCGTATGGTACTTCTATTGTTAGTTATTTAAAGGAACCTCCGTACAGTTCTCCCTAGTGCCCATATCAATTTAAATTCCCACCCACAGTGCAAATTTGTTCCCTTTTCTCCAATAAAGGCCTCTCCAGCATTTATTGTTTTGTAGATTTTTTTGATGATTGCCACTCTGACTGCTGTGAGGTGATACCTCATGGTAGTTTTGATTTGCATTTCTCTAATGATTAGTGATGTTCAGCATCCTTTCATGTGTTTCTTGGTAATCTGTATATCTTCTTTGGAGAAATGTCTATTTAGGTCTTCTGCCCTTTTTTGGATTGGGTTGTTTGTTTTTGTGATATTGAGCTACATGTGGTGCTTGTAAAGTTTGGAGATTAATCCTTTGTCAATTGCT
Source organism: Mesoplodon densirostris (assembly GCF_025265405.1). Taxonomy (NCBI): domain Eukaryota; kingdom Metazoa; phylum Chordata; class Mammalia; order Artiodactyla; family Ziphiidae; genus Mesoplodon; species Mesoplodon densirostris. The sequence goes on along the minus strand of NW_026778195.1, from coordinate 11,362,389 downwards.
TCATTTGAAAATATTTTCTCCCATTCTGAGGGTTGTTTTTGCATCTTGTTTATGTTTTCCTGTACTGTGTAAAAGCTTTTAAGTTTCATTAGGTCCCATTTGTTGATTTCTGTTTTTATTTCCATTTCTCTAGGAGGTGGGTCAAAAAGGAACTTGCTGTGATTTATGTCATAGAGTGTTCTGCCTATGGTTTCCTCTAAGTGTTTTATAATGTCTGGTCTTATATTTAGTTCTCTAATCAACTTAGAGTTTATTTTTGTGTATGGTGTTATGGAGTGTTCTAATTTCATTCTTATATGTGTAGGGGTCCAGTTTTCCCAGCACCAATTACTGAAGAGACTGTCTTTTCTCCATTGTATATCCTTAGCTCCTTTGTCATAGATGAGATAGCCATAGGTATGTAGGTTTATCTCTGGGCTTTCTGTCCTGTTCCATTGATCTGTGTTTATGCCAGTCTACATACACTTGATTCCATTATGGAGACATATAAATACATAGGTTTCAAGGTTATTACCAGTCAGATGTATTCCTCTTCAGTGAATAGGGTGTTTTGTGTCCAGTTCATTGAGAAAGGAGTAGGTCTTATCTATTATATATTTGGTATATGGAAAGGGATCTGTGCTAATTTCAAACTCTGCTTTTACACATCACCCCACGTCACCTTTCCCCTTAAGGAGGCATAAGTGTGTTTTCTAAATGTATAACTCTGTTCTCTTTTGAAATTCAGTTCATGTGTAGCCATGTTTACATTCCCTCTATAAGTGATATATAACAATAAGTTTCTTTCTCTTTGTGGCTTATTTCACTTAGCATCATCATACCTAAAGCCACTCATTAAGCTGCTATTGGCCTTATGACATTGATTTTATGTCTGAGTGACATTCCATTGTATATAAGTACCACAACATCTAAATCCATTTTTTTTCCTTTCCTGGGATATTTAAAGTGTACCAAAGTCGAGGTTCTTGTAAACAGAGCAGCCTTAAACTTTGGGCTGGCTGTGTGTGGTGGATTTTTAGTTTTCCCAAAATACACGCCCATGAGTGGAAGTGTGCTATGCTCTGTAGCTCTGTTTTGGAAAACAACATACAGTTCTCCAGAGAGGCTGTTGGCAATTTACATCCTGTCCATCGGCGTAACCAGGCTCCCTTTTCTCCATGGCCTGTCCTGCATTTGTGGTTTTTACACTATTTGCGGATGGCCCTTTTGATTGGAGGTAAGGCATACTTCTCTGTAGTGTGGAATTGCAATGCCTGATGGCTTGCTTAGCCAAAAAGGGCATATGCATTTTTTCCCGAATATATTCAAGAAAATACACATACTCCCTTTTCAGCTAAGGGCAACATTGTCGAAGTTCTTTCGCTTTTCATGTGCTTTAAAGACGACTCCAATCTACCTCTTGAAATCTGTTTCCTTCAATTCTGCCTTGCATTCAAATCATCTTCACTGTCTTACCTCAATATATATCTGGATGATAGTTGTCCTTTATAACTCTGCAAGTTTGTGAATTGCTGTGCCCCTGATTTCCATTTTTCAACTCGCCTATTTGTGAGCTGGCTGCAATACCGCAGGATGGCTTTAGGCCCTAGTCTGGTTCCAGGGCTTCAGGCTGAGCCTTTGGTTAATTATTCTTCCTGGTGGGAAACTAGAGTGACATGTGCCCATGCAAACACCTACAGCTAATCTCTCATTTATTCCCCCTCTTCCTGTTCATCCTCTGCACAGTTTGCAAACTGTGCATAACAGGAGGGTAAAGGTGCTGACACTCCAAGTGGGGATATTTTTAGTAATTCAGATGGAATGGTGAAGCCGAGCACGACAAAAGGAAAAATGAGGTACCTTTTAGAAAACGTTCCCAATTACACAGTGTACCATCCACTGGTTTTCCCATGCATGTTTTAACTGTAGGAAGATTCCCTTAAAAATGGAGAGTTGGGACCACTAGAATGGGTAGCACACAGTATTGCTCTAAGTGGTGTTCTTTTGCTCACACAACCTCAGCAATCTTGTCAGCCCCAAGTGTCCAGTCTTACGTCTCATCCAGCTGTGGGTGTAAAGATGGTCAATCCAGGTTGCATCACAGGCCCTGAAAGTAATTTTTAAAACTTTCTCACTGTTTCACTGTTTTTGCAATTTGCTTTTGAAATTTATTTTTATAAGTGGGTTTAACTGAATTTCAGTGCTGTGTTCATGCGGTTATACATAGACAGGATTCCTTTATGGAGACATGAGAATACATATGTTTTAAAATACTTAGAGTCAGACATATTCCTCTGCAATGAATAGGGGGTGTTGGGTCCAGTTCACTGTGCCAGGAGTAGGTGTTGTGTATTACATACATGGTTTATATAACGGTATCTGTGCTAATTTAAAACTGTGGTTTTATGCATCACCCCACCTCGGGTTTCCCCTTAAGGAGGCTGGAGATGTTTTCTAAATGTGTGACACTGTTGTGTTTGTAATTCAGTTCATGTGTACATTCCCGATATGAGTGATATGTTATGATAAGATTAGTTACATTGTTATCTTTCCTAACTCAGTTCATATGTAGCCATGTTTACAGGACCTTTATAAGTGATATCTTATGATAAGTTACTTCTTCTGTGTGAATTATTTCAATTAGAATCATCGTACCTGAATCCACTCATTTTGCTGCTACTGGCCTTATGACATTGATTTCATGGCTGTGGGATATTCCATCGTATGTAAGTACCACAATTTCTTGAACCATTTTTGTCTTTCCTAGGATATTTAAGGTGTACCCAAGATGAGGTTCTTGTAAGCAGTGCAGCCCTAAATATTGTGGTGGCTCAGGCTTATTGATTTTCACTTTTCCCAAAGTATATTCCCTAGACTGGAAGTGCCCTTGGCTCTGTAGCTCTGGTGTTTACTTGTTTTAGGGAACACAATGCACTCTTCCAGAGAGGCAGTTGGCAATTTACATCCCGCCCATCAGCATAACAATGCTCCCTGTTTTCCAGGGCTTGTCTTCCCTTTCTGGTTTTCACACATTTTGTGGATGTCCCTTTTGACCGGTGGGAAGTGATACTTCGTTGTAGTGCAGATTTGCATTGCCCGCTTCATTGCTTGGCCAAAAAGGGTGTATGCGTTTTCTCCTAAATATATTCAGGAGAAAACACATACGCCCTTTCTGGCCAAGTGCATCATTGTTAAAGTTGTGTCCCTCTTCCTGTGCTTTACAGGCGATTCCAAAGTACCTCTTGAAATCTCTTTCCTGCTATGCTGTCTCACTTTCAGGTCGGCCTCGTTGCCTTCCATCAACAGAGTTTTGGACGAGAGTTGTCCTTTATTACTCTGCCAGTTTGTGAATTGCTGTGCCCCTGAGCTCCATTTTTCAACTCGTTATTTGTAAGCTGACCGCAAGTCCAAAATTTCGTTGCAGGACCTATACCGGTTCCCGGCAGGGGGATGAGTCTTGGTTAATTCTTCCTCCCGTGCAATTAGAGTGACATGTGCCAGTCCAAATGCCTAACAGCTAATCTCTCATTGGTTCTGCCTCTTCCCTTCAATCCTCTGCCAAATTGACAACCTGTGGGAACCAGGAGGTTAAAGGGGCTGTCTCTGCAAGTTGGGAGATTGATAGTATAGCAGTTGGAAAGTGAAACTGCAGCACAAGGAGAGGGATTTTTAGTTAGGTTTTAGAAACCTTTCGTATTCACAGTGTTTCCATTCTCTACGTTTCCCGTATATGTTAAAGCTGTAGTAATATTCACTTCAACTTGGAGATTTGGGACCCATGGAATGGTGACCACACATTTTTGCTTTAAAAGGTCTGCATTTGCTCACCCAATCTCACCAATCTTCTCAGACCCAAATGTCCAGCCTTATGCCACATCCAGCTGTCGTTGTAAATATGTTCATTAGAGGTTTCATCAGAGACCCTGAATGAATTGTAAAGAAATTCCTTGTTTTTTTGTTTTCTGTTTGAAATTCCTTTTTATAGTGGGTTGTAGCTGATTCTCACTGACATGTTTAAGCCAGTCTAGACACACTTGATTCCCTTACAGAGACATATCAATACATAGGTTTTAAGATTATTACTAGTCAGATATATACCTCTGCGGGAAGTATGGGAGGTTGAGTCCCTTTCACTGATGAATGTGTAGGTCTTGCCTATTCCATATTTGGTTTTTGGAATAGTACCTGTACTACTATCAAACTCTGGTTTTACGCATCAACCCACCTCTGCTTCCCACTTAAGAAGGCATAAGAGTGTTTTCTAAATGTGAGAGTCTGTTCTCTTTCCTAACTCAGTTCCTGTGTAGCCTTGTTTACAGGACCTTCATAATGATATCTTAGTATAAGTTTCTTTTACTTTGTGACTTATTTGACTTAGAATCATCATACCTGAATCCACTCATTTTGCTGCTACTGGCCTTATGACATTGACTTCATGGCTGAGGGATATTCCATCGTACGTAAGTACCACAATTTTTTGATCCATTTTTATATTTCCTGGGATATTTAAGGTGTACCCAAGTTGAGGTTCTTGTAAGCAGTGCAGTCCTAAATTTGGGGGTGGCTCTATCTTATTGATATTCAGTTTTCCCAAGGTATATTCCCAAGACTGGAAGTGCCCTTGGCTCTGTAGCTCTGTTGTTAACTTGTTTTATGGAACACAGTGCACTCCTCCAGTGAGGCAGTTGGCAATTTACATCCCGCCCATCAGCATAATAAGGCAACATGTTCTCCAGGGCCTGTCTTGCCTTTCTGGTTTTTACACATTTTGTGGATGTCCCTTTGGACCGGTGGGAAGTGATACTTCTTTGTAGTGCAGATTTGCATTGCCTGCTTGCTTGCTTGGCCAAAAAGGGCGTATGCGTTTTCTCCTGAATATATTCAGGAGAAAACGCATACACCCTTTTTGGCCAAGTGTATCATTGTCGAAGTTGTGCCCCTCTTCCTGTGCTTTACAGGCGATTCCTACGTACCTCTTGAAATCTGTTTCCTGCTATTATGCATTGCTTTCACGTCGGCCTCATTGCCTTCCATCAACAGATTTTTGGACGAAAGTTGTCCTTTATTACTCTGCCAGTTTGTGAATTGCTATGCCCCTGAGCTCCATTTTTCAACTCGTTTTCTGTGAGCTGAACACAAGTCCAAAATTTTGGTTCAGGACCTATACTGGTTCCCGATGGGTGGCTGAGACTTTGGTTAATTTTTCTTCCTGCCGGGAAATTAGAGTGACATGTGCCCGTCCAAATGCCTAACAGCTACTCTCTCATTAGTTCTCCCTATTCCCTTACATCCTCTGCAAAATTGGCAACCTGTGTGAACCATGAGGTAAAAGGGGTTGCCTCTCCACGTTGGGAGATTGATAGTAAAGCAGTTGGAAAGTCAAACCGGAGCACCAGGAGAGGGACTACTCGTTGAGTTTTAGAAACCTTTCGTATTCACAGTGTGTCCATTCTCTAGGTTTCCCGTACATGTTATAGCTGTAGTAATATTCCCTTCAACCTGGAGAGTTGGGACCCATGGAATGGGGGCCATGCATTATTTCTTTAAATGGTCTGCATTTGCTCACCCAACCTCATCAATCCTCTCAGTCCCAAGTGTCCAGCCTTATGCCACATCCAGCTGTCATTGTAGATAGGGTCATTCAAGGTTTCATCAGAGACCCTGAAGGAATTGTAAAGAATTTCCCTGTTTTTTTGTTTTGTTTTTGAAATTCCTTTTTATAGTGGGTTTGAGCTGATTCTCGCTGCCATGTTTATGCCAGTCTAGGCACACTTTATTACCTTATGGAGACATATCAATACATAGGTTTTAAGATTCTTACTAGTTAGATCTATTCCTCTGCGGGAAATATGGGGTTTTGAGTCCCTTTCACTGAGGAAGGTGTAGGTCTTGTCTATTCCATAGTTGGTTTTTGGAACAGTAACTGTGCTTATATCAAACTCTGGTTTTATGCATCACCCCACGACTCCTTCCCCCTTAAGCAGGCATAAGAGTGTTTTCTAAATGTGAGACTCTGTTCTCTTTCCCAACTCAGTTCATGTGTAGCCATGTTTACAGGATCTTCATAAGTTATATCTTATGATAAGTTTCTTTTTGTGTGTGACTTATTTCACTTAGAATCATCGTACCTGAATCCACTCTCTTTGCTGCTACTGGTCTTATGACATTGACTTCATGGCTGAGGGGTATTCCATCGTACGTAAGTACCACAATTTTTTGATCCATTTTTATATTTCCTGGGATATTTAAGGTGTACCCAAGTTGAGGTTCTTGTAAGCAGTGCAGCCCTAAATTTGGGGGTGGCTCTATCTTATTGATATTCAGTTTTCCCAAGGTATATTCCCGAGACTGGATGTGCCCTTGGCTCTGTAGCTCTGTTGTTAACTTGTTTTATGGAACACAATGCACTCCTCCAGTGAGGCAGTTGGCAATTTACATCCTGCCCATCAGCATAACAAGGCAACTTGTTCGCCGGGGCCTGTCTTGCCTTTCTGGTTTTTACACATTTTGTGGATGTCCCTTTGGACCGGTGGGAAGTGATACTTCTTTGTAGTGCAGATTTCCATTGCCTGTTTGCTTGCTTGGCCAAAAAGGGCGTATGCGTTTTCTCCTGAATATATTCAGGAGAAAACGCATACGCCCTTTTTGGCCAAGTGCATCATTGTCGAAGTTGTGCCCCTCTTCCTGTGCTTTACAGGCGATTCCTACGTACCTCTTGAAATCTGTTTCCTGCTATTCTGCATCGCTTTCACGTCGGCCTCATTGCCTTCCATCAACAGATTTTTGGACGATAGTTGTCCTTTATTACTCTGCCAGTTTGTGAATTGCTATGCCCCTGAGCTCCATTTTTCAACTCGTTTTCTGTGAGCTGAACACAAGTCGAAAATTTTGGTTCAGGACCTATACTGGTTCCCGATGGGTGGCTGAGACTTTGGTTAATTTTTCTTCCTGCCGGGAAATTAGAGTGACATGTGCCCGTCCAAATGCCTAACAGCTACTCTCTCATTGGTTCTCCCTATTCCCTTACATCCTCTGCAAAATTGGCAACCTGTGTGAACCATGAGGTTAAAGGGGTTGTCTCTCCACGTTGGGAGATTGATAGTAAAGCAGTTGGAATGTCAAACCGGAGCACCAGGAGAGTGACTATTCGTTGAGTTTTAGAAACCTTTCGTATTCGCAGTGTGTCCATTCTCTAGGTTTCCCGTACATGTTATAGCTGTAGTAATATTCCCTTCAACCAGGAGAGTTGGGACCCAAGGAATGGGGGCCATGCATTATTGCTTAAAATTGTCTGCATTTGCTCACCCAACCCCATCAATCCTCTTAGTCCCAAGTGTCCAGCCTTATGCCACATCCAGCTGTCATTGTAGATAGGGTCATTCCAGGTTTCATCAGAGACCCTGAAGGAATTGTAAAGAATTTCCCTGTTTATTTTTTGTTTTTGAAATTCCTTTTTATAGTGGGTTTGAGCTGATTCTCGCTGCCATGTTTATGCCAGTCTGGGCACACTTTATTCCCTTATGGAGACATATCAAAACATAGGTTTTAAGATTCTTACTATCAGATCTATTCCTCTGCGGGAAATATGGGGTTTTGAGTCCCTTTCACTGAGGAAGGTGTAGGTCTTGTCTATTCCATAGGTGGTTTTTGGAACAGTAACTGTGCTTATATCAAACTCTGGTTTTATGCATCACCCCACGACTCCTTCCCCCTTAAGCAGGCATAAGAGTGTTTTCTAAATGTGAGACTCTGTTCTCTTTCCCAACTCAGTTCATGTGTAGCCAGGTTTACAGGATCTTCATAAGTTATATCTTATGATAAGTTTCTTTTTGTGTGTGACTTATTTCACTTAGAATCATCGTACCTGAATCCACTCTCTTTGCTGCTACTGGTCTTATGACATTGATTTCATGGCTGAGGGATATTCCATCGTACGTAAGTACCACAATTTTTTGAACCATTTTTATAATTCCTGGGATATTTAAGGTGTACCCAAGCTGAGGTTCTTGTCAGCAGTGCAGCCCTAAATTTGGGGGTGGCTCTGTCTTATTGATTTTCAGTTTTCCCCAGGTATATTCCCTAGACTGGAAGTGACCTTGCCTCTGTAGCTCTGTTGTTTACTTGTTTTAGGGAACACAATGCACTCCTCCAGTGAGGCATTTGGCAATTTATATCCCACCCATCATCATAACAAGGCTACCTGTTCTCCAGGGCCTGTCTTGCTTTTCTGGTTTTTACACATTTTGTGGATGTCCCTTTGGACTGGTGGGAAGTGATATTTCTTTGTAGTGCAGATTTGCATTGCCCGCTTGCTTGCTTGGCCAAAAAGGGCGTATGCGTTTTCTCCTCAATATATTCAGGAGAAAACACAAACGAACTTTTTGGCCAAGTGCATCATTGGCGATGTTGTGCCCCTCTTCCTGCGTTTAAAGGTGATTCCTATGTACCTCTTGAAATCTGTTTCCTGCTATTCTGACTCGCTTTCAAGTCCGACTCATTGCATTCCCTCAACAGATTTTTGTACGATAGTTGTCCTTTATTACACTGCGAGTTTGTGAATTGCTGTGCCCCTGAAATCCATTTTTCAGCTCGTTTTTTGTGAGCTGAACGCAAGACCAAAATTTTGGTTCAGGACCTATACTGGTTCCCGATTGGTGGCTGAGACTTTGGTTAATTCTTCTTACTGCCGAGAAATTAAAGTGACATGTGCCCTTCCAAATGCCTAACAGCTACTCTCTCATTGGTTCTCCCTCTTCCCTTCCATCCTCCGACAAATTGGCAACCTGTGCGAACCAGGAGGTTAAAGGGGTTGTCTCTCCAAGTTGGGAGATTGATAGTAAAGCAGTTGGAAAGTCAAACCGGAGCACCACGAGAGGGTCTTTTCGTTGAGTTTTAGAAACCTTTCGTATTCACAGTGTGTCCATTCTCTAGGTTTCCTGTACATGTTATAGCTGTAGTAATATTCCCTTCAACCTGGAGAGTTGGGACCCATGGAATGGGGGCAATGCATTATTGCTTTAAAGGGTCTGCATTTTCTCACCCAACCTCATCAATCCTCTCAGTCCCAAGTGTCCAGCCTTATGCCACATCCAGCTGTCATTGTAGATAGGGTCATTCCAGGTTTCATCAGAGACCCTGAAGGAATTGTAAAGGATTTCCATTTTTTTGTTTTGTTTTTGAAATTCCTTTTTATTGTGGGTTTGAGCTGATTCTCACTGCCATGTTTATGCCAGTCTAGACACACTGGATTCCCTTACGGAGACATATCAATACATAGGTTTTAAGATTCTTACTACTCAGATCTCTTCCTCTGCGGGAAATATGGGGTTTTGAGTCCCTTTCACTGAGGAAGGTGTAGGTCTTGTGTATTACATATTTGGTTTTTGGAACGGTACCTGTGCTTATATCAAACTCTGGTTTTATGCATCACCCCACCTCTCCTTCCCCCTTAAGCAGGCATAAGAGTGTTTTCTAAATGTGAGACTCTGTTCTCTTTCCTAACTCAGTTCTCGTGTAGCCATGTTTACAGGATCTTCATAAGTGATATCTTATGACAAGTTTCTTTTTCTGTGTGACTTATTTGACTTACAATCATCGTACCTGAATCCACTCACTTTGCTGCTACTGGTCTTATGACATTGATTTCATGGCTGAGGGATATTCCATCGTATGTAAGTACCACAATTTTTTGAACCATTTTTATATTTCCTGGGGTATTTAAGGTGTACCCAAGTTGAGGTTCTTGTAAGCAGTGCAGCCCTAAATTTGGTGGTGGCTCTGTCTTATTGATTTTCAGTTTTCCCAAGGTATATTCCCTAGACTGGAAGTGCCCTTGTCTCTGTAGCTCTGTTGTTTACTTGTTATAGGGAACACAATGCACTCCTCCAGTGAGGCAGTTGGCAATTTACATCCCGCCCATCATCATAACAAGGCTACCTGTTCTGCAGGGCCTGTCTTGCCTTTCTGGTTTTTACACATATTGTGGATGTCCCTTTGGACCGATGGGAAGTGATACTTCTTTGTAGTGCCGATTTGCATTGCCTGCTTGCTTGCCTGGCCAAAAAGGGCATATGCGTTTTCTCCTGAATATATTCACGAGTAAACGCATGAGCCCTATTTGGCCAAGTGCATCATTGTCGAAGTTGTGCCCCTCTTCCTGTGCTTTACAGGCGATTCCTACGTACCTCTTGAAATCTGTTTCCTGCTATTCTGCCTCGCTTTCAAGTCGGCCTCGTTGCCTTCCATCAACAAATTTTTGGTCGATAGTTGTCCTTTATTAATCTGCCAGTGTGTGAATTGCTGTGGCCCTGAGCTCCATTTTTCAACTCCTTTTCTGTGAGCTGAACGCAAGTCCAAAATTTCGGTTCAGGACCTATACTGGTTCCCGATGGGTGTCTGAGACTTTGGTTAATTCATCTTCCTGCCGGGAAATTAGAGTGACAGGTGCCCGTCCAAATGCCTAACAGCTACTCTCTCATTGGTTCTCCCTATTCCCTTCCATCCTCTGCCAAATTGGCAACCTGTGCGAACCAGGAGGTAAAAGGGGCTGTCTCTCCAAGTTGGGAGATGGATAGTAAAGCAGTTGGAAAGTCAAACCAGAGCACCAGGACAGGGACTATTTGTTGAGTTTTAGAAACGTTTCGTATTCACAGTGTGTCCATTCTCTTGGTTTCCCGTACATGTTATAGCTGTAGTAATATTCCTTTCAACCTAGAGAGTAGGGACCCATGGAATTTGGGCCATGCATTATTGCTTTAATGGGTCTGCATTTGCTCAACCAATCTCACCAATCCTCTCAGTCCCAAGTGTACAGCCTTACGCCACATCCAGCTATCATTGTAGATAGGGTCATTCCATGTTTCATCAGAGACCCTGAAGGAATTGTAAAGAATTTCCCTGTTTTTTGTTTTGTTTTTGAAATTCCTTTTTATAGTGGGTTTGAGCTGATTCTCGCTGCCATGTTTATGCCAGTCTAGACACACTTGATTCCCTTACAGAGACATATCAATACATAGGTTTTAAGATTCTTACTAGTCTGATCTATTCCTCTGTGGGAAATATGGGGTTTTGCGTCCCTTTCACTGAGGAAGGTGTAGGTCTTGTCTATTCCATAGTTGGTTTTTGGAACGGTACCTGTGCTTATATCAAACTCTGGTTTTATGCATCACCCCACCTCTCCTTCCCCCTTAAGCAGGCATAAGAGTGTTTTCGAAATGTGAGACTCTGTTCTCTTTAATTACTCAGTTCATGTGTAGCCATGTTTATAGGATCTTCATAAGTGATATCATATGATAAGTTTCTTTTTCTGTGTTACTTATTTCTCTTAGAATCATCGTACCTGAATCCACTCACTTTGCTGCTACTGGTCTTATGACATTGATTTCATGGCTGAGGGATATTCCATCATACGTAAGTACCACAATTTTTTGAACCATTTTTATATTTCCTGGGATATTTAAGGTGTACCCAAGATGAGGTTCTTGTAAGCAATGTAGCCCTTAATTTGGGGGTGGCTCTGTCTTATTGATTTTCAGTTTTCCCAAGGTATATTCCCTAGACTGGAAGTGCCCTTGGCTCTGTAGCTGTGTTGTTTACTTGTTTTAGGGAAAACAATGCACTCCTCCAGTGAGGCAGTTGGCAATTTACATCCCGCTCATCATCATAACAAGGCTTCCTGTTCTCCAGGGCCTGTCTTGCCTTTCTGGTTTTTACATATATTGTGGATGTCCCTTTGGACCGGTGGGAAGTGATACTTCTTTGTAGTGCAGATTTGCATTGCCCGCTTGCTTGCTTGGCCAAAAAGGGCGTATGCGTTTTCTCCTGAATATATTCAGGAGAAAACGCATACGCCCGTTTTGGCAAAGTACATCATTGTCTAAGTTGTGCCCCTCTTCCTGTGCTTTACAGTCGATTCCTACGTACATCTTGAAATCTGATTCCTGCTATTCTGCCTCGCTTTCAAGTCTGCCTCCTTGCATTCCATCAACAGATTTTTGGACGATAGTTGTCCTTTATTACTCTGCCAGTTTGTGAATTGCTGACCCCTGAGCTCCATTATTCAACTCTTTTTTTGTGAGCTGAACGCAAGTCCAAAATTTTGTTCCAGGACGTATACTGGTTCCCAGTGGGTGGATGAAACTTTGGTTAGTTCTTCTTCCTACCGGGAAATTAGAGTGACATGTGCCGTTCCAAATGCATAACAGCTACACTCTCATTGGTTCTCCCTATTCCCTTCCATCCTCTTCAAATTGGCAACCTGTGTGAACCAGGAGGTTAAAAGGGTTGTCTCTCCAAATTGGGATATGGATAGTAAAGCAGTTGGAAAATCAAGCTGGAGCACAACGAGAGGGACTATTCGTTGAGTTTTAGAAACCTTTCGTATTCACAGTGTGTCCATTCTCTAGGTTTCCCGTACATGTTATAGCTGTAGTAATATTCCCTTCAACCTGGAGAGTTGGGACCCATGGAAAGGGGGCCACGCATTATTGCTCTATAGGGTCTGCATTTGCTCACCCAATCTCACCAGTCCTCTCAGTCCCAAGTGTCCAGCCTTATGCCACATCCAGCTGTCATTGTAGATAGGGTCATTCCACGTTTTATCAGAGACCCTGAAGGAACTGTAAAGAATTTCCCTGTTTTTTTGTTTTGTTTCTGAAATTCCTTTTTATAGTGGGTTTGAGCTGATTCACGCTGCCATGTTTATGCCATTCTAGACACACTTGATTCCCTTACGGAGACATATCAATACATAGGTTTTAAGATTCTTACTAGTCAGATCTATTCCTCTGCGGGAAATATGGGGTTTTGAGTCCCTTTCACTGAGGAAGGTGTAGGTCTTGTCTATTCCATAGTTGTTTTTTGGAACGGTCCCTGTTCTTATATCAAACTCTGGTTTTATGCATCACCCCACCTCTCCTTCCCCCTTAAGCAGGCATAAGAGTGTTTTCAAAATGTGAGACTCTTTTCTCTTTCCTAACTCAGTTCATGTGTAGCCATGTTTACAGGATCTTCATAAGTGATATTTTATGACAAGTTTCTTTTTCTGTGTGACTTATTTCACTTACAATCATCGTTTCTGAATCCACTCACTTTGCTGCTACTGGTCTTATGACAATGATTTCATGGCTGATGGATATTCCATCGTACGTAAGTACCACAATTTTTTGAACCATTTTTATATTTCCTGGGATATTTAAGGTGTACCCAAGTAGAGGTTCTTGTAAGCAGTGCAGCCCTAAATTTTGGGGTGGCTCTGTCTTATTGATTTTCAGTTTTCCCAAGGTATATTCCCTAGACTGGAAGTGCCCCTGGCTCAGTAGTTCTGTTGCTTACTTGTTATAGGGAACACAGTGCACTCCTCCAGTGAGGCAGTTGGCAATTTACATACCGCCCATCATCATAACAAGGCTACCTGTTCTCCAGGGCCTGTCTTGCCTTCTGGTTTTTACACATTTTGTGGATGTCCCTTTGGACCGATGGGAAGTGATACTTCTTTGTAGTGCAGATTTCCATTGCCTGCTTGCTTGCTTGGCCAAAAAGGGCTCATGTGTTTTCTCCTGAATATATTCAGGAGAAAACGCATGAGCCCTTTTTGGCCAAGTGCATCATTTTCCAAGTTGTGCCCCTCTTCATGTGCTTTACAGGCCATTCCTACGTACCTCTTAAAATCTGTTTCCTGCTATTCTGCCTCGCTTTCAAGTCGGCCTCGTTGCCTTCCATCAACAAATTTTTGGACGATAGTTGTCCTTTATTACTCTGCCAGTGTGTGAATTGCTGTTCCCCTGAGCTCCATTTTTCAACTCGTTTTCTGTGAGCTGAACGCATTTCCAAAATTTCGGTTCAGGACCTATACTGTTTCTCGATGGGTGTCTGAGACTTTGGTTAATTCTTCTTCCTGCCGGGAAATTAGAGTGACATGTGCCCGTCCAAATGCCTAACAGCTACTATCTCATTGGTTCTCCCTATTCCCTTCCATCCTCTGCCAAATTGGCAACCTGTGCGAACCAGGAGGTAAAAGGGGCTGTCTCTCCAAGTTGGGAGATGGATAGTAAAGCAGTTGGAAAGTCAAACCAGAGTACCAAGAGAGGGACTATTTGTTGAGTTTTAGAAACCTTTCGTATTCACAGTGTGTCCATTCTCTAGGTTTCCCGTACATGTTATAGCTGTAGTAATATTCCGTTCAACCTAGAGAGTTACGACCCATGGAATGGGTGCCATGCATTGTTGCTTTAAAGGGTCTGCATTTGCTCACCCAATCTCACCAATCCTCTCAGTCCCAAGCTTCCAGCCTTATGCCACATCCAGCTGTCATTGTAGATAGGGTCATTCCAGGTTTCATCAGAGACCCTGAAGGAATTGTAAAGAATTTCCCTGTTTTTTTTGGTTTGTTTTTGAAATTCCTTTTTATAGTTGGTTTGAGCTGATTCTCGCTGCCATGTTTATGCCAGTCTAGACACACTTGATTCCCTTACGGAGATATATCAATACATAGGTTTTAAGATTCTTACTAGTCAGATCTATTCCTCTGCGGGAAATATGGGGTTTTGCGTCCCTTTCACTGAGGAAGGTGTAGGTTTTGTCTATTCCACAGTTGGTTTTTGGAACGGTACCTGAGCTTATATCAAACTCTGGTTTTATGCATCACGCCACCTCTCCTTCCCCCTTAAGCAGGCATAAGTGTGTTTTCTAAATATGAGACTCTGTTCTCTTTCCTAACTCAGTTCATGTGTAGCCATGTTTACAGGAACTTCATAAATGATATCTTATGCTAAGTTTCTTTTTCTGTGTGACTTATTTCACTTAGAATCATCGTACCTGAATCCACTCACTTTGCTGCTACTGGTCTTATGACATTGATTTCATGGCTGAGGGATATTCCATCGTACGTAAGTACCACAATTTTTTGAACCATTTTTTACTTTCCTGGGATATTTAAGGTGTACCAAAGTTGAGGTTCTTGTAAGCAGTGTAGCCGTAAATTTGGGGGTTGCTGTATCTTATTGATTTTCAGTTTTCCCGAGGTATATTCCCTAGACTGGAAGTGCCCTTGGCTCTGTAGCTCTGTGGTATACTTGTTTTAGGGAACACAATGGACTCCTCCAGTGAGACAGTTGGGAATTTACATCCGGCCCATCATCATAACAATGCTCCCTGTTCTCCAGGGCCTGTCTTGCCTTTCTGGTTTTTACACATTTTGTGGATTTCCCTTTGGACCGGTGGGAAGTGATACTTCTTTGTAGTGCAGATTTCCATTGCCTGCTTGCTTGTTTGGCCAAAAAGAGCGTATGCGTTTTCTCCTGAATATATTCACGAGAAAACGCATACGCCATTTTTGGCCAAGTGCATCATTGTCGAAGTTGTGCCCCTCTTCCTGTGGTTTACAGGCCATTCCTACGTACCTCTTGAAATATCTTTCCTGCTATTCTGCCTCGCTTTCAAGTCGGCCTCTTTGCCTTCCCTCAACAGATTTGTGAACGATAGTTGTCCTTTATTACTCTGCCAGTTTGTGAATTGCTGTGCCCCTGAGCTCCATTTTTCAACTCGTTTTTTGTGAGCTGAACGCAAGTCCAAAATTTTGGTTCAAAACCTATAGTGGTTCCCGATGGGTGGCTGAGACTTTGCTTAATTCTTCTTCCTGCTGGAAGTTTGAGTGACATGTGCCCGTCCAATGCCTAACAGATACTGTCTCATTGGTTCTCCCTCTTCCCTTCCATCCTCTGCCAAATATGCAACCTGTGCGAATCAGGAGGTTAAAGGGGCTGTATCTCCAAGTTGGGAGATTGATAGTAAAGCAGTTGGAAAGTCAAACCGGAGCACCACGAGAGGGACTATTCGTTGAGTTTTAGAAACCTTTTGTATTCACAGTGTGTCCATTCTCTAGGTTTCCCGTACATGTTATAGCTGTAGTAATATTCCCTTCAACCTGGAGAGTTGGGACCCATGGCATAGGGGGCTTGCATTATTTCTTTAAACGGTCTGCATTTGCTCACCCAATGTCACCAATCCTCTCAGTACCAAGTTCCAGCCTTATGCCACAACCAGCTGTCATTGTAGATAGGGTCATTCCCGGTTTCATCAGATACCCTGAAGGAATTGTAAGAAATTTCCCTGTTTTTTTGTTTTGTTTTTGAAATTGCTTTATATAGTGGGTTTGAGCTGATTCTCACTGCCATGTTTATGCCAGTCTAGACACACTTGTTTCCCTTATGTAGACATATCAATACATAGGTATTAAGATTCTTACTAGTAAGATATATTACTCTGCGGTGAATATGAGGTGTTGAGTCCCTTTCACTGAGGAAGGAGTAGGTCTTGTCTATTCCATATTTGGTTTTTGGAACGGTACCTGTACTAATATCAAACTCTGGTTTTATGCATCACCCCACCTCTCCTTCCCCCTTAAGAAGGCATAAGGGTGTTTTCTAAATGTGAGACTCTCTTTTCTTTCCTAACTCAGTTCATGTGTAGCCATGTTTACAGGATCTTCATAAGTGATATTTTATGATAAGTTTCTTTTTCTGTGTGACTTATTTTACTTAGAATCATCGTACCTGAATCCACTCATTTTGCTGCTACTGGCCTTATGACATTGATTTTATGGCTCAGGGATATTCCATCATACGTAAGTACCACAATTTCCTGAACCATTTTTGTCTTTCCTGGGATATTTAAGGTGTACCCAAGTTGAGGTTTTTGTAAGCAGTGCAGCCCTGAATTTTTGTGTGGATCTGTCTTATTGATTTCAGTTTTCCCAAGGTATATTCCCTAGATTGTAAGTGCTCTTGGCTCCGTAGCTTTGTTGTTTACTTGTTTTAGGGAACACAATGCACTCCTCCAGAGAGGCAGTTGGCAATTTACATCCCGCCCATCAGCCTAACAAGGCTCCCTGTTCTCCAGGGCCTGTCTTGCCTTTCTGGTTTTTACACATTTTGCGGATGTCCTGTTTGACCGGTGGGAAGTGATACTTCATTGTAGTGCAGATTTGCATTGCCCGCTTGCTTGCTTGTCTGAAAAGGTCATAAGCGTTTTCTCCTGAATATATTCACGTGAAATCCCATATGCCCTTTATGGCCATTTCCATAATTTTCGAAGTTGTGATGCTTTTCCTGTGTTTAAAGGCGATTCCAATGTACCTCTTGAAATCTGTTACATGCCATTCTGCCTCATTTTCGCTTCCGCCTCGTGGCTTTCCGTCAACAGATTTTTGGAAGAGAGTACTCCTTTATAACTCTGCAGGTTAGTGAATTGCTGTGGCCCTGAGCTCCATTTTTCAACTTGCGTTTTTGTTAGCTGACCACAGATCCACACTTTTGCTTCTGGAACTATCCTGGTTCTGGGGGGGAAGGCTGAGACTTTGGTTAATTCCTCTTCATGACGGGAAATTAGAGTGACATGTGGCCATCCAAATGCCTACAGCTACTCTCTCTTTGGTTCTCTCTCTTCCCTTATATCCTCTGCAGAATTTGCCAACTGTGTGAACCATGAGGTTATATGGGCTGACTCTCCAAGTTGTGAGAGTGATAGTAAAGCAGTTGGAATGTCAAACTGGAGCACAAGGAGAGAAAAAAAGTAGTAGAGTTTTAAAAACCTTTCACCATAAGTCGGTTTCCATTCTCTAGGTTCCCATACATGTTATAACTGTAGTGATATTCCCTTCTACCTGGAGAGATGGGAACCATGGAATGGGTGGCAGGCATTATTGCTTTAAAGGGTCGGCATTTTTTCACCCAATCTCACCAATCCTCTCAGTCCCAAGTGACCAGCCTTATGCAACATCCAGCTGTCATTGTAGATAGGGTCATTCCAGGTTTCATCAGAACCCCTGAAGGTATTGTGTAAGAATTTTACTGTTTTTATCTTTTGTTTTGAAATTCATTTTTATAGTGGGTTTGAGTTGATTTTTACTGCCATGTTTATGTCGTTCTAGACACACTTCGTTCCCTTATGGAGACATATCAATACATAGGTGTTAAAATTCTTACTAGTCAGATATATTTCTCTGCGGGGAATAGGGATGTTGAGTTCCATTCACTGAGGAAGGAGTAGGGCTTGTCTCTTCTGTTTTTGGATTATGGAACATTACCTGAGCTAATATCAAACTTCTGTTTTGTGCATCTCCCCACCTCTCTTTCCCCTTAAGCAAGCGTTAGAGTGTTTTCTAAATCTGAGACTCTGTTCTCTTCCCTAATTCATTTCATATGTAGCCATGTTTACATTCCCTTCATAAGTGATATCTTATGTCAGAATGCACTGTGGCTCTTGTCATAATAATGCTCCATGACCCCTGTCATCACAATGCTCCACGCCCTGGTTATCACAATGCTCCATGTCCCTTGTCATCACAATTCTCCACGTCCTTCACATCACAATGCTACATGACACTTCTCATCACAACGTTTCATGCTCTTGTCATCACAATTCTCCATGCACTTGACATTGCAATGCTCCATGCACTTGTCATCACAATGCTCCATGCAATTGTCATCACAATGCTCCATGAACCCTGTCATCACAATGCTCCCTGAAACCTGTCATCACAATGCTTCATGCCCCTTGTCATTACAGTGCTCCATGATGCTCGACATCACAATTACCCAAGGTCTTCTCATCACAATGCTCCAAGGTTTTGCCATCACCATGCTCCATGCCTTGTCATCTCAAAGCTCAATGTCCCTTGTCCTCAAAATTCTCCATGTCCTTGTCATTACAATGTTCCACGGCACTTCAAATAACAATGTTATATGCTCTTGTCATCACAATACTCCATGCACTTGTCACAGCATTGCTCCATGACCCCTGTCATAGGAAGCTCCAAGCGATTGTCATCACAATGTTTCATGACCTGGACATTAAAATTATCAATGGCCCTTGATATCACAATTCTCCATGCCCTTGTCATCACAATGCTCCTTTATTTGTCACAACAGTCCTCCATGACACTTGGCATTGCAATGCTCCATGATATTGTCATCAAACTGGAACATGACATATTTCATCACAATGCTCCCTGACAACTTTCTTCACCATAATCTACGACCTTGTTATCACAGTGCACCAAGCCCTTGTCATCACAATGTGCCATGTCCACTCTTATCACAATAATCCATGAAACTTGTCAGACTAATGCTCCATGCCACTTTTCATCTCAATGCTCCATGAACGCTGTCATCACAATGCACCATGCCCATCATCATAATGCTTCATGCTATTGTCATCACAATTAAATCAAAATGCTCCATGACCTCTGTCAACACAATGCTCCAAACCCTTGTGATCACAATGTTCCATAACACTTGTCATCACAATGCCCCATGACGCTGGTCAGCACAATTATCCATGGTCTTCTCATCACAATGCACCATGAATTTTGTCATCACAATGCTCAATACACTTGTCATCACAATGCTCTCTGACTATTGCCGTCAGTATGCACATTGAAATCTTTCATGACAAGGCTCCATGCCTTTTTCATCACAATGCTCCAAGACCCCTGTGATCACAATGTTCCTTGCACTTGTCATCACAAATCTCCATGACGCATGTCATCAGAATGCTCCATGACATTCTCATCATAATGTTCCATGCCCTTATCATCACAATGCTCCAAGACCCCTGTAATCACAATGATCCCTGCGTCTTTTCATCAGAATGCTCCATGAGACATGTCATCACAAGGTACCATGGTCTTCACATCACAGTGCTCCAGGACCTTTTCATCACAGTGCTCCATTCCCTTGTCATCACAATGCTCCATGACCCCAGTCATCACAATACTCCATGAACATTTTCAGCCCAATGTGCCATGACACTTCTCATCACAATGATGCATGCCCTTTTCATCCCAATGCTCCATGACCCCTGTATTCACAATGCTCTGTGACGCTTGTCATCAAAGTGCTCCATGACACCTGTCATAACAATGCTCCAAGCCTTTTTCAGCAAAATGCTACATGACCTTGTCATTACAATGCTCTATGTGCTTCTCATCCAAATACTCCATTACCAATGCCATCACAATCCTCCATGAACTTTGGGATCACATTGCTTCATGCCGTTGTCATCACAATGCTCCATGCTCCTTGAAATTAAAGGAGCCATGACCTCTGTCATCACAATGCTCCAATCCCTTGTGATCACAATGTTCCATAACACTTGTCATCACAACGCTCCATGATGCCTGTCATCACAATACTCCATGCCCTTTTCATCACAATGCTCCATGACATTGTCATCAAAATACTCCACAAGCTTGTCATCAGAATGAACCATGACCCTTGTCATCACAATTCTCCTTGCACTTGTCAGCACAATGCGCCTTGACACTTGTCATCACAATGCTCCAAGCCATTGTCATCACAATGTTCCATTACCTTTGTCGTCAGAATCCTCCATGACAGTTTGCATCACAATGCTCCATGCCATTGTCATCACAATGTGCCATTATATATGTCATCACAATGCTCCCTGACACCTGTCTTCACAATACTACATGACCTGGTCATCACAATGCTCCACGCCCTTGTCATCACAATGCACCATTCCAACTGTCATCGCAATAATTCTTGAAACTTATTAGACCAATGCTCTATGCCCTTGTCATCACAATGCTCCATGCCCTTGTTATCACAGTGCTCCATGACCCCTGTCATCACAATGCTCTTTGACTCCAGTCATCACAATGCTTCATGACCTATGTCATCACAATTGTCCATGCCCTCGTCATCAACAGTCTCTGTGACCTTTTTAACCACAATGCTCCATGAACTATTCATCACAATGCTCTTTGACCCTTGTCATCACAATGCTCTATGCCTTTATCAGCACAATGCTCCATGACCCTTGTAATCACAATGCTCCATGAACGCTCTCATCACATTGCTCCATGCCCTTCTCTTCACAAATCTCCATGACAAATGTCATCAGAATGCTCCATGGCCTTCTCATCACAATGTTCCATGCCCTTGCCATGACAATGCTCCATTACCCCAGTCATAACAATGCTCCATGACCCCTGCCATCACGATGTTCCATGGCTTGTCATCACATAGCTCGATGACCCTTCTCATCACAATGCTCCAAGAACCCTGTAATCACAATGCTCTATGCCCTTTTTCATCACAATGATCCATGAATCCTGTCATCACAATGCACCATGCCCATCGTCCTAATGTTTCAGGCTATTGTCATCACAATGAAATCAAAATGTTCCATGACCTCTGTCATAACAATGCTCCAAACCCTTGTGAACACAATATTCCATAACACTTGTCATCACAATGCCCCATGTGGCTCGTCATCACAATTATCAATGGACTTCTCATTACAATGCTCCATGACGTTTGTCATAACAATGCTCAACACACTTGTCATCAAAATGCTCCCTGACACTTGTTGTCTGTTTGCTCCTTGAACCCTGTCATGACAAGGCTCCATGCCTTTTTCATAACAATGATCCATGCCATTTTCATCACAATGCTCCGAGACCCATGTAATTTTAATGCTCCATGCCCTTGTCATCACAAAGCTCAATGACGCATGCCATCAGAATGCTCCTTGTTCTTCTCCTCACAATGCTCCATGCCGTAGTCATCACAATGTTCCAAGACCCCGGTAATCACAATGCTCCATGCCCTTGTCATCAAAAAACTCCATGACGCATGTCATCAGAATGCTCCATGCCCTAGTCATCACAATGCTCCAAGACCCCTGTAATCACAATGCTCCATGCCCCTTTTCATCAGAATGCTCCATGAGACTTGTCATCACAAGTCTCCTGGTCTTCTCATCACAATGCTCCAGGACCTTGTTATCACCATACTCCATTCCCTTGTCAACACAATGCTCCATGCTCCTTGAAATCAAAATGATCCATGACCTCTGTCATCACAATGCTCCAAACCCATGTGATCACAATGTTCCATAACACTGGTCATCACAACGCTCCATGATGCCTGTCATCACAATACTCCATACCCTTTTCATCATAATGGTCCATGACCTTTGTGATCACAATTCTCAATACACTTGTCATCACAATGCTCCCTGACACTTGTCGTCAGAATGCTCCTTGAAACCTGTCACGAAAAGTCTCCATGCCTTTTACATCACAATGCCCCATGCCGTTTTCATCACAATGCTCCATGTCATTGTCATCAAAATACTCCACAAGCTTGTCATCAGAATGCTCCATGACCCTTGTCATCACAATTCTCCATGCACTTGTCAGCACAATGCTCCCTGAACCTTGTCATCACAATGCTCCAAGCCATTGTCATCACAATGCTCCATTACCTTTGTCATCAGTATCCTCCATGACACTTGGCATCACAATGCTCCATGCCATTGTCATCACAATGGGCCATTACAAATGTCATCAAAATGCTCCCTGACACCTCTCTTAACAATACTGCATGACCTGGTCATCAAAATGCTCCATGCCCCCTGACATTACAATGTTTCATAACACCTGTCATCAAAATTTTCCATAAAACTTTTCATTAAATTGCTCCATGACCCTGTCATTAGGATGCTCCCTGCCCTCCTCATCACAATGCACAACGCCCTTGCCATCAAAATGCTCCTGACCTTTGTCATCACAAAGATCAATGACACTTGGCATCACACTGCTCCAAGTCATTGTCATCACAGTGCTGCAAGAATGCTCTCATCACATTGATCCATGCCTATGTGTTCACAAAGCTCCATGACACATTTCATCAGAATGCTCCATGGCCTTCTCATCACAATGCTCCATGTCCTTGCCATCACAATGCTCCATTACAACAGTAATAACAATGCTCCATGACCCCTGCCATCACAATGTTCCATGGCCTTTTCATCACAAAGCTCCATGACCCTTCTCATCACAATGCTCCAAGAACCCTGTAATCACAATGCTCTATGCCGCTTTTCATCTCAATGATCCATGAACCCTGTCATCACAATTCACCATGCCCATCATCATAATGCTTCATGCTATTGTCATCACAACAAAATTAAAATGCTCCATGACCTCTGTCATCACAATGCTCCAAGACCCCTGTAATCACAATGCTCCATGCCCCTTTTAATCAGAATGCTCCATGAGACTTGTCTTCACAAGTCTCCATGGTCTTCTCATCACAATGCTCCAGGACCTTGTCATCACCATGCTCCATTCCCTTGTCATCACAATTCTCCATGACCCCAGTCATCACAATAATCCATGAACATTTTTAGTCCAATGCTCCACGACCTTCTCATCACAATGCTCCATTGCCAATATCATCAAAATGCTCCATGACCACTGTCATCACAACACTCCATGACACCTGACAACACAATGATCCGGGACTCTTCTCATCACAATGCTGCATTCCCTAGTCATCACAATGCTCCATGACCCCTGTCATCACAACACTCCATGAACATTTTCACCCCAGTTCTCCATGACCCTTGTCATCACAATGATCCATGCCCTTGTCATCCCAATGCTCCATGACCCCTGTATTCACAATACTCCGTGAAGCTTGTCCTCACAGTTCTCCATGACACATGTCATCACAGTGCTCCATGCCTTTGTCAGGAAAATGCTACAAGACCTTGTCATTACAGTCCTCTATGCGCTTGTCATCACAATACTCTATTTCCATTGTCATCACAATCCTCCATGAAACTTGGGATCACATTGCTTCATGCCCTTGTCATCACAATGCTCCATGCTCCTTGAAGTCAAAATGATCCAAACCTCTGTCATCACAATGCTCCAAACACTTGTGATCACAATGTTCCATAACACTTGTCATCACAATGCTCCATGATACCTGTCATCACAATACTCCATGCCCTTTTCATTACAAAGCTCCATGACCTTTGTCATCACAATTCTCAATACACTTGTCATCACAATGCTCCATGACCCCTGTCATCACAGTACTCCATGATCATTTTCAGCCTAATGCACCATGACCTTCTCATCACAATGCTCCATGACCAATATCATCACAATGCTCCAGGACCACTGTCATCACAACACTCCATTACCCCTGACAACACAGTATTCGGGGACTCTTGTCATCACAATGCTCCATGACACCTGTCATCACAATACTTCATGAACATTTTCAGCCCAATGTTCCATGACACTTGTCATCACAATGATCCATGCCCTTGTCATCCCAATGCTCCATGACCCCTGTATTCACAATGCTATGTGACGCATGTCATCACAGTGGTCCATGACACCTGTCATCACAATGTTCCATGCCTTTGTCAGCAAAATGCTACATGACATTGTCATTACAATGTTCTATGTGCTTGTCATCACAATACTCCATTACCATTGTCTTCAAAATCCTCCATGAACCTTGGGATAACATTGTTTCATGCCGTTGTCATCACAGTGCTCCATGATCCTTGAAATCAAAATGATTCATGACCGGTTTCATCACAATGCTCCAAACACTTGTGATCACAATGTTCCATAACACTTGTCATCACAACGCTCCATGATGCCTGTCATCAAAATACTCCATGCCCTTTTCATCACAATGCTCCATGACCTTTGTCATAACAATTCTCAATACACTTGTCATCACAATGCTCCCTGACACTTGTCGTCAGAATGCTCCATGAACCCTGTCACAAAAAGGCTCCATGCCTTTTTCATCACAATGCCACATGCAGTTTTCATCACAATGCTCCATGCCATTGTCATCCAAATACTCCACAAGCTTGTCATCAGAATTCTCCATGACCCTTGTCATCACAATTCTCCATGCACTTACCAGCACTATGCTCCCTGACCCTTTTCATCACAATGCTCCAAGCCATTGTCATCACAATGTTCCATTACATTTGTCATCAGAATCCTCCATGACACTTGCATCACAATGCTCCATGCCATTGTAATCACAATGGGCCATTACATATGTCCTCACAATGCTCCCTGACACCTGTCTTCCAATACTGTATGACCTGGTCTTCACAATGCTCCATCCCCTTGTCATCACAATGCGCCATTCCAACTGTCATTGCAATAATCTATGAAATATATTAGACCAATGATCCATGCCCTTGTCATCACAATGCTCCATGCCCTTGTTATCACAATGCTCCATGACCCCTGTCATCACAATGCTCTGTGACGCTTGTCATTAAAGTGCTCCATGACACCTGTCATAACAATGCTCCAAGCCTTTTTCAGCAAAATGCTACATGACCTTGTCATTACAATGCTCTATGTGCTTGTCATCCAAATACTCCATTACCAATGCCATCACAATCCTCCATGAACTTTGGGATCACATTGCTTCATGCCGTTGTCATCACAATGCTCCATGCTCCTTGAAATCAAATGAGCCATGACCTCTGTCATCACAATGCTCCAATCCCTTGTGATCACAATGTTCCATAACACTTGTCATCACAACGCTCCATGATGCCTGTCATCACAATACTCCATGCCCTTTTCATCACAATGCTCCATAACATTGTCATCAAAATACTCCACAAGCTTGTCATCAGAATGATCCATGACCCTTGTCATCACAATTCTCCTTGCACCTGTCAGCACAATGCGCCTTGACAATTGTCATCACAATGCTCCAAGCCATTGTCATCACAATGTTCCATTACCTTTGTCGTCAGAATCCTCCATGACACTTTGCATCACAATGCTCCATGCCATTGTCATCACAGTGTGCCATTATATATGTCATCACAATGCTCCCTGACACCTGTCTTCACAATACTACATGACCTGGTCATCACAATGCTCCACGCCCTTGTCATCACAATGCACCATTCCAACTGTCATCGCAATAATTCTTGAAACTTATTAGACCAATGCTCTATGCCCTTGTCATCACAATGCTCCATGCCCTTGTTATCACAGTGCTCCATGACCCCTGTCATCACAATGCTCTTTGACTCCAGTCATCACAATGCTTCATGACCTATGTCATCACAATTGTCCATGCCCTCGTCATCAACAGTCTCTGTGACCTTTTTAACCACAATGCTCCATGAACTATTCATCACAATGCTCTTTGACCCTTGTCATCACAATGCTCTATGCCTTTATCAGCACAATGCTCCATGACCCTTGTAATCACAATGCTCCATGAACGCTCTCATCACATTGCTCCATGCCCTTCTCTTCACAAAGCTTCATGACAAATGTCATCAGAATGCTCCATGGCCTTCTCATCACAATGTTCCATGCCCTTGCCATGACAATGCTCCATTACCCCAGTCATAACAATGCTCCATGACCCCTGCCATCACGATGTTCCATGGCTTGTCATCACATAGCTCGATGACCCTTCTCATCACAATGCTCCAAGAACCCTGTAATCACAATGCTCTATGCCCTTTTTCATCACAATGATCCATGAATCCTGTCATCACAATGCACCATGCCCATCGTCCTAATGTTTCAGGCTATTGTCATCACAATGAAATCAAAATGTTCCATGACCTCTGTCATAACAATGCTCCAAACCCTTGTGAACACAATATTCCATAACACTTGTCATCACAATGCCCCATGTGGCTCGTCATCACAATTATCAATGGACTTCTCATTACAATGCTCCATGACGTTTGTCATAACAATGCTCAACACACTTGTCATCAAAATGCTCCCTGACACTTGTTGTCTGTTTGCTCCTTGAACCCTGTCATGACAAGGCTCCATGCCTTTTTCATAACAATGATCCATGCCATTTTCATCACAATGCTCCGAGACCCATGTAATTTTAATGCTCCATGCCCTTGTCATCACAAAGCTCAATGACGCATGCCATCAGAATGCTCCTTGTTCTTCTCCTCACAATGCTCCATGCCGTAGTCATCACAATGTTCCAAGACCCCGGTAATCACAATGCTCCATGCCCTTGTCATCAAAAAACTCCATGACGCATGTCATCAGAATGCTCCATGCCCTAGTCATCACAATGCTCCAAGACCCCTGTAATCACAATGCTCCATGCCCCTTTTCATCAGAATGCTCCATGAGACTTGTCATCACAAGTCTCCTGGTCTTCTCATCACAATGCTCCAGGACCTTGTTATCACCATACTCCATTCCCTTGTCAACACAATGCTCCATGCTCCTTGAAATCAAAATGATCCATGACCTCTGTCATCACAATGCTCCAAACCCATGTGATCACAATGTTCCATAACACTGGTCATCACAACGCTCCATGATGCCTGTCATCACAATACTCCATACCCTTTTCATCATAATGGTCCATGACCTTTGTGATCACAATTCTCAATACACTTGTCATCACAATGCTCCCTGACACTTGTCGTCAGAATGCTCCTTGAAACCTGTCACGAAAAGTCTCCATGCCTTTTACATCACAATGCCCCATGCCGTTTTCATCACAATGCTCCATGTCATTGTCATCAAAATACTCCACAAGCTTGTCATCAGAATGCTCCATGACCCTTGTCATCACAATTCTCCATGCACTTGTCAGCACAATGCTCCCTGAACCTTGTCATCACAATGCTCCAAGCCATTGTCATCACAATGCTCCATTACCTTTGTCATCAGTATCCTCCATGACACTTGGCATCACAATGCTCCATGCCATTGTCATCACAATGGGCCATTACAAATGTCATCAAAATGCTCCCTGACACCTCTCTTAACAATACTGCATGACCTGGTCATCAAAATGCTCCATGCCCCCTGACATTACAATGTTTCATAACACCTGTCATCAAAATTTTCCATAAAACTTTTCATTAAATTGCTCCATGACCCTGTCATTAGGATGCTCCCTGCCCTCCTCATCACAATGCACAACGCCCTTGCCATCAAAATGCTCCTGACCTTTGTCATCACAAAGATCAATGACACTTGGCATCACACTGCTCCAAGTCATTGTCATCACAGTGCTGCAAGAATGCTCTCATCACATTGATCCATGCCTATGTGTTCACAAAGCTCCATGACACATTTCATCAGAATGCTCCATGGCCTTCTCATCACAATGCTCCATGTCCTTGCCATCACAATGCTCCATTACAACAGTAATAACAATGCTCCATGACCCCTGCCATCACAATGTTCCATGGCCTTTTCATCACAAAGCTCCATGACCCTTCTCATCACAATGCTCCAAGAACCCTGTAATCACAATGCTCTATGCCGCTTTTCATCTCAATGATCCATGAACCCTGTCATCACAATTCACCATGCCCATCATCATAATGCTTCATGCTATTGTCATCACAACAAAATTAAAATGCTCCATGACCTCTGTCATCACAATGCTCCAAGACCCCTGTAATCACAATGCTCCATGCCCCTTTTAATCAGAATGCTCCATGAGACTTGTCTTCACAAGTCTCCATGGTCTTCTCATCACAATGCTCCAGGACCTTGTCATCACCATGCTCCATTCCCTTGTCATCACAATTCTCCATGACCCCAGTCATCACAATAATCCATGAACATTTTTAGTCCAATGCTCCACGACCTTCTCATCACAATGCTCCATTGCCAATATCATCAAAATGCTCCATGACCACTGTCATCACAACACTCCATGACACCTGACAACACAATGATCCGGGACTCTTCTCATCACAATGCTGCATTCCCTAGTCATCACAATGCTCCATGACCCCTGTCATCACAACACTCCATGAACATTTTCACCCCAGTTCTCCATGACCCTTGTCATCACAATGATCCATGCCCTTGTCATCCCAATGCTCCATGACCCCTGTATTCACAATACTCCGTGAAGCTTGTCCTCACAGTTCTCCATGACACATGTCATCACAGTGCTCCATGCCTTTGTCAGGAAAATGCTACAAGACCTTGTCATTACAGTCCTCTATGCGCTTGTCATCACAATACTCTATTTCCATTGTCATCACAATCCTCCATGAAACTTGGGATCACATTGCTTCATGCCCTTGTCATCACAATGCTCCATGCTCCTTGAAGTCAAAATGATCCAAACCTCTGTCATCACAATGCTCCAAACACTTGTGATCACAATGTTCCATAACACTTGTCATCACAATGCTCCATGATACCTGTCATCACAATACTCCATGCCCTTTTCATTACAAAGCTCCATGACCTTTGTCATCACAATTCTCAATACACTTGTCATCACAATGCTCCATGACCCCTGTCATCACAGTACTCCATGATCATTTTCAGCCTAATGCACCATGACCTTCTCATCACAATGCTCCATGACCAATATCATCACAATGCTCCAGGACCACTGTCATCACAACACTCCATTACCCCTGACAACACAGTATTCGGGGACTCTTGTCATCACAATGCTCCATGACACCTGTCATCACAATACTTCATGAACATTTTCAGCCCAATGTTCCATGACACTTGTCATCACAATGATCCATGCCCTTGTCATCCCAATGCTCCATGACCCCTGTATTCACAATGCTATGTGACGCATGTCATCACAGTGGTCCATGACACCTGTCATCACAATGTTCCATGCCTTTGTCAGCAAAATGCTACATGACATTGTCATTACAATGTTCTATGTGCTTGTCATCACAATACTCCATTACCATTGTCTTCAAAATCCTCCATGAACCTTGGGATAACATTGTTTCATGCCGTTGTCATCACAGTGCTCCATGATCCTTGAAATCAAAATGATTCATGACCGGTTTCATCACAATGCTCCAAACACTTGTGATCACAATGTTCCATAACACTTGTCATCACAACGCTCCATGATGCCTGTCATCAAAATACTCCATGCCCTTTTCATCACAATGCTCCATGACCTTTGTCATAACAATTCTCAATACACTTGTCATCACAATGCTCCCTGACACTTGTCGTCAGAATGCTCCATGAACCCTGTCACAAAAAGGCTCCATGCCTTTTTCATCACAATGCCACATGCAGTTTTCATCACAATGCTCCATGCCATTGTCATCCAAATACTCCACAAGCTTGTCATCAGAATTCTCCATGACCCTTGTCATCACAATTCTCCATGCACTTACCAGCACTATGCTCCCTGACCCTTTTCATCACAATGCTCCAAGCCATTGTCATCACAATGTTCCATTACATTTGTCATCAGAATCCTCCATGACACTTGCATCACAATGCTCCATGCCATTGTAATCACAATGGGCCATTACATATGTCCTCACAATGCTCCCTGACACCTGTCTTCCAATACTGTATGACCTGGTCTTCACAATGCTCCATCCCCTTGTCATCACAATGCGCCATTCCAACTGTCATTGCAATAATCTATGAAATATATTAGACCAATGATCCATGCCCTTGTCATCACAATGCTCCATGCCCTTGTTATCACAATGCTCCATGACCCCTGTCATCACAATGCTCCGTGACTCCAGTCATCACAGTGCTTCATGACCTTTGTCATCACAATGGTCCATGCCCTCGTCATCAACAGTCTCTGTGACCTTTTTAACCATAATGCTCCATGAACTTTTCATCACAATGCTCTTTGACCCTTGTCATCACAATACTCTATGCCTTTCTCAGCACAATGCTCCAAGACCGTTGTCATTACAACGCTCCATGTGCTTGTCAGCACAATGCTCCATGACACATATCATCACAATTTGCCATGCGCTTGTCATCAAGTGCTCCACAATCTTGTCATCACAATGCTCCATAAACCTTGTCATCACAATGCTCCATGCACTTCTCAACAAAATGCTCTCTCTCAACTGATATCACAATGTTTCATCACTATTCATCACAATACTCCCTCAGCCCTGTCATCACAATGTTCTATGACTCCTGTCATCACAATGCTACATGCAATTATCATCACAATATTCGATGACCCCTGACATCACATTATTCCATAACCCCTGTCATCAAAATGCTCCATGACCCTATTCATCAAAACGTTCCATGTCCCCTGACATCACAATGCTCCATGACCCCTGTCATCACAATGCTCCATGCCCTTTTCATCACAATGCTCCATGCCATTGTCATCACAATAATCCATAAGCTTGTCATCAGAATGCTCCGTGACACTTGTCATCACAATGCTCTATATGCACTGTCATCACAATGCTCCATAACCCTTGTCATTACAGTGCTCCATGACGCTCGTCATTCACAATTATCCATGGTCTTCTCATCACAATGCTCCACGCCCTTGTCATCTAAATGCTCCATGACACTTGTCATCTCAATGCTCCATGGCCACTCTCATCACAATGCTCCATACCCCTTGTCATTATAGCGCTCCATGACGCTCGTCATCACAATTATCCATGGTCTTCTCATCACAATGCTCCACGGTCTTGCCATCACAATGCTCCATGCCCTGGTCATCACAATGCTCCATGTTCCCTATCATCACAATTCTCCACGTTCTTGGCATCACTATGTTCCATGACACTTCCCATCACAGTGTTAAATGCTTTGTCATCACAATACTCCACAAGCTTGTCATCAGAATACTCCATGACCCTTGTCATCACAATGATCCATGACCCCTGTCATCACAATGCTCTATGAGACGTATCATCACAATGCGCCATGCCCCTTGTCATTACAGTGCTCCATGATGTTCGTCCCCAGAATTATCCATGGTCTTCTCATCACAGTGCTCCACGGTCTTGCCATCACAATGCTCCATGCCCTGGTCATCTCAATGCTCCATGTCCCTTGTCATCACAATTTTCCACGTCCTTTTCATCACAATGCTCCATGACATTTCTCATCACAATGTTACATGCTATTGTCATCACAATTCTCCATGCACTTGTCATTGTAATGCCCCATGACCACTGTCATAGCAATCTCCATGCCTTTGTCATCACAAAGCTTCATGACCTTTTCATCAAAATTCTCAATGGCCGTTGTCATCACAATGCTCCATGCCCTTGTCATCACAATGCTCCATGACCCTTGTCATCACAATGCTCCAAGCCCTTATCATCACATTGCACCATTACCTTTGTCATCACAATCCTCCATAACACTTGGCATCACAATGCTCCATGCAATTGTCATCACAATGGAACATGAAATATGCTATCACAATGCTCCCTGACACCTGTCTTCACAATACTCCATGACCTTGTCATCACAATGCTCCATGCCCTTGTCATCACAAAGTGCTATGCCCACTGTAAACACAATTATCCATGAAACTTGTCAGACCAATGCTCCATGCCCCTGTCATCACAATGCTACATGACACCATTCATCAAAATGCTCCGTGTGTCCCATCATCACAAGGCTTCATGACCTGTGTCATCACAATGGTCAATGCCCTCATCATCACAAGGCTCTGTGAAATTTGTCACCACAATGCTCCATGAACTTTTCATCACAATGTTCCATGTCATTGTCATCACAATTCTCCATGAACGCTCTCATCCCATTGCTCCATGACTTGTCATCACAAAGCTCCATGATGCATGTCATCAGAATGCTCCATGGCCTTCTCATCACAATGTTCCATGCCCTTGCCATCACAAAGCTCCATTAGCCCTATCATAACAATGCTCCATGACCCCTGCCATCACGATGTTCCATGGACTTGTCATCACAAGGCTCCATGACGATTCTCATCACAATGCTCCAAGACCCCTGTAATCACAATGCTCCATGCCCCTTTTCATTTCAATGATCCATGAACCCTGTCATCACAATGCACCATGCCCATCATCATAATGCTTCATGCTATTGTCATCACAATGAAATCAGAATTCTCCATGACCTCTGTCATCATAATGCTCCAAACCATTGTGATCACGATGTTCCATAACACTTATCATCACAACACCCCATGACGCTCGTCATCACAATTATCCATGGTCTTCTCATCACAATGCTCCATGACCTTTGTCATCACAATGCTCAATACACTTGTCATCACAATGCTCCTTGACACTTGTCATCAGTATGCTCCTTGAACCCTGTCATGACAACGTTCCATGCCTTTTTCATCACAATGTTCCATGCCCTTGTAATCACAAAGCTCCATGATGCATGTCATCAGAACGCTCCATGGCCATCTCATCCCAATGCTCGATGCCCTTGTCATCAGAATGCTCCACGACTCCTGTAATCACAATGCTCCATGCTCCTTTTCATCAGAATATTCCATGAGACTTGTCATCACAAGTTTCCATGGTCTTCTAATCACAATGCTTCAGTACCTTGTCATCACAATCCTCCAGGATCCCTGTCATCACAATACTCCATGAACATTTTCAGCCCAATGCTCCTTGACCTTCTCATCACAATGCTCCATGACCCCTGTGATCTCAATGCTCCATGACCCCTGTCATCACAACGATCCATGAACCCTGACAACAAAATGATCCGGGACTCTTGTCATCAAAATCCTCCATGCCCTTGTCATCCCAATGCTCCATGACCCCTGTAATCACAATGCTCCATGACACTTGTCATCACAGTGCTCTATGAACCTTGTCATCACAATGCTCCATGCCTTTGTCAGCAATATGCTACATAATCTTTTCTTCAAAATGTTCCATGCGCTTGTCATCACAATCCTTCATGACCCTTGGGATCACATTGCTTCATGCCCTTGTCATCTCCCTCTTGCCGTTCTGGTTTTTACAGATTTTCAGATGTCCCTTTTGACCCGTGGGAAGTGACAATTCTTTGTAGTGTGGATTTGCATTGCACTCTTGCTAGATTGACCAAAAAGGGCGTATGCGTTTTCTCCTGAATATATTCAGGAGAAAAGGCATACGCCCTTTTTGGCCAAGTGCATCATTGTCAAAGTTGTGATTATTTTCCTGTGCTTTAAAGGCAATTCCAATTTACCTCTTGAAATATGTTTTGTGCAATTCTGCCTCATTTTCAAGTCAGCTTCGTTGCCTTCCCTAAACAGATTTTTGGAAGAGAGTAGTCCTTTATAACTCTGTAGTTTTGTGAATTGCTGTGCCCGTGAGCTCCAATTTTCAAATCCCATTTTTGGGAGCTGACCGCAAATCCACAATTTTGCTTCAGGACCTATACTTGTACCAGGGCTGGCTATACTGTTCCCTGTGGGTGGCTGAGGCTTTGGTTAATTCTTCTTCCTGACGGGAATTTAGAGTGACATGTGCCCGTCGAAATGCCTACGTCTACTCTCTGATTTGTTCTCCCTCTTCCCTTTCATCCTTTGCACAATTAGCAAACTGTGCGAACCAGGAGGTTATAGGGGCTGGCTCTCCTAAGTTGGGAGATTGATAGTAAAGCAGTTGCAATGCCAAACTGGAGCACAAGGAGTGGAAAAATTAGGAGACTTTTAGAAACCTTTCGCCATCACAGGGTGTCCATGCTCTAGGTTTCCCATACACGTTATAACTGTAGTGATATTCCCTTCTACCTGGAGATTTGGGATCCATGGAATGGTGGCATGCATTACTACTTTAAAGGGTCTGCATTTTCTCTCCCAATCTCCAGTCCTCTCAGTCCCAAGTGTCCAGCCTTATGTCTCATCCAGCTGTCTTTGCAGAGAGGGTCATTCCCGGTTTCATCAGAACCCCTGAAGGAATTGTGTAAGAATTTCACTTTTTTTGTGTGTGTGTTTTTGAAATTCATTTTTATAATGGGGTTGAGCTGATTTTCACTGACGTATTTATGCCGGTCTAGACACACTTGATTCCCTTACGGAGACATATCAATACATAGGTTTTAAGATTCTTACTAGTCAGATATATTCCTCTGCAGGGAATAGGGGTTTTGAGTCCCGTTCACTGAGGAAGGGGTAGGTCTCGTCTATTCTGTATTTGGTTTATGGAATGGTACCTGTGCTAATATCAAACTCTGGTTTTATGCATCACCCCACCTCTCCTTTCCCATTAAACAGGCATAAGAGTGTTTTCTAAATGTGAGACTCTTTTCTCTTTCTTAATTCAGTTCATGTGTTGTGATGTTGACATTCCCTCTGTAAGTGATATCTTATGATAAGATTCTTTTTCTGTGTGACTAATTTCACTTAGAATCATCATACCTAAATCCACTCTTTATGCTGCTACTGGCCTTATGACATTGATTTCACGTCTGAGTGATATTCCATTGTACAAAATTACTACAAGTTATTTATGCATTTCTCTTTTTCCTGGGATATTTAAGGTGTACCGAAGTTGAGGTTCTTGTATGCAGAGCAGCCCTAAATTTGGGGGTGCCTGTGTCTTGTCAATATTTAGTCTTCCCAAGTTATATGCCCATGAGTTGAAGTCCCCTTTCCTCCGGGGCTTTGTATTTAAATGTTTTAGGAAACAGCATACACTTCTTCAGAGTGGCTCTTGGATATTTATACCCCACCCATCAGCGTGACTAGGCTCCCTGTTCTCCATGACCTCTCCAGCATTTCTGGTTTGTACACATTTTTTGGATGGCCTTTCTGATCAGTGGACATTGAGACTTCTTTGTTGTGCAGATTTGCATTTACCGCTTGCTTGGTTGGCCAAAAACTCTGTATGCGTTTTTTTCCTAAAGATATTCACGAAAAAAACGCATACACCCTTTTGCCCAACTGCATCATTTGAGAAATTCTGCTGCTTTCCATATGCTTTAAATGTGAGTACAATCTACCTTTTGAAATCTGTTTCCTGCAATTCTGCCTCTCATTCAGATCCTCTTCGTTGCCTTACCTGAATATATTTTTGGACGTTGGTTATCATTTATATCTTTGCAGGTCTTTGAATTGTCTGCCCCTGAGCTCCATTTTGCAACTCGTTGTTTTTGTGAGCTGGCCGCCAAACCTTTGGATTGCTTCTGGCCCTATTCTGGTTCTGAGGAGGCAGGCTGAGCCTTTGGTTAATTCTTCTTCCTAATGGGAAATTTGAGTGACATGTGCCTGTCAAAACTCCTACAGCTAATCTCTCATTGGTTCCCCCCTTCCCATTTATCCTCTGCACAAATTGCAAACTGTGTGAAACAGGAGGTTAAAGGTGCTTATTCTCCAAGTGGGGAGATTGTTAGTAATGTGGCTGGAATGGCGAACCCCAGCACCAGGAGATCAAAAATGAGGTGCATTTTAGACACCTTTCCTGAGCACACGGTGTACATTCATCTCGGTTTCCCAGGCATGTTTTTGCTGTCAGAAGATTCCCTTGAACCTGCCGATTTGGGACCCATGGAATGGGTACCAGGCAGTATTACTTTAAAAGGTCTGCATTTCCTCACACAGCCTCTCTAACATCTCTTAGCCTGTATAGCTTCCAGCCTTATATATCATCCTGCTGTGGGTCTACATGTGTTCAATCCCTGTTACATTGTAGCCCTTCAACAATTGTTGTAAGAATTTTTGTCTGTCTCACTGTTTTTATAAATATTTTAAAATTTATTTTTATATTGGTTACAGCTGATTTTCAAAGCTCTGTTTTTTGCTGCTGTACATCCACTTGATTCATGTACTGAGAGACAACAATAAATTATTTTTCAGATGCTTACGAGTCATATGTATTATTGTCCACTGACTTGAGTGGGCTGAGTGCAGTTCTTTGAGGTACCGTGTAGGCCTTGTCAGTTATTCAATTCGGTACTTGGAATGGTATCTTTGCTAATTTCAACCTCCTGGATAATACCTCACCATTCCCCACCTTTCCCATTTAGCAGCCTTATGTCTATTTTCTACATATTTGACTATGTTTCTGTTTTGTAGTTTATTTCATGTGTAGCCATTTTTGATTCCACCTTTAAGTGACATCTTATGATATGTGTCTTTTTCTTTCTGACATATGTCACTTAGAATGATCGTATGTAACTCCTCCAGAGTTGTTACAACTGGCCTTATTTCATGGATTTCTGGATGAGTAATATTCCACTCTACATAAGTACCCCATCTCTTTTATCCATTTTATCCTTCCAGGGACATTT
Organism: Mesoplodon densirostris; assembly: GCF_025265405.1. Taxonomy (NCBI): domain Eukaryota; kingdom Metazoa; phylum Chordata; class Mammalia; order Artiodactyla; family Ziphiidae; genus Mesoplodon; species Mesoplodon densirostris. Next base: position 11,325,554 of record NW_026778195.1, on the reverse strand, counting down.
AGGTTATATCCAAGTGGAGGCCCTTTTTAACAGAGAGGTGGTAAACGTTGGCGGGCCTGTTTTCTGTCCATTTTTGTTTTTCCCAAGGTATACGCCCATGAGTGCAAGTGCCCTATGCTCTGTAGCTCATTTTTTAGATATTTTAGCAAACACAATACACTTCTCCAGAGTGGCTGTTGGCAAATTACATTTCCACTATCAACCTCACAGTGCTCCCTTTTCTCCTCACCCTGTCCTGCATTTCTGGTGTTTACACTTTATGAGGATGGCCCTTCTGACTGATGTGAAGTGATACATTTTGTAGTATTGATTTCCAGTGCCCACCTGTTTGGTTGGATAAAAAGTGTGTATGGCCTTTACTTGAATATATTCAGAAAAAAATGCATACGCCCTTTTGGGCAAACTGCATCATTGGCGATGTTCAGACCCTTTTCTTGTGCTTTAATGGGGAGTCCTTTCTACCTCTTCAAATCTGTTTCCTGCCACTCTCCCTTGCTTACAAGTCCTTTTCTGTGACTTACCTCAAGATATTTTTCGACAATAGTTTTCAACTCTGCAGTTTCATGAATTTTAGTGCCCCTGAGTTCCATTATTCAACTTGTGTTTTTGGAAACTGGACACAAAACAGCAGGATTGCCTCTAGCCCTATTCTGTTTCCGTGGGCAATTCTAGCCTTTGATGAATTTGTCTTCCGGATTGGAAATTAGAGTGGCATGTGCCTGTCCGAACAACTAAGACTTGCCTCTAATTTTTTCTCATCCTTCCGCTTCATCCTCTGGACAAATTCCAAACTGTGTGCAACAGGATGTTGACGGTGCTGATATCCCCAAGTGAGGAGATTGTTAGGAAAGATGCTGGAGGGGTGAACCCGAGCACCAGGCGATGAGGAGATGAGGTGCCTTTTCCAAACTCTTTCCGATCAAACGGTGTACCATCCTCTAGGTGTGACAGGCATGTTTTAGCTGTAGGAAGGGTCCCGTGCATGTAAGGAGAACACCAGGGATTTTTCCAAATCAGTGTCTCCCCGAACCCCAAATTGGGGAATTTTTAAGCTACGGCTACACGTATGTCCATTAAGGGCCTTGGGAAATAGGCAGAGCCCAAACTTTAGATGATTGAAATCTTCAGGGTCAGAAGTGTTCACCATCAGCCTTGCTTAGGTTACATTTTATCTGTCATTGATAGATGATGTCAATAAAAATATCGATTCTTTTTCAGGTTATTTCCCCTTATAGGTTATTGCAAAATATTCAGTGTAGTTCCCTGTGCTATACAGTAGTTCCTTGTTGATGATCTATTTTATACATAGCAGTGTGTATGTGTTAATCCCAAACTCTTAATATATCCCTTCTCCTACCTTTCCCCTTTGGTAATAATAAATTATAAGATTTTATACTTCTCAGAAACGGGGGAGCTGAAAGAGAGGTATCCTTTTCAATGGAAAAGCATTCAAAACAAGATTGAAGCTTCAGCCAAGAGTATTCGATGTACATCCATGGAAATCAATCACTTCATTTCTCTAATGTTGACCTGACAAATAAGACAGACGTCTTCACTGAACTTGCTTATAGTAAAGTGATGGAAATATCAAAGGTAAGTCTTAGAAACATCTTATTTTACCCGAGCATTATACACTGCTCTATGTTAACTACAGTTTGGCTCACACATCTGTTCATTGAAGTTACAATGTTCTCAATTTCTGTTACTGATCCTCCAGAGTGGACCCCAACAGGAGTCCCCATGCCCAGTGTCATTGGAGCCAACAGATCAAGACTGAGTTTGGTTCAGAAGCAAAGGAAACATTATTTTTAAAACAGAATGGAGGGGTGAGAGCGTGCACTCCCCCAAGGGCTGTGGGATGGGATGCTGTGTAGGGATCCCGGCAGCATCCTTGGGTGGGAGGGGATGGAGCTCTCGAGGGCTGGGTTGGCTGCAGCTCAGGCTCTAAACCATGGAGTCTGCATGGGAACCTGCTAGCTGAGGTGTCGACCCAGCCATTCTGCACTAGGAAATCGGGTCTGAAGTGCCGGGTTTGGGACCTCTGCATGCGGAACCCTAGGAGCACGTGAAATTAGACAAAGCACAAAGAAAAAACAGGTTAGACTTTATTTTATTGCCCAGATTCTCTTTTTATCTCCCAGGAATTTTTAATGAATGTTGCCGGAGACAAACACCTCCTCTGCTTTTTGTTCCGTTCCTCATTCTTGGGGTGTTGACTGTGCAGACCCCTCTTTTGTAAGTGCTTCATGCTGTGGTGGGAGCCCTGATACCTGGGGGGAGGGGCAAAACATCTCCCCACCAGCCTCCAGGTGAGGTTGATTGTCCCAAGGCCTCCTGCCCAACTTCTCGTCTGCCTGAGCACCAGCACTGGAAGTGTTACAGATTCTAATGACCTTTAATGGTCCAGGAAAGAGATGAGCAGAGATGCAGCAGTGGCAGGTTTCACCCCACCCCACATTTGTTTGGCGACCTTAGGCTGACCGTTTTTGCCAGCCTAGATGCTCTGACCAGTAGTCTGTGCTTTCTTTAATTAGGTCCCTGAATTAATGTACAAACAGCACCATGTGTCAGAACCCTGGCCGCGCAACTCCCAGACAGTCCAGGGTCAGTTGTGATCCAGGACCATGACGTCCACTGAGTCAACGGCCTTTAGAAGTAGCCAGCAGTCCAGCCGGTCATATTGGCCACCATCACCGCGGTGTCTGTAGGGTTTTCTATGGTGAAAGCGTGATATACGTTTCCCCCGCCAAGCTTATTAGCTCCCCTCTGGGTGCAGGAAGTCCTGCAAGCAGTAGTCTGCTCTTTCGGGGCACAGCCTTGTTGTTTTCTGAGAGAAACTCCAGGTCAAGTGATGGTCACACGAGTCATCTTGGTGGCCCGTTGCTCCCGTTTGTCTCTCTGGAGGTTGGAGTTGGAGGGCCTCCTCACTCGAGGTCAGTGTGCCCAAAGAGTGACCCCTGCAACTTCAGGGCATGATGGGTGGTTAGGATCACCACGTGGGGTCCTTTTCCCTTAGGAGGGAGCTGGCCTTGCAGGCTGCTGATTTCCAGCTTTGTAGATACCCCAGTATCCTGGCCTGATGAGTCGGTGGGCAAAGCCCTTGGTGACCATAGTTTATCATACCTGAAGGGCATTCTTGTGTTGCTCCATTTCAAGTGGTCCCAGTTTTTGCACTAAGGCTCCAAGGACGATTAACCTTTGACCGGGTATGTAAAGGTAAAAAGGTTTAGCTAAATTAGGGAGTTCCTTGGCAAGGGTCTGAATTGACTTCTCTTTCCATTCTTGAAAGGCTGCTTCTGGATTCTATACAAAAGGATCATCATCTTTCTGTGTCAGTGTTTCATGTAGAGGCCCAGCTATTAGACTGTAGTTAGGGATCCAGATGCAGAAAACCTTGGCCTCCGCAGGAACCCCTAAGCTGTCTTCTAGTTTTAGAAGAGGTAAGGCTGCAAATGGCTTCTTCCCTATCCTGGGATGCGTTTCTCCGAATATCTGTGAGAATGAAGCCCAGACATGTCACCTTAGCCTGGGATATTTGAGCCTTTTTCTTGGACACCTTTTATCCTTTCTTGGCTAGGTAGTTCAGAGGCGTCTTTAGTAGGCCTGGGGATCAGAATGTCATCTGCATATTGAAAGAGGGTTCCCTTTTACAGAGGTAGAACGTTTAGGTCTTTAGAGGACATTTCCCCAATGATGGTGTGGGGATTTTTGAACCATTGGGGCAGGACGGCCCAGCATTATTGCTTGTGTTGCATGTTGTTTCCTGCCACTCACAAGCCGAAAATTCTTGTGACTCTGAGATGAATGGAATACAGAAGAAGGCATCATTGAAGTCTAATACAGAATGCCATGGCCTGCTGGATGGTAGAATGAGCAGCAGGGTGTAGGAAATAGGAGCTACTGGATGTATATCCTCGGTGGCTTCACTGACTGTCCTGATATCCTTTACCAGGTCTCCAGCAGCCCATGGGGCTCTCGTGGTCAGGCCAATCCCAGGATATGGAGCTCACCTGGGCTGCACCCCCCACCCCACCGCCTACGGGGCTCTCGTGGTCAAGTCCCTCCCAGGGTATGGAGCTCACCTGTGCAGCTACCCAGCAGCCCATTGGGCTCTCATAGTCAGGCCCTTCCCAGGATACAGAGCTCCCCTGGGCAGGTACCCCAGCAGGGCTGGACACACAGGAACTGTGCACATAGCCCACCTTGCAGAGAATCCCCAGCTCACCTGTCGCTCACAGCTGACACAGAACACCTCAGAGCAGGACTTGAACTAACAAACAGCAGCTCTGACAGGTCTGTGACCCTGGTTATCACTCTGCGCAGCCTCTCTCTGCCTGGTCTTCCAGACACTTCCAGTGCAGCCAGGGCACCAGGCCTCTGTCTCCACCCACCATCACTCCTCTCCCTGACTCCTGGGTTCCTCTCATTAGGATAGGGTCTTCTTGAAGTTGTTTTCCACTCATGGACCAGATAAAATGATAAGAAAACAAGCCGCAGCTGCAGCCCCTTGTCGAGCCTGACTCTCAAGGGCCCACACCTGTTCCTTGGGCGTAGCCCGTTTAGCAAGGTTCAGTTTCTGCAACTGTGAGCCCCTGAGGCGTGAGGATTGGCTGATTTGGCAGCCTGACACTGCCTGCCAGCCCTCTCCAGGTGTGCCTGGGTTGAGGTCAATATAAACACCTCTCCAGTCATTAAGAGCCCCTGTAGCTGTGCCTGACGCCATATTCTCTGCCCCGTCAGCAGTGTCGGGGCTGGGGTGGTGGGAGGGAGTGAGGGGCCGTGGCTTTGTGGGTGGCCCAGTGTGAGTGGGGCTCTGCTGGACTTTAAGCAGGAGTTGCCAGGCTGCCACCTTCTAAAGAAGAGGATGTGTCACCCATACCTGCCGCTGGACTTTCTCCCCAGGCGGAGGTGAGGAAGTAAAAAACAGTGGGGACCATGGCAGGAGAGGAATCTCAGGCAGGGAAATGGAAAGCTTCCAGAAGAGCATCTGGGGCCAGGACCATCCTAACTGGCCAGCAGGCACCAAGTCGGCCTACGTGCTGTCGCTGGTGTGGCTCCACAGCCCTTCCTCTAGGCTTGCAAGTGCTTGTACATATTCAGGTGTTTTACCTGGAAAGGGTGGGAAGAGTTCAGCTGCAGCAGGACTCGGGCTCAGCTCACATTTACTCACAGACGCCTCGACACAGTTCCCCAGCTTTGCAATGAGGATGCTCCTTGTGGGGGGGAGCGCTGCTGACTGCATGGGAGACGATTTCCCACCTCTGACCAACTTAAGAATTTTTTACCACTGGAGCTAGTGCCCTGATACGATTTTCCTCTGTATAACTGGTGGGTTCTGTTTTTTTTTTTTTTCTTTTTTTCTTTTTGGTTCAAGGTAGATTTTATTTATTCCTCTTTTTTTAAATTTGGAGATATAAACATGGAAATAATGCATTAATATAAAGACATCTATGTGAAGGGAAAACTTTTATTCTGTTTTATTTTATTAAATGTTATTTATATATTTTTAATTTTTAAAAAATTATTTATTTCTTTTATACAGCAGGTTCTTATTGGGTATCTATTTTATACATATAAGTGTGCACATGTGAATCCCAGTCTCCCCATTCATCCCACCACCACCCTCACATGGTGTTCCCCCCTTGGTGTCCATATGTTTGTTCTCTACATCTGTGTCTCTCTCTCTGCCCTGCAAACCGGTTCATCTGTATCATTTTTCTAGGTTCCACATATATGCATTAATATACAATATTTGTTTTTCTCTTTCTGACTTACTTCACTCCGTATGACAGTCTCTAGATCCATCAAGGTCTCTACAAATGACCCAATTTCATTCCTATGTATGGCTGTGTAATATTCCATTGTATATATCTACCACATCTTTATCCATTCGTCTGTCTGTGGGCACTTAGGTTGCTTTCATTACCTGGCTATTGTAAATAGTGCTGCAATGAACACTGTGTTGAATGTGTCTTTTTGATTTATGGTTTTCTCTGGGTATATGCCCAGTAGTGGGATTGCTGGATTATATGGTAATTCTATTTTTAGTTTTTTAAGGAACCTCCATACTGTTCTCCATAGAGACTGTATCGATTTACATTCCCAACAATAGTGGAAGAAGGTTCCTTTTCTCCACACCCTCTCCAGCATTTGTTGTTTGTAGATTTTCTGATGATGTGACGTGATACCTCATTGTACTTTTGATTTCCATTTCTCTAATAATTAGTGATGTTGAGCAGATTTTCATGTGCGTACTGGCCATCTCTATGTCTTCTTGGAAGAAATGTCTATTTAGATCTTCCATTTTTGTATCGGGTTGTTTGGTTTATTAATATTGAGCTGCATGAGCTGTTTATATATATTGGAGATTAATCATTTGTCCATTGATTCGTTTGCAAATATTTTCTGCCATTCTGAGGGTTGTCTTTTTGTCTTGTTTGAAGTTTCCTTTGCTTTGCAAAAGCTTTTACGTTTCATTAGGTCCCATCTGTTTAGTTTTCTTTTTTATTTCATTACTATAGGAGGTGGATCAAAAAAGATCTTGCTGTGATTTATGTCAGAGTATCCTTCGTAAGTTTTCCTCTCAGAGTTTTATACTGTCCGGTCTTACATTAAGGTCTCTAATCCATTTTGAATATATTTTTATGTATGGTGTTGGGGAGTGTTCTAACTTCATTCTTTTACATGTAGCTGTCCATATTTCCCAGCACCAATGATTGAAGAGACTGTCTTATCTCCATTGTATAGTCTTTCCTCCTTTGTCATAGATTAGTTGACCATAGGTGTGTAGGTTTATCCTTGGGCTTTCTTTTTTTTTTTTTCCCTTTAACACGTTTATTGGAGTATAATTGCTTTACAATGGAGTGTTCGTTTCTGCTTTACAACAAAGTGAATCAGCTATACATATACAAATATCACCAGATCCCCTCCCTCTTGCATCTCCCTCCCACACTCCATATCCCACCCCTTTATGTGGTCACAAAGCACCGAGCTGATCTCCCTGTTCTATGTGGCTGCTTCCCAGTAGCTATCGGTGTTACATTTGGTAATGTATTTATGTCCATGCCACTCTCTCACTTCGTCCCAGCTTACCCATCCCCCTTCCGGTGTCCTCAAGTCCTTTCTCTATGTCTGTGTCCTTAATCCTGTCCTGCCACTAGGTTCTTCAAAATCTTTTTTTTTTCTTCATTAGATTCCGTATATCTCTGTTAACATACAGTATTTGTTTTTCCCTTTCTGACTTACTTCACTGTGTAGGACATATTCTAAGTCCATCCAACTCAGTACAAATAACTCAGTTTTGCTTCTTTTTATGGCTGAGTAATATTCCATTGTATATATGTGCCAGATCTTCTTTATCCATTCATCTGTCGATGGACACTTACGTTGCTTCCATGTCCTGGCTAATGCAAATAGAGCTGCAATGAACATTTTTGTACATAACTCTTTGAATTATGGTTTTCGCAAGGCAAATGCCCAGTAGTTGGATTGTTGTGTCGTATGGTACTTCTATTGTTAGTTATTTAAAGGAACCTCCGTACAGTTCTCCCTAGTGCCCATATCAATTTAAATTCCCACCCACAGTGCAAATTTGTTCCCTTTTCTCCAATAAAGGCCTCTCCAGCATTTATTGTTTTGTAGATTTTTTTGATGATTGCCACTCTGACTGCTGTGAGGTGATACCTCATGGTAGTTTTGATTTGCATTTCTCTAATGATTAGTGATGTTCAGCATCCTTTCATGTGTTTCTTGGTAATCTGTATATCTTCTTTGGAGAAATGTCTATTTAGGTCTTCTGCCCTTTTTTGGATTGGGTTGTTTGTTTTTGTGATATTGAGCTACATGTGGTGCTTGTAAAGTTTGGAGATTAATCCTTTGTCAATTGCTTCATTTGAAAATATTTTCTCCCATTCTGAGGGTTGTTTTTGCATCTTGTTTATGTTTTCCTGTACTGTGTAAAAGCTTTTAAGTTTCATTAGGTCCCATTTGTTGATTTCTGTTTTTATTTCCATTTCTCTAGGAGGTGGGTCAAAAAGGAACTTGCTGTGATTTATGTCATAGAGTGTTCTGCCTATGGTTTCCTCTAAGTGTTTTATAATGTCTGGTCTTATATTTAGATCTCTAATCAACTTAGAGTTTATTTTTGTGTATGGTGTTATGGAGTGTTCTAATTTCATTCTTATATGTGTAGGGGTCCAGTTTTCCCAGCACCAATTACTGAAGAGACTGTCTTTTCTCCATTGTATATCCTTAGCTCCTTTGTCATAGATGAGATAGCCATAGGTATGTAGGTTTATCTCTGGGCTTTCTGTCCTGTTCCATTGATCTGTGTTTATGCCAGTCTACATACACTTGATTCCATTATGGAGACATATAAATACATAGGTTTCAAGGTTATTACCAGTCAGATGTATTCCTCTTCAGTGAATAGGGTGTTTTGTGTCCAGTTCATTGAGAAAGGAGTAGGTCTTATCTATTATATATTTGGTATATGGAAAGGGATCTGTGCTAATTTCAAACTCTGCTTTTACACATCACCCCACGTCACCTTTCCCCTTAAGGAGGCATAAGTGTGTTTTCTAAATGTATAACTCTGTTCTCTTTTGAAATTCAGTTCATGTGTAGCCATGTTTACATTCCCTCTATAAGTGATATATAACAATAAGTTTCTTTCTCTTTGTGGCTTATTTCACTTAGCATCATCATACCTAAAGCCACTCATTAAGCTGCTATTGGCCTTATGACATTGATTTTATGTCTGAGTGACATTCCATTGTATATAAGTACCACAACATCTAAATCCATTTTTTTTTCCTTTCCTGGGATATTTAAAGTGTACCAAAGTCGAGGTTCTTGTAAACAGAGCAGCCTTAAACTTTGGGCTGGCTGTGTGTTTTGGATTTTTAGTTTTCCCAAAATACACGCCCATGAGTGGAAGTGTGCTATGCTCTGTAGCTCTGTTTTGGAAAACAACATACAGTTCTCCAGAGAGGCTGTTGGCAATTTACATCCTGTCCATCGGCGTAACCAGGCTCCCTTTTCTCCATGGCCTGTCCTGCATTTGTGGTTTTTACACTATTTGCGGATGGCCCTTTTGATTGGAGGTAAGGCATACTTCTCTGTAGTGTGGAATTGCAATGCCTGATGGCTTGCTTAGCCAAAAAGGGCATATGCATTTTTTCCCGAATATATTCAAGAAAATACACATACTCCCTTTTCAGCTAAGGGCAACATTGTCGAAGTTCTTTCGCTTTTCATGTGCTTTAAAGACGACTCCAATCTACCTCTTGAAATCTGTTTCCTTCAATTCTGCCTTGCATTCAAATCATCTTCACTGTCTTACCTCAATATATATCTGGATGATAGTTGTCCTTTATAACTCTGCAAGTTTGTGAATTGCTGTGCCCCTGATTTCCATTTTTCAACTCGCCTATTTGTGAGCTGGCTGCAATACCGCAGGATGGCTTTAGGCCCTAGTCTGGTTCCAGGGCTTCAGGCTGAGCCTTTGGTTAATTATTCTTCCTGGTGGGAAACTAGAGTGACATGTGCCCATGCAAACACCTACAGCTAATCTCTCATTTATTCCCCCTCTTCCTGTTCATCCTCTGCACAGTTTGCAAACTGTGCATAACAGGAGGGTAAAGGTGCTGACACTCCAAGTGGGGATATTTTTAGTAATTCAGATGGAATGGTGAAGCCGAGCACGACAAAAGGAAAAATGAGGTACCTTTTAGAAAACGTTCCCAATTACACAGTGTACCATCCACTGGTTTTCCCATGCATGTTTTAACTGTAGGAAGATTCCCTTAAAAATGGAGAGTTGGGACCACTAGAATGGGTAGCACACAGTATTGCTCTAAGTGGTGTTCTTTTGCTCACACAACCTCAGCAATCTTGTCAGCCCCAAGTGTCCAGTCTTACGTCTCATCCAGCTGTGGGTGTAAAGATGGTCAATCCAGGTTGCATCACAGGCCCTGAAAGTAATTTTTAAAACTTTCTCACTGTTTCACTGTTTTTGCAATTTGCTTTTGAAATTTATTTTTATAAGTGGGTTTAACTGAATTTCAGTGCTGTGTTCATGCGGTTATACATAGACAGGATTCCTTTATGGAGACATGAGAATACATATGTTTTAAAATACTTAGAGTCAGACATATTCCTCTGCAATGAATAGGGGGTGTTGGGTCCAGTTCACTGTGCCAGGAGTAGGTGTTGTGTATTACATACATGGTTTATATAACGGTATCTGTGCTAATTTAAAACTGTGGTTTTATGCATCACCCCACCTCGGGTTTCCCCTTAAGGAGGCTGGAGATGTTTTCTAAATGTGTGACACTGTTGTGTTTGTAATTCAGTTCATGTGTACATTCCCGATATGAGTGATATGTTATGATAAGATTAGTTACATTGTTATCTTTCCTAACTCAGTTCATATGTAGCCATGTTTACAGGACCTTTATAAGTGATATCTTATGATAAGTTACTTCTTCTGTGTGAATTATTTCAATTAGAATCATCGTACCTGAATCCACTCATTTTGCTGCTACTGGCCTTATGACATTGATTTCATGGCTGTGGGATATTCCATCGTATGTAAGTACCACAATTTCTTGAACCATTTTTGTCTTTCCTAGGATATTTAAGGTGTACCCAAGATGAGGTTCTTGTAAGCAGTGCAGCCCTAAATATTGTGGTGGCTCAGGCTTATTGATTTTCACTTTTCCCAAAGTATATTCCCTAGACTGGAAGTGCCCTTGGCTCTGTAGCTCTGGTGTTTACTTGTTTTAGGGAACACAATGCACTCTTCCAGAGAGGCAGTTGGCAATTTACATCCCGCCCATCAGCATAACAATGCTCCCTGTTTTCCAGGGCTTGTCTTCCCTTTCTGGTTTTCACACATTTTGTGGATGTCCCTTTTGACCGGTGGGAAGTGATACTTCGTTGTAGTGCAGATTTGCATTGCCCGCTTCATTGCTTGGCCAAAAAGGGTGTATGCGTTTTCTCCTAAATATATTCAGGAGAAAACACATACGCCCTTTCTGGCCAAGTGCATCATTGTTAAAGTTGTGTCCCTCTTCCTGTGCTTTACAGGCGATTCCAAAGTACCTCTTGAAATCTCTTTCCTGCTATGCTGTCTCACTTTCAGGTCGGCCTCGTTGCCTTCCATCAACAGAGTTTTGGACGAGAGTTGTCCTTTATTACTCTGCCAGTTTGTGAATTGCTGTGCCCCTGAGCTCCATTTTTCAACTCGTTATTTGTAAGCTGACCGCAAGTCCAAAATTTCGTTGCAGGACCTATACCGGTTCCCGGCAGGGGGATGAGTCTTGGTTAATTCTTCCTCCCGTGCAATTAGAGTGACATGTGCCAGTCCAAATGCCTAACAGCTAATCTCTCATTGGTTCTGCCTCTTCCCTTCAATCCTCTGCCAAATTGACAACCTGTGGGAACCAGGAGGTTAAAGGGGCTGTCTCTGCAAGTTGGGAGATTGATAGTATAGCAGTTGGAAAGTGAAACTGCAGCACAAGGAGAGGGATTTTTAGTTAGGTTTTAGAAACCTTTCGTATTCACAGTGTTTCCATTCTCTACGTTTCCCGTATATGTTAAAGCTGTAGTAATATTCACTTCAACTTGGAGATTTGGGACCCATGGAATGGTGACCACACATTTTTGCTTTAAAAGGTCTGCATTTGCTCACCCAATCTCACCAATCTTCTCAGACCCAAATGTCCAGCCTTATGCCACATCCAGCTGTCGTTGTAAATATGTTCATTAGAGGTTTCATCAGAGACCCTGAATGAATTGTAAAGAAATTCCTTGTTTTTTTGTTTTCTGTTTGAAATTCCTTTTTATAGTGGGTTGTAGCTGATTCTCACTGACATGTTTAAGCCAGTCTAGACACACTTGATTCCCTTACAGAGACATATCAATACATAGGTTTTAAGATTATTACTAGTCAGATATATACCTCTGCGGGAAGTATGGGAGGTTGAGTCCCTTTCACTGATGAATGTGTAGGTCTTGCCTATTCCATATTTGGTTTTTGGAATAGTACCTGTACTACTATCAAACTCTGGTTTTACGCATCAACCCACCTCTGCTTCCCACTTAAGAAGGCATAAGAGTGTTTTCTAAATGTGAGAGTCTGTTCTCTTTCCTAACTCAGTTCCTGTGTAGCCTTGTTTACAGGACCTTCATAATGATATCTTAGTATAAGTTTCTTTTACTTTGTGACTTATTTGACTTAGAATCATCATACCTGAATCCACTCATTTTGCTGCTACTGGCCTTATGACATTGACTTCATGGCTGAGGGATATTCCATCGTACGTAAGTACCACAATTTTTTGATCCATTTTTATATTTCCTGGGATATTTAAGGTGTACCCAAGTTGAGGTTCTTGTAAGCAGTGCAGTCCTAAATTTGGGGGTGGCTCTATCTTATTGATATTCAGTTTTCCCAAGGTATATTCCCAAGACTGGAAGTGCCCTTGGCTCTGTAGCTCTGTTGTTAACTTGTTTTATGGAACACAGTGCACTCCTCCAGTGAGGCAGTTGGCAATTTACATCCCGCCCATCAGCATAATAAGGCAACATGTTCTCCAGGGCCTGTCTTGCCTTTCTGGTTTTTACACATTTTGTGGATGTCCCTTTGGACCGGTGGGAAGTGATACTTCTTTGTAGTGCAGATTTGCATTGCCTGCTTGCTTGCTTGGCCAAAAAGGGCGTATGCGTTTTCTCCTGAATATATTCAGGAGAAAACACATACACCCTTTTTGGCCAAGTGTATCATTGTCGAAGTTGTGCCCCTCTTCCTGTGCTTTACAGGCGATTCCTACGTACCTCTTGAAATCTGTTTCCTGCTATTATGCATTGCTTTCACGTCGGCCTCATTGCCTTCCATCAACAGATTTTTGGACGAAAGTTGTCCTTTATTACTCTGCCAGTTTGTGAATTGCTATGCCCCTGAGCTCCATTTTTCAACTCGTTTTCTGTGAGCTGAACACAAGTCCAAAATTTTGGTTCAGGACCTATACTGGTTCCCGATGGGTGGCTGAGACTTTGGTTAATTTTTCTTCCTGCCGGGAAATTAGAGTGACATGTGCCCGTCCAAATGCCTAACAGCTACTCTCTCATTAGTTCTCCCTATTCCCTTACATCCTCTGCAAAATTGGCAACCTGTGTGAACCATGAGGTAAAAGGGGTTGCCTCTCCACGTTGGGAGATTGATAGTAAAGCAGTTGGAAAGTCAAACCGGAGCACCAGGAGAGGGACTACTCGTTGAGTTTTAGAAACCTTTCGTATTCACAGTGTGTCCATTCTCTAGGTTTCCCGTACATGTTATAGCTGTAGTAATATTCCCTTCAACCTGGAGAGTTGGGACCCATGGAATGGGGGCCATGCATTATTTCTTTAAATGGTCTGCATTTGCTCACCCAACCTCATCAATCCTCTCAGTCCCAAGTGTCCAGCCTTATGCCACATCCAGCTGTCATTGTAGATAGGGTCATTCAAGGTTTCATCAGAGACCCTGAAGGAATTGTAAAGAGTTTCCCTGTTTTTTTGTTTTGTTTTTGAAATTCCTTTTTATAGTGGGTTTGAGCTGATTCTCGCTGCCATGTTTATGCCAGTCTAGGCACACTTTATTACCTTATGGAGACATATCAATACATAGGTTTTAAGATTCTTACTAGTTAGATCTATTCCTCTGCGGGAAATATGGGGTTTTGAGTCCCTTTCACTGAGGAAGGTGTAGGTCTTGTCTATTCCATAGTTGGTTTTTGGAACAGTAACTGTGCTTATATCAAACTCTGGTTTTATGCATCACCCCACGACTCCTTCCCCCTTAAGCAGGCATAAGAGTGTTTTCTAAATGTGAGACTCTGTTCTCTTTCCCAACTCAGTTCATGTGTAGCCATGTTTACAGGATCTTCATAAGTTATATCTTATGATAAGTTTCTTTTTGTGTGTGACTTATTTCACTTAGAATCATCGTACCTGAATCCACTCTCTTTGCTGCTACTGGTCTTATGACATTGACTTCATGGCTGAGGGGTATTCCATCGTACGTAAGTACCACAATTTTTTGATCCATTTTTATATTTCCTGGGATATTTAAGGTGTACCCAAGTTGAGGTTCTTGTAAGCAGTGCAGCCCTAAATTTGGGGGTGGCTCTATCTTATTGATATTCAGTTTTCCCAAGGTATATTCCCGAGACTGGATGTGCCCTTGGCTCTGTAGCTCTGTTGTTAACTTGTTTTATGGAACACAATGCACTCCTCCAGTGAGGCAGTTGGCAATTTACATCCTGCCCATCAGCATAACAAGGCAACTTGTTCGCCGGGGCCTGTCTTGCCTTTCTGGTTTTTACACATTTTGTGGATGTCCCTTTGGACCGGTGGGAAGTGATACTTCTTTGTAGTGCAGATTTCCATTGCCTGTTTGCTTGCTTGGCCAAAAAGGGCGTATGCGTTTTCTCCTGAATATATTCAGGAGAAAACGCATACGCCCTTTTTGGCCAAGTGCATCATTGTCGAAGTTGTGCCCCTCTTCCTGTGCTTTACAGGCGATTCCTACGTACCTCTTGAAATCTGTTTCCTGCTATTCTGCATCGCTTTCACGTCGGCCTCATTGCCTTCCATCAACAGATTTTTGGACGATAGTTGTCCTTTATTACTCTGCCAGTTTGTGAATTGCTATGCCCCTGAGCTCCATTTTTCAACTCGTTTTCTGTGAGCTGAACACAAGTCGAAAATTTTGGTTCAGGACCTATACTGGTTCCCGATGGGTGGCTGAGACTTTGGTTAATTTTTCTTCCTGCCGGGAAATTAGAGTGACATGTGCCCGTCCAAATGCCTAACAGCTACTCTCTCATTGGTTCTCCCTATTCCCTTACATCCTCTGCAAAATTGGCAACCTGTGTGAACCATGAGGTTAAAGGGGTTGTCTCTCCACGTTGGGAGATTGATAGTAAAGCAGTTGGAATGTCAAACCGGAGCACCAGGAGAGTGACTATTCGTTGAGTTTTAGAAACCTTTCGTATTCGCAGTGTGTCCATTCTCTAGGTTTCCCGTACATGTTATAGCTGTAGTAATATTCCCTTCAACCAGGAGAGTTGGGACCCAAGGAATGGGGGCCATGCATTATTGCTTAAAATTGTCTGCATTTGCTCACCCAACCCCATCAATCCTCTTAGTCCCAAGTGTCCAGCCTTATGCCACATCCAGCTGTCATTGTAGATAGGGTCATTCCAGGTTTCATCAGAGACCCTGAAGGAATTGTAAAGAATTTCCCTGTTTATTTTTTGTTTTTGAAATTCCTTTTTATAGTGGGTTTGAGCTGATTCTCGCTGCCATGTTTATGCCAGTCTGGGAACACTTTATTCCCTTATGGAGACATATCAAAACATAGGTTTTAAGATTCTTACTATCAGATCTATTCCTCTGCGGGAAATATGGGGTTTTGAGTCCCTTTCACTGAGGAAGGTGTAGGTCTTGTCTATTCCATAGGTGGTTTTTGGAACAGTAACTGTGCTTATATCAAACTCTGGTTTTATGCATCACCCCACGACTCCTTCCCCCTTAAGCAGGCATAAGAGTGTTTTCTAAATGTGAGACTCTGTTCTCTTTCCCAACTCAGTTCATGTGTAGCCATGTTTACAGGATCTTCATAAGTTATATCTTATGATAAGTTTCTTTTTGTGTGTGACTTATTTCACTTAGAATCATCGTACCTGAATCCACTCTCTTTGCTGCTACTGGTCTTATGACATTGATTTCATGGCTGAGGGATATTCCATCGTACGTAAGTACCACAATTTTTTGAACCATTTTTATAATTCCTGGGATATTTAAGGTGTACCCAAGCTGAGGTTCTTGTCAGCAGTGCAGCCCTAAATTTGGGGGTGGCTCTGTCTTATTGATTTTCAGTTTTCCCCAGGTATATTCCCTAGACTGGAAGTGACCTTGCCTCTGTAGCTCTGTTGTTTACTTGTTTTAGGGAACACAATGCACTCCTCCAGTGAGGCATTTGGCAATTTATATCCCACCCATCATCATAACAAGGCTACCTGTTCTCCAGGGCCTGTCTTGCTTTTCTGGTTTTTACACATTTTGTGGATGTCCCTTTGGACCGGTGGGAAGTGATATTTCTTTGTAGTGCAGATTTGCATTGCCCGCTTGCTTGCTTGGCCAAAAAGGGCGTATGCGTTTTCTCCTCAATATATTCAGGAGAAAACACAAACGAACTTTTTGGCCAAGTGCATCATTGGCGATGTTGTGCCCCTCTTCCTGCGTTTAAAGGTGATTCCTACGTACCTCTTGAAATCTGTTTCCTGCTATTCTGCCTCGCTTTCAAGTCCGACTCATTGCATTCCCTCAACAGATTTTTGTACGATAGTTGTCCTTTATTACACTGCGAGTTTGTGAATTGCTGTGCCCCTGAAATCCATTTTTCAGCTCGTTTTTTGTGAGCTGAACGCAAGACCAAAATTTTGGTTCAGGACCTATACTGGTTCCCGATTGGTGGCTGAGACTTTGGTTAATTCTTCTTACTGCCGAGAAATTAAAGTGACATGTGCCCTTCCAAATGCCTAACAGCTACTCTCTCATTGGTTCTCCCTCTTCCCTTCCATCCTCCGACAAATTGGCAACCTGTGCGAACCAGGAGGTTAAAGGGGTTGTCTCTCCAAGTTGGGAGATTGATAGTAAAGCAGTTGGAAAGTCAAACCGGAGCACCACGAGAGGGTCTTTTCGTTGAGTTTTAGAAACCTTTCGTATTCACAGTGTGTCCATTCTCTAGGTTTCCTGTACATGTTATAGCTGTAGTAATATTCCCTTCAACCTGGAGAGTTGGGACCCATGGAATGGGGGCAATGCATTATTGCTTTAAAGGGTCTGCATTTTCTCACCCAACCTCATCAATCCTCTCAGTCCCAAGTGTCCAGCCTTATGCCACATCCAGCTGTCATTGTAGATAGGGTCATTCCAGGTTTCATCAGAGACCCTGAAGGAATTGTAAAGGATTTCCATTTTTTTGTTTTGTTTTTGAAATTCCTTTTTATTGTGGGTTTGAGCTGATTCTCACTGCCATGTTTATGCCAGTCTAGACACACTGGATTCCCTTACGGAGACATATCAATACATAGGTTTTAAGATTCTTACTACTCAGATCTCTTCCTCTGCGGGAAATATGGGGTTTTGAGTCCCTTTCACTGAGGAAGGTGTAGGTCTTGTGTATTACATATTTGGTTTTTGGAACGGTACCTGTGCTTATATCAAACTCTGGTTTTATGCATCACCCCACCTCTCCTTCCCCCTTAAGCAGGCATAAGAGTGTTTTCTAAATGTGAGACTCTGTTCTCTTTCCTAACTCAGTTCTCGTGTAGCCATGTTTACAGGATCTTCATAAGTGATATCTTATGACAAGTTTCTTTTTCTGTGTGACTTATTTGACTTACAATCATCGTACCTGAATCCACTGACTTTGCTGCTACTGGTCTTATGACATTGATTTCATGGCTGAGGGATATTCCATCGTATGTAAGTACCACAATTTTTTGAACCATTTTTATATTTCCTGGGGTATTTAAGGTGTACCCAAGTTGAGGTTCTTGTAAGCAGTGCAGCCCTAAATTTGGTGGTGGCTCTGTCTTATTGATTTTCAGTTTTCCCAAGGTATATTCCCTAGACTGGAAGTGCCCTTGTCTCTGTAGCTCTGTTGTTTACTTGTTATAGGGAACACAATGCACTCCTCCAGTGAGGCAGTTGGCAATTTACATCCCGCCCATCATCATAACAAGGCTACCTGTTCTGCAGGGCCTGTCTTGCCTTTCTGGTTTTTACACATATTGTGGATGTCCCTTTGGACCGATGGGAAGTGATACTTCTTTGTAGTGCCGATTTGCATTGCCTGCTTGCTTGCCTGGCCAAAAAGGGCATATGCGTTTTCTCCTGAATATATTCACGAGTAAACGCATGAGCCCTATTTGGCCAAGTGCATCATTGTCGAAGTTGTGCCCCTCTTCCTGTGCTTTACAGGCGATTCCTACGTACCTCTTGAAATCTGTTTCCTGCTATTCTGCCTCGCTTTCAAGTCGGCCTCGTTGCCTTCCATCAACAAATTTTTGGTCGATAGTTGTCCTTTATTAATCTGCCAGTGTGTGAATTGCTGTGGCCCTGAGCTCCATTTTTCAACTCCTTTTCTGTGAGCTGAACGCAAGTCCAAAATTTCGGTTCAGGACCTATACTGGTTCCCGATGGGTGTCTGAGACTTTGGTTAATTCATCTTCCTGCCGGGAAATTAGAGTGACAGGTGCCCGTCCAAATGCCTAACAGCTACTCTCTCATTGGTTCTCCCTATTCCCTTCCATCCTCTGCCAAATTGGCAACCTGTGCGAACCAGGAGGTAAAAGGGGCTGTCTCTCCAAGTTGGGAGATGGATAGTAAAGCAGTTGGAAAGTCAAACCAGAGCACCAGGACAGGGACTATTTGTTGAGTTTTAGAAACGTTTCGTATTCACAGTGTGTCCATTCTCTTGGTTTCCCGTACATGTTATAGCTGTAGTAATATTCCTTTCAACCTAGAGAGTAGGGACCCATGGAATTTGGGCCATGCATTATTGCTTTAATGGGTCTGCATTTGCTCAACCAATCTCACCAATCCTCTCAGTCCCAAGTGTACAGCCTTACGCCACATCCAGCTATCATTGTAGATAGGGTCATTCCATGTTTCATCAGAGACCCTGAAGGAATTGTAAAGAATTTCCCTGTTTTTTGTTTTGTTTTTGAAATTCCTTTTTATAGTGGGTTTGAGCTGATTCTCGCTGCCATGTTTATGCCAGTCTAGACACACTTGATTCCCTTACAGAGACATATCAATACATAGGTTTTAAGATTCTTACTAGTCTGATCTATTCCTCTGTGGGAAATATGGGGTTTTGCGTCCCTTTCACTGAGGAAGGTGTAGGTCTTGTCTATTCCATAGTTGGTTTTTGGAACGGTACCTGTGCTTATATCAAACTCTGGTTTTATGCATCACCCCACCTCTCCTTCCCCCTTAAGCAGGCATAAGAGTGTTTTCGAAATGTGAGACTCTGTTCTCTTTAATTACTCAGTTCATGTGTAGCCATGTTTATAGGATCTTCATAAGTGATATCATATGATAAGTTTCTTTTTCTGTGTTACTTATTTCTCTTAGAATCATCGTACCTGAATCCACTCACTTTGCTGCTACTGGTCTTATGACATTGATTTCATGGCTGAGGGATATTCCATCATACGTAAGTACCACAATTTTTTGAACCATTTTTATATTTCCTGGGATATTTAAGGTGTACCCAAGATGAGGTTCTTGTAAGCAATGTAGCCCTTAATTTGGGGGTGGCTCTGTCTTATTCATTTTCAGTTTTCCCAAGGTATATTCCCTAGACTGGAAGTGCCCTTGGCTCTGTAGCTGTGTTGTTTACTTGTTTTAGGGAAAACAATGCACTCCTCCAGTGAGGCAGTTGGCAATTTACATCCCGCTCATCATCATAACAAGGCTTCCTGTTCTCCAGGGCCTGTCTTGCCTTTCTGGTTTTTACATATATTGTGGATGTCCCTTTGGACCGGTGGGAAGTGATACTTCTTTGTAGTGCAGATTTGCATTGCCCGCTTGCTTGCTTGGCCAAAAAGGGCGTATGCGTTTTCTCCTGAATATATTCAGGAGAAAACGCATACGCCCGTTTTGGCAAAGTACATCATTGTCTAAGTTGTGCCCCTCTTCCTGTGCTTTACAGTCGATTCCTACGTACATCTTGAAATCTGATTCCTGCTATTCTGCCTCGCTTTCAAGTCTGCCTCCTTGCATTCCATCAACAGATTTTTGGACGATAGTTGTCCTTTATTACTCTGCCAGTTTGTGAATTGCTGACCCCTGAGCTCCATTATTCAACTCTTTTTTTGTGAGCTGAACGCAAGTCCAAAATTTTGTTCCAGGACGTATACTTGTTCCCAGTGGGTGGCTGAAACTTTGGTTAGTTCTTCTTCCTACCGGGAAATTAGAGTGACATGTGCCGTTCCAAATGCATAACAGCTACACTCTCATTGGTTCTCCCTATTCCCTTCCATCCTCTTCAAATTGGCAACCTGTGTGAACCAGGAGGTTAAAAGGGTTGTCTCTCCAAATTGGGATATGGATAGTAAAGCAGTTGGAAAATCAAGCCGGAGCACAACGAGAGGGACTATTCGTTGAGTTTTAGAAACCTTTCGTATTCACAGTGTGTCCATTCTCTAGGTTTCCCGTACATGTTATAGCTATAGTAATATTCCCTTCAACCTGGAGAGTTGGGACCCATGGAAAGGGGGCCACGCATTATTGCTCTATAGGGTCTGCATTTGCTCACCCAATCTCACCAGTCCTCTCAGTCCCAAGTGTCCAGCCTTATGCCACATCCAGCTGTCATTGTAGATAGGGTCATTCCACGTTTTATCAGAGACCCTGAAGGAACTGTAAAGAATTTCCCTGTTTTTTTGTTTTGTTTCTGAAATTCCTTTTTATAGTGGGTTTGAGCTGATTCACGCTGCCATGTTTATGCCATTCTAGACACACTTGATTCCCTTGCGGAGACATATCAATACATAGGTTTTAAGATTCTTACTAGTCAGATCTATTCCTCTGCGGGAAATATGGGGTTTTGAGTCCCTTTCACTGAAGAAGGTGTAGGTCTTGTCTATTCCATAGTTGTTTTTTGGAACGGTCCCTGTTCTTATATCAAACTCTGGTTTTATGCATCACCCCACCTCTCCTTCCCCCTTAAGCAGGCATAAGAGTGTTTTCAAAATGTGAGACTCTTTTCTCTTTCCTAACTCAGTTCATGTGTAGCCATGTTTACAGGATCTTCATAAGTGATATTTTATGACAAGTTTCTTTTTCTGTGTGACTTATTTCACTTACAATCATCGTTTCTGAATCCACTCACTTTGCTGCTACTGGTCTTATGACAATGATTTCATGGCTGATGGATATTCCATCGTACGTAAGTACCACAATTTTTTGAACCATTTTTATATTTCCTGGGATATTTAAGGTGTACCCAAGTAGAGGTTCTTGTAAGCAGTGCAGCCCTAAATTTTGGGGTGGCTCTGTCTTATTGATTTTCAGTTTTCCCAAGGTATATTCCCTAGACTGGAAGTGCCCCTGGCTCAGTAGTTCTGTTGCTTACTTGTTATAGGGAACACAGTGCACTCCTCCAGTGAGGCAGTTGGCAATTTACATACCGCCCATCATCATAACAAGGCTACCTGTTCTCCAGGGCCTGTCTTGCCTTCTGGTTTTTACACATTTTGTGGATGTCCCTTTGGACCGATGGGAAGTGATACTTCTTTGTAGTGCAGATTTTCATTGCCTGCTTGCTTGCTTGGCCAAAAAGGGCTCATGCGTTTTCTCCTGAATATATTCAGGAGAAAACGCATGAGCCCTTTTTGGCCAAGTGCATCATTTTCCAAGTTGTGCCCCTCTTCCTGTGCTTTACAGGCCATTCCTACGTACCTCTTAAAATCTGTTTCCTGCTATTCTGCCTCGCTTTCAAGTCGGCCTCGTTGCCTTCCATCAACAAATTTTTGGACGATAGTTGTCCTTTATTACTCTGCCAGTGTGTGAATTGCTGTTCCCCTGAGCTCCATTTTTCAACTCGTTTTCTGTGAGCTGAACGCATTTCCAAAATTTCGGTTCAGGACCTATACTGTTTCTCGATGGGTGTCTGAGACTTTGGTTAATTCTTCTTCCTGCCGGGAAATTAGAGTGACATGTGCCCGTCCAAATGCCTAACAGCTACTATCTCATTGGTTCTCCCTATTCCCTTCCATCCTCTGCCAAATTGGCAACCTGTGCGAACCAGGAGGTAAAAGGGGCTGTCTCTCCAAGTTGGGAGATGGATAGTAAAGCAGTTGGAAAGTCAAACCAGAGTACCAAGAGAGGGACTATTTGTTGAGTTTTAGAAACCTTTCGTATTCACAGTGTGTCCATTCTCTAGGTTTCCCGTACATGTTATAGCTGTAGTAATATTCCGTTCAACCTAGAGAGTTACGACCCATGGAATGGGTGCCATGCATTGTTGCTTTAAAGGGTCTGCATTTGCTCACCCAATCTCACCAATCCTCTCAGTCCCAAGCTTCCAACCTTATGCCACATCCAGCTGTCATTGTAGATAGGGTCATTCCAGGTTTCATCAGAGACCCTGAAGGAATTGTAAAGAATTTCCCTGTTTTTTTTGGTTTGTTTTTGAAATTCCTTTTTATAGTTGGTTTGAGCTGATTCTCGCTGCCATGTTTATGCCAGTCTAGACACACTTGATTCCCTTACGGAGATATATCAATACATAGGTTTTAAGATTCTTACTAGTCAGATATATTCCTCTGCGGGAAATATGGGGTTTTGCGTCCCTTTCACTGAGGAAGGTGTAGGTTTTGTCTATTCCACAGTTGGTTTTTGGAACGGTACCTGAGCTTATATCAAACTCTGGTTTTATGCATCACGCCACCTCTCCTTCCCCCTTAAGCAGGCATAAGTGTGTTTTCTAAATATGAGACTCTGTTCTCTTTCCTAACTCAGTTCATGTGTAGCCATGTTTACAGGAACTTCATAAATGATATCTTATGCTAAGTTTCTTTTTCTGTGTGACTTATTTCACTTAGAATCATCGTACCTGAATCCACTCACTTTGCTGCTACTGGTCTTATGACATTGATTTCATGGCTGAGGGATATTCCATCGTACGTAAGTACCACAATTTTTTGAACCATTTTTTACTTTCCTGGGATATTTAAGGTGTACCAAAGTTGAGGTTCTTGTAAGCAGTGTAGCCGTAAATTTGGGGGTTGCTGTATCTTATTGATTTTCAGTTTTCCCGAGGTATATTCCCTAGACTGGAAGTGCCCTTGGCTCTGTAGCTCTGTGGTATACTTGTTTTAGGGAACACAATGGACTCCTCCAGTGAGACAGTTGGGAATTTACATCCGGCCCATCATCATAACAATGCTCCCTGTTCTCCAGGGCCTGTCTTGCCTTTCTGGTTTTTACACATTTTGTGGATTTCCCTTTGGACCGGTGGGAAGTGATACTTCTTTGTAGTGCAGATTTCCATTGCCTGCTTGCTTGTTTGGCCAAAAAGAGCGTATGCGTTTTCTCCTGAATATATTCACGAGAAAACGCATACGCCATTTTTGGCCAAGTGCATCATTGTCGAAGTTGTGCCCCTCTTCCTGTGGTTTACAGGCCATTCCTACGTACCTCTTGAAATATCTTTCCTGCTATTCTGCCTCGCTTTCAAGTCGGCCTCTTTGCCTTCCCTCAACAGATTTGTGAACGATAGTTGTCCTTTATTACTCTGCCAGTTTGTGAATTGCTGTGCCCCTGAGCTCCATTTTTCAACTCGTTTTTTGTGAGCTGAACGCAAGTCCAAAATTTTGGTTCAAAACCTATAGTGGTTCCCGATGGGTGGCTGAGACTTTGCTTAATTCTTCTTCCTGCTGGAAGTTTGAGTGACATGTGCCCGTCCAATGCCTAACAGATACTGTCTCATTGGTTCTCCCTCTTCCCTTCCATCCTCTGCCAAATATGCAACCTGTGCGAATCAGGAGGTTAAAGGGGCTGTATCTCCAAGTTGGGAGATTGATAGTAAAGCAGTTGGAAAGTCAAACCGGAGCACCACGAGAGGGACTATTCGTTGAGTTTTAGAAACCTTTTGTATTCACAGTGTGTCCATTCTCTAGGTTTCCCGTACATGTTATAGCTGTAGTAATATTCCCTTCAACCTGGAGAGTTGGGACCCATGGCATAGGGGGCTTGCATTATTTCTTTAAACGGTCTGCATTTGCTCACCCAATGTCACCAATCCTCTCAGTACCAAGTTCCAGCCTTATGCCACAACCAGCTGTCATTGTAGATAGGGTCATTCCCGGTTTCATCAGATACCCTGAAGGAATTGTAAGAAATTTCCCTGTTTTTTTGTTTTGTTTTTGAAATTGCTTTATATAGTGGGTTTGAGCTGATTCTCACTGCCATGTTTATGCCAGTCTAGACACACTTGTTTCCCTTATGTAGACATATCAATACATAGGTATTAAGATTCTTACTAGTAAGATATATTACTCTGCGGTGAATATGAGGTGTTGAGTCCCTTTCACTGAGGAAGGAGTAGGTCTTGTCTATTCCATATTTGGTTTTTGGAACGGTACCTGTACTAATATCAAACTCTGGTTTTATGCATCACCCCACCTCTCCTTCCCCCTTAAGAAGGCATAAGGGTGTTTTCTAAATGTGAGACTCTCTTTTCTTTCCTAACTCAGTTCATGTGTAGCCATGTTTACAGGATCTTCATAAGTGATATTTTATGATAAGTTTCTTTTTCTGTGTGACTTATTTTACTTAGAATCATCGTACCTGAATCCACTCATTTTGCTGCTACTGGCCTTATGACATTGATTTTATGGCTCAGGGATATTCCATCATACGTAAGTACCACAATTTCCTGAACCATTTTTGTCTTTCCTGGGATATTTAAGGTGTACCCAAGTTGAGGTTTTTGTAAGCAGTGCAGCCCTGAATTTTTGTGTGGATCTGTCTTATTGATTTCAGTTTTCCCAAGGTATATTCCCTAGATTGTAAGTGCTCTTGGCTCCGTAGCTTTGTTGTTTACTTGTTTTAGGGAACACAATGCACTCCTCCAGAGAGGCAGTTGGCAATTTACATCCCGCCCATCAGCCTAACAAGGCTCCCTGTTCTCCAGGGCCTGTCTTGCCTTTCTGGTTTTTACACATTTTGCGGATGTCCTGTTTGACCGGTGGGAAGTGATACTTCATTGTAGTGCAGATTTGCATTGCCCGCTTGCTTGCTTGTCTGAAAAGGTCATAAGCGTTTTCTCCTGAATATATTCACGTGAAATCCCATATGCCCTTTATGGCCATTTCCATAATTTTCGAAGTTGTGATGCTTTTCCTGTTTTTAAAGGCGATTCCAATGTACCTCTTGAAATCTGTTACATGCCATTCTGCCTCATTTTCGCTTCCGCCTCGTGGCTTTCCGTCAACAGATTTTTGGAAGAGAGTACTCCTTTATAACTCTGCAGGTTAGTGAATTGCTGTGGCCCTGAGCTCCATTTTTCAACTTGCGTTTTTGTTAGCTGACCACAGATCCACAGTTTTGCTTCTGGAACTATCCTGGTTCTGGGGGGGAAGGCTGAGACTTTGGTTAATTCCTCTTCATGACGGGAAATTAGAGTGACATGTGGCCATCCAAATGCCTACAGCTACTCTCTCTTTGGTTCTCTCTCTTCCCTTATATCCTCTGCAGAATTTGCCAACTGTGTGAACCATGAGGTTATATGGGCTGACTCTCCAAGTTGTGAGAGTGATAGTAAAGCAGTTGGAATGTCAAACTGGAGCACAAGGAGAGAAAAAAAGTAGTAGAGTTTTAAAAACCTTTCACCATAAGTCGGTTTCCATTCTCTAGGTTCCCATACATGTTATAACTGTAGTGATATTCCCTTCTACCTGGAGAGATGGGAACCATGGAATGGGTGGCAGGCATTATTGCTTTAAAGGGTCGGCATTTTTTCACCCAATCTCACCAATCCTCTCAGTCCCAAGTGACCAGCCTTATGCAACATCCAGCTGTCATTGTAGATAGGGTCATTCCAGGTTTCATCAGAACCCCTGAAGGTATTGTGTAAGAATTTTACTGTTTTTATCTTTTGTTTTGAAATTCATTTTTATAGTGGGTTTGAGTTGATTTTTACTGCCATGTTTATGTCGTTCTAGACACACTTCGTTCCCTTATGGAGACATATCAATACATAGGTGTTAAAATTCTTACTAGTCAGATATATTTCTCTGCGGGGAATAGGGATGTTGAGTTCCATTCACTGAGGAAGGAGTAGGGCTTGTCTCTTCTGTTTTTGGATTATGGAACATTACCTGAGCTAATATCAAACTTCTGTTTTGTGCATCTCCCCACCTCTCTTTCCCCTTAAGCAAGCGTTAGAGTGTTTTCTAAATCTGAGACTCTGTTCTCTTCCCTAATTCATTTCATATGTAGCCATGTTTACATTCCCTTCATAAGTGATATCTTATGTCAGAATGCACTGTGGCTCTTGTCATAATAATGCTCCATGACCCCTGTCATCACAATGCTCCACGCCCTGGTTATCACAATGCTCCATGTCCCTTGTCATCACAATTCTCCACGTCCTTCACATCACAATGCTACATGACACTTCTCATCACAACGTTTCATGCTCTTGTCATCACAATTCTCCATGCACTTGACATTGCAATGCTCCATGCACTTGTCATCACAATGCTCCATGCAATTGTCATCACAATGCTCCATGAACCCTGTCATCACAATGCTCCCTGAAACCTGTCATCACAATGCTTCATGCCCCTTGTCATTACAGTGCTCCATGATGCTCGACATCACAATTACCCAAGGTCTTCTCATCACAATGCTCCAAGGTTTTGCCATCACCATGCTCCATGCCTTGTCATCTCAAAGCTCAATGTCCCTTGTCCTCAAAATTCTCCATGTCCTTGTCATTACAATGTTCCACGGCACTTCAAATAACAATGTTATATGCTCTTGTCATCACAATACTCCATGCACTTGTCACAGCATTGCTCCATGACCCCTGTCATAGGAAGCTCCAAGCGATTGTCATCACAATGTTTCATGACCTGGACATTAAAATTATCAATGGCCCTTGATATCACAATTCTCCATGCCCTTGTCATCACAATGCTCCTTTATTTGTCACAACAGTCCTCCATGACACTTGGCATTGCAATGCTCCATGATATTGTCATCAAACTGGAACATGACATATTTCATCACAATGCTCCCTGACAACTTTCTTCACCATAATCTACGACCTTGTTATCACAGTGCACCAAGCCCTTGTCATCACAATGTGCCATGTCCACTCTTATCACAATAATCCATGAAACTTGTCAGACTAATGCTCCATGCCACTTTTCATCTCAATGCTCCATGAACGCTGTCATCACAATGCACCATGCCCATCATCATAATGCTTCATGCTATTGTCATCACAATTAAATCAAAATGCTCCATGACCTCTGTCAACACAATGCTCCAAACCCTTGTGATCACAATGTTCCATAACACTTGTCATCACAATGCCCCATGACGCTGGTCAGCACAATTATCCATGGTCTTCTCATCACAATGCACCATGAATTTTGTCATCACAATGCTCAATACACTTGTCATCACAATGCTCTCTGACTATTGCCGTCAGTATGCACATTGAAATCTTTCATGACAAGGCTCCATGCCTTTTTCATCACAATGCTCCAAGACCCCTGTGATCACAATGTTCCTTGCACTTGTCATCACAAATCTCCATGACGCATGTCATCAGAATGCTCCATGACATTCTCATCATAATGTTCCATGCCCTTATCATCACAATGCTCCAAGACCCCTGTAATCACAATGATCCCTGCGTCTTTTCATCAGAATGCTCCATGAGACATGTCATCACAAGGTACCATGGTCTTCACATCACAGTGCTCCAGGACCTTTTCATCACAGTGCTCCATTCCCTTGTCATCACAATGCTCCATGACCCCAGTCATCACAATACTCCATGAACATTTTCAGCCCAATGTGCCATGACACTTCTCATCACAATGATGCATGCCCTTTTCATCCCAATGCTCCATGACCCCTGTATTCACAATGCTCTGTGACGCTTGTCATCAAAGTGCTCCATGACACCTGTCATAACAATGCTCCAAGCCTTTTTCAGCAAAATGCTACATGACCTTGTCATTACAATGCTCTATGTGCTTCTCATCCAAATACTCCATTACCAATGCCATCACAATCCTCCATGAACTTTGGGATCACATTGCTTCATGCCGTTGTCATCACAATGCTCCATGCTCCTTGAAATTAAAGGAGCCATGACCTCTGTCATCACAATGCTCCAATCCCTTGTGATCACAATGTTCCATAACACTTGTCATCACAACGCTCCATGATGCCTGTCATCACAATACTCCATGCCCTTTTCATCACAATGCTCCATGACATTGTCATCAAAATACTCCACAAGCTTGTCATCAGAATGAACCATGACCCTTGTCATCACAATTCTCCTTGCACTTGTCAGCACAATGCGCCTTGACACTTGTCATCACAATGCTCCAAGCCATTGTCATCACAATGTTCCATTACCTTTGTCGTCAGAATCCTCCATGACAGTTTGCATCACAATGCTCCATGCCATTGTCATCACAATGTGCCATTATATATGTCATCACAATGCTCCCTGACACCTGTCTTCACAATACTACATGACCTGGTCATCACAATGCTCCACGCCCTTGTCATCACAATGCACCATTCCAACTGTCATCGCAATAATTCTTGAAACTTATTAGACCAATGCTCTATGCCCTTGTCATCACAATGCTCCATGCCCTTGTTATCACAGTGCTCCATGACCCCTGTCATCACAATGCTCTTTGACTCCAGTCACCACAATGCTTCATGACCTATGTCATCACAATTGTCCATGCCCTCGTCATCAACAGTCTCTGTGACCTTTTTAACCACAATGCTCCATGAACTATTCATCACAATGCTCTTTGACCCTTGTCATCACAATGCTCTATGCCTTTATCAGCACAATGCTCCATGACCCTTGTAATCACAATGCTCCATGAACGCTCTCATCACATTGCTCCATGCCCTTCTCTTCACAAATCTCCATGACAAATGTCATCAGAATGCTCCATGGCCTTCTCATCACAATGTTCCATGCCCTTGCCATGACAATGCTCCATTACCCCAGTCATAACAATGCTCCATGACCCCTGCCATCACGATGTTCCATGGCTTGTCATCACATAGCTCGATGACCCTTCTCATCACAATGCTCCAAGAACCCTGTAATCACAATGCTCTATGCCCTTTTTCATCACAATGATCCATGAATCCTGTCATCACAATGCACCATGCCCATCGTCCTAATGTTTCAGGCTATTGTCATCACAATGAAATCAAAATGTTCCATGACCTCTGTCATAACAATGCTCCAAACCCTTGTGAACACAATATTCCATAACACTTGTCATCACAATGCCCCATGTGGCTCGTCATCACAATTATCAATGGACTTCTCATTACAATGCTCCATGACGTTTGTCATAACAATGCTCAACACACTTGTCATCAAAATGCTCCCTGACACTTGTTGTCTGTTTGCTCCTTGAACCCTGTCATGACAAGGCTCCATGCCTTTTTCATAACAATGATCCATGCCATTTTCATCACAATGCTCCGAGACCCATGTAATTTTAATGCTCCATGCCCTTGTCATCACAAAGCTCAATGACGCATGCCATCAGAATGCTCCTTGTTCTTCTCCTCACAATGCTCCATGCCGTAGTCATCACAATGTTCCAAGACCCCGGTAATCACAATGCTCCATGCCCTTGTCATCAAAAAACTCCATGACGCATGTCATCAGAATGCTCCATGCCCTAGTCATCACAATGCTCCAAGACCCCTGTAATCACAATGCTCCATGCCCCTTTTCATCAGAATGCTCCATGAGACTTGTCATCACAAGTCTCCTGGTCTTCTCATCACAATGCTCCAGGACCTTGTTATCACCATACTCCATTCCCTTGTCAACACAATGCTCCATGCTCCTTGAAATCAAAATGATCCATGACCTCTGTCATCACAATGCTCCAAACCCATGTGATCACAATGTTCCATAACACTGGTCATCACAACGCTCCATGATGCCTGTCATCACAATACTCCATACCCTTTTCATCATAATGGTCCATGACCTTTGTGATCACAATTCTCAATACACTTGTCATCACAATGCTCCCTGACACTTGTCGTCAGAATGCTCCTTGAAACCTGTCACGAAAAGTCTCCATGCCTTTTACATCACAATGCCCCATGCCGTTTTCATCACAATGCTCCATGTCATTGTCATCAAAATACTCCACAAGCTTGTCATCAGAATGCTCCATGACCCTTGTCATCACAATTCTCCATGCACTTGTCAGCACAATGCTCCCTGAACCTTGTCATCACAATGCTCCAAGCCATTGTCATCACAATGCTCCATTACCTTTGTCATCAGTATCCTCCATGACACTTGGCATCACAATGCTCCATGCCATTGTCATCACAATGGGCCATTACAAATGTCATCAAAATGCTCCCTGACACCTCTCTTAACAATACTGCATGACCTGGTCATCAAAATGCTCCATGCCCCCTGACATTACAATGTTTCATAACACCTGTCATCAAAATTTTCCATAAAACTTTTCATTAAATTGCTCCATGACCCTGTCATTAGGATGCTCCCTGCCCTCCTCATCACAATGCACAACGCCCTTGCCATCAAAATGCTCCTGACCTTTGTCATCACAAAGATCAATGACACTTGGCATCACACTGCTCCAAGTCATTGTCATCACAGTGCTGCAAGAATGCTCTCATCACATTGATCCATGCCTATGTGTTCACAAAGCTCCATGACACATTTCATCAGAATGCTCCATGGCCTTCTCATCACAATGCTCCATGTCCTTGCCATCACAATGCTCCATTACAACAGTAATAACAATGCTCCATGACCCCTGCCATCACAATGTTCCATGGCCTTTTCATCACAAAGCTCCATGACCCTTCTCATCACAATGCTCCAAGAACCCTGTAATCACAATGCTCTATGCCGCTTTTCATCTCAATGATCCATGAACCCTGTCATC
Source organism: Mesoplodon densirostris (assembly GCF_025265405.1). Classification (NCBI taxonomy): domain Eukaryota; kingdom Metazoa; phylum Chordata; class Mammalia; order Artiodactyla; family Ziphiidae; genus Mesoplodon; species Mesoplodon densirostris. The sequence goes on along the minus strand of NW_026778195.1, from coordinate 11,294,748 downwards.
ACAATTCACCATGCCCATCATCATAATGCTTCATGCTATTGTCATCACAACAAAATTAAAATGCTCCATGACCTCTGTCATCACAATGCTCCAAGACCCCTGTAATCACAATGCTCCATGCCCCTTTTAATCAGAATGCTCCATGAGACTTGTCTTCACAAGTCTCCATGGTCTTCTCATCACAATGCTCCAGGACCTTGTCATCACCATGCTCCATTCCCTTGTCATCACAATTCTCCATGACCCCAGTCATCACAATAATCCATGAACATTTTTAGTCCAATGCTCCACGACCTTCTCATCACAATGCTCCATTTCCAATATCATCAAAATGCTCCATGACCACTGTCATCACAACACTCCATGACACCTGACAACACAATGATCCGGGACTCTTCTCATCACAATGCTGCATTCCCTAGTCATCACAATGCTCCATGACCCCTGTCATCACAACACTCCATGAACATTTTCACCCCAGTTCTCCATGACCCTTGTCATCACAATGATCCATGCCCTTGTCATCCCAATGCTCCATGACCCCTGTATTCACAATACTCCGTGAAGCTTGTCCTCACAGTTCTCCATGACACATGTCATCACAGTGCTCCATGCCTTTGTCAGGAAAATGCTACAAGACCTTGTCATTACAGTCCTCTATGCGCTTGTCATCACAATACTCTATTTCCATTGTCATCACAATCCTCCATGAAACTTGGGATCACATTGCTTCATGCCCTTGTCATCACAATGCTCCATGCTCCTTGAAGTCAAAATGATCCAAACCTCTGTCATCACAATGCTCCAAACACTTGTGATCACAATGTTCCATAACACTTGTCATCACAATGCTCCATGATACCTGTCATCACAATACTCCATGCCCTTTTCATTACAAAGCTCCATGACCTTTGTCTTCACAATTCTCAATACACTTGTCATCACAATGCTCTATGCCTTTCTCAGCACAATGCTCCATGACCCTTGTCAGCACAATGCTCCATGCGCTTTTCAGCACAATGCTCCTTGACACATGTCATCACAATGCACCATGCGCTTGTCATCACAGTGCTCCACAATCTTGTCATCACAATTCCCCATAATATTTGTCATCACAATGCTCCATGCACTTCTCATCAAAATGCTCTCTCACAACTGATATCACAGTGCTACATCAGTTTTGTCACAATACTCCGTCACCCCTGTCATCACAATGTTCCATGACTCCTGTCATCACAATGCTACATGCCCTTATCATCAAAATGTTCGATGACCCATGACATCACAATGTTCCATAACACCTGTCATCAAAATGTTCCATGACACTTTTCTTCAACTTGCTCCATGACCCTGTCATCACAATGCTCCATGCCCTTCTCATCACAATGAACAACGCCCTTGCGATCAAAATGCTCCATGACATTTGTCGTCACAAATATCCATGACGCTTGGCCTCACAGTGCTCCATGTCATTGTCATCACAGTGCTCCATGAACACTCTCATCACATTGCTCCATGCCCTTGTCTTCACATAGCTCCATGACATATGTCATCAGAATGCTCCATGGCCTTCTCATCACAATGCTCCATGCCCTTGCCATCACAATGCTCCATTACCCCTGTCATAACAATGCTCCATGACCCCTGCCATCACGATGTTCCATGGCCATGTCTTCACAAGGCTCCATGACCCTTCTCATCACAGTGCTCCAAGAACACTGTAATCACAATGCTCTATGCCCCTTTTCATCTCAATGATCCATGAACCCTGTCATCACAATGCACCATGCCCATCATCATAATGCTTCATGCTATTGTCATCACAAAGAAATCAAAATACTCCATGACCACTGTCATAACAATGCTCAAAACCCTTGTGATCACAATATTCCATAACACTTGTCATCACAAAGCCCCATGACGCTCGACATCACAATTATCCATGGTCTTCTCATCACAATGCTCCATGACATTCGTCATCACAATGCTCAATACACTTGTCATCAAAATGCTCCCTGACACTTGTTGTCTGTATGGTCTTGAACCCTGTCATGACAAGGCTCCATGCCTTTTTCATCACAATGATCCATGCCCTTTTCTTCACTGTGCCCCATGCCCTTTTCATCACAATGCTCCAAGACCCATGTAATAACAATGTTCCATGCCCTTCTCATCACAAAGCTCAATGACGCATGCCATCAGAATGCTCCTTGGTCTTCTCCTCACTATGCTCTATGCCCTTGTCATCACAATGTTCCAAGACCCCTGTAATCACAATTCTCCATGCCCCTTTTCATCAGTATGCTCCATGAGACATGTCTTCAAAAGGCTCCATGGTTTTGTCATCACAATGCTCCAGGACCTTGTGATCACAATGCTTCATGACATTCTCATGAAAATTTTCAATGGCCCTTGTCATCATAATGCTCCAAGCCCTAATCATCACAATGCTCCATTATATTTGTCATCACAATCCTCCATTACATTTGGCATCACAATGCTCCATGCCATTGTCATTGCAATGTACCATGACATATATCATCACAATGATCCCTGACACCTGTCTTCACAATACTCCATGACCTTATCATTACAATGCTCCATGCCCTTGTCATCACAATGCACCATGCCCACTCTCAGCACAATAATCTATGAAACTTGTCAGACCAATGCTCCATGCCCCTGTCATCACAATGCACCATGCCCTTGTCATCACAGTGCTCCATGACCCGTGTCATCACAATGCTCCTTGACTCCAGTCATCACAATTCTTCATAACGTTTTTCATCACAATGGTCCATGCCTGCGTCATCACAAGGCTCTGTGACCTTTGTAACCAAAATGCTCCATGAACTTTTCATCACAATTCTCAGTGACCCTTGTCATCACAATGCTCCATGTCTTTGTCAGAATAATGCTCCATGACCATTGTCATCACAATGTGCCATGCGCATTTCATCACAACTGTCCACAACCTTGTAATTGCAATGCTCCATAAACCTTGTAATCAAAATGGTCCATGCACTTCTCATCAAAATGCTCTCTCACCAGTGATATCACAGTGTTCCATCACTAGTCATCACAATACTCCCTCACCCCTGGAATCACAATGATCCATGACCCTGTCATCACAATGCTACATCCACTTATCATCACAATGTTCCATGACCCCTGCCATCACAATGTTCCATAAGCCCTGTCATCAAAATGCTCCATGACCCTTTCCATCCCAAAGCTCCAAGACCCCTGACGTCAGAATGTTCTATAACCCCTGTCATCTAAATGTTCCATTACACTTTTTATCAAATTGCTGCATGAACCGGTCATCAAAATGCTCCCTGCCCTTCTCATCACAATGCACCATGCCCTTTTCATCAAAATGCTCCATGACTTGTCATCACAAAGCTCCATGACTCTTGGCATCACAATGCTCCATGTCATTGGCATCACAATGCTCCATGTACCCTCTCATAACATTGCTCAATGCCCTTGTCATCACAAAGCTCCATGACACTTGTGATCACAATGCTGCATGACCTTCTAATCACAATGCTCCATGCCCTTGTCATTACAATCCTGCATGACCCATGTATCACAGTGTTCTGTGCCCTTGTCATCACAATGCTCCATACCCACTCTCATCACAATAATCCATGAAACATTTCAGACCAAAGTTCCATACCCTTCTCATCACAATTCTCCATTACCCCGGTCATAACAATGCACCATGACCCCTGCCATCACAATATTCCACGGCCTAGTCATCACCAGGTTCCATGACACTTCTCATCACAATGCTCAAGACCCCTGAAATCACAATGCTACATTCCCTTGTCATCAGAAAGCTCCATGACGCATGTCATCAGAATGTTCCATGGCCTTCTCATCACAATGCTCCATACCGTTGTCATCACAATGCACCATGCCCACTCTCATCACAATAATCTATGAAACTTGTCAGACCAATGCTCCATGCCACTGTCATCACAATGTTCCATGCCCTTGTCATCACAATGCTCCATGACCCCTGTCATCACAATGCTCCATGACTCCAGTCATCACAATGCTTCATAACGTTTTTCATCACAATGGTCCATCCCGCATCATCACAAGGCTCTGTGACCTTTGTAACCACAATACTCCATGAACTTTACATCACAATTCTCTGTGAAACTTGTCATCACAATGCTCCATGTCTTTGTCAGAACAATGCTCCTTGACCACTGTCATCACAATGTGCCATGCGCATTTCATCACAATGGTCCACAACCTTGTCATTGCAATGCTCCATAAACCTTGTAATCACAATGGTCCATGCACTTCTCATCAAAATGCTCTCTCACCAGAGATATCACAATGTTCCATCACTCGTCATCACAATACTCCTTCACCCTTGTAATCACAATATTCCATGACGCTGTCATCACAATGCTACAACCCCTTATAATCACAATGTTCCATAACCCCTGTCAACAAAATGCTCCATGACCCATTCCATCCCAAAGCTCCAAGACCCCTGACATCACAATGTTCTATAACCCCTGCCATCAAAATATTACATTACACTTTTTATCAAATTGCTGCATGACCCGGTCATCAAAATGCTCCCTGGACTTCTCATCACAATGCACCATGCCCTTGTCATCAAAATGCTCCATGACATTTGTCATCACAAAGCTCCAAGACACTTGGCATCACAATGCTCAATGTCATTGTCATCACAATGCTCCATGATCCCTCTCATCACATTGCTCCAGGCCTTTGTCATCACAAAGCTCCATGACACTTGTCATCACAATGCTTGATGCCCTTCTCATCACAATGCTCCATGCCCTTGTTATTACAGTCCTGCATGACCCATGTATCACAGTGTTCCGTGCCTTGGTCATCACAATTTTCCCTGCTCACTCTCATCACAATAATCCATGAAACATTTCAGCCCAAAGTTCCATACACTTTTCATCACAATGCTCCATTACCCCTGTCATAACAATGCACCATGACCTCTGCCACCACAATGTTCCACGGCATAGTCATCACAAGGTTCCATGATACTTCTCATCACAATGCTCAAGACCCCTGAAATCACAATGCTCCATGCCCTTGTCATCACAATGCACCATGTCCACTGTCATCACAATAATCTATGAAACTTGTCAGACCAATGCTCCATGCCCCTGTCATCACAATGTTCCATGCCCTTGTCATCACAATGCTCCATGGCCCTTGTCATCACAATGCTCCGTGACTCCAGTCATCACAATGCTTTATAACGTTTCTCATCACAACGGTCCATGGCTGTGTCATCGCAAGGCTCTGTGACATTTGTAACCACAATGCTCCATGAAATTTTCATCACAATGCTCCGTGACCCTTGTCATCACAATGTGCCATGTGCTTTTCATCACAATGATCCACAACTTTGTCATCGCTATGCTCCATAAACCTTGTAATCACAATGCTCCATGCACTTCTCATCCAAATGCTCTTTCACATGAGATATCACAATGTTCCATCACTAGTCATCACAATCCACCCTCACCCCTGTTATCACAATGTTCCATGACCCCTGTCATCACAATGCTACATCCCCTTATCAGCACAATGTTCCATGACCCCTGACATCACAATGTTCCATAACCCCTGTCATCAAAATGCTCCATGACCCTTTTCATCCCAAAGCTCCATGACCCCTGGCATCACAATGTTCTGTAACCCCAGTCATCAAAATGTTCCATTACACTTTTCATCAAATTGCTGCATGACCCAGTCATCAAAATGCTCCCTGCACTTCTCATCACAATGCACCACACCCTTGTCATCAAAATGCTCCATGACCATGGTCATCACTAAGCTCCATGACCCTTGGCATCACAGTGCTCCATGCCATGGACATCACAATGCTCCATGAACCCTCTCATCAAATTGCTCCATTCACTTGTCATCACAAAGCTCCATGACACTTGTCATCACAATGCTCGATGCCCTTCTCATCACAATGCTCCATGTCCTTGTCATTACAATCCTCGATCACCCATGTATCACAGTGTACCGAGCCCTTGTCATCACAATGCGCCATGCCCACTGTCATCACAATAATCCATGAAACATTTCAGACCAATGCTCAATGCACTTCTCATCACAATGCTCCATTACCACTGTCAACAATGCTCCGTGACCCCTGCCATCACAATGTTCCACGGCCTTGAGATCACAGGACACCATGACAAATGTCATCACAATGCTCCAAGACACATGTAATCACAATGCTCCATGCTCTTGTCATCACAAAGCTCCATGACGCATGTCATCAGAATGTTCCATGGCTTTCTCCTCACAATGCTCCATGCCCTTGTCATCACAAGGCTCCAAGACACTCGTAATCACAATGCTCCATGCCCTTTTTCTTCAGAAGGCTCCATGATATTTGTCATCACAAGTCTCCATGGTCAACACATCACAATGCTCCAAGACATTGTCATCACCATGCTCCATTTTCTTGTCATCACAATGCTCCATGACCCCTGTCATCACAATACTCCAGGAACATTTTCAGCCCAATGTTCCATGACTTTCTCATCACAATGCTCCATGACCAGTATCATCACAATGCTCCATGACCACTGTCATCACAAAACTCCATGACACCTGACAACACAATGATCCGGGACTCTTGTCATCACAATGCTCCAAGACCCCTGTAATCACAATGCTCCATGACCCCTGTCATCACAATACTCCATGAACATTTTCAGCCCAATGCTCCATGACCCTTGTCATCACAATGATCCATGCCCTTGTCATCCCAATGTTCCATGACCCCTGTATTCACAGTGCTCCATGACGCTTGTCATCACAGTGCTCCATGACACCTGTCTGCATAATGCTCCATGCCTTTGTCAGCATAATGCTACATGACCTTGTCATTACAATGCTCTATGCACTTGTCATCAAAATACTCAATTACCATTGTCATCACAATCCTCCATGAACGTTGGGATCACATTGCTTCATGCCCGTGTCATCACAATGCTCCATGCTCCTTGAAATCAAAATGATCCATGACCTCTGTCATCACAATGCTCCAACCCTTGTGATCACAATGTTCCATAACACTTGTCCTCACAATGCTCCATGATGCCTGTCATCACAATACTCCATACACTTTTCATCACAATGCTCCATGAACTTTGTCATCACAATTCTCAATACACTTGTCATCACAATGCTCCCTGACACTTGTCGTCAGTATGCTCCATGAAACCTGTCATGACAAGGCTCCATGCCTTTTTCATCACAATGATGCATGCCCTTTTCATCACAATGCTCCAAGACCCCTGGAATCACAATGCTCCATGCTCTTGCCATCCAAAGCTTCATGACGCATGTCATCAGAATGTTCCATGGACTTTTCATCACAATGCTCCCTGCTCTTGTCATCACAATGCTCTAAGACCCCTGTATTCACAATGCCCCATGCCCCTTTTCATCTCAATGCTCCATGAACCCTGTCATCACAATGAACAACGCCCATCATCATAATGCTTCAGGCTATTGTCATCAAAATCAAATCAAAATGCTCCATGACCTCTGTCATCACAATGCTCAAAATCCTGGTGATAACAATGTTGCATAACACTTATCATCACAACACCCCATGACGCTCATCATTACAATTATCCATGGTCTTCTCATCACAAGGCTCCATGAACTTTGTCATCAAAATTCTCAATACACTTGTCATCACAATGCTAGCTGACATTGTCGTCAGAATGCTCCTTGAACCCTGTCACAAAAAGGCTCCCTGTTTTTTTCATCACAAAGACCCATGCCATTTTCATCCCAATGCTGCATGCCATTGTCATCAAAATACACCACAGGCTTGTCATCAGAATGCTCCATGACCCTTGTCATCACAATTCTCCATGCACTTGTCAGCACAATGCTCCCTGACCCTTGTCATCACAATGCTCCAAGCCATTTTCATCACAATGCTCCATTACATTTGTCATCAGAATCCTCCATGACACTTGGCATCACAGTGTTCCATGCCATTGTCATCACAATGCTCCATGTCTTTGTCAGCAAAATGCTACATGACCTTGTCATTACAATCCTCTATGCGCTTGTCATCACAATACTCCATTTCCATTGTCATCGCAATCCACCATCAACCTTGGATCACATTGTTTCATGCCCTTGTCATCACAATGTTCCATGCTCCTTGAAATCAAAATGATCCATGACCTCTGTCATCACAATGCTCCAAACCCTTGTGATCACATTGTTCCATAACACTTGTCATCACAGCGTTCCATGATGCCTGTCATTACAATACTCCATGCCCTTTTCATCACAATGCTCCATGACCATTGACATCAAAATTCTCAATACACTTGTGATCACAATGCTCCCTGACACTTGTCATCAGAATGCTCCTTGAACACCGTCACGGAAAGGCTCCATGCCTTTTTCATCACAATGCCCCATGCCATTGTCATCACAATGTTCCATACCATTGTCATCAAAATACTCCACAAGCTTGTCATCAGAATGCTCCCGGACCCTTGTCATGACAAAGCTCCATTACCTTTGTCATCAGAATCCTCCATGACACTTGGCATCACAATGCTCCATGCCATTGTCATCACAATGGGCCATTACATATGTCATCACAATGCTCCCTGACACCTCTCTTCACAATACTGCATGACCTGGTCATCACAATGCTCCATGCCCTTGTCATCACAATGTGCCATTACAACTCTCATCACAATAATCCATGAAACTTATTAGACCAATGCTCCTTGCCCTTGTTATCACAATGTTCCATGACCCATGTAATCAGAATGCTCCATGCCCCTTTTCATCAGAATGCTCCATGAGACATGTCATCAGAAGGCTCCATGGATTTCTCTTCACAATGCTCCATGACCTTTGTCATCACAATGCTCAAAGACCCATGTAATCACAATGCTTCATGCCCCTGTCATCGCAATGGACCATGACATTTGGCATCACAATGCTTCATGCCATTGTCTTTGAAATTGACCATGACATATTTTATCACAATGCCCCCTTACACCTGTCTTAACAATACTCCATGCCCTTGTCATCACAATGCTCCATGCCCTTGTCATCACAATGCACCATGTCCAAAGTCATCACAATAATCTATTAAAATTTTCAGACCAATGCTCCATGCCCCTGTCATCACAATGTTCCATGCCCTTTTCATCACAATGCTACACGGCCCTTGTCATCACAATGCTCCGTGACTCCAGTCATCACAATGCTTCATAACGTTTCTCATCACAACGGTCCATGGCTGTGTCATCGCAAGGGTCTGTGACATTTGTAACCACAATGCTCCATGAAATTTTCATCACAATGCTCCATGACCCTTGTCATCACAATGCTCCATGCCTTTTTCAGAACAATGCTCCATGACCCCTGTCATCACAATAATCCATGAACATTTTCAGCCCAATGCTCCACGACCTTCTCATCACAATGCTCAATAGCCAATATCATCACAATGCTCCATGACCACTGTCATCACAACACTCCATGACACCTGACAACACAATGATCCGGGACTCTTGTCATCACAATGCTCCATTCCCTTGTCGTCACAATGCTACATGACACCTATCATCACAACTCTCCATGAACATTTTCAGCCCAGTGCTCCATGACACTTGTCATCACAATGATCCAAGCCCTTGTCATCCCAATGCTCCATGACCCCTGTATTCACAATGCTCCTTGATGCTTGTCATCACAGTGCTCCATGACACATGTCATCACAATGCTCCATGCCTTTGTCAGCAAAATGCTACATGACCTTGTCATTACAATGCTCTATGCGGTTGTCATCACAATACTCCATTTCCATTGTCATCACAATCCTCCAGGAACTTTGGGATCACATTGCTTCATGCCCTTGTCATCACAATGCTCCATGCTCCTTGAAATCAAAATGATCCATGACCTCTGTCATCACAATGTTCCAAACCCTTGTGATCACAATGTTCCATAACACTTGTCATCACAACGCTCCATGATGCCTGTCATCACAATACTCCATGCCCTTTTCATCACAATGCTCCATGACATTTGCCACCACAATTCTCAATACACCTGTGATCACAATGCTCCCTTACACTTGTCATCAGAATGCTCCTTGAACCCTGTCATGAAAAGGCTCCATGCCTTTTTCATCACAATGCCCCATGCCATTTTCATCAGAATGCTCCATGCCATTGTCATCAAAATACTCCACAAGCTTGTAATCAGAATGCTCCATCACCCTTGTGATCACAATTCTCCATGCACTTGTCAGCAAAATTCTCCCTGACCCTTGTCATCACAATGCTCCAAGCCATTGTCATCACAATGCTCTATTACCTTTGTCATCAGGATCCTCCCTGACACTTGGCATCACAATGCTCCATGCCATCCTCATCACAATGGGCCATTACATATATGATCACAATGCTCCCTGACACCTGTCTTCACAATACGGCATGACCTGGTCATCACAATGCTCCATGCCCTTGTCATCACAGTGTGCCATACCAACTCTCATCGCAATACTCCATGAAAGTTATTAGACCAATGTTCCATGTCCTTGTCATCACAATGCTCCATGCCCTTGTTATCACAATGCTCCATGACCCCTGTCATCACAGTGCTCCGTGACTCCAGTCATCACAATGCTTCATGACCTTTGTCATCACAGTGGTCCATGCCCTCGTCATCAACAGTCTTGGTGACCATTTTAACCACAATGCTCCATGAACTTTTCATCACAATGCTCTTTGACCCTTGTCATCACAATGCTCTATGCCTTTCTCAGCACAATGCTCCATGACCCTTGTCATCACAATGCTCCATGCGCTTGTCAGCACAATGCTCCATGACACATGTCATCACAATGCACCATGCGCTTGTCATCACAGTGCTCCCCAACATTGTCATCACAATTCTCCATAAAATTTGTCATCACAATGCTCCATGCACTTCTCATCAAAATGCTCTCTCACCACTGATATCACAATGCTACATCACTATTTGTCACAATACTCCCTCACCCCTGTCATCACAATGTTCCATGACTCCTGTCATCACAATGCTACATGCACTTATCATCACAATGTTCGATAACCCCTGAAATCACAATGTTCCAAAGCACCTGTCATCAAAATATTCCATGACACTTTTCATCAAATTGCTCCATGACCCTGTCATCAGAATGCTACCTGCCCTTCTCATCACAGTGCACAACGCCCTTGCCATCAAAATGCTCCATGACCTTTGTCATCACAAAGATCCATGACCCTTGGCATCACAGTGCTCCATGTCATTGTCATCACAGTGCTCCATGAACGCTCTCATCACATTGCTCCATGCCCTTGTCTTCACATAGCTCCAGGACACATGTCATCAGAATGCTCCATGGCCTTCTCATCACAATGCTCCAAGCCCTTGCCATCACAATGCTCCATTACCCCTGTCATAACAATGCTCCATGACCCCTGCCATCACGATGTTCCATGGCCTTGTCATCACAAGTCTCCATGACCCTTCTTATCACAATGCTCCAAGAACACTGTAATCACAATGGTCTATGCCTCTTTTCATCTCAATGATCCATGAACCCTGTCATCACAATGCACCATGCCCATCATCATAATGCTTCATGCTATTGTCATCACAACGAAATCAAAATGTTCCATGACCTCTCTCATAACAATGCTCCAAACCCTTGTGATCACAATATTCCATAACACTTGTCATCACAATGCCCCAGGATGCTCATCATCACAATTATCCATGGTCTTCTCATCACAGTGCTCCATGACCTTCGTCATCACAATGCTCAATACACTTGTCATCAACATGCTCCCTGACACTTGTTGTCTGTATGCTCCTTGACCCCTGTCATGACAGGGCTCCATGCCTTTTTCATCACAATGATCCATGCACTTTTCATCACAATGCTCCAAGTCCCATGTAATCACAATTGTACATGCCATTGTCATCACAAAGCTCAATGACGCATGCCATCAGAGTGCTCCTTGTTCTTCTCCTCACAATGCTCCATCCCCTAGTCTTCACAATGTTCCATGCCCTTGTCATTACAATGCTCCATTCCCATGTTATCACAATGCTCCATGACCCCTGTCATCACAATGCTCCGTGACTCCAGTCATCACAAAGCTTCATGACATTTGATATCAAATTGGTCTATGCCCTCGTCATCAACAGTCTCTGTGACCTTTTTAACCACAATGCTCCATGAACATTCTCAGCACAATGCTCCATGACCCTTGTCATCACATTGCTCCATGCGCTTTTCAGCACAATTCTCCATGACACATGTCATCACAATGCACCATGCGCTTGTCATCACAGTGCTCCACAACATTGTCGTCACAAAGCTCCATAAAATTTGTCATCACAATGCTCCATGCACTTCTCATCAAAATGCTCTCTCACCACTGATATAACAATGCTACATCACTATTTGTCACAATACACCCTCACCCCAGTCATCACAATGTTCCATGACTCCTGTCATCACAATGCTACATGCACTTATCATCACAATGTTCGATGATCCCTGAAATCACAATGTTCCATAACACCTGTCATCAAAATGTTCCATGACACTTTTCATCAAATTGCTCCATGACCCTGTCATCAGAATGCTCCCTGCCCTTCTCTTCACACTGCACAACGCTCTTGCCATCAAAATGCTCCATGACCTTTGTCATCACAAAGATCCTAGACCCTTGGCATCACAATGCTCCATGTCATTGTCATCACAATGCTCCATGAACGCTCTCATCACATTGCTCCATGCACTTGTCATCACACAGCTCCATGATACTTGTCATCACAATGCTCGATGCCCTTCTCATCACAATGCACCATGCCCTTGTCATTACAGTCCTGCATGACACATGTATCACAGTGTTCCGTGCCCTTGTCATCACAATGCTCCATTCCCACTCTCATCACAATAATCCATGAAACATTTCAGACCAATGTTCCATACCCTTCTCATCACAATGCTCCATTACCCCTGTCATAACAATGCACCATGACACCTGCCAACACAATGATCCACGGCCTAGTCATCACAAGGTTCCATGATACTTCTCATCACAATGCTCAAGACCCCTGATATCACAATGCTCCATGCCCTTGTCATCACAAAGCTCCATGACGCATGTCATCAGAATGTTCCATGGCCTTCTCATCACAATGCTCCATGCCCTTGTCATCACAATGCTCCATGCCTCATTTCATCTCAATGCTCCATGAAATCTGTCATCACAATGCTCCAAGACCCTTGTAATTACAATGCTCCATGCCGCTTTTCATCTCAATGCTCCATGAACCCTGTCTTCACAATGCACCATGCCCATCATCATAATGATTCAGGCTATTGTCATCACAATGAAATCAATATTCTGCATGACCTCTGTCATCATAATGCTCCAAACCCATGTGATAACAATGTTGCATAACACGTATCATCACAACACCCCATGATGCTCATCATCACAATTATCCATAGTCTTCTCATCACAATGCTCCATGATTTTTGTCATAACTATGCTCAATACACTTGTCATCACAATGCTCCCTGACCCTTGGCGTCAGTATGCTCCTTGAACCGTGTCATGACAAGTTTCCATGCATTTTTCATCACAATGATCCATGACCATTTCATCACAATGCTCCAAGGTCCCTGTAATCACAATGCTCCATGCCCTTGTCATCACAAATCTCCATGACGCATGTCATCAGAATGCTCCATGGCCTTCTCATCACAATGCTCTATGCCCTAGTCATAACAATGCTCCAAGACCCCTGTAATCACAATGCTCCATGCCCCTTTTCATCAGAATGCTCCATGAGACTTGCCATCACAAGTCTCCATGGTTTTCTCATCACAATGTTCCAGGACCTTGACATCACAATGATCCATTCCCTTGTCATCACAATGCTCCATGACCCCTGTCATCACAATAGTCCATGAATATTTTCAGCCCAATGCTCCACGACCTTCTCATCACAATGCTCCATTGCCAATATCATCACAATGCAACATGGCCACTGTCACCACAACACTTCATGACACCTGACAACACAATGATCCAGGACTCTTGTCATCACAATGCTCCATTCCCTTGTCGTCACAATGCTACATGACACCTGTCATCACAACTCTCCATGAACATTTTCAGCCCAGTGCTCCATGACCCTTGTCATCACAATGATCCATGCCTTGTCATCCCAATGCTCCATGACCCCTGTATTCACAGTGCTCCTTGACGCTTGTCATCACTGTGCTCCATGACACATGTCATCACAATGCTCCAAGCCATTGTCATCAGAATGCTCCATGACCCTTGTCATCACAATGCTCCAAGCCATTGTCATCACAATGCTCCATTACCTTTGTCATCAGAATCCTCCCTGACACTTGGCATCACAATACTCCATGCCATCCTCATCACAATGGGCCATTACATATGTGATCACAATGCTCCCTGACACCTGTCTTCACAATACGGCATGACCTGGTCATCACAATGCTCCATGTCCTTGTCATCACAGTGTGCCATTCCAACTGTCATTGAAATACTGCATGAAACACATTAGACCAATGTTCCTTGCCATTCTCATCACAATGCTCAATTCCCTTGTTATCACAATGCTCCATAACCCGTGTCAGCACAATGCTCCGTGACTCCAGTCATCACAATGCTTCATGACCTTTGTTATTACAATTGTCCATGCCCTCGTCATCAACAGTCTCTGTAACCTTTTAACAACAATGCTCCATGAACTTTTCATCAAAATGCTCTTTGACCCTTGTCATCACAATTTTCTTTGTCTTTCTCAGCACAATGCTCCATGACCCTTGTCATCACAGTGCTCCATGCGCTTGTCAACACAGTGCTCCACCACCTTGTCATCACAATGCTCCAGAAAATTTGTCATCACAGTGCTCCATGCACTTCTCATCAAAATGCTCTCTCACCACTGATATCATAATGCTACATCACTATTTGTCTCAATACTCCCACACCCCTGTCATCACAATGTTCCATGACTCCTGTCATCACAATGCTACATGCACTTATCATCACAATGTTCGATGATCCCTGAAATCACAATGTTCCATAACACCTGTCATCAAAATGTTCCATGACACTTTTCATCAAATTGCTCCATGACCCTGTCATCAGAATGCTCCCTGCCTTTCTCATCACAATGCACAACGCACTTGCGATCAAAATGCTCCATGACCTTTGTCATCACAAAGATCCATGACCCTTGGCATCACAATGCTCCATGTCATTGTCATCACAATGTTCCAAGAACGCTCTCATCACATTGCTCCATGCCCTTATCTTTAGATAGCTCCATGACACATGTCATCAGAATGCTCCATAACCTTCTCATCACAATGTTCCATGCCCTTGCCATCACAATGCTCCATTACACCTGTCATAACAATGCTCCATGACCCCTGCCATCAAGATTTTCCATGGCCTGCTCATCACAATGCTCCAATAACACTGTAATCACAATGCTCTATGCCCCTTTTCATCTCAAAGATCCATGAACCCTGTCATCACAATGCACCATTGGCATTATCATAATGCTTCATGCTATTGTCATAACAATGAAATCAAAATGTTCCATGACCTCTGTCATAACAATGCTCCAAACCCTTGTGATCACAATATTCCATAACACTTGTCATCTCAATGCCCCAGGATGCTCGTCATCATACTTATCCATGGTCTTCTCATCACGATGCTCCATGACCTTTGTCATCACAATGCTCAATACACTTGTCATGACAATGCTGCCTGACACTTGTCGTCAATATGATCCTTGAAACCTGTCATGACAATGTTCCATGCATTTTTCATCACAATGATCCATGACCATTTCATCACAATGCTCCAAGGTCCCTGTAATCAAAATGCTCCATGCCCTTGTCATCAAAAAGCTCCATGACGCATGTCATCAGAATGCTTCATGACCTTCTCATCACAATGATCCAAGACCTCTGTAATCACAATGCTCCATGCCCCTTTTCATCAGAATGCTACATGAGACTTTTCATCACAAGTCTCCATGGTCTTCTCATCACAGTGCTCCAGGAACTTGTCTTCACCATGATCCATTCCCTTGTCATCACAATGCTACATGACCCCTGTCATCACAATAATCCATGAACATTTTCAGCCAAATGCTCCACGACCTTCTCTTCACAATGCTACATGGCCAGTATCATCACAATGCTCCATGACCCCTGTCATCACAACTCTACATGAACATTTTCATCCCAGTTCTCCATGACACTTGTCATCACAATGCTCCATGCCCTTGTCATTACAATCCTGCATGACGAATGTATCATAGTGTTCCGTACCCTTGTCATCAAAATGCTCCATGCCCACTCTCATCACAAAAATCCATGAAACATTTCAGACCGATGTTCCATGCCCTTCTCATCACAATGCTCCATTACCTCTGTCATAAAAATGCACCATGACCCCTGCCATCACAATGTTCCACGGCCTAGTCTTCACAAGGTTCCATGACATTTGTCATCACAATGCTGAAAACCACTTTAAACACAATGCTCCATGCCCTTCTCATCACAAAGCTCCATGACGCATGTCATCAGAAAGTTCCATGGCCTTCTCATCACAATGCTCCATGCCCTTGTCATCACAATGCTCCAAGACCCTTGTAACCACAATGCTCCATGCCCCTTTTCATCTCAATGCTCCATGAACCCTGTCATCACAGTGCACGATGCCCATCATCATAATACTTCAGTCTATTGTCATCACAATTAAATCAATATTCTTCATGACCTCTGACATCATAATGCTACAAACCCTTGTGATCACCATGTTCCATAAAACTTATCATCACAGCACCACATGACGCTCATCATCAAAATTATCCATGGTCTTCTCATCACAATGCTCCATGATCTTTGTCAACACGATGCTCAATACACTTGTCATCACAATGCTCCCTGACACTTGTCGTCAGTATGCTCCTTGAACCCTGTCATGACAAGGCTCCATGCCTTTTTCATCACAATAATCCATGTCCTTTCCATCACAATGCTCCAATATCCCTGTAATCACAATGTTCCATGGCCTTGTCATCAAAAAGCTCCATGAGGCATGTCATCAGAATGTTTCCTGGCCTTCTCATCACAATGTTCCATGCCCTTTTCATCACAATGCTCCAAGACCCCTGTAATCACAATGCTCCATGCCCCTTTTCATCAGAATGCTGCATGAGACTTTTCATCACAAGTCTCCATGGTCTTCTCATCACAATGCTCCAGGAACTTGTCATCACCATGATCCATTCCCTTATCATCAAAATGCTACATGACCCCTGTCATCTCAATAATCCATGAACATTTTCAGCCCAATGATTCACGACTTTCTCATCACAATGCTCCATTGCCAATATCATCACAATGCTCCATGACCACTGTCATCACAACACTCCATGACTCCTGACAACACAATGATCCGGGACTCTTCTCATTACAGTGCTCCATTCCCTAGTCATCACAGTGCTCCATGAAACTTGTCATCACAACTCTCCATGAATATTTTCAGCCCAGTGCTCCATGAGTCTTGTCATCATAATGATCCATGCCCTTGTCATCCCAATGCTCCATGACCCCTGTATTCACAATGCTCCTTGACGCTTGTAATCACATAGCTCCATGACACTTGTCATCACAATGCTCCATGCCTTTTTCACCAAAATGCTACATGACATTGTCATTATAATGTTCTATGTGCTTGTCATCACAATACTCCATTTCCTTTGTCATCACAATCCTCCATGAACCTTGGGATCACATTGATTCATGCCCTTGTCATCACAATGCTCCATGCTCCTTGAAATCAAAATGATCCATGACCTCTGTCATCACAATGCTCCAAACCCTTGTGATCACAATGCTCCATAACACTTGTCATCACAACACTCCATGATGCCTATCATCACAATACTCCATGCTTTTTTCATCACAATGCTCCATGACCTTTGTCACCACAGTTCTCTTTACACTTGTCATCACAATGCTCCCTGACACATGTTATCAGAATGCTCCTTGAAACCTGTCACGAAAAGGCTCCATGCATTTTTCATCACAATGCACCATGCCGTTTTCATCACAATGCTCCATGCCATTGTCATCAAAATACTCCACAAGCTTGTCATCAGAATTCTCCCTGACCCTTGTCATCACAATTCTCCATGCACTTGTCAGCATAATGCTCCCTGACCCTTGTCATCACAATGCTCTAAGCCATTGTCATCACAATGCTCCATGACACCTGTCATCACAATAATCCATGAACATTTTCAGCCCAATGCTCCACGACCTTCTCATCACAATGCTCCATGGGCAATATCATCAAAATGCTCCATGACCACTGTCATCACAACACTCCATGACACCTGACAACACAATGATCCGGGACTCTTGTCATCACAATGCTCCATTCCCTAATCGTCAAAATACTCCATGACCCATGTCATCACAACAATCCATGAACATTTTCAGCCCAGTGCTTCTTGAAGCTTGTCATCACAATGATCCATGCCCTTGTCATCCCAATGCTCCATGCTCCTTCAAATCAAAATGATCCATGACCTCTGTCATCACAATGCTCCAAACACTTGTGATCACATTGTTCCATAACACTTGTCATCACAACGCTCCCTGATGCCTGTCATCACAATACTCCATGCCCTTTTCATCACAATGCTCAATGCCCTTGCCATCACAATGCTCCATTACCCCTGTCATAACAATGAACCATGACCCCAGCCATCACAATGTTCCACGGCCTAGTCATCACAAGGTTTCATGACACTTGTAATCACAATGCTGAAAACCCTTGTAATCAAAATGCTCCATGCCCTTGTCATCACAAAGCTCCATGACGCATCTCATCAGAATGTTCCATGGTTTTCTCATCACAATGCTCCATGCCCTTGTCATCACAATGCTCCAAGACCCTTGTCATCACAATGCTCCATGCACTTTTCATCTCAATGCTCCATGAAATCTGTCATCACGATGCTCCAAGACCCTTGTAATGACAATGCTCCATGCCCCTTTTCATCTCAATGCTCCATGAACCCTGTCATCACAATGCACCATGCCCATCATCATAATGCTTCAGGCTATTGTCATCACAATGAAATCAATATTCTGCATGACCCCTGTCATCATAATGCTCCAATCCCTTGTGATCACAATGTTGCATAACACGTATCATCACAACACCCCACGACGCTCATCATCACAATTATCCATGGTCTTCTCATCACAATGCTCCATGATCTTTGTCATCACAATGCTCAATACACTTGTCATCACAATGCTCCCTGACACTTGTCGTCAGTATGCTCCTTGAACCCTGTCATGACAAGGCTCCATGCCTTTTTCATCACAATGATCCATGACCTTTTCATCACAATGCTCCAACATCCCTATAATCACAATGCTCCCTGTCGTTGTCATCACAAATCTCCATGACGCATGTCATCAGAATGCTGCATGGCCTTCTCATCACAATGCTCTATGCCCTAGTCATCACAATGCTTCAAGACCCCTGTAATCACAATGTTAAATGCCCCTTTTCATCAGAATGCTCCATGAGACTTGCCATCACAAGTCTCCATGGTCTTCTCATCACAATGCTCCAGGAACTTGTCATCACCATGCTCCAGGACCCCTGTTATCACAACACTGCATGAACATTTTCAGCCCAGTGCTCCATGACCCTTGTCATCCCGATGCTCCATGACCCCTGTATTCACAATGCTCCTTGACGCTTCTCATCACAGTGCTCCATGACACCTGTCATCACAATGCTCCATGCCTTTGTCAGCAAAATGCTACATGACCTTGTCTTTACAATGCTCTAGGCGCTTGTCATCACAATACTCCATTTCCATTGTCATCACAATCCTCCAATAACTTTGGGATCACATTGCTTCATGCCCTTGTCATCACAATGCTCCATGCTCCTTGACATCAAAATGATCCATGACCTCTGTCATCCCAGTGCTCCAAAACCTTGTGATCACAATGTTCCATAACACTTGTCATCACAACTCTCCATGATGCCTGTCATCACAATACTCCATGCCCTTTTCATCACAATGCTCCATGACCTGTTTCAGCACAATTCTCAACACACTTGTCATCACAATGCTCCCTGAATCTTGTCATCAGAATGCTCCTTGAACCCTGTCACGAAAAGGCTCCATGCTTTTTTCATCACAAAGCCCCATTCCGTTTTCATCACAATGCTCCATGCCATTGTCATCAAAGTACTCCACAAGCTTGTCATCAGAATGCTCCATGACACTTGTCATCACAATTCTCCATGCACTTGTCAGCACAATGCTCCCTGACCCTTGTCATCACAATGCTCCATGCCATTGTCATCACAATGCTCCATTAACTTTGTCATCAGAATTCTCCATAACACTTGGCATCACAATGCTCCATGCCATCCTCATCACAATGGGCCATTACAAATGTGATCACAATGCTCCCTGACACCTGTCTTCACAATACTGCATGACATGGTCATCACAATGCTCCATGCCCTTGACATCACAATGCGCCATTCCAACTGTCATCGCAACCATCCATGATAATTATTAGACCAATGTTTCATGCCCTTGTCATCACAATGCTCCATACACTTGTTATCACAATGCTACATGACCCCTGTCACCACAATGCTCCGTGACTCCAGTCATCACTATGCTTCAAGACATTTGTCATCACAATGGTCCATGCCCTCGTCATCAACAGTCTCTGTGACCGTTTTGACCACCATGATCCATGAACTTTTCATCACAATGCTCTTTGACCCTTGTCATCACAATGCTCTATTCCTTTCTCAGCACACTGCTCCATGACCCTTGTCATCACAATGCTCCATGCGCTTGTCAGCACATTGCTCCATGTCCCATGTCATCACAATTCTCCATGCGGTTGTCATCACAGTGCTCCACAATCTTGTCAGCACAATGCTCCATAAACCTTGCCATCACAGTGCTCCATGCACTTCTCATCAAAATGCTCTCTCACCACTGATAACACAATGTTACATCACTAATCATCACAATACTCCCTCACCCTTGTCATCACAATGTTCCATGACTCCTTTCATCACAATGCAACGTGCACTTATCATCACAATGTTCGATGACCCCTGACATCACAATGTTCCATAACCCCTGGCATCAAAATGCTCCATGACTTTTGTCATCACAAAGCTCCATGACACTTTGCATTACAATGCTCCATGTCATTGTCATCACAATGTTCCATGCACTTTTCATCACAATGCTCCATGCTATTGTCATCACAATGCTCCATACCACTTGTCATTACAGTGCTCCATGACGGTCGACATCACAATTATCCATGGTCTTCTCATCACAATGCTCCATGACCCCTGTCATCACAATGCTCCATGACCACTGTCATCACAACGTTCCATGAACCCTGACAACACAATGATCCGGGACACTTGTCATCAAAATGCTCCATGCCCTTGTCATCCCAATGCTCCATGACCCGTGTAATCACCATACTTCATGACGCTTGTCATCACAGTGCTCCATGAACCTTGTAATCACAAAGCCTTTGTCAGCATAATGATACATAATCTTGTCATCACTATGCTCCATTCTGTTGTCATCAAAATACTCCACAAGCTTGTCATCAGAATGCTCCATGCCCATGTCATCACAATGCGACATTCCAACTGTCATCGCAATAATCCATGAAAATTATTAGACCGATGCTCCATGCCCTTATCATCACAATGCTCCATGCCCATATTATCACAATGCTCCATGACCCCTGTCATCACAATGTTCCGTGACTCCAGTCATCACAATACTTCATGACCTTTGTCATCACTATGGTCCATGCCCTCATGATCAACAGTCTCTGTGATATTTTAAACACAATGCTCCATGAACATTTCATCACAATGCTCTTTGACCCTTGTCATAACAATGCTCTATGCCTTTCTCAGCACAATTCTCCATGACCCTTGTCATCACAATGCTCCATGTGCATGTCAGCACAATGCTCCATGACACATGTCATCAGAATGCACCATGCGCTTGTCATCACAGTGCTCCACCATCTTGTCATCTCAATGCTCCATAAAACTTGTCATCAAGATGCTCCATGCACTTCTAATCAAAATGCTCTCTCACCACTGATGTCACAATATTACATCACTATTCGTCACAATACTCCTTCACCTCTGTCATCACAATGTTCAATGACGCCTGTCATCACAATACTACATGCACTTATCATCACCTTGTATGATGACCGCGGACATCACAATATTCCATAACCCCTGTCATCAAAATGCTCCATTAACTTTTTCATCAAAATGTCCATGACCCCTGACATCACAATGTTCCATAACCACATTCATCAAAATAATCCATGACGCTTTTCGTCAAATTGCTCCATGACCCTATCATCACAATGCTCCCTGCCCTTCTCATCACAATGCACAACACCCTTGTCATAAAAATGCTCCATTCCCTTGCCATCACAATGATCCATTACACCTGTCATAACAATGTTCCATGACCCCTGCCATCACGATGTTCCATGGCCTTTTCATCACAAGGATCCATGACCCTTCTCATCACAATGCTCCAAGACCCCTGTAATCAAAATGCTTCATGCCTCTTTTCATCACAATGATCCATGAACCCTGTCATCACAATGCACCATGCCCATCATCATAATGCTTCATGCTATTGTCATCAAAATGAAATCAAAATGCTCCATGACCTCTATCATAACAATGCTCCAAACCCTTGGGATCACAATATTCCATAACACCTGTCTTCACAATGCGCCATGACGCTTGTCATCACAATTATCCATGGTCTTCCCATCACAATGCTCCATGACATTTGTCCTCACAATGCTCAATACACTTGTCATCAAAATGCTCCCTGACACTTGTTGTCTGTATGCTCCATGAACCCTGTCATGAGAAGGCTCCATGCCATTTTCATCACAATGATCCATGCCCTTTTCATCATGACGCTCCAAGACCCTTGTAATCACAATGCTCCATGCCCTTGTCATCACAAAGCTCAATGACGCATGTCATCAGAATGCTCCTTGGCCTTCTCCTCACAAAGCTCCATGCCCTTGTAATCACAATGTTCCATGCTCCTTGAAATCAAAATGATCCATGACCTCTGTCATCACAATGCTCCAAACACTTGTGATCACAATCTTCCATAACACTTGTCATCACAACGCTCCATGACGCCTGTCATCACAATACTCCATGCCCTTTTAATTACAATGCTCCATGACATTTGTCATCACAATTCTCAATACACTTGTCATCACAATGCTCCCTGACACTTGTCGTAGAATGCTCCTTGATCCCTGTCACGAAAAGGCTCCATGCCTTTTTCATCACAATGCCCGATGCCGTTTTCATCACAATGCTCCATGCCACTGTCATCACAATACTCCACAAGCATGTCATCAGAATGCTCCATGACCCTTGTCATCGCAATGCTCCATGGCCACTGTCATCACAATGCTCCATACCCCTTGTCATTACAGTGCTCCATGGCGCTCGTTTTCACAATTATCCATGGCCTTCTCATCACAATGCTCCACCGACTTGCCATCACAATGCTCCGTGCCCTGGTCATCACAATGGTCCATGTTCCCTGTCATCACAATTCTCCACATTCTTGGCATCACTATTTTCCATGACCCTTATCATCACAGAGTTACATGCTTTGTCATCACAATACTCCACAAGTTTTCTTCAGAATGCTCCATGACCCTTGTCATCACAATGATCCATGACGCCTGTCATCACAATGCTCCATGACACGTGTCATCACACTGCTCAAAGCCCCTTGTCTTTACAGTGCTCCATGATGCTCGTCACCACAATTATCCATGGTCTTCTCATCACAGTGCTCCACGGTCTTGCCATCACAATGCTCCATGCCCTGGTTATCACAATGCTCCATGTCCCTTGTCATCACCATTCTCCACGTCCTTGTCATCACAATGCTCCATGACAGTTCTCAACACAATGTTACATGCACTTGTCAGCACAATTCTCCATGCACTTGTCACTGCAATGACCCATGACCCCTCTCATAGCAAGCTCCATGCCTTTATCATCACAATGCTTCCCGAACTTTTCCTCAAAATTCTCAATGGCCGTTGTCACCACAATATTCCATTCCCTTGTTATCACAATGCTCCATGACCCTTGTCATCACAATGCTCCAAGCCCTTGTCATCACAATGCTCCATTAACTTTGTCATCACAATCCTCCATAAAACATGGCATCACAATGCTCCACAACCTTTTCATCACAATGCTCCATAAACCTTGTCATCACAATGCTCCTTGCACGTCTTATCAAAATGCTCTCTCACTACTGATATCAAAATGTTCCCTCACGAGTCATCACAATACACCCACTCCCCTGTAATCACAATGGTCCAAACCCCTGTCATGAAAATGTTCCATGACCCCTGACAACACAATATTCCATAACCCCTGTCATCAAAATGTTCCATGACAGTTTTCATCAAATTGCTCCATGACCCTGTCATCACAATGCTCCCTGCCCTTCACAACAGAATGCACCACACCCTTGTCATCAGAATTCTCCATGACCTTTGTCATCACAAAGCTCCATGACCCTTGGCATCACAATGCTGCATGCCATTGTCATCACAATGCTCCATGAAACATCTCATCACTTTGTTCCATGCCCTTGTCATCACAGGCTCCATGATGCTTTTCATCACAATGCTCGATGCCATTCTTCCACAATGCCAACTGGGCTTGTCATTACAATCCTCCATGACCAATGTATCACAGTGTTCCGTGCCCTTGTCATCACAAAGCTCCAGGACGCATGTCATCAGAATGCTCCATGGCCTTCTCATTCACGATGCTCCATGTCCTTGTCATCACAATGTGCCAAGACTCCTGTAATCACAATGCTACATGCCCCTTTTCATCTCAATGCTCCATGAACCCTGGCATCACAATGCATTGTGCCCATCATCATAATGCTTCATGCTATTATCATCACAATGAAATCAAAATGGTCCATGACCTCTGTCATCACAATGCTCCAAATCCTTGTGATCAAAATGTTCCATAACACTTATCATCACAATGCCCCATGACGCTTGTCATCACAATTATCCATGGTCTTCTCATCACAATGCTCCATGACCTTTGTCATCACAATGCTCCCTGACACTTGTCATCAGTATGCTCCTTGAACCCTGTCATGACAAGGCTCCATGCATTTTTCATCACAATGTTCCATGCCCTTGTCATCACAAAGCTCCATGATGCATGTCATCAAGACGCTCCATGGATTTCTCATCCCAATGCTCCATGCCCTTGTCCTCACAATGCTCCTCGACCCCTGTAATCACAATGCTCCATGCCCCCTTTCATCAGAATGTTCCATGAGACTTTTCATCACAAGGCTCCATGGTCTTCTCATCACAATGCTCCAGTACCTTGTCATTACAATGCTCCATGACGCCTGTCATCACAATACTCCATGAACATTTTTATCCCAATTCTCCATGACCTTCTCATCACAATGCTTCATGACCCCTGTCATCACAATGATCCATGTCACCTGTCATCACAACGCTCCATGAACCCTGACAACACAATGATCCGGGACTCTTGTCATCACAATGCTCCATGTGCTTCTCATCACAATACTCTATGAACCTTGGGATCACATTGCTTCATGCCCTTCTCATCTCTCTCTTGCCTTTCTGGTTTTTACAGATTTTCGGATGTCCCTTTTGACCGGTGGGAAGTGACAATTCTTTGTAGTGTGGATTTGCATTGCACGCTTGCTTGATTGGCCAAAAAGGGCATATGCGTTTTCTCCTGAATATATTCAGGAGAAAAGGCATATGTCGTTTTTGGCCAAGTGCATCATTGTCGAAGTTGTGATGCTTTTCCTGTGCTTTAAAGGCAATTCCGATTTACCTCTTGAAATATGTTTTGTGCAATTCTGCCTCATTTTCAAGTCTGCTTTGTTGCCTTCCCTCAACAGATTTTTGGAAGAGAGTTATCCTTTATAACTCTGCAGGTTTGTGAATTGCTGTGCCCGTGAGCTCCAATTTTCAAATCCCATTTTTGGGAGCTGACCGCAAATCCACAATTTTGCTTCACGACCTATACTGGTTCCAGGCGTGGCTATACTGTTCCCTGCGGGTGGCTGAGGCTTTGGTTAATTCTTCTTCCTGACGTGAATTTAGAGTGACAAGTGCCCGTCCAAATGCCTACATCTACTCTCTGATTGGTTCTCCCTCTTCCCTTTCATCCTCTGCACAATTAGCAAACTTTGCAAACCAGGAGGATATAGGGGCTGGCTCTTCTAAGTTGGGATTTTGATAGTAAAGCAGTTTGAATGTCAAACTGAGCACAAGGAGAGGAAAAATTAGGAGACATTTAAAAACATTT
This sequence comes from Mesoplodon densirostris, assembly GCF_025265405.1. Lineage (NCBI taxonomy): Eukaryota > Metazoa > Chordata > Mammalia > Artiodactyla > Ziphiidae > Mesoplodon > Mesoplodon densirostris. The sequence continues at coordinate 11,268,085 of NW_026778195.1, read as the reverse complement.
CACCATCACAGGGTGTCCATTCTCTAGGTTTCCCATACATGTTATAACTGTAGTGATCTTCCCTTCTACCTGGAGATTTGGGACCCATGGAATGGTGGCATGCATTGCTACGTTAAAGGGTCTGCATTTTCTCTCCCAATCTCACCAGTCCTTTCAGTCCCAAGTGTCCAGCCTTAAGTCTCATCCAGCTGTCTTTGCAGATAGGGTCATTCCAGGTTTCATCAGAACCCCTGAAGGAATTGTGTAAGAATTTCGCTGTTTTTTTTGTTTTGTTTTTGAAATTCATTTTTATAATGAGGTTGAACTGATTTTCACTGACGTGTTTATGCCGGTCTAGACACACTTGATTCCCTTACGGTGACATATCAATACATAGGTTTTAAGATTCTTACTAGTCAGATATATTCCTCTGCGGGGAATAGGGGTTTTGAGTCCCGTACACTGAGGAAGGTGTAGGTCTTTTCTATTCTGTATTTGGTTTATGGAATGGTACCTGTGCTAATATCAAACTCTGGTTTTATGCATCACCCCACCTCTCCTTTCCCCTTAAGAAGGTATAAGAGTGTTTTCTAAATGTGAGTCTCTGTTCTATTTCTTAATTCAGTTCATGTGTTGTGATATTGACATTCCCTCTGTAAGTGATATCTTATGATAAGGTTCTTTTTCTGTGTGACTAATTTCACTTAGAATCATCATACCTAAATCCACTCATTATGCTGCTACTGGCCTTATGACATTGATTTCACGTCTGAGTGATATTCCATTGTACAAATTTACCACAAGTTCTTTATGCATTTCTCTTTTTCCTGGGATATTTTAGGTGTACCGAAGTTGAGGTTCTTGAATGCAGAGCAGCCCTAATCTTTGGGGTGCATGTGTCTTGTCGATATTTAGTCTTCCCAAGTTATATGCCCATGAGTTGAAGTCCCCTTTGCTCGGGGGCTTTGTATTTTAGATGTTTTAGGAAACAGCATACACTTCTTCAGAGTGGCTCTTGGATATTTATACCCCACCCATCATCGTGACTAGGATCCCTGTTCTCCATGGCCTCTCCAGCATTTCTGGTTTGTACACATTTTTTGGATGGCCTTTCTGAGCAGTGGACATTGAGACTTCTTTGTTGTGCGGATTTGCATTTCCCGCTTGCTTGGTTGGCCAAAAACTCTGTATGTGTTTTTTTCCTGAAGATATTCACGAAAAAAACGCATACACTCTTTTGCCCAACTGCATCATTTTAGAAATTCTGCTGCTTTTCATATGCTTTAAATGTGAGTACAATCTACCTTTTGAAATCTGTTTCCTGCAATTCTGCCTCTCATTCAGATCCTCTTCGTTGCCTTACCTGAATATATTTTTGGACGTTGGTTATCATTTATATCTTTGCAGGTCTTTGAATTGTCTGCTCCTGAGCTCCATTTTGCAACTGGCTTTTTTGTGAGCTGGCCGACAAAAATTTGATTGCTTCTGGCCCTATTCTGGTTCTGAGGAGGCAGGCTGAGCCTATGGTTAATTCTTCTTCCTAATGGGAAATTAGAGTGACATGTGCCTGTCAAAACTCCTACAGCTAATCTCTCATTGGTTCCCCCTCTTCCCATTTATCCTCTGCAGAAATTGCAAACTGTGTGAAACAGGAGGTTAAAGGTGCTGATTCTCCAAGTGGGGAGATTGTTAGTAATGTGGCTGGAATGGCGAACCCCAGCACCAGGAGATCAAAAATGAGGTGCATTTTAGACACCTTTCCTGAGCATACGGTGTAAATTCATCTCGGTTTCCCAGGCATGTTTTCGCTGTCAGAAGATTCCCATGAACCTGCAGATTTGGGACCCATGGAATGTGTACCAGGCAGTATTACTTTAAAAGGTCTGCATTTCCTCACCCAGCCTCTCTTACATCTCTTAGTCTGCATAGCTTCCAGCCTTATATATCATCCTGCTGTGGGTCTACATTGGTTCAATCCATGTTACATCATAGCCCTTCAACAAAAGTTGTAAGAATTTTTGTCTGTCTCACTGTTTTTATAAAATTTTTAAATTTATTTTTATATTGGTTACAGCTGATTTTCAAAGCTCTGTTTTTTGCTGCTGTACTTCCACTTGATTCATGTACTGTGAGGCAACAATAAATTATTTTTCAGATGCTTATGAGTCATATGCATTATTGTCCACTGACTTGAGTGGGCTGAGTGCAGTTCTTTGAGGTACCGTGTAGGCCTTGTCAGTTATTCAATTTGGTACTGGAATGGTATCTTTGCTAATTTCAACCTCCTGGATAATACCTCACCATTCCCCACCTTTCCCATTTAGCAGCCTCATGTCTATTTTCTACATATTTGACTATGTTTCTGTTTTGTAGTTTATTTCATGTGTAGCCATTTTTGATTCCACCTTTAAGTGACATCTTATGATATGTGTCTTTTTCTTTCTGACATATGTCACTTAGAATGATCGTATGTAACTCCTCCAGAGTTGTTACAACTGGCCTTATTTCATGGATTTCTGGATGAGTAATATTCCACTCTACATAAGTACCCCATCTCTTTTATCCATTTTATCCTTCCAGGGACATTTAGGTTATATCTAAGTGGAGGCCCTTTTTAACAGAGAGGTGGTAAACGTTGGCGTGCCTGTTTTCTGTCCATTTTTGTTTTTCCCAAAGTATACGCCCATGAGTGCAAGTGCCCTATGCTCTGTAGCTCATCTTTTAGATGTTTTAGCAAACACAATACACTTATCCAGAGTGGCTGTTGGCAAATTACATTTCCACTATCAGCCTCACAGGGCTTCCTTTTCTCCTCACCCTGTCCTGCATTTCTGGTGTTTACACTTTATGTGGATGGCCCTTCTGACTGATGTGAAGTGATACATTTTGTAGTATTGATTTCCAGTGCCCACCTGTTTGGTTGGATAAAAAGTGTGTGTGGCCTTTACTTGAATATATTCAGAAAAAATGCATACGCCCTTTTGGGCCAACTGCATCCTTGGCGATGTTCAGCCCCTTTTCTTGTGCTTTAATGGGGAGTCCTTTCTACCTCTTCAAATCTGTTTCCTGCCACTCTCCCTTGCTTACAAGTCCTTTTCTGTGACTTACCTCAAGACATTTGTCGACGATAGATATTTTCAACTCTGCAGTTTCATGAATTTTAGTGCCCCTGAGTTCCATTTTTCAACTTGTGTTTTTGGAAACTGGACACAAAACAGCGGGATTTCCTCTAGCCCTATTCTGTTCCCGTGGGCAATTCTAGCCTTTGATGTATTTGTCTTCCGGATTGGAAATTAGAGTGGCATGTGCCTGTCCGAACACCTAAGACTTGTCTCTAAATTTTTCTCATCCTTCCGCTTCATCCTATGGACAAATTCCAAACTGTGTGCAACAGGATGTTGACGGTGCTGATATCCCCAAGTGAGGAGATTGTTAGGAAAGATGCTGGAGGGGTGAACCCGAGCACCAGGCGATGAGGAGATGAGGTGCCTTTTCCAAACTCTTTCCGATCAAATGGTGTACCACCCTCTAGGTGTGACAGGCATGTTTTAGCTGTAGGAAGGGTCCCGTGCATGTAAGGAGAACACCAGGGATTTTTCCAAATCAGTGCCTCCCCGAACCCCAAACTGGGGAATTTTTAAGCTACGGCTACACGTATGTCCATTAAGGGCCTTGGGAAATAGGCAGAGCCCAAACTTTAGATGATTGAAATCTTCAGGGTCAGAATCGCTCACCATCGGCCTTGCTTAGGTTACATTTTATCTTTCATTGACAGATGATGTCAATAAAAATATCGATTCTTTTTCAGATTATTTCCCCTTATAGGTGATTGCAAAATATTCAGTGTAGTTCCCTGTGCTATACAGTAGTTCCTTGTTGATGATCTATTTTATACATAGCAGTGTGTATGTGTTAATCCCAAACTGTTAATTTATCCCTTCTCCTACCTTTCCCCTTTGGTAATAATAAATTATAAGATTTTATACTTCTCAGAAATGGGGGAGCTGAAAGAGAGGTATCCTTTTCAATGGAAAAGCATTCAAAACAAGATTGAAGCTTCAGCCAAGAGTATTCGATATACATCCATGGAAATAAATCACTTCATTTCTCTAATGTTGACCTGACAAATAAGACAGACGTCTTCACTGAACTTGCTTATAGTAAAGTGATGGAAATATCAAAGGTAAGTCTTAGAAACATCTTATTTTACCTGAGCATTATACACTGCTCTATGTTAACTACAGTTTGCCTCACACATCTGTTCATTGAAGTTACAATGTTCTCAATTTCTGTTACTGATCCTCCAGAGTGGACCCCAACAGGAGTCCCCATGCCCAGTGTCATTGGAGCCAACAGATCAAGACTGAGTTTGCTTCAGAAGCAAAGGAAACATTATTTTGAAAACAGAATGGAGAGGTGAGAGCGTGCACGCTCCCATGGGCTGTGGGCTGGACTGCTGTGTAGGGATCCCGGCAGCGTCAGTGGGAGGGAGGGGATGGAGCTCTCGAAGGCTGGGTTGGCTGCAGCTCAGGCACTATGCCACGGAGTCTGCATGGGAACCCGCTAGCTGAGGTGTCGACCCAGCCATTCTGCACTAGGAAATCGGGTCTGAAGTGCCGGGTGTTGGACCTCTGCATGCGGAACCCTAGGAGCACGTGAAATTAGACAAAGTGCAAAGGAAAAACAGCTTAGACTTTATTTTATTGCCCAGATTCTTTATTTATCTCCGAGGCATTTTTAATGAACGTTGCCGGAGACGAACACCTCCTCTGCTTTTTGTTCCATTCCTCATTCTTGGGGTGTTGAGGGTGCAGACCCCTCTTTTGTAACTGCTTCATGCTGTGGTGGGAGCCCTGATACCTGGGGGGAGGGGCAAAACGTCTCCCCACCAGCCTCCAGGTGAGGTTGATTGTCCCAAGGCCTCCTGCCTCACTTCTCGTCCGCCTGAGCACCAGCATTGGAAGTGTTATAGATTCTAATGACCTTTTAGGGTCCAGGAAAGAGATGTGCAGAGATGCTGAGGTGGCAGGTTTCACCCCACCCCACATTTGTTTGGCGAGCTTAGGCTGACGGTTTTTGCCAGCCTAGATACTCTGATCTGTACTCTGTGCTTTCTATAATTAGGTCCCTGAATTAATGTACAAACAGCACCATGTGTCAGAACCCTGGCCGCACAACTCCCAGACAGTCCAGGGTCAGTGGTGATCCAGGACCATGACGTCCACTGAGTCAACGGCCTTTAGAAGTAGCCAGCAGTCCAGCCGGTCATATTGGCCACCATCACCGCGGTGTCTGTTGGGTTTTCTATGGTGAAAGCATGATATACGTTTCCCCCGCCAAGCTTATTAGCTCCCCTCTGGGTGCAGGAAGTCCTGCAAGCAGTAGTCTGCTCTTTCGGGGCACAGTCTTGTTGTTTTCTGAGAGAAACTCCAGGTCAAGTGATGGTAACACGAGTAATCTTAGGGGCCCGTTGCGCCCGTTTGTCTCTCTAGAGGTTGGAGTTGGAGGGCCTCCTCACTCGAGGTCAGTGTGTCCACAGAGTGACCCCTGCAACTTCAGGGCATGATGGGTGGTTAGGATCACCACGTGGGGTCTTTTTCCCTTAGGAGGGAGCTGGCCTTGCGGGCTGCTGATTTCTAGCTTTTTAGATACCCCAGTATCCTGGTCTGATGAGTTGGTGGGCAAAGCCCTTGGTGACCATAGTTTATCATACCTGAAGGGCATTCTTGTGTTGCTCCATTTCAAGTGGTCCCAGTTTTTGCACTAAGGCTCCAAGGGCGATTAACCTTTGACCGGGTATGTAAAGGTCAAAGGGCTTAGCTAAATTAGGGAGTTCCTGGGCAAGGGTCTGAATTGACTGCTCTTTCCATTCTTGAAAGGCTGCTCCTGGATTCTATTCAAAAGGATCATTATCTTTTCGTGTCAGTGTTCCATGTCGAGGCCCGGCTATTAGATTGTAGTTAGGGATCCAGATGCAGAAAACCTTGGCCTCCCCAGGAACCCCTAAGCTGTCTTCTAGTTTTAGAAGAGGTAAGGCTGCAAATGGCTTCTTCCCTATCCTGGGATGCGTTTCTCCGAATATCTGTGAGAATGAAGCCCAGGCATGTCACCTGAGCCTGGGATATTTGAGCCTTTTTCTTGGACACCTTGTATCCTTTCTTGCCTAGGTAGTTCAGAGGCGTCTTTAGTAGGCCTGGCGATCAGAATGTCATCTGCATATTGAAGGAGGGTTCCCTTTTACAGAGGTAGAACGTTTAGGTCTTTAGAGGTCATTTCCCCAATGATGGTGTGGGGATTTTTGTACCGTTGGGGCAGGACGGCCCAGCATTATTGCTTTTGTTGCATGTTGTGTCCTGCCACTCACAAGCCAAAAATTCTTGTGACTCTGAGATGAATGGAATACAGAAGAAGGCATCATTGAAGTCTAATACAGAATGCCATGGCCTGGTGGATGGTAGAATGAGCAGCAGGGTGTAGGAAATAGGAGCTACTGGATGTATATCCTCGGTGGCTTCACTGACTATACTGATATCCTTTACCAGGTCTCCAGCAGCCCATGGGGCTCTCGTGGTCAGGCCAATCCCAGAATATGGAGCTCACCTGGGCTGCACCCCTCACACCACTGCCCACGGGGCTCTCGTGGTCAAGTCCCTCCCGGGGTATGGAGCTCACCTGTGCAGCTACCCAGCAGCCCTTGGGGCTCTCATAGTTAGGCCCTTCCCAGGATACAGAGCTCCCCTGGGCAGGTACCCCATCAGGGCTGGACACACAGGAACTGTGCACATAGCCCACCTTGCATAGAACCCCCAGCTCACCTGTCGCTCACAGCTGACACAGAACACCTCAGAGCAGGACTTGAACTAACAAACAGCAGCTCTGACAGGTCTGTGACCCTGGCTATCACTCTGTGCTGCCTCTCTCTGCCTCGTCTTCCAGACACTTCTACTGCAGCCAGGGCACCAGGCCTCTGTCTCCACCCACCATCACTCCTCTCCCTGACTCCTGGGTTCCTCTCATTAGGATAGGGTCTTCTTGAAGTTGTTTTCCACTCATGGACCAGATAAAATGATAAGAAAACAAGCCGCAGCTGCAGCCCCTTGTCTAGCCTGACTCTCAAGGGCCCACACCTGTTCCTTGGGCCTGGCCCGTTTAGCAAGGTTCATTTTCTGCAACTGTGAGCCCCTGAGGGGTGAGGATTGGCTGATTTGGGCAGCCCGACACTGCCTGCCCGCCCTCCCCAGGTGTGCCTGGGTTGAGGTCAATATAAACACCTCTCCAGTCAGCAAGAGCCCCTGTAGCTGTGCCTGACGCCATATTCTCTGCCCCGTCAGCAGTGTCGGGGCTGGGGTGGTGGGAGGGAGTGAGGGGAAGTGGCTTTGTGGGTGGCCCAGTGTGAGTGGGGCTCTGCTGGACTTTCTGCAGGAGTTGCCAGGCTGCCACCTGCTAAAGAAAAGGATGTGTCATCCATACCTGCCTCTGGAATTTCTCCCCAGGCAGAGGTGAGGAAGTAAAAAAGCAGTGGGGGCCGTGGCAGGAGGGGTATCTCAGGCAGGGAAATGGAAAGCTTCCAGAAGAGCATCTGGGGCCAGGACCATCCTGACTGGCCTGCAAGCACCAAGTCGGCCTGCGTGCTGTCGCTGGTGTGGCTCCACAGCCCTTCCTCTAGGCTTGCAAGTGCTTGTACATATTCAGGTGTTTTACCTGGAAAGGGTGGGAAGAGTTCAGCTGCAGCAGGACTGGGGCTCAGCTCACATTTACTCACAGACGCCTCGACACAGTCCCCCAGCTTTGCAATGAGGATGCTCCTTGTGGGGGGGAGTGCTGCTGACTGCATGGGAGACGACTTCCCACCTCTGACCAACTTAAGAATTTTTTACCACTGGAGCAAGTGCCCTGATACGATTCTCCTCTGTATAACTGGTGGGTTTGTTTTTTTGTTTGTTTGTATTTTTTTCTTTTTTTTTCTTTTTGGTTCAAGGTAGATTTTATTTATTCCTCTTTTTTTTTAAATTTGAGATATAAACATGGAAATAATGCATTAATATAAAGACGTCTATGTGAAGGGAAAAACTTTTTTTCTGTTTTAATTTATTAAATGTTATTTATTTATTTTTATTTTTTAAATTTTTTTTTATTTCTTTTATACAGCAGGTTCTTATTGGATATCTATTTTATACATATAAGTGTGCACATGTGAATCCTAGTCTCCCAATTCTTCCCACCACCACCCTCACATGGTGTTCCCCCCTTGGTGTCCATATGTTTGTTCTCTACATCTGTGTCTCTATCTCTGCCCTGCAAACCGGTTCATCTGTACCATTTTTCTAGGTTCCACATATATGCATTAATATACAATATTTGTTTTTCTCTTTCTGACTTACTTCACTCCGTATGACAGTCTCTAGATCCATCAAGGTCCCTACAAATGACCCAATTTCATTCCAATGTATGGCTGACTAATATTCCATTGTATATATCTACCACATCTTTATCCATTCGTCTGTCTGTGGCCACTTAGGTTGCTTTCATTACCTGTCTATTGTAAATAGTGCTGCAATGAACATTGTGGTGAATGTGTCTTTTTGATTTATGGTTTTCTCTGGGTATATGCCCAGTAGTGGGATTGCTGGATTATATGGTAATTCTATTTTTAGTTTTTTAAGGAACCTCCATACTCTTCTCCATAGAGACTGTATCGATTTACATTCCCAACAATAGTGGAAGAAGGTTCCTTTTCTCCACACCCTCTCCAGCATTTGTTGTTTGTAGATTTTCTGATGATGTGACGTGATAACTCATTGTAGTTTCGATTTCCATTTCTCTAATAATTAGTGATGTTGAGCAGATTTTCATGTGCATACTGGCCATCTCTATGTCTTCTTGGAAGAAATGTCTATTTCGATCTTCTTCCATTTTTGTATTGGGTTGTTTGTTTAATTAATATTGAGCTGCATGAGCTGTTTATATATATTGGAGATTAATCATTTGTCCATTGATTCGTTTGCAAATATTTTCTGCCATTCTGAAGGTTGTCTTTTCGTCTTGTTTGTAGTTTCCTTTGCTTTGCAAAAGCTTTTACGTTTCATTAGGTCCCATCTGTTTAGTTTTCTTTTATATTTCATTACTATAGGAGGTGGATCAAAACAGATCTTGCTGTGATTTACGTCAGAGTATCCTTCGTAAGTTTTCCTCTCAGAGTTTTATACTATCCGGTCTTACACTAAGGTCTCTAATCCATTTTGAATATATTTTTATGTATGGTGTTGGGGAGTGTTCTAATTTCATTCTTTTACATGTAGCTGTCCATATTTCCCAGCACCAATGATTGAAGAGACTGTCTTATCTCCATTGTATAGTCTTGCATCCTTTGTCATAGATTAGGTGACCATAGGTGTGTAGGTTTAGGCCTGTGCTTTCTTTTCTTTTTCCTTTTACACGTTTATTGGAGTATAATTGATTAACAATGGAGTGTTCGTTTCTGCTGTATAAAAAAGTGAATCAGCTATACATATACAAATATCACCAGATCCCCTCCCTCTTGCATCTCCCTCCCACACCCCATATCCCTCCCCTTTATGTGGTCACAAAGCACCGAGCTGATCTCCCTGTTCTATGTGGCTGCTTCCCAGTAGCTATCGGTGTTACATTTTGTAATGTATTTATGTCCATGCCACTCACTCACTTCGTCCCAGCTTACCCATCCCCCTTCCGGTGTCCGCAAGTCCTTTCTCTATGTCTGTGTCCTTAATCCTGTCCTGCCACTAGGTTCTTCAAAATCTTTTTTTTTTCTTCATTAGATTCTGTATATCTCTGTTAACATACAGTATTTGTTTTTCCCTTTCTGACTTACTTCACTGTTTAGGACAGATTCTAAGTCCATCCACCTCAGTACAAATAACTCAGTTTTGCTGCTTTTTATGGCTGAGTAATATTCCATTGTGTATATGTGCCAGATTTTCTTTATCCATTCATCTGTCGATGGACACTTAGGTTGCTTCCATGTCCTGACTATTGTAAATAGAGCTGCAATGAACATTTTTGTACATAACTCTTTTTGAATTATGGTTTTCACAAGGCAAATGCCCAGTAGTTGGATTGTTGTGTCGTATGGTACTTCTATTGTTAGTTATTTAAAGGAACCTCCGTACTGTTCTCCCTAGTGCCCATATCAATTTACATCCCCACCCACAGTGCAAGTGTGTTCCCTTTTCTCCAATAAAGGCCTCTCCAGCATTTATTGTTTTGTAGATTTTTTTGATGATTGCCACTCTGACTGCTGTGAGGTGATACCTCACGGTAGTTTTGATTTGCATTTCTCTAATGATTAGTAATGTTCAGCATCCTTTCATGTGTTTCTTGGTAATCTGTATATCTTCTTTGGAGAAATGTCTATTTAGGTCTTCTGCCCGTTTTTGGATTGGGTTGTTTGTTTTTGTGATATTGAGCTACATGTGGTGCTTGTAAAGTTTGGAGATTAATCCTTTGTCAATTGCTTCATTTGAAAATATTTTCTCCCATTCTGAGGGTTGTTTTTGCATCTTGTTTATGTTTTCCTGTACTGTGTAAAAGCTTTTAAGTTTCATTAGGTCCCATTTGTTAATCTCTGTTTTTATTTCCATTTCTCTAGGAGGTGGGTCAAAAAGGATCTTGCTGTGATTTATGTCATAGAGTGTTCTGCCTATGGTTTCCTCTAAGTGTTTTATAGTGTCTGGTCTTATATTTAGATCTCTAATCAATTTAGAGTTTATTTTTGTGTATGGTGTTATGGAGTGTTCTAATTTCATTCTTTTATGTGTAGGGGTCCAGTTTTCCCAGCACCAATTACTGAAGAGACTGTCTTTTCTCCATTGTATATCCTTGCTCCTTTGTCATAGATGAGATAGCCATAGGTATGTAGGTTTCTCTCTGGGCTTTCTGTCCTGTTCCATTGATCTGTGTTTATGCCAGTCTACATAAACTTGATTCCATTATGGAGACATATAAATACATAGGTTTCAAGGTTATTACCAGTCAGATATATTCCTCTTCAGTGAATAGGGTGTTTTGTGTCCAGTTCATTGAGAAAGGAGTAGGTCTTGTCTATTACATATTTGGTATATGGAATGGGATCTGTGCTAATTTCAAACTCTTCTTTTACACATCACCCCACGTCACCTTTCCCCTTAAGGAGGAATAAGTGTGTTTTCTAAATGTGTAATTCTGTTAACTTTTGAAATTCAGTTCATGTGTAGCCATGTTTACATTCCCTCTATAAGTGAGATATTACAATAAGTTTCTTTTTTCTTTGTGGCTCATTTCACTTAGCATCATCGTACCTAAAGCCACTCTTTATGCTGCTATTGGCCTTATGACATTGATTTTATGTCTGAGTGACATTCCATTGTATATAAGTACCACAACATCTATATCCATTTTTCTTTTCCTTTCCTGGGATATTTAAAGTGCACCGAAGTCGAGGTTCTTGTAAACAGAGCAGCCCTAAACTTTGGGCTGGCTGTGTGTTGTGGATTTTTAGTTTTCCCAAAATACACGCCCATGAGTGGAAGTGTGCTATGCTCTGTAGCTCTGTTTTAGAAAACAACATACAGTTCTCCAGAGAGGCTGTTGGCAATTTACATCCTGTCCATCGGCGTAACAAGGCTCCCTTTTCTCCATGGCCTGTCCTGCATTTGTGGTTTTTACACTATTTGTGGATGGCCCTTTTCACAGGAGGTAAGGGACACTTCTCTTTAGTGTGGATTTGCAATGCCTGATGGCTTGCTTAGCCAAAAAGGGCGTATGCCTTTTTTCCCGAATATATTCAAGAAAATACACATACTCCCTTTTCAGCCAAGGGCAACATTGTCGAAGTTCTGTCGCTTTTCATGTGCTTTAAAGATGACTCCAATCTACCTCTTGAAATCTGTTTCCTTCAATTCTGCCTTGCATTCCAATCATCTTAACTGTCTTACCTCAATATATATATGGATGATAGTTGTCCTTTATAACTCTGCAAGTTTGTGAATTGCTGTGCCCCTGATTTCCATTTTTCAACTCGCCTATTTGTGAGCTGGCTGCAATACCGCAGGATGGTTTTAGGCCCTAGTCTGGGTCCGAGGCTTCAGGCTGAGCCTTTGGTTAATTCTTCTTCCTGATGGGAAACTAGAGTGACATGTGCCCATCCAAACACCTACAGCTAATCTCTCATTTATTCCCCCTTTTCCTGTTCATCCTCTGCACAATTTGAAAACTGTGCATAACAGGATGGTAAAGGCGCTGACACTCCAAGTGGGGAGATTTTTAGTAATGCAGATGGAATGGCGAAGCCGAGCACGACAAAAGGAAAAATGAGGTACCTTTTAGAAAACTTTCCCAATTACACAGTGTACCATCCACTGGGTTTCCCATGCATGCTTTAACTGTAGGAAGATTCCCTTAAACCTGGAGAGTTGGGACCACTAGAATGGGTAGTACACAGTATTGCTCTAAGTGGTGTTCTTTTGCTCACACAACCTCAACAATCTTGTCAGCCCCAAGTGTCCAGTTTTATGTCTCATCCAGCTGTGGGTGTAAAGGTGGACAATCCAGGTTGCATCACAGGCCCTGAACGTAATTCTTAAGGCTTTCTCTCTTTTTCGCTGTTTTTGCATTTTGCTTTTGAAATTTATTTTTATAAGGGTGTTTAGCTGAATTTCAGGGCTGTGTTCATGTTGTTATACACACACATGATTCCTTTATGGAGACATGAGAATACATATGTATTAAAATTCTTGGAGTCAGATATATTCCTCTGCAATGAATATGGGGTGTTGAGTCCAGTTCATTGTGCGGGGAGTAGGTGATGTCTATTACATACTTGGTTTATGTAACGTTATCTGTGCTAATTTAAAACTGTGGTTTTATGCATCAACCCACTTCGCCTTTCCCCTTAAGCAGGCAGAATATTGTTTCTTATGTGTGTGACTCTGTTGTGTTTGTAATTCAGTTCATTCGTAACCATGTGTAAATTCCCACTATGAGTGATAATTTATGATGAGATTCGGTACTCTGTTATCTTTCCAAACTCAGTTCATGTGTAGCCATGTTACAGGACCTTCATAAGTGATACCTTATGATAAGTTTCTTTTTCTGTGTGACTTATTTCACTTAGAATCATCGTACCTGAATCCACTCATTTGGCTGCTACTGGCCTTATGCCATTGATTTCTTGGCTGAGGAATATTCCATCGTACGTAAGGACAACAATTTCTTGTACCATTTTTGTTTTTCCTGGGATATTTAAGGTGTACCCAAGTTGAGGTTCTTGTAAGCAGTGCAGCCCTAAATATTTGGGTGGCTCAGTCTTATTGATTTTCAATTTTCCCAAGGTATATTCCCTAGACTGGAAGTGCCCTTGCCTCTGTAGCTCTGTTGTTTACTTGGTTTAGGGAACACAACGCACTCCTCCAGAGAGGCAGTTGGCAATTTACATCCCATGCATCAGCATAACAAGGCTCCCTGTTCTCCAGGGCCTGTCTTTCCTTTCTGGTTTTTACACATTTTGCTGATGTCCCATTTACCGGTGGGAAGTGATACTTCTTTGTAGTGCAGATTTGCATTGTCCGCTTGTTTGTTTGGCCAAAAGAGGCGTATGCCTTTTCTCCTGAATATATTCAGGAGAAAACGCATATGCCTCTTTTGGCCAAGTGCATCATTGTCGAAGTTGTGCCCCTCTTCCTGTGCTTTAAAGGTGATTCCAACGTACCTCTAGAAATCTGTTTCCTACAATTCTGCCTCATTTTCAAGTTCGCCTCTTTGCCTACCCTTAACATATTTTTGGACGATAGTTGTCCTTTATTACTCTGCCAATTTCTGAATTGTGTACCCCTGAACTCCATTTATAAACTCGTCTTTTTTGAGCTGACCGCAAGTCCGAAATTTTGGTTCAGACCTATACTTGTACCTGGCAGGTGGCTGAGACTTTGGTTAATTCTTCTTCCTGCCGGGAAATTAGAGTGACATGTGCCCGACCAAATGCCTAACAGCTACTGTCTCATTGGTTCTCCCTCTTCCCTTTCATCCTCTGCCAAATTGGCAACCTGTGCTAACCAGGAGTTTAAAGGGCTGACTCTCCAAGTTGGCAGATTGATAGTAAAGCAGTTGGAAAGTCAAACTGGAGCACAAGGAGAGGGAGTATAAGTTGAGTTTTAGAAACCTTTCGTATTCACAATGTTTCCATTCTCTATGTTTCCCGTACATGTTATAGCTGTAGTAGTTTTCCCTTCAACCTGGAGAATTCGGAACCATGGAATGGGTGCCACGCATTATTGCTTTAAAGGGAATGCATCTGCTCACCCAATATCACCAATCCGCTCAGTCCCAAGTGTCCAGCCATATTCCACAGCCAGTTGTCATTGTAGACAGGGTCATTCCAGGTTACATCCAACACCCTGAAGGAATTGTAAAGAATTTCCCTGTTTTGTTGTTTTGTTTTTGAAATTCAATTTTATAGGGGTTTGAGCTGATTCTTGCTGCCATGTTTTTGCTAGTCTAGACACACTTGATTCCCTTACGGAGACATATCAAAACATAGGTTTTAACATTCTTACTAGTCAGATATAATCCTCTGCGGAAAATATGGGGTTTTGAGTCCCTTTCACTGAGGAAGGTGTAGGTCTTTTCTATTCCATAGATGGTTTTTGGAACGTTACGTGTGCTTATATCAAACTCTGGTTTTACGCATCACCCCACCTCTCCTTCCCCCTTAAACAGGCATAATAGTGTTTTCTAAATGTGAGACTCTGTTCTCTTTCCTAACTCAGTTCATGTGTAGCCATGTTTACAAGACCTTCATACGTGATATCTTATGATAAGTTTCTTTATCTGTGTGACTTATTTCACTTAGAATCATCGTACCTGAATCCACTCATTTTGCTGCTACTGGTCTTAAGACATTGATTTCATGGCTGAGGGATATTACATCGTATGTAAATACCAATATTTTTGAACCATTTTTATCTTTCCTGGGATATTTAAGGTGTACCCAAGTTGAGGTTCTTGTAAGCAGTGCAGCCATAAATATTGGGGTGGCTCTGTCTTATTGATTTTCAGTTTTCCCAAGGTATATTCCCTAGACTAGAAGTGCCCTTGGTTCTGTAGCTCTGTGGTTTATTTTTTAGGGAAAACAGTGCACTCCTCCAGAGAGGCAGTTGGCAATTTACATCCCACCCATCAGCATAACAAGGCTCCGTGTTCTCCAGGGACTCTGTAGCCTTTCTGGTTTTTACACATTTTGTGGATGTCCCTTTGGACCGGTGGGAAGTGATACTTCTTTGTAGTGCATATTTGCATTGCCTGCTTGCATCCTTGCCCAAAAATTGCATATGCTATTTCTCCTGAATATATTGAGAAGAAAACACATATGCACTTTTTGGCCAAGTGCATCATTGTCGAAGTTGTGCCCCTCTTCCTGTGCTTTAAAGGCGATTCCAACGTACCTCTAGAAATCTGTTTCCTACTATTCTGCCTTGTTTTCAAGTTCGCTTCTTTGCCTACCCTTAACATATTTTTGGACGATAGTTGTCCTTTATTGCTCTGCCAGTTTGTGAATTGTGTGCCCCTGAGCTCCATTTTTCAACTCGTCTTTTTTGAGCACACCGCAAGTCCGAATTTTTGTTCAGACCTATACTTGTTCCTGGCGGGTGGCTGAGACTTTGGTTAATTCTTCTTCCTGACGGGAAATTAGAGTGACATGTGCCCGTCCAAATGCCTAACAGCTACTGTCTCATTGGTTCTCCCTCTTCCCTTTCATCCTCTGCCAAATTGGCAACCTGTGCTAACCAGGAGTTTAAAGGGCTGCTTCTCCAAGTTGGCAGATTGATAGTAAAGCAGTTGGAAAGTCAAACCGGAGCACGAGAGAGACTATTAGCTGAGTTTTAGAAACCTTTCGTATTCACAGTGTGTCCATTCTCTAGGTTGCCCGTACATGTTATAGCTGTAGTAGTTTCCCTTCAACCTGGAGAGTTCGGACCCATGGAATGGGTGCCACGCATTATTGCTTTAAAGGGTCTGCATCTGCACACACAATCTCACCAATCCGCGCAGTCCCAAGTGTCCAGCCATATTCCACAGCCAGCTGTCATTGTACACAGGGTCATTCCTGGTTACATCCGACACACTGAAGGAATTGTAAAGAATTTCCCTGTTGTGTTGTTTTGTTTTTGAAATTCAATTTTATAGTGGGTTTGAGCTGATTCTCGCAGCCATGTTTATGCTAGTCTAGACACAATTGATTCCCTTACGGAGACATAGCAATACATAGGTTTTAAGATTCTTACTAGTCAGATATAATCCTCTGCGGAAAATATGGGGTTTTGAGTCCCTTTCACTAAGGAAGGTGTAGGTCTTGTCTATTCCATAGATGGTTTATGGAACGTTACGTGTGCTAATATCAAACTCTGGTTTTATGCATCACCCCACCTCTCCTTCCCCCTTAAGTAGGCATAAGAGTGATTTCTAAATGAGAGACTCTGTTCTCTTTCCAACTCAGTTCATGTGTTCCCATGTTTACAGGACCTTCATAAGTGATATCTTATGATAAGTTTCTTTTTCTGTGTGACTTATTTCACTTAGAATCATCCTACCTGAATCCACTCATTTTGCTGCTATGGTCTTAAGACATTGATTTCATGGCTGAGGGATATTCCATCGTATGTAAATACCAATATTTTTGAACCATTTTTATCTTTCCTGGGATATTTAAGGTGTACCCAAGTTGAGGTTCTTGTAAGCAGGGCAGCCCTAAATTTGGGGCTGGCTCTATCTCATTGATTTTCAGTTTTCCCAAGGTGTATTCCCTAGAGTGGAAGTGCACTTGGCTCTGTAGCTCTGTTGTTTACTTGTATTAGGGAACACAATGCACTCCTCCAGTGAGGCAGTTGGCAATTTACATCCCGCCAACAGCAGAACAAGGCTCCCAGTTCTACAGGGCCTGTCTTGCCTTTCTGGTTTTTACACATTTTGTGGATGTCCCATTGGACTGGTGGGAAGTGATACTTTTTTGTAGTGAAGATTTGCATTGCCCGATTGCTTGCTTGGCCAAAAAGGGCGTATGCCTTTTCTCCTTTATATATTCAGAAGAAAACGCATACACCCTTTTTGGCCAAGTGCATCATTGTCGAAGTTCTGTCCCTCTTCCTGTGCTTTACAGGTGATTCCTGCGTACCTCTGGAAATCTGTTTCCTGCTATTCTGCCTCGCTTTCAAGTTGGCCTCGTTGCCTACCCTCAACAGATTTTTGGATGATAGTTGTCCTTTATTATTCTGCAAGTTTGTGAATTGCTGTGCCCATGAGCTCCATTATTCAACTCGTTTTTTGTGAGCTGAAAGCAAGTCCAAAATTTTGGTTCAGGACCTATACTGGTTCCTGGTAGGTGGCTGAGACTTTGCTTAATTCTTCTTCCTGCCGGGAAATTAGAGTGACATGTGCCCGTCCAAATGCCTAACAGCTACTCTCTCATTGGTTCTCCCTCTTCCCTTCCATCCTCTGCCAAATTGGAAACCTGTGCAAACCAGGAGGTTAAAGGGGCTGTCTCTCCAAGTTGGGAGATTAATAGTAAAGCAGTTGGAAAGTCAAACCGGAGCACCACAAGATGGACTATTCGTTGAGTTTTACAAACCTTTCGTATTCACAGTGTGTCCATTCTCTAGGTTTCCCGTACATGTTATAGCTGTAGTAATATTCCCCACAACCTGGAGAGTTCGGACCCAGGGAATGGGGGCCATGCATTATTGCTTTAAAGGGTGTGTATTTGCTCACCCAATCTCAACAATCCTCTCAGTCCCAAGTGTCCAGACTTATGCCACATCCAGCTGTCATTGTAGATAGGGTCATTCCAGGTTTCATCAGAGACCTTGAAGGAATTGTAAAGAATTTCCCTGTTTTTTTGTTTAGTTTTTGAAATTCCTTTTTGTAGTGGGTTTGAGGTGATTCTCGCTGCCATGTTTATGCCACTCTAGACACACTTGATTCCCTTACGGAGAAATATCAATACATAGGTTTTAAGATTCTTACTAGTCATATCTATTCCTCTGTGGGAAATATGGGGTTTTGAGTCCCTTTCACTGAGAAAGGTGTAGGTCTTGTCTATTCCATAGTTGGTTTTTGGAACGGTACCTGTGCTTATATCAATCTCTGTTTTATGCATCATCCCAACTCTCCTTCCCCCTTAAGCAGGCATAAGAGATTTTTCTAAATGTGAGACTCTGTTCTCTTTCCTATATCAGTTTATGTGTAGCCATGTTTACAGGATCTTCATAAGTGATAACTTATGATAAGTTTCTTTTTCTGTGTGACTTATTTCACTTAGAATCATCGTACATGAATCCACTCACTGTGCTGCTACTGGTCTTATGACATTGATTTCATGGCTGAGGGATATTCCATCATACGTAAGTACTTCAATTTTTTGAACCATTTTTATATTTCCTGGGATATTTAAGGTGTACCCAAGTTGAGGTTCTTGTATGCAGTGCAGCTCTAAATTTGGGGGTGGCTCTGTCTTATTGATTTTCAGTTTTCCCAAGGTATATTCCCTAGACTGGAAGTGCCCTTGGCTCTGTAGCTCTGTTGTTTACTTGTTTTAGGGAACACAATGCACTCCTCCAGTGAGGCAGTTGGCAATTTACATCCCGCCCATCAGCATAACAAGGCTTCCTGTTCTCCAGGGCCTGTCTTGTCTTTCTGGATTTTACCCATTTTTTGGATGTCCCTTTTGACTGGTGGGAAGTGATACTTCTTTGTAGTGCAGATTTGCATTGCCCACTTGCTTCCTTTGCCAAAACGGGCATATGCGTTTTCTCCTGAATATATTCACCAGAAAACGCATACGCCCTTTTTGGCCAAGTGCATCATTGTCGAAGTTGTGCCCCTCTTCCTGTGCTTTACAGGCGATTCGTACGTACCTCTTGAAATCTGTTTCCTGCTATTCTGCCTCGCTTTCAAGTCGGCCTCGTTGCCTTCCCTCAACAGATTTTTGGACGATAGTTGTCCTTTATTACTCTGCCATTTTGTGAATTGCTGTGCCCCTGATCTCCATTTTTCAAGTTGTTTTTTGTGAGATTAATGGAAGTCCAAAATTTTGGTTCAGGACCTATACTGGTTCCCAATTGGTGGCTGAGACTTTGGTTAATTGTACTTCCTGCCTGGAAATTAGAGTGACATGTGCCCGTCCAAATGCCTAACAGCTACTCTCTCATTGGTTCTCCCTCTTCCCTTCCATCCTCTGCCAAATTGGCAACCTGTGCGAACCAGGAGGTTAAAGGGGCTGTATCTCCATGGTGGGAGATTGATAGTAAAGCAGTTAGGAAATTCAAACCGGAGCACGACGAGAGGGACTATTTGTTGAGTTTTAGAAACCTTTCGTATTCACTGTGTGTCCATTCTCTTGGTTTCCCATACATGTTATAGCTGTAGTAATATTCCCTTCAACCTGGAGAGTTGGGAACCATGGCATGGGTGCCTTGCATTATTGCTTTAAATGGTCTGCATTTGCTCACCAAATCTCAACAATCCTCTCAGTCCCAAGTGTCCAGCCTTATGCCACATCCAGCTGTCATTGTAGATAGGGTCATTCCACGTTTCATCAGAGACCATGAAGGAATTGTAAAGAATTTCCTTGCTTTTTTGTTTTGTTTTTGAAATTGTTTTTTATAGTGGGTTTGAGCTGATTCTCGCTGCCATGTTTATGCCAGTCTAGAAACACTTGATTCCCTAACGGAGACATATCAATACATAGGTTTTAAGATTCTTACTAGTCAGATCTATTGCTCTGCGGGAAATATGGGGTATTGAGTCCCTTTCACTGAGGAAGGTGTAGGTCTTGTCTATTCCATAGTTGGTTTTTGGAATGGTACATGTGCTTATATCAAACTCTGGTTTTATGCATCACCCCACCTCTCCTTCCCCCTTAAGCAGGCATAAGAGTGCTTTCTAACTATGAGACTCTGTTCTCTTTCCTAACTCAGTTCATGTGTAGCCATGTTTACAGGATCTTCATAAGTGATATCTTATGCTAAGATTCTTTTTCTGTGTGACTTATTTCACTTAGAATCATCGTACCTGAACCACGCACTTTGCTGCTACTGGTCTTATGACATTGATTTCATGGCTGAGGGATATTCCATTGTACGTAAGTACCAAAATTTTTTGAACCATTTTTATATATCCTTGGATATTTAAGGTGTACCCAATTTGAGGTTCTTGTAAGCAGTGCAACCCTAAATTTGCGCGTGGCTCTGTCTCATTGATTTTCAGTTTTCCCCAGGTATATTCCCTAGACTGGAAATGCCCTTGGCTCTTTAGCTCTGTTGTTTACTTGTTTTAGGGAACACAATGCACTCCTCCAGAGAGGCAGTTGGCAATTTACATCCCGCCCATCAGCATAACAAGGCTCCCTGTTCTCCAGGGCCTGTCTTGCCTTTCTGGTTTTTACATATTTTGTGGATGTCACTTTGGAACAGTGGGAAGTGATACTCCTTTGTAGTGCAGATTTGCATTGCCCGCTTGCTTGCTTGGCCAAAAAGGGCGTATGTGTTTTCTCCTGAATATATTCAGTAGAAAACGCATATGCCCTTTTTGGCCAAGTGCATCATTATCGAAGTTGTGTCCCTCTTCCTGTGCTTTACAGGCAATTCCTACGTAACTCTTGAAATCTGTTTCCTGCTATTCTGCCCCGCTTTCAAGTCGGCCTCGTTTCCTTCCCTCAACAGATTTTTGGACGATAGTTGTCCTTTATTACTCTGCCAGTTTGTGAATTGCTGTGCCCCTGAGCTCCGTTTTTCAACACGTTTTTTGTGAGCTGAATGCAAGTCCAAAATTTTGGTTCAGGACCTATACTGGTTCCCGATGGGTGGCTGAGTCTTTGGTTAATTCTTCTTCCTGCCGGGAAATTAGAGTGACAGGTGCCCGTCCAAATGCCTAACAGCTACTCTCTCATTGGTTTTCCCTCTTCCCTTCCATCCTCTGCCAAATTGGCAACCTGTGCGAACCAGGAGGTTAAAGGGGCTGTCTCTCCATTTTTGGAGATTGATAGTAAAGCAGATGGAAAGTCAAACCGGAGCACCACGAGAGGGATAATTCGTTGAGTTTTAGAAACCTTTCGTATTCACAGTGTGTCCATTCTCTAGGTTTCCCGTACATGTTATAGCTGTAGTAATATTCCCTTCAACCTGGAGAGTTTGGACCCAGGGAATGGGGGACATGCATTATTGCTTTAAAGGGTCTGCATTTGCTCACCCTATCTCACCAATCCTCTCAGTCCCAAGTGTCCAGCCTTATGCCACATACAGCTGTCATTGTAGATAGGGTCATTCCAGGTTTCATCAGAGACGCTGAAGGAATTGTAAAGAATTTCCCTGTTTTTTTGGTTTGTTTTTGAAATTCCTTTTTGTAGTGGGTTTGAGCTGATTCTCGCTGCCATGTTTATGCCACTCTAGTCACACTTGATTCCCTTATGGAAACATATCAATACATAGATTTTAAGATTCTTACTAGTCAGATCTATTCCTCTGCGGGAAATATGGGGTTTTGAGTCCCTTTCACTGAGGAAGGTGTAGGTCTTGTCTATTCCATAGTTGGTTTTCGGAACGGTACCTGTGCTTATATCAATCTCTGTTTTATGCATCATCCCACCTCTCCTTCCCCCTTAAGCAGGCATAAGGGTTTTTTCTAAATTTGAGACTCTGTTCTCTTTCCTAAATCAGTTTATCTGTAGCCATGTTTACAGGATCTTCATAAGTGATATCTTATGATAAGTTTCTTTTTCTGTGTGACTTATTTCACTTAGAATCATCGTACCTGAATCCACTCACTTTGCTGCTACTGGTCTTATGACATTGATATCATGGCTGAGGGATATTCCATCGTACGTAAGTACCACAATTTTTTGAACCATTTTTTTTATTTCCTAGGATATTTAAGGTGTACCCAAGTTGAGGTTCTTGTAAGCAGTGCAGCCCTAAATTTGGGGGTGCCTCTATCTTATTGATTTTCAGTTTTCCCAAGGTATATTCCCTAGACTGGAAGTGCCCTTGGCTCTGTAGCTCTGTTGCTTACTTGTTTAAGGGAACACAATGCACTCCGCCAGAGAGGCAGGTTGCAATTTACATCCCGCCCATCAGCATAACAAGGCTCCCTGTTCTCCAGGGACTGTCTTGCCTTTCTGGTTTTAACACATTTTGTGGATGTCCCTTTGGACCTGTGGGAAGTGATACTTCTTTGTAGTGCAGATTTGCATTGCCTGCTTGCTTGCTTGGCCAAACGGGGCTTATGCGTTTTCTCCAGAATATATTAAGTAGAAAACGCATATGCCCTTTTTGGCCAAGTGCGTCATTGTCAAAGTTGTGCCCATCTTCCTGTGCTTTACATGTGATTCCTACGTAACTCTTGAAATCTCTTTCCTGCTATTCTGCCTCGCTTTCGTGTCGGCCTCGTTGCCTTCCCTCAACAGATTTTTGGACGATAGTTGTCCTTTATTACTCTGCCAGTTTGTGAATTGCTGTGCGCCTGAGCTCCATTTTTCAACTCGTTTTTTGTGAGCTGAATGCAAGTCCAAAATTTTGGCTCAGGACCTATACTTGTTCCCGATGGGGTCTGAGACTTTGGTTACTTCTTCTTCCTGCCCGGAAATAAGAGTGAAGTGTGCCCGTCCAAATGCCTAATAGCTACACTCTCATTGGTTCTCCCTCTACCCTTCCATCCTCTGCCAATTTGGCAACCTGTGCGAACCAGGAGTATAAAGGGGCTGTCTCTCCAAGTTGGGAGATTGATAGTAAAGCAGTTGGAAAGTCAAACCGGAGCACCACGAGAGGGACTATTCGTTGAGTTTTAGAAACCTTTCGTATTCACAGTGTGTCCATTCTCTAGGTTTCCCGTACATGTTATAGCTGTAGTAATATTCCCTTCAACCAGGAGAGTTGGGAACCAGGGAATGGGGGCCATGCATTATTGCTTTAAAGGGTGTGTGTTTGCTCACCCAATCTCAACAATCCTCTCAGTCCCAAGTGTCCAGCCTTATGCCACATCCAGCTGTCATTGTAGATAGGGTCATTCCACGTTTCATCAGAGACCCTGAAGGAATTGTAAAGAATTTCCCTGTGTTTTTGTGTTGTTTTTTAAATTCGTTTTTATAGTGGGTTTGAACTGATTCTCGCTGCCATGTTTATGCCTGTCTAGACACACTTGATTCCTTAACGGAGACATATCAATACATACGTTTTAAGATTCTTACTAGTCAGATCTATTCCTCTGTGGGAAATATGGGGTTTGAGTCCCTTTCACTGAGGAAGGTGTAGGTTTGTCTATTCCATAGTTGGTTTTTGGAACGGTACCTGTGCTTATATCAAACTCTGGTTTTATGCATCACCCCACCTCTCCTTCCACCTTAAGCAGGCATAAGAGTGTTTTCTAAATGTGAGACTCTGTTCTCTTTCCTAACTCAGTTCATGTGTAGCCATGTTTACAGTATCTCTATAAGTGATATCTTATGATAAGTTTCTTTTTCTGTGTGACTTATTTCATTTAGAATCATCGTAAATGAATCCACTGATTTTGCTGCTACTTGTCTTATGACCTTGATTTCATGGCTGAGGGATATTTCATTGGACGTAAGTACCACAATTTCTTGTAACATTTTTACCTTTCCTGGGAATTTAGGTAGAACCCAAGATGAGGTTCTTGTAAGCAGTGCAGCTCTATATATTTGTGTGGCTGGGTCTTATTGATTTTCAGTTTTCGCAAGGTATATTCCCTAGACTGGAAGTGCCCTGTGCTCTGTAGCTCTGTTGTTTACTTGTTTTAGGGAAGACAGTACACTACTCCAGAGAGGCAGTTGGCAATTTACATCCCGCCCATCAGCATAACAAGACTCCCTGTTCTCCAGGGCCTGTCTTGCCTTTCTGGATTTTACACATTTTGCAGATATCCCATTTGATCGGTGGGAAGTGATACTTCTTTGTAGTTCAGATTTGCATTGCCCGCTTTCTTGGTTGTCCAAAAAGGGCGTATGCGTTTTCTCCTGAATATATTCAGGGGAAAACGCATATGCCCTTTTTGGCCAAGTGCATCATTGTCGATGTTGAGCCCGTCTTCCTGTGCTTTCAAGGCGATTCAAACATACCTCTTTAAATCTGTTTCCTGCTCTTCAGCCTCGCTTTCAAGTCTGTCTCTTAGCCTTCCCTCAACAGATTTTTGGACGATAGTTGTCCTTTATTACTCTGCCAGTTCGTGAATTGCTGTGCCACTGAGCTCCATTTTTCAACTCGTTTTTTTTGAGCTGAACGCAAGTCCAAAATATTGCTTCACGCCCTATACTGGTTCATAGTGCGTAGCTGAGACTTTGGTTAATTCTGCTTCCGGCCGGGAAATTAGAGTGACATGTCCCGGTCCAAATGCCTAACAGCTACTCTCTCATTGGTTCTCCCTCTTCCCTTTCATCCTCGGCCAATTTGGCAACCTGTGAGAAGCTGGAGGTTAAAGGGGCAGTCTCTCCAAGTTGGGAGATTGATAGTAAAGCAGTTGCAAAGTCAAACCAGAGCACCAGGAGGGGGACTATTCGTTGAGTTTTAGAAACCTTTCGTATTCACCGTGTGTCCATTCTCTAGGTTTCCCGTACATGTTATAACTGCAGTAATATTCCCTTCAACCTGCAGAGTTGGGACAAATGGAATTGGGGCCACTCATTATTGCTTTAAAGGGTCTGCATTTTCTCACCCAGTCTCACTAATCCTCTCAGTCCCAAGTGTCCAGTCTTATGCCACATCCAGCTGTCATTGTAGATAGGGTCATTCCACGTTTCATCAGAGACCCTGAAGGAATTGTAAGGAATTTCCCTGTTTTTTTGTTTTGTTTTTGAAATTCCTTTTTATACTGAGTTTGAGCTGATTTTCGCTGCCATGTTTATGCCAGTCTAGACACACTTGATTCCCTTATGGAGACATATCAATACATAGGTATTAAGATTCTTACTAGTAAGATATATTACTCTGCGGTGAATATGAGGTGTTGAGTCCCTTTCACTGAGGAAGGAGTAGGTCTTGTCTATTCCGTATTTTGTTTTTGGAACGGTACCTGTACTAATATCAAACTCTGGTTTTATGCATTACCCCACCTCTCCTTCCCCCTTAAGAAGGCATAAGGGTGTTTTCTAAATGTGAGACTCTGCTCTCTTTCCTAACTCAGTTCATGTGTAGCCATGTTTACAGGAACTTCATAAGTGATATCTTATGATAAGTTTCTTTTTCTGTGTGATTTATTTCACTTAGAATCATCGTACCTGAATCCACTCACTTTGCTGCTACTGGTCTTATGACATTGATTTCATGGCTGAGGGATATTCCATCATACGTAAGTACCACTATTTTTTGAACCATTTTTACATTTCCTGGGATATTTAAGGTGTACCGAAGTTGAGGTTCTTGTAAGCAGTGCAGCCCTAAATTTGGGGGTGGCTCTGTCTTATTGATTTTCAGTTTTCCCAATGTATATTCCCTAGACTGGAAGTGCCCTTGGCTCTGTAGCTCTGTTGTTTACTTGTTTTAGGGAACACAATGCACTCCTGCAGTGAGGCAGTTGGCAATTTACATCCCGCCCATCATCAAAAAAAGTCTACCGGTTCTCCTGGGCCTGTCTTGCCTTTCTGTTTTTTACACATTTTGTGGATGTCCCTTTGGACAGGTGGGAATTGATACTTCTTTGTAGTGCAGATTTGCATTGCCCGCTTGCTTGCTTGGCCAAAAAGTGCGTATGCGTTTTCTCCTGAATATATTCAGGAGAAAACGCATACACCCTGTTTGGGCAAGTACATCATTTTCGAAGTTGTGCCCCTCTTCCTGTGCTTTTCAGGCAATTCCTATGTACCTTTTGAAATCTGTTTCTTGCTATTCTGCCTAGATTTCAAGTCGGCCTCGTTGCCTTCCCTCAACAGATTTTTGGACGATCGTTGTCCTTTCTTACTCTGCCATTTTGTGTAATGCTGTGCCCCTGAGCTACATTTTTCAACTCATTTTTTGTGAACTGAACGCAAGCCCAAAATTTTGTTTCAGGACGTATACTGGTTCCCGGTGGGTGGCTGAGACTTTGGTTAATTCTTCTTCCTGCTGGGAAATTAGAGTGACATGTGACCGTCCAAATGCCTAACAGCTACTCTCTCATTGGTTCTCCCTCTTCCCTTCCATCCTCTGCCAAATTGGCAACCTGTGCGAACCAGGAGGTTAAAGGAACTGTCTCTCCAATTTGGGAGATTGATAGCAAATCAGTCGGAAAGTCAAACCGAAGCACTACGAGAGGGACTATTCTTAGAGTTTTAGAAAATTTTCGTATTCAGAGTGTGTCCATTCTCTAGGTTTCCCGGACATGTTATAGCTGTAGTAATATTCCCATCAACCTGGAGAGTTGGGACCCATGGAATGGGGGCCACGCATTATTGCTTTAAAGGGTCTGCATTTGCTCACCCAATCTCACCAATCCTCTCAGTCCCAAGTGTCCAGCCTTATGCCACATCTAGCTGTCATTGTAGATAGGGTCATTCCACGTTTCATCAGAGACCCTGAAGGAATTGTAAAGAATTTCCCTGTTTTTTTGTTTTGTGTTTGAAATTCCTTTTTATAGTGGGTTTGAGCTGATTCTCGCTGCCATGTTTATGCCAGTCTAGACACACTTGATTCCCTTACGGTGACATATCAATACATAGGTTTTAAGATTCTTACTAGTCAGATCAATTCCTCTGCGGGAAATATGTGTTTTTGAGTCCCTTTCACTAAGGAAGGTGTAGGTCTTGTCTCTTCTACAGTTGGTTTTTGGAACAGTATCTGTGCTTATATCAAACTCTGGTTTTATGCATCACCCCACCTCTCCTTCCCCCTTAAGCAGGCATAAGAGTGTTTTGTAAATGTGAGACTCTGTTCTCTTTCCTAACTCAGTTCATGTGTAGCCATGTTTACAGGATCTTCATAAGTGATATCTTATGATAAGTTTCTTTTTCTGTGTGACTTATTTAACTTAGAATCATCGTACCTGAATCCACTCATTTTGCTGCTACTAATCTTATGACATTGATTTCATGGCTGAGGGGTATTCCATCGTACGTAATTACCACAATGTTTTGAACCATTTTTATATTTCCTGGGCTTTTTAAGGTGTACCCAAGTTGAGGTTCTTGTAAGCAGTGCAGCCCTAAATTTGGGTGTGCCTCTGTCTTATTGCTTTTCAGTATTCCCAAGGTATGTTCCCTAGACTGGAAGTGCCCTTGGCTCTGTAGCTCTGTTGTTTACTTGTTTTAGGGAACACAATGCACTCCTGCAGTGAGGCAGTTGGCAATTTACATCCCGCCCATCATCATAACAAGGCTACTTGTTCTGCAGGGCCTGTCTTGCCTTTTAGGTTTTTACCCATTTTGTGGATGTCACATTTGACCGGTGGGAAGTGATACTTCTTTGTAGTGCAGATTTTCATTTCCCGCTTGCTTGCTTGGCCAAACAGGGCTTATGCGTTTTCTCCTGAATATATTCAGGAGAAAACGCATAAGCCCTGTTTGGCCAAGTGCATCATTGTCAAAGTTGTGCCCCTCTTCCTGTGCTTTACAGGAGATTCCTACGTACCTCTTGAAATCTGTTTCCTGCTATTCTGCCTAGCTTTCAAGTCGGCCCCGTTGCCTTCCCTCAAAAGATTTTTGGACGATAGTTATCCTTTATTACTCTGCCAGTTTGTGTATTGCTGTGCCCCTCAGCTCCATTTTTCAACTCGTTTTTTGTGAGCTGAACGCAAGTCCAAAATTTTGGTTCAGGACGTATACTGGTTCCCCATGGGTGGCTGAGACTTTGGTTAATTCTTCTTCCTGCCAGGAAATTAGAGTGACATGTGCCCGTCCAAATGCCTAACAGCTACTGTCTCATTGGTTCTCCTATTCCCTTACATCCTCTGCAAAATTGGCAACCTGTGTGAACCAGGAGGTTAAAGGGGCTGTCTCTCCAAGTTGGCAGATTGATAGTAAAGCAGTTGTAAAGTTAAACCGGAGCACCGCGAAGGGACTCTTCGTGGAGTTTTAGAAACCTTTCGTATTCACAGTGTGTCCATTCTCTAGGTTTCCCGTACATGTTACAGATGTAGTAAAATTCCCTTCAACCTGGAGAGTTGGGAGAGATTGCATGGGGGCCATGCATTACTGCATTAAAGGGTCTGCATTTGCTCACCCAATCTCACCAATCCTCTCGGTCCCAAGTGTCCAGCCTTATGCCACATCCAGCTGTCACTGTAGATAGGGTCATTCCAGGTTTCATCAGAGACCCTGAAGGAATTGTAAAGAATTTCCCTGTTTTTTGTTTTGTGTTTGAAATTCCTTTTTATAGTGGGTTTGAGCTGATTCTCGCTGCCATGTTTATGCCAGTCTAGACACACGTGACTCACTTACGGAGACATATCAATACATAGGTTTTAAGATTCTTACTAGTCAGATCAATTCCTCTGCGGGAAATATGGGGTTTTGAGTCCCTTTCACTGAGGAAGGTGTAGGTCTTGTCTATTCCATAGTTGGGTTTTGGAACGGTACCTGTGCTTATATCAAACTCTGGTTTTATGCATCACCCCACCTCTCCTTCCCCCTTAAGCAGGCGTAAGAGTGTTTTCTAAATGTGAGACTCTGCTCTCTTTCCCAACTCAGTTCATGAGTAGCCATGTTTACAGGATCTTCATAAGTGATATCTTAAGATAAGTTTCTTTTTCTGTGTGACTTATTTCACTTAGAATCATCGTACCTGAATCCACTCACTTTGCTGCTACTGATCTTATGACATTGATTTCATGGCTGAGGGGTATTCCATCGTACGTAATTACCACAATTTTTTGAACTATTTTTATATTTCCTGGGATATTTAAGGTGTCCCCAAGTTGAGGTTCTTGTAAGCAGTGCAGCCCTAAATTTGGGGGTGGCTCTGTCTTATTCATTTTCAGTTTTCCCAAGGTATATTCCCTAGACTGCAAGTGACCTTGGCTCTGTAGCTCTGTTGTTTTCTTGTTTTAGGGAACACAGTGCACTCCTTCAGTGAGGCAGTTGGCAATTTACATCCCGCCCATCATCATAACAAGGCTACCTGTTCTCCAGGGCCTGTCTTGCCTTTCTGGTTTTTACACATATTGTGGATGTCCCTTTGGACCGGTCGGAAGTGATACTTCTTTGTAGTGCAGATTTGCATTGCTCGCTTGCTTGCTTGGTCAAAAAGGGCGTATGCATTTTCTCCTGAATATATTCAGGAGAAAACTCATACGCCCTTTTTGGCCAAGTTCATCATTGTCGAAGTTGTGCCGCTCTTCCTGTGCTTTACAGGCGATTCCTACGTACCTCTTGAAATCTGTTTCCTGATATTCTGCATCAATTTCACGTCCGCCTCATTGCCTTCCGTCAACAGATTTTTGGACGATAGTTGTCCTTTATTACTCTGCCAGTTTGTGAATTGCTGTGCCCCCGAGCTCCAGTTTTCAACTCGTTTTTTTGTGAGCTGAACGCAAGTCCAAAATTTTGGTTCAGGACCTATACTGGTTCCCGATGGGTGGCTGAGAATTTGGTTAATTCTTCTTCCTGCCGGCAAATTAGAGTGACATGTGCCCGTCTAAATGCCTAACAGCTACTCTCTCATTGGTTCTCCTATTCCCTTCCATCCTCTGCCAAATTGGCAACCTGTGTGTACCAGGAGATTAAAGGGGCTGTCTCTCCAAGTTGGCAGATTGATAGTAAAGCAGTTGTAAAGTTAAACTGGAGCACCGCGAGAGGGACTCTTCGTGGAGTTTTAGAAACCTTTCGTATTCACAGTGTGTCCATTCTCTAGGTTTCCCGTACATGTTATAGCTGTAGTAATATTCCCTTCAACCTGGAGAGTTGGGACAGATGGCATGGGGGCCTTGCATTATTGCATTAAAGGGTCTGCATTTGCTCACCCAATCTCACCAATCCTCTTGGTCCCAAGTGTCCAGCCTTATGCCACATCCAGCTGTCATTGTAGATAGGGCCATTCCAGGTTTCATCAGAGACCCTGAAGGAATTGTTAAGAATTTCCCTGTTTTTTTGTTTTGTGTTTGAAATTCCTTTTTATAGTGGGTTTGAGCTGATTCTCACTGCCATATATAAGCCAGTCTAGACACACTTGATTCCCTTATGGAGACATATCAATACATAGGTTTTAAGATTCTTACTAGTCAGATCTATTCTTCTGCGGGAAATATGGGGTTTGAGTCCCTTTCACTGAGGAAGGTGTAGGTCTTGTCTATTCCATAGTTGGTTTTTGGAACGGTACCTGTGCTTATATCAAACTTTGGTTTTATGGATCACCCCACCTCTCCTTTCCCCTTAAGCAGGCATAAGAGTGTTTTCTAAATGTGAGACTCTGCTCTCTTTCCTAACTCAGTTCATGTGTAGCCATGTTTACAGGAACTTCATAAGTGATATCTTATGATAAGTTTCTTTTTCTGTGTGACTTATTTCACCTAGAATCATCGTACCTGAATCCACTCACTTTGCTGCTACTGGTCTTATGACATTGATTTCATGGCAGAGGGATATTCCATCATACGTAAGTACCACTATTTTTTGAACCATTTTTACATTTCCTGGGATATTTAAGGTTTACCGAAGTTGAGGTTCTTGTAAGCAGTGCAGCCCTAAATTTGGGGGTGGCTCTGTCTTATTGATTTTCAGGTTTCCCAAGGTATATTCCCTAGACTGGAAGTGCCCTTGGCTCTGTAGCTCTGTTGTTTACTTGTTTTAGGGAACACAATGCACTCCTCCAGTGAGGCAGTGGGCAATTTACATCCCGCCCATCATCATAACAAGGCTACCTGTTCTCCAGGGCCTGTCTTTCCTTTCTGGTTTTTACCCATTTTGTGGATGTCCCTTTGGACCGGTGGGAAGTGATACTTCTTTGTAATGCAGATTTGCATTGCCCGCTTGCTTGCTTGGCCAAAAAGGGCGTATGCGTTTTCTCCTGAATATATTCACGAGAAAACGCATATGCTCTTTTTGGCCCAGTGCATCATTTTCGAAGTTGTGTCCCTCTTCCTGTGCTTTACAGGCAATTCCGATGTACTTCTTGAAATCTGTTTCCTGCTATTCTGCCTAGCTTTCAAGTCGGCCTCGTTGCCTTCCCTCAACAGATTTTTGGACGATAGTTGTCCTTTTTTACTCTGCCATTTTATGAACTGCTGTGCCCCTGAGCTCCATTTTTCAACTCGATTTTTGTGAGCTGAACGCAAGTCCAAAATTTTGGTTCAGGACGTATACTGGTTCCCCATGGGTGGCTGAGACTTTGGTTAATTCTTCTTCCTGCATGGAAATTAGAGTGACATGTGCCCGTCCAAATGCCTAACAGCTACTCTCTTATTGGTTCTCCCTCTTCCCTTCCATCCTCTGCCAATTTAGCAACATGTGCGAACCACGAGGTTAAAGGGGCTGTCTCTCCAAGTAGGGAGATTGATAGTAAAGCAGTTGGAAAGGCAAACCGGAGCACCACGAGAGGGACTATTCGTTTAGTTTTAGAAACCTTTCGAATTCACAGTGTGTCCATTCTCTATGTTTCCCGTACATGTTATAGCTGTAGTAATATTCCCTTCAACCTGGAGAGTTGGGAACCAAGGAATGGGGGCCATGAATTATTGCTTTAAAGGGTCTGCATTTGCTCACCCAATCTCACCAATCCTCTCAGTCCCAAGTGTCCAGCCTTATGCCACATCCAGCTGTCATTGTAGATAGGGTCATTCCAGGTTTCATCAGAGACCCTGAAGGAATTGTAAAGAATTTCCCTGTTTTTTTGTTTTGTTTTTGAAATTCCTTTTTATAGTGGTTTGAGCTGATTCTCGCTGCCATGTTTATGCCAGTCTAGACACACTTGATTCCCTTATGGAGACATATCAATACATAGGTTTTAATATTCTTACTAGTCAGATCTATTCCTCTGCGGGAAATATGCGGTTTTGAATCCCTTTCACCGAGGAAGGTGTAGGTCTTTTCTATTCCATAGTTGGTTTTTGGAACAGTAACTGTGCTTATATCAAACTCTGGTTTTATGCATCACCAGACCTCTGCTTCCCCCTTAAGCAGTCATAAGAGTGTTTTCTAAATGTGAGACTCTGTTCTCTTTCCTAACTCAGTTCATGTGTAGCCATGTTTACAGGATCTTCATAAGTGATATCTTATGAAAAGTTTCTTTTTCTGTGTGACTTATTTCACTTAGAATCATCGTACCTGAATCCACTCACTTTGCTGCTACTGGTCTTATGACATTGATTTCATGGCTGAGCGATATTCCATCGTATGTAAGTACCACAATTTTTTGAACCATTTTTATATTTCCAGGGATATTTAAGGTGTACCCAAGTTGAGGTTCTTGTAAGCAGCACAGCCCTAAATTTGGGGGTGGCTCTGACTTATTGATTTCCAGTTTTCCCAAGGTATATTCCCTAGACTGGAAGTGTCCTTGGCTCTGTAGCTCTGTTGTTTACTTGTTTTAGGGAACACAATGCACTCCTCCAGTGAGGCAGTGGGTAATTTACATCCCGCCCATCAGCATAACAAGGCTACATGTTCTCCAGGGCCTGTCTTGCCTTGCTGGTTTTTACACATTTTGGGGATGTCCCTTTGGACAGGTGGGAAGTGATACATCTTTGTAGTGCAGATTTGCATTGCGCGCATGCTTGCTTCGCCAAACAGGGCATATGCGTTTTCTCCTGAATATATTCACGAGAAAAAGCATACACCCTCTTTGGCCAAGTGCATCATTGTCGAAGTTGTGCCCCTCTTCCTGTGCTTTACAGGCGATTCCTATATACCTCTTGAAATCTGTTTCCTGCTCTTCTGCCTCGATTTCAAGTCGTGCTCGTTGCCTTCCCTCAAGAGATTTTTTGATGATAGTGGTCCTTTATTACACTGCCTGTTTGTGAATTGCCTTGCCCCTGAGCTCCATTTCTCAACTCGTTTTTTGTGAGCTGAACGCAAGTCCAAAATTTTGGTTCAGGACGTATACTGCTTCCCGGTGGGTGGCTGAGACTTTGTTTAATTCTTCTTCCTGCAGGGAATTTAGAGTGACATGTGCCGTCCAAATGTCTAACAGCTACTGTCTCATTGGTTCTCCCTCTTCCCTTCCATCCTCTGCCAAAGTGGCAAACTGTGCGAACCAGGAGGTTAAAGGGACTGTCTCTCCAAATTGGGAGATTGATAGTAAAGCAGTTGGAAAGTCAAACCGGAGCACCACAAGTGGGACTATTCGTTTAGTTTTAGAAACCTTTTGTATTCACAGGTTGTTCATTCTCTAGGTTTCCCGTACATGTTATAGCTGTAGTAATATTCCCTTCAACGAGGAGAGTTGGGAGCAATGGAATGGGGGCCATGCATTATTGCTTGAAAGGGTCTGCATTTGCTCACCCAACCTCATCAATCCTCTCAGTCCCAAGTGTCCAGCCTTGTGACACATCCAGGTGTCATTGTAGATAGGGTCATTCCAGGTTTCATCAGAGACCCTGAAGGAAATGTAAAAAATTACCCTGTTTTTATGTTTTGTTTTTGGAATTCCTTTTTATAGTGGGTTTGAGCTGATTCTCACTGCCATGTTTATGCCTGTCTAGACACACTTGATTCCCTTATGGAGACATATAAATACATAGGTTTTAAGATTCTTACTAGTCAGATCAATTCCTCTGCGGGAAATATGGGGTTTGGAGTCCCTTTCACTGAGGAAGGTGTAGGTCTTGTCTATTCCATAGTTGGTTTTTGGAACAGTACCTGTGCTTATATCAAACTCTGATTTTATCATCACCCCACCTCTCCTTCCACCTTAAGCAGGCATAAGAGTGTTTTCTAAATGTGCGACTCTGTTCTCTTTCCTAACTCAGTTCATGTGTAGCCATGTTTACAGGATCTTCATAAGTGATATCTTATGATAAGTTTCTTTTTCTGTGTGACTTATTTCACTTAGAATCATCGTACCTGAATCCACTCACTTTGCTGCTACTGGTCTTATGACATTGATTTCATGGCTGAGGGATATTCCATCGTACGTAAGTACCACAATTTTTTGAATCATTTTTATATTTCCTGGGATTTTTAAGGTGTACCCGAGTTGAGGTTCTTGTAAGCAGTGCAGCCCTAAAATTGGGGGTGGCTCTGTCTTATTGATTTTCAGTTTTCCCAAAGTATATTCCATACACTGGAAGTGCCCTTGGCTCTGTAGCTCTGTTGTTTACTTGTTTTAGGGAACACAATGCACTCCTCCAGTGAGGCAGTGGGCAATTTAATTCCCGCCCATCATTATAACAAGGCTACCTGTTCTCCAGGGCCTGTCTTGCCTTTCTGGTGTTTACCCATTTTGTGGATTTCGCTTTGGACTGGTGGGAAGTGATACTTCTTGGTAGTGCAGATTTGCATTTCACCCTTGCTTGCTTGGCCAAAAAGGGTGTATGCGTTTTTTCATGAATATATTCAGGAGAAAACGCATACGCCCTTTTGCGCCAAGTGCATCATTGTCGAATTTGTGCCCCTCTTCCTGTGCTTTACAGGCGATTCCTATGTACCTCTTGAAATCTGTTTCCTACTATTCTGCCTAGCTTTCAAGTCGGCCTCGTTGCCTTCCCTGAGCAGATTTTTGGACGATAGTTGTCCTTTATTACTCTGCCAGTTTGTGAATTGCTGTGCCCCTGTGCTCCATTTTTCAACTCGTTTTTTGTGAGCTGAACGCAAGTCCAAAATTTTGCTTCAGGACGTATACTACTTCCCCTTGGGTGTCTGAGGCTTTGGTTATATCTTCTTCCTGTCGGGAAATTAGAGTGACATGAGCCGGTCCAAATGCCTAACAGCTACTCTCTCATTTGTTCTCCCTCTTCCCTTCCATCCTCTGCCAAATTGGCAACCTGTGCGAACAAGGAGGTTAAAGGGGCTGTCTCTCCAAGTTGGGAGATTGATAGTAAAGCAGTTGGAAAGTCAAACCGGAGCACCACGAGAGGGACTACTCGTTGAGTTTTAGAAACATTTTGTATTCACAGTGTGTCCATTCTCTAGGTTTTCCGTACATGTTATAGCTGTAGTAATATTCCCTACCACCTGTATAGTTGGGACCCATGGAATGGGTGCCATGCATTATTGCTTTAAAGGGTCTGCATTTGCTCAACCAATCTCACCAATCCTCTCAGTCCCAAGTGTCCAGCCTTATGCCACATCCAGCTCTCATTGTAGATAGGGTCATTCCAGGTTTCATCAGATACCCTGAAGGAATTGTAAAGAATTTCCCTGTTTTTTTTTTTTGTTTTGTTTTTGAAATTCCTTTTTATAGTGGGTTTGAGCTGATTCTCGCTGCCATGTTTATGCCCGTCTAGACACACTTGATTCCCTTATGGAGACATATCAATACATAGGATTTAAGATTCTTACTAGTCAGATCTATTCCTCTGCGGGAAATATGGGTTTTTGAGTCCATTTCACTGCGCAAGGTGTAGGTCTTGTCTATTCCATAGTTGGTTTTTGGAACGGTACCTGTGCTTATATCAAACTCTGGTTGAATGCATCACCCCACCTCTCCTTCCCCCTTAAGCAGGCATAAGAGTGTTTTCTAAATGTGAGACTCTGTTATCTTTCCTAACTCAGTTCATGTGTAGCCATGTTTACAGGATCTTCATAAGTGATATCTTATGATAAGTTTCTTTTTCTGTGTGACTTATTTCACTTAGAATCATGGTACCTGAATCCACTCACTTTGCTGCTACTGGTCTTATGACATTGATTTCATGGCTGAGGGATATTCCATCGTACGTAATTACCACAATTTTTTGAACCATTTTTATATTTCCTGGGATATTTAAGGTGTACCCAAGTTGAGGTTCTTGTAAGCAGTGCAGCACTAAATTTGGGGGTGGCTCTGTCTTATTGATTTTCAGTTTTCACAAGGTATATTCCCTAGACTGGAAGTGCCCTTGGCTCTGTAGATCTGTTGTTTACTTGTTTTAGGGAACACAATGCACTCCTCCAGTGAGGCAGTTGGCAGTTTACATCCCGCCCATCAGCATAACAAGGCCCCCTGTTCTCCAGGGCCTGTCATCCCTTTCTAGTTTTTACACATTTTATGGATGTCCCTTTGGACCAGTGGGAAGTGAAACTTCTTTGTAGTGCAGATTAGCATTGCCCGCTTGCTTGTTTGGCCAAAAGGGCGTATGCGTTTTCTCCTGAATATATTCAGGAGAAAACGCATACGCCCTTTTTGACCAAGTGCTTCATTGGCGAAGTTTTGCCCCTCTTCCTGTGCTTTACAGGTGATTCCTAAGTAACTCTTGAAATCTGTTTCCTGCTATTCGGCCTTGCTTTCAAGTCCGCCTCGGTGCCTTCCTTCAACAGATTTTTGGATGATAGTTGTCTTTTATACTCTGCCAGTTTGTGAATTGCTGTGCCCCTGAGGTCCAGTTTTCAACTCGTTTTTTGTGAGCTGAACGCAAGTCCAAAATATTGCTTCACGACCTATGCTGGTACATAGTGCGTGGCTGAGACTTTGGTTAATTCTGCTTCCGGCCGGGAAATTAGAGTGATATGTGCCCGTCCAAATGCCTAACAGCTACTCTCTCATTGGTTCTCCCTCTTCCCTTTCATCCTCTGCCAATTTGGCAACCTGTGAGAAGCAGGAGGTTAAAGGGGCAGTCTCTCCAAGTTGGGAGATTGACAGTAATGCAGTTGGAAATTTAACCACAGCACCAGGAGAGGGACTATTCGTTGAGTTTTAGAAACCTTTCGTATTCACAGTGTGTCCATTCTCTAGGTTTCCCGTACATGTTATACCTGTAGTAATATTGCTTTCAACCAGCAGAGTTGGGACCAATGGAATGGTTGCCACTCATTATTGCTTTAAAGGATCTGCATTTGCTCACCCAATCTCACCAATCCTCTTGGTCCCAAGTGTCCAGCCTTATGCCACATCCAGCTGTCATTGTAGATAGGGTCATTCCCGGTTTCATCAGAGACCCTGAAGGAATTGTAAGAAATTTCCCTTTTTTTTGTTTTTTTTTTGAAATTCCTTTTTATAGTGGGTTTGAGCTGATTCTCACTGCCATGTTTATGCCAGTCTAGACACACTTGTTTCCCTTATGGAGACATATCAATACATAGGTATTAAGATTCTTACTAGTATGATACATTACTCTGTGGTGAATATGAGGTGTTGAGTCCCTTTCACTGAGGAAGGAGTAGGTCTTTTCTATTCCATATTTGGTTTTTGGAACGGTACATGTACTAATATCAAACTCTGGTTTTATGCATCACCCCACCTCTCCTTCCCCCTTAAGAAGGCATAAGGGTGTTTTCTAAATGTGAGACTCTCGTTTCTTTCCTAACTCAGTTCATGTGTAGCCATGTTTACAGGATCTTCATAAGTGATATCTTATGATAAGTTTCTTTTTCTGTGTGACTTATTTCACTTAGAATTATCATACCTGAATCCACTCATTTTGCTGCTACTGGCCTTATGACATTGATTTTATGGCTCAGGGATATTCTATCATACGTAAGTACCACAATTTCCTGAACCATTTTTGTCTTTCCTGGGATATTTAAGGTGTACCCAAGTTGAGGTTTTTGTAAACAGTGCAGCCCTGAATTTTTCTGTGGATCTGTCTTATTGATTTTCAGTTTTCCCAAGGTATATTCCCTAGAATGGAAGTTCCCTTGGCTGCGTAGCTTTGTTTTTTACTTGTTTTAGGGAACACAATGCACTCCTCCAGAGAGGCAGTTGGCAATTTACATCCCGCCCATCAGCCTAACAAGGCTCCCTGTTCTCCAGGGCCTGTCTTGCCTTTCTGGTTTTTACACATTTTGCGGATGTCCTGTTTGACCGGTGGGAAGTGATACTTCATTGTAGTGCAGATTTGCATTGCCCGCTTGCTTGCTTGTCTGAAAAGGGCATATGCGTTTTCTCCTGAATATATTCACGTGAAATCCCATATGCCCTTTATGGCCATTTCCATAATTTTCGAAGTTGTGATGCTTTTCCTGTGTTTAAAGGTGATTCCAGTGGACCTCTTGAAATCTGTTTCATGCCATTCTGCCTCATTTTCACTTCTGCCTCGTGGCTTTCCATCAACAGATTTTTGGAAGAGAGTTGTCCTTTATAACTCTGCAGGTTAGTGAATTGCTGTGGCCCTGAGCTCCATTTTTCAACTTGCGTTTTGTTAGCTGACCGCAGATCCACAATTTTGCTTCTGGAACTATACTGGTTCTCGGGGGGCAGGCTGTGACTTTGGTTAATTCCTCTTCGTGACGGGAAATTAGAGTGACATGTGGCCATCCAAATGCCTACAGCTACTCTCTCTTTGGTTCTCTCTCTTCCCTTATATCCTCTGCAGAATTTGCCAACTGTGTGAACCATGAGGTTATAGGGGCTGACTCTCCAAGTTGTGAGAGTGATAGTAAAGCAGTTGGAATGTCAAACTGGAGCACAAGGAGAGAAAAAAGTAGTAGAGTTTTAGAAACCTTTCACCATAAGTCGGTTTCCATTCTCTAGGTTCCCATACATGTTATAACTGTAGTGATATTCCCTTCTACCTGGAGAGATGGGAACCATGGAATGGGTGGCAGGCATTATTGCTTTAAAGGATCGGCATTTTTTCACCCAATCTCACCAATCCTCTCAGTCCCAAGTGACCAGCCTTATGCCACAGCCAGCTGTCATTGTAGATAGGGTCATTCCAGGTTTTATCAGAACCCCTGAAGGTATTGTGTAAGAATTTTACTGTTTTTATCTTTTGTTCTGAAATTCATTTTTATAGTGTGTTTGAGCTGATTCTCACTGCCATGTTTATGTCGTTCTAGACACACTTCATTCCCTTATGGAGACATATCAATACATAGGTTTTAAAATTCTTACTAGTCAGATATATTTCTCTGCGGGGAATAGGGATGTTGAGTTCCGTTCACTGAGGAAGGAGTAGGGCTTGTCTCTTCTCTTTTTGGATTATGGAACATTACCTGTGCTAATATCAAACTTCTGTTTTGTGCATCTCCCCACCTCTCTTTCCCCTTAAGCAAGCGTTAGAGTGTTTTCTAAATCTGAGACTCTGTTCTCTTCCCTAATTCATTTCATATGTAGCCATGTTTACATTCCCTTCATAAGTGATATCTTATGTCAGAATGCACTATGGCTCTTGTCATAATAATGCTCCATGACCCCTGTCATCACAATGCTCCATGCCCTGGTTATCACAATTCTCCATGTCCCTTGTCATCACAATTCTCCACGTCCTTGACATCACAATGCTACATGACACTTCTCATCACAATGTTTCATGCTCTTGTCATCACAATTCTCCATGCACTTGACATTGCAATGCTCCATGCACTTGTCATCACAATGCTCCATGCACTTGTCATCACAATGCTTCATGAACCCTGTCATCACAATGCTCCCTGAAACCTGTCATCACAATGCTTCATGCCCCTTGTCATTACAGTGCTCCATGATGCTCGACATCACAATTACCCAAGGTCTTCTCATCACAATGATCCACGATTTTGCTATTACAATGCTCCATGCCTTGTCATCTAAAAGCTCAATGTCCCTTGTCCTCAAAATTCTCAATGTCCTTGTCATTACAATGCTCCATGGCACTTCACATAACAATGTTATATGCTCTTGTCATCACAATACTCCATGCACTTGTCACAGCATTGCTCCATGGCCCCTGTCATAGGAAGCTGCAAGCGATTGTCATCACAATGTTTCATGACCTGGACATTAAAATTATCAGTGGCCCTTGATATCACAATGCTCAATGCCCTTGTCATCACAATGCTCCTTTATTTGTCACAACAGTCCTCCATGACACTTGGCATCGCAATGCTCCATGATATTGTCATCAAACTGGAACATGACATATTTCATCACAATGCTCCCTGACAACTTTCTTCACAATAATCTATGACCTTGTTATCACAGTGCTCCATGCCCATGTCATCACAATGTGCCATGCCCACTCTTATCACAATAATCCATGAAACTTGTCAGACTAATGCTCCATGCCACTTTTCATCTCAATGCTCCATGAACGCTGTCATCACAATGCACCATGCCCATCATCATAATGCTTCATGCTATTGTCATCACAATTAAATCAAAATGCTCCATGACCTCTGTCAACACAATGCTCCAAGCCCTTGTGATCACAATGTTCCATAACTCTTGTCATCAAAATGCCCCATGACGCTGGTCAGCACAATTATCCATGGCCTTCTCATCCCAATGCACCATGACTTTTGTCATCACAATGCTCAATACACTTGTCATCACAATGCTCTCTGACTATTGCCGTCAGTATGCACATTGAACTCTTTCATGACAAGGCTCCATGCCTTTTTCATCACAATGATCCATGCCCTTTTCATTACAATGCTCCAAGACCCCTGTGATCACAATGTTCCTTGCACTTGTCGTCACAAATCTCCATGACGCATGTCATCAGAATGCTCCATGACATTCTCATCATAATGTTCCATGCCCTTATCATCACAATGCTCCAAGACCCATGTAATCACAATGATCCCAGCGTCTTTTCATCAGAATGCTCCATGAGACATGTCATCACAAGGTTCCATGGTCTTCACATCACAGTGCTCCAGTACCTTTTCATCACAGTGCTCCATTCCCTTGTCATCACAATGCTCCATGACCCCAGTCAGCAGAATACTCCATGAACATTTTCAGCCCAATGCGCCATGACACTTCTAATCACAATGATGCATGCCCTTTTCATCCCAATGCTCCATGACCCCTGTATTCACAATGCTCTGTGACGCTTGTCATCAAAGTGCTCCACGAAACCTGTCATAACAATGCTCCATGCCTTTTTCAGCAAAATGCTACATGACCTTGTCATTACAATGCTCTATGCACTTGTCATCCCAATACTCCATTACCAATGCCATCACATTCCTCCATGAACTTTGGGATCACATTGCTTCATGCCCTTGTCATCACAGTGCTCCATGCTCCTTGAAATCAAATGAGCCATGACCTCTGTCATCACAATGCTCCAATCCCTTGTGATCACAGTGTTCCATAACACTTGTCATCACAACGCTCCATGATGCCTGTCATCACAATACTCCATGCCCTTTTCATCACAATGCTCCATGCCATTGTCATCACAATGTGCCATTATATATGTCATCACAATGCTCCCTGACACTTTTCTTCACAATACTACATGACCTGGTCATCACAATGCTCCATGACCTTGTCATCACAATGTGCCATTCCAACTGTCCTCGCAATAATCCTTGAAACTTATTAGACCAATGCTCTATGCCCTTGTCATCACAATGCTCCATGCCCTTGTTATCACAATGCTCCATGACCCCTGTCATCACAATGCTCTGTGACTCCAGTCATCACAATGCTTCATGACCTTTGTCATCACAATGGTCCATGCCCTCGTCATCAACAGACTCTGTGACCTTTTTAACCACAATGCTCCATGAACTTTTCATCACAATGCTCTTTGACCCTTGTCATCACAATGCTCTATGCCTTTATCAGCACA
This sequence comes from Mesoplodon densirostris, assembly GCF_025265405.1. Taxonomy (NCBI): domain Eukaryota; kingdom Metazoa; phylum Chordata; class Mammalia; order Artiodactyla; family Ziphiidae; genus Mesoplodon; species Mesoplodon densirostris. The sequence goes on along the minus strand of NW_026778195.1, from coordinate 11,226,550 downwards.
AGGCTCCATGACACTTGTAATCACAATGCTCCATGAACGCTCTCATCACATTGCTCCATGCCCTTCTCTTCACAAAGCTCCATGACAAATGTCATCAGAATGCTCCATGGCCTTCTCATCACAATGTTCCATGCCCTTGCCATGACAATGCTCCATTACCCCAGTCATAACAATGCTCCATGACCCCTGCCATCACGATGTTCCATGGCTTGTCATCACATAGCTCCATGACCCTTCTCATCACAATGCTCCAAGAACCCTGTAATCACAATGCTCTATGCCCTTTTTCATCACAATGATCCATGAATCCTGTCATCACAATGCACCATGCCCATCGTCCTAAGGTTTCAGTCTATTGTCATCACAATGAAATAAAAATGCTCCATAACCTCTGTCATAACAATGCTCCAAACTCTTGTGATCACAATATTCCATAACACTTGTCATCACAATGCCCCATGACGCTCGTCATCACAATTATCAATGGACTTCTCATCACAATGCTCCATGACGTTTGTCATCACAATGCTCAACACACTTGTCATCAAAACGCTCACTGACACTTGTTGTTTGTTTGCTCCTTGAACCCTGTCATGACAAGGCTCCATGCCTTTTTCATAACAATGATCCATGCCCTTTTCATCACAGTGCTCCGAGACCCATGTAATTTCAATGCTCCATGCCCTTGTCATCACAAAGCTCAATGACGCATGCCATCAGAATGCTCCTTCTTCTTCTCCTCACAATGCTTCATGCCGTAGTCATCACAATGTTCCAAGACCCCGGTAATCACAATGCTCCATGCCCTTCTCATCAAAAAACTCCATGACGCATGTCATCAGAATGCTCCATGCCCTAGTCATCACAATGCTCCAAGACCCTGTAATCACAATGCTCCATGCCCCTTTTCATCAGAATGCTCCATGAGACTTGTCATCACAAGTCTCCTGGTCTTCTCATCACAATGCTCCAGGACCTTGTTATCACCATACTCCATTCCCATGTCAACACAATGCTCCATGACCCCTGTCATCACGATAATCCATGATCATTTTCAGCCCAATGTTCCACGACCTACTCATCACAATCCTCAATGACCAATATAATCACAGTGTTCCATGACCACTGTCATCACAACACTCCATGACACTTGACAACGCAATGATCCTGGACTCTTGTGATCACAATGCTCCATTCCCTAGTCCTCACAATGCTCCATGAACCCGGTCATCAGAACGCTCCATGAACATTTTCAGCCCAGTGCTCCATGACACCTGTCATCACAATGCTCCATGCCTTTGTCAGCAAAATGCTACATGACCTTGTCATTACAATGCTCTATGCGCTTGTCATCACGATACTCCATTTCCATTGTCATCACAATCCTCCCTGAATCTTGCGATCACATTGCTTCATGCCCTTGTCATCACAATGCTCCATGCTCCTTGAAATCAAAATGATCCATGACCTCTGTCATCACAATGCTCCAAACCCTTGTCATCACAATGTTCCATAACACTGGTCATCACAACGCTCCATGATGCCTGTCATCACAATACTCCATACCCTTTTCATCATAATGGTCCATGACATTTGTGATCACAATTCTCAATACACATGTCATCACAATGCTCCCTGACACTTGTCGTCAGAATGCTCCTTGAACCCTGTCACGAAAAGGCTCCATGCATTTTCATCACAATGCCCCATGCCATTTTCATCACAATGCTCCATGCCATTGTCATCAAAATACTCCACAAGCTTGTCATCAGAATGCTCCATGACCCATGTCATCACAATTCTCCATGCACTTGTCAGCACAATGCTCCCTGAACCTTGTCATCACAATGCTCCAAGCCATTGTCATCACAGTGCTCCATTAACTTTGTCATCAGAATCCTCCAGGACACTTGGCATCACAATGCTCCATTCCATTGTCATCACAATGGGCCATTACATATGTCATCACAATGCTCCCTGACACCTCTCTTCACAATACTGCATGACCTCGTCATCAAAATGCTCCATGACCCCTGACATCACAGTGTTCCATAACAACTGTCATCAAAATGTTCCATAAAACTTTTCATTAAATTGCTCCATGACCCTGTCATCAGGATGCTCCCTGCCCTTCTCATTACAATGCACAACGCCCTTGCCATCAAAATGCTCCTGACCTCTGTAATCACAAAGATTCATGACACTTGGCATCACACTGCTCCATGTCAATGTCATCACAATGCTCCATGTACCCTCTCATAACATTGCTCAATGCCCTTGTCATCACAAAGCTCCATGACACTTGTCATCACAATGCTCGATGTCCTTCTAATCACAATGCTCCATGCCCTTGTCATTACAGTCCTGCATGACCCATGTATCACAGTGTTCCGTGCCCTTTTCATCACAATGCTCCATGCCCACTCTCATCACAATAATCCATGAAACATTTCAGACCAAAGTTCCATACCCTTCTCATCACAATGCTCCATTACCCCTGTCATAACAATGCACCATGACCCCTGCCATCACAATATTCCACTGCCTAGTCACCACCAAGTTCCATGACACTTCTCATCACAATGCTCAAGAACCCTGAAATCACAATGCTACATTCCCTTGTCATCACAAAGCTCCATGACGCATGCCATCTTAATGTTCCATGGCCTTCTCATCACAATGCTCCATACCTTTGTCATCACAGTGCTCCAAGACCCCCGTAATCACAATGCTCCATGCCCCATTTCATCTCAGTGCTTCATGAACCCTGTCATCACAGTGAACCATGCCCATCATCATAAAGCTTCAGGCTATTGTTATCACAATTAAATCAATATTCTCCATGACCTCTGTGTTCCTAATGCTCCAAACCCTTGTGATCACAATGTTGCATAACAATTATCATCACAAAGCTCCATGACATTTGTCATCACAATGCTCGATGCCCTTCTAATCACAATGCTCCATGCCCTTGTCATTACAGTTCTGCATGACCCATGTATCACAGTGTTCCGAGCCCTTGTCATCACAATGCTCCATGCCCACTCTCATCACAATAATCCATGAAACATTTCAGACCCACGTTCCATACCCTTCTCATCACAATGCTCCATTAACCCTGTCATAACAATGCACCATGATCCCTGCCATCACAATGTTCCACGGCCTAGTTATCACAAGGTTCCATGACACTTCTCATCACAATGCTCAAGACCCCTGAAATCACAATGCTACATTCCCTTGTCATCACAAAGCTCCATGACGCATGTCATCAGAATGTTCCATGGTCTTCTCATCACAATGCTCCATGATCCTTGTCATCACAATGCTCAATACACTTGTCATCACAATGCTCCCTGACCCTTGTCATCAGTATGCTCCTTGAACCCTGTCATGACAAGGCTCCATGCCTTTTTCAACACAATGATCCATGACCTTTTCATCGCAATCCCCCAGGATCCCTGTAATCACAATGCTCCATGCCCTTGTCATCACAAAACTCCATGACGCATGTCATCAGAATGCTCCATGGCCTTCTCATCACAATGCTCCATGCCCTTGTCATCACAATGCTGCAAGATCCCTGTAATCACAAAGCTCTATGCCCCTTTTCATCAGAATGCTCTATGAGACTTGTCATCACATGTCTCCATGGTCATCTCATCACAATGCTCCAGGACCTTGTCATCACCATGCTCCATTCCCTTGTCATCACAATGCTCCATGACCACTGTCATCACAATAATCCATGAACATTTTCAGCCCAATGCTCCACGACGTTCTCATCACAATGCTCCATGGCCAATATCATCACAATGCTCGATGACCACTGTCATCACAACACTCCATGACACCTGACAACACAATGATCCGGGACACTTCTCATCACAATGCTCCATTCCGTATTCATCACAATGCTCCATGAACCCAGTCATCACAACACTCCATGAACATTTTCATCCCAATGCTCCATGACCCTTGTCATCAAAATGATCCATGCCCTTGTCATCCCAATGCTCCATGACCCTTGTGTTTACAATGCTCCGTGAAGCTTGTCATCACAATGCTCCATGACACATGTCATCACAATGCTCCATGCCTTTGTCAGCAAAATGCTACAAGACCTTGTCATTACAGACTTCTATGGGCTTGTCATCACAATACTCCATTTCCATTGTCATCACAATATTCCATGAACCTTGGGATCACATTGCTTCATGCCCTTGTCATCACAATGCTCCATGCTCCTTGAAGTCAAAATGATACAAACCTCTGTCATCACAATGCTCCAAACCCTTGTGATCACAATGTTCCATAACACTTGTCATCACAACGCTACATTATGCCTGTCATCACAATCCTCCATGCCCTTTTCATTACAAAGCTCCATGACCTTTTCATCACAATTCTCAATACAATTGTCATCACAATGCTCCCTGACAGTTGTAATCAGAATGCTCCTTGAACCCTGTCACAATAAGTATTCATGCCTTTTTCATCACAATGCCCATTCCATTTTCATCACAATACTCCATGCCATTGTCATCAAAATACTCCACAAGCTTGTCATCAGAATGCTCCATGACCCTTGTCATCACAATTCTCCATGCACTTGTCAGCACAATGCTCCCTGACCCTTGTCATCACAATGCTCCAAGCCATTGTCATCACAATGCTCCATTACCTTTGTCATCAGAATCCTCCATGACACTTGGCATCACAATGCTCCATGCCATCCTCATCACAATGGGCCATTATATATGTGATCACAATGCTCCCTGACACCTGTCTTCACAATACGGCATGACCTGGTCATCACAATGCTCCATGCCCTTGTCATCACAGTGTGCCATTCCAACTGTCATTGCAATACTCCATGAAAGTTATTAGACCAATGTTCCATGCCCTTGTCATCACAATGCTCCATGCCCTTGTTATCACAATGCTCCATGACCCCTGTCATCACAATGCTCCGTGACTCCAGTCATCACAATGCTTCATGACCTTTGTCATCCCAATGGTCCATGCCCTCGTCATCAACAGTCTCTGTGACCTTTTTAACCACAATGGTCCATGAAATTTTCATCACAATGCTCTTTGACCCTTGTCATCACAATGCTCTATGCCTTTCTCAGCACAATGGTCCATGACCCTTGTCAGCACAAAGCTCCATGCGCTTGTCAGCACAATGCTCCTTGACACATGTCATTACAATGCACCATGCGCTTGTCATCACAGTGCTCCACAATCTTGTCATCACAATTCCCCATAAAATTTGTCATCACAATGCTCCGTGACTCCAGTCATCACAATGCTTCATAACGTTTGTCATCACAATGGTCCATGCCCGCGTCATCACAAGGCTCTGTGACCTTTGTAACCACAATGCTCCATGAACTTTTCATCACAATTCTCTGTGACCCTTGTCATCACAAAGCTCCATGACACCTTTCATCACAATGCTCGATGCCCTTCTCATCACAATTCTCCATGCCCTTGTCATTACAGTCCTGCATGACCCATGTATCACAGTGGTCCGTGCCCTTGTCATCACAAAACTCCATGCCCACTCTCATCACAATAATCCATGAAACATTTCAGAGCAGAGTTCCATACCCTTCTCATCACAATGCTCCATTACCCCTGTCATAACAATGCACCATAACCCCTGCCATCACAATGTCCCACGGCCTAGTCATCACAAGGTTCCATGACACTTCTCCTCACAATGCTCAAAACCCATGAAATCACAATGTTCCATGCCCTTGTCATCACAAAGCTCCATGACGCATGTCATCAGAATTTTCCATGGCCTTCTCATCACAGTGCTCCATTCCCTTGTCATCACAATGCTCCAAAATCCTTGTAATCACAATGCTCCATGCCCGTTTTCATCTCAATGCTCCATGAACCCTGTCATCACAATGCACCATGCCCATCATCATAATTCTTCAGGCTATTGTCATCACAGTGAAATCAATATTCTCCATGACCTCTGTCATCATAATGCTCTAAACCCTTGTGATCACAATGTTGCATAACACTTATCATCGCAACACACCATGACGCTCATCATCACAATTTTCCATGGTCTTCTCATCACAATGCTCCATGATCTTTGTCATCCCAATGCTCAATACACTTGTCATCACAATGCTCCCTGACACTTGTCGTCAGTATGCTCCTTGAACCCAGTCATGACAAGGCTCCATGCCTTTTTCTTCACAATGATCCATGACTTTTTCATCACAATACTCCAAGATCCCTGAAATCACAATGCTCCATGCCCTTGTCATCACAAAACTCCATGACGCATGTCAACAGAATGCTCCATGGCTTTCTCATCACAATGCTTCATGCCCTAGTCATCACAATGCTTCAAGACCCCTTTAAACACAATGCTCCATGCCCCATTTCTTCAGAATGCTCCATGAGGATTGTCATCACAATGTTCCCGGACCCTTGTCATCACAATGCTCCAAGCCATTGTCATCACAATGCTCAATACACTTATCATCAAAATCCTCCATGACACTTGGCATCACAATGCTCCATGCCGTTGTCATCACAATGGGCAATTACATATGTCATCACAATGCTCCCTGACACCTGTCTTCACAGTACTGCATGACCTGCTCATCACAATGCTCCATGCCCTTGTCAACACAATGCGCCATTCCAACTGTCATCGCGAAAATCCATGAAAGTTATTTGACCATTGTTCCATGCCCTTGTCATCACAATGCTCCATGCCCTTGTTATCACAATGCTCCATGACCCTTGTCATCATGATGCTCCGTGAATCCAGTCATCACAATGCTTCTTGACATTTGTCATCACAATGGTCCATGCCCTCGTCATCAACAGTCTCTGTGACCTTTTTAAGCACAATGCTCCATGAACATTTCATCACAATGGTCTTTGACCCTTGTCATCACAATGCTCTATGCCCTTCTCAGCACAATGCTCCATGACCCTTGTCATCACAATGCTCCATGCGCTTGTCAGCACAATGCTCCATGACACATGTCATCACAATGCACCATGTGCTTGTCATCACAGTGCTCCACAATCTTGTCATCACAATGCTCCATAAAATTTGTCATCACAATGCTCCATGCACTTCTCATCAAAATGTTCTCTCACCACTGATATCACAATGCTACATCACTATTTGTCACAATACTCCGTCACCCCTGTCATCACAATGTTCCATGACTCCTGTCATCACAATGCTACATGCACTTATCATCAGAATGTTCGATGACCCCTGACATCACAATGTTCCATAACACCTGTCATCAAAATGTTCCATGACACTTTTCATCAAATTGCTTAATGACCCTGTCATCACAATGCTCCCTGCCCTTCTCAACACAATGTACAACCACCTTGCCATCAAAATGCTCCTTGACCTTTGTCATCACAAAAATCTATGACCCTTGGCATCACAGTGCTCCATGTCATTGTCATCACAATGCTCCATGAACGCTCTCTTCACATTGCTCCATGCCCTTGTCTTCACAAAGCTCCATGACACATGTCACCAGAATGCTCCCTGCCTTTCTCATCACAATGCTCCATGCCCTTGCCATGACAATGCTCCATTACAGCTGTCATAACAATGCTCCATGACCCCTGCCATCACGATGTCCCATGGCCTTGTCATCACAAGGCTCCATGACCCTTCTCATCACAATGCTCCAAGAACCCTGTAATCACAATGCTGTATGCCCCTTTTCATCTCAATGATCCATGAAACCTGTCATCACAATGCACCATGCCCATCATCATAATGCTTCATGCTATTGTCATCACAATGAAATCAAAATGCTCCATGACCTCTGTCATCACAAGGCTCCAAACCCTTGTGATCACAATATTCCATAACACTTGTCATCACTATGCCCCATGACGCTCGTCATCACAATTATCCATGGTCTTCTCATCACAATGCTCCATGACATTCGTCATCACAATGCTCAATACACTTGTCATCAAAATGCTCCCAGACACTTGTTGTTTGTATGCTCCTTGAACCCTGTCATGACAAGGCTCCATGCCTTTTTCATCACAATGCTCCCTGCCCATTCTCATCACAATAATCCATGAAACAGTTCAGACCAAAGTTCCATATCCTTTTCATCACAATGCTCCATTACCCTTGTCATAACAATGCAAAATGACCCCTGCCATCACAATGTTCCACGGCCTAGTCATCACAAGGTTCCATGATACTTCTCATCACAATGCTCAAGACCCCTAAAATCACAGTGCTCCATGCCCTTGTCATCACAATGATCCATGCCCTTGTCATCCCAATGCGCCATGACCCCTGTATTCACAATGCTACTTGACGCTTGTCATCACAGTGCTCCACGACATATGTCTTCACAATGCTTCATGCCTTTGTCAGCAAAATTCTACATGACCTTGTCATTACAATCCTCTATGCGCTTGTCATCACAGTACTCCATTTCCATTGTCATCATAATCCTCCATGAACTTTGGGATCACATTTCTTCATGCCTTACTTATCACAATGCTCCATGCTCCTTGAAATAAAAATGATCCATGACCTGTGTCATCACAATGCTCCAAACCCTTGTGATCACAATGTTCCATAACACTGGTCATCACAACGCTCCATGATGCCTGTCATCACAATACTCCTTGCCCTTTTCATTACAATGCTCCATGACCTTTGTCATCACAATTCTCAATACACTTGTCATCACAATGCTCCCTGACACTTGTCGTCAGAATGCTCCTTGAACACTGTCATGAAAAGGCTCCATGCCTTTTTCATCACAATGCCCCATGCCGTTTTCATCACAATGCTCCATGCCATTGTCATCAGAATACTCCACAAGCTTGTCATCAGAATGCTCCATGACCCTTGTCATCACAATTCTCCATGCACTTGTCAGCACAATGCTCCCTGACCCTTGTCATCACAATGCTCCAAGCCATTGTCATCACAATGCTCCATTACCTTTGTCATAAGAATCCTCCATGACACTTGGCATCACAATGCTCCATGCCATTGTCATCACAATGGGCAATTACTTATGTCATCACAATGCTCCCGGACAACTCTCTTCACAATACTGCATGACCTGGTCATCACAATGCTCCATGCCCTTGTCATCACAATGCGCCATCCCAACTGTCATCGCAATAATCCATGAAACTTATTAGACCAATGTTCCATGCCCTTGTCATCACAATGCTCCATGCCCTTTTTATCACAATGATCCATGACCCCTGTCACCACAATGCTCCGTGACTCCTGTCATCACAATGCTTCATGACATTTGTCATCACAATGGTCCATGCCCTCATCATCAACAGTCTCTGTGACATTTTAACCACAATGCTCCATGAATTTTTCATCACAATGCTCTTTGTCCCTTGTCATCACAATGCTCCATGCACTTGTCAGCACAATGCTCCATGACCCTTGTCATCACAATGCACCATGCGCTTGTCATCACAGTGCTCCACAATCTTGTCATCACAATGCTCCTTAAAATTTGTCATCACAATGCTCCATGCACTTCTCATCAAAATGCTCTCTCACCACTGATATCACAATTCTAAATCACTATTTGTCACAATACTCCCACACCGCTGTCATCACAATGTTCCATGACTCCTGTCATCACAATGCTACATGCACTTATCATCACAATGTTCAATGACCCCTGACATCACAATGTTCCATAACAACTGTCATCAAAATGTTCCATGACACTTTTCATCAAATTGCTCCATGACCCTGTCATCAGAATACTCCCTGCCCTTCTCATCAAAATGCACAATGCCCTTGCCATCAAAATGCTCCATGACCTTTGTCATCACAAAGATCCATGACCCTTGGCATCACAGTGCTCCATGTCATTTTCTTCACAATGCTCCATGAACGCTCTCATCACATTGCTCCATGCCCTTGTCTTCACAAAGCTCCATGCCACATGTCATAAGAATGCTCTATGGCCTTCTCATCACAATGTGCCATGCCCTTGCCATCACGATATTCCATGGCCTTGTCATCACAAAGCTCCATGACCCTTCTCATCACAATGCTCCAAGAACACAGTAATCACAAAATTCTATGCCCATTTTCATCTCAATGATCCATGAACCCTGTGATCACAATGCACCATGCCCATCATCATAATGCTTCATGCTATTGTCATCACAATGAAATCAAAATGCTCCATGACCTCCGTCATAACAATGCTCCAAACCCTTGTGATCACAATATTCCATAACAGTTGTCATCACAATGCCCCATGACGCTCATCATCACAATTATCCATGGTCATCTCATCACAATGCTCCATGCCCTTGTCATCACAAAACTCCATGACACTTGTCATCACAATGCTCGATGCCCTTCTCATCACAATGTTCCATGCCATTGTCATTACAATCCTGCATGACACATGTATCACAGTGTTCCATGCCCTTGTCATCATAATGCTCCATGCCCACTCTCATCACAATAATTCATGAAACATTTCACACCAATGTTCCATGACCTTCTCATCAAAATGCTCCATTACCCCTGTCATAACAATGCACCATGACCCTTGCCATCACAGTGTTCCACGGCCTAGTCATCACAAGATTCCATGACACTTGTCATCACAATGCTGAAGACCCCTGTAATCACAATCCTCCATGCCCTTTTCATCACAAAGCTCCATGACGCATGTCATCAGAATGTTCCATGGCATTCTCATCACAATGCTCCATGCCCTTGTCATCACAATGTTCCACGCCCTTGTTATCACAATGTTCCAAGACCCCTGTAATCAGAATGCTCCATGCCCTTTTACATCATTATGCTCCATGAGACCTGTCATCTCAAGGCTCCATGGATTTCTCATCACAATGCTCCAGGAAATTGTCATGACAATGATTCACGACATTGTCATGGGAATTCTCAACGGCCCTTGTCATCATAATGCTCCTTGCCCTAGTCATCACAATGCTCCATTATATTTGTCATCACAATACTCCCTTACATTTGGAATCACAATGCTACATGCCATTGTCATCGCAATGGGCCATGACATATGTCATCACAATGCTCCCTGACACCTGTCTTCACAATAATCCATGCCCTTGTCATCACAATGCTCCATGCCCTTGTCATCACAATGCACCATGTCCACTGTCATCACAATAATCTGTGAAACTTTTCAGACGAATGCTCCATGACCCTGTCATCACAATGCTCCATGCCCTTGTCATCACAAAGCTCCATGACGCATGTGATCAGAATGTTCCATGGCCTTCACATCACAATGCTCCATACCCTAGTCATCATAATGCTCTAAGACCCCTGTAAACACAATGCTCCATGCTCCTTTTCATCTCAATGCTCCATGAACCCTGTCATCACAGTGCACCATGCCCATCATCATAATGCTTCAGGCTATTGTCATCACAATGAAATCAATATTCTCCATGACCTCTGTCATCATAATGCTCCAAACCCTTGTGATCACAATGTTCCATAACACGTATCATCACAACACCCCATGACGCACATCATCACAATTATCCATGGCCTTCTCATCACAATGCTCCATGATCTTTGTCATCACAATGCTCAATACACTTGTCATCACAATGCTCCCTGACACTTGTCGTCAGTATGCTCATTGAACCCTGTCATGACAAGGCTCCATGCCTTTTTCATCACAATAATCCATGCCCTTTTCATCACAATGCTCCAAGATCCCTGTAATCACAATGCTCCAAGCCCTAGTCATCAAGAAATCCATAACGCATGTCATCAGAATGCTTCATGGCCTTCTCATCACAATGCACCATGCCCTTGTCATCACAGTGCTCCAAGACCCCTGTAATCACAATGCTCCATGCCCCTTTTCATCAGAATGCTCCATGAGACTTGTCATCTCAAGTCTCCATGGTCTTCTCATCACAATGCTCCACGACCTTGTCATCACCATGCTCCGTTCCGTTGTCATCAGAATGCTCCATGGCCCCTGTCATCACAATAATCCATGAATATTTTCAGCCCAATGCTCCACGACTTTCTCATCACAATGCTCCATGGCCAATATCATCACAATGCTCCATGACCACTGTCATCACAACACTCCATGACACCTGACAACAAAATGATCCAGGACTCTTGTCATCACAATGCTCCATTCCCTAGTCATCACAATGTTCCATGACCCCTGTCATCACAACACTTTATGAACATATTCAGCCCAGTGCTCCATGACCCATGTCATCACAATGATCCATGACCTTGTCATCCCAATGCTCCATGACCCATGTATTCACAATGCTCTGTGACGCTTGTCATCACAGTGCTCCATGACACATGTCATCACAATGCTCCATGCCATTGTCTGCAAAATGGTACATGACCTTGTCATTACAATGCTCTATTCGCTTGTCATCACAATACTCCATTAACATTGTCATCACAATCCTCCATGAACCTTGGGATCACATTGCTCCATGCCCTGGTCATCACACTGCTCCATGCTCCTTGAAATCAAAATGATCCATGACCTCTGTCATCACAATGCTCCAAACCCTTGTGATCACAGTGTTCCATAACACTTGTTATCACAACGCTCCATGATGCCTGTCATCACAATACTCCATGCCGTTTTCATCACAATGCTCCATGACCTTTGTCATCACAATTCTCAATACACTTGTCATCAAAATGCTCCCTGACATTTGTCATCAGAATGCTCCTTGAAACCTGTCACGAAAAGGCTCTATGGTTTTTAATCACAGTGCCCCATGCCATTTTCATCCCAATGTTCCATGCCATTGTCATCAAAATACTCCACAAGCTTGTCATCAGAATGCTCCATGACCCTTGTCATCACAATTCTCCATGCACTTGTCAGCACAATGCTCCCTGACCCTTGTCATCACAATGCTCCAAGCCAATGTCATCACAATGCACCATTACCTTTGTCATCAGAATCCTCCATGACACTTGGCATCACAATGCTCCATGCCATTGTCATCACAATGGGCCATAACATATGTCATCACCATGCTCCCTGACACCTGTCTTCACAATACTGCATGACCTGGTCATCACTACGCTCCATGCCCTTTTCATCACTATGCGCCATTCCAACTGTCATCGCAATAATCCATGAAACATATTAGACCAATGCTCCATGCCCTTGTCATCACAATGCTCCATGCCCTTGTTCTCACAATGTTCCAAGACCCCTGTAATCAGAAAGCTCCATGCCCCTTTTCATCAGTATGCTCTATGAGACTTGTCATCACAAGGCTCCATGGTTTTCTCATCACAGTGCTCCAGGAATTTGTCATCACAATGCTTCACGACCTTGTCATGAAAACTCTCAATGGCCCTTGTCATCATAATGCTCCAAGCCCTAGTCATCACAATGCTCCATTATATTTGTCATCACAATCCTCCATTACATTTGGCATCACAATGCTCCATGCCATTGTCATCGCAATGGACCATGACATATGTCATCACAATGCTCCCTGACACCTGTCTTCACAATACTCCATGCCCTTGTCATCACAATGCACCATGTACACTGTCATGACAATAATCTATAAAACTTGTCAGACCAATGCTCCATGCCCCTTTCATCACAATGCTCCATGCCCTTGTCATCACAATGCTTCATGACCCCTGTCATCACAATGCTCCTTGACTCCAGTCATCACAATGCTTCATAAAGTTTGTCATCACAACGGTCCATGCCCGCATCATCACAAGGCTCTGTGACCTATGTAACCACAATGCTCCATGAACTTTTAATCACAATGCTCCGTGACCCTTGTCATCACAATGCTCCATGCCATTGTCAGAACAATGCTCCATGACATCTGTCATCAGAATGCTCCGTGACCCCAGTCATCACAATGCTTCATAACGTTTCTCAGCACAACGGTCCATGCCCACGTCATCGCAAAGCTCTGTGACATTTGTAACCACAATGCTCCATGAATTTTTGATCACAATGCTCCATGACCCTGTCATCACAATGCTCCATGCCCTTGTCATCACAAAGCTCCATGACGCATGTGATCAGAATGTTCCATGGCCTTCACATCACAATGCTCCATACCCTACTCATCATAATGCTCTAAGACCCCTGTAAACACAATGCTCCATGCCCCTTTTCATCTCAATGCTCCATGAACCCTGTCATCACAATGCACCATGCCCATCATCATAATGCTTCAGGCTATTGTCATCACAATGAAATCAATATTCTCCATGACCTCTGTCATCATAATGCTCCAAACCCTTGTGATCACAGTGTTCCATAACACGTATCATCACAACACCCCATGACGCACATCATCACAATTATCCATGGCCTTCTCATCACAATGCTCCATGATCTTTGTCATCACAATGCTCAATACACTTGTCATCACAATGCTCCCTGACACTTGTCGTCAGTATGCTCATTGAACCCTGTCATGACAAGGCTCCATGCCTTTTTCATCACAATAATCCATGCCCTTTTCATCACAATGCTCCAAGATCCCTGTAATCACAATGCTCCAAGCCCTAGTCATCAAGAAATCCATAACGCATGTCATCAGAATGCTTCATGGCCTTCTCATCACAATGCACCATGCCCTTGTCATCACAGTGCTCCAAGACCCCTGTAATCACAATGCTCCAAGCCCCTTTTCATCAGAATGCTCCATGAGACTTGTCATCTCAAGTCTCCATGGTCTTCTCATCACAATGCTCCACGACCTTGTCATCACCATGCTCCGTTCCGTTGTCATCAGAATGCTCCATGGCCCCAGTCTTCACAATAATCCATGAATATTTTCAGCCCAATGCTCCACGACTTTCTCATCACAATGCTCCATGGCCAATATCATCACAATGCTCCATGACCACTGTCATCACAACACTCCATGACACCTGACAACAAAATGATCCAGGACTCTTGTCATCACAATGCTCCATTCCCTAGTCATCACAATGTTCCATGACCGCTGTCATCACAACACTTTATGAACATATTCAGCCCAGTGCTCCATGACCCATGTCATCACAATGATCCATGACCTTGTCATCCCAATGCTCCATGACCCATGTATTCACAATGCTCTGTGACGCTTGTCATCACAGTGCTCCATGACACATGTCATCACAATGCTCCATGCCATTGTCTGCAAAATGGTACATGACCTTGTCATTACAATGCTCTATTCGCTTGTCATCACAATACTCCATTAACATTGTCATCACAATCCTCCATGAACCTTGGGATCACATTGCTCCATGCCCTGGTCATCACACTGCTCCATGCTCCTTGAAATCAAAATGATCCATGACCTCTGTCATCACAATGCTCCAAACCCTTGTGATCACAGTGTTCCATAACACTTGTTATCACAACGCTCCATGATGCCTGTCATCACAATACTCCATGCCGTTTTCATCACAATGCTCCATGACCTTTGTCATCACAATTCTCAATACACTTGTCATCAAAATGCTCCCTGACATTTGTCATCAGAATGCTCCTTGAAACCTGTCACGAAAAGGCTCTATGGTTTTTAATCACAGTGCCCCATGCCATTTTCATCCCAATGTTCCATGCCATTGTCATCAAAATACTCCACAAGCTTGTCATCAGAATGCTCCATGACCCTTGTCATCACAATTCTCCATGCACTTGTCAGCACAATGCTCCCTGACCCTTGTCATCACAATGCTCCAAGCCATTGTCATCACAATGCACCATTACCTTTGTCATCAGAATCCTCCATGACACTTGGCATCACAATGCTCCATGCCATTGTCATCACAATGGGCCATAACATATGTCATCACCATGCTCCCTGACACCTGTCTTCACAATACTGCATGACCTGGTCATCACTACGCTCCATGCCCTTTTCATCACTATGCGCCATTCCAACTGTCATCGCAATAATCCATGAAACATATTAGACCAATGCTCCATGCCCTTGTCATCACAATGCTCCATGCCCTTGTTCTCACAATGTTCCAAGACCCCTGTAATCAGAAAGCTCCATGCCCCTTTTCATCAGTATGCTCTATGAGACTTGTCATCACAAGGCTCCATGGTTTTCTCATCACAGTGCTCCAGGAACTTGTCATCACAATGCTTCACGACCTTGTCATGAAAACTCTCAATGGCC
Source organism: Mesoplodon densirostris (assembly GCF_025265405.1). Lineage (NCBI taxonomy): Eukaryota > Metazoa > Chordata > Mammalia > Artiodactyla > Ziphiidae > Mesoplodon > Mesoplodon densirostris. The sequence continues at coordinate 11,210,344 of NW_026778195.1, read as the reverse complement.
CTTGTCATCATAATGCTCCAAGCCCTAGTCATCATAATGCTCCATTATATTTGTCATCACAATCCTCCATTACATTTGGCATCACAATGCTCCATGCCATTGTCATCGCAATGGACCATGACATATGTCATCACAATGCTCCCTGACACCTGTCTTCACAATACTCCATGCCCTTGTCATCACAATGCACCATGTACACTGTCATGACAATAATCTATAAAACTTGTCAGACCAATGCTCCATACACCTTTCATCACAATGCTCCATGCCCTTGTCATCACAATGCTTCATGACCCCTGTCATCACAATGCTCCTTGACTCCAGTCATCACAATGCTTCATAAAGTTTGTCATCACAACGGTCCATGCCCGCATCATCACAAGGCTCTGTGACCTATGTAACCACAATGCTCCATGAACTTTTAATCACAATGCTCCGTGACCCTTGTCATCACAATGCTCCATGTCATTGTCAGAACAATGCTCCATGACATCTGTCATCAGAATGCTCCGTGACCCCAGTCATCACAATGCTTCATAACGTTTCTCAGCACAACGGTCCATGCCCGCGTCATCGCAAAGCTCTGTGACCTTTGTAACCACAATGCTCCATGAATTTTTGATCACAATGCTCCATGACCCTGTCATCACAATGCTCCATGCCCTTGTCATCACAAAGCTCCATGACGCATGTGATCAGAATGTTCCATGGCCTTCACATCACAATGCTCCATACCCTAGTCATCATAATGCTCTAAGACCCCTGTAAACACAATGCTCCATGCCCCTTTTCATCTCAATGCTCCATGAACCCTGTCATCACAATGCACCATGCCCATCATCATAATGCTTCAGGCTATTGTCATCACAATGAAATCAATATTCTCCATGACCTCTGTCATCATAATGCTCCAAACCCTTGTGATCACAATGTTCCATAACACGTATCATCACAACACCCCATGACGCACATCATCACAATTATCCATGGCCTTCTCATCACAATGCTCCATGATCTTTGTCATCACAATGCTCAATACACTTGTCATCACAATGCTCCCTGACACTTGTCGTCAGTATGCTCATTGAACCCTGTCATGACAAGGCTCCATGCCTTTTTCATCACAATAATCCATGCCCTTTTCATCACAATGCTCCAAGATCCCTGTAATCACAATGCTCCAAGCCCTAGTCATCAAGAAATCCATAACGCATGTCATCAGAATGCTTCATGGCCTTCTCATCACAATGCACCATGCCCTTGTCATCACAGTGCTCCAAGACCCCTGTAATCACAATGCCCCATGCCCCTTTTCATCAGAATGCTCCATGAGACTTGTCATCTCAAGTCTCCATGGTCTTCTCATCACAATGCTCCACGACCTTGTCATCACCATGCTCCGTTCCGTTGTCATCAGAATGCTCCATGGCCCCTGTCATCACAATAATCCATGAATATTTTCAGCCCAATGCTCCACGACTTTCTCATCACAATGCTCCATGGCCAATATCATCACAATGCTCCATGACCACTGTCATCACAACACTCCATGACACCTGACAACAAAATGATCCAGGACTCTTGTCATCACAATGCTCCATTCCCTAGTCATCACAATGTTCCATGACCCCTGTCATCACAACACTTTATGAACATATTCAGCCCAGTGCTCCATGACCCATGTCATCACAATGATCCATGACCTTGTCATCCCAATGCTCCATGACCCATGTATTCACAATGCTCTGTGACGCTTGTCATCACAGTGCTCCATGACACATGTCATCACAATGCTCCATGCCATTGTCTGCAAAATGGTACATGACCTTGTCATTACAATGCTCTATTCGCTTGTCATCACAATACTCCATTAACATTGTCATCACAATCCTCCATGAACCTTGGGATCACATTGCTCCATGCCCTGGTCATCACACTGCTCCATGCTCCTTGAAATCAAAATGATCCATGACCTCTGTCATCACAATGCTCCAAACCCTTGTGATCACAGTGTTCCATAACACTTGTTATCACAACGCTCCATGATGCCTGTCATCACAATACTCCATGCCGTTTTCATCACAATGCTCCATGACTTTTGTCATCACAATTCTCAATACACTTGTCATCAAAATGCTCCCTGACATTTGTCATCAGAATGCTCCTTGAAACCTGTCACGAAAAGGCTCTATGGTTTTTAATCACAGTGCCCCATGCCATTTTCATCCCAATGTTCCATGCCATTGTCATCAAAATACTCCACAAGCTTGTCATCAGAATGCTCCATGACCCTTGTCATCACAATTCTCCATGCACTTGTCAGCACAATGCTCCCTGACCCTTGTCATCACAATGCTCCAAGCCATTGCCATCACAATGCACCATTACCTTTGTCATCAGAATCCTCCATGACACTTGGCATCACAATGCTCCATGCCATTGTCATCACAATGGGCCATAACATATGTCATCACCATGCTCCCTGACACCTGTCTTCACAATACTGCATGACCTGGTCATCACTACGCTCCATGCCCTTTTCATCACTATGCGCCATTCCAACTGTCATCGCAATAATCCATGAAACATATTAGACCAATGCTCCATGCCCTTGTCATCACAATGCTCCATGCCCTTGTTCTCACAATGTTCCAAGACCCCTGTAATCAGAAAGCTCCATGCCCCTTTTCATCAGTATGCTCTATGAGACTTGTCATCACAAGGCTCCATGGTTTTCTCATCACAGTGCTCCAGGAACTTGTCATCACAATGCTTCACGACCTTGTCATGAAAACTCTCAATGGCCCTTGTCATCATAATGCTCCAAGCCCTAGTCATCACAATGCTCCATTATATTTGTCATCACAATCCTCCATTACATTTGGCATCACAATGCTCCATGCCATTGTCATCGCAATGGACCATGACATATGTCATCACAATGCTCCCTGACACCTGTCTTCACAATACTCCATGCCCTTGTCATCACAATGCACCATGTACACTGTCATGACAATAATCTATGAAACTTGTCAGACCAATGCTCCATGACCCTTTCATCACAATGCTCCATGCCCTTGTCATCACAATGCTTCATGACCCCTGTCATCACAATGCTCCTTGACTCCAGTCATCACAATGCTTCATAACGTTTGTCATCACAACGGTCCATGCCCGCATCATCACAAGGCTCTGTGACCTATGTAACCACAATGCTCCATGAACTTTTAATCACAATGCTCCGTGACCCTTGTCATCACAATGCTCCATGCCATTGTCAGAACAATGCTCCATGACATCTGTCATCAGAATGCTCCGTGACCCCAGTCATCACAATGCTTCATAACGTTTCTCAGCACAACGGTCCATGCCCGCATCATCGCAAAGCTCTGTGACCTTTGTAAACACAATGCTCCATGAATTTTTGATCACAATGCTCCATGACCCTTGTCATCACAATGTGCCATGCGCTTTTCATCACAATGATCCACAACCTTGTCATCGCTATGCTCCATAAACCTTGTAATCACAATGCTCCATGCACTTCTCATCCAAATGCTCTCTCACATGAGATATCACAATGTTCCATCACAGGTCATCACAATCCTCCCTCACCCCTGTTATCGCAATGTTCCATGACCCCTGTCATCACAGTGCTACATCCACTTATCAGCACAATTTTCCATGACCCCTGACATCACAATTTTCCATAACCCCTGTCATCAAAATGCTCCATGACCCTTTTCATACCAAAGCTCCATGACCCCTGGCATCACAATGTTCTATAACCTCTGTCATCAAAATGTTCCATGACACTTTTCATCAAATTACTACATGACCCTGTCATAAAAAGGCTCCCTGCCCTTCTCATCACAATGCACCACACCCTTGTCATCAAAATGCTTCATGACCATTGTCATCACAAAGCTCCATGACCCTTGGCATCACAATGCTCCATGTCATTGGCATCACAATGCTCCATGAACACTCTCATCACATTGCTACATGCCCTTGTCATCACAAAGCTCCATGACACTTATCATCACAATGCTCGATGCCCTTCTCATCACAATGCTCGATGCCCTTGTCATTACAATCCTCCATGACCAATGTATCACAGTGCACCGTGCCCTTGTCATCAAAATGCTCCATGCCCACTCTCATCACAATAATCCATGAAACATTTCAGACCAATTCACAATGCCCTTCTCCTTACAATGCTCCATTACCTCTGTCATAGCAATGCTCCATGACCGCTGCCATCAAAATGTTCCACGGCCTTGTCATCACAAGGCTTCATGACCCTTGTCATCACAATGCTCCAAGACCCATGTAATCACAATGCTCCATGCCCTTGTCATCACAAAGCTCTATGACGCATGTCATTCGAATGTTCCATGGCCTTCTCCTCACAATGCTCCATTCCCTTGTCATCACAATACTCCAAGACCCCTGTAATCACAGTGCTCCATGCCCCTTTTCAACAGAATGCTCCATGAGACTTGTCATCACATGTCTCCATTGTCATCTCATCACAATGCTCCAAGACCTTGTCATCACCATGCTCCATTCCCTTGTCATCACAATGCTCCATGACCCATGTCATCACAATACTCCATGAACATTTTCAGCGCAATGCTCCATGACCTTCTCATGACAGTGCTCCATGACCAATATCATCACAATGCTCCATGACCACTGTCATCACAACACTCCATAACACCTGATAACACAATGATCTGGGACTCTTTAATCACAATGCTCCAAGACCCCTGTCATCACATACTCCATGAACATTTTCAGCCCAGTGTTCCATGCCCCTTTTCATCACAATGCTCCATGAACCCTGTCATCACAATGAACCATGCCCATCATCATAATGCTTCAGGCTATTGTCATAACAATGAAATCAAAATGCTCCATGACCTCTGTCATCACAATGCTCCAAACCCTGGTGATCACAATGTTGCATAACACTTATCATCACAAAACACCATGACGCTAATCATCACTATTATCCATGGTCTTCTCATCACAAGGCTCCATGACCTTTGTCATCACAATTCTCAATACTCTTTTCATCACAATGCTCCCTGACACTTGTCTTCAGTATGCTCCATGAACTCTGTCATGACAAGGATCCATGCCTTTTCATCACAATGATCCATGCCCTTTTCATCACAATGCTCCAAGACCCCTGTAATCACAATGCTCCATGCCCTTGCCATCCAAAGCTCCATGACGCATGTCATCAGAATGTACCATGGACTTCTCATCACAATGCTCCCTGCTCTTGTCATCACAAAGCACTAAGACCCCTGTAATCACAATGCTCCATGCCCCTTTTCATCTCAATGCTCCTATGAACCCTGTCAGCACAATGAACAATGCCCATCATCATAATGCTTCAGGCAATTGTCATCACAATCAAATCAAAATGCTCCATGACCTCTGTCATCACAATGCTCCAAACCCTTGTGATCACATTGTTCCATAACACTTGTCATCACAACGCTCCATGATGCCTGTCATCACAATACTCCATGCCCTTTTCATCACAATGCTCCATGACCTTTGTCATCACAATTCTCAATACACTTGTGATCACAATGCTCCCTGACACTTGTCATCAGAATGCTCCTTGAAACCCATCACCAAAAGGCTCCATGCTTTTTTCATCACAATGCCCCATGCCATTTTCATCACAATGTTCCATACCATTGTCATCAAAATACTCCACAAGCTTGTCATCAGAATGCTCCTGGACCCTTGTCATCACAATGCTCCATTACCTTTCTCATCAGAATCCTCCATGACACTTGGCATCACAGTGCTACATGCCATTGTCATCACAATTGGCCATTACATATGTCATCACAATGCTCCCTGACACTTATCTTCACAATACTGCATGACCTGGTCATCACAATGCTCCATGCCCTTGTCATCACAATAGGCCATTCCAACTGTCATCGCAACAAACCATGAAAGTGATTAGACCAATGTTCCATGCCCTTGTCATCACAATGCTCCATGCCCTTGTTATCACAATGCTCCAAGACCCCTGTCATCACAATGCTCCGTTACTCCAGTCATCACAATGCTTCATGAACTTTGTCATCACAGTGGTCCATGCCCTCACCATCAACAGTCTCTGTGACCTTTTTAACCCCAATGCTCCATGAACTTTTCATCACAATGCTCTTTGACCCTTGTCATCACAATGCTCTATGCCTTTCTCAGCACAATGCTCCATGACCCTGGTCATCACAATGCTCCATGCCCCTTTTCATCTCAATGCACCCTGAACCCTGTCATCACAGTGCACGATGCCCATCATCATAATACTTCAGTCTATTGTCATCACAATGAAATTAATATTCTCCATGACCTCTGACATCATAATGCTACAAACCCTTGTGATCACAATGTTCCATAAAACTTATCATCACAGCACCCCATGACGCTCATCATCACAATTATCCATGGTCTTATTATCACAATGCTCCATGATCTTTCTCATCACGATGCTCAATACACTTTTCATCACAATGCTCCCTGACACTTGTCGTCAGTATGCTCCATGAACCCTGTCATGACAAGGCTCCATGCCTTTATCATCACAATGATCCATGCCTTTTCATCGCAATGCTCCAAGACCCCTGCAATCACAATGCTCCATGCACTTCTCATCCAATGCTCTCTCACATGAGATATCACAATGTTCCATCACTAGTCATCACATTCCTCCCTCAACCCTGTTATCACAATGTTCCATGACCCCTGTTATCACAATGCTACATCCCCTTATCAGCACAATGTTCCATGACCCCTGACATCACAATGTTCCATAACCACTGTCATCAAAATGCTCCATGACCCTTTTCATCCCAAAGCTCCATGACCCCTGGAATCACAGTATTCTATAACCACTGTCATCAAAATGTTCCATTGCACTTTTCATCAAATTGCTGCATGACCCTGTCATCAAAATGCTCCCTGCCCTACTCATAACAATGCACCACACGCTGGTCATCAAAATGCTCCATGACCTTTGTCATCACAAATCTCCATGACCCTTGACATCACAATGCTCCATGTCATTGTCATCACAATGCTCCATGAAACCTCTCTTCACATTGCTCCATGCCCTTGTCATCACAAATCTCCATGACACTTGTCATCACAATGCTCGATGCCCTTCTCATCATAATGCTCCATGTCCTTGTCATTACAATCCTCCATGACCCATGTATCACAGTGTACTGTGCCCTTGTCCTCACAATGCTCCATGCCCACTCTCATCACAATAATCCATGAAACATTTCAGACCAATGCTCAATGCCCTTCTCATCACAATGCTCCATTACCTCTATCAACAGTGCTCCATGCCCCCTGCCATCACAATGTCCCACGGCCTTGTGATCACAAGGCTCCATGACCATTGTCATCACAATGCTCCAAGAGCCATGTAATCACAATGCTCCATGTCCTTGTCATCACAAAGCTACATGACACATGTCATCAGAATGTTCCATGGCCTTCTCCTCACAATGATCCATGCCCTTGTCATCACAAAGCTCCAAGACACTCGTAATCACAATGCTCCATGCCCCTTTTCATCAGAAGGCTCCATGATACTTGTCATCACAAGTCTCCATGGTCAACTCATCACAATGCTCCAAGACATTGTCATCACCATGCTCCATTCTCTTGTCATCACAATGCTCCCTGACACTTGTCGTCAGTATGCTCCATGAACTCTGTCATGACAAGGCTCCATGCCTTTTTCATCACAATGATCCATGCCCTTTTCATCACAGTGCTCCAAGACCACTGTAATCATAATGCTCCTTGCCCTTGTCATCACAAAGCTCCATGATGCATATCATCAGAATGTTCCATGCACTTCTCATCACAATGCTCCATGCCCTTGTCATCACAATGCTCCAAGACCCCTGTAATCACAATGCTCCATGCCCCTTTTCATCTCAATGCTCCATGAACACTGTCATAACAATGCACCATGCCCATCATCATAATGCTTCAGGCTATTGTCATCACAGTGAAATCAAAATGCTCCATGACCTTTGTCATCACAAAGCTCCATGACCCTTGGCATCACAATGCTCCATGTCATTGTCATCACAATGCTCCATGAAACCTCTCTTCACATTGCTCCATGTCCTTGTCATCACAAATCTCCATGACACTTGTCATCACAATGCTCGATGCCCTTCTCATCATAATGCTCCATGTCCTTGTCATTACAATCCTCCATGACCCATGTATCACAGTGTACCGTGCCCTTGTCATCACAATGCTCCATGCCCACTCTCATCACAATAATCCATGAAACATTTCAGACCAATGCTCAATGCCCTTCTCATCACAATGCTCCATTACCTCTATCAACAATGCTCCATGACCACTGCCATCGCAAAGTTCCACGGCCTTGTGATCACAAGGCTCCATGACCATTGTCATCACAATGCTCCAAGAGCCATGTAATCACAATGCTCCATGTCCTTGTCATCACAAAGCTCCATGACACATGTCATCAGAATGTTCCATGGCCTTCTCCTCACAATGCTCCATGCCCTTGTCATCACAATGCTCCATTCCCTCGTAATCACAATGCTCCATGCCCCTTTTCATCAGAATGCTCCATGAGACTTGTCATCACAAGTCTCCATGGTCATCTCATCACAATGCTCCAAGACCTTGTCATCACCATGCTCCATTCCCTGGTCCTCACAATGCTCCATGACCCCTGTCATCACAAGGCTCCATGACCCTTCTCATCACAATGCTCCAAACCCCTGTAATCACAATGCTCCATGCCACTTTTCATCACAATGCTCCATGAACCCTGTCATCACAATGAACCATGCCCATCATCATAATGCTTCAGGCTATTGTCATCACAATGAAATCAAAATGCTCCATGACCTCTGTCATCACAATGCTCCAAACCCTGGTGATCACAATGTTGCATAACACTTATCATCACAAAACCCCATGACGCTAATCATCACTATTGTCCATGGTCTTCTCATCACAAGGCTCCATGACCTTTGTCATCACAATTCTAAATACTCCTTTCATCACAATGCTCCCTTACACTTGTCGTCAGTATGCTCCATGAACTCTGTCATGACAAGGCTTCATGCCTATTTCATCACAATGATCCATGCCCTTTTCATCACAGTGATCTAAGACCACTGTAATCATAATGCTCCTTGCCCTTGTCATCACAAAGCTCCATGATGCATATCATCAGAATGTTCCATGCACTTCTCATCACAATGCTCCATGCCCTTGTCATCACAATGCTCCAAGACCCCTGTAATCACAATGCTCCATGCCCCTTTTCATCTCAATGCTCCATGAACACTGTCATAACAATGCACCATGCCCATCATCATAATGCTTCAGGCTATTGTCATCACAGTGAAATCAAAATGCTCCATGACCTCTGTCATCACAATGCTCCAAACCCTGGTGATCACACTGTTGCAAAACACTTATCATCACTACACCCCATGACGCTCATCATCACAATTATCCATGGTCTTCTCATCACAATGCTCCATGACCTTTGTCATCACAATTCTCAATACACTTGTCATCACAATGCTCCCTGACACTTGTCGTCAGAATGCACCTTGAACCCTGTGACGAAAAGGCTCCATGCCTTTTTCATCACAAAGCCCCATGCTGTTTTCATCCCAAAGCTCCATGCCATTGTCATCAAAATACTACACAAGCTTGTCATCAGAATGCTCCATGACCCTTGTCATCACAATTCTCCATGCACTTGTCAGCACAATGCTCCCTGACCCTTGTCATCACAATGATCCAAGCCATTGTCATCACAATGCTCCATTACCTTTGCCATTAGAATCCTCCATGACACTTGGAATCACAATGCTCCAAGCCATTGTCATCACAATGGGCCATTATATATGTAATCACAATGCTCCCTGACACCTCTCTTCACAATACTGCATGATCTGGTCATCACAATGCTCCATGCTCTTGTCTTCATAATGCGCCATTCCAACTGTCATCACAATAATCCATGAAACTTATTAGACGAATGCTCCATGCCCTTGTCATCACATTGCTCCATGCTCTTGTTATCACAATGTTTAAGACCCCTGTAATCAGAATGCCCCTTGCCCCTTTTCATCAGTATGCTCCATGAGACTTGTCATCGCAAGGCTCCATGGTTTTCTCATCACAATGCTCCAGGACCTTGTCATCACAATGGTTCACGACATTGTCATGAAAATTCCCAATGGCCCTTGTCTTCATAATGCTCCAAGCCCTAGTCATCACAGTGCTCCATTATATTTGTCATCACAATCCTCCCTTGCATTTGGCATCACTATGCTCCATGCTATTGTCATCGCAATGGACCATGACATATTTCATCACAATGCCCCCTGACACCTGTCTTCACAATACTCCATGCCCTTGTCATCACAATGCTCCATGCCCTGGTCATCACAATGCACCATGTCCACTGTCATCACAATAATCTATGAAACTTGTAAGACCAATGCTCCATGCCCCTGTCATAACAATGCTCCATGACCTTGTCATCACAATGCTCCATGACCCCTGTCATCACAATACTCCATGTACATTTTCAGCCCAGTGCTCCATGACCCTTGTCATCACAATGATCCATGCACTTGTCATCCCAATGTTCCATGACGCTTGTAATCACAATGCTCCATGACCCCTGTCATCACAATACTCCATGTACATTTTCAGCCCAGTGCTCCATGACCCTTGTCATCACAATGATCCATGCACTTGTCATCCCAATGTTCCATGACGCTTGTAATCACAGTGCTCCATGACATCTGTCATCACAGTGCTCCATGCCTTTGTCAGCAAAATGCTACATGACCTTGTCATTACAATGCTCTATGCGCATGTCATCACAATACTCCATTACCATTGTCATCACAATCCTCCAGGAACCTTGGGATCACATTGCTTCAGGCCCTTGTCATCAAAATGCTCCATGCTCCTTGAAATCAAAATGATCCATGACCTCTGTCATCACAATGCTCCAAACCCTTGTGATCAAAATGTTCAATAACACTTGTCCTCACAACGCTCCATGATGCCTGTCATCACAATACTCCATGCCCTTTTCATCACAATGCTCCATGAACTTTGTCATCACAATTCTCCATACACTTGTCATCAAAATGCTCCCTGACACTTGTCGTCAGAATGCTCCTTGAACTGTGTCACGAAAAGGCTCCATGTCATTTTCATCACAAATCCACATGCCGTTTTCATCCCAGTGCTCCATGCCATTGTCATCAAAATACTCCACAAGCTTGTCATCAGAATGCTCCATGACGCTTGTCATCACAATTCTCCGTGCACTTGTCAGCAAAATGCTCCCTGACCCTTATCATCACAATGCTCCAAGCCATTGTCATCACAATGCTCCATTACCTTTGTCATCAGAATCCTCCATGACAATTGGCATCACAATGCTCCAAGCCATTGTCATCACAATGCTCCATTACCTTTGTCATCAGAATCCTCCATGACACTTGGCATCACAATGCTCCATGCCATTGTCATCACAATGGGCCATTACATATGTCATCACAATGCTCCCTGACACCTCTCTTCACAATACTGCATAACCTGGTCATCACAATTCTCCATGCCCTTGTCATCACAATGTGCCATTCCAACTCTCATCAAAATAATCCATGAAACTTATTAGACCAATGCTCCTTGCCCTTGTTATCACAATGTTCCAAGACCCCTGTAATCAGAATGCTCCATGCCCCTTTTCATCAGAATGCTCCATATGACATGTCATCAGAAGGCTCCATGGATTTCTCATCACAATGCTCCATGACCTTTGTCATCACAATGCTCCAAGACCCATGTAATCACAATGCTTCATGCCCCTGTCATCGCAATGGACCATGACATTTGGCATCACAATGCTCCATGCCATTGTCTTTGAAATTGACCATGACATATGTCATCACAATGCCCCCTTACACCTGTTTTCACAATAATCCATGCCCTTGTCATCACAATGCTCCATGCCCTTGTCATCACAATGCACCAGGTCCAATGTCATCACATTAATCTATTAAACTTCTCAGACCAATGCTCCATGCCCCTGTCATCACAATGTTCCATGCCCTTGTCATCACAATGCTCCATGACCCTTGTCATCACAATGCTCCGTGACTCCAGTCATCACAATGCTTCATAACGTTTGTCATCACAACGGTCCATGCCTGCGTCATCGCAAGGCTCTGTGACCTTTGTAACCACAATGCTCCATGAACTTTTCATCACAATTCTCCGTGACCCTTGTCATCACAATGCTCCATGCCTTTTTCAGAACAATGCTCCATGACCCTTGTCATCACAATGTGCCATGTGCTTTTCATCACAATGATCCACAACCTTGTCATCGCTATGCTCCATAAACCTTGTAATCACAATGCTCCATGCACTTCTCATCCAAATGCTCTCTCACATGAGATATCACAATGTTCCATCACTTGTCATCACAATCCTCCCTCACCCCTGTTATCACAATGTTCCATGACCCCTGTCATCACAATGCTACATCCCCTTATCAGCACAATGTTCCATGACCCCTGACATCACAATGTTCCATAACCCCTGTCATCAAAATGCTCCATGACCATTTTCATCCCAAAGCTCTATGACCCCTGGCATCACAATGTTCTATAACCCCTGTCATCAAAATGTTCCATTGCACTTTTCATCAAATTGCTGCATGACCCTGTCATCAAAATGCTCCCTGCACTACTCATAACAATGCACCACACGCTGGTCATCAAAATGCTCCATGACCTTTGTCATCACAAAGCTCCATGACCCTTGGCATCACAATGCTCCATGTCATTGTCATCACAATGCTCCATGCCCTGGTCATCACAATGCACCATGTCCACTGTCATCACTATAATCTATGAAACTTGTAAGACCAATGCTCCATGCCCCTGTCATAACAATGCTCCATGACCTTGTCATCACAATGCTCCATGACCCCTGTCATCACAATACTCCATGTACATTTTCAGCCCAGTGCTCCATGACCCTTGTCATCACAATGATCCATGCACTTGTCATCCCAATGTTCCATGACGCTTGTAATCACAGTGCTCCATGACATCTGTCATCACAGTGCTCCATGCCTTTGTCAGCAAAATGCTACATGACCTTGTCATTACAATGCTCTATGCGCATGTCATCACAATACTCCATTACCATTGTCATCACAATCCTCCAGGAACCTTGGGATCACATTGCTTCAGGCCCTTGTCATCAAAATGCTCCATGCTCCTTGAAATCAAAATGATCCATGACCTCTGTCATCACAATGCTCCAAACCCTTGTGATCAAAATGTTCAATAACACTTGTCCTCACAACGCTCCATGATGCCTGTCATCACAATACTCCATGCCCTTTTCATCACAATGCTCCATGAACTTTGTCATCACAATTCTCCATACACTTGTCATCAAAATGCTCCCTGACACTTGTCGTCAGAATGCTCCTTGAACTGTGTCAGGAAAAGGCTCCATGTCATTTTCATCACAAATCCACATGCCGTTTTCATCCCAGTGCTCCATGCCATTGTCATCAAAATACTCCACAAGCTTGTCATCAGAATGCTCCATGACGCTTGTCATCACAATTCTCCGTGCACTTGTCAGCAAAATGCTCCCTGACCCTTATCATCACAATGCTCCAAGCCATTGTCATCACAATGCTCCATTACCTTTGTCATCAGAATCCTCCATGACAATTGGCATCACAATGCTCCAAGCCATTGTCATCACAATGCTCCATTACCTTTGTCATCAGAATCCTCCATGACACTTGGCATCACAATGCTCCATGCCATTGTCATCACAATGGTCCATTACATATGTCATCACAATGCTCCCTGACACCTCTCTTCACAATACTGCATAACCTGGTCATCACAATGCTCCATGCCCTTGTCATCACAATGTGCCATTCCAACTCTCATCAAAATAATCCATGAAACTTATTAGACCAATGCTCCTTGCCCTTGTTATCACAATGTTCCAAGACCCCTGTAATCAGAATGCTCCATGCCCCTTTTCATCAGAATGCTCCATATGACATGTCATCAGAAGGCTCCATGGATTTCTCATCACAATGCTCCATGACCTTTGTCATCACAATGCTCCAAGACCCATGTAATCACAATGCTTCATGCCCCTGTCATCGCAATGGACCATGACATTTGGCATCACAATACTCCATGCCATTGTCTTTGAAATTGACCATGACATATGTCATCACAATGCCCCCTTACACCTGTTTTCACAATACTCCATGCCCTTGTCATCACAATGCTCCATGCCCTTGTCATCACAATGCACCATGTCCAATGTCATCACAATAATCTATTAAACTTGTCAGACCAATGCTCCATGCCCCTGTCATCACAATGTTCCATGCCCTTGTCATCACAATGCTCCATGACCCTTGTCATCACAATGCTCCGTGACTCCAGTCATCACAATGCTTCATAACGTTTGTCATCACAACGGTCCATGCCTGCGTCATCGCAAGGCTCTGTGACCTTTGTAACCACAATGCTCCATGAACTTTTCATCACAATTCTCCGTGACCCTTGTCATCACAATGTTCCATGCCTTTTTCAGAACAATGCTCCATGACCCCTGTCATCACAATGTGCCATGTGCTTTTCATCACAATGATCCACAACCTTGTCATCGCTATGCTCCATAAACCTTGTAATCACAATGCTCCGTGCACTTCTCATCCAAATGCTCTCTCACATGAGATATCACAATGTTCCATCACTTGTCATCACAATCCTCCCTCACCCCTGTTATCACAATGTTCCATGACCCCTGTCATCACAATGCTACATCCCCTTATCAGCACAATGTTCCATGACCCCTGACATCACAATGTTCCATAACCCCTGTCATCAAAATGCTCCATGACCATTTTCATCCCAAAGCTCTATGACCCCTGGCATCACAATGTTCTATAACCCCTGTCATCAAAATGTTCCTTTGCACTTTTCATCAAATTGCTGCATGACCCTGTCATCAAAATGCTCCCTGCCCTACTCATAACAATGCACCACACGCTGGTCATCAAAATGCTCCATGACCTTTGTCATCACAAAGCTCCATGACCCTTGGCATCACAATGCTCCATGTCATTGTCATCACAATGCTCCATGAAACCTCTCTTCACATTGCTCCATGCCCTTGTCATCACAAATCTCCATGACACTTGTCATCACAATGCTCGATGCCCTTCTCATCATAATGCTCCATGTCCTTGTCATTACAATCCTCCATGACCCATGTATCACAGTGTACCGTGCCCTTGTCCTCACAATGCTCCATGCCCACTCTCATCACAATAATCCATGAAACATTTCAGACCAATGCTCAATGTGCTTCTCATCACAATGCTCCATTACCTCTATCAACAATGCTCCATGCCCCCTGCCATCACAATGTTCCACGGCCTTGTGATCACAAGGCTCCATGACCATTGTCATCACAATGCTCCAAGACCCATGTAATCACAATGCTCCATGCCCTTGTCATCACAAAGCTCCGTGACACATGTCATCAGAATGTTCCATGGCCATCTCCTCACAATGTTCCATGCCCTTGTCATCACAATGCTCCAAGACACTCGTAATCACAATGCTCCATACCCATTTTCATCAGAAGGCTCCATGATATTTGCCATCACAAGTCTCCATGGTCAACTCATCACAATGCTCCAAGACATTGTCATCACCATGCTCCATTCCCTTGTCATCACAATGCTCCCTGACACTTGTCGTCAGTATGCTCCATGAACTCTGTCATGACAAGGCTCCATGCCTTTTTCATCACAATGATCCATGCCCTTTTCATCACAGTTCTCCAAGACCACTGTAATCATAATGCTCCATGCCCTTGTCATCACATTGCTCCATGCTCTTGTTATCACAATTTTTAAGACCCCTGTAATCAGAATGCCCCATGCCCCTTTTCATCAGTATGCTCCATGAGACTTGTCATCGCAAGGCTCCATGGTTTTCTCATCCCAATGCTCCAGGACCTTGTCATCACAATGGTTCACGACATTGTCATGAAAATTCTCAATGGCCCTTGTCTTCATAATGCTCCAAGCCCTAGTCATCACAGTGCTCCATTATATTTGTCATCACAATCCTCCCTTGCATTTGGCATCACTATGCTCCATGCTATTGTCATCGCAATGGACCATGACATATTTCATCACAATGCCCCCTGACACCTGTCTTCACAATACTCCATGCCCTTGTCATCACAATGCTCCATGCCCTGGTCATCACAATGCACCATGTCCACTGTCATCACAATAATCTATGAAACTTGTAAGACCAATGCTCCATGCCCCTGTCATAACAATGCTCCATGACCTTGTCATCACAATGCTCCATGACCCCTGTCATCACAATACTCCATGTACATTTTCAGCCCAGTGCTCCATGACCCTTGTCATCACAATGATCCATGCACTTGTCATCCCAATGTTCCATGACGCTTGTAATCACAGTGCTCCATGACATCTGTCATCACAGTGCTCCATGCCTTTGTCAGCAAAATGCTACATGACCTTGTCATTACAATGCTCTATGCGCATGTCATCACAATACTCCATTACCATTGTCATCACAATCCTCCAGGAACCTTGGGATCACATTGCTTCAGGCCCTTGTCATCAAAATGCTCCATGCTCCTTGAAATCAAAATGATCCATGACCTCTGTCATCACAATGCTCCAAACCCTTGTGATCAAAATGTTCAATAACACTTGTCCTCACAACGCTCCATGATGCCTGTCATCACAATACTCCATGCCCTTTTCATCACAGTGCTCCATGAACTTTGTCATCACAATTCTCCATACACTTGTCATCAAAATGCTCCCTGACACTTGTCGTCAGAATGCTCCTTGAACTGTGTCACGAAAAGGCTCCATGGCATTTTCATCACAAATCCACATGCCGTTTTCATCCCAGTGCTCCATGCCATTGTCATCAAAATACTCCACAAGCTTGTCATCAGAATGCTCCATGACGCTTGTCATCACAATTCTCCGTGCACTTGTCAGCAAAATGCTCCCTGACCCTTATCATCACAATGCTCCATGCCATTGTCATCACAATGGGCCATTACATATGTCATCACAATGCTCCCTGACACCTCTCTTCACAATACTGCATAACCTGGTCATCACAATGCTCCATGCCCTTGTCATCACAATGTGCCATTCCAACTCTCATCACAATAATCCATGAAACTTATTAGACCAATGCTCCTTGCCCTTGTTATCACAATGTTCCAAGACCCCTGTAATCAGAATGCTCCATGCCCCTTTTCATCAGAATGCTCCATATGACATGTCATCAGAAGGCTCCATGGATTTCTCATCACAATGCTCCATGACCTTTGTAATCACAATGCTCCAAGACCCATGTAATCACAATGCTTCATGCCCCTGTCATCGCAATGGACCATGACATTTGGCATCACAATGCTCCATGCCATTGTCTTTGAAATTGACCATGACATATGTCATCACAATGCCCCCTTACACCCGTTTTCACAATAATCCATGCCCTTGTCATCACAATGCTCCATGCCCTTGTCATCACAATGCACCAGGTCCAATGTCATCACATTAATCTATTAAACTTCTCAGACCAATGCTCCATGCCCCTGTCATCACAATGTTCCATGCCCTTGTCATCACAATGCTCCATGACCCTTGTCATCACAATGCTCCGTGACTCCAGTCATCACAATGCTTCATAACGTTTGTCATCACAACGGTCCATGCCTGCGTCATCGCAAGGCTCTGTGACCTTTGTAACCACAATGCTCCATGAACTTTTCATCACAATTCTCCGTGACCCTTGTCATCACAATGCTCCATGCCTTTTTCAGAACAATGCTCCATGACCCTTGTCATCACAATGTGCCATGTGCTTTTCATCACAATGATCCACAACCTTGTCATCGCTATGCTCCATAAACCTTGTAATCACAATGCTCCATGCACTTCTCATCCAAATGCTCTCTCACATGAGATATCACAATGTTCCATCACTTGTCATCACAATCCTCCCTCACCCCTGTTATCACAATGTTCCATGACCCCTGTCATCACAATGCTACATCCCCTTATCAGCACAATGTTCCATGACCCCTGACATCACAATGTTCCATAACCCCTGTCATCAAAATGCTCCATGACCATTTTCATCCCAAAGCTCTATGACCCCTGGCATCACAATGTTCTATAACCCCTGTCATCAAAATGTTCCATTGCACTTTTCATCAAATTGCTGCATGACCCTGTCATCAAAATGCTCCCTGCCCTACTCATAACAATGCACCACACGCTGGTCATCAAAATGCTCCATGACCTTTGTCATCACAAAGCTCCATGACCCTTGGCATCACAATGCTCCATGTCATTGTCATCACAATGCTCCATGAAACCTCTCTTCACATTGCTCCATGCCCTTGTCATCACAAATCTCCATGACACTTGTCATCACAATGCTCGATGCCCTTCTCATCATAATGCTCCATGTCCTTGTCATTACAATCCTCCATGACCCATGTATCACAGTGTACCGTGCCCTTGTCATCACAATGCTCCATGCCCACTCTCATCACAATAATCCATGAAACATTTCAGACCAATGCTCAATGCCCTTCTCATCACAATGCTCCATTACCTCTATCAACAATGCTCCATGCCCCCTGCCATCACAATGTTCCACGGCCTTGTGATCACAAGGCTCCATGACCATTGTCATCACAATGCTCCAAGACCCATGTAATCACAATGCTCCATGCCCTTGTCATCACAAAGCTCCGTGACACATGTCATCAGAATGTTCCATGGCCATCTCCTCACAATGTTCCATGCCCTTGTCATCACAATGCTCCAAGACACTCGTAATCACAATGCTCCATGCCCCTTTTCATCAGAAGGCTCCATGATATTTGCCATCACAAGTCTCCATGGTCAACTCATCACAATGCTCCAAGACCTTGTCATCAACATGCTCCATTCCCTTGTCATCACAATGCTCCCTGACACTTGTCGTCAGTATGCTCAATGAACTCTGTCATGACAAGGCTCCATGCCTTTTTCATCACAATGATCCATGCCCTTTTCATCACAGTTCTCCAAGACCACTGTAATCATAATGCTCCATGCCCTTGTCATCACAATGCTCCAAGACCCCTGTAATCACAATGCTCCATGCCCCTTTTCATCTCAATGCTCCATGAACACTGTCATAACAATGCACCATGCCCATCATCATAATGCTTCAGGCTATTGTCATCACAGTGAAATCAAAATGCTCCATGACCTTTGTCATCACAAATCTCCATGACCCTTGGCATCACAATGCTCCATGTCATTGTCATCACAATGCTCCATGAAACCTCTCTTCACATTGCTCCATGTCCTTGTCATCACAAATCTCCATGACACTTGTCATCACAATGCTCGATGCCCTTCTCATCATAATGCTCCATGTCATTGTCATTACAATCCTCCATGACCCATGTATCACAGTGTACCGTGCCCTTGTCATCACAATGCTCCATGCCCACTCTCATCACGATAATCCATGAAACATTTCAGACCAATGCTCAATGCCCTTCTCATCACAATGCTCCATTACCTCTATCAACAATGCTCCATGAACCCTGCCATCACAATGTTCCACGGCCTTGTGATCACAAAGCTCCATGACCCTTGTCATCACAATGCTCCAAGAGCCATGTAATCACAATGCTCCATGACCTTGTCATCACAAACCTCCATGACACATGTCATCAGAATGTTCCATGGCATTCTGCTCACAATGCTCCATGCCCTTGTCATCACAATGCTCCATACCCTCGTAATCACAATGCTCCATGCCCCTTTTCATCAGAATGCTCCATGAGACTTGTCATCACAAGTCTCCATGGTCATCTCATCACAATACTCCAAGACCTTGTCATCACCATGCTCCATTCCCTGGTCATCACAATGCTCCATGACCCCTGTCATCACAAGGCTCCATGACCCTTCTCATCACAATGCTCCAAACCCCTGTAATCACAATGCTCCATGCCCCTTTTCATCACAATGCTCCATGAACCCTGTCATCACAATGAACCATGCCCATCATCATAATGCTTCAGGCTATTGTCATCACAATGAAATCAAAATGCTCCATGACCTCTGTCATCACAATGCTCCAAACCCTGGTGATCACAATGTTGCATAACACTTATCATCACAAAACCCCATGATGCTAATCATCACTATTATCCATGGTCTTCTCATCACAAGGCTCCATGACCTTTGTCATCACAATTCTCAATACTCTTTTCATCACAATGCTCCCTGACACTTGTCGTCAGTATGCTCCATGAACTCTTTCATGACAAGGCTCCATGCCTTTTTCATCACAATGATCCATGCCCTTTTCATCACAGTGCTCCAAGACCCCTGTAATCATAATGCTCCTTGCCCTTGTCATCACAAAGCTCCATGATGCATATCATCAGAATGTTCCATGCACTTCTCATCACAATGCTCCATGCCCTTGTCATCACAATGCTCCAAGACCCCTGTAATCACAATGCTCCATGCCCCTTTTCATCTCAATGCTCCATGAACACTGTCATAACAATGCACCATGCCCATCATCATAATGCTTCAGGCTATTGTCATCACAGTGAAATCAAAATGCTCCATGACCTTTGTCATCACAAAGCTCCATGACCTTTGGCATCACAATGCTCCATGTCATTGTCATCACAATGCTCCATGAAACCTCTCTTCACATTGCTCCATGTCCTTGTCATCACAAATCTCCATGACACTTGTCATCACAATGCTCGATGACCTTCTAATCACAATGCTCCATGCCCTTGTCATTACAGTCCTGCATGACCCATGTATCACAGTGTTCCGTGCCCTTTTCATCACAATGCTCCATGCCCACTCTCATCACAATAATCCATGAAACATTTCAGACCAAAGTTCCATACCCTTCTCATCACAATGCTCCATTACCCCTGTCATAACAATGCACCATGACCCCTGCCATCACAATATTCCACTGCCTAGTCATCACCAAGTTCCATGACACTTCTCATCACAATGCTCAAGAACCCTGAAATCACAATGCTACATTCCCTTGTCATCACAAAGCTCCATGACGCATGCCATCTTAATGTTCCATGGCCTTCTCATCACAATGCTCCATACCTTTGTCATCACAATGCTCCAAGACCCCCGTAATCACAATGCTCCATGCCCCATTTCATCTCAGTGCTTCATGAACCCTGTCATCACAGTGAACCATGCCCATCATCATAAAGCTTCAGGCTATTGTTATCACAATTAAATCAATATTCTCCATGACCTCTGTGTTCCTAATGCTCCAAACCCTTGTGATCACAATGTTGCATAACAATTATCATCACAATGCTCCATGACATTTGTCATCACAATGCTCGATGCCCTTCTAATCACAATGCTCCATGCCCTTGTCATTACAGTTCTGCATGACCCATGTATCACAGTGTTCCGAGCCCTTGTCATCACAATGCTCCATGCCCACTCTCATCACAATAATCCATGAAACATTTCAGACCCACGTTCCATACCCTTCTCATCACAATGCTCCATTAACCCTGTCATAACAATGCACCATGATCCCTGCCATCACAATGTTCCACGGCCTAGTTATCACAAGGTTCCATGACACTTCTCATCACAATGCTCAAGACCCCTGAAATCACAATGCTACATTCCCTTGTCATCACAAAGCTCCATGACGCATGTCATCAGAATGTTCCATGGCCTTCTCATCACAATGCTACATAACCTTGTCATCACAATGCTCCAAGACCCTTGTAATCACAATGCTCCATGCCCCTTTTCATCTCAATGCTTCATGAACCCTGTCATCACAATGAACCATGCCCATCATCATAATGCTTCATGCTATTGTCATCACAATTAAATCAATATTCTCCATGACCTCTGTGATCATAATGCTCCAAACCCTTGTGATCACAATATTGCATAACACTTATCATCACAACACCCCATGACGCTCATCATCTCAATTATCCATGGTCTTCTCATCACAATGCTCCATGATCTTTGTCATCACAATGCTCAATACACTTGTCATCACAATGCTCCCTGACCCTTGTCATCAGTATGCTCCTTGAACCCTGTCATGACAAGGCTCCATGCCTTTTTCATCACAATGATCCATGACCTTTTCATCGCAATCCCCCAGGATCCCTGTAATCACAATGCTCCATGCCATTGTCATCACAAAACTCCATGACGCATGTCATCAGAATGCTCCATGGCCTTCTCATCACAATGCTCCATGCCCTTGTCATCACAATGCTCCAAGACCCCTGTAATCACAAAGCTCTATGCCCCTTTTCATCAGAATGCTCTATGAGACTTGTCATCACATGTCTCCATGGTCATCTCATCACAATGCTCCACGACCTTGTCATCACCGTGCTCCGTTCCGTTGTCATCAGAATGCTCCATGGCCCCTGTCATCACAATAATCCATGAATATTTTCAGCCCAATGCTCCACGACTTTCTCATCACAATGCTCCATGGCCAATATCATCACAATGCTCCATGACCACTGTCATCACAACACTCCATGACACCTGACAACAAAATGATCCAGGACTCTTGTCATCACAATGCTCCATTCCCTAGTCATCACAATGTTCCATGACCCCTGTCATCACAACACTTTATGAACATATTCAGCCCAGTGCTCCATGACCCATGTCATCACAATGATCCATGACCTTGTCATCCCAATGCTCCATGACCCATGTATTCACAATGCTCTGTGACGCTTGTCATCACAGTGCTCCATGACACATGTCATCACAATGCTCCATGCCATTGTCTGCAAAATGGTACATGACCTTGTCATTACAATGCTCTATTCGCTTGTCATCACAATACTCCATTAACATTGTCATCACAATCCTCCATGAACCTTGGGATCACATTGCTCCATGCCCTGGTCATCACACTGCTCCATGCTCCTTGAAATCAAAATGATCCATGACCTCTGTCATCACAATGCTCCAAACCCTTGTGATCACAGTGTTCCATAACACTTGTTATCACAACGCTCCATGATGCCTGTCATCACAATACTCCATGCCGTTTTCATCACAATGCTCCATGACCTTTGTCATCACAATTCTCAATACACTTGTCATCAAAATGCTCCCTGACATTTGTCATCAGAATGCTCCTTGAAACCTGTCACGAAAAGGCTCTATGGTTTTTAATCACAGTGCCCCATGCCATTTTCATCCCAATGTTCCATGCCATTGTCATCAAAATACTCCACAAGCTTGTCATCAGAATGCTCCATGACCCTTGTCATCACAATTCTCCATGCACTTGTCAGCACAATGCTCCCTGACCCTTGTCATCACAATGCTCCAAGCCATTGTCATCACAATGCACCATTACCTTTGTCATCAGAATCCTCCATGACACTTGGCATCACAATGCTCCATGCCATTGTCATCAGAATGGGCCATAACATATGTCATCACCATGCTCCCTGACACCTGTCTTCACAATACTGCATGACCTGGTCATCACTACGCTCCATGCCCTTTTCATCACTATGCGCCATTCCAACTGTCATCGCAATAATCCATGAAACATATTAGACCAATGCTCCATGCCCTTGTCATCACAATGCTCCATGCCCTTGTTCTCACAATGTTCCAAGACCCCTGTAATCAGAAAGCTCCATGCCCCTTTTCATCAGTATGCTCTATGAGACTTGTCATCACAAGGCTCCATGGTTTTCTCATCACAGTGCTCCAGGAACTTGTCATCACAATGCTTCACGACCTTGTCATGAAAACTCTCAATGGCCCTTGTCATCATAATGCTCCAAGCCCTAGTCATCACAATGCTCCATTATATTTGTCATCACAATCCTCCATTACATTTGGCATCACAATGCTCCATGCCATTGTCATCGCAATGGACCATGACATATGTCATCACAATGCTCCCTGACACCTGTCTTCACAATACTCCATGCCCTTGTCATCACAATGCACCATGTACACTGTCATGACAATAATCTATAAAACTTGTCAGACCAATGCTCCATGCCCCTTTCATCACAATGCTCCATGCCCTTGTCATCACAATGCTTCATGACCCCTGTCATCACAATGCTCCTTGACTCCAGTCATCACAATGCTTCATAAAGTTTGTCATCACAACGGTCCATGCCCGCATCATCACAAGGCTCTGTGACCTATGTAACCACAATGCTCCATGAACTTTTAATCACAATGCTCCGTGACCCTTGTCATCACAATGCTCCATGCCATTGTCAGAACAATGCTCCATGACATCTGTCATCAGAATGCTCCGTGACCCCAGTCATCACAATGCTTCATAACGTTTCTCAGCACATCGGTCCATGCCCGCGTCATCGCAAAGCTCTGTGACCTTTGTAACCACAATGCTCCATGAATTTTTGATCACAATGCTCCATGACCCTGTCATCACAATGCTCCATGCCCTTGTCATCACAAAGCTCCATGACGCATGTGATCAGAATGTTCCATGGCCTTCACATCACAATGCTCCATACCCTACTCATCATAATGCTCTAAGACCCCTGTAAACACAATGCTCCATGCCCCTTTTCATCTCAATGCTCCATGAACCCTGTCATCACAATGCACCATGCCCATCATCATAATGCTTCAGGCTATTGTCATCACAATGAAATCAATATTCTCCATGACCTCTGTCATCATAATGCTCCAAACCCTTGTGATCACAATGTTCCATAACACGTATCATCACAACACCCCATGACGCACATCATCACAATTATCCATGGCCTTCTCATCACAATGCTCCATGATCTTTCTCATCACAATGCTCAATACACTTGTCATCACAATGCTCCCTGACACTTGTCGTCAGTATGCTCATTGTACCCTGTCATGACAAGGCTCCATGCCTTTTTCATCACAATAATCCATGCCCTTTTCATCACAATGCTCCAAGATCCCTGTAATCACAATGCTCCAAGCCCTAGTCATCAAGAAATCCATAACGCATGTCATCAGAATGCTTCATGGCCTTCTCATCACAATGCACCATGCCCTTGTCATCACAGTGCTCCAAGACCCCTGTAATCACAATGCCCCATGCCCCTTTTCATCAGAATGCTCCATGAGACTTGTCATCTCAAGTCTCCATGGTCTTCTCATCACAATGCTCCACGACCTTGTCATCACCATGCTCCGTTCCGTTGTCATCAGAATGCTCCATGGCCCCTGTCATCACAATAATCCATGAATATTTTCAGCCCAATGCTCCAGGACTTTCTCATCACAATGCTCCATGGCCAATATCATCACAATGCTCCATGACCACTGTCATCACAACACTCCATGACACCTGACAACAAAATGATCCAGGACTCTTGTCATCACAATGCTCCATTCCCTAGTCATCACAATGTTCCATGACCCCTGTCATCACAACACTTTATGAACATATTCAGCCCAGTGCTCCATGACCCATGTCATCACAATGATCCATGACCTTGTCATCCCAATGCTCCATGACCCATGTATTCACAATGCTCTGTGACGCTTGTCATCACAGTGCTCCATGACACATGTCATCACAATGCTCCATGCCATTGTCTGCAAAATGGTACATGACCTTGTCATTACAATGCTCTATTCGCTTGTCATCACAATACTCCATTAACATTGTCATCACAATCCTCCATGAACCTTGGGATCACATTGCTCCATGCCCTGGTCATCACACTGCTCCATGCTCCTTGAAATCAAAATGATCCATGACCTCTGTCATCACAATGCTCCAAACCCTTGTGATCACAGTGTTCCATAACACTTGTTATCACAACGCTCCATGATGCCTGTCATCACAATACTCCATGCCGTTTTCATCACAATGCTCCATGACCTTTGTCATCACAATTCTCAATACACTTGTCATCAAAATGCTCCCTGACATTTGTCATCAGAATGCTCCTTGAAACCTGTCACGAAAAGGCTCTATGGTTTTTAATCACAGTGCCCCATGCCATTTTCATCCCAATGTTCCATGCCATTGTCATCAAAATACTCCACAAGCTTGTCATCAGAATGCTCCATGACCCTTGTCATCACAATTCTCCATGCACTTGTCAGCACAATGCTCCCTGACCCTTGTCATCACAATGCTCCAAGCCATTGTCATCACAATGCACCATTACCTTTGTCATCAGAATCCTCCATGACACTTGGCATCACAATGCTCCATGCCATTGTCATCACAATGGGCCATAACATATGTCATCACCATGCTCCCTGACACCTGTCTTCACAATACTGCATGACCTGGTCATCACTACGCTCCATGCCCTTTTCATCACTATGCGCCATTCCAACTGTCATCGCAATAATCCATGAAACATATTAGACCAATGCTCCATGCCCTTTTCATCACAATGCTCCATGCCCTTGTTCTCACAATGTTCCAAGACCCCTGTAATCAGAAAGCTCCATGCCCCTTTTCATCAGTATGCTCTATGAGACTTGTCATCACAAGGCTCCATGGTTTTCTCATCACAGTGCTCCAGGAACTTGTCATCACAATGCTTCACGACCTTGTCATGAAAACTCTCAATGGCCCTTGTCATCATAATGCTCCAAGCCCTAGTCATCACAATGCTCCATTATATTTGTCATCACAATCCTCCATTACATTTGGCATCACAATGCTCCATGCCATTGTCATCGCAATGGACCATGACATATGTCATCACAATGCTCCCTGACACCTGTCTTCACAATACTCCATGCCCTTGTCATCACAATGCACCATGTACACTGTCATGACAATAATCTATGAAACTTGTCCGACCAATGCTCCATGACCCTTTCATCACAATGCTCCATGCCCTTGTCATCACAATGCTTCATGACCCCTGTCATCACAATGCTCCTTGACTCCAGTCATCACAATGCTTCATAACGTTTGTCATCACAACGGTCCATGCCCGCATCATCACAAGGCTCTGTGACCTATGTAACCACAATGCTCCATGAACTTTTAATCACAATGCTCCGTGACCCTTGTCATCACAATGCTCCATGCCATTGTCAGAACAATGCTCCATGACATCTGTCATCAGAATGCTCCGTGACCCCAGTCATCACAATGCTTCATAACGTTTCTCAGCACAACGGACCATGCCCGCGTCATCGCAAAGCTCTGTGACCTTTGTAAACACAATGCTCCATGAATTTTTGATCACAATGCTCCATGACCCTTGTCATCACAATGTGCCATGCGCTTTTCATCACAATGATCCACAACCTTGTCATCGCTATGCTCCATAAACCTTGTAATCACAATGCTCCATGCACTTCTCATCCAAATGCTCTCTCACATGAGATATCACAATGTTCCATCACAGGTCATCACAATCCTCCCTCACCCCTGTTATCGCAATGTTCCATGACCCCTGTCATCACAGTGCTACATCCACTTATCAGCACAATTTTCCATGACCCCTGACATCACAATTTTCCATAACCCCTGTCATCAAAATGCTCCATGACCCTTTTCATACCAAAGCTCCATGACCCCTGGCATCACAATGTTCTATAACCTCTGTCATCAAAATGTTCCATGACACTTTTCATCAAATTACTACATGACCCTGTCATAAAAAGGCTCCCTGCCCTTCTCATCACAATGCACCACACCCTTGTCATCAAAATGCTTCATGACCATTGTCATCACAAAGCTCCATGACCCTTGGCATCACAATGCTCCATGTCATTGTCATCACAATGCTCCATGAACACTCTCATCACATTGCTCCATGCCCTTGTCATCACAAAGCTCCATGACACTTATCATCACAATGCTCGATGCCTTTCTCATCACAATGCTCGATGCCCTTGTCATTACAATCCTCCATGACCAATGTATCACAGTGCACCGTGCCCTTGTCATCAAAATGCTCCATGCCCACTCTCATCACAATAATCCATGAAACATTTCAGACAAATGCACAATGCCCTTCTCATTACAATGCTCCATTACCTCTGTCATAGCAATGCTCCATGACCGCTGCCATCAAAATGTTCCACGGCCTTGTCATCACAAGGCTTCATGACCCTTGTCATCACAATGCTCCAAGACCCATGTAATCACAATGCTCCATGCCCTTGTCATCACAAAGCTCTATGACGCATGTCATTCGAAAGTTCCATGGCCTTCTCCTCACAATCCTCCATGCCCTTGTCATCACAATGCTCCAAGACCCATGTAATCACAATGCTCCATGCCCTTGTCATCACAAAGCTCCTTGACACATGTCATCAGAATGTTCCATGGCCTTCTCCTCACAATGTTCCATGCCCTTGTCATCACAAAGCTCCAAGACACTCGTAATCACAATGCTCCATGCCCCTTTTCATCAGAAGGCTCCATGATACTTGTCATCACAAGTCTCCATGGTCAACTCATCACAATGCTCCAAGACATTGTCATCACCATGCTCCATTCTCTTGTCATCACAATGCTCCCTGACACTTGTCGTCAGTATGCTCCATGAACTCTGTCATGACAAGGCTCCATGCCTTTTTCATCACAATGATCCATGCCCTTTTCATCACAGTGCTCCAAGACCACTGTAATCATAATGCTCCTTGCCCTTGTCATCACAAAGCTCCATGATGCATATCATCAGAATGTTCCATGCACTTCTCATCACAATGCTCCATGCCCTTGTCATCACAATGCTCCAAGACCCCTGTAATCACAATGCTCCATGCCCCTTTTCATCTCAATGCTCCATGAACACTGTCATAACAATGCACCATGCCCATCATCATAATGCTTCAGGCTATTGCCATCACAGTGAAATCAAAATGCTCCATGACCTTTGTCATCACAAAGCTCCATGACCCTTGGCATCACAATGCTCCATGTCATTGTCATCACAATGCTCCATGAAACCTCTCTTCACATTGCTCAATGTCCTTGTCATCACAAATCTCCATGACACTTGTCATCACAATGCTCGATGCCCTTCTCATCATAATGCTCCATGTCCTTGTCATTACAATCCTCCATGACCCATGTATCACAGTGTACCGTGCCCTTGTCATCACAATGCTCCATGCCCACTCTCATCACAATAATCCATGAAACATTTCAGACCAATGCTCAGTGCCCTTCTCATCACAATGCTCCATTACCTCTATCAACAATGCTCCATGACCACTGCCATCACAATGTTCCACGGACTTGTGATCACAAGGTTCCATGACCATTGTCATCACAATGCTCCAAGAGCCATGTAATCACAATGCTCCATGTCCTTGTCATCACAAAGCTCCATGACACATGTCATCAGAATGTTCCATGGCTTTCTCCTCACAATGCTCCATGCCTTTGTCATCACAATGCTCCATACCCTTGTAATCACAATGCTCCATGCCGCTTTTCATCAGAATGCTCCATGAGACTTGTCATCACAAGTCTCCATGGTCATCTCATCACAATGCTCCAAGACCTTGTCATCACCATGCTCCATTCCCTGGTCCTCACAATGCTCCATGACCCCTGTCATCACAAGGCTCCATGACCCTTCTCATCACAATGCTCCAAAACCCTGTAATCACAATGCTCCATGCCCCTTTTCATCACAATGCTCCATGAACCCTGTCATCACAATGAACCATTCCCATCATCATAATGCTTCAGGCTATTGTCATCACAATGAAATCAAAATGCTCCATGACCTCTGTCATCACAATGCTCCAAACCCTGGTGATCACAATGTTGCATAACACTTATCATCACAAAACCCCATGACGCTAATCATCACTATTATCCATGGTCTTCTCATCACAAGGCTCCATGACCTTTGTCATCACAATTCTAAATACTCCTTTCATCACAATGCTCCCTTACACTTGTCGTCAGTATGCCCCATGAACTCTGTCATGACAAGGCTCCATGCCTTTTTCATCACAATGATCCATGCCCTTTTCATCACAGTGCTCCAAGACCCCTGTAATCATAATGCTCCTTGCCCTTGTCATCACAAAGCTCCATGATGCATATCATCAGAATGTTCCATGCACTTCTCATCACAATGCTCCATGCCCTTGTCATCACAATGCTCCAAGACCCCTGTAATCACAATGCTCCATGCCCCTTTTCATCTCAATGCTCCATGAACACTGTCATAACAATGCACCATGCCCATCATCATAATGCTTCTGGCTATTGTCATCACAGTGAAATCAAAATGCTCCATGACCTCTGTCATCACAATGCTCCAAACCCTGGTGATCACACTGTTGCAAAACACTTATCATCACAACACCCCATGACGCTCATCATCACAATTATCCATGGTCTTCTCATCACAATGCTCCATGACCTTTGTCATCACAATTCTCAATACACTTGTCATCACAATGCTCCCTGACACTTGTCGTCAGAATGCACCTTGAACCCTGTGACGAAAAGGCTCCATGCCTTTTTCATCACAAAGCCCCATGCTGTTTTCATCCCAAAGCTCCAGGCCATTGTCCTCAAAATACTACACAAGCTTGTCATCAGAATGCTCCATGACCCTTGTCATCACAATTCTCCATGCACTTGTCAGCACAATGCTCCCTGACCCTTGTCATCACAATGATCCAAGCCATTGTCATCACAATGCTCCATTACCTTTGCCATTAGAATCCTCCATGACACTTGGAATCACAATGCTCCAAGCCATTGTCATCACAATGGGCCATTACATATGTAATCACAATGCTCCCTGACACCTCTCTTCACAATACTGCATGATCTGGTCATCACAATGCTCCATGCTCTTGTCTTCATAATGCGCCATTCCAACTGTCCTCACAATAATCCATGAAACTTATTAGACGAATGCTCCATGCCCTTGTCATCACATTGCTCCATGCTCTTGTTATCACAATGTTTAAGACCCCTGTAATCAGAATGCCCCATGCCCCTTTTCATCAGTATGCTCCATGAGACTTGTCATCGCAAGGCTCCATGGTTTTCTCATCACAATGCTCCAGGACCTTGTCATCACAATGGTTCACGACATTGTCATGAAAATTCTCAATGGCCCTTGTCTTCATAATGCTCCAAGCCCTAGTCATCACAGTGCTCCATTATATTTGTCATCACAATCCTCCCTTGCATTTGGCATCACTATGCTCCATGCTATTGTCATCGCAATGGACCATGACATATTTCATCACAATGCCCCCTGACACCTGTCTTCACAATACTCCATGCCCTTGTCATCACAATGCTCCATGCCCTGGTCATCACAATGCACCATGTCCACTGTCATCACAATAATCTATGAAACTTGTAAGACCAATGCTCCATGCCCCTGTCATAACAATGCTCCATGACCTTGTCATCACAATGCTCCATGACCCCTGTCATCACAATACTCCATGTACATTTTCAGCCCAGTGCTCCATGACCCTTGTCATCACAATGATCCATGCACTTGTCATCCCAATGTTCCATGACGCTTGTAATCACAGTGCTCCATGACATCTGTCATCACAGTGCTCCATGCCTTTGTCAGCAAAATGCTACATGACCTTGTCATTACAATGCTCTATGCGCATGTCATCACAATACTCCATTACCATTGTCATCACAATCCTCCAGGAACCTTGGGATCACATTGCTTCAGGCCCTTGTCATCAAAATGCTCCATGCTCCTTGAAATCAAAATGATCCATGACCTCTGTCATCACAATGCTCCAAACCCTTGTGATCAAAATGTTCAATAACACTTGTCCTCACAACGCTCCATGATGCCTGTCATCAAAATACTCCATGCCCTTTTCATCACAATGCTTCATGAACTTTGTCATCACAATTCTCCATACACTTGTCATCAAAATGCTCCCTGACACTTGTCGTCAGAATGCTCCTTGAACTGTGTCACGAAAAGGCTCCATGCCATTTTCATCACAAATCCACATGCCGTTTTCATCCCAGTGCTCCATGCCATTGTCATCAAAATACTCCACAAGCTTGTCATCAGAATGCTCCATGACGCTTGTCATCACAATTCTCCGTGCACTTGTCAGCAAAATGCTCCCTGACCCTTATCATCACAATGCTCCAAGCCATTGTCATCACAATGCTCCATTACCTTTGTCATCAGAATCCTCCATGACAATTGGCATCACAATGCTCCAAGCCATTGTCATCACAATGCTCCATTACCTTTGTCATCAGAATCCTCCATGACACTTGGCATCACAATGCTCCATGCCATTGTCATCACAATGGGCCATTACATATGTCATCACAATGCTCCCTGACACCTCTCTTCACAATACTGCATAACCTGGTCATCACAATGCTCCATGCCCTTGTCATCACAATGTGCCATTCCAACTCTCATCACAATAATCCATGAAACTTATTAGACCAATGCTCCTTGCCCTTGTTATCACAATGTTCCAAGACCCCTGTAATCAGAATGCTCCATGCCCCTTTTCATCAGAATGCTCCATATGACATGTCATCAGAAGGCTCCATGGATTTCTCATCACAATGCTCCATGACCTTTGTCATCACAATGCTCCAAGACCCATGTAATCACAATGCTTCATGCCCCTGTCATCGCAATGGACCATGACATTTGGCATCACAATGCTCCATGCCATTGTCTTTGAAATTGACCATGACATATGTCATCACAATGCCCCCTTACACCTGTTTTCACAATACTCCATGCCCTTGTCATCACAATGCTCCATGCCCTTGTCATCACAATGCACCAGGTCCAATGTCATCACATTAATCTATTAAACTTCTCAGACCAATGCTCCATGCCCCTGTCATCACAATGTTCCATGCCCTTGTCATCACAATGCTCCATGACCCTTGTCATCACAATGCTCCGTGACTCCAGTCATCACAATGCTTCATAACGTTTGTCATCACAACGGTCCATGCCTGCGTCATCGCAAGGCTCTGTGACCTTTGTAACCACAATGCTCCATGAACTTTTCATCACAATTCTCCGTGACCCTTGTCATCACAATGCTCCATGCCTTTTTCAGAACAATGCTCCATGACCCTTGTCATCACAATGTGCCATGTGCTTTTCATCACAATGATCCACAACCTTGTCATCGCTATGCTCCATAAACCTTGTAATCACAATGCTCCATGCACTTCTCATCCAAATGCTCTCTCACATGAGATATCACAATGTTCCATCACTTGTCATCACAATCCTCCCTCACCCCTGTTATCACAATGTTCCATGACCCCTGTCATCACAATGCTACATCCCCTTATCAGCACAATGTTCCATGACCCCTGACATCACAATGTTCCATAACCCCTGTCATCAAAATGCTCCATGACCATTTTCATCCCAAAGCTCTATGACCCCTGGCATCACAATGTTCTATAACCCCTGTCATCAAAATGTTCCATTGCACTTTTCATCAAATTGCTGCATGACCCTGTCATCAAAATGCTCCCTGCCCTACTCATAACAATGCACCACACGCTGGTCATCAAAATGCTCCATGACCTATATCATCACAAAGCTCCATGACCCTTGGCATCACAATGCTCCATGTCATTGTCATCACAATGCTCCATGAAACCTCTCTTCACATTGCTCCATGCCCTTGTCATCACAAATCTCCATGACACTTGTCATCACAATGCTCGATGCCCTTCTCATCATAATGCTCCATGTCCTTGTCATTACAATCCTCCATGACCCATGTATCACAGTGTACCGTGCCCATGTCCTCACAATGCTCCATGCCCACTCTCATCACAATAATCCATGAAACATTTCAGACCAATGCTCAATGCCCTTCTCATCACAATGCTCCATTACCTCTATCAACAATGTTCCATGCCCCCTGCCATCACAATGTTCCACGGCCTTGTGATCACAAGGCTCCATGACCATTGTCATCACAATGCTCCAAGACCCATGTAATCACAATGCTCCATGCCCTTGTCATCACAAAGCTCCATGACACATGTCATCAGAATGTTCCATGGCCATCTCCTCACAATGTTCCATGCCCTTGTCATCACAATGCTCCAAGACACTCGTAATCACTATGCTCCATGCCCCTTTTCATCAGAAGGCTCCATGATATTTGCCATCACAAGTCTCCATGGTCAACTCATCACAATGCTCCAAGACCTTGTCATCACCATGCTCCATTCCCTTGTCATCACAATGCTCCCTGACACTTGTCGTCAGTATGCTCAATGAACTCTGTCATGACAAGGCTCCATGCCTTTTTCATCACAATGATCCATGCCCTTTTCATCACAGTTCTCCAAGACCACTGTAATCATAATGCTCCATGCCCTTGTCATCACAATGC
The DNA here is from genome assembly GCF_025265405.1 of Mesoplodon densirostris. Lineage (NCBI taxonomy): Eukaryota > Metazoa > Chordata > Mammalia > Artiodactyla > Ziphiidae > Mesoplodon > Mesoplodon densirostris. Next base: position 11,175,687 of record NW_026778195.1, on the reverse strand, counting down.
TCCAAGACCCCTGTAATCACAATGCTCCATGCCCCTTTTCATCTCAATGCTCCATGAACACTGTCATAACAATGCACCAAGCCCATCATCATAATGCTTCAGGCTATTGTCATCACAGTGAAATCAAAATGCTCCATGACCTTTGTCATCACAAAGCTCCATGACCCTTGGCATCACAATGCTCCATGTCATTGTCATCACAATGCTCCATGAAACCTCTCTTCACATTGCTCCATGTCCTTGTCATCACAAATCTCCATGACACTTGTCATCACAATGCTCGATGCCCTTCTCATCATAATGCTCCATGTCCTTGTCATTACAATCCTCCATGACCCATGTATCACAGTGTACCGTGCCCTTGTCATCACAATGCTCCATGCCCACTCTCATCACAATAATCCATGAAACATTTCAGACCAATGCTCAATGCCCTTCTCATCACAATGCTCCATTACCTCTATCAACAATGCTCCATGACCCCTGCCATCACAATGTTCCACGGCCTTGTGATCACAAGGCTCCATGACCCTTGTCATCACAATGCTCCAAGAGCCATGTAATCACAATGCTCCATGACCTTGTCATCACAAAGCTCCATGACACATGTCATCAGTATGTTCCATGGCCTTCTCCTCACAATGCTCCATGCCCTTGTCATCACAATGCTCCATACCCTCGTAATCACAATGCTCCATGCCCCTTTTCATCAGAATGCTCCATGAGACTTGTCATCACAAGTCTCCATGGTCATCTCATCACAATGCTCCAAGACCTTGTCATCACCATGCTCCATTCCCTGGTCATCACAATGCTCCATGACCCCTGTCATCACAAGGCTCCATGACCCTTCTCATCACAATGCTCCAAACCCCTGTAATCATAATGCTCCATGCCCCTTTTCATCACAATGCTCCATGAACCCTGTCATCACAATGAACCATGCCCATCATCATAATGCTTCAGGCTATTGTCATCACAATGAAATCAAAATGCTCCATGACCTCTGTCATCACAATGCTCCAAACCCTGGTGATCACAATGTTGCATAACACTTATCATCACAAAACCCCATGATGCTAATCATCACTATTATCCATGGTCTTCTCATCACAAGGCTCCATGACCTTTGTCATCACAATTCTCAATACTCTTTTCATCACAATGCTCCCTGACACTTGTTGTCAGTATGCTCCATGAACTCTGTCATGACAAGGCTCCATGCCTTTTTCATCACAATGATCCATGCCCTTTTCATCACAGTGCTCCAAGACCCCTGTAATCATAATGCTCCTTGCCCTTGTCATCACAAAGCTCCATGATGCATATCATCAGAATGTTCCATGCACTTCTCATCACAATGCTCCATGCCCTTGTCATCACAATGCTCCAAGACCCCTGTAATCACAATGCTCCATGCCCCTTTTCATCTCAATGCTCCATGAACACTGTCATAACAATGCACCATGCCCATCATCATAATGCTTCAGGCTATTGTCATCACATTGAAATCAAAATGCTCCATGGCCTCTCTCATCACAATGCTCCAAACCCTGGTGATCACAATGTTGCAAAACACTTATCATCACAACACCCCATGACGCTCATCATCACAATTATCCATGGTCTTCTCATCACAATGCTCCATGACCTTTCTCATCACAATTCTCAATACACTTGTCATCACAATGCTCCTTGACACTTGTCGTCAGAATGCACCTTGAACCCTGTGACGAAAAGGCTCCATGCCTTTTTCATCACAAAGCCCCATGCTGTTTTCATCCCAATGCTCCATGCCATTGTCATCAAAATACTACACAAGCTTCTCATCAGAGTGCTCCATGACCCTTGTCATCACAATTCTCCATGCACTTGTCAGCACAATGCTCCCTGACCCTTGTCATCACAATGATCCAAGCCATTGTCATCACAATGCTCCATTACCTTTGTCATTAGAATCCTCCATGACACTTAGAATCACAATGCTCCAAGCCATTGTCATCACAATGGGCCATTACATATGTAATCACAATGCTCCCTGACACCTCTCTTCACAATACTGTATGAACTGGTCATCAGAATGCTCCATGCTCTTGTCTTCATAATGTGCCATTCCAACTGTCATCACAATAATCCATGAAACTTATTAGACCAATGCTCCATGCCCTTGTCATCACATTGCTCCATGCTCTTGTTATCACAATATTCCAAGACCCCTGTAATCAGAATGCCCCATGCCCCTTTTCATCAATATGCTCCATGAGACTTGTCATCGCAAGGCTCCATGGTTTTCTCATCACAATGCTCCAGGACCTTGTCATCACAATGGTTCACGACATTGTCATGAAAATTCTCAATGGCCCTTGTCTTCATAATGCTCCAAGCCCTAGTCATCACAGTGCTCCATTATATTTGTCATCACAATCCTCCCTTGCATTTGGCATCACTATGCTCCATGCTATTGTCATCGCAATGGACCATGACATATTTCATCACAATGCCCCCGACACCGGTCTTCACAATACTCCATGCCCTAGTCATCACAATGCTCCAAGACCTTGTCATCACCATGCTCCATTCCCTTGTCATCACAGTGCTCCATGACTCCTGTCATCACAATATTCCATGAACATTTTCAGCCCAATGCTCCATGACCTTCTCATCACAATGCTCCATGACCAATATCTCACAATGCTCCACGACAACTGTCATCACAACACTCCATGACACCTGACAACACAATGATCCGGGACTCTTGTCATCACAATGCTCCAAGACCCCTGTAATCACAATGCTCCATGACCCCTGTCATCAAAATACTCCATGAACATTTTCAGCCCAATGCTCCATGACCCTTGTCATCACAATGATCCATGCCCTTGTCATCCCAATGTTCCATGACCCTTGTATTCACAGTGATCCATGACGCTCGTCATCACAGGGCTCCATGACACCTGTCATCACAATGCTCCATGCCTTTGTCAGAAAAATGCTACATGACCTTGTCATTACAATGCTCTATGCGATTGTCATCACAGTACTCGATTACCATTGTCAACACAATCCTCCATGAACCTTGGGATCACATTGCTTCATGCCGTTGTCATCACAATGCTACATGCTCCTTGAAATCCAAATGATCCATCACCTCTGTCATCACAATGCTCCAAACCCTTGTGATCACAATGTTCCATAACACTTGTCCTCACAACGCTCCATGATGCCTGTCATCACAATATTCCATACACTTTTCATCACAATTCTCCATGACCTTTGTCATCACAATTCTCAATACACTTTTCATCACAGTGCTCCCTGACACTTGTCGTCAATATGCTCCATGAAACCTGTCATGACAAGGCTCCATGCCTTTTTCATCACAATGATCCATGCCCTTTTCATCACAATGCTCCAAGAGCCCTGTAATCACAATGCTCCATGCCCTTGCCATCCAAAGCTCCATGACGCATGTCATCAGAATGTTCCATGGACTTCTCATCACAATGCTCCTGCTCTTGTCATCACAAAGCACTAAGACCCCTGTAATCACAATGCTCCATGCCCCTTTTCATCTCAATGCTCCTATGAACCCTGTCAGCACAATGAACAATGCCCATCATCATAATGCTTCAGGCAATTGTCATCACAATCAAATCAAAATGCTCCATGACCTCTGTCATCACAATGCTCAAAATCCTGGTGATCACAATGTTGCATAACTCTTATCATCACAACACCCCATGACGCTCATCATCACAGTGATCCATGGTCGTCTCATCACAAGGCTCCATGACCTTTGTCATCAAAATTCTCAATAAACTTGTCATCACAATGCTCGCTGACACTTGTCGTCAGAATGCTCCTTGAACCCTGTCACAAAAAGGCTCCATGTCTTTTTCATCACAAAGCCACATGCCGTTTTCATCCCAATGCTGCATGCCATTGTCATCAAAATACACCACAGGCTTGTTATCAGAATGCTCCATGACCCTTGTCATCACAATTCTCCATGCACTTGTCAGCACAATGCTCCCTGACCCTTGTCATCACAATGCTCCAAGCCATTGTCATCACAATGCTCCATTACCATTGTCATCAGAATCCCCCATGACACTTGGCATCACAATGCTCCATGCCATTGTCATCACAATGCTCCATGTCTTTGTCAGCAAAATGCTAAATGACCTTGTCATTACAATCCTCTATGCGCTTGTCATCACAATACTCCATTTCCATTGTCATCACAACCCTCCATCAACCTTGGGATCACATTGCTTCATGCCCTTGTCATCACAATGCTCCATGCTCCTTGAAATAAAAATTATCCATGACCTCTGTCATCACAATGCTCCAAACCCTTGTGATCACATTGTTCCATAACACTTGTCATCACAACGCTCCATGATGCCTGTCATCACAATACTCCATGCCCTTTTCATCACAATGCTCCATGACCTTTGTCATCACAATTCTCAATACACTTGTGATCACAATGCTCCCTGACACTTGTCATCAGAATGCTCCTTGAAACCCATCACCAAAAGGCTCCATGCTTTTTTCATCACAATGCCCCATGCCATTTTCATCACAATGTTCCATACCATTGTCATCAAAATACTCCACAAGCTTGTCATCAGAATGCTCCCGGACCCTTGTCATCACAATGCTCCATTACCTTTCTCATCAGAATCCTCCATGACACTTGGCATCACAGTGCTACATGCCATTGTCATCACAATGGGCCATTACATATGTCATCACAATGCTCCCTGACACTTATCTTCACAATACTGCATGACCTGGTCATCACAATGCTCCATGCCCTTGTTATCACAATAGGCCTTTCCAACTGTCATCGCAACAAACCATGAAGGTTATTAGACCAATGTTCCATGCCCTTGTCATCACAATGCTCCATGCCCTTGTTATCACAATGCTCCATGACCCCTGTCATCACAATGCTCCGTTACTCCAGTCATCACAATGCTTCATGAACTTTGTCATCACAGTGGTCCAAGCCCTCACCATCAACAGTCTCTGTGACCTTTTTAACCCCAGTGCTCCATGAACTTTTCATCACAATGCTCTTTGACCCTTGTCATCACAATGCTCTATGCCTTTCTCAGCACAATGCTCCATGACCCTGGTCATCACAATGCTCCATGCCCCTTTTCATCTCAATGCTCCCTGAACCCTGTCATCACAGTGCACGATGCCCATCATCATAATACTTCAGTCTATTGTCATCACAATGAAATTAATATTCTCCATGACCTGTGACATCATAATGCTACAAACCCTTGTGATCACAATGTTCCATAAAACTTATCATCACAGCACCCCATGACGCTCATCATCACAATTATCCATGGTCTTCTCATCACAATGCTCCATGATCTTTGTCATCACGATGCTCAATACACTTTTCATCACAATGCTCCCTGACACTTGTCGTCAGTATGCTCCATGAACCCTGTCATGACAAGGCTCCATGCCTTTATCATCACAATGATCCATGCCTTTTCATCGCAATGCTCCAAGACCCCTGAAATCACAATGCTCCATGCACTTCTCATCCAAATGCTCTCTCACATGAGATATCACAATGTTCCATCACTAGTCATCACATTCCTCCCTTAACCCTGTTATCACAATGCTCCATGACCTCTGTTATCACAATGCTACATCCCTTTATCAGCACAATGTTCCATGACCCCTGACATCACAATGTTCCATAACCACTGTCATCAAAATGCTCCATGACCCTTTTCATCCCAAAGCTCCATGACCCCTGGAATCACAGTGTTCTATAACCACTGTCTTCAAAATGTTCCATTGCAATTTTCATCAATTTGCTGCATGACCCTGTCATCAAAATGCTCCCTGCCCTACTCATAACAATGCACCACACTCTGGTCATCAAAATGCTCCATGACCTTTGTCATCACAAAGCTCCATGACCCTTGGCATCACAATGCTCCATGTCATTGTTATCACAATGCTCCATGAAACCTCTCTTCCCAATGCTCCATGCCCTTGTCATCACAAATCTCCATGACACTTGTCATCACAATGCTCGATGCCCTTCTCACCATAATGCTCCATGTCCTTGTCATTACAATCCTCCATGACCCATGTATCACAGTGTACCGTGCCCTTGTCCTCACAATGCTCCATTCCCACTCTCATCAAAATAATCCATGAAACATTTCAGACCAATGCTCAATGCGCTTCTCATCACAATGCTCCATTACCTCTATCAACAATGCTCAATGCCCCCTGCCATCACAATGTTCCACGGCCTTGTGATCACAAGGCTCCATGACCATTGTCATCACAATGCTCCAAGACCCATGTAATCACAATGCTCCATGCCCTGGTCATCACAAAGCTCCATGACACATGTCATCAGAATGTTCCATGGCCATCTCCTCACAATGTTCCATGCCCTTGTCATCACAATGCTCCAAGACACTCGTAATCAAAATGCTCCATGCCCCTTTTCATCAGAAGGCTCCATGATATTTGTCATCACAAGTCTCCATGGTCAACTCATCACAATGCTCCAAGACCTTGTCATCACCATGCTCCATTCCCTTGTCATCACAATGCTCCCTGACACTTGTCGTCAGTATGCTCCATGAACTCTGTCATGACAAGGCTCCATGCCTTTTTCATCACAATGATCCATGCCCTTTTCATCACAGTTCTCCAAGACCACTGTAATCATAATGCTCCTTGCCCTTGTCATCACAAAGCTCCATGATGCATATCATCAGAATGTTCCATGCACTTCTCCTCACAATGCTCGATGCCCTTGTCATCACAATTCTCCATACCCTTGTAATCACAATGCTCCATGCCCCTTTTCATCAGAATGCTCCATGAGACTTGTCATCACAAGTCTCCATGGTCATCTCATCACAATGCTCCAAGACCTTGTCATCACCATGCTCCATTCCCTGGTCATCACAATGCTCCATGACCCCTGTCATCACAAGGCTCCATGACCCTTCTCATCACAATGCTCCAAACCCCTGTAATCACAATGCTCCATGCCCCTTTTCATCACAATGCTCCATGAACCCTGTCATCACAATTAACCATGCCCATCATCATAATGCTTCAGGCTATTGTCATCACAATGAAATCAAAATGCTCCATGACCTCTGTCATCACAATGCTCCAAACCCTGGTGATCACAATGTTGCATAACACTTATCATCACAAAACCCCATGACGCTAATCATCACTATTATCCATGGTCTTCTCATCACAAGGCTCCATGACTTTGTCATCACAATTCTCAATACTCTTTTCATCACAATGCTCCCTGACACTTGTCTTCAGTATGCTCCATGAACTCTGTCATGACAAGGCTCCATGCCTTTTTCATCACAATGATCCATGCCCTTTTCATCACAGTGCTCCAAGACCACTGTAATCATAATGCTCCTTGCCCTTGTCATCACAAAGCTCCATGATGCATATCATCAGAATGTTCCATGCACTTCTCATCACAATGCTCCATGCCCTTGTCATCACAATGCTCCAAGACCCCTGTAATCACAATGCTCCATGCCCCTTTTCATCTCAATGCTCCATGAACACTGTCATAACAATGCACCATGCCCATCATCATAATGCTTCAGGCTATTGTCATCACAGTGAAATCAAAATGCTCCATGACCTCTGTCATCACAATGCTCCAAACCCTGGTGATCACAATGTTGCAAAACACTTATCATCACAACAACCCATGACGCTCATCATCACAATTATCCATGGTCTTCTCATCACAATGCTCCATGACCTTTGTCATCACAATTCTCAATACACTTGTCATCACAATGCTCCCTGACACTTGTCGTCAGAATGCACCTTGAACCCTGTGACGAAAAGGCTCCATGCCATTTTCATCACAAAGCCCCATGCTGTTTTCATCCCAAAGCTCCATGCCATTGTCCTCAAAATACTACACAAGCTTGTCATCAGAATGCTCCATGACCCTTGTCATCACAATTCTCCATGCACTTGTCAGCACAATGCTCCCTGACCCTTGTCATCACAATGATCCAAGCCATTGTCATCACAATGCTCCATTACCTTTGTCATTAGAATCCTCCATGACAATTGGAATCACAATGCTCCAAGCCATTGTCATCACAATGGGCCATTACATATGTAATCACAATGCTCCCTGACACCTCTCTTCACAGTACTGCATGATCTGGTCCTCACAATGCTCCATGCTCTTGTCTTCATAATGCGCCATTCCAACTGTCCTCACAATAATCCATGAAACTTATTAGACGAATGCTCCATGCCCTTGTCATCACATTGCTCCATGCTCTTGTTATCACAATGTTTAAGACCCCTGTAATCAGAATGCCCCATGCCCCTTTTCATCAGTATGCTCCATGAGACTTGTCATCGCAAGGCTCCATGGTTTTCTCATCACAATGCTCCAGGACCTTGTCATCACAATGGTTCACGACATTGTCATGAAAATTCTCAATGGCCCTTGTCTTCATAATGCTCCAAGCCCTAGTCATCACAGTGCTCCATTATATTTGTCATCACAATCCTCCCTTGCATTTGGCATCACTATGCTCCATGCTATTGTCATCGCAATGGACCATGACATATTTCATCACAATGCCCCCTGACACCTGTCTTCACAATACTCCATGCCCTTGTCATCACAATGCTCCATGCCCTGGTCATCACAATGCACCATGTCCACTGTCATCACAATAATCTATGAAACTTGTAAGACCAATGCTCCATGCCCCTGTCATAACAATGCTCCATGACCTTGTCATCACAATGCTCCATGACCCCTGTCATCACAATACTCCATGTACATTTTCAGCCCAATGCTCCATGACCCTTGTCATCACAATGATCCATGCACTTGTCATCCCAATGTTCCATGACGCTTGTAATCACAGTGCTCCATGACACCTGTCATCACAGTGCTCCATGCCTTTGTCAGCAAAATGCTACATGACCTTGTCATTACAATGCTCTATGCGCATGTCATCACAATACTCCATTACCATTGTCATCACAATCCTCCAGGAACCTTGGGATCACATTGCTTCAGGCCCTTGTCATCAAAATGCTCCATGCTCCTTGAAATCAAAATGATCCATGACCTCTGTCATCACAATGCTCCAAACACTTGTGATCAAAATGTTCAATAACACTTGTCCTCACAACGCTCCATGATGCCTGTCATCACAATACTCCATGCCCTTTTCATCACAATGCTCCATGAACTTTGTCATCACAATTCTCCATACACTTGTCATCAAAATGCTCCCTGACACTTGTCGTCAGAATGCTCCTTGAACTGTGTCACGAAAAGGCTCCATGCCATTTTCATCACAAATCCACATGCCGTTTTCATCCCAGTGCTCCATGCCATTGTCATCAAAATACTCCACAAGCTTGTCATCAGAATGCTCCATGACGCTTGTCATCACAATTCTCCGTGCACTTGTCAGCAAAATGCTCCCTGACCCTTATCATCACAATGCTCCAAGCCATTGTCATCACAATGCTCCATTACCTTTGTCATCAGAATCCTCCATGACACTTGGCATCACAATGCTCCATGCCATTGTCATCACAATGGGCCATTACATATGTCATCACAATGCTCCCTGACACCTCTCTTCACAATACTGCATAACCTGGTCATCACAATGCTCCATGCCCTTGTCATCACAATGTGCCATTCCAACTCTCATCACAATAATCCATGAAACTTATTAGACCAATGCTCCTTGCCCTTGTTATCACAATGTTCCAAGACCCCTGTAATCAGAATGCTCCATGCCCCATTTCATCAGAATGCTCCATATGACATGTCATCAGAAGGCTCCATGGATTTCTCATCACAATGCTCCATGACCTTTGTCATCACAATGCTCCAAGACCCATGTAATCACAATGCTTCATGCCCCTGTCATCGCAGTGGACCATGACATTTGGCATCACAATACTCCATGCCATTGTCTTTGAAATTGACCATGACATATGTCATCACAATGCCCCCTTACACCTGTTTTCACAATACTCCATGCCCTTGTCATCACAATGCTCCATGCCCCTGTCATCACAATGCACCATGTCCAATGTCATCACAATAATCTATTAAACTTGTCAGACCAATGCTCCATGCCCCTGTCATCACAATGTTCCTTGCCCTTGTCATCACAATGCTCCATGACCCTTGTCATCACAATGCTCCGTGACTCCAGTCATCACAATGCTTCATAACGTTTGTCATCACAACGGTCCATGCCTGCGTCATCGCAAGGCTCTGTGACCTTTGTAACCACAATGCTCCATGAACTTTTCATCACAATTCTCCGTGACCCTTGTCATCACAATGCTCCATGCCTTTTTCAGAACAATGCTCCATGACCCTTGTCATCACAATGTGCCATGTGCTTTTCATCACAATGATCCACAACCTTGTCATCGCTATGCTCCATAAACCTTGTAATCACAATGCTCCGTGCACTTCTCATCCAAATGCTCTCTCACATGAGATATCACAATGTTCCATCACTTGTCATCACAATCCTCCCTCACCCCTGTTATCACAATGTTCCATGACCCCTGTCATCACAATGCTACATCCCCTTATCAGCACAATTTTCCATGACCCCTGACATCACAATGTTCCATAACCCCTGTCATCAAAATATTACATTACACTTTTCATCAAATTGCTGCATGACCTGTCATCAAAATGCTCCCTGCCCTTTTCATCACAATGCACCACACACTTGTCATCAAAATGCTCCATGACCATGGTCATCACAAACCTCCATGACCCTTGGCATCACAATGCTCCATGCCATGGACATCACAATGCTCCATGAACCCTCTCATCACATTGCTCCATGCACTTGTCATCACAAAGCTCCATGACAATTGTCATCACAATGCTCGATGCCCTTCTCATCACAATGCTCCATGTCCTTGTCATTACAATCCTCCATCACCCATGTATCACAGTGTACCTTGCCCTTGTCATCACAATACGCCATGCCCACTGTCATCACAATAATCCATGAAACATTTCAGAACAATGCTCAATGCACTTCTCATCACAATGCTCCATTACCACTGTCAACAATGCTCCATGACACCTGCCATCACAATGTTCCATGGCCTTGTGATCACAAGACTAAATGACCATTGTCATCACAATGCTCCAAGACCCATGTAATCACAATGCTCCATGCCCTTGTCATCACAGAGCTCCATGACGCATGTCATCAGAATGTTCCATGGCCTTCTCCTCACAATGCTCCATGCCCTTGTCATCACATTGCTCCATACCCTCGTAATCACAATGCTCCATGCCCTTGTCATCCCAATGTTCCATGACCCCTGTATTCACAGTGCTCTGTGACGCTTGTCATCACAGTGCTCCATGACACCTCTCATCACAATGCTCCATGCCTTTGTCAGCAAAATGCTACATGACCTTGTCATTACAATGCTCTATGCGATTGTCATCACAATACTCGATTACCATTGTCATCACAATCCTCCATGAACCTTGGGATCACATTGCTTCATGCCCTTGTCATCACAATGCTCCATGCTCCTTGAAATCAAAATGATCCATGACCTCTGTCATCACAATGCTCCAAACCCTTGTGATCACAATGTTCCATAACACTTGTCCTCACAACGCTCCAAGATTCCTGTCATCACAATATTCCATACACTTTTCATCACAATTCTCCATGCCCTTTGTCATCACAATTCTCAATACACTTTTCATCACAGTGCTCCCTGACACTTGTCGTCAGTATGCTCCATGAACCCTGTCATGACAAGGCTCCATGCCTTTTTCATCACAATGATCCATGCACTTTTCATCACAATGCTCCAAGACCCCTGTAATCACAATGCTCCATGCCCTTGCCATCCAAAGCTCCATGACGCATGTCATCAGAATGTTCCATGGACTTCTCATCACAATGCTCCCTGCTCTTGTCATCACAAAGCATTAAGACCCCTGTAATCACAATGCTCCATGCCCCTTTTCATCTCAATGCTCCTATGAACCCTGTCAGCACAATGAACAATGCCCATCATCATAATGCTTCAGGCAATTGTCATCACAATCAAATCAAAATGCTCCATGACCTCTGTCATCACAATGCTCAAAATCCTGGTGATCACAATGTTGCATAACTCTTATCATCACAACACCCCATGACGCTCATCATCACAATGATCCATGGTCGTCTCATCACAAGGCTCCATGACCTTTGTCATCAAAATTCTCAATAAACTTGTCATCACAATGCTCGCTGACACTTGTCGTCAGAATGCTCCTTGAACCCTGTCACAAAAAGGCTCCATGACTTTTTCATCACAAAGCCACATGCCGTTTTCATCCCAATGCTACATGCCATTGTCATCAAAATACACCACAAGTTTGTTATCAGAATGCTCCATGACCCTTGTCATCACAATTCTCCATGCACTTGTCAGCACAATGCTCCCTGACCCTTGTCATCACAATGCTCCAAGCCATTGTCATCACAATGCTCCATTACCATTGTCATCAGAATCCTCCATGCCATTGTCATCACAATGCTCCATGTCTTTGTCAGCAAAATGCTAAATGACCTTGTCATTACAATCCTCTATGCACTTGTCATCACAATACTCCAATTCCATTGTCATCACAATCCTCCATCAACCTTGGGATCACATTGCTTCATGCCCTTGTCATCACAATGCTCCATGCTCCTTGAAATAAAAATTATCCATGACCTCTGTCATCACAATGCTCCAAACCCTTGTGATCACATTGTTCCATAACACTTGTCAACACAACGCTCCATGATGCCTGTCATCACAATACTCCATGCCCTTTTCATCACAGTGCTCCATGACCTTTGTCATCACAATTCTCAATACACTTGTGATCACAATGCTCCCTGACACTTGTCATCAGAATGCTCCTTGAAACCCATCACGAAAAGGCTCCATGCTTTTTTCATCACAATGCCCCATGCCATTTTCATCACAATGTTCCATACCATTGTCATCAAAATACTCCACAAGCTTGTCATCAGAATGCTCCCGGACCCTTGTCATCACAATGCTCCATTACCTTTCTCATCAGAATCCTCCATGACACTTGGCATCACAGTGCTACATGCCATTGTCATCACAATGGGCCATTACATATGTCATCACAATGCTCCCTGACACTTATCTTCACAATACTGCATGACCTGGTCATCACAATGCTCCATGCCCTTGTCATCACAATAGGCCATTCCAACTGTCATCGCAACAAACCATGAAAGTGATTAGACCAATGTTCCATGCCCTTGTCATCACAATGCTCCATGCCCTTGTTATCACAATGCTCCATGACCCCTGTCATCACAATGCTCCGTTACTCCAGTTATCACAATGCTTCATGAACTTTGTCATCACAGTGGTCCATGCCCTCACCATCAACAGTCTCTGTGACCTTTTTAACCCCTATGCTCCATGAACTTTTCATCACAATGCTCTTTGACCCTTGTGATCACAATGATCTATTCCTTTCTCAGCACAATGCTCCATGACCCTGGTCATCACAATGCTCCATGCCCCTTTTCATCTCAATGCTCCCTGAACCCTGTCATCACAGTGCACGATGCCCATCATCATAATACTTCAGTCTATTGTCATCACAATGAAATTAATATTCTCCATGACCTCTGACATCATAATGCTACAAACCCTTGTGATCACAATGTTCCATAAAACTTATCATCACAGCACCCCATGACGCTCATCATCACAATTATCCATGCTCTTATCATCACAATGCTCCATGATCTTTGTCATCACGATGCTCAATACACTTTTCATCACAATGCTCCCTGACACTTGTCGTCAGTATGCTCCATGAACCCTGTCATGACAAGGCTCCATGCCTTTATCATCACAATGATCCATGCCTTTTCATCGTAATGCTCCAAGACCCCTGCAATCACAATGCTCCATGCACTTCTCATCCAAATGCTCTCTCACATGAGATATCACAATGTTCCATCACTAGTCATCACATTCCTCCCTCAACCCTGTTATCACAATGTTCCATGACCTCTGTTATCACAATGCTACATCCCCTTATCAGCACAATGTTCCATGACCCCTGACATCACAATGTTCCATAACCACTGTCATCAAAATGCTCCATGACCCTTTTCATCCCAAAGCTCCATGACCCCTGGAATCACAGTGTTCTATAACCACTGTCTTCAAAATGTTCCATTGCACTTTTCATCAAATTGCTGCATGACCCTGTCATCAAAATGCTCCCTGCCCTACTCATAACAATGCACCACACGCTGGTCATCAAAATGCTCCATGACCTTTGTCATCACAATGCTCCATGACCCTTGGCATCACAATGCTCCATGTCATTGTCATCACAATGCTCCATGAAACCTCTCTTCACATTGCTCCATGCCCTTGTCATCACAAATCTCCATGACACTTGTCATCACAATGCTCGATGCCCTTCTCATCATAATGCTCCATGTCCTTGTCATTACAATCCTCCATGACCCATGTATCACAGTGTACCGTGCCCCTGTCATCACAATGCTCCTTGCCCACTCTCATCAAAATAATCCATGAAACATTTCAGACCAATGCACAATGCCCTTCTCATCACAATGCTCCATTACCTCTATCAACAATGCTCCATGCCCCCTGCCATCACAATGTTCCACGGCCTTGTGATCACAAGGCTCCATGACCATTGTCATCACAATGCTCCAAGACCCATGTAATCACAATGCTCCATGCCCTTGTCATCACAAAGCTCCATGACACATGTCATCAGAATGTTCCATGGCCATCTCCTCACAATGTTCCATGCCCTTGTCATCACAATGCTCCAAGACACTCGTAATCACAATGCTCCATGCCCCTTTTCATCAGAAGGCTCCATGATATTTGTCATCACAAGTCTCCATGGTCAACTCATCACAATGCTCCAAGACCTTGTCATCACCATGCTCCATTCCCTTGTCATCACAATGCTCCCTGACACTTGTCGTCAGTATGCTCCATGAACTCTGTCATGACAAGGCTCCATGCCTTTTTCATCACAATGATCCATGCCCTTTTCATCACAGTGCTCCAAGACCACTGTAATCATAATGCTCCTTGCCCTTGTCATCACAAAGCTCCATGATGCATATCATCAGAATGTTCCATGCACTTCTCATCACAATGCTCCATGCCCTTGTCATCACAATGCTCCAAGACCCCTGTAATCACAATGCTCCATGCCCCTTTTCATCTCAATGCTCCATGAACACTGTCATAACAATGCACCATGCCCATCATCATAATGCTTCAGGCTATTGTCATCACAGTGAAATCAAAATGCTCCATGACCTTTGTCATCACAAAGCTCCATGACCCTTGGCATCACAATGCTCCATGTCATTGTCATCACAATGCTCCATGAAACCTCTCTTCACATTGCTCCATGTCCTTGTCATCACAAATCTCCATGACACTTGTCATCACAATGCTCGATGCCCTTCTCATCATAATGCTCCATGTCCTTGTCATTACAATCCTCCATGACCCATGTATCACAGTGTACCGTGCCCTTGTCATCACAATGCTCCATGCCCACTCTCATCACAATAATCCATGAAACATTTCAGACCAATGCTCAATGCCCTTCTCATCACATTGCTCCATTACCTCTATCAACAATGCTCCATGACCCCTGCCATCACAATGTTCCACGGCCTTGTGATCACAAGGCTCCATGACCATTGTCATCACAATGCTCCAAGAGCCATGTAATCACAATGCTCCATGCCCTTGTCATCACAAAGCTCATGACACATGTCATCAGAATGTTCCATGGCCTTCTCCTCACAATGCTCCATGCCCTTGTCATCACAATGCTCCATACCCTCGTAATCACAATGCTCCATGCCCCTTTTCATCAGAATGCTCCATGAGACTTGTCATCACAAGTCTCCATGGTCATCTCATCACAATGCTCCAAGACCTTGTCATCACCATGCTCCATTCCATGGTCATCACAATGCTCCATGACCCGTGTCATCACAAGGCTCCATGACCCTTCTCATCACAATGCTCCAAACCCCTGTAATCACAATGCTCCATGCCCCTTTTCATCACAATGCTCCATGAACCCTGTCATCACAATGAACCATGCCCATCATCATAATGCTTCAGGCTATTGTCATCACAGTGAAATCAAAATGCTCCATGACCTCTGTCATCACAATGCTCCAAACCCTGGTGATCACAATGTTGCATAACACTTATCATCACAAAACCCCATGACGCTAATCATCACTATTATCCATGGTCTTCTCATCACAAGGCACCATGTCCTTTGTCATCACAATTCTCAATACTCTTTTCATCACAATGCTCCCTGACACTTGTCGTCAGTATGCTCCATGAACTCTGTCATGACAAGGCTCCATGCCTTTTTCATCACAATGATCCGTGCCCTTTTCATCACAGTGCTCCAAGACCACTGTAATCATAATGCTCCTTGCCCTTGTCATCACAATGCTCCATGATGCATATCATCAGAATGTTCCATGCACTTCTCATCACAATGCTCCATGCCCTTGTCATCACAATGCTCCAAGACCCCTGTAATCACAATGCTCCATGCCCCTTTTCATCTCAATGCTCCATGAACACTGTCATAACAATGCACCATGCCCATCATCATAATGCTTCAGGCTATTGTCATCACAGTGAAATCAAAATGCTCCATGACCTTTGTCATCACAAAGCTCCATGACCCTTGGCATCACAATGCTCCATGTCATTGTCATCACAATGCTCCATGAAACCTCTCTTCACATTGCTCCATGTCCTTGTCATCACAAATCTCCATGACACTTGTCATCACAATGCTCGATGCCCTTCTCATCATAATTCTCCATGTCCTTGTCATTACAATCCTCCATGACCCATGTATCACAGTGTACCGTGCCCTTGTCATCACAATGCTCCATGCCCACTCTCATCACAATAATCCATGAAACATTTCAGACCAATGCTCAATGCCCTTCTCATCACATAGCTCCATTACCTCTATCAACAATGCTCCATGACCCCTGCCATCAAAATGTTCCATGGCCTTGTGATCACAAGGCTCCATGACCATTGTCATCACAATGCTCCAAGAGCCATGTAATCACAATGCTCCATGCCCTTGTCATCACAAAGCTCCATGACACATGTCATCAGAATGTTCCATGGCCTTCTCCTCACAATGCTCCATGCCCTTGTCATCACAATGCTCCATACCCTCGTAATCACAATGCTCCATGCCCCTTTTCATCAGAATGCTCCATGAGACTTGTCATCACAAGTCTCCATGGTCATCTCATCACAATGCTCCAAGACCTTGTCATCACCATGCTCCATTCCGTGGTCATCACAATGCTCCATGACCCCTGTCATCACAAGGCTCCATGACCCTTCTCATCACAATGCTCCAAACCCCTGTAATCACAATGCTCCATGCCCCTTTTCATCACAATGCTCCATGAACCCTGTCATCACAATGAACCATGCCCATCATCATAATGCTTCAGGCTATTGTCATCACAATGAAATCAAAATGCTCCATGACCTCTGTCATCACAATGCTCCAAACCCTGGTGATCACAATGTTGCATAACACTTATCATCACAAAACCCCATGACGCTAATCATCACTATTATCCATGGTCTTCTCATCACAAGGCACCATGACCTTTGTCATCACAATTCTCAATACTCTTTTCATCACAATGCTCCCTGACACTTGTCGTCAGTATGCTCCATGAACTCTGTCATGACAAGGCTCCATGCCTTTTTCATCACAATGATCCATGCCCTTTTCATCACAGTGCTCCAAGACCACTGTAATCATAATGCTCCTTGCCCTTGTCATCACAAAGCTCCATGATGCATATCATCAGAATGTTCCATGCACTTCTCATCACAATGCTCCATGCCCTTGTCATCACAATGCTCCAAGACCCCTGTAATCACAATGCTCCATGCCCCTTTTCATCTCAATGCTCCATGAACACTGTCATAACAATGCACCATGCCCATCATCATAATGCTTCAGGCTATTGTCATCACAATGAAATCAAAATGCTCCATGACCTCTGTCATCACAATGCTCCAAACCCTGGTGATCACAATGTTGCATAACACTTATCATCACAAAACCCCATGACGCTAATCATCACTATTATCCATGGTCTTCTCATCACAAGGCACCATGACCTTTGTCATCACAATTCTCAATACTCTTTTCATCACAATGCTCCCTGACACTTGTCGTCAGTATGCTCCATGAACTCTGTCATGACAAGGCTCCATGCCTTTTTCATCACAATGATCCGTGCCCTTTTCATCACAGTGCTCCAAGACCACTGTAATCATAATGCTCCTTGCCCTTGTCATCACAATGCTCCATGATGCATATCATCAGAATGTTCCATGCACTTCTCATCACAATGCTCCATGCCCTTGTCATCACAATGCTCCAAGACCCCTGTAATCACAATGCTCCATGCAACTTTTCATCTCAATGCTCCATGAACACTGTCATAACAATGCACCATGCCCATCATCATAATGCTTCAGGCTATTGTCATCACAGTGAAATCAAAATGCTCCATGACCTTTGTCATCACAAAGCTCCATGACCCTTGGCATCACAATGCTCCATGTCATTGTCATCACAATGCTCCATGAAACCTCTCTTCACATTGCTCCATGTCCTTGTCATCACAAATCTCCATGACACTTGTCATCACAATGCTCGATGCCCTTCTCATCATAATGCTCCATGTCCTTGTCATTACAATCCTCCATGACCCATGTATCACAGTGTACCGTGCCCTTGTCATCACAATGCTCCATGCCCACTCTCATCACAATAATCCATGAAACATTTCAGACCAATGCTCAATGCCCTTCTCATCACATAGCTCCATTACCTCTATCAACAATGCTCCATGACCCCTGCCATCAAAATGTTCCATGGCCTTGTGATCACAAGGCTCCATGACCATTGTCATCACAATGCTCCAAGAGCCATGTAATCACAATGCTCCATGCCCTTGTCATCACAAAGCTCCATGACACATGTCATCAGAATGTTCCATGGCCTTCTCCTCACAATGCTCCATGCCCTTGTCATCACAATGCTCCATACCCTCGTAATCACAATGCTCCATGCCCCTTTTCATCAGAATGCTCCATGAGACTTGTCATCACAAGTCTCCATGGTCATCTCATCACAATGCTCCAAGACCTTGTCATCACCATGCTCCATTCCGTGGTCATCACAATGCTCCATGACCCCTGTCATCACAAGGCTCCATGACCCTTCTCATCACAATGCTCCAAACCCCTGTAATCACAATGCTCCATGCCCCTTTTCATCACAATGCTCCATGAACCCTGTCATCACAATGAACCATGCCCATCATCATAATGCTTCAGGCTATTGTCATCACAATGAAATCAAAATGCTCCATGACCTCTGTCATCACAATGCTCCAAACCCTGGTGATCACAATGTTGCATAACACTTATCATCACAAAACCCCATGACGCTAATCATCACTATTATCCATGGTCTTCTCATCACAAGGCACCATGACCTTTGTCATCACAATTCTCAATACTCTTTTCATCACAATGCTCCCTGACACTTGTCGTCAGTATGCTCCATGAACTCTGTCATGACAAGGCTCCATGCCTTTTTCATCACAATGATCCATGCCCTTTTCATCACAGTGCTCCAAGACCACTGTAATCATAATGCTCCTTGCCCTTGTCATCACAAAGCTCCATGATGCATATCATCAGAATGTTCCATGCACTTCTCATCACAATGCTCCATGCCCTTGTCATCACAATGCTCCAAGACCCCTGTAATCACAATGCTCCATGCCCCTTTTCATCTCAATGCTCCATGAACACTGTCATAACAATGCACCATGCCCATCATCATAATGCTTCAGGCTATTGTCATCACAGTGAAATCAAAATGCTCCATGACCTTTGTCATCACAAAGCTCCATGACCCTTGGCATCACAATGCTCCATGTCATTTTCATCACAATGCTCCATGAACCCTCTCTTCACATTGCTCCATGCCCTTGTCATCACAAATCTCCATGACACTTGTCATCACAATGCTCGATGCCCTTCTCATCATAATGCTCCATGTCCTTGTCATTACAATCCTCCATGACCCATGTATCACAGTGTACCGTGCCCTTGTCCTCACAATGCTCCATGCCCACTCTCATCACAATAATCCATGAAACATTTCAGACCAATGCTCAATGTGCTTCTCATCACAATGCTCCATTACCTCTATCAACAATGCTCCATGCCCCCTGCCATCACAATGTTCCACGGCCTTGTGATCACAAGGCTCCATGACCATTGTCATCACAATGCTCCAAGACCCATGTAATCACAATGCTCCATGCCCTTGTCATCACAAAGCTCCGTGACACATGTCATCAGAATGTTCCATGGCCATCTCCTCACAATGTTCCATGCCCTTGTCATCACAATGCTCCAAGACACTCGTAATCACAATGCTCCATACCCATTTTCATCAGAAGGCTCCATGATATTTGCCATCACAAGTCTCCATGGTCAACTCATCACAATGCTCCAAGACATTGTCATCACCATGCTCCATTCCCTTGTCATCACAATGCTCCCTGACACTTGTCGTCAGTATGCTCCATGAACTCTGTCATGACAAGGCTCCATGCCTTTTTCATCACAATGATCCATGCCCTTTTCATCACAGTTCTCCAAGACCACTGTAATCATAATGCTCCATGCCCTTGTCATCACATTGCTCCATGCTCTTGTTATCACAATTTTTAAGACCCCTGTAATCAGAATGCCCCATGCCCCTTTTCATCAGTATGCTCCATGAGACTTGTCATCGCAAGGCTCCATGGTTTTCTCATCCCAATGCTCCAGGACCTTGTCATCACAATGGTTCACGACATTGTCATGAAAATTCTCAATGGCCCTTGTCTTCATAATGCTCCAAGCCCTAGTCATCACAGTGCTCCATTATATTTGTCATCACAATCCTCCCTTGCATTTGGCATCACTATGCTCCATGCTATTGTCATCGCAATGGACCATGACATATTTCATCACAATGCCCCCTGACACCTGTCTTCACAATACTCCATGCCCTTGTCATCACAATGCTCCATGCCCTGGTCATCACAATGCACCATGTCCACTGTCATCACAATAATCTATGAAACTTGTAAGACCAATGCTCCATGCCCCTGTCATAACAATGCTCCATGACCTTGTCATCACAATGCTCCATGACCCCTGTCATCACAATACTCCATGTACATTTTCAGCCCAGTGCTCCATGACCCTTGTCATCACAATGATCCATGCACTTGTCATCCCAATGTTCCATGACGCTTGTAATCACAGTGCTCCATGACATCTGTCATCACAGTGCTCCATGCCTTTGTCAGCAAAATGCTACATGACCTTGTCATTACAATGCTCTATGCGCATGTCATCACAATACTCCATTACCATTGTCATCACAATCCTCCAGGAACCTTGGGATCACATTGCTTCAGGCCCTTGTCATCAAAATGCTCCATGCTCCTTGAAATCAAAATGATCCATGACCTCTGTCATCACAATGCTCCAAACCCTTGTGATCAAAATGTTCAATAACACTTGTCCTCACAACGCTCCATGATGCCTGTCATCACAATACTCCATGCCCTTTTCATCACAGTGCTCCATGAACTTTGTCATCACAATTCTCCATACACTTGTCATCAAAATGCTCCCTGACACTTGTCGTCAGAATGCTCCTTGAACTGTGTCACGAAAAGGCTCCATGGCATTTTCATCACAAATCCACATGCCGTTTTCATCCCAGTGCTCCATGCCATTGTCATCAAAATACTCCACAAGCTTGTCATCAGAATGCTCCATGACGCTTGTCATCACAATTCTCCGTGCACTTGTCAGCAAAATGCTCCCTGACCCTTATCATCACAATGCTCCATGCCATTGTCATCACAATGGGCCATTACATATGTCATCACAATGCTCCCTGACACCTCTCTTCACAATACTGCATAACCTGGTCATCACAATGCTCCATGCCCTTGTCATCACAATGTGCCATTCCAACTCTCATCACAATAATCCATGAAACTTATTAGACCAATGCTCCTTGCCCTTGTTATCACAATGTTCCAAGACCCCTGTAATCAGAATGCTCCATGCCCCTTTTCATCAGAATGCTCCATATGACATGTCATCAGAAGGCTCCATGGATTTCTCATCACAATGCTCCATGACCTTTGTAATCACAATGCTCCAAGACCCATGTAATCACAATGCTTCATGCCCCTGTCATCGCAATGGACCATGACATTTGGCATCACAATGCTCCATGCCATTGTCTTTGAAATTGACCATGACATATGTCATCACAATGCCCCCTTACACCCGTTTTCACAATAATCCATGCCCTTGTCATCACAATGCTCCATGCCCTTGTCATCACAATGCACCAGGTCCAATGTCATCACATTAATCTATTAAACTTCTCAGACCAATGCTCCATGCCCCTGTCATCACAATGTTCCATGCCCTTGTCATCACAATGCTCCATGACCCTTGTCATCACAATGCTCCGTGACTCCAGTCATCACAATGCTTCATAACGTTTGTCATCACAACGGTCCATGCCTGCGTCATCGCAAGGCTCTGTGACCTTTGTAACCACAATGCTCCATGAACTTTTCATCACAATTCTCCGTGACCCTTGTCATCACAATGCTCCATGCCTTTTTCAGAACAATGCTCCATGACCCTTGTCATCACAATGTGCCATGTGCTTTTCATCACAATGATCCACAACCTTGTCATCGCTATGCTCCATAAACCTTGTAATCACAATGCTCCATGCACTTCTCATCCAAATGCTCTCTCACATGAGATATCACAATGTTCCATCACTTGTCATCACAATCCTCCCTCACCCCTGTTATCACAATGTTCCATGACCCCTGTCATCACAATGCTACATCCCCTTATCAGCACAATGTTCCATGACCCCTGACATCACAATGTTCCATAACCCCTGTCATCAAAATGCTCCATGACCATTTTCATCCCAAAGCTCTATGACCCCTGGCATCACAATGTTCTATAACCCCTGTCATCAAAATGTTCCATTGCACTTTTCATCAAATTGCTGCATGACCCTGTCATCAAAATGCTCCCTGCCCTACTCATAACAATGCACCACACGCTGGTCATCAAAATGCTCCATGACCTTTGTCATCACAAAGCTCCATGACCCTTGGCATCACAATGCTCCATGTCATTGTCATCACAATGCTCCATGAAACCTCTCTTCACATTGCTCCATGCCCTTGTCATCACAAATCTCCATGACACTTGTCATCACAATGCTCGATGCCCTTCTCATCATAATGCTCCATGTCCTTGTCATTACAATCCTCCATGACCCATGTATCACAGTGTACCGTGCCCTTGTCATCACAATGCTCCATGCCCACTCTCATCACAATAATCCATGAAACATTTCAGACCAATGCTCAATGCCCTTCTCATCACAATGCTCCATTACCTCTATCAACAATGCTCCATGCCCCCTGCCATCACAATGTTCCACGGCCTTGTGATCACAAGGCTCCATGACCATTGTCATCACAATGCTCCAAGACCCATGTAATCACAATGCTCCATGCCCTTGTCATCACAAAGCTCCGTGACACATGTCATCAGAATGTTCCATGGCCATCTCCTCACAATGTTCCATGCCCTTGTCATCACAATGCTCCAAGACACTCGTAATCACAATGCTCCATGCCCCTTTTCATCAGAAGGCTCCATGATATTTGCCATCACAAGTCTCCATGGTCAACTCATCACAATGCTCCAAGACCTTGTCATCAACATGCTCCATTCCCTTGTCATCACAATGCTCCCTGACACTTGTCGTCAGTATGCTCAATGAACTCTGTCATGACAAGGCTCCATGCCTTTTTCATCACAATGATCCATGCCCTTTTCATCACAGTTCTCCAAGACCACTGTAATCATAATGCTCCATGCCCTTGTCATCACAATGCTCCAAGACCCCTGTAATCACAATGCTCCATGCCCCTTTTCATCTCAATGCTCCATGAACACTGTCATAACAATGCACCATGCCCATCATCATAATGCTTCAGGCTATTGTCATCACAGTGAAATCAAAATGCTCCATGACCTTTGTCATCACAAATCTCCATGACCCTTGGCATCACAATGCTCCATGTCATTGTCATCACAATGCTCCATGAAACCTCTCTTCACATTGCTCCATGTCCTTGTCATCACAAATCTCCATGACACTTGTCATCACAATGCTCGATGCCCTTCTCATCATAATGCTCCATGTCATTGTCATTACAATCCTCCATGACCCATGTATCACAGTGTACCGTGCCCTTGTCATCACAATGCTCCATGCCCACTCTCATCACGATAATCCATGAAACATTTCAGACCAATGCTCAATGCCCTTCTCATCACAATGCTCCATTACCTCTATCAACAATGCTCCATGAACCCTGCCATCACAATGTTCCACGGCCTTGTGATCACAAAGCTCCATGACCCTTGTCATCACAATGCTCCAAGAGCCATGTAATCACAATGCTCCATGACCTTGTCATCACAAACCTCCATGACACATGTCATCAGAATGTTCCATGGCATTCTGCTCACAATGCTCCATGCCCTTGTCATCACAATGCTCCATACCCTCGTAATCACAATGCTCCATGCCCCTTTTCATCAGAATGCTCCATGAGACTTGTCATCACAAGTCTCCATGGTCATCTCATCACAATACTCCAAGACCTTGTCATCACCATGCTCCATTCCCTGGTCATCACAATGCTCCATGACCCCTGTCATCACAAGGCTCCATGACCCTTCTCATCACAATGCTCCAAACCCCTGTAATCACAATGCTCCATGCCCCTTTTCATCACAATGCTCCATGAACCCTGTCATCACAATGAACCATGCCCATCATCATAATGCTTCAGGCTATTGTCATCACAATGAAATCAAAATGCTCCATGACCTCTGTCATCACAATGCTCCAAACCCTGGTGATCACAATGTTGCATAACACTTATCATCACAAAACCCCATGATGCTAATCATCACTATTATCCATGGTCTTCTCATCACAAGGCTCCATGACCTTTGTCATCACAATTCTCAATACTCTTTTCATCACAATGCTCCCTGACACTTGTCGTCAGTATGCTCCATGAACTCTTTCATGACAAGGCTCCATGCCTTTTTCATCACAATGATCCATGCCCTTTTCATCACAGTGCTCCAAGACCCCTGTAATCATAATGCTCCTTGCCCTTGTCATCACAAAGCTCCATGATGCATATCATCAGAATGTTCCATGCACTTCTCATCACAATGCTCCATGCCCTTGTCATCACAATGCTCCAAGACCCCTGTAATCACAATGCTCCATGCCCCTTTTCATCTCAATGCTCCATGAACACTGTCATAACAATGCACCATGCCCATCATCATAATGCTTCAGGCTATTGTCATCACAGTGAAATCAAAATGCTCCATGACCTTTGTCATCACAAAGCTCCATGACCTTTGGCATCACAATGCTCCATGTCATTGTCATCACAATGCTCCATGAAACCTCTCTTCACATTGCTCCATGTCCTTGTCATCACAAATCTCCATGACACTTGTCATCACAATGCTCGATGACCTTCTAATCACAATGCTCCATGCCCTTGTCATTACAGTCCTGCATGACCCATGTATCACAGTGTTCCGTGCCCTTTTCATCACAATGCTCCATGCCCACTCTCATCACAATAATCCATGAAACATTTCAGACCAAAGTTCCATACCCTTCTCATCACAATGCTCCATTACCCCTGTCATAACAATGCACCATGACCCCTGCCATCACAATATTCCACTGCCTAGTCATCACCAAGTTCCATGACACTTCTCATCACAATGCTCAAGAACCCTGAAATCACAATGCTACATTCCCTTGTCATCACAAAGCTCCATGACGCATGCCATCTTAATGTTCCATGGCCTTCTCATCACAATGCTCCATACCTTTGTCATCACAATGCTCCAAGACCCCCGTAATCACAATGCTCCATGCCCCATTTCATCTCAGTGCTTCATGAACCCTGTCATCACAGTGAACCATGCCCATCATCATAAAGCTTCAGGCTATTGTTATCACAATTAAATCAATATTCTCCATGACCTCTGTGTTCCTAATGCTCCAAACCCTTGTGATCACAATGTTGCATAACAATTATCATCACAATGCTCCATGACATTTGTCATCACAATGCTCGATGCCCTTCTAATCACAATGCTCCATGCCCTTGTCATTACAGTTCTGCATGACCCATGTATCACAGTGTTCCGAGCCCTTGTCATCACAATGCTCCATGCCCACTCTCATCACAATAATCCATGAAACATTTCAGACCCACGTTCCATACCCTTCTCATCACAATGCTCCATTAACCCTGTCATAACAATGCACCATGATCCCTGCCATCACAATGTTCCACGGCCTAGTTATCACAAGGTTCCATGACACTTCTCATCACAATGCTCAAGACCCCTGAAATCACAATGCTACATTCCCTTGTCATCACAAAGCTCCATGACGCATGTCATCAGAATGTTCCATGGCCTTCTCATCACAATGCTACATAACCTTGTCATCACAATGCTCCAAGACCCTTGTAATCACAATGCTCCATGCCCCTTTTCATCTCAATGCTTCATGAACCCTGTCATCACAATGAACCATGCCCATCATCATAATGCTTCATGCTATTGTCATCACAATTAAATCAATATTCTCCATGACCTCTGTGATCATAATGCTCCAAACCCTTGTGATCACAATATTGCATAACACTTATCATCACAACACCCCATGACGCTCATCATCTCAATTATCCATGGTCTTCTCATCACAATGCTCCATGATCTTTGTCATCACAATGCTCAATACACTTGTCATCACAATGCTCCCTGACCCTTGTCATCAGTATGCTCCTTGAACCCTGTCATGACAAGGCTCCATGCCTTTTTCATCACAATGATCCATGACCTTTTCATCGCAATCCCCCAGGATCCCTGTAATCACAATGCTCCATGCCATTGTCATCACAAAACTCCATGACGCATGTCATCAGAATGCTCCATGGCCTTCTCATCACAATGCTCCATGCCCTTGTCATCACAATGCTCCAAGACCCCTGTAATCACAAAGCTCTATGCCCCTTTTCATCAGAATGCTCTATGAGACTTGTCATCACATGTCTCCATGGTCATCTCATCACAATGCTCCACGACCTTGTCATCACCGTGCTCCGTTCCGTTGTCATCAGAATGCTCCATGGCCCCTGTCATCACAATAATCCATGAATATTTTCAGCCCAATGCTCCACGACTTTCTCATCACAATGCTCCATGGCCAATATCATCACAATGCTCCATGACCACTGTCATCACAACACTCCATGACACCTGACAACAAAATGATCCAGGACTCTTGTCATCACAATGCTCCATTCCCTAGTCATCACAATGTTCCATGACCCCTGTCATCACAACACTTTATGAACATATTCAGCCCAGTGCTCCATGACCCATGTCATCACAATGATCCATGACCTTGTCATCCCAATGCTCCATGACCCATGTATTCACAATGCTCTGTGACGCTTGTCATCACAGTGCTCCATGACACATGTCATCACAATGCTCCATGCCATTGTCTGCAAAATGGTACATGACCTTGTCATTACAATGCTCTATTCGCTTGTCATCACAATACTCCATTAACATTGTCATCACAATCCTCCATGAACCTTGGGATCACATTGCTCCATGCCCTGGTCATCACACTGCTCCATGCTCCTTGAAATCAAAATGATCCATGACCTCTGTCATCACAATGCTCCAAACCCTTGTGATCACAGTGTTCCATAACACTTGTTATCACAACGCTCCATGATGCCTGTCATCACAATACTCCATGCCGTTTTCATCACAATGCTCCATGACCTTTGTCATCACAATTCTCAATACACTTGTCATCAAAATGCTCCCTGACATTTGTCATCAGAATGCTCCTTGAAACCTGTCACGAAAAGGCTCTATGGTTTTTAATCACAGTGCCCCATGCCATTTTCATCCCAATGTTCCATGCCATTGTCATCAAAATACTCCACAAGCTTGTCATCAGAATGCTCCATGACCCTTGTCATCACAATTCTCCATGCACTTGTCAGCACAATGCTCCCTGACCCTTGTCATCACAATGCTCCAAGCCATTGTCATCACAATGCACCATTACCTTTGTCATCAGAATCCTCCATGACACTTGGCATCACAATGCTCCATGCCATTGTCATCAGAATGGGCCATAACATATGTCATCACCATGCTCCCTGACACCTGTCTTCACAATACTGCATGACCTGGTCATCACTACGCTCCATGCCCTTTTCATCACTATGCGCCATTCCAACTGTCATCGCAATAATCCATGAAACATATTAGACCAATGCTCCATGCCCTTGTCATCACAATGCTCCATGCCCTTGTTCTCACAATGTTCCAAGACCCCTGTAATCAGAAAGCTCCATGCCCCTTTTCATCAGTATGCTCTATGAGACTTGTCATCACAAGGCTCCATGGTTTTCTCATCACAGTGCTCCAGGAACTTGTCATCACAATGCTTCACGACCTTGTCATGAAAACTCTCAATGGCCCTTGTCATCATAATGCTCCAAGCCCTAGTCATCACAATGCTCCATTATATTTGTCATCACAATCCTCCATTACATTTGGCATCACAATGCTCCATGCCATTGTCATCGCAATGGACCATGACATATGTCATCACAATGCTCCCTGACACCTGTCTTCACAATACTCCATGCCCTTGTCATCACAATGCACCATGTACACTGTCATGACAATAATCTATAAAACTTGTCAGACCAATGCTCCATGCCCCTTTCATCACAATGCTCCATGCCCTTGTCATCACAATGCTTCATGACCCCTGTCATCACAATGCTCCTTGACTCCAGTCATCACAATGCTTCATAAAGTTTGTCATCACAACGGTCCATGCCCGCATCATCACAAGGCTCTGTGACCTATGTAACCACAATGCTCCATGAACTTTTAATCACAATGCTCCGTGACCCTTGTCATCACAATGCTCCATGCCATTGTCAGAACAATGCTCCATGACATCTGTCATCAGAATGCTCCGTGACCCCAGTCATCACAATGCTTCATAACGTTTCTCAGCACATCGGTCCATGCCCGCGTCATCGCAAAGCTCTGTGACCTTTGTAACCACAATGCTCCATGAATTTTTGATCACAATGCTCCATGACCCTGTCATCACAATGCTCCATGCCCTTGTCATCACAAAGCTCCATGACGCATGTGATCAGAATGTTCCATGGCCTTCACATCACAATGCTCCATACCCTACTCATCATAATGCTCTAAGACCCCTGTAAACACAATGCTCCATGCCCCTTTTCATCTCAATGCTCCATGAACCCTGTCATCACAATGCACCATGCCCATCATCATAATGCTTCAGGCTATTGTCATCACAATGAAATCAATATTCTCCATGACCTCTGTCATCATAATGCTCCAAACCCTTGTGATCACAATGTTCCATAACACGTATCATCACAACACCCCATGACGCACATCATCACAATTATCCATGGCCTTCTCATCACAATGCTCCATGATCTTTCTCATCACAATGCTCAATACACTTGTCATCACAATGCTCCCTGACACTTGTCGTCAGTATGCTCATTGTACCCTGTCATGACAAGGCTCCATGCATTTTTCATCACAATAATCCATGCCCTTTTCATCACAATGCTCCAAGATCCCTGTAATCACAATGCTCCAAGCCCTAGTCATCAAGAAATCCATAACGCATGTCATCAGAATGCTTCATGGCCTTCTCATCACAATGCACCATGCCCTTGTCATCACAGTGCTCCAAGACCCCTGTAATCACAATGCCCCATGCCCCTTTTCATCAGAATGCTCCATGAGACTTGTCATCTCAAGTCTCCATGGTCTTCTCATCACAATGCTCCACGACCTTGTCATCACCATGCTCCGTTCCGTTGTCATCAGAATGCTCCATGGCCCCTGTCATCACAATAATCCATGAATATTTTCAGCCCAATGCTCCAGGACTTTCTCATCACAATGCTCCATGGCCAATATCATCACAATGCTCCATGACCACTGTCATCACAACACTCCATGACACCTGACAACAAAATGATCCAGGACTCTTGTCATCACAATGCTCCATTCCCTAGTCATCACAATGTTCCATGACCCCTGTCATCACAACACTTTATGAACATATTCAGCCCAGTGCTCCATGACCCATGTCATCACAATGATCCATGACCTTGTCATCCCAATGCTCCATGACCCATGTATTCACAATGCTCTGTGACGCTTGTCATCACAGTGCTCCATGACACATGTCATCACAATGCTCCATGCCATTGTCTGCAAAATGGTACATGACCTTGTCATTACAATGCTCTATTCGCTTGTCATCACAATACTCCATTAACATTGTCATCACAATCCTCCATGAACCTTGGGATCACATTGCTCCATGCCCTGGTCATCACACTGCTCCATGCTCCTTGAAATCAAAATGATCCATGACCTCTGTCATCACAATGCTCCAAACCCTTGTGATCACAGTGTTCCATAACACTTGTTATCACAACGCTCCATGATGCCTGTCATCACAATACTCCATGCCGTTTTCATCACAATGCTCCATGACCTTTGTCATCACAATTCTCAATACACTTGTCATCAAAATGCTCCCTGACATTTGTCATCAGAATGCTCCTTGAAACCTGTCACGAAAAGGCTCTATGGTTTTTAATCACAGTGCCCCATGCCATTTTCATCCCAATGTTCCATGCCATTGTCATCAAAATACTCCACAAGCTTGTCATCAGAATGCTCCATGACCCTTGTCATCACAATTCTCCATGCACTTGTCAGCACAATGCTCCCTGACCCTTGTCATCACAATGCTCCAAGCCATTGTCATCACAATGCACCATTACCTTTGTCATCAGAATCCTCCATGACACTTGGCATCACAATGCTCCATGCCATTGTCATCACAATGGGCCATAACATATGTCATCACCATGCTCCCTGACACCTGTCTTCACAATACTGCATGACCTGGTCATCACTACGCTCCATGCCCTTTTCATCACTATGCGCCATTCCAACTGTCATCGCAATAATCCATGAAACATATTAGACCAATGCTCCATGCCCTTTTCATCACAATGCTCCATGCCCTTGTTCTCACAATGTTCCAAGACCCCTGTAATCAGAAAGCTCCATGCCCCTTTTCATCAGTATGCTCTATGAGACTTGTCATCACAAGGCTCCATGGTTTTCTCATCACAGTGCTCCAGGAACTTGTCATCACAATGCTTCACGACCTTGTCATGAAAACTCTCAATGGCCCTTGTCATCATAATGCTCCAAGCCCTAGTCATCACAATGCTCCATTATATTTGTCATCACAATCCTCCATTACATTTGGCATCACAATGCTCCATGCCATTGTCATCGCAATGGACCATGACATATGTCATCACAATGCTCCCTGACACCTGTCTTCACAATACTCCATGCCCTTGTCATCACAATGCACCATGTACACTGTCATGACAATAATCTATGAAACTTGTCCGACCAATGCTCCATGACCCTTTCATCACAATGCTCCATGCCCTTGTCATCACAATGCTTCATGACCCCTGTCATCACAATGCTCCTTGACTCCAGTCATCACAATGCTTCATAACGTTTGTCATCACAACGGTCCATGCCCGCATCATCACAAGGCTCTGTGACCTATGTAACCACAATGCTCCATGAACTTTTAATCACAATGCTCCGTGACCCTTGTCATCACAATGCTCCATGCCATTGTCAGAACAATGCTCCATGACATCTGTCATCAGAATGCTCCGTGACCCCAGTCATCACAATGCTTCATAACGTTTCTCAGCACAACGGACCATGCCCGCGTCATCGCAAAGCTCTGTGACCTTTGTAAACACAATGCTCCATGAATTTTTGATCACAATGCTCCATGACCCTTGTCATCACAATGTGCCATGCGCTTTTCATCACAATGATCCACAACCTTGTCATCGCTATGCTCCATAAACCTTGTAATCACAATGCTCCATGCACTTCTCATCCAAATGCTCTCTCACATGAGATATCACAATGTTCCATCACAGGTCATCACAATCCTCCCTCACCCCTGTTATCGCAATGTTCCATGACCCCTGTCATCACAGTGCTACATCCACTTATCAGCACAATTTTCCATGACCCCTGACATCACAATTTTCCATAACCCCTGTCATCAAAATGCTCCATGACCCTTTTCATACCAAAGCTCCATGACCCCTGGCATCACAATGTTCTATAACCTCTGTCATCAAAATGTTCCATGACACTTTTCATCAAATTACTACATGACCCTGTCATAAAAAGGCTCCCTGCCCTTCTCATCACAATGCACCACACCCTTGTCATCAAAATGCTTCATGACCATTGTCATCACAAAGCTCCATGACCCTTGGCATCACAATGCTCCATGTCATTGTCATCACAATGCTCCATGAACACTCTCATCACATTGCTCCATGCCCTTGTCATCACAAAGCTCCATGACACTTATCATCACAATGCTCGATGCCTTTCTCATCACAATGCTCGATGCCCTTGTCATTACAATCCTCCATGACCAATGTATCACAGTGCACCGTGCCCTTGTCATCAAAATGCTCCATGCCCACTCTCATCACAATAATCCATGAAACATTTCAGACAAATGCACAATGCCCTTCTCATTACAATGCTCCATTACCTCTGTCATAGCAATGCTCCATGACCGCTGCCATCAAAATGTTCCACGGCCTTGTCATCACAAGGCTTCATGACCCTTGTCATCACAATGCTCCAAGACCCATGTAATCACAATGCTCCATGCCCTTGTCATCACAAAGCTCTATGACGCATGTCATTCGAAAGTTCCATGGCCTTCTCCTCACAATCCTCCATGCCCTTGTCATCACAATGCTCCAAGACCCATGTAATCACAATGCTCCATGCCCTTGTCATCACAAAGCTCCTTGACACATGTCATCAGAATGTTCCATGGCCTTCTCCTCACAATGTTCCATGCCCTTGTCATCACAAAGCTCCAAGACACTCGTAATCACAATGCTCCATGCCCCTTTTCATCAGAAGGCTCCATGATACTTGTCATCACAAGTCTCCATGGTCAACTCATCACAATGCTCCAAGACATTGTCATCACCATGCTCCATTCTCTTGTCATCACAATGCTCCCTGACACTTGTCGTCAGTATGCTCCATGAACTCTGTCATGACAAGGCTCCATGCCTTTTTCATCACAATGATCCATGCCCTTTTCATCACAGTGCTCCAAGACCACTGTAATCATAATGCTCCTTGCCCTTGTCATCACAAAGCTCCATGATGCATATCATCAGAATGTTCCATGCACTTCTCATCACAATGCTCCATGCCCTTGTCATCACAATGCTCCAAGACCCATGTAATCACAATGCTCCATGCCCCTTTTCATCTCAATGCTCCATGAACACTGTCATAACAATGCACCATGCCCATCATCATAATGCTTCAGGCTATTGCCATCACAGTGAAATCAAAATGCTCCATGACCTTTGTCATCACAAAGCTCCATGACCCTTGGCATCACAATGCTCCATGTCATTGTCATCACAATGCTCCATGAAACCTCTCTTCACATTGCTCAATGTCCTTGTCATCACAAATCTCCATGACACTTGTCATCACAATGCTCGATGCCCTTCTCATCATAATGCTCCATGTCCTTGTCATTACAATCCTCCATGACCCATGTATCACAGTGTACCGTGCCCTTGTCATCACAATGCTCCATGCCCACTCTCATCACAATAATCCATGAAACATTTCAGACCAATGCTCAGTGCCCTTCTCATCACAATGCTCCATTACCTCTATCAACAATGCTCCATGACCACTGCCATCACAATGTTCCACGGACTTGTGATCACAAGGTTCCATGACCATTGTCATCACAATGCTCCAAGAGCCATGTAATCACAATGCTCCATGTCCTTGTCATCACAAAGCTCCATGACACATGTCATCAGAATGTTCCATGGCTTTCTCCTCACAATGCTCCATGCCTTTGTCATCAC
Source organism: Mesoplodon densirostris (assembly GCF_025265405.1). Taxonomy (NCBI): domain Eukaryota; kingdom Metazoa; phylum Chordata; class Mammalia; order Artiodactyla; family Ziphiidae; genus Mesoplodon; species Mesoplodon densirostris. The sequence continues at coordinate 11,141,080 of NW_026778195.1, read as the reverse complement.
AATGCTCCATACCCTTGTAATCACAATGCTCCATGCCGCTTTTCATCAGAATGCTCCATGAGACTTGTCATCACAAGTCTCCATGGTCATCTCATCACAATGCTCCAAGACCTTGTCATCACCATGCTCCATTCCCTGGTCCTCACAATGCTCCATGACCCCTGTCATCACAAGGCTCCATGACCCTTCTCATCACAATGCTCCAAAACCCTGTAATCACAATGCTCCATGCCCCTTTTCATCACAATGCTCCATGAACCCTGTCATCACAATGAACCATTCCCATCATCATAATGCTTCAGGCTATTGTCATCACAATGAAATCAAAATGCTCCATGACCTCTGTCATCACAATGCTCCAAACCCTGGTGATCACAATGTTGCATAACACTTATCATCACAAAACCCCATGACGCTAATCATCACTATTATCCATGGTCTTCTCATCACAAGGCTCCATGACCTTTGTCATCACAATTCTAAATACTCCTTTCATCACAATGCTCCCTTACACTTGTCGTCAGTATGCCCCATGAACTCTGTCATGACAAGGCTCCATGCCTTTTTCATCACAATGATCCATGCCCTTTTCATCACAGTGCTCCAAGACCCCTGTAATCATAATGCTCCTTGCCCTTGTCATCACAAAGCTCCATGATGCATATCATCAGAATGTTCCATGCACTTCTCATCACAATGCTCCATGCCCTTGTCATCACAATGCTCCAAGACCCCTGTAATCACAATGCTCCATGCCCCTTTTCATCTCAATGCTCCATGAACACTGTCATAACAATGCACCATGCCCATCATCATAATGCTTCTGGCTATTGTCATCACAGTGAAATCAAAATGCTCCATGACCTCTGTCATCACAATGCTCCAAACCCTGGTGATCACACTGTTGCAAAACACTTATCATCACAACACCCCATGACGCTCATCATCACAATTATCCATGGTCTTCTCATCACAATGCTCCATGACCTTTGTCATCACAATTCTCAATACACTTGTCATCACAATGCTCCCTGACACTTGTCGTCAGAATGCACCTTGAACCCTGTGACGAAAAGGCTCCATGCCTTTTTCATCACAAAGCCCCATGCTGTTTTCATCCCAAAGCTCCAGGCCATTGTCCTCAAAATACTACACAAGCTTGTCATCAGAATGCTCCATGACCCTTGTCATCACAATTCTCCATGCACTTGTCAGCACAATGCTCCCTGACCCTTGTCATCACAATGATCCAAGCCATTGTCATCACAATGCTCCATTACCTTTGCCATTAGAATCCTCCATGACACTTGGAATCACAATGCTCCAAGCCATTGTCATCACAATGGGCCATTACATATGTAATCACAATGCTCCCTGACACCTCTCTTCACAATACTGCATGATCTGGTCATCACAATGCTCCATGCTCTTGTCTTCATAATGCGCCATTCCAACTGTCCTCACAATAATCCATGAAACTTATTAGACGAATGCTCCATGCCCTTGTCATCACATTGCTCCATGCTCTTGTTATCACAATGTTTAAGACCCCTGTAATCAGAATGCCCCATGCCCCTTTTCATCAGTATGCTCCATGAGACTTGTCATCGCAAGGCTCCATGGTTTTCTCATCACAATGCTCCAGGACCTTGTCATCACAATGGTTCACGACATTGTCATGAAAATTCTCAATGGCCCTTGTCTTCATAATGCTCCAAGCCCTAGTCATCACAGTGCTCCATTATATTTGTCATCACAATCCTCCCTTGCATTTGGCATCACTATGCTCCATGCTATTGTCATCGCAATGGACCATGACATATTTCATCACAATGCCCCCTGACACCTGTCTTCACAATACTCCATGCCCTTGTCATCACAATGCTCCATGCCCTGGTCATCACAATGCACCATGTCCACTGTCATCACAATAATCTATGAAACTTGTAAGACCAATGCTCCATGCCCCTGTCATAACAATGCTCCATGACCTTGTCATCACAATGCTCCATGACCCCTGTCATCACAATACTCCATGTACATTTTCAGCCCAGTGCTCCATGACCCTTGTCATCACAATGATCCATGCACTTGTCATCCCAATGTTCCATGACGCTTGTAATCACAGTGCTCCATGACATCTGTCATCACAGTGCTCCATGCCTTTGTCAGCAAAATGCTACATGACCTTGTCATTACAATGCTCTATGCGCATGTCATCACAATACTCCATTACCATTGTCATCACAATCCTCCAGGAACCTTGGGATCACATTGCTTCAGGCCCTTGTCATCAAAATGCTCCATGCTCCTTGAAATCAAAATGATCCATGACCTCTGTCATCACAATGCTCCAAACCCTTGTGATCAAAATGTTCAATAACACTTGTCCTCACAACGCTCCATGATGCCTGTCATCAAAATACTCCATGCCCTTTTCATCACAATGCTTCATGAACTTTGTCATCACAATTCTCCATACACTTGTCATCAAAATGCTCCCTGACACTTGTCGTCAGAATGCTCCTTGAACTGTGTCACGAAAAGGCTCCATGCCATTTTCATCACAAATCCACATGCCGTTTTCATCCCAGTGCTCCATGCCATTGTCATCAAAATACTCCACAAGCTTGTCATCAGAATGCTCCATGACGCTTGTCATCACAATTCTCCGTGCACTTGTCAGCAAAATGCTCCCTGACCCTTATCATCACAATGCTCCAAGCCATTGTCATCACAATGCTCCATTACCTTTGTCATCAGAATCCTCCATGACAATTGGCATCACAATGCTCCAAGCCATTGTCATCACAATGCTCCATTACCTTTGTCATCAGAATCCTCCATGACACTTGGCATCACAATGCTCCATGCCATTTTCATCACAATGGGCCATTACATATGTCATCACAATGCTCCCTGACACCTCTCTTCACAATACTGCATAACCTGGTCATCACAATGCTCCATGCCCTTGTCATCACAATGTGCCATTCCAACTCTCATCACAATAATCCATGAAACTTATTAGACCAATGCTCCTTGCCCTTGTTATCACAATGTTCCAAGACCCCTGTAATCAGAATGCTCCATGCCCCTTTTCATCAGAATGCTCCATATGACATGTCATCAGAAGGCTCCATGGATTTCTCATCACAATGCTCCATGACCTTTGTCATCACAATGCTCCAAGACCCATGTAATCACAATGCTTCATGCCCCTGTCATCGCAATGGACCATGACATTTGGCATCACAATGCTCCATGCCATTGTCTTTGAAATTGACCATGACATATGTCATCACAATGCCCCCTTACACCTGTTTTCACAATACTCCATGCCCTTGTCATCACAATGCTCCATGCCCTTGTCATCACAATGCACCAGGTCCAATGTCATCACATTAATCTATTAAACTTCTCAGACCAATGCTCCATGCCCCTGTCATCACAATGTTCCATGCCCTTGTCATCACAATGCTCCATGACCCTTGTCATCACAATGCTCCGTGACTCCAGTCATCACAATGCTTCATAACGTTTGTCATCACAACGGTCCATGCCTGCGTCATCGCAAGGCTCTGTGACCTTTGTAACCACAATGCTCCATGAACTTTTCATCACAATTCTCCGTGACCCTTGTCATCACAATGCTCCATGCCTTTTTCAGAACAATGCTCCATGACCCTTGTCATCACAATGTGCCATGTGCTTTTCATCACAATGATCCACAACCTTGTCATCGCTATGCTCCATAAACCTTGTAATCACAATGCTCCATGCACTTCTCATCCAAATGCTCTCTCACATGAGATATCACAATGTTCCATCACTTGTCATCACAATCCTCCCTCACCCCTGTTATCACAATGTTCCATGACCCCTGTCATCACAATGCTACATCCCCTTATCAGCACAATGTTCCATGACCCCTGACATCACAATGTTCCATAACCCCTGTCATCAAAATGCTCCATGACCATTTTCATCCCAAAGCTCTATGACCCCTGGCATCACAATGTTCTATAACCCCTGTCATCAAAATGTTCCATTGCACTTTTCATCAAATTGCTGCATGACCCTGTCATCAAAATGCTCCCTGCCCTACTCATAACAATGCACCACACGCTGGTCATCAAAATGCTCCATGACCTATATCATCACAAAGCTCCATGACCCTTGGCATCACAATGCTCCATGTCATTGTCATCACAATGCTCCATGAAACCTCTCTTCACATTGCTCCATGCCCTTGTCATCACAAATCTCCATGACACTTGTCATCACAATGCTCGATGCCCTTCTCATCATAATGCTCCATGTCCTTGTCATTACAATCCTCCATGACCCATGTATCACAGTGTACCGTGCCCATGTCCTCACAATGCTCCATGCCCACTCTCATCACAATAATCCATGAAACATTTCAGACCAATGCTCAATGCCCTTCTCATCACAATGCTCCATTACCTCTATCAACAATGTTCCATGCCCCCTGCCATCACAATGTTCCACGGCCTTGTGATCACAAGGCTCCATGACCATTGTCATCACAATGCTCCAAGACCCATGTAATCACAATGCTCCATGCCCTTGTCATCACAAAGCTCCATGACACATGTCATCAGAATGTTCCATGGCCATCTCCTCACAATGTTCCATGCCCTTGTCATCACAATGCTCCAAGACACTCGTAATCACTATGCTCCATGCCCCTTTTCATCAGAAGGCTCCATGATATTTGCCATCACAAGTCTCCATGGTCAACTCATCACAATGCTCCAAGACCTTGTCATCACCATGCTCCATTCCCTTGTCATCACAATGCTCCCTGACACTTGTCGTCAGTATGCTCAATGAACTCTGTCATGACAAGGCTCCATGCCTTTTTCATCACAATGATCCATGCCCTTTTCATCACAGTTCTCCAAGACCACTGTAATCATAATGCTCCATGCCCTTGTCATCACAATGCTCCAAGACCCCTGTAATCACAATGCTCCATGCCCCTTTTCATCTCAATGCTCCATGAACACTGTCATAACAATGCACCAAGCCCATCATCATAATGCTTCAGGCTATTGTCATCACAGTGAAATCAAAATGCTCCATGACCTTTGTCATCACAAAGCTCCATGACCCTTGGCATCACAATGCTCCATGTCATTGTCATCACAATGCTCCATGAAACCTCTCTTCACATTGCTCCATGTCCTTGTCATCACAAATCTCCATGACACTTGTCATCACAATGCTCGATGCCCTTCTCATCATAATGCTCCATGTCCTTGTCATTACAATCCTCCATGACCCATGTATCACAGTGTACCGTGCCCTTGTCATCACAATGCTCCATGCCCACTCTCATCACAATAATCCATGAAACATTTCAGACCAATGCTCAATGCCCTTCTCATCACAATGCTCCATTACCTCTATCAACAATGCTCCATGACCCCTGCCATCACAATGTTCCACGGCCTTGTGATCACAAGGCTCCATGACCCTTGTCATCACAATGCTCCAAGAGCCATGTAATCACAATGCTCCATGACCTTGTCATCACAAAGCTCCATGACACATGTCATCAGTATGTTCCATGGCCTTCTCCTCACAATGCTCCATGCCCTTGTCATCACAATGCTCCATACCCTCGTAATCACAATGCTCCATGCCCCTTTTCATCAGAATGCTCCATGAGACTTGTCATCACAAGTCTCCATGGTCATCTCATCACAATGCTCCAAGACCTTGTCATCACCATGCTCCATTCCCTGGTCATCACAATGCTCCATGACCCCTGTCATCACAAGGCTCCATGACCCTTCTCATCACAATGCTCCAAACCCCTGTAATCATAATGCTCCATGCCCCTTTTCATCACAATGCTCCATGAACCCTGTCATCACAATGAACCATGCCCATCATCATAATGCTTCAGGCTATTGTCATCACAATGAAATCAAAATGCTCCATGACCTCTGTCATCACAATGCTCCAAACCCTGGTGATCACAATGTTGCATAACACTTATCATCACAAAACCCCATGATGCTAATCATCACTATTATCCATGGTCTTCTCATCACAAGGCTCCATGACCTTTGTCATCACAATTCTCAATACTCTTTTCATCACAATGCTCCCTGACACTTGTTGTCAGTATGCTCCATGAACTCTGTCATGACAAGGCTCCATGCCTTTTTCATCACAATGATCCATGCCCTTTTCATCACAGTGCTCCAAGACCCCTGTAATCATAATGCTCCTTGCCCTTGTCATCACAAAGCTCCATGATGCATATCATCAGAATGTTCCATGCACTTCTCATCACAATGCTCCATGCCCTTGTCATCACAATGCTCCAAGACCCCTGTAATCACAATGCTCCATGCCCCTTTTCATCTCAATGCTCCATGAACACTGTCATAACAATGCACCATGCCCATCATCATAATGCTTCAGGCTATTGTCATCACATTGAAATCAAAATGCTCCATGGCCTCTCTCATCACAATGCTCCAAACCCTGGTGATCACAATGTTGCAAAACACTTATCATCACAACACCCCATGACGCTCATCATCACAATTATCCATGGTCTTCTCATCACAATGCTCCATGACCTTTCTCATCACAATTCTCAATACACTTGTCATCACAATGCTCCTTGACACTTGTCGTCAGAATGCACCTTGAACCCTGTGACGAAAAGGCTCCATGCCTTTTTCATCACAAAACCCCATGCTGTTTTCATCCCAATGCTCCATGCCATTGTCATCAAAATACTACACAAGCTTCTCATCAGAGTGCTCCATGACCCTTGTCATCACAATTCTCCATGCACTTGTCAGCACAATGCTCCCTGACCCTTGTCATCACAATGATCCAAGCCATTGTCATCACAATGCTCCATTACCTTTGTCATTAGAATCCTCCATGACACTTAGAATCACAATGCTCCAAGCCATTGTCATCACAATGGGCCATTACATATGTAATCACAATGCTCCCTGACACCTCTCTTCACAATACTGTATGAACTGGTCATCAGAATGCTCCATGCTCTTGTCTTCATAATGTGCCATTCCAACTGTCATCACAATAATCCATGAAACTTATTAGACCAATGCTCCATGCCCTTGTCATCACATTGCTCCATGCTCTTGTTATCACAATATTCCAAGACCCCTGTAATCAGAATGCCCCATGCCCCTTTTCATCAATATGCTCCATGAGACTTGTCATCGCAAGGCTCCATGGTTTTCTCATCACAATGCTCCAGGACCTTGTCATCACAATGGTTCACGACATTGTCATGAAAATTCTCAATGGCCCTTGTCTTCATAATGCTCCAAGCCCTAGTCATCACAGTGCTCCATTATATTTGTCATCACAATCCTCCCTTGCATTTGGCATCACTATGCTCCATGCTATTGTCATCGCAATGGACCATGACATATTTCATCACAATGCCCCCGACACCGGTCTTCACAATACTCCATGCCCTAGTCATCACAATGCTCCAAGACCTTGTCATCACCATGCTCCATTCCCTTGTCATCACAGTGCTCCATGACTCCTGTCATCACAATATTCCATGAACATTTTCAGCCCAATGCTCCATGACCTTCTCATCACAATGCTCCATGACCAATATCTCACAATGCTCCACGACAACTGTCATCACAACACTCCATGACACCTGACAACACAATGATCCGGGACTCTTGTCATCACAATGCTCCAAGACCCCTGTAATCACAATGCTCCATGACCCCTGTCATCAAAATACTCCATGAACATTTTCAGCCCAATGCTCCATGACCCTTGTCATCACAATGATCCATGCCCTTGTCATCCCAATGTTCCATGACCCTTGTATTCACAGTGATCCATGACGCTCGTCATCACAGGGCTCCATGACACCTGTCATCACAATGCTCCATGCCTTTGTCAGAAAAATGCTACATGACCTTGTCATTACAATGCTCTATGCGATTGTCATCACAGTACTCGATTACCATTGTCAACACAATCCTCCATGAACCTTGGGATCACATTGCTTCATGCCGTTGTCATCACAATGCTACATGCTCCTTGAAATCCAAATGATCCATCACCTCTGTCATCACAATGCTCCAAACCCTTGTGATCACAATGTTCCATAACACTTGTCCTCACAACGCTCCATGATGCCTGTCATCACAATATTCCATACACTTTTCATCACAATTCTCCATGACCTTTGTCATCACAATTCTCAATACACTTTTCATCACAGTGCTCCCTGACACTTGTCGTCAATATGCTCCATGAAACCTGTCATGACAAGGCTCCATGCCTTTTTCATCACAATGATCCATGCCCTTTTCATCACAATGCTCCAAGAGCCCTGTAATCACAATGCTCCATGCCCTTGCCATCCAAAGCTCCATGACGCATGTCATCAGAATGTTCCATGGACTTCTCATCACAATGCTCCTGCTCTTGTCATCACAAAGCACTAAGACCCCTGTAATCACAATGCTCCATGCCCCTTTTCATCTCAATGCTCCTATGAACCCTGTCAGCACAATGAACAATGCCCATCATCATAATGCTTCAGGCAATTGTCATCACAATCAAATCAAAATGCTCCATGACCTCTGTCATCACAATGCTCAAAATCCTGGTGATCACAATGTTGCATAACTCTTATCATCACAACACCCCATGACGCTCATCATCACAGTGATCCATGGTCGTCTCATCACAAGGCTCCATGACCTTTGTCATCAAAATTCTCAATAAACTTGTCATCACAATGCTCGCTGACACTTGTCGTCAGAATGCTCCTTGAACCCTGTCACAAAAAGGCTCCATGTCTTTTTCATCACAAAGCCACATGCCGTTTTCATCCCAATGCTGCATGCCATTGTCATCAAAATACACCACAGGCTTGTTATCAGAATGCTCCATGACCCTTGTCATCACAATTCTCCATGCACTTGTCAGCACAATGCTCCCTGACCCTTGTCATCACAATGCTCCAAGCCATTGTCATCACAATGCTCCATTACCATTGTCATCAGAATCCCCCATGACACTTGGCATCACAATGCTCCATGCCATTGTCATCACAATGCTCCATGTCTTTGTCAGCAAAATGCTAAATGACCTTGTCATTACAATCCTCTATGCGCTTGTCATCACAATACTCCATTTCCATTGTCATCACAACCCTCCATCAACCTTGGGATCACATTGCTTCATGCCCTTGTCATCACAATGCTCCATGCTCCTTGAAATAAAAATTATCCATGACCTCTGTCATCACAATGCTCCAAACCCTTGTGATCACATTGTTCCATAACACTTGTCATCACAACGCTCCATGATGCCTGTCATCACAATACTCCATGCCCTTTTCATCACAATGCTCCATGACCTTTGTCATCACAATTCTCAATACACTTGTGATCACAATGCTCCCTGACACTTGTCATCAGAATGCTCCTTGAAACCCATCACCAAAAGGCTCCATGCTTTTTTCATCACAATGCCCCATGCCATTTTCATCACAATGTTCCATACCATTGTCATCAAAATACTCCACAAGCTTGTCATCAGAATGCTCCCGGACCCTTGTCATCACAATGCTCCATTACCTTTCTCATCAGAATCCTCCATGACACTTGGCATCACAGTGCTACATGCCATTGTCATCACAATGGGCCATTACATATGTCATCACAATGCTCCCTGACACTTATCTTCACAATACTGCATGACCTGGTCATCACAATGCTCCATGCCCTTGTTATCACAATAGGCCTTTCCAACTGTCATCGCAACAAACCATGAAGGTTATTAGACCAATGTTCCATGCCCTTGTCATCACAATGCTCCATGCCCTTGTTATCACAATGCTCCATGACCCCTGTCATCACAATGCTCCGTTACTCCAGTCATCACAATGCTTCATGAACTTTGTCATCACAGTGGTCCAAGCCCTCACCATCAACAGTCTCTGTGACCTTTTTAACCCCAGTGCTCCATGAACTTTTCATCACAATGCTCTTTGACCCTTGTCATCACAATGCTCTATGCCTTTCTCAGCACAATGCTCCATGACCCTGGTCATCACAATGCTCCATGCCCCTTTTCATCTCAATGCTCCCTGAACCCTGTCATCACAGTGCACGATGCCCATCATCATAATACTTCAGTCTATTGTCATCACAATGAAATTAATATTCTCCATGACCTGTGACATCATAATGCTACAAACCCTTGTGATCACAATGTTCCATAAAACTTATCATCACAGCACCCCATGACGCTCATCATCACAATTATCCATGGTCTTCTCATCACAATGCTCCATGATCTTTGTCATCACGATGCTCAATACACTTTTCATCACAATGCTCCCTGACACTTGTCGTCAGTATGCTCCATGAACCCTGTCATGACAAGGCTCCATGCCTTTATCATCACAATGATCCATGCCTTTTCATCGCAATGCTCCAAGACCCCTGAAATCACAATGCTCCATGCACTTCTCATCCAAATGCTCTCTCACATGAGATATCACAATGTTCCATCACTAGTCATCACATTCCTCCCTTAACCCTGTTATCACAATGCTCCATGACCTCTGTTATCACAATGCTACATCCCTTTATCAGCACAATGTTCCATGACCCCTGACATCACAATGTTCCATAACCACTGTCATCAAAATGCTCCATGACCCTTTTCATCCCAAAGCTCCATGACCCCTGGAATCACAGTGTTCTATAACCACTGTCTTCAAAATGTTCCATTGCAATTTTCATCAATTTGCTGCATGACCCTGTCATCAAAATGCTCCCTGCCCTACTCATAACAATGCACCACACTCTGGTCATCAAAATGCTCCATGACCTTTGTCATCACAAAGCTCCATGACCCTTGGCATCACAATGCTCCATGTCATTGTTATCACAATGCTCCATGAAACCTCTCTTCACAATGCTCCATGCCCTTGTCATCACAAATCTCCATGACACTTGTCATCACAATGCTCGATGCCCTTCTCACCATAATGCTCCATGTCCTTGTCATTACAATCCTCCATGACCCATGTATCACAGTGTACCGTGCCCTTGTCCTCACAATGCTCCATTCCCACTCTCATCAAAATAATCCATGAAACATTTCAGACCAATGCTCAATGCGCTTCTCATCACAATGCTCCATTACCTCTATCAACAATGCTCAATGCCCCCTGCCATCACAATGTTCCACGGCCTTGTGATCACAAGGCTCCATGACCATTGTCATCACAATGCTCCAAGACCCATGTAATCACAATGCTCCATGCCCTGGTCATCACAAAGCTCCATGACACATGTCATCAGAATGTTCCATGGCCATCTCCTCACAATGTTCCATGCCCTTGTCATCACAATGCTCCAAGACACTCGTAATCAAAATGCTCCATGCCCCTTTTCATCAGAAGGCTCCATGATATTTGTCATCACAAGTCTCCATGGTCAACTCATCACAATGCTCCAAGACCTTGTCATCACCATGCTCCATTCCCTTGTCATCACAATGCTCCCTGACACTTGTCGTCAGTATGCTCCATGAACTCTGTCATGACAAGGCTCCATGCCTTTTTCATCACAATGATCCATGCCCTTTTCATCACAGTTCTCCAAGACCACTGTAATCATAATGCTCCTTGCCCTTGTCATCACAAAGCTCCATGATGCATATCATCAGAATGTTCCATGCACTTCTCCTCACAATGCTCGATGCCCTTGTCATCACAATTCTCCATACCCTTGTAATCACAATGCTCCATGCCCCTTTTCATCAGAATGCTCCATGAGACTTGTCATCACAAGTCTCCATGGTCATCTCATCACAATGCTCCAAGACCTTGTCATCACCATGCTCCATTCCCTGGTCATCACAATGCTCCATGACCCCTGTCATCACAAGGCTCCATGACCCTTCTCATCACAATGCTCCAAACCCCTGTAATCACAATGCTCCATGCCCCTTTTCATCACAATGCTCCATGAACCCTGTCATCACAATTAACCATGCCCATCATCATAATGCTTCAGGCTATTGTCATCACAATGAAATCAAAATGCTCCATGACCTCTGTCATCACAATGCTCCAAACCCTGGTGATCACAATGTTGCATAACACTTATCATCACAAAACCCCATGACGCTAATCATCACTATTATCCATGGTCTTCTCATCACAAGGCTCCATGACTTTGTCATCACAATTCTCAATACTCTTTTCATCACAATGCTCCCTGACACTTGTCTTCAGTATGCTCCATGAACTCTGTCATGACAAGGCTCCATGCCTTTTTCATCACAATGATCCATGCCCTTTTCATCACAGTGCTCCAAGACCACTGTAATCATAATGCTCCTTGCCCTTGTCATCACAAAGCTCCATGATGCATATCATCAGAATGTTCCATGCACTTCTCATCACAATGCTCCATGCCCTTGTCATCACAATGCTCCAAGACCCCTGTAATCACAATGCTCCATGCCCCTTTTCATCTCAATGCTCCATGAACACTGTCATAACAATGCACCATGCCCATCATCATAATGCTTCAGGCTATTGTCATCACAGTGAAATCAAAATGCTCCATGACCTCTGTCATCACAATGCTCCAAACCCTGGTGATCACAATGTTGCAAAACACTTATCATCACAACAACCCATGACGCTCATCATCACAATTATCCATGGTCTTCTCATCACAATGCTCCATGACCTTTGTCATCACAATTCTCAATACACTTGTCATCACAATGCTCCCTGACACTTGTCGTCAGAATGCACCTTGAACCCTCTGACGAAAAGGCTCCATGCCATTTTCATCACAAAGCCCCATGCTGTTTTCATCCCAAAGCTCCATGCCATTGTCCTCAAAATACTACACAAGCTTGTCATCAGAATGCTCCATGACCCTTGTCATCACAATTCTCCATGCACTTGTCAGCACAATGCTCCCTGACCCTTGTCATCACAATGATCCAAGCCATTGTCATCACAATGCTCCATTACCTTTGTCATTAGAATCCTCCATGACAATTGGAATCACAATGCTCCAAGCCATTGTCATCACAATGGGCCATTACATATGTAATCACAATGCTCCCTGACACCTCTCTTCACAGTACTGCATGATCTGGTCCTCACAATGCTCCATGCTCTTGTCTTCATAATGCGCCATTCCAACTGTCCTCACAATAATCCATGAAACTTATTAGACGAATGCTCCATGCCCTTGTCATCACATTGCTCCATGCTCTTGTTATCACAATGTTTAAGACCCCTGTAATCAGAATGCCCCATGCCCCTTTTCATCAGTATGCTCCATGAGACTTGTCATCGCAAGGCTCCATGGTTTTCTCATCACAATGCTCCAGGACCTTGTCATCACAATGGTTCACGACATTGTCATGAAAATTCTCAATGGCCCTTGTCTTCATAATGCTCCAAGCCCTAGTCATCACAGTGCTCCATTATATTTGTCATCACAATCCTCCCTTGCATTTGGCATCACTATGCTCCATGCTATTGTCATCGCAATGGACCATGACATATTTCATCACAATGCCCCCTGACACCTGTCTTCACAATACTCCATGCCCTTGTCATCACAATGCTCCATGCCCTGGTCATCACAATGCACCATGTCCACTGTCATCACAATAATCTATGAAACTTGTAAGACCAATGCTCCATGCCCCTGTCATAACAATGCTCCATGACCTTGTCATCACAATGCTCCATGACCCCTGTCATCACAATAATCCATGTACATTTTCAGCCCAATGCTCCATGACCCTTGTCATCACAATGATCCATGCACTTGTCATCCCAATGTTCCATGACGCTTGTAATCACAGTGCTCCATGACACCTGTCATCACAGTGCTCCATGCCTTTGTCAGCAAAATGCTACATGACCTTGTCATTACAATGCTCTATGCGCATGTCATCACAATACTCCATTACCATTGTCATCACAATCCTCCAGGAACCTTGGGATCACATTGCTTCAGGCCCTTGTCATCAAAATGCTCCATGCTCCTTGAAATCAAAATGATCCATGACCTCTGTCATCACAATGCTCCAAACACTTGTGATCAAAATGTTCAATAACACTTGTCCTCACAACGCTCCATGATGCCTGTCATCACAATACTCCATGCCCTTTTCATCACAATGCTCCATGAACTTTGTCATCACAATTCTCCATACACTTGTCATCAAAATGCTCCCTGACACTTGTCGTCAGAATGCTCCTTGAACTGTGTCACGAAAAGGCTCCATGCCATTTTCATCACAAATCCACATGCCGTTTTCATCCCAGTGCTCCATGCCATTGTCATCAAAATACTCCACAAGCTTGTCATCAGAATGCTCCATGACGCTTGTCATCACAATTCTCCGTGCACTTGTCAGCAAAATGCTCCCTGACCCTTATCATCACAATGCTCCAAGCCATTGTCATCACAATGCTCCATTACCTTTGTCATCAGAATCCTCCATGACACTTGGCATCACAATGCTCCATGCCATTGTCATCACAATGGGCCATTACATATGTCATCACAATGCTCCCTGACACCTCTCTTCACAATACTGCATAACCTGGTCATCACAATGCTCCATGCCCTTGTCATCACAATGTGCCATTCCAACTCTCATCACAATAATCCATGAAACTTATTAGACCAATGCTCCTTGCCCTTGTTATCACAATGTTCCAAGACCCCTGTAATCAGAATGCTCCATGCCCCATTTCATCAGAATGCTCCATATGACATGTCATCAGAAGGCTCCATGGATTTCTCATCACAATGCTCCATGACCTTTGTCATCACAATGCTCCAAGACCCATGTAATCACAATGCTTCATGCCCCTGTCATCGCAGTGGACCATGACATTTGGCATCACAATACTCCATGCCATTGTCTTTGAAATTGACCATGACATATGTCATCACAATGCCCCCTTACACCTGTTTTCACAATACTCCATGCCCTTGTCATCACAATGCTCCATGCCCCTGTCATCACAATGCACCATGTCCAATGTCATCACAATAATCTATTAAACTTGTCAGACCAATGCTCCATGCCCCTGTCATCACAATGTTCCTTGCCCTTGTCATCACAATGCTCCATGACCCTTGTCATCACAATGCTCCGTGACTCCAGTCATCACAATGCTTCATAACGTTTGTCATCACAACGGTCCATGCCTGCGTCATCGCAAGGCTCTGTGACCTTTGTAACCACAATGCTCCATGAACTTTTCATCACAATTCTCCGTGACCCTTGTCATCACAATGCTCCATGCCTTTTTCAGAACAATGCTCCATGACCCTTGTCATCACAATGTGCCATGTGCTTTTCATCACAATGATCCACAACCTTGTCATCGCTATGCTCCATAAACCTTGTAATCACAATGCTCCGTGCACTTCTCATCCAAATGCTCTCTCACATGAGATATCACAATGTTCCATCACTTGTCATCACAATCCTCCCTCACCCCTGTTATCACAATGTTCCATGACCCCTGTCATCACAATGCTACATCCCCTTATCAGCACAATTTTCCATGACCCCTGACATCACAATGTTCCATAACCCCTGTCATCAAAATATTACATTACACTTTTCATCAAATTGCTGCATGACCTGTCATCAAAATGCTCCCTGCCCTTTTCATCACAATGCACCACACACTTGTCATCAAAATGCTCCATGACCATGGTCATCACAAACCTCCATGACCCTTGGCATCACAATGCTCCATGCCATGGACATCACAATGCTCCATGAACCCTCTCATCACATTGCTCCATGCACTTGTCATCACAAAGCTCCATGACAATTGTCATCACAATGCTCGATGCCCTTCTCATCACAATGCTCCATGTCCTTGTCATTACAATCCTCCATCACCCATGTATCACAGTGTACCTTGCCCTTGTCATCACAATACGCCATGCCCACTGTCATCACAATAATCCATGAAACATTTCAGAACAATGCTCAATGCACTTCTCATCACAATGCTCCATTACCACTGTCAACAATGCTCCATGACACCTGCCATCACAATGTTCCATGGCCTTGTGATCACAAGACTAAATGACCATTGTCATCACAATGCTCCAAGACCCATGTAATCACAATGCTCCATGCCCTTGTCATCACAGAGCTCCATGACGCATGTCATCAGAATGTTCCATGGCCTTCTCCTCACAATGCTCCATGCCCTTGTCATCACATTGCTCCATACCCTCGTAATCACAATGCTCCATGCCCTTGTCATCCCAATGTTCCATGACCCCTGTATTCACAGTGCTCTGTGACGCTTGTCATCACAGTGCTCCATGACACCTCTCATCACAATGCTCCATGCCTTTGTCAGCAAAATGCTACATGACCTTGTCATTACAATGCTCTATGCGATTGTCATCACAATACTCGATTACCATTGTCATCACAATCCTCCATGAACCTTGGGATCACATTGCTTCATGCCCTTGTCATCACAATGCTCCATGCTCCTTGAAATCAAAATGATCCATGACCTCTGTCATCACAATGCTCCAAACCCTTGTGATCACAATGTTCCATAACACTTGTCCTCACAACGCTCCAAGATTCCTGTCATCACAATATTCCATACACTTTTCATCACAATTCTCCATGCCCTTTGTCATCACAATTCTCAATACACTTTTCATCACAGTGCTCCCTGACACTTGTCGTCAGTATGCTCCATGAACCCTGTCATGACAAGGCTCCATGCCTTTTTCATCACAATGATCCATGCACTTTTCATCACAATGCTCCAAGACCCCTGTAATCACAATGCTCCATGCCCTTGCCATCCAAAGCTCCATGACGCATGTCATCAGAATGTTCCATGGACTTCTCATCACAATGCTCCCTGCTCTTGTCATCACAAAGCATTAAGACCCCTGTAATCACAATGCTCCATGCCCCTTTTCATCTCAATGCTCCTATGAACCCTGTCAGCACAATGAACAATGCCCATCATCATAATGCTTCAGGCAATTGTCATCACAATCAAATCAAAATGCTCCATGACCTCTGTCATCACAATGCTCAAAATCCTGGTGATCACAATGTTGCATAACTCTTATCATCACAACACCCCATGACGCTCATCATCACAATGATCCATGGTCGTCTCATCACAAGGCTCCATGACCTTTGTCATCAAAATTCTCAATAAACTTGTCATCACAATGCTCGCTGACACTTGTCGTCAGAATGCTCCTTGAACCCTGTCACAAAAAGGCTCCATGACTTTTTCATCACAAAGCCACATGCCGTTTTCATCCCAATGCTACATGCCATTGTCATCAAAATACACCACAAGTTTGTTATCAGAATGCTCCATGACCCTTGTCATCACAATTCTCCATGCACTTGTCAGCACAATGCTCCCTGACCCTTGTCATCACAATGCTCCAAGCCATTGTCATCACAATGCTCCATTACCATTGTCATCAGAATCCTCCATGCCATTGTCATCACAATGCTCCATGTCTTTGTCAGCAAAATGCTAAATGACCTTGTCATTACAATCCTCTATGCACTTGTCATCACAATACTCCAATTCCATTGTCATCACAATCCTCCATCAACCTTGGGATCACATTGCTTCATGCCCTTGTCATCACAATGCTCCATGCTCCTTGAAATAAAAATTATCCATGACCTCTGTCATCACAATGCTCCAAACCCTTGTGATCACATTGTTCCATAACACTTGTCAACACAACGCTCCATGATGCCTGTCATCACAATACTCCATGCCCTTTTCATCACAGTGCTCCATGACCTTTGTCATCACAATTCTCAATACACTTGTGATCACAATGCTCCCTGACACTTGTCATCAGAATGCTCCTTGAAACCCATCACGAAAAGGCTCCATGCTTTTTTCATCACAATGCCCCATGCCATTTTCATCACAATGTTCCATACCATTGTCATCAAAATACTCCACAAGCTTGTCATCAGAATGCTCCCGGACCCTTGTCATCACAATGCTCCATTACCTTTCTCATCAGAATCCTCCATGACACTTGGCATCACAGTGCTACATGCCATTGTCATCACAATGGGCCATTACATATGTCATCACAATGCTCCCTGACACTTATCTTCACAATACTGCATGACCTGGTCATCACAATGCTCCATGCCCTTGTCATCACAATAGGCCATTCCAACTGTCATCGCAACAAACCATGAAAGTGATTAGACCAATGTTCCATGCCCTTGTCATCACAATGCTCCATGCCCTTGTTATCACAATGCTCCATGACCCCTGTCATCACAATGCTCCGTTACTCCAGTTATCACAATGCTTCATGAACTTTGTCATCACAGTGGTCCATGCCCTCACCATCAACAGTCTCTGTGACCTTTTTAACCCCTATGCTCCATGAACTTTTCATCACAATGCTCTTTGACCCTTGTGATCACAATGATCTATTCCTTTCTCAGCACAATGCTCCATGACCCTGGTCATCACAATGCTCCATGCCCCTTTTCATCTCAATGCTCCCTGAACCCTGTCATCACAGTGCACGATGCCCATCATCATAATACTTCAGTCTATTGTCATCACAATGAAATTAATATTCTCCATGACCTCTGACATCATAATGCTACAAACCCTTGTGATCACAATGTTCCATAAAACTTATCATCACAGCACCCCATGACGCTCATCATCACAATTATCCATGCTCTTATCATCACAATGCTCCATGATCTTTGTCATCACGATGCTCAATACACTTTTCATCACAATGCTCCCTGACACTTGTCGTCAGTATGCTCCATGAACCCTGTCATGACAAGGCTCCATGCCTTTATCATCACAATGATCCATGCCTTTTCATCGTAATGCTCCAAGACCCCTGCAATCACAATGCTCCATGCACTTCTCATCCAAATGCTCTCTCACATGAGATATCACAATGTTCCATCACTAGTCATCACATTCCTCCCTCAACCCTGTTATCACAATGTTCCATGACCTCTGTTATCACAATGCTACATCCCCTTATCAGCACAATGTTCCATGACCCCTGACATCACAATGTTCCATAACCACTGTCATCAAAATGCTCCATGACCCTTTTCATCCCAAAGCTCCATGACCCCTGGAATCACAGTGTTCTATAACCACTGTCTTCAAAATGTTCCATTGCACTTTTCATCAAATTGCTGCATGACCCTGTCATCAAAATGCTCCCTGCCCTACTCATAACAATGCACCACACGCTGGTCATCAAAATGCTCCATGACCTTTGTCATCACAATGCTCCATGACCCTTGGCATCACAATGCTCCATGTCATTGTCATCACAATGCTCCATGAAACCTCTCTTCACATTGCTCCATGCCCTTGTCATCACAAATCTCCATGACACTTGTCATCACAATGCTCGATGCCCTTCTCATCATAATGCTCCATGTCCTTGTCATTACAATCCTCCATGACCCATGTATCACAGTGTACCGTGCCCCTGTCATCACAATGCTCCTTGCCCACTCTCATCAAAATAATCCATGAAACATTTCAGACCAATGCACAATGCCCTTCTCATCACAATGCTCCATTACCTCTATCAACAATGCTCCATGCCCCCTGCCATCACAATGTTCCACGGCCTTGTGATCACAAGGCTCCATGACCATTGTCATCACAATGCTCCAAGACCCATGTAATCACAATGCTCCATGCCCTTGTCATCACAAAGCTCCATGACACATGTCATCAGAATGTTCCATGGCCATCTCCTCACAATGTTCCATGCCCTTGTCATCACAATGCTCCAAGACACTCGTAATCACAATGCTCCATGCCCCTTTTCATCAGAAGGCTCCATGATATTTGTCATCACAAGTCTCCATGGTCAACTCATCACAATGCTCCAAGACCTTGTCATCACCATGCTCCATTCCCTTGTCATCACAATGCTCCCTGACACTTGTCGTCAGTATGCTCCATGAACTCTGTCATGACAAGGCTCCATGCCTTTTTCATCACAATGATCCATGCCCTTTTCATCACAGTGCTCCAAGACCACTGTAATCATAATGCTCCTTGCCCTTGTCATCACAAAGCTCCATGATGCATATCATCAGAATGTTCCATGCACTTCTCATCACAATGCTCCATGCCCTTGTCATCACAATGCTCCAAGACCCCTGTAATCACAATGCTCCATGCCCCTTTTCATCTCAATGCTCCATGAACACTGTCATAACAATGCACCATGCCCATCATCATAATGCTTCAGGCTATTGTCATCACAGTGAAATCAAAATGCTCCATGACCTTTGTCATCACAAAGCTCCATGACCCTTGGCATCACAATGCTCCATGTCATTGTCATCACAATGCTCCATGAAACCTCTCTTCACATTGCTCCATGTCCTTGTCATCACAAATCTCCATGACACTTGTCATCACAATGCTCGATGCCCTTCTCATCATAATGCTCCATGTCCTTGTCATTACAATCCTCCATGACCCATGTATCACAGTGTACCGTGCCCTTGTCATCACAATGCTCCATGCCCACTCTCATCACAATAATCCATGAAACATTTCAGACCAATGCTCAATGCCCTTCTCATCACATTGCTCCATTACCTCTATCAACAATGCTCCATGACCCCTGCCATCACAATGTTCCACGGCCTTGTGATCACAAGGCTCCATGACCATTGTCATCACAATGCTCCAAGAGCCATGTAATCACAATGCTCCATGCCCTTGTCATCACAAAGCTCATGACACATGTCATCAGAATGTTCCATGGCCTTCTCCTCACAATGCTCCATGCCCTTGTCATCACAATGCTCCATACCCTCGTAATCACAATGCTCCATGCCCCTTTTCATCAGAATGCTCCATGAGACTTGTCATCACAAGTCTCCATGGTCATCTCATCACAATGCTCCAAGACCTTGTCATCACCATGCTCCATTCCATGGTCATCACAATGCTCCATGACCCGTGTCATCACAAGGCTCCATGACCCTTCTCATCACAATGCTCCAAACCCCTGTAATCACAATGCTCCATGCCCCTTTTCATCACAATGCTCCATGAACCCTGTCATCACAATGAACCATGCCCATCATCATAATGCTTCAGGCTATTGTCATCACAGTGAAATCAAAATGCTCCATGACCTCTGTCATCACAATGCTCCAAACCCTGGTGATCACAATGTTGCATAACACTTATCATCACAAAACCCCATGACGCTAATCATCACTATTATCCATGGTCTTCTCATCACAAGGCACCATGTCCTTTGTCATCACAATTCTCAATACTCTTTTCATCACAATGCTCCCTGACACTTGTCGTCAGTATGCTCCATGAACTCTGTCATGACAAGGCTCCATGCCTTTTTCATCACAATGATCCGTGCCCTTTTCATCACAGTGCTCCAAGACCACTGTAATCATAATGCTCCTTGCCCTTGTCATCACAATGCTCCATGATGCATATCATCAGAATGTTCCATGCACTTCTCATCACAATGCTCCATGCCCTTGTCATCACAATGCTCCAAGACCCCTGTAATCACAATGCTCCATGCCCCTTTTCATCTCAATGCTCCATGAACACTGTCATAACAATGCACCATGCCCATCATCATAATGCTTCAGGCTATTGTCATCACAGTGAAATCAAAATGCTCCATGACCTTTGTCATCACAAAGCTCCATGACCCTTGGCATCACAATGCTCCATGTCATTGTCATCACAATGCTCCATGAAACCTCTCTTCACATTGCTCCATGTCCTTGTCATCACAAATCTCCATGACACTTGTCATCACAATGCTCGATGCCCTTCTCATCATAATTCTCCATGTCCTTGTCATTACAATCCTCCATGACCCATGTATCACAGTGTACCGTGCCCTTGTCATCACAATGCTCCATGCCCACTCTCATCACAATAATCCATGAAACATTTCAGACCAATGCTCAATGCCCTTCTCATCACATAGCTCCATTACCTCTATCAACAATGCTCCATGACCCCTGCCATCAAAATGTTCCATGGCCTTGTGATCACAAGGCTCCATGACCATTGTCATCACAATGCTCCAAGAGCCATGTAATCACAATGCTCCATGCCCTTGTCATCACAAAGCTCCATGACACATGTCATCAGAATGTTCCATGGCCTTCTCCTCACAATGCTCCATGCCCTTGTCATCACAATGCTCCATACCCTCGTAATCACAATGCTCCATGCCCCTTTTCATCAGAATGCTCCATGAGACTTGTCATCACAAGTCTCCATGGTCATCTCATCACAATGCTCCAAGACCTTGTCATCACCATGCTCCATTCCGTGGTCATCACAATGCTCCATGACCCCTGTCATCACAAGGCTCCATGACCCTTCTCATCACAATGCTCCAAACCCCTGTAATCACAATGCTCCATGCCCCTTTTCATCACAATGCTCCATGAACCCTGTCATCACAATGAACCATGCCCATCATCATAATGCTTCAGGCTATTGTCATCACAATGAAATCAAAATGCTCCATGACCTCTGTCATCACAATGCTCCAAACCCTGGTGATCACAATGTTGCATAACACTTATCATCACAAAACCCCATGACGCTAATCATCACTATTATCCATGGTCTTCTCATCACAAGGCACCATGACCTTTGTCATCACAATTCTCAATACTCTTTTCATCACAATGCTCCCTGACACTTGTCGTCAGTATGCTCCATGAACTCTGTCATGACAAGGCTCCATGCCTTTTTCATCACAATGATCCATGCCCTTTTCATCACAGTGCTCCAAGACCACTGTAATCATAATGCTCCTTGCCCTTGTCATCACAAAGCTCCATGATGCATATCATCAGAATGTTCCATGCACTTCTCATCACAATGCTCCATGCCCTTGTCATCACAATGCTCCAAGACCCCTGTAATCACAATGCTCCATGCCCCTTTTCATCTCAATGCTCCATGAACACTGTCATAACAATGCACCATGCCCATCATCATAATGCTTCAGGCTATTGTCATCACAATGAAATCAAAATGCTCCATGACCTCTGTCATCACAATGCTCCAAACCCTGGTGATCACAATGTTGCATAACACTTATCATCACAAAACCCCATGACGCTAATCATCACTATTATCCATGGTCTTCTCATCACAAGGCACCATGACCTTTGTCATCACAATTCTCAATACTCTTTTCATCACAATGCTCCCTGACACTTGTCGTCAGTATGCTCCATGAACTCTGTCATGACAAGGCTCCATGCCTTTTTCATCACAATGATCCGTGCCCTTTTCATCACAGTGCTCCAAGACCACTGTAATCATAATGCTCCTTGCCCTTGTCATCACAATGCTCCATGATGCATATCATCAGAATGTTCCATGCACTTCTCATCACAATGCTCCATGCCCTTGTCATCACAATGCTCCAAGACCCCTGTAATCACAATGCTCCATGCAACTTTTCATCTCAATGCTCCATGAACACTGTCATAACAATGCACCATGCCCATCATCATAATGCTTCAGGCTATTGTCATCACAGTGAAATCAAAATGCTCCATGACCTTTGTCATCACAAAGCTCCATGACCCTTGGCATCACAATGCTCCATGTCATTGTCATCACAATGCTCCATGAAACCTCTCTTCACATTGCTCCATGTCCTTGTCATCACAAATCTCCATGACACTTGTCATCACAATGCTCGATGCCCTTCTCATCATAATGCTCCATGTCCTTGTCATTACAATCCTCCATGACCCATGTATCACAGTGTACCGTGCCCTTGTCATCACAATGCTCCATGCCCACTCTCATCACAATAATCCATGAAACATTTCAGACCAATGCTCAATGCCCTTCTCATCACATAGCTCCATTACCTCTATCAACAATGCTCCATGACCCCTGCCATCAAAATGTTCCATGGCCTTGTGATCACAAGGCTCCATGACCATTGTCATCACAATGCTCCAAGAGCCATGTAATCACAATGCTCCATGCCCTTGTCATCACAAAGCTCCATGACACATGTCATCAGAATGTTCCATGGCCTTCTCCTCACAATGCTCCATGCCCTTGTCATCACAATGCTCCATACCCTCGTAATCACAATGCTCCATGCCCCTTTTCATCAGAATGCTCCATGAGACTTGTCATCACAAGTCTCCATGGTCATCTCATCACAATGCTCCAAGACCTTGTCATCACCATGCTCCATTCCGTGGTCATCACAATGCTCCATGACCCCTGTCATCACAAGGCTCCATGACCCTTCTCATCACAATGCTCCAAACCCCTGTAATCACAATGCTCCATGCCCCTTTTCATCACAATGCTCCATGAACCCTGTCATCACAATGAACCATGCCCATCATCATAATGCTTCAGGCTATTGTCATCACAATGAAATCAAAATGCTCCATGACCTCTGTCATCACAATGCTCCAAACCCTGGTGATCACAATGTTGCATAACACTTATCATCACAAAACCCCATGACGCTAATCATCACTATTATCCATGGTCTTCTCATCACAAGGCACCATGACCTTTGTCATCACAATTCTCAATACTCTTTTCATCACAATGCTCCCTGACACTTGTCGTCAGTATGCTCCATGAACTCTGTCATGACAAGGCTCCATGCCTTTTTCATCACAATGATCCATTCCCTTTTCATCACAGTGCTCCAAGACCACTGTAATCATAATGCTCCTTGCCCTTGTCATCACAAAGCTCCATGATGCATATCATCAGAATGTTCCATGCACTTCTCATCACAATGCTCCATGCCCTTGTCATCACAATGCTCCAAGACCCCTGTAATCACAATGCTCCATGCCCCTTTTCATCTCAATGCTCCATGAACACTGTCATAACAATGCACCATGCCCATCATCATAATGCTTCAGGCTATTGTCATCACAGTGAAATCAAAATGCTCCATGACCTCTGTCATCACAATGCTCCAAACCCTGGTGATCACAATGTTGCAAAACACTTATCATCACAACACCCCATGACGCTCATCATCACAATTATCCATGGTCTTCTCATCACAAGGCTCCATGACCTTTCTCATCACAATTCTCAATACACTTGTCATCACAATGCTCCCTGACACTTGTCGTCAGAATGCACCTTGAACTCTGTGACGAAAAGGCTCCATGCCATTTTCATCACAAAGCCCCATGCTGTTTTCATCCCAAAGCTCCATGCCATTGTCATCAAAATACTACACAAGCTTGTCATCAGAATGCTCCATGACCCTTGTCATCACAATTCTCCATGCACTTGTCAGCACAATGCTCCCTGACCCTTGTCATCACAATGATCCAAGCCATTGTCATCACAATGCTCCATTACCTTTGTCATTAGAATCCTCCATGACAATTGGAATCACAATGCTCCAAGCCATTTTCATCACATTGGGCCATTACATATGTAATCACAATGCTCCCTGACACCTCTCTTCACAATACTGCATGATCTGGTCATCACAATGCTCCATGCTCTTGTCTTCATAATGCACCATTCCAACTGTCCTCACAATAATCCATGAAACTTATTAGACGAATGCTCCATGCCCTTGTCATCACATTGCTCCATGCTCTTGTTATCACAATGTTTAAGACCCCTGTAATCAGAATGCCCCATGCCCCTTTTCATCAGTATGCTCCATGAGACTTGTCATCGCAAGGCTCCATGGTTTTCTCATCACAATGCTCCAGGACCTTGTCATCACAATGGTTCACGACATTGTCATGAAAATTCTCAATGGCCCTTGTCTTCATAATGCTCCAAGCCCTAGTCATCACAGTGCTCCATTATATTTGTCATCACAATCCTCCCTTGCATTTGGCATCACTATGCTCCATGCTATTGTCATCGCAATGGACCATGACATATTTCATCACAATGCCCCCTGACACCTGTCTTCACAATACTCCATGCCCTTGTCATCACAATGCTCCATGCCCTGGTCATCACAATGCACCATGTCCACTGTCATCACAATAATCTATGAAACTTGTAAGACCAATGCTCCATGCCCCTGTCATAACAATGCTCCATGACCTTGTCATCACAATGCTCCATGACCCCTGTCATCACAATACTCCATGTACATTTTCAGCCCAATGCTCCATGACCCTTGTCATCACAATGATCCATGCACTTGTCATCCCAATGTTCCATGACGCTTGTAATCACAGTGCTCCATGACATCTGTCATCACAGTGCTCCATGCCTTTGTCAGCAAAATGCTACATGCCCTTGTCATTACAATGCTCTATGCGCATGTCATCACAATACTCCATTACCATTGTCATCACAATCCTCCAGGAACATTGGGATCACATTGCTTCAGGCCCTTGTCATCAAAATGCTCCATGCTCCTTGAAATCAAAATGATCCATGACCTCTGTCATCACAATGCTCCAAACCCTTGTGATCAAAATGTTCAATAACACTTGTCCTCACAACGCTCCATGATGCCTGTCATCACAATACTCCATGCCCTTTTCATCACAATGCTCCATGAACTTTGTCATCACAATTCTCCATACACTTGTCATCAAAATGCTCCCTGACACTTGTCGTCAGAATGCTCCTTGAACTGTGTCACGAAAAGGCTCCATGCCATTTTCATCACAAATCCACATGCCGTTTTCATCCCAGTGCTCCATGCCATTGTCATCAAAATACTCCATAAGCTTGTCATCAGAATGCTCCATGACGCTTGTCATCACAATTCTCCGTGCACTTGTCAGCAAAATGCTCCCTGACCCTTATCATCACAATGCTCCAAGCCATTGTCATCACAATGCTCCATTACCTTTGTCATCAGAATCCTCCATGACACTTGGCATCACAATGCTCCATGCCATTGTCATCACAATAGGCCATTACATATGTCATCACAATGCTCCCTGACCCCTCTCTTCACAATACTGCATAACCTGGTCATCACAATGCTCCATGCCCTTGTCATCACAATGTGCCATTCCAACTCTCATCACAATAATCCATGAAACTTATTAGACCAATGCTCCTTGCCCTTGTTATCACAGTGTTCCAAGACCCCTGTAATCAGAATGCTCCATGCCCCATTTCATCAGAATGCTCCATATGACATGTCATCAGAAGGCTCCATGGATTTCTCATCACAATGCTCCATGACCTTTGTCATCACAATGCTCCAAGACCCATGTAATCACAATGCTTCATGCCCCTGTCATCGCAATGGACCATGACATTTGGCATCACAATACTCCATGCCATTGTCTTTGAAATTGACCATGACATATGTCATCACAATGCCCCCTTACACCTGTTTTCACAATACTCCATGCCCTTGTCATCACAATGCTCCATGCCCTTGTCATCACAATGCACCATGTCCAATGTCATCACAATAATCTATTAAACTTGTCAGACCAATGCTCCATGCCCCTGTCATCACAATGTTCCATGCCCTTGTCATCACAATGCTCCATGACCCTTGTCATCACAATGCTCCGTGACTCCAGTCATCACAATGCTTCATAACGTTTGTCATCACAACGGTCCATGACTGCGTCATCGCAAGGCTCTGTGACCTTTGTAACCACAATGCTCCATGAACTTTTCATCACAATTCTCCGTGACCCTTGTCATCACAATGTTCCATGCCTTTTTCAGAACAATGCTCCATGACCCTTGTCATCACAATGTGCCATGTGCTTTTCATCACAATGATCCACAACCTTGTCATCGCTATGCTCCATAAACCTTGTAATCACAATGCTCCGTGCACTTCTCATCCAAATGCTCTCTCACATGAGATATCACAATGTTCCATCACTTGTCATCACAATCCTCCCTCACCCCTGTTAGCACAATGTTCCATGACCCCTGTCATCACAATGCTACATCCCCTTATCAGCACAATTTTCCATGACCCCTGACATCACAATGTTCCATAACCCCTGTCATCAAAATGCTCCATGACCATTTTCATCCCAAAGCTCTATGACCCCTGGCATCACAATGTTCTATAACCACTGTCATCAAAATATTACATTACACTTTTCATCAAATTGCTGCATGACCCTGTCATCAAAATGCTCCTTGCCCTTCTCATCACAATGCACCACACACTTGTCATCAAAATGCTCCATGACCATGGTCATCACAAAGCTCCATGACCCTTGGCATCACAATGCTCCATGCCATGGACATCACAATGCTCCATGAACCCTCTCATCACATGGCTCCATGCACTTGTCATCACAAAGCTCCATGACCCTTGTCATCACAAGGCTCCGTGACCCTTCTCATCACAATGCTCCAAACTCCTGTAATCACAATGCTCCATGCCCCTTTTCATCACAATGCTCCATGAACCCTGTCATCACAATGAACCATGCCCATCATCATAATGCTTCAGGCTATTGTCATCACAATGAAATCAAAATGCTCCATGACCTCTGTCATCACAATGCTCCAAACCCTGGTGATCACAATGTTGCATAACACTTATCATCACAAAACCCCATGACGCTAATCATCACTATTACCATGGTCTTCTCATCACAAGGCTCCATGACCTTTGTCATCACAATTCTCAATACTCTTTTCATCACAATGCTCCCTGACACTTGTCGTCAGTATGCTCCATGAACTCTGTCATGACAAGGCTCCATGCCTTTTTCATCACAATGATCCATGCCCTTTTCATCACAGTGCTCCAAGACCACTGTAATCATAATGCTCCTTGCCCTTGTCATCACAAAGCTCCATGATGCATATCATCAGAATGTTCCATGCACTTCTCATCACAATGCTCCATGCCCTTGTCATCACAATGCT
This sequence comes from Mesoplodon densirostris, assembly GCF_025265405.1. Classification (NCBI taxonomy): domain Eukaryota; kingdom Metazoa; phylum Chordata; class Mammalia; order Artiodactyla; family Ziphiidae; genus Mesoplodon; species Mesoplodon densirostris. Next base: position 11,112,057 of record NW_026778195.1, on the reverse strand, counting down.
CCAAGACCCCTGTAATCACAATGCTCCATGCCCCTTTTCATCTCAATGCTCCATGAACACTGTCATAACAATGCACCATGCCCATCATCATAATGCTTCAGGCTATTGTCATCACAGTGAAATCAAAATGCTCCATGACCTCTGTCATCACAATGCTCCAAACCCTGGTGATCACAATGTTGCAAAACACTTATCATCACAACACCCCATGACGCTCATCATCACAATTATCCATGGTCTTCTCATCACAATGCTCCATGACCTTTGTCATCACAATTCTCAATACACTTGTCATCACAATGCTCCCTGACACTTGTCGTCAGAATGCACCTTGAACCCTGTGACGAAAAGGCTCCATGCCATTTTCATCACAAAGCCCCATGCTGTTTTCATCCCAAAGCTCCATGCCATTGTCATCAAAATACTACACAAGCTTGTCATCAGAATGCTCCATGACCCTTGTCATCACAATTCTCCATGCACTTGTCAGCACAATGCTCCCTGACCCTTGTCATCACAATGATCCAAGCCATTGTCATCACAATGCTCCATTACCTTTGTCATTAGAATCCTCCATGACAATTGGAATCACAATGCTCCAAGCCATTGTCATCACAATGGGCCATTACATATGTAATCACAATGCTCCCTGACACCTCTCTTCACAATACTGCATGATCTGGTCATCACAATGCTCCATGCTCTTGTCTTCATAATGCGCCATTCCAACTGTCCTCACAATAATCCATGAAACTTATTAGACGAATGCTCCATGCCCTTGTCATCACATTGCTCCATGCTCTTGTTATCACAATGTTTAAGACCCCTGTAATCAGAATGCCCCATGCCCCTTTTCATCAGTATGCTCCATGAGACTTGTCATCGCAAGGCTCCATGGTTTTCTCATCACAATGCTCCAGGACCTTGTCATCACAATGGTTCACGACATTGTCATGAAAATTCTCAATGGCCCTTGTCTTCATAATGCTCCAAGCCCTAGTCATCACAGTGCTCCATTATATTTGTCATCACAATCCTCCCTTGCATTTGGCATCACTATGCTCCATGCTATTGTCATCGCAATGGACCATGACATATTTCATCACAATGCCCCCTGACACCTGTCTTCACAATACTCCATGCCCTTGTCATCACAATGCTCCAAGACCCCTGTAATCACAATGCTCCATGCCCCTTTTCATCTCAATGCTCCATGAACACTGTCATAACAATGCACCATGCCCATCATCATAATGCTTCAGGCTATTGTCATCACAGTGAAATCAAAATGCTCCATGACCTTTGTCATCACAAAGCTCCATGACCCTTGGCATCACAATGCTCCATGTCATTGTCATCACAATGCTCCATGAAATCTCTCTTCACATTGCTCCATGTCCTTGTCATCACAAATCTCCATGACACTTGTCATCACAATGCTCGATGCCCTTCTCATCATAATGCTCCATGTCCTTGTCATCACAATCCTCCATGACCCAGGTATCACAGTGTACCGTGCCCTTGTCATCACAATGCTCCATGCCCACTCTCATCACAATAATCCATGAAACATTTCAGACCAATGCTCAATGCCCTTCTCATCACATTGCTCCATTACCTCTATCAACAATGCTCCATGACCCCTGCCATCAAAATGTTCCATGGCATTGTGATCACAAGGCTCCATGACCATTGTCATCACAGTGCTCCAAGAGCCATGTAATCACAATGCTCCATGCCCTTGTCATCACAAAGCTCCATGACACATGTCATCAGAATGTTCCATGGCCTTCTCCTCACAATGCTCCATGCCCTTGTCATCACAATGCTCCATACCCTCGTAATCACAATGTTCCATTCCCTTTTCATCAGAATGCTCCATGAGACTTGTCATCACAAGTCTCCATGGTCATCTCATCACAATGCTCCAAGACCTTGTCATCACCATGCTCCATTCCGTGGTCATCACAATGCTCCATGACCCCTGTCATCACAAGGCTCCATGACCCTTCTCATCACAATGCTCCAAACCCCTGTAATCACAATGCTCCATGCCCCTTTTCATCACAATGCTCCATGAACCCTGTCATCACAATGAACCATGCCCATCATCATAATGCTTCAGGCTATTGTCATCACAATGAAATCAAAATGCTCCATGACCTCTGTCATCACAATGCTCCAAACCCTGGTGATCACAATGTTGCATAACACTTATCATCACAAAACCCCATGACGCTAATCATCACTATTATCCATGGTCTTCTCATCACAAGGCACCATGACCTTTGTCATCACAATTCTCAATACTCTTTTCATCACAATGCTCCCTGACACTTGTCGTCAGTATGCTCCATGAACTCTGTCATGACAAGGCTCCATGCCTTTTTCATCACAATGATCCATGCCCTTTTCATCACAGTGCTCCAAGACCACTGTAATCATAATGCTCCTTGCCCTTGTCATCACAAAGCTCCATGATGCATATCATCAGAATGTTCCATGCACTTCTCATCACAATGCTCCATGCCCTTGTCATCACAATGCTCCAAGACCCCTGTAATCACAATGCTCCATGCCCCTTTTCATCTCAATGCTCCATGAACACTGTCATAACAATGCACCATGCCCATCATCATAATGCTTCAGGCTATTGTCATCACAGTGAAATCAAAATGCTCCATGACCTCTGTCATCACAATGCTCCAAACCCTGGTGATCACAATGTTGCAAAACACTTATCATCACAACACCCCATGACGCTCATCATCACAATTATCCATGGTCTTCTCATCACAATGCTCCATGACCTTTGTCATCACAATTCTCAATACACTTGTCATCACAATGCTCCCTGACACTTGTCGTCAGAATGCACCTTGAACCCTGTGACGAAAAGGCTCCATGCCATTTTCATCACAAAGCCCCATGCTGTTTTCATCCCAAAGCTCCATGCCATTGTCATCAAAATACTACACAAGCTTGTCATCAGAATGCTCCATGACCCTTGTCATCACAATTCTCCATGCACTTGTCAGCACAATGCTCCCTGACCCTTGTCATCACAATGATCCAAGCCATTGTCATCACAATGCTCCATTACCTTTGTCATTAGAATCCTCCATGACAATTGGAATCACAATGCTCCAAGCCATTGTCATCACAATGGGCCATTACATATGTAATCACAATGCTCCCTGACACCTCTCTTCACAATACTGCATGATCTGGTCATCACAATGCTCCATGCTCTTGTCTTCATAATGCGCCATTCCAACTGTCATCACAATAATCCATGAAACTTATTAGACGAATGCTCCATGCCCTTGTCATCACATTGCTCCATGCTCTTGTTATCACAATGTTTAAGACCCCTGTAATCAGAATGCCCCATGCCCCTTTTCATCAGTATGCTCCATGAGACTTGTCATCGCAAGGCTCCATGGTTTTCTCATCACAATGCTCCAGGACCTTGTCATCACATTGGTTCACGACATTGTCATGAAAATTCTCAATGGCCCTTGTCTTCATAATGCTCCAAGCCCTAGTCATCACAGTGCTCCATTATATTTGTCATCACAATCCTCCCTTGCATTTGGCATCACTATGCTCCATGCTATTGTCATCGCAATGGACCATGACATATTTCATCACAATGCCCCCTGACACCTGTCTTCACAATACTCCATGCCCTTGTCATCACAATGCTCCATGCCCTGGTCATCACAATGCACCATGTCCACTGTCATCACAATAATCTATGAAACTTGTAAGACCAATGCTCCATGCCCCTGTCATAACAATGCTCCATGACCTTGTCATCACAATGCTCCATGACCCCTGTCATCACAATACTCCATGTACATTTTCAGCCCAATGCTCCATGACCCTTGTCATCACAATGATCCATGCACTTGTCATCCCAATGTTCCATGACGCTTGTAATCACAGTGCTCCATGACATCTGTCATCACAGTGCTCCATGCCTTTGTCAGCAAAATGCTACATGCCCTTGTCATTACAATGCTCTATGCGCATGTCATCACAATACTCCATTACCATTGTCATCACAATCCTCCAGGAACATTGGGATCACATTGCTTCAGGCCCTTGTCATCAAAATGCTCCATGCTCCTTGAAATCAAAATGATCCATGACCTCTGTCATCACAATGCTCCAAACCCTTGTGATCAAAATGTTCAATAACACTTGTCCTCACAACGCTCCATGATGCCTGTCATCACAATACTCCATGCCCTTTTCATCACAATGCTCCATGAACTTTGTCATCACAATTCTCCATACACTTGTCATCAAAATGCTCCCTGACACTTGTCGTCAGAATGCTCCTTGAACTGTGTCACGAAAAGGCTCCATGCCATTTTCATCACAAATCCACATGCCGTTTTCATCCCAGTGCTCCATGCCATTGTCATCAAAATACTCCACAAGCTTGTCATCAGAATGCTCCATGACGCTTGTCATCACAATTCTCCGTGCACTTGTCAGCAAAATGCTCCCTGACCCTTGTCATCACAATGCTCCAAGCCATTGTCATCACAATGCTCCATTACCTTTGTCATCAGAATCCTCCATGACACTTGGCATCACAATGCTCCATGCCATTGTCATCACAATGGGCCATTACATATGTCATCACAATGCTCCCTGACCCCTCTCTTCACAATACTGCATAACCTGGTCATCACAATGCTCCATGCCCTTGTCATCACAATGTGCCATTCCAACTCTCATCACAATAATCCATGAAACTTATTAGACCAATGCTCCTTGCCCTTGTTATCACAATGTTCCAAGACCCCTGTAATCAGAATGCTCCATGCCCCTTTTCATCAGAATGCTCCATATGACATGTCATCAGAAGGCTCCATGGATTTCTCATCACAATGCTCCATGACCTTTGTCATCACAATGCTCCAAGACCCATGTAATCACAATGCTTCATGCCCCTGTCATCGCAATGGACCATGACATTTGGCATCACAATACTCCATGCCATTGTCTTTGAAATTGACCATGACATATGTCATCACAATGCCCCCTTACACCTGTTTTCACAATACTCCATGCCCTTGTCATCACAATGCTCCATGCCCTTGTCATCACAATGCACCATGTACAATGTCATCACAATAATCTATTAAACTTGTCAGACCAATGCTCCATGCCCCTGTCATCACAATGTTCCATGCCCTTGTCATCACAATGCTCCATGACCCTTGTCATCACAATGCTCCGTGACTCCAGTCATCACAATGCTTCATAACGTTTGTCATCACAACCGTCCATGCCTGCGTCATCGCAAGGCTCTGTGACCTTTGTAACCACAATGCTCCATGAACTTTTCATCACAATTCTCCGTGACCCTTGTCATCACAATGTTCCATGCCTTTTTCAGAACAATGCTCCATGACCCTTGTCATCACAATGTGCCATGTGCTTTTCATCACAATGATCCACAACCTTGTCATCGCTATGCTCCATAAACCTTGTAATCACAATGCTCCGTGCACTTCTCATCCAAATGCTCTCTCACATGAGATATCACAATGTTCCATCACTTGTCATCACAATCCTCCCTCACCCCTGTTATCACAATGTTCCATGACCCCTGTCATCACAATGCTACATCCCCTTATCAGCACAATTTTCCATGACCCCTGACATCACAATGTTCCATAACCCCTGTCATCAAAATGCTCCATGACCATTTTCATCCCAAAGCTCTATGACCCCTGGCATCACTATGTTCTATAACCACTGTCATCAAAATATTACATTACACTTTTCATCAAATTGCTGCATGACCCTGTCATCAAAATGCTCCTTGCCCTTCTCATCACAATGCACCACACACTTGTCATCAAAATGCTCCATGACCATGGTCATCACAAAGTTCCATGACCCTTGGCATCACAATGCTCCATGCCATGGACATCACAATGCTCCATGAACCCTCTCATCACATGGCTCCATGCACTTGTCATCACAAAGCTCCATGACCCTTGTCATCACAAGGCTCCGTGACCCTTCTCATCACAATGCTCCAAACTCCTGTAATCACAATGCTCCATGCCCCTTTTCATCACAATGCTCCATGAACCCTGTCATCACAATGAACCATGCCCATCATCATAATGCTTCAGGCTATTGTCATCACAATGAAATCAAAATGCTCCATGACCTCTGTCATCACAATGCTCCAAACCCTGGTGATCACAATGTTGCATAACACTTATCATCACAAAACCCCATGACGCTAATCATCACTATTACCATGGTCTTCTCATCACAAGGCTCCATGACCTTTGTCATCACAATTCTCAATACTCTTTTCATCACAATGCTCCCTGACACTTGTCGTCAGTATGCTCCATGAACTCTGTCATGACAAGGCTCCATGCCTTTTTCATCACAATGATCCATGCCCTTTTCATCACAGTGCTCCAAGACCACTGTAATCATAATGCTCCTTGCCCTTGTCATCACAAAGCTCCATGATGCATATCATCAGAATGTTCCATGCACTTCTCATCACAATGCTCCATGCCCTTGTCATCACAATGCTCCAAGACCCCTGTAATCACAATGCTCCATGCCCCTTTTCATCTCAATGCTCCATGAACACTGTCATAACAATGCACCATGCCCATCATCATAATGCTTCAGGCTATTGTCATCACAGTGAAATCAAAATGCTCCATGACCTCTGTCATCACAATGCTCCAAACCCTGGTGATCACAATGTTGCAAAACACTTATCATCACAACACCCCATGACGCTCATCATCACAATTATCCATGGTCTTCTCATCACAATGCTCCATGACCTTTGTCATCACAATTCTCAATACACTTGTCATCACAATGCTCCCTGACACTTGTCGTCAGAATGCACCTTGAACCCTGTGACGAAAAGGCTCCATGCCATTTTCATCACAAAGCCCCATGCTGTTTTCATCCCAAAGCTCCATGCCATTGTCATCAAAATACTACACAAGCTTGTCATCAGAATGCTCCATGACCCTTGTCATCACAATTCTCCATGCACTTGTCAGCACAATGCTCCCTGACCCTTGTCATCACAATGATCCAAGCCATTGTCATCACAATGCTCCATTACCTTTGTCATTAGAATCCTCCATGACAATTGGAATCACAATGCTCCAAGCCATTGTCATCACAATGGGCCATTACATATGTAATCACAATGCTCCCTGACACCTCTCTTCACAATACTGCATGATCTGGTCATCACAATGCTCCATGCTCTTGTCTTCATAATGTGCCATTCCAACTGTCATCACAATAATCCATGAAACTTATTAGACGAATGCTCCATGCCCTTGTCATCACATTGCTCCATGCTCTTGTTATCACAATGTTTAAGACCCCTGTAATCAGAATGCCCCATGCCCCTTTTCATCAGTATGCTCCATGAGACTTGTCATCGCAAGGCTCCATGGTTTTCTCATCACAATGCTCCAGGACCTTGTCATCACAATGGTTCACGACATTGTCATGAAAATTCTCAATGGCCCTTGTCTTCATAATGCTCCAAGCCCTAGTCATCACAGTGCTCCATTATATTTGTCATCACAATCCTCCCTTGCATTTGGCATCACTATGCTCCATGCTATTGTCATCGCAATGGACCATGACATATTTCATCACAATGCCCCCTGACACCTGTCTTCACAATACTCCATGCCCTTGTCATCACAATGCTCCATGCCCTGGTCATCACAATGCACCATGTCCACTGTCATCACAATAATCTATGAAACTTGTAAGACCAATGCTCCATGCCCCTGTCATAACAATGCTCCATGACCTTGTCATCACAATGCTCCATGACCCCTGTCATCACAATACTCCATGTACATTTTCAGCCCAGTGCTCCATGACCCTTGTCATCACAATGATCCATGCACTTGTCATCCCAATGTTCCATGACGCTTGTAATCACAGTGCTCCATGACATCTGTCATCACAGTGCTCCATGCCTTTGTCAGCAAAATGCTACATGCCCTTGTCATTACAATGCTCTATGCGCATGTCATCACAATACTCCATTACCATTGTCATCACAATCCTCCAGGAACATTGGGATCACATTGCTTCAGGCCCTTGTCATCAAAATGCTCCATGCTCCTTGAAATCAAAATGATCCATGACCTCTGTCATCACAATGCTCCAAACCCTTGTGATCAAAATGTTCAATAACACTTGTCCTCACAACGCTCCATGATGCCTGTCATCACAATACTCCATGCCCTTTTCATCACAATGCTCCATGAACTTTGTCATCACAATTCTCCATACACTTGTCATCAAAATGCTCCCTGACACTTGTCGTCAGAATGCTCCTTGAACTGTGTCACGAAAAGGCTCCATGCCATTTTCATCACAAATCCACATGCCGTTTTCATCCCAGTGCTCCATGCCATTGTCATCAAAATACTCCACAAGCTTGTCATCAGAATGCTCCATGACGCTTGTCATCACAATTCTCCGTGCACTTGTCAGCAAAATGCTCCCTGACCCTTATCATCACAATGCTCCAAGCCATTGTCATCACAATGCTCCATTACCTTTGTCATCAGAATCCTCCTTGACACTTGGCATCACAATGCTCCATGCCATTGTCATCACAATGGGCCATTACATATGTCATCACAATGCTCCCTGACACCTCTCTTCACAATACTGCATAACCTGGTCATCACAATGCTCCATGCCCTTGTCATCACAATGTGCCATTCCAACTCTCATCACAATAATCCATGAAACTTATTAGACCAATGCTCCTTGCCCTTGTTATCACAATGTTCCAAGACCCCTGTAATCAGAATGCTCCATGCCCCTTTTCATCAGAATGCTCCATATGACATGTCATCAGAAGGCTCCATGGATTTCTCATCACAATGCTCCATGACCTTTGTCATCACAATGCTCCAAGACCCATGTAATCACAATGCTTCATGCCCCTGTCATCGCAATGGACCATGACATTTGGCATCACAATACTCCATGCCATTGTCTTTGAAATTGACCATGACATATGTCATCACAATGCCCCCTTACACCTGTTTTCACAATACTCCATGCCCTTGTCATCACAATGCTCCATGCCCTTGTCATCACAATGCACCATGTACAATGTCATCACAATAATCTATTAAACTTGTCAGACCAATGCTCCATGCCCCTGTCATCACAATGTTCCATGCCCTTGTCATCACAATGCTCCATGACCCTTGTCATCACAATGCTCCGTGACTGCAGTCATCACAATGCTTCATAACGTTTGTCATCACAACGGTCCATGCCTGCATCATCGCAAGGCTCTGTGACATTTGTAACCACAATGCTCCATGAACTTTTCATCACAATTCTCCGTGACCCTTGTCATCACAATGCTCCATGCCTTTTTCAGAACAATGCTCCATGACCCTTGTCATTACAATGTGCCATGTGCTTTTCATCACAATGATCCACAACCTTGTCATCGCTATGCTCCATAAACCTTGTAATCACAATGCTCCGTGCACTTCTCATCCAAATGCTCTCTCACATGAGATATCACAATGTTCCATCACTTGTCATCACAATCCTCCCTCACCCCTGTTATCACAATGTTCCATGACCCCTGTCATCACAATGCTACATCCCCTTATCAGCACAATTTTCCATGACCCCTGCCATCACAATGTTCCATGGCCTTGTGATCACAAGACTAAATGACCATTGTCATCACAATGCTCCAAGACCCATGTAAACACAATGCTCCATGCCCTTGTCATGACAATGCTCCATACCCTCGTAATCACAATGCTCCATGCCCTTGTCATCCCAATGTTCCATTACCCCTGTATTCACAGTGCTCCGTGACGCTTGTCATCACAGTGCTCCATGACACCTCTCATCACAATGCTCCATGCCTTTGTCAGCAAAATGCTACATGACCTTGTCATTACAATGCTCTATGCGATTGTCATCACAATACTCGATTACCATTGTCATCACAATCCTCCATGAACCTTGGGATCACATTGCTTCATGCCCTTGTCATCACAATGCTACATGCTCCTTGAAATCAAAATGATCCATGACCTCTGTCATCACAATGCTCCAAACTCTTGTGATCACAATGTTCCATAACACTTGTCCTCACAACGCTCCAAGATGCCTGTCATCACAATATTCCATACACTTTTCATCACAATTCTCCATGCCCTTTGTCATCACAATTCTCAATACACTTTTCATCAGAGTGCTCCCTGACACTTGTCGTCAGTATGCTCCATGAACCCTGTCATGACAAGGCTCCATGCCTTTTTCATCACAATGATCCATGCCCTTTTCATCACAATGCTCCAAGAGCCCTGTAATCACAATGCTCCATGCCCTTGCCATCCAAAGCTCCATGACGCATGTCATCAGAATGTTCCATGGACTTCTCATCACAATGCTCCCTGCTCTTGTCATCACAAAGCACTAAGACCCCTGTAATCACAATGCTCCATGCCCTTTTTCATCTCAATGCTCCTATGAACCCTGTCAGCACAATGAACAATGCCCATCATCATAATGCTTCAGGCAATTGTCATCACAATCAAATCAAAATGCTCCATGACCTCTGTCATCACAATGCTCAAAATCCTGGTGATCACAATGTTGCATAACTCTTATCATTACAACACCCCATGACACTCATCATCACAATGATCCATGGTCGTCTCATCACAAGGCTCCATGACCTTTGTCATCACAATTCTCAATACACTTGTCATCACAATGCTCGCTGACACTTGTCGTCAGAATGCTCCTTGAACCCTGTCACAAAAAGGCTCCATGACTTTTTCATCACAAAGCCACATGCCGTTTTCATCCCAATGCTACATGCCATTGTCATCAAAATACACCACAGGTTTGTTATCAGAATGCTCCATGACCCTTGTCATCACAATTCTCCATGCACTTGTCAGCACAATGCTCCCTGACCCTTGTCATCACAATGCTCCAAGCCATTGTCATCACAATGCTCCATTACCATTGTCATCAGAATCCTCCATGCCATTGTCATCACAATGCTCCATGTCTTTGTCAGCAAAATGCTAAATGACCTTGTCATTACAATCCTCTATGCACTTGTCATCACAATACTCCATTTCCATTGTCATCACAATCCTCCATCAACCTTGGGATCACATTGCTTCATGCCCTTGTCATCACAATGCTCCATGCTCCTTGAAATAAAAATTATCCATGACCTCTGTCATCACAATGCTCCAAAACCTTCTGATCACCATGTTCCATAACACTTGTCATCACAACGCTCCATGATGCCTGTCATCACAATACTCCAGGCCCTTTTCATCACAATGCTCCATGACCTTTGTCATCACAATTCTCAATACACTTGTGATCACAATGCTCCCTGACACTTGTCATCAGAATGCTCCTTGAAACCCATCACGAAAAGGCTCCATGCTTTTTTCATCACAATGCCCCATGCCATTTTCATCACAATGTTCCATACCATTGTCATCAAAATACTCCACAAGCTTGTCATCAGAATGCTCCCGGACCCTTGTCATCACAATGCTCCATTACCTTTCTCATCAGAATCCTCCATGACACTTGGCATCACAGTGCTACATGCCATTGTCATCACAATGGGCCATTACATATGTCATCACAATGCTCCCTGACACTTATCTTCACAATACTGCATGACCTGGTCATCACAATGCTCCATGCCCTTGTTATCACAATAGGCCATTCCAACTGTCATCGCAACAAACCATGAAAGTGATTAGACCAATGTTCCATGCCCTTGTCATCACAATGCTCCATGCCCTTGTTATCACAATGCTCCATGACCCCTGTCATCACAATGCTCCATTACTCCAGTCATCACAATGCTTCATGAACTTTGTCATCACAGTGGTCCATGCCCTCACCATCAACAGTCTCTGAGACATTTTTAACCCCTATGCTCCATGAAATTTTCATCACAATGCTCTTTGACACTTGTCATCACAATGCTCTCTGCCTTTCTCAGCACAATGCTCCATGACCCTGGTCATCACAATGCTCCATGCCCCTTTTCATCTCAATGCTCCCTGAACCCTGTCATCACAGTGCACGATGCCCATCATCATAACACTTCAGTCTATTGTCATCACAATGAAATTAATATTCTCCATGACCTGTGACATCATAATGCTACAAACCCTTGTGATCACAATGTTCCATAAAACTTATCATCACAGCACCCCATGACGCTCATAATCACAATTATCCATGGTCTTATCATCACAATGCTCCATGATCTTTGTCATCACGATGCTCAATACACTTTTCATCACAATGCTCCCTGACACTTGTCATCAGTATGCTCCATGAACCCTGTCATGACAAGGCTCCATGCCTTTATCATCACAATGATCCATGCCTTTTCATCGCAATGCTCCAAGACCCCTGCAATCACAATGCTCCATGCACTTCTCATCCAAATGCTCTCTCACATGAGATATCACAATGTTCCATCACTAGTTATCACATTCCTCCCTCAACCCTGTTATCACAATGTTCCATGACCCCTGTTATCACAATGCTACATCCCCTTATCAGCACAATGTTCCATGACCCATGACATCACAATGTTCCATAACCACTGTCATCAAAATGCTCCATGACCCTTTTCATCCCAAAGCTCCATGACCCCTGGAATCACAGTGTTCTATAACCACTGTCATCAAAATGTTCCATTGCACTTTTCATCAAATTGCTGCATGACCCTGTCATCAAAATGCTCCCTGCCCTACTCATAACAATGCACCACACGCTGGTCATCAAAATGCTCCATGACCTTTGTCATCACAAAGCTCCATGACCCTTGGCATCACAATGCTCCATGTCATTGTCATCACAATGCTCCATGAAACCTCTCTTCACATTGCTCCATGCCCTTGTCATCACAAATCTCCATGACACTTGTCATCACAATGCTCGATGCCCTTCTCATCATAATGCTCCATGTCCTTGTCATTACAATCCTCCATGACCCATGTATCACAGTGTACCGTGCCCTTGTCATCACAATGCGCCAGCCCACTGTTATCACAATAATCCATGAAACATTTCAGACCAATGCTCAATGCACTTCTCATCACAATGCTCCATTACCACTGTCAACAATGCTCCATGACCCCTGCCATCACAATGTTCCACGGCCTTGTGATCAAAAGACTAAATGACCATTGTCATCACAATGCTCCAAGACCCATGTAATCACAATGCTCCATGCCCTTGTCATCACAGAGCTCCATGACGCATGTCATCAGAATGTCCCATGGCCTTCTCCTCACAATGCTCCATGCCCTTGTCATCACAATGCTCCAAGACACTCGTAATCACAATGCTCCATGCCCCTTTTCATCAGAAGGCTCCATGATATTTGTCATCACAAGTCTCCATGGTCAACTCATCACAATGCCCCAAGACCTTGTCATCACCATGCTCCATTCCCTTGTCATCACAATGCTCCATGACTCTTGTCATCACAATACGCCATGAGCATTTTCAGCCCAATGCTCCATGACCTTCTCATCACAATGCTCCATGACCAATATCATCACAATGCTCCATGACCACTCTCATCACAACACTCCATGACACCTGACAACACAATGATCCGGGACTCTTGTCATCACAATGCTCCAAGACCCCTGTAATCACAATGCTCCATGACTCCTGTCATCACAATACTCCATGAACATTTTCAGCCCAATGCTCCATGACACTTGTCATCACAATGATCCATGCCCTTGTCATCCCAATGTTCCATGACCCCTGTATTCACAGTGCTCCATGACGCTTGTCATCACAGTGCTCCATGACACCTGTCAGCACAATGCTCCATGCCTTTGTCAGCAAAATGCTACATGACCTTGTCATTACAATGCTCTATGCAATTGTCATCACAATACTCAATTACCATTGTCATCACAATCCTCCATGAACCTTGGGATCACATTGCTTCATGCCCTTGTCATCACAATGCTACATGCTCATTGAAATCAAAATGATCCATGACCTCTGTCATCACAATGCTCCAAACCCTTTTTATCACAATGTTCCATAACACTTGTCCTCACAACGCTCCAAGATGCCTGTCATCACAATATTCCATACACTTTTCATCACAATTCTCCATGCCCTTTGTCATCACAATTCTCAATACACTTTTCATCACAGTGCTCCCTTACACTTGTCGTCAGTATGCTCCATGAACCCTGTCATGACAAGGCTCCATGCCTTTTTCATCACAATGATCCATGCCCTTTTCATCACAATGCTCCAAGAGCCCTGTAATCACAATGCTCCATGCCCTTGCCATCCAAAGCTCCATGACGCATGTCATCAGAATGTTCCATGGACTTCTCATCACAATGCTCCCTGCTCTTGTCATCACAAAGCACTAAGACCCCTGTAATCACAATGCTCCATGCCCCTTTTCATCTCAATGCTCCTATGAACCCTGTCAGCACAATGAACAATGCCCATCATCATAATGCTTCAGGCACTTGTCATCACAATCAAATCAAAATGCTCCATGACCTCTGTCATCACAATGCTCAAAATCCTGGTGATCACAATGTTGCATAACTCTTATCATCACAACACCCCATGACGCTCATCATCACAATGATCCATGGTCGTCTCATCACAAGGCTCCATGACATTTGTCATCAAAATTCTCAATAAACTTGTCATCACAATGCTCGCTGACACTTGTCGTCAGAATGCTCCTTGAACCCTGTCACAAAAAGGCTCCATGTCTTTTTCATCACAAAGCCACATGCCGTTTTCATCCCAATGCTGCATGCCATTGTCATCAAAATACACCACAGGCTTCTTATCAGAATGCTCCAGGACCCTTGTCATCACAATTCTCCATGCACTTGTCAGCACAATGCTCCCTGACCCTTGTCATCACAATGCTCCATGCCATTGTCATCACAATGCTCCATGCCTTTGTCAGCAAAATGCTAAATGACCTTGTCATTACAATCCTCTATGCGCTTGTCATCACAATACTCCATTTCCATTGTCATCACAATCCTCCATCAACCTTGGGATCACATTGCTTCATGCCCTTGTCATCACAATGCTCCATGCTCCTTGAAATCAAAATTATCCATGACCACTGTCATCACAATGCTCCAAACCCTTGTGATCACATTGTTCCATAACACTTGTCATCACAACGCTCCATGATGCCTGTCATCACAATACTCCATGCCCTTTTCATCACAATGCTCCATGACCTTTGTCATCACAATTCTCAATACACTTGTGATCACAATGCTCCCTGACACTTGTCATCAGAATGCTCCTTGAAACCCATCACGAAAAGGCTCCATGCTTTTTTCATCACAATGCCCCATGCCATTTTCATCACAATGTTCCATACCATTGTCATCAAAATACTCCACAAGCTTGTCATCAGAATGCTCCCGGACCCTTGTCATCACAATGCTCCATTACCTTTCTCATCAGAATCCTCCATGACACTTGGCATCACAGTGCTACATGCCATTGTCATCACAATGGGCCATTACATATGTCATCACAATGCTCCCTGACACTTATCTTCACAATACTGCATGACCTGGTCATCACAATGCTCCATGCCCTTGTTATCACAATAGGCCATTCGAACTGTCATCGCAACAAACCATGAAAGTGATTAGACCAATGTTCCATGCCCTTGTCATCACAATGCTCCATGCCCTTGTTATCACAATGCTCCATGACCCCTGTCATCACAATGCTCCATTACTCCAGTCATCACAATGCTTCATGAACTTTGTCATCACAGTGGTCCATGCCCTCACCATCAACAGTCTCTGTGACCTTTTTAACCCCTATGCTCCATGAACTTTTCATCACAATGCTCTTTGACCCTTGTCATCACAATGCTCTATGCCTTTCTCAGCACAATGCTCCATGACCCTGGTCATCACAATGCTCCATGCCCCTTTTCATCTCAATGCTCCCTGAACCCTGTCATCACAGTGCGCGATGCCCATCATCATAATACATCAGTCTATTGTCATCACAATGAAATTAATATTCTCCATGACCTCTGACATCATAATGCTACAAACCCTTGTGATCACAATGTTCCATAAAACTTATCATCACAGCACCCCATGACGCTCATCATCACAATTATCCATGGTCTTATCATCACAATGCTCCATGATCTTTGTCATCACGATGCTCAATACACTTTTCATCACAATGCTCCCTGACACTTGTCGTCAGTATGCTCCATGAACCCTGTCATGACAAGGCTCCATGCCTTTATCATCACAATGATCCATGCCTTTTCATCGCAATGCTCCAAGACCCCTGCAATTACAATGCTCCATGCACTTCTCATCCAAATGCTCTCTCACATGAGATATCACAATGTTCCATCACTAGTCATCACATTCCTCCCTCAACCCTGTTATCACAATGTTCCATGACCCCTGTTATCACAATGCTACATCCCCTTATCAGCACAATGTTCCATGACACCTGACATCACAATGTTCCATAACCACTGTCATCAAAATGCTCCATGACCCTTTTCATCCCAAAGCTCCATGACCCCTGGAATCACAGTGTTCTATAACCACTGTCATCAAAATGTTCCATTGCACTTTTCATCAAATTGCTGCATGACCCTGTCATCAAAATGCTCCCTGCCCTACTCATAACAATGCACCACACGCTGGTCATCAAAATGCTCCATGACCTTTGTCATCACAAAGCTCCATGACCCTTGGCATCACAATGCTCCATGTCATTGTCATCACAATGCTCCATGAAACCTCTCTTCACATTGCTCCATGCCCTTGTCATCACAAATCTCCATGACACTTGTCATCACAATGCTCGATGCCCTTCTCATCATAATGCTCCATGTCCTTGTCATTACAATCCTCCATGACCCATGTATCACAGTGTACCGTGCCCTTGTCATCACAATGCTCCATGCCCACTCTCATCAAAATAATCCATGAAACATTTCAGACCAATGCTCAATGCCCTTCTCATCACAATGCTCCATTACCTCTATCAACAATGCTCCATGCCCCCTGCCATCACAATGTTCCACGGCCTTGTGATCACAAGGCTCCATGACCATTGTCATCACAATGCTCCAAGACCCATGTAATCACAATGCTCCATGCCCTTGTCATCACAGAGCTCCATGATGCATGTCATCAGAATGTCCCATGGCCTTCTCCTCACAATGCTCCATGCCCTTCTCATCACAATGCTCCAAGACACTCGTAATCACAATGCTCCATGCCCCTTTTCATCAGAAGGCTCCATGATATTTTTCATCACAAGTCTCCATGGTCAACTCATCACAATGCTCCAAGACCTTGTCATCACCATGCTCCATTCCCTTGTCATCACAATGCTCCCTGACACTTGTCGTCAGTATGCTCCATGAACTCTGTCATGACAAGGCTCCATGCCATTTTCATCACAATGATCCATGCCCTTTTCATCACAGTTCTACAAGACCACTGTAATCATAATGCTCCTTGCCCTTGTCATCACAAAGCTCCATGATGCATATCATCAGAATGTTCCATGCACTTCTCATCACAATGCTCCATGCCCTTGTCATCACAATGCTCCAAGACCCCTGTAATCACAATGCTCCATGCCCCTTTTCATCTCAATGCTCCATGAACACTGTCATAACAATGCACCATGCCCATCATCATAATGCTTCAGGCTATTGTCATCACAGTGAAATCAAAATGCTCCATGACCTTTGTCATCACAAAGCTCCATGACCCTTGGCATCACAATGCTCCATGTCATTGTCATCACAATGCTCCATGAAACCTCTCTTCACATTGCTCTATGTCCTTGTCATCACAAATCTCCATGACCCTTGTCATCACATTGCTCGATGCCCTTCTCATCATAATGCTCCATGTCCTTGTCATTACAATCCTCCATGACCCATGTATCACAGTGTACCGTGCCCTTGTCATCACAATGCTCCATGCCCACTCTCATCACAATAATCCATGAAATATTTCAGACCAATGCTCAATGCCCTTCTCAGCACCATGCTCCATTACCTCTATCAACAATGCTCCATGACCCCTGCCATCACAATGTTCCACGGCCTTGTGATCACAAGGCTCCATGACCATTGTCATCACAATGCTCCAAGAGCCATGTAATCACAATGCTCCATGCCCTTGTCATCACAAAGCTCCATGACACATGTCATCAGAATGTTCCATGGCCTTCTCCTCACAAGGCTCGATGCCCTTGTCATCACAGTGCTCCATACCCTTGTAATCACAATGCTCCATGCCCCTTTTCATCAGAATGCTCCATGAGACTTGTCATCACAAGTCTCCATGGTCATCTCATCACAATGCTCCAAGAACTTGTCATCACCATGCTCCATTCCCTGGTCATCACAATGCTCCATGACCCCTGTCATCACAAGGCTCCATGACCCTTCTCATCACAATGTTCCAAACCCCTGTAATCACAATGCTCCATGCCCCTTTTCATCACAATGCTCCATGAACCCTGTCATCACAATGAACCATGCCCATCATCATAATGCTTCAGGCTATTGTCATCACAATTAAATCAAAATGCTCCATGACCTCTGTCATCACAATGCTCCAAACCCTGGTGATCACAATGTTGCATAACACTTATCATCACAAAACCCCATGACGCTAATCATCACTATTATCCATGGTCTTCTCATCACAAGGCTCCATGACCTTTGTCATCACAATTCTCAATACTCTTTTCATCACAATGCTCCCTGACACTTGTCGTCAGTATGCTCCATGAACTCTGTCATGACAAGGCTCCATGCCTTTTTCATCACAATGATCCATGCCCTTTTCATCACAGTTCTCCAAGACCACTGTAATCATAATGCTCCTTGCCCTTGTCATCACAAAGCTCCATGATGCATATCATCAGAATGTTCCATGCACTTCTCATCACAATGCTCCATGCCCTTGTCATCACAATGCTCCAAGACCCCTGTAATCACAATGCTCCATGCCCCTTTTCATCTCAATGCTCCATGAACACTGTCATAACAATGCACCATGCCCATCATCATAATGCTTCAGTCTATTGTCATCACAGTGAAATCAAAATGCTCCATGACCTCTGTCATCACAATGCTCCAAACCCCGGTGATCACAATGTTGCAAAACACTTATCATCACAACACCCCATGACGCTCATCATCACAATTATCCATGGTCTTCTCATCACAATGCTCCATGACCTTTGTCATCACAATTCTCAATACACTTGTCATCACAATGCTCCCTGACACTTGTCGTCAGAATGCACCTTGAACCCTGTGACGAAAAGGCTCCATGCCTTTTTCATCACAAAGCCCCATGCTGTTTTCATCCCAAAGCTCCATGCCATTGTCATCAAAATACTACACAAGCTTGTCATCAGAATGCTCCATGACCCTTGTCATCACAATTCTCCATGCACTTGTCAGCACAATGCTCCCTGACCCTTGTCATCACAATGATCCAAGCCATTGTCATCACAATGCTCCATTACCTTTGTCATTAGAATCCTCCATGACACTTGGAATCACAATGCTCCAAGCCATTGTCATCACAATGGGCCATTACATATGTAATCACAATGCTCCCTGACACCTCTCTTCACAATACTGCATGATCTGGTCATCACAATGCTCCATGCTCTTTTCTTCATAATGCGCCATTCCAACTGTCATCACAATAATCCATGAAACTTATTAGACGAATGCTCCATGCCCTTGTCATCACATTGCTCCATGCTCTTGTTATCACAATGTTTAAGACCCCTGTAATCAGAATGCCCCATGCCCCTTTTCATCAGTATGCTCCATGAGACTTGTCATCGCAAGGCTCCATGGTTTTCTCATCACAATGCTCCAGGACCTTGTCATCACAATGGTTCACGACATTGTCATGAAAATTCTCAATGGCCCTTGTCTTCATAATGCTCCAAGCCCTAGTCATCACAGTGCTCCATTATATTTGTCATCACAATCCTCCCTTGCATTTGGCATCACTATGCTCCATGCTATTGTCATCGCAATGGACCATGACATATTTCATCACAATGCCCCCTGACACCTGTCTTCACAATACTCCATGCCCTTGTCATCACAATGCTCCATGCCCTGGTCATCACAATGCACCATGTCCACTGTCATCACAATAATCTATGAAACTTGTAAGACCAATGCTCCATGCCCCTGTCATAACAATGCTCCATGACCTTGTCATCACAATGCTCCATGACCCCTGTCATCACAATACTCCATGTACATTTTCAGCCCAGTGCTCCATGACCCTTGTCATCACAATGATCCATGCACTTGTCATCCCAATGTTCCATGACGCTTGTAATCACAGTGCTCCATGACATCTGTCATCACAGTGCTCCATGCCTTTGTCAGCAAAATGCTACATGACCTTGTCATTACAATGCTCTATGCACATGTCATCACAATACTCCATTACCATTGTCATCACAATCCTCCAGGAACATTGGGATCACATTGCTTCAGGCCCTTGTCATCAAAATGCTCCATGCTCCTTGAAATCAAAATGATCCATGACCTCTGTCATCACAATGCTCCAAACCCTTGTGATCAAAATGTTCAATAACACTTGTCCTCACAACGCTCCATGATGCCTGTCATCACAATACTCCATGCCCTTTTCATCACAATGCTCCATGAACTTTGTCATCACAATTCTCCATACACTTGTCATCAAAATGCTCCCTGACACTTGTCGTCAGAATGCTCCTTGAACTGTGTCACGAAAAGGCTCCATGCCATTTTCATCACAAATCCACATGCCGTTTTCATCCCAGTGCTCCATGCCATTGTCATCAAAATACTCCACAAGCTTGTCATCAGAATGCTCCATGACGCTTGTCATCACAATTCTCCATGCACTTGTCAGCAAAATGCTCCCTGACCCTTATCATCACAATGCTCCAAGCCATTGTCATCACAATGCTCCATTACCTTTGTCATCAGAATCCTCCATGACACTTGGCATCACAATGCTCCATGCCATTGTCATCACAATGGGCCATTACATATGTCATCACAATGCTCCCTGACACCTCTCTTCACAATACTGCATAACCTGGTCATCACAATGCTCCATGCCCTTGTCATCACAATGTGCCATTCCAACTCTCATCACAATAATCCATGAAACTTATTAGACCAATGCTCCTTGCCCTTGTTATCACAATGTTCCAAGACCCCTGTAATCAGAATGCTCCATGCCCCTTTTCATCAGAATGCTCCATATGACATGTCATCAGAAGGCTCCATGGATTTCTCATCACAATGCTCCATGACCTTTGTCATCACAATGCTCCAAGACCCATGTAATCACAATGCTTCATGCCCCTGTCATCGCAATGGACCATGACATTTGGCATCACAATACTCCATGCCATTGTCTTTGAAATTGACCATGACATATGTCATCACAATGCCCCCTTACACCTGTTTTCACAAT
The DNA here is from genome assembly GCF_025265405.1 of Mesoplodon densirostris. Classification (NCBI taxonomy): domain Eukaryota; kingdom Metazoa; phylum Chordata; class Mammalia; order Artiodactyla; family Ziphiidae; genus Mesoplodon; species Mesoplodon densirostris. The sequence continues at coordinate 11,090,395 of NW_026778195.1, read as the reverse complement.
ACTCCATGCCCTTGTCATCACAATGCTCCATGCCCTTGTCATCACAATGCACCATGTCCAATGTCATCACAATAATCTATTAAACTTGTCAGACCAATGCTCCATGCCCCTGTCATCACAATGTTCCATGCCCTTGTCATCACAATGCTCCATGACCCTTGTCATCACAATGCTCCGTGACTCCAGTCATCACAATGCTTCATAACGTTTGTCATCACAACGGTCCATGCCTGCATCATCGCAAGGCTCTGTGACCTTTGTAACCACAATGCTCCATGAACTTTTCATCACAATTCTCCGTGACCCTTGTCATCACAATGTTCCATGCCTTTTTCAGAACAATGCTCCATGACCCTTGTCATCACAATGTGCCATGTGATTTTCATCACAATGATCCACAACCTTGTCATCGCTATGCTCCATAAACCTTGAAATCACAATGCTCCGTGCACTTCTCATCCAAATGCTCTCTCACATGAGATATCACAATGCTCCATCACTTGTCATCACAATCCTCCCTCACCCCTGTTATCACAATGTTCCATGACCCCTGTCATCACAATGCTACATCCCCTTATCAGCACAATTTTCCATGACCCCTGACATCACAATGTTCCATAACCCCTGTCATCAAAATGCTCCATGACCATATTCATCCCAAAGCTCTATGACCCCTGGCATCACAATGTTCTATAACCCCTGTCATCAAAATATTACATTACACTTTTCATCAAATTGCTGCATGACCCTGTCATCAAAATGCTCCCTGCCCTTCTCATCACAATGCACCACACACTTGTCATCAAAATGCTCCATGACCATGGTCATCACAAAGCTCCATGACCCTTGGCATCACAATGCTCCATGCCATGGACATCACAGTGCTCCATGAACCCTCTCATCACATTGCTCCATGCACTTGTCATCACAAAGCTCCATGACAATTGTCATCACAATGCTCGATGCCCTTCTCATCAAAATGCTCCATGTCCTTGTCATTACAATCCTCCATCACCCATGTATAACAGTGTACCGTGCCCTTGTCATCACAATGCGCCATGCCCACTGTCATCACAATAATCCATGAAACATTTCAGACCAATGCTCAATGCACTTCTCATCACAATGCTCCATTACCACTGTCAACAATGCTCCATGACCCCTGCCATCACAATGTTCCATGGCATTGTGATCACAAGACTAAATGACCATTGTCATCACAATGCTCCAAGACCCATGTAATCACAATTCTCCATGCCCTTGTCATCACAGAGCTCCATGACGCATGTCATCAGAATGTTCCATGGCCTTCTCCTCACAATGCTCCATGCCCTTGTCATCACAATGCTCCATACCCTCGTAATCACAATGCTCCATGCCCTTGTCATCCCAATGTTCCATTACCCCTGTATTCACAGTGCTCCGTGACGCTTGTCATCACAGTGCTCCATGACACCTCTCATTACAATGCTCCATGCCTTTGTCAGCAAAATGCTACATGACCTTGTCATTACAATGCTCTATGCGATGTCATCACAATACTCGATTACCATTGTCATCACAATCCTCCATGAACCTTGGGATCACATTGCTTCATGCCCTTGTCATCACAATGCTACATGCTCCTTGAAATCAAAATGATCCATGACCTCTGTCATCACAATGCTCCAAACTCTTGTGATCACAATGTTCCATAACACTTGTCCTCACAACGCTCCAAGATGCCTGTCATCACAATATTCCATACACTTTTCATCACAATTCTCCATGCCCTTTGTCATCACAATTCTCAATACACTTTTCATCACAGTGCTCCCTGACACTTGTCGTCAGTATGCTCCATGAACCCTGTCATGACAAGGCTCCATGCCTTTTTCATCACAATGATCCATGCCCTTTTCATCACAATGCTCCAAGAGCCCTGTAATCACAATGCTCCATGCCCTTGCCATCCAAAGCTCCATGACGCATGTCATCAGAATGTTCCATGGACTTCTCATCACAATGCTCCCTGCTCTTGTCATCACAAAGCACTAAGACCCCTGTAATCACAATGCTCCATGCCCTTTTTCATCTCAATGCTCCTATGAACCCTGTCAGCACAATGAACAATGCCCATCATCATAATGCTTCAGGCAATTGTCATCACAATCAAATCAAAATGCTCCATGACCTCTGTCATCACAATGCTCAAAATCCTGGTGATCACAATGTTGCATAACTCTTATCATCACAACACCCCATGACGCTCATCATCACAATGATCCATGGTCGTCTCATCACAAGGCTCCATGACCTTTGTCATCACAATTCTCAATACACTTGTCATCACAATGCTCGCTGACACTTGTCGTCAGAATGCTCCTTGAACCCTGTCACAAAAAGGCTCCATGACTTTTTCATCACAAAGCCACATGCCGTTTTCATCCCAATGCTACATGCCATTGTCATCAAAATACACCACAGGTTTGTTATCAGAATGCTCCATGACCCTTGTCATCACAATTCTCCATGCACTTGTCAGCACAATGCTCCCTGACCCTTGTCATCACAATGCTCCAAGCCATTGTCATCACAATGCTCCATTACCATTGTCATCAGAATCCTCCATGCCATTGTCATCACAATGCTCCATGTCTTTGTCAGCAAAATGCTAAATGACCTTGTCATTACAATCCTCTATGCACTTGTCATCACAATAGTCCATTTCCATTGTCATCACAATCCTCCATCAACCTTGGGATCACATTGCTTCATGCCCTTGTCATCACAATGCTCCATGCTCCTTGAAATAAAAATTATCCATGACCTCTGTCATCACAATGCTCCAAACCCTTCTGATCACCATGTTCCATAACAATTGTCATCACAACGCTCCATGATGCCTGTCATCACAATACTCCATGCCCTTTTCATCACAATGCTCCATGACCTTTGTCATCACAATTCTCAATACACTTGTGATCACAATGCTCCCTGACACTTGTCATCAGAATGCTCCTTGAAACCCATCACGAAAAGGCTCCATGCTTTTTTCATCACAATGCCCCATGCCATTTTCATCACAATGTTCCATACCATTGTCATCAAAATACTCCACAAGCTTGTCATCAGAATGCTCCCGGACCCTTGTCATCACAATGCTCCATTACCTTTCTCATCAGAATCCTCCATGACACTTGGCATCACAGTGCTACATGCCATTGTCATCACAATGGGCCATTACATATGTCATCACAATGCTCCCTGACACTTATCTTCACAATACTGCATGACCTGGTCATCACAATGCTCCATGCCCTTGTTATCACAATAGGCCATTCCAACTGTCATCGCAACAAACCATGAAAGTGATTAGACCAATGTTCCATGCCCTTGTCATCACAATGCTCCATGCCCTTGTTATCACAATGCTCCATGACCCCTGTCATCACAATGCTCCATTACTCCAGTCATCACAATGCTTCATGAACTTTGTCATCACAGTGGTCCATGCCCTCACCATCAACAGTCTCTGAGACATTTTTAACCCCTATGCTCCATGAACTTTTCATCACAATGCTCTTTGACACTTGTCATCACAATGCTCTCTGCCTTTCTCAGCACAATGCTCCATGACCCTGGTCATCACAATGCTCCATGCCCCTTTTCATCTCAATGCTCCCTGAACCCTGTCATCACAGTGCACGATGCCCATCATCATAATACATCAGTCTATTGTCATCACAATGAAATTAATATTCTCCATGACCTCTGACATCATAATGCTACAAACCCTTGTGATCACAATGTTCCATAAAACTTATCATCACAGCACCCCATGACGCTCATAATCACAATTATCCATGGTCTTATCATCACAATGCTCCATGATCTTTGTCATCACGATGCTCAATACACTTTTCATCACAATGCTCCCTGACACTTGTCATCAGTATGCTCCATGAACCCTGTCATGACAAGGCTCCATGCCTTTATCATCACAATGATCCATGCCTTTTCATCGCAATGCTCCAAGACCCCTGCAATCACAATGCTCCATGCACTTCTCATCCAAATGCTCTCTCACATGAGATATCACAATGTTCCATCACTAGTCATCACATTCCTCCCTCAACCCTGTTATCACAATGTTCCATGACCCCTGTTATCACAATGCTACATCCCCTTATCAGCACAATGTTCCATGACCCATGACATCACAATGTTCCATAACCACTGTCATCAAAATGCTCCATGACCCTTTTCATCCCAAAGCTCCATGACCCCTGGAATCACAGTGTTCTATAACCACTGTCATGAAAATGTTCCATTGCACTTTTCATCAAATTGCTGCATGACCCTGTCATCAAAATGCTCCCTGCCCTACTCATAACAATGCACCACACGCTGGTCATCAAAATGCTCCATGACCTTTGTCATCACAAAGCTCCATGACCCTTGGCATCACAATGCTCCATGTCATTGTCATCACAATGCTCCATGAAACCTCTCTTCACATTGCTCCATGCCCTTGTCATCACAAATCTCCATGACACTTGTCATCACAATGCTCGATGCACTTCTCATCATAATGCTCCATGTCCTTGTCATTACAATCCTCCATGACCCATGTATCACAGTGTACCGTGCCCTTGTCATCACAATGCGCCAGCCCACTGTTATCACAATAATCCATGAAACATTTCAGACCAATGCTCAATGCACTTCTCATCACAATGCTCCATTACCACTGTCAACAATGCTCCATGACCCCTGCCATCACAATGTTCCACGGCCTTGTGATCAAAAGACTAAATGACCATTGTCATCACAATGATCCAAGACCCATGTAATCACAATGCTCCATGCCCTTGTCATCACAGAGCTCCATGATGCATGTCATCAGAATGTCCCATGGCCTTCTCCTCACAATGCTCCATGCCCTTCTCATCACAATGCTCCAAGACACTCGTAATCACAATGCTCCATGCCCCTTTTCATCAGAAGGCTCCATGATATTTTTCATCACAAGTCTCCATGGTCAACTCATCACAATGCTCCAAGACCTTGTCATCACCATGCTCCATTCCCTTGTCATCACAATGCTCCCTGACACTTGTCGTCAATATGCTCCATGAACTCTGTCATGACAAGGCTCCATGCCATTTTCATCACAATGATCCATGCCCTTTTCATCACAGTTCTACAAGACCACTGTAATCATAATGCTCCTTGCCCTTGTCATCACAAAGCTCCATGATGCATATCATCAGAATGTTCCATGCACTTCTCATCACAATGCTCCATGCCCTTGTCATCACAATGCTCCAAGACCCCTGTAATCACAATGCTCCATGCCCCTTTTCATCTCAATGCTCCATGAACACTGTCATAACAATGCACCATGCCCATCATCATAATGCTTCAGGCTATTGTCATCACAGTGAAATCAAAATGCTCCATGACCTTTGTCATCACAAAGCTCCATGACCCTTGGCATCACAATGCTCCATGTCATTGTCATCACAATGCTCCATGAAACCTCTCTTCACATTGCTCTATGTCCTTGTCATCACAAATCTCCATGACCCTTGTCATCACATTGCTCGATGCCCTTCTCATCATAATGCTCCATGTCCTTGTCATTACAATCCTCCATGACCCATGTATCACAGTGTACCGTGCCCTTGTCATCACAATGCTCCATGCCCACTCTCATCACAATAATCCATGAAATATTTCAGACCAATGCTCAATGCCCTTCTCAGCACCATGCTCCATTACCTCTATCAACAATGCTCCATGACCCCTGCCATCACAATGTTCCACGGCCTTGTGATCACAAGGCTCCATGACCATTGTCATCACAATGCTCCAAGAGCCATGTAATCACAATGCTCCATGCCCTTGTCATCACAAAGCTCCATGACACATGTCATCAGAATGTTCCATGGCCTTCTCCTCACAAGGCTCGATGCCCTTGTCATCACAATGCTCCATACCCTTGTAATCACAATGCTCCATGCCCCTTTTCATCAGAATGCTCCATGAGACTTGTCATCACAAGTCTCCATGGTCATCTCATCACAATGCTCCAAGAACTTGTCATCACCATGCTCCATTCCCTGGTCATCACAATGCTCCATGACCCCTGTCATCACAAGGCTCCATGACCCTTCTCATCACAATGTTCCAAACCCCTGTAATCACAATGCTCCATGCCCCTTTTCATCACAATGCTCCATGAACCCTGTCATCACAATGAACCATGCCCATCATCATAATGCTTCAGGCTATTGTCATCACAATTAAATCAAAATGCTCCATGACCTCTGTCATCACAATGCTCCAAACCCTGGTGATCACAATGTTGCATAACACTAATCATCACAAAACCCCATGACGCTAATCATCACTATTATCCATGGTCTTCTCATCACAAGGCTCCATGACCTTTGTCATCACAATTCTCAATACTCTTTTCATCACAATGCTCCCTGACACTTGTCGTCAGTATGCTCCATGAACTCTGTCATGACAAGGCTCCATGCCTTTTCCATCACAATGATCCATGCCCTTTTCATCACAGTGCTCCAAGACCACTGTAATCATAATGCTCCTTGCCCTTGTCATCACAAAGCTCCATGATGCATATCATCAGAATGTTCCATGCACTTCTCATCACAATGCTCCATGCCCTTGTCATCACAATGCTCCAAGACCCCTGTAATCACAATGCTCCATGCCCCTTTTCATCTCAATGCTCCATGAACACTGTCATAACAATGCACCATGCCCATCATCATAATGCTTCAGTCTATTGTCATCACAGTGAAATCAAAATGCTCCATGACCTCTGTCATCACAATGCTCCAAACCCCGGTGATCACAATGTTGCAAAACACTTATCATCACAACACCCCATGACGCTCATCATCACAATTATCCATGGTCTTCTCATCACAATGCTCCATGACCTTTGTCATCACAATTCTCAATACACTTGTCATCACAATGCTCCCTGACACTTGTCGTCAGAATGCACCTTGAACCCTGTGACGAAAAGGCTCCATGCCTTTTTCATCACAAAGCCCCATGCTGTTTTCATCCCAAAGCTCCATGCCATTGTCATCAAAATACTACACAAGCTTGTCATCAGAATGCTCCATGACCCTTGTCATCACAATTCTCCATGCACTTGTCAGCACAATGCTCCCTGACCCTTGTCATCACAATGATCCAAGCCATTGTCATCACAATGCTCCATTACCTTTGTCATTAGAATCCTCCATGACACTTGGAATCACAATGCTCCAAGCCATTGTCATCACAATGGGCCATTACATATGTAATCACAATGCTCCCTGACACCTCTCTTCACAATACTGCATGATCTGGTCATCACAATGCTCCATGCTCTTTTCTTCATAATGCGCCATTCCAACTGTCATCACAATAATCCATGAAACTTATTAGACGAATGCTCCATGCCCTTGTCATCACATTGCTCCATGCTCTTGTTATCACAATGTTTAAGACCCCTGTAATCAGAATGCCCCATGCCCCTTTTCATCAGTATGCTCCATGAGACTTGTCATCGCAAGGCTCCATGGTTTTCTCATCACAATGCTCCAGGACCTTGTCATCACAATGGTTCACGACATTGTCATGAAAATTCTCAATGGCCCTTGTCTTCATAATGCTCCAAGCCCTAGTCATCACAGTGCTCCATTATATTTGTCATCACAATCCTCCCTTGCATTTGGCATCACTATGCTCCATGCTATTGTCATCGCAATGGACCATGACATATTTCATCACAATGCCCCCTGACACCTGTCTTCACAATACTCCATGCCCTTGTCATCACAATGCTCCATGCCCTGGTCATCACAATGCACCATGTCCACTGTCATCACAATAATCTATGAAACTTGTAAGACCAATGCTCCATGCCCCTGTCATAACAATGCTCCATGACCTTGTCATCACAATGCTCCATGACCCCTGTCATCACAATACTCCATGTACATTTTCAGCCCAGTGCTCCATGACCCTTGTCATCACAATGATCCATGCACTTGTCATCCCAATGTTCCATGACGCTTGTAATCACAGTGCTCCATGACATCTGTCATCACAGTGCTCCATGCCTTTGTCAGCAAAATGCTACATGACCTTGTCATTACAATGCTCTATGCACATGTCATCACAATACTCCATTACCATTGTCATCACAATCCTCCAGGAACATTGGGATCACATTGCTTCAGGCCCTTGTCATCAAAATGCTCCATGATCCTTGAAATCAAAATGATCCATGACCTCTGTCATCACAATGCTCCAAACCCTTGTGATCAAAATGTTCAATAACACTTGTCCTCACAACGCTCCATGATGCCTGTCATCACAATACTCCATGCCCTTTTCATCACAATGCTCCATGAACTTTGTCATCACAATTCTCCATACACTTGTCATCAAAATGCTCCCTGACACTTGTCGTCAGAATGCTCCTTGAACTGTGTCACGAAAAGGCTCCATGCCATTTTCATCACAAATCCACATGCCGTTTTCATCCCAGTGCTCCATGCCATTGTCATCAAAATACTCCACAAGCTTGCCATCAGAATGCTCCATGACACTTGTCATCACAATTCTCCGTGCACTTGTCAGCAAAATGCTCCCTGACCCTTATCATCACAATGCTCCAAGCCATTGTCATCACAATGCTCCATTACCTTTGTCATCAGAATCCTCCATGACACTTGGCATCACAATGCTCCATGCCATTGTCATCACAATGGGCCATTACATATGTCATCACAATGCTCCCTGACACCTCTCTTCACAATACTGCATAACCTGGTCATCACAATGCTCCATGCCCTTGTCATCACAATATGCCATTCCAACTCTCATCACATTAATCCATGAAACTTATTAGACCAATGCTCCTTGCCCTTGTTATCACAATGTTCCAAGACCCCTGTAATCAGAATGCTCCATGCCCCTTTTCATCAGAATGCTCCATATGACATGTCATCAGAAGGCTCCATGGATTTCTCATCACAATGCTCCATGACCTTTGTCATCACAATGCTCCAAGACCCATGTAATCACAATGCTTCATGCCCCTGTCATCGCAATGGACCATGACATTTGGCATCACAATACTCCATGCCATTGTCTTTGAAATTGACCATGACATATGTCATCACAATGCCCCCTTACACCTGTTTTCACAATACTCCATGCCCTTGTCATCACAATGCTCCATGCCCTTGTCATCACAATGCACCATGTCCAATGTCATCACAATAATCTATTAAACTTGTCAGACCAATGCTCCATGCCCCTGTCATTACAATGTTCCATGCCCTTGTCATCACAATGCTCCATGACCCTTGTCATCACAATGCTCCGTGACTCCAGTCATCACAATGCTTCATAACGTTTGTCATCACAACGGTCCATGCCTGCATCATCGCAAGGCTCTGTGACCTTTGTAACCACAATGCTCCATGAACTTTTCATCACAATTCTCCGTGACCCTTGTCATCACAATGCTCCATGCCTTTTTCAGAACAATGCTCCATGACCCTTGTCATCACAATGTGCCATGTGCTTTTCATCACAATGATCCACAACCTTGTCATCGCTATGCTCCATATACCTTGAAATCACAATGCTCCGTGCACTTCTCATCCAAATGCTCTCTCACATGAGATATCACAATGTTCCATCACTTGTCATCACAATCCTCCCTCACCCCTGTTATCACAATGTTCCATGACCCCTGTCATCACAATGCTACATCCCCTTATCAGCACAATTTTCCATGACCCCTGACATCACAATGTTCCATAACCCCTGTCATCAAAATGCTCCATGACCATATTCATCCCAAAGCTCTATGACCCCTGGCATCACAATGTTCTATAACCCCTGTCATCAAAATATTACATTACACTTTTCATCAAATTGCTGCATGACCCTGTCATCAAAATGCTCCCTGCCCTTCTCATCACAATGCACCACACACTTGTCATCAAAATGCTCCATGACCATGGTCATCACAAAGCTCCATGACCCTTGGCATCACAATGCTCCATGCCATGGACATCACAGTGCTCCATGAACCCTCTCATCACATTTCTCCATGCACTTGTCATCACAAAGCTCCATGACAATTGTCATCACAATGCTCGATGCCCTTCTCATCACAATGCTCCATGTCCTTGTCATTACAATCCTCCATCACCCATGTATCACAGTGTACCGTGCCCTTGTCATCACAATGCGCCATGCCCACTGTCATCACAATAATCCATGAAACATTTCAGACCAATGCTCAATGCACTTCTCATCACAATGCTCCATTACCACTGTCAACAATGCTCCATGACCCCTGCCATCACAATGTTCCATGGCCTTGTGATCACAAGACTAAATGACCATTGTCATCACAATGCTCCAAGACCCATGTAATCACAATTCTCCATGCCCTTGTCATCACAGAGCTCCATGACGCATGTCATCAGAATGTTCCATGGCCTTCTCCTCACAATGCTCCATGCCCTTGTCATCACAATGCTCCATACCCTCGTAATCACAATGCTCCATGCCCTTGTCATCCCAATGTTCCATTACCCCTGTATTCACAGTGCTCCGTGACGCTTGTCATCACAGTGCTCCATGACACCTCTCATTTCAATGCTCCATGCCTTTGTCAGCAAAATGCTACATGACCTTGTCATTACAATGCTCTATGCGATTGTCATCACAATACTCGATTACCATTGTCATCACAATCCTCCATGAACCTTGGGATCACATTGCTTCATGCCCTTGTCATCACAATGCTACATGCTCCTTGAAATCAAAATGATCCATGACCTCTGTCATCACAATGCTCCAAACTCTTGTGATCACAATGTTCCATAACACTTGTCCTCACAACGCTCCAAGATGCCTGTCATCACAATATTCCATACACTTTTCATCACAATTCTCCATGCCCTTTGTCATCACAATTCTCAATACACTTTTCATCACAGTGCTCCCTGACACTTGTCGTCAGTATGCTCCATGAACCCTGTCATGACAAGGCTCCATGCCTTTTTCATCACAATGATCCATGCCCTTTTCATCACAATGCTCCAAGAGCCCTGTAATCACAATGCTCCATGCCCTTGCCATCCAAAGCTCCATGACGCATGTCATCAGAATGTTCCATGGACTTCTCATCACAATGCTCCCTGCTCTTGTCATCACAAAGCACTAAGACCCCTGTAATCACAATGCTCCATGCCCCTTTTCATCTCAATGCTCCTATGAACCCTGTCAGCACAATGAACAATGCCCATCATCATAATGCTTCAGGCAATTGTCATCACAATCAAATCAAAATGCTCCATGACCTCTGTCATCACAATGCTCAAAATCCTGGTGATCACAATGTTGCATAACTCTTATCATCACAACACCCCATGACGCTCATCATCACAATGATCCATGGTCGTCTCATCACAAGGCTCCATGACCTTTGTCATCACAATTCTCAATACACTTGTCATCACAATGCTCGCTGACACTTGTCGTCAGAATGCTCCTTGAACCCTGTCACAAAAAGGCTCCATGACTTTTTCATCACAAAGCCACATGCCGTTTTCATCCCAATGCTACATGCCATTGTCATCAAAATACACCACAGGTTTGTTATCAGAATGCTCCATGACCCTTGTCATCACAATTCTCCATGCACTTGTCAGCACAATGCTCCCTGACCCTTGTCATCACAATGCTCCAAGCCATTGTCATCACAATGCTCCATTACCATTGTCATCAGAATCCTCCATGCCATTGTCATCACAATGCTCCATGTCTTTGTCAGCAAAATGCTAAATGACCTTGTCATTACAATCCTCTATGCACTTGTCATCACAATACTCCATTTCCATTGTCATCACAATCCTCCATCAACCTTGGGATCACATTGCTTCATGCCCTTGTCATCACAATGCTCCATGCTCCTTGAAATAAAAATTATCCATGACCTCTGTCATCACAATGCTCCAAACCCTTCTGATCACCATGTTCCATAACAATTGTCATCACAACGCTCCATGATGCCTGTCATCACAATACTCCATGCCCTTTTCATCACAATGCTCCATGACCTTTGTCATCACAATTCTCAATACACTTGTGATCACAATGCTCCCTGACACTTGTCATCAGAATGCTCCTTGAAACCCATCACGAAAAGGCTCCATGCTTTTTTCATCACAATGCCCCATGCCATTTTCATCACAATGTTCCATACCATTGTCATCAAAATACTCCACAAGCTTGTCATCAGAATGCTCCCGGACCCTTGTCATCACAATGCTCCATTACCTTTCTCATCAGAATCCTCCATGACACTTGGCATCACAGTGCTACATGCCATTGTCATCACAATGGGCCATTACATATGTCATCACAATGCTCCCTGACACTTATCTTCACAATACTGCATGACCTGGTCATCACAATGCTCCATGCCCTTGTTATCACAATAGGCCATTCCAACTGTCATCGCAACAAACCATGAAAGTGATTAGACCAATGTTCCATGCCCTTGTCATCACAATGCTCCATGCCCTTGTTATCACAATGCTCCATGACCCCTGTCATCACAATGCTCCATTACTCCAGTCATCACAATGCTTCATGAACTTTGTCATCACAGTGGTCCATGCCCTCACCATCAACAGTCTCTGAGACATTTTTAACCCCTATGCTCCATGAACTTTTCATCACAATGCTCTTTGACACTTGTCATCACAATGCTCTCTGCCTTTCTCAGCACAATGCTCCATGACCCTGGTCATCACAATGCTCCATGCCCCTTTTCATCTCAATGCTCCCTGAACCCTGTCATCACAGTGCACGATGCCCATCATCATAATACATCAGTCTATTGTCATCACAATGAAATTAATATTCTCCATGACCTCTGACATCATAATGCTACAAACCCTTGTGATCACAATGTTCCATAAAACTTATCATCACAGCACCCCATGACGCTCATAATCACAATTATCCATGGTCTTATCATCACAATGCTCCATGATCTTTGTCATCACGATGCTCAATACACTTTTCATCACAATGCTCCCTGACACTTGTCATCAGTATGCTCCATGAACCCTGTCATGACAAGGCTCCATGCCTTTATCATCACAATGATCCATGCCTTTTCATCGCAATGCTCCAAGACCCCTGCAATCACAATGCTCCATGCACTTCTCATCCAAATGCTCTCTCACATGAGATATCACAATGTTCCATCACTAGTCATCACATTCCTCCCTCAACCCTGTTATCACAATGTTCCATGACCCCTGTTATCACAATGCTACATCCCCTTATCAGCACAATGTTCCATGACCCATGACATCACAATGTTCCATAACCACTGTCATCAAAATGCTCCATGACCCTTTTCATCCCAAAGCTCCATGACCCCTGGAATCACAGTGTTCTATAACCACTGTCATCAAAATGTTCCATTGCACTTTTCATCAAATTGCTGCATGACCCTGTCATCAAAATGCTCCCTGCCCTACTCATAAAAATGCACCACACGCTGGTCATCAAAATGCTCCATGACCTTTGTCATCACAAAGCTCCATGACCCTTGGCATCACAATGCTCCATGTCATTATCATCACAATGCTCCATGAAACCTCTCTTCACATTGCTCCATGCCCTTGTCATCACAAATCTCCATGACACTTGTCATCACAATGCTCGATGCACTTCTCATCATAATGCTCCATGTCCTTGTCATTACAATCCTCCATGACCCATGTATCACAGTGTACCGTGCCCTTGTCATCACAATGCGCCAGCCCACTGTTATCACAATAATCCATGAAACATTTCAGACCAATGCTCAATGCACTTCTCATCACAATGCTCCATTACCACTGTCAACAATGCTCCATGACCCCTGCCATCACAATGTTCCACGGCCTTGTGATCAAAAGACTAAATGACCATTGTCATCACAATGCTCCAAGACCCATGTAATCACAATGCTCCATGCCCTTGTCATCACAGAGCTCCATGACGCATGTCATCAGAATGTCCCATGGCCTTCTCCTCACAATGCTCCATGCCCTTGTCATCACAATGCTCCAAGACACTCGTAATCACAATGCTCCATGCCCCTTTTCATCAGAAGGCTCCATGATATTTGTCATCACAAGTCTCCATGGTCAACTCATCACAATGCTCCAAGACCTTGTCATCACCATGCTCCATTCCCTTGTCATCACAATGCTCCATGACTCTTGTCATCACAATACGCCATGAGCATTTTCAGCCCAATGCTCCATGACCTTCTCATCACAATGCTCCATGACCAATATCATCACAATGCTCCATGACCACTGTCATCACAACACTCCATGACACCTGACAACACAATGATCCGGGACTCTTGTCATCACAATGCTCCAAGACCCCTGTAATCACAATGCTCCATGACTCCTGTCATCACAATACTCCATGAACATTTTCAGCCCAATGCTCCATGACACTTGTCATCACAATGATCCATGCCCTTGTCATCCCAATGTTCCATGACCCCTGTATTCACAGTGCTCCATGACGCTTGTCATCACAGTGCTCCATGACACCTGTCATCACAATGCTCCATGCCTTTGTCAGCAAAATGCTACATGACCTTGTCATTACAATGCTCTATGCACTTGTCATCACAATACTCCATTTCCATTGTCATCACAATCCTCCATGAACCTTGGTATCACATTGCTTCATGCCCTTGTCATCACAATGCTACATGCTCCTTGAAATCAAAATGATCCATGACCTCTGTCATCACAATGCTCCAAACCCTTGTTATCACAATGTTCCATAACACTTGTCCTCACAACGCTCCAAGATGCCTGTCATCACAATATTCCATACACTTTTCATCACAATTCTCAATGCCCTTTGTCATCACAATTCTCAATACACTTTTCATCACAGTGCTCCCTGACACTTGTCGTCAGTATGCTCCATGAACCCTGTCATGACAAGGCTCCATGCCTTTTTCATCACAATGATCCATGCCCTTTTCATCACAATGCTCCAAGAGCCCTGTAATCACAATGCTCCATGCCCTTGCCATCCAAAGCTCCATGACGCATGTCATCAGAATGTTCCATGGACTTCTCATCACAATGCTCCCTGCTCTTGTCATCACAAAGCACTAAGACCTCTGTAATCACAATGCTCCATGCCCCTTTTCATCTCAATGCTCCTATGAACCCTGTCAGCACAATGAACAATGCCCATCATCATAATGCTTCAGGCAATTGTCATCACAATCAAATCAAAATGCTCCATGACCTCTGTCATCACAATGCTCAAAATCCTGGTGATCACAATGTTGCATAACTCTTATCATCACAACACCCCATGACGCTCATCATCACAATGATCCATGGTCGTCTCATCACAAGGCTCCATGACATTTGTCATCAAAATTCTCAATAAACTTGTCATCACAATGCTCGCTGACACTTGTCGTCAGAATGCTCCTTGAACCCTGTCACAAAAAGGCTCCATGTCTTTTTCATCACAAAGCCACATGCCGTTTTAATCCCAATGCTGCATGCCATTGTCATCAAAATACACCACAGGCTTGTTATCAGAATGCTCCATGACCCTTGTCATCACAATTCTCCATGCACTTGTCAGCACAATGCTCCCTGACCCTTGTCATCACAATGCTCCATGCCATTGTCATCACAATGCTCAATGCCTTTGTCAGCAAAATGCTAAATGACCTTGTCATTACAATCCTCTATGCGCTTGTCATCACAATACTCCATTTCCATTGTCATCACAATCCTCCATCAACCTTGGGATCACATTGCTTCATGCCCTTGTCATCACAATGCTCCATGCTCCTTAAAATCAAAATGATCCATGACCTCTGTCATCACAATGCTCCAAACCCTTGTGATCACATTGTTCCATAACACTTGTCATCACAACGCTCCATGATGCCTGTCATCACAATACTCCATGCCCTTTTCATCACAATGCTCCATGACCTTTGTCATCACAATTCTCAATACACTTGTGATCACAATGCTCCCTGACACTTGTCATCAGAATGCTCCTTGAAACCCATCACGAAAAGGCTCCATGCTTTTTTCATCACAATGCCCCATGCCATTTTCATCACAATGTTCCATACCATTGTCATCAAAATACTCCACAAGCTTGTCATCAGAATGCTCCCGGACCCTTCTCATCACAATGCTCCATTACCTTTCTCATCAGAATCCTCCATGACACTTGGCATCACAGTGCTACATGCCATTGTCATCACAATGGGCCATTACATATGTCATCACAATGCTCCCTGACACTTATCTTCACAATACTGCATGACTTGGTCATCACAATGCTCCATGCCCTTGTTATCACAATAGGCCATTCCAACTGTCATCGCAACAAACCATGAAAGTGATTAGACCAATGTTCCATGCCCTTGTCATCACAATGCTCCATGCCCTTGTTATCACAATGCTCCATGACCCCTGTCATCACAATGCTCCATTACTCCAGTCATCACAATGCTTCATGAACTTTGTCATCACAGTGGTCCATGCCCTCACCATCAACAGTCTCTGTGACCTTTTTAACCCCTATGCTCCATGAACTTTTCATCACAATGCTCTTTGACCCTTGTCATCACAATGCTCTATGCCTTTCTCAGCACAATGCTCCATGACCCTGGTCATCACAATGCTCCATGCCCCTTTTCATCTCAATGCTCCCTGAACCCTGTCATCACAGTGCACGATGCCCATCATCATAATACATCAGTCTATTGTCATCACAATGAAATTAATATTCTCCATGACCTCTGACATCATAATGCTACAAACCCTTGTGATCACAATGTTCCATAAAACTTATCATCACAGCACCCCATGACGCTCATCATCACAATTATCCATGGTCTTATCATCACAATGCTCCATGATCTTTGTCATCACGATGCTCAATACACTTTTCATCACAATGCTCCCTGACACTTGTCGTCAGTATGCTCCATGAACCCTGTCATGACAAGGCTCCATGCCTTTATCATCACAATGATCCATGCCTTTTCATCGCAATGCTCCAAGACCCCTGCAATCACAATGCTCCATGCACTTCTCATCCAAATGCTCTCTCACATGAGATATCACAATGTTCCATCACTAGTCATCACATTCCTCCCTCAACCCCGTTATCACAATGTTCCATGACCCCTGTTATCACAATGCTACATCCGCATATCAGCACAATGTTCCATGACTCCTGACATCACAATGTTCCATAACCACTGTCATCAAAATGCTCCATGACCCTTTTCATCCCAAAGCTCCATGACCCCTGGAATCACAGTGTTCTATAACCACTGTCATCAAAATGTTCCATTGCACTTTTCATCAAATTGCTGCATGACCCTGTCATCAAAATGCTCCCTGCCCTACTCATAACAATGCACCACACGCTGGTCATCAAAATGTTCCATGACCTTTGTCATCACAAAGCTCCATGACCCTTGGCATCACAATGCTCCATGTCATTGTCATCACAATGCTCCATGAAACCTCTCTTCACATTGCTCCATGCCCTTGTCATCACAAATCTCCATGACACTTGTCATCACAATGCTCGATGCACTTCTCATCATAATGCTCCATGTCTTGTCATTACAATCCTCCATGACCCATGTATCACAGTGTACCGTGCCCTTGTCATCACAATGCTCCATGCCCACTCTCATCAAAATAATCCATGAAACATTTCAGACCAATGCTCAATGCCCTTCTCATCACAATGCTCCATTACCTCTATCAACAATGCTCCATGCCCCCTGCCATCACAATGTTCCACGGCCTTGTGATCACAAGGCTCCATGACCATTGTCATCACAATGCTCCAACACCCATGTAATCACAATGCTCCACGCCCTTGTCATCACAAAGCTCCATGACACATGCCATCAGAATGTTCCATGGCCATCTCCTCACAATGTTCCATGCCCTTGTCATCACAATGCTCCAAGACACTCGTAATCACAATGCTCCATGCCCCTTTTCATCAGAAGGCTCCATGATATTTTTCATCACAAGTCTCCATGGTCAAGTCATCACAATGCTCCAAGACCTTGTCATCACCATGCTCCATTCCCTTGTCATCACAATGCTCCCTGACACTTGTCGTCAGTATGCTCCATGAACTCTGTCATGACAAGGCTCCATGCCATTTTCCTCACAATGATCCATGCCCTTTTCATAACAGTTCTACAAGACCACTGTAATCATAATGCTCCTTGCCCTTGTCATCACAAAGCTCCATGATGCATATCATCAGAATGTTCCATGCACTTCTCATCACAATGCTCCATGCCCTTGTCATCACAATGCTCCAAGACCCCTGTAATCACAATGCTCCATGCCCCTTTTCATCTCAATGCTCCATGAACACTGTCATAACAATGCACCATGCCCATCATCATAATGCTTCAGGCTATTGTCATCACAGTGAAATCAAAATGCTCCATGACCTTTGTCATCACAAAGCTCCATGACCCTTGGCATCACAATGCTCCATGTCATTGTCATCACAATGCTCCATGAAACCTCTCTTCACATTGCTCCATGTCCTTGTCATCACAAATCTCCATGACCCTTGTCATCACATTGCTCGATGCCCTTCTCATCATAATGCTCCATGTCCTTGTCATTACAATCCTCCATGACCCATGTATCACAGTGTACCGTGCCCTTGTCATCACAATGCTCCATGCCCACTCTCATCACAATAATCCATGAAACATTTCAGACCAATGCTCAATGCCCTTCTCATCACAATGCTCCATTACCTCTATCAACAATGCTCCATGACCCCTGCCATCACAATGTTCCACGGCCTTGTGATCACAAGGCTCCATGACCATTGTCATCACAATGCTCCAAGAGCCATGTAATTACAATGCTCCATGACCTTGTCATCACAAAGCTCCATGACACATGTCATCAGAATGTTCCATGGCCTTCTCCTCACAAGGCTCGATGCCCTTGTCATCACAATGCTCCATACCCTTGTAATCACAATGCTCCATGCCCCTTTTCATCAGAATGCTCCATGAGACTTGTCATCACAAGTCTCCATGGTCATCTCATCACAATGCTCCAAGACCTTGTCATCACCATGCTCCATTCCCTGGTCATCACAATGCTCCATGACCCCTGTCATCACAAGGCTCCATGACCCTTCTCATCACATTGTTCCAAAACCCTGTAATCACAATGCTCCATGCCCCTTTTCATCACAAAGCTCCATGAACCCTGTCATCACAATGAACCATGCCCATCATCATAATGCTTCAGGCTATTGTCATCACAATTAAATCAAAATGCTCCATGACCTCTGTCATCACAATGCTCCAAACCCTGGTGATCACAATGTTGCATAACACTTATCATCACAAAACCCCATGACGCTAATCATCACTATTATCCATGGTCTTCTCATCACAAGGCTCCATGACCTTTGTCATCACAATTCTCAATACTCTTTTCATCACAATGCTCCCTGACACTTGTCGTCAGTATGCTCCATGAACTCTGTCATGACAAGGCTCTATGCCTTTTTCATCACAATGATCCATGCCCTTTTCATCACAGTGCTCCAAGACCACTGTAATCATAATGCTCCTTGCCCTTGTCATCACAAAGCTCCATGATGCAAATCATCAGAATGTTCCATGCACTTGTCATCACAATGCTCCATGCCCTTGTCATCACAATGCTCCAAGACCCCTGTAATCACAATGCTCCATGCCCCTTTTCATCTCAATGCTCCATGAACACTGTCATAACAATGCACCATGCCCATCATCATAATGCTTCAGGCTATTGTCATCACAGTGAAATCAAAATGCTCCATGACCTCTGTCATCACAATGCTCCAAACCCTGGTGATCACAATGTTGCAAAACACTTATCATCACAACACCCCATGACACTCATCATCACAATTATCCATGGTCTTCTCATCACAATGCTCCATGACCTTTGTGATCACAATTCTCAATACACTTGTCATCACAATGCTCCCTGACACTTGTCGTCAGAATGCACCTTGAACCCTGTGACGAAAAGGCTCCATGCCTTTTTCATCACAAAGCCCCATGCTGTTTTCATCCCAAAGCTCCATGCCATTGTCATCAAAATACTACACAAGCTTGTCATCAGAATGCTCCATGACCCTTGTCATCACAATTCTCCATGCACTTGTCAGCACAATGCTCCCTGACCCTTGTCATCACAATGATCCAAGCCATTGTCATCACAATGCTCCATTACCTTTGTCATTAGAATCCTCCATGACACTTGGAATCTCAATGCTCCAAGCCATTGTCATCACAATGGGCCATTACATATGTAATCACAATGCTCCCTGACACCTCTCTTCACAATACTGCATGATCTGGTCATCACAATGCTCCATGCTCTTGTCTTCATAATGCGCCATTCCAACTGTCATCACAATAATCCATGAAACTTATTAGACGAATGCTCCATGCCCTTGTCATCACATTGCTCCATGCTCTTGTTATCACAATGTTTAAGACCCCTGTAATCAGAATGCCCCATGCCACTTTTCATCAGTATGCTCCATGAGACTTGTCATCGCAAGGCTCCATGGTTTTCTCATCACAATGCTCCAGGACCTTGTCATCACAATGGTTCACGACATTGTCATGAAAATTCTCAATGGCCCTTGTCTTCATAATGCTCCAAGCCCTAGTCATCACAGTGCTCCATTATATTTGTCATCACAATCCTCCCTTGCATTTGGCATCACTATGCTCCATGCTATTGTCATCGCAATGGACCATGACATATTTCATCACAATGCCCCCTGACACCTGTCTTCACAATACTCCATGCCCTTGTCATCACAATGCTCCATGCCCTTGTCATCACAATGCACCATGTCCACTGTCATCACAATAATCTATGAAACTTGTAAGACCAATGCTCCATGCCCCTGTCATAACAATGCTCCATGACCTTGTCATCACAATGCTCCATGACCCCTGTCATCACAATACTCCATGTACATTTTCAGCCCAGTGCTCCATGACCCTTGTCATCACAATGATCCATGCACTTGTCATCCCAATGTTCCATGACGCTTGTAATCACAGTGCTCCATGACATCTGTCATCACAGTGCTCCATGCCTTTGTCAGCAAAATGCTACATGACCTTGTCATTACAATGCTCTATGCGCATGTCATCACAATACTCCATTACCATTGTCATCACAATCCTCCAGGAACCTTGGGATCACATTGCTTCAGGCCCTTGTCATCAAAATGCTCCATGCTCCTTGAAATCAAATTGATCCATGACCTCTGTCATCACAATGCTCCAAACCCTTGTGATCAAAATGTTCAATAACACTTGTCCTCACAACGCTCCATGATGCCTGTCATCACAATACTCCATGCCCTTTTCATCACAATGCTCCATGAACTTTGTCATCACAATTCTCCATACACTTGTCATCAAAATGCTCCCTGACACTTGTCGTCAGAATGCTCCTTGAACTGTGTCACGAAAAGGCTCCATGCCATTTTCATCACAAATCCACATGCCGTTTTCATCCTAGTGCTCCATGCCATTGTCATCAAAATACTCCACAAGCTTGTCATCAGAATGCTCCATGACGCTTGTCATCACAATTCTCCGTGCACTTGTCAGCAAAATGCTCCCTGACCCTTATCATCACAATGCTCCAAGCCATTGTCATCACAATGCTCCATTACCTTTGTCATCAGAATCCTCCATGACACTTGGCATCACAATGCTCCATGCCATTGTCATCACAATGGGCCATTATATATGTCATCACAATAATCCATGAAACTTATTAAACCAATGCTCCTTGCCCTTGTTATCACAATGTTCCAAGACCCCTGTAATCAGAATGCTCCATGCCCCTTTTCATCAGAATGCTCCATATGACATGTCATCAGAAGGCTCCATGGATTTCTCATCACAATGCTCCATGACCTTTGTCATCTTAATGCTCCAAGACCCATGTAATCACAATGCTTCATGCCCCTGTCATCGCAATGGACCATGACATTTGGCATCACAATGCTCCATGCCATTGTCTTTGAAATTGACCATGACATATGTCATCACAATGCCCCCTTACACCTGTTTTCACAATACTCCATGCCCTTGTCATCACAATGCTCCATGCCCTTGTCATCACAATGCACCATGTCCAATGTCATCACAATAATCTATTAAACTTGTCAGACCAATGCTCCATTCCCCTGTCATCACAATGTTCCATGCCCTTGTCATCACAATGCTCCATGACCCTTGTCATCACAATGCTCCGTGACTCCAGTCATCACAATGCTTCATAACGTTTGTCATCACAACGGTCCATGCCTGCGTCATCGCAAGGCTCTGTGACCTTTGTAACCCAATGCTCCATGAACTTTTCATCACAATTCTCCGTGACCCTTGTCATCACAATGCTCCATGCCTTTTTCAGAACAATGCTCCATGACCCTTGTCATCACAATGTGCCATGTGCTTTTCATCACAATGATCCACAACCTTGTCATCGCTATGCTCCATAAACCTTGTAATCACAATGCTCCATGCACTTCTCATCCAAATGCTCTCTCACATGAGATATCACAATGTTCCATCACTAGTCATCACAATCCTCCCTCACCCCTGTTATCACAATGTTCCATGACCCCTGTCATCACAATGCTACATCCCCTTATCAGCACAATTTTCCATGACCCCTGACATCACAATGTTCCATAACCCCTCTCATCAAAATGCTCCATGACCATTTTCATCCCAAAGCTCTATGACGCCTGGCATCACAATGTTCTATAACTCCTGTCATCAAAATATTACATTACACTTTTCATCAAATTGCTGCATGACCCTGTCATCAAAATGCTCCCTGCCCTTCTCATCACAATGCACCACACACTTGTCATCAAAATGCTCCATGACCATGGTCATCACTAAGATCCATGACCCTTGGCATCACAATGCTCCATGCCATGGACATCACAATGCTCCATGAACACTCTCATCACATTGCCCCATGCTCTTGTCATCACAAAGCTCCATGACACTTGTCATCACAATGCTCGATGCCCTTCTCATCACAATGCTCCATGTCCTTGTCATTACAATCCTCCATGACCCATGTATCACAGTGTACCGTGCCCTTGTCATCACAATGCGCCATGCCCACTGTCATCACAATAATCCATGAAACATTTCAGAACAATGCTCAATGCACTTCTCATCACAATGCTCCATTACCTCTGTCAAAAATGCTCCATGACCCCTGCCATCACAATGTTCCACGGCCTTGTGATCACAAGACTAAATGACCATTGTCATCACAATGCTCCAAGACCCATGTAATCACAATGCTCCATGCCCTTGTCATCACAGAGCTCCATGACGCATGTCATCAGAATGTTCCATGGCCTTCTCCTCACAATGCTCCATGCCCTTGTCATCACAATGCTCCAAGACACTCGTAATCACAATGCTCCATGCCCCTTTTCATCAGAAGGCTCCATGATATTTGTCATCACAAGTCTCCATGGTCAACTCATCACAATGCTCCAAGACCTTGTCATCACCATGCTCCATTCCCTTGTCATCACAATGCTCCATGACTCCTGTCATCACAATACTCCATGAACATTTTCAGCCCAATGCTCCATGACCTTATCATCACAATGCTCCATGACCAATATCATCACAATGCTCCATGAGCACTGTCATCACAACACTCCATGACACCTGACAACACAATGATCCGGGACTCTTGTCATCACAATGCTCCAAGACCCCTGTAATCACAATGCTCCATGACTCCTGTCATCACAATACTCCATGAACATTTTCAGCCCAATGCTCCATGACCCTTGTCATCACAATGATCCATGCCCTTGTCATCCCAATGTTCCATGACCCCTGTATTCACAGTGCTCCGTGACGCTTGTCATCACAGTGCTCCATGACACCTGTCATCACAATGCTCCATGCCTTTGTCAGCAAAATGCTACATGACCTTGTCATTACAATGCTCTATGCGATTGTCATCACAATACTCGATTACCATTGTCATCACAATCCTCCATGAACCTTGGGATCACATTGCTTCATGGCTTGTCATCACAGTGCTACATGCTCCTTGAAATCAAAATGATCCATGACCTCGGTCATCACAATGCTCCAAACCCTTGTGATCACAATGTTCCATAACACTTGTCCTCACAACGCTCCAAGATGCCTGTCATCACAATATTCCAAACACTTTTCATCACAATTCTCCATGCCCTTTGTCATCACAATTCTCAATACACTTTTCATCACAGTGCTCCCTGACACTTGTCGTCAGTATGCTCCATGAACCGTGTCATGACAAGGCTCCATGCCTTTTTCATCACAAAGATCCATGCCTTTTTCATCAAAATGCTCCAAGACCCCTGTAATCACAATGCTCTATGCCCTTGCCATCCAAAGCTCCATGACTCATGTCATCAGAATGTTCCATGGACTTCTCATCACAATGCTCCCTGCTCTTGTCATCACAAAGCACTAAGACCCCTGTAATCACAATGCTCCATGCCCCTTTTCATCTCAATGCTCCTATGAACCCTGTCAGCACAATGAACAATGCCCATCATCATAATGCTTCAGGCAATTGTCATCACAATCAAATCAAAGTGCTCCATGACCTCTGTCATCATAATGCTCAAAATCCTGGTGATCACAATGTTGCATAACTCTTATCATCACAACACCCCATGACGCTCATCATCACAATGATCCATGGTCGTCTCATCACAAGGCTCCATGACCTTTGTCATCAAAATTCTCAATAAACTTGTCATCACAATGCTCGCTGACACTTGTCGTCAGAATGCTCCTTGAACAGTGTCACAAAAAGGCTCCATGTCTTTTTCATCACAAAGCCACATGCCGTTTTCATCCCAATGCTGCATGCCATTGTCATCAAAATACACCACAGGCTTGTTATCAGAATGCTCCATGACCCTTGTCATCACAATTCTCCATGCACTTGTCAGCACAATGCTCCCTGACCCTTGTCATCACAATGCTCCAAGCCATTGTCATCACAATGCTCCATTACCATTGTCATCAGAATCCTCCATGACACTAGGCATCACAATGCTCCATGCCATTATCATCACAATGCTCCATGTCTTTGTCAGCAAAATGCTAAATGACCTTGTCATTACAATCCTCTATGCGCTTGTCATCACAGTACTCCATTTCCATTGTCATCACAATCCTCCATCAACCTTGGGATCACATTGCTTCATGCCCTTGTCATCACAATGCTCCATGCTCCTTGAAATCAAAATTATCCATGACCTCTGTCATCACAATGCTCCAAACCCTTGTGATCACATTGTTCCATAACACTTGTCATCACAACGCTCCATGATGCCTGTCATCACAATACTCCATGCCCTTTTCATCACAGTGCTCCATGACCTTTGTCATCACAATTCTCAATACACTTGTGATCACAATGCTCCCTGACACTTGTCATCAGAATGCTCCTTGAAACCCATCACGAAAAGGCTCCATGCTTTTTTCATCACAATGGCCCATGCCATTTTCATCACAATGTTCCATACCATTGTCATCAAAATACTCCACAAGCTTGTCATCAGAATGCTCCCGGACCCTTGTCATCACAATGCTCCATTACCTTTCTCATCAGAATCCTGCATGACACTTGGCATCACAGTGCTACATGCCATTGTCATCACAATGGGCCATTACATATGTCATCACAATGCTCCCTGACACTTATCTTCACAATACTGCATGACCTGGTCATCACAATGCTCCATGCCCTTGTCATCACAATAGGCCATTCCAACTGTCATCGCAACAAACCATGAAAGTGATTAGACCAATGTTCCATGCCCTTGTCATCACAATGCTCCATGCCCTTGTTATCACAATGCTCCATGACCCCTGTCATCACAATGCTCCGTTACTCCAGTCATCACAATGCTTCATGAACTTTGTCATCACAGTGGTCCATGCCCTCACCATCAACAGTCTCTGTGACCTTTTTAACCCCTATTCTCCATGAACATTTCTTCACAATGCTCTTTGACCCTTGCCATCACAATGCTCTATGCCTTTCTCAGCACAATGCTCCATGACCCTGGTCATCACAATGCTCCATGCCCCTTTTCATCTCAATGCTCCCTGAACCCTGTCATCACAGTGCACGATGCCCATCATCATAATACTTCAGTCTATTGTCATCACAATGAAATTAATATTCTCCATGACCTCTGACATCATAATGCTACAAACCCTTGTGATCACAATGTTCCATAAAACTTATCATCACAGCACCCCAGGACGCTCATCATCACAATTATCCATGGTCTTATCATCACAATGCTCCATGATCTTTGTCATCACGATGCTCAATACACTTTTCATCAAAATGCTCCCTGACACTTGTCGTCAGTATGATCCATGAACCCTGTCATGACAAGGCTCCATGCGTTTATCATCACAATGATCCATGCCTTTTCATCGCAATGCTCCAAGACCCCTGCAATCACAATGCTCCATGCACTTCTCATCCAAATGCTCTCTCACATGAGATATCACAATGTTCCATCACTAGTCATCACATTCCTCCCTCAACCCTGTTATCACAATGTTCCATGACCCCTGTTATCACAATGCTACATCCCCTTATCAGCACAATGTTCCATGACCCCTGACATCACAATGTTCCATAACCACTGTCATCAAAATGCTCCATGACCCTTTTCATCCCAAAGCTCCATGACCCCTGGAATCACAGTGTTCTATAACCACTGTCATCAAAATGTTCCATTGCACTTTTCATCAAATTGCTGCATGACCCTGTCATCAAAATGCTCCCTGCCCTATTCATAACAATGCACCACACGCTGGTCATAAAAATGCTCCATGACCTTTGTCATCACAAAGCTCCATGACCCTTGGCATCACAATGCTCCATGTCATTGTCATCACAATGCTCCATGAAACCTCTCTTCACATTGCTCCATGCCCTTGTCATCACAAATCTCCATGACACTTGTCATCACAATGCTCGATGCCCTTCTCATCATAATGCTCCATGTCCTTGTCATTACAATCCTCCATGACCCATGTATCACAGTGTACCGTGCCCTTGTCATCACAATGCTCCATGCCCACTCTCATCAAAATAATCCATGAAACATTTCAGACCAATGCTCAATGCCCTTCTCATCACAATGTTCCATTACCTCTATCAACAATGCTCCATGCCCCCTGCCATCACAATGTTCCACGGCCTTGTGATCACAAGGCTCCATGACCATTGTCATCACAATGTTCCAAGACCCATGTAATCGCAATGATCCATGCCCTTGTCATCACAAAGCTCCATGACACATGTCATCAGAATGTTCCATGGCCATCTCCTCACAATGCTCCATGCCCTTGTCATCACAATGCTCCAAGACACTCGTAATCACAATGCTCCATGCCCCTTTTCATCAGAAGGCTCCATGATATTTGTCATCACAAGTCTCCATGGTCAACTCATCACAATGCTCCAAGACCTTGTCATCACCATGCTCCATTCCCTTGTCATCACAATGCTCCCTGACACTTGTCGTCAGTATGCTCCATGAACTCTGTCATGACAAGGCTCCATGCCTTTTTCATCACAATGATCCATGCCCTTTTCATCACAGTGCTCCAAGACCACTGTAATCATAATGCTCCTTGCCCTTGTCATCACAAAGTTCCATGATGCATATCATCAGAATGTTCCATGCACTTCTCATCACAATGCTCCATGCCCTTGTCATCACAATGCTCCAAGACCCCTGTAATCACAATGCTCCATGCCCCTTTTCATCTCAATGCTCCATGAACACTGTCATAACAATGCACCATGCCCATCATCATAATGCTTCAGGCTATTGTCATCACAGTGAAATCAAAATGCTCCATGACCTTTGTCATCACAAAGCTCCATGACCCTTGGCATCACAATGCTTCATGTCATTGTCATCACAATGCTCCATGAAACCTCTCTTCACATTGCTCCATGTCCTTGTCATCACAAATCTCCATGACACTTGTCATCACAATACTCGATGCCCTTCTCATCATAATGCTCCATGTCCTTGTCATTACAATCCTCCATGACCCATGTATCACAGTGTACCGTGCCCTTGTCATAACAATGCTCCATGCCCACTCTCATCACAATAATCCATGAAATATTTCAGACCAATGCTCAATGCCCTTCTCCTCACAATGCTCCATTACCTCTATCAACAATGTTCCATGACCCCTCTGATCACAATGTTCCACGGCCTTGTGATCACAAGGCTCCATGACCATTGTCATCACAATGCTCCAAGAGCCATGTAATCACAATGCTCCATGCCCTTGTCATCACAAAGCTCCATGACACATGTCATCAGAATGTTCCATGGCCTTCTCCTCACAATGCTCGATGCCCTTGTCATCACAATGCTCCATACCCTTGTAATCACAATGCTCCATGCCCCTTTTCATCAGAATGCTCCATGAGACTTGTCATCACAAGTCTCCATGGTCATCTCATCACAATGCTCCAAGACCTTGTCATCACCATGCTCCATTCCCTGGTCATCACAATGCTCCATGACCCCTGTCATCACAAGGCTCCATGACCGTTTTCATCACAATGCTCCAAACCCCTGTAATCAAAATGCTCCATGCCCCTTTTCATCACAATGATCCATGAACCCTGTCATCACAATGAACCATGCCCATCATCATAATGCTTCAGGCTATTGTCATCACAATGAAATCAAAATGCTCCATGACCTCTGTAATCGCAATGCTCCAAACCCTGGTGATCACAATGTTGCATAACACTTATCATCACAAAACCCCATGACGCTAATCATCACTATTATCCATGGTCTTCTCATCACAAGGCTCCATGACCTTTGTCATTACAATTCTCAATACTCTTTTCATCACAATGCTCCCTGACACTTGTCGTCAGTATGCTCCATGAACTCTGTCATGACAAGGCTCCATGCCTTTTTCATCACAATGATCCATGCCCTTTTCATCACAGTGCTCCAAGACCACTGTAATCATAATGCTCCTTGCCCTTGTCATCACAAAGCTCCATGATGCATATCCTCAGAATGTTCCATGCACTTCTCATCACAATGCTCCATGCCCTTGTCATCACAATGCTCCAAGACCCCTGTAATCACAATGCTCCATGCCCCTTTTCATCTCAATGCTCCATGAACACTGTCATAACAATGCACCATGCCCATCATCATAATGCTTCAGGCTATTGTCATCACAGTGAAATCAAAATGCTCCATGACCTCTGTCATCACAATGCTCCAAACCCTGGTGATCACAATGTTGCAAAACACTTATCATCACAACACCCCATGACGCTCATCATCACAATTATCCATGGTCTTCTCATCACAATGCTCCATGACCTTTGTCATCACAATTCTCAATACACTTGTCATCACAATGCTCCCTGACACTTGTCGTCAGAATGCACCTTGAACCCTGTGACGAAAAGGCTCCATGCATTTTTCATCACAAAGCCCCATGCTGTTTTCATCCCAAAGCTCCATGCCATTGTCATCAAAATACTACACAAGCTTGTCATCAGAATGCTCCATGACCCTTGTCATCACAATTCTCCATGCACTTGTCAGCACAATGCTCCCTGACCCTTGTCATCACAATGCTCCAAGCCATTGTCATCACAATGCTCCATTACCATTGTCATTAGAATCCTCCATGACACTTGGCATCACAATGCTCCATGCCATTGTCATCACAATGCTCCATGTCTTTGTCAGCAAAATGCTAAATGACCTTGTCATTACAATCCTCTATGCGCTTGTCATCACAATACTCCATTTCCATTGTCATCACAATCCTCCATCAACCTTGGGATCACATTGCTTCATGCCCTTGTCATCACAATGTTCCATGCTCCTTGAAATCAAAATTATCCATGACTTCTGTCATCACAATGCTCCAAACCCTTGTGATCACATTGTTCCATAACACTTGTCATCACAACGCTCCATGATGCCTGTCATCACAATACTCCATGCCCTTTTCATCACAATGCTCCATGACCTTTGTAATCACAATTCTCAATACACTTGTGATCACAATGCTCCCTGACACTTGTCATCAGAATGCTCCTTGAAACCCATCACGAAAAGGCTCCATGCTTTTTTCATCACAATGCCCCATGCCATTTTCATCACAATGTTCCATACCATTGTCATCAAAATACTCCACAGGCTTGTCATCAGAATGCTCCCGGACCCTTGTCATCACAATGCTCCATTACCTTTCTCATCAGATTCCTCCATTACACTTGGCATCACAGTGCTACATGCCATTGTCATCACAATGGGCCATTACATATGTCATCACAATGCTCCCTGACACTTATCTTCACAATACTGCATGACCTGGTCATCACAATGCTCCATGCCCTTGTTATCACAATAGGCCATTCGAACTGTCATCGCAACAAACCATGAAAGTGATTAGACCAATGTTCCATGCCCTTGTCATCACAATGCTCCATGCCCTTGTTATCACAATGCTCCATGACCCCTGTCATCACAATGCTCCGTTACTCCAGTCATCACAATGCTTCATGAACTTTGTCATCACAGTGGTCCATGCCCTCACCATCAACAGTCTCTGTGACCTTTTTAACCCCAATGCTCCATGAACTTTTCATCACAATGCTCTTTGACCCTTGTCATCACAATGCTCTATGCCTTTCTCAGCAAAATGCTCCATGACCCTGGTCATCACAATGCTCCATGCCCCTTTTCATCTCAATGTTCCCTGAACCCTGTCATCACAGTGCACGATGCCCATCATCATAATACTTCAGTCTATTGTCATCACAATGAAATTAATATCCTCCATGACCTCTGACATCATAATGCTACAAACCCTTGTGATCACAATGTTCCATAAAACTTATCATCACAGCACCCCATGACGCTCATAATCACAATTATCCATGGTCTTATCATCACAATGCTCCATGATCTTTGTCATCACGATGCTCAATACACTTTTCATCACAATGCTCCCTGACACTTGTCGTCAGTATGCTCCATGAACCCTGTCATGACAAGGCTCCATGCCTTTATCATCACAATGATCCATGCCTTTTCATCGCAATGCTCCAAGACCCCTGCAATCACAATGCTCCATGCACTTCTCATCCAAATGCTCTCTCATATGAGATATCACAATGTTCCATCACTAGTCATCACATTCCTCCCTCAACCCTGTTATCACAATGTTCCATGACCCCTGTTATCACAATGCTACATCCCCTTATCAGCACAATGTTCCATGACCCCTGACATCACAATGTTCCATAACCACTGTCATCAAAATGCTCCATGACCCTTTTCATCCCAAAGCTCCATGACCCCTGGAATCACAGTGTTCTATAACCACTGTCATCAAAATGTTCCATTGCACTTTTCATCAAATTGCTGCATGACCCTGTCATGAAAATTCTCCCTGCCCTACTCATAACAATGCACCACACGCTGGTCATCAAAATGCTCCATGACCTTTGTCATCACAAAGCTCCATGACCCTTGGCATCACAATGCTCCATGTCATTGTCATCACAATGCTCCATGAAACCTCTCTTCACATTGCTCCATGCCCTTGTCATCACAAATCTCCATGACACTTGTCATCACAATGCTCGATGCCCTTCTCATCATAATGCTCCATGTCCTTGTCATTACAATCCTCCATGACCCATGTATCACAGTGTACCGTGCCCTTGTCATCACAATGCTCCATGCCCACTCTCATCAAAATAATCCATGAAACATTTCAGACCAATGCTCAATGCCCTTCTCATCACAATGCTCCATTACCTCTATCAACAATGCTCCATGCCCCCTGCCATCACAATGTTCCACGGCCTTGTGATCACAAGGCTCCATGACCATTGTCATCACAATGCTCCAAGACCCATGTAATCACAATGCTCCATGCCCTTGTCATCACAAAGCTCCATGACACATGTCATCAGAATGTTCCATGGCCATCTCCTCACAATGTTCCATGCCCTTGTCATCACACTGCTCCAAGACACTCGTAATCACAATGCTCCATGCCCCTTTTCATCAGAAGGCTCCATGATATTTGTCATCACAAGTCTCCATGGTCAACTCATCACAATGCTCCAAGACCTTGTCATCACCATGCTCCATTCCCTTGTCATCACAATGCTCCCTGACACTTGTCGTCAGTATGCTCCATGAACTCTGTCATGACAAGGCTCCATGCCTTTTTCATCACAATGATCCATGCCCTTTTCATCACAGTTCTCCAAGACCACTGTAATCATAATGCTCCTTGCCCTTGTCATCACAAAGCTCCATGATGCATATCATCAGAATGTTCCATGCACTTCTCATCACAATGCTCCATGCCGTTGTCATCACAATGCTCCAAGACCCCTGTAATCACAATGCTCCATGCCCCTTTTCATCTCAATGCTCCATGAACACTGTCATAACAATGCACCATGCCCATCATCATAATGCTTCAGGCTATTGTCATCACAGTGAAATCAAAATGCTCCATGACCTTTGTCATCACAAAGCTCCATGACCCTTGGCATCACAATGCTCCATGTCATTGTCATCACAATGCTCCATGAAACCTCTCTTCACATTGCTCCATGTCCTTGTCATCACAAATCTCCATGACACTTGTCATCACAATGCTCGATGCCCTTCTCATCATAATGCTCCATGTCCTTGTCATTACAATCCTCCATGACCCATGTATCACAGTGTACCGTGCCCTTGTCATCACAATGCTCCATGCCCACTCTCATCACAATAATCCATGAAACATTTCAGACCAATGCTCAATGCCCTTCTCATCACAATGCTCCATTACCTCTATCAACAATGCTCCATGACCCCTGCTATCACAATGTTCCACGGCCTTGTGATCACAAGGCTCCATGACCATTGTCATCACAATGCTCCAAGAGCCATGTAATCACAATGTTCCATGCCCTTGTCATCACAAAGCTCCATGACACATGTCATCAGAATGTTCCATGGCCTTCTCCTCACAATGCTCGATGCCCTTGTCATCACAATGCTCCATACTCTTGTAATCACAATGCTCCATGCCCCTTTTCATCAGAATGCTCCATGAGAATTGTCATCACAAGTCTCCATGGTCATCTCATCACAATGCTCCAAGACCTTGTCATCACCATGCTCCATTCCCTGGTCATCACAATGCTCCAAACCCCTGTAATCACAATGCTCCATGCCCCTTTTCATCACAATGCTCCATGAACCCTGTCATCACAATGAACCATGCCCATCATCATAATGCTTCAGGCTATTGTCATCACAATGAAATCAAAATGCTCCGTGACCTCTGTCATCACAATGCTCCAAACCCTGGTGATCACAATGCTGCATAACACTTATCATCACAAAACCCCATGACGCTAATCATCACTATTATCCATGGTCTTCTCATCACAAGGCTCCATGACCTTTGTCATCACAATTCTCAATACTCTTTTCATCACAATGCTCCCTGACACTTGTCGTCAGTATGCTCCATGAACTCTGTCATGACAAGGCTCCATGCCTTTTTCATCACAATGATCCATGCCCTTTTCATCACAGTGCTCCAAGACCACTGTAATCATAATGCTCCTTGCCCTTGTCATCACAAAGCTCCATGATGCATATCCTCAGAATGTTCCATGCACTTCTCATCACAATGCTCCATGCCCTTGTCATCACAATGCTCCAAGACCCCTGTAATCACAATGCTCCATGCCCCTTTTCATCTCAATGCTCCATGAACACTGTCATAACAATGCACCATGCCCATCATCATAATGCTTCAGGCTATTGTCATCACAGTGAAATCAAAATGCTCCATGACCTCTGTCATCACAATGCTCCAAACCCTGGTGATCACAATGTTGCAAAACACTTATCATCACAACACCCCATGATGCTCATCATCACAATTATCCATGGTCTTCTCATCACAATGCTCCATGACCTTTGTCATCACAATTCTCAATACACTTGTCATCACAATGCTCCCTGACACTTGTCGTCAGAATGCACCTTGAACCCTGTGACGAAAAGGCTCCATGCATTTTTCATCACAAAGCCCCATGCTGTTTTCATCCCAAAGCTCCATGCCATTGTCATCAAAATACTACACAAGCTTGTCATCAGAATGCTCCATGACCCTTGTCATCACAATTCTCCATGCACTTGTCAGCACAATGCTCCCTGACCCTTGTCATCACAATGCTCCAAGCCATTGTCATCACAATGCTCCATTACCATTGTCATTAGAATCCTCCATGACACTTGGCATCACAATGCTCCATGCCATTGTCATCACAATGCTCCATGTCTTTGTCAGCAAAATGCTAAATGACCTTGTCATTACAATCCTCTATGCGCTTGTCATCACAATACTCCATTTCCATTGTCATCACAATCCTCCATCAACCTTGGGATCACATTGCTTCATGCCCTTGTCATCACAATGTTCCATGCTCCTTGAAATCAAAATTATCCATGACTTCTGTCATCACAATGCTCCAAACCCTTGTGATCACATTGTTCCATAACACTTGTCATCACAACGCTCCATGATGCCTGTCATCACAATAATCCATGCCCTTTTCATCACAATGCTCCATGACCTTTGTCATCACAATTCTCAATACACTTGTGATCACAATGCTCCCTGACACTTGTCATCAGAATGCTCCTTGAAACCCATCACGAAAAGGCTCCATGCTTTTTTCATCACAATGCCCCATGCCATTTTCATCACAATGTTCCATACCATTGTCATCAAAATACTCCACAGGCTTGTCATCAGAATGCTCCCGGACCCTTGTCATCACAATGCTCCATTACCTTTCTCATCAGATTCCTCCATTACACTTGGCATCACAGTGCTACATGCCATTGTCATCACAATGGGCCATTACATATGTCATCACAATGCTCCCTGACACTTATCTTCACAATACTGCATGACCTGGTCATCACAATGCTCCATGCCCTTGTTATCACAATAGGCCATTCGAACTGTCATCGCAACAAACCATGAAAGTGATTAGACCAATGTTCCATGCCCTTGTCATCACAATGCTCCATGCCCTTGTTATCACAATGCTCCATGACCCCTGTCATCACAATGCTCCGTTACTCCAGTCATCACAATGCTTCATGAACTTTGTCATCACAGTGGTCCATGCCCTCACCATCAACAGTCTCTGTGACCTTTTTAACCCCAATGCTCCATGAACTTTTCATCACAGTGCTCTTTGACCCTTGTCATCACAATGCTCTATGCCTTTCTCAGCAAAATGCTCCATAACCCTGGTCATCACAATGCTCCATGCCCCTTTTCATCTCAATGCTCCCTGAACCCTGTCATCACAGTGCACGATGCCCATCATCATAATACTTCAGTCTATTGTCATCACAATGAAATTAATATCCTCCATGACCTCTGACATCATAATGCTACAAACCCTTGTGATCACAATGTTCCATAAAACTTATCATCACAGCACCCCATGACGCTCATCATCACAATTATCCATGGTCTTATCATCACAATGCTCCATGATCTTTGTCATCACGATGCTCAATACACTTTTCATCACAATGCTCCCTGACACTTGTCGTCAGTATGCTCCATGAACCCTGTCATGACAAGGCTCCATGCCTTTATCATCACAATGATCCATGCCTTTTCATCGCAATGCTCCAAGACCCCTGCAATCACAATGCTCCATGCACTTCTCATCCAAATGCTCTCTCACATGAGATATCACAATGTTCCATCACTAGTCATCACATTCCTCCCTCAACCCTGTTATCACAATGTTCCATGACCCCTGTTATCACAATGCTACATCCCCTTATCAGCACAATGTTCCATGACCCCTGACATCACAATGTTCCATAACCACTGTCATCAAAATGCTCCATGACCCTTTTCATCCCAAAGCTCCATGACCCCTGGAATCACAGTGTTCTATAACCACTGTCATCAAAATGTTCCATTGCACTTTTCATCAAATTGCTGCATGACCCTGTCATCAAAATTCTCCCTGCCCTACTCATAACAATGCACCACACGCTGGTCATCAAAATGCTCCATGACCTTTGTCATCACAAAGCTCCATGACCCTTGGCATCACAATGCTCCATGTCATTGTCATCACAATGCTCCATGAAACCTCTCTTCACATTGCTCCATGCCCTTGTCATCACAAATCTCCATGACACTTGTCATCACAATGCTCGATGCCCTTCTCATCATAATGCTCCATGTCCTTGTCATTACAATCCTCCATGACCCATGTATCACAGTGTACCGTGCCCTTGTCATCACAATGCTCCATGCCCACTCTCATCAAAATAATCCATGAAACATTTCAGACCAATGCTCAATGCCCTTCTCATCACAATGCTCCATTACCTCTATCAACAATGCTCCATGCCCCCTGCCATCACAATGTTCCACGGCCTTGTGATCACAAGGCTCCATGACCATTGTCATCACAATGCTCCAAGACCCATGTAATCACAATGCTCCATGCCCTTGTCATCACAAAGCTCCATGACACATGTCATCAGAATGTTCCATGGCCATCTCCTCACAATGTTCCATGCCCTTGTCATCACACTGCTCCAAGACACTCGTAATCACAATGCTCCATGCCCCTTTTCATCAGAAGGCTCCATGATATTTGTCATCACAAGTCTCCATGGTCAACTCATCACAATGCTCCAAGACCTTGTCATCACCATGCTCCATTCCCTTGTCATCACAATGCTCCCTGACACTTGTCGTCAGTATGCTCCATGAACTCTGTCATGACAAGGCTCCATGCCTTTTTCATCACAATGATCCATGCCCTTTTCATCACAGTTCTCCAAGACCACTGTAATCATAATGCTCCTTGCCCTTGTCATCACAAAGCTCCATGATGCATATCATCAGAATGTTCCATGCACTTCTCATCACAATGCTCCATGCCGTTGTCATCACAATGCTCCAAGACCCCTGTAATCACAATGCTCCATGCCCATTTTCATCTCAATGCTCCATGAACACTGTCATAACAATGCACCATGCCCATCATCATAATGCTTCAGGCTATTGTCATCACAGTGAAATCAAAATGCTCCATGACCTTTGTCATCACAAAGCTCCATGACCCTTGGCATCACAATGCTCCATGTCATTGTCATCACAATGCTCCATGAAACCTCTCTTCACATTGCTCCATGTCCTTGTCATCACAAATCTCCATGACACTTGTCATCACAATGCTCGATGCCCTTCTCATCATAATGCTCCATGTCCTTGTCATTACAATCCTCCATGACCCATGTATCACAGTGTACCGTGCCCTTGTCATCACAATGCTCCATGCCCACTCTCATCACAATAATCCATGAAACATTTCAGACCAATGCTCAATGCCCTTCTCATCACAATGCTCCATTACCTCTATCAACAATGCTCCATGACCCCTGCTATCACAATGTTCCACGGCCTTGTGATCACAAGGCTCCATGACCATTGTCATCACAATGCTCCAAGAGCCATGTAATCACAATGCTCCATGCCCTTGTCATCACAAAGCTCCATGACACATGTCATCAGAATGTTCCATGGCCTTCTCCTCACAATGCTCGATGCCCTTGTCATCACAATGCTCCATACTCTTGTAATCACAATGCTCCATGCCCCTTTTCATCAGAATGCTCCATGAGACTTGTCATCACAAGTCTCCATGGTCATCTCATCACAATGCTCCGAGACCTTGTCATCACCATGCTCCATTCCCTGGTCATCACAATGCTCCAAACCCCTGTAATCACAATGCTCCATGCCCCTTTTCATCACAATGCTCCATGAACCCTGTCATCACAATGAACCATGCCCATCATCATAATGCTTCAGGCTATTGTCATCACAATGAAATCAAAATGCTCCATGACCTCTGTCATCACAATGCTCCAAACCCTGGTGATCACAATGCTGCATAACACTTATCATCACAAAACCCCATGACGCTAATCATCACTATTATCCATGGTCTTCTCATCACAAGGCTCCATGACCTTTGTCATCACAATTCTCAATACTCTTTTCATCACAATGCTCCCTGACACTTGTCGTCAGTATGCTCCATGAACTCTGTCATGACAAGGCTCCATGCCTTTTTCATCACAATGATCCATGCCCTTTTCATCACAGTGCTCCAAGACCACTGTAATCATAATGCTCCTTGCCCTTGTCATCACAAAGCTCCATGATGCATATCCTCAGAATGTTCCATGCACTTCTCATCACAATGCTCCATGCCCTTGTCATCACAATGCTCCAAGACCCCTGTAATCACAATGCTCCATGCCCCTTTTCATCTCAATGCTCCATGAACACTGTCATAACAATGCACCATGCCCATCATCATAATGCTTCAGGCTATTGTCATCACAGTGAAATCAAAATGCTCCATGACCTCTGTCATCACAATGCTCCAAACCCTGGTGATCACAATGTTGCAAAACACTTATCATCACAACACCCCATGATGCTCATCATCACAATTATCCATGGTCTTCTCATCACAATGCTCCATGACCTTTGTCATCACAATTCTCAATACACTTGTCATCACAATGCTCCCTGACACTTGTCGTCAGAATGCACCTTGAACCCTGTGACGAAAAGGCTCCATGCATTTTTCATCACAAAGCCCCATGCTGTTTTCATCCCAAAGCTCCATGCCATTGTCATCAAAATACTACACAAGCTTGTCATCAGAATGCTCCATGACCCTTGTCATCACAATTCTCCATGCACTTGTCAGCACAATGCTCCCTGACCCTTGTCATCACAATGCTCCAAGCCATTGTCATCACAATGCTCCATTACCATTGTCATTAGAATCCTCCATGACACTTGGCATCACAATGCTCCATGCCATTGTCATCACAATGCTCCATGTCTTTGTCAGCAAAATGCTAAATGACCTTGTCATTACAATCCTCTATGCGCTTGTCATCACAATACTCCATTTCCATTGTCATCACAATCCTCCATCAACCTTGGGATCACATTGCTTCATGCCCTTGTCATCACAATGTTCCATGCTCCTTGAAATCAAAATTATCCATGACTTCTGTCATCACAATGCTCCAAACCCTTGTGATCACATTGTTCCATAACACTTGTCATCACAACGCTCCATGATGCCTGTCATCACAATAATCCATGCCCTTTTCATCACAATGCTCCATGACCTTTGTAATCACAATTCTCAATACACTTGTGATCACAATGCTCCCTGACACTTGTCATCAGAATGCTCCTTGAAACCCATCACGAAAAGGCTCCATGCTTTTTTCATCACAATGCCCCATGCCATTTTCATCACAATGTTCCATACCATTGTCATCAAAATACTCCACAGGCTTGTCATCAGAATGCTCCCGGACCCTTGTCATCACAATGCTCCATTACCTTTCTCATCAGATTCCTCCATTACACTTGGCATCACAGTGCTACATGCCATTGTCATCACAATGGGCCATTACATATGTCATCACAATGCTCCCTGACACTTATCTTCACAATACTGCATGACCTGGTCATCACAATGCTCCATGCCCTTGTTATCACAATAGGCCATTCGAACTGTCATCGCAACAAACCATGAAAGTGATTAGACCAATGTTCCATGCCCTTGTCATCACAATGCTCCATGCCCTTGTTATCACAATGCTCCATGACCCCTGTCATCACAATGCTCCGTTACTCCAGTCATCACAATGCTTCATGCACTTTGTCATCACAGTGGTCCATGCCCTCACCATCAACAGTCTCTGTGACCTTTTTAACCCCAATGCTCCATGAACTTTTCATCACAGTGCTCTTTGACCCTTGTCATCACAATGCTCTATGCCTTTCTCAGCAAAATGCTCCATAACCCTGGTCATCACAATGCTCCATGCCCCTTTTCATCTCAATGCTCCCTGAACCCTGTCATCACAGTGCACGATGCCCATCATCATAATACTTCAGTCTATTGTCATCACAATGAAATTAATATCCTCCATGACCTCTGACATCATAATGCTACAAACCCTTGTGATCACAATGTTCCATAAAACTTATCATCACAGCACCCCATGACGCTCATCATCACAATTATCCATGGTCTTATCATCACAATGCTCCATGATCTTTGTCATCACGATGCTCAATACACTTTTCATCACAATGCTCCCTGACACTTGTCGTCAGTATGCTCCATGAACCCTGTCATGACAAGGCTCCATGCCTTTATCATCACAATGATCCATGCCTTTTCATCGCAATGCTCCAAGACCCCTGCAATCACAATGCTCCATGCACTTCTCATCCAAATGCTCTCTCACATGAGATATCACAATGTTCCATCACTAGTCATCACATTCCTCCCTCAACCCTGTTATCACAATGTTCCATGACCCCTGTTATCACAATGCTACATCCCCTTATCAGCACAATGTTCCATGACCCCTGACATCACAATGTTCCATAACCACTGTCATCAAAATTCTCCATGACCCTTTTCATCCCAAAGCTCCATGACCCCTGGAATCACAGTGTTCTATAACCACTGTCATCAAAATGTTCCATTGCACTTTTCATCAAATTGCTGCATGACCCTGTCATCAAAATGCTCCCTGCCCTACTCATAACAATGCACCACACGCTGGTCATCAAAATGCTCCATGACCTTTGTCATCACAAAGCTCCATGACCCTTGGCATCACAATGCTCCATGTCATTGTCATCACAATGCTCCATGAAACCTCTCTTCACATTGCTCCATGCCCTTGTCATCACAAATCTCCATGACACTTGTCATCACAATGCTCGATGCCCTTCTCATCATAATGCTCCATGTCCTTGTCATTACAATCCTCCATGACCCATGTATCACAGTGTACCGTGCCCTTGTCATCACAATGCTCCATGCCCACTCTCATCAAAATAATCCATGAAACATTTCAGACCAATGCTCAATGCCCTTCTCATCACAATGCTCCATTACCTCTATCAACAATGCTCCATGCCCCCTGCCATCACAATGTTCCACGGCCTTGTGATCACAAGGCTCCATGACCATTGTCATCACAATGCTCCAACACCCATGTAATCACAATGCTCCACGCCCTTGTCATCACAAAGCTCCATGACACATGCCATCAGAATGTTCCATGGCCATCTCCTCAAAATGCTCCTTGCCCTTGTCATCACAATGCTCCAAGACCCATGTAATCACAATGCTCCATGCCCTTGTCATCACAGAGCTCCATGATGCATGTCATCAGAATGTCCCATGGCCTTCTCCTCACAATGCTCCATGCCCTTCTCATCACAATGCTCCAAGACACTCGTAATCACAATGCTCCATGCCCCTTTTCATCAGAAGGCTCCATGATATTTTTCATCACAAGTCTCCATGGTCAACTCATCACAATGCTCCAAGACCTTGTCATCACCATGCTCCATTCCCTTGTCATCACAATGCTCCCTGACACTTGTCGTCAGTATGCTCCATGAACTCTGTCATGACAAGGCTCCATGCCATTTTCATCACAATGATCCATGCCCTTTTCATCACAGTTCTACAAGACCACTGTAATCATAATGCTTCTTGCCCTTGTCATCACAAAGCT
The DNA here is from genome assembly GCF_025265405.1 of Mesoplodon densirostris. Classification (NCBI taxonomy): domain Eukaryota; kingdom Metazoa; phylum Chordata; class Mammalia; order Artiodactyla; family Ziphiidae; genus Mesoplodon; species Mesoplodon densirostris. The sequence goes on along the minus strand of NW_026778195.1, from coordinate 11,048,341 downwards.
CCATGATGCATATCATCAGAATGTTCCATGCACTTCTCATCACAATGCTCCATGCCCTTGTCATCACAATGCTCCAAGACCCCTGTAATCACAATGCTCCATGCCCCTTTTCATCTCAATGCTCCATGAACACTGTCATAACAATGCACCATGCCCATCATCATAATGCTTCAGGCTATTGTCATCACAGTGAAATCAAAATGCTCCATGACCTTTGTCATCACAAACCTCCATGACCCTTGGCATCACAATGCTCCATGTCATTGTCATCACAATGCTCCATGAAACCTCGCTTCACATTGCTCTATGTCCTTGTCATCACAAATCTCCATGACCCTTGTCATCACATTGCTCGATGCCCTTCTCATCATAATGCTCCATGTCCTTGTCATTACAATCCTCCATGACCCATGTATCACAGTGTACCGTGCCCTTGTCATCACAATGCTCCATGCCCACTCTCATCACAATAATCCATGAAACATTTCAGACCAATGCTCAATGCACTTCTCATCACAATGCTCCATTACCTCTATCAACAATGCTCCATGCCCCCTGCCATCACAATGTTCCACGGCCTTGTGATCACAAGGCTGCATGACCATTGTCATCACAATGCTCCAAGAGCCATGTAATCACAATGCTCCATGCCCTTGTCATCACAAAGCTCCATGACACATGTCATCAGAATGTTCCATGGCCTTCTCCTCACAAGGCTCGATGCCCTTGTCATCACAATGCTCCATACCCTTGTAATCACAATGCTCCATGCCCCTTTTCATCAGAATGCTCCATGAGACTTGTCATCACAAGTCTCCATGGTCATCTCATCACAATGCTCCAAGAACTTGTCATCACCATGCTCCATTCCCTGGTCATCACAATGCTCCATGACCCCTGTCATCACAAAGCTCTATGACCCTTCTCATCACAATGTTCCAAACCCCTGTAATCACAATGCTCCATGCCCCTTTTCATCACAATGCTCCATGAACCCTGTCATCACAATGAACCATGCCCATCATCATAATGCTTCAGGCTATTGTCATCACAATTAAATCAAAATGCTCCATGACCTCTGTCATCACAATGCTCCAAACCCTGGTGATCACAATGTTGCATAACACTTATCATCACAAAACCCCATGATGCTAATCATCACTATTATCCATGGTCTTCTCATCACAAGGCTCCATGACCTTTGTCATCACAATTCTCAATACTCTTTTCATCACAATGCTCCCTGACACTTGTCGTCAGTATGCTCCATGAACTCTGTCATGACAAGGCTCCATGCCTTTTTCATCACAATGATCCATGCCCTTTTCATCACAGTGCTCCAAGACCACTGTAATCATAATGCTCCTTGCCCTTGTCATCACAAAGCTCCATGATGCATATCATCAGAATGTTCCATGCACTTCTCATCACAATGCTCCATGCCCTTGTCATCACAATGCTCCAAGACCCCTGTAATCACAATGCTCCATGCCCCTTTTCATCTCAATGCTCCATGAACACTGTCATAACAATGCACCATGCCCATCATCATAATGCTTCAGGCTATTGTCATCACAGTGAAATCAAAATGCTCCATGACCTCTGTCATCACAATGCTCCAAACCCCGGTGATCACAATGTTGCAAAACACTTATCATCACAACACCCCATGACGCTCATCATCACAATTATCCATGGTCTTCTCATCACAATGCTCCATGACCTTTGTCATCACAATTCTCAATACACTTGTCATCACAATGCTCCCTGACACTTGTCGTCAGAATGCACCTTGAACCCTGTGACGAAAAGGCTCCATGCCATTTTCATCACAAAGCCCCATGCTGTTTTCATCCCAAAGCTCCATGCCATTGTCATCAAAATACTACACAAGCTTGTCATCAGAATGCTCCATGACCCTTGTCATCACAATTCTCCATGCACTTGTCAGCACAATGCTCCCTGACCCTTGTCATCACAATGATCCAAGCCATTGTCATCACAATGCTCCATTACCTTTGTCATTAGAATCCTCCATGACACTTGGAATCACAATGCTCCAAGCCATTGTCATCACAATGGGCCATTACATATGTAATCACAATGCTCCCTGACACCTCTCTTCACAATACTGCATGATCTGGTCATCACAATGCTCCATGCTCTTGTCTTCATAATGCGCCATTCCAACTGTCATCACAATAATCCATGAAACTTATTAGACGAATGATCCATGCCCTTGTCATCACATTGCTCCATGCTCTTGTTATCACAATGTTTAAGACCCCTGTAATCAGAATGCCCCATGCCCCTTTTCATCAGTATGCTCCATGAGACTTGTCATCGCAAGGCTCCATGGTTTTCTCATCACAATGCTCCAGGACCTTGTCATCACATTGGTTCACGACATTGTCATGAAAATTCTCAATGGCCCTTGTCTTCATAATGCTCCAAGCCCTAGTCATCACAGTGCTCCATTATATTTGTCATCACAATCCTCCCTTGCATTTGGCATCACTATGCTCCATGCTATTGTCATCGCAATGGACCATGACATATTTCATCACAATGCCCCCTGACACCTGTCTTCACAATACTCCATGCCCTTGTCATCACAATGCTCCATGCCCTGGTCATCACAATGCACCATGTCCACTGTCATCACAATAATCTATGAAACTTGTAAGACCAATGCTCCATGCCCCTGTCATAACAATGCTCCATGACCTTGTCATCACAATGCTCCATGACCCCTGTCATCACAATACTCCATGTACATTTTCAGCCCAGTGCTCCATGACCCTTGTCATCACAATGATCCATGCACTTGTCATCCCAATGTTCCATGACGCTTGTAATCACAGTGCTCCATGACATCTGTCATCACAGTGCTCCATGCCTTTGTCAGCAAAATGCTACATGACCTTGTCATTACAATGCTCTATGCGCATGTCATCACAATACTCCATTACCATTGTCATCACAATCCTCCAGGAACATTGGGATCACATTGCTTCAGGCCCTTGTCATCAAAATGCTCCATGCTCCTTGAAATCAAAATGATCCATGACCTCTGTCATCACAATGCTCCAAACCCTTGTGATCAAAATGTTCAATAACACTTGTCCTCACAACGCTCCATGATGCCTGTCATCACAATACTCCATGCCCTTTTCATCACAATGCTCCATGAACTTTGTCATCACAATTCTCCATACACTTGTCATCAAAATGCTCCCTGACACTTGTCGTCAGAATGCTCCTTGAACTGTGTCACGAAAAGGCTCCATGCCATTTTCATCACAAATCCACATGCCGTTTTCATCCCAGTGCTCCATGCCATTGTCATCAAAATACTCCACAAGCTTGTCATCAGAATGCTCCATGACGCTTGTCATCACAATTCTCCGTGCACTTGTCAGCAAAATGCTCCCTGACCCTTATCATCACAATGCTCCAAGCCATTGTCATCACAATGCTCCATTACCTTTGTCATCAGAATCCTCCATGACACTTGGCATCACAATGCTCCATGCCATTGTCATCACAATGGGCCATTACATATGTCATCACAATGCTCCCTGACACCTCTCTTCACAATACTGCATAACCTGGTCATCACAATGCTCCATGCCCTTGTCATCACAATGTGCCATTCCAACTCTCATCACAATAATCCATGAAACTTATTAGACCAATGCTCCTTGCCCTTGTTATCACAATGTTCCAAGACCCCTGTAATCAGAATGCTCCATGCCCCTTTTCATCAGAATGCTCCATATGACATGTCATCAGAAGGCTCCATGGATTTCTCATCACAATGCTCCATGACCTTTGTCATCACAATGCTCCAAGACCCATGTAATCACAATGCTTCATGCCCCTGTCATCGCAATGGACCATGACATTTGGCATCACAATACTCCATGCCATTGTCTTTGAAATTGACCATGACATATGTCATCACAATGCCCCCTTACACCTGTTTTCACAATACTCCATGCCCTTGTCATCACAATGCTCCATGCCCTTGTCATCACAATGCACCATGTCCAATGTCATCACAATAATCTATTAAACTTGTCAGACCAATGCTCCATGCCCCTGTCATCACAATGTTCCATGCCCTTGTCATCACAATGCTCCATGACCCTTGTCATCACAATGCTCCGTGACTCCAGTCATCACAATGCTTCATAACGTTTGTCATCACAACGGTCCATGCCTGCGTCATCGCAAGGCTCTGTGACCTTTGTAACCACAATGCTCCATGAACTTTTCATCACAATTCTCCGTGACCCTTGTCATCACAATGCTCCATGCCTTTGTCAGAACAATGCTCCATGACCCTTGTCATCACAATGTGCCATGTGCTTTTCATCACAATGATCAACAACCTTGTCATCGCTATGCTCCATAAACCTTGAAATCACAATGCTCCGTGCACTTCTCATCCAAATGCTCTCTCACATGAGATATCACAATGTTCCATCACTTGTCATCACAATCCTCCCTCACCCCTGTTATCACAATGTTCCATGACCCCTGTCATCACAATGCTACATCCCCTTATCAGCACAATTTTCCATGACCCCTGACATCAAAATGTTCCATAACCCCTGTCATCAAAATGCTCCATGACCATATTCATCCCAAAGCTCTATGACCCCTGGCATCACAATGTTCTATAACCCCTGTCATCAAAATATTACATTACACTTTTCATCAAATTGCTGCATGACCCTGTCATCAAAATGCTCCCTGCCCTTCTCATCACAATGCACCACACACTTGTCATCAAAATGCTCCATGACCATGGTCATCACAAAGCTCCATGACCCTTGGCATCACAATGCTCCATGCCATGGACATCACAGTGCTCCATGAACCCTCTCATCACATTGCTCCATGCACTTGTCATCACAAAGCTCCATGAAAATTGTCATCACAATGCTCGATGCCCTTCTCATCAAAATGCTCCATGTCCTTGTCATTACAATCCTCCATCACCCATGTATCACAGTGTACCGTGCCCTTGTCATCACAATGCGCCATGCCCACTGTCATCACAATAATCCATGAAACATTTCAGACCAATGCTCAATGCACTTCTCATCACAATGCTCCATTACCACTGTCAACAATGCTCCATGACCCCTGCCATCACAATGTTCCATGGCCTTGTGATCACAAGACTAAATGACCATTGTCATCACAATGCTCCAAGACCCATGTAATCACAATTCTCCATGCCCTTGTCATCACAGAGCTCCATGACGCATGTCATCAGAATGTTCCATGGCCTTCTCCTCACAATGCTCCATGCCCTTGTCATCCCAATGTTCCATTACCCCTGTATTCACAGTGCTCCGTGACGCTTGTCATCACAGTGCTCCATGACACCTCTCATTACAATGCTCCATGCCTTTGTCAGCAAAATGCTACATGACCTTGTCATTACAATGCTCTATGCGATGTCATCACAATACTCGATTACCATTGTCATCACAATCCTCCATGAACCTTGGGATCACATTGCTTCATGCCCTTGTCATTACAATGCTACATGCTCCTTGAAATCAAAATGATCCATGACCTCTGTCATCACAATGCTCCAAAATCTTGTGATCACAATGTTCCATAACACTTGTCCTCACAACGCTCCAAGATGCCTGTCATCACAATATTCCATACACTTTTCATCACAATTCTCCATGCCCTTTGTCATCACAATTCTCAATACACTTTTCATCACAGTGCTCCCTGACACTTGTCGTCAGTATGCTCCATGAACCCTGTCATGACAAGGCTCCATGCCTTTTTCATCACAATGATCCATGCCCTTTTCATCACAATGCTCCAAGAGCCCTGTAATCACAATGCTCCATGCCCTTGCCATCCAAAGCTCCATGACGCATGTCATCAGAATGTTCCATGGACTTCTCATCACAATGCTCCCTGCTCTTGTCATCACAAAGCACTAAGACCCCTGTAATCACAATGCTCCATGCCCTTTTTCATCTCAATGCTCCTATGAACCCTGTCAGCACAATGAACAATGCCCATCATCATAATGCTTCAGGCAATTGTCATCACAATCAAATCAAAATGCTCCATGACCTCTGTCATCACAATGCTCAAAATCCTGGTGATCACAATGTTGCATAACTCTTATCATCACAACACCCCATGACGCTCATCATCACAATGATCCATGGTCGTCTCATCACAAGGCTCCATGACCTTTGTCATCACAATTCTCAATACACTTGTCATCACAATGCTCGCTGACACTTGTCGTCAGAATGCTCCTTGAACCCTGTCACAAAAAGGCTCCATGACTTTTTCATCACAAAGCCACATGCCGTTTTCATCCCAATGCTACATGCCATTGTCATCAAAATACACCACAGGTTTGTTATCAGAATGCTCCATGACCCTTGTCATCACAATTCTCCATGCACTTGTCAGCACAATGCTCCCTGACCCTTGTCATCACAATGCTCCAAGCCATTGTCATCACAATGCTCCATTACCATTGTCATCAGAATCCTCCATGCCATTGTCATCACAATGCTCCATGTCTTTGTCAGCAAAATGCTAAATGACCTTGTCATTACAATCCTCTATGCACTTGTCATCACAATACTCCATTTCCATTGTCATCACAATCCTCCATCAACCTTGGGATCACATTGCTTCATGCCCTTGTCATCACAATGCTCCATGCTCCTTGAAATAAAAATTATCCATGACCTCTGTCATCACAATGCTCCAAACCCTTCTGATCACCATGTTCCATAACAATTGTCATCACAACGCTCCATGATGCCTGTCATCACAATACTCCATGCCCTTTTCATCACAATGCTCCATGACCTTTGTCATCACAATTCTCAATACACTTGTGATCACAATGCTCCCTGACACTTGTCATCAGAATGCTCCTTGAAACCCATCACGAAAAGGCTCCATGCTTTTTTCATCACAATGCCCCATGCCATTTTCATCACAATGTTCCATACCATTGTCATCAAAATACTCCACAAGCTTGTCATCACAATGCTCCAAGCCATTGTCATCACAATGCTCCATTACCTTTCTCATCAGAATCCTCCATGACACTTGGCATCACAGTGCTACATGCCATTGTCATCACAATGGGCCATTACATATGTCATCACAATGCTCCCTGACACTTATCTTCACAATACTGCATGACCTGGTCATCACAATGCTCCATGCCCTTGTTATCACAATAGGCCATTCCAACTGTCATCGCAACAAACCATGAAAGTGATTAGACCAATGTTCCATGCCCTTGTCATCACAATGCTCCATGCCCTTGTTATCACAATGCTCCATGACCCCTGTCATCACAATGCTCCATTACTCCAGTCATCACAATGCTTCATGAACTTTGTCATCACAGTGGTCCATGCCCTCACCATCAACAGTCTCTGAGACATTTTTAACCCCTATGCTCCATGAACTTTTCATCACAATGCTCTTTGACCCTTGTCATCACAATGCTCTCTGCCTTTCTCAGCACAATGCTCCATGACCCTGGTCATCACAATGCTCCATGCCCCTTTTCATCTCAATGCTCCCTGAACCCTGTCATCACAGTGCACGATGCCCATCATCATAATACATCAGTCTATTGTCATCACAATGAAATTAATATTCTCCATGACCTCTGACATCATAATGCTACAAACCCTTGTGATCACAATGTTCCATAAAACTTATCATCACAGCACCCCATGACGCTCATAATCACAATTATCCATGGTCTTATCATCACAATGCTCCATGATCTTTGTCATCACGATGCTCAATACACTTTTCATCACAATGCTCCCTGACACTTGTCATCAGTATGCTCCATGAACCCTGTCATGACAAGGCTCCATGCCTTTATCATCACAATGATCCATGCCTTTTCATCGCAATGCTCCAAGACCCCTGCAATCACAATGCTCCATGCACTTCTCATCCAAATGCTCTCTCACATGAGATATCACAATGTTCCATCACTAGTCATCACATTCCTCCCTCAACCCTGTTATCACAATGTTCCATGACCCCTGTTATCACAATGCTACATCCCCTTATCAGCACAATGTTCCATGACCCATGACATCACAATGTTCCATAACCACTGTCATCAAAATGCTCCATGACCCTTTTCATCCCAAAGCTCCATGACCCCTGGAATCACAGTGTTCTATAACCACTGTCATGAAAATGTTCCATTGCACTTTTCATCAAATTGCTGCATGACCCTGTCATCAAAATGCTCCCTGCCCTACTCATAACAATGCACCACACGCTGGTCATCAAAATGCTCCATGACCTTTGTCATCACAAAGCTCCATGACCCTTGGCATCACAATGATCCATGTCATTGTCATCACAATGCTCCATGAAACCTCTCTTCACATTGCTCCATGCCCTTGTCATCACAAATCTCCATGACACTTGTCATCACAATGCTCGATGCACTTCTCATCATAATGCTCCATGTCCTTGTCATTACAATCCTCCATGACCCATGTATCACAGTGTACCGTGCCCTTGTCATCACAATGCGCCAGCCCACTGTTATCACAATAATCCATGAAATATTTCAGACCAATGCTCAATGCACTTCTCATCACAATGCTCCATTACCAGTGTCAACAATGCTCAATGACCCCTGCCATCACAATGTTCCACGGCCTTGTGATCAAAAGACTAAATGACCATTGTCATCACAATGCTCCAAGACCCATGTAATCACAATGCTCCATGCCCTTGTCATCACAGAGCTCCATGATGCATGTCATCAGAATGTCCCATGGCCTTCTCCTCACAATGCTTCATGCCCTTCTCATCACAATGCTCCAAGACACTCGTAATCACAATGCTCCATGCCCCTTTTCATCAGAAGGCTCCATGATATTTTTCATCACAAGTCTCCATGGTCAACTCATCACAATGCTCCAAGACCTTGTCATCACCATGCTCCATTCCCTTGTCATCACAATGCTCCCTGACACTTGTCGTCAGTATGCTCCATGAACTCTGTCATGACAAGGCTCCATGCCATTTTCATCACAATGATCCATGCCCTTTTCATCACAGTTCTACAAGACCACTGTAATCATAATGCTCCTTGCCCTTGTCATCACAAAGCTCCATGATGCATATCATCAGAATGTTCCATGCACTTCTCATCACAATGCTCCATGCCCTTGTCATCACAATGCTCCAAGACCCCTGTAATCACAATGCTCCATGCCCCTTTTCATCTCAATGCTCCATGAACACTGTCATAACAATGCACCATGCCCATCATCATAATGCTTCAGGCTATTGTCATCACAGTGAAATCAAAATGCTCCATGACCTTTGTCATCACAAAGCTCCATGACCCTTGGCATCACAATGCTCCATGTCATTGTCATCACAATGCTCCATGAAACCTCTCTTCACATTGCTCTATGTCCTTGTCATCACAAATCTCCATGACCCTTGTCATCACATTGCTCGATGCCCTTCTCATCATAATGCTCCATGTCCTTGTCATTACAATCCTCCATGACCCATGTATCACAGTGTACCGTGCCCTTGTCATCACAATGCTCCATGCCCACTCTCATCACAATAATCCATGAAATATTTCAGACCAATGCTCAATGCCCTTCTCAGCACCATGCTCCATTACCTCTATCAACAATGCTCCATGACCCCTGCCATCACAATGTTCCACGGCCTTGTGATCACAAGGCTCCATGACCATTGTCATCACAATGCTCCAAGAGCCATGTAATCACAATGCTCCATGCCCTTGTCATCACAAAGCTCCATGACACATGTCATCAGAATGTTCCATGGCCTTCTCCTCACAAGGCTCGATGCCCTTGTCATCACAATGCTCCATACCCTTGTAATCACAATGCTCCATGCCCCTTTTCATCAGAATGCTCCATGAGACTTGTCATCACAAGTCTCCATGGTCATCTCATCACAATGCTCCAAGAACTTGTCATCACCATGCTCCATTCCCTGGTCATCACAATGCTCCATGACCCCTGTCATCACAAGGCTCCATGACCCTTCTCATCACAATGTTCCAAACCCCTGTAATCACAATGCTCCATGCCCCTTTTCATCACAATGCTCCATGAACCCTGTCATCACAATGAACCATGCCCATCATCATAATGCTTCAGGCTATTGTCATCACAATTAAATCAAAATGCTCCATGACCTCTGTCATCACAATGCTCCAAACCCTGGTGATCACAATGTTGCATAACACTTATCATCACAAAACCCCATGATGCTAATCATCACTATTATCCATGGTCTTCTCATCACAATGCTCCATGACCTTTGTCATCACAATTCTCAATACACTTGTCATCACAATGCTCCCTGACACTTGTCGTCAGAATGCACCTTGAACCCTGTGACGAAAAGGCTCCATGCCTTTTTCATCACAAAGCCCCATGCTGTTTTCATCCCAAAGCTCCATGCCATTGTCATCAAAATACTACACAAGCTTGTCATCAGAATGCTCCATGACCCTAGTCATCACAATTCTCCATGCACTTGTCAGCACAATGCTCCCTGACCCTTGTCATCACAATGATCCAAGCCATTGTCATCACAATGCTCCATTACCTTTGTCATTAGAATCCTCCATGACACTTGGAATCACAATGCTCCAAGCCATTGTCATCACACTGGGCCATTACATATGTAATCACAATGCTCCCTGACACCTCTCTTCACAATACTGCATGATCTGGTCATCACAATGCTCCATGCTCTTGTCTTCATAATGCGCCATTCCAACTGTCATCACAATAATCCATGAAACTTATTAGACGAATGCTCCATGCCCTTGTCATCACATTGCTCCATGCTCTTGTTATCACAATGTTTAAGACCCCTGTAATCAGAATGCCCCATGCCCCTTTTCATCAGTATGCTCCATGAGACTTGTCATCGCAAGGCTCCATGGTTTTCTCATCACAATGCTCCAGGACCTTGTCATCACAATGGTTCACGACATTGTCATGAAAATTCTCAATGGCCCTTGTCTTCATAATGCTCCAAGCCCTAGTCATCACAGTGCTCCATTATATTTGTCGTCACAATCCTCCCTTGCATTTGGCATCACTATGCTCCATGCTATTGTCATCGCAATGGACCATGACATATTTCATCACAATGCCCCCTGACACCTGTCTTCACAATACTCCATGCCCTTGTCATCACAATGCTCCATGCCCTTGTCATCACAATGCACCATGTCCACTGTCATCACAATAATCTATGAAACTTGTAAGACCAATGCTCCATGCCCCTGTCATAACAATGCTCCATGACCTTGTCATCACAATGCTCCATGACCCCTGTCATCACAATACTCCATGTACATTTTCAGCCCAGTGCTCCATGACCCTTGTCATCACAATGATCCATGCACTTGTCATCCCAATGTTCCATGACGCTTGTAATCACAGTGCTCCATGACATCTGTCATCACAGTGCTCCATGCCTTTGTCAGCAAAATGCTACATGACCTTGTCATTACAATGCTCTATGCGCATGTCATCACAATACTCCATTACCATTGTCATCACAATCCTCCAGGAACCTTGGGATCACATTGCTTCAGGCCCTTGTCATCAAAATGCTCCATGCTCCTTGAAATCAAATTGATCCATGATCTCTGTCATCACAATGCTCCAAACCCTTGTGATCAAAATGTTCAATAACACTTGTCCTCACAACGCTCCATGATGCCTGTCATCACAATACTCCATGCCCTTTTCATCACAATGCTCCATGAACTTTGTCATCACAATTCTCCATACACTTGTCATCAAAATGCTCCCTGACACTTGTCGTCAGAATGCTCCTTGAACTGTGTCACGAAAAGGCTCCATGCCATTTTCATCACAAATCCACCTGCCGTTTTCATCCTAGTGCTCCATGCCATTGTCATCAAAATACTCCACAAGCTTGTCATCAGAATGCTCCATGACGCTTGTCATCACAATTCTCCGTGCACTTGTCAGCAAAATGCTCCCTGACCCTTATCATCACAATGCTCCAAGCCATTGTAATCACAATGCTCCATTACCTTTGTCATCAGAATCCTCCATGACACTTGGCATCACAATGCTCCATGCCATTGTCATCACAATGGGCCATTACATATGTCATTACAATAATCCATGAAACTTATTAAACCAATGCTCCTTGCCCTTGTTATCACAATGTTCCAAGACCCCTGTAATCAGAATGCTCCATGCCCCTTTTCATCAGAATGCTCCATATGACATGTCATCAGAAGGCTCCATGGATTTCTCATCACAATGCTCCATGACCTTTGTCATCTTAATGCTCCAAGACCCATGTAATCACAATGCTTCATGCCCCTGTCATCGCAATGGACCATGACATTTGGCATCACAATGCTCCATGCCATTGTCTTTGAAATTGACCATGACATATGTCATCACAATGCCCCCTTACACCTGTTTTCACAATACTCCATGCCCTTGTCATCACAATGCTCCATGCCCTTGTCATCACAATGCACCATGTCCAATGTCATCACAATAATCTATTAAACTTGTCAGACCAATGCTCCATTCCCCTGTCATCACAATGTTCCATGCCCTTGTCATCACAATGCTCCATGACCCTTGTCATCACAATGCTCCGTGACTCCAGTCATCACAATGCTTCATAACGTTTGTCATCACAACGGTCCATGCCTGCGTCATCGCAAGGCTCTGTGACCTTTGTAACCCAATGCTCCATGAACTTTTCATCACAATTCTCCGTGACCCTTGTCATCACAATGCTCCATGCCTTTTTCAGAACAATGCTCCATGACCCTTGTCATCACAATGTGCCATGTGCTTTTCATCACAATGATCCACAACCTTGTCATCGCTATGCTCCATAAACCTTGTAATCACAATGCTCCATGCACTTCTCATCCAAATGCTCTCTCACATGAGATATCACAATGTTCCATCACTAGTCATCACAATCCTCCCTCACCCCTGTTATCACAATGTTCCATGACCCCTGTCATCACAATGCTACATCCCCTTATCAGCACAATTTTCCATGACCCCTGACATCACAATGTTCCATAACCCCTCTCATCAAAATGCTCCATGACCATTTTCATCCCAAAGCTCTATGACGCCTGGCATCACAATGTTCTATAACTCCTGTCATCAAAATATTATATTACACTTTTCATCAAATTGCTGCATGACCCTGTCATCAAAATGCTCCCTGCCCTTCTCATCACAATGCACCACACACTTGTCATCAAAATGCTCCATGACCATGGTCATCACTAAGATCCATGACCCTTGGCATCACAATGCTCCATGCCATGGACATCACAATGCTCCATGAACCCTCTCATCACATTGCCCCATGCTCTTGTCATCACAAAGCTCCATGACACTTGTCATCACAATGCTCGATGCCCTTCTCATCATAATGCTCCATGTCCTTGTCATTACAATCCTCCATGACCCATGTATCACAGTGTACCGTGCCCTTGTCATCACAATGCGCCATGCCCACTGTCATCACAATAATCCATGAAACATTTCAGACCATTGCTCAATGCACTTCTCATCACAATGCTCCATTACCTCTGTCAAAAATGCTCCATGACCCCTGCCATCACAATGTTCCACGGCCTTGTGATCACAAGACTAAATGACCATTGTCATCACAATGCTCCAAGACCCATGTAATCACAATGCTCCATGCCCTTGTCATCACAGAGCTCCATGACGCATGTCATCAGAATGTTCCATGGCCTTCTCCTCACAATGCTCCATGCCCTTGTCATCACAATGCTCCAAGACACTCGTAATCACAATGCTCCATGCCCCTTTTCATCAGAAGGCTCCATGATATTTGTCATCACAAGTCTCCATGGTCAACTCATCACAAGGCTCCAAGACCTTGTCATCACCATGCTCCATTCCCTTGTCATCACAATGCTCCATGACTCCTGTCATCACAATACTCCATGAACATTTTCAGCCCAGTGCTCCATGACCTTATCATCACAATGCTCCATGACCAATATCATCACAATGCTCCATGACCACTGTCATCACAACACTCCATGACACCTGACAACACAATGATCCGGGACTCTTGTCATCACAATGCTCCAAGACCCCTGTAATCACAATGCTCCATGACTCCTGTCATCACAATACTCCATGAACATTTTCAGCCCAATGCTCCATGACCCTTGTCATCACAATGATCCATGCCCTTGTCATCCCAATGTTCCATGACCCCTGTATTCACAGTGCTCCGTGACGCTTGTCATCACAGTGCTCCATGACACCTGTCATCACAATGCTCCATGCCTTTGTCAGCAAAATGCTACATGACCTTGTCATTACAATGCTCTATGCGATTGTCATCACAATACTCGATTACCATTGTCATCACAATCCTCCATGAACCTTGGGATCACATTGCTTCATGGCTTGTCATCACAATGCTACATGCTCCTTGAAATCAAAATGATCCATGACCTCTGTCATCACAATGCTCCAAACTCTTGTGATCACAATGTTCCATAACACTTGTCCTCACAACGCTCCAAGATGCCTGTCATCACAATATTCCAAACACTTTTCATCACAATTCTCCATGCCCTTTGTCATCACAATTCTCAATACACTTTTCATCACAGTGCTCCCTGACACTTGTCGTCAGTATGCTCCATGAACCCTGTCATGACAAGGCTCCATGCCTTTTTCATCACAATGATCCATGCCTTTTTCATCAAAATGCTCCAAGACCCCTGTAATCACAATGCTCTATGCCCTTGCCATCCAAAGCTCCATGACTCATGTCATCAGAATGTTCCATGGACTTCTCATCACAATGCTCCCTGCTCTTGTCATCACAAAGCACTAAGACCCCTGTAATCACAATGCTCCATGCCCCTTTTCATCTCAATGCTCCTATGAACCCTGTCAGCACAATGAACAATGCCCATCATCATAATGCTTCAGGCAATTGTCATCACAATCAAATCAAAGTGCTCCATGACCTCTGTCATCATAATGCTCAAAATCCTGGTGATCACAATGTTGCATAACTCTTATCATCACAACACCCCATGACGCTCATCATCACAATGATCCATGGTCGTCTCATCACAAGGCTCCATGACCTTTGTCATCAAAATTCTCAATAAACTTGTCATCACAATGCTCGCTGACACTTGTCGTCAGAATGCTCCTTGAACACTGTCACAAAAAGGCTCCATGTCTTTTTCATCACAAAGCCACATGCCGTTTTCATCCCAATGCTGCATGCCATTGTCATCAAAATACACCACAGGCTTGTTATCAGAATGCTCCATGACCCTTGTCATCACAATTCTCCATGCACTTGTCAGCACAATGCTCCCTGACCCTTGTCATCACAATGCTCCAAGCCATTGTCATCACAATGCTCCATTACCATTGTCATCAGAATCCTCCATGACACTTGGCATCACAATGCTCCATGCCATTATCATCACAATGCTCCATGTCTTTGTCAGCAAAATGCTAAATGACCTTGTCATTACAATCCTCTATGCGCTTGTCATCACAATACTCCATTTCCATTGTCATCACAATCCTCCATCAACCTTGGGATCACATTGCTTCATGCCCTTGTCATCACAATGCTCCATGCTCCTTGAAATCAAAATTATCCATGACCTCTGTCATCACAATGCTCCAAACCCTTGTGATCACATTGTTCCATAACACTTGTCATCACAACGCTCCATGATGCCTGTCATCACAATACTCCATGCCCTTTTCATCACAGTGCTCCATGACCTTTGTCATCACAATTCTCAATACACTTGTGATCACAATGCTCCCTGACACTTGTCATCAGAATGCTCCTTGAAACCCATCACGAAAAGGCTCCATGCTTTTTTCATCACAATGGCCCATGCCATTTTCATCACAATGTTCCATACCATTGTCATCAAAATACTCCACAAGCTTGTCATCAGAATGCTCCCGGACCCTTGTCATCACAATGCTCCATTACCTTTCTCATCAGAATCCTGCATGACACTTGGCATCACACTGCTACATGCCATTGTCATCACAATGGGCCATTACATATGTCATCACAATGCTCCCTGACACTTATCTTCACAATACTGCATGACCTGGTCATCACAATGCTCCATGCCCTTGTCATCACAATAGGCCATTCCAACTGTCATCGCAACAAACCATGAAAGTGATTAGACCAATGTTCCATGCCCTTGTCATCACAATTCTCCATGCCCTTGTTATCACAATGCTCCATGACCCCTGTCATCACAATGCTCCGTTACTCCAGTCATCACAATGCTTCATGAACTTTGTCATCACAGTGGTCCATGCCCTCACCATCAACAGTCACTGTGACCTTTTTAACCCCTATTCTCCATGAACATTTCTTCACAATGCTCTTTGACCCTTGCAATCACAATGCTCTATGCCTTTCTCAGCACAATGCTCCATGACCCTGGTCATCACAATGCTCCATGCCCCTTTTCATCTCAATGCTCCCTGAACCCTGTCATCACAGTGCACGATGCCCATCATCATAATACTTCAGTCTATTGTCATCACAATGAAATTAATATTCTCCATGACCTCTGACATCATAATGCTACAAACCCTTGTGATCACAATGTTCCATAAAACTTATCATCACAGCACCCCAGGACGCTCATCATCACAATTATCCATGGTCTTATCATCACAATGCTCCATGATCTTTGTCATCACGATGCTCAATACACTTTTCATCAAAATGCTCCCTGACACTTGTCGTCAGTATGATCCATGAACCCTGTCATGACAAGGCTCCATGCCTTTATCATCACAATGATCCATGCCTTTTCATCGCAATGCTCCAAGACCCCTGCAATCACAATGCTCCATGCACTTCTCATCCAAATGCTCTCTCACATGAGATATCACAATGTTCCATCACTAGTCATCACATTCCTCCCTCAACCCTGTTATCACAATGTTCCATGACCCCTGTTATCACAATGCTACATCCCCTTATCAGCACAATGTTCCATGACCCCTGACATCACAATGTTCCATAACCACTGTCATCAAAATGCTCCATGACCCTTTTCATCCCAAAGCTCCATGACCCCTGGAATCACAGTGTTCTATAACCACTGTCATCAAAATGTTCCATTGCACTTTTCATCAAATTGCTGCATGACCCTGTCATCAAAATGCTCCCTGCCCTATTCATAACAATGCACCACACGCTGGTCATAAAAATGCTCCATGACCTTTGTCATCACAAAGCTCCATGACCCTTGGCATCACAATGCTCCATGTCATTGTCATCACAATGCTCCATGAAACCTCTCTTCACATTGCTCCATGCCCTTGTCATCACAAATCTCCATGACACTTGTCATCACAATGCTCGATGCCCTTCTCATCATAATGCTCCATGTCCTTGTCATTACAATCCTCCATGACCCATGTATCACAGTGTACCGTGCCCTTGTCATCACAATGCTCCATGCCCACTCTCATCAAAATAATCCATGAAACATTTCAGACCAATGCTCAATGCCCTTCTCATCACAATGTTCCATTACCTCTATCAACAATGCTCCATGCCCCCTGCCATCACAATGTTCCACGGCCTTGTGATCACAAGGCTCCATGACCATTGTCATCACAATGTTCCAAGACCCATGTAATCACAATGCTCCATGCCCTTGTCATCACAAAGCTCCATGACACATGTCATCAGAATGTTCCATGGCCATCTCCTCACAATGCTCCATGCCCTTGTCATCACAATGCTCCAAGACACTCGTAATCACAATGCTCCATGCCCCTTTTCATCAGAAGGCTCCATGATATTTGTCATCACAAGTCTCCATGGTCAACTCATCACAATGCTCCAAGACCTTGTCATCACCATGCTCCATTACCTTGTCATCACAATGCTCCCTGACACTTGTCGTCAGTATGCTCCATGAACTCTGTCATGACAAGGCTCCATGCCTTTTTCATCACAATGATCCATGCCCTTTTCATCACAGTGCTCCAAGACCACTGTAATCATAATGCTCCTTGCCCTTGTCATCACAAAGGTCCATGATGCATATCATCAGAATGTTCCATGCACTTCTCATCACAATGCTCCATGCCCTTGTCATCACAATGCTCCAAGACCCCTGTAATCACAATGCTCCATGCCCCTTTTCATCTCAATGCTCCATGAACACTGTCATAACAATGCACCATGCCCATCATCATAATGCTTCAGGCTATTGTCATCACAGTGAAATCAAAATGCTCCATGACCTTTGTCATCACAAAGCTCCATGACCCTTGGCATCACAATGCTTCATGTCATTGTCATCACAATGCTCCATGAAACCTCTCTTCACATTGCTCCATGTCCTTGTCATCACAAATCTCCATGACACTTGTCATCACAATACTCGATGCCCTTCTCATCATAATGCTCCATGTCCTTGTCATTACAATCCTCCATGACCCATGTATCACAGTGTACCGTGCCCTTGTCATAACAATGCTCCATGCCCACTCTCATCACAATAATCCATGAAATATTTCAGACCAATGCTCAATGCCCTTCTCCTCACAATGGTCCATTACCTCTATCAACAATGTTCCATGACCCCTCTAATCACAATGTTCCACGGCCTTGTGATCACAAGGCTCCATGACCATTGTCATCACAATGCTCCAAGAGCCATGTAATCACAATGCTCCATGCCCTTGTCATCACAAAGCTCCATGACACATGTCATCAGAATGTTCCATGGCCTTCTCCTCACAATGCTCGATGCCCTTGTCATCACAATGCTCCATACCCTTGTAATCACAATGCTCCATGCCCCTTTTCATCAGAATGCTCCATGAGACTTGTCATCACAAGTCTCCATGGTCATCTCATCACAATGCTCCAAGACCTTGTCATCACCATGCTCCATTCCCTGGTCATCACAATGCTCCATGACCCCTGTCATCACAAGGCTCCATGACCCTTTTCATCACAATGCTCCAAACCCCTGTAATCAAAATGCTCCATGCCCCTTTTCATCACAATGCTCCATGAACCCTGTCATCACAATGAACCATGCCCATCATCATAATGCTTCAGGCTATTGTCATCACAATGAAATCAAAATGCTCCATGACCTCTGTAATCGCAATGCTCCAAACCCTGGTGATCACAATGTTGCATAACACTTATCATCACAAAACCCCATGACGCTAATCATCACTATTATCCATGGTCTTCTCATCACAAGGCTCCATGACCTTTGTCATCACAATTCTCAATACTCTTTTCATCACAATGCTCCCTGACACTTGTCGTCAGTATGCTCCATGAACTCTGTCATGACAAGGCTCCATGCCTTTTTCATCACAATGATCCATGCCCTTTTCATCACAGTGCTCCAAGACAACTGTAATCATAATGCTCCTTGCCCTTGTCATCACAAAGCTCCATGATGCATATCCTCAGAATGTTCCATGCACTTCTCATCACAATGCTCCATGCCCTTGTCATCACAATGCTCCAAGACCCCTGTAATCACAATGCTCCATGCCCCTTTTCATCTCAATGCTCCATGAACACTGTCATAACAATGCACCATGCCCATCATCATAATGCTTCAGGCTATTGTCATCACAGTGAAATCAAAATGCTCCATGACCTCTGTCATCACAATGCTCCAAACCCTGGTGATCACAATGTTGCAAAACACTTATCATCACAACACCCCATGACGCTCATCATCACAATTATCCATGGTCTTCTCATCACAATGCTCCATGACCTTTGTCATCACAATTCTCAATACACTTGTCATCACAATGCTCCCTGACACTTGTCGTCAGAATGCACCTTGAACCCTGTGACGAAAAGGCTCCATGCATTTTTCATCACAAAGCCCCATGCTGTTTTCATCCCAAAGCTCCATGCCGTTGTCATCAAAATACTACACAAGCTTGTCATCAGAATGGTCCATGACCCTTGTCATCACAATTCTCCATGCACTTGTCAGCACAATGCTCCCTGACCCTTGTCATCACAATGCTCCAAGCCATTGTCATCACAATGCTCCATTACCATTGTCATTAGAATCCTCCATGACACTTGGCATCACAATGCTCCATGCCTTTGTCATCACAATGCTCCATGTCTTTGTCAGCAAAATGCTAAATGACCTTGTCATTACAATCCTCTATGCGCTTGTCATCACAATACTCCATTTCCATTGTCATCACAATCCTCCATCAACCTTGGGATCACATTGCTTCATGCCCTTGTCATCACAATGTTCCATGCTCCTTGAAATCAAAATTATCCATGACTTCTGTCATCACAATGCTCCAAACCCTTGTGATCACATTGTTCCATAACACTTGTCATCACAACGCTCCATGATGCCTGTCATCACAATACTCCATGCCCTTTTCATCACAATGCTCCATGACCTTTGTAATCACAATTCTCAATACACTTGTGATCACAATGCTCCCTGACACTTGTCATCAGAATGCTCCTTGAAACCCATCACGAAAAGGCTCCATGCTTTTTTCATCACAATGCCCCATGCCATTTTCATCACAATGTTCCATACCATTGTCATCAAAATACTCCACAGGCTTGTCATCAGAATGCTCCCGGACCCTTGTCATCACAATGCTCCATTACCTTTCTCATCAGATTCCTCCATTACACTTGGCATCACAGTGCTACATGCCATTGTCATCACAATGGGCCATTACATATGTCATCACAATGCTCCCTGACACTTATCTTCACAATACTGCATGACCTGGTCATCACAATGCTCCATGCCCTTGTTATCACAATAGGCCATTCGAACTGTCATCGCAACAAACCATGAAAGTGATTAGACCAATGTTCCATGCCCTTGTCATCACAATGCTCCATGCCCTTGTTATCACAATGCTCCATGACCCCTGTCATCACAATGCTCCGTTACTCCAGTCATCACAATGCTTCATGAACTTTGTCATCACAGTGGTCCATGCCCTCACCATCAACAGTCTCTGTGACCTTTTTAACCCCAATGCTCCATGAACTTTTCATCACAATGCTCTTTGACCCTTGTCATCACAATGCTCTATGCCTTTCTCAGCAAAATGCTCCATGACCCTGGTCATCACAATGCTCCATGCCCCTTTTCATCTCAATGCTCCCTGAACCCTGTCATCACAGTGCACGATGCCCATCATCATAATACTTCAGTCTATTGTCATCACAATGAAATTAATATCCTCCATGACCTCTGACATCATAATGCTACAAACCCTTGTGATCACAATGTTCCATAAAACTTATCATCACAGCACCCCATGACGCTCATAATCACAATTATCCATGGTCTTATCATCACAATGCTCCATGATCTTTGTCATCACGATGCTCAATACACTTTTCATCACAATGCTCCCTGACACTTGTCGTCAGTATGCTCCATGAACCCTGTCATGACAAGGCTCCATGCCTTTATCATCACAATGATCCATGCCTTTTCATCGCAATGCTCCAAGACCCCTGCAATCACAATGCTCCATGCACTTCTCATCCAAATGCTCTCTCACATGAGATATCACAATGTTCCATCACTAGTCATCACATTCCTCCCTCAACCCTGTTATCACAATGTTCCATGACCCCTGTTATCACAATGCTACATCCCCTTATCAGCACAATGTTCCATGACCCCTGACATCACAATGTTCCATAACCACTGTCATCAAAATGCTCCATGACCCTTTTCATCCCAAAGCTCCATGACCCCTGGAATCACAGTGTTCTATAACCACTGTCATCAAAATGTTCCATTGCACTTTTCATCAAATTGCTGCATGACCCTGTCATCAAAATTCTCCCTGCCCTACTCATAACAATGCACCACACGCTGGTCATCAAAATGCTCCATGACCTTTGTCATCACAAAGCTCCATGACCCTTGGCATCACAATGCTCCATGTCATTGTCATCACAATGCTCCATGAAACCTCTCTTCACATTGCTCCATGCCCTTGTCATCACAAATCTCCATGACACTTGTCATCACAATGCTCGATGCACTTCTCATCATAATGCTCCATGTCCTTGTCATTACAATCCTCCATGACCAATGTATCACAGTGTACCGTGCCCTTGTCATCACAATGCTCCATGCCCACTCTCATCAAAATAATCCATGAAACATTTCAGACCAATGCTCAATGCCCTTCTCATCACAATGCTCCATTACCTCTATCAACAATGCTCCATGCCCCCTGCCATCACAATGTTCCACGGCCTTGTGATCACAAGGCTCCATGACCATTGTCATCACAATGCTCCAAGACCCATGTAATCACAATGCTCCATGCCCTTGTCATCACAAAGCTCCATGACACATGTCATCAGAATGTTCCATGGCCATCTCCTCACAATGTTCCATGCCCTTGTCATCACATTGCTCCATGCTCTTGTTATCACAATGTTTAAGACCCCTGTAATCAGAATGCCCCATGCCACTTTTCATCAGTATGCTCCATGAGACTTGTCATCGCAAGGCTCCATGGTTTTCTCATCACAATGCTCCAGGACCTTGTCATCACAATGGTTCACGATATTGTCATGAAAATTCTCAATGGTCCTTGTCTTCATAATGATCCAAGCCCTAGTCATCACAGTGCTCCATTATATTTTTCATCACAATCCTCCCTTGAATTTGGCATCACTATGCTCCATGCTATTGTCATCGCAATGGACCATGACATATTTCATCACAATGCCCCCTGACACCTGTCTTCACAATACTCCATGCCCTTGTCATCACAATGCTCCATGCCCTGGTCATCACAATGCACCATGTCCACTGTCATCACAATAATCTATGAAACTTGTAGGACCAATGCTCCATGCCCCTGTCATAACAATGCTCCATGACCTTGTCATCACAATGCTCCATGACCCATGTCATCACAATACTCCATGTACATTTTCAGCCCAGTGCTCCATGACCCTTGTCATCACAATGATCCATGCACTTGTCATCCCAATGTTCCATGACGCTTGTAATCACAGTGCTCCATGACATCTGTCATCACAGTGCTCCATGCCTTTGTCAGCAAAATGCTACATGACCTTGTCATTACAATGCTCTATGCGCATGTCATCACAATACTCCATTACCATTGTCATCACAATCCTCCAGCAACCTTGGGATCACATTGCTTCAGGCCCTTGTCATCAAAATGCTCCATGCTCCTTGAAATCAAAATGATCCATGACCTCTGTCATCACAATGCTCCAAACCCTTGTGATCAAAATGTTCAATAACACTTGTCCTCACAACGCTCCATGATGCCTGTCATCACAATACTCCATGCCCTTTTCATCACAATGCTCCATGAACTTTGTCATCACAATTCTCCATACACTTGTCATCAAAATGCTCCCTGACACTTGTCGTCAGAATGCTCCTTGAACTGTGTCACGAAAAGGCTCCATGCCATTTTCATCACAAATCCACATGCCGTTTTCATCCTAGTGCTCCATGTCATTTTCATCAAAATACTCCACAAGCTTGTCATCAGAATGCTCCATGACGCTTGTCATCACAATTCTCCGTGCACTTGTCAGCAAAATGCTCCCTGACCCTTATCATCACAATGTTCCAAGCCATTGTCATCACAATGCTCCATTACCTTTGTCATCAGAATCCTCCAAGACACTAGGCATCACAATGCTCCATGCCATTGTCATCACAATGGGCCATTACATATGTCATCACAATGCTCCCTGACACCTCTCTTCACAATACTCCATAATCTGGTCATCACAATACTCCATGCCCTTGTCATCACAATGTGCCATTCCAACTCTCATCACAATAATCCATGAAACTTATTAGACCAATGCTCCTTGCCCTTGTTATCACAATGTTCCAAAACCCCTGTAATCAGAATGCTCCATGCCCCTTTTCATCAGAATGCTCCATATGACATGTCATCAGAAGGCTCCATGGATTTCTCATCACAATGCTCCATGACCTTTGTCATCACAATGCTCCAAGACCCATGTAATCACAATGCTTCATGCCCCTGTCATCGCAATGGACCATGACGTTTGACATCACAATGCTCCATGCCATTGTCTTTGAAATTGACCATGACATATGTCATCACAATGCCCCCTTACACCTGTTTTCACAATACTCCATGCCCTTGTCATCACAATGCTCCATTCCCTTGTCATCACAATGCACCATGTCCAATGTCATCACAATAATCTATTAAACTTGTCAGACCAATGCTCCATTCCCCTTTCATCACAATGTTCCATGCCCTTGTCATCACAATGCTCCATGACCCTTGTCATCACAATGCTCCTTGACTCCAGTCATCACAATGCTTCATAACGTTTGTCATCACAACGGTCCATGCCTGCATCATCGCAAGGCTCTGTGACCTTTGTAACCACAATGCTCCATGAACTTTTCATCACAATTCTCCGTGACCCTTGTCATCACAATGCTCCATGCCTTTTTCAGAACAATGCTCCATGACCCTTGTCATCACAATGTGCCATGTGCTTTTCATCACAATGATCCACAACCTTGTCATCGCTATGCTCCATAAACCTTGTAATCACAATGCTCCATGCACTTCTCATCCAAATGCTCTCTCACATGAGATATCACAATGTTCCACCACTAGTCATCACAATCCTCCCTCACCCCTGTTATCACAATGTTCCATGACCCCTGTCATCACAATGCTACATCCCCTTATCAGCACAATTTTCCATGACCCCTGACGTCACAATGTTCCATAACCCCTGTCATCAAAATGCTCCATGACCATTTTCATCCCAAAGCTCTATGACACCTGGCATCACAATGTTCTATAACCCCTGTCATCAAAATATTACCTTACAATTTTCATCAAATTGCTGCATGACCCTGTCATCAAAATGCTCCCTGCCCTTCTCATCACAATGCACCACACACTTGTCATCAAAATGCTCCATGACCATGGCCATCACTAAGTTCCATGACCCTTGGCATCACAATGCTCCATGCCATGGACATCACAATGCTCCATGAACCCTCTCATCACATTGCTCCATGCACTTGTCATCACAAAGCAACATGACACTTGTCATCACAATGCTCGATGCCCTTCTCATCACAATGCTCCATGTCCTTGTCATTACAATCCTCCATCAACCATGTATCACAGTGTATCGTGCCCTTGTCATCACAATGCGCCATGCCCACTGTCATCACAATAATCCATGAAACATTTCAGACCAATGCTCATTGCACTTCTCATCACAATGCTCCATTACCACTGTCAACAATGCTCCATGACCCCTGCCATCACAATGTTCCACGGCCTTGTGATCACAAGACTCCATGACCATTGTCATCACAATGCTCCAAGACCCATGTAATCACAATGCTCCATGCCCTTGTCATCACAGAGCTCCATGACGCATGTCATCAGAATGTTCCATGGCCTTCTCCTCACAATGCTCCATGCCCTTGTCATCAAAATGCTCCAAGACACTCGTAATCACAATGCTCCTTGCCCCTTTTCATCAGAAGGCTCCATGTTATTTGTCATCACAAGTCTCCATGGTCAACTCATCACAATGCTCCAAGACCTTGTCATCACCATGCTCCATTCCCTTGTCATCACAATGCTCCATGACTCCTGTCATCACAATACTCCATGAATATTTTCAGCCCAATGCTCCATGACCTTCTCATCACAATGCTCCATGACCAATATCATCACAATGCTCCATGACCACTGTCATGACAACACTCCATGACACCTGACAACACAATGATCCGGGACTCTTGTCATCACAATGCTCCAAGACCCCTGTAATCACAATGCTTCATGACCCCTGTCAACAAAATATTCCATGAACATTTTCAGCCCAATGCTCCATGACCCTTGTCATCACAATGATCCATGCCCTTGTCATCCCAATGTTCCATGACGCCTGTATTCACAGTGCTCCATGACGCTTGTCATCACAGTGCTCCATGACACCTGTCATCACAATGCTCCATGCCTTTGTCAGGAAAATGCTACATGACCTTGTCATTACAATGCTCTATGCGATTGTCATCACAATACTCGATTACCATTGTCATCACAATCCTCCATGAACCTTGGGATCACATTGCTTCATGCCCTTGTCATCACAATGCTACATGCTCCTTGAAATCAAAATGATCCATGACCTCTGTCATCACAATGCTCCAAACTCTTGTGATCACAATGTTCCATAACACTTGTCCTCACAACGCTCCATGATGCCTGTCATCACAATACTCCATACACTTTTCATCACAATTCTCCATGACCTTTGTCATCACAATTCTCAATACACTTTTCATCACAGTGCTCCCTGACACTTGTCGTCAGTATGCTCCATGAACCCTGTCATGACAAGGCTCCATGCCTTTTTCATCACAATGTTCCATGCCCTTTTCATCACAATGCTCCAAGACCCCTGTAATCACAATGCTCCATGCCCTTGCCATCCAAAGCTCCATGACGCATGTCATCATAATGTTCCATGGACTTCTCATCACAATGCTCCCTGCTCTTGTCATCACAAAGCACTAAGACCCTTGTAATCACAATGCTCCATGCCCCTTTTCATCTCAATGCTCCTATGAACCCTGTCAGCACAATGAACAATGCCCATCATCATAATGCTTCAGGCAATTGTCATCACAATCAAATCAAAATGCTCCATGACCTCTGTCATCACAATGCTCAAAATCCTGGTGATCACAATGTTGCATAACTCTTATCATCACAACACCCCATGACGCTCATCATCACAATGATCCATGGTCGTCTCATCACAAGGCTCCATGACCTTTGTCATCAAAATTCTCAATAAACTTGTCATCACAATGCTCGCTGACACTTTTCGTCAGAATGCTCCTTGAACCCTGTCACAAAAAGGCTCCATGTCTTTTTCATCACAGAGCCACATGCCGTTTTCATCCCAATGCTGCATGCCATTGTCATCAAAATACACCACAGGCTTGTCATCAGAATGCTCCATGACCCTTGTCATCACAATTCTCCATGCACTTGTCAGCACAATGCTCCCTGACCCTTGTCATCACAATGCTCCAAGCCATTGTCATAACAATGCTCCATTACCATTGTCATCAGAATCCTCCATGACACTTGGCATCACAATGCTCCATGCCATTGTCATCACAATGCTCCATGCCTTTGTCAGCAAAATGCTACATGACCTTGTCATTACAATCCTCTATGCGCTTGTCATCACAATACTCCATTTCCGTTGTCATCACAATCCTCCATCAACCTTGGGATCACATTGCTTCATGCCCTTGTCATCACAATGCTCCATGCTCCTTGAAATCAAAATGATCCATGACCTCTGTCATCACAATGCTCCAAACCCTTGTGATCACATTGTTCCATAACACTTGTCATCACAACGCTCCATGATGCCTGTCATCACAATACTCCATGCCCTTTTCATCACAATGCTCCATGACCTTTGTCATCACAATTCTCAATACACTCGTGATCACAATGCTCCCTGACACTTGTCATCAGAATGCTCCTTGAAACCCGTCACGAAAAGGCTTCATGCATTTTTCATCACAATGCCCCATGCCATTTTCATCACAATGCTCCATACCATTGTCATCAAAATACTGCACAAGCTTTTCATCAGAATGCTCCCGGACCCTTGTCATCACAATGCTCCATTAAATTTCTCATCAGAATCCTCCATGACACTTGGCATCACAGTGCTACATGCCATTGTCATCACAATAGGCAATTCCAACTGTCATCGCAACAAACCATGAAAGTTATTAGACCAATGTTCCATGCCCTTGTCATCACAATGCTCCATGCCCTTGTTATCACAATGCTCCATGACCCCTGTCATCACAATTCTCCGTTACTCCAGTCATCACAATGCTTCATGAACTTTGTCATCACAATGGTCCATGCCCTCACCATCAACAGTCTCTGTGACCTTTTTAACCCCAATGCTCCATGAACTTTTCATCACAATGCTCTTTGACCCTTGTCATCACAATGCTCTATGCCTTTCTCAGCACAATGCTCCATGACCCTGGTCATCACAATGCTCCATGCACTTGTCAGCACAATGTTCCATGACACATGTCATCACAGTGCTCCATGACCCCTGTCATCATAATGCTAAGTGACTCCAGTCATCACAATGCTTCATAACGTTTTTCCTCACAATGTTCCAAGCCCGCGTCATCACAAGGCTCTGTGATATTTGTTACCACAATGCTCCATGAACTTTTCATCACAATTCTCTGTGACCCTCGTCATCACAATGCTACATGTCTTTGTCAGAACACTGCTCCATGACCATTGTCATCACAATGTGCCACGCGCATTTCATCAAATATTCCAAACCTTGTCATTGCAATGCTCCATAAACCTTGTAATCACAATGCTCCAAGCACTTCCCATCAAAATGTGCTGTTACCAGAGATATCACAGTATTCCATCCCTAGTCATCACAATACCCCCTCACCCCTGTAATCACAATGTTCGATGACCCTGTCATCACACTGCTACATCCCCTTATCAGCACAATCTTCCAAGATTCCTGACATCACAATGTTCCATAACCCATGTCATCAAAATGCTCCATGACCCTTTTCATCCCAAAGCGCCAAGACCCCTGACATCACAATGTTCTATAACCCCTGCCATCAAAATGTTCCATTACACTTTTCATCAAATTGCTGCATGATCCGGTCATCAAAATGCTCCCTGCACTTCTCATCACAATGCACCATGTCCTTGTCATCAAAATGCTCCATGACTGGTCAGCAGAAAGCTCCATGACCCCTGGCATCACAATGCTAAATGTCATTGTCATCACAATGCTCCATGAACCCTCTCATAACATTGCTCAATGCCCTTGTCATCACAAAGCTCCATGACACTTGTCATAACAATGCTCGATGCCCTTCTCATCACAATGCTCCATGCCCTTGTCATTACAATCCTGCATGATGAATGTATCATAGTGTTCCGTACCCTTGTCATCAAAATGCTCCATGCCCACTCTCATCAAAATAATACATGAAATATTTCAGACCAATGTTCCATGCCCTTCTCATCACAATGCTCCATTACCTCTGTCATAACAATGCACCATGACCCCTGCCATCACAGTGTTCCACGGCCTAGTCTTCATAAGGTTCCATGACACTTGTCATCACAATGCTGAAAAACACTGTAATCACAATGCTCCATGCCCTTCTCATCACAAAGCTCCATGACGCATGTCATCAGAATGTTCCATGGCCATCTCATCACAATACTCCATGCCCTTGTCATCACAATGCTCCAAGACCCTTGTAACCACAATGCTCCATGCCCCTTTTCATCTCAATGCTCCCTGAACCCTGTCATCACAGTGCACGATGCCCATCATCATAATACTTCAGTCTATTGTCATCAAAATGAAATTAATATTCTCCATGACCTCTGACATCATAATGGTACAAACCCTTGTGATCACAATGTTACATAAAACTTATCATCACAGCACACCATGACGCTCATCATCACAATTATCCATGGTCTTATCATCACAATGCTCCATGAACTTTGTCATCACGATGCTCAATACGCTTTTCTTCACAATGCTCCCTGACACTTGTCGTCAGTATGCTCCATGAACCCTGTCATGACAAGGCTCCATGCCTTTATCATCACAATGATCCATGCCTTTTCATCGCGATGCTCCAAGACCACTGTAATCACAATGCTCCATTCACTTCTCATCCAAATGCTCTCTCACATGAGATATCACAATGTTCCATCACTAGTCATCACATTCCTCCCTCAACCCTGTTATCACAATGTTCCATGACCCCTGTCATCACAATGCTACATCCCCTTATCAGCACAATGTTCCATGACCCCTGACATCACAATGTTCCATAACCACTGTCATCAAAATGCTCCATGACCCTTTTCATCCCAAAGCTCCATGACCCCTGGAATCACAGTGTTCTATAACCCCTGTCATCAAAATGTTCCATTGCACTTTTCATCAAATTGCTGCATGACTCTGTCATCAAAATGCTCCCTGCCCTACTCATAACAATGCACCACACGCTTGTCATCAAAATGCTCCATGACCTTTGTCATCACAAAGCTCCATGACCATTGGCATCACAGTGCTCCATGTCATTGTCATCACAATGCTACAAGAAACCTCTCTTCAGATTGCTCCATGCCCTTGTCATCACAAATCTCCATGACACTTGTCATCACAATGCTCGATGCCCTTCTCATCATAATGCTCCATGTCCTTGTCATTACAATCCTCCATGACCCATGTATCACAGTGTACCGTGCCCTTGTCATCACAATGCTCCATGCCCACTCTCATCAAAATAATCCATGAAACATTTCAGACCAATGCTCAATGCCCTTCTCATCACAATGCTCCATTACCTCTATCAACAATGCTCCATGCCCCCTGCCATCACAATGTTCCACGGCCTTGTGATCACAAGGCTCCATGACCATTGTCATCACAATGCTCCAAGAGCCATGTAATCACAATGCTCCATGCCCTTGTCATCACAAAGCTCCATGATACAAGTCTTCAGAATGTTCCATGGCCTTCTCCTCACAATGTTCCATGCCCTTGTCATCACAATGCTCCATACCCTCGTAAGCACAATGCTCCATGCCCCATTTCATCAGATTGCTCCATGAGATTTGTCATCACAAGTCTCCATGGTCATCTCATCACAATGCTCCAAGACCTTGTCATCACCATGCTCCATTCCCTGGTCATCACAATGCTCCATGACCCCTGTCATCACAAGGCTCCATGACCCTTCTCATCACAATGCTCCAAACTCCTGTAATCACAATGCTCCATGCCCCTTTTCATCACAATGATCCATGAACCCTGTCATCACAATGAACCATGCCCATCATCATAATGCTTCAGGCTATTGTCATCACAGTGAAATCAAAATGCTCCATGACCTCTGTCATCACAATGCTCCAAACCCTGGTGATCACAATGTTGCATAACACTTATCATCACAAAAACCCATGACGCTAATCATCACTATTATCCATGGTCTTCTCATCACAAGGCTCCATGACCTTTGTCATCACAATTCTCAATACTCTTTTCATCACAATGCTCCCTGACACTTGTCGTCAGTATGCTCCATGAACTCTGTCATGACAAGGCTCCATGCCTTTTTCATCACAATGATCCATGCCCTTTTCATCACAGTGCTCCAAGACCACTGTAATCATAATGCTCCTTGCCCTTGTCATCACAAAGCTCCATGATGCATATCATCAGAATGTTCCATGCACTTCTCATCACAATGCTCCATGCCCTTGTCATCACAATGCTCCAAGACCCCTGTAATCACAATGCTCCATGCCCCTTTTCATCTCAATGCTCCATGAACACTGTCATAACAATGCACCATGCCCATCATCATAATGCTTCAGGCTATTGTCATCACAGTGAAATCAAAATTCTCCATGGCCACTCTCATCACAATGCTCCAAACCCTGGTGATCACAATGTTGCAAAACACTTATCATCACAACACCCCATGACGCTCATCATCACAATTATCCATGGTCTTCTCATCACAATGCTCCATGACCTTTGTCATCACAATTCTCAATACACTTGTCATCACAATGCTCCCTGACACTTGTCGTCAGAATGCACCTTGAACCCTGTGACGAAAAGGCTCCATGCCTTTTTCATCACAAAGCCCCATGCTGTTTTCATCCCAAAGCTCCATGCCATTGTCATCAAAATACTACACAAGCTTGTCATCAGAATGCTCCATGACCCTTGTCATCACAATTCTCCATGCACTTGTCAGCACAATGCTCCCTGACCCTTGTCATCACAATGATCCAAGCCATTGTCATCACAATGCTCCATTACCTTTGTCATTAGAATCCTCCATGACACTTTTAATCACAAAGCTCCAAGCCATTGTCATCACAATGGGCCATTACATATGTAATCACAATGCTCCCTGACACCTCTCTTCACAATACTGCATGACCTGGTCATCACAATGCTCCATGCTCTTGTCTTCATAATGCACCATTCCAACTGTCATCACAATAATCCATGAAACTTATTAGACCAATGGTCCATGCCCTTGTCATCACATTGCTCCATGCTCTTGTTATCACAATGTTCCAAGACCCCTGTAATCAGAATGCCCCATGCCCCTTTTCATCAGTATGCTCCATGAGACTTGTCATCGCAAGGCTCCATGGTTTTCTCATCACAATGCTCCAGGACCTTGTCATCACAATGGTTCACGACATTGTCATGAAAATTCTCAATGGCCCTTGTCTTCATAATGCTCCATGCCCTTGTCATCACAGTGCTCCATTATATTTGTCATCACAATCCTCCCTTGCATTTGGCATCACTTTGCTCCATGCTATTGTCATCGCAATGGACCATGACATATTTCATCACAATGCCCCCTGACACCTGTCTTCACAATACTCCATGCCCTTGTCATCACAATGCTCCATGCCCTTGTCATCACAATGCACCATGTCCACTGTCATCACAATAATCTATGAAACTTGTCAGACCAATGCTCCATGCCCCTGTCATAACAATGCTCCATGACCTTGTCATCACAATGCTCCATGACCCCTGTCATCACAATATTCCATGAACATTTTCAGCCCAGTGCTCCATGACCCTTGTCATCACAATGCTCCATGCCTTTGTCAGCAATATGCTACATGACCTTGTCATTACAATGCTCTATGTGCATGTCATCACAATACTCCATTACCATTGTCATCACAATCCTCCAGGAACATTGGGATCACATTGCTTCAGGCCCTTGTCATCAAAATGCTCCATGCTCCTTGAAATCAAAATGATCCATGACCTCTGTCATCACAATGCTCCAAACCCTTGTGATCAAAATGTTCAATAACACTTGTCCTCACAACGCTCCATGATGCCTGTCATCACAATGTTCAATGCCACTTTTCATCAAATTGCTCCATGACCCTGTCATCACAAAGATCCATGACCCGTGGCATCACAATGCTCCATGTCATTGTCATCACAATGCTCCATGAACGCTCTCATCACATTGCTCCATGACCTTGTCTTCACATAGCTCCATGACACATGTCATCAGAATGCTCCATGGCCTTCTCATCACAATGCTCCAAGCCCTGGCCATCACAATTCTCCATTACCCCAGTCATAACAATGCTCCATGACCCCTTCCATCACGATGTTCCATGGCCTTGTCATCACAAGGCTCCATGACCCTTCTCATCACAATGCTCCAAGAACACTGTAATCACAATGCTCTATGCCCCTTTTCATCTCAATGATCCATGAACCCTGTCATCACAATGCACTATGCCCATCATCATAATGCTTCATGCTATTGTCATAACAACGAAATCAAAATGTTCCATGACCTCTGTCATAACAATGCTCCAAACCCTTGTGATCACAATATTCCATAACACTTGTCATCACAATGCCCCAGGATGCTCGTCATCACAATTATCCATGGTCTTCTCATCACAATGCTCCATGACCTTCGTCATCACAATGCTCAATACACTTGTCATCAACATGCTCCCTGACACTTGTTGTCTGTATGCTCCTTGAACCCTGTCATGACAAGGCTCCATGCCTTTTTCATCACAATGATCCATGTCCTTTTCATCACAATGCTCCAAGTCCCATGTAATCACAATGGTCCGTGCCATTGTCATCACAAAGCTCAGTGACGCATGCCATCAGAATGCTCCTTGATCTTCTCCTCACAATGCTCCATGCCCTTGTCTTCACAGTGTTCCAAGACCCCTGTAATCACAATGCTCCTTGCCCCTTTTAATCAGTATGCTCCATGAGATTTGTCATCACAAGGCTCCATGGTTTTGTCATCACAATGCTCCAGGACCTTGTCATCACAATGCTTCACGACATTGTCATCAAAATTTTCAATGGCCCTTGTCATCATAATGCTCCAAACCCTAATCATCACAATGCTCCATTATATTTGTCATCACAATCCTCCATTACATTTGGTATCACAAAGCTCCATGCCATTGTCATCGCCATGGACCATGACATATGTCATCACAATGCTCCCTGACACCTGTCTTCACAATACTCCATGACCTTATCATCACAATGCTCCATGCCCTTGTCATCACAATGCACCATGCCCACTCTCATCACAATAATCTATGAAACTTGTCAGACCAATGCTCCATGCCACTCTCATCACAATGCTCCATGCCCACTCTCATCACAATAATCCATGAAACTTTTCAGACCAAAGTTCCATACCCTTCTCATCACAATGCTCCATTACCCCTGTCATGACAATGCACTATGACACCTGCCATCACAATGATCCACGGCCTAGTCATCACAAGCTTCCATGATAATTCTCATCACAATGCTCAAGACCTCTGATATCACAATGCTCCATGCCCTGGTCATCACAAAGCTCCATGACGCATGTCATCAAAATGCTCCATGGCCTTCTCATCACAATGCTCCATGCCCTGTTTATTACAATGCTCCATGACCCCTGTCATCACAATGCTCCGTGACTTCAGTCATCACAATGCTTCATAACGTTTGTCATCACAATGGTCCATGCCCGCGTCATCACAAGGCTCTGTGACCTTTGTAACCACAATGCTCCAAGAACTTTTCATCACAATTATCTGAGAAACTTGTCATCACAATGCTCCATGTATTTTTCACAACAATGCTCCATGACCATTGTCATCACAATGTGCCACGTGCATTTCATCACAACGTTCCAAACCTTGTCATTGCAATGCTCCATAAACCTTGTAATCACAATGGTCCATGCACTTCTAATCAAAATGCTCTCTCACCAGAGATATCACAATGTTCCATCACTAGTCATCACAATACACCCTCATCCTTGTAATCACAATGTTCCATGACACTGTCATCACAATGCTACATCCCCTTATCATCACAATGTTCCATGACCACTGCCATCACAATGTTCCATAAGCCCTGTCATCAAAATGCTCCATGACCCTTTCCATCCCAAAGCTCCAAGACCCCTGACATCATAATGTTCTATAACCCCTGCCATCAAAATGTTCCATTACACTTTTTATGAAATTGCTGCATGACCCCGTCATCAAAATGCTCCCTGCCCTTCTCATCAAAATGCTCCATGACTTGTCATCACAAAGCTCCAAGACCCGTGGCATCACAATGCGCCATGTCATTGTCATCACAATGCTCCATGAACCCTCTCATCACATTGCTCCATGCCCTTGTCATCACACAGCTCCATGACACTTGTCATCACAATGCTCGATGCCCTTCTCATCACAATGCCCCATGCCCTTGTCATTACGATCCTGCATGACCCATGTATCACAGTGTTCCGTGCCCTTGTCATCACAATGCTCCATGCCCACTCTCATCACAATAATCCATGAAACATTTCAGACCAAAGTTCCATACCCTTCTCATCACAATGCTCCATTACCCCTGTCATAACAATGCACCATGACACCTGCCATCACAATGATCCACGGCCTAGTCATCACAAGCTTCCATGATAATTCTCATCACAATGCTCAAGACCCCTGATATCACAATGCTCCATGCCCTGGTCATCACAAAGCTCCATGACGCATGTCATCAGAATGTTCCATGGCCTTCTCATCACAATGCTCCATGCCCTTTTCCTCACAATGCTCCAAGATCCCTGTAATCACAATGCTCC
The DNA here is from genome assembly GCF_025265405.1 of Mesoplodon densirostris. Taxonomy (NCBI): domain Eukaryota; kingdom Metazoa; phylum Chordata; class Mammalia; order Artiodactyla; family Ziphiidae; genus Mesoplodon; species Mesoplodon densirostris. The sequence goes on along the minus strand of NW_026778195.1, from coordinate 11,012,328 downwards.
ATGCCCTTGTCATCACAAAACTCCATGATGCATGTCATCAGAATGCTCCATGGCCTTCTGATCAAAATGCTCCATCCTCTAGTCATCACAATGCTCCAAGACCCCTGTAATCACGGTGCTCCATGACCGTTTTCATCAGAATGCTCCATAAGACTTGTCATCACAAGTCTCCATGGACTTCTCATCACAATGCTCCAGGACCTTGTCATCACCATACTCCATTCCCTTGTCATCACAATGCTCCATGACCCAAGTCAACACAATGCTCCATGAATATTTTCAGCCCAATGCTCCATGACCTTCTCATCACAATGCTCCATGACCAATATCATCACAATTCTCCATGACCACTGTCATCACAACACTCCATGAAACCTGACAACACAATGATCTGGGACTCTTGTCATCACAAGGCTCCAAGAACCCTGTAATCACAGTGCTCCATGACCCCTGTCATCACAATACTCCATGAACATTTTCAGCCCTATGTTCCATGACCCTTGTCATCACAATGATCCATGCCCATGTTATCCCAATGTTCCATGACCCATGTATTCACAATGCTCCGTGATGCTTGTCATCACAGTGCTCCATGACACCTGTCATCACAATGCTCCAAGACCTTTTCATCCCCATGCTCCATACCCTTGTCATCACAATCCTCCATGACCAATATCATCAAAATGCTCCATGACCACTGTCATCACAACACTCCTTGACACCTGACAATACAATGATCCGGGACTCTTGTCATCACAATGCTCCAATACCCCTGCAATCAAAATGCTCCATGCCCACTGTCATCACAATAATCTATGAAACTGGTCAGACCAATGCTCCATGCCACTGTCATCACAATGCTCCATGCCCTTGTCATCACAAAGCTCCATGACCCCTGTCATCACAATGCTCCGTGACTCCAGTCATCACAATGCTTCATAACGATTGTCATCACAACAATCCATGTCCGTGTCATCACAAGGCTCTGTGACCTTTGTAACCTCAATGCTCCATGAACTTTTCATCACAATGCTCCGTGACCCTTGTCATCACAATGCTCCATGCCTTTGTCAGAACAATGCTCCATGACCCTTGTCATCACAATATGCCATGCGCTTTTCATCACAATGATCCGCAACCTTGTCATCACTGTGCTCCATAAACCTTGTAATCACAATGCTCCATGCACTTCTCATCCAAATGCTCTCTCACATGAGATATCAAAATGTTCCATCACTAGTCATCACAATCCTCCCTCACCCCTGTTATCACAATGTTCCATGACCCCTGACATCACAATGTTCCATAACCCCTGTCATCAAAATGCTCGATGACACTTTTCATCCCAAAGCTCCATGACCCCTGGCATCACAATGTTCTATAACCCCTGGCATCAAAATGTTCCATTACACTTTTCATCAAATTGCTGCATGACCCTGTCATCAAAATGCTCCCTGCCGTTCTCATCACAATGCACCACACCCTTGTCATCAAAATGCTCCATGACCTTTGTCATCACAAAGCTCCGTGACCCTTGGCATCACATTGCTCCATGCCCTTGTCATCACAAAGCTCCATGGCACTTGTCATCACAATGCTCGATGCCCTTCTCATCACAATGCTCCATGCCCTTGTCATTACAATCCTCCATGACCCATGTACCACAGTGTACCGTGCGCTTGTCATCACAATGTGCCATGCCCACTCTCATCACAATAATCCATGAAACATTTTAGACCAATGCTCAATGCACTTCTCATCACAATGCTCCATTACCTCTGTCATAATAATCTCCATGACCACTGCCATCACAATGTTCCACGGCCTTGTCATTACAAGGCTCCAGGACCCTTGTCATCACAATGATCCAAGACACATTTAATCACAATGCTCCATGCCCTTGTAATCACAAAACTCCATGACGCATGTCATCAGAATATTCCATGGCCTTCGCCTCACAATGCTCCATGCCTTTGTCATCACAATGCTTCAAGACCCCCGTAATCACAATGCTCCATGCCCATTTTCATAAGAATGCTCCATTAGACTTGTCATCACAAGTCTCCATGGTCATCTCATCACAATGCTCCAAGACCTTGTCATCAACATGCTCCATTCCCTTGTCATCACAATGCTCCATGACCCATGTAATCACAATACTCCATGAATATTTTCAGCCAAATGCTCCATGACCCTTGTCATCACAATGATCCATGCCCTTGTCATCCCGATGTTCCATGACCCATGTATTCACAATGATCCGTGACGCTTGTCATCACAGTGCTCCATGTCACCTGTCATCACAATGCTCCATGCCTTTGTCAGCAAAATGCTACATGACCTTGTCATTACAATGCTCTATGTGCTTGTCATCACAATACTCCATTACCATTGTCATCACAATCCTCCATGAACCTTGGGATCACATTGCTTCATGTCCTTGTCATCATATTGTTCCATGCTCCTTGAAATCAAAATGATCCATGACCTCTGTCATCACAATGCTCCAAACCCTTGTGATCACAATGTTCCATAACACTTGTCATCACAACTCTCCATGATGCCTGTCATCACAATACTCCATGCCCTTTTCATCACAATGCTCCATGACCTTTGTCATCACAATTCTCAACACACTTGTTATCACAATGCTCCCTGACACTTGTCGTCAGAATGCTCCTTGAAACCTGTCACAAAATATCTCCATGCCTTTTTCATCACAAAGCCCAATGCCGTTTTCATCCCAATGCTCCATGCCATTGTCATCAAAATACTCCACAAGTTTGTCCTCAGAATCCTCCCTGACACTTGTCATCACAATTCTCCATGCACTTGTCAGCACAGTGCTCCCTGACCTTTGTCATCACAATGCTCCAAGCCATTGTCATCACAATGCTCCATTACCTTTGTCATCAGAATCCTCCATGACACTTGGCATCACAATGCTCCATGCCATTGTCATCACAATGGGCCATTACATATGTCATCACAATGCTTCCTGACACCTCTCTTCACAATGCTGCATGACCTGGTCATCAAAATGCTCCATGCCCTTGTCATCACAATGCGCCATTCCAACTGTCATCACAATAATCCATGAAACTTATTAGACCAATGCTCCATGCGCTTGTCATCACAATGCTGCATGCCCTTGTTATCACAATGTTTCAAGACCACTGTAATCAGAATGCTCCATGCCCCTTTTCATCAGTATGCTCCATGAGACTTGTCATCACAAGGCTCCATGGATTTCTCATCACAATGCTCCAGGACCTTGTCATCACAATGCTTCACGACATTGTCATGAAAATTCTCAATGGCCCTTGTCATCATAATGCTCCAAGCCCTAGTCATCACAATGTTCCATTATATTTGTCATCACAATCCTCCATTACATTTGGCATCACAATGCTCCCTGCCATTGTCATCGCAATGGAACAGGACATATGTCATCACAATGCTCCCTGACACCTGTCTTCACAATACTCCATGCCCTTGTCATCACAATGCTCCATGCCCTTTTCATCACAATGCACCATGTCCACTGTCATCACAATAATCTATGAAACTTGTCAGACCAGTGCTGCATGCCCCTGTCTTCACAATGCTCCTTGCCCTTTTCATCACAATGCTCCATGAACCCTTACATCACTATGCTCCTTGACTCCAGTCATCAAAATGCTTCATAACATTTCTCATCACAACGGTCCATTCCCGCCTCATCAGAAGGCTCTGTGACGTTTGTAACCACAATGCTCCATGAATTTTTCATCACAATGCTCCTTGACACATGTCATCACAATGCTCCAAGATCCATGTAATCACAATGCTCCATGCCCTTGTCATCACAAAGCTCCATGACGCATGTCATCAGAATGTTCCATGGTCTTCTCCTCACAATGCTCCATGCCCTTGTCATCATAATGCTCGAAGACTCCAGTAATCACAATGTTCCATTCCCTTTTTCATCAGAATGCTCCATTAGATTTGTCATCACAAGTCTCCATGGTCATCTCCTCACAATGCTCCAAGACCTTGTCATCACCATGCTCCATTCCCTTGTCATCACAATGCTCCATGACCCCTGTCATCACAATACTCCATGAAAATTTTCAGCCCAATTCTCTATGACCTTCTCATCACAATGCTCCATGACCAATATCATCACAATGCTCCATGACCACTGTCATCACAACACTCCATGACACCTGACAACACAATGATCCGGGACTCTTGTCATCACAATGCTCCAAGACCCCTGTAATCACAATGCTCCATGACCCCTGTCATCACAATACTCCATGAACATTTTCAGCCCAATGCTCCATGACCCTTTTCATCACAATGATCCATGCCCATGTTATCCCAATGTTCCATGACCCATGTATTCACAATGCTCCATGACGCTTGTCATCACAGTGCTCCATGACACCTGTCATCACAATGCTCCATGCCTTTGTCAGCAAAATGCTACATGACCTTGTCATTACAATGATCTATGCACTTGTCATCACAATACTCCATTTCCATTGTCATCACAATCCTCCATGAACTTTGGGATCACATTGCTTCATGCCCTTGTCATCACAATGCTCCATGATCCTTGAAATCAAAATGATCCATGACCACTGTCATCACAATTCTCCAAACCCTTGTGATCACAATGTTCCATAACACTTGTCCTCACAACGCTCCATGATGCCTGTCATCACAATAATCCATGCCCTTTCATCACAATGCTCCATGAACTTTGTCATCACAATTCTCAATACACTTGTCATCACAATGCTCCCTGACACTTGTCATCACAATGCTCCAAGCCATTGTCATCACAATGCTCCATTACCTTTGTGATCAGAATCCTCAATGGAAGTTTGCATCACAATGCTCCATGCCATTGTCATCACAATGGGCCATTACATATGTCATCACAATGCTCCCTGACACCTCTCTTTACAATACTGCATTACCTGGTCATCACAATGCTCCCTGCCGTTCTCATCACAATGCACCACACCCTTGTCATCAAAATGCTCCATGAACTTTGTCATCACAAAGCTCCTTGACCCTTGGCATCACAGTGCTCCATGTCATTGTCATCACAATGCTCCATGAACCCTCTCATCACATTGCTCCATGCCCTTGTCATCACAAAGCTCCATGGCACTTGTCATCACAATGCTCGATGCCCTTCTCATCACAATGCTCCATGCCCTTGTCATTACAATCCTCCATGACCCATGTATCACAGTGTACCGTGCCCTTGTCATCACAATGCGCCATGCCCACTCTCATCACAATAATCCATGAAATATTTCAGACCAATGCTCAATGCACTTCTCATCACAATGCTCCATTACCTCTGTCATAACAAGCTCCATGACCCCTGCCATCACAATGTTCCACGGCCTTGTCATCACAAGGCTCCAGGACCATTGTCAGCACAATGCTCCAAGACCCATGTAATCACAATGCTCCATGCCCTTGTCATCACAAAGCTCCATGACGCATGTCATCACAATGTTCCATGGCCTTCGCCTCACAATGCTCCATGCCCTTGTCATCACAATGCTTCAAACCCCCGTAATCACAATGCTCCATGTCCCTTTTCATAAGAATGCTCCATTAGACTTGTCATCACAAGTCTCCATGGTCATCTCATCACAATGCTCCAAGACCTTGTCATCAACATGCTCCATTCCCTTGTCATCACAATGCTCCATGACCCCTGTCATCACAATACTCCATGCACATTTTCAGCCCAATGCTCCATGACCCTTGTCATCACAATGATCCATGACCTTGTCATCACAAAGCTCCATGCACTTGTCAGCACAATGCTCCCTGATCCTTGTCAGCACAATGCTCCAAACCATTGTCACCACAATGCTCCATTACCTTTGTCATCAGAATCTTCCATGACACTTGGCATCACAATGCTCCATGCCATTGTCATCACAATACTCCATGACCCCTGTCATCACAATGCTCCGTGACTACAGTCATCACAATGCTTCATAAAGTTTGTCATCACAACAATCCATGCCCACGTCATCACAAGGCTCTGTGACCTTTGTAACCACAATGCTCCATGAACATTTCATCACAATGCTCCGTGACCCTTGTCATCACAATGCTCCATGCCTTTGTCAGAACAATGCTCCATGACACTTGTCATCAAATGGTGCCATGCGCTTTTCACCACAATGATCCACAACCTTGTCATTGCTATGCACCATAAACCTTGTAATCACAATGCTCCATGCACTTCTCATCCAAATACTCTCTCACATGAGATATCACAATGTTCCATCACTAGTCATCACAATCCTCCCTCACCCCTGTTATCACAATGTTCCATGACCCCTGTCATCACAATGCTACATCCCCTTATCAGCACAATGTTCCATGACACCTGACATCACAATGTTCCATAACCCCTGTCATCAAAATGCTCCATGACCCTTTTCATCCCAAAGCTCCATGACCCCTGGCATCACAATGTTCTATAACCCCTGGCATCAAAATGTTCCATTACACTTTTCATCAAATTGCTGCATGACCCTGTCATCAAAATGCTCCCTGCCCTTCTCATCATAATGCACCACACACTTGTCATCAAAATGCTCCATGACCTTTGTCATCACAAAGCTCCATGACCCTTGGCATCACAATGCTCCATGTCATTGTCATCACAATGCTCCATGAACCCTCTCATCACATTGCTCCATGTCCTTGTCATCACAAAGCTCCATGACACTTGTCATCACAATGCTCGATGCCATTCTCATCACAATGCTCCATGACCTTGTCATTACAATCCTCCATGACCCATGTATCACAGTGTACCGTGCCCTTGTCATGACAAACCGCCATGCCCACTCTCATCACAGTAATCCATGAAACATTTCAGATCAATGCTCAATGCCCTTCTCATCACAATGCTCCGTTACCTCTGTCGTAACAATGCTCCATGACACCTGCCATCATAATATTCCACGGCCTTGTCATCACAAGGCTCCATGACCCTTGTCATCACAATGCTCCAAGATCCATGTAATCACAATGCTCCATGCCCTTGTCATCACAAAGCTCCATGACGCATGTCATCAGAATGTTCCATGGTCTTCTCCTCACAATGCTCCATGCCCTTGTCATCACAATGCTCGAAGACTCCAGTAATCACAATGCTCCATTCCCTTTTTCATCAGAATGCTCCATTAGACTTGTCATCACAAGTCTCCATGGTCATCTCCTCACAATGCTCCAAGACCTTGTCATCACCATGCTCCATTCCCTTGTCATCACAATGCTCCATGACCCCTGTCATCACAATACTCCATGAACATTTTCAGCCCAATTCTCTATGACCTTCTCATCACAATGCTCCATGACCAATATCATCACAATGCTCCATGACCACTGTCATCACAACACTCCATGACACCTGACAACACAATGATCCGGGACTCTTGTCATCACAATGCTCCAAGACCCCTGTAATCACAATGCTCCATGACCTCTGTCATCACAATAATCCATGAACATTTTCAGCCCAATGCTCCATGACCCTTGTCATCACAATGATCCATGCCCATGTTATCCCAATGTTCCATGACCCATGTATTCACAATGCTCCATGACGCTTGTCATCACAGTGCTCCATGACACCTGTCATCACAATGCTCCATGCCTTTGTCAGCAAAATGCTACATGACCTTGTCATTACAATGCTCTATGCACTTGTCATCACAATACTCCATTTCCATTGTCATCACAATCCTCCATGAACTTTGGGATCACATTGCTTCATGCCCTTGTCATCACAAAGCTCCATGCTCCTTGAAATCAAAATGATCCATGACCTCTGTCATCAAAATGCTCCAAACCCTTGTGATCACACTGTTCCATAACACTTGTCCTCACAATGCTCCATGATGCCTGTCATCACAATAATCCATGCCCTTTCATCAAAATGCTCCATGAACTTTGTCATCACAATTCTCAATACACTTGTCATCACAATGCTCCCTGACACTTGTCGTCAGAATGCTCCTTGAACCCTGTCACGAAAAGGCTCCATGCCTTTTTCATCACAAAGCTCCATGCCCTTTTCATCCCAATGCTCCATGCCATTGTCATCAAAATACTCCACAATCTTGTCATCAGAATGCTCCATGACCCTTCTCATCACAATTCTCCATGCACTTGTCATCACAATGCTCCCTGACACTTGTCATCACAATGCTCCAAGCCATTGTCATCACAATGCTCCATTACCTTTGTGATCAGAATCCTCAATGGAAGTTTGCATCACAATGCTCCATGCCATTGTCATCACAATGGGCCATTACATATGTCATCACAATGCTCCCTGACACCTCTCTTTACAATACTGCATTACCTGGTCATCACAATGATCCCTGCCATTCTCATCACAATGCACCACACCCTTGTCATCAAAATGCTCCATGAACTTTGTCATCACAAAGCTCCATGACCCTTGGCATCACAGTGCTCCATGTCATTGTCATCACAATGCTCCATGAACCCTCTCATCACATTGCTCCATGCCCTTGTCATCACAAAGCTCCATGGCACTTGTCATCACAATGCTCGATGCCCTTCTCATCACAATGCTCCATGCCCTTGTCATTACAATCCTCCATGACCCATGTATCACAGTGTACCGTGCCCTTGTCATCACAATGCGCCATGCCCACTCTCATCACAATAATCCATGAAATATTTCAGACCAATGCTCAATGCACTTCTCATCACAATGCTCCATTACCTCTGTCATAACAAGCTCCATGACCCCTGCCATCACAATGTTCCACGGCCTTGTCATCACAAGGCTCCAGGACCCTTGTCAGCACAATGCTCCAAGACCCATGTAATCACAATGCTCCATGCCCTTGTCATCACAAAGCTCCATGACGCATGTCATCACAATGTTCCATGGCCTTCGCCTCACAATGCTCCATGCCCTTGTCATCACAATGCTTCAAGACCCCGGTAATCACAATGCTCCATGCCCCTTTTCATAAGAATGCTCCATTAGACTTGTCATCACAAGTCTCCATGGTCATCTCCTCACAATGCTCCAAGACCTTGTCATCACCATGCTCCATTCCCTTGTCATCACAATGCTCCAAGACCCCTGTCATCACAATACTCCATGAACATTTTCAGCCCATTTCTCTATGACCTTCTCATCACAATGCTCCATGACCAATATCATCACAATGCTCCATGACCATTGTCATCACAACACTCCATGACACCTGACAACACAATGATCCGGGACTCTTGTCATCACAATGCTCCAAGACCCCTGTAATCACAATGCTCCAAGACCCCTGTCATCACAATACTCCATGAACATTTTCAGCCCAATGCTCCATGACACTTGTCATCACAATGATCCATGCCCATGTTATCCCAATGTTCCATGACCCATGTATTCACAATGCTCCATGATGCTTGTCATCACAGTGCTCCATGACACCTGTCATCACAATGCTCCATGCCTTTGTCAGCAAAATGCTACATGACCTTGTCATTACAGTGCTCTATGCACTTGTCATCACAATACTCCATTTCCATTGTCATCACAATCCTCCATGAACTTTGGGATCACATTGCTTCATGCCCTTGTTATCACAATGCTCCATGCTCCTTGAAATCAAAATGATCCATGACCTCTGTCATCACAATGCTCCAAACCCTTGTGATCACAATGTTCCATAACACTTGTCCTCACAACGCTCCATGATGCCTGTCATCACAATAATCCATGCCCTTTTCATCACAATGCTCCATGACCTTTGTCATCACAATTCTCAATACACTTGTCATCACAATGCTCCCTGACACTTGTCGTCAGAATGCTCCTTGAACCCTGTCACGAAAAGGCTCCATGCCTTTTTCATCACAAAGCCCCATGCCCTTTTCATCCCAATGCTCCATGCCATTGTCATCAAAATACTCCACAAGCTTGTCATCAGAATGCTCCATGACCCTTGTCATCACAATTCTCCATGCACTTGTCAGCACAATGCTCCCTGACACTTGTCATCACAATGCTCCAAGCCATTGTCATCACAGTGCTCCATTACCTTTGTGATCAGAATCCTCAATGGAAGTTTGCATCAAAATGCTCCATGCCATTGTCATCACAATGGGCCATTACCTATGTCATCACAATGCTCCCTGACACCACCCTTAACAATACTGCATTACGTGGTCCTCACAATGCTCCCTGCCGTTCTCATCACAATGCACCACACCCTTGTCATCAAAATGCTCCATGACATTTGTCATCACAAAGCTCCATGACCCTTGGCATCACAATGCTCCATGTCATTGTCATCACAATGCTCCATGAACCCTCTCATCACATTGCTCCATGCCCTTGTCATCACAAAGCTCCATGGCACTTTTCATCACAATGCTCGATGCCTTTCTCATCACAATGCTCCATGCCCTTGTCATTACAATCCTCCATGACCCATGTATCACTGTGTACCGTGCCCTTGTCATCACAATGCGCCATGCCCACTCTCATCACAATAATCCATGAAATATTTCAGACCAATGCTCAATGCACTTCTCATCACAATGCTCCATTACCTCTGTCATAACAAGCTCCATGACCCCTGCCATCACAATGTTCCACGGCCTTGTCATCACAAGGCTCCAGGACCCTTGTCAGCACAATGCTCCAAGACCCATGTAATCACAATGCTCCATGCCCTTGTCATCACAAAGCTCCATGACGCATGTCATCACAATGTTCCATGGCCTTCGCCTCACAATGCTCCATGCCCTTGTCATCACAATGCTTCAAGACCCCCGTAATCACAATGCTCCATGCCCCTTTTCATAAGAATGCTCCATTAGACTTGTCATCACAAGTCTCCATGGTCATCTCATCACAATGCTCCAAGACCTTGTCATCAACATGCTCCATTCCCTTGTCATCACAATGCTCCATGACGCCTGTCATCACAATACTCCATGCACAATTTTAGCCCAATGCTCCATGACCCTTGTCATCACAATGATCCATGCCCTTGTCATCACAATGCTCCATGCACTTGTCAGCACAATGCTCCCTGATCCTTGTCATCACAATGCTCCAAACCATTGTCATCACAATGCTCCATTACCTTTGTCATCAGAATCCTCCATGACATTTGGCATCACAATGCTCCATGCCATTGTCATCACAATGCTCCATGACCCCTGTCATCACAATGCTCCGTGACTACAGTCATCACAATGCTTCATAACGTTTGTCATCACAACAATCCATGCCCGGGTCATCACAAGGCTCTGTGACCTTTGTAACCACAATGCTCCATGAACTTTTCATCACAATGCTCCGTGACCCTTGTCATCACAATGCTCCATGCCTTTGTCAGAACAATGCTCCATGACCCTTGTCATCAAATTGTGCCATGCGCTTTTCACCACAATGATCCACAACCTTGTCATCGCTATGCTCCATAAACCTTGTAATCACAATGCTCCATGCACTTCTCATCCAAATACTCTCTCACATGAGATATCACAATGTTCCATCACTAGTCATCACAATCCTCCCTCACCCCTGTTATCACAATGTTCCATGACCCCTGTCATCACAATGCTACATCCCCTTATCAGCACAATGTTCCATGACCCCTGACATCACAATGTTCCATAACCCCTGTCATCAAAATGCTCCATGACCCTTTTCATCCCAAAGCTCCATGACCCCTGGCATCGCAATGTTCTATAACACCTGGCATCAAAATGTTCCATTACACTTTTCATCAAATTGCTGCATGACCCTGTCATCAAAATGCTCCCTGCCCTTCTCATCACAATGCACCACACACTTGTCATCAAAATGCTCCATGATCTTTGTCATCACAAAGCTCCATGACCCTTGGCATCACAATGCTCCATGTCATTGTCATCACAATGCTCCATGAACCCTCTCATCACATTGCTCCATGTCCTTGTCATCACAAAGCTCCATGACACTTGTCATCACAATGCTCGATGCCATTCTCATCACAATGCTCCATGACCTTGTCATTACAATCCTCCATGACCCATGTATCACAGTGTACCGTGCCCTTGTCATGACAAACCGCCATGCCCACTCTCATCACAGTAATCCATGAAACATTTCAGATCAATGCTCAATGCCCTTCTCATCACAATGCTCCGTTACCTCTGTCGTAACAATGCTCCATGACACCTGCCATCATAATATTCCACGGCCTTGTCATCACAAGGCTCCATGACCCTTGTCATCACAATGTTCCAAGATCCATGTAATCACAATGCTCCATGCCCTTGTCATCACAAAGCTCCATGACGCATGTCATCAGAATGTTCCATGGTCTTCTCCTCACAATGCTCCATGCCCTTGTCATCACAATGCTCGAAGACTCCAGTAATCACAATGTTCCATTCCCTTTTTCATCAGAATGCTCCATTAGATTTGTCATCACAAGTCTCCATGGTCATCTCCTCACAATGCTCCAAGACCTTGTCATCACCATGCTCCATTCCCTTGTCATCACAATGCTCCATGACCCCTGTCATCACAATACTCCATGAACATTTTCAGCCCAATTCTCTATGACCTTCTCATCACAATGCTCCATGACCAATATCATCACAATGCTCCATGACCACTGTCATCACAACACTCCATGACACCTGACAACACAATGATCCATGACTCTTGTCATCACAATGCTCCAAGACCCCTGTAATCACAATGCTCCATGAACCCTGTCATCACAATACTCCATGAACATTTTCAGTCCAATGCTCCATGACCCTTGTCATCACAATGATCCATGCCCATGTTATCCCAATGTTCCATGACCCATGTATTCACAATGCTCCATGACGCTTGTCATCACAGTGCTCCATGACACCTGTCATCACAATGCTCCATGCCTTTGTCAGCAAAATACTACATGACCTTGTCATTACAATGCTCTATGCACTTGTCATCACAATACTCCATTTCCATTGTCATCACAATCCTCCATGAACTTTGGGATCACATTGCTTCATGCCCTTGTCATCACAATGCTCCATGCTCCTTGAAATCAAAATGATCCATGACCTCTGTCATCACAATGCTCCAAACCCTTGTGATCACAATGTTCCATAACACTTGTCCTCACAACGCTCCATGATGCCTGTCATCACAATAATCCATGCCCTTTTCATCACAATGCTCCATGACCTTTGTCATCACAATTCTCAATACACTTGTCATCACAATGCTCCCTGACACTTGTCGTCAGAATGCTCCTTGAACCCTGTCACGAAAAGGCTCCATGCCTTTTTCATCACAAAGCCCCATGCCCTTTTCATCCCAATGCTCCATGCCATTGTCATCAAAATACTCCACAAGCTTGTCATCAGAATGCTCCATGACCCTTGTCATCACAATTCTCCATGCACTTGTCAGCACAATGCTCCCTGACACTTGTCATCACAATGCTCCAAGCCATCGTCATCACAGTGCTCCATTACCTTTGTGATCAGAATCCTCAATGGAAGTTTGCATCACAATGCTCCATGCCATTGTCATCACAATGGGCCATTACATATGTCATCACAATGCTCCCTGACACCTCTCTTTACAATACTGCATTACCTGGTCATCACAATGCTCCCTGCCGTTCTCATCACAATGCACCACACCCTTGTCATCAAAATGCTCCATGACCTTTGTCATCACAAAGCTCCATGACCCTTGGCATCACAATGCTCCATGTCATTGTCATCACAATGCTCCATGAACCCTCTCATCACATTGCTCCATGCCCTTGTCATCACAAAGCTCCATGGCACTTTTCATCACAATGCTCGATGCCCTTCTCATCACAATGCTCCATGCCCTTATCATTACAATCCTCCATGACCCATGTATCACAGTGTACCTTGCCCTTGTCATCACAATGCGCCATGCCCACTCTCATCACAATAATCCATGAAATATTTCAGACCAATGCTCAATGCACTTCTCATCACAATGCTCCATTACCTCTGTCATAACAAGCTCCATGACCCCTGCCATCACAATGTTCCACGGCCTTGTCATCACAAGGCTCCAGGACCCTTGTCAGCACAATGCTCCAAGACCCATGTAATCACAATGCTCCATGCCCTTGTCATCACAAAGCTCCATGACGCATGTCATCACAATGTTCCATGGCCTTCGCCTCACAATGCTCCATGCCCTTGTCATCACAATGCTTCAAGACCCCCGTAATCACAATGCTCCATGCCCCTTTTCATAAGAGTGCTCCATTAAACTTGTCATCACAAGTCTTCATGGTCATCTCATCACAATGCTCCAAGACCTTGTCATCAACATGCTCCATTCCCTTGTCATCACAATGCTCCATGACGCCTGTCATCACAATACTCCATGCACATTTTTAGCCCAATGCTCCATGACCCTTGTCATCACAATGATCCATTCCCTTGCCATAACAATGCTCCATGACCCCTGTCATCACAATACTCCATGACCCTTTTCATCCCAAAGCTCCATGACCCCTGGCATCACAATGTTCTATAACCCCTGGCATCAAAATGTTCCATTACACTTTTCATCAAATTGCTGCATGACCCTGTCATCAAAATGCTCCCTGCCCTTCTCCTCACAATGCACCACACACTTGTCATCAAAATGCTCCATGACCTTTGTCATCACAAAGCTCCATGACCCTTGGCATCACAATGCTCCATGTCATTGTCATCACAATGCTCCATGAACCCTCTCATCACATTGCTCCATGCCCTTGTCATCACAAAGCTCCATGGCACTTGTCATCACAATGCTCGATGCCCTTCTCATCACAATGCTCCATGCCCTTGTCATTACAATGCTCCATGACCCATGTATCACAGTGTACCGTGCCCTTGTCATCACAGTGTGCCATGTCCACTCTCATCACAATAATCCATGAAATATTTCAGACCAATGCTCAATGCACTTCTCATCACAATGCTCCATTACCTCTGTCATAACAAGCTCCATGACCCCTGCCATCACAATGTTCCACGGCCTTGTCATCACAAGGCTCCAGGACCATTGTCAGCACAATGCTCCAAGACCCATGTAATCACAATGCTCCATGCCCTTGTCATCACAAAGCTCCATGACGCATGTCATCACAATGTTCCATGGCCTTCGCCTCAAAATGCTCCATGCCCTTGTCATCACAATGCTTCAAGACCCCCGTAATCACAATGCTCCATGCCCCTTTTCATAAGAATGCTCCATTAGACTTGTCATCACAAGTCTCCATGGTCATCTCATCACAATGCTCCAAGACCTTGTCATCAACATGCTCCATTCCCTTGTCATCACAATGCTCCATGACGCCTGTCATCACAATACTCCATGCATATTTTTAGCCCAATGCTCCATGACCCTTGTCATCACAATGATCCATGCCCTTGTCATCACAATGCTCCATGCACTTGTCAGCACAATGCTCCCTGATCCTTGTCATCACAATGCTCCAAAACATTGTCACCACAATGCTCCATTACCTTTGTCATCAGAATCCTCCATGACATTTGGCATCACAATGCTCCATGCCATTGTCATCACAATGCTCCATGACCCCTGTCATCACAATGCTCCGTGACTACAGTCATCACAATGCTTCATAACGTTTGTCATCACAACAATCCATGCCCGCGTCATCACAAGGCTGTGTGACCTTTGTAACCACAATGCTCCATGAACTTTTCATCACAATGCTCCGTGACCCTTGTCATCACAATGCTCCATGCCTTTGTCAGAACAATGCTCCATGACCCTTGTCATCAAATTGTGCCATGCGCTTTTCACCACAATGATCCACAACCTTGTCATCGCTATGCTCCATAAACCTTGTAATCACAATGCTCCATGCACTTCTCATCCAAATACTCTCTCACATGAGATATCACAATGTTCCATCACTAGTCATCACAATCCTCCCTCACCCCTGTTATCACAATGTTCCATGACCCCTGTCATCACAATGCTACATCCCCTTATCAGCACAATGTTCCATGACCCCTGACATCACAATGTTCCATAACCCCTGTCATCAAAATGCTCCATGACCCTTTTCATCCCAAAGCTCCATGACCCCTGGCATCACAATGTTCTATAACCCCTGGCATCAAAATGTTCCATTACACTTTTCATCAAATTGCTGCATGACCCTGTCATCAAAATGCTCCCTGCCCTTCTCCTCACAATGCACCACACACTTGTCATCAAAATGCTCCATGACCTTTGTCATCACAAAGCTCCATGACCCTTGGCATCACAATGCTCCATGTCATTGTCATCACAATGCTCCATGAACCCTCTCATCACATTGCTCCATGTCCTTGTCATCACAAAGCTCCATGACACTTGTCATCACAATGCTCGATGCCATTCTCATCACAATGCTCCATGACCTTGTCATTACAATCCTCCATGACCCATGTATCACAGTGTACCGTGCCCTTGTCATGACAAACCGCCATGCCCACTCTCATCACAGTAATCCATGAAACATTTCAGATCAATGCTCAATGCCCTTCTCATCACAATGATCCGTTACCTCTGTCGTAACAATGCACCATGACACCTGCCATCATAATATTCCACGGCCTTGTCATCACAAGGCTCCATGACCCTTGTCATCACAATGCTCCAAGATCCATGTAATCACAATGCTCCATGCCCTTGTCATCACAAAGCTCCATGACGCATGTCATCAGAATGTTCCATGGTCTTCTCCTCACAATGCTCCATGCCCTTGTCATCACAATGCTCGAAGACTCCAGTAATCACAATGTTCCATTCCCTTTTTCATCAGAATGCTCCATTAGATTTGTCATCACAAGTCTCCATGGTCATCTCCTCACAATGCTCCAAGACCTTGTCATCACCATGCTCCATTCCCTTGTCATCACAATGCTCCATGACCCCTGTCATCACAATACTCCATGAATATTTTCAGCCCAATTCTCTATGACCTTCTCATCACAATGCTCCATGACCAATATCATCACAATGCTCCATGACCACTGTCATCAAAACACTCCATGACACCTGACAACACAATGATCCGGGACTCTTGTCATCACAATGCTCCAAGACCCCTGTAATCACAATGCTCCATGACCCCTGTCATCACAATACTCCATGAACATTTTCAGCCCAATGCTCCATGACCCTTGTCATCACAATGATCCATGCTCATGTTATCCCAATGTTCCATGACCCATGTATTCACAATGCTCCATGACGCTTGTCATCACAGTGCTCCATGACACCTGTCATCACAATGCTCCATGCCTTTGTCAGCAAAATACTACATGACCTTGTCATTACAATGCTCTATGCACTTGTCATCACAATACTCCATTTCCATTGTCATCACAATCCTCCATGAACTTTGGGATCACATTGCTTCATGCCCTTGTCATCACAATGCTCCATGCTCCTTGAAATCAAAATGATCCATGACCTCTGTCATCACAATGCTCCAAACCCTTGTGATCACAATGTTCCATAACACTTGTCCTCACAACGCTCCATGATGCCTGTCATCACAATAATCCATGCCCTTTTCATCACAATGCTCCATGACCTTTGTCATCACAATTCTCAATACACTTGTCATCACAATGCTCCCTGACACTTGTCGTCAGAATGCTCCTTGAACCCTGTCACGAAAAGGCTCCATGCTTTTTTCATCACAAAGCCCCATGCCCTTTTCATCACAATGCTCCATGCCATTGTCATCAAAATACTCCACAAGCTTGTCATCAGAATGCTCCATGACCCTTGTCATCACAATTCTCCATGCACTTGTCAGCACAATGCTCCCTGACACTTGTCATCACAATGCTCCAAGCCATTGTCATCACAGTGCTCCATTACCTTTGTGATCAGAATCCTCAATGGAAGTTTGCATCACAATGCTCCATGCCATTGTCATCACAATGGGCCATTACATATGTCATCACAATGCTCCCTGACACCTCTCTTAACAATACTGCATTACCTGGTCATCACAATGCTCCCTGCCGTTCTCATCACAATGCACCACACCCTTGTCATCAAAATGCTCCATGACATTTGTCATCACAAAGCTCCATGACCCTTGGCATCACAATGCTCCATGTCATTGTCATCACAGTGCTCCATGAACCCTCTCATCGCATTGCTCCATGCCCTTGTCATCACAAAGCTCCATGGCACTTGTCATCACAATGCTCGATGCCCTTCTCATCACAATGCTCCATGCCCTTGTCATTACAATCCTCCATGACCCATGTATCACAGTGTACCGTGCCCTTGTCATCACAATGCGCCATGCCCACTCTCATCACAATAATCCATGAAATATTTCAGACCAATGCTCAATGCACTTCTCATCACAATGCTCCATTACCTCTGTCATAACAAGCTCCATGACCCCTGCCATCACAATGTTCCACGGCCTTGTCATCACAAGGCTCCAGGACCCTTGTCAGCACAATGCTCCAAGACCCATGTAATCACAATGCTCCATGCCCTTGTCATCACAAAGCTCCATGACGCATGTCATCACAATGTTCCATGGCCTTCGCCTCACAATGCTCCATGCCCTTGTCATCACAATGCTTCAAGACCCCCGTAATCACAATGCTCCATGCCCCTTTTCATAAGAATGCTCCATTAGACTTGTCATCACAAGTCTCCATGGTCATCTCCTCACAATGCTCCAAGACCTTGTCATCACCATGCTCCATTCCCTTGTCATCACAATGCTCCAAGACCCCTGTCATCACAATACTCCATGAACATTTTCAGCCCATTTCTCTATGACCTTCTCATCACAATGCTCCATGACCAATATCATCACAATGCTCCATGACCATTGTCATCACAACACTCCATGACACCTGACAACACAATGATCCGGGACTCTTGTCATCACAATGCTCCAAGACCCCTGTAATCACAATGCTCCATGACCCCTGTCATCACAATACTCCATGAACATTTTCAGCCCAATGCTCCATGACACTTGTCATCACAATGATCCATGCCCATGTTATCCCAATGTTCCATGACCCATGTATTCACAATGCTCCATGATGCTTGTCATCACAGTGCTCCATGACACCTGTCATCACAATGCTCCATGCCTTTGTCAGCAAAATGCTACATGACCTTGTCATTACAGTGCTCTATGCACTTGTCATCACAATACTCCATTTCCATTGTCATCACAATCCTCCATGAACTTTGGGATCACATTGCTTCATGCCCTTGTTATCACAATGCTCCATGCTCCTTGAAATCAAAATGATCCATGACCTCTGTCATCACAATGCTCCAAACCCTTGTGATCACAATGTTCCATAACACTTGTCCTCACAACGCTCCATGATGCCTGTCATCACAATAATCCATGCCCTTTTCATCACAATGCTCCATGACCTTTGTCATCACAATTCTCAATACACTTGTCATCACAATGCTCCCTGACACTTGTCGTCAGAATGCTCCTTGAACCCTGTCACGAAATGGCTCCATGCCATTTTCATCACAAAGCCCCATGCCCTTTTCATCACAATGCTCCATGCCATTGTCATCAAAATACTCCACAAGCTTGTCATCAGAATGCTCCATGACCCTTGTCATCACAATTCTCCATGCACTTGTCAGCACAATGCTCCCTGACACTTGTCATCACAATGCTCCAAGCCATTGTCATCACAATGCTCCATTACCTTTGTGATCAGAATCCTCAATGGAAGTTTGCATCACAATGCTCCATGCCATTGTCATCACAATGGGCCATTACATATGTCATCACAATGCTCCCTGACACCTCTCTTTACAATACTGCATTACCTGGTCATCACAATGCTCCCTGCCGTTCTCATCACAATGCACCACACCCTTGTCATCAAAATGCTCCATGACCTTTGTCATCACAAAGCTCCATGACCCTTGTCATCACAATGATCCATGCCTTTGTCATCACAATGCTCCATGCACTTGTCAGCACAATGCTCCCTGATCCTTGTCATCACAATGCTCCAAACCATTGTCACCACAATGCTCCATTACCTTTGTCATCAGAATCCTCCATGACACTTGGCATCACAATGCTCCATGCCATTGTCATCACAATGCTCCATGACCCCTGTCATCACAATGCTCCGTGAATACAGTCATCACAATGCTTCATAACGTTTGTCATAACAACAATCCATGCCCGCGTCATCACAAGGCTCTGTGACCTTTGTAACCACAATGCTCCGTGACCCTTGTCATCACAATGCTCCATGCCTTTGTCAGAGCAATGCTCCATGACCCTTGTCATCAAATTGTGCCATGCGCTTTTCACCACAATGATCCACAACCTTGTCATCGCTATGCTCCATAAACCTTGTAATCACAATGCTCCATGCACTTCTCATCCAAATACTCTCTCACATGAGATATCACAATGTTCCATCACTAGTCATCACAATCCTCCCTCACCCCTGTTATCACAATGTTCCATGACACCTGTCATCACAATGCTACATCCCCTTATCAGCACAATGTTCCATGACCCCTGACATCACAATGTTCCATAACCCCTGTCATCAAAATGCTCCATGACCCTTTTCATCCCAAAGCTCCATGACCCCTGGCATCAAAATGTTCCATTACACTTTTCATCAAATTGCTGCATGACCCTGTCATCAAAATGCTCCCTGCCCTTCTCATCACAATGCACCACACACTTGTCATCAAAATGCTCCATGACCTTTGTCATCACAAAGCTCCATGACCCTTGGCATCACAATGCTCCATGTCATTGTCATCACAATGCTCCATGAACCCTCTCATCACATTGCTCCATGTCCTTGTCATCACAAAGCTCCATGACACTTGTCATCACAATGCTCTATGCCATTCTCATCACAATGCTCCATGACCTTGTCATTACAATCCTCCATGACCCATGTATCACAGTGTACCGTGCCCTTGTCATGACAAACCGCCATGCCCACTCTCATCACAGTAATCCATGAAACATTTCAGACCAATGCTCAATGCACTTCTCATCACAATGCTCCATTACCTCTGTCATAACAAGCTCCATGACCCCTGCAATCACAATATTCCACGGCCTTGTCATCACAAGGCTCCAGGACCCTTGTCAGCACAATGCTCCAAGACCCATGTAATCACAATGCTCCATGCCCTTGTCATCACAAAGCTCCATGACGCATGTCATCACAATGTTCCATGGCCTTCGCCTCACAATGCTCCATGCCCTTGTCATCACAATGCTTCAAGACCCCCGTAATCACAATGCTCCATGCTCCTTTTCATAAGAATGCTCCATTAGACTTGTCATCACAAGTCTCCATGGTCATCTCCTCACAATGCTCCAAGACCTTGTCATCACCATGCTCCATTCCCTTGTCATCACAATGCTCCATGACCCCTGTCACCACAATACTCCATGAACATTTTCAGCCCAATTCTCTATGACCTTCTCATCACAATGCTCCATGACCAATATCATCACAATGCTCCATGACCACTGTCATCACAACATTCCATGACACCTGACAACACAATGATCCGGGACTCTTGTCATCACAATGCTCCAAGACCCCTGTAATCACAATGCTCCATGACCCCTGTCATCACAATACTCCATGAACATTTTCAGCCCAATGCTCCATGACACTTGTCATCACAATGATCCATGCTCATGTTATCCCAATGTTCCATGACCCATGTATTCACAATGCTCCATGACGCTTGTCATCACAGTGCTCCATGACACCTGTCATCACAATGCTCCATGCCTTTGTCAGCAAAATACTACATGACCTTGTCATTACAATGCTCTATGCACTTGTCATCACAATACTCCATTTCCATTGTCATCACAATCCTCCATGAACTTTGGGATCACATTGCTTCATGCCCTTGTCATCACAATGCTCCATGCTCCTTGAAATCAAAATGATCCCTGACCTCTGTCATCACAATGCTCCAAACCCTTGTGATCACAATGTTCCATAACACTTGTCCTCACAACGCTCCATGATGCCTGTCATCACAATAATCCATGCCCTTTTCATCACAATGCTCCATGACCTTTGTCATCACAATTCTCAATACACTTGTCATCACAATGCTCCCTGACACTTGTCGTCAGAATGCTCCTTGAACCCTGTCACGAAAAGGCTCCATGCCTTTTTCATCACAAAGCCCCATGCCCTTTTCATCCCAATGCTCCATGCCATTGTCATCAAAATACTCCACAAGCTTGTCATCAGAATGCTCCATGACCCTTGTCATCACAATTCTCCATGCACTTGTCAGCACAATGCTCCCTGACACTTGTCATCACAATGCTCCAAGCCATTGTCATCACAGTGCTCCATTACCTTTGTGATCAGAATCCTCAATGGAAGTTTGCATCACAATGCTCCATGCCATTGTCATCACAATGGGCCATTACATATGTCATCACAATGCTCCCTGACACCTCTCTTAACAATACTGCATTACCTGGTCATCACAATGCTCCCTGCCGTTCTCATCACAATGCACCACACCCTTGTCATCAAAATGCTCCATGACATTTGTCATCACAAAGCTCCATGACCCTTGGCATCACAATGCTCCATGTCATTGTCATCACAGTGCTCCATGAACCCTCTCATCGCATTGCTCCATGCCCTTGTCATCACAAAGCTCCATGGCACTTGTCATCACAATGCTCGATGCCCTTCTCATCACAATGCTCCATGCCCTTGTCATTACAATCCTCCATGACCCATGTATCACAGTGTACCGTGCCCTTGTCATCACAATGCGCCATGCCCACTCTCATCACAATAATCCATGAAATATTTCAGACCAATGCTCAATGCACTTCTCATCACAATGCTCCATTACCTCTGTCATAACAAGCTCCATGACCCCTGCCATCACAATGTTCCACGGCCTTGTCATCACAAGGCTCCAGGACCCTTGTCAGCACAATGCTCCAAGACCCATGTAATCACAATGCTCCATGCCCTTGTCATCACAAAGCTCCATGACGCATGTCATCACAATGTTCCATGGCCTTCGCCTCACAATGCTCCATGCCCTTGTCATCACAATGCTTCAAGACCCCCGTAATCACAATGCTCCATGCCCCTTTTCATAAGAATGCTCCATTAGACTTGTCATCACAAGTCTCCATGGTCATCTCCTCACAATGCTCCAAGACCTTGTCATCACCATGCTCCATTCCCTTGTCATCACAATGCTCCAAGACCCCTGTCATCACAATACTCCATGAACATTTTCAGCCCATTTCTCTATGACCTTCTCATCACAATGCTCCATGACCAATATCATCACAATGCTCCATGACCATTGTCATCACAACACTCCATGACACCTGACAACACAATGATCCGGGACTCTTGTCATCACAATGCTCCAAGACCCCTGTAATCACAATGCTCCATGACCCCTGTCATCACAATACTCCATGAACATTTTCAGCCCAATGCTCCATGACACTTGTCATCACAATGATCCATGCCCATGTTATCCCAATGTTCCATGACCCATGTATTCACAATGCTCCATGATGCTTGTCATCACAGTGCTCCATGACACCTGTCATCACAATGCTCCATGCCTTTGTCAGCAAAATGCTACATGACCTTGTCATTACAGTGCTCTATGCACTTGTCATCACAATACTCCATTTCCATTTTCATCACAATCCTCCATGAACTTTGGGATCACATTGCTTCATGCCCTTGTTATCACAATGCTCCATGCTCCTTGAAATCAAAATGATCCATGACCTCTGTCATCACAATGCTCCAAACCCTTGTGATCACAATGTTCCATAACACTTGTCCTCACAACGCTCCATGATGCCTGTCATCACAATAATCCATGCCCTTTTCATCACAATGCTCCATGACCTTTGTCATCACAATTCTCAATACACTTGTCATCACAATGCTCCCTGACACTTGTCGTCAGAATGCTCCTTGAACCCTGTCACGAAATGGCTCCATGCCATTTTCATCACAAAGCCCCATGCCCTTTTCATCACAATGCTCCATGCCATTGTCATCAAAATACTCCACAAGCTTGTCATCAGAATGCTCCATGACCCTTGTCAAAACAATTCTCCATGCACTTGTCAGCACAATGCTCCCTGACACTTGTCATCACAATGCTCCAAGCCATTGTCATCACAATGCTCCATTACCTTTGTGATCAGAATCCTCAGTGGAAGTTTGCATCACAATGCTCCATGCCATTGTCATCACAATGGGCCATTACATATGTCATCACAATGCTCCCTGACACCTCTCTTTACAATACTGCATTACCTGGTCATCACAATGCTCCCTGCCGTTCTCATCACAATGCACCACACCCTTGTCATCAAAATGCTCCATGACCTTTGTCATCACAAAGCTCCATGACCCTTGTCATCACAATGATCCATGCCTTTGTCATCACAATGCTCCATGCACTTGTCAGCACAATGCTCCCTGATCCTTGTCATCACAATGCTCCAAACCATTGTCACCACAATGCTCCATTACCTTTGTCATCAGAATCCTCCATGACACTTGGCATCACAATGCTCCATGCCATTGTCATCACAATGCTCCATGACCCCTGTCATCACAATGCTCCGTGAATACAGTCATCACAATGCTTCATAACGTTTGTCATAACAACAATCCATGCCCGCGTCATCACAAGGCTCTGTGACCTTTGTAACCACAATGCTCCGTGACCCTTGTCATCACAATGCTCCATGCCTTTGTCAGAGCAATGCTCCATGACCCTTGTCATCAAATTGTGCCATGCGCTTTTCACCACAATGATCCACAACCTTGTCATCGCTATGCTCCATAAACCTTGTAATCACAATGCTCCATGCACTTCTCATCCAAATACTCTCTCACATGAGATATCACAATGTTCCATCACTAGTCATCACAATCCTCCCTCACCCCTGTTATCACAATGTTCCATGACACCTGTCATCACAATGCTACATCCCCTTATCAGCACAATGTTCCATGACCCCTGACATCACAATGTTCCATAACCCCTGTCATCAAAATGCTCCATGACCCTTTTCATCCCAAAGCTCCATGACCCCTGGCATCAAAATGTTCCATTACACTTTTCATCAAATTGCTGCATGACCCTGTCATCAAAATGCTCCCTGCCCTTCTCATCACAATGCACCACACACTTGTCATCAAAATGCTCCATGACCTTTGTCATCACAAAGCTCCATGACCCTTGGCATCACAATGCTCCATGTCATTGTCATCACAATGCTCCATGAACCCTCTCATCACATTGCTCCATGTCCTTGTCATCACAAAGCTCCATGACACTTGTCATCACAATGCTCTATGCCATTCTCATCACAATGCTCCATGACCTTGTCATTACAATCCTCCATGACCCATGTATCACAGTGTACCGTGCCCTTGTCATGACAAACCGCCATGCCCACTCTCATCACAGTAATCCATGAAACATTTCAGACCAATGCTCAATGCACTTCTCATCACAATGCTCCATTACCTCTGTCATAACAAGCTCCATGACCCCTGCAATCACAATATTCCACGGCCTTGTCATCACAAGGCTCCAGGACCCTTGTCAGCACAATGCTCCAAGACCCATGTAATCACAATGCTCCATGCCCTTGTCATCACAAAGCTCCATGACGCATGTCATCACAATGTTCCATGGCCTTCGCCTCACAATGCTCCATGCCCTTGTCATCACAATGCTTCAAGACCCCCGTAATCACAATGCTCCATGCCCCTTTTCATAAGAATGCTCCATTAGACTTGTCATCACAAGTCTCCATGGTCATCTCCTCACAATGCTCCAAGACCTTGTCATCACCATGCTCCATTCCCTTGTCATCACAATGCTCCATGACCCCTGTCACCACAATACTCCATGAACATTTTCAGCCCAATTCTCTATGACCTTCTCATCACAATGCTCCATGACCAATATCATCACAATGCTCCATGACCACTGTCATCACAACATTCCATGACACCTGACAACACAATGATCCGGGACTCTTGTCATCACAATGCTCCAAGACCCCTGTAATCACAATGCTCCATGACCCCTGTCATCACAATACTCCATGAACATTTTCAGCCCAATGCTCCATGACCCTTGTCATCAAAATGATCCATGCTCATGTTATCCCAATGTTCCATGACCCATGTATTCACAATGCTCCATGACGCTTGTCATCACAGTGCTCCATGACACCTGTCATCACAATGCTCCATGCCTTTGTCAGCAAAATACTACATGACCTTGTCATTACAATGCT
This sequence comes from Mesoplodon densirostris, assembly GCF_025265405.1. Taxonomy (NCBI): domain Eukaryota; kingdom Metazoa; phylum Chordata; class Mammalia; order Artiodactyla; family Ziphiidae; genus Mesoplodon; species Mesoplodon densirostris. The sequence goes on along the minus strand of NW_026778195.1, from coordinate 10,985,866 downwards.
CTATGCACTTGTCATCACAATACTCCATTTCCATTGTCATCACAATCCTCCATGAACTTTGGGATCACATTTCTTCATGCCCTTGTCATCACAATGCTCCATGCTCCTTGAAATCAAAATGATCCCTGACCTCTGTCATCACAATGCTCCAAACCCTTGTGATCACAATGTTCCATAACACTTGTCCTCACAACGCTCCATGATGCCTGTCATCACAATAATCCATGCCCTTTTCATCACAATGCTCCATGACCTTTGTCATCACAATTCTCAATACACTTGTCATCACAATGCTCCCTGACACTTGTCGTCAGAATGCTCCTTGAACCCTGTCACGAAAAGGCTCCATGCCTTTTTCATCACAAAGCCCCATGCCCTTTTCATCCCAATGCTCCATGCCATTGTCATCAAAATACTCCACAAGCTTGTCATCAGAATGCTCCATGACCCTTGTCATCACAATTCTCCATGCACTTGTCAGCACAATGCTCCCTGACACTTGTCATCACAATGCTCCAAGCCATTGTCATCACAGTGCTCCATTACCTTTGTGATCAGAATCCTCAATGGAAGTTTGCATCACAATGCTCCATGCCATTGTCATCACAATGGGCCATTACATATGTCATCACAATGCTCCCTGACACCTCTCTTAACAGTACTGCATTACCTGGTCATCACAATGCTCCCTGCCGTTCTCATCACAATGCACCACACCCTTGTCATCAAAATGCTCCATGACATTTGTCATCACAAAGCTCCATGACCCTTGGCATCACAATGCTCCATGTCATTGTCATCACAGTGCTCCATGAACCCTCTCATCGCATTGCTCCATGCCCTTGTCATCACAAAGCTCCATGGCACTTGTCATCACAATGCTCGATGCCCTTCTCATCACAATGCTCCATGCCCTTGTCATTACAATCCTCCATGACCCATGTATCACAGTGTACCGTGCCCTTGTCATCACAATGCGCCATGCCCACTCTCATCACAATAATCCATGAAATATTTCAGACCAATGCTCAATGCACTTCTCATCACAATGCTCCATTACCTCTGTCATAACAAGCTCCATGACCCCTGCCATCACAATGTTCCACGGCCTTGTCATCACAAGGCTCCAGGACCCTTGTCAGCACAATGCTCCAAGACCCATGTAATCACAATGCTCCATGCCCTTGTCATCACAAAGCTCCATGACGCATGTCATCACAATGTTCCATGGCCTTCGCCTCACAATGCTCCATGCCCTTGTCATCACAATGCTTCAAGACCCCCGTAATCACAATGCTCCATGCCCCTTTTCATAAGAATGCTCCATTAGACTTGTCATCACAAGTCTCCATGGTCATCTCCTCACAATGCTCCAAGACCTTGTCATCACCATGCTCCATTCCCTTGTCATCACAATGCTCCAAGACCCCTGTCATCACAATACTCCATGAACATTTTCAGCCCATTTCTCTATGACCTTCCCATCACAATGCTCCATGACCAATATCATCACAATGCTCCATGACCATTGTCATCACAACACTCCATGACACCTGACAACACAATGATCCGGGACTCTTGTCATCACAATGCTCCAAGACCCCTGTAATCACAATGCTCCATGACCCCTGTCATCACAATACTCCATGAACATTTTCAGCCCAATGCTCCATGACACTTGTCATCACAATGATCCATGCCCATGTTATCCCAATGTTCCATGACCCATGTATTCACAATGCTCCATGATGCTTGTCATCACAGTGCTCCATGACACCTGTCATCACAATGCTCCATGCCTTTGTCAGCAAAATGCTACATGACCTTGTCATTACAGTGCTCTATGCACTTGTCATCACAATACTCCATTTCCATTGTCATCACAATCCTCCATGAACTTTGGGATCACATTGCTTCATGCCCTTGTTATCACAATGCTCCATGCTCCTTGAAATCAAAATGATCCATGACCTCTGTCATCACAATGCTCCAAACCCTTGTGATCACAATGTTCCATAACACTTGTCCTCACAACGCTCCATGATGCCTGTCATCACAATAATCCATGCCCATTTCATCACAATGCTCCATGACCTTTGTCATCACAATTCTCAATACACTTGTCATCACAATGCTCCCTGACACTTGTCGTCAGAATGCTCCTTGAAACCTGTCACGAAATGGCTCCATGCCATTTTCATCACAAAGCCCCATGCCCTTTTCATCACAATGCTCCATGCCATTGTCATCAAAATACTCCACAAGCTTGTCATCAGAATGCTCCATGACCCTTGTCATCACAATTCTCCATGCACTTGTCAGCACAATGCTCCCTGACACTTGTCATCACAATGCTCCAAGCCATTGTCATCACAATGCTCCATTACCTTTGTGATCAGAATCCTCAATGGAAGTTTGCATCACAATGCTCCATGCCATTGTCATCACAATGGGCCATTACATATGTCATCACAATGCTCCCTGACACCTCTCTTTACAATACTGCATTACCTGGTCATCACAATGCTCCCTGCCGTTCTCATCACAATGCACCACACCCTTGTCATCAAAATGCTCCATGACCTTTGTCATCACAAAGCTCCATGACCCTTGTCATCACAATGATCCATGCCTTTGTCATCACAATGCTCCATGCACTTGTCAGCACAATGCTCCCTGATCCTTGTCATCACAATGCTCCAAACCATTGTCACCACAATGCTCCATTACCTTTGTCATCAGAATCCTCCATGACACTTGGCATCACAATGCTCCATGCCATTGTCATCACAATGCTCCATGACCCCTGTCATCACAATGCTCCGTGAATACAGTCATCACAATGCTTCATAACGTTTGTCATAACAACAATCCATGCCCGCGTCATCACAAGGCTCTGTGACCTTTGTAACCACAATGCTCCGTGACCCTTGTCATCACAATGCTCCATGCCTTTGTCAGAGCAATGCTCCATGACCCTTGTCATCAAATTGTGCCATGCGCTTTTCACCACAATGATCCACAACCTTGTCATCGCTATGCTCCATAAACCTTGTAATCACAATGCTCCATGCACTTCTCATCCAAATACTCTCTCACATGAGATATCACAATGTTCCATCACTAGTCATCACAATCCTCCCTCACCCCTGTTATCACAATGTTCCATGACACCTGTCATCACAATGCTACATCCCCTTATCAGCACAATGTTCCATGACCCCTGACATCACAATGTTCCATAACCCCTGTCATCAAAATGCTCCATGACCCTTTTCATCCCAAAGCTCCATGACCCCTGGCATCAAAATGTTCCATTACACTTTTCATCAAATTGCTGCATGACCCTGTCATCAAAATGCTCCCTGCCCTTCTCATCACAATGCACCACACACTTGTCATCAAAATGCTCCATGACCTTTGTCATCACAAAGCTCCATGACCCTTGGCATCACAATGCTCCATGTCATTGTCATCACAATGCTCCATGAACCCTCTCATCACATTGCTCCATGTCCTTGTCATCACAAAGCTCCATGACACTTGTCATCACAATGCTCTATGCCATTCTCATCACAATGCTCCATGACCTTGTCATTACAATCCTCCATGACCCATGTATCACAGTGTACCGTGCCCTTGTCATGACAAACCGCCATGCCCACTCTCATCACAGTAATCCATGAAACATTTCAGACCAATGCTCAATGCACTTCTCATCACAATGCTCCATTACCTCTGTCATAACAAGCTCCATGACCCCTGCAATCACAATATTCCACGGCCTTGTCATCACAAGGCTCCAGGACCCTTGTCAGCACAATGCTCCAAGACCCATGTAATCACAATGCTCCATGCCCTTGTCATCACAAAGCTCCATGACGCATGTCATCACAATGTTCCATGGCCTTCGCCTCACAATGCTCCATGCCCTTGTCATCACAATGCTTCAAGACCCCCGTAATCACAATGCTCCATGCCCCTTTTCATAAGAATGCTCCATTAGACTTGTCATCACAAGTCTCCATGGTCATCTCCTCACAATGCTCCAAGACCTTGTCATCACCATGCTCCATTCCCTTGTCATCACAATGCTCCATGACCCCTGTCACCACAATACTCCATGAACATTTTCAGCCCAATTCTCTATGACCTTCTCATCACAATGCTCCATGACCAATATCATCACAATGCTCCATGACCACTGTCATCACAACATTCCATGACACCTGACAACACAATGATCCGGGACTCTTGTCATCACAATGCTCCAAGACCCCTGTAATCACAATGCTCCATGACCCCTGTCATCACTATACTCCATGAACATTTTCAGCCCAATGCTCCATGACACTTGTCATCACAATGATCCATGCCCATGTTATCCCAATGTTCCATGACCCATGTATTCACAATGCTACATGATGCTTGTCATCACAGTGCTCCATGACACCTGTCATCACAATACTCCATGCCTTTGTCAGCAAAATGCTACATGACCTTGTCATTACAATGCTCTATGCACTTGTCATCACAATACTCCATTTCCATTGTCATCACAATCCTCCATGAACTTTGTGATCACATTGCTTCATGCCCTTGTCATCACAATGCTCCATGCTCCTTGAAATCAAAATGATCCATGACCTCTGTCATCACAATGCTCCAAACACTTGTGATCACAATGTTCCATAACACTTGTCCTCACAACGCTCCATGATGCCTGTCATCACAGTAATCCATGCCCTTTTCATCACAATGCTCCATGACCTTTGTCATCACAATTCTCAATACACTTGTCATCACAATGCTCCCTGACACTTGTCGTCAGAATGCTCCTTGAAACCTGTCACGAAAAGGCTCCATGCCTTTTTCATCACAAAGCCCCATGCCCTTTTCATCCCAATGCTCCATGCCATTGTCATCAAAATACTCCACAAGCTTGTCATCAGAAAGCTCCATGACCCTTGTCATCACAATGCTCCATGCACTTGTCAGCACAATGCTCCCTGACCCTTGTCATCACAATGCTCCAAGCCATTGTCATTCACAATGCTCCATTACCTTTGTCATCAGAATCCTCCATGACACTTGGCATCACAATGCTCCATGCCATTGTCATCACAATGGGCCATTACATATGTCATCACAATGCTCCCTGACACCTATCTTCACAATACTGCATGACCTGGTCATCACAATGCTCCAAGCCCTTGTCATCATAATGCGCCTTTCCAAATGTCATGACAATAATCCATGAAACTTATTAGACCAATGTTCCGTGCCCTTGTCATCACAATGCTCTATGCTCTTGTTATCACAATGATCCCAGACCCCTGTAATCAGAATGCTCCATGCCCCTTTACATCAGTATGCTCCATGAGACTTGTCATCACAAGGCTCCATGGTTTTCTCATCACAATGCTCCAGGACCTTGTCATCACAATGCTTCACGACATTGTCATGAAAATTCCCAATGGCCCTTGTCATCATAATGCTCCAAGCCCTAGTCATCACAATGCTCAATTATATTTGTCATCACAATCCTTCATTATATTTGGCATCACAATGCTCTATGCCATTGTCATCGCAATGGACCATTACATATGTCATCACAATGCTCCCTGACACCTGTCTTCACAATATTCCATGCCCTTGTCATCACAAAGATCAATGCCCTTGTAATCACAATGCTCCATGCCTTTGTTTTCACAATGTTCCAAGAACCCTGTAATCAGAATGCTCCATGCCCCTTTTCATCAGTATGCTCCATGAGATTTGTCATCACAAGGCTCCATGGTTTTCTCATCACAATGCTCCAGGACCTTGTCATCACAATGCTTCAAGACATTGTCCTGAAAATTCTCAATGGCCCTTGTCATCATAATGCTCCAAGCCCTAGTCATCACAATGCTCCATTATATTTGTCATCACAATCCTCCATTACATTTGGCTTCACAATGCTCCATGCCATATTTATCGCAATGGACTATGACATATGTCATCACAATGCTCCCTGACACCTGTCTTCAAAATACTCCATGCCCTTGACATCACAATTCTCCATGCCCTTGTCATCACAATGCACCATGTCCACTATCATCACAATAATCTATGAAACTTGTCAGACCAATTCTCCATGCCCCTGTCATCACAATGCTCCATGCCCTTGTCATCACAATGCTCCATGACACCTTTCATCACAATGCTCCGTGACTCCAATGCTCCATGACACCTTTCATCACAATGCTCCGTGACTCCAATCATCACAATGCTTCATGACGTTTGTCATCACAATTGTCCATGCCCTCGTCATCAACAGTCTCTGTGACCTTTTTAACCACAATGCTCAATGAACATTTCATCACAATTCTCTGTGAAACTTGTCATCACAATGCTCCATGTCTTTGTCAAAACAATGCTCCATGACCATTGTCATCACAATGTGCCATGCGCATTTCATCACAACGTTCCAAACCTTGTCATTGCAATGCTCCATAAACCTTGTAATCACAATGATCCATGCACTTCTCATCAAAATGCTCTCTCACCAGAGATATCACAATGTTCCATCACTAGTCATCACAATACACCCTCATCCTTGTAATCACAATGTTCCATGACCCTGACATCACAATGCTACATCCCCTTATCATCACAATGTTCCATGACCCCTGCCATCACAATGTTCCATAAGCACTGTCATCAAAATGCTCCATGACCCTTTCCATCCCAAAGCTCCAAGACCCCTGCCATCACAATATTCTATAACCCCTGCCATCAAAATGTTCCATTACACATTTTATCAAATTGCTGCATGACCCGGTCTTCAAAATGCTCCCTGCCCTTCTCATCAAAATGCACCATGCACTTGTCATTAAAATGCTCCATTACTTTTGTCATCACAATGTTCCAAGACCCTTTGCATCACAATTCTCCATGTCATTGTCATCACAATGCTCCATGAACCCTCTCATCACATTGCACCTTGCCCTGGTCATCACAAAGCTCCATGACACTTGTCATCACAATGCTCGATGCCCTTCTCATCACAATGCTTCATGCCCTTGTCATTACAGTCCTGCATGACCCATGTATCACAGTGTTCCGTGCCCTTGTCATCACAATGCTCCATGCCCACTCTCATCACAATAATCCATGAAACATTTCAGACATAAGTTCCATACCCTTCTCATCACAATGCTCGATTACCCCTGTCATAACAATGCACCATGACCCCTGCCATCACAATGTTCCACGGCCTAGTCATCACAAGGTTCCATGATACTTCTCATCACAATGCTCAAGACCCCGGAAATCACAATGCTCCATGCTCTTGTCATCACAAAGCTCCATGACGCATGTCATCAGAATGTTCCATGGGCTTCTCATCAAAATGCTCCATGCCCTTGTCATCACAATGCTTCAAGACCCTTGTAATCACAATGCTCCATGCCCCTTTTCATCTCAATGCTCCATGAACCCTGTCATCACAATGCACCATGCCCATCATCATAATGCTTCAGGCTATTGTTAGCACAAAGAAATCAAAATTATCCATGACCTCTCTCATCACAATGCTCCATGACCCCTGTCATCACAATACTCCATGAACGTTTTCAGCCCCATGCTCCATGACACTTGTTATCACAATGATCCATGCCCTTGTCATCACAATGCTCCATGACCCCTGTATTCACAATGCTCCGTGACGCTTGTCATCACAGTGCTCCATGTCACCTGTCATCACAATGCTCCATGCTTTTGTCAGCAAAATACTACATGACCTTGTCATTACAATGCTCTATGCGCTTGTCATCATAGTACTCCATTACCATTGTCATCAAAATCCTCCATGAACATTGGGATCTCTTTGCTTCATTCCCTTTGTCATCACAATCCTCCATGCTCCTTGAAATCAAAATGATTCATGACATCTGTCATCACAGTGCTCCAAAACCTTGTGATCACAATGTTCCATAACACTTGTCATCACAATGCTCCATGATGCCTTTTTCATCACTATTCTTTATGCCGTTTTCATCACAATGCTCCATGCCATTGTCATCAAAATACTCCACAAGCTTTTCATCAGAATGCTCCATGACGCTTGTCATCACAATTCTCCATGCACTTGTCAGCACAATGCTCCCTGACTCTTGTCATCACAATGCTCCATGTGCTTGTCAGGACAATGCTCCATTACACATGTCATCACAATGCACCATACGCTTGTCATCACAGTGCTCCACAATCTCGTCATCATAATTCTCCATAAAACTTCTCATCACAGTGCTCCATGCACTTCTCATCAAAATGATCTCTCACCCCTGATATTACAAAGTTACATCACTATTCGTCACTATACACCCTCATCCCTGTCATCACAATGTTCCATGACTCCTGTCATCACAATGCTACATGCACTTATCATCACAATGTCCGATGACCTCTGACATCACATTATTCCAATACCCCTGTCATCAAAATGCTCCATGACCCTTTTCATCAAAATGCTCTATGACTCCTGACATCACAATGTTCCATAACACATGTCATCAAAATGTTCCATGACACTTTTCATCAAATTGCTCAATGACCCTGTCATCACACTGCTCCCGGCCCTTCTCATCACAATGCACAACGCCCTTGTCATCAAAATGCTCCATGATCTTTGTCATCACAAAGATCCATTACCCTTGGCATCACAATGCTCCATGTCATTTTCATCACAGTGCTCCATTACGTTTGTGATCAGAATCCTCAATGGAAGTTTGCATCACAATGCTCCATGCCATTGTCATCACAATGGGCCATTACATATGTCATCACAATGCTCCCTGACACCTCTCTTTACAATACTGCATTACCTGGTCATCACAATGCTCCCTGCCGTTCTCATCACAATGCACCACACCCTTGTCATCAAAATGCTCCATGACCTTTGTCATCACAAAGCTCCATGACCCTTGTCATCACAATGATCCATGCCTTTGTCATCACAATGCTCCATGCACTTGTCAGCACAATGCTCCCTGATCCTTGTCATCACAATGCTCCAAACCATTGTCACCACAATGCTCCATTACCTTTGTCATCAGAATCCTCCATGACACTTGGCATCACAATGCTCCATGCCATTGTCATCACAATGCTCCATGACCCCTGTCATCACAATGCTCCGTGAATACAGTCATCACAATGCTTCATAACGTTTGTCATAACAACAATCCATGCCCGCGTCATCACAAGGCTCTGTGACCTTTGTAACCACAATGCTCCGTGACCCTTGTCATCACAATGCTCCATGCCTTTGTCAGAGCAATGCTCCATGACCCTTGTCATCAAATTGTGCCATGCGCTTTTCACCACAATGATCCACAACCTTGTCATCGCTATGCTCCATAAACCTTGTAATCACAATGCTCCATGCACTTCTCATCCAAATACTCTCTCACATGAGATATCACAATGTTCCATCACTAGTCATCACAATCCTCCCTCACCCCTGTTATCACAATGTTCCATGACACCTGTCATCACAATGCTACATCCCCTTATCAGCACAATGTTCCATGACCCCTGACATCACAATGTTCCATAACCCCTGTCATCAAAATGCTCCATGACCCTTTTCATCCCAAAGCTCCATGACCCCTGGCATCAAAATGTTCCATTACACTTTTCATCAAATTGCTGCATGACCCTGTCATCAAAATGCTCCCTGCCCTTCTCATCACAATGCACCACACACTTGTCATCAAAATGCTCCATGACCTTTGTCATCACAAAGCTCCATGACCCTTGGCATCACAATGCTCCATGTCATTGTCATCACAATGCTCCATGAACCCTCTCATCACATTGCTCCATGTCCTTGTCATCACAAAGCTCCATGACACTTGTCATCACAATGCTCTATGCCATTCTCATCACAATGCTCCATGACCTTGTCATTACAATCCTCCATGACCCATGTATCACAGTGTACCGTGCCCTTGTCATGACAAACCGCCATGCCCACTCTCATCACAGTAATCCATGAAACATTTCAGACCAATGCTCAATGCACTTCTCATCACAATGCTCCATTACCTCTGTCATAACAAGCTCCATGACCCCTGCAATCACAATATTCCACGGCCTTGTCATCACAAGGCTCCAGGACCCTTGTCAGCACAATGCTCCAAGACCCATGTAATCACAATGCTCCATGCCCTTGTCATCACAAAGCTCCATGACGCATGTCATCACAATGTTCCATGGCCTTCGCCTCACAATGCTCCATGCCCTTGTCATCACAATGCTTCAAGACCCCCGTAATCACAATGCTCCATGCCCCTTTTCATAAGAATGCTCCATTAGACTTGTCATCACAAGTCTCCATGGTCATCTCCTCACAATGCTCCAAGACCTTGTCATCACCATGCTCCATTCCCTTGTCATCACAATGCTCCATGACCCCTGTCACCACAATACTCCATGAACATTTTCAGCCCAATTCTCTATGACCTTCTCATCACAATGCTCCATGACCAATATCATCACAATGCTCCATGACCACTGTCATCACAACATTCCATGACACCTGACAACACAATGATCCGGGACTCTTGTCATCACAATGCTCCAAGACCCCTGTAATCACAATGCTCCATGACCCCTGTCATCACTATACTCCATGAACATTTTCAGTCCAATTCTCAATGACACTTGTCATCACAATGATCCATGCCCATGTTATCCCAATGTTCCATGACCCATGTATTCACAATGCTCCATGACGCTTGTCATCACAGTGCTCCATGACACCTGTCATCACAATGCTCCATGCCTTTGTCAGCAAAATGCTACATGACCTTGTCATTACAATGCTCTATGCACTTGTCATCACAATACTCCATTTCCATTGTCATCACAATCCTCCATGAACTTTGTGATCACATTGCTTCATGCCCTTGTCATCACAATGCTCCATGCTCCTTGAAATCAAAATGATCCATGACCTCTGTCATCACAATGCTCCAAACACTTGTGATCACAATGTTCCATAACACTTGTCCTCACAACGCTCCATGATGCCTGTCATCACAGTAATCCATGCCCTTTTCATCACAATGCTCCATGACCTTTGTCATCACAATTCTCAATACACTTGTCATCACAATGCTCCCTGACACTTGTCGTCAGAATGCTCCTTGAAACCTGTCACGAAAAGGCTCCATGCCTTTTTCATCACAAAGCCCCATGCCCTTTTCATCCCAATGCTCCATGCCATTGTCATCAAAATACTCCACAAGCTTGTCATCAGAAAGCTCCATGACCCTTGTCATCACAATGCTCCATGCACTTGTCAGCACAATGCTCCCTGACCCTTGTCATCACAATGCTCCAAGCCATTGTCATTCACAATGCTCCATTACCTTTGTCATCAGAATCCTCCATGACACTTGGCATCACAATGCTCCATGCCATTGTCATCACAATGGGCCATTACATATGTCATCACAATGCTCCCTGACACCTATCTTCACAATACTGCATGACCTGGTCATCACAATGCTCCAAGCCCTTGTCATCATAATGCGCCTTTCCAAATGTCATGACAATAATCCATGAAACTTATTAGACCAATGTTCCGTGCCCTTGTCATCACAATGCTCTATGCTCTTGTTATCACAATGATCCCAGACCCCTGTAATCAGAATGCTCCATGCCCCTTTACATCAGTATGCTCCATGAGACTTGTCATCACAAGGCTCCATGGTTTTCTCATCACAATGCTCCAGGACCTTGTCATCACAATGCTTCACGACATTGTCATGAAAATTCCCAATGGCCCTTGTCATCATAATGCTCCAAGCCCTAGTCATCACAATGCTCAATTATATTTGTCATCACAATCCTTCATTATATTTGGCATCACAATGCTCTATGCCATTGTCATCGCAATGGACCATTACATATGTCATCACAATGCTCCCTGACACCTGTCTTCACAATATTCCATGCCCTTGTCATCACAAAGATCAATGCCCTTGTAATCACAATGCTCCATGCCTTTGTTTTCACAATGTTCCAAGAACCCTGTAATCAGAATGCTCCATGCCCCTTTTCATCAGTATGCTCCATGAGATTTGTCATCACAAGGCTCCATGGTTTTCTCATCACAATGCTCCAGGACCTTGTCATCACAATGCTTCAAGACATTGTCCTGAAAATTCTCAATGGCCCTTGTCATCATAATGCTCCAAGCCCTAGTCATCACAATGCTCCATTATATTTGTCATCACAATCCTCCATTACATTTGGCTTCACAATGCTCCATGCCATATTTATCGCAATGGACTATGACATATGTCATCACAATGCTCCCTGACACCTGTCTTCAAAATACTCCATGCCCTTGACATCACAATTCTCCATGCCCTTGTCATCACAATGCACCATGTCCACTATCATCACAATAATCTATGAAACTTGTCAGACCAATTCTCCATGCCCCTGTCATCACAATGCTCCATGCCCTTGTCATCACAATGCTCCATGACACCTTTCATCACAATGCTCCGTGACTCCAATGCTCCATGACACCTTTCATCACAATGCTCCGTGACTCCAATCATCACAATGCTTCATGACGTTTGTCATCACAATTGTCCATGCCCTCGTCATCAACAGTCTCTGTGACCTTTTTAACCACAATGCTCAATGAACATTTCATCACAATTCTCTGTGAAACTTGTCATCACAATGCTCCATGTCTTTGTCAAAACAATGCTCCATGACCATTGTCATCACAATGTGCCATGCGCATTTCATCACAACGTTCCAAACCTTGTCATTGCAATGCTCCATAAACCTTGTAATCACAATGATCCATGCACTTCTCATCAAAATGCTCTCTCACCAGAGATATCACAATGTTCCATCACTAGTCATCACAATACACCCTCATCCTTGTAATCACAATGTTCCATGACCCTGACATCACAATGCTACATCCCCTTATCATCACAATGTTCCATGACCCCTGCCATCACAATGTTCCATAAGCACTGTCATCAAAATGCTCCATGACCCTTTCCATCCCAAAGCTCCAAGACCCCTGCCATCACAATATTCTATAACCCCTGCCATCAAAATGTTCCATTACACATTTTATCAAATTGCTGCATGACCCGGTCTTCAAAATGCTCCCTGCCCTTCTCATCAAAATGCACCATGCACTTGTCATTAAAATGCTCCATTACTTTTGTCATCACAATGTTCCAAGACCCTTTGCATCACAATTCTCCATGTCATTGTCATCACAATGCTCCATGAACCCTCTCATCACATTGCACCTTGCCCTGGTCATCACAAAGCTCCATGACACTTGTCATCACAATGCTCGATGCCCTTCTCATCACAATGCTTCATGCCCTTGTCATTACAGTCCTGCATGACCCATGTATCACAGTGTTCCGTGCCCTTGTCATCACAATGCTCCATGCCCACTCTCATCACAATAATCCATGAAACATTTCAGACATAAGTTCCATACCCTTCTCATCACAATGCTCGATTACCCCTGTCATAACAATGCACCATGACCCCTGCCATCACAATGTTCCACGGCCTAGTCATCACAAGGTTCCATGATACTTCTCATCACAATGCTCAAGACCCCGGAAATCACAATGCTCCATGCTCTTGTCATCACAAAGCTCCATGACGCATGTCATCAGAATGTTCCATGGGCTTCTCATCAAAATGCTCCATGCCCTTGTCATCACAATGCTTCAAGACCCTTGTAATCACAATGCTCCATGCCCCTTTTCATCTCAATGCTCCATGAACCCTGTCATCACAATGCACCATGCCCATCATCATAATGCTTCAGGCTATTGTTAGCACAAAGAAATCAAAATTATCCATGACCTCTCTCATCACAATGCTCCATGACCCCTGTCATCACAATACTCCATGAACGTTTTCAGCCCCATGCTCCATGACACTTGTTATCACAATGATCCATGCCCTTGTCATCACAATGCTCCATGACCCCTGTATTCACAATGCTCCGTGACGCTTGTCATCACAGTGCTCCATGTCACCTGTCATCACAATGCTCCATGCTTTTGTCAGCAAAATACTACATGACCTTGTCATTACAATGCTCTATGCGCTTGTCATCATAGTACTCCATTACCATTGTCATCAAAATCCTCCATGAACATTGGGATCTCTTTGCTTCATTCCCTTTGTCATCACAATCCTCCATGCTCCTTGAAATCAAAATGATTCATGACCTCTGTCATCACAGTGCTCCAAAACCTTGTGATCACAATGTTCCATAACACTTGTCATCACAATGCTCCATGATGCCTTTTTCATCACTATTCTTTATGCCGTTTTCATCACAATGCTCCATGCCATTGTCATCAAAATACTCCACAAGCTTTTCATCAGAATGCTCCATGACGCTTGTCATCACAATTCTCCATGCACTTGTCAGCACAATGCTCCCTGACTCTTGTCATCACAATGCTCCATGTGCTTGTCAGGACAATGCTCCATTACACATGTCATCACAATGCACCATACGCTTGTCATCACAGTGCTCCACAATCTCGTCATCATAATTCTCCATAAAACTTCTCATCACAGTGCTCCATGCACTTCTCATCAAAATGATCTCTCACCCCTGATATTACAAAGTTACATCACTATTCGTCACTATACACCCTCATCCCTGTCATCACAATGTTCCATGACTCCTGTCATCACAATGCTACATGCACTTATCATCACAATGTCCGATGACCTCTGACATCACATTATTCCAATACCCCTGTCATCAAAATGCTCCATGACCCTTTTCATCAAAATGCTCTATGACTCCTGACATCACAATGTTCCATAACACATGTCATCAAAATGTTCCATGACACTTTTCATCAAATTGCTCAATGACCCTGTCATCACACTGCTCCCGGCCCTTCTCATCACAATGCACAACGCCCTTGTCATCAAAATGCTCCATGATCTTTGTCATCACAAAGATCCATTACCCTTGGCATCACAATGCTCCATGTCATTTTCATCACAGTGCTCCATTACGTTTGTGATCAGAATCCTCAATGGAAGTTTGCATCACAATGCTCCATGCCATTGTCATCACAATGGGCCATTACATATGTCATCACAATGCTCCCTGACACCTCTCTTTACAATACTGCATTACCTGGTCATCACAATGCTCCCTGCCGTTCTCATCACAATGCACCACACCCTTGTCATCAAAATGCTCCATGACCTTTGTCATCACAAAGCTCCATGACCCTTGTCATCACAATGATCCATGCCTTTGTCATCACAATGCTCCATGCACTTGTCAGCACAATGCTCCCTGATCCTTGTCATCACAATGCTCCAAACCATTGTCACCACAATGCTCCATTACCTTTGTCATCAGAATCCTCCATGACACTTGGCATCACAATGCTCCATGCCATTGTCATCACAATGCTCCATGACCCCTGTCATCACAATGCTCCGTGAATACAGTCATCACAATGCTTCATAACGTTTGTCATAACAACAATCCATGCCCGCGTCATCACAAGGCTCTGTGACCTTTGTAACCACAATGCTCCGTGACCCTTGTCATCACAATGCTCCATGCCTTTGTCAGAGCAATGCTCCATGACCCTTGTCATCAAATTGTGCCATGCGCTTTTCACCACAATGATCCACAACCTTGTCATCGCTATGCTCCATAAACCTTGTAATCACAATGCTCCATGCACTTCTCATCCAAATACTCTCTCACATGAGATATCACAATGTTCCATCACTAGTCATCACAATCCTCCCTCACCCCTGTTATCACAATGTTCCATGACACCTGTCATCACAATGCTACATCCCCTTATCAGCACAATGTTCCATGACCCCTGACATCACAATGTTCCATAACCCCTGTCATCAAAATGCTCCATGACCCTTTTCATCCCAAAGCTCCATGACCCCTGGCATCAAAATGTTCCATTACACTTTTCATCAAATTGCTGCATGACCCTGTCATCAAAATGCTCCCTGCCCTTCTCATCACAATGCACCACACA
This sequence comes from Mesoplodon densirostris, assembly GCF_025265405.1. Classification (NCBI taxonomy): domain Eukaryota; kingdom Metazoa; phylum Chordata; class Mammalia; order Artiodactyla; family Ziphiidae; genus Mesoplodon; species Mesoplodon densirostris. The sequence continues at coordinate 10,969,754 of NW_026778195.1, read as the reverse complement.
CTTGTCATCAAAATGCTCCATGACCTTTGTCATCACAAAGCTCCATGACCCTTGGCATCACAATGCTCCATGTCATTGTCATCACAATGCTCCATGAACCCTCTCATCACATTGCTCCATGTCCTTGTCATCACAAAGCTCCATGACACTTGTCATCACAATGCTCTATGCCATTCTCATCACAATGCTCCATGACCTTGTCATTACAATCCTCCATGACCCATGTATCACAGTGTACCGTGCCCTTGTCATGACAAACCGCCATGCCCACTCTCATCACAGTAATCCATGAAACATTTCAGACCAATGCTCAATGCACTTCTCATCACAATGCTCCATTACCTCTGTCATAACAAGCTCCATGACCCCTGCAATCACAATATTCCACGGCCTTGTCATCACAAGGCTCCAGGACCCTTGTCAGCACAATGCTCCAAGACCCATGTAATCACAATGCTCCATGCCCTTGTCATCACAAAGCTCCATGACGCATGTCATCACAATGTTCCATGGCCTTCGCCTCACAATGCTCCATGCCCTTGTCATCACAATGCTTCAAGACCCCCGTAATCACAATGCTCCATGCCCCTTTTCATAAGAATGCTCCATTAGACTTGTCATCACAAGTCTCCATGGTCATCTCCTCACAATGCTCCAAGACCTTGTCATCACCATGCTCCATTCCCTTGTCATCACAATGCTCCATGACCCCTGTCACCACAATACTCCATGAACATTTTCAGCCCAATTCTCTATGACCTTCTCATCACAATGCTCCATGACCAATATCATCACAATGCTCCATGACCACTGTCATCACAACATTCCATGACACCTGACAACACAATGATCCGGGACTCTTGTCATCACAATGCTCCAAGACCCCTGTAATCACAATGCTCCATGACCCCTGTCATCACTATACTCCATGAACATTTTCAGTCCAATTCTCCATGACACTTGTCATCACAATGATCCATGCCCATGTTATCCCAATGTTCCATGACCCATGTATTCACAATGCTCCATGACGCTTGTCATCACAGTGCTCCATGACACCTGTCATCACAATGCTCCATGCCTTTGTCAGCAAAATGCTACATGACCTTGTCATTACAATGCTCTATGCACTTGTCATCACAATACTCCATTTCCATTGTCATCACAATCCTCCATGAACTTTGTGATCACATTGCTTCATGCCCTTGTCATCACAATGCTCCATGCTCCTTGAAATCAAAATGATCCATGACCTCTGTCATCACAATGCTCCAAACACTTGTGATCACAATGTTCCATAACACTTGTCCTCACAACGCTCCATGATGCCTGTCATCACAGTAATCCATGCCCTTTTCATCACAATGCTCCATGACCTTTGTCATCACAATTCTCAATACACTTGTCATCACAATGCTCCCTGACACTTGTCGTCAGAATGCTCCTTGAAACCTGTCACGAAAAGGCTCCATGCCTTTTTCATCACAAAGCCCCATGCCCTTTTCATCCCAATGCTCCATGCCATTGTCATCAAAATACTCCACAAGCTTGTCATCAGAAAGCTCCATGACCCTTGTCATCACAATGCTCCATGCACTTGTCAGCACAATGCTCCCTGACCCTTGTCATCACAATGCTCCAAGCCATTGTCATTCACAATGCTCCATTACCTTTGTCATCAGAATCCTCCATGACACTTGGCATCACAATGCTCCATGCCATTGTCATCACAATGGGCCATTACATATGTCATCACAATGCTCCCTGACACCTATCTTCACAATACTGCATGACCTGGTCATCACAATGCTCCAAGCCCTTGTCATCATAATGCGCCTTTCCAAATGTCATGACAATAATCCATGAAACTTATTAGACCAATGTTCCGTGCCCTTGTCATCACAATGCTCTATGCTCTTGTTATCACAATGATCCCAGACCCCTGTAATCAGAATGCTCCATGCCCCTTTACATCAGTATGCTCCATGAGACTTGTCATCACAAGGCTCCATGGTTTTCTCATCACAATGCTCCAGGACCTTGTCATCACAATGCTTCACGACATTGTCATGAAAATTCCCAATGGCCCTTGTCATCATAATGCTCCAAGCCCTAGTCATCACAATGCTCAATTATATTTGTCATCACAATCCTTCATTATATTTGGCATCACAATGCTCTATGCCATTGTCATCGCAATGGACCATTACATATGTCATCACAATGCTCCCTGACACCTGTCTTCACAATATTCCATGCCCTTGTCATCACAAAGATCAATGCCCTTGTAATCACAATGCTCCATGCCTTTGTTTTCACAATGTTCCAAGAACCCTGTAATCAGAATGCTCCATGCCCCTTTTCATCAGTATGCTCCATGAGATTTGTCATCACAAGGCTCCATGGTTTTCTCATCACAATGCTCCAGGACCTTGTCATCACAATGCTTCAAGACATTGTCCTGAAAATTCTCAATGGCCCTTGTCATCATAATGCTCCAAGCCCTAGTCATCACAATGCTCCATTATATTTGTCATCACAATCCTCCATTACATTTGGCTTCACAATGCTCCATGCCATATTTATCGCAATGGACTATGACATATGTCATCACAATGCTCCCTGACACCTGTCTTCAAAATACTCCATGCCCTTGACATCACAATTCTCCATGCCCTTGTCATCACAATGCACCATGTCCACTATCATCACAATAATCTATGAAACTTGTCAGACCAATTCTCCATGCCCCTGTCATCACAATGCTCCATGCCCTTGTCATCACAATGCTCCATGACACCTTTCATCACAATGCTCCGTGACTCCAATGCTCCATGACACCTTTCATCACAATGCTCCGTGACTCCAATCATCACAATGCTTCATGACGTTTGTCATCACAATTGTCCATGCCCTCGTCATCAACAGTCTCTGTGACCTTTTTAACCACAATGCTCAATGAACATTTCATCACAATTCTCTGTGAAACTTGTCATCACAATGCTCCATGTCTTTGTCAAAACAATGCTCCATGACCATTGTCATCACAATGTGCCATGCGCATTTCATCACAACGTTCCAAACCTTGTCATTGCAATGCTCCATAAACCTTGTAATCACAATGATCCATGCACTTCTCATCAAAATGCTCTCTCACCAGAGATATCACAATGTTCCATCACTAGTCATCACAATACACCCTCATCCTTGTAATCACAATGTTCCATGACCCTGACATCACAATGCTACATCCCCTTATCATCACAATGTTCCATGACCCCTGCCATCACAATGTTCCATAAGCACTGTCATCAAAATGCTCCATGACCCTTTCCATCCCAAAGCTCCAAGACCCCTGCCATCACAATATTCTATAACCCCTGCCATCAAAATGTTCCATTACACATTTTATCAAATTGCTGCATGACCCGGTCTTCAAAATGCTCCCTGCCCTTCTCATCAAAATGCACCATGCACTTGTCATTAAAATGCTCCATTACTTTTGTCATCACAATGTTCCAAGACCCTTTGCATCACAATTCTCCATGTCATTGTCATCACAATGCTCCATGAACCCTCTCATCACATTGCACCTTGCCCTGGTCATCACAAAGCTCCATGACACTTGTCATCACAATGCTCGATGCCCTTCTCATCACAATGCTTCATGCCCTTGTCATTACAGTCCTGCATGACCCATGTATCACAGTGTTCCGTGCCCTTGTCATCACAATGCTCCATGCCCACTCTCATCACAATAATCCATGAAACATTTCAGACATAAGTTCCATACCCTTCTCATCACAATGCTCGATTACCCCTGTCATAACAATGCACCATGACCCCTGCCATCACAATGTTCCACGGCCTAGTCATCACAAGGTTCCATGATACTTCTCATCACAATGCTCAAGACCCCGGAAATCACAATGCTCCATGCTCTTGTCATCACAAAGCTCCATGACGCATGTCATCAGAATGTTCCATGGGCTTCTCATCAAAATGCTCCATGCCCTTGTCATCACAATGCTTCAAGACCCTTGTAATCACAATGCTCCATGCCCCTTTTCATCTCAATGCTCCATGAACCCTGTCATCACAATGCACCATGCCCATCATCATAATGCTTCAGGCTATTGTTAGCACAAAGAAATCAAAATTATCCATGACCTCTCTCATCACAATGCTCCATGACCCCTGTCATCACAATACTCCATGAACGTTTTCAGCCCCATGCTCCATGACACTTGTTATCACAATGATCCATGCCCTTGTCATCACAATGCTCCATGACCCCTGTATTCACAATGCTCCGTGACGCTTGTCATCACAGTGCTCCATGTCACCTGTCATCACAATGCTCCATGCTTTTGTCAGCAAAATACTACATGACCTTGTCATTACAATGCTCTATGCGCTTGTCATCATAGTACTCCATTACCATTGTCATCAAAATCCTCCATGAACATTGGGATCTCTTTGCTTCATTCCCTTTGTCATCACAATCCTCCATGCTCCTTGAAATCAAAATGATTCATGACCTCTGTCATCACAGTGCTCCAAAACCTTGTGATCACAATGTTCCATAACACTTGTCATCACAATGCTCCATGATGCCTTTTTCATCACTATTCTTTATGCCGTTTTCATCACAATGCTCCATGCCATTGTCATCAAAATACTCCACAAGCTTTTCATCAGAATGCTCCATGACGCTTGTCATCACAATTCTCCATGCACTTGTCAGCACAATGCTCCCTGACTCTTGTCATCACAATGCTCCATGTGCTTGTCAGGACAATGCTCCATTACACATGTCATCACAATGCACCATACGCTTGTCATCACAGTGCTCGACAATCTCGTCATCATAATTCTCCATAAAACTTCTCATCACAGTGCTCCATGCACTTCTCATCAAAATGATCTCTCACCCCTGATATTACAAAGTTACATCACTATTCGTCACTATACACCCTCATCCCTGTCATCACAATGTTCCATGACTCCTGTCATCACAATGCTACATGCACTTATCATCACAATGTCCGATGACCTCTGACATCACATTATTCCAATACCCCTGTCATCAAAATGCTCCATGACCCTTTTCATCAAAATGCTCTATGACTCCTGACATCACAATGTTCCATAACACATGTCATCAAAATGTTCCATGACACTTTTCATCAAATTGCTCAATGACCCTGTCATCACACTGCTCCCGGCCCTTCTCATCACAATGCACAACGCCCTTGTCATCAAAATGCTCCATGATCTTTGTCATCACAAAGATCCATTACCCTTGGCATCACAATGCTCCATGTCATTTTCATCACAGTGCTCCATGAACGCTCTCATCACATTGCTCCATGCCCTTGTCATCACAAAGCTCCATAACACATGTCATCAGAATGCTCCATGGCTTCTCATCATAATGCTCTATGCCCTTGCCATCACAATGCTCCATTACCCCTGTCATAACAACGCTCCATGACCCCTGCCATCACGATGTTCCATGGCCTTGTTATCACAAGGCTCCATGACCCTTCTCATCACAATGCTCCAAGACCCCAGTAATCACAATGCTCCATGCCCCTTTTCATCTCAATGATCCATGAACCCTGTCATCACAATGCACCATGCCCATCATCATAATGCTTCATGCTATTGTCATCACTATGAAATCAAAATGCTCCATGAACTCTGTCATAAGAATGCTCCAAACCCTTGTGATCACAATATTCCATAACACTTGTCATCACAATGCCCCATGATACTCGTCATCACAATTATCCGTGGTCTTCTCATCACAATGCTCCATGAACTTTGTCATCACAATGCTCAATACCCTCGTCATCAAAATGCTCCCTGACACTTGTTATCTGTATGCTCCTTGAATCCTGTCATGAGAAGGCTCCATGGATTTTTCATCACAATGATCCATGCACTTTTCATCACAGTGCTCCAAGTCCCCTGTAATCACAATGTTCCATGCCCTTTTCATCACAAAGCTAAATGACGCATGTCATTAGAATGCTCCTTGGCCTTCTCCTCACAAATCTCCATTCCCTTGTCAGCACAGTCTTCCAAGACCCCTATAATCTCAGTGGTACATGCCCCTTTTCATCAGTATGCTCCATGAGATTTGTCATCACAAGGCACCATGGTTTTCTTATCACAATGCTCAAGAACATTGTCATTACAATGCTTCACGACCTTGTCATGAAAATTCTCAATGGCCCTTGTCATCATAATGCTCCAGTCCCTAGTCATCACAATGCTCCATTATATTTGTCATCAAAATCCTCCATTACATTTGGCATCACAATGCTCCATGCCATTGTCATCGAAATGGACCGTGACATATGTCATCAAAATGCTCCCTGACACCTTTCTTCAAAATACTCCATGTACTATTTATCACAATGCTCCATGCCCCTGTCATCACAATGATCCATGCCCTTGTCATCACAATGCTCCATGACCCCTGTCATCACAATGCTCCGTGACTCCAGTCATCACAATGCTTCATAGTATTTGTCATCACAATGGTCCATGCCCGCATCCTCACAAGGCTCTGTGTGCTTTTTAACCACAATGCTCCATGAACTTTTCATCACAATTCTCCGTGACCCTTATCATCACAATGCTCCATGCCTTTGTCAGAAAAATGCTCCATGACCCTTGTCATTACAATGTGCCACCTGCTTTTCATCCCATCGGTCCTCAAATTTGTCATCGCAATGCTCCATAAACCTTGTAATCACAATGCTCCTTGGCTTTCTCATCACAATGCTCCATTACCCCTGTCATAACAATGCTCCATGACCCCTGCCATCACAATGTTCCACGGCCGTGTCATCACAAGGCTCCATGACACTTGACATCACAATGTTCCAAGACCCCTGTAATCACAATGCTCCATGCCCCTTTTCATCAGTATGCTTCATGAGATTTGTCATCACAAGCCTCCATGGTTTCTCATCACAGTGCTCTAGGACCTTGTAATCACAATGTTTCACGACTTGTCATGAAAATACTCAATGGCCCGTGTCATCATAATGCTCCAATCCCTAGTCATCACAATGCTCCTTTAAATTTGTCATCACAATCCTCCATTACATTTGGCATCACAATGCTCCCTGCCATTGTCAACGCAATGGAACATGACATATGTCATCACAATGCTCCCTGACACCTGTCTTCACAATACTCCATGACCTTCTCATCACCATGATCCATGCCCTTGTCATCACAATGCACCATGTCCACTCTCATCACAATAATCTATGAAGCTTGTCAGACAAATGCACGATGCCCCTGACAACACAATGCTCCATGGCCTTGTCATCACAATCCTCCATGACCCCTGTCATCACAATGCTCCGTGACTCCAGGCATAACAATGCTTCATAACATTTGTCAATACAGTGGTCCATGCCCGCGTCATCACAAGGCTCTGTGACCTTTGTAACGACAATGCTCCTTGAACTTTCCATCACAATGTTCCGTGACCCTTGTCATCACAATGCTCCATGCCTTTGTCAGAAAAATGCTCCATGACCCTTGTCATCACAGTGTGCCACACAATTTTCATAACAACGGTCGACATATTTGTCATGGCAATGCTCCATAAATCTTGTAATCACAATGCTCCATGCTCTTCTCATCACAATGCTCCATAACCCCTGGCATATCAATGCTCCATGACCCCTGCCATCACAATGTCCCACGGCCTTGTCATCACAATGCTCCATGACCCTTGTCATCACAATGCTTGAAGACCCCTGTCATCACAATGCTCCATGCCCTTGTCATCACAAAGTTCCATGACACATGTCATCAGAATGTTCCATGAACTTCTCATCAAAATGTCCCATGCCCTTGTCATAACAATGCTCCCAGACCCCTGTAATCACAATGCTCCATGCAACTTTTCATCTCAATGCTCCATGAACCCTGTCATCACAATGCATCATGCCCATCATCATAATTCTTCTGGCTATTGTCAGCACAATGAAATCAAAATTCTCTATGTCCTCACAATGCTCCATGACCCCTGTCATTACAATACTCCATGAACATTTTCAGCCCAATGCTCCATGACCCTTGTCATCACAATGCTCCATGACACATGTCATCACAATGCTCCAGGCCTTTGTCAGCAAAATGCTACATGACGTTGTCATTACAATGCTCTATGCGCTTCTCATCACAATACTCCATTACCATTGTCATCACAATCCTCCATGAACCTTGGAAACACATTGCTTCATGCCTTTGTCATCACAATGTGCAAAGACCACTGTAATCACAATGGTCCATGCCCCTTTTCATCAGTATGCTCGATGAGATTTGTCATCACAAGGCTCCATGGTTTCTCATCACAATGCTCCAGGACCTTGTCATCACGTTGCTTCACGACTTGTCATGAAAATTCTCAATGGCCCGTTTCATCATAATGCTCCAAGCCCTAGTCATCACAATGCTCCTTTAAATTTGTCATCACAATCCTCCATTACATTTGGCATCACAATGCTCACTGCCATTGTCATCGCAATGGACCATGACATATGTCATCACAATGCTCCCTGACACCTGTCTTCACAATACTCCATGACCTTCTCATCACCATGATCCATGCCCTTGTCATCACAATGCACCATGTCCACTCTCATGACAATAATCTATGAAACTTGTCAGACCAAAGTTCCATGCCCCTGACATCACAATGCTCCATGCCCTTGTCTTCTCAATGCTCCATGAACCCTGTCATCACAGTGCTCCTTAACTCCAGTCATCACAGTGCTTCATTATATTTGTCATCACCATGGTCCATGCCTGCGTCATCAGAAGGCTCTGTGACATTTATAACCACAATGCTCCATGAACTTTCCATCACAATGCTCCGTGACTCCTGTCATCACAGTGCTCCATGCCTTTGTCAGAAAAATGCTCCATGACACTTGTCATCTCAATGTGCCACGCGCTTTTCAAAACAACGGTCCAAAAATTTGTCATGGCAATGCTCCATAAACTTTGTAATCACAATGCTCCATGTCCTTCTCATCACAATGCTGCATTACCCCTGTCATAACAATGCTCCGTGACCCCTGCCATCACAATGTTCCACGGCCTTGTCATCACAATGCTCCATGACACTTGTCATCACAATGCTCGAAGACCCCTGTAATCACAATGCTCCATGGCCTTGTCATCACAAACCTCCATGACACATGTCATCAGAATGTTCCATGGCCTTCTCATCAAAATGCTCCATGCCCTTGTTTTCAAATTGCTTAATGACCGCTGTAATCACAATGCTACATGCCACTTTTCATCTCAATCCTCCATGAACCCTGTCATCACAATGCATCATGCCCATAATCATAATGCTTAAGGCAATTGTCATCACAATGAAATCAAAATGCTACATAACCTCTGTCATCACAATGCTCCACATCGTTGTGATGACAATATTCCATAACACTTATCATCACAACACCCCATGACGCTCATAATCACAATTATCCATGGTCTTCTCATCACTATGCTCCATAACCTTTGTCATCACAATGCTCAATACACTTGTCATCACAATGCTCCCTGACGCTTGTCGTCAGTATGCTCCTTGAACACTGTCATGACAAGGGTCCATGCCTTTTTCATCACAATGATCCATGCCCTTTTCATCAAAATGCTCCAAGACACCTGTAATCACATTGTTCCATACACTTCTCATCACAGTGCTCCATGACACATTCATCAGAATGCTCCATGTCCTGCTCTTCAAAATGTTCCATGCCCTTGTCATAAAAATGCTCAAAGACCCCTGTCATCACAATGCTCCATGCCCCTTTTCATCAGAATACTCCATGAGACTTGTCATCACAAGTCTCCATGGTCTTCTCATCACAATGCTCCAGGACTTTGTCATCACCATGCTCCATTACCTTGTCATCACAATGTTCCATGACCCCTGTCATCACAGTACTCCATGATCATTTTCAGCCTAATGCACCATGACCTTCTCATCACAATGCTCCATGACCAATATCATCACAATGCTCCAGGACCACTGTCATCACAAAACTCCATTACCCCTGACAACACAGTATTCGGGGACTCTTGTCATCACAATGCTCCATGAAACCTGTCATCACAATACTCCATGAACATTTTCAGCCCAATGTTCCATGACACTTGTCATCAAAATGATCCATGCCCTTGTCATCCCAATGCTCCATGACCCCTGTATTCACAATGCTATGTGACGCATGTCATCACAGTGGTCCATGACACCTGTCATCACAATGCTCCATGCCTTTGTCAGCAAAATGCTACATGACATTGTCATTACAATGTTCTATGTGCTTGTCATCACAATACTCCATTACCATTGTCTTCAAAATCCTCCATGAACCTTGGGATAACATTGTTTCATGCCGTTGTCATCACAGTGCTCCATGATCCTTGAAATCAAAATGATTCATGACCGGTTTCATCACAATGCTCCAAACACTTGTGATCACAATGTTCCATAACACTTGTCATCACAACGCTCCATGATGCCTGTCATCAAAATACTCCATGCCCTTTTCATCACAATGCTCCATGACCTTTGTCATAACAATTCTCAATACACTTGTCATCACAATGCTCCCTGACACTTGTCGTCAGAATGCTCCATGAACCCTGTCACAAAAAGGCTCCATGCCTTTTTCATCACAATGCCACATGCAGTTTTCATCACAATGCTCCATGCCATTGTCATCCAAATACACCACAAGCTTGTCATCAGAATGCTCCATGACCCTTGTCATCACAATTCTCCATGCACTTACCAGCACTATGCTCCCTGACCCTTTTCATCACAATGCTCCAAGCCATTGTCATAACAATGTTCCATTACATTTGTCATCAGAATCCTCCATGACACTTGCATCACAATGCTCCATGCCATTGTTATCACAATGGGCCATTACATATGTCATCACAATGCTCCCTGACACCTGTCTTCCAATACTGTATGACCTGGTCTTCACAATGCTCCATCCCCTTGTCATCACAATGCGCCATTCCAACTGTCATTGCAATAATCTATGAAACATATTAGAACAATGATCCATGCCCTTGTCATCACAATGCTCCATGCCCTTGTTATCACAATGCTCCATGACCCCTGTCATCACAATGCTCCGTGACTCCAGTCATCACAGTGCTTCATGACCTTTGTCATCACAATGGTCCATGCCCTCGTCATCAACAGTCTCTGTGACCTTTTTAACCATAATGCTCCATGAACTTTTCATCACAATGCTCTTTGACCCTTGTCATCACAATACTCTATGCCTTTCTCAGCACAATGCTCCAAGACCGTTGTCATTACAATGCTCCATGTGCTTGTCAGCACAATGCTCCATGACACATATCATCACAATTTGCCATGCGCTTGTCATCAAGTGCTCCACAATCTTGTCATCACAATGCTCCATAAACCTTGTCATCACAATGCTCCATGCACTTCTCAACAAAATGCTCTCTCTCAACTGATATCACAATGTTTCATCACTATTCATCACAATACTCCCTCAGCCCTGTCATCACAATGTTCTATGACTCCTGTCATCACAATGCTACATGCACTTATCATCACAATGTTCGATGACCCCTGACATCACATTGTTCCATAACCCCTGTCATCAAAATGCTCCATGACCCTATTCATCAAAACGTTCCATGTCCCCTGACATCACAATGCTCCATGACCCCTGTCATCACAATGCTCCATGCCCTTTTCATCACAATGCTCCATGCCATTGTCATCACAATAATCCATAAGCTTGTCATCAGAATGCTCCGTGACACTTGTCATCACAATGCTCTATATGCACTGTCATCACAATGCTCCATACCCCTTGTCATTACAGTGCTCCATGACGCTCGTCATTCACAATTATCCATGGTCTTCTCATCACAATGCTCCACGCCCTTGTCATCTAAATGCTCCATGACACTTGTCATCTCAATGCTCCATGGCCACTCTCATCACAATGCTCCATACCCCTTGTCATTATAGTGCTCCATGACGCTCGTCATCACAATTATCCATGGTCTTCTCATCACAATGCTCCACGGTCTTGCCATCACAAAGCTCCATGCCCTGGTCATCACAATGCTCCATGTTCCCTATCATCACAATTCTCCACGTTCTTGGCATCACTATGTTCCATGACACTTCCCATCACAGTGTTAAATGCTTTGTCATCACAATACTCCACAAGCTTGTCATCAGAATACTCCATGACCCTTGTCATCACAATGATCCATGACCCCTGTCATCACAATGCTCTATGAGACGTATCATCACAATGCGCCATGCCCCTTGTCATTACAGTGCTCCATGATGTTCGTCCCCAGAATTATCCATGTTCTTCTCATCACAGTGCTCCACGGTCTTGCCATCACAATGCTCCATGCCCTGGTCATCTCAATGCTCCATGTCCCTTGTCATCACAATTTTCCACGTCCTTTTCATCACAATGCTCCATGACATTTCTCATCACAATGTTACATGCTATTGTCATCACAATTCTCCATGCACTTGTCATTGTAATGCCCCATGACCACTGTCATAGCAATCTCCATGCCATTGTCATCACAAAGCTTCATGACCTTTTCATCAAAATTCTCAATGGCCGTTGTCATCACAATGCTCCATGCCCTTGTCATCACAATGCTCCATGACCCTTGTCATCACAATGCTCCAAGCCCTTATCATCACAATGCACCATTACATTTGTCATCACAATCCTCCATAAAACTTGGCATCACAATGCTCCATGCAATTGTCATCACAATGGAACATGAAATATGCTATCACAATGCTCCCTGACACCTGTCTTCACAATACTCCATGACCTTGTCATCACAATGCTCCATGCCCTTGTCATCACAAAGTGCTATGCCCACTGTAAACACAATTATCCATGAAACTTGTCAGACCAATGCTCCATGCCCCTGTCATCACAATGCTACATGACACCATTCATCAAAATGCTCCGTGTGTCCCATCATCACAAGGCTTCATGACATGTGTCATCACAATGGTCAATGCCCTCATCATCACAAGGCTCTGTGAAATTTGTCACCACAATGCTCCATGAACTTTTCATCACAATGTTCCATGTCATTGTCATCACAATTCTCCATGAACGCTCTCATCACATTGCTCCATGACTTGTCATCACAAAGCTCCATGATGCATGTCATCAGAATGCTCCATGGCCTTCTCATCACAATGTTCCATGCCCTTGCCATCACAAAGCTCCATTAGCCCTATCATAACAATGCTCCATGACCCCTGCCATCACGATGTTCCATGGACTTGTCATCACAAGGCTCCATGACGATTCTCATCACAATGCTCCAAGACCCCTGTAATCACAATGCTCCATGCCCCTTTTCATTTCAATGATCCATGAACCCTGTCATCACAATGCACCATGCCCATCATCATAATGCTTCATGCTATTGTCATCACAATGAAATCAGAATTCTCCATGACCTCTGTCATCATAATGCTCCAAACCATTGTGATCACGATGTTCCATAACACTTATCATCACAACACCCCATGACGCTCGTCATCACAATTATCCATGGTCTTCTCATCACAATGCTCCATGACCTTTGTCATCACAATGTTCAATACACTTGTCATCACAATGCTCCTTGACACTTGTCGTCAGTATGCTCCATGAACCCTGTCATGACAAGGTTCCATGCCTTTTTCATCACAATATTTCATGCCCTTGTAATCACAAAGCTCCATGATGCATGTCATCAGAACGCTCCATGGCCATCTCATCCCAATGCTCGATGCCCTTGTCATCAGAATGCTCCACGACTCCTGTAATCACAATGCTCCATGCTCCTTTTCATCAGAATATTCCATGAGACTTGTCATCACAAGTTTCCATGGTCTTCTCATCACAATGCTTCAGTACCTTGTCATCACAATCCACCAGGATCCCTGTCATCACAATACTCCATGAACATTTTCAGCCCAATGCTCCTTGACCTTCTCATCACAATGCTCCATGACCCCTGTGATCTCAATGCTCCATGACCCCTGTCATCACAACGATCCATGAACCCTGACAACAAAATGATCCGGGACTCTTGTCATCAAAATCCTCCATGCCCTTGTCATCCCAATGCTCCATGACCCCTGTAATCACAATGCTCCATGACACTTGTCATCACAGTGCTCCATGAACCTTGTCATCACAATGCTCCATGCCTTTGTCAGCAATATGCTACATAATCTTTTCTTCAAAATGCTCCATGCGCTTGTCATCACAATCCTTCATGACCCTTGGGATCACATTGCTTCATGCCCTTGTCATCTCCCTCTTGCCGTTCTGGTTTTTACAGATTTTCAGATGTCCCTTTTGACCCGTGGGAAGTGACAATTCTTTGTAGTGTGGATTTGCATTGCACTCTTGCTAGATTGACCAAAAAGGGCGTATGCGTTTTCTCCTGAATATATTCAGGAGAAAAGGGATACGCCCTTTTTGGCCAAGTGCATCATTGTCAAAGTTGTGATTATTTTCCTGTGCTTTAAAGGCGATTCCAATTTACCTCTTGAAATATGTTTTGTGCAATTCTGCCTCATTTTCAAGTCAGCTTCGTTGCCTTCCCTAAACAGATTTTTGGAAGAGAGTAGTCCTTTATAACTCTGTAGTTTTGTGAATTGCTGTGCCCGTGAGCTCCAATTTTCAAATCCCATTTTTGGGAGCTGACCGCAAATCCACAAGTTTGCTTCAGGACCTATACTTGTACCAGGGCTGGCTATACTGTTCCCTGTGGGTGGCTGAGGCTTTGGTTAATTCTTCTTCCTGACGGGAAATTAGAGTGACATGTGCCCGTCGAAATGCCTACGTCTACTCTCTGATTTGTTCTCCCTCTTCCCTTTCATCCTTTGCACAATTAGCAAACTGTGCGAACGAGGAGGTTATAGGGGCTGGATCTCCTAAGTTGGGAGATTGATAGTAAAGCAGTTGCAATGCCAAACTGGAGCACAAGGAGTGGAAAAATTAGGAGACTTTTAGAAACCTTTCGCCATCACAGGGTGTCCATGCTCTAGGTTTCCCATACACGTTATAACTGTAGTGATATTCCTTTCTACCTGGAGATTTGGGATCCATGGAATGGTGGCATGCATTACTACTTTAAAGGGTCTGCATTTTCTCTCCCAATCTCCAGTCCTCTCAGTCCCAAGTGTCCAGCCTTATGTCTCATCCAGCTGTCTTTGCAGAGAGGGTCATTCCCGGTTTCATCAGAACCCCTGAAGGAATTGTGTAAGAATTTCGCTTTTTTTGTGTGTGTGTTTTTGAAATTCATTTTTATAATGGGGTTGAGCTGATTTTCACTGACGTATTTATGCCGGTCTAGACACACTTGATTCCCTTACGGAGACATATCAATACATAGGTTTTAAGATTCTTACTAGTCAGATATATTCCTCTGCAGGGAATAGGGGTTTTGAGTCCCGTTCACTGAGGAAGGGGTAGGTCTCGTCTATTCTGTATTTGGTTTATGGAATGGTACCTGTGCTAATATCAAACTCTGGTTTTATGCATCACCCCACCTCTCCTTTCCCATTGAACAGGCATAAGAGTGTTTTCTAAATGTGAGACTCTGTTCTCTTTCTTAATTCAGTTCATGTGTTGTGATGTTGACATTCCCTCTGTAAGTGATATCTTATGATAAGATTCTTTTTCTGTGTGACTAATTTCACTTAGAATCATCATACCTAAATCCACTCTTTATGCTGCTACTGGCCTTATGACATTGATTTCACGTCTGAGTGATATTCCATTGTACAAAATTACCACAAGTTATTTATGCATTTCTCTTTTTCCTGGGATATTTAAGGTGTACCGAAGTTGAGGTTCTTGTATGCAGAGCAGCCCTAAATTTTGGGGTGCCTGTGTCTTGTCAATATTTAGTCTTCCCAAGTTATATGCCCATGAGTTGAAGTCCACTTTCCTCCTGGGCTTTGTATTTAAATGTTTTAGGAAACAGCATACACTTCTTCAGAGTGGCTCTTGGATATTTATACCCCACCCATCAGCGTGACTAGGCTCCCTGTTCTCCATGACCTCTCCAGCATTTCTGGTTTGTACACATTTTTTGGATGGCCTTTCTGATCAGTGGACATTGAGACTTCTTTGTTGTGCGGATTTGCATTTACCGCTTGCTTGGTTGGCCAAAAACTCTGTATGCGTTTTTTTCCTAAAGATATTCACGAAAAAAACGCATACACCCTTTTGCCCAACTGCATCATTTTAGAAATTCTGCTGCTTTCCATATGCTTTAAATGTGAGTACAATCTACCTTTTGAAATCTGTTTCCTGCAATTCTGCCTCTCATTCAGATCCTCTTCGTTGCCTTACCTGAATATATTTTTGGACGTTGGTTATCATTTATATCTTTGCACGTCTTTGAATTGTCTGCCCCTGAGCTCCATTTTGCAACTCGTGGTTTTTGTGAGCTGGCCGCCAAACCTTTGGATTGCTTCTGGCCCTATTCTGGTTCTGAGGAGGCAGGCTGAGCCTTTGGTTAATTCTTCTTCCTAATGAGAAATTAGAGTGACATGTGCCTGTCAAAACTCCTACAGCTAATCTCTCATTGGTTCCCCCCTTCCCATTTATCCTCTGCACAAATTGCAAATTGTGTGAAACAGGAGGTTAAAGGTGCTTATTCTCCAAGTGGGGAGATTGTTAGTAATGTGGCTGGAATGGCGAACCCCAGCACCAGGAGATCAAAAATGAGGTGCATTTTAGACACCTTTCCTGAGCACACGGTGTACATTCATCTCGGTTTCCCAGGCATGTTTTTGCTGTCAGAAGATTCCCTTGAACCTGCCGATTTGGGACCCATGGAATGGGTACCAGGCAGTATTAATTTAAAAGGTCTGCATTTCCTCACACAGCCTCTCTAACATCTCTTAGCCTGCATAGCTTCCAGCCTTATATATCATCCTGCTGTGGATCTACATGTGTTCAATCCCTGTTACATTGTAGCCCTTCAACAATTGTTGTAAGAATTTTTGTCTGTCTCACTGTTTTTATAAATATTTTAAAATTTATTTTTATATTGGTTACAGCTGATTTTCAAAGCTCTGTTTTTTGCTGCTGTACATCCACTTGATTCATGTACTGAGAGACAACAATAAATTATTTTTCAGATGCTTACGAGTCATATGTATTATTGTCCACTGACTTGAGTGGGCTGAGTGCAGTTCTTTGAGGTACTGTGTAGGCCTTGTCAGTTATTCAATTCGGTACTTGGAATGGTATCTTTGCTAATTTCAACCTCCTGGATAATACCTCACCATTCCCCACCTTTCCCATTTAGCAGCCTTATGTCTATTTTCTACATATTTGACTATGTTTCTGTTTTGTAGTTTATTTCATGTGTAGCCATTTTTGATTCCACCTTTAAGTGACATCTTATGATATGTGTCTTTTTCTTTCTGACATATGTCACTTAGAATGATCGTATGTAACTCCTCCAGAGTTGTTACAACTGGCCTTATTTCATGGATTTCTGGATGAGTAATATTCCACTCTACATAAGTACCCCATCTCTTTTATCCATTTTATCCTTCCAGGGACATTTAGGTTATATCCAAGTGGAGGCCCTTTTTAACAGAGAGGTGGTAAACGTTGGCGGGCCTGTTTTCTGTCCATTTTTGTTTTTCCCAAGGTATACGCCCATGAGTGCAAGTGCCCTATGCTCTGTAGCTCATTTTTTAGATGTTTTAGCAAACACAATACACTTCTCCAGAGTGGCTGTTGGCAAATTACATTTCCACTATCAACCTCACAGTGCTCCCTTTTCTCCTCGCCCTGTCCTGCATTTCTGGTGTTTACACTTTATGAGGATGGCCCTTCTGACTGATGTGAAGTGATACATTTTGTAGTATTGATTTCCAGTGCCCACCTGTTTGGTTGGATAAAAAGTGTGTATGGCCTTTACTTGAATATATTCAGAAAAATTGCATACGCCCTTTTGGGCAAACTGCATCATTGGCGATGTTCAGCCCCTTTTCTTGTGCTTTAATGGGGAGTCCTTTCTACCTCTTCAAATCTGTTTCCTGCCACTCTCCCTTGCTTACAAGTCCTTTTCTGTGACTTACCTCAAGATATTTTTCGACAATAGATATTTTCAACTCTGCAGTTTCATGAATTTTAGTGCCCCTGAGTTCCATTATTCAACTTGTGTTTTTGGAAACTGGACACAAAACAGCAGGATTTCCTCTAGCCCTATTCTGTTTCCCTGGGCAATTCTAGCCTTTGATGAATTTGTCTTCCGGATTGGAAATTAGAGTGGCATGTGCCTGTCCGAACAACTAAGACTTGCCTCTAATTTTTTCTCATCCTTCCGCTTCATCCTCTGGACAAATTCCAAACTGTGTGCAACAGGATGTTGACGGTGCTGATATCCCCAAGTGAGGAGATTGTTAGGAAAGATGCTGGAGGGGTGAACCCGAGCACCAGGCGATGAGGAGATGAGGTGCCTTTTCCAAACTCTTTCCGATCAAACGGTGTACCATCCTCTAGGTGTGACAGTCATGTTTTAGCTGTAGGAAGGGTCCCGTGCATGTAAGGAGAACACCAGGGATTTTTCCAAATCAGTGTCTCCCCGAACCCCAAATTGGGGAATTTTTAAGCTACGGCTACACGTATGTCCATTAAGGGCCTTGGGAAATAGGCAGAGCCCAAACTTTAGATGATTGAAATCTTCAGGGTCAGAAGTGTTCACCATCGGCCTTGCTTAGGTTACATTTTATCTGTCATTGATAGATGATGTCAATAAAAATATCGATTCTTTTTCAGGTTATTTCCCCTTATAGGTTATTGCAAAATATTCAGTGTAGTTCCCTGTGCTATACAGTAGTTCCTTGTTGATGATCTATTTTATACATAGCAGTGTGTATGTGTTAATCCCAAACTGTTAATATATCCCTTCTCCTACCTTTCCCCTTTGGTAATAATAAATTATAAGATTTTATAGTTCTCAGAAACGGGGGAGCTGAAAGAGAGGTATCCTTTTCAATGGAAAAGCATTCAAAACAAGATTGAAGCTTCAGCCAAGAGTATTCGATGTACATCCATGGAAATCAATCACTTCATTTCTCTAATGTTGACCTGACAAATAAGACAGACGTCTTCACTGAACTTGCTTATAGTAAAGTGATGGAAATATCAAAGGTAAGTCTTAGAAACATCTTATTTTACCCGAGCATTATACACTGCTCTATGTTAACTACAGTTTGGCTCACACATCTGTTCATTGAAGTTACAATGTTCTCAATTTCTGTTACTGATCCTCCAGAGTGGACCCCAACAGGAGTCCCCATGCCCAGTGTCATTGGAACCAACAGATCAAGACTGAGTTTGGTTCAGAAGCAAAGGAAACATTATTTTTAAAACAGAATGGAGGGGTGAGAGCGTGCACTCCCCCAAGGGCTGTGGGATGGGATGCTGTGTAGGGATCCCGGCAGCATCCTTGGGAGGGAGGGGATGGAGCTCTCGAGGGCTGGGTTGGCTGCAGCTCAGGCTCTTTGCCATGGAGTCTGCATGGGAACCCGCTAGCTGAGGTGTCGACCCAGCCATTCTGCACTAGGAAATCGGGTCTGAAGTGCCAGGTGTGGGACCTCTGCATACGGAACCCTAGGAGCACGTGAAATTAGACAAAGCACAAAGAAAAAACAGGTTAGACTTTATTTTATTGCCCAGATTCTCTTTTTATCTCCCAGGAATTTTTACTGAATGTTGCCGGAGACAAACACCTCCTCTGCTTTTTGTTCCGTTCCTCATTCTTGGGGTGTTGACTGTGCAGACCCCTCTTTTGTAAGTGCTTCATGCTCTGGTGGGAGCCCTGATACCTGGGGGGAGGGGCAAAACATCTCCCCACCAGCCTCCAGGTGAGGTTGATTGTCCCAAGGCCTCCTGCACAACTTCTCGTCTGCCTGAGCACCAGCACTGGAAGTGTTACAGATTCTAATGACCTTTAATGGTCCAGGAAAGAGATGAGCAGAGATGCAGCAGTGGCAGGTTTCACCCCACCCCACATTTGTTTGGCGACCTTAGGCTGACGGTTTTTGCCAGCCTAGATGCTCTGACCAGTAGTCTGTGCTTTCTTTAATTAGGTCCCTGAATTAATGTACAAACAGCACCATGTGTCAGAACCCTGGCCGCGCAACTCCCAGACAGTCCAGGGTCAGTTGTGATCCAGGACCATGACGTCCACTGAGTCAACGGCCTTTAGAAGTAGCCAGCAGTCCAGCCGGTCATATTGGCCACCATCACCGCGGTGTCTGTAGGGTTTTCTATGGTGAAAGCGTGATATACGTTTCCCCCGCCAAGCTTATTAGCTCCCCTCTGGGTGCAGGAAGTCCTGCAAGCAGTAGTCTGCTCTTTCGGGGCACAGCCTTGTTGTTTTCTGAGAGAAACTCCAGGTCAAGTGATGGTCACACGAGTCATCTTGGTGGCCCGTTGCTCCCGTTTGTCTCTCTGGAGGTTGGAGTTGGAGGGCCTCCTCACTCGAGGTCAGTGTGCCCAAAGAGTGACCCCTGCAACTTCAGGGCATGATGGGTGGTTAGGATCACCACGTGGGGTCCTTTTCCCTTAGGAGGGAGCTGGCCTTGCAGGCTGCTGATTTCCAGCTTTGTAGATACCCCAGTATCCTGGCCTGATGAGTTGGTGGGCAAAGCCCTTGGTGACCATAGTTTATCATACCTGAAGGGCATTCTTGTGTTGCTCCATTTCAAGTGGTCCCAGTTTTTGCACTATGGCTCCAAGGACGATTAACCTTTGACCGGGTATGTAAAGGTCAAAAGGTTTAGCTAAATTAGGGAGTTCCTTGGCAAGGGTCTGAATTGACTTCTCTTTCCATTCTTGAAAGGCTGCTTCTGGATTCTATACAAAAGGATCATCATCTTTCTGTGTCAGTGTTTCATGTAGAGGCCCAGCTATTAGACTGTAGTTTGGGATCCAGATGCAGAAAACCTTGGCCTCCGCAGGAACCCCTAAGCTGTCTTCTAGTTTTAGAAGAGGTAAGGCTGCAAATGGCTTCTTCCCTATCCTGGGATGCGTTTCTCCGAATATCTGTGAGAATGAAGCCCAGACATGTCACCTTAGCCTGGGATATTTGAGCCTTTTTCTTGGACACCTTTTATCCTTTCTTGGCTAGGTAGTTCAGAGGCGTCTTTAGTAGGCCTGGGGATCAGAATGTCATCTGCATATTGAAAGAGGGTTCCCTTTTACAGAGGTAGAACGTTTAGGTCTTTAGAGGACATTTCCCCAATGATGGTGTGGGGATTTTTGAACCATTGGGGCAGGACGGCCCAGCATTATTGCTTGTGTTGCATGTTGTTTCCTGCCACTCACAAGCCGAAAATTCTTGTGACTCTGAGATGAATGGAATACAGAAGAAGGCATCATTGAAGTCTAATACAGAATGCCATGGCCTGCTGGATGGTAGAATGAGCAGCAGGGTGTAGGAAATAGGAGCTACTGGATGTATATCCTCGGTGGCTTCACTGACTGTCCTGATATCCTTTACCAGGTCTCCAGCAGCCCATGGGGCTCTCGTCGTCAGGCCAATCCCAGGATATGGAGCTCACCTGGGCTGCACCCCCCACCCCACAGCCTACGGGGCTCTCGTGGTCAAGTCCCTCCCAGGGTATGGAGCTCACCTGTGCAGCTACCCAGCAGCCCATTGGGCACTCATAGTCAGGCCCTTACCAGGATACAGAGCTCCCCTGGGCAGGTACCCCAGCAGGGCTGGACACACAGGAACTGTGCACATAGCCCACCTTGCAGAGAATCCCCAGCTTACCTGTCGCTCACAGCTGACACAGAACACCTCAGAGCAGGACTTGAACTAACAAACAGCAGCTCTGACAGGTCTGTGACCCTGGTTATCACTCTGCGCAGCCTCTCTCTGCCTGGTCTTCCAGACACTTCCAGTGCAGCCAGGGCACCAGGCCTCTGTCTCCACCCACCATCACTCCTCTCCCTGACTCCTGGGTTCCTCTCATTAGGATAGGGTCTTCTTGAAGTTGTTTTCCACTCATGGACCAGATAAAATGATAAGAAAACAAGCCGCAGCTGCAGCCCCTTGTCGAGCCTGACTCTCAAGGGCCCACACCTGTTCCTTGGGCGTAGCCCGTTTAGCAAGGTTCAGTTTCTGCAACTGTGAGCCCCTGAGGGTTGAGGATTGGCTGATTTGGCAGCCTGACACTGCCTGCCAGCCCTCTCCAGGTGTGCCTGGGTTGAGGTCAATATAAACACCTCTCCAGTCATTAAGAGCCCCTGTAGCTGTGCCTGACGCCATATTCTCTGCCCCGTCAGCAGTGTCGGGGCTGGGGTGGTGGGAGGGAGTGAGGGGCCGTGGCTTTGTGGGTGGCCCAGTGTGAGTGGGGCTCTGCTGGACTTTAAGCAGGAGTTGCCAGGCTGCCACCTGCTAAAGAAGAGGATGTGTCACCCATACCTGCCGCTGGACTTTCTCCCCAGGCGGAGGTGAGGAAGTAAAAAACAGTGGGGACCATGGCAGGAGAGGAATCTCAGGCAGGGAAATGGAAAGTTTCCAGAAGAGCATCTGGGGCCAGGACCATCCTAACTGGCCAGCAGGCACCAAGTCGGCCTACGTGCTGTCGCTGGTGTGGCTCCACAGCCCTTCCTCTAGGCTTGCAAGTGCTTGTACATATTCAGGTGTTTTACCTGGAAAGGGTGGGAAGAGTTCAGCTGCAGCAGGACTCGGGCTCAGCTCACATTTACTCACAGACGCCTCGACACAGTTCCCCAGCTTTGCAATGAGGATGCTCCTTGTGGGGGGGAGCGCTGCTGACTGCATGGGAGACGATTTCCCACCTCTGACCAACTTAAGAATTTTTTACCACTGGAGCTAGTGCCCTGATACGATTTTCCTCTGTATAACTGGTGGGTTCTGTTTTTTTTTTTTTTCTTTTTTTCTTTTTGGTTCAAGGTAGATTTTATTTATTCCTCTTTTTTTAAATTTGGAGATATAAACATGGAAATAATGCATTAATATAAAGACATCTATGTGAAGGGAAAACTTTTATTCTGTTTTATTTTATTAAATGTTATTTATATATTTTTAATTTTTAAAAAATTATTTATTTCTTTTATACAGCAGGTTCTTATTGGATATCTATTTTATACATATAAGTGTGCACATGTGAATCCCAGTCTCCCAATTCATCCCACCACCACCCTCACATGGTGTTCCCCCCTTGGTGTCCATATGTTTGTTCTCTACATCTGTGTCTCTCTCTCTGCCCTGCAAACCGGTTCATCTGTATCATTTTTCTAGGTTCCACATATATGCATTAATATACAATATTTGTTTTTCTCTTTCTGACTTACTTCACTCCGTATGACAGTCTCTAGATCCATCAAGGTCTCTACAAATGACCCAATTTCATTCCTATGTATGGCTGTGTAATATTCCATTGTATATAAGTACCACATCTTTATCCATTCGTCTGTCTGTGGGCACTTAGGTTGCTTTCATTACCTGGCTATTGTAAATAGTGCTGCAATGAACACTGTGTTGAATGTGTCTTTTTGATTTATGGTTTTCTCTGGGTATATGCCCAGTAGTGGGATTGCTGGATTATATGGTAATTCTATTTTTAGTTTTTTAAGGAACCTCCATACTGTTCTCCATAGAGACTGTATCGATTTACATTCCCAACAATAGTGGAAGAAGGTTCCTTTTCTCCACACCCTCTCCAGCATTTGTTGTTTGTAGATTTTCTGATGATGTGACGTGATACCTCATTGTACTTTCGATTTCCATTTCTCTAATAATTAGTGATGTTGAGCAGATTTTCATGTGCGTACTGGCCATCTCTATGTCTTCTTGGAAGAAATGTCTATTTAGATCTTCCATTTTTGTATCGGGTTGTTTGTTTTATTTATATTGAGCTGCATGAGCTGTTTATATATATTGGAGATTAATCATTTGTCCATTGATTCGTTTGCAAATATTTTCTGCCATTCTGAGGGTTGTCTTTGTGTCTTGTTTGAAGTTTCCTTTGCTTTGCAAAAGCTTTTACGTTTCATTAGGTCCCATCTGTTTAGTTTTCTTTTTTATTTCATTACTATAGGAGGTGGATCAAAAAAGATCTTGCTGTGATTTATGTCAGAGTATCCTTCGTAAGTTTTCCTCTCAGAGTTTTATACTGTCCGGTCTTACATTAAGGTCTCTAATCCATTTTGAATATATTTTTATGTATGGTGTTGGGGAGTGTTCTAACTTCATTCTTTTACATGTAGCTGTCCATATTTCCCAGCACCAATGATTGAAGAGACTGTCTTATCTCCATTGTATAGTCTTTCCTCCTTTGTCATAGATTAGTTGACCATAGGTGTGTAGGTTTATCCTTGGGCTTTCTTTTTTTTTTTTTTTTCCTTTTACACGTTTATTGGAGTATAATTGCTTTACAATGGAGTGTTCGTTTCTGCTTTATAACAAAGTGAATCAGCTATACATATACAAATATCACCAGATCCCCTCCCTCTTGCATCTCCCTCCCACACTCCATATCCCACCCCTTTATGTGGTCACAAAGCACCGAGCTGATCTCCCTGTTCTATGTGGCTGCTTCCCAGTAGCTATCGGTGTTACATTTGGTAATGTATTTATGTCCATGCCACTCTCTCACTTCGTCCCAGCTTACCCATCCCCCTTCCGGTGTCCTCAAGTCCTTTCTCTATGTCTGTGTCCTTAATCCTGTCCTGCCACTAGGTTCTTCAAAATCTTTTTTTTTTTCTTCATTAGATTCCGTATATCTCTGTTAACATACAGTATTTGTTTTTCCCTTTCTGACTTACTTCACTGTGTAGGACAGATTCTAAGTCCATCCAACTCAGTACAAATAACTCAGTTTTGCTTCTTTTTATGGCTGAGTAATATTCCATTGTATATATGTGCCAGATCTTCTTTATCCATTCATCTGTCGATGGACACTTACGTTGCTTCCATGTCCTGGCTAATGCAAATAGAGCTGCAATGAACATTTTTGTACATAACTCTTTGAATTATGGTTTTCGCAAGGCAAATGCCCAGTAGTTGGATTGTTGTGTCGTATGGTACTTCTATTGTTAGTTATTTAAAGGAACCTCCGTACAGTTCTCCCTAGTGCCCATATCAATTTAAATTCCCACCCACAGTGCAAATTTGTTCCCTTTTCTCCAATAAAGGCCTCTCCAGCATTTATTGTTTTGTAGATTTTTTTGATGATTGCCACTCTGACTGCTGTGAGGTGATACCTCATGGTAGTTTTGATTTGCATTTCTCTAATGATTAGTGATGTTCAGCATCCTTTCATGTGTTTCTTGGTAATCTGTATATCTTCTTTGGAGAAATGTCTATTTAGGTCTTCTGCCCTTTTTTGGATTGGGTTGTTTGTTTTTGTGATATTGAGCTACATGTGGTGCTTGTAAAGTTTGGAGATTAATCCTTTGTCAATTGCTTCATTTGAAAATATTTTCTCCCATTCTGAGGGTTGTTTTTGCATCTTGTTTATGTTTTCCTGTACTGTGTAAAAGCTTTTAAGTTTCATTAGGTCCCATTTGTTGATTTCTGTTTTTATTTCCATTTCTCTAGGAGGTGGGTCAAAAAGGAACTTGCTGTGATTTATGTCATAGAGTGTTCTGCCTATGGTTTCCTCTAAGTGTTTTATAATGTCTGGTCTTATATTTAGATCTCTAATCAACTTAGAGTTTATTTTTGTGTATGGTGTTATGGAGTGTTCTAATTTCATTCTTATATGTATAGGGGTCCAGTTTTTCCAGCACCAATTACTGAAGAGACTGTCTTTTCTCCATTGTATATCCTTAGCTCCTTTGTCATAGATGAGATAGCCATAGGTATGTAGGTTTATCTCTGGGCTTTCTGTCCTGTTCCATTGATCTGTGTTTATGCCAGTCTACATACACTTGATTCCATTATGGAGACATATAAATACATAGGTTTCAAGGTTATTACCAGTCAGATGTATTCCTCTTCAGTGAATAGGGTGTTTTGTGTCCAGTTCATTGAGAAAGGAGTAGGTCTTATCTATTATATATTTGGTATATGGAATGGGATCTGTGCTAATTTCAAACTCTGCTTTTACACATCACCCCACGTCACCTTTCCCCTTAAGGAGGCATAAGTGTGTTTTCTAAATGTATAACTCTGTTCTCTTTTGAAATTCAGTTCATGTGTAGCCATGTTTACATTCCCTCTATAAGTGATATATAACAATAAGTTTCTTTCTCTTTGTGGCTTATTTCACTTAGCATCATCATACCTAAAGCCACTCATTAAGCTGCTATTGGCCTTATGACATTGATTTTATGTCTGAGTGACATTCCATTGTATATAAGTACCACAACATCTAAATCCATTTTTTTTTTCCTTTCCTGGGATATTTAAAGTGTACCAAAGTCGAGGTTCTTGTAAACAGAGCAGCCTTAAACTTTGGGCTGGCTGTGTGTTGTGGATTTTTAGTTTTCCCAAAATACACGCCCATGAGTGGAAGTGTGCTATGCTCTGTAGCTCTGTTTTGGAAAACAACATACAGTTCTCCAGAGAGGCTGTTGGCAATTTACATCCTGTCCATCGGCGTAACCAGGCTCCCTTTTCTCCATGGCCTGTCCTGCATTTGTGGTTTTTACACTATTTGCGGATGGCCCTTTTGATTGGAGGTAAGGCATACTTCTCTGTAGTGTGGAATTGCAATGCCTGATGGCTTGCTTAGCCAAAAAGGGCATATGCATTTTTTCCCGAATATATTCAAGAAAATACACATACTCCCTTTTCAGCTAAGGGCAACATTGTCAAAGTTCTTTCGCTTTTCATGTGCTTTAAAGACGACTCCAATCTACCTCTTGAAATCTGTTTCCTTCAATTGTGCCTTGCATTCAAATCATCTTCACTGTCTTACCTCAATATATATCTGGATGATAGTTGTCCTTTATAACTCTGCAAGTTTGTGAATTGCTGTGCCCCTGATTTCCATTTTTCAACTCGCCTATTTGTGAGCTGGCTGCAATACCGCAGGATGGCTTTAGGCCCTAGTCTGGTTCCAGGGCTTCAGGCTGAGCCTTTGGTTAATTATTCTTCCTGGTGGGAAACTAGAGTGACATGTGCCCATGCAAACACCTACAGCTAATCTCTCATTTATTCCCCCTCTTCCTGTTCATCCTCTGCACAGTTTGCAAACTGTGCATAACAGGAGGGTAAAGGTGCTGACACTCCAAGTGGGGATATTTTTAGTAATTCAGATGGAATGGTGAAGCCGAGCACGACAAAAGGAAAAATGTGGTACCTTTTAGAAAACGTTCCCAATTACACAGTGTACCATCCACTGGTTTTCCCATGCATGTTTTAACTGTAGGAAGATTCCCTTAAAAATGGAGAGTTGGGAACACTAGAACGGGTAGCACACAGTATTGCTCTAAGTGCTGTTCTTTTGCTCACACAACCTCAGCAATCTTGTCAGCCCCAAGTGTCCAGTCTTACGTCTCATCCAGCTGTGGGTGTAAAGATGGTCAATCCAGGTTGCATCACAGGCCCTGAAAGTAATTTTTAAAACTTTCTCACTGTTTCACTGTTTTTGCAATTTGCTTTTGAAATTTATTTTTATAAGTGGGTTTAAGTGAATTTCAGTGCTGTGTTCATGCAGTTATACATAGACAGGATTCCTTTATGGAGACATGAGAATACATATGTTTTAAAATACTTAGAGTCAGACATATTCCTCTGCAATGAATTGGGGGTGTTGGGTCCAGTTCACTGTGCCAGGAGTAGGTATTGTGTATTACATACATGGTTTATATAACGGTATCTGTGCTAATTTAAAACTGTGGTTTTATGCATCACCCCACCTCGGGTTTCCCCTTAAGGAGGCTGGAGATGTTTTCTAAATGTGTGACACTGTTGTGTTTGTAATTCAGTTCATGTGTACATTCCCGATATGAGTGATATGTTATGATAAGATTAGTTACATTGTTATCTTTCCTAACTCAGTTCATATGTAGCCATGTTTACAGGACCTTTATAAGTGATATCTTATGATAAGTTTCTTCTTCTGTGTGAATTATTTCAATTAGAATCATCGTACCTGAATCCACTCATTTTGCTGCTACTGGCCTTATGACATTGATTTCATGGCTGTGGGATATTCCATCGTATGTAAGTACCACAATTTCTTGAACCATTTTTGTCTTTCCTAGGATATTTAAGGTGTACCCAAGATGAGGTTCTTGTAAGCAGTGCAGCCCTAAATATTGTGGTGGCTCAGGCTTATTGATTTTCACTTTTCCCAAAGTATATTCCCTAGACTGGAAGTGCCCTTGGCTCTGTAGCTCTGTTGTTTACTTGTTTTAGGGAACACAATGCACTCTTCCAGAGAGGCAGTTGGCAATTTACATCCCGCCCATCAGCATAACAATGCTCCCTGTTCTCCAGGGCTTGTCTTGCCTTTCTGGTTTTCACACATTTTGTGGATGTCCCTTTTGACCGGTGGGAAGTGATACTTCGTTGTAGTGCAGATTTGCATTGCCCGCTTCATTGCTTGGCCAAAAAGGGTGTATGCGTTTTCTCCTAAATATATTCAGGAGAAAACACATACGCCCTTTCTGGCCAAGTGCATCATTGTTAAAGTTGTGTCCCTCTTCCTGTGCTTTACAGGCGATTCCAAAGTACCTCTTGAAATCTCTTTCCTGCTATGCTGTCTCACATTCAGGTCGGCCTCGTTGCCTTCCATCAACAGAATTTTGGACGAGAGTTGTCCTTTATTACTCTGCCAGTTTGTGAATTGCTGTGCCCCTGAGCTCCATTTTTCAACTCGTTATTTGTAAGCTGACCGCAAGTCCAAAATTTCGTTGCAGGACCTATACCGGTTCCCGGCAGGGGGATGAGTCTTGGTTAATTCTTCCTCCCGTGCAATTAGAGTGACATGTGCCAGTCCAAATTCCTAACAGCTAATCTCTCATTGGTTCTGCCTCTTCCCTTCAATCCTCTGCCAAATTGACAACCTGTGGGAACCAGGAGGTTAAAGGGGCTGTCTCTGCAAGTTGGGAGATTGATAGTATAGCAGTTGGAAAGTGAAACTGCAGCACAAGGAGAGGGATTTTTAGTTAGGTTTTAGAAACCTTTCGTATTCACAGTGTTTCCATTCTCTACGTTTCCCGTATATGTTAAAGCTGTAGTAATATTCACTTCAACTTGGAGATTTGGGACCCATGGAATGGTGACCACACATTTTTGCTTTAAAAGGTCTGCATTTGCTCACCCAATCTCACCAATCTTCTCAGACCCAAATGTCCAGCCTTATGCCACATCCAGCTGTCGTTGTAAATATGTTCATTAGAGGTTTCATCAGAGACCCTGAATGAATTGTAAAGAAATTCCTTGTTTTTTTGTTTTCTGTTTGAAATTCCTTTTTATAGTGGGTTGTAGCTGATTCTCACTGACATGTTTAAGCCAGTCTAGACACACTTGATTCCCTTACAGAGACATATCAATACATAGGTTTTAAGATTATTACTAGTCAGATATATACCTCTGCGGGAAGTATGGGAGGTTGAGTCCCTTTCACTGATGAATGTGTAGGTCTTGCCTATTCCATATTTGGTTTTTGGAATAGTACCTGTACTACTATCAAACTCTGGTATTACGCATCAACCCACCACTGCTTCCCACTTAAGAAGGCATAAGAGTGTTTTCTAAATGTGAGAGTCTGTTCTCTTTCCTAACTCAGTTCCTGTGTAGCCTTGTTTACAGGACCTTCATAATGATATCTTAGTATAAGTTTCTTTTACTTTGTGACTTATTTCACTTAGAATCATCATACCTGAATCTACTCATTTTGCTGCTACTGGCCTTATGACATTGACTTCATGGCTGAGGGATATTCCATCGTACGTAAGTACCACAATTTTTTGATCCATTTTTATATTTCCTGGGATATTTAAGGTGTACCCAAGTTGAGGTTCTTGTAAGCAGTGCAGTCCTAAATTTGGGGGTGGCTCTATCTTATTGATATTCAGTTTTCCCAAAGTATATTCCCAAGACTGGAAGTGCCCTTGGCTCTGTAGCTCTGTTGTTAACTTGTTTTATGGAACACAGTGCACTCCTCCAGTGAGGCAGTTGGCAATTTACATCCCGCCCATCAGCATAATAAGGCAACATGTTCTCCAGGGCCTGTCTTGCCTTTCTGGTTTTTACACATTTTGTGGATGTCCCTTTGGACCGGTGGGAAGTGATACTTCTTTGTAGTGCAGATTTGCATTGCCTGCTTGCTTGCTTGGCCAAAAAGGGCGTATGCGTTTTCTCCTGAATATATTCAGGAGAAAACGCATACGCCCTTTTTGGCCAAGTGTATCATTGTTGAAGTTGTGCCCCTCTTCCTGTGCTTTACAGGCGATTCCAAGGTACCTCTTGAAATCTGTTTCCTGCTATTCTGCATCGCTTTCATGTCGGCCTCATTGCCTTCCATCAACAGATTTTTGGACGATAGTTGTCCTTTATTACTCTGCCAGTGTGTGAATTGCTATGCCCCTGAGCTCCATTTTTCAACTCGTTTTCTGTGAGCTGAACACAAGTCCAAAATTTTGGTTCAGGACCTATACTGGTTCCCGATGGGTGGCTGAGACTTTGGTTAATTCTTCTTCCTGCCGGGAAATTAGAGTGACATGTGCCCGTCCAAATGCCTAACAGCTACTCTCTCATTAGTTCTCCGTATTCCCTTACATCCTCTGCAAAATTGGCAACCTGTGTGAACCATGAGGTAAAAGGGGTTGTCTCTCCACGTTGGGAGATTGATAGTAAAGCAGTTGGAAAGTCAAACCGGAGCACCAGGAGAGGGACTACTCGTTGAGTTTTAGAAACCTTTCGTATTCACAGTGTGTCCATTCTCTAGGTTTCCCGTACATGTTATAGCTGTAGTAATATTCCCTTCAACCTGGAGAGTTGGGACCCATGGAATGGGGGCCATGCATTATTTCTTTAAATGGTCTGCATTTGCTCACCCAACCTCATCAATCCTCTCAGTCCCAAGTGTCCAGCCTTATGCCACATCCAGCTGTCATTGTAGATAGGGTCATTCAAGGTTTCATCAGAGACCCTGAGGGAATTGTAAAGAATTTCCCTGTTTTTTTGTTTTGTTTTTGAAATTCCTTTTTATAGTGGGTTTGAGCTGATTCTCGCTGCCATGTTTATGCCAGTCTAGGCACACTTTATTCCCTTATGGAGACATATCAATACATAGGTTTTAAGATTCTTACTAGTCAGATCTATTCCTCTGTGGGAAATATGGGGTTTTGAGTCCCTTTCGCTGAGGAAGGTGTAGGTCTTGTCTATTCCATAGTTGGTTTTTGGAACAGTAACTGTGCTTATATCAAACTCTGGTTTTATGCATCACCCCACGACTCCTTCCCCCTTAAGCAGGCATAAGAGTGTTTTCTAAATGTGAGACTCTGTTCTCTTTCCCAGCTCAGTTCATGTGTAGCCATGTTTACAGGATCTTCATAAGTTATATCTTATGATAAGTTTCTTTTCCTGTGTGACTTATTTCACTTAGAATCATCGTACCTGAATCCACTCTCTTTGCTGCTACTGGTCTTATGACATTGATTTCATGGCTGAGGGATATTACATCGTACGTAAGTACCACAATTTTTTGAACCATTTTTATAATTCCTGGGATATTTAAGGTGTACCCAAGCTGAGGTTCTTGTCAGCAGTGCAGCCCTAAATTTGGGGGTGGCTCTGTCTTATTGATTTTCAGTTTTCCCCAGGTATATTCCCTAGACTGGAAGTGACCTTGCCTCTGTAGCTCTGTTGTTTACTTGTTTTAGGGAACACAATGCACTCCTCCAGTGAGGCATTTGGCAATTTATATCCCACCCATCATCATAACAAGGCTACCTGTTCTCCAGGGCCTGTCTTGCTTTTCTGGTTTTTACACATTTTGTGGATGTCCCTTTGGACCGGTGGGAAGTGATATTTCTTTGTAGTGCAGATTTGCATTGCCCGCTTGCTTGCTTGGCCAAAAAGGGCGTATGCGTTTTCTCCTCAATATATTCAGGAGAAAACACAAACGAACTTTTTGGCCAAGTGCATCATTGGCGATGTTGTGCCCCTCTTCCTGCGTTTAAAGGTGATTCCTACGTACCTCTTGAAATCTGTTTCCTGCTATTCTGCCTCGCTTTCAAGTCCGACTCATTGCATTCCCTCAACAGATTTTTGTACGATAGTTGTCCTTTATTACACTGCGAGTTTGTGAATTGCTGTGCCCCTGAGCTCCATTTTTCAACTCGTTTTTTGTGAGCTGAACGCAAGTCCAAAATTTTGGTTCAGGACCTATACTGGTTCCCGATGGGTGGCTGAGACTTTGCTTAATTCTTCTTACTGCCGAGAAATTAAAGTGACATGTGCCCTTCCAAATGCCTAACAGCTACTCTCTCATTGGTTCTCCCTCTTCCCTTCCATCCTCCGACAAATTGGCAACCTGTGCGAACCAGGAGGTTAAAGGGGTTGTCTCTCCAAGTTGGGAGATTGATAGTAAAGCAGTTGGAAAGTCAAACCGGAGCACCACGAGAGGGTCTTTTCGTTGAGTTTTAGAAACCTTTCGTATTCACAGTGTGTCCATTCTCTAGGTTTCCCGTACATGTTATAGCTGTAGTAATATTCCCTTCAACCTGGAGAGTTGGGACCCATGGAATGGGGGCAATGCATTATTGCTTTAAAGGGTCTGCATTTGCTCACCCAACCTCATCAATCCTCTCAGTCCCAAGTGTCCAGCCTTATGCCACATCCAGCTGTCATTGTAGATAGGGTCATTCCAGGTTTCATCAGAGACCCTGAAGGAATTGTAAAGGATTTCCCTTTTTTTGTTTTGTTTTTGAAATTCCTTTTTATTGTGGGTTTGAGCTGATTCTCACTGCCATGTTCATGCCAGTCTAGACACACTGGATTCCCTTACGGAGACATATCAATACATAGGTTTTAAGATTCTTACTAGTCAGATCTCTTCCTCTGCGGGAAATATGGGGTTTTGAGTCCCTTTCACTGAGGAAGGTGTAGGTCTTGTGTATTACATATTTGGTTTTTGGAACGGTACCTGTGCTTATATCAAACTCTGGTTTTATGCATCACCCCACCTCTCCTTCCCCCTTAAGCAGGCATAAGAGTGTTTTCTAAATGTGAGACTCTGTTCTCTTTCCTAACTCAGTTCTCGTGTAGCCATGTTTACAGGATCTTCATAAGTGATATCTTATGACAAGTTTCTTTTTCTGTGTGACTTATTTGACTTACAATCATCGTACCTGAATCCACTCACTTTGCTGCTACTGGTCTTATGACATTGATTTCATGGCTGAGGGATATTCCATCGTATGTAAGTACCACAATTTTTTGAACCATTTTTATATTTCCTGGGGTATTTAAGGTGTACCCAAGTTGAGGTTCTTGTAAGCAGTGCAGCCCTAAATTTGGTGGTGGCTCTGTCTTATTGATTTTCAGTTTTCCCAAGGTATATTCCCTAGACTGGAAGTGCCCTTGTCTCTGTAGCTCTGTTGTTTACTTGTTATAGGGAACACAATGCACTCTTCCAGTGAGGCAGTTGGCAATTTACATCCCGCCCATCATCATAACAAGGCTACCTGTTCTCCAGGGCCTGTCTTGCCTTTCTGGTTTTTACACATTTTGTGGATGTCCCTTTGGACCGATGGGAAGTGATACTTCTTTGTAGTGCCGATTTGCATTGCCTGCTTGCTTGCTTGGCCAAAAAGTGCATATGCGTTTTCTCCTGAATATATTCACGAGTAAACGCATGAGCCATATTTGGCCAAGTGCATCATTGTCGAAGTTGTGCCCCTCTTCCTGTGCTTTACAGGCCATTCCTACATACCTCTTGAAATCTGTTTCCTGCTATACTGCCTCGCTTTCAAGTCGGCCTCGTTGCCTTCCATCAACAAATTTTTGGTCGATAGTTGTCCTTTATTAATCTGCCAGTGTGTGAATTGCTGTGGCCCTGAGCTCCATTTTTCAACTCGTTTTCTGTGAGCTGAACGCAAGTCCAAAATTTCGGTTCAGGACCTATACTGGTTCCCGATGGGTGTCTGAGACTTTGGTTAATTCATCTTCCTGCCGGGTAATTAGAGTGACATGTGCCGTTCCAAATGCGTAACAGCTACACTCTCATTGG
This sequence comes from Mesoplodon densirostris, assembly GCF_025265405.1. Lineage (NCBI taxonomy): Eukaryota > Metazoa > Chordata > Mammalia > Artiodactyla > Ziphiidae > Mesoplodon > Mesoplodon densirostris. Next base: position 10,935,442 of record NW_026778195.1, on the reverse strand, counting down.
TTCTCCCTATTCCCTTCCATCCTCTTCAAATTGGCAACCTGTGTGAACCAGGAGGTTAAAAGTGTTGTCTCTCCAAATTGGGAGATGGATAGTAAAGCAGTTGGAAAATCAAACCGGAACACAACAAGAGGGACTATTCGTTGAGTTTTAGAAACCTTTCGTATTCACAGTGTGTCCATTCTCTAGGTTTCCCGTACATGTTATAGCTGTAGTAATATTCCCTTCAACCTGGAGAGTTGGGACCCATGGAAAGGGGGCCACGCATTATTGCTTTATAGGGTCTGCATTTGCTCACCCAATCTCACCAGTCCTCTCAGTCCCAAGTGTCCAGCCTTATGCCACATCCAGCTGTCATTGTAGATAGGGTCATTCCACGTTTTATCAGAGACCCTGAAGGAACAGTAAAGAATTTCCCTGTTTTTTTGTTTTGTTTCTGAAATTCCTTTTTATAGTGGGTTTGAGCTGATTCACGCTGCCATGTTTATGCCATTCTAGACACACTTGATTCCCTTACGGAGACATATCAATACATAGGTTTTAAGATTCTTACTAGTCAGATCTATTCCTCTGCGGGAAATATGGGGTTTTGAGTCCCTTTCACTGAGGAAGGTGTAGGTCTTGTCTATTCCATAGTTGTTTTTTGGAACGGTCCCTGTTCTTATATCAAACTCTGGTTTTATGCATCACCCCACCTCTCCTTCCCCCTTAAGCAGGCATAAGAGTGTTTTCAAAATGTGAGACTCTTTTCTCTTTCCTAACTCAGTTCATGTGTAGCCATGTTTACAGGATCTTTATAAGTGATATCTTATGACAAGTTTATTTTTCTGTGTGACTTATTTCACTTACAATCATCGTTTCTGAATCCACTCACTTTGCTGCTACTGGTCTTATGACAATGATTTCATGGCTGACGGATATTCCATCGTACGTAAGTACCACAATTTTTTGAACCATTTTTATATTTCCTGGGATATTTAAGGTGTACCCAAGTAGAGGTTCTTGTAAGCAGTGCAGCCCTAAATTTTGGGGTGGCTCTGTCTTATTGATTTTCAGTTTTCCCAAGGTATATTCCCTAGACTGGAAGTGCCCTTGGCTCAGTAGTTCTGTTGCTTACTTGTTATAGGGTACACAGTGCACTCCTCCAGTGAGGCAGTTGGGAATTTACATACCGCCCATCATCATAACAAGGCTACCTGTTCTCCATGGCCTGTCTTGCCTTTCTGGTTTTTACACATTTTGTGGATGTCCCTTTGGACCGATGGGAAGTGATACTTCTTTGTAGTGCAGATTTGCATTGCCTGCTTGCTTGCTTGGCCAAAAAGGGCGTATGCGTTTTCTCCTGAATATATTCAGGAGATAAGGCATGCGCCCTTTTTGGCCAAGTGCATCATTTTCGAAGTTGTGCCCCTCTTCCTGTGCTTTACAGGCCATTCCTACGTACCTCTTAAAATCTGTTTCCTGCTATTCTGCCTCGTTTCAAGTCGGCCTCATTGCCTTCCATCAACAAATTTTTGGACGATAGTTGTCCTTTATTACTCTGCCAGTGTGTGAATTGCTGTGCCCCTGAGCTCCATTTTTCAACTCGTTTTCGGTGAGCTGAACGCAATTCCAAAATTTCGGTTCAGGACCTATACTGTTTCTCGATGGGTGTCTGAGACTTTGGTTAATTCTTCTTCCTGCCGGGAAATTAGAGTGACAGGTGCCCGTCCAAATGCCTAACAGCTACTCTCTCATGGGTTCTCCCTCGTCCCTTCCATCCTCTGCCAAATTGGGAACCTGTGCAAACCAGGAGGTTAAAGGGCCTGTCTCTCCAAGTTGGGAGATTGATAGGAAGGCAGTTGGAAAGTCAAACTGGAGCACCACGAGAGGGACTATTCGTTGAGTTTTAGAAACCTTTCGTATTCACAGTGTGTACATTCTCTAGGTTTCCTGTACATGTTATAGCTGTAGTAATATTCCCTTCAACCTGGAGAGTAGGGACCCATGGAATGGGGCCCATGCATTATTGCTTTAAAGGGTCTGCATTTGCTCTCCCAATCTCACCAATCCTCTCAGTCCCAAGTGTCCAGCCTTATGCCACATCCAGCTGTCATTGAAGATATGGTCATTCCACGTTTCATCAGAGACCCTGAAGGAATTGTAAAGAATTTCCCTGTTTTTTTTGGTTTGTTTTTGAAATTCCTTTTTATAGTGGGTTTGAGCTGATTCTCGCTGCCATGTTTATGCCAGTCTAGACACACTTGATTCCCTTACGGAGACATATAAATACATAGGTTTTAAGATTCTTACTAGTCAGATCTATTCCTCTGCGGGAAATATGGGGTTTTGCGTCCCTTTCACTGAGGAAGGTGTAGGTTTTGTCTATTCCACAGTTGGTTTTTGGAACGGTACCTGAGCTTATATCAAACTCTGGTTTTATGCATCACGCCACCTCTCCTTCCCCCTTAAGCAGGCATAAGTGTGTTTTCTAAATATGAGACTCTGTTCTCTTTCCTAACTCAGTTCAAGTGTAGCCATTTTTACAGGAACTTCATAAATGATATCTTATGCTAAGTTTCTTTTTCTGTGTGACTTATTTCACTTAGAATCTTCGTACCTGAATCCACTCACTTTGCTGCTACTGGTCTTATGACATTGATTTCATGGCTGAGGGATATTCCATCGTACGTAATTACCACAATTTTTTGAACCATTTTTTAATTTCCTGGGATATTTAAGGTGTACCCAATTTGAGGTTCTTGTAAGCAGTGTAGCCGTAAATTTGGGGGTTGCTCTGTCTTATTGATTTTCAGTTTTCCCGAGGTATATTCCCTAGACTGGAAGTGCACTTGGCTCTGTAGCTCTGTGGTATACTTGTTTTAGGGAACACAATGAACTCCTCCAGTGAGACAGTTGGCAATTTACATCCGGCCAATCATCATAACAATGCTCCCTGTTCTCCAGGGCCTGTCTTGCCTTTCTGGTTTTTACACATTTTGTGGATGTCCCTTTGGACCGGTGGGAAGTGATACTTCTTTGTAGTGCAGATTTCCATTGCCTGCTTGCTTGTTTGGCCAAAAAGAGCGTATGCGTTTTCTCCTGAATATATTCACGAGAAAACGCATATGCCATTTTTGGCCAAGTGCATCATTGTCGAAGTTGTGCCCCTCTTCCTGTGGTTTACAGGCCATTCCTACGTACCTCTTGAAATCTCTTTCCTGCTATTCTGCCTCGCTTTCAAGTCGGCCTCTTTGCCTTTCTGCAACAGATTTTTGGACGATAGTTGTCCTTTATTACTCTGCCAGTTTGTGTATTGCTGTGCCCCTGAGCTCCTTTTTTCAACTAGTTTTTTGTTAGCTGAATGCAAGTCCAAAATTTTGGTTCAGGACGTATACTGGTTCCCGGTGGGTGGCTGAGACTTTGGTTAATTCTTCTTCCTCCCTGGAAATTAGAGTGACATGTGCCCGTCCAAATGCCTAACAGCTACTCTCTCATTGGTTCTCCCTATTCCCTTCTATCCTCTGCCAAATTGGCAACCTGTGCGAACCAGGAGGTTAAAGGGGCTGTATCTCAAAGTTGGGAGATTGATAGTAAAGCAGTTGGAAAGTCAAACCAGAGCACCACGAGAGGGACTATTCGTTGAGTTTTAGAAACCTTTCGTATTCACAGTGTGTCCATTCTCTAGGTTTCCCGTACATGTTATATCTGTAGTAATATTCCCTTCAAAAGGGAGAGTTGGAAACCATGGCATGGGGGCCTTGCATTATTGCTTTAAAGGGTATGCATTTGCTCACCAAATCTCACCATTCCTCTCAGTCCCAAGTGTCCAGCCTTATGCCACATCCAGCTGCCATTGTAGATAGGGTCATTCCCGGTTTCATCAGATACCCTGAAGGAATTGTAAAGAATTTCCCTGTTTTTTTGTTTTCTTTTTTAAATTCCTTTTTATAGTGGGTTTGAGCTGATTTACGCTGCCATGTTTATGTGAGTCTAGACACACTTCATTCCTTTATGGAGACATATCAATACATAGGTATTAAGATTCTTACTGGTCAGATATATTCCTCTGCAGGAAATATGGGGTTTTGAGTCCCTTTCACTGAGGAAGGTGTAGGTGTTGTGTATTCCATAGTTGGTTTTTGGAACGGTACTTGTGCTTTTATCAAACTCTGGTTTTATGAATCACCCCACCTCTCCTTACCCCTTAAGCAGGCATAAGAGTGTTTTCTAAATGTGAGACTCTGTTCTCTTTCCTAATTCAGTTCATGTGTAGCCATGTTTACAGGATCTTCATAAGTGATATCTTATGATAAGTTTCGTTTTCTGTGTGACTTATTTCACTTAGAATCATCGTACCTGAATCCACTCACTTTGCTGCTACTGGTCTTATGACATTAATTTCATGGCTGAGGGATATTCCATCGTACGTAGGTACCACAATTTTTGAAACATTTTTATATTTCCTGGTATATTTAAGGTGTACCCAAGTTGAGGTTCTTGTAAGCAGTGCAGCCCTAAATTTGGGGGTGGCTCTGTCTTATTGATTTTCAGTTTTCCCAAGGTATATTCCCTAGGCTGGAAGTGCCCTTGGCTCTCTAGCTCTGGTGTTTACTTGTTTTAGGGAACACAATGCACTCCTCCAGTGAGGCCATTGGCAATTTACATCCCGCCCATCAGCATAACAAGGCTCCCTGTTCTCCAGGGCCTGTCTTGCCTTTCTGGTTTTTACACATTTTGTGGATATCCCTTTGGACCGGTGGGAAGTGATACTTCTTTGTAGTGCAGATTTGCATTGCCCGCTTGCTTGCTTGGCCAAAAAGGGCGTATGTGTTTTCTCCTGAATATATTCATGGGAAAAGGCATACACCATTTTTGGCCAAGTGAATCATTGTCGAAGTTGTGCCCCTCTTCCTGTGCTTTACAGGCGATTCCTACGTACCTCTTGAAATCTGTTTCCTGCTATTCTGCCTCGCTTTCAAGTCGGCCTCGTTGCCTTCCCTCAACAGATTTTGGGACGATAGTTGTCCTTTATTACTCTGCCAGTTTGTGAATTGCTGTGCCCCTGAGCTCCATTTTTCAACTCATTTTTTGTGAGCTGAACGCAATTCCAAAATTTTGGTTCAGGACCTATACTCGTTCCCGACGGGTGGCTGAGACTTTGGTTAATTCTTCTTCCTGCCGGGAAATTAGAGTGACATGTCCCCGTCCAAATGCCTAGCAGCTACTCTCTCATTGGTTCTCTCTCTTCCCTTCCATCCTCTGCCAAATTGGCAACCAGTGCGAATCAGGAGGTTAAAGGGGCTGTATTTCCAAGTTGGGAGATTGATAGTAAAGCAGTTGGAAAGTCAAACTGGAGCACCACGAGAGGGACTATTCGTTGAGTTTTAGAAACATTTCGTATTCACAGTGTGTCCATTCTCTAGCTCTCCCATACATGTTATAGCTGTAGTAATATTCCCTTCAACCTGGAGAGTTGGGACCCATGGCATAGGGGGCTTGCATTATTGCTTTAAAGGGTCTGCATTTGCTCACCCAATCTCACCAAACCTCTCAGTCCCAAGTGTCCAGCCTTATGCCACATCCAGCTGTCATTGTAGATAGGGTCATTCCAGGTTTCATCAGAGACCCTGAAGGAACTGTAAAGAATTTCCCTGTTTTTTGTTTTGTTTTTGAAATTCCTTTTTATAGTGGGTTTGAGCTGATTCTCGCTGCCATGTTTATGCCAGTCTAGACACACTTGATTCCCTTAGGGAGACATATCAATACATAGGTTTTATGATTCTTACTAGTCAGATATATTCCTCTGTGGGAAATATGGGGTTTTGAGTCCCTTTCACTGAGGAAGGTGTAGGTCTTGCCTATTCCATAGTTGGTTTTTGGAACGGTTCCTGTGCTTATATCAAACTCTGGTTTTATGTATCACCCCATCTCTCCTTCCCCCTTAAGAAGGCATAAGAGTGTTTTCTAAATGTAAGACTCTGTTCTCTTTCCTAACTCAGTTCATGTGTAGCCATGTTTACAGGATCTTCATAAGTGATATCTTATGATAAGTTTCTTTTTCTGTGTGACTTATTTCACTTAGAATCATCGTACCTGAATCCACTCACTTTGCTGCTACTGGTCGTATGACATTGATTTCATGGCTGAGGGTTATTCCGTCTTACGTAAGTACCACAATGTTTTGAACCATTTTTATATTTCCTGGGATATTTAAGGTGTACCCAAGTTGAGGTTCTTGTAAGCAGTGTAGCCCTAAATTTGGGGGTGGCTCTGTCTTATTGATTTTCAGTTTTCCCAAGGTATATTCCCTAGACTGGAAGTGCCCTTGGCCCTGTAGCTCTGTTGTTTACTTGTTTTAGGGAACACAATGCACTCCTCCAGTGAGGCAGTTGGCAATTTACATCCCGCCAATCATCATAACAAGGCTACCTGTTCTCCAGGGCCTGTCTTGCCTTTCTGGTTTTTACACATTTTGTGGATGTCCCTTTGGACTGGTGGGAAGTGATACTTCATTGTAGTGCATATCTGCATTGCCTGCTTGCTTGCTTGGCCAAAAAGGGCGTATGCGTTTTCTCCTGAATATATTCAGTAGAAAAAGCATACGCACTTTTTGGCCAAGTGCATCATTGTCGAAGTTGTGCCCCTCTTCCTGTGCTTTACAGGTGATTCCTTGGTACCTCTTGAAATCTGTTTCCTGCTATTCTGCCTAGCTTTCAAGTCGGCCTGGTTGCCTTCCCTCAACAGATTTTTGGACGATAGTTGTCCTTTATTAATCTGCCAGTTTGTGAATTGCTGTGCCCCTGAGCTCCATTTTTCAACTCTTTTTTTGTGAGCTGAACGCAAGTCCAAAATTTTGGTTCAGGACGTATACTGGTTCGCTGTGGGTGGCTGAGACTTTGGTTAATTCTTCTTCCTGCCGGGAAATTAGAGTGACATGTGCCCGTCCAAATGCCTAACAGCTACTCTCTCATTGGTTCTCCCTCTTCCCTTCCATCCTCTGCCAAAGAGGCAACCTGTGTGAACCAGGAGGTTAAAAGGGCTGTCTCTCCAAGTTAGGAGATTGATCGTAAAGCAGTTGGAATGTCAAACCGGAGCACCAGTAGAGGGACTATTCGTTGAGTATTTAAAAACTTTCATATTCACAGTGTGTCCATTCTCTAGGTTTCCCGTACATGTTATAGTTGTAGTAATATTCCCTTTAACCTGGAGAGTTGGGAAACATGGAATGGGGGCCATGCATTATGGCTTTATAGTGTCTGCAATTTCTCACCCAATCTCACCAGTCCTCTCAGTCCCAAGTGTCAAGCCTTATGCCACACCCAGCTGTCATTGTAGATTGGGTCACTCCAGGTTTCAACAGAGACCCTGAAAGATTTGTAAAGAATTATCCTGTTTTTATGTTTTGTTTTTGAAATTCCTTTTTATAGTGGGTTTGAGCTGATTCTCTCTGCCATGTTTATGCCAGTCTAGACACACTTGATTCCCTTACGGAGACATATCAATACATAGGTTTTAAGATTCTTACTAGTCAGATCTATTCCTCTGTGGGAAATATGGGGTTTTGAGTCCCTTTCACTGAGGAAGGTGTAGTTCTTGTCTATTTCATAGTTGGTTTTTGGAACGGTACCTGTGCTTATATCAAACTCTGGTTTTATGCATCACCCCACCTCTCTTTCGCCCTTAAGCAGGCATAAGAGTGTTTTCTAAATGTGAGACTCTCTTCTCTTTCCTAACTCAATTCATGTGTAGCCAAGTTTACAGGAACTTCATAAGTGATATCTTATGATAAGTTTATTTTTCTGTGTGACTTATTTCACTTAGAATCATCGTACCTGAACCACTCACTTTGCTGCTACTGGTTTTATGACATTGATTTCATGGCTGAGGGATATTGCATTGTACATAAGTTCCACAATTTTTTGAACCATTTTTATATTTCCTGGGATATATAAGGTGTACACAAGTTGAGGTTCTTGTAAGCAGTCCAGCCCTAAATTTGGGGCTGGCTCTGTCTCATTGATTTTCAGTTTTGCCAAGGTATATTCCCTACAGTGGAAGTGCCCTTGGCTCTGTAGCTCTGTTGTTTACTTGTTTTAGGGCACACAATGCACTCCTCCAGTGAGGCAGTTGGCAATTTACATCCCGCCCATCAGCATAACAAGACTCCCTGTTCTCCATGGCCTGTCTTGCCTTTCTGGATTTTACACATTTTGCAGATATCCCTTTTGACCGGTGGGAAGTGAGACTACTTTGTAGTGCAGATTTGCATTGCCTGCTTGCTTTGTTGTCAAAAAGGGCGTATGCGTTTTCTCCTGAATATATTCAGGAGAAAACGCATATGCCCTTTTTGGCCAAGTGCAACATTGTCGAAGTTTTGCCCCTCTTCCTGTGCTTTATAGGTGATTCCTACGTAACTCTTGAAATCTGTTTCCTGCTATTCGGCCTTGCATTCAACTCCGCCTCGTTGACTTCCCTCAACAGATTTGTGGACGATAGTTGTCCTTTATACTCTGCCAGTTTGTGAATTGCTGTGCCCCTGTGGTCCAGTTTTCCACTCGTTTTTTGTGAGCTGAACGCAAGTCCAAAATATTGCTTCACGACCTATGCTGGTACATAGTGCGTGGCTGAGACTTTGGTTAATTCTGCTTCCGGGCGGGAAATTAGAGTGACATGTGCCTGTCCAAATGCCTAACAGCTACTCTCTCATTGGTTCTCCCTCTTCCCTTTCATCCTCTGCCAATTTGGCAACCTGTGAGAAGCAGGAGGTTAAAGGGGCAGTCTCTCCAAGTTGGGAGATTGATAGTAATGCAGTTGGAAATTCAAACCGGAGCACTAGGAGTGGGACTATTCGTTGAGTTTTAGAAACCTTTCGTATTCACAGTGTGTCCATTCTCTAGGTTTTCCCTATATGTTATACCTGTAGTAATATTCCCTTCAACCAGCAGAGTTGGGACAAATGGAATGGGTGCCACTCATTATTGATTTAAAGGGTCTGCATTTGCTCACCCAATCTCACCAATCCTCTCAGTCCCAAGTGTCCAGCCTTATGCCACATCCAGCTGTCATTGTAGATAGGGTCATTCCCGGTTTCATCAGATACCCTGAAGGAATTGTAAGAAATTTCCCTGTTTTTTTGTTTTGTTTTTGAAATTGCTTTATATATTGGGTTTGAGCTGATTCTTTCTGCCATGTTTATGCCAGTCTAGACACACTTGTTTCCCTTATGGAGACATATCAATACATAGGTATTAAGATTCTTACTAGTAAGATATATTACTCTGTGGTGAATATGAGGTGTTGAGTCCCTTTCACTGAGGAAGGAGTAAGTCTTGTCTATTCCATATTTGGTTTTTGGAACGGTACCTGTACTAATATCAAACTCTGGTTTTATGCATCACCCCACCTCTCCTTCCCCCTTAAGAAGGCATAAGGGTGTTTTCTAAATGTGAGACTCTCTTTTCTTTCCTAACTCAGTTCATGTGTAGCCATGTTTACAGGATCTTCATAAGTGATATCTTATGATAAGTTTCTTTTTCTGTGTGACTTATTTCACTTAGAATCATCGTACCTGAATCCACTCATTATGCTGCTACTGGCCTTATGACATTGATTTTATGGCTCAGGGATATTCCATCATACGTAAGTACCACAATTTCCTGAACCATTTTTGTCTTTCCTGGGATATTTAAGGTGTACCAATGTTGAGGTTTTTGTAAGCAGTGCAGCCCTGAATTTTTGTGTGGATCTGTCTTATTGATTTCAGTTTTCCCAAGGTATATTCCCTAGATTGGAAGTGCTCTTAGCTCCGTAGCTTTGTTGTTTACTTGTTTTAGGGAACACAATGCACTCCTCCAGAGAGGCAGTTGGCAATTTACATCCCGCCCATCAGCCTAACAAGGCTCCCTGTTCTCCAGGGCCTGTCTTGCCTTTCTGGTTTTTAAACATTTTGCGGATGTCCTGTTTGACCGGTGGGAAGTGATACTTCATTGTAGTGCAGATTTGCATTGCCCGCTTGCTTGCTTGTCTGAAAAGGTCATAAGCGTTTTCTCCTGAATATATTCACGTGAAATCCCATATGCCCTTTATGGCCATTTCCATAATTTTCGAAGTTGTGATGCTTTTCCTGTGTTTAAAGGCGATTCCAATGTACCTCTTGAAATCTGTTACATGTCATTCTGCCTCATTTTCGCTTCCGCCTCGTGGCTTTCCGTCAACAGATTTTTGGACGAGAGTACTCCTTTATAACTCTGCAGGTTAGTGAATTGCTGTGGCCCTGAGCTCCATTTTTCAACTTGCGTTTTTGTTAGCTGACCACAGATCCACAGTTTTGCTTCTGGAACTAACCTGGTTCTGGGGGGGAAGGCTGAGACTTTGGTTAATTCCTCTTCGTGACGGGAAATTAGAGTGACATGTGGCCATCCAAATGCCTACAGCTACTCTCTCTTTGGTTCTCTCTCTTCCCTTATATCCTCTGCAGAATTTGCCAACTGTGTGAACCATGAGGTTATAGGGGCTGACTCTCCAAGTTGTGAGAGTGATAGTAAAGCAGTTGGAATGTCAAACTGGAGCACAAGGAGAGAAAAAAAGTAGTAGAGTTTTAAAAACCTTTCACCATAAGTCGGTTTCCATTCTCTAGGTTCCCATACATGTTATAACTGTAGTGATATTCCCTTCTACCTGGAGAGATGGGAACCATGGAATGGGTGGCAGGTATTATTGCTTTAAAGGGTCGGCATTTTTTCTCCCAATCTCACCAATCCTCTCAGTCCCAAGTGACCAGCCTTATGCCACATCCAGCTGTCATTGTAGATAGGGTCATTCCAGGTTTCATCAGAACCCCTGAAGGTATTGTGTAAGAATTTTACTGTTTTTATCTTTTGTTTTGAAATTCATTTTTATAGTGGGTTTGAGTTGATTTTCACTGCCATGTTTATGTCGTTCTAGACACACTTCGTTCCCTTATGGAGACATATCAATACATAGGTGTTAAAATTCTTACTAGTCAGATATATTTCTCTGCGGGGAATAGGGATGTTGAGTTCCATTCACTGAGGAAGGAGTAGGGCTTGTCTCTTCTGTTTTTGGATTATGGAACATTACCTGAGCTAATATCAAACTTCTGTTTTGTGCATCTCCCCACCTCTCTTTCCCCTTAAGCAAGCGTTAGAGTGTTTTCTAAATCTGAGACTCTGTTCTCTTCCCTAATTCATTTCATATGTAGCCATGTTTACATTCCCTTCATAAGTGATATCTTATGTCAGAATGCACTATGGCTCTTGTCATAATAATGCTCCATGACCCCTGTCATCACAGTGCTCCACGCCCTGGTTATCACAATGCTCCATGTCCCTTGTCATCACAATTCTCCACGTCCTTGACATCACAATGCTACATGACACTTCTCATCACAACGTTTCATGCTCTTGTCATCACAATTCTCCATGCACTTGACATTGCAATGCTCCATGCACTTGTCATCACAATGCTCCATGCACTTGTCATCACAATGCTCCATGAACCCTGTCATCACAATGCTCCCTGAAACCTGTCATCACAATGCTTCATGCCCCTTGTCATTACAGTGCTCCATGATGCTCGACATCACAATTACCCAAGGTCTTCTCATCACAATGCTCCAAGGTTTTGCCATCACCATGCTCCATGCCTTGTCTTCTCAAAGCTCAATGTCCCTTGTCCTCAAAATTCTCCATGTCCTTGTCATTACAATGCTCCACGGCACTTCACATAACAATGTTATATGCTCTTGTCATCACAATACTCCATGCACTTGTCACAGCATTGCTCCATGACCCCTGTCATAGGAAGCTCCAAGCGATTGTCATCACAATGTTTCATGACCTGGACATTAAAATTATCAATGGCCCTTGATATCACAATTCTCCATGCCCTTGTCATCACAATGCTCCTTTACTTTGTCACAACAATCCTCCATGACACTTGGCATCACAATGCTCCATGATATTGTCATCAAACTGGAACATGACATATTTCATCACAATGCTCCCTGACAACTTTCTTCACCATAATCTACGACCATGTTATCACAGTGCACCATGCCCTTGTCATCACAATGTGCCATGTCCACTCTTATCACAATAATCCATGAAACTTGTCAGACTAATGCTCCATGCCACTTTTCATCTCAATGCTCCATGAACGCTGTCATCACAATGCACCATGCCCATCATCATAATGCTTCATGCTATTGTCATCACAATTAAATCAAAATGCTCCATGACCTCTGTCAACACAATGCTCCAAACCCTTGTGATCACAATGTTCCATAACACTTGTCATCACAATGCCCCATGACGCTGGTCAGCACAATTATCCATGGTCTTCTCATCACAATGCACCATGACTTTTGTCATCACAATGCTCAATACACTTGTCATCACAATGCTCTCTGACTATTGCCGTCAGTATGCACATTGAAATCTTTCATGACAAGGCTCCATGCCTTTTTCATCACAATGCTCCAAGACCCCTGTGATCACAATGTTCCTTGCACTTGTCATCACAAATCTCCATGACACATGTCATCAGAATGCTCCATGACATTCTCATCATAATGTTCCATGCCCTTATCATCACAATGCTCCAAGACCCCTGTAATCACAATGATCCCTGCGTCTTTTCATCAGAATGCTCCATGAGACATGTCATCACAAGGTACCATGGTCTTCACATCACAGTGCTCCAGGACCTTTTCATCACAGTGCTCCATTCCCTTGTCATCACAATGCTCCATGACCCCAGTCATCACAATACTCCATGAACATTTTCAGCCCAATGTGCCATGACACTTCTCATCACAATGATGCATGCCCTTTTCATCCCAATGCTCCATGACCCCTGTATTCACAATGCTCTGTGACGCTTGTCATTAAAGTGCTCCATGACACCTGTCATAAAAATGCTCCAAGCCTTTTTCAGCAAAATGCTACATGACCTTGTCATTACAATGCTCTATGTGCTTGTCATCCAAATACTCCATTACCAATGCCATCACAATCCTCCATGAACTTTGGGATCACATTGCTTCATGCCGTTGTCATCACAATGCTCCATGCTCCTTGAAATCAAATGAGCCATGACCTCTGTCATCACAATGCTCCAATCCCTTGTGATCACAATGTTCCATAACACTTGTCATCACAACGCTCCATGATGCCTGTCATCACAATACTCCATGCCCTTTTCATCACAATGCTCCATGACATTGTCATCAAAATACTCCACAAGCTTGTCATCAGAATGATCCATGACCCTTGTCATCACAATTCTCCTTGCACTTGTCAGCACAATGCGCCTTGACACTTGTCATCACGATGCTCCAAGCCATTGTCATCACAATGTTCCATTACCTTTGTCGTCAGAATCCTCCATGACACTTTGCATCACAATGCTCCATGCCATTGTCATCACAGTGTGCCATTATATATGTCATCACAATGCTCCCTGACACCTGTCTTCACAATACTACATGACCTGGTCATCACAATGCTCCACGCCCTTGTCATCACAATGCACCATTCCAACTGTCATCGCAATAATTCTTGAAACTTATTAGACCAATGCTCTATGCCCTTGTCATCACAATGCTCCATGCCCTTGTTATCACAGTGCTCCATGACCCCTGTCATCACAATGCTCTTTGACTCCAGTCATCACAATGCTTCATGACCTATGTCATCACAATTGTCCATGCCCTCGTCATCAACAGTCTCTGTGACCTTTTTAACCACAATGCTCCATGAACTATTCATCACAATGCTCTTTGACCCTTGTCATCACAATGCTCTATGCCTTTATCAGCACAATGCTCCATGACCCTTGTAATCACAATGCTCCATGAACGCTCTCATCACATTGCTCCATGCCCTTCTCTTCACAAAGCTCCATGACAAATGTCATCAGAATGCTCCATGGCCTTCTCATCACAATGTTCCATGCCCTTGCCATGACAATGCTCCATTACCCCAGTCATAACAATGCTCCATGACCCCTGCCATCACGATGTTCCATGGCTTGTCATCACATAGCTCGATGACCCTTCTCATCACAATGCTCCAAGAACCCTGTAATCACAATGCTCTATTCCCTTTTTCATCACAATGATCCATGAATCCTGTCATCACAATGCACCATGCCCATCGTCCTAATGTTTCAGGCTATTGTCATCACAATGAAATCAAAATGTTCCATGACCTCTGTCATAACAATGCTCCAAACCCTTGTGAACACAATATTCCATAACACTTGTCATCACAATGCCCCATGTGGCTCGTCATCACAATTATCAATGGACTTCTCATCACAATGCTCCATGACGTTTGTCATCACAATGCTCAACACACTTGTCATCAAAATGCTCCCTGACACTTGTTGTCTGTTTGCTCCTTGAACCCTGTCATGACAAGGCTCCATGCCTTTTTCATAACAATGATCCATGCCATTTTCATCACAATGCTCCGAGAACCATGTAATTTCAATGCTCCATGCCCTTGTCATCACAAAGCTCAATGACGCATGCCATCAGAATGCTCCTTGTTCTTCTCCTCACAATGCTCCATGCCGTAGTCATCACAATGTTCCAAGACCCCGGTAATCACAATGCTCCATGCCCTTGTCATCAAAAAACTCCATGATGCATGTCATCAGAATGCTCCATGCCCTAGTCATCACAATGCTCCAAGACCCCTGTAATCACAATGCTCCATGCCCCTTTTCATCAGAATGCTCCATGAGACTTGTCATCACAAGTCTCCTGGTCTTCTCATCACAATGCTCCTGGACCTTGTTATCACCATACTCCATTCCCTTGTCAACACAATGCTCCATGACCCCTGTCATCACGATAATCCATGATCATTTTCAGCCCAATGCTCCACGACCTACTCATCACAATCCTCCATGGCCAATATAATCACAATGCTTCATGACCACTGTCATCACAACACTCCATGACACCTGACAACGCAATGATCCTGGACTCTTATCATCACAATGCTCCATTCCCTAGTCCTCACAATGCTCCATGACCCCGGTAATCAGAACACTCCATGAACATTTTCAGCCCAGTGCTCCATGACCCTTGTCATCAAAATGATCCATTCCCTTGTCATCCCAATGCTCCATGACCCCTGTATTCACTATGCTCCGTGACGCTTGTCATCACAGTGCTCCATGACACATGTCATCACAATGCTCCATGCCTTTGTCAGCAAAATGCTACATGACCTTGTCATTACAATGCTCTATGCGCTTGTCATCACAATACTCCATTTCCATTGTCATCACAATCCTCCATGAATATTGCGATCACATTGCTTCATGCCCTTGTCATCACAATGCTCCATGCTCCTTGAAATCAAAATGATCCATGACCTCTGTCATCACAATGCTCCAAACCCTTGTGATCACAATGTTCCATAACACTGGTCATCACAACGCTCCATGATGCCTGTCATCACAATACTCCATACCCTTTTCATCATAATGGTCCATGACCTTTGTGATCACAATTCTCAATACACTTGTCATCACAATGCTCCCTGACACTTGTCGTCAGAATGCTCCTTGAACCCTGTCACGAAAAGGCTCCATGCCTTTTACATCACAATGCCCCATGCCGTTTTCATCACAATGCTCCATGCCATTGTCATCAAAATACTCCACAAGCTTGTCATCAGAATGCTCCATGACCCTTGTCATCACAATTCTCCATGCACTTGTCAGCACAATGCTCCCTGAACCTTGTCATCACAATGCTCCAAGCCATTGTCATCACAATGCTCCATTACCTTTGTCATCAGTATCCTCCATGACACTTGGCATCACAATGCTCCATGCCATTGTCATCACAATGGGCCATTACAAATGTCATCAAAATGCTCCCTGACACCTCTCTTAACAATACTGCATGACCTGGTCATCAAAATGCTCCATGCCCCCTGACATTACAATGTTTCATAACACCTGTCATCAAAATTTTCCATAAAACTTTTCATTAAATTGCTCCATGACCCTGTCATCAGGATGCTCCCTGCCCTTCTCATCACAATGCACAACGCCCTTGCCATCAAAATGCTCCTGACCTTTGTCATCACAAAGATCAATGACACTTGGCATCACACTGCTCCAAGTCATTGTCATCACAGTGCTCCAAGAATGCTCTCATCACATTGATCCATGCCTATGTGTTCACAAAGCTCCATGACACATTTCATCACAATGCTCCATTACAACAGTAATAACAATGCTCCATGACCCCTGCCATCACAATGTTCCATGGCCTTTTCATCACAAAGCTCCATGACCCTTCTCATCACAATGCTCCAAGAACCCTGTAATCACAATGCTCTATGCCGCTTTTCATCTCAATGATCCATGAACCCTGTCATCACAATTCACCATGCCCATCATCATAATGCTTCATGCTATTGTCATCACAACAAAATCAAAATGCTCCATGACCTCTGTCATCACAATGCTCCAAGACCCCTGTAATCACAATGCTCCATGCCCCTTTTAATCAGAATGCTCCATGAGACTTGTCAAAACAAGTCTCCATGGTCTTCTCATCACAATGCTCCAGGACCTTGTCATCACCATGCTCCATTCCCTTGTCATCACAATTCTCCATGACCCCTGTCATCACAATAATCCATGAACATTTTTAGCCCAATGCTCCACGACCTTCTCATCACAATGCTCCATGGCGAATATCATCACAATGCTCCATGACCACTGTCATCACAACACTCCATGACACCTGACAACACAAAGATCCGGGACTCTTCTCATCACAATGCTCCATTCCCTAGTCATCCCAATGCTCCATGACCCCTGTATTCACAGTGCTCTGTGACGCTTGTCATTAAAGTGCTCCATGACACCTGTCATAACAATGCTCCAAGCCTTTTTCAGCAAAATGCTACATGACCTTGTCATTACAATGCTCTATGTGCTTGTCATCCAAATACTCCATTACCAATGCCATCACAATCCTCCATGAACTTTGGGATCACATTGCTTCATGCCGTTGTCATCACAATGCTCCATGCTCCTTGAAATCAAATGAGCCATGACCTCTGTCATCACAATGCTCCAATCCCTTGTGATCACAATGTTCCATAACACTTGTCATCACAACGCTCCATGATGCCTGTCATCACAATACTCCATGCCCTTTTCATCACAATGCTCCATGACATTGTCATCAAAATACTCCACAAGCTTGTCATCAGAATGATCCATGACCCTTGTCATCACAATTCTCCTTGCACTTGTCAGCACATTGCGCCTTGACACTTGTCATCACAATGCTCCAAGCCATTGTCATCACAATGTTCCATTACCTTTGTCGTCAGAATCCTCCATGACACTTTGCATCACAATGCTCCATGCCATTGTCATCACAGTGTGCCATTATATATGTCATCACAATGCTCCCTGACACCTGTCTTCACAATACTACATGACCTGGTCATCACAATGCTCCACGCCCTTGTCATCACAATGCACCATTCCAACTGTCATCGCAATAATTCTTGAAACTTATTAGACCAATGCTCTATGCCCTTGTCATCACAATGCTCCATGCCCTTGTTATCACAGTGCTCCATGACCCCTGTCATCACAATGCTCTTTGACTCCAGTCATCACAATGCTTCATGACCTATGTCATCACAATTGTCCATGCCCTCGTCATCAACAGTCTCTGTGACCTTTTTAACCACAATGCTCCATGAACTATTCATCACAATGCTCTTTGACCCTTGTCATCACAATGCTCTATGCCTTTATCAGCACAATGCTCCATGACCCTTGTAATCACAATGCTCCATGAACGCTCTCATCACATTGCTCCATGCCCTTCTCTTCACAAAGCTCCATGACAAATGTCATCAGAATGCTCCATGGCCTTCTCATCACAATGTTCCATGCCCTTGCCATGACAATGCTCCATTACCCCAGTCATAACAATGCTCCATGACCCCTGCCATCACGATGTTCCATGGCTTGTCATCACATAGCTCGATGACCCTTCTCATCACAATGCTCCAAGAACCCTGTAATCACAATGCTCTATGCCCTTTTTCATCACAATGATCCATGAATCCTGTCATCACAATGCACCATGCCCATCGTCCTAATGTTTCAGGCTATTGTCATCACAATGAAATCAAAATGTTCCATGACCTCTGTCATAACAATGCTCCAAACCCTTGTGAACACAATATTCCATAACACTTGTCATCACAATGCCCCATGTGGCTCGTCATCACAATTATCAATGGACTTCTCATCACAATGCTCCATGACGTTTGTCATCACAATGCTCAACACACTTGTCATCAAAATGCTCCCTGACACTTGTTGTCTGTTTGCTCCTTGAACCCTGTCATGACAAGGCTCCATGCCTTTTTCATAACAATGATCCATGCCATTTTCATCACAATGCTCCGAGAACCATGTAATTTCAATGCTCCATGCCCTTGTCATCACAAAGCTCAATGACGCATGCCATCAGAATGCTCCTTGTTCTTCTCCTCACAATGCTCCATGCCGTAGTCATCACAATGTTCCAAGACCCCGGTAATCACAATGCTCCATGCCCTTGTCATCAAAAAACTCCATGATGCATGTCATCAGAATGCTCCATGCCCTAGTCATCACAATGCTCCAAGACCCCTGTAATCACAATGCTCCATGCCCCTTTTCATCAGAATGCTCCATGAGACTTGTCATCACAAGTCTCCTGGTCTTCTCATCACAATGCTCCTGGACCTTGTTATCACCATACTCCATTCCCTTGTCAACACAATGCTCCATGACCCCTGTCATCACGATAATCCATGATCATTTTCAGCCCAATGCTCCACGACCTACTCATCACAATCCTCCATGGCCAATATAATCACAATGCTTCATGACCACTGTCATCACAACACTCCATGACACCTGACAACGCAATGATCCTGGACTCTTATCATCACAATGCTCCATTCCCTAGTCCTCACAATGCTCCATGACCCCGGTAATCAGAACACTCCATGAACATTTTCAGCCCAGTGCTCCATGACCCTTGTCATCAAAATGATCCATTCCCTTGTCATCCCAATGCTCCATGACCCCTGTATTCACTATGCTCCGTGACGCTTGTCATCACAGTGCTCCATGACACGTCATCACAATGCTCCATGCCTTTGTCAGCAAAATGCTACATGACCTTGTCATTACAATGCTCTATGCGCTTGTCATCACAATACTCCATTTCCATTGTCATCACAATCCTCCATGAATATTGCGATCACATTGCTTCATGCCCTTGTCATCACAATGCTCCATGCTCCTTGAAATCAAAATGATCCATGACCTCTGTCATCACAATGCTCCAAACCCTTGTGATCACAATGTTCCATAACACTGGTCATCACAACGCTCCATGATGCCTGTCATCACAATACTCCATACCCTTTTCATCATAATGGTCCATGACCTTTGTGATCACAATTCTCAATACACTTGTCATCACAATGCTCCCTGACACTTGTCGTCAGAATGCTCCTTGAACCCTGTCACGAAAAGGCTCCATGCCTTTTACATCACAATGCCCCATGCCGTTTTCATCACAATGCTCCATGCCATTGTCATCAAAATACTCCACAAGCTTGTCATCAGAATGCTCCATGACCCTTGTCATCACAATTCTCCATGCACTTGTCAGCACAATGCTCCCTGAACCTTGTCATCACAATGCTCCAAGCCATTGTCATCACAATGCTCCATTACCTTTGTCATCAGTATCCTCCATGACACTTGGCATCACAATGCTCCATGCCATTGTCATCACAATGGGCCATTACAAATGTCATCAAAATGCTCCCTGACACCTCTCTTAACAATACTGCATGACCTGGTCATCAAAATGCTCCATGCCCCCTGACATTACAATGTTTCATAACACCTGTCATCAAAATTTTCCATAAAACTTTTCATTAAATTGCTCCATGACCCTGTCATCAGGATGCTCCCTGCCCTTCTCATCACAATGCACAACGCCCTTGCCATCAAAATGCTCCTGACCTTTGTCATCACAAAGATCAATGACACTTGGCATCACACTGCTCCAAGTCATTGTCATCACAGTGCTCCAAGAATGCTCTCATCACATTGATCCATGCCTATGTGTTCACAAAGCTCCATGACACATTTCATCAGAATGCTCCATGGCCTTCTCATCACAATGCTCCATGTCCTTGCCATCACAATGCTCCATTACAACAGTAATAACAATGCTCCATGACCCCTGCCATCACAATGTTCCATGGCCTTTTCATCACAAAGCTCCATGACCCTTCTCATCACAATGCTCCAAGAACCCTGTAATCGCAATGCTCTATGCCGCTTTTCATCTCAATGATCCATGAACCCTGTCATCACAATTCACCATGCCCATCATCATAATGCTTCATGCTATTGTCATCACAACAAAATCAAAATGCTCCATGACCTCTGTCATCACAATGCTCCAAGACCCCTGTAATCACAATGCTCCATGCCCCTTTTAATCAGAATGCTCCATGAGACTTGTCAAAACAAGTCTCCATGGTCTTCTCATCACAATGCTCCAGGACCTTGTCATCACCATGCTCCATTCCCTTGTCATCACAATTCTCCATGACCCCTGTCATCACAATAATCCATGAACATTTTTAGCCCAATGCTCCACGACCTTCTCATCACAATGCTCCATGGCGAATATCATCACAATGCTCCATGACCACTGTCATCACAACACTCCATGACACCTGACAACACAATGATCCGGGACTCTTCTCATCACAATGCTCCATTCCCTAGTCATCCCAATGCTCCATGACCCCTGTCATCACAATGCTCTGTGACGCTTGTCATTAAAGTGCTCCATGACACCTGTCATAACAATGCTCCAAGCCTTTTTCAGCAAAATGCTACATGACCTTGTCATTACAATGCTCTATGTGCTTGTCATCCAAATACTCCATTACCAATGCCATCACAATCCTCCATGAACTTTGGGATCACATTGCTTCATGCCGTTGTCATCACAATGCTCCATGCTCCTTGAAATCAAATGAGCCATGACCTCTGTCATCACAATGCTCCAATCCCTTGTGATCACAATGTTCCATAACACTTGTCATCACAACGCTCCATGATGCCTGTCATCACAATACTCCATGCCCTTTTCATCACAATGCTCCATGACATTGTCATCAAAATACTCCACAAGCTTGTCATCAGAATGATCCATGACCCTTGTCATCACAATTCTCCTTGCACTTGTCAGCACAATGCGCCTTGACACTTGTCATCACAATGCTCCAAGCCATTGTCATCACAATGTTCCATTACCTTTGTCGTCAGAATCCTCCATGACACTTTGCATCACAATGCTCCATGCCATTGTCATCACAGTGTGCCATTATATATGTCATCACAATGCTCCCTGACACCTGTCTTCACAATACTACATGACCTGGTCATCACAATGCTCCACGCCCTTGTCATCACAATGCACCATTCCAACTGTCATCGCAATAATTCTTGAAACTTATTAGACCAATGCTCTATGCCCTTGTCATCACAATGCTCCATGCCCTTGTTATCACAGTGCTCCATGACCCCTGTCATCACAATGCTCTTTGACTCCAGTCATCACAATGCTTCATGACCTATGTCATCACAATTGTCCATGCCCTCGTCATCAACAGTCTCTGTGACCTTTTTAACCACAATGCTCCATGAACTATTCATCACAATGCTCTTTGACCCTTGTCATCACAATGCTCTATGCCTTTATCAGCACAATGCTCCATGACCCTTGTAATCACAATGCTCCATGAACGCTCTCATCACATTGCTCCATGCCCTTCTCTTCACAAAGCTTCATGACAAATGTCATCAGAATGCTCCATGGCCTTCTCATCACAATGTTCCATGCCCTTGCCATGACAATGCTCCATTACCCCAGTCATAACAATGCTCCATGACCCCTGCCATCACGATGTTCCATGGCTTGTCATCACATAGCTCGATGACCCTTCTCATCACAATGCTCCAAGAACCCTGTAATCACAATGCTCTATGCCCTTTTTCATCACAATGATCCATGAATCCTGTCATCACAATGCACCATGCCCATCGTCCTAATGTTTCAGGCTATTGTCATCACAATGAAATCAAAATGTTCCATGACCTCTGTCATAACAATGCTCCAAACCCTTGTGAACACAATATTCCATAACACTTGTCATCACAATGCCCCATGTGGCTCGTCATCACAATTATCAATGGACTTCTCATCACAATGCTCCATGACGTTTGTCATCACAATGCTCAACACACTTGTCATCAAAATGCTCCCTGACACTTGTTGTCTGTTTGCTCCTTGAACCCTGTCATGACAAGGCTCCATGCCTTTTTCATAACAATGATCCATGCCATTTTCATCACAATGCTCCGAGACCCATGTAATTTCAATGCTCCATGCCCTTGTCATCACAAAGCTCAATGACGCATGCCATCAGAATGCTCCTTGTTCTTCTCCTCACAATGCTCCATGCCGTAGTCATCACAATGTTCCAAGACCCCGGTAATCACAATGCTCCATGCCCTTGTCATCAAAAAACTCCATGACGCATGTCATCAGAATGCTCCATGCCCTAGTCATCACAATGCTCCAAGACCCCTGTAATCACAATGCTCCATGCCCCTTTTCATCAGAATGCTCCATGAGACTTGTCATCACAAGTCTCCTGGTCTTCTCATCACAATGCTCCTGGACCTTGTTATCACCATACTCCATTCCCTTGTCAACACAATGCTCCATGACCCCTGTCATCACGATAATCCATGATCATTTTCAGCCCAATGCTCCACGACCTACTCATCACAATCCTCCATGGCCAATATAATCACAATGCTTCATGACCACTGTCATCACAACACTCCATGACACCTGACAACGCAATGATCCTGGACTCTTATCATCACAATGCTCCATTCCCTAGTCCTCACAATGCTCCATGACCCCGGTAATCAGAACACTCCATGAACATTTTCAGCCCAGTGCTCCATGACCCTTGTCATCAAAATGATCCATTCCCTTGTCATCCCAATGCTCCATGACCCCTGTATTCACTATGCTCCGTGACGCTTGTCATCACAGTGCTCCATGACACATGTCATCACAATGCTCCATGCCTTTGTCAGCAAAATGCTACATGACCTTGTCATTACAATGCTCTATGCGCTTGTCATCACAATACTACATTTCCATTGTCATCACAATCCTCCATGAATATTGCGATCACATTGCTTCATGCCCTTGTCATCACAATGCTCCATGCTCCTTGAAATCAAAATGATCCATGACCTCTGTCATCACAATGCTCCAAACCCTTGTGATCACAATGTTCCATAACACTGGTCATCACAACGCTCCATGATGCCTGTCATCACAATACTCCATACCCTTTTCATCATAATGGTCCATGACCTTTGTGATCACAATTCTCAATACACTTGTCATCACAATGCTCCCTGACACTTGTCGTCAGAATGCTCCTTGAACCCTGTCACGAAAAGGCTCCATGCCTTTTACATCACAATGCCCCATGCCGTTTTCATCACAATGCTCCATGCCATTGTCATCAAAATACTCCACAAGCTTGTCATCAGAATGCTCCATGACCCTTGTCATCACAATTCTCCATGCACTTGTCAGCACAATGCTCCCTGAACCTTGTCATCACAATGCTCCAAGCCATTGTCATCACAATGCTCCATTACCTTTGTCATCAGTATCCTCCATGACACTTGGCATCACAATGCTCCATGCCATTGTCATCACAATGGGCCATTACAAATGTCATCAAAATGCTCCCTGACACCTCTCTTAACAATACTGCATGACCTGGTCATCAAAATGCTCCATGCCCCCTGACATTACAATGTTTCATAACACCTGTCATCAAAATTTTCCATAAAACTTTTCATTAAATTGCTCCATGACCCTGTCATCAGGATGCTCCCTGCCCTTCTCATCACAATGCACAACGCCCTTGCCATCAAAATGCTCCTGACCTTTGTCATCACAAAGATCAATGACACTTGGCATCACACTGCTCCAAGTCATTGTCATCACAGTGCTCCAAGAATGCTCTCATCACATTGATCCATGCCTATGTGTTCACAAAGCTCCATGACACATTTCATCAGAATGCTCCATGGCCTTCTCATCACAATGCTCCATGTCCTTGCCATCACAATGCTCCATTACAACAGTAATAACAATGCTCCATGACCCCTGCCATCACAATGTTCCATGGCCTTTTCATCACAAAGCTCCATGACCCTTCTCATCACAATGCTCCAAGAACCCTGTAATCACAATGCTCTATGCCGCTTTTCATCTCAATGATCCATGAACCCTGTCATCACAATTCACCATGCCCATCATCATAATGCTTCATGCTATTGTCATCACAACAAAATCAAAATGCTCCATGACCTCTGTCATCACAATGCTCCAAGACCCCTGTAATCACAATGCTCCATGCCCCTTTTAATCAGAATGCTCCATGAGACTTGTCAAAACAAGTCTCCATGGTCTTCTCATCACAATGCTCCAGGACCTTGTCATCACCATGCTCCATTCCCTTGTCATCACAATTCTCCATGACCCCTGTCATCACAATGCTCTTTGACTCCAGTCATCACAATGCTTCATGACCTATGTCATCACAATTGTCCATGCCCTCGTCATCAACAGTCTCTGTGACCTTTTTAACCACAATGCTCCATGAACTATTCATCACAATGCTCTTTGACCCTTGTCATCACAATGCTCTATGCCTTTATCAGCACAATGCTCCATGACCCTTGTAATCACAATGCTCCATGAACGCTCTCATCACATTGCTCCATGCCCTTCTCTTCACAAAGCTTCATGACAAATGTCATCAGAATGCTCCATGGCCTTCTCATCACAATGTTCCATTCCCTTGCCATGACAATGCTCCATTACCCCAGTCATAACAATGCTCCATGACCCCTGCCATCACGATGTTCCATGGCTTGTCATCACATAGCTCGATGACCCTTCTCATCACAATGGTCCAAGAACCCTGTAATCACAATGCTCTATGCCCTTTTTCATCACAATGATCCATGAATCCTGTCATCACAATGCACCATGCCCATCGTCCTAATGTTTCAGGCTATTGTCATCACAATGAAATCAAAATGTTCCATGACCTCTGTCATAACAATGCTCCAAACCCTTGTGAACACAATATTCCATAACACTTGTCATCACAATGCCCCATGTGGCTCGTCATCACAATTATCAATGGACTTCTCATCACAATGCTCCATGACGTTTGTCATCACAATGCTCAACACACTTGTCATCAAAATGCTCCCTGACACTTGTTGTCTGTTTGCTCCTTGAACCCTGTCATGACAAGGCTCCATGCCTTTTTCATAACAATGATCCATGCCATTTTCATCACAATGCTCCGAGAACCATGTAATTTCAATGCTCCATGCCCTTGTCATCACAAAGCTCAATGACGCATGCCATCAGAATGCTCCTTGTTCTTCTCCTCACAATGCTCCATGCCGTAGTCATCACAATGTTCCAAGACCCCGGTAATCACAATGCTCCATGCCCTTGTCATCAAAAAACTCCATGACGCATGTCATCAGAATGCTCCATGCCCTAGTCATCACAATGCTCCAAGACCCCTGTAATCACAATGCTCCATGCCCCTTTTCATCAGAATGCTCCATGAGACTTGTCATCACAAGTCTCCTGGTCTTCTCATCACAATGCTCCTGGACCTTGTTATCACCATACTCCATTCCCTTGTCAACACAATGCTCCATGACCCCTGTCATCACGATAATCCATGATCATTTTCAGCCCAATGCTCCACGACCTACTCATCACAATCCTCCATGGCCAATATAATCACAATGCTTCATGACCACTGTCATCACAACACTCCATGACACCTGACAACGCAATGATCCTGGACTCTTATCATCACAATGCTCCATTCCCTAGTCCTCACAATGCTCCATGACCCCGGTAATCAGAACACTCCATGAACATTTTCAGCCCAGTGCTCCATGACCCTTGTCATCAAAATGATCCATTCCCTTGTCATCCCAATGCTCCATGACCCCTGTATTCACTATGCTCCGTGACGCTTGTCATCACAGTGCTCCATGACACGTCATCACAATGCTCCATGCCTTTGTCAGCAAAATGCTACATGACCTTGTCATTACAATGCTCTATGCGCTTGTCATCACAATACTCCATTTCCATTGTCATCACAATCCTCCATGAATATTGCGATCACATTGCTTCATGCCCTTGTCATCACAATGCTCCATGCTCCTTGAAATCAAAATGATCCATGACCTCTGTCATCACAATGCTCCAAACCCTTGTGATCACAATGTTCCATAACACTGGTCATCACAACGCTCCATGATGCCTGTCATCACAATACTCCATACCCTTTTCATCATAATGGTCCATGACCTTTGTGATCACAATTCTCAATACACTTGTCATCACAATGCTCCCTGACACTTGTCGTCAGAATGCTCCTTGAACCCTGTCACGAAAAGGCTCCATGCCTTTTACATCACAATGCCCCATGCCGTTTTCATCACAATGCTCCATGCCATTGTCATCAAAATACTCCACAAGCTTGTCATCAGAATGCTCCATGACCCTTGTCATCACAATTCTCCATGCACTTGTCAGCACAATGCTCCCTGAACCTTGTCATCACAATGCTCCAAGCCATTGTCATCACAATGCTCCATTACCTTTGTCATCAGTATCCTCCATGACACTTGGCATCACAATGCTCCATGCCATTGTCATCACAATGGGCCATTACAAATGTCATCAAAATGCTCCCTGACACCTCTCTTAACAATACTGCATGACCTGGTCATCAAAATGCTCCATGCCCCCTGACATTACAATGTTTCATAACACCTGTCATCAAAATTTTCCATAAAACTTTTCATTAAATTGCTCCATGACCCTGTCATCAGGATGCTCCCTGCCCTTCTCATCACAATGCACAACGCCCTTGCCATCAAAATGCTCCTGACCTTTGTCATCACAAAGATCAATGACACTTGGCATCACACTGCTCCAAGTCATTGTCATCACAGTGCTCCAAGAATGCTCTCATCACATTGATCCATGCCTATGTGTTCACAAAGCTCCATGACACATTTCATCAGAATGCTCCATGGCCTTCTCATCACAATGCTCCATGTCCTTGCCATCACAATGCTCCATTACAACAGTAATAACAATGCTCCATGACCCCTGCCATCACAATGTTCCATGGCCTTTTCATCACAAAGCTCCATGACCCTTCTCATCACAATGCTCCAAGAACCCTGTAATCACAATGCTCTATGCCGCTTTTCATCTCAATGATCCATGAACCCTGTCATCACAATTCACCATGCCCATCATCATAATGCTTCATGCTATTGTCATCACAACAAAATCAAAATGCTCCATGACCTCTGTCATCACAATGCTCCAAGACCCCTGTAATCACAATGCTCCATGCCCCTTTTAATCAGAATGCTCCATGAGACTTGTCAAAACAAGTCTCCATGGTCTTCTCATCACAATGCTCCAGGACCTTGTCATCACCATGCTCCATTCCCTTGTCATCACAATTCTCCATGACCCCTGTCATCACAATGCTCTTTGACTCCAGTCATCACAATGCTTCATGACCTATGTCATCACAATTGTCCATGCCCTCGTCATCAACAGTCTCTGTGACCTTTTTAACCACAATGCTCCATGAACTATTCATCACAATGCTCTTTGACCCTTGTCATCACAATGCTCTATGCCTTTATCAGCACAATGCTCCATGACCCTTGTAATCACAATGCTCCATGAACGCTCTCATCACATTGCTCCATGCCCTTCTCTTCACAAAGCTTCATGACAAATGTCATCAGAATGCTCCATGGCCTTCTCATCACAATGTTCCATTCCCTTGCCATGACAATGCTCCATTACCCCAGTCATAACAATGCTCCATGACCCCTGCCATCACGATGTT
Source organism: Mesoplodon densirostris (assembly GCF_025265405.1). NCBI lineage: Eukaryota > Metazoa > Chordata > Mammalia > Artiodactyla > Ziphiidae > Mesoplodon > Mesoplodon densirostris. Next base: position 10,907,258 of record NW_026778195.1, on the reverse strand, counting down.
CCATGGCTTGTCATCACATAGCTCGATGACCCTTCTCATCACAATGCTCCAAGAACCCTGTAATCACAATGCTCTATGCCCTTTTTCATCACAATGATCCATGAATCCTGTCATCACAATGCACCATGCCCATCGTCCTAATGTTTCAGGCTATTGTCATCACAATGAAATCAAAATGTTCCATGACCTCTGTCATAACAATGCTCCAAACCCTTGTGAACACAATATTCCATAACACTTGTCATCACAATGCCCCATGTGGCTCGTCATCACAATTATCAATGGACTTCTCATCACAATGCTCCATGACGTTTGTCATCACAATGCTCAACTCACTTGTCATCAAAATGCTCCCTGACACTTGTTGTCTGTTTGCTCCTTGAACCCTGTCATGACAAGGCTCCATGCCTTTTTCATAACAATGATCCATGCCATTTTCATCACAATGCTCCGAGACCCATGTAATTTCAATGCTCCATGCCCTTGTCATCACAAAGCTCAATGACGCATGCCATCAGAATGCTCCTTGTTCTTCTCCTCACAATGCTCCATGCCGTAGTCATCACAATGTTCCAAGACCCCGGTAATCACAATGCTCCATGCCCTTGTCATCAAAAAACTCCATGACGCATGTCATCAGAATGCTCCATGCCCTAGTCATCACAATGCTCCAAGACCCCTGTAATCACAATGCTCCATGCCCCTTTTCATCAGAATGCTCCATGAGACTTGTCATCACAAGTCTCCTGGTCTTCTCATCACAATGCTCCTGGACCTTGTTATCACCATACTCCATTCCCTTGTCAACACAATGCTCCATGACCCCTGTCATCACGATAATCCATGATCATTTTCAGCCCAATGCTCCACGACCTACTCATCACAATCCTCCATGGCCAATATAATCACAATGCTTCATGACCACTGTCATCACAACACTCCATGACACCTGACAACGCAATGATCCTGGACTCTTATCATCACAATGCTCCATTCCCTAGTCCTCACAATGCTCCATGACCCCGGTAATCAGAACACTCCATGAACATTTTCAGCCCAGTGCTCCATGACCCTTGTCATCAAAATGATCCATTCCCTTGTCATCCCAATGCTCCATGACCCCTGTATTCACTATGCTCCGTGACGCTTGTCATCACAGTGCTCCATGACACGTCATCACAATGCTCCATGCCTTTGTCAGCAAAATGCTACATGACCTTGTCATTACAATGCTCTATGCGCTTGTCATCACAATACTCCATTTCCATTGTCATCACAATCCTCCATGAATATTGCGATCACATTGCTTCATGCCCTTGTCATCACAATGCTCCATGCTCCTTGAAATCAAAATGATCCATGACCTCTGTCATCACAATGCTCCAAACCCTTGTGATCACAATGTTCCATAACACTGGTCATCACAACGCTCCATGATGCCTGTCATCACAATACTCCATACCCTTTTCATCATAATGGTCCATGACCTTTGTGATCACAATTCTCAATACACTTGTCATCACAATGCTCCCTGACACTTGTCGTCAGAATGCTCCTTGAACCCTGTCACGAAAAGGCTCCATGCCTTTTACATCACAATGCCCCATGCCGTTTTCATCACAATGCTCCATGCCATTGTCATCAAAATACTCCACAAGCTTGTCATCAGAATGCTCCATGACCCTTGTCATCACAATTCTCCATGCACTTGTCAGCACAATGCTCCCTGAACCTTGTCATCACAATGCTCCAAGCCATTGTCATCACAATGCTCCATTACCTTTGTCATCAGTATCCTCCATGACACTTGGCATCACAATGCTCCATGCCATTGTCATCACAATGGGCCATTACAAATGTCATCAAAATGCTCCCTGACACCTCTCTTAACAATACTGCATGACCTGGTCATCAAAATGCTCCATGCCCCCTGACATTACAATGTTTCATAACACCTGTCATCAAAATTTTCCATAAAACTTTTCATTAAATTGCTCCATGACCCTGTCATCAGGATGCTCCCTGCCCTTCTCATCACAATGCACAACGCCCTTGCCATCAAAATGCTCCTGACCTTTGTCATCACAAAGATCAATGACACTTGGCATCACACTGCTCCAAGTCATTGTCATCACAGTGCTCCAAGAATGCTCTCATCACATTGATCCATGCCTATGTGTTCACAAAGCTCCATGACACATTTCATCAGAATGCTCCATGGCCTTCTCATCACAATGCTCCATGTCCTTGCCATCACAATGCTCCATTACAACAGTAATAACAATGCTCCATGACCCCTGCCATCACAATGTTCCATGGCCTTTTCATCACAAAGCTCCATGACCCTTCTCATCACAATGCTCCAAGAACCCTGTAATCACAATGCTCTATGCCGCTTTTCATCTCAATGATCCATGAACCCTGTCATCACAATTCACCATGCCCATCATCATAATGCTTCATGCTATTGTCATCACAACAAAATCAAAATGCTCCATGACCTCTGTCATCACAATGCTCCAAGACCCCTGTAATCACAATGCTCCATGCCCCTTTTAATCAGAATGCTCCATGAGACTTGTCAAAACAAGTCTCCATGGTCTTCTCATCACAATGCTCCAGGACCTTGTCATCACCATGCTCCATTCCCTTGTCATCACAATTCTCCATGACCCCTGTCATCACAATGCTCTTTGACTCCAGTCATCACAATGCTTCATGACCTATGTCATCACAATTGTCCATGCCCTCGTCATCAACAGTCTCTGTGACCTTTTTAACCACAATGCTCCATGAACTATTCATCACAATGCTCTTTGACCCTTGTCATCACAATGCTCTATGCCTTTATCAGCACAATGCTCCATGACCCTTGTAATCACAATGCTCCATGAACGCTCTCATCACATTGCTCCATGCCCTTCTCTTCACAAAGCTTCATGACAAATGTCATCAGAATGCTCCATGGCCTTCTCATCACAATGTTCCATGCCCTTGCCATGACAATGCTCCATTACCCCAGTCATAACAATGCTCCATGACCCCTGCCATCACGATGTTCCATGGCTTGTCATCACATAGCTCGATGACCCTTCTCATCACAATGCTCCAAGAACCCTGTAATCACAATGCTCTATGCCCTTTTTCATCACAATGATCCATGAATCCTGTCATCACAATGCACCATGCCCATCGTCCTAATGTTTCAGGCTATTGTCATCACAATGAAATCAAAATGTTCCATGACCTCTGTCATAACAATGCTCCAAACCCTTGTGAACACAATATTCCATAACACTTGTCATCACAATGCCCCATGTGGCTCGTCATCACAATTATCAATGGACTTCTCATCACAATGCTCCATGACGTTTGTCATCACAATGCTCAACACACTTGTCATCAAAATGCTCCCTGACACTTGTTGTCTGTTTGCTCCTTGAACCCTGTCATGACAAGGCTCCATGCCTTTTTCATAACAATGATCCATGCCATTTTCATCACAATGCTCCGAGAACCATGTAATTTCAATGCTCCATGCCCTTGTCATCACAAAGCTCAATGACGCATGCCATCAGAATGCTCCTTGTTCTTCTCCTCACAATGCTCCATGCCGTAGTCATCACAATGTTCCAAGACCCCGGTAATCACAATGCTCCATGCCCTTGTCATCAAAAAACTCCATGACGCATGTCATCAGAATGCTCCATGCCCTAGTCATCACAATGCTCCAAGACCCCTGTAATCACAATGCTCCATGCCCCTTTTCATCAGAATGCTCCATGAGACTTGTCATCACAAGTCTCCTGGTCTTCTCATCACAATGCTCCTGGACCTTGTTATCACCATACTCCATTCCCTTGTCAACACAATGCTCCATGACCCCTGTCATCACGATAATCCATGATCATTTTCAGCCCAATGCTCCACGACCTACTCATCACAATCCTCCATGGCCAATATAATCACAATGCTTCATGACCACTGTCATCACAACACTCCATGACACCTGACAACGCAATGATCCTGGACTCTTATCATCAAAATGCTCCATTCCCTAGTCCTCACAATGCTCCATGACCCCGGTAATCAGAACACTCCATGAACATTTTCAGCCCAGTGCTCCATGACCCTTGTCATCAAAATGATCCATTCCCTTGTCATCCCAATGCTCCATGACCCCTGTATTCACTATGCTCCGTGACGCTTGTCATCACAGTGCTCCATGACACATGTCATCACAATGCTCCATGCCTTTGTCAGCAAAATGCTACATGACCTTGTCATTACAATGCTCTATGCGCTTGTCATCACAATACTCCATTTCCATTGTCATCACAATCCTCCATGAATATTGCGATCACATTGCTTCATGCCCTTGTCATCACAATGCTCCATGCTCCTTGAAATCAAAATGATCCATGACCTCTGTCATCACAATGCTCCAAACCCTTGTGATCACAATGTTCCATAACACTGGTCATCACAACGCTCCATGATGCCTGTCATCACAATACTCCATACCCTTTTCATCATAATGGTCCATGACCTTTGTGATCACAATTCTCAATACACTTGTCATCACAATGCTCCCTGACACTTGTCGTCAGAATGCTCCTTGAACCCTGTCACGAAAAGGCTCCATGCCTTTTACATCACAATGCCCCATGCCGTTTTCATCACAATGCTCCATGCCATTGTCATCAAAATACTCCACAAGCTTGTCATCAGAATGCTCCATGACCCTTGTCATCACAATTCTCCATGCACTTGTCAGCACAATGCTCCCTGAACCTTGTCATCACAATGCTCCAAGCCATTGTCATCACAATGCTCCATTACCTTTGTCATCAGTATCCTCCATGACACTTGGCATCACAATGCTCCATGCCATTGTCATCACAATGGGCCATTACAAATGTCATCAAAATGCTCCCTGACACCTCTCTTAACAATACTGCATGACCTGGTCATCAAAATGCTCCATGCCCCCTGACATTACAATGTTTCATAACACCTGTCATCAAAATTTTCCATAAAACTTTTCATTAAATTGCTCCATGACCCTGTCATCAGGATGCTCCCTGCCCTTCTCATCACAATGCACAACGCCCTTGCCATCAAAATGCTCCTGACCTTTGTCATCACAAAGATCAATGACACTTGGCATCACACTGCTCCAAGTCATTGTCATCACAGTGCTCCAAGAATGCTCTCATCACATTGATCCATGCCTATGTGTTCACAAAGCTCCATGACACATTTCATCAGAATGCTCCATGGCCTTCTCATCACAATGCTCCATGTCCTTGCCATCACAATGCTCCATTACAACAGTAATAACAATGCTCCATGACCCCTGCCATCACAATGTTCCATGGCCTTTTCATCACAAAGCTCCATGACCCTTCTCATCACAATGCTCCAAGAACCCTGTAATCACAATGCTCTATGCCGCTTTTCATCTCAATGATCCATGAACCCTGTCATCACAATTCACCATGCCCATCATCATAATGCTTCATGCTATTGTCATCACAACAAAATCAAAATGCTCCATGACCTCTGTCATCACAATGCTCCAAGACCCCTGTAATCACAATGCTCCATGCCCCTTTTAATCAGAATGCTCCATGAGACTTGTCAAAACAAGTCTCCATGGTCTTCTCATCACAATGCTCCAGGACCTTGTCATCACCATGCTCCATTCCCTTGTCATCACAATTCTCCATGACCCCTGTCATCACAATGCTCTTTGACTCCAGTCATCACAATGCTTCATGACCTATGTCATCACAATTGTCCATGCCCTCGTCATCAACAGTCTCTGTGACCTTTTTAACCACAATGCTCCATGAACTATTCATCACAATGCTCTTTGACCCTTGTCATCACAATGCTCTATGCCTTTATCAGCACAATGCTCCATGACCCTTGTAATCACAATGCTCCATGAACGCTCTCATCACATTGCTCCATGCCCTTCTCTTCACAAAGCTTCATGACAAATGTCATCAGAATGCTCCATGGCCTTCTCATCACAATGTTCCATTCCCTTGCCATGACAATGCTCCATTACCCCAGTCATAACAATGCTCCATGACCCCTGCCATCACGATGTTCCATGGCTTGTCATCACATAGCTCGATGACCCTTCTCATCACAATGCTCCAAGAACCCTGTAATCACAATGCTCTATGCCCTTTTTCATCACAATGATCCATGAATCCTGTCATCACAATGCACCATGCCCATCGTCCTAATGTTTCAGGCTATTGTCATCACAATGAAATCAAAATGTTCCATGACCTCTGTCATAACAATGCTCCAAACCCTTGTGAACACAATATTCCATAACACTTGTCATCACAATGCCCCATGTGGCTCGTCATCACAATTATCAATGGACTTCTCATCACAATGCTCCATGACGTTTGTCATCACAATGCTCAACACACTTGTCATCAAAATGCTCCCTGACACTTGTTGTCTGTTTGCTCCTTGAACCCTGTCATGACAAGGCTCCATGCCTTTTTCATAACAATGATCCATGCCATTTTCATCACAATGCTCCGAGAACCATGTAATTTCAATGCTCCATGCCCTTGTCATCACAAAGCTCAATGACGCATGCCATCAGAATGCTCCTTGTTCTTCTCCTCACAATGCTCCATGCCGTAGTCATCACAATGTTCCAAGACCCCGGTAATCACAATGCTCCATGCCCTTGTCATCAAAAAACTCCATGACGCATGTCATCAGAATGCTCCATGCCCTAGTCATCACAATGCTCCAAGACCCCTGTAATCACAATGCTCCATGCCCCTTTTCATCAGAATGCTCCATGAGACTTGTCATCACAAGTCTCCTGGTCTTCTCATCACAATGCTCCTGGACCTTGTTATCACCATACTCCATTCCCTTGTCAACACAATGCTCCATGACCCCTGTCATCACGATAATCCATGATCATTTTCAGCCCAATGCTCCACGACCTACTCATCACAATCCTCCATGGCCAATATAATCACAATGCTTCATGACCACTGTCATCACAACACTCCATGACACCTGACAACGCAATGATCCTGGACTCTTATCATCACAATGCTCCATTCCCTAGTCCTCACAATGCTCCATGACCCCGGTAATCAGAACACTCCATGAACATTTTCAGCCCAGTGCTCCATGACCCTTGTCATCAAAATGATCCATTCCCTTGTCATCCCAATGCTCCATGACCCCTGTATTCACTATGCTCCGTGACGCTTGTCATCACAGTGCTCCATGACACATGTCATCACAATGCTCCATGCCTTTGTCAGCAAAATGCTACATGACCTTGTCATTACAATGCTCTATGCGCTTGTCATCACAATACTCCATTTCCATTGTCATCACAATCCTCCATGAATATTGCGATCACATTGCTTCATGCCCTTGTCATCACAATGCTCCATGCTCCTTGAAATCAAAATGATCCATGACCTCTGTCATCACAATGCTCCAAACCCTTGTGATCACAATGTTCCATAACACTGGTCATCACAACGCTCCATGATGCCTGTCATCACAATACTCCATACCCTTTTCATCATAATGGTCCATGACCTTTGTGATCACAATTCTCAATACACTTGTCATCACAATGCTCCCTGACACTTGTCGTCAGAATGCTCCTTGAACCCTGTCACGAAAAGGCTCCATGCCTTTTACATCACAATGCCCCATGCCGTTTTCATCACAATGCTCCATGCCATTGTCATCAAAATACTCCACAAGCTTGTCATCAGAATGCTCCATGACCCTTGTCATCACAATTCTCCATGCACTTGTCAGCACAATGCTCCCTGAACCTTGTCATCACAATGCTCCAAGCCATTGTCATCACAATGCTCCATTACCTTTGTCATCAGTATCCTCCATGACACTTGGCATCACAATGCTCCATGCCATTGTCATCACAATGGGCCATTACAAATGTCATCAAAATGCTCCCTGACACCTCTCTTAACAATACTGCATGACCTGGTCATCAAAATGCTCCATGCCCCCTGACATTACAATGTTTCATAACACCTGTCATCAAAATTTTCCATAAAATTTTCATTAAATTGCTCCATGACCCTGTCATCAGGATGCTCCCTGCCCTTCTCATCACAATGCACAACGCCCTTGCCATCAAAATGCTCCTGACCTTTGTCATCACAAAGATCAATGACACTTGGCATCACACTGCTCCAAGTCATTGTCATCACAGTGCTCCAAGAATGCTCTCATCACATTGATCCATGCCTATGTGTTCACAAAGCTCCATGACACATTTCATCAGAATGCTCCATGGCCTTCTCATCACAATGCTCCATGTCCTTGCCATCACAATGCTCCATTACAACAGTAATAACAATGCTCCATGACCCCTGCCATCACAATGTTCCATGGCCTTTTCATCACAAAGCTCCATGACCCTTCTCATCACAATGCTCCAAGAACCCTGTAATCACAATGCTCTATGCCGCTTTTCATCTCAATGATCCATGAACCCTGTCATCACAATTCACCATGCCCATCATCATAATGCTTCATGCTATTGTCATCACAACAAAATCAAAATGCTCCATGACCTCTGTCATCACAATGCTCCAAGACCCCTGTAATCACAATGCTCCATGCCCCTTTTAATCAGAATGCTCCATGAGACTTGTCAAAACAAGTCTCCATGGTCTTCTCATCACAATGCTCCAGGACCTTGTCATCACCATGCTCCATTCCCTTGTCATCACAATTCTCCATGACCCCTGTCATCACAATAATCCATGAACATTTTTAGCCCAATGCTCCACGACCTTCTCATCACAATGCTCCATGGCGAATATCATCACAATGCTCCATGACCACTGTCATCACAACACTCCATGACACCTGACAACACAATGATCCGGGACTCTTCTCATCACAATGCTCCATTCCCTAGTCATCCCAATGCTCCATGACCCCTGTATTCACAGTGCTCTGTGACGCTTGTCATTAAAGTGATCCATGACACCTGTCATAACAATGCTCCAAGCCTTTTTCAGCAAAATGCTACATAACCTTGTCATTACAATGCTCTATGTGCTTGTCATCCAAATACTCCATTACCAATGCCATCACAATCCTCCATGAACTTTGGGATCACATTGCTTCATGCCGTTGTCATCACAATGCTCCATGCTCCTTGAAATCAAATGAGCCATGACCTCTGTCATCACAATGCTCCAATCCCTTGTGATCACAATGTTCCATAACACTTGTCATCACAACGCTCCATGATGCCTGTCATCACAATACTCCATGCCCTTTTCATCACAATGCTCCATGACATTGTCATCAAAATACTCCACAAGCTTGTCATCAGAATGATCCATGACCCTTGTCATCACAATTCTCCTTGCACTTGTCAGCACAATGCGCCTTGACACTTGTCATCACAATGCTCCAAGCCATTGTCATCACAATGTTCCATTACCTTTGTCGTCAGAATCCTCCATGACACTTTGCATCACAATGCTCCATGCCATTGTCATCACAGTGTGCCATTATATATGTCATCACAATGCTCCCTGACACCTGTCTTCACAATACTACATGACCTGGTCATCACAATGCTCCACGCCCTTGTCATCACAATGCACCATTCCAACTGTCATCGCAATAATTCTTGAAACTTATTAGACCAATGCTCTATGCCCTTGTCATCACAATGCTCCATGCCCTTGTTATCACAGTGCTCCATGACCCCTGTCATCACAATGCTCTTTGACTCCAGTCATCACAATGCTTCATGACCTATGTCATCACAATTGTCCATGCCCTCGTCATCAACAGTCTCTGTGACCTTTTTAACCACAATGCTCCATGAACTATTCATCACAATGCTCTTTGACCCTTGTCATCACAATGCTCTATGCCTTTATCAGCACAATGCTCCATGACCCTTGTAATCACAATGCTCCATGAACGCTCTCATCACATTGCTCCATGCCCTTCTCTTCACAAAGCTTCATGACAAATGTCATCAGAATGCTCCATGGCCTTCTCATCACAATGTTCCATGCCCTTGCCATGACAATGCTCCATTACCCCAGTCATAACAATGCTCCATGACCCCTGCCATCACGATGTTCCATGGCTTGTCATCACATAGCTCGATGACCCTTCTCATCACAATGCTCCAAGAACCCTGTAATCACAATGCTCTATGCCCTTTTTCATCACAATGATCCATGAATCCTGTCATCACAATGCACCATGCCCATCGTCCTAATGTTTCAGGCTATTGTCATCACAATGAAATCAAAATGTTCCATGACCTCTGTCATAACAATGCTCCAAACCCTTGTGAACACAATATTCCATAACACTTGTCATCACAATGCCCCATGTGGCTCGTCATCACAATTATCAATGGACTTCTCATCACAATGCTCCATGACGTTTGTCATCACAATGCTCAACACACTTGTCATCAAAATGCTCCCTGACACTTGTTGTCTGTTTGCTCCTTGAACCCTGTCATGACAAGGCTCCATGCCTTTTTCATAACAATGATCCATGCCATTTTCATCACAATGCTCCGAGACCCATGTAATTTCAATGCTCCATGCCGTTGTCATCACAAAGCTCAATGACGCATGCCATCAGAATGCTCCTTGTTCTTCTCCTCACAATGCTCCATGCCGTAGTCATCACAATGTTCCAAGACCCCGGTAATCACAATGCTCCATGCCCTTGTCATCAAAAAACTCCATGATGCATGTCATCAGAATGCTCCATGCCCTAGTCATCACAATGCTCCAAGACCCCTGTAATCACAATGCTCCATGCCCCTTTTCATCAGAATGCTCCATGAGACTTGTCATCACAAGTCTCCTGGTCTTCTCATCACAATGCTCCTGGACCTTGTTATCACCATACTCCATTCCCTTGTCAACACAATGCTCCATGACCCCTGTCATCACGATAATCCATGATCATTTTCAGCCCAATGCTCCACGACCTACTCATCACAATCCTCCATGGCCAATATAATCACAATGCTTCATGACCACTGTCATCACAACACTCCATGACACCTGACAACGCAATGATCCTGGACTCTTATCATCACAATGCTCCATTCCCTAGTCCTCACAATGCTCCATGACCCCGGTAATCAGAACACTCCATGAACATTTTCAGCCCAGTGCTCCATGACCCTTGTCATCAAAATGATCCATTCCCTTGTCATCCCAATGCTCCATGACCCCTGTATTCACTATGCTCCGTGACGCTTGTCATCACAGTGCTCCATGACACATGTCATCACAATGCTCCATGCCTTTGTCAGCAAAATGCTACATGACCTTGTCATTACAATGCTCTATGCGCTTGTCATCACAATACTCCATTTCCATTGTCATCACAATCCTCCATGAATATTGCGATCACATTGCTTCATGCCCTTGTCATCACAATGCTCCATGCTCCTTGAAATCAAAATGATCCATGACCTCTGTCATCACAATGCTCCAAACCCTTGTGATCACAATGTTCCATAACACTGGTCATCACAACGCTCCATGATGCCTGTCATCACAATACTCCATACCCTTTTCATCATAATGGTCCATGACCTTTGTGATCACAATTCTCAATACACTTGTCATCACAATGCTCCCTGACACTTGTCGTCAGAATGCTCCTTGAACCCTGTCACGAAAAGGCTCCATGCCTTTTACATCACAATGCCCCATGCCGTTTTCATCACAATGCTCCATGCCATTGTCATCAAAATACTCCACAAGCTTGTCATCAGAATGCTCCATGACCCTTGTCATCACAATTCTCCATGCACTTGTCAGCACAATGCTCCCTGAACCTTGTCATCACAATGCTCCAAGCCATTGTCATCACAATGCTCCATTACCTTTGTCATCAGTATCCTCCATGACACTTGGCATCACAATGCTCCATGACATTGTCATCACAATGGGCCATTACAAATGTCATCAAAATGCTCCCTGACACCTCTCTTAACAATACTGCATGACCTGGTCATCAAAATGCTCCATGCCCCCTGACATTACAATGTTTCATAACACCTGTCATCAAAATTTTCCATAAAATTTTCATTAAATTGCTCCATGACCCTGTCATCAGGATGCTCCCTGCCCTTCTCATCACAATGCACAACGCCCTTGCCATCAAAATGCTCCTGACCTTTGTCATCACAAAGATCAATGACACTTGGCATCACACTGCTCCAAGTCATTGTCATCACAGTGCTCCAAGAATGCTCTCATCACATTGATCCATGCCTATGTGTTCACAAAGCTCCATGACACATTTCATCAGAATGCTCCATGGCCTTCTCATCACAATGCTCCATGTCCTTGCCATCACAATGCTCCATTACAACAGTAATAACAATGCTCCATGACCCCTGCCATCACAATGTTCCATGGCCTTTTCATCACAAAGCTCCATGACCCTTCTCATCACAATGCTCCAAGAACCCTGTAATCACAATGCTCTATGCCGCTTTTCATCTCAATGATCCATGAACCCTGTCATCACAATTCACCATGCCCATCATCATAATGCTTCATGCTATTGTCATCACAACAAAATCAAAATGCTCCATGACCTCTGTCATCACAATGCTCCAAGACCCCTGTAATCACAATGCTCCATGCCCCTTTTAATCAGAATGCTCCATGAGACTTGTCAAAACAAGTCTCCATGGTCTTCTCATCACAATGCTCCAGGACCTTGTCATCACCATGCTCCATTCCCTTGTCATCACAATTCTCCATGACCCCTGTCATCACAATAATCCATGAACATTTTTAGCCCAATGCTCCACGACCTTCTCATCACAATGCTCCATGGCGAATATCATCACAATGCTCCATGACCACTGTCATCACAACACTCCATGACACCTGACAACACAATGATCCGGGACTCTTCTCATCACAATGCTCCATTCCCTAGTCATCCCAATGCTCCATGACCCCTGTATTCACAGTGCTCTGTGACGCTTGTCATTAAAGTGATCCATGACACCTGTCATAACAATGCTCCAAGCCTTTTTCAGCAAAATGCTACATAACCTTGTCATTACAATGCTCTATGTGCTTGTCATCCAAATACTCCATTACCAATGCCATCACAATCCTCCATGAACTTTGGGATCACATTGCTTCATGCCGTTGTCATCACAATGCTCCATGCTCCTTGAAATCAAATGAGCCATGACCTCTGTCATCACAATGCTCCAATCCCTTGTGATCACAATGTTCCATAACACTTGTCATCACAACGCTCCATGATGCCTGTCATCACAATACTCCATGCCCTTTTCATCACAATGCTCCATGACATTGTCATCAAAATACTCCACAAGCTTGTCATCAGAATGATCCATGACCCTTGTCATCACAATTCTCCTTGCACTTGTCAGCACAATGCGCCTTGACACTTGTCATCACAATGCTCCAAGCCATTGTCATCACAATGTTCCATTACCTTTGTCGTCAGAATCCTCCATGACACTTTGCATCACAATGCTCCATGCCATTGTCATCACAGTGTGCCATTATATATGTCATCACAATGCTCCCTGACACCTGTCTTCACAATACTACATGACCTGGTCATCACAATGCTCCACGCCCTTGTCATCACAATGCACCATTCCAACTGTCATCGCAATAATTCTTGAAACTTATTAGACCAATGCTCTATGCCCTTGTCATCACAATGCTCCATGCCCTTGTTATCACAGTGCTCCATGACCCCTGTCATCACAATGCTCTTTGACTCCAGTCATCACAATGCTTCATGACCTATGTCATCACAATTGTCCATGCCCTCGTCATCAACAGTCTCTGTGACCTTTTTAACCACAATGCTCCATGAACTATTCATCACAATGCTCTTTGACCCTTGTCATCACAATGCTGTATGCCTTTATCAGCACAATGCTCCATGACCCTTGTAATCACAATGCTCCATGAACGCTCTCATCACATTGCTCCATGCCCTTCTCTTCACAAAGCTTCATGACAAATGTCATCAGAATGCTCCATGGCCTTCTCATCACAATGTTCCATGCCCTTGCCATGACAATGCTCCATTACCCCAGTCATAACAATGCTCCATGACCCCTGCCATCACGATGTTCCATGGCTTGTCATCACATAGCTCGATGACCCTTCTCATCACAATGCTCCAAGAACCCTGTAATCACAATGCTCTATGCCCTTTTTCATCACAATGATCCATGAATCCTGTCATCACAATGCACCATGCCCATCGTCCTAATGTTTCAGGCTATTGTCATCACAATGAAATCAAAATGTTCCATGACCTCTGTCATAACAATGCTCCAAACCCTTGTGAACACAATATTCCATAACACTTGTCATCACAATGCCCCATGTGGCTCGTCATCACAATTATCAATGGACTTCTCATCACAATGCTCCATGACGTTTGTCATCACAATGCTCAACACACTTGTCATCAAAATGCTCCCTGACACTTGTTGTCTGTTTGCTCCTTGAACCCTGTCATGACAAGGCTCCATGCCTTTTTCATAACAATGATCCATGCCATTTTCATCACAATGCTCCGAGACCCATGTAATTTCAATGCTCCATGCCGTTGTCATCACAAAGCTCAATGACGCATGCCATCAGAATGCTCCTTGTTCTTCTCCTCACAATGCTCCATGCCGTAGTCATCACAATGTTCCAAGACCCCGGTAATCACAATGCTCCATGCCCTTGTCATCAAAAAACTCCATGACGCATGTCATCAGAATGCTCCATGCCCTAGTCATCACAATGCTCCAAGACCCCTGTAATCACAATGCTCCATGCCCCTTTTCATCAGAATGCTCCATGAGACTTGTCATCACAAGTCTCCTGGTCTTCTCATCACAATGCTCCTGGACCTTGTTATCACCATACTCCATTCCCTTGTCAACACAATGCTCCATGACCCCTGTCATCACGATAATCCATGATCATTTTCAGCCCAATGCTCCACGACCTACTCATCACAATCCTCCATGGCCAATATAATCACAATGCTTCATGACCACTGTCATCACAACACTCCATGACACCTGACAACGCAATGATCCTGGACTCTTATCATCAAAATGCTCCATTCCCTAGTCCTCACAATGCTCCATGACCCCGGTAATCAGAACACTCCATGAACATTTTCAGCCCAGTGCTCCATGACCCTTGTCATCAAAATGATCCATTCCCTTGTCATCCCAATGCTCCATGACCCCTGTATTCACTATGCTCCGTGACGCTTGTCATCACAGTGCTCCATGACACATGTCATCACAATGCTCCATGCCTTTGTCAGCAAAATGCTACATGACCTTGTCATTACAATGCTCTATGCGCTTGTCATCACAATACTCCATTTCCATTGTCATCACAATCCTCCATGAATATTGCGATCACATTGCTTCATGCCCTTGTCATCACAATGCTCCATGCTCCTTGAAATCAAAATGATCCATGACCTCTGTCATCACAATGCTCCAAACCCTTGTGATCACAATGTTCCATAACACTGGTCATCACAACGCTCCATGATGCCTGTCATCACAATACTCCATACCCTTTTCATCATAATGGTCCATGACCTTTGTGATCACAATTCTCAATACACTTGTCATCACAATGCTCCCTGACACTTGTCGTCAGAATGCTCCTTGAACCCTGTCACGAAAAGGTTCCATGCCTTTTACATCACAATGCCCCATGCCGTTTTCATCACAATGCTCCATGCCATTGTCATCAAAATACTCCACAAGCTTGTCATCAGAATGCTCCATGACCCTTGTCATCACAATTCTCCATGCACTTGTCAGCACAATGCTCCCTGAACCTTGTCATCACAATGCTCCAAGCCATTGCCATCACAATGCTCCATTACCTTTGTCATCAGTATCCTCCATGACACTTGGCATCACAATGCTCCATGCCATTGTCATCACAATGGGCCATTACAAATGTCATCAAAATGCTCCCTGACACCTCTCTTAACAATACTGCATGACCTGGTCATCAAAATGCTCCATGCCCCCTGACATTACAATGTTTCATAACACCTGTCATCAAAATTTTCCATAAAATTTTCATTAAATTGCTCCATGACCCTGTCATCAGGATGCTCCCTGCCCTTCTCATCACAATGCACAACGCCCTTGCCATCAAAATGCTCCTGACCTTTGTCATCACAAAGATCAATGACACTTGGCATCACACTGCTCCAAGTCATTGTCATCACAGTGCTCCAAGAATGCTCTCATCACATTGATCCATGCCTATGTGTTCACAAAGCTCCATGACACATTTCATCAGAATGCTCCATGGCCTTCTCATCACAATGCTCCATGTCCTTGCCATCACAATGCTCCATTACAACAGTAATAACAATGCTCCATGACCCCTGCCATCACAATGTTCCATGGCCTTTTCATCACAAAGCTCCATGACCCTTCTCATCACAATGCTCCAAGAACCCTGTAATCACAATGCTCTATGCCGCTTTTCATCTCAATGATCCATGAACCCTGTCATCACAATTCACCATGCCCATCATCATAATGCTTCATGCTATTGTCATCACAACAAAATCAAAATGCTCCATGACCTCTGTCATCACAATGCTCCAAGACCCCTGTAATCACAATGCTCCATGCCCCTTTTAATCAGAATGCTCCATGAGACTTGTCAAAACAAGTCTCCATGGTCTTCTCATCACAATGCTCCAGGACCTTGTCATCACCATGCTCCATTCCCTTGTCATCACAATTCTCCATGACCCCTGTCATCACAATAATCCATGAACATTTTTAGCCCAATGCTCCACGACCTTCTCATCACAATGCTCCATGGCGAATATCATCACAATGCTCCATGACCACTGTCATCACAACACTCCATGACACCTGACAACACAATGATCCGGGACTCTTCTCATCACAATGCTCCATTCCCTAGTCATCCCAATGCTCCATGACCCCTGTCATCACAATGCTCTGTGACGCTTGTCATTAAAGTGCTCCATGACACCTGTCATAACAATGCTCCAAGCCTTTTTCAGCAAAATGCTACATGACCTTGTCATTACAATGCTCTATGTGCTTGTCATCCAAATACTCCATTACCAATGCCATCACAATCCTCCATGAACTTTGGGATCACATTGCTTCATGCCGTTGTCATCACAATGCTCCATGCTCCTTGAAATCAAATGAGCCATGACCTCTGTCATCACAATGCTCCAATCCCTTGTGATCACAATGTTCCATAACACTTGTCATCACAACGCTCCATGATGCCTGTCATCACAATACTCCATGCCCTTTTCATCACAATGCTCCATAACATTGTCATCAAAATACTCCACAAGCTTGTCATCAGAATGATCCATGACCCTTGTCATCACAATTCTCCTTGCACTTGTCAGCACAATGCGCCTTGACACTTGTCATCACGATGCTCCAAGCCATTGTCATCACAATGTTCCATTACCTTTGTCGTCAGAATCCTCCATGACACTTTGCATCACAATGCTCCATGCCATTGTCATCACAGTGTGCCATTATATATGTCATCACAATGCTCCCTGACACCTGTCTTCACAATACTACATGACCTGGTCATCACAATGCTCCACGCCCTTGTCATCACAATGCACCATTCCAACTGTCATCGCAATAATTCTTGAAACTTATTAGACCAATGCTCTATGCCCTTGTCATCACAATGCCCCATGCCCTTGTTATCACAGTGCTCCATGACCCCTGTCATCACAATGCTCTTTGACTCCAGTCATCACAATGCTTCATGACCTATGTCATCACAATTGTCCATGCCCTCGTCATCAACAGTCTCTGTGACCTTTTTAACCACAATGCTCCATGAACTATTCATCACAATGCTCTTTGACCCTTGTCATCACAATGCTCTATGCCTTTATCAGCACAATGCTCCATGACCCTTGTAATCACAATGCTCCATGAACGCTCTCATCACATTGCTCCATGCCCTTCTCTTCACAAAGCTTCATGACAAATGTCATCAGAATGCTCCATGGCCTTCTCATCACAATGTTCCATGCCCTTGCCATGACAATGCTCCATTACCCCAGTCATAACAATGCTCCATGACCCCTGCCATCACGATGTTCCATGGCTTGTCATCACATAGCTCGATGACCCTTCTCATCACAATGCTCCAAGAACCCTGTAATCACAATGCTCTATGCCCTTTTTCATCACAATGATCCATGAATCCTGTCATCACAATGCACCATGCCCATCGTCCTAATGTTTCAGGCTATTGTCATCACAATGAAATCAAAATGTTCCATGACCTCTGTCATAACAATGCTCCAAACCCTTGTGAACACAATATTCCATAACACTTGTCATCACAATGCCCCATGTGGCTCGTCATCACAATTATCAATGGACTTCTCATCACAATGCTCCATGACGTTTGTCATCACAATGCTCAACACACTTGTCATCAAAATGCTCCCTGACACTTGTTGTCTGTTTGCTCCTTGAACCCTGTCATGACAAGGCTCCATGCCTTTTTCATAACAATGATCCATGCCATTTTCATCACAATGCTCCGAGACCCATGTAATTTCAATGCTCCATGCCCTTGTCATCACAAAGCTCAATGACGCATGCCATCAGAATGCTCCTTGTTCTTCTCCTCACAATGCTCCATGCCGTAGTCATCACAATGTTCCAAGACCCCGGTAATCACAATGCTCCATGCCCTTGTCATCAAAAAACTCCATGACGCATGTCATCAGAATGCTCCATGCCCTAGTCATCACAATGCTCCAAGACCCCTGTAATCACAATGCTCCATGCCCCTTTTCATCAGAATGCTCCATGAGACTTGTCATCACAAGTCTCCTGGTCTTCTCATCACAATGCTCCTGGACCTTGTTATCACCATACTCCATTCCCTTGTCAACACAATGCTCCATGACCCCTGTCATCACGATAATCCATGATCATTTTCAGCCCAATGCTCCACGACCTACTCATCACAATCCTCCATGGCCAATATAATCACAATGCTTCATGACCACTGTCATCACAACACTCCATGACACCTGACAACGCAATGATCCTGGACTCTTATCATCACAATGCTCCATTCCCTAGTCCTCACAATGCTCCATGACCCCGGTAATCAGAACACTCCATGAACATTTTCAGCCCAGTGCTCCATGACCCTTGTCATCAAAATGATCCATTCCCTTGTCATCCCAATGCTCCATGACCCCTGTATTCACTATGCTCCGTGACGCTTGTCATCACAGTGCTCCATGACACATGTCATCACAATGCTCCATGCCTTTGTCAGCAAAATGCTACATGACCTTGTCATTACAATGCTCTATGCGCTTGTCATCACAATACTCCATTTCCATTGTCATCACAATCCTCCATGAATATTGCGATCACATTGCTTCATGCCCTTGTCATCACAATGCTCCATGCTCCTTGAAATCAAAATGATCCATGACCTCTGTCATCACAATGCCCCAAACCCTTGTGATCACAATGTTCCATAACACTGGTCATCACAACGCTCCATGATGCCTGTCATCACAATACTCCATACCCTTTTCATCATAATGGTCCATGACCTTTGTGATCACAATTCTCAATACACTTGTCATCACAATGCTCCCTGACACTTGTCGTCAGAATGCTCCTTGAACCCTGTCACGAAAAGGCTCCATGCCTTTTACATCACAATGCCCCATGCCGTTTTCATCACAATGCTCCATGCCATTGTCATCAAAATACTCCACAAGCTTGTCATCAGAATGCTCCATGACCCTTGTCATCACAATTCTCCATGCACTTGTCAGCACAATGCTCCCTGAACCTTGTCATCACAATGCTCCAAGCCATTGTCATCACAATGCTCCATTACCTTTGTCATCAGTATCCTCCATGACACTTGGCATCACAATGCTCCATGCCATTGTCATCACAATGGGCCATTACAAATGTCATCAAAATGCTCCCTGACACCTCTCTTAACAATACTGCATGACCTGGTCATCAAAATGCTCCATGCCCCCTGACATTACAATGTTTCATAACACCTGTCATCAAAATTTTCCATAAAACTTTTCATTAAATTGCTCCATGACCCTGTCATCAGGATGCTCCCTGCCCTTCTCATCACAATGCACAACGCCCTTGCCATCAAAATGCTCCTGACCTTTGTCATCACAAAGATCAATGACACTTGGCATCACACTGCTCCAAGTCATTGTCATCACAGTGCTCCAAGAATGCTCTCATCACATTGATCCATGCCTATGTGTTCACAAAGCTCCATGACACATTTCATCAGAATGCTCCATGGCCTTCTCATCACAATGCTCCATGTCCTTGCCATCACAATGCTCCATTACAACAGTAATAACAATGCTCCATGACCCCTGCCATCACAATGTTCCATGGCCTTTTCATCACAAAGCTCCATGACCCTTCTCATCACAATGCTCCAAGAACCCTGTAATCACAATGCTCTATGCCGCTTTTCATCTCAATGATCCATGAACCCTGTCATCACAATTCACCATGCCCATCATCATAATGCTTCATGCTATTGTCATCACAACAAAATCAAAATGCTCCATGACCTCTGTCATCACAATGCTCCAAGACCCCTGTAATCACAATGCTCCATGCCCCTTTTAATCAGAATGCTCCATGAGACTTGTCAAAACAAGTCTCCATGGTCTTCTCATCACAATGCTCCAAGACCTTGTCATCACCATGCTCCATTCCCTTGTCATCACAATTCTCCATGACCCCTGTCATCACAATAATCCATGAACATTTTTAGCCCAATGCTCCACGACCTTCTCATCACAATGCTCCATGGCGAATATCATCACAATGCTCCATGACCACTGTCATCACAACACTCCATGACACCTGACAACACAATGATCCGGGACTCTTCTCATCACAATGCTCCATTCCCTAGTCATCCCAATGCTCCATGACCCCTGTCATCACAATGCTCTGTGACGCTTGTCATTAAAGTGCTCCATGACACCTGTCATAACAATGCTCCAAGCCTTTTTCAGCAAAATGCTACATGACCTTGTCATTACAATGCTCTATGTGCTTGTCATCCAAATACTCCATTACCAATGCCATCACAATCCTCCATGAACTTTGGGATCACATTGCTTCATGCCGTTGTCATCACAATGCTCCATGCTCCTTGAAATCAAATGAGCCATGACCTCTGTCATCACAATGCTCCAATCCCTTGTGATCACAATGTTCCATAACACTTGTCATCACAACGCTCCATGATGCCTGTCATCACAATACTCCATGCCCTTTTCATCACAATGCTCCATGACATTGTCATCAAAATACTCCACAAGCTTGTCATCAGAATGATCCATGACCCTTGTCATCACAATTCTCCTTGCACTTGTCAGCACAATGCGCCTTGACACTTGTCATCACAATGCTCCAAGCCATTGTCATCACAATGTTCCATTACCTTTGTCGTCAGAATCCTCCATGACACTTTGCATCACAATGCTCCATGCCATTGTCATCACAGTGTGCCATTATATATGTCATCACAATGCTCCCTGACACCTGTCTTCACAATACTACATGACCTGGTCCTCACAATGCTCCACGCCCTTGTCATCACAATGCACCATTCCAACTGTCATCGCAATAATTCTTGAAACTTATTAGACCAATGCTCTATGCCCTTGTCATCACAATGCTCCATGCCCTTGTTATCACAGTGCTCCATGACCCCTGTCATCACAATGCTCTTTGACTCCAGTCATCACAATGCTTCATGACCTATGTCATCACAATTGTCCATGCCCTCGTCATCAACAGTCTCTGTGACCTTTTTAACCACAATGCTCCATGAACTATTCATCACAATGCTCTTTGACCCTTGTCATCACAATGCTCTATGCCTTTATCAGCACAGTGCTCCATGACCCTTGTAATCACAATGCTCCATGAACGCTCTCATCACATTGCTCCATGCCCTTCTCTTCACAAAGCTTCATGACAAATGTCATCAGAATGCTCCATGGCCTTCTCATCACAATGTTCCATGCCCTTGCCATGACAATGCTCCATTACCCCAGTCATAACAATGCTCCATGACCCCTGCCATCACGATGTTCCATGGCTTGTCATCACATAGCTCGATGACCCTTCTCATCACAATGCTCCAAGAACCCTGTAATCACAATGCTCTATGCCCTTTTTCATCACAATGATCCATGAATCCTGTCATCACAATGCACCATGCCCATCGTCCTAATGTTTCAGGCTATTGTCATCACAATGAAATCAAAATGTTCCATGACCTCTGTCATAACAATGCTCCAAACCCTTGTGAACACAATATTCCATAACACTTGTCATCACAATGCCCCATGTGGCTCGTCATCACAATTATCAATGGACTTCTCATCACAATGCTCCATGACGTTTGTCATCACAATGCTCAACACACTTGTCATCAAAATGCTCCCTGACACTTGTTGTCTGTTTGCTCCTTGAACCCTGTCATGACAAGGCTCCATGCCTTTTTCATAACAATGATCCATGCCATTTTCATCACAATGCTCCGAGACCCATGTAATTTCAATGCTCCATGCCCTTGTCATCACAAAGCTCAATGACGCATGCCATCAGAATGCTCCTTGTTCTTCTCCTCACAATGCTCCATGCCGTAGTCATCACAATGTTCCAAGACCCCGGTAATCACAATGCTCCATGCCCTTGTCATCAAAAAACTCCATGACGCATGTCATCAGAATGCTCCATGCCCTAGTCATCACAATGCTCCAAGACCCCTGTAATCACAATGCTCCATGCCCCTTTTCATCAGAATGCTCCATGAGACTTGTCATCACAAGTCTCCTGGTCTTCTCATCACAATGCTCCTGGACCTTGTTATCACCATACTCCATTCCCTTGTCAACACAATGCTCCATGACCCCTGTCATCACGATAATCCATGATCATTTTCAGCCCAATGCTCCACGACCTACTCATCACAATCCTCCATGGCCAATATAATCACAATGCTTCATGACCACTGTCATCACAACACTCCATGACACCTGACAACGCAATGATCCTGGACTCTTATCATCACAATGCTCCATTCCCTAGTCCTCACAATGCTCCATGACCCCGGTAATCAGAACACTCCATGAACATTTTCAGCCCAGTGCTCCATGACCCTTGTCATCAAAATGATCCATTCCCTTGTCATCCCAATGCTCCATGACCCCTGTATTCACTATGCTCCGTGACGCTTGTCATCACAGTGCTCCATGACACATGTCATCACAATGCTCCATGCCTTTGTCAGCAAAATGCTACATGACCTTGTCATTACAATGCTCTATGCGCTTGTCATCACAATACTCCATTTCCATTGTCATCACAATCCTCCATGAATATTGCGATCACATTGCTTCATGCCCTTGTCATCACAATGCTCCATGCTCCTTGAAATCAAAATGATCCATGACCTCTGTCATCACAATGCTCCAAACCCTTGTGATCACAATGTTCCATAACACTGGTCATCACAACGCTCCATGATGCCTGTCATCACAATACTCCATACCCTTTTCATCATAATGGTCCATGACCTTTGTGATCACAATTCTCAATACACTTGTCATCACAATGCTCCCTGACACTTGTCGTCAGAATGCTCCTTGAACCCTGTCACGAAAAGGCTCCATGCCTTTTACATCACAATGCCCCATGCCGTTTTCATCACAATGCTCCATGCCATTGTCATCAAAATACTCCACAAGCTTGTCATCAGAATGCTCCATGACCCTTGTCATCACAATTCTCCATGCACTTGTCAGCACAATGCTCCCTGAACCTTGTCATCACAATGCTCCAAGCCATTGTCATCACAATGCTCCATTACCTTTGTCATCAGTATCCTCCATGACACTTGGCATCACAATGCTCCATGCCATTGTCATCACAATGGGCCATTACAAATGTCATCAAAATGCTCCCTGACACCTCTCTTAACAATACTGCATGACCTGGTCATCAAAATGCTCCATGCCCCCTGACATTACAATGTTTCATAACACCTGTCATCAAAATTTTCCATAAAACTTTTCATTAAATTGCTCCATGACCCTGTCATCAGGATGCTCCCTGCCCTTCTCATCACAATGCACAACGCCCTTGCCATCAAAATGCTCCTGACCTTTGTCATCACAAAGATCAATGACACTTGGCATCACACTGCTCCAAGTCATTGTCATCACAGTGCTCCAAGAATGCTCTCATCACATTGATCCATGCCTATGTGTTCACAAAGCTCCATGACACATTTCATCAGAATGCTCCATGGCCTTCTCATCACAATGCTCCATGTCCTTGCCATCACAATGCTCCATTACAACAGTAATAACAATGCTCCATGACCCCTGCCATCACAATGTTCCATGGCCTTTTCATCACAAAGCTCCATGACCCTTCTCATCACAATGCTCCAAGAACCCTGTAATCACAATGCTCTATGCCGCTTTTCATCTCAATGATCCATGAACCCTGTCATCACAATTCACCATGCCCATCATCATAATGCTTCATGCTATTGTCATCACAACAAAATCAAAATGCTCCATGACCTCTGTCATCACAATGCTCCAAGACCCCTGTAATCACAATGCTCCATGCCCCTTTTAATCAGAATGCTCCATGAGACTTGTCAAAACAAGTCTCCATGGTCTTCTCATCACAATGCTCCAGGACCTTGTCATCACCATGCTCCATTCCCTTGTCATCACAATTCTCCATGACCCCTGTCATCACAATAATCCATGAACATTTTTAGCCCAATGCTCCACGACCTTCTCATCACAATGCTCCATGGCGAATATCATCACAATGCTCCATGACCACTGTCATCACAACACTCCATGACACCTGACAACACAATGATCCGGGACTCTTCTCATCACAATGCTCCATTCCCTAGTCATCCCAATGCTCCATGACCCCTGTCATCACAATGCTCTGTGACGCTTGTCATTAAAGTGCTCCATGACACCTGTCATAACAATGCTCCAAGCCTTTTTCAGCAAAATGCTACATGACCTTGTCATTACAATGCTCTATGTGCTTGTCATCCAAATACTCCATTACCAATGCCATCACAATCCTCCATGAACTTTGGGATCACATTGCTTCATGCCGTTGTCATCACAATGCTCCATGCTCCTTGAAATCAAATGAGCCATGACCTCTGTCATCACAATGCTCCAATCCCTTGTGATCACAATGTTCCATAACACTTGTCATCACAACGCTCCATGATGCCTGTCATCACAATACTCCATGCCCTTTTCATCACAATGCTCCATAACATTGTCATCAAAATACTCCACAAGCTTGTCATCAGAATGATCCATGACCCTTGTCATCACAATTCTCCTTGCACCTGTCAGCACAATGCGCCTTGACAATTGTCATCACAATGCTCCAAGCCATTGTCATCACAATGTTCCATTACCTTTGTCGTCAGAATCCTCCATGACACTTTGCATCACAATGCTCCATGCCATTGTCATCACAGTGTGCCATTATATATGTCATCACAATGCTCCCTGACACCTGTCTTCACAATACTACATGACCTGGTCATCACAATGCTCCACGCCCTTGTCATCACAATGCACCATTCCAACTGTCATCGCAATAATTCTTGAAACTTATTAGACCAATGCTCTATGCCCTTGTCATCACAATGCTCCATGCCCTTGTTATCACAGTGCTCCATGACCCCTGTCATCACAATGCTCTTTGACTCCAGTCATCACAATGCTTCATGACCTATGTCATCACAATTGTCCATGCCCTCGTCATCAACAGTCTCTGTGACCTTTTTAACCACAATGCTCCATGAACTATTCATCACAATGCTCTTTGACCCTTGTCATCACAATGCTCTATGCCTTTATCAGCACAATGCTCCATGACCCTTGTAATCACAATGCTCCATGAACGCTCTCATCACATTGCTCCATGCCCTTCTCTTCACAAAGCTTCATGACAAATGTCATCAGAATGCTCCATGGCCTTCTCATCACAATGTTCCATGCCCTTGCCATGACAATGCTCCATTACCCCAGTCATAACAATGCTCCATGACCCCTGCCATCACGATGTTCCATGGCTTGTCATCACATAGCTCGATGACCCTTCTCATCACAATGCTCCAAGAACCCTGTAATCACAATGCTCTATGCCCTTTTTCATCACAATGATCCATGAATCCTGTCATCACAATGCACCATGCCCATCGTCCTAATGTTTCAGGCTATTGTCATCACAATGAAATCAAAATGTTCCATGACCTCTGTCATAACAATGCTCCAAACCCTTGTGAACACAATATTCCATAACACTTGTCATCACAATGCCCCATGTGGCTCGTCATCACAATTATCAATGGACTTCTCATCACAATGCTCCATGACGTTTGTCATCACAATGCTCAACACACTTGTCATCAAAATGCTCCCTGACACTTGTTGTCTGTTTGCTCCTTGAACCCTGTCATGACAAGGCTCCATGCCTTTTTCATAACAATGATCCATGCCATTTTCATCACAATGCTCCGAGACCCATGTAATTTCAATGCTCCATGCCCTTGTCATCACAAAGCTCAATGACGCATGCCATCAGAATGCTCCTTGTTCTTCTCCTCACAATGCTCCATGCCGTAGTCATCACAATGTTCCAAGACCCCGGTAATCACAATGCTCCATGCCCTTGTCATCAAAAAACTCCATGACGCATGTCATCAGAATGCTCCATGCCCTAGTCATCACAATGCTCCAAGACCCCTGTAATCACAATGCTCCTTGCCCCTTTTCATCAGAATGCTCCATGAGACTTGTCATCACAAGTCTCCTGGTCTTCTCATCACAATGCTCCTGGACCTTGTTATCACCATACTCCATTCCCTTGTCAACACAATGCTCCATGACCCCTGTCATCACGATAATCCATGATCATTTTCAGCCCAATGCTCCACGACCTACTCATCACAATCCTCCATGGCCAATATAATCACAATGCTTCATGACCACTGTCATCACAACACTCCATGACACCTGACAACGCAATGATCCTGGACTCTTATCATCACAATGCTCCATTCCCTAGTCCTCACAATGCTCCATGACCCCGGTAATCAGAACACTCCATGAACATTTTCAGCCCAGTGCTCCATGACCCTTGTCATCAAAATGATCCATTCCCTTGTCATCCCAATGCTCCATGACCCCTGTATTCACTATGCTCCGTGACGCTTGTCATCACAGTGCTCCATGACACATGTCATCACAATGCTCCATGCCTTTGTCAGCAAAATGCTACATGACCTTGTCATTACAATGCTCTATGCGCTTGTCATCACAATACTCCATTTCCATTGTCATCACAATCCTCCATGAATATTGCGATCACATTGCTTCATGCCCTTGTCATCACAATGCTCCATGCTCCTTGAAATCAAAATGATCCATGACCTCTGTCATCACAATGCTCCAAACCCTTGTGATCACAATGTTCCATAACACTGGTCATCACAACGCTCCATGATGCCTGTCATCACAATACTCCATACCCTTTTCATCATAATGGTCCATGACCTTTGTGATCACAATTCTCAATACACTTGTCATCACAATGCTCCCTGACACTTGTCGTCAGAATGCTCCTTGAACCCTGTCACGAAAAGGCTCCATGCCTTTTACATCACAATGCCCCATGCCGTTTTCATCACAATGCTCCATGCCATTGTCATCAAAATACTCCACAAGCTTGTCATCAGAATGCTCCATGACCCTTGTCATCACAATTCTCCATGCACTTGTCAGCACAATGCTCCCTGAACCTTGTCATCACAATGCTCCAAGCCATTGTCATCACAATGCTCCATTACCTTTGTCATCAGTATCCTCCATGACACTTGGCATCACAATGCTCCATGCCATTGTCATCACAATGGGCCATTACAAATGTCATCAAAATGCTCCCTGACACCTCTCTTAACAATACTGCATGACCTGGTCATCAAAATGCTCCATGCCCCCTGACATTACAATGTTTCATAACACCTGTCATCAAAATTTTCCATAAAACTTTTCATTAAATTGCTCCATGACCCTGTCATCAGGATGCTCCCTGCCCTTCTCATCACAATGCACAACGCCCTTGCCATCAAAATGCTCCTGACCTTTGTTATCACAAAGATCAATGACACTTGGCATCACACTGCTCCAAGTCATTGTCATCACAGTGCTCCAAGAATGCTCTCATCACATTGATCCATGCCTATGTGTTCACAAAGCTCCATGACACATTTCATCAGAATGCTCCATGGCCTTCTCATCACAATGCTCCATGTCCTTGCCATCACAATGCTCCATTACAACAGTAATAACAATGCTCCATGACCCCTGCCATCACAATGTTCCATGGCCTTTTCATCACAAAGCTCCATGACCCTTCTCATCACAATGCTCCAAGAACCCTGTAATCACAATGCTCTATGCCGCTTTTCATCTCAATGATCCATGAACCCTGTCATCACAATTCACCATGCCCATCATCATAATGCTTCATGCTATTGTCATCACAACAAAATCAAAATGCTCCATGACCTCTGTCATCACAATGCTCCAAGACCCCTGTAATCACAATGCTCCATGCCCCTTTTAATCAGAATGCTCCATGAGACTTGTCAAAACAAGTCTCCATGGTCTTCTCATCACAATGCTCCAGGACCTTGTCATCACCATGCTCCATTCCCTTGTCATCACAATTCTCCATGACCCCTGTCATCACAATAATCCATGAACATTTTTAGCCCAATGCTCCACGACCTTCTCATCACAATGCTCCATGGCGAATATCATCACAATGCTCCATGACCACTGTCATCACAACACTCCATGACACCTGACAACACAATGATCCGGGACTCTTCTCATCACAATGCTCCATTCCCTAGTCATCCCAATGCTCCATGACCCCTGTCATCACAATGCTCTGTGACGCTTGTCATTAAAGTGCTCCATGACACCTGTCATAACAATGCTCCAAGCCTTTTTCAGCAAAATGCTACATGACCTTGTCATTACAATGCTCTATGTGCTTGTCATCCAAATACTCCATTACCAATGCCATCACAATCCTCCATGAACTTTGGGATCACATTGCTTCATGCCGTTGTCATCACAATGCTCCATGCTCCTTGAAATCAAATGAGCCATGACCTCTGTCATCACAATGCTCCAATCCCTTGTGATCACAATGTTCCATAACACTTGTCATCACAACGCTCCATGATGCCTGTCATCACAATACTCCATGCCCTTTTCATCACAATGCTCCATGACATTGTCATCAAAATACTCCACAAGCTTGTCATCAGAATGATCCATGACCCTTGTCATCACAATTCTCCTTGCACTTGTCAGCACAATGCGCCTTGACACTTGTCATCACAATGCTCCAAGCCATTGTCATCACAATGTTCCATTACCTTTGTCGTCAGAATCCTCCATGACACTTTGCATCACAATGCTCCATGCCATTGTCATCACAGTGTGCCATTATATATGTCATCACAATGCTCCCTGACACCTGTCTTCACAATACTACATGACCTGGTCATCACAATGCTCCACGCCCTTGTCATCACAATGCACCATTCCAACTGTCATCGCAATAATTCTTGAAACTTATTAGACCAATGCTCTATGCCCTTGTCATCACAATGCTCCATGCCCTTGTTATCACAGTGCTCCATGACCCCTGTCATCACAATGCTCTTTGACTCCAGTCATCACAATGCTTCATGACCTATGTCATCACAATTGTCCATGCCCTCATCATCAACAGTCTCTGTGACCTTTTTAACCACAATGCTCCATGAACTATTCATCACAATGCTCTTTGACCCTTGTCATCACAATGCTCTATGCCTTTATCAGCACAATGCTCCATGACCCTTGTAATCACAATGCTCCATGAACGCTCTCATCACATTGCTCCATGCCCTTCTCTTCACAAAGCTTCATGACAAATGTCATCAGAATGCTCCATGGCCTTCTCATCACAATGTTCCATGCCCTTGCCATGACAATGCTCCATTACCCCAGTCATAACAATGCTCCATGACCCCTGCCATCACGATGTTCCATGGCTTGTCATCACATAGCTCGATGACCCTTCTCATCACAATGCTCCAAGAACCCTGTAATCACAATGCTCTATGCCCTTTTTCATCACAATGATCCATGAATCCTGTCATCACAATGCACCATGCCCATCGTCCTAATGTTTCAGGCTATTGTCATCACAATGAAATCAAAATGTTCCATGACCTCTGTCATAACAATGCTCCAAACCCTTGTGAACACAATATTCCATAACACTTGTCATCACAATGCCCCATGTGGCTCGTCATCACAATTATCAATGGACTTCTCATCACAATGCTCCATGACGTTTGTCATCACAATGCTCAACACACTTGTCATCAAAATGCTCCCTGACACTTGTTGTCTGTTTGCTCCTTGAACCCTGTCATGACAAGGCTCCATGCCTTTTTCATAACAATGATCCATGCCATTTTCATCACAATGCTCCGAGACCCATGTAATTTCAATGCTCCATGCCCTTGTCATCACAAAGCTCAATGACGCATGCCATCAGAATGCTCCTTGTTCTTCTCCTCACAATGCTCCATGCCGTAGTCATCACAATGTTCCAAGACCCCGGTAATCACAATGCTCCATGCCCTTGTCATCAAAAAACTCCATGACGCATGTCATCAGAATGCTCCATGCCCTAGTCATCACAATGCTCCAAGACCCCTGTAATCACAATGCTCCATGCCCCTTTTCATCAGAATGCTCCATGAGACTTGTCATCACAAGTCTCCTGGTCTTCTCATCACAATGCTCCTGGACCTTGTTATCACCATACTCCATTCCCTTGTCAACACAATGCTCCATGACCCCTGTCATCACGATAATCCATGATCATTTTCAGCCCAATGCTCCACGACCTACTCATCACAATCCTCCATGGCCAATATAATCACAATGCTTCATGACCACTGTCATCACAACACTCCATGACACCTGACAACGCAATGATCCTGGACTCTTATCATCAAAATGCTCCATTCCCTAGTCCTCACAATGCTCCATGACCCCGGTAATCAGAACACTCCATGAACATTTTCAGCCCAGTGCTCCATGACCCTTGTCATCAAAATGATCCATTCCCTTGTCATCCCAATGCTCCATGACCCCTGTATTCACTATGCTCCGTGACGCTTGTCATCACAGTGCTCCATGACACATGTCATCACAATGCTCCATGCCTTTGTCAGCAAAATGCTACATGACCTTGTCATTACAATGCTCTATGCGCTTGTCATCACAATACTCCATTTCCATTGTCATCACAATCCTCCATGAATATTGCGATCACATTGCTTCATGCCCTTGTCATCACAATGCTCCATGCTCCTTGAAATCAAAATGATCCATGACCTCTGTCATCACAATGCTCCAAACCCTTGTGATCACAATGTTCCATAACACTGGTCATCACAACGCTCCATGATGCCTGTCATCACAATACTCCATACCCTTTTCATCATAATGGTCCATGACCTTTGTGATCACAATTCTCAATACACTTGTCATCACAATGCTCCCTGACACTTGTCGTCAGAATGCTCCTTGAACCCTGTCACGAAAAGGCTCCATGCCTTTTACATCACAATGCCCCATGCCGTTTTCATCACAATGCTCCATGCCATTGTCATCAAAATACTCCACAAGCTTGTCATCAGAATGCTCCATGACCCTTGTCATCACAATTCTCCATGCACTTGTCAGCACAATGCTCCCTGAACCTTGTCATCACAATGCTCCAAGCCATTGTCATCACAATGCTCCATTACCTTTGTCATCAGTATCCTCCATGACACTTGGCATCACAATGCTCCATGCCATTGTCATCACAATGGGCCATTACAAATGTCATCAAAATGCTCCCTGACACCTCTCTTAACAATACTGCATGACCTGGTCATCAAAATGCTCCATGCCCCCTGACATTACAATGTTTCATAACACCTGTCATCAAAATTTTCCATAAAACTTTTCATTAAATTGCTCCATGACCCTGTCATCAGGATGCTCCCTGCCCTTCTCATCACAATGCACAACGCCCTTGCCATCAAAATGCTCCTGACCTTTGTCATCACAAAGATCAATGACACTTGGCATCACACTGCTCCAAGTCATTGTCATCACAGTGCTCCAAGAATGCTCTCATCACATTGATCCATGCCTATGTGTTCACAAAGCTCCATGACACATTTCATCAGAATGCTCCATGGCCTTCTCATCACAATGCTCCATGTCCTTGCCATTACAATGCTCCATTACAACAGTAATAACAATGCTCCATGACCCCTGCCATCACAATGTTCCATGGCCTTTTCATCACAAAGCTCCATGACCCTTCTCATCACAATGCTCCAAGAACCCTGTAATCACAATGCTCTATGCCGCTTTTCATCTCAATGATCCATGAACCCTGTCATCACAATTCACCATGCCCATCATCATAATGCTTCATGCTATTGTCATCACAACAAAATCAAAATGCTCCATGACCTCTGTCATCACAATGCTCCAAGACCCC
Organism: Mesoplodon densirostris; assembly: GCF_025265405.1. Lineage (NCBI taxonomy): Eukaryota > Metazoa > Chordata > Mammalia > Artiodactyla > Ziphiidae > Mesoplodon > Mesoplodon densirostris. The sequence continues at coordinate 10,874,344 of NW_026778195.1, read as the reverse complement.
TGTAATCACAATGCTCCATGCCCCTTTTAATCAGAATGCTCCATGAGACTTGTCAAAACAAGTCTCCATGGTCTTCTCATCACAATGCTCCAGGACCTTGTCATCACCATGCTCCATTCCCTTGTCATCACAATTCTCCATGACCCCTGTCATCACAATAATCCATGAACATTTTTAGCCCAATGCTCCACGACCTTCTCATCACAATGCTCCATGGCGAATATCATCACAATGCTCCATGACCACTGTCATCACAACACTCCATGACACCTGACAACACAATGATCCGGGACTCTTCTCATCACAATGCTCCATTCCCTAGTCATCCCAATGCTCCATGACCCCTGTCATCACAATGCTCTGTGACGCTTGTCATTAAAGTGCTCCATGACACCTGTCATAACAATGCTCCAAGCCTTTTTCAGCAAAATGCTACATGACCTTGTCATTACAATGCTCTATGTGCTTGTCATCCAAATACTCCATTACCAATGCCATCACAATCCTCCATGAACTTTGGGATCACATTGCTTCATGCCGTTGTCATCACAATGCTCCATGCTCCTTGAAATCAAATGAGCCATGACCTCTGTCATCACAATGCTCCAATCCCTTGTGATCACAATGTTCCATAACACTTGTCATCACAACGCTCCATGATGCCTGTCATCACAATACTCCATGCCCTTTTCATCACAATGCTCCATGACATTGTCATCAAAATACTCCACAAGCTTGTCATCAGAATGATCCATGACCCTTGTCATCACAATTCTCCTTGCACTTGTCAGCACAATGCGCCTTGACACTTGTCATCACAATGCTCCAAGCCATTGTCATCACAATGTTCCATTACCTTTGTCGTCAGAATCCTCCATGACACTTTGCATCACAATGCTCCATGCCATTGTCATCACAGTGTGCCATTATATATGTCATCACAATGCTCCCTGACACCTGTCTTCACAATACTACATGACCTGGTCATCACAATGCTCCACGCCCTTGTCATCACAATGCACCATTCCAACTGTCATCGCAATAATTCTTGAAACTTATTAGACCAATGCTCTATGCCCTTGTCATCACAATGCTCCATGCCCTTGTTATCACAGTGCTCCATGACCCCTGTCATCACAATGCTCTTTGACTCCAGTCATCACAATGCTTCATGACCTATGTCATCACAATTGTCCATGCCCTCGTCATCAACAGTCTCTGTGACCTTTTTAACCACAATGCTCCATGAACTATTCATCACAATGCTCTTTGACCCTTGTCATCACAATGCTCTATGCCTTTATCAGCACAATGCTCCATGACCCTTGTAATCACAATGCTCCATGAACGCTCTCATCACATTGCTCCATGCCCTTCTCTTCACAAAGCTTCATGACAAATGTCATCAGAATGCTCCATGGCCTTCTCATCACAATGTTCCATGCCCTTGCCATGACAATGCTCCATTACCCCAGTCATAACAATGCTCCATGACCCCTGCCATCACGATGTTCCATGGCTTGTCATCACATAGCTCGATGACCCTTCTCATCACAATGCTCCAAGAACCCTGTAATCACAATGCTCTATTCCCTTTTTCATCACAATGATCCATGAATCCTGTCATCACAATGCACCATGCCCATCGTCCTAATGTTTCAGGCTATTGTCATCACAATGAAATCAAAATGTTCCATGACCTCTGTCATAACAATGCTCCAAACCCTTGTGAACACAATATTCCATAACACTTGTCATCACAATGCCCCATGTGGCTCGTCATCACAATTATCAATGGACTTCTCATCACAATGCTCCATGACGTTTGTCATCACAATGCTCAACACACTTGTCATCAAAATGCTCCCTGACACTTGTTGTCTGTTTGCTCCTTGAACCCTGTCATGACAAGGCTCCATGCCTTTTTCATAACAATGATCCATGCCATTTTCATCACAATGCTCCGAGACCCATGTAATTTCAATGCTCCATGCCCTTGTCATCACAAAGCTCAATGACGCATGCCATCAGAATGCTCCTTGTTCTTCTCCTCACAATGCTCCATGCCGTAGTCATCACAATGTTCCAAGACCCCGGTAATCACAATGCTCCATGCCCTTGTCATCAAAAAACTCCATGACGCATGTCATCAGAATGCTCCATGCCCTAGTCATCACAATGCTCCAAGACCCCTGTAATCACAATGCTCCATGCCCCTTTTCATCAGAATGCTCCATGAGACTTGTCATCACAAGTCTCCTGGTCTTCTCATCACAATGCTCCTGGACCTTGTTATCACCATACTCCATTCCCTTGTCAACACAATGCTCCATGACCCCTGTCATCACGATAATCCATGATCATTTTCAGCCCAATGCTCCACGACCTACTCATCACAATCCTCCATGGCCAATATAATCACAATGCTTCATGACCACTGTCATCACAACACTCCATGACACCTGACAACGCAATGATCCTGGACTCTTATCATCACAATGCTCCATTCCCTAGTCCTCACAATGCTCCATGACCCCGGTAATCAGAACACTCCATGAACATTTTCAGCCCAGTGCTCCATGACCCTTGTCATCAAAATGATCCATTCCCTTGTCATCCCAATGCTCCATGACCCCTGTATTCACTATGCTCCGTGACGCTTGTCATCACAGTGCTCCATGACACATGTCATCACAATGCTCCATGCCTTTGTCAGCAAAATGCTACATGACCTTGTCATTACAATGCTCTATGCGCTTGTCATCACAATACTCCATTTCCATTGTCATCACAATCCTCCATGAATATTGCGATCACATTGCTTCATGCCCTTGTCATCACAATGCTCCATGCTCCTTGAAATCAAAATGATCCATGACCTCTGTCATCACAATGCTCCAAACCCTTGTGATCACAATGTTCCATAACACTGGTCATCACAACGCTCCATGATGCCTGTCATCACAATACTCCATACCCTTTTCATCATAATGGTCCATGACCTTTGTGATCACAATTCTCAATACACTTGTCATCACAATGCTCCCTGACACTTGTCGTCAGAATGCTCCTTGAACCCTGTCACGAAAAGGCTCCATGCCTTTTACATCACAATGCCCCATGCCGTTTTCATCACAATGCTCCATGCCATTGTCATCAAAATACTCCACAAGCTTGTCATCAGAATGCTCCATGACCCTTGTCATCACAATTCTCCATGCACTTGTCAGCACAATGCTCCCTGAACCTTGTCATCACAATGCTCCAAGCCATTGTCATCACAATGCTCCATTACCTTTGTCATCAGTATCCTCCATGACACTTGGCATCACAATGCTCCATGCCATTGTCATCACAATGGGCCATTACAAATGTCATCAAAATGCTCCCTGACACCTCTCTTAACAATACTGCATGACCTGGTCATCAAAATGCTCCATGCCCCCTGACATTACAATGTTTCATAACACCTGTCATCAAAATTTTCCATAAAACTTTTCATTAAATTGCTCCATGACCCTGTCATCAGGATGCTCCCTGCCCTTCTCATCACAATGCACAACGCCCTTGCCATCAAAATGCTCCTGACCTTTGTCATCACAAAGATCAATGACACTTGGCATCACACTGCTCCAAGTCATTGTCATCACAGTGCTCCAAGAATGCTCTCATCACATTGATCCATGCCTATGTGTTCACAAAGCTCCATGACACATTTCATCAGAATGCTCCATGGCCTTCTCATCACAATGCTCCATGTCCTTGCCATCACAATGCTCCATTACAACAGTAATAACAATGCTCCATGACCCCTGCCATCACAATGTTCCATGGCCTTTTCATCACAAAGCTCCATGACCCTTCTCATCACAATGCTCCAAGAACCCTGTAATCACAATGCTCTATGCCGCTTTTCATCTCAATGATCCATGAACCCTGTCATCACAATTCACCATGCCCATCATCATAATGCTTCATGCTATTGTCATCACAACAAAATCAAAATGCTCCATGACCTCTGTCATCACAATGCTCCAAGACCCCTGAAATCACAATGCTCCATGCCCCTTTTAATCAGAATGCTCCATGAGACTTGTCAAAACAAGTCTCCATGGTCTTCTCATCACAATGCTCCAGGACCTTGTCATCACCATGCTCCATTCCCTTGTCATCACAATTCTCCATGACCCCTGTCATCACAATAATCCATGAACATTTTTAGCCCAATGCTCCACGACCTTCTCATCACAATGCTCCATGGCGAATATCATCACAATGCTCCATGACCACTGTCATCACAACACTCCATGACACCTGACAACACAATGATCCGGGACTCTTCTCATCACAATGCTCCATTCCCTAGTCATCCCAATGCTCCATGACCCCTGTCATCACAATGCTCTGTGACGCTTGTCATTAAAGTGCTCCATGACACCTGTCATAACAATGCTCCAAGCCTTTTTCAGCAAAATGCTACATGACCTTGTCATTACAATGCTCTATGTGCTTGTCATCCAAATACTCCATTACCAATGCCATCACAATCCTCCATGAACTTTGGGATCACATTGCTTCATGCCGTTGTCATCACAATGCTCCATGCTCCTTGAAATCAAATGAGCCATGACCTCTGTCATCACAATGCTCCAATGCCTTGTGATCACAATGTTCCATAACACTTGTCATCACAACGCTCCATGTTGCCTGTCATCACAATACTCCATGCCCTTTTCATCACAATGCTCCATAACATTGTCATCAAAATACTCCACAAGCTTGTCATCAGAATGATCCATGACCCTTGTCATCACAATTCTCCTTGCACCTGTCAGCACAATGCGCCTTGACAATTGTCATCACAATGCTCCAAGCCATTGTCATCACAATGTTCCATTACCTTTGTCGTCAGAATCCTCCATGACACTTTGCATCACAATGCTCCATGCCATTGTCATCACAGTGTGCCATTATATATGTCATCACAATGCTCCCTGACACCTGTCTTCACAATACTACATGACCTGGTCATCACAATGCTCCACGCCCTTGTCATCACAATGCACCATTCCAACTGTCATCACAATAATTCTTGAAACTTATTAGACCAATGCTCTATGCCCTTGTCATCACAATGCTCCATGCCCTTGTTATCACAGTGCTCCATGACCCCTGTCATCACAATGCTCTTTGACTCCAGTCATCACAATGCTTCATGACCTATGTCATCACAATTGTCCATGCCCTCGTCATCAACAGTCTCTGTGACCTTTTTAACCACAATGCTCCATGAACTATTCATCACAATGCTCTTTGACCCTTGTCATCACAATGCTCTATGCCTTTATCAGCACAATGCTCCATGACCCTTGTAATCACAATGCTCCATGAACGCTCTCATCACATTGCTCCATGCCCTTCTCTTCACAAAGCTCCATGACAAATGTCATCAGAATGCTCCATGGCCTTCTCATCACAATGTTCCATGCCCTTGCCATGACAATGCTCCATTACCCCAGTCATAACAATGCTCCATGACCCCTGCCATCACGATGTTCCATGGCTTGTCATCACATAGCTCGATGACCCTTCTCATCACAATGCTCCAAGAACCCTGTAATCACAATGCTCTATTCCCTTTTTCATCACAATGATCCATGAATCCTGTCATCACAATGCACCATGCCCATCGTCCTAATGTTTCAGGCTATTGTCATCACAATGAAATCAAAATGTTCCATGACCTCTGTCATAACAATGCTCCAAACCCTTGTGAACACAATATTCCATAACACTTGTCATCACAATGCCCCATGTGGCTCGTCATCACAATTATCAATGGACTTCTCATCACAATGCTCCATGACGTTTGTCATCACAATGCTCAACACACTTGTCATCAAAATGCTCCCTGACACTTGTTGTCTGTTTGCTCCTTGAACCCTGTCATGACAAGGCTCCATGCCTTTTTCATAACAATGATCCATGCCATTTTCATCACAATGCTCCGAGACCCATGTAATTTCAATGCTCCATGCCCTTGTCATCACAAAGCTCAATGACGCATGCCATCAGAATGCTCCTTGTTCTTCTCCTCACAATGCTCCATGCCGTAGTCATCACAATGTTCCAAGACCCCGGTAATCACAATGCTCCATGCCCTTGTCATCAAAAAACTCCATGACGCATGTCATCAGAATGCTCCATGCCCTAGTCATCACAATGCTCCAAGACCCCTGTAATCACAATGCTCCATGCCCCTTTTCATCAGAATGCTCCATGAGACTTGTCATCACAAGTCTCCTGGTCTTCTCATCACAATGCTCCTGGACCTTGTTATCACCATACTCCATTCCCTTGTCAACACAATGCTCCATGACCCCTGTCATCACGATAATCCATGATCATTTTCAGCCCAATGCTCCACGACCTACTCATCACAATCCTCCATGGCCAATATAATCACAATGCTTCATGACCACTGTCATCACAACACTCCATGACACCTGACAACGCAATGATCCTGGACTCTTATCATCACAATGCTCCATTCCCTAGTCCTCACAATGCTCCATGACCCCGGTAATCAGAACACTCCATGAACATTTTCAGCCCAGTGCTCCATGACCCTTGTCATCAAAATGATCCATTCCCTTGTCATCCCAATGCTCCATGACCCCTGTATTCACTATGCTCCGTGACGCTTGTCATCACAGTGCTCCATGACACATGTCATCACAATGCTCCATGCCTTTGTCAGCAAAATGCTACATGACCTTGTCATTACAATGCTCTATGCGCTTGTCATCACAATACTACATTTCCATTGTCATCACAATCCTCCATGAATATTGCGATCACATTGCTTCATGCCCTTGTCATCACAATGCTCCATGCTCCTTGAAATCAAAATGATCCATGACCTCTGTCATCACAATGCTCCAAACCCTTGTGATCACAATGTTCCATAACACTGGTCATCACAACGCTCCATGATGCCTGTCATCACAATACTCCATACCCTTTTCATCATAATGGTCCATGACCTTTGTGATCACAATTCTCAATACACTTGTCATCACAATGCTCCCTGACACTTGTCGTCAGAATGCTCCTTGAACCCTGTCACGAAAAGGCTCCATGCCTTTTACATCACAATGCCCCATGCCGTTTTCATCACAATGCTCCATGCCATTGTCATCAAAATACTCCACAAGCTTGTCATCAGAATGCTCCATGACCCTTGTCATCACAATTCTCCATGCACTTGTCAGCACAATGCTCCCTGAACCTTGTCATCACAATGCTCCAAGCCATTGTCATCACAATGCTCCATTACCTTTGTCATCAGTATCCTCCATGACACTTGGCATCACAATGCTCCATGCCATTGTCATCACAATGGGCCATTACAAATGTCATCAAAATGCTCCCTGACACCTCTCTTAACAATACTGCATGACCTGGTCATCAAAATGCTCCATGCCCCCTGACATTACAATGTTTCATAACACCTGTCATCAAAATTTTCCATAAAACTTTTCATTAAATTGCTCCATGACCCTGTCATCAGGATGCTCCCTGCCCTTCTCATCACAATGCACAACGCCCTTGCCATCAAAATGCTCCTGACCTTTGTCATCACAAAGATCAATGACACTTGGCATCACACTGCTCCAAGTCATTGTCATCACAGTGCTCCAAGAATGCTCTCATCACATTGATCCATGCCTATGTGTTCACAAAGCTCCATGACACATTTCATCAGAATGCTCCATGGCCTTCTCATCACAATGCTCCATGTCCTTGCCATCACAATGCTCCATTACAACAGTAATAACAATGCTCCATGACCCCTGCCATCACAATGTTCCATGGCCTTTTCATCACAAAGCTCCATGACCCTTCTCATCACAATGCTCCAAGAACCCTGTAATCACAATGCTCTATGCCGCTTTTCATCTCAATGATCCATGAACCCTGTCATCACAATTCACCATGCCCATCATCATAATGCTTCATGCTATTGTCATCACAACAAAATCAAAATGCTCCATGACCTCTGTCATCACAATGCTCCAAGACCCCTGTAATCACAATGCTCCATGCCCCTTTTAATCAGAATGCTCCATGAGACTTGTCAAAACAAGTCTCCATGGTCTTCTCATCACAATGCTCCAGGACCTTGTCATCACCATGCTCCATTCCCTTGTCATCACAATTCTCCATGACCCCTGTCATCACAATAATCCATGAACATTTTTAGCCCAATGCTCCACGACCTTCTCATCACAATGCTCCATGGCGAATATCATCACAATGCTCCATGACCACTGTCATCACAACACTCCATGACACCTGACAACACAATGATCCGGGACTCTTCTCATCACAATGCTCCATTCCCTAGTCATCCCAATGCTCCATGACCCCTGTCATCACAATGCTCTGTGACGCTTGTCATTAAAGTGCTCCATGACACCTGTCATAACAATGCTCCAAGCCTTTTTCAGCAAAATGCTACATGACCTTGTCATTACAATGCTCTATGTGCTTGTCATCCAAATACTCCATTACCAATGCCATCACAATCCTCCATGAACTTTGGGATCACATTGCTTCATGCCGTTGTCATCACAATGCTCCATGCTCCTTGAAATCAAATGAGCCATGACCTCTGTCATCACAATGCTCCAATGCCTTGTGATCACAATGTTCCATAACACTTGTCATCACAACGCTCCATGATGCCTGTCATCACAATACTCCATGCCCTTTTCATCACAATGCTCCATAACATTGTCATCAAAATACTCCACAAGCTTGTCATCAGAATGATCCATGACCCTTGTCATCACAATTCTCCTTGCACCTGTCAGCACAATGCGCCTTGACAATTGTCATCACAATGCTCCAAGCCATTGTCATCACAATGTTCCATTACCTTTGTCGTCAGAATCCTCCATGACACTTTGCATCACAATGCTCCATGCCATTGTCATCACAGTGTGCCATTATATATGTCATCACAATGCTCCCTGACACCTGTCTTCACAATACTACATGACCTGGTCATCACAATGCTCCACGCCCTTGTCATCACAATGCACCATTCCAACTGTCATCACAATAATTCTTGAAACATATTAGACCAATGCTCTATGCCCTTGTCATCACAATGCTCCATGCCCTTGTTATCACAGTGCTCCATGACCCCTGTCATCACAATGCTCTTTGACTCCAGTCATCACAATGCTTCATGACCTATGTCATCACAATTGTCCATGCCCTCGTCATCAACAGTCTCTGTGACCTTTTTAACCACAATGCTCCATGAACTATTCATCACAATGCTCTTTGACCCTTGTCATCACAATGCTCTATGCCTTTATCAGCACAATGCTCCATGACCCTTGTAATCACAATGCTCCATGAACGCTCTCATCACATTGCTCCATGCCCTTCTCTTCACAAAGCTCCATGACAAATGTCATCAGAATGCTCCATGGCCTTCTCATCACAATGTTCCATGCCCTTGCCATGACAATGCTCCATTACCCCAGTCATAACAATGCTCCATGACCCCTGCCATCACGATGTTCCATGGCTTGTCATCACATAGCTCGATGACCCTTCTCATCACAATGCTCCAAGAACCCTGTAATCACAATGCTCTATGCCCTTTTTCATCACAATGATCCATGAATCCTGTCATCACAATGCACCATGCCTATCGTCCTAATGTTTCAGGCTATTGTCATCACAATGAAATCAAAATGTTCCATGACCTCTGTCATAACAATGCTCCAAACCCTTGTGAACACAATATTCCATAACACTTGTCATCACAATGCCCCATGTGGCTCGTCATCACAATTATCAATGGACTTCTCATCACAATGCTCCATGACGTTTGTCATCACAATGCTCAACACACTTGTCATCAAAATGCTCCCTGACACTTGTTGTCTGTTTGCTCCTTGAACCCTGTCATGACAAGGCTCCATGCCTTTTTCATAACAATGATCCATGCCATTTTCATCACAATGCTCCGAGACCCATGTAATTTCAATGCTCCATGCCCTTGTCATCACAAAGCTCAATGACGCATGCCATCAGAATGCTCCTTGTTCTTCTCCTCACAATGCTCCATGCCGTAGTCATCACAATGTTCCAAGACCCCGGTAATCACAATGCTCCATGCCCTTGTCATCAAAAAACTCCATGACGCATGTCATCAGAATGCTCCATGCCCTAGTCATCACAATGCTCCAAGACCCCTGTAATCACAATGCTCCATGCCCCTTTTCATCAGAATGCTCCATGAGACTTGTCATCACAAGTCTCCTGGTCTTCTCATCACAATGCTCCTGGACCTTGTTATCACCATACTCCATTCCCTTGTCAACACAATGCTCCATGACCCCTGTCATCACGATAATCCATGATCATTTTCAGCCCAATGCTCCACGACCTACTCATCACAATCCTCCATGGCCAATATAATCACAATGCTTCATGACCACTGTCATCACAACACTCCATGACACCTGACAACGCAATGATCCTGGACTCTTATCATCACAATGCTCCATTCCCTAGTCCTCACAATGCTCCATGACCCCGGTAATCAGAACACTCCATGAACATTTTCAGCCCAGTGCTCCATGACCCTTGTCATCAAAATGATCCATTCCCTTGTCATCCCAATGCTCCATGACCCCTGTATTCACTATGCTCCGTGACGCTTGTCATCACAGTGCTCCATGACACATGTCATCACAATGCTCCATGCCTTTGTCAGCAAAATGCTACATGACCTTGTCATTACAATGCTCTATGCGCTTGTCATCACAATACTCCATTTCCATTGTCATCACAATCCTCCATGAATATTGCGATCACATTGCTTCATGCCCTTGTCATCACAATGCTCCATGCTCCTTGAAATCAAAATGATCCATGACCTCTGTCATCACAATGCTCCAAACCCTTGTGATCACAATGTTCCATAACACTGGTCATCACAACGCTCCATGATGCCTGTCATCACAATACTCCATACCCTTTTCATCATAATGGTCCATGACCTTTGTGATCACAATTCTCAATACACTTGTCATCACAATGCTCCCTGACACTTGTCGTCAGAATGCTCCTTGAACCCTGTCACGAAAAGGCTCCATGCCTTTTACATCACAATGCCCCATGCCGTTTTCATCACAATGCTCCATGCCATTGTCATCAAAATACTCCACAAGCTTGTCATCAGAATGCTCCATGACCCTTGTCATCACAATTCTCCATGCACTTGTCAGCACAATGCTCCCTGAACCTTGTCATCACAATGCTCCAAGCCATTGTCATCACAATGCTCCATTACCTTTGTCATCAGTATCCTCCATGACACTTGGCATCACAATGCTCCATGCCATTGTCATCACAATGGGCCATTACAAATGTCATCAAAATGCTCCCTGACACCTCTCTTAACAATACTGCATGACCTGGTCATCAAAATGCTCCATGCCCCCTGACATTACAATGTTTCATAACACCTGTCATCAAAATTTTCCATAAAACTTTTCATTAAATTGCTCCATGACCCTGTCATCAGGATGCTCCCTGCCCTTCTCATCACAATGCACAACGCCCTTGCCATCAAAATGCTCCTGACCTTTGTCATCACAAAGATCAATGACACTTGGCATCACACTGCTCCAAGTCATTGTCATCACAGTGCTCCAAGAATGCTCTCATCACATTGATCCATGCCTATGTGTTCACAAAGCTCCATGACACATTTCATCAGAATGCTCCATGGCCTTCTCATCACAATGCTCCATGTCCTTGCCATCACAATGCTCCATTACAACAGTAATAACAATGCTCCATGACCCCTGCCATCACAATGTTCCATGGCCTTTTCATCACAAAGCTCCATGACCCTTCTCATCACAATGCTCCAAGAACCCTGTAATCACAATGCTCTATGCCGCTTTTCATCTCAATGATCCATGAACCCTCTCATCACAATTCACCATGCCCATCATCATAATGCTTCATGCTATTGTCATCACAACAAAATCAAAATGCTCCATGACCTCTGTCATCACAATGCTCCAAGACCCCTGTAATCACAATGCTCCATGCCCCTTTTAATCAGAATGCTCCATGAGACTTGTCAAAACAAGTCTCCATGGTCTTCTCATCACAATGCTCCAGGACCTTGTCATCACCATGCTCCATTCCCTTGTCATCACAATTCTCCATGACCCCTGTCATCACAATAATCCATGAACATTTTTAGCCCAATGCTCCACGACCTTCTCATCACAATGCTCCATGGCGAATATCATCACAATGCTCCATGACCACTGTCATCACAACACTCCATGACACCTGACAACACAATGATCCGGGACTCTTCTCATCACAATGCTCCATTCCCTAGTCATCCCAATGCTCCATGACCCCTGTCATCACAATGCTCTGTGACGCTTGTCATTAAAGTGCTCCATGACACCTGTCATAACAATGCTCCAAGCCTTTTTCAGCAAAATGCTACATGACCTTGTCATTACAATGCTCTATGTGCTTGTCATCCAAATACTCCATTACCAATGCCATCACAATCCTCCATGAACTTTGGGATCACATTGCTTCATGCCGTTGTCATCACAATGCTCCATGCTCCTTGAAATCAAATGAGCCATGACCTCTGTCATCACAATGCTCCAATCCCTTGTGATCACAATGTTCCATAACACTTGTCATCACAACGCTCCATGATGCCTGTCATCACAATACTCCATGCCCTTTTCATCACAATGCTCCATGACATTGTCATCAAAATACTCCACAAGCTTGTCATCAGAATGATCCATGACCCTTGTCATCACAATTCTCCTTGCACTTGTCAGCACAATGCGCCTTGACACTTGTCATCACAATGCTCCAAGCCATTGTCATCACAATGTTCCATTACCTTTGTCGTCAGAATCCTCCATGACACTTTGCATCACAATGCTCCATGCCATTGTCATCACAGTGTGCCATTATATATGTCATCACAATGCTCCCTGACACCTGTCTTCACAATACTACATGACCTGGTCATCACAATGCTCCACGCCCTTGTCATCACAATGCACCATTCCAACTGTCATCGCAATAATTCTTGAAACTTATTAGACCAATGCTCTATGCCCTTGTCATCACAATGCTCCATGCCCTTGTTATCACAGTGCTCCATGACCCCTGTCATCACAATGCTCTTTGACTCCAGTCATCACAATGCTTCATGACCTATGTCATCACAATTGTCCATGCCCTCGTCATCAACAGTCTCTGTGACCTTTTTAACCACAATGCTCCATGAACTATTCATCACAATGCTCTTTGACCCTTGTCATCACAATGCTCTATGCCTTTATCAGCACAATGCTCCATGACCCTTGTAATCACAATGCTCCATGAACGCTCTCATCACATTGCTCCATGCCCTTCTCTTCACAAAGCTTCATGACAAATGTCATCAGAATGCTCCATGGCCTTCTCATCACAATGTTCCATGCCCTTGCCATGACAATGCTCCATTACCCCAGTCATAACAATGCTCCATGACCCCTGCCATCACGATGTTCCATGGCTTGTCATCACATAGCTCGATGACCCTTCTCATCACAATGCTCCAAGAACCCTGTAATCACAATGCTCTATGCCCTTTTTCATCACAATGATCCATGAATCCTGTCATCACAATGCACCATGCCCATCGTCCTAATGTTTCAGGCTATTGTCATCACAATGAAATCAAAATGTTCCATGACCTCTGTCATAACAATGCTCCAAACCCTTGTGAACACAATATTCCATAACACTTGTCATCACAATGCCCCATGTGGCTCGTCATCACAATTATCAATGGACTTCTCATCACAATGCTCCATGACGTTTGTCATCACAATGCTCAACACACTTGTCATCAAAATGCTCCCTGACACTTGTTGTCTGTTTGCTCCTTGAACCCTGTCATGACAAGGCTCCATGCCTTTTTCATAACAATGATCCATGCCATTTTCATCACAATGCTCCGAGACCCATGTAATTTCAATGCTCCATGCCCTTGTCATCACAAAGCTCAATGACGCATGCCATCAGAATGCTCCTTGTTCTTCTCCTCACAATGCTCCATGCCGTAGTCATCACAATGTTCCAAGACCCCGGTAATCACAATGCTCCATGCCCTTGTCATCAAAAAACTCCATGACGCATGTCATCAGAATGCTCCATGCCCTAGTCATCACAATGCTCCAAGACCCCTGTAATCACAATGCTCCATGCCCCTTTTCATCAGAATGCTCCATGAGACTTGTCATCACAAGTCTCCTGGTCTTCTCATCACAATGCTCCTGGACCTTGTTATCACCATACTCCATTCCCTTGTCAACACAATGCTCCATGACCCCTGTCATCACGATAATCCATGATCATTTTCAGCCCAATGCTCCACGACCTACTCATCACAATCCTCCATGGCCAATATAATCACAATGCTTCATGACCACTGTCATCACAACACTCCATGACACCTGACAACGCAATGATCCTGGACTCTTATCATCACAATGCTCCATTCCCTAGTCCTCAGAATGCTCCATGACCCCGGTAATCAGAACACTCCATGAACATTTTCAGCCCAGTGCTCCATGACCCTTGTCATCAAAATGATCCATTCCCTTGTCATCCCAATGCTCCATGACCCCTGTATTCACTATGCTCCGTGACGCTTGTCATCACAGTGCTCCATGACACATGTCATCACAATGCTCCATGCCTTTGTCAGCAAAATGCTACATGACCTTGTCATTACAATGCTCTATGCGCTTGTCATCACAATACTCCATTTCCATTGTCATCACAATCCTCCATGAATATTGCGATCACATTGCTTCATGCCCTTGTCATCACAATGCTCCATGCTCCTTGAAATCAAAATGATCCATGACCTCTGTCATCACAATGCTCCAAACCCTTGTGATCACAATGTTCCATAACACTGGTCATCACAACGCTCCATGATGCCTGTCATCACAATACTCCATACCCTTTTCATCATAATGGTCCATGACCTTTGTGATCACAATTCTCAATACACTTGTCATCACAATGCTCCCTGACACTTGTCGTCAGAATGCTCCTTGAACCCTGTCACGAAAAGGCTCCATGCCTTTTACATCACAATGCCCCATGCCGTTTTCATCACAATGCTCCATGCCATTGTCATCAAAATACTCCACAAGCTTGTCATCAGAATGCTCCATGACCCTTGTCATCACAATTCTCCATGCACTTGTCAGCACAATGCTCCCTGAACCTTGTCATCACAATGCTCCAAGCCATTGTCATCACAATGCTCCATTACCTTTGTCATCAGTATCCTCCATGACACTTGGCATCACAATGCTCCATGCCATTGTCATCACAATGGGCCATTACAAATGTCATCAAAATGCTCCCTGACACCTCTCTTAACAATACTGCATGACCTGGTCATCAAAATGCTCCATGCCCCCTGACATTACAATGTTTCATAACACCTGTCATCAAAATTTTCCATAAAACTTTTCATTAAATTGCTCCATGACCCTGTCATCAGGATGCTCCCTGCCCTTCTCATCACAATGTACAACGCCCTTGCCATCAAAATGCTCCTGACCTTTGTCATCACAAAGATCAATGACACTTGGCATCACACTGCTCCAAGTCATTGTCATCACAGTGCTCCAAGAATGCTCTCATCACATTGATCCATGCCTATGTGTTCACAAAGCTCCATGACACATTTCATCAGAATGCTCCATGGCCTTCTCATCACAATGCTCCATGTCCTTGCCATCACAATGCTCCATTACAACAGTAATAACAATGCTCCATGACCCCTGCCATCACAATGTTCCATGGCCTTTTCATCACAAAGCTCCATGACCCTTCTCATCACAATGCTCCAAGAACCCTGTAATCACAATGCTCTATGCCGCTTTTCATCTCAATGATCCATGAACCCTGTCATCACAATTCACCATGCCCATCATCATAATGCTTCATGCTATTGTCATCACAACAAAATCAAAATGCTCCATGACCTCTGTCATCACAATGCTCCAAGACCCCTGTAATCACAATGCTCCATGCCCCTTTTAATCAGAATGCTCCATGAGACTTGTCAAAACAAGTCTCCATGGTCTTCTCATCACAATGCTCCAGGACCTTGTCATCACCATGCTCCATTCCCTTGTCATCACAATTCTCCATGACCCCTGTCATCACAATAATCCATGAACATTTTTAGCCCAATGCTCCACGACCTTCTCATCACAATGCTCCATGGCGAATATCATCACAATGCTCCATGACCACTGTCATCACAACACTCCATGACACCTGACAACACAATGATCCGGGACTCTTCTCATCACAATGCTCCATTCCCTAGTCATCCCAATGCTCCATGACCCCTGTCATCACAATGCTCTGTGACGCTTGTCATTAAAGTGCTCCATGACACCTGTCATAACAATGCTCCAAGCCTTTTTCAGCAAAATGCTACATGACCTTGTCATTACAATGCTCTATGTGCTTGTCATCCAAATACTCCATTACCAATGCCATCACAATCCTCCATGAACTTTGGGATCACATTGCTTCATGCCGTTGTCATCACAATGCTCCATGCTCCTTGAAATCAAATGAGCCATGACCTCTGTCATCACAATGCTCCAATCCCTTGTGATCACAATGTTCCATAACACTTGTCATCACAACGCTCCATGATGCCTGTCATCACAATACTCCATGCCCTTTTCATCACAATGCTCCATGACATTGTCATCAAAATACTCCACAAGCTTGTCATCAGAATGATCCATGACCCTTGTCATCACAATTCTCCTTGCACTTGTCAGCACAATGCGCCTTGACACTTGTCATCACAATGCTCCAAGCCATTGTCATCACAATGTTCCATTACCTTTGTCGTCAGAATCCTCCATGACACTTTGCATCACAATGCTCCATGCCATTGTCATCACAGTGTGCCATTATATATGTCATCACAATGCTCCCTGACACCTGTCTTCACAATACTACATGACCTGGTCATCACAATGCTCCACGCCCTTGTCATCACAATGCACCATTCCAACTGTCATCGCAATAATTCTTGAAACTTATTAGACCAATGCTCTATGCCCTTGTCATCACAATGCTCCATGCCCTTGTTATCACAGTGCTCCATGACCCCTGTCATCACAATGCTCTTTGACTCCAGTCATCACAATGCTTCATGACCTATGTCATCACAATTGTCCATGCCCTCGTCATCAACAGTCTCTGTGACCTTTTTAACCACAATGCTCCATGAACTATTCATCACAATGCTCTTTGACCCTTGTCATCACAATGCTCTATGCCTTTATCAGCACAATGCTCCATGACCCTTGTAATCACAATGCTCCATGAACGCTCTCATCACATTGCTCCATGCCCTTCTCTTCACAAAGCTTCATGACAAATGTCATCAGAATGCTCCATGGCCTTCTCATCACAATGTTCCATGCCCTTGCCATGACAATGCTCCATTACCCCAGTCATAACAATGCTCCATGACCCCTGCCATCACGATGTTCCATGGCTTGTCATCACATAGCTCGATGACCCTTCTCATCACAATGCTCCAAGAACCCTGTAATCACAATGCTCTATGCCCTTTTTCATCACAATGATCCATGAATCCTGTCATCACAATGCACCATGCCCATCGTCCTAATGTTTCAGGCTATTGTCATCACAATGAAATCAAAATGTTCCATGACCTCTGTCATAACAATGCTCCAAACCCTTGTGAACACAATATTCCATAACACTTGTCATCACAATGCCCCATGTGGCTCGTCATCACAATTATCAATGGACTTCTCATCACAATGCTCCATGACGTTTGTCATCACAATGCTCAACACACTTGTCATCAAAATGCTCCCTGACACTTGTTGTCTGTTTGCTCCTTGAACCCTGTCATGACAAGGCTCCATGCCTTTTTCATAACAATGATCCATGCCATTTTCATCACAATGCTCCGAGACCCATGTAATTTCAATGCTCCATGCCGTTGTCATCACAAAGCTCAATGACGCATGCCATCAGAATGCTCCTTGTTCTTCTCCTCACAATGCTCCATGCCGTAGTCATCACAATGTTCCAAGACCCCGGTAATCACAATGCTCCATGCCCTTGTCATCAAAAAACTCCATGACGCATGTCATCAGAATGCTCCATGCCCTAGTCATCACAATGCTCCAAGACCCCTGTAATCACAATGCTCCATGCCCCTTTTCATCAGAATGCTCCATGAGACTTGTCATCACAAGTCTCCTGGTCTTCTCATCACAATGCTCCTGGACCTTGTTATCACCATACTCCATTCCCTTGTCAACACAATGCTCCATGACCCCTGTCATCACGATAATCCATGATCATTTTCAGCCCAATGCTCCACGACCTACTCATCACAATCCTCCATGGCCAATATAATCACAATGCTTCATGACCACTGTCATCACAACACTCCATGACACCTGACAACGCAATGATCCTGGACTCTTATCATCAAAATGCTCCATTCCCTAGTCCTCACAATGCTCCATGACCCCGGTAATCAGAACACTCCATGAACATTTTCAGCCCAGTGCTCCATGACCCTTGTCATCAAAATGATCCATTCCCTTGTCATCCCAATGCTCCATGACCCCTGTATTCACTATGCTCCGTGACGCTTGTCATCACAGTGCTCCATGACACATGTCATCACAATGCTCCATGCCTTTGTCAGCAAAATGCTACATGACCTTGTCATTACAATGCTCTATGCGCTTGTCATCACAATACTCCATTTCCATTGTCATCACAATCCTCCATGAATATTGCGATCACATTGCTTCATGCCCTTGTCATCACAATGCTCCATGCTCCTTGAAATCAAAATGATCCATGACCTCTGTCATCACAATGCTCCAAACCCTTGTGATCACAATGTTCCATAACACTGGTCATCACAACGCTCCATGATGCCTGTCATCACAATACTCCATACCCTTTTCATCATAATGGTCCATGACCTTTGTGATCACAATTCTCAATACACTTGTCATCACAATGCTCCCTGACACTTGTCGTCAGAATGCTCCTTGAACCCTGTCACGAAAAGGCTCCATGCCTTTTACATCACAATGCCCCATGCCGTTTTCATCACAATGCTCCATGCCATTGTCATCAAAATACTCCACAAGCTTGTCATCAGAATGCTCCATGACCCTTGTCATCACAATTCTCCATGCACTTGTCAGCACAATGCTCCCTGAACCTTGTCATCACAATGCTCCAAGCCATTGTCATCACAATGCTCCATTACCTTTGTCATCAGTATCCTCCATGACACTTGGCATCACAATGCTCCATGCCATTGTCATCACAATGGGCCATTACAAATGTCATCAAAATGCTCCCTGACACCTCTCTTAACAATACTGCATGACCTGGTCATCAAAATGCTCCATGCCCCCTGACATTACAATGTTTCATAACACCTGTCATCAAAATTTTCCATAAAACTTTTCATTAAATTGCTCCATGACCCTGTCATCAGGATGCTCCCTGCCCTTCTCATCACAATGCACAACGCCCTTGCCATCAAAATGCTCCTGACCTTTGTCATCACAAAGATCAATGACACTTGGCATCACACTGCTCCAAGTCATTGTCATCACAGTGCTCCAAGAATGCTCTCATCACATTGATCCATGCCTATGTGTTCACAAAGCTCCATGACACATTTCATCAGAATGCTCCATGGCCTTCTCATCACAATGCTCCATGTCCTTGCCATCACAATGCTCCATTACAACAGTAATAACAATGCTCCATGACCCCTGCCATCACAATGTTCCATGGCCTTTTCATCACAAAGCTCCATGACCCTTCTCATCACAATGCTCCAAGAACCCTGTAATCACAGTGCTCTATGCCGCTTTTCATCTCAATGATCCATGAACCCTGTCATCACAATTCACCATGCCCATCATCATAATGCTTCATGCTATTGTCATCACAACAAAATCAAAATGCTCCATGACCTCTGTCATCACAATGCTCCAAGACCCCTGTAATCACAATGCTCCATGCCCCTTTTAATCAGAATGCTCCATGAGACTTGTCAAAACAAGTCTCCATGGTCTTCTCATCACAATGCTCCAGGACCTTGTCATCACCATGCTCCATTCCCTTGTCATCACAATTCTCCATGACCCCTGTCATCACAATAATCCATGAACATTTTTAGCCCAATGCTCCACGACCTTCTCATCACAATGCTCCATGGCGAATATCATCACAATGCTCCATGACCACTGTCATCACAACACTCCATGACACCTGACAACACAATGATCCGGGACTCTTCTCATCACAATGCTCCATTCCCTAGTCATCCCAATGCTCCATGACCCCTGTCATCACAATGCTCTGTGACGCTTGTCATTAAAGTGCTCCATGACACCTGTCATAACAATGCTCCAAGCCTTTTTCAGCAAAATGCTACATGACCTTGTCATTACAATGCTCTATGTGCTTGTCATCCAAATACTCCATTACCAATGCCATCACAATCCTCCATGAACTTTGGGATCACATTGCTTCATGCCGTTGTCATCACAATGCTCCATGCTCCTTGAAATCAAATGAGCCATGACCTCTGTCATCACAATGCTCCAATCCCTTGTGATCACAATGTTCCATAACACTTGTCATCACAACGCTCCATGATGCCTGTCATCACAATACTCCATGCCCTTTTCATCACAATGCTCCATGACATTGTCATCAAAATACTCCACAAGCTTGTCATCAGAATGATCCATGACCCTTGTCATCACAATTCTCCTTGCACTTGTCAGCACAATGCGCCTTGACACTTGTCATCACAATGCTCCAAGCCATTGTCATCACAATGTTCCATTACCTTTGTCGTCAGAATCCTCCATGACACTTTGCATCACAATGCTCCATGCCATTGTCATCACAGTGTGCCATTATATATGTCATCACAATGCTCCCTGACACCTGTCTTCACAATACTACATGACCTGGTCATCACAATGCTCCACGCCCTTGTCATCACAATGCACCATTCCAACTGTCATCGCAATAATTCTTGAAACTTATTAGACCAATGCTCTATGCCCTTGTCATCACAATGCTCCATGCCCTTGTTATCACAGTGCTCCATGACCCCTGTCATCACAATGCTCTTTGACTCCAGTCATCACAATGCTTCATGACCTATGTCATCACAATTGTCCATGCCCTCGTCATCAACAGTCTCTGTGACCTTTTTAACCACAATGCTCCATGAACTATTCATCACAATGCTCTTTGACCCTTGTCATCACAATGCTCTATGCCTTTATCAGCACAATGCTCCATGACCCTTGTAATCACAATGCTCCATGAACGCTCTCATCACATTGCTCCATGCCCTTCTCTTCACAAAGCTTCATGACAAATGTCATCAGAATGCTCCATGGCCTTCTCATCACAATGTTCCATGCCCTTGCCATGACAATGCTCCATTACCCCAGTCATAACAATGCTCCATGACCCCTGCCATCACGATGTTCCATGGCTTGTCATCACATAGCTCGATGACCCTTCTCATCACAATGCTCCAAGAACCCTGTAATCACAATGCTCTATGCCCTTTTTCATCACAATGATCCATGAATCCTGTCATCACAATGCACCATGCCCATCGTCCTAATGTTTCAGGCTATTGTCATCACAATGAAATCAAAATGTTCCATGACCTCTGTCATAACAATGCTCCAAACCCTTGTGAACACAATATTCCATAACACTTGTCATCACAATGCCCCATGTGGCTCGTCATCACAATTATCAATGGACTTCTCATCACAATGCTCCATGACGTTTGTCATCACAATGCTCAACACACTTGTCATCAAAATGCTCCCTGACACTTGTTGTCTGTTTGCTCCTTGAACCCTGTCATGACAAGGCTCCATGCCTTTTTCATAACAATGATCCATGCCATTTTCATCACAATGCTCCGAGACCCATGTAATTTCAATGCTCCATGCCCTTGTCATCACAAAGCTCAATGACGCATGCCATCAGAATGCTCCTTGTTCTTCTCCTCACAATGCTCCATGCCGTAGTCATCACAATGTTCCAAGACCCCGGTAATCACAATGCTCCATGCCCTTGTCATCAAAAAACTCCATGACGCATGTCATCAGAATGCTCCATGCCCTAGTCATCACAATGCTCCAAGACCCCTGTAATCACAATGCTCCATGCCCCTTTTCATCAGAATGCTCCATGAGACTTGTCATCACAAGTCTCCTGGTCTTCTCATCACAATGCTCCTGGACCTTGTTATCACCATACTCCATTCCCTTGTCAACACAATGCTCCATGACCCCTGTCATCACGATAATCCATGATCATTTTCAGCCCAATGCTCCACGACCTACTCATCACAATCCTCCATGGCCAATATAATCACAATGCTTCATGACCACTGTCATCACAACACTCCATGACACCTGACAACGCAATGATCCTGGACTCTTATCATCACAATGCTCCATTCCCTAGTCCTCACAATGCTCCATGACCCCGGTAATCAGAACACTCCATGAACATTTTCAGCCCAGTGCTCCATGACCCTTGTCATCAAAATGATCCATTCCCTTGTCATCCCAATGCTCCATGACCCCTGTATTCACTATGCTCCGTGACGCTTGTCATCACAGTGCTCCATGACACATGTCATCACAATGCTCCATGCCTTTGTCAGCAAAATGCTACATGACCTTGTCATTACAATGCTCTATGCGCTTGTCATCACAATACTCCATTTCCATTGTCATCACAATCCTCCATGAATATTGCGATCAAATTGCTTCATGCCCTTGTCATCACAATGCTCCATGCTCCTTGAAATCAAAATGATCCATGACCTCTGTCATCACAATGCTCCAAACCCTTGTGATCACAATGTTCCATAACACTGGTCATCACAACGCTCCATGATGCCTGTCATCACAATACTCCATACCCTTTTCATCATAATGGTCCATGACCTTTGTGATCACAATTCTCAATACACTTGTCATCACAATGCTCCCTGACACTTGTCGTCAGAATGCTCCTTGAACCCTGTCACGAAAAGGCTCCATGCCTTTTACATCACAATGCCCCATGCCGTTTTCATCACAATGCTCCATGCCATTGTCATCAAAATACTCCACAAGCTTGTCATCAGAATGCTCCATGACCCTTGTCATCACAATTCTCCATGCACTTGTCAGCACAATGCTCCCTGAACCTTGTCATCACAATGCTCCAAGCCATTGTCATCACAATGCTCCATTACCTTTGTCATCAGTATCCTCCATGACACTTGGCATCACAATGCTCCATGCCATTGTCATCACAATGGGCCATTACAAATGTCATCAAAATGCTCCCTGACACCTCTCTTAACAATACTGCATGACCTGGTCATCAAAATGCTCCATGCCCCCTGACATTACAATGTTTCATAACACCTGTCATCAAAATTTTCCATAAAACTTTTCATTAAATTGCTCCATGACCCTGTCATCAGGATGCTCCCTGCCCTTCTCATCACAATGCACAACGCCCTTGCCATCAAAATGCTCCTGACCTTTGTCATCACAAAGATCAATGACACTTGGCATCACACTGCTCCAAGTCATTGTCATCACAGTGCTCCAAGAATGCTCTCATCACATTGATCCATGCCTATGTGTTCACAAAGCTCCATGACACATTTCATCAGAATGCTCCATGGCCTTCTCATCACAATGCTCCATGTCCTTGCCATCACAATGCTCCATTACAACAGTAATAACAATGCTCCATGACCCCTGCCATCACAATGTTCCATGGCCTTTTCATCACAAAGCTCCATGACCCTTCTCATCACAATGCTCCAAGAACCCTGTAATCACAATGCTCTATGCCGCTTTTCATCTCAATGATCCATGAACCCTGTCATCACAATTCACCATGCCCATCATCATAATGCTTCATGCTATTGTCATCACAACAAAATCAAAATGCTCCATGACCTCTGTCATCACAATGCTCCAAGACCCCTGTAATCACAATGCTCCATGCCCCTTTTAATCAGAATGCTCCATGAGACTTGTCAAAACAAGTCTCCATGGTCTTCTCATCACAATGCTCCAGGACCTTGTCATCACCATGCTCCATTCCCTTGTCATCACAATTCTCCATGACCCCTGTCATCACAATAATCCATGAACATTTTTAGCCCAATGCTCCACGACCTTCTCATCACAATGCTCCATGGCGAATATCATCACAATGCTCCATGACCACTGTCATCACAACACTCCATGACACCTGACAACACAATGATCCGGGACTCTTCTCGTCACAATGCTCCATTCCCTAGTCATCCCAATGCTCCATGACCCCTGTCATCACAATGCTCTGTGACGCTTGTCATTAAAGTGCTCCATGACACCTGTCATAACAATGCTCCAAGCCTTTTTCAGCAAAATGCTACATGACCTTGTCATTACAATGCTCTATGTGCTTGTCATCCAAATACTCCATTACCAATGCCATCACAATCCTCCATGAACTTTGGGATCACATTGCTTCATGCCGTTGTCATCACAATGCTCCATGCTCCTTGAAATCAAATGAGCCATGACCTCTGTCATCACAATGCTCCAATCCCTTGTGATCACAATGTTCCATAACACTTGTCATCACAACGCTCCATGATGCCTGTCATCACAATACTCCATGCCCTTTTCATCACAATGCTCCATGACATTGTCATCAAAATACTCCACAAGCTTGTCATCAGAATGATCCATGACCCTTGTCATCACAATTCTCCTTGCACTTGTCAGCACAATGCGCCTTGACACTTGTCATCACAATGCTCCAAGCCATTGTCATCACAATGTTCCATTACCTTTGTCGTCAGAATCCTCCATGACACTTTGCATCACAATGCTCCATGCCATTGTCATCACAGTGTGCCATTATATATGTCATCACAATGCTCCCTGACACCTGTCTTCACAATACTACATGACCTGGTCATCACAATGCTCCACGCCCTTGTCATCACAATGCACCATTCCAACTGTCATCGCAATAATTCTTGAAACTTATTAGACCAATGCTCTATGCCCTTGTCATCACAATGCTCCATGCCCTTGTTATCACAGTGCTCCATGACCCCTGTCATCACAATGCTCTTTGACTCCAGTCATCACAATGCTTCATGACCTATGTCATCACAATTGTCCATGCCCTCGTCATCAACAGTCTCTGTGACCTTTTTAACCACAATGCTCCATGAACTATTCATCACAATGCTCTTTGACCCTTGTCATCACAATGCTCTATGCCTTTATCAGCACAATGCTCCATGACCCTTGTAATCACAATGCTCCATGAACGCTCTCATCACATTGCTCCATGCCCTTCTCTTCACAAAGCTTCATGACAAATGTCATCAGAATGCTCCATGGCCTTCTCATCACAATGTTCCATGCCCTTGCCATGACAATGCTCCATTACCCCAGTCATAACAATGCTCCATGACCCCTGCCATCACGATGTTCCATGGCTTGTCATCACATAGCTCGATGACCCTTCTCATCACAATGCTCCAAGAACCCTGTAATCACAATGCTCTATGCCCTTTTTCATCACAATGATCCATGAATCCTGTCATCACAATGCACCATGCCCATCGTCCTAATGTTTCAGGCTATTGTCATCACAATGAAATCAAAATGTTCCATGACCTCTGTCATAACAATGCTCCAAACCCTTGTGAACACAATATTCCATAACACTTGTCATCACAATGCCCCATGTGGCTCGTCATCACAATTATCAATGGACTTCTCATCACAATGCTCCATGACGTTTGTCATCACAATGCTCAACACACTTGTCATCAAAATGCTCCCTGACACTTGTTGTCTGTTTGCTCCTTGAACCCTGTCATGACAAGGCTCCATGCCTTTTTCATAACAATGATCCATGCCATTTTCATCACAATGCTCCGAGACCCATGTAATTTCAATGCTCCATGCCCTTGTCATCACAAAGCTCAATGACGCATGCCATCAGAATGCTCCTTGTTCTTCTCCTCACAATGCTCCATGCCGTAGTCATCACAATGTTCCAAGACCCCGGTAATCACAATGCTCCATGCCCTTGTCATCAAAAAACTCCATGACGCATGTCATCAGAATGCTCCATGCCCTAGTCATCACAATGCTCCAAGACCCCTGTAATCACAATGCTCCATGCCCCTTTTCATCAGAATGCTCCATGAGACTTGTCATCACAAGTCTCCTGGTCTTCTCATCACAATGCTCCTGGACCTTGTTATCACCATACTCCATTCCCTTGTCAACACAATGCTCCATGACCCCTGTCATCACGATAATCCATGATCATTTTCAGCCCAATGCTCCACGACCTACTCATCACAATCCTCCATGGCCAATATAATCACAATGCTTCATGACCACTGTCATCACAACACTCCATGACACCTGACAACGCAATGATCCTGGACTCTTATCATCACAATGCTCCATTCCCTAGTCCTCACAATGCTCCATGACCCCGGTAATCAGAACACTCCATGAACATTTTCAGCCCAGTGCTCCATGACCCTTGTCATCAAAATGATCCATTCCCTTGTCATCCCAATGCTCCATGACCCCTGTATTCACTATGCTCCGTGACGCTTGTCATCACAGTGCTCCATGACACATGTCATCACAATGCTCCATGCCTTTGTCAGCAAAATGCTACATGACCTTGTCATTACAATGCTCTATGCGCTTGTCATCACAATACTCCATTTCCATTGTCATCACAATCCTCCATGAATATTGCGATCACATTGCTTCATGCCCTTGTCATCACAATGCTCCATGCTCCTTGAAATCAAAATGATCCATGACCTCTGTCATCACAATGCTCCAAACCCTTGTGATCACAATGTTCCATAACACTGGTCATCACAACGCTCCATGATGCCTGTCATCACAATACTCCATACCCTTTTCATCATAATGGTCCATGACCTTTGTGATCACAATTCTCAATACACTTGTCATCACAATGCTCCCTGACACTTGTCGTCAGAATGCTCCTTGAACCCTGTCACGAAAAGGCTCCATGCCTTTTACATCACAATGCCCCATGCCGTTTTCATCACAATGCTCCATGCCATTGTCATCAAAATACTCCACAAGCTTGTCATCAGAATGCTCCATGACCCTTGTCATCACAATTCTCCATGCACTTGTCAGCACAATGCTCCCTGAACCTTGTCATCACAATGCTCCAAGCCATTGTCATCACAATGCTCCATTACCTTTGTCATCAGTATCCTCCATGACACTTGGCATCACAATGCTCCATGCCATTGTCATCACAATGGGCCATTACAAATGTCATCAAAATGCTCCCTGACACCTCTCTTAACAATACTGCATGACCTGGTCATCAAAATGCTCCATGCCCCCTGACATTACAATGTTTCATAACACCTGTCATCAAAATTTTCCATAAAACTTTTCATTAAATTGCTCCATGACCCTGTCATCAGGATGCTCCCTGCCCTTCTCATCACAATGCACAACGCCCTTGCCATCAAAATGCTCCTGACCTTTGTCATCACAAAGATCAATGACACTTGGCATCACACTGCTCCAAGTCATTGTCATCACAGTGCTCCAAGAATGCTCTCATCACATTGATCCATGCCTATGTGTTCACAAAGCTCCATGACACATTTCATCAGAATGCTCCATGGCCTTCTCATCACAATGCTCCATGTCCTTGCCATCACAATGCTCCATTACAACAGTAATATAAATGCTCCATGACCCCTGCCATCACAATGTTCCATGGCCTTTTCATCACAAAGCTCCATGACCCTTCTCATCACAATGCTCCAAGAACCCTGTAATCGCAATGCTCTATGCCGCTTTTCATCTCAATGATCCATGAACCCTGTCATCACAATTCACCATGCCCATCATCATAATGCTTCATGCTATTGTCATCACAACAAAATCAAAATGCTCCATGACCTCTGTCATCACAATGCTCCAAGACCCCTGTAATCACAATGCTCCATGCCCCTTTTAATCAGAATGCTCCATGAGACTTGTCAAAACAAGTCTCCATGGTCTTCTCATCACAATGCTCCAGGACCTTGTCATCACCATGCTCCATTCCCTTGTCATCACAATTCTCCATGACCCCTGTCATCACAATAATCCATGAACATTTTTAGCCCAATGCTCCACGACCTTCTCATCACAATGCTCCATGGCGAATATCATCACAATGCTCCATGACCACTGTCATCACAACACTCCATGACACCTGACAACACAATGATCCGGGACTCTTCTCATCACAATGCTCCATTCCCTAGTCATCCCAATGCTCCATGACCCCTGTCATCACAATGCTCTGTGACGCTTGTCATTAAAGTGCTCCATGACACCTGTCATAACAATGCTCCAAGCCTTTTTCAGCAAAATGCTACATGACCTTGTCATTACAATGCTCTATGTGCTTGTCATCCAAATACTCCATTACCAATGCCATCACAATCCTCCATGAACTTTGGGATCACATTGCTTCATGCCGTTGTCATCACAATGCTCCATGCTCCTTGAAATCAAATGAGCCATGACCTCTGTCATCACAATGCTCCAATCCCTTGTGATCACAATGTTCCATAACACTTGTCATCACAACGCTCCATGATGCCTGTCATCACAATACTCCATGCCCTTTTCATCACAATGCTCCATAACATTGTCATCAAAATACTCCACAAGCTTGTCATCAGAATGATCCATGACCCTTGTCATCACAATTCTCCTTGCACCTGTCAGCACAATGCGCCTTGACACTTGTCATCACAATGCTCCAAGCCATTGTCATCACAATGTTCCATTACCTTTGTCGTCAGAATCCTCCATGACACTTTGCATCACAATGCTCCATGCCATTGTCATCACAGTGTGCCATTATATATGTCATCACAATGCTCCCTGACACCTGTCTTCACAATACTACATGACCTGGTCATCACAATGCTCCACGCCCTTGTCATCACAATGCACCATTCCAACTGTCATCACAATAATTCTTGAAACTTATTAGACCAATGCTCTATGCCCTTGTCATCACAATGCTCCATGCCCTTGTTATCACAGTGCTCCATGACCCCTGTCATCACAATGCTCTTTGACTCCAGTCATCACAATGCTTCATGACCTATGTCATCACAATTGTCCATGCCCTCGTCATCAACAGTCTCTGTGACCTTTTTAACCACAATGCTCCATGAACTATTCATCACAATGCTCTTTGACCCTTGTCATCACAATGCTCTATGCCTTTATCAGCACAATGCTCCATGACCCTTGTAATCACAATGCTCCATGAACGCTCTCATCACATTGCTCCATGCCCTTCTCTTCACAAAGCTCCATGACAAATGTCATCAGAATGCTCCATGGCCTTCTCATCACAATGTTCCATGCCCTTGCCATGACAATGCTCCATTACCCCAGTCATAACAATGCTCCATGACCCCTGCCATCACGATGTTCCATGGCTTGTCATCACATAGCTCGATGACCCTTCTCATCACAATGCTCCAAGAACCCTGTAATCACAATGCTCTATGCCCTTTTTCATCACAATGATCCATGAATCCTGTCATCACAATGCACCATGCCCATCGTCCTAATGTTTCAGGCTATTGTCATCACAATGAAATCAAAATGTTCCATGACCTCTGTCATAACAATGCTCCAAACCCTTGTGAACACAATATTCCATAACACTTGTCATCACAATGCCCCATGTGGCTCGTCATCACAATTATCAATGGACTTCTCATCACAATGCTCCATGACGTTTGTCATCACAATGCTCAACTCACTTGTCATCAAAATGCTCCCTGACACTTGTTGTCTGTTTGCTCCTTGAACCCTGTCATGACAAGGCTCCATGCCTTTTTCATAACAATGATCCATGCCATTTTCATCACAATGCTCCGAGACCCATGTAATTTCAATGCTCCATGCCCTTGTCATCACAAAGCTCAATGACGCATGCCATCAGAATGCTCCTTGTTCTTCTCCTCACAATGCTCCATGCCGTAGTCATCACAATGTTCCAAGACCCCGGTAATCACAATGCTCCATGCCCTTGTCATCAAAAAACTCCATGACGCATGTCATCAGAATGCTCCATGCCCTAGTCATCACAATGCTCCAAGACCCCTGTAATCACAATGCTCCATGCCCCTTTTCATCAGAATGCTCCATGAGACTTGTCATCACAAGTCTCCTGGTCTTCTCATCACAATGCTCCTGGACCTTGTTATCACCATACTCCATTCCCTTGTCAACACAATGCTCCATGACCCCTGTCATCACGATAATCCATGATCATTTTCAGCCCAATGCTCCACGACCTACTCATCACAATCCTCCATGGCCAATATAATCACAATGCTTCATGACCACTGTCATCACAACACTCCATGACACCTGACAACGCAATGATCCTGGACTCTTATCATCACAATGCTCCATTCCCTAGTCCTCACAATGCTCCATGACCCCGGTAATCAGAACACTCCATGAACATTTTCAGCCCAGTGCTCCATGACCCTTGTCATCAAAATGATCCATTCCCTTGTCATCCCAATGCTCCATGACCCCTGTATTCACTATGCTCCGTGACGCTTGTCATCACAGTGCTCCATGACACAAGTCATCACAATGCTCCATGCCTTTGTCAGCAAAATGCTACATGACCTTGTCATTACAATGCTCTATGCGCTTGTCATCACAATACTCCATTTCCATTGTCATCACAATCCTCCATGAATATTGCGATCACATTGCTTCATGCCCTTGTCATCACAATGCTCCATGCTCCTTGAAATCAAAATGATCCATGACCTCTGTCATCACAATGCTCCAAACCCTTGTGATCACAATGTTCCATAACACTGGTCATCACAACGCTCCATGATGCCTGTCATCACAATACTCCATACCCTTTTCATCATAATGGTCCATGACCTTTGTGATCACAATTCTCAATACACTTGTCATCACAATGCTCCCTGACACTTGTCGTCAGAATGCTCCTTGAACCCTGTCACGAAAAGGCTCCATGCCTTTTACATCACAATGCCCCATGCCATTTTCATCACAATGCTCCATGCCATTGTCATCAAAATACTCCACAAGCTTGTCATCAGAATGCTCCATGACCCTTGTCATCACAATTCTCCATGCACTTGTCAGCACAATGCTCCCTGAACCTTGTCATCACAATGCTCCAAGCCATTGTCATCACAATGCTCCATTACCTTTGTCATCAGTATCCTCCATGACACTTGGCATCACAATGCTCCATGCCATTGTCATCACAATGGGCCATTACAAATGTCATCAAAATGCTCCCTGACACCTCTCTTAACAATACTGCATGACCTGGTCATCAAAATGCTCCATGCCCCCTGACATTACAATGTTTCATAACACCTGTCATCAAAATTTTCCATAAAACTTTTCATTAAATTGCTCCATGACCCTGTCATCAGGATGCTCCCTGCCCTTCTCATCACAATGCACAACGCCCTTGCCATCAAAATGCTCCTGACCTTTGTCATCACAAAGATCAATGACACTTGGCATCACACTGCTCCAAGTCATTGTCATCACAGTGCTCCAAGAATGCTCTCATCACATTGATCCATGCCTATGTGTTCACAAAGCTCCATGACACATTTCATCAGAATGCTCCATGGCCTTCTCATCACAATGCTCCATGTCCTTGCCATCACAATGCTCCATTACAACAGTAATAACAATGCTCCATGACCCCTGCCATCACAATGTTCCATGGCCTTTTCATCACAAAGCTCCATGACCCTTCTCATCACAATGCTCCAAGAACCCTGTAATCACAATGCTCTATGCCGCTTTTCATCTCAATGATCCATGAACCCTGTCATCACAATTCACCATGCCCATCATCATAATGCTTCATGCTATTGTCATCACAACAAAATCAAAATGCTCCATGACCTCTGTCATCACAATGCTCCAAGACCCCTGTAATCACAATGCTCCATGCCCCTTTTAATCAGAATGCTCCATGAGACTTGTCAAAACAAGTCTCCATGGTCTTCTCATCACAATGCTCCAGGACCTTGTCATCACCATGCTCCATTCCCTTGTCATCACAATTCTCCATGACCCCTGTCATCACAATAATCCATGAACATTTTTAGCCCAATGCTCCACGACCTTCTCATCACAATGCTCCATGGCGAATATCATCACAATGCTCCATGACCACTGTCATCACAACACTCCATGACACCTGACAACACAATGATCCGGGACTCTTCTCATCACAATGCTCCATTCCCTAGTCATCCCAATGCTCCATGACCCCTGTCATCACAATGCTCTGTGACGCTTGTCATTAAAGTGCTCCATGACACCTGTCATAACAATGCTCCAAGCCTTTTTCAGCAAAATGCTACATGACCTTGTCATTACAATGCTCTATGTGCTTGTCATCCAAATACTCCATTACCAATGCCATCACAATCCTCCATGAACTTTGGGATCACATTGCTTCATGCCGTTGTCATCACAATGCTCCATGCTCCTTGAAATCAAATGAGCCATGACCTCTGTCATCACAATGCTCCAATCCCTTGTGATCACAATGTTCCATAACACTTGTCATCACAACGCTCCATGATGCCTGTCATCACAATACTCCATGCCCTTTTCATCACAATGCTCCATGACATTGTCATCAAAATACTCCACAAGCTTGTCATCAGAATGATCCATGACCCTTGTCATCACAATTCTCCTTGCACTTGTCAGCACAATGCGCCTTGACACTTGTCATCACAATGCTCCAAGCCATTGTCATCACAATGTTCCATTACCTTTGTCGTCAGAATCCTCCATGACACTTTGCATCACAATGCTCCATGCCATTGTCATCACAGTGTGCCATTATATATGTCATCACAATGCTCCCTGACACCTGTCTTCACAATACTACATGACCTGGTCATCACAATGCTCCACGCCCTTGTCATCACAATGCACCATTCCAACTGTCATCGCAATAATTCTTGAAACTTATTAGACCAATGCTCTATGCCCTTGTCATCACAATGCTCCATGCCCTTGTTATCACAGTGCTCCATGACCCCTGTCATCACAATGCTCTTTGACTCCAGTCATCACAATGCTTCATGACCTATGTCATCACAATTGTCCATGCCCTCGTCATCAACAGTCTCTGTGACCTTTTTAACCACAATGCTCCATGAACTATTCATCACAATGCTCTTTGACCCTTGTCATCACAATGCTCTATGCCTTTATCAGCACAATGCTCCATGACCCTTGTAATCACAATGCTCCATGAACGCTCTCATCACATTGCTCCATGCCCTTCTCTTCACAAAGCTTCATGACAAATGTCATCAGAATGCTCCATGGCCTTCTCATCACAATGTTCCATGCCCTTGCCATGACAATGCTCCATTACCCCAGTCATAACAATGCTCCATGACCCCTGCCATCACGATGTTCCATGGCTTGTCATCACATAGCTCGATGACCCTTCTCATCACAATGCTCCAAGAACCCTGTAATCACAATGCTCTATTCCCTTTTTCATCACAATGATCCATGAATCCTGTCATCACAATGCACCATGCCCATCGTCCTAATGTTTCAGGCTATTGTCATCACAATGAAATCAAAATGTTCCATGACCTCTGTCATAACAATGCTCCAAACCCTTGTGAACACAATATTCCATAACACTTGTCATCACAATGCCCCATGTGGCTCGTCATCACAATTATCAATGGACTTCTCATCACAATGCTCCATGACGTTTGTCATCACAATGCTCAACACACTTGTCATCAAAATGCTCCCTGACACTTGTTGTCTGTTTGCTCCTTGAACCCTGTCATGACAAGGCTCCATGCCTTTTTCATAACAATGATCCATGCCATTTTCATCACAATGCTCCGAGACCCATGTAATTTCAATGCTCCATGCCCTTGTCATCACAAAGCTCAATGACGCATGCCATCAGAATGCTCCTTGTTCTTCTCCTCACAATGCTCCATGCCGTAGTCATCACAATGTTCCAAGACCCCGGTAATCACAATGCTCCATGCCCTTGTCATCAAAAAACTCCATGACGCATGTCATCAGAATGCTCCATGCCCTAGTCATCACAATGCTCCAAGACCCCTGTAATCACAATGCTCCATGCCCCTTTTCATCAGAATGCTCCATGAGACTTGTCATCACAAGTCTCCTGGTCTTCTCATCACAATGCTCCTGGACCTTGTTATCACCATACTCCATTCCCTTGTCAACACAATGCTCCATGACCCCTGTCATCACGATAATCCATGATCATTTTCAGCCCAATGCTCCACGACCTACTCATCACAATCCTCCATGGCCAATATAATCACAATGCTTCATGACCACTGTCATCACAACACTCCATGACACCTGACAACGCAATGATCCTGGACTCTTATCATCACAATGCTCCATTCCCTAGTCCTCACAATGCTCCATGACCCCGGTAATCAGAACACTCCATGAACATTTTCAGCCCAGTGCTCCATGACCCTTGTCATCAAAATGATCCATTCCCTTGTCATCCCAATGCTCCATGACCCCTGTATTCACTATGCTCCGTGACGCTTGTCATCACAGTGCTCCATGACACATGTCATCACAATGCTCCATGCCTTTGTCAGCAAAATGCTA
This sequence comes from Mesoplodon densirostris, assembly GCF_025265405.1. NCBI lineage: Eukaryota > Metazoa > Chordata > Mammalia > Artiodactyla > Ziphiidae > Mesoplodon > Mesoplodon densirostris. The sequence continues at coordinate 10,839,266 of NW_026778195.1, read as the reverse complement.
CATGACCTTGTCATTACAATGCTCTATGCGCTTGTCATCACAATACTCCATTTCCATTGTCATCACAATCCTCCATGAATATTGCGATCACATTGCTTCATGCCCTTGTCATCACAATGCTCCATGCTCCTTGAAATCAAAATGATCCATGACCTCTGTCATCACAATGCTCCAAACCCTTGTGATCACAATGTTCCATAACACTGGTCATCACAACGCTCCATGATGCCTGTCATCACAATACTCCATACCCTTTTCATCATAATGGTCCATGACCTTTGTGATCACAATTCTCAATACACTTGTCATCACAATGCTCCCTGACACTTGTCGTCAGAATGCTCCTTGAACCCTGTCACGAAAAGGCTCCATGCCTTTTACATCACAATGCCCCATGCCGTTTTCATCACAATGCTCCATGCCATTGTCATCAAAATACTCCACAAGCTTGTCATCAGAATGCTCCATGACCCTTGTCATCACAATTCTCCATGCACTTGTCAGCACAATGCTCCCTGAACCTTGTCATCACAATGCTCCAAGCCATTGTCATCACAATGCTCCATTACCTTTGTCATCAGTATCCTCCATGACACTTGGCATCACAATGCTCCATGCCATTGTCATCACAATGGGCCATTACAAATGTCATCAAAATGCTCCCTGACACCTCTCTTAACAATACTGCATGACCTGGTCATCAAAATGCTCCATGCCCCCTGACATTACAATGTTTCATAACACCTGTCATCAAAATTTTCCATAAAACTTTTCATTAAATTGCTCCATGACCCTGTCATCAGGATGCTCCCTGCCCTTCTCATCACAATGCACAACGCCCTTGCCATCAAAATGCTCCTGACCTTTGTCATCACAAAGATCAATGACACTTGGCATCACACTGCTCCAAGTCATTGTCATCACAGTGCTCCAAGAATGCTCTCATCACATTGATCCATGCCTATGTGTTCACAAAGCTCCATGACACATTTCATCAGAATGCTCCATGGCCTTCTCATCACAATGCTCCATGTCCTTGCCATCACAATGCTCCATTACAACAGTAATAACAATGCTCCATGACCCCTGCCATCACAATGTTCCATGGCCTTTTCATCACAAAGCTCCATGACCCTTCTCATCACAATGCTCCAAGAACCCTGTAATCACAATGCTCTATGCCGCTTTTCATCTCAATGATCCATGAACCCTGTCATCACAATTCACCATGCCCATCATCATAATGCTTCATGCTATTGTCATCACAACAAAATCAAAATGCTCCATGACCTCTGTCATCACAATGCTCCAAGACCCCTGTAATCACAATGCTCCATGCCCCTTTTAATCAGAATGCTCCATGAGACTTGTCAAAACAAGTCTCCATGGTCTTCTCATCACAATGCTCCAGGACCTTGTCATCACCATGATCCATTCCCTTGTCATCACAATTCTCCATGACCCCTGTCATCACAATAATCCATGAACATTTTTAGCCCAATGCTCCACGACCTTCTCATCACAATGCTCCATGGCGAATATCATCACAATGCTCCATGACCACTGTCATCACAACACTCCATGACACCTGACAACACAATGATCCGGGACTCTTCTCATCACAATGCTCCATTCCCTAGTCATCCCAATGCTCCATGACCCCTGTCATCACAATGCTCTGTGACGCTTGTCATTAAAGTGCTCCATGACACCTGTCATAACAATGCTCCAAGCCTTTTTCAGCAAAATGCTACATGACCTTGTCATTACAATGCTCTATGTGCTTGTCATCCAAATACTCCATTACCAATGCCATCACAATCCTCCATGAACTTTGGGATCACATTGCTGCATGCCGTTGTCATCACAATGCTCCATGCTCCTTGAAATCAAATGAGCCATGACCTCTGTCATCACAATGCTCCAATCCCTTGTGATCACAATGTTCCATAACACTTGTCATCACAACGCTCCATGATGCCTGTCATCACAATACTCCATGCCCTTTTCATCACAATGCTCCATGACATTGTCATCAAAATACTCCACAAGCTTGTCATCAGAATGATCCATGACCCTTGTCATCACAATTCTCCTTGCACTTGTCAGCACAATGCGCCTTGACACTTGTCATCACAATGCTCCAAGCCATTGTCATCACAATGTTCCATTACCTTTGTCGTCAGAATCCTCCATGACACTTTGCATCACAATGCTCCATGCCATTGTCATCACAGTGTGCCATTATATATGTCATCACAATGCTCCCTGACACCTGTCTTCACAATACTACATGACCTGGTCATCACAATGCTCCACGCCCTTGTCATCACAATGCACCATTCCAACTGTCATCGCAATAATTCTTGAAACTTATTAGACCAATGCTCTATGCCCTTGTCATCACAATGCTCCATGCCCTTGTTATCACAGTGCTCCATGACCCCTGTCATCACAATGCTCTTTGACTCCAGTCATCACAATGCTTCATGACCTATGTCATCACAATTGTCCATGCCCTCGTCATCAACAGTCTCTGTGACCTTTTTAACCACAATGCTCCATGAACTATTCATCACAATGCTCTTTGACCCTTGTCATCACAATGCTCTATGCCTTTATCAGCACAATGCTCCATGACCCTTGTAATCACAATGCTCCATGAACGCTCTCATCACATTGCTCCATGCCCTTCTCTTCACAAAGCTTCATGACAAATGTCATCAGAATGCTCCATGGCCTTCTCATCACAATGTTCCATGCCCTTGCCATGACAATGCTCCATTACCCCAGTCATAACAATGCTCCATGACCCCTGCCATCACGATGTTCCATGGCTTGTCATCACATAGCTCGATGACCCTTCTCATCACAATGCTCCAAGAACCCTGTAATCACAATGCTCTATGCCCTTTTTCATCACAATGATCCATGAATCCTGTCATCACAATGCACCATGCCCATCGTCCTAATGTTTCAGGCTATTGTCATCACAATGAAATCAAAATGTTCCATGACCTCTGTCATAACAATGCTCCAAACCCTTGTGAACACAATATTCCATAACACTTGTCATCACAATGCCCCATGTGGCTCGTCATCACAATTATCAATGGACTTCTCATCACAATGCTCCATGACGTTTGTCATCACAATGCTCAACACACTTGTCATCAAAATGCTCCCTGACACTTGTTGTCTGTTTGCTCCTTGAACCCTGTCATGACAAGGCTCCATGCCTTTTTCATAACAATGATCCATGCCATTTTCATCACAATGCTCCGAGACCCATGTAATTTCAATGCTCCATGCCCTTGTCATCACAAAGCTCAATGACGCATGCCATCAGAATGCTCCTTGTTCTTCTCCTCACAATGCTCCATGCCGTAGTCATCACAATGTTCCAAGACCCCGGTAATCACAATGCTCCATGCCCTTGTCATCAAAAAACTCCATGACGCATGTCATCAGAATGCTCCATGCCCTAGTCATCACAATGCTCCAAGACCCCTGTAATCACAATGCTCCATGCCCCTTTTCATCAGAATGCTCCATGAGACTTGTCATCACAAGTCTCCTGGTCTTCTCATCACAATGCTCCTGGACCTTGTTATCACCATACTCCATTCCCTTGTCAACACAATGCTCCATGACCCCTGTCATCACGATAATCCATGATCATTTTCAGCCCAATGCTCCACGACCTACTCATCACAATCCTCCATGGCCAATATAATCACAATGCTTCATGACCACTGTCATCACAACACTCCATGACACCTGACAACGCAATGATCCTGGACTCTTATCATCACAATGCTCCATTCCCTAGTCCTCACAATGCTCCATGACCCCGGTAATCAGAACACTCCATGAACATTTTCAGCCCAGTGCTCCATGACCCTTGTCATCAAAATGATCCATTCCCTTGTCATCCCAATGCTCCATGACCCCTGTATTCACTATGCTCCGTGACGCTTGTCATCACAGTGCTCCATGACACATGTCATCACAATGCTCCATGCCTTTGTCAGCAAAATGCTACATGACCTTGTCATTACAATGCTCTATGCGCTTGTCATCACAATACTCCATTTCCATTGTCATCACAATCCTCCATGAATATTGCGATCACATTGCTTCATGCCCTTGTCATCACAATGCTCCATGCTCCTTGAAATCAAAATGATCCATGACCTCTGTCATCACAATGCTCCAAACCCTTGTGATCACAATGTTCCATAACACTGGTCATCACAACGCTCCATGATGCCTGTCATCACAATACTCCATACCCTTTTCATCATAATGGTCCATGACCTTTGTGATCACAATTCTCAATACACTTGTCATCACAATGCTCCCTGACACTTGTCGTCAGAATGCTCCTTGAACCCTGTCACGAAAAGGCTCCATGCCTTTTACATCACAATGCCCCATGCCGTTTTCATCACAATGCTCCATGCCATTGTCATCAAAATACTCCACAAGCTTGTCATCAGAATGCTCCATGACCCTTGTCATCACAATTCTCCATGCACTTGTCAGCACAATGCTCCCTGAACCTTGTCATCACAATGCTCCAAGCCATTGTCATCACAATGCTCCATTACCTTTGTCATCAGTATCCTCCATGACACTTGGCATCACAATGCTCCATGCCATTGTCATCACAATGGGCCATTACAAATGTCATCAAAATGCTCCCTGACACCTCTCTTAACAATACTGCATGACCTGGTCATCAAAATGCTCCATGCCCCCTGACATTACAATGTTTCATAACACCTGTCATCAAAATTTTCCATAAAACTTTTCATTAAATTGCTCCATGACCCTGTCATCAGGATGCTCCCTGCCCTTCTCATCACAATGCACAACGCCCTTGCCATCAAAATGCTCCTGACCTTTGTCATCACAAAGATCAATGACACTTGGCATCACACTGCTCCAAGTCATTGTCATCACAGTGCTCCAAGAATGCTCTCATCACATTGATCCATGCCTATGTGTTCACAAAGCTCCATGACACATTTCATCAGAATGCTCCATGGCCTTCTCATCACAATGCTCCATGTCCTTGCCATCACAATGCTCCATTACAACAGTAATAACAATGCTCCATGACCCCTGCCATCACAATGTTCCATGGCCTTTTCATCACAAAGCTCCATGACCCTTCTCATCACAATGCTCCAAGAACCCTGTAATCACAATGCTCTATGCCGCTTTTCATCTCAATGATCCATGAACCCTGTCATCACAATTCACCATGCCCATCATCATAATGCTTCATGCTATTGTCATCACAACAAAATCAAAATGCTCCATGACCTCTGTCATCACAATGCTCCAAGACCCCTGTAATCACAATGCTCCATGCCCCTTTTAATCAGAATGCTCCATGAGACTTGTCAAAACAAGTCTCCATGGTCTTCTCATCACAATGCTCCAGGACCTTGTCATCACCATGCTCCATTCCCTTGTCATCACAATTCTCCATGACCCCTGTCATCACAATAATCCATGAACATTTTTAGCCCAATGCTCCACGACCTTCTCATCACAATGCTCCATGGCGAATATCATCACAATGCTCCATGACCACTGTCATCACAACACTCCATGACACCTGACAACACAATGATCCGGGACTCTTCTCATCACAATGCTCCATTCCCTAGTCATCCCAATGCTCCATGACCCCTGTCATCACAATGCTCTGTGACGCTTGTCATTAAAGTGCTCCATGACACCTGTCATAACAATGCTCCAAGCCTTTTTCAGCAAAATGCTACATGACCTTGTCATTACAATGCTCTATGTGCTTGTCATCCAAATACTCCATTACCAATGCCATCACAATCCTCCATGAACTTTGGGATCACATTGCTTCATGCCGTTGTCATCACAATGCTCCATGCTCCTTGAAATCAAATGAGCCATGACCTCTGTCATCACAATGCTCCAATCCCTTGTGATCACAATGTTCCATAACACTTGTCATCACAACGCTCCATGATGCCTGTCATCACAATACTCCATGCCCTTTTCATCACAATGCTCCATAACATTGTCATCAAAATACTCCACAAGCTTGTCATCAGAATGATCCATGACCCTTGTCATCACAATTCTCCTTGCACTTGTCAGCACAATGCGCCTTGACACTTGTCATCACAATGCTCCAAGCCATTGTCATCACAATGTTCCATTACCTTTGTCGTCAGAATCCTCCATGACACTTTGCATCACAATGCTCCATGCCATTGTCATCACAGTGTGCCATTATATATGTCATCACAATGCTCCCTGACACCTGTCTTCACAATACTACATGACCTGGTCATCACAATGCTCCACGCCCTTGTCATCACAATGCACCATTCCAACTGTCATCGCAATAATTCTTGAAACTTATTAGACCAATGCTCTATGCCCTTGTCATCACAATGCTCCATGCCCTTGTTATCACAGTGCTCCATGACCCCTGTCATCACAATGCTCTTTGACTCCAGTCATCACAATGCTTCATGACCTATGTCATCACAATTGTCCATGCCCTCGTCATCAACAGTCTCTGTGACCTTTTTAACCACAATGCTCCATGAACTATTCATCACAATGCTCTTTGACCCTTGTCATCACAATGCTCTATGCCTTTATCAGCACAATGCTCCATGACCCTTGTAATCACAATGCTCCATGAACGCTCTCATCACATTGCTCCATGCCCTTCTCTTCACAAAGCTTCATGACAAATGTCATCAGAATGCTCCATGGCCTTCTCATCACAATGTTCCATGCCCTTGCCATGACAATGCTCCATTACCCCAGTCATAACAATGCTCCATGACCCCTGCCATCACGATGTTCCATGGCTTGTCATCACATAGCTCGATGACCCTTCTCATCACAATGCTCCAAGAACCCTGTAATCACAATGCTCTATGCCCTTTTTCATCACAATGATCCATGAATCCTGTCATCACAATGCACCATGCCCATCGTCCTAATGTTTCAGGCTATTGTCATCACAATGAAATCAAAATGTTCCATGACCTCTGTCATAACAATGCTCCAAACCCTTGTGAACACAATATTCCATAACACTTGTCATCACAATGCCCCATGTGGCTCGTCATCACAATTATCAATGGACTTCTCATCACAATGCTCCATGACGTTTGTCATCACAATGCTCAACACACTTGTCATCAAAATGCTCCCTGACACTTGTTGTCTGTTTGCTCCTTGAACCCTGTCATGACAAGGCTCCATGCCTTTTTCATAACAATGATCCATGCCATTTTCATCACAATGCTCCGAGACCCATGTAATTTCAATGCTCCATGCCCTTGTCATCACAAAGCTCAATGACGCATGCCATCAGAATGCTCCTTGTTCTTCTCCTCACAATGCTCCATGCCGTAGTCATCACAATGTTCCAAGACCCCGGTAATCACAATGCTCCATGCCCTTGTCATCAAAAAACTCCATGACGCATGTCATCAGAATGCTCCATGCCCTAGTCATCACAATGCTCCAAGACCCCTGTAATCACAATGCTCCATGCCCCTTTTCATCAGAATGCTCCATGAGACTTGTCATCACAAGTCTCCTGGTCTTCTCATCACAATGCTCCTGGACCTTGTTATCACCATACTCCATTCCCTTGTCAACACAATGCTCCATGACCCCTGTCATCACGATAATCCATGATCATTTTCAGCCCAATGCTCCACGACCTACTCATCACAATCCTCCATGGCCAATATAATCACAATGCTTCATGACCACTGTCATCACAACACTCCATGACACCTGACAACGCAATGATCCTGGACTCTTATCATCACAATGCTCCATTCCCTAGTCCTCACAATGCTCCATGACCCCGGTAATCAGAACACTCCATGAACATTTTCAGCCCAGTGCTCCATGACCCTTGTCATCAAAATGATCCATTCCCTTGTCATCCCAATGCTCCATGACCCCTGTATTCACTATGCTCCGTGACGCTTGTCATCACAGTGCTCCATGACACATGTCATCACAATGCTCCATGCCTTTGTCAGCAAAATGCTACATGACCTTGTCATTACAATGCTCTATGCGCTTGTCATCACAATACTCCATTTCCATTGTCATCACAATCCTCCATGAATATTGCGATCACATTGCTTCATGCCCTTGTCATCACAATGCTCCATGCTCCTTGAAATCAAAATGATCCATGACCTCTGTCATCACAATGCTCCAAACCCTTGTGATCACAATGTTCCATAACACTGGTCATCACAACGCTCCATGATGCCTGTCATCACAATACTCCATACCCTTTTCATCATAATGGTCCATGACCTTTGTGATCACAATTCTCAATACACTTGTCATCACAATGCTCCCTGACACTTGTCGTCAGAATGCTCCTTGAACCCTGTCACGAAAAGGCTCCATGCCTTTTACATCACAATGCCCCATGCCGTTTTCATCACAATGCTCCATGCCATTGTCATCAAAATACTCCACAAGCTTGTCATCAGAATGCTCCATGACCCTTGTCATCACAATTCTCCATGCACTTGTCAGCACAATGCTCCCTGAACCTTGTCATCACAATGCTCCAAGCCATTGTCATCACAATGCTCCATTACCTTTGTCATCAGTATCCTCCATGACACTTGGCATCACAATGCTCCATGCCATTGTCATCACAATGGGCCATTACAAATGTCATCAAAATGCTCCCTGACACCTCTCTTAACAATACTGCATGACCTGGTCATCAAAATGCTCCATGCCCCCTGACATTACAATGTTTCATAACACCTGTCATCAAAATTTTCCATAAAACTTTTCATTAAATTGCTCCATGACCCTGTCATCAGGATGCTCCCTGCCCTTCTCATCACAATGCACAACGCCCTTGCCATCAAAATGCTCCTGACCTTTGTCATCACAAAGATCAATGACACTTGGCATCACACTGCTCCAAGTCATTGTCATCACAGTGCTCCAAGAATGCTCTCATCACATTGATCCATGCCTATGTGTTCACAAAGCTCCATGACACATTTCATCAGAATGCTCCATGGCCTTCTCATCACAATGCTCCATGTCCTTGCCATCACAATGCTCCATTACAACAGTAATAACAATGCTCCATGACCCCTGCCATCACAATGTTCCATGGCCTTTTCATCACAAAGCTCCATGACCCTTCTCATCACAATGCTCCAAGAACCCTGTAATCACAATGCTCTATGCCGCTTTTCATCTCAATGATCCATGAACCCTGTCATCACAATTCACCATGCCCATCATCATAATGCTTCATGCTATTGTCATCACAACAAAATCAAAATGCTCCATGACCTCTGTCATCACAATGCTCCAAGACCCCTGTAATCACAATGCTCCATGCCCCTTTTAATCAGAATGCTCCATGAGACTTGTCAAAACAAGTCTCCATGGTCTTCTCATCACAATGCTCCAGGACCTTGTCATCACCATGCTCCATTCCCTTGTCATCACAATTCTCCATGACCCCTGTCATCACAATAATCCATGAACATTTTTAGCCCAATGCTCCACGACCTTCTCATCACAATGCTCCATGGCGAATATCATCACAATGCTCCATGACCACTGTCATCACAACACTCCATGACACCTGACAACACAATGATCCGGGACTCTTCTCATCACAATGCTCCATTCCCTAGTCATCCCAATGCTCCATGACCCCTGTCATCACAATGCTCTGTGACGCTTGTCATTAAAGTGCTCCATGACACCTGTCATAACAATGCTCCAAGCCTTTTTCAGCAAAATGCTACATGACCTTGTCATTACAATGCTCTATGTGCTTGTCATCCAAATACTCCATTACCAATGCCATCACAATCCTCCATGAACTTTGGGATCACATTGCTTCATGCCGTTGTCATCACAATGCTCCATGCTCCTTGAAATCAAATGAGCCATGACCTCTGTCATCACAATGCTCCAATCCCTTGTGATCACAATGTTCCATAACACTTGTCATCACAACGCTCCATGATGCCTGTCATCACAATACTCCATGCCCTTTTCATCACAATGCTCCATAACATTGTCATCAAAATACTCCACAAGCTTGTCATCAGAATGATCCATGACCCTTGTCATCACAATTCTCCTTGCACCTGTCAGCACAATGCGCCTTGACAATTGTCATCACAGTGCTCCAAGCCATTGTCATCACAATGTTCCATTACCTTTGTCGTCAGAATCCTCCATGACACTTTGCATCACAATGCTCCATGCCATTGTCATCACAGTGTGCCATTATATATGTCATCACTATGCTCCCTGACACCTGTCTTCACAATACTACATGACCTGGTCATCACAATGCTCCACGCCCTTGTCATCACAATGCACCATTCCAACTGTCATCACAATAATTCTTGAAACTTATTAGACCAATGCTCTATGCCCTTGTCATCACAATGCTCCATGCCCTTGTTATCACAGTGCTCCATGACCCCTGTCATCACAATGCTCTTTGACTCCAGTCATCACAATGCTTCATGACCTATGTCATCACAATTGTCCATGCCCTCGTCATCAACAGTCTCTGTGACCTTTTTAACCACAATGCTCCATGAACTATTCATCACAATGCTCTTTGACCCTTGTCATCACAATGCTCTATGCCTTTATCAGCACAATGCTCCATGACCCTTGTAATCACAATGCTCCATGAACGCTCTCATCACATTGCTCCATGCCCTTCTCTTCACAAAGCTCCATGACAAATGTCATCAGAATGCTCCATGGCCTTCTCATCACAATGTTCCATGCCCTTGCCATGACAATGCTCCATTACCCCAGTCATAACAATGCTCCATGACCCCTGCCATCACGATGTTCCATGGCTTGTCATCACATAGCTCGATGACCCTTCTCATCACAATGCTCCAAGAACCCTGTAATCACAATGCTCTATGCCCTTTTTCATCACAATGATCCATGAATCCTGTCATCACAATGCACCATGCCCATCGTCCTAATGTTTCAGGCTATTGTCATCACAATGAAATCAAAATGTTCCATGACCTCTGTCATAACAATGCTCCAAACCCTTGTGAACACAATATTCCATAACACTTGTCATCACAATGCCCCATGTGGCTCGTCATCACAATTATCAATGGACTTCTCATCACAATGCTCCATGACGTTTGTCATCACAATGCTCAACTCACTTGTCATCAAAATGCTCCCTGACACTTGTTGTCTGTTTGCTCCTTGAACCCTGTCATGACAAGGCTCCATGCCTTTTTCATAACAATGATCCATGCCATTTTCATCACAATGCTCCGAGACCCATGTAATTTCAATGCTCCATGCCCTTGTCATCACAAAGCTCAATGACGCATGCCATCAGAATGCTCCTTGTTCTTCTCCTCACAATGCTCCATGCCGTAGTCATCACAATGTTCCAAGACCCCGGTAATCACAATGCTCCATGCCCTTGTCATCAAAAAACTCCATGACGCATGTCATCAGAATGCTCCATGCCCTAGTCATCACAATGCTCCAAGACCCCTGTAATCACAATGCTCCATGCCCCTTTTCATCAGAATGCTCCATGAGACTTGTCATCACAAGTCTCCTGGTCTTCTCATCACAATGCTCCTGGACCTTGTTATCACCATACTCCATTCCCTTGTCAACACAATGCTCCATGACCCCTGTCATCACGATAATCCATGATCATTTTCAGCCCAATGCTCCACGACCTACTCATCACAATCCTCCATGGCCAATATAATCACAATGCTTCATGACCACTGTCATCACAACACTCCATGACACCTGACAACGCAATGATCCTGGACTCTTATCATCACAATGCTCCATTCCCTAGTCCTCACAATGCTCCATGACCCCGGTAATCAGAACACTCCATGAACATTTTCAGCCCAGTGCTCCATGACCCTTGTCATCAAAATGATCCATTCCCTTGTCATCCCAATGCTCCATGACCCCTGTATTCACTATGCTCCGTGACGCTTGTCATCACAGTGCTCCATGACACAAGTCATCACAATGCTCCATGCCTTTGTCAGCAAAATGCTACATGACCTTGTCTTTACAATGCTCTATGCGCTTGTCATCACAATACTCCATTTCCATTGTCATCACAATCCTCCATGAATATTGCGATCACATTGCTTCATGCCCTTGTCATCACAATGCTCCATGCTCCTTGAAATCAAAATGATCCATGACCTCTGTCATCACAATGCTCCAAACCCTTGTGATCACAATGTTCCATAACACTGGTCATCACAACGCTCCATGATGCCTGTCATCACAATACTCCATACCCTTTTCATCATAATGGTCCATGACCTTTGTGATCACAATTCTCAATACACTTGTCATCACAATGCTCCCTGACACTTGTCGTCAGAATGCTCCTTGAACCCTGTCACGAAAAGGCTCCATGCCTTTTACATCACAATGCCCCATGCCGTTTTCATCACAATGCTCCATGCCATTGTCATCAAAATACTCCACAAGCTTGTCATCAGAATGCTCCATGACCCTTGTCATCACAATTCTCCATGCACTTGTCAGCACAATGCTCCCTGAACCTTGTCATCACAATGCTCCAAGCCATTGTCATCACAATGCTCCATTACCTTTGTCATCAGTATCCTCCATGACACTTGGCATCACAATGCTCCATGCCATTGTCATCACAATGGGCCATTACAAATGTCATCAAAATGCTCCCTGACACCTCTCTTAACAATACTGCATGACCTGGTCATCAAAATGCTCCATGCCCCCTGACATTACAATGTTTCATAACACCTGTCATCAAAATTTTCCATAAAACTTTTCATTAAATTGCTCCATGACCCTGTCATCAGGATGCTCCCTGCCCTTCTCATCACAATGCACAACGCCCTTGCCATCAAAATGCTCCTGACCTTTGTCATCACAAAGATCAATGACACTTGGCATCACACTGCTCCAAGTCATTGTCATCACAGTGCTCCAAGAATGCTCTCATCACATTGATCCATGCCTATGTGTTCACAAAGCTCCATGACACATTTCATCAGAATGCTCCATGGCCTTCTCATCACAATGCTCCATGTCCTTGCCATCACAATGCTCCATTACAACAGTAATAACAATGCTCCATGACCCCTGCCATCACAATGTTCCATGGCCTTTTCATCACAAAGCTCCATGACCCTTCTCATCACAATGCTCCAAGAACCCTGTAATCACAATGCTCTATGCCGCTTTTCATCTCAATGATCCATGAACCCTGTCATCACAATTCACCATGCCCATCATCATAATGCTTCATGCTATTGTCATCACAACAAAATCAAAATGCTCCATGACCTCTGTCATCACAATGCTCCAAGACCCCTGTAATCACAATGCTCCATGCCCCTTTTAATCAGAATGCTCCATGAGACTTGTCAAAACAAGTCTCCATGGTCTTCTCATCACAATGCTCCAGGACCTTGTCATCACCATGCTCCATTCCCTTGTCATCACAATTCTCCATGACCCCTGTCATCACAATAATCCATGAACATTTTTAGCCCAATGCTCCACGACCTTCTCATCACAATGCTCCATGGCGAATATCATCACAATGCTCCATGACCACTGTCATCACAACACTCCATGACACCTGACAACACAATGATCCGGGACTCTTCTCATCACAATGCTCCATTCCCTAGTCATCCCAATGCTCCATGACCCCTGTCATCACAATGCTCTGTGACGCTTGTCATTAAAGTGCTCCATGACACCTGTCATAACAATGCTCCAAGCCTTTTTCAGCAAAATGCTACATGACCTTGTCATTACAATGCTCTATGTGCTTGTCATCCAAATACTCCATTACCAATGCCATCACAATCCTCCATGAACTTTGGGATCACATTGCTTCATGCCGTTGTCATCACAATGCTCCATGCTCCTTGAAATCAAATGAGCCATGACCTCTGTCATCACAATGCTCCAATCCCTTGTGATCACAATGTTCCATAACACTTGTCATCACAACGCTCCATGATGCCTGTCATCACAATACTCCATGCCCTTTTCATCACAATGCTCCATAACATTGTCATCAAAATACTCCACAAGCTTGTCATCAGAATGATCCATGACCCTTGTCATCACAATTCTCCTTGCACCTGTCAGCACAATGCGCCTTGACAATTGTCATCACAGTGCTCCAAGCCATTGTCATCACAATGTTCCATTACCTTTGTCGTCAGAATCCTCCATGACACTTTGCATCACAATGCTCCATGCCATTGTCATCACAGTGTGCCATTATATATGTCATCACTATGCTCCCTGACACCTGTCTTCACAATACTACATGACCTGGTCATCACAATGCTCCACGCCCTTGTCATCACAATGCACCATTCCAACTGTCATCACAATAATTCTTGAAACTTATTAGACCAATGCTCTATGCCCTTGTCATCACAATGCTCCATGCCCTTGTTATCACAGTGCTCCATGACCCCTGTCATCACAATGCTCTTTGACTCCAGTCATCACAATGCTTCATGACCTATGTCATCACAATTGTCCATGCCCTCGTCATCAACAGTCTCTGTGACCTTTTTAACCACAATGCTCCATGAACTATTCATCACAATGCTCTTTGACCCTTGTCATCACAATGCTCTATGCCTTTATCAGCACAATGCTCCATGACCCTTGTAATCACAATGCTCCATGAACGCTCTCATCACATTGCTCCATGCCCTTCTCTTCACAAAGCTCCATGACAAATGTCATCAGAATGCTCCATGGCCTTCTCATCACAATGTTCCATGCCCTTGCCATGACAATGCTCCATTACCCCAGTCATAACAATGCTCCATGACCCCTGCCATCACGATGTTCCATGGCTTGTCATCACATAGCTCGATGACCCTTCTCATCACAATGCTCCAAGAACCCTGTAATCACAATGCTCTATGCCCTTTTTCATCACAATGATCCATGAATCCTGTCATCACAATGCACCATGCCCATCGTCCTAATGTTTCAGGCTATTGTCATCACAATGAAATCAAAATGTTCCATGACCTCTGTCATAACAATGCTCCAAACCCTTGTGAACACAATATTCCATAACACTTGTCATCACAATGCCCCATGTGGCTCGTCATCACAATTATCAATGGACTTCTCATCACAATGCTCCATGACGTTTGTCATCACAATGCTCAACTCACTTGTCATCAAAATGCTCCCTGACACTTGTTGTCTGTTTGCTCCTTGAACCCTGTCATGACAAGGCTCCATGCCTTTTTCATAACAATGATCCATGCCATTTTCATCACAATGCTCCGAGACCCATGTAATTTCAATGCTCCATGCCCTTGTCATCACAAAGCTCAATGACGCATGCCATCAGAATGCTCCTTGTTCTTCTCCTCACAATGCTCCATGCCGTAGTCATCACAATGTTCCAAGACCCCGGTAATCACAATGCTCCATGCCCTTGTCATCAAAAAACTCCATGACGCATGTCATCAGAATGCTCCATGCCCTAGTCATCACAATGCTCCAAGACCCCTGTAATCACAATGCTCCATGCCCCTTTTCATCAGAATGCTCCATGAGACTTGTCATCACAAGTCTCCTGGTCTTCTCATCACAATGCTCCTGGACCTTGTTATCACCATACTCCATTCCCTTGTCAACACAATGCTCCATGACCCCTGTCATCACGATAATCCATGATCATTTTCAGCCCAATGCTCCACGACCTACTCATCACAATCCTCCATGGCCAATATAATCACAATGCTTCATGACCACTGTCATCACAACACTCCATGACACCTGACAACGCAATGATCCTGGACTCTTATCATCACAATGCTCCATTCCCTAGTCCTCACAATGCTCCATGACCCCGGTAATCAGAACACTCCATGAACATTTTCAGCCCAGTGCTCCATGACCCTTGTCATCAAAATGATCCATTCCCTTGTCATCCCAATGCTCCATGACCCCTGTATTCACTATGCTCCGTGACGCTTGTCATCACAGTGCTCCATGACACAAGTCATCACAATGCTCCATGCCTTTGTCAGCAAAATGCTACATGACCTTGTCTTTACAATGCTCTATGCGCTTGTCATCACAATACTCCATTTCCATTGTCATCACAATCCTCCATGAATATTGCGATCACATTGCTTCATGCCCTTGTCATCACAATGCTCCATGCTCCTTGAAATCAAAATGATCCATGACCTCTGTCATCACAATGCTCCAAACCCTTGTGATCACAATGTTCCATAACACTGGTCATCACAACGCTCCATGATGCCTGTCATCACAATACTCCATACCCTTTTCATCATAATGGTCCATGACCTTTGTGATCACAATTCTCAATACACTTGTCATCACAATGCTCCCTGACACTTGTCGTCAGAATGCTCCTTGAACCCTGTCACGAAAAGGCTCCATGCCTTTTACATCACAATGCCCCATGCCGTTTTCATCACAATGCTCCATGCCATTGTCATCAAAATACTCCACAAGCTTGTCATCAGAATGCTCCATGACCCTTGTCATCACAATTCTCCATGCACTTGTCAGCACAATGCTCCCTGAACCTTGTCATCACAATGCTCCAAGCCATTGTCATCACAATGCTCCATTACCTTTGTCATCAGTATCCTCCATGACACTTGGCATCACAATGCTCCATGCCATTGTCATCACAATGGGCCATTACAAATGTCATCAAAATGCTCCCTGACACCTCTCTTAACAATACTGCATGACCTGGTCATCAAAATGCTCCATGCCCCCTGACATTACAATGTTTCATAACACCTGTCATCAAAATTTTCCATAAAACTTTTCATTAAATTGCTCCATGACCCTGTCATCAGGATGCTCCCTGCCCTTCTCATCACAATGCACAACGCCCTTGCCATCAAAATGCTCCTGACCTTTGTCATCACAAAGATCAATGACACTTGGCATCACACTGCTCCAAGTCATTGTCATCACAGTGCTCCAAGAATGCTCTCATCACATTGATCCATGCCTATGTGTTCACAAAGCTCCATGACACATTTCATCAGAATGCTCCATGGCCTTCTCATCACAATGCTCCATGTCCTTGCCATCACAATGCTCCATTACAACAGTAATAACAATGCTCCATGACCCCTGCCATCACAATGTTCCATGGCCTTTTCATCACAAAGCTCCATGACCCTTCTCATCACAATGCTCCAAGAACCCTGTAATCACAATGCTCTATGCCGCTTTTCATCTCAATGATCCATGAACCCTGTCATCACAATTCACCATGCCCATCATCATAATGCTTCATGCTATTGTCATCACAACAAAATCAAAATGCTCCATGACCTCTGTCATCACAATGCTCCAAGACCCCTGTAATCACAATGCTCCATGCCCCTTTTAATCAGAATGCTCCATGAGACTTGTCAAAACAAGTCTCCATGGTCTTCTCATCACAATGCTCCAGGACCTTGTCATCACCATGCTCCATTCCCTTGTCATCACAATTCTCCATGACCCCTGTCATCACAATAATCCATGAACATTTTTAGCCCAATGCTCCACGACCTTCTCATCACAATGCTCCATGGCGAATATCATCACAATGCTCCATGACCACTGTCATCACAACACTCCATGACACCTGACAACACAATGATCCGGGACTCTTCTCATCACAATGCTCCATTCCCTAGTCATCCCAATGCTCCATGACCCCTGTCATCACAATGCTCTGTGACGCTTGTCATTAAAGTGCTCCATGACACCTGTCATAACAATGCTCCAAGCCTTTTTCAGCAAAATGCTACATGACCTTGTCATTACAATGCTCTATGTGCTTGTCATCCAAATACTCCATTACCAATGCCATCACAATCCTCCATGAACTTTGGGATCACATTGCTTCATGCCGTTGTCATCACAATGCTCCATGCTCCTTGAAATCAAATGAGCCATGACCTCTGTCATCACAATGCTCCAATCCCTTGTGATCACAATGTTCCATAACACTTGTCATCACAACGCTCCATGATGACTGTCATCACAATACTCCATGCCCTTTTCATCACAATGCTCCATGACATTGTCATCAAAATACTCCACAAGCTTGTCATCAGAATGATCCATGACCCTTGTCATCACAATTCTCCTTGCACTTGTCAGCACAATGCGCCTTGACACTTGTCATCACAATGCTCCAAGCCATTGTCATCACAATGTTCCATTACCTTTGTCGTCAGAATCCTCCATGACACTTTGCATCACAATGCTCCATGCCATTGTCATCACAGTGTGCCATTATATATGTCATCACAATGCTCCCTGACACCTGTCTTCACAATACTACATGACCTGGTCATCACAATGCTCCACGCCCTTGTCATCACAATGCACCATTCCAACTGTCATCGCAATAATTCTTGAAACTTATTAGACCAATGCTCTATGCCCTTGTCATCACAATGCTCCATGCCCTTGTTATCACAGTGCTCCATGACCCCTGTCATCACAATGCTCTTTGACTCCAGTCATCACAATGCTTCATGACCTATGTCATCACAATTGTCCATGCCCTCGTCATCAACAGTCTCTGTGACCTTTTTAACCACAATGCTCCATGAACTATTCATCACAATGCTCTTTGACCCTTGTCATCACAATGCTCTATGCCTTTATCAGCACAATGCTCCATGACCCTTGTAATCACAATGCTCCATGAACGCTCTCATCACATTGCTCCATGCCCTTCTCTTCACAAAGCTTCATGACAAATGTCATCAGAATGCTCCATGGCCTTCTCATCACAATGTTCCATGCCCTTGCCATGACAATGCTCCATTACCCCAGTCATAACAATGCTCCATGACCCCTGCCATCACGATGTTCCATGGCTTGTCATCACATAGCTCGATGACCCTTCTCATCACAATGCTCCAAGAACCCTGTAATCACAATGCTCTATGCCCTTTTTCATCACAATGATCCATGAATCCTGTCATCACAATGCACCATGCCCATCGTCCTAATGTTTCAGGCTATTGTCATCACAATGAAATCAAAATGTTCCATGACCTCTGTCATAACAATGCTCCAAACCCTTGTGAACACAATATTCCATAACACTTGTCATCACAATGCCCCATGTGGCTCGTCATCACAATTATCAATGGACTTCTCATCACAATGCTCCATGACGTTTGTCATCACAATGCTCAACACACTTGTCATCAAAATGCTCCCTGACACTTGTTGTCTGTTTGCTCCTTGAACCCTGTCATGACAAGGCTCCATGCCTTTTTCATAACAATGATCCATGCCATTTTCATCACAATGCTCCGAGACCCATGTAATTTCAATGCTCCATGCCCTTGTCATCACAAAGCTCAATGACGCATGCCATCAGAATGCTCCTTGTTCTTCTCCTCACAATGCTCCATGCCGTAGTCATCACAATGTTCCAAGACCCCGGTAATCACAATGCTCCATGCCCTTGTCATCAAAAAACTCCATGACGCATGTCATCAGAATGCTCCATGCCCTAGTCATCACAATGCTCCAAGACCCCTGTAATCACAATGCTCCATGCCCCTTTTCATCAGAATGCTCCATGAGACTTGTCATCACAAGTCTCCTGGTCTTCTCATCACAATGCTCCTGGACCTTGTTATCACCATACTCCATTCCCTTGTCAACACAATGCTCCATGACCCCTGTCATCACGATAATCCATGATCATTTTCAGCCCAATGCTCCACGACCTACTCATCACAATCCTCCATGGCCAATATAATCACAATGCTTCATGACCACTGTCATCACAACACTCCATGACACCTGACAACGCAATGATCCTGGACTCTTATCATCAAAATGCTCCATTCCCTAGTCCTCACAATGCTCCATGACCCCGGTAATCAGAACACTCCATGAACATTTTCAGCCCAGTGCTCCATGACCCTTGTCATCAAAATGATCCATTCCCTTGTCATCCCAATGCTCCATGACCCCTGTATTCACTATGCTCCGTGACGCTTGTCATCACAGTGCTCCATGACACATGTCATCACAATGCTCCATGCCTTTGTCAGCAAAATGCTACATGACCTTGTCATTACAATGCTCTATGCGCTTGTCATCACAATACTCCATTTCCATTGTCATCACAATCCTCCATGAATATTGCGATCACATTGCTTCATGCCCTTGTCATCACAATGCTCCATGCTCCTTGAAATCAAAATGATCCATGACCTCTGTCATCACAATGCTCCAAACCCTTGTGATCACAATGTTCCATAACACTGGTCATCACAACGCTCCATGATGCCTGTCATCACAATACTCCATACCCTTTTCATCATAATGGTCCATGACCTTTGTGATCACAATTCTCAATACACTTGTCATCACAATGCTCCCTGACACTTGTCGTCAGAATGCTCCTTGAACCCTGTCACGAAAAGGCTCCATGCCTTTTACATCACAATGCCCCATGCCGTTTTCATCACAATGCTCCATGCCATTGTCATCAAAATACTCCACAAGCTTGTCATCAGAATGCTCCATGACCCTTGTCATCACAATTCTCCATGCACTTGTCAGCACAATGCTCCCTGAACCTTGTCATCACAATGCTCCAAGCCATTGTCATCACAATGCTCCATTACCTTTGTCATCAGTATCCTCCATGACACTTGGCATCACAATGCTCCATGCCATTGTCATCACAATGGGCCATTACAAATGTCATCAAAATGCTCCCTGACACCTCTCTTAACAATACTGCATGACCTGGTCATCAAAATGCTCCATGCCCCCTGACATTACAATGTTTCATAACACCTGTCATCAAAATTTTCCATAAAACTTTTCATTAAATTGCTCCATGACCCTGTCATCAGGATGCTCCCTGCCCTTCTCATCACAATGCACAACGCCCTTGCCATCAAAATGCTCCTGACCTTTGTCATCACAAAGATCAATGACACTTGGCATCACACTGCTCCAAGTCATTGTCATCACAGTGCTCCAAGAATGCTCTCATCACATTGATCCATGCCTATGTGTTCACAAAGCTCCATGACACATTTCATCAGAATGCTCCATGGCCTTCTCATCACAATGCTCCATGTCCTTGCCATCACAATGCTCCATTACAACAGTAATAACAATGCTCCATGACCCCTGCCATCACAATGTTCCATGGCCTTTTCATCACAAAGCTCCATGACCCTTCTCATCACAATGCTCCAAGAACCCTGTAATCACAATGCTCTATGCCGCTTTTCATCTCAATGATCCATGAACCCTGTCATCACAATTCACCATGCCCATCATCATAATGCTTCATGCTATTGTCATCACAACAAAATCAAAATGCTCCATGACCTCTGTCATCACAATGCTCCAAGACCCCTGTAATCACAATGCTCCATGCCCCTTTTAATCAGAATGCTCCATGAGACTTGTCAAAACAAGTCTCCATGGTCTTCTCATCACAATGCTCCAGGACCTTGTCATCACCATGCTCCATTCCCTTGTCATCACAATTCTCCATGACCCCTGTCATCACAATAATCCATGAACATTTTTAGCCCAATGCTCCACGACCTTCTCATCACAATGCTCCATGGCGAATATCATCACAATGCTCCATGACCACTGTCATCACAACACTCCATGACACCTGACAACACAATGATCCGGGACTCTTCTCATCACAATGCTCCATTCCCTAGTCATCCCAATGCTCCATGACCCCTGTCATCACAATGCTCTGTGACGCTTGTCATTAAAGTGCTCCATGACACCTGTCATAACAATGCTCCAAGCCTTTTTCAGCAAAATGCTACATGACCTTGTCATTACAATGCTCTATGTGCTTGTCATCCAAATACTCCATTACCAATGCCATCACAATCCTCCATGAACTTTGGGATCACATTGCTTCATGCCGTTGTCATCACAATGCTCCATGCTCCTTGAAATCAAATGAGCCATGACCTCTGTCATCACAATGCTCCAATCCCTTGTGATCACAATGTTCCATAACACTTGTCATCACAACGCTCCATGATGCCTGTCATCACAATACTCCATGCCCTTTTCATCACAATGCTCCATGACATTGTCATCAAAATACTCCACAAGCTTGTCATCAGAATGATCCATGACCCTTGTCATCACAATTCTCCTTGCACTTGTCAGCACAATGCGCCTTGACACTTGTCATCACAATGCTCCAAGCCATTGTCATCACAATGTTCCATTACCTTTGTCGTCAGAATCCTCCATGACACTTTGCATCACAATGCTCCATGCCATTGTCATCACAGTGTGCCATTATATATGTCATCACAATGCTCCCTGACACCTGTCTTCACAATACTACATGACCTGGTCATCACAATGCTCCACGCCCTTGTCATCACAATGCACCATTCCAACTGTCATCGCAATAATTCTTGAAACTTATTAGACCAATGCTCTATGCCCTTGTCATCACAATGCTCCATGCCCTTGTTATCACAGTGCTCCATGACCCCTGTCATCACAATGCTCTTTGACTCCAGTCATCACAATGCTTCATGACCTATGTCATCACAATTGTCCATGCCCTCGTCATCAACAGTCTCTGTGACCTTTTTAACCACAATGCTCCATGAACTATTCATCACAATGCTCTTTGACCCTTGTCATCACAATGCTCTATGCCTTTATCAGCACAATGCTCCATGACCCTTGTAATCACAATGCTCCATGAACGCTCTCATCACATTGCTCCATGCCCTTCTCTTCACAAAGCTTCATGACAAATGTCATCAGAATGCTCCATGGCCTTCTCATCACAATGTTCCATGCCCTTGCCATGACAATGCTCCATTACCCCAGTCATAACAATGCTCCATGACCCCTGCCATCACGATGTTCCATGGCTTGTCATCACATAGCTCGATGACCCTTCTCATCACAATGCTCCAAGAACCCTGTAATCACAATGCTCTATGCCCTTTTTCATCACAATGATCCATGAATCCTGTCATCACAATGCACCATGCCCATCGTCCTAATGTTTCAGGCTATTGTCATCACAATGAAATCAAAATGTTCCATGACCTCTGTCATAACAATGCTCCAAACCCTTGTGAACACAATATTCCATAACACTTGTCATCACAATGCCCCATGTGGCTCGTCATCACAATTATCAATGGACTTCTCATCACAATGCTCCATGACGTTTGTCATCACAATGCTCAACACACTTGTCATCAAAATGCTCCCTGACACTTGTTGTCTGTTTGCTCCTTGAACCCTGTCATGACAAGGCTCCATGCCTTTTTCATAACAATGATCCATGCCATTTTCATCACAATGCTCCGAGACCCATGTAATTTCAATGCTCCATGCCCTTGTCATCACAAAGCTCAATGACGCATGCCATCAGAATGCTCCTTGTTCTTCTCCTCACAATGCTCCATGCCGTAGTCATCACAATGTTCCAAGACCCCGGTAATCACAATGCTCCATGCCCTTGTCATCAAAAAACTCCATGACGCATGTCATCAGAATGCTCCATGCCCTAGTCATCACAATGCTCCAAGACCCCTGTAATCACAATGCTCCATGCCCCTTTTCATCAGAATGCTCCATGAGACTTGTCATCACAAGTCTCCTGGTCTTCTCATCACAATGCTCCTGGACCTTGTTATCACCATACTCCATTCTCTTGTCAACACAATGCTCCATGACCCCTGTCATCACGATAATCCATGATCATTTTCAGCCCAATTCTCCACGACCTACTCATCACAATCCTCCATGGCCAATATAATCACAATGCTTCATGACCACTGTCATCACAACACTCCATGACACCTGACAACGCAATGATCCTGGACTCTTATCATCACAATGCTCCATTCCCTAGTCCTCACAATGCTCCATGACCCCGGTAATCAGAACACTCCATGAACATTTTCAGCCCAGTGCTCCATGACCCTTGTCATCAAAATGATCCATTCCCTTGTCATCCCAATGCTCCATGACCCCTGTATTCACTATGCTCCGTGACGCTTGTCATCACAGTGCTCCATGACACATGTCATCACAATGCTCCATGCCTTTGTCAGCAAAATGCTACATGACCTTGTCATTACAATGCTCTATGCGCTTGTCATCACAATACTCCATTTCCATTGTCATCACAATCCTCCATGAATATTGCGATCACATTGCTTCATGCCCTTGTCATCACAATGCTCCATGCTCCTTGAAATCAAAATGATCCATGACCTCTGTCATCACAATGCTCCAAACCCTTGTGATCACAATGTTCCATAACACTGGTCATCACAACGCTCCATGATGCCTGTCATCACAATACTCCATACCCTTTTCATCATAATGGTCCATGACCTTTGTGATCACAATTCTCAATACACTTGTCATCACAATGCTCCCTGACACTTGTCGTCAGAATGCTCCTTGAACCCTGTCACGAAAAGGCTCCATGCCTTTTACATCACAATGCCCCATGCCGTTTTCATCACAATGCTCCATGCCATTGTCATCAAAATACTCCACAAGCTTGTCATCAGAATGCTCCATGACCCTTGTCATCACAATTCTCCATGCACTTGTCAGCACAATGCTCCCTGAACCTTGTCATCACAATGCTCCAAGCCATTGTCATCACAATGCTCCATTACCTTTGTCATCAGTATCCTCCATGACACTTGGCATCACAATGCTCCATGCCATTGTCATCACAATGGGCCATTACAAATGTCATCAAAATGCTCCCTGACACCTCTCTTAACAATACTGCATGACCTGGTCATCAAAATGCTCCATGCCCCCTGACATTACAATGTTTCATAACACCTGTCATCAAAATTTTCCATAAAACTTTTCATTAAATTGCTCCATGACCCTGTCATCAGGATGCTCCCTGCCCTTCTCATCACAATGCACAACGCCCTTGCCATCAAAATGCTCCTGACCTTTGTCATCACAAAGATCAATGACACTTGGCATCACACTGCTCCAAGTCATTGTCATCACAGTGCTCCAAGAATGCTCTCATCACATTGATCCATGCCTATGTGTTCACAAAGCTCCATGACACATTTCATCAGAATGCTCCATGGCCTTCTCATCACAATGCTCCATGTCCTTGCCATCACAATGCTCCATTACAACAGTAATAACAATGCTCCATGACCCCTGCCATCACAATGTTCCATGGCCTTTTCATCACAAAGCTCCATGACCCTTCTCATCACAATGCTCCAAGAACCCTGTAATCACAATGCTCTATGCCGCTTTTCATCTCAATGATCCATGAACCCTGTCATCACAATTCACCATGCCCATCATCATAATGCTTCATGCTATTGTCATCACAACAAAATCAAAATGCTCCATGACCTCTGTCATCACAATGCTCCAAGACCCCTGTAATCACAATGCTCCATGCCCCTTTTAATCAGAATGCTCCATGAGACTTGTCAAAAAAAGTTTCCATGGTCTTCTCATCACAATGCTCCAGGACCTTGTCATCACCATGCTCCATTCCCTTGTCATCACAATTCTCCATGACCCCTGTCATCACAATAATCCATGAACATTTTTAGCCCAATGCTCCACGACCTTCTCATCACAATGCTCCATGGCGAATATCATCACAATGCTCCATGACCACTGTCATCACAACACTCCATGACACCTGACAACACAATGATCCGGGACTCTTCTCATCACAATGCTCCATTCCCTAGTCATCACAATGCTCCATGACCCCTGTCATCACAACACTCCATGAACATTTTCACCCCAGTGCTCCATGACCCTTGTCATCACAATGATCCATGCCCTTGTCATCCCAATGCTCCATGACCCCTGTATTCACAATACTCCGTGAAGCTTGTCCTCACAGTTCTCCATGACACATGTCATCACAGTGCTCCATGCCTTTGTCAGGAAAATGCTACAAGACCTTGTCATTACATTCCTCTATGCGCTTGTCATTACAATACTCCATTTCCATTGTCATCACAATCCTCCATGAACCTTGGGATCACATTGCTTCATGCCCTTGTCATCACAATGCTCCATGCTCCTTGAAGTCAAAATGATCCAAACCTCTGTCATCACAATGCTCCAAACACTTGTGATCACAATGTTCCATAACACTTGTCATCACAACGCTCCATGATGCCTGTCATCACAATACTCAATGCCCTTTTCATTACAAAGCTCCATGACCTTTGTCATCACAATTCTCAATACACTTGTCATCACAATGCACTATGCCTTTCTCAGCACAATGCTCCATGACCCTTGTCATCACAATGCTCCATGCGCTTTTCAGCACAATGCTCCTTGACACATGTCATCACAATGCACCATGCGCTTGTCATCACAGTGCTCCACAATCTTGTCATCACAATTCCCCATAATATTTGTCATCACAATGCTCCATGCACTTCTCATCAAAATGCTCTCTCACCACTGATATCACAATGCTACATCAGTTTTGTCACAATACTCCGTCACCCCTGTCATCACAATGTTCCATGACTCCTGTCATCACAATGCTACATGCACTTATCATCAAAATGTTCGATGACCCATGACATCACAATGTTCCATAACACCTGTCATCAAAATGTTCCATGACACTTTTCATCAACTTGCTCCATGACCCTGTCATCACAATGCTCCTTGCCCTTCTCATCACAATGTACAACGCCCTTGCGATCAAAATGCTCCATGACATTTGTCGTCACAAATATCCATGACGCTTGGCATCACAGTGCTCCATGTCATTGTCATCACAGTGCTCCATGAACACTCTCATCACATTGCTCCATGCCCTTGTCTTCACATAGCTCCATGACATATGTCATCAGAATGCTCCATGGCCTTCTCATCACAATGCTCCATGCCCTTGCCATCACAATGCTCCATTACCCCTGTCATAACAATGCTCCATGATCCCTGCCATCACGATGTTCCATGGCCATGTCTTCACAAGGCTCCATGACCCTTCTCATCACAATGCTCCAAGAACACTGTAATCACAATGTTCTATGCCCTTTTTCATCTCAATGATCCATGAACCCTGTCATCACAATGCACCATGACCATCATCATAATGCTTCATGCTATTGTCATCACAAAGAAATCAAAATACTCCATGACCACTGTCATAACAATGCTCAAAACCCTTGTGATCACAATATTCCATAACACTTGTCATCACAAAGCCCCATGATGCTCGACATCACAATTATCCATGGTCTTCTCATCACAATGCTCCATGACATTTGTCATCACAATGCTCAATACAGTTGTCATCTAAATGCTCCCTGACACGTGTAGTCTGTATGGCTTTGAACCCTGTCATGACAAGGCTGCATGCCTTTTTCATCACAATGATCCATGCCCTTTTCTTCACTGTGCTCCATGCCCTTTTCATCACAATGCTCCAAGACCCATGTAATCACAATGCTCCATGCCCTTCTCATCACAAAGCTCAATGACGCATGCCATCAGAATGCTCCTTGGTCTTCTCCTCACTATGCTCTATGCCCTTGTCATCACAATGTTCCAAGACCCCTGTAATCACAATTCTCCATGCCCCTTTTCATCAGTATGCTCCATGAGACTTGTCTTCAAAAGGCTCCATGGTTTTGTCATCACAATGCTCCAGGACCTTGTCATCACAATGCTTCACGACCTTCTCATGAAAATTTTCAATGGCCCTTGTCATCATAATGCTCCAAGCCCTAATCATCACAATGCTCCATTATATTTGTCAATACAATCCTCCATTACATTTGGCATCACAATGCTCCATGCCATTGTCATCGCAACGTACCATGACATATATCATCACAATGCTCCCTGACACCTGTCTTCAAAATACTCCATGACCTTATCATCACAATGCTCCATGCCCTTCTCATCACAATGCACCATGCCCACTCTCAGCACAATAATCTATGAAACTTGTCAGACCAATGCTCCATGCCCCTGTCATCACAATGCACCATGCCCTTGTCATCACAGTGCTCCATGACCCGTGTCATCACAATGCTCCTTGACTCCAGTCATCACAATTCTTCATAACGTTTTTCATCACAATGGTCCATGCCTGCGTCATCACAAGGCTCTGTGACCTTTGTAACCAAAATGCTCCATGAACTTTTCATCACAATTCTCAGTGACCCTTGTCATCACAATGCTCCATGTCTTTGTCAGAATAATGCTCCATGACCATTGTCATCACAATGTGCCATGCGCATTTCATCACAACTGTCCACAACCTTGTAATTGCAATGCTCCATAAACCTTGTAATCAAAATGGTCCATGCACTTCTCATCAAAATGCTCTCTCACCAGAGATATCACAGTGTTCCATCACTAGTCATCACAATACTCCCTCACCCCTGGAATCACAATGATCCATGACCCTGTCATCACAATGCTACATCCACTTATCATCACAATGTTCCATGACCCCTGCCATCACAATGTTCCATAAGCCCTGTCATCAAAATGCTCCATGACCCTTTCCATCCCAAAGCTCCAAGACCCCTGACATCAGAATGTTCTATAACCCCTGTCATCTAAATGTTCCATTACACTTTTTATCAAATTGCTGCATGAACCGGTCATCAAAATGCTCCCTGACCTTCTCATCACAATGCACCATGCCCTTTTCATCAAAATGCTCCATGACTTGTCATCACAAAGCTCCATGACTCTTGGCATCACAATGCTCCATGTCATTGGCATCACAATGCTCCATGTACCCTCTCATAACATTGCTCAATGCCCTTGTCATCACAATGCTCCATGACACTTGTGATCACAATGCTCCATGACCTTCTAATCACAATGCTCCATGCCCTTGTCATTACAATCCTGCATGACCCATGTATCACAGTGTTCTGTGCCCTTGTCATCACAATGCTCCATACCCACTCTCATCACAATAATCCATGAAACATTTCAGACCAAAGTTCCATACCCTTCTCATCACAATTCTCGATTACCCCGGTCATAACAATGCACCATGACCCCTGCCATCACAATATTCCACGGCCTAGTCATCACCAGGTTCCATGACACTTCTCATCACAATGCTCAAGACCCCTGAAATCACAATGCTACATTCACTTGTCATCACAAAGCTCCATGACGCATGTCATCAGAATGTTCCATGGCCTTCTCATCACAATGCTCCATACCGTTGTCATCACAATGCTCCAAGACCCCTGTAATCACAATGCTCCATGCCACTTTTCATCTCAATGCTTCATGAAACCTGTCATCAAAATGAAGCATGCCCATCATCATAATGTTTCAGGCTATTGTCATCACAATTAAATCAATATTCTCCATGACCTCTGTGATCATAATGCTACAAACCATTGTGATCACAATGTTGCATAACACTTATCATCACAAAGCTCTATGACACTTGTCATCACAATGCTCGATGCCCTTCTAATCACAATGCTCCATGCCCTTGTCATTACAGTCCAGCATGACCCATGTATCACAGTGTTCCGAGCCCTTGTCATCACAATGCTCCATGCCCACGCTCATCACAATAATCCAAGAAACATTTCAGACCAAAGTTCCTACCCTTCTCAGCACAATGCTCCATTACCCCTGTCATAACAATGCACCATGACCCCTGCCATCACAATGTTCCACGGCCTAGTCATCACAAGGTTCCATGACACTTCTCATCACAATGCTCAAGACCCCTGAAATCACAATGCTCCATGCCCTTGTCATCACAAAGCTCCATTACGCATGTGATCCGAATGTTCCATGGCCTTCACATCACAATGCTCCATACCTTAGTCATCATAATGCTCTAAGACCCCTGTAAACACAATGCTCCATGCACCTTTTCATCTCAATGCTCCATGAACCCTGTCATCACAATGCACCATGCCCATCATCATAATGCTTCAGGCTATTGTCATCACAATAAAATCAATATTCTCCATGACCTCTGTCATCATAATGCTCCAAATCCTTGTGATCACAATGTTCCATAACACGTATCATCACAACACCCCATAACGCACATCATCACAATTATCCATGGCCTTCTCATCACAATGCTCCATGATCTTTGTCATCACAATGCTCAATACACTTGTCATCACAATGCTCCCTGACACTTGTCGTCAGTATGCTCCTTGAACCCTGTCATGACAAGGATCCATGCCTTTTTCATCACAATAATCCATGCCCTTTTCATCACAATGCTCCAAGATCCCTGTAATCACAATGCTCCAAGGCCTTGTCATCAAGAACTCCATAACGCATTTCATCAGAATGCTTAATGGCTTTCTCATCACAATGCTCCATGCCCTTGTCATCATAATGCTCCAAGACCCCTGTAATCACAATGCTCCATGCCCCTTTTCATCAGAATGCTCCATGAGACTTGTCATCACACGTCTCCATGGTCTTCTCATCACAATGCTCCACGACCTTGTCATCACCATGCTCCGTTCCGTTGTCATCACAATGCTCCATGGCCCCTGTCATCACAATAATACATGAATATTTTCAGCCCAATGCTCCACGACTTTCTCATCACAATGCTCCATGGCCAATATCATCACAATGCCCCATGACCACTGTCATCACAACACTCCATGACACCTGACAACACAATGATCCGGGACTCTTGTCATCACAATGCTCCATTCCCTAGTCATCACAATGCTCCATGACCCCTGTCATCACAAGACTTTATGAACATTTTCAGTCCAGTGCTCCATGACCCATGTCATCACAATGATCCATGCCCTTGTCATCCCAATGCTCCATGACCCATGTATTCAGAATGCTCTGTGACGCTTGTCATCACTGTGCTCCATGACACATGTCATCACAATGCTCCATGCCCTTGTCATCACACAGCTCCGTGACACATGTCATCACAATGCTCGATGCCCTTCTCATCATAATGCTCCATGTCCTTGTCATTACAATCCTCCATGACCCATGTATCACAGTGTACCGTTCCCTTGTCATCACAATGCTCCATGGCCACTCTCATCACAAAAATCCATGAAACATTTCAGAACAATGCTCAATGCCCTTCTCATCACAATGCTCCATTACCTCTGTCAACAATTCTCCATGGCCCCTGCCATCACAATGTTCCACGGCCATGTGATCACAAGGCTCCATGACCATTGTCATCACAATGTTCCAAGACCCATATAATCACAATGCTCCATGCCCTTGTCATCACAAAGCTCCATGACACATGTCATAAGAATGTTCCATGGCCTTCTCCTCACAATGCTCCATGCCCTTGTCATCACAATGCTCCATACCCTCGTAATCACAATGCTCCATGCCCTTTTCATCAGAGCTCCATGAGACTTGTCATCACAAGTCTCCATGGTCATCTCATCACAATGCTCCAAGACCTTGTCATCACCATGCTCCATTCCCTGGTCATCACAATGCTCCATAACCCCTGTCATCACAAGTTTCCATGACACTTCTCATCACAATGCTCCAAGACCCCTGTAATCACAATGTTCCATGCTCCCTTTTCATCACAATGCTCCACGATCCCTTTCATCACAATGAACCATGCCCATCATCATTATGCTTCAGGCTATTGTCATCACAAATGAAATCAAAATCTCCATGACCTCTGTCAGACAATGCTCCAAACCATGGTGATCACAATGTTGCATAACACTTATCATCACAAAACCCCATGACGCTAATCATCACTATTATCCATGGTCTTCTCATCACAAGGCTCCATGACTTTGTCATCACAATTCTCAATACTCTTTTCATCACAATACTCCCTGAACACTTGTCGTCAGTATGCTCCATGAACTCTTTCATGACAAGGCTCCATGCCATTTTCATCACATTGATCCATGCGCTTTACATCACAGTGCTCCAAGACCCCTGTAATCATAATGCTCCTTGCCCTTGTCATCACAAAGCTCCATGATGCATATCATCAGAATGTTCCATGCACTTCTCAGCACAATGCTCCATGCCCTTGTCATCACAATGCTCCAAGACAGCTGTAATCACATTGCTCCATGCCCCTTTTCATCTCAATGCTCCATGAACACTGTCATAACAATGCACCATGTCCATCATCATAATGCTTCAGTCTATTGTCATCACAGTGAAATCAAAATGCTCCATGACCTCTGTCATCACAATGCTCCAAACCCTGGTGATCACAATGTTGCAAAACACTTATCATCACAACACCCCATGACGCTCTTCATCACAATTATCCATGGTCTTCTCATCAAAATGCTCCATGACTTTGTCATCACAATTCTCAATACACTTGTCATCACAATGCTCCCTGACACTTGTCGTCAGAATGCTCCTTGAACCCTGTGACGAAAAGGCTCCATGCCTTTTTCATCACAAAGCCCCATGCTATTTTCATCCCAATGCTCCATGCCATTGTCATCAAAATACTACACAAGCTTGTCATCAGAATGCTCCATGACCCTTGTCATCACTATTATCCATGCACTTGTCAGAACAATGCTCCCTGACCCTTGTCATCACAATGATCCAAGCCATTGTCATCACAATGCTCCATTACCTTTGTCATTAGAATCCTCCATGACACTTGGCATCACAATGCTCCAAGCCATTGTCATCACAATGGGCCATTACATATGTAATCACAATGCTCCCTGACACCTCTCTTCACAATACTGCATGATCTGGTCATCACAATGCTCCATGCTCTTGTCTTCACAATGCGCCATTCCAACTGTCATCACAATAATCCATGAAACTTATTAGACCAATGCTCCATGCCCTTGTCATCACATTGCTCCATGCTCTTGTTATCACAATGTTCCAAGACCCCTGTAATCAGAATGCCCCATGCCCCTTTTCATCAGTATGCTCCATGAGACTTGTCATCGCAAGGCTCCATGGTTTTCTCATCACAATGCTCCAGGACCTTGTCATCACAATGGTTCATGACATTGTCATGAAAATTCTCAATGGCCCTTGTCTTCATAATGCTCCAAGCCCTAGTCATCACAGTGCTCCATTATATTTGTCATCACAATCCTCCCTTGCATTTGGCATCACTATGCTCCATGCTATTGTCATCGCAATGGACCATGACATATTTCATCACAATGCCCCCTGACACCTGTCTTCACAATATTCCATGCCCTTGTCATCACAATGCTCCCTGCCCTTCTCATCACAATGCACCACACCCTTGTCATCAAAATGCTCCATGACCATTGTCATCACTAAGCTCCATGACCGTTGACATCACAAGGCTCCATGTCATTGTCATCACAATGCTCCATGAACCCTCTAATCACATTGCTCCATGCCCTTGTCATCACACAGCTCCTGGACACTTGTCATCACAATGCTCGATGGCCTACTCATCACAATGCTCCATGCCCTTGTCATCACAATGCTCCATGAACACTGTCAACACAATGCTCCATGACTCCAGTCATCACAATGCTTCATAACGTTTGTCAATACAACGGTCCATGCCCGCGTCATCACAAGGCTCTGTGACCTTTTTAACCACAATGCTCCATGAACATTTCATCACAATGCTCCGTGAGCCTTGTTATCACAAAGCTCCATGCCTTTGTCAGAACAATGCTCCATGACCCTTGTCATCACAATGTGCCATATGATTTTCATCACAATGATCCACAACCTTGTCATCACTCTGCTCCATCAACCTTGTAATCAGAATGCTCCATGCACTTCTCATCCAAATGCTCTCTCCCATGGGATATCACAATGTTCCATCACTAGTCATCACAATCCTCCCTCACCATTGTTTTCCCAATGTTCCATGACAACTGTCATCACAATGCTACATCCCCTTATCAGCACAATGTTCCATGACCCCTGACATCACAATGCTCCATGACCACTGTCATCACAACACTCCATAACACCTGACAACACAATGATCCGGGACTCTGGTCATCACAATGCTCCAAGACCCCTGTCATCACAATACTCCATGAACATTTTCAGCCCAGTGCTCATGACCCTTGTCATCACAATGATCCATGCCCTTGTCATCCCAATGTTCCATGACGCTTGTAATCACAGTGCACCATGACATCTGTCATCACAATGCTCCATGCCTTTGTCAGCAAAATGCTACATGACCTGGTCATTACAATGCTCTATGCGCTTGTCATCACAATACTCCCTTACAATTGTCATCACAATCCTCCAGGAACCTTGGGATCACATTGCTTCAGGCCCTTGTCATCAAAATGCTCCATGCTCCTTGAAATCAAAATGATCCGTGACCTCTGTCATCACAATGCTCCAAACACTTGTGATCACAGTGTTCCATAAAACTTGTCCTCACAACGCTCCATGATGCCTGTCATCAAAATACTCCATGCCCTTTTCATCACAATGCTCCATGACCTTTGTCATCACAATTCTCAATACACTTGTCATCACAATGCTCCCTGACACTTGTCGTCAGAATGCTCCTTGAACCGTGTCACGAAAAGGCTCCATGCCTTTTTCATCACAAATCCCCATGCCGTTTTCATCCCAGAGCTCCATGCCATTGTCATCAAAATACTCCACAAGCTTGTCATCAGAATGCTCCATGACCCTTGTCATCACTCTTCTCCATGCACTTGTCAGCACAATGCTCCCTGACCCTTATCATCACAATGCTCCAAGCCATTGTCATGAAAATGCTCCATTACCTTTGTCATCAGAATCCTCCATGACACTTGGCATCACAATGCTCCATGCCATTGTCATCACAATGGGCCATTACATATGTCATCACAATGCTCCCTGACACCTCTCTTCACAATACTGCATGACCTGGTCATCACAATGCTCCATGCCCTTGTCATCACAATGTGCCATTACAACTCTCATCACAATAATCCATGAAACTTATTAGACCAATGCTCCTTGCCCTTGTTATCACAATGTTCCATGACCCATGTAATCAGAATGCTCCATGCCCCTTTTCATCAGAATGCTCCATGAGACATGTCATCAGAAGTCTCCATGGATTTCTCTTCACAATGCTCCATGAACTTTGTCATCACAATGCTCAAAGACGCATGTAATCACAATGCTTCATGCCCCTGTCATCGCAATGGACCATGACATTTGGCATCACAATGCTCCATGCCATTGTCTTTGAAATTGACCATGACATATGTTATCACAATGCCCCCTTACACCTGTCTTCACAATACTCCATGCCCTTGTCATCACAATGCTCCATGCCCTTGTCATCACAATGCACCATGTCCAATGTCATCACAATAATCTATTAAACTTGTCAGACCAATGCTCCATGCCCCTGTCATCACAATGCTCCATGGCCCTTGTCATCACAATGCTCCGTGACTCCAGTCATCACAATGCTTCATAACGTTTCTCATCACAACGGTCCATGGCTGTGTCATCGCAAGGCTCTGTGACATTTGTAACCACAATGCTCCATGAAATTTTCATCACAATGCTCCGTGACCCTTGTCATCACAATGCTCCATGCCTTTTTCAGAACAATGCTCCATGACCCTTGTCATCACAATGTGCCATGTGCTTTTCATCACAATGATCCACAACCTTGTCAACGCTATGCTCCATAAACCTTGTAATCACAATGCTCCATGCACTTCTCATCCAAATGCTCTCTCACATGAGATATCACAATGTTCCATCACTAGTCATCACAATCCACCCTCACCCCTGTTATCGCAATGTTCCATGAACCCTGTCATCACAATGCTACATCCCCTTATCAGCACAATGTTCCATGACCCCTGACATCACAGTGTTCCATAACCCCTGTCATCAAAATGCTCCATGACCCTTTTCATCCCAAAGCTCCATGACCCCTGGCATCACAATGTTCTGTAACCCCAGTCATCAAAATGTTCCATTACACTTTTCATCAAATTGCTGCATGACCCTGTCATCAAAATGCTCCCTGCACTTCTCATCACAATGCACCACACCCTTGTCATCAAAATGCTCCATGACCATGGTCATCACTAAGCTCCATGACCCTTGGCATCACAGTGCTCCATGCCATGGACATCACAATGCTCCATGAACCCTCTCATCAAATTGCTCCATTCACTTGTCATCACAAAGCTCCATGACACTTGTCATCACAATGCTCGATGCCCTTCTCATCACAATGCTCCATGTCCTTGTCATTACAATCCTCGATCAACCATGTATCACAGTGTATCGTGCCCTTGTCATCACAATGCGCCATGCCCACTGTCATCACAATAATCCATGAAACATTTCAGACAAATGCTCAATGCACTTCTCATCACAATGCTCCATTACCACTGTCAACAATGCTCCGTGACCCCTGCCATCACAATGTTCCACGGCCTTGAGATCACAGGACACTATGACAATTGTCATCACAATGCTCCAAGACCCATGTAATCACAATGCTCCATGCTCTTGTCATCACAAAGCTCCATGACGCATGTCATCAGAATGTTCCATGGCTTTCTCCTCACAATGCTCCATGCCCTTGTCATCACAATGCTCCAAGACACTCGTAATCACAATGCTCCATGCCCCTTTTCTTCAGAAGGCTCCATGATATTTGTCATCACAAGTCTCCATGGTCAACACATCACAATGCTCCAAGACATTGTCATCACCATGCTCCATTTTCTTGTCATCACAATGCTCCATGACCCCTGTCATCACAATACTCCAGGAACATTTTCAGCCCAGTGTTCCATGACCTTCTCATCACAATGCTCCATGACCAGTATCATCACAATGCTCCATGACCACTGTCATCACAACACTCCATGACACCTGACAACACAATGATCCGGGACTCTTGTCATCACAATGCTCCAAGACCCCTGTAATCACAATGCTCCATGACCCCTTTCATCACAATACTCTATGAACATTTTCAGCCCAATGCTTCATGACCCTTGTCATCACAATGATCCATGCCCTTGTCATCCCAATGTTCCATGACCCCTGTATTCACAGTGCTCCATGACGCTTGTCATCACAGTGCTCCATGACACCTGTCTTCATAATGCTCCATGCCTTTGTCAGCAAAATGCTACATGACCTTGTCCTTACAATGCTCTATGCACTTGTCATCAAAATACTCGATTACCATTGTCATCACAATCCTCCATGAACCTTGGGATCACATTGCTTCATGCCCTTGTCATCACAATGCTCCATGCTCCTTGAAATCAAAATGATCCATGACCTCTGTCATCACAATGCTCCAACCCTTGTGATCACAATGTTCCATAACACTTGTCCTCACAATGCTCCATGATGCCTGTCATCACAATACTCCATACACTTTTCATCACAATGCTCCATGACCTTTGTCATCACAATTCTCAATACACTTGTCATCACAATGCTCCCTGACACTTGTCGTCAGTATGCTCCATGAAACCTGTCATGACATGGCACCATGCCTTTTTCATCACAATGATGCATGCCCTTTTCATCACAATGCTCCAAGACCCCTGGAATCACAATGCTCCATGCTCTTGCCATCCAAAGCTTCATGACGCATGTCATCAGAATGTTCCATGGACTTCTCATCACAATGCTACCTGCTCTTGTCATCACAATGCTCTAAGACCCCTGTAATCACAATGCCCCATGCCCCTTTTCATCTCAATGCTCCATGAACCCTGTCATCACAATGAACAATGCCCATCATCATAATGCTTCAGGCTATTGTCATCAAAATCAAACCAAAATGCTCCATGACCTCTGTCATCACAATGCTCAAAATCCTGGTGATAACAATGTTGCATAACACTTATCATCACAACACCCCATGACGCTCATCATCACAATTATCCATGGTCTTCTCATCACAAGGCTCCATGAACTTTGTCATCAAAATTCTCAATACACTTGTCATCACAATGCTAGCTGACACTTGTCGTCAGAATGCTCCTTGAACCCTGTCACAAAAAGGCTCCCTGTTTTTTTCATCACAAAGGCCCATGCCGTTTTCATCCCAATGCTGCATGCCATTGTCATCAAAATACACCACAGGCTTGTCATCAGAATGCTCCATGACCCTTGTCATCACAATTCTCCATGCACTTGTCAGCACAATGCTCCCTGACCCTTGTCATCACAATGCTCCAAGCCATTTTCATCACAATGCTCCATTACATTTGTCATCAGAATCCTCCATGACACTTGTCATCACAATGTTCCATGCCATTGTCATCACAATGCTCCATGTCTTTGTCAGCAAAATGCTACATGACCTTGTCATTACAATCCTCTATGCGCATGTCATCACAATACTCCATTTCCATTGTCATCACAATCCTAAATCAACCTTGGATCACATTGCTTCATGCCCTTGTCATCACAATGCTCCATGCTCCTTGAAATCAAAATGATCCATGACCTCTGTCATCACAATGCTCCAAACCCTTGTGATCACATTGTTCCATAACACTTGTCATCACAACGTTCCATGCTGCCTGTCATTACAATACTCCATGCGCTTTTCATCACAATGCTCCATGCTCCTTGAAATCAAAATGATCCATGACCTCTGTCATCACAATGCTCCAAACCCTTGTGATCACATTGTTCCATAACACTTGTCATCACAACGTTCCATGCTGCCTGTCATTACAATACTCCATGCCCTTTTCATCACAATGCTCCATGACCATTGTCATCAAAATTCTCAATACACTTGTGATCACAATGCTCCCTGACACTTGTCATCAGAATGCTCCTTGAACCCCGTCACGAAAAGGCTCCATGCCTTTTTCATCACAATGCCCCATGCCATTTTCATCACAATGTTCCATACCATTGTCATCAAAATACTCCACAAGCTTGTCATCAGAATGCTCCCGGACCCTTGTCATGACAATGCTCCATTACCTTTGTCATCAGAATCCTCCATGACACTTGGCATCACAAAGCTCCATGCCATTGTCATCACAATGGGCCATTACATATGTCATCACAATGCTCCCTGACACCTCTCTTCACAATACTGCATGACCTGGTCATCACAATGCTCCATGCCCTTGTCATCACAATGTGCCATTACAACTCTCATCACAATAATCCATGAAACTTATTAGAGCAATGCTCCTTGCCCTTGTTATCACAATGTTCCATGACCCATGTAATCAGAATGCTCCATGCCCCTTTTCATCAGAATGCTCCATGAGACATGTCATCAGAAGGCTCCATGGATTTCTCTTCACAATGCTCCATGACCTTTGTCATCACAATGCTCAAAGACGCATGTAATCACAATGCTTCATGCCCCTGTCATCTCAGTGGACCATGACATTTGGCATCACAATGCTCCATGCCATTGTCTTTGAAATTGACCATGACATATGTTATCACAATGCCCCCTTACACCTGTCTTCACAATACTCCATGCCCTTGTCATCACAATGCTCCATGCCCTTGTCATCACAATGCACCATGTCCAATGTCATCACAATAATCTATTAAACTTGTCAGACCAATGCTCCATGCCCCTGTCATCACAATGTTCCATGCCCTTGTAATCACAATGCTCCATGGCCCTTGTCATCACAATGCTCCGTGACTCCAGTCATCACAATGCTTCATAACGTTTCTCATCACAACGGTCCATGGCTGTGTCATCGCAAGGCTCTGTGACATTTGTAACCACAATGCTCCATGAAATTTTCATCACAATGCTCCGTGACACTTGTCATCACAATGCTCCATGCCTTTTTCAGAACAATGCTCCATGACCCTTGTCATCACAATGTGCCATGTGCTTTTCATCACAATGATCCACAACCTTGTCATCGCTATGCTCCATAAACCTTGTAATCACAATGCTCCATGCACTTCTCATCCAAATGCTCTCTCACATGAGATATCACAATGTTCCATCACTAGTCATCACAATCCACCCTCACCCCTGTTATCACAATGTTCCATGACCCCTGTCATCACAGTGCTACATCCCCTTATCAGCACAATGTTCCATGACCACTGACATCACAATGTTCCATAACCCCTGTCATCAAAATGCTCCATGACCCTTTTCATCCCAAAGCTCCATGACCCCTGGCATCACAATGTTCTGTAACCCCAGTCATCAAAATGTTCCATTACACTTTTCATCAAATTGCTGCATGACCCTGTCATCAAAATGCTCCCTGCCCTTCTCATCACAATACACCACACCCTTGTCATCAAAATGCTCCATGACCATGGTCATCACTAAGCTCCATGACCCTTGGCATCACAGTGCTCCATGCCATGGACATCACAATGCTCCATGAACCCTCTCATCAAATTGCTCCATTCACTTGTCATCACAAACCTCCATGACACTTGTCATCACAATGCTCAATGCCCTTCTCATCACAATGCTCCATGTCCTTGTCATTACAATCCTCCATCACCCATGTATCACAGTGTACCGTGCCCTTGTCATCACAATGCGCCATGCCCACTGTCATCACAATAATCCAGGAAATATTTCAGACAAATGCTCAATGCACTTCTCATCACAATGCTCCATTACCACTGTCAACAATGCTCCGTGACCCCTGCCATCACAATGTTCCACGGCCTTGTGATCACAGGACACCATGACAATTGTCATCACAATGCTCCAAGACCCATGTAATCACAATGCTCCATGCTCTTGTCATCACAAAGCTCCATGACGCATGTCATCAGAATGTTCCATGGCTTTCTCCTCACAATGCTCCATGCCCTTGTCATCACAATGCTCCAAGACACTCGTAATCACAATGCTCCATGTCCCTTTTCTTCAGAAGGCTCCATGATATTTGTCATCACAAGTCTCCATGGTCAACTCATCACAATGCTCCAAGACCTTGTCATCACCATGCTCCATTTTCTTGTCATCACAATGCTCCATGACCCCTGTCATCACAATACTCCAGAAACATTTTCAGCCCAATGTTCCATGACCTTCTCATCACAATGCTCCATGACCAGTATCATCACAATGCTCCATGACCACTGTCATCACAACACTCCATGACACCTGACAACACAATGATCCGGGACTCTTGTCATCACAATGTTCCAAGACACCTGTAATCACAATGCTCCATGACCCCTTTCATCACAATACTCTATGAACATTTTCAGCCCAATGCTCCATGACCCTTGTCATCACAATGATCCATGCCCTTGTCATCCCAATGTTCCATGACCCCTGTATTCACAGTGCTCCATGACGCTTGTCATCACAGTGCTCCATGACACCTGTCTTCATAATGCTCCATGCCTTTGTCAGCAAAATGCTACATGACCTTGTCCTTACAATGCTCTATGCACTTGTCATCAAAA
This sequence comes from Mesoplodon densirostris, assembly GCF_025265405.1. Lineage (NCBI taxonomy): Eukaryota > Metazoa > Chordata > Mammalia > Artiodactyla > Ziphiidae > Mesoplodon > Mesoplodon densirostris. Next base: position 10,797,710 of record NW_026778195.1, on the reverse strand, counting down.
TACTCGATTACCATTGTCATCACAATCCTCCATGAACCTTGGGATCACATTGCTTCATGCCCTTGTCATCACAATGCTCCATGCTCCTTGAAATCAAAATGATCCATGACCTCTGTCATCACAATGCTCCAACCCTTGTGATCACAATGTTCCATAACACTTGTCCTCACAATGCTCCATGATGCCTGTCATCACAATACTCCATACACTTTTCATCACAATGCTCCATGACCTTTGTCATCACAATTCTCAATACACTTGTCATCACAATGCTCCCTGACACTTGTCGTCAGTATGCTCCATGAAACCTGTCATGACAAGGCTCCATGCCTTTTTCATCACAATGATGCATGCCCTTTTCATCACAATGCTCCAAGACCCCTGGAATCACAATGCTCCATGCTCTTGCCATCCAAAGCTTCATGACGCATGTCATCAGAATGTTCCATGGACTTCTCATCACAATGCTCCCTGCTCTTGTCATCACAATGCTCTAAGACCCCTGTAATCACAATGCCCCATGCCCCTTTTCATCTCAATGCTCCATGAACCCTGTCATCACAATGAACAATGCCCATCATCATAATGCTTAAGGCTATTGTCATCAAAATCAAATCAAAATGCTCCATGACCTCTGTCATCACAATGCTCAAAATCCTGGTGATAACAATGTTGCATAACACTTATCATCACAACACCCCATGACGCTCATCATCACAATTATCCATGGTCTTCTCATCACAAGGCTCCATGAACTTTGTCATCAAAATTCTCAATACACTTGTCATCACAATGCTAGCTGACACTTGTCGTCAGAATGCTCCTTGAACCCTGTCACAAAAAGGCTCCCTGTTTTTTTCATCACAATGCCCCATGCCGTTTTCATCCCAATGCTGCATGCCATTGTCATCAAAATACACCACAGGCTTGTCATCAGAATGCTCCATGACCCTTGTCATCACAATTCTCCATGCACTTGTCAGCACAATGCTCCCTGACCCTTGTCATCACAATGCTCCAAGCCATTTTCATCACAATGCTCCATTACCTTTGTCATCAGAATCCTCCATGACACTTGGCATCACAATGCTCCATGCCATTGTCATCACAATGGGCCATTACATATGTCATCACAATGCTCCCTGACACCTCTCTTCACAATACTGCATGACCTGGTCATCACAATGCTCCATGCCCTTGTCATCACAATGTGCCATTACAACTCTCATCACAATAATCCATGAAACTTATTAGACCAATGCTCCTTGCCCTTGTTATCACAATGTTCCATGACCCATGTAATCAGAATGCTCCATGCCCCTTTTCATCAGAATGCTCCATGAGACATGTCATCAGAAGGCTCCATGGATTTCTCTTCACAATGCTCCATGACCTTTGTCATCACAATGCTCAAAGACCCATGTAATCACAATGCTTCATGCCCCTGTCATCGCAATGGACCATGACATTTGGCATCACAATGCTCCATGCCATTGTCTTTGAAATTGACCATGACATATGTTATCACAATGCCCCCTTACACCTGTCTTCACAATACTCCATGCCCTTGTCATCACAATGTTCCATGCCCTTGTCATCACAATGCACCATGTCCAATGTCATCACAATAATCTATTAAACTTGTCAGACCAATGCTCCATGCCCCTGTCATCACAATGTTCCATGCCCTTGTCATCACAATGCTCCATGGCCCTTGTCATCACAATGCTCCATGACTCCAGTCATCACAATGCTTCATAACGTTTCTCATCACAACGGTCCATGGCTGTGTCATCGCAAGGCTCTGTGACATTTGTAACCACAATGCTCCATGAAATTTTCATCACAATGCTCTGTGACCCTTGTCATCACAATGCTCCATGCCTTTTTCAGAACAATGCTCCATGACCCTTGTCATCACAATGTGCCATGTGGTTTTCATCACAATGATCCACAACCTTGTCATCGCTATGCTCCATAAACCTTGTAATCACAATGCTCCATGCACTTCTCATCCAAATGCTCTCTCACATGAGATATCACAATGTTCCATCACTAGTCATCACAATCCACCCTCACCCCTGTTATCACAATGTTCCATGACCCCTGTCATCACAGTGCTACATCCCCTTATCAGCACAATGTTCCATGACCACTGACATCACAATGTTCCATAACCCCTGTCATCAAAATGCTCCATGACCCTTTTCATCCCAAAGCTCCATGACCCCTGGCATCACAATGTTCTGTAACCCCAGTCATCAAAATGTTCCATTACACTTTTCATCAAATTGCTGCATGACCCTGTCATCAAAATGCTCCCTGCCCTTCTCATCACAATGCACCACACCCTTGTCATCAAAATGCTCCATGACCATGGTCATCACTAAGCTCCATGACCCTTGGCATCACAGTGCTCCATGCCATGGACATCACAATGCTCCATGAACCCTCTCAACAAATTGCTCCATTCACTTGTCATCACAAACTTCCATGACACTTGTCATCACAATGCTCAATGCCCTTCTCATCACAATGCTCCATGTCCTTTTCATTACAATCCTCCATCACCCATGTATCACAGTGTACCGTGCCCTTGTCATCACAATGCGCCATGCCCACTGTCATCACAATAATCCAGGAAATATTTCAGACAAATGCTCAATGCACTTCTCATCACAATGCTCCATTACCACTGTCAACAATGCTCCGTGACCCCTGCCATCACAATGTTCCACGGCCTTGTGATCACAGGACACCATGACAATTGTCATCACAATGCTCCAAGACCCATGTAATCACAATGCTCCATGCTCTTGTCATCACAAAGCTCCATGACGCATGTCATCAGAATGTTCCATGGCTTTCTCCTCACAATGCTCCAGGCCCTTGTCATCACAATGCTCCAAGACACTCGTAATCACAATGCTCCATGTCCCTTTTCTTCAGAAGGCTCCATGATATTTGTCATCACAAGTCTCCATGGTCAACTCATCACAATGCTCCAAGACCTTGACATCACCATGCTCCATTTTCTTGTCATCACAATGCTCCATGACCACTGTCATCACAAATATCCATGACCCTTGGCATCACAATGCTCCATGTCATTGTCATCACAGTGCTCCATGAACGCTCTCATCACATTGCTCCATGCCCTTGTCTTCACATAGCTCCAGGACACATGTCATCAGAATGCTCCATGGCCTTCTCATCACAATGCTCCAAGCCCTTGCCATCACAATGCTCCATTACCCCTGTCATAACAATGCTCCATGACCCCTGCCATCACGATGTTCCATGGCCTTGTCATCACAAGGCTCCATGACCCTTCTTATCACAATGCTCCAAGAACCCTGTAATCACAATGCTCTATGCCGCTTTTCATCTCAATGATCCATGAACCCTGTCATCACAATTCACCATGCCCATCATCATAATGCTTCATGCTATTGTCATCACAACAAAATCAAAATGCTCCATGACCTCTGTCATCACAATGCTCCAAGACCCCTGTAATCACAATGCTCCATGCCCCTTTTAATCAGAATGCTCCATGAGACTTGTCAAAAAAAGTCTCCATGGTCTTCTCATCACAATGCTCCAGGACCTTGTCATCACCATGCTCCATTCCCTTGTCATCACAATTCTCCATGACCCCTGTCATCACAATAATCCATGAATATTTTTAGCCCAATGCTCCACGACCTTCTCATCACAATGCTCCATGGCGAATATCATCACAATGCTCCATGACCACTGTCATCACAACACTCCATGACACCTGACAACACAATGATCCGGGACTCTTCTCATCACAATGCTCCATTCCCTAGTCATCACAATGCTCCATGACCCCTGTCATCACAACACTCCATGAACATTTTCACCCCAGTGCTCCATGACCCTTGTCATCACAATGATCCATGCCCTTGTCATCCCAATGCTCCATGACCCCTGTATTCACAATACTCCGTGAAGCTTGTCCTCACAGTTCTCCATGACACATGTCATCACAGTGCTCCATGCCTTTGTCAGGAAAATGCTACAAGACCTTGTCATTACATTCCTCTATGCGCTTGTCATTACAATACTCCATTTCCATTGTCATCACAATCCTCCATGAACCTTGGGATCACATTGCTTCATGCCCTTGTCATCACAATGCTCCATGCTCCTTGAAGTCAAAATGATCCAAACCTCTGTCATCACAATGCTCCAAACACTTGTGATCACAATGTTCCATAACACTTGTCATCACAACGCTCCATGATGCCTGTCATCACAATACTCAATGCCCTTTTCATTACAAAGCTCCATGACCTTTGTCATCACAATTCTCAATACACTTGTCATCACAATGCACTATGCCTTTCTCAGCACAATGCTCCATGACCCTTGTCATCACAATGCTCCATGCGCTTTTCAGCACAATGCTCCTTGACACATGTCATCACAATGCACCATGCGCTTGTCATCACAGTGCTCCACAATCTTGTCATCACAATTCCCCATAATATTTGTCATCACAATGCTCCATGCACTTCTCATCAAAATGCTCTCTCACCACTGATATCACAATGCTACATCAGTTTTGTCACAATACTCCGTCACCCCTGTCATCACAATGTTCCATGACTCCTGTCATCACAATGCTACATGCACTTATCATCAAAATGTTCGATGACCCATGACATCACAATGTTCCATAACACCTGTCATCAAAATGTTCCATGACACTTTTCATCAACTTGCTCCATGACCCTGTCATCACAATGCTCCTTGCCCTTCTCATCACAATGTACAACGCCCTTGCGATCAAAATGCTCCATGACATTTGTCGTCACAAATATCCATGACGCTTGGCATCACAGTGCTCCATGTCATTGTCATCACAGTGCTCCATGAACACTCTCATCACATTGCTCCATGCCCTTGTCTTCACATAGCTCCATGACATATGTCATCAGAATGCTCCATGGCCTTCTCATCACAATGCTCCATGCCCTTGCCATCACAATGCTCCATTACCCCTGTCATAACAATGCTCCATGATCCCTGCCATCACGATGTTCCATGGCCATGTCTTCACAAGGCTCCATGACCCTTCTCATCACAATGCTCCAAGAACACTGTAATCACAATGTTCTATGCCCTTTTTCATCTCAATGATCCATGAACCCTGTCATCACAATGCACCATGACCATCATCATAATGCTTCATGCTATTGTCATCACAAAGAAATCAAAATACTCCATGACCACTGTCATAACAATGCTCAAAACCCTTGTGATCACAATATTCCATAACACTTGTCATCACAAAGCCCCATGATGCTCGACATCACAATTATCCATGGTCTTCTCATCACAATGCTCCATGACATTTGTCATCACAATGCTCAATACAGTTGTCATCTAAATGCTCCCTGACACGTGTAGTCTGTATGGCCTTGAACCCTGTCATGACAAGGCTGCATGCCTTTTTCATCACAATGATCCATGCCCTTTTCTTCACTGTGCTCCATGCCCTTTTCATCACAATGCTCCAAGACCCATGTAATCACAATGCTCCATGCCCTTCTCATCACAAAGCTCAATGACGCATGCCATCAGAATGCTCCTTGGTCTTCTCCTCACTATGCTCTATGCCCTTGTCATCACAATGTTCCAAGACCCCTGTAATCACAATTCTCCATGCCCCTTTTCATCAGTATGCTCCATGAGACTTGTCTTCAAAAGGCTCCATGGTTTTGTCATCACAATGCTCCAGGACCTTGTCATCACAATGCTTCACGACCTTCTCATGAAAATTTTCAATGGCCCTTGTCATCATAATGCTCCAAGCCCTAATCATCACAATGCTCCATTATATTTGTCAATACAATCCTCCATTACATTTGGCATCACAATGCTCCATGCCATTGTCATCGCAACGTACCATGACATATATCATCACAATGCTCCCTGACACCTGTCTTCAAAATACTCCATGACCTTATCATCACAATGCTCCATGCCCTTCTCATCACAATGCACCATGCCCACTCTCAGCACAATAATCTATGAAACTTGTCAGACCAATGCTCCATGCCCCTGTCATCACAATGCACCATGCCCTTGTCATCACAGTGCTCCATGACCCGTGTCATCACAATGCTCCTTGACTCCAGTCATCACAATTCTTCATAACGTTTTTCATCACAATGGTCCATGCCTGCGTCATCACAAGGCTCTGTGACCTTTGTAACCAAAATGCTCCATGAACTTTTCATCACAATTCTCAGTGACCCTTGTCATCACAATGCTCCATGTCTTTGTCAGAATAATGCTCCATGACCATTGTCATCACAATGTGCCATGCGCATTTCATCACAACTGTCCACAACCTTGTAATTGCAATGCTCCATAAACCTTGTAATCAAAATGGTCCATGCACTTCTCATCAAAATGCTCTCTCACCAGAGATATCACAGTGTTCCATCACTAGTCATCACAATACTCCCTCACCCCTGGAATCACAATGATCCATGACCCTGTCATCACAATGCTACATCCACTTATCATCACAATGTTCCATGACCCCTGCCATCACAATGTTCCATAAGCCCTGTCATCAAAATGCTCCATGACCCTTTCCATCCCAAAGCTCCAAGACCCCTGACATCAGAATGTTCTATAACCCCTGTCATCTAAATGTTCCATTACACTTTTTATCAAATTGCTGCATGAACCGGTCATCAAAATGCTCCCTGACCTTCTCATCACAATGCACCATGCCCTTTTCATCAAAATGCTCCATGACTTGTCATCACAAAGCTCCATGACTCTTGGCATCACAATGCTCCATGTCATTGGCATCACAATGCTCCATGTACCCTCTCATAACATTGCTCAATGCCCTTGTCATCACAATGCTCCATGACACTTGTGATCACAATGCTCCATGACCTTCTAATCACAATGCTCCATGCCCTTGTCATTACAATCCTGCATGACCCATGTATCACAGTGTTCTGTGCCCTTGTCATCACAATGCTCCATACCCACTCTCATCACAATAATCCATGAAACATTTCAGACCAAAGTTCCATACCCTTCTCATCACAATTCTCGATTACCCCGGTCATAACAATGCACCATGACCCCTGCCATCACAATATTCCACGGCCTAGTCATCACCAGGTTCCATGACACTTCTCATCACAATGCTCAAGACCCCTGAAATCACAATGCTACATTCACTTGTCATCACAAAGCTCCATGACGCATGTCATCAGAATGTTCCATGGCCTTCTCATCACAATGCTCCATACCGTTGTCATCACAATGCTCCAAGACCCCTGTAATCACAATGCTCCATGCCACTTTTCATCTCAATGCTTCATGAAACCTGTCATCAAAATGAAGCATGCCCATCATCATAATGTTTCAGGCTATTGTCATCACAATTAAATCAATATTCTCCATGACCTCTGTGATCATAATGCTACAAACCATTGTGATCACAATGTTGCATAACACTTATCATCACAAAGCTCTATGACACTTGTCATCACAATGCTCGATGCCCTTCTAATCACAATGCTCCATGCCCTTGTCATTACAGTCCAGCATGACCCATGTATCACAGTGTTCCGAGCCCTTGTCATCACAATGCTCCATGCCCACGCTCATCACAATAATCCAAGAAACATTTCAGACCAAAGTTCCTACCCTTCTCAGCACAATGCTCCATTACCCCTGTCATAACAATGCACCATGACCCCTGCCATCACAATGTTCCACGGCCTAGTCATCACAAGGTTCCATGACACTTCTCATCACAATGCTCAAGACCCCTGAAATCACAATGCTCCATGCCCTTGTCATCACAAAGCTCCATTACGCATGTGATCCGAATGTTCCATGGCCTTCACATCACAATGCTCCATACCTTAGTCATCATAATGCTCTAAGACCCCTGTAAACACAATGCTCCATGCACCTTTTCATCTCAATGCTCCATGAACCCTGTCATCACAATGCACCATGCCCATCATCATAATGCTTCAGGCTATTGTCATCACAATAAAATCAATATTCTCCATGACCTCTGTCATCATAATGCTCCAAATCCTTGTGATCACAATGTTCCATAACACGTATCATCACAACACCCCATAACGCACATCATCACAATTATCCATGGCCTTCTCATCACAATGCTCCATGATCTTTGTCATCACAATGCTCAATACACTTGTCATCACAATGCTCCCTGACACTTGTCGTCAGTATGCTCCTTGAACCCTGTCATGACAAGGATCCATGCCTTTTTCATCACAATAATCCATGCCCTTTTCATCACAATGCTCCAAGATCCCTGTAATCACAATGCTCCAAGGCCTTGTCATCAAGAACTCCATAACGCATTTCATCAGAATGCTTAATGGCTTTCTCATCACAATGCTCCATGCCCTTGTCATCATAATGCTCCAAGACCCCTGTAATCACAATGCTCCATGCCCCTTTTCATCAGAATGCTCCATGAGACTTGTCATCACACGTCTCCATGGTCTTCTCATCACAATGCTCCACGACCTTGTCATCACCATGCTCCGTTCCGTTGTCATCACAATGCTCCATGGCCCCTGTCATCACAATAATACATGAATATTTTCAGCCCAATGCTCCACGACTTTCTCATCACAATGCTCCATGGCCAATATCATCACAATGCCCCATGACCACTGTCATCACAACACTCCATGACACCTGACAACACAATGATCCGGGACTCTTGTCATCACAATGCTCCATTCCCTAGTCATCACAATGCTCCATGACCCCTGTCATCACAAGACTTTATGAACATTTTCAGTCCAGTGCTCCATGACCCATGTCATCACAATGATCCATGCCCTTGTCATCCCAATGCTCCATGACCCATGTATTCAGAATGCTCTGTGACGCTTGTCATCACTGTGCTCCATGACACATGTCATCACAATGCTCCATGCCCTTGTCATCACACAGCTCCGTGACACATGTCATCACAATGCTCGATGCCCTTCTCATCATAATGCTCCATGTCCTTGTCATTACAATCCTCCATGACCCATGTATCACAGTGTACCGTTCCCTTGTCATCACAATGCTCCATGGCCACTCTCATCACAAAAATCCATGAAACATTTCAGAACAATGCTCAATGCCCTTCTCATCACAATGCTCCATTACCTCTGTCAACAATTCTCCATGGCCCCTGCCATCACAATGTTCCACGGCCATGTGATCACAAGGCTCCATGACCATTGTCATCACAATGTTCCAAGACCCATATAATCACAATGCTCCATGCCCTTGTCATCACAAAGCTCCATGACACATGTCATAAGAATGTTCCATGGCCTTCTCCTCACAATGCTCCATGCCCTTGTCATCACAATGCTCCATACCCTCGTAATCACAATGCTCCATGCCCTTTTCATCAGAATGCTCCATGAGACTTGTCATCACAAGTCTCCATGGTCATCTCATCACAATGCTCCAAGACCTTGTCATCACCATGCTCCATTCCCTGGTCATCACAATGCTCCATAACCCCTGTCATCACAAGTTTCCATGACACTTCTCATCACAATGCTCCAAGACCCCTGTAATCACAATGTTCCATGCCCCTTTTCATCACAATGCTCCACGATCCCTTTCATCACAATGAACCATGCCCATCATCATTATGCTTCAGGCTATTGTCATCACAATGAAATCAAAATCTCCATGACCTCTGTCATGACAATGCTCCAAACCATGGTGATCACAATGTTGCATAACACTTATCATCACAAAACCCCATGACGCTAATCATCACTATTATCCATGGTCTTCTCATCACAAGGCTCCATGACTTTGTCATCACAATTCTCAATACTCTTTTCATCACAATACTCCCTGACACTTGTCGTCAGTATGCTCCATGAACTCTTTCATGACAAGGCTCCATGCCATTTTCATCACATTGATCCATGCGCTTTACATCACAGTGCTCCAAGACCCCTGTAATCATAATGCTCCTTGCCCTTGTCATCACAAAGCTCCATGATGCATATCATCAGAATGTTCCATGCACTTCTCAGCACAATGCTCCATGCCCTTGTCATCACAATGCTCCAAGACAGCTGTAATCACATTGCTCCATGCCCCTTTTCATCTCAATGCTCCATGAACACTGTCATAACAATGCACCATGTCCATCATCATAATGCTTCAGTCTATTGTCATCACAGTGAAATCAAAATGCTCCATGACCTCTGTCATCACAATGCTCCAAACCCTGGTGATCACAATGTTGCAAAACACTTATCATCACAACACCTCATGACGCTCTTCATCACAATTATCCATGGTCTTCTCATCAAAATGCTCCATGACTTTGTCATCACAATTCTCAATACACTTGTCATCACAATGCTCCCTGACACTTGTCGTCAGAATGCTCCTTGAACCCTGTGACGAAAAGGCTCCATGCCTTTTTCATCACAAAGCCCCATGCTATTTTCATCCCAATGCTCCATGCCATTGTCATCAAAATACTACACAAGCTTGTCATCAGAATGCTCCATGACCCTTGTCATCACTATTATCCATGCACTTGTCAGAACAATGCTCCCTGACCCTTGTCATCACAATGATCCAAGCCATTGTCATCACAATGCTCCATTACCTTTGTCATTAGAATCCTCCATGACACTTGGCATCACAATGCTCCAAGCCATTGTCATCACAATGGGCCATTACATATGTAATCACAATGCTCCCTGACACCTCTCTTCACAATACTGCATGATCTGGTCATCACAATGCTCCATGCTCTTGTCTTCACAATGCGCCATTCCAACTGTCATCACAATAATCCATGAAACTTATTAGACCAATGCTCCATGCCCTTGTCATCACATTGCTCCATGCTCTTGTTATCACAATGTTCCAAGACCCCTGTAATCAGAATGCCCCATGCCCCTTTTCATCAGTATGCTCCATGAGACTTGTCATCGCAAGGCTCCATGGTTTTCTCATCACAGTGCTCCAGGACCTTGTCATCACAATGGTTCATGACATTGTCATGAAAATTCTCAATGGCCCTTGTCTTCATAATGCTCCAAGCCCTAGTCATCACAGTGCTCCATTATATTTGTCATCACAATCCTCCCTTGCATTTGGCATCACTATGCTCCATGCTATTGTCATCGCAATGGACCATGACATATTTCATCACAATGCCCCCTGACACCTGTCTTCACAATATTCCATGCCCTTGTCATCACAATGCTCCCTGCCCTTCTCATCACAATGCACCACACCCTTGTCATCAAAATGCTCCATGACCATTGTCATCACTAAGCTCCATGACCGTTGACATCACAAGGCTCCATGTCATTGTCATCACAATGCTCCATGAACCCTCTAATCACATTGCTCCATGCCCTTGTCATCACACAGCTCCTGGACACTTGTCATCACAATGCTCGATGGCCTACTCATCACAATGCTCCATGCCCTTGTCATCACAATGCTCCATGAACACTGTCAACACAATGCTCCATGACTCCAGTCATCACAATGCTTCATAACGTTTGTCAATACAACGGTCCATGCCCGCGTCATCACAAGGCTCTGTGACCTTTTTAACCACAATGCTCCATGAACATTTCATCACAATGCTCCGTGAGCCTTGTTATCACAAAGCTCCATGCCTTTGTCAGAACAATGCTCCATGACCCTTGTCATCACAATGTGCCATATGATTTTCATCACAATGATCCACAACCTTGTCATCACTCTGCTCCATCAACCTTGTAATCAGAATGCTCCATGCACTTCTCATCCAAATGCTCTCTCCCATGGGATATCACAATGTTCCATCACTAGTCATCACAATCCTCCCTCACCATTGTTTTCCCAATGTTCCATGACAACTGTCATCACAATGCTACATCCCCTTATCAGCACAATGTTCCATGACCCCTGACATCACAATGCTCCATGACCACTGTCATCACAACACTCCATAACACCTGACAACACAATGATCCGGGACTCTGGTCATCACAATGCTCCAAGACCCCTGTCATCACAATACTCCATGAACATTTTCAGCCCAGTGCTCATGACCCTTGTCATCACAATGATCCATGCCCTTGTCATCCCAATGTTCCATGACGCTTGTAATCACAGTGCACCATGACATCTGTCATCACAATGCTCCATGCCTTTGTCAGCAAAATGCTACATGACCTGGTCATTACAATGCTCTATGCGCTTGTCATCACAATACTCCCTTACAATTGTCATCACAATCCTCCAGGAACCTTGGGATCACATTGCTTCAGGCCCTTGTCATCAAAATGCTCCATGCTCCTTGAAATCAAAATGATCCGTGACCTCTGTCATCACAATGCTCCAAACACTTGTGATCACAGTGTTCCATAAAACTTGTCCTCACAACGCTCCATGATGCCTGTCATCAAAATACTCCATGCCCTTTTCATCACAATGCTCCATGACCTTTGTCATCACAATTCTCAATACACTTGTCATCACAATGCTCCCTGACACTTGTCGTCAGAATGCTCCTTGAACCGTGTCACGAAAAGGCTCCATGCCTTTTTCATCACAAATCCCCATGCCGTTTTCATCCCAGAGCTCCATGCCATTGTCATCAAAATACTCCACAAGCTTGTCATCAGAATGCTCCATGACCCTTGTCATCACTATTCTCCATGCACTTGTCAGCACAATGCTCCCTGACCCTTATCATCACAATGCTCCAAGCCATTGTCATGAAAATGCTCCATTACCTTTGTCATCAGAATCCTCCATGACACTTGGCATCACAATGCTCCATGCCATTGTCATCACAATGGGCCATTACATATGTCATCACAATGCTCCCTGACACCTCTCTTCACAATACTGCATGACCTGGTCATCACAATGCTCCATGCCCTTGTCATCACAATGTGCCATTACAACTCTCATCACAATAATCCATGAAACTTATTAGACCAATGCTCCTTGCCCTTGTTATCACAATGTTCCATGACCCATGTAATCAGAATGCTCCATGCCCCTTTTCATCAGAATGCTCCATGAGACATGTCATCAGAAGTCTCCATGGATTTCTCTTCACAATGCTCCATGAACTTTGTCATCACAATGCTCAAAGACGCATGTAATCACAATGCTTCATGCCCCTGTCATCGCAATGGACCATGACATTTGGCATCACAATGCTCCATGCCATTGTCTTTGAAATTGACCATGACATATGTTATCACAATGCCCCCTTACACCTGTCTTCACAATACTCCATGCCCTTGTCATCACAATGCTCCATGCCCTTGTCATCACAATGCACCATGTCCAATGTCATCACAATAATCTATTAAACTTGTCAGACCAATGCTCCATGCCCCTGTCATCACAATGCTCCATGGCCCTTGTCATCACAATGCTCCGTGACTCCAGTCATCACAATGCTTCATAACGTTTCTCATCACAACGGTCCATGGCTGTGTCATCGCAAGGCTCTGTGACATTTGTAACCACAATGCTCCATGAAATTTTCATCACAATGCTCCGTGACCCTTGTCATCACAATGCTCCATGCCTTTTTCAGAACAATGCTCCATGACCCTTGTCATCACAATGTGCCATGTGCTTTTCATCACAATGATCCACAACCTTGTCAACGCTATGCTCCATAAACCTTGTAATCACAATGCTCCATGCACTTCTCATCCAAATGCTCTCTCACATGAGATATCACAATGTTCCATCACTAGTCATCACAATCCACCCTCACCCCTGTTATCGCAATGTTCCATGAACCCTGTCATCACAATGCTACATCCCCTTATCAGCACAATGTTCCATGACCCCTGACATCACAGTGTTCCATAACCCCTGTCATCAAAATGCTCCATGACCCTTTTCATCCCAAAGCTCCATGACCCCTGGCATCACAATGTTCTGTAACCCCAGTCATCAAAATGTTCCATTACACTTTTCATCAAATTGCTGCATGACCCTGTCATCAAAATGCTCCCTGCACTTCTCATCACAATGCACCACACCCTTGTCATCAAAATGCTCCATGACCATGGTCATCACTAAGCTCCATGACCCTTGGCATCACAGTGCTCCATGCCATGGACATCACAATGCTCCATGAACCCTCTCATCAAATTGCTCCATTCACTTGTCATCACAAAGCTCCATGACACTTGTCATCACAATGCTCGATGCCCTTCTCATCACAATGCTCCATGTCCTTGTCATTACAATCCTCGATCAACCATGTATCACAGTGTATCGTGCCCTTGTCATCACAATGCGCCATGCCCACTGTCATCACAATAATCCATGAAACATTTCAGACAAATGCTCAATGCACTTCTCATCACAATGCTCCATTACCACTGTCAACAATGCTCCGTGACCCCTGCCATCACAATGTTCCACGGCCTTGAGATCACAGGACACTATGACAATTGTCATCACAATGCTCCAAGACCCATGTAATCACAATGCTCCATGCTCTTGTCATCACAAAGCTCCATGACGCATGTCATCAGAATGTTCCATGGCTTTCTCCTCACAATGCTCCATGCCCTTGTCATCACAATGCTCCAAGACACTCGTAATCACAATGCTCCATGCCCCTTTTCTTCAGAAGGCTCCATGATATTTGTCATCACAAGTCTCCATGGTCAACACATCACAATGCTCCAAGACATTGTCATCACCATGCTCCATTTTCTTGTCATCACAATGCTCCATGACCCCTGTCATCACAATACTCCAGGAACATTTTCAGCCCAGTGTTCCATGACCTTCTCATCACAATGCTCCATGACCAGTATCATCACAATGCTCCATGACCACTGTCATCACAACACTCCATGACACCTGACAACACAATGATCCGGGACTCTTGTCATCACAATGCTCCAAGACCCCTGTAATCACAATGCTCCATGACCCCTTTCATCACAATACTCTATGAACATTTTCAGCCCAATGCTTCATGACCCTTGTCATCACAATGATCCATGCCCTTGTCATCCCAATGTTCCATGACCCCTGTATTCACAGTGCTCCATGACGCTTGTCATCACAGTGCTCCATGACACCTGTCTTCATAATGCTCCATGCCTTTGTCAGCAAAATGCTACATGACCTTGTCCTTACAATGCTCTATGCACTTGTCATCAAAATACTCGATTACCATTGTCATCACAATCCTCCATGAACCTTGGGATCACATTGCTTCATGCCCTTGTCATCACAATGCTCCATGCTCCTTGAAATCAAAATGATCCATGACCTCTGTCATCACAATGCTCCAACCCTTGTGATCACAATGTTCCATAACACTTGTCCTCACAATGCTCCATGATGCCTGTCATCACAATACTCCATACAGTTTTCATCACAATGCTCCATGACCTTTGTCATCACAATTCTCAATACACTTGTCATCACAATGCTCCCTGACACTTGTCGTCAGTATGCTCCATGAAACCTGTCATGACATGGCACCATGCCTTTTTCATCACAATGATGCATGCCCTTTTCATCACAATGCTCCAAGACCCCTGGAATCACAATGCTCCATGCTCTTGCCATCCAAAGCTTCATGACGCATGTCATCAGAATGTTCCATGGACTTCTCATCACAATGCTCCCTGCTCTTGTCATCACAATGCTCTAAGACCCCTGTAATCACAATGCCCCATGCCCCTTTTCATCTCAATGCTCCATGAACCCTGTCATCACAATGAACAATGCCCATCATCATAATGCTTCAGGCTATTGTCATCAAAATCAAACCAAAATGCTCCATGACCTCTGTCATCACAATGCTCAAAATCCTGGTGATAACAATGTTGCATAACACTTATCATCACAACACCCCATGACGCTCATCATCACAATTATCCATGGTCTTCTCATCACAAGGCTCCATGAACTTTGTCATCAAAATTCTCAATACACTTGTCATCACAATGCTAGCTGACACTTGTCGTCAGAATGCTCCTTGAACCCTGTCACAAAAAGGCTCCCTGTTTTTTTCATCACAAAGGCCCATGCCGTTTTCATCCCAATGCTGCATGCCATTGTCATCAAAATACACCACAGGCTTGTCATCAGAATGCTTCATGACCCTTGTCATCACAATTCTCCATGCACTTGTCAGCACAATGCTCCCTGACCCTTGTCATCACAATGCTCCAAGCCATTTTCATCACAATGCTCCATTACATTTGTCATCAGAATCCTCCATGACACTTGTCATCACAATGTTCCATGCCATTGTCATCACAATGCTCCATGTCTTTGTCAGCAAAATGCTACATGACCTTGTCATTACAATCCTCTATGCGCATGTCATCACAATACTCCATTTCCATTGTCATCACAATCCTAAATCAACCTTGGATCACATTGCTTCATGCCCTTGTCATCACAATGCTCCATGCTCCTTGAAATCAAAATGATCCATGACCTCTGTCATCACAATGCTCCAAACCCTTGTGATCACATTGTTCCATAACACTTGTCATCACAACGTTCCATGCTGCCTGTCATTACAATACTCCATGCGCTTTTCATCACAATGCTCCATGCTCCTTGAAATCAAAATGATCCATGACCTCTGTCATCACAATGCTCCAAACCCTTGTGATCACATTGTTCCATAACACTTGTCATCACAACGTTCCATGCTGCCTGTCATTACAATACTCCATGCCCTTTTCATCACAATGCTCCATGACCTTTGTCATCACAATTCTCAATACACTTGTCATCACAATGCTCCCTGACACTTGTCATCAGAATGCTCCTTGAACCCCGTCACGAAAAGGCTCCATGCCTTTTTCATCACAATGCCCCATGCCATTTTCATCACAATGTTCCATACCATTGTCATCAAAATACTCCACAAGCTTGTCATCAGAATGCTCCCGGACCCTTGTCATGACAATGCTCCATTACCTTTGTCATCAGAATCCTCCATGACACTTGGCATCACAAAGCTCCATGCCATTGTCATCACAATGGGCCATTACATATGTCATCACAATGCTCCCTGACACCTCTCTTCACAATACTGCATGACCTGGTCATCACAATGCTCCATGCCCTTGTCATCACAATGTGCCATTACAACTCTCATCACAATAATCCATGAAACTTATTAGAGCAATGCTCCTTGCCCTTGTTATCACAATGTTCCATGACCCATGTAATCAGAATGCTCCATGCCCCTTTTCATCAGAATGCTCCATGAGACATGTCATCAGAAGGCTCCATGGATTTCTCTTCACAATGCTCCATGACCTTTGTCATCACAATGCTCAAAGACCCATGTAATCACAATGCTTCATGCCCCTGTCATCGCAATGGACCATGACATTTGGCATCACAATGCTCCATGCCATTGTCTTTGAAATTGACCATGACATATGTTATCACAATGCCCCCTTACACCTGTCTTCACAATACTCCATGCCCTTGTCATCACAATGCTCCATGCCCTTGTCATCACAATGCACCATGTCCAATGTCATCACAATAATCTATTAAACTTGTCAGACCAATGCTCCATGCCCCTGTCATCACAATGTTCCATGCCCTTGTAATCACAATGCTCCATGGCCCTTGTCATCACAATGCTCCGTGACTCCAGTCATCACAATGCTTCATAACGTTTCTCATCACAACGGTCCATGGCTGTGTCATCGCAAGGCTCTGTGACATTTGTAACCACAATGCTCCATGAAATTTTCATCACAATGCTCCGTGACACTTGTCATCACAATGCTCCATGCCTTTTTCAGAACAATGCTCCATGACCCTTGTCATCACAATGTGCCATGTGCTTTTCATCACAATGATCCACAACCTTGTCATCGCTATGCTCCATAAACCTTGTAATCACAATGCTCCATGCACTTCTCATCCAAATGCTCTCTCACATGAGATATCACAATGTTCCATCACTAGTCATCACAATCCACCCTCACCCCTGTTATCACAATGTTCCATGACCCCTGTCATCACAGTGCTACATCCCCTTATCAGCACAATGTTCCATGACCACTGACATCACAATGTTCCATAACCCCTGTCATCAAAATGCTCCATGACCCTTTTCATCCCAAAGCTCCATGACCCCTGGCATCACAATGTTCTGTAACCCCAGTCATCAAAATGTTCCATTACACTTTTCATCAAATTGCTGCATGACCCTGTCATCAAAATGCTCCCTGCCCTTCTCATCACAATGCACCACACCCTTGTCATCAAAATGCTCCATGACCATGGTCATCACTAAGCTCCATGACCCTTGGCATCACAGTGCTCCATGCCATGGACATCACAATGCTCCATGAACCCTCTCATCAAATTGCTCCATTCACTTGTCATCACAAACCTCCATGACACTTGTCATCACAATGCTCAATGCCCTTCTCATCACAATGCTCCATGTCCTTGTCATTACAATCCTCCATCACCCATGTATCACAGTGTACCGTGCCCTTGTCATCACAATGCGCCATGCCCACTGTCATCACAATAATCCAGGAAATATTTCAGACAAATGCTCAATGCACTTCTCATCACAATGCTCCATTACCACTGTCAACAATGCTCCGTGACCCCTGCCATCACAATGTTCCACGGCCTTGTGATCACAGGACACCATGACAATTGTCATCACAATGCTCCAAGACCCATGTAATCACAATGCTCCATGCTCTTGTCATCACAAAGCTCCATGACGCATGTCATCAGAATGTTCCATGGCTTTCTCCTCACAATGCTCCATGCCCTTGTCATCACAATGCTCCAAGACACTCGTAATCACAATGCTCCATGTCCCTTTTCTTCAGAAGGCTCCATGATATTTGTCATCACAAGTCTCCATGGTCAACTCATCACAATGCTCCAAGACCTTGTCATCACCATGCTCCATTTTCTTGTCATCACAATGCTCCATGACCCCTGTCATCACAATACTCCAGAAACATTTTCAGCCCAATGTTCCATGACCTTCTCATCACAATGCTCCATGACCAGTATCATCACAATGCTCCATGACCACTGTCATCACAACACTCCATGACACCTGACAACACAATGATCCGGGACTCTTGTCATCACAATGTTCCAAGACACCTGTAATCACAATGCTCCATGACCCCTTTCATCACAATACTCTATGAACATTTTCAGCCCAATGCTCCATGACCCTTGTCATCACAATGATCCATGCCCTTGTCATCCCAATGTTCCATGACCCCTGTATTCACAGTGCTCCATGACGCTTGTCATCACAGTGCTCCATGACACCTGTCTTCATAATGCTCCATGCCTTTGTCAGCAAAATGCTACATGACCTTGTCCTTACAATGCTCTATGCACTTGTCATCAAAATACTCGATTACCATTGTCATCACAATCCTCCATGAACCTTGGGATCACATTGCTTCATGCCCTTGTCATCACAATGCTCCATGCTCCTTGAAATCAAAATGATCCATGACCTCTGTCATCACAATGCTCCAACCCTTGTGATCACAATGTTCCATAACACTTGTCCTCACAATGCTCCATGATGCCTGTCATCACAATACTCCATACACTTTTCATCACAATGCTCCATGACCTTTGTCATCACAATTCTCAATACACTTGTCATCACAATGCTCCCTGACACTTGTCGTCAGTATGCTCCATGAAACCTGTCATGACAAGGCTCCATGCCTTTTTCATCACAATGATGCATGCCCTTTTCATCACAATGCTCCAAGACCCCTGGAATCACAATGCTCCATGCTCTTGCCATCCAAAGCTTCATGACGCATGTCATCAGAATGTTCCATGGACTTCTCATCACAATGCTCCCTGCTCTTGTCATCACAATGCTCTAAGACCCCTGTAATCACAATGCCCCATGCCCCTTTTCATCTCAATGCTCCATGAACCCTGTCATCACAATGAACAATGCCCATCATCATAATGCTTAAGGCTATTGTCATCAAAATCAAATCAAAATGCTCCATGACCTCTGTCATCACAATGCTCAAAATCCTGGTGATAACAATGTTGCATAACACTTATCATCACAACACCCCATGACGCTCATCATCACAATTATCCATGGTCTTCTCATCACAAGGCTCCATGAACTTTGTCATCAAAATTCTCAATACACTTGTCATCACAATGCTAGCTGACACTTGTCGTCAGAATGCTCCTTGAACCCTGTCACAAAAAGGCTCCCTGTTTTTTTCATCACAATGCCCCATGCCGTTTTCATCCCAATGCTGCATGCCATTGTCATCAAAATACACCACAGGCTTGTCATCAGAATGCTCCATGACCCTTGTCATCACAATTCTCCATGCACTTGTCAGCACAATGCTCCCTGACCCTTGTCATCACAATGCTCCAAGCCATTTTCATCACAATGCTCCATTACCTTTGTCATCAGAATCCTCCATGACACTTGGCATCACAATGCTCCATGCCATTGTCATCACAATGGGCCATTACATATGTCATCACAATGCTCCCTGACACCTCTCTTCACAATACTGCATGACCTGGTCATCACAATGCTCCATGCCCTTGTCATCACAATGTGCCATTACAACTCTCATCACAATAATCCATGAAACTTATTAGACCAATGCTCCTTGCCCTTGTTATCACAATGTTCCATGACCCATGTAATCAGAATGCTCCATGCCCCTTTTCATCAGAATGCTCCATGAGACATGTCATCAGAAGGCTCCATGGATTTCTCTTCACAATGCTCCATGACCTTTGTCATCACAATGCTCAAAGACCCATGTAATCACAATGCTTCATGCCCCTGTCATCGCAATGGACCATGACATTTGGCATCACAATGCTCCATGCCATTGTCTTTGAAATTGACCATGACATATGTTATCACAATGCCCCCTTACACCTGTCTTCACAATACTCCATGCCCTTGTCATCACAATGTTCCATGCCCTTGTCATCACAATGCACCATGTCCAATGTCATCACAATAATCTATTAAACTTGTCAGACCAATGCTCCATGCCCCTGTCATCACAATGTTCCATGCCCTTGTCATCACAATGCTACATGGCCCTTGTCATCACAATGCTCCGTGACTCCAGTCATCACAATGCTTCATAACGTTTCTCATCACAACGGTCCATGGCTGTGTCATCGCAAGGCTCTGTGACATTTGTAACCACAATGCTCCATGAAATTTTCATCACAATGCTCTGTGACCCTTGTCATCACAATGCTCCATGCCTTTTTCAGAACAATGCTCCATGACCCTTGTCATCACAATGTGCCATGTGGTTTTCATCACAATGATCCACAACCTTGTCATCGCTATGCTCCATAAACCTTGTAATCACAATGCTCCATGCACTTCTCATCCAAATGCTCTCTCACATGAGATATCACAATGTTCCATCACTAGTCATCACAATCCACCCTCACCCCTGTTATCACAATGTTCCATGACCCCTGTCATCACAGTGCTACATCCCCTTATCAGCACAATGTTCCATGACCACTGACATCACAATGTTCCATAACCCCTGTCATCAAAATGCTCCATGACCCTTTTCATCCCAAAGCTCCATGACCCCTGGCATCACAATGTTCTGTAACCCCAGTCATCAAAATGTTCCATTACACTTTTCATCAAATTGCTGCATGACCCTGTCATCAAAATGCTCCCTGCCCTTCTCATCACAATGCACCACACCCTTGTCATCAAAATGCTCCATGACCATGGTCATCACTAAGCTCCATGACCCTTGGCATCACAGTGCTCCATGCCATGGACATCACAATGCTCCATGAACCCTCTCATCAAATTGCTCCATTCACTTGTCATCACAAACTTCCATGACACTTGTCATCACAATGCTCAATGCCCTTCTCATCACAATGCTCCATGTCCTTTTCATTACAATCCTCCATCACCCATGTATCACAGTGTACCGTGCCCTTGTCATCACAATGCGCCATGCCCACTGTCATCACAATAATCCAGGAAATATTTCAGACAAATGCTCAATGCACTTCTCATCACAATGCTCCATTACCACTGTCAACAATGCTCCGTGACCCCTGCCATCACAATGTTCCACGGCCTTGTGATCACAGGACACCATGACAATTGTCATCACAATGCTCCAAGACCCATGTAATCACAATGCTCCATGCTCTTGTCATCACAAAGCTCCATGACGCATGTCATCAGAATGTTCCATGGCTTTCTCCTCACAATGCTCCATGCCCTTGTCATCACAATGCTCCAAGACACTCGTAATCACAATGCTCCATGTCCCTTTTCTTCAGAAGGCTCCATGATATTTGTCATCACAAGTCTCCATGGTCAACTCATCACAATGCTCCAAGACCTTGTCATCACCATGCTCCATTTTCTTGTCATCACAATGCTCCATGACCACTGTCATCACAAAGATCCATGACCCTTGGCATCACAATGCTCCATGTCATTGTCATCACAGTGCTCCATGAACGCTCTCATCACATTGCTCCATGCCCTTGTCTTCACATAGCTCCAGGACACATGTCATCAGAATGCTCCATGGCCTTCTCATCACAATGCTCCAAGCCCTTGCCATCACAATGCTCCATTACCCCTGTCATAACAATGCTCCATGACCCCTGCCATCACGATGTTCCATGGCCTTGTCATCACAAGGCTCCATGACCCTTCTTATCACAATGCTCCAAGAACACTGTAATCACAATGCTCTATGCCCCTTTTCATCTCAATGATCCATGAACCCTGTCATCACAATGCACCATGCCCATCATCATAATGCTTCATTCTATTGTCATCACAACGAAATCAAAATGTACCATGACCTCTGTCATAACAATGCTCCAAACCCTTGTGATCACAATATTCCATAACACTTGTCATCACAATGCCCCAGGATGCTCATCATCACAATTATCCATGGTCTTCTCATCACAATGCTCCATGACCTTCGTCATCACAATGCTCAATACACTTGTCATCAACATGCTCCCTGACACTTGTTGTCTGTATGCTCCTTGAACCCTGTCATGACAGGGCTCCATGCCTTTTTCATCACAAAGATCCATGCCCTTTTCATCACAATGCTCCAAGTCCCATGTAATCACAATTGTACATGCCATTGTCATCACAAATCTCAATGACGCATGCCATCAGAGTGCTCCTTGGTCTTCTCCTCACAATGCTCCATGCCCTTGTCTTCAAAATGTTCCATGCCCTTGTCATCACAATGCTCCATTCCCATGTTATCACAATGCTCCATGACCCCTGTCATCACAATGCTCCGTGACTCCAGTCATCACAAAGCTTCATGACATTTGACATCACATTGGTCCGTGCCCTCGTCATCAACAGTCTCTGTGACCTTTTTAACCACAATGCTCCATGAACATTCTCAGCACAATGCTCCATGACCCTTGTCATCACATTGCTCCATGCGCTTTTCAGCACAATGCTCCATGACACATGTCATCACAATGCACCATGCGCTCGTCATCACAGTGCTCCACAACATTGTCATCACAAAGCTCCATAAAATTTGTCATCACAATGCTCCATGCACTTCTCATCAAAATGCTCTCTCACCACTGATATCACAATGCTACATCACTATTTGTCACAATACTCCCTCACCCCTGTCATCACAATGTTCCATGACTCCTGTCATCACAATGCTACATGCACTTATCATCACAATGTTCGATGATCCCTGAAATCACAATGTTCCATAACACCTGTCATCAAAATGTTCCATGACACTTTTCATCAAATTGCTCCATGACCCTGTCATCAGAATGCTCCCTGCCCTTCTCTTCACATTGCACAACGCCCTTGCCATCAAAATGCTCCATGACCTTTGTCATCACAAAGATCCAAGACCCTTGGCATCACAATGCTCCATGTCATTGTCATCACAATGCTCCATGAACCCTCTCATCACATTGCTCCATGCACTTGTCATCACACAGCTCCATGACACTTGTCATCACAATGCTCGATGCCCTTCTCATCACAATGCTCCATGCCCTTGTCATTACAGTCCTGCATGACCCATGTATCACAGTGTTCCGTGCCCTTGTCATCACAATGCTCCATTCCCACTCTCATCACAATAATCGATGAAACATTTCAGACCAATGTTCCATACCCTTCTCATCACAATGCTCCATTACCCCTGTCATAACAATGCACCATGACACCTGCCAACACAATGATCCACGGCCTAGTCATCACAAGGTTCCATGATACTTCTCATCACAATGCTCAAGACCACTGATATCACAATGCTCCATGCCCTTGTCATCACAAAGCTCCATGACGCATGTCATCAGAATGTTCCATGGCCTTCTCATCACAATGCTCCATGCCCTTGTCATAACAATGCTCCAAGACCCTTGTCATCACAATGCTCCATGCCCCATTTCATCTCAATGCTCCATGAAATCTGTCATCACAATGCTCAAAGACCCTTGTAATTACAATGCTCCATGCCGCTTTTCATCTCAATGCTCCATGAACCCTGTCATCACAATGCACCATGCCCATCATCATAATGCTTCAGGCTATTGTCATCACAATGAAATCAATATTCTGCATGACCTCTGTCATCATAATGCTCCAAGCCCATGTGATAACAATGTTGCATAACACGTATCATCACAACACCCCATGATGCTCATCATCACAATTATCCATAGTCTTCTCATCACAATGCTCCATGATTTTTGTCATAACAATGCTCAATACACTTGTCATCACAATGCTCCCTGACCCTTGGCGTCAGTATGCTCCTTGAACCGTGTCATGACAAGTTTCCATGCATTTTTCATCACAATGATCCATGACCATTTCATCACAATGCTCCAAGGTCCCTGTAATCACAATGCTCCATACCCTTGTCATCACAAAACTCCATGACGCATGTCATCAGAAAGCTCCATGGCCTTCTCATCACAATGCTCTATGCCCTAGTCATAACAATGCTCCAAGACCCCTGTAATCACAATGCTCCATGCCCCTTTTCATCAGAATGCTCCATGAGACTTGCCATCACAAGTCTCCATGGTCTTCTCATCACAATGTTCCAGGACCTTGACATCACATTGATCCATTCCCTTGTCATCACAATGCTCCATGACCCCTGTCATCACAATAATCCATGAACATTTTCAGCCCAATGCTCCACGACCTTCTCATCACAATGCTCCATTGCCAATATCATCACAATGCTCCATGACCACTGTCACCCCAACACTTCATGACACCTGACAACAGAATGATCCAGGACTCTTGTCATCACAATGCTCCATTCCCTTGTCGTCACAATGCTACATGACAATTGTCATCACAACTCTCCATCAACATTTTCAGCCCAGTGCTCCATGACCCTTGTCATCACAATGATCCATGCCTTGTCATCCCAATGCTCCATGAACCCTGTATTCACAATGCTCCTTGACGCTTGTCATCACAGTGCTCCATGACACATGTCATCACAATGCTCCATGCCTTTGTCAGCAAAATGCTACATGACCTTGTCATTACAATGCTCTATGCGCTTGTCATCACAATACTCCATTTCCATTGTCATCACAATCCTCCATGAACTTTGGGATCACATTGCTTCATGCTCTTGTCATCACAATGCTCCATGCTCCTTGAAATCAAAATGATCCATGACCTCTGTCATAACAATGCTCCAAACCCTTGTGATCACAATGTTCCATAACACTTGTCATCACAACGCTCCATGATGCCTGTCATCACAATACTCCATCCCCCTTTCATCACAATGCTCCATGACCTTTGTCACCACAATTCTCAATACACTTGTCATCACAATGCTCCCTGACACTTGTCATCAGAATGCTCCTTGAACCCTGTCACGAAATGGCTCCATGCCTTTTTCATCACAATGCCCTATGCCATTTTCATCACAATGCTCCATGCCATTGTCATCAAAACACTCCACAAGCTTGTCATCAGAATGCTCCATGACCCTTCTCATTACAATTCTCCATGCACTTGTCAGCAAAATGCTCCCTGACCCTTGTCATCACAATGCTCCAAGCCATTGTCATCACAATGCTCCATTACCTTTGTCATCAGAATCCTCCCTGACACATGGCATCACAATGCTCCATGCCATCCTCATCACAATGGGCCATTACATATGTGATCACAATGCTCCCTGACACCTGTCTTCACAATATGGCATGACCTGGTCATCACAATGCTCCATGCCCTTGTCATCACAGTGTGCCATTCCAACTCTCATCGCAATACTCCATGAAATTTATTAGACCAATGTTCCATGCCCTTGTCATCACAATGCTCCATGCCCTTGTTATCACAATGCTCCATGACCCCTGTCATCACAATGCTCCGTGACTCCAGTCATCCCAATGCTTCATGACATTTGTCATCACAATGGTCCATGCCCTCGTCATCAACAGTCTCTGTGACCTTTTTAACCACAATGCTCCTTGAACTTTTCATCACAATGCTCCATGACCCTTGTCATCACAATGCTCCATGCCCTTGTCAGCACAATGCTCCATGACACATGTCATCACTATGCACCATGCGCTTGTCATCACAGTGCTCCACAACATTGTCATCACAATGCTCCATAAAATTTGTCATCACAATGCTCCATGCACTTCTCATCAAAATGCTCTCTCACCATTGATATCACAATGATACATCACTATTTGTCACAATACTCCCTCACCGCTGTCATCACAATGTTCCATGACTCCCGTCATCACAATGCTACATGCACTTATCATCACAATGTTCGATGACCCCTGAAATCACAATGTTCCATAACACCTTTCATCAAAATGTTCCATGACACTTTTCATCAAATTGCTCCATGACCCTGTCATCACAATGCTAACTGCCCTTCTCATCACAATGCACAACGCCCTTGCCATCAAAATGATCCATGGCCTTTGTCATCACAAAGATCCATGACCCTTGGCATCACAATGCTCCATGTCATTGTCGTCACAGTGCTCCATGAACGCTCTCATCACATTGCTCCATGCCCTTGTCTTCATATAGCTCCATGACACATGTCATCAGAATGCTCCATGGCCTTCTCATCACAATGCTCCAAGCCCTTGCCATCACAATGCTCCATTACCCCTGTCATAACAATGCTCCATGACCCCTGCCATCACGATGTTCCATGGCCTTGTCATCACAAGGCTCTATGACGCTTCTCATCACAATGCTCCAAGAACACTGTAATCACAATGCTCTATGCCCCTTTTCATCTCAATGATCCATGAACCCTGTCATCACAATGCACTATGCCCATCATCATAATGCTTCATGCTATTGTCATCACAACGAAAACAAAATGTTCCATGACCTCTGTCATAACAATGTTCCAAACCCTTGTGATCACAATATTCCATAACACTTGTCATCACAATGCCCCAGGATGCTCGTCATCACAATTATCCATGGTCTTCTCATCACAATGCTCCATGACCTTCGTCATCACAATGCTCAATACACTTGTCATCAACATGCTCCCTGACATTTGTTATCTGTATGCTCCTTGAACCCTGTCATGACAAGGCTCCATGCCTTTTTCATCACAATGATCCATGCCCTTTTCATCACAATGCTCCAAGTCCCATTTAATCACAATGGACCATGCCATTGTCATCACAAAGCTCAATGACGCATGCCATCAGAATGCTCCTTGGTCTTCTCCTCACAATGCTCCATGCCCTTGTCTTCACAATGTTCCAGGACCCCTGTAATCACAATGCTCCATTCCCCTTTTCATCAGTATGCTCCATGAGACTTGTCATCACAAGGCTCCATGGTTTTGTCATCACAATGCTCCAGGACCTTGTCATCACAATGCTTCATGACCTTGTCATCAAAATTTTCAATGGCCCTTGTCATCATAATGCTCCAAACCCTAATCATCACAATGCTCCATTTTCTTTGTCATCACAATCCTCCATTACTTTTGGTATCACAAAGCTCCATGCCATTGTCATCGCCATGGACCATGACATATGTCATCACAATGCTCCCTGACACCTGTCTTCACAATACTCCATGACCTTATCATCACAATGCTCCATGCCCTTGTCATCACAATGCACCATGCCCACTCTCATCACAATAATCTATGAAATTTGTCAGACCAATGCTCCATGCCACTGTCATCACAATTCTCCATACCCTTCTCATCACAATGCTCCATTACCCCTGTCATAACAATGCAACATGACACCTGCAATCACAGTGATCCACGGCCTAGTCATCACAAGGTTCCATGATAATTCTCATCACAATGCTCAAGACCCCTGATATCACAATGCTCCATGCCCTTCTCATCACATAGCTCCATGACGCATGTCATCAGAATGTTCCATGGCCTTCTCATCACAGTGCTCCATGCCCTTGTCATCACAATGCTCCAAGACCCTTGTAATCACAATGCTCCATGCCCCATTTCATCTCAATGCTCCATGAAATCTGTCATCACAATGCTCCAAGACCCTTGTAATCACAATGCTCCATGCCCCTTTTCATCTCAATGCTCCATGAACCCTGTCATCACAATGCACCATGCCCATTATCATAATGCTTCAGGCTATTGTCATCACAATGAAATCCATATTCTTCAGGACCTCTGTCATCATAATGCTCCAAATCCTGGTGATCACAGTGTTGCATAACACGTATCATCACAACACCCCATGACGCTCATCATTACAATTATCCATGGTCTTCTCATCACAATGCTCCAGGATCTTTGTCATCACAATGCTCAATACACTTGTCATCACAATGCTCCCGGACCCTTTTCGTCAGTATGCTCCTTGAACACTGTCATGACAAGTTTCCATGCATTTTTCATCACAATGATCCATGACCATTTCATCACAATGCTCCAAGGTCCCTGTAATCACAATGCTCCATGCCCTTGTCATCACAAAACTCCATGACGCATGTCATCAGAATTCTCCATGGCCTTCTCATCACAATGCTCTATGCCCTAGTCATAACAATGCTCCAAGACCCCTGTAATCACAATGCGCCATGCCCCTTTTCATCAGAATGCTCCATGAGACTTGCCATCACAAGTCTCCATGGTCTTCTCATCACAATGATCCAGGACCTTGACATCACCAGGATCCATGCCCTTGTCATCACAATGCTCCATGACCCCTGTCATCACAATACTCCATGAACATTTTCAGCCCAATGTTCCACGACCTTCTCATCACAATGCTCCATTGCCAATATCATCACAATGCTCCATGACCACTGTCATCACAACACTCCATGACACCTGACAACACAATGATCCAGGACTCTTGTCATCACAATGCTCCATTCCCTTGTCGTCACAATGCTACATGACACCTATCATCACAACTCTCCATGAACATTTTCAGCCCAGTGCTCCATGACACTTGTCATCACAATGATCCATGCCCTTGTCATCCCAATGCTCCATGACCCCTGTATTCACAATGCTCCTTGACGCTTGTCATCACAGTGCTCAATGACACATGTCATCACAATGCTCCATGCGCTTGTCATCACAATACTCCATTTCCATTGTCATCACAATCCTCCATGAACCTTGGGATCACATTGCTTCATGCCCTTGTCACCACAATGCTCCATGCTCCTTGAAATCAAAATGATCCATGACCTCTGTCATCACAATGCTCCAAACCCTTGTGATCACAATGTTCCATAACAGTTGTCATCACAACGCTCCATGATGCCTGTCATCACAATACTCCATGCCCTTTTCATCACAATGCTCCATGACCATTGTCACCACAATTCTCAATACACTTGTCATCACAATCCTCCCTGACACTTGTCATCAGAATGCTCCTTGAACTCTGTCACAAAAAGGCTCCATGCCTTTTTCATCACAATGCCCCATGCCATTTTCATCAGAATGCTCCATGCCATTGTCATCAAAATACTCCACAAGCTTGTCATCAGAATGCTCCATGACCCTTGTCATCACAATTCTCCATGCACTTTTCAGCACAATGCTCCCTGGCCCTTGTCATCACAATGCTCCAAGCCATTGTCATAACAAGGCTCCATTACATTTGTCATCAGGATCCCCCCTGACACTTGGCATCACAGTGCTCCATGCCATCCTCATCACATTGGGCCATTACATATGTGATCACAATGCTCCCTGACACCTGTCTTCAAAATACGGCATGACCTGGTCATCACAATGCTCCATGCCCTTGTCATCACAGTGTGCCATACCAACTCTCATCGCAATACTCCATGAAAGTTATTAGACCAATGTTCCATGTCCTTGTCATCACAATGCTCCATGCCCTTGTTACCACAATGCTCCATGACCCCTGTCATCACAGTGCTCCGTGACTCCAGTCATCACAATTCTTCATGACCTTTGTCATCACAATGGTCCATGCCCTCGTCATCAACAGTCTCCATGACCATTTTAACCACAATGCTCCATGAACTTTTCATCACAATGCTCTTTGACTCTTGTCATCACAATGCTCTATGCCTTTCTCAGCACAATGCTCCATGACCCTTGTCATCACAATGCTCCATGCGCTTGTCTGCACAATGCTCCATGACACATGTCATCACAATGCACCATGCGCTTGTCATCACGGTGCTCCACAACTTTGTCATCACAATTCTCCATAAAATTTGTCATCACAATGCTCCATGCACTTCTCATCAAAATGCTCTCTCACCACTGATATCACAATGCTACATCACTATTTGTCAAAATACTCCCTCACCCCTGTCATCACAATGTTCCATGACTCCTGTCATCACAATGCTACATGCACTTATCATCACAATGTTCGATGACCCCTGAAATCACAATGTTCCATAACACCTGTCATCAAAATATTCCTTGACACTTTTCATCAAATTGCTCCATGACCCTGTCATCAGAATGCTCCCTGCCCTTCTCATCACAGTGCACAACGCCCTTGCCATCAAAATGCTCCATGACACTTGTCATCACAAAGATCCATGACCCTTGGCATCACAATGCTCCATGTCATTGTCATCACAGTGCTCCATGAACGCTCTCATCACATTGCTCCATGCCCTTGTCTTCACATAGCTCCATGACACATGTCATCAGAATGCTCCATGGCCTTCTCATCACAATGCTCCAAGCCCTTGCCATCACAATGCTCCATTACCCCTGTCATAACAATGCTCCATGACCCCTGCCATCACGATGTTCCATGGCCTTGTCATCACAAGGCTCCATGACCCTTCTTATCACAATGCTCCAAGAACACTGTAATCACAATGCTCTATGCCCCTTTTTATCTCAATGATCCATGAACCCTCTCATCGCAATGCACCCTGCCCATCATCATAATGCTTCATGCAATTGTCATCACAACGAAATCAAAATGTTCCATGACCTCTGTCATAACAATGCTCCAAACCCTTGTGATCACAATATTCCATAACACTTGTCATCACAATGCCCCAGGATGCTCGTCATCACAATTATCCATGGTCTTCTCATCACAATGCTCCATGACCTTCGTCATCACAATGCTCAATACACTTGTCATCAACATGCTCCCTGACACTTGTTGTCTGTATGCTCCTTGAACCCTGTCATGACAAGGCTCCATGCATTTTTCATCACAATGATCCATGCCCTTTTCATCACAATGCTCCATGTCCCATGTAATCACAATGGTACATGCCATTGTCATCACAAAGCTCAATGACGCATGCCATCAGAATGCTCCTTGGTCTTCTCCTCACAATGCTCCATGCCCATCTCTTCACAATGTTCCATTCCCTTGTCATCACAATGCTCCATGCCCATGTTATCACAATGCTCCATGACCCCTGTCATCACAAAGCTCCGTGACTCCAGTCATCACAATGCTTCATGACTTTTGTCATCACAATGGTCCATGCCCTCGTCATCAACCGTCTCTGTGACCTTTTTAACCACAATGCTCCATGAACATTCTCAGCACAATGCTCCATGACCCTTGTCATCACATTGCTCCATGCGCTTTTCAGCACAATGCTCCATGACACATGTCATCACAATGCACCATGCGGTTGTCATCACAGTGCTCCACAACATTGTCATCACAATGCTCCATAAAATTTGTCATCACAATGCTCCATGCACTTCTCATCAAAATGCTCTCTCACCACTGATATAACAATGCTACATCACTATTTGTCACAATACTCCCTCACCCCTGTCATCACAATGTTCCATGACTCCTGTCATCACAATGCTACATGCACTTATCATCACAATGTTCGATGATCCCTGAAATCACAATGTTCCATAACACCTGTCATCAAAATGTTCCATGACACTTTTCATCAAATTGCTCCATGACCCTGTCATCAGAATGCTCCCTGCCCTTCTCATCACAATGCACAACGCCCTTCCCATCAAAATGGTCCATGACCTTTGTCATCACAAAGATCCAAGACCCTTGGCATCACAATGCTCCATGTCATTGTCATCACAATGCTCCATGAACCCTCTCATCACATTGCTCCATGCCCTTGTCATCACACAGCTCCATGACACTTGTCATCACAATGCTCGATGCCCTTCTCATCACAATGCTCCATGCCTTTGTCATTACAGTCCTGCATGACCCATGTATCACAGTGTTCCATGCCCTTGTCATCACAATGCTCCATGCCCACACTCATCACAATAATCCATGAAATATTTCAGACCAAAGTTCCATACCCTTCTCATCACAATGCTCCATTACCCCTGTCATAACAATGCACCATGACACCTGCCATCACAATGATCCACGGCCTAGTCATCACAAGGTTCCATGATAATTCTCATCACAATGCTCAAGACCCCTGATATCACAATGCTCCATGCCCTTGTCATCACAAAGCTCCATGACGCATGTCATCAGAATGTTCCATGGCCTTCTCATCACAATGCTCCATGCCCTTGTCATCACAATGCTCCAAGACCCTTGTCATCACAATGCTCCATGACCCATTTCATCTCAATGCTCCATGAAATCTGTCATCACAATGCTCCAAGACCCTTGTAATCACAATGCTCCATGCCGCTTTTCATCTCAATGCTCCATGAACCCTGTCATCACAATGCACCATGCCCATTATCATAATGCTTCAGGCTATTGTCATCACAATGAAATCAATATTCTGCATGACCTCTGTCATCATAATGCTCCAAACCCTTGTGATCACAATGTTGCATAACACGTATCATCACAACACCCCATGATGCTCATCATCACAATTATCCATAGTCTTCTCATCACAATGCTCCATGATCTTTGTCATAACAATGCTCAATACACTTGTAATCACAATGCTCCCTGACCCTTGTCGTCAGTATGCTCCTTGAACCGTGTCATGACAAGTTTCCATGCATTTTTCATCACAATGATCCATGACCATTTCATCACAATGCTCCAATGTCCCTGTAATCACAATGCTCCATATCCTTGTCATCACAAAACTCCATGACGCATGTCATCAGAATTCTCCATGGCCTTCTCATCACAATGCTCTATGCCCTAGTCATAACAATGCTCCAAGACACCTGTAATCACAATGCTCCATGCCCCTTTTCATCAGAATGCTCCATGAGACTTGCCATCACAAGTCTCCATGGTCTTCTCATCACAATGTTCCAGGACCTTGACATCATCATGATCCATTCCCTTGTCATCAAAATGCTCCATGACACCTGTCATCAAAATAATCCATGAATATTTTCAGCCCAATGCTCCACGACCTTCTCATTACAATGCTCCATTGCCAATATCATCAGAAAGCTCCATGACCACTGTCACCACAACACTTCATGACACCTGACAACACAATGATCCAGGACTCTTGTCATCACAATGCTCCATTCCCTTGTCGTCACAATGCTACATGACACCTGTCATCACAACTCTCCATGAACATTTTCAGACCAGTGCTCCATGACCCTTGTCATCACAATGATCCATGCCCTTGTCATCCCAATGCTCCATGACCCCTGTATTCACAATTCTCCTTGACGCTTGTCATCACAGTGCTCCATGACACATGTCATCACAATGCTCCATGCCTTTGTCAGCAAAATGCTACATGACCTTGTCATTACAATGCTCTATGCGCTTGTCATCACAATACTCCATTTCCATAGTCATCACAATCCTCCATGAACTTTGGGATCACATTGCTTAATGCCCTTTTCATCACAATGCTCCATGCTCCTTGAAATCAAAATGATCCATTACCACTGTCATCACAATGCTCCAAACCCTTGTAATCACAATGTTCCATAACACTTGTCATCACAATGCTCCATGATGCCTGTCATCACAATACTCCATGCCCCTTTCATCACAATGCTCGATGACCTTTGTCACCACAATTGTCAATACACTTGTCATCGCAATGCTCCCTGACACTTGTCATCAGAATGATCCTTGAACCCTGTCACGAAATGGCTCCATGCCTTTTTCATCACAATGCCCCATGCCATTTTCATCAGAATGCTCCATGCCATTGTCATCAAAATACTCCACAAGCTTGTCATCAGAATGCTCCATGACCCTTGTCATCACAATTCTCCATGCACTTTTCAGCACAATGCTCCCTGACCCTTGTCATCACAATTCTCCATTACCTTTGTCATCAGAATCCTCCCTGACACTTGGCCTCACAATGCTCCATGACATCCTCATCACAATGGGCCATTACATATGTGATCACAATGCTCCCTGACACCTGTTTTCACAATACGGCATGACCTGGTCATCACAATGCTCCATGCCCTTGTCATCACAGTGTGCCATTCCAATTCTCATCGCAATACTCCATGAAAGTTGTTAGACCAATGTTCCATGCCCTTGTCATCACAATGCTCCATACACTTGTTATCACAATGCTCCATGACCCCTGTCATCACAATGCACCGTGACTCCAGTCATCACAATGCCTCATGACCTTTGTCATCACAATGGTCCATGCCCTCGTCATCAACAGTCTCTGTGACCTTTTTAACCACAATGCTCCATGAACTTTTCATCACAATGCTCTTTGACCCTTGTCATCACAATGCTATATGCCTTTCTCAGCACAATGCTCCATGACCCTTGTCATCACAATGCTCCATGCGCTTGTCAGCACAATGCTCCATGACACGTGTCATCACAATGCACCATGCGCTTGTCATCACAGTGCTCCACAACATTGTCTTCACAATGCTCCATAAAATTTGTCATCACAATGCTCCATGCACTTCTCATCAAAATGCTCTCTCACCACTGATATCACAATGCTACATCACTTTTTGTCACAATACTCCCTCACCCCTGTCATCACAATGTTCCATGACTCCTGTCATCACAATGCTACATGCACTTATCATCACAATGTTCGATGACCCCTGACATCACAGTGTTCCATAACACCTGTCATCAAAATGTTCCATGACACTTTTCATCAAATTGCTCCATGACCGTGTCATCAGAATGCTCCCTGCCCTTCTCATCACAATGCACAACGCCCTTCCCATCAAAATGCTCCATGACCTTTGTCATCACAAAGATCCATGACCCTTGGCATCACAATGCTCCATGTCATTGTCATCACAGTGCTCCATGAACGCTCTCATCACATTGCTCCATGCCCTTGTCTTCACATAGCTCCATGACACATGTTATCAGAATGCTCCATGGCCTTCTCATCACAATGCTCCAAGCCCTTGCCATCACAATGCTCCATTACCCCTGTCATAACAATGCTCCATGACCCCTGTCATCACAATAATACATGAACATTTTCAGCGCAATGCTCCACGACGTTCTCATCACAATGCTCCATTGCCAATATCATCACAATGCTCCATGACCACTGTCATCAGAACACTCCATGACACCTGACAAGACAATGATCCAGGACTCTTGTCATCACAATGCCCCATTCCCTTGTCGTCACAATGCTACATGACACTTGTCATCACAACTCTCCATGAACATTTTCAGCCCAGTGCTCCATGACACTTGTCATCACAATGATCCATGCCCTTGTCATCCCAATGCTCCATGACCCCTGTATTCACAATGCTCCTTGACGCTTGTCATCACAGTGCTCCATGACACCTGTCATCACAATGCTCCATGCCTTTGTCAGCAAAATGCTACATGACCTTGTCATTACAATGCTCTATGCGCTTGTCATCACAATACTCCATTTCCATTGTCATCACAATCCTCCATGAACTTTGGGATCACATTGCTTCATGCCCTTGTCATCACAATGCTCCATGCTCCTTGAAATCAAAATGATCCATGACCTCTGTCATCACAATGCTCCAAACCCTTGTGATCACCATGTTCCATAACATTTGTCATCACAACGCTCCATGATGCCTGTCATCACAATACTCCATGCCCTTTTCATCACAATGCTCCATGACGTTTGTCACCACAATTCTCAATACACTTGTCATCACAATGCTCCATGACCTTTGTCACCACAATTCTCAATACACTTGTCATCACAATGCTCCCTGACACTTGTCATCAGAATGCTCCTTGAACACTGTCACGAAAAGGCTCCATGCCTTTTTCATCACAATGCCCCATGCCATTTTCTTCACAATGCTCCATGCCATTGTCATCAAAATACTCCACAAGCTTGTCATCAGAATGCTCCATGACCCTTGTCATCACAATTCTCCATGCACTTGTCAGCACAATGCTCCCTGACCCTTGTCATCACAATGCTCCAAGCCATTGTCCTCACAATGCTCCATTACCTTTGTCATCAGAATCCTCCCTGACACTTGGCATCACAATGCTCCATGCCATCCTCATCACAATGGGCCATTACATATGTGATCACAATGCTCCCTGACACCTGTCTTCACAATACGGCATGACCTGTTCATCACAATGCTCCATGCCCTTGTCATCACAGTGTGCCATTCCAACTCTCATCGCAATACTCCATGAAAGTTATTAGACCAATGTTCCATGCCCTTGTCATCACAATGCTCCATGCCCTTGTTATCACAATGCTCCATGACCCTGTCATTACAATGCTCCGTGACTCCAGTCATCACAATGCTTCATGACCTTTGTCATCACAATGGTCCATGCCCTCGTCATCAACAGTCTCTGTGACCTTTTTAACCACAATGCTCCATGAACTTTTAATCACAATGCTCTTTGACCCTTGTCATCACAGTGCTCTATGCCTTTCTCAGCACAATGCTCAATGATCATTGTCATCACAATGCTCCATGCGCTTGGCAGTACAATGCTCCATGACACATGTCATCACAATGCACAACGCCCTTGCCATCAAAATGCTTCATGACCTTTGTCATCACAAAGATCCATGACCCTTGGCATCACAATGCTCCATGTCATTGTCATCACAGTGCTCCATGAACACTCTCATCACATTGCTCCATGCCCTTGTCTTCACATAGCTCCATGACACATGTCATCAGAATGCTCCATGGCCTTCTCATCACAATGTTCCAAGCCCTTGCCATCACAATGCTCCATTACCCCTGTCATAACAATGCTTCATGACCCCTGCCATCACGATGTTCCATGGCCTTGTCATCACAAGGCTCCATGACCCTTCTCATCACAATGCTCCAAGAACACTGTAATCACAATGCTCTATGCCCCTTTTCATCTCAATGAGCCATGAACCCTGTCATCACAATGCACTATGCCCATCATCATAATGCTTCATGCTATTGTCATAACAACGAAATCAGAATGTTCCATGACCTCTGTCATAACAATGTTCCAAACCCTTGTGATCACAATATTCCATAACACTTGTCATCACAATGCCCCAGGATGGTCGTCATCATAATTATCCATGGTCTTCTCATCACAATGCTCCATGACCTTCGTCATCAAAATGCTCAATACACTTGTCATCAACATGCTCCCTGACATTTGTTGTCTGTATGCTCCTTGAACCCTGTCATGACAAGGCTCCATGCCTTTTTCATCACAATGATCCATGCCCTTTTCATCACAATGCTCCAAGTCCCATGTAATCACAATGGTCCATGCCATTGTCATCACAAAGCTCAATGACGCATGCCATCAGAATGCTCCTTGGTCTATTCTTCACAATGCTCCCTGCCCTTGTCTTCACAATGTTCCAAGACCCCTGTAATCACAATGCTCCATTCCCCTTTTCATCAGTATGCTCCATGAGACTTGTCATCACAAGGCTCCATGGTTTTGTCATCACAATGCTCCAGGAACTTGTCAACACAATGCTTCACGACCTTGTCATCAAAATTTTCAATGGCCTTTGTAATCATAATGCTCCAACCCCTCATCATCACAATGATCCATTATATTTGTCATCAAAATCCTCCATTACATTTGGTATCACAAAGCTCCATGCCATTGTCATCGCCATGGACCATGACATATGTCATCACAATGCTCCCTGACACCTGTCTTCACAATACTCCATGACCTTATCATCACAATGCTCCATGCCCTTGTCATCACAATGCACCATGCCCACTCTCATCACAATAATCTATGAAACTTGTCAGACCAATGCTCCATGCCACTGTCATCACAATTCTCCATGCCCTTGTCATCACAATGCTCCATGACCACTGTCATCACAATGCTCCGTGACTCCAGTCATCACAATGCTTCATAACGTTTGTCATCACAATGGTCCATGCCCGCGTCATCACAAGGCTCTGTGACCTTTGAAACCACAATGCTCCATGAACTTTTCATCACAATTCTCTGAGAATCTTGTCATCACAATGCTCCATGTCTTTGTCAGAACAGTGCTCCATGAACATTGTCATCACAATGTGCCACGCGCATTTCATCACAACGTTCCAAACCTTGTCATTGCAATGCTCCATAAACCTTGTAATCACAATGGTCCATGCACTTCTCATCAAAATGCTCTCTCACCAGAGATATCACAATGTTCCATCACTAGTCATCACAATACACCCTCATCCTTGTAATCACAATGTTCCATGACACTGTCATCACAATGCTACATCCCCTTATCATCACAATGTTCCATGACCCCAGCCATCACAATGTTCCATAAGCCCTGTCATCAAAATGCCTCATGACCCTTTCCATCCCAAAGCTCCAAGACCCCTGCCATCACAATGTTCTATAACCCCTGCCATCAAAATGTTCCATTACACATTTTATCAAATTGCTGCATGACCCGGTCATCAAAATGGTCCCTGCCCTTCTCATCAAAATGCTCCATGACATGTCATCACAAAGCTCCAAGACCCTTGGCATCACAATGCTCCATATCATTGTTATCACAATGCTCCATGAACACTCTCATCACATGGCTCCATGCCCTTGTCATCACAATGCTCCAAGACCCTTGTCATCACAATGCTCCATGCCGCTTTTCATCTCAATGCTCCATGAACCCTGTCATCACAATGCACCATGCCCATCATCATAATGCTTCAGGCTATTGTGATCACAATGAAATCAATATTCTGCATGAACTCTGTCATCATAATGCTCCCAACCCTTGTGATCACAATGTTGCATAACACGTATCATCACAACACCCCATGATGCTCATCATCACAATTATCCATGGTCTTCTCATCACAATGCTCCATGATCTTTGTCATCACAATGCTCAATACACTTGTCATCACAATGCTCCCTGACCCTTGTCGTCAGTATGCTCCTTGAACCCTGTCATGACAAGTTTCCATGCATTTTTCATCACAATGATCCATGACCATTTCATCACAATGCTCCAAGGTCCCTGTAATCACAATGCTCCATGCCCTTGTCATCACAAAACTCCATGACGCATGTCATCAGAATGCTCCATGGCCTTCTCATCACAATGTTCTCTGCCATAATCATAACAATGCTCCAAGACCCCTGTAATCACAATGCTCCATGCCCCTTTTCATCAGAATGCTCCATGAGACTTGCCATCACAAGTCTTCATGGTCTTCTCATCACAATGTTCCAGGACCTTGACATCACAATGATCCATTCCCTTGTCATCACAATGCTCCATGACCCCTGTCATCACAATAATCCATGAATATTTTCAGCCCAATGCTCCACGACCTTCTCATCACAATGCTCCATTGCCAATATCATCACAATGCTCCATGACCACTGTCATCACAACACTCCATGACACCTGACAACACAATGATCCAGGACTCTTGTCATCACAATGCCCCATTCCCTTGTCGTCACAATGCTACATGACACCTGTCATCACAAATCTCCATGAACATTTTCAGCCCAGTGCTCCATGACCCTTGTCATCACAATGATCCATGCCCTTGTCATCCCAATGCTCCATGACCCCTGTATTCACAATGCTTCTTGACGCTTGTCATCACAGTGCTCCATGACACATGTCATCACAATGCTCCATGCCTTTGTCAGCAAAATGCTACATGACCTTTTCATTACAATGCTCTATGCTCTTGTCATCACAATACTCCATTTCCATTGTCATCACAATCCTCCATGAACTTTGGGATCACATTGCTTCATGCCCTTGTCATCACAAGCTCCATGCTCCTTGAAATCAAAATGATCCATGACGTCTGTCATCACAATGCTCCAAACCCTTGTGATCACCATGTTCCATAACACTTGTCATCACAACGCTCCATGATGCCTGTCATCAGAATACTCCATGCACTTTTCATCACAATGCTCCATGACCATTGTCACCACAATTCTCAATACACTTGTCATCACAATGCTCCCTGACACTTGTCATCAGAATGCTCCTTGAATCCTGTCACGAAAAGGCTCCATGCCTTTTTCATCACAATGCCCCATGCCATTGTCATAAAAATACTCCACAAGCTTGTCATCAGAATGCTCCATGACCCTTGTCATCACAATTTTCCATGCACTTGTCAGCACAAAGCTCCCTGACCCTTGTCATCACAGTGGTCCAAGCCATTGTCATCACAGTGCTCCATGACCTTTGTCACCACAATTCTCAATACACTTGTCATCACAATGCTCCCTGACACTTGTCATCAGAATGCTCCTTGAAACCTCTCACGAAAAGGCTCCATGCCTTTTTCCTCACAATGCCCCATGCCATTTTCATCACAATGCTCCATGCCATTGTCATCAATATACTCCACAAGCTTGTCATCAGAATGCTCCATGACCCTTGTCATCACAATTTTCCATGCACTTGTCAGCACAATGCTCCCTGACCCTTCTCATCACAATGCTCCAAGCCATTGTCATCACAGTGCTCCATGACCTTTGTCACAACTATTCTCAATACACTTGTCAGCACAATGCTCCCTGACCCTTGTCATCACAATGCTCCAAGCCATTGTCATCACAATGCTCCATTACGTTTTTCATCAGAATCCTCCCTGACACTTGGCATCACAATGCTCCATGCCATCCTCATCACAATGGGCCATTACATATGTGATCACAATGCTCCCTGACACCTGTCTTCACAATACGGCATGACCTGGTCATCACAATGCTCCATGCCCTTGTCATCACAGTGTGCCATTCCAACTCTCATGGCAATACTCCATGAAAATTATTAGACCAATGTTCCATGCCCTTGCCATCACAATGCTCCATGCCCTTGTTATCACAATGCTCCATGACCCCTGTCATCACAAAGCTCCGTGACTCCTGTCATCACAATGCTTCATGACCTTTGTCATCACAATGGTCCATGCCCTCGTCATCAACAGTCTCTGTGACCTTTTTAACCACAATGCTCCATGAACTTTTCATCACAATGCTCTTTGACCCTTGTCATCACAATGCTCTATGCCTTTCTCAGCACAATGCTCCATGAACCTTGTCATCACAATGCTCCATGCGCTTGTCAGCACAATGCTCCATGACACGTGTCATCACAATGCACCATGCGCTTGTCATCACAGTGCTCCACAACATTGTCATCACAATGCTCCATAAAATTTGTCATCACAATGCTCCATGCACTTCTCATCAAAATGCTCTCTCACCACTGATATCACAATGCTACATCGCTAATTGTCACAATACTCCCTCACCCCTGTCATCACAATGTTCCATGACTCCTGGCATCACAATGCTCCATGCCATCCTCATCACAATGGGCCATTACATATGTGATCACAATGCTCCCTGACACCTGTCTTCACAATACGGCCTGACCTGGTCATCACAATGCTCCATGCCCTTGTCATCACAGTGTGCCATTCCAACTCTCATCGCAATACTCCATGAAAGATATTAGACCAGTGTTCCATTCCCTTGTCATCACAATGCTCCATGTCCTTGTTATCACAATGCTCCATGACCCCTGTCATCACAATGCTCCGTGACTCCAGTCATCACAATGCTTCATGACCTTTGTCATCACAATGGTCCATGCCCTCGTCATCAACAGTCTCTGTGACCATTTTAACCACAATGCTCCATGAACTTTTCATCACAATGCTCTTTGACCCTTGTCATCACAATGCTCTATGCCTTTCTCAGCACAATGCTCCATGACCCTTGTCATCACAATGCTCCATGCGCTTGTCAGCACCATGCTCCATGACACATGTCATCACAATGCACCATGCGCTTGTCATCACAGTGCTCCACAACATTGTCATCACAATGCTCCATAAAATTTGTCATCACAATGCTCCATGCACTTCTCATCAAAATGCTCTCTCACCACTGATATCACAATGCTACATCACTATTTGTCACAATACTCCCTCACCCCTGTCATCACAATGTTCCATGACTCCTGTCATCACAATGCTACATGCACTTATCATCAGAATGTTCGATGATCCCTGAAATCACAATGTTCCATAACACCTGTCATCAAAATGTTCCATGACGCTTTTCATCAAATTGCTCCATGAACTTGTCAAAAGAATGCTCCCTGCCCTTCTCATCACAATGCACAACGCCCTTGCCATCAAAATGCTCCATGACCTTTGTCATCACAAAGATCCATGACATTTGGCATCACAGTGCTCCATGTCATTGTCATCACAGTGCTCCATGAACGATCTCATCACATTGCTCCATGCTCTTGTCTTCACATAGCTCCATGACACATGTCATCAGAATGCTCCATGGCCTTCTGATCACAATGCTCCATGCCCTTGCCATCACAATGCTCCATTACCCCTGTCATAACAATGCTCCATGACCCCTGCCATCACGATGTTCCATGGCCTTGTCATCACAAGGCTCCATGACCCTTCTCATCACAATGCTCCAAGAACACTGTAATCACAATACTCTATGCCCCTTTTCATCTCAATGCTCCATGAACACTGTCATCACAATGCACCATGCCCATCATAGTAATGCTTCAGGCTATTGTCATCACAATGAAATCAATATTCTGCATGACCTCTGTCATCATAATGCTCCAAACCCTTGTGATCACAATGTTGCATAACACGTATCATCACAACACCCCATGACTCTCATCATCACAATTATCCATGGTCTTCTCATCACAATGCTCCATGATCTTTGTCATCACAATGCTCAATACACTTGTCATCACAATGCTCCCTGACCCTTCTCGTCAGTATGCTCCTTGAACCGTGTCATGACAAGTTTCCATGCATTTTTCATCACAATGATCCATGACCATTTAATCACAATGCTCCAAGGTCCCTGTAATCACAATGCTCCATACCCTTGTCATCACAAAACTCCATGACGCATGTCATCAGAATGCTCCATGGCCTTCTCATCACAATGCTCTATGCCCTAGTCATAACAATGCTCCAAGACCCCTGTAATCACAATGCTCCATGCCCCTTTTCATCAGAATGCTCCATGAGACTTGCCATCACAAGTCTCCATGGTCTTCTCATCACAATGCTCCAGGACCTTGACATCACCATGATCCATTCCCTTGTCATCACAATGCTCCATGACCCCTGTCATCACAATAATCCATGAACATTTTCAGCCCAATGCTCCACGACCTTCTC
This sequence comes from Mesoplodon densirostris, assembly GCF_025265405.1. NCBI lineage: Eukaryota > Metazoa > Chordata > Mammalia > Artiodactyla > Ziphiidae > Mesoplodon > Mesoplodon densirostris. The sequence continues at coordinate 10,753,509 of NW_026778195.1, read as the reverse complement.
ATCACAATGCTCCATTGCCAATATCATCACAATGCTCCATGACCACTGTCATCACAACACTCCATGACACCTGACAACACAATGATCCAGGACTCTTGTCATCACAATGCTCCATTAACTTGTCGTCACAATGCTACATGACACCTGTCATCACAACTCTCCATGAACATTTTCAGCCCAGTGCTCCATGACCCTTGTCATCACAATGTTCCATGCCCTTGTCATCCCAATGCTCCATGACCCCTGTATTCACAATGCGCCTTAGACGCTTGTCATCACAGTGCTCCATGACACATGTCATCACAATGCTCCATGCCTTTGTCAGAAAAATGCTACATGACCTTGTCATTATAATTCTCTATGCGCTTGTCATCACAATACTCCATTTCCATTGTCATCACAATCCTCCATGAACTTTGGGATCACATTGCTTCATGCCCTTGTCATCACAATGCTCCATGCTCCTTGAAATCAAAATGATCCATGACCGCTGTCATCACAATGCTCCAAACCCTTGTGATCACCATGTTCCATAACACTTGTCATCACAACGCTCCATGATGCCTGTCATCACAATACTCCATGCACTTTTCATCACAATGCTCCATGACCATTGTCACCACAATTCTCAATACACTTGTCATCACAATGCTCCTTGACACTTGTCATCAGAATGCTCCTTGAACCCTGTCACGAAGAGTCTCCATGCCTTTTTCATCACAATGCCCCATGCCATTTTCATCACAATGCTCCATGCCATTCTCATCAAAATACTCCACAAGCTTGTCATCAGAATGCTCCATGACCCTTGTCATCACAATGCTCCAAGCCATTGTCATCACAATGCTCCATTACCTTTGTCATCAGAATCCTCCCTGACACTTGGCATCACAATGCTCCATGCCATCCTCATCACAATGGTCCATTACATATGTGATCACAATGCTCCCTGACACCTGTCTTCACAATACGGCATGACCTGGTCATCACAATACTCCATGCCCTTGTCATCACAGTGTGCCATTCCAACTCTCATTGCAATACTCCATGAAAGTTATTAGACCAATGTTCCATGCCCTTGTCATCACAATGCTACATGCCCTTGTCATCACAATGCTCCATGCCCTTGTTATCACAATGCTCCGTGACCCCTGTCATCACAATGCTCCGTGACTCCAGTCATCACAATGCTTCATGAACTTTGTCATCACAATGGTCCATACCCTTGTCATCCACAGTCTCTGTGACCTTTTCAACCACAATGCTCCATGAACTTTTCATCACAACGCTCTTTGACCCTTGTCATCACAATGCTCTATGCCTTTCTCACACAATGCTCCATGACCCTTGTTATCACAATGCTCCATGCCCATGTCAGCACAATGCTCCATGACACATGTCGTCACAATGCACCATGTGCTTGTCATCACAGTGCTCCACAACATTGTCATCACAATGCTCCAAAAAATTTGTCATCACAATGCTGCACGCACTTCTCATCAAAATGCTCTCTCACCACTTATATCACAATGCTACATCACTATTTTTCACAATACTCCCTCACCCCTGTCATCACAATGTTCCATGACTCCTGTCATCACAATGCTACATGCACTTATCATCACAATGTGCGATGACCCCTGACATCACAATGTTCCATAACACTTGTCATAAAAATGTTCCATGCCACTTTTCATCTAATTGTTCCGGAACCCTGTCATCACAATGCTCCCTGCCCTTCTCATCACAATGCACAACGCCCTTGCCATCAAAATGCTCCATGACCTTTGTCATCACAAAGATCCATGACCCTTGGCATCACAATGCTCCATGTCATTTTCATCACAATGCTCCATGAACGCTCTCATTACATTGCTCCATGCACTTGTCTTCACATCGCTCCATGACACATGTCATCAGAATGCTCCATGGCCTTCCCATCACAATGCTCCATGCCCTGGCCATCACAATATCCATGACCCCTGCCATCACGATGTTCCATGGCCTTGTCATCACAAGGCTCCATGACACTTCTCATCACGATGCTCCAATAACACTGTAATCACAATGCTCTAGGCCCCTTTTCATCTCAATGATCCATGAAACCTGTCATCACAATTCACCATGCTCATCATCATAATGCTTCATGCTATTGTCATAACAATGAAATCAAAATGTTCCATGACCTCTGTCGTAACAATGATCCAAACCCTTGTAATCACAATATTCCATAACACTTGTCAACACAATGCCCCTTGACGCTCGTCATCACAATTAGCCATGGTCTTCTCATCACAATGCTCCATGACCTTCGACATCACAATGCTCAATACACTTGTCATCAACATGCTCCCTGACACTTGTTGTCTGTATGCTCCTTGAACCCTGTCATGACAAGGCTCCATGTCTTTTTCCTCCCAATGATGCATGCCCTTTTCATCAAAATGCTCCAAGACACATGTAATCACAATGGTCCATGCCATTGTCATCACAAAGCTCAATGACGCATGCCATCAGAATGCTCCTTGGTCTTCTCCTCACAATTCTCCATGCCTTTATCATCACAATGTTCCAAGACCCCTGTAATCACAATGCTCCGTGCCCCATTTCATCAGTATGCTCCATGAGACTTGTCATCACAAAGCTCCATAGTTTTGTCATCACAATTCTCCAGGACATTGTCATCACAATGCTTCACGACCTTGTCCTGAAAATTTTCAATGGCCCTTGTCATCATAATGCTCCAAACACTAATCATCACAATGCTCCATTATATTTGTCATCATAATCCTCCATTACATTGGGGATCACAGTGCTCCATGCCATTGTCTTCGCAATGGACCATGACATATGTCATCACAATGCTCCCTGACAACTGTCTTCACAATACTCCATGACCTTATCATCACAGTGCTCGATGCCATTGTCATTACAATGCACCATGCCCACTCTCATCACAATAATCTATGAAACTTGTCAGACCAATGCTCCATGCCACTTTCATCACAATGCTCCATGCTCTTCTCATCACAATGCTCCATGACCCCTGTCATCACAATGCTCCATGACTCCAGTCATCACAATGCATCATAACGTTTGTCATCACAATGGTCCATGCCCGCGTCATCACAAGGCTCTGTGACCTTTGTAACCACAATGCTCCATGAACTTTTCATCACAATTCTCTGTGAAACTTGTCATCACAGTGCTCCATGTCTTTGTCAGAACAATGCTCCATGTCCATTGTCATCACAATGTGCCTCACGCATTTCATCACAAACGTCCACAACCTTGTCATTGCAATGCTCCATAAACCTTGTAATCACAATGGTCCATGCACATCTCATCAAAATGCTCTCTCACCAGAGATATCACAATGTTCCATCACTAGTCATCACAATACTCCTACACCCTTGTAATCACAAAGTTCCATGACCCTGTCATCACAATGCTACATCCACATATCATCACAATGTTCCATGACCCCTGCCATCACAATGTTCCCTAAGTCCTGTCATCAAAATGCTCATTGACCCTTTCCATCCCAAAGCTCCAAGAACCCTGACATCACAATGTTCTATAACCCCTGCCATCAAAATGTTCCATTACACTTTTTATCAAATTGCTGCATGACCCAGTCATCAAAATGCTCCCTGCCCTTCTCATCAAAATGCTCCATGTCATTGTCATCACAATGCTCCATTACCCCTGTCATAACAATGCTCCATGACCCTTGCCATCACGATGTTCCATGGCCTTGTCATCACAAGGCTCCATGACCCTACTCATCACAATGCTCCAAGAACACTGTAATCACAATGCTCTATGCCCCTTTTCATCTCACTGATCCATGAACCCTGTCATCACAATGCACCATGCCCATCATCATAATGCTTCATGCTATTGTCATAACAACGAAATCAAAATGTTCCATGACCTCTCTCATAACAATCCTCCAAACCCTTGTGATCACAATATTCCATTACACTTGTCATCACAATGCCCCAGGATGCTCGTCATCACAGTTATCCATGGCCTTCTCATCACAATGCTCCATGATCTTCGTCATCACAATGCTCAATACACTTGTCATCACATGCTCCCTGACACTTGTTGTCTGTATGCCCCTTGAACCCTATCATGACAAGGCTCCATGCCTTTTTCATCAAAATGATCCATGCCCTTTTCATCACAATGCTCCAAGTCCCATGTAATCACAATGGTCCATGCCATTGTCATCACAAAGCTCAATGATGCATGCCTTCAGAATGATCCTTGGTCTTCTCCTCACAATGCTCCATGCCCTTGTCTTCACAATGTTCCCAGACCCCTGTAATCACAATGCTCCATTCCCCTTTTAATCAGTATGCTCCTTGAGACTTGTCATCACAAGGCTCCATGGTTTTGTCATCACAATGCTCCAGGACATTGTCATCACAATGCTTCACGACCTTGTCATCAAAATTTTCAATGACCCTTGTCATCATAATGCTCCAAACCCTAATCATCACAATGGTGCATTATATTTGTCTTCACAATCCTCCATTACATTTGGTATCACAAAGCTCCATGCCATTGTCTTCGCCAGGGACCCTGACATATATCATCACAATGCTCCCTGACACCTGTCTTCACAATACGCCATGACCTTATCATCACAATGTTCCATGCCCTTGTCATCACAATGCACCATGCCCACTCTCATCACAATAATCTATGAAACTTGTCAGACCAATGCTCCATGCCACTGTCATCACAATGCTCCATGCCCTTGTCATCACAATGCTCGATGACCCCTGTCATCACAATGCTCCGTGACTCCAGTCATCACAATGCTTCATAACGTTTGTCATCACAATGGTCCATTCCCGCGTCATCACAAGGCTCTGTGACCCTTTTAACCACAATGATCCATGAACATTTCATCGAAATGCACTTTGACCCTTGTCATCACAATGCTCCATGTTTTTGTCAGAACAATGGTACATGACCATTGTCATCACAATGTGCCACGCGCATTTCATCACAACGTTCCAAACCTTGTCATTGCAATGCTCCATAAACCTTGTAATCACAATGGTCCATGCACTTCTCATCAAAATGCTCTCTCACCAGAAATATGACAATGTTCCATCACTAGTCATCACAATACACACTCATCATTGTAATCACAATGTTCCATGACACTGTCATCACAATGCTACATCCCCTTATCATCACAATGTTCCATGACCCCTGCCATCACAATGTTCCATTAGCCCTGTCATCAAAATGCTCCATGACCCTTTCCATCCCAAAGCTCCAAGACCCCTGCCATCACAATGTTCTATAACCCCTGCCATCAAAATGTTCCATTACACTTTTTATCAAATTGCTGCATGACCCGGTCATCAAAATGCTCCCTGCCCTTCTCATCAAAATGCTCCATGACTTGTCATCACAAAGCTCCAAGACCCTTGGCATCACAATGCTCCATGTCATTGTCATCACAATGCTCCATGAACCCTCTCATCACATTGCTCCATGCCCTTGTCATCACACAGCTCCATGACACTTGTCATCACAATGCTCGATGCCCTTCTCATCACAATGCTCCATGCCCTTGTCATTACAGTCCTGCATGACCCATGTATCACAGTGTTCCGTGCCCTTGTCATCACAATGCTCCATGCCCACTCTCATCACAATAATCCATGAAACATTTCAGACCAAAGTTCCATACCCTCCTCATCACAATGCTCCATTACCCCTGTCATAACAATGCACCATGACATCTGGCATCACAATGTTCCACGGCCTAGTCATCACAAGGTTCCATGATAATTCTCATCACAATGCTCAAGACCCCTGATATCACAATGCTCCATGCCCTTGTCATCACAAAGCTCCATGACACATGTCATCAGAATGTTCGATGGCCTTCTCATCACAATGCTCCATACCCTTGTCATCACAATGCTCCAAGACCCTTGTCATCACAATGCTCCATGCCCCATTTCATCTCAATGCTCCATGAAATCTGTCATCACAATGCTCCAAGACCCTTGTCATCACAATGCTCCATGCCCCTTTTCATCTCAATGCTCCATGAACCCTGTCATCACAATGCACCATGCCCATCATCATAATGCTTCAGGCTATTGTCATCACAATGAAATCAATATTCTGCATGACCTCTGTCATCATAATGCTCCAAACCCTTGTGATCACAATGTTGCATAACACGTATCATCACAACACCCCATGACGCTCATCATCACAATTATCCATGGTCTTCTCATCACAATGCTCCATGATCTTTGTCATCACAATGCTCAATACACTTGTCATCACAATGCTCCCTGACCCTTGTCGTCAGTATGCTCCTTGAACCCTGTCATGACAAGTTTCCATGCATTTTTCATCACAATGATCCATGACCATTTCATCACAATGCTCCAAGGTCCCTGTAATCACAATGCTCCATGCCCTTGTCATCACAAAACTCCATGATGAATGTCATCAGAATGCTCCATGGCCTTCTCATCACAATGCTCTATGCCCTAGTCATAACAATGCTCCACGACACCTGTAATCACAATGCTCCATGCCCCTTTTCATCAGAATGCTCCATGAGACTTGCCATCACAAGTCTCCATGGTCTTCTCGTCACTATGTTCCTGGACCTTGACATCACCATGATCCATTCCCTTGTCATAACAATGCTCCATGACCCCTGTCATCACAATAATCCATGAACATTTTCAGCCCAATGCTCCACGACCTTCTCATCACAATGCTCCATTGCCAATATCATCACAATGCTCCATGACCACTGTCATCACAACACTCCATGACACCTGACAACACAATGATCCAGGACTCTTGTCATCACAATGCTCCATTCCCTTGTCGTCACAATGCTACATGACACCTGTCATCACAACTCTCCATGAACATTTTCAGCCCAGTGCTCCATGACCCTTGTCATCACAATGATCCATGCCATTGTCATCCCAATGCTCCATGACCCCTGTATTCACAATGATCCTTGATGCTTGTCATCACTGTGCTCCATGACACATGTCATCACAATGGTCCATGCCCTCGTCATCAACAGTCTCTGTGACCATTTTAACCACAATGCTCCATGAACTTTTCATCACAATGCTCTTTGACCCTTGTCATCACAATGCTCTATGCCTTTCTCAGCACAATGCTCCATGACCATTGTCATCACAATGCTCCATTAGCTTGTCAGCACAATGCTCCATGACACATGTCATCACAATGCAACATGCACTTGTCATCACAGTGCTCCACAACATTGTCATCACAATGCTCCATAAAATTTTTCATCACAATGCTCCCTGCACTTATCATCAAAATGCTCTCTAACCACTGATATCACAATGCTACATCACTATTTGTCATAATACTCCCTCACCCCTGTCATCACAATGTTCCATGACCCTGTCATCACAATGCTCCCTGCCCTTCTCCTCAAAATGCACAACGCCCTTGCCATCAAAATGCTCCATGACCTTTGTCATCACAAAGATCCATGACCCTTGGCATCACAATGCTCCATTTCATTGTCATCACAATGTTCCATGAAATCTCTCATCATATTGCTCCATGCCCTTGTCTTCACATAGCTCCATGACACATGTCATCAGAATGCTCCATGGCCTTCTCATCACAATGCTCCATGCCCTTGCCATCACAATGCTCCATTACCCCTGTCATAACAATGCTCCATGACCCCTTCCATCACGATGTTACTTGGCCTTGTCATCACAAGGCTCCATGACCCTTCTCATCACAATGCTCCAAGAACACTGTAATCACAATGCTATATGCCCCTTTTCATCTCAATGATCCATGAACCCTGTCATCACAAGGCACCATGCCCATCATCATAATGCTTCATGCTATTGTTATTAGAACGAAATCAAAATGTTCCATGACCTCTGTCATAACAATGCTCCAAACCCTTGTGATCACAATATTCCATAACACTTGTCATCACAATGCCCCATGATGCTCGTCATCACAATTATCCATGGTCTTCTCATCACAATGCTCTAAGACCTTGGTCATCACAATGCTCAATACACTTGTCATCAACATGCTCCCTGACACTTGTTGTCTGTATGCTCCTTGAACCCTGTCATGACAAGGCTCCATGCCTTTTACATCACAATGATCCATGCCCTTTTCTTCACAATGCTCCAAGTCCCATGTAATCACAATGGTCCATTCTATTGTCATCACAAAGCTCAATGACGCATGCCATCAGAATGCTCCTTGGTCTTCTCCTCACAATGCTCCATGCCCTTGTCTTCACAATGTTCCAAGACACCTGTAATCACAATGCTCCATTCCCCTTTTAATCAGTATGCTCCATGAGACTTGTCATCACAAGGTTCCATGGATTTGTCATCACAATGCTCCAGGACCTTGTCATCACAATGCTTCACGACCTTGTCATCAAAATTTTCAATGGCCCTTGTCATCATAATGCTCCAAACCCTAATCATCACAATGCTCCATTATATTTGTCATCACAATCCTCCATTACATTTGGTATCACAAAGCTCCATGCCATTGTCATCGCCAGGGACCCTGACATATGTCATCACAATGCTCCCTGACACCTGTCTTCACAATACTCCATGACCTTATCATCACAATGCTCCATGCCCTTGTCTTCACAATGCACCATTCCCACTCTCATCACAATAATCTATGAAACTTGTCAGACCAATGCTCCATGCCACTGTCATCACAATGCTCCATGCCCTTGTCATCACAATGCTCCATGACCCCTGTCATCACAATGCTCCGTGACTCCAGTCATCACAATGCATCATAACGTTTGTCATCATAATGGTCCATGCCAGCGTCATCACAAGGCTCTGTGACCTTTGTAACCACAATGCTCCATGCACTTTTCCTCACAATTCTCTGTGAAACTTGTCATCACAGTGCTCCATGTCTTTGTCAGAACAATGCTCCATGTCCATTTTCATCATAATGTGCCTCACGCATTTCATCACAAACGTCCACAAACTTGTCATTGCAATGCTCCATAAACGTGGTAATCACAATGGTCCATGCACTTCTCATCAAAATGCTCTCACCAGAGATATCACAATGTTCCATCAATAGTCATCACAATACTCCTACGCCCTTGTAATCACAAAGTTCCATGACCCTGTCATCACAATGCTACATCCACATATCATCACAATGTTCCATGACCCCTACCATCACAATGTTCCATAAGTCCTGTCATCAAAATGCTCAATGACCCTTTCCATCCCAAAGCTCCAAGACCCCTGACATCACAATGTTCTATAACCCCTGCCATCAAAATGTTCCATTACACTTTTTATCAAATTGCTGCATGACCCGGTCATCAAAATGCTCCCTGCCTTCTCATCAAAATGCTCCATGATTGTCATCACAAAGCTCCAAGACCCTTGGCATCACAATGCTCCATGTCATTGTCATCACAATGCTCCATGAACCCTCTCATCACATTGCTCCATGCCCTTGTCATCACACAGCTCCATGACACTTGTCATCACAATGCTCGATGCCCTTCTCATCACAATGCTCCATGCCCTGGTCATTACAGTCCTGAATGACCCATGTATCACAGTGTTCCGTGCCCTTTTCATCACAATGCTACATGCCCATTCTCATCACAATAATACATGAAACATTTCAGACCAAAGTTCCATACCCTCCTCATCACAATGCTCCATTACCACTGTCATAACAATGCACCATGACACCTGCCATCACAGTGATCCACTGCCTAGTCATCACAAGCTTCCATGATAATTCTCATCACAATGATCAAGACACCTGATATCACAATGCTCCATACCCTTGTCATCATAAAGGTCCATGACGCATGTCATCAGAATATTCCATGGGCTTCTCATCACAATGCCCCATGCCCTTGTCATCACAATGCTCCAAGACCCTTGTCATCACAATGCTCCATGCCCCATTTCATCTCAATGCTCCATGAAATCTGTCATCACAATGCTCCAAGACCCTTGTCATCACAATGCTCCATGCCCCTTTTCATCTCAATGCTCCATGAACCCTGTCATCACAATGCTCCATGCCCATCATCATAATGCTTCAGGCTATTGTCATCACAATGAAATCAATATTCTGCATGACCTCTGTCATCATAATGCTCCAAACCCTTGTGATCACAATGTTGCATAACACGTATCATCACAACACCCCATGACGCTCATCATCACAATTATCCATGGTCTTCTCATCACAATGTTCCATGATCTTTGTCATCACAATGCTCAATACACTTGTCATCACAATGCTCCCTGACCCTTGTCATCAGTATGCTCCTTGAACCCTGTCATGACAAGTTTCCATGCATTTTTCATCACAATGATCCATGACCCTTTCATCACAATGCTCCAAGGTCCCTGTAATCACAATGCTCCATGCCCTTGTCATCACAAACCTCCATGATGCATGTCATCAGAATGCTCCATGGCCTTCTCATCACAATGCTCTATGCCCTAGTCATAACAATGCTTCAAGTCCCCTGTAATCACAATGCTCCATGCCCCTTTTCATCAGAATGCTCCATGAGACTTGCCATCACAAGTCTCCATGGTCTTCTCATCACAATGTTCCAGGACCTTGACATCACCATGATCCATTCCCTTGTCATCACAATGCTCCATGACCCCTGTCATCACAATAATCCATGAACATTTTCAGCCCAATGCTCCACGACCTTCTCATCACAATGCTCCATTGCAAATATCATCACAATACTCCATGACCACTGTCATCACAACACTCCATGACATCTGACAACACAATGATCCAGGACTCTTGTCATCGCCATGCTCCATTCCCTTGTCGTCACAATGCTACATGACACCTGTCATCACAACTCTCCATGAACATTTTCAGCACAGTGCTCCATGACCCTTGTCATTACAATGATCCATGCCCTTGTCATCCCAATGCTCCATGACCCCTGTAATCACAATGCTCCTTGACGCTTGTCATCACAGTGCTCCATGACACATGTCATCACAATGCTCCATGCCTTTGTCAGCAAAATGCTACATGACCTTGTCATTACAGTGCTCTATGCGCTTGTCATCACAATACTCCATTTCCCTTGTCATCACAATCCTCCCTGAACTTTGGGATCACATTGCTTCATGCCCTTGTCATCACAATGCTCCATGCTCCTTGAAATCAAAATGATCCATGACCTCTGTCATCACAATGCTCCAAACCCTTGTGATCACAATGTTCCATAACACTTTTCATCACAAAGCTCCATGATGCCTGTCATCACAATACTCCATGCCCTTTTCATCACAATGCTCCATGACCTTTGTCACCACAATTCTCAATACACTTGTCATCACAATGCTCCCTGACACTTGTCATCAAAATGCTCCTTGAACCCTGTCACGAAAAGGCTCCATGCCTTTTTCATCACAATGCCCCATGCCATTTTCATCACAATGCTCCATGCCATTGTCATCAAAATACTCCACAAGCTTGTCATCAGAATGCTCCATGACCCTTGCCATCACAATTCTCCATGCACTTGTCAGCACAATGCTCCCTGACCCTTGTCATCACAATGCTCCAAGCCATTGTCATCACAATGCTCCATTACCTTTGTCATCAGAATCCTAGTTGACACTTGGCATCACAATGCTCCATGCCATCCTCATCACAATGGGCCATTACATATGTGATCACAATGCTCCCTGACACCTGTCTTCACAATACGGCATGACCTGGTCATCAAAATGCTCCATGTCCTTGTCATCACAGTGTGCCATTCCAACTCTCATCGCAATACTCCATGAAAGTTATTAGACCAATGTTCCATGCCCTTGTCATCACAATGCTCCATGCCCTTGTTATCACAATGCTCCATGACCCCTGTCATCACAATGCTCCGTGACTCCAGTCATCCCAATGCTTCATGACCTTTGTCATCACAATGGTCCATGCCCTCGTCATCAACAGTCTCTGTGACCTTTTTAACCACAATGCTCCATGAACTTTTCATCACAATGCTCTTTGACCCTTGTCATCACAATGCTCTATGCCTTTCTCAGCACAATGCTCCATGACCCTTGTCATCACAATGCTCCATGCGCTTGTCCGCACAATGCTCCATGACACATGTCATCACAATGCACCATGCGCTTGTCATCACAGAGCTCCACAACATTGTCATCACAATGCTCCATAAAATTTGTCATCACAATGCTCCATGCACTTCTCATCAAAATGCTCTCTCACCACTGATATCACAATGCTACATCACTATTTGTCACAATACTCCCTCACCCCTGTCATCACAATGTTCCATGACACTTTTCATCAAATTGCTCCATGACCATGTCTTCAGAATGCTCCCTGCCCTTCTCATCACAATGCACAATGCCCTTGCCATCAAAATGCTCCATGAACTTGTCATCACAAAGATCCATGACACTTGGCATCACAATGCTCCATGTCATTGTCATCACAATGCTCCATGAACGCTCTCATCACATTGCTCCATGCCCTTGTATTCACATAGCTCCATGACACGTGTCATCAGAATGCTCCATGGCCTTCTCATCACAATGCTCCAAGCCCTTGCCATCACAAAGCTCCATTACACCTGTCATAACAATGCTCCATGACCCCTGCCATCACGATGTTCCATGGCCTTGTCATCACAAGTCTCCATGACCCTTCTCATCACAATGCTCCAAGAACACTGTAATCACAATGCTCTATGCCCCTTTTCATCTCAATGATCCATGAACCCTGTCATCACAATGCACCATGCCCATCAACATAATGCTTCATGCTATTGTCATCACAACGAAATCAAAATGTTCCATGACCTCTGTCATAACAATGCTCCAAACCCTTGTGATCACAATATTCCATAACTCTTGTCATCACAATGCCCCAGGATGCTCGTCATCACAATTATCCATGGTCTTCTCATCCCAATGCTCCATGACCTTCGTCATCACAATGCTCAATACACTTGTCATCAACATGCTCCCTGACACTTGTTGTCTGTATGCTCCTTGAGCCCTGTCATGACAAGGCTCCATGCCTTTTTCATCACAATGATCCACGCCCTTTTCATCACAATGCTCCAAGTCCCATGTAATCACAATGGTCCATGCCATTGTCATCACAAAGCTCAATAACGCATGCCATCAGAATGCTCCTTGATCTTCTCCTCACAATGCTCCATGCCCTTGTCTTCACAGTGTTCCTAGACCCCTGTAATCACAATGCTCCATTCCCCTTTTAATCAGTATGCTCCATGAGACTTGTCATCACAAGGCTCCATGGTTTTGTCATCACAATGCTCCAGGACCTTGTCATCACAATGCTTCACGACCTTGTCATCAAAATTTTCAATAGCCCTTGTCATCATAATGCTCCAAACCCTAATCATCACAATGTTCCATTATATTTGTCATCACAATCCTCCATTACATTTGGTATCACAAAGCTCCATGCCATTGTCTTCGCCAGGGACCCTGACATATGTCATCACAATGCTCCCTGACACCTGTCTTCACAATACTCCATGACCTTATCATCACAATGCTCCATGCCCTTGTCATCACAATGCACCAATCCCAATCTCATCACAATAATCTATGAAACGTGTCAGACCAATGCTCCATGCCACTGTCATCAGAATGCTCCATGGCCTTCTCATCACAATGCTCCAAGCCCTTGCCACCACAGTGCTCCATTACGCCTGTCATAACAATGCTCCATGACCCCTGCCATCACGATGTTCCATGGCCATGTCATCACAAGGCTCCATGACCCTTCTCATCACAATGCTCCAAGAACACTGTAATCATAATGCTCTATGCCCCTTTTCATCTCAATGATCCATGAACCCTGTCATCACAATGCACTATGCCCATCATCATAATGCTTCATGCTATTGTCATAACAACGAAATCAAAATGTTCCAAGACCTCTGTCATAACAATGCTCCAAACTCTTGTATTCACAATATTCCATAACACTTGTCATCACAATGCCCCATGATGCTCGTCATCACAATTATCCATGGTCTTCTCATCACAATGCTCCATGACCTTCGTCATCACAATGCTCAATACACTTGTCATCAACATGCTCCCTGACACTTGTTGTCTGTATGCTCCTTGAACCCTGTCATGACAAGGCTCCATGCCTTTTTCATCACAATGATCCATGCCCTTTTTTTTTTTTTTTTTTTTTTTTTTTTTTGCGGTATGCGGGCCTCTCACTGTCGTGGCCTCCCCCGTCGCGGAGCACAGGCTCCGGACGTGCAGGCTCCGGGCGCGCAGGCTCAGCGGCCATGGCCCACGGGCCCAGCCGCTCCGCGGCACATGGGATCCTCCCAGACCGGGGCACGAACCCGTATCCCCTGCATCGGCAGGCGGACTCCCAACCACCTGCGCCACCAGGGAGGCCCGATCCATGCCCTTTTAATCACAATGCTCCAAGTCCCATGTAATCACAATGGTCCGTGCCATTGTCATCACAAAGCTCAATGACGCATGCCATCAGAATGCTCCTTGATCTTCTCTTCACATTGCTCCATGCCCTTGTGTTCACAGTGTTCCAAGACCCCTTGTAATCACAATGCTCCATTCCCCTTTTCATCAGTATGCTCCATGAGACTTGTCATCACAAGGCTCCATGGTTTTGTCATCACAATGCTCCAGGACCTTGTCATCACAATGCTTCACGACCTTGTCATCAAAATTTTCAATGGCCCTTGTCATCATAATGCTCCAAATCCTAATCATCACAATGCTCCATTATATTTGTCATCACAATCCTCCATTACATTTGGTATCACAAAGCTCCATGCCATTGTCATCGCCATGGACCATGACATATGTCATCACAATGCTCCCTGACACCTGGCTTCACAATACTCCATGACCTTATCATCACAATGCTCCATGCCCTTGTCATCACAATGCACCATTCCCACTCTCATCACAATAATCTATGAAACTTGTCAGACAAATGCTCCATGCCACTGTCATCACAATGCTCCATGCCCTTGTTATCACAATGCTCCATGACCCCTGTCATCACAATGCTCCGTGACTCCAGTCATCCCAATGCTTCATGACCTTTGTCATCACAATGGTCCATGCCCTCGTCATCAACAGTCTCTGTGACCTTTTTAACCACAATGCTCCATGAACTTTTTATCACAATGCTCTTTGACCCTTGTCATCACAATGCTCTATGCCTTTCTCAGCACAATGCTCCATGACCCTTGTCATCACAATGCTCCCTGCGCTTGTCATCATAATGCTCCATGACACATGTCATCACAGTGCACCAAGCGCTTGTCATCACAGTGCTCCACAACATTGTCATCACAATGCTCCATAAAATTTGTCATCACAATGCTCCATGCATTTCTCAAAATGCTCTCTCACCACTGATATTACAATGCTACATCATTATTTGTCACAATACTCCCTCACCCCTGTCATCACAATGTTCCATGCCTCCTGTCATCACAATGCTACATGCACTTATCATCACAATGTGCGATGATCCCTAAAATCACAATGATCCATAACACCTGTCATCAAAATGTTCCATGACACTTTTCATCAAATTGCTCCATGACCCTGTCATCAGAATGCTCCCTGCCCTTCTCATCACAATGCACAACGCCCTTGCCATCAAAATGCTCCATGACCTTTGTCATCAAAAAGATCCATGATCCTTGGCATCACAATGCTTCATGTCATTGTCATCACAATGCTCCATGAACGCTCTCATCACATTGCTCCATGCCCTTGTCTTCACATAGCTCCATGACACCTGTCATCAGAATGCTCCATGGCCTTCTCATCACAATGCTCCAAGCCCTTGCCATCACAATGCTCCACTACCCCTGTCATAACAATGCTCCATGACCCCTGCCATCACAATGCTCCAAAAACACTGTAATCACAATTCTCTATGCCCCTTTTCATCTCAATGATCCATGAACCCTATCATAACAATTCACTATGCCCATCATCATAATGCTTCATGCTATTGTCATAACAACGAAATCAAAATGTTCCATGACCTCTGTCATAACAATGCTCCAAACCCTTGTGATCACAATATTCCATAACACGTGTCATCACAATGCCCCAGGATTCTCGTCATCACAATTATCCATGGTCTTCTCATCACAATGCTCCATGACCTTCGTCATCACAATGCTCAATACACTTGTCATCAACATGCTCCCTGACACTTGTTGTCTGTATGCTCCTTGAACCCTGTCATGACAAGGCTCCATGCCTTTTTCATCACAATGATCCATGCCCTTTTCATCACAATGCTCCAAGTCCCATGTAATCACAATGGTCCGTGCCATTGTCATCACAAAGCTCAATGACGCATGCCATCAGAATGCTCCTTGATCTTCTCCTCACAATGCTCCATGCCCTTGTCTTCACAGTGTTCCAAGACCCCTGTAATCACAATGCTCCTTTCCCCTTTTAATCAGTATGCTCCATGAGACTTGTCATCACAAGGCTCCATGGTTTTGTCATCACAATGCTCCAGGACCTTGTCATCACAATGCTTCACGACCTTGTCATCAAAATTTTCAATGGCCTTTGTCATCATAATGCTCCAAACCCTAATCATCACAATGCTCCATTATATTTGTCATCACAATCCTCCATTACATTTGGTATCACAAAGCTCCATGCCATTGTCATCGCCATGGACCATGACATATGTCATCACAATGCTCCCTGACACCTGTCTTCACAATACTCCATGCCCTTATCATCACAATGCTCCATGCCCTTGTCATCACAATGCACCATTCCCACTCTCATCACAATAATCTATGTAACGTGTCAGACCAATGCTCCATGCAACTGTCATCACAATGCTCCATGCCCTTGTCATCACAATGCTCCATGACCCCTGTCATCACAGTGCTCCGTGACTCCAGTCATCACAATGCTTCATAACGTTTGTCATCACAATGGTCCATGCCCGCGTCATCACAAGGCTCTGTGACCTTTGTAACCACAATGCTCCATGAAATTTTCATCACAATTCTCTGAGAAACTTGTCATCACAATGCTCCATGTATTTGTCAGAACAATGCTCCATGACCATTGTCATCACAATGTGCCACGCGCATTTCATCACAACGTTCCAAACCTTGTCATTGCAATGCTCCATAAAACTTGTAATCACAATGGTCCATGCACTTCTCATCAAAATGCTCTCTCACCAGAGATATCACAATGTTCCATCACTAGTCATCACAATACACCCTCATCCTTGTAATCACAATGTTCCATGACACTGTCATCACAATGCTACATCCCCTTATCATCACAATGTTCCATGACCCCTGCCATCACAATGTTCCATAAGCCCTGTCGTCAAAATGCTCCATGACCCTTTCCATCCCAAAGCTCCAAGACCCCTGCCATCACAATGTTCTATAACCACTGCCATCAAAATGTTCCATTACACTTTTTATCAAGTTGATGCATGACCCGGTCATCAAAATGCTCCCTGCCCTTCTCATCAAAATGCTCCATGACTTGTCATCACAAAGCTCCAAGACCCTTGGCATCACAATGCTCCATGTCATTGTCATCACAATGCTCCATGAACCCTCTCATCACATTGCTCCAAGCCCTTGTCATCACACAGCTCCATGACACTTATCATAACAATGCTCGATGCCCTTCTCATCACAATGCTCCATGCCCTTGTCATTACAGTCCTGCATGACCCATGTATCACAGTGTTCCGTGCCCTTGTCATCACAATGCTCCATGCCCACTCTCATCACAATAATCCATGAAACATTTCAGACCAAAGTTCCATACCCTTCTCATCAAAATGCTCCGTTACCCCTGTCATAACAATGCACCATGACAGCTGCCATCACAATGATCCACGGCCTAGTCATCACAAGGTTCCATGATAATTACCATCACAATGCTCAAGACACCTGATATCACAATGCTCCATGCCCTTGTCATCGTAAAGCTCCATGACGAATGTCATCAGAATATTCCATGGGCTTCTCATCACAATGCTCCATGCCCTTGTCATCACAATGCTCCAAGACCCTTGTCATCACAATGCTCCATGCCCCTTTTCATCAAAATGCTCCATGAGACTTTCCATCACAAGTCTCCATGATCTTCACATCACAATGTTCCAGGACCTTGACATCACCATGATCCATTCCCTTGTCATCACAATGCTCCATGACCCCTGTCATCACAATGCTCCATGCCCTTGTCATCACAATGCTCCAAGACCCTTGTAATCACAATGCTCCATGCCCCTTTTCATCTCAATGCTCCATGAACCCTGTCATCACAATGCTCCATGCCCATCATCATAATGCTTCAGTCTATTGTCATCACAATGAAATCAATATTCTGCATGACCTCTGTCATCATAATACTCCAAACCCTTGTGATTACAATGTTGCATAACACGTATCATCACAACACCCCATGACTTTCATCATCACTATTATCCATGGTCTTCTCATCACAATGCTCCATGATCTTTGTCATCACAATGCTCAATACATTTGTCATCACAATGCTCCCTGACCCTTGTCGTCAGTATGTTCCTTGAACCCTCTCATGACAAGTTTCCATGCATTTTTCATCACAATGATCCATGACCATTTCATCACAATGCTCCAAGGTCCCTGTAATAACAATGCTCCATGCCCTTGTCATCACAAACCTCCATGACGCATGTCATCAGAATGCTCCATGGCCTTCTCATCACAATGCTCTATGCCCTAGTCATAAAAGTGCTCCAAGACCCATGTAATCACAATGCACCATGCAACTTTTCATCAGAATGCTCCATGAGACTTTCCATCACAAGTCTCCATGATCTTAACATCACAATGTTCCAGGACCTTGACATCACCATGATCCATTCCCTTGTCATCACAATGCTCCATGACCCCTGTCATCACAATACTCCATGCCCTTTTCATCACAATGCTCCATGACCTTTGTCACCACAATTCTCAATACACATGTCATCACAATGCTCCCTGACACTTGTCATCAGAATGCCCCTTGAACCCTGTCACGAAAAGGCTCCATGCCTTTTTCATCACAGTGCCCCATGCCATTTTCATCCCAATGCTCCATGCCATTGTCATCAAAATACTCCACAAGCTTGTCATCCGAATGCTCCATGACCCTTGTCATCACAGTACTCCATGCACTTGTCAGCACAATGCTCCCTGACCGTTGTCATCACAATGCTCCAAGCCATTGTCATCACAATGCTCCATTACCTTTGTCATCAGAATCCTCCCTGACACTTGGCATCACAATGCTCCATGCCATCCTCATCACAGTGTGCCATTCCAAATCTCATGGCAATACTCCATGAAAGTTATTAGACCAATGTTCCATGCCCTTGTCACCACAATGCTCCATGCCCTTTTTATCACAATGCTCCATGACCCCTGTCATCACAATGCTCCGTGACTCCAGTCATCACAATGCTTCATGAGCTTTGTCATCACAATGGTCCATGCCCTCGTCATCAACAGTCTCTGTGACCTTTTTAACCACAATGCTCCATGAACTTTTCATCACAATGCTCTTTGACCCTTGTCATCACAATGCTCTATGCCATTCTCAGCACAATGCTCCATGACCCTTGTCATCACAATGCTCCATGCGCTTGTCAGCACAATGCTCCATGACACATGTCATCACAATGCACCATGCGCTTGTCATCACAGTGCTCCACAACATTGTCATCACAATGCTCCATAAAATTTGTCATCACAATGCTCCATGCACTTCTCATCAAAATGCTCTCTCACCACTGATATCACAATGCTACATCACTATTTGTCACAATACTCCCTCACCCCTGTCATCACAATGTTCAATGACTCCTGTCATCACAATGCTACATGCACTTATCATCACAATGTTCGATGACCCCTGAAATCACAATATTCCATAACACCTGTCATCAAAATGTTCCATGACACTTTTCATCAAATTGCTCCATGACCCTGTCATCAGAATGCTCCCTGCCCTTCTCATCACAATGCACAACGCCCTTGCCATCCAAATGCTCCATGACCTTTGTCATCACAAAGATCCATGACCCTTGGCATCACAATGCTCCATGTCATTGTCATCACAATGCTCCATGAACGCTCTCATCACATTGCTCCATGCCCTTGTCTTCACATAGCTCCATGACACGTGTCATCAGAATGCTCCATGGCCTTCTCATCACAAAGCTCCAAGGCCTTGCCATCACAAAGCTCCATTACACCTGTCATAACAATGCTCCATGACACCTGACATCACGATGTTCCATGGCCTTGTCATCACAAGGCTCCATGACCCTTCTCATCACAATGCTCCAAGAACACTGTAATCACAATGCTCTATGCCCCTTTTCATCTCAATGATCCATGAACCCTGTCATCACAATGCACCATGCCCATCATCATAATGCTTCATGCTATTGTCATAACAATGAAATCAAAATGTTCCATGACCTCTGTCATAACAATGCTCCAAACCCTTGTGATCACAATATTCCATAACACTTGTCATCACAATGCCCCAGGATGCTCGTCATCACAATTATCCATGGTCTTCTCATCACAATGCTCCATGACCTTCGTCATCACAATGCTCAATACACCTGTCATCAACATGCTCCCTGACACTTGTTTTCTGTATGCTCCTTGAACCCTGTCATGACAAGGCTCCATGCCTTTTTCATCACAATGATCCATGCCCTTTTCATCACAATGCTCCAAGTCCCATGTAATCACAATGGTCCATGCCATTGTCATCACAAAGCTCAATGACGCATGCCATCAGAATGCTCCTTGGTCTTCTCCTCACAATGCTCCCTGCCCTTGTCTTCACAATGTTACAAGACCCCTGTAATCACAATGCTCCATTCCCCTTTTAATCAGTATGCTCCATAAGACTTGTCATCACAAGGCTCCATGGTTTTGTCATCACAAGGCTCCAGGACCTTGTCATCACAATGCTTCACGACCTTGTCATCAATATTTTCAATGGCCCTTGTCATCATAATGCTCCAAACCCTAATCATCACAATGCTCCATTATATTTGTCATCACAATCCTCCATTACATTTGGTATCACAAAGCTCCATGCCATTGTCATCGCCATGGACCATGACATATGTCATCACAATGCTCCCAGACACCTGTCTTCACAATACTCCATGACCTTATCATCACAATGCTCCATGCCCTTGTCATCACAATGCACCATGCCCACTCTCATCACAATAATCTATGAAACTTGTCAGACCAATGCTCCATGCCACTGTCATCACAATGCTCCATGCCCTTGTCATCACAATGCTCCATGACCCCTGTCATCACAATGCTCCGTGACTCCAGTCATCACAATGCTTCATAACGTTTGTCATCACAATGGTCCATGCCCGCGTCATCACAAGGCTCTGTGACCTTTGTAACCACAATGCTCCATGAACTTTTCATCACAATTCTCTGAGAAACTTGTCATCACAATGCTCCATGTCTTTGTCAGAACAATGCTCCATGACCATTGTCATCACAATGTGCCACACGCATTTCATCACAACGTTCCAAACCTTGTCATTGCAATGCTCCATAAACCTTGTAATCACAATGGTCCATGCACTTCTCATCAAAATGCTCTCTCACCAGAGATATCACAATGTTCCATCACTAGTCATCACAATACACCCTCATCCTTGTAATCACAATGTTCCATGACACTCTCATCACAATGCTACATCCCCTTATCATCACAATGTTCCATGACCCCTGCCATCAGAATATTCCATCAGCCCTGTCATCAAAATGCTCCATGACCCTTTCCATCCCAAAGCTCCAAGACCCCTGCCATCACAATGTTCTATAACCACTGCCATCAAAATGTTCCATTACACTTTTTATCAAATTGCGGCATAAACCGGTCATCAAACTGCTCCATGCCCTTCTCATCAAAGTGCTCCATGACTTGTCATCACAAAGCTCCAAGACACTTGGCATCACAATGCTCCATGTCATTGTCATCACAATGCTCCATGAACCCTCTCATCACATTGCCCCAAGCCCTTGTCATCACACAGCTCCATGACACTTGTCATCACAATGCTCGATGCCCTTCTCATCACAATGCTCCATGCCTTTGTCATTACAGTCCTGCATGACCCATGTATCACAGTGTTCCATGCCCTTGTCATCACAATGCTCCATGCCCACACTCATCACAATAATCCATGAAATATTTCAGACAAAAGTTCCATACCCTTCTCATCACAATGCTCCATTACCCCTGTCATAACAATGCACCATGACAGCTGCCATCACAATGATCCACGGCCTAGTCATCACAAGCTTCCATGATAATTCTCATCAAAATGTTCAAGACCCCTGATATCACAATGCTCCATGCCCTTGTCATCACAAAGCTCCATGACGCATGTCATCAGAATGTTCCTTGGCCTTCTCATCACAATACTCCATGCACTTGTCATCACAATGCTCCAAGACCCTTGTCATCACAATGCTCCTTGCCCCATTTCATCTCAATTCTCCATGAAATCTGTCATCACAATGCTCCAAGACCCTTGTAATCACAATGCTCCATGCCCCTTTTCATCTCAGTGCTCCATGAACCCTGTCATTACAATGCACCATGAACATCATCATAAAGCTTCAGGCTATTTTCATCACAAAGAAATCAATATTCTGCATGACCTCTGTCATCATAATGCTCCAAACACATGTGATCACAGTGTTGCATAACACGTATCATCACAACACCCCATGACGCTCATCATCACAATTATCCATGGTCTTCTCATCACAATGTTCCATGATCTTTGTCATCACAATGCTCAATACACTTGTCATCACAATGCTCCCGGAACCTTTTCGTCAGTATGCTCCTTGAACCCTGTCATGACAAGTTTCCATGCATTTTTCATCACAATGATCCATGACCATTTCATCACAATGCTCCAAGGTCCCTGTAATCACAATGCTCCATGCCCTTGTCATCACAAAACTCCATGACGCATGTCATCAGAATGCTCCATGGACTTCTCATCACAATGCTCTATGCCCTAGTCATAACAATGCTCCAAGACCCCTGTAATCACAATGCTCCATGCCCCTTTTCTTCAGAATGCTCCATGAGGCTTGCCATCACAAGTCTCCATGGTCTTCTCATCACAATGTTCCAGGACCTTGTCATCACAATGCTTCACGACCTTGTCATCAATATTTTCAATGGCCCTTGTCATCATAATGCTCCAAACCCTAATCATCACAATGCTCCATTATATTTGTCATCACAATCCTCCATTACATTTGGTATCACAAAGCTCCATGCCATTGTCATCGCCATGGACCATGACATATGTCATCACAATGCTCCCTGACACCTGTCTTCACAATACTCCATGACCTTATCATCACAATGCTCCATGCCCTTGTCATCACAATGCACCATGCCAACTCTCATCACAATAATCTATGAAACTTGTCAGACCAATGCTCCATGCCACTGTCATCACAATGCTCCATGACCTTGTCATCACAATGCTCCATGACCCCTGTCATCACAATGCTCCGTGACTCCAGTCATCACAATGCTTCTTAACGTTTGTCATCACAATGGTCCATTCCCGCGTCATCACAAGGCTCTGTGACCTTTGTAACCACAATGCTCCATAAACTTTTCATCACAATTCTCTGAGAAACTTCTCATCACAATGCTCCATGTCTTTGTCAGAACAATGCTCCATGACCATTGTCATCACAATGTGCCACGTGCATTTCATCACAACGTTCCAAACCTTGTCATTGCAATGCTCCATAAACCTTGTAATCACAATGGTCCATGCACTTCTCATCAAAATGCACTCTCACCAGAGATATCACAATGTTCCATCACTAGTCATCACAATACACCCTCATCCTTGTAATCACAATGTTCCATGACACTGTCATCACAATGGTACATCCCCTTATCATCACAATGTTCCATGACCCCTGCCATCACAATGTTCCATAAGCCCTGTCATCAAAATGCTCCATGACCCTTTCCATCCCAAAGATCCAAGACCCCTGTCATCACAATGTTCTATAACCCCTGCCATCAAAATGTTCCATTATACTTTTTATCAAATTGCTGCATGACGCGGTCATCAAAATGCTCCCTGCCCTTCTCATCAAAATGCTCCATGATTTGTCATCACAAAGCTCCAAGACCCTTGGCATCACAATGCTCCATGTCACTGTCATCATAGTGCTCCATGAACAAGCTCATCACATTGCTCCATCGCCTTGTCATCACACAGCTCCATGACACTTGTCATCACAATGCTCGATGCCCTTCTCATCACAATGCTCCATGCCCTTGTCATTACAGTCCAGCATGACCAATGTATCACAGTGTCCCTTGCCCTTGTCATCACAATGCTCCATGCCCACTCTCATCACAATAATCCATGAAACATTTCAGACCGAAGTTCCATACCCTTCTCATCACAATGCTCCATTACCCCTGTCATAACAATGCACCATGACACCTGCCATCACAGTGATCCACGGCCTAGTCATCACAAGGTTCCATGATAATTCTCATCACAATGCTCAAGACCCCTGATATCACAATGCTCCATGCCCTTGTCATCACAAAGCTCCATGACGCATGTCATCAGAATGTTCCATGGCCTTCTCATCACAGTGCTCCATGCCCTTGTCATCAAAATGCTCCAAGACCCTTGTAATCACAATGCTCCATGCCCCATTTCATTTCAATGCTCCATGAAATCTGTCATCACAATGCTCCAAGACCCTTGTAATCACAATGCTCCATGCCCCTTTTCATCTCAATGCTCCATGAACCCTGTCATTACAATGCACCATGCCCATTATCATAATGCTTCAGGCTATTGTCATCACAATGAAATCAATATTCTGCAGGACCTCTGTCATCATAATGCTCCAAATCCTTGTGATCACAGTGTTGCATAACACGTATCATCACAACACCCCATGACGCTCATCATCACAATTATCCATGGTCTTCTCATCACAATGCTCCATGATCTTTGTCATCACAATGCTCAATACACTTGTCATCACAATGCTCCCGGAACCTTTTCGTCAGTATGCTCCTTGAACCCTGTCATGACATGTTTCCTTGCCTTTTTCATCACAATGATCCATGACCATTTCATCACAATGCTCCAAGGTCCCTGTAATCACAATGCTCCATGCCCTTGTCATCACAAAACTCCATGATGCATGTCATCAGAATTCTCCATGGACTTCTCATCACAATGCTCTATGCCCTAGTCATAATAATGCTCCAAGACCCCTGTAATCACAATGCTCCATGCCCCTTTTCATCAGAATGCTCCATGAGACTTGCCAACACAAGTCACCATGGTCTTCTCATCACAATGATCCAGGACCTTGACATCACCAGGATCCATGCCCTTGTCATCACAATGCTCCATGACTCCTGTCATCACAATAATCCATGAACATTTTCAGCCCAATGCTCCACGACCTTCTCATCACAATGCTCCATTGCCAATATCATCACAATGCTCCATGACCACTGTCATCACAACACTCCATGACACCTGACAACACAATGATCCAGGACTCTTGTCATCACAATGCTCCATTCCCTTGTCGTCACAATGCTACATGACACCTATCATCACAACTCTCCATGAACATTTTCAGCCCAGTGCTCCATGACCCTTGTCATCACAATGATCCATGCCCTTGTCATCCCAATGCTCCATGACCCCTGTATTCACAATGCTCCTTGACGCTTGTCATCACAGTGCTCCATGACACATGTCATCACAATGCTCCATGCCTTTGTCAGCAAAATGCTACATGAACTTGACATTACAATGCTCTATGCACTTGTCATCACAATACTCCATTTCCATTGTCATCACAATCCTCCATGAACTTTGGGATCACATTGCTTCATGCCCTTGTCATCACAATGCTCCATGCTCCTTGAAATCAAAATGATCCATGACCTCTGTCATCACAATGCTCCAAAACCTTGTGATCACAATGTTCCATAACACTTGTCATCACAACGCTCCATGATGCCTGTCATCACAATACTCCATGCCCTTTTCATCACAATGCTCCATGACCTTTGTCACCACAATTCTCAATACACTTGTCATCACAATCCTCCCTGACACTTGTCATCAAAATGCTCCTTGAACCCTGTCACGAAAAGGCTCCATGCCTTTTTCATCACAATGCCCCATGCCATTTTCATCAGAATGCTCCATGCCATTGTCATCAAAATACTCCACAAGCTTGTCATCAGAATGCTCCATGACCCTTGTCATCACAATTCTCCATGCATTTTTCATCACAATGATCCATGCCCTTTTCATCACAATGCTCCAAGTCCCATGTAATCACAATGGTCCATGCCATTGTCATCACAAAGCTCAATGACGCATGCCATCAGAATGCTCCTTGGTCTTCTCCTCACAATGCTCCATGCCCTTGTCTTCACAGTGTTCCATGCCCTTGTCATCACAATGCTCCATGCCCATGTTATCACAATGCTCCATGACCCCTCTCATCACAATGCTCCGTGACTCCAGTCATCACAATGCTTCATGACTTTTGTCATCACAATGGTCCATGCCCTCGTCATCAACCGTCTCTGTGACCTTTTTAACCACAATGCGCCATGAACATTCTCAGCACAATGCTCCATGACTCTTGTCATCACATTGCTCCATGCGCTTTTCAGCACAATGCTCCATGACACATGTCATCACAATGCACCATGCGCTTGTCATCACAGTGCTCCACAACATTGTCATCACAATGCTCCATAAAATTTGTCATCACAATGCTCCATGCACTTCTCATCAAAATGCTCTCTCACCACTGATATCACAATGCTACATCACTATTTGTCACAATACTCCCTCACCCCTGTCATCACAATGTTCCATGACTCCTGTCATCACAATGCTACATGCACTTATCATCACAATGTTCGATGATCCCTGAAATCACAATGTTCCATAACACCTGTCATCAAAATGTTCCATGACACTTTTCATCAAATTGCTCCATGACCCTGTCATCAGAATGCTCCCTGGCCTTCTCATCACAATGCACAACGCCCTTGCCATCAAAATGCTCCATGACCTTTGTCATCACAAGGATCCAAGACACTTGGCTTCACAATGCTCCATGTCATTGTCATCACAATGCTCCATGAACCCTCTCATCACATTGCTCCATGCCCTTGTCATCACACAGCTCCATGACACTTGTCATCACAATGCTCGATGCCCTTCTCATCACAATGCTCCATGCCTTTGTCATTACAGTCCTGCATGACCCATGTATCACAGTGTTCCGTGCCCTTGTCATCACAATGCTCCATGCCCACACTCATCACAATAATCCATGAAACATTTCAGACCAAATTACCATACCCTTCTCATCACAATGCACCATGACACCTGCCATCACAATGATCCACGGCCTAGTCATCACAAGGTTCCATGATAATTCTCATCACAATGCTCAAGACCCCTGATATCACAATGCTCCATGCCCTTGTCATCACAAAGCTCCATGACGCATGTCATCAGAATGTTCCATGGCCTTCTCATCACAATGCTCCATGCCCTTGTCATCACAATGCTCCAAGACCCTTATCATCACAATGCTCCATGACCCATTTCATCTCAATGCTCCATGAAATCTGTCATCACAATGCTCCAAGACCCTTGTAATCACAATGCTCCATGCCGCTTTTCATCTCAATGCTCCATGAACCCTGTCATCACAATGCACCATGCCCATCATCATAAGGCTTCAGGCTATTGTCATCACAATGAAATCAATATTCTGCATGACCTCTGTCATCATAATGCTCCAAACCCTTGTGATCACAATGTTGCATAACACGTATCATCACAACACCCCATGATGCTCATCATCACAATTATCCATAGTCTTCTCATCACAATGCTCCATGATCTTTGTCATAACAATGCTCAATACACTTGTCATCACAATGCTCCCTGACCCTTGTCGTCAGTATGCTCCTTGAACCGTGTCATGAAAAGTTTCCATGCATTTTTCATCACAATGATCCATGACCATTTCATCACAATGCTCCAAGGTCCCTGTAGTCACAATGCTCCATGCCCTTGTCATCACAAAACTCCATGACGCATGTCATCAGAATTCTCCATGGCCTTCTCATCACAATGCTCTATGCCCTAGTCATAACAATGCTCCAAGACCCCTGTAATCACAATGCTCCATGCCCCTTTTCATCAGAATGCTCCATGAGACTTGCCATCACAAGTCTCCATGGTCTTCTCATCACAATGTTCCAGGACCTTGACATCACCATGATCCATTCCCTTGTCATCACAATGCTCCATGACCCCTGTCATCAAAATAATCCATGAACATTTTCAGCCCAATGCTCCACGACCTTCTCATCACAATGCTCCATTGCCAATATCATCACAATGCTCCATGACCACTGTCACCACAACACTTCATGACACCTGACAACACAATGATCCAGGACTCTTGTCATCACAATGCTCCATTCCCTTGTCGTCACAATGCTACATGAAACCTGTCATCACAACTCTCCATCAACATTTACAGCCCAGTGCTCCATGAACCTTGTCATCACAATGATCCATGCCCTTGTCATCCCAATGCTCCATGACCCCTGTATTCACAATGCTCCTTGACGCTTGTCATCACAGTGCTCCATGACTCATGTCATCACAATGCTCCATGCCTTTGTCAGCAAAATGCTACATGACCTTGTCATTACAATGCTCTATGCGCTTGTCATCACAATACTCCATTTCCATAGTCATCACAATCCGCCATGAACTTTGGGATCACATTGCTTCATGCCCTTGTCATCACAATGCTCCATGCTCCTTGAAATCAAAATGATCCATGACCTCTGTCATCACAATGCTCCAAACCCTTGTGATCACAATGTTCCATAACACTTGTCATCACAATACTCCATGCCCCTTTCATTACAATGCTCGATGACCTTTGTCACCACAATTCTCAATACACATGTCATCACAATGCTCCCTGACACTTGTCATCAGAATGATCCTTGAACCCTGTCACGAAATGGCTCCATGCCTTTTTCATCACAATGCCCTATGCCATTTTCATCACAATGCTCCATGCCATTGTCATCAAAATACTCCACAAGCTTGTCATCAGAATGCTCCATGACCCTTGTCATCACAATTCTCCATGCACTTGTCAGCACAATGCTCCCTGACCATTGTCATCACAATGCTCCATTACCTTTGTCATCAGAATCCTCCCTGACACTTGGCCTCACAATGCTCCATGCCATCCTCATCACAATGGGCCATTACATATGTGATCACAATGCTCCCTGACACCTGTTTTCACAATAGGGCGTGACCTGGTCATCACAATGCTCCATGCCCTTGTCATCACAGTGTGCCATTCCAACTCTCATCGCAATACTCCATGAAAGTTGTTAGACCAATGTTCCATGTCCTTGTCAGCACAATGCTCCATGACACATGTCATCACAATGCACCATGTGCTTGTCATCACAGTGCTCCACAACATTGTCATCACAATGCTCCATAAAATTTGTCATCACAATGCTCCATGCACTTCTCATCAAAATGCTCTCTCACCACTGATATCACAATGCTACATCACAATTTGTCACAATACTCCCTCACCCCTGTCATCACAATGTTCCATGACTCCTGTCATCACAATGCTACATGCACTTATCATCACAATGTTCGATGACCCCTGACATCACAATGTTCCATAACACCTGTCATAACAATGCACCATGACACCTGCCATCACAATGATCCACGGCCTAGTCATCACAAGGTTCCATGATAATTCTCATCACAATGCTCAAGACCCTGATATCACAATGCTCCATGCCCTGGTCATCACAAATCTCTATGACGCACGTCATCAGAATGTTCCATGGCCTTCTCATCACAATGCTCCTTGCCCTTGTCATCACAATGCTCCTTGCCCTTGTCATCACTATGCTCCAAGACCCTTGTAATCACCATGCTCCATGCCACTTTTCATCTCAATGCTCCATGAACCCTGTCTTCACAATGCACCATGCCCATCATCATAATGCTTCAGGCTATTGTCATCACAATGAAATCAATATTCTGCATGACCTCTGTCATCATAATGCTCCAAACCCTTGTGATCACAGTGTTGCATAACACGTATCATCACAACACCCCATGACGCTCATCATCACAATTATCCATGGTCTTCTCATCACAATGTTCCATGATATTTGTCATCACAATGCTCAATACACTTGTCATCACAATGCTCCCTGAACCTTGTCGTCAGTATGCTCCTTGAACCCTGTCATGACAAGTTTCCATGCATTTTTCATCACAATGATCCATGACCATTTCATCACAATGCTCCAAGGTCCCAGTAATCACAATGCTCCATGCCCTTGTCATCACAAAACTCCATGACGCATGTCATCAGAATGCTCCATGGCCTTCTCATCACAATGCTCTATGCCCTAGTCATAACAATGCTCCACGACCCCTGTAATCACAATGCTCCATGCCCCTTTTCATCAGAATGCTCCATGAGACTTGCCATCACAAGTCTCCATGGTCTTCTCATCACAATGTTCCAAGACCTTGACATCACAATGATCCATTCCCTTGTCATCACAATGCTCCATGACCCCTGTAATCACAATAATCCATGAACATATTCAGCCCAATGCTCCACGACCTTCTCATCACAATGCTCCATTGCCAATATCATCACAATGCTCCATGACCACTGTCATCACAACACTCCATGACACCTGACAACACAATGATCCAGGACTCTTGTCATCACAATGCCCCTTTCCCTTGTCGTCACAATGCTACATGACACCTGTCATCACAACTCTCCATGAACATTTTCAGCCCAGTGCTCCATGACCCTTGTCATCACAATGATCCATGCCCTTGTCTTCCCAATGCTCCATGACCCCTGTTTTCACAATGCTCCTTAGACGCTTGTCATCACAGTGCTCCATGACACATGTCATCACAATGCTCCATGCCTTTGTCAGCAAAATGCTACATGACCTTGTCATTACAATGCTGTATGCACTTGTCATCACAATACTCCATTTCCATTGTCATCACAATCCTCCATGAACTTTGGGATCACATTGCTTCATGCCCTTGTCATCACAATGCTCCATGCTCCTTGAAATCAAAATGATCCATGACCTCTGTCATCACAATGCTCCAAACCCTTGTGATCACAATGTTCCATAACACTTGTCATCACAACGCTCCATGATGCCTGTCATCACAATACTCCATGCCCTTTTCATCACAATGCTCCATGACGTTTGTCACCACAATTCTCAATACACTTGTCATCACAATGCTCCATGACCTTTGTCACCACAATTCTCAATACACTTGTCATCACAATGCTCCCTGACACTTGTCATCAGAATGCTCCTTGAACACTGTCACGAAAAGGCTCCATGCCTTTTTCATCACAATGCCCCATGCCATTTTCTTCACAATGCTCCATGCCATTGTCATCAAAATACTCCACAAGCTTGTCATCAGAATGCTCCATGACCCTTGTCATCACAATTCTCCATGCACTTGTCAGCACAATGCTCCCTGACCCTTGTCATCACAATGCTCCAAGCCATTGTCATCACAATGCTCCATTACCTTTGTCATCAGAATCCTCCCTGACACTTGGCATCACAATGCTCTATGCCATCCTCATCACAATGGGCCATTACATATGTGATCACAATGCTCCCTGACACCTGTCTTCACAATACGGCATGACCTGGTCATCACAATGCTCCATGCCCTTGTCATCACAGTGTGCCATTCCAACTCTCATCGCAATACTCCATGAAAGTTATTAGACCAATGTTCCATGCCCTTGCCATCAAAATGCTCCATGCCCTTGTTATCACAATGCTCCATGACCCTGTCATCACAATGCTCCGTGACTCCAGTCATCACGATGCTTCATGACCTTTGTCATCAAAATGGTCCATGCCCTCGTCATCAACAGTCTCTGTGACCTTTTTAACCACAATGCTCCATGAACTTTTCATCACAATGCTCTTTGACCCTTGTCATCACAATGCTCTATGCCTTTCTCAGAACAATGCTCCAGGACCCTTGTCATCACAATGCTCCATGCGCTTGGCAGTACAATGCTCCATGACACATCTCATCACAATGCACAACGCCCTTGCCATCAAAATGCTCCATGACCTTTGTCATCACAAAGTTCCATGACCCTTGGCATCACAGTGCTCCATGTCATTGTCATCACAGTTCTCCATGAACGCTCTCATCACATTGCTCCATGCCCTTGTCTTTACATAGCTCCATGACACATGTCATCAGAATGCTCCATGGCCTTCTCATCACAGTGCTCCAAGCCCTTGCCATCACAATGCTCCATTACCCCTGTCATAACAATGCTTCATGACCCCTGCCATCACGATGTTCCATGGCCTTGTCATCACAAGGCTACATGACCCTTCTCATCACAATGCTCCAAGAACACTGTAATCACAATGCTCTATGCCCCTTTTCATCTCAATGATCCATGAGCCCTGTCATCACAATGCACTATGCCCATCATCATAATGCTTCATGCTATTGTCATAACAACGAAATCAGAATGTTCCATGACCTCTGTCATAACAATGTTCCAAACCCTTGTGATCACAATATTCCATAACACTTGTCATCACAATGCCCCAGGATGCTCGTCATCACAATTATCCATGGTCTTCTCATCACATTGCTCCATGACCTTCGTCATCAAAATGCTCAATACACTTGTCATCAACATGCTCCCTGACACTTGTTGTCTGTATGCTCCTTGAACCCTGTCATGACAAGGCTCCATGCCTTTTTCATCACAATGATCCATGCCCTTTTCATCACAATGCTCCAACTCCCATGTAATCACAATGGTCCATGCCATTGTCATCACAAAGCTCAATGACGCATGCCATCACAATGCTCCTTGGTCTATTCTTCACAATGCTCCCTGCCCTTGTCTTCACAATGTTCCAAGACCCCTGTAATCACAATGCTCCATTCCCCTTTTAATCGGTATGCTCCATGAGACTTGTCATCACAAGGCTCCATGGTTTTGTCATCACAATGCTCCAGGACCTTGTCATCACAATGCTTCACGACCTTGTCATCAAAATTTTCAATGGCCTTTGTCATCATAATGCTCCAAACCCTAATCATCACAATGCTCCATTATATTTGTCATCACAATCCTCCATTACATTTGGTATCACAAAGCTCCATGCCATTGTCATCGCCATGGACCATGACATATGTCATCACAATGCTCCCTGACACCTGTCTTCACAATACTCCATGACCTTATCATTACAATGCTCCATGCCCTTGTCATCACAATGCACCATGCCCACTCTCATCACAATAATCTATGAAACTTGTCAGACCAATTCTCCATGCCACTGTCATCACAATTCTCCATGCCCTTGTCATCACAATGCTCCATGACCCCTGTCATCACAATGCTCCGTGACTCCAGTCATCACAATGCTTCATAACGTTTGTCATCACAATGGTCCATGCCCGCGTCATCACAAGGCTCTGTGACCTTTGTAACCACAATGCTCCATGAACTTTTCATCACAATTCTCTGAGAAACTTGTCATCACAATGCTCCATGTCTTTGTCAGAACAGTGCTCCATGAACATTGTCATCACAATGTGCCACGCACATTTCATCACAACGTTCCAAACCTTGTCATTGCAATGCTCCATAAACCTTGTAATCACAATGGTCCATGCACTTCTCATCAAAATGCTCTCTCACCAGAGATATCACAATGTTCCATCATTAGTCATCACAATACACCCTCATCCTTGTAATCACAATGTTCCATGAAACTGTCATCTCAATGCTACATCCCCTTATCATCACAATGTTCCATGACCCCTGCCATCACAATGTTCCATAAGGCCTATCATCAAAATGCTCCATGACACTTTCCATCCCAAAGCTCCAAGACCCCTGCCATCACAATGTTCTATAACCCCTGCCATCAAAATGTTCCATTACACTTTTTATCAAATTGCTGCATGACCCGGTCATGAAAATGCTCCCTGCACTTCTCATCAAAATGCTCCATGACTTGTCATCACAAAGCTCCAAGACCCTTGGCATCACAATGCTCCATGTCATTGTCATCACAATGCTCCATGAACCCTCTCATCACATTGCTCCATGCCCTTGTCATCACAAAGCTCCATGACACTTGTCATCACAATGCTCGATGCCCTTCTCATCACAATGCTCCATGCCCTTGTCATTACAGTCCTGCATGACCCATGTATCACAGTGTTCCGTGCCCTTGTCATCACAATGCTCCATGCCCACTCTCATCACAATAATCCATGAAACATTTCAGACCAAAGTTCCATACCCTTCTCATCACAATGCTCCATTACCCGTGTCATAACAATGCACCATGACACCTGCCATCACAATGATCCACGGCCTAGTCATCAAAAGGTTCCATGATAATTCTCATCACAATGCTCAAGACCCCTGATATCACAATGCTCCATGCCCTGGTCATCACAAAGCTCCATGACGCACGTCATCAGAATGTTCCATGGCCTTCTCATCACAATGCTCCTTGCCCTTGTCATCAAAATGCTCCAAGACCCTTGTCATCACAATGCTCCATGCCGCTTTTCATCTCAATGCTCCATGAACCCTGTCATCACAATGCACCATGCCCATCATCATAATGCTTCAGGCTATTGTCATCACAATGAAATCAATATTCTGCATGACCTCTGTCATCATAATGCTCCAAACCCTTGTGATCACAATGTTGCATAACACGTATCATCACAACACCCCATGACGCTCATCATCACAATTATCCATGGTCTTCTCATCACAATGCTCCATGATCTTTGTCATCACAATGCTCAATACACTTGTCATCACAATGCTTCCTGACCCTTGTCGTCAGTATGCTCCTTGAAGCCTGTCATGACAAGTTTCCATGCAATTTTCATCACAATGATCCATGACCATTTCATCACAATGCTCCAAGGTCCCTGTAATCACAATGCTCCATGCCCTTGTCATCACAAAACTCCATGATGCATGTCATCAGAATGCTCCATGGCCTTCTCATCACAATGCTCTATGCCCTAGTCATAACAATGCTCCAAGACCCCTGTAATCACAATGCTCCATGCCCCTTTTCATCAGAATGCTCCATGAGACTTGCCATCACAAGTCTCCATGGTCTTCTCATCACAATGTTCCAGGACCTTGACATCACAATGATCCATTCCCTTGTCATCACAATGCTCCATGACCCCTGTCATCACAATAATCCATTAACATTTTCAGCCCAATGCTCCACGACCTTCTCATCACAATGCTGCATTGCCAATATCATCACAATGCTCCATGACCACTGTCATCAGAACACTCCATGACACCTGACAACACAATGATCCAGGACTCTTGTCATCACAATGCCCCATTCCCTTGTCGTCACAATGCTACATGACACCTGTCATCACAACTCTCCATTAACATTTTCAGCCCAGTGCTCCATGACCCTTGTCATCACAATGATCCATGCCCTCGTCATCCCAATGCTCCATGACCCCTGTATTCACAATGCTCCTTGACGCTTGTCATCACAGTGCTCCATGACACCTGTCATCACAATGCTCCATGCCTTTGTCAGCAAAATGCTACATGACCTTGTCATTACAATGCTCTATGCACTTGTCATCACAATACTCCATTTCCATTGTCATCACAATCCTCCATGAACATTGGGATCACATTGCTTCATGCCCTTGTCATCACAATGCTCCATGCTCCTTGAAATCAAAATGATCCATGACCTCTGTCATCACAATGATCCAAACCCTTGTGATCACAATGTTCCATAACACTTGTCATCACAACGCTCCATGATGCCTGTCATCACAATACTCCATGCCCTATTCATCACAATGCTCCATGACGTTTGTCACCACAATTCTCAATACACTTGTCATCACAATGCTCCATGACCTTTGTCACCACAATTCTCAATACACTTGTCATCACAATGCTCCCTGACACATGTCATCAGAATGCTCCTTGAACACTGTCACGAAAAGGCTCCATGCCTTTTTCATCACAATGCCCCATGCAATTTTCTTCACAATGCTCCATGCCATTGTCATCAAAATACTCCACAAGCTTGTCATCAGAATGCTCCATGACCCTTGTCATCACAATTCTCCATGCACTTGTCAGCACAATGCTCCCTGACCCTTGTCATCACAATGCTCCAAGCCATTGTCATCACAATGCTCCATTACCTTTGTCATCAGAATCCTCCCTGACACTTGGCATCACAATGCTCCATGCCATCCTCATTACAATGGGCCATTACATATGTGATCACAATGCTCCCTGACACCTGTCTTCACAATACGACATGACCTGGTCATCACAATGCTCCATGCCCTTGTCATCACAGTGTGCCATTCCAACTCTCATCGCAATACTCCATGAAAGTTATTAGACCAATGTTCCATGCCCTTGCCATCACAATGCTCCATGCCCTTGTTATCACAATGCTCCATGACCCTGTCATCACAATGCTCCGTGACTCCAGTCATCACAATGCTTCATGACCTTTGTCATCACAATGGTCCATGCCCTCGTCATCAACAGTCTCTGTGACCTTTTTAACCACAATGCTCCATGAACTTTTCATCACAATGCTCTTTGACCCTTGTCATAACAATGCTCTATGCCTTTCTCAGCACAATGCTCCAGGACCCTTGTCATCACAATGCTCCATGCGCTTGGCAGTACAATGCTCCATGACACATGTCATCACAATGCACAATGCCCTTGCCATCAAAATGTTCCATGACCTTTGTCATCACAAAAATCCATGACACTTGGCATCACAATGCTCCATGTCATTGTCATCACAGTGCTCCATGAACGCTCTCATCACATTGCTCCATGCCCTTGTCTTCACATAGCTCCATGACACATGTCATCAGAATGCTCCATGGCCTTCTCATCACAATGCTCCAAGCCCTGGCCATCACAATGCTCCATTACCCCTGTCATAACAATGCTCCATGACCCCTGCCATCACGATGTTCCATGGCCTTGTCATCACAAGGCTCCATGACCCTTCTCATCACAATGCTCCAAGAACACTGTAATCACAATGCTCTATGCCCCTTTTCATCTCAATGATCCATGAGCCCTGTCATCACAATGCACTATGCCCATCATCATAATGCTTCATGCTATTGTCATAACAACTTAATCAGAATGTTCCATGACCTCTGTCATAACAATGTTCCAAACCCTTGTGATCACAATATTCCATAACACTTGTCATCACAATGCCCCAGGATGCTCGTCATCACAATTATCCATGGTCTTCTCATCACAATGCTGCATGACCTTCGTCATCAAAATGCTCAATACACTTGTCATCAACATGCTCCCTGACACTTGTTGTCTGTGTGCTCCTTGAACCCTGTCATGACAAGGCTCCATGCCTTTTTCATCACAATGATCCATGCCCTTTTCATCACAATGCTCCAAGTCCCATGTAATCACAATGGTCCATGCCATTGTCATCACAAAGCTCAATGACGCATGCCATCAGAATGCTCCTTGGTCTATTCTTCACAATGCTCCCTGCCCTTGTCTTCACAATGTTCCAAGACCCCTGTAATCACAATGCTCCATTCCCCTTTTAATCATTATGCTCCATGAGACTTGTCATCACAAGGCTCCATGGGTTTTTCATCACAATGCTCCAGGACCTTGTCATCACAATGCTTCACGACCTTGTCATCAAAATTTTCAATGGCCTTTGTAATCATAATGATCCAAAACCTAATCATCACAATGATCCATTATATTTGTCATCACAATACTCCATTACATTTGGTATCACAAAGCTCCATGCCATTGTCATCGCCATGGACCACGACATATGTCATCACAATGCTCCCTGACACCTGTCTTCACAATACTCCATGACCTTATCATCACAATGCTCCATGCCCTTGTCATCACAATGCACCATGCCCACTCTCATCACAATAATCTATGAAACTTGTCAGACCAATGCTCCATGCCACTGTCATCACAATTCTCCATGCCCTTGTCGTCACAATGCTCCATGACCCCTGTCATCACAATGCTCCGTGACTCCAGTCATCACAATGCTTCATAACGTTTGTCATCACAATGGTCCATGCCCGCGTCATCACAAGTCTCTGTGACCTTTGTAACCACAATGCTCCATGAACTTTTCATCACACTTCTCTGTGAAACTTGTCATCACAATGCTCCATGTCTTTGTCAGAACAGTGCTCCATGAACATTGTCATCACAATGTGCCACGCGCATTTCATCACAACGTTCCAAACCTTGTCATTGCAATGCTCCATAAACCATGTAATCACAATGGTCCATGCACTTCTCATCAAAATGCTCTCTCACCAGAGATATCACAATGTTCCATCACTAGTCATCACAATACACCCTCATCCTTGTAATCACAATGTTCCATGACACTGTCATCACAATGCTACATCCCCTTATCATCACAATGATCCATGACCCCTGCCATCACAATGTTCCATAAGCCCTGTCATCAAAATGCTCCATGACCCTTTCCATCCCAAAGCTCCAAGACCCCTGCCATCACAATGTTCTATAACCCCTGCCATCAAAATGTTCCATTACACATTTTATCAAATTGCTGCATGACACGGTCATCAAAATGGTCCCTGCCCTTCTCATCAAAATGCTCCATGACTTGTCATCACAAAGCTCCAAGACCCTTGCATCACAATGCTCCATGTCATTGTCATCACAATGCTCCATGAACCCTCTCATCACATTGCTCCATGCCCTTGTCATCACAAAGCTCCAAGACACTTGTCATCACAATGCTCGATGCCCTTCTCATCACAATGCTCCATGCCCTTGTCATTACAGTCGTGCATGACCCATGTATCACAGTGTTCCGTGCCCTTGTCATCACAATGCTCCCTGCCCACTCTCATCACAATAATCCATGAAACATTTCAGACCAAAGTACCATACCCTTCTCATCACAATGCTCCATTACCCCTGTCATAACAATGCACCATGACACCTGCCATCACAATGATCCACGGCCTAGTAATCAAAAGGTTCCATGATCATTCTCATCACAATGCTCAAGACCCATGATATCACAATGCTCCATGCCCTGGTCATCACAAAGCTCCATGACTCACGTCATCAGAATGTTCCATGG
Source organism: Mesoplodon densirostris (assembly GCF_025265405.1). NCBI lineage: Eukaryota > Metazoa > Chordata > Mammalia > Artiodactyla > Ziphiidae > Mesoplodon > Mesoplodon densirostris. The sequence continues at coordinate 10,713,895 of NW_026778195.1, read as the reverse complement.
CCTTCTCATCACAATGCTCCTTGCCCTTGTCATCACAATGCTCCTTGCCCTTGTCATCACTATGCTCCAAGACCCTTGTCATCACAATGCTCCATGCCGCTTTTCATCTCAATGCTCCATGAACCCTGTCATCACAATGCACCATGCCCATCATCATAATGCTTCAGGCTATTGTCATCACAATGAAATCAGTATTCTGCATGACCTCTGTCATCATAATGCTCCAAACCCTTGTGATCACAGTGTTGCATAACACGTATCATCACAAAACCCCATGACGCTCATCATCACAATTATCCATGGTCTTCTCATCACAATGCTCCATGATCTTTGGCATCACAATGCTCAATACACTTGTCATCACAATGTTCCCTGACCCTTGTCGTCAGTATGCTCCTTGAACCCTGTCATGACAAGTTTCCATGCATTTTTCATCACAATGATCGATGACCATTTCATCACAATGCTCCAAGGTCCCTGTACGCACAATGCTCCATGCCCTTGTCATCACAAAACTCCATGACGCATGTCATCAGAATGCTCCATGGCCTTCTCATCACAATGCTCTATGCCGTAGTCATAACAATGCTCCAAGACCCCTGTAATCACAATGCTCCATGCCCCTTTTCATCAGAATGCTCCATGAGACTTGCCATCACAAGTCTCCATGGTCTACTCATCACAATGTTCCAGGACCTTGACATCACAATGATCCATTCCCTTGTCATCACAATGCTCCATGACCCCTGTCATCACAATAATCCATGAACATTTTCAGCCCAATGCTCCACGACCTTCTCATCACAATGCTCCATTGCCAATATCATCACAATGCTCCATGACCACTGTCATCACAACACTCCATGACACCTAACAACACAATGATCCAGGACTCTTGTCATCACAATGACCCATTCCCTTGTCGTCACAATGCTACATGACACCTGTCATCACAACTCTCCATGAACATTTTCAGCCCAGTGCTCCATGACCCTTGTCATCACAATGATCCATGCCCTTGTCATCCCAATGCTCCATGACCCCTGTATTCACAATGCTCCTTAGACGCTTGTCATCACAGTGCTCCATGACACATGTAATCACAATGCTCCATGCCTTTGTCAGCAAAATGCTACATGACCTTGTCATTACAATGCTGTATGCACTTGTCATCACAATGCTCCCTGACACTTGTCATCAGAATGCTCCTTGAACACTGTCACGAAAAGGCTCCATGCCTTTTTCATCACAATGCCCCATGCAATTTTCTTCACAATGCTCCATGCCATTGTCATCAAAATACTCCACAAGCTTGTCATCAGAATGCTCCATGACCCTTGTCATCACAATTCTCCATGCACTTGTCAGCACAATGCTCCCTGACCCTTTTCATCACAATGCTCCAAGCCATTGTCATCACAATGCTCCATTACCTTTGTCATCAGAATCCTCCCTGACACTTGGCATCACAATGCTCCATGCCATCCTCATCACAATGGGCCACTACATATGTGATCACAATGCTCCCTGACACCTGTCTTCACAATACGGCATGACCTGGTCATCACAATGCTCCATGCCCTTGTCATCACAGTGTGCCATTCCAACTCTCATCGCAATACTCCATGAAAGTTATTAGACCAATGTTCCATGCCCTTGCCATCACAATGCTCCATGCCCTTGTTATCACAATGCTCCATGACCCTGTCATCACAATGCTCCGTGACTCCAGTCATCACAATGCTTCATGACCTTTGTCATCACAATGGTCCATGCCCTCGTCATCAACAGTCTCTGTGACCATTTTAACCACAATGCTCCATGAAATTTTCATCACAATGCTCTTTGACCCTTGTCATCACAATGCTCTATGCCTTTCTCAGCACAATGCTCCATGACCCTTGTCATCACAATGCTCCATGCGCTTGGCAGTACAATGCTCCATGACACATGTCATCACAGTGCACAACTCCCTTGCCATCAAAATGCTCCATGACCTTTGTCATCACAAAGATCCATGACCCTTGGCATCACAATGCTCCATGTCATTGTCATTACAGTGCTCCATGAACGCTCTCATCACATTGCTCCATGCCCTTGTCTTCACATAGCTCCATGACACATGTCATCAGAATGCTCCATGGCCTTCTCATCACAATGCTCCATGCCCTTGCCATCACAATGCTCCATTACCCTGTCATAACACTGCTCCATGACCCCTGCCATCACGAAGTTCCATGGCCTTGTCATCAAAGGCTCCATGACCCTTCTCATCACAATGCTTCAAGAACACTGTAATCACAATGCTCTATGCCCCTTTTCATCTCAATGATCCATGAACCCTGTCATCACAATGCACCATGCCCATCATCATAATGCTTCATGCTATTGTCATAACAATGAAATCAAAATGCTCCATGACCTCGGTCATAACAATGCTCCAAACACTTGTGATCACAATATTCCATAACACTTGTCATCACAATGCCCCAGGATGCTCGTCATCACAATTATCCATGGTCTTCTCATCACAATGCTCCATGACCTTCGTCATCACAATGCTCAATACAGTTGTCATCAACATGCTCCCTGACACTTGTTGTCTGTATGCTCCTTGAACCCTGTCATGACAAGGCTCCATGCCTTTTTCATCACAATGGTCCATGCCCTTGTCATCACAAAGCTCAATGACGCATGCCATCAGAATGCTCCTTTGTCTTCTCCTCACAATTCTCCATGCCCTTATCATCACAATGTTCCAAGAACCCTGTAATCACAATGCTTCATGCCCCATTTCATCAGTATGCTCCATGAGACTTGTCATCACAAGGCTCCATAGTTTTGTCATCACAATGCTCCAGGACCTTGTCATCACAATGCTTCACGACCTTGTCCTGAAAATTTTCAATGGCCCTTGTCGTCATAATGCTACAAGCCCTAATCATCACAATGCTCCATTATATTTGTCATCACAATCCTCCATTACATTGGGTATCACAATGTTCCATGCCACTGTCATCACCATGGACCATGGCATATGTCATCACAATGCTCCCTGACACCTTTCTTCACAATACTCCATGACCTTATCATCACAATGCTCCATGCCCTTGTCATTACAATGCACCATGCCCACTCTCATCACAATAATCTATGAAACGTGTCAGACCAATGCTCCATGCCACTGTCATCACAATGTTCCATGCCCTTGTCATCACAAGGCTCCATGACCCCTGTCATCACAATGCTCCGTGACTCCAGTCATCACAATGCTTCATAACTTTTGTCATCACAATGGTCCATGCCCCCGTCATCACAAGGCTCTGTGAAATTTGTAACCACAATTCTTCATGAACATTTCATAACAATTCTCTGTGAAACTTGTCATCACAATGCTCCATGTCTTTGTCAGAACGATTTTCCATGACCATTGTCATGAGAATGTGCCACGCGCAGTTCATCACAACGGTCCACAACCTTGTCATTGCAATGCTCCATAAACCTTGTAATCACAATGGTCAATGTAATTCTCATCAAAATGCTCTCTCGCAAGACATATCACAATGTTACATCAGTAGTCATCAAAATACTCCCTCACCCGTGTAATCACAATGTTCCATAACCCCTGCCATCACAATGTTCATAAGCCCTGTCATCAAAATGCTCAATGACCCTTTCCATCCCAAAGCTCCAAGACCCCTGACATCACAATGTTCTATAACCCCTGCCATCAAAATGCTCCATTACACTTTTTATCAAATTGCAGCATGACCCGGTCATCAAAATGCTCCCTGCCCTTCTCATCAAACTGCTCCATGACTTGTCATCACAAAGCTCCAAGACCCTTGTCATCACAATGCTCCATGTCATTGTCATCACAATGCTCCATGAACCCTCTCATCACATTGCTCCATGCCCTTGTCATCACAAAGCTCCCTGACACTTGTCATCACAATGCTCGATGCCCTTCTCATCACAATGCTCCATGCGCTTGTCATTACAGTCCTGCATGACCCATGTATCACAGTGTTCCGTGCCCTTGTCATCACAATGCTCCATGCCCACTCTGATCACAATAATCCATGAAACATTTCAGACCAAAGTTCCATACCCTTCTCATCACAATGCTCCATTACCCCTGTCATAACAATGCACCATGACACCTGCCATCACAATGTTCCACGGCCTAGTCATCACAAGGCTCCATGATACTTCTCATCACAATGCTCAAGACCCCTGATATCACAATGCTCCATGTCCTTGTCATCACAAAGCTCCATGACGCATGTCATCAGAATGTTCCTTGGCCTTCTCATCACAATGCTCCATGCCCTTGTCATCACAATGCTCCAAGACCCTTGTAATCACAATGATCCATGCCCATTTTCATCTCAATGCCCCATGAAATCTGTCATCACAATGCTCCAAGTCCAATGTAATCAAAATGGTCCATGCCATTGTCATCACAAAGCTCAATGACGCAAGCCATCAGAATTATCCTTGGTCTTCTCCTCACAATGCTCCATGCCCTTGTCTTCACAATGTTCCAAGACCCCTGTAAACACAATGCTCCATTCCCCTTTTAATCAGTATGCTCCATGAGACTTGTCATCACATAGCTCCATGGTTTTGTCATCACAATACTCCAGGACCTTGTCATCACAATGCTTCATGACCTTTTCCTGAAAATTTTCAATTGCCCTTGTCATCATAATGCTCCAATCCCTAATCATCACAATGCTCCATTATATTTGTCATCACAATCCTCCATTACATTTGGTATCACAAAGCTCCATGCCATTGTCATCGCCATGGACCATACCATGACATATGTCATCACAATGGTCCCTGACACCTGTCTTCACAATACTCCATGACCTTATCATCACAGTGCTCCATGCCCTTGTCATCACATTGCACCATGCCCACTCTCATCACAATAATCTATGAAACTTGTCAGACCAATGCTCCATGCCACTGTCATCACAATGCTCCATGCCCTTGACATCACAATGCTCCATGACCCCTGTCATCACAATGCTCCGGGACTCCAGTCATCACAATGCTTCATAACGTTTGTCATCACAGTGGTCCATGCCCGCGTCATCACAAGGCTCTGTGACCATTGTAACCACAATGCTCCATGAACTTTTCATCACAATTCTTTGAGAAACTTGTCATCACATTGCTCCATTTATTTGTCAGAACAATGCTCCATGAGCATTATCATCACAATGTGCCACGCGGATTTCATCACAACGTTCCAAACATTGCCATTTCAATGCTCCATAAACTTTGTAATCACAATGGTCCATGCACTTCTCATCAAAATGCTCTCTCACCAGAGATATCACAATGTTCCATCACTAGTTATCACAATACACCCTCACCCATGTAATCACAATGTTCCATGACCCTGTCATCACAATGCTACATACCCTTATCATCACAATGTTCCATGACCCCTGCCATCAAAATATTCCATAAGCCCTCTCATCAAAATGCTCCATGAACCTTTCCATCCCAAAGCTCCAAGACCGCTGACATCACAATGTTCTATAACCCGTGCCATCAAAATGTTCCATTACACTTTTTATCAAATTGCTGCATGACCCGGTCATGAAAATGCTCCCTGCCCTTCTCATCAAAATGCTCCATGACTTGTCATCACAAAGCTCCAAGACCCTTGGCATCACAATGCTCCATGTCATTGTCATCACAATGCTCCATGAACCCTCTCATCACATTGTTCCATGCCCTTGTCATCACAAAGCTCCATGACACTTGTCATCACAATGCTCGATGCCCTTCTCATCACAATGCTCCATGCCCTTGTCATTACAGTCCTGCATGACCCATGTATCACAGTGTTCCGTGCCCTTGTCATCACAATGCTCCATGCCCACTCTCATCACAATAATCCATGAAACATTTCAGACCAAAGTTCCATACCCTTCTCATCACAATGCTCCATTACCCCTGTCATAACAATGCACCATAACACCTGCCATCACAATGATCCACGGCCTAGTCATCAAAAGGTTCCATGATAATTCTCATCACAATGCTCAAGACCCCTGATATCACAATGCTCCATGCCCTGGTCATCACAAAGCTCCATGACGCACGTCATCAGAATGTTCCATGGCCTTCTCATCACAATGCTCCTTGCCCTTGTCATCAAAATGCTCCAAGACCCTTGTCATCACAATGCTCCATGCCGCTTTTCATCTCAATGCTCCATGAACCCTGTCATCACAATGCACCATGCCCATCATCATAATGCTTCAGGCTATTGTCATCACAATGAAATCAATATTCTGCATGACCTCTGTCATCATAATGCTCCAAACCCTTGTGATCACAATGTTGCATAACACGTATCATCACAACACCCCATGACGCTCATCATCACAATTATCCATGGTCTTCTCATCACAATGCTCCATGATCTTTGTCATCACAATGCTCAATACACTTGTCATCACAATGCTTCCTGACCCTTGTCGTCAGTATGCTCCTTGAAGCCTGTCATGACAAGTTTCCATGCAATTTTCATCACAATGATCCATGACCATTACATCACAATGCTCCAAGGTCCCTGTAATCACAATGCTCCATGCCCTTGTCATCACAAAACTCCATGATGCATGCCATCAGAATGCTCCATGGCCTTCTCATCACAATGCTCTATGCCCTAGTCATAACAATGCTCCAAGACCCCTGTAATCACAATGCTCCATGCCCCTTTTCATCAGAATGCTCCATGAGACTTGCCATCACAAGTCTCCATGGTCTTCTCATCACAATGTTCCAGGACCTTGACATCACAATGATCCATTCCCTTGTCATCACAATGCTCCATGACCCCTGTCATCACAATAATCCATGAACATTTTCAGCCCAATGCTCCACGACCTTCTCATCACAATGCTGCATTGCCAATATCATCACAATGCTCCATGACCACTGTCATCAGAACACTCCATGACACCTGACAACACAATGATCCAGGACTCTTGTCATCACAATGCCCCATTCCCTTGTCGTCACAATGCTACATGACACCTGTCATCACAACTCTCCATTAACATTTTCAGCCCAGTGCTCCATGACCCTTGTCATCACAATGATCCATGCCCTCGTCATCCCAATGCTCCATGACCCCTGTATTCACAATGCTCCTTGACGCTTGTCATCACAGTGCTCCATGACACCTGTCATCACAATGCTCCATGCCTTTGTCAGCAAAATGCTACATGACCTTGTCATTACAATGCTCTATGCACTTGTCATCACAATACTCCATTTCCATTGTCATCACAATCCTCCATGAACATTGGGATCACATTGCTTCATGCCCTTGTCATCACAATGCTCCATGCTCCTTGAAATCAAAATGATCCATGACCTCTGTCATCACAATGATCCAAACCCTTGTGATCACAATGTTCCATAACACTTGTCATCACAACGCTCCATGATGCCTGTCATCACAATACTCCATGCCCTATTCATCACAATGCTCCATGACGTTTGTCACCACAATTCTCAATACACTTGTCATCACAATGCTCCATGACCTTTGTCACCACAATTCTCAATACACTTGTCATCACAATGCTCCCTGACACTTGTCATCAGAATGCTCCTTGAACACTGTCACGAAAAGTCTCCATGCCTTTTTCATCACAATGCCCCATGCAATTTTCTTCACAATGCTCCATGCCATTGTCATCAAAATACTCCACAAGCTTGTCATCAGAATGCTCCATGACCCTTGTCATCACAATTCTCCATGCACTTGTCAGCACAATGCTCCCTGACCCTTGTCATCACAATGCTCCAAGCCATTGTCATCACAATGCTCCATTACCTTTGTCATCAGAATCCTCCCTGACACTTGGCATCACAATGCTCCATGCCATCCTCATTACAATGGGCCATTACATATGTGATCACAATGCTCCCTGACACCTGTCTTCACAATACGACATGACCTGGTCATCACAATGCTCCATGCCCTTGTCATCACAGTGTGCCATTCCAACTCTCATCGCAATACTCCATGAAAGTTATTAGACCAATGTTCCATGCCCTTGCCATCACAATGCTCCATGCCCTTGTTATCACAATGCTCCATGACCCTGTCATCACAATGCTCCGTGACTCCAGTCATCACAATGCTTCATGACCTTTGTCATCACAATGGTCCATGCCCTCGTCATCAACAGTCTCTGTGACCTTTTTAACCACAATGCTCCATGAACTTTTCATCACAATGCTCTTTGACCCTTGTCATAACAATGCTCTATGCCTTTCTCAGCACAATGCTCCAGGACCCTTGTCATCACAATGCTCCATGCGCTTGGCAGTACAATGCTCCATGACACATGTCATCACAATGCACAATGCCCTTGCCATCAAAATGTTCCATGACCTTTGTCATCACAAAAATCCATGACACTTGGCATCACAATGCTCCATGTCATTGTCATCACAGTGCTCCATGAACGCTCTCATCACATTGCTCCATGCCCTTGTCTTCACATAGCTCCATGACACATGTCATCAGAATGCTCCATGGCCTTCTCATCACAATGCTCCAAGCCATTGCCATCACAATGCTCCATTACCCCTGTCATAAAAATGCTCCATGACACCTGCCATCACGATGTTCCATGGCCTTGTCATCACAAGGCTCCATGACCCTTCTCATCACAATGCTCCAAGAACACTGTAATCACAATGCTCTATGCCCCTTTTCATCTCAATGATCCATGAGCCCTGTCATCACAATGCACTATGCCCATCATCATAATGCTTCATGCTATTGTCATAACAACTTAATCAGAATGTTCCATGACCTCTGTCATAACAATGTTCCAAACCCTTGTGATCACAATATTCCATAACACTTGTCATCACAATGCCCCAGGATGCTCGTCATCACAATTATCCATGGTCTTCTCATCACAATGCTGCATGACCTTCGTCATCAAAATGCTCAATACACTTGTCATCAACATGCTCCCTGACACTTGTTGTCTGTATGCTCCTTGAACCCTGTCATGACAAGGCTCCATGCCTTTTTCATCACAATGATCCATGCCCTTTTCATCACAATGCTCCAAGTCCCATGTAATCACAATGGTCCATGCCATTGTCATCACAAAGCTCAATGACGCATGCCATCAGAATGCTCCTTGGTCTATTCTTCACAATGCTCCCTGCCCTTGTCTTCACAATGTTCCAAGACCCCTGTAATCACAATGCTCCATTCCCCTTTTAATCATTATGCTCCATGAGACTTGTCATCACAAGGCTCCATGGGTTTTTCATCACAATGCTCCAGGACCCTGTCATCACAATGCTTCACGACCTTGTCATCAAAATTTTCAATGGCCTTTGTAATCATAATGATCCAAAACCTAATCATCACAATGATCCATTATATTTGTCATCACAATCCTCCATTACATTTGGTATCACAAAGCTCCATGCCATTGTCATCGCCATGGACCACGACATATGTCATCACAATGCTCCCTGACACCTGTCTTCACAATACTCCATGACCTTATCATCACAATGCTCCATGCCCTTGTCATCACAATGCACCATGCCCACTCTCATCACAATAATCTATGAAACTTGTCAGACCAATGCTCCATGCCACTGTCATCACAATTCTCCATGCCCTTGTCGTCACAATGCTCCATGACCCCTGTCATCACAATGCTCCGTGACTCCAGTCATCACAATGCTTCATAACGTTTGTCATCACAATGGTCCATGCCCGCGTCATCACAAGTCTCTGTGACCTTTGTAACCACAATGCTCCATGAACTTTTCATCACAATTCTCTGTGAAACTTGTCATCACAATGCTCCATGTCTTTGTCAGAACAGTGCTCCATGAACATTGTCATCACAATGTGCCATGCGCATTTCATCACAACGTTCCAAACCTTGTCATTGCAATGCTCCATAAACCATGTAATCACAATGGTCCATGCACTTCTCATCAAAATGCTCTCTCACCAGAGATATCACAATGTTCCATCACTAGTCATCACAATACACCCTCATCCTTGTAATCACAATGTTCCATGACACTGTCATCACAATGCTACATCCCCTTATCATCACAATGATCCATGACCCCTGCCATCACAATGTTCCATAAGCCCTGTCATCAAAATGCTCCATGACCCTTTCCATCCCAAAGCTCCAAGACCCCTGCCATCACAATGTTCTATAACCCCTGCCATCAAAATGTTCCATTACACATTTTATCAAATTGCTGCATGACACGGTCATCAAAATGGTCCCTGCCCTTCTCATCAAAATGCTCCATGACTTGTCATCACAAAGCTCCAAGACCCTTGCATCACAATGCTCCATGTCATTGTCATCACAATGCTCCATGAACCCTCTCATCACATTGCTCCATGCCCTTGTCATCACAAAGCTCCAAGACACTTGTCATCACAATGCTCGATGCCCTTCTCATCACAATGCTCCATGCCCTTGTCATTACAGTCGTGCATGACCCATGTATCACAGTGTTCCGTGCCCTTGTCATCACAATGCTCCCTGCCCACTCTCATCACAATAATCCATGAAACATTTCAGACCAAAGTACCATACCCTTCTCATCACAATGCTCCATTACCCCTGTCATAACAATGCACCATGACACCTGCCATCAAAATGATCCACGGCCTAGTAATCAAAAGGTTCCATGATCATTCTCATCACAATGCTCAAGACCCATGATATCACAATGCTCCATGCCCTGGTCATCACAAAGCTCCATGACTCACGTCATCAGAATGTTCCATGGCCTTCTCATCACAATGCTCCTTGCCCTTGTCATCACAATGCTCCTTGCCCTTGTCATCACTATGCTCCAAGACCCTTGTCATCACAATGCTCCATGCCGCTTTTCATCTCAATGCTCCATGAACCCTGTCATCACAATGCACCATGCCCATCATCATAATGCTTCAGGCTATTGTCATCACAATGAAATCAGTATTCTGCATGACCTCTGTCATCATAATGCTCCAAACCCTTGTGATCACACTGTTGCATAACACGTATCATCACAAAACCCCATGACGCTCATCATCACAATTATCCATGGTCTTCTCATCACAATGCTCCATGATCTTTGGCATCACAATGCTCAATACACTTGTCATCACAATGTTCCCTGACCCTTGTCGTCAGTATGCTCCTTGAACCCTGTCATGACAAGTTTCCATGCATTTTTCATCACAATGATCGATGAACATTTCATCACAATGCTCCAAGGTCCCTGTACGCACAATGCTCCATGCCCTTGTCATCACAAAACTCCATGACGCATGTCATCAGAATGCTCCATGGCCTTCTCATCACAATGCTCTATGCCGTAGTCATAACAATGCTCCAAGACCCCTGTAATCACAATGCTCCATGCCCCTTTTCATCAGAATGCTCCATGAGACTTGCCATCACAAGTCTCCATGGTCTACTCATCACAATGTTCCAGGACCTTGACATCACAATGATCCATTCCCTTGTCATCACAATGCTCCATGACCCCTGTCATCACAATAATCCATGAACATTTTCAGCCCAATGCTCCACGACCTTCTCATCACAATGCTCCATTGCCAATATCATCACAATGCTCCATGACCACTGTCATCACAACACTCCATGACACCTGACAACACAATGATCCAGGACTCTTGTCATCACAATGACCCATTCCCTTGTCGTCACAATGCTACATGACACCTGTCATCACAACTCTCCATGAACATTTTCAGCCCAGTGCTCCATGACCCTTGTCATCACAATGATCCATGCCCTTGTCATCCCAATGCTCCATGACCCCTGTATTCACAATGCTCCTTAGACGCTTGTCATCACAGTGCTCCATGACACATGTAATCACAATGCTCCATGCCTTTGTCAGCAAAATGCTACATGACCTTGTCATTACAATGCTGTATGCACTTGTCATCACAATGCTCCCTGACACTTGTCATCAGAATGCTCCTTGAACACTGTCACGAAAAGGCTCCATGCCTTTTTCATCACAATGCCCCATGCAATTTTCTTCACAATGCTCCATGCCATTGTCATCAAAATACTCCACAAGCTTGTCATCAGAATGCTCCATGACCCTTGTCATCACAATTCTCCATGCACTTGTCAGCACAATGCTCCCTGACCCTTTTCATCACAATGCTCCAAGCCATTGTCATCACAATGCTCCATTACCTTTGTCATCAGAATCCTCCCTGACACTTGGCATCACAATGCTCCATGCCATCCTCATCACAATGGGCCACTACATATGTGATCACAATGCTCCCTGACACCTGTCTTCACAATACGGCATGACCTGGTCATCACAATGCTCCATGCCCTTGTCATCACAGTGTGCCATTCCAACTCTCATCGCAATACTCCATGAAAGTTATTAGACCAATGTTCCATGCCCTTGCCATCACAATGCTCCATGCCCTTGTTATCACAATGCTCCATGACCCTGTCATCACAATGCTCCGTGACTCCAGTCATCACAATGCTTCATGACCTTTGTCATCACAATGGTCCATGCCCTCGTCATCAACAGTCTCTGTGACCATTTTAACCACAATGCTCCATGAACTTTTCATCACAATTCTCTTTGACCCTTGTCATCACAATGCTCTATGCCTTTCTCAGCACAATGCTCCATGACCCTTGTCATCACAATGCTCCATGCGCTTGGCAGTACAATGCTCCATGACACATGTCATCACAGTGCACAACTCCCTTGCCATCAAAATGCTCCATGACCTTTGTCATCACAAAGATCCATGACCCTTGGCATCACAATGCTCCATGTCATTGTCATTACAGTGCTCCATGAACGCTCTCATCACATTGCTCCATGCCCTTGTCTTCACATAGCTCCATGACACATGTCATCAGAATGCTCCATGGCCTTCTCATCACAATGCTCCATGCCCTTGCCATCACAATGCTCCATTACCCTGTCATAACACTGCTCCATGACCCCTGCCATCACGAAGTTCCATGGCCTTGTCATCAAAGGCTCCATGACCCTTCTCATCACAATGCTTCAAGAACACTGTAATCACAATGCTCTATGCCCCTTTTCATCTCAATGATCCATGAACCCTGTCATCACAATGCACCATGCCCATCATCATAATGCTTCATGCTATTGTCATAACAATGAAATCAAAATGCTCCATGACCTCGGTCATAACAATGCTCCAAACACTTGTGATCACAATATTCCATAACACTTGTCATCACAATGCCCCATGACGCTCGTCATCACAATTATCCATGGTCTTCTCATCACAATGCTCCATGACCTTCGTCATCACAATGCTCAATACAGTTGTCATCAACATGCTCCCTGACACTTGTTGTCTGTATGCTCCTTGAACCCTGTCATGACAAGGCTCCATGCCTTTTTCATCACAATGGTCCATGCCCTTGTCATCACAAAGCTCAATGACGCATGCCATCAGAATGCTCCTTTGTCTTCTCCTCACAATTCTCCATGCCCTTATCATCACAATGTTCCAAGAACCCTGTAATCACAATGCTTCATGCCCCATTTCATCAGTATGCTCCATGAGACTTGTCATCACAAGGCTCCATAGTTTTGTCATCACAATGCTCCAGGACCTTGTCATCACAATGCTTCACGACCTTGTCCTGAAAATTTTCAATGGCCCTTGTCGTCATAATGCTACAAGCCCTAATCATCACAATGCTCCATTATATTTGTCATCACAATCCTCCATTACATTGGGTATCACAATGTTCCATGCCACTGTCATCACCATGGACCATGACATATGTCATCACAATGCTCCCTGACACCTTTCTTCACAATACTCCATGACCTTATCATCACAATGCTCCATGCCCTTGTCATTACAATGCACCATGCCCACTCTCATCACAATAATCTATGAAACGTGTCAGACCAATGCTCCATGCCACTGTCATCACAATGCTCCATGCCCTTGTCATCACAAGGCTCCATGACCCCTGTCATCACAATGCTCCGTGACTCCAGTCATCACAATGCTTCATAACTTTTGTCATCACAATGGTCCATGCCCCCGTCATCACAAGGCTCTGTGAAATTTGTAACCACAATTCTTCATGAACATTTCATAACAATTCTCTGTGAAACTTGTCATCACAATGCTCCATGTCTTTGTCAGAACGATTTTCCATGACCATTGTCATGAGAATGTGCCACGCGCAGTTCATCACAACGGTCCACAACCTTGTCATTGCAATGCTCCATAAACCTTGTAATCACAATGGTCAATGTAATTCTCATCAAAATGCTCTCTCGCAAGACATATCACAATGTTACATCAGTAGTCATCAAAATACTCCCTCACCCGTGTAATCACAATGTTCCATAACCCCTGCCATCACAATGTTCATAAGCCCTGTCATCAAAATGCTCAATGACCCTTTCCATCCCAAAGCTCCAAGACCCCTGACATCACAATGTTCTATAACCCCTGCCATCAAAATGCTCCATTACACTTTTTATCAAATTGCAGCATGACCCGGTCATCAAAATGCTCCCTGCCCTTCTCATCAAACTGCTCCATGACTTGTCATCACAAAGCTCCAAGACACTTGTCATCACAATGCTCCATGTCATTGTCATCACAATGCTCCATGAACCCTCTCATCACATTGCTCCATGCCCTTGTCATCACAAAGCTCCCTGACACTTGTCATCACAATGCTCGATGCCCTTCTCATCACAATGCTCCATGCGCTTGTCATTACAGTCCTGCATGACCCATGTATCACAGTGTTCCGTGCCCTTGTCATCACAATGCTCCATGCCCACTCTGATCACAATAATCCATGAAACATTTCAGACCAAAGTTCCATACCCTTCTCATCACAATGCTCCATTACCCCTGTCATAACAATGCACCATGACACCTGCCATCACAATGTTCCACGGCCTAGTCATCACAAGGCTCCATGATACTTCTCATCACAATGCTCAAGACCCCTGATATCACAATGCTCCATGTCCCTGTCATCACAAAGCTCCATGACGCATGTCATCAGAATGTTCCTTGGCCTTCTCATCACAATGCTCCATGCCCTTGTCATCACAATGCTCCAAGACCCTTGTAATCACAATGATCCATGCCCATTTTCATCTCAATGCCCCATGAAATCTGTCATCACAATGCTCCAAGTCCAATGTAATCAAAATGGTCCATGCCATTGTCATCACAAAGCTCAATGACGCAAGCCATCAGAATTCTCCTTGGTCTTCTCCTCACAATGCTCCATGCCCTTGTCTTCACAATGTTCCAAGACCCCTGTAAACACAATGCTCCATTCCCCTTTTAATCAGTATGCTCCATGAGACTTGTCATCACATAGCTCCATGGTTTTGTCATCACAATACTCCAGGACCTTGTCATCACAATGCTTCATGACCTTTTCCTGAAAATTTTCAATTGCCCTTGTCATCATAATGCTCCAATCCCTAATCATCACAATGCTCCATTATATTTGTCATCACAATCCTCCATTACATTTGGTATCACAAAGCTCCATGCCATTGTCATCGCCATGGACCATACCATGACATATGTCATCACAATGGTCCCTGACACCTGTCTTCACAATACTCCATGACCTTATCATCACAGTGCTCCATGCCCTTGTCATCACATTGCACCATGCCCACTCTCATCACAATAATCTATGAAACTTGTCAGACCAATGCTCCATGCCACTGTCATCACAATGCTCCATGCCCTTGACATCACAATGCTCCATGACCCCTGTCATCACAATGCTCCGTGACTCCAGTCATCACAATGCTTCATAACGTTTGTCATCACAGTGGTCCATGCCCGCGTCATCACAAGGCTCTGTGACCATTGTAACCACAATGCTCCATGAACTTTTCATCACAATTCTTTGAGAAACTTGTCATCACATTGCTCCATTTATTTGTCAGAACAATGCTCCATGAGCATTATCATCACAATGTGCCACGCGGATTTCATCACAACGTTCCAAACATTGCCATTTCAATGCTCCATAAACTTTGTAATCACAATGGTCCATGCACTTCTCATCAAAATGCTCTCTCACCAGAGATATCACAATGTTCCATCACTAGTTATCACAATACACCCTCACCCATGTAATCACAATGTTCCATGACCCTGTCATCACAATGCTACATACCCTTATCATCACAATGTTCCATGACCCCTGCCATCAAAATATTCCATAAGCCCTCTCATCAAAATGCTCCATGAACCTTTCCATCCCAAAGCTCCAAGACCGCTGACATCACAATGTTCTATAACCCGTGCCATCAAAATGTTCCATTACACTTTTTATCAAATTGCTGCATGACCCGGTCATGAAAATGCTCCCTGCCCTTCTCATCAAAATGCTCCATGACTTGTCATCACAAAGCTCCAAGACCCTTGGCATCACAATGCTCCATGTCATTGTCATCACAATGCTCCATGAACCCTCTCATCACATTGCTCCATGCCCTTGTCATCACAAAGCTCCATGACACTTGTCATCACAATGCTCGATGCCCTTCTCATCACAATGCTCCATGCCCTTGTCATTACAGTCCTGCATGACCCATGTATCACAGTGTTCCGTGCCCTTGTCATCACAATGCTCCATGCCCACTCTCAT
Organism: Mesoplodon densirostris; assembly: GCF_025265405.1. NCBI lineage: Eukaryota > Metazoa > Chordata > Mammalia > Artiodactyla > Ziphiidae > Mesoplodon > Mesoplodon densirostris. The sequence goes on along the minus strand of NW_026778195.1, from coordinate 10,697,135 downwards.
CACAATAATCCATGAAACATTTCAGACCAAAGTTCCATACCCTTCTCATCACAATGCTCCATTACCCCTGTCATAACAATGCACCATAACACCTGCCATCACAATGATCCACGGCCTAGTCATCAAAAGGTTCCATGATAATTCTCATCACAATGCTCAAGACCCCTGATATCACAATGCTCCATGCCCTGGTCATCACAAAGCTCCATGACGCACGTCATCAGAATGTTCCATGGCATTCTCATCACAATGCTCCTTGCCCTTGTCATCAAAATGCTCCAAGACCCTTGTCATCACAATGCTCCATGCCGCTTTTCATCTCAATGCTCCATGAACCCTGTCATCACAATGCACCATGCCCATCATCATAATGCTTCAGGCTATTGTCATCACAATGAAATCAATATTCTGCATGACCTCTGTCATCATAATGCTCCAAACCCTTGTGATCACAATGTTGCATAACACGTATCATCACAACACCCCATGACGCTCATCATCACAATTATCCATGGTCTTCTCATCACAATGCTCCATGATCTTTGTCATCACAATGCTCAATACACTTGTCATCACAATGCTTCCTGACCCTTGTCGTCAGTATGCTCCTTGAAGCCTGTCATGACAAGTTTCCATGCAATTTTCATCACAATGATCCATGACCATTTCATCACAATGCTCCAAGGTCCCTGTAATCACAATGCTCCATGCCCTTGTCATCACAAAACTCCATGATGCATGTCATCAGAATGTTCCATGGACTTCTCATCACAATGCTCTATGCCCTAGTCATAACAATGCTCCAAGACCCCTGTAATCACAATGCTCCATGCCCCTTTTCATCAGAATGCTCCATGAGACTTGCCATCACAAGTCTCCATGGTCTTCTCATCACAATGTTCCAGGACCTTGACATCACAATGATCCATTCCCTTGTCATCACAATGCTCCATGACCCCTGTCATCACAATAATCCATGAACATTTTCAGCCCAATGCTCCACGACCTTCTCATCACAATGCTGCATTGCCAATATCATCACAATGCTCCATGACCACTGTCATCAGAACACTCCATGACACCTGACAACACAATGATCCAGGACTCTTGTCATCACAATGCCCCATTCCCTTGTCGTCACAATGTACATGACACCTGTCATCACAACTCTCCATTAACATTTTCAGCCCAGTGCTCCATGACCCTTGTCATCACAATGATCCATGCCCTCGTCATCCCAATGCTCCATGACCCCTGTATTCACAATGCTCCTTGACGCTTGTCATCACAGTGCTCCATGACACCTGTCATCACAATGCTCCATGCCTTTGTCAGCAAAATGCTACATGACCTTGTCATTACAATGCTCTATGCACTTGTCATCACAATACTCCATTTCCATTGTCATCACAATCCTCCATGAACATTGGGATCACATTGCTTCATGCCCTTGTCATCACAATGCTCCATGCTCCTTGAAATCAAAATGATCCATGACCTCTGTCATCACAATGATCCAAACCCTTGTGATCACAATGTTCCATAACACTTGTCATCACAACGCTCCATGATGCCTGTCATCACAATACTCCATGCCCTATTCATCACAATGCTCCATGACGTTTGTCACCACAATTCTCAATACACTTGTCATCACAATGCTCCATGACCTTTGTCACCACAATTCTCAATACACTTGTCATCACAATGCTCCCTGACACTTGTCATCAGAATGCTCCTTGAACACTGTCACGAAAAGGCTCCATGCCTTTTTCATCACAATGCCCCATGCAATTTTCTTCACAATGCTCCATGCCATTGTCATCAAAATACTCCACAAGCTTGTCATCAGAATGCTCCATGACCCTTGTCATCACAATTCTCCATGCACTTGTCAGCACAATGCTCCCTGACCCTTGTCATCACAATGCTCCAAGCCATTGTCATCACAATGCTCCATTACCTTTGTCATCAGAATCCTCCCTGACACTTGGCATCACAATGCTCCATGCCATCCTCATTACAATGGGCCATTACATATGTGATCACAATGCTCCCTGACACCTGTCTTCACAATACGACATGACCTGGTCATCACAATGCTCCATGCCCTTGTCATCACAGTGTGCCATTCCAACTCTCATCGCAATACTCCATGAAAGTTATTAGACCAATGTTCCATGCCCTTGCCATCACAATGCTCCATGCCCTTGTTATCACAATGCTCCATGACCCTGTCATCACAATGCTCCGTGACTCCAGTCATCACAATGCTTCATGACCTTTGTCATCACAATGGTCCATGCCCTCGTCATCAACAGTCTCTGTGACCTTTTTAACCACAATGCTCCATGAACTTTTCATCACAATGCTCTTTGACCCTTGTCATAACAATGCTCTATGCCTTTCTCAGCACAATGCTCCATGACCCTTGTCATCACAATGCTCCATGCGCTTGGCAGTACAATGCTCCATGACACATGTCATCACAATGCACAATGCCCTTGCCATCAAAATGTTCCATGACCTTTGTCATCACAAAAATCCATGACACTTGGCATCACAATGCTCCATGTCATTGTCATCACAGTGCTCCATGAACGCTCTCATCACATTGCTCCATGCCCTTGTCTTCACATAGCTCCATGACACATGTCATCAGAATGCTCCATGGCCTTCTCATCACAATGCTCCAAGCCCTTGCCATCACAATGCTCCATTACCCCTGTCATAACAATGCTCCATGACACCTGCCATCACGATGTTCCATGGCCTTGTCATCACAAGGCTCCATGACCCTTCTCATCACAATGCTCCAAGAACACTGTAATCACAATGCTCTATGCCCCTTTTCATCTCAATGATCCATGAGCCCTGTCATCACAATGCACTATGCCCATCATCATAATGCTTCATGCTATTGTCATAACAACTTAATCAGAATGTTCCATGACCTCTGTCATAACAATGTTCCAAACCCTTGTGATCACAATATTCCATAACACTTGTCATCACAATGCCCCAGGATGCTCGTCATCACAATTATCCATGGTCTTCTCATCACAATGCTGCATGACCTTCGTCATCAAAATGCTCAATACACTTGTCATCAACATGCTCCCTGACACTTGTTGTCTGTATGCTCCTTGAACCCTGTCATGACAAGGCTCCATGCCTTTTTCATCACAATGATCCATGCCCTTTTCATCACAATGCTCCAAGTCCCATGTAATCACAATGGTCCATGCCATTGTCATCACAAAGCTCAATGACGCATGCCATCAGAATGCTCCTTGGTCTATTCTTCACAATGCTCCCTGCCCTTGTCTTCACAATGTTCCAAGACCCCTGTAATCACAATGCTCCATTCCCCTTTTAATCATTATGCTCCATGAGACTTGTCATCACAAGGCTCCATGGGTTTTTCATCACAATGCTCCAGGACCTTGTCATCACAATGCTTCACGACCTTGTCATCAAAATTTTCAATGGCCTTTGTAATCATAATAATCCAAAACCTAATCATCACAATGATCCATTATATTTGTCATCACAATCCTCCATTACATTTGGTATCACAAAGCTCCATGCCATTGTCATCGCCATGGACCACGACATATGTCATCACAATGCTCCCTGACACCTGTCTTCACAATACTCCATGACCTTATCATCACAATGCTCCATGCCCTTGTCATCACAATGCACCATGCCCACTCTCATCACAATAATCTATGAAACTTGTCAGACCAATGCTCCATGCCACTGTCATCACAATTCTCCATGCCCTTGTCGTCACAATGCTCCATGACCCCTGTCATCACAATGCTCCGTGACTCCAGTCATCACAATGCTTCATAACGTTTGTCATCACAATGGTCCATGCCCGCGTCATCACAAGTCTCTGTGACCTTTGTAACCACAATGCTCCATGAACTTTTCATCACAATTCTCTGTGAAACTTGTCATCACAATGCTCCATGTCTTTGTCAGAACAGTGCTCCATGAACATTGTCATCACAATGTGCCACGCGCATTTCATCACAACGTTCCAAACCTTGTCATTGCAATGCTCCATAAACCATGTAATCACAATGGTCCATGCACTTCTCATCAAAATGCTCTCTCACCAGAGATATCACAATGTTCCATCACTAGTCATCACAATACACCCTCATCCTTGTAATCACAATGTTCCATGACACTGTCATCACAATGCTACATCCCCTTATCATCACAATGATCCATGACCCCTGCCATCACAATGTTCCATAAGCCCTGTCATCAAAATGCTCCATGACCCTTTCCATCCCAAAGCTCCAAGACCACTGCCATCACAATGTTCTATAACCCCTGCCATCAAAATGTTCCATTACACATTTTATCAAATTGCAGCATGACACGGTCATCAAAATGGTCCCTGCCCTTCTCATCAAAATGCTCCATGACTTGTCATCACAAAGCTCCAAGACCCTTGCATCACAATGCTCCATGTCATTGTCATCACAATGCTCCATGAACCCTCTCATCACATTGCTCCATGCCCTTGTCATCACAGAGCTCCAAGACACTTGTCATCACAATGCTCGATGCCCTTCTCATCACAATGCTCCATGCCCTTGTCATTACAGTCCTGCATGACCCATGTATCACAGTGTTCCGTGCCCTTGTCATCACAATGCTCCCTGCCCACTCTCATCACAATAATCCATGAAACATTTCAGACCAAAGTACCATACCCTTCTCATCACAATGCTCCATTACCCCTGTCATAACAATGCACCATGACACCTGCCATCACAATGATCCACGGCCTAGTAATCAAAAGGTTCCATGATCATTCTCATCACAATGCTCAAGACCCATGATATCACAATGCTCCATGCCCTGGTCATCACAAAGCTCCATGACTCACGTCATCAGAATGTTCCATGGCCTTCTCATCACAATGCTCCTTGCCCTTGTCATCACAATGCTCCTTGCCCTTGTCATCACTATGCTCCAAGACCCTTGTCATCACAATGCTCCATGCCGCTTTTCATCTCAATGCTCCATGAACCCTGTCATCACAATGCACCATGCCCATCATCATAATGCTTCAGGCTATTGTCATCACAATGAAATCAGTATTCTGCATGACCTCTGTCATCATAATGCTCCAAACCCTTGTGATCACAGTGTTGCATAACACGTATCATCACAAAACCCCATGACGCTCATCATCACAATTATCCATGGTCTTCTCATCACAATGCTCCATGATCTTTGGCATCACAATGCTCAATACACTTGTCATCACAATGTTCCCTGACCCTTGTCGTCAGTATGCTCCTTGAACCCTGTCATGACAAGTTTCCATGCATTTTTCATCACAATGATCGATGAACATTTCATCACAATGCTCCAAGGTCCCTGTACGCACAATGCTCCATGCCCTTGTCATCACAAAACTCCATGACGCATGTCATCAGAATGCTCCATGGCCTTCTCATCACAATGCTCTATGCCGTAGTCATAACAATGCTCCAAGACCCCTGTAATCACAATGCTCCATGCCCCTTTTCATCAGAATGCTCCATGAGACTTGCCATCACAAGTCTCCATGGTCTACTCATCACAATGTTCCAGGACCTTGACATCACAATGATCCATTCCCTTGTCATCACAATGCTCCATGACCCCTGTCATCACAATAATCCATGAACATTTTCAGCCCAATGCTCCACGACCTTCTCATCACAATGCTCCATTGCCAATATCATCACAATGCTCCATGACCACTGTCATCACAACACTCCATGACACCTGACAACACAATGATCCAGGACTCTTGTCATCACAATGACCCATTCCCTTGTCGTCACAATGCTACATGACACCTGTCATCACAACTCTCCATGAACATTTTCAGCCCAGTGCTCCATGACCCTTGTCATCACAATGATCCATGCCCTTGTCATCCCAATGCTCCATGACCCCTGTATTCACAATGCTCCTTAGACGCTTGTCATCACAGTGCTCCATGACACATGTAATCACAATGCTCCATGCCTTTGTCAGCAAAATGCTACATGACCTTGTCATTACAATGCTGTATGCACTTGTCATCACAATGCTCCCTGACACTTGTCATCAGAATGCTCCTTGAACACTGTCACGAAAAGGCTCCATGCCTTTTTCATCACAATGCCCCATGCAATTTTCTTCACAATGCTCCATGCCATTGTCATCAAAATACTCCACAAGCTTGTCATCAGAATGCTCCATGACCCTTGTCATCACAATTCTCCATGCACTTGTCAGCACAATGCTCCCTGACCCTTTTCATCACAATGCTCCAAGCCATTGTCATCACAATGCTCCATTACCTTTGTCATCAGAATCCTCCCTGACACTTGGCATCACAATGCTCCATGCCATCCTCATCACAATGGGCCACTACATATGTGATCACAATGCTCCCTGACACCTGTCTTCACAATACGGCATGACCTGGTCATCACAATGCTCCATGCCCTTGTCATCACAGTGTGCCATTCCAACTCTCATCGCAATACTCCATGAAAGTTATTAGACCAATGTTCCATGCCCTTGCCATCACAATGCTCCATGCCCTTGTCATCACAATGCTCCATGACCCTGTCATCACAATGCTCCGTGACTCCAGTCATCACAATGCTTCATGACCTTTGTCATCACAATGGTCCATGCCCACGTCATCAACAGTCTCTGTGACCATTTTAACCACAATGCTCCATGAACTTTTCATCACAATGCTCTTTGACCCTTGTCATCACAATGCTCTATGCCTTTCTCAGCACAATGCTCCATGACCCTTGTCATCACAATGCTCCATGCGCTTGGCAGTACAATGCTCCATGACACATGTCATCACAGTGCACAACGCCCTTGCCATCAAAATGCTCCATGACCTTTGTCATCACAAAGATCCATGACCCTTGGCATCACAATGCTCCATGTCATTGTCATTACAGTGCTCCATGAACGCTCTCATCACATTGCTCCATGCCCTTGTCTTCACATAGCTCCATGACACATGTCATCAGAATGCTCCATGGCCTTCTCATCACAATGCTCCATGCCCTTGCCATCACAATGCTCCATTACCCTGTCATAACACTGCTCCATGACCCCTGCCATCACGAAGTTCCATGGCCTTGTCATCAAAGGCTCCATGACCCTTCTCATCACAATGCTTCAAGAACACTGTAATCACAATGCTCTATGCCCCTTTTCATCTCAATGATCCATGAACCCTGTCATCACAATGCACCATGCCCATCATCATAATGCTTCATGCTATTGTCATAACAATGAAATCAAAATGCTCCATGACCTCGGTCATAACAATGCTCCAAACACTTGTGATCACAATATTCCATAACACTTGTCATCACAATGCCCCATGACGCTCGTCATCACAATTATCCATGGTCTTCTCATCACAATGCTCCATGACCTTCGTCATCACAATGCTCAATACAGTTGTCATCAACATGCTCCCTGACACTTGTTGTCTGTATGCTCCTTGAACCCTGTCATGACAAGGCTCCATGCCTTTTTCATCACAATGGTCCATGCCCTTGTCATCACAAAGCTCAATGACGCATGCCATCAGAATGCTCCTTTGTCTTCTCCTCACAATTCTCCATGCCCTTATCATCACAATGTTCCAAGAACCCTGTAATCACAATGCTTCATGCCCCATTTCATCAGTATGCTCCATGAGACTTGTCATCACAAGGCTCCATAGTTTTGTCATCACAATGCTCCAGGACCTTGTCATCACAATGCTTCACGACCTTGTCCTGAAAATTTTCAATGGCCCTTGTCGTCATAATGCTACAAGCCCTAATCATCACAATGCTCCATTATATTTGTCATCACAATCCTCCATTACATTGGGTATCACAATGTTCCATGCCACTGTCATCACCATGGACCATGACATATGTCATCACAATGCTCCCTGACACCTTTCTTCACAATACTCCATGACCTTATCATCACAATGCTCCATGCCCTTGTCATTACAATGCACCATGCCCACTCTCATCACAATAATCTATGAAACGTGTCAGACCAATGCTCCATGCCACTGTCATCACAATGCTCCATGCCCTTGTCATCACAAGGCTCCATGACCCCTGTCATCACAATGCTCCGTGACTCCAGTCATCACAATGCTTCATAACTTTTGTCATCACAATGGTCCATGCCCCCGTCATCACAAGGCTCTGTGAAATTTGTAACCACAATTCTTCATGAACATTTCATAACAATTCTCTGTGAAACTTGTCATCACAATGCTCCATGTCTTTGTCAGAACGATTTTCCATGACCATTGTCATGAGAATGTGCCACGCGCAGTTCATCACAACGGTCCACAACCTTGTCATTGCAATGCTCCATAAACCTTGTAATCACAATGGTCAATGTAATTCTCATCAAAATGCTCTCTCGCAAGACATATCACAATGTTACATCAGTAGTCATCAAAATACTCCCTCACCCGTGTAATCACAATGTTCCATAACCCCTGCCATCACAATGTTCATAAGCCCTGTCATCAAAATGCTCAATGACCCTTTCCATCCCAAAGCTCCAAGACCCCTGACATCACAATGTTCTATAACCCCTGCCATCAAAATGCTCCATTACACTTTTTATCAAATTGCAGCATGACCCGGTCATCAAAATGCTCCCTGCCCTTCTCATCAAACTGCTCCATGACTTGTCATCACAAAGCTCCAAGACCCTTGTCATCACAATGCTCCATGTCATTGTCATCACAATGCTCCATGAACCCTCTCATCACATTGCTCCATGCCCTTGTCATCACAAAGCTCCCTGACACTTGTCATCACAATGCTCGATGCCCTTCTCATCACAATGCTCCATGCGCTTGTCATTACAGTCCTGCATGACCCATGTATCACAGTGTTCCGTGCCCTTGTCATCACAATGCTCCATGCCCACTCTGATCACAATAATCCATGAAACATTTCAGACCAAAGTTCCATACCCTTCTCATCACAATGCTCCATTACCCCTGTCATAACAATGCACCATGACACCTGCCATCACAATGTTCCACGGCCTAGTCATCACAAGGCTCCATGATACTTCTCATCACAATGCTCAAGACCCCTGATATCACAATGCTCCATGTCCTTGTCATCACAAAGCTCCATGACGCATGTCATCAGAATGTTCCTTGGCCTTCTCATCACAATGCTCCATGCCCTTGTCATCACAATGCTCCAAGACCCTTGTAATCACAATGATCCATGCCCATTTTCATCTCAATGCCCCATGAAATCTGTCATCACAATGCTCCAAGTCCAATGTAATCAAAATGGTCCATGCCATTGTCATCACAAAGCTCAATGACGCAAGCCATCAGAATTCTCCTTGGTCTTCTCCTCACAATGCTCCATGCCCTTGTCTTCACAATGTTCCAAGACCCCTGTAAACACAATGCTCCATTCCCCTTTTAATCAGTATGCTCCATGAGACTTGTCATCACATAGCTCCATGGTTTTGTCATCACAATACTCCAGGACCTTGTCATCACAATGCTTCATGACCTTTTCCTGAAAATTTTCAATTGCCCTTGTCATCATAATGCTCCAATCCCTAATCATCACAATGCTCCATTATATTTGTCATCACAATCCTCCATTACATTTGGTATCACAAAGCTCCATGCCATTGTCATCGCCATGGACCATACCATGACATATGTCATCACAATGGTCCCTGACACCTGTCTTCACAATACTCCATGACCTTATCATCACAGTGCTCCATGCCCTTGTCATCACATTGCACCATGCCCACTCTCATCACAATAATCTATGAAACTTGTCAGACCAATGCTCCATGCCACTGTCATCACAATGCTCCATGCCCTTGACATCACAATGCTCCATGACCCCTGTCATCACAATGCTCCGGGACTCCAGTCATCACAATGCTTCATAACGTTTGTCATCACAGTGGTCCATGCCCGCGTCATCACAAGGCTCTGTGACCATTGTAACCACAATGCTCCATGAACTTTTCATCACAATTCTTTGAGAAACTTGTCATCACATTGCTCCATTTATTTGTCAGAACAATGCTCCATGAGCATTATCATCACAATGTGCCACGCGGATTTCATCACAACGTTCCAAACATTGCCATTTCAATGCTCCATAAACATTGTAATCACAATGGTCCATGCACTTCTCATCAAAATGCTCTCTCACCAGAGATATCACAATGTTCCATCACTAGTTATCACAATACACCCTCACCCATGTAATCACAATGTTCCATGACCCTGTCATCACAATGCTACATACCCTTATCATCACAATGTTCCATGACCCCTGCCATCAAAATATTCCATAAGCCCTCTCATCAAAATGCTCCATGAACCTTTCCATCCCAAAGCTCCAAGACCGCTGACATCACAATGTTCTATAACCCGTGCCATCAAAATGTTCCATTACACTTTTTATCAAATTGCTGCATGACCTGGTCATCAAAATGCTCCCTGAACTTCTCATCAAAATGCTCCATGACTTGTCATCACAAAGCTCCAAGACCCTTGGCATCACAATGCTCCATGTCATTGTCATCACCATGCTCCATGAACACTCTCATCACATTGCTCCATGTCCTTTTCATCACAAAGCTGCATGACAGTTGTCATCACAATGCTCGATGTCCTTCTCATCACAATGCTCCATGCCCTTGTCATTACAGTCCTGCATGACCCATGTATCACATTGTTCCGGGCCCTTGTCATCACAATGCTCCATGCCCACTCTCATCACAATAATCCATGAAACATTTCAGACCAAAGTTCCATACCCTTCTCATCACAATGCTTAATTACCCCTATCATAAGAATGCACAATGACACCTGCCATCACAATGTTCCACGGCCTAGTCATCACAAGGTTCCATGATATTTTTCATTACAATGCTCAAGACCCCTGAAATCACAATGCTCCATGCCCTTGTCATCACAAAGCCCCATGACGCATGTCATCAGAATGTTCCATGGCCTTCTCATCACAATGCTCCATGCCCTTGTCATCACAATGCTCCAACACCATTGTAATCACAATGCTCCATGCCACTTTTCATCTCAATGCTCCATGAAATCTGTCATCACAATGCTCCAAGACCCTTGTAATCACAATGCTCCATGCCCCTTTTCATCTCAGTGCTCCATGAACCCTGTCATCACAATGAACCATGCCCATCATCATAATGCTTCAGGCTATTGTCATCACAATGAAATCAATATTCTGCATGACCTCTGTCATCATAATGCTCCAAACCCTAGTGATCACAATGTTGCATAACACGTATCATCACAACACCCCATGACGCTCATCATCACCATGATCCATGGTCTTCTCATCACAATGTTCCATGATCTTTGTCATCATAATGCTCAATACACTTGTCATCACAATGCTCCCTGACCCTTGTCGTCAGTATGCTCCTTGAACCCTGTCATGACAAGGTTCCATGCATTTTTCATCACAATGATCCATGATCATTTCATCACAGTCCTCCAAGGTCCCTGTAATCACAATGCTCCATGCCCTTGTCATCACAAAACTCCATGACGCATGTCATCAGAATGCTCCATGGCCTTCTCATCACAATGCTCCATGCGCTTGTCAGCACAATGCTCCATGACACATGTAATCACAATGCACCATGCGCTTGTCATCAGAGTGCTCCACAACATTGTCATCACAATGCTCCATAAAAATTGTCATCACAATGCTCCATGCACTTCTCATCAAAATGCTCTCTCACCACTGATATCACAATGCTACATCACTATTTGTCACAATACTCCCTCACCCCTGTCATCACAATGTTTCATGACTCCTGTCATCACAATGCTATATGCACCTATCATCACAATGTTCGATGACCCCTGACATCACAATGTTCTATAACACCTGTCATCAAAATGTTCCATGACACTTTTCATCAAATTGCTCCATGACCCTGTCATCACAATGCTCCCTTCCCTTCTATCACAATGCACAATGCTCTTGCCATCAAAATGCTCCATGACCTTTGTCATCACAAAGATCCATGACCCTTGGCATCACAATGCTCCATGTCATTGTCATCACAATGCTCCATGAACGCTCTCATCACGTTGCTCCATGCCCTTGTCTTCACATAGATCCATGACACTTGTCATCAGAATGCTCCATGGCCTTCTCATCACAATGCTCCATGCCCTTGTCATCAAAATTCTCCACATGCTTGTCATCAGAATGCTCCATGACCCTTGTCATCACAGTGCTCCATTACTTTTGTCATCAGAATCCTTCATGACACTTGGCATCAAAATGCTTCATGTCATCGTCATCACAATGAGCCATTACATATGTTATCACAATGCTCCCTTACAACTGTCTTCACAATACTGCATGACCTGGTCATCACATTGCTCCATACCCTTGTCATCACAATGCACTATTACAACTCTCATCGCAATAATCCATGAAACTTATTAGACCAATGTTCCATGCCCTTGTCATCACAATGCTCCATGCCCTGGTTATCACAATGCTCCATGACCCCTGTCATCACAATGCTCCGTGACTCCACTCATCACAATGCGTCATGACATTTGTCATCACAATGGTCCATGCCCACGTCATCAACAGTCTCTGTGACATATTTAAGCACAATGCTTCATGAACTTTTCATCAAAATGCTCTTTGACCCTTGTCATCACAATGCTCTATTCCTTTCTCAGCACACTCCTCCATGACCCTTGTCATCACAATGCTCCATGCGCTTGTCAGCACAATGCTCCATGTCCAATGTCATCACAATTCTCCATGCGCTTGTCATCACAGTGCTCCCCAATCTTGTCATCACAAAGCTCCATCAACCTTGCCATCACAGTGCTCCATGCACTTCTCATCAAAATGCTCTCTCACCACTGATAACACAATGTTACATCACTAATCATCACAATACTCCCTCACCCCTGTCATCACAATGTTCCATGACTCCTTTCATCACAATGCAACGTGCACTTATCATCACAATGTTCGATGACCCCTGACATCACAATGTTCCATAACCCTTGTCATCAAAATGCTCCATGACTTTTGTCATCACAAAGCTCCATGACACTTGCCATTACAATGCTCCATGTCATTGTCATCACAATGTTCCATGCACTTTTCATCACAATGCTCCATGCTATTGTCATCACAATACTCCACAAGCTTGTCATCAGAATGCTCCATGACCCTTGTCATCACAATGCTCCATGGCCACTGTCACCACAATGCTCCATACCCCTTGTCATTACAGTGCTCCATGACGCTCGACATCACAATTATCCATGGTCTTCTCATCACAATGTTCCATGACCCCTGTCATCACAGTGCTCCATGACCACTGTCATCACAACGTTCCATGAACCCTGACAACACAATGATCCGGGACACTTGTCATCAAAATGCTCCATGCCCTTGTCATACCAATGCTCCATGACTGGTGTAATCACCATACTTCATGACGCTTGTAATCACAGTGCTCCATGAACCTTGTAATCACAAAGCCTTTGTCAGCATAATGATACATAATCTTGTCATCACTATGCTCCATTCTCTTGTCATCAAAATACTCCACAAGCTTGTCATCAGAATGCTCCATGCCCATGTCATCACAATTCGACATTGCAACTGTCAACGCAATAATCCATGAAAAATATTAGACCGATGCTCCATGCCCTTATCATCACAATGCTCCATGCCCACGTTATCACAATGCTCCATGACCCCTGTCATCACAATGTTCCATGTCTCCAGTCATCACAATACTTCATGACCTTTGTCATCACTATGGTCCATGCCCTCGTCATCAACAGTCTCTGTGATATTTTAAACACAATGCTCCATGAACATTTCATCACAATGCTCTTTGACCCTTGTCATCACAATGCTCTATGACTTTCTCAGCACAATTCTCCATGACCCTTTTCATCACAATGCTCCATGCGCATGTCAGCACAATGCTGCATGACACATGTCATCAGAATGCACCATGCGCTTGTCATCACAGTGCTCCACCATCTTGTCATCTCAATGCTCCATAAAACTTGTCATCAAGATGCTCCATGCACTTCTCATCAAAATGCTCTCTCACCATTGATGTCACAATGTTACATAACTATTCGTCACAATACTCCCTCACCTCTGTCATCACAGTGTTCCATGACGCCTGTCATCACAATGCTACATGCACTTGTCATCACCTTGTTTGATGACCCCTGACATCACAATGTTCCATAACCCCTGTCATCAAAATGCTCCATGACCTTTTTCATCAAAATGTCCATGACCCCTGACATCACAATGTTCCATAACCACAGTCATCAAAATATTCCATGACTCTTTCATCACATTGCTCCATGACCCTGTCATCACAATGCTCCCTGCCCTTCTCATCACAATGCACAACACCCTTGTCATCAAAATGCTCCATTCCCTTGCCATCACAATGCTCCATTACACCTGTCATAACAATATACCATGACCCCTGCCATCACGATGTTCCATAGCCTTTTCATCACAAGGCTCCATGACTCTTCTCATCACAATGCTCCAAGACCCCTGTAATCAAAATGCTCCATGCCCCTTTTCATCACAATGATCCATGAACACTGTCATCACAATGCACCATGCCCATCATCATAATGCTTCGTACTATTGTCATCACAATGAAATCAAAATGCTCCATGACCTCTGTCATAACAATGCTCGAAACCCTTGTGATCACAATATTCCATAACACCTGTCGTCACAATGCGCCATGACGCTCGTCATCACAATTATCCATGGTCTTCCCATCACAATGCTCCATGATCTTTGTCCTCACAATGCTCAATACACTTGTCATCAAAATGCTCCCTAACACTTGTTGTCTGTATGCTCCTTGAACCCTGTCATGACAAGGGCCCATGCAATTTTCATCACAATGATCCATGCCCTTTTCATCATGATGCTCCAAGACACTTGTAATCACAATGCTCCATGCCCTTGTCATCACAAAGCTCAATGACGCATGTCATCAGAATGCTCCTTGGCCTTCTCACAATGCTCCATGCCCTTGTCATCACAATGTTCCAAGACCCCTATAATCTCAATGCTCCATGCCCCTTTTCATCAGTATGCTCCATGAGACTTTTCATCACAAGGCTCCATGGTTTTGTCATCACAATACGCCAGGAAATTGTCATCACAATGCTTCACGACCTTGTCATGAAAATTCTCAATGGCCCTTGTTATCAGAATGCTCCAATCCCTAGTCATCACAATGCTCCATTATATTAGTCACCACAATCCTCCATTAAATTTGGCATCACAATGCCCCATTCCATTGTCATCACAATGGAACATGACATATGTCCTCACAATTCTCCCTGACAACTGTCTTCACAATACTCCATGACCTTCTCATCACAATGCTGCATGCCCTTGTCATCACAATGCTCCATGACCCCTGTCATCACAATGCTCCGTGACTCCAGTCATCACAATGCCGCATAACGTTTGTCATCACAATGGTCCATGCCTGCGTCATCACAAGTTTCTGTGACCTTTGTAACCACAATGCTCCTTGAACTATTCATCACAATGCTCCGTGACCCTTGTCATCACAATGCTCCATGCCTTTGTCAGAACCATGCCTCATGACCCTTGTCATCACAATGTGAAACGTGCTTTTCATCACAACAGTCCGCAAATTTGTCATAGCAATGTTCCATAAAACTTTTAATTGAATGCTCCATGCCCTTCTGATCACAATGCTCCATTACCCCTGTCATAACAATGCTCCATGACCCATGTCATCAAAATTTTCCACGGCCTTGTCATCACAAGGCTCCATGACACTTGCCATCACAATGCTCCAAAACCCCTGTAATCACAATGCTCCATGCCCTTGTCATCACAAAGCTCCATGACGCATGTCATCAGAATGTTCCATGGCCTTCTCATCACAATGTTCCATGCCCTTGTCATCACAATGCTCCAAGACCCCTGTAATCACAATGCTCCATGCCAATTTTCATCTCAATGCTCCATGAATCCTGTCATCACAATGCACCATGCCCATCATCATAATGCTTCAAGCTATTGTCATCACAGTGAAATCAAAATGCTCCATGACCTCTGTCATCACAATGCTCCATGACCCCTGTCATCTCCATACTCCATGAACATTTTCAGCCCAATGCTCCATGACCCTTGTCATTACAATCATCCATGCCCTTGTCATTCCAATGCTCCATGACCCCTGTATACACAATGCTCCGTGACGCTTGTCATCACAGTGCTCCATAACACATGTCATCACAATGCTCCATGCCTTTGTCAGCAAAATGCTACATGACCTTGTCATTACAATGCTCTATGCGCTTGTCATCACAGTACTCCATTACCATTTTCATCACAATCCTCTGGTTCCAGGCGTGGCTATACTGTTCCCTGCGGGTGGCTGAGGCTTTGGTTAATTCTTCTTCCTGACGTGAATTTAGAGTGACAAGTGCCCGTCCAAATGCCTACATCTACTCTCTGGTTGGTTCTCCCTCTTCCCTTTCATCCTCTGCACAATTAGCAAACTTTGCAAACCAGGAGGATATAGGGGCTGGCTCTTCTAAGTTGGGATTTTGATAGTAAAGCAGTTTGAATGTCAAACTGAGCACAAGGAGAGGAAATATTAGGAGACATGTAAAAACATTTCACCATCACAGGGTGTCCATTCTCTAGGTTTCCCATACATGTTATAACTGTAGTGATATTCCATTCTACCTGGAGATTTGGGACCCATGGAATGGTGGCATGCATTGCTACATTAAAGGGTATGCATTTTCTCTCCCAATCTCACCAGTCCTCTCAGTCCCATGTGTCCAGCCTTATGTCTCATCCAGCTGTCTTTGCAGATAGGGTCATTCCAGGTATCATCAGAACCCCTGAAGGAATTGTGTAAGAATTTCGCTGTTTTTTTGTTTTGTTTTTGAAATTCATTTTTATAATGAGGTTGAACTGATTTTCACTGACGTGTTTATGCCGGTCTAGACACACTGGATTCCCTTACAGTGACATATCAATACATAGGTTTTAAGATTCTTACTAGTCAGATATATTCCTCTGCGGGGAATAGGGGTTTTGAGTCCCGTTCACTGAGGAAGGTGTAGGTCTTTTCTATTCTGTATTTGGTTTATGGAATGGTACCTGTGCTAATATCAAACTCTGGTTTTATGCATCACCCCACCTCTCCTTTCCCCTTAAGAAGGCATAAGAGTGTTTTCTAAATGTGAGTCTGTTCTCTTTCTTAATTCAGTTCATGTGATGTGATATTGACATTCCCTCTGTAAGTGATATCTTATGATAAGGTTCTTTTTCTGTGTGACTAATTTCACTTAGAATCATCATACTTAAATCCACTCATTATGCTGCTACTGGCCTTATGACATCGATTTCACGTCTGAGTGATATTCCATTGTACAAATTTACCACAAGTTCTTTATGCATTTCTTTTTTTCCTGGGATATTTTAGGTGTACCGAAGTTGAGGTTCTTGTATGCAGAGCAGCCCTAATCTTTGGGGTGCATGTGTCTTGTCGATATTTAGTCTTCCCAAGTTATATGCCCATGAGTTGAAGTCCCCTTTGCTTGGGGGCTTTGTATTTTAGATGTTTTAGGAAACAGCATACACTTCTTCAGAGTGGCTCTTGGATATTTATACCCCACCCATCATCGTGACTAGGATCCCTGTTCTCCATGGCCTCTCCAGCATTTCTGGTTTGTACACATTTTTTCGATGGCCTTTCTGAGCAGTGGACATTGAGACTTCTTTGTTGTGCGGATTTGCATTTCCCGCTTGCTTGGTTGGCCAAAAACTCTGTATGTGTTTTTTTCCTGAAGATATTCACGAAAAAAACGCATACACACTTTTGCCCAACTGCATCATTTTAGAAATTCTGCTGCTTTTCATATGCTTTAAATGTGAGTACAATCTACCTTTTGAAATCTGTTTCCTGCAATTCTGCCTCTCATTCAGATCCTCTTCGTTGCCTTACCTGAATATATTTTTGGACGTTGGTTATCATTTATATCTTTGCAGGTCTTTGAATTGTCTGCTCCTGAGCTCCATTTTGCAACTGGCTTTTTTGTGAGCTGGCCGCCAAAAATTTGATTGCTTCTGGCCCTATTCTGGTTCTGAGGAGGCAGGTTGAGCCTTTGGTTAATTCTTCTTCCTAATGGGAAATTAGAGTGACATGTGCCTGTCAAAACTCCTACAGCTAATCCCTCATTGGTCCCCCCTCTTCCCATTTATCCTCTGCAGAAATTGCAAACTGTGTGAAACAGGAGGTTAAAGGTGCTGATTCTCCAAGTGGGGAGATTGTTAGTAATGTGGCTGGAATGGCGAACCCCAGCACCAGGAGATCAAAAATGAGGTGCATTTTAGACACCTTTCCTGAGCACACGGTGTACATTCATCTCGGTTTCCCAGGCATGTTTTTGCTGTCAGAAGATTCCCTTGAACCTGCCGATTTGGGACCCATGGAATGGGTACCAGGCAGTATTACTTTAAAAGGTCTGCATTTCCTCACACAGCCTCTCTAACATCTCTTAGCCTGCATAGCTTCCAGCCTTATATATCATCCTGCTGTGGGTCTACATGTGTTCAATCCCTGTTACATTGTAGCCCTTCAACAATTGTTGTAAGAATTTTTGTTTGTCTCACTGTTTTTATAAAATTTTTAAATTTATTTTTATATTGGTTACAGCTGATTTTCAAAGCTCTGTTTTTTGCTGCTGTACATCCACTTGATTCATGTACTGTGAGACAACAATAAATTATTTTTCAGATGCTTACGAGTCATATGTATTATTGTCCACTGACTTGAGTGGGCTGAGTGCAGTTCTTTGAGGTACCGTGTAGGCCTTGTCAGTTATTCAATTTGGTACTTGGAATGGTATCTTTGCTAATTTCAACCTCCTGGATAATACCTCACCATTCCCCACCTTTCCCATTTAGCAGCCTTATGTCTATTTTCTACATATTTGACTATGTTTCTGTTTTGTAGTTTATTTCATGTGTAGCCATTTTTGATTCCACGTTTAAGTGACATCTTATGATATGTGTCTTTTTCTTTCTGACATATGTCACTTAGAATGATCGTATGTAACTCCTCCAGAGTTGTTACAACTGGCCTTATTTCATGGATTTCTGGATGAGTAATATTCCACTCTACATAAGTACCCCATCTCTTTTATCCATTTTATCCTTCCAGGGACATTTAGGTTATATCTGAGTGCAGGCCCTTTTTAACAGAGAGGTGGTAAACGTTGGCGTGCCTGTTTTCTGTCCATTTTTGTTTTTCCCAAAGTATACGCCCATGAGTGCAAGTGCCCTATGCTCTGTAGCTCATCTTTTAGATGTTTTAGCAAACACAATACACTTCTCCAGAGTAGCCGTTGGCAAATTACATTTCCACTATCAACCTCACAGGGCTCCCTTTTCTCCTCACCCTGTCCTGCATTTCTGGTGTTTACACTTTATGTGGATGGCCCTTCTGACTGATGTGAAGTGATACATTTTGTAGTATTAATTTTCAGTGCCCACCTGTTTGGTTGGATAAAAAGTGTGTGTGGACTTTACTTGAATATATTCAGAAAAAAATGCATACGCCCTTTTGGGCCAACTGCATCCTTGGTGATGTTCAGCCCCTTTTCTTGTGCTTTAATGGGGAGTCCTTTCTACCTCTTCAAATCTGTTTCCTGCCACTCTCCCCTGCTTACAAGTCCTTTTCTGTGACTTACCTCAAGACACTTGTCGACGATAGATATTTTCAACTCTGCAGTTTCATGAATTTTAGTGCCCCTGAGTTCCATTTTTTCAACTTGTGTTTTTGGAAACTGGACACAAAACAGCAGGATTTCCTCTAGCCCTATTCTGTTCCCGTGGGCAATTCTAGCCTTTGATGTATTTGTCTTCCGGATTGGAAATTAGAGTGGCATGTGCCTGTCCGAACACCTAAGACTTGTCTCTAAATTTTTCTCATCCTTCCGCTTCATCCTCTGGACAAATTCCAAACTGTGTGCAACAGGATGTTGACGGTGCTGATATCCCCAAGTGAGGAGATTGTTAGGAAAGATGCTGGAGGGGTGAACCCGAGAACCAGGCGATGAGGAGATGAGGTGCCTTTTCCAAACTCTTTCCGATCAAACGGTGTACCATCCTCTAGGTGTGACAGGCATGTTTTAGCTGTAGGAAGGGTCCCGTGCATGTAAGGAGAACACCAGGAATTTTTCAAAAATCAGTGCCTCCCCGAACCCCAAACTGGGGAATTTTTAATCTACGGCTACACGTATGTCCATTAAGGGCCTTGGGAAATAGGCAGAGCCCAAACTTTAGATGATTGAAATCTTCAGGGTCAGAATCGCTCACCATCGGCCTTGCTTAGGTTATATTTTATCTGTCATTGATAGATGATGTCAATAAAAATATCGATTCTTTTTCAGATTATTTCCCCTTATAGGTTATTGCAAAATATTCAGTGTAGTTCCCTGTGCTATACAGTAGTTACTTGTTGATAATCTATTTTATACATAGCAGTGTGTATGTGTTAATCCCAAACTGTTAATTTATCCCTTCTCCTACCTTTCCCCTTTGGTAATAATAAATTATAAGATTTTATACTTCTCAGAAATGGGGGAGCTGAAAGAGAGGTATCCTTTTCAATGGAAAAGCATTCAAAACAAGATTGAAGCTTCAGCCAAGAGTATTCGATGTACATCCATGGAAATAAATCACTTCATTTCTCTAATGTTGACCTGACAAATAAGACAGACGTCTTCACTGAACTTGCTTATAGTAAAGTGATGGAAAAATCAAAGGTAAGTCTTAGAAACATCTTATTTTACCCGAGCATTATACACTGCTCTATGTTAACTACAGTTTGCCTCACACATCTGTTCATTGAAGTTACAATGTTCTCAATTTCTGTTACTGATCCTCCAGAGTGGACCCCAACAGGAGTCCCCATACCCAGTGTCATTGGAGCCAACAGGTCAAGACTGAGTTTGGATCAGAAGCAAAGGAAATATTATTTTGAAAACAGAATGGAGAGGTGAGAGTGTGCACGCCCCCATGGGCTGTGGGCTGGACTGCTGTGTAGGGATCCCGGCAGCGTCAGTGGGATGGAGGGTATGGAGCTCTCGAGGGCTGGGTTGGCTGCAGCTCAGGCACTATGCCTCGGAGTCTGCATGGGACCCCGCTAGCTGAGGTGTCGACCCAGCCATTCTGCACTAGGAAATCGGGTCTGAAGTGCCGGGTGTGGGACCTCTGCATGCGGAACCCTAGGAGCACGTGAAATTAGACAAAGCACAAAGGAAAAACAGCTTAGACTTTATTTTATTGCCCAGATTCTTTTTTTATCTCCCAGGAATTTTTAATGAACGTTGCCGGAGACGAACACCTCCTCTGCTTTTTTTCCATTCCTCATACTTGGGGTGTTGAGGGTGCAGACCCCTCTTTTGTAACTGCTTCATGCTGTGGTGGGAGCCCTGATACCTGGGGGGAGGGGCACAACGTCTCCCCACCAGCCTCCAGGTGAGGTTGATTGTCCCAAGGCCTCCTGCCTCACTTCTAGTCCGCCTGAGCACCAGCATTGGAAGTGTTATAGATTCTAATGACCTTTAAGGGTCCAGGAAAGAGATGTGCAGAGATGCTGAGGTAGGTTTCACCCCACCCCACATTTGTTTGGCGACCTTAGGCTGACGGTTTTTGCCAGCCTAGATGCTCTGACCAGTAGTCTGTGCTTTCTTTAATTAGGTCCCTGAATCAATGTACAAACAGCACCATGTGTCAGAACCCTGGCCGCGCAACTCCCAGACAGTCCAGGGTCAGTGGTGATCCAGGACCATGACGTCCACTGAGTCAACGGCCTTTAGAAGTAGCCAGCAGTCCAGCCGGTCATATTGGCCACCATCACCGCGGTGTCTGTAGGGTTTTCTATGGTGAAAGCATGATATACGTTTCCCCCGCCAAGCTTATTAGCTCCCCTCTGGGTGCAGTAAGTCCTGCAAGCAGTAGTCTGCTCTTTCGGGGCACAGTCTTGTTGTTTTCTGAGAGAAACTCCAGGTCAAGTGATGGTCACACGAGTAATCTTGGGGGCCCGTTGCCCCCGTTTGTCTCTCTAGAGGTTGGAGTTGGAGGGCCTCCTCACTCGAGGTCAGTGTGTCCACAGAGTGACCCCTGCAACTTCAGGGCATGATGGGTGGTTAGGATCACCACGTGGGGTCTTTTTCCCTTAGGAGGGAGCTCGCCTTGCGGGCTGCTGATTTCCAGCTTTTTAGATACCCCAGTATCCTGGCCTGATGAGTTGGTGGGCAAAGCCCTTGGTGACCATAGTTTATCATACCTGAAGGGCATTCTTGTGTTGCTCCATTTCAAGTGGTCCCAGTTTTTGCAGTAAGGATCCAAGGACGATTAACCTTTGACCGGGTATGTAAAGGTCAAAGGGCTTAGCTAAATTAGGGAGTTCCTGGGCAAGGGTCTGAATTGACTGCTCTTTCCATTCTTGAAAGGCTGCTTCTGGATTCTATTCAAAAGGATCATCATCTTTTCGTGTCAGTGTTTCATGTAGAGGCCCAGCTATTAGACTGTAGTTAGGGATCCAGATGCAGAAAACCTTGGCCTCCCCAGGAACCCCTAAGCTGTCTTCTAGTTTTAGAAGAGGTAAGGCTGCAAATGGCTTCTTCCCTATCCTGGGATGCGTTTCTCCGAATATCTGTGAGAATGAAGCCCAGGCATGTCACCTGAGCCTGGGATATTTGAGCCTTTTTCTTGGACACCTTGTATCCTTTCTTCCCTAGGTAGTTCAGAGGCGTCTTTAGTAGCCCTGGCGATCAGAATGTCATCTGCATATTGAAGGAGGGTTCCCTTTTACAGAGGTAGAACGTTTAGGTCTTTAGAGGTCATTTCCCCAATGATGGTGTGGGGATTTTTGTACCGTTGGGGCAGGACGGCCCAGCATTATTGCTTTTGTTGCATGTTGTGTCCTGCCACTCACAAGCCAAAAATTCGTGTGACTCTGAGATGAATGGAATACAGAAGAAGGCATCATTGAAGTCTAATACAGAATGCCATGGCCTGGTGGATGGTAGAATGAGCAGCAGGGTGTAGGAAATAGGAGCTACTGGATGTATATCCTCGGTGGCTTCACTGACTGTCCTGATATCCTTTACCAGGTCTCCAGCAGCCCATGGGGCTCTCGTGGTCAGGCCAATCCCAGGATATGGAGCTCACCTGGGCTGCACTCCTCACCCAACAGCCCACGGGGCTCTCGTGGTCAAGTCCCTCCCAGGGTATGGAGCTCACCTGTGCAGCTACCCAGCAGCCCATGGGGCTCTCATAGTCAGGCCCTTCCCAGGATACAGAGCTCCCCTGGGCAAGTAACCCAGCAGGGCTGGACACACAGGACCTGTGCACATAGCCCACCTTGCAGAGAACTCCCAGCTCACCTGTCGCTCACAGCTGACACAGAACACCTCAGAGCAGGACTTGAACTAACAAACAGCAGCTCTGACAGGTCTGTGACACTGGCTATCACTCTGTGCAGCCTCTCTCTGCCTGGTCTTCCAGACACTTCTACTGCAGCCAGGGCACCAGGCCTCTGTCTCCACCCACCATCACTCCTCTCCCTGACTCCTGGGTTCCTCTCATTAGGATAGGGTCTTCTTGAAGTTGTTTTCCACTCATGGACCAGATAAAATGATAAGAAAACAAGCCCCAGCTGCAGCCCCTTGTCTAGCCTGACTCTCAAGGGCCCACACCTGTTCCTTGGGCCTGGCCTGTTTAGCAAGGTTCATTTTCTGCAACTGTGAGCCCCTGAGGGGTGAGGATTGGCTGATTTGGGCAGCCTGACACTGCCTGCCAGCCCTCTCCAGGTGTGCCTGGGTTGAGGTCAATATAAACACCTCTCCAGTCATCAAGAGCCCCTGTAGCTGTGCCTGACGCCATATTCTCTGTCCCGTCAGCAGTGTCGGGGCTGGGGTGGTGGGAGGGAGTGAGGGGCCGTGGCTTTGTGAGTGGCCCAGTTTGAGTGGGGCTCTGCTGGACTTTCTGCAGGAGTTGCCAGGCTGCCACCTGCTAAAGAAGAGGATGTGTCATCCATACCTGCCCCTGGAATTTCTCCCCAGGCAGAGGTGAGGAAGTAAAAAATCAGTGGGGGCCGTGGCAGGAGGGGTATCTCAGGCAGGGAAATGGAAAGCTTCCAGAAGAGCATCTGGGGCCAGGACCATCCTGACTGGCCTGCAGGCACCAAGTCGGCCTGCGTGCTGTTGCTGGTGTGGCTCCACAGCCCATCCTCTAGGCTTGCAAGTGCTTGTACATATTCAGGTGTTTTACCTGGAAAGGGTGGGAAGAGTTCAGCTGCAGCAGGACTGGGGCTCAGCTCACATTTACTCACAGACGCCTCGACACAGTCCCCCAGCTTTGCAATGAGGATGCTCCTTGTTGGGGGGGGAGTGCTGCTGACTGCATGGGAGACGATTTCCCACCTCTGACCAACTTAAGAATTTTTTACCACTGGAGCAAGTGCCCTGATAAGATTTTCCTCTGTATAACTGGTGGGTTCTGTTTTTTTGTTTGTTTGTATTTTTTCTTTTTTTTCTTTTTGGTTCAAGGTAGATTTTATTTATTCCTCTTTTTTTTAAATTTGAGATATAAACATGGAAATAATGCATTAATATAAAGACGTCTATGTGAAGGGAAAACCTTTTTTTCTGTTTTAATTTATTAAATGTTATTTATTTATTTTTAATTTTTTAAAATTTATTTATTTCTTTTATACAGCAGGTTCTTATTGGATATCTATTTTATACATATAAGTGTGCACATGTGAATCCTAGTCTCCCAATTCATCCCACCACCACCCTCACATGGTGTTCCCCCCTTGGGGTCCATATGTTTGTTCTCTACATCTGTGTCTCTATCTCTGCCCTGCAAACCGGTTCATCTGTACCATTTTTCTAGGTTCCACATATATGCATTAATATACAATGTTTGTTTTTCTCTTTCTGACTTACTTCACTCCGTATGACAGTCTCTAGATCCATCAAGGTCTCTACAAATGACCCAATTTCATTCCTATGTATGGCTGAGTAATATTCCATTGTATATATGTACCACATCTTTATCCATTCGTCTGTCTGTGGGCACTTAGGTTGCTTTCATTACCTGGCTATTGTAAATAGTGCTGCAATGAACATTGTGGTGAATGTGTCTTTTTGATTTATGGTTTTCTCTGGGTATATGCCCAGTAGTGGGATTGCTGGATTATATGGTAATTCTATTTTTAGTTTTTTAAGGAACCTCCATACTGTTCTCCATAGAGACTGTATCGATTTACATTCCCAACAATAGTGGAAGAAGGTTCCTTTTCTCCACACCCTCTCCAGCATTTGTTGTTTGTAGATTTTCTGATGATGTGACGTGATAACTCATTGTAGTTTCGATTTCCATTTCTCTAATAATTAGTGATGTTGAGCAGATTTTCATGTGCATACTGGCCATCTCTATGTCTTCTTGGAAGAAATGTCTATTTCGATCTTCTTCCATTTTTGTATTGGGTTGTTTGTTTTATTAATATTGAGCTGCATGAGCTGTTTATATATATTGGAGATTAATCATTTGTCCATTGATTCGTTTGCAAATATTTTCTGCCATTCTGAGGGTTGTCTTTTCGTCTTGTTTGTAGTTTCCTTTGCTTTGCAAAAGCTTTTACGTTTCATTAGGTCCCATCTGTTTAGTTTTCTTTTTTATTTCATTACTATAGGAGGTGGATCAAAAAAGATCTTGCTGTGATTTACGTCAGAGTATCCTTCATAAGTTTTCCTCTCAGAGTTTTATACTATCCGGTCTTACACTAAGGTCTCTAATCCATTTTGAATATATTTTTATGTATGGTGTTCGGGAGTGTTCTAATTTCATTCTTTTACATGTAGCTGTCCATATTTCCCAGCACCAATGATTGAAGAGACTGTCTTATCTCCATTGTATAGTCTTGCATCATTTGTCATAGATTAGTTGATCATAGGTGTGTAGGTTTATCCCTGTGCTTTCTTTTCTTTTTCCTTTTACACGTTTATTGGAGTGTAATTGATTTACAATGGAGTGTTCGTTTCTGCTGTATAAAAAAGTGGATCAGCTATACATATACAAATATCACCAGATCCCCTCCCTCTTGCATCTCCCTCCCACACCCCATATCCCACCCCTTTATGTGGTCACAAAGCACCGAGCTGATCTCCCTGTTCTATGTGGCTGCTTCCCAGTAGCTATCGGTGTTACATTTTGTAATGTATTTATGTCCATGCCACTCACTCACTTCGTCCCAGCTTACCCATCCCCCTTCCGGTGTCCGCAAGTCCTTTCTCTATGTCTGTGTCCTTAATCCTGTCCTGCCACTAGGTTCTTCAAAATCTTTTTTTTTTCTTCATTAGATTCTGTATATCTCTGTTAACATACAGTATTTGTTTTTCCCTTTCTGACTTACTTCACTGTTTAGGACAGATTCTAAGTCCATCCACCTCAGTACAAATAACTCAGTTTTGCTGCTTTTTATGGCTGAGTAATATTCCATTGTGAATATGTGCCAGATTTTCTTTATCCATTCATCTGTCGATGGACACTTAGGTTGCTTCCATGTCCTGACTATTGTAATTAGAGCTGCAATGAACATTTTTGTACATAACTCTTTTTGAATTATGGTTTTCACAAGGCAGATGCCCAGTAGTTGGATTGTTGTGTCGTATGGTACTTCTATTGTTAGTTATTTAAAGGAACCTCCGTACTGTTCTCCCTAGTGCCCATATCAATTTACATTCACACCCACAGTGCAAGTGTGTTCCCTTTTCTCCAATAAAGGCCTCTCCAGCATTTATTGTTTTGTAGATTTTTTTGATGATTGCCACTCTGACTGCTGTGAGGTGATACCTCACGGTAGTTTTGATTTGCATTTCTCTAATGATTAGTAATGTTCAGCATCCTTTCATGTGTTTCTTGGTAATCTGTATATCTTCTTTGGAGAAATGTCTATTTAGGTCTTCTGCCCGTTTTTGGATTGGGTTGTTTGTTTTTGTGATATTGAGCTACATGTGGTGCTTGTAAAGTTTGGAGATTAATCCTTTGTCCATTGCTTCATTTGAAAATATTTTCTCCCATTCTGAGGGTTGTTTTTGCATCTTGTTTATGTTTTCCTGTACTGTGTAAAAGCTTTTAAGTTTCATTAGGTCCCATTTGTTAATCTCTGTTTTTATTTCCATTTCTCTAGGAGGTGGGTCAAAAAGGATCTTGCTGTGATTTATGTCATAGAGTGTTCTGCCTATGGTTTCCTCTAAGAGTTTTATAGTGTCTGGTCTTATATTTAGATCTCTAATCAATTTAGAGTTTATTTTTGTGTATGGTGTTATGGAGTGTTCTAATTTCATTCTTATATGTGTAGGGGTCCAGTTTTCCCAGCACCAATTACTGAAGAGACGGTCTTTTCTCCATTGTATATCCTTAGCTCCTTTGTCATAGATGAGATAGCCATAGGTATGCAGGTTTCTCTCTGGGCTTTCTGTCCTGTTCCATTGATCTGTGTTTATGCCAGTCTACATAAACTTGATTCCATTATGGAGACATATAAATACATAGGTTTCAAGGTTATTACCAGTCAGATATATTCCTCTTCAGTGAATAGGGTGTTTTGTGTCCAGTTCATTGAGAAAGGAGTAGGTCTTGTCTATTACATATTTGGTATATGGAATGGGATCTGTGCTAATTTCAAACTCTTCTTTTACACATCACCCCATGTCACCTTTCCCCTTAAGGAGGAATAAGTGTGTTTTCTAAATGTGTAACTCTGTTCACTTTTGAAATTCAGTTCATGTGTAGCCATGTTTACATTCCCTCTATAAGTGATAGATTACAATAAGTTTCTTTTTTCTTTGTGGCTCATTTCACTTAGCATCATCGAACCTAAAGCCACTCATTATGCTGCTATTGGCCTTATGACATTGATTTTATGTCTGAGTGACATTCCATTGTATATAAGTACCACAACATCTATATCCATTTTTTTTTCCTTTCCTGGGATATTTAAAGTGTACCGAAGTCTAGGTTCTTGTAAACAGAGCAGCCCTAAACTTTGGGCTGGCTGTGTGTTGTGGATTTTTAGTTTTCCCAAAATACACGCCCATGAGTGGAAGTGTGCTATGCTCTGTAGCTCTGTTTTAGAAAACAACATACAGTTCTCCAGAGAGGCTGTTGGCAATTTACATCCTGTCCATCGGCGTAACAAGGCTCCCTTTTCTCCATGGCCTGTCCTGCATTTGTGGTTTTTACACTATTTGCGGATGGCCCTTTTCACAGGAGGTAAGGGACACTTCTCTGTAGTGTGGATTTGCAATGCCTGATGGCTTGCTTAGCCAAAAAGGGCGTATGCATTTTTTGCCGAATATATTCAAGAAAATACACATACTCCCTTTTCAGCCAAGGGCAACATTGTTGAAGTTCTGTCGCTTTTCATGTGCTTTAAAGACGACTCCAATCTACCTCTTGAAATCTGTTTCCTTCAATTCTGCCTTGCATTCAAATCATCTTCACTGTCTTACCTCAATATATATCTGGATGATAGTTGTCCTTTATAACTCTGCAAGTTTGTGAATTGCTGTGCCCCTGATTTCCATTTTTCAACTCGCCTATTTGTGAGCTGGCTGCAATACCGCAGGATGGTTTTAGGCCCTAGTCTGGGTCCGAGGCTTCAGGATGAGCCTTTGGTTAATTCTTCTTCCTGATGGGAAACTAGAGAGACATGTGCCCATCCAAACACCTACAGCTAATCTCTCATTTATTCCCCCTCTTCCTGTTAATCCTCTGCACAATTTGAAAACTGTGCATAACAGGAGGGTAAAGGCACTGACACTCCAAGTGGGGAGATTTTTAGTAATGCAGATGGAATGGCGAAGCCGAGCACGACAAAAGGAAAAATGAGGTACCTTTTAGAAAACTTTCCCAATTACACAGTGTACCATCCACTGGGTTTCCCATGCATGCTTTAACTGTAGGAAGATTCCCTTAAACCTGGAGAGTTGGGACCACTAGAATAGGTAGTACACAGTATTGCTCTAAGTGGTGTTCTTTTGCTCACACAACCTCAACAATCTTGTCAGCCCCAAGTGTCCAGTTTTATGTCTCATCCAGCTGTGGGTGTAAAGGTGGACAATCCAGGTTGCATCACAGGCCCTGAACGTAATTCTTAAGGCTTTCTCTCTGTTTCGCTGTTTTTGCATTTTGCTTTTGAAATTTATTTTTATAAGGGTGTTTAGCTGAATTTCAGGGCTGTGTTCATGTTGTTATACACACACATGATTCCTTTATGGAGACATGAGAATACATATGTATTAAAATTCTTGGAGTCAGATGTATTCCTCTGCAATGAATAGGGGGTGTTGAGTCCAGTTCATTGTGCGGGGAGTAGGTGATGTCTATTACATACTTGGTATATGTAACGTTATCTGTGCTAATTTAAAACTGTGGTTTTATGCATCAACCCACCTCGCCTTTCCCCTTAAGCAGGCAGAATATTGTTTCCTATGTGTGTGACTCTGTTGTGTTTGTAATTCAGTTCATTCGTAACCATGTGTACATTCCCACTATGAGTGATAACTTATGATAAGATTCAGTACTCTGTTATCTTTCCAAACTCAGTTCATGTGTAGCCATATTTACAGGACTTTCATAAGTGATATCTTATGATAAGTTTCTTTTTCTGTGTGACTTATTTCACTTAGAATCATCGTACCTGAATCCACTCATTTGGCTGCTACTGGCCTTATGACATTGATTTCTTGTCTGAGGATTATTCCATCGTACATAAGTACAACAATTTCTTGTACCATTTTTGTTTTTCCTGGGATATTTAAGGTGTACCCAAGTTGAGGTTCTTGTAAGCAGTGTAGCCCTTAATTTGGGGGTGGCTCTGTCTTGTTGATTTCCAGTTTTCCCAATGTATATTCCCTAGACTGGAAGTGCCCTTGGCTCTGTAGCTCTGTTGTTTACTTGTTTTAGGGTACACAATGCACTTCTCCAGTGAGGCAGTAGGCAATTTACATCCCGCCCATCATCATAAGAAGGCTACCTGTTCTCCAGGTCCTGTCTTGCCTTTCTGGTTTTTACACATTTTGTGGATGTCCCATTGGACCGGTGGGAGGTGATACTTCATTGTAGTGCAGATTTGCATTGCCCGCTTGCTTGCTTGGCCAAAAAGGGCCAATGCGTTTTCTACTGAATATATTCAGGAGAAAACACATAGGCCCTTTTTGGCCAAGTGCATCATTGTCGAAGTTGTGCCCCTCTTCCTGTGCTTTACAGGCGACTCCTACGTACCTCTTGAAATCTGTTTCCTGCTATTCTGCCTCGCTTTCAAGTCGGCCTCGTTGCCTTCCCACAACAGATTTTTGAATGATAGTTGTCCTTTATTACTCTGCCAGATTGTGAATTGCTGTGCCCCTGAGCTCAATTTTTCAACTCGTTTTTTTGTGAGCTGAATGCAAGTCCAAAATTTTGGTTCAGGACCTATACTGGTTCCCGATGGGTGGCTGAGTCTTTGGTTAATTCTTCTTCCTGCCGGGAAATTAGAGTGACATGTGCCCGTCCAAATGCCTAACAGCTACACTCTCATTGGTTCTCCCACTTCCCTTCCATCCTCTGCCAAATTGGCAACCTGTGCGAACCAGGAGTTTAAAGGGGCTGTCTCTCCAAGTTGGGAGATTGATAGTAAAGCAGTTGGAAAGTCAAACCGGAGCACCAGGAGAGGGACTATTCGTTGAGTTTTAGAAACCTTTCGTATTCACAGTGTGTCCATTCTCTTGGTTTCCCGTACATGTTATAGCTGTAGTAATATTCCCTTCAACCTGGAGAGTTCGGACCCAGGAAATGGGGGCCATGCATTATTGCTCTAAAGGGTCTGCACTTGCTCACCCTATCTCACCAATCCTCTCAGTCCCAAGTGTCCAGCCTTATGCCATATCCAGCTGTCCTTGTAGATACGGTCATTCCAGGTTTCATCAGACACCCTGAAGGAATTGTAAAGAATTTCCCTGTTTTCTTGTTTTGGTTTTGAAATTCCTTTTTATAGTGGGTTTGAGCTGATTCTCACTGCCATGTTTATGCCAGTCTAGACACACTTGATTCCCTTATGGAGACATATCAATACATAGGTTTTAAGATTCTTACTAGTCAGATCTATTCCTCTGTGGGAAATATGGGTTTTTGAGTCCCTTTCACTGAGGAAGGTGTAGGTGTTGTATATTCCATAGTTGGTTTTTGGAACGGTACCTGTGCTTATATCAAACTCTGGTTTTATGCATCACCCCACCTCTCCTTCCCCCTTAAGCAGGCATAAGAGTGTTTTCTAAATGTGAGACTCTGTTCTCTTTCCTAACTCAGTTCATGTGTAGCCATGTTTACAGGATCTTCATAAGTCATATCTTATGCTAAGTTTCTTTTTCTGTGTGACTTATTTCACTTAGAATCATCGTACCTGAACCACTCACTTTGCTGCTACTGGTCTTATGACATTGATTTCATGGCTGAGGGATATTCCATTGTACGTAACTCCCACAATTTTTGAACCATTTTTATATTTCCTGGGATATTTAAGGTGTACCCAAGTTGAGGTTCTTGTAAGCAATGCAGCCCTAAATTTGGGGGTGGCTCTGTCTTATTGATTTTCCGTTTTCCCTAGGTATATTCCCTAGACTGGAAGTGCCCTTGGCTCTGTAGCTCTGGTGTTTACTTGTTTTACGGAACACAATGCACTCCTCCAGTGAGGCAGTTGGCAATTTACATCTCGCCCATCAGCATAACAAGGCTCCCTGTTCTCCAGGGCCTGTCTTGCCTTTCTGGTTTTTACACATTTTGTGGATGTCCCTTTGGACCGGTGGGAAGTGATACTTCTTTGTAGTGCAGATTTGCATTGCCCGCTTGCTTGCTTGGCCAAAAAGGGCGTATGCGTTTTCTCCTGAATATATTCAGTAGAAAACGCATACGCCCTTTTTGGCCAAGTGAATCATTGTCGAAGTTGTGCCCCTCTTCCTGTGCTTTACAGGCGATTCCTACGTACCTCTTGAAATCTGTTTCCTGCTATTCTGCCTCGCTTTTAAGTCGGCCTCGTTGCCTTCCCTCAACAGATTTTTGGACGATAGTTGTCCTTTATTACTCTGCCAGTTTGTGAATTGCTGTGCCCCTGAGCTCCATTTTTCAACTCGTTTTTTGTGAGCTGAATGCAAGTCCAAAATTTTGGTTCAGGACCTATACTGGTTCCCGATGGGTGGCTGAGTCTTTGGTTAATTCTTCTTCCTGCCGGGAAATTAGAGTGACATGTGCCCGTCCAAATGCCTAACAGCTACTCTCTCATTGGTTCTCCCTCTTCCCTTCCATCCTCTGCCAAATTGGCAACCTGTGCGAACCAGGAGGTTAAAGGGGCTGTCTCTCCAAGTTGGGAGATTGATAGTAAAGCAGTTGGAAAGTCAAACCGCAGCACCACGAGAGGGACTATTCGTTGAGTTTTAGAAACCTTTCGTATTCACATTGTGTCCATTCTCTAGGTTTCCCGTACATGTTATAGCTGTAGTAATATTCCCTTCAACCTGGAGAGTTCGGACCCAAGGAATGGGGGCCATGCATTATTGCTTTAAAGGGTCTGAATTTGCTCACTCTATCTCACCAATCCTCTCAGTCCCAAGTGTCCAGCCTTATGCCACATCCAGCTGTCCTTGTAGATAGGGTCATTACAGGTTTCATCAGACACCCTGAAGGAATTTTAAAGAATTTCCCTGTTTTCTTTTTTTGGTTTTGAAATTCCTTTTTATAGTGGGTTTGAGCTGATTCTCACTGCCATGTTTATGCCAGTCTAGACACACTTGATTCCCTTACGGAGACATATCAATACATAGGTTTTAAGATTCTTACTAGCCAGATCTATTCCTCTGTGGGAAATATGGGTTTTTGAGTCCCTTTCACTGAGGAAGGTGTAGGTGTTGGATATTCCATAGTTGGTTTTTGGAACGGTACCTGTGCTTATATCAAACTCTGGTTTTATGCATCACCCCACCTCTCCTTCCCCCTTAAGCAGGCATAAGAGTGTTTTCTAAATGTGAGACTCTGTTCTCTTTCCTAACTCAGTTCATGTGTAGCCATGTTTACAGGATCTTCATAAGTGATATCTTATGCTAAGTTTCTTTTTCTCTGTGACTTATTTCACTTAGAATCATCGTACCTGAACCACTCACTTTGCTGCTACTGGTCTTATGACATTGATTTCATGGCTGAGGGATATTCCATTGTACGTAACTACCACAATTTTTGAAGCATTTTTATATTTCCTGGGATATTTAAGGTGTACCCAAGTTGAGGTTCTTGTAAGCAATGCAGCCCTAAATTTGAGGGTGGCTCTGTCTTATTGATTTTCAGTTTTCCCAAGGTATATTCCCTAGACTGGAAGTGCCCTTGGCTCTGTAGCTCTGGTGTTTACTTGTTTTAGGGAACACAATGCACTCCTCCAGTGAGGCAGTTGGCAATTTACATCTCGCCCATCAGCATAACAAGGCTCCCTGTTCTCCAGGGCCTGTCTTGCCTTTCTGGTTTTTACACATTTTGTGGATGTCCCTTTGGACCGGTGGGAAGTGATACTTCTTTGTAGTGCAGATTTGCATTGCCCGCTTGCTTGCTTGGCCAAAAAGGGCATATGCATTTTCTCCTGAATATATTCAGTAGAAAACGCATACGCCCTTTTTGGCCAAGTGAATCATTGTCGAAGTTGTGCCCCTCTTCCTGTGCTTTACAGGCGATTCCTACGTACCTCTTGAAATCTGTTTCCTGCTATTCTGCCTCGCTTTTAAGTCGGCCTCGTTGCCTTCCCTCAACAGATTTTTGGACGATAGTTGTCCTTTATTGCTCTGCCAGTTTGTGAATTGCTGTGCCCCTGAGCTCCATTTTTCAACTCGTTTTTTGTGAGCTGAATGCAAGTCCAAAATTTTGGTTCAGGACATATACTGGTTCCCGATGGGTGGCTGAGTCTTTGGTTAATTCTTCTTCCTGCCGGGAAATTAGAGTGACATGTGTCCGTCCAAATGCCTAACAGCTACTCTCTCATTGGTTCTCCCTCTTCCCTTCCATCCTCTGCCAAATTGGCAACCTGTGCGAACCAGGAGGTTAAAGGGGCTGTCTCTCCAAGTTGGGAGATTGATAGTAAAGCAGTTGGAAAGTCAAACCGCAGCACCACGAGAGGGACTATTCGTTGAGTTTTAGAAACCTTTCGTATTCACAGTGTGTCCATTCTCTAGGTTTCCCGTACATGTTATAGCTGTAGTAATATTCCCTTCAACCTGGAGAGTTCGGACCCAAGGAATGGGGGCCATGCATTATTGCTTTAAAGGGTCTGAATTTGCTCACCCTATCTCACCAATCCTCTCAGTCCCAAGTGTCCAGCCTTATGCCACATCCAGCTGTCCTTGTAGATAGGGTCATTCCAGTTTTCATCAGACACCCTGAAGGAATTTTAAAGAATTTCCCTGTTTTCTTGTTTTGGTTTTGAAATTCCTTTTTATAGTGGGTTTGAGCTGATTCTCACTGCCATGTTTATGCCAGTCTAGACACACTTGATTCCCTTACGGAGACATATCAATACATAGGTTTTAAGATTCTTACTAGTCAGATCTATTCCTCTGTGGGAAATATGGGTTTTTGAGTCCCTTTCACTGAGGAAGGTGTAGGTGTTGTATATTCCATAGTTGGTTTTTGGAACGGTACCTGTGCTTATATCAAACTCTGGTTTTATGCATCACCCCACCTCTCCTTCCCCCTTAAGCAGGCATAAGAGTGTTTTTTAAATGTGAGACTCTGTTCTCTTTCCTAACTCAGTTCATGTGTAGCCATGTTTACAGGATCTTCATAAGTGATATCTTATGCTAAGTTTCTTTTTCTGTGTGACTTATTTCACTTAGAATCATCGTACCTGAACCACTCACTTTGCTGCTACTGGTCTTATGACATTGATTTCATGGCTGAGGGATATTCCATTGTACGTAACTACCACAATTTTTGAAGCATTTTTATATTTCCTGGGATATTTAAGGTGTACCCAAGTTGAGGTTCTTGTAAGCAATGCAGCCCTAAATTTGGGGGTGGCTCTGTCTTATTGATTTTCAGTTTTCCCAAGGTATATTCCCTAAACTGGAAGTGCCCTTGGCTCTGTAGCTCAGGTGTTTACTTGTTTTAGGGAACACAATGCACTCCTCCAGTGAGGCAGTTGGCAATTTACATCTCGCCCATCAGCATAACAAGGCTCCCTGTTCTCCAGGGCCTGTCTTGCCTTTCTGGTTTTTACACATTTTGTGGATGTCCCTTTGGACCGGTGGGAAGTGATACTTCTTTGTAGTGCAGATTTGCATTGCCCGCTTGCTTGCTTGGCCAAAAAGGGCGTATGCATTTTCTCCTGAATATATTCAGTAGAAAACGCATACGCCCTTTTTGGCCAAGTGAATCATTGTCGAAGTTGTGCCCCTCTTCCTGTGCTTTACAGGCGATTCCTATGTACCTCTTGAAATCTGTTTCCTGCTATTCTGCCTCGCTTTTAAGACGGCCTCGTTGCCTTCTCTCAACAGATTTTTGGACGATAGTTGTCCTTTATTGCTCTGCCAGTTTGTGAATTGCTGTGCCCCTGAGCTCCATTTTTCAACTCGTTTTTTGTGAGCTGAATGCAAGTCCAAAATTTTGGTTCAGGACCTATACTGGTTCCCGATGGGTGGCTGAGACTTTGGCTAATTCTTCTTCCTGCCGGGCAATTAGAGTGACATGTGCCCGTCCAAATGCCTAACAGCTACTCTCTCATTGGTTCTCCCTCTTCCCTTCCATCCTCTGCCAAATTGGCAACCTGTGCGAACCAGGAGGTTAAAGGGGCTGTCTCTCCAAGTTGGGAGATTGATAGTAAAGCAGTTGGAAAGTCAAACCGGAGCACCACGAGAGGGACTCTTCGTTGAGTTTTAGAAACCTTTCGTATTCACAGTGTTTCCATTCTCTAGGTTTCCCGTACATGTTATAGCTGTAGTAATATTCCCTTCAACCTTGAGAGTTCGGACCCAAGGAATGGGGGCCATGCATTATTGCTTTAGAGGGTATGCATTTGCTCACCCTATCTCACCAATCCTCTCAGTCCCAAGTGTCCAGCCTTATGCCACATCCAGCTGTCCTTGTAGATAGGGTCATTCCAGGTTTCATCAGACACCCTGAAGGAATTGTAAAGAATTTCCCTGTTTTCTTGTTTTGGTTTTGAAATTCCTTTTTATAGTGGGTTTGAGCTGATTCTCACTGCCATGTTTATGCCAGTCTAGACACACTTGATTCCCTTACGGAGACATATCAATACATAGGTTTTAAGATTCTTACTAGTCAGATCTATTCCTCTGTGAGAAATATGGGTTTTTGAGTCCCTTTCACTGAGGAAGGTGTAGGTCTTGTATATTCCATAGTTGGTTTTTGGAACGGTACCTGTGCTTATATCAAACTCTGGTTTTATGCATCACCCCACCTCTCCTTCCCCCTTAAGCAGGCATAAGAGTGTTTTCTCAATGTGAGACTCTGTTCTCTTTCCTAACTCAGTTCATGTGTAGCCATGTTTACAGGATCTTCATAAGTCATATCTTATGCTAAGTTTCTTTTTCTGTGTGACTTATTTCACTCAGAATCATCGTACCTGAACCACTCACTTTGCTGCTACTGGTCTTATGACATTGATTTCATGGCTGAGGGATATTCCATTGTACGTAACTACCACAATTTTTGAACCATTTTTATATTTCCTGGGATATTTAAGGTGTACCCAAGTTGAGGTTCTTGTAAGCAATGAAGCCCTAAATTTGGGGGTGGCTCTGTCTTATTGATTTTCAGTTTTCCCAAGGTATATTCCCTAGACTGGAAGTGCCCTTGGCTCTGTAGCTCTTGTGTTTACTTGTCTTAGGGAACACAATGCACTCCTCCAGTGAGGCAGTTGGCAATTTACATCTCGCCCATCAGCATAACAAGGCTCCCTGTTCTCCAGGGCCTGTCTTGCCTTTCTGGTTTTTACACATTTTGTGGATGTCCCTTTGGACCGGTGGGAAGTGATACTTCTTTGTAGTGCAGATTTGCATTGCCCGCTTGCTTGCTTGGCCAAAAAGGGCGTATGCATTTTCTCATGAATATATTCAGTAGAAAACGCATACGCCCTTTTTGGCCAAGTGAATCATTGTCGAAGTTGTGCCCCTCTTCCTGTGCTTTACAGGCGATTCCTACGTACCTCTTGAAATCTGTTTCCTGCTATTCTGCCTCGCTTTTAAGTCGGCCTCGTTGCCTTCCCTCAACAGATTTTTGGACGATAGTTGTCCTTTATTACTCTGCCAGTTTGTGAATTGCTGTGCCCCTGAGCTCCATTTTTCAACTCGTTTTTCGTGAGCTGAATGCAAGTCCAAAATTTTGGTTCAAGACCTATACTGGTTTCCGATGGGTGGCTGAGTCTTTGGTTAATTCTTCTTCCTGCCGGGAAATTAGAGTGACATGTGCCCGTCCAAATGCCTAACAGCTACTCTCTCATTGGTTCTCCCTCTTCCCTTCCATCCTCTGCCAAATTGGCAACCTGTGCGAACCAGGAGGTTAAAGGGGCTGTCTCTCCAAGTTGGGAGATTGATAGTAAAGCAGTTGGAAAGTCAAACCGGAGCACCACGAGAGGGACTATTCGTTGAGTTTTAGAAACCTTTCGTATTCACAGTGTGTCCATTCTCTAGGATTCCCGTACATGTTATAGCTGTAGTAATATTCCCTTCAACCTGGAGAGTTCGGACCCAGGGAATGGGGACCATGCATTATTGCTTTAAAGGGTCTGCATTTGCTCACCCTATCTCACCAATCCTCTCAGTCCCAAGTGTCCAGCCTTATGCCACATCCAGCTGTCCTTGTAGATAGGGTCATTCCAGGTTTCATCAGACACCCTGAAGGAATTGTAAAGAATTTCCCTGTTTTCTTGTTTTGGTTTTGAAATTCCTTTTTATAGTGGGTTTGAGCTGATTCTCACTGCCATGTTTATGCCAGTCTAGACACACTTGATTCCCTTACGGAGACATATCAATACATAGGTTTTAAGATTCTTACTAGTCAGATCTATTCCTCTGTGGGAAATATGGGTTTTTGAGTCCCTTTCACTGAGGAAGGTGTAGGTCTTGTCTATTCCATAGTTAGTTTTTGGAACGGTACCTGTGCTTATATGAAACTCTGGTTTTATGCATCACCCCACATCTCCTTCCCCCTTAAGCAGGCATAAGAGTGTTTTCTAAATGTGAGACTCTGTTCTCTATACTAACTCAGTTCATGTGTAGCCGTGTTTACAGGATCTTCATAAGTGATATCTTATGCTAAGATTCTTTTTCTGTGTGACTTATTTTACTTAGAATCATCGTACCTGAACCACTCACTTTGCTGCTACTGGTCTTATGACATTGATTTCATGGCTGAGGGATATTCCATTGTACGTAACTACCACAATTTTTTGAACCATTTTTATATTTCCTGGGGTATTTAAGTTGTACCCAATTTGAGGTTCTTGTAAGCAGTGCAGCCCTAAATATGGGGGAGGCTCTGTCTTATTGATTTTCAGTTTTCCCAAGGTATATTCCCTAGACTGGAAGTGCCCTTGGCTCTGTAGCTCTGGTGTTTACTTGTTTTAGGGAACACAATGCACTCCTCCAGTGAGGCAGTTGGCAATTTACATCTCGCCCATCAGCATACCAAGGCTCCCTGTTCTCCAGGGCCTGTCTTGCCTTTCTGGTTTTTACACATTTTGTGGATGTCCCTTTGGACCGGTGGGAAGTGATACTTCTTTGTAGTGCAGATTTGCATTGCCCGCTTGCTTGCTTGGCCAAAAAGGGCGTATGCATTTTCTCCTGAATATATTCAGTAGAAAACGCATACGCCCTTTTTGGCCAAGTGAATCATTGTCGAAGTTGTGCCCCTCTTCCTGTGCTTTACAGGCGATTCCTACGTACCTCTTGAA
The DNA here is from genome assembly GCF_025265405.1 of Mesoplodon densirostris. Classification (NCBI taxonomy): domain Eukaryota; kingdom Metazoa; phylum Chordata; class Mammalia; order Artiodactyla; family Ziphiidae; genus Mesoplodon; species Mesoplodon densirostris. Next base: position 10,657,919 of record NW_026778195.1, on the reverse strand, counting down.
ATCTGTTTCCTGCTATTCTGCCTCGCTTTTAAGTCGGCCTCGTTGCCTTCCCTCAACAGATTTTTGGACGATAGTTGTCCTTTATTACTCTGCCAGTTTGTGAATTGCTGTGCCCCTGAGCTCCATTTTTCAACTCGTTTTTCGTGAGCTGAATGCAAGTCCAAAATTTTGGTTCAGGACCTATACTGGTTCCCGATGGGTGGCTGAGTCTTTGGTTAATTCTTCTTCCTGCCGGGAAATTAGAGTGACATGTGCCCGTCCAAATGCCTAACAGCTACTCTCTCATTGGTTCTCCCTCTTCCCTTCCATCCTCTGCCAAATTGGCAACCTGTGCGAACCAGGAGGTTAAAGGGGCTGTCTCTCCAAGTTGGGAGATTGATAGTAAAGCAGTTGGAAAGTCAAACCGGAGCACCACGAGAGGGACTATTCGTTGAGTTTTAGAAACCTTTCGTATTCACAGTGTGTCCATTCTCTAGGTTTCCCGTACATGTTATAGCTGTAGTAATATTCCCTTCAACCTGGAGAGTTCGGACCCAGGGAATGGGGGCCATGCATTATTGCTTTAAAGGGTTTGCATTTGCTCACCCTATCTCACCAATCCTCTCAGTCCCAAGTGTCCAGCCTTATGCCACATCCAGCTGTCCTTGTAGATAGGGTCATTCCAGGTTTCATCAGACACCCTGAAGGAATTGTAAAGAATTTCCCTGTTTTTTTGTTTGGGTTTTGAAATTCCTTTTTAGAGTGGGTTTGAGCTGATTCTCACTGCCATGTTTATGCCAGTCTAGACACACTTGATTCCCTTACGGAGACATATCAATACATAGGTTTTAAGATTCTTACTAGTCAGATTTATTCCTCTGTAGGAAATATGGGTTTTTGTGTCCCTTTCTCTGAGGAAGGTGTAGGTCTTGTCTATTCCATAGTTAGTTTTTGGAACGGTACCTGTGCTTATATGAAACTCTGGTTTTATGCATCACCCCACCTCTCCTTCCCCCTTAAGCAGGCATAAGAGTGTTTTCTAAATGTGAGACTCTGTTCTCTTTACTAACTCAGTTCATGTGTAGACATGTTTACAGGATCTTCATAAGTGATATCTTATGCTAAGTTTCTTTTTCTGTGTGACTTATTTTACTTAGAATCATCGTACCTGAACCACTCACTTTGCTGCTACTGGTCTTATGACATTGATTTCATGGCTGAGGGATATTCCATTGTACGTAACTACCACAATTTTTTGAACCATTTTTATATTTCCTGGGATATTTAAGTTGTACCCAAGTTGAGGTTCTTGTAAGCAGTGCAGCCCTAAATTTGGGGGTGGCTCTGTCTTATTGATTTTCAGTTTTCCCAAGGTATATTCCCTAGGCTGGAAGTGCCCTTGGCTCTGTAGCTCTGTTGTTTACTTGTTTTAGGGAACACAATGCACTCCTCCAGTGAGGCAGTTGGCAATTTACATCTCGCCCATCAGCATAACAAGGCTCCCTGTTCTCCAGGGCCTGTCTTGCCTTTCTGGTTTTTACACATTTTGTGGATGTCCCTTTGGACCGGTGGGAAGTGATACTTCTTTGTAGTGCAGATTTGCATTGCCCGCTTGCTTGCTTGGCCAAAAAGGGCATATGCATTTTCTCATGAATATATTCAGTAGAAAACGCATACGCCCTTTTTGGCCAAGTGAATCATTGTCGAACTCGTGCCCCTCTTCCTGTGCTTTACAGGCGATTCCTACGTACCTCTTGAAATCTGTTTCCTGCTATTCTGCCTCGCTTTTAAGACGGCCTCGTTGCCTTCTCTCAACAGATTTTTGGACGATAGTTGTCCTTTATTGCTCTGCCAGTTTGTGAATTGCTGTGCCCCTGAGCTCCATTTTTCAACTCGTTTTTTGTGAGCTGAATGCAAGTCCAAAATTTTGGTTCAGGACCTATACTGGTTCCCGATGGGTGGCTGAGTCTTTGGCTAATTCTTCTTCCTGCCGGGAAATTAGAGTGACATGTGCCCGTCCAAATGCCTAACAGCTACTCTCTCATAGGTTCTCCCTCTTCCCTTCCATCCTCTGCCAAATTGGCAACCTGTGCGAACCAGGAGGTTAAAGGGGCTGTCTCTCCAAGTTGGGAGATTGATAGTAAAGCAGTTGGAAAGTCAAACCGGAGCACCACGAAAGGGACGCTTCGTTGAGTTTTAGAAACCTTTCGTATTCACAGTGTTTCCATTCTCTAGGTTTCCCGTACATGTTATAGCTGTAGTAATATTCCCTTCAACCTTGAGAGTTCGGACCCAAGGAATGGGGGCCATGCATTATTGCTTTAAAGGGTATGCATTTGCTCACCCTATCTCACCAATCCTCTCAGTCCCAAGTGTCCAGCCTTATGCCACATCCAGCTGTCCTTGTAGATAGGGTCATTCCAGGTTTCATCAGACACCCTGAAGGAATTGTAAAGAATTTCCCTGTTTTCTTGTTTTGGTTTTGAAATTCCTTTTTATAGTGGGTTTGAGCTGATTCTCACTGCCATGTTTATGCCAGTCTACACACACTTGATTCCCTTACGGAGACATATCAATACATAGGTTTTAAGATTCTTACTAGTCAGATCAATTCCTCTGTGGGAAATATGGGTTTTTGAGTCCCTTTCACTGAGGAAGGTGTAGGTCTTGTATATTCCATAGTTGGTTTTTGGAACGGTACCTGTGCTTATATCAAACTCTGGTTTTATGCATCACCCCACCTCTCCTTCCCCCTTAAGCAGGCATAAGAGTGTTTTCTCAATGTGAGACTCTGTTCTCTTTCCTAACTCAGTTCATGTGTAGCCATGTTTACAGGATCTTCATAAGTCATATCTTATGCTAAGTTTCTTTTTCTGTGTGACTTATTTCACTCAGAATCATCGTACCTGAACCACTCACTTTGCTGCTACTGGTCTTATGACATTGATTTCATGGCTGAGGGATATTCCATTGTACGTAACTACCACAATTTTTGAACCATTTTTATATTTCCTGGGATATTTAAGGTGTACCCAAGTTGAGGTTCTTGTAAGCAATGAAGCCCTAAATTTGGGGGTGGCTCTGTCTTATTGATTTTCAGTTTTCCCAAGGTATATTCCCTAGACTGGAAGTGCCCTTGGCTCTGTAGCTCTGGTGTTTACTTGTTTTAGGGAACACAATGCACTCCTCCAGTGAGGCAGTTGGCAATTTACATCTCACCCATCAGCATAACAAGGCTCCCTGTTCTCCAGGGCCTGTCTTGCCTTTCTGGTTTTTACACATTTTGTGGATGTCCCTTTGGACCGGTGGGAAGTGATACTTCTTTGTAGTGCAGATTTGCATTGCCCGCTTGCTTGATTGGCCAAAAAGGGCATATGCATTTTCTCCTGAATATATTCAGTAGAAAACGCATATGCCCTTTTTGGCCAAGTGAATCATTGTCGAAGTTTTGCCCCTCTTCCTGTGCTTTACAGGCGATTCCTACGTACCTCTTGAAATCTGTTTTCTGCTATTCTGCCTCGCTTTTAAGACGGCCTCGTTGCCTTCCCTCAACAGATTTTTGGACGATAGTTGTCCTTTATTACTCTGCCATTTTGTGAATTGCTGTGCCCCTGAGCTCCATTTTTCAACTCGTTTTTTGTGAGCTGAATGCAAGTCCAAAATTTTGGTTCAGGAACTATACTGTTTCCCGATGGGTGGCTGAGTCTTTGGTTAATTCTTCTTCCTGCCGGGAAATTAGAGTGACATGTGCCCGTCCAAATGCCTAACAGCTACTCTCTCATTGGTTCTCCCTCTTCCCTTCCATCCTCTTCCAAATTGGCAACCAGTGCGAACCAGGAGGTTAAAGGGGCTGTCTCTCCAAGTTGGGAGATTGATAGTAAAGCAGTTGGAAAGTCAAACCGGAGCACCATGAGAGGGACTATTCGTTGAGTTTTAGAAACCTTTCGTATTCACAGTGTGTCCATTCTCTAGGTTTCCCGTACATGTTATAGCTGTAGTAATATTCCCTTCAACCAGGAGAGTTCGGACCCAGGGAATGGGGGCCATGCATTATTGCATTAAAGGGTCTGCATTTGCTCACCCTATCTCACCAATCCTCTCAGTCCCAAGTGTCCAGCCTTATGCCACATCCAGCTGTCCTTGTAGATAGGGTCATTCCAGGTTTCATCAGACACCCTGAAGGAATTGTAAAGAATTTCCCTGTTTTTTTGTTTTGGTTTTGAAATTCCTTTTTATAGTGGGTTTGAGCTGATTCTCACTGCCATGTTTATGCCAGTCTAGACACACTTGATTCCCTTACGGAGACATATCAATACATAGGTTTTAAGATTCTTACTAGTCAGATATATTCCTCTGTAGGAAATATGGGTTTTTGAGTCCCTTTCTCTGAGGAAGGTGTAGGTCTTGTCTATTCCATAGTTAGTTTTTGGAACGGTACCTGTGCTTATATGAAACTCTGGTTTTATGCATCACCCCACCTCTCCTTCCCCCTGAAGCAGGCATAAGAGTGTTTTCTAAATGTGAGACTCTGTTCTCTTTCCTAACTCAGTTCATGTGCAGCCATGTTTACAGGATCTTCATAAGTCATATCTTATGCTAAGTTTCTTTTTCTGTGTGACTTATTTCACTTAGAATCATCGTACCTGAACCACTCACTTTGCTGCTACTGGTCTTATGACATTGATGTCATGGCTGAGGGATATTCCATTGTACGTAACTACCACAATTTTTGAACCATTTTTATATTTCCTGAGATATTTAAGGTGTACCCAAGTTGAGGTTCTTGTAAGCAGTGCAGCCCTAAATTTGGGGGTGGCTCTGTCTTATTGATTTTCAGTTTTCCCAAGGTATATTCCCTAGACTGGAAGTGCCCTTGGCTCTGTAGCTCTGGTGTTTACATGTTTTAGGGAACACAATGCACTCCTCCAGTGAGGCAGTTGGCAATTTACATCTCGCCCATCAGCATAACAAGGCTCCCTTTTCTCCAGGGCCTGTCTTGCCTTTCTGGTTTTTACACATTTTGTGGATGTCCCTTTGGACCGGTGGGAAGTGATACTTCTTTGTAGTGCAGATTTGCATTGCCCGCTTGCTTGCTTGGCCAAAAAGGGCATATGCATTTTCTCATGAATATATTCAGTAGAAAACGCATACGCCATTTTTGGCCAAGTGAATCATTGTCGAAGTTGTGCCCCTCTTCCTGTGCTTTACAGGCGATTCCTATGTACCTCTTGAAATCTGTTTCCTGCTATTCTGCCTCGCTTTTAAGACGGCCTCGTTGCCTTCCCTCAACAGATTTTTGGACGATAGTTGTCCTTTATTACTCTGCCAGTTTTTGAATTGCTGTGCCCCTGAGCTCCATTTTTCAACTCGTTTTTTGTGAGCTGAATGCAAGTCCAAAATTTTGGTTCAGGAACTATACTGGTTCCCGATGGGTGGCTGAGTCTTTGGTTAATTCTTCTTCCTGCTGGGAAATTAGAGTGACATGTGCCCGTCCAAATGCCTAACAGCTACTCTCTCATTGGTTCTCCCTCTTCCCTTCCATCCTCTGCCAAATTGGCAACCTGTGCGAACCAGGAGGTTAAAGGGGCTGTCTCTCCAAGTTGGGAGATTGATAGTAAAGCAGTTGGAAAGTCAAACCGGAGCACCACGAGAGGGACTATTCGTTGAGTTTTAGAAACCTTTCGTATTCACCGTGTGTCCATTCTCTAGGTTTCCCGTACATGTTATAGCTGTAGTAATATTCTCTTCAACCTGGAGAGTTCGGACCCAGGGAATGGGGGCCATGCATTATTGCTTTAAAGGGTCTGCATTTGCTCACCCTATCTCACCAATCCTCTCAGTCCCAAGTGTCCAGCCTTATGCCACATCCAGCTGTCCTTGTAAATAGAGTCATTCCAGGTTTCATCAGACACCCTAAAGGAATTGTAAAGAATTTCCCTGTTTTTTTGTTTTGGTTTTGAAATTCCTTTTTATAGTGGGTTTGAGCTGATTCTCACTGCCATGTTTATGCCAGTCTAGACACACTTGATTCCCTTATGGAGACATATCAATACATAGGTTTTAAGATTCTTACTAGTCAGATCTATTCCTCTGTGGGAAATATGGGTTTTTGAGTCCCTTTCACTGAGGAAGGTGTAGGTCTTGTCTATTCCATAGTTGGTTTTTGGAACGGTACCTGTGCTTATATCAAACTCTGGTTTTATGCATCACCCCACCTCTCCTTCCCCCTTAAGCAGGCATAAGAGTGTTTTCTAAATGTGAGACTCTGTTCTCTTTCCTAACTCAGTTCATGTGCAGCCATGTTTACAGGATCTTCTTAAGTCATATCTTATGCTAAGTTTCTTTTTCTGTGTGACTTATTTCACTTAGAATCATCGTACCTGAACCACTCACTTTGCTGCTACTGGTCTTATGACATTGATTTCATGGCTGAGGGATATTCCATTGTACGTAACTACCACAATTTTTGAACCATTTTTATATTTCCTGAGATATTTAAGGTGTACCCAAGTTGAGGTTCTTGTAAGCAGTGCAGCCATAAATTTGGGGGTGGCTCTGTCTTATTGATTTTCAGTTTTCCCAAGGTATATTCCCTAGACTGGAAGTGCCCTGGGCTCTTTAGCTCTGGTGTTTACTTGTTTTAGGGAACACAATGCACTCCTCCAGTGAGGCTGTTGGCAATTTACATCTCGCCCATCAGCATAACAAGGCTCCCTTTTCTCCAGGGCCTTTCTTGCCTTTCTGGTTTTTACACATTTTGTGGATGTCCCTTTGGACTGGTGGGAAGTGATACTTCTTTGTAGTGCAGATTTGCATTGCCCGCTTGCTTGCTTGGCCAAAAAGGGCGTATGCATTTTCTCATGAATATATTCAGTAGAAAACGCATACGCCATTTTTGGCCAAGTGAATCATTGTCGAAGTTGTGCCCCTCTTCCTGTGCTTTACAGGCGATTCCTATGTACTTCTTGAAATCTGTTTCCTGCTATTCTGCCTCGCTTTTAAGACGGCCTCGTTGCCTTCCCTCAACAGATTTTTGGACGATAGTTGTCCTTTATTACTCTGCCAGTTTTTGAATTGCTGTGCCCCTGAGCTCCATTTTCAACTCGTTTTTTGTGAGCTGAATGCAAGTCCAAAATTTTGGTTCAGGAACTATACTGGTTCCCGATGGGTGGCTGAGTCTTTGGTTAATTCTTCTTCCTGCCGGGAAATTAGAGTGACATGTGCCCGTCCAAATGCCTAACAGCTACTCTCTCATTGGTTCTCCCTCTTCCCTTCCATCCTCTGCCAAATTGGCAACCTGTGCGAACCAGGAGGTTAAAGGGGCTGTCTCCCCAAGTTGGGAGATTGATAGTAAAGCAGTTGGAAAGTCAAACCGGCGCACCACGAGAGGGACTATTCGTTGAGTTTTAGAAACCTTTCGTATTCACCGTGTGTCTATTCTCTAGGTTTCCCGTACATGTTATAGCTGTAGTAATATTCCCTTCAACCTGGAGAGTTCGGACCCAGGGAATGGGGGCCATGCATTATTGCTTTAAAGGGTCTGCATTTGCTCACCCTATCTCACCAATCCTCTCAGTCCCAAGTGTCCAGCCTTATGCCACATCCAGCTGTCCTTGTAGATAGGGTCATTCCAGGTTTCATCAGACACCCTGAAGGAATTGTTAAGAATTTCCCTGTTTTTTTGTTTTGGTTTTGAAATTCCTTTTTATAGTGGGTTTGAGCTGATTCTCACTGCCATGTTTATGCCAGTCTAGACACACTTGATTCCCTTATGGAGACATATCAATACATAGGTTTTAAGATTCTTACTAGTCAGATCTATTCCTCTGTGGGAAATATGGGTTTTTGAGTCCCTTTCACTGAGGAAGGTGTAGGTCTTGTCTATTCCATAGTTGGTTTTTGGAACGGTACCTGTGCTTATATCAAACTCTGGTTTTATGCATCACCCCACCTCTCCTTCCCCCTTAAGCAGGCATAAGAGTGTTTTCTAAATGTGAGACTCTGTTCTCTTTCCTAACTCAGTTCATGTGTAGCCATGTTTACAGGATCTTCATAAGTCATATCTTATGCTAAGTTTCTTTTTCTGTGTGACTTATTTCACTTAGAATCATCGTACCTGAACCACTCACTTTGCTGCTACTGGTCTTATGACATTGATTTCATGGCTGAGGGATATTCCATTGTACGCAACTACCACAATTTTTGAAACATTTTTATATTTCCTGGGATATTTAAGGTGTACCCAAGTTGATGTTCTTGTAAGCAGTGCAGCCCTAAATTTGGGGGTGGCTCTGTCTTATTGATTTTCAGTTTTCCCAAGGTATATTCCATAGACTGGAAGTGCCCTTGGCTCTGTAGCTCTGTTGTTTACTTGTTTTAGGGAACACAATGCACTCCTCCAGTGAGGCAGTTGGCAATTTACATCTCGCCCATCAGCATAACAAGGCTCCCTGTTCTCCAGGGCCTGTCTTGCCTTTCTGATTTTTACACATTTTGTGGATGTCCCTTTGGACCGGTGGGAAGTGATACTTCTTTGTAGTGCAGATTTGCATTGCCCGCTTGCTTGTTTGGCCAAAAAGGGCGTATGCATTTTCTCATGAATATATTCAGTAGAAAACGCATACGCCCTTTTTGGCCAAGTGAATCATTGTCGAACTTGTGCCCCTCTTCCTGTGCTTTACAGGCGATTCCTATGTACCTCTTGAAATCTGTTTCCTGCTATTCTGCCTCGCTTTTAAGACGGCCTCGTTGCCTTCCCTCAACAGAGTTTTGGACGATAGTTGTCCTTTATTACTCTGCCAGTTTGTGAATTGCTGTGCCCCTGAGCTCCATTTTTCAACTCGTTTTTTGTGAGCTGAATGCAAGTCCAAAATTTTGGTTCAGGAACTATACTGGTTCCCGATGGGTGGCTGAGTCTTTGGTTAATTCTTCTTCCTGCCGGGAAATTAGAGTGACATGTGCCCGTCCAAATGCCTAACAGCTACTCTCTCATTGGTTCTCCCTCTTCCCTTCCATCCTCTGCCAAATTGGCAACCTGTGCGAACCAGGAGGTTAAAGGGGCTGTCTCTCCAAGTTGGGAGATTGATAGTAAAGCAGTTGGAAAGTCAAACCGGAGCACCACGAGAGGGACTATTCGTTGAGATTTAGAAACCTTTCGTATTCACAGTGTGTCCATTCTCTAGGTTTCCCGTACATGTTATAGCTGTAGTAATATTCCCTTCAACCTGGAGAGTTCGGACCCAGGGAATGGGGTCCATGCATTATTGCATTAAAGGGTCTGCATTTGCTCACCCTATCTCACCAATCCTCTCAGTCCCAAGTGTCCAGCCTTATGCCACATCCAGCTGTCCTTGTAGATAGGGTCATTCCAGGTTTCATCAGACACCCTGAAGGAATTGTAAAGAATTTCCCTGTTTTTTTGTTTTGGTTTTGAAATTCCTTTTTATAGTGGGTTTGAGCTGATTCTCACTGCCATGTTTATGCCAGTCTAGACACACTTGATTCCCTTATGGAGACATATCAATACATAGGTTTTAAGATTCTTACTAGTCAGATCTATTCCTCTGTGGGAAATATGGGTTTTTGAGTCCCTTTCACTGAGGAAGGTATAGGTCTTGTCTATTCCATAGTTGGTTTTTGGAACGGTACCTGTGTTATATCAAACTCTGGTTTTATGCATCACCCCACCTCTCCTTCCCCCTTAAGCAGGCATAAGAGTGTTTTCTAAATGTGAGACTCTGTTCTCTTTCCTAACTCAGTTCATGTGTAGCCATGTTTACAGGATCTTCATAAGTCATATCTTATGCTAAGTTTCTTTTTCTGTGTGACTTATTTCACTTAGAATCATCGTACCTGAACCACTCACTTTGCTGCTACTGGTCTTATGACATTGATTTCATGGCTGAGGGATATTCCATTGTACGTAACTACCACAATTTTTGAACCATTTTTATATTTCCTGGGATATTTAAGGTGTACCCAAGTTGAGGTTCTTGTAAGCAGTGCAGCCCTAAATTTGGGGGTGGCTCTGTCTTATTGATTTTCAGTTTTCCCAAGGTATATTCCCTAGACTGGAAGTGCCCTTGGCTCTGTAGCTCTGGTGTTTACTTGTTTTAGGGAACACAATGCACTCCTCCAGTGAGGCAGTTGGCAATTTACATCTCGCCCATCAGCATAACAAGGCTCCCTGTTCTCCAGGGCCTGTCTTGCCTTTCTGGTTTTTACACATTTTGTGGATGTCCCTTTGGACCGGTGGGAAGTGATACTTCTTTGTAGTGCAGATTTGCATTGCCCGCTTGCTTGCTTGGCCAAAAAGGGTGTATGCATTTTCTCCTGAATATATTCAGTAGAAAACGCATACGCCCTTTTTGGCCAAGTGAATCATTGTCGAAGTTGTGCCCCTCTTCCTGTGCTTTAAAGGCGATTCCTATGTACCTCTTGAAATCTGTTTCCTGCTATTCTGCCTCCCTTTTAAGACAACCTCGTTGCCTTCCCTCAACAGATTTTTGGACGATAGTTGTCCTTTATTACTCTGCCAGTTTGTGAATTGCTGTGCCCCTGAGCTCCATTTTTCAACTCGTTTTTTGTGAGCTGAATGCAAGTCCAAAATTTTGGTTCAGGAACTATACTGGTTCCCAATGGGTGGCTGAGTCTTTGGTTAATTCTTCTTCCTGCCGGGAAATTAGAGTGACATGTGCCCGTCCAAATGCCTAACAGCTACTCTCTCATTGGTTCTCCCTCTTCCCTTCCATCCTCTGCCAAATTGGCAACCTGTGCGAACCAGGAGGTTAAAGGGGCTGTCTCTCCAAGTTGGGAGATTGATAGTAAAGCAGTTGGAAAGTCAAACCGGAGCACCACGAGAGGGACTATTCGTTGAGTTTCAGAAACCTTTCGTATTCACAGTGTGTCCATTCTCTTGGTTTCACATACATGTTATAGCTGTAGTAATATTCCCTTCAACCTGGAGAGTTCGGACCCAGGGAATGGGGTCCATGCATTATTGCATTAAAGGGTCTGAATTTGCTCACCCTATCTCACCATTCCTCTCAGTCCCAAGTGTCCAGCCTTATGCCACATCCAGCTGTCCTTGTAGATAGGGTCATTCCAGGTTTCATCAGACACCCTGAAGGAATTGTAAAGAATTTCCCTGTTTTTTTGTTTGGGTTTTGAAATTCCTTTTTATAGTGGGTTTGAGCTGATTCTCACTGCCATGTTTATGCCAGTCTAGACACACTTGATTCCCTTACGGAGACATATCAATACATAGGTTTTAAGATTCTTACTAGTCAGATCTATTCCTCTGTGGGAAATATGGGTTTTTGAGTCCCTTTCACTGAGGAAGGTGTAGGTCTTGTCTATTCCATAGTTGGTTTTTGGAACGGTACCTGTGCTTATATCAAACTCTGGTTTTATGCATCACCCCACCTCTCCTTCCCCCTTAAGCAGGCATAAGAGTGTTTTCTAAATGTGAGACTCTGTTCTCTTTCCTAACTCAGTTCATGTGTAGCCATGTTTACAGGATCTTCATAAGTCATATCTTATGCTAAGTTTCTTTTTCTGTGTGACTTATTTCACTTAGAATCATCGTACCTGAACCACTCACTTTGCTGCTACTGGTCTTATGACATTGATTTCATGGCTGAGGGATATTCCATTGTACGTAACTACCACAATTTTTGAAACATTTTTATATTTCCTGGGATATTTAAGGTGTACCCAAGTTGAGGTTCTTGTAAGCAGTGCAGCCCTAAATTTGGGGGTGGCTCTGTCTTATTGATTTTCAGTTTTCCCAAGGTATATTCCATAGACTGGAAGTGCCCTTGGCTCTGTAGCTCTGGTGGTTACTTGTTTTAGGGAACACAATGCACTCCTCCAGTGAGGCAGTTGGCAATTTACATCTTGCCCATCAGCATAACAAGGCTCCCTGTTCTCCAGGGCCTGTCTTGCCTTTCTGGTTTTTACACATTTTGTGGATGTCCCTTTGGACCGGTGGGAAGTGATACTTCTTTGTAGTGCAGATTTGCATTGCCCGCTTGCTTGCTTGGCCAAAAAGGGCGTATGCATTTTCTCATGAATATATTCAGTAGAAAACGCATACGCCCTTTTTGGCCAAGTGAATCATTGTCGAAGTTGTGCCCCTCTTCCTGTGCTTTACAGGCGATTCCTATGTACCTCTTGAAATCTGTTTCCTGCTATTCTGCCTCGCTTTTAAGACGGCCTCGTTGCCTTCCCTCAACAGATTTTTGGACGATAGTTGTCCTTTATTACTCTGCCAGTTTGTGAATTGCTGTGCCCCTCAGCTCCATTTTTCAACTCGTTTTTTGTGAGCTGAATGCAAGTCCAAAATTTTGGTTCAGGAACTATACTGGTTCCCGATGGGTGGCTGAGTCTTTGGTTAATTCTTCTTCCTGCCGGGAAATTAGAGTGACATGTGCCCGTCCAAATGCCTAACAGCTACTCTCTCATTGGTTCTCCCTCTTCCCTTCCATCCTCTGCCAAATTGGCAACCTGTGCGAACCAGGAGGTTAAAGGGGCTGTCTCTCCAAGTTGGGAGATTGATAGTAAAGCAGTTGGAAAGTCAAACCGGAGCACAACGAGGGGGACTATTCGTTGAGTTTTAGAAACCTTTCGTATTCACAGTGTGTCCATTCTCTAGGTTTCCCATACATGTTATAGCTGTAGTAATATTCCCTTCAACCTGGAGAGTTCGGACCCAGGGAATGGGGTCCATGCATTATTGCTTTAAAGGGTCTGAATTTGCTCACCCTATCTCACCAATCCTCTCAGTCCCAAGTGTCCAGCCTTATGCCACATCCAGCTGTCCTTGTAGATAGGGTCATTCCAGGTTTCATCAGACACCCTGAATGAATTGTAAAGAATTTCCCTGTTTTTTTGTTTTGGTTTTGAAATTCCTTTTTATAGTGGGTTTGAGCTGATTCTCACTGTCATGTTTATGCCAGTCTAGACACACTTGATTCCCTTACGGAGACATATCAATACATAGGTTTTAAAATAATTATTAGTCAGATCTATTCATCTGTGGGAAATTTGGGTTTTTGAGTCCCTTTCACTGAGGAAGGTGTAGGTCTTGTCTATTCCATAGTTGGTTTTTGGAACGGTACCTGTGCTTATATCAAACTCTGGTTTTATGCATCACCCCACCTCTCCTTCCCCCTTAAGCAGGCATAAGAGTGTTTTCTAAATGTGAGACTCTGTTCTCTTTCCTAACTCAGTTCATGTGCAGCCATGTTTACAGGATCTTCATAAGTCATATCTTATGCTAAGTTTCTTTTTCTGTGTGACTTATTTCACTTAGAATCATCGTACCTGAACCACTCACTTTGCTGCTACTGGTCTTATGACATTGATTTCATGGCTGAGGGATATTCCATTGTACGTAACTACCACAATTTTTGAAACATTTTTATATTTCCTGGGATATTTAAGGTGTACCCAAGTTGAGGTTCTTGTAAGCAGTGCAGCCCTAAATTTGGGGGTGGCTCTGTCTTATTGATTTTCAGTTTTCCCAAGGTATATTCCCTAGACTGGAAGTGCCCTTGGCTCTGTAGCTCTGGTGTTTACTTGTTTTAGGGAACACAATGCACTCCTCCAGTGAGGCAGTTGGCAATTTACATCTCGCCCATCAGCATAACAAGGCTCCCTGTTCTCCAGGGCCTGTCTTGCCTTTCTGGTTTTTACACATTTTGTGGATGTCCCTTTGGACCGGTGGGAAGTGATACTTCTTTGTAGTGCAGATTTGCATTGCCCGCTTGCTTGCTTGGCCAAAAAGGGCGTATGCATTTTCTCATGAATATATTCAGTAGAAAACGCATACGCCATTTTTGGCCAAGTGAATCATTGTGGAAGTTGTGCCCCTCTTCCTGTGCTTTACAGGCGATTCCTATGTACTTCTTGAAATCTGTTTCCTGCTATTCTGCCTCGCTTTTAAGACGGCCTCGTTGCCTTCCCTCAACAGATTTTTGGACGATAGTTGTCCTTTATTACTCTGCCAGTTTTTGAATTGCTGTGCCCCTGAGCTCCATTTTCAACTCGTTTTTTGTGAGCTGAATGCAAGTCCAAAATTTTGGTTCAGGAACTATACTGGTTCCCGATGGGTGGCTGAGTCTTTGGTTAATTCTTCTTCCTGCCGGGAAATTAGAGTGACATGTGCCCGTCCAAATGCCTAACAGCTACTCTCTCATTGGTTCTCCCTCTTCCCTTCCATCCTCTGCCAAATTGGCAACCTGTGCGAACCAGGAGGTTAAAGGGGCTGTCTCCCCAAGTTGGGAGATTGATAGTAAAGCAGTTGGAAAGTCAAACCGGAGCACCACGAGAGGGACTATTCGTTGAGTTTTAGAAACCTTTCGTATTCACCGTGTGTCCATTCTCTAGGTTTCCCGTACATGTTATAGCTGTAGTAATATTCCCTTCAACCTGGAGAGTTCGGACCCAGGGAATGGGGGCCATGCATTATTGCTTTAAAGGGTCTGCATTTGCTCACCCTATCTCACCAATCCTCTCAGTCCCAAGTGTCCAGCCTTATGCCACATCCAGCTGTCCTTGTAGATAGGGTCATTCCAGGTTTCATCAGACACCCTGAAGGAATTGTTAAGAATTTCCCTGTTTTTTTGTTTTGGTTTTGAAATTCCTTTTTATAGTGGGTTTGAGCTGATTCTCACTGCCATGTTTATGCCAGTCTAGACACACTTGATTCCCTTATGGAGACATATCAATACATAGGTTTTAAGATTCTTACTAGTCAGATCTATTCCTCTGTGGGAAATATGGGTTTTTGAGTCCCTTTCACTGAGGAAGGTGTAGGTCTTGTCTATTCCATAGTTGGTTTTTGGAACGGTACATGTGCTTATATCAAACTCTGGTTTTATGCATCACCCCACCTCTCCTTCCCCCTTAAGCAGGCATAAGAGTGTTTTCTAAATGTGAGACTCTGTTCTCTTTCCTAACTCAGTTCATGTGTAGCCATGTTTACAGGATCTTCATAAGTCATATCTTATGCTAAGTTTCTTTTTCTGTGTGACTTATTTCACTTAGAATCATCGTACCTGAACCACTCACTTTGCTGCTACTGGTCTTATGACATTGATTTCATGGCTGAGGGATATTCCATTGTACGCAACTACCACAATTTTTGAAACATTTTTATATTTCCTGGGATATTTAAGGTGTACCCAAGTTGATGTTCTTGTAAGCAGTGCAGCCCTAAATTTGGGGGTGGCTCTGTCTTATTGATTTTCAGTTTTCCCAAGGTATATTCCATAGACTGGAAGTGCCCTTGGCTCTGTAGCTCTGTTGTTTACTTGTTTTAGGGAACACAATGCACTCCTCCAGTGAGGCAGTTGGCAATTTACATCTCGCCCATCAGCATAACAAGGCTCCCTGTTCTCCAGGGCCTGTCTTGCCTTTCTGATTTTTACACATTTTGTGGATGTCCCTTTGGACCGGTGGGAAGTGATACTTCTTTGTAGTGCAGATTTGCATTGCCCGCTTGCTTGTTTGGCCAAAAAGGGCGTATGCATTTTCTCATGAATATATTCAGTAGAAAACGCATACGCCCTTTTTGGCCAAGTGAATCATTGTCGAACTTGTGCCCCTCTTCCTGTGCTTTACAGGCGATTCCTATGTACCTCTTGAAATCTGTTTCCTGCTATTCTGCCTCGCTTTTAAGACGGCCTCGTTGCCTTCCCTCAACAGCGTTTTGGACGATAGTTGTCCTTTATTACTCTGCCAGTTTGTGAATTGCTGTGCCCCTGAGCTCCATTTTTCAACTCGTTTTTTGTGAGCTGAATGCAAGTCCAAAATTTTGGTTCAGGAACTATACTGGTTCCCGATGGGTGGCTGAGTCTTTGGTTAATTCTTCTTCCTGCCGGGAAATTAGAGTGACATGTGCCCGTCCAAATGCCTAACAGCTACTCTCTCATTGGTTCTCCCTCTTCCCTTCCATCCTCTGCCAAATTGGCAACCTGTGCGAACCAGGAGGTTAAAGGGGCTGTCTCTCCAAGTTGGGAGATTGATAGTAAAGCAGTTGGAAAGTCAAACCGGAGCACCACGAGAGGGACTATTCGTTGAGATTTAGAAACCTTTCGTATTCACAGTGTGTCCATTCTCTAGGTTTCCCGTACATGTTATAGCTGTA
The DNA here is from genome assembly GCF_025265405.1 of Mesoplodon densirostris. Taxonomy (NCBI): domain Eukaryota; kingdom Metazoa; phylum Chordata; class Mammalia; order Artiodactyla; family Ziphiidae; genus Mesoplodon; species Mesoplodon densirostris. The sequence continues at coordinate 10,641,787 of NW_026778195.1, read as the reverse complement.
GTAATATTCCCTTCAACCTGGAGAGTTCGGACCCAGGGAATGGGGTCCATGCATTATTGCATTAAAGGGTCTGCATTTGCTCACCCTATCTCACCAATCCTCTCAGTCCCAAGTGTCCAGCCTTATGCCACATCCAGCTGTCCTTGTAGATAGGGTCATTCCAGGTTTCATCAGACACCCTGAATGAATTGTAAAGAATTTCCCTGTTTTTTTGTTTTGGTTTTGAAATTCCTTTTTATAGTGGGTTTGAGCTGATTCTCACTGCCATGTTTATGCCAGTCTAGACACACTTGATTCCCTTACGGAGACATATCAATACATAGGTTTTAAAATAATTATTAGTCAGATCTATTCATCTGTGGGAAATTTGGGTTTTTGAGTCCCTTTCACTGAGGAAGGTGTAGGTCTTGTCTATTCCATAGTTGGTTTTTGGAACGGTACCTGTGCTTATATCAAACTCTGGTTTTATGCATCACCCCACCTCTCCTTCCCCCTTAAGCAGGCATAAGAGTGTTTTCTAAATGTGAGACTCTGTTCTCTTTCCTAACTCAGTTCATGTGCAGCCATGTTTACAGGATCTTCATAAGTCATATCTTATGCTAAGTTTCTTTTTCTGTGTGACTTATTTCACTTAGAATCATCGTACCTGAACCACTCACTTTGCTGCTACTGGTCTTATGACATTGATTTCATGGCTGAGGGATATTCCATTGTACGTAACTACCACAATTTTTGAACCATTTTTATATTTCCTGGGATATTTAAGGTGTACCCAAGTTGAGGTTCTTGTAAGCAGTGCAGCCCTAAATTTGGGGGTGGCTCTGTCTTATTGATTTTCAGTTTTCCCAAGGTATATTCCCTAGACTGGAAGTGCCCTTGGCTCTGTAGCTCTGGTGTTTACTTGTTTTAGGGAACACAATGCACTCCTCCAGTGAGGCAGTTGGCAATTTACATCTCGCCCATCAGCATAACAAGGCTCCCTGTTCTCCAGGGCCTGTCTTGCCTTTCTGGTTTTTACACATTTTGTGGATGTCCCTTTGGACCGGTGGGAAGTGATACTTCTTTGTAGTGCAGATTTGCATTGCCCGCTTGCTTGCTTGGCCAAAAAGGGTGTATGCATTTTCTCCTGAATATATTCAGTAGAAAACGCATACGCCCTTTTTGGCCAAGTGAATCATTGTCGAAGTTGTGCCCCTCTTCCTGTGCTTTAAAGGCGATTCCTATGTACCTCTTGAAATCTGTTTCCTGCTATTCTGCCTCCCTTTTAAGACAACCTCGTTGCCTTCCCTCAACAGATTTTTGGACGATAGTTGTCCTTTATTACTCTGCCAGTTTGTGAATTGCTGTGCCCCTGAGCTCCATTTTTCAACTCGTTTTTTGTGAGCTGAATGCAAGTCCAAAATTTTGGTTCAGGAACTATACTGGTTCCCAATGGGTGGCTGAGTCTTTGGTTAATTCTTCTTCCTGCCGGGAAATTAGAGTGACATGTGCCCGTCCAAATGCCTAACAGCTACTCTCTCATTGGTTCTCCCTCTTCCCTTCCATCCTCTGCCAAATTGGCAACCTGTGCGAACCAGGAGGTTAAAGGGGCTGTCTCTCCAAGTTGGGAGATTGATAGTAAAGCAGTTGGAAAGTCAAACCGGAGCACCACGAGAGGGACTATTCGTTGAGTTTCAGAAACCTTTCGTATTCACAGTGTGTCCATTCTCTTGGTTTCACATACATGTTATAGCTGTAGTAATATTCCCTTCAACCTGGAGAGTTCGGACCCAGGGAATGGGGTCCATGCATTATTGCATTAAAGGGTCTGAATTTGCTCACCCTATCTCACCATTCCTCTCAGTCCCAAGTGTCCAGCCTTATGCCACATCCAGCTGTCCTTGTAGATAGGGTCATTCCAGGTTTCATCAGACACCCTGAAGGAATTGTAAAGAATTTCCCTGTTTTTTTGTTTGGGTTTTGAAATTCCTTTTTATAGTGGGTTTGAGCTGATTCTCACTGCCATGTTTATGCCAGTCTAGACACACTTGATTCCCTTACGGAGACATATCAATACATAGGTTTTAAGATTCTTACTAGTCAGATCTATTCCTCTGTGGGAAATATGGGTTTTTGAGTCCCTTTCACTGAGGAAGGTGTAGGTCTTGTCTATTCCATAGTTGGTTTTTGGAACGGTACCTGTGCTTATATCAAACTCTGGTTTTATGCATCACCCCACCTCTCCTTCCCCCTTAAGCAGGCATAAGAGTGTTTTCTAAATGTGAGACTCTGTTCTCTTTCCTAACTCAGTTCATGTGTAGCCATGTTTACAGGATCTTCATAAGTCATATCTTATGCTAAGTTTCTTTTTCTGTGTGACTTATTTCACTTAGAATCATCGTACCTGAACCACTCACTTTGCTGCTACTGGTCTTATGACATTGATTTCATGGCTGAGGGATATTCCATTGTACGTAACTACCACAATTTTTGAAACATTTTTATATTTCCTGGGATATTTAAGGTGTACCCAAGTTGAGGTTCTTGTAAGCAGTGCAGCCCTAAATTTGGGGGTGGCTCTGTCTTATTGATTTTCAGTTTTCCCAAGGTATATTCCATAGACTGGAAGTGCCCTTGGCTCTGTAGCTCTGGTGGTTACTTGTTTTAGGGAACACAATGCACTCCTCCAGTGAGGCAGTTGGCAATTTACATCTTGCCCATCAGCATAACAAGGCTCCCTGTTCTCCAGGGCCTGTCTTGCCTTTCTGGTTTTTACACATTTTGTGGATGTCCCTTTGGACCGGTGGGAAGTGATACTTCTTTGTAGTGCAGATTTGCATTGCCCGCTTGCTTGCTTGGCCAAAAAGGGCGTATGCATTTTCTCATGAATATATTCAGTAGAAAACACATACGCCCTTTTTGGCCAAGTGAATCATTGTCGAAGTTGTGCCCCTCTTCCTGTGCTTTACAGGCGATTCCTATGTACCTCTTGAAATCTGTTTCCTGCTATTCTGCCTCGCTTTTAAGACGGCCTCGTTGCCTTCCCTCAACAGATTTTTGGACGATAGTTGTCCTTTATTACTCTGCCAGTTTGTGAATTGCTGTGCCCCTGAGCTCCATTTTTCAACTCGTTTTTTGTGAGCTGAATGCAAGTCCAAAATTTTGGTTCAGGAACTATACTGGTTCCCGATGGGTGGCTGAGTCTTTGGTTAATTCTTCTTCCTGCCGGGAAATTAGAGTGACATGTGCCCGTCCAAATGCCTAACAGCTACTCTCTCATTGGTTCTCCCTCTTCCCTTCCATCCTCTGCCAAATTGGCAACCTGTGCGAACCAGGAGGTTAAAGGGGCTGTCTCTCCAAGTTGGGAGATTGATAGTAAAGCAGTTGGAAAGTCAAACCGGAGCACCACGAGGGGGACTATTCGTTGAGTTTTAGAAACCTTTCGTATTCACAGTGTGTCCATTCTCTAGGTTTCCCATACATGTTATAGCTGTAGTAATATTCCCTTCAACCTGGAGAGTTCGGACCCAGGGAATGGGGGCCATGCATTATTGCTTTAAAGGGTCTGAATTTGCTCACCCTATCTCACCAATCATCTCAGTCCCAAGTGTCCAGCCTTATGCCACATCCAGCTGTCCTTGTAGATAGGGTCATTCCAGGTTTCATCAGACACCCTGAATGAATTGTAAAGAATTTCCCTGTTTTTTTGTTTTGGTTTTGAAATTCCTTTTTATAGTGGGTTTGAGCTGATTCTCACTGCCATGTTTATGCCAGTCTAGACACACTTGATTCCCTTACGGAGACATATCAATACATAGGTTTTAAAATAATTATTAGTCAGATCTATTCATCTGTGGGAAATTTGGGTTTTTGAGTCCCTTTCACTGAGGAAGGTGTAGGTCTTGTCTATTCCATAGTTGGTTTTTGGAACGGTACCTGTGCTTATATCAAACTCTGGTTTTATGCATCACCCCACCTCTCCTTCCCCCTTAAGCAGGCATAAGAGTGTTTTCTAAATGTGAGACTCTGTTCTCTTTCCTAACTCAGTTCATGTGCAGCCATGTTTACAGGATCTTCATAAGTCATATCTTATGCTAAGTTTCTTTTTCTGTGTGACTTATTTCACTTAGAATCATCGTACCTGAACCACTCACTTTGCTGCTACTGGTCTTATGACATTGATTTCATGGCTGAGGGATATTCCATTGTACGTAACTACCACAATTTTTGAAACATTTTTATATTTCCTGGGATATTTAAGGTGTACCCAAGTTGAGGTTCTTGTAAGCAGTGCAGCCCTAAATTTGGGGGTGGCTCTGTCTTATTGATTTTCAGTTTTCCCAAGGTATATTCCCTAGACTGGAAGTGCCCTTGGCTCTGTAGCTCTGGTGTTTACTTGTTTTAGGGAACACAATGCACTCCTCCAGTGAGGCAGTTGGCAATTTACATCTCGCCCATCAGCATAACAAGGCTCCCTGTTCTCCAGGGCCTGTCTTGCCTTTCTGGTTTTTACACATTTTGTGGATGTCCCTTTGGACCGGTGGGAAGTGATACTTCTTTGTAGTGCAGATTTGCATTGCCCGCTTGCTTGCTTGGCCAAAAAGGGTGTATGCATTTTCTCCTGAATATATTCAGTAGAAAACGCATACGCCCTTTTTGGCCAAGTGAATCATTGTCGAAGTTGTGCCCCTCTTCCTGTGCTTTAAAGGCGATTCCTATGTACCTCTTGAAATCTGTTTCCTGCTATTCTGCCTCCCTTTTAAGACAACCTCGTTGCCTTCCCTCAACAGATTTTTGGACGATAGTTGTCCTTTATTACTCTGCCAGTTTGTGAATTGCTGTGCCCCTGAGCTCCATTTTTCAACTCGTTTTTTGTGAGCTGAATGCAAGTCCAAAATTTTGGTTCAGGAACTATACTGGTTCCCGATGGGTGGCTGAGTCTTTGGTTAATTCTTCTTCCTGCCGGGAAATTAGAGTGACATGTGCCCGTCCAAATGCCTAACAGCTACTCTCTCATTGGTTCTCCCTCTTCCCTTCAATCCTCTGCCAAATTGGCAACCTGTGCGAACCAGGAGGTTAAAGGGGCTGTCTCTCCAACTTGGGAGATTGATAGTAAAGCAGTTGGAAAGTCAAACCGGAGCACCACGAGAGGGACTATTCGTTGAGTTTCAGAAACCTTTCGTATTCACAGTGTGTCCATTCTCTTGGTTTCACATACATGTTATAGCTGTAGTAATATTCCCTTCAACCTGGAGAGTTCGGACCCAGGGAATGGGGTCCATGCATTATTGCATTAAAGGGTCTGATTTGCTCACCCTATCTCACCATTCCTCTCAGTCCCAAGTGTCCAGCCTTATGCCACATCCAGCTGTCCTTGTAGATAGGGTCATTCCAGGTTTCATCAGACACCCTGAAGGAATTGTAAAGAATTTCCCTGTTTTTTTGTTTGGGTTTTGAAATTCCTTTTTATAGTGGGTTTGAGCTGATTCTCACTGCCATGTTTATGCCAGTCTAGACACACTTGATTCCCTTATGGAGACATATCAATACATAGGTTTTAAGATTCTTACTAGTCAGATCTATTCCTCTGTGGGAAATATGGGTTTTTGAGTCCCTTTCACTGAGGAAGGTGTAGGTCTTGTCTATTCCATAGTTGGTTTTTGGAACTGTACCTGTGCTTATATCAAACTCTGGTTTTATGCATCACCCCACCTCTCCTTCCCCCTTAAGCAGGCATAAGAGTGTTTTCTAAATGTGAGACTCTGTTCTCTTTCCTAACTCAGTTCATGTGTAGCCATGTTTACAGGATCTTCATAAGTCATATCTTATGCTAAGTTTCTTTTTCTGTGTGACTTATTTCACTTAGAATCATCGTACCTGAACCACTCACTTTGCTGCTACTGGTCTTATGACATTGATTTCATGGCTGAGGGATATTCCATTGTACGTAACTACCACAATTTTTGAAACATTTTTATATTTCCTGGGATATTTAAGGTGTACCCAAGTTGAGGTTCTTGTAAGCAGTGCAGCCCTAAATTTGGGGGTGGCTCTGTCTTATTGATTTTCAGTTTTCCCAAGGTATATTCCATAGACTGGAAGTGCCCTTGGCTCTGTAGCTCTGGTGGTTACTTGTTTTAGGGAACACAATGCACTCCTCCAGTGAGGCAGTTGGCAATTTACATCTTGCCCATCAGCATAACAAGGCTCCCTGTTCTCCAGGGCCTGTCTTGCCTTTCTGGTTTTTACACATTTTGTGGATGTCCCTTTGGACCGGTGGGAAGTGATACTTCTTTGTAGTGCAGATTTGCATTGCCCGCTTGCTTGCTTGGCCAAAAAGGGCGTATGCATTTTCTCATGAATATATTCAGTAGAAAACGCATACGCCCTTTTTGGCCAAGTGAATCATTGTCGAAGTTGTGCCCCTCTTCCTGTGCTTTACAGGCGATTCCTATGTACCTCTTGAAATCTGTTTCCTGCTATTCTGCCTCGCTTTTAAGACGGCCTCGTTGCCTTCCCTCAACAGATTTTTGGACGATAGTTGTCCTTTATTACTCTGCCAGTTTGTGAATTGCTGTGCCCCTGAGCTCCATTTTTCAACTCGTTTTTTGTGAGCTGAATGCAAGTCCAAAATTTTGGTTCAGGAACTATACTGGTTCCCGATGGGTGGCTGAGTCTTTGGTTAATTCTTCTTCCTGCCGGGAAATTAGAGTGACATGTGCCCGTCCAAATGCCTAACAGCTACTCTCTCATTGGTTCTCCCTCTTCCCTTCCATCCTCTGCCAAATTGGCAACCTGTGCGAACCAGGAGGTTAAAGGGGCTGTCTCTCCAAGTTGGGAGATTGATAGTAAAGCAGTTGGAAAGTCAAACCGGAGCACCACGAGGGGGACTATTCGTTGAGTTTTAGAAACCTTTCGTATTCACAGTGTGTCCATTCTCTAGGTTTCCCGTACATGTTATAGCTGTAGTAATATTCCCTTCAACCTGGAGAGTTCGGACCCAGGGAATGGGGGCCATGCATTATTGCTTTAAAGGGTCTGAATTTGCTCACCCTATCTCACCAATCCTCTCAGTCCCAAGTGTCCAGCCTTATGCCACATCCAGCTGTCCTTGTAGATAGGGTCATTCCAGGTTTCATCAGACACCCTGAAGGAATTGTAAAGAATTTCCCTGTTTTTTTGTTTGGGTTTTGAAATTCCTTTTTAGAGTGGGTTTGAGCTGATTCTCACTGCCATGTTTATGCCAGTCTAGACACACTTGATTCCCTTATGGAGACATATCAATACATAGGTTTTAAGATTCTTACTAGTCAGATCTATTCCTCTGTGGGAAATATGGGTTTTTGAGTCCCTTTCACTGAGGAAGGTGTAGGTCTTGTCTATTCCATAGTTGGTTTTTGGAACGGTACCTGTGCTTATATCAAACTCTGGTTTTATGCATCACCCCACCTCTCCTTCCCCCTTAAGCAGGCATAAGAGTGTTTTCTAAATGTGAGACTCTGTTCTCTTTCCTAACTCAGTTCATGTGTAGCCATGTTTACAGGATCTTCAGAAGTCATATCTTATGCTAAGTTTCTTTTTCTGTGTGAATTATTTCACTTAGAATCATCGTACCTGAACCACTCACTTTGCTGCTACTGGTCTTATGACATTGATTTCATGGTTGAGGGATATTCCATTGTACGTAAGTACCACAATTTTTTGAACCGTTTTTATATTTCCTGGGATATTTAAGGTGTACCCAAGTTGAGGTTCTTGTAAGCAGTGCAGCCCTAAATTTGGGGGTGGCTCTGTCTTATTGATTTTCAGTTTTCCCAAGGTATATTCCCTAGACTGGAAGTGCCCTTGGCTCTGTAGCTCTGGTGTATACTTGTTTTAGGGAACACAATGTACTCCTCCAGTGAGGCAGTTGGCAATTTACATCTCGCCCATCAGCATAACAAGGCTCCCTGTTCTCCAGGGCCTGTCTTGCCTTTCTGATTTTTACACATTTTGTGGATGTCCCTTTGGACCGGTGGGAAGTGATACTTCTTTGTAGTGCAGATTTGCATTGCCCGCTTGCTTGCATGGCCAAAAAGGGCGTATGCGTTTTCTCCTGAATATATTCAGTAGAAAACGCATACGCCCTTTTTGGCCAAGTGAATCATTGTCGAAGTTGTGCCCCTCTTCCTGTGCTTTACAGGCGATTCCTACGTACCTCTTGAAATCTGTTTCCTGCTATTCTGCCTCGCTTTTAAGACGGCCTCGTTGCCTTCCCTCAACAGATTTTTGGACGATAGTTGTCCTTTATTACTCTGCCAGTTTGTGAATTGCTGTGCCCCTGAGCTCCATATTTCAACTCGTTTTTTTGTGAGCTGAATGCAAGTCCAAAATTTTGGTTCAGGACCTATACTGGTTCCCGATGGGTGGCTGAGTCTTTGGTTAATTCTTCTTCCTGCCGGGAAATTAGAGTGACATGTGCCCGTCCAAATGCCTAACAGCTACTCTCTCATTGGTTCTCCCTCTTCCCTTCCATCCTCTGCCAAATTGGCAACCTGTGCGAACCAGGAGGTTAAAGGGGCTGTCTCTCCAAGTTGGGAGATTGATAGTAAAGCAGTTGGAAAGTCAAACCGGAGCATCACAAGAGGGACTATTCGTTGAGGTTTAGAAACCTTTCGTATTCACAGTGCGTCCATGCTCTTGGTTTCCCATACATGTTATAGCTGTAGTAATATTCCCTTCAACCTGGAGAGTTCGGACCCAGGGAATGGGGTCCATGCATTATTGCATTAAAGGGTCTGCATTTGCTCACCCAATCTCACCAATCCTCTCAGTCCCAAGTGTCCAGCCTTATGCCACATCCAGCTGTCCTTGTAGATAGGGTCATTCCAGGTTTCATCAGACACCCTGAAGGAATTGTAAAGAATTTCCCTGTTTTTTTGTTTTGGTTTTGAAATTCCTTTTTATAGTGGGTTTGAGCTGATTCTCACTGCCATGTTTATGCCAGTCTAGACACACTTGATTCCCTTACGGAGACATATCAATACATAAGTTTTAAGATTCTTACTAGTCAGATCTATTCCTCTGTGGGAAATATGGGTTTTTGAGTCCCTTTCACTGAGGAAGATATAGGTCTTGTCTATTCCATAGTTAGTTTTTGGAACGGTACCTGTGCTTATATCAAACTCTGGTTTTATGCATCACCCCACCTCTCCTACCCCCTTAAGCAGGCATAAGAGTGTTTTCTAAATGTGAGTCTCTTTTCTCTTTCCTAACTCAGTTCATGTGTAGCCATGTTTACAGGATCTTCATAAGTCATATCTTATGCTAAGTTTCTTTTTCTGTGTGACTTATTTCACTTAGAATCATCGTACCTGAACCACTCACTTTGCTGCTACTGGTCTTATGACACTGATTTCATGGCTGAGGGATATTCCATTGTACGTAATTACCACAATTTTTGAAACATTTTTATATTTCCTGGGATATTTAAGGTGTACCCAAGTTGAGGTTCTTGTAAGCAGTGCAGCCCTAAATTTGGGGGTGGTTCTGTCTTATTGATTTTCAGTTTTCCCAAGGTATATTCCCTAGACTGGACGTGCCCTTGGCTCTGTAGCTCTGGTGTTTACTTGTTTTAGGGAACACAATGCACTCCTCCAGTGAGGCAGTTGGCAATTTACATCTCGCCCATCAGCATAACAAGGCTCCCTGTTCTCCAGGGCCTGTCTTGCCTTTCTGGTTTTTACACATTTTGTGGATGTCCCTTTGGACCGGTGGGAAGTGATACTTCTTTGTAGTGCAGATTTGCATTGCCCGCTTGCTTGCTTGGCCAAAAAGGGCGTATGCGTTTTCTCCTGAATATATTCAGTAGAAAACGCATACGCCCTTTTTGGCCAAGTGAATCATTGTCGAAGTTGTGCCCCTCTTCCTGTGCTTTACAGGCGATTCCTATGTACCTCTTGAAATCTGTTTCCTGCTATTCTGCCTCGCTTTTAAGACGGCCTCGTTGCCTTCCCTCAACAGAGTTTTGGACGATAGTTGTCCTTTATTACTCTGCCAGTTTATGAATTGCTGTGCCCCTGAGCTCCATTTTTCAACTCGTTTTTTGTGAGCTGAATGAAAGTCCAAAATTTTGGTTCAGGAACTATACTGGTTCCCGATGGGTGGCTGAGTCTTTGGTTAATTCTTCTTCCTGCCGGGAAATTAGAGTGACATGTGCCCGTCCAAATGCCTAACAGCTACTCTCTCATTGGTTCTCCCTCTTCCCTTCCATCCTCTGCCAAATTGGCAACCTGTGCGAACCAGGAGGTTAAAGGGGCTGTCTCTCCAAGTTGGGAGATTGATAGTAAAGCAGTTGGAAAGTCAAACCGGAGCACCACGAGAGGGACTATTCGTTGAGTTTTAGAAACCTTTCGTATTCACAGTGTGTCCATTCTCTAGGTTTCCCGTACATGTTATAGCTGTAGTAATATTCCCTTCAACCTGGAGAGTTCGGACCCATAGAATGGGGTCCATGCATTATTGCATTAAAGGGTCTGCATTCGCTCACCCTATCTCACCAATCCTCTCAGTCCCAAGTGTCCAGCCTTATGCCACATCCAGCTGAACTTGTAGATAGGGTCATTCCAGGTTTCATCAGACACCCTGAAGGAATTGTAAAGAATTTCCCTGTTTTTTTGTTTTGGTTTTGAAATTCCTTTTTATAGTGGGTTTGAGCTGATTCTCACTGCCATGTTTATGCCAGTCTAGACACACTTGATTCCCTTACGGAGACATATCAATACATAGGTTTTAAGATTCTTACTAGTCAGATCTATTCCTCTGTGGGAAATATGGGTTTTTGAGTCCCTTTCACTGAGGAAGGTGTAGGTCTTGTCTATTCCATAGTTGGTTTTTGGAACGGTACCTGTGCTTATATCAAACTCTGGTTTTATGCATCACCCCACCTCTCCTTCCCCCTTAAGCAGGCATAAGAGTGTTTTCTAAATGTGAGACTCTGTTCTCTTTCCTAACTCAGTTCATGTGCAGCCATGTTTACAGGATCTTCATAAGTCATATCTTATGCTAAGTTTCTTTTTCTGTGTGACTTATTTCACTTAGAATCATCGTACCTGAACCACTCACTTTGCTGCTACTGGTCTTATGACATTGATTTCATGGCTGAGGGATATTCCATTGTACGTAACTACCACAATTTTTGAACCATTTTTATATTCCTGGGATATTTAAGGTGAACCCAAGTTGAGGTTCTTGTAAGCAGTGCAGCCCTAAATTTGGGGGTGGCTCTGTCTTATTGATTTTCAGTTTTCCCAAGGTATATTCCCTAGACTGGAAGTGCCCTTGGCTCTGTAGCTCTGTTGTTTACTTGTTTTAGGGAACACAATGCACTCCTCCAGTGAGGCAGTTGGCAATTTACATCTCGACCATCAGCATAACAAGGCTCCCTTTTCTCCAGGGCCTGTCTTGCCTTTCTGATTTTTACACATTTTGTGGATGTCCCTTTGGACCGGTGGGAAGTGATACTTCTTTGTAGTGCAGATTTGCATTGCCCGCTTGCTTGCTTGGCCAAAAAGGGCGTATGCATTTTCTCATGAATATATTCAGTAGAAAACGCATACGCCCTTTTTGGCCAAGTGAATCATTGTCGAACTTGTGCCCCTCTTCCTGTGCTTTACAGGCGATTCCTATGTGCCTCTTGAAATCTGTTTCCTGCTATTCTGCCTCGCTTTTAAGACGGCCTCGTTGCCTTCCCTCAACAGAGTTTTGGACGATAGTTGTCCTTTATTACTCTGCCAGTTTGTGAATTGCTGTGCCCCTGAGCTCCATTTTCCAACTCGTTTTTTGTGAGCTGAATGCAAGTCCAAAATTTTGGTTCAGGAACTATACTGGTTCCCGATGGGTGGCTGAGTCTTTGGTTAATTCTTCTTCCTGCCGGGAAATTAGAGTGACATGTGCCCGTCCAAATGCCTAACAGCTACTCTCTCATTGGTTCTCCCTCTTCCCTTCCATCCTCTGCCAAATTGGCAACCTGTGCGAACCAGGAGGTTAAAGGGGCTGTCTCTCCAAGTTGGGAGATTGATAGTAAAGCAGTTGGAAAGTCAAACCGGAGAACCACGAGAGGGACTATTCGTTGAGTTTAGAAACCTTTCGTATTCACAGTTTGTCCATTCTCTAGGTTTCCCGTACATGTTATAGCTGTAGTAATATTCCCTTCAACCTGGAGAGTTCGGACCCAGGGAATGGGGGCCATGCATTATTGCTTTAAAGGGTCTGAATTTGCTCACCCTATCTCACCAATCCTCTCAGTCCCAAGTGTCCAGCCTTATGCCACATCCAGCTGTCCTTGTAGATAGGGTCATTCCAGGTTTCATCAGACACCCTGAAGGAATTGTAAAGAATTTCCCTGTTTTTTTGTTTGGGTTTTGAAATTCCTTTTTATAGTGGGTTTGAGCTGATTCTCACTGCCATGTTTATGCCAGTCTAGACACACTTGATTCCCTTATGGAGACATATCAATACATAGGTTTTAAGATTCTTATTAGTCAGATCTATTCCTCTGTGGGAAATATGGGTTTTTGAGTCCCTTTCACTGAGGAAGGTGTAGGTCTTGTCTATTCCATAGTTAGTTTTTGGAACGGTACCTGTGCTTATATCAAACTCTGGTTTTATGCATCACCCCACCTCTCCTTCCCCCTTAAGCAGGCATAAGAGTGTTTTCTAAATGTGAGACTCTGTTCTCTTTCCTAACTCAGTTCATGTGTAGCCATGTTTACAGGATCTTCATAAGTCATATCTTATGCTAAGTTTCTTTTTCTGTGTGACTTATTTCACTTAGTATCATCGTACCTGAACCACTCACTTTGCTGCTACTGGTCTTATGACATTGATTTCATGGCTGAGGGATATTCCATTGTACGTAAGTACCACAATTTTTTGAACCGTTTTTATATTTCCTGGGATATTTAAGGTGTACCCAAGTTGAGGTTCTTGTAAGCAGTGCAGCCCTAAATTTGGGGGTGGCTCTGTCTTATTGATTTTCAGTTTTCCCAAGGTATATTCCCTAGACTGGAAGTGCCCTTGGCTCTGTAGCTCTGTTGTGTACTTGTTTTAGGGAACACAATGCACTCCTCCAGTGAGGCAGTTGGCAATTTACATCTCGCCCATCAGCATAACAAGGCTCCCTGTTCTCCAGGGCCTGTCTTGCCTTTCTGGTTTTTACACATTTTGTGGATGTCCCTTTGGACCGGTGGGAAGTGATACTTCTTTGTAGTGCAGATTTGCATTGCCCGCTTGCTTGCTTGGCCACAAAGGGCGTATGCATTTTCTCATGAATATATTCAGTAGAAAACGCATACGCCCTTTTTGGCCAAGTGAATCATTGTCGAAGTTGTGCCCCTCTTCCTGTGCTTTACAGGCGATTCCTATGTACCTCTTGAAATCTGTTTCCTGCTATTCTGCCTCGCTTTTAAGACGGCCTCGTTGCCTTCCCTCAACAGAGTTTTGGACGATAGTTGTCCTTTATTACTCTGCCAGTTTGTGAATTGCTGTGCCCCTGAGCTCCATTATTCAACTCGTTTTTTGTGAGCTGAATGCAAGTCCAAAATTTTGGTTCAGGAACTATACTGGTTCCCGATGGGTGGCTGAGTCTTTGGTTAATTCTTCTTCCTGCCGGGAAATTAGAGTGACATGTGCCCGTCCAAATGCCTAACAGCTACTCTCTCATTGGTTCTCCCTCTTCCCTTCCATCCTCTGCCAAATTGGCAACCTGTGCGAACCAGGAGGTTAAAGGGGCTGTTTCTCCAAGTTGGGAGATTGATAGTAAAGCAGTTGGAAAGTCAAACCGGAGAACCACGAGAGGGACTATTCGTTGAGTTTAGAAACCTTTCGTATTCACAGTTTGTCCATTCTCTAGGTTTCCCGTACATGTTATAGCTGTAGTAATATTCCCTTCAACCTGGAGAGTTCGGACCCAGGGAATGGGGGCCATGCATTATTGCTTTAAAGGGTCTGAATTTGCTCACCCTATCTCACCAATCCTCTCAGTCCCAAGTGTCCAGCCTTATGCCACATCCAGCTGTCCTTGTAGATAGGGTCATTCCAGGTTTCATCAGACACCCTGAAGGAATTGTAAAGAATTTCCCTGTTTTTTTGTTTGGGTTTTGAAATTCCTTTTTATAGTGGTTTTGAGCTGATTCTCACTGCCATGTTTATGCCAGTCTAGACACACTTGATTCCCTTATGGAGACATATCAATACATAGGTTTTAAGATTCTTACTAGTCAGATCTATTCCTCTGTGGGAAATATGGGTTTTTGAGTCCCTTTCACTGAGGAAGGTGTAGGTCTTGTCTATTCCATAGTTAGTTTTTGGAACGGTACCTGTGCTTATATCAAACTCTGGTTTTATGCATCACCCCACCTCTCCTTCCCCCTTAAGCAGGCATAAGAGTGTTTTCTAAATGTGAGACTCTGTTCTCTTTCCTAACTCAGTTCATGTGTAGCCATGTTTACAGGATCTTCATAAGTCATATCTTATGCTAAGTTTCTTTTTCTGTGTGACTTATTTCACTTAGTATCATCGTACCTGAACCACTCACTTTGCTGCTACTGGTCTTATGACATTGATTTCATGGCTGAGGGATATTCCATTGTACGTAAGTACCACAATTTTTTGAACCGTTTTTATATTTCCTGGGATATTTAAGGTGTACCCAAGTTGAGGTTCTTGTAAGCAGTGCAGCCCTAAATTTGGGGGTGGCTCTGTCTTATTGATTTTCAGTTTTCCCAAGGTATATTCCCTAGACTGGAAGTGCCCTTGGCTCTGTAGCTCTGTTGTGTACTTGTTTTAGGGAACACAATGCACTCCTCCAGTGAGGCAGTTGGCAATTTACATCTCGCCCATCAGCATAACAAGGCTCCCTGTTCTCCAGGGCCTGTCTTGCCTTTCTGGTTTTTACACATTTTGTGGATGTCCCTTTGGACCGGTGGGAAGTGATACTTCTTTGTAGTGCAGATTTGCATTGCCCGCTTGCTTGCTTGGCCACAAAGGGCGTATGCATTTTCACATGAATATATTCAGTAGAAAACGCATACGCCCTTTTTGGCCAAGTGAATCATTGTCGAAGTTGTGCCCCTCTTCCTGTGCTTTACAGGCGATTCCTATGTACCTCTTGAAATCTGTTTCCTGCTATTCTGCCTTGCTTTTAAGACGGCCTCGTTGCCTTCCCTCAACAGAGTTTTGGACGATAGTTGTCCTTTATTACTCTGCCAGTTTGTGAATTGCTGTGCCCCTGAGCTCCATTTTCCAACTCGTTTTTTGTGAGCTGAATGCAAGTCCAAAATTTTGGTTCAGGAACTATACTGGTTCCCGATGGGTGGCTGAGTCTTTGGTTAATTCTTCTTCCTGCCGGGAAATTAGATTGACATGTGCCCGTCCAAATGCCTAACAGCTACTCTCTCATTGGTTCTCCCTCTTCCCTTCCATCCTCTGCCAAATTGGCAACCTGTGCGAACCAGGAGGTTAAATGGGCTGTCTCTCCAAGTTGGGAGATTGATAGTAAAGCAGTTGGAAAGTCAAACCGGAGAACCACGAGAGGGACTATTCGTTGAGTTTAGAAACCTTTCGTATTCACAGTTTGTCCATTCTCTAGGTTTCCCGTACATGTTATAGCTGTAGTAATATTCCCTTCAACCTGGAGAGTTTGGACCCAGGGAATGGGGGCCATGCATTATTGCTTTAAAGGGTCTGAATTTGCTCACCCTATCTCACCAATCCTCTCAGTCCCAAGTGTCCAGCCTTATGCCACATCCAGCTGTCCTTGTAGATAGGGTCATTCCAGGTTTCATCAGACACCCTGAAGGAATTGTAAAGAATTTCCCTGTTTTTTTGTTTGGGTTTTGAAATTCCTTTTTATAGTGGGTTTGAGCTGATTCTCACTGCCATGTTTATGCCAGTCTAGACACACTTGATTCCCTTATGGAGACATATCAATACATAGGTTTTAAGATTCTTACTAGTCAGATCTATTCCTCTGTGGGAAATATGGGTTTTTGAGTCCCTTTCACTGAGGAAGGTGTAGGTCTTGTCTATTCCATAGTTAGTTTTTGGAACGGTACCTGTGCTTATATCAAACTCTGGTTTTATGCATCACCCCACCTCTCCTTCCCCCTTAAGCAGGCATAAGAGTGTTTTCTAAATGTGAGACTCTGTTCTCTTTCCTAACTCAGTTCATGTGTAGCCATGTTTACAGGATCTTCATAAGTCATATCTTATGCTAAGTTTCTTTTTCTGTGTGACTTATTTCACTTAGTATCATCGTACCTGAACCACTCACTTTGCTGCTACTGGTCTTATGACATTGATTTCATGGCTGAGGGATATTCCATTGTACGTAAGTACCACAATTTTTTGAACCGTTTTTATATTTCCTGGGATATTTAAGGTGTACCCAAGTTGAGGTTCTTGTAAGCAGTGCAGCCCTAAATTTGGGGGTGGCTCTGTCTTATTGATTTTCAGTTTTCCCAAGGTATATTCCCTAGACTGGAAGTGCCCTTGGCTCTGTAGCTCTGTTGTGTACTTGTTTTAGGGAACACAATGCACTCCTCCAGTGAGGCAGTTGGCAATTTACATCTCGCCCATCAGCATAACAAGGCTCCCTGTTCTCCAGGGCCTGTCTTGCCTTTCTGGTTTTTACACATTTTGTGGATGTCCCTTTGGACCGGTGGGAAGTGATACTTCTTTGTAGTGCAGATTTGCATTGCCCGCTTGCTTGCTTGGCCACAAAGGGCGTATGCATTTTCTCATGAATATATTCAGTAGAAAACGCATACGCCCTTTTTGGCCAAGTGAATCATTGTCGAAGTTGTGCCCCTCTTCCTGTGCTTTACAGGCGATTCCTATGTACCTCTTGAAATCTGTTTCCTGCTATTCTGCCTCGCTTTTAAGACGGCCTCGTTGCCTTCCCTCAACAGAGTTTTGGACGATAGTTGTCCTTTATTACTCTGCCAGTTTGTGAATTGCTGTGCCCCTGAGCTCCATTATTCAACTCGTTTTTTGTGAGCTGAATGCAAGTCCAAAATTTTGGTTCAGGAACTATACTGGTTCCCGATGGGTGGCTGAGTCTTTGGTTAATTCTTCTTCCTGCCGGGAAATTAGAGTGACATGTGCCCGTCCAAATGCCTAACAGCTACTCTCTCATTGGTTCTCCCTCTTCCCTTCCATCCTCTGCCAAATTGGCAACCTGTGCGAACCAGGAGGTTAAAGGGGCTGTTTCTCCAAGTTGGGAGATTGATAGTAAAGCAGTTGGAAAGTCAAACCGGAGAACCACGAGAGGGACTATTCGTTGAGTTTAGAAACCTTTCGTATTCACAGTTTGTCCATTCTCTAGGTTTCCCGTACATGTTATAGCTGTAGTAATATTCCCTTCAACCTGGAGAGTTCGGACCCAGGGAATGGGGGCCATGCATTATTGCTTTAAAGGGTCTGAATTTGCTCACCCTATCTCACCAATCCTCTCAGTCCCAAGTGTCCAGCCTTATGCCACATCCAGCTGTCCTTGTAGATAGGGTCATTCCAGGTTTCATCAGACACCCTGAAGGAATTGTAAAGAATTTCCCTGTTTTTTTGTTTGGGTTTTGAAATTCCTTTTTATAGTGGGTTTGAGCTGATTCTCACTGCCATGTTTATGCCAGTCTAGACACACTTGATTCCCTTATGGAGACATATCAATACATAGGTTTTAAGATTCTTACTAGTCAGATCTATTCCTCTGTGGGAAATATGGGTTTTTGAGTCCCTTTCACTGAGGAAGGTGTAGGTCTTGTCTATTCCATAGTTAGTTTTTGGAACGGTACCTGTGCTTATATCAAACTCTGGTTTTATGCATCACCCCACCTCTCCTTCCCCCTTAAGCAGGCATAAGAGTGTTTTCTAAATGTGAGACTCTGTTCTCTTTCCTAACTCAGTTCATGTGTAGCCATGTTTACAGGATCTTCATAAGTCATATCTTATGCTAAGTTTCTTTTTCTGTGTGACTTATTTCACTTAGTATCATCGTACCTGAACCACTCACTTTGCTGCTACTGGTCTTATGACATTGATTTCATGGCTGAGGGATATTCCATTGTACGTAAGTACCACAATTTTTTGAACCGTTTTTATATTTCCTGGGATATTTAAGGTGTACCCAAGTTGAGGTTCTTGTAAGCAGTGCAGCCCTAAATTTGGGGGTGGCTCTGTCTTATTGATTTTCAGTTTTCCCAAGGTATATTCCCTAGACTGGAAGTGCCCTTGGCTCTGTAGCTCTGTTGTGTACTTGTTTTAGGGAACACAATGCACTCCTCCAGTGAGGCAGTTGGCAATTTACATCTCGCCCATCAGCATAACAAGGCTCCCTGTTCTCCAGGGCCTGTCTTGCCTTTCTGGTTTTTACACATTTTGTGGATGTCCCTTTGGACCGGTGGGAAGTGATACTTCTTTGTAGTGCAGATTTGCATTGCCCGCTTGCTTGCTTGGCCACAAAGGGCGTATGCATTTTCACATGAATATATTCAGTAGAAAACGCATACGCCCTTTTTGGCCAAGTGAATCATTGTCGAAGTTGTGCCCCTCTTCCTGTGCTTTACAGGCGATTCCTATGTACCTCTTGAAATCTGTTTCCTGCTATTCTGCCTTGCTTTTAAGGCGGCCTCGTTGCCTTCCCTCAACAGAGTTTTGGACGATAGTTGTCCTTTATTACTCTGCCAGTTTGTGAATTGCTGTGCCCCTGAGCTCCATTTTCCAACTCGTTTTTTGTGAGCTGAATGCAAGTCCAAAATTTTGGTTCAGGAACTATACTGGTTCCCGATGGGTGGCTGAGTCTTTGGTTAATTCTTCTTCCTGCCGGGAAATTAGATTGACATGTGCCCGTCCAAATGCCTAACAGCTACTCTCTCATTGGTTCTCCCTCTTCCCTTCCATCCTCTGCCAAATTGGCAACCTGTGCGAACCAGGAGGTTAAAGGGGCTGTCTCTCCAAGTTGGGAGATTGATAGTAAAGCAGTTGGAAAGTCAAACCGGAGAACCACGAGAGGGACTATTCGTTGAGTTTAGAAACCTTTCGTATTCACAGTTTGTCCATTCTCTAGGTTTCCCGTACATGTTATAGCTGTAGTAATATTCCCTTCAACCTGGAGAGTTCGGACCCAGGGAATGGGGGCCATGCATTATTGCTTTAAAGGGTCTGAATTTGCTCACCCTATCTCACCAATCCTCTCAGTCCCAAGTGTCCAGCCTTATGCCACATCCAGCTGTCCTTGTAGATAGGGTCATTCCAGGTTTCATCAGACACCCTGAAGGAATTGTAAAGAATTTCCCTGTTTTTTTGTTTGGGTTTTGAAATTCCTTTTTATAGTGGGTTTGAGCTGATTCTCACTGCCATGTTTATGCCAGTCTAGACACACTTGATTCCCTTATGGAGACATATCAATACATAGGTTTTAAGATTCTTATTAGTCAGATCTATTCCTCTGTGGGAAATATGGGTTTTTGAGTCCCTTTCACTGAGGAAGGTGTAGGTCTTGTCTATTCCATAGTTAGTTTTTGGAACGGTACCTGTGCTTATATCAAACTCTGGTTTTATGCATCACCCCACCTCTCCTTCCCCCTTAAGCAGGCATAAGAGTGTTTTCTAAATGTGAGACTCTGTTCTCTTTCCTAACCCAGTTCATGTGTAGCCATGTTTACAGGATCTTCATAAGTCATATCTTATGCTAAGTTTCTTTTTCTGTGTGACTTATTTCACTTAGTATCATCGTACCTGAACCACTCACTTTGCTGCTACTGGTCTTATGACATTGATTTCATGGCTGAGGGATATTCCATTGTACGTAAGTACCACAATTTTTTGAACCGTTTTTATATTTCCTGGGATATTTAAGGTGTACCCAAGTTGAGGTTCTTGTAAGCAGTGCAGCCCTAAATTTGGGGGTGGCTCTGTCTTATTGATTTTCAGTTTTCCCAAGGTATATTCCCTAGACTGGAAGTGCCCTTGGCTCTGTAGCTCTGTTGTGTACTTGTTTTAGGGAACACAATGCACTCCTCCAGTGAGGCAGTTGGCAATTTACATCTCGCCCATCAGCATAACAAGGCTCCCTGTTCTCCAGGGCCTGTCTTGCCTTTCTGGTTTTTACACATTTTGTGGATGTCCCTTTTGACCGGTGGGAAGTGATACTTCTTTGTAGTGCAGATTTGCATTGCCCGCTTGCTTGCTTGGCCACAAAGGGCATATGCATTTTCTCATGAATATATTCAGTAGAAAACGCATACGCCCTTTTTGGCCAAGTGAATCATTGTCGAAGTTGTGCCCCTCTTCCTGTGCTTTACAGGCGATTCCTATGTACCTCTTGAAATCTGTTTCCTGCTATTCTGCCTCGCTTTTAAGACGGCCTCGTTGCCTTCCCTCAACAGAGTTTTGGACGATAGTTGTCCTTTATTACTCTGCCAGTTTGTGAATTGCTGTGCCCCTGAGCTCCATTATTCAACTCGTTTTTTGTGAGCTGAATGCAAGTCCAAAATTTTGGTTCAGGAACTATACTGGTTCCCGATGGGTGGCTGAGTCTTTGGTTAATTCTTCTTCCTGCCGGGAAATTAGAGTGACATGTGCCCGTCCAAATGCCTAACAGCTACTCTCTCATTGGTTCTCCCTCTTCCCTTCCATCCTCTGCCAAATTGGCAACCTGTGCGAACCAGGAGGTTAAAGGGGCTGTCTCTCCAAGTTGGGAGATTGATAGTAAAGCAGTTGGAAAGTCAAACCGGAGAACCACGAGAGGGACTATTCGTTGAGTTTAGAAACCTTTCGTATTCACAGTTTGTCCATTCTCTAGGTTTCCCGTACATGTTATAGCTGTAGTAATATTCCCTTCAACCTGGAGAGTTCGGACCCAGGGAATGGGGGCCATGCATTATTGCTTTAAAGGGTCTGAATTTGCTCACACTATCTCACCAATCCTCTCAGTCCCAAGTGTCCAGCCTTATGCCACATCAAGCTGTCCTTGTAGATAGGGTCATTCCAGGTTTCATCAGACACCCTGAAGGAATTGTAAAGAATTTCCCTGTTTTTTTGTTTGGGTTTTGAAATTCCTTTTTATAGTGGGTTTGAGCTGATTCTCACTGCCATGTTTATGCCAGTCTAGACACACTTGATTCCCTTATGGAGACATATCAATACATAGGTTTTAAGATTCTTATTAGTCAGATCTATTCCTCTGTGGGAAATATGGGTTTTTGAGTCCCTTTCACTGAGGAAGGTGTAGGTCTTGTCTATTCCATAGTTAGTTTTTGGAACGGTACCTGTGCTTATATCAAACTCTGGTTTTATGCATCACCCCACCTCTCCTTCCCCCTTAAGCAGGCATAAGAGTGTTTTCTAAATGTGAGACTCTGTTCTCTTTCCTAACTCAGTTCATGTGTAGCCATGTTTACAGGATCTTCATAAGTCATATCTTATGCTAAGTTTCTTTTTCTGTGTGACTTATTTCACTTAGTATCATCGTACCTGAACCACTCACTTTGCTGCTACTGGTCTTATGACATTGATTTCATGGCTGAGGGATATTCCATTGTACGTAAGTACCACAATTTTTTGAACCGTTTTTATATTTCCTGGGATATTTAAGGTGTACCCAAGTTGAGGTTCTTGTAAGCAGTGCAGCCCTAAATTTGGGGGTGGCTCTGTCTTATTGATTTTCAGTTTTCCCAAGGTATATTCCCTAGACTGGAAGTGCCCTTGGCTCTGTAGCTCTGTTGTGTACTTGTTTTAGGGAACACAATGCACTCCTCCAGTGAGGCAGTTGGCAATTTACATCTCGCCCATCAGCATAACAAGGCTCCCTGTTCTCCAGGGCCTGTCTTGCCTTTCTGGTTTTTACACATTTTGTGGATGTCCCTTTTGACCGGTGGGAAGTGATACTTCTTTGTAGTGCAGATTTGCATTGCCCGCTTGCTTGCTTGGCCACAAAGGGCATATGCATTTTCTCATGAATATATTCAGTAGAAAACGCATACGCCCTTTTTGGCCAAGTGAATCATTGTCGAAGTTGTGCCCCTCTTCCTGTGCTTTACAGGCGATTCCTATGTACCTCTTGAAATCTGTTTCCTGCTATTCTGCCTCGCTTTTAAGACGGCCTCGTTGCCTTCCCTCAACAGAGTTTTGGACGATAGTTGTCCTTTATTACTCTGCCAGTTTGTGAATTGCTGTGCCCCTGAGCTCCATTATTCAACTCGTTTTTTGTGAGCTGAATGCAAGTCCAAAATTTTGGTTCAGGAACTATACTGGTTCCCGATGGGTGGCTGAGTCTTTGGTTAATTCTTCTTCCTGCCGGGAAATTAGAGTGACATGTGCCCGTCCAAATGCCTAACAGCTACTCTCTCATTGGTTCTCCCTCTTCCCTTCCATCCTCTGCCAAATTGGCAACCTGTGCGAACCAGGAGGTTAAAGGGGCTGTCTCTCCAAGTTGGGAGATTGATAGTAAAGCAGTTGGAAAGTCAAACCGGAGAACCACGAGAGGGACTATTCGTTGAGTTTAGAAACCTTTCGTATTCACAGTTTGTCCATTCTCTAGGTTTCCCGTACATGTTATAGCTGTAGTAATATTCCCTTCAACCTGGAGAGTTCGGACCCAGGGAATGGGGGCCATGCATTATTGCTTTAAAGGGTCTGAATTTGCTCACCCTATCTCACCAATCCTCTCAGTCCCAAGTGTCCAGCCTTATGCCACATCAAGCTGTCCTTGTAGATAGGGTCATTCCAGGTTTCATCAGACACCCTGAAGGAATTGTAAAGAATTTCCCTGTTTTTTTGTTTGGGTTTTGAAATTCCTTTTTATAGTGGGTTTGAGCTGATTCTCACTGCCATGTTTATGCCAGTCTAGACACACTTGATTCCCTTATGGAGACATATCAATACATAGGTTTTAAGATTCTTATTAGTCAGATCTATTCCTCTGTGGGAAATATGGGTTTTTGAGTCCCTTTCACTGAGGAAGGTGTAGGTCTTGTCTATTCCATAGTTAGTTTTTGGAACGGTACCTGTGCTTATATCAAACTCTGGTTTTATGCATCACCCCACCTCTCCTTCCCCCTTAAGCAGGCATAAGAGTGTTTTCTAAATGTGAGACTCTGTTCTCTTTCCTAACTCAGTTCATGTGTAGCCATGTTTACAGGATCTTCATAAGTCATATCTTATGCTAAGTTTCTTTTTCTGTGTGACTTATTTCACTTAGTATCATCGTACCTGAACCACTCACTTTGCTGCTACTGGTCTTATGACATTGATTTCATGGCTGAGGGATATTCCATTGTACGTAAGTACCACAATTTTTTGAACCGTTTTTATATTTCCTGGGATATTTAAGGTGTACCCAAGTTGAGGTTCTTGTAAGCAGTGCAGCCCTAAATTTGGGGGTGGCTCTGTCTTATTGATTTTCAGTTTTCCCAAGGTATATTCCCTAGACTGGAAGTGCCCTTGGCTCTGTAGCTCTGTTGTGTACTTGTTTTAGGGAACACAATGCACTCCTCCAGTGAGGCAGTTGGCAATTTACATCTCGCCCATCAGCATAACAAGGCTCCCTGTTCTCCAGGGCCTGTCTTGCCTTTCTGGTTTTTACACATTTTGTGGATGTCCCTTTGGACCGGTGGGAAGTGATACTTCTTTGTAGTGCAGATTTGCATTGCCCGCTTGCTTGCTTGGCCACAAAGGGCGTATGCATTTTCACATGAATATATTCAGTAGAAAACGCATACGCCCTTTTTGGCCAAGTGAATCATTGTCGAAGTTGTGCCCCTCTTCCTGTGCTTTACAGGCGATTCCTATGTACCTCTTGAAATCTGTTTCCTGCTATTCTGCCTTGCTTTTAAGACGGCCTCGTTGCCTTCCCTCAACAGAGTTTTGGACGATAGTTGTCCTTTATTACTCTGCCAGTTTGTGAATTGCTGTGCCCCTGAGCTCCATTTTCCAACTCGTTTTTTGTGAGCTGAATGCAAGTCCAAAATTTTGGTTCAGGAACTATACTGGTTCCCGATGGGTGGCTGAGTCTTTGGTTAATTCTTCTTCCTGCCGGGAAATTAGAGTGACATGTGCCCGTCCAAATGCCTAACAGCTACTCTCTCATTGGTTCTCCCTCTTCCCTTCCATCCTCTGCCAAATTGGCAACCTGTGCGAACCAGGAGGTTAAAGGGGCTGTCTCTCCAAGTTGGGAGATTGATAGTAAAGCAGTTGGAAAGTCAAACCGGAGAACCACGAGAGGGACTATTCGTTGAGTTTAGAAACCTTTCGTATTCACAGTTTGTCCATTCTCTAGGTTTCCCGTACATGTTATAGCTGTAGTAATATTCCCTTCAACCTGGAGAGTTTGGACCCAGGGAATGGGGGCCATGCATTATTGCTTTAAAGGGTCTGAATTTGCTCACCCTATCTCACCAATCCTCTCAGTCCCAAGTGTCCAGCCTTATGCCACATCCAGCTGTCCTTGTAGATAGGGTCATTCCAGGTTTCATCAGACACCCTGAAGGATTTGTAAAGAATTTCCCTGTTTTTTTGTTTGGGTTTTGAAATTCCTTTTTATAGTGGGTTTGAGCTGATTCTCACTGCCATGTTTATGCCAGTCTAGACACACTTGATTCCCTTATGGAGACATATCAATACATAGGTTTTAAGATTCTTACTAGTCAGATCTATTCCTCTGTGGGAAATATGGGTTTTTGAGTCCCTTTCACTGAGGAAGGTGTAGGTCTTGTCTATTCCATAGTTAGTTTTTGGAACGGTACCTGTGCTTATATCAAACTCTGGTTTTATGCATCACCCCACCTCTCCTTCCCCCTTAAGCAGGCATAAGAGTGTTTTCTAAATGTGAGACTCTGTTCTCTTTCCTAACTCAGTTCATGTGTAGCCATGTTTACAGGATCTTCATAAGTCATATCTTATGCTAAGTTTCTTTTTCTGTGTGACTTATTTCACTTAGTATCATCGTACCTGAACCACTCACTTTGCTGCTACTGGTCTTATGACATTGATTTCATGGCTGAGGGATATTCCATTGTACGTAAGTACCACAATTTTTTGAACCGTTTTTATATTTCCTGGGATATTTAAGGTGTACCCAAGTTGAGGTTCTTGTAAGCAGTGCAGCCCTAAATTTGGGGGTGGCTCTGTCTTATTGATTTTCAGTTTTCCCAAGGTATATTCCCTAGACTGGAAGTGCCCTTGGCTCTGTAGCTCTGTTGTGTACTTGTTTTAGGGAACACAATGCACTCCTCCAGTGAGGCAGTTGGCAATTTACATCTCGCTCATCAGCATAACAAGGCTCCCTGTTCTCCAGGGCCTCTCTTGCCTTTCTGGTTTTTACATATTTTGTGGATGTCCCTTTGGACCGGTGGGAAGTGATACTTCTTTGTAGTGCAGATTTGCATTGCCCGCTTGCTTGCTTGGCCACAAAGGGCGTATGCATTTTCTCATGAATATATTCAGTAGAAAACGCATACGCCCTTTTTGGCCAAGTGAATCATTGTCGAAGTTGTGCCCCTCTTCCTGTGCTTTACAGGCGATTCCTATGTACCTCTTGAAATCTGTTTCCTGCTATTCTGCCTCGCTTTTAAGACGGCCTCGTTGCCTTCCCTCAAGAGAGTTTTGGACGATAGTTGTCCTTTATTACTCTGCCAGTTTGTGAATTGCTGTGCCCCTGAGCTCCATTTTTCAACTCGTTTTTTGTGAGCTGAATGCAAGTCCAAAATTTTGGTTCAGGAACTATACTGGTTCCCGATGGGTGGCTGAGTCTTTGGTTAATTCTTCTTCCTGCCGGGAAATTAGAGTGACATGTGCCCGTCCAAATGCCTAACAGCTACTCTCTCATTGGTTCTCCCTCTTCCCTTCCATCCTCTGCAAATTGGCAACCTGTGCGAACCAGGAGGTTAAAGGGGCTGTCTCTCCAAGTTGGGAGATTGATAGTAAAGCAGTTGGAAAGTCAAACCGGAGAACCACGAGAGGGACTATTCGTTGAGTTTTAGAAACCTTTCGTATTCACAGTTTGTCCATTCTCTAGGTTTCCCGTACATGTTATAGCTGTAGTAATATTCCCTTCAACCTGGAGAGTTCGGACCCAGGGAATGGGGGCCATGCATTATTGCTTTAAAGGGTCTGAATTTGCTCACCCTATCTCACCAATCCTCTCAGTCCCAAGTGTCCAGCCTTATTCCACATCCAGCTGTCCTTGTAGATAGGGTCATTCCAGGTTTCATCAGACACCCTGAAGGATTTGTAAAGAATTTCCCTGTTTTTTTGTTTGGGTTTTGAAATTCCTTTTTATAGTGGGTTTGAGCTGATTCTCACTGCCATGTTTATGCCAGTCTAGACACACTTGATTCCCTTATGGAGACATATCAATACATAGGTTTTAAGATTCTTACTAGTCAGATCTATTCCTCTGTGGGAAATATGGGTTTTTGAGTCCCTTTCACTGAGGAAGGTGTAGGTCTTGTCTATTCCATAGTTAGTTTTTGGAACGGTACCTGTGCTTATATCAAACTCTGGTTTTATGCATCACCCCACCTCTCCTTCCCCCTTAAGCAGGCATAAGAGTGTTTTCTAAATGTGAGACTCTGTTCTCTTTCCTAACCCAGTTCATGTGTAGCCATGTTTACAGGATCTTCATAAGTAATATCTTATGCTAAGTTTCTTTTTCTGTGTGACTTATTTCACTTAGTATCATCGTACCTGAACCACTCACTTTGCTGCTACTGGTCTTATGACATTGATTTCATGGCTGAGGGATATTCCATTGTACGTAAGTACCACAATTTTTTGAACCTTTTTTATATTTCCTGGGATATTTAAGGTGTACCCAAGTTGAGGTTCTTGTAAGCAGTGCAGCCCTAAATTTGGGGGTGGCTCTGTCTTATTGATTTTCAGTTTTCCCAAGGTATATTCCCTAGACTGGAAGTGCCCTTGGCTCTGTAGCTCTGTTGTTTACTTGTTTTAGGGAACACAATGCACTCCTCCAGTGAGGCAGTTGGCAATTTACATCTCGCCCATCAGCATAACAAGGCTCCCTGTTCTCCAGGGCCTGTCTTGCCTTTCTGGGTTTACACATTTTGTGGATGTCCCTTTGGACTGGTGGGAAGTGATTCTTCTTTGTAGTGCAGATTTGCATTGCCCGCTTGCTTGCTTGGCCAAAAAGGGCGTATGCGTTTTCTCCTGAATATATTCAGTAGAAAACGCATACGCCCTTTTTGGCCAAGTGAATCATTGTCGAAGTTGTGCCCCTCTTCCTGTGCTTTACAGGCGATTCCTACGTACCTCTTGAAATCTGTTTCCTGCTATTCTGCCTCGCTTTTAAGTCGGCCTCGTTGCCTTCCCTCAACAGATTTTTGGACGATAGTTGTCCTTTATTACTCTGCCAGTTTGTGAATTGCTGTGCCCCTGAGCTCCATTATTCAACTCGTTTTTTTGTGAGCTGAATGCAAGTCCAAAATTTTGGTTCAGGACCTATACTGGTTCCCGATGGGTGGCTGAGTCTTTGGTTAATTCTTCTTCCTGCCGGGAAATTAGAGTGACATGTGCCCGTCCAAATGCCTAACAGCTACTCTCTCATTGGTTCGACCTCTTCCTTTCCATCCTCTGCCAAATTGGCAACCTGTGCGAACCAGGAGGTTAAAGGGGCTGTCTCTCCATGTTGGGAGATTGATAGTAAAGCAGTTGGAAAGTCAAACCGCAGCGCCACGAGAGGGACTATTCGTTGAGTTTTAGAAACCTTTCGTATTCACAGTGTGTCCATTCTCTTGGTTTTCCATAGATGTTATAGCTGTAGTAATATTCCCTTCAACCTGGAGAGTTCGGACCCAGGGAATGTGGTCCATGCATTATTACATTAAAAGGTCTCCATTTGCTCACCCTATCTCACCAATCCTCTCAGTCCCAAGTGTCCAGCCTTATGCCACATCCAGCTGTCCTTGTAGATAGGGTCATTCCAGGTTTCATCAGACACCCTGAAGGAATTGTAAAGAATATCCCTGTTTTTTTGTTTGGGTTTTGAAATTCCTTTTTATAGTGGGTTTGAGCTGATTCTCACTGCCATGTTTATGCCAGTCTAGACACACTTGATTCCCTTACGGAGACATATCAATACACAGGTTTTAAGATTCTTACTAGTCAGATCTATTCCTCTGTGGGAAATATGGGTTTTTGAGTCCCTTTCACTGAGGAAGGTGTAGGTCTTGTCTATTCCATAGTTGGTTTTTGGAACGGTACCTGTGCTTATATCAAACTCTGGTTTTATGCATCACCCCACCTCTCCTTCCCCCTTAAGCAGGCATAAGAGTGTTTTCTAAATGTGAGACTCTGTTCTCTTTCCTAACTCAGTTCATGTGTAGCCATGTTTACAGGATCTTCATAAGTCATATCTTATGCTAAGTTTCTTTTTCTGTGTGACTTATTTCACTTAGAATCATCGTACCTGAACCACTCACTTTGCTGCTACTGGTCTTATGACATTGATTTCATGGCTGAGGGATATTCCATTGTACGTAACTACCACAATTTTTGAACCATTTTTATATTTCCTGGGATATTTAAGGTGTACCCAAGTTGAGGTTCTTGTAAGCAGTGCAGCCCTAAATTTGGGGGTTGCTCTGTCTTATTGATTTTCAGTTTTACCAAGGTATATTCCCTAGACTGGAAGTGCCCTTGGCTCTGTAGCTCTGGTGTTTACTTGTTTTAGGGAGCACAAAGCACTCCTCCAGTGAGGCAGTTGGCAATTTACATCTCGCCCATCAGCATAACAAGGCTCCCTGTTCTCCAGGGCCTCTCTTGCCTTTCTGGTTTTTACACATTTTCTGGATGTCCCTTTGGACCAGTGGGAAGTGATACTTCTTTGTAGTGCAGATTTGCATTGCCCGCTTGCTTGCTTGGCCAAAAAGGCGTATGCGTTTTCTCATGAATATATTCAGTAGAAAACGTGTACGCCCTTTTTGGCCAAGTGAATCATTGTCGAAGTTGTGCCCCTCTTCCTGTGCTTTACAGGCGATTCCTATGTACCTATTGAAATCTCTTTCCTGCTATTCTGCCTCGCTTTTAAGTCGGCCTCGTTGCCTTCCCTCAACATTTTTGGACGATAGTTTTCCTTTATTACTCTGCCAGTTTGTGAATTGCTGTGCCCCTGAGGTCCATTTTTCAACTCATTTTTTTGGGAGCTTAATGCAAGTCCAAAATTTTGGTTCAGGACCTGTACTGGTTCCCGATGGGTGGCTGAGTCTTTGGTTAATTCTTCTTCCTGCCGGGAAATTAGAGTGACATGTGCCCGTCCAAATGCCTAACAGCTACTCTCTCATTGGTTCTCCCTCTTCCCTTCCATCCTCTGCCAAATTGGCAACCTGTGCGAACCAGGAGGTTAAAGGGGCTGTCGCTCCAAGTTGGGAGATTGATAGTAAAGCAGTTGGAAAGTCGCACCGGAGCACCACGAGAGGGACTATTCGTTGAGTTTTAGAAACCTTTCGTATTCACAGTGTGTCCATTCTCTAGGTTTCCCGTACATGTTATAGCTGTAGTAATATTCCCTTCAACCTGGAGAGTTCGGACCCAGGGAATGGGGGCCGTGCATTATTGCTTTAAAGGGTCTGCATTTGCTCACCCTATCTCACCAATCCTCTCAGTCCCAAGTGTCCAGCCTTATGCCACATCCAGCTGTCCTTGTAGATAGGGTCATTCCAGGTTTCATCAGACACCCTGAAGGAATTGTAAAGAATTTCCCTGTTTTTTTGTTTGGGTTTTGAAATTACTTTTTATAGTGGGTTTGAGCTGATTCTCACTGCCATGTTTATGCCAGTCTAGACACACTTGATTCCCTTACGGAGACATATCAATACACAGGTTTTAAGATTCTTACTAGTCAGATCTATTCCTCTGTGGGAAATATGGGTTTTTGAGTCCCTTTCACTGAGGAAGGTGTAGGTCTTGTCTATTCCATAGTTGGTTTTTGGAACGGTACCTGTGCTTATATCAAACTCTGGTTTTATGCATCACCCCACCTCTCCTTCCCCCTTAAGCAGGCATAAGAGTGTTTTCTAAATGTGAGACTCTGTTCTCTTTCCTAACTCAGTTCATGTGTAGCCATGTTTACAGGATCTTCATAAGTCATATCTTATGCTAAGTTTCTTTTTCTGTGTGACTTATTTCACTTAGAATCATCGTACCTGAACCACTCACTTTGCTGCTACTGGTCTTATGACATTGATTTCATGGCTGAGGGATATTCCATTGTACGTAACTCCCACAATTTTTTGAACCATTTTTATATTTCCTGGGATATTTAAGGTGTACCCAAGTTGAGGTTCTTGTAAGCAGTGCAGCCCTAAATTTGGGGGTGGCTCTGTCTTATTGATTTTCAGTTTTCCCAAGGTATATTCCCTAGACTGGAAGTGCCCTTGGCTCTGTAGCTCTGGTTTTTCCTTGTTTTAGGGAACACAATGCACTCCTCCAGTGAGGCAGTTGTCAATTTACATCTCATCCATCAGCATAACAAGGCTCCCTGTTCTCCAGGGCCTCTCTTGCCTTTCTGGTTTTTACACATTTTGTGGATGTCCCTTTGGACCGGTGGGAAGTGATACTTCTTTGTAGTGCAGATTTGCATTGCCCGCTTGCTTGCTTGGCCAAAAAGGGCGTATGCATTTTCTCATGAATATATTCAGTAGAAAACGCATACGCCCTTTTTGGCCAAGTGAATCATTGTCGAAGTTGTGCCCCTCTTCCTGTGCTTTACAGGCGATTCCTACGTACCTCTTGAAATCTGTTTCCTGCTATTCTGCCTCGCTTTTAAGTCGGCCTCGTTGCCTTCCCTCAACAGATTTTTGGACGATAGTTGTCCTTTATTACTCTGCCAGTTTGTGAATTGCTGTGCCCCTGAGCTCCATTTTTCAACTCGTTTTTTTGTGAGCTGAATGCAAGTCCAAAATTTTGGTTCAGGACCTATACTGGTTCCCGATGGGTGGCTGAGTCTTTGGTTAATTCTTCTTCCTGCCGGGAAATTAGAGTGACATGTGCCCGTCTAAATGCCTAACAGCTACTCTCTCATTGGTTCTCCCTCTTCCCTTCCATCCTCTGCCAAATTCGCAACCTGTGCGAACCAGGAGGTTAAAGGGGCTGTCTCTCCAAGTTGGGAGATTGATAGTAAAGCAGTTGGAAAGTCAAACCGGAGTGCCACGAGAGGGACTATACGTTGAGTTTTAGAAACCTTTCGTATTCACAGTGTGTCCATTCTCTAGGTTTCCCATACATGTTATAGCTGTGGTAATATTCCCTTCAACCGGGAGAGTTCGGACCCAGGGAATGGGGGCCATGCATTATTGCTTTAAAGGGTCTGCATTTGCTCACCCTATCTCACCAATCCTCTCAGTCCCAAGTGTCCAGCCTTATGCCACATCCAGCTGTCCTTGTAGATAGGGTCATTCCAGGTTTCATCAGACACCCTGAAGGAATTGTAAAGAATTTCCCTGTTTTTTTGTTTGGGTTTTGAAATTCCTTTTTATAGTGGGTTTGAGCTGATTCTCACTGCCATGTTTATGCCAGTCTAGACACACTTGATTCCCTTACGGAGACATATCAATACACAGGTTTTAAGATTCTTACTAGTCAGATCTATTCCTCTGTGGGAAATATGGGTTTTTGAGTCCCTTTCACTGAGGAAGGTGTAGGTCTTGTCTATTCCATAGTTGGTTTTTGGAACGGTACCTGTGCTTATATCAAACTCTGGTTTTATGCATCACCCCACCTCTCCTTCCCCCTTAAGCAGGCATAAGAGTGTTTTCTAAATGTGAGACTCTGTTCTCTTTCCTAACTCAGTTCATGTGCAGCCATGTTTACAGGATCTTCATAAGTCATATCTTATGCTAAGTTTCTTTTTCTGTGTGACTTATTTCACTTAGAATCATCATACCTGAACCACTCACTTTGCTGCTACTGGTCTTATGACATTGATTTCATGGCTGAGGGATATTCCATTGTACGTAACTCCCACAATTTTTTGAACCATTTTTATATTTCCTGGGATATTTAAGGTGTACCCAAGTTGAGGTTCTTGTAAGCAGTGCAGCCCTAAATTTGGGGGTGGCTCTGTCTTATTGATTTTCAGTTTTCACAAGGTATATTCCCTAGACTGGAAGTGCCCTTGGCTCTGTAGCTCTGGTGTTTACTTGTTTTAGGGAACACAATGCACTCCTCCAGTGAGGCAGTTGTCAATTTACATCTCGTCCATCAGCATAACAAGGCTCCCTGTTCTCCAGGGCCTCTCTTGCCTTTCTGGGTTTTACACATTTTGTGGATGTCCCTTTGGACCGGTGGGAATTGATACTTCTTTGTAGTGCAGATTTGCATTGCCCGCTTGCTTGCTTGGCCAAAAAGGGCGTATGCGTTTTCTCATGAATATATTCAGTAGAAAACGCGTACGCCCTTTTTGGCCAAGTGAATCATTGTCGAAGTTTTGCTCCTCTTCCTGTGCTTTACAGGCGATTCCTACGTACCTCTTGAAATCTGTTTCCTGCTATTCTGCCTCGCTTTTAAGTCGGCCTCGTTGCCTTCCCTCAACAGATTTTTGGACGATAGTTGTCCTTTATTGCTCTGCCAGTTTGTGAATTGCTGTGCCCCTGAGCTCCATTTTTCAACTCGTTTTTTTGTGAGCTGAATGCAAGTCCAAAATTTTGGTTCAGGACTTATACTGGTTCCCGATGGGTGGCTGAGTCTTTGGTTAATTCTTCTTCCTGCCGGGAAATTAGAGTGACATGTGCCCGTCCAAATGCCTAACAGCTACTCTCTCATTGGTTCTCCCTCTTCCCTTCCATCCTCTGCCAAATTGGCAACCTGTGCGAACCAGGAGGTTAAAGGGGCTGTCTCTCCAAGTTGGGAGATTGATAGTAAAGCAGTTGGAAAGTCAAACCGCAGCGCCACGAGAGGGACTATTCGTTGAGTTTTAGAAACCTTTCGTATTCACAGTGTGTCCATTCTCTAGGTTTCCCATACATGTTATAGCTGTAGTAATATTCCCTTCAACCTGGAGAGTTCGGACCCAGGGAATGGGGTCCATGCACTATTGCATTAAAGGATCTCCATTTGCTCACCCTATCTCACCAATCCTCTCAGTCCCAAGTGTCCAGCCTTATGCCACATCCAGCTGTCCTTGTAGATAGGGTCATTCCAGGTTTCATCAGACACCCTGAAGGAATTGTAAAGAATTTCCCTGTTTTTTTGTTTGGGTTTTGAAATTACTTTTTATAGTGGGTTTGAGCTGATTCTCACTGCCATGTTTATGCCAGTCTAGACACACTTGATTCCCTTACGGAGACATATCAATACACAGGTTTTAAGATTCTTACTAGTCAGATCTATTCCTCTGTGGGAAATATGGGTTTTTGAGTCCCTTTCACTGAGGAAGGTGTAGGTCTTGTCTATTCCATAGTTGGTTTTTGGAACGGTACCTGTGCTTATATCAAACTCTGGTTTTATGCATCACCCCACCTCTCCTTCCCCCTTAAGCAGGCATAAGAGTGTTTTCTAAATGTGAGACTCTGTTCTCTTTCCTAACTCAGTTCATGTGTAGCCATGTTTACAGGATCTTCATAAGTCATATCTTATGCTAAGTTTCTTTTTCTGTGTGACTTATTTCACTTAGAATCATCGTACCTGAACCACTCACTTTGCTGCTACTGGTCTTATGACATTGATTTCATGGCTGAGGGATATTCCATTGTACGTAACTCCCACAATTTTTTGAACCATTTTTATATTTCCTGGGATATTTAAGGTGTACCCAAGTTGAGGTTCTTGTAAGCAGTGCAGCCCTAAATTTGGGGGTGGCTCTGTCTTATTGATTTTCAGTTTTCCCAAGGTATATTCCCTAGACTGGAAGTGCCCTTGGCTCTGTAGCTCTGGTTTTTCCTTGTTTTAGGGAACACAATGCACTCCTCCAGTGAGGCAGTTGTCAATTTACATCTCATCCATCAGCATAACAAGGCTCCCTGTTCTCCAGGGCCTCTCTTGCCTTTCTGGTTTTTACACATTTTGTGGATGTCCCTTTGGACCGGTGGGAAGTGATACTTCTTTGTAGTGCAGATTTGCATTGCCCGCTTGCTTGCTTGGCCAAAAAGGGCGTATGCATTTTCTCATGAATATATTCAGTAGAAAACGCATACGCCCTTTTTGGCCAAGTGAATCATTGTCGAAGTTGTGCCCCTCTTCCTGTGCTTTACAGGCGATTCCTACGTACCTCTTGAAATCTGTTTCCTGCTATTCTGCCTCGCTTTTAAGTCGGCCTCGTTGCCTTCCCTCAACAGATTTTTGGACGATAGTTGTCCTTTATTACTCTGCCAGTTTGTGAATTGCTGTGCCCCTGAGCTCCATTTTTCAACTCGTTTTTTTGTGAGCTGAATGCAAGTCCAAAATTTTGGTTCAGGACCTATACTGGTTCCCGATGGGTGGCTGAGTCTTTGGTTAATTCTTCTTCCTGCCGGGAAATTAGAGTGACATGTGCCCGTCTAAATGCCTAACAGCTACTCTCTCATTGGTTCTCCCTCTTCCCTTCCATCCTCTGCCAAATTCGCAACCTGTGCGAACCAGGAGGTTAAAGGGGCTGTCTCTCCAAGTTGGGAGATTGATAGTAAAGCAGTTGGAAAGTCAAACCGGAGTGCCACGAGAGGGACTATACGTTGAGTTTTAGAAACCTTTCGTATTCACAGTGTGTCCATTCTCTAGGTTTCCCATACATGTTATAGCTGTGGTAATATTCCCTTCAACCGGGAGAGTTCGGACCCAGGGAATGGGGGCCATGCATTATTGCTTTAAAGGGTCTGCATTTGCTCACCCTATCTCACCAATCCTCTCAGTCCCAAGTGTCCAGCCTTATGCCACATCCAGCTGTCCTTGTAGATAGGGTCATTCCAGGTTTCATCAGACACCCTGAAGGAATTGTAAAGAATTTCCCTGTTTTTTTGTTTGGGTTTTGAAATTCCTTTTTATAGTGGGTTTGAGCTGATTCTCACTGCCATGTTTATGCCAGTCTAGACACACTTGATTCCCTTACGGAGACATATCAATACACAGGTTTTAAGATTCTTACTAGTCAGATCTATTCCTCTGTGGGAAATATGGGTTTTTGAGTCCCTTTCACTGAGGAAGGTGTAGGTCTTGTCTATTCCATAGTTGGTTTTTGGAACGGTACCTGTGCTTATATCAAACTCTGGTTTTATGCATCACCCCACCTCTCCTTCCCCCTTAAGCAGGCATAAGAGTGTTTTCTAAATGTGAGACTCTGTTCTCTTTCCTAACTCAGTTCATGTGCAGCCATGTTTACAGGATCTTCATAAGTCATATCTTATGCTAAGTTTCTTTTTCTGTGTGACTTATTTCACTTAGAATCATCATACCTGAACCACTCACTTTGCTGCTACTGGTCTTATGACATTGATTTCATGGCTGAGGGATATTCCATTGTACGTAACTCCCACAATTTTTTGAACCATTTTTATATTTCCTGGGATATTTAAGGTGTACCCAAGTTGAGGTTCTTGTAAGCAGTGCAGCCCTAAATTTGGGGGTGGCTCTGTCTTATTGATTTTCAGTTTTCACAAGGTATATTCCCTAGACTGGAAGTGCCCTTGGCTCTGTAGCTCTGGTGTTTACTTGTTTTAGGGAACACAATGCACTCCTCCAGTGAGGCAGTTGTCAATTTACATCTCGTCCATCAGCATAACAAGGCTCCCTGTTCTCCAGGGCCTCTCTTGCCTTTCTGGGTTTTACACATTTTGTGGATGTCCCTTTGGACCGGTGGGAATTGATACTTCTTTGTAGTGCAGATTTGCATTGCCCGCTTGCTTGCTTGGCCAAAAAGGGCGTATGCGTTTTCTCATGAATATATTCAGTAGAAAACGCGTACGCCCTTTTTGGCCAAGTGAATCATTGTCGAAGTTTTGCTCCTCTTCCTGTGCTTTACAGGCGATTCCTACGTACCTCTTGAAATCTGTTTCCTGCTATTCTGCCTCGCTTTTAAGTCGGCCTCGTTGCCTTCCCTCAACAGATTTTTGGACGATAGTTGTCCTTTATTGCTCTGCCAGTTTGTGAATTGCTGTGCCCCTGAGCTCCATTTTTCAACTCGTTTTTTTGTGAGCTGAATGCAAGTCCAAAATTTTGGTTCAGGACTTATACTGGTTCCCGATGGGTGGCTGAGTCTTTGGTTAATTCTTCTTCCTGCCGGGAAATTAGAGTGACATGTGCCCGTCCAAATGCCTAACAGCTACTCTCTCATTGGTTCTCCCTCTTCCCTTCCATCCTCTGCCAAATTGGCAACCTGTGCGAACCAGGAGGTTAAAGGGGCTGTCTCTCCAAGTTGGGAGATTGATAGTAAAGCAGTTGGAAAGTCAAACCGCAGCGCCACGAGAGGGACTATTCGTTGAGTTTTAGAAACCTTTCGTATTCACAGTGTGTCCATTCTCTAGGTTTCCCATACATGTTATAGCTGTAGTAATATTCCCTTCAACCTGGAGAGTTCGGACCCAGGGAATGGGGTCCATGCACTATTGCATTAAAGGATCTCCATTTGCTCACCCTATCTCACCAATCCTCTCAGTCCCAAGTGTCCAGCCTTATGCCACATCCAGCTGTCCTTGTAGATAGGGTCATTCAAGGTTTCATCAGACACCCTGAAGGAATTGTAAAGAATTTCCCTGTTTTTTTGTTTGGGTTTTGAAATTCCTTTTTATAGTGGGTTTGAGCTGATTCTCACTGCCATGTTTATGCCAGTCTAGACACACTTGATTCCCTTACGGAGACATATCAATACACAGGTTTTAAGATTCTTACTAGTCAGATCTATTCCTCTGTGGGAAATATGGGTTTTTGAGTCCCTTTCACTGAGGAAGGTGTAGGTCTTGTCTATTCCATAGTTGGTTTTTGGAACGGTACCTGTGCTTATATCAAACTCTGGTTTTATGCATCACCCCACCTCTCCTTCCCCCTTAAGCAGGCATAAGAGTGTTTTCTAAATGTGAGACTCTGTTCTCTTTCCTAACTCAGTTCATGTGCAGCCATGTTTACAGGATCTTCATAAGTCATATCTTATGCTAAGTTTCTTTTTCTGTGTGACTTATTTCACTTAGAATCATCGTACCTGAACCACTCACTTTGCTGCTACTGGTCTTATGACATTGATTTCATGGCTGAGGGATATTCCATTGTATGTAACTCCCACAATTTTTTGAACCATTTTTATATTTCCTGGGATATTTAAGGTGTACCCAAGTTGAGGTTCTTGTAAGCAGTGCAGCCCTAAATTTGGGGGTGGCTCTGTCTTATTGATTTTCAGTTTTCCCAAGGTATATTCCCTAGACTGGAAGTGCCCTTGGCTCTGTAGCTCTGGTGTTTACTTGTTTTAGGGAACACAATGCACTCCTCCAGTGAGGCAGTTGTCAATTTACATCTCGTCCATCAGCATAACAAGGCTCCCTGTTCTCCAGGGCCTCTCTTGCCTTTCTGGGTTTTACACATTTTGTGGATGTCCCTTTGGACCGGTGGGAAGTGATACTTCTTTGTAGTGCAGATTTGCATTGCCCGCTTGCTTGCTTGGCCAAAAAGGGCGTATGCGTTTTCTCATGAATATATTCAGTAGAAAACGCGTACGCCCTTTTTGGCCAAGTGAATCATTGTCGAAGTTGTGCTCCTCTTCCTGTGCTTTACAGGCGATTCCTATGTACCTCTTGAAATCTGTTTCCTGCTATTCTGCCTCGCTTTTAAGACGGCCTCGTTGCCTTCCCTCAACAGATTTTTGGACGATAGTTGTCCTTTATTACTCTGCCAGTTTGTGAATTGCTGTGCCCCTGAGGTCCATTTTTCAACTCATTTTTTTGGGAGCTGAATGCAAGTCCAAAATTTTGGTTCAGGACCTGTACTGGTTCCCGATGGGTGGCTGAGTCTTTGGTTAATTCTTCTTCCTGCCGGGAAATTAGAGTGACATTTGCCCGTCCAAATGCCTAACAGCTACTCTCTCATTGGTTCTCCCTCTTCCCTTCCATCCTCTGCCAATTTGGCAACCTGTGCGAACCAGGAGGTTAAAGGGGCTGTCTCTCCAAGTTGGGAGATTGATAGTAAAGCAGTTGGAATGTCAAACCGGAGCACCACGAGAGGGACTTTTCGTTGAGTTTTAGAAACCTTTCGTATGCACAGGGTGTCCATTCTCTAGGTTTCCCGTACATGTTATAGCTGTAGTAATATTCCCTTCAACCTGGAGAGTTCGGACCCAGGGAATGGGGGCCATGCATTATTGCTTTAAAGGGTCTGAATTTGCTCACCCTATCTCACCAATCCTCTCAGTCCCAAGTGTCCAGCCTTATGCCACATCCAGCTGTCCTTGTAGATAGGGTCATTCCAGGTTTCATCAGACACCCTGAAGGAATTGTAAAGATTTTCCCTGTTTTTTTGTTTGGGTTTAGAAATTCCTTTTTATAGTGGGTTTGAGCTGATTCTCACTGCCATGTTTATGCCAGTCTAGACACACCTGATTCCCTTACGGAGACATATCAATACATAGGTTTTAATATTCTTACTAGTCAGATCTATTCCTCTGTGGGAAATATGGGTTTTAGAGTCCCATTCACTGAGGAAGCTGTAGGTCTTGTCTATTCCATAGTTAGTTTTTGGAACGGTACCTGTGCTTATATCAAACTCTGGTTTTATGCATCACCCCACCTCTCCTTCCCCCTTAAGCAGGCATAAGAGTGTTTTCTAAATGTGAGACTCTGTTCTCTTTCCTAACTCAGTTCATGTGTAGCCAAGTTTACAGGATCTTCATAAGTCATATCTTATGCTAAGTTTCTTTTTCTGTGTGACATATTTCACTTAGAATCATTGTACCTGAACCACTCACTTTGCTGCTACTGGTCTTATGACATTGATTTCATGGCTGAGGGATATTCCATTGTACGTAACTCCCACAATTTTTGAACCATTTTTATATTTCCTGGGATATTTAAGGTGTACCCAAGTTGAGGTTCTTGTAAGCAGTGCAGCCCTAAATTTGGGGGTGGCTCTGTCTTATTGATTTTCAGTTTTCCCAAGGTTTATTCCCTAGACTGGAAGTGCCCTTGGCTCTGTAGCTCTGGTGGTTACTTGTTTTAGGGAACACAATGCACTCCTCCAGTGAGGCAGTTGTCAATTTACATCTCGTCCATCAGCATAACAAGGCTCCTTGTTCTCCAGGGCCTGTCTTGCCTTTCTGGTTTTTACACATTTTGTGGATGTCCCTTTGGACCGGTGGGAAGTGATACTTCTTTGTAGTGCAGATTTGCATTGCCCGCTTGCTTGATTGGCCAAAAAGGGCATATGCGTTTTCTGCTGAATATATTCAGTAGAAAACGCAGACGCCCTTTTTGGCCAAGTGAATCATTGTCGAAGTTGTGCCCCTCTTCCTGTGCTTTACAGGCAATTCCTACGTAGCTCTTGAAATCTCTTTCCTGCTATTCTGCCTCGCTTTTAATTCGGCCTCGTTGCCTTCCCTCAACAGATTTTTGGACGATAGTTGTCCTTTATTCTCTGCCAGTTTGTGAATTGCTGTGCCCCTGAGCTCCATTTTTCAACTCGTTTTTTGTGAGCTGAATGCAAGTCCAAAATTTTTGTTCAGGACCTATACTGGTTCCAGATGGGTGGCTGAGTCTTTGGTTAATTCTTCTTCCTGCCGGGAAATTAGAGTGACATGTGCCCGTCCAAATGCCTAACAGCTACTCTCTCATTGGTTCTCCCTCTTCCCTTCCATCCTCTGCCAAATTCGCAACCTGTGCGAACCAGGAGGTTAAAGGGGCTGTCTCTCCAAGTTGGGAGATTGATAGTAAAGCAGTTGGAAAGTCAAACTGGAGCACCACGAGAGGGACTATTCGTTGAGTTTTAGAAACCTTTCGTATTCACAGTGTGTCCATTCTCTAGGTTTCCCGTACATGTTATAGCTGTGGTAATATTCCCTTCAACCTGGAGAGTTCGGACCCAGGGAATGGGGGCCATGCATTATTGCTTTAAATGGTCTGCATTTGCTCACCCTATCTCACCAATCCTCTCAGTCCCAAGTGTCCAGCCTTATGCCACATCCAGCTGTCCTTGTAGATAGGGTCATTCCAGGTTTCATCAGACACCCTGAAGGAATTGTAAAGAATTTCCCTGTTTTTTTGTTTGGGTTTTGAAATTCCTTTTTAGAGTGGGTTTGAGCTGATTCTCACTGCCATGTTTATGCCAGTCTAGACACACTTGATTCCCTTATGGAGACATATCAATACATAGGTTTTAAGATTCTTACTAGTCAGATCTATTCCTCTGTGGGAAATATGGGTTTTTGAGTCCCTTTCACTGAGGAAGGTGTAGGTCTTGGCTATTCCATAGTTGGTTTTTGGAACGGTACCTGTGCTTATATCAAACTCTGGTTTTATGCATCACCCCACCTCTCCTTCCCCCTTAAGCAGGCATAAGAGTGTTTTCTAAATGTGAGACTCTGTTCTCTTTCCTAACTCAGTTCATGTGTAGCCATGTTTACAGGATCTTCATAAGTCATATCTTATGCTAAGTTTCTTTTTCTGTGTGACTTATTTCACTTAGAATCATCGTACCTGAAGCACTCACTTTGCTGCTACTGGTCTTATGACATTGATTTCATGGCTGAGGGATATTCCATTGTACGTAACTACCACAATTTTTGAAACATTTTTTATATTTCCTGGGATATTTAAGGTGTACCCAAGTTGAGGTTCTTGTAAGCAGTGCAGCGCTGAATTTGGGGGTGGCTCTGTCTTATTGATTTTCAGTTTTCCCAAGGTATATTCCCTAGACTGGAAGTGCCCTTAGCTCTGTAGCTCTGTTGTTTACTTGTTTTAGGGAACACAATGCACTCCTCCAGTGAGGCAGTTGGCAATTTACATCTCGCCCATCAGCATAACAAGGCTTCCTGTTCTCCAGGGTCTGTCTTGCCTTTCTGGTTTTTACACATTTTGTGGATGTCCCTTTGGACCGGTGGGAAGTGATACTTCTTTGTAGTGCAGATTTGCATTGCACGCTTGCTTGCTTGGCCAAAAAGGGCGTATGCATTTTCTCATGAATATATTCAGTAGAAAACGCATACGCCCTTTTTGGCCAAGTGAATCATTGTCGAAGTTGTGCCCCTCTTCCTGTGCTTTACAGGCGATTCCTACGTACCTCTTGAAATCTGTTTCCTGCTATTCTGCCTCACTTTTAAGTCGGCCTCGTTGCCTTCCCTCAACAGATTTTTGGAGGATAGTTGTCCTTTATTACTCTGCCAGTTTGTGAATTGCTGTGCCCCTGAGCTCCATTTTTCAACTCGTTTTCTTGTGAGCTGAATGCAAGTCCAAAATTTTGGTTCAGGACCTATACTGGTTCCCGATGGGTGGCTGAGTCTTTGGTTAATTCTTCTTCCTGCCGGGAAATTAGAGTGACATGTGCCCGTCCAAATGCCTAACAGCTACTCTCTCATTGGTTCTCCCTCTTCCCTTCCATCCTCTGCCAAATTGGCAACCTGTGCGAACCAGGAGGTTAAAGGGGCTGTCTCTCCAAGTTGGGAGATTGATAGTAAAGCAGTTGGAAATTCAAACCGGAGAGCCACGAGAGGGACTATTCGTTGAGTTTTAGAAACCTTTCGTATTCACAGTGTGTCCATTCTCTAGGTTTCCCATACATGTTATAGCTGTAGTAATATTCCCTTCAACCTGGAGAGTTCGGACCCAGGGAATGGGGTCCTTGCATTATTGCATTAAAGGGTCTCCATTTGCTCACCCTATCTCACCAATCCTCTCAGTCCCAAGTGTCCAGCCTTATGCCACATCCAGCTGTCCTTGTAGATAGGGTCATTCAAGGTTTCATCAGACACCCTGAAGGAATTGTAATGAATTTCCCTGTTTTTTTGTTTGGGTTTTGAAATTCCTTTTTAGAGTGGGTTTGAGCTGATTCTCACTGCCATGTTTATGCCAGTCTAGACACACTTGATTCCCTTACGGAGACATATCAATACACAGGTTTTAAGATTCTTACTAGTCAGATCTATTCCTCTGTGGGAAATATGGGTTTTTGAGTCCCTTTCACTGAGGAAGGTGTAGGTCTTGTCTATTCCATAGTTGGTTTTTGGAACGGTACCTGTGCTTATATCAAACTCTGGTTTTATGCATCACCCCTCCTCTCCTTCCCCCTTAAGCAGGCATAAGAGTGTTTTCTAAATGTGAGACTCTGTTCTCTTTCCTAACTCAGTTCATGTGCAGCCATGTTTACAGGATCTTCATAAGTCATATCTTATGCTAAGTTTCTTTTTCTGTGTGACTTATTTCACTTAGAATCATCATACCTGAACCACTCACTTTGTTGCTACTGGTCTTATGACATTGATTTCATGGCTGAGGGATATTCCATTGTACGTAACTCCCACAATTTTTTGAACCATTTTTATATTTCCTGGGATATTTAAGGTGTACCCAAGTTGAGGTTCTTGTAAGCAGTGCAGCCCTAAATTTGGGGGTGGCTCTGTCTTATTGATTTTCAGTTTTCCCAAGGTATATTCCCTAGACTGGAAGTGCCCTTGGCTCTGTAGCTCTGGTGTTTACTTGTTTTAGGGAACACAATGCACTCCTCCAGTGAGGCAGTTGTCAATTTACATCTCGCCCATCAGCATAACAAGGCTCCCTGTTCTCC
The DNA here is from genome assembly GCF_025265405.1 of Mesoplodon densirostris. Lineage (NCBI taxonomy): Eukaryota > Metazoa > Chordata > Mammalia > Artiodactyla > Ziphiidae > Mesoplodon > Mesoplodon densirostris. The sequence goes on along the minus strand of NW_026778195.1, from coordinate 10,599,100 downwards.
AGGGCCTGTCTTGCCTTTCTGGTTTTTACACATTTTGTGGATGTCCCTTTGGACCGGTGGGAAGTGATACTTCTTTGTAGTGCAGATTTGCATTGCCCGCTTGCTTGCTTGGCCAAAAAGGGCGTATGCGTTTTCTCATGAATATATTCAGTAGAAAACGCGTACGCCCTTTTTGGCCAAGTGAATCATTGTCGAAGTTGTGCTCCTCTTCCTGTGCTTTACAGGCGATTCCTATGTACCTCTTGAAATCTGTTTCCTGCTATTCTGCCTCGCTTTTAAGTCGGCCTCGTTGCCTTCCCTCAACAGATTTTTGGACGATAGTTGTCCTATATTACTCTGCCAGTTTGTGAATTGCTGTGCCCCTGAGGTCCATTTTTCAACTCATTTTTTGGGAGCTGAATGCAAGTCCAAAATTTTGGTTCAGGACCTGTACTGGTTCCCGATGGGTGGCTGAGTCTTTGGTTAATTCTTCTTCCTGCCGGGAAATTAGAGTGACATTTGCCCATCCAAATGCCTAACAGCTACTCTCTCATTGGTTCTCCCTCTTCCCTTCCATCCTCTGCCAAATTGGCAACCTGTGCGAACCAGGAGGTTAAAGGGGCTGTCTCTCCAAGTTGGGAGATTGATAGTAAAGCAGTTGGAAAGTCAAACCGGAGCACCACGAGAGGGTCTTTTCGTTGAGTTTTAGAAACCTTTCGTATTCACAGTGTGTCCATTCTCTAGGTTTCCCGTACATGTTATAGCTGTAGTAATATTCCCTTCAACCTGGAGAGTTCAGACCCAGGGAATGGGGGCCATGCATTATTGCTTTAAAGGGTCTAAATTTGCTCACCGTATCTCACCAATCCTCTCAGTCCCAAGTGTCCAGCCTTATGCCACATCCAGCTGTCCTTGTAGATAGGGTCATTCCATGTTTCATCAGACACCCTGAAGGAATTGTAAAGAATTTCCCTGTTTTTTTGTTTTGGTTTTGAAATTCCTTTTTATAGTGGGTTTGAGCTGATTCTCACTGCCATGTTTATGCCAGTCTAGACACACTTGATTCCCTTACGGAGACATATCAATACATAGGTTTTAATATTCTTACTAGTCAGATCTATTCCTCTGTGGGAAATATGAGTTTTAGAGTCCCATTCACTGAGGAAGCTGTAGGTCTTGTCTATTCCATAGTTAGTTTTTGGAACGGTACCTGTGCTTATATCAAACTCTGGTTTTATGCATCACCCCACCTCTCCTTCCCCCTTAAGCAGGCATAAGAGTGTTTTCTAAATGTGAGACTCTGTTCTCTTTCCTAACTCAGTTCATGTGTAGCCATGTTTACAGGATCTTCATAAGTCATATCTTATGCTAAGTTTCTTTTTCTGTGTGACTTATTTCACTTAGAATCATTGTACCTGAACCACTCACTTTGCTGCTACTGGTCTTATGACATTGATTTCATGGCTGAGGGATATTCCATTGTACGTAACTCCCACAATTTTTGAACCATTTTTATATTTCCTGGGATATTTAAGGTGTACCCAAGTTAAGGTTCTTGGAAGCAGTGCAGCCCTAAATTTGGGGGTGGCTCTGTCTTATTGATTTTCAGTTTTCCCAAGGTATATTCCATAGACTGGAAGTGCCCTTGGCTCTGTAGCTCTGGTGGTTACTTGTTTTAGGGAACACAATGCACTCCTCCAGTGAGGCAGTTGGCAATTTACATCTCGTCCATCAGCATAACAAGGCTCCCTGTTCTCCAGGGCCTGTCTTGCCTTTCAGATTTTTACACATTTTGTGGATGTCCCTTTGGACCGGTGGGAAGTGATACTTCTTTGTAGTGCAGATTTGCATTGCCCGCTTGCTTGATTGGCCAAAAAGGGCATATGCGTTTTCTGCTGAATATATTCAGTAGAAAACGCAGACGCCCTTTTGGCCAAGTGAATCATTGTCGAAGTTGTGCCCCTCTTCCTGTGCTTTACAGGCAATTCCTACGTACCTCTTGAAATCTCTTTCCTGCTATTCTGCCTCGCTTTTAATTCGGCCTCGTTGCCTTCCCTCAACAGATTTTTGGACGATAGTTGTCCTTTATTCTCTGCCAGTTTGTGAATTGCTGTGCCCCTGAGCTCCATTTTTCAACTCGTTTTTTGTGAGCTGAATGCAAGTCCAAAATTTTTGTTCAGGACCTATACTGGTTCCCGATGGGTGGCTGAGTCTTTGGTTAATTCTTCTTCCTGCCGGGAAATTAGAGTGACATGTGCCCGTCCAAATGCCTAACAGCTACTCTCTCATTGGTTCTCCCTCTTCCTTTCCATCCTCTGCCAAATTGGCAACCTGTGCGAACCAGGAGGTTAAAGGGGCTGTCTCTCCAATTTGGGAGATTGATAGTAAAGCAGTTGGAAAGTCAAACCGGAGCACCACGAGAGGGACTATTCGTTGAGTTTTAGAAACCTTTCATATTCACAGTGTGTCCATTCTCTAGGTTTCCCGTACATGTTATAGCTGTAGTAATATTCCCTTCAACCTGGAGAGTTTGGACCCAGGGAATGGGGGCCATGCATTATTGCTTTAAAGGGTCTGCATTTGCTCACCCTATCTCACCAATCCTCTCAGTCCCAAGTGTCCAGCCTTATGCCACATCCAGCTGTCCTTGTAGATAGGGTCATTCCAGGTTTCATCAGACACCCTGAAGGAATTGTAAAGAATTTCCCTGTTTTTTTGTTTGGGTTTTGAAATTCCTTTTTATAGTGGGTTTGAGCTGATTCTCACTGCCATGTTTATGCCAGTCTAGACACACTTGATTCCCTTATGGAGACATATCAATACATAGGTTTTAAGATTCTTACTAGTCAGATCTATTCCTCTGTGGGAAATATGGGTTTTTGAGTCCCTTTTGCTGAGGAAGGTGTAGGTCTTGTCTATTCCATAGTTGGTTTTTGGAACGGTACCTCTGCTTATATCAAACTCTGGTTTTATGCATCACCCCACCTCTCCTTCCCCCTTAAGCAGGCATAAGAGTGTTTTCTAAATGTGAGACTCTGTTCTCTTTCCTAACTCAGTTCATGTGTAGCCATGTTTACAGGATCTTCATAAGTCATATCTTATGCTAAGTTTCTTTTTCTGTGTGACTTATTTCACTTAGAATCATCGTACCTGAACCACTCACTTTGCTGCTACTGGTCTTATGACATTGATTTCATGGCTGAGGGATATTCCATTGTACGTAACTACCACAATTTTTGAAACATTTTTTATATTTCCTGGGATATTTAAGGTGTACCCAAGTTGAGGTTCTTGTAAGCAGTGCAGCCCTAAATTTGGGGGTGGCTCTGTCTTATTGATTTTCAGTTTTCCCAAGGTATATTCCCTAGACTGGAAGTGCCCTTAGCTCTGTAGCTCTGTTGTTTACTTGTTTTAGGGAACACAATGCACTCCTCCAGTGAGGCAGTTGGCAATTTACATCTCGCCCATCAGCATAACAAGGCTTCCTGTTCTCCAGGGCCTGTCTTGCCTTTCTGGATTTTACACATTTTGTGGATGTCCCTTTGGACCGGTGGGAAGTGATACTTCTTTGTAGTGCAGATTTGCATTGCCCGCTTGCTTGCTTGGCCAAAAAGGGCGTATGCATTTTCTCATGAATATATTCAGTAGAAAACGCATACGCCCTTTTTGGCCAAGTGAATCATTGTCGAAGTTGTGCCCCTCTTCCTGTGCTTTACAGGCGATTCCTATGTACCTCTTGAAATCTGTTTCCTGCTATTCTGCCTCGCTTTTAAGACGGCCTCGTTGCCTTCCCTCAACAGATTTTTGGACGATAGTTGTCCTTTATTACTCTGCCAGTTTGTGAATTGCTGTGCCCCTGAGCTCCATTTTTCAACTCGTTTTTTGTGAGCTGAATGCAAGTCCAAAATTTTGGTTCTGGAAGTATACTGGTTCCCGATGGGTGGCTGAGTCTTTGGTTAATTCTTCTTCCTGCCGGGAAATTAGAGTGACATTTGCCCGTCCAAATGCCTAACAGCTACTCTCTCATTGGTTCTCCCTCTTCCCTTCCATCCTCTGCCAAATTGGCAACCTGTGCGAACCAGGAGGTTAAAGGGGCTGTCTCTCCAAGTTGGGAGATTGATAGTAAAGCAGTTGGAAAGTCAAACCGGAGCACCACGAGAGGGACTATTCGTTGAGTTTTAGAAACCTTTCGTATTCACAGTGTGTCCATTCTCTAGGTTTCCCGTACATGTTATAGCTGTAGTAATATTCCCTTCAACCTGGAGAGTTCGGACCCAGGGAATGGGAGCCATGCATTATTGCATTAAAGGGTCTGAATTTGCTCACCCTATCTCACCAATCCTCTCAGTCCCAAGTGTCCAGCCTTATGCCACATCCAGCTGTCCTTGTAGATAGGGTCATTCCAGGTTTCATCAGACACCCTGAAGGAATTGTAAAGAATTTCCCTGTTTTTTTGTTTGGGTTTTGAAATTCCTTTTTATAGTGGGTTTGAGCTGATTCTCACTGCCATGTTTATGCCAGTCTAGACACACTTGATTCCCTTATGGAGACATATCAATACATAGGTTTTAAGATTCTTACTAGTCAGATCTATTCCTCTGTGGGAAATATGGGTTTTTGAGTCCCTTTCACTGAGGAAGGTGTAGGTCTTGTCTATTCCATAGTTGGTTTTTGGAACGGTACCTGTGCTTATATCAAACTCTGGTTTTATGCATCACCCCACCTCTCCTTCCCCCTTAAGCAGGCATAAGAGTGTTTTCTAAATGTGAGACCCTGTTCTCTTTCCTAACTCAGTTCATGTGTAGCCATGTTTACAGGATCTTCATAAGTCATATCTTATGCTAAGTTTCTTTTTCTCTGTGACTTATTTCACTTAGAATCATCGTACCTAAACCACTCACTTTGCTGCTACTGGTCTTATGACATTGATTTCATGGCTGAGGGATATTCCATTGTACGTAACTACCACAATTTTTGAAACATTTTTTATATTTCCTGGGATATTTAAGGTGTACCCAAGTTGAGGTTCTTGTAAGCTGTGCAGCCCTAAATTTGGGGGTGGCTCTGTCTTATTGATTTTCAGTTTTCCCAAGGTATATTCCCTAGACTGGAAGTGCCCTTAGCTCTGTAGCTCTGTTGTTTACTTGTTTTAGGGAACACAATGCACTCCTCCAGTGAGGCAGTTGGCAATTTACATCTTGCCCATCAGCATAACAAGGCTCCCTGTTCTCCAGGGCCTGTCTTGCCTTTCTGGTTTTTACACATTTTGTGGATGTCCCTTTGGACAGGTGGGAAGTGATACTTCTTTGTAGTGCAGATTTGCATTGCCCGCTTGCTTGCTTGGCCAAAAAGGGCGTATGCGTTTTCTCCTGAATATATTCAGTAGAAAACGCATACGCCCTTTTTGGCCAAGTGAATCATTGTCGAAGTTGTGCCCCTCTTCCTGTGCTTTACAGGCGATTCCTATGTACCTCTTGAAATCTGTTTCCTGCTATTCTGCCTCGCTTTTAAGTCGGCCTCGTTGCCTTCCCTCAACAGATTTTTGGACGATAGTTGTCCTTTATTACTCTGCCAGTTTGTGAATTGCTGTGCCCCTGAGCTCCATTTTTCAACTCGTTTTTTTGTGAGCTGAATGCAAGTCCAAAATTTTGGTTCAGGACCTATACTTGTTCCCGATGGGTGGCTGAGTCTTTGGTTAATTCTTCTTCCTGCCGGGAAATTAGAGTGACATGTGCCCGTCCAAATGCCTAACAGCTATTCTCTCATTGGTTCTCCCTCTTCCTTTCCATCCTCTGCCACATTGGCAACCTGTGCGAACCAGGAGGTTAAAGGGGCTGTCTCTCCAAGTTGGGAGATTGATAGTAAAGCAGTTGGAAAGTCAAACCGGAGCGCCACGAGAGGGACTATTCGTTGAGTTTTAGAAACCTTTCATATTCACAGTGTGTCCATTCTCTAGGTTTCCCATACATGTTATAGCTGTAGTAATATTCCCTTCAACCTGGAGAGTTCGGACCCAGGGAATGGGGTCCATGCATTATTGCATTAAATGGTCTCCATTTGCTCACCCTATCTCACCAATCCTCTCAGTCCCAAGTGTCCAGCCTTATGCCACATCCAGCTGTCCTTGTAGATAGAGTCATTCAAGGTTTCATCAGACACCCTGAAGGAATTGTAAAGAATTTCCCTGTTTTTTTGTTTGGGTTTGAAATTCCTATTTATAGTGGGTTTGAGCTGATTCTCACTGCCATGTTTATGCCAGTCTAGACACACTTGATTCCCTTACGGAGACATATCAATACACAGGTTTTAAGATTCTTACTAGTCAGATCTATTCCTCTGTGGGAAATATGGGTTTTTGAGTCCCTTTCACTGAGGAAGGTGTAGGTCTTGTCTATTCCATAGTTGGTTTTTGGAACGGTACCTGTGCTTATATCAAACTCTGGTTTTATGCATCACAACACCTCTCCTTCCCCCTTAAGCAGGCATAAGAGTGTTTTCTAAATGTGAGACTCTGTTCTCTTTCCTAACTCAGTTCATGTGCAGCCATGTTTACAGGATCTTCATAAGTCATATCTTATGCTAAGTTTCTTTTTCTGTGTGACTTATTTCACTTAGAATCATCGTACCTGAACCACTCACTTTGCTGCTACTGGTCTTATGACATTGATTTCATGGCTGAGGGATATTCCATTGTACGTAACTCCCACAATTTTTTGAACCATTTTTATATTTCCTGGGATATTTAAGGTGTACCCAAGTTGAGGTTCTTGTAAGCAGTGCAGCCCTAAATTTGGGGGTGGCTCTGTCTTATTGATTTTCAGTTTTCCCAAGGTATATTCCCTAGACTGGAAGTGCCCTTGGCTCTGTAGCTCTGGTGTTTACTTGTTTTAGGGAACACAATGCACTCCTCCAGTGAGGCAGTTGTCAATTTACATCTCGTCCATCAGCATAACAAGGCTCCCTGTTCTCCAGGGCCTCTCTTGCCTTTCTGGTTTTTACACATTTTGTGGATGTCCCTTTGGACCGGTGGGAAGTGATACTTCTTTGTAGTTGCAGATTTGCATTGCCCGCTTGCTTGCTTGGCCAAAAAGGGCGTATGCATTTTCTCATGAATATATTCAGTAGAAAACGCATACGCCCTTTTTGGCCAAGTGAATCATTGTCGAAGTTGTGCTCCTCTTCCTGTGCTTTAGAGGCGATTTCTATGTACCTCTTGAAATCTGTTTCCTGCTATTCTGCCTCGCTTTTAAGTCGGCCTCGTTGCCTTCCCTCAACAGATTTTTGGACGATAGTTTTCCTTTATTACTCTGCCAGTTTGTGAATTGCTGTGCCCCTGAGGTCCATTTTTCAACTCATTTTTTTGGGAGCTGAATGCAAGTCCAAAATTTTGGTTCAGGACCTGTACTGGTTCCCGATGGGTGGCTGAGTCTTTGGTTAATTCTTCTTCCTGCCGGGAAATTAGAGTGACATGTGCCCGTCCAAATGCCTAACAGCTACTCTCTCATTGGTTCTCCCTCTTCCCTTCCATCCTCTGCCAAATTGGCAACCCGTGCGAACCAGGAGGTTAAAGGGGCTGTCTCTCCAAGTTGGGAGATTGATAGTAAAGCAGTTGGAAAGTCAAACCGGAGCACCACGAGAGGGACTATTCGTTGAGTTTTAGAAACCTTTCGTATTCACAGTGTGTCCATTCTCTAGGTTTCCCGTACATGTTATAGCTGTAGTAATATTCCCTTCAACCTGGAGAGTTCGGACCCAGGGAATGGGGGCCATGCATTATTGCTTTAAAGGGTCTGAATATGCTCACCCTATCTCACCAATCCTCTCAGTCCCAAGTGTCCATCCTTATGCCACATCCAGCTGTCCTTGTAGATAGGGTCATTCCAGGTTTCATCAGACACCCTGAAGGAATTGTAAAGAATTTCCCTGTTTTTTTGTTTGTGTTTTGAAATTCCTTTTTATAGTGGGTTTGAGCTGATTCTCACTGCCATGTTTATGCCAGTCTAGACACACTTGATTCCCTTACGGAGACATATCAATACATAGGTTTTAATATTCTTACTAGTCAGATCTATTCCTCTGTGGGAAATATGGGTTTTAGAGTCCCTTTCACTGAGGAAGCTGTAGGTCTTGTCTATACCATAGTTAGTTTTTGGAACGGTACCTGTGCTTATATCAAACTCTGGTTTTATGCATCACCCCACCTCTCCTTCCCCCTTAAGCAGGCATAAGAGTGTTTTCTAAATGTGAGACTCTGTTCTCTTTCCTAACTCAGTTCATGTGTAGCCATGTTTACAGGATCTTCATAAGTCATATCTTATGCTAAGTTTCTTTTTCTGTGTGACTTATTTCACTTAGAATCATCGTACCTGAACCACTCACTTTGCTGCTACTGGTCTTATGACATTGATTTCATGGCTGAGGGATATTCCATTGTACGTAACTACCACAATTTTTGAAACATTTTTTATATTTCCTGGGATATTTAAGGTGTACCCAAGTTGAAGTTCTTGTAAGCAGTGCAGCCCTAAATTTGGGGGTGGCTCGGTCTTATTGATTTTCAGTTTTCCCAAGGTATATTCCCTAGACTGGAAGTGCCCTTGGCTCTGTAGCTCTGGTGTTTACTTGTTTTAGGGAACACAATGCACTCCTCCAGTGAGGCAGTTGGCAATTTACATCTCGTCCATCAGCATAACAAGGCTCCCTGTTCTCCAGGGCCTGTCTTGCCTTTCTGGTTTTTACACATTTTGTGGATGTCCCTTTGGACCGGTGGGAAGTGATACTTCTTTGTAGTGCAGATTTGCATTGCCCGCTTGCTTGCTTGGCCAAAAAGGGCGTATGCATTTTCTCATGAATATATTCAGTAGAAAACGCATACGCCCATTTTGGCCAAGTGAATCATTGTCGAAGTTGTGCTCCTCTTCCTGTGCTTTACAGGCGATTCCTATGTACCTCTTGAAATCTGCTTCCTGCTATTCTGCCTCGCTTTTAAGTCAGCCTCGTTGCCTTCCCTCAACAGATTTTTGGACGATAGTTGTCCTTTATTACTCTGCCAGTTGGTGAATTGCTGTGCCCCTGAGGTCAATTTTTCAACTCATTTTTTTGGGAGCTGAATGCAAGTCCAAAATTTTGGTTCAGGACATGTACTGGTTCCCGATGGGTGGCTGAGTCTTTGGTTAATTCTTCTTCCTGCCGGGAAATTAGAGTGACATGTGCCCGTCCAAATGCCTAACAGCTACTCTCTCATTGGTTCTCCCTCTTCCCTTCCATCCTCTGCCAAATTGGCAACCTGTGCGAACCAGGAGGTTAAAGGGGCTGTCTCTCCAAGTTGGGAGATTGATAGTAAAGCAGTTGGAAAGTCAAACCGCAGCACCACGAGAGGGACTATTCGTTGAGTTTTAGAAACCTTTCGTATTCACAGTGTGTCCATTCTCTAGGTTTCCCGTACATGTTATAGCTGTAGTAATATTCCCTTCAACCTGGAGAGTTCGGACCCAGGGAATGGGGGCCATGCATTATTGCTTTAAAGGTTCTGAATTTGCTCACCCTATCTCACCAATCCTCTCAGTCCCAAGTGTCCAGCCTTATGCCACATCCAGCTGTCCTTGTAGATAGGGTCATTCCAGGTTTCATCAGACACCCTGAAGGAATTGTAAAGATTTTCCCTGTTTTTTTGTTTGGGTTTTGAAATTCCTTTTTATAGTGGGTTTGAGCTGATTCTCACTGCCATGTTTATGCCAGTCTAGACACACTTGATTCCCTTACGGAGACATATCAATACACAAGTTTTAAATTCTTACTAGTCAGATCTATTCCTCTGTGGGAAATATGGGTTTTTGAGTCCCTTTCACTGAGGAAGGTGTAGGTCTTGTCTATTCCATAGTTGGTTTTTGGAACGGTACCTGTGCTTATATCAAACTCTGGTTTTATGCATCACCCCACCTCTCCTTCCCCCTTAAGCAGGCATAAGAGTGTTTTCTAAATGTGAGACTCTGTTCTCTTTCCTAACTCAGTTCATGTGCAGCCATATTTACAGGATATTCATAAGTCATATCTTATGCTAAGTTTCTTTTTCTGTGTGACTTATTTCACTTAGAATCATCGTACCTGAACCACTCACTTTGCTGCTACTGGTCTTATGACATTGATTTCATGGCTGAGGGATATTCCATTGTACGTAACTACCACAATTTTTGAACCATTTTTATATTTCCTGGGATATTTAAGGTGTACCCAAGTTGAGGTTCTTGTAAGCAGTGCAGCCCTAAATTTGGGGGTGGCTCTGTCTTATTGATTTTCAGTTTTCCCAAGGTATATTCCCTAGACTGGAAGTGCCCTTGGCTCTGTTGCTCTGGTGTTTACTTGTTTTAGGGAACACAATGCACTCCTCCAGTGAGGCAGTTGGCAATTTACATCTCGCCCATCAGCATAACAAGGCTCCCTGTTCTGCAGGGCCTGTCTTGCCTTTCTGGTTTTTACACATTTTGTGGATGTCCCTTTGGACCGGTGGGAAGTGATACTTCTTTGTAGTGCAGATTTGCATTGCCCGCTTGCTTGCTTGGCCAAAAAGGGCGTATGCGTTTTCTCATGAAGATATTCAGTAGAAAACGCGTACGCCCTTTTTGACCAAGTGAATCATTGTCGAAGTTGTGCCCCTCTTCCTGTGCTTTACAGGCGATTCCTATGTACCTCTTGAAATCTGTTTCCTGCTATTCTGCCTCGCTTTTAAGTCGGCCTCGTTGCCTTCCCTCAACAGATTTTTGGACGATAGTTGTCCTTTATTACTCTGCCAGTTTGTGAATTGCTGTGCCCCTGAGCTCCATTTTTCAACTCATTTGTTTGGGAGCTGAATGCAAGTCCAAAATTTTGGTTCAGGACCTGTACTGGTTCCCGATGGGTGGCTGAGTCTTTGGTTAATTCTTCTTCCTGCCGGGAAATTAGAGTGACATGTGCCCGTCCAAATGCCTAACAGCTACTCTCTCATTGGTTCTCCCTCTTCCCTTCCATCCTCTGCCAAATTGGCAACCTGTGCGAACCAGGAGGTTAAAGGGGCTGTCTCTCCAAGTTGGGAGATTGATAGTAAAGCAGTTGGAAAGTCAAACCGGAGCACCACGAGAGGGACTATTCGTTGAGTTTTAGAAACCTTTCGTATTCACAGTGTGTCCATTCTCTAGGTTTCCCGTACATGTTATAGCTGTAGTAATATTCCCTTCAACCTGGAGAGTTCGGACCCAGGGAATGGGGGCCATGCATTATTGCTTTAAAGGGTCTGCATTTGCTCACCCTACCTCACCAATCCTCTCAGTCCCAAGTGTCCAGCCTTATGCCACATCCAGCTGTCCTTGTAGATAGGGTCATTCCAGGTTTCATCAGACACCCTGAAGGAATTGTAAAGAATTTCCCTGTTTTTTTGTTTTGGTTTTGAAATTCCTTTTTATAGTGGGTTTGAGCTGATTCTCACTGCCATGTTTATGCCAGTCTAGACACACTTGATTCCCTTACGGAGACATATCAATACATAGGTTTTAATATTCTTACTAGTCAGATCTATTCCTCTGTGGGAAATATGGGTTTTAGAGTCCCTTTCACTGAGGAAGCTGTAGGTCTAGTCTATTCCATAGTTAGTTTTTGGAACGGTACCTGTGCTTATATCAAACTCTGGTTTTATGCATCACCCCACCTCTCCTTCCCCCTTAAGCAGGCATAAGAGTGTTTTCTAAATGTGAGACTCTGTTCTCTTTCCTAACTCAGTTCATGTGTAGCCATGTTTACAGGATCTTCATAAGTCATATCTTATGCTAAGTTTCTTTTTCTGTGTGACTTATTTCACTTAGAATCATCGTACCTGAACCACTCACTTTGCTGCTACTGGTCTTATGACATTGATTTCATGGCTGAGGGATATTCCATTGTACGTAACTCCCACAATTTTTTGAACCATTTTTATATTTCCTGGGATATTTAAGGTGTACCCAAGTTGAGGTTCTTGTAAGCAGTGCAGCCCTAAATTTGGGGGTGGCTCTGTCTTATTGATTTTCAGTTTTCCCAAGGTATATTCCCTAGACTGGAAGTGCCCTTGGCTCTGTAGCTCTGGTTTTTCCTTGTTTTAGGGAACACAATGCACTCCTCCAGTGAGGCAGTTGTCAATTTACATCTCGTCCATCAGCATAACAAGGCTCCCTGTTCTCCAGGGCCTGTCTTGCCTTTCTGGTTTTTACACATTTTGTGGATGTCCCTTTGGACCGGTGGGAAGTGATACTTCTTTGTAGTGCAGATTTGCATTGCCCGCTTGCTTGATTGGCCAAAAAGGGCATATGCGTTTTCTCCTGAATATATTCAGTAGAAAACGCATACGCCCTTTTTGGCCAAGTGAATCATTGTCAAAGTTGTGCCCCTCTTCCTGTGCTTTACAGGCGATTCCTATGTACCTCTTGAAATCTGTTTCCTGCTATTCTGCCTCGCTTTTAAGTCGGCCTCGTTGCCTTCCCTCAACAGATTTTTGGACGATAGTTGTCCTTTATTCTCTGCCAGTTTGTGAATTGCTGTGCCCCTGAGCTCCATTTTTCAACTCGTTTTTTGTGAGCTGAATGCAAGTCCAAAATTTTTGTTCAGGACCTATACTGGTTCCCGATGGGTGGCTGAGTCTTTGGTTAATTCTTCTTCCTGCCGGGAAATTAGAGTGACATGTGCCCGTCCAAATGCCTAACAGCTACTCTCTCATTGGTTCTCCCTCTTCCCTTCCATCCTCTGCCAAATTGGCAACCTGTGCGAACCAGGAGGTTAAAGGGGCTGTCTCTCCAAGTTGGGAGATTGATAGTAAAGCAGTTGGAAAGTCAAACCGGAGCACCACGAGAGGGACTATTCGTTGAGTTTTAGAAACCTTTCGTATTCACAGTGTGTCCATTCTCTTGGTTTCCCATACATGTTATAGCTGTAGTAATATTCCCTTCAACCTGGAGAGTTCGGACCCAGGGAATGGGGTCCATGCATTATTGCATTAAAGGGTCTGCATTTGCTCACCCTATCTCACCAATCCTCTCAGTCCCAAGTGTCCAGCCTTATGCCACATCCAGCTGTCCTTGTAGATAGTGTCATTCCAGGTTTCATCAGACACCCTGAAGGAATTGTAAAGAATTTCCCTGTTTTTTTGTTTGGGTTTTGAAATTCCTTTTTATAGTGGGTTTGAGCTGATTCTCACTGCCATGTTTATGCCAGTCTAGACACACTTGATTCCCTTATGGAGACATATCAATACATAGGTTTTAAGATTCTTACTAGTCAGATCTATTCCTCTGTGGGAAATATGGGTTTTTGAGTCCCTTTTACTGAGGAAGGTGTAGGTCTTGTCTATTCCATAGTTGGTTTTTGGAACGGTACCTCTGCTTATATCAAACTCTGGTTTTATGCATCACCCCACCTCTCCTTCCCCCTTAAGCAGGCATAAGAGTGTTTTCTAAATGTGAGACTCTGTTCTCTTTCCTAACTCAGTTCATGTGTAGCCATGTTTACAGGATCTTCATAAGTCATATCTTATGCTAAGTTTCTTTTTCTGTGTGACTTATTTCACTTAGAATCATCGTACCTAAACCACTCACTTTGCTGCTACTGGTCTTATGACATTGATTTCATGGCTGAGGGATATTCCATTGTACGTAACTACCACAATTTTTGAAACATTTTTTATATTTCCTGGGATATTTAAGGTGTACCCAAGTTGAGGTTCTTGTAAGCAGTGCAGCCCTAAATTTGGGGGTGGCTCTGTCTTATTGATTTTCAGTTTTCCCAAGGTATATTCCCTAGACTGGAAGTGCCCTTAGCTCTGTAGCTCTGTTGTTTACTTGTTTTAGGGAACACAATGCACTCCTCCAGTGAGGCAGTTGGCAATTTACATCTCGCCCATCAGCATAACAAGGCTTCCTGTTCTCCAGGGCCTGTCTTGCCTTTCTGGATTTTACACATTTTGTGGATGTCCCTTTGGACCGGTGGGAAGTGATACTTCTTTGTAGTGCAGATTTGCATTGCACACTTGCTTGCTTGGCCAAAAAGGGCGTAAGCATTTTCTCATGAATATATTCAGTAGAAAACGCATACGCCCTTTTTGGCCAAGTGAATCATTGTCGAAGTTGTGCCCCTCTTCCTGTGCTTTACAGGCGATTCCTATGTACCTCTTGAAATCTGTTTCCTGCTATTCTGCCTCGCATTTAAGACGGCCTCGTTGCCTTCCCTCAACAGATTTTTGGACGATAGTTGTCCTTTATTACTCTGCCAGTTTGTGAATTGCTGTGCCCCTGAGCTCCATTTTTCAACTCGTTTTTTGTGAGCTGAATGCAAGTCCAAAATTTTGGTTCTGGAAGTATACTGGTTCCCGATGGGTGGCTGAGTCTTTGGTTAATTCTTCTTCCTGCCGGGAAATTAGAGTGACATGTGCCCGTCAAAATGCCTAACAGCTACTCTCTCATTGGTTCTCCCTCTTCCCTTCCATCCTCTGCCAAATTGGCAACCTGTGCGAACCAGGAGGTTAAAGGGGCTGTCTCTCCAAGTTGGGAGATTGATAGTAAAGCAGTTGGAAAGTCAAACCGCAGCACCACGAGAGGGACTATTCGTTGAGTTTTAGAAACCTTTCGTATTCACAGTGTGTCCATTCTCTAGGTTTCCCGTACATGTTATAGCTGTAGTAATATTCCCTTCAACCTGGAGAGTTCGGACCCAGGGAATGGGGGCCATGCATTATTGCATTAAAGGGTCTGAATTTGCTCACCCTATCTCACCAATCCTCTCAGTCCCAAGTGTCCAGCCTTATGCCACATCCAGCTGTCCTTGTAGATAGGGTCATTCCAGGTTTCATCAGACACCCTGAAGGAATTGTAAAGAATTTCCCTGTTTTTTTGTTTGGGTTTTGAAATTCCTTTTTATAGTGGGTTTGAGCTGATTCTCACTGCCATGTTTATGCCAGTCTAGACACACTTGATTCCCTTATGGAGACATATCAATACATAGGTTTTAAGATTCTTACTAGTCAGATCTATTCCTCTGTTGGAAATATGGGTTTTTGAGTCCCTTTCACTGAGGAAGGTATAGGTCTTGTTTATTCCATAGTTGGTTTTTGGAACGGTACCTGTGCTTATATCAAACTCTGGTTTTATGCATCACCCCACCTCTCCTTCCCCCTTAAGCAGGCATAAGAGTGTTTTCTAAATGTGAGACCCTGTTCTCTTTCCTAACTCAGTTCATGTGTAGCCATGTTTACAGGATCTTCATAAGTCATATCTTATGCTAAGTTTCTTTTTCTGTGTGACTTATTTCACTTAGAATCATCGTACCTAAACCACTCACTTTGCTGCTACTGGTCTTATGACATTGATTTCATGGCTGAGGGATATTCCATTGTACGTAACTACCACAATTTTTGAAACATTTTTTATATTTCCTGGGATATTTAAGGTGTACCCAAGTTGAGGTTCTTGTAAGCTGTGCAGCCCTAAATTTGGGGGTGGCTCTGTCTTATTGATTTTCAGTTTTCCCAAGGTATATTCCCTAGACTGGAAGTGCCCTTAGCTCTGTAGCTCTGTTGTTTACTTGTTTTAGGGAACACAATGCACTCCTCCAGTGAGGCAGTTGGCAATTTACATCTTGCCCATCAGCATAACAAGGCTCCCTGTTCTCCAGGGCCTGTCTTGCCTTTCTGGTTTTTACACATTTTGTGGATGTCCCTTTGGACAGGTGGGAAGTGATACTTCTTTGTAGTGCAGATTTGCATTGCCCGCTTGCTTGCTTGGCCAAAAAGGGCGTATGCGTTTTCTCCTGAATATATTCAGTAGAAAACGCATACGCCCTTTTTGGCCAAGTGAATCATTGTCGAAGTTGTGCCCCTCTTCCTGTGCTTTACAGGCGATTCCTATGTACCTCTTGAAATCTGTTTCCTGCTATTCTGCCTCGCTTTCAAGTCGGCCTCGTTGCCTTCCCTCAACAGATTTTTGGACGATAGTTGTCCTTTATTACTCTGCCAGTTTGTGAATTGCTGTGCCCCTGAGCTCCATTTTTCAACTCGTTTTTTTGTGAGCTGAATGCAAGTCCAAAATTTTGGTTCAGGACCTATACTTGTTCCCGATGGGTGGCTGAGTCTTTGGTTAATTCTTCTTCCTGCCGGGAAATTAGAGTGACATGTGCCCGTCCAAATGCCTAACAGCTATTCTCTCATTGGTTCTCCCTCTTCCTTTCCATCCTCTGCCACATTGGCAACCTGTGCGAACCAGGAGGTTAAAGGGGCTGTCTCTCCAAGTTGGGAGATTGATAGTAAAGCAGTTGGAAAGTCAACCCGGAGCGCCACGAGAGGGACTATTCGTTGAGTTTTAGAAACCTTTCGTATTCACAGTGTGTCCATTCTCTAGGTTTCCCATACATGTTATAGCTGTAGTAATATTCCCTTCAACCTGGAGAGTTCGGACCCAGGGAATGGGGTCCATGCATTATTGCATTAAATGGTCTCCATTTGCTCACCCTATCTCACCAATCCTCTCAGTCCCAAGTGTCCAGCCTTATGCCACATCCAGCTGTCCTTGTAGATAGAGTCATTCAAGGTTTCATCAGACACCCTGAAGGAATTGTAAAGAATTTCCCTGTTTTTTTGTTTGGGTTTGAAATTCCTTTTTATAGTGGGTTTGAGCTGATTCTCACTGCCATGTTTATGCCAGTCTAGACACACTTGATTCCCTTACGGAGACATATCAATACACAGGTTTTAAGATTCTTACTAGTCAGATCTATTCCTCTGTGGGAAATATGGGTTTTTGAGTCCCTTTCACTGAGGAAGGTGTAGGTCTTGTCTATTCCATAGTTGGTTTTTGGAACGGTACCTGTGCTTATATCAAACTCTGGTTTTATGCATCACAACACCTCTCCTTCCCCCTTAAGCAGGCATAAGAGTGTTTTCTAAATGTGAGACTCTGTTCTCTTTCCTAACTCAGTTCATGTGAAGCCATGTTTACAGGATCTTCATAAGTCATATCTTATGCTAAGTTTCTTTTTCTGTGTGACTTATTTCACTTAGAATCATCGTACCTGAACCACTCACTTTGCTGCTACTGGTCTTATGACATTGATTTCATGGCTGAGGGATATTCCATTGTACGTAACTCCCACAATTTTTTGAACCATTTTTATATTTCCTGGGATATTTAATGTGTACCCAAGTTGAGGTTCTTGTAAGCAGTGCAGCCCTAAATTTGGGGGTGGCTCGGTCTTATTGATTTTCAGTTTTCCCAAGGTATATTCCCTAGACTGGAAGTGCCCTTGGCTCTGTAGCTCTGGTGTTTACTTGTTTTAGGGAACACAATGCACTCCTCCAGTGAGGCAGTTGGCAATTTACATCTCGTCCATCAGCATAACAAGGCTCCCTGTTCTCCAGGGCCTGTCTTGCCTTTCTGGTTTTTACACATTTTGTGGATGTCCCTTTGGACCGGTGGGAAGTGATACTTCTTTGTAGTGCAGATTTGCATTGCCCGCTTGCTTGCTTGGCCAAAAAGGGCGTATGCATTTTCTCATGAATATATTCAGTAGAAAACGCATACGCCCTTTTTGGCCAAGTGAATCATTGTCGAAGTTGTGCTCCTCTTCCTGTGCTTTACAGGCGATTCCTATGTACCTCTTGAAATCTGCTTCCTGCTATTCTGCCTCGCTTTTAAGTCAGCCTCGTTGCCTTCCCTCAACAGATTTTTGGACGATAGTTGTCCTTTATTACTCTGCCAGTTGGTGAATTGCTGTGCCCCTGAGGTCAATTTTTCAACTCATTTTTTTGGGAGCTGAATGCAAGTCCAAAATTTTGGTTCAGGACATGTACTGGTTCCCGATGGGTGGCTGAGTCTTTGGTTAATTCTTCTTCCTGCCGGGAAATTAGAGTGACATGTGCCCGTCCAAATGCCTAACAGCTACTCTCTCATTGGTTCTCCCTCTTCCCTTCCATCCTCTGCCAAATTGGCAACCTGTGCGAACCAGGAGGTTAAAGGGGCTGTCTCTCCAAGTTGGGAGATTGATAGTAAAGCCGTTGGAAAGTCAAACCGCAGCACCACGAGAGGGACTATTCGTTGAGTTTTAGAAACCTTTCGTATTCACAGTGTGTCCATTCTCTAGGTTTCCCGTACATGTTATAGCTGTAGTAATATTCCCTTCAACCTGGAGAGTTCGGACCCAGGGAATGGGGGCCATGCATTATTGCTTTAAAGGGTCTGCATTTGCTCTCCCTACCTCACCAATCCTCTCAGTCCCAAGTGTCCAGCCTTATGCCACATCCAGCTGTCCTTGTAGATAGGGTCATTCCAGGTTTCATCAGACACCCTGAAGGAATTGTAAAGAATTTCCCTGTTTTCTTTTTTTGGTTTTGAAATTCCTTTTTATAGTGGGTTTGAGCTGATTCTCACTGCCATGTTTATGCCAGTCTAGACACACTTGATTCCCTTACGGAGACATATCAATACATAGGTTTTAATATTCTTACTAGTCAGATCTATTCCTCTGTGGGAAATATGGGTTTTAGAGTCCCTTTCACTGAGGAAGCTGTAGGTCTAGTCTATTCCATAGTTAGTTTTTGGAACGGTACCTGTGCTTATATCAAACTCTGGTTTTATGCATCACCCCACCTCTCCTTCCCCCTTAAGCAGGCATAAGAGTGTTTTCTAAATGTGAGACTCTGTTCTCTTTCCTAACTCAGTTCATGTGTAGCCATGTTTACAGGATCTTCATAAGTCATATCTTATGCTAAGTTTCTTTTTCTGTGTGACTTATTTCACTTAGAATCATCGTACCTGAACCACTCACTTTGCTGCTACTGGTCTTATGACATTGATTTCATGGCTGAGGGATATTCCATTGTACGTAACTCCCACAATTTTTTGAACCATTTTTATATTTCCTGGGATATTTAAGGTGTACCCAAGTTGAGGTTCTTGTAAGCAGTGCAGCCCTAAATTTGGGGGTGGCTCTGTCTTATTGATTTTCAGTTTTCCCAAGGTATATTCCCTAGACTGGAAGTGCCCTTGGCTCTGTAGCTCTGGTTTTTCCTTGTTTTAGGGAACACAATGCACTCCTCCAGTGAGGCAGTTGTCAATTTACATCTCGTCCATCAGCATAACAAGGCTCCCTGTTCTCCAGGGCCTGTCTTGCCTTTCTGGTTTTTACACATTTTGTGGATGTCCCTTTGGACCGGTGGGAAGTGATACTTCTTTGTAGTGCAGATTTGCATTGCCCGCTTGCTTGATTGGCCAAAAAGGGCATATGCGTTTTCTCCTGAATATATTCAGTAGAAAACGCATACGCCCTTTTTGGCCAAGTGAATCATTGTCAAAGTTGTGCCCCTCTTCCTGTGCTTTACAGGCGATTCCTATGTACCTCTTGAAATCTGTTTCCTGCTATTATGCCTCGCTTTTAAGTCGGCCTCGTTGCCTTCCCTCAACAGATTTTTGGACGATAGTTGTCCTTTTTTTTTTTTTTTTTTTCTTTTTGCGGTATGCGGGCCTCTCACTGTTGTGGCCTCTCCCGTTGCGGAGCACAGGCTCCGGATGCGCAGGCCCAGCGGCCATGGCTCACGGGCCCAGCTGCTCCGCGGCATATGGGATCCTCCCAGACCGGGGCACGAACCCGTATCCCCTGCATCGGCAGGCGGACTCTTAACCACTGCGCCACCAGGGAGGCCCACGATAGTTGTCCTTTATTCTCTGCCAGTTTGTGAATTGCTGTGCCCCTGAGCTCCATTTTTCAACTCGTTTTTTGTGAGCTGAATGCAAGTCCAAAATTTTTGTTCAGGACCTATACTGGTTCCCGATGGGTGGCTGAGTCTTTGGTTAATTCTTCTTCCTGCCCGGAAATTAGAGTGACATGTGCCCGTCCAAATGCCTAACAGCTACTCTCTCATTGGTTCTCCCTCTTCCCTTCCATCCTCTGCCAAATTGGCAACCTGTGCGAACCAGGAGGTTAAAGGGGCTGTCTCTCCAAGTTGGGAGATTGATAGTAAAGCAGTTGGAAAGTCAAACCGGAGCACCACGAGAGGGACTATTCGTTGAGTTTCAGAAACCTTTCGTATTCACAGTGTGTCCATTCTCTTGGTTTCCCATACATGTTATAGCTGTAGTAATATTCCCTTCAACCTGGAGAGTTCGGACCCAGGGAATGGGGTCCATGCATTATTGCATTAAAGGGTCTGCATTTGCTCACCCTATCTCACCAATCCTCTCAGTCCCAAGTTTCCAGCCTTATGCCACATCCAGCTGTCCTTGTAGATAGTGTCATTCCAGGTTTCATCAGACACCCTGAAGGAATTGTAAAGAATTTCCCTGTTTTTTTGTTTTGGTTTTGAAATTCCTTTTTATAGTGGGTTTGAGCTGATTCTCACTGCCATGTTTATGCCAGTCTAGACACACTTGATTCCCTTACGGAGACATATCAATACATAGGTTTTAAGATTCTTACTAGTCAGATCTATTCCTCTGTGGGAAATATGGGTTTTTGAGTCCCTTTCACTGAGGAAGGTGTAGGTCTTGTCTATTCCATAGTTGGTTTTTGGAACGGTACCTGTGTTATATCAAACTCTGGTTTTATGCATCACCCCACCTCTCCTTCCCCCTTAAGCAGGCATAAGAGTGTTTTCTAAATGTGAGACTCTGTTCTCTTTCCTAACTCAGTTCATGTGTAGCCATGTTTACAGGATCTTCATAAGTCATATCTTATGCTAAGTTTCTTTATCTGTGTGACTTATTTCACTTAGAATCATCGTACCTGAACCACTCACTTTGCTGCTACTGATCTTATGACATTGATTTCATGGCTGAGGGATATTCCATTGTACGTAACTACCACAATTTTTGAACCATTTTTATATTTCCTGGGATATTTAAGGTGTACCCAAGTTGAGGTTCTTGTAAGCTGTGCAGCCCTAAATTTGGGGGTGGCTCTGTCTTATTGATTTTCAGTTTTCCCAAGGTATATTCCCTAGACTGGAAGTGCCCTTGGCTCTGTAGCTCTGGTGTTTACTTGTTTTAGGGAACACAATGCACTCCTCCAGTGAGGCAGTTGGCAATTTACATCTCGCCCATCAGCCCAAGGCTCCCTGTTTTCCAGGGCCTGTCTTGCCTTTCTGGTTTTTACACATTTTGTGGATGTCCCTTTGGACCGGTGGGAAGTGATACTTCTTTGTAGTGCAGATTTGCATTGCCCGCTTGCTTGCTTGGCCAAAAAGGGCGTATGCGTTTTCTCATGAATATATTCAGTAGAAAACGCATACGCCCTTTTTGGCCAAGTGAATCACTGTCGAAGTTGTGCTCCTCTTCCTGTGCTTTACAGGCGATTCCTATGTACCTCTTGAAATCTGTTTCCTGCTATTCTGCCTCGCTTTTAAGTCGGCCTCGTTGCCTTCCCTCAACAGATTTTTGGACGATAGTTGTCCTTTATTACTCTGCCAGTTTGTGAATTGCTGTGCCCCTGAGGTCCATTTTTCAACTCATTTTTTTGGGAGCTGAATGCAAGTCCAAAATTTTGGTTCAGGACCTGTACTGGTTCCCGATGGGTGGCTGAGTCTTTGGTTAATTCTTCTTCCTGCCGGGAAATTAGAGTGACATGTGCCCGTCCAAATGCCTAACAGCTACTCTCTCATTGGTTCTCCCTCTTCCCTTCCATCCTCTGCCAAATTAAGAACCTGTGCGAACCAGGAGGTTAAAGGGGCTGTCTCTCCAAGTTGGGAGATTGATAGTAAAGCAGTTGGAAAGTCAAACCGGAGCACCACGAGAGGGACTATTCGTTGAGTTTTAGAAACCTTTCGTATTCACAGTGTGTCCATTCTCTAGGTTTCCCGTACATGTTATAGCTGTAGTAATATTCCCTTCAACCTGGAGAGTTCGGACCCAGGGAATGGGGGCCATGCATTATTGCTTTAAAGGGTCTGAATTTGCTCACCCTATCTCACCAATCCTCTCAGTCCCAAGTGTCCAGCCTTATGCCACATCCAGCTGTCCTTGTAGATAGGGTCATTCCAGGTTTCATCAGACACCCTGAAGGAATTGTAAAGATTTTCCCTGTTTTTTTGTTTGGGTTTTGAAATTCCTTTTTATAGTGGGTTTGAGCTGATTCTCACTGCCATGTTTATGCCAGTCTAGACACACTTGATTCCCTTACGGAGACATATCAATACATAGGTTTTAATATTCTTACTAGTCAGATCTATTCCTCTGTGGGAAATATGGGTTTTAGAGTCCCTTTCACTGAGGAAGCTGTAGGTCTTGTCTATTCCATAGTTAGTTTTTGGAACGGTACCTGTGCTTATATCAAACTCTGGTTTTATGCATCACCCCACCGCTCCTTCCCCCTTAAGCAGGCATAAGAGTGTTTTCTAAATGTGAGACTCTGTTCTCTTTCCTAACTCAGTTCATGTGTAGCCATGTTTACAGGATCTTCATAAGTCATATCTTATGCTAAGTTTCTTTTTCTGTGTGACTTATTTCACTTAGAATCATCGTACCTGAACCACTCACTTTGCTGCTACTGGTCTTATGACATTGATTTCATGGCTGAGGGATATTCCATTGTACGTAACTCCCACAATTTTTTGAACCATTTTTATATTTCCTGGGATATTTAAGGTGTACCCAAGTTGAGTTTCTTGTAAGCAGTGCAGCCCTAAATTTGGGGGTGGCTCTGTCTTATTGATTTTCAGTTTTCCCAAGGTATATTCCCTAGACTGGAAGTGCCCTTGGCTCTGTAGCTCAGGTGGTTACTTGTTTTAGGGAACACAATGCACTCCTCCAGTGAGGCAGTTGTCAATTTACATCTCGTCCATCAGCATAACAAGGCTCCCTGTTCTCCAGGGCCTGTCTTGCCTTTCTGGTTTTTACACATTTTGTGGATGTCCCTTTGGACCGGTGGGAAGTGATACTTCTTTGTAGTGCAGATTTGCATTGCCCGGTTGCTTGATTGGCCAAAAAGGGCATATGCGTTTTCTCCTGAATATATTCAGTAGAAAACGCATACGCCCATTTTGGCCAAGTGAATCATTGTCGAAGTTGTGCACCTCTTCCTGTGCTTTACAGGCGATTCCTACGTACCTCTTGAAATCTCTTTCCTGCTATTCTGCCTCGCTTTTAAGTCGGCCTCGTTGCCTTCCCTCAACAGATTTTTGGACGATAGTTGTCCTTTATTCTCTGCCAGTTTGTGAATTGCTGTGCCCCTGAGCTCCATTTTTCAACTCGTTTTTTGTGAGCTGAATGCAAGTCCAAAATTTTTGTTCAGGACCTATACTGGTTCCCGATGGGTGGCTGAGTCTTTGGTTAATTTTTCTTCCTGCCGGGAAATTAGAGTGACATGTGCCCATCCAAATGCCTAACAGCTACTCTCTCATTGGTTCTCCCTCTTCCTTTCCATCCTCTGCCAAATTGGCAACCTGTGCGAACCAGGAGGTTAAAGGGGCTGTCTCTCCAAGTTGGGAGATTGATAGTAAAGCAGTTGGAAAGTCAAACCGGAGCACCACGAGAGGGACTATTCGTTGAGTTTTAGAAACCTTTCATATTCACAGTGTGTCCATTCTCTAGGTTTCCCGTACATGTTATAGCTGTAGTAATATTCCCTTCAACCTGGAGAGTTCGGACCCAGGGAATGGGGGCCATGCATTATTGCTTTAAAGGGTCTGAATTTGCTCACCCTATCTCACCAATCCTCTCAGTCCCAAGTGTCCAGCCTTATGCCACATCCAGCTGTCCTTGTAGATAGGGTCATTCCAGGTTTCATCAGACACCCTGAAGGAATTGTAAAGAATTTCCCTGTTTTTTTGTTTTGGTTTTGAAATTCCATTTTATAGTGGGTTTGAGCTGATTCTCACTGCCATGTTTATGCCAGTCTAGACACACTTGATTCCCTTATGGAGACATATCAATACATAGGTTTTAATATTCTTACTAGTCAGATCTATTCCTCTGTGGGAAATATGGGTTTTAGAGTCCCTTTCACTGAGGAAGCTGTAGGTCTAGTCTATTCCATAGTTAGTTTTTGGAACGGTACCTGTGCTTATATCAAACTCTGGTTTTATGCATCACCCCACCTCTCCTTCCCCCTTAAGCAGGCATAAGAGTGTTTTCTAAATGTGAGACTCTGTTCTCTTTCCTAACTCAGTTCATGTGTAGCCATGTTTACAGGATCTTCATAAGTCATATCTTATGCTAAGTTTCTTTTTCTGTGTGACTTATTTCACTTAGAATCATCGTATCTGAACCACTCACTTTGCTGCTACTGGTCTTATGACATTGATTTCATGGCTGAGGGATATTCCATTGTACGTAACTCCCACAATTTTTTGAACCATTTTTATATTTCCTGGGATATTTAACGTGTACCCAAGTTGAGGTTCTTGTAAGCAGTGCAGCCCTAAATTTGGGGGTGGCTCTGTCTTATTGATTTTCAGTTTTCCCAAGGTATATTCCCTAGACTGGAAGTGCCCTTGGCTCTGTAGCTCTGGTTTTTCCTTGTTTTAGGGAACACAATGCACTCCTCCAGTGAGGCAGTTGTCAATTTACATCTCGTCCATCAGCATAACAAGGCTCCCTGTTCTCCAGGGCCTGTCTTGCCTTTCTGGTTTTTACACATTTTGTGGATGTCCCTTTGGACCGGTGGGAAGTGATACTTCTTTGTAGTGCAGATTTGCATTGCCCGCTTGCTTGATTGGCCAAAAAGGGCATATGCGTTTTCTCCTGAATATATTCAGTAGAAAACGCATACGCCCATTTTGGCCAAGTGAATCATTGTCGAAGTTGTGCACCTCTTCCTGTGCTTTACAGGCGATTCCTACGTACCTCTTGAAATCTCTTTCCTGCTATTCTGCCTCGCTTTTAAGTCGGCCTCGTTGCCTTCCCTCAACAGATTTTTGGACGATAGTTGTCCTTTATTCTCTGCCAGTTTGTGAATTGCTGTGCCCCTGAGCTCCATTTTTCAACTCGTTTTTTGTGAGCTGAATGCAAGTCCAAAATTTTTGTTCAGGACCTATACTGGTTCCAGATGGGTGGCTGAGTCTTTGGTTAATTCTTCTTCCTGCCGGGAAATTAGAGTGACATGTGCCCGTCCAAATGCCTAACAGCTACTCTCTCATTGGTTCTCCCTCTTCCCTTCCATCCTCTGCCAAATTGGCAACCTGTGCGAACCAGGAGGTTAAAGGGGCTGTCTCTCCAAGTTGGGAGATTGATAGTAAAGCAGTTGGAAAGTCAAACCGGAGCACCACGAGAGGGACTATTCGTTGAGTTTTAGAAACCTTTCGTATTCACAGTGTGTCCATTCTCTTGGTTTCCCATACATGTTATAGCTGTAGTAATATTCCCTTCAACCTGGAGAGTTCGGACCCAGGGAATGGGGTCCATGCATTATTGCATTAAAGGGTCTGCATTTGCTCACCCTATCTCACCAATCCTCTCAGTCCCAAGTTTCCAGCCTTATGCCACATCCAGCTGTCCTTGTAGATAATGTCATTCCAGGTTTCATCAGACACCCTGAAGGAATTGTAAAGAATTTCCCTGTTTTTTTGTTTTGGTTTTGAAATTCCTTTTTATAGTGGGTTTGAGCTGATTCTCACTGCCATGTTTATGCCAGTCTAGACACACTTGATTCCCTTACGGAGACATATCAATACATAGGTTTTAAGATTCTTACTAGTCAGATCTATTCCTCTGTAGGAAATATGTGTTTTTGAGTACCTTTCACTGAGGAAGGTGTAGGTCTTGTCTATTCCATAGTTAGTTTTTGGAACGGTACCTGTGCTTATATCAAACTCTGGTTTTATGCATCACCCAACCTCTCCTTCCCCCTTAAGCAGGCATAAGAGTGTTTTCTAAATGTGAGACTCTGTTCTCTTTCCTAACTCAGTTCATGTGTAGCCATGTTTACAGGATCTTCATAAGTCATATCTTATGCTAAGTTTCTTTTTCTGTGTGACTTATTTCACTTAGAATCATCGTACCTGAACCACTCACTTTGCTGCCACTGGTCTTATGACATTGATTTCATGGCTGAGGGATATTCCATTGTACGTAAGTACCACAATTTTTTGAACCTTTTTTATATTTCCTGGGATATTTAAGGTGTACCCAAGTTGAGGTTCTTGTAAGCAGTGCAGCCCTAAATTTGGGGGTGGCTCTGTCTTATTGATTTTCAGTTTTCCCAAGGTATATTCCCTAGACTGGAAGTGCCCTTGGCACTGTAGCTCTGTTGTTTACTTGTTTTAGGGAACACAATGCACTCCTCCAGTGAGGCAGTTGGCAATTTACATCTCGCCCATTAGCATAACAAGGCTCCCTGTTCTCCAGGGCCTGTCTTGCCTTTCTGGTTTTTACACATTTTGTGGATGTCCCTTTGGACCGGTGGGAAGTGATACTTCTTTGTAGTGCAGATTTGCATTGCCCGCTTGCTTGCTTGGCCAAAAAGGGCGTATGCGTTTTCTCCTGAATATATTCAGTAGAAAACGCATACGCCCTTTTTGGCCAAGTGAATCATTGTCGAAGTTGTGCCCCTCTTCCTGTGCTTTACAGGCGATTCCTACGTACCTCTTGAAATCTGTTTCCTGCTATTCTGCCTCGCTTTTAAGTTGGCCTCGTTGCCTTCCCTCAACAGATTTTTGGACGATAGTTGTCCTTTATTACTCTGCCAGTTTATGAATTGCTGTGCCCCTGAGCTCCATTTTTCAACTCGTTTTTTTGTGAGCTGAATGCAAGTCCAAAATTTTGGTTCAGGACCTATACTGGTTCCCGATGGGTGGCTGAGTCTTTGGTTAATTCTTCTTCCTGCCGGGAAATTAGAGTGACATGTGCCCGTCCAAATGCCTAACATCTACTCTCTCATTGGTTCTCCCTCTTCCTTTCCATCCTCTGCCAAATTGGCAACCTGTGCGAACCAGGAGGTTAAAGGGGCTGTCTCTCCAAGTTGGGAGATTGATAGTAAAGCAGTTGGAAAGTCAAACCGGAGCACCACGAGAGGGACTATTCGTTGAGTTTTAGAAACCTTTCGTATTCACAGTGTGTCCATTTTCTTGGTTTCCCATACATGTTATAGCTGTAGTAATATTCCCTTCAACCTGGAGAGTTCGGACCCAGGGAATGGGGTCCATGCATTATTGCATTAAAGGGTCTGCATTTGCTCACCTTATCTCACCAAACCTCTCAGTCCCAAGTGTCCAGCCTTATGCCACATCCAGCTGTCCTTGTAGATAGGGTCATTCCAGGTTTCATCAGACACCCTGAAGGAATTGTAAAGAATTTCCCTGTTTTTTTGTTTTGGTTTTGAAATTCCTTTTTATAGTGGGTTTGAGCTGATTCTCACTGCCATGTTTATGCCAGTCTAGACACACTTGATTCCCTTACGGAGACATATCAGTACATAGGTTTTAAGATTCTTACTAGTCAGATCTATTCCTCTGTGGGAAATATGGGTTTTTGAGTCCCTTTCACTGAGGAAGGTGTAGGTCTTGTCTATTCCATAGTTGGTTTTTGGAACGGTACCTGTGCTTATATCAAACTCTGGTTTTATGCATCACCCCACCTCTCCTTCCCCGTTAGGCAGGCATAAGAGTGTTTTCTAAATGTGAGACTCTGTTCTCTTTCCTAACTCAGTTCATGTGTAGCCATGTTTACAGGATCTTCATAAGTCATATCTTATGCTAAGTTTCTTTTTCTGTGTGACTTATTTCACTTAGAATCATCGTACCTAAACCACTCACTTTGCTGCTACTGGTCTTATGACATTGATTTCATGGCTGAGGGATATTCCATTGTACGTAACTACCACAATTTTTGAACCATTTTTATATTTCCTGGGATATTTAAGGTGTACCCAAGTTGAGGTTCTTGTAAGCAGTGCAGCCCTAAATTTGGGGGTGGCTCTGTCTTATTGATTTTCAGTTTTCCCAAGGTATATTCCCTAGACTGGAAGTGCCCTTGGCTCTGTAGCTCTGGTGTTTACTTGTTTTAGGGAAAACAATGCACTCCTCCAGTGAGGCAGTTGGCAATTTACATCTCGCCCATCAGCATAACAAGGCTCCCTGTTCTCCAGGGCCTGTCTTGCCTTTCTGGTTTTTACACATTTTGTGGATGTCCCTTTGGACCGGTGGGAAGTGATACTTCTTTGTAGTGCAGATTTGCATTGCCCGCTTGCTTGCTTGGCCAAAAAGGGCGTATGCGTTTTCTCATGAATATATTCAGTAGAAAACGTGTACACCCTTTTTGGCCAAGTGAATCATTGTTGAAGTTGTGCCCCTCTTCCTGTGCTTTACAGGCGATTCCTATGTACCTCTTGAAATCTGTTTCCTGCTATTCTCCCTCGCTTTTAAGTCGGCCTCGTTGCCTTCCCTCAACAGATTTTTGGACGATAGTTGTCCTTTATTACTCTGCCAGTTTGTGAATTGCTGTGCCCC
This sequence comes from Mesoplodon densirostris, assembly GCF_025265405.1. Lineage (NCBI taxonomy): Eukaryota > Metazoa > Chordata > Mammalia > Artiodactyla > Ziphiidae > Mesoplodon > Mesoplodon densirostris. Next base: position 10,570,707 of record NW_026778195.1, on the reverse strand, counting down.
TGAGCTCCATTTTTCAACTCGTTTTTTGTGAGCTGAATGCAAGTCCAAAATTTTTGTTCAGGACCTATACTGGTTTCCGATGGGTGGCTGAGTCTTTGGTTAATTCTTCTTCCTGCCGGGAAATTAGAGTGACATGTGCCCGTCCAAATGCCTAACAGCTACTCTCTCATTGGTTCTCCCTCTTCCTTTCCATCCTCTGCCAAATTGGCAACCTGTGCGAACCAGGAGGTTAAAGGGGCTGTCTCTCCAAGTTGGGAGATTGATAGTAAAGCAGTTGGAAAGTCAAACCTGAGCGCCACGACAGGGTCTATTCGTTGAGTTTTAGAAACCTTTCGTATTCACAGTGTGTCCATTCTCTTGGTTTCCCATACATGTTATAGCTGTAGTAATATTCCCTTCAACCTGGAGAGTTCGGACCCAGGGAATGGGGTGCATGCATTATTGCATTAAAGGGTCTCCATTTGCTCACCCTATCTCACCAATCCTCTCAGTCCCAAGTGTCCAGCCTTATGCCACATCCAGCTGTCCTTGTAGATAGGGTCATTCCAGGTTTCATCAGACACCCTGAAGGAATTGTAAAGAATTTCCCTGTTTTTTTGTTTGGGTTTTGAAATTCCTTTTTATAGTGGGTTTGAGCTGATTCTCACTGCCATGTTTATGCCAGTCTAGACACACTTGATTCGCTTACGGAGACATATCAATACACAGGTTTTAAGATTCTTACTAGTCAGATCTATTCCTCTGTGGGAAATATGGGTTTTTGAGTCCCTTTCACTGAGGAAGGTGTAGGTCTTGTCTATTCCATAGTTGGTTTTTGGAACGGTACCTGTGCTTATATCAAACTCTGGTTTTATGCATTACCCCACCTCTCCTTCCCCCTTAAGCATACATGAGAGTGTTTTCTAAATGTGAGACTCTGTTCTCTTTCCTAACTCAGTTCATGTGCAGCCATGTTTACAGGATCTTCATAAGTCATATCTTATGCTAAGTTTCTTTTTCTGTGTGACTTATTTCACTTAGAATCATCGTACCTGAACCACTCACTTTGCTGCTACTGGTCTTATGACATTGATTTCATGGCTGAGGGATATTCCATTGTACGTAACTACCACAATTTTTTGAACCATTTTTATATTTCCTGGGATATTTAAGGTGTACCCAAGTTGAGGTTCTTGTAAGCAGTGCAGCCCTAAATTTGGGGGTGGCTCTGTCTTATTGATTTTCAGTTTTCCCAAGGTATATTCCCTAGACTGGAAGTGCCCTTGGCTCTGTAGCTCTGGTGTTTACTTGTTTTAGGGAACACAATGCACTCCTCCAGTGAGGCAGTTGGCAATTTACATCTCGTCCATCAGCATAACAAGGCTCCCTGTTCTCCAGGGCCTGTCTTGCCTTTCTGGTTTTTACACATTTTGTGGATGTCCCTTTGGACCGGTGGGAAGTGATACTTCTTTGTAGTGCAGATTTGCATTGCCCGCTTGCTTGCTTGGCCAAAAAGGGCGTATGCGTTTTCTCATGAATATATTCAGTAGAAAACGTGTACACCCTTTTTGGCCAAGTGAATCATTGTCGAAGTTGTGCCCCTCTTCCTGTGCTTTACAGGCCATTCCTATGTACCTCTTGAAATCTGTTTCCTGCTATTCTGCCTCGCTTTTAAGTCGGCCTCGTTGCCTTCCCTCAACAGATTTTTGGACGATAGTTGTCCTTTATTCTCTGCCAGTTTGTGAATTGCTGTGCCCCTGAGCTCCATTTTTCAACTCGTTTTTTGTGAGCTGAATGCAAGTCCAAAATTTTTGTTCAGGACCTATACTGGTTCCCGATGGGTGGCTGAGTCTTTGGTTAATTCTTCTTCCTGCCGGGAAATTAGAGTGACATGTGCCCGTCCAAATGCCTAACAGCTACTCTCTCATTGGTTCTCCCTCTTCCCTTCCATCCTCTGCCAAATTGGCAACCTGTGCGAACCAGGAGGTTAAAGGGGCTGTCTCTCCAAGTTGGGAGATTGATAGTAAAGCAGTTGGAAAGTCAAACAGGAGCACCACGAGAGGGACTATTCGTTGAGTTTTAGAAACCTTTCGTATTCACAGTGTGTCCATTCTCTTGGTTTCCCATACATGTTATAGCTGTAGTAATATTCCCTTCAACCTGGAGAGTTCGGACCCAGGGAATGGGGTCCATGCATTATTGCATTAAAGGGTCTGCATTTGCTCACCCTATCTCACCAATCCTCTCAGTCCCAAGTGTCCAGCCTTATGCCACATCCAGCTGTCTTTGTAGATAGGGTCATTCCAGGTTTCATGAGACACCCTGAAGGAATTGTAAAGAATTTCCCTGTTTTTTTGTTTTGGTTTTGAAATTCCTTTTTATAGTGGGTTTGAGCTGATTCTCACTGCCATGTTTATGCCAGTCTAGACACACTTGATTCCCTTATGGAGACATATCAATACATAGGTTTTAAGATTCTTACTAGTCAGATCTATTCCTCTGTGGGAAATATGGGTTTTTGAGTCCCTTTCACTGAGGAAGGTGTAGGTCTTGTCTATTCCATAGTTGGTTTTTGGAACGGTACCTGTGTTATATCAAACTCTGGTTTTATGCATCACCCTACCTCTCCTTCCCCCTTAAGCAGGCATAAGAGTGTTTTCTAAATGTGAGACTCTGTTCTCTTTCCTAACTCAGTTCATGTGTAGCCATGTTTACAGGATCTTCATAAGTCATATCTTATGCTAAGTTTCTTTTTCTGTGTGACTTATTTCACTTAGAATCATCGTACCTGAACCACTCACTTTGCTGCTACTGGTCTTATGACATTGATTTCATGGCTGAGGGATATTCCATTGTACGTAACTCCCACAATTTTTTGAACCATTTTTATATTTCCTGGGATATTTAAGGTGTACCCAAGTTGAGGTTCTTGTAAGCAGTGCAGCCCTAAATTTGGGGGTGGCTCTGTCTTATTGATTTTCAGTTTTCCCAAGGTATATTCCCTAGACTGGAAGTGGCCTTGGCTCTGTAGCTCTGGTGTTTACTTGTTTTAGGGAACACAATGCACTCCTCCAGTGAGGCAGTTGGCAATTTACATCTCGCCCATCAGCATAACAAGGCTCCCTGTTCTCCAGGGCCTGTCTTGCCTTTCTGGTTTTTACACATTTTGTGGATGTCCCTTTGGACCGGTGGGAAGTGATACTTCTTTGTAGTGCAGATTTGCATTGCCCGATTGCTTGCTTGGCCAAAAAGGGCGTATGCATTTTCTCCTGAATATATTCAATAGAAAACGCATACGCCCTTTTTGGCCAAGTGAATCATTGTCGAAGTTGTGCCCCTCTTCCTGTGCTTTACAGGCGATTCCTACGTACCTCTTGAAATCTGTTTCCTGCTATTCTGCCTCGCTTTTAAGTCGGCCTCGTTGCCTTCCCTCAACAGATTTTTGGACGATAGTTGTCCTATATTACTCTGCCAGTTTGTGAATTGCTGTGCCCCTGAGCTCCATTTTTCAACTCGTTTTTTTGTGAGCTGAATGCAAGTCCAAAATTTTGGTTCAGGACCTATACTGGTTCCCGATGGGTGGCTGAGTCTTTGGTTAATTCTTCTTCCTGCCGGGAAATTAGAGTGACATGTGCCCGTCCAAATGCCTAACAGCTACTCTCTCATTGGTTCTCCCTCTTCCCTTCCATCCTCTGCCAATTTGGCAACCTGTGCGAACCAGGAGGTTAAAGGGGCTGTCTCTCCAAGTTGGGAGATTGATAGTAAAGCAGTTGGAAAGTCAAACCGGAGCACCACGAGAGGGACTATTCGTTGAGTTTTAGAAACCTTTCGTATTCACAGTGTGTCCATTCTCTTGGTTTCCCATACATGTTATAGCTGTAGTAATATTCCCTTCAACATGGAGAGTTCGGACCCAGGGAATGGGGTCCATGCATTATTGCATTAAAGGGTCTGCATTTGCTCACCCTATCTCACCAATCCTCTCAGTCCCAAGTTTCCAGCCTTATGCCACATCCAGCTGTCCTTGTAGATAGGGTCATTCCAGGTTTCATCAGACACCCTGAAGGAATTGTAAAGAATTTCCCTGTTTATTTGTTTTGGTTTTGAAATTCCTTTTTATAGTGGGTTTGAGCTGATTCTCACTGCCATGTTTATGCCAGTCTAGACACACTTGATTCCCTTACGGAGACATATCAATACATAGGTTTTAAGATTCTTACTAGTCAGATCTATTCCTCTGTGGGAAATATGGGTTTTTGAGTCCCTTTCACTGAGGAAGGTGTAGGTCTTGTCTATTCCATAGTTGGTTTTTGGAACGGTACTTGTGCTTATAGCAAACTCTGGTTTTATGCATCACCCCACCTCTCCTTACCCCTTAAGCAGGCATAAGAGTGTTTTCTAAATGTGAGACTCTGTTCTCTTTCCTAACTCAGTTCATGTGTAGCCATGTTTACAGGATCTTCATAAGTCATATCTTATGCTAAGTTTCTTTTTCTGTGTGACTTATTTCACTTAGAATCATCGTACCTGAACCACTCACTTTGCTGCTACTGGTCTTATGACATTGATTTCATGGCTGAGGGATATTCCATTGTACGTAAGTACCACAATTTTTTGAACCATTTTTATATTTCCTTGGATATTTAAGGTGTACCCAAGTTGAGGTTCTTGTAAGCAGTGCAGCCCTAAATTTCGGGGTTGCTCTGTCTTATTGATTTTCAGTTTTCCAAAGGTATATTCCCTAGACTGGAAGTGCCCTTGGCTCTGTAGCTCTGTTGTTTCCTTGTTTTAGGGAACACAATGCACTCCTCCAGTGAGGCATTTGGCAATTTACATCTCGCCCATCAGCATACCAAAGCTCCCTGTTCTCCAGGGCCTGTCTTGCCTTTCTGGTTTTTACACATTTTGTGGATATCCCTTTGGACCGGTGAGAAGTGATACTTCTTTGTAGTGCAGATTTGCATTGCCCGCTTGCTTGCTTGGCCAAAAAGGTCATATGCGTTTTCTCCTGAATATATTCAGGAGAAAACGCATACGCCCTTTTTGGCCAAGTGAATCATTGTCGAAGTTGTGCCCCTCTTCCTGTGCTTTACAGGAGATTCCTACGTACCTCTTGAAATGTGTTTCCTGCTATTCTGCCTCGCATTTAAGTTTGCCTCGTTGCCTTCCCTCAACAGATTTTTGGACGATAGTTGTCCGTTATTACTCTGCCAGTTTGTGAATTGCTGTGCCCCTGAGCTCCATTTTTCAACTCGTTTTTTTGTGAGCTGAATGCAAGTCCAAAATTTTGGTTCAGGACCTATACTGGTTCCCGATGGGTGGCTGAGTCTTTGGTTAATTCTTCTTCCTGCCGGGAAATTAGAGTGACATGTGCCCGTCCAAATGCCTAACAGCTACTCTCTCATTGGTTCTCCCTCTTCCCTTCCATCCTCTGCCAAATTGGCAACCGGTGCGAACCAGGAGGTTAAAGGGGCTGTCTCTCCAAGTTGGGAGATTGATAGTAAAGCAGTTGGAAAGTCAAACCGGAGCACCACGAGAGGGACTATTCGTTGAGTTTTAGAAACCTTTCGTATTCACAGTGTGTCCATTCTCTTGGTTTCCCATACATGTTATAGCTGTAGTAATATTCCCTTCAACCTGGAGAGTTCGGACCCAGGGAATGGGGTGCATGCATTATTGCATTAAAGGGTCTGCATTTGCTCACCCTACCTCACCAATCCTCTCAGTCCCAAGTGTCCAGCCTTATGCCACATCCAGCTGTCCTTGTAGATAGGGTCATTCCAGGTTTCATCAGACACCCTGAAGGAATTGTAAAGAATTTCCCTGTTTTTTTGTTTTGGTTTTGAAATTCCTTTTTATAGTGGGTTTGAGCTGATTCTCACTGCCATGTTTATGCCAGTCTAGACACACTTGATTCCCTTACGGAGACATATCAATACATAGGTTTTAAGATTCTTACTAGTCAGATCTATTCCTCTGTGGGAAATATGGGTTTTTGAGTCCCTTTCACTGAGGAAGGTGTAGGTCTTGTCTATTCCATAGTTAGTTTTTGGAACGGTACCTGTGCTTATATCAAACTCTGGTTTTATGCATCACCCCACCTCTCCTTCCCCCTTAAGCAGGCATAAGAGTGTTTTCTAAATGTGAGACTCTGTTCTCTTTCCTAACTCAGTTCATGTGTAGCCATGTTTACAGGATCTTCATAAGTCATATCTTATGCTAAGTTTCTTTTTCTGTGTGACTTATTTCACTTAGAATCATCGTACCTGAACCACTCACTTTGCTGCTACTGGTCTTATGACATTGATTTCATGGCTGAGGGATATTCCATTGTACGTAACTCCCACAGTTTTTTGAACCCTTTTCATATTTCCTGGGATATTTAAGGTGTACCCAAGTTGAGGTTCTTGTAAGCAGTGCAGCCCTAAATTTGGGGGTGGCTCTGTCTTATTGATTTTCAGTTTTCCCAAGGTATATTCCCTAGACTGGAAGTGCCCTTGGCTCTGTAGCTCTGGTGTTTACTTGTTTTAGGGAACACAATGCACTCCTCCAGTGAGGCAGTTGGCAATTTACATCTCGCCCATCAGCATAACAAGGCTCCCTGTTCTCCAGGGCCTGTCTTGCCTTTCTGGTTTTTACACATTTTGTGGATGTCCCTTGGGACCAGTGGGAAATGATACTTCTTTGTAGTGGAGATTTGCATGGCCCGCTTGCTTGCTTGGCCAAAAAGGGCGTATGCGTTTTCTCCTGAATATATTCAGTAGAAAACGCATACGCCCTTTTTGGCCAAGTGAATCATTGTCGAAGTTGTGCCCCTCTTCCTGTGCTTTACAGGCGATTCCTACGTACCTCTTGAAATCTGTTTCCTGCTATTCTGCCTCGCTTTTAATTTGGCCTCGTTGCCTTCCCTCAACAGATTTTTGGACGATAGTTGTCCGTTATTACTCTGCCAGTTTGTGAATTGCTGTGCCCCTGAGCTCCATTTTTCAACTTGTTTTTTTGTGAGCTGAATGCAAGTCCAAAATTTTGGTTCAGGACCTATACTGGTTCCCGATGGGTGGCTGAGTCTTTGGTTAATTCTTCTTCCTGCCGGGAAATTAGAGTGACATCTGCCCGTCCAAATGCCTAACAGCTACTCTCTCATTGGTTCTCCCTCTTCCCTTCCATCCTCTGCCAAATTGGCAACCTGTGCGAACCAGGAGGTTAAAGGGGCTGTCTCTCCAAGTTGGGAGATTGATAGTAAAGCAGTTGGAAAGTCAAACCGGAGCACCACGAGAGGGACTATTCGTTGAGTTTTAGAAACCTTTCGTATTCACAGTGTGTCCATTCTCTTGGTTTCCCATACATGTTATAGCTGTAGTAATATTCCCTTCAACCTGGAGAGTTCGGACCCAGGGAATGGGGTCCATGCATTATTGCATTAAAGGGTCTGCATTTCCTCACCCTATCTCACCAATCCTCTCAGTCCCAAGTGTCCAGCCTTATGCCACATCCAGCTCTCCTTGTAGATAGGGTCATTCCAGGTTTCATCAGACACCCTGAAGGAATTGTAAAGAATTTCCCTGTTTTTTTGTTTTGGTTTTGAAATTCCTTTTTATAGTGGGTTTGAGCTGATTCTCACTGCCATGTTTTTGCCACTCTAGACACACTTGATTCCCTTATGGAGACATATCAATACATAGGTTTTAAGATTCTTACTAGTCAGATCTATTCCTCTGTGGGAAATATGGGTTTTTGAGTCCCTTTCACTGAGGAATGTGTAGGTCTTGTCTATTCCATAGTTGGTTTTTGGAACGGTACCTGTGCTTATATCAAACTCTGGTTTTATGCATCACCCCACCTCTCCTTCCCCCTTAAGCAGGCATAAGAGTGTTTTCTAAATGTGAGACTCTGTTCTCTTTCCTAACTCAGTTCATGTGTAGCCATGTTTACAGGATCTTCATAAGTCATATCTTATGCTAAGTTTCTTTTTCTGTGTGACTTAATTCACTTAGAATCATCGTACCTGAACCACTCACTTTGCTGCTACTTGTCTTATGACATTGATTTCATGGCTGAGGGATATTCCATTGTACGTCAGTACCACAATTTTTTGAACCATTTTTATATTTCCTGGGATATTTAAGGTGTACCCAAGTTGAGGTTCTTGTAAGCAGTGCAGCCCTAAATTTGGGGGTGGCTCTGTCTTATTGATTTTCAGTTTTCCCAAGGTATATTCCCTAGACTGGAAGTGCCCTTGGCTCTGTAGCTCTGGTTTTTCCTTGTTTTAGGGAACACAATGCACTCCTCCAGTGAGGCAGTTGGCAATTTACATCTCGCCCATCAGCATAACAAGGCTCCCTGTTCTCCAGGGCCTGTCTTGCCTTTCTGGTTTTTACACATTTTGTGGATATCCCTTTGGACCGGTGGGAAGTGATACTTCTTTGTAGTGCAGATTTGCATTGCCCGCTTGCTTGCTTGGCCAAAAAGGGCATATGCGTTTTCTCCTGAATATATTCAGGAGAAAACGCATACGCCCTTTTTGGCCAAGTGAATCATTGTCGAAGTTGTGCCCCTCTTCCTGTGCTTTACAGGCGATTCCTACGTACCTCTTGAAATGTGTTTCCTGCTATTCTGCCTCGCTTTTAAGTTTGCCTCGTTGCCTTCCCTCAACAGATTTTTGGACGATAGTTGTCCGTTATTACTCTGCCAGTTTGTGAATTGCTGTGCCCCTGAGCTCCATTTTTCAACTCGTTTTTTTGTGAGCTGAATGCAAGTCCAAAATTTTGGTTCAGGACCTATACTGGTTCCCGATGGGTGGCTGAGTCTTTGGTTAATTCTTCTTCCTGCCGGGAAATTAGAGTGACATGTGCCCGTCCAAATGCCTAACAGCTACTCTCTCATTGGTTCTCCCTCTTCACTTCCATCCTCTGCCAAATTGGCAACCGGTGCGAACCAGGAGGTTAAAGGGGCTGTCTCTCCAAGTTGGGAGATTGATAGTAAAGCAGTTGGAAAGTCAAACCGGAGCACCACGAGAGGGACTATTCGTTGAGTTTTAGAAACCTTTCGTATTCACAGTGTGTCCATTCTCTAGGTTTCCCGTACATGTTATAGCTGTGGTAATATTCCCTTCAACCTGGAGAGTTCGGACCCAGGGAATGGGGTGCATGCATTATTGCATTAAAGGGTCTGCATTTGCTCACCCTACCTCACCAATCCTCTCAGTCCCAAGTGTCCAGCCTTATTCCACATCCAGCTGTCCTTGTAGATAGGGTCATTCCAGGTTTCATCAGACACCCTGAAGGAATTGTAAAGAATTTCCCTGTTTTTTTGTTTTGGTTTTGAAATTCCTTTTTATAGTGGGTTTGAGCTGATTCTCACTGCCATGTTTATGCCAGTCTAGACACACTTGATTCCCTTACGGAGACATATCAATACATAGGTTTTAAGATTCTTACTAGTCAGATCTATTCCTCTGTGGGAAATATGGGTTTTTGAGTCCCTTTCACTGAGGAAGGTGTAGGTCTTGTCTATTCCATAGTTAGTTTTTGGAACGGTACCTGTGCTTATATCAAACTCTGGTTTTATGCATCACCCCACCTCTCCTTCCCCCTTAAGCAGGCATAAGAGTGTTTTCTAAATGTGAGACTCTGTTCTCTTTCCTAACTCAGTTCATGTGTAGCCATGTTTACAGGATCTTCATAAGTCATATCTTATGCTAAGTTTCTTTTTCTGTGTGACTTATTTCACTTAGAATCATCGTACCTGAACCACTCACTTTGCTGCTACTGGTCTTATGACATTGATTTCATGGCTGAGGGATATTCCATTGTACGTAACTCCCACAGTTTTTTGAACCCTTTTCATATTTCCTGGGATATTTAAGGTGTACCCAAGTTGAGGTTCTTGTAAGCAGTGCAGCCCTAAATTTGGGGGTGGCTCTGTCTTATTGATTTTCAGTTTTCCCAAGGTATATTCCCTAGACTGGAAGTGCCCTTGGCTCTGTAGCTCTGGTGTTTACTTGTTTTAGGGAACACAATGCACTCCTCCAGTGAGGCAGTTGGCAATTTACATCTCGCCCATCAGCATACCAAGGCTCCCTGTTCTCCAGGGCCTGTCTTGCCTTTCTGGTTTTTACACATTTTGTGGATGTCCCTTTGGACCGGTGGGAATTGATACTTCTTTGTAGTGCAGATTTGCATTGCCCGCTTGCTTACTTGGCCAAAAAGGGCGTATGCATTTTCTCATGAATATATTCAGTAGAAAACGCATACGCCCTTTTTGGCCAAGTGAATCATTGTCGAAGTTGTGCCCCTCTTCCTGTGCTTTACAGGAAATTCCTATGTACCTCTTGAAATCTGTTTCCTGCTATTCTGCCTCGCTTTTAAGTCGGCCTCGTTGCCTTCCCTCAACAGATTTTTGGACGATAGTTGTCCTTTATTACTCTGCCAGTTTGTGAATTGCTGTGCCCCTGAGCTCCATTTTTCAACTCATTTTTTTGGGAGCTGAATGCAAGTCCAAAATTTTGGTTCAGGACCTGTACTGGTTCCCGATGGGTGGCTGAGTCTTTGGTTAATTCTTCTTCCTGCCGGGAAATTAGAGTGACATATGCCCGTCCAAATGCCTAACAGCTACTCTCTCATTGGTTCTCCCTCTTCCCTTCCATCCTCTGCCAAATTGGCAACCTGTGCGTACCAGGAGGTTAAAGGGGATGTCTCTCCAAGTTGGGAGATTGATAGTAAAGCAGTTGGAAAGTCAAAACGGAGCACCACGAGAGGAACTATTCGTTGAGTTTTAGAAACCTTTCGTATTCACAGTGTGTCCATTCTCTAGGTTTCCCGTACATGTTATAGCTGTAGTAATATTCCCTTCAACCTGGAGAGTTCGGACCCAGGGAATGGGGGCCATGCATTATTGCTTTAAAGGGTCTGCATTTGCTCACCCTATCTCACCAATCCTCTCAGTCCCAAGTGTCCAGCCTTATGCCACATCCAGCTGTCCTTGTAGATAGGGTCATTCCAGGTTTCATCAGACACCCTGAAGGAATTGTAAAGAATTTCCCTGTTTTTTTGTTTGGGTTTTGAAATTCCTTTTTATAGTGGGTTTGAGCTGATTCTCACTGCCATGTTTATGCCAGTCTAGACACACTTGATTCCCTTACGGAGACATATCAATACATAGGTTTTAATATTCTTACTAGTCAGATCTATTCCTCTGTGGGAAATAAGGGTTTTAGAGTCCCTTTCACAGAGGAAGCTGTAGGTCTTTTCTATTCCATAGTTAGTTTTTGGAACGGTACCTGTGCTTATATCAAACTCTGGTTTTATGCATCACCCCGCCTCTCCTTCCCCCTTAAGCAGGCATAAGAGTGTTTTCTAAATGTGAGACTCTGTTCTCTTTCCTAACTCAGTTCATGTGTAGCCATGTTTACAGGATCTTCATAAGTCATATCTTATGCTAAGTTTCTTTTTCTGTGTGACTTATTTCACTTAGAATCATCGTACCTGAACCACTCACTTTGCTGCTACTGGTCTTATGACATTGATTTCATGGCTGAGGGATATTCCATTGTACGTAACTCCCACAATTTTTTGAACCATTTTTATATTTCCTGGGATATTTAAGGTGTACCCAAGTTGAGGTTCTTGTAAGCAGTGCAGCCCTAAATTTGGGGGTGGCTCTGTCTTATTGATTTTCAGTTTTCCCAAGGTATATTCCCTAGAATGGAAGTGCCCTTGGCTCTGTAGCTCTGGTGGTTTCTTGTTTTAGGGAACACAATGCACTCCTCCAGTGAGGCAGTTGTCAATTTACATCTCGTCCATCAGCATAACAAGGCTCCCTGTTCTCCAGGGCCTGTCTTGCCTTTCTGGTTTTTACACATTTTGTGGATGTCCCTTTGGACCTGTGGGAAGTGATACTCCTTTGTAGTGCAGATTTGCATTGCGCGCTTGCTTGATTGGCCAAAAAGGGCGTATGCGTTTTCTCCTGAATATATTCAGTAGAAAACGCATACGCCCTTCTTGGCCAAGTGAATCATTGTCGAAGTTGTGCCCCTCTTCCTGTGCTTTACAGGCGATTCCTATGTACCTCTTGAAATCTGTTTCCTGCTATTCTGCCTCGCTTTTAAGTCGGCCTCGTTGCCTTCCCTCAACAGATTTTTGGACGATAGTTGTCCTTTATTACTCTGCCAGTTTGTGAATTGCTGTACCCCTGAGGTCCATTTTTCAACTCATTTTTTTGGGAGCTGAATGCAAGTCCAAAATTTTGGTTCAGGACCTGTACTGGTTCCCGATGGGTGGCTGAGTCTTTGGTTAATTCTTCTTCCTGCCGGGAAATTAGAGTGACATATGCCCGTCCAAATGCCTAACAGCTACTCTCTCATTGGTTCTCCCTCTTCCCTTCCTTCCTCTGCCAAATTGGCAACCTGTGCGTACCAGGAGGTTAAAGGGGATGTCTCTCCAAGTTGGGAGATTGATAGTAAAGCAGTTGGAAAGTCAAAACGGAGCACCACGAGAGGAACTATTCGTTGAGTTTTAGAAACCTTTCGTATTCACAGTGTGTCCATTCTCTAGGTTTCCCGTACATGTTATAGCTGTAGTAATATTCCCTTCAACCTGGAGAGTTCGGACCCAGGGAATGGGGGCCATGCATTATTGCTTTAAAGGGTCTGCATTTCCTCACCCTATCTCACCAATCCTCTCAGTCCCAAGTGTCCAGCCTTATGCCACATCCAGCTGTCCTTGTAGATAGGGTCATTCCAGGTTTCATCAGACACCCTGAAGGAATTGTAAAGAATTTCCCTGTTTTTTTGTTTGGGTTTTGAAATTCCTTTTTATAGTGGGTTTGAGCTGATTCTCACTGCCATGTTTATGCCAGTCTAGACACACTTGATTCCCTTACGGAGACATATCAATACATAGGTTTTAATATTCTTACTAGTCAGATCTATTCCTCTGTGGGAAATAAGGGTTTTAGAGTCCCTTTCACAGAGGAAGCTGTAGGTCTTTTCTATTCCATAGTTAGTTTTTGGAACGGTACCTGTGCTTATATCAAACTCTGGTTTTATGCATCACCCCGCCTCTCCTTCCCCCTTAAGCAGGCATAAGAGTGTTTTCTAAATGTGAGACTCTGTTCTCTTTCCTAACTCAGTTCATGTGTAGCCATGTTTACAGGATCTTCATAAGTCATATCTTATGCTAAGTTTCTTTTTCTGTGTGACTTATTTCACTTAGAATCATCGTACCTGAACCACTAACTTTGCTGCTACTGGTCTTATGACATTGATTTCATGGCTGAGGGATATTCCATTGTACGTAACTCCCACAATTTTTTGAACCATTTTTATATTTCCTGGGATATTTAAGGTGTACCCAAGTTGAGGTTCTTGTAAGCAGTGCAGCCCTAAATTTGGGGGTGGCTCTGTCTTATTGATTTTCAGTTTTCCCAAGGTATATTCCCTAGAATGGAAGTGCCCTTGGCTCTGTAGCTCTGGTGGTTTCTTGTTTTAGGGAACACAATGCACTCCTCCAGTGAGGCAGTTGTCAATTTACATCTCGTCCATCAGCATAACAAGGCTCCCTGTTCTCCAGGGCCTGTCTTGCCTTTCTGGTTTTTACACATTTTGTGGATGTCCCTTTGGACCTGTGGGAAGTGATACTCCTTTGTAGTGCAGATTTGCATTGCGCGCTTGCTTGATTGGCCAAAAAGGGCGTATGCGTTTTCTCCTGAATATATTCAGTAGAAAACGCATACGCCCTTCTTGGCCAAGTGAATCATTGTCGAAGTTGTGCCCCTCTTCCTGTGCTTTACAGGCGATTCCTATGTACCTCTTGAAATCTGTTTCCTGCTATTCTGCCTCGCTTTTAAGTCGGCCTCGTTGCCTTCCCTCAACAGATTTTTGGACGATAGTTGTCCTTTATTACTCTGCCAGTTTGTGAATTGCTGTACCCCTGAGGTCCATTTTTCAACTCATTTTTTTGGGAGCTGAATGCAAGTCCAAAATTTTGGTTCAGGACCTGTACTTGTTCCCGATGGGTGGCTGAGGCTTTGGTTAATTCTTCTTCCTGCCGGGAATTTAGAGTGACATGTGCCCGTCCAAATGCCTAACAGCTACTCTCTCATTGGTTCTCCCTCTTCCCTTCCATCCTCTGCCAAATTGGCAACCTGTGCGAACCAGGAGGTTAAAGGGGCTGTCTCTCCAAGTTGGGAGATTGATAGTAAAGCAGTTGGAAAGTCAAACCGGAGCACCACGAGAGGGACTATTCGTTGAGTTTTAGAAACCTTTCGTATTCACAGTGTGTCCATTCTCTAGGTTTCCCGTACATGTTATAGCTGTAGTAATATTCCCTTCAACCTGGAGAGTTCGGACCCAGGGAATGGGGGCCATGCATTATTGCTTTAAAGGGTCTGCATTTGCTCACCCTATCTCACCAATCCTCTCAGTCCCAAGTGTCCAGCCTTATGCCACATCCAGCTGTCCTTGTAGATAGGGTCATTCCAGGTTTCCTCAGACACCCTGAAGGAATTGTAAAGAATTTCCCTGTTTTTTTGTTTTGGTTTTGAAATTCCTTTTTATAGTGGGTTTGAGCTGATTCTCACTGCCATGTTTATGCCAGTCTAGACACACTTGATTCCCTTACGGAGACATATCAATACATAGGTTTTAATATTCTTACTAGTCAGATCTATTCCTCTGTGGGAAATATGGGTTTTAGAGTCCCTTTCACTGAGGAAGCTGTAGGTCTTGTCTATTCCATAGTTAGTTTTTGGAACGGTACCTGTGCTTATATCAAACTCTGGTTTTATGCATCACCCCACCTCTCCTTCCCCCTTAAGCAGGCATAAGAGTGTTTTCTAAATGTGAGACTCTGTTCTCTTTCCTAACTCAGTTCATGTGTAGCCATGTTTACAGGATCTTCATAAGTCATATCTTATGCTAAGTTTCTTTTTCTGTGTGACATATTTCACTTAGAATCATCATACCTGAACCACTCACTTTGCTGCTACTGGTCTTATGACATTGATTTCATGGCTGAGGGATATTCCATTGTACGTCAGTACCACAATTTTTTGAACCATTTTTATATTTCCTGGGATATTTAAGGTGTACCCAAGTTGAGGTTCTTGTAAGCAGTGCAGCGCTAAATTTGGGGGTGGCTCTGTCTTATTGATTTTCAGTTTTCCCAAGGTATATTCCCTAGAATGGAAGTGCCCTTGGCTCTGTAGCTCTGGTGGTTACTTGTTTTAGGGAACACAATGCACTCCTCCAGTGAGGCAGTTGTCAATTTACATCTCGCCCATCAGCATAACAAGGCTCCCTGTTCTCCAGGGCCTGTCTTGCCTTTCTGGTTTTTACACATTTTGTGGATGTCCCTTTGGACCGGTGGGAAGTGATACTTCTTTGTAGTGCAGATTTGCATTGCCCGCTTGCTTGATTGGCCAAAAAGGGCGTATGCGTTTTCTCCTGAATATATTCAGTAGAAAACGCATACGCCCTTTTTGGCCAAGTGAATCATTGTCGAAGTTGTGCCCCTTTTCCTGTACTTTACAGGCGATTCCTACGTACCTCTTGAAATCTGTTTCCTGCTATTCTGCCTCGCTTTTAAGGCGGCCTCGTTGCCTTCCCTCAACAGATTTTTGGACGATAGTTGTCCTTTATTCTCTGCCAGTTTGTGAATTGCTGTGCCCCTGAGCTCCATTTTTCAACTCGTTTTTTGTGAGCTGAATGCAACTCCAAAATTTTTATTCAGGACCTATACTGGTTCCCGATGGGTGGCTGAGTCTTTGGTTAATTCTTCTTCCTGCCGGGAAATTAGAGTGACATGTGCCCGTCCAAATGCCTAACAGCTACTCTCTCATTGGTTCTCCCTCTTCCCTTCCATCCTCTGCCAAATTGGCAACCTGTGCGAACCAGGAGGTTAAAGGGGCTGTCTCTCCTAGTTGGGAGATTGATAGTAAAGCAGTTGGAAAGTCAAACCGGAGCACCACGAGAGGGACTATTCGTTGAGGTTTAGAAACCTTTCGTATTCACAGTGTGTCCATTCTCTAGGTTTCCCGTACATGTTATAGCTGTAGTAATATTCCCTTCAACCTGGAGAGTTCGGACCCAGGGAATGGGGGCCATGCATTATTGCTTTAAAGGGTCTGAATTTGCTCACCCTATCTCACCAATCCTCTCAGTCCCAAGTGTCCAGCCTTATGCCACATCCAGCTCTCCTTGTAGATAGGGTCATTCCAGGTTTCATCAGACACCCTGAAGGAATTGTAAAGAATTTCCCTGTTTTTTTGTTTTGGTTTTGAAATTCCTTTTTATAGTGGGTTTGAGCTGATTCTCACTGCCATGTTTATGCCAGTCTAGACACACTTGATTCCCTTATGGAGACATATCAATACATAGGTTTTAAGATTCTTACTAGTCAGATCTATTCCTCTGTGGGAAATATGGGTTTTTGAGTCCCTTTCACTGAGGAAGGTGTAGGTCTTGTCTATTCCATAGTTGGTTTTTGGAACGGTACCTGTGTTATATCAAACTCTGGTTTTATGCATCACCCCACCTCTCCTTCCCCCTTAAGCAGGCATAAGAGTGTTTTCTAAATGTGAGACTCTGTTCTCTTTCCTAACTCAGTTCATGTGCAGCCATGTTTACAGGATATTCATAAGTCATATCTTATGCTAAGTTTCTTTTTCTGTGTGACTTATTTCACTTAGAATCATCGTACCTAAACCACTCACTTTGCTGCTACTGGTCTTATGACATTGATTTCATGGCTGAGGGATATTCCATTGTACGTAACTACCACAATTTTTGAACCATTTTTATATTTCCTGGGATATTTAAGGTGTACCCAAGTTGAGGTTCTTGTAAGCAGTGCAGCCCTAAATTTGGGGGTGGCTCTGTCTTATTGATTTTCAGTTTTCCCAAGGTATATTCCCTAGACTGGAAGTGCCCTTGGCTCTGTAGCTCTGGTGTTTACTTGTTTTAGGGAACACAATGCACTCCTCCAGTGAGGCAGTTGGCAATTTACATCTCGCCCATCAGCATACCAAGGCTCCCTGTTCTCCAGGGCCTGTCTTGCCTTTCTGGTTTTTACACATTTTGTGGATGTCCCTTTGGACCGGTGGGAATTGATACTTCTTTGTAGTGCAGATTTGCATTGCCCGCTTGCTTACTTGGCCAAAAAGGGCGTATGCATTTTCTCATGAATATATTCAGTAGAAAACGCGTACGCCCTTTTTGGCCAAGTGAATCATTGTCGAAGTTGTGCCCCTCTTCCTGTGCTTTACAGGCGATTCCTATGTACCTCTTGAAATCTGTTTCCTGCTATTCTGCCTCGCTTTTAAGTCGGCCTCGTTGCCTTCCCTCAACAGATTTTTGGACGATAGTTGTCCTTTATTACTCTGCCAGTTTGTGAATTGCTGTGCCCCTGAGCTCCATTTTTCAACTCATTTTTTTGGGAGCTGAATGCAAGTCCAAAATTTTGGTTCAGGACCTGTACTGGTTCCCGATGGGTGGCTGAGTCTTTGGTTAATTCTTCTTCCTGCCGCGAAATTAGAGTGACATATGCCCGTCCAAATGCCTAACAGCTACTCTCTCATTGGTTCTCCCTCTTCCCTTCCATCCTCTGCCAAATTGGCAACCTGTGCGTACCAGGAGGTTAAAGGGGATGTCTCTCCAAGTTGGGAGATTGATAGTAAAGCAGTTGGAAAGTCAAAACGGAGCACCACGAGAGGAACTATTCGTTGAGTTTTAGAAACCTTTCGTATTCACAGTGTGTCCATTCTCTAGGTTTCCCGTACATGTTATAGCTGTAGTAATATTCCCTTCAACCTGGAGAGTTCGGACCCAGGGAATGGGGGCCATGCATTATTGCTTTAAAGGGTCTGCATTTGCTCACCCTATCTCACCAATCCTCTCAGTCCCAAGTGTCCAGCCTTATGCCACATCCAGCTGTCCTTGTAGATAGGGTCATTCCAGGTTTCATCAGACACCCTGAAGGAATTGTAAAGAATTTCCCTGTTTTTTTGTTTGGGTTTTGAAATTCCTTTTTATAGTGGGTTTGAGCTGATTCTCACTGCCATGTTTATGCCAGTCTAGACACACTTGATTCCCTTACGGAGACATATCAATACATAGGTTTTAATATTCTTACTAGTCAGATCTATTCCTCTGTGGGAAATAAGGGTTTTAGAGTCCCTTTCACAGAGGAAGCTGTAGGTCTTTTCTATTCCATAGTTAGTTTTTGGAACGGTACCTGTGCTTATATCAAACTCTGGTTTTATGCATCACCCCGCCTCTCCTTCCCCCTTAAGCAGGCATAAGAGTGTTTTCTAAATGTGAGACTCTGTTCTCTTTCCTAACTCAGTTCATGTGTAGCCATGTTTACAGGATCTTCATAAGTCATATCTTATGCTAAGTTTCTTTTTCTGTGTGACTTATTTCACTTAGAATCATCGTACCTGAACCACTCACTTTGCTGCTACTGGTCTTATGACATTGATTTCATGGCTGAGGGATATTCCATTGTACGTAACTCCCACAAATTTTTGAACCATTTTTATATTTCCTGGGATATTTAAGGTGTACCCAAGTTGAGGTTCTTGTAAGCAGTGCAGCCCTAAATTTGGGGGTGGCTCTGTCTTATTGATTTTCAGTTTTCCCAAGGTATATTCCCTAGAATGGAAGTGCCCTTGGCTCTGTAGCTCTGGTGGTTTCTTGTTTTAGGGAACACAATGCACTCCTCCAGTGAGGCAGTTGTCAATTTACATCTCGTCCATCAGCATAACAAGGCTCCCTGTTCTCCAGGGCCTGTCTTGCCTTTCTGGTTTTTACACATTTTGTGGATGTCCCTTTGGACCTGTGGGAAGTGATACTCCTTTGTAGTGCAGATTTGCATTGCGTGCTTGCTTGATTGGCCAAAAAGGGCGTATGCGTTTTCTCCTGAATATATTCAGTAGAAAACGCATACGCCCTTCTTGGCCAAGTGAATCATTGTCGAAGTTGTGCCCCTCTTCCTGTGCTTTACAGGCGATTCCTATGTACCTCTTGAAATCTGTTTCCTGCTATTCTGCCTCGCTTTTAAGTCGGCCTCGTTGCCTTCCCTCAACAGATTTTTGGACGATAGTTGTCCTTTATTACTCTGCCAGTTTGTGAATTGCTGTACCCCTGAGGTCCATTTTTCAACTCATTTTTTTGGGAGCTGAATGCAAGTCCAAAATTTTGGTTCAGGACCTGTACTGGTTCCCGATGGGTGGCTGAGTCTTTGGTTAATTCTTCTTCCTGCCGGGAAATTAGAGTGACATATGCCCGTCCAAATGCCTAACAGCTACTCTCTCATTGGTTCTCCCTCTTCCCTTCCATCCTCTGCCAAATTGGCAACCTGTGCGTACCAGGAGGTTAAAGGGGATGTCTCTCCAAGTTGGGAGATTGATAGTAAAGCAGTTGGAAAGTCAAAACGGAGCACCACGAGAGGAACTATTCGTTGAGTTTTAGAAACCTTTCGTATTCACAGTGTGTCCATTCTCTAGGTTTCCCGTACATGTTATAGCTGTAGTAATATTCCCTTCAACCTGGAGAGTTCGGACCCAGGGAATGGGGGCCATGCATTATTGCTTTAAAGGGTCTGCATTTGCTCACCCTATCTCACCAATCCTCTCAGTCCCAAGTGTCCAGCCTTATGCCACATCCAGCTGTCCTTGTAGATAGGGTCATTCCAGGTTTCATCAGACACCCTGAAGGAATTGTAAAGAATTTCCCTGTTTTTTTGTTTGGGTTTTGAAATTCCTTTTTATAGTGGGTTTGAGCTGATTCTCACTGCCATGTTTATGCCAGTCTAGACACACTTGATTCCCTTACGGAGACATATCAATACATAGGTTTTAATATTCTTACTAGTCAGATCTATTCCTCTGTGGGAAATAAGGGTTTTAGAGTCCCTTTCACAGAGGAAGCTGTAGGTCTTTTCTATTCCATAGTTAGTTTTTGGAACGGTACCTGTGCTTATATCAAACTCTGGTTTTATGCATCACCCCGCCTCTCCTTCCCCCTTAAGCAGGCATAAGAGTGTTTTCTAAATGTGAGACTCTGTTCTCTTTCCTAACTCAGTTCATGTGTAGCCATGTTTACAGGATCTTCATAAGTCATATCTTATGCTAAGTTTCTTTTTCTGTGTGACTTATTTCACTTAGAATCATCGTACCTGAACCACTCACTTTGCTGCTACTGGTCTTATGACATTGATTTCATGGCTGAGGGATATTCCATTGTACGTAACTCCCACAATTTTTTGAACCATTTTTATATTTCCTGGGATATTTAAGGTGTACCCAAGTTGAGGTTCTTGTAAGCAGTGCAGCCCTAAATTTGGGGGTGGCTCTGTCTTATTGATTTTCAGTTTTCCCAAGGTATATTCCCTAGAATGGAAGTGCCCTTGGCTCTGTAGCTCTGGTGGTTTCTTGTTTTAGGGAACACAATGCACTCCTCCAGTGAGGCAGTTGTCAATTTACATCTCGTCCATCAGCATAACAAGGCTCCCTGTTCTCCAGGGCCTGTCTTGCCTTTCTGGTTTTTACACATTTTGTGGATGTCCCTTTGGACCTGTGGGAAGTGATACTCCTTTGTAGTGCAGATTTGCATTGCGCGCTTGCTTGATTGGCCAAAAAGGGCGTATGCGTTTTCTCCTGAATATATTCAGTAGAAAACGCATACGCCCTTCTTGGCCAAGTGAATCATTGTCGAAGTTGTGCCCCTCTTCCTGTGCTTTACAGGCGATTCCTATGTACCTCTTGAAATCTGTTTCCTGCTATTCTGCCTCGCTTTTAAGTCGGCCTCGTTGCCTTCCCTCAACAGATTTTTGGACGATAGTTGTCCTTTATTACTCTGCCAGTTTGTGAATTGCTGTACCCCTGAGGTCCATTTTTCAACTCATTTTTTTGGGAGCTGAATGCAAGTCCAAAATTTTGGTTCAGGACCTGTACTTGTTCCCGATGGGTGGCTGAGGCTTTGGTTAATTCTTCTTCCTGCCGGGAATTTAGAGTGACATGTGCCCGTCCAAATGCCTAACAGCTACTCTCTCATTGGTTCTCCCTCTTCCCTTCCATCCTCTGCCAAATTGGCAACCTGTGCGAACCAGGAGGTTAAAGGGGCTGTCTCTCCAAGTTGGGAGATTGATAGTAAAGCAGTTGGAAAGTCAAACCGGAGCACCACGAGAGGGACTATTCGTTGAGTTTTAGAAACCTTTCGTATTCACAGTGTGTCCATTCTCTAGGTTTCCCGTACATGTTATAGCTGTAGTAATATTCCCTTCAACCTGGAGAGTTCGGACCCAGGGAATGGGGGCCATGCATTATTGCTTTAAAGGGTCTGCATTTGCTCACCCTATCTCACCAATCCTCTCAGTCCCAAGTGTCCAGCCTTATGCCACATCCAGCTGTCCTTGTAGATAGGGTCATTCCAGGTTTCCTCAGACACCCTGAAGGAATTGTAAAGAATTTCCCTGTTTTTTTGTTTTGGTTTTGAAATTCCTTTTTATAGTGGGTTTGAGCTGATTCTCACTGCCATGTTTATGCCAGTCTAGACACACTTGATTCCCTTACGGAGACATATCAATACATAGGTTTTAATATTCTTACTAGTCAGATCTATTCCTCTGTGGGAAATATGGGTTTTAGAGTCCCTTTCACTGAGGAAGCTGTAGGTCTTGTCTATTCCATAGTTAGTTTTTGGAACGGTACCTGTGCTTATATCAAACTCTGGTTTTATGCATCACCCCACCTCTCCTTCCCCCTTAAGCAGGCATAAGAGTGTTTTCTAAATGTGAGACTCTGTTCTCTTTCCTAACTCAGTTCATGTGTAGCCATGTTTACAGGATCTTCATAAGTCATATATTATGCTAAGTTTATTTTTCTGTGTGACATATTTCACTTAGAATCATCATACCTGAACCACTCACTTTGCTGCTACTGGTCTTATGACATTGATTTCATGGCTGAGGGATATTCCATTGTACGTCAGTACCACAATTTTTTGAACCATTTTTATATTTCCTGGGATATTTAAGGTGTACCCAAGTTGAGGTTCTTGTAAGCAGTGCAGCCCTAAATTTGGGGGTGGCTCTGTCTTATTGATTTTCAGTTTTCCCAAGGTATATTCCCTAGAATGGAAGTGCCCTTGGTTCTGTAGCTCTGGTGGTTACTTGTTTTAGGGAACACAATGCACTCCTCCAGTGAGGCAGTTGTCAATTTACATCTCGCCCATCAGCATAACAAGGCTCCCTGTTCTCCAGGGCCTGTCTTGCCTTTCTGGTTTTTACACATTTTGTGGATGTCCCTTTGGACCGGTGGGAAGTGATACTTCTTTGTAGTGCAGATTTGCATTGCGCGCTTGCTTGATTGGCCAAAAAGGGCGTATGCGTTTTCTCCTGAATATATTCAGTAGAAAACGCATACGCCCTTTTTGGCCAAGTGAATCATTGTCGAAGTTGTGCCCCTTTTCCTGTGCTTTACAGGCGATTCCTACGTACCTCTTGAAATCTGTTTCCTGCTATTCTGCCTCGCTTTTAAGGCGGCCTCGTTGCCTTCCCTCAACAGATTTTTGGACGATAGTTGTCCTTTATTCTCTGCCAGTTTGTGAATTGCTGTGCCCCTGAGCTCCATTTTTCAACTCGTTTTTTGTGAGCTGAATGCAACTC
The DNA here is from genome assembly GCF_025265405.1 of Mesoplodon densirostris. NCBI lineage: Eukaryota > Metazoa > Chordata > Mammalia > Artiodactyla > Ziphiidae > Mesoplodon > Mesoplodon densirostris. Next base: position 10,548,064 of record NW_026778195.1, on the reverse strand, counting down.
CAAAATTTTTATTCAGGACCTATACTGGTTCCCGATGGGTGGCTGAGTCTTTGGTTAATTCTTCTTCCTGCCGGGAAATTAGAGTGACATGTGCCCGTCCAAATGCCTAACAGCTACTCTCTCATTGGTTCTCCCTCTTCCCTTCCATCCTCTGCCAAATTGGCAACCTGTGCGAACCAGGAGGTTAAAGGGGCTGTCTCTCCTAGTTGGGAGATTGATAGTAAAGCAGTTGGAAAGTCAAACCGGAGCACCACGAGAGGGACTATTCGTTGAGGTTTAGAAACCTTTCGTATTCACAGTGTGTCCATTCTCTAGGTTTCCCGTACATGTTATAGCTGTAGTAATATTCCCTTCAACCTGGAGAGTTCGGACCCAGGGAATGGGGGCCATGCATTATTGCTTTAAAGGGTCTGAATTTGCTCACCCTATCTCACCAATCCTCTCAGTCCCAAGTGTCCAGCCTTATGCCACATCCAGCTCTCCTTGTAGATAGGGTCATTCCAGGTTTCATCAGACACCCTGAAGGAATTGTAAAGAATTTCCCTGTTTTTTTGTTTTGGTTTTGAAATTCCTTTTTATAGTGGGTTTGAGCTGATTCTCACTGCCATGTTTATGCCAGTCTAGACACACTTGATTCCCTTATGGAGACATATCAATACATAGGTTTTAAGATTCTTACTAGTCAGATCTATTCCTCTGTGGGAAATATGGGTTTTTGAGTCCCTTTCACTGAGGAAGGTGTAGGTCTTGTCTATTCCATAGTTGGTTTTTGGAACGGTACCTGTGTTATATCAAACTCTGGTTTTATGCATCACCCCACCTCTCCTTCCCCCTTAAGCAGGCATAAGAGTGTTTTCTAAATGTGAGACTCTGTTCTCTTTCCTAACTCAGTTCATGTGTAGCCATGTTTACAGGATCTTCATAAGTCATATCTTATGCTAAGTTTCTTTTTCTGTGTGACTTATTTCACTTAGAATCATCGTACCTGAACCACTCACTTTGCTGCTACTGGTATTATGACATTGATTTCATGGCTGAGGGATATTCCATTGTACGTAACTACCACAATTTTTGAACCATTTTTATATTTCCTGGGATATTTAAGGTGTACCCAAGTTGAGGTTCTTGTAAGCAGTGCAGCCCTAAATTTGGGGGTGGCTCTGTCTTATTGATTTTCAGTTTTACCAAGGTATATTCCCTAGACTGGAAGTGCCCTTGGCTCTGTAGCTCTGGTTTTTCCTTGTTTTAGGGAACACAATGCACTCCTCCAGTGAGGCAGTTGGCAATTTACATCTCGCCCATCAGCATAACAAGGCTCCCTGTTCTCCAGGGCCTGTCTTGCCTTTCTGGTTTTTACACATTTTGTGGATATCCCTTTGGACCGGTGGGAAGTGATACTTCTTTGTAGTGCAGATTTGCATTGCCCGCTTGCTTGCTTGGCCAAAAAGGTCATATGCGTTTTCTCCTGAATATATTCAGGAGAAAACGCATACGCCCTTTTTGGCCAAGTGAATCATTGTCGAAGTTGTGCCCCTCTTCCTGTGCTTTACAGGCGATTCCTACGTACCTCTTGAAATGTGTTTCCTGCTATTCTGCCTCGCTTTTAAGTTTGCCTCGTTGCCTTCCCTCAACAGATTTTTGGACGATAGTTGTCCGTTATTACTCTGCCAGTTTGTGAATTGCTGTGCCCCTGAGCTCCATTTTTCAACTCGTTTTTTTGTGAGCTGAATGCAAGTCCAAAATTTTGGTTCAGGACCTATACTGGTTCCCGATGGGTGGCTGAGTCTTTGGTTAATTCTTCTTCCTGCCGGGAAATTAGAGTGACATGTGCCCGTCCAAATGCCTAACAGCTACTCTCTCATTGGTTCTCCCTCTTCCCTTCCATCCTCTGCCAAATTGGCAACCGGTGCGAACCAGGAGGTTAAAGGGGCTGTCTCTCCAAGTTGGGAGATTGATAGTAAAGCAGTTGGAAAGTCAAACCGGAGCACCACGAGAGGGACTATTCGTTGAGTTTTAGAAACCTTTTGTATTCACAGTGTGTCCATTCTCTTGGTTTCCCATACATGTTATAGCTGTAGTAATATTCCCTTCAACCTGGAGAGTTCGGACCCAGGGAATGGGGTCCATGCATTATTGCATTAAAGGGTCTGCATTTGCTCACCCTACCTCACCAATCCTCTCAGTCCCAAGTGTCCAGCCTTATGCCACATCCAGCTGTCCTTGTAGATAGGGTCATTCCAGGTTTCATCAGAAACCCTGAAGGAATTGAAAAGAATTTCCCTGTTTTTTTGTTTTGGTTTTGAAATTCCTTTTTATAGTGGGTTTGAGCTGATTCTCACTGCCATGTTTATGCCAGTCTAGACACACTTGATTCCCTTACGGAGACATATCAATACGTAGGTTTTAAGATTCTTACTAGTCAGATCTATTCCTCTTTGGGAAATATGGGTTTTTGAGTCCCTTTCACTGAGGAAGGTGTAGGTCTTGTCTATTCCATAGTTAGTTTTTGGAACGGTACCTGTGCTTATATCAAACTCTGGTTTTATGCATCACCCCACCTCTCCTTTCCCCTTAAGCAGGCATAAGAGTGTTTTCTAAATGTGAGACTCTGTTCTCTTTCCTAACTCAGTTCATGTGTAGCCATGTTTACAGGATCTTCATAAGTCATATCTTATGCTAAGTTTCTTTTTCTGTGTGACTTATTTCACTTAGAATCATCGTACCTGAACCACTCACTTTGCTGCTACTGGTCTTATGACATTGATTTCATGGCTGTGGGACATTCCATTGTACGTAAGTACCACAATTTTTTGAACCGTTTTTATATTTCCTGGGATATTTAAGGTGTACCCAAGTTGAGGTTCTTGTAAGCAGTGCAGCCCTAAATTTGGGGGTGGCTCTGTCTTATTGATTTTCAGTTTTCCCAAGGTATATTCCCTAGACTGGAAGTTCCCTTGGCTCTGTAGCTCTGGTGGTTACTTGTTTTAGGGAACACAATGCACTCCTCCAGTGAGGCAGTTGGCAATTTACATCTCGCCCATCAGCATAACAAGGCTCCCTGTTCTCCAGGGCCTGTCTTGCCTTTCTGGTTTTTACACATTTTGTGGATGTCCCTTTGGACCGGTGGGAAGTGATACTTCTTTGTAGTGCAGATTTGCATTGCCCGCTTGCTTGCTTGGCCAAAAAGGGCGTATGCGTTTTCTCCTGAATATATTCAGTAGAAAACGCATACGCCCTTTTTGGCCAAGTGAATCATTGTCGAAGTTGTGCCCCTCTTCCTGTGCTTTACAGGTGATTCCTACGTACCTCTTGAAATCTGTTTCCTGCTATTCTGCCTCGCTTTTAAGTCGGCCTCTTTGCCTTCCCTCAACAGATTTTTGGACGATAGTTGTCCTTTATTACTCTGCCAGTTTGTGAATTGCTGTGCCCCTGAGGTCCATTTTTCAACTCATTTTTTTGGGAGCTGAATGCAAGTCCAAAATTTTGGTTCAGGACCTGTACTGGTTCCCGATGGGTGGCTGAGTCTTTGGTTAATTCTTCTTCCTGCCGGGAAATTAGAGTGACATGTGCCCGTCCAAATGCCTAACAGCTACTCTCTCATTGGTTCTCCCTCTTCCCTTCCATCCTCTGCCAAATTGGCAACCGGTGCGAACCAGGAGGTTAAAGGGGCTGTCTCTCCAAGTTGGGAGATTGATAGTAAAGCAGTTGGAAAGTCAAACCGGAGCACCACGAGAGGGACTATTCGTTGAGTTTTAGAAAACTTTTGTATTCACAGTGTGTCCATTCTCTTGGTTTCCCATACATGTTATAGCTGTAGTAATATTCCCTTCAACCTGGAGAGTTCGGACCCAGGGAATGGGGTCCATGCATTATTGCATTAAAGGGTCTGCATTTGCTCACCCTACCTCACCAATCCTCTCAGTCCCAAGTGTCCAGCCTTATGCCACATCCAGCTGTCCTTGTAGATAGGGTCATTCCAGGTTTCATCAGAAACCCTGAAGGAATTGAAAAGAATTTCCCTGTTTTTTTGTTTTGGTTTTGAAATTCCTTTTTATAGTGGGTTTGAGCTGATTCTCACTGCCATGTTTATGCCAGTCTAGACACACTTGATTCCCTTACGGAGACATATCAATACGTAGGTTTTAATATTCTTACTAGTCAGATCTATTCCTCTTTGGGAAATATGGGTTTTTGAGTCCCTTTCACTGAGGAAGGTGTAGGTCTTGTCTATTCCATAGTTAGTTTTTGGAACGGTACCTGTGCTTATATCAAACTCTGGTTTTATGCATCACCCCACCTCTCCTTTCCCCTTAAGCAGGCATAAGAGTGTTTTCTAAATGTGAGACTCTGTTCTCTTTCCTAACTCAGTTCATGTGTAGCCATGTTTACAGGATCTTCATAAGTCATATCTTATGCTAAGTTTCTTTTTCTGTGTGACTTATTTCACTTAGAATCATCGTACCTGAACCACTCACTTTGCTGCTACTGGTCTTATGACATTGATTTCATGGCTGTGGGACATTCCATTGTACGTAAGTACCACAATTTTTTGAACCGTTTTTATATTTCCTGGGATATTTAAGGTGTACCCAAGTTGAGGTTCTTGTAAGCAGTGCAGCCCTAAATTTGGGGGTGGCTCTGTCTTATTGATTTTCAGTTTTCCCAAGGTATATTCCCTAGACTGGAAGTTCCCTTGGCTCTGTAGCTCTGGTGGTTACTTGTTTTAGGGAACACAATGCACTCCTCCAGTGAGGCAGTTGGCAATTTACATCTCGCCCATCAGCATAACAAGGCTCCCTGTTCTCCAGGGCCTGTCTTGCCTTTCTGGTTTTTACACATTTTGTGGATGTCCCTTTGGACCGGTGGGAAGTGATACTTCTTTGTAGTGCAGATTTGCATTGCCCGCTTGCTTGCTTGGCCAAAAAGGGCGTATGCGTTTTCTCCTGAATATATTCAGTAGAAAACGCATACGCCCTTTTTGGCCAAGTGAATCATTGTCGAAGTTGTGCCCCTCTTCCTGTGCTTTACAGGTGATTCCTACGTACCTCTTGAAATCTGTTTCCTGCTATTCTGCCTCGCTTTTAAGTCGGCCTCTTTGCCTTCCCTCAACAGATTTTTGGACGATAGTTGTCCTTTATTACTCTGCCAGTTTGTGAATTGCTGTGCCCCTGAGGTCCATTTTTCAACTCATTTTTTTGGGAGCTGAATGCAAGTCCAAAATTTTGGTTCAGGACCTGTACTGGTTCCCGATGGGTGGCTGAGTCTTTGGTTAATTCTTCTTCCTGCCGGGAAATTAGAGTGACATGTGCCCGTCCAAATGCCTAACAGCTACTCTCTCATTGGTTCTCCCTCTTCCCTTCCATCCTCTGCCAAATTGGCAACCTGTGCGAACCAGGAGGTTAAAGGGGCTGTCTCTCCAAGTTGGGAGATTGATAGTAAAGCAGTTGGAAAGTCAAACCGGAGCACCACGAGAGGGACTATTCGTTGAGTTTTAGAAACCTTTCGTATTCACAGTGTGTCCATTCTCTAGGTTTCCCGTACATGTTATAGCTGTAGTAATATTCCCTTCAACCTGGAGAGTTCGGACCCAGGGAATGGGGGCCATGCATTATTGCTTTAAAGGGTCTGCATTTGCTCACCCTATCTCACCAATCCTCTCAGTCCCAAGTGTCCAGCCTTATGCCACATCCAGCTGTCCTTGTAGATAGGGTCATTCCAGGTTTCATCAGACACCCTGAAGGAATTGTAAAGAATTTCCCTGTTTTTTTGTTTTGGTTTTGAAATTCCTTTTTATAGTGGGTTTGAGCTGATTCTCACTGCCATGTTTATGCCAGTCTAGACACACTTGATTCCCTTACGGAGACATATCAATACATAGGTTTTAAGATTCTTACTAGTCAGATCTATTCCTCTGTGGGAAATATGGGTTTTTGAGTCCCTTTCACTGAGGAAGGTGTAGGTCTTGTCTATTCCATAGTTGGTTTTTGGAACGGTACCTGTGCTTATATCAAACTCTGGTTTTATGCATCACCCCACCTCTCCTTCCCCCTTAAGCAGGCATAAGAGAGTTTTCTAAATGTGAGACTCTGTTCTCTTTCCTAACTCAGTTCATGTGTAGCCATGTTTACAGGATCTTCATAAGTCATATCTTATGCTAAGTTTCTTTTTCTGTGTGACTTATTTCACTTAGAATCATCGTACCTGAACCACTCACTTTGCTGCTACTGGTCTTAAGACATTGATTTCATGGCTGAGGGATATTCCATTGTACGTAACTCCCACAATTTTTTGAACCATTTTTATATTTCCTGGGATATTTAAGGTGTACCCAAGTTGAGGTTCTTGTAAGCAGTGCAGCCCTAAATTTGGGGGTGGCTCTGTCTTATTGATTTTCAGTTTTCCCAAGGTATATTCCCTAGAATGGAAGTGCCCTTGGCTCTGTAGCTCTGGTGGTTACTTGTTTTAGGGAACACAATGCACTCCTCCAGTGAGGCAGTTGTCAATTTACATCTCGTCCATCAGCATAACAAGGCTCCCTGTTCTCCAGGGCCTGTCTTGCCTTTCTGGTTTTTACACATTTTGTGGATGTCCCTTTGGACCGGTGGGAAGTGATACTTCTTTGTAGTGCAGATTTGCATTGCGCGCTTGCTTGATTGGCCAAAAAGGTCGTATGCGTTTTCTCCTGAATATATTCAGTAGAAAACGCATACGCCCTTTTTGGCCAAGTGAATCATTGTCGAAGTTGTGCCCCTCTTCCTGTTCTTTACAGGCGATTCCTACGTACCTCTTGAAATCTGTTTCCTGCTATTCTGCCTCGCTTTTAAGTCGGCCTCGTTGCCTTCGCTCAACAGATTTTTGGACGATAGTTGTCCTTTATTCTCTGCCAGTTTGTGAATTGATGTGCCCCTGAGCTCCATTTTTCAACTCGTTTTTTTGTGAGCTGAATGCAAGTCCAAAATTTTGGTTCAGGACCTATACTGGTTCCCGATGGGTGGCTGCGTCTTTGGTTAATTCTTCTTCCTGCCGGGAAATTAGAGTGACATGTGCCCGTCCAAATGCCTAACAGCTACTCTCTCATTGGTTCTCCCTCTTCCTTTCCATCCTCTGCCAAATTGGCAACCTGTGCGAACCAGGAGGTTAAAGGGGCTGTCTCTCCAAGTTGGGAGATTGATAGTAAAGCAGTTGGAAAGTCAAACCGGAGCACCACGAGAGGAACTATTCGTTGAGTTTTAGAAACCTTTCATATTCACAGTGTGTCCATTCTCTAGGTTTCCCGTACATGTTATAACTGTAGTAATATTCCCTTCAACCTGGAGAGTTCGGACCCAGGGAATGCGGGCCATGCATTATTGCTTTAAAGGGTCTGCATTTGCTCACCCTATCTCACCAATCCTCTCAGTCCCAAGTGTCCAGCCTTATGCCACATCCAGCTGTCCTTGTAGATAGGGTCATTCCAGGTTTCATCAGACACCCTGAAGGAATTGTAAAGAATTTCCCTGTTTTTTTTGTTTTGGTTTTGAAATTCCTTTTTATAGTGGGTTTCAGCTGATTCTCACTGCCATGTTTATGCCAGTCTAGACACCCTTGATTCCCTTATGGAGACATATCAATACATAGGTTTTAAGATTCTTACTAGTCAGATCTATTCCTCTGTGGGAAATATGGGTTTTTGAGTCCCTTTCACTGAGGAAGGTGTAGGTCTTGTCTATTCCATAGTTAGGTTTTTGAACGGTACCTGTGCTTATATCAAACTCTGGTTTTATGCATCACCCCACCTCTCCTTCCCCCTTAAGCAGGCATAAGAGTGTTTTCTAAATGTGAGACTCTGTTCTCTTTCCTAACTCAGTTCATGTGTAGCCATGTTTACAGGATCTTCATAAGTCATATCTTATGCTAAGTTTCTTTTTCTGTGTGACTTATTTCACTTAGAATCATCGTACCTGAACCACTCACTTTGCTGCTACTGGTCTTATGACATTGATTTCATGGCTGAGGGATATTCCATTGTACGTAACTCCCACAATTTTTTGAACCATTTTTATATTTCCTGGGATATTTAAGGTGTACCCAAGTTGAGGTTCTTGTAAGCAGTGCAGCCCTAAATTTGGGGGTGGCTCTGTCTTATTGATTTTCAGTTTTCCCAAGGTATATTCCCTAGACTGGAAGTGCCCTTGGCTCTGTAGCTCTGGTGGTTACTTGTTTTAGGGAACACAATGCACTCCTCCAGTGAGGCAGTTGGCAATTTACATCTCGCCCATCAGCATAACAAGGCTCCCTGTTCTCCAGGGCCTGTCTTGCCTTTCTGGTTTTTACACATTTTGTGGATGTCCCTTTGGACCGGTGGGAAGTGATACTTCTTTGTAGTGCAGATTTGCATTGCCCGCTTGCTTGCTTGGCCAAAAAGGGCGTATGCGTTTTCTCCTGAATATATTCAGTAGAAAACGCATACGCCCTTTTTGGCCAAGTGAATCATTGTCGAAGTTGTGCCCCTCTTCCTGTGCTTTACAGGTGATTCCTACGTACCTCTTGAAATCTGTTTACTGCTATTCTGCCCCGCTTTTAAGTCGACCTCGTTGCCTTCCCTCAACAGATTTTTGGACGATAGTTGTCCTTTATTACTCTGCCAGTTTGTGAATTGCTGTGCCCCTGAGGTCCATTTTTCAACTCATTTTTTTGGGAGCTGAATGCAAGTCCAAAATTTTGGTTCAGGACCTGTACTGGTTCCCGATGGGTGGCTGAGTCTTTGGTTAATTCTTCTTCCTGCCGGGAAATTAGAGTGACATGTGCCCGTCCAAATGCCTAACAGCTACTCTCTCATTGGTTCTCCCTCTTCCCTTCCATCCTCTGCCAAATTGGCAACCTGTGCGAACCAGGAGGTTAAAGGGGCTGTCTCTCCAAGTTGGGAGATTGATAGTAAAGCAGTTGGAAAGTCAAACCGGAGCACCACGAGAGGGACTATTCGTTGAGTTTTAGAAACCTTTCGTATTCACAGTGTGTCCATTCTCTAGGTTTCCCGTACATGTTATAGCTGTAGTAATATTCCCTTCAACCTGGAGAGTTCGGACCCAGGGAATGGGGGCCATGCATTATTGCTTTAAAGGGTCTGCATTTGCTCACCCTATCTCACCAATCCTCTCAGTCCCAAGTGTCCAGCCTTATGCCACATCCAGCTGTCCTTGTAGATAGGGTCATTCCAGGTTTCATCAGACACCCTGAAGGAATTGTAAAGAATTTCCCTGTTTTTTTGTTTTGGTTTTGAAATTCCTTTTTATAGTGGGTTTGAGCTGATTCTCACTGCCATGTTTATGCCAGTCTAGACACACTTGATTCCCTTACGGAGACATATCAATACATAGGTTTTAAGATTCTTACTAGTCAGATCTATTCCTCTGTGGGAAATATGGGTTTTTGAGTCCCTTTCACTGAGGAAGGTGTAGGTCTTGTCTATTCCATAGTTGGTTTTTGGAACGGTACCTGTGCTTATATCAAACTCTGGTTTTATGCATCACCCCACCTCTCCTTCCCCCTTAAGCAGGCATAAGAGAGTTTTCTAAATGTGAGACTCTGTTCTCTTTCCTAACTCAGTTCATGTGTAGCCATGTTTACAGGATCTTCATAAGTCATATCTTATGCTAAGTTTCTTTTTCTGTGTGACTTATTTCACTTAGAATCATCGTACCTGAACCACTCACTTTGCTGCTACTGGTCTTAAGACATTGATTTCATGGCTGAGGGATATTCCATTGTACGTAACTCCCACAATTTTTTGAACCATTTTTATATTTCCTGGGATATTTAAGGTGTACCCAAGTTGAGGTTCTTGTAAGCAGTGCAGCCCTAAATTTGGGGGTGGCTCTGTCTTATTGATTTTCAGTTTTCCCAAGGTATATTCCCTAGACTGGAAGTGCCCTTGGCTCTGTAGCTCTGGTGTTTACTTGTTTTAGGGAACACAATGCACTCCTCCAGTGAGGCAGTTGTCAATTTACATCTCGTCCATCAGCATAACAAGGCTCCCTGTTCTCCAGGGCCTGTCTTGCCTTTCTGGTTTTTACACATTTTGTGGATGTCCCTTTGGACCGGTGGGAAGTGATACTTCTTTGTAGTGCAGATTTGCATTGCCCGCTTGCTTGCTTGGCCAAAAAGGTCATATGCGTTTTCTCCTGAATATATTCAGTAGAAAACGCATACGCCCTTTTTGGCCAAGTGAATCATTGTCGAAGTTGTGCCCCTCTTCCTGTGCTTTACAGGCGATTCCTACGTACCTCTTGAAATCTGTTTCCTGCTATTCTGCCTCGCTTTTAAGTCGGCCTCGTTGCCTTCCCTCAACAGATTTTTGGACGATAGTTGTCCTTTATTCTCTGCCAGTTTGTCAATTGCTGTGCCCCTGAGCTCCATTTTTTAACTCGTTTTTTGTGAGCTGAATGCAAGTCCAAAATTTTTGTTCAGGACCTATACTGGTTCCCGATGGGTGGCTGAGTCTTTGGTTAATTCTTCTTCCTGCCGGGAAATTAGAGTGACATGTGCCCGTCCAAATGCCTAACAGCTACTCTCTCATTGGTTCTCCCTCTTCCCTTCCATCCTCTGCCAAATTGGCAACCTGTGCGAACCAGGAGGTTAAAGGGGCTGTCTCTCCAAGTTGGGAGATTGATAGTAAAGCAGTTGGAAAGTCAAACCGGAGCACCACGAGAGGGACTATTCGTTGAGTTTTAGAAACCTTTCGTATTCACAGTGTGTCCATTCTCTTGGTTTCCCATACATGTTATAGCTGTAGTAATATTCCCTTCAACCTGGAGAGTTCGGACCCAGGGAATGGGGTCCATGCATTATTGCATTAAAGGGTCTGCATTTGCTCACCCTATCTCACCAATCCTCTCAGTCCCAAGTGTCCAGCCTTATGCCACATCCAGCTGTCCTTGTAGATAGGGTCATTCCAGGTTTCATCAGACACCCTGAAGGAATTGTAAAGAATTTCCCTGTTTTTTTGTTTGGGTTTTGAAATTCCTTTTTATAGTGGGTTTGAGCTGATTCTCACTGCCATGTTTATGCCAGTCTAGACACACTTGATTCCCTTACGGAGACATATCAATACATAGGTTTTAATATTCTTACTAGTCAGATCTATTCCTCTGTGGGAAATAAGGGTTTTAGAGTCCCTTTCACAGAGGAAGCTGTAGGTCTTTTCTATTCCATAGTTAGTTTTTGGAACGGTACCTGTGCTTATATCAAACTCTGGTTTTATGCATCACCCCGCCTCTCCTTCCCCCTTAAGCAGGCATAAGAGTGTTTTCTAAATGTGAGACTCTGTTCTCTTTCCTAACTCAGTTCATGTGCAGCCATGTTTACAGGATCTTCATAAGTCATATCTTATGCTAAGTTTCTTTTTCTGTGTGACTTATTTCACTTAGAATCATCGTACCTAAACCACTCACTTTGCTGCTACTGGTCTTATGACATTGATTTCATAGATGAGGGATATTCCATTGTACGTAACTACCACAATTTTTGAACCATTTTTATATTTCCTGGGATATTTAAGGTGTACCCATGTTGAGGTTCTTGTAAGCAGTGCAGCCCTAAATTTGGGGGTGGCTCTGTCTTATTGATTTTCAGTTTTCCCAAGGTATATTCCCTAGACTGGAAGTGCCCTTGGCTCTGTAGCTCTGGTGGTTACTTGTTTTAGGGAACACAATGCACTCCTCCAGTGAGGCAGTTGGCAATTTACATCTCGCCCATCAGCATAACAAGGCTCCCTGTTCTCCAGGGCCTGTCTTGCCTTTCTGGTTTTTACACATTTTGTGGATGTCCCTTTGGACCGGTGGGAATTGATACTTCTTTGTAGTGCAGATTTGCATTGCCCGCTTGCTTACTTGGCCAAAAAGGGCGTATGCATTTTCTCATGAATATATTCAGTAGAAAACGCGTACGCCCTTTTTGGCCAAGTGAATCATTGTCGAAGTTGTGCCCCTCTTCCTGTGCTTTACAGGCGATTCCTATGTACCTCTTGAAATCTGTTTCCTGCTATTCTGCCTCGCTTTTAAGTCGGCCTCGTTGCCTTCCCTCAACAGATTTTTGGACGAGAGTTGTCCTTTATTACTCTGCCAGTTTGTGAATTGCTGTGCCCCTGAGCTCCAATTTTCAACTCATTTTTTTGGGAGCTGAATGCAAGTCCAAAATTTTGGTTCAGGACCTGTACTGGTTCCCGATGGGTGGCTGAGTCTTTGGTTAATTCTTCTTCCTGCCGGGAAATTAGAGTGACATATGCCCGTCCAAATGCCTAACAGCTACTCTCTCATTGGTTCTCCCTCTTCCCTTCCATCCTCTACCAAATTGGCAACCTGTGCGAACCAGGAGGTTAAAGGGGATGTCTCTCCAAGTTGGGAGATTGATAGTAAAGCAGTTGGAAAGTCAAAACGGAGCACCACGAGAGGAACTATTCGTTGAGTTTTAGAAACCTTTCGTATTCACAGTGTGTCCATTCTCTAGGTTTCCCGTACATGTTATAGCTGTAGTAATATTCCCTTCAACCTGGAGAGTTCGGACCCAGGGAATGGGGGCCATGCATTATTGCTTTAAAGGGTCTGCATTTGCTCACCCTATCTCACCAATCCTCTCAGTCCCAAGTGTCCAGCCTTATGCCACATCCAGCTGTCCTTGTAGATAGGGTCATTCCAGGTTTCATCAGACACCGTGAAGGAATTGTAAAGAATTTCCCTGTTTTTTTGTTAGGGTTTTGAAATTCCTTTTTATAGTGGGTTTGAGCTGATTCTCACTGCCATGTTTATGCCAGTCTAGACACACTTGATTCCCTTACGGAGACATATCAATACATAGGTTTTAATATTCTTACTAGTCAGATCTATTCCTCTGTGGAAATAAGGGTTTTTGAGTCCCTTTCACTGAGGAAGCTGTAGGTCTTGTCTATTCCATAGTTAGTTTTTGGAACGGTACCTGTGCTTATATCAAACTCTGGTTTTATGCATCACCCCACCTCTCCTTCCCCCTTAAACAGGCATAAGAGTGTTTTCTAAATGTGAGACTCTGTTCTCTTTCCTAACTCAGTTCATGTGTAGCCATGTTTACAGGATCTTCATAAGTCATATCTTATGCTAAGTTTCTTTTTCTGTGTGACTTATTTCACTTAGAATCATCGTACCTGAACCACTCACTTTGCTGCTACTGGTCTTATGACATTGATTTCATGGCTGAGGGATATTCCATTGTACGTAACTCCCACAATTTTTTGAACCATTTTTATATTTCCTGGGATATTTAAGGTGTACCCAAGTTGAGGTTCTTGTAAGCAGTGCAGCCCTAAATTTGGGGGTGGCTCTGTCTTATTGATTTTCAGTTTTCCCAAGGTATATTCCCTAGAATGGAAGTGCCCTTGGCTCTGTAGCTCTGGTGGTTACTTGTTTTAGGGAACACAATGCACTCCTCCAGTGAGGCAGTTGTCAATTTACATCTCGCCCATCAGCATAACAAGGCTCCCTGTTTTCCAGGGCCTGTCTTGCCTTTCTGGTTTTTACACATTTTGTGGATGTCCCTTTGGACCGGTGGGAAGTGATACTTCTTTGTAGTGCAGATTTGCATTGCGCGCTTGCTTGATTGGCCAAAATGGTCGTATGCGTTTTCTCCTGAATATATTCAGTAGAAAACGCATACGCCCTTTTTGGCCAAGTGAATCATTGTCGAAGTTGTGCCCCTTTTCCTGTGCTTTACAGGCGATTCCTACGTACCTCTTGAAATCTGTTTCCTGCTATTCTGCCTCGCTTTTAAGGCGGCCTCGTTGCCTTCCCTCAACAGATTTTTGGACGATAGTTGTCCTTTATTCTCTGCCAGTTTGTGAATTGCTGTGCCCCTGAGCTCCATTTTTCAACTCGTTTTTTGTGAGCTGAATGCAACTCCAAAATTTTTATTCAGTACCTATACTGGTTCCCGATGGGTGGCTGAGTCTTTGGTTAATTCTTCTTCCTGCCGGGAAATTAGAGTGACATGTGCCCGTCCAAATGCCTAACAGCTACTCTCTCATTGGTTCTCCCTCTTCCCTTCCATCCTCTGCCAAATTGGCAACCTGTGCGAACCAGGAGGTTAAAGGGGCTGTCTCTCCTAGTTGGGAGATTGATAGTAAAGCAGTTGGAAAGTCAAACCGGAGCACCACGAGAGGGACTATTCGTTGAGTTTTAGAAACCTTTCGTATTCACAGTGTGTCCATTCTCTAGGTTTCCCGTACATGTTATAGCTGTAGTAATATTCCCTTCAACCTGGAGAGTTCGGACCCAGGGAATGGGGGCCATGCATTATTGCTTTAAAGGGTCTGAATTTGCTCACCCTATCTCACCAATCCTCTCAGTCCCAAGTGTCCAGCCTTATGCCACATCCAGCTCTCCTTGTAGATAGGGTCATTCCAGGTTTCATCAGACACCCTGAAGGAATTGTAAAGAATTTCCCTGTTTTATTGTTTTGGTTTTGAAATTCCTTTTTATAGTGGGTTTGAGCTGATTCTCACTGCCATGTTTATGCCAGTCTAGACACACTTGATTCCCTTATGGAGACATATCAATACATAGGTTTTAAGATTCTTACTAGTCAGATCTATTCCTCTGTGGGAAATATGGGTTTTTGAGTCCCTTTCACTGAGGAAGGTGTAGGTCTTGTCTATTCCATAGTTGGTTTTTGGAACGGTACCTGTGTTATATCAAACTCTGGTTTTATGCATCACCCCACCTCTCCTTCCCCCTTAAGCAGGCATAAGAGTGTTTTCTAAATGTGAGACTCTGTTCTCTTTCCTAACTCAGTTCATGTGTAGCCATGTTTACAGGATCTTCATAAGTCATATCTTATGCTAAGTTTCTTTTTCTGTGTGACTTATTTCACTTAGAATCATCGTACCTGAACCACTCACTTTGCTGATACTGGTCTTATGACATTGATTTCATGGCTGAGGGATATTCCATTGTACGTAACTACCACAATTTTTGAACCATTTTTATATTTCCTGGGATATTTAAGGTGTACCCAAGTTGAGGTTCTTGTAAGCAGTGCAGCCCTAAATTTGGGGGTGGCTCTGTCTTATTGATTTTCAGTTTTCCCAAGGTATATTCCCTAGACTGGAAGTGCCCTTGGCTCTGTAGCTCTGGTGTTTACTTGTTTTAGGGAACACAATGCACTCCTCCAGTGAGGCAGTTGGCAATTTACATCTCGCCCATCAGCATACCAAGGCTCCCTGTTCTCCAGGGCCTGTCTTGCCTTTCTGGTTTTTACACATTTTGTGGATGTCCCTTTGGACCGGTGGGAAGTGATACTTCTTTGTAGTGCAGATTTGCATTGCCCGCTTGCTTGCTTGGCCAAAAAGGTCGTATGCGTTTTCTCCTGAATATATTCAGGAGAAAACGCATACGCCCATTTTGGCCAAGTGAATCATTGTCAAAGTTGTGCCCCTCTTCCTGTGCTTTACAGGCGATTCCTACGTACCTCTTGAAATCTGTTTCCTGCTATTCTGCCTCGCTTTTAAGTTGGCCTCGTTGCCTTCCCTCAACAGATTTTTGGACGATAGTTGTCCGTTATTACTCTGCCAGTTTGTGAACTGCTGTGCCCCTGAGCTCCATTTTTCAACTCGTTTTTTGTGAGCTGAATGCAAGTCCAAAATTTTGGTTCAGGAACTATACTGGTTCCCGATGGGTGGCTGAGTCTTTGGTTAATTCTTCTTCCTGCCGGGAAATTAGAGTGACATGTGCCCGTCCAAATGCCTAACAGCTACTCTCTCATTGGTTCTCCCTCTTCCCTTCCATCCTCTGCCAAATTGGCAACCTGTGCGAACCAGGAGGTTAAAGGGGCTGTCTCTCCAAGTTGGGAGATTGATAGTAAAGCAGTTGGAAAGTCAAACCGGAGCACCACAAGAGGGACTATTCGTTGAGTTTTAGAAACCTTTCGTATTCACAGTGTGTCCATTCTCTTGGTTTCCCATACATGTTATAGCTGTAGTAATATTCCCTTCAACCTGGAGAGTTCGGACCCAGGGAATGGGGTCCATGCATTATTGCATTAAAGGGTCTGCATTTGCTCACCCTATCTCACCAATCCTCTCAGTCCCAAGTGTCCAGCCTTATTCCACATCCAGCTCTCCTTGTAGATAGGGTCATTCCACGTTTCATCAGACACCCTGAAGGAATTGTAAAGAATTTCCCTGTTTTTTTGTTTTGGTTTTGAAATTCCTTTTTATAGTGGGTGTGAGCTGATTCTCACTGCCATGTTTATGCCAGTCTAGACACACTTGATTCCCTTATGGAGACATATCAATACATAGGTTTTAAGATTCTTACTAGTCAGATCTATTCCTCTGTGGGAAATATGGGTTTTTGAGTCCCTTTCACTGAGGAAGGTGTAGGTCTTGTCTATTCCATAGTTGGTTTTTGGAACGGTACCTGTGCTTATATCAAACTCTGGTTTTATGCATCACCCCATCTCTCCTTCCCCCTTAAGCAGGCATAAGAGTGTTTTCTAAATGTGAGACTCTGTTCTCTTTCCTAACTCAGTTCATGTGTAGCCATGTTTACAGGATCTTCATAAGTCATATCTTATGCTAAGTTTCTTTTTCTGTGTGACTTATTTCACTTAGAATCATCGTACCTAAACCACTCACTTTGCTGCTACTGGTCTTATGACATTGATTTCATGGATGAGGGATATTCCATTGTACGTAACTACCACAATTTTTGAACCATTTTTATATTTCCTGGGATATTTAAGGTGTACCCATGTTGAGGTTCTTGTAAGCAGTGCAGCCCTAAATTTGGGGGTGGCTCTGTCTTATTGATTTTCAGTTTTCCCAAGGTATATTCCCTAGACTGGAAGTGCCCTTGGCTCTGTAGCTCTGGTGTTTACTTGTTTTAGGGAACACAATGCACTCCTCCAGTGAGGCAGTTGGCAATTTACATCTCGCCCATCAGCATAACAAGGCTCCCTGTTCTCCAGGGCCTGTCTTGCCTTTCTGGTTTTTACACATTTTGTGGATGTCCCTTTGGACCGGTGGGAATTGATACTTCTTTGTAGTGCAGATTTGCATTGCCCGCTTGCTTACTTGGCCAAAAAGGGCGTATGCATTTTCTCATGAATATATTCAGTAGAAAACGCATACGCCCTTTTTGGCCAAGTGAATCATTGTCGAAGTTGTGCCCCTCTTCCTGTGCTTTACAGGCGATTCCTATGTACCTCTTGAAATCTGTTTCCTGCTATTCTGCCTCGCTTTTAAGTCGGCCTCGTTGCCTTCCCTCAACAGATTTTTGGACGAGAGTTGTCCTTTATTACTCTGCCAGTTTGTGAATTGCTGTGCCCCTGAGCTCCATTTTTCAACTCATTTTTTTGGGAGCTGAATGCAAGTCCAAAATTTTGGTTCAGGACCTGTACTGGTTCCCGATGGGTGGCTGAGTCTTTGGTTAATTCTTCTTCCTGCCGGGAAATTAGAGTGACATATGCCCGTCCAAATGCCTAACAGCTACTCTCTCATTGGTTCTCCCTCTTCCCTTCCATCCTCTACCAAATTGGCAACCTGTGCGAACCAGGAGGTTAAAGGGGATGTCTCTCCAAGTTGGGAGATTGATAGTAAAGCAGTTGGAAAGTCAAAACGGAGCACCACGAGAGGAACTATTCGTTGAGTTTTAGAAACCTTTCGTATTCACAGTGTGTCCATTCTCTAGGTTTCCCGTACATGTTATAGCTGTAGTAATATTCCCTTCAACCTGGAGAGTTCGGACCCAGGTAATGGGGGCCATGCATTATTGCTTTAAAGGGTCTGCATTTGCTCACCCTATCTCACCAATCCTCTCAGTCCCAAGTGTCCAGCCTTATGCCACATCCAGCTGTCCTTGTAGATAGGGTCATTCCAGGTTTCATCAGACACCGTGAAGGAATTGTAAAGAATTTCCCTGTTTTTTTGTTTGGGTTTTGAAATTCCTTTTTATAGTGGGTTTGAGCTGATTCTCACTGCCATGTTTATGCCAGTCTAGACACACTTGATTCCCTTACGGAGACATATCAATACATAGGTTTTAATATTCTTACTAGTCAGATCTATTCCTCTGTGGGAAATAAGGGTTTTAGAGTCCCTTTCACTGAGGAAGCTGTAGGTCTTGTCTATTCCATAGTTAGTTTTTGGAACGGTACCTGTGCTTATATCAAACTCTGGTTTTATGCATCACCCCACCTCTCCTTCCCCCTTAAACAGGCATAAGAGTGTTTTCTAAATGTGAGACTCTGTTCTCTTTCCTAACTCAGTTCATGTGTAGCCATGTTTACAGGATCTTCATAAGTCATATCTTATGCTAAGTTTCTTTTTCTGTGTGACTTATTTCACTTAGAATCATCGTACCTGAACCACTCACTTTGCTGCTACTGGTCTTATGACATTGATTTCATGGCTGAGGGATATTCCATTGTACGTAACTCCCACAATTTTTTGAACCATTTTTATATTTCCTGGGATATTTAAGGTGTACCCAAGTTGAGGTTCTTGTAAGCAGTTCAGCCCTAAATTTGGGGGTGGCTCTGTCTTATTGATTTTCAGTTTTCCCAAGGTATATTCCCTAGAATGGAAGTGCCCTTGGCTCTGTAGCTCTGGTGGTTACTTGTTTTAGGGAACACAATGCACTCCTCCAGTGAGGCAGTTGGCAATTTACATCTCGTCCATCAGCATAACAAGGCTCCCTGTTCTCCAGGGCCTGTCTTGCCTTTCTGGTTTTTACACATTTTGTGGATGTCCCTTTGGACCGGTGGGAAGTGATACTCCTTTGCAGTGCAGATTTGCATTGCGCGCTTGCTTGATTGGCCAAAAAGGGCGTATGCGTTTTCTCCTGAATATATTCAGTAGAAAACGCATACGCCCTTTTTGGCCAAGTGAATCATTGTCGAAGTTGTGCCCCTCTTCCTGTGCTTTACAGGCGATTCCTATGTACCTCTTGAAATCTGTTTCCTGCTATTCTGCCTCGCTTTTAAGTCGGCCTCGTTGCCTTCCCTCAACAGATTTTTGGACGATAGTTGTCCTTTTTCACTCTGCCAGTTTGTGAATTGCTGTGCCTCTGAGGTCCATTTTTCAACTCATTTTTTTGGGAGCTGAATGCAAGTCCAAAATTTTGGTTCAGGACCTGTACTGGTTCCCGATGGGTGGCTGAGTCTTTGGTTAATTCTTCTTCCTGCCGGGAAATTAGAGTGACATGTGCCCGTCCAAATGCCTAACAGCTACTCTCTCATTGGTTCTCCCTCTTCCCTTCCATCCTCTGCCAAATTGGCAACCTGTGCGAACCAGGAGGTTAAAGGGGATGTCTCTCCAAGTTGGGAGATTGATAGTAAAGCAGTTGGAAAGTCAAAACGGAGCACCACGAGAGGAACTATTCGTTGAGTTTTAGAAACCTTTCGTATTCACAGTGTGTCCATTCTCTAGGTTTCCCGTACATGTTATAGCTGTAGTAATATTCCCTTCAACCTGGAGAGTTCGGACCCAGGGAATGGGGGCCATGCATTATTGCTTTAAAGGGTCTGCATTTGCTCACCCTATCTCACCAATCCTCTCAGTCCCAAGTGTCCAGCCTTATGCCACATCCAGCTGTCCTTGTAGATAGGGTCATTCCAGGTTTCATCAGACACCCTGAAGGAATTGTAAAGAATTTCCCTGTTTTTTTGTTTGGGTTTTGAAATTCCTTTTTATAGTGGGTTTGAGCTGATTCTCACTGCCATGTTTATGCCAGTCTAGACACACTTGATTCCCCTACGGAGACATATCAATACATAGGTTTTAAGATTCTTACTAGTCAGATCTATTCCTCTGTGGGAAATATGGGTTTTTGAGTCCCTTTCACTGAGGAAGGTGTAGGTCTTGTCTATTCCATAGTTGGTTTTTGGAACGGTACCTGTGCTTATATCAAACTCTGGTTTTATGCATCACCCCACCTCTCCTTCCCCCTTAAGCAGGCATAAGAGTGTTTTCTAAATGTGAGACTCTGTTCTCTTTCCTAACTCAGTTCATGTGTAGCCATGTTTACAGGATCTTCATAAGTCATATCTTATGCTAAGTTTCTTTTTCTGTGTGACTTATTTCACTTAGAATCATCGTACCTGAACCACTCACTTTGCTGCTACTGGTCTTATGACATTGATTTCATGGCTGAGGGATATTCCATTGTACGTCAGTACCACAATTTTTTGAACCATTTTTATATTTCCTGGGATATTTAAGGTGTACCCAAGTTGAGGTTCTTGTAAGCAGTGCAGCCCTAAATTTGGGGGTGGCTCTGTCTTATTGATTTTCAGTTTTCCCAAGGTATATTCCCTAGACTGGAAGTGCCCTTGGCTCTGTAGCTCTGGTGTTTACTTCTTTTAGGGAACACAATGCACTTCTCCAGTGAGGCAGTTGGCAATTTACATCTCTTCCATCAGCATAACAAGGCTCCCTGTTCTCCAGGGCCTGTCTTGCCTTTCTGGTTTTTACACATTTTGTGGATGTCCCTTTAGACCGGTGGGAAGTGATACTTCTTTGTAGTGCAGATTTGCATTGCCCGCTTGCTTGATTGGCCAAAAAGGGCGTATGCGTTTTCTCCTGAATATATTCAGTAGAAAACGTGTACGCCCTTTTTGGCCAAGTGAATCATTGTCGAAGTTGTGCCCCTCTTCCTGTGCTTTACAGGCGATTCCTACGTACCTCTTGAAATCTGTTTCCTGCTATTCTGCCTCGCTTTTAAGTCGGCCTCGTTGCCTTCCCTCAACAGATTTTTGGACGATAGTTGTCCTTTATTACTCTGCCAGGTTGTGAATTGCTGTGCCCCTGAGCTCCATTTTTCAACTCGTTTTTTGTGAGCTGAATGCAAGTCCAAAATTTTGGTTCAGGACCTATACTGGTTCCCGATGGGTGGCTGAGTCTTTGCTTAATTCTTCTTCCTGCCGGGAAATTAGAGTGACATGTGCCCGTCCAAATGCCTAACAGCTACTCTCTCATTGGTTCTCCCTCTTCCCTTCCATCCTCTGCCAAATTGGCAACCTGTGCGAACCAGGAGGTTAAAGGGGCTGTCTCTCCTAGTTGGGAGATTGATAGTAAAGCAGTTGGAAAGTCAAACCGGAGCACCACGAGAGGGATTATTCGTTGAGTTTTAGAAACCTTTCGTATTCACAGTGTGTCCATTCTCTAGGTTTCCCGTACATGTTATAGCTGTAGTAATATTCCCTTCAACCTGGAGAGTTCGGACCCAGGGAATGGGGGCCATGCATTATTGCTTTAAAGGGTCTGAATTTGCTCACCCTATCTCACCAATCCTCTCAGTCCCAAGTGTCCAGCCTTATGCCACATCCAGCTCTCCTTGTAGATAGGGTCATTCCAGGTTTCATCAGACACCCTGAAGGAATTGTAAAGAATTTCCCTGTTTTATTGTTTTGGTTTTGAAATTCCTTTTTATAGTGGGTTTGAGCTGATTCTCACTGCCATGTTTATGCCAGTCTAGACACACTTGATTCCCTTATGGAGACATATCAATACATAGGTTTTAAGATTCTTACTAGTCAGATCTATTCCTCTGTGGGAAATATGGGTTTTTGAGTCCCTTTCACTGAGGAAGGTGTAGGTCTTGTCTATTCCATAGTTGGTTTTTGGAACGGTACCTGTGTTATATCAAACTCTGGTTTTATGCATCACCCCACCTCTCCTTCCCCCTTAAGCAGGCATAAGAGTGTTTTCTAAATGTGAGACTCTGTTCTCTTTCCTAACTCAGTTCATGTGTAGCCATGTTTACAGGATCTTCATAAGTCATATCTTATGCTAAGTTTCTTTTTCTGTGTGACTTATTTCACTTAGAATCATCGTACCTGAACCACTCACTTTGCTGATACTGGTCTTATGACATTGATTTCATGGCTGAGGGATATTCCATTGTACGTAACTACCACAATTTTTGAACCATTTTTATATTTCCTGGGATATTTAAGGTGTACCCAAGTTGAGGTTCTTGTAAGCAGTGCAGCCCTAAATTTGGGGGTGGCTCTGTCTTATTGATTTTCAGTTTTCCCAAGGTATATTCCCTAGACTGGAAGTGCCCTTGGCTCTGTAGCTCTGGTGTTTACTTGTTTTAGGGAACACAATGCACTCCTCCAGTGAGGCAGTTGGCAATTTACATCTCGCCCATCAGCATACCAAGGCTCCCTGTTCTCCAGGGCCTGTCTTGCCTTTCTGGTTTTTACACATTTTGTGGATGTCCCTTTGGACCGGTGGGAAGTGATACTTCTTTGTAGTGCAGATTTGCATTGCCCGCTTGCTTGCTTGGCCAAAAAGGTCGTATGCGTTTTCTCCTGAATATATTCAGGAGAAAACGCATACGCCCTTTTTGGCCAAGTGAATCATTGTCAAAGTTGTGCCCCTCTTCCTGTGCTTTACAGGCGATTCCTACGTACCTCTTGAAATCTGTTTCCTGCTATTCTGCCTCGCTTTTAAGTTGGCCTCGTTGCCTTCCCTCAACAGATTTTTGGACGATAGTTGTCCGTTATTACTCTGCCAGTTTGTGAACTGCTGTGCCCCTGAGCTCCATTTTTCAACTCGTTTTTTGTGAGCTGAATGCAAGTCCAAAATTTTGGTTCAGGAACTATACTGGTTCCCGATGGGTGGCTGAGTCTTTGGTTAATTCTTCTTCCTGCCGGGAAATTAGAGTGACATGTGCCCGTCCAAATGCCTAACAGCTACTCTCTCATTGGTTCTCCCTCTTCCCTTCCATCCTCTGCCAAATTGGCAACCTGTGCGAACCAGGAGGTTAAAGGGGCTGTCTCTCCAAGTTGGGAGATTGATAGTAAAGCAGTTGGAAAGTCAAACCGGAGCACCACAAGAGGGACTATTCGTTGAGTTTTAGAAACCTTTCGTATTCACAGTGTGTCCATTCTCTTGGTTTCCCATACATGTTATAGCTGTAGTAATATTCCCTTCAACCTGGAGAGTTCGGACCCAGGGAATGGGGTCCATGCATTATTGCATTAAAGGGTCTGCATTTGCTCACCCTATCTCACCAATCCTCTCAGTCCCAAGTGTCCAGCCTTATTCCACATCCAGCTCTCCTTGTAGATAGGGTCATTCCACGTTTCATCAGACACCCTGAAGGAATTGTAAAGAATTTCCCTGTTTTTTTGTTTTGGTTTTGAAATTCCTTTTTATAGTGGGTGTGAGCTGATTCTCACTGCCATGTTTATGCCAGTCTAGACACACTTGATTCCCTTATGGAGACATATCAATACATAGGTTTTAAGATTCTTACTAGTCAGATCTATTCCTCTGTGGGAAATATGGGTTTTTGAGTCCCTTTCACTGAGGAAGGTGTAGGTCTTGTCTATTCCATAGTTGGTTTTTGGAACGGTACCTGTGTTATATCAAACTCTGGTTTTATGCATCACCCCACCTCTCCTTCCCCCTTAAGCAGGCATAAGAGTGTTTTCTAAATGTGAGACTCTGTTCTCTTTCCTAACTCAGTTCATGTGTAGCCATGTTTACAGGATCTTCATAAGTCATATCTTATGCTAAGTTTCTTTTTCTGTGTGACTTATTTCACTTAGAATCATCGTACCTAAACCACTCACTTTGCTGCTACTGGTCTTATGACATTGATTTCATGGATGAGGGATATTCCATTGTACGTAACTACCACAATTTTTGAACCATTTTTATATTTCCTGGGATATTTAAGGTGTACCCATGTTGAGGTTCTTGTAAGCAGTGCAGCCCTAAATTTGGGGGTGGCTCTGTCTTATTGATTTTCAGTTTTCCCAAGGTATATTCCCTAGACTGGAAGTGCCCTTGGCTCTGTAGCTCTGGTGTTTACTTGTTTTAGGGAACACAATGCACTCCTCCAGTGAGGCAGTTGGCAATTTACATCTCGCCCATCAGCATAACAAGGCTCCCTGTTCTCCAGGGCCTGTCTTGCCTTTCTGGTTTTTACACATTTTGTGGATGTCCCTTTGGACCGGTGGGAATTGATACTTCTTTGTAGTGCAGATTTGCATTGCCCGCTTGCTTACTTGGCCAAAAAGGGCGTATGCATTTTCTCATGAATATATTCAGTAGAAAACGCATACGCCCTTTTTGGCCAAGTGAATCATTGTCGAAGTTGTGCCCCTCTTCCTGTGCTTTACAGGCGATTCCTATGTACCTCTTGAAATCTGTTTCCTGCTATTCTGCCTCGCTTTTAAGTCGGCCTCGTTGCCTTCCCTCAACAGATTTTTGGACGAGAGTTGTCCTTTATTACTCTGCCAGTTTGTGAATTGCTGTGCCCCTGAGCTCCATTTTTCAACTCATTTTTTTGGGAGCTGAATGCAAGTCCAAAATTTTGGTTCAGGACCTGTACTGGTTCCCGATGGGTGGCTGAGTCTTTGGTTAATTCTTCTTCCTGCCGGGAAATTAGAGTGACATATGCCCGTCCAAATGCCTAACAGCTACTCTCTCATTGGTTCTCCCTCTTCCCTTCCATCCTCTACCAAATTGGCAACCTGTGCGAACCAGGAGGTTAAAGGGGATGTCTCTCCAAGTTGGGAGATTGATAGTAAAGCAGTTGGAAAGTCAAAACGGAGCACCACGAGAGGAACTATTCGTTGAGTTTTAGAAACCTTTCGTATTCACAGTGTGTCCATTCTCTAGGTTTCCCGTACATGTTATAGCTGTAGTAATATTCCCTTCAACCTGGAGAGTTCGGACCCAGGGAATGGGGGCCATGCATTATTGCTTTAAAGGGTCTGCATTTGCTCACCCTATCTCACCAATCCTCTCAGTCCCAAGTGTCCAGCCTTATGCCACATCCAGCTGTCCTTGTAGATAGGGTCATTCCAGGTTTCATCAGACACCGTGAAGGAATTGTAAAGAATTTCCCTGTTTTTTTGTTTGGGTTTTGAAATTCCTTTTTATAGTGGGTTTGAGCTGATTCTCACTGCCATGTTTATGCCAGTCTAGACACACTTGATTCCCTT
Source organism: Mesoplodon densirostris (assembly GCF_025265405.1). NCBI lineage: Eukaryota > Metazoa > Chordata > Mammalia > Artiodactyla > Ziphiidae > Mesoplodon > Mesoplodon densirostris. The sequence goes on along the minus strand of NW_026778195.1, from coordinate 10,523,095 downwards.
ACGGAGACATATCAATACATAGGTTTTAATATTCTTACTAGTCAGATCTATTCCTCTGTGGGAAATAAGGGTTTTAGAGTCCCTTTCACTGAGGAAGCTGTAGGTCTTGTCTATTCCATAGTTAGTTTTTGGAACGGTACCTGTGCTTATATCAAACTCTGGTTTTATGCATCACCCCACCTCTCCTTCCCCCTTAAACAGGCATAAGAGTGTTTTCTAAATGTGAGACTCTGTTCTCTTTCCTAACTCAGTTCATGTGTAGCCATGTTTACAGGATCTTCATAAGTCATATCTTATGCTAAGTTTCTTTTTCTGTGTGACTTATTTCACTTAGAATCATCGTACCTGAACCACTCACTTTGCTGCTACTGGTCTTATGACATTGATTTCATGGCTGAGGGATATTCCATTGTACGTAACTCCCACAATTTTTTGAACCATTTTTATATTTCCTGGGATATTTAAGGTGTACCCAAGTTGAGGTTCTTTTAAGCAGTTCAGCCCTAAATTTGGGGGTGGCTCTGTCTTATTGATTTTCAGTTTTCCCAAGGTATATTCCCTAGAATGGAAGTGCCCTTGGCTCTGTAGCTCTGGTGGTTACTTGTTTTAGGGAACACAATGCACTCCTCCAGTGAGGCAGTTGGCAATTTACATCTCGTCCATCAGCATAACAAGGCTCCCTGTTCTCCAGGGCCTGTCTTGCCTTTCTGGTTTTTACACATTTTGTGGATGTCCCTTTGGACCGGTGGGAAGTGATACTCCTTTGCAGTGCAGATTTGCATTGCGCGCTTGCTTGATTGGCCAAAAAGGGCGTATGCGTTTTCTCCTGAATATATTCAGTAGAAAACGCATACGCCCTTTTTGGCCAAGTGAATCATTGTCGAAGTTGTGCCCCTCTTCCTGTGCTTTACAGGCGATTCCTATGTACCTCTTGAAATCTGTTTCCTGCTATTCTGCCTCGCTTTTAAGTCGGCCTCGTTGCCTTCCCTCAACAGATTTTTGGACGATAGTTGTCCTCTTTCACTCTGCCAGTTTGTGAATTGCTGTGCCTCTGAGGTCCATTTTTCAACTCATTTTTTTGGGAGCTGAATGCAAGTCCAAAATTTTGGTTCAGGACCTGTACTGGTTCCCGATGGGTGGCTGAGTCTTTGGTTAATTCTTCTTCCTGCCGGGAAATTAGAGTGACATGTGCCCGTCCAAATGCCTAACAGCTACTCTCTCATTGGTTCTCCCTCTTCCCTTCCATCCTCTGCCAAATTGGCAACCTGTGCGAACCAGGAGGTTAAAGGGGATGTCTCTCCAAGTTGGGAGATTGATAGTAAAGCAGTTGGAAAGTCAAAACGGAGCACCACGAGAGGAACTATTCGTTGAGTTTTAGAAACCTTTCGTATTCACAGTGTGTCCATTCTCTAGGTTTCCCGTACATGTTATAGCTGTAGTAATATTCCCTTCAACCTGGAGAGTTCGGACCCAGGGAATGGGGGCCATGCATTATTGCTTTAAAGGGTCTGCATTTGCTCACCCTATCTCACCAATCCTCTCAGTCCCAAGTGTCCAGCCTTATGCCACATCCAGCTGTCCTTGTAGATAGGGTCATTCCAGGTTTCATCAGACACCCTGAAGGAATTGTAAAGAATTTCCCTGTTTTTTTGTTTGGGTTTTGAAATTCCTTTTTATAGTGGGTTTGAGCTGATTCTCACTGCCATGTTTATGCCAGTCTAGACACACTTGATTCCCCTACGGAGACATATCAATACATAGGTTTTAAGATTCTTACTAGTCAGATCTATTCCTCTGTGGGAAATATGGGTTTTTGAGTCCCTTTCACTGAGGAAGGTGTAGGTCTTGTCTATTCCATAGTTGGTTTTTGGAACGGTACCTGTGCTTATATCAAACTCTGGTTTTATGCATCACCCCACCTCTCCTTCCCCCTTAAGCAGGCATAAGAGTGTTTTCTAAATGTGAGACTCTGTTCTCTTTCCTAACTCAGTTCATGTGTAGCCATGTTTACAGGATCTTCATAAGTCATATCTTATGCTAAGTTTCTTTTTCTGTGTGACTTATTTCACTTAGAATCATCGTACCTGAACCACTCACTTTGCTGCTACTGGTCTTATGACATTGATTTCATGGCTGAGGGATATTCCATTGTACGTCAGTACCACAATTTTTTGAACCATTTTTATATTTCCTGGGATATTTAAGGTGTACCCAAGTTGAGGTTCTTGTAAGCAGTGCAGCCCTAAATTTGGGGGTGGCTCTGTCTTATTGATTTTCAGTTTTCCCAAGGTATATTCCCTAGACTGGAAGTGCCCTTGGCTCTGTAGCTCTGGTGTTTACTTCTTTTAGGGAACACAATGCACTTCTCCAGTGAGGCAGTTGGCAATTTACATCTCTTCCATCAGCATAACAAGGCTCCCTGTTCTCCAGGGCCTGTCTTGCCTTTCTGGTTTTTACACATTTTGTGGATGTCCCTTTAGACCGGTGGGAAGTGATACTTCTTTGTAGTGCAGATTTGCATTGCCCGCTTGCTTGATTGGCCAAAAAGGGCGTATGCGTTTTCTCCTGAATATATTCAGTAGAAAACGCGTACGCCCTTTTTGGCCAAGTGAATCATTGTCGAAGTTGTGCCCCTCTTCCTGTGCTTTACAGGCGATTCCTACGTACCTCTTGAAATCTGTTTCCTGCTATTCTGCCTCGCTTTTAAGTCGGCCTCGTTGCCTTCCCTCAACAGATTTTTGGACGATAGTTGTCCTTTATTACTCTGCCAGGTTGTGAATTGCTGTGCCCCTGAGCTCCATTTTTCAACTCGTTTTTTGTGAGCTGAATGCAAGTCCAAAATTTTGGTTCAGGACCTATACTGGTTCCCGATGGGTGGCTGAGTCTTTGCTTAATTCTTCTTCCTGCCGGGAAATTAGAGTGACATGTGCCCGTCCAAATGCCTAACAGCTACTCTCTCATTGGTTCTCCCTCTTCCCTTCCATCCTCTGCCAAATTGGCAACCTGTGCGAACCAGGAGGTTAAAGGGGCTGTCTCTCCAAGTTGGGAGATTGATAGTAAAGCAGTTGGAAAGTCAAACCGGAGCACCACGAGAGGGACTATTCGTTGAGGTTTAGAAACGTTTCGTATTCACAGTGTGTCCATTCTCTTGGTTTCCCATACATGTTATAGCTGTAGTAATATTCCCTTCAACCTGGAGAGTTCGGACCCAGGGAATGGGGTCCATGCATTATTGCATTAAATGGTCTGCATTTGCTCACCCTATCTCACCAATCCTCTCAGTCCCAAGTGTCCAGCCTTATGCCACATCCAGCTGTCCTTGTAGATAGGGTCATTCCAGGTTTCATCAGACACCCTGAAGGAATTGTAAAGAATTTCCCTGTTTTTTTGTTTTGGTTTTGAAATTCCTTTTTATAGTGGGTTTGAGCTGATTCTCACTGCTATGTTTATGCCAGTCTAGACACACTTGATTCCCTTACGGAGACATATCAATACATAGGTTTTAAGATTCTTACTAGTCAGATCTATTCCTCTGTGGGAAATATGGGTTTTTGAGTCCCATTCAATGAGGAAGGTGTAGGTCTTGTCTATTCCATAGTGGGTTTTTGGAACAGTACCTGTGTTATATCAAACTCTGGTTTTATGCATCACCCCACCTCTCCTTCCCCCTTAAGCAGGCATAAGAGTGTTTTCTAAATGTGAGACTCTGTTCTCTTTCCTAACTCAGTTCATGTGTAGCCATGTTTACAGGATCTTCATAAGTCATATCTTATGCTAAGTTTCTTTTTCTGTGTGACTTATTTCACTTAGAATCATCGTACCTGAACCACTCACTTTGCTGCTACTGGTCTTATGACATTGATTTCATGGCTGAGGGCTATTCCATTGTACGTAACTCCCACAATTTTTTGAACCATTTATATATTTCCTGGGATATTTTAGGTGTATCCAAGTTGAGGTTCTTGTAAGCAGTGCAGCCCTAAATTTGGGGGTGGCTCTGTCTTATTGATTTTCAGTTTTCCCAAGGTATATTCCCTATACTGGAAGTGCCCTTGGCTCTGTAGCTCTGTTGTTTACTTGTTTTAGGGAACCCAATGCACTCCTCCAGTGAGGCAGTTGGCAATTTACATCCCGCCCATCAGCATAACAAGGCTCCCTGTTCTCCAGGGCCTGTCTTGCCTTTCTGGTTTTTACACATTTTGTGGATGTCCCTTTGGACCGGTGGGAAGTGATACTTCTTTGTAGTGCAGATTTGCATTGCCCGCTTGCTTGCTTGGCCAAAAAGGGCGTATGCGTTTTCTCATGAATATATTCAGTAGAAAACGTGTACACCCTTTTTGGCCAAGTGAATCATTGTCGAAGTTGTGCCCCTCTTCCTGTGCTTTACAGGCGATTCCTATGTACCTCTTGAAATCTGTTTCCTGCTATTCTGCCTCGCTTTTAAGTCGGCCTCGTTGCCTTCCCTCAACAGATTTTTGGACGATAGTTGTCCTTTATTCTCTGCCAGTTTGTGAATTGCTGTGCCCCTGAGCTCCATTTTTCAACTCGTTTTTTGTGAGCTGAATGCAAGTCCAAAATTTTGGTTCTGGACCTATACTGGTTCCCGATGGGTGGCTGAGTCTTTGGTTAATTCTTCTTCCTGCCGGGAAATTAGAGTGACATGTGCCCGTCCAAATGCCTAACAGCTACTCTCTCATTGGTTCTCCCTCTTCCCTTCCATCCTCTGCCAAATTGGCAACCTGTGCGAACCAGGAGGTTAAAGGGGCTGTCTCTCCAAGTTGGGAGATTGATAGTAAAGCAGTTGGAAAGTCAAACAGGAGCACCACGAGAGGGACTATTCGTTGAGTTTTAGAAACCTTTCGTATTCACAGTGTGTCCATTCTCTTGGTTTCCCATACATGTTATAGCTGTAGTAATATTCCCTTCAACCTGGAGAGTTCGGACCCAGGGAATGGGGTCCATGCATTATTGCATTAAAGGGTCTGCATTTGCTCACCCTATCTCACCAATCCTCTCAGTCCCAAGTGTCCAGCCTTATGCCACATCCAGCTGTCTTTGTAGATAGGGTCATTCCAGGTTTCATGAGACACCCTGAAGGAATTGTAAAGAATTTCCCTGTTTTTTTGTTTTGGTTTTGAAATTCCTTTTTATAGTGGGTTTGAGCTGATTCTCACTGCCATGTTTATGCCAGTCTAGACACACTTGATTCCTTTATGGAGACATATCAATACATAGGTTTTAAGATTCTTACTAGTCAGATCTATTCCTCTGTGGGAAATATGGGTTTTTGAGTCCCTTTCACTGAGGAAGGTGTAGGTCTTGTCTATTCCATAGTTGGTTTTTGGAACGGTACTTGTGCTTATAGCAAACTCTGGTTTTATGCATCACCCCACCTCTCCTTACCCCTTAAGCAGGCATAAGAGTGTTTTCTAAATGTGAGACTCTGTTCTCTTTCCTAACTCAGTTCATGTGTAGCCATGTTTACAGGATCTTCATAAGTAATATCTTATGCTAAGTTTTTTTTTCTGTGTGACTTATTTCACTTAGAATCATCGTACCTGAACCACTCACTTTGCTGCTACTGGTCTTATGACATTGATTTCATGGCTGAGGGATATTCCATTGTACGTAACTACCACAATGTTTGAACCATTTTTATATTTCCTGGGATATTTAAGGTGTACCCAAGTTGAGGTTCTTGTAAGCAGTGCAGCCCTAAATTTGGGGGTGGCTCTGTCTTATTGCTTTTCAGTTTTCCCAAGGTATATTCCCTAGACTGGAAGTGCCCTTGGCTCTGTAGCTCTGGTGTTTACTTGTTTTAGGGAACACAATGCACTCCTCCAGTGAGGCAGTTGGCAATTTACATCTCGCCCATCAGCATACCAAGGCTCCCTGTTCTCCAGGGCCTGTCTTGCCTTTCTGGTTTTTACACATTTTGTGGATGTCCCTTTGGACCGGTGGGAAGTGATACTTCTTTGTAGTGCAGATTTGCATTGCCCGCTTGCTTGCTTGGCCAAAAAGGTCATATGCATTTTCTCATGAATATATTTAGTAGAAAACGCATACGCCCTTTTTGGCCAAGTGAATCATTGTCGAAGTTGTGCCCCTCTTCCTGTGCTTTACAGGCGATTCCTACGTACCTCTTGAAATCTGTTTCCTGCTATTCTGCCTCGCTTTTAAGTTGGCCTCGTTGCCTTCCCTCAACAGATTTTTGGACGATAGTTGTCCGTTATTACTCTGCCAGTTTGTGAATTGCTGTGCCCCTGAGCTCCATTTTTCAACTTGTTTTTTTGTGAGCTGAATGCAAGTCCAAAATTTTGGTTCAGGACCTATACTGGTTCCCGATGGGTGGCTGAGTCTTTGGTTAATTCTTCTTCCTGCCGGGAAATTAGAGTGACATGTGCCCGTCCAAATGCCTAACAGCTACTCTCTCATTGGTTCTCCCTCTTCCCTTCCATCCTCTGCCAAATTGGCAACCTGTGCGAACCAGGAGGTTAAAGGGGCTGTCTCTCCAAGTTGGGAGATTGATAGTAAAGCAGTTGGAAAGTCAAACCGGAGCACCACGAGAGGGACTATTCGTTGAGTTTTAGAAACCTTTCGTATTCACAGTGTGTCCATTCTCTTGGTTTCCCATACATGTTATAGCTGTAGTAATATTCCCTTCAACCTGGAGAGTTCGGACCCAGGGAATGGGGTCCATGCATTATTGCATTAAAGGGTCTGCATTTGCTCACCCTATCTCACCAATCCTCTCAGTCCCAAGTGTCCAGCCTTATGCCACATCCAGCTCTCCTTGTAGATAGGGTCATTCCAGGTTTCATCAGACACCCTGAAGGAATTGTAAAGAATTTCCCTGTTTTTTTGTTTTGGTTTTGAAATTCATTTTTATAGTGGGTTTGAGCTGATTCTCACTGCCATGTTTATGCCAGTCTAGACACACTTGATTCCCTTATGGAGACATATCAATACATAGGTTTTAAGATTCTTACTAGTCAGATCTATTCCTCTGTGGGAAATATGGGTTTTTGAGTCCCTTTCACTGAGGAAGGTGTAGGTCTTGTCTATTCCATAGTTGGTTTTTGGAACGGTACTTGTGCTTATAGCAAACTCTGGTTTTATGCATCACCCCACCTCTCCTTACCCCTTAAGCAGGCATAAGAGTGTTTTCTAAATGTGAGACTCTGTTCTCTTTCCTAACTCAGTTCATGTGTAGCCATGTTTACAGGATCTTCATAAGTCATATCTTATGCTAAGTTTCTTTTTCTGTGTGACTTATTTCACTTAGAATCATCGTACCTGAACCACTCACTTTGCTGCTACTGGTCTTATGACATTGATTTCATGGCTGAGGGATATTCCATTGTACGTAACTACCACAATGTTTGAACCATTTTTATATTTCCTGGGATATTTAAGGTGTACCCAAGTTGAGGTTCTTGTAAGCAGTGCAGCCCTAAATTTTGGGGGTGGCTCTGTCTTATTGATTTTCAGTTTTCCCAAGGTATATTCCCTAGACTGGAAGTGCCCTTGGCTCTGTAGCTCTGGTTTTTCCTTGTTTTACGGAACACAATGCACTCCTCCAGTGAGGCAGTTGGCAATTTACATCTCGCCCATCAGCATACCAAGGCTCCCTGTTCTCCAGGGCCTGTCTTGCCTTTCTGGTTTTTACACATTTTGTGGATGTCCCTTTGGACCGGTGGGAAGTGATACTTCTTTGTAGTGCAGATTTGCATTGCCCGCTTGCTTGCTTGGCCAAAAAGGTCATATGCATTTTCTCATGAATATATTTAGTAGAAAACGCATACGCCCTTTTTGGCCAAGTGAATCATTGTCGAAGTTGTGCCCCTCTTCCTGTGCTTTACAGGCGATTCCTACGTACCTCTTGAAATCTGTTTCCTGCTATTCTGCCTCGCTTTTAAGTTGGCCTCGTTGCCTTCCCTCAACAGATTTTTGGACGATAGTTGTCCGTTATTACTCTGCCAGTTTGTGAATTGCTGTGCCCCTGAGCTCCATTTTTCAACTTGTTTTTTTGTGAGCTGAATGCAAGTCCAAAATTTTGGTTCAGGACCTATACTGGTTCCCGATGGGTGGCTGAGTCTTTGGTTAATTCTTCTTCCTGCCGGGAAATTAGAGTGACATGTGCCCGTCCAAATGCCTAACAGCTACTCTCTCATTGGTTCTCCCTCTTCCCTTCCATCCTCTGCCAAATTGGCAACCTGTGCGAACCAGGAGGTTAAAGGGGCTGTCTCTCCAAGTTGGGAGATTGATAGTAAAGCAGTTGGAAAGTCAAACCGGAGCACCACGAGAGGGACTATTCGTTGAGTTTTAGAAACCTTTCGTATTCACAGTGTGTCCATTCTCTTGGTTTCCCATACATGTTATAGCTGTAGTAATATTCCCTTCAACCTGGAGAGTTCGGACCCAGGGAATGGGGTCCATGCATTATTGCATTAAAGGGTCTGCATTTGCTCACCCTATCTCACCAATCCTCTCAGTCCCAAGTGTCCAGCCTTATGCCACATCCAGCTCTCCTTGTAGATAGGGTCATTCCAGGTTTCATCAGACACCCTGAAGGAATTGTAAAGAATTTCCCTGTTTTTTTGTTTGGGTTTTGAAATTCCTTTTTATAGTGGGTTTGAGCTGATTCTCACTGCCATGTTTATGCCAGTCTAGACACACTTGATTCCCTTACGGAGACATATCAATACATAGGTTTTAAGATTCTTACTAGTCAGATCTATTCCTCTGTGGGAAATATGGGTTTTTGAGTCCCTTTCACTGAGGAAGGTGTAGGTCTTGTCTATTCCATAGTTGGTTTTTGGAACGGTACCTGTGCTTATATCAAACTCTGGTTTTATGCATCACCCCACCTCTCCTTCCCCCTTAAGCAGGCATAAGAGTGTTTTCTAAATGTGAGACTCTGTTCTCTTTCCTAACTCAGTTCATGTGTAGCCATGTTTACAGGATCTTCATAAGTCATATCTTATGCTAAGTTTCTTTTTCTGTGTGACTTATTTCACTTAGAATCATCGTACCTGAACCACTCACTTTGCTGCTACTGGTCTTATGACATTGATTTCATGGCTGAGGGATATTCCATTGTACGTCAGTACCACAATTTTTTGAACCATTTTTATATTTCCTGGGATATTTAAGGTGTACCCAAGTTGAGGTTCTTGTAAGCAGTGCAGCCCTAAATTTGGGGGTGGCTCTGTCTTATTGATTTTCAGTTTTACCAAGGTATATTCCCTAGACTGGAAGTGCCCTTGGCTCTGTAGCTCTGGTTTTTCCTTGTTTTAGGGAACACAATGCACTCCTCCAGTGAGGCAGTTGGCAATTTACATCTCGCCCATCAGCATAACAAGGCTCCCTGTTCTCCAGGGCCTGTCTTGCCTTTCTGGTTTTTACACATTTTGTGGATATCCCTTTGGACCGGTGGGAAGTGATACTTCTTTGTAGTGCAGATTTGCATTGCCCGCTTGCTTGCTTGGCCAAAAAGGTCATATGCGTTTTCTCCTGAATATATTCAGGAGAAAACGCATACGCCCTTTTTGGCCAAGTGAATCATTGTCGAAGTTGTGCCCCTCTTCCTGTGCTTTACAGGCGATTCCTACGTACCTCTTGAAATGTGTTTCCTGCTATTCTGCCTCGCTTTTAAGTTTGCCTCGTTGCCTTCCCTCAACAGATTTTTGGACGATAGTTGTCCGTTATTACTCTGCCAGTTTGTGAATTGCTGTGCCCCTGAGCTCCATTTTTCAACTCGTTTTTTTGTGAGCTGAATGCAAGTCCAAAATTTTGGTTCAGGACCTATACTGGTTCCCGATGGGTGGCTGAGTCTTTGGTTAATTCTTCTTCCTGCCGGGAAATTAGAGTGACATGTGCCCGTCCAAATGCCTAACAGCTACTCTCTCATTGGTTCTCCCTCTTCCCTTCCATCCTCTGCCAAATTGGCAACCGGTGCGAACCAGGAAGTTAAAGGGGCTGTCTCTCCAAGTTGGGAGATTGATAGTAAAGCAGTTGGAAAGTCAAACCGGAGCACCACGAGAGGGACTATTCGTTGAGTTTTAGAAACCTTTCGTATTCACAGTGTGTCCATTCTCTTGGTTTCCCATACATGTTATAGCTGTAGTAATATTCCCTTCAACCTGGAGAGTTCGGACCCAGGGAATGGGGTCCATGCATTATTGCATTAAAGGGTCTGCATTTGCTCACCCTACCTCACCAATCCTCTCAGTCCCAAGTGTCCAGCCTTATGCCACATCCAGCTGTCCTTGTAGATAGGGTCATTCCAGGTTTCATCAGACACCCTGAAGGAATTGTAAAGAATTTCCCTGTTTTTTTGTTTTGGTTTTGAAAATCCTTTTTATAGTGGGTTTGAGCTGATTCTCACTGCCATGTTTATGCCAGTCTAGACACACTTGATTCCCTTATGGAGACATATCAATACATAGGTTTTAAGATTCTTATTAGTCAGATCTATTCCTCTGTGGGAAATATGGGTTTTTGAGTCCCTTTCACTGAGGAAGGTGTAGGTCTTGTCTATTCCATAGTTAGTTTTTGGAACGGTACCTGTGCTTATATCAAACTCTGGTTTTATGCATCACCCCACCTCTCCTTCCCCCTTAAGCAGGCATAAGAGTGTTTTCTAAATGTGAGACTCTGTTCTCTTTCCTAACTCAGTTCATGTGTAGCCATGTTTACAGGATCTTCATAAGTCATATCTTATGCTAAGTTTCTTTTTCTGTGTGACTTATTTCACTTAGAATCATCGTACCTGAACCACTCACTTTGCTGCTACTGGTCTTATGACATTGATTTCATGGCTGTGGGACATTCCATTGTACGTAAGTACCACAATTTTTTGAACCGTTTTTATATTTCCTGGGATATTTAAGGTGTACCCAAGTTGAGGTTCTTGTAAGCAGTGCAGCCCTAAATTTGGGGGTGGCTCTGTCTTATTGATTTTCAGTTTTCCCAAGGTATATTCCCTAGACTGGAAGTGCCCTTGGCTCTGTAGCTCTGGTGGTTACTTGTTTTAGGGAACACAATGCACTCCTCCAGTGAGGCAGTTGGCAATTTACATCTCGCCCATCAGCATAACAAGGCTCCCTGTTCTCCAGGGCCTGTCTTGCCTTTCTGGTTTTTACACATTTTGTGGATGTCCCTTTGGACCGGTGGGAAGTGATACTTCTTTGTAGTGCAGATTTGCATTGCCCGCTTGCTTGCTTGGCCAAAAAGGGCGTATGCGTTTTCTCCTGAATATATTCAGTAGAAAACGCATACGCCCTTTTTGGCCAAGTGAATCATTGTCGAAGTTGTGCCCCTCTTCCTGTGCTTTACAGGTGATTCCTACGTACCTCTTGAAATCTGTTTCCTGCTATTCTGCCTCGCTTTTAAGTCGGCCTCGTTGCCTTCCCTCAACAGATTTTTGGACGATAGTTGTCCTTTATTACTCTGCCAGTTTGTGAATTGCTGTGCCCCTGAGGTCCATTTTTCAACTCATTTTTTTGGGAGCTGAATGCAAGTCCAAAATTTTGGTTCAGGACCTGTACTGGTTCCCGATGGGTGGCTGAGTCTTTGGTTAATTCTTCTTCCTGCCGGGAAATTAGAGTGACATGTGCCCGTCCAAATGCCTAACAGCTACTCTCTCATTGGTTCTCCCTCTTCCCTTCCATCCTCTGCCAAATTGGCAACCTGTGCGAACCAGGAGGTTAAAGGGGCTGTCTCTCCAAGTTGGGAGATTGATAGTAAAGCAGTTGGAAAGTCAAACCGGAGCACCACGAGAGGGACTATTCGTTGAGTTTTAGAAACCTTTCGTATTCACAGTGTGTCCATTCTCTAGGTTTCCCGTACATGTTATAGCTGTAGTAATATTCCCTTCAACCTGGAGAGTTCGGACCCAGGGAATGGGGGCCATGCATTATTGCATTAAAGGGTCTGCATTTGCTCACCCTATCTCACCAATCCTCTCAGTCCCAAGTGTCCAGCCTTATGCCACATCCAGCTGTCCTTGTAGGTAGGGTCATTCCAGGTTTCATCAGACACCCTGAAGGAATTGTAAAGAATTTCCCTGTTTTTTTGTTTTGGTTTTGAAATTCCTTTTTATAGTGGGTTTGAGCTGATTCTCACTGCCATGTTTATGCCAGTCTAGACACACTTGATTCCCTTACGGAGACATATCAATACATAGGTTTTAAGATTCTTACTAGTCAGATCTATTCCTCTGTGGGAAATATGGGTTTTTGAGTCCCTTTCACTGAGGAAGGTGTAGGTCTTGTCTATTCCATAGTTGGTTTTTGGAACGGTACCTGTGCTTATATCAAACTCTGGTTTTATGCATCACCCCACCTCTCCTTCCCCCTTAAGCAGGCATAAGAGTGTTTTCTAAATGTGAGACTCTGTTCTCTTTCCTAACTCAGTTCATGTGTAGCCATGTTTACAGGATCTTCATAAGTCATATCTTATGCTAAGTTTCTTTTTCTGTGTGACTTATTTCACTTAGAATCATCGTACCTGAACCACTCACTTTGCTGCTACTGGTCTTAAGACATTGATTTCATGGCTGAGGGATATTCCATTGTACGTAACTCCCACAATTTTTTGAACCATTTTTATATTTCCTGGGATATTTAAGGTGTACCCAAGTTGAGGTTCTTGTAAGCAGTGCAGCCCTAAATTTGGGGGTGGCTCTGTCTTATTGATTTTCAGTTTTCCCAAGGTATATTCCCTAGAATGGAAGTGCCCTTGGCTCTGTAGCTCTGGTGGTTACTTGTTTTAGGGAACACAATGCACTCCTCCAGTGAGGCAGTTGTCAATTTACATCTCGTCCATCAGCATAACAAGGCTCCCTGTTCTCCAGGGCCTGTCTTGCCTTTCTGGTTTTTACACATTCTGTGGATGTCCCTTTGGACCGGTGGGAAGTGATACTTCTTTGTAGTGCAGATTTGCATTGCCCGCTTGCTTGCTTGGCCAAAAAGGTCATATGCATTTTCTCATGAATATATTTAGTAGAAAACGCATACGCCCTTTTTGGCCAAGTGAATCATTGTCGAAGTTGTGCCCCTCTTCCTGTGCTTTACAGGCGATTCCTACGTACCTCTTGAAATCTGTTTCCTGCTATTCTGCCTCGCTTTTAAGTTTGCCTCGTTGCCTTCCCTCAACAGATTTTTGGACGATAGTTGTCCGTTATTACTCTGCCAGTTTGTGAATTGCTGTGCCCCTGAGCTCCATTTTTCAACTCGTTTTTTTGTGAGCTGAATGCAAGTCCAAAATTTTGGTTCAGGACCTATACTGGTTCCCGATGTGTGGCTGATTCTTTGGTTAATTCTTCTTCCTGCCGGGAAATTAGAGTGACATGTGCCCGTCCAAATGCCTAACAGCTACTCTCTCATTGGTTCTCCCTCTTCCCTTCCATCCTCTGCCAAATTGGCAACCTGTGCGAACCAGGAGGTTAAAGGGGCTGCCTCTCCAAGTTGGGAGATTGATAGTAAAGCAGTTGGAAAGTCAAACCGGAGCACCACGAGAGGGACTATTCGTTGAGTTTTAGAAACCTTTCGTATTCACAGTGTGTCCATTCTCTTGGTTTCCCGTACATGTTATAGCTGTAGTAATATTCCCTTCAACCTGGAGAGTTCGGACCCAGGGAATGGGGTCCATGCATTATTGCATTAAAGGGTCTGCATTTGCTCACCCTACCTCACCAATCCTCTCAGTCCCAAGTGTCCAGCCTTATGCCACATCCAGCTGTCCTTGTAGATAGGGTCATTCCAGGTTTCTTCAGACACCCTGAAGGAATTGTAAAGAATTTCCCTGTTTTTTTGTTTTGGTTTTGAAAATCCTTTTTATAGTGGGTTTGAGCTGATTCTCACTGCCATGTTTATGCCAGTCTAGACACACTTGATTCCCTTACGGAGACATATCAATACGTAGGTTTTAAGATTCTTACTAGTCAGATCTATTCCTCTTTGGGAAATATGGGTTTTTGAGTCCCTTTCACTGAGGAAGGTGTAGGTCTTGTCTATTCCATAGTTAGTTTTTGGAACGGTACCTGTGCTTATATCAAACTCTGGTTTTATGCATCACCCCACCTCTCCTTCCCCCTTAAGCAGGCATAAGAGTGTTTTCTAAATGTGAGACTCTGTTCTCTTTCCTAACTCAGTTCATGTGTAGCCATGTTTACAGGATCTTCATAAGTCATATCTTATGCTAAGTTTCTTTTTCTGTGTGACTTATTTCACTTAGAATCATCGTACCTGAACCACTCACTTTGCTGCTACTGGTCTTATGACATTGATTTCATGGCTGTGGGACATTCCATTGTACGTAAGTACCACAATTTTTTGAACCGTTTTTATATTTCCTGGGATATTTAAGGTGTACCCAAGTTGAGGTTCTTGTAAGCAGTGCAGCCCTAAATTTGGGGGTGGCTCTGTCTTATTGATTTTCAGTTTTCCCAAGGTATATTCCCTAGACTGGAAGTGCCCTTGGCTCTGTAGCTCTGGTGGTTACTTGTTTTAGGGAACACAATGCACTCCTCCAGTGAGGCAGTTGGCAATTTACATCTCGCCCATCAGCATAACAAGGCTCCCTGTTCTCCAGGGCCTGTCTTGCCTTTCTGGTTTTTACACATTTTGTGGATGTCCCTTTGGACCGGTGGGAAGTGATAGTTCTTTGTAGTGCAGATTTGCATTGCCCGCTTGCTTGCTTGGCCAAAAAGGGCGTATGCGTTTTCTCCTGAATATATTCAGTAGAAAACGCATACGCCCTTTTTGGCCAAGTGAATCATTTTCGAAGTTGTGCCCCTCTTCCTGTGCTTTACAGGTGATTCCTACGTACCTCTTGAAATCTGTTTCCTGCTATTCTGCCTCGCTTTTAAGTCGGCCTCGTTGCCTTCCCTCAACAGATTTTTGGACGATAGTTGTCCTTTATTACTCTGCCAGTTTGTGAATTGCTGTGCCCCTGAGGTCCATTTTTCAACTCATTTTTTTGGGAGCTGAATGCAAGTCCAAAATTTTGGTTCAGGACCTGTACTGGTTCCCGATGGGTGGCTGAGTCTTTGGTTAATTCTTCTTCCTGCCGGGAAATTAGAGTGACATGTGCCCGTCCAAATGCCTAACAGCTACTCTCTCATTGGTTCTCCCTCTTCCCTTCCATCCTCTGCCAAATTGGCAACCTGTGCGAACCAGGAGGTTAAAGGGGCTGTCTCTCCAAGTTGGGAGATTGATAGTAAAGCAGTTGGAAAGTCAAACCGGAGCACCACGAGAGGGACTATTCGTTGAGTTTTAGAAACCTTTCGTATTCACAGTGTGTCCATTCTCTTGGTTTCCCGTACATGTTATAGCTGTAGTAATATTCCCTTCAACCTGGAGAGTTCGGACCCAGGGAATGGGGTCCATGCATTATTGCATTAAAGGGTCTGCATTTGCTCACCCTATCTCACCAATCCTCTCAGTCCCAAGTGTCCAGCCTTATGCCACATCCAGCTGTCCTTGTAGATAGGGTCATTCCAGGTTTCATCAGACACCCTGAAGGAATTGTAAAGAATTTCCCTGTTTTTTTGTTTGGGTTTTGAAATTCCTTTTTATAGTGGGTTTGAGCTGATTCTCACTGCCATGTTTATGCCAGTCTAGACACACTTGATTCCCTTACGGAGACATATCAATACATAGGTTTTAAGATTCTTACTAGTCAGATCTATTCCTCTGTGGGAAATATGGGTTTTTGAGTCCCTTTCACTGAGGAAGCTGTAGGTCTTGTCTATTCCATAGTTGGTTTTTGGAACGGTACCTGTGCTTATATCAAACTCTGGTTTTATGCATCACCACACCTCTCCTTCCCCCTTAAGCAGGCATAAGAGTGTTTTCTAAATGTGAGACTCTGTTCTCTTTCCTAACTCAGTTCATGTGTAGCCATGTTTACAGGATCTTCATAAGTCATATCTTATGCTAAGTTTCTTTTTCTGTGTGACTTATTTCACTTAGAATCATCGTACCTGAACCACTCACTTTGCTGCTACTGGTCTTATGACATTGATTTCATGGCTGAGGGATATTCCATTGTACGTCAGTACCACAATTTTTTGAACCATTTTTATATTTCCTGGGATATTTAAGGTGTACCCAAGTTGAGGTTCTTGTAAGCAGTGCAGCCCTAAATTTGGGGGTGGCTCTGTCTTATTGATTTTCAGTTTTACCAAGGTATATTCCCTAGACTGGAAGTGCCCTTGGCTCTGTAGCTCTGGTTTTTCCTTGTTTTAGGGAACACAATGCACTCCTCCAGTGAGGCAGTTGGCAATTTACATCTCGCCCATCAGCATAACAAGGCTCCCTGTTCTCCAGGGCCTGTCTTGCCTTTCTGGTTTTTACACATTTTGTGGATATCCCTTTGGACCGGTGGGAAGTGATACTTCTTTGTAGTGCAGATTTGCATTGCCCGCTTGCTTGCTTGGCCAAAAAGGTCATATGCGTTTTCTCCTGAATATATTCAGGAGAAAACGCATACGCCCTTTTTGGCCAAGTGAATCATTGTCGAAGTTGTGCCCCTCTTCCTGTGCTTTACAGGCGATTCCTACGTACCTCTTGAAATGTGTTTCCTGCTATTCTGCCTCGCTTTTAAGTTTGCCTCGTTGCCTTCCCTCAACAGATTTTTGGACGATAGTTGTCCGTTATTACTCTGCCAGTTTGTGAATTGCTGTGCCCCTGAGCTCCATTTTTCAACTCGTTTTTTTGTGAGCTGAATGCAAGTCCAAAATTTTGGTTCAGGACCTATACTGGTTCCCGATGGGTGGCTGAGTCTTTGGTTAATTCTTCTTCCTGCCGGGAAATTAGAGTGACATGTGCCCGTCCAAATGCCTAACAGCTACTCTCTCATTGGTTCTCCCTCTTCCCTTCCATCCTCTGCCAAATTGGCAACCGGTGCGAACCAGGAGGTTAAAGGGGCTGTCTCTCCAAGTTGGGAGATTGATAGTAAAGCAGTTGGAAAGTCAAACCGGAGCACCACGAGAGGGACTATTCGTTGAGTTTTAGAAACCTTTCGTATTCACAGTGTGTCCATTCTCTTGGTTTCCCATACATGTTATAGCTGTAGTAATATTCCCTTCAACCTGGAGAGTTCGGACCCAGGGAATGGGGTCCATGCATTATTGCATTAAAGGGTCTGCATTTGCTCACCCTACCTCACCAATCCTCTCAGTCCCAAGTGTCCAGCCTTATGCCACATCCAGCTGTCCTTGTAGATAGGGTCATTCCAGGTTTCATCAGACACCCTGAAGGAATTGTAAAGAATTTCCCTGTATTTTTGTTTTGGTTTTGAAAATCCTTTTTATAGTGGGTTTGAGCTGATTCTCACTGCCATGTTTATGCCAGTCTAGACACACTTGATTCCCTTACGGAGACATATCAATACGTAGGTTTTAAGATTCTTACTAGTCAGATCTATTCCTCTTTGGGAAATATGGGTTTTTGAGTCCCTTTCACTGAGGAAGGTGTAGGTCTTGTCTATTCCATAGTTAGTTTTTGGAACGGTACCTGTGCTTATATCAAACTCTGGTTTTATGCATCACCCCACCTCTCCTTCCCCCTTAAGCAGGCATAAGAGTGTTTTCTAAATGTGAGACTCTGTTCTCTTTCCTAACTCAGTTCATGTGTAGCCATGTTTACAGGATCTTCATAAGTCATATCTTATGCTAAGTTTCTTTTTCTGTGTGACTTATTTCACTTAGAATCATCGTACCTGAACCACTCACTTTGCTGCTACTGGTCTTATGACATTGATTTCATGGCTGTGGGACATTCCATTGTACATATGTACCACAATTTTTTGAACCGTTTTTATATTTCCTGGGATATTTAAGGTGTACCCAAGTTGAGGTTCTTGTAAGCAGTGCAGCCCTAAATTTGGGGGTGGCTCTGTCTTATTGATTTTCAGTTTTCCCAAGGTATATTCCCTAGACTGGAAGTGCCCTTGGCTCTGTAGCTCTGGTGGTTACTTGTTTTAGGGAACACAATGCACTCCTCCAGTGAGGCAGTTGGCAATTTACATGTCGCCCATCAGCATAACAAGGCTCCCTGTTCTCCAGGGCCTGTCTTGCCTTTCTGGTTTTTACACATTTTGTGGATGTCCCTTTGGACCGGTGGGAAGGGATACTTCTTTGTAGTGCAGATTTGCATTGCGCGCTTGCTTGATTGGCCAAAAAGGTCGTATGCGTTTTCTCCTGAATATATTCAGTAGAAAACGCATACGCCCTTTTTGGCCAAGTGAATCATTGTCGAAGTTGTGCCCCTCTTCCTGTTCTTTACAGGCGATTCCTACGTACCTCTTGAAATCTGTTTCCTGCTATTCTGCCTCGCTTTTAAGTCGGCCTCGTTGCCTTCCCTCAACAGATTTTTGGACGATAGTTGTCCTTTATTCTCTGACAGTTTGTGAATTGATGTGCCCCTGAGCTCCATTTTTCAACTCGTTTTTTTGTGAGCTGAATGCAAGTCCAAAATTTTTGTTCAGGACCTATACTGGTTCCCGATGGGTGGCTGCGTCTTTGGTTAATTCTTCTTCCTGCCGGGAAATTAGAGTGACATGTGCCCGTCCAAATGCCTAACAGCTACTCTCTCATTGGTTCTCCCTCTTCCTTTCCATCCTCTGCCAAATTGGCAACCTGTGCGAACCAGGAGGTTAAAGGGTCTGTCTCTCCAAGTTGGGAGATTGATAGTAAAGCAGTTGGAAAGTCAAACCGGAGCACCACGAGAGGGACTATTCGTTGAGTTTTAGAAACCTTTCGTATTCACAGTGTGTCCATTCTCTTGGTTTCCCATACATGTTATAGCTGTAGTAATATTCCCTTCAACCTGGAGAGTTTGGACCCAGGGAATGGGGTCCATGCATTATTGCATTAAAGGGTCTGCATTTGCTCACCCTATCTCACCAATCCTCTCAGTCCCAAGTTTCCAGCCTTATGCCACATCCAGCTGTCCTTGTAGATAGGGTCATTCCAGGTTTCATCAGACACCCTGAAGGAATTGTAAAGAATTTCCCTGTTTTTTTGTTTGGGTTTTGAAATTCCTTTTTATAGTGGGTTTGAGCTGATTCTCACTGCCATGTTTATGCCATTCTAAACACACTTGATTCCCTTACGGAGACATATCAATACATAGGTTTTAAGATTCTTACTAGTCAGATCTATTCCTCTGTGGGAAATATGGGTTTTTGAGTCCCTTTCACTGAGGAAGGTGTAGGTCTTGTCTATTCCATAGTTGATTTTTGGAACGGTACCTGTGCTTATATCAAACTCTGGTTTTATGCATCACCACACCTCTCCTTCCCCCTTAAGCAGGCATAAGAGTGTTTTCTAAATGTGAGACTCTGTTCTCTTTCCTAACTCAGTTCATGTGTAGCCATGTTTACAGGATCTTCATAAGTCATATCTTATGCTAAGTTTCTTTTTCTGTGTGACTTATTTCACTTAGAATCATCGTACCTGAACCACTCACTTTGCTGCTACTGGTCTTATGACATTGATTTCATGGCTGAGGGATATTCCATTATACGTCAGTACCACAATTTTTTGAACCATTTTTATATTTCCTGGGATATTTAAGGTGTACCCAAGTTGAGGTTCTTGTAAGCAGTGCAGCCCTAAATTTGGGGGTGGCTCTGTCTTATTGATTTTCAGTTTTACCAAGGTATATTCCCTAGACTGGAAGTGCCCTTGGCTCTGTAGCTCTGGTTTTTCCTTGTTTTAGGGAACACAATGCACTCCTCCAGTGAGGCAGTTGGCAATTTACATCTCGCCCATCAGCATAACAAGGCTCCATGTTCTCCAGGGCCTGTCTTGCCTTTCTGGTTTTTACACATTTTGTGGATATCCCTTTGGACCGGTGGGAAGTGATACTTCTTTGTAGTGCAGATTTGCATTGCCCGCTTGCTTGCTTGGCCAAAAAGGGCATATGCGTTTTCTCCTGAATATATTCAGGAGAAAACGCATACGCCCTTTTTGGCCAAGTGAATCATTGTCGAAGTTGTGCCCCTCTTCCTGTGCTTTACAGGCGATTCCTACGTACCTCTTGAAATGTGTTTCCTGCTATTCTGCCTCGCTTTTAAGTTTGCCTCGTTGCCTTCCCTCAACAGATTTTTGGACGATAGTTGTCCATTATTACTCTGCCAGTTTGTGAATTGCTGTGCCCCTGAGCTCCATTTTTCAACTCGTTTTTTTGTGAGCTGAATGCAAGTCCAAAATTTTGGTTCAGGACCTATACTGGTTCCCGATGGGTGGCTGAGTCTTTGGTTAATTCTTCTTCCTGCCGGGAAATTAGAGTGACATGTGCCCGTCCAAATGCCTAACAGCTACTCTCTCATTGGTTCTCCCTCTTCCCTTCCATCCTCTGCCAAATTGGCAACCGGTGCGAACCAGGAGGTTAAAGGGGCTGCCTCTCCAAGTTGGGAGATTGATAGTAAAGCAGTTGGAAAGTCAAACCGGAGCACCACGAGAGGGACTATTCGTTGAGTTTTAGAAACCTTTCGTATTCACAGTGTGTCCATTCTCTTGGTTTCCCATACATGTTATAGCTGTAGTAATATTCCCTTCAACCTGGAGAGTTCGGACCCAGGGAATGGGGTCCATGCATTATTGCATTAAAGGGTCTGCATTTGCTCACCCTATCTCACCAATCCTCTCAGTCCCAAGTGTCCAGCCTTATGCCACATCCAGCTGTCCTTGTAGATAGGGTCATTCCAGGTTTCATCAGACACCCTGAAGGAATTGTAAAGAATTTCCCTGTTTTTTTGTTTGGGTTTTGAAATTCCTTTTTATAGTGGGTTTGAGCTGATTCTCACTGCCATGTTTATGCCAGTCTAAACACACTTGATTCCCTTACGGAGACATATCAATACATAGGTTTTAAGATTCTTACTAGTCAGATCTATTCCTCTGTGGGAAATATGGGTTTTTGAGTCCCTTTCACTGAGGAAGGTGTAGGTCTTGTCTATTCCATAGTTGATTTTTGGAACGGTACCTGTGCTTATATCAAACTCTGGTTTTATGCATCACCCCACCTCTCCTTCCCCCTTAAGCAGGCATAAGAGTGTTTTCTAAATGTGAGACTCTGTTCTCTTTCCTAACTCAGTTCATGTGTAGCCATGTTTACAGGATCTTCATAAGTCATATCTTATGCTAAGTTTCTTTTTCTGTGTGACTTATTTCACTTAGAATCATCGTACCTGAACCACTCACTTTGCTGCTACTGGTCTTATGACATTGATTTCATGGCTGAGGGATATTCCATTGTACGTAACTACCACAATTTTTGAACCATTTTTATATTTCCTGGGATATTTAAGGTGTACCCAAGTTGAGGTTCTTGTAAGCAGTGCAGCCCTAAATTTGGGGGTGGCTCTGTCTTATTGATTTTCAGTTTTCCCAAGGTATATTCCCTAGACTGGAAGTGCCCTTGGCTCTGTAGCTCTGGTGTTTACTTGTTTTAGGGAACACAATGCACTCCTCCAGTGAGGCAGTTGGCAATTTACATCTCGCCCATCAGCATAACAAGGCTCCATGTTCTCCAGGGCCTGTCTTGCCTTTCTGGTTTTTACACATTTTGTGGATGTCCCTTTGGACCGGTGGGAAGTGATACTTCTTTGTAGTGCAGATTTGCATTGCCCGCTTGCTTGCTTGGCCAAAAAGGGCGTATGCATTTTCTCATGAATATATTCAGTAGAAAAACTGTACGCCCTTTTTGGCCAAGTGAATCATTGTCGAATTTGTGCCCCTCTTCCTGTGCTTTACAGGCGATTCCTATGTACCTATTGAAATCTGTTTCCTGCTATTCTGCCTCGCTTTTAAGTCGGCCTCGTTGCCTTCCCTCAACAGATTTTTGGACGATAGTTGTCCTTTATTACTCTGCCAGTTTGTGAATTGCTGTGCCCCTGAGGTCCATTTTTCAACTCATTTTTTTTGGGAGCTGAATGCAAGTCCAAAATTTTGGTTCAGGACCTGTACTGGTTCCCGATGGGTGGCTGAGTCTTTGGTTAATTCTTCTTCCTGCCGGGAAATTAGAGTGACATGTGCCCGTCCAAATGCCTAACAGCTACTCTCTCATTGGTTCTCCCTCTTCCCTTCCATCCTCTGCCAAATTGGCAACCTGTGCGAACCAGGAGGTTAAAGGGGCTGTCTCTCCAAGTTGGGAGATTGATAGTAAAGCAGTTGGAAAGTCAAACCGGAGCACCACGAGAGGAACTATTCGTTGAGTTTTAGAAACCTTTCATATTCACAGTGTGTCCATTCTCTAGGTTTCCCGTACATGTTATAACTGTAGTAATATTCCCTTCAACCTGGAGAGTTCGGACCCAGGGAATGCGGGCCATGCATTATTGCTTTAAAGGGTCTGCATTTGCTCACCCTGTCTCACCAATCCTCTCAGTCCCAAGTGTCCAGCCTTATGCCACATCCAGCTGTCATTGTAGATAGGGTCTTTCCAGGTTTCCTCAGACACCATGAAAGAAGTGTAAAGAATTTCCCTGTATTTTGTTTTGCTTTTGAAATTCCTTTTTATAGTGGGTTTGAGCTGATTCTCGCTGCCATGTTTTTGCCACTCTAGACACACTTGATTCCCTTATGGAGACATATCAATACATAGGTTTTAAGATTCTTACTAGTCAGATCTATTCCTCTGTGGGAAATATGGGTTTTTGAGTCCCTTTCACTGAGGAAGGTGTAGGTCTTGTCTATTCCATAGTTGGTTTTGGAACGGTACCTGTGTTATATCAAACTCTGGTTTTATGCATCACCCCACCTCTCCTTCCCCCTTAAGCAGGCATAAGAGTGTTTTCTAAATGTGAGACTCTGTTCTCTTTCCTAACTCAGTTCATGTGTAGCCATGTTTACAGGATCTTCATAAGTCATATCTTATGCTAAGTTTCTTTTTCTGTGTGACTTATTTCACTTAGAATCATCGTACCTGAACCACTCACTTTGCTGCTACTGGTCTTATGACATTGATTTCATGGCTGAGGGATATTCCATTGTACGTAACTACCACAATTTTTGAACCATTTTTATATTTCCTGGGATATTTAAGGTGTACCCAAGTTGAGGTTCTTGTAAGCAGTGAAGCCCTAAATTTGGGGGTGGCTCTGTCTTATTGATTTTCAGTTTTACCAAGGTATATTCCCTAGACTGGAAGTGCCCTTGGCTCTGTAGCTCTGGCGTTTACTTGTTTTAGGGAACACAATGCACTCCTCCAGTGAGGCAGTTGGCAATTTACATCTCGCCCATCAGCATACCAAGGCTCCCTGTTCTCCAGGGCCTGTCTTGCCTTTCTGGTTTTTACACATTTTGTGGATGTCCCTTTGTACCGGTGGGAAGTGATACTTCTTTGTAGTGCAGATTTGCATTGCCCTCTTGCTTGCTTGGCCAAAAAGGGCATATGCGTTTTCTCCTGAATATATTCATTAGAAAACGCATATGCCCTTTTTGGCCAAGTGAATCATTGTCAAAGTTGTGCCCCTCTTCCTGTGCTTTACAGGCGATTCCTACGTACCTCTTGAAATCTGTTTCCTGCTATTCTGCCTCGCTTTTAAGTTGGCCTCGTTGCCTTCCCTCAACAGATTTTTGGACGATAGTTGTCCGTTATTACTCTGCCAGTTTGTGAATTGCTGTGCCCCTGAGCTCCATTTTTCAACTCGTTTTTTGTGAGCTGAATGCAAGTCCAAAATTTTGGTTCAGGACCTGTACTGGTTCCCGATGGGTGGCTGAGTCTTTGGTTAATTCTTCTTCCTGCCGGGAAATTAGAGTGACATGTGCCCGTCCAAATGCCTAACAGCTACTCTCTCATTGGTTCTCCCTCTTCCCTTCCATCCTCTGCCAAATTGGCAACCTGTGCGAACCAGGAGGTTAAAGGGGCTGTCTCTCCAAGTTGGGAGATTGATAGTAAAGCAGTTGGAAAGTCAAACTGGAGCACCACGAGAGGGACTATTCGTTGAGTTTTAGAAACCTTTCGTATTCACAGTGTGTACATTCTCTAGGTTTCCTGTACATGTTATAGCTGTAGTAATATTCCCTTCAACCTGGAGAGTTCAGACCCAGGGAATGGGGGCCATGAATTATTGCTTTAAATGGTCTGAATTTGCTCACCCTATCTCACCAATCCTCTCAGTCCCAAGTGTCCAGCCTTATGCCACATCCAGCTGTCCTTGTAGATAGGGTCATTCCAGGTTTCATCAGACACCCTGAAGGAATTGTAAAGAATTTCCCTGTTTTTTTGTTTGGGTTTTGAAATTCCTTTTTATAGTGGGTTTGAGCTGATTCTCACTGCCATGTTTATGCCAGTCTAGACACACTTGATTCCCTTATGGAGACATATCAATACATAGGTTTTAAGATTCTTAATAGGCAGATCTATTCCTCTGTGGGAAATATGGGTTTTTGAGTCCCTTTCACTGATGAAGGTGTAGATCTTGTCTATTCCATAGTTAGTTTTTGGAACGGTACCTGTGCTTATATCAAACTCTGGTTTTATGCATCACCCCACCTCTCCTTCCCCCTTAAGCAGGCATAAGAGTTTTTTCTAAATGTGAGACTCTGTTCTCTTTCCTAACTCAGTTCATGTGTAGCCATGTTTACAGGATCTTCATAAGTCATATCTTATGCTAAGTTTCTTTTTCTGTGTGACTTATTTCACTTAGAATCATCGTACCTGAACCACTCACTTTGCTGCTACTGGTCTTATGACATTGATTTCATGGCTGAGGGATATTCCATTGTACGTAACTCCCACAATTTTTTGAACCATTTTTATATTTCCTGGGATATTTAAGGTGTACCCAAGTTGAGGTTCTTGTAAGCAGTGCAGCCCTAAATTTGGGGATGGTTCTGTCTTATTGATTTTCAGTTTTCCCAAGGTATATTCCATAGAATGGAAGTGCCCTTGGCTCTGTAGCTCTGGTGGTTTCTTGTTTTAGGGAACACAATGCACTCCTCCAGTGAGGCAGTTGTCAATTTACATCTCGTCCATCAGCATAACAAGGCTCCCTGTTCTCCAAGGCCTGTCTTGCCTTTCTGGTTTTTACACATTTTGTGGATGTCCCTTTGGACCGGTGGGAAGTGATACTCCTTTGTAGTGCAGATTTGCATTGCGCGCTTGCTTGATTGGCCAAAAAGGGCGTATGCGTTTTCTCCTGAATATATTCAGTAGAAAACGCATACGCCCTTTTTGGCCAAGTGAATCATTGTCGAAGTTGTGCCCCTCTTCCTGTGCTTTACATGCGATTCCTATGTACCTCTTGAAATCTGTTTCCTGCTATTCTGCCTCGCTTTTAAGTCGGCCTCGTTGCCTTCCCTCAACAGATTTTTGGACGATAGTTGTCCTTTATTACTCTGCCAGTTTGTGAATTGCTGTGCCCCTGAGGTCCATTTTTCCACTCAATTTTTTGGGAACTGAATGCAAGTCCAAAATTTTGGTTCAGGACCTGTACTGGTTCCCGATGGGTGGCTGAGGCTTTGGTTAATTCTTCTTCCTGCCGGGAAATTAGAGTGACATGTGCCCGTCCAAATGCCTAACAGCTACTCTCTCATTGGTTCTCCCTCTTCCCTTCCATCCTCTGCCAAATTGGCAACCTGTGCGAACCAGGAGGTTAAAGGGGCTGTCTCTCCAAGTTGGGAGATTGATAGTAAAGCAGTTGGAAAGTCAAACCGGAGCACCACGAGAGGGACTATTCGTTGAGTTTTAGAAACCATTCGTATTCACAGTGTGTCCATTCTCTAGGTTTCCCGTACATGTTATAGCTGTAGTAATATTCCCTTCAACCTGGAGAGTTCGGACCCAGGGAATGGGGGCCATGCATTATTGCTTTAAAGGGTCTGCATTTGCTCACCCTATCTCACCAATCCTCTCAGTCCCAAGTGTCCAGCCTTATGCCACATCCAGCTGTCCTTGTAGATAGGGTCATTCCAGGTTTCCTCAGACACCCTGAAGGAATTGTAAAGAATTTCCCTGTTTTTTTGTTTGGGTTTTGAAATTCCTTTTTATAGTGGGTTTGAGCTGATTCTCACTGCCATGTTTATGCCAGTCTAGACACACTTGATTCCCTTACGGAGACATATCAATACATAGGTTTTAATATTCTTACTAGTCAGATCTATTCCTCTGTGGGAAATATGGGTTTTAGAGTCCCTTTCACTGAGGAAGCTGTAGGTCTTGTCTATTCCATAGTTAGTTTTTGGAACGGTACCTGTGCTTATATCAAACTCTGGTTTTATGCATCACCCCACCTCTCCTTCCCCCTTAAGCAGGCATAAGAGTGTTTTCTAAATGTGAGACTCTGTTCTCTTTCCTAACTCAGTTCATGTGTAGCCATGTTTACAGGATCTTCATAAGTCATATCTTATGCTAAGTTTCTTTTTCTGTGTGACTTATTTCACTTAGAATCATCGTACCTGAACCACTCACTTTGCTGCTACTGGTCTTATGACATTGATTTCATGGCTGAGGGATATTCCATTGTACGTAACTCCCACAATTTTTTGAACCATTTTTATATTTCCTGGGATATTTAAGGTGTACCCAAGTTGAGGTTCTTGTAAGCAGTGCAGCCCTAAATTTGGGGGTGGCTCTGTCTTATTGATTTTCAGTTTTCCCAAGGTATATTCCCTAGAATGGAAGTGCCCTTGGCTCTGTAGCTCTGGTGGTTACTTGTTTTAGGGAACACAATGCACTCCTCCAGTGAGGCAGTTGTCAATTTACATCTCCTCCATCAGCATAACAAGGCTCCCTGTTCTCCAGGGCCTGTCTTGCCTTTCTGGTTTTTACACATTTTGTGGATGTCCGTTTGGACCGGTGGGAAGTGATACTTCTTTGTAGTGCAGATTTGCATTGCGCGCTTGCTTGATTGGCCAAAAAGGGTGTATGCGTTTTCTCCTGAATATATTCAGTAGAAAACGCATACGCCCTTTTTGGCCAAGTGAATCATTGTCGAAGTTGTGCCCCTCTTCCTGTGCTTTACAGGCGATTCCTACGTACCTCTTGAAATCTGTTTCCTGCTATTCTGCCTCGCTTTTAAGGCGGCCTCATTGCCTTCCCTCAACAGATTTTTGGACGATAGTTGTCCGTTATTACTCTGCCAGTTTGTGAATTGCTGTGCCCCTGAGCTCCATTTTTCAACTCGTTTTTTGTGAGCTGAATGCAAGTCCAAAATTTTGGTTCAGGAACTATACTGGTTCCCGATGGGTGGCTGAGTCTTTGGTTAATTCTTCTTCCTGCCGGGAAATTAGAGTGACATGTGCCCGTCCAAATGCCTAACAGCTACTCTCTCATTGGTTCTCCCTCTTCCCTTCCATCCTCTGCCAAATTGGCAACCTGTGCGAACCAGGAGGTTAAAGGGGCTGTCTCTCCAAGTTGGGAGATTGATAGTAAAGCAGTTGGAAAGTCAAACCGGAGCACCACGGGAGGGACTATTCGTTGAGTTTTAGAAACCTTTCGTATTCACAGTGTGTCCATTCTCTAGGTTTCCCGTACATGTTATAGCTGTAGTAATATTCCCTTCAACCTGGAGAGTTCGGACCCAGGGAATGGGGTCCATGCATTATTGCATTAAAGGGTCTGCATTTGCTCACCCTATCTCACCAATCCTCTCAGTCCCAAGTGTCCAGCCTTATGCCACATCCAGCTGTCCTTGTAGATAGGGTCATTCCAGGTTTCATCAGACACCCTGAAGGAATTGTAAAGAATTTCCCTGTTTTTTTGTTTGGGTTTTGATATTCCTTTTTATAGTGGGTTTGAGCTGATTCTCACTGCCAGGTTTATGCCAGTCTAGACACACTTGATTCCCTTATGGAGACATATCAATACATAGGTTTTAATATTCTTACTAGTCAGATCTATTCCTCTTTGGGAAATATGGGTTTTTGAGTCCCTTTCACTGAGGAAGGTGTAGATCTTGTCTATTCCATAGTTAGTTTTTGGAACGGTACCTGTGCTTATATCAAACTCTGGTTTTATGCATCACCCCACCTCTCCTTCCCCCTTAAGCAGGCATAAGAGTGTTTTCTAAATGTGAGACTCTGTTCTCTTTCCTAACTCAGTTCATGTGTAGCCATGTTTACAGGATCTTCATAAGTGATATCTTATGCTAAGTTTCTTTTTCTGTGTGACTTATTTCACTTAGAATCATCGTACCTGAACCACTCACTTTGCTGCTACTGGTCTTATGACATTGATTTCATGGCTGAGGGATATTCCATTGTACGTAAGTACCACAATTTTTTGAACCGTTTTTATATTTCCTGGGATATTTAAGGTGTACCCAAGTTGAGGTTCTTGTAAGCAGTGCAGCCCTAAATTTGGGGGTGGCTCTGTCTTATTGATTTTCAGTTTTCCCAAGGAATATTCCCTAGACTGGAAGTGCCCTTGGCTCTGTAGCTCTGGTGTTTACTTGTTTTAGGGAACACAATGCACTCCTCCAGTGAGGCAGTTGGCAATTTACATCTCGTCCATCAGCATAACAAGGCTCCCTGTTCTCCAGGGCCTGTCTTGCCTTTCTGGTTTTTACACATTTTGTGGATGTCCCTTTGGACCGGTGGGAAGTGATACTTCTTTGTAGTGCAGATTTGCATTGCCCGCTTGCTTGCTTGGCCAAAAAGGGCGTATGCGTTTTCTCCTGAATATATTCAGTAGAAAACGCATACGCCCTTTTTGGCCAAGTGAATCATTGTCGAAGTTGTGCCCCTCTTCCTGTGCTTTACAGGCGATTCCTACGTACCTCTTGAAATCTGTTTCCTGCTATTCTGCCTCGCTTTTAAGTTGGCCTCGTTGCCTTCCCTCAACAGATTTTTGGACGATAGTTGTCCTTTATTCTCTGCCATTTTGTCAATTGCTGTGCCCCTGAGCTCCATTTTTTAACTCGTTTTTTGTGAGCTGAATGCAAGTCCAAAATTTTTGTTCAGGACCTATACTGGTTCCCGATGGGTGGCTGAGTCTTTGGTTAATTCTTCTTCCTGCCGGGAAATTAGAGTGACATGTGCCCGTCCAAATGCCTAACAGCTACTCTCTCATTGGTTCTCCCTCTTCCCTTCCATCCTCTGCCAAATTGGCAACCTGTGCGAACCAGGAGGTTAAAGGGGCTGTCTCTCCAAGTTGGGAGATTGATAGTAAAGCAGTTGGAAAGTCAAACCGGAGCACCACGAGAGGGACTATTCGTTGAGTTTTAGAAACCTTTTGTATTCACAGTGTGTCCATTCTCTTGGTTTCCCATACATGTTATAGCTGTAGTAATATTCCCTTCAACCTGGAGAGTTCGGACCCAGGGAATGGGGTCCATGCATTATTGCATTAAAGGGTCTGCATTTGCTCA
The DNA here is from genome assembly GCF_025265405.1 of Mesoplodon densirostris. Classification (NCBI taxonomy): domain Eukaryota; kingdom Metazoa; phylum Chordata; class Mammalia; order Artiodactyla; family Ziphiidae; genus Mesoplodon; species Mesoplodon densirostris. The sequence continues at coordinate 10,493,764 of NW_026778195.1, read as the reverse complement.
CCCTATCTCACCAATCCTCTCAGTCCCAAGTGTCCAGCCTTATGCCACATCCAGCTCTCCTTGTAGATAGGGTCATTCCAGGTTTCATCAGACACCCTGAAGGAATTGTAAAGAATTTCCCTGTTTTTTTGTTTTGGTTTTGAAATTCCTTTTTATAGTGGGTGTGAGCTGATTCTCACTGCCATGTTTATGCCAGTCTAGACACACTTGATTCCCTTATGGAGACATATCAATACATAGGTTTTAAGATTCTTACTAGGCAGATCTATTCCTCTGTGGGAAATATGGGTTTTTGAGTCCCTTTCACTGAGGAAGGTGTAGGTCTTGTCTATTCCATAGTTGGTTTTTGGAACGGTACCTGTGCTTATATCAAACTCTGGTTTTATGCATCACCCCACCTCTCCTTCCCCCTTAAGCAGGCCTAAGAGTGTTTTCTAAATGTGAGACTCTGTTCTCTTTCCTAACTCAGTTCATGTGCAGCCATGTTTACAGGATCTTCATAAGTCATATCTTATGCTAAGTTTCTTTTTCTGTGTGACTTATTTCACTTAGAATCATCGTACCTGAACCACTCACTTTGCTGCTACTGGTCTTATGACATTGATTTCATGGCTGAGGGATATTCCATTGTACGTAACTACCACAATTTTTGAACCATTTTTATATTTCCTGGGATATTTAAGGTGTACCCAAGTTGAGGTTCTTGTAAGCAGTGCAGCCCTAAATTTGGGGGTGGCTCTGTCTTATTGATTTTCAGTTTTCCCAAGGTATATTCCCTAGACTGCAAGTGCCCTTGGCTCTGTAGCTCTGGTGTTTACTTGTTTTAGGGAACACAATGCACTCCTCCAGTGAGGCAGTTGGCAATTTACATCTAGCCCATCAGCATACCAAGGCTCCCTGTTTTCCAGGGCCTGTCTTGCCTTTCTGGTTTTTACACATTTTGTGGATGTCCCTTTGGACCGGTGGGAATTGATACTTCTTTGTAGTGCAGATTTGCATTGCCCGCTTGCTTACTTGGCCAAAAAGGGCGTATGCATTTTCTCATGAATATATTCAGTAGAAAACGCGTACGCCCTTTTTGGCCAAGTGAATCATTGTCGAAGTTGTGCCCCTCTTCCTGTGCTTTACAGGCGATTCCTATGTACCTCTTGAAATCTGTTTCCTGCTATTCTGCCTCGCTTTTAAGTCGGCCTCGTTGCCTTCCCTCAACAGATTTTTGGACGATAGTTGTCCTTTATTACTCTGCCAGTTTGTGAATTGCTGTGCCCCTGAGCTCCATTTTTCAACTCATTTTTTTGGGAGCTGAATGCAAGTCCAAAATTTTGTTTCAGGACCTGTACTGGTTCCCGATGGGTGGCTGAGTCTTTGGTTAATTCTTCTTCCTGCCGGGAAATTAGAGTGACATATGCCCGTCCAAATGCCTAACAGCTACTCTCTCATTGGTTCTCCCTCTTCCCTTCCATCCTCTGCCAAATTGGCAACCTGTGCGAACCAGGAGGTTAAAGGGGATGTCTCTCCAAGTTGGGAGATTGATAGTAAAGCAGTTGGAAAGTCAAAACGGAGCACCACGAGAGGAACTATTCGTTGAGTTTTAGAAACCTTTCGTATTCACAGTGTGTCCATTCTCTAGGTTTCCCGTACATGTTATAGCTGTAGTAATATTCCCTTCAACCTGGAGAGTTCGGACCCAGGGAATGGGGGCCATGCATTATTGCTTTAAAGGGTCTGCATTTGCTCACCCTATCTCACCAATCCTCTCAGTCCCAAGTGTCCAGCCTTATGCCACATCCAGCTGTCCTTGTAGATAGGGTCATTCCAGGTTTCATCAGACACCCTGAAGGAATTGTAAAGAATTTCCCTGTTTTTTTGTTTGGGTTTTGAAATTCCTTTTTATAGTGGGTTTGAGCTGATTCTCACTGCCATGTTTATGCCAGTCTAGACACACTTGATTCCCTTACGGAGACATATCAATACGTAGGTTTTAATATTCTTACTAGTCAGATCTATTCCTCTGTGGGAAATAAGGGTTTTAGAGTCCCTTTCACTGAGGAAGCTGTAGGTCTTGTCTATTCCATAGTTAGTTTTTGGAACGGTACCTGTGCTTATATCAAACTCTGGTTTTATGCATCACCCCGCCTCTCCTTCCCCCTTAAGCAGGCATAAGAGTGTTTTCTAAATGTGAGACTCTGTTCTCTTTCCTAACTCAGTTCATGTGTAGCCATGTTTACAGGATCTTCATAAGTCATATCTTATGCTAAGTTTCTTTTTCTGTGTGACTTATTTCACTTAGAATCATCGTACCTGAACCACTCACTTTGCTGCTACTGGTCTTATGACATTGATTTCATGGCTGAGGGATATTCCATTGTACGTAACTCCCACAATTTTTTGAACCATTTTTATATTTCCTGGGATATTTAAGGTGTACCCAAGTTGAGGTTCTTGTAAGCAGTGCAGCCCTAAATTTGGGGGTGGCTCTGTCTTATTGATTTTCAGTTTTCCCAAGGTATATTCCGTAGAATGGAAGTGCCCTTGGCTCTGTAGCTCTGGTGGTTTCTTGTTTTAGGGAACACAATGCACTCCTCCAGTGAGGCAGTTGTCAATTTACATCTCGTCCATCAGCATAACAAGGCTCCCTGTTCTCCAGGGCCTGTCTTGCCTTTCTGGTTTTTACACATTTTGTGGATGTCCCTTTGGACCGGTGGGAAGTGATACTCCTTTGTAGTGCAGATTTGCATTGCGCGCTTGCTTGATTGGCCAAAAAGGGCGTATGCGTTTTCTCCTGAATATATTCAGTAGAAAACGCATACGCCCTTTTTGGCCAAGTGAATCATTGTCGAAGTTGTGCCCCTCTTCCTGTGCTTTACATGCGATTCCTATGTACCTCTTGAAATCTGTTTCCTGCTATTCTGCCTCGCTTTTAAGTCGGCCTCGTTGCCTTCCCTCAACAGATTTTTGGACGATAGTTGTCCTTTATTACTCTGCCAGTTTGTGAATTGCTGTACCCCTGAGGTCCATTTTTCAACTCATTTTTTTGGGAGCTGAATGCAAGTCCAAAATTTTGGTTCAGGACCTGTACTGGTTCCCGATGGGTGGCTGAGTCTTTGGTTAATTCTTCTTCCTGCCGGGAAATTAGAGTGACATGTGCCCGTCCAAATGCCTAACAGCTACTCTCTCATTGGTTCTCCCTCTTCCCTTCCATCCTCTGCCAAATTGGCAACCTGTGCGAACCAGGAGGTTAAAGGGGCTGTCTCTCCAAGTTGGGAGATTGATAGTAAAGCAGTTGGAAAGTCAAACCGGAGCACCACGAGAGGGACTATTCGTTGAGTTTTAGAAACCTTTCGTATTCACAGTGTGTCCATTCTCTAGGTTTCCCGTACATGTTATAGCTGTAGTAATATTCCCTTCAACCTGGAGAGTTCGGACCCAGGGAATGGGGGCCATGCATTATTGCTTTAAAGGGTCTGCATTTGCTCACCCTATCTCACCAATCCTCTCAGTCCCAAGTGTCCAGCCTTATGCCACATCCAGCTGTCCTTGTAGATAGGGTCATTCCAGGTTTCCTCAGACACCCTGAAGGAATTGTAAAGAATTTCCCTGTTTTTTTGTTTTGGTTTTGAAATTCCTTTTTATAGTGGGTTTGAGCTGATTCTCACTGCCATGTTTATGCCAGTCTAGACACACTTGATTCCCTTACGGAGACATATCAATACATAGGTTTTAATATTCTTACTAGTCAGATCTATTCCTCTGTGGGAAATATGGGTTTTAGAGTCCCTTTCAGTGAGGAAGCTGTAGGTCTTGTCTATTCCATAGTTAGTTTTTGGAACGGTACCTGTGCTTATATCAAACTCTGGTTTTATGCATCACCCCACCTCTCCTTCCCCCTTAAGCAGGCATAAGAGTGTTTTCTAAATGTGAGACTCTGTTCTCTTTCCTAACTCAGTTCATGTGTAGCCATGTTTACAGGATCTTCATAAGTCATATCTTATGCTAAGTTTATTTTTCTGTGTGACATATTTCACTTAGAATCATCATACCTGAACCACTCACTTTGCTGCTACTGGTCTTATGACATTGATTTCATGGCTGAGGGATATTCCATTGTACGTAACTCCCACAATTTTTTGAACCATTTTTATATTTCCTGGGATATTTAAGGTGTACCCAAGTTGAGGTTCTTGTAAGCAGTGCAGCCCTAAATTTGGGGGTGGCTCTGTCTTATTGATTTTCAGTTTTCCCAAGGTATATTCCCTAGAATGGAAGTGCCCTTGGCTCTGTAGGTCTGGTGGTTACTTGTTTTAGGGAACACAATGCACTCCTCCAGTGAGGCAGTTGTCAATTTACATCACGTCCATCAGCATAACAAGGCTCCCTGTTCTCCAGGGCCTGTCTTGCCTTTCTGGTTTTTACACATTTTGTGGATGTCCCTTTGGACCGGTGGGAAGTGATACTTCTTTGTAGTGCAGATTTGCATTGCGCGCTTGCTTGATTGGCCAAAAAGGGCGTATGCGTTTTCTCCTGAATATATTCAGTAGAAAACGCATACGCCCTTTTTGGCCAAGTGAATCATTGTCGAAGTTGTGCCCCTTTTCCTGTGCTTTACAGGCGATTCCTACGTACCTCTTGAAATCTGTTTCCTGCTATTCTGCCTCGCTTTTAAGGCGGCCTCGTTGCCTTCCCTCAACAGATTTTTGGACGATAGTTGTCCTTTATTCTCTGCCAGTTTGTGAATTGCTGTGCCCCTGAGCTCCATTTTTCAACTCGTTTTTTGTGAGCTGAATGCAACTCCAAAATTTTTATTCAGGACCTATACTGGTTCCCGATGGGTGGCTGAGTCTTTGGTTAATTCTTCTTCCTGCCGGGAAATTAGAGTGACATGTGCCCGTCCAAATGCCTAACAGCTACTCTCTCATTGGTTCTCCCTCTTCCCTTCAATCCTCTGCCAAATTGGCAACCTGTGGAAACCAGGAGGTTAAAGGGGCTGTCTCTCCTAGTTGGGAGATTGATAGTAAAGCAGTTGGAAAGTCAAACCGGAGCACCACGAGAGGGACTATTCGTTGAGGTTTAGAAACCTTTCGTATTCACAGTGTGTCCATTCTCTAGGTTTCCCGTACATGTTATAGCTGTAGTAATATTCCCTTCAACCTGGACAGTTCGGACCCAGGGAATGGGGGCCATGCATTATTGCTTTAAAGGGTCTGAATTTGCTCACCCTATCTCACCAATCCTCTCAGTCCCAAGTGTCCAGCCTTATGTCACATCCAGCTCTCCTTGTAGATAGGGTCATTCCAGGTTTCATCAGACACCCTGAAGGAATTGTAAAGAATTTCCCTGTTTTTTTGTTTTGGTTTTGAAATTCCTTTTTATAGTGGGTTTGAGCTGATTCTCACTGCCATGTTTATGCCAGTCTAGACACACTTGATTCCCTTATGGAGACATATCAATACATAGGTTTTAAGATTCTTACTAGTCAGATCTATTCCTCTGTGGGAAATATGGGTTTTTGAGTCCCTTTCACTGAGGAAGGTGTAGGTCTTGTCTATTCCATAGTTGGTTTTTGGAACGGTACCTGTGTTATATCAAACTCTGGTTTTATGCATCACCCCACCTCTCCTTCCCCCTTAAGCAGGCATAAGAGTGTTTTCTAAATGTGAGACTCTGTTCTCTTTCCTAACTCAGTTCATGTGTAGCCATGTTTACAGGATCTTCATAAGTCATATCTTATGCTAAGTTTCTTTTTCTGTGTGACTTATTTCACTTAGAATCATCGTACCTGAACCACTCACTTTGCTGCTACTGGTCTTATGACATTGATTTCATGGCTGAGGGATATTCCATTGTACGTAACTACCACAATTTTTGAACCATTTTTATATTTCCTGGGATATTTAAGGTGTACCCAAGTTGAGGTTCTTGTAAGCAGTGCAGCCCTAAATTTGGGGGTGGCTCTGTCTTATTGATTTTCAGTTTTCCCAAGGTATATTCCCTAGACTGGAAGTGCCCTTGGCTCTGTAGCTCTGGTGTTTAATTGTTTTAGGGAACACAATGCACTCCTCCAGTGAGGCAGTTGGCAATTTACATCTCGCCCATCAGCATACCAAGGCTCCCTGTTCTCCAGGGCCTGTCTTGCCTTTCTGGTTTTTACACATTTTGTGGATGTCCCTTTGGACCGGTGGGAAGTGATACTTCTTTGTAGTGCAGATTTGCATTGCCCGCTAGCTTGCTTGGCCAAAAAGGTCATATGCGTTTTCTCCTGAATATATTCAGGAGAAAACGCATACGCCCTTTTTGGCCAAGTGAATCATTGTCAAAGTTGTGCCCCTCTTCCTGTGCTTTACAGGCGATTCCTACGTACCTCTTGAAATCTGTTTCCTGCTATTCTGCCTCGCTTTTAAGTTGGCCTCGTTGCCTTCCCTCAACAGATTTTTGGACGATAGTTGTCCGTTATTACTCTGCCAGTTTGTGAACTGCTGTGCCCCTGAGCTCCATTTTTCAACTCGTTTTTTGTGAGCTGAATGCAAGTCCAAAATTTTGGTTCAGGAACTATACTGGTTCCCGATGGGTGGCTGAGTCTTTGGTTAATTCTTCTTCCTGCCGGGAAATTAGAGTGACATGTGCCCGTCCAAATGCCTAACAGCTACTCTCTCATTGGTTCTCCCTCTTCCCTTCCATCCTCTGCCAAATTGGCAACCTGTGCGAACCAGGAGGTTAAAGGGGCTGTCTCTCCAAGTTGGGAGATTGATAGTAAAGCAGTTGGAAAGTCAAACCGGAGCACCACGAGAGGGACTATTCTTTGAGTTTTAGAAACCTTTCGTATTCACAGTGTGTCCATTCTCTTGGTTTCCCATACATGTTATAGCTGTAGTAATATTCCCTTCAACCTGGAGAGTTCGGACCCAGGGAATGGGGTCCATGCATTATTGCATTAAAGGGTCTGCATTTGCTCACCCTATCTCACCAATCCACTCAGTCCCAAGTGTCCAGCCTTATTCCACATCCAGCTCTCCTTGTAGATAGGGTCATTCCACGTTTCATCAGACACCCTGAAGGAATTGTAAAGAATTTCCCTGTTTTTTTGTTTTGGTTTTGAAATTCCTTTTTATAGTGGGTGTGAGCTGATTCTCACTGCCATGTTTATGCCAGTCTAGACACACTTGATTCCCTTATGGAGACATATCAATACATAGGTTTTAAGATTCTTACTAGTCAGATCTATTCCTCTGTGGGAAATATGGGTTTTTGAGTCCCTTTCACTGAGGAAGGTGTAGGTCTTGTCTATTCCATAGTTGGTTTTTGGAACGGTACCTGTGCTTATATCAAACTCTGGTTTTATGCATCACCCCACCTCTCCTTCCCCCTTAAGCAGGCATAAGAGTGTTTTCTAAATGTGAGACTCTGTTCTATGTCCTAACTCAGTTCATGTGCAGCCATGTTTACAGGATCTTCATAAGTCATATCTTATGCTAAGTTTCTTTTTCTGTGTGACTTATTTCACTTAGAATCATCGTACCTAAACCACTCACTTTGCTGCTACTGGTCTTATGACATTGATTTCATGGATGAGGGATATTCCATTGTACGTAACTACCACAATTTTTGAACCATTTTTATATTTCCTGGGATATTTAAGGTGTACCCATGTTGAGGTTCTTGTAAGCAGTGCAGCCCTAAATTTGGGGGTGGCTCTGTCTTATTGATTTTCAGTTTTCCCAAGGTATATTCCCTAGACTGGAAGTGCCCTTGGCTCTGTAGCTCTGGTGTTTACTTGTTTTAGGGAACACAATGCACTCCTCCAGTGAGGCAGTTGGCAATTTACATCTCACCCATCAGCATAACAAGGCTCCCTGTTCTCCAGGGCCTGTCTTGCCTTTCTGGTTTTTACACATTTTGTGGATGTCCCTTTGGACCGGTGGGAATTGATACTTCTTTGTAGTGCAGATTTGCATTGCCCGCTTGCTTACTTGGCCAAAAAGGGCGTATGCATTTTCTCATGAATATATTCAGTAGAAAACGCGTACGCCCTTTTTGGCCAAGTGAATCATTGTCGAAGTTGTGCCCCTCTTCCTGTGCTTTACAGGCGATTCCTATGTACCTCTTGAAATCTGTTTCCTGCTATTCTGCCTCGCTTTTAAGTCGGCCTCGTTGCCTTCCCTCAACAGATTTTTGGACGAGAGTTGTCCTTTATTACTCTGCCAGTTTGTGAATTGCTGTGCCCCTGAGCTCCATTTTTCAACTCATTTTTTTGGGAGCTGAATGCAAGTCCAAAATTTTGGTTCAGGACCTGTACTGGTTCCCGATGGGTGGCTGAGTCTTTGGTTAATTCTTCTTCCTGCCGGGAAATTAGAGTGACATATGCCCGTCCAAATGCCTAACAGCTACTCTCTCATTGGTTCTCCCTCTTCCCTTCCATCCTCTACCAAATTGGCAACCTGTGCGAACCAGGAGGTTAAAGGGGATGTCTCTCCAAGTTGGGAGATTGATAGTAAAGCAGTTGGAAAGTCAAAACGGAGCACCACGAGAGGAACTATTCGTTGAGTTTTAGAAACCTTTCGTATTCACAGTGTGTCCATTCTCTAGGTTTCCCGTACATGTTATAGCTGTAGTAATATTCCCTTCAACCTGGAGAGTTCGGACCCAGGGAATGGGGGCCATGCATTATTGCTTTAAAGGGTCTGCATTTGCTCACCCTATCTCACCAATCCTCTCAGTCCCAAGTGTCCAGCCTTATGCCACATCCAGCTGTCCTTGTAGATAGGGTCATTCCAGGTTTCATCAGACACCCTGAAGGAATTGTAAAGAATTTCCCTGTTTTTTTGTTTGGGTTTTGAAATTCCTTTTTATAGTGGGTTTGAGCTGATTCTCACTGCCATGTTTATGCCAGTCTAGACACACTTGATTCCCTTACGGAGACATATCAATACATAGGTTTTAATATTCTTACTAGTCAGATCTATTCCTCTGTGGGAAATAAGGGTTTTAGAGTCCCTTTCACTGAGGAAGCTGTAGGTCTTGTCTATTCCATAGTTAGTTTTTGGAACGGTACCTGTGCTTATATCAAACTCTGGTTTTATGCATCACCCCACCTCTCCTTCCCCCTTAAACAGGCATAAGAGTGTTTTCTAAATGTGAGACTCTGTTCTCTTTCCTAACTCAGTTCATGTGTAGCCATGTTTACAGGATCTTCATAAGTGATATCTTATGCTAAGTTTCTTTTTCTGTGTGACTTATTTCACTTAGAATCATCGTACCTGAACCACTCACTTTGCTGCTACTGGTCTTATGACATTGATTTCATGGCTGAGGGATATTCCATTGTACGTAAGTACCACAATTTTTTGAACCGTTTTTATATTTCCTGGGATATTTAAGGTGTACCCAAGTTGAGGTTCTTGTAAGCAGTGCAGCCCTAAATTTGGGGGTGGCTCTGTCTTATTGATTTTCAGTTTTCCCAAGGAATATTCCCTAGACTGGAAGTGCCCTTGGCTCTGTAGCTCTGGTGTTTACTTGTTTTAGGGAACACAATGCACTGCTCCAGTGAGGCAGTTGGCAATTTACATCTCGTCCATCAGCATAACAAGGCTCCCTGTTCTCCAGGGCCTGTCTTGCCTTTCTGGTTTTTACACATTTTGTGGATGTCCCTTTGGACCGGTGGGAAGTGATACTTCTTTGTAGTGCAGATTTGCATTGCCCGCTTGCTTGCTTGGCCAAAAAGGGCGTATGCGTTTTCTCCTGAATATATTCAGTAGAAAACGCATACGCCCTTTTTGGCCAAGTGAATCATTGTCGAAGTTGTGCCCCTCTTCCTGTGCTTTACAGGCGATTCCTACGTACCTCTTGAAATCTGTTTCCTGCTATTCTGCCTCGCTTTTAAGTTGGCCTCGTTGCCTTCCCTCAACAGATTTTTGGACGATAGTTGTCCTTTATTCTCTGCCAGTTTGTCAATTGCTGTGCCCCTGAGCTCCATTTTTTAACTCGTTTTTTGTGAGCTGAATGCAAGTCCAAAATTTTTGTTCAGGACCTATACTGGTTCCCGATGGGTGGCTGAGTCTTTGGTTAATTCTTCTTCCTGCCGGGAAATTAGAGTGACATGTGCCCGTCCAAATGCCTAACAGCTACTCTCTCATTGGTTCTCCCTCTTCCCTTCCATCCTCTGCCAAATTGGCAACCTGTGCGAACCAGGAGGTTAAAGGGGCTGTCTCTCCAAGTTGGGAGATTGATAATAAAGCAGTTGGAAAGTCAAACCGGAGCACCACGAGAGGGACTATTCGTTGAGTTTTAGAAACCTTTCATATTCACAGTGTGTCCATTCTCTTGGTTTCCCATACATGTTATAGCTGTAGTAATATTCCCTTCAACCTGGAGAGTTCGGACCCAGGGAATGGGGTCCATGCATTATTGCATTAAAGGGTCTGCATTTGCTCACCCTATCTCACCAATCCTCTCAGTCCCAAGTGTCCAGCCTTATGCCACATCCAGCTCTCCTTGTAGATAGGGTCATTCCAGGTTTCATCAGACACCCTGAAGGAATTGTAAAGAATTTCCCTGTTTTTTTGTTTTGGTTTTGAAATTCCTTTTTATAGTGGGTGTGAGCTGATTCTCACTGCCATGTTTATGCCAGTCTAGACACACTTGATTCCCTTATGGAGACATATCAATACATAGGTTTTAAGATTCTTACTAGGCAGATCTATTCCTCTGTGGGAAATATGGGTTTTTGAGTCCCTTTCACTGAGGAAGGTGTAGGTCTTGTCTATTCCATAGTTGGTTTTTGGAACGGTACCTGTGCTTATATCAAACTCTGGTTTTATGCATCACCCCACCTCTCCTTCCCCCTTAAGCAGGCCTAAGAGTGTTTTCTAAATGTGAGACTCTGTTCTCTTTCCTAACTCAGTTCATGTGCAGCCATGTTTACAGGATCTTCATAAGTCATATCTTATGCTAAGTTTCTTTTTCTGTGTGACTTATTTCACTTAGAATCATCGTACCTAAACCACTCACTTTGCTGCTACTGGTCTTATGACATTGATTTCATGGCTGAGGGATATTCCATTGTACGTAACTACCACAATTTTTGAACCATTTTTATATTTCCTGGGATATTTAAGGTGTACCCAAGTTGAGGTTCTTGTAAGCAGTGCAGCCCTAAATTTGGGGGTGGCTCTGTCTTATTGATTTTCAGTTTTCCCAAGGTATATTCCCTAGACTGCAAGTGCCCTTGGCTCTGTAGCTCTGGTGGTTTCTTGTTTTAGGGAACACAATGCACTCCTCCAGTGAGGCAGTTGTCAATTTATATCTCGTCCATCAGCATAACAAGGCTCCCTGTTCTCCAGGGCCTGTCTTGCCTTTCTGGTTTTTACACATTTTGTGGATGTCCCTTTGGACCGGTGGGAAGTGATACTCCTTTGTAGTGCAGATTTGCATTGCGCGCTTGCTTGATTGGCCAAAAAGGGCGTATGCGTTTTCTCCTGAATATATTCAGTAGAAAACGCATACGCCCTTTTTGGCCAAGTGAATCATTGTCGAAGTTGTGCCCCTCTTCCTGTGCTTTACATGCGATTCCTATGTACCTCTTGAAATCTGTTTCCTGCTATTCTGCCTCGCTTTTAATTCGGCCTCGTTGCCTTCCCTCAACAGATTTTTGGACGATAGTTGTCCTTTATTACTCTGCCAGTTTGTGAATTGCTGTACCCCTGAGGTCCATTTTTCAACTCATTTTTTTGGGAGCTGAATGCAAGTCCAAAATTTTGGTTCAGGACCTGTACTGGTTCCCGATGGGTGGCTGAGGCTTTGGTTAATTCTTCTTCCTGCCGGGAAATTAGAGTGACATGTGCCCGTCCAAATGCCTAACAGCTACTCTCTCATTGGTTCTCCCTCTTCCCTTCCATCCTCTGCCAAATTGGCAACCTGTGCGAACCAGGAGGTTAAAGGGGCTGTCTCTCCAAGTTGGGAGATTGATAGTAAAGCAGTTGGAAAGTCAAACCGGAGCACCACGAGAGGGACTATTCGTTGAGTTTTAGAAACCTTTCATATTCACAGTGTGTCCATTCTCTAGGTTTCCCGTACATGTTATAGCTGTAGTAATATTCCCTTCAACCTGGAGAGTTCGGACCCAGGGAATGGGGGCCATGCATTATTGCTTTAAAGGGTCTGCATTTGCTCACCCTATCTCACCAATCCTCTCAGTCCCAAGTGTCCAGCCTTATGCCACATCCAGCTGTCCTTGTAGATAGGGTCATTCCAGGTTTCCTCAGACACCCTGAAGGAATTGTAAAGAATTTCCCTGTTTTTTTGTTTTGGTTTTGAAATTCCTTTTTATAGTGGGTTTGAGCTGATTCTCACTGCCATGTTTATGCCAGTCTAGACACACTTGATTCCCTTACGGAGACATATCAATACATAGGTTTTAATATTCTTACTAGTCAGATCTATTCCTCTGTGGGAAATATGGGTTTTAGAGTCCCTTTCACTGAGGAAGCTGTAGGTCTTGTCTATTCCATAGTTAGTTTTTGGAACGGTACCTGTGCTTATATCAAACTCTGGTTTTATGCATCACCCCACCTCTCCTTCCCCCTTAAGCAGGCATAAGAGTGTTTTCTAAATGTGAGACTCTGTTCTCTTTCCTAACTCAGTTCATGTGTAGCCATGTTTACAGGATCTTCATAAGTCATATCTTATGCTAAGTTTATTTTTCTGTGTGACATATTTCACTTAGAATCATCATACCTGAACCACTCACTTTGCTGCTACTGGTCTTATGACATTGATTTCATGGCTGAGGGATATTCCATTGTACGTCAGTACCACAATTTTTTGAACCATTTTTATATTTCCTGGGATATTTAAGGTGTACCCAAGTTGAGGTTCTTGTAAGCAGTGCAGCCCTAAATTTGGGGGTGGCTCTGTCTTATTGATTTTCAGTTTTCCCAAGGTATATTCCCTAGAATGGAAGTGCCCTTGGCTCTGTAGGTCTGGTGGTTACTTGTTTTAGGGAACACAATGCACTCCTCCAGTGAGGCAGTTGTCAATTTACATCACGTCCATCAGCATAACAAGGCTCCCTGTTCTCCAGGGCCTGTCTTGCCTTTCTGGGTTTACACATTTTGTGGATGTCCCTTTGGACCGGTGGGAAGTGATACTTCTTTGTAGTGCAGATTTGCATTGCGCGCTTGCTTGATTGGCCAAAAAGGGCGTATGCGTTTTCTCCTGAATATATTCAGTAGAAAACGCATACGCCCTTTTTGGCCAAGTGAATCATTGTCGAAGTTGTGCCCCTTTTCCTGTGCTTTACAGGCGATTCCTACGTACCTCTTGAAATCTGTTTCCTGCTATTCTGCCTCGCTTTTAAGGCGGCCTCGTTGCCTTCCCTCAACAGATTTTTGGACGATAGTTGTCCTTTATTCTCTGCCAGTTTGTGAATTGCTGTGCCCCTGAGCTCCATTTTTCAACTCGTTTTTTGTGAGCTGAATGCAACTCCAAAATTTTTATTCAGGACCTATACTGGTTCCCGATGTGTGGCTGAGTCTTTGGTTAATTCTTCTTCCTGCCGGGAAATTAGAGTGACATGTGCTCGTCCAAATGCCTAACAGCTACTCTCTCATTGGTTCTCCCTCTTCCCTTCAATCCTCTGCCAAATTGGCAACCTGTGCGAACCAGGAGGTTAAAGAGGCTGTCTCTCCTAGTTGGGAGATTGATAGTAAAGCAGTTGGAAAGTCAAACCGGAGCACCACGAGAGGGACTATTCGTTGAGGTTTAGAAACCTTTCGTATTCACAGTGTGTCCATTCTCTAGGTTTCCCGTACATGTTATAGCTGTAGTAATATTCCCTTCAATCTGGACAGTTCGGACCCAGGGAATGGGGGCCATGCATTATTGCTTTAAAGGGTCTGAATTTGCTCACCCTATCTCACCAATCCTCTCAGTCCCAAGTGTCCAGCCTTATGTCACATCCAGCTCTCCTTGTAGATAGGGTCATTCCAGGTTTCATCAGACACCCTGAAGGAATTGTAAAGAATTTCCCTGTTTTTTTGTTTTGGTTTTGAAATTCCTTTTTATAGTGGGTTTGAGCTGATTCTCACTGCCATGTTTATGCCAGTCTAGACACACTTGATTCCCTTATGGAGACATATCAATACATAGGTTTTAAGATTCTTACTAGTCAGATCTATTCCTCTGTGGGAAATATGGGTTTTTGAGTCCCTTTCACTGAGGAAGGTGTAGGTCTTGTCTATTCCATAGTTGGTTTTTGGAACGGTACCTGTGTTATATCAAACTCTGGTTTTATGCATCACCCCACCTCTCCTTCCCCCTTAAGCAGGCATAAGAGTGTTTTCTAAATGTGAGACTCTGTTCTCTTTCCTAACTCAGTTCATGTGTAGCCATGTTTACAGGATCTTCATAAGTCATATCTTATGCTAAGTTTCTTTTTCTGTGTGACTTATTTCACTTAGAATCATCGTACCTGAACCACTCACTTTGCTGCTACTGGTCTTATGACATTGATTTCATGGCTGAGGGATATTCCATTGTACGTAACTACCACAATTTTTGAACCATTTTTATATTTCCTGGGATATTTAAGGTGTACCCAAGTTGAGGTTCTTGTAAGCAGTGCAGCCCTAAATTTGGGGGTGGCTCTGTCTTATTGATTTTCAGTTTTCCCAAGGTATATTCCCTAGACTGGAAGTGCCCTTGGCTCTGTAGCTCTGGTGTTTAATTGTTTTAGGGAACACAATGCACTCCTCCAGTGAGGCAGTTGGCAATTTACATCTCGCCCATCAGCATACCAAGGCTCCCTGTTCTCCAGGGCCTGTCTTGCCTTTCTGGTTTTTACACATTTTGTGGATGTCCCTTTGGACCGGTGGGAAGTGATACTTCTTTGTAGTGCAGATTTGCATTGCCCGCTAGCTTGCTTGGCCAAAAAGGTCATATGCGTTTTCTCCTGAATATATTCAGGAGAAAACGCATACGCCCTTTTTGGCCAAGTGAATCATTGTCAAAGTTGTGCCCCTCTTCCTGTGCTTTACAGGCGATTCCTACGTACCTCTTGAAATCTGTTTCCTGCTATTCTGCCTCGCTTTTAAGTTGGCCTCGTTGCCTTCCCTCAACAGATTTTTGGACGATAGTTGTCCGTTATTACTCTGCCAGTTTGTGAACTGCTGTGCCCCTGAGCTCCATTTTTCAACTCGTTTTTTGTGAGCTGAATGCAAGTCCAAAATTTTGGTTCAGGAACTATACTGGTTCCCGATGGGTGGCTGAGTCTTTGGTTAATTCTTCTTCCTGCCGGGAAATTAGAGTGACATGTGCCCGTCCAAATGCCTAACAGCTACTCTCTCATTGGTTCTCCCTCTTCCCTTCCATCCTCTGCCAAATTGGCAACCTGTGCGAACCAGGAGGTTAAAGGGGCTGTCTCTCCAAGTTGGGAGATTGATAGTAAAGCAGTTGGAAAGTCAAACCGGAGCACCACGAGAGGGACTATTCGTTGAGTTTTAGAAACCTTTCGTATTCACAGTGTGTCCATTCTCTTGGTTTCCCATACATGTTATAGCTGTAGTAATATTCCCTTCAACCTGGAGAGTTCGGACCCAGGGAATGGGGTCCATGCATTATTGCATTAAAGGGTCTGCATTTGCTCACCCTATCTCACCAATCCTCTCAGTCCCAAGTGTCCAGCCTTATGCCACATCCAGCTCTCCTTGTAGATAGGGTCATTCCAGGTTTCATCAGACACCCTGAAGGAATTGTAAAGAATTTCCCTGTTTTTTTGTTTTGGTTTTGAAATTCCTTTTTATAGTGGGTGTGAGCTGATTCTCACTGCCATGTTTATGCCAGTCTAGACACACTTGATTCCCTTATGGAGACATATCAATACATAGGTTTTAAGATTCTTACTAGTCAGATCTATTCCTCTGTGGGAAATATGGGTTTTTGAGTCCCTTTCACTGAGGAAGGTGTAGGTCTTGTCTATTCCATAGTTGGTTTTTGGAACGGTACCTGTGCTTATATCAAACTCTGGTTTTATGCATCACCCCACCTCTCCTTCCCCCTTAAGCAGGCATAAGAGTGTTTTCTAAATGTGAGACTCTGTTCTCTTTCCTAACTCAGTTCATGTGCAGCCATGTTTACAGGATCTTCATAAGTCATATCTTATGCTAAGTTTCTTTTTCTGTGTGACTTATTTCACTTAGAATCATCGTACCTAAACCACTCACTTTGCTGCTACTGGTCTTATGACATTGATTTCATGGATGAGGGATATTCCATTGTACGTAACTACCACAATTTTTGAACCATTTTTATATTTCCTGGGATATTTAAGGTGTACCCATGTTGAGGTTCTTGTAAGCAGTGCAGCCCTAAATTTGGGGGTGGCTCTGTCTTATTGATTTTCAGTTTTCCCAAGGTATATTCCCTAGACTGGAAGTGTCCTTGGCTCTGTAGCTCTGGTGTTTACTTGTTTTAGGGAACACAATGCACTCCTCCAGTGAGGCAGTTGGCAATTTACATCTCGCCCATCAGCATAACAAGGCTCCCTGTTCTCCAGGGCCTGTCTTGCCTTTCTGGTTTTTACACATTTTGTGGATGTCCCTTTGGACCGGTGGGAATTGATACTTCTTTGTAGTGCAGATTTGCATTGCCCGCTTGCTTACTTGGCCAAAAAGGGCGTATGCATTTTCTCATGAATATATTCAGTAGAAAACGCGTACGCCCTTTTTGGCCAAGTGAATCATTGTCGAAGTTGTGCCCCTCTTCCTGTGCTTTACAGGCGATTCCTATGTACCTCTTGAAATCTGTTTCCTGCTATTCTGCCTCGCTTTTAAGTCGGCCTCGTTGCCTTCCCTCCACAGATTTTTGGACGATAGTTGTCCTTTATTACTCTGCCAGTTTGTGAATTGCTGTGCCCCTGAGCTCCATTTTTCAACTCATTTTTTTGGGAGCTGAATGCAAGTCCAAAATTTTGGTTCAGGACCTGTACTGGTTCCCGATGGGTGGCTGAGTCTTTGGTTAATTCTTCTTCCTGCCGGGAAATTAGAGTGACATATGCCCGTCCAAATGCCTAACAGCTACTCTCTCATTGGTTCTCCCTCTTCCCTTCCATCCTCTACCAAATTGGCAACCTGTGCGAACCAGGAGGTTAAAGGGGATGTCTCTCCAAGTTGGGAGATTGATAGTAAAGCAGTTGGAAAGTCAAAACGGAGCACCACGAGAGGAACTATTCGTTGAGTTTTAGAAACCTTTCGTATTCACAGTGTGTCCATTCTCTAGGTTTCCCGTACATGTTATAGCTGTAGTAATATTCCCTTCAACCTGGAGAGTTCGGACACAGGGAATGGGGGCCATGCATTATTGCTTTAAAGGTTCTGCATTTGCTCACCCTATCTCACCAATCCTCTCAGTCCCAAGTGTCCAGCCTTATGCCACATCCAGCTGTCCTTGTAGATAGGGTCATTCCAGGTTTCATCAGACACCCTGAAGGAATTGTAAAGAATTTCCCTGTTTTTTTGTTTGGGTTTTGAAATTCCTTTTTATAGTGGGTTTGAGCTGATTCTCACTGCCATGTTTATGCCAGTCTAGACACACTTGATTCCCTTACGGAGACATATCAATACATAGGTTTTAATATTCTTACTAGTCAGATCTATTCCTCTGTGGGAAATAAGGGTTTTAGAGTCCCTTTCACTGAGGAAGCTGTAGGTCTTGTCTATTCCATAGTTAGTTTTTGGAACGGTACCTGTGCTTATATCAAACTCTGGTTTTATGCATCACCCCACCTCTCCTTCCCCCTTAAACAGGCATAAGAGTGTTTTCTAAATGTGAGACTCTGTTCTCTTTCCTAACTCAGTTCATGTGTAGCCATGTTTACAGGGTCTTCATAAGTCATATCTTATGCTAAGTTTCTTTTTCTGTGTGACTTATTTCACTTAGAATCATCGTACCTGAACCACTCACTTTGCTGCTACTGGTCTTATGACATTGATTTCATGGCTGAGGGATATTCCATTGTACGTAACTCCCACAATTTTTTGAACCATTTTTATATTTCCTGGGATATTTAAGGTGTACCCAAGTTGAGGTTCTTTTAAGCAGTTCAGCCCTAAATTTGGGGGTGGCTCTGTCTTATTGATTTTCAGTTTTCCCAAGGTATATTCCCTAGAATGGAAGTGCCCTTGGCTCTGTAGCTCTGGTGGTTACTTGTTTTAGGGAACACAATGCACTCCTCCAGTGAGGCAGTTGGCAATTTACATCTCGTCCATCAGCATAACAAGGCTCCCTGTTCTCCAGGGCCTGTCTTGCCTTTCTGGTTTTTACACATTTTGTGGATGTCCCTTTGGACCGGTGGGAAGTGATACTCCTTTGTAGTGCAGATTTGCATTGCGCGCTTCCTTGATTGGCCAAAAAGGGCGTATGCGTTTTCTCCTGAATATATTCAGTAGAAAACGCATACGCCCTTTTTGGCCAAGTGAATCATTGTCGAAGTTGTGCCCCTCTTCCTGTGCTTTACAGGCGATTCCTATGTACCTCTTGAAATCTGTTTCCTGCTATTCTGCCTCGCTTTTAAGTCGGCCTCGTTGCCTTCCCTCAACAGATTTTTGGACGACAGTTGTCCTTTTTTACTCTGCCAGTTTGTGAATTGCTGTGCCTCTGAGGTCCATTTTTCAACTCATTTTTTTGGGAGCTGAATGCAAGTCCAAAATTTTGGTTCAGGACCTGTACTGGTTCCCGATGGGTGGCTGAGTCTTTGGTTAATTCTTCTTCCTGCCGGGAAATTAGAGTGACATGTGCCCGTCCAAATGCCTAACAGCTACTCTCTCATTGGTTCTCCCTCTTCCCTTCCATCCTCTGCCAAATTGGCAACCTGTGCGAACCAGGAGGTTAAAGGGGCTGTCTCTCCAAGTTGGGAGATTGATAGTAAAGCAGTTGGAAAGTCAAACCGGAGCACCACGAGAGGGACTATTCGTTGAGTTTTAGAAACCTTTCGTATTCACAGTGTGTCCATTCTCTAGGTTTCCCGTACATGTTATAGCTGTAGTAATATTCCCTTCAACCTGGAGAGTTCGGACCCAGGGAATGGGGGCCATGCATTATTGCTTTAAAGGGTCTGCATTTGCTCACCCTATCTCACCAATCCTCTCAGTCCCAAGTGTCCAGCCTTATGCCACATCCAGCTGTCCTTGTAGATAGGTTCATTCCAGGTTTCCTCAGACACCCTGAAGGAATTGTAAAGAATTTCCCTGTTTTTTTGTTTTGGTTTTGAAATTCCTTTTTATAGTGGGTTTGAGCTGATTCTCACTGCCATGTTTATGCCAGTCTAGACACACTTGATTCCCTTACGGAGACATATCAATACATAGGTTTTAAGATTCTTACTAGTCAGATCTATTCCTCTGTGGGAAATATGGGTTTTTGAGTCCCTTTCACTGAGGAAGGTGTAGGTCTTGTCTATTCCATAGTTGGTTTTTGGAACGGTACCTGTGCTTATATCAAACTCTGGTTTTATGCATCACCCCACCTCTCCTTCCCCCTTAAGCAGGCATAAGAGTGTTTTCTAAATGTGAGACTCTGTTCTCTTTCCTAACTCAGTTCATGTGTAGCCATGTTTACAGGATCTTCATAAGTCATATCTTATGCTAAGTTTCTTTTTCTGTGTGACTTATTTCACTTAGAATCATCGTACCTGAACCACTCACTTTGCTGCTACTGGTCTTATGACATTGATTTCATGGCTGAGGGATATTCCATTGTACGTAACTCCCACAATTTTTTGAACCATTTTTATATTTCCTGGGATATTTAAGGTGTACCCAAGTTGAGGTTCTTGTAAGCAGTGCAGCCCTAAATTTGGGGGTGGCTCTGTCTTATTGATTTTCAGTTTTCCCAAGGTATATTCCCTAGAATGGAAGTGCCCTTGGCTCTGTAGCTCTGGTGGTTACTTGTTTTAGGGAACACAATGCACTCCTCCAGTGAGGCAGTTGTCAATTTACATCTCGTCCATCAGCATAACAAGGCTCCCTGTTCTCCAGGGCCTGTCTTGCCTTTCTGGTTTTAACACATTTTGTGGATGTCCCTTTGGACCGGTGGGAAGTGATACTTCTTTGTAGTGCAGATTTGCATGGCGCGCTTGCTTGATTGGCCAAAAAGGGCGTATGCGTTTTCTCCTGAATATATTCAGTAGAAAAATCATACGCCCTTTTTGGCCAAGTGAATCATTGTCGAAGTTGTGCCCCTCTTCCTGTGCTTTACAGGCGATTCCTACGTACCTCTTGAAATCTGTTTCCTGCTATACTGCCTCGCTTTTAAGTCGGCCTCGTTGCCTTCCCTCAACAGATTTTTGGACGATAGTTGTCCGTTATTACTCTGCCAGTTTGTGAATTGCTGTGCCCCTGAGCTCCATTTTTCAACTCGTTTTTTTGTGAGCTGAATGCAAGTCCAAAATTTTGGTTCAGGACCTATACTGGTTCCCGATGGGTGGCTGAGTCTTTGGTTAATTCTTCTTCCTGCCGGGAAATTAGAGTGACATGTGCCCGTCCAAATGCCTAACAGCTACTCTCTCATAGGTTCTCCCTCTTCCCTTCCATCCTCTGCCAAATTGGCAACCTGTGTGAACCAGGAGGTTAAAGGGGCTGTCTCTCCAAGTTGGGAGTTTGATAGTAAAGCAGTTGGAAAGTCAAACCGGAGCACCACGAGAGGGACTATTCGTTGAGTTTTAGAAACCTTTCGTATTCACAGTGTGTCCATTCTCTTGGTTTCCCATACATGTTATAGCTGTAGTAATATTCCCTTCAACATGGAGAGTTCGGACCCAGGGAATGGGGTCCATGCATTATTGCATTAAAGGGTCTGCATTTGCTCACCCTATCTCACCAATCCTCTCAGTCCCAAGTGTCCAGCCTTATGCCACATCCAGCTGTCCTTGTAGATAGGGTCATTCCAGGTTTCATCAGACACCCTGAAGGAATTGTAAAGAATTTCCCTGTTTTTTTGTTTTGGTTTTGAAATTCCTTTTTATAGTGGGTTTGATCTGATTCTCACTGCCATGTTTATGCCAGTCTAGACACACTTGATTCCCTTACGGAGACATATCAATACATAGGTTTTAAGATTCTTACTAGTCAGATCTATTCCTCTGTGGGAAATATGGGTTTTTGAGTCCCTTTCACTGAGGAAGGTGTAGGTCTTGTCTATTCCATAGTTGGTTTTTGGAACGGTCCCTGTGCTTATATCAAACTCTGGTTTTATGCATCACCCCACCTCTCCTTCCCCCTTAAGCAGGCATAAGAGTGTTTTCTAAATGTGAGACTCTGTTCTCTTTCCTAACTCAGTTCATGTGTAGCCATGTTTACAGGATCTTCATAAGTCATATCTTATGCTAAGTTTCTTTTTCTCTGTGACTTATTTCACTTAGAATCATTGTACATGAATCCACTCACTTTGCTGCTACTGATTTTATGACATTGATTTCATGGCTGAGGGGTATTCCATCTTACATAAGTACCACAATTTTTGGAACCATTTTTATATTTCCTGGGATATTTAAGGTGTACCCAAGTTGAGGTTCTTGTAAGCAGTGCAGCCCTAAATTTGGGGGTGGCTCTGTCTTATTGATTTTCAGTTTTCCCAAAGTATATTCCCTAGACTGATAGTGACCTTGGCTCTGTAGCTCTGTTGTTTACTTGTTTTAGGGAACACAATGCACTCCTCTAATGAGGCAGTAGGCAATTTAAATCCAGCCCATCAGCATAACAATGTTCCCTGTTCTCCAGGGCCTGTCTTGTCTTTCTGTTTTTTACCCATTTTGTGGATGTCCCTTTTGACCGGTGGGAAGTGATACTTGTTTGTAGTGCAGATTTGCATTTTCCGCTTGCTTGTTTGGCCAAAAAGGGCGTATGCGTTTTCACCTGAATATATTCAGGAGAAAACGCATAAGCCCTGTTTGGCCAAGTGCATCATTGTCGAAGTTGTGCCCCTCTTCCTGTGCTTTACAGGAGATTCCTACGTACCTCTTTTTTTTTTTTTTTTTTTTTTTTTTTTTTTTTTTTTTGCTGTACGCGGGCCTCTCACTGCTGTGGCCTCTCCCGTTGCGGAGCACAGGCTCCGGACACACAGGCTCCGCGGCCATGGCTCGCGGGCCCAGCCGCTCCGCGGCATGTGGGATCTTCCGGGATCGGGGCACGAACCCGTGTCCCCTGCATCGGCAGGCGGACTCTCAACCACTGCGCCACCATGGAAACCCCTACGTACCTCTTGAAATCTGTTTCCTGCTATTCTGCCTCGCTTTCAAGTCGGGCTCGTTGCCTTCCCTCAACAGATTTTTGGAAGATAGCTGTCCTTTATTACTCTGCCAGTTTGTGAATTGCTGTGCCCCTGAGCTCCATTTTTCAACTCGTTTTTTTGTGAGCTGAACACAAGTCCAAAATTTTGGTTCAGGACGTATACTGGTTCCCGGTGGGTGGCTGATATTTTGGTTAATTCTTTTTCCTGCAGGGAAATTAGAGTGACATGTGCCCGTCCAAATGCCTAACAGCTACTCTCTCATTGGTTCTCCCTCTTCCCTTCCATCCTCTGCCAAATTGGCAACCTGTGCGAACCAGGAGGTTAAAGGGACTGTCTCTCCAAGTTGGGAGATTGATAGTAAAGCAGTCGGAAAATCAAACCGCAGCAACACGAGTGGGACTATTCCTTGAGTTTTTGAAACCTTTCGTATTCACAGTGTGTCCATTCTCAAGGTTTCCCGTACATGTGATAGCTGTAGTAATATTCCCTTCAACCTGGAGTGTTGGGACCCATGGAATGGCGGCCATGCATTATTGCTTTAAAGGGTCTGCATTTGCTCACCCAATCTCACCAATCCTCTCATTCCCAAATGTCCAGCCTTATGCCACATCCAGCTGTCATTGTAGATAGTGTCATTCCGGGTTTCATTAGAGACCCTGAAGGAATTGTAAAGAATTTCCCTGTTTTTTTTGTTTTGTGTTTGAAATTCCTTTTTATAGTGGGTTTGAGCTGATTCTCGCTGCAATGTTTATGCCAGTCTAGACACACTTGATTCCCTTATGGAGACATATCAATACATAGGTTTTAAGATTCTTACTAGTCAGATCTATTCCTCTGCAGGAAATATGGGGTTTTGAGTCCCTTTCACTGAGGAAGGTGTAGGTCTTGTCTATTCCATAGTTGGTTTTTGGAACGGTACCTGTGCTTATATCAAACTCTGGTTTTATGCATCACCACATCTCTCCTTCCCCCTTAAGCAGGCATAAGAGTGTTTTCTAAATGGGAGACTCTGTTCTCTTTCCTAACTCAGTTCACGTGTAGCCATGTTTACAGGATCTTCTTAAGTGATATCTTATGATAAGTTTCTTTTTCTGTGTGACTTAATTTACTTAGAATCATCGTACCTGAATCCACTCACTTTGCTGCTACTGGTCTTATGACATTGATTTCATAGCTGAGGGATATTCCACCGTACAAAATTACCACAATGTTTTGAACCATTTTTATATTTCCTGGGATACTTAAGTTGTACCAAAGTTGATGTTCTTGTTAGCAGTGCAGCCCTAAGTTTGTGGGTGGATCTGTATTATTGAATTTCAGTTTTCCAAAGGTATATTCCCTAGACTGGAAGTGCCCTTGGCTCTGTAGCTCTCTTGTTTACTTGTTTTAGGGAACACAATGCACTCCTCCAGTGAGGCAGTTGGCAATTTACATCCCGCCCATCAGCATAACAAGGCTACCTGTTCTCCAGGGCCGGTCTTGTCTTTCTGGTTTTTACACATTTTGTGGATATCCCTTTGTGCCGGTGGGAATTGATAATTCTTTGTAGTGCAGATTTGGATTGCCCGCTTGCTTGCTTGGCCAAGAAGGGTGTATGTGTTTTCTCCTGAATATATTCAGGATTCAGGGGAAAACGCATACGCCCTTTTTGAACCAGTGCATCATTGTCAAAGTTGTGCCCCTCTTCCTGTGTTTACAGGCGATTCCTACATACCTCTTGAAATCTGTTTCTGCTATTCTGCCTCACTTTCAAGTCGGCCTCGTTGCCTTCCCTCAACAGATTTTTGGACGATAGTTGTCCTTTATTTCTCTGGCAGTTTGTAAATTGCTGTGCCCCTGAGTTCCATTTTTCAACTCTTTTTTTGTGAGCTGAACGCAAGTCTAAAATTTTGGTTCAGGACCTATACTGGTTCCCGGTGGGTGGCTGAGACTTTGGTTAATTCTTCTTCCTGCCGGGAAATTAGAGTGACATGTGCCTGTCCAAATGCCTAACAGCTAATCTCTCATTGCTTCTCCCTCGTCCCTTCCATCCCCTGCCGAATTGGCAACGTGTGCGAGCCAGGAGGTTAAAGGGACTGTCTCTCCATGTTGGGAGATTGATAGTAGACCAGTTGGAAATCAAGCCAGATCACAACGAGAGGGACTATTGGTTGAGTTTTAGAAACCTTTCGTATTCACAGTGTGTCCATTCTCTAGGCTTCCCGTACATGTTATAGCTATAGTAATATGCCCTTCAACCTGGAGAGTTGGGACCCATGGAATGGGGGCCACGCATTATAGCTTTAAGGGGTCTGCATTTGATCACCCAATCTCACCAATCCTCTCAGTCCCAAGTGTCCAACCTTATGCCACATCCAGCTGTCATTGTAGATAGGGTCATTCCAGGTTTCATCAGTGACCCTGAAGGAATGTAAAGAATTTCCCTGTTTTTTGTTTTGTTTTTGAATTTCCTTTTTATAGTGGGTTTGAGCTGATTCTCGCTGCCATGTTTATGCCAGTCTAGACACACTTGATTCCCTTACGGAGACATATCAATACATAGGTTGTAAGATTCTTACTAGTCAGATCTATTCCTCTGTGGGTAATATGGGGTTTTGAGTCCCTTTCACTGAGGAAGGTGTAGGCCTTGTCTATTCCATAGTTGGTTTTTGGAACGGTACCTCTGATTATATCAAACTCTGGTTTTATGCATCACCCCACCTCTCCTTCCCCCTTAAGCAGGCATAAGAGTGTTTTCTAAATGTGAGACTCTGTTCTCTTTCCTAACTCAGTTCATGTGTAGCCATGTTTACAGGATCTTCATAAGTCATATCTTATGATAAGTTTCTTTTTCTCTGTGACTTATTTCACTTAGAATCATCGTACATGAATCCACTCACTTTGCTGCTACTGGTCTTATGACATTGATTTCATGCCTGAGGGTTTTTCCATCGTACAAAGTAACACAATTTTTTGAACCATTTTTATATTTCCTGGGATATTTAAGGGGTACCCAAGTTGAGGTTCTTGTAAGCAGTGCAGCCCTAAATTTGGGGGTGGCTCTGAATTATTGATTTTCAGTTTTCCCAAGGTATATTCCCTAGACTGGAAGTGCCTTGGCTCTGTAGCTCTGTTGTTTACTTGTTTTAGGAAACACAGTGCACTCCTCCAGTGAGGCAGTTGGCAATTTACCTCCCGCCCATCAGCATAACAAAGCTCCCTGTTCTCCAGGGCCTGTCTTGCCTTTCTGATTTTTACACATTTTGTGGATATCCCTTTTGACCGGTGGGAAGTGATACTTCTTTGTACTGCAGATTTGCCTTGCCCACTTGCTTGCTTGTCCAAAAAGGGCATATGCGTTTTCTCCTGAATATATTCACGTGAAAACCCATATGCCCTTTATGGCCATTTCCATAATTTTCGAAGTTGTGATGCTTTTCCTGTGTTTAAAGGCGATTCCAATGTACCTCTTGAAATCTGTTTCATACCATTCTGCCTCATTTTCACTTCTGCCTCGTGGCTTTCCCTCAACAGATTTTTGGAAGAGAGTAGTCCTTTATAACAACACAGGTTCGTGAATTGCTGAGGCCCTGAGCTCCATTTTTAACTCGCGTTTTTGTGAGCTGACCGCAAATCCACAGTTTTGCTTCTGGACCTATACTGGTTCTTGGGCGGCAGGCTGAGACTTTGGTTAATTCCTCTTCATGACGGGAAATTAGAGTGACTTGTGGCCGTCTAAATGCCTACAGCTACTCTCTCATTGGTTCTCTCTCTTCCCTTATATCTTCTGCACAATTTGCCAACTGTGCGAACCAGGAGGTTATAGGGGCTGAGTTTCTAAGTTGGGAGATTGATAGTAAAGCAGTTGGAATGGCAAACTGGAACACAAGGGGAGACAAAAGTAGTAGAGTTTTAGAATTCTTTCACCATCAGATGGTTTCCGTTCTCTAGCTTCCCATACATGTTATAACTGTAGTGATATTCCCTACTATCTGGAGAGTTGGGAACCATGGAATGGGTGGCAGGCATTATTGCTTTAAAGGGTCTGCATTTGCTCACCCAATCTTACCAATCTTCTCAGTCCCAAGTGACCAGCCTTATGACACATCCACCTGTCATTGTAGATAGGGTCATTCTACGTTTCATTAGAACCCCTGAAGGTATTGTGTAAGAATTTTACTGTTTTTATCTTTTGTTTTGAAATTCATTTTTATAGTGGGTTTGAGCTGATTCTCACTGCCATGTTTATGTCATTCTAGACACACTTCGTTCCCTTACGGAGACATATCAATACATAGGTTTTAAAATTCTTACTAGTCAGATATATTTCTCTGCGGGGAATAGGGATGTTGAGTTTTGTTCACTGAGGAAGGAGTAGGGCTTGTCTCTTCTGTTTTTGCTTTATGGAACGGTACCTGTGCTAATATCAAACTTTTGTTTTGTGCATCTCCCCACCTCTCTTTGTCCTTAAGTAAGCGTTAGAGTGTTTTCTAAATCTGAGACTCTGTTCCCTTCCCTAATTCATTTCATATGTAGCCATGTTTACATTCCCTTCATAAGTGATATCTTATGTCAGTATGCAACATGGCCCTTGTCATAATAATGCTCCATGACCCCTATCATCACAATGCACCATGCCCTGGTTATCACAATGTTCCTTGTCCCTTGTCATCACAATTCTCCACGTCATTGTCATCACAATGCCACATGACATTTCTCATCAAAATGTTACATGCTCTTGTCATCACAATTCTCCATGCAATTGACATTGCAATGCTCCATGCACTTGTCATCACAATGCTCCATGCCCTTGTCATAACAATGCTTCATGACCCCTGTCATCACAATGCTCCCTGACACCTGTCATCACAATGCTTCATGCCCCTTGTCATTACAGTGCTCCATGATGCTCGACATCACATTTACCCAAGATCTTCTCATCACAATGCTCCACGGTTTTGCCATCACCATGCTCCATGCCTTGTCATCTCAAATCTCAATGTCCCTTGTCCTCACAATTCTACACGTCCTTGTCATTACAATGCTCCATGTCACTTCACATCACAATGTTATATGCACTTGTCATCACAATACTCCATGCACTTGTCATCGCAATGCTCCATGACCCCTGTCATAGGAAGCTCCATGCGTTTTTCATCGCAATGTTTCACGACCTGGACATTAAAATTATCAATGGCCCTTGATATCACAATGCTCCATGTCCTTGTCGTCACAATGCTTGTTTACTTTGTCACAACAATCCGCCATGGCACTTGGCATCACAATGCTCCATGATATTGTCATCAAACTGAAACATGACATATTTAATCACAATGCTCCCTGACAACTTTCTTCACAATAATCCATGACCTTGTCATCACAGTGCTCCATGCCCTTGTCATCACAATGTGCCATGCCCATTCTTATCAAAAATATCCATGAAACATTTCAGACCAATGCTCCATGCCAGTTTTCATCACAAGGCTCCATGAACGCTGTCATCACAATGCACCTTGCCCATCATCGTAATGTTTCGTGCTATTGTCATCACAATGAAATCAAAATGCTCCATGACCTCTGTCATCACAATGCCCCAAAACCTTGTGATCACAATGCTCCATAACACTTGTCATAACAATGCCCCATGAAGCTGGTCAGCACAATTATCCATGGTCTTCTCATCACAATGCACCATGACTTTTGTCATCACAATGTTCAATACACTTGTCATCACAATGCTCTCTGACTATTGACCTCAGTATGCACCTTGAACTCTTTCATGACAAGGCTCCATGCCTTTTTCATCACAATGATCCATGCCCGTTTTATCTCACTGCTCCAAGACCCCTGTAATCACAATGCTACTTGCACTTGTCATCACAAAGCTCCATGACGCATGTCATCAGAATGCTCCATGGCCTTCTCATCATAATGCTCCATGCCCTTGTCATCACAATGCTCCAAGACCCCTGTAATCACAATGTTCCCTGTGCATTTTCATCAGAATTCTCCATGAGACTTGTCATCACAGGGATCCATGGTCTTCACATCACAGTGCTCCACGGCCTTGCCATCACAGTGCTCCATTCCCTTGTCATCACAATGCTCCATGGCCCCTGTCATCACAACACTCCATGAATATTTTCAGCCCAATGCACCATGACCCTTGTCATCACAATGATGCATGCCCTTGTCATCCCAATGCTCCATGACCCTTGTATTCACAATGCTCCGTGACGCTTGTCATCACAATGCTCCATGATACCTGTCATCAAAATGCTCCATGCCTTTGTCAGCAAAATGTTACATGACCTTGTCATTACGATGCTCTATGCGCTTGTCATCACAGTACTCCATTAAAAATGCCATCACAATCCTCCATGAAAATTGGGATCACATTGCTTCATGCCCTTGTCATTACAATGCTCCATGATCCTTTAAATCAAAATGAGCCATGACTTGTGTCATCACAATGCTCCAAACACTTTTGATCACAATGTTCCATAACACTTGTCATCACAACGCTCCATGATGCCTGTCATCACAATACTCCATGCCCTTTTCATCACAATCCTCCATGACCTTTGTCATCACAGTTCTCAGTACAGTTGTCATCACAATGCTCCCGGACACTTGTCATCAGAATGCTCCTTGAACCGTGTCACGAAGAGGCTCCATGCCATTTTCATCACAATGCCCCATGCCGTTTTGATCCCAATGCTCCATGCCATTGTCATCAAAATACTCCAGAAGCTTGTCATCAGAATGCTCCATGACCCTTGTCATCACAATTCTCCAAGCACTTGTCAGCACAATGCTCCCTGACCCTTGTCATCACAATGCTCCAAGCCATTGTCATCAAAATGCTCCATTACCTTTGTCATCAGAATCCTCCATGACAATTGGCATCACAATGAAGCATGCCATTGTCATCACAATGCGCAATTACATATGTCATCACAATGCTCCCTGACACCTGTCTTCACAATAATGCATGACCTGGTCATTAAAATGCTCCATTCCCTTGTCATCACAATGCGCCATTCGAACTGTCATCACAATAATCCATGAAACTTATTAAACCAATGATCCATGCCTTTGTCATCACAATGCTCCATGCCCTTGTTATCACAATGCTCCATGACCCCTGTCATCACAATGCTCCGTGACTCCAGTCATCACAATGCTTCATGACCTTTGTCATCACAATGGTCCATGCCCTCATCATCAACAGTCTCTGTGACTTTTTAACCACAATGCTCCATGAACTTTTCATCACAATGCTCTTTGACACTTTTCATCAAAATGCTCTATGCCTTTCTCACAAAATGCTCAGTTACACTTGTCATCACAATGCTCCATGCGCTTCTCAGCACAATGAGCCATGACACGACATCACAATGCGCCATGCGCTTGTCATCACAGTGATCCACAATCTTGTCATCACAATGCTCCATAAAACTTGTCATCACAATGCTCCATGCACTTCTTATCAAAATGCTCTCTCACCACTGATATCACAATGTTACATCACTTTTTGTCACAATACACCCTCACCCCTGTCATCACAATGTTCCATGACTCCTGTCATCACAATGCTCCCTGCCCTTCTCATCACAATGCACAAAGCTCTTGCCATCAAAATGCTCCATGACCTTTGTAATCGCAAAGATCCATGACCCTTGGCATCACAATGCTCCATGTCATTGTTATCACAATGCTCCATGAACGGTCTCAGAACATTGCTCCTTGAACTTGTCTTCACAATGCTCCATGACACATGTCATCAGAATGCTCCATGGCCTTCTCCTCACAATGCTCCATGCCCTTGTCATGACAATGCTCCAAGACCCTTGTAAACACAATGCTCCATGCCCCTTTTCATCTCAATGCTCCATGAACCCTGTCATCACAGTGCACGATGCCCATCATCATAATACTTCCGTCTATTGTCATCACAATGAAATCAATATTCTCCATTACCTCTGACATCATAATGCTCCAAACCCTTGTGATCACAATGTTCCATAAAACTTATTATCACAGCACCCCATGATGCTCATCATAACAATTATCCATGGTCTTCTCATCACAATGCTCCATGATCTTTGTCATCACGATGCTCAATACACTTGTCATCACAATGCTCCCTGACCCTTGTCGTCAGTATGCTCCTTGAACCCAGTCATGACAAGGCTCCATGCATTTTTCATCACAATGATCCATGCCGTTGTCATCACAATGCTATATACACTTGTTATCACAATGCTTCATGACCCCTGTCATCACAATGCTCCGTGACTCCAGTCATCACCATGCTTCATGACCTTTGTCATCACAATGGTCCATGACCATTGGCATCACAATGCTCCATGTCATTGTCATCACAGTGCTCCATGAACGCTCTCATCACATTGCTCCATGCCCTTGTCTTCACATAGCTCCATGACACATGTCATCAGAATGCTCCATGGCCTTCTCATCACAATAATCCATGCCCTTGCCATCACAATGCTCCATTACCCCTGTCATAACAATGCTCCAAGACCCCAGCCATCAATGTTCCATGGCCTTGTCATCACAAGGCTCCATGACCCTTCTCATCACAATGCTCCGAGAACACTGTAATCACAATGCTCTATGCCCCTTTTCATCTCAATGATCCATGAACCCTGTCATCAAAATGCACCATGCCCATCATCATAATGCTTCATACTATTGTCATAACAATGTAATCAAAATGTTCCATGACCTCTGTCATAACAATACTCCATGCCCCTTTTCATCAGACTGCTCCATGAGACTTGCCATCACAAGTCTCCATGGTCTTCTCATCACAATGTTCCAGGACCTTGTCATCACCATGATCCATTCCCTTGTCATCACAATGCTCCATGATCCCTGTCATCACAATAATCCATGAACATTTTCAGCCCAATGCTCCACGACCTTCTCATCACAATGCTCCATTGCCAATATCATCACAATTCTCCATGACCACTCTCATCACAACACTCCATGACACCTGACAACACAATGATCCGGAACTCTTGTCATCACAATGCTCAATTCCCTTGTCGTCACAATGCTTCATGACACCTGTAATCACAACTCTCCATGAACATTTTCAGCCCAGTGCTCCATGACCCTTGTTATCACAATGATCCAAGCCCTTGTCATCCCAATGCTCCATGACCCCTGTTTTCACAATGCTCCTTGATGCTTGTCATCACAGTGCTCCATGACACATGTCATCACAATGCTCCATGCCTTTGTCAGCAAAATGCTACATGACCTTGTCATTATAATGCTCTATGCGCTTGTCATCACAATACTCCATTTCCATTGTCATCACAATCCTCCATGAACCTTGGGATCACATTGCTTCATGCCCTTGTCATCACAATGTTCCATGCTCCTTGAAATCAAAATGATCCATGACCACTGTCATCACAATACTCCAAACCCTTGTGATCACAATGTTCCATAACACTTGTCATCACAACGCTCCATGATTCCTGTCATCAAAATACTCCATGCCCTTTTCATCACAATGCTCCATGACCATTGTCACCACAATTCTCAATACAATTGTCATCACAATGCTCCCTGACACTTGTCATCAGAATGCTCCTTGAAACCTGTCACGAAAAGGCTCCATGCCTTTTTCATCACAATGCCCCTTTCCGTTTTCCTCACAATGCTCCATGCCATTGTCATCAAAATACTCCACAAGCTTGTCATCAGAATGCTCCATGACCCTTGTCATCACAATTCTCCATGCACTTCTCAGCAGAATGCTCCCTGACCCTTGTCATCACAATGCTCCAAGCCTTTGTCATCACAATGCTCCATTAACTTTGTCATCAGAATCCTCCCTGACACTTGGCATCACAATGCTCCATGCCATCCTCATCACAATGGGTCATTACATATGTCATCACAATGCTCCCTGACACCTGTCTTCACAATACGGCATGACCCGGTCATCACAATGCTCCATGCCCTTGTCATCACAGTGTGCCATTCCAACTGTCATTGCAATACTCCATGAAAGTTATTAGACCAATGTTCCATGTCGTTGTAATCACAATGCTCCATGCCCTTGTTATCACAATGCTCCATGACGCCTGTCATCACAATGCTCCGTGACTCCAGTCATCACAAAGCTTCATGACCTTTGTCATCACAATGGTCCATGCCCTCGTCTTCAACAGTCTCTGTGAATATTTTAACCACAATGCTCCATGAACTTTTCATCACAATGCTCTTTGACCCTTGTCATCACAATGCTCTATGCCTTTCTCAGCACAATGCTCCATGACGCTTGTCATCACAATGCTCCATGCGCTTGTCAGCACAATGCTCCATGACACATGTCATCACAATGCACCATGCGCTTGTCATCACAGTGCTCCACAACATTGTCATCACAATGCTCCATAAAATTTGTCATCACAGTGGTCCATGCACTTCTCATCAAAATGCTCTCTCTCCACTGATATCACAATGCTACATCACTATTTTTCACAATACTCCCTCACCCCTGTCATCACAATATTCCATGAGCCTGTCATCACAATGCTACATGCACTTATCATCACAATGTTCGATGACCCCTGACATCACAATGTTCCATAACACCTGTCATCAAAATGTTCCATGACACTTTTCATCCAATTGCTCCATGACCCTGTCATTACAATGCTCCCTGCCGTTCTCATCACAATGCACAACACCCTTGCAATCAAAATGCTCCATGACCTTTGTCATCACAAAGATCCAGGACCCTTGGCATCACAATGCTCCATGTCATTGTCATCACAATGCTCCCCGAACGCTCTCATCACATTGCTCCATGCCCTTGTCTTCACATAGCTCCATGACACATGTCATCAGAATGCTCCATGGCCTTCTCATCACAATGCTCCATGCCCTTGCCATCACAATGCTCCATTACACCTGTCATAACAATGCTCCATGACGCCTGCCATCACGATGTTGCATGGCCTTGTCATCACAAGGCTCCATGACCCTTCTCATCACAATGCTCCAAGAACACTGTAATCACAGTGCTCTATGCCCCTTTTCATCTCAATGATCCATGAACCCTGTCATCACAATGCACCATGCCCATCATCATAATGCTTCATGCTATTGTCATAACAACGAAATCAAAATGTTCCATGACCTCTGTCATAACAATGCTCCAAACCCTTGTGATCACAATATTCCATAACTCTTGTCATCACAATGCCCCAGGATGCTCGTCATCACAATTATCCATGGTCTTCTCATCACAATGCTCCATGACCTTCGTCATCACAATGCTCAATACACTTGTCATCAACATGCTCCCTGACACTTGTTGTCTGTATGCTCCTTGAACCCTGTCATGACAAGGCTCCATGCCTTTTTCATCACAATGATCCATGCCCTTTACATCACAATGCTCCAAGTCCCATGTAATCACAATGGTCCATGCCATTGTCATCACAAAGCTCAATGACGCATGCCATCAGAATGCTCCTTGGGCTTCTCCTCACAATGCTCCATGCCCTTGTCTTCACAATGTTCCAAGAACCCTGTAATCACAATGCTCCATTCCCCTTTTAATCAGTATGCTCCATGAGACTTGTCATCACAAGGCTCCATGGTTTTGTCATCACAATGCTCCAGGACCTTTTCATCACAATGCTTCACGACCTTGTCATCAAAATTTTCAATGGCCCTTGTCATCATAATGCTCCAAACCCTAATCATCACAATGCTCCATTATATTTGTCATCACAATCCTCCATTACATTTGGTATCACATAGCTCCATGCCATTGTCATCGCCATGGACCATGACATATGTCATCACAATGCTCCCTGACAACTGTCTTCACAATATTCCATGACCTTATCATCACAATGCTCCATGCCCTTGTCATCACAATGCGCCATGCCCACTCTCATCACAATAATCTATGAAACTTGTCAGACCAATGCTCCATGCCACTGTCATCACAATGCTCCATGCCCTTGTCATCACAATGCTCCATGACCCCTGTCATCACAATGCTCCGTGACTCCAGTCATCACAATGCTTCATAACGTTTGTCATCACAATGGTCCATGCCCGCGTCATCACAAGGCTCTGTGACGTTTGTAACCACAATGCTCCATGAACTTTTCATCACAAATCTCTGAGAAACTTGTCATCACAATGCTCCATGTATTTGTCAGAACAATGCTCCATGACCATTGTCAT
The DNA here is from genome assembly GCF_025265405.1 of Mesoplodon densirostris. Taxonomy (NCBI): domain Eukaryota; kingdom Metazoa; phylum Chordata; class Mammalia; order Artiodactyla; family Ziphiidae; genus Mesoplodon; species Mesoplodon densirostris. Next base: position 10,459,258 of record NW_026778195.1, on the reverse strand, counting down.
CACAATGTGCCACACGCATTTCATCACAACGGTCCACAACCTTGTCATTGCAATGCTGCATAAACCTTGTAATCACAATGGTCCATGCACTTCTCATCAAAATGCTGTGTCACCAGAGATATCACAATGTTCCATCACTACTCATCACAATACTCCCTCACCATTGTAATCACAAAGTTCCATGACACTGTCATCACAATGCTACATCCCCTTATCATCACAATGTTCCATGACCCCTGACATCACAATGTTCCATAAGCTCTGTCATCAAAATGCTCAATGACCCTTTCCATCCCAAAGCTCCAAGACCCCTGCCATCACAATGTTCTATAACCCCTGCCATCAAAACGTTCCATTACACTTTTTATCAAATTGCTGCATGACCCGGTCATCAAAATGTTCCCTGCCCTTCTCATCAAAATCCTCCATGACTTGTCATCACAAAGCTCCAAGACCCTTGGCATCACAATGATCAATGTCATTGTCATAACAATGCTCCTTGAACCCTCTCATCACATTGCTCCATGCCCTTGTCATCACAATGCTCCATGCCCTTGCCATCACAATGCTCCATTACCCCTGTCATAACAATGCTCCATAACCCCTGCCATCACGATGTTCCATGGCCTTGTCATCACAAGGCTCCATGACCCTTCTCATCACAATGCTCCAAGAACACTGTAATCACTATGCTCTATGCCCCTTTTCATCTCAATGATCCATGAACCCTGTCATCACAATGCACCATGCCCATCATCATAATGCTTCATGCTGTTGTCATCACAAAGAAATAAAAATGCTCCATGACCTCTGTCATAAAAATGCTCCAAACCCTTGTGATCACAATATTCCATAACACTTGTCATCACAAAGCCCCTTGACGCTCGTCATCACAATTATCCATGGTTTTCTCATCACAATGCTCCATGACCTTCGTCATCACAATGCTCAATACACTTGTCATCAAAATGCTCCCTGACACTTGTTGTCTGTATGCTCCTTGAACCCTGTCATGACAAGGCTCCATGCCTTTTTCATCACAATGATCCATGCACTTTTCTTCACAGTGCTCCTAGACCAATGTAATCACAATGCTCCATGCCCTTGTCATCACAAAGCTCAATGACGCATGCCATCAGAATGCTCCTTGGTCTTCTCCTCACCATGCTCCCTGCCCTTGGCATCACAATGTTCCAAGACCCCTGGCATCACAATGATCCATGCCCCTTTTCATCAGTATGCTCCATGAGACTTGTCATCACAAGGCTCCATGGTTTTGTCATCACAATGCTCCAGGACCTTGTCATCACAATGCTTCATGACATTGTCATGAAAGTTTTCAATGGCCCTTGTCATCATAATGCTCCAAACCCTAATCATCACAATGCTCCATTATATTTGTCATCACAATCCTCCATTACATTTGGCATCACAATGCTCCATGGCATTGTCATCGCAATGGACCATGACATATGTCATCACAATGCTCCCTGACACCTGTCTTCACAATACTCCATGAGCTTATCATCACAATGCTCCATGCCCTTGTCATCACAATGCGCCATGCCCACTCTCATCACAATAATCTATGAAACTTGTCAGACCAATGCTCCATGCCACTGTCATCACAATGCTCCATGCCCTTGTCATCACAATGCTCCATGACCCCTGTCATCACAATGCTCCGTGACTCCAATCATCACAATGCTTCATAACGTTTGTCATCACAATGGTCCATGCCCGCGTCATCACAAGGCTCTGTGACGTTTGTAACCACAATGCTCCATGAACTTTTCATCACAAATCTCTGAGAAACTTGTCATCACAATGCTCCATGTATTTGTCAGAACAATGCTCCATGACCATTGTCATCACAATGTGCCACACGCATTTCATCACAACGGTCCACAACCTTGTCATTGCAATGCTCCATAAACCTTGTAATCACAATGGTCCTTGCACTTCTCATCAAAATGCTGTGTCACCAGAGATATCACAATGTTCCATCACTAGTCATCACGATACTCCCTCACCCTTGTAATCACAAAGTTCCATGACCCTGTCATCACAATGCTACATCCACTTATCATCACAATGTTCCATGACCCCTGCCATCACAATGTTCCATAAGCTCTGTCATCAAAATGCTCAATGACACTTTCCATCCCAAAGCTCCAAGACCCCTGACATCACAATGTTCTATAACCCATGCCATCAAAATGTTCCATTACACTTTTTATCAAATTGCTGCATGAAACAGTCATCAAAATGCTCCCTGCCCTTCTCATCAAAATGATCCATGACTTGTCATCACAAAGCTCCAAGACACTTGGCATCACAATGCTCCATGTCATTGTCATCACAATGCTCCATGAACCCTCTCATCACATTGCTCCATGCCCTGGTCATCGCAAAGCTCCATGACACTTGTCATCACAATGCTCGATGCCCTTCTCATCACAATGCTCCATGCCTTTGTCATTACAGTCCTGCACTACCCATGTATCACAGTGTTCCGTGCCCTTGTCTTCACGATGCTCCATGCCCACTCTCATCACAATAATCTATGAAACATTTCAGACCAAAGTTCCATACCCTTCTCATCACAATGCTCCATTACCCCTGTCATAACAATGCACCATGAAATCTGCCATCACAATATTACACGGCCTAGTCATCACAAGGTTCCATGATACTTCTCATCACAATGCTCAAGACCCCTGAAATCACAATGCTCCATGACACCTTTCATCACAATAATCCATGAACATATTCAGCCCAATGCTCCACGACCTTCTCATCACAATGCTCCATTGCCAATATCATCACAATGCTCCATGACCACTGTCATCACAACACTCCATGACATCTGAGCACACAATGATCCAGGACTCTTGTCATCACAATGCTCCATTCCCTTGTCGTCACAATGCTACATGACACCTGTCATCACAACTCTCCATGAAGATTTTCAGCCCAGTGATCCATGACCCTTGTCATCACAATGATCCATGCCCTTGCCATCCCATTGCTCCATGACCCCTGTATTTACAATGCTCCTTGATGCTTGTCATCACAATGCTCCATGCCTTTGTCAGCAAAATGCTACATGACCTTGTCATTACAATGCTCTATGCGCTTTTCATCACAATACACCATTTCCATTCTCATCACAATCCTCCATGAACTTTGGGATCACATTGCTTCATGCACTTGTCATCACAATGCTCCATGCTCCTTGAAATCAAAATGATCCATGACCACTGTCATCAAAATGCTACAAACCCTTGTGATCACAATGTTCCATAACACTTGTCATCACAACGCTCCATGATGCTTGTCATCACAATACTCCATGCCCTTTTCATCACAGTGCTCCATGACCATTGTCACCACAATTCTCAATACACTTGTCATCACAATGCTCCCTGACACTTGTCATCAGAATGCTCCTTGAAACCTGTCACGAAAAGGCTCCACGCCCTTTTCATCACAATGCCCCATGCCATTTTCATCACAATGCTCCATGCCATTGTCATCAAAATACTCCACAAGCTTGTCATCAGAATGCTCCATGACCCTTGTCGTCAACATTCTCCATGCACTTGTCAGCACAATTCTCCCTCACCCTTGTCATCACAATGCTCTAAGCCATTGTCATCACAATGCTCCATTACCTTTGTAATCAGAATCCTCCCTGACACTTGGCATCACAATGCTCCATGCCATCCTCATCACAATGGGCCATTACATATGTGATCACAATGCTCCCTGACACCTGTCTTCACAATACGGCATGACCTGGTCATCACAATGCTCCATGCCCTTGTCATCACAGTGTGCCATTCCAACTCTCATCGCAATACTCCATGAAAGTTATTAGACCAATGTTCCATGCCCTTGTCATCACAATGCTCCATGACCACTGTCATCACAATGCTCCGTGACTCCAGTCATCACAATGCTTCATGACCTTTGTCATCCCAATGGTCCATGCCCTCGTCATCAACAGTCTCTGTGACCTTTTTAACCACAATATTCCATGAACATTTCATCACAATGCTCTTTGACCCTTGTCATCACAATGCTCTATGCCTTTCTCAGCACAATGCTCCATAACCCTTCTCATCACAATGCTCCAAGAACACTGTAATCACAATGCTCTATGCCCCTTTTCATCTCAGTGTTCCACGAACCCTGTCATCACAATGCACCATGCCCATCATCATAATGCTTCATGCTATTGTCATAACAACGAAATCAAAATGTTCCATGACCTCTGTCATAACAATGCTCCAAACACTTGTGATCACGATATTCCATAACACTTGTCATCACAATGCCCCAGGATGCTCGTCATCACAATTATCCATGGTCTTCTCATCACAATGCTCCATGACGTTCATCATTACAATGCTCAATACACTTGTCATCAACATGCTCCCTGACATTTGTTGTCTGTATGCTCCTTGAACCCTGTCATGACAAGTCTCCATGCCATTTTCATCACAATGATCCATGCCCTTTTCTTCACAATGCTCCAAGTCCCATGTAATCACAATGGTCCATGCCATTGTCATCACAAAGCTCAATGACACATGCCATCAGAATGCTCCTTGGTCTTCTCCTCACAATGCTCCATGCCATTGTCTTCACAATGTTCCAAGAACCCTGTAATCACAATGCTCCATTCCCCTTTTAATCAGTATGCTCCATGAGACTTGTCATCACAAGGCTCCATGGTTTTGTCATCACAATGCTCCAGGACCTTGTCATCACAATGCTTCACGAGCTTGTCCTGAAAATATTCAATGGCCCTTGTCATCATAATGCTCCAAGCCCTAATCATCACAATGCTCCATTATATTTGTCATCACAATCCTTCATTACATTTGGTATCACAAAGCTCCATGCCATTGTCATCGCCATGGACCATGACATATGTCATCACAATGCTCCCTGACACCTGTCTTCACTATACTCCATGACCTTATCATCACAATGCTCGATGCCCTTGTCATTACAATGCACCATGCCCCCTCTCATCACAATAATCTATGAAACTTGTCAAACCAATGCTCCATGCCACTGTCATCACAATGCTCCCTGCCCTTGTCATCACAATGCTCCATGAACCCTGTCATCACAATGCTCCATGACTCCAGTCATCACAATGCATCATAACGTTTGTCATCACAATGGTCTATGCCCGCGTCATCACAAGGCTCTGTGACCTTTTTAACCACAATGCTCCATGAAATTTTCATCACAATTCTCTGTGAAACTTGTCATCACAGTGCTCCATGTCTTTGTCAGAACAATGCTCCATGTCCATTGTCATCACAATGTGCCACACGCATTTCATCACAACATTCCACAACCTTGTCATTGCAATGCTGCATAAACCTTGTAATCACAATGGTCCATGCACTTCTCATCAAAATGCTGTGTCACCAGAGATATCACAATGTTCCATCACTACTCATCACAATACTCCCTCACCATTGTAATCACAAAGTTCCATGACACTGTCATCACAATGCTACATCCCCTTATCATCACAATGTTCCATGACCCCTGACATCACAATGTTCCATAAGCTCTGTCATCAAAATGCTCAATGACCCTTTCCATCCCAAAGCTCCAAGACCCCTGCCATCACAATGTTCTATAACCCCTGCCATCAAAACGTTCCATTACACTTTTTATCAAATTGCTGCATGACCCGGTCATCAAAATGTTCCCTGCCCTTCTCATCAAAATCCTCCATGACTTGTCATCACAAAGCTCCAAGACCCTTGGCATCACAATGATCAATGTCATTGTCATAACAATGCTCCTTGAACCCTCTCATCACATTGCTCCATGCCCTTGTCATCACAATGCTCCATGCCCTTGCCATCACAATGCTCCATTACCCCTGTCATAACAATGCTCCATAACCCCTGCCATCACGATGTTCCATGGCCTTGTCATCACAAGGCTCCATGACCCTTCTCATCACAATGCTCCAAGAACACTGTAATCACTATGCTCTATGCCCCTTTTCATCTCAATGATCCATGAACCCTGTCATCACAATGCACCATGCCCATCATCATAATGCTTCATGCTGTTGTCATCACAAAGAAATAAAAATGCTCCATGACCTCTGTCATAAAAATGCTCCAAACCCTTGTGATCACAATATTCCATAACACTTGTCATCACAAAGCCCCTTGACGCTCGTCATCACAATTATCCATGGTTTTCTCATCACAATGCTCCATGACCTTCGTCATCACAATGCTCAATACACTTGTCATCAAAATGCTCCCTGACACTTGTTGTCTGTATGCTCCTTGAACCCTGTCATGACAAGGCTCCATGCCTTTTTCATCACAATGATCCATGCACTTTTCTTCACAGTGCTCCTAGACCAATGTAATCACAATGCTCCATGCCCTTGTCATCACAAAGCTCAATGACGCATGCCATCAGAATGCTCCTTGGTCTTCTCCTCACCATGCTCCCTGCCCTTGGCATCACAATGTTCCAAGACCCCTGGCATCACAATGATCCATGCCCCTTTTCATCAGTATGCTCCATGAGACTTGTCATCACAAGGCTCCATGGTTTTGTCATCACAATGCTCCAGGACCTTGTCATCACAATGCTTCATGACATTGTCATGAAAGTTTTCAATGGCCCTTGTCATCATAATGCTCCAAACCCTAATCATCACAATGCTCCATTATATTTGTCATCACAATCCTCCATTACATTTGGCATCACAATGCTCCATGGCATTGTCATCGCAATGGACCATGACATATGTCATCACAATGCTCCCTGACACCTGTCTTCACAATACTCCATGAGCTTATCATCACAATGCTCCATGCCCTTGTCATCACAATGCGCCATGCCCACTCTCATCACAATAATCTATGAAACTTGTCAGACCAATGCTCCATGCCACTGTCATCACAATGCTCCATGCCCTTGTCATCACAATGCTCCATGACCCCTGTCATCACAATGCTCCGTGACTCCAATCATCACAATGCTTCATAACGTTTGTCATCACAATGGTCCATGCCCGCGTCATCACAAGGCTCTGTGACGTTTGTAACCACAATGCTCCATGAACTTTTCATCACAAATCTCTGAGAAACTTGTCATCACAATGCTCCATGTATTTGTCAGAACAATGCTCCATGACCATTGTCATCACAATGTGCCACACGCATTTCATCACAACGGTCCACAACCTTGTCATTGCAATGCTCCATAAACCTTGTAATCACAATGGTCCTTGCACTTCTCATCAAAATGCTGTGTCACCAGAGATATCACAATGTTCCATCACTAGTCATCACGATACTCCCTCACCCTTGTAATCACAAAGTTCCATGACCCTGTCATCACAATGCTACATCCACTTATCATCACAATGTTCCATGACCCCTGCCATCACAATGTTCCATAAGCTCTGTCATCAAAATGCTCAATGACACTTTCCATCCCAAAGCTCCAAGACCCCTGACATCACAATGTTCTATAACCCATGCCATCAAAATGTTCCATTACACTTTTTATCAAATTGCTGCATGAAACAGTCATCAAAATGCTCCCTGCCCTTCTCATCAAAATGATCCATGACTTGTCATCACAAAGCTCCAAGACACTTGGCATCACAATGCTCCATGTCATTGTCATCACAATGCTCCATGAACCCTCTCATCACATTGCTCCATGCCCTGGTCATCGCAAAGCTCCATGACACTTGTCATCACAATGCTCGATGCCCTTCTCATCACAATGCTCCATGCCTTTGTCATTACAGTCCTGCACTACCCATGTATCACAGTGTTCCGTGCCCTTGTCTTCACGATGCTCCATGCCCACTCTCATCACAATAATCTATGAAACATTTCAGACCAAAGTTCCATACCCTTCTCATCACAATGCTCCATTACCCCTGTCATAACAATGCACCATGAAATCTGCCATCACAATATTACACGGCCTAGTCATCACAAGGTTCCATGATACTTCTCATCACAATGCTCAAGACCCCTGAAATCACAATGCTCCATGACACCTTTCATCACAATAATCCATGAACATATTCAGCCCAATGCTCCACGACCTTCTCATCACAATGCTCCATTGCCAATATCATCACAATGCTCCATGACCACTGTCATCACAACACTCCATGACATCTGAGCACACAATGATCCAGGACTCTTGTCATCACAATGCTCCATTCCCTTGTCGTCACAATGCTACATGACACCTGTCATCACAACTCTCCATGAAGATTTTCAGCCCAGTGATCCATGACCCTTGTCATCACAATGATCCATGCCCTTGCCATCCCATTGCTCCATGACCCCTGTATTTACAATGTTCCTTGATGCTTGTCATCACAATGCTCCATGCCTTTGTCAGCAAAATGCTACATGACCTTGTCATTACAATGCTCTATGCGCTTTTCATCACAATACACCATTTCCATTCTCATCACAATCCTCCATGAACTTTGGGATCACATTGCTTCATGCACTTGTCATCACAATGCTCCATGCTCCTTGAAATCAAAATGATCCATGACCACTGTCATCAAAATGCTACAAACCCTTGTGATCACAATGTTCCATAACACTTGTCATCACAACGCTCCATGATGCTTGTCATCACAATACTCCATGCCCTTTTCATCACAATGCTCCATGACCATTGTCACCACAATTCTCAATACACTTGTCATCACAATGCTCCCTGACACTTGTCATCAGAATGCTCCTTGAAACCTGTCACGAAAAGGCTCCACGCCCTTTTCATCACAATGCCCCATGCCATTTTCATCACAATGCTCCATGCCATTGTCATCAAAATACTCCACAAGCTTGTCATCAGAATGCTCCATGACCCTTGTCGTCAACATTCTCCATGCACTTGTCAGCACAATTCTCCCTCACCCTTGTCATCACAATGCTCTAAGCCATTGTCATCACAATGCTCCATTACCTTTGTAATCAGAATCCTCCCTGACACTTGGCATCACAATGCTCCATGCCATCCTCATCACAATGGGCCATTACATATGTGATCACAATGCTCCCTGACACCTGTCTTCACAATACGGCATGACCTGGTCATCACAATGCTCCATGCCCTTGTCATCACAGTGTGCCATTCCAACTCTCATCGCAATACTCCATGAAAGTTATTAGACCAATGTTCCATGCCCTTGTCATCACAATGCTCCATGACCACTGTCATCACAATGCTCCGTGACTCCAGTCATCACAATGCTTCATGACCTTTGTCATCCCAATGGTCCATGCCCTCGTCATCAACAGTCTCTGTGACCTTTTTAACCACAATATTCCATGAACATTTCATCACAATGCTCTTTGACCCTTGTCATCACAATGCTCTATGCCTTTCTCAGCACAATGCTCCATAACCCTTCTCATCACAATGCTCCAAGAACACTGTAATCACAATGCTCTATGCCCCTTTTCATCTCAGTGTTCCACGAACCCTGTCATCACAATGCACCATGCCCATCATCATAATGCTTCATGCTATTGTCATAACAACGAAATCAAAATGTTCCATGACCTCTGTCATAACAATGCTCCAAACACTTGTGATCACGATATTCCATAACACTTGTCATCACAATGCCCCAGGATGCTCGTCATCACAATTATCCATGGTCTTCTCATCACAATGCTCCATGACGTTCATCATTACAATGCTCAATACACTTGTCATCAACATGCTCCCTGACATTTGTTGTCTGTATGCTCCTTGAACCCTGTCATGACAAGTCTCCATGCCATTTTCATCACAATGATCCATGCCCTTTTCTTCACAATGCTCCAAGTCCCATGTAATCACAATGGTCCATGCCATTGTCATCACAAAGCTCAATGACACATGCCATCAGAATGCTCCTTGGTCTTCTCCTCACAATGCTCCATGCCATTGTCTTCACAATGTTCCAAGAACCCTGTAATCACAATGCTCCATTCCCCTTTTAATCAGTATGCTCCATGAGACTTGTCATCACAAGGCTCCATGGTTTTGTCATCACAATGCTCCAGGACCTTGTCATCACAATGCTTCACGAGCTTGTCCTGAAAATATTCAATGGCCCTTGTCATCATAATGCTCCAAGCCCTAATCATCACAATGCTCCATTATATTTGTCATCACAATCCTTCATTACATTTGGTATCACAAAGCTCCATGCCATTGTCATCGCCATGGACCATGACATATGTCATCACAATGCTCCCTGACACCTGTCTTCACTATACTCCATGACCTTATCATCACAATGCTCGATGCCCTTGTCATTACAATGCACCATGCCCCCTCTCATCACAATAATCTATGAAACTTGTCAAACCAATGCTCCATGCCACTGTCATCACAATGCTCCCTGCCCTTGTCATCACAATGCTCCATGAACCCTGTCATCACAATGCTCCATGACTCCAGTCATCACAATGCATCATAACGTTTGTCATCACAATGGTCTATGCCCGCGTCATCACAAGGCTCTGTGACCTTTTTAACCACAATGCTCCATGAAATTTTCATCACAATTCTCTGTGAAACTTGTCATCACAGTGCTCCATGTCTTTGTCAGAACAATGCTCCATGTCCATTGTCATCACAATGTGCCACACGCATTTCATCACAACATTCCACAACCTTGTCATTGCAATGCTGCATAAACCTTGTAATCACAATGGTCCATGCACTTCTCATCAAAATGCTGTGTCACCAGAGATATCACAATGTTCCATCACTACTCATCACAATACTCCCTCACCATTGTAATCACAAAGTTCCATGACACTGTCATCACAATGCTACATCCCCTTATCATCACAATGTTCCATGACCCCTGACATCACAATGTTCCATAAGCTCTGTCATCAAAATGCTCAATGACCCTTTCCATCCCAAAGCTCCAAGACCCCTGCCATCACAATGTTCTATAACCCCTGCCATCAAAACGTTCCATTACACTTTTTATCAAATTGCTGCATGACCCGGTCATCAAAATGTTCCCTGCCCTTCTCATCAAAATCCTCCATGACTTGTCATCACAAAGCTCCAAGACCCTTGGCATCACAATGATCAATGTCATTGTCATAACAATGCTCCTTGAACCCTCTCATCACATTGCTCCATGCCCTTGTCATCACAATGCTCCATGCCCTTGCCATCACAATGCTCCATTACCCCTGTCATAACAATGCTCCATAACCCCTGCCATCACGATGTTCCATGGCCTTGTCATCACAAGGCTCCATGACCCTTCTCATCACAATGCTCCAAGAACACTGTAATCACTATGCTCTATGCCCCTTTTCATCTCAATGATCCATGAACCCTGTCATCACAATGCACCATGCCCATCATCATAATGCTTCATGCTGTTGTCATCACAAAGAAATAAAAATGCTCCATGACCTCTGTCATAAAAATGCTCCAAACCCTTGTGATCACAATATTCCATAACACTTGTCATCACAAAGCCCCTTGACGCTCGTCATCACAATTATCCATGGTTTTCTCATCACAATGCTCCATGACCTTCGTCATCACAATGCTCAATACACTTGTCATCAAAATGCTCCCTGACACTTGTTGTCTGTATGCTCCTTGAACCCTGTCATGACAAGGCTCCATGCCTTTTTCATCACAATGATCCATGCACTTTTCTTCACAGTGCTCCTAGACCAATGTAATCACAATGCTCCATGCCCTTGTCATCACAAAGCTCAATGACGCATGCCATCAGAATGCTCCTTGGTCTTCTCCTCACCATGCTCCCTGCCCTTGGCATCACAATGTTCCAAGACCCCTGGCATCACAATGATCCATGCCCCTTTTCATCAGTATGCTCCATGAGACTTGTCATCACAAGGCTCCATGGTTTTGTCATCACAATGCTCCAGGACCTTGTCATCACAATGCTTCATGACATTGTCATGAAAGTTTTCAATGGCCCTTGTCATCATAATGCTCCAAACCCTAATCATCACAATGCTCCATTATATTTGTCATCACAATCCTCCATTACATTTGGCATCACAATGCTCCATGGCATTGTCATCGCAATGGACCATGACATATGTCATCACAATGCTCCCTGACACCTGTCTTCACAATACTCCATGAGCTTATCATCACAATGCTCCATGCCCTTGTCATCACAATGCGCCATGCCCACTCTCATCACAATAATCTATGAAACTTGTCAGACCAATGCTCCATGCCACTGTCATCACAATGCTCCATGCCCTTGTCATCACAATGCTCCATGACCCCTGTCATCACAATGCTCCGTGACTCCAATCATCACAATGCTTCATAACGTTTGTCATCACAATGGTCCATGCCCGCGTCATCACAAGGCTCTGTGACGTTTGTAACCACAATGCTCCATGAACTTTTCATCACAAATCTCTGAGAAACTTGTCATCACAATGCTCCATGTATTTGTCAGAACAATGCTCCATGACCATTGTCATCACAATGTGCCACACGCATTTCATCACAACGGTCCACAACCTTGTCATTGCAATGCTCCATAAACCTTGTAATCACAATGGTCCTTGCACTTCTCATCAAAATGCTGTGTCACCAGAGATATCACAATGTTCCATCACTAGTCATCACGATACTCCCTCACCCTTGTAATCACAAAGTTCCATGACCCTGTCATCACAATGCTACATCCACTTATCATCACAATGTTCCATGACCCCTGCCATCACAATGTTCCATAAGCTCTGTCATCAAAATGCTCAATGACACTTTCCATCCCAAAGCTCCAAGACCCCTGACATCACAATGTTCTATAACCCATGCCATCAAAATGTTCCATTACACTTTTTATCAAATTGCTGCATGAAACAGTCATCAAAATGCTCCCTGCCCTTCTCATCAAAATGATCCATGACTTGTCATCACAAAGCTCCAAGACACTTGGCATCACAATGCTCCATGTCATTGTCATCACAATGCTCCATGAACCCTCTCATCACATTGCTCCATGCCCTGGTCATCGCAAAGCTCCATGACACTTGTCATCACAATGCTCGATGCCCTTCTCATCACAATGCTCCATGCCTTTGTCATTACAGTCCTGCACTACCCATGTATCACAGTGTTCCGTGCCCTTGTCTTCACGATGCTCCATGCCCACTCTCATCACAATAATCTATGAAACATTTCAGACCAAAGTTCCATACCCTTCTCATCACAATGCTCCATTACCCCTGTCATAACAATGCACCATGAAATCTGCCATCACAATATTACACGGCCTAGTCATCACAAGGTTCCATGATACTTCTCATCACAATGCTCAAGACCCCTGAAATCACAATGCTCCATGACACCTTTCATCACAATAATCCATGAACATATTCAGCCCAATGCTCCACGACCTTCTCATCACAATGCTCCATTGCCAATATCATCACAATGCTCCATGACCACTGTCATCACAACACTCCATGACATCTGAGCACACAATGATCCAGGACTCTTGTCATCACAATGCTCCATTCCCTTGTCGTCACAATGCTACATGACACCTGTCATCACAACTCTCCATGAAGATTTTCAGCCCAGTGATCCATGACCCTTGTCATCACAATGATCCATGCCCTTGCCATCCCATTGCTCCATGACCCCTGTATTTACAATGTTCCTTGATGCTTGTCATCACAATGCTCCATGCCTTTGTCAGCAAAATGCTACATGACCTTGTCATTACAATGCTCTATGCGCTTTTCATCACAATACACCATTTCCATTCTCATCACAATCCTCCATGAACTTTGGGATCACATTGCTTCATGCACTTGTCATCACAATGCTCCATGCTCCTTGAAATCAAAATGATCCATGACCACTGTCATCAAAATGCTACAAACCCTTGTGATCACAATGTTCCATAACACTTGTCATCACAACGCTCCATGATGCTTGTCATCACAATACTCCATGCCCTTTTCATCACAATGCTCCATGACCATTGTCACCACAATTCTCAATACACTTGTCATCACAATGCTCCCTGACACTTGTCATCAGAATGCTCCTTGAAACCTGTCACGAAAAGGCTCCACGCCCTTTTCATCACAATGCCCCATGCCATTTTCATCACAATGCTCCATGCCATTGTCATCAAAATACTCCACAAGCTTGTCATCAGAATGCTCCATGACCCTTGTCGTCAACATTCTCCATGCACTTGTCAGCACAATTCTCCCTCACCCTTGTCATCACAATGCTCTAAGCCATTGTCATCACAATGCTCCATTACCTTTGTAATCAGAATCCTCCCTGACACTTGGCATCACAATGCTCCATGCCATCCTCATCACAATGGGCCATTACATATGTGATCACAATGCTCCCTGACACCTGTCTTCACAATACGGCATGACCTGGTCATCACAATGCTCCATGCCCTTGTCATCACAGTGTGCCATTCCAACTCTCATCGCAATACTCCATGAAAGTTATTAGACCAATGTTCCATGCCCTTGTCATCACAATGCTCCATGACCACTGTCATCACAATGCTCCGTGACTCCAGTCATCACAATGCTTCATGACCTTTGTCATCCCAATGGTCCATGCCCTCGTCATCAACAGTCTCTGTGACCTTTTTAACCACAATATTCCATGAACATTTCATCACAATGCTCTTTGACCCTTGTCATCACAATGCTCTATGCCTTTCTCAGCACAATGCTCCATAACCCTTCTCATCACAATGCTCCAAGAACACTGTAATCACAATGCTCTATGCCCCTTTTCATCTCAGTGTTCCACGAACCCTGTCATCACAATGCACCATGCCCATCATCATAATGCTTCATGCTATTGTCATAACAACGAAATCAAAATGTTCCATGACCTCTGTCATAACAATGCTCCAAACACTTGTGATCACGATATTCCATAACACTTGTCATCACAATGCCCCAGGATGCTCGTCATCACAATTATCCATGGTCTTCTCATCACAATGCTCCATGACGTTCATCATTACAATGCTCAATACACTTGTCATCAACATGCTCCCTGACATTTGTTGTCTGTATGCTCCTTGAACCCTGTCATGACAAGTCTCCATGCCATTTTCATCACAATGATCCATGCCCTTTTCTTCACAATGCTCCAAGTCCCATGTAATCACAATGGTCCATGCCATTGTCATCACAAAGCTCAATGACACATGCCATCAGAATGCTCCTTGGTCTTCTCCTCACAATGCTCCATGCCATTGTCTTCACAATGTTCCAAGAACCCTGTAATCACAATGCTCCATTCCCCTTTTAATCAGTATGCTCCATGAGACTTGTCATCACAAGGCTCCATGGTTTTGTCATCACAATGCTCCAGGACCTTGTCATCACAATGCTTCACGAGCTTGTCCTGAAAATATTCAATGGCCCTTGTCATCATAATGCTCCAAGCCCTAATCATCACAATGCTCCATTATATTTGTCATCACAATCCTTCATTACATTTGGTATCACAAAGCTCCATGCCATTGTCATCGCCATGGACCATGACATATGTCATCACAATGCTCCCTGACACCTGTCTTCACTATACTCCATGACCTTATCATCACAATGCTCGATGCCCTTGTCATTACAATGCACCATGCCCCCTCTCATCACAATAATCTATGAAACTTGTCAAACCAATGCTCCATGCCACTGTCATCACAATGCTCCCTGCCCTTGTCATCACAATGCTCCATGAACCCTGTCATCACAATGCTCCATGACTCCAGTCATCACAATGCATCATAACGTTTGTCATCACAATGGTCTATGCCCGCGTCATCACAAGGCTCTGTGACCTTTTTAACCACAATGCTCCATGAAATTTTCATCACAATTCTCTGTGAAACTTGTCATCACAGTGCTCCATGTCTTTGTCAGAACAATGCTCCATGTCCATTGTCATCACAATGTGCCACACGCATTTCATCACAACATTCCACAACCTTGTCATTGCAATGCTGCATAAACCTTGTAATCACAATGGTCCATGCACTTCTCATCAAAATGCTGTGTCACCAGAGATATCACAATGTTCCATCACTACTCATCACAATACTCCCTCACCATTGTAATCACAAAGTTCCATGACACTGTCATCACAATGCTACATCCCCTTATCATCACAATGTTCCATGACCCCTGACATCACAATGTTCCATAAGCTCTGTCATCAAAATGCTCAATGACCCTTTCCATCCCAAAGCTCCAAGACCCCTGCCATCACAATGTTCTATAACCCCTGCCATCAAAACGTTCCATTACACTTTTTATCAAATTGCTGCATGACCCGGTCATCAAAATGTTCCCTGCCCTTCTCATCAAAATCCTCCATGACTTGTCATCACAAAGCTCCAAGACCCTTGGCATCACAATGATCAATGTCATTGTCATAACAATGCTCCTTGAACCCTCTCATCACATTGCTCCATGCCCTTGTCATCACAATGCTCCATGCCCTTGCCATCACAATGCTCCATTACCCCTGTCATAACAATGCTCCATAACCCCTGCCATCACGATGTTCCATGGCCTTGTCATCACAAGGCTCCATGACCCTTCTCATCACAATGCTCCAAGAACACTGTAATCACTATGCTCTATGCCCCTTTTCATCTCAATGATCCATGAACCCTGTCATCACAATGCACCATGCCCATCATCATAATGCTTCATGCTGTTGTCATCACAAAGAAATAAAAATGCTCCATGACCTCTGTCATAAAAATGCTCCAAACCCTTGTGATCACAATATTCCATAACACTTGTCATCACAAAGCCCCTTGACGCTCGTCATCACAATTATCCATGGTTTTCTCATCACAATGCTCCATGACCTTCGTCATCACAATGCTCAATACACTTGTCATCAAAATGCTCCCTGACACTTGTTGTCTGTATGCTCCTTGAACCCTGTCATGACAAGGCTCCATGCCTTTTTCATCACAATGATCCATGCACTTTTCTTCACAGTGCTCCTAGACCAATGTAATCACAATGCTCCATGCCCTTGTCATCACAAAGCTCAATGACGCATGCCATCAGAATGCTCCTTGGTCTTCTCCTCACCATGCTCCCTGCCCTTGGCATCACAATGTTCCAAGACCCCTGGCATCACAATGATCCATGCCCCTTTTCATCAGTATGCTCCATGAGACTTGTCATCACAAGGCTCCATGGTTTTGTCATCACAATGCTCCAGGACCTTGTCATCACAATGCTTCATGACATTGTCATGAAAGTTTTCAATGGCCCTTGTCATCATAATGCTCCAAACCCTAATCATCACAATGCTCCATTATATTTGTCATCACAATCCTCCATTACATTTGGCATCACAATGCTCCATGGCATTGTCATCGCAATGGACCATGACATATGTCATCACAATGCTCCCTGACACCTGTCTTCACAATACTCCATGAGCTTATCATCACAATGCTCCATGCCCTTGTCATCACAATGCGCCATGCCCACTCTCATCACAATAATCAATGAAACTTGTCAGACCAATGCTCCATGCCACTGTCATCACAATGCTCCATGCCCTTGTCATCACAATGCTCCATGACCCCTGTCATCACAATGCTCCGTGACTCCAGTCATCACAATGCTTCATAACGTTTGTCATCACAATGGTCCATGCCCGCGTCATCACAAGGCTCTGTGACGTTTGTAACCACAATGCTCCATGAACTTTTCATCACAAATCTCTGAGAAACTTGTCATCACAATGCTCCATGTATTTGTCAGAACAATGCTCCATGACCATTGTCATCACAATGTGCCACACGCATTTCATCACAACGGTCCACAACCTTGTCATTGCAATGCTCCATAAACCTTGTAATCACAATGGTCCTTGCACTTCTCATCAAAATGCTCTCTCACCAGAGATATCACAATGTTCCATCACTAGTCATCACGATACTCCCTCACCCTTGTAATCACAAAGTTCCATGACCCTGTCATCACAATGCTACATCCACTTATCATCACAGTGTTCCATGACCCCTGCCATCACAATGTTCCATAAGCTCTGTCATCAAAATGCTCAATGACACTTTCCATCCCAAAGCTCCAAGACCCCTGACATCACAATGTTCTATAACCCCTGCCATCAAAATGTTCCATTACACTTTTTATCAAATTGCTGCATGAAACAGTCATCAAAATGCTCCCTGCCCTTCTCATCAAAATGATCCATGACTTGTCATCACAAAGCTCCAAGACACTTGGCATCACAATGCTCCATGTCATTGTCATCACAATGCTCCATGAACCCTCTCATCACATTGCTCCATGCCCTGGTCATCGCAAAGCTCCATGACACTTGTCATCACAATGCTCGATGCCCTTCTCATCACAATGCTCCATGCCTTTGTCATTACAGTCCTGCACTACCCATGTATCACAGTGTTCCGTGCCCTTGTCTTCACGATGCTCCATGCCCACTCTCATCACAATAATCTATGAAACATTTCAGACCAAAGTTCCATACCCTTCTCATCACAATGCTCCATTACCCCTGTCATAACAATGCACCATGAAATCTGCCATCACAATATTACACGGCCTAGTCATCACAAGGTTCCATGATACTTCTCATCACAATGCTCAAGACCCCTGAAATCACAATGCTCCATGACACCTTTCATCACAATAATCCATGAACATATTCAGCCCAATGCTCCACGACCTTCTCATCACAATGCTCCATTGCCAATATCATCACAATGCTCCATGACCACTGTCATCACAACACTCCATGACATCTGAGCACACAATGATCCAGGACTCTTGTCATCACAATGCTCCATTCCCTTGTCGTCACAAT
This sequence comes from Mesoplodon densirostris, assembly GCF_025265405.1. Lineage (NCBI taxonomy): Eukaryota > Metazoa > Chordata > Mammalia > Artiodactyla > Ziphiidae > Mesoplodon > Mesoplodon densirostris. The sequence continues at coordinate 10,440,304 of NW_026778195.1, read as the reverse complement.
GCTACATGACACCTGTCATCACAACTCTCCATGAACATTTTCAGCCCAGTGATCCATGACCCTTGTCATCACAATGATCCATGCCCTTGCCATCCCATTGCTCCATGACCCCTGTATTTACAATGCTCCTTGATGCTTGTCATCACAATGCTCCATGCCTTTGTCAGCAAAATGCTACATGACCTTGTCATTACAATGCTCTATGCGCTTTTCATCACAATACACCATTTCCATTCTCATCACAATCCTCCATGAACTTTGGGATCACATTGCTTCATGCACTTGTCATCACAATGCTCCATGCTCCTTGAAATCAAAATGATCCATGACCACTGTCATCAAAATGCTACAAACCCTTGTGATCACAATGTTCCATAACACTTGTCATCACAACGCTCCATGATGCTTGTCATCACAATACTCCATGCCCTTTTCATCACAATGCTCCATGACCATTGTCACCACAATTCTCAATACACTTGTCATCACAATGCTCCCTGACACTTGTCATCAGAATGCTCCTTGAAACCTGTCACGAAAAGGCTCCACGCCCTTTTCATCACAATGCCCCATGCCATTTTCATCACAATGCTCCATGCCATTGTCATCAAAATACTCCACAAGCTTGTCATCAGAATGCTCCATGACTCTTGTCGTCAACATTCTCCATGCACTTGTCAGCACAATTCTCCCTCACCCTTGTCATCACAATGCTCTAAGCCATTGTCATCACAATGCTCCATTACCTTTGTAATCAGAATCCTCCCTGACACTTGGCATCACAATGCTCCATGCCATCCTCATCACAATGGGCCATTACATATGTGATCACAATGCTCCCTGACACCTGTCTTCACAATACGGCATGACCTGGTCATCACAATGCTCCATGCCCTTGTCATCACAGTGTGCCATTCCAACTCTCATCGCAATACTCCATGAAAGTTATTAGACCAATGTTCCATGCCCTTGTCATCACAATGCTCCATGACCCCTGTCATCACAATGCTCCGTGACTCCAGTCATCACAATGCTTCATGACCTTTGTCATCCCAATGGTCCATGCCCTCGTCATCAACAGTCTCTGTGACCTTTTTAACCACAATATTCCATGAACATTTCATCACAATGCTCTTTGACCCTTGTCATCACAATGCTCTATGCCTTTCTCAGCACAATGCTCCATAACCCTTCTCATCACAATGCTCCAAGAACACTGTAATCACAATGCTCTATGCCCCTTTTCATCTCAATGTTCCACGAACCCTGTCATCACAATGCACCATGCCCATCATCATAATGCTTCATGCTATTGTCATAACAACGAAATCAAAATGTTCCATGACCTCTGTCATAACAATGCTCCAAACACTTGTGATCACGATATTCCATAACACTTGTCATCACAATGCCCCAGGATGCTCGTCATCACAATTATCCATGGTCTTCTCATCACAATGCTCCATGACGTTCATCATTACAATGCTCAATACACTTGTCATCAACATGCTCCCTGACATTTGTTGTCTGTATGCTCCTTGAACCCTGTCATGACAAGTCTCCATGCCATTTTCATCACAATGATCCATGCCCTTTTCTTCACAATGCTCCAAGTCCCATGTAATCACAATGGTCCATGCCATTGTCATCACAAAGCTCAATGACACATGCCATCAGAATGCTCCTTGGTCTTCTCCTCACAATGCTCCATGCCATTGTCTTCACAATGTTCCAAGAACCCTGTAATCACAATGCTCCATTCCCCTTTTAATCAGTATGCTCCATGAGACTTGTCATCACAAGGCTCCATGGTTTTGTCATCACAATGCTCCAGGACCTTGTCATCACAATGCTTCACGAGCTTGTCCTGAAAATATTCAATGGCCCTTGTCATCATAATGCTCCAAGCCCTAATCATCACAATGCTCCATTATATTTGTCATCACAATCCTTCATTACATTTGGTATCACAAAGCTCCATGCCATTGTCATCGCCATGGACCATGACATATGTCATCACAATGCTCCCTGACACCTGTCTTCACTATACTCCATGACCTTATCATCACAATGCTCGATGCCCTTGTCATTACAATGCACCATGCCCCCTCTCATCACAATAATCTATGAAACTTGTCAAACCAATGCTCCATGCCACTGTCATCACAATGCTCCCTGCCCTTGTCATCACAATGCTCCATGAACCCTGTCATCACAATGCTCCATGACTCCAGTCATCACAATGCATCATAACGTTTGTCATCACAATGGTCTATGCCCGCGTCATCACAAGGCTCTGTGACCTTTTTAACCACAATGCTCCATGAAATTTTCATCACAATTCTCTGTGAAACTTGTCATCACAGTGCTCCATGTCTTTGTCAGAACAATGCTCCATGTCCATTGTCATCACAATGTGCCACACGCATTTCATCACAACATTCCACAACCTTGTCATTGCAATGCTGCATAAACCTTGTAATCACAATGGTCCATGCACTTCTCATCAAAATGCTGTGTCACCAGAGATATCACAATGTTCCATCACTACTCATCACAATACTCCCTCACCATTGTAATCACAAAGTTCCATGACACTGTCATCACAATGCTACATCCCCTTATCATCACAATGTTCCATGACCCCTGACATCACAATGTTCCATAAGCTCTGTCATCAAAATGCTCAATGACCCTTTCCATCCCAAAGCTCCAAGACCCCTGCCATCACAATGTTCTATAACCCCTGCCATCAAAACGTTCCATTACACTTTTTATCAAATTGCTGCATGACCCGGTCATCAAAATGTTCCCTGCCCTTCTCATCAAAATCCTCCATGACTTGTCATCACAAAGCTCCAAGACCCTTGGCATCACAATGATCAATGTCATTGTCATAACAATGCTCCTTGAACCCTCTCATCACATTGCTCCATGCCCTTGTCATCACAATGCTCCATGCCCTTGCCATCACAATGCTCCATTACCCCTGTCATAACAATGCTCCATAACCCCTGCCATCACGATGTTCCATGGCCTTGTCATCACAAGGCTCCATGACCCTTCTCATCACAATGCTCCAAGAACACTGTAATCACTATGCTCTATGCCCCTTTTCATCTCAATGATCCATGAACCCTGTCATCACAATGCACCATGCCCATCATCATAATGCTTCATGCTGTTGTCATCACAAAGAAATAAAAATGCTCCATGACCTCTGTCATAAAAATGCTCCAAACCCTTGTGATCACAATATTCCATAACACTTGTCATCACAAAGCCCCATGACGCTCGTCATCACAATTATCCATGGTTTTCTCATCACAATGCTCCATGACCTTCGTCATCACAATGCTCAATACACTTGTCATCAAAATGCTCCCTGACACTTGTTGTCTGTATGCTCCTTGAACCCTGTCATGACAAGGCTCCATGCCTTTTTCATCACAATGATCCATGCACTTTTCTTCACAGTGCTCCTAGACCAATGTAATCACAATGCTCCATGCCCTTGTCATCACAAAGCTCAATGACGCATGCCATCAGAATGCTCCTTGGTCTTCTCCTCACCATGCTCCCTGCCCTTGGCATCACAATGTTCCAAGACCCCTGTAATCACAATGATCCATGCCCCTTTTCATCAGTATGCTCCATGAGACTTGTCATCACAAGGCTCCATGGTTTTGTCATCACAATGCTCCAGGACCTTGTCATCACAATGCTTCATGACATTGTCATGAAAGTTTTCAATGGCCCTTGTCATCATAATGCTCCAAACCCTAATCATCACAATGCTCCATTATATTTGTCATCACAATCCTCCATTACATTTGGCATCACAATGCTCCATGGCATTGTCATCGCAATGGACCATGACATATGTCATCACAATGCTCCCTGACACCTGTCTTCACAATACTCCATGAGCTTATCATCACAATGCTCCATGCCCTTGTCATCACAATGCACCATGCCCACTCTCATCACAATAATCTATGAAACTTGTCAAACCAATGCACCATGCCACTGTCATCACAATGCACCATGCCCTTGTCATCAAAGTGCTCCATGACCCCTGTCATCACAATGCTCTGTGACTCCAGTCATCACAATGCTTCATAAAGATTGTCATCACAATGGTCCATGCCCGTGTCATCACAAGGCTCTGTGACCTTTGTATCCACAATGCTCCATGAACTTTTCATCACAAATCTCTGTGACACTTGTCATCACAATGCTCCTTGTCTTTGTCAGAACAATGCTCCATGACCATTGTCATCACAGTTTGCCACGTGCATTTCATCACAACTGTCCACAACCTTGTCATTGTAATGCACCATCAACCTTGTAATCACAATGGTCCATGCACTTCTCATCAAAATGCTCTCTCACCAGAGATATCACAATGTTCCATCACTAGTCATCACAATACTCCCTCACCACTGAAATCACAATGATCCATGACACTGTCATCACAATGCTACATCCACTTATCATCACAATGTTCCATGACCCCTGCCATCACAATGTTCCATAACCCCTGTCATCAAAATGCTCCATGACCCTTTCCATCCCAAAGCTCCAAGACCCCTGACATCACAATGTTCTATAACCCCTGCGATCTAAATGTTCCATTACACTTTTTATCAAATTGCTGCAGGACCCGGTCATCAAAATGCTCCCTGCCCTTCTCATCAAAATGCTCCATCACTTGTCATCACAAAGCTCCAAGACCCTTGGCATCACAATGCTCCATGTCATTGTCATCACAATGCTCCATGAACCCTCTCATCACATTGCTTCATGCCTTTGTCACCACAAACTCCATGACACTTGTCATCACAATGCTCGATGCCCTTCTCATCACAATGCTCCATGCCCTTGTCATTACAGTCCTGCATGACCCATGTATCCCATTGTTCTGTACCATTGTCATCACAATGCTCCATGCCCACTCTCATCACAATAATCCATGAAACATTTCAGACCAAAGTTCCATACCCTTCTCATCACAATGCTCCATTACCCCTGTCATAACAATGCACCATGACACCTGCCATCACAATGATCCACGGCCTAGTCATCACAAGGTTCCATGATAATTCTCATCACAATGCTCAAGACCCCTGATATCACAATGCTCCATGCCCTTGTCATCACAAAGCTCCATGACACGTCATCAGAATGTTCCATGGCCTTCTCATCACAATGCTCCATGCACTTGTCATCACAATGCTCCAAGACCCTTGTCATCACAATGCTCCATGCCCCATTTCATCTCAATGCTCCATGAAATCTGTCATCACAATGCTCCAAGACCCTTGTAATCACTATGCTCCATGTCACTTTTCATCACAATGCTCCATGAACCCTGTCATCACAGTGCACCATGCCCATCATCATAATGCTTCAGGCTATTGTCATCACCATGAAATCAATATTCTGCATGACCTCTGTCATCATAATTCTCCAAAACCTTGTGATCACAATGTTGCATAACACGTATCATCACAACACCCCATGACGCTCATCATCACAATTATCCATGGTCTTCTCATCACTATGCTCCATAAACTTTGTCATCACAATGCTCAATAGACTTGTCATCACAATGCTCCCTGACCCTTGTCATCAGTATGCTCCTTGAACCCTGTCATGACAAGTTTCCATGCATTTTTCATCACAATGATCCATGACCATTTCATCACAATGCTCCAAGGTCCCTGTAATCACAATGCTCCATGCCCTTGTCATCACAAAACTCCATGACGCATGTCATCAGAATGCTCCATGGCCTTCTCATCACAATCCTCTATGCCCTAGTCATAACAATGCTCCAAGACCCCTGTAATCACAATGCTCCATGCCCCTTTTCATCAGACTGCTCCATGAGACTTGCCATCACAAGTCTCCATGGTCTTCTCATCACAATGTTTCAGGAACTTGTCATCACCATGATCCATTCCCTTGTCATCACAATGCACCATGATCCCTGTCATCACAATATTCCATGAACATTTTCAGCCCAATGCTCCAAGACCTTCTCATCACAATGCTCCATTGCCAATATCATCACAATGCTCCATGAACACTCTCATCACAACACTCCATGACACCTGACAACACAATGATCCGGAACTCTTGTCATCACAATGATCAATTCCCTTGTCGTCACAATGCTTCATGACACCTGTAATCACAACTCTCCATGAACATTTTCTGCCCAGTGCTCCATGACCCTTGTTATCACAATGATCCAAGCCCTTGTCATCCCAATGCTCCATGACCCCTGTATTCAAAATGCTCCTTGATGCTTGTCATCACAGTGCTCCATGACACATGTCATCACAATGCTCCATGCCTTTGTCAGCTAAATGCTACATGACATTGTCATTATAATGCTCTATGCGCTTGTCATCACAATACTCCATTTCCATTGTCATCACAATCCTCCATGAACCTTGGGATCACATTGCTTCATGCCCTTGTCATCAAAATATTCCATGCTCCTTGAAATCAAAATGATCCATGACCACTGTCATCACAATGCTCCAAACCCTTGTGATCACAATGTTCCATAACACTTGTCATCACAATGCTCCATGATTCCTGTCATCAAAATACTCCATGCCCTTTTCATCACAATGCTCCACGACCATTGTCACCACAATTCTCAATACAATTGTCATCACAATGCTCCCTGACACTTGTCATCAGAATGCTCCTTGAAACCTGTCACGAAAAGACTACATAGCTTTTTCATCACAATGCCCCATGCCGTTTTCCTCACAATGCTCCATGCCATTGTCATCAAAATACTCCACAAGCTTGTCATCAGAATGCTCCATGACCCTTGTCATCACAATTCTCCATGCACTTTTCAGCAGAATGCTCCCTGACCCTTGTCATCACAATGCTCCAAGCATTTGTCATCACAATGCTCCATTAACTTTGTCATCAGAATCCTCCCTGACACTTGGCATCACAGTGCTCCATGCCATCCTCATCACAATGGGCCATTACATATGTCATCACAATGCTCCCTGACACCTGTCTTCACAATACGGCATGACCCGGTCATCACAATGCTCCATGCCATTGTCATCAAAATACTCCACAAGCTTGTCATCAGAATGCTCCATGACCCTTGTCATCACAATTCTCCATGCACTTCTCAGCAGAATGCTCCCTGACCCTTGTCATCACAATGCTCCAAGACTTTGTCATCACAATGCTCCATTAACTTTGTCATCAGAATCCTCCCTGACACTTGGCATCACAATGCTCCATGCCATCCTCATCACAATGGGCCATTACATATGTCATCACAATGCTCCCTGACACCTGTCTTCACAATACTGCATGACCCGGTCATCACAATGCTCCATGCCCTTGTCATCACAGTGTGCCATTCCAACTCTCATCGCAATACTCCATGAAAGTTATTAGACCAATGTTCCATGTTCTTGTAATCACAATGCTCCATGCCCTTGTTATCACAATGCTCCATGACGCCTGTCATCACAATGCTCCGTGACTCCAGTCATCACAAAGCTTCATGACCTTTGTCATCACAATGGTCCATGCCCTTGTCATCAACAGTCTCTGTGACCATTTTAACCACAATGCTCCATGAACTTTTCATCACAATGCTCTTTGACCCTTGTCATCACAATGCTCTATGCCTTTCTCAGCACAATGCTCCATGACGCTTGTCATCACAATGCTCCATGCGCTTGTCAGCACAATGCTCCATGACACGTGTCATCACAATGCACCATGCGCTTGTCATCACAGTGCTCCACAACATTGTCATCACAATGCTCCATAAAATTTGTCATCACAGTGCTCCATGCACTTCTCATCAAAATGCTCTCTCTCCACTGATATCACAATGCTACATCACTATTTTTCACAATACTCCCTCACCCCTGTCATCACAATATTCCATGAGCCTGTCATCACAATGCTACATGCACTTATCATCACAATGTTCGATGACCCCTGACATCACAATGTTCTATAACACCTGTCATCAAAATGTTCCATGACACTTTTCATCCAATTGCTCCATGACCCTGTCATTACAATGCTCCCTGCCCTTCTCATCACAAAGCACAACACCCTTGCAATCAAAATGCTCCATGACTTTGTCATCACAAAGATCCAGGACCCTTGGCATCACAATGCTCCATGTCATTGTCATCACAATGCTCCCCAAACGCTCTCATCACATTGCTCCATGCCCTTGTCTTCACATAGCTCCATGACACATGTCATCAGAATGCTCCATGGCCTTCTCATCACAATGCTCCATGCCCTTGCCATCACAATGCTCCATTACACCTGTCATAACAATGCTCCATGACGCCTGCCATCACGATGTTGCATGGCCTTGTCATCACAAGGCTCCATGACCCTTCTCATCACAATGCTCCAAGAACACTGTAATCACAGTGCTCTATGCCCCTTTTCATCTCAATGATCCATGCACCCTCTCATCACAATGCACCATGCCCATCATCATAATGCTTCATGCTATTGTCATAACAATGTAATCAAAATGTTCCATGACCTCTGTCATAACAATGCTCCAAACCCTTGTGATCACAATATTCCATAACACTTGTCATCACAATGCCCCAGGATGCTCGTCATCACAATTATCCATGGTCTTCTCATCACAATGCTCCATGACCTTCGTCATCACAATGCTCAATACACTTGTCATCAACATGCTCCGTGACACTTGTTGTCTGTATGCTCCTTGAACCCTGTCATGACAAGGCTCCATGCATTTTTCATGACAATGATCCATGCTCTTTTCATCACAATGCTCCAAGTCCCATGTAATCACAATGGTCCATGCCATTGTCATCTCAAAGCTCAGTGACGCATGCCATCAGAATGCTCCTTGGTCTTCTCCTCACAATGCTCCATGCCCTTGTCTTCACAATGTTCCAAGACCCCTGTAATCACAATGATCCATTCCCCTTTTAATCAGTATGCTCCATGAGACTTGTCATCACAAGGCTCCATGGTTTTGTCATCACAGTGCTCCAGGACCTTGTCATCACAATGCTTCACGACCTTGTCATCAAAATTTTCAATGGCCATTGTCATCATAATGCTCCAAACCCTAATCATCACAATGCTCCATTATATTTGTCATCACCATCCTCCATTACATTTGGTATCACAAAGCTCCAAGCCATTGTCATCGCAATGGACCATGACATATGTCATCACAATGCTCCCTGACACCTGTCTTCACAATACTCCATGACCTTATCATCACAATGCTCCATGCCCTTGTCATCACAATGCACCATGCCCACTCTCATCACAATAATCTATGAAACTTGTCAGACCAATGCTCCATGCCACTGTCATCACAATGCTCCATGCCCTTGTCATCACAATGCTCCATGACCCCTGTCATCACAATGCTCAGTGACTCCAGTCATCACAATGCTTCATAACGTTTGTCATCACAATGGTCCATGCCCGCGTCATCACAAGGCTCTGTGACCTTTGTAACCACAATGCTCCATGAACTTTTCATCACAATTCTCTGAGAAACTTGTCATCACAATGCTCCATGTCTTTGTCAGAACAATGCTCCATGACCATTGTCATCACAATGTGCCACACGCATTTCATCACAACGTTCCAAACCTTGTCATTGCAATGCTCCATAAACCTTGTAATCACAATGGTCCATGCACTTCTCATCAAAATGCTCTCTCACCAGAGATATCACAATGTTCCATCACTAGTCATGACATTACACCCTCATCCTTGTAATCACAATGTTCCATGACACTGTCATCACAGTGCTGCATCCCCTTATCATCACAATGTTCCATGACCCCTGCCATCACAATGTTCCATAAGCCCTGTCATCAAAATGCTCCATGACCCATTTCATCCCAAAGTTCCAAGACGCCTGAGATCACAATGTTCTGTAACCCCTGCCATCAAAATATTCCGTTACACTTTTTATCAAATTGCTGCATGACCCGGTCATCAAAATGCTCCCTGCCCTTCTCATCAAAATGCTCGATGACTTGTCAGCACAAAGCTCCAAGACACTTGGCATCACAATGCTCCATGTCATTGTCATCACAATGCTCCATGAACCCTCTCATCACATTGCTCCATGCCCTGGTCATCACACAGATCCATGACACTTGTCATCACAATGCTCGATGCCCTTCTCATCACAATGCTCCATGCCCTTGTCATTACAGTCCTGCATGACCCATGTATCACAGTGTTCCGTGCCCTTGTCATCACAATGCTCCATGCCCACTCTCATCACAATAATCCATGAAACATTTCAGACCAAAGTTCCATACCCTTCTCATCACAATGCTCCATTAACCCTGTCATAACAATGCACCATGACCCCTGCCATCACAATGTTCCACGGCCTACTCATCACAAGGTTCCATGATACTTCTCATCACAATGCTCATGACCCAGGAAATCACAATGCTCCATGCCCTTGTCATCCCAAAGCTCCATGACGCATGTCATCAGAATGTTCCTTGGCCTTCTCATCACAATGCTCCATGCCCTTGTCATCACAATGCTCCAAGACCCTTGTCATCACAATGCTCCATGCCCCTTTTCATCTCAATGCTCCATGAAATCTGTCATCACAATGCTCCAAGACCCTGGTAATCACAATGCTCCATGCACCTTTTCATCTCAATGCTCCATGAACCCTGTCATCACAATGCACCATGCCCATCATCATAATGTTTCAGGCTATTGTCATCACAATGAAATCAATATTCTGCATGACCTCTGTCATCATAATGCTCCAAACCCTTGTGATCACAATGTTGCATAACACGTATCATCACAACACTCCATGACGCTCATCATCACAATTATCCATGGTCTTCTCATCACAGTGCTCCATGATCTTTGTCATCACAATGCTCAATACACTTGTCATCACAATGCTCCCTGACCCTTGTCATCAATATGCTCCTTGAACCCTGTCATGACAAGTTTCCATGCATTTTTCATCACAATGATCCATGACCATTTCATCACAATGCTCCAAGGTCCCTGTAATCACAATGCTCCATGCCCTTGTCATCACAAAACTCCATGACGCATGTCATCAGAATGCTCCATGGCCTTCTCATCACAATGCTCTATGCCCTAGTCATAACAATGCTCCATGACCCCTGTAATCACAATGCTCCATACCCCTTTTCATCAGAATGCTCCATGAGACTTGCCATCACAAGTCTCCATGGTCTTCTCATCACAATGTTCCAGGACCTTGACATCACCATGATCCATTCCCATGTCATCACAATGCTCCATGACCCCTGTCATCACAATAATCCATGAATATCTTCAGCCCAATGCTCCACGACCTTCTCATCACAATGCTCCATTGCCAATATCATCACAATGCTCCATGACCACTGTCATCACAACACTCCATGACATCTGACAACACAATGATCCAGGACTCTTGTCATCACAATGCTCCATTCCCTTGTCATCACAATGCTACATGACACCTGTCATCACAAATCTCCATGAACATTTTCAGCCCAGTGCTCCATGACCCTTGTCATCACAATGATCCATGCCCTTGTCATCCCAATGCTCCATGACCCCTGTATTCACAATGCTCCTTGACGCTTGTCAACACAGTGCTCCATGACACCTGTCATCACAATGCTCCATGCCTTTGTCAGCAAAATGCTACATGACCTTGTCATTACAATGCTCTATGCACTTTTCATAACAATACTCCTTTTCCATTATCATCACAATCCTCCATGAACTTTGGGATCACATTGCTTCATTCCCTTGTCATCACAATGCTCCATGCCCCTTGAAATCAAAATGATCCATGACCTCTGTCATCACAATGCTCCAAACCCTTGTGATCACAATGTTCCATAACACTTGTCATCACAACGCTCCATGATGCCTGTCATCACAATACTCCATGCCCTTTTCATCACAATGCTCCATGATTTTGTCACCACAGTTCTCAATACACTTGTCATCACAATGCTCCCTGACACTTGTCATCAGAATGCTCCTTGAACCCTGTCACGAAAAGGCTCCATGCCTTTTTCATCACAATGACCCATGCCATATTCATCACAAAGTTCCATGCCATTGTCATCAAAATACTCCACAAGCTCGTCATCAGAATGCTCCATGACAATTGTCATCACAATTCTCCATGCACTTGTCACCCCAATGCTCCCTGACCCTTGTCATCACAATGCTCCAAGCCACTGTCATCACAATGCTCCATTACCTTTGTCATCAGAATCCTCCCTGACACTTGGCATCACAATGCTCCATGCCATCCTCATCCCAATGGGCCATTACATATGTGATCACAATGTTCCCTGACACCTGTCTTCACAATACGGCATGACCTGGTCATCACAATGCTCCATGCCCTTGTCATCACAGTGTGCCATTCCAACTGTCATTGCAATACACCATGAAATGTATTAGACCAATGTTCCATGCCCTTGTCATCACAATGGTCCATGCCCTCGTCATCAACAGTCTCTGTGACCTTTTTAACCACAATGCTCCATGAACTTTTCATCACAATGCTCTTTGACCCTTGTTATCACAATGCTCTATGCTTATATCAGCACAATCCTCCAAGACCCTTGTCATCACAATGCTCCATGCGCTTGTCAGCCCAATGCTCCACGACCTTCTCATCACAATGCTCCATTGCCAATATCATCACAATGCTCCATTACCACTGTCATCACCACACTCCATGACACCTAACAACACAATGATCCAGGACTCTTGTCATCACAATGCTCCATTCCCTTGTCGTCACAATGCTACATGACACCTGTCATCACAACTCTCCATGAACATTTTCAGCCCAGTGCTCCATGACCCTTGTCATCACAATGATCCATGCCCTTGTCATCCCAGTGCTCCATGACCCCTGTATTCACAATGCTCCTTGACGCTTGTTATCACAGTGCTCCATGACACATGTCATCACAATGCTCCATGCATTTGTCAGCAAAATTCTACATGACCTTGTCATAACAATGCTCTATGCACTTGTAATCACAATACTCCATTTCCATTGTCATCACAATCCTCCATGAACCTTGGGATCACATTGCTTCATGCCCTTGTCATCACAATGCTCCATGCTCCTTGAAATCAAAATGATCCATGACCACTGTCATCACAATGCTCCAAACCCTTGTGATCACAATGTTCCATAACACTTGTCATCACAACGCTCCATGATTCCTGTAATCAAAATACTCCATGCCCTTTTCATCACAATGCTCCATGACCATTGTCACCACAATTCTCAATACAATTGTCATCACAATGCTCCCTGACACTTGTCATCAGAATGCTCCATGAAACTTGTCACGAAAAGGCTCCATGCCTTTTTCATCACAATGCCCCTTTCCGTTTTCCTCACAATGCTCCATGCCATTGTCATCAAAATACTCCACAAGCTTGTCATCAGAATGCTCCATGACCCTTGTCATCACAATTCTCCATGCACTTGTAAGCAGAATGCTCCCTGACCCTTGTCATCACAATGCTCCAAGACTTTGTCATCACAATGCTCCATTAACTTTGTCATCAGAATCCTCCCTGACACTTGGCATCACAATGCTCCATGCCATCCTCATCACAATGGGCCATTACATATGTCATCACAATGCTCCATGACACCTGTCTTCACAATACTGCATGACCCGGTCATCACAATGCTCCATGCCCTTGTCATCACAGTGTGCCATTCCAACTGTCATCGCAATACTCCATGAAAGTTATTAGACCAATGTTCCATGTTCTTGTAATCACAATGCTCCATGCCCTTGTTATCACAATGCTCCATGACGCCTGTCATCACAATGCTCCGTGACTCCAGTCATAACAAAGCTTCATGACCTTTGTCATCACAATGGTCCATGCCCTCGTCATCAACAGTCTCTGTGACCATTTTAACCCCAATGCTCCATGAACTTTTCATCACAATGCTCTTTGACCCTTGTCATCACAATGCTCTATGCGTTTCTCAGCACAATGCTCCATGACGCTTGTCATCACAATGCTCCATGCGCTTGTCAGCCCAATGCTCCATGACACATGTCATCACAATGCACCATGCGCTTGTCATCACAGTGCTCCACAACATTGTCATCACAATGCTCCATAAAATTTGTCATCACAGTGCTCCATGCACTTCTCATCAAAATGCTCTCTCTCCACTGATATCACAATGCTACATCACTATTTTTCACAATACTCCCTCACCCCTGTCATAACAATGTTCCATGAGCCTGTCATCACAATGCTACATGCACTTATCATCACAATGTTCGATGACCCCTGACATCACAATGTTCCATAACACCTGTCATCAAAATGTTCCATGACACTTTTCATCAAATTGCTCCATGACCCTGTCATTACAATCCTCCCTGCCCTTCTCATCACAATGCACAACACCCTTGCAATCAAAATCCTCCATGACCTTTGTCATCACAAAGATCCAGGACCCTTGGCATCACAGTGCTCCATGTCATTGTCATCACAATGCTCCCCGAACGCTCTCATCACATTGCTCCATGCCCTTGTCTTCACATAGCTCCATGACACATGTCATCAGAATGCTCCATGACCTTCTCATCACAATGCTCCATGCCCTTGCCATCACAATGCTCCATTACACCTGTCATAACAATGCTCCATGACGCCTGCCATCACGATGTTGCATGGCCTTGTCATCACAAGGCTCCATGACCCTTCTCATCACAGTGCTCCAAGAACACTGTAATCACAGTGCTCTATGCCCCTTTTCATCTCAATGATCCATGCACCCTCTCATCACAATGCACCATGCCCATCATCATAATGCTTCATGCTATTGTCATAACAATGTAATCAAAATGTTCCATGACCTCTGTCATAACAATGCTCCAAACCCTTGTGATCACAATATTCCATAACACTTGTCATCACAATGCCCCAGGATGCTCGTCATCACAATTATCCATGGTCTTCTCATCACAATGCTCCATGACCTTCGTCATCACAATGCTCAATACACTTGTCATCAACATGCTCCCTGACTCTTGTTGTCTGTATGCTCCTTGAACCCTGTCATGACAAGGCTCCATGCATTTTTCATGACAATGATCCATGCTCTTTTCATCACAATGCTCCAAGTCCCATGTAATCACAATGGTCCATGCCATTGTCATAACAAAGCTCAGTGACGCATGCCATCAGAATGCTCCTTGGTCTTCTCCTCACAATGCTCCATGCCCTTGTCTTCACAATGTTCCAAACCCCCTGTAATCACAATGATCCTTTCCCCTTTTAATCAGTATGCTCCATGAGACTTGTCATCACAAGGCTCCATGGTTTTGTCATCACAGTGCTCCAGGACCTTGTCATCACAATGCTTCACGACCTTGTCATCAAAATTTTCAATGGCCATTGTCATCATAATGCTCCAAACCCTAATCATCACAATGCTCCATTATATTTGTCATCACAATCCTCCATTACATTTGGTATCACAAAGCTCCATGCCATTGTCATCGCCATGGACCATGACATATGTCATCACAATGCTCCCTGACACCTGTCTTCACAATACTCCATGACCTTATCATCACAATGCTCCATGCCCTTGTCATCACAATGCACCATGCCCACTCTCATCACAATAATCTATGAAACTTGTCAGACCAATGCTCCATGCCACTGTCATCACAGTGCTCCATGCCCTTGTCATCACAATGCTCCATGACCACTGTCATCACAATGCTCCGTGACTCCAGTCATCACAATGCTTCATAACGTTTGTCATCACAATGGTCCATGCCCGCGTCATCACAAGGCTCTGTGACCTTTGTAACCACAATGCTCCATGAACTTTTCATCACAATTCTCTGAGAAACTTGTCATCACAATGCTCCATGTATTTGTCAGAACAATGCTCCATGACCATTGTCATCACAATGTGCCACACGCATTTCATCACAACGTTCCAAACCTTGTCATTGCAATGCTCCATAAACCTTGTAATCACAATGGTCCATGCACTTCTCATCAAAATGCTCTCTCACCAGAGATATCACAATGTTCCATCACTAGTCATCACATTACACCCTCATCCTTGTAATCACAATGTTCCATGACACGGTCATCACAGTGCTACATCCCCTTATCATCACAATGTTCCATGACCCCTGCCATCACAATGTTCCATAAGCCCTGTCATCAAAATCCTCCATGACCCTTTTCATCCCAAAGTTCCAAGACGCCTGAGATCACAATGTTCTGTAACCCTTGTCATCAAAATATTCCGTTACACTTTTTATCAAATTGCTGCATGACCCGGTCATCCAAATGCTCCCTGCCCTTCTCATCAAAATGCTCGATGACTTGTCAGCACAAAGCTCCAAGACACTTGGCATCACAATGCTCCATGTCATTGTCATCACAATGCTCCATGAACCCTCTCATCACATTGCTCCATGCCCTGGTCATCACACAGATCCATGACACTTGTCATCACAATGCTCGATGCCCTTCTCATCACAATGCTCCATGCCCTTGTCATTACAGTCCTGCATGACCCATGTATCACAGTGTTCCGTGCCCTTGTCATCACAATGCTCCATGCCCACTCTCATCACAATAATCCATGAAACATTTCAGACCAAAGTTCCATACCCTTCTCATCACAATGCTCCATTAAGCCTGTCATAACAATGCACCATGACCCCTGCCATCACAATGTTCCACGGCCTACTCATCACAAGCTTCCATGATACTTCTCATCACAATGCTCAAGACCCCGGAAATCACAATGCTCCATGCCCTTGTCATCCCAAAGCTCCATGACGCATGTCATCAGAATGTTCCTTGGCCTTCTCATCACAATGCTCCATGCCCTTGTCATCACAATGCTCCAAGACCCTTGTCATCACAATGCTCCATGCCCCTTTTCATCTCAATGCTCCATGAAATCTGTCATCACAATGCTCCAAGACCCTGGTAATCACAATGCTCCATGCACCTTTTCATCTCAATGCTCCATGAACCCTGTCATCACAATGCACCATGCCCATCATCATAATGTTTCAGGCTATTGTCGTCACAGTGAAATCAATATTCTGCATGACCTCTGTCATCATAATGCTCCAAACCCTTGTGATCACAATGTTGCATAACACGTATCATCACAACACTCCATGACGCTCATCATCACAATTATCCATGGTCTTCTCATCACAATGCTTCATGATCTTTGTCATCACAATGCTCAATACACTTGTCATCACAATGCTCCCTGACCCTTGTCATCAGTATGCTCCTTGGACCCTGTCATGACAAGTTTCCATGCATTTTTCATCACAATGATCCATGACCATTTCATCACAATGCTCCAAGGTCCCTGTAATCACAATGCTCCATGCCCTTGTCATCACAAAACTCCATGACGCATGTCATCAGAATGCTCCATGGCCTTCTCATCACAATGCTCTATGCCCTAGTCATAACAATGCTCCATGACCCCTGTAATCACAATACTCCATACCCCTTTTCATCAGAATGCTCCATGAGACTTGCCATCACAAGTCTCCATGGTCTTCTCATCACAATGTTCCAGGACCTTGACATCACCATGATCGATTCCCATGTCATCACAATGCTCCATGACCACTGTCATCACAATAATCCATGAATATCTT
Source organism: Mesoplodon densirostris (assembly GCF_025265405.1). Lineage (NCBI taxonomy): Eukaryota > Metazoa > Chordata > Mammalia > Artiodactyla > Ziphiidae > Mesoplodon > Mesoplodon densirostris. The sequence goes on along the minus strand of NW_026778195.1, from coordinate 10,422,524 downwards.
CAGCCCAATGCTCCACGACCTTCTCATCACAATGCTCCATTGCCAATATCATCACAATGCTCCATGACCACTGTCATCACAACACTCCATGACATCTGACAACACAATGATCCAGGACTCTTGTCATCACAATGCTCCATTCCCTTGTCGTCACAATGCTACATGACACCTGTCATCACAACTCTCCATGAACATTTTCAGCCCAGTGCTCCATGACCCTTGTCATCACAATGATCCATGCCCTTGTCATCCCAATGCTCCATGACCCCTGTATTCACAATGCTCCTTGACGCTTGTCAACACAGTGCTCCATGACACCTGTCATCACAATGCTCCATGCCTTTGTCAGCAAAATGCTACATGACCTTGTCATTACAATGCTCTCTGCGCTTGTCATAACAATAATCCTTTTCCATTATCATCACAATCCTCCATGAACTTTGGGATCACATTGCTTCATTCCCTTGTCATCACAATGCTCCATACTCCTTGAAATCAAAATGATCCATGACCTCGGTCATCACAATGCTCCAAACCCTTGTGATCACAATGTTCCATAACACTTGTCATCACAACGCTCCATGATGCCTGTCATCACAATACTCCATGCCCTTTTCATCACAATGCTCCATGACTTTGTCACCACAGTTCTCAATACACTTGTCATCACAATGCTCCCTGACACTTGTCATCAGAATGCTCCTTGAACCCTGTCACGAAAAGGCTCCATGCCTTTTTCATCACAATGACCCATGCCATTTTCATCACAATGTTCCATGCCATTGTCATCAAAATACTCCACAAGCTCGTCATCAGAATGCTCCATGACCATTGTCATCACAATTCTCCATGCACTTGTCACCCCAATGCTCCCTGACCCTTGTCATCAAAATGCTCCAAGCCACTGTCATCACAATGCTCCATTAACTTTGTCATCAGAATCCTCCCTGACACTTGGCATCACAATGCTCCATGCCATCCTCATCACAATGGGCCATTACATTTGTGAAAACAATGTTCCCTGACACCTGTCTTCACAATACGGCATGACCTGGTCATTCCAATGCTCCATGCCCTTGTTATCACAGTGTGCCATTCCAACTGTCATTGCAATACACCATGAAATGTATTAGACTAATGTTCCATGCCCTTGTCATCACAATGGTCCATGCCCTCGTCATCAACAGTCTCTGTGACCTTTTTAACCACAATGCTCCATGAACTTTTCATCACAATGCTCTTTGACCCTTGTTATCACAATGCTCTATGCTTATATCAGCACAATGCTCCATGACCCTTGTCATCACAATGCTCCATGCGCTTGTCAGCACAATGCTCCGTGACACATGTCATCCCAATGCACAATGCGCTTGTCATCACAGTGCTCCACAACATTGTCATCACAATGCTCCATAAAATTTGTCATCACAATGCTCCATGCACTTCTCATCAAAATGCCCTCTCACCACCGATATCACAATGCTACATCACTATTTGTCACAATACTCCCTCACCCCTGTCATCACAATGTTCCATGACTCCTGTCATCACAATGCTACATGCACTTATCATCACAATGTTCGATCATCCCTGAAATCACAATGTTCCATAACACCTGTCATGAAAATGTTCCATGACACTTTTCATCAAATTGCTCCATGACCCTGTCATCAGAATGCTCCCTGCCCTTCTCATCACAATGCACAACGCCCTTGCCATCAAAATGCTCCATGACTTTGTCATCACAAAGATCCATGACCCTTGGCATCACAATGCTCCATGTCATTGTCATCACCATGCTCCATGAACGCAATCATCACATTGCTCCATGCCCTTGTCTTCACATAGCTCCATGACACATGTCATCAGAATGCTCCATGGCCTTCTTATCACAATGCTCCAAGCCCTTGCCATCTCAATGCTCCATTACACCTGTCATAACAATGCTCCATGACCCCTGCCATCACAGTGTTCCATGGCCTTGTCATCACAAGGCTCCATGACCCTTCTCATCACAATGCTCCAAGAACACTGTAATCACAATACTCTATGCCCCTTTTCATCTCAATGATCCATGAACCCTGTCATCACAATGCACCATGCCCATCATCATAATGCTTCATGCTATTGTCATAACAACGAAATCAAAATGTTCCATGACCTCTGTCGTAACAATACTCCAAACCCTTGTGATCACAATATTCCATCACACTTGTCAACACAATGCCCCTTGACGCTCGTCATCACAATTATCCTTGGTCTTCTCATCACAATGCTCCATGACCTTCGTCATCACAATGCTCAATACACTTGTCATCACAATGCTCCCTGACACTTGTTGTCTGTATGCTCCTTGAACCCTGTCATGACAAGGCTCCATGCCTTTTTCCTCACAATGATCCATGCCCTTTTCATCACAATGCTCCAAGACACATGTAATCACAATGGTCCATGCCTTTGTCATCACAAAGCTCAATGACGCATGCCATCAGAATGCTCCTTGGTCTTCTCCTCACAATTCTTCATGCCCTTATCATCACAATGTTCAAAGACCCCTGTAATCACAATGCTCCATGCCCCTTTTCATCAGTATGCTCCATGAGACTTGTCATCACAAGGCTCCATAGTTTTGTCATCACAATGCTCCAGGACCTTGTCATCACAATGCTTCACGACCTTGTCCTGAAAATTTTCAATGGCCCTTGTCATCATAATGCTCCAAGCCCTAATCATCACAATGCTCCATGATATTTGTCATCACAATCCTCCATTACATTGGGTATCACAGTGCTCCATGCCATTCTCATCGAAATGGACCTTGGCATATGTTATCACAATGCTCCCTGACACCTGTCTTCACTATACTCCATGACCTTATCATCACAATGCTCGATGCCCTTGTCATTACAATGCACCATGCCCCCTTTTATCACAATAATCTATGAAACATGTCAGACCAATGCTCCATGCCACTTTCATCACAATGCTCCCTGCCCTTGTCATCACAATGCTCCATGAACCCTGTCATCACAATGCTCCATGACTACAGTCATCACAATGCATCATAACGTTTGTCATCACAATGGTCCATGCCCGCGTCATCACAAGGCTCTGTGACATATTTAACCACAATGCTCCATGAACTTTTCATCACAATTCTCTGTGAAACTTGTCATCACAGTGCTCCATGTCTTTTTCAGAACAATGCTCCATGTCCATTGTCATCACAATGTGCCACACGCATTTCATCACAACGGTCCACAACCTTGTCATTGCAATGCTCCATAAACCTTGTAATCACAATGCTCCTTGCACTTCTCATCAAAATGCTGTGTCACCAGAGATATCACAATGTTCCATCACTAGTCATCACGATACTCCCTCACCCTTGTAATCACAAAGTTCCATGACACTGTCATCACAATGCTACATCCACTTATCATCACAATGTTCCATGACCCCTGCCATCACAATGTTCCATAAGCTCTGTCATCAAAATGCTCAATGACACTTTCCATCCCAAAGCTCCAAGACCCCTGACATCACAATGTTCTATAACCCCTGCCATCAAAATGTTCCATTACACTTTTTATCAAATTGCTGCATGAAACAGTCATCAAAATGCTCCCTGCCCTTCTCATCAAAATGATCCATGACTTGTCATCACAAAGCTCCAAGACACTTGGCATCACAATGCTCCATGTCATTGTCATCACAATGCTCCATGAACCCTCTCATCACATTGCTCCATGCCCTTGTCATCACAAAGCTCCATGACACTTGTCATCACAATGCTCGATGCCCTTCTCATCACAATGCTCCATGCCCTTGTCATTACAGTCCTGCACTACCCATGTATCACAGTGTTCCGTGCCCTTGTCTTCACGATGCTCCATGCCCACTCTCATCACAATAATCTATGAAACATTTCAGACCAAAGTTCCATACCCTTCTCATCACAATGCTCCATTACCCCTGTCATAACAATGCACCATGAAATCTACCATCACAATATTACACGGCCTAGTCATCACAAGGTTCCATGATACTTCTCATCACAATGCTCAAGACCCCTGAAATCACAATGCTCCATGACCACTGTCATCACAACACTCCATGACATCTGACCACACAATGATCCAGGACTCTTGTCATCACAATGCTCCATTCCCTTGTCGTCACAATGCTGCATGACACCTGTCATCACAACTCTCCATGAAGATTTTCAGCCCAGTGCTCCATGACCCTTGTCATCACAATGATCCATGCCCTTGTTTTCACAATGCTCCATGACCCCTGTCATCACAATGCTCCGTGACTCCAGTCATCACAATGCTTCATGACCTTTGTCATCACAGTGGTCCATGCCCTCATCATCAACAGTCTCTGTGACCTTTTTAACCACAATGCTCCATGAACTTTTCATCAAAATGCTCTTTGACCCTTGTCATCACAATTCTCTATGCCTTTCTCAGCACAATGCTCCATGACCCTTGTCATCACAATGCTCCATGCGCTTGTCAGCACAATGCTCCATGACACATTTCATCACAATGCACCATGCGCTTGTCATCACAGTGCTCCACAATCTTGTCATCACAATTCCCCATAAAATTTGTCATCACAATGCTCCATGCACTTCTCATCAAAATGCTCTCTCAACACTGATATCACAATGCTACATTACTATTTGTCACAATACTCCCTCACCCCTGTCATCACAATCTTCCATGACTCCTGTCATCACAATGCTACACTCACTTATCATCACAATGATCGATGACCCCTGGCATCACAATGTTCCATAACACCTGTCATCAAAATGTTCCATGAGACTTTTCATCAACTTGCTCAATGACCCTGTCATCACAATGCTTCATGCCCTTCTCATCACAATGAACAATGCCCTTGCCATCAAAATGCTCCATGACCTTTGTCATCACAAAGATCCATGACCCTTGGCATCACAGTGCTCCATGTCATTGTCATCACAATGCTCCATGAACACTCTCATAACATTGCTCCATGCCCTTGTCTTCACATAGCTCCATGACACATGTCATCAGAATGCTCCATGGCCTTCTCATCACAATGCTCCATGCCCTTGCCATCACAATGCTCCATTACACCTGTCATAACAATGCTCCATGACCCCTGCCATCACGACGATCCATGGCCTTGTCATCACAAGGCTCCATGACCTTTCTCATCACAATGCTCCAAGAACACTGTAATCACAATGCTCTATGCCCCTATTCATCTCAATGATCCATGAACCCTGTCATCACAATTCTCCATGCCCATCATCATAATGCTTCATGCTATTGTCATCACAATGAAATCTAATGCTCCATTACCTCTGTCATAACAATGCTCCAAACCCTAGTGATCACAATATTCCATTACACTTGTCATCACAATGTCCAAGGACGCTCGTCATCACAATTATCCATTGTCTTCTCATCACAATGCTCCATGACTTTCGTCATCAAAATGCTCAATACACATGTCATCAAAATGCTCCCTGACACTTGTTGTCTGTATGCTCGTTGAACACTGTATTGACATGTGTCCATGCCTTTTTCATCACAATGGTCCATGCCCTTTTCATCACAATGCTCCATGCCCTTTTCATCACAATGCTCCAAAACCCATGTAATCACAATGGTCCATGCCCTTGTCATCACAAAGCTCAATGACGCATGCCATCAGAATGCTCCTTGGTCTTCTCCTCACAATGCTCCATGCCCTTGTCATCACACTGTTCGAAGACCCCTGTAATCACAATGCTCCATACCCCTTTTCAGCAGAATGCTCCATGAGACTTGTCATTACAAGGCTCCATGGTTTTGTCATCACAATGCTCCAGGACCTTGTCATCACAATGCTTCACGACCTTGTCATCAAATTTTTCAATGGCCCTTGTCATCATAATGCTCCAAACCCTAATCATCACAATGCTCCATTATATTTGTCATCACAATCCTCCATTACATTTGGTATCACAAAGCTCCATGTCATTGTCATCGCCATGGACCATGACATATGTCATCACAATGCTCCCTGACACCTGTCTTCACAATACTCCATGACCTTATCATCACAATGTTCCATGCCCTTGTCATCACAATGCACCATGCCCACTCTCATCACAATAATCTATGAATCTTGTCAGACCAATGCTCCATGCCACTGTCATCACAATGCTCCATGCCCTTGTCATCACAATGCAACATGACCCCTGTCATCACAATGCTCCGTGACTCCAGTCATCACAATGCTTCGTAATGTTTGTCATCACAATGGTCCATGCCCGCGTCATCACAAGGTTTTGTGACCTTTGTAACCACAATGCTCCATGAACTTTTCATCACAATTCTCTGAGAAACTTGTCATCACAATGCTCCAGGTCTTTGTCAGAACAATGCTCCATGACCATTGTCATCACAATGTGCCACGTGCATTTCATCACAATGTTGCAAACCATGTCATTGCAATGCTCCATAAACCTTGTAATCACAATGGTCCATGCACTTCTCATCAAAATGCTCTCTCACCAGACATATCACAATGTTCCATCACTAGTCATCACAATACACCCTCGTCCTTGTAATCACAGTGTTCCATGACACTGTCATCACAATGCTACATCCCCTTATCATCACAATGTTCCATGACCCCTGCCATCACAATGTTCCATAAGCCCTGTCATCAAAATGCTCCATGACCCTTTCCATCCCAAAGCTCCAAGACCCCTGACATCACAATGTTCTATAACCCCTGCCATCAAAATGTTCCATTACACTTTTTATCAAATTGCTGCATGACCCGGTCATCAAAATGTTCCCTGCCCTTCTCATCAAAATGCTCCATGACTTGTCATCACAAACCTCCATGACGCATGTCATCAGAATGCTCCATGGATTTTTCATCACAGTGCTCTATGCCCTAGTCATAACAATGCTCCAAGACCCGTGTAATCACAATGCTCCATGCCCCTTTTCATCAGAATGCTCCATGAGACTTGCCATCAAAAGTCCCAATGGTCTACTCATCACAATGTTCCAGGACCTTGACATCACCATGATCCATTCCCTTGTCATCACAATGCTCCATGACCCCTGTCATCACAATAATCCATGAACATTTTCAGCCCAATGCTCCACGACCTTCTCATCACAATGCTCCATTGCCAATATCATCACAATGCTCCATGACCACTGTCATCACAACAATCCATGACACCTTACAACACAATGATCCAGGACTCTTGTCATCACAAAGCTCCATTCCCTTGTCGTCACAATGCTACCTGACACCTTTCATCACAACTCTCCATGAACATTTTCAGCCTAGTGCTCCATGACCCTTGTCATCACAATGATCCATGCCCTTGTGATCACAATGTTCCATAACACTTGTCATCACAACGCTCCATGATGCCTGTCATCACAATACTCCATGCCCTTTTCATCGCAATGCTCTGTGACCATTGTCACCACAATTCTCAATACACTTGTCATCACAATGCTCCCTGACACTTGTCATCAGAATGCTCCTTGAACCCTGTCACGAAAAGGCTCCATGCCTTTTTCATCACAATGCCCCATGCCATTTTCATCCCAATGCTCCATGCCATTGTCATCAAAATACTCCACAAGCTTGTCATCAGAATGCTCCATGACCCTTGTCATCACAATTCTCCATGCACTTGTCAGCACAATGCTCCCTGACCCTTGTCATCACAATGCTCCAAGCCATTGTCATCACAATGCTCCATTACCTTTGTCATCAGAATCCTCCCTGACACTTGGCAGCATAATGCTCCATGCCATCCTCATCACAATGGGCCATTACATATGTGATCACAATGCTCCCTGTCACCTGTCTTCACAATACGGCATGACCTGGTCATCACAATGCTCCATGCCCTTGTCATCACAGTGTGCCATTCCAACTCTCATCGCAATACTCCATGAAAGTTATTAGACCAATGTTCCATGCCCTTGTTATCAGAATGCTCCATGACCCCTGTCATCACAATGCTAGGTGACTCCAGTCATCACAATGCTTCATGACCTTTGTCATCACAATGGTCCATGCCCTCGTCATCAACAGTCTCTGTGACTTTTTAACCACAATGCTCCATGAAGTTTTCTTCACAATGCACTTTGACCCTTGTCATCACAATGCTCTATGCCTTTCTCAGCACAATGCTCCATGACCCTTGTGATCACAATGCTCCATGCGCTTGTCAGCACAATGCTCCCTGACACATGTCATCACAATGCACCATGCTCTTGTCATCACAGTGCTCCACAACATTGTCATCACAATGCTCCATAAAATTTGTCATCACAATGCTCCATGCACTTCTCTTCAAAAAGCTCTCTCACCACTGATATCACAATGCTACATCACTATTTGTCACAATACTCCTTCACCCCTGTCATCACAATGTCCCATGACTCCCGTCATCACAATGCTACATGCACTTATCATCAAATGTTCGATGATCCCTGAAATCACAATGTTCCATAACACCTGTCATCAAAATGTTCCGTGACACTTTTCATCAAATTGCTCCATGACCTCTGTCATAACAATGCTCCAAACCCTTGTGATCACAATATTCCATAGCACTTGTCATCACAATGCCCCAGAATGCTCGTCATCACAATTATCCATGGTCTTCTCATCACAATGCTCCATGACCTTCGTCATCACAATGCTCAATACACTTGTCATCAACATGCTCCCTGATACTTGTTGTCTGTATGCTCCTTGAACCCTGTCATGACAAGGCTCCATGCCTTTTTCATCACAATGATCCATGCCCTTTTCATCACAATGCTCCAAGTCCCATGTAATCACAATGGTCCATGCCAATGTCATCACAAAGCTCAATGACGCATGCCATCAGAATGCTCCTTGGTCTTCTCCTCACAATGCTCCATGCCCTTGTCTTCACAATGTTCCAAGACCCCTGAAATCACAATGCTCTATTCCCCTTTTAATCAGTATGCTCCATGAGACTTGTCATCACAAGGCTCCATGGTTTTGTCATCACAATGCTCCAGGACGTTGTCATCAGAATGCTTCACGACCTTGTCATCAAATTTTTCAATGGCCCTTGTCATCATAATGCTCCAAACCCTAATCATCACAATGCTCCATTATATTTGTCATCACAATCCTCCATTACATTTGGTTTCACAAAGCTCCATGCCATTGTCATCGCCATGGACCATGACATATGTCATCACGATGCTCCCTGACACCTGTCTTCACAATACTCCATGACCTTATCATCACAATGCTCCATGCCCTTGTCATCACTATGCACCATGCCCACTCTCATCACAATAATCTATGAAACTTGTCAGACAAATGCTCCATGCCACTGTCATCACAATGCTCCATGCCCTTGTCATCACAATGCTCCATGTCCCCTGTCATCACAATGCTCCGTGACTCCAGTCATCACAATGCTTCATAACGTTTGTCATCACAATGGTCCATGCCCACGTCATCACAAGGCTCTGTGACCTTTGTAACCACAATGCTCCATGAACTTTTCATCACAATTCTCTGAGAAACTTGTCATCACAATGCTCCATGTCTTTGTCACAACAATGCTCCATGACCATTGTCATCACAATGTGCCACACGCATTTCATCACAACGTTCCAAACCTTGTCATTGCAATGCTCCATAAACCTTGTAATCACAATGGTCCATGCACTCCTCATCAAAATGCTCTCTCACCAGAGATATCACAATGTTCCATCACTAGTCATCACAATACACCCTCGTCCTTGTAATCACAATGTTCCATGACACTGTCATCACAATGCTACATCCCCATATCATCACAATGTTCCATGACACCTGCCATCACAATGTTCCATAAGCCCTGTCATCAAAATGCTCCATGACCCATTCCATCCCAAAGCTCCAAGACCCCTGCCATCACAATATTCTATAACACCTGCCATCAAAATGTTCCATTACCCTTTTTATCAAATTGCTGCATGACCAGGTCATCAAAATGCTCCCTGCCCTTCTCATCAAAAGGCTCCATGACTTGTCATCACAAAGCTCCAAGACCATTGGCATCACAATGCTCCATGTCATTGTCATCACAATGCTCCATGACACTTGTCATCACAATGCTCGATGCCCTTCTCATCACAATGCTATATGCCCTAGTCATAACAATGCTCCAAGACCACGGTAATCACAATGCTCCATGCCCCTTTTCATCAGAATGCTCCATGAGACTTGCCATCACAAGTCTCCATGGTCTTCTCATCACAATGTTCCAGGACCTTGACATCACCATGCTCCATTCCCTTGTCATCACAATGCTCCATGACCCCTGTCATCACAATAATCCATGAACATATTCAGCCCAATGCTCCACGACCTTCTCATCACAATGCTCCATTGCCAATATCATCACAATGCTCCATGACCACTGTCATCACAACACTCCATGACACCTGAAAACACAATGATCCAGGACTCTTTTCATCACAAAGCTCCATTCCCTTGTCGTCACAATGCTACCTGACACCTGTCATCACAACTCTCCATGAACATTTTCAGCCTAGTGCTCCATGACCCTTGTCATCACAATGATCCATGCCCTTGTCATCCCAATGCTCCATGACCCCAGTATTCACAATGCTCCTTGACGCTTGTCCTCACAGTGCTCCATGACACATGACATCACAATGCTCCATGCCTTTGTCAGCAAAATGCTACATGACCTTGTCATTCCAATGCTCTATGCACTTGTCATCACAATACTCCATTTCCATTGTCATCACAATCCTCCATGAACTTTGGGAGCACATTGCTTCATGCCCTTGTCGTCACAATGCTCCATGCTCCTTGAAATCAAATGATCCATGACCTCTGTCATCACAATGCTCCAAACACTTGTGATCACAATGTTCCATAACACCTGTCATCACAACGCTCCATGATGCCTGTCATCACAATAATCCATGCCCTATTCATCGCAATCCTCTGTGACCATTGTCACCACAATTCTCAATACACTTGTCATCACAATGCTCCCTGACACTTGTCATCAGAATGCTCCTTGAACCCTGTCACGAAAAGGCTCCATGCCTTTTTCATCACAATGACCCATGCCATTTTCATCACAATGCTCCATGCCATTGTCATCAAAATACTCCACAAGCTTGTCATCAGAATGCTCCATGACCCTTGTCATCACAATTCTCCATGCCCTTGTCATCACAATGCTGCATTACCTTTGTCATCAGAATCCTCCAGGACACTTGGCAGCACAATGCTCCATGCCATCCTCATCACAATGGGCCATTACATATGTGATCACAATGCTCCCTGTCACCTGTCTTCACAATACGGCATGACCTGGTCATCACAATGCTCCATGCCCTTGTCATCACAGTGTGCCATTCCAACTCTCATCGCAATACTCCATGAAAGTTATTAGACCAATTTTCCATGCCCATGTTATCAGAATGCTCCATGACCCCTGTCATCACAATGCTCCGTGACTCCAGTCATCACAATGCTTCATGACCTTTGTCATCACAATGGTCCATGCCCTCGTCATCAACAGTCTCTGTGACCTTTTTAACCACAATGCTCCATGAAATTTTCATCACAATGCTCTTTGACCCTTGTCATCACAATGCTCTATGCCTTTCTCAGCACAATGCTCCATGACCCTTGTCATCACAATGCTCCATGCGCTTGTCAGCACAATGCTCCCTGACACATGTCATCACAATGCACCATGCGCTTGTCATCACAGTGCTCCACAATTTTGTGATCACAATGCTCCATAAAATTTGTCATCACAATGCTCCATGCACTTCTCATCAAAATGCTCTCTCACCACTGATATCACAATGCTACATCACTATTTGTCACAATACTCCTTCACCCCTGTCATCACAATTTCCCATGACTCCTGTCATCACAATGCTACATGCACTTATCATCAAATGTTCGATGATCCCTGAAATCACAATGTTCCATTACACCTGTCATCAAAATGTTCCGTGACACTTTTCATCAAATTGCTCCATGACCCTGTCATCAGAATGCTCCCTACCCTTCTCATCACAATGCACAACGCCCTTGCCATCAAAATGCTCCATGACCTTTGTCATCACAAAGATCTATGACCCTTGGTATCACAGTGCTCCATGTCATTGTCATCACAATGCTCCATGAACGATCTCATCACATTGCTCCATGCCCTTGTCTTCACATAGCTCCTTGACACATGCCATCAGAATGCTCCATGGCCTTCTCATCACAATGCTCCATGCCCTTGCCATCACAATGCTCCATTACCCCTGTCATAACAATGCTCCATGACCCCTGCCATCACGATGTTCCTTGGCCTTGTCATCACAAGGCTCCATGACCCTTCTCATCACAATGCTCCAAGAACACTGTAATCACAATGCTCTATGCCCCTTTTCATCTCAATGATCCATGAACCTTGTCATCACAATGCACTATGCCCATCATCATAATGCTTCATGCTTTTGTCATAACAACGAAATCAAAATGTTCCATGACCTCTGTCATAAAAATGCTCCAAACCCTTGTGATCACAATATTCCATAACACTTGTCATCACAGTGCCCCAGATGCTCGTCATCACAATTATCCATGGTCTTCTCATCACAATGCTCCATGACCTTCATCATCACAATGCTCAATACACTTGTCATCAACATGCTCCCTGACACTTGTTGTCTGTATGCTCCTTGAACCCTGTCATGAGAAGGCTCCATGCCTTTTTCATCACAATGATCCATGCCCTTTTCATCACAATGCTCCGAGTCCCATGTAATCACAATGGTCCATGCCAATGTCATCACAAAGCTCAATGACACATGCCATCAGAATGCTCCTTGGTCTTCTCCTCACAATGCTCCCTACCCTTGTCTTCACAATGTTCCAAGACCCCTGAAATCACAATGCTCTATTCCCCTTTTAATCAGTATGCTCCATGAGACTTGTCATCACAAGGCTCCATGGTTTTGTCATCACAATGCTCCAGGACCTTGTCATCAGAATGCTTCACGACCTTGTCATCAAATTTTTCAATGGCCCTTGTCATCATAATGCTCCAAACCCTAATCATCACAATGCTCCATTATATTTGTCATCACAATCCTCCATTACATTTGGTATCACAAAGCTCCATGCCATTGTCATCGCCATGGACCATGACATATGTCATCACAATGCTCCCTGACACCTGTCTTCACAATACTCCATGACCTTATCATCACAATGCTCCATGCCCTTGTCATCACAATGCACCATGCCCACTCTCATCACAATAATCTATGAAACTTGTCAGACCAATGCTCCATGCCACTGTCATCACAATGCTCCATGCCCTTGTCATCACAATGCTCCATGACCCCTGTCATCACAATGCTCCGTGACTCCAGTTATCACAATGCTTCATAACGTTTGTCATCACAATGGTCCATGCCCGCGTCATCACAAGGTTTTGTGACCTTTGTAACCACAATGCTCCATGAACTTTTCATCACAATTCTCTGAGAAACTTGTCATCACAATGCTCCATGTCTTTGTCAGAACAATGCTCCATGACCATTGTCATCACAATGTGCCACACGCATTTCATCACAACGTTGCAAACCATGTCATTGCAATGCTCCATAAACCTTGTAATCACAATGGTCCATGCACTTCTCATCAAAATGCTCTCTCACCAGAGATATCACAATGTTCCATCACTAGTCATCACAATACACCCTCGTCCTGGTAATCACAATGGTCCATGACACTCTCATCACAATGCTACATCCCCTTATCATCACAATGTTCCATGACCCCTGCCATCACAATGTCCAATAAGCCCTGTCATCAAAATGCTCCATGACCCTTTCCAACCCAAAGCTCCAAGACCCCTGACATCACAATGTTCTATAACCCCTGCCATCAAAATGTTCCATTACACTTTTTATCAAATTGCTGCATGACCCGGTCATCAAAATGTTCCCTGCCCTTCTCATCAAAATGCTCCATGACTTGTCATCACAAAGCTCCAAGACACTTGGCATCACAATACTCCATGTCATTGTCATCACAATGCTCCATGCTCTTTGAAATCAAAATGATCCATGACCTCTGTCATCACAATGCTCCAAACCCTTGTGATCACAATGTTCCATAACACTTGTCCTCACAACGCTCCAAGATGCCTGTCATCACAATACTCCATGCCCTTTTCATCACAATGCTCCATGACCTTTGTCACCACAATTCTCAATACACTTGTCATCACAATGCTCCCTGACACTTGTCATCAGAATGCTCCTTGAACCCTGTCACGAAAAGGCTCCATGCCTTTTTCATCACAATGCCCCATGCCATTTTCATCACAAATGCTCCATGCCATTGTCATCAAAATACTCCACAAGCTTGTCATCAGAATGCTCCATGTCCCTTGTCATCACAATTCGCCATGCACTTGTCAGCACAATGCTCCCTGACCCTTGTCATTGCAATGCTCCAAGCCATTGTCATCACAATGCTCCATTACCTTTGTCATCAGAATCCTCCCTGACACTTGGCATCACAATGCTCCATGCCATCCTCATCAAAATGGACCATTACATACGTGATCACAATGCTCCCTGACACGTGTCTTCACAATACGGCATGACCTGGTCATCACAATGCTCCATGCCCTTGTCATCACCGTGTGCCATTCCAACTCTCATCGCAATACTCCATGAAAGTTATTAGACCAATGTTCCATGCCCTTGTCATCACAATGCTCCATGCCCTTGTTTCACAATGCTCCATGACCCCTGACATCCAAATGCTCTGTGACTCCAGTCATCACAATGCTTTATGACATTTGTCATCACAATGGTCCATGCCCTCGTCATCAACAGTCTCTGTGACCTTTTTAACCACAATGCTCCATGAACTTTTCATCACAATACTGTTTGACCCTTGTCATCACAATGCTCTATGCCTTTCTCAGCACAATGCTCCATGAACCTTGTCATCACAATGCTCCATGCGCTTGTCAGCACAATGCTCCATGACACATGTCATCACAATGCACCATGCGCTTGTCATCACAGTGATCCACAACATTGTCATCACAATGCTCCATAAAATTTGTCATCACCATGTTCCATGCACTTCTCATCAAAATGCTCTCTCACCACTGATATCACAATGCTACATCACTATTTGTCACAATACTCCCTCACCCCTGTCATCACAATGTTCCATGACTCCTGTCATCACAATGCTACATGCACTTATCATCACAATGTTCGATGACCCCTGAAATCACTATGTTCCCTAACACCTGTCGTCAAAATGTTCCATGACACTTTTCATCAAATTGCTCCATGACCCTGTCATCAGAATGCTCCCTGCCCTTCTCATCACAATGCACAATGCCCTTGCCATCAAAATGCTCCATGACCTTTGTCATCACAAAGATCCATGACTCTTGGCATCACAATGCTCCATGTCATTGTCATCTCAATGCTCCATGAACGCTCTCATCACATTGCTCCATGCCCTTGTCTTCACATAGCTCCATGACACATGTCATCAGAATGCTCCATGGCCTTCTCATCACAATGCTCCAAGCCCTGGCCATCACAATGATCCATTACACCTGTGATAACAATGCTCCATGACCACTGCCATCACGATGATCCATGGCCTTGTCATCACAAGGCTCCATGACCCTTCTCATCACAATGCTCTATGCCCCTTTTCATCTCAATGATCCATGAACCCTGTCATCACAATGCACTATGCCCATCATCATAATGCTTCATGCTATTGTCATAACAACGAAATCAAAATGTTCCATGACCTCTGTCATAACAATGTTCCAAACCCTTGTGATCACAATATTCCATAACTCTTGTCATCACAATGCCCCAGGATGCTCGTCATCACAATTATCCATGGTCTTCTCATCACAATGCTCCATGACCTTCGTCATCACAATGCTCAATACACTTGTCATCAACATGCTCCCTGACACTTGTTGTCTGTATGCTCCTTGAACCCTGTCATGACAAGGCTCCATGCCTTTTTCATCACAATGATCCATGCCCTTTTCATCACAATGCTCCAAGTCCCATGTAATCAAATTGGTCCATGCCATTGTCATCACAAAGCTCAATGACGCATGCCATCAGAATGCTCCTTGGTCTTCTCCTCACAATGCTCCATGCCCTTGTCTTCACAATGTTCCAAGACCCCTGTAATCACAATGCTCCATTCCCCTTTTAATCAGTATGCTCCATGAGATTTGTCATCACAAGGCTCCATGGTTTTGTCATCACAATGCTCCAGGACCTTGTCATCACAATGCTTCACGACCTTGTCATCAAAATTTTTTATGTCCCTTGTCATCATAATGTTCCAAACCCTAATCATCACAATGCTCCATTATATTTGTCATCACAATCCTCCATTACATTTGGTATCACAAAGCTCCATGCCATTGTCATCGCCATGGACCATGACATATGACATCACAATGCTCCCTGACACCTGTCTTCACAATACTCCATGACCTTATCATCACAATGCTCCATGCCTTTGTCATCACAATGCACCATGCCCACTCTCATCACAATAATCTATGAAATTTGTGAGACCAATGCTCATTGCCACTGTCATCACAATGCTCCATGCCCTTGTCATCACAATGCTCCATGACCCATGTCATCAAAATGCTCCGTGAATCCAGTCATCACAATGCTTCATAACGTTTGTCATCACAATGGTCCATGCCCACGTCATCACAAGGCTCTGTGACCTTTGTAACCACAATGATCCATGAACATTTCATCACAATTCTCTGAGAAACTTGTCATCACAATGCTCCATGTCTTTGTCAGAACAATGCTCCATGACAATTGTCATCACAATGTGCCACGCGCATTTCATCACAACGTTCCAAACCTTGTCATTGCAATGCTCCATAAACCTTGTAATCACAATGGTCCATGCACTTCTCATCAAAATGCTCTCTCACAAGAGATATCACAATGTTCCATCAGTAGTCATCACAATACACCCTCGTCCTTGTATTCACAATGTTCCATGACACTGTCATCACAATGCTACATCCCCTTATCATCCCAATGTTCCATGACCCCTGCCATCACAATGTTCCATAAGCCCTGTCATCAAAATGCTCCATGACCCTTTCCATCCCGAAGCTCCAAGACCCCTGACATCACAATGTTCTATAACCCCCGCCATCAAAATGTTCCATTACACTTTTTATCAAATTGCTGCATGACCCGGTCATCAAAATGTTCCCTGCCCTTCTCATCAAAACGCTCCATGACTTGTCATCACAAAGCTCCAAGACCTTGGCATCACAATGCTCCATGTCATTGTCATCACAATGCTCCATGAACCCTCTCATCACATTGCTCCATGCCCTTGTCATCACACAGCTCCGTGACACTTGTCGTCACAATGCTCGATGCCTTTCTCATCACAATGCTCCATGCCCTTGTCATTACAGTCCTGAAAGACCCATGTATCACAGTGTTCCGTGCCCTTGTCATCACAATGCTCCATGCCCACTCTCATCACAATAATCCATGAAACATTTCAGACCAAATTTCTATACCCTTCTCATCACAATGCTCCATTACCCCTGTCATAACAATGCACCATGACACCTGCCATCACAATGCACCATGACACCTGCCATCACAATGATCCACGGCCAAGTCATCACAAGGTTCCATGATAATTCTCATCACAATGCTCAAGCCACCTGATATCACAATGCTCCATGCCCTTGTCATCACAAAGCTCCATGACGCATGTCATCAGAATGTTCCATGGCCTTCTCATCACAATGCTCCATGCCCTTGTCATCACAATGCTCCAAGACCCTTGTCATCACAATGCTCCATGCACCATTTCATCTCAATGCTCCAAGAACTCTGTCATCACAATGCTCCAAGACCCTTGTAATCACAATGCTCCCTGCCCCTTTTCATCTCAATGCTCAATGAACCCTGTCATCACAATGCACCATGCCCATCATCATAATGCTTCAGGCTATTGTCATCACAATGAAATCAATATTCTGCATGACCTCTGTCATCATAATGCTCCAAACCCTTGTGATCACAATGTTGCATAACACGTATCATCACAACAGCCCATGACGCTCATCATCACAATTATCCATGGTCTTCTCATCACAATGCTCCATGATCTTTGTCATCACAATGCTCAATACACTTGTCATCACAATGCTCCCTGACCCTTGTCGTCAGTATGTTCCTGGAACCCTGGCATAACAAGTTTCCATGCATTTTTCATCACAATGATCCATGACAATTTCATCACAATGCTCCAAGGTCCCTGTAATCACAATGCTCCATGCCCTTGTCATCACAAAACTCCATGACGCATGTCATCAGAATGCTCCATGGCTTTCTCATCACAATGCTCTATGCCCTAATCACAACAATGCTCCAAGACCCCTGTAATCACAATGCTCCATGCCCCTTTTCATCAGAATGATCCATGAGACTTGCCATCACAAATCTCCATGGTCTTCTCATCACAATGTTCCAGGACCTTGACATCACCATGATCCATTCCCTTGTTATCACAATGCTCCATGACCCCTGTCATCACAATAATCCATGAACATTTTCAGCCCAATGCTCCACGACCTTCTCATCACAATGCTCCATTACCAATATCATCACAGTGCTCCATGACAACTGTCATCACAACACTCCATGACACCTGACAACACAATGATCCAGGACTCTTGTCATCACAATGCTCCATTCCCTTGTCGTCACAATGCTACATGACACGTGTCATCACAACTCTCCATGAACATTTTCAGCCCAGTGCTCCATGACCCTTGTCATCACAATGATCCATGCCCTTGTCATCCCAATGCTCCATGACACCTGTATTCACAATGCTCCTACACGCTTCTCATCACTGTGCTCCATGAAACATGTCATCACAATGCTCCATAGCTTTGTCAGCAAACTGCTTCATGACCTTGTCATTACAATGCTCTATGCACTTGTCATCACAATACTCCATTTCCATTGTAATCACAATCCTCCTTGAACTTTGGGATCACATTGCTTCATTCCCTTGTCATCACAATGCTCCATCCGCCTTGAAATCAAAATGATCCATGACCTCTGTCATCACAATGCTCCAAACCCTTGTGATCACAATGTTCCATAACACTTGTCATCACAACACTCCATGATGCCTGTCATCACAATACTCCATGCCCTTTTCATCACAATGCTCCATGACTTTTTCACCACAATTCTCAATACACTTGTCATCACAATGCTCCCTGACACTTGTCATCAGAATGCTCCTTGAACCCTGTCACGAAAAGTCTCCATGCCTTTTTCATCACAATGCCCCATGCAGTTTTCATCACAATGCTCCATGCCATTGTCATCAAAATACTCCACAAGCTTGTCATCAGAATGCTCCATGACCCTTGTCATCACAATTCTCCATGCACTTGTCAGCACAATGCTCCCTGACCCTTGTCATCACAATGCTCCAAGCCATTGTCATCACAATGCTCCATTACCTTTGTCATCAGAATCCTCCCTGACACTTGGCATCACAATGCTCCATGCCATCCTCATCACAATGGGCCATTACATATGTGATCACAATGCTCCCTGACACCTGTCTTCACAATACGGCATGACCTGGTCATCACAATGCTCCATGCCCTTGTCATCACAGTGTGCCATTCCAACTCTCATCGCAATACTCCATGAAATTTATTAGACCAATGTTCCATGCCCTTGTCATCACAATGCTCCATGCCCTTGTTATCACAATGCTCCATGACCCCTGTCATCACAATGCTCCGTGACTCCAGTCATCACAATGCTTCATGAACTTTGTCATCACAATGGTCCATGCCCTTGTCATCAACAGTCTCTGTGACCTTTTTAACCACAATGCTCCATGAACTTTTCATCACAATGCTCTTTGACCCTTGTCATCACAATGCTCTATGCCTTTCTCAGCACAATGCTCCATGACCCTTGTCATCACAATGCTCCATGCGCTTGTCAGCACAATGCTCCCTGACACATGTCATCACAATGCACCATGCGCTTGTCATCACAGTGCTCCACAACATTGTCATCACAATGCTCCATAAAATTTGTCATCACAATGCTCCATGCACTTCTCATCAAAATGCTCTCTCACCACTGATATCACAATGCTACATCACTATTTGTCACAATACTCCCTCACCCCTGTCATCACAATGTTCCATGACTCCTGTCATCACAATGCTACATGCACTTATCATCACAATGTTCGATGACCCCTGAAATCACAATGTTCCATAACACCTGTCATCAAAATGTTCCATGACACTTTTCATCAAATTGCTCCATGACCCTGTCATCAGAATGCTCCCTGCCCTTCTCATCACAATGCACAACGCCCTTGCCATCAAAATGCTCCATGACCTTTGTCAACACAAAGATCCATGACCCTTGGCATCACAATGATCCATGTCATTGTCATCACAATGCTCCATGAACGCTCTCATCACATTGCTCCATGCCCTTGTCTTCACATAGCTCATGACACATGTCATCAGAATGCTCCATGGCCTTCTCATCACAATGCCCCAAGCGCTGGCCATCACAAAGCTCCATTACCCCTGTCATAACAATGCTCCATGACCCCTGCCATCACGATGTTCCATGGCCTTGTCATCACAAGGCTCCATGACCCTTCTCATCACAATGCTCCAAGAACACTGTAATCACAATGCTCTATGCACCTTTTCCTCTCATTGATCCATGAACCCTGTCATCACAAAGCACTATGCCCATCATCATAATGCTTCATGCTATTGTCATAACAACGAAATCAAAATGTTCCATGACCTCTGTCATAACAATGCTCCAAACCCTTGTCATCACAATATTCCATAACACTTGTCATCAGAATGCCCCAGGATGCTCGTTATCACAATTATCCATGGTCTTCTCATCAGAATGCTCCATGACCTTCGTCATCACAATGCTCAATACACTTGTCATCAACATGCTCCCTGACACTTGTTGTCTGTATGCTCCTTGAACCCTGTCATGACAAGGCTCCATGCCTTTTTCATCACAATGATCCATGCCCTTTTCATCACAATGCTCCAAGTCCCATGTAATCACAATGGTGCATGCCTTTGTCACCACAAAGCTCCATGACGCATGCCATCAGAATGCTCCTTGGTCTTCTCCTCACAATGCTCCATGCCCTTTTCTTCACAATGTTCCAAGACCCCTGTAATCACAATGCTCCATT
Source organism: Mesoplodon densirostris (assembly GCF_025265405.1). NCBI lineage: Eukaryota > Metazoa > Chordata > Mammalia > Artiodactyla > Ziphiidae > Mesoplodon > Mesoplodon densirostris. Next base: position 10,401,104 of record NW_026778195.1, on the reverse strand, counting down.
CCCCTTTTAATCAGTATGCTCCATGAGACTTGTCATCACAAGGCTCCATGGTTTTGTCATCACAATGCTCCAGGAACTTGTCATCATAATGCTTCACGACCTTGTCATCAAAATTTTCAATGGCCCTTGTCATCATAATGCTCCAAACCCTAATCATCACAATGCTCCATTATATTTGTCATCACAATCCTCCATTACATTTGGTATCACAAAGCTCCATTCCATTGTCATCGCCATGGACCATGACATATGTCATCACAATGCTCCCTGACACCTGTCTTCACAATGCTGAATGACCTTATCATCACAATGCACCATGCCCACTCTCATCACAATAATCTATGAAACTTGTCAGACCAATGCTCATTGCCACTGTCATCACAATGCTCCATGCCCTTGTCATCACAATGCTCCATGACCCCTGTCATCACAATGCTCCGTGACTCCAGTCATCACAATGCTTCATAACGTTTGTCATCACAATGGTCCATGCCCGCGTCATCACAAGGCTCTGTGACCTTTGTAACCACAATGCTCCATGAACTTTTCATCACAATTCTCTGAGAAACTTGTCATCACAATGCTCCATGTCTTTGTCAGAACAATGCTCCATGACCATTGTCATCACAATGTGCCACGCGCATTTCATCACAACGTTCCATACCTTGTCATTGCAATGATCCATAAACCTTGTAATCACAATGGTCCATGCACTTCTCATTAAAATGCTCTCTCACCAGAGATATCACAATATTCCATCACTAGTCATCACAGTACACCCTCATCCTTGTAATCACAATGTTCCATGACACTGTCATCACAATGCTACATCCCCTTATCATCACAATGTTCCATGACCCCTGCCATCACAATGTTCCATAAGCCCTGTCATCAAAATGCTCCATGACCCATTCCATCCCAGAGCTCCAAGACCCCTGCCATCACAATATTCTATTACACATGCCATCAAAATGTTCCATTCCACTTTTTATCAAATTGCTGCATGACCCGGTCATCAAAATGCTCCCTGCCCTTCTCATCAAAATGCTCCATGACATGTCATCACAAAGCTCCAAGACCCTTGGCATCACAATGCTCCATGTCATTGTCATCACAATGCTCCATGAACCCTCTCATCACATTGCTCCATGCCCTTGTCATCACAAAGCTCCATGACACTTGTCATCACAATGCTCGATGCCCTTCTCATCACAATGCTCCATGCCCTTGTCATTACAGTCCTGCATGACCCATGTATCACAGTGTTCCGTGCCCTTGTCATCACAATGCTCCATGCCCACTCTCATGACAATAATCCATGAAACATTTCAGACCAAAGTTCCATACCCTTCTCATCACAATGCTCCATTACCCCTGTCATAACAATGCAACATTACCCCTGCCATCACAATGTTCCATGGCCTAGTCATCACAAGTTTCCATGATACTTCTCATCACAATGCTCAAGACCCCTGAAATCACAATGCTCCATGACCCCTTTCATCACAATAATCCATTAACATATTCAGCCCAATGCTCCACGACTTTCTCATCACAATGCTCCATTGCCAATATCATCACAATGCTCCATGACCACTGTCATCACAACACTCCATGACACCTGACAACACAATGATCCAGGACTCTTGTTATCACAATGCTCCATTCCCTTGTCGTCACAATGCTACATGACACCTGTCATCACAACTCTCCATGAACATTTTCAGCCAAGTGCTCCATGACACTTGTCATCACAATGTTCCATGCCCTTGTCATCCCAATGCTCCATGACCCCTGTATTCACAATGCTCCTTGATGCTTGTCAACACAGTGCTCCATGACACATGTCATCACAATGCTCCATGCCTTTGTCAGCAAAATGCTACATGACCTTGTCATTACAATTCTCTATGCGCTTGTCATCACAATACTCCATTTCCATTGTCATCACAATCCTCCATGAACTTTGGGATCACATTGCTTCAGGCCCTTGTCATCACAATGCTCCATGCTCCTTGAAATCAAAATGATCCATGACCTCTGTCATCACAATGCTCCAAACCCTTGTGATCACAATGTTCCATAACACTTGTCATCACAACGCTCCATGATGCCTGTCATCACAATACTCCATGCCCTTTTCATCACAATGCTCCATGACCTTTGTCACCACAATTCTCAATACACTTGTCATCACAATGCTCCCTGACACTTGTCATCAGAATGCTCCTTGAACCCTGTCACGAAAAGGCTCCATGCTTTTTTCATCACAATGCCCCATGCCATTTTCATCACAATGCTCCATGCCATTGTCATCAAAATACTCCACAAACTTGTCATCAGATTGCTCCATGACCCTTGTCATCACAATTCTCCATGCACTTGTCAGCACAATGCTCCCTGACCCTTGTCATCACAATGCTCCAAGCCATTGTCATCACAATGCTCCATTACCTTTGTCATCAGAATCCTCCCTGACACTTGGCATCACAATGCTCCATGCCATCCTCATCACAGAGGACCATTACATATGGGATCATAATGCTCTTTGACACCTGTCTTCACAATATGGCATGACCTGGTCATCACAATGTTCCATGCCCTTGTCATCACAGTGTGCCTTTCCAAATCTCATTGCAATACTCCATGAAATTTATTAGACCAATGTTCCACGCCCTTGTCATCACAATGCTCCATGCCCTTGTCATCACAATGCTCCATGCCCTTCTCATCACAATGCTCCAAGAACACTGTAATCACAATGCTCTATGCACCTTTTCATCTCAATGCTCCATGACCCCTGTCATCACAATGCTCCGTGACTCAAGTCATCAAAATGCTTCATGACCTTTGTCATCACAATGTTCCATGCCCTCGACATCAACAGTCTCTGTGACCTTTTTACCACAATGCTCCATGAATTATTCATCACAGTGCTCTTTGACCCTTGTCATCACAATGCTCTATGTCTTTCTCAGCACAATGCTCCATGACCCTTGTCATCACAATGCTCCATGCGCTTGTCAGCACAATGCTCCATGACACATGTCATCACAATGCACCATGCGCTTGTCATCACAGTGCTCCACAATATTGTCATCACAATGCTCCATAAAATTTGTCATCACAATGCTCCATGCACTTCTCATCAAAATGCTCTCTCACCACTGATATCACAATGCTACATCACTATTTGTCACAATACTCCCTCACCCCTGTCATCACAAAGTTCCATGACACCTGTCATCACAATGCTACATGCACTTATCATCACAATGTTCAATGACCCCTAAAATCACAATGTTCCATAACACCTGTCATCAAAATGTTCCATGACACTTTTCATCAAATTGCTCCATGACCCTGTCATCAGAATGTTCCGTGCCCTTCTCATCACAATGCACAACGTCCTTGCCATCAAAATGCTCCATGACCTTTGTCATCACAAAGATCTATGACACTTGGCATCACAATGCTCCATGTCATTGTCATCACAATGCTCCATTAACCCTGTCATAACAATGCTCCATGACCCCTGCCATCACTATGTTCCATGGCCTTGTCATCACAAGGCTCCATGACCCTTCTCATTACAATGCTCCAAGAACACTGTAATCACAATGCTCTATGCCCCTTTTAATCTCATTGATCCATGAACCCTGTCATCACAATGCACCATGCCCATCATCATAATGCTTCATGCTATTGTCATAACAACGAAATCAAAATGTTCCATGACCTCTGTCATAACAATGCTCCAAACCCTTGTGATCACAATATTCCATAACACTTGTCATCACAATGCCCAAGGATGCTCGTCATCACAGTTATCCATGGTCTTCTCATCACAATGCTCCATGACCTTCGGCATCACAATGCTCAATACACTTGTCATCAACATGCTCCCTGACACTTGTTGTCTGTATGCCCCTTGAACCCTGTCATGACAAGGCTCCATGCCTTTTTCATCACAATGATCCATGCCCTTTTCATCACAATGCTCCAAGTCCCATGTAATCACAATGGTCCATGCCATTGTCATCACAAAGCTCAATGACGCATGCCATCAGAATGATCCTTGGACTTCTCCTCACAATGCTCCATGCCCTTGTCTTCACAATGTTCCAAGACCCCTGTAATCACAATGCTCCATTCCCCTTTTAATCAGTATGCTCCTTGAGACTTGTCATCACAAGGCTCCATGGTTTTGTCATCACAATGCTCCAGGACCTTGTCATCACAATGCTTCACGACCTTGTCATCAAAATTTTCAATGGCCCTTGTCATCATAATGCTCCAAACCCTAATCATCAAAATGCTCCATTATATTTGTCATCACAATCCTCCATTACATTTGGTATCACAAAGCTCCATGCCATTGTCATCGCCATGGACCATGACATATGTCATCACAATGCTCCCTGACACCTGTCTTCACAATACTCCATGACCTTATCATCACAATGCTCCATGCCCTTGTCATCACAGTGCACCATGCCCACTCTCATCACAATAATCTATGAAACTTGTCAGACCAATGCTCCAGGCAACTGTCATCACAATGCTCCATGCCCTTGTCATCACAATGCTCCATGACCCCTGTCATCACAATGCTCCGTGACTCCAGTCATCACAATGCTTCATAACGTTTGTCATCACAATGGTCCATGCCCGCGTCATCACAAGGCTCTGTGACCCTTTTAACCACAATGCTCCATGAACTTTTCATCACAATGTACTTTGACACTTGTCATCACAATGCTCCATGTCTTTGTCAGAACAATGGTCCATGACCATTGTCATCACAATGTGCCACGCGCATTTCATCACAACGTTCCAAACCTTGTCATTGCAATGCTCCATAAACCTTGTAATCACAATGGTCCATGCACTTCTCATCAAAATGCTCTCTCACCAGAGATATGACAATGTTCCATCAATAGTCATCACAATACACCCTCATCCTTGTAATCACAATGTTCCATGACACTGTCATCACAATGCTACATCCACTTATCATCACAATGTTCCATGACCCCTGCCATCACAATGTTCCATAAGCCCTGTCATCAAAATGCTCCATGACCCTTTCCATCCCAAAGCTCCAAGACCCCTGCCATCACAATGTTCTATAACCCCTGCCATCAAAATGTTCCATTACACTTTTTATCAAATTGCTGCATGACCCGGTCATCAAAATGCTCCCTGCCCTTCTCATCAAAATGCTCCATGACTTGTCATCACAAAGCTCCAAGACCCTTGGCATCACAATGCTCCATGTCATTGTCATCACAATGCTCCATGAACCCTCTCATCACATTGCTCCATGCCCTTGTCATCACACAGCTCCATGACACTTGTCATCACAGTGCTCGATGCCCTTCTCATCACAATGCTCCATGCCCTTGTCATTACAGTCCTGCATGACACATGTATCACAGTGTTCCGTGCCCTTGTCATCACAATGCTCCATGCCCACTCTCATCACAATAATCCATGAAACATTTCAGACCAAAGTTCCATACCCTTCTCATCACAATGCTCCATTACCCCTGTCATAACAATGCACCATGACACCTTGCATCACAATGAATCACGGCCTAGACATCACAAGGTTCCATGATAATTCTCATCACAATGCTCAAGACCCCTGATATCACAATGCTCCATGCCCTTGTCATCACAAAGCTCCATGACACATGTCACCAGAATGTTCGATGGCCTTCTCATCACAATGCTCATGCCCTTGTCATCACAATGCTCCAAGACCCTTGTCATCACAATGCTCATTGGCCCATTTCATCTCAATGCTCCATGCCCATCATCATAATGCTTCAGGCTATTGTCATCACAATGAAATCAATATTCTGCATGACCTCTGTCATCATAATGCTCCAAACCCTTGTGATCACAATGTTGCATAACACGTATCATCACAACACCCCATGACGCTCATCATCACAATTATCCATGGTCTTCTCATCACAATGCTCCATGATCTTTGTCATCACAATGCTCCCTGACCCGTGTCATCAGTATGCTCCTTGAACCCTGTCATGACAAGTTTCCATGCATTTTTCATCACAATGATCCATGACCATTTCATCACAGTGCTCCAAGGTCCCTGTAATCACAATGCTGCATGCCCTTGTCATGACAAAACTCCATGATGCATGTCATCAGAATGCTCCATGGCCTTCTCATCACAATGCTCTATGCCCTAGTCATAACAATGCTCCAAGACCCCTGTAATCACAATGCTCCATGCCCCTTTTCATCAGAATGCTCCATGAGACTTGCCATCACAAGTCTCCATGGTCTTCTCATCACAATGTTCCTGGACCTTGACATCACCATGATCCATTCCCTTGTCATCACAATGCTCCATGACCCCTGTCATCACAATAATCCATGAACATTTTCAGCCCAATGCTCCACGACCTTCTCATCACAATGCTCCATTGCCAATATCACCACAATGCTCCATGACCACTGTCATCACAAAACTCCATGACACCTGACAACACAATGATCCAGGACTCTTGTCATCACAATGCTCCATTCCCTTGTCGTCACAATGCTACATGACACCTGTCATCACAACTCTCCATGAACATTTTCAGCCCAGTTCTCCATGACCCTTGTCATCACAGTGATCCATGCCATTGTCATCCCAATGCTCCATGACCCCTGTATTCACAATGATCCTTGACGCTTGTCATCACTGTGCTCCATGACACATGTCATCACAATGGTCCATGCCCTCGTCATCAACAGTCTCTCTGACCTTTTTAACCACAATGCTCCATGAACTTTTCATCACAATGCTCTTTGACCCTTGTCATCACAATGCTCTATGCCTTTCTCAGCACAATGCTCCATGTCCCTTGTCATCACAATGCTCCATTAGCTTGTCAGCACAATGCTCCATGACACATGTCATCACAATTCAACATGCACTTGTAATCACAGTGCTCCACAACATTGTCATCACAATGCTCCATAAAATTTGTCATCACAGTGCTCCCTGCACTTCTCATCAAAATGCTCTCTAACCACTGATATCACAATGCTACATCACTATTTGTCATAATACTCCCCCACCCCTGTCATCACAATGTTCCATGACTCCTGTCATCACAATGCTACATGCACTTATCATCACAATGTTCGATGATCCCTGAAATCACAATGTTCCATTACACTTGTCATCAAAATGTTCCATGACACTTTTCATCATATTGCTCCATGACCCTGTCATCAGAATGCTCCCTGCCCTTCTCCTCACAATGCACAACGCCCTTGCCATCAAAATGCTCCATGACCTTTGTCATCACAAAGATCCATGACCCTTGGCATCACAATGCTCCATTTCATTGTCATCACAATGTTCCATGAAATCTCTCATCACATTGCTCCATGCCCTTGTCTTCACATAGCTCCATGACACATGTCATCAGAATGCTCCATGGCCTTCTCATCACAATGCTCCATGCCCTTGGCATCACAATGCTCCATGACACCTGTCATAACAATGCTCCATGACCCCTTCCATCACGATGTTCCTTGGCCTTGTCATCACAAGGCTCCATGACCCTTCTCATCACAATGCTCCAAGAACACTGTAATCACAATGCTATATGCCCCTTTTCATCTCAATGATCCATGAACCCTGTCTTCACAAGGCACCATGCCCATCATCATAATGCTTCATGCTATTGTCATTAGAACGAAATCAAAATGTTCCATGACCTCTGTCATAACAATGCTCCAAACCCTTGTGATCACAATATTCCATAACACTTGTCATCACAATGCCCCAGGATGCTCGTCATCACAATTATCCATGGTCTTCTCATCACAATGCTCCAAGACCTTGGTCATCACAATGCTCAATACACTTGTCATCAACATGCTCCCTGACACTTGTTGTCTGTATGCTCCTTGAACCCTGTCATGACAAGGCTCCATGCCTTTTTCATCACAATGATCCATGCCCTTTTCTTCACAATGCTCCAAGTCCCATGTAATCACAATGGTCCATGCCATTGTCATCACAAAGCTCAATGACGCATGCCATCAGAATGCTCCTTGGTCTTCTCCTCACAATGCTCCATGCCCTTGTCTTCACAATGTTCCAAGACACCTGTAATCACAATGCTCCATTCCCCTTTTAATCAGTATGCTCCATGAGACTTGTCATCACAAGGTTCCATGGTTTTGCCATCACAATGCTCCAGGACCTTGTCATCACAATGCTTCACGACCTTGTCATCAAAATTTTCAATGGCCCTTGTCATCATAATGCTCCAAACCCTAATCATCACAATGCTCCATTATATTTGTCATCACAATCCTCCATTACATTTGGTATCACAAAGCTCCATGCCATTGTCATCGCCAGGGACCCTGACATATGTCATCACAGTGCTCCCTGATACCTGTCTTCACAATACTCCATGACCTTATCATCACAATGCTCCATGCCCTTGTCTTCACAATGCACCATTCCCACTCTCATCACCATAATCTATGAAAATTGTCAGACCAATGCTCCATGCCACTGTCATCACAATGCTCCATGCCCTTGTCATCACAATGCTCCATGACCCCTGTCATCACAATGCTCCGTGACTCCAGTCATCACAATGCATCATAACGTTTGTCATCACAATGGTCCATGCCCGCGTCATCACAAGGCTCTGTGACCTTTGTAACCACAATGCTCCATGCACTTTTCATCACAATTCTCTGTGAAACTTGTCATCATAGTGCTCCATGTCTTTGTCAGAACAATGCTCCATGTCCATTGTCATCACAATGTGCCTCACGCATTTCATCACAAACGTCCACAACCTTGTCATTGCAATGCTCCATAAACCTTGTAATCACAATGGTCCATGCACTTCTCATCAAAATGCTCTCTCACCAGAGATATCACAATGTTCCATCACTAGTCATCACAATACTCCTACACCCTTGTAATCACAAAGTTCCATGACCCTGTCATCACAATGCTACATCCCCATATCATCACAATGTTCCATGACCCCTGCCATCACAATGTTCCATAAGTCCTGTCATCAAAATGTTCAATGACCCTTTCCATCCCAAAGCTCCAAGACCCCTGACATCACAATGTTCTATAACCCATGCCATCAAAATGTTCCATTACACATTTTATCAAATTGCTGCATTACCCAGTCATCAAAATGCTCCCCGCCCTTCTCATCAAAATGCTCCATGGCTTGTCATCACAAAGCTCCATGACACTTGTCATCACAATGCTCGATGCACTTCTCATCACAATGCTCCATGCCCTTGTCATTACAGTCCTGCATGACCCATGTATCACAGTGTTCCGTGCCCTTGTCATCACAATGCTCCATGCCCACTCTCATCACAAAAATTCATGAAACATTTCAGACCAAAGTTCCATATCCTTCTCATCACAATGCTCCATTACCCCTGTCATAACAATGCAACATGACCCCTGCCATCACAATGTTCCATGGCCTAGTCATCACAAGTTTCCATGATACTTCTCATCACAATGCTCAAGACCCCTGATATCACAATGCTCCATGACCCCTTTCATCACAATAATCCATTAACATATTCAGCCCAATGCTCCACGACCTTCTCATCACAATGCTCCATTGCCAATATCATCACAATGCTCCATGACCACTGTCATCACAAAACTCCATGACACCTGACAACACAATGATCCAGGACTGTTGTCATCACATTGCACCATTCCCTTGTTGTCACAATGCTACATGACACCTGTCATCACAACTCTCCATGAACATTTTCAGCCCAGTTCTCCATGACCCTTGTCATCACAGTGATCCATGCCATTGTCATCCCAATGCTCCATGACCCCTGTATTCACAATGATCCTTGACGCTTGTCATCACTGTGCTCCATGACACATGTCATCACAATGGTCCATGCCCTCGTCATCAACAGTCTCTGTGACCTTTTTAACCACAATGCTCCATGAACTTTTCATCACAATGCTCTTTGACCCTTGTCATCACAATGCTCTATGCCTTTCTCAGCACAATGCTCCATGTCCCTTGTCATCACAATGCTCCATTAGCTTGTCAGCACAATGCTCCATGACACATGTCATCACAATTCAACATGAACTTGTCATCACAGTGCTCCACAACATTGTCATCACAATGCTCCATAAAATTTGTCATCACAATGCTCCCTGCACTTCTCATCAAAATGCTCTCTAACCACTGATATCACAATGCTACATCACTATTTGTCATAATACTCCCCCACCCCTGTCATCACAATATTCCATGACTCCTGTCATCACAATGCTACATGCACTTATCATCACAATGTTCGATGATCCCTGAAATCACAATGTTCCATTACACTTGTCATCAAAATGTTCCATGACACTTTTCATCATATTGCTCCATGACCCTGTCATCAGAATGCTCCCTGCCCTTCTCCTCACAATGCACAACGCCCTTGCCATCAAAATGCTCCATGACCTTTGTCATCACAAAGATCCATGACCCTTGGCATCACAATGCTCCATTTCATTGTCATCACAATGTTCCATGAAATCTCTCATCACATTGCTCCATGCCCTTGTCTTCACATAGCTCCATGACACATGTCATCAGAATGCTCCATGGCCTTCTCATCACAATGCTCCATGCCCTTGGCATCACAATGCTCCATGACACCTGTCATAACAATGCTCCATGACCCCTTCCATCACGATGTTCCTTGGCCTTGTCATCACAAGGCTCCATGACCCTTCTCATCACAATGCTCCAAGAACACTGTAATCACAATGCTATATGCCCCTTTTCATCTCAATGATCCATGAACCCTGTCTTCACAAGGCACCATGCCCATCATCATAATGCTTCATGCTATTGTCATTAGAACGAAATCAAAATGTTCCATGACCTCTGTCATAACAATGCTCCAAACCCTTGTGATCACAATATTCCATAACACTTGTCATCACAATGCCCCAGGATGCTCGTCATCACAATTATCCATGGTCTTCTCATCACAATGCTCCAAGACCTTGGTCATCACAATGCTCAATACACTTGTCATCAACATGCTCCCTGACACTTGTTGTCTGTATGCTCCTTGAACCCTGTCATGACAAGGCTCCATGCCTTTTTCATCACAATGATCCATGCCCTTTTCTTCACAATGCTCCAAGTCCCATGTAATCACAATGGTCCATGCCATTGTCATCACAAAGCTCAATGACGCATGCCATCAGAATGCTCCTTGGTCTTCTCCTCACAATGCTCCATGCCCTTGTCTTCACAATGTTCCAAGACACCTGTAATCACAATGCTCCATTCCCCTTTTAATCAGTATGCTCCATGAGACTTGTCATCACAAGGTTCCATGGTTTTGCCATCACAATGCTCCAGGACCTTGTCATCACAATGCTTCACGACCTTGTCATCAAAATTTTCAATGGCCCTTGTCATCATAATGCTCCAAACCCTAATCATCACAATGCTCCATTATATTTGTCATCACAATCCTCCATTACATTTGGTATCACAAAGCTCCATGCCATTGTCATCGCCAGGGACCCTGACATATGTCATCACAATGCTCCCTGATACCTGTCTTCACAATACTCCATGACCTTATCATCACAATGCTCCATGCCCTTGTCTTCACAATGCACCATTCCCACTCTCATCACCATAATCTATGAAAATTGTCAGACCAATGCTCCATGCCACTGTCATCACAATGCTCCATGCCCTTGTCATCACAATGCTCCATGACCCCTGTCATCACAATGCTCCGTGACTCCAGTCATCACAATGCATCATAACGTTTGTCATCACAATGGTCCATGCCCGCGTCATCACAAGGCTCTGTGACCTTTGTAACCACAATGCTCCATGCACTTTTCATCACAATTCTCTGTGAAACTTGTCATCATAGTGCTCCATGTCTTTGTCAGAACAATGCTCCATGTCCATTGTCATCACAATGTGCCTCACGCATTTCATCACAAACGTCCACAACCTTGTCATTGCAATGCTCCATAAACCTTGTAATCACAATGGTCCATGCACTTCTCATCAAAATGCTCTCTCACCAGAGATATCACAATGTTCCATCACTAGTCATCACAATACTCCTACACCCTTGTAATCACAAAGTTCCATGACCCTGTCATCACAATGCTACATCCCCATATCATCACAATGTTCCATGACCCCTGCCATCACAGTGTTCCATAAGTCCTGTCATCAAAATGTTCAATGACCCTTTCCATCCCAAAGCTCCAAGACCCCTGACATCACAAAGTTCTATAACCCATGCCATCAAAATGTTCCATTACACTTTTTATCAAATTGCTGCATTACCCAGTCATCAAAATGCTCCCCGCCCTTCTCATCAAAATGCTCCATGGCTTGTCATCACAAAGCTCCATGACACTTGTCATCACAATGCTCGATGCACTTCTCATCACAATGCTCCATGCCCTTGTCATTACAGTCCTGCATGACCCATGTATCACAGTGTTCCGTGCCCTTGTCATCACAATGCTCCATGCCCACTCTCATCATAAAAATCCATGAAACATTTCAGACCAAAGTTCCATACCCTTTTCATCACAATGCTCCATTACCCCTGTCATAACAATGCAACATGACCCCTGCCATCACAATGTTCCATGGCCTAGTCATCACAAGTTTCCATGATACTTCTCATCACAATGCTCAAGACCCCTGATATCACAATGCTCCATGACCCCTTTCATCACAATAATCCATTAACATATTCAGCCCAATGCTCCACGACCTTCTCATCACAATGCTCCATTGCCAATATCATCACAATGCTCCATGACCACTGTCATCACAAAACTCCATGACACCTGACAACACAATGATCCAGGACTCTTGTCATCACAATGCTCCATTCCCTTGTTGTCACAATGCTACATGACACCTGTCATCACAACTCTCCATGAACATTTTCAGCCCAGTTCTCCATGACCCTTGTCATCACAGTGATCCATGCCATTGTCATCCCAATGCTCCATGACCCCTGTATTCACAATGATCCTTGACGCTTGTCATCACTGTGCTCCATGACACATGTCATCACAATGGTCCATGCCCTCGTCATCAACAGTCTCTGTGACCTTTTTAACCACAATGCTCCATGAACTTTTCATCACAATGCTCTTTGACCCTTGTCATCACAATGCTCTATGCCTTTCTCAGCACAATGCTCCATGTCCCTTGTCATCACAATGCTCCATTAGCTTCTCAGCACAATGCTCCATGACACATGTCATCACAATTCAACATGAACTTGTCATCACAGTGCTCCACAACATTGTCATCAGAATGCTCCATAAAATTTGTCATCACAATGCTCCCTGCACTTCTCATCAAAATGCTCTCTAACCACTGATATCACAATGCTACATCACTATTTGTCATAATACTCCCCCACCCCTGTCATCACAATGTTCCATGACTCCTGTCATCACAATGCTACATGCACTTATCATCACAATGTTCGATGATCCCTGAAATCACAATGTTCCATTACACTTGTCATCAAAATGTTCCATGACACTTTTCATCATATTGCTCCATGACCCTGTCATCAGAATGCTCCCTGCCCTTCTCCTCACAATGCACAACGCCCTTGCCATCAAAATGCTCCATGACCTTTGTCATCACAAAGATCCATGACCCTTGGCATCACAATGCTCCATTTCATTGTCATCACAATGTTCCATGAAATCTCTCATCACATTGCTCCATGCCCTTGTCTTCACATAGCTCCATGACACATGTCATCAGAATGCTCCATGGCCTTCTCATCACAATGCTCCATGCCCTTGGCATCACAATGCTCCATGACACCTGTCATAACAATGCTCCATGACCCCTTCCATCACGATGTTCCTTGGCCTTGTCATCACAAGGCTCCATGACCCTTCTCATCACAATGCTCCAAGAACACTGTAATCACAATGCTATATGCCCCTTTTCATCTCAATGATCCATGAACCCTGTCTTCACAAGGCACCATGCCCATCATCATAATGCTTCATGCTATTGTCATTAGAACGAAATCAAAATGTTCCATGACCTCTGTCATAACAATGCTCCAAACCCTTGTGATCACAATATTCCATAACACTTGTCATCACAATGCCCCATGATGCTCGTCATCACAATTATCCATGGTCTTCTCATCACAATGCTCCAAGACCTTGGTCATCACAATGCTCAATACACTTGTCATCAACATGCTCCCTGACACTTGTTGTCTGTATGCTCCTTGAACCCTGTCATGACAAGGCTCCATGCCTTTTTCATCACAATGATCCATGCCCTTTTCTTCACAATGCTCCAAGTCCCATGTAATCACAATGGTCCATGCCATTGTCATCACAAAGCTCAATGACGCATGCCATCAGAATGCTCCTTGGTCTTCTCCTCACAATGCTCCATGCCCTTGTCTTCACAATGTTCCAAGACACCTGTAATCACAATGCTCCATTCCCCTTTTAATCAGTATGCTCCATGAGACTTGTCATCACAAGGTTCCATGGTTTTGCCATCACAATGCTCCAGGACCTTGTCATCACAATGCTTCACGACTTTGTCATCAAAATTTTCAATGGCCCTTGTCATCATAATGCTCCAAACCCTAATCATCACAATGCTCCATTATATTTGTCATCACAATCCTCCATTACATTTGGTATCACAAAGCTCCATGCCATTGTCATCGCCAGGGACCCTGACATATGTCATCACAATGCTCCCTGATACCTGTCTTCACAATAGTCCATGACCTTATCATCACAATGCTCCATGCCCTTGTCTTCACAATGCACCATTCCCACTCTCATCACCATAATCTATGAAAATTGTCAGACCAATGCTCCATGCCACTGTCATCACAATGCTCCATGCCCTTGTCATCACAATGCTCCATGACCCCTGTCATCACAATGCTCGATGCACTTCTCATCACAATGCTCCATGCACTTGTCATTACAGTCCTGCATGACCCATGTATCACAGTGTTCCGTGCCCTTGTCATCACAATGCTCCATGCCCACTCTCATCACAATAATCCATGAAACATTTCAGACCAAAGTTCCATACCCTTCTCATCACAATGCTCCATTACCCCTGTCATAACAATGCAACATGACCCCTGCCATCACAATGTTCCATGGCCTAGTCATCACAAGTTTCCATGATACTTCTCATCACAATGCTCAAGACCCCTGATATCACAATGCTCCATGACCCCTTTCATCACAATAATCCATTAACATATTCAGCCCAATGCTCCACGACCTTCTCATCACAATGCTCCATTGCCAATATCATCACAATGCTCCATGACCACAGTCATCACAACACTCCATGACACCTGACAACACAATGATCCAGGACTCTTGTTATCACAATGCTCCATTCCCTTGTCGTCACAATGCTACATGACACCTGTCATCACAACTCTCCATGAACATTTTCAGCCCAGTGCTCCATGACCCTTGTCATCACAATGTTCCATGCCCTTGTCATCCCAATGCTCCATGACCCCTTTATTCACAATGCTCCTTGATGCTTGTCATCACAGTGCTCCATGACACATGTCATCACAATGCTCCATGCCTTTGTCAGAAAAATGCTACATGACCTTGTCATTACAATGCTCTATGCGCTTGTCATCACAATACTCCTTTTCCATTGTCCTCACAATCCTCCATGAACTTTGGGATCACATTGCTTCATGCCCTTGTCATCACAATGCTCCATGCTCCTTGAAATCAAAATGATCCATGACCTCTGTCATCACAATGCTCCAAACCCTTGTGATCACAATGTTCCATAACACTTGTCATCACAACGCTCCATGATGCCTGTCATCACAATATTCCATGCCCTTTTCATCACAATGCTCCATGACCTTTGTCACCACAATTCTCAATACACTTGTCATCACAATGCTCCCTGACACTTGTCATCAGAATGCTCCTTGAACCCTGTCACGAAAAGACTCCATGCTTTTTTCATCACAATGCCCCATGCCATTTTCATCACAATGCTCCATGCCATTGTCATCAAAATACTCCACAAGCTTGTAATCAGATTGCTCCATGACCCTTGTCATAACAATTCTCCATGCACTTGTCAGCACAATTCTCCCTGACCCTTGTCATCACAATGCTCCAAGACATTGTCATCACAATGCTCCATTACCTTTGTCATCAGAATCCTCCCTGACACTTGGCATCACAATGCTCCATGCCATCCTCATCACAGAGGGCCATTACATATGGGATCATAATGCTCCTTGACACCTGTCTTCACAATACGGCATGACCTGGTCATCACAATGCTCCATGCCCTTGTCATCACAGTGTGCCATTTCAACTCTCATCGCAATACTCCATGAAACTCATTAGACCAATTTTCCATGCCACTGTCATCACAATGCTCCATGCCCTTGTTATCACAATGCTCCATGACCCCTGTCATCACAATGCTCCGTGACTCAAGTCATCAAAATGCTTCATGACCTTTGTCATCACAATGGTCCATGCCCTCGACATCAACAGTCTCTGTGACCTTTTTAACCACAATGCTCCATGAATTATTCATCACAATGCTCTTTGACCCTTGTCATCACAATGCTCTATGTCTTTCTCAGCACAATGCTCCATGACCCTTGTCATCACAATGCTCCATGCGCTTGTCAGCACAATGCTCCATGACACATGTCATCACAATGCACCATGCGCTTGTCATCACAGTGCTCCACAACATTGTCATCACAATGCTCCATAAAATTTGTCATCACAATGCTCCATGCACTTCTCATCAAAATGCTCTCTCACCACTGATATCACAATGCTACATCACTATTTGTCACAATACTCCCTCACCCCTGTCATCACAAAGTTCCATGACACCTGTCATCACAATGCTACATGCACTTATCATCACAATGTTCGATGACCCCTAAAATCACAATGTTCCATAACACCTGTCATCAAAATGTTCCATGACACTTTTCATCAAATTGCTCCATGACCCTGTCATCAGAATGTTCCGTTCCCTTCTCATCACAATGCACAACGTCCTTGCCATCAAAATGCTCCATGACCTTTGTCATCACAAAGATCTATGACACTTGGCATCACAATGCTCCATGTCATTGTCATCACAATGCTCCATTACACCTGTCATAACAATGCTCCATGACCCCTGCCATCACGATGTTCCATGGCCTTGTCATCACAAGGCTCCATGACCCTTCTCATCACAATGCTCCAAGAACACTGTAATCACAATGCTCTATGCCCCTTTTAATCTCATTGATCCATGAACCCTGTCATCACAATGCACCATGCCCATCATCATAATGCTTCATGCTATTGTCATAACAACGAAATCAAAATGTTCCATGACCTCTGTCATAACAATGCTCCAAACCCTTGTGATCACAATATTCCATAACACTTGTCATCACAATGCCCAAGGATGCTCGTCATCACAGTTATCCATGGTCTTCTCATCACAATGCTCCATGACCTTCGTCATCACAATGCTCAATACACTTGTCATCAACATGCTCCCTGACACTTGTTGTCTGTATGCCCCTTGAACCCTGTCATGACAAGGCTCCATTCCTTTTTCATCACAATGATCCATGCACTTTTCATCACAATGCTCCAAGTCCCATGTAATCACAATGGTCCATGCCATTGTCATCAAAATGCTCAATGACGCATGCCATCAGAATGATCCTTGGACTTCTCCTCACAATGCTCCATGCCCTTGTGTTCACAATGTTCCAAGACCCCTGTAATCACAATGCTCCATTCCCCTTTTAATCAGTATGCTCCTTGAGACTTGTCATCACAAGGCTCCATGGTTTTGTCATCACAATGCTCCAGGACCTTGTCATCACAATGCTTCACGACCTTGTCATCAAAATTTTCAATGGCCCTTGTCATCATAATGCTCCAAACCCTAATCATCACAATGCTCCATTATATTTGTCATCACAATCCTCCATTACATTTGGTATCACAAAGCTCCATGCCATTGTCATCGCCATGGACCATGACATATGTCATCACAATGCTCCCTGACACCTGTCTTCACAATACTCCATGACCTTATCATCACAATGCTCCATGCCCTTGTCATCACAGTGCACCATGCCCACTCTCATCACAATAATCTATGAAACTAGTCAGACCAATGCTCCATGCCACTGTCATCACAATGCTCCATGCCCTTGTCATCACAATGCTCCATGACCCCTGTCATCACAATGCTCCGTGACTCCAGTCATCACAATGCTTCATAACGTTTGTCATCACAATGCTCCATGCCCGCATCATCACAAGGCTCTGTGACCCTTTTAACCACAAGGCTCCATGAACTTTTCATCACAATGCACTTTGACCCTTGTCATCACAATGCTCCATGTCTTTGTCAGAACAATGGTCCATGACCATTGTCATCACAATGTGCCACGCGCATTTCATCACAACGTTCCAAACCTTGTCATTGCAATGCTCCATAAACCTTGTAATCACAATGGTCCATGCACTTCTCATCAAAATGCTCTCTCACCAGAGATATGACAATGTTCCATCAATAGTCATCACAATACCCCCTCATCCTTGTAATCACAATGTTCCATGACACTGTCATCACAATGCTACATCCCCTTATCATCACAATGTTCCATGACCCCTGCCATCACAATGTTCCATAAGCCCTGCCATCAAAATGTTCCATTACACTTTTTATCAAATTGCTGCATGACCCGGTCATCAAAATGCTCCCTGCCCTTCTCATCAAAATGCTCCATGACTTGTCATCACAAAGCTCCAAGACCCTTGGCATCACAATGCTCCATGTCATTGTCATCACAATGCTCCATGAACCCTCTCATCACATTGCTCCATGCCCTTGTCATCACACAGCTCCATGACACTTGTCATCACAATGCTCGATGCCCTTCTCATCACAATGCTCCATGCCCTTGTCATTACAGTCCTGCATGAACCATGTATCACAGTGTTCCGTGCCCTTGTCATCACAATGCTCCATGCCCACTCTCATCAAAATAATCCATGAAACATTTCAGACCAAAGTTCCATACCCTTCTCATCACAATGCTCCATTACCCCTGTCATAACAATGCACCATGACACCTTGCATCACAATGAATCACGGCCTAGACATCACAAGGTTCCATGATAATTCTCATCACAATGCTCAAGACCCCTGATATCACAATGCTCCATGCCCTTGTCATCACAAAGCTCCATGACACATGTCACCAGAATGTTCGATGGCTTTCTCATCACAATGCTCATGCCCTTGTCATCACAATGCTCCAAGACCCTTGTCATCACAATGCTCATAGGCCCATTTCATCTCAATGCTCCATGCCCATCATCATAATGCTTCAGGCTATTGTCATCACAATGAAATCAATATTCTGCATGACCTCTGTCATCATAATGCTCCAAACCCTTGTGATCACAATGTTGCATAACACGTATCATCACAACACCCCATGACGCTCATCATCACAATTATCCATGGTCTTCTCATCACAATGCTCCATGATCTTTGTCATCACAATGCTCAATACACTTGTCATCACAATGCTCCCTGACCCTTGCCGTCAGTATGCTCCTTGAACCCTGTCATGACAAGTTTCCATGCATTTTTCATCACAATGATCCATGACCATTTAATCACAATGCTCCAAGGTCCCTGTAATCACAATGCTCCATGCCCTTGTCATCACAAAACTCCATGATGCATGTCATCAGAATGCTCCATGGCCTTCTCATCACAATGCTCTATGCCCTAGTCATAACAATGCTCCAAGACCCCTGTAATCACAATGCTCCATGCCCCTTTTCATCAGAATGCTCCATGAGACTTGCCATCACAAGTCTCCATGGTCTTCTCATCACAATGTTCCTGGACCTTAACATCACCATGATCCATTCCCTTGTCATCACAATGCTCCATGACCCCTGTCATAACAATAATCCATGAACATTTTCAGCCCAATGCTCCACGACCTTCTCATCACAATGCTCCATTGCCAATATCATCACAATGCTCCATGACCACTGTCATCACAAAACTCCATGACACCTGACAACACAATGATCCAGGACTCTTGTCATCACAATGCTCCATTCCCTTGTCGTCACAATGCTACATGACACCTGTCATCACAACTCTCCATGAACATTTTCAGCCCAGTTCTCCATGACCCTTGTCATCACAGTGATCCATGCCATTGTCATCCCAATGCTCCATGACCCCTGTATTCACAATGATCCTTGACGCTTGTCATCACTGTGCTCCATGACACATGTCATCACAATGGTCCATGCCCTCGTCATCAACAGTCTCTGTCACCTTTTTAACCACAATGCTCCGTGAACTTTTCATCACAATGCTCTTTGACCCTTGTCATCACAATGCTCTATGCCTTTCTCAGCACAATGCTCCATGTCCCTTGTCATCACAATGCTCCATTAGCTTGTCAGCACAATGCTCCATGACACATGTCATCACAATTCAACATGCACTTGTCATCACAGTGCTCCACAACATTGTCATCACAATGCTCCATAAAATTTGTCATCACAATGCTCCCTGCACTTCTCATCAAAATGCTCTCTAACCACTGATATCACAATGCTACATCACAATTTGTCATAATACTCCCCCACCCCTGTTATCACAATGATCCATGACTCCTGTCATCACAATGCTACATGCACTTATCATCACAATGTTCGATGATCCCTGAAATCACAATGTTCCATTACACTTGTCATCAAAATGTTCCATGACACTTTTCATCATATTGCTCCATGACCCTGTCATCAGAATGCTCCCTGCCCTTCTCCTCACAATGCACAATGCCCTTGCCATCAAAATGCTCCATGACCTTTGTCATCACAAAGATCCATGACCCTTGGCATCACAATGCTCCATTTCATTGTCATCACAATGTTCCATGAAATCTCTCATCACATTGCTCCATGCCCTTGTCTTCACATAGCTCCATGACACATGTCATCAGAATGCTCCATGGCCTTCTCATCACAATGCTCCATGCCCTTGGCATCACAATGCTCCATGACACCTGTCATAACAATGCTCCATGACCCCTTCCATCACGATGTTCCTTGGCCTTGTCATCACAAGGCTCCATGACCCTTCTCATCACAATGCTCCAAGAACACTGTAATCACAATGCTATATGCCCCTTTTCATCTCAATGATCCATGAACCCTGTCTTCACAAGGCACCATGCCCATCATCATAATGCTTCATGCTATTGTCATTAGAACGAAATCAAAATGTTCCATGACCTCTGTCATAACAATGCTCCAAACCCTTGTGATCACAATATTCCATAACACTTGTCATCACAATGCCCCATGATGCTCGTCATCACAATTATCCATGGTCTTCTCATCACAATGCTCCAAGACCTTGGTCATCACAATGCTCAATACACTTGTCATCAACATGCTCCCTGACACTTGTTGTCTGTATGCTCCTTGAACCCTGTCATGACAAGGCTCCATGCCTTTTTCATCAAAATGATCCATGCCCTTTTCTTCACAATGCTCCAAGTCCCATGTAATCACAATGGTCCATGCCATTGTCATCACAAAGCTCAATGACGCATGCCATCAGAATGCTCCTTGGTCTTCTCCTCACAATGCTCCATGCCCTTGTCTTCACAATGTTCCAAGACACCTGTAATCACAATGCTCCATTCCCCTTTTAATCAGTATGCTCCATGAGACTTGTCATCACAAGGTTCCATGGTTTTGCCATCACAATGCTCCAGGACCTTGTCATCACAATGCTTCACGACCTTGTCATCAAAATTTTCAATGGCCCTTGTCATCATAATGCTCCAAACCCTAATCATCACAATGCTCCATTATATTTGTCATCACAATCCTCCATTACATTTGGTATCACAAAGCTCCATGCCATTGTCATCGCCAGGGTCCCTGACATATGTCATCACAATGCTCCCTGATACCTGTCTTCACAATACTCCATGACCTTATCATAACAATGCTCCATGCCCTTGTCTTCACAATGCACCATTCCCACTCTCATCACCATAATCTACGAAAATTGTCAGACCAATGCTCCATGCCACTGTCATCACAATGCTCCATGCCCTTGTCATCACAATGCTCCATGACCCCTGTCATCACAATGCTCCGTGACTCCAGTCATCACAATGCATCATAACGTTTGTCATCACAATGGTCCATGCCCGCGTCATCACAAGGCTCTGTGACCTTTGTAACCACAATGCTCCATGCACTTTTCATCACAATTCTCTGTGAAACTTGTCATCACAGTGCTCCATGTCTTTGTCAGAACAATGCTCCATGTCCATTTTCATCACAATGTGCCTCACGCATTTCATCACAAACGTCCACAACCTTGTCATTGCAATGCTCCATAAACCTGGTAATCACAATGGTCCATGCACTTCTCATCAAAATGCTCTCTCACCAGAGATATCACAATGTTCCATCAATAGTCATCACAATACTCCTACACCCTTGTAATCACAAAGTTCCATGACCCTGTCATCACAAAGCTACATCCCCATATCATCACAATGTTCCATGACCCCTGCCATCACAATGTTCCATAAGTCCTGTCATCAAAATGCTCAATGACCCTTTCCATCCCAAAGCTCCAAGACCCCTGACATCACAATTTTGTATAAACCATGCCATCAAAATGTTCCATTACACTTTTTATCAAATTGCGGCATGACCCGGTCATCAAAATGCTCCCTGCCCTTCTCATCAAAATGCTCCATGACTTGTCATCACAAAGCTCCAAGACCCTTGGCATCACAATGCTCCATGTCATTGTCATCACAGTGCTCCATGAACCCTCTCATCACATTGCTCCATGCCCTTGTCATCACACAGCTCCATGACACTTGTCATCACAATGCTCGATGCCCTTCTCATCACAATGCTCCATGCCCTTTTCATTACAGTCCTGAATGACCCATGGGTCACAGTGTTCCGTGCCCTTGTCATCACAATGCTCCATGCCCATTCTCATCACTATAATCCATGAAACATTTCAGACCAAAGTTCCATAGCCTTCTCATCACAGTGCTCCATTACCACTGTTATAACAATGCACCATGACACCTGCCATCACAGTGATCCACGGCCTAGTCATCACAAGCTTCCATGATAATTCTTATCACAATGTTCAAGACACATGATATCACAATGCTCCATACCCTTGTCATCATAAAGGTCCATGACGCATGTCATCAGAATATTCCATCGGCTTCTCATCACAATGGCCCATGCCCTTGTCATCACAATGCTCTAAGACCCTTGTCATCACAATGCTCCATGCCCCATTTCATCTCAATGCTCCATGAAATCTGTCATCACAATGCTCCAAGACCCTTGTAATCACAATGCTCCATGCCCCTTTTCATATCAATGCTCCATGAACCCTGTCATCACAATGCTCCATGCCCATCATCATAATGCTTCAGGCTATTGTCATCACAATGAAATCAATATTCTGCATGACCTCTGTCATCATAAAGCTCCAAACCCTTGTGATCACAATGTTGCATAACACGTATCATCACAACACCCCATGACGCTCATCATCACAATTATCCATGGTCTTCTCATCACAATGCTCCATGATCTTTGTCATCACAATGCTCAATGCACTTGTCATCACAATGCTCCCTGACCCTTGTCATCAGTATGCTCCTTGAACCCTGTCATGACAAGTTTCCATGCATTTTTCATCACAATGATCCATGACCATTTCATCACAATGCTCCAAGGTCCCTGTAATCACAATGCTCCATGCCCTTGGTATCACAAACCTCCATGACGCATGTCATCAGAATGCTCCATGGCCTTCTCATCATAATGCTCTATGCCCTAGTCATAACAATGCTCCAAGACCCCTGTAATCACAATGCTCCATGCCCCTTTTCATCAGAATGTTCCATGAGACTTGCCATCACAAGTCTCCATGGTCTTCTCATCACAATGTTCCAGGACCTTGACATCACCATGATCCATTCCCTTGTCATCACAATGCTCCATGACCCCTGTCATCACAATACTCCATGAACATATTCAGCCCAATGCTCCACGACCTTCTCATCACAATGCTCCATTGCCAATATCATCACAATACTCCATGACCACTGTCATCACAACACTCTATGACATCTGACAACACAATGATCCAGGACTCTTGTCATCACCATGCTCCATTCCCTTATCGTCACGATGCTACATGACACCTGTCATCACAACTCTCCATGAACATTTTCAGCACAGTGCTCCATGACCCTTGTCATCAAAAGGATCCATGCCCTTGTCATCCCAATGCTCCATGACCCCTGTAATCACAATGCTCCTTGACGCTTGTCATCACAGTGCTCCATGACACATGTCATCACAATGCTCCATGCCTTTGTCAGCAAAATGCTACATGAACTTGTCATTACAGTGCTCTATGTGCTTGTCATAACAATACTCCATTTCCATTGTCATCACAATCCTCCATGAACTTTGGGATCACATTGCTTCATGCCCTTGTCATCACAATGCTCCATGCTCCTTGAAATCAAAATGATCCATGACCTCTGTCATCACAATGCTCCAAACCCTTGTGATCACAATGTTCCATAACATTTTTCATCACAAAGCTCCATGATGCCTGTCATCACAATACTCCATGCCCTTTTCATCACAATGCTCCATGACATTTGTCACCACAATTCTCAATACACTTGTCATCACAATGCTCCCTGACACTTGTCATCAGAATGCTCCTTGAACCCTGTCACGAAAAGGCTCCATGCCTTTTTCATCACAATGCCCCATGCCATTTTCCTCACAATGCTCCATGCCATTGTCATCAAAATACTCGACAACCTTGTCATCAGAATGCTACATGACCCTTGCCATCACAATTCTCCATACACTTGTCGGCACAATGATCCCTGACCCTTGTCATCACAATGCTCCAAGCCATTGTCATCACAATGCTCGATTACCTTTGTCATCAGAATCCTCCCTGACACTTGACATCACAATGCTCCATGCCATCCTCATCACAATGGGCCTTTACATATGTGATCACAATGCTCCCTGACACCTGTCTTCACAATACGGCATGACCTGGTCATCAAAATGCTCCATGCCCTTGTCATCACAGTGTGCCATTCCAACTCTCATCGCAATACTCCATGAAAGTTATTAGACCAATGTTCCATGCCCTTGTCATCACAATGCTCCACGCCCTTGTTATCACAATGCTCCATGAGCCCAGTCATCACAATGCTCCGTGACTCCAGTCATCACAATGCTTCATGACCTTTGTCATCACAATGGTCCATGCCCTCGTCATCAACAGTCTCTGTGACCTTTTTAACCCCAATGCTCCATGAACTTTTCATCACAATGCTCTTTGACCCTTGTCATCACAATGCTCTATGCCTTTCTCAGCACAATGCTCCATGACCCTTGTCATCACAATGCTCCATGCGCTTGTCATCATAATGCTCCATGACACATGTCATCACAGTGCACCATGCGCTTGTCATCACAGTGCTCCACAACATTGTCCTCACAATGCTCCATAAAATTTGTCATCACAATGCTCCATGCATTTCTCAAAATGCTCTCTCACCACTGATATCACAATGCTACATCACTATTTGTCACAATATTCCCTCACCCCTGTCATCACAATGTTCCATGCCTCCTGTCATCACAATGCTACATGCACTTATCATCACAATGTTCGATGATCCCTAAAATCACAATGTTCCATAACACCTGTCATCAAAATGTTCCATGACACTTTTCATCAAATTGCTCCATGACCCTGTCATCAGAATGCTCCCTGCCCTTCTCATCACAATGCACAACCCCCTTGCCATCAAAATGCTCCATGCCCTTGTCATCGTAAAGCTCCATGACGCATGTCATCACAATATTCCATGGGCTTCTCATCACAATGCTCCATGCACTTTTCATCACAATGCTCCAAGACCCATGTCATCACAATGCTCCATGCCCCATTTCATCACAATGCTCCATGAAATCTGTCATCACAATGCTCCAAGACCCTTGTAATCACAATGCTCCATGCCCCTTTTCATCTCAATGCTCCATGAACCCTGTCATCACAATGCTCCATGCCCGTCATCATAATGTTTCAGTCTATTGTCATCACAATGAAATCAATATTCTGCATGACCTCTGTCATCATAATGCTCCAAACCCTTGTGATTACAATGTTGCATAACACGTATCATCACAACACCCCATGACGCTCATCATCACTATTATCCATGGTCTTCTCATCACAATGCTCCATGATCTTTGTCATCACAATGCTCAATACACTTGTCATCACAATGCTCCCTGACCCTTGTCCTCAGTATGCTCCTTGAACCCTGTCATGACAAGTTTCAATGCATTTTTCATCACAATGATCCATGACCATTTCATCACAATGCTCCAAGGTCCCTGTAATAACAATGCTCCATGCCCTTGTCATCACAAAACTCCATGACGCATGTCATCTGAATCCTCCATGGCCTTCTCATCACAATGGTCTATGCCCTAGTCATAACAATGCTCCAAGACCCATGTAATCACAATGCACCATGCCCCTTTTCATCAGAATGCTCCATGAGACTTTCCATCACAAGTCTCCATGATCTTCACATCACAATGTTCCAGGACCTTGACATCACCATGATCCATTCCCTTGTCATCACAATGCTTCATGAGCCCTGTCATCACAATACCCCATGCCCTTTTCATCACAATGCTCCATGTCCTTTGTCACCACAATTCTCAATACACTTGTCATCACAATGCTCCCTGACACTTGTCATCAGAATGCCCCTTGAACCCTGTCACGAAAAGGCTCCATGCCTTTTTCATCACAGTGCCCCATGCCATTTTCATCACAATGCTCCATGCCATTGTCATCAAAATACTCCACACGCTTGTCATCAGAATGCTCCATGACCCTAGTCATCACAATTCTCCATGCACTTGTCAGCACAATGCTCCCTGACCGTTGTCATCACAACACTCCATGAACCTTAGGATCACATAGCTTCATGCCCTTGTCATCACAATGCTCCATGTTCCTTGAAATCAAAATGATCCATGACCTCTGTCATTACAATGCTCCAAACCATTGTGATCACAATGTTCCATAACACTTTTCATCACAACGCTCCATGATGCCTGCCATCACAATACTCCATGCCCTTTTCATCACAAAGCTCCATGACTTTTGTCACCACAATTCTCAATACACTTGTCATCACAATGCTCCCTGACACTTGTCATCAGAATGCTCCTTGAACCCTGTCACAAAAAGGCTCCATGCTTTTTTCATCACAATGCCCCATGCCGTTTTCATCAGAATGCTCCATGCCATTGTCATCAAAATACTCCACAAGCTTTTCATCAGAATGCTCCATGACACTTCTCATCACAATTCTCCATGCACTTCTCAGCACAATGCTCCCTGACCCTTGTCATCACAATGCTCCAAGCCATTGTCATCACAATGTTCCAATACCTTTGTCCTCAGAATCCTCCATGACACTTGGCATGACAGTTCTCCATGACATCAACATCATAATGGGCCATTACATATGTGATCACAATGCTCCCTGACACCTGTCTTCACAATACTGCATGACCTGGTCATCACAATGCTCCATGCCCTTGTCATCACAATGCGCCATTCCAACTGTCATCGCAACAATCCTTGAAACTTATTAGACCAATGTTCCATGCCCTTGTCATCACAATGCTCCATACCCTTTTCATCACAATGCTCCGTAACTCCAGTCATCACAATGCTTCATGACCTTTGTCATCACAAAGATCCATGACCCTTGACATCACAATGTTCCATGTCATTGTCATCACAATGCTCTATGAACGCTCTCATCACATTGCTCCAGGCCCTTGTCTTCACATAGCTGCATGACTCATGTCATCAGAATGCTCCATGGCCTTCTCATCACAATGCTCCATGCCATTGTCATCACAAAGCTCAATGACGCATGCCAACAGAATGCTCCTTGGTCTTCTCCTCACAATGCTCCATGCCCTTGTCTTCACAATGTTCCAAGACACCTGTAATCACAATGCTCTATTCCCCTTTTAATCAGTATGCTCCATGAGACTTGTCATCACAAGGCTCCATGGTTTTGTCATCACAATGCTCCAGGACCTTGTCATCACAATGCTTCACGACCTTGTCATCAAAATTTTCAATGGTCCTTGTCATCATAATGCTCCAAACCCTAATCATCACAATGCTCCATTATATTTGTCATCACAATCCTCCATTACATTTGGTATCACAAAGCTCCATGCCATTGTCATCGCCATGGACCATGACATATGTCATCACAATGCTCCCTGACACCTGTCTTCACAGTATTCCATGACCTTATCATCACAATGCTCCATGCCATTGTCATCACAATGCACCATGCCCACTCTCATCACAATAATCTATGAAACTTGTCAGACCAATGCTCCATGCCCCTGTCATCACAATGCTCCATGCCCTTGTCTTCACAATGCTCCGTGACTCCAGTCATCACAATGCTTCATAACGTTTGTCATCACAATGGTCCATGCCCGCGTCATCACAAGGCTTTGTGACCTTTGTAACCACAATGCTCTATGAACTTTTCATCACAATTCTCTGAGAAACTTGTCATCACAATGCTCCATGTCTTTGTCAGAACAATGCTCCATGACCATTGTCATCACAAGGTGCCACGCGCATTTAATCACAACGTTCCAAACCATGTCATTGCAATGCTCCATAAACCTTGTAATCACAATGGTCCATGCACTTCTCATCAAAATGCTCTCTCACCAGAGATATCACAATGTTCCATCACTAGTCATCACAATACACCCTCGTCCTTGTAATCACAATGTTCCATGACACTCTCATCACAATGCTACATCCCTTTATCATCACAATGTTCCTTGACCCTTGCCCTCACAATGTTCCATAAGCCCTGTCATCAAAATGCTCCATGACCCTTTCCATCCCGAAGCTCCAAGACCCCTGCAATCACAATGTTCTATAACCCCTGCCATCAAAATGTTCCATTACACTTTTAATCAAATTGCTGCATGACCCGGTCATCAAAATGCTCCCTGCCCTTCTCATCAAAATGCTCCATGACTTGTCATCACAAAGCTCCAAGACCCTTGGCATCACAATGCTCCATGTCATTGTCATCACAATGCTCCATGAACCCTCTCATCACATTGCTCCATGCCCTTGTCATCTCACAGCTCCTTGGCACTTGTCATCACAATGCTCGATGCCTTTCTCATCACAATGCTCCACGCCCTTGTCATTACAGTCCTGCATGACCCATGTATCACTGTGTTCCGTGCCCTTGTCATCACAATGCTCCATGCCCACTCTCATCACAATAATCCATGAAACATTTCAGACCAAATTTCTATACCCTTTTCATCACAATGCTCCATTACCCCTGTCATAACAATGCACCATGACACCTGCCATCACAATGCACCATGACACCTGCCATCACAATGATCCACGGCCTAGTCATCACAAGGTTCCAGGATAATTCTCATCACAATGCTCAAGACCCCAGATATCACAATGCTCCATGCCCTGGTCATCACAAAGTTCCATGACACATGTCATCAGAATGTTCCATGGCCTTCTCATCACAATGCTCCATGCCCTTGTCATCACAATGCTCAAAGACCCTTGTCATCACAATGCTCCATGCCCCATTTCATCTCAATGCTCCATGAAATCTGTCATCACAATGCTCCAAGACCCTTGTAATGACAATGCTCCATGCCCCTTTTCATCTCAATGCTCCATGAACCCTGTCATCACAATGCACCATGAACATCATCATAATGCTTCAGGCTATTGTCATCACAATGAAATCAATATTCTGCATGACCTCTGTCATCATAATGCTCCAAACGCTTGTGATCACAATGTTGCATAACACGTATCATCACAACACCCCATGACGCTCATCATCACAATTATCCATGGTCTTCTCATCACAATGCTCCATGATCTTTGTCATCACAATGCTCAATACACATGTCATCGCAATGCTCCCTGACCCTTGTCGTCAGTATGCTCCTTGAACCCTGTCATGACAAGTTTGCATGCATTTTTCATCACAATGATCCATGACCATTTCATCACAATGCTCCAAGGTCCCTATAATCACAATGCTCCATACCCTTGTCATCACAAAACTCCATGACGCATGTCATCAGAATGCTCCATGGACTTCTCATCACAATGCTCTATGCCCTAGTCATAACAATGCTCCAAGACCCCTGTAATCACAATGCCCCATAACCCTTTTCATCAGAATGCTCCATGAGACTTGCCATCACAAGTCTCCATGGTCTCCTCATCACAATGTTCCAGGACCTTGACATCACCATGATCCATTCCCTTGTCATCACAATGCTCCATGACCCCTGTCATCACAATAATCCATTAACATTTTCAGCCCAATGCTCCACGACCTTCTCATCACAATGCTCCATTGCCAATATCATCACAATTCTCCATGACCACTGTCATCACAACACTCCATGACACCTGACAACACAATGATCCAGGAATCTTGTCATCACAATGCTCCATTAACTTGTCGTCACAATGCTACATGACACCTGTCACCACAACCCTCAATGAAAATTTTCAGCCCAGTGCTCCATGACCCTTGTCATCACAATGATCCATGCCCTTGTCATCCCAATGTTCCATGACCCATGTATTCACAATGCTCCTTGACGCTTGTCATCACAGTGCTCCATGACACATGTCATCACAATGTTCCATGCCTTTGTCAGCAAAATGATACATGACCTTGTCATTACAATGCTCTATGCACTTGTCATCACAATATTCCATTTCCATTGTCATCACAATCCTCCATGAACTTTGGGCTCACATTGCTTCATGCCCTTGTCATCACAATGCTCCATGCTTCTTGAAATCAAAATGATCCATGACCTCTGTCATCACAATGCTCCAAACCCTTGTGATCACAATGTTCCATAACACTTGTCCTCACAACGCTCCAAGATGCCTGTCATCACAATACTCCATGCCCTTTTCATCACAATGCTCCATGAACTTTGTCACCACAATTCTCAATACACTTGTCATCACAATGCTCCCTGACACTTGTCATCAGAATGCTCCTTGAACCCTGTCACGAAAAGGCTCCATGCCTTTTTCATCACAATGCCCCATGCCATTTTCATCGCAATGCTCCATGCCATTGTCATCAAAATACTCCACAAGCTTGTCATCAGAATGCTCCATGACCGTTGTCATCACAATTTTCCATGCACTTGTCAGCACAATGCTCCCTGACCCTTGTCATCACAATGCTCCAAGCCATTGTCATCACAATGCTCCATTACCTTTGTCATCAGAATCCTCCCTGACACTTGGCATCACAATGCTCCATGCCATCCTCATCACAATGGGCCATTACATATGTGATCACAATGCTCCCTGACACGTGTCTTCACAATACGGCATGACCTGGTCATCACAATGCTCCATGCCCTTGTCATCACAGTGTGCCATTCCAATTCTCATCGCAATACTCCATGAAATTTATTAGACCAATGTTCCATGCCCTTTTCATCACAATGCTCCATGCCCTTGTTTCACAATGCTCCATGACCCCTGTCATCACAATGCTCCATGACTCAAGTCATCACAATGCTTCATGACCTTTGTCAACACAATGTTCCATGCCCTCGTCATCAACAGTCTCTGTGACCTTTTTAAGCACAATGCTCCATGAACTTTTCATCACAATGCTCTTTGACCCTTGTCATCACAATGCTCTATGCCTTTCTCAGCACAATGCTCCATGACCCTTGTCATCACAATGCTCCATGCGATTGTCAGCACAATGCTCCATGACACATGTCATCACAATGCACCATGCGCTTGTCATCACAGTGATCCACAACATTGTCATCACAATGCTCCATAAAATTTGTCATCACAATGCTGCATGCACTTCTCATCAAAATGCTCTATCAACACTGATATCACAATGCTACATCACTATTTGTCACAATACTCCCTCACCCCTGTCATCACAATGTTCCATGACTCCTGTCATCACAATGTTACATGCACTTATCATCACAATGTTCGATGACCCCTGAAATCACAATGTTCCATAACACCTGTCATCAAAATGTTCCATGACACTTTTCATCAAATTGCTCCATGACCCTGTCATCAGAATGCTCCCTGCCCTTCTCATCACAATGCACAACGCCCTTGCAATCAAAATGCTCCATGACTTTGTCATCACAAAGATCCATGACCCTTGGCATCACAATGCTCCATGTCATTGTCATCACAATGCTCCATGAACGCTCTCATCACATTGCTCCATGCCCTTGTCTTCACATAGCTCCATGACACATGTCATCAGAATGCTCCATGGCCTTCTCATCACAATGCTCCAAGCCCTGGCCATCACAATGCTCCATTACACCTGTCTTAACAATGCTCCGTGACCCCTGCCATCACGATGATCCATGGCCTTGTCATCACAAGGCTCCATGACCCTTCTCATCACAATGCTCCAAGAACACTGTACTCACAATGCTCTATGCCCCTTTTCATCTCAATGATCCATGAACCCTGTCATCACAATGCACTATGCCCATCATCATAATGCTTCATGCTATTGTCATAACAACGAAATCAAAATGTTCCATGACCTCTGTCATAACAATGCTCCAAACCCTTGTGATCACAATATTCCATAACACTTGTCATCACAATGCCCCAGTATGCTCGTCATCACAATTATCCATGGTCTTCTCATCACAATTCTCCATGACCTTCGTCTTCACAATGCTCAATACACTTGTCATCAACATGCTCCCTGACACTTGTTGTCTGTATGCTCCTTGAACCCTGTCATGACAAGGCTCCATGCCTTTTTCATCACAATGATCCATGCCCTTTTCATCATAATGCTCCAAGTCCCATGTAATCACAATGGTCCATGCCATTGTCATCACAAAGCTCAATGACGCATGCCATCAGAATGCTCCTTGGTCTTCTCCTCACAATGCTCCATGCCCTTGTCTTCACAATGTTCCAAGACCCCTGTAATCACAATGATCCATTCCCCTGTTAATCAGTATGATCCATGAGACTTGTCATCACAAGGCTCCATGGTTTTGTCATCACAATGCTCCAGGACCTTGTCATCACAATGTTTCACGACCTTGTCATCAAAATTTTCTATGGCCCTTGTCATCATAATGTTCCAAACCCTAATCATCACAATGCTCCATTATATTTGTCATCACAATCCTCCATTACATTTGGTATCACAAAGCTCCATGCCATTGTCATCGCCATGGACCAAGACATATGACATCACAATGCTCCGTGACACCTGTCTTCACAATACTCCATGACCTTATCATCACAATGCTCCATGCCTTGGTAATCACAATGCACCATGCCCACTCTCATCACAATAATCTATGAAACTTGTGAGACCAATGCTCCATGCCACTGCCATCACAATGCTCCATGCCCTTGTCATCACAATGCTCCATGACCCCTGTCATCAAAATGCTCCATGACTCCAGTCATCACAATGCTTCATAACGTTTGTCATAACAATGGTCCATGCCCGCGTCATCACAAGGCTCTGTGACCTTTGTAACCACAATGCTCCATGAACTTTTCATCACAATTCTCTGAGAAACTTGTCATCACAATGCTCCATGTCTTTGTCAGAACAATGCTCCATGACCATTGTCATCACAGTGTGCCACGCGCATTTCTTCACAACGTTCCAAACATTGTCATTGCAATGCTCCATAAATCTTGTAATCACAATGGTCCATGCACTTCTCATCAAAATGCTCTCTCACCAGATATATCACAATGTTCCATCATTAGTCATCACAATGCACCCTCGTCCTTTTAATCACAATGTTCCATGACACTGTCATCACAATGCTACATCCCCTTATCATCACAATGTTCCATGACCCCTGCCATCACAATGTTCCATAAGCCCTGTCGTCAAAATGCTCCATGACCCTTTCCATCCCAAAGCTCCAAGACCCCTGACATCACAATGATCTATAACCCCTGCCATCAAAATGTTCCATTACACTTTTTATCAAATTGCTGCATGACCCGGTCATCAAAATGTTCCCTGACCTTCTCATCAAAATGCTCCATGACTTGTCATCACAATGCTCCAAGACCCTTGGCATCACAATGCTCCATGTCATTGTCATCACAATGCTCCATGAACCCTCTCATCACATTGCTCCATGCCCTTGTCGTCACACAGCTCCGTGACACTTGTCATCACAATGCTCGATGCCTTTCTCATCACAATGCTCCATGCCCTTTTCATTACAGTCCTGCATGACCCATGTATCACAGTGTTCCGTGCCCTTGTCATCACAATGCTCCATGCCCACTCTCATCACAATAATCCATGAAACATTTCAGACCAAATTTCTATACCCTTCTCATCACAATGCTCCATTACCCCTGTCATAACAATGCACCATGACACCTGCCATCACAATGCACCATGACACCTGCCATCACAATTACCACGGCCTAGTCATCACAAGGTTCCATGATAATTCTCATCACAATGCTCAAGACCCCTGATATCACAATGCTCCATGCCCTGGTCATCACAAAGCTCCATGACGCATGTCATCAGAATGTTCCATGGCCTTCTCATCACAATGCTCCATGCCCTTGTCATCACAATGCTCCAAGACCCTTGTCATCACAATGCTCCATGCCCCATTTCATCTCAATGCTCCATGAAATCTGTCATCACAATGGTCCAAGACCCTTGTAATCACAATGCTCCATGCCCCTTTTCATCTCAATGCTCCATGAACCCTGTCATCACAATGCACCATGCCCATCATCATAATGCTTCAGGCTATTGTCATCACAATGAAATCAATATTCTGCATGACCTCTGTCATCATAATGCTCCAAACCCTTGTGATCACAATGTTGCATAACACGTATCATCACAACACCCCATGACGCTCATCATCACAATTATCCATGGTCTTCTCATCACAATGCTCCATGATCTTTGTCATCACAATGCTCAATACACTTGTCATCACAATGCTCCCTGACCCTTGCCGTCAGTATGCTCCTTGAACCCTGTCATGACAAGTTTCCATGCATTTTTCATCACAATGATCCATGACCATTTCATCACAATGCTCCAAGGTCCCTGTAAACACAATGCTCCATACCCTTGTCATCACAAAACTCCATGACGCATGTCATCAGAATGCTCCATGGCTTTCTCATCACAATGCTCTATGCCCTAGTCATAACAATGCTCCAAGACCCCTGTAATCACAATATTCCATGCCCCTTTTCATCAGAATGCTCCATGAGACTTGCCATCACAAGTCTCCATGGTCTTCTCATCACAATGTTCCAGGACCTTGACATCACCATGATCCATTCCCTTGTCATCACAATGCTCCATGACCACTGTCATCACAATAATCCATGAACATTTTCAGCCCAATGCTCCACGACCTTCTCATCACAATGCTCCATGGCCAATATCTTCACAATGCTCCATGACCACTGTCATCACAACACTCCATGACACCTGACAACACAATGATCCAGGACTCTTGTCATCACAATGCTCCATTCCCTTGTCGTCACAATGCTACATGACACCTGTCATCACAACTCTCCATGAACATTTTCAGCCCAGTGCTCCATGACCCTTGTCATCACAATGATCCATGCCCATGTCATCCCAATGCTCCATGACCCCTGTATTCACAATGCTCCATGACACATGTCATCACAATGCACCATGCGCTTGTCATCACAGTGCTCCACAACATTGTCATCACAATGCTCCATAAAATTTGTCATCACAATGCTCCAAGCACTTCTCATCAAAATGCTCTCTCACCACTGATATCACAATGCTACATCACTATTTGTCACAATACTCCCTCACCCCTGTCATCACAATGTTCCATGACTCCTGTCATCACAATGCTACATGCACTTATCATCACAATGTTCGATGATCCCTGAAATCACAATGTTCCATAACACCTGTCATCAAAATGTTCCATGACACTTTTCATCAAATTGCTCCATGCCCCTGTCATCAGAATGCTCCCTGCCCTTCTCATCACAATGCACAACGCCCTTGCCATCAAAATGCTCCATGACCTTTGTCATCACAAAGATCCATGACCCTTGGCATCACAGTGCTCCATGTCATTGTCATCACAATGCTCCATGAACGATCTCATCACATTGCTCCATGCCCTTGTCTTCACATAGCTCCATGACACATGTCATCAGAATGCTCCATGGCCTTCTCATCACAATGCTCCATGCTCTTGCCATCACAATGCTCCATGACCCCTGTCATAACAATGCTCCATGACCCCTGCCATCACGATGTTCCAGGGCCTTGTCATCACAAGGCTCCATGACCTTTCTCATCACAATGCTCCAAGAACACTGTAATCACAATACTCTATGCCCCTTTTCATCTCAATGATCCATGAACCCTGTCATCACAATGCACTATGCCCATCATCATAATGCTTCATGCTATTGTCATTACAACGAAATCAAAATGTTCCATGACCTCTGTCATAACAATGCTCCAAACCCTTGTGATCACAATATTCCATAACACTTGTCATCACAATGCCCCAGGATGCTCGTCATCACAATTATCCATGGTCTTCTCATCACAATGCTCCATGACCTTCGTCATCACAATGCTCAATACACTTGTCATCAACATGCTCCCTGATATTTGTTGTCTGTATGCTCCTTGAACCCTGTCATGACAAGGCTCCATGCCTTTTTCATCACAATGATCCATGCTCTTTTCATCACAATGCTCCAAGTCCCATGTAATCACAATGGTCCATGCCTTTGTCACCACAAAGCTCAATGACGCATGCCATCAGAATGCTCCTTGGTCTTCTCCTCACAATGCTCCATGCCCTTGTCTTCACAATGTTCCAAGACCCCTGTAATCACAATGCTCCATTCCCCTTTTAATCAGTATGCTCCATTCCCCTTTTAATCAGTATGCTCCATGGTTTTGTCATCACAATGCTCCAGGACATTGTCATCACAATGCTTCACGACCTTGTCATCAAAATTTTCAATGGCCCTTGTCATCATAATGCTCCAAACCCTAATCATCACAATGCTCCATTATATTTGTCATCACAATCGTCCATTACATTTGGTATCACAAAGGTCCATGCCATTGTCATCGCCATGGACCATGACATATGTCATCACAATGCTCCCTGACACCTGTCTTCACAATACTCCATGACCTTATCATCACAATGCTCCATGCCCTTGTCATCACAATGCACCATGCCCACTCTCATCACAATAATCTATGAAACTTGTCAGACCAATGCTCCTTGCCACTGTCATCACAATGCTCCATGCCCT
Organism: Mesoplodon densirostris; assembly: GCF_025265405.1. Lineage (NCBI taxonomy): Eukaryota > Metazoa > Chordata > Mammalia > Artiodactyla > Ziphiidae > Mesoplodon > Mesoplodon densirostris. The sequence continues at coordinate 10,363,338 of NW_026778195.1, read as the reverse complement.
TTTTATCGCAATGCTCCATGACCCCTGTCATCACAATGCTCCGTGACTCCAGTCATCACAATGCTTCATGACCTTTGTCATCACAATGTTCCATGCCCTCGTCATCAACAGTCTCTGTGACCTTTTTAAGCACAATGCTCCATGAACTTTTCATCACAATGCTCTTTGACTCTTGTCATCACAATGCTCTATGCCTTTCTCAGCACAATGCTCCATGACACTTGTCATCACAATGCTCCATGCGCTTGTCAGCACAATGCTCCATGACACATGTCATCACAATGCACCATGCGCTTGTCATCACAGTGCTCCACAACATTGTCATCACAATGCTCCATAAAATTTGTCATCACAATGCTCCATGCACTTCTCATCAAAATGCTCTCTCACCACTGATATCACAATGCTACATCACTATTTGTCACAATACTCCCTCACCCCTGTCATCACAATGTTCCATGACTCCTGTCATCACAATGCTACATGCACTTATCATCACAATGTTCGATGACCCCTGAAATCACAATGTTCCATAACACCTGTCATCAAAATGTTCCATGACACTTTTCATCAAATTGCTCCATGACCCTGTCATCAGAATGGCCCTGCCCTTCTCATCACAATGCACAACGCCCTTGCCATCAAAATGCTCCATGACCTTTGTCATCACAAAGATCCATGACCCTTGGCATCACAATGCTCCATGTCATTGTCATCACAATGCTCCATGAACGCTCTCATCACATTGCTCCATGCCCTTGTCTTCACATAGCTCCATGACACATGTCATCAGAATGCTCCATTACCTTCTCATCACAATGCTCCAAGCCCTGGCCATCACAATGCTCCATTACCCCTGTCATAACAATGCTCCATGACCCCTGCCATCACGATGTTCCAGGGCCTTGTCATCACAAGGCTCCATGACCCTTCTCATCACAATGCTCGAAGAACACTGTACTCACAATGCTCTATGCCCCTTTTCATCTCAATGATCCATGAACCCTGTCATCACAATGCACTATGCACATCATCATAATGCTTCATGCTATTGTCATAACAATGAAATCAAAATGTTCCATGACCTCTGTCATAACAATGCTCCAAACCCTTGTGATCACAATATTCCATAACACTTGTCATCACAATGCCCCAGGATGCTCGTCATCACAATTATCCATGGTCTTCTCATCACAATGCTCCATGACCTTCGTCATCACAGTGCTCAATACACTTGTCATCAACATGCTCCCTGACACTTGTTGTCTGTATGCTCCTTGAACCCTGTCATGACAAGGCTCCATGCCTTTTTCATCACAATGATCCATGCCCTTTTCATCACAATGCTCCAAGTCCAATGTAATCACAATGGTCCATGCCATTGTCATCACAAAGCTCAATGATGCATGCCATCAGAATGCTCCTTGGTCTTCTCCTCACAATGCTCCATGCCCTTGTCTTCACAATGTTGCAAGACCCCTGTAATCACAATGCTCCATTCCCCTTTTAATCAGTATGCTCCATGAGACTTGTCATCACAAGGCTCCATGGTTTTGTCATCACAATGCTCCCGGACCTTGTCATCACAATGTTTCACGACCTTGTCATCAAAATTTTCTATGGCCCTTGTCATCATAATGTTCCAAACCCTAATCATCACAATGCTCCATTATATTTGTCATCACAATCCTCCATTACATTTGGTATCACAAAGCTCCATGCCATTGTCATCGCCATGGACCATGACATATGACATCACAATGCTCCCTGACACCTGTCTTCACAATACTCCATGACCTTATCATCACAATGCTCCATGCCTTTGTCATCACAATGCACCATGCCCACTCTCATCACAATAATCTATGAAACTTGTGAGACCAATGCTCCATGCCACTGTCATCACAATGCTCCATGCCCTTGTCATCACAATGCTCCATGACCCCTGTCATCAAAATGCTCTGTGACTCCAGTCATCACAATGCTTCATAACGTTTGTCATAACAATGGTCCATGCCCGCGTCATCACAAGGCTCTGTGACCTTTGTAACCACAATGCTCCATGAACTTTTCATCACAATTCTCTGAGAAACTTGTTTTCACAATGCTCCATGTCTTTGTCAGAACAATGCTCCATGACAATTGTCATCACAATGTGCCACGCGCATTTCATCACAATGTTCCAAACCTTGTCATTGCAATGCTCCATAACCTTGTAATCACAATGGTCCATGCACTTTTCATCAAAATGCTCTCTCACCAGAGATATCACAATGTTCCATCAATAGTCATCACAATACACCCTCGTCCTTGAAATCACAATGTTCCATGACACTGTCATCACAATGCTACATCCCCTTATCATCACAATGTTCCATGACCCCTGCCATCACAATGTTCCATAAGCCCTGTCATCAAAATGCTCCATGACCCTTTCCATCCCAAAGCTCCAAGACCCCTGACATCACAATATTCTATAACCCCTGCCATCAAAATGTTCCATTACACTTTTTATCAAATTGCTGACTGACCCGGTCATCAAAATGTTCCCTGCCCTTCTCATCAAAATGCTCCATGATTTGTCATAACAAAGCTCCAAGACCCTTGGCATCACAATGCTCCATGTCATTGTCATCACAATGCTCCATGAACCCTCTCATCACAATGCTCCATGCCCTTGTCATCACAAAGCTCCATAACGCATGTCATCAGAATGTGCCATTGCCTTCTCATCACAATGCTCCATGCCCTTGTCATCACAATGTTCCAAGACCCATGTCATCACAATGCTCCATGCCCCATTTCATCTCAATGCTCCAAGAAATCTGTCATCACAATGCTCCAAGACCCTTGTAATCACAATGCTCCATGCCCCTTTTCATCTCAATGCTCAATGATCCCTGTCATCACAATGCACCATGCCCATCATCATAATGCTTCAGGCTATTGTCATCACAATGAAATCAATATTCTGCATGACCTCTGTCATCATAATGCTCCAAACCCTTGTGATCACAATGTTGCATAACACGTATCATCACAACACCCCATGACGCTCATCATCACAATTATCCATGGTCTTCTCATCACAATGCTCCATGATCTTTGTCATCACAATGCTCAATACACTTGTCATCACAATGCTCCCTGACCCTTGTCGTCAGTATGTTCCTTGAAGCCTGTCATGACAAGTTTCCATGCATTTTTCATCACAATGATCCATGACCATTTCATCACAATGCTCCAAGGTCCCTGTAATCACAATGCTCCATGCCCTTGTCATCACAAAACTCCATGACGCATGTCATCAGAATGCTCCATGGCCTTCTCATCACAATGCTCTATGCCCTAGTCATAACAATGCTCCAAGACCCCTGTAATCACAATGCTCCATGCCCCTTTTCATCAGAATGCTCCATGAGACTTGCCATCACAAGTCTCCATGGTCTTCTCATCACAATGTTCCTGGACCTTGACATCACCATGATCCATTCCCTTGTCATCACAATGCTCCATGACCCCTGTCATCACAATAATCCATGAACATTTTCAGCCCAATGCTCCACGACTTTCTCATCACAATGCTCCATTGCCAATATCATCACAATGCTCCATGACCACTGTCATCAAAACACTCCATGACACCTGACAACACAATGATCCAGGATTCTTGTCATCACAATGCTCCATTAACTTGTCGTCACAATGCTACATGACACCTGTCATCACAACTCTCCATGAACATTTTCAGCCCAGTGCTCCATGACACTTGTCATCACAATGATCCATGCCCTTGTCATCCCAATGCTCCAAGACCCCTGTATTCACAATGATCCTTGACGCTTGTCATCACAGTGCTCCATGAAACATGTCATCACAATGCTCCATGCCTTTGTCAGCAAAATGCTACATGACCTTGTCATTGCAATGCTCTATGCACTTGTCATCACAATACTCCATTTCCATTGTCATCACAATCCTCCATGAACTTTGGGATCACATTGCTTCATGCCCTTGTCATCACAATGCTCCATGCTCCTTGAAATCAAAATGATCCATGACCTCTGTCATCACAATGCTCCAAACCCTTGTGATCACAATGTTCCATAACACTTGTCATCACAACGCTCCATGATGCCTGTCATCACAATACTCCATGCCCTTTTCATCACAATGCTCCATGACTTTTGTCACCACAATTCTCAATACACTTGTCATCACAATGCTCCCTGACACTTGTCATCAGAATGCTCCTTGAACCCTGTCACGAAAAGGCTCCATGCCTTTTTCATCACAATGCCCCATGCCATTTTCATCACAATGCTCCATGCCATTGTCATCAAAATACTCCACAAGCTTGTCATCAGAATGCTCCATGACCCTTGCCATCACAATTCTCCATGCACTTGTCAGCAAAATGCCCCCTGACCCTTATCATCACAATGCTCCAAGCCATTGTCATCACAATGCTCCATTACCTTTGTCATCAGAATCCTCCCTGACACTTGGCATCACAATGCTCCATGCCATCCTCATCACAATGGGCCATTACATATGTGATCACAATGCTCCCTGACACCTGTCTTCACAATACGGCATGACCTGGTCATCACAATGCTCCATGCCCTTGTCATCACAGTGTGCCATTCCAACTCTCATCGCAATACTCCATGAAAGTTATAAGACCAATGTTCCATGCCCTTGTTATCAGAATGCTCCATGATCCCTGTCATCACAATGCTCCGTGTCTCCAGTCATCACAATGCTTCATGACCTTTGTCATCACAGTGGTCCATGCCCTCGTCATCAACAGTCTCTGTGACATTTTTAGCCACAATGCTCCATGAAATTTTCATCACAATGCTCTTTGACCCTTGTCATCACAATACTCTATGCCTTTTTCAGCACAATGCTCCATGACCCATGTCATCACAATGCTCCATGTGCTTGTCAGCACAATGCTCCATGACACATGTCATCACAATGCACCATGCGCTTGTCATCACAGTGCTCCACAACATTGTCATCACAATGCTCCATAAAATTTGTCATCACAATGCTCCATGCATTTCTCATCAAAATGCTCTCTCACCACTGATATCACCATGCTACATCTCTATTTGTCACAATACTCCCTCACCCCTGTCATCACAATGTTCCATGACTCCTGTCATCACAATGCTACATGCACTTATCATCACAATGTTCGATGATCCCTGAAATCACAATGTTCCATACCACCTGTCATCAAAATGTTCCATGACACTTTTCATCAAATTGCTCCATGACCCTGTCATCCGAATGCTCCCTGCCCTTCTCATCACAATGCACAACGCCCTTGCCATCAAAATGCTCCATGACCTTTGTCATCACAAAGATCCATGACCCTTGGCATCACAGTTCTCCATGTCATTGTCATCACAATGCTCCATGAACGATCTCATCACATTGCTCCATGCCCTTGTCTTCACATAGCTCCATGACACATGTCATCAGAATGCTAAATGGCCTTCTCATCACAATGCTCCATGCCCTTGCCATCACAGTGCTCCATTACCACTGTCATAACAATGCCCCATGACCCCTGCCATCACGATGTTCCATGGCCTTGTCATCACAAGGCTCCATGACCCTTCACATCACAATGCTCCAAGAACACTGTAATCACAATACTCTATGCCCCTTTTCATCTCAATGATCCATGAACCCTGTCATCACAATGCACTATGTCCATCATCATAATGCTTCATGCTATTGTCATAACAACGACATCAAAATGTTCCATGACCTCTGTCATAACAATGCTCCAAACCCTTGTGATCACAATATTCCATAACACTTGTCATCACAATGCCCCAGGATGCTCGTCATCACAATTATCCATGGTCTTCTAATCACAATGCTCCATGACCTTCGTCATCACAATGCTCAATACACTTGTCATCAACATGCTCCTGATACTTGTTGTCTGTATGCTCCTTGAACCCTGTCATGACAAGGCTCCATGCCTTTTTCATCACAATGATCCATGCCCTTTTCATCACAATGCTCCAAGTCCCATGTAATCACAATGGTCCATGCCATTGTCATCACAAAGCTCAATGACGCATGCCATCAGAATGCTCCTTGATCTTCTCCGCACAATGCTCCATGCCCTTGTCTTCACAATGTTCCAAGACCCCTGTAATCACAATGCTCCATTCCCCTTTTAATCAGTATGCTCCATGAGAATTGTCATCACAAGGCTCCATTGTTCTGTTATCACAATGCTCCAGGACCTTGTCATCACAATGCTTCACGACCTTGTCATCAAAATTTTCAATGGCCCTTGTCATCATAATGCTCCAAACCCTAATCATCACAATGCTCCATTATATTTGTCATCACAATCCTCCATTACATTTGGTATCAAAAAGCTCCATGCCATTGTCATCGCCATGGACCATGACATATGTCATCACAATGCTCCCTGACACCTGTCTTCACAATACTCCATGACCTTATCATCACAATGCTCCATGCCCTTGTCATCACAATGCACCATGCCCACTCTCATCACAATAATCTATGAAACTTGTCAGTCCAATGCTCCATGCCACTGTCATCACAATGCTCCATGCCCTTGTCATCACAGTGCTCCATGACCCCTGTCATCACAATGCTCCGTGACTCCAGTCATCACAATGCTTCATAACGTTTGTCATCACAGTTGTCCATGCCCGCGTCATCACAAGGCTCTGTGGCCTTTGTAACCACAATGCTCCATGAACTTTTCATCACAATTCTCTGAGAAACTTGTCATCACAATGCTCCATGTCTTTGTCAGAACAATGCTCCATGACCATTGTCATCACAATGTGCCACGCGCATTTCTTCACAACGTTCCAAACCTTGTCATTGCAATGCTCCATAAATCTTGTAATCACAAAGGTCCATGCACTTCTCATCAAAATGCACTCTCACCAGAGATATCACAATGTTCGATCACTAGTCATCACAATACACCATAGTCCTTGTAAACACAATGTTCCATGATACTGTCATCACAATGCTACATCCCCTTATCATCACAATGTTCCATGACCCCTGCCATCACAATGTTCCATAAGCCCTGTCATCAAAATGCTCCATGACCCTTTCCATCCCAAAGCTCCAAGACCCCTGACATCACAATATTCTATAACCCCTGCCATCAAAATGTTCCATTACACTTTTATCAAATTGCTGCATGACCCGGTCATCAAAATGCTCCATGACCTTCTCATCAAAATGCTCCATGACTTGTCATCACAATGCTCCAAGACCCTTGGCATCACAATGCTCCATGTCATTGTCATCACAATGCTCCATGAACCCTCTCATCACATTGCTCCATGCCCTTGTCGTCACACAGCTCCGTGACACTTGTCATCACAATGCTCGATGCCTTTCTCATCACAATGCTCCATGCCCTTGTCATTACAGTCCTGCATGACCCATGTATCACAGTGTTCCGTGCCCTTGTCATCACAATGCTCCATGCCCACTCTCATCACAATAATCCATGAAACATTTCTGACCAAATTTCTATACCCTTCTCATCACAATGCTCCATTACCCCTGTCATAACAATGCACCATGACACCTGCCATCACAATGCACCATGACACCTGCCATCACAATGATCCACGGCCTAATCATCACAAGGTTCCATGATAATTCTCATCACAATGCTCAAGACCCCTGATATCACAATGCTCCATGCCCTGGTCATCACAAAGCTCCATGACGCATGTCATCAGAATGTTCCATGGCCTTCTCATCACAATGCTCCATGCCCTTGTCATCACAATGCTCCAAGACCCTTGTCATCACAATGCTCCATGCCCCATTTCATCTCAATGCTCCATGAAATCTGTCATCACAATTCTCCAAGACCCTTGTAATCACAATGCTCCATGCCCCTTTTCATCTCAATGCTCCATGAACCCTGTCATCACAATGTACCATGCCCATCATCATAATGCTTCAGGTTATTGTCATCACAATGAAATCAATATTCTGCATGACCTCTGTCATCATAATGCTCCAAACACTTGTGATCACAATGTTGCATAACACGTATCATCACAACACCCCATGACGCTCATCATCACAATTATCCATGGACTTCTCATCACAATGCTCCATGATCTTTGTCATCACAATGCTCAATACACTTGTCATCACAATGCTCCCTGACCCTTGCCGTCAGTATGCTCCTTGAACCCTGTCACAACAAGTTTCCATGCATTTTTCATCACAATGATCCATGACCATTTCATCACAATGCTCCACTGTCCCTGTAAACACAATGCTCCATACACTTGTCATCACAAAACTCCATGACGCATGTCATCAGAATGCTCCATGGCTTTCTCATCACAATGCTCTATGCCCTAGTCATAACAATGCTCCAAGACCCCTGTAATCACAATGTTCCATGCCCCTTTTCATCAGAAGGCTCCTTGAGACTTGCCATCACAAGTCTCCATGGTCTTCTCATCACAATGTTCCAGGACCTTGACATCACCATGATCCATTCCCTTGTCATCACAATGCTCCATGACCCCTGTCATCACAATAATCCATGAACATTTTCAGCCCAATGTTCCAAGACTTTCTCATCACAATGCTCCATGGCCAATATCATCACAATGCTCCATGACCACTGTCATCACAACACTCCATGACACCTGACAACACAATGATCCAGGACTCTTGTCATCACAATGCTCCATTCCCTTGTCGTCACAATGCTACATGACACCTGTCATCACAACTCTCCATGAACATTTTCAGCCCAGTGCTCCATGACCCTTGTCATCACAATGATCCATGCCCTTGTCATCCCAATGCTCCATGACCCCTGTATTCACAATGCTCCTTGACGCTTGTCATCACAGTGCTCCATGACACATGTCATCACAATGTTCCATGCCTTTGTCAGCAAACTGATACCTGACCTTGTCATTACAATGCTCTATGCACTTTTCATCACAATACTCCATTTCCATTGTCATCACAATCCTCCATGAACTTTGGGATCACATTGCTTCATGCCGTTGTCATCACAATGCTCCATGCTCCTTGAAATCAAAATGATCCATGACCTCTGTCATCACAATGCTCCAAAACCTGGTGATCACAATGTTCCATAACACTTGTCATCACAACGCTCCATGATGCCTGTCATCACAATACTCCATGCCCTTTTCATCACAATGCTCCATGACCTTTGTCACCACAATTCTCAATACACTTGTCATCACAATGCTCCCTGACACTTTTCATCAGAATGCTCCTTGAAACCTGTCACGAAAAGGCTCCATGCCTTTTTCATCACAATGCCCCATGCCATTTTCATCACAATGCTCCATGCCATTGTCATCAAAATACTCCACAAGCTTGTCATCAGAATGCTCCATGTCCCTTGTCATCACAATTCGCCATGCACTTGTCAGCACAATGCTCCCTGACCCTTGTCATCGCAATCCTCCAAGCCATTGTCATCACAATGCTCCATTACCTTTGTCATCAGAATCCTCCCTGACACTTGGCATCACAATGCTCCATGCCATCCTCATCACAATGGGCCATTACATATGTGATCACAATGCTCCCTGACACCTGTCTTCACAATACGGCATAACCTGGTCATCACAATGCTCCATGCCCTTTTCATCACAGTGTGCCATTCCAACTCTCATGGCAATACTCCATGAAAGTTATTAGACCAATGTTCCATGCCCTTGTCATCACAATGCTCCATGCCCTTGTTATCAAAATGCTCCATGACCACTGTCATCACAGAGCTCCGTGACTCCAGTCATCACAATGCTTCATGACCTTTGTCATCACAATGGTCCATGCCCTCGTCATCAACAGTCTCTGTGACCTTCTTAACCACAATGCTCCATGAACTTTTAATCACAATGCTCTTTGACCCTTGTCATCACAATGCTCTATGCCTTTCTCAGCACAATGCTCCATGACCCTTGTCATCACAATGCTCCATGTGCTTGTCAGCACAATGCTCCATGACACATGTCATCACAATGCACCATGCGCTTGTCATCACAGTGCTCCACAACATTGTCATCACAATGCTCCATAAAATTTGTCATCACAATGCTCCATGCACTTCTCATCAAAATGCTCTCTCACCACTGATATCACAATGCTACATCACTATTTGTCACAATACTCCCTCACCCCTGTCATCACAATGTTCCATGACTCCTGGCATCACAATGCTACATGCACTTATCATCACAATGTTCGATGATCCCTGAAATCACAATGTTCCATACCACCTGTCATCAAAATGTTCCATGACACTTTTCATCAAATTGCTCCATGACCCTGTCATCAGAATGCTCCCTGCCCTTCTCATCACAATGAACAACGCCCTTGCCATCAAAATACTCCATTACCTTTGTCATCACAAAGATCCATGACCCTTGGCATCACAGTGCTCCATGTCATTGTCATCACAATGCTCCATGAACGATCTCATCACATTGCTCCATGCCCTTGTCTTCACATAGCTCCATGACACATGTCATCAGAAAGCTCCATGGCCTTCTGATCACAATGCTCCATGCCCTTGCCATCACAATGCTCCATTACCCCTGTCATAACAATGCTCCATGACCCCTGCCATCACGATGTTCCATGGCCTTGTCATCACAAGGCTCCATGACCCTTCTCATCACAATGCTCCAAGAACACTGTAATCACAATACTCTATGCCCCTTTTCATCTCAATGCTCCATGAACCCTGTCATCACAATGCACCATACCCATCATCATAATGCTTCAGGCTATTGTCATCACAATGAAATCAATATTCTGCATGACCTCTGTCATCATAATGCTCCAAACCCTTGTGATCACAATGTTGCATAACACGTATCATCACAACACCCCATGACTCTCATCTTCACAATTATCCATGGTCTTCTCATCACAATGGTCCATGATCTTTGTCATCACAATGCTCAATACACTTGTCATCACAATGCTCCCTGACCCTTGTCGTCAATATGCTCTTTGAACCCTCTCATGACAAGTTTCCATGCATTTTTCATCACAATGATCCATGACCATTTCATCACAATGCTCCAAGGTCCCTGTAATCACAATGCTCCATGCCCTTGTCATCACAAAACTCCATGACGCATGTCATCAGAATGCTCAATTGCCTTCTCATCACACTGCTCTATGCCCTAGTCATAACAATGCTCCAAGAACCCTGTAATCACAATGCTCCATGCCCCTTTTCATCAGAATGCTCCATGAGACTTGTCATCACAAGTCTCCATGTTCTTCTCATCACAATGTTCCAGGACCTTGACATCACCATGATCCATTCCCTTGTCATCACAATGCTCCATGACCCCTGTCATCACAATAATCCATGAACATTTTCAGCCCAATGCTCCACGACCTTCTCATCACAATGCTCCATTGCCAATATCATCACAATGCTCCATGACCACTGTCATCACAACACTCCATGACACCTGGCAACACAATGATCCAGGACTCTTGTCATCACAATGCTCCATTAACTTGTCGTCACAATGCTACATGACACCTGTCATCACAACTCTCCATGAACATTTTCAGCCCAGTGCTCCATGACCCTTGTCATCACAATGTTCCATGCCCTTGTCATCCCAATGCTCCATGACCCCTGTATTCACAATGCTCCTTGACGCTTGTCATCACAGTGCTCCATGACACATGTCATCACAATGCTCCATGCCTTTGTCAGCAAACTGCTACATGACCTTGTCATTACAATGCTCTATGCACTTGTCATCACAATACTCCATTTCCATTGTCATCACAATCCTCCATGAACTTTGGGATCACATTGCTTCATGCCCTTGTCATCACAATGCTCCATGCTCCTTGAAATCAAAATGATCCATGACCTCTGTCATCACAATGCTCCAAACCCTTGTGATCACCATGTTCCATAACACTTGTCATCACAACGCTCCATGATGCCTGTCATCACAATACTCCATGCCCTTTTCATCACAATGCTCCATGACCTTTGTCACCACAATTCTCAATACACTTGTCATCACAATGCTCCCTGACGCTTGTCATCAGAATGCTCCTTGAACCCTGTCACGAAAAGGCTCCATGCATTTTTCATCACAATGCCCCATGCCATTTTCATCAGAATGCTCCATGCCATTGTCATCAAAATACTCCACAAGCTTGTCATCAGAATGCTCCATGACCCTTGTCATCACAATTCCCCATGCACTTGTCAGCACAATGCTCCCTGACCCTTGTCATCACAATGCTCCATTACCTTTGTCATCAGAATCCTCCCTGACACTTGGCATCACAATGCTCCATGCCATCCTCATCACAATGGGCCATTACATATGTGATCACAATGCTCCCTGACACCTGTCTTCACAATACGGCACGACCTGGTCATCACAATGCTCCATGCCCTTGTCATCACAGTGTGCCATTCAAACTCTCATTGCAATACTCTATGAAATTTATTAGACCAATGTTCCATGCCCTTGTCATCACAATGCTCCATGCCCTTGTCATCACAATGCTCCATGCCCTTGTAATCACAATGCTCCATGACCCCTGTCATCACAATGCTCCGTGACTCCAGTCATCACAATGCTTCATGAACTTTGTCATCACAATGGTCCATACCCTTGTCATCAACAGTCTCTGTGACCTTTTTAACCACAATGCTCCATGAACTTTTCATCACAACGCTCTTAGACCCTTGTCATCACAATGCTCTATGCCTTTCTCACACAATGCTCCATGACCCTTGTTATCACAATGCTCCATGCCCATGTCAGCACAATGCTCCATGACACATGTCATCACAATGCACCATGCGCTTGTCATCACAGTGCTCCACAACATTGTCATCACAATGCTCCATAAAATTTGTCATCACAATGCTGCACGCACTTCTCATCAAAATGCTCTCTCACCACTGATATCACAATGCTACATCACTATTTGTCACAATACTCCCTCACCCCTGTCATCACAATGTTCCATGACTCCTGTCATCACAATGCTACATGCACTTATCATCACAATGTTCGATGACCCCTGACATCACAATGTTCCATAACACCTGTCATCAAAATGTTCCATGACACTTTTCATCAAATTGCTCCATGACCCTGTCATCAGAATGCTCCCTGCCCTTCTCCTCAAAATGCACAACGCCCTTGCCATCAAAATGCTCCATGACCTTTGTCATCACAAATATCCATGACCCTTGGCATCAAAGTGCTCCATGTCATTGTCATCACAATGCTCCATGAACGCTCTCATCACATTGCTCCATGCCCTTGTCTTCACATAGCTCCATGACACATGTCATCAGAATGCTCCATGGCCTTCTCATCACAATGCCCCAAGCCCTGGCCATCACAATGCTCCATTACCACTGTCATAACAATGCTCCATGACCCCTGCCATCACGATGTTCCATGGCCTTGTCATCACAAGGCTCCATGACCCTTCTCATCACAATGCTCCAAGAACACTGTAATCACAATGCTCTATGCACCTTTTCATCTCAATGATCCATGAACCCTGTCATCACAATGCACTATGCCCATCATCATAATGCTTCATGCTATTGTCATAACAACGAAATCAAAATGTTCCATGACCTCTGTCATAACAATGCTCCAAACCCTTGTGATCACAATATTCCATCACACTTGTCATCACAATGCCCCAGGATGCTCGTCATCACAATTATCCATGGTCTTCTCATCACAATGCTCCATGACCTTCGTCATCACAATGCTCAATACACTTGTCATCAATATGCTCCATGACACTTGTTGTCTATATGCTCCTTGAACCCTGTCATGACAAGGCTCCATGCCTTTTTCATCACAATGATCCATACCCATTTCATCACAATGCTCCAAGTCCCATGTAATCACAATGGGCCATGCCTTTGTCACCACAAAGCTCAATGACGCATGACATCAGAATGCTCCTTGGTCTTGTCCTCACAATGCTCCATGCCCTTGTCTTCACAATGATCCAAGACCCCTGTAATCACAATGCTCCATTCCCCTTTTTATCAGTATGCTCCATTCCTCTTTTAATCAGTATGCTCCATGGTTTTGTCATCACAGTGCTCCAGGACATTGTCATCACAATGCTTCACGACCTTGTCATCAAAATTTTCAATGGCCCTTGTCATCATAATGCTCCAAACCATAATCATTAAAATGCTCCATTATATTTGTCATCACAATCCTCCATTACATTTGGTATCACAAAGCTCCATGCCATTGTCATCGCCATGGTCCATGACATATGTCATCACAATGCTCCCTGACACCTGTCTTCACAATACTCCATGACCTTATCATCACAATGCTCCATGCCCTTGTCATCACAATGCACCATGCCCACTCTCATCACAATAATCTATGAAACTTGTCAGACCAATGCTCCATGCCACTGTCATCACAATGCTCCATGCCCTTGTCATCACAATGCTCCATGACCCCTGTCATCACAATGCTCCGTGACTCCAGTCATCACAATGCTTCATAACGTTTGTCATCACAATGGTCCATGCCCGCGTCATCACAAGGCTCTGTGACCTTTGTAACCACAATGCTCCATGAACTTTTCATCACAATTCTCAGAGAAACTTGTCATCACAATGCTCCATGTCTTTGTCAGAACAATGCTCCATGACCATTGTCATCACAATGTGCCACGCACATTTCATCACAACGTTCCAAACCTTGTCATTGCAATGCTCCATAAACCTTGTAATCACAGTGGTCCATGCACTTCTCATCAAAATGCTCTCTCACAAGAGATATCACAATGTTCCATCATTAGTCATCACAATACACCCTCATCCTTGTAATCACAATGTTCCATGACACTGTCATCACAATGCTACATCCCCTTATCATCACAATGTTCCATGACCCCTGCCATCACAATGTTCCATAAGCCCTGTCATCAAAATGCTCCATGACCCTTTCCATCCCAAAGATCCAAGACCCCTGACATCAAAATGTTCTATAACCACTGCCATCAAAATGTTCCATTACACTTTTTATCAAATTGCTGCATGACCCAGTCATCAAAATGCTCCCTGCCCTTCTCATCAAAATGCTCCATGACTTGTCATCACAAAGCTCCAAGACCCTTGGCATCACAATGCTCCATGTCATTGTCATCACAATGCTCCATGAACCCTCTCATCACATTGCTCCATGCCCTTGTCATCACACAGCTCCATGACACTTGTCATCACAATGCTCGATGCCCTTCTCATCACAATGCTCCATGCCCTTGTCATTACAGTCCTGCATGACCCATGTATCACAGTGTTCCGTGCCTTTGTCATCACAATACTCCATGCCCACTCTCATCACAATAATCCATGAAACATTTCAGACCAAAGTTCCATACCCTTCTCATCACAATGCTCCATTACCCCTGTCATAACAATGCACCATGACACCTGGCATCACAATGATCCACGGCCTAGTCATCACAAGGTTCCATGATAATTCTCATCACAATGCTCAAGACCCCTGATACCACAATGCTCCATGCCCTTGTCATCACAAAGCTCCATGACGCATGTCATCAGAATGTTCCATGGCCTTCTCATCACAATGCTCCATGCCCTTGTCATCACAATGCTCCAAGACCCTTGTCCTCACAATGCTCCATGCCCCATTTCATCTCAATGCTCCATGAACCCTGTCATCACAATGCTCCGAGACCCTTGTAATCACAATGCTCCATGCCCCTTTTCATCACAATGCTCCATGAACGCTCTCATTACATTGCTCCATGCACTTGTCTTCACATCGCTCCATGACACATGTCATCAGAATGCTCCATGGCCTTCTAATCACAATGCTCCATGCCCTGGCCATCACAATATCCATGACCCGTGCCATCACGATGTTCCATGGCCTTGTCATCACAAGGCTCCATGAAACTTCTCATCACAATGTTCCAATAACACTGTAATCACAATGCTCTAGGCCCCTTTTCATCTCAATGATCCATGAAACCTGTCATCACAATGCACAATGCCCATCATCATAATGCTTCATGCTATTGCCATAACAATGAAATCAAAATGTTCCATGACCTCTGTCGTAACAATGATCCAAACCCATGTAATCACAATATTCCATAACACTTGTCAACACAATGCCCCTTGACGCTCGTCATCACAATTAGCCATGGTCTTCTCATCACAATGCTCCATGACCTTCGTCATCACAATGCTCAATACACTTGTCATCAACATGCTCCCTGACACTTGTTGTCTGTATGCACCTTGAACGCTGTCATGACAAGGCTCCATGTGTTTTTCCTCCCAATGATGCATGCCCTTTTCATCAAAATGCTCCAAGACACATGTAATCACAATGGTCCATGCCATTGTCATCACAAAGCTCAATGACGCATGCCATCAGAATGCTCCTTGGTCTTCTCCTCACAATTCTCCATGCCCTTATCATCACAATGTTCCAAGACCCCTGTAATCACAATGCTCCGTGCCCCATTTCATCAGTATGCTCCATGAGACTTGTCATCACAAGGCTCCATAGTTTTGTCATCACAATTCTCCAGGACATTGTCCTCACAATGCTTCACGACCTTGTCCTGAAAATTTTCAATGGCCCTTGTCATCATAATGCTCCAAACCCTAATCATCACAATGCTCCATTATATTTGTCATCATAATCCTCCATTACATTGTGGATCACAGTGCTCCATGCCATTGTCTTCGCAATGGACCATGACATATGTCATCACAATGCTCCCTGACACCTGTCTTCACAATACTCCATGACCTTATCATCACAATGCTCGATGCCCTTGTCATTACAATGCACCATGCCCACTCTCATCACAATAATCTATGAAACATGTCAGACCAATGCTCCATGCCACTTTCATCACAATGCTCCCTGCCCTTGTCATCACAATGCTCCATGAAACCTGTCATCACAATGCTCCATGACCCCTGCCATCACGATGTTCCATGGCCTTGTCATCACAAGGCTCCATGACCCTTCTCATCACAATGCTCCAAGAACACTGTAATCACAATGCTTTATGCCCCTTTTCATCTCATTGATCCATGAACCCTGTCATCACAATGCACCATGCCCATCATCATAATGCTTCATGCTATTGACATAACAACGAAATCAAAATGTTCCATGACCTCTCTCATAACAATGCTCCAAACCCTTGTGATCACAATATTCCATAACACTTGTCATCACAATGCCCCAGGATGCTCGTCATCACAGTTATCCATGGTCTTCTCATCACAATGCTCCATGACCTTCGTCATCACAATGCTCAATACACTTGTCATCAACATGCTCCCTGACACTTGTTGTCTGTATGCCCCTTGAACCCTTTCATGACAAGGCTCCATGCCTTTTTCATCACAATGATCCATGCCCTTTTCATCACAATGCTCCAAGTCCCATGTAATCACAATGGTCCATGCCATTGTCATCACAAAGCTCAATGACGCATGCCATCAGAATGCTCCTTGGTCTTCTCCTCACAATGCTCCATGCCCTGGTCTTCACAATGTTCCAAGACCCCTGTAATCACAATGCTCCATTCCCCTTTTAATCAGTATGCTCCTTGAGACTTGTCATCACAAGGCTCCATGGTTTTGTCATCACAATGCTCCAGCACCTTGTCATCACAATGCTTCACGACCTTGTCATCAAAATTTTCAATGTCCCTTGTCATCATAATGCTCCAAACCCTAATCATCACAATGCTCCATTATATTTGTCATCACAATCCTCCATTACATTTGGTATCACAAAGCTCCATGTCATTGTCATCGCCATGGACCATGACATATGTCATCACAATGCTCCCTGACACCTGTCTTCACAATACTCCATGACCTTATCATCACAATGCTCCATGCCCTTGTCATCACAATGCACCATGCCCACTCTCATCACAATAATCTATGAAACTTGTCAGACCAATGCTCCATGCGACTGTCATCACAATGCTCCATGCCCTTGTCATCACAATGCTCCATGACCCCTGTCATCACAATATTCCGTGACTCCAGTCATCACAATGCTTCATAACGTTTGTCATCACAATGGTCCATGCCCGCGTCATCACAAGGCTCTGTGACCCTTTTAACCACAATGCTCCATGAAGTTTTCATCACAATGCACTTTGACCCTTGTCATCACAATGCTCCATGTCTTGTCAGAACAATGCTCCATGACCATTGTCATCACAATGTGCCACGCGCATTTCATCACAACGTTCCAAACCTTGTCATTGCAATGCTCCATAAACCTTGTAATCACAATGGTCCATGCACTTCTCATCAAAATGCTCTCTCACCAGGGATATCACAATGTTCCATCAATAGTCATCACAATACACCCTCATCCTTGTAATCACAATGTTCCATGACACTGTCATCACAATGCTACATCCCCTTATCATCACAATGTTCCATGACCCCTGCCATCACAATGTTCCATAAGCCCTGTCATCAAAATGCTCCATGACCCTTTCCATCCCAAAGCTCCAAGACCCCTGCCATCACAATGTTCTATAACCCCTGCCATCAAAATGTTCCATTACACTTTTTTATCAAATTGCTGCATGACCCGGTCATCAAAATGCTCCCTGCCCTTCTCATCAAAATGCTCCATGACTTGTCATCACAAAGCTCCAAGACCCTTGGCATCACAATGCTCCATGTCATTGTCATCACAATGCTCCATGAACCCTCTCATCACATTGCTCCATGCCCTTGTCATCACACAGCTCCATGACACTTGTCATCCCAATGCTCGATGCCCTTCTCATCACAATGCTCCATGCCCTTGTCATTACAGTCCTGCATGACCCATGTATCACAGTGTTCCGTGCCCTTGTCATCACAATGCTCCATGCCCACTCTCATCACAGTAATCCATGAAACATTTCAGACCAAAGTTCCATACCCTTCTCATCACAATGCTCCATTACCCCTGCCATCACAATGCACCATGACACCTGCCATCACAGTGATCCACGGCCTAGTCATCACAAGGTTCCATGATAATTCTCATCACAATGCTCAAGACCCCTGATATCACAATGCTCCATGCCCTTGTCATCACAAAGCTCCATGACACATGTCATCAGAATGTTCGATGGCCTTCTCATCACAATGCTCCTTGCCCTTGTCATCACAATGCTCCAAGACCCTTGTCATCACAATGCTCCATGCCCCTTTTCATCTCAATGCTCCATGAAATCTGTCATCACAATGCTCCAAGACCCTTGTCATCACAATGCTCCATGTCCCTTTTCATCTCAATGCTCCATGAACCCTGTCATCACAATGCACCATGCCCATCATCATAATGCTTCAGGCTATTGTCATCACAATGAAATCAATATTCTGCATGACCTCTGTCATCATAATGCTCAAAACCCTTGTGATCACAATGTTGCATAACACGTATCATCACAACACCCCATGACGCTCATCATCACAATTATCCATGGTCTTCTCGTCACAATTCTCCATGATCTTTGTCATCACAATGCTCAATACACTTGTCATCACAATGCTCCCTGACCCTTGTCGTCAGTATGCTCCTTGAACTCTGTCAGGACAAGTTTCCATGCATTTTTCATCACAATGATCCATGACCATTTCATCACAATGCTCCAAGGTCCCTGTAATCACAATGCTCCATGCCCTTGTCATCACAAAACTCCATGACACATGTCATCAGAATGCTCAATTGCCTTCTCATCACACTGCTCTATGCCCTAGTCATAACAATGCTCCAAGAACCCTGTAATCACAATGCTCCATGCCCCTTTTCATCAGAATGCTCCATGAGACTTGCCATCACAAGTCTCCATGGTCTTCTCATCACAATGTTCCAGGACCTTGACATCACCATGATCCATTCCCTTGTCATCACAATGCTCCATGACCCCTGTCATCACAATAATCCATGAACATTTTCAGCCCAATGCTCCACGACCTTCTCATCACAATGCTCCATTGCCAATATCATCACAATGCTCCATGACCACTGTCATCACAACACTCCATGACACCTGACAAAACAATGATCCAGGACTCTTGTCATCACAATGCTCCATTAACTTGTCGTCACAATGCTACATGACACCTGTCATCACAACTCTCCATGAACATTTTCAGCCCAGTGCTCCATGACCCTTGTCATCGCAATGATCCATGCCCTTGTCATCCCAATGCTCCATGACCCCTGTATTCACAATGCTCCTTGACGCTTGTCATCACAGTGCTCCATGACACATGTCATCACAATGCTCCATGCCTTTGTCAGCAAACTGCTACATGACCTTGTCATTACAATGCTCTATGCACTTGTCATCACAATACTCCATTTCCATTGTCATCACAATCCTCCATGAACTTTGGGATCACATTGCTTCATGCCCTAGTCATCACAATGCTCCATGCTCCTTGAAATCAAAATGATCCATGACCTCTGTCATCACAATGCTCCAAACCCTTGTGATCACCATGTTCCATAACACTTGTCATCACCACGCTCCATGATGCCTGTCATCACAATACTCCATGCCCTTTTCATTACAATGCTCCATGACCATTGTCACCACAATTCTCAATACACTTGTCATCACAATGCTCCGTGACGCTTGTCATCAGAATGCTCCTTGAACCCTGTAACGAAAAGGCTCCATGCCTTTTTCATCACAATGCCCCATGCCATTTTCATCACAATGCTCCATGCCATTGTCATCAAAATACTCCACAAGCTTGTCATCAGAATGCTCCATGACCCTTGTCATCACAATTCTCCATGCACTTGTCAGCAAAATGCCCCCTGACCCTTATCATCACAATGCTCCAAGCCATTGTCATCTGAATCCTCCCTGACACTTGGCATCACAATGCTCCATGCCATCCTCATCACAATGGGCCATTACATATGTGATCACAATGCTCCCTGACACCTGTCTTCACAATACGGCATGACCTGGTCATCACAATGCTCCATGCCCTTGTCATTACAGTGTGCCATTCAAACTCTCATTGCAATACTCTATGAAATTTATTAGACCAATGTTCCATGCCCTTGTCATCACAATGCTCCATGATCCCTGTCATCACAATGCTCCGTGTCTCCAGTCATCACAATGCTCCATGACCCCTGTCATCACAATGCTCCGTGACTCTAGTCATCACAATGCTTCATGAACTTTGTCATCACAATGGTCCATACCCTTGTCATCAACAGTCTCTGTGACCTTTTTAACCACAATGCTCCATGAACTTTTCATCACAACGCTCTTAGACCCTTGTCATCACAATGCTCTATGCTTTTCTCACACAATGCTCCATGACCCTTGTTATCACAATGCTCCATGCCCATGTCAGCACAATGCTCCATGACACATGTCATCACAATGCACCATGCGCTTGTCATCACAGTGCTCCACAACATTGTCATCACAATGCTCCATAAAATTTGTCATCACAATGCTGCACGCACTTCTCATCAAAATGCTCTCTCACCACTGATATCACAATGCTACATCACTATTTGTCACAATACTCCCTAACCCCTGTCATCACAATGTTCCATGACTCCTGTCATCACAATGCTACATGCACTTATCATCACAATGTTAGATGACCCCTGACATCACAATGTTCCATAACACTTGTCATCAAAATGTTCCATGCCACTTTTCATCTAATTGTTCCAGAACCCTGTCATCACAATGCTCCCTACCCTTCTCATCACAATGCACAACGCCCTTGCCATCAAAATGCTCCATGACCTTTGTCATCACAAGATCCATGACCCTTGGCATCACAATGCTCCATGTCATTGTCATCACAATGCTCCATGAACGCTCTCATTACATTGCTCCATGCACTTGTCTTCACATCGCTCCATGACACATGTCATCAGAATGCTCCATGGCCTTCTCATCACAATGTTCCATGCCCTGGCCATCACAATATCCATGACCCGTGCCATCACGATGTTCCATGGCCTTGTCATCACAAGGCTCCATGACACTTCTCATCACAATGTTCCAATAACACTGTAATCACAATGCTCTAGGCCCCTTTTCATCTCAATGATCCATGAAACCTGTCATCACAATGCACAATGCCCATCATCATAATGCTTCATGCTATTGCCATAACAATGAAATCAAAATGTTCCATGACCTCTGTCGTAACAATGATCCAAACCCATGTAATCACAATATTCCATAACACTTGTCAACACAATGCCCCTTGACGCTCATCATCACAATTAGCCATGGTCTTCTCATCACAATGCTCCATGACCTTCGTCATCACAATGCTCAATACACTTGTCATCAACATGCTCCCTGACACTTGTTGTCTGTATGCTCCTTGAATCCTGTCATGACAAGGCTCCATGTCTTTTTCCTCCCAATGATGCATGCCCTTTTCATCAAAATGCTCCAAGACACATGTAATCACAATGGTCCATGCCATTGTCATCACAAAGCTCAATGACGCATGCCATCAGAATGCTCCTTGGTCTTCTCCTCACAATTCTCCATGCCCTTATAATCACAATGTTCCAAGACCCCTGTAATCACAATGCTCCGTGCCCCATTTCATCAGTATGCTCCATGAGACTTGTCATCACAAGGCTCCATAGTTTTGTCATCACAATTCTCCAGGACATTGTCCTCACAATGCTTCACGACCTTGTCCTGAAAATTTTCAATGGCCCTTGTCATCATAATGCTCCAAACCCTAATCATCACAATGCTCCATTATATTTGTCATCATAATCCTCCATTACATTGGGGATCACAGTGCTCCATGCCATTGTCTTCGCAATGGACCATGACATATGTCATCACAATGCTCCCTTACACCTGTCTTCACAATACTCCATGACCTTATCAACACAATGCTCGATGCCCTTGTCATTACAATGCACCATGCCCACTCTCATCACAATAATCTATGAAACATGTCAGACCAATGCTCCATGCCACTTTCATCACAATGCTCCATGCCCTTGTCATCACAATGCTCCATGACCCCTGTCATCACAATGCTCCGTGACTCCAGTGATCACAATGCATCATAACGTTTGTCATCACAATGGTCCATGCCCGCGTCATCACAAGGCTCTGTGACCTTTGTAACCACAATGCTCCATGCACTTTTCATCACAATTCTCTGTGAAACTTGTCATCACAGTGCTCCATGTCTTTGTCAGAACAATGCTCAATGTCCATTGTCATCACAATGTGCCTCACGCATTTCATCACAAACGTCCACAACCTTGTCATTGCAATGCTCCATAAACCTTGTAATCACAATGGTCCATGCACTTCTCATCAAAATGCTCTCTCACCAGAGATATCACAATGTTCCATCACTAGTCATCACAATACTCCTACACCCTTGTAATCACAAAGTTCCATGACCCTGTCATCACAATGCTACATCCCCATATCATCACAATGTTCCATGACCCCTGCCATCACAATGTTCCATAAGTCCTGTCATCAAAATGCTCAATGACCCTTTCCATCCCAAAGCTCCAAGACCCCTGACATCACAATATTCTATAACCCATGCCATCAAAATGTTCCATTATACTTTTTATCAAATTGCTGCATGACCCAGTCATCAAAATGCTCCCTGCCCTTCTCATCAAAATGCTCCATGGCTTGTCATCACAAAGCTCCATGACACTTGTCATCACAATGCTTGATGCCCTTCTCATCACAATGCTCCATGCCCTTGTCATTACACTCCTGCATGACCCATGTATCACAGTGTTCCGTGCCCTTGTCATCACAATGCTCCATGCCCACTCTCATCACAATAATCCATGAAACATTTCACACCAAAGTTCCATACCCTTCTCATCACAATGCTCCATTACCCCTGTCATAACAATGCACCATGACACCTGCCATCACAATGATCCACGGCCTAGTCATCAAAAGGTTCCATGATAATTCTCATCACAATGCTCAAGACCCCTGATATCACAATGCTGCATGCCCTGGTCATCACAAAGCTCCATGACGCACGTCATCAGAATGTTCCATGGCCTTCTAATCACAATGCTCCTTGCCCTTGTCATCACAATGCTCCTTGCCCTTGTCATCACTATGCTCCAAGACCCTTGTCATCACAATGCTCCATGCCGCTTTTCATCTCAATGCTCCATGAACCCTGTCATCACAATGCACCATGCCCATCATCATAATGCTTCAGGCTATTGTCATCACAATGAAATCAATATTCTGCATGACCTCTGTCATCATAATGCTCTAAACCCTTGTGATCACAATGTTGCATAACACGTATCATCACAACACCCCATGACGCTCATCATCACAATTATCCATGGTCTTCTCATCACAATGTTCCATGATCTTTGTCATCACAATGCTCAATACACTTGTCATCACAATGCTCCCTGACCCTTGTCATCAGTATGCTCCTTGAACCCTGTCATGACAAGTTTCCATGCATTTTTCATCACAATGATCCATGACCATTTCATCACAATGCTCCAAGGTCCCTGTAATCACAATGCTCCATGCCGTTGTCATCACAAAACTCCATGACGCATGTCATCAGAATGCTCCATGGCCTTCTCATCACAATGCTCTATGCCCTAGTAATAACAATGCTCCAAGACCCCTGTAATCACAATGTTCCATGCCCCTTTTCATCAGAATGCTCCATGAGACTTGCCATCACAAGTCTCCATGGTCTTCTCATCACAATGTTCCAGGAACTTGACATCACCATGATCCATTCCCTTGTCATCACAATGCTCCATGACCCCTGTCATCACAATACTCCATGAACATTTTCAGCCCAATGCTCAACGACCTTCTCATCACAATGCTCCACTGCAAATATCATCACAATACTCCATGACCACTGTCATCACAACACTCCATGACATCTGACACCACAATGATCCAGGACTCTTGTCATCACCATGCTCCATTCTCTTGTCTTCACAATGCTACATGACACCTGTCATCACAACTCTCCATGAACATTTTCAGCCCAGTGCTCCATGACCCTTGTCATTACAATATTCCATGCCCTTGTCATCCCAATGCTCCATGACCCCTGTATTCACAATGCTCCTTGACGCTTGTAATCACAGTGCTCCATGACACATGTCATCACAATGCTCCAGGCCTTTGTCAGCAAAATGCTACATGACCTTGTCATTACAGTGCTCTATGTGCTTGTCATCACAATACTCCATTTCCATTGTCATCACAATCCTCCATGAACTTTGGGATCACATTGCTTCATGCCCTTGTCATCACAATGCTCCATGCTCCTTGAAATCAAAATGATCCATGACCTCTGTCATCACAGTGCTCCAATCCCTTGTGATCACAATGTTCCATAACACTTTTCATCACAATGCTCCATGATGCCTTTCATCACAATACTCCATGCCGTTTTCATCACAATGCTCCATGACATTTGTCACCACAATTCTCAATACACTTGTCATCACAATGCTCCCTGACACTTGTCATCAGAATGCTCCTTGAACCCTGTCACGGAAAGGCTCCATGCCTTTTTCATCACAAAGCCCCATGCCATTTTCATCAAAATGCTCCATGCCATTGTCATCAAAATACTCCACAAGCTTGTCATCAGAATGCTCCATGACCCATGCCATCACAATTCTCCATGCACTTGTCAGCACAATGCTCCCTGACCCTTGTCATCACAATGCTCCAAGCCATTGTCATCACAATGCTCCATTACGTTTGTCATCAGAATCCTCCCTGCCACTTGGCATCACTATGCTCCATGCCATCCTCATCACAATGGGCCATTACATATGTAATCACAATGCTCCCTGACACCTGTCTTCACAATACGGCATGACCTGATCTTCAAAATGCTCCATTCCCTTGTCATCACAGTGTGCCATTCCAACTCTCATCGCAATACTCCATGAAAGTTATTAGACCAATGTTCCATGCCCTTGTCATCACAATGCTCCATGCCCTTGTTATCACAATGCTCCATGACCCCTGTCATCACAATGCTCCGTGACTCCAGTCATCACAATGCTTCATGTCCTTTGTCATCACAATGGTCCATGCCCTCGTCATCAACAGTCTCTGTGACATTTTTAACCCCAATGCTCCATGAACTTTTCATCACAATGCTCTTTGACCCTTGTCATCACAATGCTCTATGCCTTTCTCAGCACAATGCTCCATGACCCTTGTCATCACAATGCTCCATGCGCTTGTCAGCACAATGCTCCATGACACATGTCATCACAATGCACCATGTGCTTGTCATCACAGTGCTCCACAACATTGTCATCACAATGCTCCATAAAATTTTTCATCACAATGCACCATGCACTTCTCATCAAAATGCTCTCTCACCACTGATATCACAATGCTACATCACTATTTGTCACAATACTCCCTCATCCCTGTCATCACAATGTTCCATGACACTTTTCATCAAATTGCTCCATGACCCTGTCATCAGTATGCTCCCTGCCCTTCTCATCACAATGCACAACGCCCTTGCCATCAAAATGCTCCATGAACTTGTCATCACAAAGATCCATGACACTTGGCATCACAATGCTCCATGTCACTGTCATCACAATGCTCCATGAACGCTCTCATCACATTGCTCCATGCCCTTGTCTTCACATAGCTCCATGACACGTGTCATCAGAATGCTCCATGGCCTTCTCATCACAATGCTCCAAACCCTTGCCATCACAAAGCTCCATTACACCTGTCATAACAATGCTCCATGACCCCTGCCATCACGATGTTCCATGGCCTTGTCATCACAAGGCTCCATGACCCTTCTCATCACAATGCTCCAAGAACACTGTAATCACAATGCTCTATGCCCCTTTTCATCTCAATGATCCATGAACCCTGTCATCACAATGCACCATGCCCATCATCATAATGCTTCATGCTATTGTCATCAAAACGAAATCAAAATGTTCCATGACCTCTGTCATAACAATGCTCCAAACCCTTGTGATCACAATATTCCATAACACTTGTCATCACAATGCCCCAGGATGCTTGTCATCACAATTATCCATGGTCTTCTCATCACAATGCTCCATGACCTTCGTCATCACAATGCTCAATACACTTGTCATCAACATGCTCCCTGACACTTGTTGTCTGTATGCTCCTTGAGCCCTGTCATGACAAGGCTCCATGCCTTTTTCATCACAATGATCCACGCCCTTTTCATCACAATGCTCCAAGTCCCATGTAATCACAATGGTCCATGCCATTGTCATCCCAAAGCTCAATGACGCATGCCATCAGAATGCTCCTTGATCTTCTCCTCACAATGCTCCATGCCCTTGTCTTCACAGTGTTCCAAGACCCCTGTAATCACAATGCTCCTTTCCCCTTTTAATCAGTATGCTCCATGAGACTTGTCATCACAAGGCTCCATGGTTTTGTCATCACAATGCTCCAGGACCTTGTCATCACAATGCTTCACGACCTTGTCATCAAAATTTTCAATGGCCCTTTTCATCATAATGCTCCAAACCCTAATCATCGCAATGCTCCATTATATTTGTCATCACAATCCTCCATTACATTTGGTATCACAAAGCTCCATGCCATTGTCATCGCCATGGACCATGACATATGTCATCACAATACTCCCTGACACCTGTCTTCACAATACTCCATTACCTTATCATCACAATGCTCCATGCCCTTGTCATCACAATGCACCATTCCCACTCTCATCACAATAATCTATGAAACTTGTCAGACCAATGCTCCATGCCACTCTCATGAGAATGTTCCATGGACTTCTCATCACAATGCTCCAAGCCCTTGCCTCCACAATGCTCCATTACCCCTGTCATAACAATGCTCCATGACCCCTGCCATCACGATGTTCCATGGCCTTGTTATCACAAGGCTCCATGACCCTTCTCATCACAGTGCTCCAAGAACACTGTAATCATAATGCTCTATGCCCCTTTTCATCTCAATGATCCATGAACCCTGTCATCACAATGCTCTATGCCCATCATCATAATGCTTCATGCTATTGTCATAAAAACGAAATCAAAATGTTCCAAGACCTCTGTCATAACAATGCTCCAAACCCTTGTGATCACAATATTCCATAACACTTGTCATCACAATGCCCCAGGATGCTCGTCATCACAATTATCCATGGTCTTCTCATCACAATGCTCCATGACCTTCGTCATCACAATGCTCAATACACTTGTCATCAACATGCTCCCTGACACTTGTTGTCTGTATGCTCCTTGAACCCTGTCATGACCAGTCTCCATGCCTTTTTCATCACAATGATCCATGCCCTTGTCTTCACAATGCACCATTCCCACTCTCATCACAATAATCTATGAAACTTGTCAGACCAATGCTCCATGCCACTGTCATCACAATGCTCCATGCCCTTGTCATCACAATGCTCCATGACCCCTGTCATCACAATGCTCCGTGACTCCAGTCATCACAATGCATCGTAACGTTTGTCATCACAATGGTCCATGCCCGCGTCATCACAAGGCTCTGTGACCTTTGTAACCACAATGCTCCATGCACTTTTCATCACAATTCTCTGTGAAACTTGTCATCACAGTGCTCCATGTCTTTGTCAGAACAATGCTCCATGTCCCTTGTCATCACAATGTGCCTCACGCATTTCATCACAAACGTCCACAACCTTGTCATTGCAATGCTCCATAAACCTGGTAATCACAATGGTCCATGCACTTCTCATCAAAATGCTCTCTCACCAGAGATATCACAATGTTCCATCAATAGTCATCACAATACTCCTACACCCATGTAATCACAAAGTTCCATGACACTGTCATCACAATGCTACATTCCCATATCATCACAATGTTCCATGACCCCTGCCATCACAATGTTCCATAAGTTCTGTCATCAAAATGCTCAATGACCCTTTCCATCCCAAAGCTCCAAGACCCCTGACATCACAATGTTCTATAACACATGCCATCAAAATGTTCCATTACACTTTTTATCAAATTGCTGCATGACCCGGTCATCAAAATGCTCCCTGCCCTTCTCATCAAAATGCTCCATGACTTGTCATCACAAAGCTCCAAGACCCTTGGCATCACAATGCTCCATGTCATTGTCATCACAATGCTCCATGAACACTCTCATCACATTGCTCCATGCCCTTGTCATCACACAGCTCCATGACACTTGTCATCACAATGCTCGATGCCCTTCTCATCACAATGCTCCATGCCCTTGTCATTACAGTCCTGAATGACCCAAGTATCACAGTGTTCCGTGCCCTTGTCATCACAATGTTCCATGCACATTCTCATCACAATCATCCATGAAACATTTCAGACCAAAGTTCCATAGCCTTCTCATCACAATGCTCCATTACCACTGTCATAACAATGCACCATGACACCTGCCATCACAGTGATCCACGGCCTAGTCTTCACAAGCTTCCATGATATTTCTCATCACAATGCTCAAGACACATGATATCACAATGCTCCATACCCTTGTCATCATAAACGTCCATGACGCATGTCATCAGAATATTCCATGGGCTTCTCATCACAATGCTCCATGCCCTTGTCATCACAATGCTCCAAGACCCTTGTCATCACAATGCTCCATGCCCCATTTCATCTCAATGCTCCATGAAATCTGTCATCACAATGCTCCAAGACCCTTGTCATCACAATGCTCCATGCCCATTTTCATCTCAATGCTCCATGAACCCTGTCATCACAATGCTCCATGCCCATCATCATAATGCTTCAGGCTATTGTCATCACAATGAAATCAATATTCTGCATGACCTCTGTCATCATAATGCTCCAAACCCTTGTGATCACAATGTTGCATAACACGTATCATCACAACACCCCATGACGCTCATCATCACAATTATCCATGGTCTTCTCATCACAATTCTCCATGATCTTTGTCATCACAATGCTCAATACACTTGTCATCACAATGCTCCCTGACCCTTGTCGTCAGTATGCTCCTTGAACCCTGTCATGACAAGTTTCCATGCATTTTTCATCACAATGATCCATGACCATTTCATCACAATGCTCCAAGGTCCCTGTAATCACAATGCTCCATGCCCCTGTCATCACAAACTCCATGATGCATGTCATCAGAATGCTCCATGGCCTTCTCATCACAATGCTCTATGCCCTAGTCATAACAATGCTCCACGACCTCTGTAATCACAATGCTCCATGCCCCTTTTCATCAGAATGATCCATGAGACTTGCCATCACAAGTCTCCATGGTCTTCTCATCACAATGTTCCTGGACCTTGACATCACCATGATCCATTCCCTTGTCATCACAATGCTCCATGACCCCTGTCATCACAATAATCCATGAACATTTTCAGCCCAATGCTCCACGACCTTCTCATCACAATGCTCCATTGCCAATATCATCACAATGCTCCATGACCACTGTCATCACAACACTCCATGACACCTGACAACACAATGATCCAGGACTCTTGTCATCACAATGCTCCATTCCCTTGTCGTCACAATGCTACATGACACCTGTCATCACAACTCTCCATGAACATTTTCAGCCCAGTGCTCCATAACACTTGTCATCACAATGATCCATGCCATTGTCATCCCAATGCTCCATGACCCCTGTATTCACAATGATCCTTGATGCTTGTCATCACTGTGCTCCATGACACATGTCATCACAATTGTCCATGCCCTCGTCATCAACAGTCTCTGTGACCATTTTAACGACAATGCTCCATGAACTTTTCATCACAATGCTCTTTGACCCTTGTCATCACAATGCTCTATGCCTTTCTCAGCACAATGCTCCATGACCCTTGTCATCACAATGTTCCATTAGCTTGTCAGCACAATGCTCCATCACACATTTCATCACAATGCAACATGCACTTGTCATCACAGTGCTCCACAACATTGTCATCACAATGCTCCATAAAATTTGTCATCACAATGCTCCCTGCACTTCTCATCAAAATTCTCTCTAACAACTGATATCACAATGCTACATCACTATTTGTCATAATACTCCCTCACCCCTGTCATCACAATGTTCCATGACTCCTGTCATCACAATGCTACATGCACTTATCATCACAATGTTCGATGATCCCTGAAATCACAATGTTCCATTACACTTGTCATCAAAATGTTCCATGACACTTTTCATCATATTGCTCCATGACCCTGTCATCAGAATGCTCCCTGCCCATCTCCTCACAGTGCACAACGCCCTTGCCATCAAAATGCTCCATGACCTTTGTCATCACAAAGATCCATGACCCTTGGCATCACAATGCTCCATTTCATTGTCATCACAATGTTCCATGAAATCTCTCATCACATTGTTCCATGCCCTTGTCTTCACATAGCTCCATGACACATGTCATCAGAATGCTCCATGGCCTTCTCATCACAATGCTCCATGCCCTTGGCATCACAATGCTCCATGACACCTGTCATAACAATGCTCCATGACCCCTTCCATCACGATGTTCCTTGGCCTTGTCATCACAAGGCTCCATGACCCTTCTCATCACAATGCTCCAAGAACACTGTAATCACAATGCTATATGCCCCTTTTCATCTCAATGATCCATGAACCCTGTCATCACAAGGCACCATGCCCATCATCATAATGCTTCATGCTATTGTCATTAGAACGAAATCAAAATGTTCCATGACCTCTGTCATAACAATGCTCCAAACCCTTGTGATCACAATATTCCATAACACTTGTCATCACAATGCCTCATGATGCTCGTCATCACAATTATCCATGGTCTTCTCATCACAATGCTCCAAGACCTTGGTCATCACAATGCTCAATACACTTGTCATCAACATGCTCCCTGACACTTGTTGTCTGTATGCTCCTTAAACCATGTCATGACAAGGCTCCATGCCTTTTTCATCACAATGATCCATGCCCTTTTCTTCACAATGCTCCAAGTCCCATGTAATCACAATGGTCCATGCCATTGTCATCACAAAGCTCAATGACGCATGCCATCAGAATGCTCCTTGTTCTTCTCCTCACAATGCTCCATGCCCTGGTCTTCACAATGTTCCAAGACACCTGTAATCACAATGCTCCATTCCCCTTTTAATCAGTATGCTCCATGAGACTTGTCATCACAAGGTTCCATGGTTTTGTCATCACAATGCTCCAGGACCTTGTCATCACAATGCTTCACGACCTTGTCATCAAAATTTTCAATGGCCCTTGTCATCATAATGCTCCAAACACTAATCATCACAATGCTCCATTATATTTGTCATCACAATCCTCCATTACATTTGGTATCACAAAGCTCCATGCCATTGTCATCGCCAGGGACCCTGACATATGTCATCACAATGCTCCCTGACACCTGTCTTCACAATACTCCATGACCTTATCATCACAATGCTCCATGCCCTTGTCTTCACAATGCACCATTCCCACTCTCATCACAATAATCTATGAAACTGGTCAGACCAATGCTCCATGCCACTGTCATCACAATGCTCCATGCCCTTGTCATCACAATGCTCCATGACCCCTGTCATCACAATGCTCCGTGACTCCAGTCATCACAATGCATCGTAACGTTTGTCATCACAATGGTCCATGCCCGCGTCATCACAAGGCTCTGTGACCTTTGTAACCACAATGCTCCATGCACTTTTTATCACAATTCTCTGTGAAACTTGTCATCACAGTGCTCCATGTCTTTGTCAGAACAATGCTCCATGTCCATTGTCATCACAATGTGCCTCACGCATTTCATCACAAACGTCCACAACTTTGTCATTGCAATGCTCCATAAACCTGGTAATCACAATGGTCCATGCACTTCTCATCAAAATGCTCTCTCACCAGAGATATCACAATGTTCCATCAATAGTCATCACAGTACTCCTACACCCATGTAATCACAAAGTTCCATGACCCTGTCATCAGAATGCTACATCCCCATATCATCACAATGTTCCATGACCCCTGCCATCACAATGTTCCATAAGTCCTGTCATCAAAATGCTCAATGACCCTTTCCATCCCAAAGCTCCAAGACCCCTGACCTCACAATGTTCTATAACACATGCCATCAAAATGTTCCATTACACTTTTTATCAAATTGCTGCATGACCCGGTCATCAAAATGGTCCCTGCCCTTCTCATCAAAATGCTCCATGACTTGTCATCACAAAGCTCCAAGACCCTTGGCATCACAATGCTCCATGTCATTGTCATCACAATGCTCCATGAACCCTCTCATCACAATGCTCGATGCCCTTCTCATCACAATGCTCCATGCCCTTGTCATTACAGTCCTGAATGACCCAAGTATCACAGTCTTCCGTGCCCTTGTCATCACAATGCTCCATGCACATTCTCATCACAATGATCCATGAAACATTTCAGACCAAAGTTCCATAGCCTTCTCATCACAATGCTCCATTACCACTGTCATAACAATGCACCATGACACCTGCCATCACAGTGATCCACGGCCTAGTCTTCACAAGCTTCCATGATATTTCTCATCACAATGCTCAAGACACATGATATCACAATGCTCCATACCCTTGTCATCATAAACGTCCATGACGCATGTCATCAGAATATTCCATGGGCTTCTCATCACAATGCTCCATGCCCTTGTCATCACAATGCTCCAAGACCCTTGTCATCACAATGCTCCATGCCCATTTTCATCTCAATGCTCCATGAACCCTGTCATCACAATGCTCCATGCCCATCATCATAATGCTTCAGGCTATTGTCATCACAATGAAATCAATATTCTGCATGACCTCTGTCATCATAATGCTCCAAACCCTTGTGATCACAATGTTGCATAACACGTATCATCACAACACCCCATGACGCTCATCATCACAATTATCCATGGTCTTCTCATCACAATTCTCCATGATCTTTGTCATCACAATGCTCAATACACTTGTCATCACAATGCTCCCTGACCCTTGTCGTCAGTATGCTCCTTGAACCCTGTCATGACAAGTTTCCATGCATTTTTCATCACAATGATCCATGACCATTTCATCACAATGCTCCAAGGTCCCTGTAATCACAATGCTCCATGCCCTTGTCATCACAAAACTCCATGATGCATGTCATCAGAATGCTCCATGGCCTTCTCATCACAATGCTCTATGCCCTAGTCATAACAATGCTCCACGACCCCTGTAATCACAATGCTCCATGCCCCTTTTCATCAGAATGCTCCATGAGACTTGCCATCACAAGTCTCCATGGTCTTCTCATCACAATGTTCCTGGACCTTGACATCACCATGATCCATTCCCTTGTCATCACAATGCTCCATGACCCCTGTCATCACAATAATCCATGAACATTTTCAGCCCAATGCTCCACGACCTTCTCATCACAATGCTCCATTGCGAATATCATCACAATGCTCCATGACCACTGTCATCACAACACTCCATGACACCTGACAACACAATGATCCAGGACTCTTGTCATCACAATGCCCCATTCCCTTGTCGTCACAATGCTACATGACACCTGTCATCACAACTCTCCATGAACATTTTCAGCCCAGTGCTCCATGACCCTTGTCATCACAATGATCCATGCCATTGTCATCCCAATGCTCCATGACCCCTGTATTCACAATGATCCTTGATGCTTGTCATCACTGTGCTCCATGACACATGTCATCACAATGGTCCATGCCCTCGTCATCAACAGTCTCTGTGACCATTTTAACGACAATGTTCCATGAACTTTTCATCACAATGCTCTTTGACCCTTGTCATCACAATGCTCTATGCCTTTCTCAGCACAATGCTCCATGACCCTTGTCATCACAATGCTCCATTGGCTTGTCAGCACAATGCTCCATCACACATTTCATCACAATGCAACATGCACTTGTCATCACAGTGCTCCACAACATTGTCATCACAATGCTCCATAAAATTTGTCATCACAATGCTCCCTGCACTTCTCATCAAAATGCTCTCTAACAACTGATATCACAATGCTACATCACTATTTGTCATAATACTCCCTCACCCCTGTCATCACAATGTTCCATGACTCCTGTCATCACAATGCTACATGCACTTATCATCACAATGTTCGATGATCCCTGAAATCACAATGTTCCATTACACTTGTCATCAAAATGTTCCATGACACTTTTCATCAAATTGCTCAATGACCCTGTCATCAGAATGCTCCCTGCCCTTCTCCTCACAATGCACAACGCCCTTGCCATCAAAATGCTCCATGACCTTTGTCATCACAAAGATCCATGACCCTTGGCATCACAATGCTCCATTTCATTGTCATCACAATGTTCCATGAAATCTCTCATCACATTGCTCCATGCCCTTGTCTTCACATAGCTCCATGACACATGTCATCAGAATGCTCCATGGCCTTCTCATCACAATGCTCCATGCCCTTGGCATCACAATGCTCCATGACACCTGTCATAACAATGCTCCATGACCCCTTCCATCACGATGTTCCTTGGCATTGTCATCACAAGGCTCCATGACCCTTCTCATCACAATGCTCCAAGAACACTCTAATCACAATGCTATATGCCCCTTTTCATCTCAATGATCCATGAACCCTGTCATCACAAGGCACCATGCCCATCATCATAATGCTTCATGCTATTGTCATTAGAACGAAATCAAAATGTTCCATGACCTCTGTCATAACAATGCTCCAAACCCTTGTGATCACAATATTCCATAACACTTGTCATCACAATGCCTCATGATGCTCGTCATCACAATTATCCATGGTCTTCTCATCACAATGCTCCAAGACCTTGGTCATCACAATGCTCAATACACTTGTCATCAACATGCTCCCTGACACTTGTTGTCTGTATGCTCCTTAAACCCTGTCATGACAAGGCTCCATGCCTTTTTCATCACAATGATCCATGCCCTTTTCTTCACAATGCTCCAAGTCCCATGTAATCACAATGGTCCATGCCATTGTCATCACAAAGCTCAATGACGCATGCCATCTGAATGCTCCTTGTTCTTCTCCTCACAATGCTCCATGCCCTGGTCTTCACAATGTTCCAAGACACCTGTAATCACAATGCTCCATTCCCCTTTTAATCAGTATGCTCCATGAGACTTGTCATCACAAGGTTCCATGGTTTTGTCATCACAATGCTCCAGGACCTTGTCATCACAATGCTTCACGACCTTGTCATCAAAATTTTCAATGGCCCTTGTCATCATAATGCTCCAAACACTAATCATCACAATGCTCCATTATATTTGTCATCACAATCCTCCATTACATTTGGTATCACAAAGCTCCATGCCATTGTCATCGCCAGGGACCCTGACATATGTCATCACAATGCTCCCTGACACCTGTCTTCACAATACTCCATGACCTTATCATCACAATGCTCCATGCCCTTGTCTTCACAATGCACCATTCCCACTCTCATCACAATAATCTATGAAACTTGTCAGACCAATGCTCCATGCCACTGTCATCACAATGCTCCATGCCCTTGTCATCACAATGCTCCATGACCCCTGTCATCACAATGCTCCGTGACTCCAGTCATCACAATGCATCGTAACGTTTGTCATCACAATGGTCCATGCCCGCGTCATCACAAGGCTCTGTGACCTTTGTAACCACAATGCTCCATGCACTTTTCATCACAATTCTCTGTGAGATTGTCATCACAGTGCTCCATGTCTTTGTCAGAACAATGCTCCATGACCATTGTCATCACAATGTGCCTCACGCATTTCATCACAAACGTCCACAACTTTGTCATTGCAATGCTCCATAAACCTGGTAATCACAATGGTCCATGCACTTCTCATCAAAATGCTCTCTCACCAGAGATATCACAATGTTCCATCAATAGTCATCACAGTACTCCTACAGCCATGTAATCACAAAGTTCCATGACCCTGTCATCAGAATGCTACATCCCCATATCATCACAATGTTCCATGACCCCTGCCATCACAATGTTCCATAAGTCCTGTCATCAAAATGCTCAATGACCCTTTCCATCCCAAAGCTCCAAGACCCCTGACATCACAATGTTCTATAACACATGCCATCAAAATGTTCCATTACACTTTTTATCAAATTGCTGCATGACCCAGTCATCAAAATGCTCCCTGCCCTTCTCATCAAAATGCTCCATGACTTGTCATCACAAAGCTCCAAGACCCTTGGCATCACAATGCTCCATGTCATTGTCATCACAATGCTCCATGAACCCTCTCATCACATTGCTCCATGCCCTTGTCATCACACAGCTCCATGACACTTGTCATCACAATGCTCGATGCCCTTCTCATCACAATGATCCATGCCCTTGTCATTACAGTCCTGAATGACCCAAGTATCACAGTATTCCGTGCCCTTGTCATCACAATGCTCCATGCACATTCTCATCACAATAATCCATGAAACATTTCAGACCAAAGTTCCATAGCCTTCTCATCACAATGCTCCATTACCACTGTCATAACAATGCACCATGACACCTGCCATCACAGTGATCCACGGCCTAGTCTTCACAAGCTTCCATGATATATCTCATCACAATGCTCAAGACACATGATATCACAATGCTCCATACCCTTGTCAT
Source organism: Mesoplodon densirostris (assembly GCF_025265405.1). Taxonomy (NCBI): domain Eukaryota; kingdom Metazoa; phylum Chordata; class Mammalia; order Artiodactyla; family Ziphiidae; genus Mesoplodon; species Mesoplodon densirostris. Next base: position 10,325,471 of record NW_026778195.1, on the reverse strand, counting down.
CATAAAGGTCCATGACGCATGTCATCAGAATATTCCATGGGCTTCTCATCAAAATGCTCCATGCCCTTGTCATCACAATGTTCCAAGACCCTTGTCATCACAATGCTCCATGCGCCATTTCATCTCAATGCTCCATGAAATCTGTCATCACAATGCTCCAAGACCCTTGTAATCTCAATGCTCCATGCCCATTTTCATCTCAATGCTCCATGAACCCTGTCATCACAATGCTCCATGCCCATCATCATAATGCTTCAGGCTATTGTCATCACAATGAAATCAATATTCTGCATGACCTTTGTCATCATAATGCTCCAAACCCTTGTGATCACAATGTTTCATAACACGTTTCATCACAACACCCCATGACGCTCATCATCACAATTATCCATGGTCTTCTCATCACAATGTTCCATGATCTTTGTCATCACAATGCTCAATACACTTGTCATCACAATGCTCCCTGACCCTTGTCATCAGTATGCTCCTTGAACCCTGTCATGACAATTTTCCATGCATTTTTCATCACAATGATCCATGACCATTTCATCACAATGCTCCAAGGTCCCTGTAATCACAATGCTCCATGCCGTTGTCATCACAAAACTCCATGACGCATGTCATCAGAATGCTCCATGGCCTTCTCATCACAATGCTCTATGCCCTAGTAATAACAATGCTCCAAGACCCCTGTAATCACAATGTTCCATGCCCCTTTTCATCAGAATGCTCCATGAGACTTGCCATCACAAGTCTCCATGGTCTTCTCATCACAATGTTCCAGGAACTTGACATCAACATGATCCATTCCCTTGTCATCACAATGCTCCATGACCCCTGTCATCACAATACTCCATGAACATTTTCAGCCCAATGCTCAACGACCTTCTCATCACAATGCTCCACTGCAAATATCATCACAATACTCCATGACCACTGTCATCACAACACTCCATGACATCTGACACCACAATGATCCAGGACTCTTGTCATCACCATGCTCCATTCTCTTGTCTTCACAATGCTACATGACACCTGTCATCACAACTCTCCATGAACATTTTCAGCCCAGTGCTCCATGACCCTTGGCATTACAATGTTCCATGCCCTTGTCATCCCAATGCTCCATGACCCCTGTATTCACAATGCTCCTTGACGCTTGTAATCACAGTGCTCCATGACACATGTCATCACAATGCTCCATGCCTATGTCAGCAAAATGCTACATGACCTTGTCATTACAGTGCTCTATGTGCTTGTCATCACAATACTCCATTTCCATTGTCATCACAATCCTCCATGAACTTTGGGATCACATTGCTTCATGCCCTTGTCATCACAATGCTCCATGCTCCTTGAAATCAAAATGATCCATGACCTCTGTCATCACAGTGCTCCAATCCCTTGTGATCACAATGTTCCATAACACTTTTCATCACAATGCTCCATGATGCCTTTCATCACAATACTCCATGCCCTTTTCATCACAATGCTCCATGACATTTGTCACCACAATTCTCAATACACTTGTCATCACAATGCTCCCTGACACTTGTCATCAGAATGCTCCTTGAACCCTGTCACGGAAAGGCTCCATGCCTTTTTCATCACAATGCCCCATGCCATTTTCATCAAAATGCTCCATGCCATTGTCATCAAAATACTCCACAAGCTTGTCATCAGAATGCTCCATGACCCATGCCATCACAATTCTCCATGCACTTGTCAGCACAATGCTCCCTGACCCTTGTCATCACAATGCTCCAAGCCATTGTCATCACAATGCTCCATTACGTTTGTCATCAGAATCCTCCCTGCCACTTGGCATCACTATGCTCCATGCCATCCTCTTCACAATGGGCCATTACATATGTGATCACAATGCTCCCTGACACCTGTCTTCACAATACGGCATGACCTGGTCATCAAAATGCTCCATGCCCTTGTCATCACAGTGTGCCATTCCAACTCTCATCGCAATACTCCATGAAAGTTATTAGACCAATGTTCCATGCCCTTGTCATCACAATGCTCCATGCCCTTGTTATCACAATGCTCCATGACCCCTGTCATCACAATGCTCCGTGACTCCAGTCATCACAATGATTCATGACCTTTGTCATCACAATGGTCCATGCCCTCGTCATCAACAGTCTCTGTGACATTTTTAAACCCAATGCTCCATGAACTTTTCATCACAATGCTCTTTGACCCTTGTCATCACAATGCTCTATGCCTTTCTCAGCACAATGCTCCATGACCCTTGTCATCACAATGCTCCATGCGCTTGTCAGCACAATGCTCCATGACACATGTCATCACAATGCACCATGTGCTTGTCATCACAGTGCTCCACAACATTGTCATCACAATGTTCCATAAAATTTTTCATCACAATGCACCATGCACTTCTCATCAAAATGCTCTCTCACCACTGATATCACAATGCTACATCACTATTTGTCACAATACTCCCTCACCACTGTCATCACAATGTTCCATGACACTTTTCATCAAATTGCTCCATGACCCTGTCATCAGTATGCTCCCTGCCCTTCTCATCACAATGCACAACGCCCTTGCCATCAAAATGCTCCATGAACTTGTCATCACAAAGATCCATGACACTTGGCATCACAATGCTCCATGTCACTGTCATCACAATGCTCCATGAACGCTCTCATCACATTGCTCCATGCCCTTGTCTTCACATAGCTCCATGACACGTGTCATCAGAATGCTCCATGGCCTTCTCATCACAATGCTCCAAACCCTTGCCATCACAAAGCTCCATTACACCTGTCATAACAATGCTCCATGACCCCTGCCATCACGATGTTCCATGGCCTTGTCATCACAAGGCTCCATGACCCTTCTCATCACAATGCTCCAAGAACACTGTAATCACAATGCTCTATGCCCCTTTTCATCTCAATGATCCATGAACCCTGTCATCACAATGCACCATGCCCATCATCATAACGCTTCATGCTATTGTCATCAAAACGAAATCAAAATGTTCCATGACCTCTGTCATAACAATGCTCCAAACCCTTGTGATCACAATATTCCATAACACTTGTCATCACAATGCCCCAGGATGCTTGTCATCACAATTATCCATGGTCTTCTCATCACAATGCTCCATGACCTTCGTCATCACAATGCTCAATACACTTGTCATCAACATGCTCCCTGACACTTGTTGTCTGTATGCTCCTTGAGCCCTGTCATGACAAGGCTCCATGTCTTTTTCATCACAATGATCCACGCCCTTTTCATCACAATTCTCCAAGTCCCATGTAATCACAATGGTCCATGCCATTGTCATCCCAAAGCTCAATGACGCATGCCATCAGAATGCTCCTTGATCTTCTCCTCACAATGCTCCATGCCCTTGTCTTCACAGTGTTCCAAGACCCCTGTAATCACAATGCTCCTTTCCCCTTTTAATCAGTATGCTCCATGAGACTTGTCATCACAAGGCTCCATGGTTTTGTCATCACAATGCTCCAGGACCTTGTCATCACAATGCTTCACGACCTTGTCATCAAAATTTTCAATGGCCCTTTTCATCATAATGCTCCAAACCCTAATCATCGCAATGCTCCATTATATTTGTCATCACAATCCTCCATTACATTTGGTATCACAAAGCTCCATGCCATTGTCATCGCCATGGACCATGACATATGTCATCACAATACTCCCTGACACCTGTCTTCACAATACTCCATTACCTTATCATCACAATGCTCCATGCCCTTGTCATCACAATGCACCATTCCCACTCTCATCACAATAATCTATGAAACTTGTCAGACCAATGCTCCATGCCACTCTCATGAGAATGTTCCATGGACTTCTCATCACAATGCTCCAAGCCCTTGCCTCCACAATGCTCCATTACCCCTGTCATAACAATGCTCCATGACCCCTGCCATCACGATGTTCCATGGCCTTGTCATCACAAGGCTCCATGACCCTTCTCATCACAGTGCTCCAAGAACACTGTAATCATAATGCTCTATGCCCCTTTTCATCTCAATGATCCATGAACCCGGTCATCACAATGCTCTATGCCCATCATCATAATGCTTCATGCTATTGTCATAACAACGAAATCAAAATGTTCCAAGACCTCTGTCATAACAATGCTCCAAACCCTTGTGATCACAATATTCCATAACACTTGTCATCACAATGCCCCAGGATGCTCGTCATCACAATTATCCATGGTCTTCTCATCACAATGCTCCATGACCTTCGTCATCACAATGCTCAATACACTTGTCATCAACATGCTCCCTGACACTTGTTGTCTGTATGCTCCTTGAACCCTGTCATGACCAGTCTCCATGCCTTTTTCATCACAATGATCCATGCCCTTGTCTTCACAATGCACCATTCCCACTCTCATCACAATAATCTATGAAACTTGTCAGACCAATGCTCCATGCCACTGTCATCACAATGCTCCATGCCCTTGTCATCACAATGTTCCATGACCCCTGTCATCACAATGCTCCGTGACTCCAGTCATCACAATGCATCGTAACGTTTGTCATCACAATGGTCCATGCCCGCGTCATCACAAGGCTCTGTGACCTTTGTAACCACAATGCTCCATGCACTTTTCATCACAATTCTCTGTGAAACTTGTCATCACAGTGCTCCATGTCTTTGTCAGAACAATGCTCCATGTCCATTGTCATCACAATGTGCCTCACGCATTTCATCACAAACGTCCACAACTTTGTCATTGCAATGCTCCATAAACCTGGTAATCACAATGGTCCATGCACTTCTCATCAAAATGCTCTCTCACCAGAGATATCACAATGTTCCATCAATAGTCATCACAATACTCCTACACCCATGTAATCACAAAGTTCCATGACACTGTCATCACAATGCTACATTCCCATATCATCACAATGTTCCATGACCCCTGCCATCTCAATGTTCCATAAGTCCTGTCATCAAAATGCTCAATGACCCTTTCCATCCCAAAGCTCCAAGACCCCTGACATCACAATGTTCTATAACACATGCCATCAAAATGTTCCATTACACTTTTTATCAAATTGCTGCATGACCCGGTCATCAAAATGCTCCCTGCCCTTCTCATCAAAATGCTCCATGACTTGTCATCACAAAGCTCCAAGACCCTTGGCATCACAATGCTCCATGTCATTGTCATCACAATGCTCCATGAACCCTCTCATCACATTGCTCCATGCCCTTGTCATCACACAGCTCCATGACACTTGTCATCACAATGCTCGATGCCCTTCTCATCACAATGCTCCATGCCCTTGTCATTACAGTCCTGAATGACCCAAGTATCACAGTGTTCCGTGCCCTTGTCATCACAATGCTCCATGCACATTCTCATCACAATGATCCATGAAACATTTCAGACCAAAGTTCCATAGCCTTCTCATCACAATGCTCCATTACCACTGTCATAACAATGCACCATGACACCTGCCATCACAGTGATCCACGGCTTAGTCTTCACAAGCTTCCATGATATTTCTCATCACAATGCTCAAGACACATGATATCACAATGCTCCATACCCTTGTCATCATAAACGTCCATGACGCATGTCATCAGAATATTCCATGGGCTTCTCATCACAATGCTCCATGCCCTTGTCATCACAATGCTCCAAGACCCTTGTCATCACAATGCTCCATGCCCCATTTCATCTCAATGCTCCATGAAATCTGTCATCACAATGCTCCAAGACCCTTGTCATCACAATGCTCCATGCCCATTTTCATCTCAATGCTCCATGAACCCTGTCATCACAATGCTCCAAGGTCCCTGTAATCACAATGCTCCATGTCCCTGTCATCACAAAACTCCATGATGCATGTCATCAGAATGCTCCATGGCCTTCTCATCACAATGCTCTATGCCCTAGTCATAACAATGCTCCACGACCTCTGTAATCACAATGCTCCATGCCCCTTTTCATCAGAATGCTCCATGAGACTTGCCATCACAAGTCTCCATGGTCTTCTCATCACAATGTTCCTGGACCTTGACATCACCATGATCCATTCCCTTGTCATCACAATGCTCCATGACCCCTGTCATCACAATACTCCATGAACATTTTCAGCCCAATGCTCAACGAACTTCTCATCACAATGCTCCATTGCCAATATCATCACAATGCTCCATGACCACTGTCATCACAACACTCCATGACACCTGACAACACAATGATCCAGGACTCTTGTCATCACAATGCTCCATTCCCTTGTCGTCACAATGCTACATGACACCTGTCATCACAACTCTCCATGAACATTTTCAGCCCAGTGCTCCATGACCCTTGTCATCACAATGATCCATGCCATTGTCATCCCAATGCTCCATGACCCCTGTATTCACAATGATCCTTGATGCTTGTCATCACTGTGCTCCATGACACATGTCATCACAATGGTCCATGCCCTCGTCATCAACAGTCTCTGTGACCATTTTAACGACAATGCTCCATGAACTTTTCATCACAATGCTCTTTGACCCTTGTCATCACAATGCTCTATGCCTTTCTCAGCACAATGCTCCATGACCCTTGTCATCACAATGCTCCATTGGCTTGTCAGCACAATGCTCCATCACACATTTCATCACAATGCAACATGCACTTGTCATCACAGTGCTCCACAACATTGTCATCACAATGCTCCATAAAATTTGTCATCACAATGCTCCCTGCACTTCTCATCAAAATGCTCTCTAACAACTGATAACACAATGCTACATCACTATTTGTCATAATACTCCCTCACCCCTGTCATCACAATGTTCCATGACTCCTGTCATCACAATGCTACATGCACTTATCATCACAATGTTCGATGATCCCTGAAATCACAATGTTCCATTACACTTGTCATCAAAATGTTCCATGACACTTCTCATCAAATTGCTCCATGACCCTGTCATCAGAATGCTCCCTGCCCTTCTCCTCACAATGCACAACGCCCTTGCCATCAAAATGCTCCATGACCTTTGTCATCACAAAGATCCATGACCCTTGGCATCACAATGCTCCATTTCATTGTCATCACAATGTTCCATGAAATCTCTCATCACATTGCTCCATGCCCTTGTCTTCACATAGCTCCATGACACATGTCATCAGAATGCTCCATGGCCTTCTCATCACAATGCTCCATGCCCTTGGCATCACAATGCTCCATGACACCTGTCATAACAATGCTCCATGACCCCTTCCATCACGATGTTCCTTGGCCTTGTCATCACAAGGCTCCATGACCCTTCTCATCACAATGCTCCAAGAACACTGTAATCACAATGCTATATGCCCCTTTTCATCTCAATGATCCATGAACCCTGTCATCACAAGGCACCATGCCCATCATCATAATGCTTCATGCTATTGTCATTAGAACGAAATCAAAATGTTCCATGACCTCTGTCATAACAATGCTCCAAACCCTTGTGATCACAATATTCCATAACACTTGTCATCACAATGCCTCATGATGCTCGTCATCACAATTATCCATGGTCTTCTCATCACAATGCTCCAAGACCTTGGTCATCACAATGCTCAATACACTTGTCATCAACATGCTCCCTGACACTTGTTGTCTGTATGCTCCTTAAACCATGTCATGACAAGGCTCCATGCCTTTTTCATCACAATGATCCATGCCCTTTTCTTCACAATGCTCCAAGTCCCATGTAATCACAATGGTCCATGCCATTGTCATCACAAAGCTCAATGACGCATGCCATCAGAATGCTCCTTGTTCTTCTCCTCACAATGCTCCATGCCCTGGTCTTCACAATGTTCCAAGACACCTGTAATCACAATGCTCCATTCCCCTTTTAATCAGTATGCTCCATGAGACTTGTCATCACAAGGTTCCATGGTTTTGTCATCACAATGCTCCAGGACCTTGTCATCACAATGCTTCACGACCTTGTCATCAAAATTTTCAATGGCCCTTGTCATCATAATGCTCCAAACACTAATCATCACAATGCTCCATTATATTTGTCATCACAATCCTCCATTACATTTGGAATCACAAAGCTCCATGCCATTGTCATCGCCAGGGACCCTGACATATGTCATCACAATGCTCCCTGACACCTGTCTTCACAATACTCCATGACCTTATCATCACAATGCTCCATGCCCTTGTCTTCACAATGCACCATTCCCACTCTCATCACAATAATCTATGAAACTTGTCAGACCAATGCTCCATGCCACTGTCATCACAATGCTCCATGCCCTTGTCATCACAATGCTCCATGACCCCTGTCATCACAATGCTCCGTGACTCCAGTCATCACAATGCATCGTAACGTTTGTCATCACAATGGTCCATGCCCGCGTCATCACAAGGCTCTGTGACCTTTGTAACCACAATGCTCCATGCACTTTTCATCACAATTCTCTGTGAAACTTGTCATCACAGTGCTCCATGTCTTTGTCAGAACAATGCTCCATGTCCATTGTCATCACAATGTGCCTCACGCATTTCATCACAAACGTCCACAACTTTGTCATTGCAATGCTCCATAAACCTGGTAATCACAATGGTCCATGCACTTCTCATCAAAATGCTCTCTCACCAGAGATATCACAATGTTCCATCAATAGTCATCACAATACTCCTACACCCATGTAATCACAAAGTTCCATGACCCTGTCATCACAATGCTACATCCCCATATCATCACAATGTTCCATGACCCCTGCCATCACAGTGTTCCATAAGTCCTGTCATCCAAATGCTCAATGACCCTTTCCATCCCAAAGCTCCAAGACCCCTGACATCACAATGTTCTATAACACATGCCATCAAAATGTTCCATTACACTTTTTATCAAATTGCTGCATGACCCAGTCATCAAAATGCTCCCTGCCCTTCTCATCAAAATGCTCCATGACTTGTCATCACAAAGCTCCAAGACCCTTGGCATCACAATGCTCCATGTCATTGTCATCACAATGCTCCATGAACCCTCTCATCACATTGCTCCATGCCCTTGTCATCACACAGCTCCATGACACTTGTCATCACAATGCTCGATGCCCTTCTCATCACAATGATCCATGCCCTTGTCATTACAGTCCTGAATGACCCAAGTATCACAGTGTTCCGTGCCCTTGTCATCACAATGCTCCATGCACATTCTCATCACAATAATCCATGAAACATTTCAGACCAAAGTTCCATAGCCTTCTCATCACAATGCTCCATTACCACTGTCATAACAATGCACCATGACACCTGCCATCACAGTGATCCACGGCCTAGTCTTCACAAGCTTCCATGATATTTCTCATCACAATGCTCAAGACACATGATATCACAATGCTCCATACCCTTGTCATCATAATGTCCATGACGCATGTCATCAGAATATTCCATGGGCTTCTCATCAAAATGCTCCATGCCCTTGTCATCACAATGTTCCAAGACCCTTGTCATCACAATGCTCCATGCGCCATTTCATCTCAATGCTCCATGAAATCTGTCATCACAATGCTCCAAGACCCTTGTAATCACAATGCTCCATGCCCATTTTCATCTCAATGCTCCATGAACCCTGTCATCACAATGCTCCATGCCCATCATCATAATGCTTCAGGCTATTGTCATCACAATGAAATCAATATTCTGCATGACCTCTGTCATCATAATGCTCCAAACCCTTGTGATCACAATGTTTCATAACACGTTTCATCACAACACCCCATGACGCTCATCATCACAATTATCCATGGTCTTCTCATCACAGTGTTCCATGATCTTTGTCATCACAATGCTCAATACACTTGTCATCACAATGCTCCCTGACCCTTGTCATCAGTATGCTCCTTGAACCCTGTCATGACAAGTTTCCATGCATTTTTCATCACAATGATCCATGACCATTTCATCACAATGCTCCAAGGTCCCTGTAATCACAATGCTCCATGCCTTTGTCATCACAAAACTCCATGACGCATGTCATCAGAATGCTCCATGGCCTTCTCATCACAATGCTCTATGCCCTAGTAATAACAATGCTCCAAGACCCCTGTAATCACAATGCTCCATGCCCCTTTTCATCAGAATGCTCCATGAGACTTGCCATCACAAGTCCCCATGGTCTTCTCATCACAATGTCCCAGGAACTTGACATCACCATGATCCATTCCCTTGTCATCACAATGCTCCATGACCCCTGTCATCACAATACTCCATGAACATTTTCAGCCCAATGCTCAACGAACTTCTCATCACAATGCTCCATTGCCAATATCATCACAATGCTCCATGACCACTGTCATCACAACACTCCATGACACCTGACAACACAATGATCCAGGACTCTTGTCATCACAATGCTCCATTCCCTTGTCGTCACAATGCTACATGACACCTGTCATCACAACTCTCCATGAACATTTTCAGCCCAGTGCTCCATGACCCTTGTCATCACAATGATCCATGCCATTGTCATCCCAATGCTCCATGACCCCTGTATTCACAATGATCCTTGATGCTTGTCATCACTGTGCTCCATGACACATGTCATCACCATGGTCCATGCCCTCGTCATCAACAGTCTCTGTGACCATTTTAACGACAATGCTCCATGAACTTTTCATCACAATGCTCTTTGACCCTTGTCATCACAATGCTCTATGCCTTTCTCAGTACAATGCTCCATGACCCTTGTCATCACAATGCTCCATTGGCTTGTCAGCACAATGCTCCATCACACATTTCATCACAGTGCAACATGCACTTGTCATCACAGTGCTCCACAACATTGTCATCACAATGCTCCATAAAATTTGTCATCACAATGCTCCCTGCACTTCTCATCAAAATGCTCTCTAACAACTGATATCACAATGCTACATCACTATTTGTCATAATACTCCCTCACCCCTGTCATCACAATGTTCCATGACTCCTGTCATCACAATGCTACATGCACTTATCATCACAATGTTCGATGATCCCTGAAATCACAATGTTCCATTACTCTTGTCATCAAAATGTTCCATGACACTTTTCATCAAATTGCTCCATGACCCTGTCATCAGAATGCTCCCTGCCCTTCTCCTCAAAATGCACAACGCCCTTGCCATCAAAATGCTCCATGACCTTTGTCATCACAAAGATCCATGACCCTTGGCATCACAATGCTCCATTTCATTGTCATCACAATGTTCCATGAAATCTCTCATCACATTGCTCCATGCCCTTGTCTTCACATAGCTCCATGACACATGTCATCAGAATGCTCCATGGCCTTCTCATCACAATGCTCCATGCCCTTGGCATCACAATGCTCCATGACACCTGTCATAACAATGCTCCATGACCCCTTCCATCACGATGTTCCTTGGCCTTGTCATCACAAGGCTCCATGACCCTTCTCATCACAATGCTCCAAGAACACTGTAATCACAATGCTATATGCCCCTTTTCATCTCAATGATCCATGAACCCTGTCATCACAAGGCACCATGCCCATCATCATAATGCTTCATGCTATTGTCATTAGAACGAAATCAAAATGTTCCATGACCTCTTTCATAACAATGCTCCAAACCCTTGTGATCACAATATTCCATAACACTTGTCATCACAATGCCTCATGATGCTCGTCATCACAATTATCCATGGTCTTCTCATCACAATGCTCCAAGACCTTGGTCATCACAATGCTCAATACACTTGTCATCAACATGCTCCCTGACACTTGTTGTCTGTATGCTCCTTAAACCCTGTCATGACAAGGCTCCATGCCTTTTTCATCACAATGATCCATGCCCTTTTCTTCACAATGCTCCAAGTCCCATGTAATCACAATGGTCCATGCCATTGTCATCACAAAGCTCAATGACGCATGCCATCAGAATGCTCCTTGTTCTTCTCCTCACAATGCTCCATGCCCTGGTCTTCACAATGTTCCAAGACACCTGTAATCACAATGCTCCATTCCCCTTATAATCAGTATGCTCCATGAGACTTGTCATCACAAGGTTCCATGGTTTTGTCCTCACAATGCTCCAGGACCTTGTCATCACAATGCTTCACGACCTTGTCATCAAAATTTTCAATGGCCCTTGTCATCATAATGCTCCAAACACTAATCATCACAATGCTCCATTATATTTGTCATCACAATCCTCCATTATATTTGGTATCACAAAGCTCCATGCCATTGTCATCGCCAGGGACCCTGACATATGTCATCACAATGCTCCCTGACACCTGTCTTCACAATACTCCATGACCTTATCATCACAATGCTCCATGCCCTTGTCTTCACAATGCACCATTCCCACTCTCATCACAATAATCTATGAAACTTGTCAGACCAATGCTCCATGCCACTGTCATCACAATGCTCCATGCCCTTGTCATCACAATGCTCCATGACCCCTGTCATCACAATGCTCCGTGACTCCAGTCATCACAATGCATCGTAACGTTTGTCATCACAATGGTCCATGCCCGCGTCATCACAAGGCTCTGTGACCTTTGTAACCACAATGCTCCATGCACTTTTCATCACAATTCTCTGTGAAACTTGTCATCACAGTGCTCCATGTCTTTGTCAGAACAATGCTCCATGTCCATTGTCATCACAATGTGCCTCACGCATTTCATCACAAACGTCCACAACTTTGTCATTGCAATGCTCCATAAACTTGGTAATCACAATGGTCCATGCACTTCTCATCAAAATGCTCTCTCACCAGAGATATCACAATGTTCCATCAATAGTCATCACAATACTCCTACACCCATGTAATCACAAAGTTCCATGACCCTGTCATCACAATGCTACATCCCCATATCATCACAATGTTCCATGACCCCTGCCATCACAATGTTCCATAAGTCCTGTCATCCAAATGCTCAATGACCCTTTCCATCCCAAAGCTCCAAGACCCCTGACATCACAATGTTCTATAACACATGCCATCAAAATGTTCCATTACACTTTTTATCAAATTGCTGCATGACCCAGTCATCAAAATGCTCCCTGCCCTTCTCATCAAAATGCTCCATGACTTGTCATCACAAAGCTCCAAGACCCTTGGCATCACAATGCTCCATGTCATTGTCATCACAATGCTCCATGAACCCTCTCATCACATTGCTCCATGCCCTTGTCATCACACAGCTCCATGACACTTGTCATCACAATGCTCGATGCCCTTCTCATCACAATGATCCATGCCCTTGTCATTACAGTCCTGAATGACCCAAGTATCACAGTGTTCCGTGCCCTTGTCATCACAATGCTCCATGCACATTCTCATCACAATAATCCATGAAACATTTCAGACCAAAGTTCCATAGCCTTCTCATCACAATGCTCCATTACCACTGTCATAACAATGCACCATGACACGTGGCATCACAGTGATCCACGGCCTAGTCTTCACAAGCTTCCGTGATATTTCTCATCACAATGCTCAAGACACATGATATCACAATGCTCCATACCCTTGTCATCATAAAGGTCCATGACGCATGTCATCAGAATATTCCATGGGCTTCTCATCAAAATGCTCCATGCCCTTGTCATCACAATGTTCCAAGACCCTTGTCATCACAATGCTCCATGCGCCATTTCATCTCAATGCTCCATGAAATCTGTCATCACAATGCTCCAAGACCCTTGTAATCTCAATGCTCCATGCCCATTTTCATCTCAATGCTCCATGAACCCTGTCATCACAATGCTCCATGCCCATCATCATAATGCTTCAGGCTATTGTCATCACAATGAAATCAATATTCTGCATGGCCTCTGTCATCATAATGCTCCAAACCCTTGTGATCACAATGTTTCATAACACGTTTCATCACAACACCCCATGACGCTCATCATCACAATTATCCATGGTCTTCTCATCACAATGTTCCATGATCTTTGTCATCACAATGCTCAATACACTTGTCATCACAATGCTCCCTGACCCTTGTCATCAGTATGCTCCTTGAACCCTGTCATGACAAGTTTCCATGCATTTTTCATCACAATGATCTATGACCATTTCATCACAATGCTCCAAGGTCCCTGTAATCACAATGCTCCATGCCGTTGTCATCACAAAACTCCATGACGCATGTCATCAGAATGCTCCATGGCCTTCTCATCACAATGCTCTATGCCCTAGTAATAACAATGCTCCAAGACCCCTGTAATCACAATGCTCCATGCCCCTTTTCATCAGAATGCTCCATGAGACTTGCCATCACAAGTCTCCATGGTCTTCTCATCACAATGTTCCAGGAACTTGACATCACCATGATCCATTCCCTTGTCATCACAATGCTCCATGACCCCTGTCATCACAATACTCCATGAACATTTTCAGCCCAATGCTCAACGACCTTCTCATCACAATGCTCCACTGCAAATATCATCACAATACTCCATGACCACTGTCATCACAACACTCCATGACATCTGACACCACAATGATCCAGGACTCTTGTCATCACCATGCTCCATTCTCTTGTCGTCACAATGCTACATGACACCTGTCATCACAACTCTCCATGAACATTTTCAGCCCAGTGCTCCATGACCCTTGTCATTACAATGTTCCATGCCCTTGTCATCCCAATGCTCCATGACCCCTGTAATCACTATGCTCCTTGACGCTTGTAATCACAGTGCTCCATGACACATGTCATCACAATGCTCCATGCCTTTGTCAGCAAAATGCTACATGACCTTGTCATTACAGTGCTCTATGTGCTTGTCATCACAATACTCCATTTCCATTGTCATCACAATCCTCCATGAACCTTGGGATCACATTGCTTCATGCCCTTGTCATCACAATGCTCCATGCTCCTTGAAACCAAAAGGATCCATGACCTCTGTCATCACAATGGTCCAATCCCTTGTGATCACAATGTTCCATAACACTTTTCATCACAATGCTCCATGATGCCTGTCATCACAATACTCCATGCCCTTTTCATCACAATGCTCCATGACATTTGTCACCACAATTCTCAATAAACTTGTCATCACAATGCTCCCTGACACTTGTCATCAGAATGCTCCTTGAACCCTGTCACGGAAAGGCTCCATGCCTTTTTCATCACAATGCCCCATGCCATTTTCATCACAATGCTCCATGCCATTGTCATCAAAATACTCCACAAGCTTGTCATCAGAATGCTCCATGACCCATGCCATCACAATTCTCCATGCAATTGTCAGCACAGTGCTCCCTGACCCTTGTCATCACAATGCTCCAAGCCATTGTCATCACAATGCTCCATTACGTTTGTAATCAGAATCCTCCCTGCCACTTGGCATCACTATGCTCCATGCCATCCTCATCACAATGGGCCATTACATATGTGATCACAATGCTCCCTGACACCTGTCTTCACAATACGGCATGACCTGGTCATCAAAATGCTCCATGCCCTTGTCATCACAGTGTGCCATTCCAACTCTCATCGCAATACTCCATGAAAGTTATTAGACCAATGTTCCATGCCCTTGTCATCACAATGCTCCATGCCCTTGTTATCACAATGCTCCATGACTCCTGTCATCACAATGCTCCGTGACTCCAGTCATCACAATGCTTCATGACCTTTGTCATCACAATGGTCCATGCCCTCGTCATCAACAGTCTCTGTGACATTTTTAACCCCAATGCTCCATGAACTTTTCATCACAATGCTCTTTGACCCTTGTCATCACAATGCTCTATGCCTTTCTCAGCACAATGCTCCATGACCCTTGTCATCACAATGCTCCATGCGCTAGTCAGCACAATGCTCCATGACACATGTCATCACAATGCACCATGCGCTTGTCATCAGAGTGCTCCACAACATTGTCATCACAATGCTCCATAAAATTTTTCATCACAATGCACCATGCACTTCTCATCAAAATGCTCTCTCACCACTGATATCACAATGCTACATCACTATTTGTCACAATACTCCCTCACCCCTGTCATCACAATGTTCCATGACACTTTTCATCAAATTGCTCCATGACCCTGTCATCAGAATGCTCCCTGCCCTTCTCATCACAATGCACAACGCCCTTGCCATCAAAATGCTCCATGAACTTGTCATCACAAAGATCCATGACACTTGGCATCACAATGATCCATGTCATTGTCATCACAATGCTCCATGAACGCTCTCATCACATTGCTCCATGACCTTGTCTTCACATAGCTCCATGACACGTGTCATCAGAATGCTCCATGGCCTTCTCATCACAATGCTCCAAACCCTTGCCATCACAAAGCTCCATTACACCTGTCATAACAATGCTCCATGACGCCTGCCATCACGATGTTCCATGGCCTTGTCATCACAAGGCTCCATGACCCTTCTCATCACAGTGCTCCAAGAACACTGTAATCATAATGCTCTATGCCCCTTTTCATCTCAATGATCCATGAACCCTGTCATCACAATGCACTATGCCCATCATCATAATGCTTCATGCTATTGTCTAACAACGAAATCAAAATGTTCCAAGACCTCTGTCATAACAATGCTCCAAACCCTTGTGATCACAATATTCCATAACACTTGTCATCACAATGCCCCAGGATGCTCGTCATCACAATTATCCTTGGTCTTCTCATCACAATGCTCCATGACCTTCGTCATCACAATGCTCAATACACTTGTCATCAACATGCTCCCTGACACTTGTTGTCTGTATGCTCCTTGAACCCTGTCATGACCAGGCTCCATGCCTTTTTCATCACAATGATCCATGCCCTTTTCATCACAATGCTCCAAGTCCCATGTAATCACAATGGTCCGTGCCATTGTCATCACAATGCTCAATGACGCATGCCATCAGAATGCTCCTTGGTCTTCTCCTCACAATGCTCCATGCCCTTGTCTTCACAGTGTTCCAAGACCCCTGTAATCACAATGCTCCATTCCCCTTTTCATCAGTATGCTCCATGAGACTTGTCATCACAAGGCTCCATGGTTTTGTCATCACAATGCTCCAGGACCTTGTCATCACAATGCTTCACGACCTTGTCATCAAAATTTTCAATGGCCCTTGTCATCATAATGCTCCAAACACTAATCATCACAATGCTCCTTTATATTTGTCATCACAATCCTCCATTACATTTGGTATCACTAAGCTCCATGCCATTGTCATCGCCATGGACCATGACATATGTCATCACAATGCTCCCTGAAACCTGTCTTCACAATACTCCATGACCTTATCATCACAATGCTCCATGCCTTTGTCATCACAATGCACCATTCCCCCTCTCATCACAATAATCTATGAAACTTGTCAGACCAATGCTCCATGCCACTGTCATCACAATGCTCCATGCCCTTGTCATCACAATGCTCCATGACCCCTGTCATCACAATGCTCCGTGACTCCAGTCATCCCAATGCTTCATGACCTTTGTCATTACAATGGTCCATGCCCTCGTCATCAACAGTCTCTGTGACCTTTTTAACCACAATGCTCCATGAACTTTTCATCACAATGCTCTTTGACCCTTGTCATCACAATGCTCTATGCCTTTCTCAGCACAATGCTCCATGACCCTTGTCATCACAATGCTCCATGCGCTTGTCATCATAATGCTCCATGACACATGTCATCACAGTGCACCATGCGCTTGTCATCACAGTGCTCCACAACATTGTCATCACAATGCTCCATAAAATTTGTCATCACAATGCTCCATGCATTTCTCAAAATGCTCTCTCACTACTGATATCACAATGCTACATCACTATTTGTCACAATACTCCCTCACCCCTGTCATCACATGTTCCATGCCTCCTGTCATCACAATGCTACATGCACTTATCATCACAATGTTCGATGATCCCTAAAATCACAATGTTCCATAACACCTGTCATCAAAATGTTCCATGACACTTTTCATCAAATTGCTCCATGACCCTGTCATCAGAATGCTCCCTGCCCTTCTCATCACAATGCACAACGCCCTTGCCATCAAAATGCTCCATGACCTTTGTCATCAAAATGATCCATGACACTTGGCATCACAATGCTCCATGTCCTTGTCATCACAATGCTCCATGAACGCTCTCATCACATTGCTTCATGCCCTTGTCTTCACATAGCTCCATGACACATGTCCTCAGTATGCTCCATGGCCTTCTTATCACAATGCTCCAAGCCCTTGCCATCACAAAGCTCCACTACCCCTATCATAACAATGCTCCATGAGCCCTGCCATCACAATGCTCCATGCCCTTGTCATCACAAACCTCCATGACGAATGTCATCAGAATGCTCCATGGCCTTCTCATCACAATGCTCTATGCCCTAATCATAACAATGCTCCAAGACCCATGTAATCACAATGCACCATGCCCCTTTTCATCAGAATGCTCCATGAGACTTTCCATCACATGTCTCCAAGATCTTCACATCACAATGTTCCAGGACCTTGACATCACCATGATCTATTCCCTTGTCATCACAATGCTCCATGACACCTGTCATCACAATACTCCATGCCCTTTTCATCACAATGCTCCATGACCTTTGTCACCACAATTCTCAATACACATGTCATCACAATGCTCCCTGACACTTGTCATCAGAATGCCCCTTGAACCGTGTCACGAAAAGGCTCCATGCCTTTTTCATCACAATGCCCCATGCCATTTTCATCACAATGCTCCATGCCACTGTCATCAAAATACTCCACAAGCTTGTCATCAGAATGCTCCATGACCCTTGTCATCACAATTCTCCATGCACTTGTCAGCACAATGCTCCCTGACCGTTGTCATCACAATGCTCCAAGCCATTGTCATCACAATGCTCCACTACCTTTGTCATCAGAATCCTCCCTGACACTTGGCATCACAATGCTCCATGCCATCCTCATCACAATGGGCCATTACATATGTGATCACAATGCTCCCTGACACCTGTCTTCACAATACGGCATGACCTGGTCATCACAATGCTGCATGCCCTTGTCATCAGAGTGTGCCATTCCAACTCTCATCGAAATATTCCATGAAATTTATTAGACCAATGTTCCATGCCCTTGTCATCACAATGCTCCATGCCCTTGTTATCACAATGCTCCATGACCCCTGTCATCACAATGCTCCGTAACTCCAGTCATCACAATGCTTCATGACCTTTCTCATCACAATGGTCCATAACCTCGTCATCAACAGTCTCTGTGACATTTTTAACAACAATGCTCCATGAACTTTTCATCACAATGCTCCATGACCCTTGTCATCACAATGCTCCATGCGCTTGTCAGCACAATGCTCCATGACACATGTCATCACAATGCACCATGCGCTTGTCATCACAGTGCTCCACAACATTGTCATCACAATGCTCCATAAAATTTGTCATCACAATGCTCCATGCACTTCTCATCAAAATGCTCTCTCACCACTGATATCATAATGCTACATCACTATTTGTCACAATACTCCCTCACCCCTGTCATAACAATGTTCCATGACTCCTGTCATCACAATGCTACATGCACTTATCATCACAATGTTCGATGACCCCTGAAATCACAATATTCCATAACACCTGTCATCAAAATGTTCCATGACACTTTCCATCAAATTGCTCCATGACCCTGTCATCAGAATGCTCCCTGCCCTTCTCATCACAATGCACAACGCCCTTGCCATCCAAATGCACCATGACCTTTGTCATCACAAAGGTCCATGACCCTTGGCATCACAATGCTCCATGTCACTGTCATCACAATGCTCCATGAACGCTCTCATCACATTGCTCCATGCCCTTGTCTTCACATAGCTCCATGACACGTGTCATCAGAATGCTCCATGGCCTTCTCATCACAATGCTCCAAGCCCTTGCCATCACAAAGCTCCATTACACCTGTCATAAAAATGCTCCATGACCCCTGCCATCACGATGTTCCATGGCCTTGTCATCACAAGGCTCCTTGACCCTTCTCATCACAATGCTCCAAGAACACTGTAATCACAATGCTCTATGCCCCTTTTCATCTCAATGATCCATGAACCCTGTCATCACAATGCACCATGCCCATCATCATAATGCTTCATGCTATTGTCATAACAACGAAATCAAAATGTTCCATGACCTCTGTCATAACAATGCCCCAAACCCTTGTGATCACAATATTCCATAACACTTGTCATCACAATGCCCCAGGATGCTCGTCATCACAATTATCCATGGTCTTCTCATCACAATGCTCCATGACCTTCGTCATCACAATGCTCAATACACTTGTCATCAACATGCTCCCTGACACTTGTTGTCTGTATGCACCTTGAACCCTGTCATGACAAGGCTCCATGCCTTTTTCATCACAATGATCCATGCCCTTTTCATCACAATGCTCCAAGTCCCATTTAATCACAATGGTCCATGCCATTGTCATCACAAATCTCAATGACGCATGCCATCAGAATGCTCCTTGGTCTTCTCCTCACAATGCTACCTGCCCTTGTCTTCACAATGTTCCAAGACCCCTGTAATCACAATGCTCCATTCCCCTTTTAATCAGTATGCTCCATGAGACTTGTCATCACAAGGCTCCATGGTTTTGTCATCACAAGGCTCCAGGACCTTGTCATCACAATGCTTCACGACCTTGTCATCAAAATTTTCAATGGCCCTTGTCATCATAATGCTCCAAACCCTAATCATCACAATGCTCCATTATATTTGTCATCACAATCCTCCATTACATTTGGTATCACAAAGCTCCATGCCATTGTCATCGCCATGGACCATGACATATGTCATCACAATGCTCCCTGACACCTGTCTTCACAATACTCCATGACCTTATCATCACAATGCTCCATGCCCTTGTCATCACAATGCACCATGCCCACTCTCATCACAATAATCTATGAAACTTGTCAGACCAATGCTCCATGCCACTGTCATCACAATGCTCCATGCCCTTGTCATCACAATGCTCCATGACCCCTGTCATCACAATGCTCCGTGACTCCAGTCATCACAATGCTTCATAACGTTTGTCATCACAGTGGTCCATGCCCGCGTCATCACAAGGCTCTGTGACCTTTGTAACCACAATGCTCCATGAAATTTTCATCACAATTCTCTGAGAAACTTGTCATCACAATGCTCCATGTCTTTGTCAGAACAATGCTCCATGACCATTGTCATCACAATGTGCCACGCGCATTTCATCACAACGTTCCAAACCTTGTCATTGCAATGCTCCATAAACCTTGTAATCACAATGGTCCATGCACTTCTCATCAAAATGCTCTCTCACCAGAGATATCACAATGTTCCATCAATAGTCATCACAATACACCCTCATCCTTGTAATCACAATGTTCCATGACACTGTCATCACAATGCTACATCCCCTTATCATCAAAATGTTCCATGACCCCTGCCATCACAATATTCCATCAGCCCTCTCATCAAAATGATCCATGACCCTTTCCATCCCAAAGCTCCAAGACCCCTGCCATCACAATGTTCTATAACCACTGCCATCAAAATGTTCCATTACACTTTTTATCAAATTGCAGCATGACCCGGTCATCAAAATGCTCCCTGCCCTTCTCATCAAAATGCTCCATGACTTGTCATCACAAAGCTCCAAGACCCTTGGCATCACAATGCTCCATGTCATTGTCATCACAATGCTCCATGAACCCTCTCATCACATTGCTCCATGCCCTTGTCATCACACAGCTCCATGACACTTGTCATCACAATGCTCGATGCCCTTCTTATCACAATGCTCCATGCCCTTGTCATTACAGTCCTGCATGACCCATGTATCACAGTGTTCCGTGCCCTTGTCATTACAATGCACCATGCCCAATCTCATCACAATAATCTATGAAACTTGTCAGACCAATGCTCCATGCCACTGTCATCACAATGATCCATGCCCACTCTCATCACAATAATCCATGAAACATTTCAGACCACAATTCCATACCATTCTGATCACAATGCTCCATTACCCCTGTCATAAAAATGCACCATGACACCTGCCATCACAATGATCCACGATCTAGTCATCACAAGGTTCCATGATAATTACCATCACAATGCTCAAGACCACTGATATCACAATGCTCCATGCCCTGGTCATCACAAAGCTCCATGACGCATGTCATCAGAATGTTCCTTGGCCTTCTCATCACAATGCTCCATGCCCTTGTCATCATAATGCTCCAAGACCCTTGTCATCACAATGCTCCTTGCCCCATTTCATCTCAATTCTCCATGAAATCTGTCATCACAATGCTCCAAGACCCTTGTAATCACAATGCTCCATGCCCCTTTTCATCTCAGTGCTCCATGAACCCTGTCATCACAATGCACCATGCCCATCATCATAATGCTTCAGGCTATTGTCATCACAATGAAATCAATATTCTGCATGACCTCTGTCATCATAATGCTCCAAACCCTTGTGATCACAATGTTGCATAACACGTATCATCACAACACCCCATGACGCTCATCATCACAATTATCCATGGTCTTCTCATCAAAATGCTCCATGATCTTTGTCATCACAATGCTCAATACACTTGTCATCACAAAGCTCCCTGACCCTTGTCGTCAGTATGCCCCTTGAACCCTGTCATGACAAGTTTCCATGCATTTTTCATCACAATGATTCATGACCATTTCATCACAATGCTCCAAGGTCCCTGTAATCACAATGCTCCATGACCTTGTCATCACAAAACTCCAAGACGCATGTCATCAGAATGCTCCATGGCCTTCTCATCACAATGCTCTATGCCCTAGTCATAACAATGCTCCAAGACCCCTGTAATCACAATGCTCCATGCCACTTTTCATCAGAATGCTCCATGAGACTTGCCATCAGAAGTCTCCATGGTCTTCTCATCACAATGTTCCAGGACCTTGACATCACCATGATCCATTCCCTTGTCATCACAATGCTCCATGACCACTCTCATCACAATAATCCATGAACATTTTCAGCCCAATGCTCCACGACCTTCTCATCACAATGCTCCATTGCCAATATCATCACAGTGCTCCATGACCACTGTCATCACAACACTCCATGACACCTGACAACACAATGATCCAGGACTCTTGTCATCACAATGCTCCATTCCCTTGTCGTCACAATGCTACATGACACCTGTCATCACAACTCTCCATGAACATTTTCAGCCCAGTTCTCCATGACCCTTGTCATCAAAAGGATCCATGCCCTTGTCATCCCAATGCTCCATGACCCTGTATTCACAATGCTCCTTGACGCTTGTCCTCACAGAACTCCATGACACATGTCATCACAATGCTCCATGCCTTTGTCAGCAAAATGCTACATGACCTTGTCATTACAATTCTCTATGCACTTGTCATCACAATACTCCATTTCCATTGTCATCACAATCCTCCATGAACTTTGGGATCACATTGCTTCATGCCCTTGTCATCAAAATGCTCCATGCTCCTTGAAATCAAAATGATCCATGACCTCTGTCATCACAATGCTCCAAACCCTTGTGATCACCATGTTCCATAACACTTGTCATCACAACGCTCCATGATGGATGTCATCACAATACTCCATGCCGTTTTCATCACAATGCTCCATGACATTTGTCACCACAATTCTCAATACACTTGTCATCACAATGTTCCCTGACACTTTTCATCAGAATGCTCCTTGAAACCTGTCAAGGAAAGGCTCCATGCCTTTTTCATCACAATGCCCCATGCCATTTTCATCACAATGCTCCATGTCATTGTCATCAAAATACTCCACAAGCTCGTCATCAGAATGCTCCATGACCCATGCCATCACAATTATCCATGCACTTGTCAGCACAATGGTCCCTGACCCTTGTCATCACAATGCTCCAAGCCATTGTCATCACAATGCTCCATTACCTTTGTCATCAGAATCCTCCCTGACACTTGGCATCACAATGCTCCATGCCATCCTCATCACAATGGGCCATTACATTTGTGATCACAATGCTCCCTGACACCTGTCTTCACAATACGGCATGACCTGGTCATCACAATGCTCCATGCCCTTGTCATCACAGTGTGCCATTCCAACTCTCATCGCAATACTCCATGAAAGTTATTAGACCAATGTTCCATGCCCTTGTCATCACAATGCTCCATGCCCTTGTTATCACAATGCTCCATGACCCCTGTCATCACAATGCTCCGTGACTCCAGCCATCACAATGCTTCATGACCTTTGTCATCACAATGGTCCATGCCCTCGTCATCAACAGTCTCTGTGACTTTTTAACCACAATGCTCCATGAACTTTTCATCACAATGCTCTTTGACCCTTGTCATCACAATGCTCTATGCCTTTCTCAGCACAATGCTCCATGACCCTTGTCATCACAATGCTCCATGCGCTTGTCAGCACAATGCTCCATGACACATGTCATCACAATGCACCATGCGCTTGGCATCACAGTGCTCCACAACATTGTCATCACAATGCTCCATAAAATTTGTCATCACAATGCTCCATTCACTTCTCATGAAAATGCTCTCTCACCACTGATATCACAATGCTACATCACTATTTGTCACAATACTCCCTCAGCCCTGTCATCACAATGTTCCATGACTCCTGTCATCACAATGCTACATGCACTTATCATCACAATGTTCGATGACCCCTGAAATCACAATGTTCCATAACACCTGTCATCAAAATGTTCCATGACACTTTTCATCAAATTGCTCCATGACCCTGTCATCAGAATGATCCCTGCCCTTCTCATCACAATGCACAACGCCCTTGCCATCAAAATGCTCCATGACCTTTGTCATCACAAAGATCCATGGCCCTTGGCATCACAATGCTCCATGTCATTGTCATCACAATGCTCCATGAAAGCTCTCATCACATTGCTCCATGCCCTTGTCTTCACATAGCTCCATTTCACATGTCATAATAATGCTCCATGGCCTTCTCATCACAATGCTCCAAGCCCTGGCCATCACAATGCTCCATTACACCTGTCATAACAATGCTCCATGACCCCTGCCATCACGATGTTCCATGGCCTTGTCATCACAAGGCTCCATGACCCTTCTCATCACAATGCTCCATGAACACTGTAATCACAATGCTCTATGCACCTTTTCATCTCAATGATCCATGAACCCTGTCATCACAATGCACTATGCCCATCATCATAATGCTTCATGCTATTGTCATAACAACGAAATCAAAATGTTCCATGACCTCTGTCATAACAATGCTCCAAACCCTTGTGATCACAATATTCCATAACACTTGTCATCACAATGCCCCAGGATGCTCGTCATCACAATTATCCATGGTCTTCTCATCACAATGCTCCATGACCTTCGTCATCACAATGCTCAATACACTTGTCATCAACATGCTCGCTGACACTTGTTGTCTGTATGCTCCTTGAACCCTGTCATGACAAGGCTCCATGCCTTTTTCATCACAATGATCCATGCCCTTTTAATCACAATGCTCCAAGTCCCATGTAATCATAATCGTCCATGCCATTTTCATCACAAAGCTCAATGATGCATGCCATCAGAATGCTCCTTGATCTTCTCCTCACAATGCTCCATGCCCTTGTCTTCACAGTGTTCTCAGACCCCTGTAATCACAATGCTCCATTCCCCTTTTCATCAGTATGCTCCATGAGACTTGTCATCACAAGGCTCCATGGTTTTGTCATCACAATGCTCCAGGACATTGTCATCACAATGCTTCACGACCTTTTCATCAAAATTTTCAATGGCCCTTGTCATCATAATGCTCCAAACCCTAATCATCACAATGCTCCATTATATTTGTCATCACAATCCTCCATTACATTTGGTATCACAAAGCTCCATGCCATTGTCATCGCCATGGACCATGACATATGTCATCACAATGCTCCCTGAAACCTGTCTTCACAATACTCCATGACCTTATCATCACAATGCTCCATGCCCTTGTCATCACAATGCACCATTCCCACTCTCATCACAATAATCTTTGAAACTTGTCAGACCAAAGCTCCATGCCACTGTCATCACAATGCTCCATGCCCTTGTCATCACAATGCTCCATGACACCTGTCATCACAATGCTCCGTGACTCCAGCCATCACAATGCTTCATGACCTTTGTCATCACAATGTTCCATGCCCTCGTCATCAACAGTCTCTGTGACCTTTTTAACCACAATGCTCCATGAACTTTTCATCACAATGCTCTTTGACCCTTGTCATCACAATGCTCTATGTCTTTCTCAGCACAATGCTCCATGACCCTTGTCATCACAATGCTCCATGCGCTTGTCATCACAATGCTCCATGACACATGTCATCACAATGCACCATGCGCTTGTCATCACAGTGCTCCACAACATTGTCATCACAATGCTCCATAAAATTTGTCATCACAATGCTCCATTCACTTCTCATCAAAATGCTCTCTCACCACTGATATCACAATGCTATATCACTATTTGTCACAATACTCCCTCACCCCTGTCATCACAATGTTCCATGACTCCTGTCATCACAGTGCTCCATGACACATGTCATCACAATGCACAACGCCCTTGCCATCAAAATGCTCCATGACCTTTGTCATCACAAAGATCCATGAGCCTTGGCATCACAATGCTCCATGTCATTGTCATCACAGTGCTCCATGAACGCTCTCATCACATTGCTCCATGCCCTTGTCTTCACATAGCTCCATGACACATGTCATCAGAATGCTCCATGGCCTTCTCATCACAATTCTCCAAGCCCTGGCCATCACAATGCTCCATTACCCCTGTCATAACAATGCTCCATGACCCCTGCCATCACGATGTTCCATGGCCTTGTCATCACAAAGCTCCATGACCCTTCTCATCACAATGCTCCAAGAACACTGTAATCACAATGCTCTATGCCCCTTTTCATCTCAATGATCCATGAACCCTGTCATCACAATGCACTATGCCCATCATCATAATGCTTCATGCTATTGTCATAACAACGAAATCAAAATGTTCCATGACCTCTGTCATAACAATGCTCCAAACCCTTGTGATCACAATATTCCATAACACTTGTCATCACAATGCCCCAGGATGCTCGTCATCACAATTATCCATGGTCTTCTCATCACAATGCTCCATGACCTTCGTCATCACAATGCTCAATACACTTGTCATCAACATGCTCCCTGACACATATTCTCTGTATGCTCCTTGAACCCTGTCATGACAAGGCTCCATGCCTTTTTCATCACAATGATCCATGCCCTTTTCATCACAATGCTCCAAGTCCCATGTAATCACAATGGACCGTGCCATTGTCATCACAAAGCTCAATGACGCATGCCATCAGAATGCTCCTTGATCTTCTCCTCACAATGCTCCATGCCCTTGTCTTCACAGTGTTCCAAGACCCCTGTAATCACAATGCTCCTTTCTCCTTTTAATCAGTATGCTCCATGAGATTTGTCATCACAAGGCTCCATGGTTTTGTCCTCACAATGCTCCAGGACCTTGTCATCACAATGCTTCACGACATTGTCATCAAAATTTTCAATGGCCCTTGTCATCATAATGCTCCAAACCCTAATCATCACAATGCTCCATTATATTTGTCATCACAATCCTCCATTACTTTTGGTATCACAAAGCTCCATGCCATTGTCATCGCCATGGACCATGACATATGTCATCACAATGCTCCCTGACAACTGTCTTCACAATACTCCATGACCTTATCATCACAATGCTCGATGCCCTTGTCATTACAATGCACCATGCCCAATCTCATCAAAATAATCTATGAAACTTGTCAGACCAATGCTCCATGCCACTGTCATCACAATGCTCCATGCCCACTCTCATCACAATAATCCATGAAACTTTTCAGACCAAAGTTCCATACCCTTCTCATCACAATGCTCCATTACCCCTGTCATGACAATGCACTATGACACCTGCCATCACAATGATCCACGGCCTAGTCATCACAAGCTTCCATGATAATTCTCATCACAATGCTCAAGACCCCTGATATCACAATGCTCCATGCCCTGGTCATCACAAAGCTCCATGACGCATGTCATCAGAATGCTCCATGGCCTTCTCATCACAATGCTCCATGCCCTGGTTATCACAATGCTCCATGACCCCTGTCATCACAATGCTCCGTGACTTCAGTCATCACAATGCTTCATAACGTTTGTCATCACAATGGTCCATTCCCGCGTCATCACAAGGCTCTGTGACCTTTGTAACCACAATGCTCCATGAACGTTTCATCACAATTCTCTGAGAAACTTGTCATCACAATGCTCCATGTATTTGTCAGAACAATGCTCCATGACCATTGTCATCACAATGTGCTACGCGCATTTCATCACAACGTTCCAAACCTTGTCATTCCATGCTCCATAAACCTGGTAATCACAATGGTCCATGCACTTCTCATCAAAATGCTCTCTCACCAGAGATATCACAATGTTCCATCAATAGTCATCACAATACACCCTCATCCTTGTAATCACAATGTTCCATGACACTGTCATCACAATGCTACATCCCCTTATCATCACAATGTTCCATGACCCCTGCCATCACAGTATTCCATCAGCCCTCTCATCAAAATGATCCATGACCCTTTCCATCCCAAAGCTCCAAGACCCCTGCCATCACAATGTTCTATATCCACTGCCATCAAAATGTTCCATTACACTTTTTATCAAATTGCAGCATGACCCGGTCATCAAAATACTCCCTGCCCTTCTCATCAAAATGCTCCATGACTTGTCATCACAAAGCTCCAAGACCCTTGGCATCACAATGCTCCATGTCATTGTCATCACAATGCTCCATGAACCCTCTCATCACATTGCTCCATGCCCTTGTCATCACACAGCTCCATGACACTTGTCATCACAATGCTCGATGCCCTTCTTATCACAATGCTCCATGCCCTTGTCATTACAGTCCTGCATGACCCATGTATCACAGTGTTCCGTGCCCTTGTCATTACAATGCACCATGCCCAATCTCATCACAATAATCTATGAAACTTGTCAGACCAATGCTCCATGCCACTGTCATCACAATGATCCATGCCCACTCTCATCACAATAATCCATGAAACATTTCAGACCACAATTCCATACCCTTCTGATCACAATGCTCCATTACCCCTGTCATAAAAATGCACCATGACACCTGCCATCACAATGATCCACGGCCTAGTCATCACAAGGTTCCATGATAATTACCATCACAATGCTCAAGACCACTGATATCACAATGCTCCATGCCCTGGTCATCACAAAGCTCCATGACGCATGTCATCAGAATGTTCCTTGGCCTTCTCATCACAATGCTCCATGCCCTTGTCATCACAATGCTCCAAGACCCTTGTCATCACAATGCTCCTTGCCCCATTTCATTTCAATTCTCCATGAAATCTGTCATCACAATGCTCCAAGACCCTTGTCATCACAATGCTCCATGCCCCTTTTCATCTCAGTGCTCCATGAACCCTGTCATCACAATGCACCATGAACATCATCATAATGCTTCAGGCTATTGTCATCACAATGAAATCAATATTCTGCATGACCTCTGTCATCATAATGCTCCAAACCCTTGTGATCACAATGTTGCATAACACGTATCATCACAACGCCCCATGACGCTCATCATCACAATTATCCATGTTCTTCTAATCAAAATGCTCCATGATCTTTGTCATCACAATGCTCAATACACTTGTCATCACAATGCTCCCTGACCCTTGTCGTCAGTATGCCCCTTGAACCCTGTCATGACAAGTTTCCATGCATTTTTCATCACAATGATTCATCACCATTTCATCACAATGCTCCAAGGTCCCTGTAATCACAATGCTCCATGACCTTGTCATCACAAAACTCCAAGACGCATGTCATCAGAATGCTCCATGGCCTTCTCATCACAATGCTCTATGCCCTAGTCATAACAATGCTCCAAGACCCCTGTAATCACAATGCTCCATGCCACTTTTCATCAGAATGCTCCATGAGACTTGCCATCACAAGTCTCCATGGTCTTCTCATCACAATGTTCCAGGACCTTGACATCACCATGATCCATTCCCTTGTCATCACAATGCTCCATGACCACTCTCATCACAATAATCCATGAACATTTTCAGCCCAATGCTCCACGACCTTCTCATCACAATGCTCCATTGCCAATATCATCACAGTGCTCCATGATTACTGTCATCACAACACTCCATGACACCTGACAACACAATGATCCAGGACTCTTGTCATCACAATGCTCCATTCCCTTGTCGTCACAATGCTACATGACACCTGTCATCACAACTCTCCATGAACATTTTCAGCCCAGTTCTCCATGACCCTTGTCATCAAAAGGATCCATGCCCTTGTCATCCCAATGCTCCATGACCCTGTATTCACAATGCTCCTTGACGCTTGTCCTCACAGAGCTCCATGACACATGTCATCACAATGCTCCATGCCTTTGTCAGCAAAATGCTACATGACCTTGTCATTACAATTCTCTATGCACTTGTCATCACAATACTCCATTTCCATTCTCATCACAATCCTCCATGAACTTTGGGATCACATTGCTTCATGCCCTTGTCATCACAATGCTCCATGCTCCTTGAAATCAAAATGATCCATGACCTCTGTCATCACAATGCTCCAAACCCTTGTGATCACCATGTTCCATAACACTTGTCATCACAACGCTCCATGATGCCTGTCATCACAATACTCCATGCCGTTTTCATCACAATGCTCCATGACATTTGTCACCACAATTCTCAATACACTTGTCATCACAGTGTTCCCTGACACTTGTCATCAGAATGCTCCTTGAAACCTGTCAAGGAAAGGCTCCATGCCTTTTTCATCACAATGCCCCATGCCATTTTCATCACAATGCTCCATGTCATTGTCATCAAAATACTCCACAAGCTCGTCATCAGAATGCTCCATGACCCATGCCATCACAATTCTCCATGCACTTGTCAGCACAATGGTCCCTGACCCTTGTCATCACAATGCTCCAAGCCATTGTCATCACAATGCTCCATTACCTTTGTCATCAGAATCCTCCCTGACACTTGGCATCACAATGCTCCATGCCATCCTCATCACAATGGGCCATTACATTTGTGATCACAATGCTCCCTGACACCTGTCTTCACAATACGGCATGACCTGGTCATCACAATGCTCCATGCCCTTGTCATCACAGTGTGCCATTCCAACTCTCATCGCAATACTCCATGAAAGGTATTAGACCAATGTTCCATGCCCTTGTCATCACAATGCTCCATGCCCTTGTTATCACAATGCTCCATGACCCCTGTCATCACAATGCTCCGTGACTCCAGCCATCACAATGCTTCATGACCTTTGTCATCATAATGGTCCATGCCCTCGTCATCAACAGTCTCTGTGACCTTTTTAACCACAATGCTCCATGAACTTTTCATCACAATGCTCTTTGACCCTTGTCATCACAGTGCTCTATGCCTTTCTCATCACAATGCTCCATGACCCTTGTCATCACAATGCTCCATGCGCTTGTCAGCACAATGCTCCATGACACATGTCATCACAATGCACCATGCGCTTGGCATCACAGTGCTCCACAACATTGTCATCACAATGCTCCATAAAATTTGTCATCACAATGCTCCATTCACTTCTCATGAAAATGCTCTCTCACCACTGATATCACAATGCTACATCACTATTTGTCACAATACTCCCTCAGCCCTGTCATCACAATGTTCGATGACTCCTGTCATCACAATGCTACATGCACTTATCATCACAATGTTCGATGACCCCTGAAATCACAATGTTCCCTAAGACCTGTCATCAAAATGTTCCATGACACTTTTCATCAAATTGCTCCATGACCCTGTCATCAGAATGATCCCTGCCCTTCTCAACACAATGCACAACGCCCTTGCCATCAAAATGCTCCATGACCTTTGTCATCACAAAGATCCATGGCCCTTGGCATCACAATGCCCCATGTCATTGTCATCACAATGCTCCATGAACGCTCTCATCACATTGCTCCATGCCCTTGTCTTCACATAGCTCCATGACACATGTCATCAGAATGCTCCATGGCCTTCTCATCACAATGCTCCAAGCCCTGGCCATCACAATGCTCCATTACACCTGTCATAACAATGCTCCATGACCCCTGCCATCACGATGTTCCATGGCCTTGTCATCACAAAGCTCCATGACCCTTCTCATCACAATGCTCCATGAACACTGTAATCACAATGCTCTATGGACCTTTTCATCTCAATGATCCATGAACCCTGTCATCACAATGCACTATGCCCATCATCATAATGCTTCATGCTATTGTCATAACAACGAAATCAAAATGTTCCATGACCTCTGTCATAGCAATGCTCCAAACCCTTGTGATCACAATATTCCATAACACTTGTCATCACAATGCCCCAGGATGCTCGTCATCACAATTATCCATGGTCTTCTCATCACAATGCTCCATGACCTTCGTCATCACAATGCTCAATACACTTGTCATCAACATGCTCGCTGACACTTGTTGTCTGTATGCTCCTTGAACCCTGTCATGACAAGGCTCCATGCCTTTTTCATCACAATGATCCATGCCCTTTTCATCACAATGCTCCAAGTCCCATGTAATCATAATGGTCCATGCCATTTTCATCACAAAGCTCAATGATGCATGCCATCAGAATGCTCCTTGATCTTCTCCTCACAATGCTCCATGCCCTTGTCTTCACAGTGTTCTCAGACCCCTGTAATCACAATGCTCCATTCCCCTTTTCATCAGTATGCTCCATGAGACTTGTCATCACAAGGCTCCATGGTTTTGTCATCACAATGCTCCAGGACATTGTCATCACAATGCTTCACGACCTTTTCATCAAAATTTTCAATGGCCCTTGTCATCATAATGCTCCAAACCCTAATCATCACAATGCTCCATTATATTTGTCATCACAATCCTCCATTACATTTGGTATCACAAAGCTCCATGCCATTGTCATCGCCATGGACCATGACATATGTCATCACAATGCTCCCTGAAACCTGTCTTCACAATACTCCATGACCTTATCATCACAATGCTCCATGCCCTTGTCATCACAATGCACCATTCCCACTCTCATCACAATAATCTTTGAAACTTGTCAGACCAAAGCTCCATGCCACTGTCATCACAATGCTCCATGCCCTTGTCATCACAATGCTCCATGACACCTGTCATCACAATGCTCCGTGACTCCAGCCATCACAATGCTTCATGACCTTTGTCATCACAATGTTCCATGCCCTCGTCATCAACAGTCTCTGTGACCTTTTTAACCACAATGCTCCATGAACTTTTCATCACAATGCTCTTTGACCCTTGTCATCACAATGCTCTATGTCTTTCTCAGCACAATGCTCCATGACCCTTGTCATCACAATGCTCCATGCGCTTGTCATCACAATGCTCCATGACACATGTCATCACAATGCACCATGCGCTTGTCATCACAGTGCTCCACAACATTGTCATCACAATGCTCCATAAAATTTGTCATCACAATGCTCCATTCACTTCTCATCAAAATGCTCTCTCACCACTGATATCACAATGCTATATCACTATTTGTCACAGTACTCCCTCACCCCTGTCATCACAATGTTCCATGACTCCTGTCATCACAGTGCTCCATGACACATGTCATCACAATGCACAACGCCCTTGCCATCAAAATGCTCCATGACCTTTGTCATCACAAAGATCCATGAGCCTTGGCATCACAATGCTCCATGTCATTGTCATCACAATGCTCCATGAACGCTCTCATCACATTGCTCCATGCCCTTGTCTTCACATAGCTCCATGACACATGTCATCAGAATGGTCCATGGCCTTCTCATCACAATTCTCCAAGCCCTGGCCATCACAATGCTCCATTACCCCTGTCATAACAATGCTCCATGACCCCTGCCATCACGATGTTCCATGGCCTTGTCATCACAAAGCTCCATGACCCTTCTCATCACAATGCTCCAAGAACACTGTAATCACAATGCTCTATGCCACTTTTCATCTCAATGATCCATGAACCCTGTCATCACAATGCACTATGCCCATCATCATAATGCTTCATGCTATTGTCATAACAACGAAATCAAAATGTTCCATGACCTCTGTCATAACAATGCTCCAAACCCTTGTGATCACAATATTCCATAACACTTGTCATCACAATGCCCCAGGATGCTCGTCATCACAATTATCCATGGTCTTCTCATCACAATGCTCCATGACCTTCGTCATCACAATGCTCAATACACTTGTCATCAACATGCTCCCTGACACTTATTGTCTGTATGCTCCTTGAACCCTGTCATGACAAGGCTCCATGCCTTTTTCATCACAATGATCCATGCCCTTTTCATCACAATGCTCCAAGTCCCATGTAATCACAATGGACCGTGCCATTGTCATCACAAAGCTCAATGACGCATGCCATCAGAATGCTCCTTGATCTTCTCCTCACAATGCTCCATGCCCTTGTCTTCACAGTGTTCCAAGACCCCTGTAATCACAATGCTCCTTTCTCCTTTTAATCAGTATGCTCCATGAGATTTGTCATCACAAGGCTCCATGGTTTTGTCCTCACAATGCTCTAGGACCTTGTCATCACAATGCTTCACGACATTGTCATCAAAATTTTCAATGGCCCTTGTCATCATAATGCTCCAAACCCTAATCATCACAATGCTCCATTATATTTGTCATCACAATCCTCCATTACTTTTGGTATCACAAAGCTCCATGCCATTGTCATCGCCATGGACCATGACATATGTCATCACAATGCTCCCTGACAACTGTCTTCACAATACTCCATGACCTTATCATCACAATGCTCGATGCCCTTGTCATTACAATGCACCATGCCCAATCTCATCAAAATAATCTATGAAACTTGTCAGACCAATGCTCCATGCCACTGTCATCACAATGCTCCATGCCCACTCTCATCACAATAATCCATGAAACTTTTCAGACCAAAGTTCCATACCCTTATCATCACAATGCTCCATTACCCCTGTCATGACAATGCACTATGACACCTGCCATCACAATGATCCACGGCCTAGTCATCACAAGCTTCCATGATAATTCTCATCACAATGCTCAAGACCCCTGATATCACAATGCTCCATGCCCTGGTCATCACAAAGCTCCATGACGCATGTCATCAGAATGCTCCATGGCCTTCTCATCACAATGCTCCATGCCCTGGTTATCACAATGCTCCATGACCCCTGTCATCACAATGCTCCGTGACTTCAGTCATCACAATGCTTCATAACGTTTGTCATCACAATGGTCCATTCCCGCGTCATCACAAGGCTCTGTGACCTTTGTAACCACAATGCTCCATGAACTTTTCATCACAATTCTCTGAGAAACTTGTCATCACAATGCTCCATGTATTTGTCAGAACAATGCTCCATGACCATTGTCATCACAATGTGCTACGCGCATTTCATCACAACGTTCCAAACCTTGTCATTCCATGCTCCATAAACCTGGTAATCACAATGGTCCATGCACTTCTCATCAAAATGCTCTCTCACCAGAGATATCACAATGTTCCATCAATAGTCATCACAATACACCCTCATCCTTGTAATCACAATGTTCCATGACACTGTCATCACAATGCTACATCCCCTTATCATCACAATGTTCCATGACCCCTGCCATCACAATATTCCATCAGCCCTCTCATCAAAATGATCCATGACCCTTTCCATCCCAAAGCTCCAAGACGCCTGCCATCACAATGTTCTATATCCACTGCCATCAAAATGTTCCATTACACTTTTTATCAAATTGCAGCATGACCCGGTCATCAAAATGCTCCCTGCCCTTCTCATCAAAATGCTCCATGACTTGTCATCACAAAGCTCCAAGACCCTTGGCATCACAATGCTCCATGTCATTGTCATCACAATGCTCCATGAACCCTCTCATCACATTGCTCCATGCCCTTGTCATCACACAGCTCCATGACACTTGTCATCACAATGCTCGATGCCCTTCTTATCACAATGCTCCATGCCCTTGTCATTACAGTCCTGCATGACCCATGTATCACAGTGTTCCGTGCCCTTGTCATTACAATGCACCATGCCCAATCTCATCACAATAATCTATGAAACTTGTCAGACCAATGCTCCATGCCACTGTCATCACAATGATCCATGAAACATTTCAGACCACAATTCCATACCCTTCTGATCACAATGCTCCATTACCCCTGTCATAAAAATGCACCATGACACCTGCCATCACAATGATCCACGGCCTAGTCATCACAAGGTTCCATGATAATTACCATCAAAATGCTCAAGACCACTGATATCACAATGCTCCATGCCCTGGTCATCACAAAGCTCCATGACGCATGTCATCAGAATGTTCCTTGGCCTTCTCATCACAATGCTCCATGCACTTGTCATCACAATGCTCCAAGACCCTTGTCATCACAATGCTCCTTGCCCCATTTCATCTCAATGCTCCATGAAATCTGTCATCACAATGCTCCAAGACCCTTGTCATCACAATGCTCCATGCCCCTTTTCATCTCAGTGCTCCATGAACCCTGTCATCACAATGCACCATAAACATCATCATAATGCTTCAGGCTATTGTCATCACAATGAAATCAATATTCTGCATGACCTCTGTCATCATAATGCTCCAAACCCTTGTGATCACAATGTTGCATAACACGTATCATCACAACACCCCATGACGCTCATCATCACAATTATCCATGGTCTTCTCATCAAAATGCTCCATGATCTTTGTCATCACAATGCTCAATACACTTGTCATCACAATGCTCCCTGACCCTTGTCGTCAGTATGCCCCTTGAACCCTGTCATGACAAGTTTCCATGCATTTTTCATCACAATGATTCATGACCATTTCATCACAATGCTCCAAGGTCCCTGTAATCACAATGCTCCATGACCTTGTCATCACAAAACTCCAAGACGCATGTCATCAGAATGCTCCATGGCCTTCTCATCACAATGCTCTATGCCCTAGTCATAACAATGCTCCAAGACCCCTGTAATCACAATGCTCCATGCCACTTTTCATCAGAATGCTCCATGAGACTTGCCATCAGAAGTCTCCATGGTCTTCTCATCACAATGTTCCAGGACCTTGACATCACCATGATCCATTCCCTTGTCATCACAATGCTCCATGACCACTCTCATCACAATAATCCATGAACATTTTCAGCCCAATGCTCCACGACCTTCTCATCACAATGCTCCATTGCCAATATCATCACAGTGCTCCATGACCACTGTCATCACAACACTCCATGACACCTGACAACACAATGATCCAGGACTCTTGTCATCACAATGCTCCATTCCCTTGTCGTCACAATGCTACATGACACCTGTCAACACAACTCTCCATGAACATTTTCAGCCCAGTTCTCCATGACCCTTGTCATCAAAAGGATCCATGCCCTTGTCATCCCAATGCTCCATGACCCTGTATTCACAATGCTCCTTGACGCTTGTCCTCACAGAGCTCCATGACACATGTCATCACAATGCTCCATGCCTTTGTCAGCAAAATGCTACATGACCTTGTCATTACAATTCTCTATGCACTTGTCATCACAATACTCCATTTCCATTGTCATCACAATCCTCCATGAACTTTGGGATCACATTGCTTCATGCCCTTGTCATCACAATGCTCCATGCTCCTTGAAATCAAAATGATCCATGACCTCTGTCATCACAATGCTCCAAACCCTTGTGATCACCATGTTCCATAACACTTGTCATCACAACGCTCCATGATGCCTGTCATCACAATACTCCATGCCGTTTTCATCACAATGCTCCATGACATTTGTCACCACAATTCTCAATACACTTGTCATCACAGTGTTCCCTGACACTTGTCATCAGAATGCTCCTTGAAACCTGTCAAGGAAAGGCTCCATGCCTTTTTCATCACAATGCCCCATGCCATTTTCATCACAATGCTCCATGTCATTGTCATCAAAATACTCCACAAGCTCGTCATCAGAATGCTCCATGACCCATGCCATCACAATTCTCCATGCACTTGTCAGCACAATGGTCCCGGACCCTTGTCATCACAATGCTCCAAGCCATTGTCATCACAATGCTCCATTACCTTTGTCATCAGAATCCTCCCTGACACTTGGCATCACAATGCTCCATGCCATCCTCATCACAATGGGCCATTACATTTGTGATCACAATGCTCCCTGACACCTGTCTTCACAATACGGCATGACCTGGTCATCACAATGCTCCATGCCCTTGTCATCACAGTGTGCCATTCCAACTCTCATCGCAATACTCCATGAAAGGTATTAGACCAATGTTCCATGCCCTTGTCATCACAATGCTCCATGCCCTTGTTATCACAATGCTCCATGACCCCTGTCATCACAATGCTCCGTGACTCCAGCCATCACAATGCTTCATGACCTTTGTCATCATAATGGTCCATGCCCTCGTCATCAACAGTCTCTGTGACCTTTTTAACCACAATGCTCCATGAACTTTTCATCACAATGCTCTTTGACCCTTGTCATCACAGTGCTCTATGCCTTTCTCATCACAATGCTCCATGACCCTTGTCATCACAATGCTCCATGCGCTTGTCAGCACAATGCTCCATGACACATGTCATCACAATGCACCATGCGCTTGGCATCACAGTGCTCCACAACATTGTCATCACAATGCTCCATAAAATTTGTCATCACAATGCTCCATTCACTTCTCATGAAAATGCTCTCTCACCACTGATATCACAATGCTACATCACTATTTGTCACAATACTCCCTCAGCCCTGTCATCACAATGTTCCATGACTCCTGTCATCACAATGCTACATGCACTTATCATCACAATGTTCGATGACCCCTGAAATCACAATGTTCCATAACACCTGTCATCAAAATGTTCCATGACACTTTTCATCAAATTGCTCCATGACCCTGTCATCAGAATGATCCCTGCCCTTCTCATCACAATGCACAACGCCCTTGCCATCAAAATGCTCCATGACCTTTGTCATCACAAAGATCCATGGCCCTTGGCATCACAATGCTCCATGTCATTGTCATCACAATGCTCCATGAACGCTCTCATCACATTGCTCCATGCCCTTGTCTTCACATAGCTCCATGACACATGTCATCAGAATGCTCCATGGCCTTCTCATCACAATGCTCCAAGCCCTGGCCATCACAATGCTCCATTACCCCTGTCATAACAATGCTCCATGACCCCTGCCATCACGATGTTCCATGGCCTTGTCATCACAAAGCTCCATGACCCTTCTCATCACAATGCTCCATGAACACTGTAATCACAATGCTCTATGGACCTTTTCATCTCAATGATCCATGAACCCTGTCATCACAATGCACTATGCCCATCATCATAATGCTTCATGCTATTGTCATAACAACGAAATCAAAATGTTCCATGACCTCTGTCATAGCAATGCTCCAAACCCTTGTGATCACAATATTCCATAACACTTGTCATCACAATGCCCCAGGATGCTCGTCTTCACAATTATCCATGGTCTTCTCATCACAATGCTCCATGACCTTCGTCATCACAATGCTCAATACACTTGTCATCAACATGCTCGCTGACACTTGTTGTCTGTATGCTCCTTGAACCCTGTCATGACAAGGCTCCATGCCTTTTTCATCACAATGATCCATGCCCTTTTCATCACAATGCTCCAAGTCCCATGTAATCATAATGGTCCATGCCATTTTCATCACAAAGCTCAATGATGCATGCCATCAGAATGCTCCTTGATCTTCTCCTCACAATGCTCCATGCCCTTGTCTTCACAGTGTTCTCAGACCCCTGTAATCACAATGCTCCATTCCCCTTTTCATCAGTATGCTCCATGAGACTTGTCATCACAAGGCTCCATGGTTTTGTCATCACAATGCTCCAGGACATTGTCATCACAATGCTTCACGACCTTGTCATCAAAATTTTCAATGGCCCTTGTCATCATAATGCTCCAAACCCTAATCATCACAATGCTCCATTATATTTGTCATCACAATCCTCCATTACATTTGGTATCACAAAGCTCCATGCCATTGTCATCGCCATGGACCATGACATATGTCATCACAATGCTCCCTGAAACCTGTCTTCACAATACTCCATGACCTTATCATCACAATGCTCCATGCCCTTGTCATCACAATGCACCATTCCCACTCTCATCACAATAATCTTTGAAACTTGTCAGACCAAAGCTCCATGCCACTGTCATCACAATGCTCCATGCCCTTGTCATCACAATGCTCCATGACACCTGTCATCACAATGCTCCGTGACTCCAGCCATCACAATGCTTCATGACCTTTGTCATCACAATGTTCCATGCCCTCGTCATCAACAGTCTCTGTGACCTTTTTAACCACAATGCTCCATGAACTTTTCATCACAATGCTCTTTGACCCTTGTCATCACAATGCTCTATGTCTTTCTCAGCACAATGCTCCATGACCCTTGTCATCACAATGCTCCATGCGCTTGTCATCACAATGCTCCATGACACATGTCATCACAATGCACCATGCGCTTGTCATCACAGTGCTCCACAACATTGTCATCACAATGCTCCATAAAATTTGTCATCACAATGCTCCATTCACTTCTCATCAAAATGCTCTCTCACCACTGATATCACAATGCTATATCACTATTTGTCACAGTACTCCCTCACCCCTGTCATCACAATGTTCCATGACTCCTGTCATCACAGTGCTCCATGACACATGTCATCACAATGCACAACGCCCTTGCCATCAAAATGCTCCATGACCTTTGTCATCACAAAGATCCATGAGCCTTGGCATCACAATGCTCCATGTCATTGTCATCACAATGCTCCATGAACGCTCTCATCACATTGCTCCATGCCCTTGTCTTCACATAGCTCCATGACACATGTCATCAGAATGCTCCATGGCCTTCTCATCACAATTCTCCAAGCCCTGGCCATCACAATGCTCCATTACCCCTGTCATAACAATGCTCCATGACCCCTGCCATCACGATGTTCCATGGCCTTGTCATCACAAAGCTCCATGACCCTTCTCATCACAATGCTCCAAGAACACTGTAATCACAATGCTCTATGCCCCTTTTCATCTCAATGATCCATGAACCCTGTCATCACAATGCACTATGCCCATAATCATAATGCTTCATGCTATTGTCATAACAACGAAATCAAAATGTTCCATGACCTCTGTCATAACAATGCTCCAAACCCTTGTGATCACAATATTCCATAACACTTGTCATCACAATGCCCCAGGATGCTCGTCATCACAATTATCCATGGTCTTCTCATCACAATGCTCCATGACCTTCGTCATCACAATGCTCAATACA
Source organism: Mesoplodon densirostris (assembly GCF_025265405.1). NCBI lineage: Eukaryota > Metazoa > Chordata > Mammalia > Artiodactyla > Ziphiidae > Mesoplodon > Mesoplodon densirostris. The sequence goes on along the minus strand of NW_026778195.1, from coordinate 10,283,803 downwards.
CTTGTCATCAACATGCTCCCTGACACTTATTGTCTGTATGCTCCTTGAACCCTGTCATGACAAGGCTCCATGCCTTTTTCATCACAATGATCCATGCCCTTTTCATCACAATGCTCCAAGTCCCATGTAATCACAATGGACCGTGCCATTGTCATCACAAAGCTCAATGACGCATGCCATCAGAATGCTCCTTGATCTTCTCCTCACAATGCTCCATGCCCTTGTCTTCACAGTGTTCCAAGACCCCTGTAATCACAATGCTCCTTTCTCCTTTTAATCAGTATGCTCCATGAGATTTGTCATCACAAGGCTCCATGGTTTTGTCCTCACAATGCTCCAGGACCTTGTCATCACAATGCTTCACGACATTGTCATCAAAATTTTCAATGGCCCTTGTCATCATAATGCTCCAAACCCTAATCATCACAATGCTCCATTATATTTGTCATCACAATCCTCCATTACTTTTGGTATCACAAAGCTCCATGCCATTGTCATCGCCATGGGCCATGACATATGTCATCACAATGCTCCCTGACACCTGTCTTCACAATACTCCATGACCTTATCATCACAATGCTCGATGCCCTTGTCATTACAATGCACCATGCCCAATCTCATCAAAATAATCTATGAAACTTGTCAGACCAATGCTCCATGCCACTGTCATCACAATGCTCCATGCCCACTCTCATCACAATAATCCATGAAACTTTTCAGACCAAAGTTCCATACCCTTCTCATCACAATCCTCCATTACCCCTGTCATGACAATGCACTATGACACCTGCCATCACAATGATCCACGGCCTAGTCATCACAAGCTTCCATGATAATTCTCATCACAATGCTCAAGACCCCTGATATCACAATGCTCCATGCCCTGGTCATCACAAAGCTCCATGACGCATGTCATCAGAATGCTCCATGGCCTTCTCATCACAATGCTCCATGCCCTGGTTATCACAATGCTCCATGACCCCTGTCATCACAATGTTCCGTGACTTCAGTCATCACAATGCTTCATAACGTTTGTCATCACAATGGTCCATTCCCGCGTCATCACAAGGCTCTGTGACCTTTGTAACCACAATGCTCCATGAACTTTTCATCACAATTCTCTGAGAAACTTGTCATCACAATGCTCCATGTATTTGTCAGAACAATGCTCCATGACCATTGTCATCACAATGTGCTACGCGCATTTCATCACAACGTTCCAAACCTTGTCATTCCATGCTCCATAAACCTGGTAATCACAATGGTCCATGCACTTCTCATCAAAATGCTCTCTCACCAGAGATATCACAATGTTCCATCAATAGTCATCACAATACACCCTCATCCTTGTAATCACAATGTTCCATGACACTGTCATCACAATGCTACATCCCCTTATCATCACAATGTTCCATGACCCCTGCCATCACAATATTCCATCAGCCCTCTCATCAAAATGATCCATGACCCTTTCCATCCCAAAGCTCCAAGACCCCTGCCATCACAATGTTCTATATCCACTGCCATCAAAATGTTCCATTACACTTTTTATCAAATTGCAGCATGACCCGGTCATCAAAATGCTCCCTGCCCTTCTCATCAAAATGCTCCATGACTTGTCATCACAAAGCTCCAAGACCCTTGGCATCACAATGCTCCATGTCATTGTCATCACAATGCTCCATGAACCCTCTCATCACATTGCTCCATGCCCTTGTCATCACACAGCTCCATGACACTTGTCATCACAATGCTCGATGCCCTTCTTATCACAATGCTCCATGCCCTTGTCATTACAGTCCTGCATGACCCATGTATCACAGTGTTCCGTGCCCTTGTCATTACAATGCACCATGCCCAATCTCATCACAATAATCTATGAAACTTGTCAGACCAATGCTGCATGCCACTGTCATCACAATGATCCATGCCCACTCTCATCACAATAATCCATGAAACATTTCAGACCACAATTCCATACCCTTCTGATCACAATGCTCCATTACCCCTGTCATAAAAATGCACCATGACACCTGCCATCACAATGATCCACGGCCTAGTCATCACAAGGTTCCATGATAATTACCATCACAATGCTCAAGACCACTGATATCACAATGCTCCATGCCCTGGTCATCACAAAGCTCCATGACGCATGTCATCAGAATGTTCCTTGGCCTTCTCATCACAATGCTCCATGCCCTTGTCATCACAATGCTCCAAGACCCTTGTCATCACAATGCTCCTTGCCCCATTTCATCTCAATTCTCCATGAAATCTGTCATCACAATGCTCCAAGACCCTTGTAATCACAATGCTCCATGCCCCTTTTCATCTCAGTGCTCCATGAACCCTGTCATCACAATGCACCATGAACATCATCATAATGCTTCAGGCTATTGTCATCACAATGAAATCAATATTCTGCATGACCTCTGTCATCATAATGCTCCAAACCCTTGTGATCACAATGTTGCCTAACACGTATCATCACAACACCCCATGACGCTCATCATCACAATTATCCATGGTCTTCTCATCAAAATGCTCCATGATCTTTGTCATCACAATGCTCAATACACTTGTCATCACAATGCTCCCTGACCCTTGTCGTCAGTATGCCCCTTGAACCCTGTCATGACAAGTTTCCATGCATTTTTCATCACAATGATTCATGACCATTTCATCACAATGCTCCAAGGTCCCTGTAATCACAATGCTCCATGACCTTGTCATCACAAAACTCCAAGACGCATGTCATCAGAATGCTCCATGGCCTTCTCATCACAATGCTCTATGCCCTAGTCGTAACAATGCTCCAAGACCCCTGTAATCACAATGCTCCATGCCACTTTTCATCAGAATGCTCCATGAGACTTGCCATCACAAGTCTCCATGGTCTTCTCATCACAATGTTCCTGGACCTTGACATCACCATGATCCATTCCCTTGTCATCACAATGCTCCATGACCACTCTCATCACAATAATCCATGAACATTTTCAGCCCAATGCTCCACGACCTTCTCATCACAATGCTCCATTGCCAATATCATCACAGTGCTCCATGACCACTGTCATCACAACACTCCATGACACCTGACAACACAATGATCCAGGACTCTTGTCATCACAATGCTCCATTCCCTTGTCGTCACAATGCTACATGACACCTGTCATCACAACTCTCCATGAACATTTTCAGCCCAGTTCTCCATGACCCTTGTCATCAAAAGGATCCATGCCCTTGTCATCCCAATGCTCCATGACCCTGTATTCACAATGCTCCTTGACGCTTGTCCTCACAGAGCTCCATGACACATGTCATCACAATGCTCCATGCCTTTGTCAGCAAAATGCTACATGACCTTGTCATTACAATTCTCTATGCACTTGTCATCACAATACTCCATTTCCATTGTCATCACAATCCTCCATGAACTTTGGGATCACATTGCTTCATGCCCTTGTCATCACAATGCTCCATGCTCCTTGAAATCAAAATGATCCATGACCTCTGTCATCACAATGCTCCAAACCCTTGTGATCACAATGTTCCATAACACTTGTCATCACAACGCTCCATGATGCCTGTCATCACAATACTCCATGCCGTTTTCATCACAATGCTCCATGACATTTGTCACCACAATTCTCAATACACTTGTCATCACAGTGTTCCCTGACACTTGTCATCAGAATGCTCCTTGAAACCTGTCAAGGAAAGGCTCCATGCCTTTTTCATCACAATGCCCCATGCCATTTTCATCACAATGCTCCATGTCATTGTCATCAAAATACTCCACAAGCTCGTCATCAGAATGCTCCATGACCCATGCCATCACAATTCTCCATGCACTTGTCAGCACAATGGTCCCTGACCCTTGTCATCACAATGCTCCAAGCCATTGTCATCACAATGCTCCATTACCTTTGTCATCAGAATCCTCCCTGACACTTGGCATCACAATGCTCCATGCCATCCTCATCACAATGGGCCATTACATTTGTGATCACAATGCTCCCTGACACCTGTCTTCACAATACGGCATGACCTGGTCATCACAATGCTCCATGCCCTTGTCATCACAGTGTGCCATTCCAACTCTCATCGCAATACTCCATGAAAGGTATTAGACCAATGTTCCATGCCCTTGTCATCACAATGCTCCATGCCCTTGTTATCACAATGCTCCATGACCCCTGTCATCACAATGCTCCGTGACTCCAGCCATCACAATGCTTCATGACCTTTGTCATCATAATGGTCCATGCCCTCGTCATCAACAGTCTCTGTGACCTTTTTAACCACAATGCTCCATGAACTTTTCATCACAATGCTCTTTGACCCTTGTCATCACAGTGCTCTATGCCTTTCTCATCACAATGCTCCATGACCCTTGTCATCACAATGCTCCATGCGCTTGTCAGCACAATGCTCCATGACACATGTCATCACAATGCACCATGCGCTTGGCATCACAGTGCTCCACAACATTGTCATCACAATGCTCCATAAAATTTGTCATCACAATGCTCCATTCAGTTCTCATGAAAATGCTCTCTCACCACTGATATCACAATGCTACATCACTATTTGTCACAATACTCCCTCAGCCCTGTCATCACAATGTTCCATGACTCCTGTCATCACAATGCTACATGCACTTATCATCACAATGTTCGATGACCCCTGAAATCACAATGTTCCATAACACCTGTCATCAAAATGTTCCATGACACTTTTCATCAAATTGCTCCATGACCCTGTCATCAGAATGATCCCTGCCCTTCTCATCACAATGCACAACGCCCTTGCCATCAAAATGCTCCATGACCTTTGTCATCACAAAGATCCATGGCCCTTGGCATCACAATGCTCCATGTCATTGTCATCACAATGCTCCATGAACGCTCTCATCACATTGCTCCATGCCCTTGTCTTCACATAGCTCCATGACACATGTCATCAGAATGCTCCATGGCCTTCTCATCACAATGCTCCAAGCCCTGGCCATCACAATGCTCCATTACCCCTGTCATAACAATGCTCCATGACCCCTGCCATCACGATGTTCCATGGCCTTGTCATCACAAAGCTCCATGACCCTTCTCATCACAATGCTCCATGAACACTGTAATCACAATGCTCTATGGACCTTTTCATCTCAATGATCCATGAACCCTGTCATCACAATGCACTATGCCCATCATCATAATGCTTCATGCTATTGTCATAACAACGAAATCAAAATGTTCCATGACCTCTGTCATAGCAATGCTCCAAACCCTTGTGATCACAATATTCCATAACACTTGTCATCACAATGCCCCAGGATGCTCGTCTTCACAATTATCCATGGTCTTCTCATCACAATGCTCCATGACCTTCGTCATCACAATGCTCAATACACTAGTCATCAACATGCTCGCTGACACTTGTTGTCTGTATGCTCCTTGAACCCTGTCATGACAAGGCTCCATGCCTTTTTCATCACAATGATCCATGCCCTTTTCATCACAATGCTCCAAGTCCCATGTAATCATAATGGTCCATGCCATTTTCATCACAAAGCTCAATGATGCATGCCATCAGAATGCTCCTTGATCTTCTCCTCACAATGCTCCATGCCCTTGTCTTCACAGTGTTCTCAGACCCCTGTAATCACAATGCTCCATTCCCCTTTTCATCAGTATGCTCCATGAGACTTGTCATCACAAGGCTCCATGGTTTTGTCATCACAATGCTCCAGGACATTGTCATCACAATGCTTCACGACCTTGTCATCAAAATTTTCAATGGCCCTTGTCATCATAATGCTCCAAACCCTAATCATCACAATGCTCCATTATATTTGTCATCACAATCCTCCATTACATTTGGTATCACAAAGCTCCATGCCATTGTCATCGCCATGGACCATGACATATGTCATCACAATGCTCCCTGAAACCTGTCTTCACAATACTCCATGACCTTATCATCACAATGCTCCATGCCCTTGTCATCACAATGCACCATTCCCACTCTCATCACAATAATCTTTGAAACTTGTCAGACCAAAGCTCCATGCCACTGTCATCACAATGCTCCATGCCCTTGTCATCACAATGCTCCATGACACCTGTCATCACAATGCTCCGTGACTCCAGCCATCACAATGCTTCATGACCTTTGTCATCACAATGTTCCATGCCCTCGTTATCAACAGTCTCTGTGACCTTTTTAACCACAATGCTCCATGAACTTTTCATCACAATGCTCTTTGACCCTTGTCATCACAATGCTCTATGTCTTTCTCAGCACAATGCTCCATGACCCTTGTCATCACAATGCTCCATGCGCTTGTCATCACAATGCTCCATGACACATGTCATCACAATGCACCATGCGCTTGTCATCACAGTGCTCCACAACATTGTCATCACAATGCTCCATAAAATTTGTCATCACAATGCTCCATTCACTTCTCATCAAAATGCTCTCTCACCACTGATATCACAATGCTATATCACTATTTGTCACAATACTCCCTCACCCCTGTCATCACAATGTTCCATGACTCCTGTCATCACAGTGCTCCATGACACATGTCATCACAATGCACAACGCCCTTGCCATCAAAATGCTCCATGACCTTTGTCATCACAAAGATCCATGAGCCTTGGCATCACAATGCTCCATGTCATTGTCATCACAATGCTCCATGAACGCTCTCATCACATTGCTCCATGCCCTTGTCTTCACATAGCTCCATGACACATGTCATCAGAATGCTCCATGGCCTTCTCATCACAATTCTCCAAGCCCTGGCCATCACAATGCTCCATTACCCCTGTCATAACAATGCTCCATGACCCCTGCCATCACGATGTTCCATGGCCTTGTCATCACAAAGCTCCATGACCCTTCTCATCACAATGCTCCAAGAACACTGTAATCACAATGCTCTATGCCCCTTTTCATCTCAATGATCCATGAACCCTGTCATCACAATGCACTATGCCCATCATCATAATGCTTCATGCTATTGTCATAACAACGAAATCAAAATGTTCCATGACCTCTGTCATAACAATGCTCCAAACCCTTGTGATCACAATATTCCATAACACTTGTCATCACAATGCCCCAGGATGCTCGTCATCACAATTATCCATGGTCTTCTCATCACAATGCTCCATGACCTTCGTCATCACAATGCTCAATACACTTGTCATCAACATGCTCCCTGACACTTATTGTCTGTATGCTCCTTGAACCCTGTCATGACAAGGCTCCATGCCTTTTTCATCACAATGATCCATGCCCTTTTCATCACAATGCTCCAAGTCCCATGTAATCACAATGGACCGTGCCATTGTCATCACAAAGCTCAATGACGCATGCCATCAGAATGCTCCTTGATCTTCTCCTCACAATGCTCCATGCCCTTGTCTTCACAGTGTTCCAAGACCCCTGTAATCACAATGCTCCTTTCTCCTTTTAATCAGTATGCTCCATGAGATTTGTCATCACAAGGCTCCATGGTTTTGTCCTCACAATGCTCCAGGACCTTGTCATCACAATGCTTCACGACATTGTCATCAAAATTTTCAATGGCCCTTGTCATCATAATGCTCCAAACCCTAATCATCACAATGCTCCATTATATTTGTCATCACAATCCTCCATTACTTTTGGTATCACAAAGCTCCATGCCATTGTCATCGCCATGGGCCATGACATATGTCATCACAATGCTCCCTGACACCTGTCTTCACAATACTCCATGACCTTATCATCACAATGCTCGATGCCCTTGTCATTACAATGCACCATGCCCAATCTCATCAAAATAATCTATGAAACTTGTCAGACCAATGCTCCATGCCACTGTCATCACAATGCTCCATGCCCACTCTCATCACAATAATCAATGAAACTTTTCAGACCAAAGTTCCATACCCTTCTCATCACAATCCTCCATTACCCCTGTCATGACAATGCACTATGACACCTGCCATCACAATGATCCACGGCCTAGTCATCACAAGCTTCCATGATAATTCTCATCACAATGCTCAAGACCCCTGATATCACAATGCTCCATGCCCTGGTCATCACAAAGCTCCATGACGCATGTCATCAGAATGCTCCATGGCCTTCTCATCACAATGCTCCATGCCCTGGTTATCACAATGCTCCATGACCCCTGTCATCACAATGTTCCGTGACTTCAGTCATCACAATGCTTCATAACGTTTGTCATCACAATGGTCCATTCCCGCGTCATCACAAGGCTCTGTGACCTTTGTAACCACAATGCTCCATGAACTTTTCATCACAATTCTCTGAGAAACTTGTCATCACAATGCTCCATGTATTTGTCAGAACAATGCTCCATGACCATTGTCATCACAATGTGCTACGCGCATTTCATCACAACGTTCCAAACCTTGTCATTCCATGCTCCATAAACCTGGTAATCACAATGGTCCATGCACTTCTCATCAAAATGCTCTCTCACCAGAGATATCACAATGTTCCATCAATAGTCATCACAATACACCCTCATCCTTGTAATCACAATGTTCCATGACACTGTCATCACAATGCTACATCCCCTTATCATCACAATGTTCCATGACCCCTGCCATCACAATATTCCATCAGCCCTCTCATCAAAATGATCCATGACCCTTTCCATCCCAAAGCTCCAAGACCCCTGCCATCACAATGTTCTATATCCACTGCCATCAAAATGTTCCATTACACTTTTTATCAAATTGCAGCATGACCCGGTCATCAAAATGCTCCCTGCCCTTCTCATCAAAATGCTCCATGACTTGTCATCACAAAGCTCCAAGACCCTTGGCATCACAATGCTCCATGTCATTGTCATCACAATGCTCCATGAACCCTCTCATCACATTGCTCCATGCCCTTGTCATCACACAGCTCCATGACACTTGTCATCACAATGCTCGATGCCCTTCTTATCACAATGCTCCATGCCCTTGTCATTACAGTCCTGCATGACCCATGTATCACAGTGTTCCGTGCCCTTGTCATTACAATGCACCATGCCCAATCTCATCACAATAATCTATGAAACTTGTCAGACCAATGCTCCATGCCACTGTCATCACAATGATCCATGCCCACTCTCATCACAATAATCCATGAAACATTTCAGACCACAATTCCATACCCTTCTGATCACAATGCTCCATTACCCCTGTCATAAAAATGCACCATGACACCTGCCATCACAATGATCCACGGCCTAGTCATCACAAGGTTCCATGATAATTACCATCACAATGCTCAAGACCACTGATATCACAATGCTCCATGCCCTGGTCATCACAAAGCTCCATGACGCATGTCATCAGAATGTTCCTTGGCCTTCTCATCACAATGCTCCATGCCCTTGTCATCACAATGCTCCAAGACCCTTGTCATCACAATGCTCCTTGCCCCATTTCATCTCAATTCTCCATGAAATCTGTCATCACAATGCTCCAAGACCCTTGTAATCACAATGCTCCATGCCCCTTTTCATCTCAGTGCTCCATGAACCCTGTCATCACAATGCACCATGAACATCATCATAATGCTTCAGGCTATTGTCATCACAATGAAATCAATATTCTGCATGACCTCTGTCATCATAATGCTCCAAACCCTTGTGATCACAATGTTGCATAACACGTATCATCACAACACCCCATGACGCTCATCATCACAATTATCCATGGTCTTCTCATCAAAATGCTCCATGATCTTTGTCATCACAATGCTCAATACACTTGTCATCACAATGCTCCCTGACCCTTGTCGTCAGTATGCCCCTTGAACCCTGTCATGACAAGTTGCCATGCATTTTTCATCACAATGATTCATGACCATTTCATCACAATGCTCCAAGGTCCCTGTAATCACAATGCTCCATGACCTTGTCATCACAAAACTCCAAGACGCATGTCATCAGAATGCTCCATGGCCTTCTCATCACAATGCTCTATGCCCTAGTCATAACAATGCTCCAAGACCCCTGTAATCACAATGCTCCATGCCACTTTTCATCAGAATGCTCCATGAGACTTGCCATCACAAGTCTCCATGGTCTTCTCATCACAATGTTCCTGGACCTTGACATCACCATGATCCATTCCCTTGTCATCACAATGCTCCATGACCACTCTCATCACAATAATCCATGAACATTTTCAGCCCAATGCTCCACGACCTTCTCATCACAATGCTCCATTGCCAATATCATCACAGTGCTCCATGACCACTGTCATCACAACACTCCATGACACCTGACAACACAATGATCCAGGACTCTTGTCATCACAATGCTCCATTCCCTTGTCGTCACAATGCTACATGACACCTGTCATCACAACTCTCCATGAACATTTTCAGCCCAGTTCTCCATGAACCTTGTCATCAAAAGGATCCATGCCCTTGTCATCCCAATGCTCCATGACCCTGTATTCACAATGCTCCTTGACGCTTGTCCTCACAGAGCTCCATGACACATGTCATCACAATGCTCCATGCCTTTGTCAGCAAAATGCTACATGACCTTGTCATTACAATTCTCTATGCACTTGTCATCACAATACTCCATTTCCATTGTCATCACAATCCTCCATGAACTTTGGGATCACATTGCTTCATGCCCTTGTCATCACAATGCTCCATGCTCCTTGAAATCAAAATGATCCATGACCTCTGTCATCACAATGCTCCAAACCCTTGTGATCACAATGTTCCATAACACTTGTCATCACAACGCTCCATGATGCCTGTCATCACAATACTCCATGCCGTTTTCATCACAATGCTCCATGACATTTGTCACCACAATTCTCAATACACTTGTCATCACAGTGTTCCCTGACACTTGTCATCAGAATGCTCCTTGAAACCTGTCAAGGAAAGGCTCCATGCCTTTTTCATCACAATGCCCCATGCCATTTTCATCACAATGCTCCATGTCATTGTCATCAAAATACTCCACAAGCTCGTCATCAGAATGCTCCATGACCCATGCCATCACAATTCTCCATGCACTTGTCAGCACAATGGTCCCTGACCCTTGTCATCACAATGCTCCAAGCCATTGTCATCACAATGCTCCATTACCTTTGTCATCAGAATCCTCCCTGACACTTGGCATCACAATGCTCCATGCCATCCTCATCACAATGGGCCATTACATTTGTGATCACAATGCTCCCTGACACCTGTCTTCACAATACGGCATGACCTGGTCATCACAATGCTCCATGCCCTTGTCATCACAGTGTGCCATTCCAACTCTCATCGCAATACTCCATGAAAGGTATTAGACCAATGTTCCATGCCCTTGTCATCACAATGCTCCAAGCCATTTTCATCACAATGCTCCATTACTTTTGTCATCAGAATCCTCCATGACACTTGGAATCACAATGCTCCATGCACTTGTTATCACAATGCGCCATTCCCACTGTCATCACAATAATCCATGAAAATTATTAGACCAGTGCTCCATGCACTTGTCATCACAATGCTCCATGCCCTAGTTATCACAATGTTCCAAGACCCCTGAAATCAGAATGCACCATGCCCCTTTTCCTCAGTATGCTCCATGAGACTTGTCATCACAAGGCTCCATGATTTTCTCATCACAATATTCCAGGACCTTTTCATCACAATGCTTCACGACATTGTCATGAAAATTCTCAATGTCCCTTGTCATCATAATGATACAAGCCCTAGTCATCACAATGCTCCATGATATTTGTCATCACAATACACCCTTACATTTGGCATCGCAATGCTCCATGCCATTGTCATCGCAATGGACCATGACATATGTCATCACAATGCCCCCTGAAACCTGTCTTCACAATATTCCATGCCCTTGTCATCACAATGCTGCATGCCCTTGTCATCACAATGTACCATGTGCACTGTCATCACAATAATCTATGAAACTTGTCAGATCAATGCTCCATGCCCCTGTCATCACAATGCTCCATGCACTTGTCATCACAATGCTCCATGACCCCTGTCATCAGAATGCTCCGTGACTCTAGTCATCAGAATGCTTCATAACGTTTCTCATTACAACGGTCCATGCCCACATCATCACAAGGCTCTGTGACATTTGTAACCACAGTGCTCCATGAACTTTTCATCACAATGTTCCATGACCCCTGTCATCACAATGCTACATCCCCTTATCATCACAATGTTCCATGACCCCTGCCATCACAATGTTCCATAAGCCCTGTCATCAAAATGCTCCATGACACTTTCCATCCCAAAGCTCCAAGACCCCTGCCATCACAAGGTTCTATAACCCCTGCCATCAAAATGTTCCATTACACTTTTTTATCAAATTGCTGCATGACCCGGTCATCAAAATGCTCCCTGCCCTTCTCATCAAAATGCACCATGCACTTGTCATTAAAATGCTCCATTACTTTTGTCATCACAAAGCTCCAAGACCCTTGGCATCACAATGCTCCATGTCATTGTCATCACAATGCTCCATGAACCCTCTCATCACATTGCACCTTGCCCTTGTCATCACAAAGCTCCATGACACTTGTCATCACAATGCTCGATGCCCTTCTCATCACAATGCTCCATGCCCTTGTCATTACAGTCCTGCATGACCCATGTATCAGAGTGTTCCGTGCCCTTGTCATCACAATGCTCCATTCCAACTCTCATCACAATAATCCATGAAACATTTCAGACATAAGTTCCATACCCTTCTCATCACAATGCTCCATTACCCCTGTCATAACAATGCACCATGACCACTGCCATCACAATGTTCCATGTCCTTGTCATCACAAGGTTCCATGATACTTCTCATCACAATGCTCAAGACCCCGGAAATCACAATGCTCCATGCCCTTGTCATCACAAAGCTCCATGACGCATGTCATCAGAATGTTCCATGGTCTTCTCATCAAAATGCTCCATGCCCTTGTCATCACAATGCTTCAAGACCCTTGTAATCACAATGCTCCATGCCCCTTTTCATCTCAATGCTCCATGAACCCTGTCATCACAATGCACCATGCCCATCATCATAATGCTTCAGGCTATTGTCAGCACAATGAAATCAAAATTATCCATGACCTCTCTCATCACAATGCTCCATGACTCCTGTCATCACAATACCCCATGAACGTTTTCAGCCCCATGCTCCATGACACTTGTCATCACAATGATCCATGCCCTTGTCATCACAATGCTCCATGACCCCTGTATTCACAATGCTCCGTGACGCTTGTCATCACAGTGCTCCATGTCACCTGTCATCTCAATGCTCCATGCTTTTGTCAGCAAAATACTACATGACCTTGTCATTACAATGCTCTATGCACTTGTTATCACAGTACTCCATTACCATTGTCATCAAAATCCTCCATGAACATTGGGATCTCTTTGCTTCATTCCCTTTGTCATCACAATCCTCCATGCTCCTTGAAATCAAAATGATTCATGACCTCTGTCATCACAGTGCTCCAAAACCTTGTGATCACAATGTTCCATAACACTTGTCATCACAACGCTCCATGATGCCTTTTTCATCACTATTCTTTATGCCGTTTTCATCACAATGCTCCATGCCATTGTCATCAAAATACTCCACAAGCTTTTCATCAGAATGCTCCATGACCCTTGTCATCACAATTCTCCATGCACTTGTCAGCACAATGGTCCCTGACTCTTGTCATCACAATGCTCCATGTGCTTGTCAGGACAATGCTCCATGACACATGTCATCACAATGCACCATACGCTTGTCATCACAGTGCTCCACAATCTCGTCATCATAATTCTCCATAAAACTTCTCATCACAGTGCTCCATGCACTTCTCATCAAAATGATCTCTCACCCCTGATATTACAAAGTTACATCACTATTCGTCACTATACACCCTCACCCCTGTCATCACAATGTTCCATGACTCCTGTCATCACAATGCTACATGCACTTATCATCACAATGTTCGATGACCTCTGACATCACATTATTCCAATACCCCTGTCATCAAAATGCTCCATGACCCTTTTCATCAAAATGCTCTATGACTCCTGACATCACAATGTTCCATAACACGTGTCATCAAAATGTTCCATGACACTTTTCATCAAATTGCTCAATGACCCTGTCATCACACTGCTCCCGGCCCTTCTCATCACAATGCACAACGCCCTTGTCATCAAAATGCTCCATGATCTTTGTCATCACAAAGATCCATTACCCTTGGCATCACAATGCTCCATGTCATTGTCATCACAGTGCTCCATGAACGCTCTCATCACATTGCTCCATGCCCTTGTCGTCACAAAGCTCCATAACACATGTCATCAGAATGCTCCATGGCTTCTCATCATAATGCTCTATGCCCTTGCCATCACAATGCTCCATTACCCCTGTCATAACAATGCTCCATGACCCCGGCCATCACGATGTTCCATGGCCTTGTTATCACAAGGCTCCATGACCCTTCTCATCACAATGCTCCAAGACCCCTGTAATCACAATGCTCCATGCCCCTTTTCATCTCAATGATCCATGAACCCTGTCATCACAATGCACCATGCCCATCATCATAATGCTTCATGCTATTGTCATCACTATGAAATCAAAATGCTCCATGAACTCTGTCATAAGAATGCTCCAAACCCTTGTGATCACAATATTCCATAACACTTGTCATCACAATGCCCCATGACACTCGTCATCACAATTATCCGTGGTCTTCTCATCACAATGCTCCATGAACTTTGTCATCACAATGCTCAATACCCTCGTCATCAAAATGCTCCCTGACACTTGTTATCTGTATGCTCCTTGAATCCTGTCATGAGAAGGCTCCATGGATTTTTCATCACAATGATCCATGCCCTTTTCATCACAGTGCTCCAAGTCCCCTGTAATCACAATGTTCCATGCCCTTTTCATCACAAAGCTAAATGACACATGTCATTAGAATGCTCCTTGGCCTTCTCCTCACAAATCTCCATTCCCTTGTCAGCACAGTCTTCCAAGACCCCTATAATCTCAGTGGTATATGCCCCTTTTCATCAGTATGCTCCATGAGATTTGTCATCACAAGGCTCCATGGTTTTCTTATCACAATGCTCAAGAACATTGTCATCACAATGCTTCACGACCTTGTCATGAAAATTCTCAATGGCCCTTGTCATCACAATGCTCCAGTCCCTAGTCATCACAATGCTCCATTATATTTGTCATCAAAATCCTCCATTACATTTGGCATCACAATGCTCCATGCCATTGTCATCGAAATGGACCGTGACATATGTCATCAAAATGCTCCCTGACACCTTTCTTCAAAATACTCCATGTACTATTTATCACAATGCTCCATGCCCCTGTCATCACAATGCTCCATGCCCTTGTCATCACAATGCTCCATGACCCCTGTCATCACAATGCTCCGTGACTCCAGTCATCACAATGCTTCATAGTATTTGTCATCACAATGGTCCATGCCCGCGTTCTCACAAGGCTCTGTGTCCTTTTTAACCACAATGCTCCATGAACTTTTCATCACAATTCTCCGTGACTCTTATCATCACAATGCTCCATTCCTTTGTCAGAAAAATGCTCCATGACCCTTGTCATTACAATGTGCCACCTGCTTTTCATCCCATCGGTCCTCAAATTTGTCATCGCAATGCTCCATAAACCTTGTAATCACAATGTTCCTTGGCTTTCTCATCACAATGCTCCATTACCCCTGTCATAACAATGCTCCATGAACCCTGCCATCACAATGTTCCACGGCCGTGTCATCACAAGGCTCCATGACACTTGACATCACAATGTTCCAAGACCCCTGTAATCACAATGCTCCATGCCTCTTTTCTTCAGTATGCTTCATGAGATTTGTCATCACAAGCCTCCATGGTTTCTCATCACAGTGCTCTAGGACATTGTAATCACAATGTTTCACGACTTGTCATGAAAATACTCAATGGCCCGTGTCATCATAATGCTCCAATCCCTAGTCATCACAATGCTCCTTTAAATTTGTCATCACAATCCTCCATTACATTTGGCATCACAATGCTCCCTGCCATTGTCATCGCAATGGAACATGACATATGTCATCACAATGCTCCCTGACACCTGTCTTCACAATAATCCATGACCTTCTCATCACCATGATCCATGCCCTTGTCATCACAATGCACCATGTCCACTCTCATCACAATAATCTATGAAGCTTGTCAGACAAATGCACCATGCCCCTGACAACACAATGCTCCATGGCCTTGTCATCACAAAGCTCCATGGCACTTGTCATCAAAATGCTCAATGCCCTTCTCATCACAATGCTCCATGCCCTTGTCATTACAATCCTCCATGACCCATGTATCACAGTGTACCGTGCCCTTGTCATCACAATGCGCCACGCCCACTCTCATCACAATAATCCATGAAATATTTCAGACCAATGCTCAATGCACTTCTCATCACAATGCTCCATTACCTCTGTCATAACAAGCTCCATGACCCCTGCCATCACAATGTTCCACGGCCTTGTCATCACAAGGCTCCAGGACCCTTGTCAGCACAATGCTCCAAGACCCATGTAATCACAATACTCCATGCCCTTGTCATCACAAAGCTCCATGACGCATGTCATCACAATGTTCCATGGCCTTCGCCTCACAATGCTCCATGCCCTTGTCATCACAATGCTTCAAGACCCCCGTAATCACAATGCTCCATGCCCCTTTTCATCAGAATGCTCCATTAGACTTGTCATCCCAAGTCTCCATTGTCATCTCATCACAATGCTCCAAGACCTTGTCATCAACATGCTCCATTCCCTTGTCATCACAATGCTCCATGACCCCTGTCATCACAATACTCCATGCACATTTTCAGCCCAATGCTCCATGACCCTTGTCATCACAATGATCCATGCCCTTGTCATCACAAAGCTCCATGCACTTGTCAGCACAATGCTCCCTGATCCTTGTCATCACAATGCTCCAAACCATTGTCACCACAATGCTCCATTACCTTTGTCATCAGAATCCTCCCTGACACTTGGCATCACAATGCTCCATGCCATTGTCATCACAACGCTCCATGACCCCTGTCATCACAATGCTCCGTGACTACAGTCATCACAATGCTTCATAACGTTTGTCATCACAACAATCCATGCCCACGTCATCACAAGGCTCTGTGACCTTTGTAACCACAATGCTCCATGAACTTTTCATCACAATGCTCCGTGACCCTTGTCATCACAATGCTCCATGCCTTTGTCAGAACAATGCTCCATGACCCTTGTCATCAAATTGTGCCATGCGCTTTTCACCACAATGATCCACAACCTTGTCATCACTATGCTCCATAAACCTTGTAATCACAATGCTCCATGCACTTCTCATCCAAATACTCTCTCACATGAGATATCACAATGTTCCATCACTAGTCATCACAATCCTCCCTCACCCCTGTTATCACAATGTTCCATGACCCCTGTCATCACAATGCTACATCCCCTTATCAGCACAATGTTCCATGACCCCTGACATCACAATGTTCCATAACCCCTGTCATCAAAATGCTCCATGACCCTTTTCATCCCAAAGCTCCATGACCCCTGGCATCACAATGTTCTATAACCCCTGGCATCAAAATGTTCCATTACACTTTTCATCAAATTGCTGCATGACCCTGTCCTCAAAATGCTCCCTGCCCTTCTCATCACAATGCACCACACACTTGTCATCAAAATGCTCCATGACCTTTGTCATCACAAAGCTCCATGACCCTTGGCATCACAATGCTCCATGTCATTGTCATCACAATGCTCCATGAACCCTCTCATCACATTGCTCCATGTCCTTGTCATCACAAAGCTCCATGACACTTGTCATCACAATGCTCGATGCCATTCTCATCACAATGCTCCATGACCTTGTCATTACAATCCTCCATGACCCATGTATCACAGTGTACCGTGCCCTTGTCATGACAAACCGCCATGCCCACTCTCATCACAGTAATCCATGAAATATTTCAGATCAATGCTCAATGCCCTTCTCATCACAATGCTCCGTTACCTCTGTCGTAACAATGCTCCATGACACCTGCCATCATAATATTCCACGGCCTTGTCATCACAAGGCTCCATGACCCTTGTCATCACAATGCTCCAAGATCCATGTAATCACAATGCTCCATGCCCTTGTCATCACAAAGCTCCATGACGCATGTCATCAGAATGTTCCATGGTCTTCTCCTCACAATGCTCCATTCCCTTGTCATCACAATGCTTCAAGACCCCCGTAATCACAATGCTCCATGCCCCTTTTCATCAGAATGCTCCATTAGACTTGTCATCCCAAGTCTCCATTGTCATCTCATCACAATGCTCCAAGACCTTGTCATCAACATGCTCCATTCCCTTGTCATCACAATGCTCCATGACCCCTGTCATCACAATACTCCATGCACATTTTCAGCCCAATGCTCCATGACCCTTGTCATCACAAAGCTCCATGCACTTGTCAGCACAATGCTCCCTGATCCTTGTCATCACAATGCTCCAAACCATTGTCACCACAATGCTCCATTACCTTTGTCATCAGAATCCTCCATGACACTTGGCATCACAATGCTCCATGCAATTGTCATCACAATGCTCCATGACCCCTGTCATCACAATGCTCCGTGACTACAGTCATCACAATGCTTCATAACGTTTGTCATCACAACAATCCATGCCCACGTCTTCACAAGGCTCTGTAACCTTTGTAACCACAATGCTCCATGAACTTTTCATCACAATGCTCCGTGAACCTTGTCATCACAATGCTCCATGCCTTTATCAGAACAATGCTCCATGACCCTTGTCATCAAATTGTGCCATGCGCTTTTCACCACAATGATCCACAACCTTGTCATCGCTATGCTCCATAAACCTTGTAATCACAATGCTCCATGCACTTCTCATCCAAATACTCTCTCACATGAGATATCACAATGTTCCATCACTAGTCATCACAATCCTCCCTCACCCCTGTTATCACAATGTTCCATGACCCCTGTCATCACAATGCTATATCCCCTTATCAGCACAATGTTCCATGACCCCTGACTTCAGAATGTTCCATAACCCCTGTCATCAAAATGCTCCATGACCCTTTTAATCCCAAAGCTCCATGACCCCTGGCATCACAATGTTCTATAACCCCTGGCATCAAAATGTTCCATTACACTTTTCATCAAATTGCTGCATGACCCTGTCCTCAAAATGCTCCCTGCCCTTCTCATCACAATGCACCACACACTTGTCATCAAAATGCTCCATGACCTTTGTCATCACAAAGCTCCATGACCCTTGGCATCACAATGCTCCATGTCATTGTCATCACAATGCTCCATGAACGCTCTCATCACATTGCTCCATGTCCTTGTCATCACAAAGCTCCATGACACTTGTCATCACAATGCTCGATGCCATTCTCATCACAATGCTCCATGACCTTGTCATTACAATCCTCCATGACCCATGTATCACAGTGTACCGTGCCCTTGTCATGACAAACCGCCATGCCCACTCTCATCACAGTAATCCATGAAACATTTCAGATCAATGCTCAATGCCCTTCTCATCACAATGCTCCGTTACCTCTGTCGTAACAATGCTCCATGACACCTGCCATCATAATATTCCACGGCCTTGTCATCACAAGGCTCCATGACCCTTGTCATCACAATGCTCCAAGATCCATGTAATCACAATGCTCCATGCCCTTCTCATCACAAAGCTCCATGACGCATGTCATCAGAATGTTCCATGGTCTTCTCCTCACAATGCTCCATGCCCTTGTCATCACAATGCTCGAAGTCTCCAGTAATCACAATGTTCCATTCCCTTTTTCATCAGAATGCTCCATTAAATTTGTCATCACAAGTCTCCATGGTCATCTCCTCACAATGCTCCAAGACCTTGTCATCACCATGCTCCATTCCCTTGTCATCACAATGCTCCATGACCCCTGTCACCACAATACTCCATGAATATTTTCAGCCCAATTCTCTATGACCTTCTCATCACAATGCTCCATGACCAATATCATCACAATGCTCCATGACCACTGTCATCACAACACTCCATGACACCTGACAACACAATGATCCGGGACTCTTGTCATCACAAGCTCCAAGACCCCTGTAATCACAATGCTCCATGACCCCTGTCATCACAATACTCCATGAACATTTTCAGCCCAATGCTCCATGACCCTTGTCATCACAATGATCCATGCCCATGTTATCCCAATGTTCCATGACCCATGTATTCACAATGCACCATGACGCTTGTCATCACAGTGCTCCATGACACCTGTCATCACAATGCTCCATGCCTTTGTCAGCAAAATGCTACATGACATTGTCATTACAATGCTCTATGCACTTGTCATCACCATACTCCATTTCCATTGTCATCACAATCCTCCATGAACTTTGGGATCACATTGCTTCATGCCCTTGTCATCACAATGCTCCATGCTCCTTGAAATCAAAATGATCCATGACCTCTGTCATCACAATGCTCCAAACCCTTGTGATCACAATGTTCCATAACACTTGTCCTCACAACGCTCCATGATGCCTGTCATCACAATAATCCATGCCCTTTTCATCACAATGCTCCATGACCTTTGTCATCACAATTCTCAATACACTTGTCATCACAATGCTCCCTGACACTTGTCGTCAGAATGCTCCTTGAACCCTGTCACGAAAAGGCTCCATGCCTTTTTCATCACAAAGCCCCATGCCCTTTTCATCCCAATGCTCCATGCCATTGTCAACAAAATACTCCACAAGCTTGTCATCAGAATGCTCCATGACCCTTGTCATCACAATTCTCCATGCACTTGTCAGCACAATGCTCCCTGACACTTGTCATCACAATGCTCCAAGCCATTGTCATCACAATGCTCCATTACCTTTGTGATCAGAATCCTCAATGGAAGTTTGCATCACAATGCTCCATGCCATTGTCATCACAATGGGCCATTACATATGTCATCACAATGCTCCCTGACACCTCTCTTTACAATACTGCATTACCTGGTCATCACAATGCTCCCTGCCGTTCTCATCACAATGCACCACACCCTTGTCATCAAAATGCTCCATGACCTTTGTCATCACAAAGCTCCATGACCCTTGGCATCACAATGCTCCATGTCATTGTCATCACAATGCTCCATGAACCCTCTCATCACATTGCTCCATGCCCTTGTCATCACAAAGCTCCATGGCACTTGTCATCACAATGCTCGATGCCCTTCTCATCACAATGCTCCATGCCCTTGTCATTACAATCCTCCATGACCCATGTATCACAGTGTACCGTGCCCTTGTCATCACAATGCGCCACGCCCACTCTCATCACAATAATCCATGAAATATTTCAGACCAATGCTCAATGCACTTCTCATCACAATGCTCCATTACCTCTGTCATAACAAGTTCCATGACCCCTGCCATCACAATGTTCCACGGCCTTGTCATCACAAGTCTCCAGGACCCTTGTCAGCACAATGCTCCAAGACCCATGTAATCACAATGCTCCATGCCCTTGTCATCACAAAGCTCCATGACGCATGTCATCACAATGTTCCATGGCCTTCGCCTCACAATGCTCCATGCCCTTTTCATCACAAAGCTCAATGACGCATGTCATCACAATGTTCCATGGCCTTCGCCTCACAATGCTCCATGCCCTTGTCATCACAATGCTTCAAGACCCCCGTAATCACAATGCTCCATGCCACTTTTCATAAGAATGCTCCATTAGACTTGTCATCACAAGTCTCCATGTTCATCTCATCACAATGCTCCAAGACCTTGTCATCAACATGCTCCATTCCCTTGTCATCACAATGCTCCATGACCCCTGTCATCACAATACTCCATGCACATTTTCAGCCCAATGCTCCCTGATCCTTGTCATCACAATGCTCCAAACCATTGTCACCACAATGCTCCATTACCTTTGTCATCAGAATCCTCCCTGACACTTGGCATCACAATGCTCCATGCCATTGTCATCACAACGCTCCATGACCCCTGTCATCACAATGCTCCGTGACTACAGTCATCACAATGCTTCATAACGTTTGTCATCACAACAATCCATGCCCACGTCATCACAAGGCTCTGTGACCTTTGTAACCACAATGCTCCATGAACTTTTCATCACAATGCTCCGTGACCCTTGTCATCACAATGCTCCATGCCTTTGTCAGAACAATGCTCCATGACCCTTGTCATCAAATTGTGCCATGCGCTTTTCACCACAATGATCCACAACCTTGTCATCACTATGCTCCATAAACCTTGTAATCACAATGCTCCATGCACTTCTCATCCAAATACTCTCTCACATGAGATATCACAATGTTCCATCACTAGTCATCACAATCCTCCCTCACCCCTGTTATCACAATGTTCCATGACCCCTGTCATCACAATGCTACATCCCCTTATCAGCACAATGTTCCATGACCCCTGACATCACAATGTTCCATAACCCCTGTCATCAAAATGCTCCATGACCCTTTTCATCCCAAAGCTCCATGACCCCTGGCATCACAATGTTCTATAACCCCTGGCATCAAAATGTTCCATTACACTTTTCATCAAATTGCTGCATGACCCTGTCCTCAAAATGCTCCCTGCCCTTCTCATCACAATGCACCACACACTTGTCATCAAAATGCTCCATGACCTTTGTCATCACAAAGCTCCATGACCCTTGGCATCACAATGCTCCATGTCATTGTCATCACAATGCTCCATGAACCCTCTCATCACATTGCTCCATGTCCTTGTCATCACAAAGCTCCATGACACTTGTCATCACAATGCTCGATGCCATTCTCATCACAATGCTCCATGACCTTGTCATTACAATCCTCCATGACCCATGTATCACAGTGTACCGTGCCCTTGTCATGACAAACCGCCATGCCCACTCTCATCACAGTAATCCATGAAACATTTCAGATCAATGCTCAATGCCCTTCTCATCACAATGCTCCGTTACCTCTGTCGTAACAATGCTCCATGACACCTGCCATCATAATATTCCACGGCCTTGTCATCACAAGGCTCCATGACCCTTGTCATCACAATGCTCCAAGATCCATGTAATCACAATGCTCCATGCCCTTGTCATCACAAAGCTCCATGACGCATGTCATCAGAATGTTCCATGGTCTTCTCCTCACAATGCTCCATGCCCTTGTCATCACAATGCTCGAAGTCTCCAGTAATCACAATGTTCCATTCCCTTTTTCATCAGAATGCTCCATTAGATTTGTCATCACAAGTCTCCATGGTCATCTCCTCACAATGCTCCAAGACCTTGTCATCACCATGCTCCATTCCCTTGTCATCACAATGCTCCATGACCCCTGTCACCACAATACTCCATGAATATTTTCAGCCCAATTCTCTATGACCTTCTCATCACAATGCTCCATGACCAATATCATCACAATGCTCCATGACCACTGTCATCACAACACTCCATGACACCTGACAACACAATGATCCGGGACTCTTGTCATCACAAGCTCCAAGACCCCTGTAATCACAATGCTCCATGACCCCTGTCATCACAATACTCCATGAACATTTTCAGCCCAATGCTCCATGACCCTTGTCATCACAATGATCCATGCCCATGTTATCCCAATGTTCCATGACCCATGTATTCACAATGCTCCATGACGCTTGTCATCACAGTGCTCCATGACACCTGTCATCACAATGCTCCATGCCTTTGTCAGCAAAATGCTACATGACCTTGTCATTACAATGCTCTATGCACTTGTCATCACAATACTCCATTTCCATTGTCATCACAATCCTCCATGAACTTTGGGATCACATTGCTTCATGCCCTTGTCATCACAATGCTCCATGCTCCTTGAAATAAAAATGATCCATGACCTCTGTCATCACAATGCTCCAAACACTTGTGATCACAATGTTCCATAACACTTGTCCTCACAACGCTCCATGATGCCTGTCATCACAATAATCCATGCCCTTTTCATCACAATGCTCTATGACCTTTGTCATCACAATTCTCAATACACTTGTCATCACAATGCTCCCTGACACTTGTCGTCAGAATGCTCCTTGAACCCTGTCACGAAAAGGCTCCATGCCTTTTTCATCACAAAGCCCCATGCCCTTTTCATCCCAATGCTCCATGCCATTGTCAACAAAATACTCCACAAGCTTGTCATCAGAATGCTCCATGACCCTTGTCATCACAATTCTCCATGCACTTGTCAGCACAATGCTCCCTGACACTTGTCATCACAATGCTCCAAGCCATTGTCATCACAATGCTCCATTACCTTTGTGATCAGAATCCTCAATGGAAGTTTGCATCACAATGCTCCATGCCATTGTCATCACAATGGGCCATTACATATGTCATCACAATGCTCCCTGACACCTCTCTTTACAATACTGCATTACCTGGTCATCACAATGCTCCCTGCCGTTCTCATCACAATGCACCACACCCTTGTCATCAAAATGCTCCATGACCTTTGTCATCACAAAGCTCCATGACCCTTGGCATCACAATGCTCCATGTCATTGTCATCACAATGCTCCATGAACCCTCTCATCACATTGCTCCATGCCCTTGTCATCACAAAGCTCCATGGCACTTGTCATCACAATGCTCGATGCCCTTCTCATCACAATGCTCCATGCCCTTGTCATTACAATCCTCCATGACCCATGTATCACAGTGTACCGTGCCCTTGTCATCACAATGCGCCACGCCCACTCTCATCACAATAATCCATGAAATATTTCAGACCAATGCTCAATGCACTTCTCATCACAATGCTCCATTACCTCTGTCATAACAAGCTCCATGACCCCTGCCATCACAATGTTCCACGGCCTTGTCATCACAAGTCTCCAGGACCCTTGTCAGCACAATGCTCCAAGACCCATGTAATCACAATGCTCCATGCCCTTGTCATCACAAAGCTCCATGACGCATGTCATCACAATGTTCCATGGCCTTCGCCTCACAATGCTCCATGCCCTTTTCATCACAAAGCTCAATGACGCATGTCATCACAATGTTCCATGGCCTTCGCCTCACAATGCTCCATGCCCTTGTCATCACAATGCTTCAAGACCCCCGTAATCACAATGCTCCATGCCACTTTTCATAAGAATGCTCCATTAGACTTGTCATCACAAGTCTCCATGGTCATCTCATCACAATGCTCCAAGACCTTGTCATCAACATGCTCCATTCCCTTGTCATCACAATGCTCCATGACCCCTGTCATCACAATACTCCATGCACATTTTCAGCCCAATGCTCCCTGATCCTTGTCATCACAATGCTCCAAACCATTGTCACCACAATGCTCCATTACCTTTGTCATCAGAATCCTCCCTGACACTTGGCATCACAATGCTCCATGCCATTGTCATCAAAACGCTCCATGACCCCTGTCATCACAATGCTCCGTGACTACAGTCATCACAATGCTTCATAACGTTTGTCATCACAACAATCCATGCCCACGTCATCACAAGGCTCTGTGACCTTTGTAACCACAATGCTCCATGAACTTTTCATCACAATGCTCCGTGACCCTTGTCATCACAATGCTCCATGCCTTTGTCAGAACAATGCTCCATGACCCTTGTCATCAAATTGTGCCATGCGCTTTTCACCACAATGATCCACAACCTTGTCATCACTATGCTCCATAAACCTTGTAATCACAATGCTCCATGCACTTCTCATCCAAATACTCTCTCACATGAGATATCACAATGTTCCATCACTAGTCATCACAATCCTCCCTCACCCCTGTTATCACAATGTTCCATGACCCCTGTCATCACAATGCTACATCCCCTTATCAGCACAATGTTCCATGACGCCTGACATCACAATGTTCCATAACCCCTGTCATCAAAATGCTCCATGACCCTTTTCATCCCAAAGCTCCATGACCCCTGGCATCACAATGTTCTATAACCCCTGGCATCAAAATGTTCCATTACACTTTTCATCAAATTGCTGCATGACCCTGTCCTCAAAATGCTCCCTGCCCTTCTCATCACAATGCACCACACACTTGTCATCAAAATGCTCCATGACCTTTGTCATCACAAAGCTCCATGACCCTTGGCATCACAATGCTCCATGTCATTGTCATCACAATGCTCCATGAACCCTCTCATCACATTGCTCCATGTCCTTGTCATCACAAAGCTCCATGACACTTGTCATCACAATGCTCGATGCCATTCTCATCACAATGCTCCATGACCTTGTCATTACAATCCTCCATGACCCATGTATCACAGTGTACCGTGCCCTTGTCATGACAAACCGCCATGCCCACTCTCATCACAGTAATCCATGAAACATTTCAGATCAATGCTCAATGCCCTTCTCATCACAATGCTCCGTTACCTCTGTCGTAACAATGCTCCATGACACCTGCCATCATAATATTCCACGGCCTTGTCATCACAAGGCTCCATGACCCTTGTCATCACAATGCTCCAAGATCCATGTAATCACAATGCTCCATGCCCTTGTCATCACAAAGCTCCATGACGCATGTCATCAGAATGTTCCATGGTCTTCTCCTCACAATGCTCCATGCCCTTGTCATCACAATGCTCGAAGTCTCCAGTAATCACAATGTTCCATTCCCTTTTTCATCAGAATGCTCCATTAGATTTGTCATCACAAGTCTCCATGGTCATCTCCTCACAATGCTCCAAGACCTTGTCATCACCATGCTCCATTCCCTTGTCATCACAATGCTCCATGACCCCTGTCACCACAATACTCCATGAATATTTTCAGCCCAATTCTCTATGACCTTCTCATCACAATGCTCCATGACCAATATCATCACAAAGCTCCATGACCACTGTCATCACAACACTCCATGACACCTGACAACACAATGATCCGGGACTCTTGTCATCACAATGCTCCAAGACCCCTGTAATCACAATGCTCCATGACGCCTGTCATCACAATACTCCATGAACATTTTCAGCCCAATGCTCCATGACCCTTGTCATCACAATGATCCATGCCCATGTTATCCCAATGTTCCATGACCCATGTATTCACAATGCTCCATGACGCTTGTCATCACAGTGCTCCATGACACCTGTCATCACAATGCTCCATGCCTTTGTCAGCAAAATGCTACATGACCTTGTCATTACAATGCTATATGCACTTGTCATCACAATACTCCATTTCCATTGTCATCACAATCCTCCATGAACTTTGAGATCACATTGCTTCATGCCCTTGTCATCACAATGCTCCATGCTCCTTGAAATCAAAATGATCCATGACCTCTGTCATCACAATGCTCCAAACCCTTGTGATCACAATGTTCCATAACACTTGTCCTTACAACACTCCATGATGCCTGTCATCACAATAATCCATGCCCTTTTCATCACAATGCTCCATGACCTTTGTCATCACAATTCTCAATACACTTGTCATCACAATGCTCCCTGACACTTGTCGTCAGAATGCTCCTTGAACCCTGTCACGAAAAGGCTCCATTCCTTTTTCATCACAAAGCCCCATGCCCTTTTCATCCCAATGCTCCATGCCATTGTCATCAAAATACTCCACAAGCTTGTCATCAGAATGCTCCATGACCCTTGGCATCACAATTCTCCATGCACTTGTCAGCACAATGCTCCCTGACACTTGTCATCACAATGCTCCAAGCCATTGTCATCACAATGCTCCATTACCTTTGTGATCAGAATCCTCAATGGAAGTTTGCATCACAATGCTCCATGCCATTGTCATCACAATGGGCCATTACATATGTCATCACAATGCTCCCTGACACCTCTCTTTACAATACTGCATTACCTGGTCATCACAATGCTCCCTGCCGTTCTCATCACAATGCACCACACCCTTGTCATCAAAATGCTCCATGACCTTTGTCATCACAAAGCTCCATGACCCTTGGCATCACAATGCTCCATGTCATTGTCATCACAATGCTCCATGAACCCTCTCATCACATTGCTCCATGCCCTTGTCATCACAAAGCTCCATGACACTTGTCATCACAGTGCTCGATGCCCTTCTCATCACAATGCTCCATGCCCTTGTCATTACAATCCTCCATGACCCATGTATCACAGTGTACCGTGCCCTTGTCATCACAATGCGCCACGCCCACTCTCATTACAATAATCCATGAAATATTTCAGACCAATGCTCAATGCACTTCTCATCACAATGCTCCATTACCTCTGTCATAACAATCTCCATGACCCCTGCCATCACAATGTTCCACGGCCTTGTCATCACAAGGCTCCAGGACCCTTGTCAGCACAATTCTCCAAGACCCATGTAATCACAATGCTCCATGCCCTTGTCATCACAAAGCTCCATGACGCATGTCATCAGAATGTTCCATGGCCTTCGCCTCACAATGCTCCATGCCCTTGTCATCACAATGCTTCAAGACCCCCGTAATCACAATGCTCCATGCCCCTTTTCATAAGAATGCTCCATTAGACTTGTCATCACAAGTCTCCATGGTCATCTCATCACAATGCTCCAAGACCTTGTCATCAACATGCTCAATTCCCTTGTCATCACAATGCTCCATAACCCCTTTCATCACAATACTCCATGCACATTTTTAGCCCAATGCTCCATGACCCTTGTCATCACAATGATCCATGCCCTTGTCATCACAAAGCTCCATGCACTTGTCAGCACAATGCTCCCTGATCCTTGTCATCACAATGCTCCAAACCATTGTCACCACAATGCTCCATTACCTTTGTCATCAGAATCCTCCATGACACTTGGCATCACAATGCTCCATGCCATTGTCATCACAATGCTCCATGACCCCTGTCATCACAATGCTCCGTGACTACAGTCATCACAATGCTTCATAACGTTTGTCATCACAACAATCCATGCCCGCGTCATCACAAGGCTCTGTGACCTTTGTAACCACAATGCTCCGTGACCCTTGTCATCACAATGCTCCGTGACCCTTGTCATCACAATGCTCCATGCCTTTGTCAGAACAATGCTCCATGACCCTTGTCATCAAATTGTGCCATGCGCTTTTCACCACAATGATCCACAACCTTGTCATCGCTATGCTCCATAAACCTTGTAATCACAATGCTCCATGCACTTCTCATCCAAATACTCTCTCACATGAGATATCACAATGTTCCATCACTAGTCATCACAATCCTCCCTCACCCCTGTTATCACAATGTTCCATGACCCCTGTCATCACAATGCTACATCCCCTTATCAGCACAATGTTCCATGACCCCTGACATCACAATGTTCCATAACCCCTGTCATCAAAATGCTCCATGACCCTTTTCATCCCAAAGCTCCATGACCCCTGGCATCACAATGTTCTATAACCACTGGCATCAAAATGTTCCATTACACTTTTCATCAAATTGCTGCATGACCCTGTCATCAAAATGCTCCCTGCCCTTCTCATCACAATGCACCACACACTTGTCATCAAAATGCTCCATGACCTTTGTCATCACAAAGCTCCATGACCCTTGGCATCACAATGCTCCATGTCATTGTCATCACAATGCTCCATGAAACCTCTCATCACACTGCTCCATGCCCTTGTCATCACAAAGCTCCATGACACTTGTCATCACAATGCTCGATGCCATTCTCATCACAAGGCTCCATGACCTTGTCATTACAATCCTCCATGACCCATGTATCACAGTGTACCGTGCCCTTGTCATGACAAACCGCCATGCCCACTCTCATCACAGTAATCCATGAAACATTTCAGATCAATGCTCAATGCCCTTCTCATCACAATGCTCTGTTACCTCTGTCGTAACAATGCTCCATGACACCTGCCATCATAATATTCCACGGCCTTGTCATCACAAGGCTCCATGACCCTTGTCATCACAATGCTCCAAGATCCATGTAATCACAATGCTCCATGCCCTTGTCATCACAAAGCTCCATGACGCATGTCATCAGAATGTTCCATGGTCTTCTCCTCACAATGCTCCATGCCCTTGTCATCACAATGCTCGAAGACTCCAGTAATCACAATGTTCCATTCCCTTTTTCATCAGAATGCTCCATTAGATTTGTCATCACAAGTCTCCATGGTCATCTCCTCACAATGCTCCAAGACCTTGTCATCACCATGCTCCATTCCCTTGTCATCACAATGCTCCATGACCCCTGTCATCACAATACTCCATGAATATTTTCAGCCCAATTCTCTATGACCTTCTCATCACAATGCTCCATGACCAATATCATCACAATGCTCCATGACCACTGTCATCACAACACTCCATGACACCTGACAACACAATGATCCGGGACTCTTGTCATCACAATGCTCCAAGACCCCTGTAATCACAATGCTCCATGACCCCTGTCATCACAATACTCCATGAACATTTTCAGCCCAATGTTCCATGACCATTGTCATCACAATGATCCATGCCCTTGTCATCCCAATGTTCCATGACACTTGTTTTCACAAGGCTCTGTGACGCTTGTCACCACAGTGCTCCATGACACCTGTCATCACAATGCTCCATTCCTTTGTCAGCAAAATGCTAAATGGCCTTGTCATTACAATGCGCTAGGCGCTTGTCATCACAATACTCCATTACTGTTGTCATCACAATTTCCCATGATACTTGGGATCACATTGCTGCATGCCCTTGTCATCACAATGCTCCATGCTCCTTGAAATCAAAATGATCCATGACCTCTGTCATCACAATGCTCAAAACCCTTGTGATCACAATGTTCCATAACACTTGTCCTCACAACGCTCCATGATGCCTGTCATCACAATACTCCATGCCCTTTTCATCACAATGTTCCATGACCTTTGTCATCACAATTCTCAATACACTTGTCATCACAATGCTCCCTGACTCTTGTCGTCAGCATGCTCCTTGAAACCTGTCACCAAAAGGCTACACGCCTTTTTCATCACAAAGCCCCATGCCGTTTTCATCCCAATGCTCCATGCCATTGTCATCAAAATATTCCACAAGCTTGTCATCAGGAAGCTCCATGACCCTTGTCATCACAATGCTCCAAGCCATTGTCATTCACAATGCTCCATTACCTTTGTCATCAGAATCCTCCATGACACTTGGCATCACAATGCTCCATGACATTGCCATCACATTGGGCCATTACATATGTCATCACAATGCTCCCTGACACCTATCTTCACAATACTGCATGACCTTTGTCATCACAATGCTCCATGACCCTTGGCATCACAATGCTCCATGTCATTGTCATCACAATTCTCCATGAACCCTCTCATCACTTTGCTCCATGCCCTTGTCATCACAAAGCTCCATGGCACTTGTCATCACAATGCTCGATGCCCTTCTCATCACAATGCTCCATGCCCTTGTCATTACAATCCTCCATGACCCATGTATCACTGTGTACCGTGCCCTTGTCATCACAATGCGCCATGCCCACTCTCATCACAATAATCCATGAAATATTTCAGACCAATGCTCAATGCACTTCTCATCACAATGCTCCATTACCTCTGTCATAACAAGCTCCATGACCCCTGCCATCACAATGTTCCACGGCCTTGTCATCACAAGGCTCCAGCACCCTTGTCAGCACAATGCTCCAAGACCCATGTAATCACAATGCTCCATGCGCTTGTCATCACAAAGCTCCATGACGCATGTCATCACAATGTTCCATGGCCTTCGCCTCACAATGCTCCATGCCCTTGTCATCACAATGCTTCAAGACCCCCGTAATCACAATGCTCCATGCCCCTTTTCATAAGAATGCTCCATTAGACTTGTCATCACAAGTCTCCATGGTCATCTCATCACAATGCTCCAAGACCTTGTCATCAACATGCTCAATTCCCTTGTCATCACAATTCTCCATGACCCCTGTCATCACAATACTCCATGCACATTTTTAGCCCAATGCTCCATGACCCTTGTCATCACAATGATCCATGCCCTTGTCATCACAATGCTCCATGCACTTGTCAGCACAATGCTCCCTGATCCTTGTCATCACAATGCTCCAAACCATTGTCACCACAATGCTCCATTACCTTTGTCATCAGAATCCTCCATGACACTTGGCATCACAATGCTCCATGCCATTGTCATCACAATGCTCCATGACCCCTGTCATCACAATGCTCCGTGACTACAGTCATCACAATGCTTCATAACGTTTGTCATCACAACAATCCATGCCCGCGTCATCACAAGGCTCTGTGACCTTTGTAACCACAATGCTCCGTGACCCTTGTCATCACAATGCTCCGTGACCCTTGTCATCACAATGCTCCATGCCTTTGTCAGAACAATGCTCCATGACCCTTGTCATCAAATTGTGCCATGCGCTTTTCACCACAATGATCCACAACCTTGTCATCGCTATGCTCCATAAACCTTGTAATCACAATGCTCCATGCACTTCTCATCCAAATACTCTCTCACATGAGATATCACAATGTTCCATCACTAGTCATCACAATCCTCCCTCACCCCTGTTATCACAATGTTCCATGACCCCTGTCATCACAATGCTACATCCCCTTATCAGCACAATGTTCCATGACCCCTGACATCACAATGTTCCATAAACCCTGTCATCAAAATGCTCCATGACCCTTTTCATCCCAAAGCTCCATGACTCCTGGCATCACAATGTTCTATAACCCCTGGCATCAAAATGTTCCATTACACTTTTCATCAAATTGCTGCATGACCCTGTCATCAAAATGCTCCCTGCCCTTCTCATCACAATGCACCACACACTTGTCATCAAAATGCTCCATGACCTTTGTCATCACAAAGCTCCATGACCCTTGGCATCACAATGCTCCATGTCATTGTCATCACAATGCTCCATGAAACCTCTCATCACACTGCTCCATGCCCTTGTCATCACAAAGCTCCATGACACTTGTCATCACAATGCTCGATGCCATTCTCATCACAATGCTCCATGACCTTGTCATTACAATCCTCCAAGACCCATGTATCACAGTGTACCGTGCCCTTGTCATGACAAACCGCCATGCTCACTCTCATCACAGTAATCCATGAAACATTTCAGATCAATGCTCAATGCCCTTCTCATCACAATGCTCCGTTACCTCTGTCGTAACAATGCTCAATGACACCTGCCATCATAATATTCCACGGCCTTGTCATCACAAGGCTCCATGACCCTTGTCATCACAATGCTCCAAGATCCATGTAATCACAATGCTCCATGCCCTTGTCATCACAAAGCTCCATGACGCATGTCATCAGAATGTTCCATGGTCTTCTCCTCACAATGCTCCATGCCCTTGTCATCACAATGCTCGAAGACTCCAGTAATCACAATGTTCCATTCCCTTTTTCATCAGAATGCTCCATTAGATTTGTCATCACAAGTCTCCATGGTCATCTCCTCACAATGCTCCAAGACCTTGTCATCACCATGCTCCATTCCCTTGTCATCACAATGCTCCATGACCCCTGTCATCACAATACTCCATGAATATTTTCAGCCCAATTCTCTATGACCTTCTCATCACAATGCTCCATGACCAATATCATCACAATGCTCCATGACCACTGTCATCACAACACTCCATGACACCTGACAACACAATGATCCGGGACTCTTGTCATCACAATGCTCCAAGACCCCTGTAATCACAATGCTCCATGACCCCTGTCATCACAATACTCCATGAACATTTTCAGCCCAATGTTCCATGACCATTGTCATCACAATGATCCATGCCCTTGTCATCCCAATGTTCCATGACACTTGTTTTCACAAGGCTCTGTGACGCTTGTCACCACAGTGCTCCATGACACCTGTCATCACAATGCTCCATTCCTTTGTCAGCAAAATGCTAAATGGCCTTGTCATTACAATGCGCTAGGCGCTTGTCATCACAATACTCCATTACTGTTGTCATCACAATTTCCCATGATACTTGGGATCACATTGCTGCATGCCCTTGTCATCACAATGCTCCATGCTCCTTGAAATCAAAATGATCCATGACCTCTGTCATCACAATGCTCAAAACCCTTGTGATCACAATGTTCCATAACACTTGTCCTCACAACGCTCCATGATGCCTGTCATCACAATACTCCATGCCCTTTTCATCACAATGTTCCATGACCTTTGTCATCACAATTCTCAATACACTTGTCATCACAATGCTCCCTGACTCTTGTCGTCAGCATGCTCCTTGAAACCTGTCACCAAAAGGCTACACGCCTTTTTCATCACAAAGCCCCATGCCGTTTTCATCCCAATGCTCCATGCCATTGTCATCAAAATATTCCACAAGCTTGTCATCAGGAAGCTCCATGACCCTTGTCATCACAATGCTCCAAGCCATTGTCATTCACAATGCTCCATTACCTTTGTCATCAGAATCCTCCATGACACTTGGCATCACAATGCTCCATGACATTGCCATCACATTGGGCCATTACATATGTCATCACAATGCTCCCTGACACCTATCTTCACAATACTGCATGACCTTTGTCATCACAATGCTCCATGACCCTTGGCATCACAATGCTCCATGTCATTGTCATCACAATTCTCCATGAACCCTCTCATCACTTTGCTCCATGCCCTTGTCATCACAAAGCTCCATGGCACTTGTCATCACAATGCTCGATGCCCTTCTCATCACAATGCTCCATGCCCTTGTCATTACAATCCTCCATGACCCATGTATCACTGTGTACCGTGCCCTTGTCATCACAATGCGCCATGCCCACTCTCATCACAATAATCCATGAAATATTTCAGACCAATGCTCAATGCACTTCTCATCACAATGCTCCATTACCTCTGTCATAACAAGCTCCATGACCCCTGCCATCACAATGTTCCACGGCCTTGTCATCACAAGGCTCCAGCACCCTTGTCAGCACAATGCTCCAAGACCCATGTAATCACAATGCTCCATGCGCTTGTCATCACAAAGCTCCATGATGCATGTCATCACAATGTTCCATGGTCTTCTCCTCACAATGCTCCATGCCCTTGTCATCACAATGCTCGAAGACTCCAGTAATCACAATGTTCCATTCCCTTTTTCATCAGAATGCTCCATTAGATTTGTCATCACAAGTCTCCATGGTCATCTCCTCACAATGCTCCAAGACCTTGTCATCACCATGCTCCATTCCCTTGTCATCACAATGCTCCATGACCCCTGTCATCACAATACTCCATGAATAATTTCAGCCCAATTCTCTATGACTTTCTCATCACAATGCTCCATGACCAATATCATCACAATGCTCCATGACCACTGTCATCACAACACTCCATGACACCTGACAACACAATGATCCGGGACTCTTGTCATCACAATGCTCCAAGACCCCTGTAATCACAATGCTCCATGACCCCTGTCATCACAATACTCCATGAACATTTTCAGCCCAATGCTCCATGACCCTTGTCATCACAGTGATCCATGCCCATGTTATCCCAATGTTCCATGACCCATGTATTCACAATGCTCCATGACGCTTGTCAGCACAGTGCTCCATGACACCTGTCATCACAATGCTCCATGCCTTTGTCAGCAAAATGCTACATGACCTTGTCATTACAATGCTCTATGCACTTGTCATCACAATACTCCATTTCCATTGTCATCACAATCCTCCATGAACTTTGGGATCACATTGCTTCATGCCCTTGTCATCACTATGCTCCATGCTCCTTGAAATCAAAATGATCCATGACCTCTGTCATCACAATGCTCCAAACCCTTGTGATCACAATGTTCCATAACACTTGTCCTCACAACGCTCCGTGATGACTGTCATCAGAATAATCCATGCCCTTTTCATCACAATGCTCCATGACCTTTGTCATCACAATTCTCAATACACTTGTCATCACAATGCTCCCTGACACTTGTCATCAGAATGCTCCTTGAACCCTGTCACGAAAAGGCTCCATGCCTTTTTCATCAAAAAGCCCCATGCCCTTTTCATCCCAATGCTCCATGCCATTGTCATCAATATACTACACAAGCTTGTCATCAGAATGCTCCATGACCCTTGTCATCACAATTCTCCATGCACTTGTCAGCACAATGCTCCCTGACACTTGTCATCACAATGCTCCAAGCCATTGTCATCACAATGCTCCATTACCTTTGTGATCAGAATCCTCAATGGAAGTTTGCATCACAATGCTCCATGCCATTGTCATCACAATGGGCCATTACATATGTCATCACAATGCTCCCTGACACCTCTCTTTACAATACTGCATTACCTGGTCATCACAATGCTCCCTGCCGTTCTCATCACAATGCACCACACCCTTGTCATCAAAATGCTCCATGACCTTTGTCATCACAAAGCTCCATGACCCTTGGCATCACAATGCTCCATGTCATTGTCATCACAATGCTCCATGAACCCTCTCATCACATTGCTCCATGCCCTTGTCATCACAAAGCTCCATGGCACTTGTCATCACAATGCTCGATGCCCTTCTCATCACAGTGCTCCATGCCCTTGTCATTACAATCCTCCATGACCCATGTATCACAGTGTACCGTGCCCTTGTCATCACAATGCGCCATGCCCACTCTCATCACAATAATCCATGAAATATTTCAGACCAATGCTCAATGCACTTCTCATCACAATGCTCCATTACCTCTGTCATAACAAGCTCCATGACCCCTATCATCACAATGCTCCATGCCCTTGTCATCACAAAGCTCCATGACGCATGTCATCACAATGTTCCATGGCCTTCGCCTCACAATGCTCCATGCCCTTGTCATCACAATGCTTCAAGACCCCCGTAATCACAATGCTCCATGCCCATTTTCATAAGAATGCTCCTTTAGACTTGTCATCACAAGTCTCCATGGTCATCTCATCACAATGCTCCAAGACCTTGTCATCAACATGCTCCATTCCCTTGTCATCACAATGCTCCATGACCCCTGTCATCACAATACTCCATGCACATTTTTAGCCCAATGCTCCATGACCCTTGTCATCACAATGATCCATGCCCTTGTCATCACAAAG
Source organism: Mesoplodon densirostris (assembly GCF_025265405.1). Classification (NCBI taxonomy): domain Eukaryota; kingdom Metazoa; phylum Chordata; class Mammalia; order Artiodactyla; family Ziphiidae; genus Mesoplodon; species Mesoplodon densirostris. Next base: position 10,246,533 of record NW_026778195.1, on the reverse strand, counting down.
CTCCATGCACTTGTCAGCACAATGCTCCCTGATCCTTGTCATCACAATGCTCCAAACCATTGTCACCACAATGCTCCATTACCTTTGTCATCAGAATCCTCCATGACACTTGGCATCACAATGCTCCATGCCATTGTCATCACAATGCTCCATGACCCCTGTCATCACAATGCTCCGTGACTACAGTCATCACAATGCTTCATAACGTTTGTCATCACAACAATTCATGCCCGCGTCATCACAAGGCTCTGTGACCTTTGTAACCACAATGCTCCGTGACCCTTGTCATCACAATGCTCCATGCCTTTGTCAGAACAATGCTCCATGACCCTTGTCATCAAATTGTGCCATTCGCTTTTCACCACAATGATCCACAACCTTGTCATCGCTATGCTCCATAAACCTTGTAATCACAATGCTCCATGCACTTCTCATCCAAATACTCTCTCACATGAGATATCACAATGTTCCATCACTAGTCATCACAATCCTCCGTCACCCCTGTTATCACAATGTTCCATGACCCCTGTCATCACAATGTTCCATAACCCCTGTCATCAAAATGCTCCATGACCCTTTTCATCCCAAAGCTCCATGACCCCTGGCATCACAATGTTCTATAACCGCTGGCATCAAAATGTTCCATTACACTTTTCATCAAATTGCTGCATGACCCTGTCATCAAAATGCTCCCTGCCCTTCTCATCACAATGCACCACACACTTGTCATCAAAATGCTCCATGACCTTTGTCATCACAAAGCTCCATGACCCTTGGCATCACAATGCTCCATGTCATTGTCATCACAATGCTCCATGAACCCTCTCATCACATTGCTCCATGTCCTTGTCATCACAAAGCTCCATGACACTTGTCATCACAATGCTCGATGCCATTCTCATCACAATGCTCCATGACCTTGTCATTACAATCCTCCATGACCCATGTATCACAGTGTACCATGCCCTTGTCATGACAAACCGCCATGCTCACTCTCATCACAGTAATCCATGAAACATTTCAGATCAATGCTCAATGCCCTTCTCATCACAATGCTCCGTTACCTCTGTCGTAACAATGCTCCATGACACCTGCCATCATAATATTCCACGGCCTTGTCATCACAAGGCTCCATGACCCTTGTCATCACAATGCTCCAAGATCCATGTAATCACAATGCTCCATGCCCTTGTCATCACAAAGCTCCATGACGCATGTCATCAGAATGTTCCATGGTCTTCTCCTCACAATGCTCCATGCCCTTGTCATCACAATGCTCGAAGACTCCAGTAATCACAATGTTCCATTCCCTTTTTCATCAGAATGCTCCATTAGATTTGTCATCACAAGTCTCCATGGTCATCTCCTCACAATGCTCCAAGACCTTGTCATCACCATGCTCCATTCCCTTGTCATCACAATGCTCCATGACCCCTGTCATCACAATACTCCATGAACATTTTCAGCCCAATTCTCTATGACCTTCTCATCACAATGCTCCATGACCAATATCATCACAATGCTCCATGACCACTGTCATCACAACACTCCATGACACCTGACAACACAATGATCTGGGACTCTTGTCATCACAATGCTCCAAGACCCCTGTAATCACAATGCTCCATGACCCCTGTCATCACAATACTCCATGAACATTTTCAGCCCAATGCTCCATGACCCTTGTCATCACAATGATCCATGTCCATGTTATCCAAATGTTCCATGACCCATGTATTCACAATGCACCATGACGCTTGTCATCACAGTGCTCCATGACACCTGTCATCACAAATCTCCATGCCTTTGTCAACAAAATGCTACATGACCTTGTCATTACAATGCTCTATGCACTTGTCATCACAATACTCCATTTCCATTGTCATCACAATCCTCCATGAACTTTGGGATCACATTGCTTCATGCCCTTGTCATCACAATGCTCCATGCTCCTTGAAATCAAAATGATCCATGACCTCTGTCATCACAATGCTCCAAACCCTTGTGATCACAATGTTCCATAACACTTGTCCTCACAACGCTCCATGATGCCTGTCATCACAATAATCCATGCCCTTTTCATCACAATGCTCCATGACCTTTGTCATCACAATTCTCAATACACTTGTCATCACAATGCTCCCTGACACTTGTCATCAGAATGCTCCTTCAACCCTGTCACGAAAAGGCTCCATGCCTTTTTCATCACAAAGCCCCATGCTCTTTTCATCCCAATGCTCCATGCCATTGTCATCAAAATACTCCACAAGCTTGTCATCAGAATGCTCCATGACCCTTGTCATCACAATTCTCCATGCACTTGTCAGCACAATGCTCCCTGACACTTGTCATCACAATGCTCCAAGCCATTGTCATCACAATGCTCCATTACCTTTGTGATCAGAATCCTCAATGGAAGTTTGCATCACAATGCTCCATGCCATTGTCATCACAATGGGCCATTACATATGTCATCACAATGCTCCCTGACACCTCTCTTTACAATACTGCATTACCTGGTCATCACAATGCTCCCTGCCGTTCTCATCACAATGCACCACACCCTTGTCATCAAAATGCTCCATGACCTTTGTCATCACAAAGCTCCATGACCCTTGGCATCACAATGCTCCATGTCATTGTCATCACAATGCTCCATGAACCCTCTCATCACATTGCTCCATGCCCTTGTCATCACAAAGCTCCATGGCACTTGTCATCACAATGCTCGATGCCCTTCTCATCACAATGCTCCATGCCCTTGTCATTACAATCCTCCATGACCCATGTATCACAGTGTACCGTGCCCTTGTCATCACAATGCACCATGCCCACTCTCATCACAATAGTCCATGAAATATTTCAGACCAATGCTCAATGCACTTCTCATCACAATGCTCCATTACCTCTGTCATAACAAGCTCCATGACCCCTGCCATCACAATGTTCCACGGCCTTGTCATCACAAGGCTCCAGGACCCTTGTCAGCACAATGCTCCAAGACCCATGTAATCACAATGCTCCATGCCCTTGTCATCACAAAGCTCCATGACTCATGTCATCACAAAGTTCCATGGCCTTCGCCTCACAATGCTCCATGCCCTTGTCATCACAATGCTTCAAGACCCCCGTAATCACAATGCTCCATGCCCCTTTTCATAAGAATGCTCCATTAGACTTGTCATCACAAGTCTCCATGGTCATCTCATCACAATGCTCCAAGACCTTGTCATCAACATGCTCCATTCCCTTGTCATCACAATGCTCCATGACCCCTGTCATCACAATACTCCATGCACATTTTTAGCCCAATGCTCCATGACCCTTGTCATCACAATGATCCATGCCCTTGTCATCACAATGCTCCATGCACTTGTCAGCACAATGCTCCCTGATCCTTGTCATCACAATGCTCCAAACCATTGTCACCACAATGCTCCATTACCTTTGTCATCAGAATCCTCCATGACACTTGGCATCACAGTGCTCCATGCCATTGTCATCACAATGCTCCATGACCCCTGTCATCACAATGCTCCGTGACTACAGTCATCACAATGCTTCATAACGTTTGTCATCACAACAATCCATGCCCGCGTCATCACAAGGCTCTGTGACCTTTGTAACCACAATGCACCGTGACCCTTGTCATCACAATGCTCCGTGACCCTTGTCATCACAATGCTCCATGCCTTTGTCAGAACAATGCTCCATGACCCTTGTCATCAAATTGTGCCATTCGCTTTTCACCACAATGATCCACAACCTTGTCATCGCTATGCTCCATAAACCTTGTAATCACAATGCTCCATGCACTTCTCATCCAAATAATCTCTCACATGAGATATCACAATGTTCCATCACTAGTCATCACAATCCTCCCTCACCCCTGTTATCACAATGTTCCATGACCCCTGTCATCACAATGCTACATCCCCTTATCAGCACAATGTTCCATGACCCCTGACATCACAATGTTCCATAACCCCTTTCATCAAAATGCTCCATGACCCTTTTCATCCCAAAGATCCATGACCCCTGGCATCACAATGTTCTATAACCCCTGGCATCAAAATGTTCCATTACACTTTTCATCAAATTGCTGCATGACCCTGTCATCAAAATGCTCCCTGCCCTTCTCATCACAATGCACCACACACTTGTCATCAAAATGCTCCATGACCTTTGTCATCACAAAGCTCCATGACCCTTGGCATCACAATGCTCCATGTCATTGTCATCACAATGCTCCATGAACCCTCTCATCACACTGCTCCATGCCCTTGTCATCACAAAGCTCCATGACACTTGTCATCACAATGCTCGATGCCATTCTCATCACAATACTCCATGACCTTGTCATTACAATCCTCCATGACCCATGTATCACAGTGTACCGTGCCCTTGTCATGACAAACCGCCATGCCCACTCTCATCACAGTAATCCATGAAACATTTCAGATCAATGCTCAATGCCCTTCTCATCACAATGCTCCATTACCTCTGTCGTAACAATGCTCCATGACACCTGCCATCATAATATTCCACGGCCTTGTCATCACAAGGCTCCATGACCCTTGTCATCACAATGCTCCAAGATCCATGTAATCACAATGCTCCATGCCCTTGTCATCACAATACTCCATGAACATTTTCAGCCCAATTCTCTATGACCTTCTCATCACAATGCTCCATGACCAATATCATCACAATGCTCCATGACCACTGTCATCACAACACTCCATGACACCTGACAACACAATGATCTGGGACTCTTGTCATCACAATGCTCCAAGACCCCTGTAATCACAATGCTCCATGACCCCTGTCATCACAATACTCCATGAACATTTTCAGCCCAATGCTCCATGACCACTGTCATCACAATGATCCATGCCCTTGTCATCCCAATGTTCCATGACCCTTGTTTTCACAAGGCTCTGTGACGCTTGTCACCACAGTGCTCCATGACAACTGTCATCACAATGCTCCATTCCTTTGTCAGTAAAATGCTAAATGTCCTTGTCATTACAATGCGCTAGGCGCTTGTCATCACAATACTCCATTACTGTTGTCATCACAATCCTCCATGAACATTTGGATCACATTGCTTCATGCCCTTGTCATCACAATGCTCCATGCTCCTTGAAATCAAAATGATCCATGACCTCTGTCATCACAATGCTCCAAACCCTTGTGATCACAATGTTCCATAACACTTGTCCTCACAACGCTCCATGATGCCTGTCATCACAATACTCCATGCCCTTTTCATCACAATGTTCCATGACGATTGTCATCACAATTCTCAATACACTTGTCATCACAATGCTCCCTGACACTTGTCGTCAGCATGCTCCTTGAAAACTGTCACCAAAAGGCTACACGCCTTTTTCATCACAAAGCCCCATGCCGTTTTCATCCCAATGCTCCATGCCATTGTCATCAAAATATTCCACAAGCTTGTCATCAGAAAGCTCCATGACCCTTGTCATCACAATGCTCCATGCACTTGTCAGAACAATGCTCCCTGACCCTTGTCATCACAATGCTCCAAGCCATTGTCATTCACAATGCTCCATTACCTTTGTCATCAGAATCCTCCATGACACTTGGCATCACAATGCTCCATGACATTGCCATCACAATGGGCCATTACATATGTCATCACAATGCTCCCTGACACCTATCTTCACAATACTGCATGACCTTTGTCATCACAAAGCTCCATGACCCTTGGCATCACAATGCTCCATGTCATTGTCATCACAATGCTCCATGAACCCTCTCATCACATTGCTCCATGCCCTTGTCATCACAAAGCTCCATGGCACTTGTCATCACAACGCTCGATGCCCTTCTCATCACAATGCTCCATGCCCTTGTCATTACAATCCTCCATGAACCATGTATCACTGTGTACCGTGCCCTTGTCATCACAATGCGCCATGCCCACTCTCATCACAATAATCCATGAAATATTTCAGACCAATGCTCAATGCACTTCTCATCACAATGCTCCATTACCTCTGTCATAACAAGCTCCATGACCCCAGCCATCACAATGTTCCACGGCCTTGTCATCACAAGGCTCCAGCACCCTTGTCAGCACAATGCTCCAAGACCCATGTAATCACAATGCTCCATGCGCTTGTCATCACAAAGCTCCATGACGCATGTCATCACAATGTTCCATGGCCTTTGCCTCACAATGCTCCATGCCCTTGTCATCACAATGCTTCAAGACCCCCGTAATCACAATGCTCCATGCCCCTTTTCATAAGAATGCTCCATTAGACTTGTCATCACAAGTCTCCATGGTCATCTCATCACAATGCTCCAAGACCTTGTCATCAACATGCTCCATTCCCTTGTCATCACAGTGCTCCATGACCCCGTCATCACAATACTCCATGCACATTTTTAGCCCAATGCTCCATGACCCTTGTCATCACAATGATCCATGTCCTTGTCATCACAAAGCTCCATGCACTTGTCAGCACAATGCTCCCTGATCCTTGTCATCACAATGCTCCAAACCATTGTCACCACAATGCTCAATTACCTTTGTCATCAGAATCCTCCATGACACTTGGCATCACAATGCTCCATGCCATTGTCATCACAATGCTCCATGACCCCTGTCATCACAATGCTCCGTGACTACAGTCATCACAGTGCTTCATAACGTTTGTCATCGCAACAATCCATGCCCGCGTCATCACAGGGCTCTGTGACCTTTGTAACCACAATGCTCCGTGACCCTTGTCATCACAATGCTCCATGCCTTTGTCAGAACAATGCTCCATGACCCTTGTCATCAAATTGTGCCATGCGCTTTTCACCACAATGATCCACAACCTTGTCATCGCTGTGCTCCATAAACCTTGTAATCACAATGCTCCATGCACTTCTCATCCAAATACTCTCTCACATGAGATATCACAATGTTCCATCACTAGTCATCACAATCCTCCCTCACCCCTGTTATCACAATGTTCCATGACCCCTGTCATCACAATGCTACATCCCCTTATCAGCACAATGTTCCATGACCCCTGACATCACAATGTTCCATAACCCCTGTCATCAAAATGCTCCATGACCCTTTTCATCCCAAAGCTCCATGACCCGTGGCATCACAATGTTCTATAACCCCTGGCATCAAAATGTTCCATTACACTTTTCATCAAATTGCTGCATGACCCTGTCATCAAAATGCTCCCTGCCCTACTCATCAAAATGCACCACACACTTGTCATCAAAATGCTCCATAACCTTTGTCATCACAAAGCTCCATGACCCTTGGCATCACAATGCTCCATGTCATTGTCATCACAATGCTCCATGAACCCTCTCATCACATTGCTCCATGTCCTTGTCATCACAAAGCTCCATGACACTTGTCATCACAATGCTCGATGCCATTCTCATCACAATGCTCCATGACCTTGTCATTACAATCCTCCATGACCCATGTATCACAGTGTACCGTGCCCTTGTCATGACAAACCGCCATGCCCACTCTCATCACAGTAATCCATGAAACATTTCAGATCAATGCTCAATGCCCTTCTCATCACAATGCTCCGTTACCTCTGTCGTAACAATGATCCATGACACCTGCCATCATAATATTCCACGGCCTTGTCATCACAAGGCTCCATGACCCTTGTCATCACAATGCTCCAAGATCCATGTAATCACAATGCTCCATGCCCTTGTCATCACAAAGCTCCATGACGCATGTCATCAGAATGTTCCATGGTCGTCTCCTCACAATGCTCCATGCCCTTGTCATCACAATGCTCGAAGACTCCAGTAATCACAATGTTCCATTCCCTTTTTCATCAGAATGCTCCATTAGATTTGTCATCACAAGTCTCCATGGTCATCTCCTCACAATGCTCCAAGACCTTGTCATCACCATGCTCCATTCCCTTGTCATCACAATGCTCCATGACCCCTGTCATCACAATACTCCATGAACATTTTCAGCCCAATTCTCTATGACCTTCTCATCACAATGCTCCATGACCAATATCATCACAATGCTCCATGACCACTGTCATCACAACACTCCATGACACCTGACAACACAATGATCCGGTACTCTTGTCATCACAATGCTCCAAGACCCCTGTAATCACAATGCACCATGACCCCTGTCATCACAATACTCCATGAACATTTTCAGCCCAATGCTCCATGACCCTTGTCATCACAATGATCCATGCCCATGTTATCCCAATGTTCCATGACCCATGTATTCACAATGCTCCATGACGCTTGTCATCACAGTGCTCCATGACACCTGTCATGACAATGCTCCATGCCTTTGTCAGCAAAATACTACATGACCTTGTCATTACAATGCTCTATGCACTTGTCATCTCAATACTCCATTTCCATTGTCATCACAATCCTCCATGAACTTTGGGATCACATTGCTTCATGCCCTTGTCATCACAATGCTCCATGCTCCTTGAAATCAAAATGATCCATGACCTCTGTCATCACAATGCTCCAAACCCTTGTGATCACAATGTTCCATAACACTTGTCCTCACAACGATCCGTGATGCCTGTCATCACAATAATCCATGCCCTTTTCATCACAATGCTCCATGACCTTTGTCATCACAATTCTCAATACACTTGTCATCACAATGCTCCCTGACACTTGTCATCAGAATGCTCCTTGAACCCTGTCACGAAAAGGCTCCATGCCTTTTTCATCACAAAGCCCCATGCCCTTTTCATCCCAATGCTCCATGCCATTGTCATCAATATACTCCACAAGCTTGTCATCAGAATGCTCCATGACCCTTGTCATCACAATTCTCCATGCACTTGTCAGCACAATGCTCCCTGACACTTGTCATCACAATGCTCCAAGCCATTGTCATCACAATGCTCCATTACCTTTGTGATCAGAATCCTCAATGGAAGTTTGCATCACAATGCTCCATGCCATTGTCATCACAATGGGCCATTACATATGTCATCACAATGCTCCCTGACACCTCTCTTTACAATACTGCATTTCCTGGTCATCACAATGCTCCCTGCCGTTCTCATCACAATGCACCACACCCTTGTCATCAAAATGCTCCATGACCTTTGTCATCACAAAGCTCCATGACCCTTGGCATCACAATGCTCCATGTCATTGTCATCACAATGCTCCATGAACCCTCTCATCACATTGCTCCATGCCCTTGTCATCACAAAGCTCCATGGCACTTGTCATCACAATGCTCGATGCCCTTCTCATCACAATGCTCCATGCCCTTCTCATTACAATCCTCCATGACCCATGTATCACAGTGTACTGTGCCCTTGTCATCACAATGCACCATGCCCACTCTCATCACAATAATCCATGAAATATTTCAGACCAATGCTCAATGCACTTCTCATCACAATGCTCCATTACCTCTGTCATAACAAGCTCCATGACCCCTGCCATCACAATGTTCCACGGCCTTGTCATCTCAAGGCTCCAGGACCCTTGTCAGCACAATGCTCCAAGACCCATGTAATCACAATGCTCCATGCCCTTGTCATCACAAAGCTCCATGACGCATGTCATCACAATGTTCCATGGACTTCGCCTCACAATGCTCCATGCCCTTGTCATCACAATGCTTCAAGACCCCCGTAATCACAATGCTCCATGCCCCTTTTCATAAGAATGCTCCATTAGAATTGTCATCACAAGTCTCCATGGTCATCTCATCACAATGCTCCAAGACCTTGTCATCAACATGCTCCATGCCCTTGTCATCACAAAGCTCCATGGCACTTGTCATCACAATGCTCGATGCCCTTCTCATCACAATGCTCCATGCCCTTGTCATAAAAATCCTCCATGACCCATGTATCACAGTGTACCGTGCCCTTGTCATCACAATGCGCCATGCCCACTCTCATCACAATAATCCATGAAATATTTCAGACCAATGCTCAATGCACTTCTCATCACAATGCTCCATTACCTCTGTCATAACAAGCTCTATGACCCCTGCCATCACAATGTTCCACGGCCTTGTCATCACATGGCTCCAGCACCGTTGTCAGCACAATGCTCCAAGACCCATGTAATCACAATGCTCCATGCCCTTGTCATCACAAAGCTCCATGACGCATGTCATCACAATGTTCCATGGCCTTCGCCTCACAATGCTCCATGCCCTTGTCATCACAATGCTTCAAGACCCCCGTAATCACAATGCTCCATGCCCCTTTTCATAAGAATGCTCCATTAGACTTGTCATCACAAGTCTCCATGGTCATCTCATCACAATGCTCCAAGACCTTGTCATCAACATGCTCCTTTCCCTTGTCATCACAATGCTCCATGACCCCTGTCATCACAATACTCCATGCACATTTTTAGCCCAATGCTCCATGACCCTTGTCATCACAATGATCCATGCCCTTGTCATCACAATGCTCCATGCACTTGTCAGCACAATGCTCCCTGATCCTTGTCATCACAATGCTCCAAACCATTGTCACCACAATGCTCCATTACCTTTGTCATCAGAATCCTCCATGACACTTGGCATCACAATGCTCCATGCCATTGTCATCACAATGCTCCATGACCCCTGTCATCACAATGCTCCGTGACTACAGTCATCACAATGCTTCATAACGTTTGTCATCACAACAATCCATGCCCGCGTCATCACAAGGCTCTGTGACCTTTGTAACCACAATGCTCCGTGACCCTTGTCATCACAATGCTCCATGCCTTTGTCAGAACAATGCTCCATGACACTTGTCATCAAATTGTGCCATGCGCTTTTCACCACAATGATCCACAACCTTGTCATCGCTATGCTCCATAAACCTTGTAATCACAATGCTCCATGCACTTCTCATCCAAATACTCTCTCACATGAGATATCACAATGTTCCATCACTAGTCATCACAATCCTCCCTCACCCCTGTTATCACAATGTTCCATGACCCCTGTCATCACAATGCTACATCCCCTTATCAGCACAATGTTCCATGACCCCTGACATCACAATGTTCCATAACCCCTGTCATCAAAATGCTCCATGAACCTTTTCATCCCAAAGCTCCATGACCCCTGGCATCACAATGTTCTATAACCCCTGGCATCAAAATGTTCCATTACACTTTTCATCAAATTGCTGCATGACCCTGTCATCAAAATGCTCCCTGCCCTTCTCATCACAATGCACCACACACTTGTCATCAAAATGCTCCATGACCTTTGTCATCACAAAGCTCCATGACCCTTGGCATCACAATGCTCCATGTCATTGTCATCACAATGCTCCATGAACCCTCTCATCACATTGCTCCATGTCCTTGTCATCACAAAGCTCCATGACACTTGTCATCACAATGCTCGATGCCATTCTCATCACAATGCTCCATGACCTTGTCATTACAATCCTCCATGACCCATGTATCACAGTGTACCGTGCCCTTGTCATGACAAACCGCCATGCCCACTCTCATCACAGTAATCCATGAAACATTTCAGATCAATGCTCAATGCCCTTCTCATCACAATGCTCCGTTACCTCTGTCGTAACAATGCTCCATGACACCTGCCATCATAATATTCCACGGCCTTGTCATCACAAGGCTCCATGACCCTTGTCATCACAATGCTCCAAGTTCCATGTAATCACAATGCTCCATGCCCTTGTCATCACAAAGCTCCATGACGCATATCATCAGAATGTTCCATGGTCTTCTCAAAATGCTCCATGCCCTTGTCATCACAATGCTCGAAGACTCCAGTAATCACAATGTTCCATTCCCTTTTTCATCAGAATGCTCCATTAGATTTGTCATCACAAGTCTCCATGGTCATCTCCTCACAATGCTCCAAGACCTTTTCATCACGATGCTCCATTCCCTTCTCATCACAATGCTCCATGACCCCTGTCATCACAATACTCCATGAATATTTTCAGCCCAATTCTCTATGACCTTCTCATCACAATGCTCCATGACCAATATCATCACAATGCTCCATGACCACTGTCATCACAACACTCCATGACACCTGACAACATAATGATCCGGGACACTTGTCATCACAATGCTCCAAGACCCCTGTAATCACAATGCTCCATGACCCCTGTCATCACAATACTCCATGAACATTTTCAGCCCAATGCTCCATGACCATTGTCATCACAATGATCCATGCCCTTGTCATCCCAATGTTCCATGACACTTGTTTTCACAAGGCTCTGTGACGCTTGTCACCACAGTGCTCCATGACACCTGTCATCACAATGCTCCATTCCTTTGTCAGCAAAATGCTAAATGGCCTTGTCATTACAATGCGCTAGGCGCTTGTCATCACAATACTCCATTACTGTTGTCATCAAAATCCTCCATGAACATTGGGATCACATTGCTTCATGCCCTTGTCATCACAATGCTCCATGCTCCTTGAAATCAAAATGATCCATGACCTCTGTCATCACAATGCTCCAAACCCTTGTGATCACAATGTTCCATAACACTTGTCCTCACAACGCTCCGTGATGACTGTCATCACAATAATCCATGCCCTTTTCATCACAATGCTCCATGACCTTTGTCATCACAATTCTCAATACACTTGTCATCACAATGCTCCCTGACACTTGTCGTCAGAATGCTCCTTGAACCCTGTCACGAAAAGGCTCCATGCCTTTTTCATCACAAAGCCCCATGCCCTTTTCATCCCAATGCTCCATGCCATTGTCATCAAAATACTCCACAAGCTTGTCATCAGAATGCTCCATGACCCTTGGCATCACAATTCTCCATGCACTTGTCAGCACAATGCTCCCTGACACTTGTCATCACAATGCTCCAAGCCATTGTCATCACAATGCTCCATTACCTTTGTGATCAGAATCCTCAATGGAAGTTTGCATCACAATGCTCCATGCCATTGTCATCACAATGGGCCATTACATATGTCATCACAATGCTCCCTGACACCTCTCTTTACAATACTGCATTACCTGGTCATCACAATGCTCCCTGCCGTTCTCATCACAATGCACCACACCCTTGTCATCAAAATGCTCCATGACCTTTGTCATCACAAAGCTCCATGACCCTTGGCATCACAATGCTCCATGTCATTGTCATCACAATGCTCCATGAAACCTCTCATCACATTGCTCCATGTCCTTGTCATCAGAAAGCTCCATGACCCTTGTCATCACAATGCTCCATGCACTTGTCAGAACAATGCTCCCTGACCCTTGTCATCACAATGCTCCAAGCCATTGTCATTCACAATGCTCCATTACCTTTGTCATCAGAATCCTCCATGACACTTGGCATCACAATGCTCCATGACATTGCCATCACAATGGGCCATTACATATGTCATCACAATGCTCCCTGACACCTATCTTCACAATACTGCATGACCTTTGTCATCACAAAGCTCCATGACCCTTGGCATCACAATGCTCCATGTCATTGTCATCACAATGCTCCATGAACCCTCTCATCACATTGCTCCATGCCCTTGTCATCACAAAGCTCCATGGCACTTGTCATCACAACGCTCGATGCCCTTCTCATCACAATGCTCCATGCCCTTGTCATTACAATCCTCCATGACCCATGTATCACTGTGTACCGTGCCCTTGTCATCACAATGCGCCATGCCCACTCTCATCACAATAATCCATGAAATATTTCAGACCAATGCTCAATGCACTTCTCATCACAATGCTCCATTACCTCTGTCATAACAAGCTCCATGACCCCTGCCATCACAATGTTCCACGGCCTTGTCATCACAAGGCTCCAGCACCCTTGTCAGCACAATGCTCCAAGACCCATGTAATCACAATGCTCCATGCGCTTGTCATCACAAAGCTCCATGACGCATGTCATCACAATGTTCCATGGCCTTCGCCTCACAATGCTCCATGCCCTTGTCATCACAATGCTTCAAGACCCCCGTAATCACAATGCTCCATGCCCCTTTTCATAAGAATGCTCCATTTGACTTGTCATCACAAGTCTCCATGGTCATCTCATCACAATGCTCCAAGACCTTGTCATCAACATGCTCCATTCCCTTGTCATCACAGTGCTCCATGACCCCTGTCATCACAATACTCCATGCACATTTTTAGCCCAATGCTCCATGACCCTTGTCATCACAATGATCCATGTCCTTGTCATCACAAAGCTCCATGCACTTGTCAGCACAATGCTCCCTGATCCTTGTCATCACAATGCTCCAAACCATTGTCACCACAATGCTCAATTACCTTTGTCATCAGAATCCTCCATGACACTTGGCATCACAATGCGCCATGCCATTGTCATCACAATGCTCCATGACCCCTGTCATCACAATGCTCCGTGACTACAGTCATCACAGTGCTTCATAACGTTTGTCATCGCAACAATCCATGCCCGCGTCATCACAAGGCTCTGTGACCTTTGTAACCACAATGCTCCGTGACCCTTGTCATCACAATGCTCCATGCCTTTGTCAGAACAATGCTCCATGACCCTTGTCATCAAATTGTGCCATGCGCTTTTCACCACAATGATCCACAACCTTGTCATCGCTGTGCTCCATAAACCTTGTAATCACAATGCTCCATGCACTTCTCATCCAAATACTCTCTCACATGAGATATCACAATGTTCCATCACTAGTCATCACAATCCTCCCTCACCCCTGTTATCACAATGTTCCATGACCCCTGTCATCACAATGCTACATCCCCTTATCAGCACAATGTTCCATGACCCCTGACATCACAATGTTCCATAACCCCTGTCATCAAAATGCTCCATGACCCTTTTCATCCCAAAGCTCCATGACCCCTGGCATCACAATGTTCTATAACCCCTGGCATCAAAATGTTCCATTACACTTTTCATCAAATTGCTGTATGACCCTGTCATCAAAATGCTCCCTGCCCTACTCATCACAATGCACCACACACTTGTCATCAAAATGCTCCATGACCTTTGTCATCACAAAGCTCCATGACCCTTGGCATCACAATGCTCCATGTCATTGTCATCACAATGCTCCATGAACCCTCTCATCACATTGCTCCATGTCCTTGTCATCACAAAGCTCCATGACACTTGTCATCACAATGCTCGATGCCATTCTCATCACAATGCTCCATGACCTTGTCATTACAATCCTCCATGACCCATGTATCACGGTGTACCGTGCCCTTGTCATGACAAACCGCCATGCCCACTCTCATCACAGTAATCCATGAAACATTTCAGATCAATGCTCAATGCCCTTCTCATCACAATGCTCCGTTACCTCTGTCGTAACAATGCTCCATGACACCTGCCATCATAATATTCCACGGCCTTGTCATCACAAGGCTCCATGACCCTTGTCATCACAATGCTCCAAGTCCCATGTAATCACAATGCTCCATGCCCTTGTCATCACAAAGCTCCATGACGCATGTCATCAGAATGTTCCATGGTCTTCTCAAAATGCTCCATGCCCTTGTCATCACAATGCTCGAAGACTCCAGTAATCACAATGTTCCATTCCCTTTTTCATCAGAATGCTCCATTAGATTTGTCATCACAAGTCTCCATGGTCATCTCCTCACAATGCTCCAAGACCTTTTCATCACGATGCTCCATTCCCTTGTCATCACAATGCTCCATGACCCCTGTCATCACAATACTCCATGAATATTTTCAGCCCAATTCTCTATGACCTTCTCATCACAATGCTCCATGACCAATATCATCACAATGCTCCATGACCACTGTCATCACAACACTCCATGACACCTGACAACATAATGATCCGGGACTCTTGTCATCACAATGCTCCAAGACCCCTGTAATCACAATGCTCCATGACCCCTGTCATCACAATACTCCATGAACATTTTCAGCCCAATGCTCCATGACCATTGTCATCACAATGATCCATGCCCTTGTCATCCCAATGTTCCATGACACTTGTTTTCACAAGGCTCTGTGACGCTTGTCACCACAGTGCTCCATGACACCTGTCATCACAATGCTCCATTCCTTTGTCAGCAAAATGCTAAATGGCCTTGTCATTACAATGCGCTAGGCGCTTGTCATCACAATACTCCATTACTGTTGTCATCACAATCCTCCATGAACATTGGGATCACATTGCTTCATGCCCTTGTCATCACAATGCTCCATGCTCCTTGAAATCAAAATGATCCATGACCTCTGTCATCACAATGCTCCAAACCCTTGTGATCACAATGTTCCATAACACTTGTCCTCACAACGCTCCGTGATGACTGTCATCACAATAATCCATGCCCTTTTCATCACAATGCTCCATGACCTTTGTCATCACAATTCTCAATACACTTGTCATCACAATGCTCCCTGACACTTGTCGTCAGAATGCTCCTTGAACCCTGTCACGAAAAGGCTCCATGCCTTTTTCATCACAAAGCCCCATGCCCTTTTCATCCCAATGCTCCATGCCATTGTCATCAAAATACTCCACAAGCTTGTCATCAGAATGCTCCATGACCCTTGGCATCACAATTCTCCATGCACTTGTCAGCACAATGCTCCCTGACACTTGTCATCACAATGCTCCAAGCCATTGTCATCACAATGCTCCATTACCTTTGTGATCAGAATCCTCAATGGAAGTTTGCATCACAATGCTCCATGCCATTGTCATCACAATGGGCCATTACATATGTCATCACAATGCTCCCTGACACCTCTCTTTACAATACTGCATTACCTGGTCATCACAATGCTCCCTGCCGTTCTCATCACAATGCACCACACCCTTGTCATCAAAATGCTCCATGACCTTTGTCATCACAAAGCTCCATGACCCTTGGCATCACAATGCTCCATGTCATTGTCATCACAATGCTCCATGAAACCTCTCATCACATTGCTCCATGTCCTTGTCATCAGAAAGCTCCATGACCCTTGTCATCACAATGCTCCATGCACTTGTCAGAACAATGCTCCCTGACCCTTGTCATCACAATGCTCCAAGCCATTGTCATTCACAATGCTCCATTACCTTTGTCATCAGAATCCTCCATGACACTTGGCATCACAATGCTCCATGACATTGCCATCACAATGGGCCATTACATATGTCATCACAATGCTCCCTGACACCTATCTTCACAATACTGCATGACCTTTGTCATCACAAATCTCCATGACCCTTGGCATCACAATGCTCCATGTCATTGTCATCACAATGCTCCATGAACCCTCTCATCACATTGCTCCATGCCCTTGTCATCACAAAGCTCCATGGCACTTGTCATCACAACGCTCGATGCCCTTCTCATCACAATGCTCCATGCCCTTGTCATTACAATCCTCCATGACCCATGTATCACTGTGTACCGTGCCCTTGTCATCACAATGCGCCATGCCCACTCTCATCACAATAATCCATGAAATATTTCAGACCAATGCTCAATGCACTTCTCATCACAATGCTCCATTACCTCTGTCATAACAAGCTCCATGACCCCTGCCATCACAATGTTCCACGGCCTTGTCATCACAAGGCTCCAGCACCCTTGTCAGCACAATGCTCCAAGACCCATGTAATCACAATGCTCCATGCGCTTGTCATCACAAAGCTCCATGACGCATGTCATCACAATGTTCCATGGCCTTCGCCTCACAATGCTCCATGCCCTTGTCATCACAATGCTTCAAGACCCCCGTAATCACAATGCTCCATGCCCCTTTTCATAAGAATGCTCCATTAGACTTGTCATCACAAGTCTCCATGGTCATCTCATCACAATGCTCCAAGACCTTGTCATCAACATGCTCCATTCCCTTGTCATCACAGTGCTCCATGACCCCTGTCATCACAATACTCCATGCACATTTTTAGCCCAATGCTCCATGACCCTTGTCATCACAATGATCCATGTCCTTGTCATCACAAAGCTCCATGCACTTGTCAGCACAATGCTCCCTGATCCTTGTCATCACAATGCTCCAAACCATTGTCACCACAATGCTCAATTACCTTTGTCATCAGAATCCTCCATGACACTTGGCATCACAATGCTCCATGCCATTGTCATCACAATGCTCCATGACCCCTGTCATCACAATGCTCCGTGACTACAGTCATCACAGTGCTTCATAACGTTTGTCATCGCAACAATCCATGCCCGCGTCATCACAAGGCTCTGTGACCTTTGTAACCACAATGCTCCGTGACCCTTGTCATCAAAATGCTCCATGCCTTTGTCAGAACAATGCTCCATGACCCTTGTCATCAAATTGTGCCATGCGCTTTTCACCACAATGATCCACAACCTTGTCATCGCTGTGCTCCATAAACCTTGTAATCACAATGCTCCATGCACTTCTCATCCAAATACTCTCTCACATGAGATATCACAATGTTCCATCACTAGTCATCACAATCCTCCCTCACCCCTGTTATCACAATGTTCCATGACCCCTGTCATCACAATGCTACAACCCCTTATCAGCACAATGTTCCATGACCCCTGACATCACAATGTTCCATAACCCCTGTCATCAAAATGCTCCATGACCCTTTTCATCCCAAAGCTCCATGACCCCTGGCATCACAATGTTCTATAACCCCGGCATCAAAATGTTCCATTACACTTTTCATCAAATTGCTGTATGACCCTGTCATCAAAATGCTCCCTGCCCTACTCATCACAATGCACCACACACTTGTCATCAAAATGCTCCATGACCTTTGTCATCACAAAGCTCCATGACCCTTGGCATCACAATGCTCCATGTCATTGTCATCACAATGCTCCATGAACCCTCTCATCACATTGCTCCATGTCCTTGTCATCACAAAGCTCCATGACACTTGTCATCACAATGCTCGATGCCATTCTCATCACAATGCTCCATGACCTTGTCATTACAATCCTCCATGACCCATGTATCACAGTGTACCGTGCCCTTGTCATGACAAACCGCCATGCCCACTCTCATCACAGTAATCCATGAAACATTTCAGATCAATGCTCAATGCCCTTCTCATCACAATGCTCCGTTACCTCTGTCGTAACAATGCTCCATGACACCTGCCATCATAATATTCCACGGCCTTGTCATCACAAGGCTCCATGACCCTTGTCATCACAATGCTCCAAGTTCCATGTAATCACAATGCTCCATGCCCTTGTCATCACAAAGCTCCATGACGCATGTCATCAGAATGTTCCATGGTCTTCTCCTCACAATGCTCCATGCCCTTGTCATCACAATGCTCGAAGACTCCAGTAATCACAATGTTCCATTCCCTTTTTCATCAGAATGCTCCATTAGATTTGTCATCACAAGTCTCCATGGTCATCTCCTCACAATGCTCCAAGACCTTGTCATCACCATGCTCCAGTCCCTTGTCATCACAATGCTCCATGAGCCCTGTCATCACAATACTCCATGAACATTTTCAGCCCAATTCTCTATGACCTTCTCATCACAATGCTCCATGACCAATATCATCACAATGCTCCATGACCACTGTCATCACAACACTCCATGACACCTGACAACACAATGATCCGGTACTCTTGTCATCACAATGCTCCAAGACCCCTGTAATCACAATGCACCATGACCCCTGTCATCACAATACTCCATGTACATTTTCAGCCCAATGCTCCATGACCCTTGTCATCACAATGATCCATGCCCATGTTATCCCAATGTTCCATGACCCATGTATTCACAATGCTCCATGACGCTTGTCATCACAGTGCTCCATGACACCTGTCATGACAATGCTCCATGCCTTTGTCAGCAAAATACTACATGACCTTGTCATTACAATGCTCTATGCACTTGTCATCACAATACTCCATTTCCATTGTCATCACAATCCTCCATGAACTTTGGGATCACATTGCTTCATGCCCTTGTCATCACAATGCTCCATGCTCCTTGAAATCAAAATGATCCATGACCTCTGTCATCACAATGCTCCAAACCCTTGTGATCACAATGTTCCATAACACTTGTCCTCACAACGATCCGTGATGCCTGTCATCACAATAATCCATGCCCTTTTCATCACAATGCTCCATGACCTTTGTCATCACAATTCTCAATACACTTGTCATCACAATGCTCCCTGACACTTGTCATCAGAATGCTCCTTGAACCCTGTCACGAAAAGGCTCCATGCCTTTTTCATCACAAAGCCCCATGCCCTTTTCATCCCAATGCTCCATGCCATTGTCATCAATATACTCCACAAGCTTGTCATCAGAATGCTCCATGACCCTTGTCATCACAATTCTCCATGCACTTGTCAGCACAATGCTCCCTGACACTTGTCATCACAATGCTCCAAGCCATTGTCATCACAATGCTCCATTACCTTTGTGATCAGAATCCTCAATGGAAGTTTGCATCACAATGCTCCATGCCATTGTCATCACAATGGGCCATTACATATGTCATCACAATGCTCCCTGACACCTCTCTTTACAATACTGCATTTCCTGGTCATCACAATGCTCCCTGCCGTTCTCATCACAATGCACCACACCCTTGTCATCAAAATGCTCCATGACCTTTGTCATCACAAAGCTCCATGACACTTGGCATCACAATGCTCCATGTCATTGTCATCACAATGCTCCATGAACCCTCTCATCACATTGCTCCATGCCCTTGTCATCACAAAGCTCCATGGCACTTGTCATCACAATGCTCGATGCCCTTCTCATCACAATGCTCCATGCCCTTGTCATTACAATCCTCCATGACCCATGTATCACAGTGTACCGTGCCCTTGTCATCACAATGCACCATGCCCACTCTCATCACAATAATCCATGAAATATTTCAGACCAATGCTCAATGCACTTCTCATCACAATGCTCCATTACCTCTGTCATAACAAGCTCCATGACCCCTGCCATCACAATGTTCCACGGCCTTGTCATCTCAAGGCTCCAGGACCCTTGTCAGCACAATGCTCCAAGACCCATGTAATCACAATGCTCCATGCCCTTGTCATCACAAAGCTCCATGACGCATGTCATCACAATGTTCCATGGACTTCGCCTCACAGTGCTCCATGCCCTTGTCATCACAATGCTTCAAGACCCCCGTAATCACAATGCTCCATGCCCCTTTTCATAAGAATGCTCCATTAGAATTGTCATCACAAGTCTCCATGGTCATCTCATCACAATGCTCCAAGACCTTGTCATCAACATGCTCCATGCCCTTGTCATCACAAAGCTCCATGGCACTTGTCATCACAATGCTCGATGCCCTTCTCATCACAATGCTCCATGCCCTTGTCATAAAAATCCTCCATGACCCATGTATCACAGTGTACTGTGCCCTTGTCATCACAATGCGCCATGCCCACTCTCATCACAATAATCCATGAAATATTTCAGACCAATGCTCAATGCACTTCTCGTCACAATGCTCCATTACCTCTGTCATAACAAGCTCTATGACCCCTGCCATCACAATGTTCCACGGCCTTGTCATCACATGGCTCCAGCACCGTTGTCAGCACAATGCTCCAAGACCCATGTAATCACAATGCTCCATGCCCTTGTCATCACAAAGCTCCATGACGCATGTCATCACAATGTTCCATGGCCTTCGCCTCACAATGCTCCATGCCCTTGTCATCACAATGCTTCAAGACCCCCGTAATCACAATGCTCCATGCCCCTTTTCATAAGAATGCTCCATTAGACTTGTCATCACAAGTCTCCATGGTCATCTCATCACAATGCTCCAAGACCTTGTCATCAACATGCTCCTTTCCCTTGTCATCACAATGCTCCATGACCCCTGTCATCACAATACTCCATGCACATTTTTAGCCCAATGCTCCATGACCCTTGTCATCACAATGATCCATGCCCTTGTCATCACAATGCTCCATGCACTTGTCAGCACAATGCTCCCTGATCCTTGTCATCACAATGCTCCAAACCATTGTCACCACAATGCTCCATTACCTTTGTCATCAGAATCCTCCATGACACTTGGCATCACAATGCTCCATGCCATTGTCATCACAATGCTCCATGACCCCTGTCATCACAATGCTCCGTGACTACAGTCATCACAATGCTTCATAACGTTTGTCATCACAACAATCCATGCCCGCGTCATCACAAGGCTCTGTGACCTTTGTAACCACAATGCTCCGTGACCCTTGTCATCACAATGCTCCATGCCTTTGTCAGAACAATGCTCCATGACCCTTGTCATCAAATTGTGCCATGCGCTTTTCACCACAATGATCCACAACCTTGTCATCGCTGTGCTCCATAAACCTTGTAATCACAATGCTCCATGCACTTCTCATCCAAATACTCTCTCACATGAGATATCACAATGTTCCATCACTAGTCATCACAATCCTCCCTCACCCCTGTTATCACAATGTTCCATGACCCCTGTCATCACAATGCTACATCCCCTTATCAGCACAATGTTCCATGACCCCTGACATCACAATGTTCCATAACCCCTGTCATCAAAATGCTCCATGACCCTTTTCATCCCAAAGCTCCATGACCCCTGGCATCACAATGTTCTATAACCCCTGGCATCAAAATGTTCCATTACACTTTTCATCAAATTGCTGCATGACCCTGTCATCAAAATGCTCCCTGCCCTTCTCATCACAATGCACCACACACTTGTCATCAAAATGCTCCATGACCTTTGTCATCACAAAGCTCCATGACCCTTGGCATCACAATGCTCCATGTCATTGTCATCACAATGCTCCATGAACCCTCTCATCACATTGCTCCATGTCCTTGTCATCACAAAGCTCCATGACACTTGTCATCACAATGCTCGATGCCATTCTCATCACAATGCTCCATGACCTTGTCATTACAATCCTCCATGACCCATGTATCACAGTGTACCGTGCCCTTGTCATGACAAACCGCCATGCCCACTCTCATCACAGTAATCCATGAAACATTTCAGATCAATGCTCAATGCCCTTCTCATCACAATGCTCCGTTACCTCTGTCGTAACAATGCTCCATGACACCTGCCATCATAATATTCCACGGCCTTGTCATCACAAGGCTCCATGACCCTTGTCATCACAATGCTCCAAGATCCATGTAATCACAATGCTCCATGCACTTGTCATCACAAAGCTCCATGACGCATGTCATCAGAATGTTCCATGGTCTTCACCTCACAATGCTCCATGCCCTTGTCATCACAATGCTCGAAGACTCCAGTAATCACAATGTTCCATTCCATTTTTCATCAGAATGCTCCATTAGATTTGTCATCACAAGTCTCCATGGTCATCTCCTCACAATGCTCCAAGACCTTGTCATCACCATGCTCCATTCCCTTGTCATCACAATGCTCCATGACCCCTGTCATCACAATACTCCATGAACATTTTCAGCCCAATTCTCTATGACCTTCTCATCACAATGCTCCATGACCAATATCATCACAATGCTCCATGACCACTGTCATCACAACACTCCATGACACCTGACAACACAATGATCTGGGACTCTTGTCATCACAATGCTCCAAGACCCCTGTAATCACAATGCTCCATGACCCCTGTCATCACAATACTCCATGAACATTATCAGCCCAATGCTCCATGACCACTCTCATCACAATGATCCATGCCCTTGTCATCCCAATGTTCCATGACCCTTGTTTTCACAAGGCTCTGTGACGCTTGTCACCACAGTGCTCCATGACAACTGTCATCACAATGCTCCATTCCTTTGTCAGCAAAATGCTAAATGGCCTTGTCATTACAATGCGCTAGGCGCTTGTCATCACAATACTCCATTACTGTTGTCATCACAATTTCCCATGAACCTTGGGATCACATTGCTTCATGCCCTTGTCATCACAATGCTCCATGCTCCTTGAAATCAAAATGATCCATGACCTCTGTCATCACAATGCTCAAAACCCTTGTGATCACAATGTTCCATAACACTTGTCCTCACAACGCTCCATGATGCCTGTCATCACAATACTCCATGCCCTTTTCATCACAATGTTCCATGACGATTGTCATCACAATTCTCAATACACTTGTCATCACAATGCTCCCTGACACTTGTCGTCAGAATGCTCCTTGAAAACTGTCACCAAAACGCTACACGCCTTTTTCATCACAAAGCCCCATGCCGTTTTCATCCCAATGCTCCATGCCATTGTCATCAAAATATTCCACAAGCTTGTCATCAGAAAGCTCCATGACCCTTGTCATCACAATGCTCCATGCACTTGTCAGAACAATGCTCCCTGACCCTTGTCATCACAATGCTCCAAGCCATTGTCATTCACAATGCTCCATTACCTTTGTCATCAGAATCCTCCATGACACTTGGCATCACAATGCTCCATGACATTGCCATCACAATGGGCCATTACATATGTCATCACAATGCTCCCTGACACCTATCTTCACAATACTGCATGACCTTTGTCATCACAAAGCTCCATGACCCTTGGCATCACAATGCTCCATGTCATTGTCATCACAATGCTCCATGAACCCTCTCATCACATTGCTCCATGCCCTTGTCATCACAAAGCTCCATGGCACTTGTCATCACAACGCTCGATGCCCTTCTCATCACAATGCTCCATGCCCTTGTCATTACAATCCTCCATGAACCATGTATCACTGTGTACCGTGCCCTTGTCATCACAATGCGCCATGCCCACTCTCATCACAATAATCCATGAAATATTTCAGACCAATGCTCAATGCACTTCTCATCACAATGCTCCATTACCTCTGTCATAACAAGCTCCATGACCCCTGCCATCACAATGTTCCACGGCCTTGTCATCACAAGGCTCCAGCACCCTTGTCAGCACAATGCTCCAAGACCCATGTAATCACAATGCTCCATGCGCTTGTCATCACAAAGCTCCATGACGCATGTCATCACAATGTTCCATGGCCTTCGCCTCACAATGCTCCATGCCCTTGTCATCACAATGCTTCAAGACCCCCGTAATCACAATGCTCCATGCCCCTTTTCATAAGAATGCTCCATTAGACTTGTCATCACAAGTCTCCATGGTCATCTCATCACAATGCTCCAAGACCTTGTCATCAACATGCTCCATTCCCTTGTCATCACAGTGCTCCATGACCCCTGTCATCACAATACTCCATGCACATTTTTAGCCCAATGCTCCATGACCCTTGTCATCACAATGATCCATGTCCTTGTCATCACAAAGCTCCATGCACTTGTCAGCACAATGCTCCCTGATCCTTGTCATCACAATGCTCCAAACCATTGTCACCACAATGCTCAATTACCTTTGTCATCAGAATCCTCCATGACACTTGGCATCACAATGCTCCATGCCATTGTCATCACAATGCTCCATGAACCCTCTCATCACATTGCTCCATGTCCTTGTCATCACAAAGCTCCATGACACTTGTCATCACAATGCTCGATGCCATTCTCATCACAATGCTCCATGACCTTGTCATTACAATCCTCCATGACCCATGTATCACAGTGTACCGTGCCCTTGTCATGACAAACCGCCATGCCCACTCTCATCACAGTAATCCATGAAACATTTCAGATCAATGCTCAATGCCCTTCTCATCACAATGCTCCGTTACCTCTGTCGTAACAATGCTCCATGACACCTGCCATCATAATATTCCACGGCCTTGTCATCACAAGGCTCCATGACCCTTGTCATCACAATGCTCCAAGTTCCATGTAATCACAATGCTCCATGCCCTTGTCATCACAAAGCTCCATGACGCATGTCATCAGAATGTTCCATGGTCTTCTCAAAATGCTCCATGCCCTTGTCATCACAATGCTCGAAGACTCCAGTAATCACAATGTTCCATTCCCTTTTTCATCAGAATGCTCCATTAGATTTGTCATCACAAGTCTCCATGGTCATCTCCTCACAATGCTCCAAGACCTTTTCATCACGATGCTCCATTCCCTTGTCATCACAATGCTCCATGACCCCTGTCATCACAATACTCCATGAATATTTTCAGCTCAATTCTCTATGACCTTCTCATCACAATGCTCCATGACCAATATCATCACAATGCTCCATGACCACTGTCATCACAACACTCCATGACACCTGACAACAAAATGATCCGGGACTATTGTCATCACAATGCTCCAAGACCCCTGTAATCACAATGCTCCATGACCCCTGTCATCACAATACTCCATGAACATTTTCAGCCCAATGCTCCATGACCATTGTCATCACAATGATCCATGCCCTTGTCATCCCAATGTTCCATGACACTTGTTTTCACAAGGCTCTGTGACGGTTGTCACCACAGTGCTCCATGACACCTGTCATCACAATGCTCCATTCCTTTGTCAGCAAAATGCTAAATGGCCTTGTCATTACAATGCGCTAGGAGCTTGTCATCACAATACTCCATTACTGCTGTCATCACAATCCTCCATGAACATTGGGATCACATTGCTTCATGCCCTTGTCATCACAATGCTCCATGCTCCTTGAAATCAAAATGATCCATGACCTCTGTCATCACAATGCTCCAAACCCTTGTGATCACAATGTTCCATAACACTTGTCCTCACAACGCTCCGTGATGACTGTCATCACAATAATCCATGCCCTTTTCATCACAATGCTCCATGACCTTTGTCATCACAATTCTCAATACACTTGTCATCACAATGCTCCCTGACACTTGTCGTCAGAATGCTCCTTGAACCCTGTCACGAAAAGGCTCCATGCCTTTTTCATCACAAAGCCCCATGCCCTTTTCATCCCAATGCTCCATGCCATTGTCATCAAAATACTCCACAAGCTTGTCATCAGAATGCTCCATGACCCTTGGCATCACAATTCTCCATGCACTTGTCAGCACAATGCTCCCTGACACTTGTCATCACAATGCTCCAAGCCATTGTCATCACAATGCTCCATTACCTTTGTGATCAGAATCCTCAATGGAAGTTTGCATCACAATGCTCCATGCCATTGTCATCACAATGGGCCATTACATATGTCATCACAATGCTCCCTGACACCTCTCTTTACAATACTGCATTACCTGGTCATCACAATGCTCCCTGCCGTTCTCATCACAATGCACCACACCCTTGTCATCAAAATGCTCCATGACCTTTGTCATCACAAAGCTCCATGACCCTTGGCATCACAATGCTCCATGTCATTGTCATCACAATGCTCCATGAAACCTCTCATCACATTGCTCCATGTCCTTGTCATCAGAAAGCTCCATGACCCTTGTCATCACAATGCTCCATGCACTTGTCAGAACAATGCTCCCTGACCCTTGTCATCACAATGCTCCAAGCCATTGTCATTCACAATGCTCCATTACCTTTGTCATCAGAATCCTCCATGACACTTGGCATCACAATGCTCCATGACATTGCCATCACAATGGGCCATTACATATGTCATCACAATGCTCCCTGACACCTATCTTCAC
The DNA here is from genome assembly GCF_025265405.1 of Mesoplodon densirostris. Lineage (NCBI taxonomy): Eukaryota > Metazoa > Chordata > Mammalia > Artiodactyla > Ziphiidae > Mesoplodon > Mesoplodon densirostris. The sequence goes on along the minus strand of NW_026778195.1, from coordinate 10,218,998 downwards.
AATACTGCATGACCTTTGTCATCACAAAGCTCCATGACCCTTGGCATCACAATGCTCCATGTCATTGTCATCACAATGCTCCATGAACCCTCTCATCACATTGCTCCATGCCCTTGTCATCACAAAGCTCCATGGCACTTGTCATCACAACGCTCGATGCCCTTCTCATCACAATGCTCCATGCCCTTGTCATTACAATCCTCCATGACCCATGTATCACTGTGTACCGTGCCCTTGTCATCACAATGCGCCATGCCCACTCTCATCACAATAATCCATGAAATATTTCAGACCAATGCTCAATGCACTTCTCATCACAATGCTCCATTACCTCTGTCATAACAAGCTCCATGACCCCTGCCATCACAATGTTCCACGGCCTTGTCATCACAAGGCTCCAGCACCCTTGTCAGCACAATGCTCCAAGACCTATGTAATCACAATGCTCCATGCGCTTGTCATCACAAAGCTCCATGACGCATGTCATCACAATGTTCCATGGCCTTCGCCTCACAATGCTCCATGCCCTTGTCATCACAATGCTTCAAGACCCCCGTAATCACAATGCTCCATGCCCCTTTTCATAAGAATGCTCCATTAGACTTGTCATCACAAGTCTCCATGGTCATCTCATCACAATGCTCCAAGACCTTGTCATCAACATGCTCCATTCCCTTGTCATCACAGTGCTCCATGACCCCTGTCATCACAATACTCCATGCACATTTTTAGCCCAATGCTCCATGACCCTTGTCATCACAATGATCCATGTCCTTGTCATCACAAAGCTCCATGCACTTGTCAGCACAATGCTCCCTGATCCTTGTCATCACAATGCTCCAAATCATTGTCACCACAATGCTCAATTACCTTTGTCATCAGAATCCTCCATGACACTTGGCATCACAATGCTCCATGCCATTGTCATCACAATGCTCCATGACCCCTGTCATCACAATGCTCCGTGACTACAGTCATCACAGTGCTTCATAACGTTTGTCATCGCAACAATCCATGCCTGCGTCATCACAAGGCTCTGTGACCTTTGTAACCACAATGCTCCGTGACCCTTGTCATCACAATGCTCCATGCCTTTGTCAGAACAATGCTCCATGACCCTTGTCATCAAATTGTGCCATGCGCTTTTCACCACAATGATCCACAACCTTGTCATCGCTGTGCTCCATAAACCTTGTAATCACAATGCTCCATGCACTTCTCATCCAAATACTCTCTCACATGAGATATCACAATGTTCCATCACTAGTCATCACAATCCTCCCTCACCCCTGTTATCACAATGTTCCATGACCCCTGTCATCACAATGCTACATCCCCTTATCAGCACAATGTTCCATGACCCCTGACATCACAATGTTCCATAACCCCTGTCATCAAAATGCTCCATGACCCTTTTCATCCCAAAGCTCCATGACCCCTGGCATCACAATGTTCTATAACCCCTGGCATCAAAATGTTCCATTACACTTTTCATCAAATTGCTGTATGACCCTGTCATCAAAATGCTCCCTGCCCTACTCATCACAATGCACCACACACTTGTCATCAAAATGCTCCATGACCTTTGTCATCACAAAGCTCCATGACCCTTGGCATCACAATGCTCCATGTCATTGTCATCACAATGCTCCATGAACCCTCTCATCACATTGCTCCATGTCCTTGTCATCACAAAGCTCCATGACACTTGTCATCACAATGCTCGATGCCATTCTCATCACAATGATCCATGACCTTGTCATTACAATCCTCCATGACCCATGTATCACAGTGTACCGTGCCCTTGTCATGACAAACCGCCATGCCCACTCTCATCACAGTAATCCATGAAACATTTCAGATCAATGCTCAATGCCCTTCTCATCACAATGCTCCGTTACCTCAGTCGTAACAATGCTCCATGACACCTGCCATCATAATATTCCACGGCCTTGTCATCACAAGGCTCCATGACCCTTGTCATCACAATGCTCCAAGTTTCATGTAATCACAATGCTCCATGCCCTTGTCATCACAAAGCTCCATGACGCATGTCATCAGAATGTTCCATGGTCTTCTCAAAATGCTCCATGCCCTTGTCATCACAATGCTCGAAGACTCCAGTAATCACAATGTTCCATTCCCTTTTTCATCAGAATGCTCCATTAGATTTGTCATCACAAGTCTCCATGGTCATCTCCTCACAATGCTCCAAGACCTTTTCATCACGATGCTCCATTCCCTTGTCATCACAATGCTCCATGACCCCTGTCATCACAATACTCCATGAATATTTTCAGCCCAATTCTCTATGACCTTCTCATCACAATGCTCCATGACCAATATCATCACAATGCTCCATGACCACTGTCATCACAACACTCCATGACACCTGACAACATAATGATCCGGGACTCTTGTCATCACAATGCTCCAAGACCCCTGTAATCACAATGCTCCATGACCCCTGTCATCACAATACTCCATGAACATTTTCAGCCCAATGCTCCATGACCATTGTCATCACAATGATCCATGCCCTTGTCATCCCAATGTTCCATGACACTTGTTTTCACAAGGCTCTGTGACGCTTGTCACCACAGTGCTCCATGACACCTGTCATCACAATGCTCCATTCCTTTGTCAGCAAAATGCTAAATGGCCTTGTCATTACAATGCGCTAGGCGCTTGTCATCACAATACTCCATTACTGTTGTCATCACAATCCTCCATGAACATTGGGATCACATTGCTTCATGCCCTTGTCATCACAATGCTCCATGCTCCTTGAAATCAAAATGATCCATGACCTCTGTCATCACAATGCTCCAAACCCTTGTGATCACAATGTTCCATAACACTTGTCCTCACAACGCTCCGTGATGACTGTCATCACAATAATCCATGCCCTTTTCATCACAATGCTCCATGACCTTTGTCATCACAATTCTCAATACACTTGTCATCACAATGCTCCCTGACACTTGTCGTCAGAATGCTCCTTGAACCCTGTCACGAAAAGGCTCCATGCCTTTTTCATCACAAAGCCCCATGCCCTTTTCATCCCAATGCTCCATGCCATTGTCATCAAAATACTCCACAAGCTTGTCATCAGAATGCTCCATGACCCTTGGCATCACAATTCTCCATGCACTTGTCAGCACAATGCTCCCTGACACTTGTCATCACAATGCTCCAAGCCATTGTCATCACAATGCTCCATTACCTTTGTGATCAGAATCCTCAATGGAAGTTTGCATCACAATGCTCCATGCCATTGTCATCACAATGGGCCATTACATATGTCATCACAATGCTCCCTGACACCTCTCTTTACAATACTGCATTACCTGGTCATCACAATGCTCCATGCCGTTCTCATCACAATGCACCACACCCTTGTCATCACAATGCTCCATGAACCCTCTCATCACATTGCTCCATGCCCTTGTCATCACAAAGCTCCATGGCACTTGTCATCACAACGCTCGATGCCCTTCTCATCACAATGCTCCATGCCCTTGTCATTACAATCCTCCATGACCCATGTATCACTGTGTACCGTGCCCTTGTCATCACAATGCGCCATGCCCACTCTCATCACAATAATCCATGAAATATTTCAGACCAATGCTCAATGCACTTCTCATCACAATGCTCCATTACCTCTGTCATAACAAGTTCCATGACCCCTGCCATCACAATGTTCCACGGCCTTGTCATCACAAGGCTCCAGCACCCTTGTCAGCACAATGCTCCAAGACCCATGTAATCACAATGCTCCATGCGCTTGTCATCACAAAGCTCCATGACGCATGTCATCACAATGTTCCATGGCCTTCGCCTCACAATGCTCCATGCCCTTGTCATCACAATGCTTCAAGACCCCCGTAATCACAATGCTCCATGCCCCTTTTCATAAGAATGCTCCATTAGACTTGTCATCACAAGTCTCCATGGTCATCTCATCACAATGCTCCAAGACCTTGTCATCAACATGCTCCATTCCCTTGTCATCACAGTGCTCCATGACCCCTGTCATCACAATACTCCATGCACATTTTTAGCCCAATGCTCCATGACCCTTGTCATCACAATGATCCATGTCCTTGTCATCACAAAGCTCCATGCACTTGTCAGCACAATGCTCCCTGATCCTTGTCATCACAATGCTCCAAACCATTGTCACCACAATGCTCAATTACCTTTGTCATCAGAATCCTCCATGACACTTGGCATCACAATGCTCCATGCCATTGTCATCACAATGCTCCATGACCCCTGTCATCACAATGCTCCGTGACTACAGTCATCACAGTGCTTCATAACATTTGTCATCGCAACAATCCATGCCCGCGTCATCACAGGGCTCTGTGACCTTTGTAACCACAATGCTCCGTGACCCTTGTCATCACAATGCTCCATGCCTTTGTCAGAACAATGCTCCATGACCCTTGTCATCAAATTGTGCCATGCGCTTTTCACCACAATGATCCACAACCTTGTCATCGCTGTGCTCCATAAACCTTGTAATCACAATGCTCCATGCACTTCTCATCCAAATACTCTCTCACATGAGATATCACAATGTTCCATCACTAGTCATCACAATCCTCCCTCACCCCTGTTATCACAATGTTCCATGACCCCTGTCATCACAATGCTACATCCCCTTATCAGCACAATGTTCCATGACCCCTGACATCACAATGTTCCATAACCCCTGTCATCAAAATGCTCCATGACCCTTTTCATCCCAAAGCTCCATGACCCCTGGCATCACAATGTTCTATAACCCCTGGCATCAAAATGTTCCATTACACTTTTCATCAAATTGCTGTATGACCCTGTCATCAAAATGCTCCCTGCCCTACTCATCACAATGCACCACACACTTGTCATCAAAATGCTCCATGACCTTTGTCATCACAAAGCTCCATGACCCTTGGCATCACAATGCTCCATGTCATTGTCATCACAATGCTCCATGAACCCTCTCATCACATTGCTCCATGTCCTTGTCATCACAAAGCTCCATGACACTTGTCATCACAATGCTCGATGCCATTCTCATCACAATGCTCCATGACCTTGTCATTACAATCCTCCATGACCCATGTATCACAGTGTACCGTGCCCTTGTCATGACAAACCGCCATGCCCACTCTCATCACAGTAATCCATGAAACATTTCAGATCAATGCTCAATGCCCTTCTCATCACAATGCTCCGTTACCTCTGTCGTAACAATGCTCCATGACACCTGCCATCATAATATTCCACGGCCTTGTCATCACAAGGCTCCATGACCCTTGTCATCACAATGATCCAAGATCCATGTAATCACAATGCTCCATGCCCTTGTCATCACAAAGCTCCATGACGCATGTCATCAGAATGTTCCATGGTCTTCTCCTCACAATGCTCCATGCCCTTGTCATCACAATGCTCGAAGACTCCAGTAATCACAATGTTCCATTCCCTTTTTCATCAGAATGCTCCATTAGATTTGTCATCACAAGTCTCCATGGTCATCTCCTCACAATGCTCCAAGACCTTGTCATCACCATGCTCCAGTCCCTTGTCATCACAATGCTCCATGACCCCTGTCATCACAATACTCCATGAACATTTTCAGCCCAATTCTCTATGACCTTCTCATCACAATGCTCCATGACCAATATCATCACAATGCTCCATGACCACTGTCATCACAACACTCCATGACACCTGACAACACAATGATCCGGTACTCTTGTCATCACAATGCTCCAAGACCCCTGTAATCACAATGCACCATGACCCCTGTCATCACAATACTCCATGTACATTTTCAGCCCAATGCTCCATGACCCTTGTCATCACAATGATCCATGCCCATGTTATCCCAATGTTCCATGACCCATGTATTCACAATGCTCCATGACGCTTGTCATCACAGTGCTCCATGACACCTGTCATGACAATGCTCCATGCCTTTGTCAGCAAAATACTACATGACCTTGTCATTACAATGCTCTATGCACTTGTCATCACAATACTCCATTTCCATTGTCATCACAATCCTCCATGAACTTTGGGATCACATTGCTTCATGCCCTTGTCATCACAATGCTCCATGCTCCTTGAAATCAAAATGATCCATGACCTCTGTCATCACAATGCTCCAAACCCTTGTGATCACAATGTTCCATAACACTTGTCCTCACAACGATCCGTGATGCCTGTCATCACAATAATCCATGCCCTTTTCATCACAATGCTCCATGACCTTTGTCATCACAATTCTCAATACACTTGTCATCACAATGCTCCCTGACACTTGTCATCAGAATGCTCCTTGAACCCTGTCACGAAAAGGCTCCATGCCATTTTCATCACAAAGCCCCATGCCCTTTTCATCCCAATGCTCCATGCCATTGTCATCAATATACTCCACAAGCTTGTCATCAGAATGCTCCATGACCCTTGTCATCACAATTCTCCATGCACTTGTCAGCACAATGCTCCCTGACACTTGTCATCACAATGCTCCAAGCCATTGTCATCACAATGCTCCATTACCTTTGTGATCAGAATCCTCAATGGAAGTTTGCATCACAATGCTCCATGCCATTGTCATCACAATGGGCCATTACATATGTCATCACAATGCTCCCTGACACCTCTCTTTACAATACTGCATTTCCTGGTCATCACAATGCTCCCTGCCGTTCTCATCACAATGCACCACACCCTTGTCATCAAAATGCTCCATGACCTTTGTCATCACAAAGCTCCATGACACTTGGCATCACAATGCTCCATGTCATTGTCATCACAATGCTCCATGAACCCTCTCATCACATTGCTCCATTCCCTTGTCATCACAAAGCTCCATGGCACTTGTCATCACAATGCTCGATGCCCTTCTCATCACAATGCTCCATGCCCTTGTCATTACAATCCTCCATGACCCATGTATCACAGTGTACCGTGCCCTTGTCATCACAATGCGCCATGCCCACTCTCATCACAATAATCCATGAAATATTTCAGACCAATGCTCAATGCACTTCTCATCACAATGCTCCATTACCTCTGTCATAACAAGCTCCATGACCCCTGCCATCACAATGTTCCACGGCCTTGTCATCTCAAGGCTCCAGGACCCTTGTCAGCACAATGCTCCAAGACCCATGTAATCACAATGCTCCATGCCCTTGTCATCACAAAGCTCCATGACGCATGTCATCACAATGTTCCATGGACTTCGCCTCACAATGCTCCATGCCCTTGTCATCACAATGCTTCAAGACCCCCGTAATCACAATGCTCCATGCCCCTTTTCATAAGAATGCTCCATTAGAATTGTCATCACAAGTCTCCATGGTCATCTCATCACAATGCTCCAAGACCTTGTCATCAACATGCTCCATGCCCTTGTCATCACAAAGCTCCATGGCACTTGTCATCACAATGCTCGATGCCCTTCTCATCACAATGCTCCATGCCCTTGTCATAAAAATCCTCCATGACCCATGTATCACAGTGTACCGTGCCCTTGTCATCACAATGCGCCATGCCCACTCTCATCACAATAATCCATGAAATATTTCAGACCAATGCTCAATTCACTTCTCATCACAATGCTCCATTACCTCTGTCATAACAAGCTCTATGACCCCTGCCATCACAATGTTCCACGGCCTTGTCATCACAAGGCTCCAGCACCGTTGTCAGCACAATGCTCCAAGACCCATGTAATCACAATGCTCCATGCCCGTTTTCATCTCAAAGCTCCATGAACCCTGTCATGACAAGGCACCATGCCCATCATCATAATGCATCAGGCTATTGTCAACACAATGAAATCAAAATGCTCCATGACCTCTGTCATCACAATGCTCCAAACCATGGTGATCACAATGTTGCATAACACTTATCATCACAAAACCTCATGACGCTCATCATCACATTTATCCATGGTCTTCTCATCACAATGCTCCATGACCATTTTCATCACAATTCTCAATACACTTGTCATCACAATGCTCCCTGACACTTGTGGGCAGTATGCTCCATGAACCCTGTCATGACAAGGCTCCATGCCTTTTTCATCACAATGATCCATGCCCTTTTCATCACAGTGTTCCAAGACCCCTGTAATCACAATGCTCCATGCCCTTGTCATCACAAAGCTCCATGACACATGAGATCAGAATGTTCCATGGACTTCTCATCACAATGCTCCATGACGTTTTTCATCACAATTCTCAATAAAATGGTCATCCCAATGCTCCCTGACACTTGTCGTCAGTATGCTCCATGAACCCTGTCATGACAAGGCTCCATGCCTTTTTCTTCACAATGATCCATGCCCTTTTGTTCACAGTGCTCCAAGACGCCTGTAATCACAATGCTCCATGACGTATGTGATCAGAATATTCCATGGACTTCTCATCACAATGCTCCATGCCCTTGTCATCACAATGTTCCAAGACGCCTCTAATCACAATGCTCCATGCTCATTTTCATCTCAATGCTCAATGAACCCTGTCATCACAATGCACCATGCCCATCGTCATAATGCTTGAGGCTATTGTCATCACAATGAAATCAAAATGGTCCATGACCTGTGTCATCACAATGCTCCAAACTCTGGTGATCACAATGTTGCATAACACTTATCTTCACAACACCCCATGATGCTCATCATCACAATTATCCATGGTCTTCTCACCACAATGCTCCATGAACTTTGTCATCACAATTCTCAATACACTTGTCATCACAATGCTCCCTGACACTTGTCGTCAGTATGCTCCATGAACCCTGTCATGACAAGGCTCCATGCCTTTTTCATCACAATGATCCATGCCCTTTTCATCACAGTGTTCCAAGACCCCTGTAATCACAATGCTCCATGCCCTTGTCATCACAAAGCTCCATGACACATGAGATCAGAATGTTCCATGGACTTCTCATCACAATGCTCCATGCCCTTGTCATCACAATGCTCCAAGACCCCTCTAATCACAATGCTCCATGCCCGTTTTCATCTCAAAGCTCCATGAACCCTTTCATGACAAGGCACCATGCCCATCATCATAATGCATCAGGCTATTGTCAACACAATGAAATCAAAATGCTCCATGACCTCTGTCATCACAATGCTCCAAACCATGGTGATCACAATGTTGCATAACACTTATCATCACAAAACCTCATGACGCTCATCATCACATTTATCCATGGTCTTCTCATCACAATGCTCCATGACCATTTTCATCACAATTCTCAATACACTTGTCATCACAATGCTCCCTGACACTTGTGGGCAGTATGCTCCATGAACCCTGTCATGACAAGGCTCCATGCCTTTTTCATCACAATGATCCATGCCCTTTTCATCACAGTGTTCCAAGACCCCTGTAATCACAATGCTCCATGCCCTTCTCATCACAAAGCTCCATGACACATGAGATCAGAATGTTCCATGGACTTCTCATCACAATGCTGCATGCCCTTGTCATCACAATGCTCCAAGACCCCTCTAATCACAATGCTCCATGCCCGTTTTCATCTCAAAGCTCCATGAACCCTGTCATGACAAGGCACCATGCCCATCATCATAATGCATCAGGCTATTGTCAACACAATGAAATCAAAATGCTCCATGACCTCTGTCATCACAATGCTCCAAACCCTGGTGATCACAATGTTGCATAACACTTATCATCACAAAACCTCATGACGCTCATCATCACATTTATCCATGGTCTTCTCATCACAATGCTCCATGACCATTGGCATCACAATTCTCAATACACTTGTCATCACAATGCTCCCTGACACTTGTGGGCAGTATGCTCCATGAACCCTGTCATGACAAGGCTCCATGCCTTTTTCATCACAATGATCCATGCCCATTTCATCACAATGCTCCAAGACCCCTGTAATCACAATGCTCCATGCACTTGTCATCACAAAGCTCCATGACGCATGTCATCAGAATGTTCCATAGACTTCTCATCACAATGCTCCATGCCCTTGTCATCACAATGCTCCAAGACCTCTGTAATCACAATGCTCCATGCCCCCTTTTCATCTCAATGCTCCATGAACCCTGTCATCACAATGCACCGTGCCCATCATGATAATGCTTCAGGCTATTGTCAACACAATGAAATCAAATTGCTCCGTGACCTCTGTCATCACAATGCTCCAAATCCGGGTAATAACAATGTTGCATAACACTTATCATCACAACACCACATGACGCTCATCATCACATTTATCCATGGTCTTCTCATCACAATGCTCCATGACCTTTGTCGTCACAATTCTTAATACACTTGTCATCACAATGCTCCCTGACACTTGTCGTCAGTATGCTCCATGAACCCTATCAAGACAAGGCTCAATGCCTTTTTCATCACAATGATCCATGCCCTTTTCCTTGCAATGCTCCAAGACTCCTGCAATCACAATGCTCCATGCACTTGTCATCACAAAGCTGCATGACGCATGTCATCAGATTGTTCCATGGACTTCTCATCACAATGCTCCATGCCCTTGTCATCACAAAGCTCCAACCCCTGTAATCACAATGCTCCATGCCCCTTTTCATCTCAATGCACCATGAACCCTTTCATGACAGTTCACCATGCCCATCATCATAAAGCTTCAAGATATTGTCATCACAATGAAATAAAAATGCTCCATGACCTCTGTCATCACAATGCTCCAAAACCTGGTGATCACAATGTTGCATAACACTTATCATCACAACACCCCATGACGCTCATCATCACAATTATCCATGGTCTTCTCATCACAATGCTCCATGAACTTTGTCATCACAATTCTCAATACACATGTCATCACAATGATCCCTGACACTTGTCGTCAGTATGCTCCATGAACACTGTCATGACAATGCTCCATGCCTTTTTCATCACAATGATCCCTGCCCTTTTCATCACAATGCTCCAAGACCCCTGTAATCACAATGCTCCATGCCCTTGTCATCACAATGCACCATGACCCCTGTCATCACAATGCTCCGTGACTCCAGTCATCACAATGCTTCATAACGTTTGTCATCACAATGGTCCATGCCCGTGTCATCACAAGGATCTGTGACCTTTGTAACCACAATGCTCCATGAAATTTTCATCACAATTCTCTGAGAAACTTGTCATCACAATGCTCCATGTCTTTGTCAGAACAATGCTCCATGACCATTGTCATCACAATGTGCCACGTGCATTTCATCACGACGTTCCAAACCTTGTCATTGCAATGCTCCATAAACCTTGTAATCACAATGGTCCATGCACTTCTCTTCAGAATGCTCTCTCACCAGAGATGTCACAATGTTCCATCACTAGTCATCACAATACACCCTCATCCTTGTAATCACAATGTTCCATGACACTGTCATCACAATGCTACATCCCCTTATCATCACAATGTTCCATGACCCCTGCCATCACAATGTTCCATAAGCCCTGTCATCAAAATGCTCCATGACCCGTTCCATCCCAAAGCTCCAAGAACCCTGCCATCACAGTGTTCTATAACCCCTGCCATCAAAATGTTCCATTACACTTTTTATCAAATTGCTGCATGACCCGGTCATCAAAATGCTCCCTGCCCTTCTCATCAAAATGCTCCATGACTTGTGATCACAAAGCTCCAAGACCCTTGGCATCACATTGCTCCCTGTCATTGGCATCACAATGCACCATGAACACTCTCATCACATTGCTCCATGCCCTTGTCATCACAAAGCTCCATGACACTTGTCATCACAATGCTCGATGCCCTTCTCATCACAATGCTCCATGCCCTTGTCATTACAGTCCTGCATGACCCATGTATCACAGTGTTCCGTGCCCTTGTCATCACAATGCTCCATGCCCACTCTCATCACAATAATCCATGAAACATTTCAGACCAAAGTTCCATACCCTTCACATCACAATGCTCCATTACCCCTGTCATAACAATGCACCATGACACCTGCCATCACAATGATCCACGGCCTAGTCATCACAAGGTTCCATGATAATTCTCATCACAATGCTCAAGACAACTGATATCACAATGCTCCATGCCCTGGTCATCACAAAGCTCCATGATGCATGTCATCAGAATGTTCCATGGCCTTCTCATCACAATGCTCCATGCACTTGTCATCACAATGCTCCAAGACCCTTGTAATCACAATGCTCCATGCCCCATTTCATCTCAATGCTCCATGAAATCTGTCATCACAATGCTCCAAGACCCTTGTAATCACAATGCTCCATGCCCCTTTTCATCTCAATGCTCCATGAACCCTGTCATCACAATGCACCATGCCCATCATCATAATGCTTCAGGCTATTGTCATCACAATGAAATCAATATTCTGCATTACCTCTGTCATCATAATGTTCCAAACCCTTGTGATCACAATGTTGCATAACACGTATCAGCAAAACACCCCATGACGCTCATCATCACAATTATCCATGGTCTTCTCATCACAATGCTCCATGATCTTTGTCATCACAATGCTCAATACACTTGTCATCACAATGCTCCCTGAACCTTGTCGTCAGTATGCTCCTTGAACCCTGTCATGACAAGTTTCCATGCATTTTTCATCACAATGATCCATGACCATTTCATCACAATGCTCCAAGGTCCCTGTAATCACAATGCTCCATGCCCTTGTCATCACAAATCTCCATAATGCATGTCATCAGAATGCTCCATGGCATTCTCATCACAATGCTCTATGCCCTAGTCATAACAATGCTTCAAGACCCCTGTAATCACAATGCTCCATGCCCCTTTTCATCAGAATGCTCCATGAGACTTGCCATCACAAGTCTCCTGTAATCACAATGCTCCATGCCCCTTTTCATCAGAATGCTCCATGAGACTTGCCATCACAAGTCTCCATGGTCTTCTCATCACAATGTTCCAGGACCTTGACATCACCATGATCCATTCCCTTGTCATCACAATGCTCCATGACCCCTGTCATCACAATAATCCATGAACATTTTCTGCCCAATGCTCCACGACCTTCTTATCACAATGCTCCATTGCCAATATCATCACAATGCTCCATGACCACGGACATCACAACACTCCATGACACCTGACAACACAATGATCCAGGACTCTTGTAATCACAATGCTCCATTCCCTTGTGGTCACAATGCTACATGACACCTGTCATCACAACTCTCCATGAACATTTTCAGCCCAGTGCTCCATGACCCTTGTCATCACAATGATCCATGCCCTTGTCATCCCAATGCTCCATGACCCCTGTATTCACAATGCTCCTTGACACTTGTCATCACAAAGCTCCATGACGCATGTGATCAGAATGTTCCATGGACTTCTCATCACAATGCTCCATGCCCTTGTGGTCACAATGCTACATGACACCTGTCATCACAACTCTCCATGAACATTTTCAGCCCAGTGCTCCATGACCCTTGTCATCACAATGATCCATGCCCTTGTCATCCCAATGCTCCATGACCCCTGTATTCACAATGCTCCTTGACACTTGTCATCACAAAGCTCCATGACGCATGTCATCAGAATGTTCCATGGTCTTCTCCTCACAATGCTCCATGCCCTTGTCATCAAAATGCTCGAAGACTCCAGTAATCACAATGTTCCATTCCCTTTTTCATCAGAATGCTCCATTAGATTTGTCATCACAAGTCTCCATGGTCATCTCCTCACAATGCTCCAAGACCTTGTCATCACCATGCTCCAGTCCCTTGTCATCACAATGCTCCATGACCCCTGTCATCACAATACTCCATGAACATTTTCAGCCCAATTCTCTATGACCTTCTCATCACAATGCTCCATGACCAATATCATCACAATGCTCCATGACCACTGTCATCACAACACTCCATGACACCTGACAACACAATGATCCGGTACTCTTGTCATCACAATGCTCCAAGACCCCTGTAATCACAATGCACCATGACCCCTGTCATCACAATACTCCATGTACATTTTCAGCCCAATGCTCCATGACCCTTGTCATCACAATGATCCATGCCCATGTTATCCCAATGTTCCATGACCCATGTATTCACAATGCTCCATGACGCTTGTCATCACAGTGCTCCATGACACCTGTCATGACAATGCTCCATGCCTTTGTCAGCAAAATACTACATGACCTTGTCATTACAATGCTCTATGCACTTGTCATCACAATACTCCATTTCCATTGTCATCACAATCCTCCATGAACTTTGGGATCACATTGCTTCATGCCCTTGTCATCACAATGCTCCATGCTCCTTGAAATCAAAATGATCCATGACCTCTGTCATCACAATGCTCCAAACCCTTGTGATCACAATGTTCCATAACACTTGTCCTCACAACGATCCGTGATGCCTGTCATCACAATAATCCATGCCCTTTTCATCACAATGCTCCATGACCTTTGTCATCACAATTCTCAATACACTTGTCATCACAATGCTCCCTGACACTTGTCATCAGAATGCTCCTTGAACCCTGTCACGAAAAGGCTCCATGCCTTTTTCATCACAAAGCCCCATGCCCTTTTCATCCCAATGCTCCATGCCATTGTCATCAATATACTCCACAAGCTTGTCATCAGAATGCTCCATGACCCTTGTCATCACAATTCTCCATGCACTTGTCAGCACAATGCTCCCTGACACTTGTCATCACAATGCTCCAAGCCATTGTCATCACAATGCTCCATTACCTTTGTGATCAGAATCCTCAATGGAAGTTTGCATCACAATGCTCCATGCCATTGTCATCACAATGGGCCATTACATATGTCATCACAATGCTCCCTGACACCTCTCTTTAGAATACTGCATTTCCTGGTCATCACAATGCTCCCTGCCGTTCTCATCACAATGCACCACACCCTTGTCATCAAAATGCTCCATGACCTTTGTCATCACAAAGCTCCATGACACTTGGCATCACAATGCTCCATGTCATTGTCATCACAATGCTCCATGAACCCTCTCATCACATTGCTCCATTCCCTTGTCATCACAAAGCTCCATGGCACTTGTCATCACAATGCTCGATGCCCTTCTCATCACAATGCTCCATGCCCTTGTCATTACAATCCTCCATGACCCATGTATCACAGTGTACCGTGCCCTTGTCATCACAATGCGCCATGCCCACTCTCATCACAATAATCCATGAAATATTTCAGACCAATGCTCAATGCACTTCTCATCACAATGCTCCATTACCTCTGTCATAACAAGCTCCATGACCCCTGCCATCACAATGTTCCACGGCCTTGTCATCTCAAGGCTCCAGGACCCTTGTCAGCACAATGCTCCAAGACCCATGTAATCACAATGCTCCATGCCCTTGTCATCACAAAGCTCCATGACGCATGTCATCACAATGTTCCATGGACTTCGCCTCACAATGCTCCATGCCCTTGTCATCACAATGCTTCAAGACCCCCGTAATCACAATGCTCCATGCCCCTTTTCATAAGAATGCTCCATTAGAATTGTCATCACAAGTCTCCATGGTCATCTCATCACAATGCTCCAAGACCTTGTCATCAACATGCTCCATGCCCTTGTCATCACAAAGCTCCATGGCACTTGTCATCACAATGCTCGATGCCCTTCTCATCACAATGCTCCATGCCCTTGTCATAAAAATCCTCCATGACCCATGTATCACAGTGTACCGTGCCCTTGTCATCACAATGCGCCATGCCCACTCTCATCACAATAATCCATGAAATATTTCAGACCAATGCTCAATGCACTTCTCATCACAATGCTCCATTACCTCTGTCATAACAAGCTCTATGACCCCTGCCATCACAATGTTCCACGGCCTTGTCATCACAAGGCTCCAGCACCGTTGTCAGCACAATGCTCCAAGACCCATGTAATCACAATGCTCCATGCCCGTTTTCATCTCAAAGCTCCATGAACCCTGTCATGACAAGGCACCATGCCCATCATCATAATGCATCAGGCTATTGTCAACACAATGAAATCAAAATTCTCCATGACCTCTGTCATCACAATGCTCCAAACCATGGTGATCACAATGTTGCATAACACTTATCATCACAAAACCTCATGACGCTCATCATCACATTTATCCATGGTCTTCTCATCACAATGCTCCATGACCATTTTCATCACAATTCTCAATACACTTGTCATCACAATGCTCCCTGACACTTGTGGGCAGTATGCTCCATGAACCCTGTCATGACAAGGCTCCATGCCTTTTTCATCACAATGATCCATGCCCTTTTCATCACAGTGTTCCAAGACCCCTGTAATCACAATGCTCCATGCCCTTGTCATCACAAAGCTCCATGACACATGAGATCAGAATGTTCCATGGACTTCTCATCACAATGCTCCATGACGTTTTTCATCACAATTCTCAATAAAATGGTCATCCCAATGCTCCCTGACACTTGTCGTCAGTATGCTCCATGAACCCTGTCATGACAAGGCTCCATGCCTTTTTCTTCACAATGATCCATGCCCTTTTGTTCACAGTGCTCCAAGACGCCTGTAATCACAATGCTCCTTGACGTATGTGATCAGAATATTCCATGGACTTCTCATCACAATGCTCCATGCCCTTGTCATCACAATGTTCCAAGACGCCTCTAATCACAATGCTCCATGCACATTTTCATCTCAATGCTCAATGAACCCTGTCATCACAATGCACCATGCCCAACGTCATAATGCTTGAGGCTATTGTCATCACAATGAAATCAAAATGGTCCAGGACCTGTGTCATCACAATACTCCAAACCCTGGTGATCACAATGTTGCATAACACTTATCTTCACAACACCCCATGATGCTCATCATCACAATTATCCATGATCTTCTCACCACAATGCTCCATGAACTTTGTCATCACAATTCTCAATACACTTGTCATCACAATGCTCCCTGACACTTGTCGTCAGTATGCTCCATGAACCCTGTCATGACAAGGCTCCATGCCTTTTTCATCACAATGATCCATGCCCTTTTCATCACAGTGTTCCAAGACCCCTGTAATCACAATGCTCCATGCCCTTGTCATCACAAAGCTCCATGACACATGAGATCAGAATGTTCCATGGACTTCTCATCACAATGCTCCATGCCCTTGTCATCACAATGCTCCAAGACCCCTCTAATCACAATGCTCCATGCCCGTTTTCATCTCAAAGCTCCATGAACCCTGTCATGACAAGGCACCATGCCCATCATCATAATGCATCAGGCTATTGTCAACACAATGAAATCAAAATGCTCCATGACCTCTGTCATCACAATGCTCCAAACCATGGTGATCACAATGTTGCATAACACTTATCATCACAAAACCTCATGACGCTCATCATCACATTTATCCATGGTCTTCTCATCACAATGCTCCATGACCATTTTAATCACAATTCTCAATACACTTGTCATCACAATGCTCCCTGACACTTGTGGGCAGTATGCTCCATGAACCCTGTCATGACAAGGCTCCATGCCTTTTTCATCACAATGATCCATGCCCTTTTCATCACAGTGTTCCAAACCCCTGTAATCACAATGCTCCATGCCCTTGTCATCACAAAGCTCCATGACACATGAGATCAGAATGTTCCATGGACTTCTCATCACAATGCTGCATGCCCTTGTCATCACAATGCTCCAAGACCCCTCTAATCACAATGCTCCATGCCCGTTTTCATCTCAAAGCTCCATGAACCCTGTCATGACAAGGCACCATGCCCATCATCATAATGCATCAGGCTATTGTCAACACAATGAAATCAAAATGCTCCATGACCTCTGTCATCACAATGCTCCAAACCCTGGTGATCACAATGTTGCATAATACTTATCATCACAAAACCTCATGACGCTCATCATCACATTTATCCATGGTCTTCTCATCACAATGCTCCATGACCATTGTCATCACAATGCTCAATACACTTGTCATCACAATGCTCCCTGACACTTGTGGGCAGTATGCTCCATGAACCCTGTCATGACAAGGCTCCATGCCTTTTTCATCACAATGATCCATGCCCATTTCATCACAATGCTCCAAGACCACTGTAATCACAATGCTCCATGCACTTGTCATCACAAAGCTCCATGACGCATGTCATCAGAATGTTCCATGGACTTCTCATCACAATGCTCCATGCCCTTGTCATCACAATGCTCCAAGACCTCTGTAATCACAATGCTCCATGCCCCCTTTTCATCTCAATGCTCCATGAACCCTGTCATCACAATGCACCGTGCCCATCATGATAATGCTTCAGGCTATTGTCAACACAATGAAATCAAATTGCTCCGTGACCTCTGTCATCACAATGCTCCAAATCCGGGTAATAACAATGTTGCATAAAACTTATCATCACAACACCCCATGACGCTCATCATCACATTTATCCATGGTCTTCTCATCACAATGCTCCATGACCTTTGTCGTCACAATTCTTAATACACTTGTCATCACAATGCTCCCTGACACTTGTCGTCAGTATGCTCCATGAACCCTGTCAAGACAAGGCTCAATGCCTTTTTCATCACAATGATCCATGCCCTTTTCCTTGCAATGCTCCAAGACTCCTGTAATCACAATGCTCCATGCACTTGTCATCACAAAGCTGCATGACGCATGTCATCAGATTGTTCCATGGACTTCTCATCACAATGCTCCATGCCCTTGTAATCACAAAGCTCCAACCCCTGTAATCACAATGCTCCATGCCCCTTTTCATCTCAATGCACCATGAACCCTTTCATGACAATTCACCATGCCCATCATCATAAAGCTTCAAGCTATTGTCATCACAATGAAATAAAAATGCTCCATGACCTCTGTCATCAAAATGCTCCAAAACCTGGTGATCACAATGTTGCATAACACTTATCATCACAACACCCCATGACGCTCATCATCACAATTATCCATGGTCTTCTCATCACAATGCTCCATGAACTTTGTCATCACAATTCTCAATACACATGTCATCACAATGATCCCTGACACTTGTCGTCAGTATGCTCCATGAACACTGTCATGACAAGGCTCCATGCCTTTTTCATCACAATGATCCCTGCCCTTTTCATCACAATGCTCCAAGACCCCTGTAATCACAATGCTCCATGCCCTTGTCATCACAATGCACCATGACCCCTGTCATCACAATGCTCCGTGACTCCAGTCATCACAATGCTTCATAACGTTTGTCATCACAGTGGTCCATGCCCGTGTCATCACAAGGCTCTGTGACCTTTGTAACCACAATGCTCCATGAAATTTTCATCACAATTCTCTGAGAAACTTGTCATCACAATGCTCCATGTCTTTGTCAGAACAATGCTCCATGACCATTGTCATCACAATGTGCCACGTGCATTTCATCACGACGTTCCAAACCTTGTCATTGCAATGCTCCATAAACCTTGTAATCACAATGGTCCATGCACTTCTCTTCAAAATGCTCTCTCACCAGAGATGTCACAATGTTCCATCACTAGTCATCACAATACACCCTCATCCTTGTAATCACAATGTTCCATGACACTGTCATCACAATACACCCTCATCCTTGTAATCACAATGTTCCATGACACTGTCATCACAATGCTACATCCCCTTATCATCACAATGTTCCATGACCCCTGCCATCACAATGTTCCATAAGCCCTGTCATCAAAATGCTCCATGACCCGTTCCATCCCAAAGCTCCAAGAACCCTGCCATCACAGTGTTCTATAACCCCTGCCATCAAAATGTTCCATTACACTTTTTATCAAATTGCTGCATGACCCGGTCATCAAAATGCTCCCTGCCCTTCTCATCAAAATGCTCCATGACTTGTGATCACAAAGCTCCAAGACCCTTGGCATCACATTGCTCCCTGTCATTGGCATCACAATGCACCATGAACACTCTCATCACATTGCTCCATGCCCTTGTCATCACAAAGCTCCATGACACTTGTCATCACAATGCTCGATGCCCTTCTCATCACAATGCTCCATGCCTTTGTCATTACAGTCCTGCATGACCCATGTATCACAGTGTTCCGTGCCCTTGTCATCACAATGCTCCATGCCCACTCTCATCACAATAATCCATGAAACATTTCAGACCAAAGTTCCATACCCTTCACATCACAATGCTCCATTACCCCTGTCATAACAATGCACCATGACACCTGCCATCACAATGATCCACGGCCTAGTCATCACAAGGTTCCATGATAATTCTCATCACAATGCTCAAGACAACTGATATCACAATGCTCCATGCCCTGGTCATCACAAAGCTCCATGATGCATGTCATCAGAATGTTCCATGGCCTTCTCATCACAATGCTCCATGCACTTGTCATCACAATGCTCCAAGACCCTTGTAATCACAATGCTCCATGCCCCATTTCATCTCAATGCTCCATGAAATCTGTCATCACAATGCTCCAAGACCCTTGTAATCACAATGCTCCATGTCCTTTTTCATCTCAATGCTCCATGAACCCTGTCATCACAATGCACCATGCCCATCATCATAATGCTTCAGGCTATTGTCATCACAATGAAATCAATATTCTGCATTACCTCTGTCATCATAATGTTCCAAACCCTTGTGATCACAATGTTGCATAACACGTATCAGCAAAACACCCCATGACGCTCATCATCACAATTATCCATGGTCTTCTCATCACAATGCTCCATGATCTTTGTCATCACAATGCTCAATACACTTGTCATCACAATGCTCCCTGAACCTTGTCGTCAGTATGCTCCTTGAACCCTGTCATGACAAGTTTCCATGCATTTTTCATCACAATGATCCATGACCATTTCATCACAATGCTCCAAGGTCCCTGTAATCACAATGCTCCATGCCCTTGTCATCACAAATCTCCATAATGCATGTCATCAGAATGCTCCATGGCATTCTCATCACAATGCTCTATGCCCTAGTCATAACAATGCTCCAAGACCCCTGTAATCACAATGCTCCATGCCCCTTTTCATCAGAATGCTCCATGAGACTTGCCATCACAAGTCTCCTGTAATCACAATGCTCCATGCCCCTTTTCATCAGAATGCTCCATGAGACTTGCCATCACAAGTCTCCATGGTCTTCTCATCACAATGTTCCAGGACCTTGACATCACCATGATCCATTCCCTTGTCATCACAATGCTCCATGACCCCTGTCATCACAATAATCCATGAACATTTTCTGCCCAATGCTCCACGACCTTCTCATCACAATGCTCTATTGCCAATATCATCACAATGCTCCATGACCACGGTCATCACAACACTCCATGACACCTGACAACACAATGATCCAGGACTCTTGTCATCACAATGCTCCATTCCCTTGTGGTCACAATGCTACATGACACCTGTCATCACAACTCTCCATGAACATTTTCAGCCCAGTGCTCCATGACCCTTGTCATCACAATGATCCATGCCCTTGTCATCCCAATGCTCCATGACCCCTGTATTCACAATGCTCCTTGACCCCTGTCATCACAGTGCTCCATGACACATGTCATCACAATGGTCCATGCCTTCGTCATCATCAGTCTCTGTGACCTTTGTAACCACAATTCTCCATGAACATTTCATCACAATGCTCT
The DNA here is from genome assembly GCF_025265405.1 of Mesoplodon densirostris. Taxonomy (NCBI): domain Eukaryota; kingdom Metazoa; phylum Chordata; class Mammalia; order Artiodactyla; family Ziphiidae; genus Mesoplodon; species Mesoplodon densirostris. The sequence goes on along the minus strand of NW_026778195.1, from coordinate 10,197,295 downwards.
TTGACCCTTGTCATTACAATGCTCTATGCCTTTCTCAGCACAATGCTCCATGACCCTTGTCATCACAATGCTCCATGTGCTTGTCAGCACAATGCTCCATGACACATGTCATCACAATGCACCATGGGCTTGTCATCACAGTGCTCCACAACATTGTCATCACAATGCTCCATAAAATTTGTCATCACAATGCTCCGTGCACTTCTCATCAAAATGCTCTCTCACCACTGATATCACAATGCTACATCACTATTTGTCACAATACTCCCTTACCCCTGTCATCACAATGTTCCATGACTCCTGTCGTCACAATGCTACATGCACTTATCATCACAATGTTCGATGACCCCTGACATCACAATGTTCCATAACACCTGTCATCAAAATGTTCCATGACACTTTTCATCAAATTGCTCTATGACCTAGTCATCAGAATGCTCCCTGCCCTTCTCATCACAATGCTCCATGCCCTTGCCATCATAATGCTCCATTACCCCTGTCATAACAATGCTCCATGACCCCTGCCATCACGATGTTCCATGGCCTTGTCATCACAAGGCTCCATGACCCTTGTCATCACAATGATCCAAGAACACTGTAATCACAATGCACTATGCCCCTTTTCATCTCAATGATCCATGAACCCTGTCATCACAATGCACCATGCCCATCATCATAATGCTTCATGCTATTGTCATTACAACGAAATCAAAATGTCCCATGACCTCTGTCATAACAATGCTCCAAAACCTTGTGATCACAGTATTCCATAACACTTGTCATCACAATGCCCCATGATGCTCGTCATCACTCTTATCCATGGTCTTCTCATCACAATGCTCCATGACCTTCGTCATCACAATGCTCAATACACTTGTCATCAACATGCTCCCTGACACTTGTTGTCTGTATGCTCCTTCACGCCTGTCATGACAAAGCTCAATGTCTTTTTCATCACAATGATCCATGACATTTTCATTCCAATGCTCCAAGTCCCATGTAATCACAATGGTCCATGCAATTGTCATCACAAAGTTCAATGATGCATGCCATCAGAATGCTCCTTGGTCTTCTCCTCACAATGCTCCATGCCCTTGTCTTCACAAAGTTCCAAGACCCCTGTAATCACAATGCTCCATTCCCCTTTTCATCAGTATGCTCAATGAGACTTGTCATCACAAGGCTCCATGGTTTTGTCATCACAGTGCTCCAGGACCTTGTCATCACAATGCTTCAAGACCTTGTCATCAAAATTTTCAATGGCCCTTGTCATCATAATGCTCCAAACCCTAATCATCACAATGCTCCATTATATTTGTCATCACAATCCTCCATTACATTTGGTATCACAAAGCTCCATGCCATTGTCATCGCCATGGGCCATGACATATGTCATCACAATGCTCCCTGACACCTGTCTTCACAATATCCCATGACCTTATCATCACAAAGCTCCATGACGCATGTCACCAGAATGTTCCTTGGACTTCCAAACACAATGCTCCATGCACTTGTCATCACAATGTTCCATGACCTTTCTCATCACAATTCTCAATACACTTGTCATCACAATGCTCCCTGACACTTGTCGTCAGTATGCTCCATGAACCCTGTCATTACAAGGATCCATGCCTTTTTCATCAGAATGATCCATGCCCTTTTCATCACAGTGCTCCAAGACCCCTGTAATCACAATGCACCATGCCCTTATCATCACAAATCTCCATGACACATGTCATCAGAATGTTCCATGGACTTCTCATCACAATTCTCCATGCCCTTGTCATCACAGTGCTCCAAGACCCCTGTAATCACAATGCTCCATGCACTTGTCTTCACAGAGCTCCATGACGCATGTCATCAGAATGTTCCAAGGACTTCCCAACACAATGCTCCATTCCCTTGTCATCACAATGCTCCAAGACCCCTATAATCACAATGCTCCATGCCCCTTTTCATCTCCATGCTCCATGAACCCTGTCATCACAATGCACCATGCCTATCGTCATAATGCTTCAGGCTATTGTCATCACAATGAAATCAAAATGCTCCATGACCTCTGTCATCACAATGCTCCAAACCCTGGTGATCACAATGTTACATAACACTTATCATCACATCACCCCTTGACGCTCATCATCACAATTATCCATGGTCTTCTCATCACAGTGCTCCATGACTTTTGTCATCACAATTGTCAATTCACTTGTCATCACAATGCTTCCTGACACTTGTCGTCAGTATGCTCCATGAACACTGTCATGACAAGCCTCCATGACTTTTTCATCACAATGATCCAAGCCCTTTTCATCGCAATGTTCCAAGACTCCTGTAATCACAATGCTGCATGCCCTTGTCATCACAAAGCTCCATGACGCATGTCATCAGAATGTTCCATGGACTTCTCATCACAATGATCCATGCCCTTGTCATGACAATGCTCCAAGACCCCTGTAATCACAATGCTCCATGCCCCTTTTCATCTCAATGAACTATGAACCCTGTCATCACAATGCTCCATGCCCTTGTCATCACAAAGATGCATGACACATATCATCACAATGTTCCATGGACTTCTCATCACAATGCTCCATGCCCTTGTCATCACAATTCTCCAAGACCCCTGTAATCACAATGCTCCATGCCACATTTCATCTCAATGCTCCATGAACCCTGTCATCACAAGGCACCATGCCCATCATCATAATGCTTCAGGCTATTGTCAACACAATGAAATCAAAATGCTCCATGACCTGTGTCATCACAATGCTCCAAACCCGGGTAATAACAAAGTTGCATAACACTTATCATCACAACACCCCATGACGCTCATCATCACATTTATCCAAGGTCTTCTCATCACAAGGCTCCATGAACTTTGTCATCACAATTCTCAATACACATGTCATCACAATGATCCCTGACACTTGTCGTCAGTATGCTCCATGAACCCTGTCATGACAAGGCTCCATGCCTTTTTCATCACAATGATCCCTGCCCTTTTCATCACAATGCTCCAAGACCCCTGTAATCACAATGCTCCATGCACTTGTCATCACAAAGCTCCATGACACATGTCATCAGAATGTTCCATGGACTTCTCATTACAATGCTCCATGCCCTTGTCATCACAATGCTCCGAGACCTCTGTAATCACAATGCTCCATGCCCCCTTTTCATCTCAATGCTCCATGAACCCTGTCATCACAAGGCACCATGCCCATCATCATAATGCTTCAGGCTATTGTCAACACAATGAAATCAAAATGCTCCATGACTTCTGTCATCACAATGCCCCAAACCCGGGTAATAACAAAGTTGCATAACACTTATCATCACAACACCCCATGACGCTCATCATCACATTTATCCAAGGTCTTTTCATCACAATTCTCCATGACCTTTGTCGTCACAATTCTTAATACACGTGTCATCACAAGGCTCCCTGACACTTGTCGTCAGTATGCTCCATGAACCCTGTCATGATAAGGCTCCATGCCTTTTTCATCAAAATGATCCATGCCCTTTTCATCACAATGCTCCAAGACCCCTGTAATCACAATGCTCCATGCCCTTGTCATCACAATGCTCCATGACTCATGTCATCAGAATGTGCCATGGACTTCTCATCACAATGCTCCATGCCCTTGTCATCACAATGCTCCAAGACACCTGTAATCACAATGCTCCATGCCCATTTTCATCTCAATGCTCCATGAACACTGTCATCACAATGCACCATGCCCATTGTCATAATGCTTCAGGCTACTGTCATCACACTGAAATCAAAATGCTCCATGACCTCTGTCATCACAATGCTCCAAACCCTGGTGATCACAATGTAGCATAACACTTATCATTACAACACCCCATGACGCTCATCATCACAATTATCCATGGTTTTCTCATCACAATGCTCCATGACGTTTTTCATCACAATTCTCAATAAAATGGTCATCCCAATGCTCCCTGACACTTGTCGTCAGTATGCTCCATGAACCCTGTCATGACAATGCTCCATGCCTTTTTCTTCACAATGATCCATGCCCTTTTGTTCACAGTGCTCCAAGACGCCTGTAATCACAATGCTCCATGATGTATGTGATCAGAATATTCCATGGACTTCTCATCACAATGCTCCATGCCCTTGTCATCACAATGTTCCAAGACGCCTCTAATCACAATGCTCCATGCCCATTTTCATCTCAATGCTCAATGAACCCTGTCATCACAATGCACCATGCCCATCGTCATAATGCTTGAGGTTATTGTCATCACAATGAAATCAAAATGCTCCATGACCTCTGTCATCACAATGCTCCAAACCCTGGTGATCACAATGTTACATAACACGTATCATCACATCACCCCTTGACGCTCATCATCACAATTATCCATGGTCTTCTCATCACAGTCCTCCATGACATTTGTCAGCACATTTCTCAATACACTTGTCATCACAATGCTTCCTGACACTTGTGGTCAGTATACTCCATGAACCCTGTCATGACAAGGCTCCATGACATTTTCATCACAATGATCCAAGCACTTTTCAACGCAATGCTCCAAGACCCCTGTAATCACAATGCTTCATGCCCTTGTCATCTCAAAGCTCCATGACGCATGTCATCAGAATGTTCCATGGAATTCTCATCACAATTCTCCATGCCCTTGTCATCACAATGCTCCAACACCCCTGTAATCACAATGATCCATGCCCCTTTTCATCTCAATGAACTATGAACCCTGTCATCACAATGCTCCATGCTCTTGTAATCACAATGCTCCATGAGGCATGTGATCAGAATGTTCCATGGACTTCTCATCACAATGCTCCATGCCCTTGTCATCACAATGCTCCAAGACCCCTCTAATCAAAATGCTCCATGCCCATTTTCATCTAAATGCTCAATGAACCCTGTCATCACAATGCACCATGCCCATCGTCCTAATGTTTCAGGCTATTGTCATCACAATGAAATCAAAATGCTCCATGACCTCTGTCATCACAATGCTCCAAAACCTGGTGATCACAATGTTGCATAACACTTATCATCACAACACACCATGATGCTCATCATCACAATTATCCATGGGCTTCTCACCACAATGCTCCATGAACTTTGTTATCACATTTCTCAATACACTTGTCATCACAAGGCTCCCTGACACTTGTCATCAGTATGCTCCATGAACCCTGTCATGACAAGGCTCCATGCCTTTTTCATCACAATGATCCATGCCCTTTTCATCACAGTGTTCCAAGACCCCTGTAATCACAATGCTCCATGCCCTTGTCATCACAAATCACCATGACGCATGTGATCAGAATGTTCCATGGACTTCTCATCACAATGCTCCATGCCCTTGTCATCAAAATGCTCCAAGACCGCTCTAATCACAATGCTCCATGCCCCTTTTCATCTCAAAGCTCCATAAACCCTGTCATCACAAGGCACCATGCACATCATCATGATGCTTCAGGTTATTGTCAACACAATGAAATCAAAATGCTCCATGACCTCTGTCATCACAATGCTCCAAACCAGGGTAATAACAATGTTGCATAACACTTATCATCACAAAACCCCATGACGCTCATCATCACATTTATCCATGGTCTTCTCATCACAATGCTCCCTGACCATTGTCATCAGAATTCTCAATACACTTGTCATCACAATGCTCCCTGACACTTGTGGTCAGTATGCTCCATGAACACTGCCATGACAAGGATCCATGCCTTTTTCATCATAATGATCCATGCCCTTTTCCTTGCAATGCTCCAAGACTCCTGTAATCACAATGCTCCATGCATTTTTCATCACAAAGCTCCATGACGCATGTCATCAGAATGTTCCATGGATTTCTCATCACAATGCTCCATGCCCTTGTCATCACAGTGCTCCAAGACCACTATAATCACAATGCTCCATGCCCTTGTCATCACAAATCTCCATGACGCATGTCATCAGAATGTTCCATGGACTTCTCATCACAATGCTCCATGCCCTTCTCATCACAATGCTCCAAGACCACTATAATCACAATGCTCCATGCCCTTGTCATCACAAAGCTCCATGACGCATGTCATCAGAATGTTCCATGGACTTCTCATCATAATGCTCCATGGCCTTGTCATCACAATGCTCCAAGAACCCTGTAAGCACAATGCTCCATGCCCCTTTCATCTCAATGCACCATGAACCCTGTCATCACAAGGCATCATGCCCATCATCATAATGCTTCAGGCTATTGTCAAAACAATGAAATCAAAATGCTCCATCACCTCTGTCATCACAATGCTCCAAACACGGGTAATAACAATATTGCATAACACTTATCATCACAACACCCCATGACGCTCATCATTACATTTATCCATGGTCTTCTCATCACAATGCTCCATGACCTTTGTCATCACAATTCTCAATACACTTGTCCTCACAATGCTCCCTGACCCTTGTCGTCAGTATGCTCCATGAACCCTGTCATGACAAGGCTCCATGCCTTTTTCATCACAATAATCCATGCCGTTTTCATCACAGTGCTCCAAGACCCCTATAATCACAATGCTCCATACCCTTGTCATCACAAAGCTCCATGACTCATGTGATCAGAATGTTCCATGGATTTCTCATCACAATGCTCCATGCCCTTGTCATCACAATGCTCCAAGAACCCTGTAATCACAATGCTCCATGGCCCTTTTCATCTGAATGCTCCATGAACCCTGTCATCACAATGCACCATGCCCATCATCATAATGCTTCAGGCTATTGTCATCCCAATGAAATCAAAATGCTCCATGACCTCTCTCATCACAATGCTCCAAACCCTGTTGATCACAATGTTGCATAACACTTATCATCACAACACCCCATGACGCTCATCATCACAGTTATCCATGGTCTTCTCATCACAATGCTGCATGACCTTTGTCATCACAATTCTCAATACAGTTGTCATCACAATGCTCCCTGACCTTTGTCGTCAGTATGATCCATGAACCCTGTCATGACAAGGCTCCATGCCTTTTTCATCACAATGATCCATGCCCTTTTCATCACAATGCTCCAAGACCCCTCTAATCACAATGCTCCATGCCCATTTTCATCTCAATGCTCAATGAACCCTGTCATCACAATGCACCATGCCCATCGTCATAATGCTTCAGGCTATTGTCATCACAATGAAATCAAAATGCTCCATGACCTCTGTCATCACAATGCTCCAAACCCTGGTGATCACAATGTAGCATAACACTTATCATCACAACACCCCATGATGCTCATCATAATAATTATCCATGGGCTTCTCACCACAATGCTCCATGAACATTGTTATCACATTTCTCAATACTTTTGTCATCACAATGCTCCCTGACACTTGTCGTCAGTATGCTCCATGAACCCTGTCATGACAAGGCTCCATGCCTTTTTCATCACAATGATCCATGCCCTTTTCATCACAATGCTCCAAGACCCCTGTAATCACAATGCTCCATGCCCTTGTCATCACAAATCTCCATGACGCATGTGATCAGAATGTTCCATGGACTTCTCATCACAATGCTCCATGCCCTCGTCATCACAATGCTCCAAGACCCCTCTAATCACAATGCTCCATGCCCGTTTTCATCTCAAAGCTCGATGAACCCTGTCATCACAAGGCACCATGCCCATTATCATAATGCTTCAGGCTATTGTCAACACAATGAAATCAAAATGCTCCATGACCTCTGTCATCACAATGCTCCAAACCAGGGTAATAAAAATGTTGCATAACATTATCATCCCAACACCCCATGACGCTCATCATTACATTTATCCATGGTCTTCTCATCACAATGCTCCATGACCATTGTCATCACAATTCTCAATACACTTGTCACCACAATGCTCCCTGACACTTGTGGTCAGTATGCTCCATGAACACTGTCATGACAAGGCTCCATTCCTTTTTCATCACAATGAGCCATGCCCTTTTCCTTGCAAGGCTCCAAGACTCCTGTAATCACAATGCTCCATGCACTTGTCATCACAAAGCTCCATGACGCATGTCATCAGATTGTTCCATGGACTTTTCATCACAATGCTCCATGCCCTTGTCATCACAATGCTCCAAGACCCCTGTAATCACAATGTTCGATGCTCCTTTTCATTTCAATGCACCATGAACCCTGTCATCACAATGCACCATGCCCATCATCATAAAGCTTCAGGCTATTGTCATCACAATGAAATCAAAATGCTCCATGACCTCTGTCATCACAATGCTCCAAAACCTGGTGATCACAATGTTGCATAACACTTATCATCACAACACCCCATGACGCTCATCATCACAATTATCCATGGTCTTCTCATCACAATGCTCCATGAACTTTGTCATCACAATTCTCAATAAACATGTCATCACAATGATCCCTGACACTTGTCGTCAGTATGCTCCATGATCCCTGTCATGACAAGGCTCCATGCCATTTTCATCACAATGATCCATGCCATTTTCATCGCATAGCTCCAAGACCCCTCTAATCACAATGCTCCATGCAATTGTCATCACAAAGCTCCATGACGCATGTCATCAGAATGTTCCATGTACTTCTCATCACAATGCTCCATGCCTTTGTCAACACAATGCTCCAAGACCTCTGTAATCACAATGCTCCATGCCCCCTTTTCATCTCAATGCTCCATGAACCCTGTCATCACAAGGCACCATGCCCATCATCATAATGCTTCAGGCTATTGTCAACACAATTAAATCAAAATGCTCCATGACCTCTGTCATCACAATGCTCCAAACCCGGGTAATATCAATGTTGCATAACTCTTATCATCACAACACCCCATGACACTCATCATCACATTTATCCAAGGGCTTCTCATCACAATGCTTCATGACCTTTGTCGTCACTATTCTTAATACACGTGTCATCACAAGGCTCCCTGACACTTGTCGTCAGTATGCTCCATGAACCCTGTCATGACAAGGCTCCATTCCTTTTTCATCACAATTATCCATGCCCTTTTCCTCGCAAAGCTCCAAGACTCCTGTAATCACAATGCTCCATGCAGTTGACATCACAAAGCTCCATGACACATGACATCAGAATGTTCCATGGACTTCTCATCACAATGCTCCATGCCCTTCTCATCACAGTGCTCGAAGACCCCTACAATCACAATGCTCCATGCCCTTGTCATCAAAAAACTCCATGACGCATGTCATCAGAATGTTCCATGGACTTCTCATCACAATGATCCATGCCCTTGTCATCACAATGCTCCAAGACCCCTGTAATCACAATGCTCCATGCCCCTTTTCATCTCAATGCACCATGAACCTTGTCATCACAAGGCACCATGCCCATCATCATAATGCTTCAGGCTATTGTCAACACAATGAAATCAAAATGCTCCATGACCTCTGTCATCACAATGCTCCAAACCCGGGTAATAAAAATGTTGCATAAAATTATCATCACAACACCCCATGACGCTCATCATTACATTTATCCATGGTCTTCTCATCACAATGCTCCATGACCATTGTCATCACAATTCTCAATACACTTGTCATCACAATGCTCCCTGACACTTGTCGTCAGTATGCTCCATTAACCCTGTCATGACAAGGCTCCATGCCTTTTTCATCACAATCATCCATGCCCTTTTCATCACAGTGCTCCAAGACCCCTATAATCACAATGCTCCATGCCCTTGTCATCACAAAACTCCATGACGCATGTGATCAGAATGTTCCATGGACTTCTCATCACAGTGCTCCAAGCCCCTTTTCATCTCAATGCTCAGTGAACCCTGTCATCACAAGGCACCATTCCCATCGTCATAATGCTTCAGCCTATTGTCAACACAATGAAATCAAAATGCTCCATGACCTCTGTCATCATAATGCTCCAAACCCTGGTGAACACAAGGTTGCATAACACTTATCATCACATCACCCCATGATGCTCATCATCACAGTTATCCATGGTCTTCTCTTCACAATGCTCCATGACATTTGTCATCACAATTCTCAATACACTTGTCATCACAATGCTCCCTGACACTTGTCGTCAGTATGCTCCATGAACCCTGTCATGACAAGGCTCCATGCCTTTTTCATCACAATGATCCATGCCCTTTTCATCACAGTGCTCCAAGAACCCTGTAATCAAAATGCTCCATGACGCATGTGATCAGAATGTTCCATGGACTTCTCATCACAATGCTCCATGCCCTTGTCATCACAATGCTCCAAGACCCCTCTAATCACAATGCTCCATGCCCCTTTTCATCTCAATGCTCCATGAACCCTGTCATCACAATGCACCATGCCCATCGTCATAATGCTTCAGGCTATTGTCATCACAATGAAATCAAAATGCTCCATGACCTCTGTCATCACAATGCTCCAAACCCTGGTGATCACAATATTGCATAACAATTATCATCACAACACCCCATGACGCTCATCATCACAATTATCCATGGTCTTCTCACCACAATGCTCCATGAACTTTGTCATCACAATTCTCAATACACTTGTCATCAAAATGCGCCCTGACACTTGTCGTCAGTATGCTCCATGAACCCTGTCATGACAAGGCTCCCTGCCTTTTTCATCACAATAATCCATGCCCTTTTCATCACAGTGTTCCAAGACCCCTCTAATCAGAATGCTCCATGACCTTGTCATCGGAAACCTCCATGACGCATGTGATCAGAATGTTCCATGGACTTTTCATCCCAATGCTCCATGCCATTGTCATCAAAATACTCCACAAGCTTGTCATCAGAATGCTCCATGACCCTTGTCATCACAATTCTCCATGCACTTCTCAGCACAATGCTCCCTGACCCTTGTCATCACAATGCTCCAAGCCATTGTCACCACAATGCTCCATTACGTTTGTCATCAGAATCCTCCATGACACTTGGCATCACAATTCTCCATGCCATTGTCATTACAATGGGCCATTACATATGTCATCACAATGCTCACTGACACCTCTCTTCACAATACTGCATGACCTGGTCATCACAATGCTCCATGCACTTGTCATCACAATGTGCCATTCCAACTCTCAACACAATAATCCATGAAACTTATTAGACCAATGCTCCATGCCCTTGTTATCACCATGCTCCATGCCCTTGTTATCACAATGTTCAAAACCACTATAATTAGAATGCTCCATGCCCCTTTTCATCAGTATGCTCCATGAGACTTGTCATCACAAGGCTGCATGGTTTTCTCATCACAATGCTCCAGGACCTTGTCATCACAATGCTTCACGACATTGTCATGAAAATTCTCAATGGCGCTTGTCATCATAATGCTCCAAGCCCTAGTCATGACAATGCTCCATTATATTTGTCATCACAATCCTCCCTTACATTTGGCATCAGAATGCTCCATGCCATTGTCATCGCAATGGACCATGACATATGTCATCACAATGCCCCCTGACACCTGTCTTCACAATACTCCATGCCCTTATCATCACAATGCTCCATTAACCCTGTCATAACAATGCACCATGACAGCTGCCATCACAATGATCCACGGCCTAGTGATCACAAGGTTCCATGATAATTCTCATCACAATGATCAAGACCCCTGATATCACAATGCTCCATGCCCTTGTCATCACAAAGCTCCATGACGCATGTCATCAGAATGTTCCATGGCCTTCTCATCACAATGCTCCATGCCCTTGTCATCACAATGCTCCAAGACCCTTGTCATCACAATGCTCCATGCCGTATTTCATCTCAATGCTCCATGAAATCTGTCATCACAATGCTCCAAGACCCTTGTCATCACAATGCTCCATGCCGCTTTTCATCTCAATGCTCCATGAACCCTGTCATCACAATGCACCATGCCCATCATCATAATGCTTCAGGCTATTGTCATCACAATGAAATCAATATTCTGAATGACCTCTGTCATCATAATGCTCCAAACCCTTGTGATCACAATGTTGCATAACACGTATCATCACAACACCCCATGATGCTCATCATCACAATTATCCATAGTCTTCTCATCACAATGCTCCATGATCTTTGTCATAACAATGCTCAATACACTTGTCATCACAATGCTCCCTGACCCTTGTCGTCAGTATGCTCCTTGAACCCTGTCATGACAAGTTTCCATGCATTTTTCATCACAATGATCCATGACCATTTCATCACAATTCTCCAAGGTCCCTGTAATCACAATGCTCCATGCCCTTGTCATCACAAAACTCCATGACGCATGTCATCAGAATGCTCCATGGCCTTCTCATCACAATGCTCTATGCCCTAGTCATAACAATGCTCCAAGACCCCTGTAATCACAATGCTCCATGCCCCTTTTCATCAGAATGCTCCATGAGACTTGCCATCACAAGTCTCCATGGTCTTCTCATCACAATGTTCCAGGACCTTGACATCATCATGATCCATTCCCTTGTCATCACAATGCTCCATGACCCCTGTCATCAAAATAATCCATGAACATTTTCAGCCCAATGCTCCACGACCTTCTCATCACAATGCTCCATTGCCAATATCATCACAATGCTCCATGACCACTGTCATCACAACACTCCATGACACCTGACAACACAATGATCCAGGACTCTTGTCATCACAATGCTCCATTCCCTTGTCGTCACAATGCTACATGACACCTGTCAGCACAACTCTCCATGAACATTTTCAGCCCAGTGCTCCATGACCCTTGTCATCACAATGATCCATGCCCTTGTCATCCCAATGCTCCATGACCCCTGTATTCACAATGCTCCTTGACGCTTGTCATCACAGTGCTCCATGACACATGTCATCAAAATGCTCCATGCCTTTGTCAGCAAAATGCTACATGACCTTGTCATTACAATGCTCTATGCGCTTGTCATCACAATACTCCATTTCCATAGTCATCACAATCCTCCATAAACTTTGGGATCACATTGCTTCATGCCCTTGTCATCACAATGCTCCATGGTCCTTGAAATCAAAATGATCCATGACCTCTGTCATCACAATGCTCCAAACCCTTGTGATCACAATGTTCCATAACACTTGTCATCACAATGCTCCATGATGCCTGTCATCACAATACTCCATGCCCCTTTCATCACAATGCTCGATGACCTTTGTCACCAAAATTCTCAATACACTTGTCATCACAATGCTCCCTGACACTTGTCATCAGAATGATCCTTGAACCCTGTCATGAAATGGCTCCATGCCTTTTTCATCACAATGCCCCATGCCATTTTCTTCACAATGCTCCATGCCATTGTCATCAAAATACTCCACAAGCTTGTCATCAGAATGCTCCATGACCCTTGTCATCACAATTCTCCATGCACTTGTCAGCACAATGCTCCCTGACCCTTGTCATCACAATGCTCCAAGCCATTGTCATCACAATGCTCCATTACCTTTGTCATCAGAATCCTCCCTGACACTTGGCATCACAATGCTCCATGCCATCCTCATCACAATGGGGCATTACATATGTGATCACAATGCTCCCTGACACCTGTCTTCACAATACGGCATGACCTGGTCATCACAATGCTCCATGCCCTTGTCATCACAGTGTGCCATTCCAATTCTCATCGCAATACTCCATGAAAGTTGTTAGACCAATGTTCCATGTCCTTGTCATCACAATGCTCCATACCCTTGTTATCACAATGCTCCATGACCCCTGTCATCACAATGCTCCGTGACTCCAGTCATCACAATGCCTCATCACCTTTCTCATCACAATGGTCCATGCCCTCGTCATCAACAGTCTCTGTGACCTTTTTAACCACAATTCTCCATGAACTTTTCATCACAATGCTCTTTGACCCTTGTCATCACAATGCTCTATGCCTTTCTCAGCACAATGCTCCATGACCCTTGTCATCACAAAGCTCCATGCGCTTGTCAGCACAATGCTCCATGACACATGTCATCACAATGCACCATGCGCTTGTCATCACAGTGCTCAACAACATTGTCATCACAATGCTCCATAAAATTTGTCATCACAATGCTCCATGCACTTCTCATCAAAATGCTCTCTCACCACTGATATCACAATGCTACATCACTATTTGTCACAATACTCCCTCACCCCTGTCATCACAATGTTCCATGACTCCTGTCATCACAATGCTACATGCACTTATCATCACAATGTTCGATGACCCCTGAAATCACAATGTTCCATAACACCTGTCATCAAAATGTTCCATGACACTTTTCATCAAATTGCTCCATGACCCTGTCATCAGAATGCTCCCTGCCCTTCTCATCACAATGCACAATGCCCTTGCCATCAAAATGCTCCATGACCTTTGTCATCACAAAGATCCATGACCCTTGGCATCACAATGCTCCATGTCATTGTCATCACATTGCTCCATGCCCTTGTCTTCACATAGCTCCATGACACATGTCATCAGAATGCTCCATGGCCTTCTCATCACAATGCCCCAAGCCCTGGCCATCACAATGCTCCATTACCCCTGTCATAACAATGCTCCATGACCCCTGCCATCACGATGTTCCATGGCCTTGTCATCACAAGGCTCCATGACCCTTCTCATCACAATGCTCCAAGAACACTGTAATCACAATGCTCTCTGCCCCTTTTCATCTCAATGATCCATGAACCCTGTCATCACAATGCACTATGCCCATCATCATAATGCTTCATGCTATTGTCATAACAACGAAATCAGAATGTTCCATGACCTCTGTCATAACAATGTTCCAAACCCTTGTGATCACAATATTCCATAACACTTGTCATCACAATGCCCCAGAATGCTCGTCATCACAATTATCCATGGTCTTCTCATCACAATGCTCCATGACCTTCGTCATCACAATGCTCAATACACTTGTCATCAACATGCTCCCTGACACTTGTTGTCTGTATGCTCCTTGAACCCTGTCATGACAAGGCTCCATGCCTTTATCATCACAATGATCCATGCCCTTTTCATCACAATGCTCCAAGTCCCATGTAATCACAATGGTCCATGCCATTGTCATCACAAAGCTCAATGACGCATGTCATCAGAATGCTCCTTGGTCTATTCTTCACAATGCTCCCTGCCCTTGTCTTCACAATGTTCCAAGACCCCTGTAATCACAATGCTCCATTCCCCTTTTCATCAGTATGCTCCATGAGACTTGTCATCACAAGGCTCCATGGTTTTGTCATCACAATGCTCCAGGACCTTGTCATCACAATGCTTCACGACCTTGTCATCAAAATATTCAATGGCCTTTGTAATCATAATGCTCCAAACCCTAATCATCACAATGATCCATTATATTTGTCATCACAATCCTCCATTACATTTGGTATCACAAAGCTCCATGACATTGTCATCGCCATGGACCATGACATATGTCATCACAATGCTCCCTGACACCTGTCTTCACAATACTCCATGACCTTATCATCACAATGCTCCATGCCCTTGTCATCACAATGCACCATGCCCACTCTCATCACAATAATCTCTGAAACTTGTCAGACCAATGCTCCATGCCACTGTCATCACAATTCTCCATGCCCTTGTCATCACAATGTTCCATGACCCCTGTCATCACAATGCTCCGTGACTCCAGTCATCACAATGCTTCATAACGTTTGTCATCACAATGGTCCATGCCCGCGTCATCACAAGGCTATGTGACCTTTTTAACCACAATGATCCATGAACTTTTCATCACAATTCTCTGAGAAACTTGTTATCACAATGCTCCATGTCTTTGTCAGAACAATGCTCCATGACCATTGTCATCACAATGTGCCACGCGCATTTCATCACAACGTTCCAAACCTTGTCATTGCAATGCTCCATAAACCTTGTAATCACAATGGTCCATGCACTTCTCATCAAAATGCTCTCTCACCAGAGATATCACAATGTTCCATCACTAGTCATCACAATACACCCTCATCCTTGTAATCACAATGTTCCATGACACTGTCATCACAATGCTACATCCCCTTATCATCACAATGTTCCATGACCCCTGCCATCACAATGTTCCATAAGCACTGTCATCAAAATGCTCCATGACCCTTTCCATTCCAAAGCTCCAAAACCCCTGCCATCACAATGTTCTATAACCCCTGCCATCAAAATGTTCCATTACACTTTTTATCAAATTGCTGCATGACCCGGTCATCAAAATGGTCCCTGCCCTTCTCATCAAAATGCTCCATGACTTGTCATCACAAAGCTCCAAGACCCTTGGCATCACAGTGCTCCATGTCATTGTCATCATGATGCTCCATGAACCCTCTCATCACATTGCTCCATGCCCTTGTCATCACAAAGCTCCATGACACTTGTCATCACAATGCTCGATGCCCTTCTCATCACAATGCTCCATGCCCTTGTCATTACAGTCCTGCATGACCCATGTATCACAGTGTTCTGTGCCTTTGTCATCACAATGCTCCATGCCCACTCTCATCACAATAATCCATGAAACAGTTCAGACCAAAGTTCCATACCCTTTTCATCACAATGCTCCATTACCCCTGTCATAACAATGCACCATGACACCTGCCATCACAATGATCCACGGCCTAGTCATCAAAAGGTTCCATGATAATTCTCATCACAATGCTCAAGACCCCTGATATCACAATGCTCCATGCCCTGGTCATCACTAAGCTCCATGACGCACGTCATCAGAATGTTCCATGGCCTTCTCATCACAATGCTCCTTGCCCTTGTCATCACAATGCTCCAAGACCCTTGTCATCACAATGCTCCATGCCGCTTTTCATCTCAATGCTCCATGAACCCTGTCATCACAATGCACCATGCCCATCATCATAATGCTTTAGGCTATTGTCCTAACAATGAAATCAATATTCTGCATGACCTCTGTCATCATAATGCTCCAAACCCTTGTGATCACAATGTTGAATAACACGTATCATCACAAAACCCCATGATGCTCATCATCACAATTATCCATGGTCTTCTCATCACAATGCTCCATGATCTTTGTCATCACAATGCTCAATACACTTGTCATCACAATGCTCCCTGACCCTTGTCGTCAGTATGCTCCTTGAACCCTGTCATGACAAGTTTCCATGCATTTTTCATCACAATGATCCATGACCATTTCATCACAATGCTCCAAGGTCCCTGTAATCACAATGCTCCATGCCCTTGTCATCACAAAACTCCATGACGCATGTCATCAGAATGCTCCATGGCCTTCTCATCACAATGCTCTATGCCATAGTCATAACAATGCTCCAAGACCCCTGTAATCACAATGCTCCATGTCCCTTTTCATCAGAATGCTCCATGAGACTTGCCATCACAAGTCTCCATGGTCTTCTCATCACAATGTTCCAGGACCTTGACATCACAATGATCCATTCCCTTGTCATCACAATGCTCCATGACCCCTGTCATCACAATAATCCATGAACATTTTCAGCCCAATGCTCCACGACCTTCTCATCACAATGCTCCATTGCCAATATCATCACAATGCTCCATGACCACTGTCATCACAACACTCCATGACACCTGACAACACAATGATCCAGGACTCTGGTCATCACAATGCCCCATTCCCTTGTCGTCACAATGCTACATGACACCTGTCATCACAACTCTCCATGAACATTATCAGCCCAGTGCTCCATGACCCTTGTCATCACAATGATCCATGCCCTTGTCATCCCAATGCTCCATGACCCCTGTATTCACAATGCTCCTTGACGCTTGTCATCACAGTGCTCCATGACACCTGTCATCACAATGTTCCATGCCTTTGTCAGCAAAATGCTACATGACCTTGTCATTACAATGCTCTATGCGCTTGTCATCACAATACTCCATTTCCATTGTCATCACAATCCTCCATGAACTTTGGGATCACATTGCTTCATGCCCTTGTCATCACAATGCTCCATGCTCCTTGAAATCAAAATGATCCATGACCTCTGTCATCACAATGCTCCAAACCCTTGTGATCACAATGTTCCATAACACTTGTCCTCACAACGCTCCATGATGCCTGTCCTCACAATACTCCATGCCCTTTTCATCACAATGCTCCATGACGTTTGTCACCACAATTCTCAATACACTTGTCATCACAATGCTCCATGACCTTTGTCACCACAATTCTCAATACATTTGTCATCACAATGCTCCCTGACACTTGTCATCAGAATGCTCCTTGAACACTGTCACGAAAAGGCTCCATGCCTTTTTCATCACAATGCCCCATGCCATTTTCTTCACAATGCTCCATGCCATTGTCATCAAAATACTCCACAAGCTTGTCATCAGAATGCTCCATGACCCTTGTCATCACAATTCTCCATGCACTTGTCAGCACAATGCTCCCTGACCCTTGTCATCACAATGCTCCAAGCCATTGTCATCACAATGCTCCATTACCTTTGTCATCAGAATCCTCCCTGACACTTGGCATCACAATGCTCCATGCCATCCTCATCACAATGGGCCATTACATATGTGATCACAATGCTCCCTGACACCTGTCTTCACAATACGGCATGACCTGGTCATCACAATGCTCCATGCCCTTGTCATCGCAGTGTGCCATTCCAACTCTCATCGCAATACTCCATGAAAGTTATTAGACCAATGTTCCATGCCCTTGCCATCACAATGCTCCATGCCCTTGTTATCACAATGCTCCATGACCCTGTCATCACAATGCTCCGTGACTCCAGTCATCACAATGCTTCATGACCTTTGTCATCACAATGGTCCATGCCCTCGTCATCAACAGTCTCTGTGACCATTTTAACCACAATGCTCCATGAACTTTTCATCACAAGGCTCTTTGACCCTTGTCATCACAATGCTCTATGCATTTCTCAGCACAATGCTCCATGACCCTTGTCATCACAGTGCTCCATGCGCTTGGCAGTACAATGCTCCATGACACATGTCATCACAATGCACAACGCCCTTGCCATCAAAATGCTCCATGACCTTTGTCATCACAAAGATCCATGACCCTTGGCATCACAATGCTCCATGTCATTGTCATCACAGTGCTCCATGAACGCTCTCATCACATTGCTCCATGCCCTTGTCTTCACATAGCTCTATGACACATGTCATCAGAATGCTCCATGGCCTTCTCATCACAATGCTCCAAGCCCTTGCCATCACAATGCTCCATTACCCCTGTCATAACAATGCTCCATGACCCCTGCCATCACGATGTTCCATGGCCTTGTCATCACAAGGCTCCATGACCCTTCTCATCACAATGCTCCAAGAACACTGTAATCACAATGCTCTATGCCCCTTTTCATCTCAATGATCCATGAACCCTGTCATCACAATGCACTATGCCCATCATCATAATGCTTCATGCTACTGTCATAACAACGAAATCAAAATGTTCCATGACCTCTGTCATAACAATGTTCCAAACCCTTGTGATCACAATATTCCATAACACTTGTCATGACAATGCCCAGGATGCTCGTCATCACAATTATCCATGGTCTTCTCATCAAAATGCTCCATGACCTTCGTCATCAAAATGCTCAATACACTTGTCATCAACATGCTCCCTGACACTTGTTGTCTGTATGCTCCTTGAACCATGTCATGACAAGGCTCCATGCCTTTTTCATCACAATGATCCATGCCCTTTTCATCACAATGCTCCAAGTCCCTTGTAATCCCAATGGTCCATGCCATTGTCATCACAAAGCTCAATGATGCATGCCATCAGAATGCTCCTTGGTCTATTCTTCACAATGCTCCCTGCGCTTGTCTTCACAATGTTCCAAGACCCCTGTAATCACAATGCTCCATTCCCCTTTTAATCAGTATGCTCCATGAGACTTGTCATCACAAGGCTCCATGGTTTTGTCATCACAATGCTCCAGGACCTTGTCATCACAATGCTTCACGACCTTGTCATAAAAATTTTCAATGGCCTTTGTAATCAAAATGCTCCAAACCCTAATCATCACAATGATCCATTATATTTGTCATCACAATCCTCCATTACATTTGGTATCACAAAGTTCCATGCCATTGTCATCGCCATGGAGCATGACATATGTCATCACAATGCTCCCTGAAACCTGTCTTCACAATACTCCATGACCTTATCATCACAATGCTCCATGCCCTTGTCATCACAATGCACCATGCCCACTCTCATCACAATAATCTATGAAACTTGTCAGACCAATGCTCCATGCCACTGTCATCACAATTCTCCATGCCCTTTTCATCACAATGCTCCATGACCCCTGTCATCACAATGCTCCGTGACTCCAGTCATCACAATGCTTCATAACGTTTGTCATCACAATGGTCCATGCCCGCGTCATCACAAGGCTCTGTGACCTTTGTAACCACAATGCTCCATGAACTTTTCATCACAATTCTCTGAGAAACTTGTCATCACAATGCTCCATGCAATTGTCATCACAAAGCTCCATGACGCATGTCATCAGAATGTTCCATGGACTTCTCATCACAATGCTCCATGCCTTTGTCATCACAATGCTCCAAGACCTCTGTAATCACAATGCTCCATGCCCCCTTTTCATCTCAATGCTCCATGAACCCTGTCATCACAAGTCACCATGCCCATCATCATAATGCTTCAGGCTATTGTCAACACAATGAAATCAAAATGCTCCATGACCTCTGTCATCACAATGCTCCAAACCCGGGTAATAACAATGTTGCATAACTCTTATCATCACAACACCCCATGACACTCATCATCACATTTATCCAAGGGCTTCTCATCACAATGCTTCATGACCTTTGTCGTCACTATTCTTAATACACGTGTCATCACAAGGCTCCCTGACACTTGTCGTCAGTATGCTCCATGAACCCTGTCATGACAAGGCTCCATGCCTTTTTCATCACAATTATCCATGCACTTTTCCTCGCAAAGCTCCAAGACTCCTGTAATCACAATGCTCCATGCAGTTGACATCACAAAGCTCCATGACACATGACATCAGAATGTTCCATGGACTTCTCATCACAATGCTCCATGCCCTTCTCATCACAGTGCTCGAAGACCCCTACAATCACAATGCTCCATGCCCTTGTCATCAAAAACTCCATGACGCATGTCATCAGAATGTTCCATGGACTTCTCATCACAATGATCCATGCCCTTGTCATGACAATGCTCCAAGACCCCTGTAATCACAATGCTCCATGCCCCTTTTCATCTCAATGCACCATGAACCTTGTCATCACAAGGCACCATGCCCATCATCATAATGCTTCAGGCTATTGTCAACACAATGAAATCAAAATGCTCCATGACCTCTGTCATCACAATGCTCCAAACCCGGGTAATAAAAATGTTGCATAAAATTATCATCACAACACCCCATGACGCTCATCATTACATTTATCCATGGTCTTCTCATCACAATGCTCCATGACCATTGTCATCACAATTCTCAATACACTTGTCATCACAATGCTCCCTGACACTTGTCGTCAGTATGCTCCATTAACCCTGTCATGACAAGGCTCCATGCCTTTTTCATCACAATCATCCATGCCCTTTTCATCACAGTGCTCCAAGACCCCTATAATCACAATGCTCCATGCCCTTGTCATCACAAAACTCCATGACGCATGTGATCAGAATGTTCCATGGACTTCTCATCACAGTGCTCCAAGCCCCTTTTCATCTCAATGCTCAGTGAACCCTGTCATCACAAGGCACCATTCCCATCGTCATAATGCTTCAGCCTATTGTCAACACAATGAAATCAAAATGCTCCATGACCTCTGTCATCACAATGCTCCAAACCCTGGTGAACACAAGGTTGCATAAAACTTATCATCACATCACCCCATGATGCTCATCATCACAGTTATCCATGGTCTTCTCTTCACAATGCTCCATGACATTTGTCATCACAATTCTCAATACACTTGTCATCACAATGCTCCCTGACACTTGTCGTCAGTATGCTCCATGAACCCTGTCATGACAAGGCTCCATGCCTTTTTCATCACAATGATCCATGCCCTTTTCATCACAGTGCTCCAAGAACCCTGTAATCAAAATGCTCCATGACGCATGTGATCAGAATGTTCCATGGACTTCTCATCAAAATGCTCCATGCCCTTGTCATCACAATGCTCCAAGACCCCTCTAATCACAATGCTCCATGCCCCTTTTCATCTCAATGCTCCATGAACCCTGTCATCACAATGCACCATGCCCATCGTCATAATGCTTCAGGCTATTGTCATCACAATGAAATCAAAATGCTCCATGACCTCTGTCATCACAATGCTCCAAACCCTGGTGATCACAATATTGCATAACAATTATCATCACAACACCCCATGACGCTCATCATCACAATTATCCATGGTCTTCTCACCACAATGCTCCATGAACTTTGTCATCACAATTCTCAATACACTTGTCATCAAAATGCGCCCTGACACTTGTCGTCAGTATGCTCCATGAACCCTGTCATGACAAGGCTCCCTGCCTTTTTCATCACAATAATCCATGCCCTTTTCATCACAGTGTTCCAAGACCCCTCTAATCAGAATGCTCCATGACCTTGTCATCAGAAACCTCCATGACGCATGTGATCAGAATGTTCCATGGACTTTTCATCCCAATGCTCCATGCCATTGTCATCAAAATACTCCACAAGCTTGTCATCAGAATGCTCCATGACCCTTGTCATCACAATTCTCCATGCACTTCTCAGCACAATGCTCCCTGACCCTTGTCATCACAATGCTCCAAGCCATTGTCACCACAATGCTCCATTACGTTTGTCATCAGAATCCTCCATGACACTTGGCATCACAATTCTCCATGCCATTGTCATTACAATGGGCCATTACATATGTCATCACAATGCTCACTGACACCTCTCTTCACAATACTGCATGACCTGGTCATCACAATGCTCCATGCACTTGTCATCACAATGTGCCATTCCAACTCTCAACACAATAATCCATGAAACTTATTAGACCAATGCTCCATGCCCTTGTTATCACCATGCTCCATGCCCTTGTTATCACAATGTTCAAAACCACTATAATTAGAATGCTCCATGCCCCTTTTCATCAGTATGCTCCATGAGACTTGTCATCACAAGGCTGCATGGTTTTCTCATCACAATGCTCCAGGACCTTGTCATCACAATGCTTCACGACATTGTCATGAAAATTCTCAATGGCGCTTGTCATCATAATGCTCCAAGCCCGAGTCATGACAATGCTCCATTATATTTGTCATCACAATCCTCCCTTACATTTGGCATCAGAATGCTCCATGCCATTGTCATCGCAATGGACCATGATATATGTCATCACAATGCCCCCTGACACCTGTCTTCACAATACTCCATGCCCTTATCATCACAATGCTCCATTAACCCTGTCATAACAATGCACCATGACAGCTGCCATCACAATGATCCACGGCCTAGTGATCACAAGGTTCCATGATAATTCTCATCACAACGATCAAGACCCCTGATATCACAATGCTCCATGCCCTTGTCATCACAAAGCTCCATGACGCATGTCATCAGAATGTTCCATGGCCTTCTCATCACAATGCTCCATGCCCTTGTCATCACAATGCTCCAAGACCCTTGTCATCACAATGCTCCATGCCGCATTTCATCTCAATGCTCCATGAAATCTGTCATCACAATGCTCCAAGACCCTTGTAATCACAATGCTCCATGACGCTTTTCATCTCAATGCTCCATGAACCCTGTCATCACAATGCACCATGCCCATCATCATAATGCTTCAGGCTATTGTCATCACAATGAAATCAATATTCTGAATGACCTCTGTCATCATAATGCTCCAAACCCTTGTGATCACAATGTTGCATAACACGTATCATCACAACACCCCATGATGCTCATCATCACAATTATCCATAGTCTTCTCATCACAATGCTCCATGATCTTTGTCATAACAATGCTCAATACACTTGTCATCACAATGCTCCCTGACCCTTGTCGTCAGTATGCTCCTTGAACCCTGTCATGACAAGTTTCCATGCATTTTTCATCACAATGATCCATGACCATTTCATCACAATTCTCCAAGCTCCCTGTAATCACAATGCTCCATGCCCTTGTCATCACAAAACTCGATGACGCATGTCATCAGAATGCTCCATGGGCTTCTCATCACAATGCTCTATGCCCTAGTCATAACAATGCTCCAAGACCCCTGTAATCACAATGCTCCATGCCCCTTTTCATCAGAATGCTCCATGAGACTTGCCATCACAAGTCTCCATGGTCTTCTCATCACAATGTTCCAGGACCTTGACATCATCATGATCCATTCCCTTGTCATCACAATGCTCCATGACACCTGTCATCAAAATAATCCATGAACATTTTCAGCCCAATGCTCCACGACCTTCTCATCACAATGCTCCATTGCCAATATCATCACAATGCTCCATGACCACTGTCATCACAACACTCCATGACACCTGACAACACAATGATCCAGGACTCTTGTCATCACAATGCTCCATTCCCTTGTCGTCACAATGCTACATGACACCTGTCAGCACAACTCTCTATGAACATTTTCAGCCCAGTGCTCCATGACCCTTGTCATCACAATGATCCATGCCCTTGTCATCCCAATGCTCCATGACCCCTGTATTCACAATGCTCCTTGACGCTTGTCATCACAGTGCTCCATGACACATGTCATCAAAATGCTCCATGCCTTTGTCAGCAAAATGCTACATGACCTTGTCATTACAATGCTCTATGCGCTTGTCATCACAATACTCCATTTCCATAGTCATCACAATCCTCCATAAACTTTGGGATCACATTGCTTCATGCCCTTGTCATCACAATGCTCCATGCTCCTTGAAATCAAAATGATCCATGACCTCTGTCATCACAATGCTCCAAACCCTTGTGATCACAATGTTCCATAACACTTGTCATCACAATGCTCCATGATGCCTGTCATCACAATACTCCATGCCCCTTTCATCACAATGCTCGATGACCTTTGTCACCACAATTCTCAATACACTTGTCATCAAAATGCTCCCTGACACTTGTCATCAGAATGATCCTTGAACCCTGTCATGAAATGGCTCCATGCCTTTTTCATCACAATGCCCTATGCCATTTTCATCACAATGCTCCATGCCATTGTCATCAAAATACTCCACAAGCTTGTCATCAGAATGCTCCATGACCCTTGTCATCACAATTCTCCATGCACTTGTCAGCACAATGCTCCCTGACCCTTGTCATCACAATGCTCCAAGCCATTGTCATCACAATGCTCCATTACCTTTGTCATCAGAATCCTCCCTGACACTTGGCATCACAATGCTCCATGCCATCCTCATCACAATGGGTCATTACATATGTGATCAGAATGCTCCCTGACACCTGTCTTCACAATACGGCATGACCTGGTCATCACAATGCTCCATGCCCTTGTCATCACAGTGTGCCATTCCAATTCTCATCGCAATACTCCATGAAAGTTGTTAGACCAATGTTCCATGTCCTTGTCATCACAATGCTCCATACCCTTGTTATCACAATGCTCCATGACCCCTGTCATCACAATGCTCCGTGACTCCAGTCATCACAATGCCTCATCACCTTTCTCATCACAATGGTCCATGCCCTCGTCATCAACAGTCTCTGTGACCTTTTTAACCACAATGCTCCATGAACTTTTCATCACAATGCTCTTTGACCCTTGTCATCACAATGCTCTATGCCTTTCTCAGCACAATGCTCCATGACCCTTGTCATCACAAAGCTCCATGCGCTTGTCAGCACAATGCTCCATGACACATGTCATCACAATGCACCATGCGCTTGTCATCACAGTGCTCCACAACATTGTCATCACAATGCTCCATAAAATTTGTCATCACAATGCTCCATGCACTTCTCATCAAAATGCTCTCTCACCACTGATATCACAATGCTCCATCACTATTTGTCACAATACTCCCTCACCCCTGTCATCACAATGTTCCATGACTCCTGTCATCACAATGCTACATGCACTTATCATCACAATGTTCGATGACCCCTGAAATCACAATGTTCCATAACACCTGTCATCAAAATGTTCCATGACACTTTTCATCAAATTGCTCCATGACCCTGTCATCAGAATGCTCCCTGCCCTTCTCATCACAATGCACAATGCCCTTGCCATCAAAATGCTCCATGACCTTTGTCATCACAAAGATCCATGACCCTTGGCATCACAATGCTCCATGTCATTGTCATCACATTGCTCCATGCCCTTGTCTTCACATAGCTCCATGACACATGTCATCAGAATGCTCCATGGCCTTCTCATCACAATGCCCCAAGCCCTGGCCATCACAATGCTCCATTTCCCCTGTCATAACAATGCTCCATGACCCCTGCCATCACGATGTTCCATGGCCTTGTCATCACAAGGCTCCATGACCCTTCTCATCACAATGCTCCAAGAACACTGTAATCACAATGCTCTCTGCCCCTTTTCATCTCAATGATCCATGAACCCTGTCATCACAATGCACTATGCCCATCATCATAATGCTTCATGCTATTGTCATAACAACGAAATCAGAATGTTCCATGACCTCTGTCATAACAATGTTCCAAACCCTTGTGATCACAATATTCCATAACACTTGTCATCACAATGCCCCAGAATGCTCGTAATCACAATTATCCATGGTCTTCTCATCACAATGCTCCATGACCTTCGTCATCACAATGCTCAATACACTTGTCATCAACATGCTCCCTGACACTTGTTGTCTGTATGCTCCTTGAACCCTGTCATGACAAGGCTCCATGCCTTTATCATCACAATGATCCATGCCCTTTTCATCACAATGCTCCAAGTCCCATGTAATCACAATGGTCCATGCCATTGTCATCACAAAGCTCAATGACGCATGTCATCAGAATGCTCCTTGGTCTATTCTTCACAAAGCTCCCTGCCCTTGTCTTCACAATGTTCCAAGACCCCTGTAATCACAATGCTCCATTCCCCTTTTCATCAGTATGCTCCATGAGACTTGTCATCACAAGGCTCCATGGTTTTGTCATCACAATGCTCCAGGACCTTGTCATCACAATGCTTCATGACCTTGTCATCAAAATTTTCAATGGCCTTTGTAATCATAATGCTCCAAACCCTTATCATCACAATGATCCATTATATTTGTCATCACAATCCTCCATTACATTTGGTATCACAAAGCTCCATGCCATTGTCATCGCCATGGACCATGACATATGTCATCACAATGCTCCCTGACACCTGTCTTCACAATACTCCATGACCTTATCATCACAATGCTCCATGCCCTTGTCATCACAATGCACCATGCCCACTCTCATCACAATAAACTATGAAACTTATCAGACCAATGCTCCATGCCACTGTCATCACAATTCTCCATGCCCTTGTCATCACAATGTTCCATGACCCCTGTCATCACAATGCTCCGTGACTCCAGTCATCACAATGCTTCATAACGTTTGTCATCACAATGGTCCATGCCCGCGTCATCACAAGGCTATGTGACCTTTGTAACCACAATTATCCATGAACTTTTCATCACAATTCTCTGAGAAACTTGTTATCACAATGCTCCATGTCTTTGTCAGAACAGTGCTCCATGAACATTGTCATCACAATGTGCCACGCGCATTTCATCACAACGTTCCAAACCTTGTCATTGCAATGCTCCATAAACCTTGTAATCACAATGGTCCATGCACTTCTCATCAAAATGCTCTCTCACCAGAGATATCACAATGTTCCATCACTAGTCATCACAATACACCCTCATCCTTGTAATCACAATGTTCCATGACCCTGTCATCACAATGCTACATCCCCTTATCATCACAATGTTCCATGACCCCTGCCATCACAATGTTCCATAAGCCCTGTCATCAAAATGCTCCATGACCCTTTCCATCCCAAAGCTCCAAAACCCCTGCCATCACAATGTTCTATAACCCCTGCCATCAAAATGTTCCATTACACTTTTTATCAAATTGCTGCATGACCCGGTCATCAAAATGGTCCCTGCCCTTCTCATCAAAATGCTCCATGACTTGTCATCACAAAGCTCCAAGACCCTTGGCATCACAGTGCTCCATGTCATTGTCATCACGATGCTCCATGAACCCTCTCATCACATTGCTCCATGCCCTTGTCATCACAAAGCTCCATGACACTTGTCATCACAATGCTCGATGCCCTTCTCATCACAATGCTCCATGCCCTTGTCATTACAGTCCTGCATGACCCATGTATCACAGTGTTCCGTGCCCTTGTCATCACAATGCTCCATGCCCACTCTCATCACAATAATCCATGAAATATTTCAGACCAAAGTTCCATACCCTTCTCATCACAATGCTCCATTACCCCTGTCATAACAATGCACCATGACAGCTGCCATCACAATGATCCACGGCCTAGTCATCACAAGGTTCCATGATAATTCTCATCACAATGCTCAAGACCCCTGATATCACAATGCTCCATGCCCTTGTCATCACAAAGCTCCATGACGCATGTCATCAGAATGTTCCATGGTCTTCTCACCACAGTGCTCCATGCCCTTGTCATCAAAATGCTCCAAGACCCTTGTCATCACAATGCTCCATGCCCCATTTCATGTCAATGCTCCATGATATCTGTCATCACAATGCTCCAAGACCCTTGTAATCACAATGCTCCATGCCCCTTTTCATCTCAATGCTCCATGAACGCTGTCATCACAATGAACAATGCCCATCATCATAATGCTTCAGGCTATTGTCATCACAATGAAATCAATATTCTGCATGACCTCTGTCATCATAATGCTCCAAATCCTTGTGATCACAGTGTTGCATAACACGTATCATCACAACACCCCATGACGCTCATCATCACAATTATCCATGGTCTTCTCATCACAATGCTCCATGATCTTTGTCATCACAATGCTCAATACACTTGTCATCACAATGCTCCCTGACCCTTGTCGTCAGTATGCTCCTTGAACCCTGTCATGACAAGTTTCCATGCATTTTTCATCACAATGATCCATGACCATTTCATCACAATGCTCCAAGGTCCCTGTAATCACAATGCTCCATGCCCTTGTCATCACAAAACTCCATGACGCATGTCATCAGAATGCTCCATGGCCTTCTCATCACAATGCTCTATGCCCTAGTCATAACAATGCTCCGAGACCCCTGTAATCACAATGCTCCATGTCCCTTTTCATCAGAATGCTCCATGGACTTGCCATCACAAGTCTCCATGGCCTTCTCATCACAATGTTCCAGGACCTTGACATCACCAGGATCCATGCCCTTGTCATCACAATGCTCCATGACCCCTGTCATCACAATAATCCATGAACATTTTCAGCCCAATGCTCCACGACCTTCTCATCACAATGCTCCATTGCCAATATCATCACAATGCTCCATGACCACTGTCATCACAACACTCCATGACACCTGACAACACAATGATCCAGGACTCTTGTCATCACAATGCTCCATTCCCTTGTCGTCACAATGCTACATGACACCTATCATCACAACACTCCATGAACATTTTCATCCCAGTGCTCCATGACCCTTGTCATCACAATGATCCATGCCCTTGTCATCCCAATGCTCCATGACCCCTGTATTCACAATGCTCCTTGACGCTTGTCATCACAGTGCTCCAAGACACATGTCATCACAATGCTCCATGCCTTTGTCAGCAAAATGCTACATGACCTTGTCATTACAATGCTCTATGCGCTTATCATCACAATACTCCATTTCCATTGTCATCACAATCCTCCATGAACTTTGGGATCACATTGCTTCATGCCCTTGTCATCACAATACTCCATGCTCCTTGAAATCAAAATGATCCATGACCTCTGTCATCACAATGCTCCAAACCCTTGTGATCACAATGTTCCATAACACTTGTCATCACAACGCTCCATGATGCCTGTCATCACAATACTCCATGCCCTTTTCATCACAATGCTCCATGACCTTTGTCACCACAATTCTCAATACACTTGTCATCACAATCCTCCCTGACACTTGTCATCAGAATGCTCCTTGAACCCTGTCACGAGAAGGCTCCATGCCTTTTTCATCACAATGCCCCATGCCATTTTCATCTGAATGCTCCATGCCATTGTCATCAAAATACTCCACAAGCTTGTCATCAGAATGCTCCATGACCCTTGTCATCACAATTCTCCATGCACTTTTCAGCACAATGCTCCCTGGCCCTTGTCTTCACAATGCTCCAAGCCATTGTCATAACAAGGCTCCATTACATTTGTCATCAGGATCCTCCCTGACACTTGGACTTACAGTGCTCCATGCCATCCTCATCACAATGGGCCATTACATATGTGATCACAATGCTCCCTGACACCTCTCTTCACAATACGGCATGACCTGGTAATCACAATGCTCCATGCCCTTGTCATCACAGTGTGCCATACCAACTCTCATCGCAATACTCCATGAAAGTTATTAGACCAATGTTCCATGTCCTTGTCATCACAATGCTCCATGCCCTTGTTACCACAATGCTCCATGACCCCTATCATCACAGTGCTCCCTGACTCCAGTCATCACAATGCTTCATGACTTTGTCATCACAATGGTCCATGCCCTCGTCATCAACAGTCTCTGTGACCATTTTAACCACAATGCTCCATGAACTTTTCATCACAATGCTCTTTGACCCTTGTCATCACAATGCTCTATGCCTTTCTCAGCACAATGCTCAATGACCCTTGTCATCACAATGCACCATGCGTTTCTCATCACAGTGCTCCACAACATTGTCATCACAATGCTCCATAAAATTTGTCATCACAATGCTCCATGCACTTCTCATCAAAATGCTCTCTCACCACTGATATCACAATGCTACATCACTATTTGTCAATATACTCCCTCACCCCTGTCATCACAATGTTCCATGACTCCTGTCATCACAATGCTACATGCACTTATCATCACAATGTTCGATGACCCCTGAAATCACAATGTTCCATAACACCTGTCATCAAAATATTCCTTGACACTTTTCATCAAATTGCTCCATGACCCTGTCATCAGAATGCTCCCTGCCCTTCTCATCACAGTGCACAACGCCCTTGCCATCAAAATGCTCCATGACCTTTGTCATCACAAAGATCCATGACCCTTGGCATCACAATGCTCCATGTCATTGTCATCACAGTGCTCCATGAACGCTCTCATCACATTGCTCCATGCCCTTGTCTTCACATAGCTCCATGACACATGTCATCAGAATGCTCCATGGCCTTCTCATCACAATGCTCCAAGCCCTTGCCATCACAATGCTCCATTACCCCTGTCATAACCATGACCCATGACCCCTGCCATCACGATGTTCCATGGCCTTGTCATAACAAGGCTCCATAACCCTTCTTATCACAATGCTCCAGTAACACTGTAATCACAATGCTCTATGCCCCTTTTCATCTCAATGATCCATGAACCCTGTCATCACAATGCACCATGCCCATCATCATAATGCTTCATGCAATTGTCATCACAACGAAATCAAAATGTTCCATGACCTCTGTCATAACAATGCTCCAAACCCTTGTGATCACAATATTCCATAACACTTGTCATCACAATGCCCCAGGATGCTCGTCATCACAATTATCCATGGTCTTCTCATCACAATGCTCCATGACTTTCGTCATCAAAATGCTCAATCCACTTGTCATCAACATGCTCCCTGACACTTGTTGTCTGTATGCTCCTTGAACCCTGTCATGACAAGGCTCCATGCCTTTTTCATCACAATGATCCATGCCCTTTTCATCACAATGCTCCAAGTCCCATGTAATCACAATGGTACATGCCATTGTCATCACAAAGCTCAATGACGCATGCCATCAGAATGCTCCTTGGTCTTCTCCTCACAATGCTCCATGCCCTTGTCTTCACAATGTTCCATGCCCTTGTCATCACAATGCTCCATGCCCATGTTATCACAATGCTCCATGACCCCTGTCATCACAATGCTCCGTGACTCCAGTCATCACAATGCTTCATGACTTTTGTCATCACAATGGTCCATGCCCTCGTCATCAACCATCTCTGTGACCTTTTTAACCACAATGCTCCATGAACATTCTCAGCACAATGCTCCATGACCCTTGTCATCACATTTCTCCATGCGCTTTTCAGCACAATGCTCCATGACACATGTCATCACAATGCACCATGCGCTTGTCATCACAGTGCTCCACAACATTGTCATCACAATGCTCCATAAAATTTGTCATCACAATGCTCCATGCACTTCTCATCAAAATGCTCTCTCACCACTGATATAACAATGCTACATCACTATTTGTCACAATACTCCCTCACCCCTGTCATCACAATGTTCCATGACTCTTGTCATCACAATGCTACATGCACTTATCATCACAATGTTCGATGACCCCTGAAATCACAATGTTCCATAACACCTGTCATCAAAATGTTCCATGACACTTTTCATCAAATTGCTCCATGACCCTGTCATCAGAATGCTCCCTGCCCTTCTCATCACAATGCACAACGCCCTTGCCACCAAAATGCTCCATGACCTTTGTCATCACAAAGATCCAAGACCCTTGGCATCACAATGCTCCATGTCATTGTCATCACAATGCTCCATGAACCCTCTCATCACATTGCTCCATGCCCTTGTCATCACACAGCTCCATGACACTTGTCATCACAATGCTCGATGCCCTTCTCATCACAATGCTCCATGCCTTTGTCAATACAGTCCTGCATGACCCATATATCACAGTGTTCCGTGCCCTTGTCATCACAATGCTCCTTGCCCACACTCATCACAATAATCCATGAAACATTTCAGACCAAAGTTCCATACCCTTCTCATCACAATGCTCCATTACCCCTGTCATAACAATGCACCATGACACCTGCCATCACAATGATCCACGGCCTAGTGATCACAAGGTTCCATGATAATTCTCATCACAATGCTCAAGACCCCTGATATCACAATGCTCCATGCCCTTGTCATCACAAAGCTCCATGACGCATGTCATCAGAATGTTCCATGGCCTTCTCATCACAATGCTCCATGCCCTTGTCATCACAATGCTCCAAGACCCTTGTCATCACAATGCTCCATGCCGCATTTCATCTCAATGCTCCATGAAATCTGTCATCACAATGCTCCAAGACCCTTGTAATCACAATGCTCCATGCCGCTTTTCATCTCAATGCTCCATGAACCCTGTCATCACAATGCACCATGCCCATCATCATAATGCTTCAGGCTATTGTCATCACAATGAAATCAATATTCTGCATGACCTCTGTCATCATAATGCTCCAAACCCTTGTGATCACAATGTTGCATAACACGTATCATCACAACACCCCATGATGCTCATCATCACAATTATCCATAGTCTTCTCATCACAATGCTCCATGATCTTTGTCATAACAATGCTCAATACACTTGTCATCACAATGCTCCCTGACCCTTGTCGTCAGTATGCTCCGTGAACCCTGTCATGACAAGTTTCCATGCATTTTTCATCACAATGATCCATGACCATTTCATCACAATGCTCCAAGGTCACTGTAATCACAATGCTCCATGCCCTTGTCATCACAAAACTCCATGACGCATGTCATCAGAATTCTCCATGGCCTTCTCATCACAATGCTCTATGCCCTACTCATAACAATGCTCCAAGACACCTGTAATCACAATGCTCCATGCCCCTTTTCATCAGAATGCTCCATGAGACTTGCCATCACATGTCTCCATGGTCTTCTCATCACAATGTTCCAGGACCTTGACATCATCATGATCCATTCCCTTGTCATCACAATGCTCCATGAACCCTGTCATCAAAATAATCCATGAACATTTTCAGCCAAATGCTCCACGACCTTCTCATCACAATGCTCCATTGCCAATATCATCACAATGCTCCATGACCACTGTCACCACAACACTTCATGACACCTGACAACACAATGATCCAGGACTCTTGTCATCACAATGCTCCATTCCCTTGTCGTCACAATGCTACATGACACCTGTCAGCACAACTCTCCATGAACATTTTCAGCCCAGTGCTCCATGACCCTTGTCATCACAATGATCCATGCCCTTGTCATCCCAATGCTCCATGACCCCTGTATTCACAATGCTCCTTGACGCTTGTCATCACAGTGCTCCATGACACATGTCATCACAATGCTCCATGCCTTTTTCAGCAAAATGCTATATGACCTTGTCATTACAATGCTCTATGCGCTTGTCATCACAATACTCCATTTCCATAGTCATCACAATCCTCCATGAACTTTGGGATCACATTGCTTCATGCCCTTGTCATCACAATTCTCCATGCTCTTTGAAATCAAAATGATCCATGACCTCTGTCATCACAATGCTCCAAACCCTTGTGATCACAATGTTCCATAACCCTTTTCATCACAATGCTCCTTGATGCCTGTCATCACAATACTCCATGCCCCTTTCATCACAATGCTCGATGACCTTTGTCACCACAATTCTCAATACACTTGTCATCACAATGCTCCCTGACACTTGTCATCAGAATGATCCTTGAACCCTGTCATGAAATGGCTCCATGCCTTTTTCATCACAATGCCCTATGCCATTTTCATCACAATGCTCCATGCCATTGTCATCAAAATACTACACAAGCTTGTCATCAGAATGCTCCATGACCCTTGTCATCACAATTCTCCATGCACTTGTCAGCACAATGCTCCCTGACCCTTGTCATCACAATGCTCCAAGCCATTGTCATCACAATGCTCCATTACCTTTGTCATCAGAATCCTCCCTGACACTTGGCCTCACAATGCTCCATGCCATCCTCATCACAATGGGCCATTACATATGTGATCACAATGCTCCCTGACACTTGTTTTCACAATACGGCATGACCTGGTCATCACAATTCTCCATGCCCTTGTCATCACAGTGTGCCATTCCAATTCTCATCGCAATACTCCATGAAAGTTGTTAGACCAATGTTCCATGTCCTTGTCATCACAATGCTCCATACACTTGTTATCACAATGCTCCATGACCCCTGTCATCACAATGCTCCGTGACTCCAGTCATCACAATGCCTCATGACCTTTGTCATCACAATGGTCCATGTCCTCGTCATCAACAGTCTCTGTGACCTTTTTAACCACAATGCTCCATGAACTTTTCATCACAATGCTCTTTGACCCTTGTCATCACAATGCACCATGCGCTTGTCATCACAGTGCTCCACAACATTGTCATCACAATGCTCCATAAAATTTGTCATTACAATGCTCCATGCGCTTCTCATCAAAATGCTCTCTCACCACTGATATCACAATGCTACATCACTATTTGTCACAATACTCCCTCACCCCTGTCATCACAATGTTCCATGACACCTGTCATCACAATGCTACATGCACTTATCATCACAATGTTCGATGACCCCTGAAATCACAATGTTCCATAACACCTGTCATCAAAATGTTCCATGACACTTTTCATCAAATTGCTCCATGACCATGTCATCAGAATGCTCCCTGCCCTTCTCATCACAATGCACAACGCCCTTGCCATCAAAATGCTCCATGACCTTTGTCATCACAAAGATCCATGACCCTTAGCA
Source organism: Mesoplodon densirostris (assembly GCF_025265405.1). Taxonomy (NCBI): domain Eukaryota; kingdom Metazoa; phylum Chordata; class Mammalia; order Artiodactyla; family Ziphiidae; genus Mesoplodon; species Mesoplodon densirostris. The sequence continues at coordinate 10,161,453 of NW_026778195.1, read as the reverse complement.
TCACAATGCTCCATGTCATTGTCATCACAATGCTCCATGAACGCTCTCATCACATTGCTCCATGCCATTGTCTTCACATAGCTCCATGACACATGACAACAGAATGCTCCATGGCCTTCTAATCACAATGCCCCTAGCCCTGGCCATCACAATGCTCCATTACCCCTGTCATAACAATGCTCCATGACCCCTGCCATCACGATGTTCCATGGCCTTGTCATCACAAGGCTCCATGACCCTTCTCATCACAATGCTCCAAGAACACTGTAATCACAATGCTCTATGCCCCTTTTCATCTCAATGATCCATGAACCCTGTCATCACAATGCACTATGCCCATCATCATAATGCTTCATGCTATTGTCATAACAACGAAATCAGAATGTTCCATGACCTCTGTCATAACAATGTTCCAAACCCTTGTGATCACAATATTCCATAACACTTGTCATCACAATGCCCCAGGATGCTCGTCATCACAATTATCCATGGTCTTCTCATCACAATGCTCCATGACCTTCGTCATCAAAATGCTCAATACACTTGTCATCAACATGCTCCCTGACACTTGTTGTCTGTATGCTCCTTGAACCCTGTCATGACAAGGCTCCATGCCTTTTTCATCACAATGATCCATGCCCTTTTCATCACAATGCTCCAAGTCCCATGTAATCACAATTGTCCATGCCATTGTCATCACAAAGCTCAATGACGCATGTCATCAGAATGCTCCTTGGTCTATTCTTCACAATGCTCCCTGCCCTTGTCTTCACAATGTTCCAAGACCCCTGTAATCACAATGCTCCATTCCCCTTTTCATCAGTATGCTCCATGAGACTTGTCATCACAAGGCTCCATGGTTTTGTCATCACAATGCTCCAGGACCTTGTCATCAAAATTTTCAATGGCCTTTGTAATCATAATGCTCCAAACCCTAATCATCACAATGATCCATTATATTTGTCATCACAATCCTCCATTACATTTGGTATCACAAAGCTCCATGCCATTGTCATCGCCATGGACCATGACATATGTCATCACAATGTTCCTGACACCTGTCTTCACAATACTCCATGACCTTATCATCACAATGCTCCATGCCCTTGTCATCACAATGCACCATGCCCACTCTCATCACAATAATCTATGAAACTTGTCAGACCAATGCTCCATGCCACTGTCATCACAATTCTCCATGCCCTTGTCATCAAAATGCTCCATGACCCCTGTCATCACAATGCTCCGTGACTCCAGTCATCACAATGCTTCATAACGTTTGTCATCACAATGGTCCATGCCCGCGTCATCACAAGGCTCTGTGACCTTTGTAACCACAATGCTCCATGGACTTTTCATCACAGTTCTCTGAGAAACTTGTTATCACAATGCTCCATGTCTTTGTCAGAACAGTGCTCCATGAACATTGTCATCACAATGTGCCACGTGCATTTCATCACAACGTTCCAAACCTTGTCATTGCAATGCTCCATAAACCTTGTAATCACAATGGTCCATGCACTTCTCATCAAAATGCTCTCTCACCAGAGATATCACAATGTTCCATCACTAGTTATCACAATACACCCTCATCCTTGTAATCACAATGTTCCATGACACTGTCATCACAATGCTACATCCCCTTATCATCACAATGTTCCATGACCCCTGCCATCACAATGATCCATAAGCCCTGTCATCAAAATGCTCCATGACCCTTTCCATCCCATAGCTCCAAGACCCCTGCCATCACAATGTTCTATAAACCCTGCCATCAAAATGTTCCATTACACTTTTTATCAAATTGCTGCATGACCCGGTCATCAAAATGCTCCCTGCCCTTCTCATCAAAATGCTCCATGACTTGTCATCACAAAGCTCCAAGACCCTTGGCATCACAATGCTCCATGTCATTGTCATCACAATGCTCCATGAACCCTCTCATCACATTGCTCCATGCCCTTGTCATCACAAAGCTCCATGACACTTGTCATCACAATGCTCGATGCCCTTCTCATCACAATGCTCCATGCCCTTGTCATTACAATCCTGCATGACCCATGTATCACAGTGTTCTGTGCCCTTGTCATCACAATGCTCCATGCCCACTCTCATCACAATAATCCATGAAACATTTCAGACCAAAGTTCCATACCCTTCTCATCACAATGCTCCATTACCCCTGTCATAACAATGCACCATGACACCTGCCATCACAATGATCCATGGCCTAGTCATCAAAAGGTTCCATGATAATTCTCATCACAATGCTCAAGACCCCTGATATCACAATGCTCCATGCCCTGGTCATCACAAAGCTCCATGACGCACGTCATCAGAATGTTCCATGGCCTTCTCATCACAATGCTCCTTGCCCTTGTCATCACAATGCTCCAAGACCCTTGTCATCACAATGCTCCATGCCGCTTTTCATCTCAAAGCTCCATGAACCCTGTCATCACAATGCACCGTGCCAATCATCATAATGCTTCAGGCTATTGTCATCACAATGAATTCAATATTCTGCATGACCTCTGTCATCATAATGCTCCAAACCCTTGTGATCACAATGTTGCATAACACGTATCATCACAACACCCCATGACGCTCATCATCACAATTATCCATGGTCTTCTCATCACAATGCTCCATGATCTTTGTCATCACAATGCTCAATCCACTTGTCATCACAATGCTCCCTGACCCTTGTCGTCAGTATGCTCCTTGAACCCTGTCATGACAAGTTTCCATGCATTTTTCATCACAATGATCCATGACCATTTCATCACAATGCTCCAAGTTCCCTGTAATCACAATGCTCAATGCCCTTGTCATCACAAAACTCCATGACTCATGTCATCAGAATGCTCCATGGCCTTCTCATCACAATTCTCTATGCCCTAGTCATAACAATGCTCCAAGACCCCTGTAATCACAATGCTCCATGCCCCTTTTCATCAGAATGCTCCATGAGACTTGCCATCACAAGTCTCCATGGTCTTCTCATCACAATGTTCCAGGACCTTGACATCACCATGATCCATTCCCTTGTCATCACAATGCTCCATGACCCCTGTCATCACAATAATCCATGAACATTTTCATCCCAATGCTCCACGACCTTCTCATCACAATGCTCCATTGCCAATATCATCACAATGCTCCATGACCACTGTCATCACAACACTCCATGACACCTGACAACACAATGATCCAGGACTCTTGTCATCACAATGCCCCATTCCCTTGTCGTCACAATGCTACATGACACCTGTCATCACAACTCTCCATGAATATTTTCAGCCCAGTGCTCCATGACCCTTGTCATCAAAATGATCCATGCCCTTGTCATCCCAATGCTCCATGACCCCTGTATTCACAATGCTCCTTGACGCTTGTCATCACAGTGCTCCATGACACCTGTCATCACAATGCTCCATGCCTTTGTCAGCAAAATGCTACATGACCTTGTCATTACAATGCTCTATGCGCTTGTCATCACAATACTCCATTTCCATTGTCATCACAATCCTCCATGAACTTTGGGATCACATTGCTTCATGCCCTTGTCATCACAATGCTCCATGCTACTTGAAATCAAAATGATCCATGACCTCTGTCATCACAATGCTCCAAACCCTTGTGATCACAATGTTCCATATCACTTGTCATCACAACGCTCCATGATGCCTGTCATCACAATACTCCATGCCCTTTTCATCACAATGCTCCATGACGTTTGTCACCACAATTCTCAATACACTTGTCATCACAATGCTCCATGACCTTTGTCACCACAATTCTCAGTACACTTGTCATCACAATGCTCCCTGACACTTGTCATCAGAATGCTCCTTGAACACTGTCACGAAAAGGCTCCATGCCTTTTTCATCACAATGCCCCATGCCATTTTCTTCACAATGCTCCATGCCATTGTCATCAAAATACTCCACAAGCCTGTCATCAGAATGCTCCATGACTCTTGTCATCACAATTCTCCATGCACTTGTCAGCACAATGCTCCCTGACCCTTGTCATCACAATGCTCCAAGCCATTGTCATCACAATCCTCCATGACCTTTGTCATCAGAATCCTCCCTGACATTTGGCATCACAATGCTCCATGCCATCCTCATCACAATGGGCCATTACATATGTGATCACAATGCTCCCTGACACCTGTCTTCACAATACGGCATGACCTGGTCATCACAATGCTCCATGCCCTTGTCATCACAGTGTGCCATTTCAACTCTCATCCCAATACTCCATGAAAGTTATTAGACCAATGTTCCATGCCCTTGCCATCTCAATGCTCCATGCCATTGTTATCACAATGTTCCATGACCCTGTCATCACAATGCTCCGTGACTCCAGTCATCATAATGCTTCATGACCTTTGTCATCACAATGGTCCATGCCCTCGTCATCAACAATCTCTGTGACCTTTTTAACCACAATGCTCAATGAACTTTTCATCACAATGCTCTTTGACACTTGTCATCACAATGCTCTATGCCTTTCTCAGCACAATGCTCCATGACCCTCGTCATCACAATGCACAACGCCCTTGCCATCAAAATGCTCCATGACCTTTGTCATCACAAGGATCCATGACCCTTGGCATCACAATGCTCCATGTCATTGTCATCACAGTGCTCCATGAACGCTCTCATCACATTGCTCCATGCTCTTGTCTTCACATAGCTCCATGACACATGTCATCAGAATGCTCCATGGCCTTCTCATCACAATGCTCCAAGCCCTTGCCATCACAATGCTCCATTACCCCTGTCATAACAATGCTCCATGACCCCTGCCATCACGATGTTGCATGGCCTTGTCATCACAAGGCTCTATGACCCTTCTCATCACAATGCTCCAAGAACACTGTAATGACAATCCTCTATGCCCCTTTTCATCTCAATGATCCATGAACCCTGTCATCACAATGCACCATGCCCATCATCATAATGCTTCATGCTATTGTCATCACAACGAAATCAAAATGTTCCATGACCTCTGTCATAACAATGCTCCAAACCCTTGTGATCACAATATTCCATAACACTTGTCATCACAATGCCCCAGGATGCTCGTCATCACAATTATCCATGGTCTTCTCATCACAATGCTCCATGACCTTCGTCATCACAATGCTCCATACACTTGTCATCAACATGCTCCCTGACACTTGTTGTCTGTATGCTCCTTGAACCCTGTCATGACAAGGCTCCATGCCTTTTTCATCACAATGATCCATGCCCTTTTCATCACAATGCTCCAAGTCCCATGTAATCACAATGGTCCATGCCATTGTCATCACAAAGCACAATGACGCATGCCATCAGAATGCTCCTTGGTCTTCTCCTCACAATGCTTCATGCCCTTGTCTTCACAATGTTCCAAGACCCCTGTAATCACAATACTCCATTCCTCTTTTCATCAGTATACTCCATGAGACTTGTCATCACAAGGCTCCATGGTTTTGTCATCACAATGCTCCAGGACCTTGTCATCACAATGCTTCACGACCTTGTCATCAAAATTTTCAATGGCCCTTGTCATCATAATGTTTCAAGCCCTAATCATCACAATGCTCCATTATATTTGTCATCACAATCCTCCATTACATTTGGTATCACAAAGCTCCATGCCATTGTCATCGCCATGGACCATGACATATGTCATCACAATACTCCCTGACACCTGTCTTCACAATACTCCATGACCTTATCATCACAATGCTCCATGCCCTTGTCATCACAATGCACCATGCCCACTCTCATCACAATAATCTATGAAACTTGTCAGACCAATGCTCCATGCCACTGGCATCACAATGCTCCATGCCCTTTTCATCACAATGCTCCATGACCCCTGTCATCACAATGCTCCGTGACTCCAGTCATCACAATGCTTCATAACGTTTGTCATTACAATGATCCATGCCCGCGTCATCACAAGGCTCTGTGACCTCTGTAACCACAATGCTCCATGAACTTTTCATCACAATTCTCTGAGAAAGTTGTCATCACAATGCTCCATGTCTTTGTCTGAACAATGCTCCATGACCATTGTCATCACAATGTGCCACGCGCATTTCATCACAACGTTCCAAACCTTGTCATTCCAATGCTCCATAAACCTTGTAATCACAATGGTCCATGCACTTCTCATCAAAATGCTCTCTCACCAGAGATATCACAATGTTCCATCACTAGTCATCACAATACACCCTCATCCTTGTAATCACAATGTTCCATGACACTGTCATCACAATGCTACATCCCCTTATCATCACAATGTTCCATGACCCCTGCCATCACAATGTTCCATAAGCCCTGTCATCAAAATGCTCCATGACCCTTTCCATCCCAAAGCTCCAAGACCCCTGCCATCACAATGTTCTATAACTCCTGCCATCAAAATGTTCCATTACACTTTTTTATCAAATTGCTGCATGACCCGGTCATCAAAATGCTCCCTGCACTTCTCATCAAAATGCTCGATGACTTGTCATCACAATGCTCCAAGACCCTTGGCATCACAATGCTCCCTGTCATTGTCATCACAATGCTCCATGAGCCCTCTCACCACATTGCTCCATGCCCTTGTCATCACACAGCTCCATGACACTTGTCATCACAATGCTCGATGCCCTTCTCATCACAATGCTCCATGCCCTTGTCATTCCAGTCCTGCATGACCCATGTATCACAGTATTCCGTGCCCTTGTCATCACAATGCTCCATGCCCACTCTCATCACAATAATCCATGAAACATTTCAGACCAAAGTTCCATACCCTTCTCATCACAAAGCTCCATTAACCCTGTCATAACAATGCACCATGACACCTGCCATCACAATGATCCACGGCCTAGTCATCACAAGGTTCCATGATAATTCTCATCACAATGCTCAAGACCCCTGATATCATAATGCTCCATGCCCTTGTCATCACAAAGCTCCATGACGCATGTCATCAGAATGTTCCATGGCCTTCTCATCACAATGCTCCATGCCCTTGTCATCACAATGCTCCAAGATCTTTGTCATCACAATGCTCCATGCCCCATTTCATCTCAATGCTCCATGAAGTCTGTCTTCACAATGCTCCAAGACCCTTGTAATCACAATGCTCCATGCCCCTTTTCATCTCAATGCTCCATGAACCCTGTCATCACAATGCACCATGCCATCATCATAATGCTTCAGGCTATTGTCATCACAATGAAATCAATATTCTGCATGACCTCTGTCATCATAATGCTCCAAACCCTTGTGATCACAATGTTGCATAACATGTATCATCACAACACCCCATGACGCTCATCATCACAATTTTCCATGGTCTTCTCATCACAATGCTCCATGATCTTTGTCATCACAATGCTCAATACACTTGTCATCACAATGCTCCCTGACCCTTGTCGTCAGTATGCTCCTTGAACCCTGTCAGGACAAGTTTCCATGCATTTTTCATCACAATGATCCATGACCATTTCATCACAATGCTCCAAAGTCCCTGTAATCACAATTCTCGATGCCCTTGTCATCACAAAACTCCATGACCACTCTCATCACAACACTCCATGACACCTGACAACACAATAATCCGGGACCCTTGTCATCACAATGCTCCAAGACCACTGTCATCACAATACTCCCTGAACATTTTCAGCCCAATGCTCCATGACCTTCTCATCACAATGCTCCATGCCCTTGTCATCACAATGCACCATATCCACTGTCATCACAATAATCTATGAAACTTGTCAGACCAGTGCTCAATGTCCCTGTCAACACAATGCTCCAAGACCCATGTAATCACAATGCTCCATGCCCTTGTCATCACAAAGCTCCATGACGCATGTCATCAGAATGTTCCATTGCCTTCTCCTCACAATGTTCCATGCCCTTGTCATCACAATGCTCCAAGACCCCCGTAATCACAATGCTCCATGCCCCTTTTCATCAGAATGCTCCATTAGACTAGTCATCACAAGTCTCCATGCTTAACTCATCACAGTGCTCCAAGACCTTGTCATCACCATGCTCCATTCCCTTGTCATCACAATGCTCCATGACCCCTGTCATCACAATACTCCATGAACATATTCAGCCCAGTGCTCCATGACATTCTCATCACAATGCTCCATGACAAATATCATCACAATACTCCATTACCATTGTCATCACAATCCTCCATGAACCTTGGGATCACATTGATTCATGCCCTTGTCATCACAGTGCTCCATGCTCCTTGAAATCAAAATGATCCATGACCTCTGTCATCACAATGTTCCAATCCCTTGTGATCACAATGTTCCAAAGCACTTGTCCTCACAACGCTCCATGATGCCTGTCATCACAATACTCCATGCCCTTTTCATCACAATGCTCCATGAACTTTGTCATCACAATTCTCAATAAACTTGTCCTCACAATGCTCCCTGACACTTGTCGTCATAATGCTCCTTGAAACCTGGCACGAAAAGGCTCCATGCCTTTTTCATCACAAAGCCCCATGCCGTTTTCATCCCAATGCTCCATGCCATTGTCATCAAAATACTCCACAAGCTTGTCATCAGAATGCTCCCTGACCCTTGTCATCACAATGCTCCAAGCCATTGTCATCACAATGCTCCATTACCTTTTTCATCAGAATCCCTCATGACACTTGGCATCACAATGCTCCATGCCATTGTCATCACAATGGGCCATTACATATGTCATCACAATGCTCCCTGACACCTCTCTTCACAATACTGCATGACCTGGTCATCACAAAGTTCCATGCCCTTGTCATCACAATGCGCCATTGCAACTCTCATCACAATAATCCATGAAACTTATTAGACCAATGCTGCATGCCCATGTCATCACAATGCTCCATGCACTTGTTATCACAATGTTCCAAGACCCCTGTAATCAGAATGCTCCATGCCCCTTTTCATCAGTATGCTCCATGAGACTTGTCATCACAAGGCTCCATGGTTTTCTCATCACAATGCTCCAGGACCTTGTCATCACAATTCTTCACGACATTGTCATGAAAATTCTCAATGACCCTTGTCATCATAATGCTCCAAGCCCTAGTCATCACAATGCTCCATTATATTTGTCATCACAATCCTCCATTACATTTGGCATCACAATGCTCCCTGCCATTGTCATCGCAATGGACCATGACATATGTCATCACAATGCTCCCTGACACCTGTCTTCACAATACTCCATGCCCTTGTCATCACAATGATCCATGCCCTTGTCATCACAATGCACCATGTCCTCTGTCATCACAATAATCTCTGAAACTAGTCAGACCAAAGCTCCATGCCCCTGTCATCACAATGTTCCATGCCCTTTTCATCACAATGCTCCATGACCCCTGTCATCACAATGCTCCGTGACTCCAGTCATCACAATGCTTCATAACGTTTGTCATCACAACGGTCCATGTCCGCATCATCACAAGGCTCTGTGACTTTTTAAACAAAATGTCCCTGAACTTTTCATCACAATGCTCTGTGACCTTTGTCATCACTATACTCCATGTCTTTGTCAGAACAATGCTCCATAACCCTTGTCATCACAATGTGCCATGCGCTTTTCATCACAATGATCCAAAAACTTGTCATCGCTATGCTCCATAAACCTTGTAATCACAATGCTCCATGCACTTCTCATCCAAATGCTCTCTCACATGAGATATCACAATGTTCCATCACTAGTCATCACAATCCTCCCTCACCCCTGTTATCACAATATTCCATGACCCCTGTCATCACAATGCTACATCCCCTTATCAGCACAATGTTCCATGACCCCTGACATCACAATGTTCCATAACCCCTGTCATCAAAATGCTCTATGAACCTTTTCATCCCAAAGCTCCATGACCTCTGGCATCACAATGTTCTATAACCCCTGTCATCAAAAGGTTCCATTACACTTTTCATCAAATTGCTGCATGACCCTGTCATCAAAATGCTCCATGACCTTTGTCATCACAAAGCTCCATGACCTTTGGCATCACAATGCTACATGTCATTGTCATCACAATGCTCCATGAACCCTCTCATCACATTGCTTCATGCCCTTGTCATCACAAAGCTCCATGGCACTTGTCATCACATTGCTCGATGCCCTTCTCATCACAATAATCCATGCCCTTGTCATTACAATCCTCCATGACCCATGTATCACAGTGTACCGTGCCCTTGTCATCACAATGTGCCATGTCCACTCTCATCACAATAATCCATGAAACATTTCAGACCAAAGCTCAATGCCCTTCTCATCACAATGCTCCATTACTTCTGTCATAACAAGCTCCATGACCCCTGCCATCACAATGTTCCCGGGCCTTGTCATCACAAGGCTCCATGACCCTTGTCATCACAATGCTCCAAGACCCATGTAATCACAATGCTCCATGCCCTAGTCAAAAAAGCTCCATGACGCATGTCATCAGAATGTTCCATGGCCTTCTCTTCACAATGCTCCAAGCCCTTGTCAGCACAATGCTCCAAGACCCCCGTAATCACAATGCTCCATGCCCCTTTTCATCAGAATGCTCCATTAGACTTGTCATCACAAGTCTCCATGGTCATCTCATCACAGTGCTCCATTCCCTTGTCATCACAATGCTCCATGACCCCTGTCATCACAATACTCCATGAATATTTTCAGCACAATGCTCCATGACCTTCTCATCACAATGCTCCATGACCAATATTATCACAATGCTCCATGACCACTGTCATCACAAAACTCCATGACACCTGACAACACAATGATCCGGGACTCTTGTCATCACAATGCTCCAAGACCCCTGCAATCACAGTGCTCCATGTCCCCTGTCATCACAATACTCCATGTACATTTTCAGCCCAATGCTCCATGACACTTGTCATCACAATGATCCATGCCCTTGTCATCCCAATGCTCCATGACCCCTGTATTCACAATGCTCCTTGACGCTTGTCATCACAGTGCTCCATGACACATGTCATCACAATGCTCCATGCCTTTGTCAGCAAAATGCTACATGACATTGTCATTACAATGCTCTATGCACTTGTCATCACAATACTCCATTTCCATTGTCATCACAATCCTCCATAAACTTTGGGATCACATTGCTTCATGCCCTTGTCATCACAATGCTCCATGCTCCTTGAAATCAAAATGATCCATGACCTCTGTCATCACAATGCTCCAAACCCTTGTGATCACAATGTTCCATAACACTTGTCATCACAACGCTCCATGATGCCTGTCACCACAATACTCCATGCCCTTTTCATCACAATGCTCCTTGACCTTTGTCACCACAATTCTCAATACACTTGTCATCACAATGCTCCCTGACACTTGTCATCAGAATGCTCCTTGAAACCTGTCACGAAAAGGCTCCATGCCTTTTACATCACAATGCCCCATGCCATTTTCATCACAATGCTCCATGCCGTTGTCATCAAAATACTCCACAAGCTTGTCATCAAAATGCTCCATGACCCTTGTCATCACAATTCTCCATGCACTTGTCAGCACAGTGCTCCCTGACCCTTGTCATCACAATGCTGCAAGCAATTGTCATCACAATGCTCCATGACCTTCGTCATCACAATGCTCAATACACTTGTCATCAACATGCTCCCTGACACTTGTTGTCTGTATGCTCCTTGAACCCTGTCATGACAAGGCTCCATGCCTTTTTCATCACAATGATCCATGCCCTTTTCATCACAATGCTCCAAGTCCCATGTAATCACAATGGTCCATGCCATTGTCATCACAAAGCACAATGACGCATGCCATCAGAATGCTCCTTTGTCTTCTCCTCACAGTGCTTCATGCCCTTGTCTTCACAATGTTCCAAGACCCCTGTAATCACAATATTCCATTCCCCTTTTCATCAGTATACTCCATGAGACTTGTCATCACAAGACTCCATGGTTTTGTCATCACAATGCTCCAGGACCTTGTCATCACAATGCTTCACGACCTTGTCATCAAAATTTTCAATGGCCCTTGTCATCATAATGTTTCAAGCCCTAATCATCACAATGCTCCATTATATTTGTCATCACAATCCTCCATTACATTTGGTATCACAAAGCTCCATGCCATTGTCATCGCCATGGACCATGACATATGTCATCACAATACTCCCTGACACCTGTCTTCACAATACTCCATGACCTTATCATCACAATGCTCCATGCCCTTGTCATCACAATGCACCATGCCCACTCTCATCACAATAATCTATGAAACTTGTCAGACCAATGCTCCATGCCACTGTCATCACAATTCTCCATGCCCTTGTCATCACAATGCTCCATGACCCCTGTCATCACAATGCTCTGTGACTCCAGTCATCACAATGCTTCATAACGTTTGTCATCACAATGGTCCATGCCCGCGTAATCACAAGGCTCTGTGACCTTTGTAACCACAATGCTCCATGAACTTTTCCTCACAATTCTCTGAGAATCTTGTCATCACAATGCTCCATGTCTTTGTCTGAACAATGCTCCATGACCATTGTCATCACAATGTGCCACGTGCATTTCATCACAACGTTCCAAACCTTGTCATTGCAATGTTCCATAAACCTTGTAATCACAATGGTCCATGCACTTCTCATCAAAATGCTCTCTCACCAGAGATATCACAATGTTCCATCACTAGTCATCACAATACACCCTCATCCTTGTAATCACAATGTTCCATGACACTGTCATCACAATGCTACATCCCCTTATCATCACAATGTTCCATGACCCCTGCCATCACAATGTTCCATAAGCCCTGTCATCAAAATGCTCCATGACCCTTTCCATTCCAAAGCTCCAAGACCCCTGCCATCACAATGTTCTATAACCCCTGCCATCAAAATGTTCCATTACACTTTTTATCAAATTGCTGCATGACCCGGTCATCAAAATGCTCCCTGCCCTTCTCATCAAAATGCTCGATGACTTGTCATCACAAAGCTCCAAGACCCTTGGCATCACAATGCTCCCTGTCATTGTCATCTCAATGCTCCATGAGCCCTCTCACCACATTGCTCCATGCCCTTGTCATCACACAGCTCCATGACACTTGTCATCACAATGCTCGATGCCCTTCTCATCACAATGCTCCATGCCCTTGTCATTACAGTCCTGCATGACCCATGTATCACAGTGTTCCGTGCCCTTGTCATCACAATGCTCCATGCCCACTCTCATCACAATAATCCATGAAACATTTCAGACCAAAGTTCCATACCCTTCTCATCACAATGCTCCATTAACCCTGTCATAACAATGCGCCATGACACCTGCCATCACAATGATCCACGGCCTAGTCATCACAAGGTTCCATGATAATTCTCATCACAATGCTCAAGACCCCTGATATCATAATGCTCCATGCCCTTGTCATCACAAAGCTCCATGACGCATGTCATCAGAATGTTCCATGGCCTTCTCATCACAATGCTCCATGCTCTTGTCATCACAATGCTCCAAGACCTTTGTCATCACAATGCTCCATGCCCCATTTCATCTCAATGCTCCATGAAGTCTGTTATCACAATGCTCCAAGACCCTTGTAATCACAATGCTCCATGCCCCTTTTCATCTCAATGCTCCATGAACCCTGTCATCACAATGCACCATGCCCATCATCATAATGCTTCAGGCTATTGTCATCACAATGAAATCAATATTCTGCATGACCTCTGTCATCATAATGCTCCAAACCCTTGTGATCACAATGTTGCATAACACGTATCATCACAACACCCCATGACGCTCATCATCACAATTATCCATGGTCTTCTCATCATAATGCTCCATGATCTTTGTCATCACAATGCTCAATACACTTGTCATCACAATGCTCCCTGAACCTTGTCGTCAGTATGCTCCTTGAACCCTGTCATGACAAGTTTCCATGCATTTTTCATCACAATGATCCATGACCATTTCATCACAATGCTCCAAGGTCCCTGTAATCACAATGCTCGATGCCCTTGTCATCACAAAACTCCATGACCACTCTCATCCCAACACTCCATGACACCTGACAACACAATAATCCGGGACCCTTGTCATCACAATGCTCCAAGACCCCTGTCATCACAATACTCCATGAACATTTTCAGCCCAATGCTCCATGACCTTCTCATCACAATGCTCCATGCCCTTGTCATCACAATGCACCATATCCACTGTCATCACAATAATCTATGAAACTTGTCAGACCAGTGCTCAATGTCCCTGTCAACACAATGCTCCAAGACCCATGTAATCACAATGCTCCATGCCCTTGTCATCACAAAGCTCCATGACGCATGTCATCAGAATGTTCCATTGCCTTCTCCTCACAATGCTCCATGCCCTTGTCATCACAATGCTCCAAGACCCCCGTAATCACAATGCTCCATGCCCCTTTTCATCAGAATTCTCCATTAGACTAGTCATCACAAGTCTCCATGCTTAACTCATCACAGTGCTCCAAGACCTTGTCATCACCATGCTCCATTCCCTTGTCATCACAATGCTCCATGACCCCTGTCATCACAATACTCCATGAACATATTCAGCCCAGTGCTCCATGACATTCTCATCACAATGCTCCATGACAAATATCATCACAATGCTCCATGACCACAGTCATCACAACACCCCATGACACCTGACAACACAGTGATCTGAGACCCTTGTCATCGTAATGATCCAAGACCCCTGTAATCACAATGCTCCATGACCCCTGTCATCAAAATACTTCATGAACATTTTCAGCCCAATGCTCCATGACCCTTGTCATCAAAATGGTCCATGTCCTTGTTATCCCAATGCTCCATGACCCCTGTATTCACAATGCTCCGTGACGCTTGTCATCACAGTGCTCCATGACACCTGTCATCACAATGCTCCATGCCTTTGTCAGCAAAATGCTACATGACCTTGTCATTACAATGCTCTATGCGCTTGTCATCACAATACTCCATTACCATTGTCATCACAATCCTCCATGAACCTTGGGATCACATTGATTCATGCCCTTGTCATCACAGTGCTCCATGCTCCTTGAAATCAAAATGATCCATGACCTCTGTCATCACAATGTTCCAATCCCTTGTGATCACAATGTTCCAAAGCACTTGTCCTCACAACGCTCCATGATGCCTGTCATCACAATACTCCATGCCCTTTTCATCACAATGCTCCATGAACTTTGTCATCACAATTCTCAATAAACTTGTCCTCACAATGCTCCCTGACACTTGTCGTCATATTGCTCCTTGAAACCTGGCACGAAAAGGCTCCATGCCTTTTTCATCACAAAGCCCCATGCCGTTTTCATCCCAATGCTCCATGCCATTGTCATCAAAATCCTCCACAAGCTTGTCATCAGAATGCTCCCTGACCCTTGTCATCACAATGCTCCAAGCCATTGTCATCACAATGCTCCATTACCTTTTTCATCAGAATCCCTCATGACACTTGGCATCACAATGCTCCATGCCATTGTCATCACAATGGGCCATTACATATGTCATCACAATGCTCCCTGACAACTCTCTTCACAATACTGCATGACCTGGTCATCACAAAGTTCCATGCCCTTGTCATCACAATGCGCCATTGCAACTCTCATCACAATAATCCATGAAACTTATTAGACCAATGCTGCATGCCCATGTCATCACAATGCTCCATGCACTTGTTATCACAATGTTCCAAGACCCCTGTAATCAGAATGCTCCATGCCCCTTTTCATCAGTATGCTCCATGAGACTTGTCATCACAAGGCTCCATGGTTTTCTCATCACAATGCTCCAGGACCTTGTCATCACAATTCTTCACGACATTGTCATGAAAATTCTCAATGGCCCTTGTCATCATAATGCTCCAAGCCCTAGTCATCACAATGCTCCATTATATTTGTCATCACAATCCTCCATTACATTTGGCATCACAATGCTCCCTGCCATTGTCATCGCAATGGACCATGACATATGTCATCACAATGCTCCCTGACACCTGTCTTCACAATACTCCATGCCCTTGTCATCACAATGATCCATGCCCTTGTCATCACAATGCACCATGTCCTCTGTCATCACAATAATCTCTGAAACTAGTCAGACCAAAGCTCCATGCCCCTGTCATCACAATGTTCCATGCCCTTTTCATCACAATGCTCCATGACCCCTGTCATCACAATGCTCCGTGACTCCAGTCATCACAATGCTTCATAACGTTTGTCATCACAACGGTCCATGTCCGCATCATCACAAGGCTCTGTGACTTTTTAAACAAAATGTCCTTGAACTTTTCATCACAATGCTCTGTGACCTTTGTCATCACTATACTCCATGTCTTTGTCAGAACAATGCTCCATAACCCTTGTCATCACAATGTGCCATGCGCTTTTCATCACAATGATCCAAAAACTTGTCATCGCTATGCTCCATAAACCTTGTAATCACAATGCTCCATGCACTTCTCATCCAAATGCTCTCTCACATGAGATATCACAATGTTCCATCACTAGTCATCACAATCCTCCCTCACCCCTGTTATCACAATATTCCATGACCCCTGTCATCACAATGCTACATCCCCTTATCAGCACAATGTTCCATGACCCCTGACATCACAATGTTCCATAACCCCTGTCATCAAAATGCTCTATGACCCTTTTCATCCCAAAGCTCCATGACCCCTGGCATCACAATGTTCTATAACCCCTGTCATCAAAAGGTTCCATTACACTTTTCATCAAATTGCTGCATGACCCTGTCATCAAAATGCTCCATGACCTTTGTCATCACAAAGCTCCATGACCTTTGGCATCACAATGCTACATGTCATTGTCATCACAATGCTCCATGAACCCTCTCATCACATTGCTTCATGCCCTTGTCATCACAAAGCTCCATGGCACTTGTCATCACATTGCTCGATGCCCTTCTCATCACAATAATCCATGCCCTTGTCATTACAATCCTCCATGACCCATGTATCACAGTGTACCGTGCCCTTGTCATCACAATGTGCCATGTCCACTCTCATCACAATAATCCATGAAACATTTCAGACCAAAGCTCAATGCCCTTCTCATCACAATGCTCCATTACTTCTGTCATAACAAGCTCCATGACCCCTGCCATCACAATGTTCCCGGGCCTTGTCATCACAAGGCTCCATGACCCTTGTCATCACAATGCTCCAAGACCCATGTAATCACAATGCTCCATGCCCTAGTCAAAAAAGCTCCATGACGCATGTCATCAGAATGTTCCATGGCCTTCTCCTCACAATGCTCCAAGCCCTTGTCAGCACAATGCTCCAAGACCCCCGTAATCACAATGCTCCATGCCCCTTTTCATCAGAATGCTCCATTAGACTTGTCATCACAAGTCTCCATGGTCATCTCATCACAATGCTCCATTCCCTTGTCATCACAATGCTCCATGACCCCTGTCATCACAATACTCCATGAATATTTTCAGCACAATGCTCCATGACCTTCTCATCACAATGCTCCATGACCAATATTATCACAATGCTCCATGACCACTGTCATCACAAAACTCCATGACACCTGACAACACAATGATCCGGGACTCTTGTCGTCACAATGCTCCAAGACCCCTGCAATCACAGTGCTCCATGTCCCCTGTCATCACAATACTCCATGTACATTTTCAGCCCAATGCTCCATGACACTTGTCATCACAATGATCCATGCCCTTGTCATCCCAATGCTCCATGACCCCTGTATTCACAATGCTCCTTGACGCTTGTCATCACAGTGCTCCATGACACATGTCATCACAATGCTCCATGCCTTTGTCAGCAAAATGCTAAATGACATTGTCATTACAATGCTCTATGCACTTGTCATCACAATACTCCATTTCCATTGTCATCACAATCCTCCATAAACTTTGGGATCACATTGCTTCATGCCCTTGTCATCACAATGCTCCATGCTCCTTGAAATCAAAATGATCCATGACCTCTGTCATCACAATGCTCCAAACCATTGTGATCACAATGTTCCATAACACCTGTCATCACAACGCTCCATGATGCCTGTCACCACAATACTCCATGCCCTTTTCATCACAATGCTCCTTGACTTTGTCACCACAATTCTCAATACACTTGTCATCACAATGCTCCCTGACACTTGTCATCAGAATGCTCCTTGAAACCTGTCACGAAAAGGCTCCATGCCTTTTACATCACAATGCCCCATGCCATTTTCATCACAATGCTCCATGCCGTTGTCATCAAAATACTCCACAAGCTTGTCATCAAAATGCTCCATGACCCTTGTCATCACAATTCTCCATGCACTTGTCAGCACAGTGCTCCCTGACCCTTGTCATCACAATGCTCCAAGCCATTGTCATCACAATGCTCCATGAACTTCGTCATCACAATGCTCAATACACTTGTCATCAACATGCTCCCTGACACTTGTTGTCTGTATGCTCCTTGAACCCTGTCATGACAAGGCTCCATGCCTTTTTCATCACAATGATCCATGCCCTTTTCATCACAATGCTCCAAGTCCCATGTAATCACAATGGTCCATGCCATTGTCATCACAAAGCACAATGACGCATGCCATCAGAATGCTCCTTTGTCTTCTCCTCACAGTGCTTCATGCCCTTGTCTTCACAATGTTCCAAGACCCCTGTAATCACAATATTCCATTCCCCTTTTCATCAGTATACTCCATGAGACTTGTCATCACAAGACTCCATGGTTTTGTCATCACAATGCTCCAGGTCCTTGTCATCACAATGCTTCACGACCTTGTCATCAAAATTTTCAATGGCCCTTGTCATCATAATGTTTCAAGCCCTAATCATCACAATGCTCCATTATATTTGTCATCACAATCCTCCATTACATTTGGTATCACAAAGCTCCATGCCATTGTCATCGCCATGGACCATGACATATGTCATCACAATACTCCCTGACACCTGTCTTCACAATACTCCATGACCTTATCATCACAATGCTCCATGCCCTTGTCATCACAATGCACCATGCCCACTCTCATCACAATAATCTATGAAACTTGTCAGACCAATGCTCCATGCCACTGTCATCACAATTCTCCATGCCCTTGTCATCACAATGCTCCATGACCCCTGTCATCACAATGCTCTGTGACTCCAGTCATCACAATGCTTCATAACGTTTGTCATCACAATGGTCCATGCCCGCGTAATCACAAGGCTCTGTGAATTTTGTAACCACAATGCTCCATGAACTTTTCCTCACAATTCTCTGAGAAACTTGTCATCACAATGCTCCATGTCTTTGTCTGAACAATGCTCCATGACCATTGTCATCACAATGTGCCACGTGCATTTCATCACAACGTTCCAAACCTTGTCATTGCAATGTTCCATAAACCTTGTAATCACAATGGTCCATGCACTTCTCATCAAAATGCTCTCTCACCAGAGATATCACAATGTTCCATCACTAGTCATCACAATACACCCTCATCCTTGTAATCACAATGTTCCATGACACTGTCATCACAATGCTACATCCCCTTATCATCACAATGTTCCATGACCCCTGCCATCACAATGTTCCATAAGCCCTGTCATCAAAATGCTCCATGACCCTTTCCATTCCAAAGCTCCAAGACCCCTGCCATCACAATGTTCTATAACCCCTGCCATCAAAATGTTCCATTACACTTTTTATCAAATTGCTGCATGACCCGGTCATCAAAATGCTCCCTGCCCTTCTCATCAAAATGCTCGATGACTTGTCATCACAAAGCTCCAAGACCCTTGGCATCACAATGCTCCCTGTCATTGTCATCACAATGCTCCATGAGCCCTCTCACCACATTGCTCCATGCCCTTGTCATCACACAGCTCCATGACACTTGTCATCACAATGCTCGATGCCCTTCTCATCACAATGCTCCATGCCCTTGTCATTACAGTCCTGCATGACCCATGTATCACAGTGTTCCGTGCCCTTGTCATCACAATGCTCCATGCCCACTCTCATCACAATAATCCATGAAACATTTCAGACCAAAGTTCCATACCCTTCTCATCACAATGCTCCATTAACCCTGTCATAACAATGCGCCATGACACCTGCCATCACAATGATCCACGGCCTAGTCATCACAAGGTTCCATGATAATTCTCATCACAATGCTCAAGACCCCTGATATCATAATGCTCCATGCCCTTGTCATCACAAAGCTCCATGACGCATGTCATCAGAATGTTCCATGGCCTTCTCATCACAATGCTCCATGCTCTTGTCATCACAATGCTCCAAGACCTTTGTCATCACAATGCTCCATGCCCCATTTCATCTCAATGCTCCATGAAGTCTGTTATCACAATGCTCCAAGACCCTTGTAATCACAATGCTCCATGCCCCTTTTCATCTCAATGCTCCATGAACCCTGTCATCACAATGCACCATGCCCATCATCATAATGCTTCAGGCTATTGTCATCACAATGAAATCAATATTCTGCATGACCTCTGTCATCATAATGCTCCAAACCCTTGTGATCACAATGTTGCATAACACGTATCATCACAACACCCCATGACGCTCATCATCACAATTATCCATGGTCTTCTCATCATAATGCTCCATGATCTTTGTCATCACAATGCTCAATACACTTGTCATCACAATGCTCCCTGAACCTTGTCGTCAGTATGCTCCTTGAACCCTGTCATGACAAGTTTCCATGCATTTTTCATCACAATGATCCATGACCATTTCATCACAATGCTCCAAGGTCCCTGTAATCACAATGCTCGATGCCCTTGTCATCACAAAACTCCATGACCACTCTCATCCCAACACTCCATGACACCTGACAACACAATAATCCGGGACCCTTGTCATCACAATGCTCCAAGACCCCTGTCATCACAATACTCCATGAACATTTTCAGCCCAATGCTCCATGACCTTCTCATCACAATGCTCCATGCCCTTGTCATCACAATGCACCATATCCACTGTCATCACAATAATCTATGAAACTTGTCAGACCAGTGCTCAATGTCCCTGTCAACACAATGCTCCAAGACCCATGTAATCACAATGCTCCATGCCCTTGTCATCACAAAGCTCCATGACGCATGTCATCAGAATGTTCCATTGCCTTCTCCTCACAATGCTCCATGCCCTTGTCATCACAATGCTCCAAGACCCCCGTAATCACAATGCTCCATGCCCCTTTTCATCAGAATTCTCCATTAGACTAGTCATCACAAGTCTCCATGCTTAACTCATCACAGTGCTCCAAGACCTTGTCATCACCATGCTCCATTCCCTTGTCATCACAATGCTCCATGACCCCTGTCATCACAATACTCCATGAACATATTCAGCCCAGTGCTCCATGACATTCTCATCACAATGCTCCATGACAAATATCATCACAATGCTCCATGACCACAGTCATCACAACACCCCATGACACCTGACAACACAGTGATCTGAGACCCTTGTCATCGTAATGATCCAAGACCCCTGTAATCACAATGCTCCATGACCCCTGTCATCAAAATACTTCATGAACATTTTCAGCCCAATGCTCCATGACCCTTGTCATCAAAATGGTCCATGTCCTTGTTATCCCAATGCTCCATGACCCCTGTATTCACAATGCTCCGTGACGCTTGTCATCACAGTGCTCCATGACACCTGTCATCACAATGCTCCATGCCTTTGTCAGCAAAATGCTACATGACCTTGTCATTACAATGCTCTATGCGCTTGTCATCACAATACTCCATTACCATTGTCATCACAATCCTCCATGAACCTTGGGATCACATTGATTCATGCCCTTGTCATCACAGTGCTCCATGCTCCTTGAAATCAAAATGATCCATGACCTCTGTCATCACAATGTTCCAATCCCTTGTGATCACAATGTTCCAAAGCACTTGTCCTCACAACGCTCCATGATGCCTGTCATCACAATACTCCATGCCCTTTTCATCACAATGCTCCATGAACTTTGTCATCACAATTCTCAATAAACTTGTCCTCACAATGCTCCCTGACACTTGTCGTCATATTGCTCCTTGAAACCTGGCACGAAAAGGCTCCATGCCTTTTTCATCACAAAGCCCCATGCCGTTTTCATCCCAATGCTCCATGCCATTGTCATCAAAATCCTCCACAAGCTTGTCATCAGAATGCTCCCTGACCCTTGTCATCACAATGCTCCAAGCCATTGTCATCACAATGCTCCATTACCTTTTTCATCAGAATCCCTCATGACACTTGGCATCACAATGCTCCATGCCATTGTCATCACAATGGGCCATTACATATGTCATCACAATGCTCCCTGACAACTCTCTTCACAATACTGCATGACCTGGTCATCACAAAGTTCCATGCCCTTGTCATCACAATGCGCCATTGCAACTCTCATCACAATAATCCATGAAACTTATTAGACCAATGCTGCATGCCCATGTCATCACAATGCTCCATGCACTTGTTATCACAATGTTCCAAGACCCCTGTAATCAGAATGCTCCATGCCCCTTTTCATCAGTATGCTCCATGAGACTTGTCATCACAAGGCTCCATGGTTTTCTCATCACAATGCTCCAGGACCTTGTCATCACAATTCTTCACGACATTGTCATGAAAATTCTCAATGGCCCTTGTCATCATAATGCTCCAAGCCCTAGTCATCACAATGCTCCATTATATTTGTCATCACAATCCTCCATTACATTTGGCATCACAATGCTCCCTGCCATTGTCATCGCAATGGACCATGACATATGTCATCACAATGCTCCCTGACACCTGTCTTCACAATACTCCATGCCCTTGTCATCACAATGATCCATGCCCTTGTCATCACAATGCACCATGTCCTCTGTCATCACAATAATCTCTGAAACTAGTCAGACCAAAGCTCCATGCCCCTGTCATCACAATGTTCCATGCCCTTTTCATCACAATGCTCCATGACCCCTGTCATCACAATGCTCCGTGACTCCAGTCATCACAATGCTTCATAACGTTTGTCATCACAACGGTCCATGTCCGCATCATCACAAGGCTCTGTGACTTTTTAAACAAAATGTCCTTGAACTTTTCATCACAATGCTCTGTGACCTTTGTCATCACTATACTCCATGTCTTTGTCAGAACAATGCTCCATAACCCTTGTCATCACAATGTGCCATGCGCTTTTCATCACAATGATCCAAAAACTTGTCATCGCTATGCTCCATAAACCTTGTAATCACAATGCTCCATGCACTTCTCATCCAAATGCTCTCTCACATGAGATATCACAATGTTCCATCACTAGTCATCACAATCCTCCCTCACCCCTGTTATCACAATATTCCATGACCCCTGTCATCACAATGCTACATCCCCTTATCAGCACAATGTTCCATGACCCCTGACATCACAATGTTCCATAACCCCTGTCATCAAAATGCTCTATGACCCTTTTCATCCCAAAGCTCCATGACCCCTGGCATCACAATGTTCTATAACCCCTGTCATCAAAAGGTTCCATTACACTTTTCATCAAATTGCTGCATGACCCTGTCATCAAAATGCTCCATGACCTTTGTCATCACAAAGCTCCATGACCTTTGGCATCACAATGCTACATGTCATTGTCATCACAATGCTCCATGAACCCTCTCATCACATTGCTTCATGCCCTTGTCATCGCAAAGCTCCATGGCACTTGTCATCACATTGCTCGATGCCCTTCTCATCACAATAATCCATGCCCTTGTCATTACAATCCTCCATGACCCATGTATCACAGTGTACCGTGCCCTTGTCATCACAATGTGCCATGTCCACTCTCATCACAATAATCCATGAAACATTTCAGACCAAAGCTCAATGCCCTTCTCATCACAATGCTCCATTACTTCTGTCATAACAAGCTCCATGACCCCTGCCATCACAATGTTCCCGGGCCTTGTCATCACAAGGCTCCATGACCCTTGTCATCACAATGCTCCAAGACCCATGTAATCACAATGCTCCATGCCCTAGTCAAAAAAGCTCCATGACGCATGTCATCAGAATGTTCCATGGCCTTCTCTTAACAATGCTCCAAGCCCTTGTCAGCACAATGCTCCAAGACCCCCGTAATCACAATGCTCCATGCCCCTTTTCATCAGAATGCTCCATTAGACTTGTCATCACAAGTCTCCATGGTCATCTCATCACAATGCTCCATTCCCTTGTCATCACAATGCTCCATGACCCCTGTCATCACAATACTCCATGAATATTTTCAGCACAATGCTCCATGACCTTCTCATCACAATGCTCCATGACCAATATTATCACAATGCTCCATGACCACTGTCATCACAAAACTCCATGACACCTGACAACACAATGATCCGGGACTCTTGTCGTCACAATGCTCCAAGACCCCTGCAATCACAGTGCTCCATGTCCCCTGTCATCACAATACTCCATGTACATTTTCAGCCCAATGCTCCATGACACTTGTCATCACAATGATCCATGCCCTTGTCATCCCAATGCTCCATGACCCCTGTATTCACAATGCTCCTTGACGCTTGTCATCACAGTGCTCCATTACACATGTCATCACAATGCTCCATGCCTTTGTCAGCAAAATGCTAAATGACATTGTCATTACAATGCTCTATGCACTTGTCATCACAATACTCCATTTCCATTGTCATCACAATCCTCCATAAACTTTGGGATCACATTGCTTCATGCCCTTGTCATCACAATGCTCCATGCTCCTTGAAATCAAAATGATCCATGACCTCTGTCATCACAATGCTCCAAACCCTTGTGATCACAATGTTCCATAACACCTGTCATCACAACGCTCCATGATGGCTGTCACCACAATACTCCATGCCCTTTTCATCACAATGCTCCTTGACCTTTGTCACCACAATTCTCAATACACTTGTCATCACAATGCTCCCTGACACTTGTCATCAGAATGCTCCTTGAAACCTGTCACGAAAAGGCTCCATGCCTTTTACATCACAATGCCCCATGCCATTTTCATCACAATGCTCCATGCCGTTGTCATCAAAATACTCCACAAGCTTGTCATCAAAATGCTCCATGACCCTTGTCATCACAATTCTCCATGCACTTGTCAGCACAGTGCTCCCTGACCCTTGTCATCACAATGCTCCAAGCCATTGTCATCACAATGCTCCATGAACTTCGTCATCACAATGCTCAATACACTTGTCATCAACATGCTCCCTGACACTTGTTGTCTGTATGCTCCTTGAACCCTGTCATGACAAGGCTCCATGCCTTTTTCATCACAATGATCCATGCCCTTTTCATCACAATGCTCCAAGTCCCATGTAATCACAATGGTCCATGCCATTGTCATCACAAAGCACAATGACGCATGCCATCAGAATGCTCCTTTGTCTTCTCCTCACAGTGCTTCATGCCCTTGTCTTCACAATGTTCCAAGACCCCTGTAATCACAATATTCCATTCCCCTTTTCATCAGTATACTCCATGAGACTTGTCATCACAAGACTCCATGGTTTTGTCATCACAATGCTCCAGGACCTTGTCATCACAATGCTTCACGACCTTGTCATCAAAATTTTCAATGGCCCTTGTCATCATAATGTTTCAAGCCCTAATCATCACAATGCTCCATTATATTTGTCATCACAATCCTCCATTACATTTGGTATCACAAAGCTCCATGCCATTGTCATCGCCATGGACCATGACATATGTCATCACAATACTCCCTGACACCTGTCTTCACAATACTCCATGACCTTATCATCACAATGCTCCATGCCCTTGTCATCACAATGCACCATGCCCACTCTCATCACAATAATCTATGAAACTTGTCAGACCAATGCTCCATGCCACTGTCATCACAATTCTCCATGCCCTTGTCATCACAATGCTCCATGACCCCTGTCATCACAATGCTCTGTGACTCCAGTCATCACAATGCTTCATAACGTTTGTCATCACAATGGTCCATGCCCGCGTAATCACAAGGCTCTGTGAATTTTGTAACCACAATGCTCCATGAACTTTTCCTCACAATTCTCTGAGAAACTTGTCATCACAATGCTCCATGTCTTTGTCTGAACAATGCTCCATGACCATTGTCATCACAATGTGCCACGTGCATTTCATCACAACGTTCCAAACCTTGTCATTGCAATGTTCCATAAACCTTGTAATCACAATGGTCCATGCACTTCTCATCAAAATGCTCTCTCACCAGAGATATCACAATGTTCCATCACTAGTCATCACAATACACCCTCATCCTTGTAATCACAATGTTCCATGACACTGTCATCACAATGCTACATCCCCTTATCATCACAATGTTCCATGACCCCTGCCATCACAATGTTCCATAAGCCCTGTCATCAAAATGCTCCATGACCCTTTCCATTCCAAAGCTCCAAGACCCCTGCCATCACAATGTTCTATAACCCCTGCCATCAAAATGTTCCATTACACTTTTTATCAAATTGCTGCATGAACCGGTCATCAAAATGCTCCCTGCCCTTCTCATCAAAATGCTCGATGACTTGTCATCACAAAGCTCCAAGACCCTTGGCATCACAATGCTCCCTGTCATTGTCATCACAATGCTCCCTGAGCCCTCTCACCACATTGCTCCATGCCCTTGTCATCACACAGCTCCATGACACTTGTCATCACAATGCTCGATGCCCTTCTCATCACAATGCTCCATGCCCTTGTCATTACAGTCCTGCATGACCCATGTATCACAGTGTTCCGTGCCCTTGTCATCACAATGCTCCATGCCCACTCTCATCACAATAATCCATGAAACATTTCAGACCAAAGTTCCATACCCTTCTCATCACAATGCTCCATTAACCCTGTCATAACAATGCACCATGACACCTGCCATCACAATGATCCACGGCCTAGTCATCACAAGGTTCCATGATAATTCTCATCACAATGCTCAAGACCCCTGATATCATAATGCTCCATGCCCTTGTCATCACAAAGCTCCATGACGCATGTCATCAGAATGTTCCATGGCCTTCTCATCACAATGCTCCATGCTCTTGTCATCACAATGCTCCAAGACCTTTGTCATCACAATGCTCCATGCCCCATTTCATCTCAATGCTCCATGAAGTCTGTTATCACAATGCTCCAAGACCCTTGTAATCACAATGCTCCATGCCCCTTTTCATCTCAATGCTCCATGAACCCTGTCATCACAATGCACCATGCCCATCATCATAATGCTTCAGGCTATTGTCATCACAATGAAATCAATATTCTGCATGACCTCTGTCATCATAATGCTCCAAACCCTTGTGATCACAATGCTGCATAACACGTATCATCACAACACCCCATGACGCTCATCATCACAATTATCCATGGTCTTCTCATCATAATGCTCCATGATCTTTGTCATCACAATGCTCAATACACTTGTCATCACAATGCTCCCTGAACCTTGTCGTCAGTATGCTCCTTGAACCCTGTCATGACAAGTTTCCATGCATTTTTCATCACAATGATCCATGACCATTTCATCACAATGCTCCAAGGTCCCTGTAATCACAATGCTCGATGCCCTTGTCATCACAAAACTCCATGACCACTCTCATCCCAACACTCCATGACACCTGACAACACAGTAATCCGGGACCCTTGTCATCACAATGCTCCAAGACCCCTGTCATCACAATACTCCATGAACATTTTCAGCCCAATGCTCCATGACCTTCTCATCACAATGCTCCATGCCCTTGTCATCACAATGCACCATATCCACTGTCATCACAATAATCTATGAAACTTGTCAGACCAGTGCTCAATGTCCCTGTCAACACAATGCTCCAAGACCCATGTAATCACAATGCTCCATGCCCTTGTCATCGCAAAGCTCCATGACGCATGTCATCAGAATGTTCCATTGTCTTCTCCTCACAATGCTCCATGCCCTTGTCATCACAATGCTCCAAGACCCCCGTAATCACAATGCTCCATGCCCCTTTTCATCAGAATTCTCCATTAGACTAGTCATCACAAGTCTCCATGCTTAACTCATCACAGTGCTCCAAGACCTTGTCATCACCATGCTCCATTCCCTTGTCATCACAATGCTCCATGACCCCTGTCATCACAATACTCCATGAACATATTCAGCCCAGTGCTCCATGACATTCTCATCACAATGCTCCATGACAAATATCATCACAATGCTCCATGACCACAGTCATCACAACACCCCATGACACCTGACAACACAGTGATCTGAGACCCTTGTCATCGTAATGATCCAAGACCCCTGTAATCACAATGCTCCATGACCCCTGTCATCAAAATACTTCATGAACATTTTCAGCCCAATGCTCCATGACCCTTGTCATCAAAATGGTCCATGTCCTTGTTATCCCAATGCTCCATGACCCCTGTATTCACAATGCTCCGTGACGCTTGTCATCACAGTGCTCCATGACACCTGTCATCACAATGCTCCATGCCTTTGTCAGCAAAATGCTACATGACCTTGTCATTACAATGCTCTATGCGCTTGTCATCACAATACTCCATTACCATTGTCATCACAATCCTCCATGAACCTTGGGATCACATTGATTCATGCCCTTGTCATCACAGTGCTCCATGCTCCTTGAAATCAAAATGATCCATGACCTCTGTCATCACAATGTTCCAATCCCTTGTGATCACAATGTTCCAAAGCACTTGTCCTCACAACGCTCCATGATGCCTGTCATCACAATACTCCATGCCCTTTTCATCACAATGCTCCATGAACTTTGTCATCACAATTCTCAATAAACTTGTCCTCACAATGCTCCCTGACACTTGTCGTCATAATGCTCCTTGAAACCTGGCACGAAAAGGCTCCATGCCTTTTTCATCACAAAGCCCCATGCCGTTTTCATCCCAATGCTCCATGCCATTGTCATCAAAATCCTCCACAAGCTTGTCATCAGAATGCTCCCTGACCCTTGTCATCACAATGCTCCAAGCCATTGTCATCACAATGCTCCATTACCTTTTTCATCAGAATCCCTCATGACACTTGGCATCACAATGCTCCATGCCATTGTCATCACAATGGGCCATTACATATGTCATCACAATGCTCCCTGACAACTCTCTTCACAATACTGCATGACCTGGTCATCACAAAGTTCCATGCCCTTGTCATCACAATGCGCCATTGCAACTCTCATCACAATAATCCATGAAACTTATTAGACCAATGCTGCATGCCCATGTCATCACAATGCTCCATGCACTTGTTATCACAATGTTCCAAGACCCCTGTAATCAGAATGCTCCATGCCCCTTTTCATCAGTATGCTCCATGAGACTTGTCATCACAAGGCTCCATGGTTTTCTCATCACAATGCTCCAGGACCTTGTCATCACAATTCTTCACGACATTGTCATGAAAATTCTCAATGGCCCTTGTCATCATAATGCTCCAAGCCCTAGTCATCACAATGCTCCATTATATTTGTCATCACAATCCTCCATTACATTTGGCATCACAATGCTCCCTGCCATTGTCATCGCAATGGACCATGACATATGTCATCACAATGCTCCCTGACACCTGTCTTCACAATACTCCATGCCCTTGTCATCACAATGATCCATGCCCTTGTCATCACAATGCACCATGTCCTCTGTCATCACAATAATCTCTGAAACTAGTCAGACCAAAGCTCCATGCCCCTGTCATCACAATGTTCCATGCCCTTTTCATCACAATGCTCCATGACCCCTGTCATCACAATGCTCCGTGACTCCAGTCATCACAATGCTTCATAACGTTTGTCATCACAACGGTCCATGTCCGCATCATCACAAGGCTCTGTGACTTTTTAAACAAAATGTCCTTGAACTTTTCATCACAATGCTCTGTGACCTTTGTCATCACTATACTCCATGTCTTTGTCAGAACAATGCTCCATAACCCTTGTCATCACAATGTGCCATGCGCTTTTCATCACAATGATCCAAAAACTTGTCATCGCTATGCTCCATAAACCTTGTAATCACAATGCTCCATGCACTTCTCATCCAAATGCTCTCTCACATGAGATATCACAATGTTCCATCACTAGTCATCACAATCCTCCCTCACCCCTGTTATCACAATATTCCATGACCCCTGTCATCACAATGCTACATCCCCTTATCAGCACAATGTTCCATGACCCCTGACATCACAATGTTCCATAACCCCTGTCATCAAAATGCTCTATGACCCTTTTCATCCCAAAGCTCCATGACCCCTGGCATCACAATGTTCTATAACCCCTGTCATCAAAAGGTTCCATTACACTTTTCATCAAATTGCTGCATGACCCTGTCATCAAAATGCTCCATGACCTTTGTCATCACAAAGCTCCATGACCTTTGGCATCACAATGCTACATGTCATTGTCATCACAATGCTCCATGAACCCTCTCATCACATTGCTTCATGCCCTTGTCATCACAAAGCTCCATGGCACTTGTCATCACATTGCTCGATGCCCTTCTCATCACAATAATCCATGCCCTTGTCATTACAATCCTCCATGACCCATGTATCACAGTGTACCGTGCCCTTGTCATCACAATGTGCCATGTCCACTCTCATCACAATAATCCATGAAACATTTCAGACCAAAGCTCAATGCCCTTCTCATCACAATGCTCCATTACTTCTGTCATAACAAGCTCCATGACCCCTGCCATCACAATGTTCCCGGGCCTTGTCATCACAAGGCTCCATGACCCTTGTCATCACAATGCTCCAAGACCCATGTAATCACAATGCTCCATGCCCTAGTCAAAAAAGCTCCATGACGCATGTCATCAGAATGTTCCATGGCCTTCTCTTAACAATGCTCCAAGCCCTTGTCAGCACAATGCTCCAAGACCCCCGTAATCACAATGCTCCATGCCCCTTTTCATCAGAATGCTCCATTAGACTTGTCATCACAAGTCTCCATGGTCATCTCATCACAATGCTCCATTCCCTTGTCATCACAATGCTCCATGACCCCTGTCATCACAATACTCCATGAATATTTTCAGCACAATGCTCCATGACCTTCTCATCACAATGCTCCATGACCAATATTATCACAATGCTCCATGACCACTGTCATCACAAAACTCCATGACACCTGACAACACAATGATCCGGGACTCTTGTCATCACAATGCTCCAAGACCCCTGCAATCACAGTGCTCCATGTCCCCTGTCATCACAATACTCCATGTACATTTTCAGCCCAATGCTCCATGACACTTGTCATCACAATGATCCATGCCCTTGTCATCCCAATGCTCCATGACCCCTGTATTCACAATGCTCCTTGACGCTTGTCATCACAGTGCTCCATTACACATGTCATCACAATGCTCCATGCCTTTGTCAGCAAAATGCTAAATGACATTGTCATTACAATGCTCTATGCACTTGTCATCACAATACTCCATTTCCATTGTCATCACAATCCTCCATAAACTTTGGGATCACATTGCTTCATGCCCTTGTCATCACAATGCTCCATGCTCCTTGAAATCAAAATGATCCATGACCTCTGTCATCACAATGCTCCAAACCCTTGTGATCACAATGTTCCATAACACCTGTCATCACAACGCTCCATGATGGCTGTCACCACAATACTCCATGCCCTTTTCATCACAATGCTCCTTGACCTTTGTCACCACAATTCTCAATACACTTGTCATCACAATGCTCCCTGACACTTGTCATCAGAATGCTCCTTGAAACCTGTCACGAAAAGGCTCCATGCCTTTTACATCACAATGCCCCATGCCATTTTCATCACAATGCTCCATGCCGTTGTCATCAAAATACTCCACAAGCTTGTCATCAAAATGCTCCATGACCCTTGTCATCACAATTCTCCATGCACTTGTCAGCACAGTGCTCCCTGACCCTTGTCATCACAATGCTCCAAGCCATTGTCATCACAATGCTCCATGAACTTCGTCATCACAATGCTCAATACACTTGTCATCAACATGCTCCCTGACACTTGTTGTCTGTATGCTCCTTGAACCCTGTCATGACAAGGCTCCATGCCTTTTTCATCACAATGATCCATGCCCTTTTCATCACAATGCTCCAAGTCCCATGTAATCACAATGGTCCATGCCATTGTCATCACAAAGCACAATGACGCATGCCATCAGAATGCTCCTTTGTCTTCTCCTCACAGTGCTTCATGCCCTTGTCTTCACAATGTTCCAAGACCCCTGTAATCACAATATTCCATTCCCCTTTTCATCAGTATACTCCATGAGACTTGTCATCACAAGACTCCATGGTTTTGTCATCACAATGCTCCAGGACCTTGTCATCACAATGCTTCACGACCTTGTCATCAAAATTTTCAATGGCCCTTGTCATCATAATGTTTCAAGCCCTAATCATCACAATGCTCCATTATATTTGTCATCACAATCCTCCATTACATTTGGTATCACAAAGCTCCATGCCATTGTCATCGCCATGGACCATGACATATGTCATCACAATACTCCCTGACACCTGTCTTCACAATACTCCATGACCTTATCATCACAATGCTCCATGCCCTTGTCATCACAATGCACCATGCCCACTCTCATCACAATAATCTATGAAACTTGTCAGACCAATGCTCCATGCCACTGTCATCACAATTCTCCATGCCCTTGTCATCACAATGCTCCATGACCCCTGTCATCACAATGCTCTGTGACTCCAGTCATCACAATGCTTCATAACGTTTGTCATCACAATGGTCCATGCCCGCGTAATCACAAGGCTCTGTGAATTTTGTAACCACAATGCTCCATGAACTTTTCCTCACAATTCTCTGAGAAACTTGTCATCACAATGCTCCATGTCTTTGTCTGAACAATGCTCCATGACCATTGTCATCACAATGTGCCACGTGCATTTCATCACAACGTTCCAAACCTTGTCATTGCAATGTTCCATAAACCTTGTAATCACAATGGTCCATGCACTTCTCATCAAAATGCTCTCTCACCAGAGATATCACAATGTTCCATCACTAGTCATCACAATACACCCTCATCCTTGTAATCACAATGTTCCATGACACTGTCATCACAATGCTACATCCCCTTATCATCACAATGTTCCATGACCCCTGCCATCACAATGTTCCATAAGCCCTGTCATCAAAATGCTCCATGACCCTTTCCATTCCAAAGCTCCAAGACCCCTGCCATCACAATGTTCTATAACCCCTGCCATCAAAATGTTCCATTACACTTTTTATCAAATTGCTGCATGAACCGGTCATCAAAATGCTCCCTGCCCTTCTCATCAAAATGCTCGATGACTTGTCATCACAAAGCTCCAAGACCCTTGGCATCACAATGCTCCCTGTCATTGTCATCACAATGCTCCCTGAGCCCTCTCACCACATTGCTCCATGCCCTTGTCATCACACAGCTCCATGACACTTGTCATCACAATGCTCGATGCCCTTCTCATCACAATGCTCCATGCCCTTGTCATTACAGTCCTGCATGACCCATGTATCACAGTGTTCCGTGCCCTTGTCATCACAATGCTCCATGCCCACTCTCATCACAATAATCCATGAAACATTTCAGACCAAAGTTCCATACCCTTCTCATCACAATGCTCCATTAACCCTGTCATAACAATGCACCATGACACCTGCCATCACAATGATCCACGGCCTAGTCATCACAAGGTTCCATGATAATTCTCATCACAATGCTCAAGACCCCTGATATCATAATGCTCCATGCCCTTGTCATCACAAAGCTCCATGACGCATGTCATCAGAATGTTCCATGGCCTTCTCATCACAATGCTCCATGCTCTTGTCATCACAATGCTCCAAGACCTTTGTCATCACAATGCTCCATGCCCCATTTCATCTCAATGCTCCATGAAGTCTGTTATCACAATGCTCCAAGACCCTTGTAATCACAATGCTCCATGCCCCTTTTCATCTCAATGCTCCATGAACCCTGTCATCACAATGCACCATGCCCATCATCATAATGCTTCAGGCTATTGTCATCACAATGAAATCAATATTCTGCATGACCTCTGTCATCATAATGCTCCAAACCCTTGTGATCACAATGCTGCATAACACGTATCATCACAACACCCCATGACGCTCATCATCACAATTATCCATGGTCTTCTCATCATAATGCTCCATGATCTTTGTCATCACAATGCTCAATACACTTGTCATCACAATGCTCCCTGAACCTTGTCGTCAGTATGCTCCTTGAACCCTGTCATGACAAGTTTCCATGCATTTTTCATCACAATGATCCATGACCATTTCATCACAATGCTCCAAGGTCCCTGTAATCACAATGCTCGATGCCCTTGTCATCACAAAACTCCATGACCACTCTCATCCCAACACTCCATGACACGTGACAACACAGTAATCCGGGACCCTTGTCATCACAATGCTCCAAGACCCCTGTCATCACAATACTCCATGAACATTTTCAGCCCAATGCTCCATGACCTTCTCATCACAATGCTCCATGCCCTTGTCATCACAATGCACCATATCCACTGTCATCACAATAATCTATGAAACTTGTCAGACCAGTGCTCAATGTCCCTGTCAACACAATGCTCCAAGACCCATGTAATCACAATGCTCCATGCCCTTGTCATCGCAAAGCTCCATGACGCATGTCATCAGAATGTTCCATTGTCTTCTCCTCACAATGCTCCATGCCCTTGTCATCACAATGCTCCAAGACCCCCGTAATCACAATGCTCCATGCCCCTTTTCATCAGAATTCTCCATTAGACTAGTCATCACAAGTCTCCATGCTTAACTCATCACAGTGCTCCAAGACCTTGTCATCACCATGCTCCATTCCCTTGTCATCACAATGCTCCATGACCCCTGTCATCACAATACTCCATGAACATATTCAGCCCAGTGCTCCATGACATTCTCATCACAATGCTCCATGACAAATATCATCACAATGCTCCATGACCACAGTCATCACAACACCCCATGACACCTGACAACACAGTGATCTGAGACCCTTGTCATCGTAATGATCCAAGACCCCTGTAATCACAATGCTCCATGACCCCTGTCATCAAAATACTTCATGAACATTTTCAGCCCAATGCTCCATGACCCTTGTCATCAAAATGGTCCATGTCCTTGTTATCCCAATGCTCCATGACCCCTGTATTCACAATGCTCCGTGACGCTTGTCATCACAGTGCTCCATGACACCTGTCATCACAATGCTCCATGCCTTTGTCAGCAAAATGCTACATGACCTTGTCATTACAATGCTCTATGCGCTTGTCATCACAATACTCCATTACCATTGTCATCACAATCCTCCATGAACCTTGGGATCACATTGATTCATGCCCTTGTCATCACAGTGCTCCATGCTCCTTGAAATCAAAATGATCCATGACCTCTGTCATCACAATGTTCCAATCCCTTGTGATCACAATGTTCCAAAGCACTTGTCCTCACAACGCTCCATGATGCCTGTCATCACAATACTCCATGCCCTTTTCATCACAATGCTCCATGAACTTTGTCATCACAATTCTCAATAAACTTGTCCTCACAATGCTCCCTGACACTTGTCGTCATAATGCTCCTTGAAACCTGGCACGAAAAGGCTCCATGCCTTTTTCATCACAAAGCCCCATGCCGTTTTCATCCCAATGCTCCATGCCATTGTCATCAAAATACTCCACAAGCTTGTCATCAGAATGCTCCCTGACCCTTGTCATCACAATGCTCCAAGCCATTGTCATCACAATGCTCCATTACCTTTTTCATCAGAATCCCTCATGACACTTGGCATCACAATGCTCCATGCCATTGTCATCACAATGGGCCATTACATATGTCATCACAATGCTCCCTGACAACTCTCTTCACAATACTGCATGACCTGGTCATCACAAAGTTCCATGCCCTTGTCATCACAATGCGCCATTGCAACTCTCATCACAATAATCCATGAAACTTATTAGACCAATGCTGCATGCCCATGTCATCACAATGCTCCATGCACTTGTTATCACAATGTTCCAAGACCCCTGTAATCAGAATGCTCCATGCCCCTTTTCATCAGTATGCTCCATGAGACTTGTCATCACAAGGCTCCATGGTTTTCTCATCACAATGCTCCAGGACCTTGTCATCACAATTCTTCACGACATTGTCATGAAAATTCTCAATGGCCCTTGTCATCATAATGCTCCAAGCCCTAGTCATCACAATGCTCCATTATATTTGTCATCACAATCCTCCATTACATTTGGCATCACAATGCTCCCTGCCATTGTCATCGCAATGGACCATGACATATGTCATCACAATGCTCCCTGACACCTGTCTTCACAATACTCCATGCCCTTGTCATCACAATGATCCATGCCCTTGTCATCACAATGCACCATGTCCTCTGTCATCACAATAATCTCTGAAACTAGTCAGACCAAAGCTCCATGCCCCTGTCATCACAATGTTCCATGCCCTTTTCATCACAATGCTCCATGACCCCTGTCATCACAATGCTCCGTGACTCCAGTCATCACAATGCTTCATAACGTTTGTCATCACAACGGTCCATGTCCGCATCATCACAAGGCTCTGTGACTTTTTAAACAAAATGTCCTTGAACTTTTCATCACAATGCTCTGTGACCTTTGTCATCACTATACTCCATGTCTTTGTCAGAACAATGCTCCATAACCCTTGTCATCACAATGTGCCATGCGCTTTTCATCACAATGATCCAAAAACTTGTCATCGCTATGCTCCATAAACCTTGTAATCACAATGCTCCATGCACTTCTCATCCAAATGCTCTCTCACATGAGATATCACAATGTTCCATCACTAGTCATCACAATCCTCCCTCACCCCTGTTATCACAATATTCCATGACCCCTGTCATCACAATGCTACATCCCCTTATCAGCACAATGTTCCATGACCCCTGACATCACAATGTTCCATAACCCCTGTCATCAAAATGCTCTATGACCCTTTTCATCCCAAAGCTCCATGACCCCTGGAATCACAATGTTCTATAACCCCTGTCATCAAAAGGTTCCATTACACTTTTCATCAAATTGCTGCATGACCCTGTCATCAAAATGCTCCATGACATTTGTCATCACAAAGCTCCATGACCTTTGGCATCACAATGCTACATGTCATTGTCATCACAATGCTCCATGAACCCTCTCATCACAATAATCCATGAAAGATATCAGACCAAAGTTCCATACCCTTCTCATCACAATGCTCCATTAACCCTGTCATAACAATGCACCATGACACCTGCCATCACAATGATCCACGGCCTAGTCATCACAAGGTTCCATGATAATTCTCATCACAATGCTCAAGACCCCTGATATCATAATGCTCCATGCCCTTGTCATCACAAAGCTCCATGACGCATGTCATCAGAATGTTCCATGGCCTTCTCATCACAATGCTCCATGCCCTTGTCATCACAATGCTCCAAGACCTTTGTCATCACAATGCTCCATGCCCCTTTTCATCTCAATGCTCCATGAACCCTGTCATCACAATGCACCATGCCCATCATCATAATGCTTCAGGCTATTGTCATCACAATGAAATCAATATTCTGCATGACCTCTGTCATCATAATGCTCCAAACCCTTGTGATCACAATGTTGCATAACACGTATCATCACAACACCCCATGACGCTCATCATCACAATTATCCATGGTCTTCTCATCACAATGCTCCATGATCTTTGTCATCACAATGCTCAATACACTTGTCATCAC
Source organism: Mesoplodon densirostris (assembly GCF_025265405.1). NCBI lineage: Eukaryota > Metazoa > Chordata > Mammalia > Artiodactyla > Ziphiidae > Mesoplodon > Mesoplodon densirostris. The sequence continues at coordinate 10,123,471 of NW_026778195.1, read as the reverse complement.
AATGCTCCCTGAACCTTGTTGTCAGTATGCTCTTTGAACCCTGTCATGACAAGTTTCCATGCATTTTTCATCACAATGATCCATGACCATTTCATCACAATGCTCCAAGGTCCCTGTAATCACAATGCTCGATGCCCTTGTCATCACAAAACTCCATGACCACTCTCATCACAACACTCCATGACACCAGACAACACAATAATCCGGGACCCTTGTCATCACAATGCTCCAAGACCCCTGTCATCACAATACTCCATGAACATTTTCAGCCCAATGCTCCATGACCTTCTCATCACAATGCTCCATGCCCTTGTCATCACAATGCACCATATCCACTGTCATCACAATAATCTATGAAACTTGTCAGACCAGTGCTCAATGTCCCTGTCAACACAATGCTCCAAGACCCATGTAATCACAATGCTCCATGCCCTTGTCATCACAAAGCTCCATGACGCATGTCATCAGAATGTTCCATTGCCTTCTCCTCACAATGCTCCATGCCCTTGTCATCACAATGCTCCAAGACCCCCGTAATCATAATGCTCCATGCCCCTTTTCATCAGAATGCTCCATTAGACTAGTCATCACAAGTCTCCATGCTTAACTCATCACAGTGCTCCAAGACCTTGTCATCACCATGCTCCATTCCCTTGTCATCACAATGCTCCATGACCCCTGTCATCACAATACTCCATGAACATATTCAGCCCAGTGCTCCATGACATTCTCATCACAATGCTCCATGACAAATATCATCACAATGCTCCATGACCACAGTCATCACAACACCCCATGACACCTGACAACACAGTGATCTGAGACCCTTGTCATCGTAATGCTCCAAGACCCCTGTAATCACAATGCTCCATGACCCCTGTCATCAAAATACTTCATGAACATTTTCAGCCCAATGCTCCATGACCCTTGTCATCAAAATGGTCCATGTCCTTGTTATCCCAATGCTCCATGACCCCTGTATTCACAATGCTCCGTGACGCTTGTCATCACAGTGCTCCATGACACCTGTCATCACAATGCTCCATGCCTTTGTCAGCAAAATGCTACATGACCTTGTCATTACAATGCTCTATGCGCTCGTCATCACAATACTCCATTACCATTGTCATCACAATCCTCCATGAACCTTGGGATCACATTGATTCATGCCCTTGTCATCTCAGTGCTTCATGCTCCTTGAAATCAAAATGATCCATGAGCTCTGTCATAAAAATGTTCCAATCCCTTGTGATCACAATGTTCCAAAGCACTTGTCCTCACAACGTTCCATATGCCTGTCATCACAATACTCCATGCCCTTTTCATCACAATGCTCCATGAACTTTGTCATCACAATTCTCAATAAACTTGTCCTCACAATGCTCCCTGACACTTGTCGTCATAATGCTCCTTGAAACCTGGCACGAAAAGGCTCCATGCCTTTTTCATCACAAAGCCCCATGCCGTTTTCATCCCAATGCTCCATGCCATTGTCATCAAAATACTCCACAAGCTTGTCATCAGAATGCTCCCTGACCCTTGTCATCACAATGCTCCAAGCCATTGTCATCACAATGCTCCATTACCTTTTTCATCAGAATCCCTCATGACAATTGGCATCACAATGCTCCATGCCATTGTCATCACAATGGGCCATTACATATGTCATCACAATGCTCACTGACACCTCTCTTCACAATACTGCATGACCTGGTCATCACAAAGTTCCATGCCCTTGTCATCACAATGCGCCATTGCAACTCTCATCACAATAATCCATGAAACTTATTAGACCAATGCTGCATGCCCATGTCATCACAATGCTCCATGCACTTGTTATCACAATGTTCCAAGACCCCTGTAATCAGAATGCTCCATGCCCCTTTTCATCAGTATGCTCCATGAGACTTGTCATCACAAGGCTCCATGGTTTTCTCATCACAATGCTCCAGGACCTTGTCATCACAATTCTTCACGACATTGTCATGAAAATTCTCAATGGCCCTTGTCATCATAATGCTCCAAGCCCTAGTCATCACAATGCTCCATTATATTTGTCATCACAATCCTCCATTACATTTGGCATCACAATGCTCCCTGCCATTGTCATCGCAATGGACCATGACATATGTCATCACAATGCTCCCTGACACCTGTCTTCACAATACTCCATGCCCTTGTCATCACAATGATCCATGCCCTTGTCATCACAATGCACCATGTCCTCTGTCATCACAATAATCTCTGAAACTAGTCAGACCAAAGCTCCATGCCCCTGTCATCACAATGTCCCATGCCCTTTTCATCACAATACTCCATGACCCCTGTCATCACAATGCTCCGTGACTCCAGTCATCACAATGCTTCATAACGTTTGTCATCACAACGGTCCATGTCCGCATCATCACAAGGCTCTGTGACTTTTTAAACAAAATGTCCTTGAACTTTTCATCACAATGCTCTGTGACCTTTGTCATCACTATACTCCATGTCTTTGTCAGAACAATGCTCCATAACCCTTGTCATCACAATGTGCCATGCGCTTTTCATCACAATGATCCAAAAACTTGTCATCGCTATGCTCCATAAACCTTGTAATCACAATGCTCCATGCACTTCTCATCCAAATGCTCTCTCACATGAGATATCACAATGTTCCATCACTAGTCATCACAATCCTCCCTCACCCCTGTTATCACAATATTCCATGACCCCTGTCATCACAATGCTACATCCCCTTATCAGCACAATGTTCCATGACCCCTGACATCACAATGTTCCATAACCCCTGTCATCAAAATGCTCTATGACCCTTTTCATCCCAAAGCTCCATGACCCCTGGAATCACAATGTTCTATAACCCCTGTCATCAAAAGGTTCCATTACACTTTTCATCAAATTGCTGCATGACCCTGTCATCAAAATGCTCCATGACATTTGTCATCACAAAGCTCCATGACCTTTGGCATCACAATGCTACATGTCATTGTCATCACAATGCTCCATGAACCCTCTCATCACAATAATCCATGAAAGATATCAGACCAAAGTTCCATACCCTTCTCATCACAATGCTCCATTAACCCTGTCATAACAATGCACCATGACACCTGCCATCACAATGATCCACGGCCTAGTCATCACAAGGTTCCATGATAATTCTCATCACAATGCTCAAGACCCCTGATATCATAATGCTCCATGCCCTTGTCATCACAAAGCTCCATGACGCATGTCATCAGAATGTTCCATGGCCTTCTCATCACAATGCTCCATGCCCTTGTCATCACAATGCTCCAAGACCTTTGTCATCACAATGCTCCATGCCCCTTTTCATCTCAATGCTCCATGAACCCTGTCATCACAATGCACCATGCCCATCATCATAATGCTTCAGGCTATTGTCATCACAATGAAATCAATATTCTGCATGACCTCTGTCATCATAATGCTCCAAACCCTTGTGATCACAATGTTGCATAACACGTATCATCACAACACCCCATGACGCTCATCATCACAATTATCCATGGTCTTCTCATCACAATGCTCCATGATCTTTGTCATCACAATGCTCAATACACTTGTCATCACAATGCTCCCTGAACCTTGTTGTCAGTATGCTCTTTGAACCCTGTCATGACAAGTTTCCATGCATTTTTCATCACAATGATCCATGACCATTTCATCACAATGCTCCAAGGTCCCTGTAATCACAATGCTCGATGCCCTTGTCATCACAAAACTCCATGACCACTCTCATCACAACACTCCATGACACCAGACAACACAATAATCCGGGACCCTTGTCATCACAATGCTCCAAGACCCCTGTCATCACAATACTCCATGAACATTTTCAGCCCAATGCTCCATGACCTTCTCATCACAATGCTCCATGCCCTTGTCATCACAATGCACCATATCCACTGTCATCACAATAATCTATGAAACTTGTCAGACCAGTGCTCAATGTCCCTGTCAACACAATGCTCCAAGACCCATGTAATCACAATGCTCCATGCCCTTGTCATCACAAAGCTCCATGACGCATGTCATCAGAATGTTCCATTGCCTTCTCCTCACAATGCTCCATGCCCTTGTCATCACAATGCTCCAAGACCCCCGTAATCATAATGCTCCATGCCCCTTTTCATCAGAATGCTCCATTAGACTAGTCATCACAAGTCTCCATGCTTAACTCATCACAGTGCTCCAAGACCTTGTCATCACCATGCTCCATTCCCTTGTCATCACAATGCTCCATGACCCCTGTCATCACAATACTCCATGAACATATTCAGCCCAGTGCTCCATGACATTCTCATCACAATGCTCCATGACAAATATCATCACAATGCTCCATGACCACAGTCATCACAACACCGCATGACACCTGACAACACAGTGATCTGAGACCCTTGTCATCGTAATGCTCCAAGACCCCTGTAATCACAATGCTCCATGACCCCTGTCATCAAAATACTTCATGAACATTTTCAGCCCAATGCTCCATGACCCTTGTCATCAAAATGGTCCATGTCCTTGTTATCCCAATGCTCCATGACCCCTGTATTCACAATGCTCCGTGACGCTTGTCATCACAGTGCTCCATGACACCTGTCATCACAATGCTCCATGCCTTTGTCAGCAAAATGCTACATGACCTTGTCATTACAATGCTCTATGCGCTCGTCATCACAATACTCCATTACCATTGTCATCACAATCCTCCATGAACCTTGGGATCACATTGATTCATGCCCTTGTCATCTCAGTGCTTCATGCTCCTTGAAATCAAAATGATCCATGAGCTCTGTCATAAAAATGTTCCAATCCCTTGTGATCACAATGTTCCAAAGCACTTGTCCTCACAACGTTCCATATGCCTGTCATCACAATACTCCATGCCCTTTTCATCACAATGCTCCATGAACTTTGTCATCACAATTCTCAATAAACTTGTCCTCACAATGCTCCCTGACACTTGTCGTCATAATGCTCCTTGAAACCTGGCACGAAAAGGCTCCATGCCTTTTTCATCACAAAGCCCCATGCCGTTTTCATCCCAATGCTCCATGCCATTGTCATCAAAATACTCCACAAGCTTGTCATCAGAATGCTCCCTGACCCTTGTCATCACAATGCTCCAAGCCATTGTCATCACAATGCTCCATTACCTTTTTCATCAGAATCCCTCATGACACTTGGCATCACAATGCTCCATGCCATTGTCATCACAATGGGCCATTACATATGTCATCACAATGCTCACTGACACCTCTCTTCACAATACTGCATGACCTGGTCATCACAAAGTTCCATGCCCTTGTCATCACAATGTGCCATTGCAACTCTCATCACAATAATCCATGAAACTTATTAGACCAATGCTGCATGCCCATGTCATCACAATGCTCCATGCACTTGTTATCACAATGTTCCAAGACCCCTGTAATCAGAATGCTCCATGCCCCTTTTCATCAGTATGCTCCATGAGACTTGTCATCACAAGGCTCCATGGTTTTCTCATCACAATGCTCCAGGACCTTGTCATCACAATTCTTCACGACATTGTCATGAAAATTCTCAATGGCCCTTGTCATCATAATGCTCCAAGCCCTAGTCATCACAATGCTCCATTATATTTGTCATCACAATCCTCCATTACATTTGGCATCACAATGCTCCCTGCCATTGTCATCGCAATGGACCATGACATATGTCATCACAATGCTCCCTGACACCTGTCTTCACAATACTCCATGCCCTTGTCATCACAATGATCCATGCCCTTGTCATCACAATGCACCATGTCCTCTGTCATCACAATAATCTCTGAAACTAGTCAGACCAAAGCTCCATGCCCCTGTCATCACAATGTCCCATGCCCTTTTCATCACAATACTCCATGACCCCTGTCATCACAATGCTCCGTGACTCCAGTCATCACAATGCTTCATAACGTTTGTCATCACAACGGTCCATGTCCGCATCATCACAAGGCTCTGTGACTTTTTAAACAAAATGTCCTTGAACTTTTCATCACAATGCTCTGTGACCTTTGTCATCACTATACTCCATGTCTTTGTCAGAACAATGCTCCATAACCCTTGTCATCACAATGTGCCATGCGCTTTTCATCACAATGATCCAAAAACTTGTCATCGCTATGCTCCATAAACCTTGTAATCACAATGCTCCATGCACTTCTCATCCAAATGCTCTCTCACATGAGATATCACAATGTTCCATCACTAGTCATCACAATCCTCCCTCACCCCTGTTATCACAATATTCCATGACCCCTGTCATCACAATGCTACATCCCCTTATCAGCACAATGTTCCATGACCCCTGACATCACAATGTTCCATAACCCCTGTCATCAAAATGCTCTATGACCCTTTTCATCCCAAAGCTCCATGACCCCTGGCATCACAATGTTCTATAACCCCTGTCATCAAAAGGTTCCATTACACTTTTCATCAAATTGCTGCATGACCCTGTCATCAAAATGCTCCATGACGTTTGTCATCACAAAGCTCCATGACCTTTGGCATCACAATGCTACATGTCATTGTCATCACAATGCTCCATGAACCCTCTCATCACATTGCTTCATGCCCTTGTCATCACAAAGCTCCATGGCACTTGTCATCACATTGCTCGATGCCCTTCTCATCACAATAATCCATGCCCTTGTCATTACAATCCTCCATGACCCATGTATCATAGTGTACCGTGCCCTTGTCATCACAATGTGCCATGTCCACTCTCATCACAATAATCCATGAAACATTTCAGACCAAAGCTCAATGCCCTTCTCATCACAATGCTCCATTACTTCTGTCATAACAAGCTCCATGACCCCTGCCATCACAATGTTCCCGGGCCTTGTCATCACAAGGCTCCATGACCCTTGTCATCACAATGCTCCAAGTCCCAAGTAATCACAATGCTCCATGCCCTAGTCAAAAAAGCTCCATGACGCATGTCATCAGAATGTTCCATGGCCTTCTCCTCACAATGCTCCAAGCCCTTGTCAGCACAATGCTCCAAGACCCCCGTAATCACAATGCTCCATGCCCCTTTTCATCAGAATGCTCCATTAGACTTGTCATCACAAGTCTCCATGGTCATCTCATCACAATGCTCCATTCCCTTGTCATCACAATGCTCCATGACCCCTGTCATCACAATACTCCATGAATATTTTCAGCACAATGCTCCATGACCTTCTCATCACAATGCTCCATGACCAATATTATCACAATGCTCCATGACCACTGTCATCACAAAACTCCATGACACCTGACAACACAATGATCTGGGACTCTTGTCATCACAATGCTCCAAGACCCCTGCAATCACAGTGCTCCATGTCCCCTGTCATCACAATACTCCATGTACATTTTCAGCCCAATGCTCCATGACACTTGTCATCACAATGATCCATGCCCTTGTCATCCCAATGCTCCATGACCCCTGTATTCACAATGCTCCGTGACGCTTTTCATCACAGTGCTCCATGTCACATGTCATCACAATGCTCCATGCCTTTGTCAGCAATATGCTACATGACCTTGTCAGTACAATGCTCTATGTGCTTATCATCACAATACTCCATTACCATTGTCATCACAATCCTCCTCGTACCTTAGGATCACATTGCTTCATGCGCATGTCATCAAAATGCTCCATGCTCCTTGAAATCAAAATGATCCATGACCTCTTTCATCACAATGCTCCAAACCCTTGTGATCACAATGTTCCATAACACTTGTCATCACAACGCTCCATGATGCCTGTCATCACAATACTCCATGCCCTTTTCATCACAATGCTCCATGACCTTTGTCACCACAATTCTCAATACACTTGTCATCACAATGCTCCCTGACACTTGTCCTCAGAATGCTCCTTGAAACCTGTCACGAAAAGGCTCCATGCCTTTTTCATCACAAAGCCCCATGCGGTTTTCATCCCAATGCTCCATGCCATTGTCATCAAAATACTCCACAAGCTTGTCATCAGAATGCTCCATGACCCTTGTCATCACAATTCTCCATGCACTTGTCAGCACAATGCTCACTGACCCTTCTCATAACAATGCTCCAAGCCATTGTCACCACAATGCTCCATTCCCTTTGTCATCAGAATCCTCCATGACACATGGCATCCCAATGAGCCATGCCATTGTCATCACAATGGGCCATTACATATGTCATCACAATGCTCCCTGACACTTCTCTTCAAAATACTGCATGACCTGGTCATCACAATGCTCCATGCCCCTTTTTATCAGTATGCTCCATGAGACGTGTCATCACAAGGCTCCATGGATTTCTCATCGCAATGCTCCTGGTCCTTGTCATTTCAACGCTTCAGGACCTTGTCATGAAAATTCTCAATAGCCCTTGTCATCATAATGCTCCAAGCCCAATCATCACAATGCTCCTTTATATTTGTCAACACAATCCTCAAATACATTTGGCATCACAATGCTCCATGCCATTGTCATCGCAATGGACCATGACATATGTCATCACAATGCTCCCTGTCACCTGTCTTCACAATACTCAATGCCCTTGTCATCACAATGCTCCATGCCCTTGTCATCACAATGCACCATGTCCACTGTCATCTCAATAATCTATGAAACTTCTCAGACCAGTGCTCCATGCCCCTGTCATCACAATGCTCCATGCCCTTGTCATCACAATGCTCCATGACCCCTGTCATCAGAATGCTCCGTGAATCCAGTCATCACAATGCTCCATTACCTTTGTCATCAGAATCCTCCCTGACACTTGGCATCACAATGCTCCATGCCATCCTCATCACAATGGGCCATTACATATGTGATGACAATGCTCTCTGAAACCTGTCTTCACAATACGACATGACCTGGTCATCACAATGCTCCATGCCCTTGTCATCACAGAGTGCCATTCCAACTCTCATCGCAATACTCCATGAAAGGTATTAGACCAATGTTCCATGCCCTTGTCATCACAATGCTCCATGCCCTTTTATCACAATGCTCCATGACCCCTGTCATCACAATGCTCCGTGACTCCAGTCATCTCAGTGATTCATTACCTTTGTCATCACAATGGTCCATGCCCTCGTCATCAACAGTCTCTGTGACCTTTTTAACCACAATGCTCCATGAACTTTTCATCACAATACTCTTTGACCCTTGTCATCACAATGCTCTATGCCTTTCTCAGCACAATGCTCCATGACACTTGTCATCACAAAGCTCCATGTGCTTGTCAGCACAATGCTCCATGACACATGTCATCACAATGCACCATGCGCTTGTCATCACAGTGCTCCACAACCTTGTCATCACAATGCTCTATAAAATTTGTCATCACAATGCCCCATGCACTTCTCATCAAAATGCTCTCTCACCACTGATATCACAATGCTACATCATTATTTGTCACAATACTTCCTCACCCCTGTCATCACAATGTTCCATGACTCCTGTCATCACAATGCTACATGCACTTATCATCACAATGTTCGATGACCCCTGACATCACAATGTTCCATAACACCTGTCATCAAAATGTTCCATGACACTTTTCATCAAATTGCTCCATGACCCAGTCATCACAATGCTCCCTGCCATTCTCATCACAATGCACAACGCCCTTGCCATCAAAATGCTCCATGACCTTTGTTATCACAAAGATCCATGACCCTTGGCATCACAATGCTCCATGTCATTGTCATCACAATGTTCCATGAACGCTCTCATCACATTGCTCCAGGCCCTTGTCTTCACATAGCTCCATGACACATGTCATTAGTATGCTCCATGGCCTTCTCATCACAATGCTCCAAGCCCTTGCCATCACAATGCTCCATTACCCCTGTCATCAAAATGCTCCATGACCCCTGCCATCACGATGTTCTATAACACCTGCCATCTAAATGTTCTATTACACTTTTTATCAAATTGCTGCATGAACCGTTCATCAAAATGTTCCCTGCCCTTCCCATCACAATGCACAATGCCCTTGTCATCAAAAAGCTCCATGACTTGTTATCAAAATGCTCCATGACCCTTGGCATCACAATGCTCCATGTCATTGTCATCACAATGCTCCATGAAACCTCTCATAATATTGCTCAGTGCCCTTGTCATCACAAAGCTCCATGACACTTGTCATCACAATGCTGGATGCCCTTCTCATCACAATGCTCCATGCCCTTGTCATTAGAGTCCTGCATGACCCATGTATCACAGTGTTCTGTGCCCTTGTCATCACAATGCTCCATGCCCACTCTCATCACAATAATCCATGAATCATTTCAGACCAAAGTTCCATACCATTCTCATCACAATGCTCCATTACCCCTGTCATAACAATGCACAATGACCCCTGCCATCACAATATTCCACGTCCTAGTCATCACCAGGTTCCATGACACTTCTCATTACAATGCTCAAGACCCCTGAAATCACAATGATACATTCCCTTGTCATCACAAAGCTCCATGACGCATGTCATCAGAATGATCCATGACCTTCTCATCACAATGCTCCATACCCTTTTCATCACAATGCTCCAAGACCCCTGTAATCACAATGCTCCATGCCCCTTTTTATCTCAATGCATCATGAACCCTGTCATCACAATGAACCATGGACATCATCATAATGCTTCAGGCTATTGTCATCACAATTAAATCAATATTCTCCATGACCTCTGTCATCATAATGCTCCAAACCCTTGTGATCACAATGTTTGATAACACTTATCATCACAACACCCCATGACGCTAATCATCACAATTATCCATGGTCTTCTCATCACAATGCTCCATGATCTTTGTCATCACAATGCTTAATACACTTATCATCACAGTGCTCCCTGACACTTGTCGTCAGTATGCTCCTTGCACCCTGTCATGACAAGGCTCCATGCCTTTTTCATCACAATGATCCAAGACCTTTTCATCACAATCCTCCAAGATCCCTGTAATCACAATGCTCCATGCCCTTGTCATCACAAAACTCCATGACACATGTCATCAGAATGCTCCATGGCCTTCTCATCACAATGATCCATCCCCTTGTCATCACAATGCTCCAAGACCCCTGTAATCACAATGCTCCATGCCCCTTTTCATCAGAATGCTCCATGAGACTTGTCATCACAAGTCTCCATGGTCTTCTCATCACAATGCTCCAGGACCTTGTCATCACCATGCTCCATTCTCTTGTCATCACAATGCTCCATGACCCCTGTCATCACAATAATCCATGAATATTTTCAGCCCAATGCTCCACTACCTTCTCATCACAATGCTCCATGGCCAATATCATCACCATGCTCCATGACCACTGTCATCACAACACTCCATGACACCTGACAACACAATGATCCGGGACTCTTCTCATCAAAATGCTCCATTCCCTAGTCATCACAATGCTCCATGACACCTGTCATCACAACACTCCATGAACATTTTCAGCCCAGTGCTCCATGACCCTTGTCATCACAATGATCCATGCCCTTGTCATCCCAATGCTCCATGACCCCTGTATTCACAATACTCCGTGAAGCTTGTCATCACAGTGCTCCATGACACATGTCATCACAATGCTCCATGCCTTTGTCAGCAAAATGTTACAAGAACTTGTCATTACAGTCCTCTATGTGCTTGTCATCACAATGCTCCATTTCTATTGTCATCACAATCCTCCATGTACATTGGGATCACAATGCTTCATGCCCTTGTCATCACAATGCTCCATGCTCCTTGAAGTCAAAATGATCCAAACCTCTGTCTTCACAATGCTCCAAACACTTGTGATCACAATGTTCTATAACACTTGTCATCACAACGCTCCATGATGCCTGTCATCACAATACTCCATGCCCTTTTCATTACAAAGCTCCATGACCTTTATCATAACAATTCTCAATACACTTGTCATCACAATGCTCCCTGACACTTGTCATCAGAATGCTCCTTGAACCCTGTCACGAAAAGGCTTCATGCCTTTACCATCACAATGCCCCATTCCATTTTCATCACAATACTCCATGCCATTGTCATCAAAATACTCCACAAGCTTGTCATCAGAATGTTCCATGACCCTTTTCATCACAATGCTCCAAGCCATTGTCATCACAATGCTCCATTGCCTTTGTCATCAGATTCCTCCATGACACTTGTCATCGCTATGCTCCATGCCATCGTCATCACAATGGGCCATTACATATGTCATCACAATGCTCCCTGACACCTGGCTTCACAATACTGCATGACCTGGTCATCAGGATGCTCCATGCCCTTTTCATCAAAATGCGCCATTCCAACTGTCATCGCAATAATCCATGAAACTTATTAGACCAATATTCCATGCCCTTGTCATCACAATGCACCATGCCCACTCTCATCATAATAATCTATGAAACATGTCAGACCAGTGCTCCATGCCTCTGTCATCACAATGCACCATGCCCTTGTCATCACAATGCTCATGACCCCTGTCATCACAATGCTCCGTGACTCCAGTCATCACAATGCTTCATAACTTTTGTCATTACAATGGTCCATGCCCGCGTCATCACAAGTCTCTGTGACCTTTGTAACCACAATGCTCCATGAACTTTTCATCACAATTCTCTGTGACCCTTGTCATCACAATGCTCCATGTTTTTTTCAGAGCAATGCTCCATGACCATTGTCATCACAATGTGCCACGCGCATCTCACCACAACAGTCCACAACCTTGTCATTGCAATGCTTCATAAACCTTGTAATCACAATGGTCCATGCACTTCTCATCAAAATGCTCTCTCACCAGAGATATCACAATGTTCCATCATTAGTCATCACAATACTCCCTCACCCGTGGAATCACAATGATCCATGACCCTGTCATCACAATGCTACATCCACTTATGATCACAATGTTCCATGACCCCTGCCATCACAATGTTCCATAACCCCTGTCATCAAAATGCTCCATGACCTTTTCCATCCCAAAGCTCCAAACCCCTGACATCACAATGTTCTATAACCCCTGCCATCTAAATGTTCCATTACACTTTTTATCAAATTGCTGCATGACCCGGTCATCAAAATGCTCCCTGCCCTTCTCATCACAATGCACCATGCCCTTGTCATCAAAATGCTCCATAACTTGTCATCACAAAGCTCCATGATCCTTGGCATCACACTGCTCCATGTCATTGTCATCACAATGCTCCATGAACCCTCTCATAACATTGTTCAATGCCATTGTCATCACAAAGCTCCATGATACTTGTCAGCACAATGCTCGATGCCCTTCTCATCACAATGCTCCATGCCCTTGTCATTACAGTCCTGCATGACCCATGTATCACAGTGTTCCGTGCCCTTGTCATCACAATGCTCCATGCCCACTCTCATCACAATAATCCATGAAACATTTCAGAGCAAAGTTCCATACCCTTCTCATCACAATGCTCCATTACCCCTGTCATAACAATGCACCATGACCGCTGCCATCACAATGTTCCACGGCCTAGTCATCACAAGGTTCCATGACACTTCTCATCACAATGCTCAAGACCCCTGAAATCACAATCCTCCATGCCCTTGTCATCACAAAGCTCCATGACGCATGTAATCAGAATGTTCCATGGCCTTCTCATCACAATGATCCTTGCCCTTGTCATCACAATGCTCCAAATCCCTTGTAATTACAATGCTCCATGCCCCTTTTCATCTCAATGATCCATGAACCCTGTCATTACAATGCACCATGCACATCATCATAATGCTTCAGGCTATTGTCATCACAATGAAATCAATATTTTCCATGACCTCTGTCATCATAATGCTCCAAACCCTTGTGATCACAATGTTGCATAACACTTATCATCACAACACACCATGATGCTCATCATCACAATTTTCCATGGTCTTCTCATAACAATGCTCCATGATTTTTGTCATCCCAATGCTCAATACACTTGTCATCACAATGATCCCTGACACTTGTCGTCAGTATGCTCCTTGAACCCTGTCATGACAAGGCTCCATGCCTTTTTCATCACAATGATCCATGACTTTTTCATCACAATACTCCAAGATCCCTGTAATCACAATGCTCCATGCGCTTGTCATCACAAAACTCCATGATGCATGTCAACAGAATGCTCCATGGATTTCTCATCACAATGCTCCATGCCCTAGTCATCACAATGCACCAAGACCACTGTAAACACAATGCTCCAGGCCCCTTTTCTTCAGAATGCTCCATGAGGCTTGTCATCACAACTCTCCATGGTCTTCTCATCACAATGCTCCAGGACCTTGACATCACCATGCTCCATTCCCTTGTCATGACAATGCTCCATGCTCCTTGAAATCAAAATGATCCATGACCTCTGTCATCACAATGCTCCAAACCCTTGTGATCACAATGTACCATAACTCTTCTCATGACAACACTCCATGATGCCTCTCATCACAATGCTCCATGCCCTTTTCATTACAAAGCTCCATGACCTTTCTCATCACAATTCTCAATACACTTGTCATCAAAATGCTCCCTGACACTTGTCATCACAATGCTCCTTGAACCCTGTCAAGAAAAGCCTCCATGCCTTTTTCATCACAATGCCCCATGCCGTTTTCATCACAATGCTCCATGCCATTGTCATCAAAATACTCCAAAAGCTTGTCATCAGAATGCTCCATGACCCTTGTCATCACAATTCTCCATGCACTTGTCAGCACAATGCTCCCTGACCCTTGTCCTCACAATGCTCCAAGCCATGGTCATCACAATGCTCCATTACTTTTGTCATCAAAATCCTCCATGACACTTGGCATCACAATGCTCCATGCCATCGTCATCACAGTGGGCCATTACATATGTCATCACAATGCTCCCTGACACCTGTCTTCACAATACTGCCTGACCTGGTCATCAGGATGCTCCATGCCTTTGTCATCACAATGCGCCATTCCAACTGTCATCACAATAATCCATGAAACTTATTAGACCAATGTTCCATGCCCTTGTCATCACAATGCTCCATGACCCCTGTCATCACAATGCTCCGTGACTCCAGTCATCACAATGCTTCATGACCTTTGTCATCACAATGGTCCATGCCCTCGTCATCAACAGTCTCTGTGACCTTTTTAACCACAATGCTCCATGAACTTTTCATCACAATGCTCTTTGACCCTTGTCATCACAATGCTCTATGCCTTTCTCAGCACAATGCTCCATGACCCTTGTCATCACAAGGCTCCATGCGTTTGTCACCACAATGCTCCATGACACATGTCATCACAATGCACCATGTGCTTGTCATCACATTGCTCCACAATCTTGTCATCACAATGCTCCATAAAATTTGTCATCACAATGCTCCATGCACTTCTCATCAAAATCCTCTCTCACCACTGATATCACAATGCTACATCACTATTTGTCTCAATACTCCCTCACCCCTGTCATCACAATGTTCCATGACTCCTGTCATCACAATGCTACATGCAATTATCATCACAATGTTCGGTGACCCCTGACATCACAATGTTCCATAACACCTGTCATCAATATGTTCCATGACACTTTTCATCAAATTGCTCCATGACCCTGTCATCAGAATGCTCCCTGCCCTTCTCATCACAATGCACCGCGCCCTTGCCATCAAAATGCTCCATGACCATTGTCATCACAAAGATCCATGACCCTTGGCATCACAATGCTCCATGTCATTGTCATCACAATGCTCCATGAACGCTCTCATCACATTGCTCCATGCCGTTGTCATCAAAATGCTCCATGACACATGTCATCACAATGCTCCATGGGCTTCTCATCACAATGATCCATTCCCTTGCCATCACAATGCTCCATTACACCTGCCATAACAATGCTCCATGACCCATGCCATCAGGATGTTCCATGGTCTTGTCATCACAAGGCTCCATGACAGTTCTCATCACAATGCTCCAAGAACACTGTAAGCACAATGCTCTATGCCATTTTTCATCTCAATGATCCATGAAACCTGTCATCACAATGCACCATGCCCATCATCATAATGCTTCATGCTATTCTCATCACAATGAAATCAAAATGCTCCATGACCTCTGTCATAATAATGCTCTAAACCCTTGTGATCACAATATTCCATAACACTTGTCATCACAATGCCCCATGTGGCTCGTCATCACAATTATCAATGGACTTGTCATCACAATGTTCCTTGACCTTTGTCATCACAATGCTCAATACACTTGTCATCACAATGCTCCCTGACACTTGTCAGTATGCTCCTTACACCCTGTCATGACAAGGCTCCATGCCTTTTTCATCACAATGATCTATGACCTTTTCATCACAATCCTCCAAGATCTCTGTAATCACAATGCTCCATGTCCTTGTCATCACAAAACTCCATGACGCATGTCATCAGAATGCTCCATGGCCTTCTCATCACAATGTTCCATGTCCTTGTCATCTCAATGCTCCAAGACCCCTGTAATCACAATGCTCCACGCCCCTTTTCATCAGAATGCTCCATGAGACTTGTCATCACAAGTCTCCATGGTCTTATCATCACAATGGTCCAGGAACTTGTCATCACCATGCTCCATTCCCTTGTCATCACAATGCTCCATGACCCCTGTCATCACAGTAATCCATGAACATTGTCAGCCCAATGCTCCACGACGTTCTCATCACAATGCTCCATGGCCAATATCATCACAATGCTCCATGACCACTGTCATCACAACACTCCATGACTGCTGACAACACAATGAGCCGGGACACTTGTCATCACAATTCTCCATTCCCTAGTCATCACAATGCTCCATGACCCCTGTCATCACAACACTCCATGAATATTTTCAGCCCAGTGCTCCATGACCCTTGTCATCACATTGATCCATGCCCTTGTCATCCCAATGCTCCATGACCCCTGTATTCAGAATGCTCCGTGAAGCTTTTCATCACAGTGATCCATGACACATGTCATCACAATGGTCCATGCCTTTGTCAGCAAAATGCTACAAGACCTTGTCATTACAGTCCTCTATGCGCATGTCATCACAATACTCCATTTCCATTGTCATCACAATCCTCCATGAACCTTGGGATCACATTGCTTCATGCCCTTGTCATCACAATGCTCCATGCTCCTTGAAGTCAAAATGATCCAAACTTCTGTCATCACAATGCTCCAAACACTTGTGATCACTATGTTCCATAACACTTGTCATCACAACGCTCCATGATGCCTGTCATCACAATACTCCATGCCCTTTTCATTACAACCTCCATGACCTTTGTCATCACAATGCTCAATACACTTGTCATCACAATGCTCCCTGACACTTGTCATCAGAATGCTCCTTGAACCCTGTGATGAAA
This sequence comes from Mesoplodon densirostris, assembly GCF_025265405.1. Classification (NCBI taxonomy): domain Eukaryota; kingdom Metazoa; phylum Chordata; class Mammalia; order Artiodactyla; family Ziphiidae; genus Mesoplodon; species Mesoplodon densirostris. Next base: position 10,106,046 of record NW_026778195.1, on the reverse strand, counting down.
AGGCTTCATACGTTTTTCATCAAAAGGCCCCATTCCATTTTCATCACAATAGTCCATTCCATTGTCATCAAAATACTCCACAAGCTTGTCATCAGAATGCTCCATGACCCTTGTCATCACAATTCTCCATGTACTTGTCAGCACAATGCTCCCTGACCCTTGTCATCACAATGCTCAAAGCCATTGTCATCACAATGCTCCATTAACTTTGTCATCAGAATCCTCCATGACAATTGGCATCACAATGCTCCATGCCATTGTCATCACAATGGGCCATTACATATGTCATCACAATGCTTCCTGACACCTGGTTTCACAATACTGCATGACCTGGTCATCAGGATGCTCCATGCCCTTGTCATCACAATGCGCTCTTCCAACTGTCATCGCAATAATCCATGAAACTTATTAGACCAATGTTCCATGCCCTTGTCATCACAATGCTCCATGCCCTTGTTATCACAATGCTCCATGACCCCTGTCATCACAATGCTCCGTGACTCCAGTCATCACAATGCTTCATGACCTTTGTCATCACAATGGTCCATGCCCTCGTCTTCAACAGTCTCTGTGACCTTTTTAACCACAATGCTCCATGAACTTTTCATCACAATGCTCTTTGACCCTTGTCATCACAATGCTCTATGCCTTTCTCAGCACAATGCTCCATGACCCTTGTCATCACAATGCTCCATGCGCTTGTCAGCACAATGCTCCATGACACATTTCATCACAATGCACCATGCGCTTGTCATCACAGTGCTCCACAATCTTGTCATCACAATGCTCCATAAAATTTGTCATCACAATGCTCCATGCACTTCTCATCAAAATGCTCTCTTACCACTGATATCACAATGCTACATTACTATTTGTCACAATACTCCCTCACCCCTGTCATCACAATGTTCCATGACTCCTGTCATCACAATGCTACATGCACTTATCATCACAATGATGGATGACCCCTGGCATCACAATGTTCCATAACACCTGTCATCAAAATTTTCCATGAGACTTTTCATCAACTTGCTCCATGACCCTGTCATCACAATGCTCCATGCCCTTCTCATCCCAATGAACAACGCCCTTGCCATCAAAATGCTCCATGACCTTTGTCATCACAAAGATCCATGACCCTTGGCATCACAATGCTCCATGTCATTGTCATCACAATGCTCCATGAACACTCGCATCACATTGCTCCATGCCCTTGTCTTCACATAGCTCCATGATACATGTCATCAGAATGCTCCATGGCCTTCTCATCACAATGCTCCATGCCCTTGCCATCACAATGCTCCATTACACCTGTCATAACAATGCTCCATGACCCCTGCCATCACGACGATCCATGGCCTTGTCATCACAAGGCTCCATGACCCTTATCATCACAATGCTCCAAGAACACTGTAATCACAATGCTCTATGCCCCTATTCATCTCAATGATCCATGAACCCTGTCATCACAATGCACCATGCCCATCATCATAATGCTTCATGCTATTGTCATCACAATGAAATCTAATCCTCCATTACCTCTGTCATAACAATGCTCCAAACCCTAGTGATCACAGTATTCCATAACACTTGTCATCACAATGCCCCAGGACGCTCGTCATCACAATTATCCATGGTCTTCTCATCACAATGCTACATGACATTCGTCATCAAAATGCTCAATACACTTGTCATCAAAATGCTCCCTGACACTTGTTGTCTGTATGCTCCTTGAACACTGTCTTGACATGTGTCCATGCCTTTTTCATCCCAATGATCCATGCCCTTTTCATCACAATGCTCCGTGCCTTTTTCCTCACAATGCTCCAAAACCCATGTAATCACAATGCTCCATGCCCTTGTCATCACAAAGCTCAATGACGCATCCCATCAGAATGCTCCTTGGTCTTCTCCTCACTATGCTCCATGCCCTTGTCATCACATAGTTCGAAGACCCCTGTAATCACAATGCTCCATACCCCTTTTCATCAGTATGCTCCATGAGACTTGTCATCACAAGGCTCCATGTGTTTGTTATCACAATGCTCCAGGACTTGTCCTCACAATGCTTCATGACCCTTTCAAGAAAATTTTCAATGGCCCTTGTCATCATAATGCTCCAAGCCCTAATCATCACAATGCTGCATTATATTTGTCATCACAGTCCTCCATTACATTTGGCATCACAATGCTCCATGCCATTGTCATCGCAATGGACCATAACATATGTCATCAAAATGCTCCCTGACACCTGTCTTCACAATACTCCATGACCTTATCATTACAATGCTCCATGCTCTTGTCATCACAATGCACCATGCCCACTCTCATTACAATAATCTATGAAACTTGTCAGACCATTGCTCCATGCACCTGTCATCACAATGCTCCATGCCCTTGTCATCACAATGGTCCATGAACCCTGTCATCACAATGCTCGGTGACTCCAGTCATCAAAATGATTCATGACCTTTGTCATTACAGTGGTCCATGCCCTCCTCAGCAACTGTCTCTGTGACCTTTTTAACCTAAATGTTCCATGAACTTTTCATCACAATGCTCTTTGACCCTTGGCATAACAATGCTCTATGCTTTTCTACGCACAATGCTCCATGACCCTTGTCATCACAATGTTCCATGCACTTGTCAGCACAATGTTCCTTGACACATTTCATCACAATGTTCCATGACCACTGACATCACAATGTTCCATAAACCCTGTCATGAAAATGCTCCATGACCCTTTTCATCCCAAAGCTCCAAGACCCCTGACATCACAATGTTTTATAACCCCTTCCATTAAAATATTCCATTACACTTTTCATCAAATTGCTGCATTATCCGGTCATCAAAATGCTCCCTGCCCTTCTCATCACAATGCACCATGCCCTTATAATCAAAATGCTCCATGACTTGTCATCACAAAGCTCCATGACCCTTGGCATCACAATGTTCCATGTCATTGTCATCACAATGCTCCATGAAACCTCTCATAACATTGCTCAATGCCCTTGTCATCACAAAGCTCCATGACACTTGTCATCTCAATGTTCCAGGCCCACTCTCATCACATAAATCCATGAAACATTTCAGACCAATGTTCCATGCCCTTCTCATCACAATGCTCCATTACCTCTGTCATAACAATGCACCATGACCCCTGCCATCACAATGTACCACGGCCCAGTCATCAAAATGTTCCATGAAACTTGTCATCGCAATTCTGAAGACCACTGAAATCACAATGCTCCATGCCCTTGTTATCACAAAGCTCTATGACGCATGACATCAGAAAGTTCCATAGCCTTCTCATCACAATGCTCCATGCCATTGTCATCACAATGCTCCAAGACCCCTGTAAACATAATGCTCCATGCACCTTTTCATCTCAATGCTCCACGAACCCTGTCATCACAATGCACCATGCCCATCATCATAATGCTTCATGCTATTGTCATAATAACGAAATCAAAATGTTCCATGACCTCTGTCATAACAATGCTCCAAACCCTTGTGATCACAATGTTCCATAACATTTATCATCACAACATCCCATGACGCTCATCATCACAGTTATCCATGGACTTCTCATCACAATGCTCCATGATCTTTGTCATCAAAATGCTCAATACACTTGTCATCACAATGCTCCCTGACACTTGTCGTCAGTATTCCCCTTGAACCCTGTCATGAGAAGGCTCCATGCCTTTTTCATCACAATAATCCATGACCTTTTCATCACAATGCTCCAAGATCCCTGTAATCACAATGCTCCATGCCCTTCACATCAAAAAGCTGAATGACGCATGTCATCAGAATGTTCCATGGACTTCTCATCACAATGCTCCATGCTCTTCTCATCACTATGCTCCAAGACCCCTGTAATCACAATGCTCCATGCTCCTTTTCATCAGAATGCTCCATGAGACTTGTCATCACAAGTCGCCATGGACTTCTCATCACAATGCTCCAGGACCTTGTCATCACCATGCTCCATTCCCTTGTCATCACAATGCTCCATGACCCCTGTCATCACAATAATCCATGAACATTTTCAGCCCAATGCTCCACGACTTTCTCATTACAATGCTCCATGGCCAATATCGTCACAATGCTCCATGACCACTGTCATCACAACACTCCATGACACCTGACAACACAATGATCCGGGACTCTTGTCATCACAATGCTCCATGACCCCTGTCATCACAACACTCCATTAACATTTTCAGCCCAGTGCTCCATGACCCTTGTCATCAGAGTGATCCATGCCCTTGTCATCCCAATGCTCCATGACCCCTGAATTCACAATGCTCCTTGACGCTTGTCATCACAGAGCTCCATGACACATGTCATCACAATGCTCCATGCCTTTGTCAGCAAAATGCTACATGACCTTGTCATTACAATACTCTATGAGCTTGTCATCAAAATACTCTATTTCCATTGTCATCACAATCCTCCATGAACTTTGGGATTACATTGCTTCATGCCCTTGTCATCACAATGCTCCATGCTCCTTGAAATCAAAATGATCCATGACCTCTGTCATCCCAATGCTCCAAACCCTTGTGATCACAATGTTCCATAACACTTGTCCTCATAACGCTCCATGATGCCTGTCATCACAATACTCCATGCCCTTTTCATCACAATGCTCCATGACTTTTGTCACCACAATTCTCAATACACTTGTCATCACAATGCTCCCTGACACTTGTCATCAGAATGCTCCTTGAACCCTGTCACGAAAAGGCTCCATGCCTTTTTCATCACAATGCCCCATGCCGTTTTCATCACAATGCTCCATGCCATTGTCATCAAAATACTCCACAAGCTTGTCATCAGAATGCTCCATGACCCTTGTCATCACAATGCTCCAAGCCATTGTCATCACAATGCTCCATTACCTTTGTCATCAAAATCCTCCCTGACACTTGGCATCACAATACTCTTGCCATCCTCATCACAATGGGCCATTACATATGTGATCACAATGCTCCCTGACACCTGTCTTCACAATACGGCATGACCTGGTCATCACAATGCTCCATGCCCTTGTCATCACAGTGTGCCATTCCAACTGTCATCGAAATACTGCATGAAACTCATTAGACAAATGTTCCATGCCATTCTCATCACGATGCTCAATGCCATTATTATCACAATGCTCCATGACCCCTGTCAGCACAATGCTCCATGACTCCAGTCATCACAATGCTTCATGACCTTTGTCATTACAATGGTCCATGCCCTTGTCATCAACAGTCTCTGTGATCTTTTCAACCACAATTCTCCATGAACTTTTCATCACAATGCTCTTTGACCCTTGTCATCACAATTTTCTATGTCTTTCTCAGCACAATGCTCCATGAACCTTGTTATCACAGTGCTCCATGCGCTTGTCAGCACAATGCTCCATGTCACATGTCATCACAATGCACCATGCGCTTGTCATCACAATGCTACATCACTATTTGTCACAATATTCCCTCACCCCTGTCATCACAATGTTCCATGACTCCTGTCATCACAATGCTACATGCACTTATCATCACAATGTTCGATGACCCCTGACATCACAATGTTCCATAACACCTGTCATCAAAATGTTCCATGACACTTTTCAGCAAATTGCTTTATGGACTTCCGGGTAAGATGGCGGAAGAGTAAGATGCGGAGATCACCTTCCTCCCCGCAGATACACCAGAAATACAGCTACACGTGGAACAACTCCTACAGAACACCTACTGAACCCTGGCAGAAGACCCCAGACCTCCCAAAAGGCAAGAAACTCCCCACATACCTGGGGAGGGCAAAGCAGAGAGATTCCCGCACAGAGGAGCGGTGCCGAGCGGCACTCACCAGCCCGCGAGGCTTGTCTGCTCCCCCGCCGGGGCGGACGGCGCTGGAGCTGAGGCTCGGGCTTCGGTCAGAGCGCAGGGAGAGGACTGGGGCTGGCGGCGAGAACTCAGCCTGAAGGGAGCTAATGTGCCACAGCTAGCCGGGAGGGAGTCCGGGAAAACTCTGGAGCTGCCAAAGAGGCAGGAGACTTTTTCTTCCCTCTTGGTTTCCTGGTGCGCGAGGAGAGGGGATTAAGAGCGCCGCGTAAAGGAGCTCCAGAGACGGGCGCGAGTCGCGGCTGAAAGCGCGGAGCCCAGAGACGGGCGTGGGACGCTGGGGCTGCTGCTGCCGCCGCCAAGAAGCCTGTGTGCGAGCGCAGGTCACTGTCCACACCGCCCTTCCGGGAGCCTGTGCAGCCTGCCACTGCCAGGATCCCGGGATCCAGGGGCGGCTTCCCTGGGAGAACGCACGCCGCGCCTCGGGCTGGTGCAACGTCACGCCGACCTCTGCCGCTGCAGGCTCGCCCCTCACTCCGTGCCCCTCCCTCCCGCCCGGCCTGAGTGAGCCAGAGTCCCCGAAGAGGCTGCTCCTTTAACCCTGTCCTGTCTGAGCGAAGAACAGACGCCCTCCGGCGACCTACACGCAGAGGCGGGGCCAAATCCAAAGCTGAGACCCAGGAGCTGTGAGAACAAAGAAGAGAAAGGGAAACCTCTCCCAGCAGCCTCAGAAGCAGCGGATTAAAGCTCCACAATCAACTCCATGTACCCTGCATCTGTGGAATGCATGAATAGACAACAAATCATCCCAAATTGAGTAACCAGGAGGCAGTGCTGTGCCTCTGAGGTGGGAGAGCGAACTTCAGGACACTGGTCCACAAGAGACCTCCCAGCTCCACATAATATCAAACGGCGAAAATCTTCCAGAGATCTCCATCTCAACACCAGCACCCAGCTTCACTCAACGACCAGCAAGCTACAGTGCTGGACACCCTATGCCAAACAACTAGCAAGACAGGAACACAACGCCACCCATTAGCAGAGAGGCTGCCTCAATTCATAAAAAGTCCACAAACACCCCAAAACACACCACCAGGCGTGGACCTGCCCACCAGAAAGACAAGATCCAGCCTCATCCACCAGAACACAGGCAGTAGTCCCCTCCACCAAGAAGCCTACACAACCCACTAAACCAACCTTAGCCACTGGGGACAGACACCAAAAACAACGGGAACTACGAACCTGCAGCCTGCAAAGAGGAGACCCCAAACACAGTAACATAAGCAAAATGAGAAGACACAAAAGCACACAGCAGGAGAAGGGGCAAGATAAAAACCCACCAGACCTAACAAATGAAGAGGTAATAGGCAGTCTATCTGAAAAAGAATTCAGAATAATGATGGTAAAGATGATCCAAAATCTTGGAAATAGAATAGACAAAATGCAAGAAACAGTTAACAAGGACCTAGAAGAACTAAAGACGAATCAAGCATCGATTAAAAACACAATAAATGAAATAAAAAATACTCTAGATGGGATCAATAGCAGAATAACTGAGGCAGAAGAACGGATAAGTGAGGTGGAAGATAAAATAGTGGAAATAACTGCTGCACAGCAAAATAAAGAAAAAAGAATGAAAAGAACAGAGGAAGTCTCAGAGACCTCTGGGACAACATTAAACGCACCAACATTCGAATTATAGGGGTTCCAGAAGAAGAAGAGAAAAAAAAAGGGACTGAGAAAATATTTGAAGAGATTATAGTTGAAAACTTCCCTAATATGGGAAAGGAAATAGTTAATCAAGTCCAGGAGGCACAGAGAGTCCCATACAGAATAAATCCAAGGAGAAATACACCAAGACACATATTAATCAAACTGTCAAAAGTTAAACACAAAGAAATCATATTAAAAGCAGCAAGGCAAAAACAACAAATAACACACAAGGGAATCCCCATCAGGATAACAGCTGATCTCTCAGCAGAAACTCTACAAGCCAGAAGGGAGTGGCAGGACATACTTAAAGTGATGAAGGAGAAAAACCTGCAACCAAGATTACTCTACCCAGCAAAGATCTCATTCAGATTTGATGGAGAAATTAAAACCTTTACAGACAAGCAAAAGCTGAGAGAGTTCAGCACCACCAAACCAGCTTTACAACAAATGCTAAAGGAACTTCTCTAGGCAAGAAACACAACAGAAGGAAAAGAACTACAATAAAGAACCCAAAACAATTAAGAAAATGGGAATAGGAACATATATCAATAATTACCTTAAATGTAAATGGACTAAATGCTCCCACCAAAAGACACAGACTGGCTGAATGGATACAAAAACAAGAACCATATATATGCTGTCTACAAGAGACCCACTTCAGACCTAGAGACACATACAGACTGAAAGTAAGGGGATGGATAAAGATATTCCATGCAAATGGAAACCAAAAGTAAGCTGGAGTAGCAATTCTCATATCAGACAAAATAGACTTTAAAATAAAGACAACTAGAAGAGACACAGAAGGACACTACATAATGATCAAGGGATCAATCCAAGAAGAAGATATAACAATTGTAAATATTTATGCACCAAACATAGGAGCACCTCAATACATAAGGGAAATATTAACAGCCATAAAAGGAGAAATCGACAGTAACACAATCATAGTAGGGGACTTTAACACCCCACTTTCACCAATGGACAGGTCATCCAAAATGAAAATAAATAAGGAAACACAAGCTTTAAATGATACATTAAACAAGATGGACTTAATTGATATTTATAGGACATTCCATCCAAAAACAACAGAATACACATTTTTCTCAAGTGCTCATGGAACATTCTCCAGGATAGATCATATCTTGGGTCACAAATCAAGCCTTGGTAAATTTAAGAAAATTGAAATTGTATCAAGTATCTTTTCCGACCACAATGCTATGAGACTAGATATCAATTACAGGAAAAGAGCTGTAAAACATACAAACACATGGAGGCTAAACAATACACTACTTAATAAGGAAGTGATCACTGAAGAAATCAAAGAGGAAATTAAAAAATACCTAGAAACAAATGACAATGGAGACACGACGACCCAAAACCTATGGGATGCAGCAAAAGCAGTTCTAAGAGGGAAGTTTATGGCAATACAATCCCACCTTAAGAAACAGGAAATATCTCGAATAAACAACCTAACCTTGCACCTAAAGCAATTAGAGAAAGAAGAACAAAAACATCCCAAAGTTAGCAGAAGGAAAGAAATCATAAAAATCAGATCAGAAATAAATGAAAAAGAAATGAAGGAAACGATAGCAAAGATCAATAAAACTAAAAGCTGGTTCTTTGAGAAGATAAACAAAATTTATAAACCATTAGCCAGACTTATCAAGAAAAAAAGGGAGAAGACTCAAATCAATAGAATTAGAAATGAAAAAGGAGAAGTAACAACTGACACTGCAGTAATACAAAAGATCATGAGAGATTACTATCAGCAACTCTATGCCAATAAAATGGACAACCTGGAAGAAATGGACAAATTCTTAGAAATGCACAACCTACCAAGACTGAATCAGGAAGAAATAGAAAATATGAACAGACCAATCACAAGCACTGAAATTGAAACTGTGATTAAAAATCTTCCAACAAACAAAAGCCCAGGACCAGATGGCTTCACAGGCGAATTCTATCAAGCATTTAGAGAAGAGCTAACACCTATCCTTCTCAAACTCTTCCAAAATATAGCAGAGGGAGGAACACTCCCAAACTCATTCTACGAGGCCACCATCACCTTGATACCAAAACCAGACAAGGATGTCACAAAGAAAGAAAACTACAGGCCAATATCACTGATGAACATAGATGCAAAAATCCTCAACAAAATACTAGCAAACAGAATCCAACAGCACATTAAAAGGATCATACACCATGATCAAGTGGGGTTTATTCCAGGAATGCAAGGATTCTTCAATATACGCAAATCAATCAATGTGATACACCATATTAACAAACTGAAGGAGAAAAACCATATGATCATCTCAATAGATGCAGAGAAAGCTTTTGACAAAATTCAACACCCATTTATGATAAAAACCCTGCAGAAAGTAGGCATAGAGGGAACTTTCCTCAACTTAATAAAGGCCATATATGACAAACCCACAGCCAGCATCGTCCTCAATGGTGAAAAACTGAAACCATTTCCACTAAGATCAGGAACAAGACAAGGTTGCCCACTCTCACCACTCTTATTCAACCTAGTTTTGGAAGTTTTAGCCACAGCAATCAGAGAAGAAAAGGAAATAAAAGGAATCCAAATGGGAAAAGAAGAAGTAAAGCTGTCACAGTTTGCAGATGACATGATACTATACATAGAGAATCCTAAAGATGCTACCAGAAAACTACTAGAGCTAATCAATGAATTTGGTAAAGTTGCAGGATACAAAATTAATGCACAGAAATCTCTGGCATTCGTATATACTAATGATGAAAAATCTGAAAGTGAAATCAAGGAAACACTCCCATTTACCATTGCAACAAAAAGAATAAAATATCTAGGAATAAACCTACCTAAGGAGACAAAAGACCTGTATGCAGAAAATTATAAGACACTGATGAAAGAAATTAAAGATGATACAAACAGATGGAGAGATGTACCATGTTCTTGGATTGGAAGAATCAACATTGTGAAAATGACTCTACTACCCAAAGCAATCTACAGATTCAATGCAATACCTATCAAACTACCAATGGCATTTTTCACAGAACTAGAACAAAAAATTTCACAATTTGTATGGAAACACAAAAGACCCCGAATAGCCAAAGCAATCTTGAGAACGAAAAATGGAGCTGGAGGAATCAGGCTCCCTGACTTCAGACTATACTACAAAGCTACAGTAATCAAGACAGTATGGTACTGGCACAAAAACAGAAAGATAGATCAATGGAACAGGATAGAAAGCCCAGAGATAAACCCACGGACATATGGTCACCTTATCTTTGATAAAGGAGGCAGGAATGTACAGTGGAGAAAGGACAGTCTCTTCAATAAGTGGTGCTGGGAAAACTGGACAGGGACATGTAAAAGTATGAGATTAGATCACTCCCTAACACCATACACAAAAATTAGCTCAAAATGGATTAAAGACCTAAATATAAGGCCAGACACTATCAAACTCCTAGAGGAAAACATAGGCAGAACACTCTATGACATAAATCACAGCAAGATCCTTTTTGACCCACCTCCTAGAGAAATGGAAATAAAGACAAAAATAAACACATGGGACCTAATGAAACTTAAAAGCTTTTGCACAGCAAAGGAAACCATAAACAAGACCAAAAGACAACCCTCAGAGTGGGAGAAAATATTTGCAAATGAAGCAACTGACAAAGGATTAATCTCCAAAATTTATAAGCAGCTCATACAGCTCAATAGCAAAAAAACAAACAACCCAATCCAAAAATGGGCAGAAGACCTAAATAGACATTTCTCCACAGAAGATATACAGACAGCCAACAAACACATGAAAGGATGCTCAACATCTTTACTCATTAGAGAAATGCAAATCAAAACTACAATGAGATATCATCTCACACCAGTCAGAACGGCCATCATCAAAAAATCTAGAAACAATAAATGCTGGAGAGGGTGCGGAAAAAAGGGAACACTCTTGCACTGCTGGTGGGAATGTGAATTGGTACAGCCACTATGGAGAACGGTATGGAGGTTCCTTAAAAAACTACAAATAGAACTACCATATGACCCAGCAATCCCACTACTGGGCATATACCCTGAGAAAACCATAATTCAAAAAGAGACATGTACCAAAATGTTCATAGCAGCCCTATTTACAATAGCCCGGAGATGGAAACAACCTAAGTGTCCATCATCGGATGAATGGATAAAGAAGATGTGGCACATATATACAATGGAATATTACTCAGCCATAAAAAGAAATGAAATTGAGCTATTTGTAATGAGGTGGATGGACCTAGAGTCTGTCATACAGAGTGAAGTAAGTCAGAAAGAGAAAGACAAATACTGTATGCTGACACATATATATGGAATTTAAGAAAAAAATGTCATCAAGAACATAGGGGTAAGACAGGAATAAAGACACAGACCTACTAGAGCATGGACTTGAGGATATGGGGAGGGGGAAGGGTAAGCTGTGACAAAGTGAAAGAGCGGCATGGACATATATACACTACCAAACGTAAGGTAGATAGCTAGTGGGAAGCAGCCGCATAGCACAGGGAGATCAGCTCGGTGCTTTGTGACCGCCTGGAGGGGTGGGATAGGGAGAGTGGGAGGGAGACGCAAAAGGGAGGGGATATGGGAACATATGTATATGTATAACTGATTAAATTTGTAAAATAAAAAAAAATAAATAAAATAAAAAAAAATTGCTTTATGACCCAGTCATCAGAATGCTCCCTGCCCTTCTCATCACAATGCACAACACCCTTGCCATCAAAATGCTCCATGACCTTTGTCATCACAAAGATCCATTACCCTTGGCATCACAATGCTCCATGTCATTGTCATCACAATGCTCCATGAACGCTTTCATCACATTGTTCAATGCCCTTGTCTTCACATAGTTCCATGACACATGTCATCAGAATGCTCCATGGCCTTCTCATCACAATGTTCCATGCCCTTGTCATCACAGTAGGCCATTCCAACTGTCTTCGCAACAAACCATGAAACTTATTACACCAATGTTCCATGCCCTTGTCATCACAATGCTCCATGCCCTTGTTATCACAATGCTCCATGACCCATGTCATCACAATGCTCCGTGACTCCAGTCATCACAATGCTTCATGAACTTTGTCATCACAATGGTCCATGTCCTTGTCATCAACTGTCTCTGTGACCTTTTTAACCCCAATGCTCCATGAACGTTTCTTCGCAATGCTCTTTGACCCTTGTCATCACAATGCTCTATGCCTTTCTCAGCACAATGCTCCATGACGCTGGTCATCAAAATGCTCCATGCACTTGTCTGCACAATGTTCCATGACACATGTCATCACAGACCTCCATGAACCCTGTCATCACAATGCTCAGTGACTCCAGTCATCACAATGCTTCATAACGTTTTTCCTCAAAATTGTCCAAGCCCGCGTCATCACAAGGCTCTGTGACATTTGTTACCACAATGCTCCATGAACTTTTCATCACAATTCTCTGTGACCCTCGTCATCACAATGCTACATGTCTTTGTCAGAACAATGCTCCATAACCATTATCATCACAGTGTGCCATGCGCATTTCATCACAACGGTCCACAATTTTGTCATTGCAATGCTCCATAAACTTTGTAATCACAATTCTCCATGCACTTCTCATCAAAATGCGCTGTTACCAGAGATATCACAGTATTCCATCCCTAGTCATCGCAATACTCCCTCACCCCTGTAATCAGAATGTTCCATGACCCTGTCATCACACTGCTACATCCCCTTATCAACACAATGTTCCATGACCCATGACATCACAATGTTCCATAACCCATGTCATCAAAATGCTCCATGATCCTTTTCATCCCAAAGCTCCAAGACCCCTGACATCACAATGTTCTATAAACCCCGCCATCAAAATGTTCCATTACACTTTTCATCAAATTGCTGCATGACCCGGTCACCAAATGCTCCCTGCCCTTCTCATCACAATGCACCATGTCCTTGTCATCAAAATGTTCCATGACTGGTCAGCAGAATGCTCCATGACCCCTGGCATCACAATGCTAAATGTCATTGTCATCACCATGCTCCATGAACCCTCTCATAACATTGCTCAATGCCCTTGTCATCACAGAGCTCCATGACACTTGTCATAACCATGCTCGATGCCCTTCTCATCACAATGCTCCATGCCCTTGTCATTACAATCCTGCATGACGAATGTATCATAGAGTTCCGTACCCTTGTCATCAAAATGCTCCATGCCCACTCTCATCACAAAAATCCATGAAACATTTCAGACCAATGTTCCATGGCCTTCTCATCACAATGCTCCATTACCTCTGTCATAACAATGCACCATGAACCCTGCCATCACAATGTTCCACGGCGTAGTCTTCACAAGGTTCCGTGACACTTGTCATCACAATGCTGAAAACCACTGTAATCACAATGCTCCATGCCCTTCTCATCACAAAGCTCCATGACGCATGTCATCAGAATATTCCATGGCCTTCTCATCACAATGATCCTTGCTCTTGTCATCACAATGCTCCAAGACCTTGTAAACACAATGCACCATGCCCATTTTCATCTCAATGCTCCATGAACCCTGTCATCACAGTGCACGTTGCCCATCATCATAATACTTCAGTCTATTGTCATCACAATGAAATCAATATTGTCCATGACCTCTGACATCATAATGCTCCAAACCCTTGTGATCACAATGTTCCATAAACTTATCATCACAGCACCCAATGACGCTCATCATCACAATTATCCATGTTCTTCTCATCACAATGCTCCATGACCTTTGTCATCCTGATGCTCAATACACTTGTCATCACAATGCTCCCTGACACTTGTCGTCAGTATGCTCCTTGAACCCTGTCATGACAAGGCTCCATGCCTTTTTCATCACAATAATCCATTCCCTTTCCATCACAATGCTCCAAGATCCGTGTAATCACAATGCTCCATGGCCTTGTCATCAAAAAGCTCCATGAGGCATGTCATCAGAATGTTTCCTGGCCTTCTCATCACAATGTTCCATGCCCTTTTCATCACAATGCTCCAAGACCCCTGTAATCACAATGCTCCATGCACCTTTTCATCAGAATGCTCCATGAGACTTTTCATCACAAGTCTCCATGGTCTTCCCATCACAGTGCTCCAGGACGTTGTCATCACCATGATCCATTCCCTTGTCATCACAATGCTACATGACCCCTGTCATCTCAATAATCCATGAACAAATGTCAGCCCAATGCTCCACGACCTTCTCATCATAATGCTCCATGGCCAATATCATCACAGTGCTCCATGACCACAGTCCTCACAACACTCCATGACACCTGACAACACAATGATCTGGGACATTTGTCATCACAATGCTCCATTCCCTAGGCATCACAATGCTCCATGAACCCTGACATCACAACTCTCCATGAACATTTTCAGCCCAGTGCTCCATGACCCTTGTCATCACAATGATTCATGCCCTTGTCATCCCAATGCTCCATGACGCCTGTATTCACAATGATCTTGACTCTTGTCATCACAGTGCTCCATGACCTTTGTCACCACAATTCTCTTTACACTAGTTATCACAATGCTCCCTAACAGATGTCATCATAATGCACCATGCACTTGTCATCACAGTGCTTCACAACCTTGTCATCACAATGCTCCATAAAATTTGTCATCACAGTGCTCCATGCACTTCTCATCAAAATGCTCTCTCACCACTGATATCACAATGCTACATTACTATTTGTCACAATACTCCCTCACCCCTGTCATCATAATTTTCCATGACTCCTGTCATCACAATGCTACATTCACTTATCATCACAATGTTCGATGACCTCTGACATCACAATGTTCCATAACAACTGTCATCAAAATGTTCCATGACACTTTTCATCAAATTGCTCCATGACACTGTCATCAGAATTGACCCTGCCCTACTCATCACAATGCACAACGCCCTTGCCATCAAAATGCTCAATGACCTTTGTCATCACAAAGATCCATGACCATTGGCATCACAATGCTCCATGTCATTGTCATCACAATGTTCCATGAACGCTCTCATCACATTGCTCCATGCCCTTGTCTTCACATAGCTCCATGACACGTCATCAGAATGCTCCATGGCCTTCTCATCACAATGCTCCATGCCGTTGCCATCACAATGCTCCATTACCCCTGTCATAACAATGCTCCATGACCCCTGCCATCACGAAGTTCCATGGCCTTGTCATCAAAGGCTCCATGACCCTTCTCATCACAATGCTCCAAGAACACTGTAATCACAATGCTCTATGCCCCTTTTCATCTCAATGATCCATGAACCCTGTCATGACAATGCACCATGCCCATCATCATAATGCTTCATGCTATTGTCATCACAATGAAATCAAATTGCTCCATGACCTCTGTCATAACAATGCTCCAAACACTTGTGATCACAATATTCCATAACACTTGTCATCACAATGCCCCATGATGCTCGTCATCACAATTATCCATGGTCTTCTCATCACAATGCTCCATGAGCTTTGTCATCAAAATGCTCAATACACTTGTCATCAACATGCTCCCTGACACTTGTTGTCTGTATGCTCCTAGAAACCTGTCACGACAAGGCTCCATGCCTTTTTCATCACAATGATCCATGCCCTTTGCATCACAATGCTCCAAGTCCCATGTAATCACAATGGTCCATGCCATTGTCATCACAAAGCTCAATGACGCATGCCATCAGAATGCTCCTTTGTCTTCTCCTCACAATTCTCCATGCACTTATCATCACAATGTTCCAAGAACCCTGTAATCACAATGCCCCATGCCCCATTTCATCAGTATGCTCCATGAGACTTGTCAATACAAGCCTCCATAGTTTTGTCATCACAATGCTCCAGGACCTTGTCATCACAATGCTTCACGACCTTGTCCTGAAAATTTTCAATGGCCCTTGTCATCATAATGCTCCAAGCCCTAATCATCACAATGCTCCATTATATTTGTCATTACAATCCTCCATTACATTTGGGTATCACAATGATCCTTGCCACTGTCATCGCAATGGACCATGACATATGTCATCACAATGCTCCCTGACACCTTTCTTCACAATACTCCATGACCTTATCATCACAATGCTCCATGCCCTTGTCATTACAATGCACAATGCCCACTCTCATCACCATAATCTATGAAACTTGTCATACAAATGCTCCATGCCACTGTCATCACAATGCTCCATGCCCTTGTCATCACAAGGCTCCATGACCCCTGTCATCACAATGCTCCATGACTACAGTCATCACAATGCTTCATAACGTTTGTCATCACAATGGTCCATGCCCCCGTCATCACAAAGCTCTTTGAAATTTGTAACCACAATTCTTCATGAACATTTCATAACAATTCTCTGTGAAACTTGTCATCACAATGCTCCATTTCTTTGTCAGAACGATTCTCCATGACCATTGTCATCAGAATGTGCCACGCGCAGTTCATCACAACGGTCCACAACCTTGTCATTGCAATGCTCCATAAAACTTGTAATCACAATGGTCAATGTAATTCTCATCAAAATGCTCTCTCACCAGACATATCACAATGTTACATCAGTAGTCATCAAAATACTCCCTCACACTTGTAATCACAATGTTCCATGACACTGTCATCACAATGCTACATTCCCTTATCATAACAATGTTCCATGAGCCCTGCCATCACAATGTTCATAAGCCCTGTCATCAAAATGCTCAATGACCCTTTCCATCCCAACCTCCAAGACCCCTGACATCACAATGTTCTATAACCCCTGCCATCAAAATGCTCCATTACACTTTTTATCAAATTGCAGCATGAAACGGTCATCAAAATGCTCCCTGCCCTTCTCATCAAAATGCTCCATGACTTGTCATCACAAAGCTCCAAGACCCTTGTCATCACAATGCTCCATGTCATTGTCATCACAATGCTCCATGAACCCTCTCATCACATTGCTCCATGCCCTTGTTATCACAAAGCTCCATGACACTTGTCATCACAATGCTCGATGTCCTTCTCATCACAATGCTCCATGCCCTTGTCATTACAGTCCTGCGTGACCCATGTATCACATTGTTCCGTGCCCTTGTCATCACAATGCTCCATGCCCACTCTCATCACAATAATCCATGAAACATTTCAGACCAAAGTTCCATACCCTTCTCATCACAATGCTCCATTACCCCTGTCATAACAATTCACCATGACCCCTGCCATCACAATGTTCCACGGCCTAGTCATCCCAAGACTCCATGATACTACTCATCACAATGCTAAAGAGCCCTGATATCACAATGCTCCATGCCCTTGTCATCCCAAAGCTCCATGACGCATGTCATCAGAATGTTCCTTGGCCTTCTCATCACAATGCTCCATGCCCTTGTCATCACAATTCTCCAAGACCCTTGTAATCACAATGTTCCATGCCCCTTTTCATCTCAATGCCCCATGAAATCTGTCATCACAATGCTCCAAGACCCTTGTAATCACAATGCTCCATGCCCCTTTTCATCTAAATGCTCCATGAACCCTGTCATCACAATGCACCATTCCCATCATCATAATGCTTCAGGCTATTGTCCTCACAATGAAATAAATATTTTCCATGACCTCTGTCATCATAATGCTCCAAACCCTTGTAATCACAATGTTGCATAACACGTATCATCACAACACCCCATGACGCTCATCATCACAATTATCAATGGTCTTCTCATCAAAATGCTCCATGATCTTTGTCATCACAATGCTCAATACACTTGTCATCACAATGCTTCCTGACCCTTGTCGTCAGTATGCTACTTGAACCCTGTCATGACAAGTTTCCATGCATTTTTCATCACAATGATCCATGACCACTTCATCACAATGCTCCAAGGTCCCTGTAATCATAATGCTCCATTCCCTTATCATCACAAAACTCCATGACGCATGTCATCAGAATCCTCCATGGCCTTCTCATCACAATGCTCTATGCCCTAGTCATAAATATGCTCCAAGACCCCTGTAATCACAATGCTCCATGCCCCTTTTCATCAGAATGCTCCATGAGACTTGCCATTACAAGTCTTCATGGTTTTCTCATCACAATGTTCCAGGACTTTGTCATCACCATGATCCATTCCCTTGTCATCACAATGCTCCATGATCACTGTCATCACAATAATCCATGAACATTTTCAGCCCAATGCTCCACGACCTTCTCAACACAATGCTCCATTGCCAATATCATCACAATGCTCCATGACCTCTGTCATCACAACACTCCATGACACCTGACTACACAATGATCCTGGACTCTTGTCATCGCAATGCTCCATTCCCTAGTCATCACAATGCTCCATGACACCTGTCATCACAACTCTCCATGAACATTTTCAGCCCAGTGCTCCATGTCCCTTGTTATCACAATGATCCATGCCCTTGTCATCCCAATGATCCATGACCACTGTATTCACAATGTTCCTTGACGCTTATAATCACAGTGCTCCATGACACATGTCATCACAATGCTCCAAGACTTTGTCAGCAAAATGCTACATGACATTGTCATTATAATCCTCTATGCCCTTGTCATCACAATACTCAACTTGCATTGTCATCACAATCCTCCGTGAATTGGGGGATCACATTGCTTCATGCCCTTGTCATCACAATGCTCCATGCTCCTTGAAATCAAAATGATCCATGACCTCTGTCATCACAATGCTCCAAGCCCTTGTGATCACAATGTTCAATAACACTTGTCCTCACAACGCTCCATGATGCCTGTCATCACAATACTCCATGCCCTTTTCTTCACAATGCTCCATGACCTTTGTCACCACAATTCTCTATACACTTGTCATCACAATGCTCCCTGACACTTGTCTTCAGAATGCTCCTTGAACCCTGTCACGAAAAGGCTCCATGCCTTTTTCATCACAATGCCCCATGCCGTTTTCCTCACAATGCTCCATGCCATTGTCATCAAAATACTCCACAAGCTTGTCATCAGAATGCTCCATGACACTTGCCATCACAGTTCTCCATGCAGTTGTCAGCACAATTCTCCCTGACCCTTATCATCACAATTCTCCAAGCAATTGTCATCACAATGCTCCATTACCTTTGTCATCAGAATCCTCCCTGACACTTGGCAGCACAATGCTCCATGCCATCCTCATCACAATGGGCCATTACATATGTGATCACAGTGCTCCCTGACACCTGTCTTCACCATACGCATGACCTGGTCATCACAATGCTCCATGTCCTTGTCATCACAGTGTGCCATTCCAACTGTCATCGCAATACTCCATGAAGCTTATTAGACCAATGTTCCATGTACTTGTCATCACAATGCTCCATGCCCTTGTTATCACAATGCTCCATGACCCCTGTCATCACAATGCTCCGTGACTCCAGTCATCACAATGCTTCATGACCTTTGTCAACACAATGATCCATGCCCTCGTCATCAACAGTCTCTGTGACCTTTTTAACCACAATGCTCCATGAACTTTTCATCACAATCCTCTTTGACCCTTGTCATCACAATGCTCTATGACTTGCTCAGCACAATGCTCCATTACCCTTGTCATCATAATGCTCCATTCGCTTGTCAGCACAATGCTCCATGACACATGTCATTACAATACACCATGCACTTGTCATCACAGTGATCCACAACATTGTCTTCACAATGCTCCATAAAATTTGTCATCACAAGGCTCCATGCACTTCTCATCAAAATGCTCTCTCACCACTGATATCACAATGCTACATCACTATTTGTCACAATACTCCCTCACCCCTGTCATCACAATGTTCCATGACTCCTGTCATCACAATGCTACATGCACTTATCATCATAATCTTCGATGACCTCTGAAATCACAATGTTCCATAACACCTATCATCAAAATGTTCCATGCCACTTTTCATCAAATTGCTCCATGACCCTGTCATCACAATGCTCCCTGCCCTTCTCATCACAATGCACAAAGCCCTTGCCATCAAAATGCTCCATGACATTTGTCATCACAATGATCCATGACACTTGGCATCACAATGCTCCATGTCATTGTCATCACAATGCTCCATGAACGCTCTCATCACATTGCTCCATGCCCTTGTCTTCACATAGATCCATGACACATGTCATCAGAATGCTCCATGGCCTTCTCATCACAATGCTCCATGCCCTTGCCATCACAGTGCTCCATTACACCTGTCATAACAATGCTCCATGACCCCTGCCATCACGATGTTCCATGGCCTTGTCATCACAAGGCTCCATGACCCTTCTCATCACAATGCTCCAAGAACACTGTAATCCCAATGCTCTATGCCCCTTTTCATCTCAATGATCCATGAACACTGTCATCACAATGCACCATGCCCATCATCATAATGCTTCATGCTATTTTCATAACAATGAAATCAAAATGTTCCATGACCTCTGTCATAACAATGCTCCAAACACTTGTGATCACAATATTCCATAACACGTGTCATCACAATGCCCCATGAAGCTCGTCAACACAATTATCCATGGTCTTCTCATCACAATGCTCCATGACCTTTGTCATCACAATGCTCAATACAATTGTCATCAAAATGCTCCCTGACACTTTTTGTCTGTATGCTCCTTGAACCCTGTCATGACAAGGCTCCATGCCTTTTTCATCACAATGATCCATGACTTTTTCATCACAATGCTCCAAGACCCATGTAATCACAATGCTCCATGCACTTGTCATCACAAAGCTCAATGATGCATGCCATCAGAATGCTCCTTGGTCTTCTCCTCACAATGATCCATGCCCTTGTCATCACAATGTTCCAAGACACCTGTAATCACATTGCTCCATGCCCCTTTTCATCAGTATGCTCCATGAGACTTGTCATCACAAGGCTCCATGGTTTTGTCATCACAATGCTCCAGGACCTTGTCATCACAATGCTTCTCGACCTTGTCATGAAAATTTTCAATGGCCCTTGTCATCATAATGCTCGAAGCCCTAATCATCACAATGCTCCATTATATTTGTCATCACCGTTCTCCATTACATTTTGCATCACAATGCTCCATGCCATTGTCATCGCAATCGACCAAGACATATGTCATCACAATGCTCTTTGACATCTGTCTTCACAATACTCCATGAGCTTCTCATCACAGTGCTCCATGCCTTTGTCATCACAATGCACCATGCCCACTGTCATCACAATAATCTATGAAACTTGTCAGACCAATGCTCCATGGCCTTCTCATCACAATGCTCTATACCCTAGTCATCACAATGCTTCAAGACCCCTGTAATCACAATGCTCCATGCCCCTTTTCATCAGAATGCTCCATGAGACTTGCCATCAGAAGTCTCCATGGTCTTCTCATCACAATGCTCCAGGACCTTGACATCACCATGCTCCATTCCCTTGTCATCACAATGCACCATGAACACTGTCATCACAATAATCCATGAACATTTTCAGCCCAATGATCCACGACCTTCTCATCACAATGCTCCATGTCCCATATCATCACAATGCTCCATGATCACAGTCATCACAACACTCCATGACACCTGACAGCACAATGATTAGGGACTCTTGTCATCACAATGCTCCATTCCCTAGTAATCACAATGCTCCATGACCCCTGTTATCACAACACTCCATGAATATTTTCAGGCCAGTGCTCCATGACCCTTGTCATCCCAATGCTCCATGACCACTGTATTCACAATGCTCCTTGACGCTTCTCATCACAGTGCTCCATGACACGTCATCACAATGCTCCATGCCTTTGTCAGCAAAATGCTACATGACATTGTCATTACAATGCTCTATGCGCTTGTCATCACAATACTCCATTTCCATTGTCATCACAATCCTCCATGATTTTGGGATCACATTGCTTCATGCCCTTGTCATCACAATGCTCCATGCTCCTTGAAATCAAAATGATCCATGACCTCTGTCATCACAGTGCTCCAAAAGCTTGTGATCACAATGTTCCATAACACTTGTCCTCACAACGCTCCATGTTGCCTGTCATCACAATACTCCATGCCCTTTTCATCACAATGCTCCATGAGCTTTGTCACCACAATTCTCAATACACTTGTCTTCACAATGCTCCCTGACTCTTGTCATCAGAATGCTCCTTGAACCCTGTCACGAAAAGGCTCCATGCCTTTTTCATCACAAAGCCCCATTCCGTTTTCATCACAATGATCCATGCCATTGTCATCAAAGTACTCCACAAGCTTGTCATCAGAATGCTCCATGACCCTTGTCATCACAATTCTCCATGCACTTGTCAGCACAATGCTCCCTGACACTTGTTATCACAATGCTCCAAGCCATTGTCATCACAATGCTCCATTACCTTAGTCAACAGAATCCTCCATGACACTTAGCATCACATTGCTACCTGACACCTGTCTTTACAATAGTGCATGACCTGGTCATCACAATGCTCCATGCCCATGTCATCACAATGCGCCATTCCAACTGTCATCGCAACAATCCATGAAACTTATTAGACCAATGTTTCATTCCCTGGTCATCAGAATGCTCCATGCCCTTGTTATCACAATGCTCCATGACCCCTGTCATCACAATGCTCCGTGACTCCAGTCATCACAATGCTTAATGGCCTTTGTCATCACAATGGTCCAGGCCCTCGTCATCAACAGTCTCTGTGACCTTTTTAACCCCAATGCTCCATGAACTTTTCATCACAATGCTCTTTGACCCTTGTCATCACAATGCTCTATGCCTTTCTCAGCACAATGCTCCATGACCTTTGTCATCACAATGCTCCATGCGCTTGTCAGCACAATGCTCCATGACACATGTCATCACAATGCACCATTCACTTGTCATCACAGTGCTCCACAACCTTGTCATCACAATGCTCCATAAAATTTATCATCACAATGCTCCATGCACTTCTCATCAAAATGCTCTCTCACCACTGATATCACAATGCTACATCACTATTTGTCACAATACTCCCTCACCCCTGTCATCATAATGTTCCATGACTCCTGTCATCACAATGCTACATGCACTTATCATCACAATGTTCGATGACCCCTGACATCACAATGTTCCATAACACCTGTCATCAAAATGTTCCATGACATATTTCATCAAATTGCTCCATGACCAAGTCATGAGAATGCTACCTGCCCTACTCATCACAATGCACAACGCCCTTGTCATCAAAATGCTCAATGACCTTTGTCATCACAAAGATCCATGACCCTTGGCATCACAATGCTCCATGTCATTGTCATCACCATGCTCCATGTACGCTCTCATCACATTGCTACATGTCCTTGTCTTCACAAAGCTCCATGAACATGTCATCAGAATGCTCCATGGCCTTCTCATCACAATGCTCCCTGCCCTTGCCATCACAATGCTGAATTACCCCAGTCATAACAATTCTCCATGACCCCTGCTATCACGATATTCCATGGCCTTGTCATCACAAAGCTCCATGACCCTTCTCATCACAATGCTCCAAGAACCATGTAATCACAATGCTCTATGCCCCCTTTCATCTCAATGATACATGAACCCTGTCATAACAATGCACCATGCCCATCATCATAATGCTTCATGCTATTGTCATCACAATGAAATCAAAATGCTCCATGATCTCTGTCATAACAATGCTCCAAACCCTTGTGATCACAATATTCCATAACACGTGTCATCACAATGCCCCATGACGCTCGTCATCACAATTATCCATGGTCTTCTCATCACAATGCTCCATGAGCTTTGTCATCACAATGCTCAATACACTTGTTATCAAAATGCTCCCTGACACTTGTTGTCTGTATGCTCCTTGAACCCTGTCATGATAAGGCTCCATGCCTTTTTCATCACAATGATCCATGACGTTTTCATCACAATGCTCCAAGACCCATGTAATCACAATGCTCCATGCACTTGTCATCACAAAGCTCAATGACGCATGCCATCAGAATGCTCCTTGGTCTTCTCCTCACAATGATCCATGCCCTTGTCATCACAATGTTCCAAGACACCTGTAATCACAATGCTCCATGCCCCTTGTCATCAGTATGCTCCATGAGACTCGTCATCACAAGGCTCCATGGTTTTGTCATCACAATGCTCCAGGACCTTGTCATCACAATGCTTCTCGACCATGTCATGAAAATTTTCAATGGCCATTGTCATCATAATGCTCGAAGCCCTAATCATCACAATGCTCCATTATATTTGTCATCACAATTCTCCGTTACATTTGGCATCACAATGCTCCATGCCATTGTCATCGCAATCGACCAAGACATATGTCATCACAATGCTCTTTGACATCTGTCTTCACAATACTCCATGAGCTTCTCATCACAGTGCTCCATGCCTTTGTCATCACAATGCACCATGCCCACTGTCATCACAATAATCTATGAAACATGTCAGACCAATGCTCCATGGCCTTCTCATCAAAATGCTCTATACCATAGTCATCACAATGCTTCAAGACCCCTGTAATCACAATGCTCCATGCCCCTTTTAATCAGAATGCTCCATGAGACTTGCCATCACAAGTCTCCATGGTCTTCTCATCACAATGCTCCAGGACCTTGACATCACCATGCTCCATTTCCTTGTCATCACAATGCTCCATGAGCACTGTCATCACAATAATCCATGAATATTTTCAGCCCAATGATCCACGACCTTCTCATCACAATGCTCCATGTCCAATATCATCACAATGCTCCATGTCCACAGTCATCACAACACTCCATGACACGTGACAACACAATGATTAGGGACTCTTGTCATCACAATGCTCCATTCACTAGTCATCACAATGCTCCATGACCCCTGTTATCACAACACTCCATGAATATTTTCAGGCCAGTGCTCCATGACCCTTGTCATCCCAATGCTCCATGACCCCTGTATTCACAATGCTCCTTGACGCTTCTCATCACAGTGCTCCATGACACATGTCATCACAATGCTCCATGCCTTTGTCAGCAAAATGCTACATGACATTGTCATTACAATGCTCTATGCGCTTGTCATCACAATACTCCATTTCCATTGTCATCACAATCCTCCATGTATCTTGGGATCACATTGCTTCATGCCCTTGTCATCACAATGCTCCATGCTCCTTGAAATCAAAATGATCCATGACCTCTGTCATCACAGTGCTCCAAAAGCTTGTGATCACAATGTTCCATAACACTTGTCCTCACAACGCTCCATGATGCCTGTCATCACAATACTCCATGCCCTTTTCATCACAATGCTCCATGACCTTTGTCACCACAATTCTCAATACACTTGTCATCACAATGCTCCCTGACTCTTGTCATCAGAATGCTCCTTGAACCCTGTCACGAAAAGGCTCCATGCCTTTTTCATCACAAAGCCCCATTCCGTTTTCATCACAATGCTCCATGCCACTGTCATCAATGTACTCCACAAGCTTGTCATCAGAATGCTCCATGACTCTTGTCATCACAATTCACCATGCACTTGTCAGCACAATGCTCGCTGACCCTTGTCATCACAATGCTCCAAGCCATTGTCATCACAATGCTCCATTTCCTTTGTCATCAGAATCCTCCATGACACCTGGCATCAATATGCTCCATGCCATCCTCATCACAACGGGCCATTACACATGTGATCACAATGCTCCCTGACACCTGTCTTCACAATACTGCATGACCTGGTCATCACAATGCTCCATGCCCTTGTCATCACAATGCGCCATTCCAACTGTCATCGCAACCATCCATGATACTTATTAGACCAATGTTCCATGCCCTTGTTATCACCATGCTCCATACCCTCGTTATCACAATGCTCCATGACCCCTGTCATCACAATGCTCCATGACTCCAGTCATCACAATGCTTCATGACCTTTGTCATCACAGTGGTCCATGCCCTCATCTTCAACAGTCTCTGTGACCGTTTTAAGCACCATGATCCATGAACTTTTCATCACAATGCTCTTTGACCCCTGTCATCACAATGCTCTCTGCCTTTTTCAGCAAATTGCTCCATGACACTTGTCATCACAATGCTCCATGCGCTTGTCATCACAATGCTCCATGACACATGTCATCACAATGCACCATGCGCTTGTCATCACAGTGCTCCTCAACCTTGTCATCACAATGCTCCATAAAATTTGTCATCACAGTGCTCCATGCACTTCTCATCAAAATGCTCTCTCACCACTGATATCACAATGCTACCTCACTATTTGTCACAATACTCCCTCACCCCTGTCATCATAATGTTCCATGACTCCTGTTATCACAATGCTACATGCACTTATCATCACAATGTTCGATGACCCCTGACATCACAATGTTCCATAACACCTGTCATCAAAATGTTCCATGACACTTTTCATCAAATTGCTCCATGACCCAGTCATCAGAATGCTCCCTGCCCTACTCATCACAATGCACAACGCCCTTGCCATCAAAATGCTCAATGACCTTTGTCATCACAAAGATCCATGACCCTTGGCATCACAATGCTCCATGTCATTGTCATCACAATGCTCCATGAACGCTCTCATCACATTGCTCCATGCCCTTGTCTTCACATAGCTCCATGACACGTCATCAGAATGCTCCATGTCCTTCTCATCACAATGCTCCATGCCCTTGCCATCACAATGCTCCGTTACCACTGTCATAACAATGCTCCATGACCCCTGCCATCACGAAGTTCCATGGCCTTGTCATCAAAGGCTCCATGACCCTTCTCATCACAATGCTTCAAGAACACTGTAATCACAATGCCATATGCCCCTTTTCATCTCAATGGTCCATGAACCCTGTCATCACAATGCACCATGCCCATCATCATAATGCTTCATGCTATTGTCATAACAATGAAATCAAAATGATCCATGACCTCTGTCATCACAATGCTCCAAACACTTGTGATCACAATATTCCATAACACTTGTCATCACAATGCCCCATGACGCTCGTCATCACAATTATCCATGGTCTTCTCATCACAATGTTCCATGACCTTCGTCATCACAATGCTCAATACACTTGTCACCAACATGCTCCCTGACACTTGTTGTCTGTATGCTCCTTGAACCCTGTCATGACAAGGCTCCATGCCTTTTTCATCACAATAATCCATGCCCTTTTCATCACAATGCTCCAAGTCCCATGTAATCACAATGCTCCATGCCCACTCTCATCACAATAATCCATGAAACATTTCAGACCAAAGTTCCATACCTTTCTCATCACATTGCTTAATTACCCCTGTCATAAGAGTGCACCATGACACCTGCCATCACAATGTTCCACGGCCTAGTCATCACAAGTTTCCATGATATTTTTCATTACAATGCTCAAGACCCCTGAAATCACAATACTCCATGCCCTTCTCATCACAAAGCCCCATGACGCATGTCATCAGAATGTTCCATGGCCTTCTCATCAAAATGCTCCATGCACTTGTCATCACAATGCTCCAAGACCATTGTAATCACACTGCTCCATGCCACTTTTCATCTCAATGCTCCATGAAATCTGTCATCGCAATTCTCCAAGACCCTTGTAATCACAATGCTCCATGCCCCTTTTCATCTCAGTGCTCCATGAACCCTGTCATCACAATGCACCATGCCCATCATCATAATGCTTCAGGCTATTGTCATCACAATGAAATCAATATTCTGCATGACCTCTGTCATCATAATGCTCCAAACCCGAGTGATCACAATGTTGCATAACACGTATCATCACAACACCCCATGACGCTCATCATCACAATGCTCCATGGTCTTCTCATCACAATGCTCCATGATCTTTGTCATCACAATGCTCAATACACTTGTCATCACAATGATCCCTGACACTTGTCGTCAGTATGCTCCTTGAACCCTGTCATGACAAGTTTCCATGCATTTTTCATCACAATGATCCATGACCATTTCATCACAATGCTCCAAGTTCCCTGTAATCACAATGCTCCATGCCCTTGTCATCACAAAACTCCATGACGCATGTCATCAGAATGCTCCATGGCCTTCTCATCACAATGCTCTATGCCCTAGTCATAACAATGCTCCAAGACCCCTGTAATCACAATGCTCCATGCCATTGTCATCAAAATACTCCACAAGCTTGTCATCAGAATGCTCCATGACCCTTGTCATCACAATTCTCCATGCACATTTCAGCACAATGCTCCCTGACCCTTGTCATCACAATGCTCCAAGCAATTGTCATCACAATGCTCCATTACCTTTTTCATCAGTATCCTCCCTGACACTTGGCAGCACAATGCTCCATGCCATCCTCATCACAATGGGCCATTACATATGTGATCACAGTGCTCCCTGACACCTGTCGTCACCAAACGCATGACCTGGTCATCACAATGTTCCATGTCCTTGTCATCACAGTGTGCCATTCCAACTGTCATCGCAATACTCCATGAAGCTTATTAGACCAATGTTCCATGTACTTGTCATCACAATGCTCCATGCCCTTGTTATCACAATGCTCCATGACCCCTGTCATCACAATGCTCCGTGACTCCAGTCATCACAATGCTTCATGACCTTTGTCAACACAATGGTCCATGCCCTCGTCATCAACAGTCTCTGTGACCTTTTTAACCACAATGCTCCATGAACTTTTCATCACAATGCTCTTTGACCCTTGTCATCACAATGCTCTATGCCCTGCTCAGCAAAATTCTCCATGACCCTTGTCATCACAATGCTCCATTCGCTTGTCAGCACAATGCTCCATGAAACATCTCATTACAATGCACCATGCACTTGTCATCACAGTGATCCACAACACTGTCTTCACAATGCTCCATAAAATTTGTCATCACAATGCTCCATGCACTTCTCATCAAAATGCTCTCTCTCCACTGATATCACAATGCTACATCACTATTTGTCACAATACTCCCTCACCCCTTTCATCATAATGTTCCATGACTCCTGTTATCACAATGCTACATGCACTTATCATCACAATGTTCGATGACCTCTGAAATCACAATGTTCCATAACACCTATCATCAAAATGTTCCATGCCACTTTTCATCAAATTGCTCTATGACCCTGTCATCACAATGCTCTCTGCCCTTCTCATCACAATGCACAAAGCCCTTGCCATCAAAATACTCCATGACATTTGTCATCACAATGATCCATGACACTTGGCATCACAATGCTCCATGTCATTGTCATCACAATGCTCCATGAACGCTCTCATCACATTGCTCCATGCCCTTGTCTTCACATAGATCCATGACACATGTCATCAGAATGCTCCATGGCCTTCTCATCACAATGCTCCATGCCCTTGCCATCACAATGCTCCATTACAACTGTCATAACAATGCTCCATGACCCCTGCCATCACAATGTTCCATGGCATTGTCATCACAAGGCTCCATGACCCTTCTCATCACAATGCTCCAAGAACACTGTAATCCCAATGCTCTATGCCCCTTTTCATCTCAATGATCCATGAACCTTGTCATCACAATGCACCATGCCCATCATCATAATGCTTCATGCTATTTTCATAACAATGAAATCAAAATGTTCCATGACCTCTGTCATAACAATGCTCCAAACCCTTGTGATCACAATATTCCATAACACGTGTCATCACAATGCCCCATGAAGCTCGTCATCACAATTATCCATGGGCTTCTCATCACAATGCTCCATGAACTTTGTCATCACAATGCTCAATATAATTGTCATCAAAATGCTCCCTGACACTTGTTGTCTGTATGCTCCTTGAACCCTGTCATGACAAGGCTCCATGCCTGTTTCATCACAATGATCCATGACCTTTTGATCACAATGCTCCAAGTCCCATGTAATCACAATGCTCCACGCACTTGTCATCACAAAGCTCAATGACACATGCCATCAGAATGCTCCTTGGTCTTCTCCTCACAATGATCCATGCCCTTGTCATCACAATGTTCCAAGACACCTGTAATCACAATGCTCCATGCCCCTTTTCATCAGTATGCTCCATGAGACTTGTCATCACAAGGCTCCATGGTTTTGTCATCACAATGCTCCAGGACCTTGTCATCACAATGCTTCTCGACCTTGTCATGAAAATTTTCAATGGCCCTTGTCATCATAATGCTCGAAGCCCTAATCATCACAATGCTCCATTATATTTGTCATCACCATTCTCCATTACATTTGGCATCACAATGCTCCATGCCATTGTCATCGCAATCGACCAAGACATATGTCATCACAATGCTCTTTGACATCTGTCTTCACAATACTCCATGAGCTTCTCATCACAGTGCTCCATGCCTTTGTCATCACAATGCTCCATGCCCACTGTCATCACAATAATCTATGAAACTTGTCAGACCAATGCTCCATGGCCTTCTCATCACAATGCTCTATACCCTAGTCATCACAATGCTTCAAGACCCCTGTAATCACAATGCTCCATGCCCCTTTTCATCAGAATGCTCCATGAGACTTGCCATCACAAGTCTCCATGGTCTTCTCATCACAATGCTCCAGGACCTTGACATCACCATGCTCCATTCCCTTGTCATCACAATGCTCCATGACCCCTGTCATCACAATAATCCATGAACATTTTCAGCCCAGTGATCCACGACCTTCTCATCACAATGCTCCATGTCCAATATCATCACAATGCTCCATGACCACAGTCATCACAACACTCCATGACACCTGACAACACAATGATTAGGGACTCTTGTCATCACAATGCTCCATTCCCTAATCATCACAATGCTCCATGACCCCTGTTATCACAACACTCCATGAATATTTTCAGGCCAGTGCTCCATGACCCTTGTCATCCCAATGCTCCATGACCCGTGTATTCACAATGCTCCTTGACGCTTCTCATCACAGTGCTCCATGACACATGTCATCACAATGCTCCATGCCTTTGTCAGCAAAATGCTACATGACATTGTCATTACAATGCTCTATGCGCTTGTCATCACAATACTCCATTTCCATTGTCATCACAATCATCCATGTATCTTGGGATCACATTGCTTCATGCCCTTGTCATCACAATGCTCCATGCTCCTTGAAATCAAAATGATCCATGACCTCTGTCATCACAGTGCTCCAAAAGCTTGTGATCACAATGTTCCATAACACTTGTCCTCACAACGCTCCATGATGCCTGTCATCACAATACTCCATGCCCTTTTCATCACAATGCTCCATGAGCTTTGTCACCACAATTCTCAATACACTTGTCATCACAATGCTCCCTGACACTTGTCATCAGAATGCTCCTTGAACCCTGTCACGAAAAGGCTCCATGCATTTTTCATCACAAAGCCCCATTCCGTTTTCATCACAATGATCCATGCCATTGTCATCAAAGTACTCCACAAGCTTGTCATCAGAATGCTCCATGACCCTTGTCATCACAATTCTCTATGCACTTGTGAGCACAATGCTCCCTGACCCTTGTTATCACAATGCTCCAAGCCACTGTCATCACAATGCTCCATTACCTTAGTCATCAGAATCCTCCATTACACTTAGCATAACAATGCTACCTGACACCTGTCTTTACAATAGTGCATGACCTGGTCATCACAATGCTCAAAGCCATTGTCATCACAATGCTCCATTACCTTTGTCATCAGAATCCTCCATGACACCTGGCATCACAATGCTCCATGCCATCCTCATCACAACGGGCCATTACACATGTGATCACAATGCTCCCTGACACCTGTCTTCACAATACTGCATGACCTGGTCATCACAATGCTCCATGCCCTTGTCATCACAATGCGCCATTCCAACTGTCATCGCAACCATCCATGATACTTATTAGACCAATGATCCATGCCCTTGTTATCACCATGCTCCATACCCTCGTTATCACAATGCTCCATGATCCCTGTCATCACAGTGCTCCGTGACTCCAGTCATCACAATGCTTCATGAAATTGTCATCACAGTGGTCCATGCCCTCATCATCAACAGTCTCTGTGACCGTGTTATCCACAAAGATCCATGAACTTTTCATCACAATGCTCTTGGACCCCTGTCATCACAATGCTCTCTGCCTTTTTCAGCAAATTGCTCCATGACACTTGTCATCACAATGCTCCATGCACTTGTCAGCACAATGCTCCATGACACATGTCATCACAATGCACCATGCGCTTGTCATCACAGTGCTCCACAACCTTGTCATCACAATGCTCCATAAAATTTTCATCACAGTGCTCCATGCACTTCTCATCAAAATGATCTCTCACCACTGATATCACAATGCTACATCACTATTTGTCACCATACTCCCTCACCCCTGTCATCATAATGTTCCATGACTCCTGTTATCACAATGCTACATGCACTTATCATCACAATGTTCGATGACCCCTGACATCACAATGTTCCATAACACCTGTAATCAAAATGTTCCATGACACTTTTCATCAAATTGCTCCATGACCCTGTCATCAGAATGCTCCCTGCCCTTCTCATCACAATGCACAACGCCCTTGCCATCACAATGCTCCATGACCTTTGTCATCACAAAGATCCATGACCCTTGGCATCACAATGATCCATGTCATTGTCATCACAATGCTCCATGAACGCTCTCATCACATTGCTCCATGCCCTTGTCTTCACATAGCTCCATGACACATGTCATCAGAATGCTCCATGGCTATCTCATCACAATGCTCCAAGCCCTGGCCATCACAATGCTCCATTACACCTGTCATAACAATGCTCCATGACCCCTGCCATCACGATGATCCATGGCCTTGTCATCACAAGGCTCCTTGACCCTTCTCATCACAATGCTCCAAGAACACTGTAATCACAATGCTGTATGCCCCTTTTCATCTCAATGATCCATGAACCCTGTCATCACAATGCACTATGCCCATCATCATAATGCTTCATGCTATTGTCATAACAACGAAATCAAAATGTTCCATGACCTCTGTCATAACAATGCTCCAAACCCTTGTGATCACAATATTCCATAACACTTGTCATCACAATGCCCCAGGATGCTCGTCATCACAATTATCCATGGTCTTCTCATCACAATGCTCCATGACCTTCGTCATCACAATGCTCAATACACTTGTCATCAAACTGCTCCCTGACACTTGTTGTCTGTATGCTCCTTGAACCCTGTCATGACAAGGCTCCATGCCTTTTCATCAAAATGATCCATGCCCTTTTCATCACAATGCTCCAAGTCCCATGTAATCACAATGGTCCATGCCATTGTCATCACAAAGCTCAATAACGCATGCCATCAGAATGCTCCTTGGTCTTCTCCTCACAATGCTCCATGCCCTTGTCTTCACAATGTTCCAAGACCCCTGTAATCACAATGCTCCATTCCCCTTTTAATCAGTATGCTCCATGAGACTTGTCATCACAAGGCTCCATGACCTTTGTCATCACAAAGATCCATGACCCTTGGCATCACAATGCTCCGTGTGATTGTCATCACAGTGCTCCATGAACGCTCTCATCACATTGCTCCATGCCTTTGTCTTCACATAGCTCCATTACACGTCATCAGAATGCTCCATGGCCTTCTCATCACAATGCTCCATGCCCTTTCCGTCACAATGCTCCATTACCCCTGTCATAACAATGCTCCATGACCCCTGCCATCACGAAGTTCCATGGCCTTGTCATCAAAGGCTCCATGACCCTTCTCATCACAATGCTTCAATAACACTGTAATCACAATGCTCTATGCCCCTTTTCATCTCAATGTTCCATGAACCCTGTCATCACAATGCACCATGCCCATCATCATAATGCTTCATGCTATTGTCATAACAATGAAATCAAAATGCTCCATGACCTCTGTCATAACAATGCTCCAAACACTTGTGATCACAATATTCCATAACACTTGTCATCACAATGCCCCATGACGCTCGTCATCACAATTATCCATGGTCTTCTCATCAAAATGCTCCATGACCTTCGTCATCACAATGCTCAATACACTTGTCATCAACATGCTCCCTGACACTTGTTGTCTGTATGCTCCTTGAACCCTGTCATGACAAGGCTCCATGCCTTTTTCATCACAATGATCCATGCCCTTTTCATCACAATGCTCCAAGTCCCATGTAATCACAATGGCCCATGCACTTGTCATCACAAAGCTCAATGACGCATGCCATCAGAATGCTCCTTTGTCTTCTCCTCAAAATTCTCCATGCCCTTATCATCACAATGTTCCATGATCCCTGTAATCACAATGCTTCATGCCTCATTTCATCAGTATGCTCCATGAGACTTGTCATCACAAGGCTTCATAGTGTTGTCATCACAGTGCTCCAGGACATTGTCATCACAATGCTTCACGACCTTGTCCTGAAAATTTTCAATGGCCCTTGTCATCATAATGCTACAAGCCCTAATCATCACAATGCTCCATTATATTTGTCATCACAATCCTCCATTACATTGGGTATCACAATGTTCCATGCCACTGTCATCACAATGTACCATGACATATGTCATCACAATGCTCCCTGACACCTTAATTCACAATACTCCATGACCTTATCATCACAATGCTCCATGCCCTTGTCATTACAATGCACCATGCCCACTCTCATCACAATAATCTATGAAACGTGTCAGACCAATGCTCCATTCCACTGTCATCACAATGCTCCATGCCCTTGTTATCACAAGGCTCCATGACCCCTGTCATCACAATGCTCCGTGACTCCAGTCATCACAATGCTTCATAACGTTTGTCATCACAATGGTCCATGCCCCCGTCATCACAAGGCTCTGTGAAATTTGTAACCACAATTCTTCATGAACATTTCATAACAATTCTCTGTGAAACTTGTCATCACAATGCTCCATTTCTTTGTCAGAACGATTCTCCATGACCATTGTCATCAGAATGTGCCACGAGAAGTTCATCACAACGGTCCACAACCTTGTCATTGCAATGCTCCATAAACCTTGTAATCACAATGGTCAATGTAATTCTCATCAAAATGCTCTCTCACCAGACATATCACAATGTTACATCAGTAGTCATCAAAATACTCCCTCACCCTTGTAATCACAATGTTCCATGACCCCTGCCATCACAATGTTCATAAGCCCTGTCATCAAAATGCTCAATGACACATTCCATCCCAAAGCTCCAAGACCCCTGACATCACAATGTTCTATAACCCCTGCCATCAAAATGCTCAATTACACATTTATCAAATTGCAGCATGACCCGGTCATCAAAATGCTCCCTGCCCTTCTCATCAAAATGCTCCATGACTTGTCATCACAAAGCTCCAAGACCCTTGTCATCACAATGCTCCATGTCATTGTCATCACAATGCTCCATGAACCCTCTCATCACATTGCTCCATGCCCTTGTCATCACAAAGCTCCCTGACACTTGTCATCACAATGCTCGATGCCCTTCTCATCACAATGCTCCATGCCCTTGTCATTACAGTCCTGCATGACCCATGTATCACAGTGTTCCGTGCCCTTGTCATCACAATGCTCCATGCCCACTCTCATCACAATAATCCATGAAATATTTCAGACCAAAGTTCCATACCCTTCTCATCACAATGCTCCATTACCCCTGTCATAACAATGCACCATGACCCCTGCCATCACAATGTTCCACGGCCTAGTCATCACAAGGCTCCATGATACTTCTCATCACAATGCTCAAGACCCCTGAAATCACAATGCTCCATTTCCTTGTCATCACAAAACTCCATGACGCATGTCATCAGAATGTTCCTTGGCCTTCTCATCACATTGCTCCATGCACTTGTCATCACAATGCTCCAATACCCTTGTAATCACAATGATCCATGCCCCTTTTCATCTCAATGCCCCATGAAATCTGTCATCACAATGCTCCAAGTCCCATGTAATCACAATGGTCCATGCCATTGTCATCACAAAGCTCAATGACGCATGCCATCAGAATGCTCCTTGGTCTTCTCCTCACAATGCTCCATGCCCTTGTCTTCACAATGTTCCAAGACCCCTGTAAACACAATGCTCCATTCCCCTTTTAATCAGTATGCTCCATGAGACTTGTCATCACATAGCTCCATGGTTTTGTCATCACAATACTCCAGGACCTTGTCATCACAATGCTTCATGACCTTTTCCTGAAAATTTTCAATTGCCCTTGTCATCATAATTCTCCAAGCCCTAATCATCACAATGCTCCATTATATTGTCATCACAATCCTCCATTACATTTGGTATCACAAAGATCCATGCCATTGTCATCGCCATGGACCATACCATGACATATGTCATCACAATGGTCCCTGACACCTGTCTTCACAATACTCCATGACCTTATCATCACAGTGCTCCATGCCCTTGTCATCACATTGCACCATGCCCATTCTCATCACAATAATCTATGAAACTTGTCAGACCAATGCTCCATGCCACTGTCATCACAATGCTCCATGACCCCTGTCATCACAATGCTCCGTGACTCCAGTCATCACAATGCTTCATAACGTTTGTCATCACAATGGTCCATGCCCGCGTCATCACAAGGCTCTGTGACCATTGTAACCACAATGCTCCATGAACTTTTCATCACAATTCTTTGAGAAACTTGTCATCACATTGCTCCATTTATTTGTCAGAACAATGCTCCATGAGCATTATCATCACAATGTGCCACGTGGATTTCATCACAACGTTCCAAACATTGCCATTTCAATGCTCCATAAACTTTGTAATCACAATGGTCCATGCACTTCTCATCAAAATGCTCTCTCACCAGAGATATCACAATGTTCCATCACTAGTCATAACAATACACCCTCACCCTTGTAATCACAATGTTCCATGACCCTGTCATCACAATGCTACATCCCCTTATCATCACAATGTTCCATGACCCCTGCCATCAAAATATTCCATAAGCCCTCTCATCAAAATGCTCCATGAACCTTTCCATCCCAAAGCTCCAAGACCGTGGACATCACAATGTTCTATAACCCGTGCCATCAAAATGTTCCATTACACTTTTTATCAAATTGCTGCATGACCTGGTCATCAAAATGCTCCCTGAACTTCTCATCAAAATGCTCCATGACTTGTCATCACAAAGCTCCAAGACCCTTGGCATCACAATGCTCCATGTCATTGTCATCACAATGCTCCATGAACCCTCTCATCACATTGCTCCATGTCCTTGTCATCACAAAGCTGCATGACAGTTGTCATCACAATGCTCGATGTCCTTCTCATCACAATGCTCCATGCCCTTTTCATTACAGTCCTGCATGACCCATGTATCACAGTGTTCCGGGCCCTTGTCATCACAATGCTCCATGCACACTCTCATCACAATAATCCATGAAACATTTCAGACCAAAGTTCCATACCCTTCTCAACACAATGCTTAATTACCCCTGTCATAAGAATGCACCATGACACCTGCCATCACAATGTTCCACGGCCTAGTCATCACAAGGTTCCATGATATTTTTCATTACAATGCTCAATACCTCTGAAATCACAATGCTCCATGCCCTTGTCATCACAAAGTCCCATGACGCATGTCATCACAATGTCCCATGGCCTTCTCATCACAATGCTCCATGCCCTTGTCATCACAATGCTCCAAGACCATTGTAATCACAATGCTCCATGCCACTTTTCATCTCAATGCTCCATGAAATCTGTCATCACAATGCTCCAAGACCCTTGTAATCACAATGCTCCATGCCCCTTTTCATCTCAGTGCTCCTTGAACCCTGTCATCACGATGCACCATGCCCATCATCATAATGCTTCAGGCTATTGTCATCACAATGAAATCAATATTCTGCATGACCTCTGTCATCATAATGCTCCAAACCCTAGTGATCACAATGTTGCATAACACGTATCATCACAACACCCCATGACGCTCATCATCACAATGATCCATGGTCTTCTCATCACAATGCTCCATGATCTTTGTCATCACAATGCTCAATACACTTGTCATCACAATGATCCCTGACACTTGTCGTCAGTATGCTCCTTGAACCCTGTCATGACAAGGTTCCATGCATTTTTCATCACAATGATCCATGATCATTTCATCACAGTCCTCCAAGATCCCTGTAATCACAATGCTCCATGCCCTTGTCATCACAAAACTCCATGATGCATGTCATCAGAATGCTCCATGGCCTTCTCATCACAATGCTCCATGCGCTTGTCAGCACAATGCTCCATGACACATGTCATCACAATGCACCATGTGCTTGTCATCAGAGTGCTCCACAACATTGTCATCACAATGCTCCATAAAATTTGTCATCACAATGCTCCATGCACTTCTCATCAAAATGCTCTCTCACCACTGATATCACAATGCTACATCACTATTTGTCACAATACTCCCTCACCCCTGTCATCACAATGTTTCATGACTCCTGTCATCACAATGCTATATGCACCTATCATCACAATGTTCGATGACCCCTGACATCACAATGTTCTATAACACCTGTCATCAAAATGTTCCATGACACTTTTCATCAAATTGCTCCATGACCCTGTCATCACAATGCTCCCTTCCCTTCTATCACAATGCACAACGCTCTTGCCATCAAAATGCTCCATGACCTTTGTCATCACAAATATACATGACCCTTGGCATCACAATGCTCCATGTCATTGTCATCACAATGCTCCATGAACGCTCTCATCACGTTGCTCCATGCCCTTGTCTTCACATAGATCCATGTCACTTGTCATCAGAATGCTCCATGGCCTTCTCATCACAGTGCTCCATGCCCTTGCCATCACAATGCTCTATTACCCCTTTCATAACAATGCTCCATGACCCCGGCCATCACGATGTTCCATGGCCTTGTCATCACAAGTCTCCATGACCCTTCTCATCACAATGCTCCAAGAAAACTGTAATCACAATGCTCTATGCCCCTTTTCATCTCAATGATCCATGAACCCTGTCATCACAATGCACCATGCCCATCATCATAATGCTTCATGCTATTGTCATAACAACGAAATCAAAATGTTCCATGACCTCT
Source organism: Mesoplodon densirostris (assembly GCF_025265405.1). Taxonomy (NCBI): domain Eukaryota; kingdom Metazoa; phylum Chordata; class Mammalia; order Artiodactyla; family Ziphiidae; genus Mesoplodon; species Mesoplodon densirostris. The sequence continues at coordinate 10,066,334 of NW_026778195.1, read as the reverse complement.
GTCATAACAATGCTCCATACCCTTGTGATCACAATATTACATAACACTTGTCATCACAATGCCCCATGACACTCGTCATCAAAATTATGCATGGACTTCTCATCACAATGCTCCATGCCCTTGTCATCAAAATTCTCCACATGCTTGTCATCAGAATGCTCCATGACCCTTGTCATCACAATGCTCCATTACTTTAGTCATCAGAATCCTCCATGACACTTGGCATCAAAATGCTTAATGTCATCATCATCACAATGAGCCATTACATATATAATCACAATGCTCCCTTACAACTGTCTTCACAATACTGCATGACCTGGTCATCACATTGCTCCATGCCCTTGTCATCACAATGCACTATTACAACTCTCATCGCAATAATCCATGAAACTTATTAGACCAATGTTCCATGCCCTTGTCATCACAATGCTCCATGCCATGGTTATCACAATGCTCCATGACCCCTGTCAACACAATGCTCCGTGACTCCACTCATCACAATGCGTCATGACCTTTGTCATCACAATGGTCCATGCCCACGTCATCAACAGTCTCTGTGACATATTTAAGCACAATGCTTCATGAACTTTTCATCAAAATGCTCTTTGACCCTTGTCATCACAATGCTCTATTCCTTTCTCAGCACACTGCTCCATGACCCTTGTCATCACAATGCTCCATGCGCTTGTCAGCACAATGCTCCATGTCCAATGTCATCACAATTCTCCATGCGCTTGTCATCACAGTGCTCCACAATCTTGTCATCACAATGCTCCATAAACCTTGCCATCACAGTGCTCCATGCACTTCTCATCAAAATGCTCTCTCACCACTGATAACACAATGTTACATCACTAATCATCACAATACTCCCTCACCCCTGTCATCACAATGTTCCATGACTCTTTTCATCACAATGCAACGTGCACTTATCATCACAATGTTCGATGACCCCTGACATCACAATGTTCCATAACCCTTGTCATCAAAATGCTCCATGACTTTTGTCATAACAAAGCTCCATGACACTTGCCATTACAATGCTCCATGTCATTGTCATCACAATGTTCCATGCACTTTTCATCACAATGCTCCATACTATTGTCATCACAATACTCCACAAGCTTGTCATCAAAATGCTCCATGACCCTTGTCATCACAATGCTCAATGGCCACTGTCACCACAATGCTCCATACCCCTTGTCATTACAGTGCTCCATGACGCTCGACATCACAATTATCCATGGTCTTCTCATCACAATGTTCCATGACCCCTGTCATCACAGTGCTCCATGACCACTGTCATCACAACCTTCCATGAACCCTGACAACACAATGATCCGGGACACTTGTCATCAAAATGCTCCATGCCCTTGTCATACCAATGCTCCATGACCGGTGTAATCACCATACTTCATGACGCTTGTAATCACAGTGCTCCATGAACCTTGTAATCACAAAGCCTTTGTCAGCATAATGATACATAATCTTGTCATCACTATGCTCCATTCTCTTGTCATCAAAATACTCCACAAGCTTGTCATCAGAATGCTCCATGCCCATGTCATCACAATGTGACATTCCAACTTTCATCGCAATAATCCAAGAAAAATATTAGACCAATGCTCCATGCCCTTATCATCACAATGCTCCATGCCCACGTTATCACAATGCTCCATGACCCCTGTCATCACAATGTTCCGTGACTCCAGTCATCACAATACTTCCTGACCTTTGTCATCACTATGGTCCATGCCCTCGTCATCAACAGTCTCTGTGATATTTTAAACACAATGCTCCATGAACATTTCATCACAATGCTCTTTGACCCTTGTCATCACAATGCTCTATGACTTTCTCAGCACAATTCTCCATGACCCTTGTCATCACAATGCTCCATGTGCATGTCAGCACAATGCTGCATGACACATGTCATCAGAATGCACCATGCGCTTGTCATCACAGTGCTCCACCATCTTGTCATCTCAATGCTCCATAAAACTTGTCATCAAGATGCTCCATGCACTTCTCATCAAAATGCTCTCTCACCATTGATGTCACAATGTTACATAACTATTCGTCACAATACTCCCACACCTCTGTCATCACAGTGTTCCATGACGCCTGTCATCACAATGCTACATGCACTTGTCATCACCTTGTTTGATGACCCTTGACATCACAATGTTCCATAACCCCTGTCATCAAAATGCTCCATGACCTTTTTCATCAAAATGTCCATGACCGCTGACATCACAATGTTCCATAACCACAGTCATCAAAATATTCCATGACTCTTTCGTCACATTGCTCCATGAACCTTGTCATCAAAATGCTCCTTTCCCTTGCCATCACAATGCTCCATTACACCTGTCATAACAATATACCATGACCCCTGCCATCACGATGTTCCATGACCTTTTCATCACAAGGCTCCATGACCCTTCTCATCACAATGCTCCAAGAACCCTGTAATCAAAATGCTCCATGCCCCTTTTCATCACAATGATCCATGAACACAGTCATCACAATGCACCATGCCCATCATCATAATGCTTCGTACTATTGTCATCACAATGAAATCAAAATGCTCCATGACCTCTGTCATAACAATGCTCGAAACCCTTGTTGTCACAATATTCCATAACACCTGTCGTCACAATGCGCCATGACGCTCGTCATCACAATTATCCATGGTCTTCCCATCACAATGCTCCATGATCTTTGTCCTCACAATGCTCAATACACTTGTCATCAAAATGCTCCCTGACACTTGTTGTCTGTATGCTCCTTGAACCCTGTCATGACAAGGGCCCATGCCATTTTCATCAAAATGATCCATGCCCTTTTCATCATGATGCTCCAAGACCCTTGTAATCACAATGCTACATGCCCTTGTCATCAAAAAGCTCAATGACGCATGTCATCAGAATGCTCCTTGGCCTTCTCCTCACAATGCTCCATGCCCTTGTCATCACAATGTTCCAAGACCCCTATAATCTCAATGCTCCATGCCCCTTTTATTCAGTATGCTCCATGAGACTTTTCATCACAAGGCTCCATGGTTTTGTCATCACAATACTCCATGAAATTGTCATCACAATGCTTCACGACCTTGTCATGAAAATTCTCAATGGCCCTTTTTATCAGAATGCTCCAATTCCTAGTCATCACAATGCTCCATTACATTAGTCATCACAATCCTCCATTAAATTTGGCATCACAATGCCCCATTCCATTGTCATCACAATGGAACATGACATATGTCCTCACAATTCTCCCTGACAACTGTCTTCACAATACTCCATGACCTTCTCATCACAATGCTGCATGCCCTTGTCATCAGAATGCTCCATGACCCCTGTCATCACAATGCTCCGTGACTCCAGTCATCACAATGCCGCATAACGTTTGTCATCACAATGGTCCATGCCTGCGTCATCACAAGTTTCTGTGACATTTGTAACCACAATGCTCCTTGAACTATTCATCACAATGCTCTGTGACCCTTGTCATCACAATGCTCCATGCCTTTGTCAGAACCATGCCTGATGACCCTTGTCATCACAATGTGAAACGTGCTTTTCATCACAACAGTCCGCAAATTTGTCATAGCAATGTTCCATAAAACTTTTAATTGAATACTCCATGCCCTTCTGATCACAATGCTCCATTACCCCTGTCATAACAATGCTCCATGACCCATGTCATCAAAATTTTCCACGGCCTTGTCATCACAAGGCTCCATGACACTTGCCATCACAATGCTCCAATACCCCTGTAATCACAATGCTCCATGCCCTTGTCATCACAAAGCTCCATGACGCATGTCATCAGAATGTTCCATGGCCTTCTCATCACGATGTTCCATGCCCTTGTCATCACAATGCTCCAAGACCCCTGTAATCACAATGCTCCATGCGACTTTTCATCTCAATGCTCCATGAATCCTGTCATCACAATGCACCATGCCCATCATCATAATGCTTCAAGTTATTGTCATCACAATGAAATCAAAATGCTCCATGACCTCTGTCATCACAATGCTCCATGACCCCAGTCATCACAATACTCCATGAACATTTCCAGCCCAATGAGCCATGACACTTCTAATCACAATGATGCATGCCTTTTTCATCCCAATGCTCCATGACCCCTGTATTCACAATGCTCTGTGACGCTTGTCATCAAAGTGCTCCACGAAACCTGTCATAACAATGCTCCATGCCTTTTTCAGCAAAATGCTACATGACCTTGTCATTACGATGCTCTATGCGCTTGTCATCCCAATACTCCATTACCAATGCCATCACATTCCTCCATGAACTTTGGGATCACATTGCTTCATGCCCTTGTCATCACAATGCTCCATGCTCCTTGAAATCAAATGAGCCATGACCTCTGTCACCACAAGGCTCCAATCCCTTGTGATCACAGTGTTCCATAACACTTGTCATCACAATGCTCCATGATGCCTGTCATCACAATACTCCATGCCCTTTTCATCACAATGCTCCCTGCCATTGTCATCACAATACTACATGACCTGGTCATCACAATGCTCCATGACCTTGTCATCACAATGTGCCATTCCAACTGTCCTCGCAATAATCCTTGAAACTTAATAGACCAATGCTCTATGCCCTTGTCATCACAATGCTCCATGCCCTTGTTATCACAATGCTCCATGACCCCTGTCATCACAATGCTCTGTGACTCCAGTCATCACAATGCTTCATGACCTTTGTCATCCTAATGGTCCATGCCCTCGTCATCAACAGACTCTGTGACCTTTTTAACCACAATGCTCCATGAACTTTTCATCACAGTGCTCTTTGACCCTTGTCATCACAATGCTCTATGCCTTTATCAGCACAAGGCTCCATGACACTTTTAATCACAATGCTCCATGAACGCTCTCATCACATTGCTCCATGCCCTTCTCTTCACAAAGCTCCATGACAAATGTCATCAGAATGCTCCATGGCCTTCTCATCACAATGTTCCATGTCCTTGCCATGACAATGCTCCATTACCCCAGTCATAAAAATGCTCCATGACCCCTGCCATCACGATGTTCCATGGCTTGTCATCACATAGCTCCAAGACGCTTCTCATCACAAGGCTCCAAGAACCCTGTAATCACAATGCTCTATGCCCTTTTTCATCACAATGATCCATGAATCCTGTCATCACAATGCACCATGCCCATCGTCCTAAGGTTTCAGGCTATTGTCATCACAATGAAATAAAAATGCTCCATGACTTCTGTCATAACAATGCTCCAAACCCTTGTGATCACAATATTCCATAACACTTGTCATCACAATGCCCCATGACGCTCGTCATCACAATTATCAATGGACTTCTCATCACAATGCTCCATGACGGTTGTCATCACAATGCGCAACACACTTGTCATCAAAACGCTCCCTGACACTTGTTGTCTGTTTGCTCCTTGAACCCTGTCATAACAAGGCTGCATGCCTTTTTCATAACAATGATCCATGCCCTTTTCATCACAGTGCTCCGAGACCCATGTAATTTCAATGCTCCATGCCCTTGTCATCACAAAGCTCAATGACGCATGCCATCAGAATGCTCCTTCTTCTTCTCCTCACAATGCTTCATGCCGTAGTCCTCACAATGTTCCAAGACCCCGGTAATCACAATGCTCCATACCCTTGTCATCAAAAAACTCCATGACGCATGTCATCAGAATGCTCCATGCCCTAGTCATCACAATGCTCCAAGACCCTGTAATCACAATGCTACATGCCACTTTTCATCAGAATGCTCCATGAGACTTGTCATCACAAGTCTCCTGGTCTTCTCATCACAATGCTCCAGGACCTTGTTATCACCATACTCCATTCCCTTGTCAACACAATGCTCCATGACCCCTGTCATCACGATAATCCATGATCATTTTCAGCCCAATGCTCCACGACCTACTCATCACAATCCTCAATGGCCAATATAATCACAGTGCTCCATGACCACTGTCATCACAACACTCCATGACACTTGACAACGCAATGATCCTGGACTCTTGTGATCACAATGCTCCATTCCCTAGTCCTCACAATGCTCCATGAACCAAGTCATCAGAACACTCCATGAACATTTTCAGCCCAGTGCTCCATGACACCTGTCATCACAATGCTCCATGCCTTTGTCAGCAAAATGCTACATGACCTTGTTATTACAATGCTCTATGCGCTTTTCATCACAATACTCCATTTCCATTGTCATCACAATCCTCCATGAATCTTGCGATCACATTGCTTCATGCCCTTGTCATCACAATGCTCCATGCTCCTTGAAATCAAAATGATCCATGAACTCTGTCATCATAATGCTCCAAAACCTTGTGATCACAATGTTCCATAACACTGGTCATCACAACGCTCCATGATGCCTGTCATCACAATACTCCATACCCTTTTCATCATAATGGTCCATGACCTTTGTGATCACAATTCTCAATACACATGTCATCACAATGCTCCCTGACACTTGTCGTCAGAATGCTCCTTGAACCCTGTCACGAAAAGTCTCCATGCATTTTCATCACAATGCCCCATGCCGTTTTCATCACAATGCTCCATGCCATTGTCATCAAAATACTCCACAAGCTTGTCATCAGAATGCTCCATGACCCATGTCATCACAATTCTCCATGCACTTGTCAGCACAATGCTCCCTGAACCTTGTCATCACAATGCTCCAAGCCATTGTCATCACAGTGCTCCATTACCTTTGTCATCAGAATCCTCCAGGACACTTGGCATCACAATGCTCCATTCCATTGTCATCACAATGGGCCATTACATATGTCATCACAATGCTCCCTGACACCTGTCTTCACAATACTGCATGACCTCGTCATCAAAATGCTCCATGCCCCCTGACATCACAGTGTTCCATAACAACTGTCATCAAAATGTTCCATAAAACTTTTCATTAAATTGCTCCATGACCCTGTCATCAGGATGCTCCCTGCCCTTCTCATCACAATGCACAACGCCCTTGCCATCAAAATGCTCCTGACCTTTGTCATCACAAAGATCCATGACACTTGGCATCACACTGCTCCATGTCATTGTCATCACAATGCTCCATGTACCCTCTCATAACATTGCTCCATGCCCTTGTCATCACAAAGCTCCATGACACTTGTCATCACAATGCTCGATGACCTTCTAATCACAATGCTCCATGCCCTTGTCATTACAGTCCTGCATGACCCATGTATCACAGTGTTCCGTGCCCTTGTCATCACAATGCTCCATGCCCACTCTCATCACAATAATCCATGAAACATTTCAGACCAAAGTTCCATACCCTTCTCATCACAATGCTCCATTACCCCTGTCATAACAATGCACCATGACCCCTGCCATCACAATATTCCATGGCCTAGTCATCACCAAGTTCCATGACACTTCTCATCAGAATGCTCAAGACCCCTGAAATCACAATGCTACATTCCCTTGTCATCACAAAGCTCCATGACGCATGCCATCTTAATGTTCCATGGCCTTCTCATCACAATGTTCCATACCTTTGTCATCACAATGCTCCAAGACCCCTCTAATCACAATGCTCCATGCCCCATTTCATCTCAGTGCTTCATGAACCCTGGCATCACAATGAACCATGCCCATCATCAAAAAGCTTCAGGCTATTGTCATCACAATTAAATCAATATTCTCAATGACCTCTGTGTTCCTAATGCTCCAAACCCTTGTGATCACAATGTTGCATAACAATTATCATCACAAAGCTCTATGACATTTGTCATCACAATGCTCGATGCCATTGTCATCACAATGGGCAATTACATATGTCATCACAATGCTCCCTGACACCTGTCTTCACAGTACTGCATGACATGGTCATCACAATGCTCCATGCCCTTGTCAACACAATGCGCCATTCCAACTGTCATCGCGAAAATCCATGAAAGTTATTAGACCATTGTTCCATGCACTTGTCATCACAATGCTCCATGCCCTTGTTATCACAATGCTCCATGACCCTTGTCATCATGATGCTCCGTGACTCCAGTCATCACAATGCTTCTTGACCTTTGTCATCACAATGGTCCATGCCCTCGTCATCAACAGTCTGTGTGACCTTTTTAAGCACAATGCTCCATGAACATTTCATCACAATGGTCTTTGACACTTGTCATCACAATGCTCTATGCCCTTCTCAGCACAATGCTCCATGACCCTTGTCATCACAATGCTCCATGCGCTTGTCAGCACAATGCTCCATGACACATGTCATCACAATGCACCATGTGCTTGTCATCACAGTGCTCCACAATCTTGTCATCACAATGCTCCATAAAATTTGTCATCACAATGCTCCATGCACTTCTCATCAAAATGTTCTCTCACCACTGATATCACAATGCTACATCACTATTTGTCACAATACTCCGTCACCCCTGTCATCACAATGTTCCATGACTCCTGTCAGCACAATGCTACATGCACTTATCATCAGAATGTTCGATGACCCCTGACATCACAATGTTCCATAACACCTGTCATCAAAATGTTCCATGACACTTTTCATCAAATTGCTTAATGACCCTGTCATCACAATGCTCCCTGCCCTTCTCATCACAATGTACAATGACCTTGCCATCAAAATGCTCCTTGACATTTGTCATCACAAAGATCTATGACCCTTGGCATCACAATGCTCCATGTCATTATCATCACAATGCTCCATGAACGCTCTCTTCACATTGCTCCATGCCCTTGTCTTCACAAAGCTCCATGACACATGTCATCAGAATGCTCCCTGCCCTTCTCATCACAATGCTCCATGCCCTTGCCATGACAATGCTCCATTACACCTGTCATAACAATGCTCCATGACCCCTGCCATCACGATGTCCCATGGCCTTGTCATGACAAGGCTCCATGACCCTTCTCATCACAATGCTCCAAGAACCCTGTAATCACAATGCTGTATGCCCCTTTTCATCTCAATGATCCATGAAACCTGTCATCACAATGCACCATGCCCATCATCATAATGCTTCATGCTATTGTCATCACAATGAAATCAAAATGCTCCATGACCTCTGTCATCACAATGCTCCAAACCCTTGTGATCACAATATTCCATAACACTTGTCATCACTATGCCCCATGACGCTCGTCATCACAATTATCCATGGTCTTCTCATCACAATGCTCCATGACATTCGTCATCGCAATGCTCAATACACTTGTCATCAAAATGCTCCCAGACACTTGTTGTTTGTATGCTCCTTGAACCCTGTCATGACAAGGCTCCATGCCTTTTTCATCACAATGATCCATGCCTTTTTCATCACAGTGGTCCAAGACCCCTGTAATCACAATGCTCCATGCCCTTGTCATCACAAAGCTCAATGACGCATGCCATCAGAATGCTCCTTGGTCTTCTCCTCACAATGCTCCATGCCCTTGTCAGCACAATGTTCCAAGACCCCTGTAATCACAATGCTCCATGCCCCTTTTCATCAGTAAGCTCCATGAGAATGGTCATCACAACTTTCCATGGTTTTCTCATCACAATGCTCCAGGACCTTGTCATCACAATGCTTCACGACCTTGTCATGAAAATTTTCAATGGCCCTTGTCATCATAATGCTCCAAGCCCTAATCATCACAATGCTCCATTATATTTGTCATCACAATCCTCCCTTACATTTGGCATCACAATGCTCCATGCCATTGTCATCGCCATGGACCATGACATATTTCATCACAATGCTCCCTGACACCTGACTTCACAATACTCCATGACCTACTTATCACAATGCTCCATGCCCTTGTCATCACAATGCACCATGCTCAATGTCATCACAATAATCTATGTAACTTGTCAGACCAATGCTCCATGCCCCTGCCATCACAATGTTCCATGCCCTTGTCATCACAATGCTCCATGACAACTGTCATCACAATGCTCCGTGACTCCAGTCATCACAATGCTTCATAACGTGTGTCATCACAATGGTCCATGCCCGAGTCCTCACAACGCTCTGTGTCCTTTGTAACCACAAAGCTCCATGAACTTTTCATCACAATTCTCTGTGACCCTTGTCATCACAATGCTCCTTGTCTTTGTCAGAACAATGCTCCATGACCATTGTCATCACAATGTGCCACGCACATTTCATCACAACAGTACACAACCTTGTCATTGCAATGCTCCATAAACCTTGTAATAACAATTGTCCATGCACTTCTCATCAAAATGCTCTCTCACCAGAGATATCACAATGTTCCATCACTAGTCATCACAATACTCCCTCACACATGTAATCACAATGTTCCATGACCCTGTCATCACAATGCTACATCCTCTTATCCTAACAATGTTCCCTGACACCTGACATCACAATGTTCCATAACCCCTGTCATCAAAATGCTCCATGACCCTTTTCATCCCAAATCTCCAAGAACCCTGACATCACAATGTTCTGTAACCCCTGCCATCAAAATGTTCCATTACACTTTTCATTAACTTGCTGCTTGACCCGGTCATCAAAATGCTCCCTGCCTTTCTCATCACAATGCACCATGTCCTTGTCATCAAAATGCTCCATGACTTGTCATCACAAAGCTCCATGACCCTTGGCATCACAAGGTTCCATATCATTGTCATCACAATGCTCCATGAACACTCTCATCACATTACTCCATGCACTTGTCATCACAAAGCTCCATGACCCCTGTCATCACAATGCTCCGTGACTCTAGGCATCACAATGCTTCATAACATTTGTCATCACAATGGTCCATGCCCGCTTCGTCACAAGGCTCTGTGACCTCTGTAACCACAATGCTCCATGATATTTTCATCAAAATGCTCCGTAATACTTGTCATCACAATGCTCCATGTGTTTGTCAGAAAAATGCTCCATGACACTTGTCATCAAAATGTGCCACGCACTTTTCATCACAATGGTCCACAAATTTCTCATCGCCATGCACCATAAAGCTTGTAATCACAATGCTCCATGCCCTTCTCATCACAATGCTCCATTACCCCTCTGATAACAATGCTCCATGACCACTGCCATCACAATGTTCCACGGCCTTGTCACCACAAGGCTCCATGACCCTTGTCATCACAATGCTCCAAGACCCCTGTAATCACAATGTTCCATGCACGTGTCTTCACAAAGCCCTATGACACATGTCATCAGAATGTTCCATGGCTTTCTCATGAAAATGCTCCTTTCTCTTGTCATCAAAATGCTCCAAGACCCCTTAATCACAATGCCCCATGCCCTTTTTCATCTCAATGATCCATGAACTCTGTCATCACAATGCATCATGCCCATCATCATAATGCTTCAGGCTATTGTCAGCACAAGGAAATCAAAATTCTCCATGACCTCTGTCATCACAATGCTCCATGACCCCTGTCATCACAATACTTCATGTACATTTTCATCCCAATGCTCCATGACACTTATCAAAATGATCCAAGCCCTTGTCATCACAATGCTCCAAGACCCCTGTAAACACAATGCTGAATGCCCCTTTTCATCTCAATGCTCCATGAACCCTGTCATCTCAATGCAGCATGCCCATCATCATAATGCTTCAGGCTATTTTAAGCACAATGAAATCAATATACTCCATGACCTCTATCATCATAATGCTCCAAACCCTTGGGATCACAATGTTCCATAACACTTATCATCACAACACCCGATGACGCTCATCATCACAATTATCCATGGTCTTCTCATCACAGTGCTCCAAGATCTTTGTCATCAAGATGCTCAATACACTTGTCATCACAATGCTCCCTGACACTTGTCATCAGTATGCTCCTTGAACCCTGTCATGAAAAGGCTCCATGAATTTTTCATCACAATAATCCATGCCCTTTTCATTACAATGCTCCAAGATCACTGAAATCACAATGCTCCTTGCCCTGGGCCTCCCTGGTGGCGCAAGTGGTTGAGAGTCCGCCTGCCGATGCAGGGGATACGGGTTCGTGCCCCGGTCTGGGAGGATCCCATATGCCGTGGAGCGGCTGGGCCCGTGAGCCATGGCCGCTGAGCCTGCGCGTCCGGAGCCTGCGCGTCCGGAGCCTGTGCTCCGCAACGGGGGAGGCCACAACAGTGAGAGGCCCGCGTACCGAAAAAAAAAAAAGAAAAAAAAAAAAAAAAAAAAAAAAAAAAAACAATGCTCCTTGCCCTTGTCATCAAAAAGCTCCATGACGCATGTCATCAGAATGTTCCATGGCCTTCTCATCACAATGCTCCATGCCCTTGTAATCACAATGCTCCAACACCCCTGTAATCACAATGCTCCAAGTCCATTTTCATCAGAATGTTCCATGAGACTTGTCATCACAAGTCTCCATGGTCTTCTCATCACAATGCTCCAGGACCTTGTCATCACCCTGCTCCATTCCCTTGTCATCACAATGCTCCATGACCCATGTCATCACAATAATCCATGAACATTTTCAGCCCAATGCTCCACGAACTTCTCATCACAATGCTCTATGGCCAATATCATCACAATGCTCCATGACCACTGTCATCACAACACTCCATGACACCTGACAACACAATCATCTGGGACTCTTGTCATCACAATGTCCAATTCCCTAGTCATCACAATGCTCCATGACACCTGTCATCACTACACTCCATGAACATTTTCAGGGCAGTGCTCCATGACACTTGTCATCACAATGATCCATGCCCTTGTCATCCCAATGTTCCGTGACCCCTCTATTCACAATGCTCCGTGACGCGTGTCATCACAGTGCTCCATGATACATGTCATCACAATGCTCCATGCCTTTGTCAGCAATATGCTACATGACTTTGTCATTACAATCCTATATGCGCTTGTCATCACAATACTCCATTTCCTTTGTCATCACAATCCTCCATGAACCTTGGCGTCATATTGCTACATGCCCTTGTCATCAAAATGCTCCATGCTCCTTGAAATCAAAATGATCCATGACCTCTGTCATCACAATGCTCCAAACCCTTGTGATCACAATGTTCCATAACACTTGTTATCACAATGCTCCATGATGCCTGTCATCACAATACTCCATTCCCTTTTCATCACAATGCTCCATGATCTTTGTCATCAAAATTCTCAATACACTTGTCATCAAAGTGCTCCCTGACACTTGTCATCAGAATGCTCCTTGAAACCTGTCACGAAAAGGCTCCATGCCTTTTTCATCACAATGTCCCATGCCGTTTTCATCACAATGCTCCATGCCATTGTCATCAAAATACACCAAAAGCTTGTCATCAGAATGCTCCATGAATCTTGTAATCACCATTCTCCATTCACTTGTCAGCACAATGCTCCCTGACCCTTGTCATCACAGTGCTCCAAGCCATTGTCATCACAATGCTCCATTACATTTTTCATGAGAATATTCCATGACACTTGGCATCACAATGCTCCATGCCATTGTCATCAAAATGGGCCATTACATATGTGATCACAATGCTCCCTGACACTTGTCTTCGCAATACTGCATGACCTGGTCATCACAATGCTCCATGCCCTTGTCATCACAATGTGCCATTCCAACAGTCATCGCAATAATCCATGAAACTTAATGGAACAATTTTCCATGCCCTTGTTATCACAATGCTCCATGATTCCTGTCATCACAATGCTCCTTGACTCCATTCATCACAATGCTTCATGACCTTTGTCATCACAATGGTCCATGCCTTCGTCATCAACAGTCTCTGTGACTTTTTAACCACAATGCTCCATGAACTTTTCATCACAATGCTCTTTGACACTTGTCATCACAATGCTCTAAGCTTTTCTCAGCACAATGCTCCATGACCCTTTTCATCACAAAGTTCCATGCACTTGTCAGCACAATTCTCCATGACACATGTCATCATAATGCTCCATGACCCCTGTCATCACAATGCTCCGTGACTCCAGTCATCACAATGCTTCATAACGATTGTCATCACAAAGGTCCATGCCCGCGTCATCACAAGGCTCTGTGACCTTTGTAACCACAATGCTCCATGAACTTTTCATCACAATTCTCTTTGACCCTTGTCATAACAATGTTCTATGTCTTTGTCAGAACAATGCTCCATGACCATTGTCATCACAATGTGCCATGCCCTTTTCATCACAATGCACCATGCACACTCTCTTCACAATAATCTATGAAACTAGTCAGTCCAATGCTCCATGCCACTGTCATCACAATGCTCCATGCCCTTGTCATCACAATGCTCCATGACCCCTGTCATCACAATGCTCCGTGACTCCAGTCATCACAATGCTTCATAACGTTTGTCATCACAGTGGTCCATGTCCACGTCTTCAAAAGGCTCTGTGACCTTTGTAACCACAATGCTCCATGAACATTTCATCACAATTCTCTGTGAAACTTGTCATCACAATGCTCCATGTCTTCGTCAGAACAATGCTCCATGACCATTGTCATCAAAATGTGCCATGCGCATTTCATCACAACGGTCCACAACCTTGTCATTGCAATGCTCCATAAAACTTGTAAGCACAATGCTCCATGCCCTTGTCATCACAGTGTGACATTCCAACTGTCATCGCAATACTCCATGAAACTTATTAGACCAATGTTCCATGCCCTTGTCATCACAATGCTCCATGCCCTTGTTATCACAATGCTCCTTGACCCCTGTCATCACAGTGCTCCGTGACTCCAGTCATCACAATGCTTCATGACCTTTGTCATCACAATGGTCCATGCCCTCGTCATCAACAATCTCTGTGACCTTTTTAACCACAATGCTCCATGAACTTTTCATCACAATGCTCTTTGACCCTTGTCATCACAATGCTCTATGCCTTTCTCAGCACAATGCTCCATGACCCTTGTCATCACAATGCTCCATGCACTTTTCATCCCAATGCTACATGACACATATCATCACAATGCACCATGCGATTGTCATCACAGTGCTCCACAACATTGTCATCACAATGCTTCATAAAATTTGTCATCACAATGCTCCATGCACTTCTCATCAAAATGCTCTCTCACCACTGATATCACAATGCTACATCACTATTTGTCACAAGACTCCCTCACCCCTGTCATCACAATGTTCCATGACTCCTGTCATCACAATGCTACATGCACATATCATCACAAAGTTCGATGACCACTGACATCACAATGTTCCATAACACTTGTCATCAAAATGTTCCATGACACCTTTCATCAAATTGCTCCAAGACCCTGTCATCACAGTGCTCCCTGCCCTTCTCATCACAATGCTCATCGCCCTTGCCATCAAAATGCCCCATGACATTTGTCATCACAAAGATCCATGACCCTTTGCATAACAATGCTCCATGTCATTGTCATCACAATGCTCCATGAACGCTCTCATCACATTGCTCCATGCCCTTGTCTTCACATAGCTCCATGACACATGTCATCAGAATGCTCCATGGCCTTCTCATCACAATGCTCCATGCCCTTGCCATCACAATGCTCCATTACAACTGTCATAACAATGCTCCATGACCCTTGCCATAACGAGGTTCCATGGCCTTGTCAATACAAGGCTCCATGACCCTTCTCATCACAATGCTCCAATAACACTGTAATCTCAGTGCTCTATGCCCCTTTTCATCTCAATGATCCATGAACCCTGTCATCACAATGCACAATGCCCATCATCATAATGCTTCATGCTATTGTCATAACAATGAAATCAAAATGTTCCATGACCTCTGTCATAACAATGCTCCAAACCCTTGTGATCACAATATTCTATAACATTTGTCATCACAATGCCCAATGATGCTCGTCATCACAATTATCCATGGTCTTCTCATCACAATACTCCATGACCTTCGTCATCACAATGCTCAATACACTTGTCATCAACATGCTCCCTGACCCTTGTTGTCTGTATGCTTCTTGAACCCTGTCATGACAAGGCTCCATGCCATTTTCATCACAATGATCCATGCCCTTTTCATCACAATGCTCCAAGTCCCATGTAATCACAATGGTCCATGCCAATGTCTTCACACACCTCAAAGACGCATGCCATCAGAAGGCTCCTTGGTCTTCTCCTCACAATGCTCCATGCCCTTGTCTTCACAATGTTCCAAGAGCCCTGTAATTACAATGATCCATGCCTATTTCATCAGTATGCTCCATGAGACTCTTCTTCACAAGGCTCCATGGTTTTATCATCACAATTCTCCAGTACATTGTCATCACAATGCTTCACGACCTTGTCATCAAAATTTTCAATGGCCTTTGTCATCATAATGCTCCCAGCCCTAATCATCACAATCCTCCATTACATTTGGTATCACAAAGCTCCATGCCATTGTCATCGCCATGGATCATGACATATGTCATAACAATGCTCCCTGACACCTGTCTTCACAATACTCCATGACCTTATCATCACAATGCTCCATGCCCTTGTCATCACAATGCACCATGCCCACTCTCATCACAATAATCTATGAAAATTGTCAGACCAATGCTCCATGACACTGTCATCACTATGCTCCATGCCCTTGTCATCACAATGCTCCATGACGCCTGTCATCACAATGCTCCGTGACTACAGTCATCACAATGCTTCATAACGTTTGTCATCACAATGGTCCATGCCCGCGTCATCACAAGGCTCTGTGACCTTTGTAACCACAATGCTCCATGAACTTTTCATCACAATTCTCTGAGAAACTTGTCATCACAATGCACCATGTCCTTGTCATCAAAATGCTCCATGACTGGTCAGCAGAAAACTCCATGACCCCTGGCATCACAATGCTAAATGTCATTGTCATCACAATGCTCCATGAACCCTCTCATAACATTGCTCAATGCTCTTGTCATCACAAAGCTCCATGACACTTGTCATCACAATGCTCGATGCCCTTCTCATCACAATGCTCCATGCCTTTGTCATTACAATCCTGCATGACGAATGTATCATAGTGTTCCGTACCCTTGTCATCACAATGCTCCATGCGCACTCTCATCACAAAAATTCATGAAACATTTCAGACCAATGTTCCATGCCCTTCTCATCACAATGCTCCATTACTTCCGTCATAAAAATGCACCATGAACCCTGCCATCACAATGTTCCACGGCCTCGTCTTCACAAGGTTCCATGACACTTGTCATTACAATGCTGAAAAACACTGTAATCACAATGCTCCATGCCCTTCTCATCACAAAGCTCCATGACGCATGTCATCAGAATGTTCCATGGCCTTCTCATCACAATTATCCATGCCCTTTTCATCACAATGCTCCAAGACCCTTGTAAACACAATGCTCCATGCCCCTTTTCATCTCAATGCTCCATGAACCCTGTCATCACAGTGCACGATGCCCATCATCATAATACTTCAGTCTATTGTCATCACAATGAAATCAGTATTCTCCATGACCTCTGACATCATAATGCTGAAAACCCTTGTGATCACAATGTTCCATAAAACTTATAATTACAGCACCCCATGAGGCTCATCATCACAATTATCCATGGTCTTCTCATCACAATGCTCCATGATCTTTGTCATCACTATGCTCAATACACTTGTCATCACAATGCTCCCTGACACTTGTCGTCAGTATTCTCCTTGAACCCTGTCATGACAAGGCTCCATGCCTTTTTCATCACAATAATCCATGCCCTTTTCATCACAATGCTCCAAGATCCCTGTAATCACCATGCTTCATGGCCTTGTCATCAAAAAGCTCCATGAGGCATGTCATCAGACTGTTTCCTGGCATTCTCATCACAATGTGACATGCCCTTGTCATCACAATGCTCCATGACCACTTTCATCACAATAATCCATGAACATTTTCAGCCCAATGCTCCACGACCTTCTCATCACAATGCACCATGCCCACTCTCTTCACCATAATCTATGAAACTTGTCAGACCAATGCTCCATGCCACTGTCATCACAATGCTCCATGCCCTTGTCATCACAATGCTCCATGACCCCTGTCATCACAATGCTCCGTGACTCCAGTCATCACAATGCTTCATAACCTTTGTCATCACAGTGGTCCATGCCCGCGTCATCACAAGGCTCTGTGATCTTTGAAACCACAATGCTCCATGAACTTTTCATCACAATTCTCTGAGAAACTTGTCATCACAATGCTCCATGTATTTGTCAGAACAATGCTCCAAGACCATTGTCATCACAATGTGCCACGAACATTTCATCACAA
Source organism: Mesoplodon densirostris (assembly GCF_025265405.1). Taxonomy (NCBI): domain Eukaryota; kingdom Metazoa; phylum Chordata; class Mammalia; order Artiodactyla; family Ziphiidae; genus Mesoplodon; species Mesoplodon densirostris. The sequence continues at coordinate 10,048,061 of NW_026778195.1, read as the reverse complement.
CGTTCTAAACTTTGTCATTGCAATGCTCCATAAACCTTGTAATCACAATAGTCTATGCACTTCTCATCAAAATGCTCTCTCACCAGAGATATCACAATGTTCCAATACTAGTCATCACAATACACCCTCACCCTTGTAATCACAATGTTCCATGACCCTGTCATCACAATGCTACATCCCCTTATCATCACAATGTTCCATGACCCTTGCCATCACAATATTCCATAAACCCTGTCATCAAAATGCTCCATGACCCATTCCATCCCAAAGCTCCAAGACCCCTGACATCACAATGTTCTATAACCCCTGCCATCAAAATGTTCCATTATACTTTTTATCAAATTGCTGCATGAGCTGGTCATCAAAATGCTCCCTGCCCTTCTCATCAAAATGTTCCATGCCTTGTCATCACAAAGCTCCAAGACACTTGGCATCACAATGCTCCATGTGATTGTCATCACAATGCTCCTTGAACCCTCTCATCACATTGCTCCATGCCCTTGTCATCACACAGCTCCATGACACTTGTCATCACAATGCTCGATGAGCTTCTCATCACAATGCTCCATGCTTTGTCATTACAGTCCTGCATGACCCATGTATCACAGTGTTCCGTGCCCTTGTCATCACAATGCTCCATGCCTACTCTCATCACAATAATCCATGAAACATTTCAGACCAAAGTTCCATACACTTTTCATCACAATTCTCCATTACCCCTGTCATAACAATGCACCCTGACAACTGCCATCACAATGTTCCACGGCCTAGTCATCACAAGGTTCCATGATACTTTTTATCACAATACTCAAGACCTCTGAAATCACAATGCTCCATGCGCTTGTCATCACAAAGCTCCATGACGCATGTCATCAGAATGTTCCATGGCCTTCTCATCAAAATGCTCCATGCCCTTGTCATCACAATGCTCCAAGACCCTTGTAATCAAAATGCTCCATGCCCATTTTCATCTCAATGCTCCATGAAATCTGTCATCACAATGCTCCAAGACCCTTGTAATCACAATGCTCCATGCCCCTTTTCATCTTAGTGCTCCATGAACCCTGTCATCACAATGCACCATACCCATCATCATAATGCTTCACGCTGTTGTCATCACAATGAAATCAATATTCTGAATGACCTCTGTCATCATAATGCTCCAAACCCTTGTGATCACAATGTTGCATAACACATATCATCACAACACCCCATGACGCTCATCATCACAATTATCCATGGACTTCTCATCACAATGCTCCATGATCTTGTCATCACAATTCTCAATACATTTGTCATCACAAATGCTCCCTGACACTTGTCGTCAGTATGCTCCTTGAAACCTGTCATGACAAGTTTCCATGCCTTTTTCATCACAATGATCCATGACCATTTCATCATAATCCTCCAAGGTCCCTGTAATCACAATGCTCCATGCCCTTGTCATCACAAAACTCCATGACGCATGTCATCAGAATGCTCCATGACCTTCTCATCACAATGCTCTATGCCCTAGTCATCACAATGCTCCTAGACCCCTGTAAGCACAATGCTCCAAGCCCCTTTTCATCAGAATGCTCCATGAGACTTGCCATCACAAGTCTCCATGGTCTTCTCTTCACAATGTTCCAGGACCTTTTCATCACCATGATCCATTCCCTTGTCATCACAATTCTTCATGATCCCTGTCATCACAGTAATCCATGAACATTTTCAGTCCTGTGCTCCACGACCTTCTCTTCACAATGCTCCATTGCCAATATCATCACAATGCTCCATGACCACAGTCATCACAACACTCCATGACACCCGACAAAACAATGATCCGGGATTCTTGTCTTCACAATGCTCCGTTCCCTTGTCGTCACAATGCTCCATGACACCTGTAATCACAACTATCCATGAACATTTTCAGCCCAGTGCTCCATGACCCTTGTCATCACAATGATCTATGCCCTTGTCATCCCAATGCTCCATGACCCCTGTATTCACAATGCTCCTTGACGCTTGTCATCACAGTGCTCCATGACACATGTCATCACAATGCTCCATGCCTTTGTCAGCAAAATGCTACATGACCTTGTCATTACAATGCTCTATGCGCTTGTCATCACAATACTCCATTTCCATTGTCATCACAATCCTCCATGAACATTGGGATCACATTGCTTCATGCCCTTCTCATCAGAATGCTCCATGCTCCTTGAAATCAAAATGATCCATGACCTCTGTCATCACAATGCTCCAAACACTTGTGATCACAATGTTCCATAACACTTGTCTTCACAACGCTCCATGATGCCTGTCATCACAATACTCCATGCTCTTTTCATCACAATGCTCCATGACTTTTGTCACCACAATTCTCAATACACTTGTCATCACAATGCTACCTGACACTTGTCATCAGAATGCTCCTTGAAACCTGTCACGAAAAGGCTCCATGCCTTTTTCATCACAATGCCCCATGCCGTTTTCATCACAATGCTCCATGCCATTGTCATCAAAATACTCCACAAGCTTTTCATCAGAATGCTCCATGACGCTTGTCATCACAATTTTCCATGCACTTCTCAGCACAATGCTCACTGACGCTTGTCATCACAATGCTCCAAGCCATTGTCATCACAAAGCTCCATTACCTTTGTCCTCAGAATCTTCCATGACACTTGGCATGACAATTCTCCATGACATCAACATCATAATGGGCCATTACATATGTGATCACAATGCTCCCTGACACCTGTCTTCACAATACTGCATGACCTGGTCATCACCATGCTCCATGCCCTTGTCATCACAATGCACCATTCCAACTGTCATCGCAACAATCCTTGAAACTTATTAGACTAATGTTCCATGCCCTTGTCATCACAATGCTCCATACCCTTATCACAATGCTCCATGACCCCTGTCATCACAATGCTCCGTGACTCCAGTCATCACAATGCTTCATGACCTTTGTCATCACAGTGATCCATGCCCTCATCATCAACTGTCTCTGTGACCATTTTAACCACAATGCTCCATGAACTTTTCATCACAATGCACTTTGACCCTTGTCATCACAATGCTCTATGCCTTTCTCAGCACAATGCTCCATGACCCTTGTTATCACAATGCTCCATGCGCTTGTCAGCACAATGCTCCATGATGCATGTCATCACAATGCACCATGCGCTTTTCATCACAGTGCTCCACAACCTTGTCATCACAATGCTCCATAAAATTTGTAGTCACAATGCTCCATGCACTTCTCATCAAATGCTCTCTCACCACTGATATCACAATTCTACATCATTATTTGTCAGAGTACTCTCTCACCCCTGTCAACACAATGATCCATGACTCCTGTCATCACAGTGCTACATGCACTTATCATCACAATGTTCGTTGAACCCTGACATCACAATGTTCCATAACACCTGTCATCAAAATATTCCATGACACTTTTCATCAAATTGCTCCATGACCCTGTCATCAGAATAATCCCTGCCCTCCTCATCACAATGCACAACGCCGTTGCCATCAAAATGCTCCATGACCTTTGTCATCACAAAGATCCATGACCCTTGGCATCACAATGCTCCATGTCATTGTCATCACAATGCTCTATGAACGCTCTCATCACATTGCTCCATGCCCTTGTCTTCACATAGCTGCATGACACATGTCATCAGAATGCTCCATGGCCTTCTCATCACAATGCTCCATGCCCTTGCCATCACAATGCTCCATTACACCTGTCATAACAATGCTCCATGACCCCTGCAATCACGATGTTCCATGGACTTGTCATCACAGGCTCCATGACCCTTCTCATCACAATGCTCCAAGAACACTGTAATCACAATGCTCTATGCCCCTTTTCATCTCAATGATCCATGAACACTGTCATCACAATGCACCATGCCCATCATCATAATGCTTCATGCTATTGTCATAACAATGAAATCAAAATATTCCATGACCTCTGTCATAACAATGCTCCAAACCCTTGTGATCTCAATATTCCATAACACTTGTCATCAAAATGCCCCATGACGCTCGTCATCACAATTAACCATGGCCTTCTCATCACATGCGCCATGACCTTCGTCATCACAATGCTCAATACACTTGTCATCAAACTGCTCCCTGACACTTGTTGTCTGTATGCTCCTTGAACCCTGCCATGACAAGGCTCCATGCCATTTTCATCACAATGCTCCATACCCTTTTCATCACAATGCTCCAAGACCCCTGTAATCACAATGATCCATGCCCTTGTAATCACAAAGCTCAATGACGCATGACATCAGAGTGCTCCTTGGCCTTCTTCTCACAATGCTCCATGCCCTTGTCTTCACAATGTTCCAAGACCCCTGTAATCACAATGCTCCATGCCCCTGTTCATCAGTATGCACCATGATACTTGTCATCACAAGGCTCCATTGTTTTGTCATCACAATGCTCCATGCCCTTGTCATTACAATGCACAATTCCCACTCTCATCACAATAATCTATGCAACTTGTCAGACCAATGCTCCATGCCACTGTCATCAAAATGTTCCATGCCCTTGTCATCACAATGTTCCATGACCCCTGTCATCACAATGCTCGATGACTCCAGTCATCACAATGCTTCATAACGTTTTTCATCACTATGGTCCATCCCGCATCATCACAAGGCTCTGTGACCTTTGTAACCACAATTCTCCATGAACTTTTCATCACAATTGTCTGTGAAACTTGTCATCACAATGCTTCATGTCTTTGTCAGAACAATGCTCCATGACCACTGTCATCACAATGTGCCATGTGCATTTCATCACAACGGTCCACAACCTTGTCATTGCAATGCGCCATAAACCTAGAAAGCACAATGGTCCATGCACTTCTCATCAAAATGCTCTCTCAACAGAGATATCACAATGTTCCATCACTAGTCATCACAATACTCCCTCACCCTTGTAATCACAATATTCCATGACGCTGTCATCACAATGCTACATCCCCTTATAATCACAGTGTTCCATATCCCCTGCCATCACAATGTTCCATAACCCCTGTCAACAAAATGCTCCATGACCCATTCCATCCCAAAGCTCCAAGACACCTGACATCACAATGTTCTATAACCCCTGCCATCAAAATATTCCATTACACATTTTATCAAATTGCTGCATGACCCGGTCATCAAAATGCTCCCTGCCATTCTCACCACAATGCACCATGCCCTTGTCATCAAAATGCTCCATGACCTTTGTCATCACAAAGCTCCAAGACATTTAGAATCACAATGCTCCATGTCATTGACATCACAATGCTCCATGATCCCTCTCATCACATTGCTCCATGCCCTTGTCATCACAAAGCTCCATGACACTTGTCATCACAATGCTCGATGCCCTTCTCATCACAATGCTCCATGTCATTGTTATTACAGTCCTGCATGACCCATGTATCATAGTGTCACGTGCCTTGGTCATCACAATGCTCCCTGCCCATTCTCATCACAATAATCCATGAAACAGTTCAGACCAAAGTTCCATATCCTTTTCATCACAATGCTCCATTACCCCTGTCATAACAATGCAAAATGACCCCTGCCATCACAATGTTCCACGGCCTAGTCATCACAAGGTTCCATGATACTTCTCATCACAATGCTCAAGACCCCTGAAATCACAGTGCTCCATGCTCTTGTCATCCCAATGCGCCATGACCCCTGTATTCACAATGCTCCTTGACGCTTGTCATCACAGTGCTCCACGACACATGTCTTCACAATGCTTCATGCCCTTGTCAGCAAAATTCTACATGACCTTGTCATTACAATCCTCTATGCGCTTGTCATCACAGTACTCCATTTCCATTGTCATCATAATCCTCCATGAACTTGGGTATCACATTTCTTCATGCCCTTCTTATCACAATACTCCATGCCCCTTGAAATAAAAATGATCCATGACCTGTGTCATCACAATGCTCCAAACCCTTGTGATCACAATGTTCCATAACACTGGTCATCACAACGCTCCATGATGCCTGTCATCACAATACTCCTTGCCCTTTTCATCACAATGCTCCATGACCTTTGTCATCACAATTCTCAATACACTTGTCATCACAATGCTCCCTGACACTTGTCGTCAGAATGCTCCTTGAACACTGTCATGAAAAGGCTCCATGCCTTTTTCATCACAATGCCCCATGCCGTTTTCATCACAATGCTCCATGCCATTGTCATCAGAATACTGCACAAGCTTGTCATCAGAATGCTCCATGACCCTTGTCATCACAATTCTCCATGCACTTGTCAGCACAATGCTCCCTGACCCTTGTCATCACAATGCTCCATGCCCTTGTCATCACAATGCGCCATTCCAGCTGTCATCGCAATACTCCATGAAAGTTATTAGACCAATGTTCCATGCCCTTGTCATCACAATGCTCCATGCCATTGTTATCACAGTGCTCCATGTCCCCTGTCATCACAATGCTCCGTGACTCCAGTCATCACAATGCTTCATGACATTTGTCATCACAATGGTCCATGCCCTCATCATCACCAGTCTCTGTGACTTTTTAACCACAATGCTCCATGAATTTTTCATCACAATGCTCTTTGTCCCTTGTCATCACAATGCTCCATGCACTTGTCAGCACAATGCTCCATGACACATGTCATCACAGTGCACCATGCGCTTGTCATTACAGTGCTCCACAATCTTGTCATCACAATGCTCCTTAAAATTTGTCATCACAATGCTCCTTGCACTTCTCATCAAAATGCTCTCTCACCACTGATATCACAATTCTAAATCACTATTTGTCACAATACTCCCACACCGCTGTCATCACAATGTTCCATGACTCCTGTCATCACAATGCTACATGCACTTATCATCACAATGTTCAATGACCCCTGACATCACAATGTTCCATAACACCTGTCATCAAAATGTTCCATGACACTTTTCATCAAATTGCTCCATGACCCTGTTATCAGAATGCTCCCTGCGCTTCTCATCAAAATGCACAATGCCCTTGCCATCAAAATGCTCCATGACCTTTGTCATCACAAAGATCCTTGACCCTTGGCACCACAGTGTTCCATGTCATTTTCTTCACAATGCTCCATGAACGTTCTCATCACATTGCTCCATGTCCTTGTCTTCACAAAGCTCCATGCCTCATGTCATAAGAATGCTCTATGGACTTCTCATCACAATGCGCCATGCCCTTGCCATCACGATATTCCATGGCCTTGTCATCACAAAGCTCCATGACCCTTCTCATCACAATGCTCCAAGAACCCTGTAATCACAATGTTCTATGCCCATTTTCATCTCAATGATCCATGAACCCTGTGATCACAATGCACCATGCCCATCATCATAATGCTTCATGCTATTGTCATCCCAATGAAATCAAAATGCTCCATGACCTCTGTCATAACAATGCTCCAAACCCTTGTGATCACAATATTCTATAACACTTGTCATCACAATGCCCCATGACGCTCATCATCACAATTATCCATGGTCTTCTCATCACAATGCTCCATGACCTTGTCATCACAAAGCTCCATGACACTTGTCATCACAATGCTCGATGCCCTTCTCATCACAATGCTCCATGCCATTGTCATTACAATCCTGCATGACACATGTATCACAGTGTTCCTTGCCCTTGTCATCATAATGCTCCATGCCCACTCTCATCACAATAATTCATGAAACATTTCACACCAATGTTCCATGACCTTCTTATCAAAATGCTCCATTACTCCTGTCATAACAATGCACCATGACCCTTGCCATCACAGTGTTCCACGGCCTAGTCATCACAAGATTCCATGACACTTGTCATCACAATGCTGAAGACCACTGTAATCACAATGCTCCATGCACTTTTCATCACAAAGCTCCATGACGCATGTCTTCAGAATGTTGCATGGCATTCTCATCACAATGCTCCATGCCCTTGTCATCACAATGCTCCACGCCCTTGTTATCACAATGTTCCAAGACCCCTGTAATCAGAATGCTCCATGCCCGTTTACATCATTATGCTCCATGAGAACTGTCATCACAAGGCTCCATGGATTTCTCAACACAATGCTCCAGGAAATTGTCATGACAATGCTTCACGACATTTTCATGGGAATTCTCAACGGCCCTTGTCATCATAATGCTCCTTGCCCTCGTCATCACAATACTCCATTATATTTGTCATCACAATACTCCCTTACATTTGGAATCACAATGCTACATGCCATTGTCATCGCAATGGACCATGACATATGTCATCACAATGCTCCCTGACACCTGTCTTCACAATAATCCATGCCCTTGTCATCACAATGCTCCATGCCCTTGTCATCACAATGCACCATGTCCACTGTCATCACAATAATCTGTGAAACTTTTCAGACGAATGCTCCATGACCCTGTCATCACAATGCTCCATGCCCTTGTCATCACAAAGCTCCATGACGCATGTGATCAGAATGTTCCATGGCCTTCACATCACAATGCTCCATACCCTAGTCATCATAATGCTCTAAGACCCCTGTAAACACAATGCTCCATGCCCCTTTTCATCTCAATGCTCCATGAACCCTGTCATCACAATGCACCATGCCCATCATCATAATGCTTCAGGCTATTGTCATCACAATGAAATCAATATTCTCCATGACCTCTGTCATCATAATGCTCCAAACCCTTGTGATCACAATGTTCCATAACACGTATCATCACAACACCCCATGACGCACATCATCACAATTATCCATGGCCTTCTCATCACAATGCTCCATGATCTTTGTCATCACAATGCTCAATACACTTGTCATCACAATGCTCCCTGACACTTGTCATCAGTATGCTCCTTGAACCCTGTCATGACAAGGCTCCATGACTTTTTCATCACAATAATCCATGCCCTTTTCATCACAATGCTCCAAGATCCCTGTAATCACAATGCTCCAAGCCCTTGTCATCAAGAACTCCATAACGCATGTCATCAGAATGCTTCATGGCCTTCTCATCACAATGCTCCATTCCCTTCTCATCACAGTGCACCAAGACCCCTGTAATCACAATGCTCCATGCCCCTTTTCATCAGAATGCTCCATGAGACTTGACATCTCAAGTCTCCATGGTCTTCTCATCACAATGCTCCACGACCTTGTCATCACCATGCTCCGTTCCGTTGTCATCAGAATGCTCCATGGCCCCTGTCATCACAATAATCCATGAATACTTTCAGCCCAATGCTCCACGACTTTCTCATCACAATGCTCCATGGCCAATATCATCACAATGCTCCATGACCACTGTCATCACAACACTCCATGACACCTGACAACAAAATGATCCAGGACTCTTGTCATCACAATGCTCCATTCCCTAGTCATCACAATGTTCCATGACCCCTGTCATCACAACACTTTATGAACATATTCAGCACAGTGCTCCATGACCCATGTCATCACAATGATCCATGACCTTGTCATCCCAATGCTCCATGACCCATGTATTCACAATGCTCTGTGACGCTTGTCATCACAGTGCTCCATGACACATGTCATCACAATGCTCCATGCCATTGTCTGCAAAATGGTACATGAACTTGTCATTACAATGCTCTATGCGCTTGTCATCACAATACTCCATTAACATTGTCATCACAATCCTCCATGAACCTTGGGATCACATTGATCCATGCCCTGGTCATCACACTGCTCCATGCTCCTTGAAATCAAAATGATCCATGACCTCTGTCATCACAATGCTCCAAACCCTTGTGATCACAGTGTTCCATAACACTTGTTATCACAACGCTCCATGATGCCTGTCATCACAATACTCCATGCCGTTTTCATCACAATGCTCCATGACCTTTGTCATCACAATTCTCAATACACTTGTCATCAAAATGCTCCCTGACATTTGTCATCAGAATGCTCCTTGAAACCTGTCACGAAAAGGCTCTATGGTTTTTCATCACAGTGCCCCATGCCATTTTCATCCCAATGTTCCATGCCATTGTCATCAAAATACTCCTCAAGCTTGTCATCAGAATGCTCCATGACCCTTGTCATCACAATTCTCCATGCACTTGTCAGCACAATGCTCCCTGACCCTTGTCATCACAATGCTCCAAGCCATTGTCATCACAATGCACCATTACCTTTGTCATCAGAATCCTCCATGACACTTGGCATCACAATGCTCCATGCCATTGTCATCACAATGGGCCATAACATATGTCATCACCATGCTCCCTGACACCTGTCTTCACAATACTGCATGACCTTGTCATCACTACGCTCCATGCCCTTTTCATCACTATGCGCCATTCCAACTGTCATCGCAATAATCCATGAAACATATTAGACCAATGCTCCATGCCCTTGTCATCACAATGCTCCATGCCCTTGTTCTCACAATGTTCCAAGACCACTGTAATCAGAATGCTCCATGCCCCTTTTCATCAGTATGCTCCATGAGACTTGTCATCACAAGGCTCCATGGTTTTCTCATCACAGTGCTCCAGGAACTTGTCATCACATTGCTTCACGACCTTATCATGAAACTCTCAATGGCCCTTGTCATCATAATGCTCCAAGCCCTAGTCATCACAATGCTCCATTATATTTGTCATCACAATCCTCATTACATTTGGCATCACAATGCTCCATGCCATTGTCATCGCAATGGACCATGACATATGTCATCACAATGCTCCCTGACACCTGTCTTCACAATAATCCATGACCTTGTCATCACAATGCACCATGTACACTGTCATGACAATAATCTATGAAACTTGTCAGACCAATGCTCCATGACCCTTTCATCACATTGCTCCATGCCCTTGTCATCACAATGCTTCATGACCCCTGTCATCACAATGCTCCTTGACTCCAGTCATCACAATGCTTCATAACATTTGTCATCACAACGGTACATGCCCGCATCATCACAAGGCTCAGTGACCTATGTAACCACAATGCTCCATGAACTTTTAATCACAATGTTCCGTGACACTTGTCATCACAATGCTCCATGCCTTTGTCAGAACAATGCTCCATGACCCCTGTCATCAGAATGCTCCGTGACCCCAGTCATCACAATGCTTCATAACGTTTCTCAACACAACGGTCCATGCCCGCGTCATCGCAAATCTCTGTGACCTTTGTAACCACAATGCTCCATGAATTTTTGATCACAATGCTCCATGACGCTTGTCATCACAATGTCCCATGCGCTTTTCATCACAATGATCCACAACCTTGTCATCGCTATGCTCCATAAAACTTGTAATCACAATGCTCCATGCACTTCTCATCCAAATGCTCTCTCACATGAGATATCACAATGTTCCATCACTAGTCATCACAATCCTCCCTCACCCCTGTTATCGCAATGTTCCATGACCCCTGTCATCACAGTGCTACATCCCCTTATCAGCACAATGTTCCATGAACCCTGACATCACAATTTTCCATAACCCCTGTCATCAAAATGCTCCATGACCCTTTTCATCCCAAAGCTCCATGACCCCTGGCATCACAATGTTCTATAACGTCTGTCATCAAAATGTTCCATGACACTTTTCATCAAATTACTACATGACTTGTCATCAAAAGGCTCCCTGCCCTTCTCATCACAATGCACCACACACTTGTCATCAAAATGCTCCATGACCTTTGTCATCACAAAGCTCCATGACCCTTGGCATCACAATGCTCCATGTCATTGACATCACAACGCTCCATGAACACTCTCATCACATTGCTCCATGCCCTTGTCATCACAAAGCTCCATGACACTTATCATCACAATGCTCGATGACCTTCTCATCACAATGCTCGATGCCCTTGTCATGACAATCCTCCATGACCCATGTATCACAGTGCACCGTGCCCTTGTCATCAAAATGCTCCATGCCCACTCTCATCACAATAATCCATGAAACATTTCAGACCAATGCACAATGCCCTTTTCATTACAATGCTCCATTACCTCTGTCATAACAATGCTCCATGACCCCTGCCATCAAAATGTTCCAGGGCCTTGTCATCACAAGGCTTCATGACCCTTGTCATCACAATGCTCCAAGACCCATGTAATCACAATGCTCCATGCCCTTGTCATCACAAAGCTCCATGACGCATGTCATTCGAATGTTCCATGGACTTCTCCTCACAATGCTCCATGCCCTTTTCATCACAATACTCCAAGACCCCTGTAATCACAGTGCTCCATGCCCCTTTTCAACAGAATGCTCCAGGAGACTTGTCATCACATGTCTCCATTGTCATCTCATCACAATGCTCCAAGACCTTGTCATCACCATGCTCCATTCCCTTGTCATCACAATGCTCCATGACACATGTCATCACAATACTCCATGAACATTTTCAGCCCAATGCTCCATGACCTTCTCATGACAGTGCTCCATGACCAATATCATCACAATGCTCCATGACCACTGTCATCACAACACTCCATAACACCTGACAACACAATGATCCGGGACTCTTGTAATCACAATGCTCCAAGACCCCTGTCATCACATAATCCATGAACATTTTCAGCCCAGTGTTCCATGCCCCTTTTCATCACAATGCTCCATGAACCCTGTCATCACAATGAACCATGCCCATCATCATAATGCTTCAGGCTATTGTCATCACAATGAAATCAAAATGCTCCATGACCTCTGTCATCACAATGCTCCAAACCCTGGTGATCACAATGTTGCATAACACTTATCATCACAAAACCCCATGACGCTAATCATCACTATTATCCATGGTCTTCTCATCAAAAGGCTCCATGACCTTTGTCATCACAATTCTCAATACTCTTTTCATCACAATGCTCCCTGACACTTGTCGTCAGTATGCTCCATGAACTCTGTCATGACAAGGCTCCATGCCTTTTTCATCACAATGATCCATGCCCTTTTCATCACAGTGCTCCAAGACCCCTGTAATCATAATGCTCCTTGCCCTTGTCATCACAAAGCTCCATGATGCATATCATCAGAATGTTCCATGCACTTCTCATCACAATGCTCCATGCCCTTGTCATCACAATGCTCCAAGACCCCTGTAATCACAATGCTCCATGCCCCTTTTCATCTCAATGCTCCATGAACACTGTCATAACAATGCACCATGCCCATCATCATAATGCTTCAGGCTATTGTCATCACAGTGAAATCAAAATGCTCCATGACCTCTGTCATCACAATGCTCCGAACCCTGGTGATCACAATGTTGCAAAACACTTATCATCACAACACCCCATGACGCTCATCATCACAATTATCCATGGTCTTCTCATCACAATGCTCCATGACCTTTGTGATCACAATTCTCAATACACTTGTCATCACAATGCTCCTTGACACTTGTCATCAGAATGCACCTTGAAACCTGTGACGAAAAGGCTCCATGCCTTTTTCATCACAAAGCCCCATGCTGTTTTCATCCCAATGCTCCATGCCATTGTCATCAAAATACTACACAAGCTTGTCATCAGAGTGCTCCATGACCCTTGTCATCACAATTCTCCATGCACTTGTCAGCACAATGCTCCCTGACCCTTGTCATCACAATGATCCAAGCCATTGTCATCACAATGCTCCATTACCTTTGTCATTAGAATCCTCCATGACACTTGGAATCACAATGCTCCAAGCCATTGTCATCACAATGGGCCATTACATATGTAATCACAATGCTCCCTGACACCTCTCTTCAAAATACTGTATGAACTGGTCATCAGAATGCTCCATGCTCTTGTCTTCATAATGTGCCATTCCAACTGTCATCACAATAATCCATGAAACTTATTAGACCAATGCTCCATGCCCTTGTCATCACATTGCTCCATGCTCTTGTTATCACAATGTTCCAAGACCCCTGTAATCAGAATGCCCCATGCCCCTTTTCATCAGTATGCTCCATGAGACTTGTCATCGCAAGGCTCCATGGTTTTCTCATCACAATGCTCCAGGACATTGACATCATAATGGTTCACGACATTGTCATGAAAATTCTCAATGGCCCTTGTCTTCATAATGCTCCAAGCCCTAGTCATCACAGTGCTCCATTATATTTGTCATCACAATCCTCCCTTGCATTTGGCATCACTATGCTCCATGCTATTGTCATCGCAATGGACCATGACATATTTCATCACAATGCCCCCTGACACCTGTCTTCACAATACTCCATGCCCTTGTCATCACAATGCTCTATGCCCTTGTCATCACAATGCACCATGTCCACTGTCATCACAATAATCTATGAAACTTGTCAGACCAATGCTCCATGCCCCTGTCATAACTATGCTCCATGACCTTGTCATCACAATGCTCCATGATCCCTGTCATCACAATACTCCATGAACATTTTCAGCCCAGTTCTCCATGACCCTTGTCATCACAATGATCCATGCACTTGTCATCCCAATGTTCCATGACGCTTGTAATCACAGTGCTCCATGACATCTGTCATCACAATGCTCCATGCCTTTGTCAGCAAAATGCTACATGACCTTGTCATTACAATGCTCTATGCGCATGTCATCAAAATACTCCATTACCATTGTCATCACAATCCTCCAGGAACATTGGGATCACATTGCTTCAGGCCCTTGTCATCAAAATGCTCCATGCTCCTTGAAATCAAAATGATCTATGACCTCTGTCATCACAATGCTCCAAACCCTTGTGATCACAATGTTCAATAACACTTGTCCTCACAACGCTCCATGATGCCTGTCATCACAATACTCCATGCCCTTTTCATCACAATGCTCCATGAACTTTTTCATCACAATTCTCCATACACTTGTCATCAAAATGCTCCCTGACACTTGTCGTCAGAATGCTCCTTGAACTGTGTCACGAAAAGGCTCCATGCCATTTTCATCACAAATCCACATGCCGTTTTCATCCCAGTGCTCCATGTCATTGTCATCAAAATACTCCACAAGCTTGTCATCAGAATGCTCCATGACGCTTGTCATCACAATTCTCCGTGCACTTGTCAGCAAAATGCTCCCTGACCCTCATCATCACAATGCTCCATGCCATTGTCATCACAATGGGCCATTACATATGTCATCACAATGCTCCCTGACACCTCTCTTCACAATACTGCATGATCTGGTCATCACAATGCTCCATGCTCTTGTCTTCATAATGCGCCATTCCAACTGTCATCACAATAATCCATGAAACTTATTAGACCAATGGTCCATGCCCTTGTCATCACATTGCTCCATGCTCTTGTTATCACAATGTTTAAGACCCCTGTAATCAGAATGCCCCATGCCCCTTTTCATCAGTATGCTCCATGAGACTTGTCATCGCAAGGCTCCATGGTTTTCTCATCACAATGCTCCAGGACCTTGTCATCACAATGGTTCACGACATTGTCATGAAAATTCTCAATGGCCCTTGTCTTCATAATGCTCCAAGCCCTAGTCATCACAGTGCTCCATTATATTTGTCATCACAATCCTCCCTTGCATTTGGCATCACTATGCTCCATGCTATTGTCATCGCAATGGACCATGACATATTTCATCACAATGCCCCCTGACACCTGTCTTCACAATACTCCATGCCCTTGTCATCACAATGCTCCATGCCCTGGTCATCACAATGCACCATGTCCACTGTCATCACAATAATCTATGAAACTTGTAAGACCAATGCTCCATGCCCCTGTCATAACAATGCTCCATGACCTTGTCATCACAATGCTCCATGACCCCTGTCATCACAATACTCCATGTACATTTTCAGCCCAGTGCTCCATGACCCTTGTCATCACAATGATCCATGCACTTGTCATCCCAATGTTCCATGACGCTTGTAATCACAGTGCTCCATGACATCTGTCATCACAGTGCTCCATGCCTTTGTCAGCAAAATGCTACATGACCTTGTCATTACAATGCTCTATGCGATTGTCATCACAATACTCCATTACCATTGTCATCACAATCCTCCAGGAAACTTGGGATCACATTGCTTCAGGCCCTTGTCATCAAAATGCTCCATGCTCCTTGAAATCAAAATGATCCATGACCTCTGTCATCACAATGCTCCAAACCCTTGTGATCAAAATGTTCAATAACACTTGTCCTCACAACGCTCCATGATGCCTGTCATCACAATACTCCTTGCCCTTTTCATCACAATGTTCCATGAACTTTGTGATCACAATTCTCCATACACTTGTCATCAAAATGCTCCCTGACACTTGTCGTCAGAATGCTCCTTGAACTGTGTCACGAAAAGGCTCCATGCCATTTTCATCACAAATCCACATGCCGTTTTCATCCCAGTGCTCCATGCCATTGTCATCAAAATACTCCACAAGCTTGTCCTCAGAATGCTCCATGACGCTTGTCATCACAATTCTCCGTGCACTTGTCAGCAAAATGCTCCCTGACCCTTATCATCACAATGTTCCAAGCCATTGTCATCACAATGCTGCATTACCTTTGTCATCAGAATCCTCCATGACACTTGGCATCACAATGCTCCATGCCATTGTCATCACAATGGGCCATTACATATGTCATCACAATGCTCCCTGACACCTCTCTTCACAATACTGCATAACCTGGTCATCACAATGCTCCATGCCCTTGTCATCACAATGTGCCATTCCAACTCTCATCACAATAATCCATGAAACTTATTAGACCAATGCTCCTTGCCCTTGTTATCACAATGTTCCAAGACCCCTGTAATCAGAATGCTCCATGCCACTTTTCATCAGAATGCTTCTTGAGACATGTCATCAGAAGGCTCCATGGATTTCTCATCACAATGCTCCATGACTTTGGCATCACAATGCTCCAAGACCTATGTAATCACAATGCTTCATGCCCCTGTCATCGCAATGGACCATGGCATTTGGCATCACAATGCTCCATGCCATTGTCTTTGAAATTGACCATGACATATGTCATCACAATGCCCCCTTACACCTGTTTTCACAATACTCCATGCCCTTGTCATCACAATGCTCCATGCCCTTGTCATCACAATGCACCATGTCCAATGTCATCACAATAATCTATTAAACTGGTCAGACCAATGCTCCATGCCCCTGTCATCACAATGTTCCATGCTCTTATCATCAAAATGCTCCATGACCCTTGTCATCACAATGCTCCGTGACTCCAGTCATCACAATGCTTCATAACGTTTGTCATCACAACGGTCCATGCCTGCGTCATCGCAAGGCTCTGTGACTTTTGTAACCACAATGCTCCATGAAATTTTCATCACAATTCTCCGTGACCCTTGTCATCACAATGCTCCATGCCTTTCTCAGAACAATGCTCCATGACCCTTGTCATCACAATGTGCCATGTGCTTTTCATCACAATGATCCACAACCTTGTCATCGCTATGCTCCATAAACCTTGTAATCACAATGCTCCATGCACTTCTCATCCAAATGCTCTCTCACATGAGATATCACAATGTTCCATCACTTGTCATCAAAATCCTCCCTCACCCCTGTTATCACAATGTTCCATGACCCCTGTCATCACAATGCTACATCCCCTTATCAGCACAATTTTCCATGACCCCTGACATCACAATGATCCATAACCCCTGTCATCAAAATGCTCCATGACCATTTTCATCCCAAAGCTCTATGACCCCTGGCATCACAATGTTCTATAACCCCTGTCATCAAAATATTACATTACACTTTTCATCAATTTGCTGCATGAACCTGTCATCAAAATGCTCCCTGCCCTTCTCATCACAATGCACCACACACGTGTCAACAAAATGCTCCATGACCATGGTCATCACTAAGCTCCATTACCCTTGGCATCACAATGCTCCATGCCATGGACATCACAATGCTCCATGAACCCTCTCATCATATTGCTCCATGCACTTGTCGTCACAATGCTCGATGCCCTTCTCATCACAATGCTCCATGTCCCTGTCATTACAATCCTCCATCACCCATGTATCACAGTGTACCGTGCCCTTGTCATCAAAATGCGCCATGCCCACTGTCATCACAATAATCCATGAAACATTTCAGACCAATGCTCAATGCACTTCTCATCACAATGCTCCATTACCACTGTCAACAATGCTCCATGACCCCTGCCATCACAATGTTCCACGGCCTTGTGATCACAAGACTAAATGACCATTGTCATCACAATGCTCCAAGACCCATGTAATCACAATGCTCCATGCCCTTGTCATCACAGAGCTCCATGATGCATGTCATCAGAATGTTCCATTGTCTTCTCCTCACAATGCTCCATGCCCTTGTCATCACAATGCTCCAAGACACTCGTAATCACAATGCTCCATGCCCCTTTTCATCAGAAGGCTCCATGATATTTGTCATCACAATTCTCCATGGTCAACTCATCACAATGCTCCAAGACCTTGTCATCACCATGCTCCATTCCCTTGTCATCACAATGCTCCATTACTCCTGTCATCACAGTACTCCATGAATATTTTCAGCCCAATGCTCCATGACCTTCTCATCACAATGCTCCATAACCAATATCATCACAATGCTCCATGACCACTGTCATCACAACACTCCATGACACCTGACAACACAATGATCTGGGACTCTTGTCATCACAATGCTCCAAGACCCCTGTAATCACAATGCTCCATGACCCCTGTCATCACAATACTCCATGAACATTTTCAGCCCAATGCTCCATGAACCTTGGCATCACAATGATCCATGCCCTTGTCATCCCAATGTTCCATGACCCCTGTATTCACAGTGCTCCGTGACGCTTGTCATCACAGTGCTCCATGACACCTGTCATCACAATGCTCCATGCCTTTGTCAGCAAAATGCTATATAACCTTGGCATTACAATGCTCTATGCGATTGTCATCACAATACTCGATTACCATTGTCATCACAATCCTCCATGAACCTTGGGATCACATTGCTTCATGCCCTTGTCATCACAATGCTACATGCTCCTTGAAATCAAAATGATCCATGACCTCTGTCATCACAATGCTCCAAACCCTTGTGATCACAATGTTCCATAACACTTGTCCTCACAACGCTCCAAGATGCCTGTCATCACAATATTCCATACACTTTTCATGACAATTCTCCATGACATTTGTCATCACAATTCTCAATACACATTTCATCACAGTGCTCCCTGACACTTGTCGTCAATATACTCCATGAACCCTGTCATGACAAGGCTCCATGCCTTTTTCATCACAATGATCCATGCCCTTTTCATCACAATGCTCCAAGACCCCTGTAATCACAATGCTCCATGCCCTTGCCGTCCACAGCTCCATGACGCATGTCATCAGAATGTTCCATGGACTTCTCATCACAATGCTCCCTGCTCTTGTCATCACAAAGCACTAAGACCCCTGTAATCACAATGCTCCATGCCCCTTTTCATCTCAATGCTCTTATGAACCCTGTCAGCACAATGAACAATGCCCATCATCATAATGCTTCAGGTTATTGTCATCACAGTGAAATCAAAATGCTCCATGACATCTGTCATCACAATGCTCCAAACCCTGGTGATCACAATGTTGCAAAACCCTTATCATCACAACACCCCATGACGCTCATCATCACAATTATCCATGGTCTTCTCATCACAATGCTCCATGACCTTTGTCATCACAATTCTCAATACACTTGTCATCACAATGCTCCCTGACACTTGTCGTCAGAATGCACCTTGAACCCTGTGACGAAAAGGCTTCATGCCTTTTTCATCACAAAGCCCCATGCTGTTTTCATCCCAAAGCTCCATGCCATTGTCATCAAAATACTACACAAGCTTGTCATCAGAATGCTCCATGACCCTTGTCATCACAATTCTCCATGCACTTGTCAGCACAATGCTCCCTGACCCTTGTCATCACAATGCTCCAAGCCATTGTCATCACAATGCTCCATTATCATTGTCATCAGAATCCTCCATAACACTTGGCATCACAATGCTCCATGCCATTGTCATCACAATGCTCCATGTCTTTGTCAGCAAAATGCTAAATGACCTTGTCATTACAATCCTCTATGCGCTTGTCATCACAATACTCCATTTCCATTGTCATCACAATCCTCCATCAACCTTGGGATCACATTGCTTCATGCCCTTGTCTTCACAATGCTCCATGCTCCTTGAAATCAAAATGATCCATGACCTCTGTCATCACAATGCTCCAAACCCTTGTGATCACATTGTTCCATAACACTTGTCATCACAACGCTCCATGATGCCTGTCATCACAATACTCCATGCCCTTTTCATCACAATGCTCCATGACCTTTGTCATCACAATTCTCAATACACTTGTGATCACAATGCTCCCTGACACTTGTCATCAGAATGCTCCTTGAAACCCATCACGAAAAGGCTCCATGCTTTTTTCATCACAATGCCCCATGCCATTTTCATCACAATGTTCCATACCATTGTCATCAAAATACTCCACAAGCTTGTCATCAGAATGCTCCCAGACCCTTGTCATCACAATGCTCCATTACCTTTCTCATCAGAATCCTCCATGACACTTGGCATCACAGTGCTACATGCCATTGTCATCACAATGGGCCATTACATATGTCATCACAATGCTCCCTGACACTTATCTTCACAATACTGCATGACCTGGTCATCACAATGCTCCATGCCCTTGTTATCACAATAGGCCATTCCAACTGTCATCGCAAAAAACCATGAAAGTTATTAGACCAATGTTCCATGCCCTTGTCATGACAATGCTCCATGCCCTTGTTATCACAATGCTCCATGACCCCTGTCATCACAATGCTCCGTTACTCCAGTCATCACAATGCTTCATGAACTTTGTCATCACAGTGGTCCATGCCCTCACCATCAACAGTCTCTGTGACCATTTTAACCCCAATGCTCCAAGAACTTTTCATCACAATGCTCTTTGACCCTTGTCATAACAATGCTCTATGCCTTTCTCAGCACAATGATCCATGACCCTGGTCATCACAATGCTCCATGCCCCTTTTCATCTCAATGCTCCCTGAACCCTGTCATCACAGTGCACGATGCCCATCATCATAATACTTCAGTCTATTGTCATCACAATGAAATTAATATTCTCCATGACCTCTGACATCATAATGCTACAAACCCTTGTGATCACAATGTTCCATAAAACTTATCATCACAGCACCCCATGACGCTCATCATCACAATTATCCATGGTCTTATCACCACAATGCTCCATGATCTTTGTCATCACGATGCTCAATACACTTTTCTTCACAATGCTCCCTGACACTTGTCGTCAGTATGCTCCATGAACCCTGTCATGACAAGGCTCCATGCCTTTATCATCACAATGATCCATGCCTTTTCATCGCAATGCTCCAAGACCCCTGCAATCACAATGCTCCATGCACTTCTCATCCAAATGCTCTCTCACATGAGATATCACAATGTTCCATCACTAGTCATCACATTCCTCCCTCAACCCTGTTATCACAATGTTCCATGACCCCTGTTATCACAATGCTACATCCCCTTATCAGCACAATGTTCCATAACCCCTGACATCACAATGTTCCATAACCACTGTCATCAAAATGCTCCATGACCCTTTTCATCCCAAAGCTCCATGACCCCTGGAATCACAGTGTTCTATAACCACTGTCATCAAAATGTTTCATTGCACTTTTCATCAAATTGCTGCATGACCCTGTCATCAAAATGCTCCCTGCCCTACTCATAACAATGCACCACACGCTGGTCATCAATATGCTCCATGACCTTTGTCATCACAAAGCTCCATGACCCTTGGCATCACAATGCTCCATGTCATTGTCATCACAAAGCTCCATGAAACCTCTCTTCACATTGCTCCATGCCCTTGTCATCACAAATCTCCATGACACTTGTCATCACAATGCTCGATGCCCTTCTCATCATAATGCTCCATGTCCTTGTCATTACAATCCTCCATGACCCATGTATCATAGTGTACCGTGCCCTTGTCATCACAATGCTCCATGCCCACTCTCATCAAAATAATCCATGAAACATTTCAGACCAATGCTCAATGCCCTTCTCATCACAATGCTCCATTACCTCTATCAACAATGCTCCATGCCCCCTGCCATCACAATGTTCCACGGCCTTGTGATCACAAGGCTCCATGACCATTGTCATCACAATGCTCCAAGACCCATGTAATCACAATGCTCCATGCCCTTGTCATCACAAAGCTCCATGACACATGTCATCAGAATGTTCCATGGCCATCTCCTCACAATGTTCCATGCCCTTGTCATCACAATGCTCCAAGACACTCGTAATCACAATGCTCCATGCCCCTTTTCATCAGAAGGCTCCATGATATTTGTCATCACAAGTCTCCATGGTCAACTCATCACAATGCTCCAAGACCTTGTCATCACCATGCTCCATTCCCTTGTCATCACAATGCTCCCTGACACTTGTCGTCAGTATGCTCCATGAACTCTGTCATGACAAGGCTCCATGCCTTTTTCATCACAATGATCCATGCCCTTTTCATCACAGTTCTCCAAGACCACTGTAATCATAATGCTCCTTGCCCTTGTCATCACAAATCTCCATGATGCATATCATCAGAATGTTCCATGCACTTCTCATCACAATGCTCCATGCCCTTGTCATCGCAATGCTCCAAGACCCCTGTAATCACAATGCTCCATGCCCCTTTTCATCTCAATGCTCCATGAACACTGTCATAACAATTCACCATGCATATCAACATAATGCTTCAGGCTATTGTCATCACAGTGAAATCAAAATGCTCCATGACCTTTGTCATCACAAAGCTCCATGACCCTTGGCATCACAATGCTCCATGTCATTGTCATCACAATGCTCCATGAAACCTCTCTTCACATTGCTCCATGTCCTTGTCATCACAAATCTCCATGACACTTGTCATCACAATGCTCGATGCCCTTCTCATCATAATGCTCCATGTCCTTGTCATTACAATCCTCCATGACCCATGTATCACAGTGTACCGTGCCCTTGTCATCACAATGCTCCATGCCCACTCTCATCACAATAATCCATGAAACATTTCAGACCAATGCTCAATGCCCTTCTCATCACAATGCTCCATTACCTCTATCAACAATGCTCCCTGACCCCTGCTATCACAATGTTCCACGGCCTTGTGATCACAAGGCTCCATGACCATTGTCATCACAATGCTCCAAGAGCCATGTAATCACAATGCTCCATGCCCTTGTCATCACAAAGCTCCATGACACATGTCATCAGAATGTTCCATGGCCTTCTCCTCACAATGCTCGATGCCCTTGTCATCACAATGCTCCATACCCTTGTAATCACAATGCTCCATGCCCCTTTTCATCAGAATGCTCCATGAGACTTGTCATCACAAGTCTCCATGGTCATCTCATCACAATGCTCCAAGACCTTGTCATCACCATGCTCCATTCCCTGGTCATCACAATGCTCCATGACCCCTGTCATCACAAGGCTCCATGACCCTTCTCATCACAATGCTCCAAACCCCTGTAATCACAATGCTCCATGCCCCTTTTCATCACAATGCTCCATGAACCCTGTCATCACAATGAACCATGCCCATCATCATAATGCTTCAGGCTATTGTCATCACAATGAAATCAAAATGCTCCATGACCTCTGTCATCACAATGCTCCAAACCCTGGTGATCACAATGTTGCATAACACTTATCATCACAAAACCCCATGACGCTAATCACCACTATTATCCATGGTCTTCTCATCACAAGGCTCCATGACCTTTGTCATCACAATTCTCAATACTCTTTTCATCACAATGCTCCCTGACACTTGTCGTCAGTATGCTCCATGAACTCTGTCATGACAAGGCTCCATGCCTTTTTCATCACAATGATCCATGCCCTTTTCATCACAGTTCTCCAAGACCACTGTAATCATAATGCTCCTTGCCCTTGTCATCACAAAGCTCCATGATGCATATCATCAGAATGTTCCATGCACTTCTCATCACAATGCTCCATGCCCTTGTCATCGCAATGCTCCAAGACCCCTGTAATCACAATGCTCCATGCCCCTTTTCATCTCAATGCTCCATGAACACTGTCATAACAATTCACCATGCATATCAACATAATGCTTCAGGCTATTGTCATCACAGTGAAATCAAAATGCTCCATGACCTTTGTCATCACAAAGCTCCATGACCCTTGGCATCACAATGCTCCATGTCATTGTCATCACAATGCTCCATGAAACCTCTCTTCACATTGCTCCATGTCCTTGTCATCACAAATCTCCATGACACTTGTCATCACTATGCTCGATGCCCTTCTCATCATAATGCTCCATGTCCTTGTCATTACAATCCTCCATGACCCATGTATCACAGTGTACCGTGCCCTTGTCATCACAATGCTCCATGCCCACTCTCATCACAATAATCCATGAAACATTTCAGACAAATGCTCAATGCCCTTCTCATCACAATGCTCCATTACCTCTATCAACAATGCTCCATGACCCCTGCTATCACAATGTTCCACGGCCTTGTGATCACAAGGCTCCATGACCATTGTCATCACAATGCTCCAAGAGCCAAGAAATCACAATGCTCCATGCCCTTGTCATCACAAAGCTCCATGACACATGTCATCAGAATGTTCCATGGCCTTCTCCTCACAATGCTCGATGCCCTTGTCATCAAATGCTCCATACCCTTGTAATCACAATGCTCCATGCCCCTTTTCATCAGAATGCTCCATGAGACTTGTCATCACAAGTCTCCATGGTCATCTCATCACAATGCTCCAAGACCTTGTCATCACCATGCTCCATTCCCTGGTCATCACAATGCTCCATGACCCCTGTCATCACAAGGCTCCATGACCCTTCTCATCACAATGCTCCAAACCCCTGTAATCACAATGCTCCATGCCCCTTTTCATCACAATGCTCCATGAACCCTGTCATCACAATGAACCATGCCCATCATCATAATGCTTCAGGCTATTGTCATCACAATGAAATCAAAATGCTCCATGACCTCTGTCATCACAATGCTCCAAACCCTGGTGATCACAATGTTGCATAACACTTATCATCACAAAACCCCATGACGCTAATCACCACTATTATCCATGGTTTTCTCATCACAAGGCTCCATGACCTTTGTCATCACAATTCTCAATACTCTTTTCATCACAATGCTCCCTGACACTTGTCGTCAGTATGCTCCATGAACTCTGTCATGACAAGGCTCCATGCCTTTTTCATCACAATGATCCATGCCCTTTTCATCACAGTGCTCCAAGACCACTGTAATCATAATGCTCCTTGCCCTTGTCATCACAAAGCTCCATGATGCATATCATCAGAATGTTCCATGCACTTCTCATCACAATGCTCCATGCCCTTGTCATCACAATGCTCCAAGACCCCTGTAATCACAATGCTCCATGCCCCTTTTCATCTCAATGCTCCATGAACACTGTCATAACAATGCACCATGCCCATCATCATAATGCTTCAGGCTATTGTCATCACAGTGAAATCAAAATGCTCCATGACCTTTGTCATCACAAAGCTCCATGATCCTTGGCATCACAATGCTCCATGTCATTGTCATCACAATGCTCCATGAAACCTCTCTTCACATTGCTCCATGTCCTTGTCATCACAAATCTCCATGACACTTGTCATCACAATGCTCGATGCCCTTCTCATCATAATGCTCCATGTCCTTGTCATTACAATCCTCCATGACCCATGTATCACAGTGTACCGTGTCCTTGTCATCACAATGCTCCATGCCCACTCTCATCACAATAATCCATGAAACATTTCAGACCAATGCTCAATGCCCTTCTCATCACAATGCTCCATTACCTCTATCAACAATGCTCCATGACCCCTGCTATCACAATGTTCCACGGCCTTGTGATCACAAGGCTCCATGACCATTGTCATCACAATGCTCCAAGAGCTATGTAATCACAATGCTCCATGCCCTTGTCATCACAAAGCTCCATGACACATGTCATCAGAATGTTCCATGGCCTTCTCCTCACAATGCTCGATGCCCTTGTCATCACAATGCTCCATACCCTTGTAATCACAATGCTCCATGCCCCTTTTCATCAGAATGCTCCATGAGACTTGTCATCACAAGTCTCCATGGTCATCTCATCACAATGCTCCAAGACCTTGTCATCACCATGCTCCATTCCCTGGTCATCACAATGCTCCATGACCCCTGTCATCACAAGGCTCCATGACCCTTCTCATCACAATGCTCCAAACCCCTGTAATCACAATGCTCCATGCCCCTTTTCATCACAATGCTCCAT
The DNA here is from genome assembly GCF_025265405.1 of Mesoplodon densirostris. Taxonomy (NCBI): domain Eukaryota; kingdom Metazoa; phylum Chordata; class Mammalia; order Artiodactyla; family Ziphiidae; genus Mesoplodon; species Mesoplodon densirostris. Next base: position 10,021,622 of record NW_026778195.1, on the reverse strand, counting down.
GAACCCTGTCATCACAATGAACCATGCCCATCATCATAATGCTTCAGGCTATTGTCATCACAATGAAATCAAAATGCTCCATGACCTCTGTCATCACAATGCTCCAAACCCTGGTGATCACAATGTTGCATAACACTTATCATCACAAAACCCCATGACGCTAATCACCACTATTATCCATGGTCTTCTCATCACAAGGCTCCATGACCTTTGTCATCACAATTCTCAATACTCTTTTCATCACAATGCTCCCTGACACTTGTCGTCAGTATGCTCCATGAACTCTGTCATGACAAGGCTCCATGCCTTTTTCATCACAATGATCCATGCCCTTTTCATCACAGTGCTCCAAGACCACTGTAATCATAATGCTCCTTGCCCTTGTCATCACAAAGCTCCATGATGCATATCATCAGAATGTTCCATGCACTTCTCATCACAATGCTCCATGCCCTTGTCATCACAATGCTCCAAGACCCCTGTAATCACAATGCTCCATGCCCCTTTTCATCTCAATGCTCCATGAACACTGTCATAACAATGCACCATGCCCATCATCATAATGCTTCAGGCTATTGTCATCACAGTGAAATCAAAATGCTCCATGACCTTTGTCATCACAAAGCTCCATGACCCTTGGCATCACAATGCTCCATGTCATTGTCATCACAATGCTCCATGAAACCTCTCTTCACATTGCTCCATGTCCTTGTCATCACAAATCTCCATGACACTTGTCATCACAATGCTCGATGCCCTTCTCATCATAATGCTCCATGTCCTTGTCATTACAATCCTCCATGACCCATGTATCACAGTGTACCGTGCCCTTGTCATCACAATGCTCCATGCCCACTCTCATCACAATAATCCATGAAACATTTCAGACCAATGCTCAATGCCCTTCTCATCACAATGCTCCATTACCTCTATCAACAATGCTCCATGACCCCTGCTATCACAATGTTCCACGGCCTTGTGATCACAAGGCTCCATGACCATTGTCATCACAATGCTCCAAGAGCCAAGTAATCACAATGCTCCATGCCCTTGTCATCACAAAGCTCCATGACACATGTCATCAGAATGTTCCATGGCCTTCTCCTCACAATGCTCAATGCCCTTGTCATCACAATGCTCCATACCCTTGTAATCACAATGCTCCATACCCTTGTAATCACAATGCTCCATGCCCCTTTTCATCAGAATGCTCCATGAGACTTGTCATCACAAGTCTCCATGGTCATCTCATCACAATGCTCCAAGACCTTGTCATCACCATGCTCCATTCCCTGGTCATCACAATGCTCCATGACCCCTGTCATCACAAGGCTCCATGACCCTTCTCATCACAATGCTCCAAACCCCTGTAATCACAATGCTCCATGCCCCTTTTCATCACAATGCTCCATGAACCCTGTCATCACAATGAACCATGCCCATCATCATAATGCTTCAGGCTATTGTCATCACAATGAAATCAAAATGCTCCATGACCTCTGTCATCACAATGCTCCAAACCCTGGTGATCACAATGTTGCATAACACTTATCATCACAAAACCCCATGACGCTAATCACCACTATTATCCATGGTCTTCTCATCACAAGGCTCCATGACCTTTGTCATCACAATTCTCAATACTCTTTTCATCACAATGCTCCCTGACACTTGTCGTCAGTATGCTCCATGAACTCTGTCATGACAAGGCTCCATGCCTTTTTCTTCACAATGATCCATGCCCTTTTCATCACAGTGCTCCAAGACCACTGTAATCATAATGCTCCTTGCCCTTGTCATCACAAAGCTCCATGATGCATATCATCAGAATGTTCCATGCACTTCTCATCACAATGCTCCATGCCCTTGTCATCACAATGCTCCAAGACCCCTGTAATCACAATGCTCCATGCCCCTTTTCATCTCAATGCTCCATGAACACTGTCATAACAATGCACCATGCCCATCATCATAATGCTTCAGGCTATTGTCATCACAGTGAAATCAAAATGCTCCATGACCTTTGTCATCACAAAGCTCCATGACCCTTGGCATCACAATGCTCCATGTCATTGTCATCACAATGCTCCATGAAACCTCTCTTCACATTGCTCCATGTCCTTGTCATCACAAATCTCCATGACACTTGTCATCACAATGCTCGATGCCCTTCTCATCATAATTCTCCATGTCCTTGTCATTACAATCCTCCATGACCCATGTATCACAGTGTACCGTGCCCTTGTCATCACAATGCTCCATGCCCACTCTCATCACAATAATCCATGAAACATTTCAGACCAATGCTCAATGCCCTTCTCATCACAATGCTCCATTACCTCTATCAACAATGCTCCATGACCCCTGCTATCACAATGTTCCACGGCCTTGTGATCACAAGGCTCCATGACCATTGTCATCACAATGCTCCAAGAGCCAAGTAATCACAATGCTCCATGCCCTTGTCATCACAAAGCTCCATGACACATGTCATCAGAATGTTCCATGGCCTTCTCCTCACAATGCTCAATGCCCTTGTCATCACAATGCTCCATACCCTTGTAATCACAATGCTCCATACCCTTGTAATCACAATGCTCAATGCCCCTTTTCATCAGAATGCTCCATGAGACTTGTCATCACATGTCTCCATGGTCATCTCATCACAATGCTCCAAGACCTTGTCATCACCATGCTCCATTCCCTGGTCATCACAATGCTCCATGACCCCTGTCATCACAAGGCTCCATGACCCTTCTCATCACAATGCTCCAAACCCCTGTAATCACAATGCTCCATGCCCCTTTTCATCACAATGCTCCATGAACCCTGTCATCACAATGAACCATGCCCATCATCATAATGCTTCAGGCTATTGTCATCACAATGAAATCAAAATGCTCCATGACCTCTGTCATCACAATGCTCCAAACCCTGGTGATCACAATGTTGCATAACACTTATCATCACAAAACCCCATGACGCTAATCATCACTATTATCCATGGTCTTCTCATCACAAGGCTCCATGACCTTTGTCATCACAATTCTCAATACTCTTTTCATCACAATGCTCCCTGACACTTGTCGTCAGTATGCTCCATGAACTCTGTCATGACAAGGCTCCATGCCTTTTTCATCACAATGATCCATGCCCTTTTCATCACAGTGCTCCAAGACCACTGTAATCATAATGCTCCATGCCCTTGTCATCACAAAGCTCCATGATGCATATCATCAGAATGTTCCATGCACTTCTCATCACAATGCTCCATGCCCTTGTCATCACAATGCTCCAAGACCCCTGTAATCACAATGCTCCATGCCCCTTTTCATCTCAATGCTCCATGAACACTGTCATAACAATGCACCATGCCCATCATCATAATGCTTCAGGCTATTGTCATCACAGTGAAATCAAAATGCTCCATGACCTCTGTCATCACAATGCTCCAAACCCTGGTGATCACAATGTTGCAAAACACTTATCATCACAACACCCCATGACGCTCATCATCACAATTATCCATGGTCTTCTCATCACAATGCTCCATGACCTTTGTCATCACAATTCTCAATACACTTGTCATCACAATGCTCCCTGACACTTGTCGTCAGAATGCACCTTGAACACTGTGACGAAAAGGCTCCATGCCTTTTTCATCACAAAGCCCCATGCTGTTTTCATCCCAAAGCTCCATGCCATTGTCATCAAAATACTACACAAGCTTGTCATCAGAATGCTCCATGACCCTTGTCATCACAATTCTCCATGCACTTGTCAGCACAATGCTCCCTGACCCTTGTCATCACAATGCTCCAAGCTATTGTCATCACAATGCTCCATTACCATTGTCATCAGAATCCTCCATGACACTTGGCATCACAATGCTCCATGCCATTGTCATCACAATGCTCCATGTCTTTGTCAGCAAAATGCTAAATGACCTTGTCATTACAATCCTCTATGCGCTTGTCATCACAATACTCCATTTCCATTGTCATCACAATCCTCCATCAACCTTGGGATCACATTGTTTCATGCCCTTGTCATCACAATGCTCCATGCTCCTTGAAATCAAAATTATCCATGACCTCTGTCATCACAATGCTCCAAACCCTTGTGATCAAATTGTTCCATAACACTTGTCATCACAATGCTCCATGATGCCTGTCATCACAATACTCCATGCCCTTTTCATCACAATGCTCCATGACCTTTGTCATCACAATTCTCAATACACTTATGATCACAATGCTCCCTGACACTTGTCATCAGAATGCTCCTTGAAACCCATCACGAAAAGGCTCCATGCTTTTTTCATCACAATGCCCCATGCCATTTTCATCACAATGTTCCATACCATTGTCATCAAAATACTCCACAAGCTTGTCATCAGAATGCTCCCGGACCCTTGTCATCACAATGCTCCATTACCTTTCTCATCAGAATCCTCCATGACACTTGGCATCACAGTGCTACATGCCATTGTCATCACAATGGGCCATTACATATGTCATCACAATGCTCCCTGACACTTATCTTCACAATACTGCATGACCTGGTCATCACAATGCTCCATGCCCTTGTTATCACAATAGGCCATTCCAACTGTCATCGCAACAAACCATGAAAGTTATTAGACCAATGTTCCATGCCCTTGTCATCACAATGCTCCATGCCCTTGTTATCACAATGCTCCATGACCCCTGTCATCACAATGCTCCGTTACTCCAGTCATCACAATGCTTCATGAACTTTGTCATCACAGTGGTCCATGCCCTCACCATCAACAGTCTCTGTGACCTTTTTAACCCCAATGCTCCATGAACTTTTCATCACAATGCTCTTTGACCCTTGTCATCACAATGCTCTATGCCTTTCTCAGCACAATGCTCCATGACCCTGGTCATCACAATGCTCCATGCCCCTTTTCATCTCAATGCTCCCTGAACCCTGTCATCACAGTGCACGATGCCCATCATCATAATACTTCAGTCTATTGTCATCACAATGAAATTAATATTCTCCATGACCTCTGACATCATAATGCTACAAACCCTTGTGATCACAATGTTCCATAAAACTTATCATCACAGCACCCCATGACGCTCATCATCACAATTATCCATGGTCTTATCACCACAATGCTCCATGATCTTTGTCATCACGATGCTCAATACACTTTTCATCACAATGCTCCCTGACACTTGTCGTCAGTATGCTCCATGAACCCTGTCATGACAAGGCTCCATGCCTTTATCATCACAATGATCCATGCCTTTTCATCGCAATGCTCCAAGACCCCTGCAATCACAATGCTCCATGCACTTCTCATCCAAATGCTCTCTCACATGAGATATCACAATGTTCCATCACTAGTCATCACATTCCTCCCTCAACCCTGTTATCACAATGTTCCATGACCCCTGTTATCACAATGATACATCCCCTTATCAGCACAATGTTCCATGACCCCTGACATCACAATGTTCCATAACCACTGTCATCAAAATGCTCCATGACCCTTTTCATCCCAAAGATCCATGACCCCTGGAATCACAGTGTTCTATAACCACTGTCATCAAAATGTTCCATTGCACTTTTCATCCAATTGCTGCATGACCCTGTCATCAAAATGCTCCCTGCCCTACTCATAACAATGCACCACACGCTGGTCATCAAAATGCTCCATGACCTTTGTCATCACAAAGCTCCATGACCCTTGGCATCACAATGCTCCATGTCATTGTCATCACAATGCTCCATGAAACCTCTCTTCACATTGCTCCATTCCCTTGTCATCACAAATCTCCATGACACTTGTCATCACAATGCTCGATGCCCTTCTCATCATAATGCTCCATGTCCTTGTCATTACAATCCTCCATGACCCATGTATCACAGTGTACCGTGCCCTTGTCATCACAATGCTCCATGCCCACTCTCATCAAAATAATCCATGAAACATTTCAGACCAATGCTCAATGCCCTTCTCATCACAATGCTCCATTACCTCTATAAACAATGCTCCATGCCCCCTGCCATCACAATGTTCCACGGCCTTGTGATCACAAGGCTCCATGACCATTGTCATCACAATGCTCCAAGACCCATGTAATCACAATGCTCCATGCACTTGTCATCACAAAGCTCCATGACACATGTCATCAGAATGTTGCATGGCCATCTCCTCACAATGTTCCATGCCCTTGTCATCACAGTGCTCCAAGACACTCGTAATCACAATGCTCCATGCCCCTTTTCATCAGAAGGCTCCATGATATTTGTCATCACAAGTCTCCATGGTCAACTCATCACAATGCTCCAAGACCTTGTCATCACCATGCTCCATTCCCTTGTCATCACAATGCTCCCTGACACTTGTCGTCAGTATGCTCCATGAACTGTGTCATGACAAGGCTCCATGCCTTTTTCATCACAATGATCCATGCCCTTTTCATCACAGTTCCCCAAGACCACTGTAATCATAATGCTCCTTGCACTTGTCATCACAAAGCTCCATGATGCATATCATCAGAATGTTCCATGCACTTCTCATCACAATGCTCCATGCCCTTGTCATCACAATGCTCCAAGACCCCTGTAATCACAATGCTCCATGCCACTTTTCATCTCAATGCTCCATGAACACTGTCATAACAATGTACCATGCCCATCATCATAATGCTTCAGGCTATTGTCATCACAGTGAAATCAAAATGCTCCATGACCTTTGTCATCACAAAGCTCCATGACCCTTGGCATCACAATGCTCCATGTCATTGTCATCACAATGCTCCATGAAACCTCTCTTCACATTGCTCCATGTCCTTGTCATCACAAATCTCCATGACACTTGTCATCACAATGCTCGATGCCCTTCTCATCATAATGCTCCATGTCCTTGTCATTACATTCCTCCATGACCCATGTATCACAGTGTACCGTGCCCTTGTCATCACAATGCTCCATGCCCACTCTCATCACAATAATCCATGAAACATTTCAGACCAATGCTCAATGCCCTTCTCATCACAATGCTCCATTACCTCTATCAACAATGCTCCATGACCCCTGCTATCACAATGTTCCACGGCCTTGTGATCACAATGCTCCATGACCATTGTCATCACAATGCTCCAAGAGCCATGTAATCACAATGCTCCATGCCCTTGTCATCACAAAGCTCCATGACACATGTCATCAGAATGTTCCATGGCCTTCTCCTCACAATGCTCGATGCCCTTGTCATCACAATGCTCCATACCCTTGTAATCACAATGCTCCCTGCCCCTTTTCATCAGAATGCTCCATGAGACTTGTCATCACAAGTCTCCATGGTCATCTCATCACAATGCTCCAAGACCTTGTCATCACCATGCTCCATTCCCTGGTCATCACAATGCTCCATGACCCCTGTCATCACAAGGCTCCATGACCCTTCTCATCACAATGCTCCAAACCCCTGTAATCACAATGCTCCATGCCCCTTTTCATCACAATGCTCCATGAACTCTGTCATCACAATGAACCATGCCCATCATCATAATGCTTCAGGCTATTGTCATCACAATGAAATCAAAATGCTCCATGACCTCTGTCATCACAATGCTCCAAACCCTGGTGATCACAATGTTGCATAACACTTATCATCACAAAACCCCATGACGCTAATCATCACTATTATCCATGGTCTTCTCATCACAAGGCTCCATGACCTTTGTCATCACAATTCTCAATACTCTTTTCATCACAATGCTCCCTGACACTTGTCGTCAGTATGCTCCATGAACTCTGTCATGACAAGGCTCCATGCCTTTTTCATCACAATGATCCATGCCCTTTTCATCACAGTGCTCCAAGACCACTGTAATCATAATGCTCCTTGCCCTTGTCTTCACAAAGCTCCATGATGCATATCATCAGAATGTTCCATGCACTTCTCATCACAATGCTCCATGCCCTTGTCATCACAATGCTCCAAGACCCCTGTAATCACAATGCTCCATGCCCCTTTTCATCTCAATGCTCCATGAACACTGTCATAACAATGCACCATGCCCATCATCATAATGCTTCAGGCTATTGTCATCACAGTGAAATCAAAATGCTCCATGACCTTTGTCATCACAAAGCTCCATGACCCTTGGCATCACAATGCTCCATGTCATTGTCATCACAATGCTCCATGAAACCTCTCTTCACATTGCTCCATGTCCTTGTCATCACAAATCTCCATGACACTTGTCATCACAATGCTCGATGCCCTTCTCATCATAATGCTCCATGTCCTTGTCATTACAATCCTCCATGACCCATGTATCACAGTGTACCGTGCCCTTGTCATCACAATGCTCCATGCCCACTCTCATCACAATAATCCATGAAACATTTCAGACCAATGCTCAATGCCCTTCTCATCACAATGCTCCATTACCTCTATCAACAATGCTCCATGACCCCTGCTATCACAATGTTCCACGGCCTTGTGATCACAAGGCTCCATGACCATTGTCATCACAATGCTCCAAGAGCCAAGTAATCACAATGCTCCATGCCCTTGTCATCACAAAGCTCCATGACACATGTCATCAGAATGTTCCATGGCCTTCTCCTCACAATGCTCAATGCCCTTGTCATCACAATGCTCCATACCCTTGTAATCACAATGCTCCATACCCTTGTAATCACAATGCTCCATGCCTCTTTTCATCAGAATGCTCCATGAGACTTGTCATCACAAGTCTCCATGGTCATCTCATCACAATGCTCCAAGACCTTGTCATCACCATGCTCCATTCCCTGGTCATCACAATGCTCCATGACCCCTGTCATCACAAGGCTCCATGACCCTTCTCATCACAATGCTCCAAACCCCTGTAATCACAATGCTCCATGCCCCTTTTCATCACAATGCTCCATGAACCCTGTCATCACAATGAACCATGCCCATCATCATAATGCTTCAGGCTATTGTCATCACAATGAAATCAAAATGCTCCATGACCTCTGTCATCACAATGCTCCAAACCCTGGTGATCACAATGTTGCATAACACTTATCATCACAAAACCCCATGACGCTAATCACCACTATTATCCATGGTCTTCTCATCACAAGGCTCCATGACCTTTGTCATCACAATTCTCAATACTCTTTTCATCACAATGCTCCCTGACACTTGTCGTCAGTATGCTCCATGAACTCTGTCATGACAAGGCTCCATGCCTTTTTCATCACAATGATCCATGCCCTTTTCATCACAGTGCTCCAAGACCACTGTAATCATAATGCTCCTTGCCCTTGTCATCACAAAGCTCCATGATGCATATCATCAGAATGTTCCATGCACTTCTCATCACAATGCTCCATGCCCTTGTCATCACAATGCTCCAAGACCCCTGTAATCACAATGCTCCATGCCCCTTTTCATCTCAATGCTCCATGAACACTGTCATAACAATGCACCATGCCCATCATCATAATGCTTCAGGCTATTGTCATCACAGTGAAATCAAAATGCTCCATGACCTTTGTCATCACAAAGCTCCATGACCCTTGGCATCACAATGCTCCATGTCATTGTCATCACAATGCTCCATGAAACCTCTCTTCACATTGCTCCATGTCCTTGTCATCACAAATCTCCATGACACTTGTCATCACAATGCTCGATGCCCTTCTCATCATAATGCTCCATGTCCTTGTCATTACAATCCTCCATGACCCATGTATCACAGTGTACCGTGCCCTTGTCATCACAATGCTCCATGCCCACTCTCATCACAATAATCCATGAAACATTTCAGACCAATGCTCAATGCCCTTCTCATCACAATGCTCCATTACCTCTATCAACAATGCTCCATGACCCCTGCTATCACAATGTTCCACGGCCTTGTGATCACAAGGCTCCATGACCATTGTCATCACAATGCTCCAAGAGCCAAGTAATCACAATGCTCCATGCCCTTGTCATCACAAAGCTCCATGACACATGTCATCAGAATGTTCCATGGCCTTCTCCTCACAATGCTCAATGCCCTTGTCATCACAATGCTCCATACCCTTGTAATCACAATGCTCCATACCCTTGTAATCACAATGCTCCATGCCCCTTTTCATCAGAATGCTCCATGAGACTTGTCATCACAAGTCTCCATGGTCATCTCATCACAATGCTCCAAGACCTTGTCATCACCATGCTCCATTCCCTGGTCATCACAATGCTCCATGACCCCTGTCATCACAAGGCTCCATGACCCTTCTCATCACAATGCTCCAAACCCCTGTAATCACAATGCTCCATGCCCCTTTTCATCACAATGCTCCATGAACCCTGTCATCACAATGAACCATGCCCATCATCATAATGCTTCAGGCTATTGTCATCACAATGAAATCAAAATGCTCCATGACCTCTGTCATCACAATGCTCCAAACCCTGGTGATCACAATGTTGCATAACACTTATCATCACAAAACCCCATGACGCTAATCACCACTATTATCCATGGTCTTCTCATCACAAGGCTCCATGACCTTTGTCATCACAATTCTCAATACTCTTTTCATCACAATGCTCCCTGACACTTGTCGTCAGTATGCTCCATGAACTCTGTCATGACAAGGCTCCATGCCTTTTTCATCACAATGATCCATGCCCTTTTCATCACAGTGCTCCAAGACCACTGTAATCATAATGCTCCTTGCCCTTGTCATCACAAAGCTCCATGATGCATATCATCAGAATGTTCCATGCACTTCTCATCACAATGCTCCATGCCCTTGTCATCACAATGCTCCAAGACCCCTGTAATCACAATGCTCCATGCCCCTTTTCATCTCAATGCTCCATGAACACTGTCATAACAATGCACCATGCCCATCATCATAATGCTTCAGGCTATTGTCATCACAGTGAAATCAAAATGCTCCATGACCTTTGTCATCACAAAGCTCCATGACCCTTGGCATCACAATGCTCCATGTCATTGTCATCACAATGCTCCATGAAACCTCTCTTCACATTGCTCCATGTCCTTGTCATCACAAATCTCCATGACACTTGTCATCACAATGCTCGATGCCCTTCTCATCATAATGCTCCATGTCCTTGTCATTACAATCCTCCATGACCCATGTATCACAGTGTACCGTGCCCTTGTCATCACAATGCTCCATGCCCACTCTCATCACAATAATCCATGAAACATTTCAGACCAATGCTCAATGCCCTTCTCATCACAATGCTCCATTACCTCTATCAACAATGCTCCATGACCCCTGCTATCACAATGTTCCACGGCCTTGTGATCACAAGGCTCCATGACCATTGTCATCACAATGCTCCAAGAGCCAAGTAATCACAATGCTCCATGCCCTTGTCATCACAAAGCTCCATGACACATGTCATCAGAATGTTCCATGGCCTTCTCCTCACAATGCTCAATGCCCCTGTCATCACAATGCTCCATACCCTTGTAATCACAATGCTCCATACCCTTGTAATCACAATGCTCAATGCCCCTTTTCATCAGAATGCTCCATGAGACTTGTCATCACATGTCTCCATGGTCATCTCATCACAATGCTCCAAGACCTTGTCATCACCATGCTCCATTCCCTGGTCATCACAATGCTCCATGACCCCTGTCATCACAAGGCTCCATGACCCTTCTCATCACAATGCTCCAAACCCCTGTAATCACAATGCTCCATGCCCCTTTTCATCACAATGCTCCATGAACCCTGTCATCACAATGAACCATGCCCATCATCATAATGCTTCAGGCTATTGTAATCACAATGAAATCAAAATGCTCCATGACCTCTGTCATCACAATGCTCCAAACCCTGGTGATCACAATGTTGCATAACACTTATCATCACAAAACCCCATGACGCTAATCATCACTATTATCCATGGTCTTCTCATCACAAGGCTCCATGACCTTTGTCATCACAATTCTCAATACTCTTTTCATCACAATGCTCCCTGACACTTGTCGTCAGTATGCTCCATGAACTCTGTCATGACAAGGCTCCATGCCTTTTTCATCACAATGATCCATGCCCTTTTCATCACAGTGCTCCAAGACCACTGTAATCATAATGCTCCATGCCCTTGTCATCACAAAGCTCCATGATGCATATCATCAGAATGTTCCATGCACTTCTCATCACAATGCTCCATGCCCTTGTCATCACAATGCTCCAAGACCCCTGTAATCACAATGCTCCATGCCCCTTTTCATCTCAATGCTCCATGAACACTGTCATAACAATGCACCATGCCCATCATCATAATGCTTCAGGCTATTGTCATCACAGTGAAATCAAAATGCTCCATGACCTCTGTCATCACAATGCTCCAAACCCTGGTGATCACAATGTTGCAAAACACTTATCATCACAACACCCCATGACGCTCATCATCACAATTATCCATGGTCTTCTCATCACAATGCTCCATGACCTTTGTCATCACAATTCTCAATACACTTGTCATCACAATGCTCCCTGACACTTGTCGTCAGAATGCACCTTGAACACTGTGACGAAAAGGCTCCATGCCTTTTTCATCACAAAGCCCCATGCTGTTTTCATCCCAAAGCTCCATGCCATTGTCATCAAAATACTACACAAGCTTGTCATCAGAATGCTCCATGACCCTTGTCATCACAATTCTCCATGCACTTGTCAGCACAATGCTCCCTGACCCTTGTCATCACAATGCTCCAAGCTATTGTCATCACAATGCTCCATTACCATTGTCATCAGAATCCTCCATGACACTTGGCATCACAATGCTCCATGCCATTGTCATCACAATGCTCCATGTCTTTGTCAGCAAAATGCTAAATGACCTTGTCATTACAATCCTCTATGCGCTTGTCATCACAATACTCCATTTCCATTGTCATCACAATCCTCCATCAACCTTGGGATCACATTGTTTCATGCCCTTGTCATCACAATGCTCCATGCTCCTTGAAATCAAAATTATCCATGACCTCTGTCATCACAATGCTCCAAACCCTTGTGATCACATTGTTCCATAACACTTGTCATCACAATGCTCCATGATGCCTGTCATCACAATACTCCATGCCCTTTTCATCACAATGCTCCATGACCTTTGTCATCACAATTCTCAATACACTTATGATCACAATGCTCCCTGACACTTGTCATCAGAATGCTCCTTGAAACCCATCACGAAAAGGCTCCATGCTTTTTTCATCACAATGCCCCATGCCATTTTCATCACAATGTTCCATACCATTGTCATCAAAATACTCCACAAGCTTGTCATCAGAATGCTCCCGGACCCTTGTCATCACAATGCTCCATTACCTTTCTCATCAGAATCCTCCATGACACTTGGCATCACAGTGCTACATGCCATTGTCATCACAATGGGCCATTACATATGTCATCACAATGCTCCTTGACACTTATCTTCACAATACTGCATGACCTGGTCATCACAATGCTCCATGCCCTTGTTATCACAATAGGCCATTCCAACTGTCATCGCAACAAACCATGAAAGTTATTAGACCAATGTTCCATGCCCTTGTCATCACAATGCTCCATGCCCTTGTTATCACAATGCTCCATGACCCCTGTCATCACAATGCTCCGTTACTCCAGTCATCACAATGCTTCATGAACTTTGTCATCACAGTGGTCCATGCCCTCACCATCAACAGTCTCTGTGACCTTTTTAACCCCAATGCTCCATGAACTTTTCATCACAATGCTCTTTGACCCTTGTCATCACAATGCTCTATGCCTTTCTCAGCACAATGCTCCATGATCCTGGTCATCACAATGCTCCATGCCCCTTTTCATCTCAATGCTCCCTGAACCCTGTCATCACAGTGCACGATGCCCATCATCATAATACTTCAGTCTATTGTCATCACAATGAAATTAATATTCTCCATGACCTCTGACATCATAATGCTACAAACCCTTGTGATCACAATGTTCCATAAAACTTATCATCACAGCACCCCATGACGCTCATCATCACAATTATCCATGGTCTTATCACCACAATGCTCCATGATCTTTGTCATCACGATGCTCAATACACTTTTCATCACAATGCTCCCTGACACTTGTCGTCAGTATGCTCCATGAACCCTGTCATGACAAGGCTCCATGCCTTTATCATCACAATGATCCATGCCTTTTCATCGCAATGCTCCAAGACCCCTGCAATCACAATGCTCCATGCACTTCTCATCCAAATGCTCTCTCACATGAGATATCACAATGTTCCATCACTAGTCATCACATTCCTCCCTCAACCCTGTTATCACAATGTTCCATGACCCCTGTTATCACAATGATACATCCCCTTATCAGCACAATGTTCCATGACCCCTGACATCACAATGTTCCATAACCACTGTCATCAAAATGCTCCATGACCCTTTTCATCCCAAAGATCCATGACCCCTGGAATCACAGTGTTCTATAACCACTGTCATCAAAATGTTCCATTGCACTTTTCATCCAATTGCTGCATGACCCTGTCATCAAAATGCTCCCTGCCCTACTCATAACAATGCACCACACGCTGGTCATCAAAATGCTCCATGACCTTTGTCATCACAAAGCTCCATGACCCTTGGCATCACAATGCTCCATGTCATTGTCATCACAATGCTCCATGAAACCTCTCTTCACATTGCTCCATTCCCTTGTCATCACAAATCTCCATGACACTTGTCATCACAATGCTCGATGCCCTTCTCATCATAATGCTCCATGTCCTTGTCATTACAATCCTCCATGACCCATGTATCACAGTGTACCGTGCCCTTGTCATCACAATGCTCCATGCCCACTCTCATCAAAATAATCCATGAAACATTTCAGACCAATGCTCAATGCCCTTCTCATCACAATGCTCCATTACCTCTATCAACAATGCTCCATGCCCCCTGCCATCACAATGTTCCACGGCCTTGTGATCACAAGGCTCCATGACCATTGTCATCACAATGCTCCAAGACCCATGTAATCACAATGCTCCATGCACTTGTCATCACAAAGCTCCATGACACATGTCATCAGAATGTTGCATGGCCATCTCCTCACAATGTTCCATGCCCTTGTCATCACAGTGCTCCAAGACACTCGTAATCACAATGCTCCATGCCCCTTTTCATCAGAAGGCTCCATGATATTTGTCATCACAAGTCTCCATGGTCAACTCATCACAATGCTCCAAGACCTTGTCATCACCATGCTCCATTCCCTTGTCATCACAATGCTCCCTGACACTTGTCGTCAGTATGCTCCATGAACTGTGTCATGACAAGGCTCCATGCCTTTTTCATCACAATGATCCATGCCCTTTTCATCACAGTTCCCCAAGACCACTGTAATCATAATGCTCCTTGCACTTGTCATCACAAAGCTCCATGATGCATATCATCAGAATGTTCCATGCACTTCTCATCACAATGCTCCATGCCCTTGTCATCACAATGCTCCAAGACCCCTGTAATCACAATGCTCCATGCCACTTTTCATCTCAATGCTCCATGAACACTGTCATAACAATGTACCATGCCCATCATCATAATGCTTCAGGCTATTGTCATCACAGTGAAATCAAAATGCTCCATGACCTTTGTCATCACAAAGCTCCATGACCCTTGGCATCACAATGCTCCATGTCATTGTCATCACAATGCTCCATGAAACCTCTCTTCACATTGCTCCATGTCCTTGTCATCACAAATCTCCATGACACTTGTCATCACAATGCTCGATGCCCTTCTCATCATAATGCTCCATGTCCTTGTCATTACATTCCTCCATGACCCATGTATCACAGTGTACCGTGCCCTTGTCATCACAATGCTCCATGCCCACTCTCATCACAATAATCCATGAAACATTTCAGACCAATGCTCAATGCCCTTCTCATCACAATGCTCCATTACCTCTATCAACAATGCTCCATGACCCCTGCTATCACAATGTTCCACGGCCTTGTGATCACAATGCTCCATGACCATTGTCATCACAATGCTCCAAGAGCCATGTAATCACAATGCTCCATGCCCTTGTCATCACAAAGCTCCATGACACATGTCATCAGAATGTTCCATGGCCTTCTCCTCACAATGCTCGATGCCCTTGTCATCACAATGCTCCATACCCTTGTAATCACAATGCTCCCTGCCCCTTTTCATCAGAATGCTCCATGAGACTTGTCATCACAAGTCTCCATGGTCATCTCATCACAATGCTCCTAGACCTTGTCATCACCATGCTCCATTCCCTGGTCATCACAATGCTCCATGACCCCTGTCATCACAAGGCTCCATGACCCTTCTCATCACAATGCTCCAAACCCCTGTAATCACAATGCTCCATGCCCCTTTTCATCACAATGCTCCATGAACTCTGTCATCACAATGAACCATGCCCATCATCATAATGCTTCAGGCTATTGTCATCACAATGAAATCAAAATGCTCCATGACCTCTGTCATCACAATGCTCCAAACCCTGGTGATCACAATGTTGCATAACACTTATCATCACAAAACCCCATGACGCTAATCATCACTATTATCCATGGTCTTCTCATCACAAGGCTCCATGACCTTTGTCATCACAATTCTCAATACTCTTTTCATCACAATGCTCCCTGACACTTGTCGTCAGTATGCTCCATGAACTCTGTCATGACAAGGCTCCATGCCTTTTTCATCACAATGATCCATGCCCTTTTCATCACAGTGCTCCAAGACCACTGTAATCATAATGCTCCTTGCCCTTGTCTTCACAAAGCTCCATGATGCATATCATCAGAATGTTCCATGCACTTCTCATCACAATGCTCCATGCCCTTGTCATCACAATGCTCCAAGACCCCTGTAATCACAATGCTCCATGCCCCTTTTCATCTCAATGCTCCATGAACACTGTCATAACAATGCACCATGCCCATCATCATAATGCTTCAGGCTATTGTCATCACAGTGAAATCAAAATGCTCCATGACCTTTGTCATCACAAAGCTCCATGACCCTTGGCATCACAATGCTCCATGTCATTGTCATCACAATGCTCCATGAAACCTCTCTTCACATTGCTCCATGTCCTTGTCATCACAAATCTCCATGACACTTGTCATCACAATGCTCGATGCCCTTCTCATCATAATGCTCCATGTCCTTGTCATTACAATCCTCCATGACCCATGTATCACAGTGTACCGTGCCCTTGTCATCACAATGCTCCATGCCCACTCTCATCACAATAATCCATGAAACATTTCAGACCAATGCTCAATGCCCTTCTCATCACAATGCTCCATTACCTCTATCAACAATGCTCCATGACCCCTGCTATCACAATGTTCCACGGCCTTGTGATCACAAGGCTCCATGACCATTGTCATCACAATGCTCCAAGAGCCATGTAATCACAATGCTCCATGCCCTTGTCATCACAAAGCTCCATGACACATGTCATCAGAATGTTCCATGGCCTTCTCCTCACAATGCTCGATGCCCTTGTCATCACAATGCTCCATACCCTTGTAATCACAATGCTCCATGCCCCTTTTCATCAGAATGCTCCATGAGACTTGTCATCACATGTCTCCATGGTCATCTCATCACAATGCTCCAAGACCTTGTCATCACCATGCTCCATTCCCTGGTCATCACAATGCTCCATGACCCCTGTCATCACAAGGCTCCATGACCATTCTCATCACAATGCTCCAAACCCCTGTAATCACAATGCTCCATGCCCCTTTTCATCACAATGCTCCATGAACCCTGTCATCACAATGAACCATGCCCATCATCATAATGCTTCAGGCTATTGTCATCACAATGAAATCAAAATGCTCCATGACCTCTGTCATCACAATGCTCCAAACCCTGGTGATCAAAATGCTGCATAACACTTATCATCACAAAACCCCATGACGCTAATCATCACTATTATCCATGGTCTTCTCATCACAAGGCTCCATGACCTTTGTCATCACAATTCTCAATACTCTTTTCATCACAATGCTCCCTGACACTTGTCGTCAGTATGCTCCATGAACTCTGTCATGACACGGCTCCATGCCTTTTTCATCACAATGATCCATGCCGTTTTCATCACAGTGCTCCAAGACCACTGTAATCATAATGCTCCATGCCCTTGTCATCACAAAGCTCCATGATGCATATCATCAGAATGTTCCATGCACTTCTCATCACAATGCTCCATGCCCTTGTCATCACAATGCTCCAAGACCCCTGTAATCACAATGCTCCATGCCCCTTTTCATCTCAATGCTCCATGAACACTGTCATAACAATGCACCATGCCCATCATCATAATGCTTCAGGCTATTGTCATCACAGTGAAATCAAAATGCTCCATGACCTCTGTCATCACAATGCTCCAAACCCTGGTGATCACAATGTTGCAAAACACTTATCATCACAACACCCCATGACGCTCATCATCACAATTATCCATGGTCTTCTCATCACAATGCTCCATGACCTTTGTCATCACAATTCTCAATACACTTGTCATCACAATGCTCCCTGACACTTGTCGTCAGAATGCACCTTGAACCCTGTGACGAAAAGGCTCCATGCCTTTTTCATCACAAAGCCCCATGCTGTTTTCATCCCAAAGATCCATGCCATTGTCATCAAAATACTACACAAGCTTGTCATCAGAATGCTCCATGACCCTTGTCATCACAATTCTCCATGCACTTGTCAGCACAATGCTCCCTGACCCTTGTCATCACAATGCTCCAAGCCATTGTCATCACAATGCTCCATTACCATTGTCATCAGAATCCTCCATGACACTTGGCATCACAATGCTCCATGCCATTGTCATCACAATGCTCCATGTCTTTGTCAGCAAAATGCTAAATGACCTTGTCATTACAATCCTCTATGCGCTTGTCATCACAATACTCCATTTCCATTATCATCACAGTCCTCCATCAACCTTGGGATCACATTGCTTCATGCCCTTGTCTTCACAATGCTCCATGCTCCTTGAAATCAAAATTATCCATGACCTCTGTCATCACAATGCTCCAAACCCTTGTGATCACATTGTTCCATAACACTTGTCATCACAATGCCCCATGATGCCTGTCATCACAATACTCCATGCCCTTTTCATCACAATGCTCCATGACCTTTGTCATCACAATTCTCAATACACTTATGATCACAATGCTCCCTGACACTTGTCATCAGAATGCTCCTTGAAACCCATCACGAAAAGGCTCCATGCTTTTTTCATCACAATACCCCATGCCATTTTCATCACAATGTTCCATGCCATTGTCATCAAAATACTCCACAAGCTTGTCATCAGAATGCTCCCGGACCCTTGTCATCACAATGCTCCATTACCTTTCTCATCAGAATCCTCCATGACACTTGGCATCACAGTGCTACATGCCATTGTCATCACAATGGGCCATTACATATGTCATCACAATGCTCCCTGACACTTATCTTCACAATACTGCATGACCTGGTCATCACAATGCTCCATGCCCTTGTTATCACAATAGGCCATTCCAACTGTCATCGCAACAAACCATGAAAGTTATTAGACCAATGTTCCATGCCCTTGTCATCACAATGCTCCATGCCCTTGTTATCACAATGCTCCATGACCCCTGTCATCACAATGCTCCGTTACTCCAGTCATCACAATGCTTCATGAACTTTGTCATCACAGTGGTCCATGCCCTCACCATCAACAGTCTCTGTGACCTTTTTAACCCCAATGCTCCATGAACTTTTCATCACAATGCTCTTTGACCCTTGTCATCACAATGCTCTATGCCTTTCTCAGCACAATGCTCCATGACCCTGGTCATCACAATGCTCCATGCCCCTTTTCATCTCAATGCTCCCTGAACCCTGTCATCACAGTGCACGATGCCCATCATCATAATACTTCAGTCTATTGTCATCACAATGAAATTAATATTCTCCATGACCTCTGACATCATAATGCTACAAACCCTTGTGATCACAATGTTCCATAAAACTTATCATCACTGCACCCCATGACACACATCATCACAATTATCCATGGTCTTATCATCACAATGCTCCATGATCTTTGTCATCACGATGCTCAATACACTTTTCATCACAATGCTCCCTGACACTTGTCGTCAGTATGCTCCATGAACCCTGTCATGACAAGGCTCCATGCCTTTATCATCACAATGATCCATGCCTTTTCATCGCAATGCTCCAAGACCCCTGCAATCACAATGCTCCATGCACTTCTCATCCAAATGCTCTCTCACATGAGATATCACAATGTTCCATCACTAGTCATCACATTCCTCCCTCAACCCTGTTATCACAATGTTCCATGACCCCTGTTATCACAATGCTACATCCCCTTATCAGCACAATGTTCCATGACCCCTGACATCACAATGTTCCATAACCACTGTCATCAAAATGCTCCATGACCCTTTTCATCCCAAAGCTCCATGACCCCTGGAATCACAGTGTTCTATAACCACTGTCATCAAAATGTTCCATTGCACTTTTCATCCAATTGCTGCATGACCCTGTCATCAAAATGCTCCCTGCCCTACTCATAACAATGCATCACACGCTGGTCATCAAAATGCTCCATGACCTTTGTCATCACAAAGCTCCATGTCGCTTGGCATCACAATGCTCCATGTCATTGTCATCACAATGCTCCATGAAACCTCTCTTCACATTGCTCCATGCCCTTGTCATCACAAATCTCCATGACACTTGTCATCACAATGCTCGATGCCCTTCTCATCACAATGCTCCATTACCTCTATCAACAATGCTCCATGCCCCCTGCCATCACAATGTTCCACGGCCTTGTGATCACAAGGCTCCATGACCATTGTCATCACAATGCTCCAAGACCCATGTAATCACAATGCTCCATGCCCTTGTCATCACAAAGCTCCATGACACATGTCATCAGAATGTTCCATGGCCATCTCCTCACAATGTTCCATGCCCTTGTCATCACAGTGCTCCAAAACACTCGTAATCACAATGCTCCATGCCCCTTTTCATCAGAATGCTCCATGAGACTTGTCATCACAAGTCTCGATGGTCATCTCATCACAATGCTCCAAGACCTTGTCATCACCATGGTCCATTCCCTGGTCATCACAATGCTCCATGACCCCTGTCATCACAAGGCTCCATGACCCTTCTCATCACAATGCTCCAAATCCCTGTAATCACAATGTTCCAGGCCCCTTTACATCACAATGCTCCATGAACCCTGTCATCACAATGCACCATGCCCATCATCATAATGCTTCAGGCTATTGTCATCACAGTGAAATCAAAATGCTCCATGACCTCTGTCATCACAATGCTCCAAACCCTGGTGATTACAATGTTGCAAAACACTTATCATCACAACACCCCATGACGCTCATCATCACAATTATCCATGGTCTTCTCATCACAATGCTCCATGACCTTTGTCATCACAATTCTCAATACACTTGTCATCACAATGCTCCCTGACACTTGTTGTCAGAATGCACCTTGAAACCTGTGACGAAAAGGCTCCATGCCTTTTTCATCACAAAGCCCCATGCTGTTTTCATCCCAAAGCTCCATGCCATTGTCATCAAAATACTACACAAGCTTGTCACCAGAATGCTCCATGACCCTTGTCATCACAATTCTCCATGCACTTGTCAGCACAATGCTCCCTGACCCTTGTCATCACAATGATCCAAGCCATTGTCATCACAATGCTCCATTACCTTTGTCACTAGAATCCTCCATGACACTTGGAATCACAATGCTCCAAGCCATTGTCATCACAATGGGCCATTACATATGTAATCACAATGCTCCCTGACACCTCTCTTCACAATACTGCATGATCTGGTCATCACAATGCTCCATGCTCTTGTCTTCATAATGCGCCATTCCAACTGTCATCACAATAATCCATGAAACTTATTAGACCAATGGTCCATGCCCTTGTCATCACATTGCTCCATGCTCTTGTTATCACAATGTTTAAGACCCCTGTAATCAGAATGCCCCATGCCCCTTTTCATCAGTATGCTCCATGAGACTTGTCATCGCAAGGCTCCATGGTTTTCTCATCACAATGCTCCAGGACCTTGTCATCACAATGGTTCACGACATTGTCATGAAAATTCTCAATGGCCCTTGTCTTCATAATGCTCCAAGCCCTAGTCATCACAGTGCTCCATTATATTTGTCATCACAATCCTCCCTTGCATTTGGCATCACTATGCTCCATGTTATTGTCATCGCAATGGACCATGACATATTTCATCACAATGCCCCCTGACACCTGTCTTCACAATACTCCATGCCCTTGTCATCACAATGCTCCATGCCCTGGTCATCACAATGCACCATGTCCACTGTCATCACAATAATCTATGAAACTTGTAAGACCAATGCTCCATGCCCCTGTCATAACAATGCTCCATGACCTTGTCATCACAATTTTCCATAACCCCTGTCATCAAAATGCTCCATGACCATTTTCATCCCAAAGCTCTATGACCCCTGGCATCACAATGTTCTATAACCCCTGTCATCAAAATATTACATTACACTTTTCATCAAATTGCTGCATGACCCTGTCATCAAAATGCTCCCTGCCCTTCTCATCACAATGCACCACACACTTGTCATCAAAATGCTCCATGACCATGGTCATCACTAAGCTCCATGACCCTTGGCATCACAATGCTCCATGCCATGGACATCACAATGCTCCATGAACCCTCTCATCACATTGCTCCATGCACTTGTCATCACAAAGCTCCATGACACTTGTCATCACAATGCTCGATGCCCTTCTCATCACAATGCTCCATGTTCTTGTCATTATATTCCTCCATCACCCATGTATCACAGTGTACCGTGCCCTTGTCATCACAATGCGCCATGCCCACTGTCATCACAATAATCCATGAAACATTTCAGACCAATGCTCAATGCACTTCTCATCACAATGCTCCATTAGACTGTCAACAATGCTCCATGACCCCTGCCATCACAATGTTCCACGGCCTTGTGATCACAAGACTCCATGACCATTGTCATCACAATGCTCCAAGACCCATGTAATCACAATGCTCCATGCCCTTGTCATCACAGAGCTCCATGACACATGTCATCAGAATGTTCCATGGCCTTCTCCTCACAATGCTCCATGCCCTTGTCATCACAATGCTCCAAGACACTCGTAATCACAATGCTCCATGCCCCTTTTCATCAGAAGGCTCCATGATATTTGTCATCACAAGTCTCCATGGTCAACTCATCACAATGCTCCAAGACCTTGTCATCACCATGCTCCATTCCCTTGTCATCACAATGCTCCATGACTCCTGTCATCACAATACTCCATGAACATTTTCAGCCCAATGCTCCATGACCTTCTCATCACAATGCTCCATGACCAATATCATCACAATGCTCGATGACCACTGTCATCACAACACTCCATGACACCTGACAACACAATGATCCGGGACTCTTGTCATCACAATGCTCCAAGACCCCTGTAATCACAATGCTCCATGACCCCTGTCATCACAATACTCCATGAACATTTTCAGCCAAATGCTCCATGACCCTTGTCATCACAATGATCCATGCCCTTGTCATCCCAATGTTCCATGACCCCTGTATTCACAGTGATCCGTGACGCTCGTCATCACAGTGCTCCATGACACCTGTCATCACAATGCTCCATGCCTTTGTCAGCAAAATGCTACATGACCTTGTCATTACAATGCTCTATGCGATTGTCATCACAATATTCGATTACCATTGTCATCTCAATCCTCCATGAACCTTGGGATCACATTGCTTCATGCCCTTGTCATCACAATGCTACATGCTCCTTGAAATCAAAATGATCCATGACCTCTGTCATCACAATGCTCCAAACCCTTGTGATCACAATGTTCCATAACATTTGTCCTCACAACGCTCCATGATGCCTGTCATCACAATACTCCATACACTTTTCATCACAATTCTCCATGACTTTGTCATCACAATTCTCAATACACTTTTCATCACAGTGCTCCCTGACACTTGTCGTCAGTATGCTCCATGAACCCTGTCATGACAAGGCTCCATGCCTTTTTCATCACAATGTTCCATGCCCTTTTCATCACAATGCTCCAAGACCCCTGTAATCACAATGCTCCATGCCCTTGCCATCCAAAGCTCCATGACGCATGTCATCAGAATGTTCCATGGACTTCTCATCACAATGCTCCCTGCTCTTGTCATCACAAAGCACTAAGACCCCTGTAATCACAATGCTCCATGCCCCTTTTCATCTCAATGCTCCTATGAACCCTGTCAGCACAATGAACAATGCCCATCATCATAATGCTTCAGGCAATTGTCATCACAATCAAATCAAAATGCTCCATGACCTCTGTCATCACAATGCTCAAAATCCTGGTGATCACAATGTTGCATAACTCTTATCATCACAACACCCCATGACGCTCATCATCACAATGATCCATGGTCGTCTCATCACAAGGCTCCATGACCTTTGTCATCAAAATTCTCAATAAACGTGTCATCACAATGCTCGCTGACACTTGTCGTCAGAATGCTCCTTGAACCCTGTCACAAAAAGGCTCCATGTCTTTTTCATCACAAAGCCACATGCCGTTTTCATCCCAATGCTGCATGCCATTGTCAACAAAATACACCACAGGCTTGTCATCACAATGCTCCAAGACCTTGTCATCACCATGCTCCATTCCCTGGTCATCACAATGCTCCATGACCCCTGTCATCACAAGGCTCCATGACCCTTCTCATCACAATGCTCCAAACCCCTGTAATCACAATGCTCCATGCCCCTTTTCATCACAATGCTCCATGAACCCTGTCATCACAATGAACCATGCCCATCATCATAATGCTTCAGGCTATTGTCATCACAATGAAATCAAAATGCTCCATGACCTCTGTCATCACAATGCTCCAAACCCTGGTGATCACAATGTTGCATAACACTTATCATCACAAAACCCCATGACGCTAATCATCACTATTATCCATGGTCTTCTCATCACAAGGCTCCATGACCTTTGTCATCACAATTCTCAATACTCTTTTCATCACAATGCTCCCTGACACTTGTCGTCAGTATGCTCCATGAACTCTGTCATGACACGGCTCCATGCCTTTTTCATCACAATGATCCATGCCCTTTTCATCACAGTGCTCCAAGACCACTGTAATCATAATGCTCCTTGCCCTTGTCATCACAAAGCTCCATGATGCATATCATCAGAATGTTCCATGCACTTCTCCTCACAATGCTCCATGCCCTTGTCATCACAATGCTCCAAGACACCTGTAATCACAATGCTCCATGCCCCTTTTCATCTCAATGCTCCATGAACACTGTCATAACAATGCACCATGCCAATCATCATAATGCTTCAGGCTATTGTCATCACAGTGAAATCAAAATGCTTCATGACCTCTGTCATCACAATGCTCCAAACCCTGGTGATCACAATGTTGCAAAACACTTATCATCACATCACCCCATGACGCTCATCATCACAATTATCCATGGTCTTCTCATCACAATGCTCCATGACCTTTGTCATCACAATTCTCAATACACTTGTCATCACAATGCTCCCTGACACTTGTTGTCAGAATGCACCTTGAACCCTGTGACGAAAAGGCTCCATGCCTTTTTCATCACAAATCCCCATGCTGTTTTCATCCCAAAGCTCCATGCCATTGTCATCAAAATACTACACAAGCTTGTCATCAGAATGCTCCATGACCCTTGTCATCACAATTCTCCATGCACTTGTCAGCACAATGCTCCCTGACCCTTGTCATCACAATGATCCAAGCCATTGTCATCACAATGCTCCATTACCTTTGTCACTAGAATCCTCCATGACACTTGGAATCACAATGCTCCAAGCCATTGTCATCACAATGGGCCATTACATATGTAATCACAATGCTCCCTGACACCTCTCTTCACAATACTGCATGATCTGGTCATCACAATGCTCCATGCTCTTGTCTTCATAATGCGCCATTCCAACTGTCATCACAATAATCCATGAAACTTATTAGACCAATGGTCCATGCCCTTGTCATCACATTGCTCCATGCTCTTGTTATCACAATGTTTAAGACCCCTGTAAACAGAATGCCCCATGCCCCTTTTCATCAGTATGCTCCATGAGACTTGTCATCGCAAGGCTCCATGGTTTTCTCATCACATGCTCCAGGACCTTGTCATCACAATGGTTCACGACATTGTCATGAAAATTCTCAATGGCCCTTGTCTTCATAATGCTCCAAGCCCTAGTCATCACAGTGCTCCATTATATTTGTCATCACAATCCTCCCTTGCATTTGGCATCACTATGCTCCATGCTATTGTCATCGCAATGGACCATGACATATTTCATCACAATGCCCCCTGACACCTGTCTTCACAATACTCCATGCCCTTGTCATCACAATGCTCCATGCCCTGGTCATCACAATGCACCATGTCCACTGTCATCACAATAATCTATGAAACTTGTCAGACCAATGCTCCATGCCCCTGTCATAACAATGCTCCATGACCTTGTCATCACAATGCTCCATGACCCCTGTCATCACAATACTCCATGTACATTTTCAGCCCAGTGTTCCATGACCCTTGTCATCACAATGATCCATGCACTTGTCATCCCAATGTTCCATGACACTTGTAATCACAGTGCTCCATGACATCTGTCATCACAGTGCTCCATGCCTTTGTCAGCAAAATGCTACATGACCTTGTCATTACAATGCTCTATGCGATTTTCATCACAATACTCCATTACCATTGTCATCACAATCCTCCAGGAACCTTGGGATCACATTGCTTCAGGCCCTTGTCATCAAAATGCTCCATGCTCCTTGAAATCAAATTGATCCATGACCTCTGTGATCACAATGCTCCAAACCCTTGTGATCAAAATGTTCAATAACACTTGTCCTCACAACGCTCCATGATGCCTGTCATCACAATACTCCATGCCATTTTCATCACAATGCTCCATGAACTTTGTCATCACAATTCTCCATACACTTGTCATCAAAATGCTCCCTGACACTTGTCGTCAGAATGCTCCTTGAACTGTGTCACGAAAAGGCTCCATGCCATTTTCATCACAAATCCACATGCCGTTTTCATCCCAGTGCTCCATGCCATTGTCATCAAAATACTCCACAAGCTTGTCATCAGAATGCTCCATGACGCTTGTCATTACAATTCTCCATGCACTTGTCAGCAAAATGCTCCCTGACCCTTTTCATCACAATGTTCCAAGCCATTGTCATCACAATGCTCCATTACCTTTGTCATCAGAATCCTCTATGACACTTGGCATCACAATGCTCCATGCCATTGTCATCACAATGGGCCATTACATATGTCATCACAATGCTCCCTGACACCTCTCTTCACAATACTGCATAACCTGGTCATCACAATGCTCCATGCCCTTGTCATCACAATGTGCCATTCCAACTCTCATCACAATAATCCATGAAACTTATTAGACCAATGCTCCTTGCCCTTGTTATCACAATGTTCCAAGACCCCTGTAATCAGAATGCTCCATGCCCCTTTTCAGCAGAATGCTCCATATGACATGTCATCAGAAGGCTCCATGGATTTCTCATCACAATGCTCCATGACCTTTGTCATCACAATGCTCCAAGACCCATGTAATCACAATGCTTCATGCCCCTGTCATCGCAATGGACCATGACATTTGGCATCACAATGCTCCATGCCATTGTCTTTGAAATTGACCATGGCATATGTCATCACAATATCTCCTTACACCTGTTTTCACAATGCTCCATGCCCTTGTCATCACAATGCTCCATGACCTTGTCATCACAATGCACCATGTCCAATGTCATCACAATAATCTATTAAACTTGTCAGACCAATGCTCCATGCCCCTGTCATCACAATGTTCCATGCCCTTGTCATCACAATGCTCCATGACCCTTGTCATCACAATGCTCCGTGAATCCAGTCATCACAATGCTTCATAACGTTTGTCATGACAACGGTCCATGCCTGCGTCATCGCAAGGCTCTGTGACCTTTGTAACCACAATGCTCCATGAACTTTTCATCACAATTCTCCGTGGCCCTTGTCATCACAATGCTCCATGCCTTTTTCAGAACAATGCTCCATGACCATTGTCATCACAATGTGCCATGTGCTTTTCATCACAATGATCCACAACCTTGTCATCGCTATGCTCCATAAACCTTGTAATCACAATTCTCCATGCACTTCTCATCCAAATGCTCTCTCACATGAGATATCACAATGTTCCATCACTTGTCATCACAATCCTCCCTCACCCCTGTTATCACAATGTTCCATGACCCCTGTCATCACAATGCTACATCCCCTTATCAGCACAATTTTCCATGACCCCTGACATCACAATGTTCCATAACCCCTGTCATCAAAATGCTCCATGACCATTTTCATCCCAAAGCTCTATGACCCCTGGCATCACAATGTTCTATAACACCTGTCATCAAAATATTACATTACACTTTTCATCAAATTGCTGCATGACCCTGTCATCAAAATGCTCCCTGCCCTTCTCATCACAATGCACCACACACTTGTCATCAAAATGCTCCATGACCATGGTAATCACTAAGCTCCATGACCCTTGGCATCACAATGCTCCATGCCATGGACATCACAATGCTCCATGAACCCTCTCATCACATTGCCCCATGCACTTGTCATCACAAAGCTCCATGACACTTGTCATCACAATGCTCGATGCCCTTCTCATCACAATGATCCATGTCCTTGTCATTACAATCCTCCATCACCCATGTATCACAGTGTACCGTGCCCTTGTCATCACAATGCGCCATGCCCACTGTCATCACAATAATCCATGAAACATTTCAGACCAATGCTCAATGCACTTCTCATCACAATGCTCCATTACCACTGTCAACAATGCTCCATGGCCCCTGCCATCACAATGTTCCACGGCCTTGTGATCACAAGACTAAATGACCATTGTCATCACAATGCTCCAAGACCCATGTAATCACAATGCTCCATGCCCTTGTCATCTCAGAGCTCCATGACGCATGTCATCAGAATGTTCCATGGCCTTCTCCTCACAATGCTCCATGCCCTTGTCATCACAATGCTCCAAGACACTCGTAATCACAATGCTCCATGCCCCTTTTCATCAGAAGGCTCCATGATATTTGTCATCACAAGTCTCCATGGTCAACTCATCACAATGCTCCAAGACCTTGTCATCACCATGCTCCATTCCCTTGTCATCACAATGCTCCATGACTCCTGTCATCACAATACTCCATGAACATTTTCAGCCCAATGCTCCATGACCTTCTCATCACAATGCTCCATGACCAATATCATCACAATGCTCCATGACCACTGTCATCACAACACTCCATGACACCTGACAACACAATGATGCGGGACTCTTGTCATCACAATGCTCCAAGACCCCTGTAATCACAATGCTCCATGACTCCTGTCATCACAATACTCCATGAACATTTTCAGCCCAATGCTCCATGACCCTTGTCATCACAATGATCCATGCCTTTGTCATCCCAATGTTCCATGACCCCTGTATTCACAGTGCTCCGTGACGCTTGTCATCACAGTGCTCCATGACACCTGTCATCACAATGCTCCATGCCTTTGTCAGCAAAATGCTACATGACCTTGTCATTACATTGCTCTATACGATTGTCATCACAATACTCGATTACCATTGTCATCACAATCCTCCATGAACCTTGGGATCACATTGCTTCATGCCCTTGTCATCACAATGCTACATGCTCCTTGAAATCAAAATGATCCATGACCTCTGTCATCACAATGCTCCAAACCCTTGTGATCACAATGTTCCATAACACTTGTCCGCACAACGCTCCAAGATGCCTGTCATCACAATACTCCATACACTTTTCATCACAATTCTCCATGACCTTTGTCATCACAATTCTCAATACACTTTTCATCACAGTGCTCCCTGACACTTGTCGTCAGTATGCTCCATGAAACCTGTCATGACAAGGCTCCATGCCTTTTTCATCACAATGATCCATGACCTTTTCATCACAATGCTCCAAGACCCCTGTAATCACAATGCTCCATGCACTTGCCATCCAAAGCTCCATGACGCATGTCATCAGAATGTTCCATGGACTTCTCATCACAATGCTCCCTGCTCTTGTCATCACAAAGCACTAAGACCCCTGTAATCACAATGCTCCATGCCCCTTTTCATCTCAATGCTCCTATGAACCCTGTCAGCACAATGAACAATGCCCATCATCATAATGCTTCAGGCAATTGTCATCACAATCAAATCAAAATGCTCCATGACCTCTGTCATCACAATGCTCAAAATCCTGGTGATCACAATGTTGCATAACTCTTATCATCACAACACCCCATGACGCTCATCATCACAATGATCCATGGTCGTCTCATCACAAGGCTCCATGACCTTTGTCAACAAAATTCTCAATAAACTTGTCATCACAATGCTCGCTGACACTTGTCGTCAGAATGCTCCTTGAACCTTGTCACAAAAAGGATCCATATCTTTTTCATCACAAAGCCACATGCCGTTTTCATCCCAATGCTGCATGCCATTGTCATCAAAATACACCACAGGTTTGTTATCAGAATTCTCCATGACCCTTGGCATCACAATTCTCCATGCACTTGTCAGCACAATGCTCCCTGACCCTTGTCATCACAATGCTCCAAGCCATTGTCATCACAATGCTCCATTACCATTGTCATCAGAATCCTCCATGACACTTGGCATCACAATGCTCCATGCCATTGTCATCACAATGCTCCATGTCTTTGTCAGCAAAATGCTAAATGACCTTGTCATTACAATCCTCTATGCGCTTGTCATCACAATACTCCATTTCCATTATCATCACAATCCTCCATCAACCTTGGGATCACATTGCTTCATGCCCTTGTCATCACAATGCTCCATGCTCCTTGAAATCAAAATTATCCATGACCTCTGTCATCACAATGCTCCAAACCCTTGTGATCACATTGTTCCATAACACTTGTCATCACAACGCCCCATGATGCCTGTCATCACAATACTCCATGCCCTTTTCATCACAATGCTCCATGACCATTGTCATCACAATTCTCAATACACTTGTGATCACAATGCTCCCTGACACTTGTCATCAGAATGCTCCTTGAAACCCATCACGAAAAGGCTCCATGCTTTTTTCATCACAATGCCCCATGCCATTTTCATCACAATGTTCCATACCATTGTCATCAAAATACTCCACAAGCTTGTCATCAGAATGCTCCCGGACCCTTGTCATCACAATGCTCCATTACCTTTCTCATCAGAATCCTCCATGACACTTGGCATCACAGTGCTACATGCCATTGTCATCACAATGGGCCATTACATATGTCACCACAATGCTCCCTGACACTTATCTGCACAATACTGCATGACCTGGTCATCACAATGCTCCATGCCCTTGTTATCACAATGCTCCATGACCCCTGTCATCACAATGCTCCGTTACTCCAGTCATCACAATGCTTCATGAACTTTGTCATCACAGTGGTCCATGCCCTCACCATCAACAGTCTCTGTGACCTTTTTAACCCCAATGCTCCATGAACTTTTCATCACAATGCTCTTTGACCCTTGTGATCACAAAGATCTATTCCTTTCTCAGCACAATGCTCCATGACCCTGGTCATCACAATGCTCCATGCCCCTTTTCATCTCAATGCTCCCTGAACCCTGTCATCACAGTGCACGATGCCCATCATCATAACACTTCAGTCTATTGTCATCACAATGAAATTAATATTCTCCATGACCTCTGACATCATAATGCTACAAACCCTTGTGATCACAATGTTCCATAAAACTTATCATCACAACACCCCATGACGCTCATCATCACAATTATCCATGGTCTTATCATCACAATGCTCCATGATCTTTGTCATCACGATGCTCAATACACTTTTCATCACAATGCTCCCTGACACTTGTCGTCAGTATGCTCCATGAACCCTGTCATGACAAGGCTCCATGCCTTTATCATCACAATGATCCATGCCTTTTCATCACAATGTTCCAAGACCCCTGCAATCACAATGCTCCATGCACTTCTCATCCAAATGCTCTCTCACATGAGATATCACAGTGTTCCATCACTAGTCATCACACTCCTCCCTCAACCCTGTTATCACAATGTTCCATGACCCCTGTTATCACAATGCTACATCCCCTTATCAGCACAATGTTCCATGACCCCTGACATCACAATGTTCCATAACCACTGTCATCAAAATGCTCCATGACCCTTTTCATCCCAAAGCTCCATGACCCCTGGAATCACAGTGTTCTATAACCCCTGTCATCAAAATGTTCCATTGCACTTTTCATCAAATTGCTGCATGACCCTGTCATCAAAATGCTCCTGCCCTTCTCATAACAATGCACCACACGCTGGTCATCAAAATGCTCCATGACCTTTGTCATCACAAAGCTCCATGGCCCTTGGCATCACAATGCTCCATGTCATTGTCATCACAATGCTCCAAGAAAACTCTCTTCACATTGCTATATGCACTTGTCATCACAAATCTCCATGACACTTGTCATCACAATGCTCGATGCCCTTCTCATCATAATGCTCGATGTCCTTGTCATTACAATCCTCCATGACCCATGTATCACAGTGTACCGTGACCTTGTCCTCACAATGCTCCAAGCCCACTCTCATCACAATAATCCATGAAACATTTCAGACAAATGCTCAATGCCCTTCTCATCAAAATGCTCCATTACCTCTATCAACAATGCTCCATGACCCCTGCCATCACAATGTTCCACGGCCTTGTGATCACAAGGCTCCATGACCATTGTCATCACAATGCTCCAAGACCCATGTAATCACAATGCTCCATGCCCTTGTCATCACAAAGCTCCATGACACATGTCATCAGAATGTTCCATGGCCATCTCCTCACAATGCTCCTTGCCCTTGTCATCACAATGCTCCAAGACACTCGTAATCACAATGCTCCATGCCCCTTTTCATCAGAAGTCTCCATGATATTTGTCCTCACAAGTCTCCATGGTCAACTCATCACAATGCTCCAAGACCTTGTCATCACCATGCTCCATTCCCTTGTCATCACAATGCTCCCTGACACTTGTCGTCAGTATGCTCCATGAACTCTGTCATGACAAGGCTCCATGCCTTTTTCATCACAATGATCCATGCCCTTTTCATCACAGTTCTCCAAGACCACTGTAATCATAATGCTCCTTGCCCTTGTCATCACAAAGCTCCATGATGCATATCATCAGAATGTTCCATTCATTTTTCATCACAATGCTCCATGCCCTTGTCATCACAATGCTCCAAGACCCCTGTAATCACAATGCTCCATACCCCTTTTCATCTCAATGCTCCATGAACACTGTCATAACAATGCACCATGCCCATCATCATAATGCTTCAGGCTATTGTCATCACAGTGAAATCAAAATGCTCCATGACCTTTGTCATCACAAAGCTCCATGACCCTTGGCATCACAATGCTCCATGTCATTGCCATCACAATGCTCCATGAAACATCTCTTCACATTGCTCCATGTCCTTGTCATCACAAATCTCCATGACACTTGTCATCACAATGCTCGATGCCCTTCTCATCATAATGCTCCATGTCCTTGTCATTACAATCCTCCATGACCCATGTATCATAGTGTACCGTGCCCTTGTCAACACAATGCCCCATGCCCACTCTCATCACAATAATCCATGAAGCATTTCAGACCAATGCTCAATGCCCTTCTCATCACATTGCTCCATTACCTCTATCAACAATGCTCCATGACCCCTGCCATCACAATGTTCCACGGCCTTGTGATCACAAGGCTCCATGACCATTGTCATCACAATGCTCCAAGAGCCATGTAATCACAATGCTCCATGCCCTTGTCATCACAAAGCTCCATGACACATGTCATCAGAATGTTCCATGGCCTTCTATTCACAATGCTCCATGGCCTTGTCATCACAATGCTCCATACCCTCGTAATCACAATGCTCCATGCCCCTTTTCATCAGAATGCTCCATGAGACTTATCATCACAAGTCTCCATGGTCATCTCATCACAATGCTCCAAGACATTGTCATCACCATGCTCCATTCCCTGGTCATCACAATGCTCCATGACCCCTGTCATCACAAGGCTCCATGACCCTTCTCATCACAATGCTCCAAACCCCTGTAATCACAATGCTCCATGCCCCTTTTCATCACAATGCTCCATGAACCCTGTCATCACAATGCACCATGCCCATCATCATAATGCTTCAGGCTATTGTCATCACAGTGAAATCAAAATGCTCCATGACCTCTGTCATCACAATGCTCCAAACCCTGGTGATCACAATGTTGCATAACACTTATCATCACAAAACCCCATGACGCTAATCATCACTATTATCCATGGTCTTCTCATCACAAGGCTCCATGACCTTTGTCATCACAATTCTCAATACTCTTTTCATCACAATGCTCCCTGACACTTGTCGTCAGTATGCTCCATGAAATCTGTCATGACAAGGCTCCATGCCTTTTTCATCACAATGATCCATGCCCTTTTCATCACAGTGCTCCAAGACCACTGTAATCATAATGCTCCTTGCCCTTGTCATCACAAAGCTCCATGATGCATATCATCAGAATGTTCCATGCATTTCTCATCACAATGCTCCATGCCCTTGTCATCACAATGCTCCAAGACCCCTGTAATCACAATGCTCCATGCCCCTTTTCATCTCAATGCTCCATGAACACTGTCATAACAATGCACCATGCCCATCATCATAATGCTTCAGGCTATTGTCATCACAGTGAAATCAAAATGCTCCATGACCTCTGTCATCACAATGCTCCAAACCCTGGTGATCACAATGTTGCAAAACACTTATCATCACAACACCCCATGACGCTCATCATCACAATTATCCATGGTCTTCTCATCACAATGCTCCATGACCTTTGTCATCACAATTCTCAATACACTTGTCATCACAATGCTCCCTGACACTTGTCATCAGAATGCACCTTGAACCCTGTGACGAAAAGGCTCCATGCCTTTTTCATCACAAAGCCCCATGCTGTTTTCATCCCAAAGCTCCATGCCATTGTCATCAAAATACTACACAAGCTTGTCATCAGAATGCTCCATGACCCTTGTCATCACAATTCTCCATGCACTTGTCAGCACAATGCTCCCTGACCCTTTTCATCACAATGATCCAAGCCATTGTCATCACAATGCTCCATTACCTTTGTCATTAGAATCCTCCATGACACTTGGAATCACAATGCTCCAAGCCATTGTCATCACAATGGGCCATTACATATGTAATCACAATGCTCCCTGACACCTCTCTTCACAATACTGCATGATCTGGTCATCACAATGCTCCATGCTCTTGTCTTCATAATGCGCCATTCCAACTGTCATCACAATAATCCATGAAACTTATTAGACCAATGGTCCATGCCCTTGTCATCACATTGCTCCATGCTCTTGTTATCACAATGTTTAAGACCCCTGTAATCAGAATGCCCCATGCCCCTTTTCATCAGTATGCTCCATGAGACTTGTCATCGCAAGGCTCCATGGTTTTCTCATCACAATGCTCCAGGACCTTGTCATCACAATGGTTCACGACATTGTCATGAAAATTCTCAATGGCCCTTGTCTTCATAATGCTCCAAGCCCTAGTCATCACAGTGCTCCATTATATTTGTCATCACAATCCTCCCTTGCATTTGGCATCACTATGCTCCATGCTATTGTCATCGCAATGGACCATGATATATTTCATCACAATGCCCCCTGACACCTGTCTTCACAATACTCCATGCCCTTGTCATCACAGTGCTCCATGCCCTGGTCATCACAATGCACCATGTCCACTGTCATCACAATAATCTATGAAACTTGTAAGACCAATGCTCCATGCCCCTGTCATAACAATGCTCCATGACCTTGTCATCACAATGCTCCATGACCCCTGTCATCACAATACTCCATGTACATTTTCAGCCCACTGCTCCATGACACTTGTCATCACAATGATCCATGCACTTGTCATCCCAATGTGCCATGACGCCTGTAATCACAGTGCTCCATGACATCTGTCATCACAGTGCTCCATGCCTTTGTCAGCAAAATGCTACATGACCTTGTCATTACAATGCTCTATGCGATTGTCATCACAATACTCCATTACCATTGTCATCACAATCCTCCAGGAACATTGGGATCACATTGCTTCAGGCCCTTCTCATCAAAATGCTCCATGCTCCTTGAAATCAAATTGATCCATGACCTCTGTCATCACAATGCTCCAAACCCTTGTGATCAAAAGGTTCAATAACACTTGTCCTCACAACGCTCCATGATGCCTGTCATCACAATACTCCATGCCATTTTCATCACAATGCTCCATGAACTTTGTCATCACAATTCTCCATACACTTGTCATCAAAATGCTCCCTGACACTTGTCGTCAGAATGTTCCTTGAACTGTGTCACGAAAAGGCTCCATGCCATTTTCATCACAAATCCACATGCCGTTTTCATCCCAGTGCTCCATGCCATTGTCATCAAAATACTCCACAAGCTTGTCATCAGAATGCTCCATGATGCTTGTCATCACAATTCTCCGTGCACTTGTCAGCAAAATGCTCCCTGACCCTTATCATCACAATGCTCCAAGCCATTGTCATCACAATGCTCCATTACCTTTGTCATCAGAATCCTCCATGACACTTGGCATCACAATGCTCCATGCCATTGTCATCACAATGGGCCATTACATATGTCATCACAATGCTCCCTGACACCTCTCTTCACAATACTGCATAACCTGGTCATCACAATGCTCCATGCCCTTGTCATCACAATGTGCCATTCCAACTCTCATCACAATAATCCATGAAACTTATTAGACCAATGCTCCTTGCCCTTGTTATCATGCACCATGTCCAATGTCATCACAATAATCTATTAAACTTGTCAGACCAATGCTCCATTCCCCTGTCATCACTATGTTCCATGCCCTTGTCATCACAATGCTCCATGACCCTTGTCATCACAATGCTCCGTGAATCCAGTCATCACAATGCTTCATAACGTTTGTCATCACAACGGTCCATGCCTGCGTCATCGCAAGGCTCTGTGACCTTTGTAACCACAATGCTCCATGAACTTTTCATCACAATTCTCCGTGGCCATTGTCATTACAATGCTCCATGCCTTTTTCAGAACAATGCTCCATGACCCTTGTCATCACAATGTGCCATGTGCTTTTCATCACAATGATCCACAACCTTGTCATCGCTATGCTCCATAAACCTTGTAATCACAATTCTCCATGCACTTCTCATCCAAATGCTCTCTCACATGAGATATCACAATGTTCCATCACTAGTCATCACAATCCTCCCTCACCCCTGTTATCACAATGTTCCATGACCCCTGTCATCACAATGCTACATCCCCTTATCAGCACAATTTTCCATGACCCCTGACGTCACAATGTTCCATAACCCCTGTCATCAAAATGCTCCATGAACATTTTCATCCCAAAGCTCTATGACACCTGGCATCACAATGTTCTATAACCCCTGTCATCAAAATATTACATTACACTTTTCATCAAATTGCTGCATGACCCTGTCATCAAAATGCTCCCAGCCCTTCTCATCACAATGCACCACACACTTGTCATCAAAATGCTCCATGACCATGGCCATCACTAAGTTCCATGAACCTTGGCATCACAATGCTCCATGCCATGGACATCACAATGCTCCATGAACCCTCTCATCACATTGCTCCATACACTTGTTATCACAAAGCAACATGACACTTGTCATCACAATTCTCGATGCCCTTCTCATCACAATGCTCCATGTCCTTGTCATTACAATCCTCCATCACCCATGTATCACAGTGTACCGTGCCCTTGTCATCACAATGCGCCATGCCCACTCTCATCACAATAATCCATGAAACATTTCAGACCAATGCTCATTGCACTTCTCATCACAATGCTCCATTACCACTGTCAACAATGCTCCATGACCCCTGACATCACAATGTTCCACGGCCTTGTGAGCACAAGACTCCATGACCATTGTCATCACAATGCTCCAAGACCCATGTAATCACAATGCTCCATGCCCTTGTCATCACAGAGCTCCATGACGCATGTCATCAGAATGTTCCATGGCCTTCTCCTCACAATGCTCCATGCCCTTGTCATCACAATGCTCCAAGACACTCGTAATCACAATGCTCCTTGCCCCTTTTCATCAGAAGGCTCCATGATATTTTCATCACAAGTCTCCATGGTCAACTCATCACAATGCTCCAAGACCTTGTCATCACCATGCTCCATTCTCTTGTCATCACAATGCTCCATGACTCCTGTCATCACAATACTCCATGAACATTTTCAGCCCAATGCTCCATGACCTTCTCATCACAATGCTCCATGACCAATATCATCACAATGCTCCATGACCACTGTCATCACAACACTCCATGACACCTGACAACACAATGATCCGGGACTCTTGTCATCACAATGCTCCAAGACCCCTGTAATCACAATGCTCCATGACCCCTGTCATCAAAATATTCCATGAACATATTCAGCCCAATGCTCCATGACCGTTGTCATCACAATGATCCATGCCCTTGTCATCCCAATGTTCCATGACGCCTGTATTCACAGTGCTCCGTGACGCTTGTCATCACAGTGCTCCATGACACCTGTCATCACAATGCTCCATGGCTTTGTCAGCAAAATGCTACATGACCTTGTCATTACAATGCTCTATGCGATTGTCATCACAATACTCGATTACCATTGTCATCACAATCCTCCATGAACCTTGGGATCACATTGCTTCATGCCCTTGTCATCACAATGCTACATGCTCCTTGAAATCAAAATGATCCATGACCTCTGTCATCACAATGCTCCAAACCCTTGTGATCACAATGTTCCATAACACTTGTCCGCACAACGCTCCAAGATGCCTGTCATCACAATACTCCATACACTTTTCATCACAATTCTCCATGACATTTGTCATCACAATTCTCAATACACTTTTCATCACAGTGCTCCCTGACACTTGTCGTCAGTATGCTCCATGAAACCTGTCATGACAAGGCTCCATGCCTTTTTCATCACAATGATCCATGCCCTTTTCATCACAATGCTCCAAGACCCCTGTAATCACAATGCTCCATGCCCTTGCCATCCAAAGCTCCATGACGCATGTCATCAGAATGTTCCATGGACTTCTCATCACAATGCTCCCTGCTCTTGTCATCACAAAGCACTAAGACCCCTGTAATCACAATGCTCCATGCCCCTTTTCATCTCAATGCTCCTATGAACCCTGTCAGCACAATGAACAATGCCCATCATCATAATGCTTCAGGCAATTGTCATCACAATCAAATCAAAATGCTCCATGACCTCTGTCATCACAATGCTCAAAATCCTGGTGATCACAATGTTGCATAACTCTTATCATCACAACACCCCATGACGCTCATCATCACAATGATCCATGGTCGTCTCATCACAAGGCTCCATGACCTTTGTCATCAAAATTCTCAATAAACTTGTCATCACAATGCTCGCTGACACTTGTCGTCAGAATGCTCCTTGAACCCTGTCACAAAAAGGCTCCATGTCTTTTTCATCACAAAGCCACATGCCGTTTTCATCCCAATGCTGCATGCCATTGTCATCAAAATACACCACAGGCTTGTCATCAGAATGCTCCATGACCCTTGTCATCACAATTCTCCATGCACTTGTCAGCACAATGCTCCCTGACCCTTGTCATCACAATGCTCCAAGCCATTGTCATCACAATGCTCCATTACCACTGTCATCAGAATCCTCCATGACACTTGGCATCACAATGCTCCATGCCATTGTCATCACAATGCTCCATGTCTTTGTCAGCAAAATGCTAAATGACCTTGTCATTACAATCCTCTATGCGCTTGTCATCACAATACTCCATTTCCATTGTCATCACAATCCTCCATCAACCTTGGGATCACATTGCTTCATGCCCTTGTCATCACAATGCTCCATGCTCCTTGAAATCAAAATGATCCATGACCTCTGTCATCACAATGCTCCAAACACTTGTGATCACATTGTTCCATAACACTTGTCATCACAACGCTCCATGATGCCTGTCATCACAATACTCCATGCCCTTTTCATCACAATGCTCCATGACCTTTGTCATCACAATTCTCAATACACTTGTGATCACAATGCTCCCTGACACTTGTCATCAGAATGCTCCTTGAAACCCGTCACGAAAAGGCTCCATGCATTTTTCATCACAATGCCCCATGCCATTTTCATCACAATGTTCCATACCATTGTCATCAAAATACTGCACAAGCTTGTCATCAGAATGCTCCCGGACCCTTGTCATCACAATGCTCCATTACCTTTCTCATCAGAATCCTCCATGACACTTGGCATCACAGTGCTACATGCCATTGTCATCACAATAGGCCATTCCAACTGTCATCGCAACAAACCATGAAAGTTATTAGACCAATGTTCCATGCCCTTGTCATCACAATGCTCCATGCCCTTGTTATCACAATGCTCCATGACCCCTGTCATCACAATTCTCCGTTACTCAAGTCATCAGAATGCTTCATGAACTTTGTCATCACAATGGTCCATGCCCTCACCATCAACAGTCTCTGTGACCTTTTTAACCCCAATGCTCCATGAACTTTTCATCACAATGCTCTTTGACCCTTGTCATCACAATGCTCTATGCCTTTCTCAGCACAATGCTCCATGACCATTGTCATCACAATGCTCCAAGACCCATGTAATCACAATGCTCCATGCACTTGTCATCACAGAGCTCCATGACGCATGTCATCAGAATGTTCCATGGCCTTCTCCTCACAATGCTCCATGCCCTTGTCATCACAATGCTCCAAGACACTCGTAATCACAATGCTCCATGCCCCTTTTCATCAGAAGGCTCCATGATATTTGTCATCACAAGTCTCCATGGTCAACTCATCACAATGCTCCAAGACCTTGTCATCACCATGCTCCATTCCCTTGTCATCACAATGATCCATGACTCCTGTCATCACAATACTCCATGAACATTTTCAGCCCAATGCTCCATGACCTTCTCATCACAATGCTCCATGACCAATATCATCACAATGCTCCATGAC
Source organism: Mesoplodon densirostris (assembly GCF_025265405.1). Lineage (NCBI taxonomy): Eukaryota > Metazoa > Chordata > Mammalia > Artiodactyla > Ziphiidae > Mesoplodon > Mesoplodon densirostris. The sequence continues at coordinate 9,980,071 of NW_026778195.1, read as the reverse complement.
CACTGTCATCACAACACTCCATGACACCTGACAACACAATGATGCGGGACTCTTGTCATCACAATGCTCCAAGACCCCTGTAATCACAATGCTCCATGACTCCTGTCATCACAATACTCCATGAACATTTTCAGCCCAATGCTCCATGACACTTGTCATCACAATGATCCATGCCTTTGTCATCCCAATGTTCCATGACCCCTGTATTCACAGTGCTCCGTGACGCTTGTCATCACAGTGCTCCATGACACCTGTCATCACAATGCTCCATGCCTTTGTCAGCAAAATGCTACATGACATTGTCATTACATTGCTCTATACGATTGTCATCACAATACTCGATTACCATTGTCATCACAATCCTCCATGAACCTTGGGATCACATTGCTTCATGCCCTTGTCATCACAATGCTACATGCTCCTTGAAATCAAAATGATCCATGACCTCTGTCATCACAATGCTCCAAACCCTTGTGATCACAATGTTCCATAACACTTGTCCGCACAACGCTCCAAGATGCCTGTCATCACAATACTCCATACACTTTTCATCACAATTCTCCATGACCTTTGTCATCACAATTCTCAATACACTTTTCATCACAGTGCTCCCTGACACTTGTCGTCAGTATGCTCCATGAAACCTGTCATGACAAGGCTCCATGCCTTTTTCATCACAATGATCCATGACCTTTTCATCACAATGCTCCAAGACCCCTGTAATCACAATGCTCCATGCCCTTGCCATCCAAAGCTCCATGACGCATGTCATCAGAATGTTCCATGGACTTCTCATCACAATGCTCCCTGCTCTTGTCATCACAAAGCACTAAGACCCCTGTAATCACAATGCTCCATGCCCCTTTTCATCTCAATGCTCCTATGAACCCTGTCAGCACAATGAACAATGCCCATCATCATAATGCTTCAGGCAATTGTCATCACAATCAAATCAAAATGCTCCATGACCTCTGTCATCACAATGCTCAAAATCCTGGTGATCACAATGTTGCATAACTCTTATCATCACAACACCCCATGACGCTCATCATCACAATGATCCATGGTCGTCTCATCACAAGGCTCCATGACCTTTGTCAACAAAATTCTCAATAAACTTGTCATCACAATGCTCTCTGACACTTGTCGTCAGAATGCTCCTTGAACCTTGTCACAAAAAGGATCCATATCTTTTTCATCACAAAGCCACATGCCGTTTTCATCCCAATGCTGCATGCCATTGTCATCAAAATACACCACAGGTTTGTTATCAGAATTCTCCATGACCCTTGTCATCACAATTCTCCATGCACTTGTCAGCACAATGCTCCCTGACCCTTGTCATCACAATGCTCCAAGCCATTGTCATCACAATGCTCCATTACCATTGTCATCAGAATCCTCCATGACACTTGGCATCACAATGCTCCATGCCATTGTCATCACAATGCTCCATGTCTTTGTCAGCAAAATGCTAAATGACCTTGTCATTACAATCCTCTATGCGCTTGTCATCACAATACTCCATTTCCATTGTCATCACAATCCTCCATCAACCTTGGGATCACATTGCTTCATGCCCTTGTCATCACAATGCTCCATGCTCCTTGAAATCAAAATTATCCATGACCTCTGTCATCACAATGCTCCAAACCCTTGTGATCACATTGTTCCATAACACTTGTCATCACAACGCCCCATGATGCCTGTCATCACAATACTCCATGCCCTTTTCATCACAATGCTCCATGACCATTGTCATCACAATTCTCAATACACTTGTGATCACAATGCTCCCTGACACTTGTCATCAGAATGCTCCTTGAAACCCATCACGAAAAGGCTCCATGCTTTTTTCATCACAATGCCCCATGCCATTTTCATCACAATGTTCCATACCATTGTCATCAAAATACTCCACAAGCTTGTCATCAGAATGCTCCCGGACCCTTGTCATCACAATGCTCCATTACCTTTCTCATCAGAATCCTCCATGACACTTGGCATCACAGTGCTACATGCCATTGTCATCACAATGGGCCATTACATATGTCATCACAATGCTCCCTGACACTTATCTTCACAATACTGCATGACCTGGTCATCACAATGCTCCATGCCCTTGTTATCACAATAGGCCATTCCAACTGTCATCGCAACAAACCATGAAAGTTATTAGACCAATGTTCCATGCCCTTGTCATCACAATGCTCCATGCCCTTGTTATCACAATGCTCCATGACCCCTGTCATCACAATGCTCCGTTACTCCAGTCGTCACAATGCTTCATGAACTTTGTCATCACAGTGGTCCATGCCCTCACCATCAACAGTCTCTGTGACCTTTTTAACCCCAATGCTCCATGAACTTTTCATCACAATGCTCTTTGACCCTTGTGATCACAAAGATCTATTCCTTTCTCAGCACAATGCTCCATGACCCTCGTCATCACAATGCTCCAAGCCCCTTTTCATCTCAATGCTCCCTGAACCCTGTCATCACAGTGCACGACGCCCATCATCATAACACTTCAGTCTATTGTCATCACAATGAAATTAATATTCTCCATGACCTCTGACATCATAATGCTACAAACCCTTGTGATCACAATGTTCCATAAAACTTATCATCACAACACCCCATGACGCTCATCATCACAATTATCCATGGTCTTATCATCACAATGCTCCATGATCTTTGTCATCACGATGCTCAATACACTTTTCATCACAATGCTCCCTGACACTTGTCGTCAGTATGCTCCATGAACCCTGTCATGACAAGGCTCCATGCCTTTATCATCACAATGATACATGCCTTTTCATCACAATGTTCCAAGACCCCTGCAATCACAATGCTCCATGCACTTCTCATCCAAATGCTCTCTCACATGAGATATCACAGTGTTCCATCACTAGTCATCACACTCCTCCCTCAACCCTGTTATCACAATGTTCCATGACCCCTGTTATCACAATGCTACATCCCCTTATCAGCACAATGTTCCATGACCCCTGACATCACAATGTTCCATAACCACTGTCATCAAAATGCTCCATGACCCTTTTCATCCCAAAGCTCCATGACCCCTGGAATCACAGTGTTCTATAACCCCTGTCATCAAAATGTTCCATTGCACTTTTCATCAAATTGCTGCATGACCCTGTCATCAAAATGCTCCCTGCCCTTCTCATAACAATGCACCACACGCTGGTCATCAAAATGCTCCATGACCTTTGTCATCACAAAGCTCCATGGCCCTTGGCATCACAATGCTCCATGTCATTGTCATCACAATGCTCCAAGAAAACTCTCTTCACATTGCTATATGCACTTGTCATCACAAATCTCCATGACACTTGTCATCACAATGCTCGATGCCCTTCTCATCATAATGCTCGATGTCCTTGTCATTACAATCCTCCATGACCCATGTATCACAGTGTACCGTGACCTTGTCATCACAATGCTCCAAGCCCACTCTCATCACAATAATCCATGAAACATTTCAGACCAATGCTCAATGCCCTTCTCATCAAAATGCTCCATTACCTCTATCAACAATGCTCCATGACCCCTGCCATCACAATGTTCCACGGCCTTGTGATCACAAGGCTCCATGACCATTGTCATCACAATGCTCCAAGACCCATGTAATCACAATGCTCCATGCCCTTGTCATCACAAAGCTCCATGACACATGTCATCAGAATGTTCCATGGCCATCTCCTCACAATGCTCCTTGCCCTTGTCATCACAATGCTCCAAGACACTCGTAATCACAATGCTCCATGCCCCTTTTCATCAGAAGGCTCCATGATATTTGTCCTCACAAGTCTCCATGGTCAACTCATCACAATGCTCCAAGACCTTGTCATCACCATGCTCCATTCCCTTGTCATCACAATGCTCCCTGACACTTGTCGTCAGTATGCTCCATGAACTCTGTCATGACAAGGCTCCATGCCTTTTTCATCACAATGATCCATGCCCTTTTCATCACAGTTCTCCAAGACCACTGTAATCATAATGCTCCTTGCCCTTGTCATCACAAAGCTCCATGATGCATATCATCAGAATGTTCCATGCACTTTTCATCATAATGCTCCATGCCCTTGTCATCACAATGCTCCAAGACCCCTGTAATCACAATGCTCCATACCCCTTTTCATCTCAATGCTCCATGAACACTGTCATAACAATGCACCATGCCCATCATCATAATGCTTCAGGCTATTGTCATCACAGTGAAATCAAAATGCTCCATGACCTTTGTCATCACAAACCTCCATGACCCTTGGCATCACAATGCTCCATGTCATTGTCATCACAATGCTCCATGAAACCTCTCTTCACATTGCTCCATGTCCTTGTCATCACAAATCTCCATGACACTTGTCATCACAATGCTCGATGCCCTTCTCATCATAATGCTCCATGTCCTTGTCATTACAATCCTCCATGACCCATGTATCATAGTGTACCGTGCCCTTGTCATCACAATGCCCCATGCCCACTCTCATCACAATAATCCATGAAACATTTCAGACCAATGCTCAATGCCCTTCTCATCAAAATGCTCCATTACCTCTATCAACAATGCTCCATGACCCCTGCCATCACAATGTTCCACGGCCTTGTGATCACAAGGCTCCATGACCATTGTCATCACAATGCTCCAAGAGCCATGTAATCACAATGCTCCATGCCCTTGTCATCACAAAGCTCCATGACACATGTCATCAGAATGTTCCATGGCCTTCTATTCACAATGCTCCATGCCCTTGTCATCACAATGCTCCATACCCTCGTAATCACAATGCTCCATGCCCCTTTTCATCAGAATGCTCCATGAGACTTGTCATCACAAGTCTCCATGGTCATCTCATCACAATGCTCCAAGACCTTGTCATCACCATGCTCCATTCCCTGGTCATCACAATGCTCCATGACCCCTGTCATCACAAGGCTCCATGACCCTTCTCATCACAATGCTCCAAACCCCTGTAATCACAATGCTCCATGCCCCTTTTCATCACAATGCTCCATGAACCCTGTCATCAAAATGCACCATGCCCATCATCATAATGCTTCAGGCTATTGTCATCACAGTGAAATCAAAATGCTCCATGACCTCTGTCATCACAATGCTCCAAACCCTGGTGATCACAATGTTGCATAACACTTATCATCACAAAACCCCATGACGCTAATGATCACTATTATCCATGGTCTTCTCATCACAAGGCTCCATGACCTTTGTCATCACAATTCTCAATACTCTTTTCATCACAATGCTCCCTGACACTTGTCGTCAGTATGCTCCATGAAATCTGTCATGACAAGGCTCCATGCCTTTTTCATCACAATGATCCATGCCCTTTTCATCACAGTGCTCCAAGACCACTGTAATCATAATGCTCCTTGCCCTTGTCATCACAAAGCTCCATGATGCATATCATCAGAATGTTCTATGCATTTCTCATCACAATGCTCCATGCCCTTGTCATCACAATGCTCCAAGACCCCTGTAATCACAATGCTCCATGCCCCTTTTCATCTCAATGCTCCATGAACACTGTCATAACAATGCACCATGCCCATCATCATAATGCTTCAGGCTATTGTCATCACAGTGAAATCAAAATGCTCCATGACCTCTGTCATCACAATGCTCCAAACCCTGGTGATCACAATGTTGCAAAACACTTATCATCACAACACCCCATGACGCTCATCATCACAATTATCCATGGTCTTCTCATCACAATGCTCCATGACCTTTGTCATCACAATTCTCAATACACTTGTCATCACAATGCTCCCTGACACTTGTCATCAGAATGCACCTTGAACCCTGTGACGAAAAGGCTCCATGCCTTTTTCATCACAAATCCCCATGCTGTTTTCATCCCAAAGCTCCATGCCATTGTCATCAAAATACTACACAAGCTTGTCATCAGAATGCTCCATGACCCTTGTCATCACAATTCTCCATGCACTTGTCAGCACAATGCTCCCTGACCCTTTTCATCACAATGATCCAAGCCATTGTCATCACAATGCTCCATTACCTTTGTCATTAGAATCCTCCATGACACTTGGGATCACAATGCTCCAAGCCATTGTCATCACAATGGGCCATTACATATGTAATCACAATGCTCCCTGACACCTCTCTTCACAATACTGCATGATCTGGTCATCACAATGCTCCATGCTCTTGTCTTCATAATGCGCCATTCCAACTGTCATCACAATAATCCATGAAACTTATTAGACCAATGGTCCATGCCCTTGTCATCACATTGCTCCATGCTCTTGTTATCACAATGTTTAAGACCCCTGTAATCAGAATGCCCCATGCCCCTTTTCATCAGTATGCTCCATGAGACTTGTCATCGCAAGGCTCCATGGTTTTCTCATCACAATGCTCCAGGACCTTGTCATCACAATGGTTCACGACATTGTCATGAAAATTCTCAATGGCCCTTGTCTTCATAATGCTCCAAGCCCTAGTCATCACAGTGCTCCATTATATTTGTCATCACAATCCTCCCTTGCATTTGGCATCACTATGCTCCATGCTATTGTCATCGCAATGGACCATGATATATTTCATCACAATGCCCCCTGACACCTGTCTTCACAATACTCCATGCCCTTGTCATCACAGTGCTCCATGCCCTGGTCATCACAATGCACCATGTCCACTGTCATCAAAATAATCTATGAAACTTGTAAGACCAATGCTCCATGCCCCTGTCATAACAATGCTCCATGACCTTGTCATCACAATGCTCCATGACCCCTGTCATCACAATACTCCATGTACATTTTCAGCCCAGTGCTCCATGACACTTGTCATCACAATGATCCATGCACTTGTCATCCCAATGTGCCATGACGCCTGTAATCACAGTGCTCCATGACATCTGTCATCACAGTGCTCCATGCCTTTGTCAGCAAAATGCTACATGACCTTGTCATTACAATGCTCTATGCGATTGTCATCACAATACTCCATTACCATTGTCATCACAATCCTCCAGGAACATTGGGATCACATTGCTTCAGGCCCTTGTCATCAAAATGCTCCATGCTCCTTGAAATCAAATTGATCCATGACCTCTGTCATCACAATGCTCCAAACCCTTGTGATCAAAATGTTCAATAACACTTGTCCTCACAACGCTCCATGATGCCTGTCATCACAATACTCCATGCCATTTTCATCACAATGCTCCATGAACTTTGTCATCACAATTCTCCATACACTTGTCATCAAAATGCTCCCTGACACTTGTCGTCAGAATGCTCCTTGAACTGTGTCACGAAAAGGCTCCATGCCATTTTCATCACAAATCCACATGCCGTTTTCATCCCAGTGCTCCATGCCATTGTCATCAAAATACTCCACAAGCTTGTCATCAGAATGCTCCATGACGCTTGTCATCACAATTCTCCGTGCACTTGTCAGCAAAATGCTCCCTGACCCTTATCATCACAATGCTCCAAGCCATTGTCATCACAATGCTCCATTACCTTTGTCATCAGAATCCTCCATGACACTTGGCATCACAATGCTCCATGCCATTGTCATCACAATGGGCCATTACATATGTCATCACAATGCTCCCTGACACCTCTCTTCACAATACTGCATAACCTGGTCATCACAATGCTCCATGCCCTTGTCATCACAATGTGCCATTCCAACTCTCATCACAATAATCCATGAAACTTATTAGACCAATGCTCCTTGCCCTTGTTATCATGCACCATGTCCAATGTCATCACAATAATCTATTAAACTTGTCAGACCAATGCTCCATTCCCCTGTCATCACTATGTTCCATGCCCTTGTCATCACAATGCTCCATGACCCTTGTCATCACAATGCTCCGTGAATCCAGTCATCACAATGCTTCATAACGTTTGTCATCACAACGGTCCATGCCTGCGTCATCGCAAGGCTCTGTGACCTTTGTAACCACAATGCTCCATGAACTTTTCATCACAATTCTCCGTGGCCATTGTCATCACAATGCTCCATGCCTTTTTCAGAACAATGCTCCATGACCCTTGTCATCACAATGTGCCATGTGCTTTTCATCACAATGATCCACAACCTTGTCATCGCTATGCTCCATAAACCTTGTAATCACAATTCTCCATGCACTTCTCATCCAAATGCTCTCTCACATGAGATATCACAATGTTCCATCACTAGTCATCACAATCCTCCCTCACCCCTGTTATCACAATGTTCCATGACCCCTGTCATCACAATGCTACATCCCCTTATCAGCACAATTTTCCATGACCCCTGACGTCACAATGTTCCATAACCCCTGTCATCAAAATGCTCCATGAACATTTTCATCCCAAAGCTCTATGACACCTGGCATCACAATGTTCTATAACCCCTGTCATCAAAATATTACATTACACTTTTCATCAAATTGCTGCATGACCCTGTCATCAAAATGCTCCCAGCCCTTCTCATCACAATGCACCACACACTTGTCATCAAAATGCTCCATGACCATGGCCATCACTAAGTTCCATGAACCTTGGCATCACAATGCTCCATGCCATGGACATCACAATGCTCCATGAACCCTCTCATCACATTGCTCCATGCACTTGTTATCACAAAGCAACATGACACTTGTCATCACAATTCTCGATGCCCTTCTCATCACAATGCTCCATGTCCTTGTCATTACAATCCTCCATCACCCATGTATCACAGTGTACCGTGCCCTTGTCATCACAATGCACCATGCCCACTCTCATCACAATAAGCCATGAAACATTTCAGACCAATGCTCATTGCACTTCTCATCACAATGCTCCATTACCACTGTCAACAATGCTCCATGACCCCTGACATCACAATGTTCCACGGCCTTGTGAGCACAAGACTCCATGACCATTGTCATCACAATGCTCCAAGACCCATGTAATCACAATGCTCCATGCCCTTGTCATCACAGAGCTCCATGACGCATGTCATCAGAATGTTCCATGGCCTTCTCCTCACAATGCTCCATGCCCTTGTCATCACAATGCTCCAAGACACTCGTAATCACAATGCTCCTTGCCCCTTTTCATCAGAAGGCTCCATGATATTTTCATCACAAGTCTCCATGGTCAACTCATCACAATGCTCCAAGACCTTGTCATCACCATGCTCCATTCTCTTGTCATCACAATGCTCCATGACTCCTGTCATCACAATACTCCATGAACATTTTCAGCCCAATGCTCCATGACCTTCTCATCACAATGCTCCATGACCAATATCATCACAATGCTCCATGACCACTGTCATCACAACACTCCATGACACCTGACAACACAATGATCCGGGACTCTTGTCATCACAATGCTCCAAGACCCCTGTAATCACAATGCTCCATGACCCCTGTCATCAAAATATTCCATGAACATTTTCAGCCCAATGCTCCATGACCGTTGTCATCACAATGATCCATGCCCTTGTCATCCCAATGTTCCATGACGCCTGTATTCACAGTGCTCCGTGACGCTTGTCATCACAGTGCTCCATGACACCTGTCATCACAATGCTCCATGGCTTTGTCAGCAAAATGCTACATGACCTTGTCATTACAATGCTCTATGCGATTGTCATCACAATACTCGATTACCATTGTCATCACAATCCTCCATGAACCTTGGGATCACATTGCTTCATGCCCTTGTCATCACAATGCTACATGCTCCTTGAAATCAAAATGATCCATGACCTCTGTCATCACAATGCTCCAAACCCTTGTGATCACAATGTTCCATAACACTTGTCCGCACAACGCTCCAAGATGCCTGTCATCACAATACTCCATACACTTTTCATCACAATTCTCCATGACATTTGTCATCACAATTCTCAATACACTTTTCATCACAGTGCTCCCTGACACTTGTCGTCAGTATGCTCCATGAAACCTGTCATGACAAGGCTCCATGCCTTTTTCATCACAATGATCCATGCCCTTTTCATCACAATGCTCCAAGACCCCTGTAATCACAATGCTCCATGCCCTTGCCATCCAAAGCTCCATGACGCATGTCATCAGAATGTTCCATGGACTTCTCATCACAATGCTCCCTGCTCTTGTCATCACAAAGCACTAAGACCCCTGTAATCACAATGCTCCATGCCCCTTTTCATCTCAATGCTCCTATGAACCCTGTCAGCACAATGAACAATGCCCATCATCATAATGCTTCAGGCAATTGTCATCACAATCAAATCAAAATGCTCCATGACCTCTGTCATCACAATGCTCAAAATCCTGGTGATCACAATGTTGCATAACTCTTATTATCACAACACCCCATGACGCTCATCATCACAATGATCCATGGTCGTCTCATCACAAGGCTCCATGACCTTTGTCATCAAAATTCTCAATAAACTTGTCATCACAATGCTCGCTGACACTTGTCGTCAGAATGCTCCTTGAACCCTGTCACAAAAAGGCTCCATGTCTTTTTCATCACAAAGCCACATGCCGTTTTCATCCCAATGCTGCATGCCATTGTCATCAAAATACACCACAGGCTTGTCATCAGAATGCTCCATGACCCTTGTCATCACAATTCTCCATGCACTTGTCAGCACAATGCTCCCTGACCCTTGTCATCACAATGCTCCAAGCCATTGTCATCACAATGCTCCATGTCTTTGTCAGCAAAATGCTACATGACCTTGTCATTACAATCCTCTATGCGCTTGTCATCACAATACTCCATTTCCATTGTCATCACAATCCTCCATCAACCTTGGGATCACATTGCTTCATGCCCTTGTCATCACAATGCTCCATGCTCCTTGAAATCAAAATGATCCATGACCTCTGTCATCACAATGCTCCAAACCCTTGTGATCACATTGTTCCATAACACTTGTCATCACAACGCTCCATGATGCCTGTCATCACAATACTCCATGCCCTTTTCATCACAATGCTCCATGACCTTTGTCATCACAATTCTCAATACACTTGTGATCACAATGCTCCCTGACACTTGTCATCAGAATGCTCCTTGAAACCCGTCACGAAAAGGCTCCATGCATTTTTCATCACAATGCCCCATGCCATTTTCATCACAATGTTCCATACCATTGTCATCAAAATACTGCACAAGCTTGTCATCAGAATGCTCCCGGACCCTTGTCATCACAATGCTCCATTACCTTTCTCATCAGAATCCTCCATGACACTTGGCATCACAGTGCTACATGCCATTGTCATCACAATAGGCCATTCCAACTGTCATCGCAACAAACCATGAAAGTTATTAGACCAATGTTCCATGCCCTTGTCATCACAATGCTCCATGCCCTTGTTATCACAATGCTCCATGACCCCTGTCATCACAATTCTCCGTTACTCAAGTCATCAGAATGCTTCATGAACTTTGTCATCACAATGGTCCATGCCCTCACCATCAACAGTCTCTGTGACCTTTTTAACCCCAATGCTCCATGAACTTTTCATCACAATGCTCTTTGACCCTTGTCATCACAATGCTCTATGCCTTTCTCAGCACAATGCTCCATGACCCTGGTCATCACAATGCTCCATGCACTTGTCAGCACAATGTTCCATGACACATGTCATCACAGTGCTCCATGACCCCTGTCATCATAATGCTCAGTGACTCCAGTCATCACAATGCTTCATAACGTTTTTCCTCACAATGTTCCAAGCCCGCGTCATCACAAGGCTCTGTGATATTTGTTACCACAATGTTCCATGAACTTTTCATCACAATTCTCTGTGACCCTCGTCATCACACTGCTACATGTCTTTGTCAGAACAATGCTCCATGACCATTGTCATCACAATGTGCCACGCGCATTTCATCAAATGTTCCAAACCTTGTCATTGCAATGCTCCATAAACCTTTTAATCACAATGCTCCATGCACTTCCCATCAAAATGTGCTGTTACCAGAGATATCACAGTATTCTATCCCTAGTCATCACAATACCCCCTCACCCCTGTAATCACAATGTTCGATGACACTGTCATCACACTGCTACATCCCCTTATCAGCACAATCTTCCAAGATTCCTGACATCACAATGTTCCATAACCCATGTCATCAAAATGCTCCATGACCCTTTTCATCCCAAAGCTCCAAGGCCCCTGACATCACAATGTTCTATAACCCCTGCCATCAAAATGTTCCATTACAATTTTCATCAAATTGCTGCATGACCCGGTCATCAAAATGATCCCTGCACTTCTCATCACAATGCACCATGTCCTTGTCATCAAAATGCTCCATGACTGGTCAGCAGAAAGCTCCATGACCCCTGGCATCACAATGCTAAATGTCATTGTCATCACAATGCTCCATGAACCCTCTCATAACATTGCTCAATGCCCTTGCCATCACAAAGCTCCATGACACTTGTCATAACAATTTTCGATGCCCTTCTCATCACAATGCTCCATGTCCTTGTCATTACAATCCTCCATCACCCATGTATCACAGTGTACCGTGCCCTTGTCATCACAATGCGCCATGCCCACTCTCATCACAATAATCCGTGAAACATTTCAGACCAATGCTCATTGCACTTCTCATCACAATGCTCCATTACCACTGTCAACAATGCTCCATGACCCCTGACATCACAATGTTCCACGGCCTTGTGAGCACAAGACTCCATGACCATTGTCATCACAATGCTCCAAGACCCATGTAATCACAATGCTCCATGCCCTTGTCATCACAGAGCTCCATGACGCATGTCATCAGAATGTTCCATGGCCTTCTCCTCACAATGCTCCATGCCCTTGTCATCACAATGCTCCAAGACACTCGTAATCACAATGCTCCTTGCCCCTTTTCATCAGAAGGCTCCATGATATTTTCATCACAAGTCTCCATGGTCAACTCATCACAATTCTCCAAGACCTTGTCATCACCATGCTCCATTCTCTTGTCATCACAATGCTCCATGACTCCTGTCATCACAATACTCCATGAACATTTTCAGCCCAATGCTCCATGACCTTCTCATCACAATGCTCCATGACCAATATCATCACAATGCTCCATGACCACTGTCATCACAACACTCCATGACACCTGACAACACAATGATCCGGGACTCTTGTCATCACAATGCTCCAAGACCCCTGTAATCACAATGCTCCATGACCCCTGTCATCAAAATATTCCATGAACATTTTCAGCCCAATGCTCCATGACCGTTGTCATCACAATGATCCATGCCCTTGTCATCCCAATGTTCCATGACGCCTGTATTCACAGTGCTCCGTGACGCTTGTCATCACAGTGCTCCATGACACCTGTCATCACAATGCTCCATGGCTTTGTCAGCAAAATGCTACATGACCTTGTCATTACAATGCTCTATGCGATTGTCATCACAATACTCGATTACCATTGTCATCACAATCCTCCATGAACCTTGGGATCACATTGCTTCATGCCCTTGTCATCACAATGCTACATGCTCCTTGAAATCAAAATGATCCATGACCTCTGTCATCACAATGCTCCAAACCCTTGTGATCACAATGTTCCATAACACTTGTCCGCACAACGCTCCAAGATGCCTGTCATCACAATACTCCATACACTTTTCATCACAATTCTCCATGACATTTGTCATCACAATTCTCAATACACTTTTCATCACAGTGCTCCCTGACACTTGTCGTCAGTATGCTCCATGAAACCTGTCATGACAAGGCTCCATGCCTTTTTCATCACAATGATCCATGCCCTTTTCATCACAATGCTCCAAGACCCCTGTAATCACAATGCTCCATGCCCTTGCCATCCAAAGCTCCATGACGCATGTCATCAGAATGTTCCATGGACTTCTCATCACAATGCTCCCTGCTCTTGTCATCACAAAGCACTAAGACCCCTGTAATCACAATGCTCCATGCCCCTTTTCATCTCAATGCTCCTATGAACCCTGTCAGCACAATGAACAATGCCCATCATCATAATGCTTCAGGCAATTGTCATCACAATCAAATCAAAATGCTCCATGACCTCTGTCATCACAATGCTCAAAATCCTGGTGATCACAATGTTGCATAACTCTTATCATCACAACACCCCATGACGCTCATCATCACAATGATCCATGGTCGTCTCATCACAAGGCTCCATGACCTTTGTCATCAAAATTCTCAATAAACTTGTCATCACAATGCTCGCTGACACTTGTCGTCAGAATGCTCCTTGAACCCTGTCACAAAAAGGCTCCATGTCTTTTTCATCACAAAGCCACATGCCGTTTTCATCCCAATGCTGCATGCCATTGTCATCAAAATACACCACAGGCTTGTCATCAGAATGCTCCATGACCCTTGTCATCACAATTCTCCATGCACTTGTCAGCACAATGCTCCCTGACCCTTGTCATCACAATGCTCCAAGCCATTGTCATCACAATGCTCCATTACCACTGTCATCAGAATCCTCCATGACACTTGGCATCACAATGCTCCATGCCATTGTCATCACAATGCTCCATGTCTTTGTCAGCAAAATGCTAAATGACCTTGTCATTACAATCCTCTATGCGCTTGTCATCACAATACTCCATTTCCATTGTCATCACAATCCTCCATCAACCTTGGGATCACATTGCTTCATGCCCTTGTCATCACAATGCTCCATGCTCCTTGAAATCAAAATGATCCATGACCTCTGTCATCACAATGCTCCAAACCCTTGTGATCACATTGTTCCATAACACTTGTCATCACAACGCTCCATGATGCCTGTCATCACAATACTCCATGCCCTTTTCATCACAATGCTCCATGACCTTTGTCATCACAATTCTCAATACACTTGTGATCACAATGCTCCCTGACACTTGTCATCAGAATGCTCCTTGAAACCCGTCACGAAAAGGCTCAATGCATTTTTCATCACAATGCCCCATGCCATTTTCATCACAATGTTCCATACCATTGTCATCAAAATACTGCACAAGCTTGTCATCAGAATGCTCCCGGACCCTTGTCATCACAATGCTCCATTACTTTCTCATCAGAATCCTCCATGACACTTGGCATCACAGTGCTACATGCCATTGTCATCACAATAGGCCATTCCAACTGTCATCGCAACAAACCATGAAAGTTATTAGACCGATGTTCCATGCCCTTGTCATCACAATGCTCCATGCCCTTGTTATCACAATGCTCCATGACCCCTGTCATCACAATTCTCCGTTACTCAAGTCATCAGAATGCTTCATGAACTTTGTCATCACAATGGTCCATGCCCTCACCATCAACAGTCTCTGTGACCTTTTTAACCCCAATGCTCCATGAACTTTTCATCACAATGCTCTTTGACACTTGTCATCACAATGCTCTATGCCTTTCTCAGCACAATGCTCCATGACCATTGTCATCACAATGCTCCAAGACCCATGTAATCACAATGCTCCATGCACTTGTCATCACAGAGCTCCATGACGCATGTCATCAGAATGTTCCATGGCCTTCTCCTCACAATGCTCCATGCCCTTGTCATCACAATGCTCCAAGACACTCGTAATCACAATGCTCCATGCCCCTTTTCATCAGAAGGCTCCATGATATTTGTCATCACAAGTCTCCATGGTCAACTCATCACAATGCTCTAAGACCTTGTCATCACCATGCTCCATTCCCTTGTCATCACAATGCTCCTTGACTCCTGTCATCACAATACTCCATGAACATTTTCAGCCCAATGCTCCATGACCTTCTCATCACAATGCTCCATGACCAATATCATCACAATGCTCCATGACCACTGTCATCACAACACTCCATGACACCTGACAACACAATGATGCGGGACTCTTGTCATCACAATGCTCCAAGACCCCTGTAATCACAATGCTCCATGACTCCTGTCATCACAATACTCCATGAACATTTTCAGCCCAATGCTCCATGACACTTGTCATAACAATGATCCATGCCTTTGTCATCCCAATGTTCCATGACCCCTGTATTCACAGTGCTCCGTGACGCTTGTCATCACAGTGCTCCATGACACCTGTCATCACAATGCTCCATGCCTTTGTCAGCAAAATGCTACATGACATTGTCATTACATTGCTCTATACGATTGTCATCACAATACTCGATTACCATTGTCATCACAATCCTCCATGAACCTTGGGATCACATTGCTTCATGCCCTTGTCATCACAATGCTACATGCTCCTTGAAATCAAAATGATCCATGACCTCTGTCATCACAATGCTCCAAACCCTTGTGATCACAATGTTCCATAACACTTGTCCCCACAACGCTCCAAGATGCCTGTCATCACAATACTCCATACACTTTTCATCACAATTCTCCATGACCTTTGTCATCACAATTCTCAATACACTTTTCATCACAGTGCTCCCTGACACTTGTCGTCAGTATGCTCCATGAAACCTGTCATGACAAGGCTCCATGCCTTTTTCATCACAATGATCCATGACCTTTTCATCACAATGCTCCAAGACCCCTGTAATCACAATGCTCCATGCCCTTGCCATCCAAAGCTCCATGACGCATGTCATCAGAATGTTCCATGGACTTCTCATCACAATGCTCCCTGCTCTTGTCATCACAAAGCACTAAGACCCCTGTAATCACAATGCTCCATGCCCCTTTTCATCTCAATGCTCCTATGAACCCTGTCAGCACAATGAACAATGCCCATCATCATAATGCTTCAGGCAATTGTCATCACAATCAAATCAAAATGCTCCATGACCTCTGTCATCACAATGCTCAAAATCCTGGTGATCACAATGTTGCATAACTCTTATCATCACAACACCCCATGACGCTCATCATCACAATGATCCATGGTCGTCTCATCACAAGGCTCCATGACCTTTGTCAACAAAATTCTCAATAAACTTGTCATCACAATGCTCTCTGACACTTGTCGTCAGAATGCTCCTTGAACCTTGTCACAAAAAGGATCCATATCTTTTTCATCACAAAGCCACATGCCGTTTTCATCCCAATGCTGCATGCCATTGTCATCAAAATACACCACAGGTTTGTTATCAGAATTCTCCATGACCCTTGTCATCACAATTCTCCATGCACTTGTCAGCACAATGCTCCCTGACCCTTGTCATCACAATGCTCCAAGCCATTGTCATCACAATGCTCCATTACCATTGTCATCAGAATCCTCCATGACACTTGGCATCACAATGCTCCATGCCATTGTCATCACAATGCTCCATGTCTTTGTCAGCAAAATGCTAAATGACCTTGTCATTACAATCCTCTATGCGCTTGTCATCACAATACTCCATTTCCATTGTCATCACAATCCTCCATCAACCTTGGGATCACATTGCTTCATGCCCTTGTCATCACAATGCTCCATGCTCCTTGAAATCAAAATTATCCATGACCTCTGTCATCACAATGCTCCAAACCCTTGTGATCACATTGTTCCATAACACTTGTCATCACAACGCCCCATGATGCCTGTCATCACAATACTCCATGCCCTTTTCATCACAATGCTCCATGACCATTGTCATCACAATTCTCAATACACTTGTGATCACAATGCTCCCTGACACTTGTCATCAGAATGCTCCTTGAAACCCATCACGAAAAGGCTCCATGCTTTTTTCATCACAATGCCCCATGCCATTTTCATCACAATGTTCCATACCATTGTCATCAAAATACTCCACAAGCTTGTCATCAGAATGCTCCCGGACCCTTGTCATCACAATGCTCCATTACCTTTCTCATCAGAATCCTCCATGACACTTGGCATCACAGTGCTACATGCCATTGTCATCACAATGGGCCATTACATATGTCATCACAATGCTCCCTGACACTTATCTTCACAATACTGCATGACCTGGTCATCACAATGCTCCATGCCCTTGTTATCACAATAGGCCATTCCAACTGTCATCGCAACAAACCATGAAAGTTATTAGACCAATGTTCCATGCCCTTGTCATCACAATGCTCCATGCCCTTGTTATCACAATGCTCCATGACCCCTGTCATCACAATGCTCCGTTACTCCAGTCATCACAATGCTTCATGAACTTTGTCATCACAGTGGTCCATGCCCTCACCATCAACGGTCTCTGTGACCTTTTTAACCCCAATGCTCCATGAACTTTTCATCACAATGCTCTTTGACCCTTGTGATCACAAAGATCTATTCCTTTCTCAGCACAATGCTCCATGACCCTGGTCATCACAATGCTCCATGCCCCTTTTCATCTCAATGCTCCCTGAACCCTGTCATCACAGTGCACGATGCCCATCATCATAACACTTCAGTCTATTGTCATCACAATGAAATTAATATTCTCCATGACCTCTGACATCATAATGCTACAAACCCTTGTGATCACAATGTTCCATAAAACTTATCATCACAACACCCCATGACGCTCATCATCACAATTATCCATGGTCTTATCATCACAATGCTCCATGATCTTTGTCATCACGATGCTCAATACACTTTTCATCACAATGCTCCCTGACACTTGTCGTCAGTATGCTCCATGAACCCTGTCATGACAAGGCTCCATGCCTTTATCATCACAATGATCCATGCCTTTTCATCACAATGTTCCAAGACCCCTGCAATCACAATGCTCCATGCACTTCTCATCCAAATGCTCTCTCACATGAGATATCACAGTGTTCCATCACTAGTCATCACACTCCTCCCTCAACCCTGTTATCACAATGTTCCATGACCCCTGTTATCACAATGCTACATCCCCTTATCAGCACAATGTTCCATGACCCCTGACATCACAATGTTCCATAACCACTGTCATCAAAATGCTCCATGACCCTTTTCATCCCAAAGCTCCATGACCCCTGGAATCACAGTGTTCTATAACCCCTGTCATCAAAATGTTCCATTGCACTTTTCATCAAATTGCTGCATGACCCTGTCATCAAAATGCTCCCTGCCCTTCTCATAACAATGCACCACACGCTGGTCATCAAAATGCTCCATGACCTTTGTCATCACAAAGCTCCATGGCCCTTGGCATCACAATGCTCCATGTCATTGTCATCACAATGCTCCAAGAAAACTCTCTTCACATTGCTATATGCACTTGTCATCACAAATCTCCATGACACTTGTCATCACAATGCTCGATGCCCTTCTCATCATAATGCTCGATGTCCTTGTCATTACAATCCTCCATGACCCATGTATCACAGTGTACCGTGACCTTGTCATCACAATGCTCCAAGCCCACTCTCATCACAATAATCCATGAAACATTTCAGACCAATGCTCAATGCCCTTCTCATCAAAATGCTCCATTACCTCTATCAACAATGCTCCATGACCCCTGCCATCACAATGTTCCACGGCCTTGTGATCACAAGGCTCCATGACCATTGTCATCACAATGCTCCAAGACCCATGTAATCACAATGCTCCATGCCCTTGTCATCACAAAGCTCCATGACACATGTCATCAGAATGTTCCATGGCCATCTCCTCACAATGCTCCTTGCCCTTGTCATCACAATGCTCCAAGACACTCGTAATCACAATGCTCCATGCCCCTTTTCATCAGAAGGCTCCATGATATTTGTCCTCACAAGTCTCCATGGTCAACTCATCACAATGCTCCAAGACCTTGTCATCACCATGCTCCATTCCCTTGTCATCACAATGCTCCCTGACACTTGTCGTCAGTATGCTCCATGAACTCTGTCATGACAAGGCTCCATGCCTTTTTCATCACAATGATCCATGCCCTTTTCATCACAGTTCTCCAAGACCACTGTAATCATAATGCTCCTTGCCCTTGTCATCACAAAGCTCCATGATGCATATCATCAGAATGTTCCATGCACTTTTCATCACAATGCTCCATGCCCTTGTCATCACAATGCTCCAAGACCCCTGTAATCACAATGCTCCATACCCCTTTTCATCTCAATGCTCCATGAACACTGTCATAACAATGCACCATGCCCATCATCATAATGCTTCAGGCTATTGTCATCACAGTGAAATCAAAATGCTCCATGACCTTTGTCATCACAAAGCTCCATGACCCTTGGCATCACAATGCTCCATGTCATTGTCATCACAATGCTCCATGAAACCTCTCTTCACATTGCTCCATGTCCTTGTCATCACAAATCTCCATGACACTTGTCATCACAATGCTCGATGCCCTTCTCATCATAATGCTCCATGTCCTTGTCATTACAATCCTCCATGACCCATGTATCATAGTGTACCGTGCCCTTGTCATCACAATGCCCCATGCCCACTCTCATCACAATAATCCATGAAGCATTTCAGACCAATGCTCAATGCCCTTCTCATCACATTGCTCCATTACCTCTATCAACAATGCTCCATGACCCCTGCCATCACAATGTTCCACGGCCTTTTGATCACAAGGCTCCATGACCATTGTCATCACAATGCTCCAAGAGCCATGTAATCACAATGCTCCATGCCCTTGTCATCACAAAGCTCCATGACACATGTCATCAGAATGTTCCATGGCCTTCTATTCACAATGCTCCATGCCCTTGTCATCACAATGCTCCATACCCTCGTAATCACAATGCTCCATGCCCCTTTTCATCAGAATGCTCCATGAGACTTGTCATCACAAGTCTCCATGGTCATCTCATCACAATGCTCCAAGACCTTGTCATCACCATGCTCCATTCCCTGGTCATCACAATGTTCCATGACCCCTGTCATCACAAGGCTCCATGACCCTTCTCATCACAATGCTCCAAACCCCTGTAATCACAATGCTCCATGCCCCTTTTCATCACAATGCTCCATGAACCCTGTCATCACAATGCACCATGCCCATCATCATAATGCTTCAGGCTATTGTCATCACAGTGAAATCAAAATGCTCCATGACCTCTGTCATCACAATGCTCCAAACCCTGGTGATCTCAATGTTGCATAACACTTATCATCACAAAACCCCATGACGCTAATGATCACTATTATCCATGGTCTTCTCATCACAAGGCTCCATGACCTTTGTCATCACAATTCTCAATACTCTTTTCATCACAATGCTCCCTGACACTTGTCGTCAGTATGCTCCATGAAATCTGTCATGACAAGGCTCCATGCCTTTTTCATCACAATGATCCATGCCCTTTTCATCACAGTGCTCCAAGACCACTGTAATCATAATGCTCCTTGCCCTTGTCATCACAAAGCTCCATGATGCATATCATCAGAATGTTCTATGCATTTCTCATCACAATGCTCCATGCCCTTGTCATCACAATGCTCCAAGACCCCTGTAATCACAATGCTCCATGCCCCTTTTCATCTCAATGCTCCATGAACACTGTCATAACAATGCACCATGCCCATCATCATAATGCTTCAGGCTATTGTCATCACAGTGAAATCAAAATGCTCCATGACCTCTGTCATCACAATGCTCCAAACCCTGGTGATCACAATGTTGCAAAACACTTATCATCACAACACCCCATGACGCTCATCATCACAATTATCCATGGTCTTCTCATCACAATGCTCCATGACCTTTGTCATCACAATTCTCAATACACTTGTCATCACAATGCTCCCTGACACTTGTCATCAGAATGCACCTTGAACCCTGTGACGAAAAGGCTCCATGCCTTTTTCATCACAAATCCCCATGCTGTTTTCATCCCAAAGCTCCATGCCATTGTCATCAAAATACTACACAAGCTTGTCATCAGAATGCTCCATGACCCTTGTCATCACAATTCTCCATGCACTTGTCAGCACAATGCTCCCTGACCCTTTTCATCACAATGATCCAAGCCATTGTCATCACAATGCTCCATTACCTTTGTCATTAGAATCCTCCATGACACTTGGAATCACAGTGCTCCAAGCCATTGTCATCACAATGGGCCATTACATATGTAATCACAATGCTCCCTGACACCTCTCTTCACAATACTGCATGATCTGGTCATCACAATGCTCCATGCTCTTGTCTTCATAATGCGCCATTCCAACTGTCATCACAATAATCCATGAAACTTATTAGACCAATGGTCCATGCCCTTGTCATCACATTGCTCCATGCTCTTGTTATCACAATGTTTAAGACCCCTGTAATCAGAATGCCCCATGCCCCTTTTCATCAGTATGCTCCATGAGACTTGTCATCGCAAGGCTCCATGGTTTTCTCATCACAATGCTCCAGGACCTTGTCATCACAATGGTTCACGACATTGTCATGAAAATTCTCAATGGCCCTTGTCTTCATAATGCTCCAAGCCCTAGTCATCACAGTGCTCCATTATATTTGTCATCACAATCCTCCCTTGCATTTGGCATCACTATGCTCCATGCTATTGTCATCGCAATGGACCATGATATATTTCATCACAATGCCCCCTGACACCTGTCTTCACAATACTCCATGCCCTTGTCATCACAGTGCTCCATGCCCTGGTCATCACAATGCACCATGTCCACTGTCATCAAAATAATCTATGAAACTTGTAAGACCAATGCTCAATGCCCCTGTCATAACAATGCTCCATGACCTTGTCATCACAATGCTCCATGACCCCTGTCATCACAATACTCCATGTACATTTTCAGCCCAGTGCTCCATGACCCTTGTCATCACAATGATCCATGCACTTGTCATCCCAATGTGCCATGACGCCTGTAATCACAGTGCTCCATGACATCTGTCATCACAGTGCTCCATGCCTTTGTCAGCAAAATGCTACATGACCTTGTCATTACAATGCTCTATGCGATTGTCATCACAATACTCCATTACCATTGTCATCACAATCCTCCAGGAACATTGGGATCACATTGCTTCAGGCCCTTGTCATCAAAATGCTCCATACTCCTTGAAATCAAATTGATCCATGACCTCTGTCATCACAATGCTCCAAACCCTTGTGATCAAAATGTTCAATAACACTTGTCCTCACAACGCTCCATGATGCCTGTCATCACAATACTCCATGCCATTTTCATCACAATGCTCCATGAACTTTGTCATCACAATTCTCCATACACTTGTCATCAAAATGCTCCCTGACACTTGTCGTCAGAATGCTCCTTGAACTGTGTCACGAAAAGGCTCCATGCCATTTTCATCACAAATCCACATGCCGTTTTCATCCCAGTGCTCCATGCCATTGTCATCAAAATACTCCACAAGCTTGTCATCAGAATGCTCCATGACGCTTGTCATCACAATTCTCCGTGCACTTGTCAGCAAAATGCTCCCTGACCCTTATCATCACAATGCTCCAAGCCATTGTCATCACAATGCTCCATTACCTTTGTCATCAGAATCCTCCATGACACTTGGCATCACAATGCTCCATGCCATTGTCATCAAAATGGGCCATTACATATGTCATCACAATGCTCCCTGACACCTCTCTTCACAATACTGCATAACCTGGTCATCACAATGCTCCATGCCCTTGTCATCACAATGTGCCATTCCAACTCTCATCACAATAATCCATGAAACTTATTAGACCAATGCTCCTTGCCCTTGTTATCATGCACCATGTCCAATGTCATCACAATAATCTATTAAACTTGTCAGACCAATGCTCCATTCCCCTGTCATCACTATGTTCCATGCCCTTGTCATCACAATGCTCCATGACCCTTGTCATCACAATGCTCCGTGAATCCAGTCATCACAATGCTTCATAACGTTTGTCATCACAACGGTCCATGCCTGCGTCATCGCAAGGCTCTGTGACCTTTGTAACCACAATGCTCCATGAACTTTTCATCACAATTCTCCGTGGCCATTGTCATCACAATGCTCCATGCCTTTTTCAGAACAATGCTCCATGACCCTTGTCATCACAATGTGCCATGTGCTTTTCATCACAATGATCCACAACCTTGTCATCGCTATGCTCCATAAACCTTGTAATCACAATTCTCCATGCACTTCTCATCCAAATGCTCTCTCACATGAGATATCACAATGTTCCATCACTAGTCATCACAATCCTCCCTCACCCCTGTTATCACAATGTTCCATGACCCCTGTCATCACAATGCTACATCCCCTTATCAGCACAATTTTCCATGACCCCTGACGTCACAATGTTCCATAACCCCTGTCATCAAAATGCTCCATGAACATTTTCATCCCAAAGCTCTATGACACCTGGCATCACAATGTTCTATAACCCCTGTCATCAAAATATTACATTACACTTTTCATCAAATTGCTGCATGACCCTGTCATCAAAATGCTCCCAGCCCTTCTCATCACAATGCACCACACACTTGTCATCAAAATGCTCCATGACCATGGACATCACTAAGTTCCATGAACCTTGGCATCACAATGCTCCATGCCATGGACATCACAATGCTCCATGAACCCTCTCATCACATTGCTCCATGCACTTGTTATCACAAAGCAACATGACACTTGTCATCACAATTCTCGATGCCCTTCTCATCACAATGCTCCATGTCCTTGTCATTACAATCCTCCATCACCCATGTATCACAGTGTACCGTGCCCTTGTCATCACAATGCGCCATGCCCACTCTCATCACAATAATCCATGAAACATTTCAGACCAATGCTCATTGCACTTCTCATCACAATGCTCCATTACCACTGTCAACAATGCTCCATGACCCCTGACATCACAATGTTCCACGGCCTTGTGATCACAAGACTCCATGACCATTGTCATCACAATGCTCCAAGACCCATGTAATCACAATGCTCCATGCCCTTGTCATCACAGAGCTCCATGACGCATGTCATCAGAATGTTCCATGGCCTTCTCCTCACAATGCTCCATGCCCTTGTCATCACAATGCTCCAAGACACTCGTAATCACAATGCTCCTTGCCCCTTTTCATCAGAAGGCTCCATGATATTTTCATCACAAGTCTCCATGGTCAACTCATCACAATGCTCCAAGACCTTGTCATCACCATGCTCCATTCTCTTGTCATCACAATGCTCCATGACTCCTGTCATCACAATACTCCATGAACATTTTCAGCCCAATGCTCCATGACCTTCTCATCACAATGCTCCATGACCAATATCATCACAATGCTCCATGACCACTGTCATCACAACACTCCATGACACCTGACAACACAATGATCCGGGACTCTTGTCATCACAATGCTCCAAGACCCCTGTAATCACAATGCTCCATGACCCCTGTCATCAAAATATTCCATGAACATTTTCAGCCCAATGCTCCATGACCATTGTCATCACAATGTTCCATGCCCTTGTCATCCCAATGTTCCATGACGCCTGTATTCACAGTGCTCCGTGACGCTTGTCATCACAGTGCTCCATGACACCTGTCATCACAATGCTCCATGGCTTTGTCAGCAAAATGCTACATGACCTTGTCATTACAATGCTCTATGCGATTGTCATCACAATACTCGATTACCATTGTCATCACAATCCTCCATGAACCTTGGGATCACATTGCTTCATGCCCTTGTCATCACAATGCTACATGCTCCTTGAAATCAAAATGATCCATGACCTCTGTCATCACAATGCTCCAAACCCTTGTGATCACAATGTTCCATAACACTTGTCCGCACAACGCTCCAAGATGCCTGTCATCACAATACTCCATACACTTTTCATCACAATTCTCCATGACATTTGTCATCACAATTCTCAATACACTTTTCATCACAGTGCTCCCTGACACTTGTCGTCAGTATGCTCCATGAAACCTGTCATGACAAGGCTCCATGCCTTTTTCATCACAATGATCCATGCCCTTTTCATCACAATGCTCCAAGGCCCCTGTAATCACAATGCTCCATGCCCTTGCCATCCAAAGCTCCATGACGCATGTCATCAGAATGTTCCATGGACTTCTCATCACAATGCTCCCTGCTCTTGTCATCACAAAGCACTAAGACCCCTGTAATCACAATGCTCCATGCCCCTTTTCATCTCAATGCTCCTATGAACCCTGTCAGCACAATGAACAATGCCCATCATCATAATGCTTCAGGCAATTGTCATCACAATCAAATCAAAATGCTCCATGACCTCTGTCATCACAATGCTCAAAATCCTGGTGATCACAATGTTGCATAACTCTTATTATCACAACACCCCATGACGCTCATCATCACAATGATCCATGGTCGTCTCATCACAAGGCTCCATGACCTTTGTCATCAAAATTCTCAATAAACTTGTCATCACAATGCTCGCTGACACTTGTCGTCAGAATGCTCCTTGAACCCTGTCACAAAAAGGCTCCATGTCTTTTTCATCACAAAGCCACATGCCGTTTTCATCCCAATGCTGCATGCCATTGTCATCAAAATACACCACAGGCTTGTCATCAGAATGCTCCATGACCCTTGTCATCACAATTCTCCATGCACTTGTCAGCACAATGCTCCCTGACCCTTGTCATCACAATGCTCCAAGCCATTGTCATCACAATGCTCCATTACCACTGTCATCAGAATCCTCCATGACACTTGGCATCACAATGCTCCATGCCATTGTCATCACAATGCTCCATGTCTTTGTCAGCAAAATGCTAAATGACCTTGTCATTACAATCCTCTATGCGCTTGTCATCACAATACTCCATTTCCATTGTCATCACAATCCTCCATCAACCTTGGGATCACATTGCTTCATGCCCTTGTCATCACAATGCTCCATGCTCCTTGAAATCAAAATGATCCATGACCTCTGTCATCACAATGCTCCAAACCCTTGTGATCACATTGTTCCATAACACTTGTCATCACAACGCTCCATGATGCCTGTCATCACAATACTCCATGCCCTTTTCATCACAATGCTCCATGACCTTTGTCATCACAATTCTCAATACACTTGTGATCACAATGCTCCCTGACACTTGTCATCAGAATGCTCCTTGAAACCCGTCACGAAAAGGCTCCATGCATTTTTCATCACAATGCCCCATGCCATTTTCATCACAATGTTCCATACCATTGTCATCAAAATACTGCACAAGCTTGTCATCAGAATGCTCCCGGACCCTTGTCATCACAATGCTCCATTACCTTTCTCATCAGAATCCTCCATGACACTTGGCATCACAGTGCTACATGCCATTGTCATCACAATAGGCCATTCCAACTGTCATCGCAACAAACCATGAAAGTTATTAGACCAATGTTCCATGCCCTTGTCATCACAATGCTCCATGCCCTTGTTATCACAATGCTCCATGACCCCTGTCATCACAATTCTCCGTTACTCAAGTCATCAGAATGCTTCATGAACTTTGTCATCACAATGGTCCATGCCCTCACCATCAACAGTCTCTGTGACCTTTTTAACCCCAATGCTCCATGAACTTTTCATCACAATGCTCTTTGACCCTTGTCATCACAATGCTCTATGCCTTTCTCAGCACAATGCTCCATGACCCTGGTCATCACAATGCTCCATGCACTTGTCAGCACAATGTTCCATGACACATGTCATCACAGTGCTCCATGACCCCTGTCATCATAATGCTCAGTGACTCCAGTCATCACAATGCTTCATAACGTTTTTCCTCACAATGTTCCAAGCCCGCGTCATCACAAGGCTCTGTGATATTTGTTACCACAATGTTCCATGAACTTTTCATCACAATTCTCTGTGACCCTCGTCATCACAATGCTACATGTCTTTGTCAGAACAATGCTCCATGACCATTGTCATCACAATGTGCCACGCGCATTTCATCAAATGTTCCAAACCTTGTCATTGCAATGCTCCATAAACCTTTTAATCACAATGCTCCATGCACTTCCCATCAAAATGTGCTGTTACCAGAGATATCACAGTATTCTATCCCTAGTCATCACAATACCCCCTCACCCCTGTAATCACAATGTTCGATGACACTGTCATCACACTGCTACATCCCCTTATCAGCACAATCTTCCAAGATTCCTGACATCACAATGTTCCATAACCCATGTCATCAAAATGCTCCATGACCCTTTTCATCCCAAAGCTCCAAGACCCCTGACATCACAATGTTCTATAACCCCTGCCATCAAAATGTTCCATTACAATTTTCATCAAATTGCTGCATGACCCGGTCATCAAAATGATCCCTGCACTTCTCATCACAATGCACCATGTCCTTGTCATCAAAATGCTCCATGACTGGTCAGCAGAAAGCTCCATGATCCCTGGCATCACAATGCTAAATGTCATTGTCATCACAATGCTCCATGAACCCTCTCATAACATTGCTCAATGCCCTTGCCATCACAAAGCTCCATGACACTTGTCATAACAATTTTCGATGCCCTTCTCATCACAATGCTCCATGCCTTTGTCATTACAATCCTGCATGATGAATGTATCATAGTGTTCCGTACCCTTGTCATCAAAATGCTCCATGCCCACTCTCATCAAAATAATACATGAAATATTTCAGACCAATATTCCATGCCCTTCTCATCACAATGCTAGATTACCTCTGTCATAACAATGCACCATGACCCCTGCCATCACAATGTTCCAGGGCCTAGTCTTCACTAGGTTCCATGACACTTTTTATCACAATGCTGAAAACCACTGTAATCACAATGCTCCATGCCCTTCTCATCACAAAGCTCCATGACGCATGTCATCAGAATGTTCCATGGCCATCTCATCACAATGCTCAATGCCCTTGTCATCACAATGCTCCAAGACCCTTGTAACCACAATGCTCCATGCCCCTTTCATCTCAATGCTCCCTGAACCCTGTGATCAGAGTGCATGATGCCCATCATCATATTACTTCAGTCTATTGTCATCACAATGAAATTAATATTCTCCATGACCTCTGACATCATAATGCTACAAACCCTTGTGATCACAATGTTCCATAAAACTTATCATCACAGCACCCCATGACGCTCATCATCACAATTATCCATGGTCTTATCATCACAATGCTCCACGATCTTTGTCATCACGATGCTCAATACACTTTTCATCACAATGCTCCCTGACACTTGTCGTCAGTATGCTCCATGAACCCTGTCATGACAAGGCTCCATGCCTTTATCATCACAATGATCCATGCCTTTTCATCGCAATGCTCCAAGACCCCTGCAATCACAATGCTCCATGCACTTGTCATCCAAATGCTCTCTCACTTTAGATATCACAATATTCCATCACTAGTCATCACATTCCTCCCTCAACCCTGTTATCACAATGTTCCATGACCCCTGTTATCACAATGCTACATCCCCTTATCAGCACAATGTTCCATGACCCCTGACATCACAATGTTCCATAACCACTGTCATCAAAATGCTCCATGACCCTTTTCATCCCAAAGCTCCATGACCCCTGGAATCACAGTGTTCTATAACCCCTGTCATCAAAATGTTCCATTGCACTTTTCATCAAATTGCTGCATGACTCTGTCATCAAAATGCTCCCTGCCCTACTCATAACAATGCACCACACGCTGGTCTTCAAATTCTCCATGACCTTTGTCATCACAAAGCTCCATGACCCTTGGCATCACAATGCTCCATGTCATTGTCATCACAATGCTCCATGAAACCTCTCTTCACATTGCTCCATGTCCTTGTCATCACAAATCTCCATGACACTTGTCATCACAATGCTCGATGCCCTTCTCATCATAATGCTCCATGTCCTTGTCATTACAATCCTCCATGACCCATGTATCACACTGTACCGTGCCCTTGTCATCACAATGCTCCATGCCCACTCTCATCACAATAATCCATGAAATATTTCAGACCAATGCTCAATGCCCTTCTCATCACAATGCTCCAGTACCTCTATCAACAATGCTCCATGACCCCTGCCATCACAATGTTCCACGGCCTTGTGATCACAAGGCTCCATGACCATTGTCATAACAATGCTCCAAGACCCATGTAATCACAATGCTCCATGCCCTTGTCATCACAAAGCTCCATGACACATGTCATCAGAATGTTCCATGGCCATCTCCTCACAATGCTCCATGCCCTTGTCATCACAATGCTTCAAGACACTCGTAATCACAATGCTCCATGCCCCTTTTCATCAGAAGGCTCCATGATATTTGTCATCACAAGTCTCCATGGTCAAATCATCACAATGCTCCAAGACCTTGTCATCACCATGCTCCATTCCCTTGTCATCACAATGCTCCCTGACACTTGTCGTCAGTATGCTCCATGAACTCTGTCATGACAAGGCTCCATGCCTTTTTCATCACAATGATCCATGCCCATTTCATCACAGTTCTCCAAGACCACTGTAATCATAATGCTCCTTGCCCTTGTCATCACAAAGCTCCATGATGCATATCATCAGAATGTTCCATGCACTTCTCATCACAATGCTCCATGCCCTTGTCATCAAAATGCTCCAAGACCCCTGTAATCACAATGCTCCATGCCCCTTTTCATCTCAATGCTCCATGAACACTGTCATAACAATGCACCATGCCCATCATCATAATGCTTCAGGCTATTGTCATCACAGTGAAATCAAAATGCTCCATGACCTTTGTCATCACAAAGCTCCATGACCCTTGGCATCACAATGCTCCATGTCATTGTCATCACAATGCTCCATGAAACCTCTCTTCACATTGCTCCATGCCCTTGTCATCACAAATCTGCATGACACTTGTCATCACAATGCTCGATGCCCTTCTCATCATAATGCTCCATGTCCTTGTCATTACAATCCTCCATGACCCATGTATCACAGTGTACCGTGCCCTTGTCATCACAATGCTCCATGCCCACTCTCATCACAATAATCCATGAAACATTTCAGACCAATGCTCAATGCCCTTCTCATCACAATGCTCCATTACCTCTATCAACAATGCTCCATGACCCCTGCCATCACAATGTTCCACGGCCTTGTGATCACAAGGCTCCATGACAATTGTCATCACAATGCTCCAAGTCCCATGTAATCACAATTCTCCATGCCCTTGTCATCACAAAGCTCCGTGACACATGTCATCAGAATGTTCCATGGCCATCTCCTCACAATGCTCCATGCCCTTGTCATCACAATGCTCAAAGACACTCGTAATCACAATGCTCCATGCCCCTTTTCATCAGAAGGCTCCATGATATTTGTCATCACAAGTCTCCATGGTCAACTCATCACAATGCTCCAAGACGTTGTCATCACCATGCTCCATTCCCTTGTCATCACAATGCTCCCTGACACTTCTCGTCAGTATGCTCCATGAACTCTGTCATGACAAGGCTCCATGCCTTTTTCATCACAATGATCCATGCCCTTTTCATCACAGTTCTCCAAGACCACTGTAATCATAATGCTCCTTGCCCTTGTCATCACAAAGCTCCATGATGCATATCATCAGAATGTTCCATGCACTTCTCATCACAATGTTCCATGCCCTTGTCATCACAATGCTCCAAGACCCCTGTAATCACAATGCTCCATGCCCCTTTTCATCTCAATGCTCCATGAACACTGTCATAACAATGCACCATGCCCATCATCATAATGCTTCAGGCTATTGTCATCACAGTGAAATCAAAATGCTCCATGACCTTTGTCATCACAAAGCTCCATGACCCTTGGCATCACAATGCTCCATGTCATTGTCATCACAATGCTCCATGAAACCTCTCTTCACATTGCTCCATGCCCTTGTCATCACAAATCTCCATGACACTTGTCATCACAATGCTCGATGCCCTTCTCATCATAATGC
Organism: Mesoplodon densirostris; assembly: GCF_025265405.1. NCBI lineage: Eukaryota > Metazoa > Chordata > Mammalia > Artiodactyla > Ziphiidae > Mesoplodon > Mesoplodon densirostris. The sequence continues at coordinate 9,948,253 of NW_026778195.1, read as the reverse complement.
TCCATGTCCTTGTCATTACAATCCTCCATGACCCATGTATCACAGTGTACCGTGCCCTTGTCATCACAATGCTCCATGCCCACTCTCATCACAATAATCCATGAGACATTTCAGACCGATGCTCAATGCCCTTCTCATCACAATGCTCCATTACCTCTATCAACAATGCTCCATGACCCCTGCCATCACAATGTTCCACGGCCTTGTGATCACAAGGCTCCATGACCATTGTCATCACAATGCTCCAAGACCCATGTAATCACAATGCTCCATGCCCTTGTCATCACAAAACTCCATGACACATGTCATCAGATTGTTCCATGGCCTTCTCCTCACAATGCTCCATGCCCTTGTCATCACAATGCTCCATACCCTCGTAATCACAATGCTCCATGTCCCTTTTCATCAGAATGCTCCATGAGACTTGTCATCACAAGTCTCCATGGTCATCTCATCACAATGCTCCAAGACCTTGTCATCACCATGCTCCATTCCCTGGTCATCACAATGCTCCATGACCCCTGTCATCACAAGGCTCCATGACCCTTCTCATCACAATGCTCCAAACCCCTGTAATCACAATGCTCCATGCCCCTTTTCATCACAATGCTCCATGAACACTGTCATCACAATGAACCATGCCCATCATCATAATGCTTCAGGCTATTGTCATCACATTGAAATCAAAATGCTCCATGACCTCTGTCATCACAATGCTCCAAACCCTGGTGATCACAATGTTGCATAACACTTATCATCACAAAACCCCATGACGCTAATCATCACTATTATCCATGGTTTTCTCATCACAAGGCTCCATGACCTTTGTCATCACAATTCTCAATACTCTTTTCATCACAATGCTCCCTGACACTTGTCATCAGTATGCTCCATGAACTCTGTCATGACAAGGCTCCATGCCTTTTTCATCACAATGATCCATGCCCTTTTCATCACAGTGCTCCAAGACCACTGTAATCATAATGCTCCTTGCCCTTGTCATCACAAAGCTCCATGATGCATATCATCAGAATGTTCCATGCACTTCTCATCACAATGCTCCATGTCCTTGTCATCACAATGCTCCAAGACCCCTGTAATCACAATGCTCCATGCCCCTTTTCATCTCAGTGCTCCATGAACACTGTCATAACAATGCATCATGCCCATCATCATAATGCTTCAGGCTGTTGTCTTCACAGTGAAATCAAAATGCTCCATGACCTCTGTCATCACAATGCTCCAAACCCTGGTGATCACAATGTTGCAAAACACTTATCATCACAACACCCCATGACGCTCATCATCACAATTATCCATTGTCTTCTCATCACAATGCTCCATAACCTTTGTCATCACAATTCTCAATACACTTGTCATCACAATGCTCCCTGACACTTGTCGTCAGAATGCACCTTGAACCCTGTGACGAAAAGGCTCCATGCCTTTTTCATCACAAAGCCCCATGCAGTTTTCATCCCAAAGCTCCATGCCATTGTCATCAAAATACTACACAAGCTTGTCATCAGAATGCTCCATGACCCTTGTCATCACAATTCTCCATGCACTTGTCAGCACAATGCTCCCTGACCCTTGTCATCACAATGATCCAAGCCATTGTCATCACAATGCTCCATTACCTTTGTCATTAGAATCCTCCATGACACTTGGAATCACAATGCTCCAAGCAATTGTCATCACAATGGGCCATTACATATGTAATCACAATGCTCCCTGACACCTCTCTTCACAGTACTGCATGACCTGGTCATCACAATGCTCCATGCTCTTGTCTTCATAATGCACCATTCCAACTGTCATCACAATAATCCATGAAACTTATTAGACCAATGGTCCATGCCCTTGTGATCACATTGCTCCATGCTCTTGTTATCACAATGTTCCAAGACCCCTGTAATCAGAATGCCCCATGCCCCTTTTCATCAGTATGCTCCATGAGACTTGTCATCGCAAGGCTCCATGGTTTTCTCATCACAATGCTCCAGGACCTTGTCATCACAATGGTTCACGACATTGTCATGAAAATTCTCAATGGCCCTTGTCTTCATAATGCTCCAAGCCCTAGTCATCACAGTGCTCCATTATATTTGTCATCACAATCCTCCCTTGCATTTTGCATCACTATGCTCCATGCTATTGTCATTTTAATGGACCATGACATATTTCATCACAATGCCCCCTGACACCTGTCTTCACAATACTCCATGCCCTTGTCATCACAATGTTCCATGCCCTTGTCTTCACAATGCACCATGTCCACTGTCATCACAATAATCTATGAAACTTGTCAGACCAATGCTCCATGCCCCTGTCATAACAATGCTCCATGACCTTGTCATCACAATGCTCCATGTCCCCTGTCATCACAATATTCCATGAATATTTTCAGCCCAGTGCTCCATGACCCTTGTCATCACAATGATCCATGCACTTGTCATCCCAATGTTCCATGACGCTTGTAATCACAGTGCTCCATGACATCTGTCATCACAATGCTCCATGCCTTTGTCAGCAAAATGCTACATGACCTTGTCATTACAATGCTCTATGCGCATGTCCTCACAATACTCCATTACCATTGTCATCACAATCCTCCAGGAACCTTGGGATCACATTGCTTCAGGCCCTTGTCATCAAAATGCTCCATGGTCCTTGAAATCAAAATGATCCATGACCTCTGACATCACAATGCTCCAAACCCTTGTGATCAAAATGTTCAATAACACTTGTCCTCACAACGCTCCATGATGCCTGTCATCACAAAACTCCATGCCCTTTTCATCACAATGCTCCATGAACTTTGTCATCACAATTCTCCATACACTTGTCATCAAAATGCTCCCTGACACTTGTCGTCAGAATGCTCCTTGAACTGTGTCACGAAAAGGCTCCATGCCATTTTCATCACAAATCCACATGCCATTTTCATCCCAGTGCTCCATGCCATTGTCATCAAAATACTCCACAAGCTTGTCATCAGAATGCTCCATGACGCTTGTCATCACAATTCTCCGTGCACTTGTCAGCAAAATGCTCCCTGACCCTTATCATCACAATGCTCCAAGCCATTGTCATCACAATGCTCCATTACCTTTGTCATCAGAATCCTCCAAGACACTTGGCATCACAATGCTCCATGCCATTGTCATCACAATGGGCCATTACATATGTCATCACAATGCTCCCTGACACCTCTCTTCACAATACTGCATAACCTGGTCATCACAATGCTCCATGCCCTAGTCATCACAATGTGCCATTCCAACTCTCATCACAATAATCCATGAAACTTATTAGACCGATGCTCCTTGCCCTTGTTATCACAATGTTCCAAGACCCCTGTAATCAGAATGCTCCATGCCCCTTTTCATCAGAATGCTCCATATGACATGTCATCAGAAGGCTCCATTGATTTCTCATCACAATGCTCCATGACCTTTGTCATCACAATGCTCCAAGACCCATGTAATCACAATGCTTCATGCCCCTGTCAACGCAATGGACCGTGACATTTGGCATCACAATGCTCCATGGCATTGTCTTTGAAATTGACCATGACATATGTCATCACAATGCCCCCTTACACCTGTTTTAACAATACTCCATGCCCTTGTCATCACAATGCTCCATGCCCTTGTCATCACAATGCACCATGTCCACTGTCATCATAAAAATCTATGAAACTTGTCAGACCAATGCTCCATGCCCCTGTCATAACAATGCTCCATGACCTTGTCATCACAATGCTCCATGACCCCTGTCATCACAATACTCCATTAACATTTTCAGCCCAGTGCTCCATGACTCTTGTCATCACAATGATCCACGCACTTGTCATCCCAATGTTCCATGACGCTTGTAATCACAGTGCTCCATGACATCTGTCATCACAATGCTCCATGCCTTTGTCAGCAAAATGCTACATGACCTTGTCATTACAATTCTCTATGTGCATGTCATCACAATAATCCATTACCATAGTCATCACAATCCTCCAGGAACCTTGGGATCACATTGCTTCAGGCCCTTGTCATCAAAATGCTCCATGCTCCTTGAAATCAAAATGATCCATGACCTCTGTCATCACAATGCTCCAAACCCTTGTGATCAAAATGTTCAATAACACTTGTCCTCACAACGCTCCATGATGCCTGTCATCACAATACTCCATGCCCTTTTCATCACAATGCTCCATGAACTTTGTCATCACAATTCTCCATACACTTGTCATCAAAATGCTCCCTGACACTTGTCGTCAGAATGCTCCTTGAACTGTGTCACGAAAAGTCTCCATGCCATTTTCAGCACAAATCCACATGCCGTTTTCATCCCAGTGCTCCATGCCATTGTCATCAAAATACTCCACAAGCTTGTCATCAGAATGCTCCATGACGCTTGTCATCACAATTCTCCGTGCACTTGTCAGCAAAATGCTCCCTGACCCTTATCATCACAATGCTCCAAGCCATTGTCATCACAATGCTCCATTACCTTTGTCATCAGAATCCTCCATGACACTTGGCATCACAATGCTCCATGCCATTGTCATCACAATGGGCCATTACATATGTCATCACAATGCTCCCTGACACCTCTCTTCACAATACTGCATAACCTGGTCATCACAATGCTCCATGCCCTTGTCATCACAATGTGCCATTCCAACTCTCATCACAATAATCCATGAAACTTATTAGACCGCTGCTCCTTGCCCATGTTATCACAATGTTCCAAGACCCCTGTAATCAGAATGCTCCATGCCCCTTTTCATCAGAATGCTCCATATGACATGTCATCAGAAGGCTCCATGGATTTCTCATCACAATGCTCCATGACCTTTGTCATCACAATGCTCCAAGACCCATGTAATCACAATGCTTCATGCCCCTGTCATCGCAATGGACCATGACATTTGGCATCACAATGCTCCATGCCATTGTCTTTGAAATTGACCATGACATATGTCATCACAATGCCCCCTTACACCTGTTTTCACAATACTCATTGCCCTTGACATCACAATGCTCCATGCCCTTGTCATCACAATGCACCAGGTCCAATGTCATCACAATAATCTATTAAACTTGTCAGACCAATGCTCCATGCCCCTGTCATCACAACGTTCCATGCCCTTGTCATCACAATGCTCCATGACCCTTGTCATCACAATGCTCCGTGACTCCAGTCATCACAATGCTTCATAACGTTTGTCATCACAACGGTCCATGCCTGCGTCATCGCAAGGCTCTGTGACCTTTGTGACCACAATGCTCCATGAACTTTTCATCACAATTCTCCGTGACCCTTGTCATCACAATGCTCCATGCCTTTGTCAGAACAATGCTCCATGACCCTTGTCATCAAAATGTGCCATGTGCTTTTCATCACAATGATCTACAACATTCTAATCGCTATGCTCCATAAACTTTGTAATCACAATGCTCCATGCACTTATCATCCAAATGCTCTCTCACATGAGATATCACAATGTTCCATCACTTGTCATCACAATCCTCCCTCACCCCTGTTATCACAATGTTCCATGACCCCTGTCATCACAATGCTACATCCCCTTATCAGCACAATTTTCCATGACCCCTGACATCACAATGTTCCATAACCCCTGTCAACAAAATGCTCCATGACCATTTTCATCCCAAAGCTCTATGACCCCTGGCATCACAATGTTCTATAACCCCTGTCATCAAAATATTACATTACACTTTTCATCAAATTGCTGCATGACCCTGTCATCAAAATGCGCCCTGCCCTTCTCATCACAATGCACCACACACTTGTCATCAAAATGCTCCATGACCATGGCCATCACTAAGCTCCATGACCCTTGGCATCACAATGCTCCATGCCATGGACATCACAATGCTCCATGAACCCTCTGATCACATTGCTCCATGCACTTGTCATCACAAAGCTCCATGACACTTGTCATCACAATTCTCGATGCCCTTCTCATCACAATGCTCCATGTCCTTGTCATTACAATCCTCCATCACCCATGTATCACAGTGTACCATGCCCTTGTAATCACAATGCGCCATGCCCACTGTCATCACAATAATCCATGAAACATTTCAGACCAATGCTCAATGCACTTCTCATCACAATGCTCCATTACCACTGTCAACAATGCTCCATGACCCCTGCCATCACAATGTTCCACGGCCTTGTGATCACAAGACTCCATGACCATTGTCATCACAATGCTCCAAGACCCATGTAATCACAATGCTCTATGCCCTTGTCATCACAGAGCTCCATGACGCATGTCATCAGAATGTTCCATGGCCTTCTCCTCACAATGTTCCATGCCCTTGTCATCACAATGCTCCAAGACACTCGTAATCACAATGCTCCATGCCCCTTTTCATCAGAAGGCTCCATGATATTTGTCATCACAAGTATCCATGGTCAACTCATCACAATGCTCCAAGACCTTGTCATCACCATGCTCCATTCCCTTGTCATCACAATGCTCCATGACTCCTGTCATCACAATTCTCCATGAATATTTCAGCCCAATGCTCCATGACCTTCTCATCACAATACTCCATGACCAATATCATCACAATGCTCCATGACGACTGTTATCACAACACTCCATGACACCTGACAACACAATGATCCGGGACTCTTGTCATCACAATGCTCCAAGACCCCGGTAATCACAATGCTCCATGACCCCTGTCATCACAATACTCTATGAACATTTTCAGCCCAATCCTCCATGACCCTTGTCATCACAATGATCCATGCCCTTGTCATCCCAATGTTCCATGACCCCTGTATTCACAGTGATCCGTGACGCTCGTCATCACAGTGCTCCATGACACCTGTCATCACAATGCTCCATGCCTTTGTCAGAAAAATGCTACATGACCTTGTCATTACAATGCTCTATGCGATTGTCATCACAATACTCGATTACCATTGTCATCACAATCCTCCATGAACCTTGGGATCACATTGCTTCATGCCTTTGTCATCACAATGCTACATGCTCCTTGAAATCAAAATGATCCATGACCTCTGTCATCACAATGCTCCAAACCCTTGTGATCACAATGTTCCATAACACTTGTCCTCACAACGCTCCATGATGCTGTCATCACAATACTCCATACACTTTTCATCACAATTCTCCATGACCTTTGTCATCACAATTCTGAATACACTTTTCATCACAGTGCTCCCTGACACATGTCGTCAGTAGGCTCCATGAACCCTGTCATGACAAGGCTCCATGCCTTTTTCATCACAATGATTCATGCCCTTTTCATCACAATGCTCCAAGACCCCTGTAATCACAATGCTCCATGCCCTTGCCATCCAAAGCTCCATGACGCATGACATCAGAATGTTCCATGGACTTCTCATCACAATGCTCCCTGCTCTTGTCATCACAAAGCACTAAGACCCCTGTAATCACAATGCTCCATGCCCCTTTTCATCTCAATGCTCCTATGAACCCTGTCATCACAATGAACAATGCCCATCATCATAATGCTTCAGGCAATTGTCATCACAATCAAATCAAAATGCTCCATGACCTCTGTCATCACAATGCTCAAAATCCTGGTGATAACAATGTTGAATAACACTTATCATCACAACACCCCATGACGCTCATCATCACAATGATCCATGGTCGTCTCATCACAAGGCTCCATGACCTTTGTCATCAAAATTCTCAATAAACTTGTCATCACAATGCTCGCTGACACTTGTCGTCAGAATGCTCCTTGAACCCTGTCACAAAAAAGCTCCATGTCTTTTTCATCACAAAGCCACATGCCGTTTTCATCCCAATGCTGCATGCCATTGTCATCAAAATATACCACAGGCTTGTCATCAGAATGCTCCATGACCCTTGTCATCACAATTCTCCATGCACTTGTCAGCACAATGCTCCCTGACCCTTGTCATCACAATGCTCCAAGCCATTGTCATCACATGCTCCATTACCATTGTCATCAGAATCCTCCATGACACTTGGCAACACAATGCTCCATGCCATTGTCATCACAATGCTCCATGTCTTTGTCAGCAAAATGCTACATGACCTTGTCATTACAATCCTCTATGCGCTTGTCATCACAATACTCCATTTCCATTGTCATCACAATCCTCCATCAACCTTGGGATCACATTGCTTCATGCCCTTGTCATCACAATGCTCCATGCTCCTTGAAATCAAAATGATCCATGACTTCTGTCATCACAATGCTCCAAACCCTTGTGATCACATTGTTCCATAACACTTGTCATCACAACGCTCCATGATGCCTGTCATCACAATACTCCATGCCCTTTTCATCACAATGCTCCATGACCTTTGTCATCACAATTCTCAATACACTTGTGATCACAATGCTCCCTGACACTTGTCATCAGAATGCTCCTTGAAACCCATCACGAAAAGGCTCCATGGCTTTTTCATCACAATGCCCCATGCCATTTTCATCACAATGTTCCATACCATTGTCATCAAAATACTCCACAAGCTGGTCATCAGAATGCTCCCGAACACTTGTCATCACAATGCTCCATTACCTTTCTCATCAGAATCCTCCATGACACTTGGCATCACAGTGCTACATGCCATTGTCATCACAATGGGCCATTACATATGTCATCACAATGCTCCCTGACACTTGTCTTCACAATACTGCATGACCTGGTCATCACAATGCTCCATGCCCTTGTTATGACAATAGGCCATTCCAACTGTCATCTCAACAAACCATGAAAGTTATTAGACCAATGTTCCATGCCCTTGTCATCACAATGCTCCATGCCCTTCTTATCACAATGCTCCATGACCCCTGTCATCACAATGCTCCGTTACTCCAGTCATCACAATGCTTCATGACCTTTGTCATCACAATGGTCCATGCCCTCACCATCAACAGTCTCTGTGACCTTTTTAACCCCAATGCTCCATGAACTTTTTATCACAATTCTCTTTGACCCTTGTCATCACAATGATCTATTCCTTTCTCAGCACAATGCTCCATGACCCTGGTCATCACAATGCTCCATGCACTTGTCAGCAAAATGTTCCATGACACATGTCATCACAGTGTTCCATGACCCCTGTCATCATAATGCTCAGTGACTCCAGTCATCACAATGCTTCATAACGTTTTTCCTCAAAATGTTCCAACCGCGTCATCACAAGGCTCTGTGATATTTGTTACCACACTGCTCCATGAACATTTCATCACAATTCTCTGTGACCCTCGTCATCACAATGCTACATGTCTTTTTCAGAACAATGCTCCATGACCATTGTCATCACAATGTGCCACGTGCATTTCATCACAACGTTCCAAACCTTGTCATTGCAATGCTCCATAAACCTTGTAATCACAATGCTCCATGCACTTCTCATCAAAATGCGCTGTTACCAGAGATATCACAGTATTCCATCCCTAGTCATCACAATACTCCCTCAACCCTGTAATCACAATGATCCATGACCCTGTCATCACAATGCTACATCCCCTTATCAGCACAATGTTCCAAGACCCCTGACATCACAATGTTCCATAACGCATGTCATCAAAATGCTCCATGACCCTTTTCATCCCAAAGCTCCAAGACCCCTGACCTCACAATGTTCTATAACCCCTCCCATCAAAATGTTCCATTACACTTTTCATCAAATTGCTGCATGACCCGGTCATCAAAATGCTCCCTGCACTTCTCATCACAATGCACCATGTCCTTGTCATCAAAATGCTCCATGACTGGTCAGCAGAAATCTCCATGACCCCTGGCATCACAATGCTAAATGTGATTGTCATCACAATGCTCCATGAACCCTCTCATAACATTGCTCTATGCCCTTGTCATCACAAAGCTCCATGACACGTGTCATAACAATGCTCGATGCCCTTCTCATCACAATGCTCCATGCCTTTGTCATTACAATCCTGCATGATGAATGTATCATAGTGTTCCGTACCCTTGTCATCAAAATGCTCCATGCCCACTCTCATCAAAATAATACATGAAATATTTCAGACCAATGTTCCATGCCCTTCTCATCACAATGCTCCATTAACTGTGTCATAACAATGCACCATGACCCCTGCCATCACAGTGTTCCACGGCCTTGTCTTCACAAGGTTCCATGACACTTGTCATCACAATGCTGAAAACCACTGTAATCACAATGCTCCATGCCCTTCTCATCACAAAGCTCCATGACGCATGTCATCAGAATGTTCCATGGCCATCTCATCACAATACTCCATGCCCTTGTCATCACAATGCTCCAAGACCCTTGTAACCACAATGCTCCATGCCCCTTTTCATCTCAATGCTCCCTGAACCCTGTCATCACAGTGCACGTTGCCCATCATCATAATACTTCAGTCTATTATCATCACAATGAAATTAATATTCTCCATGACCTCTGACATCATAATGCTACAAACCCTTGTGATCACAATGTTACATAAAACTTATCATCACAGCACCCCATGACGCTCATCATCACAATTATCCATGGTCTTATCATCACAATGCTCCATGATCTTTGTCATCACGATGCTCAATACACATTTCTTCACAATGCTCCCTGACACTTGTCGTCAGGATGCTCCATGAACCCTGTCATGACAAGGCTCCATGCCTTTATCATCACAATGATCCATGCCTTTTCATCGCAATGCTCCAAGACCCCTGTAATCACAATGCTCCATTCACTTCTCATCCAAATGCTCTCTCACATGAGATATCACAATGTTCCATCACTAGTCATCACATTCCTCCCTCAACCCTGTTATCACAATGTTCCATGACCCCTGTCATCACAATGCTACATCCCCTTATCAGCACAATGTGCCATGACCCCTGACATCACAATGTTCCATAACCACTGTCATCAAAATGCTCCATGACCCTTTTCATCCCAAACCTCCATGACCCCTGGAATCACAGTGTTCTATAACCCCTGTCATCAAAATGTTCCATTGCACTTTTCATCAAATTGCTGCATGACCCTGTCATCAAAATGCTCCCTGCCCTACTCATAACAATGCACCACACGCTGGTCATCAAAATGCTCCATGACCTTTGTCATCACAAAGCTCCATGACACTTGGCATCACAATGCTCCATGTCATTGTCATCACATTGCTACATGAAACCTCTCTTCACATTGCTCCATGCCCTTGTCATCACAAATCTCCATCACACTTGTCATCACAATGCTCCATGCACTTTTCATCATAATGCTCCATGTCCTTGTCATTACAATCCTCCATGACCCATGTATCACAGTGTACCGTGCCCTTGTCATCACAATGCTCCATGCCCACTCTCATCACAATAATCCATGAAACATTTCAGACCAATGCTCAATGCCCTTCTCATCACAATGCTCCATTACCTCTATCAACAATGCTCCATGACCCCTGCCATCACAATGTTCCACGGCCTTGTGATCACAAGGCTCCATGACCATTGTCATCACAATGCTCCAAGAGCCATGTAATCACAATGCTCCATGCCCTTGTCATCACAAAGCTCCATGACACATGTCATCAGAATGTTCCATGGCCTTCTCCTCACAATGCTCGATGCCCTTGTCATCACAATGCTCCATACCCTCGTAATCACAATGCTCCATGCCCCTTTTCATCAGAATGCTCCATGAGACTTGTCATCACAAGACTCCATGGTCATCTCATCACAATGCTCCAAGACCTTGTCATCACCATGCTCCATTTCCTGGTCATCACAATGCTCCATGACCCCTGTCATCACAAGGCTCCATGACCCTTCTCATCACAATGCTCCAAACTCCTGTAATCACAATGCTCCATGCCCCTTTTCATCACAATGCTCCATGACCCCTGTCATCACAATACTCCATGAACATTTTCAGCTGAATGCTCCATGACCCTTGTCATCAAATTGATCCATGCCCTTGTCATCCCAATGTTCCATAACCACTGTATTCACAATGCTTCTTGACGCTTGTCATCACAGTGCTCCATGACACCTGTCATCACAATGCTCCATGAATTTGTCAGCAAAATGCTACATGCCCTTGTCATTACAATGCTCTATGAACTTGTCATCACAATACTCCATTACCATTGTCATCACTATCCGCCATGAACATTGGGATCACATTGCTTCATGCCCTTGTCATCACAATGCTCCATGCTCCTTGAAATCTACATGATCCATAACCTCTGTCATCACAATGCTCCAAACCATTGTGATCACAATGTTCCATAACACTTGTCCTCACAATGCTCCATGATGCCTGTCATCACAATACTCCATGCCCTTTTCATCACAATGCTCCATGACCTTTGTCATCACAATTATCAATACACTTGTCATCACAATGCTCCCTGACTCTTGTCGTTAGAATGCTCCTTGAACCGTGTCACGAAAAGGCTCCATGCCTTTTTCATCACAAAGCCCCATGCCATTTCATCCCAATGCTCCATGCCATTGTCATCAAAATACTCCACAAGCTTGTCATCAGAATGCTCCGTGACCCTTGTCATCACAATTCTCCATGCACTTGTTAGCACTATGCACCCTGACTCTTGTCATCACAATGCTCCAAGCCATTGTCATCAAAATATTCCACAAGCTTGTCAATAGAATGCTCACTGACACTTGTCATCACAATGCTCCAAGCCATTATCATCACAATGCTCCATTACCTTTGTCATCAGAATCCTCCATGACACTTGGCATCACAATGCTCCATGCCATTGTCATCACAATGGGTCATTACATATGTCATCACAATGCTCCCTGACACATCTCTTCACCATACTTCATGCCCTTGTCTTAACAATGCGCCATTCCAACTGTCATCACAATAATCCATGAAACTTATTAGACCAATGCTCCATGCCCTTGTCATCACAATGCTCCATGACCTTGTTATCACAATGTTCCAAGACCCCTGTAATCAGAATGCTCCATGCCCCTTTTCATCAGTATGCTCCATGAGACTTTTCATCACATGGCTCCATGGTTTTCTCATCATAATGCTCCAGGACCTTGTCATCACAATGCTTCACAACATTGTCATGAAAATTCTCAATGGCACTTGTCATCATAATGCTCCAAGCCCTAGTCATCACAATGCTCCATGATATTGGTCATCACAATCCTCCCTTACATTTGGCATCACAATGCTCCATGCCATTGTCATCGCAATGGACCATGATATATGTCATCACAATACCCTGACACCTCTCTTCACAATACTCCATGCACTTATCATCACAAAGCTCCATGCCCTTGTCATCACAATGCCCCATGTCCACTGTCATCACAATAATCTATGAAAATTGTCAGACCAAAGCTCCATGACCCTGTCATCACAATTCTCCATGCCCTTGTCATCACAATGCTCCATGTCCCCTGTCATCACAATGCTCGGTGACTCCAGTCATCACAATGCTTCATAAAGTTTGTCATCACAGCGGTCCATGCCCACGTCATCACAAGGCTCTGTGACCTTTGTAACCACAATGCTCCATGAACTTTTCATCACAATGCTCCATGACCCTTGTCCTCACAATGCTCCATGCCTTTGTCAGAACAATTCTCCCTGACCCTTGTCATCACAATGTGCCATTCGCTTTTCATCACAATGATCCACAACCTTGTCATCACTATGCTCCATAAACCTTGTAATCACAATGCTCCATGCACTTTTCTTCCAAATGCTCTCTCACATGAAATATCACAATGTTCCATCACTAGTCATCACAATCCTCCCTCACCCCAGTTATCACAATGTACCATGACCCATGTCATCACAATGCTACATTCCCTTATCAACACAATATTCCATGACACCTGACATCACAATGTTCCATAACCACTGTCATCAAAATGCTCCATGACCCTTTTCATCCCAAAGCTCCATGATCCCTGGCCACACAATGTTCAATAACCCCTGTCATCAAAATATTCCATTACACTTTTCATCAAATTGCTGCATGACCCTGTCATCAAAATGCTGCCTGCCTTTCTCATCACAATGCACCACACCCTTGTCATCAAAATGCTCCATGACCTTTGTCATCCCAAAGCTCCAAGACACTTGGCATCACAATGCTCCATGTCATTGTCATCACAATGCTCCATGAACCCAGTCATCACATTGCTCCATGCCCTTGTCATCACAAAGCTCAATGACACTTGTCATCACAATGCTCGATGCCTTTCTCATAACAATGCTCCATGCCCTTGTCATTACAATCCTCCATGCCCCATGTATCACAGTGTTCCGTGCCCTTGTCATCACAATGCTCCATGCCCCATCTCATCACAATAATCCATGAAACATTTCAGACCAATGCTCAATGCCCTTCTCATCACAATGCTCCATTACCTCTGTCATAACAATGCTCCATGACCCCTGCCATCACAATGTTCCACGGCCTTGTCATCACAAGGCTCCATGACCCTTGTCATCAAAATAGCCCAAGACCCCTGTAATCACAATGCTCAATGCCCTAGTCATAACAAAGCTCGATGACGCATGTCATCAGAAAGTTCCCTGGCCTTCTCCTCAAAATGCTCCATGCCCTTGTCATCACAATGCTCGAAGACCCCAGTAATCACAATGCTCCATGCCCCTTTTCATCAGAATGCTCCATGAGACTTGTCATCACAAGTCTCCTTGGTCATCTCATAACAATGCTCCAGGACCTTGTCATCACCATGCTCCATTCCCTTGTCATCACAATGCTCCATGACCCCTGTCATCACAATACTCCATGAAAATTTTCAGCCCAATGCTCCATGACATTCTCATCACAATGCTCCATGACCAATATCATCACAATGCTCCAAGACCACTGTCATCACAACACTCCATCACACCAGACAACACAATGATCCGGGACTCTTGTCATCACAATGCTCCAAGACCGCTGTAATCACAATGCTCCATGACCCCTGTCATCACAACACTTCATGAACATTTTCAGCCCAATGCTCCATGACCCTTGTCATCACAATGATCTATGCCCTTCTCATCCCAATGCTCCATGACCCCTGTATTCACAATGCTCCATGACGCTTGTCATCACAGTGCTCCATGACACCTGTCATCACAATGCTCCATGCCTTTGTCAGCAAAATGCTACATGACCTTGTCATTACAATGCTCTATGTGCTTATCATCACAATACTCCATTACCATTGTCATCACAATCCTCAATGAAACTTGGGATCACATTGCTTCATGCCCTTGTCATCACAATGCTCCATGCTCCTTGAAATCAAAATGATCCATGACCTCTGTCATCACAATGCTCCAAACCCTTGTGATCACAATGTTCCATAACACTTGTCATCACTATGATCCATGATGTCTGTCATCACAATACTCCATGCCCTTTTCATCACAGTGCTCCATGAAATTTGTCATCACAATTCTCAATACACTTGTCATCACAATGCTCCCTGACACTTGTCAACATTATGCTCCTTGAACCCTGTCACGAAAAGGCTCCATGCCTTTTTCATCACATTGCCCCATGCCGTTTTCCTCCTAATGCTCCATGCCATTTTCATAAAAATACTCCACAAGCTTGTCATCAGAATGCTCCATGACACTTGTCATCACAATTCTCCATGCATTTGTCAGCACAATGCTCCCTGACCCTTGTCATCACAATGCTCCAAGCCATTGTCACCAAAATGCTCCTTTACCTTTGTCATCAGAATCATCCTTGACACTTGGCATCACAATGCTCCATGCCATTTTCATCACAATGGGCCATTACATATGTCATCACAATGCTCCCTGACACCTCTCTTGACAATACTGCATGACCTGGTCATCACAATCCTCCATGCCCTTGTCATCACAATGCGCCATTCCAACTGTCATCACAATAATCCATGAAACTTATTAGACCAATGCTCCATGCCCTTGTCGTCACATTTCTCCATGCCCTTGTTATCACAATATTCCAAGTCCCCTGTAATCAGAATCCTCCAAGCCCCTTTTCATCAGGGTGCTCCATGAGACTTGTCATCACAAGTCTCCATGGTTTTCTCATCACAATGCTCCAGGACCTTGTCATCACAATGCTTCACGACATTGTCATGAAAATTTTCAATGGCCCTTGTCATCATAATGCTCCATGCCCTATTCATCACAATGCTCCATTATATTTGTCATCACAATCCTCCCTTACATTTGGCATCACAATGCTCCATGCCATTGTCATCGCAATGGACCATGACATATGTCATCACAATGCCCTGACACCTCTCTTCACAATACTCCATGTCCTTGTCATCACAGTGTTCCATGCCATTGTCATCACAATGCACCATGTCCACTGTCATCACAATAATCTATGAAATTGTCAGACCAAAGCTCCATGACCCTGTCATCACAATGCTCCATGCCTTTGTCATCACAATGCTCCATGTCCCCTGTCATCAGAATGCTCCGTGACTCCAGTCATCACAATGCTTCATAACGTTTGTCATCACAACGGTCCATGCCCACGTCATCACAAGGCTCTGTGACGTTTGTAACCACAATGCTCCATAAACTTTTCCTCACAATCCTCAGTGACCCTTGTCCTCACAATACTCCATGTCTTTGTAAGAACAATGCTCGATGACCCTTGTCATCACAATGTGCCATGCGCTTTTCATCACAATGATCCACAACTTTGTCATCACTATGCTCCATAAACCTTGTAATCACAATGCTCCATTCACTTCTCATCCAAATGCTCTCTCACATGAGATATCACAATGTTCCATCACTAGTCATCACAATCCTCCCTCACCCCTGTTATCACAATGTTCCATGACCCCTGACATCACAATATTCCATAACCCTGTCATCAAAATGTTCCATTACACTTTTCTTCAAATTGCTGCATGACCCGGTCATCAAAATGCTCCCTGCCCTTCTCATCACAATGTACCACACACTTGTCATCAAAATGCTCCATGACCATTGTCATCACTAAGATCCATGACCCTTGGCATTACAATGCTCCATTTCATTGTCATCACAATGCTCCATGAACCCTCTCATCACATTGCTCCATGCCCTTGTCATCACAAAGCTCCATGACACTTGTCATCACCATGCTCGATGCCCTTCTCATCAGAATGCTCCATGTCCTTGTCATTACAATCCTCCATGACCCATGTATCACAGTGTACCGTGCCCTTGACATCACAAAGCGCCACGCCCTCTCTCATCACAATAATCCATGAAACATTTCCGACCAATGCTCAATGCCCTTCTCATCACAATGCTCCATTACCTCTGTCATAACAATGCTCCATGACCCCTGCCATTACAATGATCCATGGCCTTGTCATCACAAGGCCCCATGACCATTGTCATCACAATGATCCAAGACCCATGTAATCACAATGATCCATGCACTTGTCATTACAAAGCTCCATGACGCATGTCATCAGAATGTTCCATGGCCTTCTCCTCAAAAAGCTCCATGCCCTTGTCATCACAATGTTGCAAGACCCCCGTAATCACAATGCTCCATGCACATTTTCATCAGAATGCTCCATTAGACTTGTCATCACAAGTCTCCACGGTCATCTCATCACAATGCTTCAAGACATTGTCATCACCATGCTCCATTCCCTTGTCATCACAATGCTCCATGACCTCAGTCATCACAATACTCCATGAACATTTTCAGCCCAATGCTCCATGACTTTCTCATCACAATGGTCAATGACCAATATCATCACAATGCTCCATGACCCTTCTCATCACAATGCTCCAAGAACACTGTAATCACAATGCTCTATGCCCCTTTTCATCTCAATGATCCATGAACCCTGTCATCACAATGCACTATGCC
Source organism: Mesoplodon densirostris (assembly GCF_025265405.1). Classification (NCBI taxonomy): domain Eukaryota; kingdom Metazoa; phylum Chordata; class Mammalia; order Artiodactyla; family Ziphiidae; genus Mesoplodon; species Mesoplodon densirostris. The sequence continues at coordinate 9,930,341 of NW_026778195.1, read as the reverse complement.
CATCATCATAATGCTTCATGCTATTGTCATCACAACGAAATCAAAATGTTCCATGACCTCTGCCATAACAATGCTCCAAACCCTTGTGATCACAATATTTCATAACACTTGTCATCACAATGCCCCAGGATGCTCGTCATCACAATTATCCATGGTCTTCTCATCACAATGCTCCATGACATTCGTCATCACAATGCTCAATACACTTGTCATCAACATGCTCCCTGACACTTGTTGTCTGTATGCTCCCTGAAACCTGTCATGACAAGGCTCCATGCCTTTTTCATCACAATGATCCATGCCCTTTTCATCACAATGCTCCAAGTCCCATGTAATCACAATGGTCCATGCCATTGTCATCACAAAGCTCAATGACGCACGCCATCAGAATGCTCCTTGGTCTTCTCCTCACAATGCTCCCTGCCCTTGTCTTCACAATGTTCCAAGACCCCTGTAATCACAATGCTCCATTCCCCTTTTAATCAGTATGCTCCATGAGATTTGTCATCACAAGGCTCCATGGTTTTGTCATCACAACGCTCCAGGACCTTGTCATCACAATACTTCACGACCTTGTCATCAAAATTTTCAATGGCCCTTGTCATCATAATGCTCCAAACCCTAATCATCACAATGCTCCATTATATTTGTCATCACAATCCTCCATTACATTTAGTATCAAAAAGCTCCATGCCATTGTCATCGACATGGACCATGACATATGTCATCACAAGGCTCCCTGACACCTGTTTTCACAATACTCCATGACCTTATCATCACAATGCACCATGCCCACTCTCATCACAATAATCAATGAATCTTGTCAGACCAATGCTCCATGCCTCTGTCATCACAATTTTCCATGCCCTTGTCATCACAATGCTCCATGACCCCTGTCATCACAATGCTCCGTGACTCCAGTCATCACAGTGCTTCATAATGTTTGTCATCACAATGGTCCATGCCCGCGTCATCACAAGGCTCTGTGACCGTTGTAACCACAATGCTCCATGGACATTTCATCACAATTCTCTGAGAAAATTGTCATCACAATGCTCCATGTATTTGTCAGAACAATGCTCCATGACCATTGTTATCACAATGTGCCACGCGCATTTCATCACAACGTTCCAAACCTTGTCATTGCAATGCTCCATAAACATTGAAATCACTGTGGTCCATGCATTTCTCATCAAAATGCTCTCTCACCAGAGATATCACAATGTTCCATCACTAGTCATCACAATACACCCTCGTCCTTGTAATCACATTGTTCCATGACACTGTCATCACAATGCTACATCCCCTTATCATCACAATATTCCATGTCCCTTGCCATCACAATGTTCCATAAGCCCTGTCATCCAAATGCTCCATGACCCTTTCCATCCCAAAGCTCCAAGACCCCTGACATCACAATGTTCTATAACCCCTGCCATCAAAATGTTCCATTACACTTTTTATCAAATTGATGCATGACCCGGTCATCAAAGTGCTCACTGCCCTTCTCATCAAAATGCTCCATGACCTGTCATCACAAAGCTCCAAGACCCTTGGCATCACAATGCTCCATGTCATTGTCATCACAATGCTCCATGAACCCTCTCATCACATTGCTCCATGCCCTTGTCATCACACAGCTCCATGACACTTGTCATCACAATGCTCGATGCCCTTCTCATCACAATGCTCCATGCCCTTGTCATTACATTCCTGCATGACCCATGTATCACCGTGTTCCGTGCCCTTGTCTTCAAAATGCTCCATGCCCACTCTCATCACAATAATCCATGAAACATTTCAGACCAAAGTTCCATACCCTTCTCATCACAATGCTCCATTACCCCTGTCATAAAAATGCACCATGACACCTGCCATCACAATGATCCACGGCCTAGTCATCACAAGGTTCCATGATAATTCTCATCACAATGCTCAAGACCCCTGATATCACAATGCTCCATGCCCTTGTCATCACAAAGCTCCATGACGCATGTTATCAGAATGTTCCATGGCCTTCTCATCACAATGCTCCATGCCCTTGTCATCATAATGCTCCAAGACACTTGTAATCACAATGCTCCATGCCCCTTTTCATCTCAATGCTCCATGACCCTTGTCACCACAATGCTCCATGCGCTTGTCAGCACAATGCCCCATGACACATGTCATCACAATGCACCATGCGCTTGTCATCACCGTGCTCCACAACATTGTCATCACAATGCTCCATAAAATTTGTCATCACAATGCTCGATTCACTTCTCATCAAAATGCTCTCTCACCACTGATATCACAATGCTACATCACTATTTGTCAAAATACTCCCTCACCCCTGTCATCACAATGTTCCATGACTCCTGTCATCACAATGCTACATGCACTTATCATCACAATGTTCGATGACCCCTGACATCACAATGTTCCATAACACCTGTCATCATAATGTTCCAAGACACTTTTCATCAAATTGCTCCATGCCCTTGCCATCACAATGCTGCATTACCCCTGTCATAACAATGCTCCATAAACCCTGCCATCAAAATGTTCTATGGCCTTGTCATCAAAAGGCTCCATGACCCTTCTCATCACAATGCTCCAAGAACACTGTAATCACAATGCTCTATGCCCCTTTTCATCTCAATGATCCATGAACCCTGTCATCACAATGCACCATGCCCATCATTATAATGATTCATGCTATTGTCATCACAAAGAAATAAAAATGCTCCATGACCTCTGTCATAAAAATGCTCCAAACCCTTGTGATCACAATATTCCATAATACTTGTCATCACAAAGCCCCATGACGCTCGTCATCACAATTATCCATGGTCTTCTCATCACAATGCTCCATGACCTTCGTCATCACAATGCTCAATACACTTGTCATCAAAATGCTCCCTGACACTTGTTGTCTGTATGCTCCTTGAACTCAGTCATGACAAGGCTCCATGCCTTTTTCATCACAATGATCCATGCACTTTTCATCACAGTGTTCCAAGACCAATTTATCACAATGCTCCATGCACTTGTCATCACAAAGCTCAATGACGCATGCCATCAGAATGCTCCTTGGTCTTCTCCTCACCATGCTCCATGCCCTTGTCATCAAAATGTTCCAAGACCCCTGTAATCACAATGCTCCATGCCCCTTTTCATCAGTATGCTCCATGAGACTTGTCATCAAAAGGCTCCATGGTTTTGTCATCACAATGCTCCAGGACCTTGTCATCACAATGCTTCATGACCTTGTCATGAAAATTTTCAATGGCCCTTGTCATCATAATGCTCCAAGCCCTAATCATCACAATGCTCCATTATATTTGTCATCACAAACCTCCATTATCTTTGGCATCACAATGCTCCATGCCATTGTCATCGCAATGGACCATGACATATGTCATCACAATGCTCCCTGACACCTGTCTTCACAATACTCCATGACCTTATCATCACAATGCTCCATGCCCTTGTCATCACAATGCACCATGCCCACTCTCATCACAATAATCTATGAAACATGTCAGACCAATGCACCATGCCCCTATCATCACAATGCACCATGCCCTTGTCATCACAGTGCTCCATGACTCCAGTCATCACAATGCTTCATAACGTGTGTCATCACAATGGTCCATGCCCGCGTCATCACAAGGCTCTGTGACCTTTGTATCCACAATGCTCCATGAATTTTTCATCACAATTCTCTGTGACCCTTGTCATCACAATGCTCCATGTCTTTGTCTGAACAATGCCCCATGACCATTGTCATCACAGTGTGCCACGTGCATTTCATCAGAACTGTCCACAACCTTGTCATTGCAATGCTCCATAATCCTTGTAATCACAATGGTCCATGCACTTCTCATCAAAATGCTCTCTCACCAGAGATATCACAATGTTCCATCACTAGTCATCACAATACTCCCTCGCCCCTGGAATCACAGTGATCCATGACCCTGTCATCACAATGCTACATCAACTTGTCATCACAATGTTCCATGACCCCTTCCATCACAATGTTCCATAAGCCCTGTCATCAAAATGCTCCATGACCCTTTCCATCCCAAAGCTCCAAGTCCCCTGCCATCACAATGTTCTATAACCCCTGCCATCTAAATGTTCCATTACACTTTTTATCAAATTGCTGCAGGACCCGGTTATCAAAATGCTCCCTGCCCTTCTCATCAAAATGCTCCATGACTTGTCATCACAAAGCCCGAAGACCCTTGGCATCACAATGCTCCATGTCATTGTCATCACAATGCTCCATGTACCCTCTCATCACACTGCTCCATGCCCTTGTCATCACACAGCTCCATGACATTTGTCATCACAATGCTCAATAGACTTGTCATCACAATGCTCCCTGACCCTTGTCATCAGTATGCTCCTTGAACACTGTCATAACAAGTTTCCATGCATTTTTCATCACAATGATCCATGACCATTTCATCACAATGCTCCAAGACCCCTGTAATCACAATGCTCCATGCCCCTATTCATCAGAATGCTCCATGAGACTTGCCATCACAAGTCTCCATGGTCTTCTCATCACAATGTTCCAGGACCTTGACATCACCATGATCCATTCCCTTGTCATCACAATGCTCCATGACCCCTGTCATCACAATAATCCATGAACATTTTCAGCCCAATGCTCCACGACTTTCTCATCACAATGCTCCATTGCCAATATCATCGCAATGCCCCATGACCACTGTCATCACAACACTCCATGACACCTGACCACACAATGATCCAGGACTCTGGTCATCACAATGCTCCATTCCCTTGTCGTCACATTGCTACATGACACCTGTCATCACAACTCTCCATGAATATTTTCAGCCCAGTGCTCCATGACACTTGTCATCACAGTGATCCATGCCCTTGTCATCCCAATGCTCCATGACCCCTGTATTCACAATGCTCCTTGACGCTTGTCATCACAGTGCTCCATGACACATGTCATCACAATGCTCCATGCCTTTGTCAGCAAAATGCTACATGACCATTTCATTACAATGCTCTATGCACTTGTCATCACAATACTCCATTTCCATTGTCATCTAAATTCTCCATGAACTTTGGGATCACATTGCTTCATGTCCTGGTCATCACAATGCTCCAAGCTCCTTGAAATCAAAATGATCCATGACCTCTGTCATCACAATGCTCCAAACACTTGTGATCACAATGTTCCATAACACTTGTCATCACAACGCTCCATGATGCCTGTCATCACAATACTCCATGCACTTTTCATCACAATGCTCCATGACCTTTGTCACCACAATTCTCAATACACTTGTCATCACAATGCTCCCTGACACTTGTCATCAGAATGCTCCTTGAACCCTGTCACGAAAAGGCTCCATGCCTTTTTCATCACAATGCCCCATGCCATTTTCATCACAATGCTCCATGCCATTGTCATCAAGATACTCCACAAGCTTGTCATCAGAATGCTCCATGACCCTTGTCATCACAATTCTCCATGCACTTGTCAGCACAATGCTCCCTGACCCTTGTCATCACAATGCTCCAAGCCATTGTCATCACAATGCTCCATTACCTTTGTCATCAGAATCCTCCCTGACACTTGGCATCACAATGCTCCATGCCATCCTCATCACAATGGGCCATTACATATGTGATCACAATGCTCCCTGACACCTGTCTTCACAATACGGCATGACATGGTCATCACAATGCTCCATGCCCTTGTCTTCACAGTGTGCCATTCCAACTCTCATCGCAATACTCCATGAAAGTTATTAGAACAATGTTCCATGCCCTTGTCATCACAATGCTCCAACCCCTTGTTATCATAATGCTCCATGACCCCTGTCATCACAATGCTCCGTGACTCCAGTCATCACAATTCCTCATGACCTTTGTCATCACAATGGTCCATGCCCTCGTCATCAACAGTCTCTGTGACCTTTTTAACCACAATGCTCCATGAACTTTTCATCACAATGCTCTTTGACCCTTGTCATCACAATGCTCTATGCCTTTCTCAGCACAATGCTCCATGACCCTTGTCATCACAATGCTCCATGCGCTTGTCAGCACAATGTTCCATGACATATGTCATCACAATGCACCATGCGCTTGTCATCACAGTGCTCCACAACATTGTCATCACAATGCTCCATAAAATTTGTCATCACAGTGCTCCATGCACTTCTCATCAAGATGCTCTCTCACCACAGATATCACAGTGCTACATCACTATTTGTCACAATACTCCCTCACCCCTGTCATCACAATGTTCCATGACTCCTGTCATCACAATGCTACATGCACTTATCGTCACAATGTTCGATGATCCCTGAAATCACAATGTTCCATAACACCTGTCATCAAAATGTTCCATGACACTTTTCACAAATTGCTCCATGACCCTGTCATCAGAATGCTCCCTGCCCTTCTCATCACAATGCACAACGCACTTGTCATCAAAATGCTCCATGACCTTTGTCATCACAAAGATCCATGACCCTTGGCATCACAATGCTCCATGTCATGGTCATCACAGTGCTCCAAGAACGCTCTCATCACATTGCTCCATGCCCTTGTCTTCACATAGCTCCATGACACATGTCATCAGAATGCTCCATGGCCTTGTCATCACAATGCTCCATGACCCCTGTCATCACAATGCTCCGTGACTCCAGTCATCACAGTGCTTCATAACATTTGTCATCACAATGGTCCATGCCCGCGTCATCACAAGGCTCTGTGACCGTTGTAACCACAATGCTCCATGAACTTTTCATCACAATTCTCTGAGAAAATTGTCATCACATTGCTCCATGTATTTGTCAGAACAATGCTCCATGACCATTGTCATCACAATGTGCCACGCGCATTTCATCACAACGTTCCAAACCTTGTCATTGCAATGCTCCATAAACCTTGTAATCACAGTGGTCCATGCACTTCTCATCAAAATGCTCTCTCACCAGAGATATCACAATGTTCCATCACTAGTCATCACAATACACTCTCATCCTTGTAATCACATTGTTCCATGACACTGTCATCACAATGCTACATCCCTTTATCATCACAATGTTCCATGTCCCTTGCCATCACAATGTTCCATAAGCCCTGTCATCAAAATGCTCCATGACCCTTTCCATCACAAAGCTCCAAGACCCCTGACATCACAATGTTCTATAACCCCTGCCATCAAAATGTTCCATTACACTTTTTATCAAATTGCTGCATGACCCGGTCATCAAAATGCTCACTTCCCTTCTCATCACAATGCCCCATGATTTGTCATCACAAAGCTCCAAGACCCTTGGCATCACACTGCTCCATGTCATTGTCATCACAATGCTCCATGAACCCTCTCATCACATTGCTCCATGTCCTTGTCATCACAAAGCTCCATGACACTTGTCATCACAATGCTCGATGCCCTTCTCATCACAATGCTCCATGCCCTTGTCATTACATTCCTGCATGACCCATGTATCACCGTGTTCCGTGCCCTTGTCTTCAAAATGCTCCATGCCCACTCTCATCACAATAATCCATGAAACATTTCAGACCAAAGTTCCATACCCTTCTCATCACAATGCTCCATTACCCCTGTCATAACAATGCACCATGACACCTACCATCACAATGATCCACGGCCTAGTCATCACAAGATTCCATGATAATTCTCATCACAATGCTCATGACCCCTGATATCACAATGCTCCATGCCCTTGTCATCACAAAGCTCCATGACGCATGTCATCAGAATATTCCGTGGTCTTCTCATCACAATGCTCCATGCACTTGTCATCACAATGCTCCAAGACCCTTGTCATCACAATGTTCCATGCCCATTTTCATCTCAATGCTCCAGGAACCCTGTCATCACAATGCACCATGCCCATCATCATAATGCTTCAGGCTATTGTCATCACAATGAAATCAATATTCTGCATGAACTTTGTCATCATAATGCTCCAAACCCTTGTGATCACAATGTTGCATAACACGTATCATCACAACACCCCATGACGCTCATCATCACAATTATCCATGGTCTTCTCATCACAATGCTCCATGATCTTTGTCATCACAATGCTCAATACACTTGTCATCACAATGCTCCCTGACCCTTGTCGTTAGTATGCTCCTTGAACCCTGTCATGACATGTTTCCATGCATTTTTCATCACAATGATCCATGACCATTTCATCACAATGCTCCAAGGTCCCTGTAATCACAATGCTCCATGCCCTTGTCATCACAAAACTCCATGACGCATGTCATCAGAATGCTCCATGGCATTCTCATCACAATGCTCTATGCCCTAGTCATAACAATGCTCCAAGACCCCTGTAATCACAATGCTCCATGCCCCTTTTCATCAGAATGCTCCATGAGACTTGCCATCACATGTCTCCATGGTCTTCTCATCACAATGTTCCAGGACCTTGACATCACCATGATCCATTCCCTTGTCATCACAATGCTCCATGACCCCTGTCATCACAATAATCCATGAACATTTTCAGCCCAATGCTCCACGACCTTCTCATCACAATGCTCCATTGCCAATATCATCACAATGCTCCATGACCACTGTCATCACAACACTCCATGACACCTGACAACACAAGGATCCAGGACTCTTGTCATCTCAATGCTCCATTCCCTTGTCGTCACAATGCTACATGACACCTGTCATCACAACTCTCCATGAAGATTTTCAGCCCAGTGCTCCATGACCCTTGTCATCACAATGATCCATGCCCTTGTCATCCCAATGCTCCATGACCCCTGTATTCACAATGCTCCTTGACGCTTGTCATCACAGTGCTCCATGACACATGTCATCACAATGCTCCAAACCCTTGTGATCACAATGTTCCATAACACTTGTTATCACAACGCTCCATGATGCCTGTCATCACAATACTCCATGCCCTTTTCATCACAATGCTCCATGACCTTTGTCACCAAAATACTCAATACACTTGTCATCACAATTCTCCCTGACACTTGTCATCAGAATGCTCCTTGAACCCTGTCACGAAAAGGCTCCATGCCTTTTTCATCACAATGCCCCATGCCATTTTCATCACAATGCTCCATGCCATTGTCATCAAAATACTCCACAAGCTTGTCATCAGAATGCTCCATGACCCTTGTCATCACAATTCTCCATGCACTTGTCAGCACAATGCTCCCTGACCCTTGTCATCACAATGCTCCAAGCCATTGTCATCACAATGCTCCATTACCTTTGTCATCAGAATCCTCCCTGACACTTGGCATCACAATGCTCCATGCCATCCTCATCACAATGGGCCATTACATATGTGATCACAATGCTCCCTGACACCTGTCTTCACAGTACGGCATGACCTGGTCATCACAATGCTCCATGCCCTTGTCATCACAGTGTGCTATTCCAACTGTCATCGCAATACTCCATGAAAGTTATTACTCCAATGTTCCATGCCCTTCTCATCACAATGCTCAATGCCCTTGTTATCACAATGCTCCATGACCCCTGTCATCACAATGCTCCGTGACTCAAGTCATCACAATGCTTCGTGACCTTTGTCATCCCAATGGTCCATGCCCTTGTCATCAACAGTCTCTGTGACGTTTTTAACCACAATGCTCCATGAAATTTTCATCACAATGCTCGTTGACCCTTGTCATCACAATGCTCTATGCCTTACTCAGCACAGTGCTCCATGACGCTTGTCACCACAATGCTCCATGCGCTTGTCAGCCCAATGCTCCATGACACATGTCATCAAAATGCACCATGCGCTTGTCATCACAGTGCTACACAACATTGTCATCACAATGCTCCATAAAATTTGTCATCACAGTGCTCCATGCACTTCTCATCAAAATGCTCTCTCACCACTGATATCACAATGCTACATCACTATTTGTCACAATACTCCCTCACCCCTGTCATCACAATGTTCCATGACTCCTGTCATCACAATGCTACATGCACTTATCATCACAATGTTCGATGACCCCTGACATCACAATGTTCCATAACACCTGTCATCAATATATTCCATGACACTTTTCATCAAATTGCTCCATGACCCTGTCATCAGAATGCTCCCTGCCCTACTCATCACAATGCACAACGCCCTTGCCATCAAAATGCTCCATGACCTTTGTCATCACAAAGATCCATGACCCTTGGCATCACAATGCTCCATGTCATTGTCATCACAATGCTCCATGAACGCTCTCATCACATTGCTCCATGCCCTTGTCTTCACATAGCTCCATGACACATGTCATCAGAATGCTCCATGTCCTTCTCATCACAATACTCCATGCGCTTGCCATCACAATGCTCCATTACAACTGTCATAACAATGCACCATGACCCCTGCCATCACGATGTTCCATGGCCTTGTCATCACAAGGCTCTATGACCCTTCTCATCACAATGCTCCAGTAACACTGTAATCACAATGCTCTATGCCCATTTTCCTCTCAATGATCCATGAACCCTGTCATCAAAATGCACCATGCCCGTCATCATAATGCTTCATGCTATTGTCATAACAACGAAATCAAATTGTTCCATGACCTCTGTCATAACAATTCTCCAAATCCTTGTGATCACAATATTCCATAACACTTGTCATCACAATGCCCCATGAGGCTCGTCATCACAATTATCCATGGTCTTCTCATCACAATGCTCCATGACCTTCGTCATCACTATGCTCAATACACATGTCATCAACATGCTCCCTGACACTTGTTGTCTGTAAGCTCTTTGAACCCTGTCATGACAAGGCTGCATGCCTTTTTCATCACAGTGATCCATGCCCTTTTTATCACAGTGCTCCAAGTCCCATGTAATCACAGTGGTCCATGCCATTGTCATCACAAAGCTCAATGACGCATGCCATCAGAATGCTACTTGGTCTTCTCCTCACAATGCTCCATGCCCTTGTCTTCACAATGTTCCAAGACCCCTGTAATCACAATGCTCCATTCCCCTTTTAATCAGTATGCTCCATGAGACTTGTCATCTCAAGGCTCCATGGTTTTGTCATCACAATGCTCCAGGACCTTGTCATCACAATGCTTCACGACATTGTCATCAAAATTTTCAATGGCCCTTGTCATCATAATGCTCCAAACCTTAATCATCACAATGCTCCATTATATTTGTCATCACAATCCTCCATTACATTTGGTATCACAAAGATCCATGCCATTGTCATCGCCATGGATCATGACATAAATCATCACAATGCTCCCTGACACCTCTCTTCACAATACTCCATGACCTTATCATCACAATGCTCCATGCCCTTGTCATCACAATGCACCATGCCCACTCTCATCACAATAATCTATGAAACTTGTCAGACCAATGTTCCATGCCACTGTCATCACAATGCTCCATGCCCTTGTCATCACAATGCTCCATGACCCCTGTCATCACAATGCTCCGTGACTCCAGTCATCACAATGCTTCATAACGTTTGTCATCACAATGGTCCATGCCCGCATCATCACAAGGCTCTGTGACCTTTGTAACCACAATGCTCCATGAACTTTTCATCACAATTCTCTGAGAAACTTGTCATCACAATGCTCCATGTCTTTGTCAGAACAATGCTCCATGACCATTGTCATCACAATGTGCCATGCACATTTCATCACAACGTTCCAAACCTTGTCATTGCAATGCTCCATAAACCTTGTAATCACAATGGTCCATGCACTTCTCATCAAAATGCTCTCTCACCAGAGATGTCACAATGTTCCATCACTAGTCATCACAATACACCCTCATCCTTGTAATCACGATGTTCCATGACCCTGTCATCACAATGCTACATCCCCTTATCATCACAATGTTCCATGACCCCTGCCAGCACAATGTTCCATAAGCCCTGTCATCAAAATGCTCCATGACCCATTCCATCCCAAAGCTCCAAGACCCCTGACATCAAAATGTTCTATAACCCCTGCCATCAAAATGTTCCATTACACTTTTTATCAAATTGCTGCATGACCCGGTCATCAAAATGCCCCCTGCCCTTCTCATCAAAATGCTGCATGACTTGTCATCACAAAGCTCCAAGACCCTTGGCACCACAATGCTCCATGTCATTGTCATCACAATGCTCCATGAACCCTCTCATCACATTGCTCCATGCCCTTGTCATCACACAGCTCCATGACACTTGTCATCACAATGCTCGATGCGCTTCTCATCACAATGCTCCATGCCCTTGTCATTACAGTCCTGCATGACACATGTATCACAGTGTTCCGTGCCATTGTCATCACAATGCTCCATGCCCACTCTCATCACAATAATCCATGAAACATTTCAGACCAAAGTTCCATACCCTTCTCATCACAATGCTCCATTACCCCTGTCATAACAATGCACCATGACACCTGCTATCACAATGATCCACGGCCTAGTCATCACAAGGTTCCATGATAATTCTCATCACAATGCTCAAGACCCCTGATATCACAATGCTCCATGCCCTTGTCATCACAAGCTCCATGACGCATGTCATCATAATGTTCCATGGCCTTCTCATCACAATGCTCCATGCCCTTGTCATCACAATGCTCCAAGACCCTTGTCATCACAATGCTCCATGCCCCTTTTCATCTCAATGCTCCATGAACCCTGTCATCACAATGCACCATGCCCATCATCATAATGCTTCAGGCTATTGTCATCACAATGAAATCAATATTCTGCATGACCTCTGTCATCATAATGCTCCAAACCCTTGTGATCACAATGCTGCATAACACGTATCATCACAACACCCCATGACGCTCATCATCACAATTATCCATGGTCTTCTCATCACAATGCTCCATGATCTTTGTCATCATAATGCTCAATACACCTGTCATCACAATGCTCCCTGACCCTTGTCGTCAGTATGCTCCTTGAACCCTGTCATGACAAGTTTCCATGCATTTTTCATCACAATGATCCATGACCATTTCATCACAATGCTCCAAGGTCCCTGTAATCACAATGCTGCATGCACTTTTCATCACAAAACTCCATGACGCATGTCATCAGAATGCTCCATGGCCTTCTCATCACAATGCTCTATGCCCTAGTCATAACAATGCTCCAAGACCCCTGTAATCACAATGCTCCATGCCCCTTTTCATCAGAATGCTCCATGAGACTTGCCATCACAAGTCTCCATGGTCTTCTCATCAGAATGTTCCAGGACCTTGACATCACCATGATCCATTCCCTTGTCATCACAATGCTCCATGACCACTGTCATCACAATAATCCATGAACATTTTCAGCCCAATGATCCACGACCTTCTCATCACAATGCTCCATTGCCAATATCATCACAATGCTCCATGACCACTGTCATCACAACAATCCATGACACCTGACCACACAATGATCCAGGACTCTTGTCATCACAATGCTCCATTAACTTGTCGTCACAATGCTACATGACACCTGTCATCACAACTCTCCATGAACATTTTCAGCCCAGTGCTCCATGACCCTTGTCATCACAATGATCAATGCCCTTGTCATCCCAATGCTCCATGACCCCTGTATTCACAATGCTCCTTGACGCTTGTCATCACAGTGCTCCATGACACGTCATCACAATGCTCCATGCATTTGTCAGCAAAATGCTACATGACCTTGTCATTACAATGCTCTATGCACTTGTCATCACAATACTCCATTTCCATTGTCATCACAATCCTCCATGAACTTTGGGATCACATTGCTTCATGCCCTTTTCATCACAATGCTCCATTCTCCTTGAAATCCAAATGATCCATGACCTCTGTCATTACAATGCTCCAAAAGCTTGTGATCACAATGTTCCATAACACTTGTCATCACAACGTTCCATGATGCCTGTCATCACAATACTCCATGCCTTTTTTCATCACAATGCTCCATGACCTTTGTCACCACAATTCTCAATACACTTGTCATCACAATGCTCCCTGACACTTGTCATCAGAATGCTCCTTGAACCCTGTCACGAAAAGGCTCCATACATTTTTCATCACAATGCCCCATGCCATTTTCATCACAATGCTCCATGCCATTGTCATCAAAATACTCCACAAGCTTGTCATCAGAATGCCCCATGACCCTTGTCATCACAATTCTCCATGCACTTGTCAGCACAATGCTCCCTGACCCTTGTCATCATAATGCTGCAAGCCATTGTCATCACAATGCTCCAAAACATTTGTCATCAGAATCCTCCCTGACACTTGGCATCACAATGCTCCATGCCATCCTCATCACAATGGGCCATCACATATGTGATCACAATGCTCCCTGACACCTGTCTTCACAATAAGGCATGACCTGGTCATCACAATGCTCCATGCCCTTGTCATCACAGTGTGCCATTCCAACTCTCATCGCAATACTCCATGAAAGTTATTAGACCAATGTTCCATGCCCTTGTCATCACAATGCTCCATGCCCTTGTTATCACAATGCTCCATGACCCCTATCTTCACAATGCTCCGTGACTCCAGTCATCACAATGCTTCATGACCTTTGTCATCACAATGGTCCATGCCCTCGTCATCAACAGTCTCTGTGACCTTTTTAACCACAATGCTCCATGAACTTTTCATCACAATGCTCTTTGACCCTTGTCATCACAATGCTCTATGCCTTTCTCAGCACAATGCTCCATGACCCTTGTCATCACAATGCTCCATGCGCTTGTCAGCACAATGCTCCATGACACATGTCATCACAATGCACCATGCGCTTGTCATCACAGTGCTCCACAACATTGTCATCACAATGCTCCATAAAATTTGTCATCACAATGCTCCATGCACTTCTCATCAAAATGCTCTCTCACCACTGATATCACAATGCTACATCACTATTTGTCACAATACTCCCTCACACCTGTCTTCACAATGTTCCATGACTCGTGTCATCACAATGCTACATGCACTTATCATCACAATGTTCGATGATCCCTGAAATCACAATGTTCCATAACACCTATCATCAAAATGTTCCATGACACTTTTCATCAAATTGCTCCATGACCCTGTCATCAGAATGCTCCCTGCCCTTCTCATCACAATGCACAACGCCCTTGCCATCAAAATGCTCCATGACCTTTGTCATCACAAAGATCCATGACCCTTGGCATCACAATGCTCCATGTCATTGTCATCACAATGCTCCTTGAACACTCTCATCACATTGCTCCATGCCCTTGTCTTCACATAGCTCCATGACACATGTCATCAGAATGCTCCATGGCCTTCTCATCACAATGCTCCAAGCCCTTGCCATCACAATGCTCCATTACCCCTGTCATAACAATGCTCCATGAACACTGCCATCACGATGTTCCATGGCCTTGTCATCACAAAGCTCCTTGACCCTTCTCATCGCAATGCTCCAACAACACTGTAATCACAATGCTCTGTGCACCTTTTCATCTCAATGATCCATGAACCCTGTCATCACAATGCACTATGCCCATCATCATAATGCTTCATGCTATTGTCATAACAACGAAATCAAAATTTCCATGACCTCTGTCATAACAATGCTCCAAACCCTTGTGATCACAATATTCCATAACACTTGTCATCACAATGCCCCAGGATGCTCGTCATCACAATTATCCATGGTTTTCTCATCACAATGCTCCATGACCTTCGTCATCACAATGCTCAATACACTTGTCATCAACATGCTCCCTGACACTTGTTTTCTGTATGCTCCTTGAACCCTGTCATGACAAGGCTCCATGCCTTTTTCATCACAATGATCCATGCCCTTTTCATCACAATTATCCAAGTCCCATGTAATCATATTGGTCCATGCCATTGTCATCACAAAGCTCAAGGACGCATGCCATCAGAATGCTCCTTGGTCTTCTCCTCACAATGCTCCCTGCCCTTGTCTTCACAATGTTCCAAGACCCCTGTAATCACAATGCTCCATTCCCCTTTTAATCAGTATGCTCCATGAGACTTGTCATCACAAGGCTCCATGGTTTTTTCATCACAATGCTCCAGGACCTTGTCATCACAATGCTTCACGACCTTGTCATCAAAATTTTCAATGGCCCTTGTCATCATAATGCTCCAAACACTAATCATCACAATGCTCCATTATATTTGTCATCACAATCCTCCATTTCATTTGGTATCACAAAGCTCCATGCCATTGTCATCGCCATGGACCATGTCATAAGTCATCACAATGCTCCCTGACACCTGTCTTCACAATACTCCATGACCTTATCATCACAATGCTCCATGCCCTTGTCATCACAATGCACCATGCCCACTCTCATCACAATAATCTATGAAATTGTCAGACCAATGCTCCATGCCACTGTCATCACAATGCTCCATGCCCTTGTCATCACAATGCTCCATGACCCCTGTCATCACAATGCTCCGTGACTCCAGTCATCACAATGCTTCATAACGTTTGTCTTCACAATGGTCCATGCCCGCGTCATCACAAGGCTCTGTGACCTTTGTAACCACAATGCTCCATGAACTTTTCATCACAATTCTCTGAGAAACTTTTCATCACAATGCTCCATGTCTTTGTCAGAACAATGCTCCATGACCATTGTCATCACAATGTGCCATGCACATTTCATCACAACGTTCCAAACCTTGTCATTGCAATGCTCCATAAACCTTGTAATCACAATGGTCCATGCACTTCTCATCAAAATGCTCTCTCACCAGAGATGTCACAATGTTCCATCACTAGTCATCACAATACACCCTCATCCTTGTAATCACAATGTTCCATGACCCTGTCATCACAATGCTACATCCCCTTATCATCACAATGTTCCATGACCCCTGCCAGCACAATGTTCCATAAACCCTGTCATCAAAATGCTCCATGACCCTTTCCATCCCAAAGCTCCAAGACACCTGACATCACAATGTTCTATAACCCCTGCCATCAAAATGTTCCATTACACTTTTTATCAAATTGCTGCATGACCCGGTCATCAAAATGCTCCCTGCCCTTCTCATCAAAATGCTGCATGACTTGTCATCACAAAGCTCCAAGACCCTTGGCACCACAATGCTCCATGTCATTGTCATCACAATGCTGCATGAACCCTCTCATCACATTGCTCCATGCCCTTGTCACCACACAGCTCCATGACACTTGTCATCACAATGCTCGATGCCCTTCTCATCACAATGCTCCATGCCCTTGTCATTACATTCCTGCATGACCCATGTATCACAGTGTTCCGTGCCCTTGTCATCACAGTGTTCCATGCCCACTCTCATCACAATAATCCATGAAACATTTCAGACCAAAGTTCCATACCCTTCTCATCACAATGCTCCATTACCCCTGTCATAACAATGCACCATGACACCTGCTATCACAATGATCCACGGCCTAGTCATCACAAGATTCCATGATAATTCTCATCACAATGCTCAAGACCCCTGATATCACAATGCTCCATGCCCTTGTCATCACAAAGCTCCATGACGCATGTCATCATAATGTTCCATGGCCTTCTCATCACAATGCTCCATGCCCTTGTCATCACAATGCTCCAAGACCCTTGTCATCACAATGCTCCATGCCCCTTTTCATCTCAATGCTCCATGAACCCTGTCATCACAATGCACCATGCCCATCATCATAATGCTTCAGGCTATTGTCATCACAATGAAATCAATATTCTGCATGACCTCTGTCATCATAATGCTCCAAACCCTTGTGATCACAATGCTGCGTAACACGTATCATCACAACACCCCATGACGCTCATCATCACAATTATCCATGGTCTTCTCATCACAATGCTCCATGATCTTTGTCATCATAATGCTCAATACACTTGTCATCACAATGCTCCCTGACCCTTGTCGTCAGTATGCTCCTTGAACCCTGTCATGACAAGTTTCCATGCATTTTTCATCACAATGATCCATGACCATTTCATCACAATGCTCCAAGGTCCCTGTAATCACAATGCTGCATGCCCTTTTCATCACAAAACTCCATGACGCATGTCATCAGAATGCTCCATGGCCTTCTCATCACAATGCTCTATGCCCTAGTCATAACAATGCTCCAAGACCCCTATAATCACAATGCTCCATGCCCCTTTTCATCAGAATGCTCCATGAGACTTGCCATCACAAGTCTCCATGGTCTTCTCATCACAATGTTCCAGGACCTTGACATCACCATGATCCATTCCCTTGTCATCACAATGCTCCATGACCACTGTCATCACAATAATCCATGAACATTTTCAGCCCAATGCTCCACGACCTTCTCATCACAATGCTCCATTGCCAATATCATCACAATGCTCCATGACCACTGTCATCACAACAATCCATGACACCTGAGCACACAATGATCCAGGACTCTTGTCATCACAATGCTCCATTAACTTGTCGTCACAATGCTACATGACACCTGTCATCACAACTCTCCATGAACATTTTCAGCCCAGTGCTCCATGACCCTTGTCATCACAATGATCAATGCCCTTGTCATCCCAATGCTCCATGACCCCTGTATTCACAATGCTCCTTGACGCTTGTCATCACAGTGCTCCATGACACATGTCATCACAATGCTCCATGCCTTTGTCAGCAAAATGCTACATGACCTTGTCATTACAATGCTCTATGCACTTGTCATCACAATACTCCATTTCCATTGTCATCACAATCCTCCATGAACTTTGGGATCACATTGCTTCATGCCCTTGTCATCACAATGCTCCATTCTCCTTGAAATCCAAATGATCCATGACATCTGTCATCACAATGCTCCAAACAATTGTGATCACAATGTTCCATAACACTTGTCATCACAACGCTCCATGATGCCTGTCATCACAATGCCCCATGCCATTTTCATCACAATGCTCCATGCCATTATCATCAAAATACTCCACAAGCTTGTCATCAGAATGCTCCATGACCCTTGTCATCACAATTCTCCATGCACTTGTCAGCACAATGCTCCCTGACCCTTGTCATCACAATGCTCCAAGCCATTGTCATCACAATGCTCCATTACCTTTGTCATCAGAATCCTCCCTGACACTTGGCATCACAATGCTCCATGCCATCCTCATCACAATGGGCCATTACATATGTGATCACAATGCTCCCTGACACCACTCTTCACAATACGGCATGACCTGGTCATCACAATGCTCCATGCCCTTGTCATCACAGTGTGCTATTCCAACTGTCATCGCAATGCTCCATGAAAGTTATTACTCCAATGTTCCATGCCCTTGTCATCACAATGCTCAATGCCCTTGTTATCACAATGCTCCATTACCCCTGTCATCACAATGCTCCTTGACTCCAGTCATCACAATGCTTCATGACCTTTGTCATCCCAGTGGTCCATGCCCTTGTCATCAACAGTCTCTGTGACGTTTTTAACCTCAATGCTCCATGAACTTTTCATCACAATGCTCTTTGACCCTTGTCATCACAATGCTCTATGCCTTACTCAGCACAGTGCTCCATGAGGCTTGTCACCACAATGCTCCATGCGCTTGTCAGCCCAATGCTACATGACACATGTCATCAAAATGCACCATGCGCTTGTCATCACAGTGCTACACAACATTGTCATCACAATGCTCCATAAAATTTGTCATCACAGTGCTCCATGCACTTCTCATCAAAATGCTCTCTCACCACTGATATCACAATGCTACATCACTATTTGTCACAATACTCCCTCACACCTGTCATCACAATGTTCCATGACTCCTGTCATCACAATGCTACATGCACTTATCATCACAATGTTCGATGACCCCTGACATCACAATGTTCCATAACACCTGTCATCAAAATATTCCATGACACTTTTCATCAAATTGCTCCATGACCCTGTCATCAGAATGCTCCCTGCCCTACTCATCACAATGCACAACGCCCTTGCCATCAAAATGCTCCATGACCTTTGTCATCACAAAGATCCATGACCCTTGGCATCACAATGCTCCATGTCATTGTCATCACAATGCTCCATGAACGCTCTCATCACATTGCTCCATGCCCTTGTCTTCACATAGCTCCATGACACATGTCATCAGAATGCTCCATGGCCTTCTCATCACAATGCTCCATGCGCTTGCCATCACAATGCTCCATTACCCCTGTCATAACAATGCACCATGACCCCTGCCATCACGATGTTCCATGGCCTTGTCATCACAAGGCTCTATGACCCTTCTCATCACAATGCTCCAGTAACACTGTAATCACAATGCTCTATGCCCCTTTTCATCTCAATGATCCATGAACCCTGTCATCAAAATGCACCATGCCCATCATCATAATGCTTCATGCTATTGTCATAACAACGAAATCAAATTGTTCCATGACCTCTGTCATAACAATTCTCCAAACCCTTGTGATCGCAATATTCCATAACACTTGTCATCACAATGCCCCATGAGGCTCGTCATCACAATTATCCATGGTCTTCTCATCACAATGCCCCATGACCTTTGTCATTACTATGCTCAATACGCATGTCATCAACATGCTCCCTGACACTTGTTGTCTGTAAGCTCTTTGAACCCTGTCATGACAAGGCTGCATGCCTTTTTCATCACAGTGATCCATGCCCTTTTCATCACAGTGCTCCAAGTCCCACGTAATCACAGTGGTCCATGCCATTGTCATCACAAAGCTCAATGACGCATGCCATCAGAATGCTACTTGGACTTCTCCTCACAATGCTCCATGCCCTTGTCTTCACAATGTTCCAAGACCCCTGTAATCACAATGCTCCATTCCCCTTTTAATCAGTATGCTCCATGAGACTTGTCATCTCAAGGCTCCATGCTTTTGTCATCACAATGCTCCAGGACCTTGTCATCACAATGCTTCACGACCTTGTCATCAAAATTTTCAATGGCCCTTGTCATCATAATGCTCCAAACCTTAATCATCACAATGCTCCATTATATTTGTCATCACAATCCTCCATTACATTTGGTATCACAAAGATCCATGCCATTGTCATCGCCATGGATCATGACATAAATCATCACAATGCTCCCTGACACCTGTCTTCACAATACTCCATGACCTTATCATCACAATGCTCCATGCCCTTGTCATCACAATGCACCATGCCCACTCTCATCAAAATAATCTATGAAACTTGTCAGACCAATGTTCCATGCCACTGTCATCACAATGCTCCATGCCCTTGTCATCACAATGCTCCATGACCCCTGTCATCACAATGCTCCGTGACTCCAGTCATCACAATGCTTCATAACGTTTGTCATCACAATGGTCCATGCCCGCGTCATCACAAGGCTCTGTGACTTTTGTCACCACAATGCTCCATGAACTTTTCATCACAATTCTCTGAGAAACTTGTCATCACAATGCTCCATGTCTTTGTCAGAACAATGCTCCATGACCATTGTCATCACAATGTGCCATGCACATTTCATCACAACGTTCCAAACCTTGTCATTGCAATGCTCCATAAACCTTGTAATCACAATGGTCCATGCACTTCTCATCAAAATGCTCTCTCACCAGAGATGTCACAATGTTCCATCACTAGTCATCACAATTCACCCTCATCCTTGTAATCACGATGTTCCATGACCCTGTCATCACAATGCTACATCCCCTTATCATCACAATGTTCCATGACCCCTGCCAGCACAATGTTCCATAAGCCCTGTCATCAAAATGCTCCATGACCCTTTCCATCCCAAAGCTCCAAGACCCCTGACATCACAATGTTCTATAACCCCTGCCATCAAAATGTTCCATAACACTTTTTATCAAATTGCTGCATGACCCGGTCATCAAAATGCCCCCTGCCCTTCTCATCAAAATGCTGCATGACTTGTCATCACAAAGCTCCAAGACCCTTGGCACCACAATGCTCCATGTCATTGTCATCACAATGCTCCATGAACCCTCTCATCACATTGCTCCATGCCCTTGTCATCACACAGCTCCATGACCCTTGTCATCACAATGCTCGATGCCCTTCTCATCACAATGCTCCATGCCCTTGTCATTACAGTCCTGCATGACACATGTATCACAGTGTTCCGTGCCCTTGTCATCACAATGCTCCATGCCCACTCTCATCACAATAATCCATGAAACATTTCAGACCAAAGTTCCATACCCTTCTCATCACAATGCTCCATTACCCCTGTCATAACAATGCACCATGACACCTGCTATCACAATGATCCACGGCCTAGTCATCACAAGGTTCCATGATAATTCTCATCACAATGCTCAAGACCCCTGATATCACAATGCTCCATGCCCTTGTCATCACAAAGCTCCATGACGCATGTCATCATAATGTCCCATGGCCTTCTCATCACAATGCTCCATGCCCTTGTCATCACAATGCTCCAAGACCCTTGTCATCACAATGCTCCATGCCCCTTTTCATCTCAATGCTCCATGAACCCTGTCATCACAATGCACCATGCCCATCATCATAATGCTTCAGGCTATTGTCATCACAATGAAATCAATATTCTGCATGACCTCTGTCATCATAATGCTCCAAACCCTTGTGATCACAATGCTGCATAACACGTATCATCACAACACCCCATGACGCTCATCATCACAATTATCCATGGTCTTCTCATCACAATGCTCCATGATTTTGTCATCATAATGCTCAATACACTTGTCATCACAATGCTCCCTGACCCTTGTCGTCAGTATGCTCCTTGAACCCTGTCATGACAAGTTTCCATGCATTTTTCATCACAATGATCCATGACCATTTCATAACAATGCTCCAAGGTCCCTGTAATCACAATGCTGCATGCCCTTTTCATCACAAAACTCCATGACGCATGTCATCAGAATGCTCCATGGCCTTCTCATCACAATGCTCTATGCCCTAGACATAACAATGCTCCAAGACCCCTGTAATCACAATGCTCCATGCCACTTTTCATCAGAATGCTCCATGAGACTTGCCATCACAAGTCTCCATGGTCTTCTCATCACAATGTTCCAGGACCTTGACATCACCATGATCCATTCCCTTGTCATCACAATGCTCCATGACCACTGTCATCACAATAATCCATGAACATTTTCAGCCCAATGCTCCACGACCTTCTCATCACAATGCTCCATTGCCAATAACATCACAATGCTCCATGACCACTGTCATCACAACAATCCATGACACCTGACCACACAATGATCCAGGACTCTTGTCATCACAATGCTCCATTAACTTGTCGTCACAATGCTACATGACACCTGTCATCACAACTCTCCATGAACATTTTCAGCCCAGTGCTCCATGACCCTTGTCATCACAATGATCAATGCCCTTGTCATCCCAATGCTCCATGACCCTTGTATTCACAATGCTCCTTGACGCTTGTCATCACAGTGCTCCATGACACATGTCATCACAATGCTCCATGCCTTTGTCAGCAAAATGCTACATGACCTTGTCATTACAATGCTCTATGCACTTGTCATCACAATACTCCATTTCCATTGTCATCACAATCCTCCATGAACTTTGGGATCACATTGCTTCATGCCCTTTTCATCACAATGCTCCATTCTCCTTGAAATCCAAATGATCCATGACTACTGTCATTACAATGCTCCAAAACCTTGTGATCACAATGTTCCATAACACTTGTCATCACAACGCTCCATGATGCCTGTCATCACAATACTCCATGCCTTTTTCATCACAATGCTCCATGACTTTTGTCACCACAATTCTCAATACACTTGTCATCACAATGCTCCCTGACACTTGTCATCAGAATGCTCCTTGAACCCTGTCACGAAAAGGCTCCATACCTTTTTCATCACAATGCCGCATGCCATTTTCATCACAATGCTCCATGCCATTTTCATCAAAATACTCCACAAGCTTGTCATCAGAATGCTCCATGACCCTTGTCATCACAATTCTCCATGCACTTGTCAGCACAATGCTCCCTGACCCTTGTCATCATAATGCTGCAAGCCATTGTCATCACAATGCTCCAATACCTTTGTCATCAGAATCCTCCCTGACACTTGGCATCACAATGCTCCATGCCATCCTCGTCACAATGGGCCATCACATATGTGATCACAATGCTCCCTGACACCTGTCTTCACAATACGGCATGACCTGGTCATCACAATGCTCCATGCCCTTGTCATCACAGTGTGCCATTCCAACTCTCATCGCAATACTCCATGAAAGTTATTAGACCAATGTTCCATGCCCTTGTCATCACAATGCTCCATGCCCTTGTTATCACAATGCTCCATGACCCCTATCATCACAATGCTCCGTGACTCCAGTCATCACAATGCTTCATGACCTTTGTCATCACAATGGTCCATGCCCTCGTCATCAACAGTCTCTGTGACCTTTTTAACCACAATGCTCCATGAACTTTTCATCACAATGCTCTTTGACCCTTGTCATCACAATGCTCTATCCCTTTCTCAGCACAATGCTCCATGACCCTTGTCATCACAATGCTCCATGCGCTTGTCAGCACAATGCTCCATGACACATGTCATCACAATGCACCATGCGCTTGGCATCACAGTGCTCCACAACATTGTCATCACAATGCTCCACAAAATTTGTCATCACAATGCTCCATGCACTTCTCATCAAAATGCTCTCTCACCACTGATATCACAATGCTACATCACTATTTGTCACAATACTCCCTCACACCTGTCATCACAATGTTCCATGACTCGTGTCATCACAATGCTACATGCACTTATCATCACAATGTTCGATGATCCCTGAAATCACAATGTTCCATAACACCTGTCATCAAAATATTCCATGACACTTTTCATCAAATTGCTCCATGACCCTGTCATCAGAATGCTCCCTGCCCTTCTCATCACAATGCACAACGCCCTTGCCATCACAATGCTCCATGACCTTTGTCATCACAGAGATCCATGACCCTTGGCATCACAATGCTCCATGTCATTGTCATCACAATGCTCCTTGAACACTCTCATCACATTGCTCCATGCCCTTGTCTTCACATAGCTCCATGACACATGTCATCAGAATGCTCCATGGCCTTCTCATCACAATGCTCCAAGCCCTTGCCATCACAATGCTCCATTACCCCTGTCATAACAATGCTCCATGACCCCTGCCATCACGATGTTCCATGGCCTTGTCATCACAAAGCTCCTTGACCCTTCTCATCACAATGCTCCAAGAACACTGTAATCACAATGCTCTATGCCCCTTTTCATCTCAATGATCCATGAACCCTGTCATCACAATGCACTATGCCCATCATCATAATGCTTCATGCTATTGTCATAACAAAGAAATCAAAATTTTCCATGACCTCTGTCATAACAATGCTCCAAACCCTTGTGATCACAATATTCCATAACACTTGTCATCACAATGCCCCAGGATGCTCGTCATCACAATTATCCATGGTCTTCTCATCACAATGCAACATGACCTTCGTCATCACAATGCTCAATACACTTGTCATCAACATGCTCCCTGACACTTGTTTTCTGTATGCTCCTTGAACCCTGTCATGACAAGGCTCCATGCCTTTTTCATCACAATGATCCATGCCCTTTTCATCACAATTATCCAAGTCCCATGTAATCACAATGGTCCATGCCATTGTCATCACAAACTCAAGGACGCATGCCATCAGAATGCTCCTTGGTCTTCTCCTCACAATGCTCCCTGCCCTTGTCTTCACAATGTTCCAAGACCCCTGTAATCACAATGCTCCATTCCGCTTTTAATCAGTATGCTCCATGAGACTTGTCATCACAAGGCTCCATGGTTTTTTCATCACAATGCTCCAGGACCTTGTCATCACAATGCTTCACGACCTTGTCATCAAAATTTTCAATGGCCCTTGTCATCATAATGCTCTAAACCCTAATCATCACAATGCTCCATTATATTTGTCATCATAATCCTCCATTACATTTGGTATCACAAATCTCCATGCCATTGTCATCGCCATGGACAATGACATAAGTCATCACAATGCTCCCTGACACCTGTCTTCACAATACTCCATGTCCTTATCATCACAATGCTCCATGCCCTTGTCATCACAATGCACCATGCCCACTCTCATCACAATAATCTATGAAATTGTCAGACCAATGCTCCATGCCACTGTCATCACAATGCTCCATGCCCTTGTCATCACAATGCTCCATGACCCCTGTCATCACAATGCTCCGTGACTCCAGTCATCACAATGCTTCATAACGTTTGTCATCACAATGGTCCATGCCCGCATCATCACAAGGCTCTGTGACGTTTGTAACCACAATGCTCCATGAACTTTTCATCACAATTCTCTGAGAAACTTGTCATCACAATGCTCCATGTCTTTGTCAGAACAATGCTCCATGACCATTGTCATCACAATGTGCCATGCACATTTCATCACAACGTTCCAAACCTTGTCATTGCAATGCTCCATAAACCTTGTAATCACAATGGTCCATGCACTTCTCATCAAAATGCTCTCTCACCAGAGATGTCACAATGTCCCATCACTAGTCATCACAATACACCCTCATCCTTGTAATCACAATGTTCCATGACCCTGTCATCACAATGCTACATCCCCTTTTCATCACAATGTTCCATGACCCCTGCCAGCACAATGTTCCATAAGACCTGTCATCAAAATACTCCATGACCCTTTCCATCCCAAAGCTCCAAGACCCCTGATATCACAATATTCTATAACCCCTGCCATCAAAATGTTCCATTACACTTTTTATCAAATTGCTGCATGACCCGGTCATCAAAATGCTCCCTGCCCTTCTCATCAAAATGCTGCATGACTTGTCATCACAAAGCTCCAAGACCCTTGGCACCACAATGCTCCATGTCATTGTCATCACAATGCTCCATGAACACTCTCATCACATTGCTCCATGCCCTTGTCATCACACAGCTCCATGACACTTGTCATCACAATGCTCGATGCCCTTCTCATCACAATGCTCCATGCCCTTGTCATTACATTCCTGCATGACCCATGTATCACAGTGTTCCGTGCCCTTGTCATCACAATGTTCCATGCCCACTCTCATCACAATAATCCATGAAACATTTCAGACCAAAGTTCCAAACCCTTCTCATCACAATGCTCCATTACCCCTGTCATAACAATGCACCATGACACCTGCTATCACAATGATCCACGGCCTAGTCATCACAAGGTTCCATGATAATTCTCATCACAATGCTCAAGACCCCTGATATCACAATGCTCCATGCCCTTGTCATCACAAAGCTCCATGACGCATGTCATCATAATGTTCCATGGCCTTCTCATCACAATGCTCCATGCCCTTGTCATCACAATGCTCCAAGACCCTTGTCATCACAATGCTCCATGCCCCTTTTCATCTCAATGCTCCACGAACCCTGTCATCACAATGCACCATGCCCATCATCATAATGCTTCAGGCTATTGTCATCACAATGAAATCAATATTCTGCATTACCTCTGTCATCATAATGCTCCAAACCCTTGTGATCACAATGCTGCATAACACGTATCATCACAACACCCCATGACGCTCATCATCACAATTATCCATGGTCTTCTCATCACAATGCTCCATGATCTTTGTCATCATAATGCTCAATACACTTGTCATCACAATGCTCCCTGACCCTTGTCGTCAGTATGCTCCTTGAACCCTGTCATGACAAGTTTCCATGCATTTTTCATCACAATGATCCATGACCATTTCATCACAATGCTCCAAGGTCCCTGTAATCACAATGCTGCATGCCCTTTTCATCACAAATCTCCATGACGCATGTCATCAGAATGCTCCATGGCCTTCTCATCACAATGCTCTATGCCCTAGTCATAACAATGCTCCAAGACACCTATAATCACAATGCTCCATGCCCCTTTTCATCAGAATGCTCCATGAGACTTGCCATCACAAGTCTCCATGGTCTTCTCATCACAATGTTCCAGGACCTTGACATCACCATGATCCATTCCCTTGTCATCACAATGCTCCAAGACCCCTGTCATCACATTAATCCATGAACATTTTCAGCCCAATGCTCCACGACCTTCTCATCACAATGCTCCATTGCCAATATCATCACAATGCTCCATGACCACTGTCATCACAACAATCCATGACACCTGACCACACAATGATCCAGGACTCTTGTCATCACAATGCTCCATTAACTTGTCGTCACAATGCTACATGACACCTGTCATCACAACTCTCCATGAACATTTTCAGCCCAGTGCTCCATGACCCTTGTCATCACAATGATCAATGCCCTTGTCATCCCAATGCTCCATGACCCCTGTATTCACAATGCTCCTTGACGCTTGTCATTACAGTGCTCCATGACACATGTCATCACAATGCTCCATGCCTTTGTCAGCAAAATGCTACATGACCTTGTCATTACAATGCTCTATGCACTTGTCATCACAATACTCCATTTCCATTGTCATCACAATCCTCCATGAACTTTGGGATCACATTGCTTCATGCCCTTGTCATCAGAATGCTCCATTCTCCTTGAAATCCAAATGATCCATGACATCTGTCATCACAATGCTCCAAACAATTGTGATCACAATGTTCCATAACACTTGTCATCACAACGCTCCATGATGCCTGTCATCACAATACTCCATGCCCTTTTCATCACAATGCTCCATGACCTTTGTCACCACAATTCTCAATACACTTGTCATCACAATGCTCCCTGACACTTGTCATCAGAATGCTCGTTGAACCCTGTCACGAAAAGGCTCCATGCCTTTTTCATCACAATGCCCCATGCCATTTTCATCACAATGCTCCATGCCATTGTCATCAAAATACTACACAAGCTTGTCATCAGAATGCTCCATGACCCTTGTCATCACAATTCTCCATGCACTTGTCAGCACAAAGCTCCCTGACCCTTGTCATCACAATGCCCCAAGCCATTGTCATCACAATGCTCCAATACCTTTGTCATTAGAATCCTCCCAGACACTTGTCATAACAATGCTCCATGCCATCCTCATCACAATGGGCCATTACATATGTGATCACAATGCTCCCTGACACCTGTCTTCACAATACGGCATGACCTGGTCATCACAATGCTCCATGCCCTTGTCATCACAGTGTGCCATTCCAAATCTCATCGCAATACTCCATGAAAGTTATTAGACCAATGTTCCATGCCCTTGTCATCACAATGCTCCATGCCCTTGTTATCACAATGCTCCATGACCCCTATCATCACAATGCTCCGTGACTCCAGTCATCACAATGCTTCATGACCTTTGTCATCACAATGGTCCATGCCCTCGTCATCAACAGTCTCTGTGACCTTTTTAACCACAATGCTCCATGAACTTTTCATCACAATGCTCTTTGACCCTTGTCATCACAATGCTCTATGCCTTTCTCAGCACAATGCTCCATGACCCTTGTCATCACAATGCACCATGTGCTTGTCATCACAGTGCTCCACAACATTGTCATCACAATGCTCCATAAAATTTGTCATCACAATGCTCCATGCACTTCTCATCAAAATGCTCTCTCACCACTGATATCACAATGCTACATCACTATTTGTCACAGTACTCCCTCACCCCTGTCATCACAATGTTCCATGACTCCTGTCATCACAATGCTACATGCACTTATCATCACAATGTTCGATGACACCTGACATCACAATGTTCCATAACACCTGTCATCATAATGTTCCATGACACTTTTCATCAAATTGCTCCATGACCCTGTCATCACAATGCTCCATGCCCTTCTCATCACAATGAACAACGCCCTTGCCATCAAAATGCTCCATGACCTTTGTCTTCACAAATATCCATGACCCTTGGCATCACAGTGCTCCATGTCATTGTCATAACAATGCTCCATGAACACTCTCATCACATTGCTCCATGCCCTTTTCTTCACATAGCTCCATGACACATGTCATCAGAATGCTCCATGGCCTTCTCATCACAATGCTCCATGCCCTTGCCATCACAATGCTCCATTACCCCTGTCATAACAATGCTCCATAACCCCTGCCATCAGGAAGTTCCATGGCCTTGTCATCACAAGGCTCCATGACCCTTCTCATCACAATGCTCCAAGAACACTGTAATCACAATGCTCTATGCCCCTTTTCATCTCAATGATCCATGAACCCTGTCATCACAATGCACCATGCCCATCATCCTAATGCTTCATGCTATTGTCATCACAAAGAAATAAAAATGCTCCATGACCTCTGTCATAAAAATGCTCCAAACCCTTGTGATCACAATATTCCAGAACACTTGTCATCACAAAGCCCCATGACGCTCTTCATCACAATTATCAATGGTCTTCTCATCACAATGCTCCATGACCTTCGTCATCACAATGCTCAATACATTTGTCATCAAACTGCTCCCTGACACTTGTTGTCTGTATGCTCCTTGAACTCTGTCATGACAAGGCTCCATGCCTTTTTCATCACAATGATCCATGCACTTTTCATCACAGTGCTCCAAGACCAATGTAATCACAATGCTCCATGCACTTGTCATCACAAAGCTCAATGACGCATGCCATCAGAATGCTCCGTGGTCTTCTCCTCACCATGCTCCATGCCCTTGTCATCACAAGGTTCCAAGACCCCTGTAATCACAATGCTCCATGCCCCTTTTCTTCAGTATGCTCTATGAGACTTGTCATCAAAAGGCTCCATGGTTTTGTCATCACAATGCTCCAGGACCTTGTCATCACAATGCTTCATGACCTTGTCATGAAAATTTTCAATGGCCCTTGTCATCATAATGCTCCAAGCCATAATCATCACAATGCTCCATTATATTTGTCATCACAATCCTCCATTACATTAGGCATCACAATGCTCCATGCCATTGTTATCGCAATGGACCATGACATATGTCATCACAATGCTCCCTGACACCTGTCTTCACAATAGTCCATGACCTTATCATCACAATGCTCCATGCCCTTGTCATCACAATGCACCATGCCCACTCTCATCACAATAATCTATGAAACTTGTCAGACCAATGCACCATGCCCCTGTCATCACAATGCACCATGCCCTTGTCATCACAGTGCTCCATGACCCCTGTCATCACAATGCTCTGTGACTCCAGTCATCACAATGCTTCATAAAGATTGTCATCACAATGGTCCATGCCCGCGTCATCACAAGGCTCTGTGACCTTTGTAACCACAATGCTCCATGAATTTTTCATCACAATTCTCTGTGACCCTTGTCATCACAATGCTCCATGTCTTTGTCAGAACAATGCTCCATGACCATTGTCATCACAGTATGCCACATGCATTTCATCACAACTGTCCACAACCTTGTCATTGCAATGCTCCATAAACTTTGTAATCACAATGGTCCATGCACTTCTCATCAAAATGCTCTCTCACCAGAGATATCACAATGTTCCATCACTAGTCATCACAATACTCCCTCACCCCTGGAATCACAATGATCCATGACCCTGTCATCACAATGCTACATCCACTTATCATCACAATGTTCTATGACCCCTGCCATCACAATGTTCCATAAGACCTGTCATCAAAATGCTCCATGACCCTTTCCATCCCAAAACTCCAAGACCCCTGCCATCACAATGTTCTATAACCCCTGCCATCTAAATGTTCCATTACACTTTTTATCAAATTGCTGCATGACCCGGTCATCAAAATGCTCCCTGCCCTTCTCATCAAAATCCTCCGTGACTTGTCATCACAAAGCTCCAAGACCCTTGGCATCACAATGCTCCATGTCATTGTCATCACAATGCTCCATGAACCCTCTCATCACATTGCTCCATGCCCTTGTCATCACAAAGCTCCATGCTCCTTGAAATCAAAATGATCCATGACCTCTGTCATCACAATGCTCCAAACCCTTGTGATCACAATGTTCCATAACACTTGTCATCACAACGCTCCATGATGCCTGTCATCACAATACTCCATGCCCTTTTCATCACAATGCTCCATGACCTTTGTCACCACAATTCTCAATACACTTGTCATCACAATGCTCCCTGACACTTGTCATCAGAATGCTCCTTGAACCCTGTCACGAAAAGGCTCCATGCCTTTTTCATCACAATGCCCCATGCCATCTTCATCACAATGCTCCATGCCATTGCCATCAAAATACACCACAAGCTTGTCATCAGAATGCTCCATGACCCTTGTCATCACAATTCTCCATGCACTTGTCAGCACAATGCTCCCTGACCCTTGTCATCACAATGCTCCAAGCCATTGTCATCACAATGCTCCATTACCTTTGCATCAGAATCCTCCCTGACACTTGGCATCACAATGCTCCATGCCATCCTCATCACAATGGGCCATTACATATGTGATCACAATGCTCCCTGACACCTGTCTTCACAATACGGCATGACCTGGTCATCACAATGCTCCATGCCCTTGTCATCACAGTGTGCTATTCCAACTGTCATCGCAATACTCCATGAAATTTATTAGCCCAATGTTCCATGCCCTTGTCATCACAATGCTCCAAACACTAATCATCACAATGCTCCATTATATTTGTCATCACAATCCTCCATTTCATTTGGTATCACAAAGCTCCATGCCATTGTCATCGCCATGGACCATGTCATAAGTCATCACAATGCTCCCTGACACCTGTCTTCACAATACTCCATGACCTTATCATCACAATGCTCCATGCCCTTTTCATCACAATGCACCATGCCCACTCTCATCACAATAATCTATGAAATTGTCAGACCAATGCTCCATGCCACTGTCATCACAATGCTCCATGCCCTTGTCATCACAATGCTCCATGACCCCTGTCATCACAATGCTCCGTGACTCCAGTCATCACAATGCTTCATAACGTTTGTCATCACAATGGTCCATGCCCGCATCATCATAAGGCTCTGTGACCTTTGTAACCACAATGCTCCATGAACTTTTCATCACAATTCTCTGAGAAACTTTTCATCACAATGCTCCATGTCTTTGTCAGAACAATGCTCCATGACCATTGTCATCACAATGTGCCATGCACATTTCATCACAACGTTCCAAACCTTGTCATTGCAATGCTCCATAAACCTTGTAATCACAATGGTCCATGCACTTCTCATCAAAATGCTCTCTCACCAGAGACGTCACAATGTTCCATCACTAGTCATCACAATACACCCTCATCCTTGTAATCACAATGTTCCATGACACTGTCATCACAATGCTACATCCCCTTATCATCACAATGTTCCATTACCCCTGCCAGCACAATGTTCCATAAACCCTGTCATCAAAATGCTCCATGACCCTTTCCATCCCAAAGCTCCAAGACACCTGACATCACAATGTTCTATAACCCCTGCCATCAAAATGTTCCATTACACTTTTTATCAAATTGCTGCATGACCCGGTCATCAAAATGCTCCCTGCCCTTCTCATCAAAATGCTGCATGACTTGTCATCACAAAGCTCCAAGACCCTTGGCACCACAATGCTCCATGTCATTGTCATCACAATGCTCCATGAACCCTCTCATCACATTGCTCCATGCCCTTGTCACCACACAGCTCCATGACACTTGTCATCACAATGCTCGATGCCCTTCTCATCACAATGCTCCATGCCCTTGTCATTACATTCCTGCATGACCCATGTATCACAGTGTTCCGTGCCCTTGTCATCACAGTGTTCCATGCCCACTCTCATCACAATAATCCATGAAACATTTCAGACCAAAGTTCCATACCCTTCTCATCACAATGCTCCATTACCCCTGTCATAACAATGCACCATGACACCTGCTATCACAATGATCCACGGCCTAGTCATCACAAGATTCCATGATAATTCTCATCACAATGCTCAAGACCCCTGATATCACAATGCTCCATGCCCTTGTCATCACAAAGCTCCATGACGCATGTCATCATAATGTTCCATGGCCTTCTCATCACAATGCTCCATGCCCTTGTCATCACAATGCTCCAAGACCCTTGTCATCACAATGCTCCATGCCCCTTTTCATCTCAATGCTCCATGAACCCTGTCATCACAATGCACCATGCCCATCATCATAATGCTTCAGGCTATTGTCATCACAATGAAATCAATATTCTGCATGACCTCTGTCATCATAATGCTCCAAACCCTTGTGATCACAATGCTGCATAACACGTATCATCACAACACCCCATGACGCTCATCATCACAATTATCCATGGTCTTCTCATCACAATGCTCCATGATCTTTGTCATCATAATGCTCAATACACTTGTCATCACAATGCTCCCTGACCCTTGTCGTCAGTATGCTCCTTGAACCCTGTCATG
Organism: Mesoplodon densirostris; assembly: GCF_025265405.1. Classification (NCBI taxonomy): domain Eukaryota; kingdom Metazoa; phylum Chordata; class Mammalia; order Artiodactyla; family Ziphiidae; genus Mesoplodon; species Mesoplodon densirostris. The sequence continues at coordinate 9,895,856 of NW_026778195.1, read as the reverse complement.
ACAAGTTTCCATGCATTTTTCATCACAATGATCCATGACCATTTCATCACAATGCTCCAAGGTCCCTGTAATCACAATGCTGCATGCCCTTTTCATCACAAAACTCCATGACGCATGTCATCAGAATGCTCCATGGCCTTCTCATCACAATGCTCTATGCCCTAGTCATAACAATGCTCCAAGACCCCTATAATCACAATGCTCCATGCCCCTTTTCATCAGAATGCTCCATGAGACTTGCCATCACAAGTCTCCATGGTCTTCTCATCACAATGTTCCAGGACCTTGACATCACCATGATCCATTCCCTTGTCATCACAATGCTCCATGACCCCTGTCATCACAATAATCCATGAACATTTTCAGCCCAATGCTCCACGACCTTCTCATCACAATGCTCCATTGCCAATATCATCACAATGCTCCATGACCACTGTCATCACAACAATCCATGACACCTGAGCACACAATGATCCAGGACTCTTGTCATCACAATGCTCCATTAACTTGTCGTCACAATGCTACATGACACCTGTCATCACAACTCTCCATGAACATTTTCAGCCCAGTGCTCCATGACCCTTGTCATCACAATGATCAATGCCCTTGTCATCCCAATGCTCCATGACCCCTGTATTCACAATGCTCCTTGACGCTTGTCATCACAGTGCTCCATGACACATGTCATCACAATGCTCCATGCCTTTGTCAGCAAAATGCTACATGACCTTGTCATTACAATGCTCTATGCACTTGTCATCACAATACTCCATTTCCATTGTCATCACAATCCTCCATGAACTTTGGGATCACATTGCTTCATGCCCTTGTCATCACAATGCTCCATTCTCCTTGAAATCCAAATGATCCATGACATCTGTCATCACAATGCTCCAAACAATTGTGATCACAATGTTCCATAACACTTGTCATCACAACGCTCCATGATGCCTGTCATCACAATGCCCCATGCCATTTTCATCACAATGCTCCATGCCATTGTCATCAAAATACTCCACAAGCTTGTCATCAGAATGCTCCATGACCCTTGTCATCACAATTCTCCATGCACTTGTCAGCACAATGCTCCCTGACCCTTGTCATCACAATGCTCCAAGCCATTGTCATCACAATGCTCCATTACCTTTGTCATCAGAATCCTCCCTGACACTTGGCATCACAATGCTCCATGCCATCCTCATCACAATGGGCCATTACATATGTGATCACAATGCTCCCTGACACCACTCTTCACAATACGGCATGACCTGCTCATCACAATGCTCCATGCCCTTGTCATCACAGTGTGCTATTCCAACTGTCATCGCAATGCTCCATGAAAGTTATTACTCCAATGTTCCATGCCCTTGTCATCACAATGCTCAATGCCCTTGTTATCACAATGCTCCATTACCCCTGTCATCACAATGCTCCTTGACTCCAGTCATCACAATGCTTCATGACCTTTGTCATCCCAATGGTCCATGCCCTTGTCATCAACAGTCTCTGTGACGTTTTTAACCTCAATGCTCCATGAACTTTTCATCACAATGCTCTTTGACCCTTGTCATCACAATGCTCTATGCCTTACTCAGCACAGTGCTCCATGAGGCTTGTCACCACAATGCTCCATGCGCTTGTCAGCCCAATGCTCCATGACACATGTCATCAAAATGCACCATGCGCTTGTCATCACAGTGCTACACAACATTGTCATCACAATGCTCCATAAAATTTGTCATCACAGTGCTCCATGCACTTCTCATCAAAATGCTCTCTCACCACTGATATCACAATGCTACATCACTATTTGTCACAATACTCCCTCACACCTGTCATCACAATGTTCCATGACTCCTGTCATCACAATGCTACATGCACTTATCATCACAATGTTCGATGACCCCTGACATCACAATGTTCCATAACACCTGTCATCAAAATATTCCATGACACTTTTCATCAAATTGCTCCATGACCCTGTCATCAGAATGCTCCCTGCCCTACTCATCACAATGCACAACGCCCTTGCCATCAAAATGCTCCATGACCTTTGTCATCACAAAGATCCATGACCCTTGGCATCACAATGCTCCATGTCATTGTCATCACAATGCTCCATGAACGCTCTCATCACATTGCTCCATGCCCTTGTCTTCACATAGCTCCATGACACATGTCATCAGAATGCTCCATGGCCTTCTCATCACAATGCTCCATGCGCTTGCCATCACAATGCTCCATTACCCCTGTCATAACAATGCACCATGACCCCTGCCATCACGATGTTCCATGGCCTTGTCATCACAAGGCTCTATGACCCTTCTCATCACAATGCTCCAGTAACACTGTAATCACAATGCTCTATGCCCCTTTTCATCTCAATGATCCATGAACCCTGTCATCAAAATGCACCATGCCCATCATCATAATGCTTCATGCTATTGTCATAACAACGAAATCAAATTGTTCCATGACCTCTGTCATAACAATTCTCCAAACCCTTGTGATCACAATATTCCATAACACTTGTCATCACAATGCCCCATGAGGCTCGTCATCACAATTATCCATGGTCTTCTCATCACAATGCCCCATGACCTTTGTCATTACTATGCTCAATACGCATGTCATCAACATGCTCCCTGACACTTGTTGTCTGTAAGCTCTTTGAACCCTGTCATGACAAGGCTGCATGCCTTTTTCATCACAGTGATCCATGCCCTTTTCATCACAGTGCTCCAAGTCCCACGTAATCACAGTGGTCCATGCCATTGTCATCACAAAGCTCAATGACGCATGCCATCAGAATGCTACTTGGAATTCTCCTCACAATGCTCCATGCCCTTGTCTTCCCAATGTTCCAAGACCCCTGTAATCACAATGCTCCATTCCCCTTTTAATCAGTATGCTCCATGAGATTTGTCATCTCAAGGCTCCATGCTTTTGTCATCACAATGCTCCAGGACCTTGTCATCACAATGCTTCACGACCTTGTCATCAAAATTTTCAATGGCCCTTGTCATCATAATGCTCCAAGCCCTAATCATCACAATGCTCCATTATATTTATCATCACAATCCTCCATTACATTTGGTATCACAAAGCTCCATGCCATTGTCATCGCCATGGACCATGACATATGTCATCACAATGCTCCCTGACACCTGTCTTCACAATACTCCATGTCCTTATCATCACAATGCTCCATGCCCTTGTCATCACAATGCACCATGCCCACTCTCATCACAATAATCTATGAAATTGTCAGACCAATGCTCCATGCCACTGTCATCACAATGCTCCATGCCCTTGTCATCACAATGCTCCATGACCCCTGTCATCACAATGCTCCGTGACTCCAGTCATCACAATGCTTCATAACGTTTGTCATCACAATGGTCCATGCCCGCATCATCACAAGGCTCTGTGACCTTTGTAACCACAATGCTCCATGAACTTTTCATCACAATTCTCTGAGAAACTTGTCATCACAATGCTCCATGTCTTTGTCAGAACAATGCTCCATGACCATTGTCATCACAATGTGCCATGCACATTTCATCACAACGTTCCAAACCTTGTCATCGCAATGCTCCATAAAATTTGTCATCACAGTGCTCCATGCACTTCTCATCAAAATGCTCTCTCACCACTGATATCACAATGCTACATCACTATTTGTCACAATACTCCCTCACACCTGTCATCTCAATGTTCCATGACTCCTGTCATCACAATGCTACATGCACTTATCATCACAATGTTCGATGACCCCTGACATCACAATGTTCCATAACACCTGTCATCAAAATATTCCATGACACTTTTCATCAAATTGCTCCATGACCCTGTCATCAGAATGCTCCCTGCCCTTCTCATCACAATGCACAACGCCCTTGCCATCACAATGTTCCATGACCTTTGTCATCACAAAGATCCATGAACCTTGGCATCACAATGATCCATGTCATTGTCATCACAATGCTCCATGAACGCTCTCATCACATTGCTCCATGCCCTCGTCTTCACATAGCTCCATGACACATGTCATCAGAATGCTCCATGGCCTTCTCATCACAATGCTCCAAGCCCTTGCCATCACAATGCTCCATTACCCCTGTCATAACAATGCTCCATGACCCCTGCCATCACGATGTTCCATGGCCTTGTCATCACAAAGCTCCTTGACCCTTCTCATCACAATGCTCCAAGAACACTGTAATCACAATGCTCTATGCACCTTTTCATCTCAATGATCCATGAACCCTGTCATCACAATGCACTATGCCCATCATCATAATGCTTCATGCTATTGTCATAACAAAGAAATCAAAATTTTCCATGACCTCTGTCATAACAATGCTCCAAACCCTTGTGATCACAATATTCCATAACACTTGTCATCACAATGCCCCAGGATGCTCGTCATCACAATTATCCATGGTCTTCTCATCACAATGCAACATGACCTTCGTCATCACAATGCTCAATACACTTGTCATCAACATGCTCCCTGACACTTGTTTTCTGTATGCTCCTTGAACCCTGTCATGACAAGGCTCCATGCCTTTTTCATCACAATGATCCATGCCCTTTTCATCACAATTACCCAAGTCCCATGTAATCACAATGGTCCATGCCATTGTCATCACAAACTCAAGGACGCATGCCATCAGAATGCTCCTTGGTCTTCTCCTCACAATGCTCCCTGCCCTTGTCTTCACAATGTTCCAAGACCCCTGTAATCACAATGCTCCATTCCCCTTTTAATCAGTATGCTCCATGAGACTTGTCATCACAAGGCTCCATGGTTTTTTCATCACAATGCTCCAGGACCTTGTCATCACAATGCTTCACGACCTTGTCATCAAAATTTTCAATGGCCCTTGTCATCATAATGCTCTAAACCCTAATCATCACAATGCTCCATTATATTTGTCATCACAATCCTCCATTACATTTGGTATCACAAATCTCCATGCCATTGTCATCGCCATGGACCATGACATAAGTCATCACAATGCTCCCTGACACCTGTCTTCACAATACTCCATGTCCTTATCATCACAATGCTCCATGCCCTTGTCATCACAATGCACCATGCCCACTCTCATCACAATAATCTATGAAATTGTCAGACCAATGCTCCATGCCACTGTCATCACAATGCTCCATGCCCTTGTCATCACAATGCTCCATGACCCCTGTCATCACAATGCTCCGTGACTCCAGTCATCACAATGCTTCATAACGTTTGTCATCACAATGGTCCATGCCCGCATCATCACAAGGCTCTGTGACCTTTGTAACCACAATGCTCCATGAACTTTTCATCACAATTCTCTGAGAAACTTGTCATCACAATGCTCCATGTCTTTGTCAGAACAATGCTCCATGACCATTGTCATCACAATGTGCCATGCACATTTCATCACAACGTTCCAAACCTTGTCATTGCAATGCTCCATAAACCTTGTAATCACAATAGTCCATGCACTTCTCATCAAAATGCTCTCTCACCAGAGATGTCACAATGTCCCATCACTAGTCATCACAATACACCCTCATCCTTGTAATCACAATGTTCCATGACCCTGTCATCACAATGCTACATCCCCTTATCATCACAATGTTCCATGACCCCTGCCAGCACAATGTTCCATAAGACCTGTCATCAAAATACTCCATGACCCTTTCCATCCCAAAGCTCCAAGACCCCTGATATCACAATATTCTATAACCCCTGCCATCAAAATGTTCCATTACACTTTTTATCAAATTGCTGCATGACCCGGTCATCAAAATGCTCCCTGCCCTTCTCATCAAAATGCTGCATGACTTGTCATCACAAAGCTCCAAGACCCTTGGCACCACAATGCTCCATGTCATTGTCATCACAATGCTCCATGAACCCTCTCATCACATTGCTCCATGCCCTTGTCATCACACAGCTCCATGACACTTGTCATCACAATGCTCGATGCCCTTCTCATCACAATGCTCCATGCCCTTGTCATTACATTCCTGCATGACCCATGTATCACAGTGTTCCGTGCCCTTGTCATCACAATATTCCATGCCCACTCTCATCACAATAATCCATGAAACATTTCAGACCAAAGTTCCAAACCCTTCTCATCACAATGCTCCATTACCCCTGTCATAACAATGCACCATGACACCTGCTATCACAATGATCCACGGCCTAGTCATCACAAGGTTCCATGATAATTCTCATCACAATGCTCAAGACCCCTGATATCACAATGCTCCATGCCCTTGTCATCACAAAGCTCCATGACGCATGTCATCATAATGTTCCATGGCCTTCTCATCACAATGCTCCATGCCCTTGTCATCACAATGCTCCAAGACCCTTGTCATCACAATGCTCCATGCCCCTTTTCATCTCAATGCTCCACGAACCCTGTCATCACAATGCACCATGCCCATCATCATAATGCTTCAGGCTATTGTCATCACAATGAAATCAATATTCTGCATGACCTCTGTCATCATAATGCTCCAAACCCTTGTGATCACAATGCTGCATAACACGTATCATCACAACACCCCATGACGCTCATCATCACAATTATCCATGGTCTTCTCATCACAATGCTCCATGATCTTTGTCATCATAATGCTCAATACACTTGTCATCACAATGCTCCCTGACCCTTGTCGTCAGTATGCTCCTTGAACCCTGTCATGACAAGTTTCCATGCATTTTTCATCACAATGATCCATGACCATTTCATCACAATGCTCCAAGGTCCCTGTAATCACAATGCTGCATGCCCTTTTCATCACAAATCTCCATGACGCATGTCATCAGAATGCTCCATGGCCTTCTCATCACAATGCTCTATGCCCTAGTCATAACAATGCTCCAAGACACCTATAATCACAATGCTCCATGCCCCTTTTCATCAGAATGCTCCATGAGACTTGCCATCACAAGTCTCCATGGTCTTCTCATCACAATGTTCCAGGACCTTGACATCACCATGATCCATTCCCTTGTCATCACAATGCTCCAAGACCCCTGTCATCACATTAATCCATGAACATTTTCAGCCCAATGCTCCACGACCTTCTCATCACAATGCTCCATTGCCAATATCATCACAATGCTCCATGACCACTGTCATCACAACAATCCATGACACCTGACCACACAATGATCCAGGACTCTTGTCATCACAATGCTCCATTAACTTGTCGTCACAATGCTACATGACACCTGTCATCACAACTCTCCATGAACATTTTCAGCCCAGTGCTCCATGACCCTTGTCATCACAATGATCAATGCCCTTGTCATCCCAATGCTCCATGACCCCTGTATTCACAATGCTCCTTGACGCTTGTCATTACAGTGCTCCATGACACATGTCATCACAATGCTCCATGCCTTTGTCAGCAAAATGCTACATGACCTTGTCATTACAATGCTCTATGCACTTGTCATCACAATACTCCATTTCCATTGTCATCACAATCCTCCATGAACTTTGGGATCACATTGCTTCATGCCCTTGTCATCAGAATGCTCCATTCTCCTTGAAATCCAAATGATCCATGACATCTGTCATCACAATGCTCCAAACAATTGTGATCACAATGTTCCATAACACTTGTCATCACAACGCTCCATGATGCCTGTCATCACAATACTCCATGCCCTTTTCATCACAATGCTCCATGACCTTTGTCACCACAATTCTCAATACACTTGTCATCACAATGCTCCCTGACACTTGTCATCAGAATGCTCGTTGAACCCTGTCACGAAAAGGCTCCATGCCTTTTTCATCACAATGCCCCATGCCATTTTCATCACAATGCTCCATGCCATTGTCATCAAAATACTACACAAGCTTGTCATCAGAATGCTCCATGACCCTTGTCATCACAATTCTCCATGCACTTGTCAGCACAAAGCTCCCTGACCCTTGTCATCACAATGCCCCAAGCCATTGTCATCACAATGCTCCAATACCTTTGTCATTAGAATCCTCCCAGACACTTGTCATAACAATGCTCCATGCCATCCTCATCACAATGGGCCATTACATATGTGATCACAATGCTCCCTGACACCTGTCTTCACAATACGGCATGACCTGGTCATCACAATGCTCCATGCCCTTGTCATCACAGTGTGCCATTCCAACTCTCATCGCAATACTCCATGAAAGTTATTAGACCAATGTTCCATGCCCTTGTCATCACAATGCTCCATGCCCTTGTTATCACAATGCTCCATGACCCCTATCATCACAATGCTCCGTGACTCCAGTCATCACAATGCTTCATGACCTTTGTCATCACAATGGTCCATGCCCTCGTCATCAACAGTCTCTGTGACCTTTTTAACCACAATGCTCCATGAACTTTTCATCACAATGCTCTTTGACCCTTGTCATCACAATGCTCTATGCCTTTCTCAGCACAATGCTCCATGACCCTTGTCATCACAATGCTCCATGCGCTTGTCAGCACAATGCTCCATGACACATGTCATCACAATGCACCATGTGCTTGTCATCACAGTGCTCCACAACATTGTCATCACAATGCTCCATAAAATTTGTCATCACAATGCTCCATGCACTTCTCATCAAAATGCTCTCTCACCACTGATATCACAATGCTACATCACTATTTGTCACAGTACTCCCTCACCCCTGTCATCACAATGTTCCATGACTCCTGTCATCACAATGCTACATGCACTTATCATCACAATGTTCGATGACACCTGACATCACAATGTTCCATAACACCTGTCATCATAATGTTCCATGACACTTTTCATCAAATTGCTCCATGACCCTGTCATCACAATGCTCCATGCCCTTCTCATCACAATGAACAACGCCCTTGCCATCAAAATGCTCCATGACCTTTGTCTTCACAAATATCCATGACCCTTGGCATCACAGTGCTCCATGTCATTGTCATAACAATGCTCCATGAACACTCTCATCACATTGCTCCATGCCCTTTTCTTCACATAGCTCCATGACACATGTCATCAGAATGCTCCATGGCCTTCTCATCACAATGCTCCATGCCCTTGCCATCACAATGCTCCATTACCCCTGTCATAACAATGCTCCATAACCCCTGCCATCAGGAAGTTCCATGGCCTTGTCATCACAAGGCTCCATGACCCTTCTCATCACAATGCTCCAAGAACACTGTAATCACAATGCTCTATGCCCCTTTTCATCTCAATGATCCATGAACCCTGTCATCACAATGCACCATGCCCATCATCCTAATGCTTCATGCTATTGTCATCACAAAGAAATAAAAATGCTCCATGACCTCTGTCATAAAAATGCTCCAAACCCTTGTGATCACAATATTCCAGAACACTTGTCATCACAAAGCCCCATGACGCTCTTCATCACAATTATCAATGGTCTTCTCATCACAATGCTCCATGACCTTCGTCATCACAATGCTCAATACATTTGTCATCAAACTGCTCCCTGACACTTGTTGTCTGTATGCTCCTTGAACTCTGTCATGACAAGGCTCCATGCCTTTTTCATCACAATGATCCATGCACTTTTCATCACAGTGCTCCAAGACCAATGTAATCACAATGCTCCATGCACTTGTCATCACAAAGCTCAATGACGCATGCCATCAGAATGCTCCGTGGTCTTCTCCTCACCATGCTCCATGCCCTTGTCATCACAAGGTTCCAAGACCCCTGTAATCACAATGCTCCATGCCCCTTTTCTTCAGTATGCTCTATGAGACTTGTCATCAAAAGGCTCCATGGTTTTGTCATCACAATGCTCCAGGACCTTGTCATCACAATGCTTCATGACCTTGTCATGAAAATTTTCAATGGCCCTTGTCATCATAATGCTCCAAGCCATAATCATCACAATGCTCCATTATATTTGTCATCACAATCCTCCATTACATTAGGCATCACAATGCTCCATGCCATTGTTATCGCAATGGACCATGACATATGTCATCACAATGCTCCCTGACACCTGTCTTCACAATAGTCCATGACCTTATCATCACAATGCTCCATGCCCTTGTCACCACAATGCACCATGCCCACTCTCATCACAATAATCTATGAAACTTGTCAGACCAATGCACCATGCCCCTGTCATCACAATGCACCATGCCCTTGTCATCACAGTGCTCCATGACCCCTGTCATCACAATGCTCTGTGACTCCAGTCATCACAATGCTTCATAAAGATTGTCATCACAATGGTCCATGCCCGCGTCATCACAAGGCTCTGTGACCTTTGTAACCACAATGCTCCATGAATTTTTCATCACAATTCTCTGTGACCCTTGTCATCACAATGCTCCATGTCTTTGTCAGAACAATGCTCCATGACCATTGTCATCACAGTATGCCACATGCATTTCATCACAACTGTCCACAACCTTGTCATTGCAATGCTCCATAAACCTTGTAATCACAATGGTCCATGCACTTCTCATCAAAATGCTCTCTCACCAGAGATATCACAATGTTCCATCACTAGTCATCACAATACTCCCTCACCCCTGGAATCACAATGATCCATGACCCTGTCATCACAATGCTACATCCACTTATCATCACAATGTTCTATGACCCCTGCCATCACAATGTTCCATAAGACCTGTCATCAAAATGCTCCATGACCCTTTCCATCCCAAAACTCCAAGACCCCTGCCATCACAATGTTCTATAACCCCTGCCATCTAAATGTTCCATTACACTTTTTATCAAATTGCTGCATGACCCGGTCAACAAAATGCTCCCTGCCCTTCTCATCAAAATCCTCCGTGACTTGTCATCACAAAGCTCCAAGACCCTTGGCATCACAATGCTCCATGTCATTGTCATCACAATGCTCCATGAACCCTCTCATCACATTGCTCCATGCCCTTGTCATCACAAAGCTCCATGCTCCTTGAAATCAAAATGATCCATGACCTCTGTCATCACAATGCTCCAAACCCTTGTGATCACAATGTTCCATAACACTTGTCATCACAACGCTCCATGATGCCTGTCATCACAATACTCCATGCCCTTTTCATCACAATGCTCCATGACCTTTGTCACCACAATTCTCAATACACTTGTCATCACAATGCTCCCTGACACTTGTCATCAGAATGCTCCTTGAACCCTTTCACGAAAAGGCTCCATGCCTTTTTCATCACAATGCCCCATGCCATCTTCATCACAATGCTCCATGCCATTGTCATCAAAATACACCACAAGCTTGTCATCAGAATGCTCCATGACCCTTGTCATCACAATTCTCCATGCACTTGTCAGCACAATGCTCCCTGACCCTTGTCATCACAATGCTACAAGCCATTGTCATCACAATGCTCCATTACCTTTGCATCAGAATCCTCCCTGACACTTGGCATCACAATGCTCCATGCCATCCTCATCACAATGGGCCATTACATATGTGATCACAATGCTCCCTGACACCTGTCTTCACAATACGGCATGACCTGGTCATCACAATGCTCCATGCCCTTGTCATCACAGTGTGCTATTCCAACTGTCATCGCAATACTCCATGAAATTTATTAGCCCAATGTTCCATGCCCTTGTCATCACAATGCTCCATGCCCTTGTTATCACAATGCTCCATGACCCCTGTCATCACAATGCTCCGTGACTCCAGTCATCACAATGCTTCATGAACTTTGTCATCCCAATGGTCCATGCCCTTGTCATCAACAGTCTCTGTGACGTTTTTAACCACAATGCTCCATGAACATTTCATCACAATGCTCTTTGACCCTTGTCATCACAATGCTCTATGCCTTACTCAGCACAGTGCTCCATGACGCTTGTCACCTCAATGCTCCATGCGCTTGTCAGCCCAATGCTCCATGACACATGTCATCACTATGCACCATGCGCTTGTCATCACAGTGCTCCACAACATTGTCATCACAATGCTCCATAAAATTTGTCATCACAATGCTCCATGCACTTCTCATCAAAATGATCTCTCACCACTGATATCACAATGCTACATCACTATTTGTCACAATACTCCCTCACCCCTGTCATCACAATGTTCCATGGCTCCTGTCATCACAATGCTACATGCACTTATCATCACAATGTTCAATGACCCCTGAAAACACAATGTTCCATAACACCTGTCATCAATATGTTCCATGACACTTTTCATCAAATTGCTCCATGACCCTGTCATCAGAATGCTCCCTGCCCTTCTCATCACAATGCACAACGCCCTTGCCATCAAAATGCTCCATGACCTTTGTCATCACAAAGATCCATGACCCTTGGCATCACAATGCTCCATGTCATTGTCATCACAATGCTCCATGAACACTCTCATCACATTGCTCCATGCCCTTGTCTTCACATAGCTCCATGACACATGTCATCAGAATGCTCCATGGCCTTCTCATCACAATGCTCCATGCCCTTGCCATCACAATGCTCCATTACCCCTGTCATAACAATGCACCATGACCCCTGCCATCACGATGTTCCATGGCCTTTTCATCACAAGGCTCTATGACCCTTCTCATCACAATGCTCCAGTAACACTGTAATCACAATGCTCTATGCCCCTTTTCCTCTCAATGATCCATGAACCCTGTCATCAAAATGCACCATGCCCATCATCATAATGCTTCATGCTATTGTCATAACAGCGAAATCAAATTGTTCCATGACCTCTGTCATAACAATGCTCCAAACCCTTGTGATCACAATATTCCATAACACTTGTCATCACAATGCCCCATGAGGCTCGTCATCACAATTAGCCACGGTCTTCTCATCACAATGCTCCATGACCTTCGTCATCACAATGCTCAATACACTTGTCATCAACATGCTCCCTGACACTTGTTGTCTGTATGCTCCTCGAACCCTGTCATGACAAGGCTCCATGCCATTTTCATCACAATGATCCATGCCCATTTCATCACAGTTCTCCAAGACCACTGTAATCATAATGCTCCTTGCCCTTGTCATCACAAAGCTCCATGATGCATATCATCAGAATGTTCCATGCACTTCTCATCACAATGCTGCATGCCCTTGTCATCACAATGCTCCAAGACCCGTGTAATCACAATGCTCCATGCCCCTTTTCATCTCAATGCTCCATGAACACTGTCATAACAATGCACCATGCCCATCATCATAATGCTTCAGGCTATTGTCATCACAGTGAAATCAAAATGCTCCATGACCTTTGTCATCACAAAGCTCCATGACCCTTGGCATCACAATGCTCCATGTCATTGTCATCACAATGCTCCATGAAAACTCTCTTCACATTGCTCCATGCCCTTGTCATCACAAATCTCCATGACACTTGTCATCACAATGCTCGATGCCCTTCTCATCATAATGCTCCATGTCCTTGTCATTACAATCCTCCATGACCCATGTATCACAGTGTACCGTGCCCTTGTCATCACAATGCTCCATGCCCACTCTCATCACAATAATCCATGAAACATTTCAGACCAATGCTCAATGCCCTTCTCATCACAATGCTCCATTACCTCTATCAACAATGCTCCATGACCCCTGCCATCACAATGTTCCACGGCCTTGTGATCACAAGGCTCCATGACCATTGTCATCACAATGCTCCAAGACCCATGTAATCACAATGCTCCATGCCCTTGTCATCACAAAGCTCCGTGACACATGTCATCAGAATGTTCCATGGCCATCTCCTCACAATGCTCCATGCCCTTGTCATCACAATGCTCCAAGACACTCGTAATCACAATGCTCCATGCCCCTTTTCATCAGAAGGCTCCATGATATTTGTCATCACAAGTCTCCATGGTCAACTCATCACAATGCTCCAAGACGTTGTCATCACCATGCTCCATTCCCTTGTCATCACAGTGCTCCCTGACACTTGTCGTCAGTATGCTCCATGAACTCTGTCATGACAAGGCTCCATGCCTTTTTCATCACAATGATCCATGCCCTTTTCATCACAGTTCTCCAAGACCACTGTAATCATAATGCTCCTTGCCCTTGTCATCACAAAGCTCCATGATGCATATCATCAGAATGTTCCATGCACTTCTCATCACAATGCTCCATGCCCTTGTCATCACAATGCTCCAAGACCCCTGTAATCACAATGCTCCATGCCCCTTTTCATCTCAATGCTCCATGAAGACTGTCATAACAATGCACCATGCCCATCATCATAATGCTTCAGGCTATTGTCATCACAGTGAAATCAAAATGCTCCATGACCTTTGTCATCACAAAGCTCCATGACCCTTGGCATCACAATGCTCCATGTCATTGTCATCACAATGCTCCATGAAACCTCTCTTCACATTGCTCCATGTCCTTGTCATCACAAATCTCCATGATACTTGTCATCACAATGCTCGATGCCCTTCTCATCATAATGCTCCATGTCCTTGTCATTACAATCCTCCATGACCCATGTATCACAGTGTACCGTGCCCTTGTCATCACAATGCTCCATGCCCACTCTCATCACAATAATCCATGAAACATTTCAGACCAATGCTCAATGGCCTTCTCATCACAATGCTCCATTACCTCTATCAACAATGCTCCATGACCCCTGCCATCACAATGTTCCACGGCCTTGTGATCACAAGGCTCCATGACCATTGTCATCACAATGCTCCAAGACCCATGTAATCACAATGCTCCATGCCCTTGTCATCACAAAACTCCATGACACAAGTCATCAGATTGTTCCATGGCCTTCTCCTCACAATGCTCCATGCCCTTGTCATCACAATGCTCCATACCCTCGTAATCACAATGCTCCATGCCCCTTTTCATCAGAATGCTCCATGAGACTTGTCATCACAAGTCTCCATGGTCATCTCATCACAATGCTCCAAGACCTTGTCATCACCATGCTCCATTCCCTGGTCATCACAATGCTCCATGACCCCTGTCATCACAAGGCTCCATGACCCTTCTCATCACAATGCTCCAAACCCCTGTAATCACAATGCTCCATGCCCCTTTTCATCACAATGCTCCATGAACACTGTCATCACAATGAACCATGCCCATCATCATAATGCTTCAGGCTATTGTCATCACAATGAAATCAAAATGCTCCATGACCTCTGTCATCACAATGCTCCAAACACTGGTGATCACAATGTTGCATAACACTTATCATCACAAAACCCCATGACGCTAATCATCACTATTATCCATGGTTTTCTCATCACAAGGCTCCATGACCTTTGTCATCACAATTCTCAATACTCTTTTCATCACAATGCTCCCTGACACTTGTCATCAGTATGCTCCATGAACTCTGTCATGACAAGGCTCCATGCCTTTTTCATTACAATGATCCATGCCCTTTTCATCACAGTGCTCCAAGACCACTGTAATCATAATGCTCCTTGCCCTTGTCATCACAAAGCTCCATGATGCATATCATCAGAATGTTCCATGCACTTCTCATCACAATGCTCCATGCCCTTGTCATCACAATGCTCCAAGACCCCTGTAATCACAATGCTCCATGCCCCTTTTCATCTCAGTGCTCCATGAACACTGTCATAACAATGCACCATGCCCATCATCATAATGCTTCAGGCTATTGTCTTCACAGTGAAATCAAAATGCTCCATGACCTCTGTCATCACAATGCTCCAAACCCTGGTGATCACAATGTTGCAAAACACTTATCATCACAACACCCCATGACGCTCATCATCACAATTATCCATTGTCTTCTCATCACAATGCTCCATAACCTTTGTCATCACAATTCTCAATACACTTGTCATCACAATGCTCCCTGACACTTGTCGTCAGAATGCACCTTGAACCCTGTGACGAAAAGGCTCCATGCCTTTTTCATCACAAAGCCCCATGCAGTTTTCATCCCAAAGCTCCATGCCATTGTCATCAAAATACTACACAAGCTTGTCATCAGAATGCTCCACGACCCTTGTCATCACAATTCTCCATGCACTTGTCAGCACAATGCTCCCTGACCCTTGTCATCACAATGATCCAAGCCATTGTCATCACAATGCTCCATTACCTTTGTCATTAGAATCCTCCATGACACTTGGAATCACAATGCTCCAAGCAATTGTCATCACAATGGGCATTACATATGTAATCACAATGCTCCCTGACACCTCTATTCACAGTACTGCATGACCTGGTCATCACAATGCTCCATGCTCTTGTCTTCATAATGCACCATTCCAACTGTCATCACCATAATCCATGAAACTTATTAGACCAATGGTCCATGCCCTTGTCATCACATTGCTCCATGCTCTTGTTATCACAATGTTCCAAGACCCCTGTAATCAGAATGCCCCATGCCCCTTTTCATCAGTATGCTCCATGAGACTTGTCATCGCAAGGCTCCATGGTTTTCTCATCACAATGCTCCAGGACCTTGTCATCACAATGGTTCACGGCATTGTCATGAAAATTCTCAATGGCCCTTGTCTTCATAATGCTCCAAGCCCTAGTCATCACAGTGCTCCATTATATTTGTCATCACAATCCTCCCTTGCATTTTGCATCACTATGCTCCATGCTATTGTCATCGCAATGGACCATGACATATTTCATCACAATGCCCCCTGACACCTGTCTTCACAATACTCCATGCCCTTGTCATCACAATGTTCCATGACCTTGTCTTCACAATGCACCATGTCCACTGTCATCACAATAATCTATGAAAGTTGTCAGACCAATGCTCCATGCCCCTGTCATAACAATGCTCCATGACCTTGTCATCACAATGCTCCATGTCCCCTGTCATCACAATATTCCATGAATATTTTCAGCCCAGTGCTCCATGACCCTTGTTATCACAATGATCCATGCACTTGTCATCCCAATGTTCCATGACGCTTGTAATCACAGTGCTCCATGACATCTGTCATCACAATGCTCCATGCCTTTGTCAGCAAAATGCTACATGACCTTGTCATTACAATGCTCTATGCGCATGTCCTCACAATACTCCATTACCATTGTCATCACAATACTCCAGGAACCTTGGGATCATATTGCTTCAGGCCCTTGTCATCAAAATGCTCCATGGTCCTTGAAATCAAAATGATCCATGACCTCTGTCATCACAATGCTCCAAACCCTTGTGATCAAAATGTTCCATAACACTTGTCCTCACAACGCTCCATGATGCCTGTCATCACAAAACTCCATGCCCTTTTCATCACAATGCTCCATGAACTTTGTCATCACAATTCTCCATACACTTGTCATCAAAATGCTCCCTGACACTTGTCGTCAGAATGCTCCTTGAACTCTGTCACGAAAAGTCTCCATGCCATTTTCATCACAAATCCACATGCCGTTTTCATCCCAGTGCTCCATGCCATTGTCATCAAAATACTCCACAAGCTTGTCATCAGAATGCTCCATGACGCTTGTCATCACAATTCTCCGTGCACTTGTCAGCAAAATGCTCCCTGACCCTTATCATCACAATGCTCCAAGCCATTGTCATCACAATGCTCCATTACCTTTGTCATCAGAATCCTCCAAGACACTTGGCATCACAATGCTCCATGCCATTGTCATCACAATGGGCCATTACATATGTCATCACAATGCTCCCTGACACCTCTCTTCACAATACTGCATAACCTGGTCATCACAATGCTCCATGCCCTAGTCATCACAATGTGCCATTCCAACTCTCATCACAATAATCCATGAAATTTATTAGACCGATGCTCCTTGCCCTTGTTATCACAATGTTCCAAGACCCCTGTAATCAGAATGCTCCATGCCCCTTTTCATCAGAATGCTCCATATGACATGTCATCAGAAGGCTCCATTGATTTCTCATCACAATGCTCCATGACCTTTGTCATCACAATGCTCCAAGACCCATGTAATCACAATGCTTCATGCCCTTGTCAATGCAATGGACCATGACATTTGGCATCACAATGCTCCATGCCATTGTCTTTGAAATTGACCATGACATATGTCATCACAATGCCCCCTTACACCTGTTTTAACAATACTCCATGCCCTTGTCATCAGAATGCTCCATGCCCTTGTCATCACAATGCACCATGTCCACTGTCATCATTAAAATCTATGAAACTTGTCAGACCAATGCTCCATGCCCCTGTCATAACAATGCTCCATGACCTTGTCATCACAATGCTCCATGACCCCTGTCATCACAATACTCCATGAACATTTTCAGCCCACTGCTCCATGACTCATGTCATCACAATGATCCATGCACTTGTCATCCCAATGTTCCATGACGCTTGTAATCACAGTGCTCCATGACATCTGTCATCACAATGCTCCATGCCTTTGTCAGCAAAATGCTACATGACCTTGTCATTACAATTCTCTATGTGCATGTCATCACAATAATCCATTACCATTGTCATCACAATCCTCCAGGAACCTTGGGATCACATTGCTTCAGGCCATTGTCATCAAAATGCTCCTTGCTCCTTGAAATCAAAATGATCCATGACCTCTGTCATCACAGTGCTCCAAACCCTTGTGATCAAAATGTTCAATAACACTTGTCCTCACAACGCTCCATGATGCCTGTCATCACAATACTCCATGCCCTTTTCATCACAATGCTCCATGAACTTTGTCATCACAATTCTCCATACACTTGTCATCAAAATGCTCCCTGACACTTGTCGTCAGAATGCTCCTTGAACTGTGTCACGAAAAGGCTCCATGCCATTTTCATCACAAATCCACATGCCGTTTTCATCCCAGTGCTCCATGCCATTGTCATCAAAATAATCCACAAGCTTGTCATCAGAATGCTCCATGACGCTTGTCATCACAATTCTCCGTGCACTTGTCAGCAAAATGCTCCCTGACCCTTATCATCACAATGCTCCAAGCCATTGTCATCACAATGCTCCATTACCTTTGTCATCAGAATCCTCCATGACACTTGGCATCACAATGCTCCATGCCATTGTCATCACAATGCGCCATTACATATGTCATCACAATGCTCCCTGACACTTGTCATCACAATGCTCCCTGACACCTGTCTTCACAATACTCCATGACCTTATCATCACAATGCTCCATGCCCTTGTCATCACAATGCACCATGCCCACTCTCATCACAATAATCTATGAAATTGTCAGACCAATGCTCCATGCCACTGTCATCACAATGCTCCATGCCCTTGTCATCACAATGCTCCATGACCCCTGTCATCACAATGCTCCCTGACTCCAGTCATCACAATGCTTCATAATGTTTGTCATCACAATGGTCCATGCCCGCATCATCACAAGGCTCTGTGACCTTTGTAACCACAATGCTCCATGAACTTTTCATCACAATTCTCTGAGAAACTTGTCATCACAATGCTCCATGTCTTTGTCAGAACAATGCTCCATGACCATTGTCATCACAATGTGCCATGCACATTTCATCACAACGTTCCAAACCTTGTCATTGCAATGCTCCATAAACCTTGTAATCACAATGGTCCATGCACTTCTCATCAAAATGCTCTCTCACCAGAGATGTCACAATGTTCCATCACTAGTCATCACAATACACCCTCATCCTTGTAATCACAATGTTCCATGACCCTGTCATCACAATGCTACATCCCCTTATCATCACAATGTTCCATGACCCCTGCCAGCACAATGTTCCATAAGCCCTGTCATCAAAATGCTCCATGACCCTTTCCATCCCAAAGCTCCAAGACACCTGAAATCACAATGTTCTATAACCCCTGCCATCAAAATGTTCCATTACACTTTTTATCAAATTGCTGCATGACCCGGTCATCAAAATGCTCCCTGCCCTTCTCATCAAAATGCTGCATGACTTGTCATCACAAAGCTCCAAGACCCTTGGCACCACAATGCTCCATGTCATTGTCATCACAATGCTCCATGAACCCTCTCATCACATTGCTCCATGCCCTTGTCATCACACAGCTCCATGACACTTGTCATCACAATGCTCGATGCCCTTCTCATCACAATGCTCCATGCCTTTGTCATTACAGTCCTGCATGACACATGTATCACAGTGTTCCGTGCCCTTGTCATCACAATGTTCCATGCCCACTCTCATCACAATAATCCATGAAACATTTCAGACCAAAGTTCCATACCCTTCTCATCACAATGCTCCATTACCCCTGTCATAACAATGCACCATGACACCTGCTATCACAATGATCCACGGCATAGTCATCACAATGTTCCATGATAATTCTCATCACAATGCTCAAGACCCCTGATATCACAATGCTCCATGCCCTTGTCATCACAAAGCTACATGACGCATGTCATCAGAATGTTCCATGGCCTTCTCATCACAATGCTCCATGCCCTTGTCATCACAATGCTCCAAGACCCTTGTCATCACAATGCTCCATGCCCCTTTTCATCTCAATGCTCCATGAACCCTGTCATCACAATGCACCATGCCCATCATCATAATGCTTCAGGCTATTGTCATCACAATGAAATCAATATTCTGCATGACCTCTGTCATCATAATGCTCCAAACCCTTGTGATCACAATGCTGCATAACACGTATCATCACAACACCCCATGACGCTCATCATCACAATTATCCATGGTCTTCTCATCACAATGCTCCATTATCTTTGTCATCATAATGCTCAATACACTTGTCATCACAATGCTCCCTGACCCTTGTCATCAGTATGCTCCTTGAACCCTGTCATGACAAGTTTCCATGCATTTTTCATCACAATGATCCATGACCATTTCATCACAATGCTCCAAGGTCCCTGTAATCACAATGCTGCATGCCCTTTTCATCACAAAACTCCATGACGCATGTCATCAGAATGCTCCATGGCCTTCTCATCACAATGCTCTATGCCCTAGTCATAACAATGCTCCAAGACCCCTGTAATCACAATGCTCCATGCCCCTTTTCATCAGAATGCTCCATGAGACTTGCCATCACAAGTCTCCATGGTCTTCTCATCACAATGTTCCAGGACCTTGACATCACCATGATCCATTCCCTTGTCATCACAATGCTCCATGACCCCTGTCATCACAATAATCCATGAACATTTTCAGCCCAATGCTCCACGACCTTCTCACCACAATGCTCCATTGCCAATATCATCACAATGCTCCATGACCACTGTCATCACAACAATCCATGACACCTGACCACACAATGATCCAGGACTCTTGTCATCACAATGCTCCATTAACTTGTCGTCACAATGCTACATGACACCTGTCATCACAACTCTCCATGAACATTTTCAGCCCAGTGCTCCATGACCCTTGTCATCACAATGATCAATGCCCTTGTCATCCCAATGCTCCATGACCCCTGTATTCACAATGCTCCTTGACGCTTGTCATCACAGTGCTCCATGACACATGTCATCACAATGCTCCATGCCTTTGTCAGCAAAATGCTACATGACCTTGTCATTACAATGCTCTATGCACTTGTCATCACAATCCTCCATTTCCATTGTCATCACAATCCTCCATGAAATTTGGGATCACATTGCTTCATGCCCTTGTCATCACAATGCTCCATGCTCCTTGAAATCAAAATGATCCATGACCTCTGTCATCACAATGCTCCAAACCCTTGTGATCACCATGTTCCATAACACTTGTCATCACAACGCTCCATGATGCCTGTCATCACAATACTCCATGCTCTTTTCATCACAATGCTCCATGACCTTTGTCACCACAATTCTCAATACACTTGTCATCACAATGCTCCCTGACACTTGTCATCTGAATGCTCGTTGAACACTGTCACGAAAAGGCTCCATGCCTTTTTCATCACAATGCCCCATGCCATTTTCATCACAATGCTCCATGCCATTGTCATCAAAATACTCCACAAGCTTGTCATCAGAATGCTCCATGACCCTTGTCATCACAATTCTCCATGCACTTGTCAGCACAATGCTCCCTGACCCTTGTCATCACAATGCTGCAAGCCATTGTCATCACAATGCTCCAATACCTTTGTCATTAGAATCCTCCCAGACACTTGGCATAACAATGCTCCATGCCATCCTCATCACAATGGGCCATTACATATGTGATCACAATGCTCCCTGACACCTGTCTTCACAATACGGCATGACCTGGTCATCACAATGCTCCATGCCCTTGTCATCACAGTGTGCCATTCCAACTCTCATCGCAATACTCCATGAAAGTTATTAGACCAATGTTCCATGCCCTTGTCATCACAATGCTCCATGCCCTTGTTATCACAATGCTCCATGACCCCTATCATCACAATGCTCCGTGACTCCAGTCATCACAATGCTTCATGACATTTGTCATCACAATGGTCCATGCCCTCGTCATCAACAGTCTCTGTGACCTTTTTAACCACAATGCTCCATGAACTTTTCATAACAATGCTCTTTGACCCTTGTCATCACAATGCTCTATGCCTTTCTCAGCACAATGCTCCATGACCCTTGTCATCACAATGCTCCATGCGCTTGTCAGCACAATGCTCCATGACACATGTCATCACAATGCACCATGTGCTTGTCATCACAGTGCTCCACAACATTGTCATCACAATGCTCCATAAAATTTGTCATCACAATGCTCCATGCACTTCTCATCAAAATGCTCTCTCACCACTGATATCACAATGCTACATCACTATTTGTCACAGTACTCCCTCACCCCTGTCATCACAATGTTCCATGACTCCTGTCATCACAATGCTACATGCACTTATCATCACAATGTTCGATGACACCTGACATCACAATGTTCCATAACACCTGTCATCATAATGTTCCATGACACTTTTCATCAAATTGCTCCATGACCCTGTCATCACAATGCTCCATGCCCTTCTCATCACAATGAACAACGCCCTTGCCATCAAAATGCTCCATGACCTTTGTCTTCACAAATATCCATGACCCTTGGCATCACAGTGCTCCATGTCATTGTCATAACAATGCTCCATGAACATTCTCATCACATTGCTCGATGCCCTTTTCTTCACATAGCTCCATGACACATGTCATCAGAATGCTCCATGGCCTTCTCATCACAATGCTCCATGCCCTTGCCATCACAATGCTCCATTACCCCTGTCATAACAATGCTCCATAACCCCTGCCAACAGGAAGTTCCATGGCCTTGTCATCACAAGGCTCCATGACCCTTCTCATCACAATGCTCCAAGAACACTGTAATCACAATGCTCTATGCCCCTTTTCATCTCAATGATCCATGAACCCTGTCATCACAATGCACCATGCCCATCATCATAATGCTTCATGCTATTGTCATCACAAAGAAATAAAAATGCTCCATGACCTCTGTCATAAAAATGCTCCAAACCCTTGTGATCACAATATTCCAGAACACTTGTCATCACAAAGCCCCATGACGCTCTTCATCACAATTATCAATGGTCTTCTCATCACAATGCTCCATGACCTTCGTCATCACAATGCTCAATACATTTGTCATCAAACTGCTCCCTGACACTTGTTGTCTGTATGCTCCTTGAACTCTGTCATGACAAGGCTCCATGCCTTTTTCATCACAATGATCCATGCACTTTTCATCACAGTGCTCCAAGACCAATGTAATCACAATGCTCCATGCACTTGTCATCACAAAGCTCAATGACGCATGCCATCAGAATGCTCCGTGGTCTTCTCCTCACCATGCTCCATGCCCTTGTCATCACAAGGTTCCAAGACCCCTGTAATCACAATGCTCCATGCCCCTTTTCTTCAGTATGCTCTATGAGACTTGTCATCAAAAGGCTCCATGGTTTTGTCATCACAATGCTCCAGGACCTTGTCATCACAATGCTTCATGACCTTGTCATGAAAATTTTCAATGGCCCTTGTCATCATAATGCTCCAAGCCCTAATCATCACAATGCTCCATTATATTTGTCATCACAATCCTCCATTACATTAGGCATCACAATGCTCCATGCCATTGTTATCGCAATGGACAATGACATATGTCATCACAATGCTCCCTGACACCTGTCTTCACAATACTCCATGACCTTATCATCACAATGCTCCATGCCCTTGTCATCACAATGCACCATGCCCACTCTCATCACAATAATCTATGAAACTTGTCAGACCAATGCACCATGCCCCTGTCATCACAATGCACCATGCCCTTGTCATCACAGTGCTCCATGACCCCTGTCATCACAATGCTCTGTGAATACAGTCATCACAATGCTTCATAAAGATTGTCATCACAATGGTCCATGCCCGCGTCATCACAAGGCTCTGTGACCTTTGTAACCACAATGCTCCATGATTTTTCATCACAATTCTCTGTGACCCTTGTCATCACAATGCTCCATGTCTTTGTCAGAACAATGCTCCATGACCATTGTCATCACAGTATGCCACATGCATTTCATCACAACTGTCCACAACCTTGTCATTGCAATGCTCCATAAACCTTGTAATCACAATGGTCCATGCACTTCTCATCAAAATGCTCTCTCACCAGAGATATCACAATGTTCCATCACTAGTCATCACAATACTCCCTCACCCCTGGAATCACAATGATCCATGACCCTGTCATCACAATGCTACATCCACTTATCATCATAATGTTCTATGACCCCTGCCATCACAATGTTCCATAAGACCTGTCATCAAAATGCTCCATGACCCTATCCATCCCAAAACCCCAAGACCCCTGCCATCACAATGTTCTATAACCCCTGCCATCTAAATGTTCCATTACACTTTTTATCAAATTGCTGCATGACCCGGTCATCAAAATGCTCCCTGCCCTTCTCATCAAAATCCTCCGTGACTTGTCATCACAAAGCTCCAAGACCCTTGGCATCACAATGCTCCATGTCATTGTCATCACAATGCTCCATGAACCCTCTCATCACATTGCTCCATGCCCTTGTCATCACAAAGCTCCATGCTCCTTGAAATCAAAATGATCCATGACCTCTGTCATCACAATACTCCAAACCCTTGTGATCACAATGTTCCATAACACTTGTCATCACAACGCTCCATGATGCCTGTCATCACAATACTCCATGCCCTTTTCATCACAATGCTCCATGACCTTTGTCACCACAATTCTCAATACACTTGTCATCACAATGCTCCCTGACACTTGTCATCAGAATGCTCCTTGAACCCTGTCACGAAAAGGCTCCATGCCTTTTTCATCACAATGCCCCATGCCATCTTCATCACAATGCTCCATGCCATTGTCATCAAAATACACCACAAGCTTGTCATCAGAATGCTCCATGACCCTTGTCATCACAATTCTCCATGCACTTGTCAGCACAATGCTCCCTGACCCTTGTCATCACAATGCTCCAAGCCATTGTCATCACAATGCTCCATTACCTTTGTCATCAGAATCCTCCCTGACACTTGGCATCACAATGCTCCATGCCATCCTCATCACAATGGGCCATTACATATGTGATCACAATGCTCCCTGACACCTGTCTTCACAATACGGCATGACCTGGTCATCACAATGCTCCATGCCCTTGTCATCACAGTGTGCTATTCCAACTGTCATCGCAATACTCCATGACATTTATTAGCCCAATGTTCCATGCCCTTGTCATCAGAATGCTCCATGCCCTTGTTATCACAATGCTCCATGACCCCTGTCATCACAATGCTCCGTGACTCCAGTCATCACAATGCTTCATGAACTTTGTCATCCCAATGGTCCATGCCCTTGTCATCAACAGTCTCTGTGACGTTTTTAACCACAATGCTCCATGAACTTTTCATCACAATGCTCTTTGACCCTTGTCATCACAATGCTCTATGCCTTACTCAGCACAGTGCTCCATGACGCTTGTCACCTCAATGCTCCATGCGCTTGTCAGCCCAATGCTCCATGACACATGTCATCACAATGCACCATGCGCTTGTCATCACAGTGCTCCACAACATTGTCATCACAATGCTCCATAAAATTTGTCATCACAATGCTCCATGCACTTCTCATCAAAATGCTCTCTCACCACTGATATCACAATGCTACATCACTATTTGTCACAATACTCCCTCACCCCTGTCATCACAATGTTCCATGGCTCCTGTCATCACAATGCTACATGCACTTATCATCACAATGTTCGATGACCCCTGAAAACACAATGTTCCATAACACCTGTCATCAAAATGTTCCATGACACTTTTCATCAAATTGCTCCATGACCCTGTCATCAGAATGCTCCCTGCCCTTCTCATCACAATGCACAACGCCCTTGCCATCAAAATGCTCCATGACCTTTGTCATCACAAAGATCCATGACCCTTGGCATCACAATGCTCCATGTCATTGTCATCACAATGCTCCATGAACACTCTCATCACATTGCTCCATGCCCTTGTCTTCACATAGCTCCATGACACATGTCATCAGAATGCTCCATGGCCTTCTCATCACAATGCTCCATGCCCTTGCCATCACAATGCTCCATTACCCCTGTCATAACAATGCACCATGACCCCTGCCATCACGATGTTCCATGGCCTTTTCATCACAAGGCTCTATGACCCTTCTCATCACAATGCTCCAGTAACACTGTAATCACAATGCTCTATGCCCCTTTTCCTCTCAATGATCCATGAACCCTGTCATCAAAATGCACCATGCCCATCATCATAATGCTTCATGCTATTGTCATAACAGCGAAATCAAATTGTTCCATGACCTCTGTCATAACAATGCTCCAAACCCTTGTGATCACAATATTCCATAACACTTGTCATCACAATGCCCCATGAGGCTCGTCATCACAATTATCCACGGTCTTCTCATCACAATGCTCCATGACCTTCGTCATCACAATGCTCAATACACTTGTCATCAACATGCTCCCTGACACTTGTTGTCTGTATGCTCCTTGAACCCTGTCATGACAAGGCTCCATGCCTTTTTCATCACAATGATCCATGCCCATTTCATCACAGTTCTCCAAGACAACTGTAATCATAATGCTCCTTGCCCTTGTCATCACAAAGCTCCATGATGCATATCATCAGAATGTTCCATGCACTTCTCATCACAATGCTGCATGCCCTTGTCATCACAATGCTCCAAGACCCCTGTAATCACAATGCTCCATGCCCTTTTTCATCTCAATGCTCCATGAACACTGTCATAACAATGCACCATGCCCATCATCATAATGCTTCAGGCTATTGTCATCACAGTGAAATCAAAATGCTCCATGACCTTTGTCATCACAAAGCTCCATGACCCTTGGCATCACAATGCTCCATGTCATTGTCATCACAATGCTCCATGAAACCTCTCTTCACATTGCTCCATGCCCTTGTCATCACAAATCTCCATGACACTTGTCATCACAATGCTCGATGCCCTTCTCATCACAATGCTCCATGCCTTTGTCATTACAGTCCTGCATGACACATGTATCACAGTGTTCCGTGCCCTTGTCATCACAATGCTCCATGCCCACTCTCATCACAAAAATCCATGAAACATTTCAGACCAAAGTTCCATACACTTCTCATCACAATGCTCCATTACCCCTGTCATAACAATGCACCATGACACCTGCAATCACAATGATCCACGGCCTAGTCATCAAAAGGTTCCATGATAATTCTCATCACAATGCTCAAGACCCCTGATATCACAATGCTCCATGCCCTGGTCATCACAAAGCTCCGTGACGCACGTCATCAGAATGTTCCATGGCTTTCTCATCACAATGCTCCTTGCCCTTGTCATCACAATGCTCCTTGCCCTTGTCATCACTATGCTCCAAGACCCTTGTCATCACAATGCTCCATGCCGCTTTTCATCTCAATGCTCCATGAATCCTGTCATCACAATGCACCATGCCCATCATCATAATGCTTCAGGCTATTGTCATCACAATGAAATCAATATTCTGCATGACCTCTGTCATCATAATGCTCCAAACCCTTGTGATCACAGTGTTGCATAACACGTATCATCACAACACCCCATGACGCTCATCATCACAATTATCCATGGTCTTCTCATCACAATGCTCCATGATCTTTGTCATCACAATGCTCAATACACTTGTCATCACAATGCTCCCTGACCCTTGTCGTCAGTATGCTCCTTGAAACCTGTCATGACAAGTTTCCATGCATTTTTCATCACAATGATCCATGACCATTTCATCACAATGCTCCAAGGTCCCTGTAATCACAATGCTCCATGCCCTTGTCATCACAAAACTCCATGACGCATGTCATCAGAATGCTCCATGGCCTTCTCATCACAATGCTCTATGCCATAGTCATAACAATGCTCCAAGACCCCTGTAATCACAATGCTCCATGCCCCTTTTCATCAGAATGCTCCATGAGACTTGCCATCACAAGTCTCCATGGTCTTCTCATCACAATGTTCCAGGACCTTGACATCACAATGATCCATTCCCTTGTCATCACAATGCTCCATGACCCCTGTCATCACAATAATCCATGAACATTTTCAGCCCAATGCTCCACGACCTTCTCATCACAATGCTCCATTGCCAATATCATCACAATGCTCCATGACCACTGTCATCACAACACTCCATGACACCTGACAACACAATGATGCAGGACTCTTGTCATCACAATGCCGAATTCCCTTGTCGTCACAATGCTACATGACACCTGTCATCACAACTCTCCATGAACATTTTCAGCCCAGTGCTCCATGACCCTTGTCATCACAATGATCCATGCCCTTGTCATCCCAATGCTCCATGACCCCTGTATTCACAATGCTCCTTGAAGCTTGTCATCACAGTGCTCCATGACACATGTCATCACAATGCTCCATGCCTTTGCCAGCAAAATGCTACATGACCTTGTCATTACAATGCTGTATGCACTTGTCATCACAATACTCCATTTCCATTGTCATCACAATCCTCCATGAACTTTGGGATCACATTGCTTCATGCCCTTGTCATCACAATGTTCCATGCTCCTTGAAATCAAAATGATCCATGACCTCTGTCATCTCAATGCTCCAAACACTTGTGATCACAATGTTCCATAACACTTGTCATCACAACGCTCCATGATGCCTGTCATCACAATACTCCATGCCCTTTTCATCAAAATGCTCCATGACGTTTGTCACCACAATTCTCAATACACTTGTCATCACAATGCTCCATGACCTTTGTCACCACAATTCTCAATACACTTGTCATCAACATGCTCCCTGACACTTGTTGTCTGTATGCTCCTTGAACCCTGTCATGACAAGGCTCCATGCCTTTTTCATCACAATGATCCATGCCCTTTTCATCACAATGCTCCAAGTCCCATGTAATCACAATGGTCCATGCCATTGTCATCACAAAGCTCAATGACGCATGCCATCAGAATGCTCCTTGGTCTATTCTTCACAATGCTCCCTGCCCTTGTCTTCACAATGTTCCAAGACCCCTGTAATCACAATGCTCCATTCCCCTTTTAATCAGTATGCTCCATGAGACTTGTCATCACAAGGCTCCATGGTTTTGTCATCACAATGCTCCAGGACCTTGTCATCACAATGCTTCACGACCTGGTCATCAAAATATTCAATGGCCTTTGTAATCATAATGCTCCAAACCCTAATCATCACAATGATCCATTAGATTTGTCATCACAATCCTCCATTACATTTGGTATCACAAAGCTCCATGCCATTGTCATCGCCATGGACCATGACATATGTCATCACAATGCTCCCTGACATCTGTCTTCACAATACTCCATGACCTTATTATCACAATGCTCCATGCCCTTGTCATCACAATGCACCATGCCCACTCTCATCACAATAATCTATGAAACTTGTCAGACCAATGCTCCATGCCACTGTCATCACAATTCTCCATGCCCTTGTCATCACAATGCTCCATGACCCCTGTCATCACAATTCTCCGTGACTCCAGTCATCACAATGCTTCATAACGTTTGTCATCACAATGGTCCATTCCCGCGTCATCACAAGGCTCTGTGACCTTTGTAACCACAATGCTCCATGAACTTTTCATCACAATTCTCTGAGAAACTTGTCATCACAATGCTCCATGTCTTTGTCAGAACAGTGCTCCATGAACATTGTCATCACAATGTGCCACGCGCATTTCATCACAACGTTCCAAACCTTGTCATTGCAGTGCTCCATAAACCATGTAATCACAATGGTCCATGCACTTCTCATCAAAATGCTCTCTCACCAGAGATATCACAATGTTCCATCACAAGTCATCACAATACACCCTCATCCTTGTAATCACAATGTTCCATGACACTGTCATCACAATGCTACATCCCCTTATCATCACAATGTTCCATGACCCCTGCCATCACAATGTTCCATAAGTCCTGTCATCAAAATGCTCCATGACCCTTTCCATCCCAAAGCTCCAAGACCCCTGCCATCACAATGTTCTATAACCCCTGCCATCAAAATGTTCCATTACACATTTTATCAAATTGCTGCATGACCTGGTCATCAAAATGGTCCCTGCCCTTCTCATCAAAATGCTCCATGACTTGTCATCACAAAGCTCCAAGACCCTTGGCATCACAATGCTCCATGTCATTGTCATCACAATGCTCCATGAACCCTCTCATCACATTGCTCCATGCCCTTGTCATCACAAAGCTCCATGACACTTGTCATCACAATGCTCGATGCCCTTCTCATCACAATGCTCCATGCCCTTGTCATTACAGTCCTGCATGACACATGTATCACAGTGTTCCGTGCCCTTGTCATCACAATGCTCCATGCCCACTCTCATCACAATAATCCATGAAACATTTCAGACCAAAGTTCCATACACTTCTCATTACAATGCTCCATTACCCCTGTCATAACAATGCACCATGACACCTGCCATCACAATGATCCACGGCCTAGTAATCAAAAGGTTCCATGATAATTCTCATCACAATGCTCAAGACCCCTGATATCACAATGCCCCATGCCCTGGTCATCACAAAGCTCCATGACGAACGTCATCAGAATGTTCCATGGCCTTCTCATCACAATGCTCTTTGCCCTTGTCATCACAATGCTCCTTGCCCTTGTCATCACTATGCTCCAAGACCCTTGTCATCACAATGCTCCATGCCGCTTTTCATCTCAATGCTCCATGAACCCTGTCATCACAATGCACCATGCCCATCATCATAATGCTTCAGGCTATTGTCATCACAATGAAATCAATATTCTGCATGACCTCTGTCATCATAATGCTCCAAACCCTTGTGATCACAATGTTGCATAACACGTATCATCACAACACCCCATGACGCTCATCATCACAATTATCCATGGTCTTCTCATCACAATGCTCCATGATCTTTGTCATCACAATGATCAATACACTTGTCATCACAATGCTCCCTGACCCTTGTCGTCAGTATGCTCCTTGAAACCTGTCATGACAAGTTTCCATGCATTTTTCATCACAATGATCCATGACCATTTCATCACAATGCTCCAATGTCCCTGTAAGCACAATGCTCCATGCCCTTGTCATCACAAAACTCCATGACGCATGTCATCAGAATGCTCCATGGCCTTCTCATCACAATGCTCTATGCCCTAGTCATAACAATGCTCCAAGACCCCTGTAATCACAATGCTCCATGCCCATTTTCATCAGAATGCTCCATGAGACTTGCCATCACAAGTCTCCATGGTCTTCTCATCACAATGTTCCAGGACCTTGACATCACAATGATCCATTCCCTTGTCATCACAATGCTCCATGACCCCTGTCATCACACTAATCCATGAACATTTTCAGCCCAATGCTCCACGACCTTCTCATCACAATGCTCCATTTCCAATATCATCACAATGCTCCATGACCACTGTCACCACAACACTTCATGACACCTGACAACACAATGATCCAGGACTCTTGTCATCACAATGCTCCATTCCCTTGTCGTCACAATGCTACATGACACCTGTCATCACAACTCTCCATGAACATTTTCAGCCCAGTGCTCCATGATCCTTGTCATCACAATGATCCATGCCTTGTCATCCCAATGCTCCATGACCCCTGTATTCACAATGCTCCTTGAAGCTTGTCATCACAGTGCTCCATGACACATGCCATCACAATGCTCCATGCATTTGTCAGCAAAATGCTACATGACCTTGTCATTACAATGCTCTATGCGCTTGTCATCACAATACTCCTTTTCCAAAGTCACCACAATCCTCCATGAACTTTGGGATCACATTGCTTCATGCCCTTGTCATCACAATGCTCCATGCTCCTTGAAATCAAAATGATCCATGAGCTCTGTCATCACAATGCTCCAAACCCATGTGATCACAATGTTCCATAACACTTGTCATCACAACGCTCCATGATGCCTGTCATCACAATACTCCATCCCCCTTTCATCACAATGCTCCATGACCTTTGTCACCACAATTCTCAATACACTTGTCATCACAATGCTCCCTGACACTTGTCATCAGAAAGCTTCTTGAACCCTGTCACGAAATGGCTCCATGCCTTTTTCATCACAGTGCCCTATGCCATTTTCATCACAATGCTCCATGCCATTGTCATCAAAATACTCCACAAGCTTTTCATCAGAATGCTCCATGACCCTTGTCATCACAATTCTCCATGCACTTGTCAGCACAATGCTCCCTGACCCTTGTCATCACAATGCTCCAAGCCATTGTCATCACAATGCTCCATTACCTTTGTCATCAGAATCCTCCCTGACACATGGCATCACAATGCTCCATGCCATCCTCATCACAATGGTTCATTACATATGTGATCACAATGATCCCTGACACCTCTCTTCACAATACGGCATGACCTGGTCATCAAAATGCTCCATGCCCTTGTCATCACAGTTTGCCAATCCAATTCTCATCGAAATACTCCATGAAAGGTATTAGACCAATGTTCCATGTCCTTGTCATCACAATGCTCCATGCCCTTGTTATCACAATGCTCCATGACCCCTGTCATCACAATGCTCCGTGACTCCAGTCATCACAATGCTTCATGACCTTTGTCATCACAATGGTCCATGCCCTCGTCATCAAAAGTCTCTGTGACCATTTTAACCACAATGCTCCTTGAACTTTTCATCACAATGCTCCATTACCCTTGTCATCACAATGCTCCATGCGCTTGTCAGCACAATGCTCCAGGACACATGTCATCACTATGCACCATGCACTTGTCATCACAGTGCTCCACAACATTGTCATCACAATGCTCCATAAAATTTGTCATCACAATTCTCCATGCACTTCTCATCAAAATGCTCTCTCACCACTGATATCACAATGCTACATCACTATTTGTCACAATACTCCCTCACCCCGGTCATCACAATGTTCCATGACTCCCGTCATCACAATGCTACATGCACTTATCATCACAATGTTCGATGACCCCTGAAATCACAATGTTCCATAACACCTTTCATCAAAATGTTCCATGACACTTTTCATCAAATAGCTCCATGACCCTGTCATCAGAATGCTAACTGCCCTTCTCATCACAATGCACAACGCCCTTGCCATCAAAATGCTCCATGACCTTTGTCATCACAAAAATCCATGACACTTGGCATCACAATGCTCCATGTCATTGTCATCACAGTACTCCATGAACGCTCTCATCACATTGCTCCATGCCCTTGTCTTCACATAGCTCCATGACACATGTCATCAGAATGCTCCATGGCCTTCTCATCACAATGCTCCAAGCCCTTGCCATCACAATGCTCCATTACCCCTGTCATAACAATGCTCC
Source organism: Mesoplodon densirostris (assembly GCF_025265405.1). Lineage (NCBI taxonomy): Eukaryota > Metazoa > Chordata > Mammalia > Artiodactyla > Ziphiidae > Mesoplodon > Mesoplodon densirostris. Next base: position 9,861,959 of record NW_026778195.1, on the reverse strand, counting down.
ATGACCCCTGCCATCACGATGTTCCATGGCCTTGTCATCACAAGGCTCCATGACCCTTCTCATCACAATGCTCCAAGAACACTGTAATCACAATGCTCTATGCCCCTTTTCATCTCAATGATCCATGAACCCTGTCATCACAATGCACTATGCCCATCATCATAATGCTTCATGCTATTGTCATAACAACGAAATCAAAATGTTCCATGACCTCTGTCATAACAATGCTCCAAACCCTTGTGATCACAATATTCCATAACACTTGTCATCACAATGCCCCAGTATGCTCGTCATCACAATTATCCATGGTCTTCTCATCACAATGCTCCATGACCTTCGTCATCACAATGCTCAATACAGTTGTCATCAACATGCTCCCTGACACTTGTTGTCTGTATGCTCCTTGAACCCTGTCATGACAAGGCTCCATGCCTTTTTCATCACAATGATCCATGCCCTTTTCATCACAATGCTCCAAGTCCCATGTAATCACAATGGCCCATGCCAATGTCATCACAAAGCTCAATGACGCATGCCATCAGAATGCTCCTTGGCCTATTCTTCAAATGCTCCCTGCCCTTGTCTTCCCAATGTTCCAAGACCCCTGTAATCACAATGCTCCATTCCCCTTTTAATCAGTATGCTCCATGAGACTTGTCATCACAAGGCTCCATGGTTTTGTCATCACAATGCTCCAGGACCTTGTCATCACAATGCTTCACGACCTGGTCATCAAAATTTTCAATGGCCCTTGTCATCATAATGCTCCAAGCCCTAATCATCACAATGCTCCATTATATTTATCATCACAATCCTCCATTACATTTGGTATCACAAAGCTCCATGCCATTGTCATCGCCATGGACCATGACATATGTCATCACAATGCTCCCTGACACCTGTCTTCACAATACTCCATGACCTTATCATCATAATGATCCATGCCCTTGTCATCACAATGCACCATGCCCACTCTCATCACAATAATCTATGAAACTTGTCAGACCAATGCTCCATGCCACTGTCATCACAATTTTCCATGCCCTTGTCATCACAATGCTCCATGAACCCTCTCATCACCTTGCTCCATGCCCTTGTCATCACAAAGCTCCATGACACTTGTCATCACAATGCTCGATGCCCTTCTCATCACAATGCTCCATGCCCTTGTCATAACAGTCCTGCATGACCCATGTATCACAGTGTTCCGTGCCCTTGTCATCACAATGCTCCATGCCCACTCTCATCACAATAATCCATGAAACATTTCAGACCAAAGTTCCATACCCTTCTCATCACAATGCTCCATTACCCCTGTCATAACAATGCACCATGACACCTGCCATCACAATGATCCACGGCCTAGTCATCAAAAGTTTCCATGATAATTCTCATCACAATGCTCAAGACCCCTGATATCACAATGCTCCATTCCCTGGTCATCACAAAGCTCCATGACGCATGTCATCAGACTGTTCCATGGCCTTCTCATCACAATGATCCTTGCCCTTGTCATCACAATGCTCCAAGACCCTTGTCATCACAATGCTCCATGTGCCGTTTCATCTCAAAGCTCCATGAAATCTGTCATCACAATGCTCCTAGACCCTTGTAATCACAATGCTCCATGCCGCTTTTCATCTCAATGCTCCATGAACCCTGTCATCACAATGCACCATGCCCATCATCATAATGCTTCAGGCTATTGTCATCACAATGAAATCAATATTCTGCATGACCTCTGTCATCATAATGCTCCAAAGCCATGTGATCACAATGTTGCATAACACGTATCTTCACAACACCCCATGACGCTCATCATCACAATTATCCATGGTCTTCTCATCACAATGCTCCATGATCTTTGTCATCACAATGCTCAATACACTTGTCATCACAATGCTCCCTGACCCTTGTCGTCAGTATGCTCCTTGAACCGTGTCATGAAATGTTTCCATGCATTTTTCATCACAGTGATCCATGACCATTTCATCACAATGCTCCAAGGTCCCTGTAATCACAATGCTCCATGCCCTTGTCATCACAAAACTCCATGACGCATGTCATCAGAATGCTCCATGGCCTTCTCATCACAATGCTCTATGCCTTAGTCATAACAATGCTCCAAGACCCCTGTAATCACAATGCTCCATGCCCCTTTTCATCACAATGCTCCATGAGGCTTGCCATCACAAGTCTCCATGGTCTTCTCATCACAATGTTCCAGGACCTTGACATCACAATGATCCATTCCCTTGTCATCACAATGCTCCATGACCCCTGTCATCACAATAATCCATGAACATTTTCAGCCCAATGCTCCACGACCTTCTCATCACAATGCTCCATTGCCAATATCATCACAATGCTCCATGACCACTGTCATCACAACACTCAATGACACCTGACAACACAATGATCCAGGACTCTTGTCATCACAATGCTCCATTCCCTTGTCGTCACAATGCTACATGACACCTATCATCACAACTCTCCATGAACATTTTCAGCCCAGTGCTCCATGTCCCTTGTCATCACAATGATCCATGCCCTTGTCATCCCAATGCTCCATGACCCCTGTATTCACAATGCTCCTTGACGCTTGTCATCACAGTGCTCCATGACACATGTCATCACAATGCTCCATGCTTTTGTCAGCAAAATGCTACATGACCTTGTCATTATAATTCTCTATTCGCTTGTCATAACAATACTCCATTTCCATTGTGATCACAATCCTCCATGAACCTTGGGATCACATTGCTTCATGCCCTTGTCATCACAATGCTCCATGCTCCTTGAAATCAAAATGATCCATGACCTCTGTCATCACAATGCTCCAAACCCTTGTGATCACAATGTTCCATAACACTTGTCATCACAACACTCCATGATGCCTGTCATCACAATAATCCATGCCCTTTTCATCACAATGCTCCATGACCTTTGTCACCACAATTCTCTTTACACTTGTCATCACAATGCTCGCTGACACATGTCATCAGAATGCTCCTTGAAACCTGTCACGAAAAGGCTCCATGCCTTTTTAATCACGATGCCCCATGCCGTTTCATCACATTGCTCCATGCCTTTTCATCAAAATACTCCACAAGGTTTTCATCAGAATGCTCCCTGACCCTTGTCATCACAATTCTCCATGCACTTGTCTGCACAAGGCTCCCAGACCCTTGTCATCACAATGCTTCAAGCCATTGTCATCACAATGCTACATGACCCCTGTCATCACAATAATCCATGAACATTTTCAGCCCAATGCTCCACGACCTTCTCATCACAATGGTCAATAGCCAATATCATCACAATGCTCCATGACCACTGTCATCACAACACTCCATGACACCTGACAACACAATGATCCGGGACTCTTGTGATCACAATGCTCCATACCCTAGTCATCACAATGCTCGATGACCCCTGTTATCACAACACTCCATGAATATTTTCAGCCAAGTGCTCCATGACCCTTGTCAACCCAATGCTCCATGACCCCTGTATTCACAATGCTCCTTGACACTTTTCATCACAGTGCTCCATGACACTTGTCATCACAATGCTCCCTGACCCTTGTCATCAGTATGCTCCTTGAAACCTGTCATGACAAGTTTCCATGCATTTTTCATCACAATGATCCATGACCGTTTCATCACAATGCTCCAAGGTCCCTGTAATCGCAATGCTCCATGCCCTTGTCATCACAAAACTCCATGACACAAGTCATCAGAATGCTCCATGGGCTTCTCATCACAGTCCTCTATGCCCTAGTCATAACAATGCTCCAAGACCCCTGTAATCACAATGCTCCATGTCCCTTTTCATCAGAATGCTCCATGAGACTTGCCATCACAAGTCTCCATGGTCTTCTCATCACAATGTTCCAGGACATTGACATCACCATGATCCATTCACTTGTCATCACAATGCTCCATTACCCCTGTCATCACAATAATCCATGAACATTTTGAGCCCAATGCTCCACGACTTTCTCATCACAATGCTCCATGCCCTTGCCATCACAATGCTCCATTACCCCTGTCATAACAATGCTCCATGACCCTTGCCATCACGATGTTCCATGGCCTTGTCATCACAAGGCTCCATGACCCTTCTCATCACAATGCTCCAAGAACACTGTAATCACAATGTTCTATGCCACTTTTCATCTCAATGATCCATGAACCCTGTCATCACAATGCACCCTGCCCATCATCATAATGCTTAATGCTATTGTCATAACAACGAAAACAAAATGTTCCATGACCTCTGTCATAACAATGTTCCAAACCCTTGTGATCACAATATTCCATAACACTTGTCATCACAATGCCCCAGGATGCTCGTCATCACAATTATCCATGGACTTCTCATCACAATGCTCCATTATCTTTGTCATCACAATGCTCAATACACTTGTCATCACAATGCTCCCTGACCCTTGTCGTCAGTATGCTCCTTGAACCCTGTCATGACAAGTTTCCATGCATTTTTCATCACAATGATCCATGACCATTTCATCACAATGCTCCAAGATCCCTGTAATCACAATGCTGCATGCCCTTTTCATCACAAAACTCCATGACGCATGTCATCAGAATGCTCCATGGCCTTCTCATCACAATGCTCTATGCCCTAGTCATAACAATGCTCCAAGACCCCTGTAATCACAATGCTCCATGCCCCTTTTCATCAGAATGCTCCATGAGACTTGCCATCACAAGTCTCCATGGTCTTCTCATCACAATGTTCCAGGACCTTGACATCACCATGATCCATTCCCTTGTCATCACAATGCTCCATGACCCCTGTCATCACAATAATCCATGAACATTTTCAGCCCAATGCTCCACGACCTTCTCATCACAATGCTCCATTGCCAATATCATCACAATGCTCCATGACCACTGTCATCACAACAATCCATGACACCTGACCACACAATGATCCAGGACTCTTGTCATCACAATGCTCCATTAACTTGTCGTCACAATGCTACATGACACCTGTCATCACAACTCTCCATGAACATTTTCAGCCCAGTGCTCCATGACCCTTGTCATCACAATGATCAATGCCCTTGTCATCCCAATGCTCCATGACCCCTGTATTCACAATGCTCCTTGACGCTTGTCATCACAGTGCTCCATGACACATGTCATCACAATGCTCCATGCCTTTGTCAGCAAAATGCTACATGACCTTGTCATTACAATGCTCTATGCACTTGTCATCACAATACTCCATTTCCATTGTCATCACAATCCTCCATGAACTTTGGGTTCACATTGCTTCATGCCCTTGTCATCACAATGCTCCATTCTCCTTGAAATCCAAATGATCCATGACCTCTGTCATCACAATGCTCCAAACAATTGTGATCACAATGTTCCATAACACTTGTCATCACAACGCTCCATGATGCCTGTCATCACAATACTCCATGCCCTTTTCATCACAATGCTCCATGACCTTTGTCACCACAATTCTCAATACACTTGTCATCACAATGCTCCCTGACACTTGTCATCTGAATGCTCGTTGAACACTGTCACGAAAAGGCTCCATGCCTTTTTCATCACAATGCCCCATGCCATTTTCATCACAATACTCCATGCCATTGTCATCAAAATACTCCACAAGCTTGTCATCAGAATGCTCCATGACACTTGTCATCACAATTCTCCATGCACTTGTCAGCACAATGCTCCCTGACCCTTGTCATCACAATGCTGCAAGCCATTGTCATCACAATCTCCAATACCTTTGTCATTAGAATCCTCCCAGACACTTGGCATAACAATGCTCCATGCCATCCTCATCACAATGGGCCATTACATATGTGATCACAATGCTCCCTGACACCTGTCTTCACAATACGGCATGACCTGGTCATCACAATGCTCCATGCCCTTGTCATCACAGTGTGCCATTCCAACTCTCATCGCAATACTCCATGAAAGTTATTAGACCAATGTTCCATGCCCTTGTCATCACAATGCTCCATGCCCTTGTTATCACAATGCTCCATGACCCCTATCATCACAATGCTCCGTGACTCCAGTCATCACAATGCTTCATGACCTTTGTCATCACAATGGTCCATGCCCTCGTCATCAACAGTCTCTGTGACCTTTTTAACCACAATGCTCCATGAACTTTTCATCACAATGCTCTTTGACCCTTGTCATCACAATGCTCTATGCCTTTCTCAGCACAATGCTCCATGACCCTTGTCATCACAATGCTCCATGCGCTTGTCAGCACAATGCTCCATGACACATGTCATCACAATGCACCATGCGCTTGTCATCACAGTGCTCCACAACATTGTCATCACAATGCTCCATAAAATTTGTCATCACAATGCTCCATGCACTTCTCATCAAAATGCTCTCTCACCACTGATATCACAATGCTACATCACTATTTGTCACAGTACTCCCTCACCCCTGTCATCACAATGTTCCATGACTCCTGTCATCACAATGCTACATGCACTTATCATCACAATGTTCGATGACACCTGACATCACAATGTTCCATAACACCTGTCATCATAATGTTCCATGACACTTTTCATCAAATTGCTCCATGACCCTGTCATCATAATGCTCCATGCCCTTCTCATCACAATGAACAACGCCCTTGCCATCAAAATGCTCCATGACCTTTGTCTTCACAAATATCCATGACCCTTGGCATCACAGTGCTCCATGTCATTGTCATAACAATGCTCCATGAACATTCTCATCACATTGCTCCATGCCCTTTTCTTCACATAGCTCCATGACACATGTCATCAGAATGCTCCATGGCCTTCTCATCACAATGCTCCATGCCCTTGCCATCACAATGCTCCATTACCCCTGTCATAACAATGCTCCATAACCCCTGCCATCAGGAAGTTCCATGGCCTTGTCATCACAAGGCTCCATGACCCTTCTCATCACAATGCTCCAAGAACACTGTAATCACAATGCTCTATGCCCCTTTTCATCTCAATGATCCATGAACCCTGTCATCACAATGCACCATGCCCATCATCATAATGCTTCATGCTATTGTCATCACAAAGAAATAAAAATGCTCCATGACCTCTGTCATAAAAATGCTCCAAACCCTTGTGATCACAATATTCCAGAACACTTGTCATCACAAAGCCCCATGACGCTCTTCATCACAATTATCAATGGTCTTCTCATCACAATGCTCCATGACCTTCGTCATCACAATGCTCAATACATTTGTCATCAAACTGCTCCCTGACACTTGTTGTCTGTATGCTCCTTGAACTCTGTCATGACAAGGCTCCATGCCTTTTTCATCACAATGATCCATGCACTTTTCATCACAGTGCTCCAAGACCAATGTAATCACAATGCTCCATGCACTTGTCATCACAAAGCTCAATGACGCATGCCATCAGAATGCTCCGTGGTCTTCTCCTCACCATGCTCCATGCCCTTGTCATCACAAGGTTCCAAGACCCCTGTAATCACAATGCTCCATGCCCCTTTTCTTCAGTATGCTCTATGAGACTTGTCATCAAAAGGCTCCATGGTTTTGTCATCACAATGCTCCAGGACCTTGTCATCACAATGCTTCATGACCTTGTCATGAAAATTTTCAATGGCCCTTGTCATCATAATGCTCCAAGCCCTAATCATCACAATGCTCCATTATATTTGTCATCACAATCCTCCATTACATTAGGCATCACAATGCTCCATGCCATTGTTATCGCAATGGACCATGACATATGTCATCACAATGCTCCCTGACACCTGTCTTCACAATACTTCATGACCTTATCATCACAATGCTCCATGCCCTTGTCATCACAATGCACCATGCCCACTCTCATCACAATAATCTATGAAACTTGTCAGACCAATGCACCATGCCCCTGTCATCACAATGCACCATGCCCTTGTCATCACAGTGCTCCATGACCCCTGTCATCACAATGCTCTGTGAATACAGTCATCACAATGCTTCATAAAGATTGTCATCACAATGGTCCATGCCCGCGTCATCACAAGGCTCTGTGACCTTTGTAACCACAATGCTCCATGAATTTTTCCTCACAATTCTCTGTGACCGTTGTCATCACAATGCTCCATGTCTTTGTCAGAACAATGCTCCATGACCATTGTCATCACAGTATGCCACATGCATTTCATCACAACTGTCCACAATCTTGTCATTGCAATGCTCCATAAACCTTGTAATCACAATGGTCCATGCACTTCTCATCAAAATGCTCTCTCACCAGAGATATCACAATGTTCCATCACTAGTCATCACAATACTCCCTCACCCCTGGAATCACAATGATCCATGACCCTGTCATCACAATGCTACATCCACTTATCATCATAATGTTCTATGACCCCTGCCATCACAATGTTCCATAAGACCTGTCATCAAAATGCTCCATGACCCTATCCATCCCAAAACCCCAAGACCCCTGCCATCACAATGTTCTATAACCCCTGCCATCTAAATGTTCCATTACACTTTTTATCAAATTGCTGCATGACCCGGTCATCAAAATGCTCCCTGCCCTTCTCATCAAAATCCTCCGTGACTTGTCATCACAAAGCTCCAAGACCCTTGGCATCACAATGCTCCATGTCATTGTCATCACAATGCTCCATGAACCCTCTCATCACATTGCTCCATGCCCTTGTCATCACAAAGCTCCATGCTCCTTGAAATCAAAATGATCTATGACCTCTGTCATCACAATGCTCCAAACCCTTGTGATCACAATGTTCCATAACACTTGTCATCACAACGCTCCATGATGCCTGTCATCACAATACTCCATGCCCTTTTCATCACAATGCTCCATGACCTTTGTCACCACAATTCTCAATACACTTGTCATCACAATGCTCCCTGACACTTGTCATCAGAATGCTCCTTGAACCCTGTCACGAAAAGGCTCCATGCCTTTTTCATCACAATGCCCCATGCCATCTTCATCACAATGCTCCATGCCATTGTCATCAAAATACACCACAAGCTTGTCATCAGAATGCTCCATGACCCTTGTCATCACAATTCTCCATGCACTTGTCAGCACAATGCTCCCTGACCCTTGTCATCACAATGCTCCAAGCCATTGTCATCACAATGCTCCATTACCTTTCTCATCAGAATCCTCCCTGACACTTGGCATCACAATGCTCCATGCCATCCTCATCACAATGGGCCATTACATATGTGATCACAATGCTCCCTGACACCTGTCTTCACAATACGGCATGACCTGGTCATCACAATGCTCCATGCCCTTGTCATCACAGTGTGCTATTCCAACTGTCATCGCAATACTCCATGAAATTTATTAGCCCAATGTTCCATGCCCTTGTCATCAGAATGCTCCATGTCATTGTCATCACAATGCTCCATGAACACTCTCATCACATTGCTCCATGCCCTTGTCTTCACATAGCTCCATGACACATGTCATCAGAATGCTCCATGGCCTTCTCATCACAATGCTCCATGCCCTTGCCATCACAATGCTCCATGCCATCCTCATCACAATGGGCCATTACATATGTGATCACAATGCTCCCTGACACCTGTCTTCACAATACGGCATGACCTGGTCATCACAATGCTCCATGCCCTTGTCATCACAGTGTGCTATTCCAACTGTCATCGCAATACTCCATGAAATTTATTAGCCCAATGTTCCATGCCCTTGTCATCACAATGCTCCATGCCCTTGTTATCACAATGCTCCATGACCCCTGTCATCACAATGCTCCGTGACTCCAGTCATCACAATGCTTCATGAACTTTGTCATCCCAATGGTCCATGCCCTTGTCATCAACAGTCTCTGTGACGTTTTTAACCACAATGCTCCATGAACTTTTCATCACAATGCTCTTTGACCCTTGTCATCACAATGCTCTATGCCTTACTCAGCACAGTGCTCCATGACGCTTGTCACCTCAATGCTCCATGCGCTTGTCAGCCCAATGCTCCATGACACATGTCATCACTATGCACCATGCGCTTGTCATCACAGTGCTCCACAACATTGTCATCACAATGCTCCATAAAATTTGTCATCACAATGCTCCATGCACTTCTCATCAAAATGATCTCTCACCACTGATATCACAATGCTACATCACTATTTGTCACAATACTCCCTCACCCCTGTCATCACAATGTTCCATGGCTCCTGTCATCACAATGCTACATGCACTTATCATCACAATGTTCAATGACCCCTGAAAACACAATGTTCCATAACACCTGTCATCAATATGTTCCATGACACTTTTCATCAAATTGCTCCATGACCCTGTCATCAGAATGCTCCCTGCCCTTCTCATCACAATGCACAACGCCCTTGCCATCAAAATGCTCCATGACCTTTGTCATCACAAAGATCCATGACCCTTGGCATCACAATGCTCCATGTCATTGTCATCACAATGCTCCATGAACACTCTCATCACATTGCTCCATGCCCTTGTCTTCACATAGCTCCATGACACATGTCATCAGAATGCTCCATGGCCTTCTCATCACAATGCTCCATGCCCTTGCCATCACAATGCTCCATTACCCCTGTCATAACAATGCACCATGACCCCTGCCATCACGATGTTCCATGGCCTTTTCATCACAAGGCTCTATGACCCTTCTCATCACAATGCTCCAGTAACACTGTAATCACAATGCTCTATGCCCCTTTTCCTCTCAATGATCCATGAACCCTGTCATCAAAATGCACCATGCCCATCATCATAATGCTTCATGCTATTGTCATAACAGCGAAATCAAATTGTTCCATGACCTCTGTCATAACAATGCTCCAAACCCTTGTGATCACAATATTCCATAACACTTGTCATCACAATGCCCCATGAGGCTCGTCATCACAATTAGCCACGGTCTTCTCATCACAATGCTCCATGACCTTCGTCATCACAATGCTCAATACACTTGTCATCAACATGCTCCCTGACACTTGTTGTCTGTATGCTCCTTGAACCCTGTCATGACAAGGCTCCATGCCTTTTTCATCACAATGATCCATGCCCATTTCATCACAGTTCTCCAAGACCACTGTAATCATAATGCTCCTTGCCCTTGTCATCACAAAGCTCCATGATGCATATCATCAGAATGTTCCATGCACTTCTCATCACAATGCTGCATGCCCTTGTCATCACAATGCTCCAAGACCCCTGTAATCACAATGCTCCATGCCCCTTTTCATCTCAATGCTCCATGAACACTGTCATAACAATGCACCATGCCCATCATCATAATGCTTCAGGCTATTGTCATCACAGTGAAATCAAAATGCTCCATGACCTTTGTCATCACAAAGCTCCATGACCCTTGGCATCACAATGCTCCATGTCATTGTCATCACAATGCTCCATGAAACCTCTCTTCACATTGCTCCATGCCCTTGTCATCACAAATCTCCATGACACTTGTCATCACAATGCTCGATGCCCTTCTCATCACAATGCTCCATGCCTTTGTCATTACAGTCCTGCATGACACATGTATCACAGTGTTCCGTGCCCTTGTCATCACAATGCTCCATGCCCACTCTCATCACAATAATCCATGAAACATTTCAGACCAAAGTTCCATACCCTTCTCATCACAATGCTCCATTACCCCTGTCATAACAATGCACCATGACACCTGCAATCACAATGATCCACGGCCTAGTCATCAAAAGGTTCCATGATAATTCTCATCACAATGCTCAAGACCCCTGATATCACAATGCTCCATGCCCTGATCATCACAAAGCTCCGTGACGCACGTCATCAGAATGTTCCATGGCTTTCTCATCACAATGCTCCTTGCCCTTGTCATCACAATGCTCCTTGCCCTTGTCATCACTATGCTCCAAGACCCTTGTCATCACAATGCTCCATGCCGCTTTTCATCTCAATGCTCCATGAATCCTGTCATCACAATGCACCATGCCCATCATCATAATGCTTCAGGCTATTGTCATCACAATGAAATCAATATTCTGCATGACCTCTGTCATCATAATGCTCCAAACCCTTGTGATCACAGTGTTGCATAACACGTATCATCACAACACCCCATGACGCTCATCATCACAATTATCCATGGTCTTCTCATCACAATGCTCCATGATCTTTGTCATCACAATGCTCAATACACTTGTCATCACAATGCTCCCTGACCCTTGTCGTCAGTATGCTCCTTGAAACCTGTCATGACAAGTTTCCATGCATTTTTCATCACAATGATCCATGACCATTTCATCACAATGCTCCAAGGTCCCTGTAATCACAATGCTCCATGCCCTTGTCATCACAAAACTCCATGACGCATGTCATCAGAATGCTCCATGGCCTTCTCATCACAATGCTCTATGCCATAGTCATAACAATGCTCCAAGACCCCTGTAATCACAATGCTCCATGCCCCTTTTCATCAGAATGCTCCATGAGACTTGCCATCACAAGTCTCCATGGTGTTCTCATCACAATGTTCCAGGACCTTGACATCACAATGATCCATTCCCTTGTCATCACAATGCTCCATGACCCCTGTCATCACAATAATCCATGAACATTTTCAGCCCAATGCTCCACGACCTTCTCATCACAATGCTCCATTGCCAATATCATCACAATGCTCCATGACCACTGTCATCACAACACTCCATGACACCTGACAACACAATGATCCAGGACTCTTGTCATCACAAGGCCCCATTCCCTTGTTGTCACAATGCTACATGACACCTGTCATCACAACTCTCCATGAACATTTTCAGGCCAGTGCTCCATGACCCTTGTCATCACAATGATCCATGCCCTTGTCATCCCAATGCTCCATGACCCCTGTATTCACAATGCTCCTTGAAGCTTGTCATCACAGTGCTCCATGACACATGTCATCACAATGCTCCATGCCTTTGCCAGCAAAATGCTACATGACCTTGTCATTACAATGCTCTATGCACTTGTCATCACAATACTCCATTTCCATTGTCATCACAATCCTCCATGAACTTTGGGATCACATTGCTTCATGCCCTTGTCATCACAATGTTCCATGCTCCTTGAAATCAAAATGATCCATGACCTCTGTCATCTCAATGCTCCAAACCCTTGTGATCACAATGTTCCATAACACTTGTCATCACAACGCTCCATGATGCCTGTCATCACAATACTCCATGCCCTTTTCATCAAAATGCTCCATGACGTTTGTCACCACAATTCTCAATACACTTGTCATCACAATGCTCCATGACCTTTGTCACCACAATTCTCAATACACTTGTCATCAACATGCTCCCTGACACTTGTTGTCTGTATGCTCCTTGAACCCTGTCATGACAAGGCTCCATGCCTTTTTCATCACAATGATCCATGCCCTTTTCATCACAATGCTCCAAGTCCCATGTAATCACAATGGTCCATGCCATTGTCATCACAAAGCTCAATGACGCATGCCATCAGAATGCTCCTTGGTCTATTCTTCACAATGCTCCCTGCCCTTGTCTTCACAATGTTCCAAGACCCCTGTAATCACAATGCTCCATTCCCCTTTTAATCAGTATGCTCCATGAGACTTATCACAAGGCTCCATGGTTTTGTCATCACAATGCTCCAGGACCTTGTCATCACAATGCTTCACGACCTTGTCATCAAAATTTTCAATGGCCTTTGTAATCATAATGCTCCAAACCCTAATCATCACAATGATCCATTATATTTGTCATCACACTCCTCCATTACATTTGGTATCACAAAACTCCAATCCATTGTCATCGCCATGGACCATGACATATGTCATCACAATGCTCCCTGACATCTGTCTTCACAATACTCCATGACCTTATTATCACAATTCTCCATGCCCTTGTCATCACAATGCACCATGCCCACTCTCATCACAATAATCTATGAAACTTGTCAGACCAATGCTCCATTCCACTGTCATCACAATTCTCCATGCCCTTGTCATCACAATGCTCCATGACCCCTGTCATCACAATTCTCCGTGACTCCAGTCATCACAATGCTTCATAACGTTTGTCATCACAATGGTCCATTCCCGCGTCATCACAAGGCTCTGTGACCTTTGTAACCACAATGCTCCATGAACTTTTCATCACAATTCTCTGAGAAACTTGTCATCACAATGCTCCATGTCTTTGTCAGAACAGTGCTCCATGAACATTGTCATCACAATGTGCCACGCGCATTTCATCACAACGTTCCAAACCTTGTCATTGCAGTGCTCCATAAACCATGTAATCACAATGGTCCATGCACTTCTCATCAAAATGCTCTCTCACCAGAGATATCACAATGTTCCATCACTAGTCATCACAATACACCCTCATCCTTGTAATCACAATGTTCCATGACACTGTCATCACAATGCTACATCCCCTTATCATCACAATGTTCCATGACCCCTGCCAGCACAATGTTCCATAAGTCCTGTCATCAAAATGCTCCATGACCCTTTCCATCCCAAAGCTCCAAGACCCCTGCCATCACAATGTTCTATAACCCCTGCCATCAAAATGTTCCATTACACATTTTATCAAATTGCTGCATGACCTGGTCATCAAAATGGTCCCTGCCCTTCTCATCAAAATGCTCCATGACTTGTCATCACAAAGCTCCAAGACCCTTGGCATCACAATGCTCCATGTCATTGTCATCACAATGCTCCATGAACCCTCTCATCACATTGCTCCATGCCCTTGTCATCACAAAGCTCCATGACACTTGTCATCACAATGCTCGATGCCCTTCTCATCACAATGCTCCATGCCCTTGTCATTACAGTCCTGCATGACACATGTATCACAGTGTTCCGTGCCCTTGTCATCACAATGCTCCATGCCCACTCTCATCACAATAATCCATGAAACATTTCAGACCAAAGTTCCATACCCTTCTCATTACAATGCTCCATTACCCCTGTCATAACAATGCACCATGACACCTGCCATCACAATGATCCACGGCCTAGTAATCAAAAGGTTCCATGATAATTCTCATCACAATGCTCAAGACCCCTGATATCACAATGCCCCATGCCCTGGTCATCACAAAGCTCCATGACGAACGTCATCAGAATGTTCCATGGCCTTCTCATCACAATGCTCTTTGCCCTTGTCATCACAATGCTCCTTGCCCTTGTCATCACTATGCTCCAAGACCCTTGTCATCACAATGCTCCATGCCGCTTTTCATCTCAATGCTCCATGAACCCTGTCATCACAATGCACCATGCCCATCATCATAATGCTTCAGGCTATTGTCATCACAATGAAATCAATATTCTGCATGACCTCTGTCATCATAATGCTCCAAACCCTTGTGATCACAGTGTTGCATAACACGTATCATCACAACACCCCATGACGCTCATCATCACAATTATCCATGGTCTTCTCATCACAATGCTCCATGATCTTTGTCATCACAATGCTCAATACACTTGTCATCACAATGCTCCCTGACCCTTGTCGTCAGTATGCTCCTTGAAACCTGTCATGACAAGTTTCCATGCATTTTTCATCACAATGATCCATGACCATTTCATCACAATGCTCCAAGGTCCCTGTAAGCACAATGCTCCATGCCCTTGTCATCACAAAACTCCATGACGCATGTCATCAGAATGCTCCATGGCCTTCTCATCACAATGCTCTATGCCCTAGTCATAACAATGCTCCAAGACCCCTGTAATCACAATGCTCCATGCCCATTTTCATCAGAATGCTCCATGAGACTTGCCATCACAAGTCTCCATGGTCTTCTCATCACAATGTTCCAGGACCTTGACATCACAATGATCCATTCCCTTGTCATCACAATGCTCCATGACCCCTGTCATCACAATAATCCATGAACATTTTCAGCCCAATGCTCCACGACCTTCTCATCACAATGCTCCATTTCCAATATCATCACAATGCTCCATGACCACTGTCACCACAACACTTCATGACACCTGACAACACAATGATCCAGGACTCTTGTCATCACAATGCTCCATTCCCTTGTCGTCACAATGCTACATGACACCTGTCATCACAACTCTCCATGAACATTTTCAGCCCAGTGCTCCATGATCCTTGTCATCACAATGATCCATGCCTTGTCATCCCAATGCTCCATGACCCCTGTATTCACAATGCTCCTTGACGCTTGTCATCACAGTGCTCCATGACACATGCCATCACAATGCTCCATGCATTTGTCAGCAAAATGCTACATGACCTTGTCATTACAATGCTCTATGCGCTTGTCATCACAATACTCCTTTTCCAAAGTCACCACAATCCTCCATGAACTTTGGGATCACATTGCTTCATGCCCTTGTCATCACAATGCTCCATGCTCCTTGAAATCAAAATGATCCATGAGCTCTGTCATCACAATGCTCCAAACCCATGTGATCACAATGTTCCATAACACTTGTCATCACAACGCTCCATGATGCCTGTCATCACAATACTCCATCCCCCTTTCATCACAATGCTCCATGACCTTTGTCACCACAATTCTCAATACACTTGTCATCACAATGCTCCCTGACACTTGTCATCAGAAAGCTTCTTGAACCCTGTCACGAAATGGCTCCATGCCTTTTTCATCACAATGCCCTATGCCATTTTCATCACAATGCTCCATGCCATTGTCATCAAAATACTCCACAAGCTTTTCATCAGAATGCTCCATGACCCTTGTCATCACAATTCTCCATGCACTTGTCAGCACAATGCTCCCTGACCCTTGTCATCACAATGCTCCAAGCCATTGTCATCACAATGCTCCATTACCTTTGTCATCAGAATCCTCCCTGACACATGGCATCACAATGCTCCATGCCATCCTCATCACAATTGGTCATTACATATGTGATCACAATGATCCCTGACACCTCTCTTCACAATACGGCATGACCTGGTCATCAAAATGCTCCATGCCCTTGTCATCACAGTTTGCCAATCCAATTCTCATCGAAATACTCCATGAAAGGTATTAGACCAATGTTCCATGTCCTTGTCATCACAATGCTCCATGCCCTTGTTATCACAATGCTCCATGACCCCTGTCATCACAATGCTCCGTGACTCCAGTCATCACAATGCTTCATGACCTTTGTCATCACAATGGTCCATGCCCTCGTCATCAACAGTCTCTGTGACCTTTTTAACCACAATGCTCCTTGAACTTTTCATCACAATGCTCCATTACCCTTGTCATCACAATGCTCCATGCGCTTGTCAGCACAATGCTCCAGGACACATGTCATCACTATGCACCATGCACTTGTCATCACAGTGCTCCACAACATTGTCATCACAATGCTCCATAAAATTTGTCATCACAATTCTCCATGCACTTCTCATCAAAATGCTCTCTCACCACTGATATCACAATGCTACATCACTATTTGTCACAATACTCCCTCACCCCGGTCATCACAATGTTCCATGACTCCCGTCATCACAATGCTACATGCACTTATCATCACAATGTTCGATGACCCCTGAAATCACAATGTTCCATAAGACCTTTCATCAAAATGTTCCATGACACTTTTCATCAAATAGCTCCATGACCCTGTCATCAGAATGCTAACTGCCCTTCTCATCACAATGCACAACGCCCTTGCCATCAAAATGCTCCATGACCTTTGTCATCACAAAAATCCATGACACTTGGCATCACAATGCTCCATGTCATTGTCATCACAGTACTCCATGAACGCTCTCATCACATTGCTCCATGCCCTTGTCTTCACATAGCTCCATGACACATGTCAACAGAATGCTCCATGGCCTTCTCATCACAATGCTCCAAGCCCTTGCCATCACAATGCTCCATTACACCGGTCATAACAATGCTCCATGACCCCTGCCATCACGATGTTCCATGGCCTTGTCATCACAAGGCTCCATGACCCTTCTCATCACAATGCTCCAAGAACACTGTAATCACAATGCTCTATGCCCCTTTTCATCTCAATGATCCATGAACCCTGTCATCACAATGCACTATGCCCATCATCATAATGCTTCATGCTATTGTCATAACAACGAAATCAAAATGTTCCATGACCTCTGTCATAACAATGCTCCAAACCCTTGTGATCACAATATTCCATAACACTTGTCATCACAATGCCCCAGTATGCTCGTCATCACAATTATCCATGGTCTTCTCATCACAATGCTCCATGACCTTCGTCATCACAATGCTCAATACAGTTGTCATCAACATGCTCCCTGACACTTGTTGTCTGTATGCTCCTTGAACCCTGTCATGACAAGGCTCCATGCCTTTTTCATCACAATGATCCATGCCCTTTTCATCACAATGCTCCAAGTCCCATGTAATCACAATGGCCCATGCCAATGTCATCACAAAGCTCAATGACGCATGCCATCAGAATGCTCCTTGGTCTATTCTTCACAATGCTCCCTGCCCTTGTCTTCCCAATGTTCCAAGACCCCTGTAATCACAATGCTCCATTCCCCTTTTAATCAGTATGCTCCATGAGACTTGTCATCACAAGGCTCCATGGTTTTGTCATCACAATGCTCCAGGACCTTGTCATCACAATGCTTCACGACCTGGTCATCAAAATTTTCAATGGCCCTTGTCATCATAATGCTCCAAGCCCTAATCATCACAATGATCCATTAGATTTGTCATCACAATCCTCCATTACATTTGGTATCACAAAGCTCCATGCCATTGTCATCGCCATGGACCATGACATATGTCATCACAATGCTCCCTGACACCTGTCTTCACAATACTCCATGACCTTATCATCATAATGATCCATGCCCTTGTCATCACAATGCACCATGCCCACTCTCATCACAATAATCTATGAAACTTGTCAGACCAATGCTCCATGCCACTGTCATCACAATTTTCCATGCCCTTGTCATCACAATGCTCCATGAACCCTCTCATCACCTTGCTCCATGCACTTGTCATCAGAAAGCTCCATGACACTTGTCATCACAATGCTCGATGCCCTTCTCATCACAATGCTCCATGCCCTTGTCATAACAGTCCTGCATGACACATGTATCACAGTGTTCCGTGCCCTTGTCATCACAATGCTCCATGCCCACTCTCATCACAATAATCCATGAAACATTTCAGGCCAAAGTTCCATACCCTTCTCATCACAATGCTCCATTACCCCTGTCATAACAATGCACCATGACACCTGCCATCACAATGATCCACGGCCTAGTCATCAAAAGTTTCCATGATAATTCTCATCACAATGCTCAAGACCCCTGATATCACAATGCTCCATGCCCTGGTCATCACAAAGCTCCATGACGCATGTCATCAGAATGTTCCATGTCCTTCTCATCACAATGATCCTTGCCCTTGTCATCACAATGCTCCAAGACCCTTGTCATCACAATGCTCCATGTGCCGTTTCATCTCAAAGCTCCATGAAATCTGTCATCACAATGCTCCTAGACCCTTGTAATCACAATGCTCCATGCCGCTTTTCATCTCAATGCTCCATGAACCCTGTCATCACAATGCACCATGCCCATCATCATAATGCTTCAGGCTATTGTCATCACAATGAAATCAATATTCTGCATGACCTCTGTCATCATAATGCTCCAAACCCATGTGATCACAATGTTGCATAACACGTATCTTCACAACACCCCATGACGCTCATCATCACAATTATCCATGGTCTTCTCATCACAATGCTCCATGATCTTTGTCATCACAATGCTCAATACACTTGTCATCACAATGCTCCCTGACCCTTGTCGTCAGTATGCTCCTTGAACCGTGTCATGAAATGTTTCCATGCATTTTTCATCACAGTGATCAATGACCATTTCATCACAATGCTCCAAGGTCCCTGTAATCACAATGCTCCATGCCCTTGTCATCACAAAACTCCATGACGCATGTCATCAGAATGCTCCATGGCCTTCTCATCACAATGCTCTATGCCTTAGTCATAACAATGCTCCAAGACCCCTGTAATCACAATGCTCCATGCCCCTTTTCATCAGAATGCTCCATGAGGCTTGCCATCACAAGTCTCCATGGTCTTCTCATCACAATATTCCAGGACCTTGACATCACAATGATCCATTCCCTTGTCATCACAATGCTCCATGACCCCTGTCATCACAACTCTCCATGAACATTTTCAGCCCAGTGCTCCATGTCCCTTGTCATCACAATGATCCATGCCCTTGTCATCCCAATGCTCCATGACCCCTGTATTCACAATGCTCCTTGACGCTTGTCATCACAGTGCTCCATGACACATGTCATCACAATGCTCCATGCTTTTGTCAGCAAAATGCTACATCACCTTGTCATTATAATTCTCTATTCGCTTGTCATCACAATACTCCATTTCCATTGTGATCACAATCCTCCATGAACCTTGGGATCACATTGCTTCATGCCCTTGTCATCACAATGCTCCATGCTCCTTGAAATCAAAATGATCCATGAACTCTGTCATCACAATGCTCCAAACCCTTTTGATCACAATGTTCCATAACACTTGTCATCACAACACTCCATGATGCCTGTCATCACAATAATCCATGCCCTTTTCATCACAATGCTCCATGACCTTTGTCACCACAATTCTCTTTACACTTGTCATCACAATGCTCGCTGACACATGTCATCAGAATGCTCCTTGAAACCTGTCACGAAAAGGCTCCATGCCTTTTTCATCACGATGCCCCATGCCGTTTCATCACATTGCTCCATGCCTTTTCATCAAAATACTCCACAAGGTTTTCATCAGAATGCTCCCTGACCCTTGTCATCACAATTCTCCATGCACTTGTCTGCACAAGGCTCCCAGACCCTTGTCATCACAATGCTTCAAGCCATTGTCATCACAATGCTACATGACCCCTGTCATCACAATAATCCATGAACATTTTCAGCCCAATGCTCCACGACTTTCTCATCACAATGGTCAATAGCCAATATCATCACAATGCTCCATGACCACTGTCATCACAACACTCCATGACACCTGACAACACAATGATCCGGGACTCTTGTGATCACAATGCTCCATACCCTAGTCATCACAATGCTCGATGACCCCTGTTATCACAACACTCCATGAATATTTTCAGCCAAGTGCTCCATGACCCTTGTCAACCCAATGCTCCATGACCCCTGTATTCACAATGCTCCTTGACACTTTTCATCACAGTGCTCCATGACACTTGTCATCACAATGCTCCCTGACCCTTGTCATCAGTATGCTCCTTGAAACCTGTCATGACAAGTTTCCATGCATTTTTCATCACAATGATCCATGACCGTTTCATCACAATGCTCCAAGGTCCCTGTAATCGCAATGCTCCATGCCCTTGTCATCACAAAACTCCATGACCCATGTCATCAGAATGCTCCATGGGCTTCTCATCACAGTGCTCTATGCCCTAGTCATAACAATGCTCCAAGACCCCTGTAATCACAATGCTCCATGTCGCTTTTCATCAGAATGCTCCATGAGACTTGCCATCACAAGTCTCCATGGTCTTCTCATCACAATGTTCCAGGACATTGACATCACCATGATCCATTCACTTGTCATCACAATGCTCCATTACCCCTGTCATCACAATAATCCATGAACATTTTGAGCCCAATGCTCCACGCCTTTCTCATCACAATGCTCCATGCCCTTGCCATCACAATGCTCCATTACCCCTGTCATAACAATGCTCCATGACCCTTGCCATCACGATGTTCCATGGCCTTGTCATCACAAGGCTCCATGACCCTTCTCATCACAATGCTCCAAGAACACTGTAATCACAATGTTCTATGCCCCTTTTCATCTGAATGATCCATGAACCCAGTCATCACAATGCACCCTGCCCATCATCATAATGCTTAATGCTATTGTCCTAACAACGAAAACAAAATGTTCCATGACCTCTGTCATAACAATGTTCCAAACACTTGTGATCACAATATTCCATAACACTTGTCATCACAATGCCCCAGGATGCTCGTCATCACAATTATCCATGGTCTTCTCATCACAATGCTCCATGACCTTCGTAATCACAATGCTCAATACACTTGTCATCAACATGCTCCCTGACACTTGTTGTCTGTATGCTCCTTGAACCCTGTCATGACAAGGCTCCATGCCTTTTTCATCACAATGATCCATGCCCTTTTCATCACAATGCTCCAAGTCCCATGTAATCACAATGGTCCATGCCATTGTCATCACAAAGCTCAATGACGCATGCCATCAGAATGCTCCTTGGTCTTCTCCTCACAATGCTCCATGCCCTTGTCTTCACAATGTTCCAGGACCCCTGTAATCACAATGCTCCATTCCCCTTTTAATCAGTATGCTCCATGAGACTTGTCATCACAAGGCTCCATGGTTTTGTCATCACAATGCTCCAGGACCTTGTCATCACAATGCTTCATGACCTTGTCATCAAAATTTTCAATGGTCCTTGTCATCATAATGCTCCAAACCCTAATCATCACAATGCTCCATTTTCTTTGTCATCATAATCCTCCATTACTTTTGGTATCACAAAGCTCCATGCCATTGTCATCGCCATGGACCATGACATATGTTATCACAATGTTCCCTGACACCTGTCTTCACAATACTCCATGACCTTATCATCACAATGCTCCATGCCCTTGTCATCACAATGCACCATGCCCACTCTCATCACAATAATCTATGAAACTTGTCATACAAATGCTCCATGCCTCTGTCATCACAATGCTCCATGCCCTTGTCATCACAATGCTCCATGACCCCTGTCATCACAATGCTCCGTGACTCCAGTCATCACAATGCTTCATAACGTTTGTCATCACAATGGTCCATTCCCGCGTCATCACAAGGCTCTGTGACCTTTGTAACCACAATGCTCCATGAACATTTCATCACAATTCTCTGAGAAACTTGTCATCACAATGCTCCATGTCTTTGTCAGAACAATGCTCCATGACCATTGTCATCACAATGTGCCACGTGCATTTCATCACAACGTTCAAAACATTGTCATTGCAATGCTCCATAAACCTTGTAATCACAATGGTCCATGCACTTCTCATCAAAATGCTCTCTCACCAGAGATATCACAATATTCCATCACTAGTCATCACAATACACCCTCATCCTTGTAATCACAATGTTCCATGACACTGTCATCACAATGCTACATCCCCTTATCATCACAATGTTCCATGACCCCTGCCATCACAATGTTCCATAAGCCCTGTCATCAAAATGCTCCATGACCCTTTCCATCCCAAAGCTCCAAGAACCCTGTCATCACAATGTTCTATAACCCCTGCCATCAAAATGTTCCATTATACTTTTTATCAAATTGCTGCATGACACGGTCATCAAAATGCTCCCTGCCTTTCTCATCAAAATGCTCCATGATTTGTCATCACAAAGCTCCAAGACCCTTGGCATCACAATGCTCCATGTCACTGTCATCACAATGCTCCATGAACCATCTCATCACATTGCTCCATCGCATTTAATCACACAGCTCCATGACACTTGTCATCACAATGCTCGATGCCCTTCTCATCACAATGCTCCATGCCCTTGTCATTACAGTCCAGCATGACCAATGTATCACAGTGTCCCTTGCCCTTGTCATCACAATGCTCCATGCCCACTCTCATCACAATAATCCATGAAACATTTCAGACCGAAGTTCCATACCCTTCTCATCACAATGCTCCATTACCCCTGTCATAACAATGCAACATGACACCTGCCATCACAGTGATCCACGGCCTAGTCATCACAAGGTTCCATGATAATTCTCATCACAATGCTCAAGACCCCTGATATCACAATGCTCCATGCCCTTGTCATCACAAAGCTCCATGACGCATGTCATCAGAATGTTCCATGGCCTTCTCATCACAGTGCTCCATGCCCTTGTCATCAAAATGCTCCAAGACCCTTGTCATCAGAATGCTCCATGCCCCATTTCATCTCAATGCTCCATGAAATCTGTCATCACAATGCTCCAAGACCCTTGTAATCACAATGCTCCATGCCCCTTTTCATCTCAATGCTCCATGAACCCTGTCATCACAATGCACCATGCCCATCATCATAATGCTTCAGGCTATTGTCATCACAATGAAATCAATATTCTGCATGACCTCTGTCATCATAATGCTCCAAACCCTTGTGATCACAATGTTGCATAACACGTATCATCACAACACCCCATGACGCTCATCATCACAATTATCCATGGTCTTCTCATCACAATGCTCCATGATCTTTGTCATCACAATGCTCAATACACTTGTCATCACAATGCTCCCTGACCCTTGTCGTCAGTATGCTCCTTGAACCCTGTCATGACAAGTTTCCATGCATTTTTCATCACAATGATCCATGACCATTTCATCACAATGCACCAAGGTCCCTGTAATCACAATGCTCCATGCCATTGTCATCACAAAACTCCATGACTCATGTCATCAGAATGCTCCATGGCCTTCTCATCACAATGCTCTATGCCCTAGTCATAACAATGCTCCAAGACCCCTGTAATCACAATGCTCCATGCCCCTTTTCATCAGAATGCTCCATGAGACTTGCCATCACAAGTCTCCATGGCCTTCTCATCACAATGTTCCAGGACCTTGACATCACCATGATCCATTCCCTTATCATCACAATGCTCCATGACCCCTGTCATCACAATAATCCATGAATATTTTCAGCCCAATGCTCCACGACCTTCTCATCACAATGCTCCATTGCCAATATCATCACAATGCTCCATGACCACTGTCATCACAACACTCCATGACACCTGACAGCACAATGATCCAGGACTCTTGTCATCACAATGCTCCATTCCCTTGTCGTCACAATGCTACATGACACCTATCATCACAACTCTCCATGAACATTTTCAGCCCAGTGCTCCATGACACTTGTCATGACAATGATCCATGCCTTTGTCATCCCAATGCTCCATGACCACTGTATTCACAATGCTCCTTGACGCTTGTCATCACAGTGCTCCATGACACATGTCATCACAATGCTCCATGCCTTTGTCAGCAAAATGCTACATGACCTTGTCATTACAATGCTCTATGCGCTTGTCATCACAATACTCCATTTCCATTGTCATCACAATCCTCCATGAACTTTGGGATCACATTGCTTCATGCCCTTGTCATCACAATGCTCCAAGCTCCTTGAAATCAAAATGATCCATGACCTCTGTCATCACAATGCTCCAAACCCTTGTGAACACAATGTTCCATAACACTTGTCATCACAACGCTCCATGATGCCTGTCATCACAATACTCCATCCGCCTTTCATCACAATGTTCCATGACCTTTGTCACCACAATTCTCAATAAACTTGTCATCACAATGCTCCCTGACACTTGTCATCAGAATGCTCCTTGAACCCTGTCATGAAAAGGCTCTATGCCTTTTTCATCACAATGCCCCATGCCATTTTCATCAGAAGGCTCCATGCCATTGTCATCAAAATACTCCACAAGCTTGTCATCAGAATGCTCCATTACCATTGTCATCACAATTCTCCATGCACTTGTCAGCACAATTCTCCCTGACCCTTGTCATCACAATGCTCCAAGCCATTGTCATAACAATGCTCCATTACCTTTGTCATCAGGATCCTCCCTGACACTTGGCATCACAATGCTCCATGCCATCCTCATCACAATGGGCCATTACATATATGATCACAATGCTCCCTGACACCTGTCTTCACAATACGGCATGACCTGGTCATCACAATGCTCCATGCCCTTGTCATCACAGTGTGCCATACCAACTCTCATCGCAATACTCCATGAAAGTTATTAGACCAATGTTCCATGTCCTTGTCATCACAATGCTCCATGCCCTTGTTATCACAATGCTCCATGACCCCTGTCATCACAGTGCTCCGTGACTCCAGTCGTCACAGTGCTTCATGACCTTTGTCATCACAGTGGTCCATGCCCTCGTCATCAACAGTCTCGGTGACCATTTTAACCACAATGCTCCATGAACTTTTTATCACAATGCTCTTTGACCCTTGTCATCACAATGCTCCATGCCCCATTTCATCTCAAAGCTCCATGAAATCTGTCATCACAATGCTCCAAGACCCTTGTAATCACAATGCTCCATGCCGCTTTTCATCTCAATGCTCCATGAACCCTGTCATCACAATGCACCATGCCCATCATCATAATGCTTCAGGCTATTGTCATCACAATGAAATCAATATTCTGCATGACCTCTGTCATCATAATGCTCCAAACCCTTGTGATCACAATGTTGCATAACACGTATCATCACAACACCCCATGATGCGCATCATCACAATTATCCATAGTCTTCTCATCACAATGCTCCATGATCTTTGTCATAACAATGCTCAATACACTTGTCATCACAATGCTCCCTGACCCTTGTCGTCAGTATGCTCCTTGAACACTGTCATGACAAGTTTCCATGCATTTTTAATCACAATGATCCATGACCATTTCATCACAATGCTCCAAGTTCCCTGTAATCACAATGCTCCATGCCCTTGTCATCACAAAACTCCATGACGCATGTCATCAGAATTCTCCATGGCCTTCTCATCACTATGCTCTATGCCCTAGTCATA
The DNA here is from genome assembly GCF_025265405.1 of Mesoplodon densirostris. Taxonomy (NCBI): domain Eukaryota; kingdom Metazoa; phylum Chordata; class Mammalia; order Artiodactyla; family Ziphiidae; genus Mesoplodon; species Mesoplodon densirostris. Next base: position 9,835,192 of record NW_026778195.1, on the reverse strand, counting down.
ACAATGCTCCAAGACCCCTGTAATCACAATGCTCCATGCCCCTTTTCATCAGAATGCTCCATGAGACTTGCCATCACAAGTCTCCATGGTCTTCTCATCACAATGTTCCAGGACCTTGACATCATCATGATCCATTCCCTTGTCATCACAATGCTCCATGACCCCTGTCATCAAAATAATCCATGAACATTTTCAGCCCAATGCTCCACGACCTTCTCATCACAATGCTCCATTGCCAATATCATCACAATGCTCCATGACCACTGTCATCACAACACTTCATGACACCTGACAACACAATGATCCAGGACTCTTGTCATCACAATGCTCCATTCCCTTGTCGTCACAATGCTACATGACACCTGTCAGCACAACTCTCCATGAACATTGTCAGCCCAGTGCTCCATGACCCTTGTCATCAAAATGATCCATGCCCTTGTCATCCCAATGCTCCATGACCCCTTTATTCACAATGCTCCTTGACGCTTGTCATCACAGTGCTCCATGACACATGTCATCACAATGCTCCATGATGCCTGTCATCACAATACTCCATGCCCTTTCATCACAATGCTCGATGACCTTTGTCACCACAATTCTCAATACACTTGTCATCACAATGCTCCCTGACACTTGTCATCAGAATGATCCTTGAACCCTGTAAGGAAATGGCTCCATGCCTTTTTCACCACAATGCCCTATGCCATTTTCATCACAATGCTCCATGCCATTGTCATCAAAATACTCCACAAGCTTGTCATCAGAATGCTCCATCACCCTTGTCATCACAATTCTCCATGCACTTGTCAGCACAATGCTCCCTGACCCTTGTCATCACAATGCTCCAAGCCATTGTCATCACAATGCTCCATTACCTTTGTCATCAGAATCCTCCCTGACACTTGGCCTCACAATGCTCCATGCCATCCTCATCACAATGGGCCATTACATATGTGATCACAATGCTCCCTGACACCTCTCTTCACAATACGGCATGACCTGGTCATCACAATGCTCCATGCCCTTGTCATCACAGTGTGCCATTCCAATTCTCATCGCAATACTCCATGAAAGTTGTTAGACCAATGTTCCATGTCCTTGTCATCACAATGCTCCATACCCTTGTTATCACAATGCTCCATGACCCCTATCATCACAATGCTCCGTGACTCCAGTCATCACAATGCCTCATGACCTTTGTCATCACAATGGTCCATGCCCTCGTCATCAACATTCTCTGTGACCTTTTTAACCACAATGCTCCATGAACATTTCATCACAATGCTCTTTGACCCTTGTCATCACAATGCTCTATGCCTTTCTCAGCACAATGCTCCATGACCCTTGTCATCACAATGCTCCATGCGCTTGTCAGCACAATGCTCCATGACACATGTCATCACAATGCACCATGCGTTTGTCATCACAGTGCTCCACAACATTGTCATCACAATGCTCCATAAAATTTGTCATCACAATGCTCCATGCACTTCTCATCAAAATGCTCTCTCACCACTGATATCACAATGCTACATCACTATTTGTCACAATACTCCCTCACTCCTGTCATCACAATGTTCCATGACTCCTGTCATCACAATGCTACATGCACATATCATCACAATGTTCGATGACCCCTGACATCACAATGTTCCATAACACCTGTCATCAAAATGTTCCATGACACTTTTCATCAAATTGCTCCATGACCCTGTCATCAGAATGCTCCCTGCCCTTCTCATCACAATGCACAACGCCCTTGCCATCAAAATGCTCCATGACCTTTGTCATCACAAAGATCCATGACCCTTGGCATCACAATGCTCCATGTCATTGTCATCACAGTGCTCCATGAACGCTCTCATCACATTGCTCCATGCCCTTGTCTTCACATAGCTCCAGGACACATGTCATCAGAATGCTCCATGGCCTTCTCATCACAATGCTCCAAGCCCTTGCCATAACAATGCTCCATTACCCCTGTCATAACAATGCTCCATGACCCCTGCCATCACGATGTTCCATGGCCTTGTCATCACAACGCTCCATGACCCTTCTCATCACAATGCTCCAAGAACACTGTAATCACAATGCTCTATGCCCCTTTTCATCTCAAAGATCCATGAACCCTGTCATCACAATGCACTATGCCCATCATCATAATGCTTCATGCTATTGTCATAACAACGAAATCAGAATGTTCCATGACCTCTGCCATAACAATGTTCCAAACCCTTGTGATCACAATATTCCATAACACTTGTCATCACAATGCCCCAGGATGCTCGTCATCACAATTATCCATGGTCTTCTCATCACAATGCTCCATGACCTTCGTCATCACAATGCTCAATACACTTGTCATCAACATGCTCCCTGACACTTGTTGTCTGTATGCTCCTTGAACCCTGTCATAACAAGGCTCCATGCCTTTTTCATCACAATGCTCCAAGTCCCATGTATTCACAATGGTCCATGCCATTGTCATCACAAAGCTCAATGACGCATGCCATCAGAATGCTCCTTGGTCTATTCTTCACAATGCTCCCTGCCCTTGTCTTCACAATGTTCCAAGACACCTGTAATCACAATCCTCCATTCCCCTTTTCATCAGTATGCTCCATGAGACTTGTCATCACAAGGCTCCATGGTTTTGTCATCACAATGCTCCAGGACCTTGTCATCACAATGCTTCACGACCTTGTCATCAAAATTTTCAATGGCCTTTGTAATCATAATGCTCCAAACCCTAATCATCACAATGATCCATTATATTTGTCATCACAATCCTCCATTACATTTGGTATCACAAAGCTCCATGCCATTGTCATCGCCATGGACCATGACATATGTCATCACAATGCTCCCTGACACCTGTCTTCACAATACTCCATGACCTTATCATCACAATGCTCCATGCCCTTGTCATCACAATGCACCATGCCCACTCTCATCACAATAATCTATGAAACTTGTCAGACCAATGCTCCATGCCACTGTCATCACAATTCTCCATGCCCTTGTCATCACAATGCTCCATGACCCCTGTCATCACAATGCTCCGTGACTCCAGTCATCACAATGCTTCATAACGTTTGTCATCACAATGGTCCATGCCCGCGTCATCACAAGGCTCTGTGACGTTTGTAACCACAATGCTCCATGAACTTTTCATCACAATTCTCTGAGAAACTTGTCATCACAATGCTCCATGTCTTTGTCAGAACAGTGCTCCATGAACATTGTCATCACAATGTGCCACGCGCATTTCATCACAACGTTCCAAACCTTGTCATTGCAATGCTCCATAAACCTTGTAATCACAATGGTACATGCACTTCTCATCTAAATGCTCTCTCACCAGAGATATCAAAATGTTCCATCACTAGTCATCACAATACACCCTCATCCTTGTAATCACAATGTTCCATGACACTGTCATCACAATGCTACATCCCCTTATCATCACAATGTTCCATGACCCCTGCCATCACAATGTTCCATAAGCCCTGTCATCAAAATGCTCCATGACCCTTTCCATCCCAAAGCTCCAAGACCCCTGCCATCACAATGTTCTATAACCCCTGCCATCAAAATGTTCCATTACAATTTTTATCAAATTGCTGCATGACCCGGTCATCAAAATGGTCCCTGCACTTCTCATCAAAATGCTCCATGACTTGTCATCCCAAAGCTCCAAGACCCTTGGCATCACAATGCTCCATGTCATTGTCATCACAATGCTCCATGAACCCTCTCATCACATTGCTCCATGCCCTTGTCATCACAAAGCTCCATGACACTTGTCATCACAATGCTCGATGCCCTTCTCATCACAATGCTCCATGCCCTTGTCATTACAGTCCTGCAGGACCCATGTATCACAGTGTTCCGTGCCCTTGTCATCACAATGCTCCATGCCCAATCTCATCACAATAATCCATGAAACATTTCAGACCAAAGTTCCATACCCTTCTCATCACAATGCTCCATTACCCCTGTCATAACAATGCACCATGACACCTGCCATCACAATGATCCACGGCCTAGTCATCAAAAGGTTCCAGGATAATTCTCATCACAATGCTCAAGACCCCTGATATCACAATGCTCCATGCCCTGGTCATCACAAAGCTCCATGACGCACGTCATCAGAATGTTCCATGGCCTTCTCATCACAATGCTCCTTGCCCTTGTCATCACAATGCTCCTTGCCCTTGTCATCACTATGCTCCTAGACCCTTGTCATCACAATGCTCCATGCCGCTTTTCATCTCAATGCTCCATGAACCCTGTCATCACAATGCACCATGCCCATCATCATAGTGCTTCAGGCTATTGTCATCACAATGAAATCAATATTCTGCATGACTTCTGTCATCATAATGCTCCAAACCCTTGTGATCACAGTGTTGCATAACACGTATCATCACAACACCCCATGACGCTCATCATCACTATTATCCATGGTCTTCTCATCACAATGCTCCATGATCTTTGTCATCACAATGCTCAATACACTTGTCATCACAATGCTCCCTGACCCTTGTCGTCAGTATGCTCCTTGAACCCTGTCATAACAAGTTTCCATGCATTTTTCATCACAATGATCCATGACCATTTCATCACAATGCTCCAAGGTCCCTGTAATCACAATGCTCCATGCCCGTGTCATCACAAAACTCCATGACGCATGTCATCAGAATGCTCCATGGCCTTCTCATCACAATGCTCTATGCCATAGTCATAACAATGCTCCAAGACCCCTGTAATCACAATGCTCCATGCCCCTTTTCATCAGAATGCTCCATGAGACTTGCCATCACAAGTCTCCATGGTCTTCTCATCACAATGTTCCAGGACCTTGACATCACAATGATCCATTCCCTTGTCATCACAATGCTCCATGACCCTGTCATCACAATAATCCATGAACATTTTCAGCCCAGTGCTCCACGACTTCTCATCACAATGCTCCATTGCCAATATCATCAAAATGCTCCATGACCACTGTCATCACAACACTTCATGACACCTGACAACACAATGATCCAGGACTCTTGTCATCACAATGCCCCATTCCCTTGTCGTCACAATGCTACATGACGACTGTCAGCACAACTCTCCATGAACATTTTCAGCCCAGTGCTCCATGACCCTTGTCATCACAATGATCCATGCCCTTGTCATCCCTATGCTCCATGACCCCTGTATTCACAATGCTCCTTGACGCTTGTCATCACAGTGCTCCATGACACATGTCATCACAATGCTCCATGCCTTTGTCAGCAAAATGCTACATGACCTTTTCATTACAATGCTGTATGCACTTGTCATCACAATACTCCATTTCCATTGTCATCACAATCCTCCATGAACTTTGGGATCACATTGCTTCATGCCCTTGTCATCACAATGCTCCATGCTCCTTGAAATCAAAATGATTCATGACCTCTGTCATCACAATGCTCCAAACCCTTGTGATCACAATGTTCCATAACACTTGTCATCACAACGCTCCATGATGCCTGTCATCACAATACTCCATGCCCTTTTCATCACAATGCTCCATGCACTTGTCAGCACAATGCTCCCTGATCCTTGTCATCACAATGCTCCAAGCCATTGTCATCACAATGCTCCATTACCTTTGTCATCAGAATCCTCCCTGACACTTGGCATCACAATGCTCCATGCCATCCTCATCACCAAGGGCCATTACATATGTGATCACAATGCTCCCTGACACCTGTCTTCACAATACGGCATGACCTGGTCATCACAATGCTCCATGCCCTTGTCATCACAGTGTGCCATTCCAACTCTCATCGCAATACTCCATGAAAGTTATTAGACCAATGTTCCATGCCCTTGCCATCACAATGCTCCATGCCCTTGTTATCACAATGCTCCATGACCCTGTCATCACAATGCTCCGTGACTCCAGTCATCACAATGCTTCATGACCTTTGTCATCACAATGGTCCATGCCCTCGTCATCAACAGTCTCTGTGACCTTTTTAACCACAATGCTCCATGAAATTTTCATCACAATGCTCTTTGACCCTTGTCATCACAATGCTCTATGCCTTTCTCAGCACAATGCTCCATGACCCTTGTCATCACAATGTTCCATGCGCTTGGCAGTACAATGCTCCATGACACATGTCATCACAATGCACAACGCCCTTGCCATCAAAATGCTCCATGACCTTTGTAATCACAAACATCCATGACCCTTGGCATCACAGTGCTCCATGTCATTGTCATCACAGTGCTCCATGAACGCTCTCATCACATTGCTCCATGCCCTTGTCTTCACATAGCTCCATGACACATGTCATCAGAATGCTCCATGGCCTTCTCATCACAATGCTCCAAGCCCTTGCCATCACAATGCTCCATTACCCCTGTCATAACAATGCTCCATGACCCCTGCCATCACGATGTTCCATGGCCTTTTCATCACAAGGCTCCATGACCCTTCTCATCACATTGCTCCAAGAACACTGTAATCACAATGCTCTATGCCCCTTTTCATCTCAATGATCCATGAACCCTGTCATCACAATGCACTATGCCCATCATCATAATGCTTCATGCTATTGTCATAACAACGAAATCAGAATGTTCCATGACCTCTGTCATAACAATGTTCCAAACCCTTGTGATCACAGTATTCCATAACACTTGTCATCACAATGCCCCAGGATGCTCATCATCACAATTATCCATGGTCTTCTCATCACAATGCTCCATGACCTTCGTCATCAAAATGCTCAATACACTTGTCATCAACATGCTCCCTGACACTTGTTGTCTGTATGCTCCTTGAACCCAGTCATGACAAGGCTCCATGCCTTTTTCATCACAATGATCCATGCCCTTTTCATCACAATGCTCCAAGTCCCATGTAATCACAATGGTCCATGCCATTGTCATCACAAAGCTCAATGACGCATGCCGTCAGAATGCTCCTTGGTCTATTCTTCACAATGCTCCCTGCCCTTGTCTTCACAATGTTCCAAGACCCCTGTAATCACAATGCTCCATTCCCCTTTTAATCAGTATGCTCCATGAGAATTGTCATCACAAGGCTCCATGGTTTTCTCATCACAATGCTCCAGGAACTTGTCATCACAATGCTTCACGACCTTGACATCAAATTTTCAATGGCCTTTGTAATCATAATGCTCCAAACCCTAATCATCACAATGATCCATTATATTTGTCATCACAATCCTCCATTACATTTGGTATCACAAAGCTCCATGCCATTGTCATCGCCATGGACCATGACATATGTCATCACAATGCTCCCTGACACCTGTCTTCACAATACTCCATGACCTTATCATCACAATGCTCCATGCCCTTGTCATCACAATGCACCATGCCCACTCTCATCACAATAATCTATGAAACTTGTCAGACCAATGCTCCATGCCACTGTCATCACAATTCTCCATGCCCTTGTCATCACAATGCTCCATGACCCCTGTCATCACAATGCTCCGTGACTCCAGTCATCACAATGCTTCATAACGTTTGTCATCACAATGGTCCATGCCCGCGTCATCACAAGGCTCTGTGACCTTTGTAACCACAATGCTCCATGAACTTTTCATCACAATTCTCTGAGAAACTTGTCATCACAATGCTCCATGTCTTTGTCAGAACAGTGCTCCATGAACATTGTCATCACAATGTGCCACGCGCATTTCATCACAACGTTCCAAACCTTGTCATTGCAATGCTCCATAAACCTTGTAATCACAATGGTCCATGCACTTCTCATCAAAATGCTCTCTCACCAGAGATATCACAATGTTCCATCATTAGTCATCACAATACACCCTCATCCTTGTAATCACAATGTTCCATGACACTCTCATCACAATGCTACATCCCCTTATCATCACAATGTTCCATGACCCCTGCCATCACAATGTTCCATAAGCCCTGTCATCAAAATGCTCCATGACCCTTTTCATCCCAAAGCTCCAAGACCCCTGCCATCACAATGTTCTATAACCCCTGCCATCAAAATGTTCCATTACACTTTTTATCAAATTGCTGCATGACCCGGTCATCAAAATGATTCCTGCCCTTCTCATCAAAATGCTCCATGACTTGTCATCACAAAGCTCCAAGACCCTTGGCATCACAATGCTCCATGTCATTGTCATCACAATGCTCCATGAACCCTCTCATCACATTGCTCCATGCCCTTGTCATCACAAAGCTCCATGACACTTGTCATCACAATGCTCGATGCCCTTCTCATCACAATGCTCCATGCCCTTGTCATTACAGTCCTGCATGACCCATGTATCACAGTGTTCTGTGCCCTTGTCATCACAATGCTCCATGCCCACTCTCATCACAATAATCCATGAAACATTTCAGACCAAAGATCCATACCCTTCTCATCACAATGCTCCATTACCCCTGTCATAACAATGCACCATGACACCTGCCATCACAATGATCCACGGCCCAGTCATCAAAAGGTTCCATGATAATTCTCATCACAATGCTCAAGACCCCTGATATCACAATGCTCCATGCCCTGGTCATCACAAAGCTCCATGACGCACGTCATCAGAATGTTCCATGGCCTTCTCATCACAATGCTCCTTGCCCTTGTCATCACAATGCTCCAAGACCCTTGTCATCACAATGCTCCATGCCGCTTTTCATCTCAATGCTCCATGAACCCTGTCATCACAATGCACCATGCCCATCATCATAATGCTTCAGGCTATTGTCATCACAATGAAATCAATATTCTGCATGACCTCTGTCATCATAATGCTCCAAACCCTTGTGATCACAATGTTGCATAACACGTATCATCACAACACCCCATGACGCTCATCATCACAATTATCCATGGTCTTCTCATCACAATGCTCCATGATCTTTGTCATCACAATGCTCAATACACTTGTCATCACAATGCTCCCTGACCCTTGTCGTCAGTATGCTCCTTGAACCCTGTCATGACAAGTTTCCATGCATTTTTCATCACAATGATCCAAGACCATTTCATCACAATGCTCCAAGGTCCCTGTAATCACAATGCTCCATTCCCTTGTCATCACAAAACTCCATGACGCATGTCATCAGAATGCTCCATGGCCTTCTCATCACAATGCTCTATGCCCTAGTCATAACAATGCTCCAAGACCCCTGTAATCACAATGCTCCATGCCCCTTTTCATCAGAATGCTCCATGAGATTTGCCATCACAAGTCTCCATGGTCTTCTCATCACAATGTTCCAGGACCTTGACATCCAAATGATCCATTCCCTTGTCATCACAATGCTCCATGACCCCTTTCATCACAATAATCCATGAACATTTTCAGCCCAATGCTCCACGACCTTCTCATCACTATGCTCCATTGCCAATATCATCACAATGCTCCATGACCACTGTCATCAGAACACTCCATGACACCTGACAACACAATGATCCAGGACTCTTGTCATCACAATGCCCCATTCCCTTGTCGTCACAATGCTACATGACACCTGTCATCACAACTCTCCATGAACATTTTCAGCCCAGTGCTCCATGACCCTTGTCATCACAATGATCCATGCCCTTGTCATCCCAATGCTCCATGACCCCTGTATTCACAATGCTCCTTGACGCTTGTCATCACAGTGCTCCATGACACCTGTCATCACAATGCTCCATGCCTTTGTCAGCAAAATGCTACATGACCTTGTCATTACAATGCTCTATGCGCTTGTCATCACAATACTCCATTTCCATTGTCATCACAATCCTCCATGAACTGTGGGATCACATTGCTTCATGCCCTTGTCATCACAATGCTCCATGCTCCTTGAAATCAAAATGATCCATGACCTCTGTCATCACAATGCTCCAAACCCTTGTGATCACAATGTTCCATAACACTTGTCATCACAACGCTCCATGATGCCTGTCATCACAATACTCCATGCCCTTTTCATCACAATGCTCCATGACGTTTGTCACCACAATTCTCAATACACTTGTCATCACAATGCTCCATGACCTTTGTCACCACAATTCTCAATACACTTTTCATCACAATGCTCCCTGACACTTGTCATCAGAATGCTCCTTGAACACTGTCACGAAAAGGCTCCATGCCCTTTTCATCACAATGCCCCATGCCATTTTCTTCACAATGCTCCATGCCATTGTCATCAAAATACTCCACAAGCTTGTCATCAGAATGCTCCATGAACCTTGTCATCACAATTCTCCATGCACTTGTCAGCACAATGCTCCCTGACCCTTGTCATCACAATGCTCCAAGCCATTGTCATCACAATGCTCCATTACCTTTGTCATCAGAATCCTCCCTGACACTTGGCATCACAATGCTCCATGCCATCCTCATCACAATGGGCCTTTACATATGTGATCACAATGCTCCCTGACACCTGTCTTCACAATACGGCATGATCTGGTCATCACAATGCTCCATGCCCTTGTCATCACAGTGTGCCATTCCAACTCTCATCTCAATACTCCATGAAAGTTATTAGACCAATGTTCCATGCCCTTGCCATCACAATGCTCCATGCCCTTGTTATCACAATGCTCCATGACCCTGTCATCACAATGCTCCGTGACTCCAGTCATCACAATGCTTCATGACCTTTGTCATCACAATGGTCCATGCCCTCGTCATCAACAGTCTCTGTGACCTTTTTAACCACAATGCTCCATGAACTTTTCATCACAATGCACTTTGACCCTTGTCATCACAATGCTCTAAGCCTTTCTCAGCACAATGCTCCATGACCCTTGTCATCACAATGCTCCATGCGCTTGGCAGTACAATGCTCCATGACACATGTCATCACAATGCTCCATGACCCCAGCCATCACGATGTTCCATGGCCTTGTCATCACAAGGCTCTATGACCCTTCTCATCACAATGCTCCAAGAACACTGTAATCACAATGCTCTATGCCCCTTTTCATCTCAATGATCCATGAACCCTGTCATCACAATGCACTATGCCCATCATCATAATGCTTCATGCTATTGTCATCAAATTGTGCCATGCGCTTTTCACCACAATGATCCACAACCTTGTCATCGCTATGCTCCATAAACCTTGTAATCACAATGCTCCATGCACTTCTCATCCAAATACTCTCTCACATGAGATATCACAATGTTCCATCACTAGTCATCACAATCCTCCCTCACCCCTGTTATCACAATGTTCCATGACCCCTGTCATCACAATGCTACATCCCCTTATCAGCACAATGTTCCATGACCCCTGACATCACAATGTTCCATAACCCCTGTCATCAAAATGCTCCATGACCCTTTTCATCCCAAAGCTCCATGACCCCTGGCATCACAATGTTCTATAACCCCTGGCATCAAAATGTTCCATTACACTTTTCATCAAATTGCTGCATGACCCTGTCATCAAAATGCTCCCTGCCCTTCTCATCACAATGCACCACACACTTGTCATCAAAATGCTCCATGACCTTTGTCATCACAAAGCTCCATGACCCTTGGCATCACAATGCTCCATGTCATTGTCATCACAATGCTCCATGAACCCTCTCATCACACTGCTCCATGTCCTTGTCATCACAAAGCTCCATGACACTTGTCATCACAATGCTCGATGCCATTCTCATCACAATGCTCCATGACCTTGTCATTACAATCCTCCATGACCCATGTATCACAGTGTACCGTGCCCTTGTCATGACAAACCGCCATGCCCACTCTCATCACAGTAATCCATGAAACATTTCAGATCAATGCTCAATGCCCTTCTCATCACAATGCTCCGTTACCTCTGTCGTAACAATGCTCCATGACACCTGCCATCATAATATTCCACGGCCTTGTCATCACAAGGCTCCATGACCCTTGTCATCACAATGCTCCAAGTTCCATGTAATCACAATGCTCCATGCCCTTGTCATCACAAAGCTCCATGACGCATGTCATCAGAATGTTCCATGGTCTTCTCCTCACAATGCTCCATTCCCTTGTCATCACAATCCTCGAAGACTCCAGTAATCACAATGTTCCATTCCCTTTTTCATCAGAATGCTCCATTAGATTTGTCATCACAAGTCTCCATGGTCATCTCCTCACAATGCTCCAAGACCTTGTCATCACCATGCTCCATTCCCTTGTCATCACAATGCTCCATGACCCCTGTCATCACAATACTCCATGAACATTTTCAGCCCAATTCTCTATGACCTTCTCATCACAATGCTCCATGACCAATATCATCACAATGCTCCATGACCACTGTCATCACAACACTCCATGACACATGACAACATAATGATCCGGGACTCTTGTCATCACAATGCTCCAAGACCCCTGTAATCACAATGCTCCATGACCCCTGTCATCACAATACTCCATGAACATTTTCAGCCCAATGCTCCATGACCATTGTCATCACAATGATCCATGCCCTTGTCATCCCAATGTTCCATGACACTTGTTTTCACAAGGCTCTGTGACGCTTGTCACCACAGTGCTCCATGACACCTGTCATCACAATGCTCCATTCCTTTGTCAGCAAAATGCTAAATGGCCTTGTCATTACAATGCGCTAGGCGCTTGTCATCACAATACTCCATTACTGTTGTCATCACAATCCTCCATGAACTTTGGGATCACATTGCTTCATGCCCTTGTCATCACAATGCTCCATGCTCCTTGAAATCAAAATGATCCATGACCTCTGTCATCACAATGCTCCAAACCCTTGTGATCACAATGTTCCATAACACTTGTCCTCACAACGCTCCGTGATGACTGTCATCACAATAATCCATGCCCTTTTCATCACAATGCTCCATGACCTTTGTCATCACAATTCTCAATACACTTGTCATCACAATGCTCCCTGACACTTGTCATCAGAATGCTCCTTGAACCCTGTCACGAAAAGGCTCCATGCCTTTTTCATCACAAAGCCCCATGCCCTTTTCATCCCAATGCTCCATGCCATTGTCATCAATATACTACACAAGCTTGTCATCAGAATGCTCCATGACCCTTGTCATCACAATTCTCCATGCACTTGTCAGCACAATGCTCCCTGACACTTGTCATCACAATGCTCCAAGCCATGGTCATCACAATGCTCCATTACCTTTGTGATCAGAATCCTCAATGGAAGTTTGCATCACAATGCTCCATGCCATTGTCATCACAATGGGCCATTACATATGTCATCACAATGGTCCCTGACATCTCTCTTTACAATACTGCATTACCTGGTCATCACAATGCTCCCTGCCGTTCTCATCACAATGCACCACACCCTTGTCATCAAAATGCTCCATGACCTTTGTCATCACAAAGCTCCATGACCCTTGGCATCACAATGCTCCATGTCATTGTCATCACAATGCTCCATGAACCCACTCATCACATTGCTCCATGTCCTTGTCATCACAAAGCTCCATGACACTTGTCATCACAATGCTCCATGCACTTGTCAAAACAATGCTCCCTGACCTTTGTCATCACAATGCTCCAAGCCATTGTAATTCACAATGCTCCATTACCTTTGTCATCAGAATCCTCCATGACACTTGGCATCACAATGCTCCATGACATTGCCATCACAATGGGCCATTACATATGTCATCACAATGCTCCCTGACACCTATCTTCACAATACTGCATGACCTTTGTCATCACAAAACTCCATGACCCTTGGCATCACAATGCTCCATGTCATTGTCATCACAATGCTCCATGAACCCTCTCATCACATTGCTCCATGCCCTTGTCATCACAAAGCTCCATGGCACTTGTCATCACAATGCTCGATGCCCTTCTCATCACAATGCTCCATGCCCTTGTCATTACAATCCTCCATGACCCATGTATCACAGTGTACCGTGCCCTTGTCATCAAAATGCGCCATGCCCACTCTCATCACAATTATCCGTGAAATATTTCAGACCAATGCTCAATGCACTTCTCATCACAATGCTCCATTACCTCTGTCATAACAAGCTCCATGACCCCTGCCATCACAATGTTCCACGGCCTTGTCATCACAAGGCTCCAGGACCCTTGTCAGCACAATGCTCCAAGACCCATGTAATCACAATGCTCCATGCCCTTGTCATCACAAAGCTCCATGACGCATGTCATCACAATGTTCCATGGCCTTCGCCTCACAATGCTCCATGCCCTTGTAATCACAATGCTTCAAGACCCCCGTAATCACAATGCTCCATGCCCCTTTTCATAAGAATGCTCCATTAGACTTGTCATCACAAGTCTCCATGGTCATCTCATCACAATGCTCCAAGACCTTGTCAACAACATGCTCCATTCCCTTGTCATCACAATGCTCCATGACCCCTGTCATCACAATACTCCATGCACATTTTTAGCCCAATGCTCCATGAACCTTGTCATCACAATGATCCATGCCCTTGTCATCACAATGCTCCATGCACTTGTCAGCACAATGCTCGCTGATCCTTGTCATCACAATGCTCCAAACCATTGTCACCACAATGCTCCATTACCTTTGTCATCAGAATCCTCCATGACACTTGGCATCACAATGCTCCATGCCATTGTCATCACAATGCTCCATGACCCCTGTCATCACAATGCTCTGTGAATACAGTCATCACTATGTTTCATAACGTTTGTCATCGCAACAATCCATGCCCGCGTCATCACAAGGCTCTGTGACCTTTGTAACCACAATGCTCCATGACCCTTGTCATCACAATGCTCCATGCCTTTGTCAGAACAATGCTCCATGACCCTTGTCATCAAATTGTGCCATGCGCTTTTCACCACAATGATCCACAACCTTGTCATCGCTATGCTCCATAAACCTTGTAATCACAATGCTCCATGCACTTCTCATCCAAATACTCTCTCACATGAGATATCACAATGTTCCATCACTAGTCATCACAATCCTCCCTCACCCCTGTTATCACAATGTTCCATGACCCCTGTCATCACAATGATACATCCCCTTATCAGCACAATGTTCCATGACCCCTGACATCACAATGTTCCATAACCCCTGTCATCAAAATGCTCCATGACCCTTTTCATCCCAAAGCTCCATGACCCCTGGCATCACAATGTTCTATAACCCCTGGCATCAAAATGTTCCATTACACTTTTCATCAAATTGCTGCATGACCCTGTCATCAAAATGCTCCCTGCCCTTCTCATCACAATGCACCACACACTTGTCATCAAAATGCTCCATGACCTTTGTCATCACAAAGCTCCATGACCCTTGGCATCACAATGCTCCATGTCATTGTCATCACAATGCTCCATGAACCCTCTCATCACACTGCTCCATGTCCTTGTCATCACAAAGCTCCATGACACTTGTCATCACAATGCTCGATGCCATTCTCATCACAATGCTCGATGACCTTGTCATTACAATCCTCCATGACCCATGTATCACAGTGTACCGTGCCCTTGTCATGACAAACCGCCATGCCCACTCTCATCACAGTAATCCATGAAACATTTCAGATCAATGCTCAATGCCCTTCTCATCACAATGCTCCGTTACCTCTGTCGTAACAATGCTCCATGACACCTGCCATCATAATATTCCACGGCCTTGTCATCACAAGGCTCCATGACCCTTGTCATCACAATGCTCCAAGATCCATGTAATCACAATGCTCCATGCCCTTGTCATCACAAAGCTCCATGACGCATGTCATCAGAATGTTCCATGGTCTTCTCCTCACAATGCTCCATGCCCTTGTCATCACAATGCTCGAAGACTCCAGTAATCACAATGTTCCATTCCCTGTTTCATCAGAATGCTCCATTAGATTTGTCATCACAAGTCTCCATGGTCATCTCCTCACAATGCTCCAAGACCTTGTCATCACCATGCTCCATTCCCTTGTCATCACAATGCTCCATGACCCCTGTCATCACAATACTCCATGAACATTTTCAGCCCAATTCTCTATGACCTTCTCATCACAATGCTCCATGACCAATATCATCACAATGCTCCATGACCACTGTCATCACAACACTCCATGACACCTGACAACACAATGATCTGGGACTCTTGTCATCACAATGCACCAAGACCCCTGTAATCACAATGCTCCATGACCCCTGTCATCACAATACTCCATGAACATTTTCAGCCCAATGCTCCATGACCATTGTCATCACAATGATCCATGCCCTTGTCATCCCAATGTTCCATGACACTTGTATTCACAAGGCGCTGTGACGCTTGTCACCACAGTGCTCCATGACACCTGTCTTCACAATGCTCCATTCCTTTGTCAGCAAAATGCTACATGGCCTTGTCATTACAATGCGCTAGGCGCTTGTCATCACAATACTCCATTACTATTGTCATCACAATTTCCCATGAACCTTGGGATCACATTGCTTCATGCCCTTGTCATCACAATGCTCCTTGCTCCTTGAAATCAAAATTATCCATGACCTCTGTCATCACAATGCTCAAAATCCTTGTGATCACAATGTTCCATAACACTTGTCCTCACAACGCTCCATGATGCCTGTCATCACAATACTCCATGCCCTTTTCATCACAATGTTCCATGACCATTGTCATCACAATTCTCAATACACTTGTCATCACAATGCTCCATGACACTTGTCGTCAGAATGCTCCTTGAACCCTGTCACGAAAAAGCTCCATGCCTTTTTCATCACAAAGCCCCATGCCCTTTTCATCCCAATGCTCCATGCCATTGTCATCAAAATACTCCACAAGCTCGTCATCAGAATGCTCCATGACCCTTGTCATCACAATTCCCCATGCACTTGTCAGGACAATGGTCCTTGACCCTTGTCATCACAATGCTCCAAGCCATTGTCATCACAATGCTCCATTACCTTTGTCATCAGAATCCTCCCTGACACTTGGCATCACAATGCTCCATGCCATCCTCATCACAATGGGCCATTCCATATGTGATCACAATGCTCCCTGACACCTGTCTTAACAATACGGCATGACCTGGTCATCAAAATGCTCCATGCCCTTGTCATCACAGTGTGCCATTCCAACTCTCATCGCAATACTCCATGAAAGTTATTAGACCAATGTTCCATGCCCTTGTCATCACAATGCTCCATGCCTTTATATCACAATGCTCCATGACCCCTGTCATCACAATGCTCCGTGACTCCAGTCATCACAATGCTTCATGACCTTTGTCATCACAATGGTCCATGCCCTCGTCATCAACAGTCTCTGTGACCTTTTTAACCACAATGCTCCATGAACTTTTCATCACAATGCTCTTTGACCCTTGTCATCACAATGCTCTATGCCTTTCTCAGCACAATGCTCCATGACACATGTCATCACAATGCACCATGCGCTTGGCATCACACTGCTCCACAACATTGTCATCACAATGCTCCATAAAATTTGTCATCACAATTCTCCATGCACTTCTCATCAAAATGCTCTCTCACCACTGATATCACAATGCTACATCACTATTTGTCACAATACTCCCTCACCCCTGTCATCACAATGTTCCAATACTCCTGTCATCACAATGCTACATGCACTTATCATCACAATGTTCGATGACCCCTGAAATCACAATGTTCCATAACACCTGTCATCAAAATGTTCCATGACACTTTTCATCAAATTGCTCCATGACCCTGTCATCAGAATGATCCCTGCCCTTCTCATCACAATGCACAACGCCCTTGCCATCAAAATGCTCCATGACCTTTGTCATCACAAAGATCCATGGCACTTGGCATCACAATGCTCCATGTCATTGTCATCAAAATGCTCCATGAACGCTCTCATCACATTGCTCCATGCCCTTGTCTTCACATAGCTCCATGACACATGTCATCAGAATGCTCCATGTCCTTCTCATCACAATGCTCCAAGCCCTGGCCATCACAATGCTCCATTACCCCTGTCATAACAATGCTCCATGACCCCTGCCATCACGATGATCCATGGTCTTGTCATCACAAGGCTCCATGACCCTTCTCATCACAATGCTCCAAGAACACTGTAATCACAATGCTCTATGCCCCTTTTCATCTCAATGATCCATGAACCCTGTCATCACAATGCACTATGCCCATCATCATAATGATTCATGCTATTGTCATAACAACGAAATCAACATGTTCCATGACCTCTGTCATAACAATGCTCCAAACCCTTGTGATCACAATATTCCATAACACTTGTCATCACAATGCCCCAGTATGCTCGTCATCACAATTATCCATGGTCTTCTCATCACAATGCTCCATGACCTTCGTCATCACAATGCTCAATACACTTGTCATCAACATGCTCCCTGACACTTGTTGTCTGTATGCTCCTTGAACCCTGTCATGACAAGGCTCCATGCCTTTTTCATCACAATGATCCATGCCCTTTTCATCACAATGCTCCAAGTCCCATGTAATCACAATGGTCCGTGCCATTGTCATCACAAAGCTCAATGATGCATGCCATCAGAATGCTCCTTGATCTTCTCCTCACAATGCTCCATGCCCTTGTCTTCACAGTGTTCTAAGACCCCTGTAATCACAATGCTCCATTCCCCTTTTAATCAGTATGCTCCATGAGACTTGTCATCACAAGGCTCCATGGTTTTGTCATCACAATGCTCCAGGACCTTGTCATCACAATGCTTCACGACCTTGTCATCAAAATTTTCAGTGGCCCTTGTCATCATAATGCTCCAAACCCTAATCATCACAATGCTCCATTATATTTGTCATCACAATCCTCCATTACATTTGGTATCACAAAGCTCCATGCCATTGTCATCGCCATGGACCATGACATATGTCATCACAATGCTCCCTGACACCTGTCTTCACAATACTCCATGACCTTATCATCACAATGCTCCATGCCCTTGTCATCATAATGCACCATTCCCACTCTCATCACAATAATCTTTGAAACTTGTCAGACCAATGCTCCATGCCACTGTCATCACAATGCTCCATGCCCTTGTCATCACAATGCTCCATGACCCCTGTCATCACCATTCTCCGTGACTCCAGCCATCACAATGCTTCATGACCTTTGTCATCACAATGCTCCATGCCCTCGTCATCAACAGTCTCTGTGACCTTTTTAACCCCAATGCTCCATGAACTTTTCATCACAATGCTCTTTGACCCTTGTCATCACAATGCTCTATGCCTTTCTCAGCACAATGCTCCATGACCCTTGTCATCACAATGCTCCATGCGCTTGTCAGCACAATGCTCCATGACACATGTCATCACAATGCACCATGCGCTTGTCATCACAGTGCTCCACAACATTGTCATCACAATGCTCCATAAAATTTGTCATCACAATGCTCCATGCATTTCTCATCAAAATGCTCTCTCACCACTGATATCACAATGCTACATCACTATTTGTCACAATACTCCCTCACCCCTGTCATCACAATGCTCCCTGACACTTGTCGTCAGAATGCTCCTTGAACCCTGTCACAAAAAGTCTCCATGCCTTTTTCATCACAAAGCCCAATGCCATTTTCATCCCAATGCTCCATGCCATTGTCATCAAAATACTCCACAAGTTTGTCATCAGAATGCTCCCTGACCCTTGTCATCACAATTCTCCATGCACTTGTCAGCACAATGCTCCCTGACCTTTGTCATCACAATGCTCCAAGCATTGTCATCACATTGCTCCAAGCCATTGTCATCACAATGCTCCATTACCTTTGTCATCAGAATCCTCCCTGACACTTGGCATCACAATGCTCCATGCCATTGTCATCACAATGGGCCATTACATATGTCATCACAATGCTTCCTGACACCTCTCTTCACAATACTGCATGACCTGGTCATCAAAATGCTCCATGCCCTTGTCATCACAATGCGCCATTCCAACTGTCATCACAATAATCCATGAAACTTATTAGACCAATGCTCCATGCGCTTGTCATCACAATGCTCCATGCCCTTGTTATCACAATGTTCTAAGACCACTGTAATCAGAATGCTCCATGCCCCTTTTCATCAGTATGCTCCATGAGACTTGTCATCACAAGGCTCCATGGTTTTCTCATCACAATGCTCCAGGACCTTGTCATCACAATGCTTCACGACATTGTCATGAAAATTCTCAATGGCCCTTGTCATCATAATGCTCCAAGACCTAGTCAACACAATGCTCCATTATATTTGTCATCACAATCCTCCAATACATTTGGCATCACAATGCTCCCTGCCATTGTCATCGCAATGGAACAGGACATATGTCATCACAATGCTCCCTGACACCTGTCTTCACAATGCTCCATGCCCTTTTCATCACAATGCTCCATGAACCCTTACATCACAATGCCCCTTGACTCCAGTCATCAAAATGCTTCATAACATTTGTCATCACAACGGTCCATTCCCGCCTCATCAGAAGGCTCTGTGACGTTTGTAACCACAATGCTCCATGAACTTTACATTACAATGCTCCGTGACCCTTGTCATCACAATTCTCCAAGATCCATGTAATCACAATGCTCCATGCCCTTGTCATCACAAAGCTCCATGACGCATGTCATCAGAATGTTCCATGGTCTTCTCCTCACAATGCTCCATGCCCTTGTCATCACAATGCTCGAAGACTCCAGTAATCACAATGTTCCATTCCCTTTTTCATCAGAATGCTCCATTAGATTTGTCATCACAAGTCTCCATGGTCATCTCCTCACAATGCTCCAAGACCTTGTCATCACCATGCTCCATTCCCTTGTCATCACAATGCTGCATGACACCTGTCATCACAATACTCCATGAACATTTTCAGCCCAATTCTCTATGACCTTCTCATCACAATGCTCCATGACCAATATCATCACAATGCTCCATGACCACTGTCATCACAACACTCCATGACACCTTACAACACAATGATCCGGGACTCTTGTCATCACAATGCTCCAAGACCCCTGTAATCACAATGCTCCATGACCCCTGTCATCACAATACTCCATGAACATTTTCAGCCCAATGCTCCATGACCCTTGTCATCACAATGATCCATGCCCATGTTATCCCAATGTTCCATGACCCATGTATTCACAATGCTCCATGACTCTTGTCATCACAGTGCTCCATGACACCTGTCATCACAATGCTCCATGCCTTTGTCAGCAAAATGCTACATGACCTTGTCATTACAATGCTCTATGCACTTGTCATCACAATACTCCTTTTCCATTGTCATCACAATCCTCCATGAAATTTGGCATCACATTGCTTCATGCCCTTGTCATCACAATGCTCCATGCTCCTTGAAATCAAAATGATCCATGACCTCTGTCATCACAATGCTCAAAACCCTTGTGATCACAATGTTCCATAACACTTGTCCTCACAACGCTCCATGATGCCTGTCATCACAATACTCCATGCCCTTTTCATCACAATGCTCCATGACCTTTGTCATCACAATTCTCAATACACTTGTCATCACAATGCTCCCTGACACTTGTCGTTAGCATGCTCCTTGAACCCTGTCACGAAAAGGCTCCATGCCTTTTTCATCACAAAGCCCCATGCCCTTTTCATCCCAATGCTCCATGCCATTGTCATCAAAATACTCCACAAGCTTGTCATCAGAATGCTCCATGACACTTGTCATCACAACTCTCCATGCACTTCTCAGCACAATGCTCCCTGACACTTGTCATCACAATGCTCCAAGCCATTGTCATCACAATGCTCCATTACCTTTGTGATCAGAATCCTCAATGGAAGTTTGCATCACAATGCTCCATGCCATTGTCATCACAATGGGCCATTACATATGTCATCACAATGCTCCCTGACACCTCTCTTTACAATACTGCATTACCTGGTCATCACAATGCTCCCTGCCGTTCTCATCACAATGCACCACACCCTTGTCATCAAAATGCTCCATGACCTTTGTCATCACAAAACTCCATGACCCTTGGCATCACAATGCTCCATGTCATTGTCATCACAATGCTCCATGAACCCTCTCATCACATTGCTCCATGCCCTTGTCATCACAAAGCTCCATGGCACTTGTCATCACAATGCTCGATGCCCTTCTCAACACAATGCTCCATGCCCTTGTCATTACAGTCCTCCATGACCCATGTATCACAGTGTACCGTGCCCTTGTCATCACAATGCGCCACGCCCACTCTCATCACAATAATCCATGAAATATTTCAGACCAATGCTCAATGCACTTCTCATCACAATGCTCCATTACCTCTGTCATAACAAGCTCCATGACCCCTGCCATCACAATGTTCCACGGCCTTGTCATCACAAGGCTCCAGGACCCTTGTCAGCACAATGCTCCAAGACCCATGTAATCACAATGCTCCATGCCCTTGTCATCACAAAGCTCCATGATGCATGTCATCACAATGTTCCATGGCCTTCGCCTCACAATGCTCCATGCCCTTGTCATCACAATGCTTCAAGACCCCCGTAATCACAATGCTCCATGCCCCTTTTCATAAGAATGCTCCATTAGACTTGTCATCACAAGTCTCCATGGTCATCTCATCACAATGCTCCAAGACCTTGTCATCAACATGATCCATTCCCTTGTCATCACAATGCTCCATGACCCCTGTCATCACAATACTCCATGCACATTTTCAGCCCAATGCTCCATGACCCTTGTCATCACAAAGATCCATGCCCTTGTCATCACAATGCTCCATGCACTTGTCAGCACAATGCTCCCTGATCCTTGTCATCACAATGCTCCAAACCATTGTCACCACAATGCTCCATTACCTTTGTCATCAGAATCCTCCATGACACTTGGCATCACAATGCTCCATGCCATTGTCATCACAATGCTCCATGACCCCTGTCATCACAATGCTCGGTGACTACAGTCATCACAATGCTTCATAACGTTTGTCATCACAACAATCCATGCCCACGTCCTCACAAGGGTCTGTGACCTTTGTAACCACAATGCTCCATGAACTTTTCATCACAATGCTCCGTGACCCTTGTCATCACAATGCTCCATGCCTTTCTCAGAACAATGCTCCATGACCCTTGTCATCAAATTGTGCCATGCGCTTTTCACCACAATGATCCACAACCTTGTCATCGCTATGCTCCATAAACCTTGTAATCACAATGCTCCATGCACTTCTCATCCAAATACTCTCTCACATGAGATATCACAATGTTCCATCACTAGTCATCACAATCCTCCCTCACCCCTGTTATCACAATGTTCCATGACCCCTGTCATCACAATGCTACATCCCCTTATCAGCACAATGTTCCATGACCCCTGACATCACAATGTTCCATAACCCCTGTCATCAAAATGCTCCATGACCCTTTTCATCCCAAAGCTCCATGACCCCTGGCATCACAATGTTCTATAACCCCTGGCATCAAAATGTTCCATTACACTTTTCATCAAATTGCTGCATGACCCTGTCATCAAAATGCTCCCTGCCCTTCTCATCACAATGCACCACACACTTGTCATCAAAATGCTCCATGACCTTTGTCATCACAAAGCTCCATGACCCATGGCATCACAATGCTCCATGTCATTGTCATCACAATGCTCCATGAACCCTCTCATCAGACTGCTCCATGTCATTGTCATCACAAAGCTCCATGACACTTGTCATCACAATGCTCGATGCCATTCTCATCACAATGCTCCATGACCTTGTCATTACAATCCTCCATGACCTATGTATCACAGTGTACCGTGCCCTTGTCATGACAAACCGCCATGCCCACTCTCATCACAGTAATCCATGAAACATTTCAGATCAATGCTCAATGCCCTTCTCATCACAATGCTCCGTTACCTCTGTCGTAACAATGCTCCATGACACCTGCCATCATAATATTCCACGGCATTGTCATCACAAGGCTCCATGACCCTTGTCATCACAATGCTCCAAGATCCATGTAATCACAATGCTTCATGCCCTTGTCATCACAAAGCTCCATGACGCATGTCATCAGAATGTTCCATGGTCTTCTCCTCACAATGCTCCATGCCCTTGTCATCACAATGCTCGAAGACTCCAGTAATCACAATGTTCCATTCGCTTTTTCATCAGAATGCTCCATTAGATTTGTCATCACAAGTCTCCATGGTCATCTCCTCACAATGCTCCAAGACCTTGTCATCACCATGCTCCATTCCCTTGTCATCACAATGCTCCATGACCCCTGTCATCACAATACTCCATGAACATTTTCAGCCCAATTCTCTATGACCTTCTCATCACAATGCTCCATGACCAATATCATCACAATGCTCCATGACCACTGTCATCACAACACTCCATGACACCTGACAACACAATGATCTGGGACTCTTGTCATCACAATGCTCCAAGACCCCTGTAATCACAATGCTCCATGACCCCTGTCATCAAAATACTCCATGAACATTTTCAGCCCAATGCTCCATGACCATTGTCATCACAATGATCCATGACCTTGTCATCCCAATGTTCCATGACACTTGTATTCACAAGGCTCTGTGACGCTTGTCACCACAGTGCTCCATGACACCTGTCTTCACAATGCTCCATTCCTTTGTCAGCAAAATGCTACATGGCCTTGTCATTACAATGCGCTAGGTGCTTGTCATCACAATACTCCATTACTATTGTCATCACAATTTCCCATGAACATTGGGATCACATTGCTTCATGCCCTTGTCATCACAATGCTCCATGCTCCTTGAAATCAAAATGATCCATGACCTCTCTCATCACAATGCTCAAAACCCTTGTGATCACAATGTTCCATAACACTTGTCCTCACAATGCTCCATGATGCCTGTCATCACAATACTCCATGCCCTTTTCATCACAATGTTCCATGACCTTTGTCATCACAATTCTCAATACACTTGTCATCACAATGCTCCCTGACTCTTGTCGTCAGCATGCTCCTTGAAACCTGTCACCAAAAGGCTACACGCCTTTTTCATCACAAAGCCCCATGCCGTTTTCATCCCAATGCTCCATGCCATTGTCATCAAAATATTTCACAAGCTTGTCATCAGAAAGCTCCATGACCCTTGTCATCACAATGCTCCCTGACCCTTGTCATCCCAATGCTCCAAGCCATTGTCATTCACAATGCTCCATTACCTTTGTCATCAGAATCCTCCATGACACTTGGCATCACAATGCTCCATGACATTGTCATCACAATGGGCCATTACATATGTCATCACAATGCTCTCTGACACCTATCTTCACAATATTGCATGACCTTTGTCATCACAAAGCTCCATGACCCTTGGCATCACAATGCTCCATGTCATTGTCATCACAATGCTCCATGAACCCTCTCATCACATTGCTCCATGCCCTTGTCATCACAAAGCTCCATGGCACTTGTCATCACAATGCTCGATGCCCTTCTCATCACAATGCTCCATGCCCTTGTCATTACAATCCTCCATGACCCATGTATCACAGTGTACCGTGCCCTTGTCATCACAATGCGCCACGACCACTCTCATCACAATAATCCATGAAATATTTCAGACCAATGCTCAATGCACTTCTCATCACAATGCTCCATTACCTCTGTCATAACAAGCTCCATGACCCCTGCCATCACAATGTTCCACGGCCTTGTCATCACAAGGCTCCAGGACCCTTGTCAGCACAATGCTCCAAGACCCATGTAATCACAATGCTCCACGCCCTTGTCATCACAAAGCTCCATGACGCATGTCATCAGAATGTTCCATGGCCTTCGCCTCACAATGCTCCATGCCCTTGTCATCACAATGCTTCAAGACCCCCGTAATCACAATGCTCCATGCCACTTTTCATAAGAATGCTCCATTAGACTTGTCATCACAAGTCTCCATGGTCATCTCATCACAATGCTCCAAGACCTTGTCATCAACATGCTCCATTCCCTTGTCATCACAATGCTCCATGACCCCTGTAATCACAATACTCCATGCGCATTTTCAGCCCAATGCTCCATGACCCTTGTCATCACAATGATCCATGCCCTTGTCATCACAATGCTCCATGCCATTGTCATCACAATCCTCCATGACCCCTGTCATCACAATGCTCCGTGACTACAGTCATCACAATGCTTCATAACTTTTGTCATCACAACAATCCATGCCCGCGTCATCACAAGGCTCTGTGACCTTTGTAACCACAATGCTTCATGAACTTTTCATCACAATGCTCCGTGACCCTTGTCATCACAATGCTCCATGCCTTTGTCAGAACAATGCTCCATGAACCTTGTCATCAAATTGTGCCATGCGCTTTTCACCACAATGATCCACAACATTGTCATCGCTATGCTCCAGAAACCTTGTAATCACAATGCTCCATGCACTTCTCATCCAAATGCTCTCTCACATGAGATATCACAATGTTCCATCACTAGTCATCACAATCCTCCCTCACCCCTGTTATCACAATGTTCCATGACCCCTGTCATCACAATGCTACATCTCCTTATCAGCACAATGTTCCATGACCCCAGACATCACAATGTTCCATAACCCCTGTCATCAAAATGCTCCATGACCCTTTTCATCTCTAAGCTCCATTACCGCTGGCATCACAATGTTCTATAACCTCTGGCATCAAAATATTCCATTACACTTTTCATCAAATTGCTGCATGACCCTGTCATCAAAATGCTCCCTGCCCTTCTCATCACAATGCACCACACACTTGTCATCAAAATGCTCCATGACTTTTGTCATCACAAAGCTCCATGACCCTTGGCATCACAATGCTCCATGTCATTGTCATCACAATGCTCCATGAACCCTCTCATCACATTGCTCCATGTCCTTGTCATCACAAAGCTCCATGACACTTGTCATCACAATGCTCGATGCCATTCTCAACACAACGCTCCATGACCCTTGTCATCACAATGCTCCAAGATCCATGTAATCACAATGCTCCATGCCCTTGTCATCACAAAGCTCCATGACGCATGTCATCAGAATGTTCCATGGTCTTCTCTTCACAATGCTCCATGCCCTTGTCATCACAATGCTCGAAGACTCCAGTAATCACAATGTTCCATTCCCTTTTTCATCAGAATGCTCCATTAGATTTGTCATCACAAGTCTCCATGGTCATCTCCTCACAATGCTCCAAGACCTTTTCATCACGATGCTCCATTCCCTTGTCATCACAATGCTCCATGACCCCTGTCATCACAATACTCCATGAACATTTTCAGCCCAATTCTCTATGACCTTCTCATCACAATGCTCCATGGCCAATATCATCACAATGCTCCATGACCACTGTCATCACAACACTCCATGACACCTGACAACACAATGATCCGGGACTCTTGTCATCACAATGCTCCAAGACCCCTGTAATCACAATGCTCCATGACCCCTGTCATCACAATACTCCAAAAACATTTTCAGCCCAATGCTCCATGACCCTTGTCATCACAATGATCCATGCCCATGTTATCCCAATGTTCCATGACCCATGTATTCACAATGCTCCATGACGCTTGTTATCACAGAGCTCCATGACACCTGTCATCACAATGCTCCATGCCTTTGTCAGCAAAATGCTACATGACCTTGTCATTACAATGCTCTATGCACTTGTCATCACAATACTCCATTTCCATTGTCATCACAATCCTCCATGAACTTTGGGATCACATTGCTTCATGCCCTTGTCATCACAATGCTCCATGCTCCTTGAAATCAAAATGATCCATGACCTCTGTCATCACAATGCTCCAAACCCTTGTGATCACAATGTTCCATAACACTTGTCCTCACAACGCTCCATGATGCCTGTCATCACAATAATCTATGCCCTTTTCATCACAATGCTCCATGACTTTTGTAATCACAATTCTCAATACACTTGTCATCACAATGCTCCCTGACACTTGTCGTCAGAATGCTCCTTGAACCCTGTCACGAAAAGGCTCCATGCCTTTTTCATCACAAGGCCACATGCCCTTTTCATCCCAATGCTCCATGCCATTGTCATCAAAATACTCCACAAGCTTGTCATCAGAATTCTCCATGACCCTTGTCATCACAATTCTCCATGCACTTGTCAGCACAATGCTCCCTGACACTTGTCATCACAATGCTCCAAGCCATTGTCATCACAATGCTCCATTACCTTTGTGATCAGAATCCTCAATGGAAGTTTACATCACAATGCTCCATGCCATTGTCATCACAATGGGCCAATACATATATCATCACAATGCTCCCTGACACCTCTCTTTACAATACTGCATTACCTGGTCATCACAATGCTCCCTGCCGTTCTCATCACAATGCACCACACCCTTGTCATCAAAATGCTCCATGACCTTTGTCATCACAAAGCTCCATTACCCTTGGCATCACAATGCTCCATGTCATTGTCATCACAATGCTCCATGAACCCTCTCATCACATTGCTCCATGCCCTTGTCATCACAAAGCTCCATGGCACTTGTCATCACAATGCTCGATGCCCTTCTCATCACAATGCTCCATGCTCTTGTCATTACAATCCTCCATGACCCATGTATCACACTGTACCGTGCCCTTGTCATCACAATTCGCCATGCCCACTCTCATCACAATAATCCATGAAACATTTCAGACCAATGCTCAATTCACTTCTCATCACAATGCTCCATTACCTCTGTCATAACAAGCTCCATGACCACTGCCATCACAATGTTCCACGGCCTTGTCATCACAAGGCTCCAGGACCCTTGTCATCACAATGCTCCAAGACACCTGTAATCACAATACTCCATGCCCTAGTCATAACAAAGTTCCATGACGCATGTCATCAGAATATTCCATGGCCTTCTCCTCAAAATGCTCCATGCCCTTGTCATCACAATGCTCCAAGTCCCAAGTAATCACAATGCTCCATGCCCCTTTTCATCAGAATGCTCCATGAGACTTGTCATCACAAGTCTCCATGTTCATCTCATAAAAATGGTCCAGGATCTTTTCATCACCATGCTCCATTCCCTTGTCATCACATTGCTCCATGACCCATGTCATCACAATACTCCATGAAAATTTTCAGCCCAATTCTCCATGACATTCTCATCACAATGCTCCATGACCAATATCATCACAATGCTCCAAGACCAGTGTCATAAACACACTCCATCACACCTGACAACACAATGATCCGGGACTCTTGTCATCACAATTCTCCAAGACCGCTGTAATAACAATGCTCCATGACACCTGTAATCACAATACTCCATGAACATTTTCAGCCCTATGCTCCATGACCCTTGTCATCACAATGATCCATGCCCATGTTACCCCAATGTTCCATGACCCAAGTATTCACAATGCTCCATGACGCTTCTCATCACAGTGCTCCATGACACCTGTCATCACAATGCTCCATGCCTTTGTCAGCAAAATGTACATGACCTTGTCATTACAATGCTCTATGCACTTGTCATCACAATACTCCATTTCCATTGTCATCACAATCCTCCATGAACTTTGGGTCACATTGCTTCATGCCCTTGTCATCACAATGCTCCATGCTCCTTGAAATCAAAATGATCCATGACCTCTGTCATCACAATGCTCCAAACCCTTGTGATCACCATGTTCCATAACACTTGTCCTCACAACACTCCATGATGCCTGTCATCACAATAATCCATGCCCTTTTCATCACAATGATCCATGACCTTTGTCATCACAATTCTCAATACACTTGTCATCACAATGCTCCCTGACACTTGTCGTCAGAATGCTCCTTGAACCCTGTCACGAAAAGGCTCCATGCCTTTTTCATCACAAAGCCCCATGCCCTTTTCATCCCAATGCTCCATGCCATTGTCATCAAAATACTCCACAAGCTTGTCATCAGAATGCTCCATGACCCTTGTCATCACAATTCTCCATGCACTTGTCAGCACAATGCTCCCTGACACTTGTCATCACAATGCTCCAAGCCATTGTCATCACAATGCTCCATTACCTTTGTGATCAGAATCCTCAATGGAAGTTTGCATCACAATGCTCCATGCCATTGTCATCACAATGGGCCATTACATATGTCATCACAATGCTCCCTGACACCTCTCTTTACAATACTGCATTACCTGGTCATCACAATGCTCCCTGCCGTTCTCATCACAATGCACCACACCCTTGTCATCAAAATGCTCCATGACCTTTGTCATCACAAAGCTCCATGACCCTTGGCATCACAATGCTCCATGTCATTGTCATCACAATGCTCCATGAACCCTCTCATCACATTGCTCCATGCCCTTGTCATCACAAAGCTCCATGGCACTTGTCATCACAATGCTCGATGCCCTTCTCATCACAATGCTCCATGCCCTTGTCATTACAATCCTCCATGACCCATGTATCACAGTGTACCTTGCCCTTGTCATCACAATGCGCCACGCCCACTCTCATCACAATAATCCATGAAATATTTCAGACCAATGCTCAATGCACTTCTCATCACAATGCTCCATTACCTCTGTCATAACAAGCTCCATGACCCCTGCCATCACAATGTTCCACGGCCTTGTCATCACAAGGCTCCAGGACCCTTGTCAGCACAATGCTCCAAGACCCATGTAATCACAATGCTCCATGCCCTTGTCATCACAAAGCTCCATGACGCATGTCATCACAATGTTCCATGGCCTTCGCCTCACAATGCTCCATGCCCTTGTCATCACAATGCTTCAAGACCCCCGTAATCACAATGTTCCATGCCCCTTTTCATAAGAATGCTCCATTAGACTTGTCATCACAAGTCTCCATGGTCATCTCATCACAATGCTCCAAGACCTTGTCATCAACATGCTCCATTCCCTTGTCATCACAATGCTCCATGACCCCTGTCATCACAATACTCCATGCACATTTTCAGCCCAATGCTCCATGACCCTTGTCATCACAATGATCCATGTCCTTGTCATCACAAAGCTCCATGCACTTGTCAGCACAATGCTCCCTGATCCTTGTCATCACAATGCTCCAAACCATTGTCACCACAATGCTCCATTACATTTGTCATCAGAATCCTCCATGACACTTGGCATCACAATGCTCCATGCCATTGTCATCACAATGCTCCATGACCCCTGTCATCACAATGCTCCGTGACTACAGTCATCACAATGCTTCATAACGTTTGTCATCACAACAATCCATGCCCACGTCATCACAAGGCTCTGTGACCTTTGTAACCACAATGCTCCATGAACTTTTCATCACAATGCTCCGTGACCCTTGTCATCACAATGCGCCATGCCTTTGTCAGAACAATGCTCCCTGAACCTTGTCATCAAATTGTGCCATGCGCTTTTCACCACAATGATCCACAACCTTGTCATCGCTATGCTCCATAAATCTTGTAATCACAATGCTCCATGCACTTCTCATCCAAAGACTCTCTCACATGAGATATCACAATGTTCCATCACTAGTCATCACAATCCTCCCTCACCCCTGTTATCACAATGTTCCATGTCCCCTGTCATCACAATGCTACATCCCCTTATCAGCACAATGTTCCATGACCCCTGACATCACAATGCTACATCCCCTTATCATCACAATGTTCCATGACCCCTGTCATCACAATGCTACATCCCCTTATCAGCACAATGTTCCATGACCCCTGACATCACAGTGTTCCATAACCCCTGTCATCAAAATGCTCCATGACCCTTTTCATCTCTAAGCTCCATTAACCCTGGCATCACAATGTTCTATAACCTCTGGCATCAAAATATTCCATTACACTTTTCATCAAATTGCTGCATGACCCTGTCATCAAAATGCTCCCTGCCCTTCTCATCACAATGCACCACACACTTGTCATCAAAATGCTCCATGACTTTTGTCATCACAAAGCTCCATGACCCTTGGCATCACAATGCTCCATGTCATTGTCATCACAATGCTCCATGAACCCTCTCATCACATTGCTCCATGTCCTTGTCATCACAAAGCTCCATGACACTTGTCATCACAATGCTCGATGCCATTCTCATCACAATGCTCCATGACCTTGTCATTATAATCCTCCATGACCCATGTATCACAGTGTACCGTGCCCTTGTCATGACAAACCGCCATGCCCACTATCATCACAGTAATCCATGAAACATTTCAGATCAATGCTCAATGCCCTTCTCATCACAATGCTCCATTACCTCTGTCGTAACAATGCTCCATGACACCTGCCATCATAATATTCCACGGCCTTGTCATCACAAGGCTCCATGACCCTTGTCATCACAATGCTCCAAGATCCATGTAATCACAATGCTCCATGCCCTTGTCATCACAAAGCTCCATGACGCATGTCATCAGAATGTTCCATGGTCTTCTCCTCACAATGCTCCATGCCCTTGTCATCACAATGCTCGAAGACTCCAGTAATCACAATGTTCCATTCCCTTTTTCATCAGAATGCTCCATTAGATTTGTCATCACAAGTCTCCATGGTCATCTCCTCACAATGCTCCAAGACCTTGTCATCACCATGCTCCATTCCCTTGTCATCACAATGCTCCATGACCCCTGTCATCACAATACTCCATGAACATTTTCAGCCCAATTCTCTATGACCTTCTCATCACAATGCTCCATGACCAATATCATCACAATGCTCCATGACCACTGTCATCACAACACTCCATGACACCTGACAACACAATGATCCGGGACTCTTGTCATCACAATGCTCCAAGACCCCTGTAATCACAATGCTCCATGACCCCTGTCATCACAATACTCCATGAACATTTTCAGCCCAATGCTCCATGACCCTTGTCATTACAATGATCCATGCCCATGTTATCCCAATGTTCCATGACCCATGTATTCACAATGCTCCATGACGCTTGTCATCACAGTGCTCCATGACACCTGTCATCACAATGCTCCATGCCTTTGTCAGCAAAATGCTACATGACCTTGTCATTACAATGCTCTATGCAGTTGTCATCACAATATTCCATTTCCATTGTCATCACAATCCTCCATGAACTTTGGGATCACATTGCTTCATGCCCTTGTCATCACAATGCTCCATGCTCCTTGAAATCAAAATGATCCATGACCTCTGTCATCACAATGCTCCAAACCCTTGTGATCACCATGTTCCATAACACTTGTCCTCACAACACTCCATGATGCCTGTCATCACAATAATCCATGCCCTTTTCATCACAATGCTCCATGACCTTTGTCATCACAATTCTCAATACACTTGTCATCACAATGCTCCCTGACACTTGTCGTCAGAATGCTCCTTGAACCCTGTCACGAAAAGGCTCCATGCCTTTTTCATCACAAAGCCCCATGCACTTTTCATCCCAATGCTCCATGCCATTGTCATCAAAATACTCCACAAGCTTGTCATCAGAATGCTCCATGACCCTTGTCATCACAATTCTCCATGCACTTGTCAGCACAATGCTCCCTGACACTTGTCATCACAATGCTCCAAGCCATTGTCATCACAATGCTCCATTACCTTTGTGATCAGAATCCTCAATGGAAGTTTGCATCACAATGCTCCATGCCATTGTCATCACAATGGGCCATTACATATGTCATCACAATGCTCCCTGACACCTCTCTTTACAATACTGCATTACCTGGTCATCACAATGCTCCCTGCCGTTCTCATCACAATGCACCACACCCTTGTCATCAAAATGCTCCATGACCTTTGTCATCACAAAGCTCCATGACCCTTGGCATCACAATGCTCCATGTCATTGTCATCACAATGCTCCATGAACCCTCTCATCACATTGCTCCATGCCCTTGTCATCACAAAGCTCCATGGCACTTGTCATCACAATGCTCGATGCCCTTCTCATCACAATGCTCCATGCCCTTGTCATTACAATCCTCCATGACCCATGTATCACAGTGTACCCTGCCCTTGTCATCACAATGCACCATGCCCACTCTCATCACAATAATCCATGAAATATTTCAGACCAATGCTCAATGCACTTCTCATCACAATGCTCCATTACCTGTGTCATAACAAGTTCCATGACCCCTGCCATCACAATGTTCCACGGCCTTGTCATCACAAGGCTCCAGGACCCTTGTCAGCACAATGCTCCAAGACCCATGTAATCACAATGCTCCATGTCCTTGTCATCACAAAGCTCCATGACGCATGTCATCACAATGTTCCATGGCCTTCGCCTCACAATGCTCCATGCCCTTGTCATCACAATGCTTCAAGGCCCCCGTAATCACAATGCTCCTTGCCCCTTTTCATAAGAATGCTCCATTAGACTTGTCATCACAAGTCTCCATGGTCATCTCATCACAATGCTCCAAGACCTTGTCATCAACATGCTCCATTCCCTTGTCATCACAATGCTCCATGACCCCTGTCATCACAATACTCCATGCACATTTTTAGCCCAATGCTCCATGACCCTTGTCATCACAATGATCCATGTCCTTGTCATCACAATGCTCCATGCACTTGTCAGCACAATGCTACCTGATCCTTGTCATCACAATGCTCCAAACCATTGTCACCACAATGCTCCATTACCTTTGTCATCAGAATCCTCCATGACAATTGGCATCACAATGCTCCATGCCATTGTCATCACAATGCTCCATGACCCCTGTCATCACAATACTCCATGCACATTTTTAGCCCAATGCTCCATGACTCTTGTCATCACAATGATCCATGCCCTTGTCATCACAATGCTCCATGCACTTGTCAGCACAATGCTCCCTGATCCTTGTCATCACAATGCTCCAAACCATTGTCACCACAATGCTCCATTACCTTTGTCATCAGAATCCTCCATGACACTTGGCATCACAATGCTCCATGCCATTTTCATCACAATGCTCCATGACCCCTGTCATCACAATGGTCCGTGACTACAGTCATCACAATGCTTCATAACGTTTGTCATCACAGCAATCCATGCCCGCGTCATCACAAGGCTCTGTGACCTTTGTAACCACAATGCTCCATGAACTTTTCATCACAATGCTCCGTGACCCTTGTCATCACAATGCTCCATGCCTTTGTCAGAACAATGCTCCATACCCTTGTCATTAAATTGTGCCATGCGCTTTTCACCACAATGATCCACAACCTTGTCATCGCTATGCTCCATAAACCTTGTAATCACAATGCTCCATGCACTTCTCATCCAAATACTCTCTCACATGAGATATCACAATGTTCCATCACTAGTCATCACAATCCTCCCTCACCCCTGTTATCACAATGTTCCATGACCCCTGTCATCACAATGCTACATCCCCTTATCAGCACAATGTTCCATGACCCCCGACATCACAATGTTCCATAACCCCTGTCATCAAAATGCTCCATGACCCTTTTCATCCCAAAGCTCCATGACCCCTGGCATCACAATGTTCTATAACCCCTGGCATCAAAATGTTCCATTACACTTTTCATCAAATTGCTGCATGACCCTGTCATCAAAATGCTCCCTGCCCTTCTCATCACAATGCACCACACACTTGTCATCAAAATGCTCCATGACCTTTGTCATCACAAAGCTCCATGACCCTTGGCATCACAATGCTCCATGTCATTGTCATCACAATGCTCCATGAACCCTCTCATCACATTGCTTCATGCCCTTGTCATCACAAAGCTCCATGACACTTGTCATCACAATGCTCGATGCCATTCTCATCACAATGCTCCATGACCTTGTCATTACAATCCTCCATGACCCATGTATCACAGTGTACCGTGCCCTTGTCATGACAAACCGCCATGCCCACTCTCATCACAGTAATCCATGAAACATTTCAGATCAATGCTCAATGCCCTTCTCATCACAATGCTCCGTTACCTCTGTCGTAACAATGCTCCATGACACCTGCCATCATAATATTCCACGGCCTTGTCATCACAAGGCTCCATGACCCTTGTCATCACAATGCTCCAAGATCCATGTAATCACAATGCTCCATGCCCTTGTCATCACAAAGCTCCATGACGCATGTCATCAGAATGTTCCATGGTCTTCTCCTCACAATGCTCCATGCCCTTGTCATCACAATGCTCGAAGACTCCAGTAATCACAATGTTCCATTCCCTTTTTCATCAGAATGCTCCATTAGATTTGTCATCACAAGTCTCCATGGTCATCTCCTCACAATGCTCCAAGACCTTGTCATCACCATGCTCCATTCCCTTGTCATCACAATGCTCCATGACCCGTGTCATCACAATACTCCATGAATATTTTCAGCCCAATTCTCTATGACCTTCTCATCACAATGCTCCATGACCAATATCATCACAATGCTCCATGACCACTGTCATCACAACATTCCATGACACCTGACAACACAATGATCTGGGACTCTTGTCATCACAATGCTCCAAGACCCCTGTAATCACAATGCTCCATGACCCCTGTCATCACAATACTCCATGAACATTTTCAGCCCAATGCTCCATGACCCTTGTCATCACAATGATCCATGCCCATGTTATCCAAATGTTCCATGACCCATGTATTCACAATGCACCATGACGCTTGTCATCACAGTGCTCCATGACACCTGTCATCACAAATCTCCATGCCTTTGTCAGCAAAATGCTACATGACCTTGTCTTTACAATGCTCTATGCACTTGTCATCACAATACTCCATTTCCATTGTCATCACAATCCTCCATGAACTTTGGGATCACATTGCTTCATGCCCTTGTCATCACAATGCTCCATGCTCCTTGAAATCAAAATGATCCATGACCTCTGTCATCACAATGCTCCAAACCCTTGTGATCACAATGTTCCATAACATTTGTCCTCACAACGCTCCATGATGCCTGTCATCACAATAATCCATGCCCTTTTCATCACAATGCTCCATGACCTTTGTCATCACAATTCTCAATACACTTGTCATCACAATGCTCCCTGACACTTGTCGTCAGAATGCTCCTTGAACCCTGTCACGAAAAGGCTCCATGCCTTTTTCATCACAAAGCCCCATGCCCTTTTCATCCCAATGCTCCATGCCATTGTCATCAAAATACTCCACAAGCTTGTCATCAGAATGCTCCATGACCCTTGTCATCACAATTCTCCATGCACTTGTCAGCACAATGCTCCCTGACACTTGTCATCACAATGCTCCAAGCCATTGTCATCACAATGCTCCATTACCTTTGTGATCAGAATCCTCAATGGAAGTTTGCATCACAATGCTCCATGCCATTGTCATCACAATGGGCCATTACATATGTCATCACAATGCTCCCAGACACCTCTCTTTACAATACTGCATTACCTGGTCATCACAATGCTCCCTGCCGTTCTCATCACAATGCACCACACACTTGTCATCACAATGCTCCATGACCTTTGTCATCACAAAGCTCCATGACCCTTGGCAACACAATGCTCCATGTCATTGTCATCACAATGCTCCATGAACCCTCTCATCACATTGCTCCATGCCCTTGTCATCACAAAGCTCCATGGCACTTTTCATCACAATGCTCGAAGGCCTTCTCATCACAATGCTCCATGCCCTTGTCATTACAATCCTCCATGACCCATGTATCACAGTGTACCGTGCCCTTGTCATCACAATGCGCCATGCTCCTTGAAATCAAAATGATCCATGGCCTCTGTCATCACAATGCTCAAAACCCTTGTGATCACAATGTTCCATAACACTTGTCCTCACAACGCTCCATGATGCCTGTCATCACAATACTCCATGCCCTTTTCATCACAATGTTCCATGACCATTGTCATCACAATTCTCAATACACTTGTCATCACAATGCTCCCTGACACTTGTCGTCAGCATGCTCCTTGAAACCTGTCACCAAATGGCTACACGCCTTTTTCATCACAAAGCCCCATGCCGTTTTCATCCCAATGCTCCATGACATTGTCATCAAAATATTCCACAAGCTTGTCATCAGAAAGCTCCATGACCCTTGTCATCACAATGCTCCATGCACTTGTCAGAACAATGCTCCCTGACCCTTGTCATTACAATGCTCCAAGCCATTGTCATCACAATGCTCCATTACATTTGTGATCAGAATCCTCAATGGAAGTTTGCATCACAATGCTCCATGCCCTTGTCATCACAATGCTCGAAGACTCCAGTAATCACAATGTTCCATTCCCTTTTTCATCAGAATGCTCCATTAGATTTGTCATCACAAGTCTCCATGGTCATCTCCTCACAATGCTCCAAGACCTTGTCATCACCATGCTCCATTCCCTTGTCATCACAATGCTCCATGACCCCTGTCATCACAATACTCCATGAACATTTTCAGCCCAATTCTCTATGACTTTCTCATCACAATGCTCCATGACCAATATCATCACAATGCTCAATGACCACTGTCATCACAACACTCCATGACACCTGACAACACAATGATCCTGGACTCTTGTCATCACAATGCTCCAAGACCCCTGTAATCACAATGCTCCATGACCCCTGTCATCACAATACTCCATGAATATTTTCAGCCCAATGCTCCATGACCCTTGTCATCACAATGATCCATGCCCATGTTATCCCAATGTTCCATGACCCATGTATTCACAATGCTCCATGACGCTTGTCATCACAGTGCTCCATGACACCTGTCATCACAATGCTCCATGCCTTTGTCAGCAAAATGCTACATGACCTTGTCATTACAATGCTCTATGCACTTGTCATCACAATACTCCATTTCCATTGTCATCACAATCCTCCATGAACTTTGGGATCACATTGCTTCATGCCCTTGTCATCACAATGCTCCATGCTCCTTGAAATCAAAATGATCCATGACCTCTGTCATCACAATGCTCCAAAACCTTGTGATCACAATGTTCCATAACACTTGTCCTCACAATGCTCCGTGATGACTGTCATCACAATAATCCATGCCCTTTTCATCACAATGCTCCATGACCTTTGTCATCACAATTCTCAATACACTTGTCATCACAATGCTCCCTGACACTTGTCATCAGAATGCTCCTTGAACCCTGTCACGAAAAGGCTCCATGCCTTTTTCATCACAAAGCCCCATGCCCTTTTCATCCCAATGCTCCTTGCCATTGTCATCAATATACTACACAAGCTTGTCATCAGAATGCTCCATGACCCTTGTCATCACAATTCTCCATGCACTTGTCAGCACAATGCTCCCTGACACTTGTCATCACAATGCTCCAAGCCATTGTCATCACAATGCTCCATTACCTTTGTGATCAGAATCCTCATTGGAAGTTTGCATCACAATGCTCCATGCCATTGTCATCACAATGGGCCATTACATATGTCATCACAATGCTCCCTGACACCTCTCTTTACAATACTGCATTACCTGGTCATCACAATGCTCCCTGCCGTTCTCATCACAATGCACCACACCCTTGTCATCAAAATGCTCCATGACCTTTGTCATCACAAAGCTCCATGACCCTTGGCATCACAATGCTCCATGTCATTGTCATCACAATGCTCCATGAACCCTCTCATCACATTGCTCCATGCCCTTGTCATCACAAAGCTCCATGGCACTTGTCATCACAATGCTCGATGCCCTTCTCATCACAATGCTCCATGCCCTTGTTATTACAATCCTCCATGACCCATGTATCACAGTGTACCGTGCCCTTGTCATCACAATGCGCCATGCCCACTCTCATCACAATAATCCATGAAATATTTCAGACCAATGCTCAATGCACTTCTCATCACAATGCTCCATTACCTCTGTCATAACAAGCTCCATGACCCCTGCCATCACAATGTTCCACGGCCTTGTCATCACAAGGCTCCAGGACCCTTGTCAGCACAATGCTCCAAGACCCATGTAATCACAATGCTCCATGCCCTTGTCATCACAAAGCTCCATGACGCATGTCATCACAATGTTCCATGGCCTTCGCCTCACAATGCTCCATGCTCTTGTCATCACAATGCTTCAAGACCCCCGTAATCACAATGCTCCATGCCCGTTTTCATAAGAATGCTCCTTTAGACTTGTCATCACAAGTCTCCATGGTCATCTCATCAAAATTCTCCAAGACGTTGTCATCAACATGCTCCATTCCCTTGTCATCACAATGCTCCATGACCCCTGTCATCACAATACTCCATGCACATTTTTAGCCCAATGCTCCATGACCCTTGTCATCACAATGATCCATGCCCTTGTCATCACAATGCTCCATGCACTTGTCAGCACAATGCTCCCTGATCCTTGTCATCACAATGCTCCAAACCATTGTCACCACAATGCTCCATTACCTTTGTCATCAGAATCCTCCATGACACTTGGCATCACAATGCTCCATGCCATTGTCATCACAATGCTCCATGACCCCTGTCATCACAATGCTCCGTGACTACAGTCATCACAATGCTTCATAACGTTTGTCATCACAACAATCCATGCCCGCGTCATCACAAGGCTCTGTGACCTTTGTAACCACAATGCTCCGTGACCCTTGTCATCACAATGCTCCATGCCTTTGTCAGAACAATGCTCCATGACCCTTGTCATCAAATTGTGCCATTCGCTTTTCACCACAATGATCCACAACCTTGTCATCGCTATGCTCCATAAACCTTGTAATCACAATGCTCCATGCACTTCTCATCCAAATACTCTCTCACATGAGATATCACAATGTTCCATCACTAATCAACACAATCCTCCCTCACCCCTGTTATCACAATGTTCCATGACCCCTGTCATCACAATGCTACATCCCCTTATCAGCACAATGTTCCATGACCCCTGACATCACAATGTTCCATAACCCCTGTCATTAAAATGCTCCATGACCCTTTTCATCCCAAAGCTCCATGACCCCTGGCATCACAATGTTCTATAACCCCTGGCATCAAAATGTTCCATTACACTTTTCATCAAATTGCTGCATGACCCTGTCATCAAAATGCTCCCTGCCCTTCTCATCACAATGCACCACACACTTGTCATCAAAATGCTCCATGACCTTTGTCATCACAAAGCTCCATGACCCTTGGCATCACAATGCTCCATGTCATTGTCATCACAATGCTCCATGAACCCTCTCATCACATTGCTCCATGTCCTTGTCATCACAAAGCTCCATGACACTTGTCATCACAATGCTCGATGCCATTCTCATCACAATGCTCCATGACCTTGTCATTACAATCCTCCATGACCCATGTATCACAGTGTACCGTGCCCTTGTCATGACAAACCGCCATGCCCACTCTCATCACAGTAATCCATGAAACATTTCAGATCAATGCTCAATGCCCTTCTCATCACAATGCTCCATTACCTCTGTCGTAACAATGTTCCATGACACCTGCCATCATAATATTCCATGGCCTTGTCATCACAAGGCTCCATGACCCTTGTCATCACAATGCTCCAAGATCCATGTAATCACAATGCTCCATGCCCTTGTCATCACAAAGCTCCATGACGCATGTCATCAGAATGTTCCATGGTCTTCTCAAAATGCTCCATGCCCTTGTCATCACAATGCTCGAAGACTCCAGTAATCACAATGTTCCATTCCCTTTTTCATCAGAATGCTCCATTAGATTTGTCATCACAAGTCTCCATGGTCATCTCCTCACAATGCTCCAAGACCTTGTCATCACCATGCTCCATTCCCTTGTCATCACAATGCTCCATGACCCCTGTCATCACAATACTCCATGAACATTTTCAGCCCAATTCTCTATGACCTTCTCATCACAATGCTCCATGACCAATATCATCACAATGCTCCATGACCACTGTCATCACAACACTCCATGACACCTGACAACACAATGATCCGGGACTCTTGTCATCACAATGCTCCAAGACCCCTGTAATCACAATGCTCCATGACCCCTGTCATCACAATACTCCATAAACATTTTCAGCCCAATGCTCCATGACCATTGTCATCACAATGATCCATGCCCTTGTCATCCCAATGTTCCATGACACTTGTTTTCACAAGGCTCTGTGACGCTTGTCACCACAGTGCTCCATGACAACTGTCATCACAATGCTCCATTCCTTTGTCAGCAAAATGCTAAATGGCCTTGTCATTACAATGCGCTAGGCGCTTGTCATCACAATACTCCATTACTGTTGTCATCACAATTTCCCATGAACCTTGGGATCACATTGCTTCATGCCCTTGTCATCACAATGCTCCATGCTCCTTGAAATCAAAATGATCCATGACCTCTGTCATCACAATGCTCAAAACCCTTGTGATCACAATGTTCCATAACACTTGTCCTCACAACGCTCCATGATGCCTGTCATCACAATACTCCATGCCCTTTTCATCACAATGTTCCATGACCATTGTCATCACAATTCTCAATACACTTGTCATCACAATGCTCCCTGACACTTGTCGTCAGCATGCTCCTTGAAACCTGTCACCAAAAGACTACACGCCTTTTTCATCACAAAGCCCCATGCCGTTTTCATCCCAATGCTCCATGCCATTGTCATCAAAATATTCCACAAGCTTGTCATCAGAAAGCTCCATGACCCTTGTCATCACAATGCTCCATGCACTTGTCAGAACAATGCTCCCTGACCCTTGTCATCACAATGCTCCAAGCCATTGTCATTCACAATGCTCCATTACCTTTGTCATCAGAATCCTCCATGACACTTGGCATCACAATGCTCCATGGCATTGCCATCACAATGGGCCATTACATATGTCATCACAATGCTCCCTGACACCTATCTTCACAATACTGCATGACCTTTGTCATCACAAAGCTCCATGACACTTGTCATCACAATGCTCGATGCCATTCTCATCACAATGCTCCATGACCTTGTCATTACAATCCTCCATGACCCATGTATCACAGTGTACCGTGCCCTTGTCATGACAAACCGCCATGCCCACTCTCATCACAGTAATCCATGAAACATTTCAGATCAATGCTCAATGCCCTTCTCATCACAATGCTCCGTTACCTCTGTCGTAACAATGCTCCATGACACCTGCCATCATAATATTCCACGGCCTTGTCATCACAAGGCTCCATGACCCTTGTCATCACAATGCTCCAAGATCCATGTAATCACAATGCTCCATGCCCTTGTCATCACAAAGCTCCATGACGCA
The DNA here is from genome assembly GCF_025265405.1 of Mesoplodon densirostris. Taxonomy (NCBI): domain Eukaryota; kingdom Metazoa; phylum Chordata; class Mammalia; order Artiodactyla; family Ziphiidae; genus Mesoplodon; species Mesoplodon densirostris. The sequence continues at coordinate 9,791,943 of NW_026778195.1, read as the reverse complement.
TGTCATCAGAATGTTCCATGGTCTTCTCCTCACAATGCTCCATGCCCTTGTCATCACAATGCTCGAAGACTCCAGTAATCACAATGTTCCATTCCCTTTTTCATCAGAATGCTCCATTAGATTTGTCATCACAAGTCTCCATGGTAATCTCCTCACAATGCTCCAAGACCTTGTCATCACCATGCTCCATTCCCTTGTCATCACAATGCTCCATGACCCCTGTCATCACAATACTCCATGAACATTTTCAGCCCAATTCTCTATGACTTTCTCATCACAATGCTCCATGAACCCTCTCATCACATTGCTCCATGCCCTTGTCATCACAAAGCTCCATGGCACTTGTCATCACAATGCTCGATGCCCTTCTCATCACAATGCTCCATGCCCTTGTCATTACAATCCTCCATGACCCATGTATCACAGTGTACCGTGCCCTTGTCATCACAATGCGCCACGCCCACTCTCATCACAATAATCCATGAAATATTTCAGACCAATGCTCAATGCACTTCTCATCACAATGCTCCATTACCTCTGTCATAACAAGCTCCATGACCCCTGCCATCACTATGTTCCACGGCCTTGTCATCACAAGGCTCCAGGACCCTTGTGAGCACAATGCTCCAAGACCCATGTAATCACAATGCTCCACGCCCTTGTCATCACAAAGCTCCATGACGCATGTCATCAGAATGTTCCATGGCCTTCTCCTCACAATGCTCCATGCCCTTGTCATCACAATGCTTCAAGACCCCCGTAATCACAATGCTCCATGCCACTTTTCATAAGAATGCTCCATTAGACTTGTCATCACAAGTCTCCATGGTCATCTCATCACAATGCTCAAAGACCTTGTCATCAACATGCTCCATTCCCTTGTCATCACAATGCTCCATGACCCCTGTCATCACAATACTCCATGCGCATTTTCAGCCCAATGCTCCATGACCCTTGTCATCACAATGATCCATGCCCTTGTCATCACAATGCTCCATGCCATTGTCATCACAATCCTCCATGACCCCTGTCATCACAATGCTCCGTGACTACAGTCATCACAATGCTTCATAACTTTTGTCATCACAACAATCCATGCCCGCGTCATCACAAGGCTCTGTGACCTTTGTAACCACAATGCTTCATGAACTTTTCATCACAATGCTCCGTGACCCTTGTCATCACAATGCTCCATGCCTTTGTCAGAACAATGCTCCATGAACATTGTCATCAAATTGTGCCATGCGCTTTTCACCACAATGATCCACAACATTGTCATCGCTATGCTCCAGAAACCTTGTAATCACAATGCTCCATGCACTTCTCATCCAAATGCTCTCTCACATGAGATATCACAATGTTCCATCACTAGTCATCACAATCCTCCCTCACCCCTGTTATCACAATGTTCCATGACCCCTGTCATCACAATGCTACATCTCCTTATCAGCACAATGTTCCATGACCCCTGACATCACAATGTTCCATAACCCCTGTCATCAAAATGCTCCATGACCCTTTTCATCTGTAAGCTCCATTACCGCTGGCATCACAATGTTCTATAACCTCTGGCATCAAAATATTCCATTACACTTTTCATCAAATTGCTGCATGACCCTGTCATCAAAATGCTCCCTGCCCTTCTCATCACAATGCACCACACACTTGTCATCAAAATGCTCCATGACTTTTGTCATCACAAAGCTCCATGACCCTTGGCATCACTATGCTCCATGTCATTGTCATCACAATGCTCCATGAACCCTCTCATCACATTGCTCCATGTCCTTGTCATCACAAAGCTCCATGACACTTGTCATCACAATGCTCGATGCCATTCTCAACACAACGCTCCATGACCTTGTCATTACAATCCTCCATGACCCATGTATCACAGTGTACCGTGCCCTTGTCATGACAAACCGCCATGCCCACTCTCATCACAGTAATCCATGAAACATTTCAGATCAATGCTCAATGCCCTTCTCATCACAATGCTCCGTTACCTCTGTCGTAACAATGCTCCATGACACCTGCCATCATAATATTCCACGGCCTTGTCATCACAAGGCTCCATGACCCTTGTCATCACAATGCTCCAAGATCCATGTAATCACAATGCTCCATGCCCTTGTCATCACAAAGCTCCATGACGCATGTCATCAGAATGTTCCATGGTCTTCTCTTCACAATGCTCCATGCCCTTGTCATCACAATGCTCGAAGACTCCAGTAATCACAATGTTCCATTCCCTTTTTCATCAGAATGCTCCATTAGATTTGTCATCACAAGTCTCCATGGTCATCTCCCCACAATGCTCCAAGACCTTTTCATCACGATGCTCCATTCCCTTGTCATCACAATGCTCCATGACCCCTGTCATCACAATACTCCATGAACATTTTCAGCCCAATTCTCTATGACCTTCTCATCACAATGCTCCATGGCCAATATCATCACAATGCTCCATGACCACTGTCATCACAACACTCCATGACACCTGACAACACAATGATCCGGGACTCTTGTCATCACAATGCTCCAAGACCCCTGTAATCACAATGCTCCATGACCCCTGTCATCACAATACTCCAAAAACATTTTCAGCCCAATGCTCCATGACCCTTGTCATCACAATGATCCATGCCCATGTTATCCCAATGTTCCATGACCCATGTATTCACAATGCTCCATGACGCTTGTTATCACAGAGCTCCATGACACCTGTCATCACAATGCTCCATGCCTTTGTCAGCAAAATGCTACATGACCTTGTCATTACAATGCTCTATGCACTTGTCATCACAATACTCCATTTCCATTGTCATCACAATCCTCCATGAACTTTGGGATCACATTGCTTCATGCCCTTGTCATCACAATGCTCCATGCTCCTTGAAATCAAAATGATCCATGACCTCTGTCATCACAATGCTCCAAACCCTTGTGATCACAATGTTCCATAACACTTGTCCTCACAACGCTCCATGATGCCTGTCATCACAATAATCTATGCCCTTTTCATCACAATGCTCCATGACTTTTGTAATCACAATTCTCAATACACTTGTCATCACAATGCTCCCTGACACTTGTCGTCAGAATGCTCCTTGAACCCTGTCACGAAAAGGCTCCATGCCTTTTTCATCACAAGGCCACATGCCCTTTTCATCCCAATGCTCCATGCCATTGTCATCAAAATACTCCACAAGCTTGTCATCAGAATTCTCCATGACCCTTGTCATCACAATTCTCCATGCACTTGTCAGCACAATGCTCCCTGACACTTGTCATCACAATGCTCCAAGCCATTGTCATCACAATGCTCCATTACCTTTGTGATCAGAATCCTCAATGGAAGTTTACATCACAATGCTCCATGCCATTGTCATCACAATGGGCCAATACATATATCATCACAATGCTCCCTGACACCTCTCTTTACAATACTGCATTACCTGGTCATCACAATGCTCCCTGCCGTTCTCATCACAATGCACCACACCCTTGTCATCAAAATGCTCCATGACCTTTGTCATCACAAAGCTCCATTACCCTTGGCATCACAATGCTCCATGTCATTGTCATCACAATGCTCCATGAACCCTCTCATCACATTGCTCCATGCCCTTGTCATCACAAAGCTCCATGGCACTTGTCATCACAATGCTCGATGCCCTTCTCATCACAATGCTCCATGCTCTTGTCATTACAATCCTCCATGACCCATGTATCACAGTGTACCGTGCCCTTGTCATCACAATTCGCCATGCCCACTCTCATCACAATAATCCATGAAACATTTCAGACCAATGCTCAATTCACTTCTCATCACAATGCTCCATTACCTCTGTCATAACAAGCTCCATGACCACTGCCATCACAATGTTCCACGGCCTTGTCATCACAAGGCTCCAGGACCCTTGTCATCACAATGCTCCAAGACACCTGTAATCACAATGCTCCATGCCCTAGTCATAACAAAGTTCCATGACGCATGTCATCAGAATATTCCATGGCCTTCTCCTCAAAATGCTCCATGCCCTTGTCATCACAATGCTCCAAGACCCAAGTAATCACAATGCTCCATGCCCCTTTTCATCAGAATGCTCCATGAGACTTGTCATCACAAGTCTCCATGTTCATCTCATAAAAATGCTCCAGGATCTTGTCATCACCATGCTCCATTCCCTTGTCATCACATTGCTCCATGACGCATGTCATCACAATACTCCATGAAAATTTTCAGCCCAATTCTCCATGACATTCTCATCACAATGCTCCATGACCAATATCATCACAATGCTCCAAGACCAGTGTCATAAACACACTCCATCACACCTGACAACACAATGATCCGGGACTCTTGTCATCACAATTCTCCAAGACCGCTGTAATAACAATGCTCCATGACCCCTGTCATCACAATACTCCATGAACATTTTCAGCCCTATGCTCCATGACCCTTGTCATCACAATGATCCATGCCCATGTTACCCCAATGTTCCATGACCCATGTATTCACAATGCTCCATGACGCTTCTCATCACAGTGCTCCATGACACCTGTCATCACAATGCTCCATGCCTTTGTCATCAAAATGTACATGACCTTGTCATTACAATGCTCTATGCACTTGTCATCACAATACTCCATTTCCATTTTCATCACAATCCTCCATGAACTTTGGGTCACATTGCTTCATGCCCTTGTCATCACAATGCTCCATGCTCCTTGAAATCAAAATGATCCATGACCTCTGTCATCACAATGCTCCAAACCCTTGTGATCACAATGTTCCATAACACTTGTCCTCACAACACTCCATGATGCCTGTCATCACAATAATCCATGCCCTTTTCATCACAATGCTCCATGACCTTTGTCATCACAATTCTCAATACACTTGTCATCACAATGCTCCCTGACACTTGTCGTCAGAATGCTCCTTGAACCCTGTCACGAAAAGGCTCCATGCCTTTTTCATCACAAAGCCCCATGCCCTTTTCATCCCAATGCTCCATGCCATTGTCATCAAAATACTCCACAAGCTTGTCATCAGAATGCTCCATGACCCTTGTCATCACAATTCTCCATGCACTTGTCAGCACAATGCTCCCTGACACTTGTCATCACAATGCTCCAAGCCATTGTCATCACAATGCTCCATTACCTTTGTGATCAGAATCCTCAATGGAAGTTTGCATCACAATGCTCCATGCCATTGTCATCACAATGGGCCATTACATATGTCATCACAATGCTCCCTGACACCTCTCTTTACAATACTGCATTACCTGGTCATCACAATGCTCCCTGCCGTTCTCATCACAATGCACCACACCCTTGTCATCAAAATGCTCCATGACCTTTGTCATCACAAAGCTCCATGACCCTTGGCATCACAATGCTCCATGTCATTGTCATCACAATGCTCCATGAACCCTCTCATCACATTGCTCCATGCCCTTGTCATCACAAAGCTCCATGGCACTTGTCATCACAATGCTCGATGCCCTTCTCATCACAATGCTCCATGCCCTTGTCATTACAATCCTCCATGACCCATGTATCACAGTGTACCTTGCCCTTGTCATCACAATGCGCCACGCCCACTCTCATCACAATAATCCATGAAATATTTCAGACCAATGCTCAATGCACTTCTCATCACAATGCTCCATTACCTCTGTCATAACAAGCTCCATGACCCCTGCCATCACAATGTTCCACGGCCTTGTCATCACAAGGCTCCAGGACCCTTGTCAGCACAATGCTCCAAGACCCATGTAATCACAATGCTCCATGCCCTTGTCATCACAAAGCTCCATGACGCATGTCATCACAATGTTCCATGGCCTTCGCCTCACAATGCTCCATGCCCTTGTCATCACAATGCTTCAAGACCCCCGTAATCACAATGTTCCATGCCCCTTTTCATAAGAATGCTCCATTAGACTTGTCATCACAAGTCTCCATGGTCATCTCATCACAATGCTCCAAGACCTTGTCATCAACATGCTCCATTCCCTTTTCATCACAATGCTCCATGACCCCTGTCATCACAATACTCCATGCACATTTTCAGCCCAATGCTCCATGACCCTTGTCATCACAATGATCCATGTCCTTGTCATCACAAAGCTCCATGCACTTGTCAGCACAATGCTCCCTGATCCTTGTCATCACAATGCTCCAAACCATTGTCACCACAATGCTCCATTACCTTTGTCATCAGAATCCTCCATGACACTTGGCATCACAATGCTCCATGCCATTGTCATCACAATGCTCCATGACCCCTGTCATCACAATGCTCCGTGACTATAGTCATCACAATGCTTCATAACGTTTGTCATCACAACAATCCATGCCCACGTCATCACAAGGCTCTGTGACCTTTGTAACCACAATGCTCCATGAACTTTTCATCACAATGCTCCGTGACCCTTGTCATCACAATGCTCCATGCCTTTGTCAGAACAATGCTCCATACCCTTGTCATTAAATTGTGCCATGCGCTTTTCACCACAATGATCCACAACCTTGTCATCGCTATGCTCCATAAACCTTGTAATCACAATGCTCCATGCACTTCTCATCCAAATACTCTCTCACATGAGATATCACAATGTTCCATCACTAGTCATCACAATCCTCCCTCACCCCTGTTATCACAATGTTCCATGACCCCTGTCATCACAATGCTACATCCCCTTATCAGCACAATGTTCCATGACCCCTGACATCACAATGTTCCATAACCCCTGTCATCAAAATGCTCCATGACCCTTTTCATCCCAAAGCTCCATGACCCCTGGCATCACAATGTTCTATAACCCCTGGCATCAAAATGTTCCATTACACTTTTCATCAAATTGCTGCATGACCCTGTCATCAAAATGCTCCCTGCCCTTCTCATCACAATGCACCACACCCTTGTCATCAAAATGCTCCATGACCTTTGTCATCACAAAGCTCCATGACCCTTGGCATCACAATGCTCCATGTCATTGTCATCACAATGCTCCATGAACCCTCTCATCACATTGCTTCATGCCCTTGTCATCACAAAGCTCCATGACACTTGTCATCACAATGCTCGATGCCATTCTCATCACAATGCTCCATGACCTTGTCATTACAATCCTCCATGACCCATGTATCACAGTGTACCGTGCCCTTGTCATGACAAACCGCCATGCCCACTCTCATCACAGTAATCCATGAAACATTTCAGATCAATGCTCAATGCCCTTCTCATCACAATGCTCCGTTACCTCTGTCGTAACAATGCTCCATGACACCTGCCATCATAATATTCCACGGCCTTGTCATCACAAGGCTCCATGACCCTTGTCATCACAATGCTCCAAGATCCATGTAATCACAATGCTCCATGCCCTTGTCATCACAAAGCTCCATGACGCATGTCATCAGAATGTTCCATGGTCTTCTCCTCACAATGCTCCATGCCCTTGTCATCACAATGCTCGAAGACTCCAGTAATCACAATGTTCCATTCCCTTTTTCATCAGAATGCTCCATTAGATTTGTCATCACAAGTCTCCATGGTCATCTCCTCACAATGCTCCAAGACCTTGTCATCACCATGCTCCTTTCCCTTGTCATCACAATGCTCCATGACCCGTGTCATTACAATACTCCATGAATATTTTCAGCCCAATTCTCTATGACCTTCTCATCACAATGCTCCATGACCAATATCATCACAATGCTCCATGACCACTGTCATCACAACATTCCATGACACCTGACAACACAATGATCTGGGACTCTTGTCATCACAATGCGCCAAGACCCCTGTAATCACAATGCTCCATGACCCCTGTCATCACAATACTCCATGAACATTTTCAGCCCAATGCTCCATGACCCTTGTCATCACAATGATCCATGCCCATGTTATCCAAATGTTCCATGACCCATGTATTCACAATGCACCATGACGCTTGTCATCACAGTGCTCCATGACACCTGTCATCACAAATCTCCATGCCTTTGTCAGCAAAATGCTACATGACCTTGTCATTACAATGCTCTATGCACTTGTCATCACAATACTCCATTTCCATTGTCATCACAATCCTCCATGAACTTTGGGATCACATTGCTTCATGCCCTTGTCATCACAATGCTCCATGCTCCTTGAAATCAAAATGATCCATGACCTCTGTCATCACAATGCTCCAAACCCTTGTGATCACAATGTTCCATAACATTTGTCCTCACAACGCTCCATGATGCCTGTCATCACAATAATCCATGCCCTTTTCATCACAATGCTCCATGACCTTTGTCATCACAATTCTCAATACACTTGTCATCACAATGCTCCCTGACACTTGTCGTCAGAATGCTCCTTCAACCCTGTCACGAAAAGGCTCCATGCCTTTTTCATCACAAAGCCCCATGCCCTTTTCATCCCAATGCTCCATGCCATTGTCATCAAAATACTCCACAAGCTTGTCATCAGAATGCTCCATGACCCTTGTCATCACAATTCTCCATGCACTTGTCAGCACAATGCTCCCTGACACTTGTCATCACAATGCTCCAAGCCATGGTCATCACAATGCTCCATTACCTTTGTGATCAGAATCCTCAATGGAAGTTTGCATCACAATGCTCCATGCCATTGTCATCACAATGGGCCATTACATATGTCATCACAATGCTCCCTGACACCTCTCTTTACAATACTGCATTACCTGGTCATCACAATGCTCCCTGCCGTTCTCATCACAATGCACCACACCCTTGTCATCAAAATGCTCCATGACCTTTGTCATCACAAAGCTCCATGACCCGTGGCAACACAATGCTCCATGTCATTGTCATCACAATGCTCCATGAACCCTCTCATCACATTGCTCCATGCCCTTGTCATCACAAAGCTCCATGGCACTTTTCATCACAATGCTCGATGCCCTTCTCATCACAATGCTCCATGCCCTTGTCATTACAATCCTCCATGACCCATGTATCACAGTGTACCGTGCCATTGTCATCACAATGCGCCATGCCCACTCTCATCACAATAATCCATGAAATATTTCAGACCATTGCTCAATGCACTTCTCATCACAATGCTCCATTACCTCTGTCATAACAAGCTCCATGACCCCTGCCATCACAATGTTCAACGGCCTTGTCATCACAAGGCTCCAGGACCCTTGTCAGCACAATGCTCCAAGACCCATGTAATCACAATGCTCCATGCCCTTGTCATCACAAAGCTCCATGACGCATGTCATCACAATGTTCCATGGCCTTCGCCTCACAATGCTCCATGCCCTTGTCATCACAATGCTTCAAGACCCCCGTAATCACAATGCTCCATGCCCCTTTTCATAAGAATGCTCCATTAGACTTGTCATCACAAGTCTCCATGGTCATCTCATCACAATGTTCCAAGACCTTGTCATCAACATGCTCCATTCCCTTGTCATCACAATGCTCCATGACCCCTGTCATCACAATACTCCATGCACATTTTTAGCCCTATGCTCCATGACCCTTGTCATCACAATGATCCATGCCCTTGTCATCACAATGCTCCATGCACTTGTCAGCACAATGCTCCCTGATCCTTGTCATCACAATGCTCCAAACCATTGTCACCACAATGCTCCATTACCTTTGTCATCAGAATCCTCCATGACACTTGGCATCACAATGCTCCATGCCATTGTCATCACAATGCTCCATGACCCCTGTCATCACAATGCTCCATGACTACAGTCATCACAATGCTTCATAACGTTTGTCATCACAACAATCCATGCCCGCGTCATCACAAGGCTCTGTGACCTTTGTAACCACAATGCTCCGTGACCGTTGTCATCACAATGCTCCGTGACCCTTGTCATCACAATGCTCCATGCCTTTGTCAGAACAATGCTCCATGACCCTTGTCATCAAATTGTGCCATGCGCTTTTCACCACAATGATCCACAACCTTGTCATCGCTATGCTCCATAAACCTTGTAATCACAATGCTCCATGCACTTCTCATCCAAATACTCTCTCACATGAGATATCACAATGTTCCATCACTAGTCATCACAATCCTCCCTCACCCGTGTTATCACAATGTTCCATGACCCCTGTCATCACAATGCTACATCCCCTTATCAGCACAATGTTCCATGACCCCTGACATCACAATATTCCATAACCCCTGTCATCAAAATGCTCCATGACCCTTTTCATCCCAAAGCTCCATGACCCCTGGCATCACAATGTTCTATAACCCCTGGCATCAAAATGTTCCATTACACTTTTCATCAAATTGCTGCATGACCCTGTCATCAAAATGCTCCCTGCCCTTCTCATCACAATGCACCACACACTTGTCATCAAAATGCTCCATGACCTTTGTCATCACAAAGCTCCATGACCCATGGCATCACAATGCTCCATGTCATTGTCATCACAATGCTCCATGAACCCTCTCATCAGACTGCTCCATGTCCTTGTCATCACAAAGCTCCATGACACTTGTCATCACAATGCTCGATGCCATTCTCATCACAATGCTCCATGACCTTGTCATTACAATCCTCCATGACCCATGTATCACAGTGTACCGTGCCCTTGTCATGACAAACCGCCATGCCCACTCTCATCACAGTAATCCATGAAATATTTCAGATCAATGCTCAATGCCCTTCTCATCACAATGCTCCGTTACCTCTGTCGTAACAATGCTCCATGACACCTGCCATCATAATATTCCACGGCCTTGTCATCACAAGGCTCCATGACCCTTGTCATCACAATGCTCCAAGATCCATGTAATCACAATGCTCCATGCCCTTGTCATCACAAAGCTCCATGACGCATGTCATCAGAATGTTCCATGGTCTTCTCCTCACAATGCTCCATGCCCTTGTCATCACAATGCTCGAAGACTCCAGTAATCACAATGTTCCATTCCCTTTTTCATCAGAATGCTCCATTAGATTTGTCATCACAAGTCTCCATGGTCATCTCCTCACAATGCTCCAAGACCTTGTCATCACCATGCTCCATTCCCTTGTCATCACAATGCTCCATGACCCCTGTCATCACAATACTCCATGAATATTTTCAGCCCAATTCTCTATGACCTTCTCATCACAATGCTCCATGACCAATATCATCACAATGCTCCATGACCACTGTCATCACAACACTCCATGACACCTGACAACATAATGATCCGGGACTCTTGTCATCACAATGCTCCAAGACCCCTGTAATCACAATGCTCCATGACCCCTGTCATCACAATACTCCATGAACATTTTCAGCCCAATGCTCCATGACCATTGTCATCACAATGATCCATGCCCTTGTCATCCCAATGTTCCATGACACTTGTTTTCACAAGGCTCTGTGACGCTTGTCACCACAGTGCTCCATGACAACTCTCATCACAATGCTCCATTCCTTTGTCAGCAAAATGCTAAATGGCCTTGTCATTACAATGCGCTAGGCGCTTGTCATCACAATACTCCATTACTGTTGTCATCACAATTTCCCATGAACCTTGGGATCACATTGCTTCATGCCCTTGTCATCACAATGCTCCATGCTCCTTGAAATCAAAATGATCCATGACCTCTGTCATCACAATGCTCAAAACCCTTGTGATCACAATGTTCCATAACACTTGTCCTCACAACGCTCCATGATGCCTGTCATCACAATACTCCATGCCCTTTTCATCACAATGTTCCATGACCATTGTCATCACAATTCTCAATACACTTGTCATCACAATGCTCCCTGACACTTGTCGTCAGCATGCTCCTTGAAACATGTCACCAAAAGGCTACACGCCTTTTTCATCACAAAGCCTCATGCCGTTTTCATCCCAATGCTCCATGCCATTGTCATCAAAATATTCCACAAGCTTGTCATCAGAAAGCTCCATGACCCTTGTCATCACAATGCTCCATGCACTTGTCAGAACAATGCTCCCTGACCCTTGTCATTACAATGCTCCAAGCCATTGTCATCACAATGCTCCATTACCTTTGTGATCAGAATCCTCAATGGAAGTTTGCATCACAATGCTCCATGCCCTTGTCATCACAATGCTCGAAGACTCCAGTAATCACAATGTTCCATTCCCTTTTTCATCAGAATGCTCCATTAGATATGTCATCACAAGTCTCCATGGTCATCTCCTCACAATGCTCCAAGACCTTGTCATCACCATGCTCCATTCCCTTGTCATCACAATGCTCCATGACCCCTGTCATCACAATACTCCATGAACATTTTCAGCCCAATTCTCTATGACTTTCTCATCACAATGCTCCATGACCAATATCATCACAATGCTCCATGACCACTGTCATCACAACACTCCATGACACCTGACAACACAATGATCCGGGACTCTTGTCATCACAATGCTCCAAGACCCCTGTAATCACAATGCTCCATGACCCCTGTCATCACAATACTCCATGAATATTTTCAGCCCAATGCTCCATGACCCTTGTCATCACAATGATCGATGCCCATGTTATCCCAATGTTCCATGACCCATGTATTCACAATGCTCCATGACGCTTGTCATCACAGTGCTCCATGACACCTGTCATCACAATGCTCCATGCCTTTGTCAGCAAAATGCTACATGACCTTGTCATTACAATGCTCTATGCACTTGTCATCACAATACTCCATTTCCATTGTCATCACAATCCTCCATGAACTTTGGGATCACATTGCTTCATGCCCTTGTCATCACAATGCTCCATGCTCCTTGAAATCAAAATGATCCATGAACTCTGCCATCACAATGCTCCAAACCCTTGTGATCACAATGTTCCATAACACTTGTCCTCACAATGCTCCGTGATGACTGTCATCACAATAATCCATGCCCTTTTCATCACAATGCTCCATGCCCTTTGTCATCAAAATTCTCAATACACTTGTCATCACAATGCTCCCTGACACTTGTCATCAGAATGCTCCTTGAACCCTGTCACGAAAATGCTCCATGCCTTTTTCATCACAAAGCCCCATGCCCTTCTCATCCCAATGCTCCATGCCATTGTCATCAATATACTACACAAGCTTGTCATCAGAATGCTCCATGACCCTTGTCATCACAATTCTCCATGCACTTGTCAGCACAATGCTCCCTGACACTTGTCATCACAATGCTCCAAGCCATTGTCATCACAATGCTCCATTACCTTTGTGATCAGAATCCTCATTGGAAGTTTGCATCACAATGCTCCATGCCATTGTCATCACAATGGGCCATTACATATGTCATCACAATGCTCCCTGACACCTCTCTTTACAATACTGCATTACCTGGTCATCACAATGCTCCCTGCCGTTCTCATCACAATGCACCACACCCTTGTCATCAAAATGCTCCATGACCTTTGTCATCACCAAGCTCCATGACCCTTGGCATCACAATGCTCCATGTCATTGTCATCACAATGCTCCATGAACCCTCTCATCACATTGCTCCATGCCCTTGTCATCACAAAGCTCCATGGCACTTGTCATCACAATGCTCGATGCCCTTCTCATCACAATGCTCCATGCCCTTGTCATTACAATCCTCCATGACCCATGTATCACAGTGTACCGTGCCCTTGTCATCACAATGCGCCATGCCCACTCTCATCACAATAATCCATGAAATATTTCAGACCAATGCTCAATGCACTTCTCATCACAATGCTCCATTACCTCTGTCATAACAAGCTCCATGACCCCTGCCATCACAATGTTCCACGGCCTTGTCATCACAAGGCTCCAGGACCCTTGTCAGCACAATGCTCCAAGACCCATGTAATCACAATGCTCCATGCCCTTGTCATCACAAAGCTCCATGACGCATGTCATCACAATGTTCCATGGCCTTCGCCTCACAATGCTCCATGCCCTTGTCATCACAATGCTTCAAGACCCCCGTAATCACAATGCTCCATTCCCCTTTTCATAAGAATGCTCCTTTAGACTTGTCATCACAAGTCTCATTGGTCATCTCATCACAATGCTCCAAGACCTTGTCATCAACATGCTCCATTCCCTTGTCATCACAATGCTCCATGACCCCTGTCATCACAATACTCCATGCACATTTTTAGCCCAATGCTCCATGACCCTTGTCATCACAATGATCCATGCCCTTGTCATCACAATGCTCCATGCACTTGTCAGCACAATGCTCCCTGATCCTTGTCATCACAATGCTCCAAACCATTGTCACCAAAATGCTCCATTACCTTTGTCATCAGAATCCTCCATGACACTTGGCATCACAATGCTCCATGCCATTGTCATCACAATGCTCCATGACCCCTGTCATCACAATGCTCCGTGACTACAGTCATCACAATGCTTCATAACGTTTGTCATCACAACAATCCATGCCCGCGTCATCACAAGGCTCTGTGACCTTTGTAACCACAATGCTCCGTGACCCTTGTCATCACAATGCTCCATGCCTTTGTCAAAACAATGCTCCATGACCTTTGTCATCAAATTGTGCCATTCGCTTTTCACCACAATGATCCACAACCTTGTCATCGCTATGCTCCATAAACCTTGTAATCACAATGCTCCATGCACTTCTCATCCAAATACTCTCTCACATGAGATATCACAATGTTCCATCACTAATCAACACAATCCTCCCTCACCCCTGTTATCACAATGTTCCATGACCCCTGTCATCACAATGCTACATCCCCTTATCAGCACAATGTTCCATGACCCCTGACATCACAATGTTCCATAACCCCTGTCATCAAAATGCTCCATGACCCTTTTCATCCCAAAGCTCCATGACCCCTGGGATCACAATGTTCTATAACCCCTGGCATCAAAATGTTCCATTACACTTTTCATCAAATTGCTGCATGACCCTGTCATCAAAATGCTCCCTGCCCTTCTCATCACAATGCACCACACACTTGTCATCAAAATGCTCCATGACCTTTGTCATCACAAAGCTCCATGACCCTTGGCATCACAATGCTCCATGTCATTGTCATCACAATGCTCCATGAACCCTCTCATCACATTGCTCCATGTCCTTGTCATCACAAAGCTCCATGACACTTGTCATCACAATGCTCGATGCCATTCTCATCACAATGCTCCATGACCTTGTCATTACAATCCTCCATGACCCATGTATCACAGTGTACCGTGCCCTTGTCATGACAAACCGCCATGCCCACTCTCATCACAGTAATCCATGAAACATTTCAGATCAATGCTCAATGCCCTTCTCATCACAATGCTCCGTTACCTCTGTCGTAACAATGCTCCATGACACCTGCCATCATAATATTCCACGGCCTTGTCATCACAAGGCTCCATGACCCTTGTCATCACAATGCTCCAAGATCCATGTAATCACAATGCTCCATGCCCTTGTCATCACAAAGCTCCATGACGCATGTCATCAGAATGTTCCATGGTCTTCTCAAAATGCTCCATGCCCTTGTCATCACAATGCTCGAAGACTCCAGTAATCACAATGTTCCATTCCCTTTTTCATCAGAATGCTCCATTAGATTTGTCATCACAAGTCTCCATGGTCATCTCCTCACAATGCTCCAAGACCTTGTCATCACCATGCTCCATTCCCTTGTCATCACAATGCTCCATGACCCCTGTCATCACAATACTCCATGAACATTTTCAGCCCAATTCTCTATGACCTTCTCATCACAATGCTCCATGACCAATATCATCACAATGCTCCATGACCACTGTCATCACAACACTCCATGACACCTGACAACATAATGATCCGGGACTCTTGTCATCACAATGCTCCAAGACCCCTGTAATCACAATGCTCCATGACCCCTGTCATCACAATACTCCATGAACATTTTCAGCCCAATGCTCCATGACCATTGTCATCACAATGATCCATGCCCTTGTCATCCCAATGTTCCATGACACTTGTTTTCACAAGGCTCTGTGACGCTTGTCACCACAGTGCTCCATGACAACTGTCATCACAATGCTCCATTCCTTTGTCAGCAAAATGCTAAATGGCCTTGTCATTACAATGCGCTAGGCGCTTGTCATCACAATACTCCATTACTGTTGTCATCACAATTTCCCATGAACCTTGGGATCACATTGCTTCATGCCCTTGACATCACAATGCTCCATGCTCCTTGAAATCAAAATGATCCATGACCTCTGTCATCACAATGCTCAAAACCCTTGTGATCACAATGTTCCATAACACTTGTCCTCACAACGCTCCATGATGCCTGTCATCTCAATACTCCATGCCCTTTTCATCACAATGTTCCATGACCATTGTCATCACAATTCTCAATACACTTGTCATCACAATGCTCCCTGACACTTGTCGTCAGCATGCTCCTTGAAACCTGTCACCAAAAGGCTACACGCCTTTTTCATCACAAAGCCCCATGCCGTTTTCATCCCAATGCTCCATGCCATTGTCATCAAAATATTCCACAAGCTTGTCATCAGAAAGCTCCATGACCCTTGTCATCACAATGCTCCATGCACTTGTCAGAACAATGCTCCCTGACCCTTGTCATTACAATGCTCCAAGCCATTGTCATCACAATGCTCCATTACCTTTGTGATCAGAATCCTCAATGGAAGTTTGCATCACAATGCTCCATGCCCTTGTCATCACAATGCTCGAAGACTCCAGTAATCACAATGTTCCATTCCCTTTTTCATCAGAATGCTCCATTAGATTTGTCATCACAAGTCTCCATGGTCATCTCCTCACAATGCTCCAAGACCTTGTCATCACCATGCTCCATTCCCTTGTCATCACAATGCTCCATGACCCCTGTCATCACAATACTCCATGAACATTTTCAGCCCAATTCTCTATGACTTTCTCATCACAATGCTCCATGACCACTGTCATCACAACACTCCATGACACCTGACAACACAATGATCCGGGACTCTTGTCATCACAATGCTCCAAGACCCCTGTAATCACAATGCTCCATGACCCCTGTCATCACAATACTCCATGAATATTTTCAGCCCAATGCTCCATGACCCTTGTCATCACAATGATCGATGCCCATGTTATCCCAATGTTCCATGACCCATGTATTCACAATGCTCCATGACGCTTGTCATCACAGTGCTCCAAGACACCTGTCATCACAATGCTCCATGCCTTTGTCAGCAAAATGCTACATGACCTTGTCATTACAATGCTCTATGCACTTGTCATCACAATACTCCATTTCCATTGTCATCACAATCCTCCATGAACTTTGGGATCACATTGCTTCATGCCCTTGTCATCACAATGCTCCATGCTCCTTGAAATCAAAATGATCCATGAACTCTGTCATCACAATGCTCCAAAACCTTGTGATCACAATGTTCCATAACACTTGTCCTCACAATGCTCCGTGATGACTGTCATCACAATAATCCATGCCCTTTTCATCACAATGCTCCATGACCTTTGTCATCACAATTCTCAATACACTTGTCATCACAATGCTCCCTGACACTTGTCATCAGAATGCTCCTTGAACCCTGTCACGAAAATGCTCCATGCCTTTTTCATCACAAAGCCCCATGCCCTTCTCATCCCAATGCTCCATGCCATTGTCATCAATATACTCCACAAGCTTGTCATCAGAATGCTCCATGACCCTTGTCATCACAATTCTCCATGCACTTGTCAGCACAATGCTCCCTGACAATTGTCATCACAATGCTCCAAGCCATTGTCATCACAATGCTCCATTACCTTTGTGATCAGAATCCTCAATGGAAGTTTGCATCACAATGCTCCATGCCATTGTCATCACAATGGGCCATTACATATGTCATCACAATGCTCCCTGACACCTCTCTTTACAATACTGCATTACCTGGTCATCACAATGCTCCCTGCCGTTCTCATCACAATGCACCACACCCTTGTCATCAAAATGCTCCATGACCTTTGTCATCACAAAGCTCCATGACCCTTGGCATCACAATGCTCCATGTCATTGTCATCACAATGCTCCATGAACCCTCTCATCACATTGCTCCATGCCCTTGTCATCACAAAGCTCCATGGCACTTGTCATCACAATGCTCGATGCCCTTCTCATCACAATGCTCCATGCCCTTGTCATTACAATCCTCCATGACCCATGTATCACAGTGTACCGTGCCCTTGTCATCACAATGCGCCATGCCCACTCTCATCACAATAATCCATGAAATATTTCAGACCAATGCTCAATGCACTTCTCATCACAATGCTCCATTACCTCTGTCATAACAAGCTCCATGACCCCTGCCATCACAATGTTCCACGGCCTTGTCATCACAAGGCTCCAGGACCCTTGTCAGCACAATGCTCCAAGACCCATGTAATCACAATGCTCCATGCCCTTGTCATCACAAAGCTCCATGACGCATGTCATCACAATGTTCCATGGCCTTCGCCTCACAATGCTCCATGCCCTTGTCATCACAATGCTTCAAGACCCCCGTAATCACAATGCTCCATTCCCCTTTTCATAAGAATGCTCCTTTAGACTTGTCATCACAAGTCTCCATGGTCATCTCATCACAATGCTCCAAGACCTTGTCATCAACACGCTCCATTCCCTTGTCATCACAATGCTCCATGACCCCTGTCATCACAATACTCCATGCACATTTTTAGCCCAATGCTCCATGACCCTTGTCATCACAATGATCCATGCCCTTGTCATCACAATGCTCCATGCACTTGTCAGCACAATGCTCCCTGATCCTTGTCATCACAATGCTCCAAACCATTGTCACCACAATGATCCATTACCTTTGTCATCAGAATCCTCCATGACACTTGGCATCACAATGCTCCATGCCATTGTCATCACAATGCTCCATGACCCCTGTCATCACAATGCTCCGTGACTACAGTCATCACAATGCTTCATAACGTTTGTCATCACAACAATCCATGCCCGCGTCATCACAAGGCTCTGTGACCTTTGTAACCACAATGCCCCGTGACCCTTGTCATCACAATGCTCCATGCCTTTGTCAGAACAATGCTCCATGACCCTTGTCATCAAATTGTGCCATTCGCTTTTCACCACAATGATCCACAACCTTGTCATCGCTATGCTCCATAAACCTTGTAATCACAATGCTCCATGTACTTCTCATCCAAATACTCTCTCACATGAGATATCACAATGTTCCATCACTAATCAACACAATCCTCCCTCACCCCTGTTATCACAATGTTCCATGACCCCTGTCATCACAATGCTACATCCCCTTATCAGCACAATGTTCCATGACCCCTGACATCACAATGTTCCATAACCCCTGTCATCAAAATGCTCCATGACCCTTTTCATCCCAAAGCTCCATGACCCCTGGCATCACAATGTTCTATAACCCCTGGCATCAAAATGTTCCATTACACTTTTCATCAAATTGCTGCATGACCCTGTCATCAAAATGCTCCCTGCCCTTCTCATCACAATGCACCACACACTTGTCATCAAAATGCTCCATGACCTTTGTCATCACAAAGCTCCATGACCCTTGGCATCACAATGCTCCATGTCATTGTCATCACAATGCTCCATGAACCCTCTCATCACATTGCTCCATGTCCTTGTCATCACAAAGCTCCATGACACTTGTCATCACAATGCTCGATGCCATTCTCATCACAATGCTCCATGACCTTGTCATTACAATCCTCCATGACCCATGTATCACAGTGTACCGTGCCCTTGTCATGACAAACCGCCATGCCCACTCTCATCACAGTAATCCATGAAACATTTCAGATCAATGCTCAATGCCCTTCTCATCACAATGCTCCGTTACCTCTGTCGTAACAATGCTCCATGACACCTGCCATCATAATATTCCACGGCCTTGTCATCACAAGGCTCCATGACCCTTGTCATCACAATGCTCCAAGATCCATGTAATCACAATGCTCCATGCCCTTGTCATCACAAAGCTCCATGACGCATGTCATCAGAATGTTCCATGGTCTTCTCCTCACAATGCTCCATGCCCTTGTCATCACAATGCTCGAAGACTCCAGTAATCACAATGTTCCATTCCCTTTTTCATCAGAATGCTCCATTAGATTTGTCATCACAAGTGTCCATGGTCATCTCCTCACAATGCTCCAAGACCTTGTCATCACCATGCTCCATTCCCTTGTCATCACAATGCTCCCTGACACTTGTCGTCAGCATGCTCCTTGAAACCTGTCACCAAAAGGCTACACGCCTTTTTCATCACAAAGCCCCATGCCGTTTTCATCCCAATGCTCCATGCCATTGTCATCAAAATATTCCACAAGCTTGTCATCAGAAAGCTCCATGACCCTTGTCATCACAATGCTCCATGCACTTGTCAGAACAATGCTCCCTGACCCTTGTCATCACAATGCTCCAAGCCATTGTCATTCACAATGCTCCATTACCTTTGTCATCAGAATCCTCCATGACACTTGGCATCACAATGCTCCATGACATTGCCATCACAATGGGCCATTACATATGTCATCACAATGCTCCCTGACACCTACCTTCACAATACTGCATGACCTTTGTCATCACAAAGCTCCATGACCCTTGGCATCACAATGCTCCATGTCATTGTCATCACAATGCTCCATGAACTCTCTCATCACATTGCTCCATGCCCTTCTCATCACAAAGCTCCATGGCACTTGTCATCACAATGCTCGATGCCCTTCTCATCACAATGCTCCATGCCCTTGTCATTACAATCCTCCATGACCCATGTATCACAGTGTACCGTGCCCTTGTCATCACAATGCGCCATGCCCACTCTCATCACAATAATCCATGAAATATTTCAGACCAATGCTCAATGCACTTCTCATCACAATGCTCCATTACCTCTGTCATAACAAGCTCCATGACCCCTGCCATCACAATGTTCCACGGCCTTGTCATCACAAGGCTCCAGCACCCTTGTCAGCACAATGCTCCAAGACCCATGTAATCACAATGCTCCATGCCCTTGTCATCACAAAGCTCCATGACGCATGTCATCACAATGTTCCATGGCCTTCGCCTCACAATGATCCATGCCCTTGTCATCACAATGCTTCAAGACCCCCGTAATCACAATGCTCCATGCCCCTTTTCATAAGAATGCTCCATTAGACTTGTCATCACAAGTCTCCATGGTCATCTCATCACAATGCTCCAAGACCTTGTCATCAACATGCTCCATTCCCTTGTCATCACAATGCTCCATGACCCCTGTCATCACAATACTCCATGCACATTTTTAGCCCAATGCTCCATGACCCTTGTCATCACAATGATCCATGCCCTCGTCATCACAATGCTCCATGCACTTGTCAGCACAATGCTCCCTGATCCTTGTCATCACAATGCTCCAAACCATTGTCACCACAATGCTCCATTACCTTTGTCATCAGAATCCTCCATGACACTTGGCATCACAGTGCTCCATGGCATTGTCATCACAATGCTCCATGACCCCTGTCATCACAATGCTCCGTGACTACAGTCATCACAATGCTTCATAACGTTTGTCATCACAACAATCCATGCCCACGTCATCACAAGGCTCTGTGACCTTTGTAACCACAATGCTCCGTTACCCTTGTCATCACAATGCTCCATGCCTTTGTCAGAACAATGCTCCATGACCCTTGTCATCAAATTGTGCCATAAGCTTTTCACCACAATGATCCACAACCTTGTCATCGCTATGCTCCATAAACCTTGTAATCACAATGCTCCATGCACTTCTCATTCAAATACTCTCTCACATGAGATATCACAATGTTCCATCACTAGTCATCACAATCCTCCCTCACCCCTGTTATCACAATGTTCCATGACCCCTGTCATCACAATGCTACATCCCCTTATCAGCACAATGTTCCATGACCCCTGACATCACAATGTTCCATAACCCCTGTCATCAAAATGCTCCATGACCCTTTTCATCCCAAAGCTCCATGACCCCTGGCATCACAATGTTCTATAACCCCTGGCATCAAAATGTTCCATTACACTTTTCATCAAATTGCTGCATGACCCTGTCATCAAAATGCTCCCTGCCCTTCTCATCACAATGCACCACACACTTGTCATCAAAATGCTCCATGACCTTTGTCATCACAAAGCTCCATGACCCTTGGCATCACAATGCTCCATGTCATTGTCATCACAATGCTCCATGAACCCTCTCATCACATTGCTCCATGTCCTTGTCATCACAAAGCTCCATGACACTTGTCATCACAATGCTCGATGCCATTCTCATCACAATGCTCCATGACCTTGTCATTACAATCCTCCATGACCCATGTATCACAGTGTACCGTGCCCTTGTCATGACAAACCGCCATGCCCACTCTCATCACAGTAATCCATGAAACATTTCAGATCAATGCTCAATGCCCTTCTCATCACAATGCTCCGTTACCTCTGTCGTAACAATGCTCCATGACACCTGCCATCATAATATTCCACGGCCTTGTCATCACAAGGCTCCATGACCCTTGTCATCACAATGCTCCAAGATCCATGTAATCACAATGCTCCATGCCCTTGTCATCACAAAGCTCCATGACGCATGTCATCAGAATGTTCCATGGTCTTCTCCTCACAATGCTCCATGCCCTTGTCATCACAATGCTCGAAGACTCCAGTAATCACAATGATCCATTCCCTTTTTCATCAGAATGCTCCATTAGATTTTTCATCACAAGTCTCCATGGTCATCTCCTCACAATGCTCCAAGACCTTGTCATCACCATGCTCCATTCCCTTGTCATCACAATGCTCCATGACCCCTGTCATCACAATAATCCATGAACATTTTCAGCCAAATTCTCTATGACCTTCTCATCACAATGCTCCATGACCAATATCATCACAATGCTCCATGACCACTGTCATCACAACACTCCATGACACCTGACAACACAATGATCCGGGACTCTTGTCATCACAATGCTCCAAGACCCCTGTAATCACAATGCTCCATGACCCCTGTCATCACAATACTCCATGAACATTTTCAGCCCAATGCTCCATTACCATTGTCATCACAATGATCCATGCCCATGTTATCCCAATGTTCCATGACCCATGTATTCACAATGCTCCATGACGCTTGTCATCACAGTGCTACATGACACCTGTCATCACAATGATCCATGCCTTTGTCAGCAAAATGCTACATGACCTTGTCATTACAATGCTCTATGCACTTGTCATCACAATACTCCATTTCCATTGTCATCACAATCCTCCATGAACTTTGGGATCACATTGCTTCATGCCCTTGTCATCACAATGCTCCATGCTCCTTGAAATCAAAATGATCCATGACCTCTGTCATCACAATGCTCCAAACCCTTGTGATCACAATGTTCCATAACACTTGTCCTCACAACGCTCCATGATGCCTGTCATCACAATAATCCATGCCCTTTTCATCACAATGCTCCATGACCTTTGTCATCACAATTCTCAATACACTTGTCATCACAATGCTCCCTGACACTTGTCGTCAGAATGCTCCTTCAACCCTGTCACGAAAAGGCTCCATGCCTTTTTCATCACAAAGCCCCATGCCCTTTTCATCCCAATGCTCCATGCCATTGTCATCAAAATACTCCACAAGCTTTTCATCAGAATGCTCCATGACCCTTGTCATCACAATTCTCCATGCACTTGTCAGCACAATGCTCCCTGACACTTGTCATCACAATGCTCCAAGCCATTGTCATCACAATGCTCCATTACCTTTGTGATCAGAATCCTCAATGGAAGTTTGCATCACAATGCTCCATGCCATTGTCATCACAATGGGCCATTACATATGTCATCACAATGCTCCCTGACACCTCTCTTGACAATACTGCATTACCTGGTCATCACAATGCTCCCTGCCGTTCTCATCACAATGCACCACACCCTTGTCATCAAAATGCTCCATGACTTTTGTCATCACAAAGCTCCATGACCCTTGGCATCACAATGCTCCATGTCATTGTCATCCAATGCTCCATGAACCCTCTCATCACATTGCTCCATGCCCTTCTCATCACAAAGCTCCATGGCACTTGTCATCACAATGCTCGATGCCCTTCTCATAACAATGCTCCATGCCCTTGTCATTACAATCCTCCATGACCCATGTATCACAGTGTACCGTGCCCTTGTCATCACAATGCGCCATGCCCACTCTCATCACAATAATCCATGAAATATTTCAGACCAATGCTCAATGCACTTCTCATCACAATGCTCCATTACCTCTGTCATAACAAGCTCCATGACCCCTGCCATCACAATGTTCCACGGCCTTGTCATCACAAGGCTCCAGCACCCTTGTCAGCACAATGCTCCAAGACCCATGTAATCACAATGCTCCATGCCCTTGTCATCACAAAGCTCCATGACGCATGTCATCACAATGTTCCATGGCCTTCGCCTCACAATGCTCCATGCCCTTGTCATCACAATGCTTCAAGACCCACGTAATCACAATGCTCCATGCCCCTTTTCATAAGAATGCTCCATTAGACTTGTCATCACAAGTCTCCATGGTCTTCTCATCACAATGCTCCAAGACCTTGTCATCAACATGCTCCATTCCCTTGTCATCACAATGCTCCATGACCCCTGTCATCACAATACTCCATGAACATTTTCAGCCCAATTCTCTATGACCTTCTCATCACAATGCTCCATGACCAATATCATCACAATGCTCCATGACCACTGTCATCACAACACTCCATGACACCTGACAACATAATGATCCGGGACTCTTGTCATCACAATGCTCCAAGACCCCTGTAATCACAATGCTCCATGACCCCTGTCATCACAATACTCCATGAACATTTTCAGCCCAATTATCTATGACCTTCTCATCACAATGCTCCATGACCAAAATCATCACAATGCTCAATGCCTTTGTCAGAACAATGCTCCATGACCCTTGTCATCAAATTGTGCCATGCGCTTTTCACCACAATGATCCACAACCTTGTCATCGCTATGCTCCATAAACCTTGTAATCACAATGCTCCATGCACTTCTCATCCAAATACTCTCTCACATGTGATATCACAATGTTCCATCACTAGTCATCACAATCCTCCCTCACCCCTGTTATCACAATGTTCCATGACCCCTGTCATCACAATGCTACATCCCCTTATCAGCACAATGTTCCATGACCCCTTACATCACAATGTTCCATAACCCCTGTCATCAAAATGCTCCATGACCCTTTTCATCCCAAAGCTCCATGACCCGTGGCATCACAATGAACAATGCCCATCATCATAATGCTTCAGGCTATTGTCATCAAAATCAAATCAAAATGCTCCATGACCTCTGTCATCACAATGCTCAAAATCCTGGTGATAACAATGTTGCATAACACTTATCATCACAACACCCCATGACGCTCATCATCACAATTATCCATGGTCTTCTCATCACAAGGCTCCATGAACTTTGTCATCAAAATTCTCAATACACTTGTCATCACAATGCTAGCTGACACTTGTCGTCAGAATGCTCCTTGAACCCTGTCACAAAAAGGATCCCTGTCTTTTTCATCACAAAGACCCATGCCGTTTTCATCCCAATGCTGCATGCCATTGTCATCAAAATACACCACAGGCTTGTCATCAGAATGCTCCATGACCCTTGTCATCACAATTCTCCATGCACTTGTCAGCACAATGCTCCCTGACCCTTGTCATCACAATGCTCCAAGCCATTTTCATCACAATGCTCCATTACATTTGTCATCAGAATCCTCCATCACACTTGGCATCACAATGCTCCATGCCATTGTCATCACAATGCTCCATGTCTTTGTCAGCAAAATGCTACATGACCTTGTCATTACAATCCTCTATGCGCTTGTTATCACAATACTCCATTCCCATTGTCATCACAATCCTCCATCAACCTTGGGATCACATTGCTTCATGCCCTTGTCATCACAATGCTCCATGCTCCTTGAAATCAAAATGATCCATGACCTCTCTCATCACAATGCTCCAAACCCTTGTGATAACATTGTTCCATAACACTTGTCATCACAACGTTCCATGATGCCTGTCATTACAATACTCCATGCCCTTTTCATCACAATGCTCCATGACCATTGACATCAAAATTCTCAATTCACTTGTGATCACAATGCTCCCTGACACTTTTCATCAGAATGCTCCTTGAACCCCGTCACGAAAAGGCTCCATGCCTTTTTCATCACAATGCCCCATGCCATTTTCCTCACAATGTTCCATACCATTGTCATCAAAATACTCCACAAGCTTGTCATCAGAATGCTCCCGGACCCTTGTCATCACAAGGCTCCATTACCTTTCTCATCAGAATCCTCCATGACACTTGGCATCACAATGCTCCATGCCATTGTCATCACAATGGGCCATTACATATGTCATCACAATGCTCCCTGACACTTATCTTCACAATACTGCATGACCTGGTCATCACAATGCTCCATGCACTTGTCATCACAATAGGCCATTCCAACTGTCATCGCAACAAACCATGAAACTTATTACACCAATGTTCCCTGCACTTGTCATCACAATGCTCCATGCCCTTGTTATCACAATGCTCCATGACCCCTGTCATCACAATGCTCCTTTACTCCAGTCATCACAATGCTTCATAAACTTTGTCATCACAATGGTCCATTCCCTCGTCTTCAACAGTCTCTGTGACCATTTTAAACCCAATGCTCCATGAACTTTTCATCACAATTCTCTTTGACCCTTGTCATCACAATGCTCTATGCCTTTCTCAGCACAATGCTCCATGACCCTTGTCATCACAATGCTCCATGCACTTGTCAGCACAATGTTCCATGACACATGTCATCACAGTTCCCCATGACCCCTGTCATCACAATGCTCAGTGACTCCAGTCATCACAATGCTCCATAACGTTTTTCCTTAAAATGTTCCAAACCCACGTCATCACATGGCTCTGTGATATTTGTTACCACAATGCTCCATGAACTTTTCATTACAATTCTCTGTGACCCTCGTCATCACAATGCTACATGTCTTTGTCAGAACAATGCTCCATGACCATTGTCATCACAATGTGCCACGCACATTTCATCACAACGGTCCACAACCTTGTCATTGCAATGCTCCATAAACCTTTTAATCACAATGCTCCATGCACTTCTCATCAAAATGCGCTGTTACCAGAGATATCACAGTATTCCATCCCTAGTCATCACAATACTCCCTCACCCCTGTAATCACAATATTCCATGACCCTGTCATCACACTGCTACATCCCCTTATCAGCACAATGTTCCAAGACCCCTGACATCACAATGTTCCATAAACCATGTAATCAAAATGCTCCATGACCCTTTTCATCCCAAAGCTCCAAGACCCCTGACATCACAATGTTCTATAACCCCTGCCATCAAAATATTCCATTACACTTTTCATCAAATTGCTGCATGAACCGGTCATCAAAATTCTCCCTGCACTTCTCCTCACAATGCACCATGTCCTTGTCATCAAAATGCTCCATGACTGGTCAGCAGAAAGCTCCATGACCCCTGGCATCACAATGCTAAATGTCATTGTCATCACAATGCTCCATGAACCCTCTCATAACATTGCTCAATGCCCTTGTCATCACAAAGCTCCATGACACTTGTCATAACAATGCTCGATGCCCTTCTCATCACAATGCTTCATGCCCTTGTCATTACAATCCTGCATGACGAATGTATCATAGTGTTCCGTACCCTTGTCATCACAATGCTTCATGCCCACTCTCATCAAAAAAATACATGAAATATTTCAGACCAATGTTCCATGCCCTTCTCATCACAATGCTCCATTACCTCTGTCATAACAATGCACCCTGACCCCTGCCATCACAATGTTCCACGGCCTAGTCTTCACAAGGTTCCATGACAATTGTCATCACAATGCTGAAAACCACTGTTATCACAATGCTCCATGCCCTTCTTATCACTAAGCTCCATGACGCATGTCATCAGAATGTTCCATGGCCTTCTCATCACAATGCTCCATGCCCTTGTCATCACAATGCTCCAAGACCCTTGTAACCACAATGCTCCATGCCCCTTTTCATCTCAATGCTCCATGAACCCTGTCATCACAGTGCATGATGCCCATCTTCATAATACTTCAGTCTATTGTCATCACAATGAAATTAATATTCTCCATGACCTCTGACATCATAATGCTACAAACCCTTGTGATCACAATGTTCCATAAAACTTATCATCACAACACCCCATGACGCTCATCATCACAATTATCCATGGTCTTATCATCACAATGCTCCATGATCTTTGTCATCACGATGCTCAATACACTTGTCATCACAATGCTCCCTGACACTTGTCGTCAGTATGCTCCTTGAAAACTGTCATGACAAGGATCCATGCCTTTTTCATCACAATAATCCATGTCCTTTCCATCACAATGCTCCAAGATCCGTGTAATCAAAATGCTCCATGGCCTTGTCATCAAAAAGCTCCATGAGGCATGTCATCAGAATGTTTCCTGGCCTTCTCATCACAATGTTCCATGCCCTTTTCATCACAATGCTCCAAGACCCCTGTAATCACAATGCTCCATGCCCTTTTTCATCAGAATGCTCCATGAGATCTTTCATCACAAGTCTCAATGGTCTTCTCATCACAATGCTCCAGGACCTTGTCATCACCATGATCCATTCCCTTATCATCACAATGCTACATGACCCCTGTTATCTCAATAATCCATGAACATTTTCAGCCCAATGCTCCACGACCTTCTCATCACAATGCTCCATGGCCAATATCATCACAATGCTCCATGACCACAGTCATCACAACACTCCATGACAGCTGACAACACAATGATCCGGGACTCTTGTCATCACAATGCTCCATTCCCTAGTCGTCACAATGCTCTATGACACCTGTCATCACAACACTCCATGAACATTTTCAGCCCAGTGCTTCATGAAGCTTGTCATCACAAGGATCCATGCCCTTGTCATCCCAATGCTCCATGAACCATGTATTCACAATGCTCCTTGACGCTTGTCATCACAGAGCTCCATGACACATGTCATCACAATGCTCCATGCCTTTGTCAGCAAAATGCTACATGACCTTGTCATTATAATTCTCTATGCGCTTGTCATCACAATACTCCATTTCCATTGTCATCACAATCCTCCATGAACCTTGGGATCACATTGATTCATGCCCTTGTCATCACAATGCTCCATGCTCCTTGAAATCAAAATGATCCATGACCTCTGTCATCACAATGCTCCAAACCCTTGTGATCACAATGTTCCATAACACTTGTCATCACAACACTCCATGATGCCTGTCATCACAATACTCCATGCCCTTTTCATCACAATGCTCCATGACCTTTGTCACCACAATTCTCTTTACACTTGTCATCACAATGCTCACTGACACATGTCATCAGAATGCTCCTTGAAACCTGTCACGAAAAGGCTCCATGCCTTTTTCATCACGATGCCCCATGCCGTTTTCATCACATTGCTCCAGGCCATTTTCATTAAATACTCCACAAGCTTTTCATCAGAATGCTCCCTGACCCTTGTCATCACAATTCTCCATGCACTTGTCAGCACAATGTTCCCTGACCCTTGTCATCACAATGCTCCAAGCCATTGTCATCACAATGCTCCATGACCCCTGTCATCACAATAATCCATGAACATTTTCAGCCCAATGCTCCACGACCTTCTCATCACAATGCTCAATAGCCAGTATCATCACAATGCTCCATGACCACTGTCATCACAACACTCCATGACACCTGACAACACAATGATCCGGGACTCTTGTCATCACAATGCTCCATACCCTAGTCATCACAATGCTCGATGACCCCTGTTATCACAACACTCCATGAACATTTTCAGCCAAGTGCTCCATGACCCTTGTCAACCCAATGCTCCATGACACCTGTATTCACAATGCTCCTTGACGCTTCTCATCACAGTGCTCCATGACACTTGTCATCACAATGCTCCCTGACCCTTGTCATCAGTATGCTCCTTGAACCCTGTCATGACAAGTTTCCATGCATTTTTCATCACAATGATCCATGACCGTTTCATCACAATGCTCCAAGGTCCCTGTAATCACAATGCTCCATGCCCTTGTCATCACAAAACTCCATGACGCATGTCATAAGAATGCTCCATGGCCTTCTCATCACAGTGCTCTATGCCCTAGTCATAACAATGCTCCAAGACCCCTGTAATCACAATGCTCCATGTCTCTTTTCATCAGAATGCTCAATGAGACTTGCAATCACAAGTCTCCATGGTCTTCTCATCACAATGTTCCAGGACCTTGACATCACCATGATCCATTCCCTTGTCATCACAATGCTCCATGACCCCTTTCATCACAATAATCCATGAACATTTTCAGCCCAATGCTCCACGACTTCTCATTAAAATGCTCCATGCCCTTGCCATCACAATGCTCCATTACCCCTGTCATAACAATGCTCCATGACCCCTGCCATCACGATGTTCCATGGCCTTGTCATAACATGGCTTCATGACCCTTCTCATCACAATGCTCCAAGAACACTGTAATCACAATGCTCTATGCCCCTTTTTATCTCAATGATCCATGAACCCTGTCATCACAATGCACCCTGCCCATTATCATAATGCTTCATGGTCTTGTCATAACAACGAAATCAAAATGTTCCATGACCTCTGTCATAACAATGTTCCAAACCCTTGTGATCACAATATTCCATAACACTTGTCATCACAATGCCCCAGGATGCTCGTCATCACAGTTATCCATGGTCTTCTCATCACAATGCTCCATGACCTTCGTCATAACAATGCTCAATACACTTGTCATCAACATGCTCCCTGACACTTGTTGTCTGTATGCTCCTTGAACCCTGTCATGACTAGGCTTCATGCATTTTTCATCACAATGATCCATGCCCTTTTCAACACAATGCTCCAAGTCCCATGTAATCACAATGGTCCATGCCATTGTCATCACAATGCACCATGCCCACACTCATCACAATAATCTATGAAACTTGTCAGACCAATGCTCCATGCCACTGTCATCACAATGCTCCATGCCTTTGTCATCACAATGCTCCATGACCCCTGTCATCACAATGCTCCGTGACTCCAGTCATCACAATGCTTCATAACGTTTTTCATCACATTGGTCCATGCCCGCGTCATTACAAGGCTCTGTGACCTTTGTAACCACAATGCTCCATGAACTTTTCATCACAATTCTCTGAGAAACTTGTCATCACAATGCTCCATGTCTTTGTCAGAACAATGCTCCATGAACATTGTCATCACAATGTGCCACGCACATTTCATCACAACGTTCCAAACCTTGTCATTGCAATGCTCCATAAAACTTGTAATCACAATGGTCCATGCACTTCTCATCAAAATGCTCTCTCACCAGAGATATCACAATGTTCCATCACTAGTCATCACAATACACCCTCATCCTTGTAATCACAATGTTCCATGACACAGTTATCACAATGCTACATCCCCTTATCTGCACAATGTTCCATGACCCCTGCCATCACAATGTTCCATAAGCCCTGTCATCAAAATGCTCCATGACCCTTTCCATCCCAAAGCTCCAAGACCCCTGCCATCACAATGTTCTATAACCCATGCCATCAAAATGTTCCATTATACTTTTTATCAAATTGCTGCATGACGTGGTCATCAAAATGCTCCCTGCCCTTCTCATCAAAATGCTCCATGACTTGTCATCACAAAGCTCCAATCCCCTTGGCATCACAATGCTGCATGTCACTGTCATCACAATGCTCCATGAACCATCTCATCACATTGCTCCATGCCCTTGTCATCACACAGCTCCATGACAATTGTCATCACAATGCTCGATGCTCTTCTCATCACAATGCTCCATGCCCTTGTCATTACAGTCCTGCATGACCCATGTATCACAGTGTTCCGTGCCCTTGTCATCACAATGCTCCATGCCCACTCTCATCACAATAATCCATGAAATATTTCAGACCAAAGTTCCATACCCTTCTCATCACAATGCTCCATTACCCCTGCCATAACAATGCACCATGACAGCTGCCATCACAATGATCCACGGCCTAGTCATCACAAGGTTCCATGATAATTCTCATCACAATGCTCAAGACCCCTGATATCACAATGCTCCATGCCCTGGTCATCACAAAGCTCCATGAAGCACGTCATCAGAATGTTCCATGGCCTTCTCATCACAATGCTCCTTGCCCTTGTCATCACAATGCTCCAAGACCCTTGTCATCACAATGCTCCATGCCGCTTTTCATCTCTATGCTCCATGAACCCTGTCATCACAATGCACCATGCCCATCATCATAATGCTTCAGGCTATTGTCATCACAATGAAATCAATATTCTGCATGACCTCTGTCATCATAATGCTCCAAACCCTTGTGATCACAATGTTGCATAACACGTATCATCACAACACCCCATGACGCTCATCATCACAATTATCCATGGTCTTCTCATCACAATGCTCCATGATCTTTGTCATCACAATGCTCAATACACTTGTCATCACAATGCTCCCTGACCCTTGTCGTCAGTATGCTCCTTGAACCCTGTCATGACAAGTTTCCATGCATTTTTCATCACAATGATCCATGACCATTTCATCACAATGCACCAAGGTCCCTGTAATCACAATGCTCCATGCCATTGTCATCACAAAACTCCATGACTCATGTCATCAGAATGCTCCATGGCCTTCTCATCACAATGCTCTATGCCCTAGTCATAACAATGCTCCAAGACCCCTGTAATCACAATGCTCCATGCCCCTTTTCATCAGAATGCTCCATGAGACTTGCCATCACAAGTCTCCATGGCCTTCTCATCACAATGTTCCAGGACCTTGACATCACCATGATCCATTCCCTTATCATCACAATGCTCCATGACCCCTGTCATCACAATAATCCATGAATATTTTCAGCCCAATGCTCCACGACCTTCTCATCACAATGCTCCATTGCCAATATCATCACAATGCTCCATGACCACTGTCATCACAACACTCCATGACACCTGACAGCACAATGATCCAGGACTCTTGTCATCACAATGCTCCATTCCCTTGTCGTCACAATGCTACATGACACCTATCATCACAACTCTCCATGAACATTTTCAGCCCAGTGCTCCATGACACTTGTCATGACAATGATCCATGCCTTTGTCATCCCAATGCTCCATGACCACTGTATTCACAATGCTCCTTGACGCTTGTCATCACAGTGCTCCATGACACATGTCATCACAATGCTCCATGCCTTTGTCAGCAAAATGCTACATGACCTTGTCATTACAATGCTCTATGCGCTTGTCATCACAATACTCCATTTCCATTGTCATCACAATCCTCCATGAACTTTGGGATCACATTGCTTCATGCCCTTGTCATCACAATGCTCCAAGCTCCTTGAAATCAAAATGATCCATGACCTCTGTCATCACAATGCTCCAAACCCTTGTGAACACAATGTTCCATAACACTTGTCATCACAACGCTCCATGATGCCTGTCATCACAATACTCCATCCGCCTTTCATCACAATGTTCCATGACCTTTGTCACCACAATTCTCAATAAACTTGTCATCACAATGCTCAATACACTTGTCATCACAATGCTCCCTGACCCTTGTCGTCAGTATGCTCCTTGAACACTGTCATGACAAGTTTCCATGCATTTTTCATCACAATGATCCATGACCATTTCATCACAATGCTCCAAGTTCCCTGTAATCACAATGCTCCATGCCCTTGTCATCACAAAACTCCATGACGCATGTCATCAGAATTCTCCATGGCCTTCTCATCACTATGCTCTATGCCCTATTCATAACAATGCTCCCAGACCCCTGTAATCACAATGCTCCATGCCCCTTTTCATCAGAATGCTCCATGAGACTTGCCATCACAAGTCTCCATGGTCTTCTCATCACAATGTTCCAGGACCTTGACATCATCATGATCCATTCCCTTGTCATCACAATGCTCCATGACCCCTGTCATCAAAATAATCCATGAACATTTTCAGCCCAATGCTCCACGACCTTCTCATCACAATGCTCCATTGCCAATATCATCACAATGCTCCATGACCACTGTCATCACAACACTCCATGACACCTGACAACACAATGATCCAGGACTCTTGTCATCACAATGCTCCATTCCCTTGTCGTCACAATGCTACATGACACCTGTCAGCACAACTCTCCATGAACATTGTCAGCCCAGTGCTCCATGACCCTTGTCATCACAATGATCCATGCCCTTGTCATCCCAATGCTCCATGACCCCTTTATTCACAATGCTCCTTGACGCTTGTCATCACAGTGCTCCATGACACATGTCATCACAATGCTCCATGATGCCTGTCATCACAATACTCCATGCCCTTTCATCACAATGCTCGATGACCTTTGTCACCACAATTCTCAATACACTTGTCATCACAATGCTCCCTGACACTTGTCATCAGAATGATCCTTGAACCCTGTAAGGAAATGGCTCCATGCCTTTTTCACCACAATGCCCTATGCCATTTTCATCACAATGCTCCATGCCATTGTCATCAAAATCCTCCACAAGCTTGTCATCAGAATGCTCCATCACCCTTGTCATCACAATTCTCCATGCACTTGTCAGCACAATGCTCCCTGACCCTTGTCATCACAATGCTCCAAGCCATTGTCATCACAATGCTCCATTA
This sequence comes from Mesoplodon densirostris, assembly GCF_025265405.1. Taxonomy (NCBI): domain Eukaryota; kingdom Metazoa; phylum Chordata; class Mammalia; order Artiodactyla; family Ziphiidae; genus Mesoplodon; species Mesoplodon densirostris. The sequence continues at coordinate 9,757,018 of NW_026778195.1, read as the reverse complement.
CCTTTGTCATCAGAATCCTCCCTGACACTTGGCCTCACAATGCTCCATGCCATCCTCATCACAATGGGCCATTACATATGTGATCACAATGCTCCCTGACACCTGTCTTCACAATACGGCATGACCTGGTCATCACAATGCTCCATGCCCTTGTCATCACAGTGTGCCATTCCAATTCTCATCGCAATACTCCATGAAAGTTGTTAGACCAATGTTCCATGTCCTTGTCATCACAATGCTCCATACCCTTGTTATCACAATGCTCCATGAACCCTGTCATCACAATGCTCCGTGACTCCAGTCATCACAATGCCTCATGACCTTTGTCATCACAATGGTCCATGCCCTCGTCATCAACATTCTCTGTGACCTTTTTAACCACAATGCTCCATGAACATTTCATCACAATGCTCTTTGACCCTTGTCATCACAATGCTCTATGCCTTTCTCAGCACAATGCTCCATGACCCTTGTCATCACAATGCTCCATGCGCTTGTCAGCACAATGCTCCATGACACATGTCATCACAATGCACCATGCGTTTGTCATCACAGTGCTCCACAACATTGTCATCACAATGCTCCATAAAATTTGTCATCACAATGCTCCATGCACTTCTCATCAAAATGCTCTCTCACCACTGATATCACAATGCTACATCACTATTTGTCACAATACTCCCTCACTCCTGTCATCACAATGTTCCATGACTCCTGTCATCACAATGCTACATGCACATATCATCACAATGTTCGATGACCCCTGACATCACAATGTTCCATAACACATGTCATCAAAATGTTCCATGACACTTTTCATCAAATTGCTCCATGACCCTGTCATCAGAATGCTCCCTGCCCTTCTCATCACAATGCACAACGCCCTTGCCATCAAAATGCTCCATGACCTTTGTCATCACAAAGATCCATGACCCTTGGCATCACAATGCTCCATGTCATTGTCATCACAGTGCACCATGAACGCTCTCATCACATTGCTCCATGCCCTTGTCTTCACATAGCTCCAGGACACATGTCATCAGAATGCTCCATGGCCTTCTCATCACAATGCTCCAAGCCCTTGCCATCACAATGCTCCATTACCCCTGTCATAACAATGCTCCATGACCCCTGCCATCACGATGTTCCATGGCCTTGTCATCACAACGCTCCATGACCCTTCTCATCACAATGCTCCAAGAACACTGTAATCACAATGCTCTATGCCCCTTTTCATCTCAAAGATCCATGAACCCTGTCATCACAATGCACTATGCCCATCATCATAATGCTTCATGCTATTGTCATAACAACGAAATCAGAATGTTCCATGACCTCTGTCATAACAATGTTCCAAACCCTTGTGATCACAATATTCCATAACACTTGTCATCACAATGCCCCAGGATGCTCGTCATCACAATTATCCATGGTCTTCTCATCACAATGCTCCATGACCTTCGTCATCACAATGCTCAATACACTTGTCATCAACATGCTCCCTGACACTTGTTGTCTGTATGCTCCTTGAACCCTGTCATAACAAGGCTCCATGCCTTTTTCATCACAATGCTCCAAGTCCCATGTATTCACAATGGTCCATGCCATTGTCATCACAAAGCTCAATGACGCATGCCATCAGAATGCTCCTTGGTCTATTCTTCACAATGCTCCCTGCCCTTGTCTTCACAATGTTCCAAGACACCTGTAATCACAATCCTCCATTCCCCTTTTCATCAGTATGCTCCATGAGACTTGTCATCACAAGGCTCCATGGTTTTGTCATCACAATGCTCCAGGACCTTGTCATCACAATGCTTCACGACCTTGTCCTCAAAATTTTCAATGGCCTTTGTAATCATAATGCTCCAAACCCTAATCATCACAATGATCCATTATATTTGTCATCACAATCCTCCATTACATTTGGTATCACAAAGCTCCATGCCATTGTCATCGCCATGGACCATGACATATGTCATCACAATGCTCCCTGACACATGTCTTCACAATACTCCATGACCTTATCATCACAATGCTCCATGCCCTTGTCATCACAATGCACCATGCCCACTCTCATCACAATAATCTATGAAACTTGTCAGACCAATGCTCCATGCCACTGTCATCACAATTCTCCATGCCCTTGTCATCACAATGCTCCATGACCCCTGTCATCACAATGCTCCGTGACTCCAGTCATCACAATGCTTCATAACGTTTGTCATCACAATGGTCCATGCCCGCGTCATCACAAGGCTCTGTGACATTTGTAACCACAATGCTCCATGAACTTTTCATCACAATTCTCTGAGAAACTTGTCATCACAATGCTCCATGTCTTTGTCACAACAGTGCTCCATGAACATTGTCATCACAATGTGCCACGCGCATTTCATCACAACGTTCCAAACCTTGTCATTGCAATGCTCCATAAACCTTGTAATCACAATGGTACATGCACTTCTCATCGAAATGCTCTCTCACCAGAGATATCAAAATGTTCCATCACTAGTCATCACAATACACCCTCATCCTTGTAATCACAATGTTCCATGACACTCTCATCACAATGCTACATCCCCTTATCATCACAATGTTCCATGACCCCTGCCATCACAATGTTCCATAAGCCCTGTCATCAAAATGCTCCATGACCCTTTCCATCCCAAAGCTCCAAGACCCCTGCCATCACAATGTTCTATAACCCCTGCCATCAAAATGTTCCATTACACTTTTTATCAAATTGCTGCATGACCCGGTCATCAAAATGGTCCCTGCACTTCTCATCAAAATGCTCCATGACTTGTCATCCCAAAGCTCCAAGACCCTTGGCATCACAATGCTCCATGTCATTGTCATCACAATGCTCCCTGAACCCTCTCATCACAGTGCTCCATGCCCTTGTCATCACAAAGCTCCATGACACTTGTCATCACAATGCTCGATGCCCTTCTCATCACAATGCTCCATGCCCTTGTCATTACAGTCCTGCAGGACCCATGTATCACAGTGTTCCGTGCCCTTGTCATCACAATGCTCCATGCCCAATCTCATCACAATAATCCATGAAACATTTCAGACCAATGTTCCATACCCTTCTCATCACAATGCTCCATTACCCCTGTCATAACAATGCACCATGACACTTGCCATCACAATGATCCACGGCCTAGTAATCAAAAGGTTCCAGGATAATTCTCATCACATTGCTCAAGACCCCTGATATCACAATGCTCCATGCCCTGGTCATCACAAAGCTCCATGACGCACGTCATCAGAATGTTCCATGGCCTTCTCATCACAATGCTCCTTGCCCTTGTCATCACAATGCTCCTTGCCCTTGTCATCACTATGCTCCTAGACCCTTGTCATCACAATGCTCCATGCCGCTTTTCATCTCAATGCTCCATGAACCCTGTCATCACAATGCACCATGCCCATCATCATAGTGCTTCAGGCTATTGTCATCACAATGAAATCAATATTCTGCATGACCTCTGTCATCATAATGCTCCAAACCCTTGTGATCACAGTGTTGCATAACACGTATCATCACAACACCCCATGACGCTCATCATCACTATTATCCATGGTCTTCTCATCACAATGCTCCATGATCTTTGTCATCACAATGCTCAATACACTTGTCATCACAATGCTCCCTGACCCTTGTCGTCAGTATGCTCCTTGAACCCTGTCATGACAAGTTTCCATGCATTTTTCATCACAATGATCCATGACCATTTCATCACAATGCTCCAAGGTCCCTGTAATCACAATGCTCCATGCCCTTGTCATCCCAAAACTCCATGACGCATGTCATCAGAATGCTCCATGTCCTTCTCATCACAATTCTCTATGCCATAGTCATAACAATGCTCCAAGACCCCTGTAATCACAATGCTCTATGCCCCTTTTCATCAGAATGCTCCATGAGACTTGCCATCACAAGTCTCCATGGTCTTCTCATCACAATGTTCCAGGACCTTGACATCACAATGATCCATTCCCTTGTCATCACAATGCTCCATGACCCCTGTCATCACAATAATCCATGAATATTTTCAGCCCAATGCTCCACGACTTCTCATCACAATGCTCCATTGCCAATATCATCAAAATGCTCCATGACCACTGTCATCACAACACTTCATGACACCTGACAACACAATGATCCAGGACTCTTGTCATCACAATGCCCCATTCCCTTGTCGTCACAATGCTACATGACACCTGTCAGCACAACTCTCCATGAACATTTTCAGCCCAGTGCTCCATGACCCTTGTCATCACAATGATCCATGCCCTTGTCATCCCTATGCTCCATGACCCCTGTATTCACAATGCTCCTTGACGCTTGTCATCACAGTGCTCCATGACACATGTCATCACAATGCTCCATGCCTTTGTCAGCAAAATGCTACATGACCTTTTCATTACAATGCTGTATGCACTTGTCATCACAATACTCCATTTCCATTGTCATCACAATCCTCCATGAACTTTGGGATCACATTGCTTCATGCCCTTGTCATCACAATGCTCCATGCTCCTTGAAATCAAAATGATCCATGACCTCTGTCATCACAATGCTCCAAACCCTTGTGATCACAATGTTCCATAACACTTGTCATCACAACGCTCCATGATGCCTGTCATCACAATACTCCATGCCCTTTTCATCACAATGCTCCATGCACTTGTCAGCACAATGCTCCCTGATCCTTGTCATCACAATGCTCCAAGCCATTGTCATCACAATGCTCCATTACCTTTGTCATCAGAATCCTCCCTGACACTTGGCATCACAATGCTCCATGCCATCCTCATCACAATGGGCCATTACATATGTGATCACAATATTCCCTGACACCTGTCTTCACAATACGGCATGACCTGGTCATCACAATGCTCCATGCCCTTGTCATCACAGTGTGCCATTCCAACTCTCATCGCAATACTCCATGAAAGTTATTAGACCAATGTTCCATGCCCTTGCCATCACAATGCTCCATGCCCTTGTTATCACAATGCTCCATGACCCTGTCATCACAATGCTCCATGACTCCAGTCATCACAATGCTTCATGACCTTTGTCATCACAATGGTCCATGCCCTCGTCATCAACAGTCTCTGTGACCTTTTTAACCACAATGCTCCATGAAATTTTCATCACAATGCTCTTTGAACCTTGTCATCTCAATGCTCTATGCCTTTCTCAGCACAATGCTCCATGACCCTTGTCATCACAATGCTCCATGCGCTTGGCAGTACAATGCTCCATGACACATGTCATCACAATGCACAACGCCCTTGCCATCAAAATGCTCCATGACCTTTGTCATCACAAAGATCCATGACCCTTGGCATCACAATGCTCCATGTCATTGTCATCACAGTGCTCCATGAACGCTCTCATCACATTGCTCCATGCCCTTGTCTTCACATAGCTCCATGACACATGTCATCAGAATGCTCCATGGCCTTCTCATCACAATGCTCCAAGCCCTTGCCATCACAATGCTCCATTACCCCTGTCATAACAATGCTCCATGACCCCTGCCATCACGATGTTCCATGGCCTTGTCATCACAAGGCTCCATGACCCTTCTCATCACAATGCTCCAAGAACACTGTAATCACAATGCTCTATGCCCCTTTTCATCTCAATGATCCATGAACCCTGTCATCACAATGCACTATGCCCATCATCATAATGCTTCATGCTATTGTCATAACAACGAAATCAGAATGTTCCATGACCTCTGTCATAACAATGTTCCAAACCCTTGTGATCACAGTATTCCATAACACTTGTCATCAAAATGCCCCAGGATGCTCATCATCACAATTATCCATGGTCTTCTCATCACAATGCTCCATGACCTTCGTCATCAAAATGCTCAATACACTTGTCATCAACATGCTCCCTGACACTTGTTGTCTGTATGCTCCTTGAACCCTGTCATGACAAGGCTCCATGCCTTTTTCATCACAATGATCCATGCCCTTTTCATCACAATGCTCCAAGTCCCATGTAATCACAATGGTCCATGCCATTGTCATCACAAAGCTCAATGACGCATGCCGTCAGAATGCTCCTTGGTCTATTCTTCACAATGCTCCCTGCCCTTGTCTTCACAATGTTCCAAGACCCCTGTAATCACAATGCTCCATTCCCCTTTTAATCAGTATGCTCCATGAGAATTGTCATCACAAGGCTCCATGGTTTTCTCATCACAATGCTCCAGGACCTTGTCATCACAATGCTTCACGACCTTGTCATCAAAATTTTCAATGGCCTTTGTAATCATAATGCTCCAAACCCTAATCATCACAATGATCCATTATATTTGTCATCACAATCCTCCATTACATTTGGTATCACAAAGCTCCATGCCATTGTCATCGCCATGGACCATGACATATGTCATCACAATGCTCCCTGACACCTGGCTTCACAATACTCCATGACCTTATCATCACAATGCTCCATGCCCTTGTCATCACAATGCACCATGCCCACTCTCATCACAATAATCTATGAAAGTTGTCAGACCAATGCTCCATGCCACTGTCATCACAATTCTCCATGCCCTTGTCATCACAATGCTCCATGACCCCTGTCATCACAATGCTCCGTGACTCCAGTCATCACAATGCTTCATAACGTTTGTCATCACAATGGTCCATGCCCGCGTCATCACAAGGCTCTGTGACCTTTGTAACCACAATGCTCCATGAACTTTTCATCACAATTCTCTGAGAAACTTGTCATCACAATGCTCCATGTCTTTGTCACAACAGTGCTCCATGAACATTGTCATCACAATGTGCCACGCGCATTTCATCACAACGTTCCAAACCTTGTCATTGCAATGCTCCATAAACCTTGTAATCACAATGGTCCATGCACTTCTCATCAAAATGCTCTCTCACCAGAGATATCACAATGTTCCATCATTAGTCATCACAATACACCCTCATCCTTGTAATCACAATGTTCCATGACACTCTCATCACAATGCTACATCCCCTTATCATCACAATGTTCCATGACCCCTGCCATCACAATGTTCCATAAGCCCTGTCATCAAAATGCTCCATGACCCTTTTCATCCCAAAGCTCCAAGACCCCTGCCATCACAATGTTCTATAACCCCTGCCATCAAAATGTTCCATTACACTTTTTATCAAATTGCTGCATGACCCGGTCATCAAAATGCTTCCTGCCCTTCTCATCAAAATGCTCCATGACTTGTCATCACAAAGCTCCAAGACCCTTGGCATCACAATGCTCCATGTCATTGTCATCACAATGCTCCATGAACCCTCTCATCACATTGCTCCATGCCCTTGTCATCACAAAGCTCCATGACACTTGTCAACACAATGCTCGATGCCCTTCTCATCACAATGCTCCATGCCCTTGTCATTACAGTCCTGCCTGACCCATGTATCACAGTGTTCTGTGCCCTTGTCATCACAATGCTCCATGCCCACTCTCATCACAATAATCCATGAAACATTTCAGACCAAAGTTCCATACCCTTCTCATCACAATGCTCCATTACCCCTGTCATAACAATGCACCATGACACCTGCCATCACAATGATCCACGGCCCAGTCATCAAAAGGTTCCATGATAATTCTCATCACAATGCTCAAGACCCCTGATATCACAATGCTCCATGCCCTGGTCATCACAAAGCTCCATGACGCACGTCATCAGAATGTTCCATGGCCTTCTCATCACAATGCTCCTTGCCCTTGTCATCACAATGCTCCAAGACCCTTGTCATCACAATGCTCCATGCCGCTTTTCATCTCTATGCTCCATGAACCCTGTCATCACAATGCACCATGCCCATCATCATAATGCTTCAGGCTATTGTCATCACAATGAAATCAATATTCTGCATGACCTCTGTCATCATAATGCTCCAAACCCTTGTGATCACAATGTTGCATAACACGTATCATCACAACACCCCATGACGCTCATCATCACAATTATCCATGGTCTTCTCATCACAATGCTCCATGATCTTTGTCATCACAATGCTCAATACACTTGTCATCACAATGCTCCCTGACCCTTGTCATCAGTATGCTCCTTGAACCCTGTCATGACAAGTTTCCATGCATTTTTCATCACAATGATCCATGACCATTTCATCACAATGCACCAAGGTCCCTGTAATCACAATGCTCCATGCCATTGTCATCACAAAACTCCATGACTCATGTCATCAGAATGCTCCATGGCCTTCTCATCACAATGCTCTATGCCCTAGTCATAACAATGCTCCAAGACCCCTGTAATCACAATGCTCCATGCCCCTTTTCATCAGAATGCTCCATGAGACTTGCCATCACAAGTCTCCATGGCCTTCTCATCACAATGTTCCAGGACCTTGACATCACCATGATCCATTCCCTTATCATCACAATGCTCCATGACCCCTGTCATCACAATAATCCATGAATATTTTCAGCCCAATGCTCCACGACCTTCTCATCACAATGCTCCATTGCCAATATCATCACAATGCTCCATGACCACTGTCATCACAACACTCCATGACACCTGACAGCACAATGATCCAGGACTCTTGTCATCACAATGCTCCATTCCCTTGTCGTCACAATGCTACATGACACCTATCATCACAACTCTCCATGAACATTTTCAGCCCAGTGCTCCATGACACTTGTCATGACAATGATCCATGCCTTTGTCATCCCAATGCTCCATGACCACTGTATTCACAATGCTCCTTGACGCTTGTCATCACAGTGCTCCATGACACATGTCATCACAATGCTCCATGCCTTTGTCAGCAAAATGCTACATGACCTTGTCATTACAATGCTCTATGCGCTTGTCATCACAATACTCCATTTCCATTGTCATCACAATCCTCCATGAACTTTGGGATCACATTGCTTCATGCCCTTGTCATCACAATGCTCCAAGCTCCTTGAAATCAAAATGATCCATGACCTCTGTCATCACAATGCTCCAAACCCTTGTGAACACAATGTTCCATAACACTTGTCATCACAACGCTCCATGATGCCTGTCATCACAATACTCCATCCGCCTTTCATCACAATGTTCCATGACCTTTGTCACCACAATTCTCAATAAACTTGTCATCACAATGCTCAATACACTTGTCATCACAATGCTCCCTGACCCTTGTCGTCAGTATGCTCCTTGAACACTGTCATGACAAGTTTCCATGCATTTTTCATCACAATGATCCATGACCATTTCATCACAATGCTCCAAGTTCCCTGTAATCACAATGCTCCATGCCCTTGTCATCACAAAACTCCATGACGCATGTCATCAGAATTCTCCATGGCCTTCTCATCACTATGCTCTATGCCCTATTCATAACAATGCTCCAAGACCCCTGTAATCACAATGCTCCATGCCCCTTTTCATCAGAATGCTCCATGAGACTTGCCATCACAAGTCTCCATGGTCTTCTCATCACAATGTTCCAGGACCTTGACATCATCATGATCCATTCCCTTGTCATCACAATGCTCCATGACCCCTGTCATCAAAATAATCCATGAACATTTTCAGCCCAATGCTCCACGACCTTCTCATCACAATGCTCCATTGCCAATATCATCACAATGCTCCATGACCACTGTCATCACAACACTCCATGACACCTGACAACACAATGATCCAGGACTCTTGTCATCACAATGCTCCATTCCCTTGTCGTCACAATGCTACATGACACCTGTCAGCACAACTCTCCATGAACATTGTCAGCCCAGTGCTCCATGACCCTTGTCATCACAATGATCCATGCCCTTGTCATCCCAATGCTCCATGACCCCTTTATTCACAATGCTCCTTGACGCTTGTCATCACAGTGCTCCATGACACATGTCATCACAATGCTCCATGATGCCTGTCATCACAATACTCCATGCCCTTTCATCACAATGCTCGATGACCTTTGTCACCACAATTCTCAATACACTTGTCATCACAATGCTCCCTGACACTTGTCATCAGAATGATCCTTGAACCCTGTAAGGAAATGGCTCCATGCCTTTTTCACCACAATGCCCTATGCCATTTTCATCACAATGCTCCATGCCATTGTCATCAAAATACTCCACAAGCTTGTCATCAGAATGCTCCATCACCCTTGTCATCACAATTCTCCATGCACTTGTCAGCACAATGCTCCCTGACCCTTGTCATCACAATGCTCCAAGCCATTGTCATCACAATGCTCCATTACCTTTGTCATCAGAATCCTCCCTGACACTTGGCCTCACAATGCTCCATGCCATCCTCATCACAATGGGCCATTACATATGTGATCACAATGCTCCCTGACACCTCTCTTCACAATACGGCATGACCTGGTCATCACAATGCTCCATGCCCTTGTCATCACAGTGTGCCATTCCAATTCTCATCGCAATACTCCATGAAAGTTGTTAGACCAATGTTCCATGTCCTTGTCATCACAATGCTCCATACCCTTGTTATCACAATGCTCCATGAACCCTGTCATCACAATGCTCCGTGACTCCAGTCATCACAATGCCTCATGACCTTTGTCATCACAATGGTCCATGCCCTCGTCATCAACATTCTCTGTGACCTTTTTAACCACAATGCTCCATGAACATTTCATCACAATGCTCTTTGACCCTTGTCATCACAATGCTCTATGCCTTTCTCAGCACAATGCTCCATGACCCTTGTCATCACAATGCTCCATGCGCTTGTCAGCACAATGCTCCATGACACATGTCATCACAATGCACCATGCGTTTGTCATCACAGTGCTCCACAACATTGTCATCACAATGCTCCATAAAATTTGTCATCACAATGCTCCATGCACTTCTCATCAAAATGCTCTCTCACCACTGATATCACAATGCTACATCACTATTTGTCACAATACTCCCTCACTCCTGTCATCACAATGTTCCATGACTCCTGTCATCACAATGCTACATGCACATATCATCACAATGTTCGATGACCCCTGACATCACAATGTTCCATAACACATGTCATCAAAATGTTCCATGACACTTTTCATCAAATTGCTCCATGACCCTGTCATCAGAATGCTCCCTGCCCTTCTCATCACAATGCACAACGCCCTTGCCATCAAAATGCTCCATGACCTTTGTCATCACAAAGATCCATGACCCTTGGCATCACAATGCTCCATGTCATTGTCATCACAGTGCTCCATGAACGCTCTCATCACATTGCTCCATGCCCTTGTCTTCACATAGCTCCAGGACACATGTCATCAGAATGCTCCATGGCCTTCTCATCACAATGCTCCAAGCCCTTGCCATCACAATGCTCCATTACCCCTGTCATAACAATGCTCCATGACCCCTGCCATCAAGATGTTCCATGGCCTTGTCATCACAACGCTCCATGACCCTTCTCATCACAATGCTCCCAGAACACTGTAATCACAATGCTCTATGCCCCTTTTCATCTCAAACATCCATGAACCCTGTCATCACAATGCACTATGCCCATCATCATAATGCTTCATGCTATTGTCATAACAACGAAATCAGAATGTTCCATGACCTCTGTCATAACAATGTTCCAAACCCTTGTGATCACAATATTCCATAACACTTGTCATCACAATGCCCCAGGATGCTCGTCATCACAATTATCCATGGTCTTCTCATCACAATGCTCCATGACCTTCGTCATCACAATGCTCAATACACTTGTCATCAACATGCTCCCTGACACTTGTTGTCTGTATGCTCCTTGAACCCTGTCATAACAAGGCTCCATGCCTTTTTCATCACAATGCTCCAAGTCCCATGTATTCACAATGGTCCATGCCATTGTCATCACAAAGCTCAATGACGCATGCCATCAGAATGCTCCTTGGTCTATTCTTCACAATGCTCCCTGCCCTTGTCTTCACAATGTTCCAAGACACCTGTAATCACAATCCTCCATTCCCCTTTTCATCAGTATGCTCCATGAGACTTGTCATCACAAGGCTCCATGGTTTTGTCATCACAATGCTCCAGGACCTTGTCATCACAATGCTTCATGACCTTGTCATCAAAATTTTCAATGGCCTTTGTAATCATAATGCTCCAAACCCTAATCATCACAATGATCCATTATATTTGTCATCACAATCCTCCATTACATTTGGTATCACAAAGCTCCATGCCATTGTCATCGCCATGGACCATGACATATGTCATCACAATGCTCCCTGACACATGTCTTCACAATACTCCATGACCTTATCATCACAATGCTCCATGCCCTTGTCATCACAATGCACCATGCCCACTCTCATCACAATAATCTATGAAACTTGTCATACAAATGCTCCATGCCACTGTCATCACAATTCTCCATGCCCTTGTCATCACAATGCTCCATGACCCCTGTCATCACAATGCTCCGTGACTCCAGTCATCACAATGCTTCATAACGTTTGTCATCAGAATGGTCCATGCCCGCGTCATCACAAGGCTCTGTGACATTTGTAACCACAATGCTCCATGAACTTTTCATCACAATTCTCTGAGAAACTTGTCATCACAATGCTCCATGTCTTTGTCACAACAGTGCTCCATGAACATTGTCATCACAATGTGCCACGCGCATTTCATCACAACGTTCCAAACCTTGTCATTGCAATGCTCCATAAACCTTGTAATCACAATGGTACATGCACTTCTCATCAAAATGCTCTCTCACCAGAGATATCAAAATGTTCCATCACTAGTCATCACAATACACGCTCATCCTTGTAATCACAATGTTCCATGACACTCTCATCACAATGCTACATCCCCTTATCATCACAATGTTCCATGACCCCTGCCATCACAATGTTCCATAAGCCCTGTCATCAAAATGCTCCATGACCCTTTCCATCCCAAAGCTCCAAGACCCCTGCCATCACAATGTTCTATAACCCCTGCCATCAAAATGTTCCATTACACTTTTTATCAAATTGCTGCATGACCCGGTCATCAAAATGGTCCCTGCACTTCTCATCAAAATGCTCCATGACTTGTCATCCCAAAGCTCCAAGACCCTTGGCATCACAATGCTCCATGTCATTGTCATCACAATGCTCCCTGAACCCTCTCATCACATTACTCCATGCCCTTGTCATCACAAAGCTCCATGACACTTGTCATCACAATGCTCGATGCCCTTCTCATCACAATGCTCCATGCCCTTGTCATTACAGTCCTGCAGGACCCATGTATCACAGTGTTCTGTGCCCTTGTCATCACAATGCTCCATGCCCAATCTCATCACAATAATCCATGAAACATTTCAGACCAAAGTTCCATACCCTTCTCATCACAATGCTCCATTACCCCTGTCATAACAATGCACCATGACACTTGCCATCACAATGATCCACGGCCTAGTAATCAAAAGGTTCCAGAATAATTCTCATCACATTGCTCAAGACCCCTGATATCACAATGCTCCATGCCCTGGTCATCACAAAGCTCCATGACGCACGTCATCAGAATGTTCCATGGCCTTCTCATCACAATGCTCCTTGCCCTTGTCATCACAATGCTCCTTGCCCTTGTCATCACTATGCTCCTAGACCCTTGTCATCACAATGTTCCATGCCGCTTTTCATCTCAATGCTCCATGAACCCTGTCATCACAATGCACCATGCCCATCATCATAGTGCTTCAGGCTATTGTCATCACAATGAAATCAATATTCTGCATGACCTCTGTCATCATAATGCTCCAAACCCTTGTGATCACAATGTTGCATAACACGTATCATCACAACACCCCATGACGCTCATCATCACTATTATCCATGGTCTTCTCATCACAATGCTCCATGATCTTTGTCATCACAATGCTCAATACACTTGTCATCACAATGCTCCCTGACCCTTGTCGTCAGTATGCTCCTTGAACCCTGTCATGACAAGTTTCCATGCATTTTTCATCACAATGATCCATGACCATTTCATCACAATGCTCCAAGGTCCCTGTAATCACAATGCTCCATGCCCTTGTCATCCCAAAACTCCATGACGCATGTCATCAGAATGCTCCATGGCCTTCTCATCACAATTCTCTATGCCATAGTCATAACAATGCTCCAAGACCCCTGTAATCACAATGCTCTATGCCCCTTTTCATCAGAATGCTCCATGAGACTTGCCATCACAAGTCTCCATGGTCTTCTCATCACAATGTTCCAGGACCTTGACATCACAATGATCCATTCCCTTGTCATCACAATGCTCCATGACCCCTGTCATCACAATAATCCATGAATATTTTCAGCCCAATGCTCCACGACTTCTCATCACAATGCTCCATTGCCAATATCATCAAAATGCTCCATGACCACTGTCATCACAACACTTCATGACACCTGACAACACAATGATCCAGGACTCTTGTCATCACAATGCCCCATTCCCTTGTCGTCACAATGCTACATGACACCTGTCAGCACAACTCTCCATGAACATTTTCAGCCCAGTGCTCCATGACCCTTGTCATCACAATGATCCATGCCCTTGTCATCCCTATGCTCCATGACCCCTATATTCACAATGCTCCTTGACGCTTGTCATCACAGTGCTCCATGACACATGTCATCACAATGCTCCATGCCTTTGTCAGCAAAATGCTACATGACCTTTTCATTACAATGCTGTATGCACTTGTCATCACAATACTCCATTTCCATTGTCATCACAATCCTCCATGAAATTTGGGATCACATTGCTTCATGCCCTTGTCATCACAATGCTCCATGCTCCTTGAAATCAAAATGATCCATGACCTCTGTCATCACAATGCTCCAAACCCTTGTGATCACAATGTTCCATAACACTTGTCATCACAACGCTCCATGATGCCTGTCATCACAATACTCCATGCCCTTTTCATCACAATGCTCCATGCACTTGTCAGCACAATGCTCCCTGATCCTTGTCATCACAATGCTCCAAGCCATTGTCATCACAATGCTCCATTACCTTTGTCATCAGAATCCTCCCTGACACTTGGCATCACAATGCTCCATGCCATCCTCATCACAATGGGCCATTACATATGTGATCACAATATTCCCTGACACCTGTCTTCACAATACGGCATGACCTGGTCATCACAATGCTCCATGCCCTTGTCATCACAGTGTGCCATTCCAACTCTCATCGCAATACTCCATGAAAGTTATTAGACCAATGTTCCATGCCCTTGCCATCACAATGCTCCATGCCCTTGTTATCACAATGCTCCATGACCCTGTCATCACAATGCTCCATGACTCCAGTCATCACAATGCTTCATGACCTTTGTCATCACAATGGTCCATGCCCTCGTCATCAACAGTCTCTGTGACCTTTTTAACCACAATGCTCCATGAAATTTTCATCACAATGCTCTTTGAACCTTGTCATCTCAATGCTCTATGCCTTTCTCAGCACAATGCTCCATGACCCTTGTCATCACAATGCTCCATGCGCTTGGCAGTACAATGCTCCATTACACATGTCATCACAATGCACAACGCCCTTGCCATCAAAATGCTCCATGACCTTTGTCATCACAAAGATCCATGACCCTTGGCATCACAATGCTCCATGTCATTGTCATCACAGTGCTCCATGAACGCTCTCATCACATTGCTCCATGCCCTTGTCTTCACATAGCTCCATGACACATGTCATCAGAATGCTCCATGGCCTTCTCATCACAATGCTCCAAGCCCTTGCCATCACAATGCTCCATTACCCCTGTCATAACAATGCTCCATGACCCCTGCCATCACGATGTTCCATGGCCTTGTCATCACAAGGCTCCATGACCCTTCTCATCACAATGCTCCAAGAACACTGTAATCACAATGCTCTATGCCCCTTTTCATCTCAATGATCCATGAACCCTGTCATCACAATGCACTATGCCCATCATCATAATGCTTCATGCTATTGTCATAACAACGAAATCAGAATGTTCCATGACCTCTGTCATAACAATGTTCCAAACCCTTGTGATCACAGTATTCCATAACACTTGTCATCAAAATGCCCCAGGATGCTCATCATCACAATTATCCATGGTCTTCTCATAACAATGCTCCATGACCTTCGTCATCAAAATGCTCAATACACTTGTCATCAACATGCTCCCTGACACTTGTTGTCTGTATGCTCCTTGAACCCTGTCATGACAAGGCTCCATGCCTTTTTCATCACAATGATCCATGCCCTTTTCATCACAATGCTCCAAGTCCCATGTAATCACAATGGTCCATGCCATTGTCATCACAAAGCTCAATGACGCATGCCGTCAGAATGCTCCTTGGTCTATTCTTCACAATGCTCCCTGCCCTTGTCTTCACAATGTTCCAAGACCCCTGTAATCACAATGCTCCATTCCCCTTTTCATCAGTATGCTCCATGAGAATTGTCATCACAAGGCTCCATGGTTTTCTCATCACAATGCTCCAGGACCTTGTCATCACAATGCTTCACGACCTTGTCATCAAAATTTTCAATGGCCTTTGTAATCATAATGCTCCAAACCCTAATCATCACAATGATCCATTATATTTGTCATCACAATCCTCCATTACATTTGGTATCACAAAGCTCCATGCCATTGTCATCGCCATGGACCATGACATATGTCATCACAATGCTCCCTGACACCTGGCTTCACAATACTCCATGACCTTATCATCACAATGCTCCATGCCCTTGTCATCACAATGCACCATGCCCACTCTCATCACAATAATCTATGAAAGTTGTCAGACCAATGCTCCATGCCACTGTCATCACAATTCTCCATGCCCTTGTCATCACAATGCTCCATGACCCCTGTCATCACAATGCTCCGTGACTCCAGTCATCACAATGCTTCATAACGTTTGTCATCACAATGGTCCATGCCCGCGTCATCACAAGGCTCTGTGACCTTTGTAACCACAATGCTCCATGAACTTTTCATCACAATTCTCTGAGAAACTTGTCATCACAATGCTCCATGTCTTTGTCACAACAGTGCTCCATGAACATTGTCATCACAATGTGCCACGCGCATTTCATCACAACGTTCCAAACCTTGTCATTGCAATGCTCCATAAACCTTGTAATCACAATGGTCCATGCACTTCTCATCAAAATGCTCTCTCACCAGAGATATCACAATGTTCCATCATTAGTCATCACAATACACCCTCATCCTTGTAATCACAATGTTCCATGACACTCTCATCACAATGCTACATCCCCTTATCATCACAATGTTCCATGACCCCTGCCATCACAATGTTCCATAAGCCCTGTCATCAAAATGCTCCATGACCCTTTTCATCCCAAAGCTCCAAGACCCCTGCCATCACAATGTTCTATAACCCCTGCCATCAAAATGTTCCATTACACTTTTTATCAAATTGCTGCATGACCCGGTCATCAAAATGCTTCCTGCGCTTCTCATCAAAATGCTCCATGACTTGTCATCACAAAGCTCCAAGACCCTTGGCATCACAATGCTCCATGTCATTGTCATCACAATGCTCCATGAACCCTCTCATCACATTGCTCCATGCCCTTGTCATCACAAAGCTCCATGACACTTGTCAACACAATGCTCGATGCCCTTCTCATCACAATGCTCCATGCCCTTGTCATTACAGTCCTGCCTGACCCATGTATCACAGTGTTCTGTGCCCTTGTCATCACAATGCTCCATGCCCACTCTCATCACAATAATCCATGAAACATTTCAGACCAAAGTTCCATACCCTTCTCATCACAATGCTCCATTACCCCTGTCATAACAATGCACCATGACACCTGCCATCACAATGATCCACGGCCCAGTCATCAAAAGGTTCCATGATAATTCTCATCACAATGCTCAAGACCCCTGATATCACAATGCTCCATGCCCTGGTCATCACAAAGCTCCATGACGCACGTCATCAGAATGTTCCATGGCCTTCTCATCACAATGCTCCTTGCCCTTGTCATCACAATGCTCCAAGACCCTTGTCATCACAATGCTCCATGCCCCTTTTCATCTCAATGCTCCATGAACCCTGTCATCACAATGCACCATGCCCATCATCATAATGCTTCAGGCTATTGTCATCACAATGAAATCAATATTCTGCATGACCTCTGTCATCATAATGCTCCAAACCCTTGTGATCACAATGTTGCATAACACGTATCATCACAACACCCCATGACGCTCATCATCACAATTATCCATGGTCTTCTCATCACAATGCTCCATGATCTTTGTCATCACAATGCTCAATACACTTGTCATCACAATGCTCCCTGACCCTTGTCGTCAGTATGCTCCTTGAACCCTGTCATGACAAGTTTCCATGCATTTTTCATCACAATGATCCAAGAACATTTCATCACAATGCTCCAAGGTCCCTGTAATCACAATGCTCCATGCCCTTGTCATCACAAAACTCCATGACGCATGTCATCAGAATGCTCCATGGCCTTCTCATCACAATGCTCTATGCCCTAGTCATAACAATGCTCCAAGACCCCTGTAATCACAATGCTCCATGCCCCTTTTCATCAGAATGCTCCATGAGATTTGCCATCACAAGTCTCCATGGTCTTGTCATCACAATGTTCCAGGACCTTGACATCAAAATGATCCATTCCCTTGTCATCACAATGCTCCATGACCCCTGTCATCACAATAATCCATGAACATTTTCAGCCCAATGCTCCACGACCTTCTCATCACAATGCTCCATTGCCAATATCATCACAATGCTCCATGACCACTGTCATCAGAACACTCCATGACACCTGACAACACAATGATCCAGGACTCTTGTCATCACAATGCCCCATTCCCTTGTCGTCACAATGCTACATGACACCTGTCATCACAACTCTCCATGAACATTTTCAGCCCAGTGCTCCATGACCCTTGTCATCAAAATGATCCATGCCCTTGTCATCCCAATGCTCCATGACCCCTGTATTCACAATGCTCCTTGACGCTTGTCATCACAGTGTTCCATGACACCTGTCATCACAATGCTCCATGCCTTTGTCAGCAAAATGCTACATGACCTTGTCATTACAATGCTCTATGCGCTTGTCATCACAATACTCCATTTCCATTGTCATCACAATCCTCCATGAACTTTGGGATCACATTGCTTCATGCCCTTGTCATCACAATGCTCCATGCTCCTTGAAATCAAAATGATCCATGACCTCTGTCATCACAATGCTCCAAACCCTTGTGATCACCATGTTCCATAACACTTGTCATCACAACGCTCCATGATGCCTGTCATCAGAATACTCCATGCCCTTTTCATCACAATGCTCCATGACGTTTGTCACCACAATTCTCAATACACTTGTCATCACAATGCTCCATGACCTTTGTCACCACAATTCTCAATACACTTTTCATCACAATGCTCCCTGACACTTGTCATCAGAATGCTCCTTGAACACTGTCACGAAAAGGCTCCATGCCTTTTTCATCACAATGCCCCATGCCATTTTCTTCACAATGATCCATGCCATTGTCATCAAAATACTCCACAAGCTTGTCATCAGAATGCTCCATGAACCTTGTCATCACAATTCTCCATGCACTTGTCAGCACAATGCTCCCTGACCCTTGTCATCACAATGCTCCAAGCCATTGTCATCACAATGCTCCATTACCTTTGTCATCAGAATCCTCCCTGACACTTGGCATCACAATGCTCCATGCCATCCTCATCACAATGGGCCATTACATATGTGATCACAATGCTCCCTGACACCTGTCTTCACAATACGGCATGACCTGGTCATCACAATGCTCCATGCCCTTGTCATCACAGTGTGCCATTCCAACTCTCATCGCAATACTCCATGAAAGTTATTAGACCAATGTTCCATGCCCTTGCCATCACAATGCTCCATGCCCTTGTTATCACAATGCTCCATGACCCTGTCATCACAATGCTCCGTGACTCCAGTCATCACAATGCTTCATGACCTTTGTCATCACAATGGTCCATGCCCTCGTCATCAACAGTCTCTGTGACCTTTTTAACCACAATGCTCCATGAACTTTTCATCACAATGCTCTTTGACCCTTGTCATCACAATGCTCTATGCCTTTCTCAGCACAATGCTCCATGACCCTTGTCATCACAATGCTCCATGCGCTTGGCAGTACAATGCTCCATGACACATGTCATCACAATGCACAACGCCCTTGCTATCAAAATGCTCCATGACCTTTGTCATCACAAAGATCCATGACCCTTGGCATCACAATGCTCCATGTCATTGTCATCACAGTGCTCCATGAACGCTCTCATCACATTGCTCTATGCCCTTGTCTTCACATAGCTCCATGACACATGTCATCAGAATGCTCCATGGCCTTCTCATCACAATGCTCCATGCCCTTGCCATCACAATGCTCCATTACCCCTGTCATAACAATGCTCCAAGACCCCAGCCATCACGATGTTCCATGGCCTTGTCATCACAAGGCTCTATGACCCTTCTCATCACAATGCTCCAAGAACACTGTAATCACAATGCTCTATGCCCCTTTTCATCTCAATGATCCATGAACCCTGTCATCACAATGCACTATGCCCATCATCATAATGCTTCATGCTATTGTCATAACAACGAAATCAGAATGTTCCATGACCTCTGTCATAACAATGTTCCAAACCCTTGTGATCACAATATTCCATAACACTTGTCATCACAATGCCCCAGGATGCTCGTCATCACAATTATCCATGGTCTTCTCATCACAATGCTCCATGACCTTCGTCATCAAAATGCTCAATACACTTGTCATCAACATGCTCCCTGACACTTGTTGTCTGTATCCTCCTTGAACCCTGTCATGACAAGGCTCCATGCCTTTTTCATCACAATGATCCATGCCCTTTTCATCACAATGCTCCAAGTCCCATGTAATCACAATGGTCCATGCCATTGTCATCACAAAGCTCAATGACGCATGCCATCAGAATGCTCCTTGGTCTATTCTTCACAATGCTCCCTGCCCTTGTCTTCACAATGTTCCAAGACACCTGTAATCACAATGCTCCATTCCCCTTTTCATCAGTATGCTCCATGAGACTTGTCATCACAAGGCTCCATGGTTTTGTCATCACAATGCTCCAGGACCTTGTCATCACAATGCTTCACGACCTTGTCATCAAAATTTTCAATGGCCTTTGTAATCATAATGCTCCAAACCCTAATCATCACAATGATCCATTATATTTGTCATCACAATCCTCCATTACATTTGGTATCACAAAGCTCCATGCCATTGTCATCGCCATGGACCATGACATATGTCATCACAATGCTCCCTGACACCTGTCTTCACAATACTCAATTACCTTATCATCACAATGCTCCATGCCCTTGTCATCACAATGCACCATGCCCACTCTCATCACAATAATCTATGAAAGTTGTCAGACCAATGCTCCATGCCACTGTCATCACAATTCTCCATGCCCTTGTCATCACAATGCTCCATGACCCCTGTCATCACAATGCTCCGTGACTCCAGTCATCACAATGCTTCATAACGTTTGTCATCACAATGGTCCATGCCCGCGTCATCACAAGGCTCTGTGACCTTTGTAACCACAATGCTCCATGAACTTTTCATCACAATTCTCTGAGAAACTTGTCATCACAATGCTCCAAGTCTTTGTCAGAACAGTGCTCGATGAACATTGTCATCACAATGTGCCACGCGCATTTCATCACAACGTTCCAAACCTTGTCATTGCAATGCTCCATAAACCTTGTAATCACAATGGTTCATGCACTTCTCATCAAAATGCTCTCTCACCAGAGATATCACAATGTTCCATCATTAGTCATCACAATACACCCTCATCCTTGTAATCACAATGTTCCATGACACTCTCATCACAATGCTACATCCCCTTATCATCACAATGTTCCATGACCCCTGCCATCACAATGTTCCATAAGCCCTGTCATCAAAATGTTCCATGACCCTTTCCATCCCAAAGCTCCAAGACCCCTGCCATCACAATGTTCTATAACCCCTGCCATCAAAATGTTCCATTACACTATTTATCAAATTGCTGCATGAACCGGTCATCAAAATGCTCCCTGCACTTCTCATCAAAATGCTCCATGATTTGTCATCACAAAGCTCCAAGACCCTTGGCATCACAATGCTCCATGTCATTGTCATCACAATGCTCCATGAACCCTCTCATCACATTGCTCCATGCCCTTGTCATCACAAAGCTCCATGACACTTGTCATCACAATGCTCGATGCCCTTCTCATCACAATGCTCCATGCCCTTGTCATTACAGTCCTGCATGACCCATGTATCACAGTGTTCTGTTCCCTTGTCATCACAATGCTCCATACCCACTCTCATCACAATAATCCATGAAACATTTCAGACCAAAGTTTCATACCCTTCTCATCACAATGCTCCATTACCCCTGTCATAACAATGCACCATGACACCTGCCATCACAATGATCCACGGCCTTGTCATCAAAAGGTTCCATGATAATTCTCATCACAATGCTCAAGACCCCTGATATCACAATGCTCCATGCCCTGGTCATCACAAAGCTCCATGACGCACGTCATCAGAATGTTCCATGGCCTTCTCATCACAATGCTCCTTGCCATTGTCATCACAATGCTCCAAGACCCTTGTCATCACAATGCTCCATGCCGCTTTTCATCTCAATGCTCCATGAACCCTGTCATCACAATGCACCATGCCCATCATCATAATGCTTCAGGCTATTGTCATCACAATGAAATCAATATTCTGCATGACCTCTGTCATCATAATGCTCCAAACCCTTGTGATCACAATGTTGCATAACACGTATCATCACAACACCCCATGACGCTCATCATCACAATTATCCATGGTCTTCTCATCACAATGCTCCATGATCTTTGTCATCACAATGCTCAATACACTTGTCATCACAATGCTCCCTGACCCTTGTCGTCAGTATGCTCCTTGAACCCTGTCATGACAAGTTTCCATGCATTTTTCATCACAATGATCCATGACCATTTCATCACAATGCTCCAAGGTCCCTGTAATCACAATGCTCCATGCCCTTGTCATCACAAAACTCCATGACGCATGTCATCAGAATGCTCCATGGCCTTCTCATCACAATTCTCTATGCCCTAGTCATAACAATGCTCCAAGACCCCTGTAATCACAATGTTCCATGCCCCTTTTCATCAGAATGCTCCATGAGACTTGCCATCACAAGTCTCCATGGTCTTCTCATCACAATGTTCCAGGACATTGACATCACAATGATCCATTCCCTTGTCATCACAATGCTCCATGACCCCTGTCATCACAATAATCCATGAACATTTTCAGCCCAATGCTCCACGACCTTCTCATCACAATGCTCCATTGCCAATATCATCACAATGCTCCATGAACACTGTCATCAGAACACTCCATGACACCTGACAACACAATGATCCAGGACTCTTGTCATCACAAGGCCCCATTCCCTTGTTGTCACAATGCTACATGACACCTGTCATCACAACTCTCCATGAACATTTTCAGGCCAGTGCTCCATGACCCTTGTCATCACAATGATCCATGCCCTTGTCATCCCAATGCTCCATGACCCCTGTATTCACAATGCTCCTTGACGCTTGTCATCACAGTGCTCCATGACACCTGTCATCACAATGCTCCATGACTTTGTCAGCAAAATGCTACATGACCTTGTCATTACAATGCTCTATGCGCTTGTCATCACAATACTCCATTTCCATTGTCATCACAATCTTCCATGAACTTTGGGATCACATTGCTTCATGCCCTTGTCATCACAATGCTCCATGCTCCTTGAAATCAAAATGATCCATGACCTCTGTCATCACAATGCTCCAAACCCTTGTGATCACAATGTTCCATAACACTTGTCATCACAACGCTCCATGATGCCTGTCATCACAATACTCCATGCCCTTTTCATCACAATGCTCCATGAATGTCACCACAATTCTCAATACACTTGTCATCACAATGCTCCATAACGTTTGTCACCACAATTCTCAATACACTTGTCATCACAATGCTCCATGACCTTTGTCACCACAATTTTCAATACACTTGTCATCACAATGCTCCCTGACACTTGTCATCAGAATGCTCCTTGAACACTGTCACGAAAAGCCTCCATGCATTTTTCATCACAATGCCCCATGCCATTTTCTTCACAATGCTCCATGCCATTGTCATCAAAATACTCCACAAGCTTGTCATCAGAATGCTCCATGAACCTTGTCATCACAATTCTCCATGCACTTGTCAGCACAATGCTCCCTGACAATTGTCATCACAATGCTCCAAGCCATTGTCATCACAATGCTCCATTACCTTTGTCATCAGAATCCTCCCTGACACTTGGCATCACAATGCTCCATGCCATCCTCATCACAATGGGCCATTACATATGTGATCACAATGCTCCCTGACACCTGTCTTCACAATACGGCATGACCTGGTCATCACAATGCTCCATGCCCTTGTCATCACAGTGTGCCATTCCAACTCTCATCGCAATACTCCATGAAAGTTATTAGACCAATGTTCCATGCCCTTGCCATCACAATGCTCCATGCCCTTGTTATCACAATGCTCCATGACCCTGTCATCACAATGCTCCGTGACTCCAGTCATCACAATGCTTCATGACCTTTGTCATCACAATGGTCCATGCCCTCGTCATCAACAGTCTCTGTGACCTTTTTAACCACAATGCTCCATGAACTTTTCATCACAATGCTCTTTGACCCTTGTCATCACAATGCTCTATGCCTTTCTCAGCACAATGCTCCATGACCCTTGTCATCACAATGCTCCATGCGCTTGGCAGTACAATGCTCCATGACACATGTCATCACAATGCACAACGCCCTTGCCATCAAAATGCTCCATGACCTTTGTCATCACAAAGATCCATGACCCTTGGCATCACAATGCTCCATGTCATTGTCATCACAGTGCTCCATGAACGCTCTCATCACATTGCTCCATGCCCTTGTCTTCACATAGCTCCAGGACACATGTCATCAGAATGCTCCATGGCCTTCTCATCACAATGCTCCAAGCCCTTGCCATCACAATGCTCCATTACCCCTGTCATAACAATGCTCCATGACCCCTGCCATCACGATGTTCCATGGCCTTGTCATCACAAGGCTCCATGACCCTTCTCATCACAATGCTCCAAGAACACTGTAATCACAATGCTCTATGCCCCTTTTCATCTCAATGATCCATGAACCCTGTCATCACAATGCACTATGCCCATCATCATAATGCTTCATGCTATTGTCATAACAACGAAATCAGAATGTTCCATGACCTCTGTCATAACAATGTTCCAAACCCTTGTGATCACAATATTCCATAACACTTGTCATCACAATGCCCCAGGATGCTCGTCATCACAATTATCCATGGTCTTCTCATCACAATGCTCCATGACCTTCGTCATCAAAATGCTCAATACACTTGTCATCAACATGCTCCCTGACACTTGTTGTCTGTATGCTCCTTGAACCCTGTCATGACAAGGCTCCATGCCTTTTTCATCACAATGATCCATGCCCTTTTCATCACAATGCTCCAAGTCCCATGTAATCACAATGGTCCATGCCATTGTCATCACAAAGCTCAATGACGCATGCCATCAGAATGCTCCTTGGTCTATTCTTCACAATGCTCCCTGCCCTTGTCTTCACAATGTTCCAAGACACCTGTAATCACAATGCTCCATTCCCCTTTTCATCAGTATGCTCCATGAGACTTGTCATCACAAGGCTCCATGGTTTTGTCATCACAATGCTCCAGGACCTTGTCATCACAATGCTTCACGACCTTGTCATCAAAATTTTCAATGCCCTTTGTAATCATAATGCTCCAAACCCTAATCATCACAATGATCCATTATATTTGTCATCACAATCCTCCATTACATTTGGTATCACAAAGCTCCATGCCATTGTCATCGCCATGGACCATGACATATGTCATCACAGTGCTCCCTGACACCTGTCTTCACAATACTCCATGACCTTATCATCACAATGCTCCATGCCCTTGTCATCACAATGCACCATGCCCACTCTCATCACAATAATCTATGAAACTTGTCAGACCAATGCTCCATGCCACTGTCATCACAATTCTCCATGCCCTTGTCATCACAATGCTCCATGACCCCTGTCATCACAATGCTCCGTGACTCCAGTCATCACAATGCTTCATAACGTTTGTCATCAGAATGGTCCATGCCCGCGTCATCACAAGGCTCTGTGACCTTTGTAACCACAATGCTCCATGAACTTTTCATCACAATTCTCTGAGAAACTTGTCATCACAATGCTCCATGTCTTTGTCAGAACAGTGCTCCATGAACATTGTCATCACAATGTGCCACGCGCATTTCATCACAACGTTCCAAACCTTGTCATTGCAATGCTCCATAAACCTTGTATTCACAATGGTCCATGCACTTCTCATCAAAATGCTCTCTCACCAGAGATATCACAATGTTCCATCACTAGTCATCACAATACACGCTCATCCTTGTAATCACAATGTTCCATGACACTGTCATCACAATGCTACATCCCCTTATCATCACAATGTTCCATGACCCCTGCCATCACAATGTTCCATAAGCCCTGTCATCAAAATGCTCTATGACCCTTTCCATCCCAAAGCTCCAAGAACCCTGCAATCACAATGGTCTATATCCCCTGCCATCAAAATGTTCCATTACACATTTTATCAAATTGCTCCATGACCCGGTCATCAAAATGGTCCCTGCCCTTCTCATCAAAATCCTCCATGACTTGTCATCACAAAGCTCCAAGACCCTTGGCATCACAATGATCCATGTCATTGTCATCACAATGCTCCATGAACCCTCTCATCACATTGCTCCATGCCCTTGTCATCACAAAGCTCCATGAAACTTGTCATCACAATGCTCGATGCCCTTCTCATCACAATGCTCCATGCCCTTTTCATTACAGTCCTGCATGACCCTTGTATCACAGTGTTCCGTGCCCTTGTCATCACAATGCTCCATGCCCACTCTCATCACAATAATCCATGAAACATTTCAGACCAAAGTTCCATACCCTTCTCATCACAATGCTCCATTACCCCTGTCATAACAATGCACCATGACACCTGCCATCACAATGATCCACGGCCTAGTCATCAAAAGGTTCCATGATAATTCTCATCACAATGCTCAAGACCCCTGATATCACAATGCTCCATGCCCTGGTCATCACAAAGCTCCATGACGCACGTCATCAGAATGTTCCATGGCCTTCTCATCACAATGCTCCTTGCCCTTGTCATCACAATGCTCCAAGACCCTTGTCATCACAATGCTCCATGCCACTTTTCATCTCAATGCTCCATGAACCCTGTCATCACAATGCACCATGCCCATCATCATAATGCTTCAGGCTATTGTCATCAAAATGAAATCAATATTCTGCATGACCTCTGTCATCATAATGCTCCAAACCCTTGTGATCACAATGTTGCATAACACGTATCATCACAACACCCCATGACGCTCATCATCACAATTATCTATGGTCTTCTCATCACAATGCTTCATGATCTTTGTCATCACAATGCTCAATACACTTGTCATCACAATGCTCCCTGACCCTTGTCGTCAGTATGCTCCTTGAACCCTGTCATGACAAGTTTCCATGCATTTTTCATCACAATGATCCATGACCATTTCATCACAATGCTCCAAGGTCCCTGTAATCACAATGCTCCATGCCCTTGTCATCATAAAACTCCATGACGCATGTCATCAGAATGCTCCATGGCCTTCTCATCACAATTCTCTATGCCCTAGTCATAACAATGCTCCAAGACCCCTGTAATCACAATGCTCCATGCTCCTTTTAATCAGAATGCTCCATGAGACTTGCCATCACAAGTCTCCATGGTCTTCTCATCACAATGTTCCAGGACCTTGACATCACAATGATCCATTCCCTTGTCATCACAATGCTCCATGACCCCTGTCATCACAATAATCCATGAACATTTTCAGCCCAATGCTCCACGACCTTCTCATCACAATGCTCCATTGCCAATATCATCACAATGCTCCATGACCACTGTCATCAGAACACTCCATGACACCTGACAACACAATGATCCAGGACTCTTGTCATCACAATGCCCCATTCCCTTGTCGTCACAATGCTACATGACACCTGTCATCACAACTCTCCATGAATATTTTCAGCCCAGTGCTCCATGACCCTTGTCATCACAATGATCCATGCCCTTGTCATCCCAATGCTCCATGACCCCTGTATTCACAATGCTCCTTGACGCTTGTCATCACAGTGCTCCATGTCACCTGTCATCACAATGCTCCATGCCTTTGTCAGCAAAATGCTACATGACCTTGTCATTACAATGCTCTATGTGCTTGTCATCACAATACTCCATTTCCATTGTCATCACAATCCTCCATGAACTTTGGGATCACATTGCTTCATGCCCTTGTCATCACAATGATCCATGCTCCTTGAAATCAAAATGATCCATGACCTCTGTCATCACAATGCTCCAAACCCTTGTGATCACAATGTTCCATAACACTTGTCATCACAACGCTCCATGATGCCTGTCATCACAATACTCCATGCCCTTTTCATCACAATGCTCCATGATGTTTGTCACCACAATTCTCAATACACTTGTCATCACAATGCTCCATGACCTTTGTCACCACAATTCTCAATACACTTGTCATCACAATGCTCCCTGACACTTGTCATCAGAATGCTCCTTGAACACTGTCACGAAAAGGCTCCATGCCTTTTTCATCACAATGCCCCATGCCATTTTCTTCACAATGCTCCATGCCATTGTCATCAAAATACTCCACAAGCTTGTCATCAGAATGCTCCATGAACCTTGTCATCACAATTCTCCATGCACTTGTCAGCACAATGCTCCCTGACCCTTGTCATCACAATGCTCCAAGCCATTGTCATCACAATGCTCCATTACCTTTGTCATCAGAATCCTCCCTGACACTTGGCATCACAATGCTCCATGCCATCCTCATCACAATGGGCCATTACATATGTGATCACAATGCTCCCTGACACCTGTCTTCACAATACGGCATGACCTGGTCATCACAATGCTCCATGCCCTTGTCATCACAGTGTGCCATTCCAACTCTCATCGCAATACTCCATGAAAGTTATTAGACCAATGTTCCATGCCCTTGCCATCACAATGCTCCATGCCCTTGTTATCACAATGCTCCATGACCCTGTCATCACAATGCTCCGTGACTCCAGTCATCACAATGCTTCATGACCTTTGTCATCACAATGGTCCATGCCCTCGTCATCAACAGTCTCTGTGACCTTTTTAATCACAATGCTCCATGAACTTTTCATCACAATGCTCTTTGACACTTGTCATCACAATGCTCTATGCCTTTCTCAGCACAATGCTCCATGACACTTGTCATCACAATGCTCCATGCGCTTGGCAGTACAATGCTCCATGACACATGTCATCACAATGCACAACGCCCTTGCCATCAAAATGCTCCATGACCTTTGTCATCACAAAGATCCATGACCCTTGGCATCACAATGCTCCATGTCATTGTCATCACAGTGCTCCATGAACGCTCTCATCACATTGCTCCATGCCCTTGTCTTCACATAGCTCCATGACACATGTCATCAGAATGCTCCATGGCCTTCTCATCACAATGCTCCAAGCCCTTGCCATCACAATGCTCCATTACCCCTGTCATAACAATGCTCCATGACCCCTGCCATCACGATGTTCCATGGCCTTGTCATCACAAGGCTCCATGACCCTTCTCATCACAATGCTCCAAGAACACTGTAATCACAATGCTCTATGCCCCTTTTCATCTCAATGATCCATGAACCCTGTCATCACAGTGCACTATGCCCATCATCATAATGCTTCATGCTATTGTCATAACAACGAAATCAGAATGTTCCATGACCTCTGTCATAACAATGTTCCAAACCCTTGTGATCACAATATTCCATAACACTTGTCATCACAATGCCCCAGGATGCTCGTCATCACAATTATCCATGGTCTTCTCATCACAATGCTCCATGACCTTCGTCATCAAAATGCTCAATACACTTGTCATCAACATGCTCCCTGACACTTGTTGTCTGTATGCTCCTTGAACCCTGTCATGACAAGGCTCCATGCCTTTTTCATCACAATGATCCATGCCCTTTTCATCACAATGCTCCAAGTCCCATGTAATCACAATGGTCCATGCCATTGTCATCACAAAGCTCAATGACGCATGCCATCAGAATTCTCCTTGGTCTATTCTTCACAATGCTCCCTGCCCTTGTCTTCACAATGTTCCAAGACCCCTGTAATCACAATGCTCCATTCCCCTTTTAATCAGTATGCTCCATGAGACTTGTCATCACAAGGCTCCATGATTTTCTCATCACAAAGCTCCAGGACCTTGTCATCACAATGCTTCACGACCTTGTCATCAAAATTTTCAATGGCCTTTGTAATCATAATGCTCCAAACCCTAATCATCACAATGATCCATTATATTTGTCATCACAATCCTCCATTACATTTGGTATCACAAAGCTCCATGCCATTGTCATCGCCATGGACCATGACATATGTCATCACAATGCTCCCTGACACCTGTCTTCACAATACTCCATGACCTTATCATCACAATGCTCCATGCCCTTGTCATCACAATGCACCATGCCCACTCTCATCACAATAATCTATGAAACTTGTCAGACCAATGCTCCATGCCACTGTCATCACAATTCTCCATGCCCTTGTCATCACAATGCTCCATGACCCCTGTCATCACAATGCTCCGTGACTCCAGTCATCACAATGCTTCATAACGTTTGTCATCACAATGGTCCATGCCCGCGTCATCACAAGGCTCTGTGACCTTTGTAACCACAATGCTCCATGAACTTTTCATCACAATTCTCTGAGAAACTTGTCATCACAATGCTCCATGTCTTTGTCAGAACAGTGCTCCATGAACATTGTCATCACAATGTGCCACGCGCATTTCATCACAACGTTCCAAACCTTGTCATTGCAATGCTCCAAAAACCTTGTAATCACAATGGTCCATGCACTTCTCATCAAAATGCTCTCTCACCAGAGATATCACAATGTTCCATCATTAGTCATCACAATACACCCTCATCCTTGTAATCACAATGTTCCATGACACTGTCATCACAATGCTACATCCCCTTATCATCACAATGTTCCATGACCCCTGACATCACAATGTTCCAAAAGCCCTGTCATCAAAATGCTCCATGACACTTACCATCCCAAAGCTCCAAGACCCCTGCCATCACAATGTTCTAAAACCCCTGCCATCAAAATGTTCCATTACACTTTTTATCAAATTGCTGCATGACCCGGGCATCAAAATTCTCCCTGCCCTTCTCATCAAAATGCTCCATGCCTTGTCATCACAAAGCTCCAAGACCCTTGGCATCACAATGCTCCATGTCATTGTCATCACAATGCTCCATGAACCCTCTCATCACATTGCTCCATGCCCTTGTCATCACAAAGCTCCATGACACTTGTCATCACAATGCTCGATGCCCTTCTCATCACAATGCTCCATGCCCTTGTCATTACAGTCCTGCATGACCCATGTATCACAGTGTTCTGTGCCCTTGTCATCACAATGCTCCATGCCCACTCTCATCACAATAATCCATGAAACATTTCAGACCAAAGTTCCATACCCTTCTCATCACAATGCTCCATTACCCCTGTCATAACAATGCACCATGACACCTGCCATCACAATGATCCACGGCCTAGTTATCAAAAGGTTCCATGATAATTCTCATCACAATGCTCAAGACCCCTGATATCACAATGCTCCATGCCCTGGTCATCACAAAGCTCCATGACGCACGTCATCAGAATGTTCCATGGCCTTCTCATCACAATGCTCCTTGCCCTTGTCATCACAATGCTCCAAGACCCTTGTCATCACAATGCTCCATGCCGATTTTCATCTCAATGCTCCATGAACCCTGTCATCACAATGCACCATGCCCATCATCATAATGCTTCAGGCTATTGTCATCACAATGAAATCAATATTCTGCATGACCTCTGTCATCATAATGCTCCAAACCCTTGTGATCACAATGTTGCATAACACGTATCATCACAACACCCCATGACGCTCATCATCACAATTATCCATGGTCTTCTCATCACAATGCTCCATGATCTTTGTCATCACAATGCTCAATACACTTGTCATCACAATGCTCCCTGACCCTTGTCGTCAGTATGCTCCTTGAACCCTGTCATGACAAGTTTCCATGCATTTTTCATCACAATGATCCATGACCATTTCATCACAATGCTCCAAGGTCCCTGTAATCACAATGCTCCATGCCCTTGTCATCACAAAACTCCATGACGCATGTCATCAGAATGCTCCATGGCCATCTCATCACAATTCTCTATGCCCTAGTCATAACAATGCTCCAAGACCCCTGTAATCACAATGCTCCATGCCCCTTTTCATCAGAATGCTCCATGAGACTTGCCATCACAAGTCTCCATGGTCTTCTCATCACAATGTTCCACTACCTTGACATCACAATGATCCATTCCCTTGTCATCACAATGCTCCATGACCCCTGTCATCACAATAATCCACGAACATTTTCAGACCAATGCTCCACGACCTTCTCATCACAATGCTCCATTGCCAATATCATCACAATGCTCCATGACCACTGTCATCAGAACACTCCATGACACCTGACAACACAATGATCCAGGACTCTTGTCATCACAATGCCCCATTCCCTTGTCGTCACAATGCTACATGACACCTGTCATCACAACTCTCCATGAACATTTTCAGCCCAGTGCTCCATGACACCTGTCATCACAATGCTCCATGCCTTTGTCAGCAAAATGCTACATGACCTTGTCATTACAATGCTCTATGCGCTTGTCATCACAATACTCCATTTCCATTGTCATCACAATCCTCCATGAACTTTGGGATCACATTGCTTCATGCCCTTGTCATCACAATGCTCCATGCTCCTTGAAATCAAAATGATCCATGACCTCTGTCATCACAATGCTCCAAACCCTTGTGATCACAATGTTCCATAAAACTTGTCATCACAACGCTCCATGATGCCTGTCATCACAATACTCCATGCACTTTTCATCACAATGCTCCATGATGTTTGTCACCACAATTCTCAATACACTTGTCATCACAATGCTCCCTGACACTTGTCATCAGAATGCTCCTTGAACACTGTCACGAAAAGTCTCCATGCCTTTTTCATCACAATGCCCCATGCCATTTTCTTCACAAT
The DNA here is from genome assembly GCF_025265405.1 of Mesoplodon densirostris. NCBI lineage: Eukaryota > Metazoa > Chordata > Mammalia > Artiodactyla > Ziphiidae > Mesoplodon > Mesoplodon densirostris. The sequence goes on along the minus strand of NW_026778195.1, from coordinate 9,723,411 downwards.
GCTCCATGCCATTGTCATCAAAATACTCCACAAGCTTGTCATCAGAATGCTCCATGACCCTTGTCATCACAATTCTCCATGCACTTGTCAGCACAATGCTCCCTGACCCTTGTCATCACAATGCTCCAAGCCATTGTCATCACAATGCTCCATTACCTTTGTCATCAGAATCCTCCCTGACACTTGGCATCACAATGCTCCATGCCATCCTCATCACAATGGGCCATTACATATGTGATCACAATGCTCCCTGACACCTGTCTTCACAATACTGCATGACCTGGTCATCACAATGCTCCATGCCCTTGTCATCACAATGCGCCATTCCAACTGTCATCGCAATACTCCATGAAACTTATTAGACCAATGTTCCATGCCCTTGCCATCACAATGCTCCATGCCCTTGTTATCACAATGCTCCATGACCCTGTCATCACAATGCTCCGTGACTCCAGTCATCACAATGCTTCAAGACCTTTGTCATCACAATGGTCCATGCCCTCGTCATCAACAGTCTCTGTGACCTTTTTAACCACAATGCTCCATGAACTTTTCATCACAATGCTCTTTGACCCTTGTCATCACAATGCACTATGTCCATCATCATAATGCTTCATGCTATTGTCATAACAACGAAATCAAAATGTTCCATGACCTCTGTCATAACAATGCTCCAAACCCTTGTGATCACAATATTCCATAGCACTTGTCATCACTATGCCCCAGGATGCTCGTCATCACAATTATCCATGGACTTCTCATCACAATGCTCCATGACCTTTGTCATCACAATGCTCAATACACTTGTCATCAACATGCTCCCTGACACTTGTTGTCTGTATGCTCCTTGAACCCTGTCATGACAAGGCTCCATGCCTTTTTCATCACAATGATCCATGCCCTTTTCCTCACAATGCTCCAAGTCCCATGTAATCACAATGGTCCATGCCATTGTCATCCCAAAGCTCAATGACGCATGCCATTAGAATGCTCCTTGGACTTCTCCTCACAATGCTCCATGCCCTTGTCTTCACAATGTTCCATGCCCTTTTCATCACAATGCTCCATGCCCATTTTATCGCAATGCTCCATTACCCCTGTCATCACAATGCTCCGTGACTCCAGTCATCACAATGCTTCATGACCTTTGTCATCACAATGATCCATGCCCTCGTCATCAACAGTCTCTGTGACCTTTTTAACCACAATGCTCCATGAACATTCTCAGCACAATGCTCCAAGTCCCTTGTCATCACATTGCTCCATGCGCTTTTCAGCACAATTCTCCATGACACATGTCATCACAATGCACCATGCACTTGTCATCACATTGCTCCACAACATTGTCATCACAATGCTCCATAAAATTTGTCATCACAATGCTCCATGCACTTCTCATCAAAATGCTCTCTCACCACTGATATCACAATGCTACATCACTATTTGTCACAATACTCCCTCACCCCTGTCATCACAATGTTCCATGACTCCTGTCATCACAATGCTACATGCACTTATCATCACAATGTTCGATGATCCCTGAAATCACAATGTTCCATAACACCTGTCATAAAAATATTCCATGACACTTCATTAAATTGCTCCATGACCCTGTCATCAGAATGCTCCCTGCCCTTCTCATCACAATGCACAACGCCCTTGCCATCAAAATGCTCCATGACCTTTGTCATCACAAAGATTCATGACCCTTGGCATCAAAATGCTCCATGTCATTGTCATCACCATGCTCCATGAAGGCTCTCAACACATTGCTCCATGCCCTTGTCTTCACATAGCTCCATGACACATGTCATCAGAATGCTCCATGGCCTTCTCATCACAATGCTCTATGCCCTTGCCATCACAATGCTCCATTACCCCTGTCATAACAATGCTCCATGAACACTGCCATCACGATGTTCCATGGCCTTGTCATCACAAGGCTCCATGACCCTTCTCATCACAATGCTCCAAGAACACTGTAATCACAATGCTCTATGCCCCTTTTCATCTCAAAGATCCATGAACCCTGTCATCACAATGCACTATGCCCATCATCATAATGCTTCATGCTATTGTCATAACAACGAAATCAAATTGTTCCATGACCTCTGTCATAACAATGCTCCAAACCCTTGTGATCACAATATTCCATAAAACTTGTCATCACAATGCCCCAGGATGCTCGTCATCACAATTATCCATGGTCTTCTCATCACAATGCTCCATGACCTTCGTCATCACAATGCTCAATACACTTGTCATCAACATGCTCCCTGACACTTGTTGTCTGTATGCTCCTTGAACCCTGTCATGACAAGGCTCCATGCCTTTTTCATGACAATGATCCATGCCCTTTTCATCACAATGCTCCAAGTCCCATGTAATCACAATGGTCCGTGCCATTGTCATCACAAAGCTCAATGACGCATGCCATCAGAATGCTCCTTGATCTTCTCCTCACAATGCTCCATGCCCTTGTCTTCACAGTGTTCCAAGACCCCTGTAATCACAATGCTCCTTTCCCCTTTTAATCAGTATGCTCCATGAGATTTGTCATCACAAGGCTCCATGGTTTTGTCATCACAGTGCTCCAGGACCTTGTCATCACAATGCTTCACGACCTTGTCATCAAAATTTTCAATGGCCCTTGTCATCATAATGCTCCAAACCCTAATCATCACAATGCTCCATTATATTTATCATCACAATCCTCCATTACATTTGGTATCACAAAGCTCCATGCCAATGTCATCGCCATGGATCATGACATATGTCATCACAATGCTCCCTGACACCTGTCTTCATAATACTCCATGACCTTATCATCACAATGCTCCATGCCCTTGTCATCACAATGCACCATGCCCACTCTCATCACAATAATCTATGAATCTAGTAAGACCAATGCTCCATGCCACTGTCATCACATTGCTCCATGCCCTTGTCATCACAATGCTCCATGACCCTTGTCATCACAATGCTCCATGCCCCTTTTCATCTCAATGCTCCATGAAACCTGTCATGAAAATGCACCATGCCCATTATCATAATGCTTTAGGCTATTGTCATCACAATGAAATCAATATTCTGCATGACCTCTGTCATCATAATGCTCCAAACCCTTTTGATCACAATGTTGCATAACACGTATCATCACAAAACCCCATGACGCTCATCATCACAATTATCCATGGTCCTCTCATCACAATGCTCCATGCCATCCTCATCACAATGGGCCATTACATATGTGATCACAATGCTCCCTGACCCCTGTCTTCACAATACGGCATGACCTGGTCATCACAATGCTCCATGCCCTTGTCATCACAGTGTGCCATTCCAACTCTCATCGTAATACTCCATGAAATTTATTAGACCAATGTTCCATGCCATGGCCGTCACAATGCTCCATGACCTTGTTATCACAATGCTCCATGACCCCTGTCATCACATTGCTCCGTGACTCCAGTCATCACAATGCTTCATGACCTTTGTCATCACAATGGTCCATGCCCTTGTCATCAACAGTCTCTGTGACGTTTTTAACCACAATGCTCCATGAACTTTTCATCACAATGCTCTTTGACCCTTGTCATCACAATGCTCTATGCCTTTCTTAGCACAATACTCCATGACCCTTGTCATCACAATGCTCCAAGACCCTTGTCAGCACAATGCTCCATGACACATGTCATCACAATGCACCATGCGCTTGTCATCACAGTGCTCCACAACATTGTCATCACAATGCTCCATAAAATTTGTCATCAAAATGCTCCATGCACTTCTCATCAAAATGCTCTCTCACCCCTGATATCACAATGCTACATCACTATTTGTCACATTACTCCCTCACCCCTGTCATCACAATGTTCCATGAGTCCTGTCATCACAATGCTACATGCACATATCATCACAATGTTCGATGACCCCTGACATCACAATGTTCCATAACACATGTCATCAAAATGTTCCATGACACTTTTCATCAAATTGCTCCATGACCCTGTCATCAGAATGCTCCCTGCCATTCTCATCACAATGCACAACGCCCTTGCCATCAAAATGCTCCATGACCATTGTCATCACAAAGATCCATGACCCTTGGCATCACAATGATCCCTGTCATTGTCATCACCATGCTCCATGAACGCTCTCATCACATTGCTCCATGCCCTTGTCTTCACATAGCTCCATGACACATGTCATCAGAATGATCCATGGCCTTCTCATCACAATGCTCCATGCCCTTGCCATCACAATGCTCCATTACCCCTGTCATAACAATGCTCCATGACCCCTGCCATCACGATGTTGCTTGGCCTTGTCATCACAAGGCTCCAAGAACACTGTAATGACAATCCTCTATGCTCCTTTTCATCTCAATGATCCATGAACCCTGTCATCACAATGCACCATGCCCATCATCATAATGCTTCATGCTATTGTCATAACAACGAAATCAAAATGTTCCATGACCTCTGTCATAACAATGCTCCAAACCCTTGTGATCACAATATTCCATAAAACTTGTCATCACAATGCCCCAGGATGCTCGTCATCACAATTATCCATGGTCTTCTCATCACAATGCTCCATGACCTTCGTCATCACAATGCTCAATACACTTGTCATCAACATGCTCCCTGACACTTGTTGTCTGTATGCTCCTTGAACCCTGTCATGACAAGGCTCAATGCCTTTTTCATCACAATGATCCATGCCCTTTTCATCACAATGCTCCAAGTCCCATGTAATCACAATGGTCCATGCCATTGTCATCACAAAGCTCAATGACGCATGCCATCAGAATGCTCCTTGGTCTTCTCCTCACAATCCTCCATGCGCTTGTCTTCACAATGTTCCAAGACCCCTGTAATCACAATGCTCCATTCCCCTTTTCATCAGTATGCTCCATGAGACTTGTCATCACAATGCTCCATGTCTTTGTCAGAACAATGCTCCCTGACCATTGTCATCACAATGTGCCACGTGCATTTCATCACAACGTTCCAAACCTTGTCATTGCAATGCTCCATAAACCTTGTAATCACAATGGTCCATGCACTTCTCATCAAAATGCTCTCTCACCAGAGATATCACAATGTTCCATCACTAGTCATCACAATACACCCTCATCCTTGTAATCACAATGTTCCATGACACTGTCATCACAATGCTACATCCCCTTATCATCACAATGTTCCATGACCCCTGCCATCACAATGTTCCATAAGCAATGTCATCAAAATGCTCCATGACCCTTTCCATTCCAAAGCTCCAAGACCCCTGCCATCACAATGTTATATAACCCCTGCCATCAAAATGTTCCATTACACTTTTTATCAAATTGCTGCATGACCCGGTCATCAAAATGCTCCCAGCCCTTCTCATCAAAATGCTCGATGACTTGTCATCACAAAGCTCCAAGACCTTTGGCATCACAATGCTCCCTGTCATTGTCATCACAATGCTCCATGAACCCTCTCACCACATTGCTCCATGCCCTTGTCATCACACAGCTCCATGACACTTGTCATCACAATGCTCCATGCCCTTGTCATTACAGTCCTCCATGACCCTTGTATCACAGTGTACCGTGCCCTTGTCATCACAATGCTCCATGCCCACTCTCATCACAATAATCCATGAAACATTTCATACCAAAGTTCCATACCCTTCTCATCACAATGCTCCATCACCCCTGTCATAACAATGCACCATGACACCTGCCATCACAATGATCCACGGCCTACTCATCACAAGGTTCCATGATAATTCTCATCACAATGCTCAAGACCCCTGATATCACAATGCTCCATGCCCTTGTCATCACAAAGCTCCATGACGCATGTCATCAGAATGTTCCATGGCCTTCTCATCACAATGCTCCATGCCCTTGTCATCACAATGCTCCAAGACCCTTGTCATCACAATGCTCCATGTCCCATTTCATCTCAATTCTCCATGAAGCCTGTTATCACAATGCTCCAAGACCCTTGTAATCACAATGCTCCATGCCACTTTTCATCTCAATGCTCCATGAACCCTGTCATCACAATGCACCATGCCCATCATCATAATGCTTCAGGCTATTGACATCACAATGAAATCAATATTCTGCATGACCTCTGTCATCATAATGCTCCAAACCCTTGTGATCACAATGTTGCATAACACGTATCATCACAACACCCCATGACGCTCATCATCACAATTATCCATGGTCTTCTCATCACAATGCTCCATGATCTTTGTCATCACAATGCTCAATACACTTGTCATCACAATGCTCCCTGACCCTTGTCGTCAGTATGCTCCTTGAACCCTGTCATGACAAGTTTCCATGCATTTTTCATCACAATGATCCATGACCATTTCATCACAATGCTCCAAGGTCCCTGTAATCACAATGCTCCATGCCCTTGTCATCACAATACTCCATGACGCAAGTCATCAGAATGCTCCATGGCCTTCTCATCACAGTGCTCTATGCCCTAGTCATAACAATGCTCCAAGACCCCTGTAATCACAATGCTCCATGCCCGTTTTCATCAGAATGCTCCATGAGACTTGCCATCACAAGTCTCCATGGTCTTCTCATCACAATGTTCCACTACCTTGACATCACCATGATCCATTCCCTTGTCATCACAATGCTCCATGACCCCTGTCATCACAATAATCCATGAACATTTTCAGCCCAATGCTCCACGACCTTCTCATCACAATGCTCCATTGCCAATATCATCACAATGCTCCATGACCACTGTCATCACAACACTCCATGACACCTGACAACACAATGATCTAGGACTCTTGTCATCACAATGCTCCATTCCCTTGTCGTCACAATGCTACATGACACCTGTCATCACAACTCTCCATGAACATTTTCAGCCCAGTGCTCCATGACCCTTGTCATCACAATGATCCATGCCCTTGTCATCCCAATGCTCCATGACCCCTGTATTCACAATGCTCCTTGACGCTTGTCATCACAGTGCTCCATGACACATGTCATCACAATGCTCCATGCCTTTGTCAGCAAAATGCTACATGACCTTGTCATTACAATGCTCTATGCACTTGTCATCACAATACTCCATTTCAATTGTCATCACAATCCTCCATGAACTTTGGGATCACATTGCTTCATGCCCTTGTCATCACAATGCTCCATGCTCCTTGAAATCAAAATGATCCATGACCTCTGTCATCACAAAGCTCCAAACCCTTGTGATCACAATGTTCCATAACACTTGTCATCACAACGCTCCATGATGCCTGTCACCACAATACTCCATGCCCTTTTCATCACAATGCTCCATGACCTTTGTCACCACAATTCTCAATACACTTTTCATCACAATGCTCCCTGACACTTGTCATCAGAATGCTCCTTGAACTCTGTCACGAAAAGCTCCATGCCTTTTACATCACAATGCCCCATGCCATTTTCATCACAATGCTCCATGCCATTGTCATCAAAATCCTCCACAAGCTTGTCATCAGAATGCTCCATGACCCTTGTCATCACAATTCTCCATGCACTTGTCAGCACAATGCTCCCTGACCCTTGTCATCACAATGCTCCAAGCCACTGTCATCACAATGCTCCATTACCTTTGTCATCAGAATCCTCCCTGACACTTGGCATCACAGTGCTCCATGCGATCCTCATCACAATGGGCCATTACATATGTGATCACAATGCTCCCTGACACCTGTCTTCACAATACGGCATGACCTGGTCATCACAATGCTCTATGCCCTTGTCATCACAATGTGCCATTCCAACTCTCATTGCAATACTCCATGAAAGTTATTAGACCAATGTTCCATGCCCTTGTCATCACAATGCTCCATCCCCTTGTTATCACAATGCTCCATGACCCTGTCATCACAATGCTCCGTGACTCCAGTCATCACAATGCTTCATGACCTTTGTCATCACAATGGTCCATGCCCTCGTCATCAACAGTCTCTGTGACCTTTTTAACCACAATGCTCCATGAACTTTTCATCACAATGCTCTTTGACCCTTGTCATCACAATGCTCTATGCCTTTCTCAGCACAATGCTCCATGACCCTTGTCATCACAATGCTCCATGCGCTTGTCAGCACAATGCTCCATGACACATGTCATCACAATGCACCATGCGCTTGTCATCACAGTGCTCCACAACATTGTCATCACAATGCTCCATAAAATTTGTCATCACAATGCTCCATGCACTTCTCATCAAAATGCTCTCTCACCACTGATATCACAATGCTACATCACTATTTGTCACATTACTCCCTCACCCCTGTCATCACAATGTTCCATGACTCCTGTCATCACAATGCTACATGCCCTTATCATCACAATGTTCGATGATCCCTGAAATCACAATGTTCCATAACACTTGTCATCAAAATAATTAATGACGCTTTTCATCAAATTGCTCGATGACCCTGTCATCAGAATGCTCCCTGCCCTTCTCATCACAATGCACAACGCCCTTGCCATCAAAATGCTCCATGACCTTTGTCATCACAAAGATCCATGACCCATGGCATCACAATGCTCCATGTCATTGTCATCACCATGCTCCATGGACGCTCTCAACACATTGCTCCATGCCCTTGTCTTTACATAGCTCCATGACACATGTCATCAGAATGCTCCATGGCCTTCTCATCACAATGCTCCATGCCCTTGCCATCACAATGCTCCATTACCCCTGTCATAACAATGCTCCATGACCCCTGCCATCACGATGTTGCATGGCCTTGTCATCACAAGGCTCCATGACCCTTCTCATCACAATGCTCCAAGAACACTGTAATCACAATGCTCTATGCCCCTTTTCATCTCAATGATCCATGAACCCTGTCATCACAATGCACTATGCCCATCATCATAATGCTTCATGCTATTGTCATCACAACGAAATCAAAATGTTCCATGACCTCTGTCATAACAATACTCCAAAACCTTGTGATCACAATATTCCATAACACTTGTCATCACAATGCCCCAGGATGCTCGTCATCACACTTATCCATGGTCTTCTCCTCACAATGCTCCCTGACCTTCGTCATCACGATGCTCAATACACTTGTCATCAACATGCTCCCTGACACTTGTTGTCTGTATGCTCCTTGAACCCTGTCATGACATGGCTCCATGCCTTTTTCATCACAATGATCCATGCCCTTTTCATCACAATGCTCCACGTCCCATGTAATCACAATGGTCCATGCCATTGTCATCACAAATCTCAATGACGCATGCCATCAGAATGCTCCTTGGTCTTCTCCTCACAATGCTCCATGCCCTTGTCTTCGCAATGCTCCAAGACCCCTGTAATCACAATGCTCCATGCCCCGTTTCATCAGAATGCTCCATGAGACTTGCCATCACAAGTCTCCATGGCCTTCTCATCACAATGTTCCAGGACGTTGACATCACTATGATCCATTCCCTTGTCATCACAATGCTCCATGCTCCTTGAAATCAAAATGATCCATGACCTCTGTCATCACAATGCTCCAAACCCTTGTGATCACAATGTTCCATAACACTTGTCATCACAACGCTCCATGATGCCTGTCACCACAATACTCCATGCCCTTTTCATCACAATGCTCCATGACCTTTGTCACCACAATTCTCAATACACTTGTCATCACAATGCTCCCTGACACTTGTCATCAGAATGCTCCTTGAAACCTGTCACGAAAAGGCTCCATGCCTTTTACATCACAATGCCCCATGCCATTTTCATCACAATGCTCCATGCCATTGTCATCAAAATACTCCACAAGCTTGTCATCAGAATGCTCCATGACCCTTGTCATCACAATTCTCCATGCACTTGTCAGCACAGTGCTCCCTGACCCTTGTCATCACAATGCTCCAAGCCATTGTCATCACAATGCTCCATGACCTTCGTCATCACAATGCTCAATACACTTGTCATCAACATGATCCCTGACACTTGTTGTCTGTATGCTCCTTGAACCCTGTCATGACAAGGCTCCATGCCTTTTTCATCACAATGATCCATGCCCTTTTCATCACAATGCTCCAAGTCCCATGTAATCACAATGGTCCATGCCATTGTCATCACAAAGCTCAATGACGCATGCCATCAGAATGCTCCTTGGTCTGCTCCTCACAATGCTTCATGCCCTTGTCTTCAAAATGTTCCAAGACCCCTGTAATCACAATGCTCCATTCCCCTTTTCATCAGTATACTCCATGAGACTTGTCATCACAAGGCTCCATGGTTTTGTCATCACAATGCTCCAGGACCTTGTCATCACAATGCTTCACGACCTTGTCATCAAAATTTTCAATGGCCCTTGTCATCATAATGTTTCAAGCCCTAATCATCACAATGCTCCATTATATTTGTCATCACAATCCTCCATTACATTTGGTATCACAAAGCTCCATGCCATTGTCATCGCCATGGACCATGACATATGCCATCACAATACTCCCTGACACCTGTCTTCACAATACTCCATGACCTTATCATCACAATGCTCCATGCCCTTGTCATCACAATGCACCATGCCCACTCTCATCACAATAATCTATGAAACTTGTCAGACCAATGCTCCATGCCACTGTCATCACAATGCTCCATGCCCTTTTCATCACAATGCTCCATGACCCCTGTCATCACAATGCTCCGTGACTCCAGTCATCACAATGCTTCATAACGTTTGTCATCACAATGGTCCATGCCCCTGTAATCACTAGGCTCTGTGACCTTTGTAACCACAATGCTCCATGAACGTTTCATCACAATTCTCTGAGAAACTTGTCATCACAATGCTCCATGTCTTTGTCTGAACAATGCTCCATGACCATTGTCATCACAATGTGCCACGCGCATTTCATCACAACGTTCCAAACCTTGTCATTGCAATGCTCCATAAACCTTGTAATCACAATGGTCCATGCACTTCTCATCAAAATGCTCTCTCACCAGAGATATCACAATGTTCCATCACTAGTCATCACAATACACCCTCATCCTTGTAATCATAATGTTCCATGACACTCTCATCACAATGCTACATCCCCTTATCATCACAATGTTCCATGACCCCTGCCATCACAATGTTCCATAAGCCCTGTCATCAAAATGCTCCATGACCGTTTCCATTCCAAAGCTCCAAGACCCCTGCCATCACAATGTTCTATAACCCCTGCCATCAAAATGTTCCACTACACTTTTTATCAAATTGCTGCATGACACGGTCATCAAAATGCTCCTTGCCCTTCTCATCAAAATGGTCGATGACATGTCATCACAAAGCTCCAAGACACTTGGCATCACAATGCTCCCTGTCATTGTCATCACAATGCTCCATGAGCCCTCTCACCACATTGCTCCATGCCCTTGTCATCACACAGCTCCATGACACTTGTCATCACAATGCTCGATGCCCTTCTCATCACAATGCTCCATGCCCTTGTCATTACAGTCCTGCATGACCCATGTATCACAGTGTTCCGTGCCCTTGTCATCACAATGCTCCATGCCCACTCTCATCACAATAATCCATGAAACATTTCAGACCAAAGTTCCATACCCTTCTCATCACAATGCTCCATTACCCCTGTCATAACAATGCACCATGACACCTGCCATCACAATGATCCACGGCCTAGTCATCACAAGGTTCCATGATAATTCTCATCACAATTCTCAAGACCCCTGATATCACAATGCTCCATGCCCTTGTCATCACAAAGCTCCATGACGCATGTCATCAGAATGTTCCATGGCCTTCTCATCACAATGCTCCATGCCCTTGTCATCACAATGCTCCAAGACCCTTGTCATCACAATGCTCCATGTCCCATTTCATCTCAATTCTCCATGAAGCCTGTTATCACAATGCTCCAAGACCCTTGTAATCACAATGCTCCATGCCACTTTTCATCTCAATGCTCCATGAACCCTGTCATCACAATGCACCATGCCCATCATCATAATGCTTCAGGCTATTGTCATCACAATGAAATCAATATTCTGCATGACCTCTGTCATCATAATGCTCCAAACCCTTGTGATCACAATGTTGCATAACACGTATCATCACAACACCCCATGACGCTCATCATCACAATTATCCATGGTCTTCTCATCACAATGCTCCATGATCATTGTCATCACAATGCTCAATACACTTGTCATCACAATGCTCCCTGACCCTTGTCGTCAGTATGCTCCTTGAACCCTGTCATGACAAGTTTCCATGCATTTTTCATCACAATGATCCATGACCATTTCATCACAATGCTCCAAGGTCCCTGTAATCACAATGCTCCATGCCCTTGTCATCACAATACTCCATGACGCAAGTCATCAGAATGCTCCATGGCCTTCTCATCACAGTGCTCTATGCCCTAGTCATAACAATGCTCCAAGACCCCTGTAATCACAATGCTCCATGCCCGTTTTCATCAGAATGCTCCATGAGACTTGCCATCACAAGTCTCCATGGTCTTCTCATCACAATGTTCCAGTACCTTGACATCACCATGATCCATTCCCTTGTCATCACAATGCTCCATGACCCCTGTCATCACAATAATCCATGAACATTTTCAGCCCAATGCTCCAAGACCTTCTCATCACAATGCTCCATTGCCAATATCATCACAATGCTCCATGACCACTGTCATCACAACACTCCGTGACACCTGACAACACAATGATCCAGGACTCTTGTCATCACAATGCTCCATTCCCTTGTCGTCACAATGCTACATGACACCTGTCATCACAACTCTCCATGAACATTTTCAGCCCAGTGCTCCATGACCCTTGTCATCACAATGATCCATGCCCTTGTCATCCCAATGCTCCATGACCCCTGTATTCACAATGCTCCTTGACGCTTGTCATCACAGAGCTCCATGACACATGTCATCACAATGCTCCATGCCTTTGTCAGCAAAATGCTACATGACCTTGTCATTACAATGCTCTATGCACTTGTCATCACAATACTCCATTTCAATTGTCATCACAATCCTCCATGAACTTTGGGATCACATTGCTTCATGCCCTTGTCATCACAATGCTCCATGCTCCTTGAAATCAAAATGATCCATGACCTCTGTCATCACAAAGCTCCAAACCCTTGTGATCACAATGTTCCATAACACTTGTCATCACAACGCTCCATGATGCCTGTCACCACAATACTCCATGCCCTTTTCATCACAATGCTCCATGACCTTTGTCACCACAATTCTCAATACACTTTTCATCACAATGCTCCCTGACACTTGTCATCAGAATGCTCCGTGAACTCTGTCACGAAAAGCTCCATGCCTTTTACATCACAATGCCCCATGCCATTTTCATCACAATGCTCCATGCCATTGTCATCAAAATACTCCACAAGCTTGTCATCAGAATGCTCCATGACCCTTGTCATCACAATTCTCCATGCACTTGTCAGCACAATGCTCCCTGACCCTTGTCATCACAATGCTCCAAGCCACTGTCATCACAATGCTCCATTACCTTTGTCATCAGAATCCTCCCTGACACTTGGCATCACAGTGCTCCATGCGATCCTCATCACAATGGGCCATTACATATATGATCACAATGCTCCCTGACACCTGTCTTCACAATACGGCATGACCTGGTCATCACAATGCTCCATGCCCTTGTCATCACAATGTGCCATTCCAACTCTCATTGCAATACTCCATGAAAGTTATTAGACCAATGTTCCATGCCCTTGTCATCACAATGCTCCATCCCCTTGTTATCACAATGCTCCATGACCCTGTCATCACAATGCTCCGTGACTCCAGTCATCACAATGCTTCATGACCTTTGTCATCACAATGGTCCATGCCCTCGTCATCAACAGTCTCTGTGACCTTTTTAACCACAATGCTCCATGAACTTTTCATCACAATGCTCTTTGACCCTTGTCATCACAATGCTCTATGCCTTTCTCAGCACAATGCTCCATGACCCTTGTCATCACAATGCTCCATGCGCTTGTCAGCACAATGCTCCATGACACATGTCATCACAATGCACCATGCGCTTGTCATCACTGTGCTCCACAACATTGTCATCACAATGCTCCATAAAATTTGTCATCACAATGCTCCATGCACTTCTCATCAAAATGCTCTCTCACCACTGATATCACAATGCTACATCACTATTTGTCACATTACTCCCTCACCCCTGTCATCACAATGTTCCAAGACTCCTGTCATCACAATGCTACATGCACTTATCATCACAATGTTCGATGATCCCTGAAATCACAATGTTCCATAACACTTGTCATCAAAATAATTAATGACGCTTTTCATCAAATTGCTCGATGACCCTGTCATCAGAATGCTCCCTGCCCTTCTCATCACAATGCACAACGCCCTTGCCATCAAAATGCTCCATGACCTTTGTCATCACAAAGATCCATGACCCTTGGCATCACAATGCTCCATGTTATTGTCATCACCATGCTCCATGGACGCTCTCAACACATTGCTCCATGCCCTTGTCTTTACATAGCTCCATGACACATGTCATCAGAATGCTCCATGGCCTTCTCATCACAATGCTCCATGCCCTTGCCATCACAATGCTCCATTACCCCTGTCATAACAATGCTCCATGACCCCTGCCATCACGATGTTGCATGGACTTGTCATCACAAGGCTCCATGACCCTTCTCATCACAATGCTCCAAGAACACTGTAATCACAATGCTCTATGCCCCATTTCATCTCAATGATCCATGAACCCTGTCATCACAATGCACTATGCCCATCATCATAATGCTTCATTCTATTGTCATCACAATGAAATCAAAATGTTCCATGACCTCTGTCATAACAATACTCCAAACCCTTGTGATCACAATATTCCATAACACTTGTCATCACAATGCCCCAGGATGCTCGTCATCACAATTATCCATGGTCTTCTCCTCACAATGCTCCCTGACCTTCGTCATCACAATGCTCAATACACTTGTCATCAACATGCTCCCTGACACTTGTTGTCTGTATGCTCCTTAAACCCTGTCATGACATGGCTCCATGCCTTTTTCATCACAATGATCCATGCCCTTTTCATCACAATGCTCCACGTCCCATGTAATCACAATGGTCCATGCCATTGTCATCACAAAGCTCAATGACGCATGCCATCAGAATGCTCCTTGGTCTTCTCCTCACAATGCTCCATGCCCTTGTCTTCACAATGCTCCAAGACCCCTGTAATCACAATGCTCCATGCCCCGTTTCATCAAAATGCTCCATGAGACTTGCCATCACAAGTCTCCATGGTCTTCTCATCACAATGTACCAGGACATTGACATCACCATGATCCATTCCCTTGTCATCACAATGCTCCATGACCACTGTCATCACAATAATCCATGAACATTTTCAGCCCAATGCTCCACGACCTTCTCATCACAATGCTCCATGACCACTGTCATCACAACACTTCATGACAGCTCACAACACAATGATCCAGGACTCTTGTCATCACAATGCTCCATTCCCTTGTCGTCACAATGCTACATGACACCTGTCATCACAACTCTCCATGAACATTTTCAGCCCAGTGCTCCATGACCCTTGTCATCACAATGATCCATGCCCTTGTCATCCCAATGCTCCATGACCCCTGTATTCACAATGCTCCTTGATGCTTGTCATCACAGTGCTCCATGACACATGTCATCACAATGCTCCATGCCTTTGTCAGCAAAACGCTACATGACATTGTCATTACAATGCTCTATGCACTTCTCATCACAATACTCCATTTCCATTGTCATCACAATCCTCCATAAACTTTGGGATCACATTGCTTCATGCCCTTGTCATCACAATGCTCCATGCTCCTTGAAATCAAAATGATCCATGACTTCTGTCATCACAATGCTCCAAACCCTTGTGATCACAATGTTCCATAACACTTGTCATCACAACACTCCATGATGCCTGTCACCACAATACTCCATGCCCTTTTCATCACAATGCTCCATGACCTTTGTCACCACAATTCTCAATACACTTGTCATCACAATGCTCCCTGACACTTGTCATCAGAATGCTCCTTGAAACCTGTCACGAAAAGCCTCCATGCCTTTTACATCACAATGCCCCATGCCATTTTCATCAAAATGCTCCATGCCATTGTCATCAAAATACTCCACAAGCTTCTCATCAGAATGCTCCATGACCCTTGTCATCACAATTCTCCATGCACTTGTCAGCACAGTGCTCCCTGACCCTTGTCATCACAATGCTCCAAGCCATTGTCATCACAATGCTCCATGACCTTCGTCATCACAATGCTCAATACACTTGTCATCAACATGCTCCCTGACACTTGTTGTCTGTATGCTCCTTGAACCCTGTCATGACAAGGCTCCATGCCTTTTTCATCACAATGATCCATGCCCTTTTCATCACAATGCTCCAAGTCCCATGTAATCACAATGGTCCATGCCATTGTCATCACAAAGCTCAATGACGCATGCCATCAGAATGCTCCTTGGTCTTCTCCTCACAATGCTTCATGCCCTTGTCTTCACAATGTTCCAAGACCCCTGTAATCACAATGCTCCATTCCCCTTTTCATCAGTATACTCCATGAGACTTGTCATCACAAGGCTCCATGGTTTTGTCATCACAATGCTCCAGGACCTTGTCATCACAATGCTTCACGACCTTGTCATCAAAATTTTCAATGGCCCTTGTCATCATAATGTTTCAAGCCCTAATCATCACAATGCTCCATTATATTTGTCATCACAATCCTCCATTACATTTGGTATCACAAAGCTCCATGCCATTGTCATCGCCATGGACCATGACATATGTCATCACAATACTCCCTGACACCTCTCTTCACAATACTCCATGACCTTATCATAACAATGCTCCATGCTCTTGTCATCACAATGCACCATGCCCACTCTCATCACAATAATCTATGAAACTTGTCAGACCAATGCTCCATGCCACTGTCATCACAATGCTCCATGCCCTTGTCATCACAATGCTCCATGAGCCCTCTAACCACATTGCTCCATGCCCTTGTCATCACACAGCTCCATGACACTTGTCATCACAATGCTCGATGCCCTTCTCATCACAATGCTCCATGCCCTTGTCATTACAGTCCTGCATGACCCATGTATCACAGTGTTCCGTGCCCTTGTCATCACAATGCTCCATGCCCACTCTCATCACAATAATCAATGAAACATTTCAGACCAAATTTCCATACCCTTCTCATCACAATGCTCCATTACCCCTGTCATAACAATGCACCATGACACCTGCCATCACAATGATCCACGGCCTAGTCATCACAAGGTTCCATGATAATTCTCATCACAATGCTCAAGACCCCTTATATCACAATGCTCCATGCCCTTGTCATCACAAAGCTCCATGACGCATGACATCAGAATGTTCCATGGCCTTCTCATCACAATGCTCCATGCCCTTGTCATCACAATGCTCCAAGACCTTTGTAATCACAATGCTCCATGCCCCATTTCATCTCAATGCTCCATGAAGTCTGTTATCACAATGCTCCAAGACCCTTGTCATCACAATGCTCCATGCCGCTTTTCATCTCAATGCTCCATGAACCCTGTCATCACAATGCACCATGCCCATCATCATAATGCTTCAGGCTATTGTCATCACAATGAAATCAATATTCTGCATGACCTCTGTCATCATAATGCTCCAAACCCTTGTGATCAAAATGTTGCATAACACGTATCATCACAACACCCCATGACGCTCATCATCACAATTTTCAATGGTCTTCTCATCACAATGCTCCATGATCTTTGTCATCACAATGCTCAATACACTTGTCATCACAATGCTCCCTGACCCTTGTCGTCAGTATGCTCCTTGAACCCTGTCATGACAAGTTTCCAAGCATTTTTCATCACAATGATCCATGACCATTTCATCACAATGCTCCAAGGTTCCTGTAATCACAATGCTCGATGCCCTTGTCATCACAAAACTCCATGACCACTCTCATCACAACACTCCATGACATCTGACAACACAATAATCCGGGACCCTTGTCATCACAATGCTCCAAGACCCCTGTCATCACAATACTCCATGAACATTTTCAGCCCAATGCTCCATGACCTTCTCATCACAATGCTCCATGCCCTTGTCATTACAATGCACCATATCCACTGTCATCACAATAATCTATGAAACTTGTCAGACCAGTGCCCAATGTCCCTGTCAACACAATGCTCCAAGACCCATGTAATCACAATGCTCCATGCCCTTGTCATCACAAAGCTCCATGAGGCATGTCATCAGAATGTTCCATTGCCTTCTCCTCACAATGCTCCATGCCCTTGTCATCAACATGCTCCCTGACACTTGTTGTCTGTATGCCCCTTGAACCCTTTCATGACAAGGCTCCATGCCTTTTTCATCACAATGATCCATGCCCTTTTCATCACAATGCTCCAAGTCCCATGTAATCACAATGGTCCATGCCATTGTCATCACAAAGCTCAATGACGCATGCCATCAGAATGCTCCTTGGTCTGCTCCTCACAATGCTTCATGCCCTTGTCTTCAAAATGTTCCAAGACCCCTGTAATCACAATGCTCCATTCCCCTTTTCATCAGTATACTCCATGAGACTTGTCATCACAAGGCTCCATGGTTTTGTCATCACAATGCTCCAGGACCTTGTCATCACAATGCTTCACGACCTTGTCATCAAAATTTTCAATGGCCCTTGTCATCATAATGTTTCAAGCCCTAATCATCACAATGCTCCATTATATTTGTCATCACAATCCTCCATTACATTTGGTATCACAAAGCTCCATGCCATTGTCATCGCCATGGACCATGACATATGCCATCACAATACTCCCTGACACCTGTCTTCACAATACTCCATGACCTTATCATCACAATGCTCCATGCTCTTGTCATCACAATGCACCATGCCCACTCTCATCACAATAATCTATGAAACTTGTCAGACCAATGCTCCATGCCACTGTCATCACAATGCTCCATGCCCTTTTCATCACAATGCTCCATGACCCCTGTCATCACAATGCTCCGTGACTCCAGTCATCACAATGCTTCATAACGTTTGTCATCACAATGGTCCATGCCCCTGTAATCACTAGGCTCTGTGACCTTTGTAACCACAATGCTCCATGAACGTTTCATCACAATTCTCTGAGAAACTTGTCATCACAATGCTCCATGTCTTTGTCTGAACAATGCTCCATGACCATTGTCATCACAATGTGCCACGCGCATTTCATCACAACGTTCCAAACCTTGTCATTGCAATGCTCCATAAACCTTGTAATCACAATGGTCCATGCACTTCTCATCAAAATGCTCTCTCACCAGAGATATCACAATGTTCCATCACTAGTCATCACAATACACCCTCATCCTTGTAATCACAATGTTCCATGACACTCTCATCACAATGCTACATCCCCTTATCATCACAATGTTCCATGACCCCTGCCATCACAATGTTCCATAAGCCCTGTCATCAAAATGCTCCATGACCGTTTCCATTCCAAAGCTCCAAGACCCCTGCCATCACAATGTTCTATAACCCCTGCCATCAAAATGTTCCACTACACTTTTTATCAAATTGCTGCATGACACGGTCATCAAAATGCTCCTTGCCCTTCTCATCAAAATGGTCGATGACATGTCATCACAAAGCTCCAAGACACTTGGCATCACAATGCTCCCTGTCATTGTCATCACAATGCTCCATGAGCCCTCTCACCACATTGCTCCATGCCCTTGTCATCACACAGCTCCATGACACTTGTCATCACAATGCTCGATGCCCTTCTCATCACAATGCTCCATGCCCTTGTCATTACAGTCCTGCATGACCCATGTATCACAGTGTTCCGTGCCCTTGTCATCACAATGCTCCATGCCCACTCTCATCACAATAATCCATGAAACATTTCAGACCAAAGTTCCATACCCTTCTCATCACAATGCTCCATTACCCCTGTCATAACAATGCACCATGACACCTGCCATCACAATGATCCACGGCCTAGTCATCACAAGGTTCCATGATAATTCTCATCACAATTCTCAAGACCCCTGATATCACAATGCTCCATGCCCTTGTCATCACAAAGCTCCATGACGCATGTCATCAGAATGTTCCATGGCCTTCTCATCACAATGCTCCATGCCCTTGTCATCACAATGCTCCAAGACCCTTGTCATCACAATGCTCCATGTCCCATTTCATCTCAATTCTCCATGAAGCCTGTTATCACAATGCTCCAAGACCCTTGTAATCACAATGCTCCATGCCACTTTTCATCTCAATGCTCCATGAACCCTGTCATCACAATGCACCATGCCCATCATCATAATGCTTCAGGCTATTGTCATCACAATGAAATCAATATTCTGCATGACCTCTGTCATCATAATGCTCCAAACCCTTGTGATCACAATGTTGCATAACACGTATCATCACAACACCCCATGACGCTCATCATCACAATTATCCATGGTCTTCTCATCACAATGCTCCATGATCATTGTCATCACAATGCTCAATACACTTGTCATCACAATGCTCCCTGACCCTTGTCGTCAGTATGCTCCTTGAACCCTGTCATGACAAGTTTCCATGCATTTTTCATCACAATGATCCATGACCATTTCATCACAATGCTCCAAGGTCCCTGTAATCACAATGCTCCATGCCCTTGTCATCACAATACTCCATGACGCAAGTCATCAGAATGCTCCATGGCCTTCTCATCACAGTGCTCTATGCCCTAGTCATAACAATGCTCCAAGACCCCTGTAATCACAATGCTCCATGCCCGTTTTCATCAGAATGCTCCATGAGACTTGCCATCACAAGTCTCCATGGTCTTCTCATCACAATGTTCCAGTACCTTGACATCACCATGATCCATTCCCTTGTCATCACAATGCTCCATGACCCCTGTCATCACAATAATCCATGAACATTTTCAGCCCAATGCTCCAAGACCTTCTCATCACAATGCTCCATTGCCAATATCATCACAATGCTCCATGACCACTGTCATCACAACACTCCGTGACACCTGACAACACAATGATCCAGGACTCTTGTCATCACAATGCTCCATTCCCTTGTCGTCACAATGCTACATGACACCTGTCATCACAACTCTCCATGAACATTTTCAGCCCAGTGCTCCATGACCCTTGTCATCACAATGATCCATGCCCTTGTCATCCCAATGCTCCATGACCCCTGTATTCACAATGCTCCTTGACGCTTGTCATCACAGAGCTCCATGACACATGTCATCACAATGCTCCATGCCTTTGTCAGCAAAATGCTACATGACCTTGTCATTACAATGCTCTATGCACTTGTCATCACAATACTCCATTTCAATTGTCATCACAATCCTCCATGAACTTTGGGATCACATTGCTTCATGCCCTTGTCATCACAATGCTCCATGCTCCTTGAAATCAAAATGATCCATGACCTCTGTCATCACAAAGCTCCAAACCCTTGTGATCACAATGTTCCATAACACTTGTCATCACAACGCTCCATGATGCCTGTCACCACAATACTCCATGCCCTTTTCATCACAATGCTCCATGACCTTTGTCACCACAATTCTCAATACACTTTTCATCACCATGCTCCCTGACACTTGTCATCAGAATGCTCCGTGAACTCTGTCACGAAAAGCTCCATGCCTTTTACATCACAATGCCCCATGCCATTTTCATCACAATGCTCCATGCCATTGTCATCAAAATACTCCACAAGCTTGTCATCAGAATGCTCCATGACCCTTGTCATCACAATTCTCCATGCACTTGTCAGCACAATGCTCCCTGACCCTTGTCATCACAATGCTCCAAGCCACTGTCATCACAATGCTCCATTACCTTTGTCATCAGAATCCTCCCTGACACTTGGCATCACAGTGCTCCATGCGATCCTCATCACAATGGGCCATTACATATGTGATCACAATGCTCCCTGACACCTGTCTTCACAATACGGCATGACCTGGTCATCACAATGCTCCATGCCCTTGTCATCACAATGTGCCATTCCAACTCTCATTGCAATACTCCATGAAAGTTATTAGACCAATGTTCCATGCCCTTGTCATCACAATGCTCCATCCCCTTGTTATCACAATGCTCCATGACCCTGTCATCACAATGCTCCGTGACTCCAGTCATCACAATGCTTCATGACCTTTGTCATCACAATGGTCCATGCCCTCGTCATCAACAGTCTCTGTGACCTTTTTAACCACAATGCTCCATGAACTTTTCATCACAATGCTCTTTGACCCTTGTCATCACAATGCTCTATGCCTTTCTCAGCACAATGCTCCATGACCCTTGTCATCACAATGCTCCATGCGCTTGTCAGCACAATGCTCCATGACACATGTCATCACAATGCACCATGCGCTTGTCATCACTGTGCTCCACAACATTGTCATCACAATGCTCCATAAAATTTGTCATCACAATGCTCCATGCACTTCTCATCAAAATGCTCTCTCACCACTGATATCACAATGCTACATCACTATTTGTCACATTACTCCCTCACCCCTGTCATCACAATGTTCCAAGACTCCTGTCATCACAATGCTACATGCACTTATCATCACAATGTTCGATGATCCCTGAAATCACAATGTTCCATAACACTTGTCATCAAAATAATTAATGACGCTTTTCATCAAATTGCTCGATGACCCTGTCATCAGAATGCTCCCTGCCCTTCTCATCACAATGCACAACGCCCTTGCCATCAAAATGCTCCATGACCTTTGTCATCACAAAGATCCATGACCCTTGGCATCACAATGCTCCATGTTATTGTCATCACCATGCTCCATGGACGCTCTCAACACATTGCTCCATGCCCTTGTCTTTACATAGCTCCATGACACATGTCATCAGAATGCTCCATGGCCTTCTCATCACAATGCTCCATGCCCTTGCCATCACAATGCTCCATTACCCCTGTCATAACAATGCTCCATGACCCCTGCCATCACGATGTTGCATGGACTTGTCATCACAAGGCTCCATGACCCTTCTCATCACAATGCTCCAAGAACACTGTAATCACAATGCTCTATGCCCCATTTCATCTCAATGATCCATGAACCCTGTCATCACAATGCACTATGCCCATCATCATAATGCTTCATTCTATTGTCATCACAATGAAATCAAAATGTTCCATGACCTCTGTCATAACAATACTCCAAACCCTTGTGATCACAATATTCCATAACACTTGTCATCACAATGCCCCAGGATGCTCGTCATCACAATTATCCATGGTCTTCTCCTCACAATGCTCCCTGACCTTCGTCATCACAATGCTCAATACACTTGTCATCAACATGCTCCCTGACACTTGTTGTCTGTATGCTCCTTAAACCCTGTCATGACATGGCTCCATGCCTTTTTCATCACAATGATCCATGCCCTTTTCATCACAATGCTCCACGTCCCATGTAATCACAATGGTCCATGCCATTGTCATCACAAAGCTCAATGACGCATGCCATCAGAATGCTCCTTGGTCTTCTCCTCACAATGCTCCATGCCCTTGTCTTCACAATGCTCCAAGACCCCTGTAATCACAATGCTCCATGCCCCGTTTCATCAAAATGCTCCATGAGACTTGCCATCACAAGTCTCCATGGTCTTCTCATCACAATGTACCAGGACATTGACATCACCATGATCCATTCCCTTGTCATCACAATGCTCCATGACCACTGTCATCACAATAATCCATGAACATTTTCAGCCCAATGCTCCACGACCTTCTCATCACAATGCTCCATGACCACTGTCATCACAACACTTCATGACAGCTCACAACACAATGATCCAGGACTCTTGTCATCACAATGCTCCATTCCCTTGTCGTCACAATGCTACATGACACCTGTCATCACAACTCTCCATGAACATTTTCAGCCCAGTGCTCCATGACCCTTGTCATCACAATGATCCATGCCCTTGTCATCCCAATGCTCCATGACCCCTGTATTCACAATGCTCCTTGATGCTTGTCATCACAGTGCTCCATGACACATGTCATCACAATGCTCCATGCCTTTGTCAGCAAAACGCTACATGACATTGTCATTACAATGCTCTATGCACTTCTCATCACAATACTCCATTTCCATTGTCATCACAATCCTCCATAAACTTTGGGATCACATTGCTTCATGCCCTTGTCATCACAATGCTCCATGCTCCTTGAAATCAAAATGATCCATGACTTCTGTCATCACAATGCTCCAAACCCTTGTGATCACAATGTTCCATAACACTTGTCATCACAACACTCCATGATGCCTGTCACCACAATACTCCATGCCCTTTTCATCACAATGCTCCATGACCTTTGTCACCACAATTCTCAATACACTTGTCATCACAATGCTCCCTGACACTTGTCATCAGAATGCTCCTTGAAACCTGTCACGAAAAGCCTCCATGCCTTTTACATCACAATGCCCCATGCCATTTTCATCAAAATGCTCCATGCCATTGTCATCAAAATACTCCACAAGCTTCTCATCAGAATGCTCCATGACCCTTGTCATCACAATTCTCCATGCACTTGTCAGCACAGTGCTCCCTGACCCTTGTCATCACAATGCTCCAAGCCATTGTCATCACAATGCTCCATGACCTTCGTCATCACAATGCTCAATACACTTGTCATCAACATGCTCCCTGACACTTGTTGTCTGTATGCTCCTTGAACCCTGTCATGACAAGGCTCCATGCCTTTTTCATCACAATGATCCATGCCCTTTTCATCACAATGCTCCAAGTCCCATGTAATCACAATGGTCCATGCCATTGTCATCACAAAGCTCAATGACGCATGCCATCAGAATGCTCCTTGGTCTTCTCCTCACAATGCTTCATGCCCTTGTCTTCACAATGTTCCAAGACCCCTGTAATCACAATGCTCCATTCCCCTTTTCATCAGTATACTCCATGAGACTTGTCATCACAAGGCTCCATGGTTTTGTCATCACAATGCTCCAGGACCTTGTCATCACAATGCTTCACGACCTTGTCATCAAAATTTTCAATGGCCCTTGTCATCATAATGTTTCAAGCCCTAATCATCACAATGCTCCATTATATTTGTCATCACAATCCTCCATTACATTTGGTATCACAAAGCTCCATGCCATTGTCATCGCCATGGACCATGACATATGTCATCACAATACTCCCTGACACCTGTCTTCACAATACTCCATGACCTTATCATAACAATGCTCCATGCTCTTGTCATCACAATGCACCATGCCCACTCTCATCACAATAATCTATGAAACTTGTCAGACCAATGCTCCATGCCACTGTCATCACAATGCTCCATGCCCTTGTCATCACAATGCTCCATGAGCCCTCTAACCACATTGCTCCATGCCCTTGTCATCACACAGCTCCATGACACTTGTCATCACAATGCTCGATGCCCTTCTCATCACAATGCTCCATGCCCTTGTCATTACAGTCCTGCATGACCCATGTATCACAGTGTTCCGTGCCCTTGTCATCACAATGCTCCATGCCCACTCTCATCACAATAATCCATGAAACATTTCAGACCAAATTTCCATACCCTTCTCATCACAATGCTCCATTACCCCTGTCATAACAATGCACCATGACACCTGCCATCACAATGATCCACGGCCTAGTCATCACAAGGTTCCATGATAATTCTCATCACAATGCTCAAGACCCCTTATATCACAATGCTCCATGCCCTTGTCATCACAAAGCTCCATGACGCATGACATCAGAATGTTCCATGGCCTTCTCATCACAATGCTCCATGCCCTTGTCATCACAATGCTCCAAGACCTTTGTAATCACAATGCTCCATGCCCCATTTCATCTCAATGCTCCATGAAGTCTGTTATCACAATGCTCCAAGACCCTTGTCATCACAATGCTCCATGCCGCTTTTCATCTCAATGCTCCATGAACCCTGTCATCACAATGCACCATGCCCATCATCATAATGCTTCAGGCTATTGTCATCACAATGAAATCAATATTCTGCATGACCTCTGTCATCATAATGCTCCAAACCCTTGTGATCAAAATGTTGCATAACACGTATCATCACAACACCCCATGACGCTCATCATCACAATTTTCAATGGTCTTCTCATCACAATGCTCCATGATCTTTGTCATCACAATGCTCAATACACTTGTCATCACAATGCTCCCTGACCCTTGTCGTCAGTATGCTCCTTGAACCCTGTCATGACAAGTTTCCAAGCATTTTTCATCACAATGATCCATGACCATTTCATCACAATGCTCCAAGGTTCCTGTAATCACAATGCTCGATGCCCTTGTCATCACAAAACTCCATGACCACTCTCATCACAACACTCCATGACATCTGACAACACAATAATCCGGGACCCTTGTCATCACAATGCTCCAAGACCCCTGTCATCACAATACTCCATGAACATTTTCAGCCCAATGCTCCATGACCTTCTCATCACAATGCTCCATGCCCTTGTCATTACAATGCACCATATCCACTGTCATCACAATAATCTATGAAACTTGTCAGACCAGTGCCCAATGTCCCTGTCAACACAATGCTCCAAGACCCATGTAATCACAATGCTCCATGCCCTTGTCATCACAAAGCTCCATGAGGCATGTCATCAGAATGTTCCATTGCCTTCTCCTCACAATGCTCCATGCCCTTGTCATCACAATGCTCCAAGACACCCGTAATCACAATGCTCCATGCCCCTTTTCATCAGAATGCTCCATTAGACTAGTCATCACAAGTCTCCATGCTTAACTCATCACAATGCTCCAAGACCTTGTCATCACCATGCTCCATTCCCTTGTCATCACAATGCTCCATGACCTCTGTCATCACAATACTCCATGAACATATTCAGCCCAGTGCTCCATGACATTCTCATCACAATGCTCCATGACAAATATCATCACAATGCTCCATGACCACAGTCATCACAACACTCCATGACACCTGACAGCACAATGATCTGAGACCCTGGTCATCGTAATGCTCCATGACGCTTTTCATCACAGTGCTCCATGACACCTGTCATCACAATGCTCCATGCCTTTGTCAGCAAAATGCTACATGACCTTGTCATTACAATGCTCTATGCACTTGTCATCACAATACTCCATTACCATTGTCATCACAATCCTCCATGAACCTTGGGATCACATTGATTCATGCCCTTGTCATCACAGTGCTCCATGCTCCTTGAAATCAAAATGATCCATGACCTCTGTCATCACAATGTTCCAATCCATTGTGATCACAATGTTCCAAAGCACTTGTCCTCACAACGCTCCATGATGCCTGTCATCACAATACTCCATGCCCTTTTCATCACAATGCTCCATGAACTTTGTCATCACAATTCTCAATAAACTTGTCCTCACAATGCTCCCTGACACTTGTCGTCATAATGCTCCTTGAAACCTGGCACGAAAAGGCTCCATGCCTTTTTCATCACAAAGCCCCATGCCGTTTTCATCCCAATGCTCCATGCCATTGTCATCAAAATACTCCACAAGCTTGTCATCAGAATGCTCCCTGACCCTTGTCATCACAATGCTCCAATCCATTGTCATCACAATGCTCCATTACCTTTTTCATCAGAATCCCTCATGACACTTGGCATCACAATGCTCCATGCCATTGTCATCACAATGGGCCATTACATATGTCATCACAATGCTCCCTGACACCTCTCTTCACAATACTGCATGACCTGGTCATCACAAAGTTCCATGCCCTTGTCATCACAATGCGCCATTGCAACTCTCATCACAATAATCCATGAAACTTATTAGACCAATGCTGCATGCCCATGTCATCACAATGCTCCATGCACTTGTTATCACAATGTTCCAAGACCCCTGTAATCAGAATGCTCCATGCCCCTTTTCATCAGTATGCTCCATGAGACTTGTCATCACAAGGCTCCATGGTTTTCTCATCACAATGCTCCAGGACCTTGTCATCACAATTCTTCACGACATTGTCATGAAAATTCTCAATGGCCCTTGTCATCATAATGCTCCAAGCCCTAGTCATCACAATGCTCCATTATATTTGTCATCACAATCCTCCATTACATTTGGCACCACAATGCTCCCTGCCATTGTCATCGCAATGGACCATGACATATGTCATCACAATGCTCCCTGACCCCTGTCTTCACAATAGTCCATACCCTTGTCATCACAATGATCCATGCCCTTGTCATCACAATGCACCATGTCCTCTGTCATCACAATAATCTCTTAAACTAGTCAGACCAAAGCTCCATGCCCCTGTCATCACAATGTTCCATGCCCTTTTCATCACAATGCTCCATGACCCCTGTCATCACAATGCTCCGTGACTCCAGTCATCACAATGCTTCATAACGTTTGTCATCACAACGGTCCATGTCCGCATCATCACAAGGCTCTGTGACTTTTTAAACAAAATGCTCCTTGAACTTTTCATCACAATGCTCTGTGACCTTTGTCATCACTATACTCCATGTCTTTGTCAGAACAATGCTCCATAACCCTTGTCATCACAATGTGTCATGCGCTTTTCATCACAATGATCCAAAAAATTGTCATCGCTATGCTCCATAAACCTTGTAATCACAATGCTCCATACCCTTCTCATCCAAATGCTCTCTCACATGAGATATCACAATGTTCCATCACTAGTCATCACAATCCTCCCTCACCCCTGTTATCACAATATTCCATGACCCCTGTCATCACAATGCTACATCCCCTTATCAGCACAATGTTCCATGACCCCTGACATCACAATGTTCCATAACCCCTGTCATCAAAATGCTCTATGACCTTTTTCATCCCAAAGCACCATGACCCCTGGCATCACAATGTTCTATAACCCCTGTCATCAAAAGGTTCCATTACACTTTTCATCAAATTGCTGCATGACCCTGTCATCAAAATGCTCCATGACCTTTGTCATCAAAAAGCTCCATGACCTTTGGCATCACAATGCTACATGTCATTGTCATTACAATGCTCCATGAAGCCTCTCATCACATTGCTTCATGCCCTTGTCATCACAAAGTTCCATGGCACTTGTCATCACATTGCTCGATGCCCTTCTCATCACAATAATCCATGCCCTTTTCATTACAATCCTCCATGACCCATGTATCACAGTGTACCGTGCCCTTGTCATCACAATGTGCCATGTCCACTCTCATCACAATAATCCATGAAACATTTCAGACCAAAGCTCAATGCCCTTCTCATCACAATGCTCCATTACTTCTGCCATCACAAGGCTCCATGACCCCTGCCATCACAATGCTCCAAGACCCATGTAATCACAATGCTCCATGCCCAAGTCATCAAAAGCTCCATGACGCATGACATCAGAATGTTCCATGGCCTTCTCCTCACAATGCTCCAAGCCCTTGTCAGCACAATGCTCCAAGTCCCCCGTAATCACAATGCTCCATGCCCCTTTTCATCAGAATGCTCCATTAGACTTGTCATCACAAGTCTCCATGGTCATCTCATCACAATGCTCCATTCCCTTGTCATCACAATGCTCCATGACCCCTGTCATCACAATACTGCATGAATATTTTCAGCACAATGCTCCATGACCTTCTCATCACAATGCTCCATGACCAATATTATCACAATGCTCCATGACCACTGTCATCACAAAACTCCATGACACCTGACAACACAATGATCCGGGACTCTTGTCATCACAATGCTACAAGACCCCTGCAATCACAGTGCTCCATGTCCCCTGTCATCACAATATTCCATGTACATTTTCAGCCCAATGCTCCATGACACTTGTCATCACAATGATCCATGCCCTTGTCATCCCAATGTTCCATGACCCCTGTATTCACAATGCTCCGTGACGCTTTTCATCACAGTGCTCCATGTCACATGTCATCACAATGCTCCATGCCTTTGTCAGCAATATGCTACATGACCTTGTCAGTACAATGCTCTATGTGCTTATCATCACAATACTCCATTACCATTGTCATTACAATCCTCCATGTACCTTAGGATCACATTGCTTCATGTGCATGTCATCAAAATGCTCCATGCTCCTTGAAATCAAAATGATCCATGACCTCTGTCATCACAATGCTCCAAACCCTTGTGATCACAATGTTCCATAACACTTGTCATCACAACGCTCCATGATGCCTGCCATCACAATACTCCATGCCCTTTTCATCACAATGCTCCATGACCTTTGTCATCACAATTCTCAATACACTTGTCATCACAATGCTCCCTGACACTTGTCGTCAGAATGCTCCTTGAACCCTGTCACGAAAAGGCTCCATGCCTTTTTCATCACAAAGCCCCATGCTGTTTTCATCCCAATGCTCCATGCCATTGTCATCAAAATACTCCACAAGCTTGTCATCAGAATGCTCCATGACCCTTGTCATCACAATTTTCCATGCACTTGCCAGCACAATGCTCCCTGACCCTTCTCATAACAATTCTCCAAGCCATTGTCAGCACAATGCTCCATTCCCTTTGTCATCAGAATCCTCCATGACACTTGGCATCACAATGAGCCATGCCATTGTCATCACAATGGGCCATTACATATGTCATCACAATGCTCCCTGACACTTCTCTTCACAATACTGCATGACCTGGTCATCACAATGCTCCATGCCCCTTTTCATCAGTATGCTCCATGAGACGTGTCATCACAAGGCTCCATGGATTTCTCATCACAATGCTCCTGGTCCTTGTCATCTCAACGCTTCAGGACCCTGTCATGAAAATTCTCAATAGCCCTTGTCATCATAATGCTCCAAGCCCTAGTCATCACAATGCTCCTTTATATTTGTCAACACAATCCTCAAATACATTTGGCATCACAATGCTCCATGCCATTGTCATCGCAATGGACCATGACATATGTCATCACAATGCTCCCTGTCACCTGTCTTCACAATACTCAATGCCCTTGTCATCACAATGCTCCATGCCCTTGTCATCACAATGCACCATGTCCACTGTCATCACAATAATCTATGAAACTTCTCAGACCAGTGCTCCATGCCCCTGTCATCACAATGCTCCATGCCCTTTTCATCTCAAAGCTACATGACCCCTGTCATCAGAATGCTCCGTGACTCCAGTCATCACAATGCTCCATTACCTTTGTCATCAGAATCCTCCCTGACACTTGGCATCACAAAGCTCCATGCCATCCTCATCACAATGGGCCATTACATATGTGATCACAATGCTCTCTGAAACCTGTCTTCACAATACGACATGACCTGGTCATCACAATGCTCCATGCCGTTGTCATCACAGAGTGCCATTCCAACTCTCATCGCAATACTCCATGAAAGTTATTAGACCAATGTTCCATGCCCTTGTCATCACAATGCTCCATGCCCTTGTTATCACAATGCTACATGACCCCTGTCATCACAATGCTCCGTGACTCCAGTCATCTCAGTGATTCATTACCTTTGTCATCACAATGGTCCATGCCCTCGTCATCAACAGTCTCTGTGACCTTGTTAAACACAATGCTCCATGAACTTTTCATCACAGTACTCTTTGACCCTTGTCATCACAATGCTCTATGCCTTTCTCAGCACAATGCTCCATGACACTTGTCATCACAAAGCTCCATGTGCTTGTCAGCACAATACTCCATGACACATGTCATCACAATGCACCATGCGCTTGTCATCACAGTGCTCCACAACCTTGTCATCACAATGCTCTATAAAATTTGTCATCACAATGCCCCATGCACTTCTCATCAAAATGCTCTCTCACCACTGATATCACAATGCTACATCATTATTTGTCACAATACTCCCTCACACCTGTCATCACAATTTTCCATGACTCCTGTCATCACAATGCTACATGCACTTATCATCACAATGTTCGATGACCCCTGACATCACAATGTTCCATAACACCTGTCATCAAAATGTTCCATGACACTTTTCATCAAATTGCTCCATGACCCTGTCATCAGAATGCTCCCTGCCCTTCTCATCACAATGCACAACGCCCTTGCCATCAAAATGCTCCATGACCTTTGTTATGACAAAGATCCATGACCCTTGGCATCACAATGTTCCATGTCATTGTCATCACAATGTTCCATGAACGCTCTCATCACATTGCTCCATGCCCTTGTCTTCACATAGCTCCATGACACATGTCATCAGTATGCTCCATGGCCTTCTCATCACAATGCTTCATGCCCTTGCCATCACAATGCTCCATTACCCCTTTCATAACAATGCTCCATGACCCCTGCCATCACGATGTTCCATGGCCTTGTCATCACAAGGCTCCATGACCCTTCTCATCACAATGCTCCAAGAACACTGTAATCACAATGCTCCATGCCCCTTTTCATCTCAATGCTCCATGAACCCTGTCATCACAATGCACCATGCCCATCATCATAATGCTTCATGCTATTGTCATCAAAATGAAATTAATATTCTCCATGACCTCTGTCATCATAATGCTCCAAACCCTTGTGATCACAATGTTGCATAACATGTATCATCACAACACCGCATGACGTTCATCATCACAATTATCCATGGACTTCTCATCACAATGCTCCATGATCTTTGTCATCACAATGCTCAATACACTTGTCATCACAATGCTCCCTGACACTTGTCGTCAGTATGCTCCTTGAACCCTGTCATGACAAGGCTCCATGCCTTTTTCATCACAATGATCCATGACCTTTTCATCACAATGCTCCAAGATCCCTGTAATCACAATGCCCCATGCCCTTGTCATCACTAAACTCCATGATGCATGTCATCAGAATGCTCCATGGCCTTCTCATCACTATGCTCCATGCCCTTGTCATCACAATGCTCCAAGACCCCTGTAATCACAATGCTTCATGCCCCTTTTCATCAGAATGCTCCATGAGACTTGTCATCACAATGATCAATGCCCTTGTCATCCCAATGCTCCATGACCCCTGTATTCACAATGCTCCTTGACACATGTCATCACAATGCTCCATGCCTTTGTCAGCAAAATGCTACATGACCTTGTCATTACAATGCTCTATACACTTGTCATCACAATACTCCATTTCCATTGTCATCACAATCCTCCATGAACTTTGGGATCACATTGCTTCATGCCATTGTCATCACAATGCTCCATGCTCCTTGAAATCAAAATGATCCATGACCTCTGTCATCACAATGCTCCAAACCCTTGTGATCACAATGTTCCATAACACTTGTCATCACAACGCTCCATGATGCCTGTCATCACAATACTCCATGCCCTTTTCATTACAAAGCTCCATGACCTTTCTCATCACAATTCTCAATACACTTGTCCTGACAATGCTCCCTGACACTTGTCATCACAGTGCTCCTTGAAACCTGTCACGAAAAGGCTCCATGCTTTTTTAATCACAATGCCCCATTCCGTTTTCATCACAATGCTCCATGCCATTGTCATCAAAATACTCCATAAGCTTGTCATCAGAATGCTCCATGACCCTTGTCATCACAATTCTCCATGCACTTGTCAGCAAAATGCTCCATTACTTTTGTCATCAGAATCCTCCATGACACTTGGCATCACAATGCTCCAAGCCATCGTCATCATAATGGGCCATTATATATGTCATCACAATGCTCCCTGACACCTGTCTTCACAATACTGCATGACCTTGTCATCGGGATGCTCCATGCCCTTGTCGTCACAATGCGCCATTCCAACTGTCATCGCAATAATCCATGAAACTTATTAGACCAATGTTTCATGCCCTTGTAATCACAATGCTCCATGCCTTTGTTATCACAATGCTCCATGACCTCTGTCATCACAATGCTCCGTGACTCCAGTCATCACAATGCTTCATGACCTTTGTCATCACAATGATTCATGCCATCGTCATCAACAGTATCTGTGACCTTTTTAACCACAATGCTCCATGAACTTTTCATCACAATGCTCTTTGACCCTTGTCATCACAATACTCTATGCCTTTCTCAGCACAATGCTCCATGACCCTTGTCATCACAATGCTCCATGCGCTTGTCAGCAAAATGCTCCATGACACAAGTCATCACAATGCACCATGCACTTGTCATCAGAGTGCTCCACAATCTTGTCATCACAATGCTCCATAAATTTGTCATCACAATGCTCCATGCAATTCTCATCAAAATGCCCTCTCACCACTGATATCACAATGCTACATCACTATTTGTCACAATACACCCTCACCCTTGTCGTCACAATGTTCCATGACTCCTGTCATCACAATGCTTCATGCAATTATCATCACAATGTTCGATGACCCCTGACATCACAATGTTCCATAACACCTGTCATCAAAATGTTCCATGATACTTTTCATCAAATTGCTCCATGACCCTGTCATCAGAATGCTCCCTGCCCTTCTCATCACAATGCACCACGCACTTGCCATCAAAATGCTCCATGACCTTTGTCATCACAAAGATCCATGACCCTTGGCATCACAATTCTCCATGTCATTGTCATCACAATGCTCCATGAACGCTCTCATCACATTGCTCCATGCTGTTGTCATCAAAAAGCTCCATGACACATGTCATCAAAATGCTCCATGGCTTTCTCATCACAATGTTCCATGCCCTTGCCATCACAATGCTCCATTACCCCTGTCATAACAATGCTCCATGACCCCTGTCATCACGAATTTCCATGGCCTTGTCATCAAAGGCTCCATAACACTTCTCATCACAATGCTCCAAGAACACTGTAATCACAATGCTCTATGTCCCTTTTCATCTCAATGATCCATGAACCCTGTCATCACAATGCACCATGCCCATCATCATAATGCTTCATGCTATTGTCATCACAATGAAATCAAAATGCTCCATGACCTCTGTCATAACAATGCTACAAACCCTTGTGAACACAATATTCCATAACACTTGTCATCCCAATGCCCCATGTGGCTCGTCATCACAATTTTCAATGGACTTCTCATCACAATGCTCCCTGAACTTTGTCATCACAATGCTCAATACACTTGTCATCAAAATGCTCCCTTACACTTGTCGATAGTATGCTCGTAGAACCCTGTCATGACAAGGATCCATGCGTTTTTCATCACAATGATCCATGACCTTTTTATCACAATTCTCAATATACATGTTATCACAATGGTCCCTGACACTTGTCATCAGAATGCTCCTTGAAACCTGTCACGAAAAGGCTCCATGCCTTTTTCATCACAATGCCCCATGCCGTTTCATCACAATGCTCCATGCCACTGTCATCACAATACTCCAAAAGCTTGTCATCAGAATGCTCCATGACCCTTGTCATCACAATTCTCCATGCACTTGTCAGCACAATGCTCCCTGAACCTTGTCATCACAATTCTCCAAGCCATTGTCATCACAATGCTCCATTACTTTTGTCATCAGAATCCTCCATGACACTTGGCAACACAATGCTCCATTCCCTAGTCATCACAATGCTCCATGACACCTGTCATCACAACACTCCATTTATATTTTCAGCCCATTGCTTAATGACACTTGTCATCACAATGATCCATGCCCTCGTCATCCCAATGCTCCTTGAACCCTGTATTCACAATGATCCGTGATGCTTGTCAACACAGTGCTCCATGACACATATCATTACAATGCTCCATGCATTTGTCAGCAAAATGCTACGTGACCTTGTCATTAAAATCCTCTATGCGCTTGTCATCACAATACTCCATTTCCATTGTCATCACAATCCTCCATGAAACTTGGGATCACTTTTCTTCATGCCCTTGTCATCAAAATGCTCCATGCTCCTTGAAATCAAAATGATCCATGACCTCTGTCATCACAATGCTCCAAAACCTTGTGATCACAATGTTCCATAACACTTGTCATCACAACGCTCCATGATGCCTGTCATCACAATAATCCATGCCCTTTTCATCACAGTGCTCCATGACCTTTGTCACCACAATTCTCAATACACTTGTCATCACAATGCTCCCTGACATTTGTCATCAGAATGCTCTTTGAACCCTGTCACGAAAAGGCTCCATGCATTTTTCATCACAAAGCCCCATTCCGTTTTCATCACAATGCTCCATGCCATTGTCATCAAAGTACTCCACAAGCTTGTCATCAGAATGCTCCATGACCCTTGTCATCACAATTCTCCTTTCACTTGTCAGCACAATGCTCCCTGACCCTTGTCATCAAATGCTCCAAGCCATTTTCATCACAATGCTCCATTACCTTTGTCATCAGAATCCTCCATGACACTAGGCAACACAATGCTCCATTCCATCCTCATCACAATGGGCCATTACAAATGTCATCACAATGCTCCCTGACACCTGTCTTCACAATAGTGCATGACCTTGTCATCACAATGCTCCATGCCCTTGTCATCACAATGCGCCATTCCAACTGTCATCGCAATACTCCATGAAACTTATTAGACCAATGTTCCATGCCCTTGTCATCACAATGATCCATGCCCTTGTTATCACAATGCTCCATGACCCCTGTCATCACAGTGCACCGTGACTCCAGTCATCACAATTCTTCATGACCTTTGGAATCACAATGGTTCATGCCCTCGTCATCAACAGGCTCTGTGACCTTTTTAACCACAATGCTCCCTGAAATTTTCATCACAATGCTCTTTGACTCTTGTCATCACAATGCTCTATGCCTTTCTCAGCACAATGCTCCATGACCCTTGTCATCACAACGCTCCATGCGCTTGTCAGCACAATGCTCCTTGACACATGTCATCACAATACACCATGCGCTTGTCATCACATTGCTCCACAACTTTGTCACTACAATGCTCCATAAAATTTGTCATCACAATGCTCCATGCACTTCTCATCAAAATGCTCTCTCACCACTGATATCACAATGCTACATCACTATTTGTCAAAATACTCCCTCACCCATGTCATCACAATGTTCCATGACTCCTGTCATCACAATGCTACATGCACTTATCATCAAAATGTACGATGACCCCTGAAATCACAATGATCCATAACACCTGTCATCACAATGTTCAATGCCACTTTTCATCAAATTGCTCCATGACCCTGTCATCAGAATGCTCCCTGCCCTTCTCATCACAATGCACAACGCCCTTGCCATCAAAATGCTCCATGACCTTTGTCATCACAAAGATCCATGACCCTTGGCATCACAATGCTCCATGTCATTGTCATCACAATGCTCCATGAAAGATCTCATCACATTGCTCCATGCTCTTGTCTTCACATAACTCCAGGACACATGTCATCAGAATGTTCCACGGCGTTCTCATCACAATGCTCTATGCCCTTGCCATCATAATGATCCATTACCCCAGTCATAACAATGCTCCATGACCCCTGCCATCACGATGTTCCATGGCCTTTTCATCACAAGGCTCCATGAACCTTCTCATCAACATGCTCCAATAACACTGTAATCAAAATGCTCTATGCCCCTTTTCATCTCAATGATCCATGAACCCTGTCATCACAATGCACCATGCCCATCATCATAATGCTTCATGCTATTGTCATAACAATGAAATCAAAATGTTCCATGACCTCTGTCATAACAATGCTCCAAAACCTTGTGATCACAATGTTCCATAACACTTGTCATCACAACGCTCCATGATGCCTGTCATCACAATAATCCATGCCCTTTTCATCACAGTGCTCCATGACCTTTGTCACCACAATTCTCAATACACTTGTCATCACAATGCTCCCTGACATTTGTCATCAGAATGCTCCTTGAACCCTGTCACGAAAAGGCTCCATGCCTTTTTCATCACAAAGCCCCATTCCGTTTTCATCACAATGCTCCATGCCATTGTCATCAAAGTACTCCACAAGCTTGTCATCAGAATGCTCCATGACCCTTGTCATCACAATTCTCCTTGCACTTGTCAGCACAATGCTCCCTGTCCCTTGTCATCACAATTCTCCAAGCCATTGTCATCACAATGCTCCATTACATTTGTCATCAGAATCCTCCATGACACTTGGCAACAAAATGCTCCATGCCATCCTCATCACAATGGGCCATTACATATGTCATCACAATGCTCCCTGACACCTGTCTTCACAATACTGCATGACCTGGTCATCACAATGCTCCATGCCCTTGTCATCACAATGTGCCATTCCAACTGTCATCGCAATACTCCATGAAACTTATTAGACCAATGTTCCATGCCCTTGTCATCACAATGCTCCATGCCCTTGTTATCACAATGCTCCATGACCCCTGTCATCACAGTGCACCGTGACTCCAGTCATCACAATTCTTCATGACCTTTGTCATCACAATGGTTCATGCCCTCGTCATCAACAGTCTCTGTGACCTTTTTAACCACAATGCTCCATGATATTTTCATCACAATGCTCTTTGACTCTTGTCATCACAATGCTCTATGGCTTTCTCAGCACAATGCTCCATGACCCTTGTCATCTCAAAGCTCCATGCGCTTGTCAGCACAATGCTCCATGACACATGTCATCAGAATGCACCATGCGCTTGTCATCACATTGCTCCACAACTTTGTCACCAGAATGCTCCATAAAATTTGTCATCACACTGCTCCATGCACTTCTCATCAAAATGCTCTCTCACCACTGATATCACAATGCTACATTACTATTTGTCACAATACTCCCTCACCCATGTCATCACAATGTTCCATGACTCCTGTCATCACAATGCTACATGCACTTATCATCACAATGTTCGATGACCCCTGAAATCACAATGATCCATAACACCTGTCATCACAATGTTCAATGCCACTTTTCATCAAATTGCTCCATGACCCTGTCATCAGAATGCTCCCTGCCCTTCTCATCACAATGCACAACGCCCTTGCCATCAAAATGCTCCATGACCTTTGTCATCACAAAGATCCATGACCCTTGGCATCACAATGCTCCATGTCATTGTCATCACAATGCTCCATGAACGATCTCATCACATTGCTCCATGCCCTTGTCTTCACATAAGTCCAGGACACATGTCAGCAGAATGTTCCACGGCGTTCTCATCACAATGCTCTATGCCCTTGCCATCACAATGCTCCATTACCCCAGTCATAACAATGCTCCATGACCCCTGCCATCACGATGTTCCATGGCCTTTTCATCACAAGGCTCCATGACCCTTCTCATCACAATGCTCCAAGAACACTGTAATGACAATGCTCTATGCCCCTTTTCATCTCAATGATCCATGAACACTGTCATCACAATGCACCATGCCCATCATCATAATGCTTCATGCTATTGTCATAACAATGAAATCAAAATGTTCCATGACCTCTGTCATAACAATGCTCCAAAACCTTGTGATCACAATATTCCATAACACTTGTCAACACAATGCCCCTTGACGGTCGTCATCACAATTATCCATGGTCTTCTCATCACAATGCTCCCTGACCTTCGTCATCACAATGCTCAATACACTTGTCATCAACATGCTCCCTGACACTTGTTTTATGTATGCTCCTTGAACCCTGTCATGACAAGGCTCCATGCCTTTTTCATCACAATGATCCATGCCCTTTTCATCACAATGCTCCACGTCCCATGTAATCACAATGGTCCATGCCATTGTCATCACAAAGCTCAATGACGCATGTCATAAGAATGCTCCTTGGTCTTCTCCTCACAATGCTCCATGCCCTTGTCTGCAAAATGTTCCAAGACACCTGTAATCAAAATGCTCCTTTCCCCTTTTAATCAGTATGCTCCATGAGACTTGTCATCACAGGGCTCCATGGTTTTGTCATCACAATGCTCCAGGACCTTGTCATCACAATGCTTCACGACCTTGTCATCAAAATTTTCAATGGCCCTTGTCATCATAATGTTTCAAGCCCTAATCATCACAATGCCCCATTATATTTGTCATCACAATCCACCATTACATTTGGTATCACAAAGCTCCATGACATTGTCATCGCCATGGACCATGACATATGTCTCACAATGCTCCCTGACACCTGTCTTCACAATACTCCATGACCTTATCATCACAATGCTCCATGCCCTTGTCATCACAATGCACCATGCCCACTCTCATCACAATAATCTATGAAACTTGTCAGACCAATGCTCCATGACACTGTTATCACCATGCTCCATGCCCCTGTCATCACAATGCTCCATGACTCCAGTCATCACAATGCTTCATAACGGTTGTCATCACAATGGTCCATGCCCGCGTCATCACAAGGCTCTGTGACCTTTGTAAGCACAATGCTCCATGAACTTTTCATCACAATTCTCTGTGAAACTTGTCATCACAATGCTCCATGTATTTTTCAGAACAATGCTTCATGACCATTGTCATCACAATGTGCCACGTGCATGTCATCACAATGTTCCAAACCTTGTCATTGCAATGCTCCATAAACCTTGTAATCACAATGCTCCATGCACTTCTCATCAAAATGCTCTCTCACCAGAGATATCACAATATTCAATCACGAGTCATCACAATAAACCCTCACCCTTGTAATCACAATGTTCCATGACCCAGTCATCACCATGCTACATCCCCTTATCATCGCAATGTTCCATGACCTCTGCCATCACAATGTTCCATAAGACCTGTCTTCAAAATGCTCCATGACCCTTTCCATCCCAAAGCTCCAAGACACCTGACATCACAATGTTCTATAACCACTGCCATCAAAATGTTCCATTACACATTTTATCATATGCTGCATGACCCTGTCATCAAAATGCTCCATGACTTGTCATCACAAAGCTCCAAGACCCTTGGCATCACAATGTTCCATGTCATTGTCATCACAGTGCAGCATGAACCCTCTCATCACCTTGCTCCATGCCCTTGTCATCACAAGGCTCCATGACACTTGTCATCACAATGCTCGATGCCCTTCTCATCACAATGCTCCATGCCCTTGTCATTACAGTCCTGCATGACCCATGTATCACAGTGTTCCGTGCCCTTGTCATCACAATGCTCCATGCCCACTCTCATCACAATAATCCATGAAACATTTCAGACCAAAATTCCATACCCTTCTCATCACAATGCTCAATTAACCCTGTCATAACAATGCACCGTGACACCTGCCATCACAATGTTCCACGGCCTAGTCATCACAAGGTTCCATAATACTTCTCATCACAATGCTCAAGACCCCTGAAATCACAATGCTCCATGCCCTTGTCATCACAAAGCTCCATGACGCATGTCATCAGAATGTTCCATGGCTTTCTCATCACAATGCTCCATGCCATTGTCATCACAATGCTCCAAGAGCCTTGTAATCACAATGCTCCATGCCCCATTTCATCTCAATGCTCCATGAAATCTGTCTTCACAATGCTCCAAGACCCTTGTAATCACAATGCTCCATCCCACTTTTCATCTCAATGCTCCATGAACCCTGTCATCACAATGCACCATGCCCATCATCATAATGCTTCAGACTATTGTCATCACAATGAAATCAATATTCTGCATGACCTCTGTCATCATAATGCTCCAAACCCTTGTGATCACAATGTTGCATAACACGTATCATCACAACACCCCATGACGCTCATCATCACAATCATCCATGGTCTTCTCATCACAATGCACCATGATCTTTGTCATCACAATGCTCAAAACACTTGTCATCACAATGCTCCCTGACACTTGTCGTCAGTATGCTCATTGAACCCTGTCATGACAAGGTTCCATGCATTTTTCTTCACAATGATCCATGACCATTTCATCACAATCCTCCACGGTCCCTGTAATCATAAT
Organism: Mesoplodon densirostris; assembly: GCF_025265405.1. Taxonomy (NCBI): domain Eukaryota; kingdom Metazoa; phylum Chordata; class Mammalia; order Artiodactyla; family Ziphiidae; genus Mesoplodon; species Mesoplodon densirostris. The sequence continues at coordinate 9,681,352 of NW_026778195.1, read as the reverse complement.
GCTCCATGCCCTTGTCATCACAAAACTCCATGACGCATGCCATCAGAATGCTCCATGGCCTTCTCATCACAATGCTCTATGCCCTAGTCATCACCATGCTCCAAGACCCCTGTAATCACAATGCTCCATGCCCCTTTTCATCAGAATGCTCCATGAGACTTGCCATCACAAGTCTCCATGATCTTCTCATCACAATGCTCCAGGAACTTGTCATCACCATGCTCCATTCCCTTGTCATCACTATGCTCCATGACCCCTGTCATCACAATAATCCATGAACATTTTCAGCCCAATGCTCCACGACCTTCTCATCACAATGCTCCATTGCCAATATCATCACAATGCTCCATGACCACTGTCATCACAACACTCCATGACACCTGACAACACAATGATCCAGGACTCTTGTCATCACAATGCTCCATTAGCTTGTCGTCACAATGCTACATGACACCTGTCATCGCAACTCTCCATGAACATTTTCAGCCCAGTGCTCCATGACCCTTGTCATCACAATGATCCATGGCTTTGTCATTCCAATGCTCCATGACCCCTGTATTCACAATGCTCCTTGACGCTTGTCATCACAGTGCTCCATGACACATGTCATCACAATGCTCCATGCCTTTGTCAGCAAAATGCTACATGACCTTGTCAATACAATACTCTATGAGCTTGTCATCAAAATACTCCTTTTCCATTGTCATCACAATCCTCCATGAACTTTGGGATTACATTGCTTCATGCCCTTGTCATCACAATGCTCCATGCTTCTTGAAATCAAAATGATCCATGACCTCTGTCATCCCAATGCTCCAAACCCTTGTGATCACAATGTTCCATAACACTTGTCATCATAACGCTCCATGATGCCTGTCATTACAATACTCCATGCCCTTTTCATCACAATGTTCCATGACATTTGTCACCACAATTCTCAATACACCTGTCATCACAATGCTCCCTGACACTTGTCATCAGAATGCTCCTTGAACCCTGTCACGAAAAGGCTCCATGCCTTTTTCATCACAATGCCCCATGCCGTTTTCATCACAATGCTCCATGCCATTGTCATCAAAATACTCCACAAGCTTGTCATCAGAATGCTCCATGACCCTTGTCATCACAATGATCCAAGCCATTGTCATCACAATGCTCCATTACCTTTGTCATCAAAATCCTCCCTGACACTTGGCATCACAATACTCCTGCCATCCTCATCACAATGGGCCATTACATATGTGATCACAATGCTCCCTGACACCTGTCTTCACAATACGGCATGACCTGGTCATCACAATGCTCCATGCCCTTGTCATCACAGTGTGCCATTCCAACTGTCATCGAAATACTGCATGAAACTCATTAGACAAATGTTCCATGCCATTCTCATCACGATGCTCAATGCCCTTATTATCACAATGCTCCATGACCCCTGTCAGCACAATGCTCCATGACTCCAGTCATCACAATGCTTCATGACCTTTGTCATTACAATGGTCCATGCCCTCATCATCAACAGTCTCTGTGATCTTTTCAACCACAATGCTCCATGAACTTTTCATCACAATGCTCTTTGACCCTTGTCATCACAATTTTCTATGTCTTTCTCAGCACAATGCTCCATGAACCTTGTTATCACAGTGCTCCATGCGCTTGTCAGCACAATGCTCCATGTCACATGTCATCACAATGCACCATGCGCTTGTCATCACAGTGCTCCACAACGTTGTCATCACAATGCTCCATAAAATTTGTCATCACAGTGCTCCATGCACTTCTCATCAAAATGCTCTCTCACCACTGATATCACAATGCTACATCACTATTTGTCACAACACTCGCTCACCCCTGTCATCACAATGTTCCATGACTCCTGTCATCACAATGCTACATGCACTTATCATCACAATGTTCAATGACCCCTGACATCACAATGTTCCATAACACCTGTCATCAAAATATTCCATGACACTTTTCATCAAATTGCTTTATGACCCAGTCATCAGAATGCTCCCTGCCCTTCTCATCACAATGCACAATGCCCTTGCCATCAAAATGCTCCATGACCTTTGTCATCACAAAGATCCATTACCCTTGGCATCACAATGCTCCATGTCATTGTCATCACAATGCTCCATGAACGCTCTCATCACATTGCTCCATGCCCTTGTCTTCACATAGTTCCATGACACATGTCATCAGAATGCTCCATGGCCTTCTCATCACAATGTTCCATGCCCTTGTCATCACAATAGGCCATTCCAACTGTCATCGCAACAAACCATGAAACTTATTACACCAATGCTCCATGACCCATGTCATCACAATGCTCCATGCCCTTGTTATCACAATGCTCCATGACCCATGTCATCACAATGCTCCGTGACTCCAGTCATCACAATGCTTCATGAACTTTGTCATCACAATGGTCCATGCCCTTGTCATCAACTGTCTCTGTGACCTTTTTAACCCCAATGCTCCATGAACTTTTCTTCACAATGCTCTTTGACCCTTGTCATCACAATGCCCTATGCCTTTCTCAGCACAATGCTCCATGACCCTGGTCATCACAATGCTCCATGCACTTGTCTGCACAATGTTCCATGACACATGTCATCACAGAACTCCATGACCCCTGTCATCACAATGCTCAGTGACTCCAGTCATCACAATGTTTCATAACGTTTCTCCTCAAAATTGTCCAAGCCCGCGTCATCACAAGGCTCTGTGACATTTGTTACCACAATGCTCCATGAACTTTTCATCACAATTCTCTGTGACCCTCGTCATCACAATGCTACATGTCTTTGTCAGAACAATGCTCTATAACCATTATCATCACAGTGTGCCACGCGCATTTCATCACAACGGTCCACAATCTTGTCATTGCAATGCTCCATAAACTTTGTAATCACAAGGCTCCATGCACTTCTCATCAAAATGCGCTGTTACCAGAGATATCACAGTATTCCATCCCTAGTCATCGCAATACTCCCTCACCCCTGTAATCAGAATGTTCCATGACCCTGTCATCACACTGCTACATCCACTTATCAACACAATGTTCGATGACCCCTGACATCACAATGTTCCATAACCCATGTCATCAAAATGCTCCATGATCCTTTTCATCCCAAAGCTCCAAGACCCCTGACATCACAATGTTCTATAACCTCCGCCATCAAAATGTTCCATTACACTTTTCATCAAATTGCTGCATGACCCGGTCATCAAAATGCTCCCTGCCCTTCTCATCACAATGCACCATGTCCTTGTCATCAAAATGCTCCATGACTGGTCAGCAGAAAGCTCCATGACCCCTGGCATCACAATGCTAAATGTCATTGTCATCACCATGCTCCATGAACCCTCTCATAACATTGCTCAATGCCCTTGTCATCACAGAGCTCCATGACACTTGTCATAACAATTCTCGATGCCCTTCTCATCACAATGCTCCATGCCCTTGTCATTACAATCCTGCATGACGAATGTATCATAGAGTTCCGTACCCTTGTCATCACAATGCTCCATGCCCACTCTCATCACAAAAATCCATGAAATATTTCAGACCAATGTTCCATGTCCTTCTCATCACAATGCTCCATTACCTCTGTCATAACAATGCACCATGAACCCTGCCATCACAATGTTCCACGGCGTAGTCTTCACAAGGTTCCATGACACTTGTCATCACAATGCTGAAAACCACTGTAATCACAATGCTATATGCCCTTCTCATCACAAAGCTCCATGACGCATGTCATCAGAATATTCCATGGCCTTCTCATCACAATGATCCTTGCCCTTGTCATCACAATGCTCCAAGACCTTGTAAACACAATGCACCATGCCCATTTTAATCTCAATGCTCCATGAACCCTGTCATCACAGTGCACGTTGCCCATCATCATAATACTTCAGTCTATTGTCATCACAATGAAATCAATATTCTCCATGACCTCTGACATCATAATGCTCCAAACCCTTGTGATCACAATGTTCCATAAAACTTATCATCACAGCACCCCATGACGCTCATCATCACAATTATCCATGGTCTTCTCATCACAATGCTCCATGATCTTTGTCATCCTGATGCTCAATACACTTGTCATCACAATGCTCCCTGACACTTGTCGTCAGTATGCTCCTTGAACCCTGTCATGACAAGGATCCATGCCTTTTTCATCACAATAATCCATTCCCTTTCCATCACAATGCTCCAAGATCCCTGTAATCACAATGCTCCATGGCCTTGTCATCAAAAAGCTCCATGAGGCATGTCATCAGAATGTTTCCTGGCCTTCTCATCACAATGTTCCATGCCCTTTTCATCACAATGCTCCAAGACCCCTGTAATCACAATGCTCCATGCCCCTTTTCATCAGAATGTTCCATGAGACTTTTCATCACAAGTCTCCATGGTCTTCCCATCACAATGCTCCAGGACCTTGTCATCACCATGATCCATTCCCTTGTCATCACAATGCTACATGACCCCTGTCATCTCAATAATCCATGAACAAATGTCAGCCCAATGCTCCACGACCTTCTCATCACAATGCTCCATGGCCAATATCATCACAATGCTCCATGACCACAGTCCTCACAACACTCCATGACACCTGACAACACAATGATCTGGGACACTTGTCATCACAATGCTCCATTCCCTAGGCATCACAATGCTCCATGAACCCTGTCATCACAACTCTCCATGAACATTTTCAGCCCAGTGCTCCATGACCCTTGTCATCACAATGATCCATGCCCATGTTATCCCAATGTTCCATGACCCATGTATTCACAATGCTCCATGACGCTTGTCATCACAGTGCTCCATGACACCTGTCATCACAATGCTCCATGCCTTTGTCAGCAAAATGCTACATGACCTTGTCATTACAATGCTCTATGCACTTGTCATCACAATACTCCATTTCCATTGTCATCACAATCCTCCATGAACTTTGGGATCACATTGCTTCATGCCCTTGTCATCACAATGCTCCATGCTCCTTGAAATCAAAATGATCCATGACCTCTGTTATCACAATGCTCCAAACCCTTGTGATCACAATGTTCAATAACACTTGTCCTCACAACGCTCCATGATGCCTGTCATCAAAATACTCCATGCCCTTTTCATCACAATGCTCCTTGACCTTTGTCACCACAATTCTCAATACACTTGTCATCACAATGCTCCCTGACACTGGTCATCAGAATGCTCCTTGAACCCTGTCACGAAAAGGCTCCATGCCTTTTTCATCACAATGCCCCATACCGTTTCCTCACAATGCTCCATGCCATTGTCATCAAAATACTCCACAAGCTTGTCATCAGAATGCTCCCTGACCCTTGTCATCACAATTCTCCATGCACTTGTCAGCACAATGCTCCCTGACCCTTGTCATCACAATGCTCCAAGTCATAGTCATCACAATGTTTCATGACCCCTGTCATCACAATAATCCATGAACATTTTCAGCCCAATGCTCCACGACCTTCTCATCACAATGCTCCATGGCCAATATAATCACAATGCTCCATGACCACTGTCATCACAACACTCCATGACACCTGACAACACAATGACCCGGGATTCTTGTCATCACAATGCTCCATTCCCTAGTCGTCACAATGCTCCATGACCCCTGTCATCACAACACTCCATGAACATTTTCAGCCCAGTGCTTCTTGAAGCTTGTCATCACAATGATCCATGCCCTTGTCATCCCAATGCTCCATGACCCCTGTATTCACAATGCTCCTTGACGCTTGTCATCACAGTGGTCCATGACACATGTCATCACAATGCTCCATGCCTTTGTCAGCAAAATGCTACATGACCTTGTCATTACAATCCTCTATGCACTTGTCATCACAATACTCCATTTCCATTGGCATCACAATCCTCTATGAACCTTTGGATCACATTGCTTCATGCCCTTGTCATCACAATGCTCCATGCTCCTTGAAATCAAAATGATCCATGACCTCTGTCATCACAGTGCTCCAACCACTTGTGATCACAATATTCCATAACACTTGTCAACACAATGCCCCTTGACGATCGTCATCACAATTATCCATGGTCTTCTCATCACAATGCTCCCTGACCTTCGTCATCACAATGCTCAATACACTTGTCATCAACATGCTCCCTGACACTTGTTGTCTGTATGCTCCTTGAACCCTGTCATGACCAGGCTCCATGCCTTTTTCATCACAATGATCCATGCCCTTTTCATCACAATGCTCCAAGTCCCATGTAATCACAATGGTCCATGCCATTGTCATCAAAGAGCTCAATGACGCATGTCATCAGAATGCTCCTTGGTCTTCTCCTCACAATGCTCCATGCCCTTGTCTTCACAATGTTCCAAGACCCTTGTAATCACAATGCTCCATTCCCCTTTTAATCAGTATGCTCCTTGAGACTTGTCATCACAAGGCTCCATGGTTTTGTCATCACAATGCTCCAGGACCTTGTCATCACAATGCTTCACGACCTTATCCTGAAAATTTTCAATGGCCCTTGTCATCATAATGCTCCAAGCCCTAATCATCACAATGCTCCATTATATTTGTCATCACAATCCACCATTACATTTGGTATCACAAAGCTCCATGCCATTGTCATCGCCATGGACCATGACATATGGCTCACAATGCTCCCTGACACCTGTCTTCACAATACTCCATGACCTTATCATCACAATGCTCCATGCCCTTGTCATCACAATGCACCATGCCCACTCTCATCACAATAATCTATGAAACTTGTCAGACCAATGCTCCATGCCCCTGTCATCACAATGCTCCATGCCCTTGTCATCACAAGGCTCCATTACCCCTGTCATCAAAATGCTCCATGACTCCAGTCATCACAATGCTTCATAACGTTTGTCATCACAATCGTCCATGCCCCCGTCATCACAAGTCTCTGTGAAATTTGTAACCACAATTCTTCATGAACATTTCATAACAATTCTCTGTGAAACTTGTCATCACAATGCTCCATTTCTTTGTCAGAACGATTCTCCATGACCATTGTCATCAGAATGTGCCATGCGCAGTTCATCACAATGGTCCACAACCTTGTCATTGCAATGCTCCATAAAACTTGTAATCACAATGGTCAATGTAATTCTCATCAAAATGCTCTCCCACCAGACATATCACAATGTTACATCAGTAGTCATCAAAATACTCCCTCACCCTTGTAATCACAATGTTCCATAACACTGTCATCACAATGCTACATACACTTATCATAACAATGTTCCATGACCCCTGCCATCACAATGTTCATAAGCCCTGTCATCAAAATGCTCAATGACCGTTTCCATCCCAAAGCTCCAAGACCCCTGACATCACAATGTTCTATAACCACTGCCATCAAAATGCTCCATTACAGTTTTTATCAAATTGCAGCATGACACGGTCATCAAAATGCTCCCGGCCCTTCTCATCAAAATGCTCCATGACTTGTCATCACAAAGCTCCAAGACCCTTGTCATCACAATGCTCCATGTCATTGTCATCACAATGCTCCATGAACCCTCTCATCACATTGCTCCATGCCCTTGTCATCACAAAGCTCCATGACACTTGTCATCACAATGCTCGATGCCCTTCTCATCACAATGCTCCATGCTCTTGTCATTACAGTCCTGCATGACCAATGTATCACATTGTTCCGTGCCCTTGTCATCACAATGCTCCATGCCCACTCTCATCACAATTATCCATGAAACATTTCAGACCAAAGTTCCATACCCTTCTCATCACAATGCTCAATTAACCCTGTCATAACAATGCACCATGACCCCTGCCATCACAATGTTACACGGCCTAGTCATCACAAGGCTCCATGATACTACTCATCACAATGCTCAAGACCCCTGATATCACAATGCTCCATGCCCTTGTCATCCCAAAGCTCCATGACGCATGTCATCACAATGTTCCTTGGCCTTCTCATCACAATGCTCCATGCCCTTGTCATCACAATGCTCCAAGACCCTTGTAATCACAATGTTCCATGCCCCTTTTCATCTCAATGCCCCATGAAATCTGTCATCACAATGCTCCAAGACCCTTGAAATCACAATGCTCCATGCCCCTTTTCATCTAAATGCTCCATGAACCCTGTCATCACAATGCACCATTCCCATCATCATAATGCTTCAGGCTATTGTCATCACAATGAAATCAATATTTTCCATGACCTCTGTCATCATAATGCTCCAAACCCTTGTAATCACAATGTTGCATAACACGTATCATCACAACACCCCATGACGCTCATCATCACAATTATCAATGGTCTTCTCATCACAATGCTCCATGATCTTTGTGATCACAATGCTCAATACACTTGTCATCACAATGCTTCCTGACCCTTGTCTTCATTATGCTACTTGAACCCTGTTATGACAAATTTCCATGCATTTTTCATCACAATGATCCATGACCATTTCATCACAATGCTCCAAGGTCCCTGTAATCACAATGCTCCATTCCCTTATCATCACAAAACTCCATGACGCATGTCATCAGAATCCTCCATGGCCTTCTCATCACAATGCTCTATGCCCTAGTCATAACAATGCTCCAAGACCCCTGTAATCACAATGCTCCATGCCTCTTTTCATCAGAATGCTCCATGAGACTTGCCATTACAAGTCTCCATGGTTTTCTCATCACAATGTTCCAGGACTTTGTCATCACCATGATCCATTCCCTTGTCATCACAATGCTCCATGATCCCTGTCATCACAATAATCCATGAACATTTTCAGCCCAATGCTCCACGACCTTCTCAACACAATGCTCCATTGCCAATATCATCACAATGCTCCATGACCTCTGTCATCACAACACTCCATGACACCTGACAACACAATGATCCTGGACTCTTGTCATCGCAATGCTCCATTCCCTAGTCATCACAATGCTCCATGACACCTGTCATCACAACTCTCCATGAACATTTTCAGCCCAGTGCTCCATGTCCCTTGTTATCACAATGATCCATGCCCTTGTCATCCCAATGATCCATGACCACTGTATTCACAATGCTCCTTGACGCTTCTCATCACAGTGCTCCATGACACATGTCATCACAATGCTCCATGACTTTGTCAGCAAAATGCTACATGACCTTGTCATTACAATCCTCTATGCGCTTGTCATCACAATACTCGAATTGCATTGTCATCACAATCCTCCATGAATTGGGGGATCACATTGCTTCATGCCCTTGTCATCACAATGCTCCATGCTCCTTGAAATCAAAATGATCCATGACGTCTGTTATCACAATGCTCCAAACCCTTGTGATCACAATGTTCAATAACACTTGTCCTCACAACGCTCCATGATGCCTGTCATCAAAATACTCCATGCCCTTTTCATCACAATGCTCCTTGACCTTTGTCACCACAATTCTCAATACACTTGTCATCACAATGCTCCCTGACACTGGTCATCAGAATGCTCCTTGAACCCTGTCACGAAAAGGCTCCATGCCTTTTTCATCACAATGCCCCATACCGTTTTCCTCACAATGCTCCATGCCATTGTCATCAAAATACTCCACAAGCTTGTCATCAGAATGCTCCATGACACTTGCCATCACAATTCTCCATGCACTTGTCAGCACAATTCTCCCTGACCCTTGTCATCACAATGCTCCAAGCAATTGTCATCACAATTCTCCATTACCTTTGTCATCCGAATCCTCCCTGACACTTGGCAGCACAATGCTCCATGCCATCCTCATCACAAAGGGCCATTACATATGTGATCACAGTGCTCCCTGACACCTGTCTTCACAATACGCATGACCTGGTCATCACAATTCTCCATGTCCTTGTCATCACAGTGTGCCATTCCAACTGTCATCGCAATACTCCATGAAGCTTATTAGACCAGTGTTCCATGTACTTTTCATCACAATGCTCCATGCCCTAGTTATCACAATGCTCCATGACCCCTGTCATCACAATGCTCCGTGACTCCAGTCATCACAATGCTTCATGACCTTTTTCAACACAATGGTCCATGCCCTCGTCATCAACAGTCTCTGTGACCTTTTTAACCACAATGCTCCATGAACTTTTCATCACAATGCTCTTTGACACTTGTCATCACAATGCTCTATGACTTGCTCAGCACAATGCTCCATGACCCTTGTCATCACAATGCTCCATTCGCTTGTCAGCACAATGCTCCATTACACCTGTCATTACAATGCACCATGCACTTGTCATCACAGTGATCCACAACATTGTCTTCACAATGCTCCATAAAATTTGTCATCACAATGCTCCATGCACTTCTCATCAAAATGCTCTCTCACCACTGATATCACAATGCTACATCACTATTTGTCACAATACTCCCTCACTCCTGTCATCACAATGTTCCATGACTCCTGTCATCACAATGCTACATGCACTTATCATCATAATGTTCGATGACCTCTGAAATCACAATGTTCCATAACACCTATCATCAAAATGTTCCATGCCACTTTTCATCAAATTGCTCTATGACCCTGTCATCACAATGCTCCCTGCCCTTCTCATCACAATGCACATAGCCCTTGCCATCAAAATGCTCCATGACATTTGTCATCACAATGATCCATGACACTTGGCATCACAATGCTCCATGTCATTGTCATCACAATGCTCCATGAACGCTCTCATCACATTGCTCCATGCCCTTGTCTTCACATAGATCCATGACACATGTCATCAGAATGCTCCATGGCCTTCTCATCACTGTGCTCCATGCCCTTGCCATCACAGTGCTCCATTACACCTGTCATAACAATGCTCCATGACCCCTGCCATCACGATATTCCATGGCCTTGTCATCACAAGGCTCCATGACCCTTCTCATCACAATGCTCCAAGAACACTGTAATCCCAATGCTCTATGCCCCTTTTCATCTCAATGATCCCTGAACCCTGTCATCACAATGCACCATGCCCATCATCATAATGCTTCATGCTATTTTCATAACAATGAAATCAAAATGTTCCATGACCTCTGTCATAACAATGCTCCAAACACTTGTGATCACAATATTCCATAACACGTGTCATCACATTGCCCCATGAAGCTCGTCATCACAATTATCCATGGTCTTCTCATCACAATGCTCCATGACCTTTTTCATCACAATGCTCAATATAATTGTCATCAAAATGCTCCCTGACACTTTTTGTCTGTATGCTCCTTGAACCCTGTCATGACAAGGCTCCATGCCTTTTTCATCACAATGATCCATGATCTTTTCATCACAATGCTCCAAGACCCATGTAATCACAATGCTCCATGCACTTGTCATCACAAAGCTCAATGATGCATGCCATCAGAATGCTCCTTGGTCTTCTCCTCACAATGCTCCATGCCCTTGTCATCACAATGTTCCAAGACACCTGTAATCACAATGCTCCATGCCCCTTTTCATCAGTATGCTCCATGAGACTTGTCATCACAAGTCTCCATGGTTTTGTCATCACAATGCTCCAGGACCTTGTCATCAAAATGCTTCTCGACCTTGTCATGAAAATTTTCAATGGCCCTTGTCATCATAATGCTCGAAGCCCTAATCATCACAATGCTCCATTATATTTGTCATCACCATTCTCCATTACATTTGGCATCACAATGCTCCATGCCATTGTCATCGCAATCGACCAAGACATATGTCATCACAATGCTCTTTGACATCTGTCTTCACAATACGCCATGAGCTTCTCATCACAGTGCTCCATGCTTTTGTCATCACAATGCACCATGCCCACTGTCATCACAATAATCTATGAAACTTGTCAGACCCATGCTCCATGGCCTTCTCATCACAATGCTCTATACCCTAGTCATCACAATGCTTCAAGACCCCTGTAATCACAATGCTCCATGCCCCTTTTCATCAGAATGCTCCATGAGACTTTTCATCACAAGTCTCCATGGTCTTCTCATCACAATGCTCCAGGACCTTGACATCACCATGCTCCATTCCCTTGTCATCACAAAGCTCCATGAACACTGTAATCACAATAATCCATGAACATTTTCAGCCCAATGATCCACGACCTTCTCATCACAATGCTCCATGTCCAATATCATCACAATGCTCCATGACCACAGTCATCACAACACTCCATGACACCTGACAACACAATGATTAGGGACTCTTGTCATCACAATGCTCCATTCCCTAGTCATCACAATGCTCCATGACCCCTGTTATCACAACACTCCATGAATATTTTCTGGCCAGTGCTCCATGACCCTTGTCATCCCAATGCGCCATGACCCCTGTATTCACAATGCTCCTTGACGCTTCTCATCACAGTGCTCCATGACACATGTCATCACAATGCTCCATGCCTTTGTCAGCAAAATGCTACATGACATTGTCATTACAATGCTCTATGTGCTTGTCATCACAATACTCCATTTCCATTGTCATCACAATCCTCCATGAATCTTGGGATCACATTGCTTCATGCCCTTGTCATCACAATGCTCCATGCTCCTTGAAATCAAAATGATCCATGACCTCTGTCATCACAGTGCTCCAAAAGCTTGTGATCACAATGTTCCATAACACTTGTCCTCACAACGCTCCATGTTGCCTTTCATCACAATACTCCATGCCCTTTTCATCACAATGCTCCATGAGCTTTGTCACCACAATTCTCAATACACTTGTCATCACAATGCTCCCTGACTCTTGTCATCAGAATGCTCCTTGAACCCTGTCACGAAAAGGCTCCATGCCTTTTTCATCACAAAGCACCATTCCGTTTTCATCACAATGCTCCATGCCATTGTCATCAAAGTACTCCACAAGCTTGTCATCAGAATGCTCCATGACCCTTGTCATCACAATTCACCATGCACTTGTCAGCACAATGCTCCCTGACCCTTGTTATCACAATGCTCCAAGCCATTGTCATCACAATGCTCCATTACCTTAGTCATCAGTATCCTCCATGACACTTAGCATCACAATGCTACCCGACACCTGTCTTTACAATAGTGCATGACCTGGTCATCACAATGCTCCATGCCCTTGTCATCACAATGCGCCATTCCAACTGTCATCGCAACAATCCATGAAACTTATTAGACCAATGTTTCATGCCCTGGTCATCAGAATGCTCCATGCCCTTGTTATCACAATGCTCCATGACCCCTGTCATCACAATGCTCCGTGACTCCAGTCATCACAATGCTTAATGGCCTTTGTCATCACAATGGTCCAGGCCCTCGTCATCAACAGTCTCTGTGACCTTTTTAACCCCAATGCTCCATGAACTTTTCATCACAATGCTCTTTGACCCTTGTCATCACAATGCTCTATGCCTTTCTCAACACAATGCTCCATGACCTTTGTCATCACAATGCTCCATGCGCTTGTCAGCACAATGCTCCATGACACATGTCATCACAATGCACCATGCACTTGTCATCACAGTGCTCCACAACCTTGTCATCACAATGCTCCATAAAATTTGTCATCACAGTGCTCCATGCACTTCTTATCAAAATGCTCTCTCACCACTGATATCACAATGCTACATCACTATTTGTCACAATACCCCCTCACCCCTGTCATCATAATGTTCCATGACTCCTGTCATCACAATGCTACATACACTTATCATCACAATGTTCGATGACCCCTGACATCACAATGTTCCATAACACCTGTCATCAAAATGTTCCATGACACATTTCATCAAATTGCTCCATGACCCAGTCATCAGAATGCTCCCTGCCCTACTAATCACAATGCACAACGCCCTTGTCATCAAAATGCTCAATGACCTTTGTCATCACAAAGATCCATGACCCTTGGCATCACAATGCTCCATGTCATTGTCATCACCATGCTCCATGTACGCTCTCATCACATTGCTACATGCCCTTGTCTTCACAAAGCTCCATGACACATGTCATCAGAATGCTCCATGGCCTTCTCATCACAATGCTCCCTGCCCTTGCCATCACAATGCTGAATTACCCCAGTCATAACAATGCTCCATGACCCGTGCTATCACGATATTCCATGGCCTTGTCATCACAAAGCTCCATGACCCTTCTCATCACAATGCTCCAAGAACCATGTAATCACAATGCTCTATGCCCCCTTTCATCTCAATGATACATGAACCCTGTCATCACAATGCACCATGCCCATCATCATAATGCTTCATGCTATTGTCATCACAATGATATCAAAATGCTCCATGACCTCTGTCATAACAATGCTCCAAACCCTTGTGATCACAATATTCCATAACACGTGTCATCACAATGCCCCATGAAGCTCGTCATCACAATTATCCATGGTCTTCTCATCACAATGCTCCATGACCTTTGTCATCACAATGCTCAATACACTTGTCATCAAAATGCTCCCTGACACTTGTTGTCTGTATGCTCCTTGAACCCTGTCATGATAAGGCTCCATGCCTTTTTCATCACAATGATCCATGACCTTTTCATCACAATGCTCCAAGACCCATGTAATCACAATGCTCCATGCACTTGTCATCACAAAGCTCAATGACGCATGCCATCAGAATGCTCCTTGGTCTTCTCCTCACAATGCTCCATGCCCTTGTCATCACAATGTTCCAAGACACCTGTAATCACAATGCTCCATGCCCCTTTTCATCAGTATGCTCCATGAGACTCGTCATCACAAGGCTCCATGGTTTTGTCATCACAATGCTCCAGGACCTTGTCATCACAATGCTTCTCGACCATGTCATGAAAATTTTCAATGGCCCTTGTCATCATAATGCTCGAAGCCCTAATCATCACAATGCTCCATTATATTTGTCATCACAATTCTCCATTACATTTGGCATCACAATGCTCCATGCCATTGTCATCGCAATCGACCAAGACATATGTCATCACAATGCTCTTTGACATCTGTCTTCGCAATACTCCATGAGCTTCTCATCACAGTGCTCCATGCCTTTGTCATCACAATGCACCATGCCCACTGTCATCACAATAATCTATGAAACTTGTCAGACCAATGCTCCATGGCCTTCTCATCACAATGCTCTATACCCTAGTCATCACAATGCTTCAAGACCCCTGTAATCACAATGCTCCATGCCCCTTTTCATCAGAATGCTCCATGAGACTTGCCATCACAAGTCTCCATGGTCTTCTCATCACAATGCTCCAGGACCTTGACATCACCATGCTCCATTCACTTGTCATCACAATGCTCCATGAGCACTGTCATCACAATAATCCATGAACATTTTCAGCCCAATGATCCACGACCTTCTCATCACAATGCTCCATGAACACAGTCATCACAACACTCCATGACACCTGACAACACAATGATTAGGGACTCTTGTCATCACAATGCTCCATTCCCTAGTCATCACAATGCTCCATGACCCCTGTTATCACAACATTCCATGAATATTTTCAGGCCAGTGCTCCATGACGCTTGTCATCCCAATGCTCCATGACAACTGTATTCACAATGCTCCTTGACGCTTCTCATCACAGTGCTCCATGACACATATCATCACAATGCTCCATGCCTTTGTCAGCAAAATGCTACATGACATTGTCATTACAATGCTCTATGCGCTTGTCATCACAATACTCCATTTCCATTGTCATCACAATCCTCCATGAATCTTGGGATCACATTGCTTCATGCCCTTGTCATCACAATGCTCCATGCTCCTTGAAATCAAAATGATCCATGACCTCTGTCATCACAGTGCTCCAAAAGCTTGTGATCACAATGTTCCATAACACTTGTCCTCACAACGCTCCATGATGCCTGTCATCACAATACTCCATGCCCTTTTCATCACAATGCTCCATGAGCTTTGTCACCACAATTCTCAATACACATGTCATCACAATTCTCCCTGACTCTTGTCATCAGAATGCTCCTTGAACCCTGTCACGAAAAGGCTCCATGCCTTTTTCATCACAAAGCCCCATTCCGTTTTCATCACAATGCTCCATGCCATTGTCATCAAAGTACTCCACAAGCTTGTCATCAGAATGCTTCATGACCCTTATCATCACAATTCACCATGCACTTGTCAGCACAATGCTCGCTGACCCTTGTCATCACAATGCTCCAAGCCATTGTCATCACAATGCTCCATTACCTTTGTCATCAGAATCCTCCATGACACCTGGCATCACAATGCTCCATGCCATCCTCATCACAACGGGCCATTACACATGTGATCACAATGCTCCCTGACACCTGTCTTCACAATACTGCATGACCTGGTCATCACAATGCTCCATGCCCTTGTCATCACAATGCACCATTCCAACTGTCATCGCAACCATCCATGATACTTATTAGACCAATGTTCCATGCCCTTGTTATCACCATGCTCCATACCCTCGTTATCACAATGCTCCATGACCCCTGTCATCACAATGCTCCGTGACTCCAGTCATCACAATGCTTCATGACCTTTGTCATCACAGTGGTCCATGCCCTCATCATCAACAGCCTCTGTGACCGTTTTAACCACAATGATCCATGAACTTTTCATCACAATGCTCTTTGACCCCTGTCATCACAATGCTCTCTGCCTTTTTCAGCACATTGCTCCATGACACTTGTCATCACAATGCTCAATGCGCTTGTCAGCACAATGCTCCATGACACATGTCATCACAATGCACCATGCGCTTGTCATCACAGTGCTCCACAACCTTGTCATCACAATGCTCCATAAAATTTGTCATCACAGTGCTCCATGCACTTCTCATCAAAATGCTCTCTCACCACTGATATCACAATGCTACATCACTATTTGTCACAATACTCCCTCACCCCTGTCATCATAATGTTCCATGACTCCTGTTATCACAATGCTACATGCACTTATCATCACAATGTTCGATGACCCCTGACATCACAATGTTCCATAACACCTGTCATCAAAATGTTCCATGACACTTTTCATCAAATTGCTCCATGACGCTGTCATCAGAATGCTCCCTGCCCTACTCATCACAATGCACAACGCCCTTGCCATCAAAATGCTCAATGACCTTTGTCATCACAAAGATCCATGACCCTTGGCATCACAATGCTCCATGTCATTGTCATCACAATGCTCCATGAACGCTCTCATCACATTGCTCCATGCCCTTGTCTTCACATAGCTCCATGACACGTCTTCAGAATGCTCCATGGCCTTCTCATCACAATGCTCCATGCCCTTGCCATCACAATGCTCCATTACCCCTGTCATAACAATGCTCCATGACCCCTGCCATCACGATGTTCCATGGCCTTGTCATCAAAGGCTCCATGACCCTTCTCATCACAATGCTTCAAGAACACTGTAATCACAATGCTCTATGCCCCTTTTCATCTCAATGATCCATGAACCCTGTCATCAAAATGCACCATGCCCATCATCATAATGCTTCATGCTATTGTCATAACAATGAAATCAAAATGCTCCATGACCTCTGTCATAACAATGCTCCAAACCCTTGTGATCACAATATTCCATAACACTTGTCATCACAATGCTCCATGAACGCTTTCATCACATTGCTCCATGCCCTTGTCTTCACATAGCTCCATGACACGTCTTCAGAATGCTCCATGGCCTTCTCATCACAATGCTCCATGCCCTTGCCATCACAATGCTCCATTACCCCTGTCATAACAATGCTCCATGACCCCTGCCATCACGATGTTCCATGGCCTTGTCATCAAAGGCTCCATGACCCTTCTCATCACAATGCTTCAAGAACACTGTAATCACAATGCTCTATGCCCCTTTTCATCTCAATGATCCATGAACCCTGTCATCACAATGCACCATGCCCATCATCATAATGCTTCATGCTATTGTCATAACAATGAAATCAAAATGCTCCATGACCTCTGTCATAACAATGCTCCAAACCCTTGTGATCACAATATTCCATAACACTTGTCATCACAATGACCCATGACGCTTGTCATCACAATTATCCATGGTCTTCTCATCACAATGCTCCATTACCTTCGTCATCACAATGCTCAATACACTTGTCATCAACATGCTCCCTGACACTTGTTGTCTGTATGCTCCTTGAACCCTGTCATGACAAGGCTCCATGCCTTTTTCATCACAATGATCCATGCCCTTTTCATCACAATGCTCCAAGTCCCATGTAATCACAATGCTACATGCCCACTCTCTTCACAATAATCCATGAAATATTTCAGACCAAAGTTCCATACCCTTCTCATCACAATGCTTAATTACCCCTGTCATAAGAATGCACAATGACACCTGCCATCACAATGTTCCACGGCCTAGTCATCACAAGGTTCCATGATATTTTTCATTACAATGCTCAAGACCCCTAAAATCACAATGCTCCATGCCCTTGTCATCACAAAGCCCCATGACGCATGTCATCAGAATGTTCCATGGCCTTCTCATCACAATGCTCCATGCACTTGTCATCACAATGCTCCAAGACCATTGTAATCACACTGTTCCATGCCACTTTTCATCTCAATGCTCCATGAAATCTGTCATCACAATGCTCCAAGACCCTTGTAATCACAATGCTCCATGCCCCTTTTCATCTCAGTGCTCCATGAACCCTGTCATCGCAATGCACCATGCCCATCATCATAATGCTTCAGGCTATTGTCATCACAATGAAATCAATATTCTGCATGACCTCTGTCATCATAATGCTCCAAACCCTAGTGATCACAATGTTGCATAACACGTATCATCACAACACCCCATGACGCTCTTCATCACAATGATCCATGGTCTTCTCATCACAATGCTCCATGATCTTTGTGATCACAATGCTCAATACACTTGTCATCACAATGATCCCTGACACTTGTCGTCAGTATGCTCCTTGAACCCTGTCATGACATGGCTCCATGCATTTTTCATCATAATGATCCATGATCATTTCATCACAGTCCTCCAAGGTCCCTGTAATCACAATGCTCCATGCCCTTGTCATCACAAAACGCCATGACGCATGTCATCAGAATGCTCCATGGCCTTCTCATCACAGTGCTCCATGCGCTTGTCAGCACAATGCTCCATGACATATGTCATGACAATGCTCCATGACTTTGTCAGCAAAATGCTACATGACTTTTCATTACAATCCTCTATGCACTTCTGATTACAATACTCGACTTGCATTGTCATCACAATCCTCCATGAATTGGGGGATCACATTGCTTCATGCCCTTGTCATCACAATGCTCCATGCTCCTTGAAATCAAAATGATCCATGACCTGTGTCATCACAATGCTCCAAACCCTTGTGATAACAATATTCCATAACACTTGTCCTCACAACGCTCCATGATGCCTGTCATCAAAATACTCCATGCCCTTTTCATCACAATGCTCCATGACCTTTTTCACCACAATTCTCAATACACTTGTCATCACAATGCTCCATGAACGCTTTCATCACATTGCTCCATGCCCTTGTCTTCACATAGCTCCATGACACGTCTTCAGAATGCTCCATGGCCTTCTCATCACAATGCTCCATGCCCTTGCCATCACAATGCTCCATTACCCCTGTCATAACAATGCTCCATGACCCCTGCCATCACGATGTTCCATGGCCTTGTCATCAAAGGCTCCATGACCCTTCTCATCACAATGCTTCAAGAACACTGTAATCACAATGCTCTATGCCCCTTTTCATCTCAATGATCCATGAACCCTGTCATCACAATGCACCATGCCCATCATCATAATGCTTCATGCTATTGTCATAACAATGAAATCAAAATGCTCCATGACCTCTGTCATAACAATGCTCCAAACCCTTGTGATCACAATATTCCATAACACTTGTCATCACAATGACCCATGACGCTTGTCATCACAATTATCCATGGTCTTCTCATCACAATGCTCCATTACCTTCGTCATCACAATGCTCAATACACTTGTCATCAACATGCTCCCTGACACTTGTTGTCTGTATGCTCCTTGAACCCTGTCATGACAAGGCTCCATGCCTTTTTCATCACAATGATCCATGCCCTTTTCATCACAATGCTCCAAGTCCCATGTAATCACAATGCTACATGCCCACTCTCTTCACAATAATCCATGAAATATTTCAGACCAAAGTTCCATACCCTTCTCATCACAATGCTTAATTACCCCTGTCATAAGAATGCACAATGACACCTGCCATCACAATGTTCCACGGCCTAGTCATCACAAGGTTCCATGATATTTTTCATTACAATGCTCAAGACCCCTAAAATCACAATGCTCCATGCCCTTGTCATCACAAAGCCCCATGACGCATGTCATCAGAATGTTCCATGGCCTTCTCATCACAATGCTCCATGCACTTGTCATCACAATGCTCCAAGACCATTGTAATCACACTGTTCCATGCCACTTTTCATCTCAATGCTCCATGAAATCTGTCATCACAATGCTCCAAGACCCTTGTAATCACAATGCTCCATGCCCCTTTTCATCTCAGTGCTCCATGAACCCTGTCATCGCAATGCACCATGCCCATCATCATAATGCTTCAGGCTATTGTCATCACAATGAAATCAATATTCTGCATGACCTCTGTCATCATAATGCTCCAAACCCTAGTGATCACAATGTTGCATAACACGTATCATCACAACACCCCATGACGCTCTTCATCACAATGATCCATGGTCTTCTCATCACAATGCTCCATGATCTTTGTGATCACAATGCTCAATACACTTGTCATCACAATGATCCCTGACACTTGTCGTCAGTATGCTCCTTGAACCCTGTCATGACATGGCTCCATGCATTTTTCATCATAATGATCCATGATCATTTCATCACAGTCCTCCAAGGTCCCTGTAATCACAATGCTCCATGCCCTTGTCATCACAAAACGCCATGACGCATGTCATCAGAATGCTCCATGGCCTTCTCATCACAGTGCTCCATGCGCTTGTCAGCACAATGCTCCATGACATATGTCATGACAATGCTCCATGACTTTGTCAGCAAAATGCTACATGACTTTTCATTACAATCCTCTATGCACTTCTGATTACAATACTCGACTTGCATTGTCATCACAATCCTCCATGAATTGGGGGATCACATTGCTTCATGCCCTTGTCATCACAATGCTCCATGCTCCTTGAAATCAAAATGATCCATGACCTGTGTCATCACAATGCTCCAAACCCTTGTGATAACAATATTCCATAACACTTGTCCTCACAACGCTCCATGATGCCTGTCATCAAAATACTCCATGCCCTTTTCATCACAATGCTCCATGACCTTTTTCACCACAATTCTCAATACACTTGTCATCACAATGCTCCCTGACACTTGTCATCAGAATGCTCCTTGAACCCTGTCACGAAAAGGCTCCATACCTTTTTCATCACAATGCCCTATGCCGTTTTCCTCACAATGCTCCATGCCATTGTCATCAAAATACTCCACAAGTTTGTCATCAGAATGCTCCATGACACTTGTCATCACAATTATCCATGCACTTGTCAGCACAATTCTCCCTGACCCTTGTCATCACAATGCTCCAAGCAATTGTCATCACAATGCTCCATTACCTTTTTCATCAGAATCCTCCCTGTCACTTGGCAGCACAATGCTCCATGCCATCCTCATCACAATGGGCCATTACATATGTGATCACAGTACTCCCTGACACCTGTCTTCACCATAAGCATGACCTGGTCATCACAATGCTCCATGTCCTTGTCATCACAGTGTGCCATTCCAACTGTCATCGCAGTACTCCATGAAGCTTATTAGAACAATGTTCCATGCACTTGTCATCACAATGCTCCATGCCCTTGTTATCACAATGCTCCATGACCCCTGTCATCACAATGCTCCGTGACTCCAGTCATCACAATGCTTCATGACCTTTGTCAACACAATGGTCCTTGCCCTCGTCATCAACAGTCTCTGTGACCTTTTTAACCACAATGCTCCATGAACTTTTCATCACAATGCTCTTTGACCCTTGTCATCACAATGCTCTATGACTTGCTCAGCACAATGCTCCATGACCCTTGTCATCACAATGCTCCATTCGCTTGTCAGCACAATGCTCCATGACACCTGTCATTACAATGCACCATGCACTTGTCATCACAGTGATCCACAACATTGTCTTCACAATGCTCCATAAAATTTGTCATCACAATGCTCCATGCACTTCTCATCAAAATGCTCTCTCACCACTGATATCACAATGCTACATCACTATTTGTCACAATACTCCCTCACCCCTGTCATCACAATGTTCCATGACTCCTGTCATCACAATGCTACATGCACTTATCATCATAATGTTCGATGACCTCTGAAATCACAATATTCCATAACACCTATCATCAAAATGTTCCATGCCACTTTTCATCAAATTGCTCTATGACCCTGTCATCACAATGCTCCCTGCCCTTCTCATCACAATGCACAAAGCCCTTGCCATCAAAATGCTCCATGACATTTGTCATCACAATGATCCATGACACTTGGCATCACAATGCTCCATGTCATTGTCATCACAATGATCCATGAACGCTCTCATCACATTGCTCCATGCCCTTGTCTTCACATAGATCCATGACACATGTCATCAGAATGCTCCATGGCCTTCTCATCACAATGCTCCATGCCCTTGCCATCACAAGGCTCCATTACACCTGTCATAACAATGCTCCATGACCCCTGCCATCACGATGTTCCATGGCCTTGTCATCACAAGGCTCCATGACCCTTCTCATCACAATGCTCCAAGAACACTGTAATCCCAATGCTCTATGCCCCTTTTCATCTCAATGATCCATGAACCCTGTCATCACAATGCACCATGCCCATCATCATAATGCTTCATGCTATTTTCATAACAATGAAATCAAAATGTTCCATGACCTCTGTCATAACAATGCTCCAAACCCTTGTGATAACAATATTCCATAACACGTGTCATCACAATGCCCCATGAAGCTCGTCATCAAAATTATCCATGGTCTTCTCATCACAATGCTCCATGACCTTTGTCATCACAATGCTCAATACAATTGTCATCAAAATGCTCCCTGACACTTTTTGTCTGTATGCTCCTTGAACCCTGTCATGACAAGGCTCCATGCCTTTTTCATCACAATGATCCATGACCTTTTCATCACAATGCTCGAAGACCCATGTAATCACAATGCTCCACGCACTTGTCATCACAAAGCTCAATGACGCATGCCATCAGAATGCTCCTTGGTCTTCTCCTCACAATGATCCATGCCCTTGTCATCACAATGTTCCATGACACCTGTAATCACAATGCTCCATGCCCCTTTTCATCAGTATGCTCCATGAGACTCGTCATCACAAGGCTCCATGGTTTTGTCATCACAATGCTCCAGGACCTTGTCATCACAATGCTTCTCGACCTTGTCATGAAAATTTTCAATGGCCCTTGTCATCATAATCCTCGAAGCCCTAATCATCACAATGCTCCATTATATTTGTCATCACCATTCTCCATTACATTTGGCATCACAATGCTCCATGCCATTGTCATCGCAATTGAACAAGACATATGTCATCACAATGCTCTTTGACATCTGTCTTCACAATACTCCATGAGCTTCTCATCACAGTGTTCCATGCCTTTGTCATCACAATGCACCATGCCCACTGTCATCACAATAATCTATGAAACTTGTCAGACCAATGCTCCATGGCCTTCTCATCACAATGCTCTATACCCTAGTCATCACAATGCTTCAAGACCCCTGTAATCACAATGCTCCATGCCCGTTTTCATCAGAATGCTCCATGAGACTTGCCATCACAAGTCTCCATGGTCTTCTCATCACAATGCTCCAGGACCTTGACATCACCATGCTCCATTCCCTTGTCATCACAATGCTCCATGAGCACTGTCATCACAATAATCCATGAACATTTTCAGCCCAATGATCCACGACCTTCTCATCACAATGCTCCATGAACACAGTCATCACAACACTCCATGACACCTGACAACACAATGATTAGGGACTCTTGTCATCACAATGCTCCATTCCCTAGTCATCACAATGCTCCATGACCCCTGTTATCACAACACTCCATGAATATTTTCAGGCCAGTGCTCCATGACCCTTGTCATACCAATGCTCCATGACCCCTGTATTCACAATGCTCCTTGACGCTTCTCATCACAGTGTTCCATGACACATGTCATCACAATGCTCCATGCCTTTGTCAGCAAAATGCTACATGACCTTGTCATTACAATGCTCTATGCGCTTGTCATCACAATACTCCATTTCCATTGTCATCACAATCCTCCATGAATCTTGGGATCACATTGCTTCATGCCCTTGTCATCACAATGCTCCATGCTCCTTGAAATCAAAATGATCCATGACCTTTGTCATCACAGTGCTCCAAAAGCTTGTGATCACAATGTTCCATAACACTTGTCCTCACAACGCTCCATGTTGCCTGTCATCACAATACTCCATGCCCTTTTCATCACAATGCTCCATGAGCTTTGTCACCACAATTCTCAATACACTTGTCATCACAATGCTCCCTGACTCTTGTCATCAGAATGCTCCTTGAACCCTGTCACGAAAAGGCTCCATGCCTTTTTCATCACAAAGCCCCATTCCGTTTTCATCACAATGCTCCATGCCATTGTCATAAAAGTACTCCACAAGCTTGTCATCAGAATGCTCCATGACCCTTGTCATCACAATTCTCCATGCACTTGTCAGCACAATGCTCCCTGACCCTTGTTATCACAATGCTCCAAGCCATTGTCATCACAATGCTCCATTACCTTAGTCATCAGAATCCTCCATGACACTTAGCATCACAATGCTACCTGACACCTGTCTTTACAATAGTGCATGACCTGGTCATCACAATGCTCCATGCCCTTGTCATCACAATGCGCCATTCCAACTGTCATCCCAACAATCCATGAAACTTATTAGACCAATGTTTCATGCCCTGGTCATCAGAATGCTCCATGCCCTTGTTATCACAATGCTCCATGACCCCTGTCATCACAATGCTCCGTGACTCCAGTCATCACAATGCTTCATGGCCTTTGTCATCACAATGGTCCAGGCCCTCGTCATCAACAGCCTCTGTGACCTTTTTAACCCCAATGCTCCATGAACTTTTCATCACAATGCTCTTTGACCCTTGTCATCACAATGCTCTATGCCTTTCTCAGCACAATGCTCCATGACCTTTGTCATCACAATGCTCCATGCGCTTGTCAGCACAATGCTCCATGACACATGTCATCACAATGCACCATGCACTTGTCATCACAGTGCTCCACAACCTTGTCATCACAATGCTCCATAAAATTTGTCATCACAGTGCTCCATGCACTTCTCATCAAAATGCTCTCTCACCACTGATATCACAATGCTACATCACTATTTGTCACAATACTCCCTCACCCCTGTCATCATAATGTTCCATGACTCCTGTCATCACAATGCTACATGCACTTATCATCACAATGTTCGATGACCCCTGACATCACAATGTTCCATAACACCTGTCATCAAAATGTTCCATGACACATTTCATCAAATTGCTCCATGACCCAGTCATCAGAATGCTCCCTGCCCTACTCATCACAATGCACAACGCCCTTGTCATCAAAATGCTCAATGACCTTTGTCATCACAAAGATCCATGACCCTTGGCATCACAATGCTCCATGTCATTGTCATCACCATGCTCCATGTACGCTCTCATCACATTGCTATATGCCCTTGTCTTCACAAAGCTCCATGACACATGTCATCAGAATGCTCCATGGCCTTCTCATCACAATGCTCCCTGCCCTTGCCATCACAATGCTGAATTACCCCAGTCATAACAATGCTCCATGACCCGTGCTATCACGATATTCCATGGCCTTGTCATCACAAGGCTCCATGACCCTTCTCATCACAATGCTCCAAGAACCATGTAATCACAATGCTCTATGCCCCCTTTCATCTCAAAGATACATGAACCCTGTCATCACAATGCACCATGCCCATCATCATAATGCTTCATGCTATTGTCATCACAATGATATCAAAATGCTCCATGACCTCTGTCATAACAATGCTCCAAACACTTGTGATCACAATATTCCATAACACGTGTCATCACAATGCCCCATGAAGCTCATCATCACAATTATCCATGGGCTTCTCATCACAATGCTCCATGACCTTTGTCATCACAATGCTCAATACAATTGTCATCAAAATGCTCCCTGACACTTTTTGTCTGTATGCTCCTTGAACCCTGTCATGACAAGGCTCCATGCCTTTTTCATCACAATGCCACATGCCCTTTTCATCCCAATGCTCAATGCCATTGTCATCAAAATACTCCACAAGCTTGTCATCAGAATGCTCCATGCCCATGTCATCACAATGCGACATTCCAACTGTCAACGCAATAATTCATGAAAAATATTAGACCGATGCTCCATGCCCTTATCATCACAATGCTCCATTCCCACGTTATCACAATGCTCCATGACCCCTGGCATCACAATGTTCCGTGACTCCAGTCATCACAATACTTCATGACTTTTGTCATCACTATGGTCCATGCCCTCATCATCAACAGTCTCTGTGATATTTTAAACACAATGCTCCATGAACATTTCATCACAATGCTCTTTGACCCTTGTCATCACAATGCTCTATGACTTTCTCAGCACAATTCTCCATGACCCTTGTCATCACAATGCTCCATGCGCATGTCCGCACAATGCTGCATGACACATGTCATCAGAATGCACCATGCGCTTGTCATCACAGTGCTCCACCATCTTGACATCTCAATGCTCCATAAAACTTGTCATCAAGATGCTCCATGCACTTCTCATCAAAATGCTCTCTCACCATTGATGTCACAATGTTACATAACTATTCGTCACAATACTCCCTCACCTCTGTCATCACAGTGTTCCATGACGCCTGTCATCACAATGCTACATGCACTTGTCATCACCTTGTTTGATGACCCCTGACATCACAATGTTCCATAACCCCTGTCATCAAAATGCTCCATGACATTTTTCATCAAAATGTCCATGACCCCTGACATCACAATGTTCCATAACCACAGTCATCAAAATATTCCATGACTCTTTCGTCACACTGCTCCATGACAATGTCATCACAATGCTCCCTGCCCTTCTCATGACAATGCACAACAACCTTGTCATCAAAATGCTCCATTCCCTTGCCATCACAATGCTCCATTACACCTGTCATAACAATATACCATGACCCCTGCCATCACGATGTTCCATGGCCTTTTCATCACAAGGCTCCATGACCCTTCTCATCACAATGCTCCAAGACCCCTGTAATCAAAATGCTCCATGCCCCTTTTCATCACAATGATCCATGAACACTGTCATCACAATGCACCATGCCCATCATCATAATGCTTCATACTATTGTCATCACAATGAAATCAAAATGCTCCATGACTTCTGTCATAACAATGCTCGAAACCCTTGTGATCACAATATTCCATAACACCTGTCGTCACAATGCGCCATGACGCTCGTCATCACAATTATCCATGGTCTTCCCATCACAATGCTCCATGATCTTTGTCCTCACAATGCTCAATACACTTGTCATCAAAATGCTCCCTGACACTTGTTGTCTGTATGCTCCTTGAACCCTGTCATGACAAGGGCCCATGCCATTTTCATCACAATGATCCATGCCCTTTTCATCATGATGCTCCAAGACCCTTGTAATCACAATGCTCCATGCCCTTTTCATCACAAAGCTCAATGACGCATGTCATCAGAATGCTCCTTGGCCTTCTCCTCACAATGCTCCATGCCCTTGTCATCACAATGTTCCAAGACCCCTATAATCTCAATGCTCCATGCCCCTTTTCATCAGTATGCTCCATGAGAATTTTCATCACAAGGCTCCATGGTTTTGTCATCACAATACTCCAGGAAATTGTCATCACAATGCTTCACGACCTTGTCATGAAAATTCTCAATGGCCCTTGTTATCAGAATGCTCCAATCCCTAGTCATCACAATGCTCCATTATATTAGTCATCACAATCCTCCATTAAATTTGGCATCACAATGCCCCATTCCATTGTCATCACAATGGAACATGACATATGTCCTCACAATTCTCCCTGACAACTGTCTTCACAATACTCCATGACCTTCTCATCACAATGCTGCATGCCCTTGTCATCACAATGCTCCATGACCCCTGTCATCACAATGCTCCATGACTCCAGTCATCACAATGCCGCATAACGTTTGTCATCACAATGGTCCATGCCTGCGTCATAACAAGTTTCTGTGACATTTGTAACCACAATGCTCCTTGAACTGTTCATCACAATGCTCCGTGACCCTTGTCATCACAATGTTCCATGCCTTTGTCAGAACCATGCCTCATGACCCTTGTCATCACAATGTGAAACGTGCTTTTCATCACAACAGTCCGCAAATTTGTCATAGCAATGTTCCATAAAACTTTTAATTGAATGCTCCATGCCCTTCTGATCACAATGCTCCATTACCCCTGTCATAACAATGCTCCATGACCCATGTCATCAAAATATTCCACGGCCTTGTCATCACAAGGCTCCATGACACTTGCCATCACAATGCACCAAAACCCCTGTAATCACAATGCTCCATGCCCTTGTCATCAAAAAGCTCCATGACACATGTCATCAGAATGTTCCATGGCCTTCTCATCACAATGTTCCATGCCCTTGTCATCACAATGCTCCAAGACCCCTGTAATCACAATGCTCCATGCCACTTTTCATCTCAATGCTCCATGAATCCTGTCATCACAATGCACCATGCCCATCATCATAATGCTTCAAGCTATTGTTATCACAATGAAATCAAAATGCTCCATGACCTCTGTCATCACAATGCTCCATGACCCCTGTCATCACAATACTCCATGAACATTTTCAGCCCAATGCTCCATGACCCTTGTCATTACAATCATCCATGCCCTTGTCATTCCAATGCTCCATGACCCCTGTATACACAATGCTCCGTGACGCTTGTCATCACAGTGCTCCATGACACATGTCATCACAATGCTCCATGCCTTTGTCAGCAAAATGCTACATGACCTTGTCATTACAATGCTCTATGCGCTTGTCATCACAGTACTCCATTACCATTTTCATCACAATCCTCCATGAACCTTGGGATCACATTGCTTCATGCCCTTGTCATCACAATGCTCCATGCTCCTTGAAATCAAAATGATCCATGACCTCTGTCATCACAATGCTCCAAACCCTTGTGATCACAGTGTTCCATAACACTTGTCATCACAATGCTCCATGATGCCTGTCATCACAATACTCCATGCCCTTTTCATCACAATGCTCCATGACCTTTGTCATCACAATTCTCAATACACTTGTCATCACAATACTCCGTGACACTTGTCATAGAATGCTCCTTGAAACCTGTCACGAAAAGGCTCCATGCCTTTTTCATCACAATGCCCGATGCCGTTTTCATCACAGTGCTCCATGCCACTGTCATCACAATACTCCAAAAGCTTGTCATCAGAATGCTCCATGACCCTTGTCATCGCAATGCTCCATGGCCACTGTCATCACAATGCTCCATACCCCTTGTAATTACAGTGCTCCATGACGCTCGTTATCACAGTTATCCATGGCCTTCTCATCACAATGCTCCACCGACTTGCCATCACAATGCTCCATGCCCTGGTCATCACAATGCTCCATGTTTCCTGTCATCACAATTCTCCACATTCTTGGCATCACTATTTTCCATGACACTTATCATCACAGAGTTACATGCTTTGTCATCACAATACTCCACAAGTTTTCTTCAGAATGCTCCATGACCCTTGTCATCACAATGATCCATGACACCTGTCATCACAATGCTCCATGACACGTGTCATCACACTGCTCCAAGCCCCTTGTCTTTACAGTGCTCCATGATGCTCGTCACCACAATTATCCATGGTCTTCTCATCACAGTGCTCCACGGTCTTGCCATCACAATGGTCCATGTCCCTTGTCATCACCATTCTCCACGTCCTTGTCATCACAATGCTCCATGACAGTTCTCAACACAATGTTACATGCTCTTGTCATCACAATTCTCCATGCACTTGTCATTGCAATGACCCATAACCCCTCTCATAGCAAGCTCCATGCCTTTGTCATCATAATGCTTCCCGAACTTTTCCTCAAAATTCTCAATGGCCGTTGTCACCACAATGTTCCATTCCCTTGTTATCACAATGCTCCATGACCCTTGTCATCACAATGCTCCAAGCCCTTGTCATCACAATGCTCCATTACCTTTGTCATCACAATCCTCCATAAAACTTGGCATCACAATGCTCCACAACCTTTTCATCACATTCCTCCATAAAACTTGGCATCACAATGCTCCACAACCTTTTCATCACAATGCTCCATAAACCTTGTCATCACAATGCTCCATGCACGTCTTATCAAAATGCTCTCTCACTACTGATATCAAAATGTTCCCTCACTAGTCATCACAATACACCCACTCCCCTGTAATCACAATGGTCCATAACCCCTGTCATGAAAATGTTCCATGACGCCTGACAACACAATGTTCCATAACCCCTGTCATCAAAATGTTCCATGACCGTTTTCATCAAATTGCTCCTTGACCCTGTCATCACAATGCTCCCTGCCCTTCACAACAGAATGCACCACACCCTTGTCATCAGAATTCTCCATGACCTTTGTCATCACAAAGCTCCATGACCCTTGGCATCACAATGCTGCATGCCATTGTCATCACAGTGCTCCATGAACCCTCTCATCACTTTGTTCCATGCCCTTGTCATCACAGGCTCCATGATGCTTTTCATCACAATGCTCGATGCCATTCTTCTCACAATGCCCCCTGGGCTTGTCATTACAATCCTCCATGACCCATGTATCACAGTGTTCCGTGCCCTTGTCATCACAATGCTCCTTACGCCTTCTCAACACAATAATCCATGAAACATTTCAGACCAATGCTCCATGCCCTTGTCATCACAATGCTCCATTACACCTGTCATAACAATGCTCCATGACCGCTGCCATCAGAATGTTCCACAGCCTTGTCATCACAAGGATCCATGACCCTTCTAATCACAATGCTCCAAGACCCCTGTAATCACAATGCTCCATGCCCTTGTCATCACAAAGCTGCAGGACGCATGTCATCAGAATGCTCCATGGCCTTCTCATTCACGATGCTCCATGCCCTTGTCATCACAATGCGCCAAGACTCCTGTAATCACAATGCTCCATGCCCCTTTTCATCTCAATGCTCCATGAACCCTGGCATCACAATGCACCATGCCCATCATCATAATGCTTCATGCTATTGTCATCACAATGAAATCAAAATGCTCCATGACCTCTGGCATCACAATGCTCCAAATCCTTGTGATCAAAATGTTCCATAACACTTATCATCACAATGCCCCATGACGCTTGTCATCACAATTATCCATGGTCTTTTCATCACAATGCTCCATGACCTTTGTCATCACAATGCTCAATACCCTTGTCATCACAATGCTCCCTGACACTTGTCATCAGTATGCTCCTTGAACCCTGTCATGACAAGGCTCCATGCATTTTTCATCACAATGTTCCATGCCCTTGTCATCACAAAGCTCCATGATGCATGTCATCAGGACGCTCCATGGACTTCTCATCCCAATGCTCCATGCCCTTGTACTCACAATGCTCCTCGACCCCTGTAATCACAATGCTCCATGCCCCTTTTCATCAGAATGTTCCATGAGACTTGTCATCACAAGGCTCCGTGGTCTTCTCCTCACAATGCTCCAGTACCTTGTCATCACAATGCTCCATGACGCCTGTCATCACAATACTCCATGAACATTTTCATCCCAATGCTCCATGACCTTCTCATCACAATGCTTCATGATCCCTGTCATCACAATGATCCATGTCACCTGTCATCACAACGCTCCATGAACGCTGACAACACAATAGTCCGGGACTCTTGTCATCACAATGCTCCATGTGCTTGTCATCACAATACTCTATGAACCTTGGGATCATATCGCTTCTTGCCCTTCTCTTCTCTCTCTTGCCTTTCTGGTTTTTACAGATTTTCGGATGTCCCTTTTGACCGGTGGGAAGTGACAATTCTTTGTAGTGTGGATTTGCATTGCACGCTTGCTTGATTCCCAAAAAGGGCATATGCGTTTTCTCCTGAATATATTCAGGAGAAAAGGCATACGCCGTTTTTGGCCAAGTGCATCATTGTCGAAGTTGTGATGCTTTTCCTGTGCTTTAAAGGCGATTCCAATTTACCTCTTGAAATATGTTTTGTGCCATTCTGCCTCATTTTCAAGTCTGCTTTGTTGCCTTCCCTCAACAGATTTTTGGAAGAGAGTTATCCTTTATAACTCTGCAGGTTTGTGAATTGCTGTGCCCCTGAGCTCCAATTTTCAAATCCCATTTTTGGGAGCTGCCCGCAAATCCACAATTTTGCTTCACGACCTATACTGGTTCCAGGCGTGGCTATACTGTTCCCTGCGGGTGGCTGAGGCTTTGGTTAATTCTTCTTCCTGACGTGAATTTAGAGTGACAAGTGCCCGTCCAAATGCCTACATCTACTCTCTGATTGGTTCTCCCTCTTCCCTTTCATCCTCTGCACAATTAGCAAACTTTGCAAACCAGGAGGATATAGGGGCTGGCTCTTCTAAGTTGGGATTTTGATAGTAAAGCAGTTTGAATGTCAAACTGAGCACAAGGAGAGGAAAAATTAGGAAACATGTAAAAACATTTCACCATCACAGGGTGTCCATTCTCTAGGTTTCCCATACATGTTATAACTGTAGTGATAT
The DNA here is from genome assembly GCF_025265405.1 of Mesoplodon densirostris. Taxonomy (NCBI): domain Eukaryota; kingdom Metazoa; phylum Chordata; class Mammalia; order Artiodactyla; family Ziphiidae; genus Mesoplodon; species Mesoplodon densirostris. Next base: position 9,648,312 of record NW_026778195.1, on the reverse strand, counting down.
TCCATTCTACCTGGAGATTTGGGACCCATGGAATGGTGGCATGCATTGCTACATTAAAGGGTATGCATTTTCTCTCCCAATCTCACCAGTCCTCTCAGTCCCAAGTGTCCAGCCTTATGTCTCATCCAGCTGTCTTTGCAGATAGGGTCATTCCAGGTATCATCAGAACCCCTGAAGGAATTGTGTAAGAATTTCGCTGTTTTTTTGTTTTGTTTTTGAAATTCATTTTTATAATGAGGTTGAACTGATTTTCACTGACGTGTTTATGCCGGTCTAGACACACTGGATTCCCTTACAGTGACATATCAATACATAGGTTTTAAGATTCTTACTAGTCAGATATATTCCTCTGCGGGGAATAGGGGTTTTGAGTCCCGTTCACTGAGGAAGGTGTAGGTCTTTTCTATTCTGTATTTGGTTTATGGAATGGTACCTGTGCTAATATCAAACTCTGGTTTTATGCATCACCCCACCTCTCCTTTCCCCTTAAGAAGGCATACGAGTGTTTTCTAAATGTGAGTCTGTTCTCTTTCTTAATTCAGTTCATGTGATGTGATATTGACATTCCCTCTGTAAGTGATATCTTATGATAAGGTTCTTTTTCTGTGTGACTAATTTCACTTAGAATCATCATACTTAAATCCACTCATTATGCTGCTACTGGCCTTATGACATTGATTTCACGTCTGAGTGATATTCCATTGTACAAATTTACCACAAGTTCTTTATGCATTTCTCTTTTTCCTGGGATATTTTAGGTGTACCGAAGTTGAGGTTCTTGTATGCAGAGCAGCCCTAATCTTTGGGGTGCATGTGTCTTGTCGATATTTAGTCTTCCCAAGTTATATGCCCATGAGTTGAAGTCCCCTTTGCTTGGGGGCTTTGTATTTTAGATGTTTTAGGAAACAGCATACACTTCTTCAGAGTGGCTCTTGGATATTTATACCCCACCCATCATCGTGACTAGGATCCCTGTTCTCCATGGCCTCTTCAGCATTTCTGGTTTGTACACATTTTTTGGATGGCCTTTCTGAGCAGTGGACATTGAGACTTCTTTGTTGTGCGGATTTGCATTTCCCGCTTGCTTGGTTGGCCAAAAACTCTGTATGTGTTTTTTTCCTGAAGATATTCACGAAAAAAACGCATACACACTTTTGCCCAACTGCATCATTTTAGAAATTCTGCTGCTTTTCATATGCTTTAAATGTGAGTACAATCTACCTTTTGAAATCTGTTTCCTGCAATTCTGCCTCTCATTCAGATCCTCTTCGTTGCCTTACCTGAATATATTTTTGGACATTGGTTATCATTTATATCTTTGCAGGTCTTTGAATTGTCTGCTCCTGAGCTCCATTTTGCAACTGGCTTTTTTGTGAGCTGGCCGCCAAAAATTTGATTGCTTCTGGCCCTATTCTGGTTCTGAGGAGGCAGGCTGAGCCTTTGGTTAATTCTTCTTCCTAATGGGAAATTAGAGTGACATGTGCCTGTCAAAACTCCTACAGCTAATCTCTCATTGGTTCCCCCTCTTCCCATTTATCCTCTGCAGAAATTGCAAACTGTGTGAAACAGGAGGTTAAAGGTGCTGATTCTCCAAGTGGGGAGATTGTTAGTAATGTGGCTGGAAGGGCGAACCCCAGCACCAGGAGATCAAAAATGAGGTGCATTTTAGACACCTTTCCTGAGCATATGGTGTACATTCATCTCAGTTTCCCAGGCATGTTTTCGCTGTCAGAAGATTCCCTTGAACCTTCAGATTTGGGACCCATGGAATGGGTACCAGGCAGTATTACTTTAAAAGGTCTGCATTTCCTCACCCAGCCTCTCTAACATCTCTTAGCCTGCATAGCTTCCAGCCTTATATATCATCCTGCTGTGGGTCTACATTTGTTCAATCCATGTTACATCATAGACCTTCAACAAAAGTTGTAAGAATTTTTGTCTGTCTCACTGTTTTTATAAAATTTTTAAATTTATTTTTATATTGGTTACAGCTGATTTTCAAAGCTCTGTTTTTTGCTGCTGTACATCCACTTGATTCATGTACTGTGAGACAACAATAAATTATTTTTCAGATGCTTACGAGTCATATGTATTATTGTCCACTGACTTGAGTGGGCTGAGTGCAGTTCTTTGAGGTACCGTGTAGGCCTTGTCAGTTATTCAATTTGGTACTTGGAATGGTATCTTTGCTAATTTCAACCTCCTGGATAATACCTCACCATTCCCCACCTTTCCCATTTAGCAGCCTTATGTCTATTTTCTACATATTTGACTATGTTTCTGTTTTGTAGTTTATTTCATGTGTAGCCATTTTTGATTCCACCTTTAAGTGACATCTTATGATATGTGTCTTTTTCTTTCTGACATATGTCACTTAGAATGATCGTATGTAACTCCTCCAGAGTTGTTACAACTGGCCTTATTTCATGGATTTCTGGATGAGTAATATTCCACTCTACATAAGTACCCCATCTCTTTTATCCATTTTATCCTTCCAGGGACATTTAGGTTATATCTGAGTGGAGGCCCTTTTTAACAGAGAGGTGGTAAACGTTGGCATGCCTGTTTTCTGTCCATTTTTGTTTTTCCCAAAGTATACGCCCATGAGTGCAAGTGCCCTATGCTCTGTAGCTCATCTTTTAGATGTTTTAGCAAACACAATACACTTCTCCAGAGTAGCCGTTGGCAAATTACATTTCCACTATCAGCCTCACAGGGCTCCCTTTTCTCCTCACCCTGTCCTGCATTTCTGGTGTTTACACTTTATGTGGATGGCCCTTCTGACTGATGTGAAGTGATACATATTGTAGTATTGATTTTCAGTGCCCACCTGTTTGGTTGGATAAAAAGTGTGTGTGGACTTTACTTGAATATATTCAGAAAAAATGCATACGCCCTTTTGGGCCAACTGCATCCTTGGTGATGTTCAGCCCCTTTTCTTGTGCTTTAATGGGGAGTCCTTTCTACCTCTTCAAATCTGTTTCCTGCCACTCTCCCCTGCTTACAAGTCCTTTTCTGTGACTTACCTCAAAACATTTGTCGACGATAGATATTTTCAACTCTGCAGTTTCATGAATTTTAGTGCCCCTGAGTTCCATTTTTTCAACTTGTGTTTTTGGAAACTGGACACAAAACAGCGGGATTTCCTCTAGCCCTATTCTGTTCCCGTGGGCAATTCTAGCCTTTGATGTATTTGTCTTCCGGATTGGAAATTAGAGTGGCATGTGCCTGTCCGAACACCTAAGACTTGTCTCTAAATTTTTCTCATCCTTCCGCTTCATCCTCTGGACAAATTCCAAACTGTGTGCAACAGGATGTTGACGGTGCTGATATCCCCAAGTGAGGAGATTGTTAGGAAAGATGCTGGAGGGGTGAACCCGACCACCAGGCGATGAGGAGATGAGGTGCCTTTTCCAAACTCTTTCCGATCAAACGGTGTACCATCCTCTAGGTGTGACAGGCATGTTTTAGCTGTAGGAAGGGTCCCGTGCATGTAAGAACACCAGGGATTTTTCAAAAATCAGTGCCTCCCCGAACCCCAAACTGGGGAATTTTTAATCTACCGCTACACGTATGTCCATTAAGGGCCTTGGGAAATAGGCAGATCCCAAACTTTAGATGATTGAAATCTTCAGGGTCAGAATTGCTCACCATCGGCCTTGCTTAGGTTACATTTTATCTGTCATTGATAGATGATGTCAATAAAAATATCGATTCTTTTTCAGATTATTTCCCCTTATAGGTTATTGCAAAATATTCAGTGTAGTTCCCTGTGCTATACAGTAGTTACTTGTTGATAATCTATTTTATACATAGCAGTGTGTATGTGTTAATCCCAAACTGTTAATTTATCCCTTCTCCTACCTTTCCCCTTTGGTAATAATAAATTATAAGATTTTATACTTCTCAGAAATGGGGGAGCTGAAAGAGAGGTATCCTTTTCAATGGAAAAGCATTCAAAACAAGATTGAAGCTTCAGCCAAGAGTATTCGATGTACATCCATGGAAATAAATCACTTAATTTCTCTAATGTTGACCTGACAAATAAGACAGACGTCTTCACTGAACTTGCTTATAGTAAAGTGATGGAAATATCAAAGGTAAGTCTTAGAAACATCTTATTTTACCCGAGCATTATACACTGCTCTATGTTAACTACAGTTTGCCTCACACATCTGTTCATTGAAGTTACAATGTTCTCAATTTCTGTTACTGATCCTCCAGAGTGGACCCCAACAGGAGTCCCCATGCCCAGTGTCATTGGAGCCAACAGATCAAGACTGAGTTTGGATCAGAAGCAAAGGAAATATTATTTTGAAAACAGAATGGATAGGTGAGAGTGTGCACGCCCCCATGGGCTGTGGGCTGGACTGCTGTGTAGGGATCCCGGCAGCGTCAGTGGGATGGAGAGTATGGAGCTCTCGAGGGCTGGGTTGGCTGCAGCTCAGGCACTATGCCTCAGAGTCTGCATGGGACCCCGCTAGCTGAGGTGTCGACCCAGCCATTCTGCACTAGGAAATCGGGTCTGAAGTGCCGGGTGTGGGACCTCTGCATGCGGAACCCTAGGAGCACGTGAAATTAGACAAAGCACAAAGGAAAAACAGCTTAGACTTTATTTTATTGCCCAGATTCTTTTTTTATCTCCCAGGAATTTATAATGAACGTTGCCGGAGACGAACACCTCCTCTGCTTTTTGTTCCATTCCTCATTCTTGGGGTGTTGAGGGTGCTGACCCCTCTTTTGTAACTGCTTCATGCTGTGGTGGGAGCCCTGATACCTGGGGGGAGGGGCAAAACGTTTCCCCACCAGCCTCCAGGTGAGGTTGATTGTCCCAAGGCCTCCTGCCTCACTTCTAGTCCGCCTGAGCACCAGCATTGGAAGTGTTATAAATTCTAATGACCTTTAAGGGTCCAGGAAAGAGATGTGCAGAGATGCTGAGGTAGGTTTCACCCCACCCCACATTTGTTTGGCGACCTTAGGCTGACGGTTTTTGCCAGCCTAGATGCTCTGACCAGTAGTCTGTGCTTTCTTTAATTAGGTCCCTGAATTAATGTACAAACAGCACCATGTGTCAGAACCCTGGCCGCACAACTCCCAGACAGTCCAGGGTCAGTGGTGATCCAGGACCATGACGTCCACTGAGTCAACGGCCTTTAGAAGTAGCCAGCAGTCCAGCCGGTCATATTGGCCACCATCACCACGGTGTCTGTAGGGTTTTCTATGGTGAAAGCATGATATACGTTTCCCCCGCCAAGCTTATTAGCTCCCCTCTGGGTGCAGTAAGTCCTGCAAGCAGTAGTCTGCTCTTTCGGGACACAGTCTTGTTGTTTTCTGAGAGAAACTCCAGGGCAAGTGATGGTCACACGAGTAATCTTGGGGGCCCGTTGCCCCCGTTTGTCTCTCTAGAGGTTGGAGTTGGAGGGCCTCCTCACTCGAGGTCAGTGTGTCCACAGAGTGACCCCTGCAACTTCAGGGCATGATGGGTGGTTAGGATCACCACGTGGGGTCTTTTTCCCTTAGGAGGGAGCTGGCCTTGCGGGCTGCTGATTTCCAGCTTTTTAGATACCCCAGTATCCTGGCGTGATGAGTTGGTGGGCAAAGCCCTTGGTGACCATAGTTTATCATACCTGAAGGGCATTCTTGTGTTGCTCCATTTCAAGTGGTCCCAGTTTTTGCAGTAAGGATCCAAGGACGATTAACCTTTGACCTGGTATGTAAAGGTCAAAGGGCTTAGCTAAATTAGGGAGTTCCTGGGCAAGGGTCTGAATTGACTGCTCTTTCCATTCTTGAAAGGCTGCTTCTGGATTCTATTCAAAAGGATCATCATCTTTTCGTGTCAGTGTTTCATGTAGAGGCCCAGCTATTAGACTGTAGTTAGGGATCCAGATGCAGAAAACCTTGGCCTCCCCAGGAACCCCTAAGCTGTCTTCTAGTTTTAGAAGAGGTAAGGCTGCAAATGGCTTCTTCCCTATCCTGGGATGCGTTTCTCCGAATATCTGTGAGAATGAAGCCCAGGCATGTCACCTGAGCCTGGGATATTTGAGCCTTTTTCTTGGACACCTTGTATCCTTTCTTCCCTAGGTAGTTCAGAGGCGTCTTTAGTAGGCCTGGCGATCAGAATGTCATCTGCATATTGAAGGAGGGTTCCCTTTTACAGAGGTAGAACGTTTAGGTCTTTAGAGGTCATTTCCCCAATGATGGTGTGGGGATTTTTGTACCGTTGGGGCAGGACGGCCCAGCATTATTGCTTTTGTTGCATGTTGTGTCCTGCCACTCACAAGCCAAAAATTCGTGTGACTCTGAGATGAATGGAATACAGAAGAAGGCATCATTGAAGTCTAATACAGAATGCCATGGCCTGGTGGATGGTAGAATGAGCAGCAGGGTGTAGGAAATAGGAGCTACTGGATGCATATCCTCGGTGGCTTCACTGACTGTCCTGATATCCTTTACCAGGTCTCCAGCAGCCCATGGGGCTCTCGTGGTCAGGCCAATCCCAGGATATGGAGCTCACCTGGGCTGCACTCCTCACCCAACAGCCCACGGGGCTCTCGTGGTCAAGTCCCTCCCAGGGTATGGAGCTCACCTGTGCAGCTACCCAGCAGCCCATGGGGCTCTCATAGTCAGGCCCTTCCCAGGATACAGAGCTCCCCTGGGCAGGTACCCCAGCAGGGCTGGACACACAGGAACTGTGCACATAGCCCACCTTGCAGAGAACTCCCAGCTCACCTGTCGCTCACAGCTGACACAGAACACCTCAGAGCAGGACTTGAACTAACAAACAGCAGCTCTGACAGGTCTGTGACCCTGGCTATCACTCTGTGCAGCCTCTCTCTGCCTGGTCTTCCAGACACTTCTACTGCAGCCAGGGCACCAGGCCTCTGTCTCCACCCACCATCACTCCTCTCCCTGACTCCTGGGTTCCTCTCATTAGGATAGGGTCTTCTTGAAGTTGTTTTCCACTCATGGACCAGATAAAATGATAAGAAAACAAGCCCCAGCTGCAGCCCCTTGTTTAGCCTGACTTTCAAGGGCCCACACCTGTTCCTTGGGCCTGGCCTGTTTAGCAAGGTTCATTTTCTGCAACTGTGAGCCCCTGAGGGGTGAGGATTGGCTGATTTGGGCAGCCTGACACTGTCTGCCAGCCCTCTCCAGGTGTGCCTGGGTTGAGGTCAATATAAACACCTCTCCAGTCATCAAGAGCCCCTGTAGCTGTGCCTGATGCCATATTCTCTGTCCCGTCAGCAGTGTCGGGGCTGGGGTGGTGGGAGGGAGTGAGGGGCCGTGGCTTTGTGAGTGGCCCAGTTTGAGTGGGGCTCTGCTGGACTTTCTTCAGGAGTTGCCAGGCTGCCACCTGCTAAAGAAGAGGATGTGTCATCCATACCTGCCCCTGGAATTTCTCCCCAGGCAGAGGTGAGGAAGTAAAAAATCAGTGGGGGCCGTGGCAGGAGGGGTATCTCAGGCAGGGAAATGGAAAGCTTCCAGAAGAGCATCTGGGGCCAGGACCATCCTGACTGGCCTGCAGGCACCAAGTCGGCCTGCGTGCTGTTGCTGGTGTGGCTCCACAGCCCGTCCTCTAGGCTTGCAAGTGCTTGTACATATTCAGGTGTTTTACCTGGAAAGGGTGGGAAGAGTTCAGCTGCAGCAGGACTGGGGCTCAGCTCACATTTACTCACAGACGCCTCGACACAGTCCCCCAGCTTTGCAATGAGGATGCTCCTTGTGGGGGGGGGAGTGCTGCTGACTGCATGGGAGACGATTTCCCACCTGTGACCAACTTAAGAATTTTTTACCACTGGAGCAAGTGCCCTGATACGATTTTCCTCTGTATAACTGGTGGGTTCTGTTTTTTTGTTTGTTTGTATTTTTTTCTTTTTTTTCTTTTTGGTTCAAGGTAGATTTTATTTATTCCTCTTTTTTTTAAATTTGAGATATAAACATGGAAATAATGCATTAATATAAAGACGTCTATGTGAAGGGAAAAACTTTTTTTCTGTTTTAATTTATTAAATGTTATTTATTTATTTTTAATTTTTTAAAATTTATTTATTTCTTTTATACAGCAGGTTCTTATTGGATATCTATTTTATACATATAAGTGTGCACATGTGAATCCTAGTCTCCCAATTCATCCCACCACCACCCTCACATGGTGTTCCCCCCTTGGGGTCCATATGTTTGTTCTCTACATCTGTGTCTCTATCTCTGCCCTGCAAACCGGTTCATCTGTACCATTTTTCTAGGTTCCACATATATGCATTAATATACAATATTTGTTTTTCTCTTTCTGACTTACATCACTCCGTATGACAGTCTCTAGATCCATCAAGGTCTCTACAAATGACCCAATTTCATTCCTATGTATGGCTGAGTAATATTCCATTGTATATATGTACCACATCTTTATCCATTCGTCTGTCTGTGGGCACTTAGGTTGCTTTCATTACCTGGCTATTGTAAATAGTGCTGCAATGAACATTGTGGTGAATGTGTCTTTTTGATTTATGGTTTTCTCTGGGTATATGCCCAGTAGTGGGATTGCTGGATTATATGGTAATTCTATTTTTAGTTTTTTAAGGAACCTCCATACTGTTCTCCATAGAGACTGTATCGATTTACATTCCCAACAATAGTGGAAGAAGGTTCCTTTTCTCCACACCCTCTCCAGCATTTGTTGTTTGTAGATTTTCTGATGATGTGACGTGATAACTCATTGTAGTTTCGATTTCCATTTCTCTAATAATTAGTGATGTTGAGCAGATTTTCATGTGCATACTGGCCATCTCTATGTCTTCTTGGAAGAAATGTCTATTTCGATCTTCTTCCATTTTTGTATTGGGTTGTTTGTTTTATTAATATTGAGCTGCATGAGCTGTTTATATATATTGGAGATTAATCATTTGTCCATTGATTCGTTTGCAAATATTTTCTGCCATTCTGAGGGTTGTCTTTTCATCTTGTTTGTAGTTTCCTTTGCTTTGCAAAAGCTTTTACGTTTCATTAGGTCCCATCTGTTTAGTTTTCTTTTTTATTTCATTACTATAGGAGGTGTATCAAAAAAGATCTTGCTGTGATTTACGTCAGAGTATCCTTCATAAGTTTTCCTCTCAGAGTTTTATACTATCCGGTCTTACACTAAGGTCTCTAATCCATTTTGAATATATTTTTATGTATGGTGTTGGGGAGTGTTCTAATTTCATTCTTTTACATGTAGCTGTCCATATTTCCCAGCACCAATGATTGAAGAGACTGTCTTATCTCCATTGTATAGTCTTGCATCCTTTGTCATAGATTAGGTGACCATAGGTGTGTAGGTTTATCCCTGTGCTTTCTTTTCTTTTTCCTTTTACACGTTTATTGGAGTGTAATTGATTTACAATGGAGTGTTCGTTTCTGCTGTATAAAAAAGTGGATCAGCTATACATATACAAATATCACCAGATCCCCTCCCTCTTGCATCTCCCTCCCACACCCCATATCCCACCCCTTTATGTGGTCACAAAGCACCGAGCTGATCTCCCTGTTCTATATGGCTGCTTCCCAGTAGCTATCGGTGTTACATTTTGTAATGTATTTATGTCCATGCCACTCACTCACTTCGTCCCAGCTTACCCATCCCCCTTCCGGTGTCCGCAAGTCCTTTCTCTATGTCTGTGTCCTTAATCCTGTCCTGCCACTAGGTTCTTCAAAATCTTTTTTTTTCTTCATTAGATTCTGTATATCTCTGTTAACATACAGTATTTGTTTTTCCCTTTCTGACTTACTTCACTGTTTAGGACAGATTCTAAGTCCATCCACCTCAGTACAAATAACTCAGTTTTGCTGCTTTTTATGGCTGAGTAATATTCCATTGTGTATATGTGCCAGATTTTCTTTATCCATTCATCTGTCGATGGACACTTAGGTTGCTTCCATGTCCTGACTATTGTAATTAGAGCTGCAATGAACATTTTTGTATATAACTCTTTTTGAATTATGGTTTTCACAAGGCAGATGCCCAGTAGTTGGATTGTTGTGTCGTATGGTACTTCTATTGTTAGTTATTTAAAGGAACCTCCGTACTGTTCTCCCTAGTGCCCATATCAATTTACATTCCCACCCACAGTGCAAGTGTGTTCCCTTTTCTCCAATAAAGGCCTCTCCAGCATTTATTGTTTTGTAGATTTTTTTGATGATTGCCACTCTGACTGCTGTGAGGTGATACCTCACGGTAGTTTTGATTTGCATTTCTCTAATGATTAGTAATGTTCAGCATCCTTTCATGTGTTTCTTGGTAATCTGTATATCTTCTTTGGAGAAATGTCTATTTAGGTCTTCTGCCCTTTTTTGGATTGGGTTGTTTGTTTTTGTGATATTGAGCTACATGTGGTGCTTGTAAAGTTTGGAGATTAATCCTTTGTCAATTGCTTCATTTGAAAATATTTTCTCCCATTCTGAGGGTTGTTTTTGCATCTTGTTTATGTTTTCCTGTACTGTGTAAAAGCTTTTAAGTTTCATTAGGTCCCATTTGTTAATCTCTGTTTTTATTTCCATTTCTCTAGGAGGTGGGTCAAAAAAGGATCTTGCTGTGATTTATGTCATAGAGTGTTCTGCCTATGGTTTCCTCTAAGTGTTTTATTGTGTCTGGTCTTATATTTAGATCTCTAATCAATTTAGAGTTTATTTTTGTGTATGGTGTTATGGAGTGTTCTAATTTCATTCTTTTATGTGTAGGGGTCCAGTTTTCCCAGCACCAATTACTGAAGAGACTGTCTTTTCTCCATTGTATATCCTTAGCTCCTTTGTCATAGATGAGATAGCCATAGGTATGTAGGTTTCTCTCTGGGCTTTCTGTCCTGTTCCATTGATCTGTGTTTATGCCAGTCTACATAAACTTGATTCCATTATGGAGACATATAAATACATAGGTTTCAAGGTTATTACCAGTCAGATATATTCCTCTTCAGTGAATAAGGGTTTTGTGTCCAGTTCATTGAGAAAGGAGTAGGTCTTGTCTATTACATATTTGGTATATGGAATGGGATCTGTGCTAATTTCAAACTCTTCTTTTACACATCACCCCACGTCACCTTTCCCCTTAAGGAGGAATAAGTGTGTTTTCTAAATGTGTAACTCTGTTCACTTTTGAAATTCAGTTCATGTGTAGCCATGTTTACATTCCCTCTATAAGTGATAGATTACAATAAGTTTCTTTTTTCTTTGTGGCTCATTTCACTTAGCATCATCGTACCTAAAGCCACTCATTATGCTGCTATTGGCCTTATGACATTGATTTTATGTCTGAGTGACATTCCATTGTATATAAGTACCACAACATCTATATCCATTTTTTTTCCTTTCCTGGGATATTTAAAGTGTACCGAAGTCTAGGTTCTTGTAAACAGAGCAGCCCTAAACTTTGGGCTGGCTGTGTGTTGTGGATTTTTAGTTTTCCCAAAATACACGCCCATGAGTGGAAGTGTGCTATGCTCTGTAGCTCTGTTTTAGAAAACAACATACAGTTCTCCAGAGAGGCTGTTGGCAATTTACATCCTGTCCATCGGCGTAACCAGGCTCCCTTTTCTCCATGGCCTGTCCTGCATTTGTGGTTTTTACACTATTTGCGGATGGCCCTTTTCACAGTAGGTAAGGGACACTTCTCTGTAGTGTGGATTTGCAATGCCTGATGGCTTGCTTAGCCAAAAAGGGCGTATGCATTTTTTCCCGAATATATTCAAGAAAATACACATACTCCCTTTTCAGCCAAGGGCAACATTGTTGAAGTTCTGTCGCTTTTCATGTGCTTTAAAGATGACTCCAATCTACCTCTTGAAATCTGTTTCCTTCAATTCTGCCTTGCATTCAAATCATCTTCACTGTCTTACCTCAATATATATCTGGATGATAGTTGTCCTTTATAACTCTGCAAGTTTGTGAATTGCTGTGCCCCTGATTTCCATTTTTCAACTCGCCTATTTGTGAGCTGGCTGCAATACCGAAGGATGGCTTTAGGCCCTAGTCTGGTTCTGGGGCTTCAGGCTGAGCCTTTGGTTAATTCTTCTTCCTGATGGGAAACTAGAGTGACATGTGCCCATCCAAACACCTACAGCTAATCTCTCATTTATTTCCCCTCTTCCTGTTCATCCTCTGCACAATTTGCAAACTGTGCATAACAGGAGGGTAAAGGCGCTGACACTCCAAGCGGGGAGATTTTTAGTAATGCAGATGGAATGGCGAAGCCGAGCACGACAAAAGGAAAAATGAGGTACCTTTTAGAAAACTTTCCCAATTACACAGTGTACCATCCACTGGGTTTCCCATGCATGCTTTAACTGTAGGAAGATTCCCTTAAACCTGGAGAGTTGGGACCACTAGAATGGGTAGTACACAGTATTGCTCTAAGTGGTGTTCTTTTGCTCACACAACCTCAACAATCTTGTCAGCCCCAAGTGTCCAGTTTTATGTCTCATCCAGCTGTGGGTGTAAAGGTGGACAATCCAGGTTGCATCACAGGCCCTGAACGTAATTGTTAAGGCTTTCTCTCTGTTTCGCTGTTTTTGCATTTTGCTTTTGAAATTTATTTTTATAAGGGTGTTTAGCTGAATTTCAGGGCTGTGTTCATGTTGTTATACACACACATGATTCCTTTATGGAGACATGAGAATACATATGTATTAAAATTCTTGGAGTCAGATATATTCCTCTGCAATGAATAGGGGGTGTTGAGTCCAGTTCCTTGTGAGGGGAGTAGGTGATGTCTATTACATACTTGGTATATGTAACGCTATCTGTGCTAATTTAAAACTGTGGTTTTATGCATCAACCCACCTCGCCTTTCCCCTTAAGCAGGCAGAATATTGTTTCCTATGTGTGTGACTCTGTTGTGTTTGTAATTCAGTTCATTCGTAACCATGTGTACATTCCCACTATGAGTGATAACTTATGATAAGATTCGGTACTCTGTTATCTTTCCAAACTCAGTTCATGTGTAGCCATATTTACAGGACTTTCATAAGTGATATCTTATGATAAGTTTCTTTTTCTGTGTGACTTATTTCACTTAGAATCATCGTACCTGAATCCACTCATTTGGCTGCTACTGGCCTTATGACATTGATTTCTTGGCTGAGGAATATTCCATCGTACATAAGTACAACAATTTCTTGTACCATTTTTGTTTTCCTGGGATATTTAAGGTGTACCAAAGTTGAGGTTCTTGTAAGCAGTGTAGCCCTTAATTTGGGGGTGGCTCTGTCTTGTTGATTTCCAGTTTTCCCAAGGTATATTCCCTAGACTGGAAGTGCCCTTGGCTCTGTAGCTCTGTTGTTTACTTGTTTTAGGGAACACAATGCACTCCTCCAGTGAGGCAGTTGGCAATTTACATCCCGCCCATCAGCATAACAAGGCTCCCTGTTCTCCAGGGTCTGTCTTGCCTTTCTGGTTTTTACACATTTTGTGGATGCCCCTTTTGACAGGTGGGAAATGATACTTCTTTGTAGTGCAGATTTGCATTGCCCGCTTGCTTGCTTGGCCAAACAGGGCGTATGCGTTTTCTCCTGAATATATTCAGGAGAAAACGCATACGCCCTGTTTGGCCAAGTGCACCATTGTCCAAGTTGTGCCTCTCTTCCTGTGCTTTACAGGCGATTCCAAGGTACCTCTTGAAATCTGTTTCCTGCTATTTTGCCTCGCTTTCAAGTCCGCCTCGTTGACTTCCCTCAACAGATTTTTGGACGATAGTTGTCCTTTATCACTCTGCCAGTTTGTGAATTGCTGTGCCCCTGAGCTCCATTTCTCAACTCGTTTTTTGTGAACTGAACGCAAGTCCAAAATTTTGGATCATGTCCTATACTGGTTCCCGGTGGGTGGCTGAGACTTTGGTTAATTCTTCTTCCTGCCGGGAAATTAGAGTGACATGTGCCCGTCCAAATGCCTAACAGCCACTCTCTCATGGGTTCTCCCTCGTCCCTTCCATCCTCTGCCAAATTGGGAACCTGTGCAAACCAGGAGGTTAAAGTGCCTGTCTCTCCAAGTTGGGAGATTGATAGTAAGGCAGTTGGAAAGTCAAACTGGAGCATCAGGAGAGGGACTATTCATTGAGTTTTAGAAACCTTTTGTATTCACAGTGTGTACATTCTCTAGGTTTCCTGTACATGTTATAGCTGTAGTAATATTCCCTTGAACCTGGAGAGTTGGGACCCATAGAATGGGGGCCATGCATTATTGCTTGAAAGGGTCTGCATTTTCTCACCCAATCTCACCAATCCTCTCAGTCCCAAGTGTCCAGCCTTATGCCACATCCAGCTGTCATTGTAGATAGGGTCTTTCCAGGTTTCCTCAGACACCCTGAAGGAATTGTAAAGAATTTCCCTGTTTTTTGGGTTTGCTTTTGAAATTCCTTTTTAGAGTGGGTTTGAGCTGATTCTCGCTGCCATGTTTATGCCACTCTAGACACACATGATTCCCTTATGGAGACATATCAATACATAGGTTTTAAGATTCTTACTAGTCAGATATATTCCTCTGCGGGAAATATGGGGTTTTGAGTCTCTTTCACTGAGGAAGGTGTAGGTCTTGTCTATTCCAAAGTTGGTTTTTGAAACGGTCCCTGTGCTTATATCAAACTCTGGTTTTATGCATCACCCCACCTCTCCTTCCCCTTTATGCAGGCATAAGAGTGTTTTCTAAATGTGAGACTCTGTTCTCTTTCCTAACTCCGTTCACGTGTAGCCATGTTTACAGGATCTTCATAAGTGATATCTTATGATAAGTTTCTTTTTCTGTGTGACTTATTTCACTTAGAATCATCGTACCTGAATCCACTCACTTTGCTGCTACTGGTCTTATGACATTGATTTCATGGCTGAGGGATATTCCATCGTACGTAAGTACCACAATGTTTTGAACCATTTTTATATTTCCTGGGATATTTAAGTTGTACCCAAGTTGAGGTTCTTGTAGTCAGTGCAGCCCTAAATTTGGAGGTGGCTCTTTCTTATTGATTTTCAGTTTTCCCAAGGTATATTCCCTAGACTTGAAGTGGCCTTGGCTCTGTAGCTCTGTTGTTTACTTGTTTTAGGGAACACAATGCACTCCTCCAGTGAGGCAGTTGGCAATTTACATCCCGCCCATCAGCATAACAAGGCTCCCTGTTCTCGAGGGTCTGTCTTGCCTTTCTGGTTTTTACACATTTTGTGGATGTCCCTTTTGACCCGTGGGAAATGATACTTATTTGTAGTGCAGATTTGCATTGCCCGCTTGCTTGCTTGGCCAAACAGGGCGTATGCGTTTTCTCCTGAATATATTCAGGAGAAAACGCATACTCCCTGTTTGGACAAGTGCACCATTGTCCAAGTTGTGCCCCTCTTCCTGTGCTTTACAGGCGATTCCAAGGTACCTCTTGAAATCTGTTTCCTGCTATTTTGCCTCGCTTTCAAGTCCGCCTCGTTGACTTCCCTCAACAGATTTTTGGACGATAGTTGTCCTTTATCTCTCTGCCAGTTTGTGAATTGCTGTGCCCCTGAGCTCCATTTCTCAACTCGTTTTTTGTGAGCTGAACACAAGTCCAAAATTTTGGATCATGTTCTATACTGGTTCCCGGTGGGTGGCTGAGACTTTGGTTAATTCTTCTTCCTGCCGGGAAATTAGAGTGACATGTGCCCGTCCAAATGCCTAACAGCTACTCTCTCATGGGTTCTCCCTCGTCCCTTCCATCCTCTGCCAAATTGGGAACCTGTGCAAACCAGGAGGTTAAAGGGCCTGTCTCTCCAAGTTGGGAGATTGATAGTAAGGCAGTTGGAAAGTCAAACTGGAGCACCAGGAGAGGGACTATTCGTTGAGATTTAGAAACCTTTTGTATTCACTGTGTGTACATTCTCTAGGTTTCCTGTACATGTTATAGCTGTAGTAATATTCCCTTGAACCTGGAGAGTTGGGACCCATGGAATGGGGGCCATGCATTATTGCTTGAAAGGGTCTGCATTTGCTCACCCAATCTCACCAATCCTCTCAGTCCCAATTGTCCAGCCTTATGCTACATCCAGCTGTCATTGTAGATAGGGTCTTTCCAGGTTTCCTCAGACACCCTGAAGGAATTGTAAAGAATTTCCCTGTTTTTTGGGTTTGCTTTTGAAATTCCTTTTTAGAGTGGGTTTGAGCTGATTCTCGCTGCCATGTTTATGCCACTCTAGACACACTTGATTCCCTTATGGAGACATATCAATACATAGGTTTTAAGATTCTTACTAGTCAGATATATTCCTCTGTGGGAAATATGGGGATTTGAGTCTCTTTCACGGAGGAAGGTGTAGGTCTTTTGTATTCCAAAGTTGGTTTTTGAAACGGTCCCTGTGCTTATATCAAACTCTGGTTTTATGCATCACCCCACCTCTCCTTCCCCTTTATGCAGGCATAAGAGTGTTTTCTAAATGTGAGACTCTGTTCTCTTTCCTAACTCAGTTCACATGTAGCCGTGTTTACAGGAACTTCATAAGTGATATCTTATGATAAGTTTCTTTTTCTGTGTGACTTATTTCACTTAGAATCATCGTACCTGAATCCAATCACTTTGCTGCTACTGGTCTTATGACATTGATTTCATGGCTGAGGGATATTCCATCGTACGTAAGTACCACAATGTTTTGAACCATTTTTATATTTCCTGGGATATTTAAGGTGTACCCAAGTTGAGGTTCTTGTAGTCAGTGCAGCCCTAAATTTGGAGGTGGCTCTTTCTTATTGATTTTCAGTTTTCCCAAGGTATATTCCCTAGACTGGAAGTGGCCTTGGCTCTGTAGCTCTGTTGTTTACTTGTTTTAGGGAACACAATGCACTCCTCCAGTGAGGCAGTTGGCAATTTACATCCCGCCCATCAGCATAACAAGGCTCCCTGTTCTCCAGGGTCTGTCTTGCCTTTCTGGTTTTTACACATTTTGTGGATGCCCCTTTTGACAGGTGGGAAATGATACTTCTTTGTAGTGCAGATTTGCATTGCCCGCTTGCTTGCTTGGCCAAACAGGGCGTATGCGTTTTCTCCTGAATATATTCAGGAGAAAACACATACGCCCTGTTTGGCCAAGTGCACCATTGTCCAAGTTGTGCCCCTCTTCCTGTGCTTTACAGGCGATTCCAAGGTACCTCTTGAAATCTGTTTCCTGCTATTTTGCCTCGCTTTCAAGTCCGCCTCGTTGACTTCCCTCAACAGATTTTTGGACGATAGTTGTCCTTTATCACTCTGCCAGTTTGTGAATTGCTGTGCCCCTGAGCTCCATTTCTCAACTCGTTTTTTGTGAGCTGAACGCAAGTCCAAAATTTTGGATCATGTCCTATACTGGTTCCCGGTGGGTGGCTGAGACTTTGGTTAATTCTTCTTCCTGCCGGGAAATTAGAGTGACATGTGCCCGTCCAAATGCCTAACAGCCACTCTCTCATGGGTTCTCCCTCGTCCCTTCCATCCTCTGCCAAATTGGGAACCTGTGCAAACCAGGAGGTTAAAGTGCCTGTCTCTCCAAGTTGGGAGATTGATAGTAAGGCAGTTGGAGAGTCAAACTGGAGCATCAGGAGAGGGACTATTCATTGAGTTTTAGAAACCTTTTGTATTCACAGTGTGTACATTCTCTAGGTTTCCTGTACATGTTATAGCTGTAGTAATATTCCCTTGAACCTGGAGAGTTGGGACCCATGGAATGGGGGCCATGCATTATTGCTTGAAAGGGTCTGCATTTGCTCACCCAATCTCACCAATCCTCTCAGTCCCAAGTGTCCAGCCTTATGCCACATCCAGCTGTCATTGTAGATAGGGTCTTTCCAGGTTTCCTCAGACACCCTGAAGGAATTGTAAAGAATTTCCCTGTTTTTTGGTTTTGCTTTAGAAATTCCTTTTTAGAGTGGGTTTGAGCTGATTCTCGCTGCCATGTTTATGCCAATCTAGACACACTTGATTCCCTTATGGAGTCATATCAATACATAAGTTTTAAGATTCTTACTAGTCAGATATATTCCTCTGTGGGAAATATGGGGTTTTGAGTCTCTTTCACTGAGGAAGGTGTAGGTCTTGTCTATTCCAAAGTTGGTTTTTGAAACGGTCCCTGTGCTTATATCAAACTCTGGTTTTATGCATCACCCCACCTCTCCTTCCCCTTTATGCAGGCATAAGAGTGTTTTCTAAATGTGAGACTCTGTTCTCTTTCCTAACTCAGTTCACGTGTAGCCATGTTTACAGGATCTTCATAAGTGATATCTTATGATAAGTTTCTTTTTCTGTGTGACTTATTTCACTTAGAATCATCGTACCTGAATCCACTCACTTTGCTGCTACTGGTCTTATGACATTGATTTCATGGCTGAGGGATATTCCATCGTACGTAAGTACCACAATGTTTTGAACCATTTTTATATTTCCTGGGATATTTAAGTTGTACCCAAGTTGAGGTTCTTGTAGTCAGTGCAGCCCTAAATTTGGAGGTGGCTCTTTCTTATTGATTTTCAGTTTTCCCAAGGTATATTCCCTAGACTGGAAGTGGCCTTGGCTCTGTAGCTCTGTTGTTTACTTGTTTTAGGGAACACAATGCACTCCTCCAGTGAGGCAGTTGGCAATTTACATCGCGCCCATCAGCATAACAAGGCTCCCAGTTCTCCACGGCCTGTCTTGCCTTTCTGGTGTTTACACATTTTGTGGATGTCCCTTTTGACCGGTGGGAAATGATACTTATTTGTAGTGCAGATTTGCATTGCCCGCTTGCTTGCTTGGCCAAACAGGGCGTATGCGTTTTCTCCTGAATATATTCAGGAGAAAACGCATACGCCCTTTTTGGCCAAGTGCACCATTGTCCAAGTTGTGCCCCTCTTCCTGTGCTTTACAGGCGATTCCAAGGTACCTCTTGAAATCTGTTTCCTGCTATTTTGCCTCGCTTTCAAGTCCGCCTCGTTGACTTCCCTCAACAGATTTTTGGACGATAGTTGTCCTTTATCACTCTGCCAGTTTGTGAATTGCTGTGCCCCTGAGCTCCATTTCTCAACTCGTTTTTTGTGAGCTGAACGCAAGTCCAAAATTTTGGATCATGTTCTATACTGGTTCCCGGTGGGTGGCTGAGACTTTGGTTAATTCTTCTTCCTGCCGGGAAATTAGAGTGACATGTGCCCGTCCAAATGCCTAACAGCTACTCTCTCATGGGTTCTCCCTCGTCCCTTCCATCCTCTGCCAAATTGGGAACCTGTGCAAACCAGGAGGTTAAAGGGCCTGTCTCTCCAAGTTGGGAGATTGATAGTAAGGCAGTTGGAAAGTCAAACTGGAGCATCAGGAGAGGGACTATTCGTTGAGATTTAGAAACCTTTCTTATTCACAGTGTGTACATTCTCTAGGTTTCCTGTACATGTTATAGCTGTAGTAATATTCCCTTGAACCTGGAGAGTTGGGACCCATGGAATGGGGGCCATGCATTATTGCTTGAAAGGGTCTGCATTTGCTCACCCAATCTCACCAATCCTCTCAGTCCCAATTGTCCAGCCTTATGCCACATCCAGCTGTCATTGTAGATAGGGTCTTTCCAGGTTTCCTCAGACACCCTGAAGGAATTGTAAAGAATTTCCCTGTTTTTTGGGTTTGCTTTTGAAATTCCTTTTTAGAGTGGGTTTGAGCTGATTCTCGCTGCCATGTTTATGCCACTCTAGACACACTTGATTCCCTTATGGAGACATATCAATACATAGGTTTTAAGATTCTAACTAGTCAGATATATTCCTCTGTGGGAAATATGGGGATTTGAGTCTCTTTCACTGAGGAAGGTGTAGGTCTTTTGTATTCCAAAGTTGGTTTTTGAAACGGTCCCTGTGCTTATATCAAACTCTGGTTTTATGCATCACCCCACCTCTCCTTCCCCTTTATGCAGGCATAAGAGTGTTTTCTAAATGTGAGACTCTGTTATCTTTCCTAACTCAGTTCACATGTAGCCGTGTTTACAGGAACTTCATAAGTGATATCTTATGATAAGTTTCTTTTTCTGTGTGACTTATTTCACTTAGAATCATCGTACCTGAATCCAATCACTTTGCTGCTACTGGTCTTATGACATTGATTTCATGGCTGAGGGATATTCCATCGTACGTAAGTACCACAATGTTTTGAACCATTTTTATATTTCCTGGGATATTTAAGTTGTACCCAAGTTGAGGTTCTTGTAGTCAGTGCAGCCCTAAATTTGGAGGTGGCTCTTTCTTATTGATTTTCAGTTTTCCCAAGGTATATTCCCTAGACTGGAAGTGGCCTTGGCTCTGTAGCTCTGTTGTTTACTTGTTTTAGGGAACACAATGCACTCCTCCAGTGAGGCAGTTGGCAATTTACATCCCGCCCATCAGCATAACAAGGCTCCCTGTTCTCCAGGGTCTGTCTTGCCTTTCTGGTTTTTACACATTTTGTGGATGCCCCTTTTGACAGGTGGGAAATGATACTTCTTTGTAGTGCAGATTTGCATTGCCCGCTTGCTTGCTTGGCCAAACAGGGCGTATGCGTTTTCTCCTGAATATATTCAGGAGAAAACACATACGCCCTGTTTGGCCAAGTGCACCATTGTCCAAGTTGTGCCCCTCTTCCTGTGCTTTACAGGCGATTCCAAGGTACCTCTTGAAATCTGTTTCCTGCTATTTTGCCTCGCTTTCAAGTCCGCCTCGTTGACTTCCCTCAACAGATTTTTGGACGATAGTTGTCCTTTATCACTCTGCCAGTTTGTGAATTGCTGTGCCCCTGAGCTCCATTTCTCAACTCGTTTTTTGTGAGCTGAACGCAAGTCCAAAATTTTGGATCATGTCCTATACTGGTTCCCGGTGGGTGGCTGAGACTTTGGTTAATTCTTCTTCCTGCCGGGAAATTAGAGTGACATGTGCCCGTCCAAATGCCTAACAGCCACTCTCTCATGGGTTCTCCCTCGTCCCTTCCATCCTCTGCCAAATTGGGAACCTGTGCAAACCAGGAGGTTAAAGTGCCTGTCTCTCCAAGTTGGGAGATTGATAGTAAGGCAGTTGGAAAGTCAAACTGGAGCATCAGGAGAGGGACTATTCATTGAGTTTTAGAAACCTTTTGTATTAACAGTGTGTACATTCTCTAGGTTTCCTGTACATGTTATAGCTGTAGTAATATTCCCTTGAACCTGGAGAGTTGGGACCCATGAATGGGGGCCATGCATTATTGCTTGAAAGGGTCTGCATTTGCTCACCCAATCTCACCAATCCTCTCAGTCCCAAGTGTCCAGCCTTATGCCACATCCAGCTGTCATTGTAGATAGGGTCTTTCCAGGTTTCCTCAGACACCCTGAAGGAATTGTAAAGAATTTCCCTGTTTTTTGGTTTTGCTTTAGAAATTCCTTTTTAGAGTGGGTTTGAGCTGATTCTCGCTGCCATGTTTATGCCACTCTAGACACACTTGATTCCCTTATGGAGTCATATCAATACATAGGTTTTAAGATTCTTACTAGTCAGATATATTCCTCTGTGGGAAATATGGGGTTTTGAGTCTCTTTCACTGAGGAAGCTGTAGGTCTTGTCTATTCCAAAGTTGGTTTTTGAAACGGTCCCTGTGCTTATATCAAACTCTGGTTTTATGCATCACCCCACCTCTCCTTCCCCTTTATGCAGGCATAAGAGTGTTTTCTAAATGTGAGACTCTGTTCTCTTTCCTAACTCACTTCACGTGTAGCCATGTTTACAGGATCTTCATAAGTGATATCTTATGATAAGTTTCTTTTTCTGTGTGACTTATTTCACTTAGAATCATCGTACCTGAATCCACTCACTTTGCTGCTACTGGTCTTATGACATTGATTTCATGGCTGAGGGATATTCCATCGTACGTAAGTACCACAATGTTTTGAACCATTTTTATATTTCCTGGGATATTTAAGTTGTACCCAAGTTGAGGTTCTTGTAGTCAGTGCAGCCCTAAATTTGGAGGTGGCTCTTTCTTATTGATTTTCAGTTTTCCCAAGGTATATTCCCTAGACTGGAAGTGGCCTTGGCTCTGTAGCTCTGTTGTTTACTTGTTTTAGGGAACACAATGCACTCCTCCAGTGAGGCAGTTGGCAATTTACATCCCGCCCATCAGCATAACAAGGCTCCCTGTTCTCCAGGGTCTGTCTTGCCTTTCTGGTTTTTACACATTTTGTGGATGCCCCTTTTGACAGGTGGGAAATGATACTTCTTTGTAGTGCAGATTTGCATTGCCCGCTTGCTTGCTTGGCCAAACAGGGCGTATGCGTTTTCTCCTGAATATATTCAGGAGAAAACACATACGCCCTGTTTGGCCAAGTGCACCATTGTCCAAGTTGTGCCCCTCTTCCTGTGCTTTACAGGCGATTCCAAGGTACCTCTTGAAATCTGTTTCCTGCTATTTTGCCTCGCTTTCAAGTCCGCCTCGTTGACTTCCCTCAACAGATTTTTGGACGATAGTTGTCCTTTATCACTCTGCCAGTTTGTGAATTGCTGTGCCCCTGAGCTCCATTTCTCAACTCGTTTTTTGTGAGCTGAACGCAAGTCCAAAATTTTGGATCATGTCCTATACTGGTTCCCGGTGGGTGGCTGAGACTTTGGTTAATTCTTCTTCCTGCCGGGAAATTAGAGTGACATGTGCCCGTCCAAATGCCTAACAGCTACTCTCTCATGGGTTCTCCCTCGTCCCTTCCATCCTCTGCCAAATTGGGAACCTGTGCAAACCAGGAGGTTAAAGGGCCTGTCTCTCCAAGTTGGGAGATTGATAGTAAGGCAGTTGGAAAGTCAAACTGGAGCACCCGGAGAGGGACTATTCGTTGAGTTTTAGAAACCTTTCGTATTCACAGTGTGTACATTCTCTAGGTTTCCTGTACATGTTATAGCTGTAGTAATATTCCCTTGAACCTGGAGAGTTGGGACCCATGGAATGGGGGCCATGCATTATTGCTTGAAAGGGTCTGCATTTGCTCACCCAATCTCACCAATCCTCTCAGTCCCAATTGTCCAGCCTTATGCCACATCCAGCTGTCATTGTAGATAGGGTCTTTCCAGGTTTCCTCAGACACCCTGAAGGAATTGTAAAGAATTTCCCTGTTTTTGGGTTTTGCTTTTGAAATTCCTTTTTAGAGTGGGTGTGAGCTGATTCTCGCTGCCATGTTTATGCCACTCTAGACACACTTGATTCCCTTATGGAGTCATATCAATACATAGGTTTTAAGATTCTTACTAGTCAGATATATTCCTCTGCGGGAAATATGGGGTTTTGTGTCTCTTTCACTGAGGAAGATGTAGGTCTTGTCTATTCCAAAGTTGGTTTTTGGAACGGTCCCTGTGCTTATATCAAACTCTGGTTTTATGCATCACCCCACCTCTCCATCCCCTTTATGCAGGCATAAGAGTGTTTTCTAAATGGGAGACTCTGTTCTCTTTCCTAACTCAGTTCACGTGTAGCCATGTTTACAGGATCTTCATAAGTGATATCTTATGATAAGTTTCTTTTTCTGTGTGACTTATTTCACTTAGAATCATCGTACCTGTATCCACTCACTTTGCTGCTACTGGTCTTATGACATTGATTTCATGGCTGAGGAATATTCCATCGTATGTAAGTACCACAATGTTTTGAACCATTTTTATATTTCCTGGGATATTTAAGGTGTACCCAAGTTGAGGTTCTTGTAGTCAGTGCAGCCCTAAATTTGGAGGTGGCTCTTTCTTATTGATTTTCAGTTTTCCCAAGGTATATTCCCTAGACTGGAAGTGGCCTTGGCTCTGTAGCTCTGTTGTTTACTTGTTTTAGGGAACACAATGCACTCCTCCAGTGAGGCAGTTGGCAATTTACATTCCGCCCATCAGCATAACAAGGCTCCCTGTTCTCGAGGGTCTGTCTTGCCTTTCTGGTTTTTACACATTTTGTGGATGTCCCTTTTGACCGGTGGGAAATGATACTACTTTGTAGTGCAGATTTGCATTGCCCGCTTGCTTGCTTGGCCAAACAGGGCATATGCGTCTTCTCCTGAATATATTCAGTAGAAAATGCATACGCCCTGTTTGGCCAAGTGCACCATTGTCCAAGTTGTGCCCCTCTTCCTGTGCTTTACAGGCGATTCCAAGGTACCTCTTGAAATCTGTTTCCTGCTATTTTGCCTCGCTTTCAAGTCCGCCTCGTTGACTTCCCTCAACAGATTTTTGGGCGATAGTTGTCCTTTATCACTCTGCCAGTTTGTGAATTGCGTGCCCCTGAGCTCCATTTCTCAACTCGTTTTTTGTGAGCTGAACGCAAGTCCAAAATTTTGTATCATGTTCTATACTGGTTCCCGGTGGGTGGCTGAGACTTTGGTTAATTCTTCTTCCTGCCGGGAAATTAGAGTGACATGTGCCCGTCCAAATGCCTAACAGCTACTCTCTCATGGGTTCTCCCTCGTCCCTTCCATCCTCTGCCAAATTGGGAACCTGTGCAAACCAGGAGGTTAAAGGGCCTGTCTCTCCAAGTTGGGAGATTGATAGTTAGGCAGTTGGAAAGTCAAACAGGAACATCAGGAGAGGGACTATTCGTTGAGTTTTAGAAACCTTTCATATTCACAGTGTGTACATTCTCTAGGTTTCCTGTACATGTTATAGCTCTAGTAATATTCCCTTGAACCTGGAGAGTTGGGACCCATGGAATGGGGGCCATGCATTATTGCTTGAAAGGGTCTGCATTTGCTCACCCAATCTCACCAATCCTCTCAGTCCCAATTGTCCAGCCTTATGCCACATCCAGCTGTCATTGTAGATAGGGTCTTTCCAGGTTTCCTCAGACACCCTGAAGGAATTGTAAAGAATTTCCCTGTTTTTGGGTTTTGCTTTTGAAATTCCTTTTTAGAGTGGGTTTGAGCTGATTCTCGCTGCCATGTTTATGCCACTCTAGACACACTTGATTCCCTTATGGAGACATATCAATACATAGGTTTTAAGATTCTTACTAGTCAGATATATTCCTCTGCGGGAAATATGGGGTTTTGAGTCTCTTTCACTGAGGAAGGTGTAGGTCTTTTGTATTCCAAAGTTGGTTTTTGAAACGGTCCCTGTGCTTATATCAAACTCTGGTTTTATGCATCACCCCACCTCTCCTTCCCCTTTATGCAGGCATAAGAGTGTTTTCTAAATGTGAGACTCTGTTCTCTTTCCTAACTCAGTTCACATGTAGCGATGTTTACAGGAACTTCATAAGTGATATCTTATGATAAGTTTCTTTTTCTGTGTGACTTATTTCACTTAGAATCATCGTACCTGAATCCAATCACTTTGCTGCTACTGGTCTTATGACATTGATTTCATGGCTGAGGGATATTCCATCGTACGTAAGTACCACAATGTTTTGAACCATTTTTATATTTCCTGGGATATTTAAGGTGTACCCAAGTTGAGGTTCTTGTAGTCAGTGCAGCCCTAAATTTGGAGGTGGCTCTTTCTTATTGATTTTCAGTTTTCCCAAGGTATATTCCCTAGACTGGAAGTGGCCTTGGCTCTGTAGCTCTGTTGTTTACTTGTTTTAGGGAACACAATGCACTCCTCCAGTGAGGCAGTTGGCAATTTACATCCCGCCCATCAGCATAACAAGGCTCCCTGTTCTCCAGGGTCTGTCTTGCCTTTCTGGTTTTTACACATTTTGTGGATGCCCCTTTTGACAGGTGGGAAATGATACTTCTTTGTAGTGCAGATTGGCATTGCCCGCTTGCTTGCTTGGCCAAACAGGGCGTATGCGTTTTCTCCTGAATATATTCAGGAGAAAACACATACGCCCTGTTTGGCCAAGTGCACCATTGTCCAAGTTGTGCCTCTCTTCCTGTGCTTTACAGGCGATTCCAAAGTACCTCTTGAAATCTGTTTCCTGCTATTTTGCCTCGCTTTCAAGTCCGCCTCGTTGACTTCCCTCAACAGATTTTTGGACGATAGTTGTCCTTTATCACTCTGCCAGTTTGTGAATTGCTGTGCCCCTGAGCTCCATTTCTCAACTCGTTTTTTGTGAGCTAAACGCAAGTCCAAAATTTTGGATCATGTCCTATACTGGTTCCCGGTGGGTGGCTGAGACTTTGGTTAATTCTTCTTCCTGCCGGGAAATTAGAGTGACATGTGCCCGTCCAAATGCCTAACAGCTACTCTCTCATGGGTTCTCCCTCGTCCCTTCCATCCTCTGCCAAATTGGGAACCTGTGCAAACCAGGAGGTTAAAGTGCCTGTCTCTCCAAGTTGGGAGATTGATAGTAAGGCAGTTGGAAAGTCAAACTGGAGCACCAGGAGAGGGACTATTCATTGAGTTTTAGAAACCTTTTGTATTCACAGTGTGTACATTCTCTAGGTTTCCTGTACATGTTATAGCTGTAGTTATATTCCCTTGAACCTGGAGAGTTGGGACCCATGGAATGGGGGCCATGCATTATTGCTTGAAAGGGTCTGCATTTGCTCACCCAATCTCACCAATCCTCTCAGTCCCAAGTGTCCAGCCTTATGCCACATCCAGCTGTCATTGTAGATAGGGTCTTTCCAGGTTTCCTCAGACACCCTGAAGGAATTGTAAAGAATTTCCCTGTTTTTTGGTTTTGCTTTAGAAATTCCTTTTTAGAGTGGGTTTGAGCTGATTCTCGCTGCCATGTTTATGCCACTCTAGACACACTTGATTCCCTTATGGAGTCATATCAATACATAGGTTTTAAGATTCTTACTAGTCAGATATATTCCTCTGCGGGAAATATGGGGTTTTGAGTCTCTTTCACTGAGGAAGGTGTAGGTCTTGTCTATTCCAAAGTTGGTTTTTGGAACGGTCCCTGTGCTTATATCAAACTCTGGTTTTATGCATCACCCCACCTCTCCTTCCCCTTTATGCAGGCATAAGAGTGTTTTCTAAATGTGAGACTCTGTTCTCTTTCCTAACTCCGTTCACGTGTAGCCATGTTTACAGGATCTTCATAAGTGATATCTTATGATAAGTTTCTTTTTCTGTGTGACTTATTTCACTTAGAATCATCGTACCTGAATCCACTCACTTTGCTGCTACTGGTCTTATGACATTGATTTCATGGCTGAGGGATATTCCATCGTACGTAAGTACCACAATGTTTTGAACCATTTTTATATTTCCTGGGATATTTAAGTTGTACCCAAGTTGAGGTTCTTGTAGTCAGTGCAGCCCTAAATTTGGAGGTGGCTCTTTCTTATTGATTTTCAGTTTTCCCAAGGTATATTCCCTAGACTGGAAGTGGCCTTGGCTCTGTAGCTCTGTTGTTTACTTGTTTTAGGGAACACAATGCACTCCTCCAGTGAGGCAGTTGGCAATTTACATCCCGCCCATCAGCATAACAAGGCTCCCAGTTCTCCAGGGCCTGTCTTGCCTTTCTGGTGTTTACACATTTTGTGGATGTCCCTTTTGACCGGTGGGAAATGATACTTCTTTGTAGTGCAGATTTGCATTGCCCGCTTGCTTGCTTGGCCAAACAGGGTGTATGCGTTTTCTCCTGAATATATTCAGGAGAAAACGCATACTCCCTGTTTGGCCAAGTGCACCATTGTCCAAGTTGTGCCCCTCTTCCTGTGCTTTACAGGCGATTCCAAGGTACCTCTTGAAATCTGTTTCCTGCTATTTTGCCTCGCTTTCAAGTCCGCCTCGTTGACTTCCCTCAACAGATTTTTGGACGATAGTTGTCCTTTATCACTCTGCCAGTTTGTGAATTGCTGTGCCCCTGAGCTCCATTTCTCAACTCGTTTTTTGTGAGCTGAACGCAAGTCCAAAATTTTGGATCATGTTCTATACTGGTTCCCGGTGGGTGGCTGAGACTTTGGTTAATTCTTCTTCCTGCCGGGAAATTAGAGTGACATGTGCCCGTCCAAATGCCTAACAGCTACTCTCTCATGGGTTCTACCTCGTCCCTTCCATCCTCTGCCAAATTGGGAACCTGTGCAAACCAGGAGGTTAAAGTGCCTGTCTCTCCAAGTTGGGAGATTGATAGTAAGGCAGTTGGAAAGTCAAACTGGAGCATCAGGAGAGGGACTATTCGTTGAGTTTTAGAAACCTTTCGTATTCACAGTGTGTACATTCTCTAGGTTTCCTGTACATGTTATAGCTGTAGTAATATTCCCTTGAACCTGGAGAGTTGGGACCCATGGAATGGGGGCCATGCATTATTGCTTGAAAGTGTCTGCATTTGCTCACCCAATCTCACCAATCCTCTCAGTCCCAATTGTCCAGCCTTATGCCACATCCAGCTGTCATTGTAGATAGGGTCTTTCCAGGTTTCCTCAGACACCCTGAAGGAATTGTAAAGAATTTCCCTGTTTTTTGGTTTTGATTTAGAAATTCCTTTTTAGAGTGGGTTTGAGCTGATTCTCGCTGCCATGTTTATGCCACTCTAGACACACTTGATTCCCTTATGGAGTCATATCAATACATAGGTTTTAAGATTCTTACTAGTCAGATATATTCCTCTGCGGGAAATATGGGGTTTTGAGTCTCTTTCACTGAGGAAGGTGTAGGTCTTGTCTATTCCAAAGTTGGTTTTTGAAACGGTCCCTCTGCTTATATCAAACTCTGGTTTTATGCATCACCCCACCTCTCCTTCCCCTTTATGCAGGCATAAGAGTGTTTTCTAAATGTGAGACTCTGTTCTCTTTCCTAACTCCGTTCACGTGTAGCCATGTTTACAGGATCTTCATAAGTGATATCTTATGATAAGTTTCTTTTTCTGTGTGACTTATTTCACTTAGAATCATCGTACCTGAATCCACTCACTTTGCTGCTACTGGTCTTATGACATTGATTTCATGGCTGAGGGATATTCCATCGTACGTAAGTACCACAATGTTTTGAACCATTTTTATATTTCCTGGGATATTTAAGTTGTACCCAAGTTGAGGTTCTTGTAGTCAGTGCAGCCCTAAATTTGGAGGTGGCTCTTTCTTATTGATTTTCAGTTTTCCCAAGGTATATTCCCTAGACTGGAAGTGGCCTTGGCTCTGTAGCTCTGTTGTTTACTTGTTTTAGGGAACACAATGCACTCCTCCAGTGAGGCAGTTGGCAATTTACATCCCGCCCATCAGCATAACAAGGCTCCCTGTTCTCCAGGGTCTGTCTTGCCTTTCTGGTTTTTACACATTTTGTGGATGCCCCTTTTGACAGGTGGGAAATGATACTTCTTTGTAGTGCAGATTTGCATTGCCCGCTTGCTTGCTTGGCCAAACAGGGCGTATGCGTTTTCTCCTGAATATATTCAGGAGAAAACACATACGCCCTGTTTGGCCAAGTGCACCATTGTCCAAGTTGTGCCCCTCTTCCTGTGCTTTACAGGCGATTCCAAGGTACCTCTTGAAATCTGTTTCCTGCTATTTTGCCTCGCTTTCAAGTCCGCCTCGTTGACTTCCCTCAACAGATTTTTGGACGATAGTTGTCCTTTATCACTCTGCCAGTTTGTGAATTGCTGTGCCCCTGAGCTCCATTTCTCAACTCGTTTTTTGTGAGCTGAACGCAAGTCCAAAATTTTGGATCATGTCCTATACTGGTTCCCGGTGGGTGGCTGAGACTTTGGTTAATTCTTCTTCCTGCCGGGAAATTAGAGTGACATGTGCCCGTCCAAATGCCTAACAGCCACTCTCTCATGGGTTCTCCCTCGTCCCTTCCATCCTCTGCCAAATTGGGAACCTGTGCAAACCAGGAGGTTAAAGTGCCTGTCTCTCCAAGTTGGGAGATTGATAGTAAGGCAGTTGGAAAGTCAAACTGGAGCATCAGGAGAGGGATTATTCATTGAGTTTTAGAAACCTTTTGTATTCACAGTGTGTACATTCTCTAGGTTTCCTGTACATGTTATAGCTGTAGTAATATTCCCTTGAACCTGGAGAGTTGGGACCCATGGAATGGGGGCCATGCATTATTGCTTGAAAGGGTCTGCATTTGCTCACCCAATCTCACCAATCCTCTCAGTCCCAAGTGTCCAGCCTTATGCCACATCCAGCTGTCATTGTAGATAGGGTCTTTCCAGGTTTCCTCAGACACCCTGAAGGAATTGTAAAGAATTTCCCTGTTTTTTGGTTTTGCTTCTGAAATTCCTTTTTAGAGTGGGTTTGAGCTGATTCTCGCTGCCATGTTTATGCCACTCTAGACACACTTGATTCCCTTATGGAGACATATCAATACATAGGTTTTAAGATTCTTACTAGTCAGATATATTCCTCTGCGGGAAATATGGGGTTTTGAGTCTCTTTCACTGAGGAAGGTGTAGGTCTTGTCTATTCCAAAGTTGGTTTTTGAAACGGTCCCTGTGCTTATATCAAACTCTGGTTTTATGCATCACCCCACCTCTCCTTCCCCTTTATGCAGGCATAAGAGTGTTTTCTAAATGTGAGACTCTGTTCTCTTTCCTAACTCCGTTCACGTGTAGCCATGTTTACAGGATCTTCATAAGTGATATCTTATGATAAGTTTCTTTTTCTGTGTGACTTATTTCACTTAGAATCATCGTACCTGAATCCACTCACTTTGCTGCTACTGGTCTTATGACATTGATTTCATGGCTGAGGGATATTCCATCGTACGTAAGTACCACAATGTTTTGAACCATTTTTATATTTCCTGGGATATTTAAGTTGTACCCCAGTTGAGGTTCTTGTAGTCAGTGCAGCCCTAAATTTGGAGGTGGCTCTTTCTTATTGATTTTCAGTTTTCCCAAGGTATATTCCCTAGACTGGAAGTGGCCTTGGCTCTGTAGCTCTGTTGTTTACTTGTTTTAGGGAACACAATGCACTCCTCCAGTGAGGCAGTTGGCAATTTACATCCCGCCCATCAGCATAACAAGGCTCCCTGTTCTCCAGGGTCTGTCTTGCCTTTCTGGTTTTTACACATTTTGTGGATGCCCCTTTTGACAGGTGGAAAATGATACTTCTTTGTAGTGCAGATTTGCATTGCCCGCTTGCTTGCTTGGCCAAACAGGGTGTATGCGTTTTCTCCTGAATATATTCAGGAGAAAACACATACGCCCTGTTTGGCCAAGTGCACCATTGTCCAAGTTGTGCCCCTCTTCCTGTGCTTTACAGGCGATTCCAAGTTACCTCTTGAAATCTGTTTCCTGCTATTTTGCCTCGCTTTCAAGTCCGCCTCGTTGACTTCCCTCAACAGATTTTTGGACGATAGTTGTCCTTTATCACTCTGCCAGTTTGTGAATTGCTGTGCCCCTGAGCTCCATTTCTCAACTCGTTTTTTGTGAGCTGAACGCAAGTCCAAAATTTTGGATCATGTCCTATACTGGTTCCCGGTGGGTGGCTGAGACTTTGGTTAATTCTTCTTCCTGCCGGGAAATTAGAGTGACATGTGCCCGTCCAAATGCCTAACAGCCACTCTCTCATGGGTTCTCCCTCGTCCCTTCCATCCTCTGCCAAATTGGGAACCTGTGCAAACCAGGAGGTTAAAGTGCCTGTCTCTCCAAGTTGGGAGATTGATAGTAAGGCAGTTGGAAAGTCAAACTGGAGCATCAGGAGAGGGATTATTCATTGAGTTTTAGGAACCTTTTGTATTCACAGTGTGTACATTCTCTAGGTTTCCTGTACATGTTATAGCTGTAGTAATATTCCCTTGAACCTGGAGAGTTGGGACCCATGGAATGGGGGCCATGCATTATTGCTTGAAAGGGTCTGCATTTGCTCACCCAATCTCACCAATCCTCTCAGTCCCAAGTGTCCAGCCTTATGCCACATCCAGCTGTCATTGTAGATAGGGTCTTTCCAGGTTTCCTCAGACACCCTGAAGGAATTGTAAAGAATTTCCCTGTTTTTTGGTTTTGCTTTTGAAATTCCTTTTTATAGTGGGTTTGAGCTGATTCTCGCTGCCATGTTTATGCCACTCTAGACACACTTGATTCCCTTATGGAGTCATATCAATACATAGGTTTTAAGATTCTTACTAGTCAGATATATTCCTCTGCGGGAAATATGGGGTTTTGAGTCTCTTTCACTGAGGAAGGTGTAGGTCTTGTCTATTCCAAAGTTGGTTTTTGGAACGGTCCCTGTGCTTATATCAAACTCTGGTTTTATACATCACCCCACCTCTCCATCCCCTTTATGCAGGCATAGGAGTGTTTTCTAAATGTGAGACTCTGTTCTCTTTCCTAACTCAGTTCACGTGTAGCCATGTTTACAGGATCTTCATAAGTGATATCTTATGATAAGTTTCTTTTTCTGTGTGACTTATTTCACTTAGAATCATCGTACCTGAATCCACTCACTTTGCTGCTACTGGTCTTATGACATTGATTTCATGGCTGAGGAATATTCCATCGTACGTAAGTACCATAATGTTTTGAACCATTTTTATATTTCCTGGGATATTTAAGTTATACCCAAGTTGAGGTTCTTGTAGTCAGTGCAGCCCTAAATATGGAGGTGCCTCTTTCTTATTGATTTTCAGTTTTCCCAAGGTATATTCCCTAGACTGGAAGTGGCCTTGGCTCTGTAGCTCTGTTGTTTACTTGTTTTAGGGAACACAATGCACTCCTCCAGTGAGGCAGTTGGCAATTTACATCCCGCCCATCAGCATAACAAGGCTCCCTGTTCTCCAGGGCCTGTTTTGCCTTTCTGGTTTTTACACATTTTGTGGATGTCCCTTTTGACCGGTGGGAAGTGATACTTCTTTGTAGTGCAGATTTGCATTGCCCACTTGCTTGCTTGGCCAAAAAGGGCTTATGCGTTTTCTTCTGAATATATTCAGGCGAAAACGCATACGCCCTTTTTGGCCAAGTGCATCATTGTCCAAGTTGTGCCCCTCTTCCTGTGTTTTACCGGCGATTCCAAGGTACCTCTTGAAATCTGTTTCCTGCTATTTTGCCTCGCTTTCAAGTCCGCCTCGTTGACTTCCCTCAACAGATTTTTGGACGATAGTTGTCCTTTATCACTCTGCCAGTTTGTGAATTGCTGTGCCCCTGAGCTCCATTTCTCAACTCGTTTTTTGGGAGCTGAACGCTAGTCCAAAATTTTGGATCATGTCCTATACTGGTTCCAGGTGTGTGGCTGAGACTTTAGTTAATTCTTCCTCCTGCAGGGAAATTAGAGTGACATGTGCCCGTCCAAATGCCTAACAGCTACTCTCTCATGGGTTCTCCCTCGTCCCTTCCATCCTCTGCCAAATTGGGAACCTGTGCAAACCAGGAGGTTGAAGGACCTCTCTCTCCAAGTTGGGAGATTGATAGTAAGGCAGTTGGAAAGTCAAACTGGAGCACCAGGAGAGGGACTATTCGTTGAGATTTAGAAACTTTTCTTATTCACAGTGTGTACATTCTCTAGGTTTCCTGTACATGTTATAGCTGTAGTAATATTCCCTTGAACCTGGAGAGTTGGGACCCATGGAATGGGGGCCATGCATTATTGCTTGAAAGGGTCTGCATTTGCTCACCCAATCTCACCAATCCTCTCAGTCCCAAGTGTCCAGCCTTATGCCACATCCAGCTGTCATTGTAGATAGGGTCTTTCCAGGTTTCCTCAGACACCCTGAAGGAATTGTAAAGAATTTCCCTGTTTTTTGGTTTTGCTTTTGAAATTCCTTTTTATAGTGGGTTTGAGCTGATTCTCGCTGCCATGTTTATGCCACTCTAGACACACTTGATTCCCTTATGGAGTCATATCAATACATAGGTTTTAAGATTCTTACTAGTCAGATATATTCCTCTGTGGGAAATATGGGGTTTTGAGTCTCTTTCACTGAGGAAGGTGTAGGTCTTGTCTATTCCAAAGTTGGTTTTTGAAACGTTCCCTGTTCTTATATCAAACTCTGGTTTTATGCATCACCACACCTCTCCATCCCCTTTATGCAGGCATAGGAGTGTTTTCTAAATGTGAGACTCTGTTCTCTTTCCTAACTCAGTTCACGTGTAGCCATGTTTACAGGATCTTCATAAGTGATATCTTATGATAAGTTTCTTTTTCTGTGTGACTTATTTCACCTAGAATCATCGTACCTGAATCCACTCACTTTGCTGCTACTGGTCTTATGACATTGATTTCATGGCTGAGGGATATTCCATCGTACGAAAGTACCACAATGTTTTGAACCATTTTTATATTTCCTGGGATATTTAAGGTGTACCCAAGTTGAGGTTCTTGTAGTCAGTGCAGCCCTAAATTTGGAGGTGCCTCTTTCTTATTGATTTTCAGTTTTCCCAAGGTATATTCCCTAGACTGGAAGTGGCCTTGGCTCTGTAGCTCTGTTGTTTACTTGTTTTAGGGAACACAATGCACTCCTCCAGTGAGGCAGTTGGCAATTTACATCCCGCCCATCAGCATAACAAGGCTCCCAGTTCTCCAGGGCCTGTCTTGCCTTTCTGGTGTTTACACATTTTGTGGATGTCCCTTTTCACCGGTGGGAAATGATACTTATTTGTAGTGCAGATTTGCATTGCCCGATTGCTTGCTTGGCCGAAAAGGGCGTATGCGTTTTCTCCTGAATATATTCTGGTGAAAACGTATACGCCCTTTTTGGCCAAGTGCACCAATGTCCAAGTTGTGCCCCTCTTCCTGTGCTTTACAGGCGATTCCAAGGTACCTCTTGAAATCTGTTTCCTGCTATTTTGCCTCGCTTTCAAGTCCGCCTCGTTGACGTCCCTCAACAGATTTTTGGACGGTACCTGTCGTTTATCACTCTGCCAGTTTGTGAATTGCTGTGCCCCTGAGCTCCATTTCTCAACTCGTTTTTTGTGAGCAGAACGCAAGTCCAAAATTTTGGATCATGTCCTATACTGGTTCCCGGTGGGTGGCTGAGACTTTGGTTAATTCTTCTTCCTGCCGGGAAATTAGAGTGACATGTGCCCGTCCAAATGCCTAACAGCTACTCTCTCATGGGTTCTCCCTCGTCCCTTCCATCCTCTGCCAAATTGGGAACCTGTGCAAACCAGGAGGTTAAAGGGCCTGTCTCTCCAAGTTGGGAGATTGATAGTAAGGCAGTTGGAAAGTCAAACTGGAGCACCAGGAGAGGGACTATTCGTTGAGTTTTAGAAACCTTTCTTATTCACAGTGTGTCCATTCTCTAGGTTTCCTGTACATGTTATAGCTGTAGTAATATTCCCTTGAACCTGGAGAGTTGGGACCCATGGAATGGGGGCCATGCATTATTGCTTGAAAGGGTCTGCATTTGCTCACCCAATCTCACCAATCCTCTCAGTCCCAAGTGTCCAGCCTTATGCCACATCCAGCTGTCATTGTAGATAGGGTCTTTCCAGGTTTCCTCAGACACCCTGAAGGAATTGTATAGAATTTCCCTGTTTTTTGGTTTTGCTTTCGAAATTCCTTTTTATAGTGAGTTTGAGCTGATTCTCGCTGCCATGTTTATGCCACTCTAGACACACTTGATTGCCTTATGGAGACATATCAATACATAGGTTTTAAGATTCTTACTAGTCAGATATATTGCTCTGTGGTAAATATGGTGTATTGAGTCTCTTTCACTGAGGAAGGTGTAGGTCTTGTCTATTCCAAAGTTGGTTTTTGAAACGGTCCCTGTGCTTATATCAAACTCTGGTTTTATGCATCACCCCACCTCTCCTTCCCCTTTATGCAGGCATAAGTGTGTTTTCTAAATGTGAGACTCTGTTCTCTTTCCTAACTCAGTTCACGTGTAGCCATGTTTACAGGATCTTCATAAGTGATATCTTATGATAAGTTTCTTTTTCTGTGTGACTTATTTCACTTAGAATCATCGTACCTGAATCCACTCACTTTGCTGCTACTGGTCTTATGACATTGATTTCATGGCTGAGGGATATTCCATCGTACGTAAGTACCACAATGTTTTGAACCATTTTTATATTTCCTGGGATATTTAAGGTGTACCCAAGTTGAGGTTCTTGTAGTCAGTGCAGCCCTAAATTTGGAGGTGGCTCTTTCTTATTGATTTTCAGTTTTCCCAAGGTATATTCCCTAGACTGGAAGTGGCCTTGGCTCTGTAGCTCTGTTGTTTACTTGTTTTAGGGAACACAATGCACTCCTCCAGTGAGGCAGTTGGCAATTTACATCCCGCCCATCAGCATAACAAGGCTCCCAGTTCTCCAGGGCCTGTCTTGCCTTTCTGGTTTTTACACATTTTGTGGATGTCCCTTTTGACCGGTGGGAAATGATACTTCTTTGTAGTGCAGATTTGCATTGCCCGCTTGCTTGCTTGGCCGAAAAGGGCGTATGCGTTTTCTCCTGAATATATTCTGGAGAAAACGCATACGCCCTTTTTGGCCAAGTGCACCATTGTCCAAGTTGTGCCCCCCTTCCTGTGCTTTACAGGCGATTCCAACGTACCTCTTGAAATCTGTTTCCTGCTATTTTGCCTCGCTTTCAAGTCCGCCTCGTTGACGTCCCTCAACAGATTTTTGGACGGTAGCTGTCGTTTATCACTCTGCCAGTTTGTGAATTGCTGTGCCCCTGAGCTCCATTTCTCAACTCGTTTTTTGTGAGCAGAACGCAAGTCCAAAATTTTGGATCATGTCCTATACTGGTTCCCGGTGGGTGGCTGAGACTTTGGTTAATTCTTCTTCCTGCCGGGAAATTAGAGTGACATGTGCCCGTCCATATGCCTAACAGCTACTCTCTCATAGGTTCTCCCTCGTCCCTTCCATCCTCTGCCAAATTGGGAACCTGTGCACACCAGGAGGTTAAAGGGCCTGTCTCTCCAAGTTGGGAGATTGATAGTAAGGCAGTTGGAAAGTCAAACTGGAGCACCAGGAGAGGGACTATTCGTTGAGTTTTAGAAACCTTTCATATTCACAGTGTGTACATTCTCTAGGATTCCTGTACATGTTATAGCTCTAGTAATATTCCCTTGAACCTGGAGAGTTGGGACCCATGGAATGGGGGCCATGCATTATTGCTTGAAAGGGTCTGCATTTGCTCACCCAATCTCACCAATCCTCTCAGTCCCAAGTGTCCAGCCTTATTTCACATCCAGCTGTCATTGTAGATAGGGTCTTTCCAGGTTTCCTCAGACACCCTGAAGGAATTGTAAAGAATTTCCCTGTTTTTTGGTTTTGCTTTAGAAATTCCTTTTTAGAGTGGGTTTGAGCTGATTCTCGCTGCCATGTTTATGCCACTCTAGACACACTTGATTCCCTTATGGAGTCATATCAATACATAGGTTTTAAGATTCTTACTAGTCAGATATATTCCTCTGTGGGAAATATGGGGTTTTGAGTCTCTTTCACTGAGGAAGGTGTAGGTCTTGTCTATTCCAAAGTTGGTTTTTGAAACGTTCCCTGTTCTTATATCAAACTCTGGTTTTATGCATCACCACACCTCTCCATCCCCTTTATGCAGGCATAGGAGTGTTTTCTAAATGTGAGACTCTGTTCTCTTTCCTAACTCAGTTCACGTGTAGCCATGTTTACAGGATCTTCATAAGTGATATCTTATGATAAGTTTCTTTTTCTGTGTGACTTATTTCACCTAGAATCATCGTACCTGAATCCACTCACTTTGCTGCTACTGGTCTTATGACATTGATTTCATGGCTGAGGGATATTCCATCGTACGAAAGTACCACAATGTTTTGAACCATTTTTATATTTCCTGGGATATTTAAGGTGTACCCAAGTTGAGGTTCTTGTAGTCAGTGCAGCCCTAAATTTGGAGGTGCCTCTTTCTTATTGATTTTCAGTTTTCCCAAGGTATATTCCCTAGACTGGAAGTGGCCTTGGCTCTGTAGCTCTGTTGTTTACTTGTTTTAGGGAACACAATGCACTCCTCCAGTGAGGCAGTTGGCAATTTACATCCCGCCCATCAGCATAACAAGGCTCCCAGTTCTCCAGGGCCTGTCTTGCCTTTCTGGTGTTTACACATTTTGTGGATGTCCCTTTTCACCGGTGGGAAATGATACTTATTTGTAGTGCAGATTTGCATTGCCCGCTTGCTTGCTTGGCCGAAAAGGGCGTATGCGTTTTCTCCTGAATATATTCTGGTGAAAACGTATACGCCCTTTTTGGCCAAGTGCACCAATGTCCAAGTTGTGCCCCTCTTCCTGTGCTTTACAGGCGATTCCAAGGTACCTCTTGAAATCTGTTTCCTGCTATTTTGCCTCGCTTTCAAGTCCGCCTCGTTGACGTCCCTCAACAGATTTTTGGACGGTACCTGTCGTTTATCACTCTGCCAGTTTGTGAATTGCTGTGCCCCTGAGCTCCATTTCTCAACTCGTTTTTTGTGAGCAGAACGCAAGTCCAAAATTTTGGATCATGTCCTATACTGGTTCCCGGTGGGTGGCTGAGACTTTGGTTAATTCTTCTTCCTGCCGGGAAATTAGAGTGACATGTGCCCGTCCAAATGCCTAACAGCTACTCTCTCATGGGTTCTCCCTCGTCCCTTCCATCCTCTGCCAAATTGGGAACCTGTGCAAACCAGGAGGTTAAAGGGCCTGTCTCTCCAAGTTGGGAGATTGATAGTAAGGCAGTTGGAAAGTCAAACTGGAGCACCAGGAGAGGGACTATTCGTTGAGTTTTAGAAACCTTTCTTATTCACAGTGTGTCCATTCTCTAGGTTTCCTGTACATGTTATAGCTGTAGTAATATTCCCTTGAACCTGGAGAGTTGGGACCCATGGAATGGGGGCCATGCATTATTGCTTGAAAGGGTCTGCATTTGCTCACCCAATCTCACCAATCCTCTCAGTCCCAAGTGTCCAGCCTTATGCCACATCCAGCTGTCATTGTAGATAGGGTCTTTCCAGGTTTCCTCAGACACCCTGAAGGAATTGTAAAGAATTTCCCTGTTTTTTGGTTTTGCTTTCGAAATTCCTTTTTATAGTGAGTTTGAGCTGATTCTCGCTGCCATGTTTATGCCACTCTAGACACACTTGATTGCCTTATGGAGACATATCAATACATAGGTTTTAAGATTCTTACTAGTCAGATATATTGCTCTGTGGTAAATATGGTGTATTGAGTCTCTTTCACTGAGGAAGGTGTAGGTCTTGTCTATTCCAAAGTTGGTTTTTGAAACGGTCCCTGTGCTTATATCAAACTCTGGTTTTATGCATCACCCCACCTCTCCTTCCCCTTTATGCAGGCATAAGTGTGTTTTCTAAATGTGAGACTCTGTTCTCTTTCCTAACTCAGTTCACGTGTAGCCATGTTTACAGGATCTTCATAAGTGATATCTTATGATAAGTTTCTTTTTCTGTGTGACTTATTTCACTTAGAATCATCGTACCTGAATCCACTCACTTTGCTGCTACTGGTCTTATGACATTGATTTCATGGCTGAGGGATATTCCATCGTACGTAAGTACCACAATGTTTTGAACCATTTTTATATTTCCTGGGATATTTAAGGTGTACCCAAGTTGAGGTTCTTGTAGTCAGTGCAGCCCTAAATTTGGAGGTGGCTCTTTCTTATTGATTTTCAGTTTTCCCAAGGTATATTCCCTAGACTGGAAGTGGCCTTGGCTCTGTAGCTCTGTTGTTTACTTGTTTTAGGGAACACAATGCACTCCTCCAGTGAGGCAGTTGGC
The DNA here is from genome assembly GCF_025265405.1 of Mesoplodon densirostris. Taxonomy (NCBI): domain Eukaryota; kingdom Metazoa; phylum Chordata; class Mammalia; order Artiodactyla; family Ziphiidae; genus Mesoplodon; species Mesoplodon densirostris. The sequence goes on along the minus strand of NW_026778195.1, from coordinate 9,608,875 downwards.
AATTTACATCCCGCCCATCAGCATAACAAGGCTCCCAGTTCTCCAGGGCCTGTCTTGCCTTTCTGGTTTTTACACATTTTGTGGATGTCCCTTTTGACCGGTGGGAAATGATACTTCTTTGTAGTGCAGATTTGCATTGCCCGCTTGCTTGCTTGGCCGAAAAGGGCGTATGCGTTTTCTCCTGAATATATTCTGGAGAAAACGCATACGCCCTTTTTGGCCAAGTGCACCATTGTCCATGTTGTGCCCCAATTCCTGTGCTTTACAGGCGATTCCAACGTACCTCTTGAAATCTGTTTCCTGCTATTTTGCCTCGCTTTCAAGTCCGCCTCGTTGACGTCCCTCAACAGATTTTTGGACGGTAGCTGTCGTTTATCACTCTGCCAGTTTGTGAATTGCTGTGCCCCTGAGCTCCATTTCTCAACTCGTTTTTTGTGAGCAGAACGCAAGTCCAAAATTTTGGATCATGTCCTATACTGGTTCCCGGTGGGTGGCTGAGACTTTGGTTAATTCTTCTTCCTGCCGGGAAATTAGAGTGACATGTGCCCGTCCATATGCCTAACAGCTACTCTCTCATAGGTTCTCCCTCGTCCCTTCCATCCTCTGCCAAATTGGGAACCTGTGCACACCAGGAGGTTAAAGGGCCTGTCTCTCCAAGTTGGGAGATTGATAGTAAGGCAGTTGGAAAGTCAAACTGGAGCACCAGGAGAGGGACTATTCGTTGAGTTTTAGAAACCTTTCATATTCACAGTGTGTACATTCTCTAGGATTCCTGTACATGTTATAGCTCTAGTAATATTCCCTTGAACCTGGAGAGTTGGGACCCATGGAATGGGGGCCATGCATTATTGCTTGAAAGGGTCTGCATTTGCTCACCCAATCTCACCAATCCTCTCAGTCCCAAGTGTCCAGCCTTATTTCACATCCAGCTGTCATTGTAGATAGGGTCTTTCCAGGTTTCCTCAGACACCCTGAAGGAATTGTAAAGAATTTCCCTGTTTTTTGGTTTTGCTTTAGAAATTCCTTTTTAGAGTGGGTTTGAGCTGATTCTCGCTGCCATGTTTATGCCACTCTAGACACACTTGATTCCCTTATGGAGTCATATCAATACATAGGTTTTAAGATTCTTACTAGTCAGATATATTCCTCTGCGGGAAATATGGGGTTTTGAGTCTCTTTCACTGAGGAAGGTGTAGGTCTTGTCTATTCCAAAGTTGGTTTTTGAAACGGTCCCTGTGCTTATATCAAACTCTGGTTTTATGCATCACCCCACCTCTCCTTCCCCTTTATGCAGGCATAAGAGTGTTTTCTAAATGTGAGACTCTGTTCTCTTTCCTAACTCAGTTCACGTGTAGCCATGTTTACAGGATCTTCATAAGTGATATCTTATGATAAGTTTCTTTTTCTGTGTGACTTATTTCACTTAGAATCATCGTACCTGAATCCACTCACTTTGCTGCTACTGGTCTTATGACATTGATTTCATGGCTGAGGGATATTCCATCGTACGTAAGTACCACAATGTTTTGAACTATTTTTATATTTCCTGGGATATTTAAGTTGTACCCAAGTTGAGGTTCTTGTAGTCAGTGCAGCCCTAAATTTGGAGGTGGCTCTTTCTTATTGATTTTCAGTTTTCCCAAGGTATATTCCCTAGACTGGAAGTGGTCTTGGCTCTGTGGCTCTGTTGTTTACTTGTTTTAGGGAACACAATGCACTCCTCCAGTGAGGCAGTTGGCAATTTACATCCCGCCCATCAGCATAACAAGGCTCCCAGTTCTCCAGGGCCTTTCTTGCCTTTCTGGTGTTTACACATTTTGTGGATGTCCCTTTTGACCGGTGGGAAATGATACTTCTTTGTAGTGCAGATTTGCATTGCCCGCTTGCTTGCTTGGCCAAACAGGGCGTATGCGTTTTCTCCTGAATATATTCAGGAGAAAACGCATACGCCCTGTTTGGCCAAGTGCACCATTGTCCAAGTTGTGCCCGTCTTCCTGTGCTTTACAGGCGATTCCAAGGTACCTCTTGAAATCTGTTTCCTGCTATTTTGCCTCGCTTTCAAGTCCGCCTCGTTGACTTCCCTCAACAGATTTTTGGACGATAGTTGTCCTTTATCACTCTGCCAGTTTGTGAATTGCTGTGCCCCTGAGCTCCATTTCTCAACTCGTTTTTTGTGAGCTGAACGCAAGTCCAAAATTTTGGATCATGTTCTATACTGGTCCCCGGTGGGTGGCTGAGACTTTGATTAATTCTTCTTCCTGCCGGGAAATTAGAGTGACATGTGCCCGTCCAAATGCCTAACAGCTACTCTCTCATGGGTTCTCCCTCGTCCCTTCCATCCTCTGCCAAATTGGGAACCTGTGCAAACCAGGAGGTTAAAGGGCCTGTATCTCCAAGTTGGGAGATTGATAGTAAGGCAGTTGGAAAGTCAAACTGGAGCATCAGGAGAGGGACTATTCGTTGAGTTTTAGAAACCTTTCTTATTCACAGTGTGTACATTCTCTAGGTTTCCTGTACATGTTATAGCTGTAGTAATATTCCCTTGAACCTGGAGAGTTGGGACCCATGGAATGGGGGCCATGCATTATTGCTTGAAAGGGTCTGCATTTGCTCACCCAATCTCACCAATCCTCTCAGTCCCAAGTGTCCAGCATTATGCCACATCCAGCTGTCATTGTAGATAGGGTCTTTCCAGGTTTCTTCAGACACCCTGAAGGAATTGTAAAGAATTTCCCTGTTTTTTGGTTTTGCTTTTGAAATTCCTTTTTAGAGTGGGTTTGAGCTGATTCTCGCTGCCATGTTTATGCCACTCTAGACACACTTGATTCCCTTATGGAGTCATATCAATACATAGGTTTTAAGATTCTTACTAGTTAGATATATTCCTCTGCGGGAAATATGGGGTTTTGTGTCTCTTTCACTGAGGAAGGTGTAGGTCTTTTGTATTCCAAATTTGGTTTTTGGAACGGTCCCTGTGCTTATATCAAACTCTGGTTTTATGCATCACCCCACCTCTCCTTCCCCTTTATGCAGGCATAAGAGTGTTTTCTAAATGTGAGACTCTGTTCTCTTTCCTAACTCAGTTCACATGTAGCCATGTTTACAGGATCTTCATAAGTGATATCTTATGATAAGTTTCTTTTTCTGTGTTACTTATTTCACTTAGAATCATCGTACCTGAATCCAATCACTTTGCTGCTACTGGTCTTATGACATTGATTTCATGGCTGAGGGATATTCCATCGTACGTAAGTACCACAATGTTTTGAACCATTTTTATATTTCCTGGGATATTTAAGGTGTACCCAAGTTGAGGTTCTTGTAGTCAGTGCAGCCCTAAATTTGGAGGTGTCTCTTTCTTATTGATTTTCAGTTTTCCCAAGGTATATTCCCTAGACTGGAAGTGGCCTTGGCTCTGTAGCTCTGTTGTTTACTTGTTTTAGGGAACACAATGCACTCCTACAGTGCGGCAGTTGGCAATTTACATCCCGCCCATCAGCATAACAAGGCTCCCTGTTCTCCAGGGCCTGTCTTGCCTTTCTGGTTTTTACACATTTTGTGGATGCCCCTTTTGACCGGTGGGAAGTGATCCTTCTTTGTAGTGCAGATTTGCATTGCCCGCTTGCTTGCTTGGCCAAAAAGGGCTTATGCGTTTTCTTCTGAATATATTCAGGCGAAAACGCATACGCCCTTTTTGGCCAAGTGCATCATTGTCCAAGTTGTGCCCCTCTTCCTGTGTTTTACAGGCGATTCCAAGGTACCTCTTGAAATCTGTTTCCTGCTATTTTGCCTCGCTTTCAAGTCCGCCTCGTTGACTTCCCTCAACAGATTTTTGGACGATAGTTGTCCTTTATCACTCTGCCAGTTTGTGAATTGCTGTGCCCCTGAGCTCCATTTCTCAACTAGTTTTTTGGGAGCTGAACGCAAGTCCAAAATTTTGGATCATGTCCTATACTGGTTCCAGGTGTGTGGCTGAGAATTTAGTTAATTCTTCTTCCTGCCGGGAAATTAGAGTGACATGTGCCCGTCCAAATGCCTAACAGCTACTCTCTCATGGGTTCTCCCTCGTCCCTTCCATCCTCTGCCAAATTGGGAACCTGTGCAAACCAGGAGGTTGAAGGGCCTGTCTCTCCAAGTTGGGAGATTGATAGTAAGGCAGTTGGAAAGTCAAACTGGAGCACCAGGAGAGGGACTATTCGTTGAGTTTTAGAAACCTTTCTTATTCACAGTGTGTACATTCTCTAGGTTTCCTGTACATGTTATAGCTGTAGTAATATTCCCTTGAACCTGGAGAGTTGGGACCCATGGAATGGGGGCCATGCATTATTGCTTGAAAGGGTCTGCATTTGCTCACCCAATCTCACCAATCCTCTCAGTCCCAAGTGTCCAGCCTTATGCCACATCCAGCTGTCATTGTAGATAGGGTCTTTCCAGGTTTCCTCAGACACCCTGAAGGAATTGGAAAGAATTTCCCTGTTTTTTGGTTTTGCTTTTGAAATTCCTTTTTGTAGTGGGTTTGAGCTGATTCTGGCTGCCATGTTTATGCCACTCTAGACACACTTGATTCCCTTATGGAGTCATATCAATACATAGGTTTTAAGATTCTTACGAGTCAGATATATTCCTCTGCGGGAAATATGGGGTTTTGAGTCTCTTTCACTGAGGAAGGTGTAGGTCTTGTCTATTCCAAAGTTGGTTTTTGAAACGGTCCCTGTGCTTTTTTAAACTCTGGTTTTATGCATCACCACACCTCTCCTTCCCCTTTATGCAGGCATAGGAGTGTTTTCTAAATATAAGACTCTGTTCTCTTTCCTAACTCAGTTCACGTGTAGCCATGTTTACAGGATCTTCATAAGTGATATCTTATGATAAGTTTCTTTTTCTGTGTGACTTATTTCACCTAGAATCATCGTACCTGAATCCACTCACTTTGCTGCTACTGGTCTTATGACATTGATTTCATGGCTGAGGGATATTCCATCGTACGTAAGTACCACAATGTTTTGAACCATTTTTATATTTCCTGGGATATTTAAGGTGTACCCAAGTTGAGGTTCTTGTAGTCAGTGCAGCCCTAAATTTGGAGGTGGCTCTTTCTTATTGATTTTCAGTTTTCCCAAGGTATATTCCCTAGACTGGAAGTGGCCTTGGCTCTGTAGCTCTGTTGTTTACTTGTTTTAGGGAACACAATGCACTCCTCCAGTGAGGCAGTTGGCAATTTACATCCCGATCATCAGCATAACAAGACTCCCTGTTCTCCAGGGCCTGTCTTGCCTTTCTGGTTTTTACACATTTTGTGGATGTCCATTTTGACCGGTGGGAAATGATACTTCTTTGTAGTGCAGATTTGCATTGCCCGCTTGCTTGCTTGGCCAAAAAGGGCGTATGTGTTTTCTCCTGAATATATTCTGGAGAAAACGTATACGCCCTTTTTGGCCAAGTGCACCAATGTCCAAGTTGTGCCCCTCTTCCTGTGCTTTACAGGCGATTCCAAGGTAGCTCTTGAAATCTGTTTCCTGCTATTTTGCCTCGCTTTCAAGTCCGCCTCGTTGATGTCCCTCAACAGATTTTTGGACGGTAGCTGTCCTTTATCACTCTGCCAGTTTTTGCATTGCTGTGCCCCTGAGTTCCATTTCTCAACTCGTTTTTTGTGAGCAGAACGCAAGTCCAAAATTTTGGATCATGTCCTATACTGGTTCCCGGTGGGTGGCTGAGACTTTGGTTAATTCTTCTTCCTGCCGGGAAATTAGAGTGACATGTGCCCGTCCAAATGCCTAACAGCTACTCTCTCATGGGTTCTCCCTCGTCCCTTCCATCCTCTGCCAAATTGGGAACCTGTGCAAACCAGGAGGTTAAAGGGCCTGTCTCTCCAAGTTGGGAGATTGATAGTAAGGCAGTTGGAAAGTCAAACTGGAGCACCAGGAGAGGGACAATTCGTTGAGTTTTAGAAACCTTTCTTATTCACAGTGTGTCCATTCTCTAGGTTTCCTGTACATGTTATAGCTGTAGTAATATTCCCTTGAACCTGGAGAGTTGGTACCCACGGAATGGGGGCCATGCATTATTGCTTGAAAGGGTCTGCATTTGCTCACCCAATCTCACCAATCCTCTCAGTCCCAAGTGTCCAGCCTTATGCCACATCCAGCTGTCATTGTAGATAGGGTCTTTCCAGGTTTCCTCAGACACCCTGAAGGAATTGTAAAGAATTTCCCTGTTTTTTGGTTTTGCTTTTGAAATTCCTTTTTATAGTGGGTTTGAGCTGATTCTCGCTGCCATGTTTATGCCACTCTAGACACACTTGATTCCCTTATGGAGTCATATCAATACATAGGTTTTAAGATTCTTACTAGTCAGATATATTCCTCTGCGGGAAATATGGGGTTTTGAGTCTCTTTCACTGAGGAAGGTGTAGGTCTTGTCTATTCCAAAGTTGGTTTTTGGAACGGTCCCTGTGCTTATATCAAACTCTGGTTTTATGCATCACCCCACCTCTCCATCCCCTTTATGCAGGCATAGGAGTGTTTTCTAAATGTGAGACTCTGTTCTCTTTCCTAACTCAGTTCACGTGTAGCCATGTTTACAGGATCTTCATAAGTGATATCTTATGATATGTTTCTTTTTCTGTGTGACTTATTTCACTTAGAATCATCGTACCTGAATCCACTCACTTTGCTGCTACTGGTCTTATGACATTGATTTCATGGCTGAGGAATATTCCATCGTACGTAAGTACCACAATGTTTTGAACCATTTTTATATTTCCTCGGATATTTAAGGTGTACCCAAGTTGAGGTTCTTGTAGTCAGTGCAGCCCTAAATTTGGAGGTGGCTCTTTCTTATTGATTTTCAGTTTTCCCAAGGTATATACCCTAGACTGGAAGTGGCCTTGGCTCTGTATCTCTGTTGTTTACTTGTTTTAGGGAACACAATGCACTCCTCCAGTGAGGCAGTTGGCAATTTACATCCCGCCCATCAGCATAACAAGGCTCCCTGTTCTCCAGGGCCTGTCTTGCCTTTCTGGTTTTTACACATTTTGTGGATGTCGCTTTTGACCGGTGGGAAGTGATACTTCTTTGTAGTGCAGATTTGCATTGCCCGCTTGCTTGCTTGGCCAAAAAGGGCGTATGCGTTTTCTCCTGAATATATTCAGGCGAAAACGCATACGCCCTTTTTGGCCAAGTGCATCATTGTCGAAGTTGTGCCCCTCTTCCTGTGCTTTACCGGCGATTCCAAGGTACCTCTTGAAATCTGTTTCCTGCTATTTTGCCTCGCTTTCAAGTCCGCCTCGTTGACTTCCCTCAACAGATTTTTGGACGATAGTTGTTCTTTATCACTCTGCCAGTTTGTGAATTGCTGTGCCCCTGAGCTCCATTTCTCAACTCGTTTTTTGGGAGCTGAACGCAAGTCCAAAATTTTGGATCATGTCCTATACTGGTTCCAGGTGTGTGGCTGAGACTTTGGTTAATTCTTCTTCCTGCCGGGAAATTAGAGTGACATGTGCCCGTCCAAATGCCTAACAGCTACTCTCTCATGGGTTCTCCCTCGTCCCTTCCATCCTCTGCGAAATTGGAAACCTGTGCAAACCAGGAGGTTGAAGGGCCTGTCTCTCCAAGTTGGGAGATTGATAGTAAGGCAGTTGGAAAGTCAAACTGGAGCACCAGGAGAGGGACTATTCGTTGAGTTTTAGAAACCTTTCGTATTCACACTGTGTACATTCTCTAGGATTCCTGTACATGTTATAGCTGTAGTAATATTCCCTTCAACCTGGAGAGTTGGGACCCATGAAATGGGGGCCATGCATTATTGCTTGAAAGGGTCTGCATTTGCTCACCCAATCTCACCAATCCTTTCAGTCCCAAGTGTCCAGCCTTATACCACATCCAGCTGTCATTTTAGATAGGGTCTTTCCAGGTTTCCTCAGACACCCTGAAGGAATTGTAAAGAATTTCCCTGTTTTTTGGTTTTGCTTTCGAAATTCCTTTTTATAGTGAGTTTGAGCTGATTCTCACTGCCATGTTTATGCCACTCTAGACACACTTGATTGCCTTATGGAGACATATCAATACATAGGTTTTAAGATTCTTACTAGTCAGATATATTGCTCAGTGGTAAATATGGTGTTTTGAGTCTCTTTCACTGAGGAAGGTGTAGGTCTTGTCTATTCCAAAGTTGGTTTTTGAAACGGTCCCTGTGCTTATATCAAACTCTGGTTTTATGCATCACCCCACCTCTCCTTCCCCTTTATGCAGGCATAAGTGTGTTTTCTAAATGTGAGACTCTGTTCTCTTTCCTAACTCAGTTCACGTGTAGCCATGTTTACAGGATCTTCATAAGTGATATCTTATGATAAGTTTCTTTTTCTGTGTGACTTATTTCACTTAGAATCATCGTACCTGAATCCACTCACTTTGCTGCTACTGGTCTTATGACATTGATTTCATGGCTGAGGGATATTCCATCGTACGTAAGTACCACAATGTTTTGAACCATTTTTATATTTCCTGGGATATTTAAGGTGTACCCAAGTTGAGGTTCTTGTAGTCAGTGCAGCCCTAAATTTGGAGGTGGCTCTTTCTTATTGATTTTCAGTTTTCCCAAGGTATATTCCCTAGACTGGAAGTGGCCTTGGCTCTGTAGCTCTGTTGTTTACTTGTTTTAGGGAACACAATGCACTCCTCCAGTGAGGCAGTTGGCAATTTACATCCCGCCCATCAGCATAACAAGGCTCCCAGTTCTCCAGGGCCTGTCTTGCCTTTCTTGTTTTTACACATTTTGTGGATGTCCCTTTTGACCGGTGGGAAATGATACTTCTTTGTAGTGCAGATTTGCATTGCCCGCTTGCTTGCTTGGCCAAAAAGGTCGTATGCGTTTTCTCCTGAATATATTCTGGAGAAAACGCATACGCCCTTTTTGGCCAAGTGCACCATTGTCCAAGTTGTGCCCTCTTCCTGTGCTTTACAGGCGATTCCAAGGTACCTCTTGAAATCTGTTTCCTGCTATTTTGCCTCGCTTTCAAGTCCGCCTCGTTGACGTCCCTCAACAGATTTTTGGACGGTAGCTGTCGTTTATCTCTCTGCCAGTTTGTGAATTGATGTGCCCCTGTGCTCCATTTCTCAACTCGTTTTTTGTGAGCAGAACGCAAGTCCAAAATTTTGGATCATGTCCTATACTGGTTCCCGGTGGGTGGCTGAGACTTTGGTTAATTCTTCTTCCTGCCGGGAAATTATAGTGACATGTGCCCGTCCAAATGCCTAACAGCTACTCTCTCATGGGTTCTCCTTCGTCCCTTCCATCCTCTGCCAAATTGGGAACCTGTGCAAACCAGGAGGTTGAAGGGCCTGTCTCTCCAATTTGGGAGATTGATAGTAAGGCAGTTGGAAAGTCAAACTGGAGCACCAGGAGAGGGACTATTCGTTGAGTTTTAGAAACCTTTCATATTCACAGTGTGTACATTCTCTAGGATTCCTGTACATGTTATAGCTCTAGTAATATTCCCTTGAACCTGGAGAGTTGGGACCCATGGAATGGGGGCCATGCATTATTGCTTGAAAGGGTCTGCATTTGCTCACCCAATCTCACCAATCCTCTCAGTCCCAACTGTCCAGCCTTATGCCACATCCAGGTGTCATTGTAGATAGGGTCTTTCCAGGTTTCCTCAGACCCCCTGAAGGAATTGTAAAGAATTTCCCTGTTTTTTGGTTTTGCTTTTGAAATTCCTTTTTATAGTGGGTTTGAGCTGATTCTCGCTGCCATGTTTATGCCACTCTAGACACACTTGATTCCCTTATGGAGACATATCAATACATAGGTTTTAAGATTCTTACTAGTCAGATATATTCCTCTGTGGGAAATATGGGGTTTTGAGTCTCTTTCACTGAGGAAGGTGTAGGTCTTGTCTATTCCAAAGTTGGTTTTTGAAACGGTCCCTGTGCTTATACCAAACTCTGGTTTTATGCATCACCCCACCTCTCCTTCCCCTTTATGCAGGCATAAGAGTGTTTTCTAAATGTGAGACTCTGTTCTCTTTCCTAACTCAGTTCACGTGTAGCCATGTTTACAGGATCTTCATAAGTGATATCTTATGATAAGTTTCTTTTTCTGTGTGACTTATTTCACTTAGAATCATCGTACCTGAATCCACTCACTTTGCTGCTACTGGTCTTATGACATTGATTTCATGGCTGAGGGATATTCCATCGTACGTAAGTACCACAAAGTTTTGAACCATTTTTATATTTCCTGGGATATTTAAGGTGTACCCAAGTTGAGGTTCTTGTAGTCAGTGCAGCCCTAAATTTGGAGGTGGCTCTTTCTTATTGATTTTCAGTTTTCCCAAGGTATATTCCCTAGACTGGAAGTGGCCTTGGCTCTGTAGCTCTGTTGTTTACTTGTTTTAGGGAACACAATGCACTCCTCCAGTGAGGCAGTTGGCAATTTACATCCCGCCCATCAGCATAACAAGGCTCCCTGTTCTCCAGGGCCTGTCTTGCCTTTCTGGTTTTTACACATTTTGTGGATGTCCCTTTTGACCGGTGGGAAGTGATACTTCTTTGTAGTGCAGATTTGCATTGCCCGCTTGCTTGCTTGGCAAAAAGGGCGTATGCGTTTTCTTCTGAATATATTCAGGCGAAAACGCATACGCCCTTTTTGGCCAAGTGCATCATTGTCCAAGTTGTGCCCCTCTTCCTGTGCTTTACAGGCGATTCCAAGGTACCTCTTGAAATCTGTTTCCTGCTATCTTGCCTCGCTTTCAAGTCGGCCTCGTTGCCTTCCCTCAACAGATTTTTGGACGATAGTTGTCCTTTATTACTCTGCCAGTTTGTGAATTGCTGTGCCCCTGAGCTCCATTTCTCAACTCGTTTTTTGGGAGCTGAACGCAAGTCCAAAATTTTGGATCATGTCCTATACTTGTTCCAGGTGTGTGGCTGAGACTTTGGTTAATTCTTCTTCCTGGCGGGAAATTAGAGTGACATGTGCCCGTCCAAATGCCTAACAGCTACTCTCTCATGGGTTCTCCCTCGTCCCTTCCATCCTCTGCCAAATTCGAAACCTGTGCAAATCAGGAGGTTGAAGGGCCTGTCTCTCCAAGTTGGGAGATTGATAGTAAGGCAGTTGGAAAGTCAAACTGGAGCACCAGGAGAGGGACTATTCGTTGAGTTTTAGAAACCTTTCGTATTCACAGTGTGGACATTCTCTAGGATTCCTGTACATGTTATAGCTGTAGTAATATTCCCTTCAACCTGCAGAGTTGGGACCCATGAAATGGGGGCCATGCATTATTGCTTGAAAGGGTCTGCATTTGCTCACCCAATCTTACCAATCCTCTCAGTCCCAAGTGTCCAGCCTTATGCCACATACAGCTGTCATTGTAGATAGGGTCTTTCCAGGTTTCCTCAGAGACCCTGAAGGAATTGTAAAGACTTTCCCTGTTTTTTGGTTTTGCTTTTGAAATTCCTTTTTATAGTGGGTTTGAGCTGATTCTCGCTGCCATGTTTATGCCACTCTAGACACACTTGATTCCCTTATGGAGACATATCAATACATAGGTTTTAAGATTCTTACTGGTCAGATATATTCCTCTGTGGGAAATATGGGGTTTTGAGTCTCTTTCACTGAGGAAGGTGTAGTTCTTCTCTATTCCAAAGTTGGTTTTTGGAACGGTCCCTGTGCTTATATCAAACTCTGGTTTTATGCATCACCCCACCTCTCCATCCCCTTTATGCAGGCATAAGAGTGTTTTCTAAATGTGAGACTCTGTTCTCTTTCCTAACTCAGTTCAAGTGTAGCCATGTTTACAGGATCTTCATAAGTGATATCTTATGATAATTTTCTTTTTCTGTGTGACTTATTTCACTTAAAATCATCGTACCTGAATCCACTCACTTTGCTGCTACTGGTCTTATGACATTGATTTCATGGCTGAGGAATATTCCATCGTACGTAAGTACCACAATGTTTTGAACCATTTTTATATTTCCTGGGATATTTAAGGTGTACCCAAGTTGAGGTTCTTGTAGTCAGTGCAGCCCTAAATTTGGAGGTGGCTCTTTCTTATTGATTTTCAGTTTTCCCAAGGTATATTCCCTAGACTGGAAGTGGCCTTGGCTCTGTAGCTCTGTTGTTTACTTGTTTTAGGGAACACAATGCACTTCTCCAGTGAGGCAGTTGGCAATTTACATCCCGCCCATCAGCATAACAAGGCTCCCTGTTCTCCAGGGCCTGTCTTGCCTTTCTGGTTTTTACACATTTTGTGGATGTCCCTTTTGACCGGTGGGAAGTGATACTTCTTTGTAGTGCAGATTTGCATTGCCCACTTGCTTGCTTGGCCAAAAAGGGCGTATGCGTTTTCTCCTGAATATATTCAGGCGAAAACGCATACGCCCTTTTTGGCCAAGTGCATCATTGTCCAAGTTGTGCCCCTCTTCCTGTGTTTTACAGGTGATTCCAAGGTACCTCTTGAAATCTGTTTCCTGCTATTTTGTCTCGCTTTCAAGTCCGCCTCGTTGACGTCCCTCAACAGATTTTTGGACGGTAGCTGTCGTTTATCACTCTGCCAGTTTGTGAATTGCTGTGCCCCTGAGCTCCATTTCTCAAATCGTTTTTTGTGAGCAGAACGCAAGTCCAAAATTTTGGATCATGTCCTATACTGGTTCCCGGTGGGTGGCTGAGACTTTGGTTAATTCTTCTTCCTGCCGGGAAATTAGAGTGACATGTGCCCGTCCAAATGCCTAACAGCTACTCTCTCATAGGTTCTCCCTCGTCCCTTCCATCCTCTGCCAAATTGGGAACCTGTGCAAACCAGGAAGTTAAAGGGCCTGTCTCTCCAAGTTGGGAGATTGATAGTAAGGCAGTTGGAAAGTCAAACTGGTGCACCAGGAGAGGGACTATTCGTTGAGTTTTAGAAACCTTTCGTATTCACAGTGTGTACATTCTCTAGGATTCCTGTACATGTTGTAGCTCTAGTAATATTCCCTTGAACCTGGAGAGTTGGGACCCATGGAATGGGGGCCATGCATTATTGCTTGAAAGGGTCTGCATTTGCTCACCCAATCTCACCAATCCTCTCAGTCCCAAGTGTCCAGCCTTATGCCACATCCAGCTGTCATTGTAGATAGGGTCTTTCCAGGTTTCCTCAGACACCCTGAAGGAATTGTAAATAATTTCCCTGTTTTTTGGTTTTGCTTTTGAAATTCCTTTTTATAGTGGGTTTGAGCTGATTCTCGCTGCCATGTTTATGCCACTCTAGACACACTTGATTCCCTTATGGAGACATATCAATACATAGGTTTTAAGATTCTTACTAGTCAGATATATTCCTCTGTGGGAAATATGGGGTTTTGAGTCTCTTTCACTGAGGAAGCTGTAGGTCTTGTCTATTCCAAAGTTGGTTTTTGAAACGGTCCCTGTGCTTATACCAAACTCTGGTATTATGCATCACCCCACCTCTCCATCCTCTTTATGCAGGCATAAGAGTGTTTTCTAAATGTGAGACTCTGTTCTCTTTCCTAACTCAGTTCACGTGTAGCCATGTTTACAGGATCTTCATAAGTGATATCTTATGATAAGTTTCCTTTTCTGTGTGACTTTTTTCACTTAGAATCATCGTACCTGAATCCACTCACTTTGCTGCTACTGGTCTTATGACATTGATTTCATGGCTGAGGGATATTCCATCGTACGTAAGTACCACAATGTTTTGAACCATTTTTATATTTCCTGGGATATTTAAGGTGTACCCAAGTTGAGGTTCTTGTAGTCAGTGCAGCCCTAAATTTGGAGGTGGCTCTTTCTTATTGATTTTCAGTTTTCCCAAGGTATATTCCCTAGACTGGAAGTGGCCTTGGCTCTGTAGCTCTGTTGTTTACTTGTTTTAGGGAACACAATGCACTCCTCCAGTGAGGCAGTTGGCAATTTACATCCCGCCCATCAGCATAACAAGGCTCCCTGTTCTCCAGGGCCTGTCTTGCCTTTCTGGTTTTTACACATTTTGTGGATGTCGCTTTTGACCGGTGGGAAGTGATACTCCTTTGTAGTGCAGATTTGCATTGCCCGCTTGCTTGCTTGGCCAAAAAGGGCGTATCCGTTTTCTCCTGAATATATTCAGGGGAAAACGCATACGCCCTTTTTGGCCAAGTGCACCATTGTCCAAGTTGTGCCCCCCTTCCTGTTCTTTACAGGCGATTCCAACGTACCTCTTGAAATCTGTTTCCTGGTATTTTGCCTCGCTTTCAAGTCCGCCTCGTTGACGTCCCTCAACAGATTTTTGGACGGTAGCTGTCGTTTATCACTCTGCCAGTTTGTGAATTGCTGTGCCCCTGAGCTCCATTACTCAACTCGTTTTTTGTGAGCAGAACGCAAGTCCAAAATTTTGGATCATGTCCTATACTGGTTCCCGGTGGGTGGCTGAGACATTGGTTAATTCTTCTTCCTGCCGGGAAATTAGAGTGACATGTGCCCGTCCAAATGCCTAACAGCCACTCTCTCATGGGTTCTCCCTCGTCCGTTCCATCCTCTGCCAAATTGGGAACCTGTGCAAACCAGGAGGTTGAAGTGCCTGTCTCTCCAAGTTGGGAGATTGATAGTAAGGCAGTTGGAAAGTCAAACTGGAGCACCAGGAGAGGGACTATTCGTTGAGTTTTAGAAACCTTTCGTATTCACAGTGTGTACATTCTCTAGGATTCCTGTACATGTTATAGCTCTAGTAATATTCCCTTGAACCTGGAGAGTTGGGACCCATGGAATGGGGGCCATGCATTATTGCTTGAAAGGGTCTGCATTTGTTCACCCAATCTCACCAATCCTCTCAGTCCCAAGTGTCCAGCCTTATGCCACATCCAGCTGTCATTGTAGATAGGGTCTTTCCAGGTTTCCTCAGACACCCTGAAGGAATTGTAAAGAATTTCCCTGTTTTTTGGTTTTGCTTTTGAAATTCCTTTTTATAGTGGGTTTGAGCTGATTCTCGCTGCCATGTTTATGCCACTCTAGACACACTTGATTCCCTTATGGAGACATATCAATACATAGGTGTTAAGATTCTTACTAGTCAGATATATTCCTCTGTGGGAAATATGGGGTTTTGAGTCTCTTTCACTGAGGAAGGTGTAGGTCTTGTCTATTCCAAAGTTGGTTTTTGAAACGGTCCCTGTGCTTATACCAAACTCTGGTTTTATGCATCACCCCACCTCTCCTTCCCCTTTATGCAGGCATAAGAGTGTTTCCTAAATGTGAGACTCTGTTCTCTTTCCTAACTCACTTCACGTGTAGCCATGTTTACAGGATCTTCATAAGTGATATCTTATGATAAGTTTCTTTTTCTGTGTGACTTATTTCACTTAGAATCATCGTACCTGAATCCACTCACTTTGCTGCTACTGGTCTTATGACATTGATTTCATGGCTGAGGGATATTCCATCGTACGTAAGTACCACAATGTTTTGAACCATTTTTATATTTCCTGGGATATTTAAGGTGTACCCAAGTTGAGGTTCTTGTAGTCAGTGCAGCCCTAAATTTGGAGGTGGCTCTTTCTTATTGATTTTCAGTTTTCCCAAGGTATATTCCCTAGACTGGAAGTGGCCTTGGCTCTGTAGCTCTGTTGTTTACTTGTTTTAGGGAACACAATGCACTCCTCCAGTGAGGCAGTTGGCAATTTACATCCCGCCCATCAGCATAACAAGGCTCCCTGTTCTCCAGGGCCTGTCTTGCCTTTCTGGTTTTTACACATTTTGTGGATGTCGCTTTTGACCGGTGGGAAGTGATACTTCTTTGTAGTGCAGATTTGCATTGCCCGCTTGCTTGCTTGGCCAAAAAGGGCGTATGCGTTTTCTCCTGAATATATTCAGGGGAAAACGCATACGCCCTTTTTGGCCAAGTGCACCATTGTCCAAGTTGTGCCCCTCTTCCTGTGCTTTACAGGCGATTCCAAGGTACCTCTTGAAATCTGTTTCCTGCTATTTTGCCTCGCTTTCAAGTCCGCCTCGTTGACTTCCCTCAACAGATTTTTGGACGATAGTTGTCCTTTATCACTCTGCCAGTTTGTGAATTGCTGTGCCCCTGAGCTCCATTTCTCAACTCGTTTTTTGTGAGCTGAACGCAAGTCCAAAATTTTGGATCATGTCCTATACTGGTTCCCGGTGGGTGGCTGAGACTTTCGTTAATTCTTCTTCCTGCCGGGAAATTAGAGTGACATGTGCCCGTCCAAATGCCTAACAGCCACTCTCTCATGGGTTCTCCCTCGTCCCTTCCATCCTCTGCCAAATTGGGAACCTGTGCAAACCAGGAGGTTAAAGTGCCTGTCTCTCCAAGTTGGGAGATTGATAGTAAGGCAGTTGGAAAGTCAAACTGGAGCACCAGGAGAGGGACTATTCGTTGAGTTTTAGAAACCTTTCGTATTCACAGTGTGTACATTCTCTAGGATTCCTGTACATGTTATAGCTCCAGTAATATTCCCTTGAACCTGGAGAGTTGGGACCCATGGAATGGGGGCCATGCATTATTGCTTGAAAGGGTCTGCATTTGCTCACCCAATCTCACCAATCCTCTCAGTCCCAAGTGTCCAGCCTTATGCCACATCCAGCTGTCATTGTAGATAGGGTCTTTCCAGGTTTCCTCAGACACCCTGAAGGAATTGTAAATAATTTCCCTGTTTTTTGGTTTTGCTTTTGAAATTCCTTTTTATAGTGGGTTTGAGCTGATTCTCGCTGCCATGTTTATGCCACTCTAGACACACTTGATTCCCTTATGGAGACATATCAATACATAGGTTTTAAGATTCTTACTAGTCAGATATATTCCTCTGTGGGAAATATGGGGTTTTGAGTCTCTTTCACTGAGGAAGGTGTAGGTCTTGTCTATTCCAAAGTTGGTTTTTGAAACGGTCCCTGTGCTTATACCAAACTCTGGTTTTATGCATCACCCCACCTCTCCTTCCCCTTTATGCAGGCATAAGAGTGTTTTCTAAATGTGAGACTCTGTTCTCTTTCCTAACTCAGTTCACGTGTAGCCATGTTTACAGGATCTTCATAAGTGATATCTTATGATAAGTTTCTTTTTCTGTGTGACTTATTTCACTTAGAATCATCGTACCTGAATCCACTCACTTTGCTGCTACTGGTCTTATGACATTGATTTCATGGCTGAGGGATATTCCATCGTACGTAAGTACCACAATGTTTTGAACCATTTTTATATTTCCTGGGATATTTAAGGTGTACCCAAGTTGAGGTTCTTGTAGTCAGTGCAGCCCTAAATTTGGAGGTGGCTCTTTCTTATTGATTTTCAGTTTTCCCAAGGTATATTCCCTAGACAGGAAGTGGCCTTGGCTCTGTAGCTCTGTTGTTTACTTGTTTTACGGAACACAATGCACTCCTCCAGTGAGGCAGTTGGCAATTTACATCCCGCCCATCAGCATAACAAGGCACCCAGTTCTCCAGGGCCTGTCTTGCCTTTCTGGTTTTTACACATTTTGTGGATGTCCCTTTTGACCGGTGGGAAATGATACTTCTTTGTAGTGCAGATTTGCATTGCCCGCTTGCTTGCTTGGCCGAAAAGGGCGTATGCGTTTTCTCCTGAATATATTCTGGAGAAAACGCATACGCCCTTTTTGGCCAAGTGCACCATTGTCCAAGTTGTGCCCCCCTTCCTGTTCTTTA
This sequence comes from Mesoplodon densirostris, assembly GCF_025265405.1. Taxonomy (NCBI): domain Eukaryota; kingdom Metazoa; phylum Chordata; class Mammalia; order Artiodactyla; family Ziphiidae; genus Mesoplodon; species Mesoplodon densirostris. The sequence goes on along the minus strand of NW_026778195.1, from coordinate 9,591,223 downwards.
CAGGCGATTCCAACGTACCTCTTGAAATCTGTTTCCTGCTATTTTGCCTCGCTTTCAAGTCCGCCTCGTTGACGTCCTTCAACAGATTTTTGGACAGTAGCTGTCGTTTATCACTCTGCCAGTTTGTGAATTGCTGTGCCCCTGAGCTCCATTTCTCAACTCGTTTTTTTGGAGCTGAACGCAAGTCCAAAATTTTGGATCATGTCCTATACTTGTTCCAGGTGTGTGGCTGAGACTTTGGTTAATTCTTCTTCCTGCCGGGAAATTAGAGTGACATGTGCCCGTCCAAATGCCTAACAGCTACTCTCTCATGGGTTCTCCCTCGTCCCTTCCATCCTCTGCCAAATTGGAAACCTGTGCAAACCAGGAGGTTGAAGGGCCTGTCTCTCCAAGTTGGGAGATTGATAGTAAGGCAGTTGGAAAGTCAAACTGGAGCACCAGGAGAGGGACTATTCGTTGAGTTTTAGAAACCTTTCGTATTCACAGTGTGTACATTCTCTAGGATTCCTGTACATGTTATAGCTGTAGTAATATTCCCTTAAACCTGACGAGTTGGGACCCATGAAATGGGGGCCATGCATTATTGCTTGAAAGGGTCTGCATTTGCTCCCCCAATCTCACCAATCCTCTCAGTCCCAAGTGTCCAGCCTTATACCACATCCAGCTGTCATTGTAGATAGGGTCTTTCCAGGTTTCCTCAGAGACCCTGAAGGAATTGTAAAGAATTTCCCTGTTTTTTGGTTTTGCTTTCGAAATTCCTTTTTATAGTGAGTTTGAGCTGATTCTCGCTGCCATGTTTATGCCACTCTAGACACACTTGATTGCCTTATGGAGACATATCAATACATAGGTTTTAAGATTCTTACTAGTCAGATATATTGCTCTGTGGTAAATATGGTGTTTTGAGTCTCTTTCAGTGAGGAAGGTGTAGGTCTTGTCTATTCCAAAGTTGGTTTTTGAAACGGTCCCTGTGCTTATATCAAACTCTGGTTTTATGCATCACCCAACCTCTCCTTCCCCTTTATGCAGGCATAAGTGTGTTTTCTAAATGTGAGATTCTGTTCTCTTTCCTAACTCAGTTCACGTGTAGCCATGTTTACAGGATCTTCATAAGTGATATCTTATGATAAGTTTCTTTCTCTGTGTGACTTATTTCACTTAGAATCATCGTACCTGAATCCACTCACTTTGCTGCTACTGGTCTTATGACATTGATTTCATGGCTGAGGGATATTCCATCGTACGTAAGTACCACAATGTTTTGAACCATTTTTATATTTCCTGGGATATTTAAGGTGTACCCAAGTTGAGGTTCTTGTAGTCAGTGCAGCCCTAAATTTGGAGGTGGCTCTTTCTTATTGATTTTCAGTTTTCCCAAGGTATATTCCCTAACTGGAAGTGGCCTTGGCTCTGTAGCTCTGTTGTTTACTTGTTTTAGGGAACACAATGCACTCCTCCAGTGAGGCAGTTGGCAATTTACATCCCGCCCATCAGCATAACAAGGCTCCCTGTTCTCCAGGGCCTGTCTTGCCTTTCTGGTTTTTACACATTTTGTGGATGTCGCTTTTGACCGGTGGGAAGTGATACTTCTTTGTAGTGCAGATTTGCATTGCCCGCTTGCTTGCTTGGCCAAAAAGGGCGTATGCGTTTTCTCCTGAATATATTCAGGGGAAAACGCATACGCCCTTTTTGGCCAAGTGCACCATTGTCCAAGTTGTGCCCCTCTTCCTGTGCTTTACAGGCGATTCCAAGGTACCTCTTGAAATCTGTTTCCTGCTATTTTGCCTCGCTTTCAAGTCCGCCTCGTTGACTTCCCTCAACAGATTTTTGGACGATAGTTGTCTTTTATCACTCTGCCAGTTTGTGAATTGCTGTGCCCCTGAGCTCCATTTCTCAACTCGTTTTTTGGGAGCTGAACGCAAGTCCAAAATTTTGGATCATGTCCTATACTGGTTCCCGGTCGGTGGCTGAGACTTTCGTTAATTCTTCTTCCTGCCAGGAAATTAGAGTGACATATGCCCGTCCAAATGCCTAACAGCTACTCTCTCATGGGTTCTCCCTCGTCCCTTCCATCCTCTGCCAAATTGGGAAGCTGTGCAAACCAGGAGGTTGAAGGGCCTGTCTCTCCAAGTTGGGAGTTGATAGTAAGGCAGTTGGAAAGTCAAACTGGAGCACCAGGAGAGGGACTATTCGTTGAGTTTTAGAAACCTTTCGTATTCACAGTGTGTACATTCTCTAGGTTTCCTGTACATGTTATAGCTGTAGTAATATTCCCTTGAACCTGGAGTGTTGGGACCCATGGAATGGGGGCCATGCATTATTGCTTGAAAGGGTCTGCATTTGCTCACCCAATCTCACCAATCCTCTCAGTCCCAAGTGTCCAGCCTTATGCCACATCCAGCTGTCATTGTAGATAGGGTCTTTCCAGGTTTCCTCAGACACCCTGAAGGAATTGTAAAGAATTTCCGTGTTTTTTGGTTTTGCTTTTGAAATGCCTTTTTATAGTGGGTTTGAGCTGATTCTCGCTGCCATGTTTATGCCACTCTAGACACACTTGATTCCCTTATGGAGACATATCAATACATAGGTTTTAAGATTCTTACTAGTCAGATATATTCCTCTGTGGGAAATATGGGGTTTTGAGTCTCTTTCACTGAGGAAGGTGTAGGTCTTGTCTATTCCAAAGTTGGTTTTGGAAACGGTCCCTGTGCTTATATCAAACTCTGTTTTATGCATCACCCCACCTCTCCTTCCCCTTTATGCAGGCATAAGGGTGTTTTCTAAATGTGAGACTCTGTTCTCTTTCCTAACTCAGTTCACGTGTAGCCATGTTTACAGGATCTTCATAAGTGATATCTTATGATAAGTTTCTTTTTCTGTGTGACTTATTTCACTTAGAATCATCGTACCTGAATCCACTCACTTTGCTGCTACCGGTCTTATGACATTGATTTCATGGCTGAGGGATATTCCATCGTACGTAAGTACCACAATGTTTTGAACCATTTTTATATTTCCTGGGATATTTAAGGTGTACCCAAGTTGAGGTTCTTGTAGTCAGTGCAGCCCTAAATTTGGAGGTGGCTCTTTCTTATTGATTTTCAGTTTTCCCAAGGTATATTCCCTAGACTGGAAGTGGCCTTGGCTCTGTAGCTCGGTTGTTTACTTGTTTTAGGGAACACAATGCACTCCTCCAGTGAGGCAGTTGGCAATTTACATCCCGCCCATCAGCATAACAAGGCTCCCTGTTCTCCAGGGCCTGTCTTGCCTTTCTGGGTTTTAGACATTTTGTGGATGTCCCTTTTGACCGGTGGGAAGTGATACTTCTTTGTAGTGCAGATTTGCAGTGCCCGCTTGCTTGCTTGGACAAAAAGGGCGTATGTGTTTTCTCCTGAATATATTCAGGAGAAAACGCATACGCCCTTTTTGGCCAAGTGCACCATTGTCCAAGCAGTGCCCCTCTTCCTGTGCTTTACAGGCGATTCCAACGTACCTCTTGAAATCTGTTTCCTGCTATTCGGCCTTGCTTTCAAGTCCGCATCGGTGCCTTCCCTCAACAGATTTTTGGATGATAGTTGTCCTTTATAATCTGCCAGTTTGTGAATTGCTGTGCCCCTGATGTCCAGTTTTCAACTCGTTTTTTGTGAGCTGAACGCAAGTCCAAAATATTGCTTCACGATCTATGCTGGTACATAGTGCGTTGCTGAGTCTTTGGGTAATTCTACTTCCAGCCCGTAAATTAGAGTGACATGTGCCCGTCCAAATGCCTAACAGCTACTCTCTCATTGGTTCTCCCTCTTCCCTTTCATCCTCTGCCAATTTGGCAACCTGTGAGAAGCAGGAGGTTAAAGGGGCAGTCTCTCCAAATTGGGAGATTGATAGTAATGCTGTTGGAAATTCAAACCGGAGCACCAGGAGAGGGACTATTCATTGAGTTTTAGAAACCTTTCGTATTCACAGTGTGTCCATTCTCTAGGTTTCCCGTACATGTTATACCTGTAGTAATATTCCCTTCAACCAGCAGAATTGGGACCAATTGTATGCGTGCCACTCATTATTGCTTTAAAGGGTCTGCATTTGCTCACCCAATCTCTTCAATCCTCTCAGTCCCAAGTGTCCAGCCTTATGCCACATCCAGCTGTCATTGTAGATAGGGTCATTCCCGGTTTCATCAGAGACCCTGAAGGAATTGTAAGAAATTTCCCTGTTTTTTTGTTTTGTTTTTGAAATTCCTTTTTATAGTGAGTTTGTGCTGATTCACACTGCCATGTTTATGCCAGTCTAGACACACTTGTTTCCCTTATGGAGACATATCAATACATAGGTATTAAGATTCTTACTAGTAAGATATATTACTCTGTGGTGAATATGAGGTGTTGAGTCCCTTTCATTGAGGTAGGAGTAGGTCTTTTCTATTCCATATTTGGTTTTTGGAACGGTACATGTACTAATATCAAACTCTGGTTTTATGCATCACCCCACCTCTCCTTCCCCCTTAAGAAGGCATAAGGGTGTTTTCTAAATGTGAGACTCTCTTTTCTTTCCTAACTCAGTTCATGTGTAGCCATGTTTACAGGATCTTCATAAGTGATATCTAATGATAAGTTTCTTTTTCTGTGTGACTTATTTCACTTAGAATCATCGTACCTGAATCCAGTCATTTTGCTGCTACTGGCCTTATGACATTGATTTTATGGCTCAGGGATATTCCATCATACGTAAGTACCACGATTTCCTTAACCATTTTTGTCTTTCCTGGGATATTTAAGGTGTACCCAAGTTGAGGTTTTTGTAAGCAGTGCTGCACTGAATTTTTGTGTGGATCTGTCTTATTGATTTTCAGTTTTCCCAAGGTATATTCCCTAGATTGGAAGTGCCCTTGGCTCCATAGCTTTGTTGTTTACTTGTTTTAGGGAACACAATGCACTCCTCCAGTGAGGCAGTTGGCAATTTACATGCCGCCCATCAGCCTTACAAGGCTCCCTGTTCTCCAGGGCCTGTCTTGCCTTTCTGGTTTTTACACATTTTGCGGATGTCCTGTTTGACCGGTGGGAAGTGATACTTCATTGTAGTGCAGATTTGCATTGCCCGCTTGCTTGCTTGTCTGAAAAGGGCATATGCGTTTTCTCCTGAATATATTCACGTGAAATCCCATATGCCCTTTATGGCCATTTCCATAATTTTTGAAGTTGTGATGCTTTTCCTGTGTTTAAAGGCCATTCCAATGTACCTCTTGAAATCTGTTTCATGCCATTCTGCCTCATTTTCACTTCCGCCTCGTGGCTTTCCGTCAACAGATTTTTGGAAGAGAGTAGTCTTTTATAACTCTGCAGGTTAGTGAATTGCTGTGGCCCTGAGCTCCATTTTTCAACTTGCGTTTTTGTTAGCTGACCGCAGATCCACAATTTTGCTTCTGGAACTATACTGGTTCTGGGGGGGCAGGCTGAGACTTTGGTTAATTCCTCTTCGTGACGGGAAATTAGAGTGACATGTGGCCATCCAAATGCCTACAGCTACTCTCTCTTTGGTTCTCTCTCTTCCCTTATATCATCTGCAGAATTTGCCAACTGTGTGAACCATGAGGTTATAGGGGCTGACTCTCCAAGTTGTGAGAGTGATAGTAAAGCAGTTGGAATGTCAAACTGGAGCACAAGGAGAGAAAAAAGTAGTAGAGTTTTAGAAACCTTTCACCATAAGTCGGTTTCCATTCTCTAGGTTCCCATACATGTTATAACTGTAGTGATATTCCCTTCTACCTGGAGAGATGGGAACCATCGAATGGGTGGCAGGCATTATTGCTTTAAAGGGTCTGCATTTTTTCACCCAATCTCACCAATCCTCTCAGTCCCAAGTGACCAGCCTTATGCCACATCCAGTTGTCATTGTAGATAGGGTCATTCCAGGTTTCATCAGAACCCCTGAAGGTATTGTGTAAGAATTTTACTGTTTTTATCTTTTGTTTTGAAATTCATTTTTATAGTGGGTTTGAGCTGATTCTCACTGCCATGTTTATGTCGTTCTAGACACACTTCGTTCCCTTATGGAGACATATCAATACATAGGTGTTAAAATTCTTAGTAGTCAGATATATTTCTCTGAGGGGAATAGGGATGTTGAGTTCCGTTCACTGAGGAAGGAGTAGGGCTTGTCTCTTCTGTTTTTGGATTATGGAACATTACCTGTGCTAATATCAAACTTTTGTTTTGTGCATCTCCCCACCTCTCTTTCCCCTTAAGCAAGCGTTAGAGTGTTTTCTAAATCTGAAACTCTGTTCTCTTCCCTAATTCAGTTCATATGTAGCCATGTTTACATTCCCTTCATAAGTGATATCTTATGTCAGAATGCACTATGGCTCTTGTCATAATAATGCTCCATGACGGCTGTCATCCCCATGCTCCATGCCCTGGTTATCACAAAGCTCCATGTCCCTTGTCATCACAATTCTCCACGTCCTTGACATCACAATGCTACAGGACACTTCTCATCACAATGTTACATGCTCTTGTCATCACAATTCTCCATACACTTGACCTTGCAATGCTCCATGCACTTGTCATCACAATGCTCCAAGCACTTGTCATCACAATGCTCCATGACCCCTGTCATCACAATTCTCCATGCACTTGACCTTGCAATGCTCCATGCACTTGTCATCACAATGCTCCATGCACTTGTCATCACAATGCTCCATGACCCCTGTCATCACAATGCTCCATGAAACCTGTCATCACAATGCTTCATGCCCCTTGTCATTACAGTGCTCCATGTTGCTCGACATCACAATTACCCAAGGTCTTCTCATCACAATGCTCCACGGTTTTGCCATCACCATGCTCCATGCCTTGTCATCTCAAAGCTCAATGTCCCTTGTCCTCAAAATTCTTCATGTCCTTGTCATTACAATGCTCCTTGGCACTTCACATAACAATGTTATATGCTCTTGTCATCACAATACTCCATTCACTTGTCACAGCATTGCTCCATGACCCCTGTCATAGGAAGCTCCATGCGATTTTCATCACAATGTTTCACGACCTGGACATTAAAATTATCAATGTCCCTTGATATAACAATGCTCCATGCCCTTATCATCACAATGCTCCTTTATTTGTCACAACAATCCTCCATGACACCTGGCATCACAATGATCCATGATATTGTCATCAAACTGGAACATGACATATTTCATCACAATGCTCCCTGACAACTTACTTCACAATAATCCATGACCTTGTTATCACAGTGCTCCATGCCCTTGTCATCACAATGTGCCATGCCCACTCTTATCACAATAATCCATGAAACTTGTCAGACTAATGCTCCATGCAACTTATCATCTCAATGCCCCATGAACGCTGTCATCACAATGCACCATGCCCATCATCATAATACTTCAGGCTATTGTCATCACAATGAAATCAAAATGCTCCATGACCTCTGTCAACACAATGCTCCAAACCCTTGTGACCACAATGTTCCATAACACTTGTCATCACAATGCCCCATGACGCTGTTCAGCACAATTATCCATGGTCTTCTCATCACAATGCACCATGTCCTTGTCATCAAAATGCTCCATGACTGGTCAGCAGAAAGCTCCATGACCCCTGGCATCACAATGCTAAATGTCATTGTCATCACAATGCTACATGAACCCTCTCATAACATTGCTCAATGCCCTTGTCATCACGAAGCTCCATGACACTTGTCATCACAATGCTCGATGCCGTTCTCATCACAATGCTCCATGCCTTTGTCATTACAATCCTGCATGACGAATGTATCATAGTGTTCCGTACCCTTGTCATCACAATGCTCCATGCCCACTCTCATCACAAAAATCCATGAAATATTTCAGACCAATGTTCCATGCCCTTCTCATCACAATGCTCCATTACCTCCGTCATAAAAATGCACCATGAACCCTGCCATCACAATGTTCCACGGCCTAGTCTTCACAATGTTCCATGACTCTTGTCATCACAATGCTGAAAATCACTGTAATCACAATGCTCCATGCCCTTCTCATCACAAAACTCCATGACGCATGTCATCAGAATGTTCCATGGCCTTCTCATCACAATGCTCCATGCACTTGTCATCACAATGCTCCAAGACCCTTGTAAACACAATGCTCCATGCCCCTTTTCATCTCAATGATCCATGAACCCTGTCATCACAGTGCATGATGCCCATCATCATAATACTTCATTTATTGTCATCACAATGAAATCAGTATTCTCCATGACCTCTGACATCATAATGCTCCAAACCCTTGTGATCACAATGTTCCATAAAACTTATCATCACAGCACCACATGAGGCTCATCATCACAATTATCCATGGTCTTCTCATCACAATGCTCCATGATCTTTGTCATCACGATGCTCAATACACTTGTCATCACAATGCTCCCTGACACTTGTCGTCAGTATTCTCCTTGAACCCTGTCATGACAAGGCTCCATGCATTTTTCATCACAATAATCCATGCCCTTTTCATCACAATGCTCCAAGATCCCTGTAATCACAATGCTTCTTGGCCTTGTCATCAAAAAGCTCCATGAGGCATGTCATCAGAATGTTTCCTGGCATTCTCATCACAATGTGCCATGCCCTTGTCATCACAATGCTCCATGACCACTTTCATCACAATAATCCATGAACATTTTCAGCCCAATTCTCCAAGACCTTATCATCACAATGCACCATGCCCACTCTCATCACAATAATCTTTGAAAATTGTCAGACCAATGCTCCATGCCACTGTCATCACAATGCTCCATGCCCTTGTCATCACAATGCTCCATGACCCCTGTCATCACAATGCTCTGTGACTCCACTCATCACAATGCTTCATAACGTTTTTCATCACACTGGTCCATGCCCGTGTCATCACAAGGCTCTGTGACCTTTGTAACCACAATGCTCCATGCCCCTTTTCATCTCAATGCTCCATGAAATCTGTCATCACAATGCTCCAAGACCCTTGTAATCACAATGCTCCATGCCCCTTTTCATCTTAGTGCTCCATGAACCCTGTCATCACAATGCACCATACCCATCATCATAATGCTTCACGCTGTTGTCATCACAATGAAATCAATATTCTGCATGACCTCTGTCATCATAATGCTCCAAACCATTGTGATCACAATGTTGCATAACACATATCATCACAACACCCCATGACGCTCATCATCACAATTATCCATGGTCTTCTCATCACAATGCTCCAATATCTTGTCATCACAATTCTCAATACATTTGTCATCACAATGCTCCCTGACACTTGTCGTCAGTATGCTCCTTGAACACTGTCATGACAAGGCTCCATGCCTTTTTCATCACAATGATCCATGACCATTTCATAATAATCCTCCAAGGTCCCTGTAATCACAATGCTCCATGCCCTTGTCATCACAAAACTCCATGACGCATGTCATCAGAATGCTCCATGGCCTTCTCATCAAAATGCTCTATGCCCTAGTCATCACAATGCTCCTTGACCCCTGTAAGCACAATACTCCATGCCCCTTTTCATCAGAATGCTCCATGAGACTTGCCATCACAAGTCTCCATGGTCTTCTCATCACAATGTTCCAGGACCTTTTCATCACCATGATCCATTCCCTTGTCATCACAATTCTTCATGATCCCTGTCATCACAATAATCCATGAACATTTTCAGCCCAGTGCTCCACGACCTTCTCATCACAATGCTCCATTGCCAATATCATCACAATGCTCCATGACCACAGTCATCACAACACTCCATGACACCCGACAAAACAATGATCCGGGATTCGTGTCATCACAATGCTCCATTCCCTTATCGTCACAATGCTCCATGACACCTGTAATCACAACTCACCATGAACATTTTCAGCCCAGTGCTCCATGACCCTTGTCATCACAATGATCCATGCCCTTTTCATCACAATGCTCCATGACCTTTGTCATCACAATTCTCAATACACTTGTCATCACAATGCTCCCTGACACTTGTCGTCAGAATGCTCCTTGAAACCTGTCACGAAAAGGCTCCATGCCTTTTTCATCACAAAGCCCCATGCCCTGTTCATCCCAATGCTCCATGCCATTGTCATCAAAATACTCCACAAGCTTGTCATCAGAATGCTCCATGACACTTGTCATCACAATTCTCCATGCACTTGTCAGCACAATGCTCCCTGACACTTGTCATCACAATGGCCAAGCCATTGTCATCACAATGCTCCATTACCTTTGTGATCAAAATCCTCAATGGAAGTTTACATCACAATGCTCCATGCCATTGTCATCACAATGGGCCATTACATATATCATCACAATGCTCCCTGACACCTCTCTTTACAATACTGCATTACCTGGTCATCACAATGCTCCCTGCCGTTCTCATCACAATGCACCACACCCTTCTCATCAAAATGCTCCATGACCTTTGTCATCACAAAGCTCCATGACCCTTGGCATCACAATGCTCCATGTCATTGTCATCACAATGCTCCATGAACCCTCTCATCACATTGCTCCATGCCCTTGTCATCACAAAGCTCCATGGCACTTGTCATGACAATGCTCGATGCCCGTCTCATCACAATGCTCCATTCTCTTGTCATTACAATCCTCCATGACCCATGTATCACAGTGTACCATGCCCTTGTCATCACAATGCGCCATGCCCACTCTCATCACAATAATCCATGAAACATTTCAGACCAATGCTCAATGCACTTCTCATCACAATGCTCCATTACCTCTGTCATAACAAGCTCCATGACCACTGCCATCACAATGTTCCACGGCCTTGTCATCACAAGGCTCCAGGACCCTTGTCAGCACAATGCTCCAAGACACCTGTAATCACAATGCTCCATGCCCTAGTCATAACAAAGTTCCATGACGCATGTCATCAGAATATTCCATGGCCTTCCTCAAAATGCTCCATGCCCTTGTCATCACAATGCTCCAAGACCCAAGTAATCACAATGCTCCATGCCCCTTTTCATCAGAATGCTCCATGAGACTTGTCATCACAAGTCTCCATGTTCATCTCATAAAAATGCTCCAGGATCTTGTCATCACCATGCTCCATTCCCTTGTCATCACAAAGCTCCATGACCCATGTCATCACAATACTCCATGAAAATTTTCAGCCCAATTCTCCATGACATTCTCATCACAATGCTCCATGACCAATATCATCACAATGCTCCAAGACCACTGTCATCAACACACTCCATCACACCTGACAACACAATGATCCGGGACTCTTGTCATCACAATGCTCCAAGACCCCTGTAATCACAATGCTCCAAGACCCCTGTCATCACAATACTCCATGAACATTTTCAGCCCAATGCTCCATGACCCTTGTCATCACAATGATCCATGCCCATGTTATCCCAATGTTCCATGACCCATGTATTCACAATGCTCCATGACGCTTGTCATCACAGTGCTCCATGACACCTGTCATCTCAATGTGCCATGCCTTTGTCAGCAAAATGCTACATGACATTGTCATTACAATGCTCTATGCACTTGTCATCACAATACTCCATTTCCATTGTCATCACAATCCTCCATGAACTTTGGGATCACATTGCTTCATGCCCTTGTCATCACAATGCTCCATGCTCCTTGAAATCAAAATGATCCATGACCTCTGTCATCACAATGCTCCAAACCCTTGTGATCACAATGTTCCATAACACTTGTCCTCACAACACTCCATGATGCCTGTCATCACAATAATCCATGCCCTTTTCATCACAATGCTCCATGACCTTTGTCATCACAATTCTCAATACACTTGTCATCACAATGCTCCCTGACACATGTCGTCAGAATGTTCCTTGAACCCTGTCACGAAAAGGCTCCATGCCTTTTTCATCACAAAGCCCCATGCCCTTTTCATCCCAATGCTCCATGCCATTGTCATCAAAATACTCCACAAGCTTGTCATCAGAATGCTCAATGACACTTGTCATCACAATGCTCCAAGCCATTGTCATCACAATGCTCCATTACCTTTGTGATCAGAATCCTCAATGGAAGTTTGCATCACAATGCTCCATGCCATTGTCATCACAATGGGCCATTACATATGTCATCACAATGCTCCCTGACACCTCTCTTTACAATACTGCATTACCTGGTCATCACAATGCTCCCTGCCGTTTTCATCACAATGCACCACACCCTTGTCATCAAAATGCTCCATGACCTTTGTCATCACAAAGCTCCATGACCCTTGGAATCACAATGCTCCATGTCATTGTCATCACAATGCTCCATGAACCCTCTCATCACATTGCTCCATGCCCTTGTCATCACAGAGCTCCATGCACTTGTCAGCACAATGCTCCCTGATCCTTGTCATCACAATGCTCCAAACCATTGTCACCACAATGCTCCATTACCTTTGTCATCAGAATCCTCCATGACACTTGGCATCACAATGCTCCATGCCATTGTCATCACAATGCTCCATGACCCCTGTCATCACAATGCTCCGTGACTACAGTCATCACAATGCTTCATAACGTTTGTCATCACAACAATCCATGCCCGCGTCATCACAACGCTCTGTGACCTTTGTAACCACAATGCTCCATGAACTTTTCATCACAATGCTCCGTGACCCTTGTCATGACAATGCTCCATGCCTTTGTCAGAACAATGCTCCATGACCCTTGTCATCAAATTGTGCCATGCGCTTTTCACCACAATGATCCACAACATTGTCATCGCTATGCTCCATAAACCTTGTAATCACAATGCTTCATGCACTTCTCATCCAAATACTCTCTCACATGAGATATCACAATGTTCCATCACTAGTCATCACAATCCTCCCTCACCCCTGTTATCACAATGTTCCATGACCCCTGTCATCACAAGGCTACATCCCCTTATCAGCACAATGTTCCATGATCCCTGACATCACAATGTTCCATAACCCTTGTCATCAAAATGCTCCATGACCCTTTTCATCCCAAAGCTCCATGACCCCTGGCATCACAATGTTCTATAACCTCTGGCATCAAAATGTTCCATTACACTTTTCATCAAATTGCTGCATGACCCTGTCCTCAAAATGCTCCCTGCCCTTCTCATCACAATGCACCACACACTTGTCATCAAAATGCTCCATGACCTTTGTCATCACAAAGCTCCATGACCCTTGGCATCACAATGCTCCATGTCATTGTCATCACAATGCTCCATGAACCCTCTCATCACATTGCTCCATGTCCTTGTCATCACAAAGCTCCATGACACTTGTCATCACAATGCTCGATGCCATTCTCATCACAATGCTCCATGACCTTGTCATTACAATCCTCCATGACCCATGTATCACAGTGTACCGTGCCCTTGTCATGACAAACCGCCATGCCCACTCTCATCACAGTAATCCATGAAACATTTCAGATCAATGCTCAATGCCCTTCTCATCACAATGCTCCGTTACCTCTGTCGTAACAATGCTCCATGACACCTGCCATCATAATATTCCACGGCCTTGTCATCACAAGGCTCCATGACCCTTGTCATCACAATGCTCCAAGATCCATGTAATCACAATGCTCCATGCCCTTGTCATCACAAAGCTCCATGACGCATGTCATCAGAATGTTCCATGGTCTTCTCCTCACAATGCTCCATGCCCTTGTCATCACAATGCTCGAAGACTCCAGTAATCACAATGTTCCATTCCCTTTTTCATCAGAATGCTCCATTAGATTTTTCATCACAAGTCTCCATGGTCATCTCCTCACAATGCTCCAAGACCTTGTCATCACCATGCTCCATTCCCTTGTCATCACAATGCTCCATGACCCCTGTCATCACAATACTCCATGAACATTTTCAGCCCAATTCTCTATGACCTTCTCATCACAATTCTCCATGACCAATATCATCACAATGCTCCATGACCACTGTCATCACAACACTCCATGACACCTGACAACACAATGATCCGGGACTCTTGTCATCACAATGCTCCAAGACCCCTGTAATCACAATGCTCCATGACCCCTGTCATCACAATACTCCATGAACATTTTCAGCCCAATGTTCCATGACCCTTGTCATCACAATGATCCATGCCCATGTTATCCCAATGTTCCATGACCCATGTATTCACAATGCTCCATGACGCTTGTCATCACAGTGCTCCATGACACCTGTCATCACAATGCTCCATGCCTTCATCAGCAAAATGCTACATGACATTGTCATTACAATGCTCTATGCACTTGTCATCACAATACTCCATTTCCATTGTCATCACAATCCTCCATGAACTTTGGGATCACATTGCTTCATGCCCTTGTCATCACAATGCTCCATGCTCCTTGAAATCAAAATGATCCATGACCTCTGTCATCACAATGCTCCAAACCCTTGTGATCACAATGTTCCATAACACTTGTCCTCACAACGCTCCATGATGCCTGTCATCACAATAATCCATGCCCTTTTCATCACAATGCTCCATGACCTTTGTCATCACAATTCTCAATACACTTGTCATCACAATGCTCCCTGACACTTGTCGTCAGAATGCTCCTTGAACCCTGTCACGAAAAGGCTCCATGCCTTTTTCATCACAAAGCCCCATGCCCTTTTCATCCCAATGCTCCATGCCATTGTCATCAAAATACTCCACAAGCTTGTCATCAGAATGCTCCATGACCCTTGGCATCACAATTCTCCATGCACTTGTCAGCACAATGCTCCCTGACACTTGTCATCACAATGCTCCAAGCCATTGTCATCACAATGCTCCATTACCTTTGTGATCAGAATCCTCAATGGAAGTTTGCATCACAATGCTCCATGCCATTGTCATCACAATGGGCCATTACATATGTCATCACAGTGCTCCCTGACACCTCCCTTTACAATACTGCATTACCTGGTCATCACAATGCTCCCTGCCATTCTCATCACAATGCACCACACACATGTCATCACAAAGCTCCATGACCCTTGGCATCACAATGCTACATGTCATTGTCATCACAATGCTCCATGAACCCTCTCATCACATTGCTCCATGCCCTTGTCATCACAAAGCTCCATGGCACTTGTCATCACAATGCTCGATGCCCTTCTCATCACAATGCTCCATGCCCTTGTCATTACAATCCTCCATGACCCATGTATCACAGTGTACCGTGCCCTTGTCATCACAATGCTCCATGCCCACTCTCATCACAATAATCCATGAAATATTTCAGACCAATGCTCAATGCACTTCTCATCACAGTGCTCCATTACCTCTGTCATAACAAGCTCCATGACCCCTGCCATCACAATGTTCCACGGCCTTGTCATCACAAGGCTCCAGGACCCTTGTCAGCACAATGCTCCAAGACCCATGTAATCACAATGCTCCATGCCCTTGTCATCACAAAGCTCCATGACGCATGTCATCACAATGTTCCTTGGCCTTCGCCTCACAATGCTCCATGCCCTTGTCATCACAATGCTTCAAGACCCCCGTAATCACAATGCTCCATGCCCCTTTTCATAAGAATGCTCCATTAGACTTGTCATCACAAGTCTCCATGGTCATCTCATCACAATGCTCCAAGACCTTGTCATCAACATGCTCCATTCCCTTGTCATCACAATGCTCCATGACCCCTGTCATCACAATACTCCATGCCCATTTTTAGCCCAATGCTCCATGACCCTTGTCATCACAATGATCCATGCCCTTGTCATCACAATGCTCCATGCACTTGTCAGCACAATGCTCCCTGATCCTTGTCATCACAATGCTCCAAACCATTGTCACCACAATGCTCCATTACCTTTGTCATCAGAATCCTCCATGACACTTGGCATCACAATGCTCCATGCCATTGTCATCACAATGCTCCATGACCCCTGTCATCACAGTGCTCCGTGACTACAGTCATCACAATGCTTCATAACGTTTGTCATCACAACAATCCATGCCCGCGTCATCACAAGGCTCTGTGACCTTTGTAACCACAATGCTCAATGAACTTTTCATCACAATGCTCCGTGACCCTTGTCATCACAATGCTCCATGCCTTTGTCAGAACAATGCTCCATGACCCTTGTCATCAAATTGTGCCATGCGCTTTTCACCACAATGATCCACAACATTGTCATCGCTATGCTCCATAAACCTTGTAATCACAATGCTCCATGCACTTCTCATCCAAATACTCTCTCACATGAGATATCACAATGTTCCATCACTAGTCATCACAATCCTCCCTCACCCCTGTTATCACAATGTTCCATGACCCCTGTCATCACAATGCTACATCCCCTTATCAGCACAATGTTCCATGATCCCTGACATCACAATGTTCCATAACCCTTGTCATCAAAATGCTCCATGACCCTTTTCATCCCAAAGCTCCATGACCATTGGCATCACAATGTTCTATAACCCCTGCCATCAAAATGTTCCATTACACTTTTCATCAAATTGCTGCATGACCCTGTCCTCAAAATGCTCCCTGCCCTTCTCATCACAATGCACCACACACTTGTCATCAAAATGCTCCATGACCTTTGTCATCACAAAGCTCCATGACCCTTGGCATCACAATGCTCCATGTCATTGTCATCACAATGCTCCATGAACCCTCTCATCACATTGCTCCATGTCCTTGTCATCACAAAGCTCCATGACACTTGTCATCACAATGCTCGATGCCATTCTCATCACAATGCTCCATGACCTTGTCATTACAATCCTCCATGACCCATGTATCACAGTGTACCGTGCCCTTGTCATGACAAACCGCCATGCCCACTCTCATCACAGTAATCCATGAAACATTTCAGATCAATGCTCAATGCCCTTCTCATCACAATGCTCCGTTACCTCTGTCGTAACAATGCTCCATGACACCTGCCATCATAATATTCCACGGCCTTGTCATCACAAGGCTCCATGACCCTTGTCATCACAATGCTCCAAGATCCATGTAATCACAATGCTCCATGCCCTTGTCATCACAATGCTCGAAGACTCCAGTAATCACAATGTTCCATTCCCTTTTTCATCAGAATGCTCCATTAGATTTGTCATCACAAGTCTCCATGGTCATCTCCTCACAATGCTCCAAGACCTTGTCATCACCATGCTCCATTCCCTTGTCATCACAATGCTCCATGACCCCTGTCATCACAATACTCCATGAACATTTTCAGCCCAATTCTCTATGACCTTCTCATCACAATGCTCCATGACCAATATCATCACAATGCTCCATGACAACTGTCATCACAACACTCCATGACACCTGACAACACAATGATCCGGGACTCTTGTCATCACAATGCTCCAAGACCCCTGTAATCACAATGCTCCATGACCCCTGTCATCACAATACTCCATGAACATTTTCAGCCCAATGTTCCATGACCCTTGTCATCACAATGATCCATGCCCATGTTATCCCAATGTTCCATGACCCATGTATTCACAATGCTCCATGACGCTTGTCATCACAGTGCTCCATGACACCTGTCATCACAATGCTCCATGCCTTCGTCAGCAAAATGCTACATGACATTGTCATTACAATGCTCTATGCACTTGTCATCACAATACTCCATTTCCATTGTCATCACAATCCTCCATGAACTTTGGGATCACATTGCTTCATGCCCTTGTCATCACAATGCTCCATGCTCCTTGAAATCAAAATGATCCATGACCTCTGTCATCACAATGCTCCAAACCCTTGTGATCACAATGTTCCATAACACTTGTCCTCACAACGCTCCATGATGCCTGTCATCACAATAATCCATGCCCTTTTCATCACAATGCTCCATGACCTTTGTCATCACAATTCTCAATACACTTGTCATCACAATGCTCCCTGACACTTGTCGTCAGAATGCTCCTTGAACCCTGTCACGAAAGGCTCCATGCCTTTTTCATCACAAAGCCCCATGTCCTTTTCATCCCAATGCTCCATGCCATTGTCATCAAAATACTCCACAAGCTTGTCATCAGAATGCTCCATGACCCTTGTCATCACAATTCTCCATGCACTTGTCAGCACAATGCTCCCTGACACTTGTCATCACAATGCTCCAAGCCATTGTTATCACAATGCTCCATTACCTTTGTGATCAGAATCCTCAATGGAAGTTTGCATCACAATGTTCCATGCCATTGTCATCACAATGGGCCATTACATATGTCATCACAATGCTCCATGACCTTTGTCATCACAAAGCTCCATGACCCTTGGCATCACAATGCTCCATGTCATTGTCATCACAATGCTCCATGAACCCTCTCATCACATTTCTCCATGCCCTTGTCATCACAAAGCTCCATGGCACTTGTCATCACAATGCTCGATGCCCTTCTCATCACAATGCTCCATGCCCTTGTCATTACAATCCTCCATGACCCATGTATCTCAGTGTACCGTGCCCTTGTCATCACAATGCGCCACGCCCACTCTCATCACAATAATCCATGAAATATTTCAGACCAATGCTCAATGCACTTCTCATCACAATGCTCCATTACCTCTGTCATAACAAGCTCCATGACCCCTGCCATCACAATGTTCCACGGTCTTGTCATCACAAGGCTCCAGGACCCTTGTCAGCACAATGCTCCAAGACCCATGTAATCACAATGCTCCATGCCCTTGTCATCACAAAGCTCCATGACGCATGTCATCACAATGTTCCATGGCCTACGCCTCACAATGCTCCATGCCCTTGTCATCACAATGCTTCAAGACCCCCGTAATCACAATGCTCCATGCCCCTTTTCATCAGAATGCTCCATTAGATTTGTCATCCCAAGTCTCCATTGTCATCTCATCACAATGCTCCAAGACCTTGTCATCAACATGCTCAATTCCCTTGTCATCACAATGCTCCATGACCCCTGTCATCACAATACTCCATTCACATTTTCAGCCCAATGGTCCATGACCCTTGTCATCACAAAGCTCCATGCACTTGTCAGCACAATGCTCCCTGATCCTCGTCATCACAATGCTCCAATCCATTGTCACCACAATGCTCCATTACCTTTGTCATCAGAATCCTCCATGACACTTGGCATCACAATGCTCCATGCCATTGTCATCACAATGCTCCATGACCCCTGTCATCACAATGCTCCGTGACTACAGTCATCACAATGCTTCATAACGTTTGTCATCACCACAATCCATGCCCGCGTCATCACAAGGCTCTGTGACCTTTGTAACCACAATGCTCCATGAACTTTTCATCACAATGCTCCGTGACCCTTGTCATCACAATGCTCCATGCCTTTGTCAGAACAATGCTCCATGACCCTTGTCATCAAATTGTGCCATGCGCTTTTCACCACAATGATCCACAACCTTGTCATCGCTATGCTCCATAAACTTTGTAATCACAATGCTCCATGCACTTCTCATCCAAATACTCTCTCACATGAGATATCACAATGTTCCATCACTAGTCATCACAATCCTCCCTCACCCCTGTTATCACAATGTTCCATGACCCCTGTCATCACAATGCTACATCCCCTTATCAGCACAATGTTCCATGACCCCTGACATCACAATGTTCCATAACCCCTGTCATCAAAATGCTCCATGACCCTTTGCATCCCATAGCGCCATGACCCCTGGCATCACAATGTTCTATAACCCCTGGCATCAAAATGTTCCATTACACTTTTCATCAAATTGCTGCATGACCCTGTCCTCAAAATGCTCCCTGCCCTTCTCATCACAATGCACCACACACTTGTCATCAAAATGCTCCATGACCTTTGTCATCACAAAGCTCCATGACCCTTGGCATCACAATGCTCCATGTCATTGTCATCACAATGCTCCATGAACCCTCTCATCACATTGCTCCATGTCCTTGTCATCACAAAGCTCCATGACACTTGTCATCACAATGCTCGATGCCATTCTCATCACAATGCTCCATGACCTTGTCATTACAATCCTCCATGACCCATGTATCACAGTGTACCGTGCCCTTGTCATGACAAACCGCCATGCCCACTCTCATCACAGTAATCCATGAAACATTTCAGATCAATGCTCAATGCCCTGCTCATCACAATGCTCCGTTACCTCTGTCGTAACAATGCTCCATGACACCTGCCATCATAATATTCCATGGCCTTGTCATCACAAGGCTCCATGACCCTTGTCATCACAATGCTCCAAGATCCATGTAATCACAATGCTCCATGCCCTTGTCATCACAAAGCTCCATGACGCATGTCATCAGAATGTTCCAGGGTCTTCTCCTCACAATGCTCCATGCCCTTGTCATCACAATGCTCGAAGACTCCAGTAATCACAATGTTCCATTCACTTTT
The DNA here is from genome assembly GCF_025265405.1 of Mesoplodon densirostris. Lineage (NCBI taxonomy): Eukaryota > Metazoa > Chordata > Mammalia > Artiodactyla > Ziphiidae > Mesoplodon > Mesoplodon densirostris. Next base: position 9,570,837 of record NW_026778195.1, on the reverse strand, counting down.
TCATCAGAATGCTCCATTAGATTTGTCATCACAAGTCTCCATGGTCATCTCCTCACAATGCTCCAAGACCTTGTCATCACCATGCTCCATTCCCTTGTCATCACAATGCTCCATGACCCCTGTCACCACAATACTCCATGAACATTTTCAGCCCAATTCTCTATGACCTTCTCATCACAATGCTCCATGACCAATATCATCACAATGCTCCATGACCACTGTCATCACAACACTCCATGACACCTGACAACACAATGATCCGGGACTCTTGTCATCACAATGCTCCAAGAACCCTGTAATCACAATGCTCCATGACCCCTGTCATCACAATACTCCATGAACATTTTCAGACCAATGCTCCATGACCCTTGTCATCACAATGATCCATGCCCATGTTATCCCAATGTTCCATGACCCATGTATTCACAATGCTCCATGACGCTTGTCATCACAGTGCTCCATGACACCTGTCATCACAATGTTCCATGCCTTTGTCAGCAAAATGCTACATGACCTTGTCATTACAATGCTCTATGCACTTGTCATCACAATACTCCATTTCCATTGTAATCACAATCCTCCATGAACTTTGGGATCACATTGCTTCATGCCCTTGTCATCACAATGCTCCATGCTCCTTGAAATCAAAATGATCCATGACCTCTGTCATCACAATGCTCCAAACCCTTGTGATCACAATGTCCCATAACACTTGTCCTCACAACACTCCATGATGCCTGTCATCACAATAATCCATGCCCTTTTCATCACAATGCTCCATGACCTTTGTCATCACAATTCTCAATACACTTGTCATCACAATGCTCCCTGACACTTGTCGTCAGAATGCTCCTTGAACCCTGTCACGAAAAGGCTCCATGCCGTTTTCATCACAAAGCCCCATGCCCTTTTCATCCCAATGCTCCATGCCATTGTCTTCAAAATACTCCACAAGCTTGTCATCAGAATGCTCCATGACCCTTGTCATCACAATTCTCCATGCACTTGTCAGCACAATGCTCCCTGACACTTGTCATCACAATGCTCCAAGCCATTGTCATCACAATGCTCCATTACCTTTGTGATCAGAATCCTCAATGGAAGTTTGCATCACAATGCTCCATGCCATTGTCATCACAATGGGCCATTACGTATGTCATCACAATGCTCCCTGACACCTCTCTTTACAATACTGCATTACCTGGTCATCACAATGCTCCCTGCCGTTCTCATCACAATGCACCACACACTTGTCATCAAAATGCTCCATGACCTTTGTCATCACAAAGCTCCATGACCCTTGGCATCACAATGTTCCATGTCATTGGCATCACAATGCTCCATGAACCCTCTCATCACATTGCTCCATGCCCTTGTCATCACAAAGCTCCATGGCACTTGTCATCACAATGCTCGATGCCCTTCTCATCACAATGCTCCATGCCCTTGTCATTACAATCCTCCATGACCCATGTATCACAGTGTACCGTGCCCTTGTCATCACAATGCGCCATGCCCACTCTCATCACAATAATCCATGAAATATTTCAGACCAATGCTCAATGCACTTCTCATCACAATGCTCCATTACCTCTGTCATAACAAGCTCCATGACCCCTGCCATCACAATGTTCCACGGCCTTGTCATCACAAGGATCCAGGACCCTTGTCAGCACAATGCTCCAAGACCCATGTAATCACAATGCTCCATGCCCTTGTCATCACAAAGCTCCATGACGCATGTCATCACAATGTTCCATGGCCTTCGCCTCACAATGCTCCATGCCCTTGTCATCACAATGCTTCAAGACCCCCGTAATCACAATGCTCCATGCCCCTTTTCATAAGAATGCTCCATTAGACTTGTCATCACAAGTCTCCATGTTCATCTCATCACAATGCTCCAAGACCTTGTCATCAACATGCTCCATTCCCTTGTCATCACAATGCTCCATGACCCCTGTCATCACAATACTCCATGCACATTTTTAGCCCAATGCTCCATGACCCTTGTCATCACAATGATCCATGCGCTTGTCATCACAATGCTCCATGCACTTGTCAGCACAATGCTCCCTGATCCTTGTCATCACAATGCTCCAAACCATTGTCACCACAATGCTCCATTACCTTTGTCATCAGAATCCTCCATGACACTTGGCATCACAATGCTCCATGCCATTGTCATCACAATGCTCCATGACCCCTGTCATCACAATGCTCCGTGACTACAGTCATCACAATGCTTCATAACGTTTGTCATCACAACAATCCATGCCCACGTCATCACAAAGCTCTGTGACCTTTGTAACCACAATGCTCCATGAACTTTTCATCACAATGCTCCGTGACCCTTGTCATCACAATGCTCCATGCCTTTGTCAGAACAATGCTCCATGACCCTTGTCATCAAATTGTGCCATGCGCTTTTCACCACAATGATCCACAACATTGTCATCGCTATGCTCCATAAACCTTGTAATCACAATGCTCCATGCACTTCTCATCCAAATACTCTCTCACATGAGATATCACAATGTTCCATCACTAGTCATCACGATCCTCCCTCACCCCTGTTATCACAATGTTCCATGACCCCTGTCATCACAATGCTACATCCCCTTATCAGCACAATGTTCCATGACCCCTGACATCACAATGTTCCATAACCCCTGTCATCAAAATGCTCCATGATCCTTTTCATCCCATAGTGCCATGACCCCTGGCATCACAATGTTCTATAACCCCTGGCATCAAAATGTTCCATTACATTTTTCATCAAATTGCTGCATGACCCTGTCATCAAAATGCTCCCTGCCCTTCTCATCACAATGCACCACACACTTGTCATCAAAATGCTCCATGACCTTTGTCATCACAAAGCTCCATGACCCTTGGCATCACAATGCTCCATGTCATTGTCATCACAATGCTCCATGAACCCTCTCATCACATTGCTCCATGTCCTTGTCATCACAAAGCTCCATGACACTTGTCATCACAATGCTCGATGCCATTCTCATCACAATGCTCCATGACCTTGTCATTACAATCCTCCATGACCCATGTATCACAGTGTACCGTGCCCTTGTCATGACAAACCGCCATGCCCACTCTCATCACAGTAATCCATGAAACATTTCAGATCAATGCTCAATGCCCTTCTCATCACAATGCTCCGTTACCTCTGTCGTAACAATGCTCCATGACACCTGCCATCATAATATTCCACGGCCTTGTCATCACAAGGCTCCATGACCCTTGTCATCACAATGCTCCAAGATCCATGTAATCACAATGCTCCATGCCCTTGTCATCACAAAGCTCCATGACGCATGTCATCAGAATGTTCCATGGTCTTCTCCTCACAATGCTCCATGCCCTTGTCATCACAATGCTCGAAGACTCCAGTAATCACAATGTTCCATTCCCTTTTTCATCAGAATGCTCCATTAGATTTTTCATCACAAGTCTCCATGGTCATCTCCTCACAATGCTCCAAGATCTTGTCATCACCATGCTCCATTCCCTTGTCATCACAATGCTCCATGACCCCTGTCATCACAATACTCCATGAACATTTTCAGCCCAATTCTCTATGACCTTCTCATCACAATGCTCCATGACCAATATCATCACAATGCTCCATGACCACTGTCATCACAACACTCCATGACACCTGACAACACAATGATCCGGGACTCTTGTCATCACAATGTTCCAAGACCCCTGTAATCACAATGCTCCATGACCCCTGTCATCACAATACTCCATGAACATTTTCAGCCCAATGTTCCATGACCCTTGTCATCACAATGATCCATGCCCATGTTATCCCAATGTTCCATGACCCATGTATTCACAATGCTCCATGACGCTTGTCATCACAGTGCTCCATGACACCTGTCATCACAATGCTCCATGCCTTCGTCAGCAAAATGCTACATGACATTGTCATTACAATGCTCTATGCACTTGTCATCACAATACTCCATTTCCATTGTCATCACAATCCTCCATGAACTTTGGGATCACATTGCTTCATGCCCTTGTCATCACAATGCTCCATGCTCCTTGAAATCAAAATGATCCATGACCTCTGTCATCACAATGCTCCAAACCCTTGTGATCACAATGTTCCATAACACTTGTCCTCACAACGCTCCATGATACCTGTCATCACAATAATCCATGCCCTTTTCATCACAATGCTCCATGACCTTTGTCATCACAATTCTCAATACACTTGTCATCACAATGCTCCCTGACACTTGTCGTCAGAATGCTCCTTGAACCCTGTCACGAAAAGGCTCCATGCCTTTTTCATCACAAAGCCCCATGCCCTTTTCATCCCAATGCTCCATGCCATTGTCATCAAAATACTCCACAAGCTTGTCATCAGAATGCTCCATGACCCTTGGCATCACAATTCTCCATGCACTTGTCAGCACAATGCTCCCTGACACTTGTCATCACAATGCTTTAAGCCATTGTCATCACAATGCTCCATTACCTTTGTGATCAGAATCCTCAATGGAAGTTTGCATCACTATGCTCCATGCCATTGTCATCACAATGGGCCATTACATATGTCATCACAGGGCTCCCTGACACCTCCCTTTACAATACTGCATTACCTGGTCATCACAATGCTCCCTGCCATTCTCATCACAATGCACCACACACATGTCATCAAAATGCTCCATGACCTTTGTCATCACAAAGCTCCATGACCCTTGGCATCACAATGCTCCATGTCATTGTCATCACAATGCTCCATGAACCCTCTCATCACATTGCTCCATGCCCTTGTCATCACAAAGCTCCATGGCACTTGTCATCACAATGCTCGATGCCCTTCTCATCACAATGCTCCATGCCCTTGTCATTACAATCCTCCATGACCCATGTATCACAGTGTACCGTGCCCTTGTCATCACAATGCGCCATGCCCACTCTCATCACAATAATCCATGAAATATTTCAGACCAATGCTCAATGCACTTCTCATCACAATGCTCCATTACCTCTGTCATAACAAGCTCCATGACCCCTGCCATCACAATGTTCCACGGCCTTGTCATCACAAGGCTCCAGGACCCTTGTCAGCACAATGCTCCAAGACCCATGTAATCACAATGCTCCATGCCCTTGTCATCACAAAGCTCCATGACGCATGTCATCACAATGTTCCATGGCCTTCGCCTCACAATGCTCCATGCCCTTGTCATCACAATGCTTCAAGACCCCCGTAATCACAATGCTCCATGCCCCTTTTCATAAGAATGCTCCATTAGACTTGTCATCACAAGTCTCCATGGTCATCTCATCACAATGCTCCAAGACCTTGTCATCAACATGCTCCATTCCCTTGTCATCACAATGCTCCATGACCCCTGTCATCACAATACTCCATGCCCATTTTTAGCCCAATGCTCCATGACCCTTGTCATCACAATGATCCATGCCCTTGTCATCACAATGCTCCATGCACTTGTCAGCACAATGCTCCCTGATCCTTGTCATCACAATGCTCCAAACCATTGTCACCACAATGCTCCATTACCTTTGTCATCAGAATCCTCCATGACACTTGACATCACAATGCTCCATGCCATTGTCATCACAATGCTCCATGACCCCTGTCATCACAATGCTCCGTGACTACAGTCATCACAATGCTTCATAACGTTTGTCATCACAACAATCCATGCCCGCGTCATCACAAGGCTCTGTGACCTTTGTAACCACAATGCTCCATGAACTTTTCATCACAATGCTCCGTGACCCTTGTCATCACAATGCTCCATGCCTTTGTCAGAACAATGCTCCATGACCCTTGTCATCAAATTGTGCCATGCGCTTTTCACCACAATGATCCACAACATTGTCATCGCTATGCTCCATAAACCTTTTAATCACAATGCTCCATGCACTTCTCATCCAAATACTCTCTCACATGAGATATCACAATGTTCCATCACTAGTCATCACAATCCTCCCTCACCCCTGTTATCACAATGTTCCATGACCCCTGTCATCACAATGCTACATCCCCTTATCAGCACAATGTTCCATGATCCCTGACATCACAATGTTCCATAACCCTTGTCATCAAAATGCTCCATGACCCATTTCATCCCAAAGCTCCATGACCACTGGCATCACAATGTTCTATAACCCCTGGCATCAAAATGTTCCATTACACTTTTCATCAAATTGCTGCATGACCCTGTCCTCAAAATGCTCCCTGCCCTTCTCATCACAATGCACCACACACTTGTCATCAAAATGCTCCATGACCTTTGTCATCACAAAGCTCCATGACCCTTGGCATCACAATGCTCCATGTCATTGTCATCACAATGCTCCATGAACCCTCTCATCACATTGCTCCATGTCCTTGTCATCACAAAGCTCCATGACACTTGTCATCACAATGCTCGATGCCATTCTCATCACAATGCTCCATGACCTTGTCATTACAATCCTCCATGACCCATGTATCACAGTGTACCGTGCCCTTGTCATGACAAACCGCCATGCCCACTCTCATCACAGTAATCCATGAAACATTTCAGATCAATGCTCAATGCCCTTCTCATCACAATGCTCCGTTACCTCTGTCGTAACAATGCTCCATGACACCTGCCATCATAATATTCCACGGCCTTGTCATCACAAGGCTCCATGACCCTTGTCATCACAATGCTCCAAGATCCATGTAATCACAATTCTCCATGCCCTTGTCATCACAAAGCTCCATGACGCATGTCATCAGAATGTTCCATGGTCTTCTCCTCACAATGCTCCATGCCCTTGTCATCACAATGCTCGAAGACTCCAGTAATCACAATGTTCCATTCCCTTTTTCATCAGAATGCTCCATTAGATTTTTCATCACAAGTCTCCATGGTCATCTCCTCACAATGCTCCAAGATCTTGTCATCACCATGCTCCATTCCCTTGTCATCACAATGCTCCATGACCCCTGTCATCACAATACTCCATGAACATTTTCAGCCCAATTCTCTATGACCTTCTCATCACAATGCTCCATGACCAATATCATCACAATGCTCCATGACCACTGTCATCACAACACTCCATGACACCTGACAACACAATGATCCGGGACTCTTGTCATCACAATGTTCCAAGACCCCTGTAATCACAATGCTCCATGACCCCTGTCATCACAATACTCCATGAACATTTTCAGCCCAATGTTCCATGACCCTTGTCATCACAATGATCCATGCCCATGTTATCCCAATGTTCCATGACCCATGTATTCACAATGCTCCATGACGCTTGTCATCACAGTGCTCCATGACACCTGTCATCACAATGCTCCATGCCTTCGTCAGCAAAATGCTACATGACATTGTCATTACAATGCTCTATGCACTTGTCATCACAATACTCCATTTCCATTGTCATCACAATCCTCCATGAACTTTGGGATCACATTGCTTCATGCCCTTGTCATCACAATGCTCCATGCTCCTTGAAATCAAAATGATCCATGACCTCTGTCATCACAATGCTCCAAACCCTTGTGATCACAATGTTCCATAACACTTGTCCTCACAACGCTCCATGATGCCTGTCATCACAATAATCCATGCCCTTTTCATCACAATGCTCCATGACCTTTGTCATCACAATTCTCAATACACTTGTCATCACAATGCTCCCTGACACTTGTCGTCAGAATGCTCCTTGAACCCTGTCACGAAAAGGCTCCATGCCTTTTTCATCACAAAGCCCCATGCCCTTTTCATCCCAATGCTCCATGCCATTGTCATCAAAATACTCCACAAGCTTGTCATCAGAATGCTCCATGACCCTTGGCATCACAATTCTCCATGCACTTGTCAGCACAATGCTCCCTGACACTTGTCATCACAATGCTTTAAGCCATTGTCATCACAATGCTCCATTACCTTTGTGATCAGAATCCTCAATGGAAGTTTGCATCACTATGCTCCATGCCATTGTCATCACAATGGGCCATTACATATGTCATCACAGTGCTCCCTGACACCTCCCTTTACAATACTGCATTACCTGGTCATCACAATGCTCCCTGCCATTCTCATCACAATGCACCACACACATGTCATCAAAATGCTCCATGACCTTTGTCATCACAAAGCTCCATGACCCTTGGCATCACAATGCTCCATGTCATTGTCATCACAATGCTCCATGAACCCTCTCATCACATTGCTCCATGCCCTTGTCATCACAAAGCTCCATGGCACTTGTCATCACAATGCTCGATGCCCTTCTCATCACAATGCTCCATGCCCTTGTCATTACAATCCTCCATGACCCATGTATCACAGTGTACCGTGCCCTTGTCATCACAATGCGCCATGCCCACTCTCATCACAATAATCCATGAAATATTTCAGACCAATGCTCAATGCACTTCTCATCACAATGCTCCATTACCTCTGTCATAACAAGCTCCATGACCCCTGCCATCACAATGTTCCACGGCCTTGTCATCACAAGGCTCCAGGACCCTTGTCAGCACAATGCTCCAAGACCCATGTAATCACAATGCTCCATGCCCTTGTCATCACAAAGCTCCATGACGCATGTCATCACAATGTTCCATGGCCTTCGCCTCACAATGCTCCATGCCCTTGTCATCACAATGCTTCAAGACCCCCGTAATCACAATGCTCCATGCCCCTTTTCATAAGAATGCTCCATTAGACTTGTCATCACAAGTCTCCATGGTCATCTCATCACAATGCTCCAAGACCTTGTCATCAACATGCTCCATTCCCTTGTCATCACAATGCTCCATGACCCCTGTCATCACAATACTCCATGCCCATTTTTAGCCCAATGCTCCATGACCCTTGTCATCACAATGATCCATGCCCTTGTCATCACAATGCTCCATGCACTTGTCAGCACAATGCTCCCTGATCCTTGTCATCACAATGCTCCAAACCATTGTCACCACAATGCTCCATTACCTTTGTCATCAGAATCCTCCATGACACTTGACATCACAATGCTCCATGCCATTGTCATCACAATGCTCCATGACCCCTGTCATCACAATGCTCCGTGACTACAGTCATCACAATGCTTCATAACGTTTGTCATCACAACAATCCATGCCCGCGTCATCACAAGGCTCTGTGACCTTTGTAACCACAATGCTCCATGAACTTTTCATCACAATGCTCCGTGACCCTTGTCATCACAATGCTCCATGCCTTTGTCAGAACAATGCTCCATGACCCTTGTCATCAAATTGTGCCATGCGCTTTTCACCACAATGATCCACAACATTGTCATCGCTATGCTCCATAAACCTTGTAATCACAATGCTCCATGCACTTCTCATCCAAATACTCTCTCACATGAGATATCACAATGTTCCATCACTAGTCATCACAATCCTCCCTCACCCCTGTTATCACAATGTTCCATGACCCCTGTCATCACAATGCTACATCCCCTTATCAGCACAATGTTCCATGATCCCTGACATCACAATGTTCCATAACCCTTGTCATCAAAATGCTCCATGACCCATTTCATCCCAAAGCTCCATGACCACTGGCATCACAATGTTCTATAACCCCTGGCATCAAAATGTTCCATTACACTTTTCATCAAATTGCTGCATGACCCTGTCCACAAAATGCTCCCTGCCCTTCTCATCACAATGCACCACACACTTGTCATCAAAATGCTCCATGACCTTTGTCATCACAAAGCTCCATGACCCTTGGCATCACAATGCTCCATGTCATTGTCATCACAATGCTCCATGAACCCTCTCATCACATTGCTCCATGTCCTTGTCATCACAAAGCTCCATGACACTTGTCATCACAATGCTCGATGCCATTCTCATCACAATGCTCCATGACCTTGTCATTACAATCCTCCATGACCCATGTATCACAGTGTACCGTGCCCTTGTCATGACAAACCGCCATGCCCACTCTCATCACAGTAATCCATGAAACATTTCAGATCAATGCTCAATGCCCTTCTCATCACAATGCTCCGTTACCTCTGTCGTAACAATGCTCCATGACACCTGCCATCATAATATTCCACGGCCTTGTCATCACAAGGCTCCATGACCCTTGTCATCACAATGCTCCAAGATCCATGTAATCACAATTCTCCATGCCCTTGTCATCACAAAGCTCCATGACGCATGTCATCAGAATGTTCCATGGTCTTCTCCTCACAATGCTCCATGCCCTTGTCATCACAATGCTCGAAGACTCCAGTAATCACAATGTTCCATTCCCTTTTTCATCAGAATGCTCCATTAGATTTTTCATCACAAGTCTCCATGGTCATCTCCTCACAATGCTCCAAGATCTTGTCATCACCATGCTCCATTCCCTTGTCATCACAATGCTCCATGACCCCTGTCATCACAATACTCCATGAACATTTTCAGCCCAATTCTCTATGACCTTCTCATCACAATGCTCCATGACCAATATCATCACAATGCTCCATGACCACTGTCATCACAACACTCCATGACACCTGACAACACAATGATCCGGGACTCTTGTCATCACAATGTTCCAAGACCCCTGTAATCACAATGCTCCATGACCCCTGTCATCACAATACTCCATGAACATTTTCAGCCCAATGTTCCATGACCCTTGTCATCACAATGATCCATGCCCATGTTATCCCAATGTTCCATGACCCATGTATTCACAATGCTCCATGACGCTTGTCATCACAGTGCTCCATGACACCTGTCATCACAATGCTCCATGCCTTCGTCAGCAAAATGCTACATGACATTGTCATTACAATGCTCTATGCACTTGTCATCACAATACTCCATTTCCATTGTCATCACAATCCTCCATGAACTTTGGGATCACATTGCTTCATGCCCTTGTCATCACAATGCTCCATGCTCCTTGAAATCAAAATGATCCATGACCTCTGTCATCACAATGCTCCAAACCCTTGTGATCACAATGTTCCATAACACTTGTCCTCACAACGCTCCATGATGCCTGTCATCACAATAATCCATGCCCTTTTCATCACAATGCTCCATGACCTTTGTCATCACAATTCTCAATACACTTGTCATCACAATGCTCCCTGACACTTGTCGTCAGAATGCTCCTTGAACCCTGTCACGAAAAGGCTCCATGCCTTTTTCATCACAAAGCCCCATGCCCTTTTCATCCCAATGCTCCATGCCATTGTCATCAAAATACTCCACAAGCTTGTCATCAGAATGCTCCATGACCCTTGGCATCACAATTCTCCATGCACTTGTCAGCACAATGCTCCCTGACACTTGTCATCACAATGCTTTAAGCCATTGTCATCACAATGCTCCATTACCTTTGTGATCAGAATCCTCAATGGAAGTTTGCATCACTATGCTCCATGCCATTGTCATCACAATGGGCCATTACATATGTCATCACAGTGCTCCCTGACACCTCCCTTTACAATACTGCATTACCTGGTCATCACAATGCTCCCTGCCATTCTCATCACAATGCACCACACACATGTCATCAAAATGCTCCATGACCTTTGTCATCACAAAGCTCCATGACCCTTGGCATCACAATGCTCCATGTCATTGTCATCACAATGCTCCATGAACCCTCTCATCACATTGCTCCATGCCCTTGTCATCACAAAGCTCCATGGCACTTGTCATCACAATGCTCGATGCCCTTCTCATCACAATGCTCCATGCCCTTGTCATTACAATCCTCCATGACCCATGTATCACAGTGTACCGTGCCCTTGTCATCACAATGCGCCATGCCCACTCTCATCACAATAATCCATGAAATATTTCAGACCAATGCTCAATGCACTTCTCATCACAATGCTCCATTACCTCTGTCATAACAAGCTCCATGACCCCTGCCATCACAATGTTCCACGGCCTTGTCATCACAAGGCTCCAGGACCCTTGTCAGCACAATGCTCCAAGACCCATGTAATCACAATGCTCCATGCCCTTGTCATCACAAAGCTCCATGACGCATGTCATCACAATGTTCCATGGCCTTCGCCTCACAATGCTCCATGCCCTTGTCATCACAATGCTTCAAGACCCCCGTAATCACAATGCTCCATGCCCCTTTTCATAAGAATGCTCCATTAGACTTGTCATCACAAGTCTCCATGGTCATCTCATCACAATGCTCCAAGACCTTGTCATCAACATGCTCCATTCCCTTGTCATCACAATGCTCCATGACCCCTGTCATCACAATACTCCATGCCCATTTTTAGCCCAATGCTCCATGACCCTTGTCATCACAATGATCCATGCCCTTGTCATCACAATGCTCCATGCACTTGTCAGCACAATGCTCCCTGATCCTTGTCATCACAATGCTCCAAACCATTGTCACCACAATGCTCCATTACCTTTGTCATCAGAATCCTCCATGACACTTGACATCACAATGCTCCATGCCATTGTCATCACAATGCTCCATGACCCCTGTCATCACAATGCTCCGTGACTACAGTCATCACAATGCTTCATAACGTTTGTCATCACAACAATCCATGCCCGCGTCATCACAAGGCTCTGTGACCTTTGTAACCACAATGCTCCATGAACTTTTCATCACAATGCTCCGTGACCCTTGTCATCACAATGCTCCATGCCTTTGTCAGAACAATGCTCCATGACCCTTGTCATCAAATTGTGCCATGCGCTTTTCACCACAATGATCCACAACATTGTCATCGCTATGCTCCATAAACCTTGTAATCACAATGCTCCATGCACTTCTCATCCAAATACTCTCTCACATGAGATATCACAATGTTCCATCACTAGTCATCACAATCCTCCCTCACCCCTGTTATCACAATGTTCCATGACCCCTGTCATCACAGTGCTACATCCCCTTATCAGCACAATGTTCCATGATCCCTGACATCACAATGTTCCATAACCCTTGTCATCAAAATGCTCCATGTCCCATTTCATCCCAAAGCTCCATGACCACTGGCATCACAATGTTCTATAACCCCTGGCATCAAAATGTTCCATTACACTTTTCATCAAATTGCTGCATGACCCTGTCCTCAAAATGCTCCCTGCCCTTCTCATCACAATGCACCACACACTTGTCATCAAAATGCTCCATGACCTTTGTCATCACAAAGCTCCATGACCCTTGGCATCACAATGCTCCATGTCATTGTCATCACAATGCTCCATGAACCCTCTCATCACATTGCTCCATGTCCTTGTCATCACAAAGCTCCATGACACTTGTCATCACAATGCTCGATGCCATTCTCATCACAATGCTCCATGACCTTGTCATTACAATCCTCCATGACCCATGTATCACAGTGTACCGTGCCCTTGTCATGACAAACCGCCATGCCCACTCTCATCACAGTAATCCATGAAACATTTCAGATCAATGCTCAATGCCCTTCTCATCACAATGCTCCGTTACCTCTGTCGTAACAATGCTCCATGACACCTGCCATCATAATATTCCACGGCCTTGTCATCACAAGGCTCCATGACCCTTGTCATCACAATGCTCCAAGATCCATGTAATCACAATGCTCCATGCCCTTGTCATCACAAAGCTCCATGACACATGTCATCAGAATGTTCCATGGTCTTCTCCTCACAATGCTCCATGCCCTTGTCATCACAATGCTCGAAGACTCCAGTAATCACAATGTTCCATTCCCTTTTTCATCAGAATGCTCCATTAGATTTGTCATCACAAGTCTCCATGGTCATCTCCTCACAATGCTCCAAGACCTTGTCATCACCATGCTCCATTCCCTTGTCATCACAATGCTCCATGACCCCTGTCATCACAATACTCCATGAACATTTTCAGCCCAATTCTCTATGACCTTCTCATCACAATGCTCCATGACCAATATCATCACAATGCTCCATGACCACTGTCATCACAACACTCCATGACACCTGACAACACAATGATCCGGGACTCTTGTCATCACAATGCTCCAAGACCCCTGTAATCACAATGCTCCATGACCCCTGTCATCACAATACTCCATGAACATTTTCAGCCCAATGTTCCATGACCCTTGTCATCACAATGATCCATGCCCATGTTATCCCAATGTTCCATGACCCATGTATTCACAATGCTCCATGACGCTTGTCATCACAGTGCTCCATGACACCTGTCATCACAATGCTCCATGCCTTCGTCAGCAAAATGCTACATGACATTGTCATTACAATGCTCTATGCACTTGTCATCACAATACTCCATATCCATTGTCATCACAATCCTCCATGAACATTGGGATCACATTGCTTCATGCCCTTGTCATCACAATGCTCCATGCTCCTTGAAATCAAAATGATCCATGACCTCTGTCATCACAATTCTCCAAACCCTTGTGATCACAATGTTCCATAACACTTGTCCTCACAACGCTCCATGATGCCTGTCATCACAATAATCCATGCCCTTTTCATCACAATGCTCCATGACCTTTGTCATCACAATTCTCAATACACTTGTCATCACAATGCTCCCTGACACTTGTCGTCAGAATGCTCCTTGAACCCTGTCACGAAAAGACTCCATGCCTTTTTCATCACAAAGCCCCATGCCCTTTTCATCCCAATGCTCCATGCCATTGTCATCAAAATACTCCACAAGCTTGTCATCAGAATACTCCATGACCCTTGGCATCACAATTCTCCATGCACTTGTCAGCACAATGCTCCCTGACACTTGTCATCACAATGCTCCAAGCCATTGTCATCACAATGCTCCATTACCTTTGTGATCAGAATCCTCAATGGAAGTTTGCATCACAATGCTCCATGCCATTGTCATCACAATGGGCCATTACATATGTCATCACAGTGCTCCCTGACACCTCCCTTTACAATACTGCATTACCTGGTCATCACAATGCTCCCTGCCGTTCTCATCACAATGCACCACACCCTTGTCATCAAAATGCTCCATGACCTTTGTCATCACAAAGATCCATGACCCTTGGCATCACAATGCTCCATGTCATTGTCATCACAATGCTCCATGAACCCTCTCATCACATTGCTCCATGCCCTTGTCATCACAAAGCTCCATGGCACTTGTCATCACAATGCTCGATGCCCTTCTCAACACAATGCTCCATGCCCTTGTCATTACAATCCTCCATGACCCATGTATCACAGTGTACCGTGCCCTTGTCATCACAATGCGCCATGCCCACTCTCATCACAATAATCCATGAAATATTTCAGACCAATGCTCAATGCACTTCTCATCACAATGCTCCATTACCTCTGTCATAACAAGCTCCATGACCCCTGCCATCACAATGTTCCACGGCCTTGTCATCACAAGGCTCCAGGACCCTTGTCAGCACAATGCTCCAAGACCCATGTAATCACAATGCTCCATGCCCTTGTCATCACAAAGCTCCATGACGCATGTCATCACAATGTTCCATGGCCTTCGCCTCACAATGCTCCATGCCCTTGTCATCACAATGCTTCAAGACCCCCGTAATCACAATGCTCCATGCCCCTTTTCATAAGAATGCTCCATTAGACTTGTCATCACAAGTCTCCATGGTCATCTCATCACAATGCTCCAAGACCTTGTCATCAACATGCTCCATTCCCTTGTCATCACAATGCTCCATGACCCCTGTCATCACAATACTCCATGCCCATTTTTAGCCCAATGCTCCATGACCCTTGTCATCACAATGATCCATGCCCTTGTCATCACAATGCTCCATGCACTTGTCAGCACAATGCTCCCTGATCCTTGTCATCACAATGCTCCAAACCATTGTCACCACAATGCTCCATTACCTTTGTCATCAGAATCCTCCATGACACTTGGCATCACAATGCTCCATGCCATTGTCATCACAATGCTCCATGACCCCTGTCATCACAATGCTCCGTGACTACAGTCATCACAATGCTTCATAACGTTTGTCATCACAACAATCCATGCCCGCGTCATCACAAGGCTCTGTGACCTTTGTAACCACAATGCTCCATGAACTTTTCATCACAATGCTCCGTGACCCTTGTCATCACAATGCTCCATGCCTTTGTCAGAACAATGCTCCATGACCCTTGTCATCAAATTGTGCCATGCGCTTTTCACCACAATGATCCACAACATTGTCATCGCTATGCTCCATAAATCTTGTAATCACAATGCTCCATGCACTTCTCATCCAAATACTCTCTCACATGAGATATCACAGTGTTCCATCACTAGTCATCACAATCCTCCCTCACCCCTGTTATCACAATGTTCCATGACCCCTGTCATCACAATGCTACATCCCCTTATCAGCACAATGTTCCATGATCCCTGACATCACAATGTTCCATAACCCTTGTCATCAAAATGCTCCATGACCCTTTTCATCCCAAAGCTCCATGACCACTGGCATCACAATGTTCTATAACCCCTGGCATCAAAATGTTCCATTACATTTTTCATCAAATTGCTGCATGACCCTGTCCTCAAAATGCTCCCTGCCCTTCTCATCACAATGCACCACACACTTGTCATCAAAATGCTCCATGACCTTTGTCATCACAAAGCTCCATGACCCTTGGCATTACAATGCTCCATGTCATTGTCATCACAATGCTCCATGAACCCTCTCATCACATTGCTCCATGTCCTTGTCATCACAAAGCTCCATGACACTTGTCATCACAATGCTCGATGCCATTCTCATCACAATGCTCCATGACCTTGTCATTACAATCCTCCATGACCCATGTATCACAGTGTACCGTGCCCTTGTCATGACAAACCGCCATGCCCACTCTCATCACAGTAATCCATGAAATATTTCAGATCAATGCTCAATGCCCTTCTCATCAAAATGCTCCGTTACCTCTGTCGTAACAATGCTCCATGACACCTGCCATCATAATATTCCACGGCCTTGTCATCACAAGGCTCCATGACCCTTGTCATCACAATGCTCCAAGATCCATGTAATCACAATGCTCCATGCCCTTGTCATCACAAAGCTCCATGACGCATGTCATCAGAATGTTCCATGGTCTTCTCCTCACAATGCTCCATGCCCTTGTCATCACAATGCTCGAAGACTCCAGTAATCACAATGTTCCATTCCCTTTTTCATCAGAATGCTCCATTAGATTTTTCATCACAAGTCTCCATGGTCATCTCCTCACAATGCTCCAAGACCTTGTCATCACCATGCTCCATTCCCTTGTCATCACAATGCTCCATGACCCCTGTCATCACAATACTCCATGAACATTATCAGCCCAATTCTCTATGACCTTCTCATCACAATGCTCCATGACCAATATCATCACAATGCTCCATGACCACTGTCATCACAACACTCCATGACACCTGACAACACAATGATCTGGGACTCTTGTCATCACAATGCTCCAAGACCCCTGTAATCACAATGCTCCATGACCCCTGTCATCACAATACTCCATGAACATTTTCAGCCCAATGTTCAATGACCCTTGTCATCACAATGATCCATGCCCATGTCATCCCAATGTTCCATGACGCATGTATTCACAATGCTCCATGACGCTTGTCATCACAGTGCTCCATGACACCTGTCATCACAATGCTCCATGCCTTCGTCAGCAAAATGCTACATGACATTGTCATTACAATGCTCTATGCACTTGTCATCACAATACTCCATTTCCATTGTCATCACAATCCTCCATGAACTTTGGGATCACATTGCTTCATGCCCTTGTCATCACAATGCTCCATGCTCCTTGAAATCAAAATGATCCATGACCTCTGTCATCACAATGCTCCAAACCCTTGTGATCACAATGTTCCATAACACTTGTCCTCACAACGCTCCATGATGCCTGTCATCACAATAATCCATGCCCTTTTCATCACAATGCTCCATGACCTTTGTCATCACAATTCTCAATACACTTGTCATCACAATGCTCCCTGACACTTGTCGTCAGAATGCTCCTTGAACCCTGTCACGAAAAGGCTCCATGCCTTTTTCATCACAAAGCCCCATGCCCTTTTCATCCCAATGCTCCATGCCATTGTCATCAAAATACTCCACAAGCTTGTCATCAGAATGCTCCATGACCCTTGGCATCACAATTCTCCATGCACTTGTCAGCACAATGCTCCCTGACACTTGTCATCACAATGCTCTAAGCCATTGTCATCACAATGCTCCATTACCTTTGTGATCAGAATCCTCAATGGAAGTTTGCATCACAATGCTCCATGCCATTGTCATCACAATGGGCCATTACATATGTCATCACAGTGCTCCCTGACACATCCCTTTACAATACTGCATTACCTGGTCATCACAATGCTCCCTGCCATTCTCATCACAATGCACCACACACTTGTCATCAAAATGCTCCATGACCTTTGTCATCACAAAGCTCCATGACCCTTGGCATCACAATGCTCCATGTCATTGTCATCACAATGCTCCATGAACCCTCTCATCACATTGCTCCATGCCCTTGTCATCACAAAGCTCCATGGCACTTGTCATCACAATGCTCGATGCCCTTCTCATCACAATGCTCCATGCCCTTGTCATTACAATCCTCCATGACCCATGTATCACAGTGTACCGTGCCCTTGTCATCACAATGCGCCATGCCCACTCTCATCACAATAATCCATGAAATATTTCAGACCAATGCTCAATGCACTTCTCATCACAATGCTCCATTACCTCTGTCATAACAAGCTCCATGACCCCTGCCATCACAATGTTCCACGGGCTTGTCATCACAAGGCTCCAGGACCCTTGTCAGCACAATGCTCCAAGACCCATGTAATCACAATGCTCCATGCCCTTGTCATCACAAAGCTCCATGACGCATGTCATCACAATGTTCCATGGCCTTCGCCTCACAATGCTCCATGCCCTTGTCATCACAATGCTTCAAGACGCCCGTAATCACAATGCTCCATGCCCCTTGTCATAAGAATGCTCCATTAGACTTGTCATCACAAGTCTCCATGGTCATCTCATCACAATGCTCCAAGACCTTGTCATCAACATGCTCCATTGCCTTGTCATCACAATGCTCCATGACCCCTGTCATCACAATACTCCATGCCCATTTTTTGCCCAATGCTCCATGACCCTTGTCATCACAATGATCCATGCCCTTGTCATCACAATGCTCCATGCACTTGTCAGCACAATGCTCCCTGATCCTTTTCATCACAATGCTCCAAACCATTGTCACCACAATGCTCCATTACCTTTGTCATCAGAATCCTCCATGACACTTGGCATCACAATGCTCCATGCCATTGTCATCACAATGCTCCATGACCCCTGTCATCACAATGCTCCGTGACTACAGTCATCACAATGCTTCATAACGTTTGTCATCACAACAATCCATGCCCGCGTCATCACAAGGCTCTGTGACCTTTGTAACCACAATGCTCCATGAACTTTTCATCACAATGCTCCGTGACCCTTGTCATCACAATGCTCCATGCCTTTGTCAGAACAATGCTCCATGACCCTTGTCATCAAATTGTGCCATGCGCTTTTCACCACAATGATCCACAACCTTGTCATCGCTATGCTCCATAAACCTTGTAATCACAATGCTCCATGCACTTCTCATCCAAATACTCTCTCACATGAGATATCACAATGTTCCATCACTAGTCATCACAATCCTCCCTCACCCCTGTTATCACAATGTTCCATGACCCCTGTCATCACAATGCTACATCCCCTTATCAGCACAATATTCCATGATCCCTGACATCACAATGTTCCATAACCCTTGTCATCAAAATGCTCCATGACCCTTTTCATCCCAAAGCTCCATGACCACTGGCATCACAATGTTCTATAACCCCTGGCATCAAAATGTTCCATTACACTTTTCATCAAATTGCTGCATGACCCTGTCCTCAAAATGCTCCCTGCCCTTCTCATCACAATGCACCACACACTTGTCATCAAAATGCTCCATTACCTTTGTCATCACAAAGCTCCATGACCCTTGGCATCACAATGCTCCATGTCATTGTCATCACAATGCTCCATGAACCCTCTCATCACATTGCTCCATGTCCTTGTCATCACAAAGCTCCATGACACTTGTCATCACAACGCTCGATGCCATTCTCATCACAATGCTCCATGACCTTGTCATTACAATCCTCCATGACCCATGTATCACAGTGTACCGTGCCCTTGTCATGACAAACCGCCATGCCCACTCTCATCACAGTAATCCATGAAACATTTCAGATCAATGCTCAATGCCCTTCTCATCACAATGCTCCGTTACCTCTGTCATAACAATGCTCCATGACACCTGCCATCATAATATTCCACGGCCTTGTCATCACAAGGCTCCATGACCCTTGTCATCACAATGCTCCAAGATCCATGTAATCACAATGCTCCATGCCCTTGTCATCACAAAGCTCCATGATGCATGTCATCAGAATGTTCCATGGTCTTCTCCTCACAATGCTCCATGCCCTTGTCATCACAATGCTCGAAGACTCCAGTAATCACAATGTTCCATTCCCTTTTTCATCAGAATGCTCCATTAGATTTGTCATCACAAGTCTCCATGGTCATCTCCTCACAATGCTCCAAGACCTTGTCATCACCATGCTCCATTCCCTTGTCATCACAATGCTCCATGACCCCTGTCATCACAATACTCCATGAACATTTTCAGCCCAATTCTCTATGACCTTCTCATCACAATGCTCCATGACCAATATCATCACAATGCTCCATGACCACTGTCATCACAACACTCCATGACACCTGACAACACAATGATCCGGGACTCTTGTCATCACAATGCTCCAAGACCCCTGTAATCACAATGCTCCATGACCCCTGTCATCACAATACTCCATGAACATTTTCAGCCTAATGCTCCATGACCCTTGTCATCACAATGATCCATGCCCATGTTATCCCAATGTTCCATGACCCATGTATTCACAATGCTCCATGACGCTTGTCATCACAGTGCTCCATGACACCTGTCATCACAATGCTCCATGCCTTTGTCAGCAAAATGCTACATGACCTTGTCATTACAATGCTCTATGCACTTGTCATCACAATACTCCATTTCCATTGTCATCACAATCCTCCATGAACTTTGGGATCACATTGCTTCATGCCCTTGTCATCACAATGCTCCATGCTCCTTGAAATCAAAATGATCCATGACCTCTGTCATCACAATGCTCCAAACCCTTGTGATCACAATGTTCCATAACACTTGTCCTCACAACGCTCCATGATGCCTGTCATCACAATAATCCATGCCCTTTTCATCACAATGCTCCATGACCTTTGTCATCACAATTCTCAATACACTTGTCATCACAATGCTCCCTGACACTTGTCGTCAGAATGCTCCTTGAACCCTGTCACGAAAAGGCTCCATGCCTTTTTCATCACATAGCCCCATGCCCTTTTCATCCCAATGCTCCATGCCATTGTCATCAAAATACTCCACAAGCTTGTCATCAGAATGCTCCATGACCCTTGGCATCACAATTCTCCATGCACTTGTCAGCACAATGCTCCCTGACACTTGTCATCACAATGCTCCAAGCCATTGTCATCACAATGCTCCATTACCTTTGTGATCAGAATCCTCAATGGAAGTTTGCATCACAAAGCTCCATGCCATTGTCATCACAATGGGCAATTACATATGTCATCACAATGCTCCCTGACACCTCCCTTTACAATACTGCATTACCTGGTCATCACAATGCTCCCTGCCATTCTCATCACAATGCACCACACACTTGTCATCAAAATGCTCCATGACCTTTGTCATCACAAAGCTCCATGACCCTTGGCATCACAATGCTCCATGTCATTGTCATCACAATGCTCCATGAACCCTCTCATCACATTGCTCCATGCCCTTGTCATCACAAAGCTCCATGGCACTTGTCATCACAATGCTCGATGCCCTTCTCATCACAATGCTCCATGCCCTTGTCATTACAATCCTCCATGACCCATGTATCACAGTGTACCGTGCCCTTGTCATCACAATGCGCCATGCCCACTCTCATCACAATAATCCATGAAATATTTCAGAACAATGCTCAATGCACTTCTCATCACAATGCTCCATTACCTCTGTCATAACAAGCTCCATGACCCCTGCCATCACAATGTTCCACGGCCTTGTCATCACAAGGCTCCAGGACCCTTGTCAGCACAATGCTCCAAGACCCATGTAATCACAATGCTCCATGCCCTTGTCATCACAAAGCTCCATGACGCATGTCATCACAATGTTCCATGGCCTTCGCCTCACAATGCTCCATGCCCTTGTCATCACAATGCTTCAAGACCCCCGTAATCACAATGCTCCATGCCCCTTTTCATAAGAATGCCCCATTAGACTTGTCCTCACAAGTCTCCATGGTCATCTCATCACAATGCTCCAAGACCTTGTCATCAACATGCTCCATTCCCTTGTCATCACAATGCTCCATGACCCCTGTCATCACAATACTCCATGCCCATTTTTTGCCCAATGCTCCATGACCCTTGTCATCACAATGATCCATGCCCTTGTCATCACAATGCTCCATGCACTTGTCAGCACAATGCTCCCTGATCCTTGTCATCACAATGCTCCAAACCATTGTCACCACAATGCTCCATTACCTTTGTCATCAGAATCCTCCATGACACTTGGCATCACAATGCTCCATGCCATTGTCATCACAATGCTCCATGACCCCTGTCATCACAATGCTCCGTGACTACAGTCATCACAATGCTTCATAACGTTTGTCATCACAACAATCCATGCCCGCGTCATCACAAGGCTCTGTGACCTTTGTAACCACAATGCTCCATGAACTTTTCATCACAATGCTCCGTGACACTTGTCATCACAATGCTCCATGCCTTTGTCAGAACAATGCTCCATGACCCTTGTCATCAAATTGTGCCATGCGCTTTTCACCACAATGATCCACAACCTTGTCATCGCTATGCTCCATAAACCTTGTAATCACAATGCTCCATGCACTTCTCATCCAAATACTCTCTCACATGAGATATCACAATGTTCCATCACTAGTCATCACAATCCTCCCTCACCCCTGTTATCACAATGTTCCATGACACCTGTCATCACAATGCTACATCCCCTTATCAGCACAATGTTCCATGACCCCTGACATCACAATGTTCCATAACCCTTGTCATCAAAATGCTCCATGACCCTTTTCATCCCAAAGCTCC
Source organism: Mesoplodon densirostris (assembly GCF_025265405.1). NCBI lineage: Eukaryota > Metazoa > Chordata > Mammalia > Artiodactyla > Ziphiidae > Mesoplodon > Mesoplodon densirostris. Next base: position 9,547,506 of record NW_026778195.1, on the reverse strand, counting down.
ATGACCCCTGGCATCACAATGTTCTATAACCCCTGGCATCAAAATGTTCCATTACACTTTTCATCAAATTGCTGCATGACCCTGTCCTCAAAATGCTCCCTGCCCTTCTCATCACAATGCACCACACACTTGTCATCAAAATGCTCCATGACCTTTGTCATCACAAAGCTCCATGACCCTTGGCATCACAATGCTCCATGTCATTGTCATCACAATGCTCCATGAACCCTCTCATCACATTGCTCCATGTCCTTGTCATCACAAAGCTCCATGACACTTGTCATCACAACGCTCGATGCCATTCTCATCACAATGCTCCATGACCTTGTCATTACAATCCTCCATGACCCATGTATCACAGTGTACCGTGCCCTTGTCATGACAAACCGCCATGCCCACTCTCATCACAGTAATCCATGAAACATTTCAGATCAATGCTCAATGCCCTTCTCATCACAATGCTCCTTTACCTCTGTCATAACAATGCTCCATGACACCTGCCATCATAATATTCCACGGCCTTGTCATCACAAGGCTCCATGACCCTTGTCATCACAATGCTCCAAGATCCATGTAATCACAATGCTCCATGCCCTTGTCATCACAAAGCTCCATGATGCATGTCATCAGAATGTTCCATGGTCTTCTCCTCACAATGCTCCATGCCCTTGTCATCACAATGCTCGAAGACTCCTGTAATCACAATGTTCCATTCCCTTTTTCATCAGAATGCTCCATTAGATTTGTCATCACAAGTCTCCATGGTCATCTCCTCACAATGCTCCAAGACCTTGTCATCACCATGCTCCATTCCCTTGTCATCACAATGCTCCATGACCCCTGTCATCACAATACTCCATGAACATTTTCAGCCCAATTCTCTATGACCTTCTCATCACAATGCTCCATGAGCAATATCATCACAATGCTCCATGACCACTGTCATCACAACACTCCATGACACCTGACAACACAATGATCCGGGACTCTTGTCATCACAATGCTCCAAGACCCCTGTAATCACAATGCTCCATGACCCCTGTCATCACAATACTCCATGAACATTTTCAGCCCAATGCTCCATGACCCTTGTCATCACAATGATCCATGCCCATGTTATCCCAATGTTCCATGACCCATGTATTCACAATGCTCCATTACGCTTGTCATCACAGTGCTCCATGACACCTGTCATCACAATGCTCCATGCTTTTGTCAGCAAAATGCTACATGACCTTGTCATTACAATGCTCTATGCACTTGTCATCACAATACTCCATTTCCATTGTCATCACAATCCTCCATGAACTTTGGGATCACATTGCTTCATGCCCTTGTCATCACAATGCTCCATGCTCCTTGAAATCAAAATGATCCATGACCTCTGTCATCACAATGCTCCAAACCCTTGTGATCACAATGTTCCATAACACTTGTCCTCACAACGCTCCATGATGCCTGTCATCACAATAATCCATGCCCTTTTCATCACAATGCTCCATGACCTTTGTCATCACAATTCTCAATACACTTGTCATCACAATGCTCCCTGACACTTTTCGTCAGAATGCTCCTTGAACCCTGTCACGAAAAGGCTCCATGCCTTTTTCATCACAAAGCCCCATGCCCTTTTCATCCCAATGCTCCATGCCATTGTCATCAAAATACTCCACAAGCTTGTCATCAGAATGCTCCATGACCCTTGGCATCACAATTCTCCATGCACTTGTCAGCACAATGCTCCCTGACACTTGTCATCACAATGCTCCAAGCCATTGTCATCACAATGCTCCATTACCTTTGTGATCAGAATCCTCAATGGAAGTTTGCATCACAAAGCTCCATGCCATTGTCATCACAATGGGCCATTACATATGTCATCACAATGCTCCCTGACACCTCCCTTTACAATACTGCATTACCTGGTCATCACAATGCTCCCTGCCATTCTCATCACAATGCACCACACACTTGTCATCAAAATGCTCCATGACCTTTGTCATCACAAAGCTCCATGACCCTTGGCATCACAATGCTCCATGTCATTGTCATCACAATGCTCCATGAACCCTCTCATCACATTGCTCCATGCCCTTGTCATCACAAAGCTCCATGGCACTTGTCATCACAATGCTCGATGCCCTTCTCATCACAATGCTCCATGCCCTTGTCATTACAATCCTCCATGACCCATGTATCACAGTGTACCGTGCCCTTGTCATCACAATGCGCCATGCCCACTCTCATCACAATAATCCATGAAATATTTCAGACCAATGCTCAATGCACTTCTCATCACAATGCTCCATTACCTCTGTCATAACAAGCTCCATGACCCCTGCCATCACAATGTTCCACGGCCTTGTCATCACAAGGCTCCAGGACCCTTGTCAGCACAATGCTCCAAGACCCATGTAATCACAATGCTCCATGCCCTTGTCATCACAAAGCTCCATGACGCATGTCATCACAATGTTCCATGGCCTTCGCCTCACAATGCTCCATGCCCTTGTCATCACAATGCTTCAAGACCCCCGTAATCACAATGCTCCATGCCCCTTTTCATAAGAATGCTCCATTAGACTTGTCCTCACAAGTCTCCATGGTCATCTCATCACAATGCTCCAAGACCTTGTCATCAACATGCTCCATTCCCTTGTCATCACAATGCTCCATGACCCCTGTCATCAGAATACTCCATGCCCATTTTTTGCCCAATGCTCCATGACCCTTGTCATCACAATGATCCATGCCCTTGTCATCACAATGCTCCATGCACTTGTCAGCACAATGCTCCCTGATCCTGGTCATCACAATGCTCCAAACCATTGTCACCACAATGCTCCATTACCTTTGTCATCAGAATCCTCCATGACACTTGGCATCACAATGCTCCATGCCATTGTCATCACAATGCTCCATGACCCCTGTCATCACAATGCTCCGTGACTACAGTCATCACAATGCTTCATAACGTTTGTCATCACAACAATCCATGCCCGCGTCATCACAAGGCTCTGTGACCTTTGTAACCACAATGCTCCATGAACTTTTCATCACAATGCTCCGTGACCCTTGTCATCACAATGCTCCATGCCTTTGTCAGAACAATGCTCCATGACCCTTGTCATCAAATTGTGCCATGCGCTTTTCACCACAATGATCCACAACATTGTCATCGCTATGCTCCATAAACCTTGTAATCACAATGCTCCATGCACTTCTCATCCAAATACTCTCTCACATGAGATATCACAGTGTTCCATCACTAGTCATCACAATCCTCCCTCACCCCTGTTATCACAATGTTCCATGACCCCTGTCATCACAATGCTACATCCCCTTATCAGCACAATGTTCCATGATCCCTGACATCACAATGTTCCATAACCCTTGTCATCAAAATGCTCCATGACCCTTTTCATCCCAAAGCTCCATGACCACTGGCATCACAATGTTCTATAACCCCTGGCATCAAAATGTTCCATTACATTTTTCATCAAATTGCTGCATGACCCTGTCCTCAAAATGCTCCCTGCCCTTCTCATCACAATGCACCACACACTTGTCATCAAAATGCTCCATGACCTTTGTCATCACAAAGCTCCATGACCCTTGGCATCACAATGCTCCATGTCATTGTCATCACAATGCTCCATGAACCCTCTCATCACATTGCTCCATGCCCTTGTCATCACAAAGCTCCATGGCACTTGTCATCACAATGCTCGATGCCCTTCTCATCACAATGCTCCATGCCCTTGTCATTACAATCCTCCATGACCCATGTATCACAGTGTACCGTGCCCTTGTCATCACAATGCGCCATGCCCACTCTCATCACAATAATCCATGAAATATTTCAGACCAATGCTCAATGCACTTCTCATCACAATGCTCCATTACCTCTGTCATAACAAGCTCCATGACCCCTGCCATCACAATGTTCCACGGCCTTGTCATCACAAGGCTCCAGGACCCTTGTCAGCACAATGCTCCAAGACCCATGTAATCACAATGCTCCATGCCCTTGTCATCACAAAGCTCCATGACGCATGTCATCACAATGTTCCATGGCCTTCGCCTCACAATGCTCCATGCCCTTGTCATCACAATGCTTCAAGACGCCCGTAATCACAATGCTCCATGCCCCTTGTCATAAGAATGCTCCATTAGACTTGTCATCACAAGTCTCCATGGTCATCTCATCACAATGCTCCAAGACCTTGTCATCACCATGCTCCATTGCCTTGTCATCACAATGCTCCATGACCCCTGTCATCACAATACTCCATGCCCATTTTTTGCCCAATGCTCCATGACCCTTGTCATCACAATGATCCATGCCCTTGTCATCACAATGCTCCATGCACTTGTCAGCACAATGCTCCCTGATCCTTGTCATCACAATGCTCCAAACCATTGTCACCACAATGCTCCATTACCTTTGTCATCAGAATCCTCCATGACACTTGGCATCACAATGCTCCATGCCATTGTCATCACAATGCTCCATGACCCCTGTCATCACAATGCTCCGTGACTACAGTCATCACAATGCTTCATAACGTTTGTCATCACAACAATCCATGCCCGCGTCATCACAAGGCTCTGTGACCTTTGTAACCACAATGCTCCATGAACTTTTCATCACAATGCTCCGTGACCCTTGTCATCACAATGCTCCATGCCTTTGTCAGAACAATGCTCCATGACCCTTGTCATCAAATTGTGCCATGCGCTTTTCACCACAATGATCCACAACCTTGTCATCGCTATGCTCCATAAACCTTGTAATCACAATGCTCCATGCACTTCTCATCCAAATACTCTCTCACATGAGATATCACAATGTTCCATCACTAGTCATCACAATCCTCCCTCACCCCTGTTATCACAATGTTCCATGACCCCTGTCATCACAATGCTACATCCCCTTATCAGCACAATATTCCATGATCCCTGACATCACAATGTTCCATAACCCTTGTCATCAAAATGCTCCATGACCCTTTTCATCCCAAAGCTCCATGACCACTGGCATCACAATGTTCTATAACCCCTGGCATCAAAATGTTCCATTACACTTTTCATCAAATTGCTGCATGACCCTGTCCTCAAAATGCTCCCTGCCCTTCTCATCACAATGCACCACACACTTGTCATCAAAATGCTCCATTACCTTTGTCATCACAAAGCTCCATGACCCTTGGCATCACAATGCTCCATGTCATTGTCATCACAATGCTCCATGAACCCTCTCATCACATTGCTCCATGTCCTTGTCATCACAAAGCTCCATGACACTTGTCATCACAACGCTCGATGCCATTCTCATCACAATGCTCCATGACCTTGTCATTACAATCCTCCATGACCCATGTATCACAGTGTACCGTGCCCTTGTCATGACAAACCGCCATGCCCACTCTCATCACAGTAATCCATGAAACATTTCAGATCAATGCTCAATGCCCTTCTCATCACAATGCTCCGTTACCTCTGTCATAACAATGCTCCATGACACCTGCCATCATAATATTCCACGGCCTTGTCATCACAAGGCTCCATGACCCTTGTCATCACAATGCTCCAAGATCCATGTAATCACAATGCTCCATGCCCTTGTCATCACAAAGCTCCATGATGCATGTCATCAGAATGTTCCATGGTCTTCTCCTCACAATGCTCCATGCCCTTGTCATCACAATGCTCGAAGACTCCAGTAATCACAATGTTCCATTCCCTTTTTCATCAGAATGCTCCATTAGATTTGTCATCACAAGTCTCCATGGTCATCTCCTCACAATGCTCCAAGACCTTGTCATCACCATGCTCCATTCCCTTGTCATCACAATGCTCCATGACCCCTGTCATCACAATACTCCATGAACATTTTCAGCCCAATTCTCTATGACCTTCTCATCACAATGCTCCATGACCAATATCATCACAATGCTCCATGACCACTGTCATCACAACACTCCATGACACCTGACAACACAATGATCCGGGACTCTTGTCATCACAATGCTCCAAGACCCCTGTAATCACAATGCTCCATGACCCCTGTCATCACAATACTCCATGAACATTTTCAGCCCAATGCTCCATGACCCTTGTCATCACAATGATCCATGCCCATGTTATCCCAATGTTCCATGACCCATGTATTCACAATGCTCCATGACGCTTGTCATCACAGTGCTCCATGACACCTGTCATCACAATGCTCCATGCCTTTGTCAGCAAAATGCTACATGACCTTGTCATTACAATGCTCTATGCACTTGTCATCACAATACTCCATTTCCATTGTCATCACAATCCTCCATGAACTTTGGGATCACATTGCTTCATGCCCTTGTCATCACAATGCTCCATGCTCCTTGAAATCAAAATGATCCATGACCTCTGTCATCACAATGCTCCAAACCCTTGTGATCACAATGTTCCATAACACTTGTCCTCACAACGCTCCATGATGCCTGTCATCACAATAATCCATGCCCTTTTCATCACAATGCTCCATGACCTTTGTCATCACAATTCTCAATACACTTGTCATCACAATGCTCCCTGACACTTGTCGTCAGAATGCTCCTTGAACCCTGTCACGAAAAGGCTCCATGCCTTTTTCATCACAAAGCCCCATGCCCTTTTCATCCCAATGCTCCATGCCATTGTCATCAAAATACTCCACAAGCTTGTCATCAGAATGCTCCATGACCCTTGGCATCACAATTCTCCATGCACTTGTCAGCACAATGCTCCCTGACACTTGTCATCACAATGCTCCAAGCCATTGTCATCACAATGCTCCATTACCTTTGTGATCAGAATCCTCAATGGAAGTTTGCATCACAAAGCTCCATGCCATTGTCATCACAATGGGCCATTACATATGTCATCACAATGCTCCCTGACACCTCCCTTTACAATACTGCATTACCTGGTCATCACAATGCTCCCTGCCATTCTCATCACAATGCACCACACACTTGTCATCAAAATGCTCCATGACCTTTGTCATCACAAAGCTCCATGACCCTTGGCATCACAATGCTCCATGTCATTGTCATCACAATGCTCCATGAACCCTCTCATCACATTGCTCCATGCCCTTGTCATCACAAAGCTCCATGGCACTTGTCATCACAATGCTCGATGCCCTTCTCATCACAATGCTCCATGCCCTTGTCATTACAATCCTCCATGACCCATGTATCACAGTGTACCGTGCCCTTGTCATCACAATGCGCCATGCCCACTCTCATCACAATAATCCATGAAATATTTCAGACCAATGCTCAATGCACTTCTCATCACAATGCTCCATTACCTCTGTCATAACAAGCTCCATGACCCCTGCCATCACAATGTTCCACGGCCTTGTCATCACAAGGCTCCAGGACCCTTGTCAGCACAATGCTCCAAGACCCATGTAATCACAATGCTCCATGCCCTTGTCATCACAAAGCTCCATGACGCATGTCATCACAATGTTCCATGGCCTTCGCCTCACAATGCTCCATGCCCTTGTCATCACAATGCTTCAAGACCCCCGTAATCACAATGCTCCATGCCCCTTTTCATAAGAATGCTCCATTAGACTTGTCCTCACAAGTCTCCATGGTCATCTCATCACAATGCTCCAAGACCTTGTCATCAACATGCTCCATTCCCTTGTCATCACAATGCTCCATGACCCCTGTCATCACAATACTCCATGCCCATTTTTTGCCCAATGCTCCATGACCCTTGTCATCACAATGATCCATGCCCTTGTCATCACAATGCTCCATGCACTTGTCAGCACAATGCTCCCTGATCCTTGTCATCACAATGCTCCAAACCATTGTCACCACAATGCTCCATTACCTTTGTCATCAGAATCCTCCATGACACTTGGCATCACAATGCTCCATGCCATTGTCATCACAATGCTCCATGACCCCTGTCATCACAATGCTCCGTGACTACAGTCATCACAATGCTTCATAACGTTTGTCATCACAACAATCCATGCCCGCGTCATCACAAGGCTCTGTGACCTTTGTAACCACAATGCTCCATGAACTTTTCATCACAATGCTCCGTGACCCTTGTCATCACAATGCTCCATGCCTTTGTCAGAACAATGCTCCATGACCCTTGTCATCAAATTGTGCCATGCGCTTTTCACCACAATGATCCACAACATTGTCATCGCTATGCTCCATAAACCTTGTAATCACGATGCTCCATGCACTTCTCATCCAAATACTCTCTCACATGAGATATCACAGTGTTCCATCACTAGTCATCACAATCCTCCCTCACCCCTGTTATCACAATGTTCCATGACCCCTGTCATCACAATGCTACATCCCCTTATCAGCACAATGTTCCATGATCCCTGACATCACAATGTTCCATAACCCTTGTCATCAAAATGCTCCATGACCCTTTTCATCCCAAAGCTCCATGACCACTGGCATCACAATGTTCTATAACCCCTGGCATCAAAATGTTCCATTACATTTTTCATCAAATTGCTGCATGACCCTGTCCTCAAAATGCTCCCTGCCCTTCTCATCACAATGCACCACACACTTGTCATCAAAATGCTCCATGACCTTTGTCATCACAAAGCTCCATGACCCTTGGCATCACAATGCTCCATGTCATTGTCATCACAATGCTCCATGAACCCTCTCATCACATTGCTCCATGTCCTTGTCATCACAAAGCTCCATGACACTTGTCATCACAATGCTCGATGCCATTCTCATCACAATGCTCCATGACCTTGTCATTACAATCCTCCATGACCCATGTATCACAGTGTACCGTGCCCTTGTCATGACAAACCGCCATGCCCACTCTCATCACAGTAATCCATGAAATATTTCAGATCAATGCTCAATGCCCTTCTCATCAAAATGCTCCGTTACCTCTGTCGTAACAATGCTCCATGACACCTGCCATCATAATATTCCACGGCCTTGTCATCACAAGGCTCCATGACCCTTGTCATCACAATGCTCCAAGATCCATGTAATCACAATGCTCCATGCCCTTGTCATCACAAAGCTCCATGACGCATGTCATCAGAATGTTCCATGGTCTTCTCCTCACAATACTCCATGCCCTTGTCATCACAATGCTCGAAGACTCCAGTAATCACAATGTTCCATTCCCTTTTTCATCAGAATGCTCCATTAGATTTGTCATCACAAGTCTCCATGGTCATCTCCTCAAAATGCTCCAAGACCTTGTCATCACCATGCTCCATTCCCTTGTCATCACAATGCTCCATGACCCCTGTCATCACAATACTCCATGAACATTTTCAGCCCAATTCTCTATGACCTTCTCATCACAATGCTCCATGAGCAATATCATCACAATGCTCCATGACCACTGTCATCACAACACTCCATGACACCTGACAACACAATGATCCGGGACTCTTGTCATCACAATGCTCCAAGACCCCTGTAATCACAATGCTCCATGACCCCTGTCATCACAATACTCCATGAACATTTTCAGCCCAATGCTCCATGACCCTTGTCATCACAATGATCCATGCCCATGTTATCCCAATGTTCCATGACCCATGTATTCACAATGCTCCATGACGCTTGTCATCACAGTGCTCCATGACACCTGTCATCACAATGCTCCATGCCTTTGTCAGCAAAATGCTACATGACCTTGTCATTACAATGCTCTATGCACTTGTCATCACAATACTCCATTTCCATTGTCATCACAATCCTCCATGAACTTTGGGATCACATTGCTTCATGCCCTTGTCATCACAATGCTCCATGCTCCTTGAAATCAAAATGATCCATGACCTCTGTCATCACAATGCTCCAAACCCTTGTGATCACAATGTTCCATAACACTTGTCCTCACAACGCTCCATGATGCCTGTCATCACAATAATCCATGCCCTTTTCATCACAATGCTCCATGACCTTTGTCATCACAATTCTCAATACACTTGTCATCACAATGCTCCCTGACACTTGTCGTCAGAATGCTCCTTGAACCCTGTCACGAAAAGGCTCCATGCCTTTTTCATCACAAAGCCCCATGCCCTTTTCATCCCAATGCTCCATGCCATTGTCATCAAAATACTCCACAAGCTTGTCATCAGAATGCTCCATGACCCTTGGCATCACAATTCTCCATGCACTTGTCAGCACAATGCTCCCTGACACTTGTCATCACAATGCTCCAAGCCATTGTCATCACAATGCTCCATTACCTTTGTGATCAGAATCCTCAATGGAAGTTTGCATCACAATGCTCCATGCCATTGTCATCACAATGGGCCATTACATATGTCATCACAATGCTCCCTGACACCTCTCTTTACAATACTGCATTACCTGGTCATCACAATGCTCCCTGCCGTTCTCATCACAATGCACCACACCCTTGTCATCAAAATGCTCCATGACCTTTGTCATCACAAAGCTCCATGACCCTTGGCATCACAATGCTCCATGTCATTGTCATCACAATGCTCCATGAACCCTCTCATCACATTGCTCCATGCCCTTGTCATCACAAAGCTCCATGGCACTTGTCATCACAATGCTCGATGCCCTTCTCATCACAATGCTCCATGCCCTTGTCATTACAATCCTCCATGACCCATGTATCACAGTGTACCGTGCCCTTGTCATCACAATGCGCCATGCCCACTCTCATCACAATAATCCATGAAATATTTCAGATCAATGCTCAATGCACTTCTCATCACAATGCTCCATTACCTCTGTCATAACAAGCTCCATGACCCCTGCCATCACAATGTTCCACGGCCTTGTCATCACAAGGCTCCAGGACCCTTGTCAGCACAATGCTCCAAGACCCATGTAATCACAATGCTCCATGCCCTTGTCATCACAAAGCTCCATGACGCATGTCATCACAATGTTCCATGGCCTTCGCCTCACAATGCTCCATGCCCTTGTCATCACAATGCTTCAAGACCCCCGTAATCACAATGCTCCATGCCCCTTTTCATAAGAATGCTCCATTAGACTTGTCCTCACAAGTCTCCATGGTCATCTCATCACAATGCTCCAAGACCTTGTCATCAACATGCTCCATTCCCTTGTCATCACAATGCTCCATGACCCCGGTCATCACAATACTCCATGCACATTTTTAGCCCAATGCTCCATGACCCTTGTCATCACAATGATCCATGCCCTTGTCATCACAATGCTCCATGCACTTGTCAGCACAATGCTCCCTGTTCCTTGTCATCACAATGCTCCAAGCCATTGTCACCACAATGCTCCATTACCTTTGTCATCAGAATCCTCCGTGACACTTGGCATCACAGTGCTCCATGCCATTGTCATCACAATGCTCCATGACCCCTGTCATCACAATGCTCCGTGACTACAGTCATCACAATGCTTCATAACGTTTGTCATCACAACAATCCATGCCCGCGTCATCACAAGGCTCTGTGACCTTTGTAACCACAATGCTCCATGAACTTTTCATCACAATGCTCCGTGACCCTTGTCATCACAATGCTCCATGCCTTTGTCAGAACAATGCTCCATGACCCTTGTCATCAAATTGTGCCATGCGCTTTTCACCACAATGATCCACAACCTTGTCATCGCTATGCTCCATAAACCTTGTAATCACAATGCTCCATGCACTTCTCATCCAAATACTCTCTCACATGAGATATCACAATGTTCCATCACTAGTCATCACAATCCTCCCTCACCCCTGTTATCACAATGTTCCATGACCCCTGTCATCACAATGCTACATCCCCTTATCAGCACAATGTTCCATGATCCCTGACATCACAATGTTCCATAACCCTTGTCATCAAAATGCTCCATGACCCTTTTCATCCCAAAGCTCCATGACCCCTGGCATCACAATGTTCTATAACCCCTGGCATCAAAATGTTCCATTACACTTTTCATCAAATTGCTGCATGACCCTGTCCTCAAAATGCTCCCTGCCCTTCTCATCACAATGCACCACACACTTGTCATCAAAATGCTCCATGACCTTTGTAATCACAAAGCTCCATGACCCTTGGCATCACAATGCTCCATATCATTGTCATCACAATGCTCCATGAACCCTCTCATCACATTGCTCCATGTCCTTGTCATCACAAAGCTCCATGACACTTGTCATCACAATGCTCGATGCCATTCTCATCACAATGCTCCATGACCTTGTCATTACAATCCTCCATGACCCATGTATCACAGTGTACCGTGCCCTTGTCATGACAAACCGCCATGCCCACTCTCATCACAGTAATCCATGAAACATTTCAGATCAATGCTCAATGCCCTTCTCATCACAATGCTCCGTTACCTCTGTCGTAACAATGCTCCATGACACCTGCCATCATAATATTCCACGGCCTTGTCATCACAAGGCTCCATGACCCTTGTCATCACAATGCTCCAAGATCCATGTAATCACAATGCTCCATGCCCTTGTCATCACAAAGCTCCATGACGCATGTCATCAGAATGTTCCATGGTCTTCTCCTCACAATGCTCCATGCCCTTGTCATCACAATGCTCGAAGACTCCAGTAATCACAATGTTCCATTCCCTTTTTCATCAGAATGCTCCATTAGATTTGTCATCACAAGTCTCCATGGTCATCTCCTCACAATGCTCCAAGACCTTGTCATCACCATGCTCCATTCCCTTGTCATCACAATGCTCCATGACCCCTGTCATCACAATACTCCATGAACATTTTCAGCCCAATTCTCTATGACCTTCTCATCACAATGCTCCATGACCAATATCATAACAATGCTCCATGACCACTGTCATCACAACACTCCATGACACCTGACAACACAATGATCCGGGACTCTTGTCATCACAATGCTCCAAGACCCCTGTAATCACAATGCTCCATGACCCATGTCATCGCAATACTCCATGAACATTTTCAGCCCAATGCTCCATGACCCTTGTCATCACAATGATCCATGCCCATGTTATCCCAATGTTCCATGACCCATGTATTCACAATGCTCCATGACGCTTGTCATCACAGTGCTCCATGACACCTGTCATCACAATGCTCCATGCCTTTGTCAGCAAAATGCTACATGACCTTGTCATTACAATGCTCTATGCACTTGTCATCACAATACTCCATTTCCATTGTCATCACAATCCTCCATGAACTTTGGGATCACATTGCTTCATGCCCTTGTCATCACAATGCTCCATGCTCCTTGAAATCAAAATGATCCATGACCTCTGTCATCACAATGCTCCAAACACTTGTGATCACAATGTTCCATAACACTTGTCCTCACAACGCTCCATGATGCCTGTCATCACAATAATCCATGCCCTTTTCATCACAATGCTCCATGACCTTTGTCATCACAATTCTCAATACACTTGTCATCACAATGCTCCCTGACACTTGTCGTCAGAATGCTCCTTGAACCCTGTCACGAAAAGGCTCAATGCCTTTTTCATCACAAAGCCCCATGCCCTTTTCATCCCAATGCTCCATGCCATTGTCATCAAAATACTCCACAAGCTTGTCATCAGAATGCTCCATGACCCTTGTCATCACAATTCTCCATGCACTTGTCAGCACAATGCTCCCTGACACTTGTCATCACAATGCTCCAAACCATTGTCATCACAATGCTCCATTACCTTTGTGATCAGAATCCTCAATGGAAGTTTGCATCACAAAGCTCCATGCCATTGTCATCACAATGGGCCATTACATATGTCATCACAATGCTCCCTGACACCTCTCTTTACAATACTGCATTACCTGGTCATCACAATGCTCCCTGCCGTTCTCATCACAATGCACCACACCCTTGTCATCAAAATGCTCCATGACCTTTGTCATCACAAAGCTCCATGACCCTTGGCATCACAATGCTCCATGTCATTGTCATCACAATGCTCCATGAACCCTCTCATCACATTGCTCCATGCCCTTGTCATCACAAAGCTCCATGGCACTTGTCATCACAATTCTCGATGCCCTTCTCATCACAATGCTCCATGCCCTTGTCATTACAATCCTCCATGACCCATGTATCACAGTGTACCGTGCCCTTGTCATCACAATGCGCCATGCCCACTCTCATCACAATAATCCATGAAATATTTCAGATCAATGCTCAATGCACTTCTCATCACAATGCTCCATTACCTCTGTCATAAGAAGCTCCATGACCCCTGCCATCACAATGTTCCACGGCCTTGTCATCACAAGGCTCCAGGACCCTTGTCAGCACAATGCTCCAAGACCCATGTAATCACAATGCTCCATGCCCTTGTCATCACAAAGCTCCATGACACATGTCATCACAATGTTCCATGGCCTTCGCCTCACAATGCTCCATGCCCTTGTCATCACAATGCTTCAAGACCCCCGTAATCACAATGCTCCATGCCCCTTTTCATAAGAATGCTCCATTAGACTTGTCCTCACAAGTCTCCATGGTCATCTCATCACAATGCTCCAAGACCTTGTCATCAACATGCTCCATTCCCTTGTCATCACAATGCTCCATGACCCCTGTCATCACAATACTCCATGCACATTTTTAGCCCAATGCTCCATGACCCTTGTCATCACAATGATCCATGCCCTTGTCATCACAATGCTCCATGCACTTGTCAGCACAATGCTCCCTGATCCTTGTCATCACAATGCTCCAAACCATTGTCACCACAATGCTCCATTACCTTTGTCATCAGAATCCTCCATGACACTTGGCATCACAATGCTCCATGCCATTGTCATCACAATGCTCCATGACCCCTGTCATCACAATGCTCCGTGACTACAGTCATCACAATGCTTCATAACGTTTGTCATCACAACAATCCATGCCCGCGTCATCACAAGGCTCTGTGACCTTTGTAACCACAATGCTCCATGAACTTTTCATCACAATGCTCCGTGACCCTTGTCATCACAATGCTCCATGCCTTTGTCAGAACAATGCTCCATGACCCTTGTCATCAAATTGTGCCATGCGCTTTTCACCACAATGATCCACAACCTTGTCATCGCTATGCTCCATAAACCTTGTAATCACAATGCTCCATGCACTTCTCATCCAAATACTCTCTCACATGAGATATCACAATGTTCCATCACTAGTCATCACAATCCTCCCTCACCCCTGTTATCACAATGTTCCATGACCCCTGTCATCACAATGCTACATCCCCTTATCAGCACAATGTTCCATGACCCCTGACATCACAATGTTCCATAACCCTTGTCATCAAAATGCTCCATGACCCTTTTCATCCCAAAGCTCCATGACCCCTGGCATCACAATGTTCTATAACCCCTGGCATCAAAATGTTCCATTACACTTTTCATCAAATTGCTGCATGACCCTGTCCTCAAAATGCTCCCTGCCCTTCTCATCACAATGCACCACACACTTGTCATCAAAATGCTCCATGACCTTTGTCATCACAAAGCTCCATGACCCTTGGCATCACAATGCTCCATGTCATTGTCATCACAATGCTCCATGAACCCTCTCATCACATTGCTCCATGTCCTTGTCATCACAAAGCTCCATGACACTTGTCATCACAATGCTCGATGCCATTCTCATCACAATGCTCCATGACCTTGTCATTACAATCCTCCATGACCCATGTATCACAGTGTACCGTGCCCTTGTCATGACAAACCGCCATGCCCACTCTCATCACAGTAATCCATGAAACATTTCAGATCAATGCTCAATGCCCTTCTCATCACAATGCTCCGTTACCTCTGTCATAACAATGCTCCATGACACCTGCCATCATAATATTCCACGGCCTTGTCATCACAAGGCTCCATGACCCTTGTCATCACAATGCTCCAAGATCCATGTAATCACAATGCTCCATGCCCTTGTCATCACAAAGCTCCATGACGCATGTCATCAGAATGTTCCATGGTCTTCTCCTCACAATGCTCCATGCCCTTGTCATCACAATGCTCGAAGACTCCAGTAATCACAATGTTCCATTCCCTTTTTCATCAGAATGCTCCATTAGATTTGTCATCACAAGTCTCCATGGTCATCTCCTCACAATGCTCCAAGACCTTGTCATCACCATGCTCCATTCCCTTGTCATCACAATGCTCCATGACCCCTGTCATCACAATACTCCATGAACATTTTCAGCCCAATTCTCTATGACCTTCTCATCACAATGCTCCATGACCAATATCATCACAATGCTCCATGACCACTGTCATCACAACACTCCATGACACCTGACAACACAATGATCCGGGACTCTTGTCATCACAATGCTCCAAGACCCCTGTAATCACAATGCTCCATGACCCCTGTCATCACAATACTCCATGAACATTTTCAGCCCAATGCTCCATGACCCTTGTCATCACAATGATCCATGCCCATGTTATCCCAATGTTCCATGACCCATGTATTCACAATGCTCCATGACGCTTGTCATCACAGTGCTCCATGACACCTGTCATCACAATGCTCCATGCCTTTGTCAGCAAAATGCTACATGACCTTGTCATTACAATGCTCTATGCACTTGTCATCACAATACTCCATTTCCATTGTCATCACAATCCTCCATGAACTTTGGGATCACATTGCTTCATGCCCTTGTCATCACAATGCTCCATGCTCCTTGAAATCAAAATGATCCATGACCTCTGTCATCACAATGCTCCAAACCCTTGTGATCACAATGTTCCATAACACTTGTCCTCACAACGCTCCATGATGCCTGTCATCACAATAATCCATGCCCTTTTCATCACAATGCTCCATGACCTTTGTCATCACAATTCTCAATACACTTGTCATCACAATGCTCCCTGACACTTGTCGTCAGAATGCTCCTTGAACCCTGTCACGAAAAGGCTCCATGCCTTTTTCATCACAAAGCCCCATGCCCTTTTCATCCCAATGCTCCATGCCATTGTCATCAAAATACTCCACAAGCTTGTCATCAGAATGCTCCATGACCCTTGGCATCACAATTCTCCATGCACTTGTCAGCACAATGCTCCCTGACACTTGTCATCACAATGCTCCAAGCCATTGTCATCACAATGCTCCATTACCTTTGTGATCAGAATCCTCAATGGAAGTTTGCATCACAATGCTCCATGCCATTGTCATCACAATGGGCCATTACATATGTCATCACAATGCTCCCTGACACCTCTCTTTACAATACTGCATTACCTGGTCATCACAATGCTCCCTGCCGTTCTCATCACAATGCACCACACCCTTGTCATCAAAATGCTCCATGACCTTTGTCATCACAAAGCTCCATGACCCTTGGCCTCACAATGCTCCATGTCATTGTCATCACAATGCTCCATGAACCCTCTCATCACATTGCTCCATGCCCTTGTCATCACAAAGCTCCATGGCACTTGTCATCACAATGCTCGATGCCCTTCTCATCACAATGCTCCATGCCCTTGTCATTACAATCCTCCATGACCCATGTATCACAGTGTACCGTGCCCTTGTCATCACAATGCGCCATGCCCACTCTCATCACAATAATCCATGAAATATTTCAGATCAATGCTCAATGCACTTCTCATCACAATGCTCCATTACCTCTGTCATAAGAAGCTCCATGACCCCTGCCATCACAATGTTCCACGGCCTTGTCATCACAAGGCTCCAGGACCCTTGTCAGCACAATGCTCCAAGACCCATGTAATCACAATGCTCCATGCCCTTGTCATCACAAAGCTCCATGACACATGTCATCACAATGTTCCATGGCCTTCGCCTCACAATGCTCCATGCCCTTGTCATCACAATGCTTCAAGACCCCCGTAATCACAATGCTCCATGCCCCTTTTCATAAGAATGCTCCATTAGACTTGTCCTCACAAGTCTCCATGGTCATCTCATCACAATGCTCCAAGACCTTGTCATCAACATGCTCCATTCCCTTGTCATCACAATGCTCCATGACCCCTGTCATCACAATACTCCATGCACATTTTTAGCCCAATGCTCCATGACCCTTGTCATCACAATGATCCATGCCCTTGTCATCACAATGCTCCATGCACTTGTCAGCACAATGCTCCCTGATCCTTGTCATCACAATGCTCCAAACCATTGTCACCACAATGCTCCATTACCTTTGTCATCAGAATCCTCCATGACACTTGGCATCACAATGCTCCATGCCATTGTCATCACAATGCTCCATGACCCCTGTCATCACAATGCTCCGTGACTACAGTCATCACAATGCTTCATAACGTTTGTCATCACAACAATCCATGCCCGCGTCATCACAAGGCTCTGTGACCTTTGTAACCACAATGCTCCATGAACTTTTCATCACAATGCTCCGTGACCCTTGTCATCACAATGCTCCATGCCTTTGTCAGAACAATGCTCCATGACCCTTGTCATCAAATTGTGCCATGCGCTTTTCACCACAATGATCCACAACCTTGTCATCGCTATGCTCCATAAACCTTGTAATCACAATGCTCCATGCACTTCTCATCCAAATACTCTCTCACATGAGATATCACAATGTTCCATCACTAGTCATCACAATCCTCCCTCACCCCTGTTATCACAATGTTCCATGACCCCTGTCATCACAATGCTACATCCCCTTATCAGCACAATGTTCCATGACCCCTGACATCACAATGTTCCATAACCCTTGTCATCAAAATGCTCCATGACCCTTTTCATCCCAAAGCTCCATGACCCCTGGCATCACAATGTTCTATAACCCCTGGCATCAAAATGTTCCATTACACTTTTCATCAAATTGCTGCATGACCCTGTCCTCAAAATGCTCCCTGCCCTTCTCATCACAATGCACCACACACTTGTCATCAAAATGCTCCATGACCTTTGTCATCACAAAGCTCCATGACCCTTGGCATCACAATGCTCCATGTCATTGTCATCACAATGCTCCATGAACCCTCTCATCACATTGCTCCATGTCCTTGTCATCACAAAGCTCCATGACACTTGTCATCACAATGCTCGATGCCATTCTCATCACAATGCTCCATGACCTTGTCATTACAATCCTCCATGACCCATGTATCACAGTGTACCGTGCCCTTGTCATGACAAACCGCCATGCCCACTCTCATCACAGTAATCCATGAAACATTTCAGATCAATGCTCAATGCCCTTCTCATCACAATGCTCCGTTACCTCTGTCATAACAATGCTCCATGACACCTGCCATCATAATATTCCACGGCCTTGTCATCACAAGGCTCCATGACCCTTGTCATCACAATGCTCCAAGATCCATGTAATCACAATGCTCCATGCCCTTGTCATCACAAAGCTCCATGACGCATGTCATCAGAATGTTCCATGGTCTTCTCCTCACAATGCTCCATGCCCTTGTCATCACAATGCTCGAAGACTCCAGTAATCACAATGTTCCATTCCCTTTTTCATCAGAATGCTCCATTAGATTTGTCATCACAAGTCTCCATGGTCATCTCCTCACAATGCTCCAAGACCTTGTCATCACCATGCTCCATTCCCTTGTCATCACAATGCTCCATGACCCCTGTCATCACAATACTCCATGAACATTTTCAGCCCAATTCTCTATGACCTTCTCATCACAATGCTCCATGACCAATATCATCACAATGCTCCATGACCACTGTCATCACAACACTCCATGACACCTGACAACACAATGATCCGGGACTCTTGTCATCACAATGCTCCAAGACCCCTGTAATCACAATGCTCCATGACCCCTGTCATCACAATACTCCATGAACATTTTCAGCCCAATGCTCCATGACCCTTGTCATCACAATGATCCATGCCCATGTTATCCCAATGTTCCATGACCCATGTATTCACAATGCTCCATGACGCTTGTCATCACAGTGCTCCATGACACCTGTCATCACAATGCTCCATGCCTTTGTCAGCAAAATGCTACATGACCTTGTCATTACAATGCTCTATGCACTTGTCATCACAATACTCCATTTCCATTGTCATCACAATCCTCCATGAACTTTGGGATCACATTGCTTCATGTCCTTGTCATCACAATGCTCCATGCTCCTTGAAATCAAAATGATCCATGACCTCTGTCATCACAATGCTCCAAACCCTTGTGATCACAATGTTCCATAACACTTGTCCTCACAACGCTCCATGATGCCTGTCATCACAATAATCCATGCCCTTTTCATCACAATGCTCCATGACCTTTGTCATCACAATTCTCAATACACTTGTCATCACAATGCTCCCTGACACTTGTCGTCAGAATGCTCCTTGAACCCTGTCACGAAAAGGCTCCATGCCTTTTTCATCACAAAGCCCCATGCCCTTTTCATCCCAATGCTCCATGCCATTGTCATCAAAATACTCCACAAGCTTGTCATCAGAATGCTCCATGACCCTTGGCATCACAATTCTCCATGCACTTGTCAGCACAATGCTCCCTGACACTTGTCATCACAATGCTCCAAGCCATTGTCATCACAATGCTCCATTACCTTTGTGATCAGAATCCTCAATGGAAGTTTGCATCACAATGCTCCATGCCATTGTCATCACAATGGGCCATTACATATGTCATCACAATGCTCCCTGACACCTCTCTTTACAATACTGCATTACCTGGTCATCACAATGCTCCCTGCCGTTCTCATCACAATGCACCACACCCTTGTCATCAAAATGCTCCATGACCTTTGTCATCACAAAGCTCCATGACCCTTGGCCTCACAATGCTCCATGTCATTGTCATCACAATGCTCCATGAACCCTCTCATCACATTGCTCCATGCCCTTGTCATCACAAAGCTCCATGGCACTTGTCATCACAATGCTCGATGCCCTTCTCATCACAATGCTCCATGCCCTTGTCATTACAATCCTCCATGACCCATGTATCACAGTGTACCGTGCCCTTGTCATCACAATGCGCCATGCCCACTCTCATCACAATAATCCATGAAATATTTCAGATCAATGCTCAATGCACTTCTCATCACAATGCTCCATTACCTCTGTCATAAGAAGCTCCATGACCCCTGCCATCACAATGTTCCACGGCCTTGTCATCACAAGGCTCCAGGACCCTTGTCAGCACAATGCTCCAAGACCCATGTAATCACAATGCTCCATGCCCTTGTCATCACAAAGCTCCATGACGCATGTCATCACAATGTTCCATGGCCTTCGCCTCACAATGCTCCATGCCCTTGTCATCACAATGCTTCAAGACCCCCGTAATCACAATGCTCCATGCCCCTTTTCATAAGAATGCTCCATTAGACTTGTCCTCACAAGTCTCCATGGTCATCTCATCACAATGCTCCAAGACCTTGTCATCAACATGCTCCATTCCCTTGTCATCACAATGCTCCATGACCCCTGTCATCACAATACTCCATGCACATTTTTAGCCCAATGCTCCATGACCCTTGTCATCACAATGATCCATGCCCTTGTCATCACAATGCTCCATGCACTTGTCAGCACAATGCTCCCTGTTCCTTGTCATCACAATGCTCCAAACCATTGTCACCAAAATGCTCCATTACCTTTGTCATCAGAATCCTCCATGACACTTGGCATCACAATGCTCCATGCCATTGTCATCACAATGCTCCATGACCCCTGTCATCACAATGCTCCGTGACTACAGTCATCACAATGCTTCATAACGTTTGTCATCACAACAATCCATGCCCGCGTCATCACAAGGCTCTGTGACCTTTGTAACCACAATGCTCCATGAACTTTTCATCACAATGCTCCGTGACCCTTGTCATCACAATGCTCCATGCCTTTGTCAGAACAATGCTCCATGACCCTTGTCATCAAATTGTGCCATGCGCTTTTCACCACAATGATCCACAACCTTGTCATCGCTATGCTCCATAAACCTTGTAATCACAATGCTCCATGCACTTCTCATCCAAATACTCTCTCACATGAGATATCACAATGTTCCATCGCTAGTCATCACAATCCTCCCTCACCCCTGTTATCACAATGTTCCATGACCCCTGTCATCACAATGCTACATCCCCTTATCAGCACAATGTTCCATGACCCCTGACATCACAATGTTCCATAACCCTTGTCATCAAAATGCTCCATGACCCTTTTCATCCCAAAGCTCCATGACCCCTGGCATCACAATGTTCTATAACCCCTGGCATCAAAATGTTCCATTACACTTTTCATCAAATTGCTGCATGACCCTGTCCTCAAAATGCTCCCTGCCCTTCTCATCACAATGCACCACACACTTGTCATCAAAATGCTCCATGACCTTTGTCATCACAAAGCTCCATGACCCTTGGCATCACAATGCTCCATGTCATTGTCATCACAATGCTCCATGAACCCTCTCATCACATTGCTCCATGTCCTTGTCATCACAAAGCTCCATGACACTTGTCATCACAATGCTCGATGCCATTCTCATCACAATGCTCCATGACCTTGTCATTACAATCCTCCATGACCCAATTATCACAGTGTACCGTGCCCTTGTCATGACAAACCGCCATGCCCACTCTCATCACAGTAATCCATGAAACATTTCAGATCAATGCTCAATGCCCTTCTCATCACAATGCTCCGTTACCTCTGTCGTAACAATGCTCCATGACACCTGCCGTCATAATATTCCACGGCCTTGTCATCACAAGGCTCCATGACCCTTGTCATCACAATGCTCCAAGATCCATGTAATCACAATGCTCCATGCCCTTGTCATCACAAAGCTCCATGACGCATGTCATCAGAATGTTCCATGGTCTTCTCCTCACAATGCTCCATGCCCTTGTCATCACAATGCTCGAAGACTCCAGTAATCACAATGTTCCATTCCCTTTTTCATCAGAATGCTCCATTAGATTTGTCATCACAAGTCTCCATGGTCATCTCCTCACAATGCTCCAAGACCTTGTCATCACCATGCTCCATTCCCTTGTCATCACAATGCTCCATGACCCCTGTCATCACAATACTCCATGAACATTTTCAGCCCAATTCTCTATGACCTTCTCATCACAATGCTCCATGACCAATATCATCACAATGCTCCATGACCACTGTCATCACAACACTCCATGACACCTGACAACACAATGATCCGGGACTCTTGTCATCACAATGCTCCAAGACCCCTGTAATCACAATGCTCCATGACCCCTGTCATCACAATACTCCATGAACATTTTCAGCCCAATGCTCCATGACCCTTGTCATCACAATGATCCATGCCCATGTTATCCCAATGTTCCATGACCCATGTATTCACAATGCTCCATGACGCTTGTCATCACAGTGCTCCATGACACCTGTCATCACAATGCTCCATGCCTTTGTCAGCAAAATGCTACATGACCTTGTCATTACAATGCTCTATGCACTTGTCATCACAATACTCCATTTCCATTGTCATCACAATCCTCCATGAACTTTGGGATCACATTGCTTCATGCCCTTGTCATCACAATGCTCCATGCTCCTTGAAATCAAAATGATCCATGACCTCTGTCATCACAATGCTCCAAACCCTTGTGATCACAATGTTCCATAACACTTGTCCTCACAACGCTCCATGATGCCTGTCATCACAATAATCCATGCCCTTTTCATCACAATGCTCCATGACCTTTGTCATCACAATTCTCAATACACTTGTCATCACAATGCTCCCTGACACTTGTCGTCAGAATGCTCCTTGAACCCTGTCACGAAAAGGCTCCATGCCTTTTTCATCACAAAGCCCCATGCCCTTTTCATCCCAATGCTCCATGCCATTGTCATCAAAATACTCCACAAGCTTGTCATCAGAATGCTCCATGACCCTTGGCATCACAATTCTCCATGCACTTGTCAGCACAATGCTCCCTGACACTTGTCATCACAATGCTCCAAGCCATTGTCATCACAATGCTCCATTACCTTTGTGATCAGAATCCTCAATGGAAGTTTGCATCACAAAGCTCCATGCCATTGTCATCACAATGGGCAATTACATATGTCATCACAATGCTCCCTGACACCTCCCTTTACAATACTGCATTACCTGGTCATCACAATGCTCCCTGCCATTCTCATCACAATGCACCACACACTTGTCATCAAAATGCTCCATGACCTTTGTCATCACAAAGCTCCATGACCCTTGGCATCACAATGCTCCATGTCATTGTCATCACAATGCTCCATGAACCCTCTCATCACATTGCTCCATGCCCTTGTCATCACAAAGCTCCATGGCACTTGTCATCACAATGCTCGATGCCCTTCTCATCACAATGCTCCATGCCCTTGTCATTACAATCCTCCATGACCCATGTATCACAGTGTACCGTGCCCTTGTCATCACAATGCGCCATGCCCACTCTCATCACAATAATCCATGAAATATTTCAGACCAATGCTCAATGCACTTCTCATCACAATGCTCCATTACCTCTGTCATAACAAGCTCCATGACCCCTGCCATCACAATGTTCCACGGCCTTGTCATCACAAGGCTCCAGGACCCTTGTCAGCACAATGCTCCAAGACCCATGTAATCACAATGCTCCATGCCCTTGTCATCACAAAGCTCCATGACGCATGTCATCACAATGTTCCATGGCCTTCGCCTCACAATGCTCCATGCCCTTGTCATCACAATGCTTCAAGACCCCCGTAATCACAATGCTCCATGCCCCTTTTCATAAGAATGCCCCATTAGACTTGTCCTCACAAGTCTCCATGGTCATCTCATCACAATGCTCCAAGACCTTGTCATCAACATGCTCCATTCCCTTGTCATCACAATGCTCCATGACCCCTGTCATCACAATACTCCATGCCCATTTTTTGCCCAATGCTCCATGACCCTTGTCATCACAATGATCCATGCCCTTGTCATCACAATGCTCCATGCACTTGTCAGCACAATGCTCCCTGATCCTTGTCATCACAATGCTCCAAACCATTGTCACCACAATGCTCCATTACCTTTGTCATCAGAATCCTCCATGACACTTGGCATCACAATGCTCCATGCCATTGTCATCACAATGCTCCATGACCCCTGTCATCACAATGCTCCGTGACTACAGTCATCACAATGCTTCATAACGTTTGTCATCACAACAATCCATGCCCACGTCATCACAAGGCTCTGTGACCTTTGTAACCACAATGCTCCATGAACTTTTCATCACAATGCTCCGTGACACTTGTCATCACAATGCTCCATGCCTTTGTCAGAACAATGATCCATGACCCTTGTCATCAAATTGTGCCATGCGCTTTTCACCACAATGATCCACAACCTTGTCATCGCTATGCTCCATAAACCTTGTAATCACAATGCTCCATGCACTTCTCATCCAAATACTCTCTCACATGAGATATCACAATGTTCCATCACTAGTCATCACAATCCTCCCTCACCCCTGTTATCACAATGTTCCATGACACCTGTCATCACAATGCTACATCCCCTTATCAGCACAATGTTCCATGACCCCTGACATCACAATGTTCCATAACCCTTGTCATCAAAATGCTCCATGACCCTTTTCATCCCAAAGCTCCATGACCCCTGGCCTCACAATGTTCTATAACCCCTGGCATCAAAATGTTCCATTACACTTTTCATCAAATTGCTGCATGACCCTGTCCTCAAAATGCTCCCTGCCCTTCTCATCACAATGCACCACACACTTGTCATCAAAATGCTCCATGACCTTTGTCATCACAAAGCTCCATGACCCTTGGCATCACAATGCTCCATGTCATTGTCATCACAATGCTCCATGAACCCTCTCATCACATTGCTCCATGTCCTTGTCATCACAAAGCTCCATGACACTTGTCATCACAACGCTCGATGCCATTCTCATCACAATGCTCCATGACCTTGTCATTACAATCCTCCATGACCCATGTATCACAGTGTACCGTGCCCTTGTCATGACAAACCGCCATGCCCACTCTCATCACAGTAATCCATGAAACATTTCAGATCAATGCTCAATGCCCTTCTCATCACAATGCTCCTTTACCTCTGTCATAACAATGCTCCATGACACCTGCCATCATAATATTCCACGGCCTTGTCATCACAAGGCTCCATGACCCTTGTCATCACAATGCTCCAAGATCCATGTAATCACAATGCTCCATGCCCTTGTCATCACAAAGCTCCATGATGCATGTCATCAGAATGTTCCATGGTCTTCTCCTCACAATGCTCCATGCCCTTGTCATCACAATGCTCGAAGACTCCTGTAATCACAATGTTCCATTCCCTTTTTCATCAGAATGCTCCATTAGATTTGTCATCACAAGTCTCCATGGTCATCTCCTCACAATGCTCCAAGACCTTGTCATCACCATGCTCCATTCCCTTGTCATCACAATGCTCCATGACCCCTGTCATCACAATACTCCATGAACATTTTCAGCCCAATTCTCTATGACCTTCTCATCACAATGCTCCATGACCAATATCATCACAATGCTCCATGACCACTGTCATCACAACACTCCATGACACCTGACAACACAATGATCCGGGACTCTTGTCATCACAATGCTCCAAGACCCCTGTAATCACAATGCTCCATGACCCCTGTCATCACAATACTCCATGAACATTTTCAGCCCAATGCTCCATGACCCTTGTCATCACAATGATCCATGCCCATGTTATCCCAATGTTCCATGACCCATGTATTCACAATGCTCCATTACGCTTGTCATCACAGTGCTCCATGACACCTGTCATCACAATGCTCCATGCCTTTGTCAGCAAAATGCTACATGACCTTGTCATTACAATGCTCTATGCACTTGTCATCACAATACTCCATTTCCATTGTCATCACAATCCTCCATGAACTTTGGGATCACATTGCTTCATGCCCTTGTCATCACAATGCTCCATGCTCCTTGAAATCAAAATGATCCATGACCTCTGTCATCACAATGCTCCAAACCCTTGTGATCACAATGTTCCATAACACTTGTCCTCACAACGCTCCATGATGCCTGTCATCACAATAATCCATGCCCTTTTCATCACAATGCTCCATGACCTTTGTCATCACAATTCTCAATACACTTGTCATCACAATGCTCCCTGACACTTGTCGTCAGAATGCTCCTTGAACCCTGTCACGAAAAGGCTCCATGCCTTTTTCATCACAAAGCCCCATGCCCTTTTCATCCCAATGCTCCATGCCATTGTCATCAAAATACTCCACAAGCTTGTCATCAGAATGCTCCATGACCCTTGGCATCACAATTCTCCATGCACTTGTCAGCACAATGCTCCCTGACACTTGTCATCACAATGCTCCAAGCCATTGTCATCACAATGCTCCATTACCTTTGTGATCAGAATCCTCAATGGAAGTTTGCATCACAAAGCTCCATGCCATTGTCATCACAATGGGCCATTACATATGTCATCACAATGCTCCCTGACACCTCCCTTTACAATACTGCAATACCTGGTCATCACAATGCTCCCTGCCATTCTCATCACAATGCACCACACACTTGTCATCAAAATGCTCCATGACCTTTGTCATCACAAAGCTCCATGACCCTTGGCATCACAATGCTCCATGTCATTGTCATCACAATGCTCCATGAACCCTCTCATCATATTGCTCCATGCCCTTGTCATCACAAAGCTCCATGGCACTTGTCATCACAATGCTCGATGCCCTTCTCATCACAATGCTCCATGCCCTTGTCATTACAATCCTCCATGACCCATGTATCACAGTGTACCGTGCCCTTGTCATCACAATGCGCCATGCCCACTCTCATCACAATAATCCATGAAATATTTCAGACCAATGCTCAATGCACTTCTCATCACAATGCTCCATTACCTCTGTCATAACAAGCTCCATGACCCCTGCCATCACAATGTTCCACGGCCTTGTCATCACAAGGCTCCAGGACCCTTGTCAGCACAATGCTCCAAGACCCATGTAATCACAATGCTCCATGCCCTTGTCATCACAAAGCTCCATGACGCATGTCATCACAATGTTCCATGGCCTTCGCCTCACAATGCTCCATGCCCTTGTCATCACAATGCTTCAAGACCCCCGTAATCACAATGCTCCATGCCCCTTTTCATAAGAATGCCCCATTAGACTTGTCCTCACAAGTCTCCATGGTCATCTCATCACAATGCTCCAAGACCTTGTCATCAACATGCTCCATTCCCTTGTCATCACAATGCTCCATGACCCCTGTCATCACAATACTCCATGCCCATTTTTTGCCCAATGCTCCATGACCCTTGTCATCACAATGATCCATGCCCTTGTCATCACAATGCTCCATGCACTTGTCAGCACAATGCTCCCTGATCCTTGTCATCACAATGCTCCAAACCATTGTCACCACAATGCTCCATTACCTTTGTCATCAGAATCCTCCATGACACTTGGCATCACAATGCTCCATGCCATTGTCATCACAATGCTCCATGACCCCTGTCATCACAATGCTCCGTGACTACAGTCATCACAATGCTTCATAACGTTTGTCATCACAACAATCCATGCCCACGTCATCACAAGGCTCTGTGACCTTTGTAACCACAATGCTCCATGAACTTTTCATCACAATGCTCCGTGACACTTGTCATCACAATGCTCCATGCCTTTGTCAGAACAATGCTCCATGACCCTTGTCATCAAATTGTGCCATGCGCTTTTCACCACAATGATCCACAACCTTGTCATCGCTATGCTCCATAAACCTTGTAATCACAATGCTCCATGCACTTCTCATCCAAATACTCTCTCACATGAGATATCACAATGTTCC
The DNA here is from genome assembly GCF_025265405.1 of Mesoplodon densirostris. Lineage (NCBI taxonomy): Eukaryota > Metazoa > Chordata > Mammalia > Artiodactyla > Ziphiidae > Mesoplodon > Mesoplodon densirostris. The sequence continues at coordinate 9,518,596 of NW_026778195.1, read as the reverse complement.
ATCACTAGTCATCACAATCCTCCCTCACCCCTGTTATCACAATGTTCCATGACACCTGTCATCACAATGCTACATCCCCTTATCAGCACAATGTTCCATGACCCCTGACATCACAATGTTCCATAACCCTTGTCATCAAAATGCTCCATGACCCTTTTCATCCCAAAGCTCCATGACCCCTGGCATCACAATGTTCTATAACCCCTGGCATCAAAATGTTCCATTACACTTTTCATCAAATTGCTGCATGACCCTGTCCTCAAAATGCTCCCTGCCCTTCTCATCACAATGCACCACACACTTGTCATCAAAATGCTCCATGACCTTTGTCATCACAAAGCTCCATGACCCTTGGCATCACAATGCTCCATGTCATTGTCATCACAATGCTCCATGAACCCTCTCATCACATTGCTCCATGTCCTTGTCATCACAAAGCTCCATGACACTTGTCATCACAACGCTCGATGCCATTCTCATCACAATGCTCCATGACCTTGTCATTACAATCCTCCATGACCCATGTATCACAGTGTACCGTGCCCTTGTCATGACAAACCGCCATGCCCACTCTCATCACAGTAATCCATGAAACATTTCAGATCAATGCTCAATGCCCTTCTCATCACAATGCTCCTTTACCTCTGTCATAACAATGCTCCATGACACCTGCCATCATAATATTCCACGGCCTTGTCATCACAAGGCTCCATGACCCTTGTCATCACAATGCTCCAAGATCCATGTAATCACAATGCTCCATGCCCTTGTCATCACAAAGCTCCATGATGCATGTCATCAGAATGTTCCATGGTCTTCTCCTCACAATGCTCCATGCCCTTGTCATCACAATGCTCGAAGACTCCTGTAATCACAATGTTCCATTCCCTTTTTCATCAGAATGCTCCATTAGATTTGTCATCACAAGTCTCCATGGTCATCTCCTCACAATGCTCCAAGACCTTGTCATCACCATGCTCCATTCCCTTGTCATCACAATGCTCCATGACCCCTGTCATCACAATACTCCATGAACATTTTCAGCCCAATTCTCTATGACCTTCTCATCACAATGCTCCATGAGCAATATCATCACAATGCTCCATGACCACTGTCATCACAACACTCCATGACACCTGACAACACAATGATCCGGGACTCTTGTCATCACAATGCTCCAAGACCCCTGTAATCACAATGCTCCATGACCCCTGTCATCACAATACTCCATGAACATTTTCAGCCCAATGCTCCATGACCCTTGTCATCACAATGATCCATGCCCATGTTATCCCAATGTTCCATGACCCATGTATTCACAATGCTCCATTACGCTTGTCATCACAGTGCTCCATGACACCTGTCATCACAATGCTCCATGCCTTTGTCAGCAAAATGCTACATGACCTTGTCATTACAATGCTCTATGCACTTGTCATCACAATACTCCATTTCCATTGTCATCACAATCCTCCATGAACTTTGGGATCACATTGCTTCATGCCCTTGTCATCACAATGCTCCATGCTCCTTGAAATAAAAATGATCCATGACCTCTGTCATCACAATGCTCCAAACCCTTGTGATCACAATGTTCCATAACACTTGTCCTCACAACGCTCCATGATGCCTGTCATCACAATAATCCATGCCCTTTTCATCACAATGCTCCATGACCTTTGTCATCACAATTCTCAATACACTTGTCATCACAATGCTCCCTGACACTTTTCGTCAGAATGCTCCTTGAACCCTGTCACGAAAAGGCTCCATGCCTTTTTCATCACAAAGCCCCATGCCCTTTTCATCCCAATGCTCCATGCCATTGTCATCAAAATACTCCACAAGCTTGTCATCAGAATGCTCCATGACCCTTGGCATCACAATTCTCCATGCACTTGTCAGCACAATGCTCCCTGACACTTGTCATCACAATGCTCCAAGCCATTGTCATCACAATGCTCCATTACCTTTGTGATCAGAATCCTCAATGGAAGTTTGCATCACAAAGCTCCATGCCATTGTCATCACAATGGGCCATTACATATGTCATCACAATGCTCCCTGACACCTCCCTTTACAATACTGCATTACCTGGTCATCACAATGCTCCCTGCCATTCTCATCACAATGCACCACACACTTGTCATCAAAATGCTCCATGACCTTTGTCATCACAAAGCTCCATGACCCTTGGCATCACAATGCTCCATGTCATTGTCATCACAATGCTCCATGAACCCTCTCATCACATTGCTCCATGCCCTTGTCATCACAAAGCTCCATGGCACTTGTCATCACAATGCTCGATGCCCTTCTCATCACAATGCTCCATGCCCTTGTCATTACAATCCTCCATGACCCATGTATCACAGTGTACCGTGCCCTTGTCATCACAATGCGCCATGCCCACTCTCATCACAATAATCCATGAAATATTTCAGACCAATGCTCAATGCACTTCTCATCACAATGCTCCATTACCTCTGTCATAACAAGCTCCATGACCCCTGCCATCACAATGTTCCACGGCCTTGTCATCACAAGGCTCCAGGACCCTTGTCAGCACAATGCTCCAAGACCCATGTAATCACAATGCTCCATGCCCTTGTCATCACAAAGCTCCATGACGCATGTCATCACAATGTTCCATGGCCTTCGCCTCACAATGCTCCATGCCCTTGTCATCACAATGCTTCAAGACCCCCGTAATCACAATGCTCCATGCCCATTTTCATAAGAATGCTCCATTAGACTTGTCCTCACAAGTCTCCATGGTCATCTCATCACAATGCTCCAAGACCTTGTCATCAACATGCTCCATTCCCTTGTCATCACAATGCTCCATGACCCCTGTCATCACAATACTCCATGCCCATTTTTTGCCCAATGCTCCATGACCCTTGTCATCACAATGATCCATGCCCTTGTCATCACAATGCTCCATGCACTTGTCAGCACAATGCTCCCTGATCCTTGTCATCACAATGCTCCAAACCATTGTCACCACAATGCTCCATTACCTTTGTCATCAGAATCCTCCATGACACTTGGCATCACAATGCTCCATGCCATTGTCATCACAATGCTCCATGACCCCTGTCATCACAATGCTCCGTGACTACAGTCATCACAATGCTTCATAACGTTTGTCATCACAACAATCCATGCCCGCGTCATCACAAGGCTCTGTGACCTTTGTAACCACAATGCTCCATGAACTTTTCATCACAATGCTCCGTGACCCTTGTCATCACAATGCTCCATGCCTTTGTCAGAACAATGCTCCATGACCCTTGTCATCAAATTGTGCCATGCGCTTTTCACCACAATGATCCACAACCTTGTCATCGCTATGCTCCATAAACCTTGTAATCACAATGCTCCATGCACTTCTCATCCAAATACTCTCTCACATGAGATATCACAATGTTCCATCACTAGTCATCACAATCCTCCCTCACCCCTGTTATCACAATGTTCCATGACCCCTGTCATCACAATGCTACATCCCCTTATCAGCACAATGTTCCATGACCCCTGACATCACAATGTTCCATAACCCTTGTCATCAAAATGCTCCATGACCCTTTTCATCCCAAAGCTCCATGACCCCTGGCATCACAATGTTCTATAACCCCTGGCATCAAAATGTTCCATTACACTTTTCATCAAATTGCTGCATGACCCTGTCCTCAAAATGCTCCCTGCCCTTCTCATCACAATGCACCACACACTTGTCATCAAAATGCTCCATGACCTTTGTCATCACAAAGCTCCATGACCCTTGGCATCACAATGCTCCATGTCATTGTCATCACAATGCTCCATGAACCCTCTCATCACATTGCTCCATGTCCTTGTCATCACAAAGCTCCATGACACTTGTCATCACAATGCTCGATGCCATTCTCATCACAATGCTCCATGACCTTGTCATTACAATCCTCCATGACCCATGTATCACAGTGTACCGTGCCCTTGTCATGACAAACCGCCATGCCCACTCTCATCACAGTAATCCATGAAACATTTCAGATCAATGCTCAATGCCCTTCTCATCACAATGCTCCGTTACCTCTGTCATAACAATGCTCCATGACACCTGCCATCATAATATTCCACGGCCTTGTCATCACAAGGCTCCATGACCCTTGTCATCACAATGCTCCAAGATCCATGTAATCACAATGCTCCATGCACTTGTCATCACAAAGCTCCATGACGCATGTCATCAGAATGTTCCATGGTCTTCTCCTCACAATGCTCCATGCCCTTGTCATCACAATGCTCGAAGACTCCAGTAATCACAATGTTCCATTCCCTTTTTCATCAGAATGCTCCATTAGATTTGTCATCACAAGTCTCCATGGTCATCTCCTCACAATGCTCCAAGACCTTGTCATCACCATGCTCCATTCCCTTGTCATCACAATGCTCCATGACCCCTGTCATCACAATACTCCATGAACATTTTCAGCCCAATTCTCTATGACCTTCTCATCACAATGCTCCATGACCACTGTCATCACAATGCTCCATGACCCCTGTCATCGCAATACTCCATGAACATTTTCAGCCCAATGCTCCATGACCCTTGTCATCACAATGATCCATGCCCATGTTATCCCAATGTTCCATGACCCATGTATTCACAATGCTCCATGACGCTTGTCATCACAGTGCTCCATGACACCTGTCATCACAATGCTCCATGCCTTTGTCAGCAAAATGCTACATGACCTTGTCATTACAATGCTCTATGCACTTGTCATCACAATACTCCATTTCCATTGTCATCACAATCCTCCATGAACTTTGGGATCACATTGCTTCATGCCCTTGTCATCACAATGCTCCATGCTCCTTGAAATCAAAATGATCCATGACCTCTGTCATCACAATGCTCCAAACCCTTGTGATCACAATGTTCCATAACACTTGTCCTCACAACGCTCCATGATGCCTGTCATCACAATAATCCATGCCCTTTTCATCACAATGCTCCATGACCTTTGTCATCACAATTCTCAATACACTTGTCATCACAATGCTCCCTGACACTTGTCGTCAGAATGCTCCTTGAACCCTGTCACGAAAAGGCTCAATGCCTTTTTCATCACAAAGCCCCATGCCCTTTTCATCCCAATGCTCCATGCCATTGTCATCAAAATACTCCACAAGCTTGTCATCAGAATGCTCCATGACCCTTGTCATCACAATTCTCCATGCACTTGTCAGCACAATGCTCCCTGACACTTGTCATCACAATGCTCCAAACCATTGTCATCACAATGCTCCATTACCTTTGTGATCAGAATCCTCAATGGAAGTTTGCATCACAAAGCTCCATGCCATTGTCATCACAATGGGCCATTACATATGTCATCACAATGCTCCCTGACACCTCTCTTTACAATACTGCATTACCTGGTCATCACAATGCTCCCTGCCGTTCTCATCACAATGCACCACACCCTTGTCATCAAAATGCTCCATGACCTTTGTCATCACAAAGCTCCATGACCCTTGGCATCACAATGCTCCATGTCATTGTCATCACAATGCTCCATGAACCCTCTCATCACATTGCTCCATGCCCTTGTCATCACAAAGCTCCATGGCACTTGTCATCACAATTCTCGATGCCCTTCTCATCACAATGCTCCATGCCCTTGTCATTACAATCCTCCATGACCCATGTATCACAGTGTACCGTGCCCTTGTCATCACAATGCGCCATGCCCACTCTCATCACAATAATCCATGAAATATTTCAGATCAATGCTCAATGCACTTCTCATCACAATGCTCCATTACCTCTGTCATAAGAAGCTCCATGACCCCTGCCATCACAATGTTCCACGGCCTTGTCATCACAAGGCTCCAGGACCCTTGTCAGCACAATGCTCCAAGACCCATGTAATCACAATGCTCCATGCCCTTGTCATCACAAAGCTCCATGACACATGTCATCACAATGTTCCATGGCCTTCGCCTCACAATGCTCCATGCCCTTGTCATCACAATGCTTCAAGACCCCCGTAATCACAATGCTCCATGCCCCTTTTCATAAGAATGCTCCATTAGACTTGTCCTCACAAGTCTCCATGGTCATCTCATCACAATGCTCCAAGACCTTGTCATCAACATGCTCCATTCCCTTGTCATCACAATGCTCCATGACCCCTGTCATCACAATACTCCATGCACATTTTTAGCCCAATGCTCCATGACCCTTGTCATCACAATGATCCATGCCCTTGTCATCACAATGCTCCATGCACTTGTCAGCACAATGCTCCCTGATCCTTGTCATCACAATGCTCCAAACCATTGTCACCACAATGCTCCATTACCTTTGTCATCAGAATCCTCCATGACACTTGGCATCACAATGCTCCATGCCATTGTCATCACAATGCTCCATGACCCCTGTCATCACAATGCTCCGTGACTACAGTCATCACAATGCTTCATAACGTTTGTCATCACAACAATCCATGCCCGCGTCATCACAAGGCTCTGTGACCTTTGCAACCACAATGCTCCATGAACTTTTCATCACAATGCTCCGTGACCCTTGTCATCACAATGCTCCATGCCTTTGTCAGAACAATGCTCCATGACCCTTGTCATCAAATTGTGCCATGCGCTTTTCACCACAATGATCCACAACCTTGTCATCGCTATGCTCCATAAACCTTGTAATCACAATGCTCCATGCACTTCTCATCCAAATACTCTCTCACATGAGATATCACAATGTTCCATCACTAGTCATCACAATCCTCCCTCACCCCTGTTATCACAATGTTCCATGACCCCTGTCATCACAATGCTACATCCCCTTATCAGCACAATGTTCCATGACCCCTGACATCACAATGTTCCATAACCCTTGTCATCAAAATGCTCCATGACCCTTTTCATCCCAAAGCTCCATGACCCCTGGCATCACAATGTTCTATAACCCCTGGCATCAAAATGTTCCATTACACTTTTCATCAAATTGCTGCATGACCCTGTCCTCAAAATGCTCCCTGCCCTTCTCATCACAATGCACCACACACTTGTCATCAAAATGCTCCATGACCTTTGTCATCACAAAGCTCCATGACCCTTGGCATCACAATGCTCCATGTCATTGTCATCACAATGCTCCATGAACCCTCTCATCACATTGCTCCATGTCCTTGTCATCACAAAGCTCCATGACACTTGTCATCACAATGCTCGATGCCATTCTCATCACAATGCTCCATGACCTTGTCATTACAATCCTCCATGACCCATGTATCACAGTGTACCGTGCCCTTGTCATGACAAACCGCCATGCCCACTCTCATCACAGTAATCCATGAAACATTTCAGATCAATGCTCAATGCCCTTCTCATCACAATGCTCCGTTACCTCTGTCATAACAATGCTCCATGACACCTGCCATCATAATATTCCACGGCCTTGTCATCACAAGGCTCCATGACCCTTGTCATCACAATGCTCCAAGATCCATGTAATCACAATGCTCCATGCCCTTGTCATCACAAAGCTCCATGACGCATGTCATCAGAATGTTCCATGGTCTTCTCCTCACAATGCTCCATGCCCTTGTCATCACAATGCTCGAAGACTCCAGTAATCACAATGTTCCATTCCCTTTTTCATCAGAATGCTCCATTAGATTTGTCATCACAAGTCTCCATGGTCATCTCCTCACAATGCTCCAAGACCTTGTCATCACCATGCTCCATTCCCTTGTCATCACAATGCTCCATGACCCCTGTCATCACAATACTCCATGAACATTTTCAGCCCAATTCTCTATGACCTTCTCATCACAATGCTCCATGACCACTGTCATCACAATGCTCCATGACACCTGACAACACAATGATCCGGGACTCTTGTCATCACAATGCTCCAAGACCCCTGTAATCACAATGCTCCATGACCCCTGTCATCGCAATACTCCATGAACATTTTCAGCCCAATGCTCCATGACCCTTGTCATCACAATGATCCATGCCCATGTTATCCCAATGTTCCATGACCCATGTATTCACAATGCTCCATGACGCTTGTCATCACAGTGCTCCATGACACCTGTCATCACAATGCTCCATGCCTTTGTCAGCAAAATGCTACATGACCTTGTCATTACAATGCTCTATGCACTTGTCATCACAATACTCCATTTCCATTGTCATCACAATCCTCCATGAACTTTGGGATCACATTGCTTCATGCCCTTGTCATCACAATGCTCCATGCTCCTTGAAATCAAAATGATCCATGACCTCTGTCATCACAATGCTCCAAACCCTTGTGATCACAATGTTCCATAACACTTGTCCTCACAACGCTCCATGATGCCTGTCATCACAATAATCCATGCCCTTTTCATCACAATGCTCCATGACCTTTGTCATCACAATTCTCAATACACTTGTCATCACAATGCTCCCTGACACTTGTCGTCAGAATGCTCCTTGAACCCTGTCACGAAAAGGCTCCATGCCTTTTTCATCACAAAGCCCCATGCCCTTTTCATCCCAATGCTCCATGCCATTGTCATCAAAATACTCCACAAGCTTGTCATCAGAATGCTCCATGACCCTTGGCATCACAATTCTCCATGCACTTGTCAGCACAATGCTCCCTGACACTTGTCATCACAATGCTCCAAGCCATTGTCATCACAATGCTCCATTACCTTTGTGATCAGAATCCTCAATGGAAGTTTGCATCACAATGCTCCATGCCATTGTCATCACAATGGGCCATTACATATGTCATCACAATGCTCCCTGACACCTCTCTTTACAATACTGCATTACCTGGTCATCACAATGCTCCCTGCCGTTCTCATCACAATGCACCACACCCTTGTCATCAAAATGCTCCATGACCTTTGTCATCACAAAGCTCCATGACCCTTGGCCTCACAATGCTCCATGTCATTGTCATCACAATGCTCCATGAACCCTCTCATCACATTGCTCCATGCCCTTGTCATCACAAAGCTCCATGGCACTTGTCATCACAATGCTCGATGCCCTTCTCATCACAATGCTCCATGCCCTTGTCATTACAATCCTCCATGACCCATGTATCACAGTGTACCGTGCCCTTGTCATCACAATGCGCCATGCCCACTCTCATCACAATAATCCATGAAATATTTCAGATCAATGCTCAATGCATTTCTCATCACAATGCTCCATTACCTATGTCATAAGAAGCTCCATGACCCCTGCCATCACAATGTTCCACGGCCTTGTCATCACAAGGCTCCAGGACCCTTGTCAGCACAATGCTCCAAGACCCATGTAATCACAATGCTCCATGCCCTTGTCATCACAAAGCTCCATGACACATGTCATCACAATGTTCCATGGCCTTCGCCTCACAATGCTCCATGCCCTTGTCATCACAATGCTTCAAGACCCCCGTAATCACAATGCTCCATGCCCCTTTTCATAAGAATGCTCCATTAGACTTGTCCTCACAAGTCTCCATGGTCATCTCATCACAATGCTCCAAGACCTTGTCATCAACATGCTCCATTCCCTTGTCATCACAATGCTCCATGACCCCTGTCATCACAATACTCCATGCACATTTTTAGCCCAATGCTCCATGACCCTTGTCATCACAATGATCCATGCCCTTGTCATCACAATGCTCCATGCACTTGTCAGCACAATGCTCCCTGATCCTTGTCATCACAATGCTCCAAACCATTGTCACCACAATGCTCCATTACCTTTGTCATCAGAATCCTCCATGACACTTGGCATCACAATGCTCCATGCCATTGTCATCACAATGCTCCATGACCCCTGTCATCACAATGCTCCATGACTACAGTCATCACAATGCTTCATAACGTTTGTCATCACAACAATCCATGCCCGCGTCATCACAAGGCTCTGTGACCTTTGTAACCACAATGCTCCATGAACTTTTCATCACAATGCTCCGTGACCCTTGTCATCACAATGCTCCATGCCTTTGTCAGAACAATGCTCCATGACCCTTGTCATCAAATTGTGCCATGCGCTTTTCACCACAATGATCCACAACCTTGTCATCGCTATGCTCCATAAACCTTGTAATCACAATGCTCCATGCACTTCTCATCCAAATACTCTCTCACATGAGATATCACAATGTTCCATCACTAGTCATCACAATCCTCCCTCACCCCTGTTATCACAATGTTCCATGACCCCTGTCATCACAATGCTACATCCCCTTATCAGCACAATGTTCCATGACCCCTGACATCACAATGTTCCATAACCCTTGTCATCAAAATGCTCCATGACCCTTTTCATCCCAAAGCTCCATGACCCCTGGCATCACAATGTTCTATAACCCCTGGCATCAAAATGTTCCATTACACTTTTCATCAAATTGCTGCATGACCCTGTCCTCAAAATGCTCCCTGCCCTTCTCATCACAATGCACCACACACTTGTCATCAAAATGCTCCATGACCTTTGTCATCACAAAGCTCCATGACCCTTGGCATCACAATGCTCCATGTCATTGTCATCACAATGCTCCATGAACCCTCTCATCACATTGCTCCATGTCCTTGTCATCACAAAGCTCCATGACACTTGTCATCACAATGCTCGATGCCATTCTCATCACAATGCTCCATGACCTTGTCATTACAATCCTCCATGACCCATGTATCACAGTGTACCGTGCCCTTGTCATGACAAACCGCCATGCCCACTCTCATCACAGTAATCCATGAAACATTTCAGATCAATGCTCAATGCCCTTCTCATCACAATGCTCCGTTACCTCTGTCATAACAATGCTCCATGACACCTGCCATCATAATATTCCACGGCCTTGTCATCACAAGGCTCCATGACCCTTGTCATCACAATGCTCCAAGATCCATGTAATCACAATGCTCCATGCCCTTGTCATCACAAAGCTCCATGACGCATGTCATCAGAATGTTCCATGGTCTTCTCCTCACAATGCTCCATGCCCTTGTCATCACAATGCTCGAAGACTCCAGTAATCACAATGTTCCATTCCCTTTTTCATCAGAATGCTCCATTAGATTTGTCATCACAAGTCTCCATGGTCATCTCCTCACAATGCTCCAAGACCTTGTCATCACCATGCTCCATTCCCTTGTCATCACAATGCTCCATGACCCCTGTCATCACAATACTCCATGAACATTTTCAGCCCAATTCTCTATGACCTTCTCATCACAATGCTCCATGACCACTGTCATCACAATGCTCCATGACACCTGACAACACAATGATCCGGGACTCTTGTCATCACAATGCTCCAAGACCCCTGTAATCACAATGCTCCATGACCCCTGTCATCGCAATACTCCATGAACATTTTCAGCCCAATGCTCCATGACCCTTGTCATCACAATGATCCATGCCCATGTTATCCCAATGTTCCATGACCCATGTATTCACAATGCTCCATGACGCTTGTCATCACAGTGCTCCATGACACCTGTCATCAAAATGCTCCATGCCTTTGTCAGCAAAATGCTACATGACCTTGTCATTACAATGCTCTATGCACTTGTCATCACAATACTCCATTTCCATTGTCATCACAATCCTCCATGAACTTTGGGATCACATTGCTTCATGCCCTTGTCATCACAATGCTCCATGCTCCTTGAAATCAAAATGATCCATGACCTCTGTCATCACAATGCTCCAAACACTTGTGATCACAATGTTCCATAACACTTGTCCTCACAACGCTCCATGATGCCTGTCATCACAATAATCCATGCCCTTTTCATCACAATGCTCCATGACCTTTGTCATCACAATTCTCAATACACTTGTCATCACAATGCTCCCTGACACTTGTCGTCAGAATGCTCCTTGAACCCTGTCACGAAAAGGCTCAATGCCTTTTTCATCACAAAGCCCCATGCCCTTTTCATCCCAATGCTCCATGCCATTGTCATCAAAATACTCCACAAGCTTGTCATCAGAATGCTCCATGACCCTTGTCATCACAATTCTCCATGCACTTGTCAGCACAATGCTCCCTGACACTTGTCATCACAATGCTCCAAACCATTGTCATCACAATGCTCCATTACCTTTGTGATCAGAATCCTCAATGGAAGTTTGCATCACAAAGCTCCATGCCATTGTCATCACAATGGGCCATTACATATGTCATCACAATGCTCCCTGACACCTCTCTTTACAATACTGCATTACCTGGTCATCACAATGCTCCCTGCCGTTCTCATCACAATGCACCACACCCTTGTCATCAAAATGCTCCATGACCTTTGTCATCACAAAGCTCCATGACCCTTGGCATCACAATGCTCCATGTCATTGTCATCACAATGCTCCATGAACCCTCTCATCACATTGCTCCATGCCCTTGTCATCACAAAGCTCCATGGCACTTGTCATCACAATTCTCGATGCCCTTCTCATCACAATGCTCCATGCCCTTGTCATTACAATCCTCCATGACCCATGTATCACAGTGTACCGTGCCCTTGTCATCACAATGCGCCATGCCCACTCTCATCACAATAATCCATGAAATATTTCAGATCAATGCTCAATGCACTTCTCATCACAATGCTCCATTACCTCTGTCATAAGAAGCTCCATGACCCCTGCCATCACAATGTTCCACGGCCTTGTCATCACAAGGCTCCAGGACCCTTGTCAGCACAATGCTCCAAGACCCATGTAATCACAATGCTCCATGCCCTTGTCATCACAAAGCTCCATGACACATGTCATCACAATGTTCCATGGCCTTCGCCTCACAATGCTCCATGCCCTTGTCATCACAATGCTTCAAGACCCCCGTAATCACAATGCTCCATGCCCCTTTTCATAAGAATGCTCCATTAGACTTGTCCTCACAAGTCTCCATGGTCATCTCATCACAATGCTCCAAGACCTTGTCATCAACATGCTCCATTCCCTTGTCATCACAATGCTCCATGACCCCTGTCATCACAATACTCCATGCACATTTTTAGCCCAATGCTCCATGACCCTTGTCATCACAATGATCCATGCCCTTGTCATCACAATGCTCCATGCACTTGTCAGCACAATGCTCCCTGATCCTTGTCATCACAATGCTCCAAACCATTGTCACCACAATGCTCCATTACCTTTGTCATCAGAATCCTCCATGACACTTGGCATCACAATGCTCCATGCCATTGTCATCACAATGCTCCATGACCCCTGTCATCACAATGCTCCGTGACTACAGTCATCACAATGCTTCATAACGTTTGTCATCACAACAATCCATGCCCGCGTCATCACAAGGCTCTGTGACCTTTGTAACCACAATGCTCCATGAACTTTTCATCACAATGCTCCGTGACCCTTGTCATCACAATGCTCCATGCCTTTGTCAGAACAATGCTCCATGACCCTTGTCATCAAATTGTGCCATGCGCTTTTCACCACAATGATCCACAACCTTGTCATCGCTATGCTCCATAAACCTTGTAATCACAATGCTCCATGCACTTCTCATCCAAATACTCTCTCACATGAGATATCACAATGTTCCATCACTAGTCATCACAATCCTCCCTCACCCCTGTTATCACAATGTTCCATGACCCCTGTCATCACAATGCTACATCCCCTTATCAGCACAATGTTCCATGACCCCTGACATCACAATGTTCCATAACCCTTGTCATCAAAATGCTCCATGACCCTTTTCATCCCAAAGCTCCATGACCCCTGGCATCACAATGTTCTATAACCCCTGGCATCAAAATGTTCCATTACACTTTTCATCAAATTGCTGCATGACCCTGTCCTCAAAATGCTCCCTGCCCTTCTCATCACAATGCACCACACACTTGTCATCAAAATGCTCCATGACCTTTGTCATCACAAAGCTCCATGACCCTTGGCATCACAATGCTCCATGTCATTGTCATCACAATGCTCCATGAACCCTCTCATCACATTGCTCCATGTCCTTGTCATCACAAAGCTCCATGACACTTGTCATCACAATGCTCGATGCCATTCTCATCACAATGCTCCATGACCTTGTCATTACAATCCTCCATGACCCATGTATCACAGTGTACCGTGCCCTTGTCATGACAAACCGCCATGCCCACTCTCATCACAGTAATCCATGAAACATTTCAGATCAATGCTCAATGCCCTTCTCATCACAATGCTCCGTTACCTCTGTCATAACAATGCTCCATGACACCTGCCATCATAATATTCCACGGCCTTGTCATCACAAGGCTCCATGACCCTTGTCATCACAATGCTCCAAGATCCATGTAATCACAATGCTCCATGCCCTTGTCATCACAAAGCTCCATGACGCATGTCATCAGAATGTTCCATGGTCTTCTCCTCACAATGCTCCATGCCCTTGTCATCACAATGCTCGAAGACTCCAGTAATCACAATGTTCCATTCCCTTTTTCATCAGAATGCTCCATTAGATTTGTCATCACAAGTCTCCATGGTCATCTCCTCACAATGCTCCAAGACCTTGTCATCACCATGCTCCATTCCCTTGTCATCACAATGCTCCATGACCCCTGTCATCACAATACTCCATGAACATTTTCAGCCCAATTCTCTATGACCTTCTCATCACAATGCTCCATGACCAATATCATCACAATGCTCCATGACCACTGTCATCACAACACTCCATGACACCTGACAACACAATGATCCGGGACTCTTGTCATCACAATGCTCCAAGACCCCTGTAATCACAATGCTCCATGACCCCTGTCATCACAATACTCCATGAACATTTTCAGCCCAATGCTCCATGACCCTTGTCATCACAATGATCCATGCCCATGTTATCCCAATGTTCCATGACCCATGTATTCACAATGCTCCATGACGCTTGTCATCACAGTGCTCCATGACACCTGTCATCACAATGCTCCATGCCTTTGTCAGCAAAATGCTACATGACCTTGTCATTACAATGCTCTATGCACTTGTCATCACAATACTCCATTTCCATTGTCATCACAATCCTCCATGAACTTTGGGATCACATTGCTTCATGCCCTTGTCATCACAATGCTCCATGCTCCTTGAAATCAAAATGATCCATGACCTCTGTCATCACAATGCTCCAAACCCTTGTGATCACAATGTTCCATAACACTTGTCCTCACAACGCTCCATGATGCCTGTCATCACAATAATCCATGCCCTTTTCATCACAATGCTCCATGACCTTTGTCATCACAATTCTCAATACACTTGTCATCACAATGCTCCCTGACACTTGTCGTCAGAATGCTCCTTGAACCCTGTCACGAAAAGGCTCCATGCCTTTTTCATCACAAAGCCCCATGCCCTTTTCATCCCAATGCTCCATGCCATTGTCATCAAAATACTCCACAAGCTTGTCATCAGAATGCTCCATGACCCTTGGCATCACAATTCTCCATGCACTTGTCAGCACAATGCTCCCTGACACTTGTCATCACAATGCTCCAAGCCATTGTCATCACAATGCTCCATTACCTTTGTGATCAGAATCCTCAATGGAAGTTTGCATCACAATGCTCCATGCCATTGTCATCACAATGGGCCATTACATATGTCATCACAATGCTCCCTGACACCTCTCTTTACAATACTGCATTACCTGGTCATCACAATGCTCCCTGCCGTTCTCATCACAATGCACCACACCCTTGTCATCAAAATGCTCCATGACCTTTGTCATCACAAAGCTCCATGACCCTTGGCCTCACAATGCTCCATGTCATTGTCATCACAATGCTCCATGAACCCTCTCATCACATTGCTCCATGCCCTTGTCATCACAAAGCTCCATGGCACTTGTCATCACAATGCTCGATGCCCTTCTCATCACAATGCTCCATGCCCTTGTCATTACAATCCTCCATGACCCATGTATCACAGTGTACCGTGCCCTTGTCATCACAATGCGCCATGCCCACTCTCATCACAATAATCCATGAAATATTTCAGATCAATGCTCAATGCACTTCTCATCACAATGCTCCATTACCTCTGTCATAAGAAGCTCCATGACCCCTGCCATCACAATGTTCCACGGCCTTGTCATCACAAGGCTCCAGGACCCTTGTCAGCACAATGCTCCAAGACCCATGTAATCACAATGCTCCATGCCCTTGTCATCACAAAGCTCCATGACACATGTCATCACAATGTTCCATGGCCTTCGCCTCACAATGCTCCATGCCCTTGTCATCACAATGCTTCAAGACCCCCGTAATCACAATGCTCCATGCCCCTTTTCATAAGAATGCTCCATTAGACTTGTCCTCACAAGTCTCCATGGTCATCTCATCACAATGCTCCAAGACCTTGTCATCAACATGCTCCATTCCCTTGTCATCACAATGCTCCATGACCCCTGTCATCACAATACTCCATGCACATTTTTAGCCCAATGCTCCATGACCCTTGTCATCACAATGATCCATGCCCTTGTCATCACAATGCTCCATGCACTTGTCAGCACAATGCTCCCTGATCCTTGTCATCACAATGCTCCAAACCATTGTCACCACAATGCTCCATTACCTTTGTCATCAGAATCCTCCATGACACTTGGCATCACAATGCTCCATGCCATTGTCATCACAATGCTCCATGACCCCTGTCATCACAATGCTCCGTGACTACAGTCATCACAATGCTTCATAACGTTTGTCATCACAACAATCCATGCCCGCGTCATCACAAGGCTCTGTGACCTTTGTAACCACAATGCTCCATGAACTTTTCATCACAATGCTCCGTGACCCTTGTCATCACAATGCTCCATGCCTTTGTCAGAACAATGCTCCATGACCCTTGTCATCAAATTGTGCCATGCGCTTTTCACCACAATGATCCACAACCTTGTCATCGCTATGCTCCATAAACCTTGTAATCACAATGCTCCATGCACTTCTCATCCAAATACTCTCTCACATGAGATATCACAATGTTCCATCACTAGTCATCACAATCCTCCCTCACCCCTGTTATCACAATGTTCCATGACCCCTGTCATCACAATGCTACATCCCCTTATCAGCACAATGTTCCATGACCCCTGACATCACAATGTTCCATAACCCTTGTCATCAAAATGCTCCATGACCCTTTTCATCCCAAAGCTCCATGACCCCTGGCATCACAATGTTCTATAACCCCTGGCATCAAAATGTTCCATTACACTTTTCATCAAATTGCTGCATGACCCTGTCCTCAAAATGCTCCCTGCCCTTCTCATCACAATGCACCACACACTTGTCATCAAAATGCTCCATGACCTTTGTCATCACAAAGCTCCATGACCCTTGGCATCACAATGCTCCATGTCATTGTCATCACAATGCTCCATGAACCCTCTCATCACATTGCTCCATGTCCTTGTCATCACAAAGCTCCATGACACTTGTCATCACAATGCTCGATGCCATTCTCATCACAATGCTCCATGACCTTGTCATTACAATCCTCCATGACCCATGTATCACAGTGTACCGTGCCCTTGTCATGACAAACCGCCATGCCCACTCTCATCACAGTAATCCATGAAACATTTCAGATCAATGCTCAATGCCCTTCTCATCACAATGCTCCGTTACCTCTGTCATAACAATGCTCCATGACACCTGCCATCATAATATTCCACGGCCTTGTCATCACAAGGCTCCATGACCCTTGTCATCACAATGCTCCAAGATCCATGTAATCACAATGCTCCATGCCCTTGTCATCACAAAGCTCCATGACGCATGTCATCAGAATGTTCCATGGTCTTCTCCTCACAATGCTCCATGCCCTTGTCATCACAATGCTCGAAGACTCCAGTAATCACAATGTTCCATTCCCTTTTTCATCAGAATGCTCCATTAGATTTGTCATCACAAGTCTCCATGGTCATCTCCTCACAATGCTCCAAGACCTTGTCATCACCATGCTCCATTCCCTTGTCATCACAATGCTCCATGACCCCTGTCATCACAATACTCCATGAACATTTTCAGCCCAATTCTCTATGACCTTCTCATCACAATGCTCCATGACCAATATCATCACAATGCTCCATGACCACTGTCATCACAACACTCCATGACACCTGACAACACAATGATCCGGGACTCTTGTCATCACAATGCTCCAAGACCCCTGTAATCACAATGCTCCATGACCCCTGTCATCACAATACTCCATGAACATTTTCAGCCCAATGCTCCATGACCCTTGTCATCACAATGATCCATGCCCATGTTATCCCAATGTTCCATGACCCATGTATTCACAATGCTCCATGACGCTTGTCATCACAGTGCTCCATGACACCTGTCATCACAATGCTCCATGCCTTTGTCAGCAAAATGCTACATGACCTTGTCATTACAATGCTCTATGCACTTGTCATCACAATACTCCATTTCCATTGTCATCACAATCCTCCATGAACTTTGGGATCACATTGCTTCATGCCCTTGTCATCACAATGCTCCATGCTCCTTGAAATCAAAATGATCCATGACCTCTGTCATCACAATGCTCCAAACCCTTGTGATCACAATGTTCCATAACACTTGTCCTCACAACGCTCCATGATGCCTGTCATCACAATAATCCATGCCCTTTTCATCACAATGCTCCATGACCTTTGTCATCACAATTCTCAATACACTTGTCATCACAATGCTCCCTGACACTTGTCGTCAGAATGCTCCTTGAACCCTGTCACGAAAAGGCTCCATGCCTTTTTCATCACAAAGCCCCATGCCCTTTTCATCCCAATGCTCCATGCCATTGTCATCAAAATACTCCACAAGCTTGTCATCAGAATGCTCCATGACCCTTGGCATCACAATTCTCCATGCACTTGTCAGCACAATGCTCCCTGACACTTGTCATCACAATGCTCCAAGCCATTGTCATCACAATGCTCCATTACCTTTGTGATCAGAATCCTCAATGGAAGTTTGCATCACAATGCTCCATGCCATTGTCATCACAATGGGCCATTACATATGTCATCACAATGCTCCCTGACACCTCTCTTTACAATACTGCATTACCTGGTCATCACAATGCTCCCTGCCGTTCTCATCACAATGCACCACACCCTTGTCATCAAAATGCTCCATGACCTTTGTCATCACAAAGCTCCATGACCCTTGGCCTCACAATGCTCCATGTCATTGTCATCACAATGCTCCATGAACCCTCTCATCACATTGCTCCATGCCCTTGTCATCACAAAGCTCCATGGCACTTGTCATCACAATGCTCGATGCCCTTCTCATCACAATGCTCCATGCCCTTGTCATTACAATCCTCCATGACCCATGTATCACAGTGTACCGTGCCCTTGTCATCACAATGCGCCATGCCCACTCTCATCACAATAATCCATGAAATATTTCAGATCAATGCTCAATGCACTTCTCATCACAATGCTCCATTACCTCTGTCATAAGAAGCTCCATGACCCCTGCCATCACAATGTTCCACGGCCTTGTCATCACAAGGCTCCAGGACCCTTGTCAGCACAATGCTCCAAGACCCATGTAATCACAATGCTCCATGCCCTTGTCATCACAAAGCTCCATGACGCATGTCATCACAATGTTCCATGGCCTTCGCCTCACAATGCTCCATGCCCTTGTCATCACAATGCTTCAAGACCCCCGTAATCACAATGCTCCATGCCCCTTTTCATAAGAATGCTCCATTAGACTTGTCCTCACAAGTCTCCATGGTCATCTCATCACAATGCTCCAAGACCTTGTCATCAACATGCTCCATTCCCTTGTCATCACAATGCTCCATGACCCCTGTCATCACAATACTCCATGCACATTTTTAGCCCAATGCTCCATGACCCTTGTCATCACAATGATCCATGCCCTTGTCATCACAATGCTCCATGCACTTGTCAGCACAATGCTCCCTGATCCTTGTCATCACAATGCTCCAAACCATTGTCACCACAATGCTCCATTACCTTTGTCATCAGAATCCTCCATGACACTTGGCATCACAATGCTCCATGCCATTGTCATCACAATGCTCCATGACCCCTGTCATCACAATGCTCCGTGACTACAGTCATCACAATGCTTCATAACGTTTGTCATCACAACAATCCATGCCCGCGTCATCACAAGGCTCTGTGACCTTTGTAACCACAATGCTCCATGAACTTTTCATCACAATGCTCCGTGACCCTTGTCATCACAATGCTCCATGCCTTTGTCAGAACAATGCTCCATGACCCTTGTCATCAAATTGTGCCATGCGCTTTTCACCACAATGATCCACAACCTTGTCATCGCTATGCTCCATAAACCTTGTAATCACAATGCTCCATGCACTTCTCATCCAAATACTCTCTCACATGAGATATCACAATGTTCCATCACTAGTCATCACAATCCTCCCTCACCCCTGTTATCACAATGTTCCATGACCCCTGTCATCACAATGCTACATCCCCTTATCAGCACAATGTTCCATGACCCCTGACATCACAATGTTCCATAACCCTTGTCATCAAAATGCTCCATGACCCTTTTCATCCCAAAGCTCCATGACCCCTGGCATCACAATGTTCTATAACCCCTGGCATCAAAATGTTCCATTACACTTTTCATCAAATTGCTGCATGACCCTGTCCTCAAAATGCTCCCTGCCCTTCTCATCACAATGCACCACACACTTGTCATCAAAATGCTCCATGACCTTTGTCATCACAAAGCTCCATGACCCTTGGCATCACAATGCTCCATGTCATTGTCATCACAATGCTCCATGAACCCTCTCATCACATTGCTCCATGTCCTTGTCATCACAAAGCTCCATGACACTTGTCATCACAATGCTCGATGCCATTCTCATCACAATGCTCCATGACCTTGTCATTACAATCCTCCATGACCCATGTATCACAGTGTACCGTGCCCTTGTCATGACAAACCGCCATGCCCACTCTCATCACAGTAATCCATGAAACATTTCAGATCAATGCTCAATGCCCTTCTCATCACAATGCTCCGTTACCTCTGTCATAACAATGCTCCATGACACCTGCCATCATAATATTCCACGGCCTTGTCATCACAAGGCTCCATGACCCTTGTCATCACAATGCTCCAAGATCCATGTAATCACAATGCTCCATGCCCTTGTCATCACAAAGCTCCATGACGCATGTCATCAGAATGTTCCATGGTCTTCTCCTCACAATGCTCCATGCCCTTGTCATCACAATGCTCGAAGACTCCAGTAATCACAATGTTCCATTCCCTTTTTCATCAGAATGCTCCATTAGATTTGTCATCACAAGTCTCCATGGTCATCTCCTCACAATGCTCCAAGACCTTGTCATCACCATGCTCCATTCCCTTGTCATCACAATGCTCCATGACCCCTGTCATCACAATACTCCATGAACATTTTCAGCCCAATTCTCTATGACCTTCTCATCACAATGCTCCATGACCAATATCATCACAATGCTCCATGACCACTGTCATCACAACACTCCATGACACCTGACAACACAATGATCCGGGACTCTTGTCATCACAATGCTCCAAGACCCCTGTAATCACAATGCTCCATGACCCCTGTCATCACAATACTCCATGAACATTTTCAGCCCAATGCTCCATGACCCTTGTCATCACAATGATCCATGCCCATGTTATCCCAATGTTCCATGACCCATGTATTCACAATGCTCCATGACGCTTGTCATCACAGTGCTCCATGACACCTGTCATCACAATGCTCCATGCCTTTGTCAGCAAAATGCTACATGACCTTGTCATTACAATGCTCTATGCACTTGTCATCACAATACTCCATTTCCATTGTCATCACAATCCTCCATGAACTTTGGGATCACATTGCTTCATGCCCTTGTCATCACAATGCTCCATGCTCCTTGAAATAAAAATGATCCATGACCTCTGTCATCACAATGCTCCAAACCCTTGTGATCACAATGTTCCATAACACTTGTCCTCACAACGCTCCATGATGCCTGTCATCACAATAATCCATGCCCTTTTCATCACAATGCTCCATGACCTTTGTCATCACAATTCTCAATACACTTGTCATCACAATGCTCCCTGACACTTGTCGTCAGAATGCTCCTTGAACCCTGTCACGAAAAGGCTCCATGCCTTTTTCATCACAAAGCCCCATGCCCTTTTCATCCCAATGCTCCATGCCATTGTCATCAAAATACTCCACAAGCTTGTCATCAGAATGCTCCATGACCCTTGGCATCACAATTCTCCATGCACTTGTCAGCACAATGCTCCCTGACACTTGTCATCACAATGCTCCAAGCCATTGTCATCACAATGCTCCATTACCTTTGTGATCAGAATCCTCAATGGAAGTTTGCATCACAATGCTCCATGCCATTGTCATCACAATGGGCCATTACATATGTCATCACAATGCTCCCTGACACCTCTCTTTACAATACTGCATTACCTGGTCATCACAATGCTCCCTGCCGTTCTCATCACAATGCACCACACCCTTGTCATCAAAATGCTCCATGACCTTTGTCATCACAAAGCTCCATGACCCTTGGCCTCACAATGCTCCATGTCATTGTCATCACAATGCTCCATGAACCCTCTCATCACATTGCTCCATGCCCTTGTCATCACAAAGCTCCATGGCACTTGTCATCACAATGCTCGATGCCCTTCTCATCACAATGCTCCATGCCCTTGTCATTACAATCCTCCATGACCCATGTATCACAGTGTACCGTGCCCTTGTCATCACAATGCGCCATGCCCACTCTCATCACAATAATCCATGAAATATTTCAGATCAATGCTCAATGCACTTCTCATCACAATGCTCCATTACCTCTGTCATAAGAAGCTCCATGACCCCTGCCATCACAATGTTCCACGGCCTTGTCATCACAAGGCTCCAGGACCCTTGTCAGCACAATGCTCCAAGACCCATGTAATCACAATGCTCCATGCCCTTGTCATCACAAAGCTCCATGACGCATGTCATCACAATGTTCCATGGCCTTCGCCTCACAATGCTCCATGCCCTTGTCATCACAATGCTTCAAGACCCCCGTAATCACAATGCTCCATGCCCCTTTTCATAAGAATGCTCCATTAGACTTGTCCTCACAAGTCTCCATGGTCATCTCATCACAATGCTCCAAGACCTTGTCATCAACATGCTCCATTCCCTTGTCATCACAATGCTCCATGACCCCTGTCATCACAATACTCCATGCACATTTTTAGCCCAATGCTCCATGACCCTTGTCATCACAATGATCCATGCCCTTGTCATCACAATGCTCCATGCACTTGTCAGCACAATGCTCCCTGTTCCTTGTCATCACAATGCTCCAAACCATTGTCACCACAATGCTCCATTACCTTTGTCATCAGAATCCTCCATGACACTTGGCATCACAATGCTCCATGCCATTGTCATCACAATGCTCCATGACCCCTGTCATCACAATGCTCCGTGACTACAGTCATCACAATGCTTCATAACGTTTGTCATCACAACAATCCATGCCCGCATCATCACAAGGCTCTGTGACCTTTGTAACCACAATGCTCCATGAACTTTTCATCACAATGCTCCGTGACCCTTGTCATCACAATGCTCCATGCCTTTGTCAGAACAATGCTCCATGACCCTTGTCATCAAATTGTGCCATGCGCTTTTCACCACAATGATCCACAACCTTGTCATCGCTATGCTCCATAAACCTTGTAATCACAATGCTCCATGCACTTCTCATCCAAATACTCTCTCACATGAGATATCACAATGTTCCATCGCTAGTCATCACAATCCTCCCTCACCCCTGTTATCACAATGTTCCATTACCCCTGTCATCACAATGCTACATCCCCTTATCAGCACAATGTTCCATGACCCCTGACATCACAATGTTCCATAACCCTTGTCATCAAAATGCTCCATGACCCTTTTCATCCCAAAGCTCCATGACCCCTGGCATCACAATGTTCTATAACCCCTGGCATCAAAATGTTCCATTACACTTTTCATCAAATTGCTGCATGACCCTGTCCTCAAAATGCTCCCTGCCCTTCTCATCACAATGCACCACACACTTGTCATCAAAATGCTCCATGACCTTTGTCATCACAAAGCTCCATGACCCTTGGCATCACAATGCTCCATGTCATTGTCATCACAATGCTCCATGAACCCTCTCATCACATTGCTCCATGTCCTTGTCATCACAAAGCTCCATGACACTTGTCATCACAATGCTCGATGCCATTCTCATCACAATGCTCCATGACCTTGTCATTACAATCCTCCATGACCCATGTATCACAGTGTACCGTGCCCTTGTCATGACAAACCGCCATGCCCACTCTCATCACAGTAATCCATGAAACATTTCAGATCAATGCTCAATGCCCTTCTCATCACAATGCTCCGTTACCTCTGTCGTAACTATGCTCCATGACACCTGCCATCATAATATTCCACGGCCTTGTCATCACAAGGCTCCATGACCCTTGTCATCACAATGCTCCAAGATCCATGTAATCACAATGCTCCATGCCCTTGTCATCACAAAGCTCCATGACGCATGTCATCAGAATGTTCCATGGTCTTCTCCTCACAATGCTCCATGCCCTTGTCATCACAATGCTCGAAGACTCCAGTAATCACAATGTTCCATTCCCTTTTTCATCAGAATGCTCCATTAGATTTGTCATCACAAGTCTCCATGGTCATCTCCTCACAATGCTCCAAGACCTTGTCATCACCATGCTCCATTCCCTTGTCATCACAATGCTCCATGACCCCTGTCATCACAATACTCCATGAACATTTTCAGCCCAATTCTCTATGACCTTCTCATCACAATGCTCCATGACCAATATCATCACAATGCTCCATGACCACTGTCATCACAACACTCCATGACACCTGACAACACAATGATCCGGGACTCTTGTCATCACAATGCTCCAAGACCCCTGTAATCACAATGCTCCATGACCCCTGTCATCACAATACTCCATGAACATTTTCAGCCCAATGCTCCATGACCCTTGTCATCACAATGATCCATGCCCATGTTATCCCAATGTTCCATGACCCATGTATTCACAATGCTCCATGACGCTTGTCATCACAGTGCTCCATGACACCTGTCATCACAATGCTCCATGCCTTTGTCAGCAAAATGCTACATGACCTTGTCATTACAATGCTCTATGCACTTGTCATCACAATACTCCATTTCCATTGTCATCACAATCCTCCATGAACTTTGGGATCACATTGCTTCATGCCCTTGTCATCACAATGCTCCATGCTCCTTGAAATAAAAATGATCCATGACCTCTGTCATCACAATGCTCCAAACCCTTGTGATCACAATGTTCCATAACACTTGTCCTCACAACGCTCCATGATGCCTGTCATCACAATAATCCATGCCCTTTTCATCACAATGCTCCATGACCTTTGTCATCACAATTCTCAATACACTTGTCATCACAATGCTCCCTGACACTTGTCATCAGAATGCTCCTTGAACCCTGTCACGAAAAGGCTCCATGCCTTTTTCATCACAAAGCCCCATGCCCTTTTCATCCCAATGCTCCATGCCATTGTCATCAAAATACTCCACAAGCTTGTCATCAGAATGCTCCATGACCCTTGGCATCACAATTCTCCATGCACTTGTCAGCACAATGCTCCCTGACACTTGTCATCACAATGCTCCAAGCCATTGTCATCACAATGCTCCATTACCTTTGTGATCAGAATCCTCAATGGAAGTTTGCATCACAATGCTCCATGCCATTGTCATCACAATGGGCCATTACATATGTCATCACAATGCTCCCTGACACCTCTCTTTACAATACTGCATTACCTGGTCATCACAATGCTCCCTGCCGTTCTCATCACAATGCACCACACCCTTGTCATCAAAATGCTCCATGACCTTTGTCATCACAAAGCTCCATGACCCTTGGCCTCACAATGCTCCATGTCATTGTCATCACAATGCTCCATGAACCCTCTCATCACATTGCTCCATGCCCTTGTCATCACAAAGCTCCATGGCACTTGTCATCACAATGCTCGATGCCCTTCTCATCACAATGCTCCATGCCCTTGTCATTACAATCCTCCATGACCCATGTATCACAGTGTACCGTGCCCTTGTCATCACAATGCGCCATGCCCACTCTCATCACAATAATCCATGAAATATTTCAGATCAATGCTCAATGCACTTCTCATCACAATGCTCCATTACCTCTGTCATAACAAGCTCCATGACCCCTGCCATCACAATGTTCCACGGCCTTGTCATCACAAGGCTCCAGGACCCTTGTCAGCACAATGCTCCAAGACCCATGTAATCACAATGCTCCATGCCCTTGTCATCACAAAGCTCCATGACGCATGTCATCACAATGTTCCATGGCCTTCGCCTCACAATGCTCCATGTCCTTGTCATCACAATGCTTCAAGACACCCGTAATCACAATGCTCCATGCCCCTTTTCATAAGAATGCTCCATTAGACTTGTCCTCACAAGTCTCCATGGTCATCTCATCACAATGCTCCAAGACCTTGTCATCAACATGCTCCATTCCCTTGTCATCACAATGCTCCATGACCCCTGTCATCACAATACTCCATGCACATTTTTAGCCCAATGCTCCATGACCCTTGTCATCACAATGATCCATGCCCTTGTCATCACAATGCTCCATGCACTTGTCAGCACAATGCTCCCTGTTCCTTGTCATCACAATGCTCCAAACCATTGTCACCACAATGCTCCATTACCTTTGTCATCAGAATCCTCCATGACACTTGGCATCACAGTGCTCCATGCCATTGTCATCACAATGCTCCATGACCCCTGTCATCACAATGCTCCGTGACTACAGTCATCACAATGCTTCATAACGTTTGTCATCACAACAATCCATGCCCGCGTCATCACAAGGCTCTGTGACCTTTGTAACCACAATGCTCCATGAACTTTTCATCACAATGCTCCGTGACCCTTGTCATCACAATGCTCCATGCCTTTGTCAGAACAATGCTCCATGACCCTTGTCATCAAATTGTGCCATGCGCTTTTCACCACAATGATCCACAACCTTGTCATCGCTATGCTCCATAAACCTTGTAATCACAATGCTCCATGCACTTCTCATCCAAATACTCTCTCACATGAGATATCACAATGTTCCATCACTAGTCATCACAATCCTCCCTCACCCCTGTTATCACAATGTTCCATGACCCCTGTCATCACAATGCTACATCCCCTTATCAGCACAATGTTCCATGACCCCTGACATCACAATGTTCCATAACCCTTGTCATCAAAATGCTCCATGACCCTTTTCATCCCAAAGCTCCATGACCCCTGGCATCACAATGTTCTATAACCCCTGGCATCAAAATGTTCCATTACACTTTTCATCAAATTGCTGCATGACCCTGTCCTCAAAATGCTCCCTGCCCTTCTCATCACAATGCACCACACACTTGTCATCAAAATGCTCCATGACCTTTGTCATCACAAAGCTCCATGACCCTTGGCATCACAATGCTCCATGTCATTGTCATCACAATGCTCCATGAACCCTCTCATCACATTGCTCCATGTCCTTGTCATCACAAAGCTCCATGACACTTGTCATCACAATGCTCGATGCCATTCTCATCACAATGCTCCATGACCTTGTCATTACAATCCTCCATGACCCATGTATCACAGTGTACCGTGCCCTTGTCATGACAAACCGCCATGCCCACTCTCATCACAGTAATCCATGAAACATTTCAGATCAATGCTCAATGCCCTTCTCATCACAATGCTCCGTTACCTCTGTCGTAACAATGCTCCATGACACCTGCCATCATAATATTCCACGGCCTTGTCATCACAAGGCTCCATGACCCTTGTCATCACAATGCTCCAAGATCCATGTAATCACAATGCTCCATGCCCTTGTCATCACAAAGCTCCATGACGCATGTCATCAGAATGTTCCATGGTCTTCTCCTCACAATGCTCCATGCCCTTGTCATCACAATGCTCGAAGACTCCAGTAATCACAATGTTCCATTCCCTTTTTCATCAGAATGCTCCATTAGATTTGTCATCACAAGTCTCCATGGTCATCTCCTCACAATGCTCCAAGACCTTGTCATCACCATGCTCCATTCCCTTGTCATCACAATGCTCCATGACCCCTGTCATCACAATACTCCATGAACATTTTCAGCCCAATTCTCTATGACCTTCTCATCACAATGCTCCATGACCAATATCATCACAATGCTCCATGACCACTGTCATCACAACACTCCATGACACCTGACAACACAATGATCCGGGACTCTTGTCATCACAATGCTCCAAGACCCCTGTAATCACAATGCTCCATGACCCCTGTCATCACAATACTCCATGAACATTTTCAGCCCAATGCTCCATGACCCTTGTCATCACAATGATCCATGCCCATGTTATCCCAATGTTCCATGACCCATGTATTCACAATGCTCCATGACGCTTGTCATCACAGTGCTCCATGACACCTGTCATCACAATGCTCCATGCCTTTGTCAGCAAAATGCTACATGACCTTGTCATTACAATGCTCTATGCACTTGTCATCACAATACTCCATTTCCATTGTCATCACAATCCTCCATGAACTTTGGGATCACATTGCTTCATGCCCTTGTCATCACAATGCTCCATGCTCCTTGAAATCAAAATGATCCATGACCTCTGTCATCACAATGCTCCAAACACTTGTGATCACAATGTTCCATAACACTTGTCCTCACAACGCTCCATGATGCCTGTCATCACAATAATCCATGCCCTTTTCATCACAATGCTCCATGACCTTTGTCATCACAATTCTCAATACACTTGTCATCACAATGCTCCCTGACACTTGTCGTCAGAATGCTCCTTGAACCCTGTCATGAAAAGGCTCCATGCCTTTTTCATCACAAAGCCCCATGCCCTTTTCATCCCAATGCTCCATGCCATTGTCATCAAAATACTCCACAAGCTTGTCATCAGAATGCTCCATGACCCTTGTCATCACAATTCTCCATGCACTTGTCAGCACAATGCTCCCTGACACTTGTCATCACAATGCTCCAAACCATTGTCATCACAATGCTCCATTACCTTTGTGATCAGAATCCTCAATGGAAGTTTGCATCACAAAGCTCCATGCCATTGTCATCACAATGGGCCATTACATATGTCATCACAATGCTCCCTGACACCTCTCTTTACAATACTGCATTACCTGGTCATCACAATGCTCCCTGCCGTTCTCATCACAATGCACCACACCCTTGTCATCAAAATGCTCCATGACTTTGTCATCACAAAGCTCCATGACCCTTGGCATCACAATGCTCCATGTCATTGTCATCACAATGCTCCATGAACCCTCTCATCACATTGCTCCATGCCCTTGTCATCACAAAGCTCCATGGCACTTGTCATCACAATGCTCGATGCCCTTCTCATCACAATGCTCCATGCCCTTGTCATTACAATCCTCCATGACCCATGTATCACAGTGTACTGTGCCCTTGTCATCACAATGCGCCATGCCCACTCTCATCACAATAATCCATGAAATATTTCAGATCAATGCTCAATGCACTTCTCATCACAATGCTCCATTACCTCTGTCATAACAAGCTCCATGACCCCTGCCATCACAATGTTCCACGGCCTTGTCATCACAAGGCTCCAGGACCCTTGTCAGCACAATGCTCCAAGACCCATGTAATCACAATGCTCCATGCCCTTGTCATCACAAAGCTCCATGACGCATGTCATCACAATGTTCCATGGCCTTCGCCTCACAATGCTCCATGCCCTTGTCATCACAATGCTTCAAGACCCCCGTAATCACAATGCTCCATGCCCCTTTTCATAAGAATGCTCCATTAGACTTGTCCTCACAAGTCTCCATGGTCATCTCATCACAATGCTCCAAGACCTTGTCATCAACATGCTCCATTCCCTTGTCATCACAATGCTCCATGACCCCTGTCATCACAATACTCCATGCACATTTTTAGCCCAATGCTCCATGACCCTTGTCATCACAATGATCCATGCCCTTGTCATCACAATGCTCCATGCACTTGTCAGCACAATGCTCCCTGTTCCTTGTCATCACAATGCTCCAAACCATTGTCACCACAATGCTCCATTACCTTTGTCATCAGAATCCTCCATGACACTTGGCATCACAGTGCTCCATGCCATTGTCATCACAATGCTCCATGACCCCTGTCATCACAATGCTCCGTGACTACAGTCATCACAATGCTTCATAACGTTTGTCATCACAACAATCCATGCCCGCGTCATCACAAGGCTCTGTGACCTTTGTAACCACAATGCTCCATGAACTTTTCATCACAATGCTCCGTGACCCTTGTCATCACAATGCTCCATGCCTTTGTCAGAACAATGCTCCATGACCCTTGTCATCAAATTGTGCCATGCGCTTTTCACCACAATGATCCACAACCTTGTCATCGCTATGCTCCATAAACCTTGTAATCACAATGCTCCATGCACTTCTCATCCAAATACTCTCTCACATGAGATATCACAATGTTCCATCACTAGTCATCACAATCCTCCCTCACCCCTGTTATCACAATGTTCCATGACCCCTGTCATCACAATGCTACATCCCCTTATCAGCACAATGTTCCATGACCCCTGACATCACAATGTTCCATAACCCTTGTCATCAAAATGCTCCATGACCCTTTTCATCCCAAAGCTCCATGACCCCTGGCATCACAATGTTCTATAACCCCTGGCATCAAAATGTTCCATTACACTTTTCATCAAATTGCTGCATGACCCTGTCCTCAAAATGCTCCCTGCCCTTCTCATCACAATGCACCACACACTTGTCATCAAAATGCTCCATGACCTTTGTCATCACAAAGCTCCATGACCCTTGGCATCACAATGCTCCATGTCATTGTCATCACAATGCTCCATGAACCCTCTCATCACATTGCTCCATGTCCTTGTCATCACAAAGCTCCATGACACTTGTCATCACAATGCTCGATGCCATTCTCATCACAATGCTCCATGACCTTGTCATTACAATCCTTCATGACCCATGTATCACAGTGTACCGTGCCCTTGTCATGACAAACCGCCATGCCCACTCTCATCACAGTAATCCATGAAACATTTCAGATCAATGCTCAATGCCCTTCTCATCACAATGCTCCGTTACCTCTGTCGTAACAATGCTCCATGACACCTGCCATCATAATATTCCACGGCCTTGTCATCACAAGGCTCCATGACCCTTGTCATCACAATGCTCCAAGATCCATGTAATCACAATGCTCCATGCCCTTGTCATCACAAAGCTCCATGACGCATGTCATCAGAATTTTCCATGGTCTTCTCCTCACAATGCTCCATGCCCTTGTCATCACAATGCTCGAAGACTCCAGTAATCACAATGTTCCATTCCCTTTTTCATCAGAATGCTCCATTAGATTTGTCATCACAAGTCTCCATGGTCATCTCCTCACAATGCTCCAAGACCTTGTCATCACCATGCTCCATTCCCTTGTCATCACAATGCTCCATGACCCCTGTCATCACAATACTCCATGAACATTTTCAGCCCAATTCTCTATGACCTTCTCATCACAATGCTCCATGACCAATATCATCACAATGCTCCATGACCACTGTCATCACAACACTCCATGACACCTGACAACACAATGATCCGGGACTCTTGTCATCACAATGCTCCAAGACCCCTGTAATCACAATGCTCCATGACCCCTGTCATCACAATACTCCATGAACATTTTCAGCCCAATGCTCCATGACCCTTGTCATCACAATGATCCATGCCCATGTTATCCCAATGTTCCATGACCCATGTATTCACAATGCTCCATGACGCTTGTCATCACAGTGCTCCATGACACCTGTCATCACAATGCTCCATGCCTTTGTCAGCAAAATGCTACATGACCTTGTCATTACAATGCTCTATGCACTTGTCATCACAATACTCCATTTCCATTGTCATCACAATCCTCCATGAACTTTGGGATCACATTGCTTCATGCCCTTGTCATCACAATGCTCCATGCTCCTTGAAATCAAAATGATCCATGACCTCTGTCATCACAATGCTCCAAACACTTGTGATCACAATGTTCCATAACACTTGTCCTCACAACGCTCCATGATGCCTGTCATCACAATAATCCATGCCCTTTTCATCACAATGCTCCATGACCTTTGTCATCACAATTCTCAATACACTTGTCATCACAATGCTCCCTGACACTTGTCGTCAGAATGCTCCTTGAACCCTGTCATGAAAAGGCTCCATGCCTTTTTCATCACAAAGCCCCATGCCCTTTTCATCCCAATGCTCCATGCCATTGTCATCAAAATACTCCACAAGCTTGTCATCAGAATGCTCCATGACCCTTGTCATCACAATTCTCCATGCACTTGTCAGCACAATGCTCCCTGACACTTGTCATCACAATGCTCCAAACCATTGTCATCACAATGCTCCATTACCTTTGTGATCAGAATCCTCAATGGAAGTTTGCATCACAAAGCTCCATGCCATTGTCATCACAATGGGCCATTACATATGTCATCACAATGCTCCCTGACACCTCTCTTTACAATACTGCATTACCTGGTCATCACAATGCTCCCTGCCGTTCTCATCACAATGCACCACACCCTTGTCATCAAAATGCTCCATGACTTTGTCATCACAAAGCTCCATGACCCTTGGCATCACAATGCTCCATGTCATTGTCATCACAATGCTCCATGAACCCTCTCATCACATTGCTCCATGCCCTTGTCATCACAAAGCTCCATGGCACTTGTCATCACAATGCTCGATGCCCTTCTCATCACAATGCTCCATGCCCTTGTCATTACAATCCTCCATGACCCATGTATCACAGTGTACCGTGCCCTTGTCATCACAATGCGCCATGCCCACTCTCATCACAATAATCCATGAAATATTTCAGATCAATGCTCAATGCACTTCTCATCACAATGCTCCATTACCTCTGTCATAACAAGCTCCATGACCCCTGCCATCACAATGTTCCACGGCCTTGTCATCACAAGGCTCCAGGACCCTTGTCAGCACAATGCTCCAAGACCCATGTAATCACAATGCTCCATGCCCTTGTCATCACAAAGCTCCATGACGCATGTCATCACAATGTTCCATGGCCTTCGCCTCACAATGCTCCATGCCCTTGTCATCACAATGCTTCAAGACCCCCGTAATCACAATGCTCCATGCCCCTTTTCATAAGAATGCTCCATTAGACTTGTCCTCACAAGTCTCCATGGTCATCTCATCACAATGCTCCAAGACCTTGTCATCAACATGCTCCATTCCCTTGTCATCACAATGCTCCATGACCCCTGTCATCACAATACTCCATGCACATTTTTAGCCCAATGCTCCATGACCCTTGTCATCACAATGATCCATGCCCTTGTCATCACAATGCTCCATGCACTTGTCAGCACAATGCTCCCTGTTCCTTGTCATCACAATGCTCCAAACCATTGTCACCACAATGCTCCATTACCTTTGTCATCAGAATCCTCCATGACACTTGGCATCACAGTGCTCCATGCCATTGTCATCACAATGCTCCATGACCCCTGTCATCACAATGCTCCGTGACTACAGTCATCACAATGCTTCATAACGTTTGTCATCACAACAATCCATGCCCGCGTCATCACAAGGCTCTGTGACCTTTGTAACCACAATGCTCCATGAACTTTTCATCACAATGCTCCGTGACCCTTGTCATCACAATGCTCCATGCCTTTGTCAGAACAATGCTCCATGACCCTTGTCATCAAATTGTGCCATGCGCTTTTCACCACAATGATCCACAACCTTGTCATCGCTATGCTCCATAAACCTTGTAATCACAATGCTCCATGCACTTCTCATCCAAATACTCTCTCACATGAGATATCACAATGTTCCATCACTAGTCATCACAATCCTCCCTCACCCCTGTTATCACAATGTTCCATGACCCCTGTCATCACAATGCTACATCCCCTTATCAGCACAATGTTCCATGACCCCTGACATCACAATGTTCCATAACCCTTGTCATCAAAATGCTCCATGACCCTTTTCATCCCAAAGCTCCATGACCCCTGGCATCACAATGTTCTATAACCCCTGGCATCAAAATGTTCCATTACACTTTTCATCAAATTGCTGCATGACCCTGTCCTCAAAATGCTCCCTGCCCTTCTCATCACAATGCACCACACACTTGTCATCAAAATGCTCCATGACCTTTGTCATCACAAAGCTCCATGACCCTTGGCATCACAATGCTCCATGTCATTGTCATCACAATGCTCCATGAACCCTCTCATCACATTGCTCCATGTCCTTGTCAGCACAAACCTCCATGACACTTGTCATCACAATGCTCGATGCCATTCTCATCACAATGCTCCATGACCTTGTCATTACAATCCTCCATGACCCATGTATCACAGTGTACCGTGCCCTTGTCATGACAAACCGCCATGCCCACTCTCATCACAGTAATCCATGAAACATTTCAGATCAATGCTCAATGCCCTTCTCATCACAATGCTCCGTTACCTCTGTCATAACAATGCTCCATGACACCTGCCATCATAATATTCCACGGCCTTGTCATCACAAGGCTCCATGACCCTTGTCATCACAATGCTCCAAGATCCATGTAATCACAATGCTCCATGCCCTTGTCATCACAAAGCTCCATGACGCATGTCATCAGAATGTTCCATGGTCTTCTCCTCACAATGCTCCATGCCCTTGTCATCACAATGCTCGAAGACTCCAGTAATCACAATGTTCCATTCCCTTTTTCATCAGAATGCTCCATTAGATTTGTCATCACAAGTCTCCATGGTCATCTCCTCACAATGCTCCAAGACCTTGTCATCACCATGCTCCATTCCCTTGTCATCACAATGCTCCATGACCCCTGTCATCACAATACTCCATGAACATTTTCAGCCCAATTCTCTATGACCTTCTCATCACAATGCTCCATGACCAATATCATCACAATGCTCCATGACCACTGTCATCACAACACTCCATGACACCTGACAACACAATGATCCGGGACTCTTGTCATCACAATGCTCCAAGACCCCTGTAATCACAATGCTCCATGACCCCTGTCATCACAATACTCCATGAACATTTTCAGCCCAATGCTCCATGACCCTTGTCATCACAATGATCCATGCCCATGTTATCCCAATGTTCCATGACCCATGTATTCACAATGCTCCATGACGCTTGTCATCACAGTGCTCCATGACACCTGTCATCACAATGCTCCATGCCTTTGTCAGCAAAATGCTACATGACCTTGTCATTACAATGCTCTATGCACTTGTCATCACAATACTCCATTTCCATTGTCATCACAATCCTCCATGAACTTTGGGATCACATTGCTTCATGCCCTTGTCATCACAATGCTCCATGCTCCTTGAAATCAAAATGATCCATGACCTCTGTCATCACAATGCTCCAAACCCTTGTGATCACAATGTTCCATAACACTTGTCCTCACAACGCTCCATGATGCCTGTCATCACAATAATCCATGCCCTTTTCATCACAATGCTCCATGACCTTTGTCATCACAATTCTCAATACACTTGTCATCACAATGCTCCCTGACACTTGTCGTCAGAATGCTCCTTGAACCCTGTCACGAAAAGGCTCCATGCCTTTTTCATCACAAAGCCCCATGCCCTTTTCATCCCAATGCTCCATGCCATTGTCATCAAAATACTCCACAAGCTTGTCATCAGAATGCTCCATGACCCTTGGCATCACAATTCTCCATGCACTTGTCAGCACAATGCTCCCTGACACTTGTCATCACAATGCTCCAAGCCATTGTCATCACAATGCTCCATTACCTTTGTGATCAGAATCCTCAATGGAAGTTTGCATCACAATGCTCCATGCCATTGTCATCACAATGGGCCATTACATATGTCATCACAATGCTCCCTGACACCTCTCTTTACAATACTGCATTACCTGGTCATCACAATGCTCCCTGCCGTTCTCATCACAATGCACCACACCCTTGTCATCAAAATGCTCCATGACCGTTGTCATCACAAAGCTCCATGACCCTTGGCCTCACAATGCTCCATGTCATTGTCATCACAATGCTCCATGAACCCTCTCATCACATTGCTCCATGCCCTTGTCATCACAAAGCTCCATGGCACTTGTCATCACAATGCTCGATGCCCTTCTCATCACAATGCTCCATGCCCTTGTCATTACAATCCTCCATGACCCATGTATCACAGTGTACCGTGCCCTTGTCATCACAATGCGCCATGCCCACTCTCATCACAATAATCCATGAAATATTTCAGAACAATGCTCAATGCACTTCTCATCACAATGCTCCATTACCTCTGTCATAACAAGGTCCATGACCCCTGCCATCACAATGTTCCACGGCCTTGTCATCACAAGGCTCCAGGACCCTTGTCAGCACAATGCTCCAAGACCCATGTAATCACAATGCTCCATGCCCTTGTCATCACAAAGCTCCATGACGCATGTCATCACAATGTTCCATGGCCTTCGCCTCACAATGCTCCATGCCCTTGTCATCACAATGCTTCAAGACCCCCGTAATCACAATGCTCCATGCCCCTTTTCATAAGAATGCTCCATTAGACTTGTCCTCACAAGTCTCCATGGTCATCTCATCACAATGCTCCAAGACCTTGTCATCAACATGCTCCATTCCCTTGTCATCACAATGCTCCATGACCCCTGTCATCACAATACTCCATGCACATTTTTAGCCCAATGCTCCATGACCCTTGTCATCACAATGATCCATGCCCTTGTCATCACAATGCTCCATGCACTTGTCAGCACAATGCTCCCTGTTACTTGTCATCACAATGCTCCAAACCATTGTCACCACAATGCTCCATTACCTTTGTCATCAGAATCCTCCATGACACTTGGCATCACAATGCTCCATGCCATTGTCATCACAATGCTCCATGACACCTGTCATCACAATGCTCCGTGACTACAGTCAACACAATGCTTCATAACGTTTGTCATCACAACAATCCATGCCCGCGTCATCACAAGGCTCTGTGACCTTTGTAACCACAATGCTCCATGAACTTTTCATCACAATGCTCCGTGACCCTTGTCATCACAATGCTCCATGCCTTTGTCAGAACAATGCTCCATGACCCTTGTCATCAAATTGTGCCATGCGCTTTTCACCACAATGATCCACAACCTTGTCATCGCTATGCTCCATAAACCTTGTAATCACAATGCTCCATGCACTTCTCATCCAAATACTCTCTCACATGACATATCACAATGTTCCATCACTAGTCATCACAATCCTCCCTCACCCCTGTTATCACAATGTTCCATGACCCCTGTCATCACAATGCTACATCCCCTTATCAGCACAATGTTCCATGATCCCTGACATCACAATGTTCCATAACCCTTGTCATCAAAATGCTCCATGACCCTTTTCATCCCAAAGCTCCATGACCCCTGGCATCACAATGTTCTATAACCCCTGGCATCAAAATGTTCCATTACACTTTTCATCAAATTGCTGCATGACCCTGTCCTCAAAATGCTCCCTGCCCTTCTCATCACAATGCACCACACACTTGTCATCAAAATGCTCCATGACCTTTGTCATCACAAAGCTCCATGACCCTTGGCATCACAATGCTCCATGTCATTGTCATCACAATGCTCCATGAACCCTCTCATCACATTGCTCCATGTCCTTGTCATCACAAAGCTCCATGACACTTGTCATCACAATGCTCGATGCCATTCTCATCACAATGCTCCATGACCTTGTCATTACAATCCTCCATGACCCATGTATCACAGTGTACCGTGCCCTTGTCATGACAAACCGCCATGCCCACTCTCATCACAGTAATCCATGAAACATTTCAGATCAATGCTCAATGCCCTTCTCATCACAATGCTCCATTACCTCTGTCGTAACAATGCTCCATGACACCTGCCATCATAATATTCCACGGCCTTGTCATCACAAGGCTCCATGACCCTAGTCATCACAATGCTCCAAGATCCATGTAATCACAATGCTCCATGCCCTTGTCATCACAAAGCTCCATGACGCATGTCATCAGAATGTTCCATGGTCTTCTCCTCACAATGCTCCATGCCCTTGTCATCACAATGCTCGAAGACTCCAGTAATCACAATGTTCCATTCCCTTTTTCATCAGAATGCTCCATTAGATTTGTCATCACAAGTCTCCATGGTCATCTCCTCACAATGCTCCAAGACCTTGTCATCACCTTGCTCCATTCCCTTGTCATCACAATGCTCCATGACCCCTGTCATCACAATACTCCATGAACATTTTCAGCCCAATTCTCTATGACCTTCTCATCACAATGCTCCATGACCAATATCATCACAATGCTCCATGACCACTGTCATCACAACACTCCATGACACCTGACAACACAATGATCCGGGACTCTTGTCATCACAATGCTCCAAGACCCCTGTAATCACAATGCTCCATGACCCCTGTCATCACAATACTCCATGAACATTTTCAGCCCAATGCTCCATGACCCTTGTCATCACAATGATCCATGCCCATGTTATCCCAATGTTCCATGACCCATGTATTCACAATGCTCCATGACGCTTGTCATCACAGTGCTCCATGACCCCTGTCATCACAATACTCCATGAACATTTTCAGCCCAATGCTCCATGACCCTTGTCATCACAATGATCCATGCCCATGTTATCCCAATGTTCCATGACCCATGTATTCACAATGCTCCATGACGCTTGTCATCACAGTGCTCCATGACACCTGTCATCACAATGCTCCATGCCTTTGTCAGCAAAATGCTACATGACCTTGTCATTACAATGCTCTATGCACTTGTCATCACAATACTCCATTTCCATTGTCATCACAATCCTCCATGAACTTTGGGATCACATTGCTTCATGCCCTTGTCATCACAATGCTCCATGCTCCTTGAAATCAAAATGATCCATGACCTCTGTCATCACAATGCTCCAAACCCTTGTGATCACAATGTTCCATAACACTTGTCCTCACAACGCTCCATGATGCCTGTCATCACAATAATCCATGCCCTTTTCATCACAATGCTCCATGACCTTTGTCATCACAATTCTCAATACACTTGTCATCACAATGCTCCCTGACACTTGTCGTCAGAATGCTCCTTGAACCCTGTCACGAAAAGGCTCCATGCCTTTTTCATCACAAAGCCCCATGCCCTTTTCATCGCAATGCTCCATGCCATTGTCATCAAAATACTACACAAGCTTGTCATCAGAATGCTCCATGACCCTTGGCATCACAATTCTCCATGCACTTGTCAGCACAATGCTCCCTGACACTTGTCATCACAATGCTCCAAGCCATTGTCATCACAATGCTCCATTACCTTTGTGATCAGAATCCTCAATGGAAGTTTGCATCACAAAGCTCCATGCCATTGTCATCACAATGGGCCATTACATATGTCATCACAATGCTCCCTGACACCTCTCTTTACAATACTGCATTACCTGGTCATCACAATGCTCCCTGCCGTTCTCATCACAATGCACCACACCCTTGTCATCAAAATGCTCCATGACCTTTGTCATCACAAAGCTCCATGACCCTTGGCATCACAATGCTCCATGTCATTGTCATCACAATGCTCCATGAACCCTCTCATCACATTGCTCCATGCCCTTGTCATCACAAAGCTCCATGGCACTTGTCATCACAATGCTCGATGCCCTTCTCATCACAATGCTCCATGCCCTTGTCATTACAATCCTCCATGACCCATGTATCACAGTGTACCGTGCCCTTGTCATCACAATGCGCCATGCCCACTCTCATCACAATAATCCATGAAATATTTCAGATCAATGCTCAATGCACTTCTCATCACAATGCTCCATTACCTCTGTCATAACAAGCTCCATGACCCCTGCCATCACAATGTTCCACGGCCTTGTCATCACAAGGCTCCAGGACCCTTGTCAGCACAATGCTCCAAGACCCATGTAATCACAATGCTCCATGCCCTTGTCATCACAAAGCTCCATGACGCATGTCATCACAATGTTCCATGGCCTTCGCCTCACAATGCTCCATGCCCTTGTCATCACAATGCTTCAAGACCCCCGTAATCACAATGCTCCATGCCCCTTTTCATAAGAATGCTCCATTAGACTTGTCCTCACAAGTCTCCATGGTCATCTCATCACAATGCTCCAAGACCTTGTCATCAACATGCTCCATTCCCTTGTCATCACAATGCTCCATGACCCCTGTCATCACAATACTCCATGCACATTTTTAGCCCAATGCTCCATGACCCTTGTCATCACAATGATCCATGCCCTTGTCATCACAATGCTCCATGCACTTGTCAGCACAAAGCTCCATGACACTTGTCATCACAATGCTCGATGCCCTTCTCATCACAATGCTCCATGCCCTTGTCATTACAATCCTCCATGACCCATGTATCACAGTGTACCGTGCCCTTGTCATCACAATGCGCCATGCCCACTCTCATCACAATAATCCATGAAATATTTCAGATCAATGCTCAATGCACTTCTCATCACAATGCTCCATTACCTCTGTCATAACAAGCTCCATGACCCCTGCCATCACAATGTTCCACGGCCTTGTCATCACAAGGCTCCAGGACCCTTGTCAGCACAATGCTCCAAGACCCATGTAATCACAATGCTCCATGCCCTTGTCATCACAAAGCTCCATGACGCATGTCATCACAATGTTCCATGGCCTTCGCCTCACAATGCTCCATGCCCTTGTCATCACAATGCTTCAAGACCCCCGTAATCACAATGCTCCATGCCCCTTTTCATAAGAATGCTCCATTAGACTTGTCCTCACAAGTCTCCATGGTCATCTCATCACAATGCTCCAAGACCTTGTCATCAACATGCTCCATTCCCTTGTCATCACAATGCTCCATGACCCCTGTCATCACAATACTCCATGCACATTTTTAGCCCAATGCTCCATGACCCTTGTCATCACAATGATCCATGCCCTTGTCATCACAATGCTCCATGCACTTGTCAGCACAATGCTCCCTGTTCCTTGTCATCACAATGCTCCAAACCATTGTCACCACAATGCTCCATTACCTTTGTCATCAGAATCCTCCATGACACTTGGCATCACAGTGCTCCATGCCATTGTCATCACAATGCTCCATGACCCCTGTCATCACAATGCTCCGTGACTACAGTCATCACAATGCTTCATAACGTTTGTCATCACAACAATCCATGCCCGCGTCATCACAAGGCTCTGTGACATTTGTAACCACAATGCTCCATGAACTTTTCATCACAATGCTCCGTGACCCTTGTCATCACAATGCTCCATGCCTTTGTCAGAACAATGCTCCATGACCCTTGTCATCAAATTGTGCCATGCGCTTTTCACCACAATGATCCACAACCTTGTCATCGCTATGCTCCATAAACCTTGTAATCACAATGCTCCATGCACTTCTCATCCAAATACTCTCTCACATGACA
The DNA here is from genome assembly GCF_025265405.1 of Mesoplodon densirostris. Taxonomy (NCBI): domain Eukaryota; kingdom Metazoa; phylum Chordata; class Mammalia; order Artiodactyla; family Ziphiidae; genus Mesoplodon; species Mesoplodon densirostris. The sequence continues at coordinate 9,476,696 of NW_026778195.1, read as the reverse complement.
TATCACAATGTTCCATCACTAGTCATCACAATCCTCCCTCACCCCTGTTATCACAATGTTCCATGACCCCTGTCATCACAATGCTACATCCCCTTATCAGCACAATGTTCCATGACCCCTGACATCACAATGTTCCATAACCCTTGTCATCAAAATGCTCCATGACCCTTTTCATCCCAAAGCTCCATGACCCCTGGCATCACAATGTTCTATAACCCCTGGCATCAAAATGTTCCATTACACTTTTCATCAAATTGCTGCATGACCCTGTCCTCAAAATGCTCCCTGCCCTTCTCATCACAATGCACCACACACTTGTCATCAAAATGCTCCATGACCTTTGTCATCACAAAGCTCCATGACCCTTGGCATCACAATGCTCCATGTCATTGTCATCACAATGCTCCATGAACCCTCTCATCACATTGCTCCATGTCCTTGTCAGCACAAACCTCCATGACACTTGTCATCACAATGCTCGATGCCATTCTCATCACAATGCTCCATGACCTTGTCATTACAATCCTCCATGACCCATGTATCACAGTGTACCGTGCCCTTGTCATGACAAACCGCCATGCCCACTCTCATCACAGTAATCCATGAAACATTTCAGATCAATGCTCAATGCCCTTCTCATCACAATGCTCCGTTACCTCTGTCATAACAATGCTCCATGACACCTGCCATCATAATATTCCACGGCCTTGTCATCACAAGGCTCCATGACCCTTGTCATCACAATGCTCCAAGATCCATGTAATCACAATGCTCCATGCCCTTGTCATCACAAAGCTCCATGACGCATGTCATCAGAATGTTCCATGGTCTTCTCCTCACAATGCTCCATGCCCTTGTCATCACAATGCTCGAAGACTCCAGTAATCACAATGTCCCATTCCCTTTTTCATCAGAATGCTCCATTAGATTTGTCATCACAAGTCTCCATGGTCATCTCCTCACAATGCTCCAAGACCTTGTCATCACCATGCTCCATTCCCTTGTCATCACAATGCTCCATGACCCCTGTCATCACAATACTCCATGAACATTTTCAGCCCAATTCTCTATGACCTTCTCATCACAATGCTCCATGACCAATATCATCACAATGCTCCATGACCACTGTCATCACAACACTCCATGACACCTGACAACACAATGATCCGGGACTCTTGTCATCACAATGCTCCAAGACCCCTGTAATCACAATGCTCCATGACCCCTGTCATCACAATACTCCATGAACATTTTCAGCCCAATGCTCCATGACCCTTGTCATCACAATGATCCATGCCCATGTTATCCCAATGTTCCATGACCCATGTATTCACAATGCTCCATGACGCTTGTCATCACAGTGCTCCATGACACCTGTCATCACAATGCTCCATGCCTTTGTCAGCAAAATGCTACATGACCTTGTCATTACAATGCTCTATGCACTTGTCATCACAATACTCCATTTCCATTGTCATCACAATCCTCCATGAACTTTGGGATCACATTGCTTCATGCCCTTGTCATCACAATGCTCCATGCTCCTTGAAATCAAAATGATCCATGACCTCTGTCATCACAATGCTCCAAACCCTTGTGATCACAATGTTCCATAACACTTGTCCTCACAACGCTCCATGATGCCTGTCATCACAATAATCCATGCCCTTTTCATCACAATGCTCCATGACCTTTGTCATCACAATTCTCAATACACTTGTCATCACAATGCTCCCTGACACTTGTCGTCAGAATGCTCCTTGAACCCTGTCACGAAAAGGCTCCATGCCTTTTTCATCACAAAGCCCCATGCCCTTTTCATCCCAATGCTCCATGCCATTGTCATCAAAATACTCCACAAGCTTGTCATCAGAATGCTCCATGACCCTTGGCATCACAATTCTCCATGCACTTGTCAGCACAATGCTCCCTGACACTTGTCATCACAATGCTCCAAGCCATTGTCATCACAATGCTCCATTACCTTTGTGATCAGAATCCTCAATGGAAGTTTGCATCACAATGCTCCATGCCATTGTCATCACAATGGGCCATTACATATGTCATCACAATGCTCCCTGACACCTCTCTTTACAATACTGCATTACCTGGTCATCACAATGCTCCCTGCCGTTCTCATCACAATGCACCACACCCTTGTCATCAAAATGCTCCATGACCGTTGTCATCACAAAGCTCCATGACCCTTGGCCTCACAATGCTCCATGTCATTGTCATCACAATGCTCCATGAACCCTCTCATCACATTGCTCCATGCCCTTGTCATCACAAAGCTCCATGGCACTTGTCATCACAATGCTCGATGCCCTTCTCATCACAATGCTCCATGCCCTTGTCATTACAATCCTCCATGACCCATGTATCACAGTGTACCGTGCCCTTGTCATCACAATGCGCCATGCCCACTCTCATCACAATAATCCATGAAATATTTCAGAACAATGCTCAATGCACTTCTCATCACAATGCTCCATTACCTCTGTCATAACAAGGTCCATGACCCCTGCCATCACAATGTTCCACGGCCTTGTCATCACAAGGCTCCAGGACCCTTGTCAGCACAATGCTCCAAGACCCATGTAATCACAATGCTCCATGCCCTTGTCATCACAAAGCTCCATGACGCATGTCATCACAATGTTCCATGGCCTTCGCCTCACAATGCTCCATGCCCTTGTCATCACAATGCTTCAAGACCCCCGTAATCACAATGCTCCATGCCCCTTTTCATAAGAATGCTCCATTAGACTTGTCCTCACAAGTCTCCATGGTCATCTCATCACAATGCTCCAAGACCTTGTCATCAACATGCTCCATTCCCTTGTCATCACAATGCTCCATGACCCCTGTCATCACAATACTCCATGCACATTTTTAGCCCAATGCTCCATGACCCTTGTCATCACAATGATCCATGCCCTTGTCATCACAATGCTCCATGCACTTGTCAGCACAATGCTCCCTGTTACTTGTCATCACAATGCTCCAAACCATTGTCACCACAATGCTCCATTACCTTTGTCATCAGAATCCTCCATGACACTTGGCATCACAATGCTCCATGCCATTGTCATCACAATGCTCCATGACACCTGTCATCACAATGCTCCGTGACTACAGTCAACACAATGCTTCATAACGTTTGTCATCACAACAATCCATGCCCGCGTCATCACAAGGCTCTGTGACCTTTGTAACCACAATGCTCCATGAACTTTTCATCACAATGCTCCGTGACCCTTGTCATCACAATGCTCCATGCCTTTGTCAGAACAATGCTCCATGACCCTTGTCATCAAATTGTGCCATGCGCTTTTCACCACAATGATCCACAACCTTGTCATCGCTATGCTCCATAAACCTTGTAATCACAATGCTCCATGCACTTCTCATCCAAATACTCTCTCACATGACATATCACAATGTTCCATCACTAGTCATCACAATCCTCCCTCACCCCTGTTATCACAATGTTCCATGACCCCTGTCATCACAATGCTACATCCCCTTATCAGCACAATGTTCCATGATCCCTGACATCACAATGTTCCATAACCCTTGTCATCAAAATGCTCCATGACCCTTTTCATCCCAAAGCTCCATGACCCCTGGCATCACAATGTTCTATAACCCCTGGCATCAAAATGTTCCATTACACTTTTCATCAAATTGCTGCATGACCCTGTCCTCAAAATGCTCCCTGCCCTTCTCATCACAATGCACCACACACTTGTCATCAAAATGCTCCATGACCTTTGTCATCACAAAGCTCCATGACCCTTGGCATCACAATGCTCCATGTCATTGTCATCACAATGCTCCATGAACCCTCTCATCACATTGCTCCATGTCCTTGTCATCACAAAGCTCCATGACACTTGTCATCACAATGCTCGATGCCATTCTCATCACAATGCTCCATGACCTTGTCATTACAATCCTCCATGACCCATGTATCACAGTGTACCGTGCCCTTGTCATGACAAACCGCCATGCCCACTCTCATCACAGTAATCCATGAAACATTTCAGATCAATGCTCAATGCCCTTCTCATCACAATGCTCCATTACCTCTGTCGTAACAATGCTCCATGACACCTGCCATCATAATATTCCACGGCCTTGTCATCACAAGGCTCCATGACCCTAGTCATCACAATGCTCCAAGATCCATGTAATCACAATGCTCCATGCCCTTGTCATCACAAAGCTCCATGACGCATGTCATCAGAATGTTCCATGGTCTTCTCCTCACAATGCTCCATGCCCTTGTCATCACAATGCTCGAAGACTCCAGTAATCACAATGTTCCATTCCCTTTTTCATCAGAATGCTCCATTAGATTTGTCATCACAAGTCTCCATGGTCATCTCCTCACAATGCTCCAAGACCTTGTCATCACCTTGCTCCATTCCCTTGTCATCACAATGCTCCATGACCCCTGTCATCACAATACTCCATGAACATTTTCAGCCCAATTCTCTATGACCTTCTCATCACAATGCTCCATGACCAATATCATCACAATGCTCCATGACCACTGTCATCACAACACTCCATGACACCTGACAACACAATGATCCGGGACTCTTGTCATCACAATGCTCCAAGACCCCTGTAATCACAATGCTCCATGACCCCTGTCATCACAATACTCCATGAACATTTTCAGCCCAATGCTCCATGACCCTTGTCATCACAATGATCCATGCCCATGTTATCCCAATGTTCCATGACCCATGTATTCACAATGCTCCATGACGCTTGTCATCACAGTGCTCCATGACCCCTGTCATCACAATACTCCATGAACATTTTCAGCCCAATGCTCCATGACCCTTGTCATCACAATGATCCATGCCCATGTTATCCCAATGTTCCATGACCCATGTATTCACAATGCTCCATGACGCTTGTCATCACAGTGCTCCATGACACCTGTCATCACAATGCTCCATGCCTTTGTCAGCAAAATGCTACATGACCTTGTCATTACAATGCTCTATGCACTTGTCATCACAATACTCCATTTCCATTGTCATCACAATCCTCCATGAACTTTGGGATCACATTGCTTCATGCCCTTGTCATCACAATGCTCCATGCTCCTTGAAATCAAAATGATCCATGACCTCTGTCATCACAATGCTCCAAACCCTTGTGATCACAATGTTCCATAACACTTGTCCTCACAACGCTCCATGATGCCTGTCATCACAATAATCCATGCCCTTTTCATCACAATGCTCCATGACCTTTGTCATCACAATTCTCAATACACTTGTCATCACAATGCTCCCTGACACTTGTCGTCAGAATGCTCCTTGAACCCTGTCACGAAAAGGCTCCATGCCTTTTTCATCACAAAGCCCCATGCCCTTTTCATCGCAATGCTCCATGCCATTGTCATCAAAATACTACACAAGCTTGTCATCAGAATGCTCCATGACCCTTGGCATCACAATTCTCCATGCACTTGTCAGCACAATGCTCCCTGACACTTGTCATCACAATGCTCCAAGCCATTGTCATCACAATGCTCCATTACCTTTGTGATCAGAATCCTCAATGGAAGTTTGCATCACAAAGCTCCATGCCATTGTCATCACAATGGGCCATTACATATGTCATCACAATGCTCCCTGACACCTCTCTTTACAATACTGCATTACCTGGTCATCACAATGCTCCCTGCCGTTCTCATCACAATGCACCACACCCTTGTCATCAAAATGCTCCATGACCTTTGTCATCACAAAGCTCCATGACCCTTGGCATCACAATGCTCCATGTCATTGTCATCACAATGCTCCATGAACCCTCTCATCACATTGCTCCATGCCCTTGTCATCACAAAGCTCCATGGCACTTGTCATCACAATGCTCGATGCCCTTCTCATCACAATGCTCCATGCCCTTGTCATTACAATCCTCCATGACCCATGTATCACAGTGTACCGTGCCCTTGTCATCACAATGCGCCATGCCCACTCTCATCACAATAATCCATGAAATATTTCAGATCAATGCTCAATGCACTTCTCATCACAATGCTCCATTACCTCTGTCATAACAAGCTCCATGACCCCTGCCATCACAATGTTCCACGGCCTTGTCATCACAAGGCTCCAGGACCCTTGTCAGCACAATGCTCCAAGACCCATGTAATCACAATGCTCCATGCCCTTGTCATCACAAAGCTCCATGACGCATGTCATCACAATGTTCCATGGCCTTCGCCTCACAATGCTCCATGCCCTTGTCATCACAATGCTTCAAGACCCCCGTAATCACAATGCTCCATGCCCCTTTTCATAAGAATGCTCCATTAGACTTGTCCTCACAAGTCTCCATGGTCATCTCATCACAATGCTCCAAGACCTTGTCATCAACATGCTCCATTCCCTTGTCATCACAATGCTCCATGACCCCTGTCATCACAATACTCCATGCACATTTTTAGCCCAATGCTCCATGACCCTTGTCATCACAATGATCCATGCCCTTGTCATCACAATGCTCCATGCACTTGTCAGCACAAAGCTCCATGACACTTGTCATCACAATGCTCGATGCCCTTCTCATCACAATGCTCCATGCCCTTGTCATTACAATCCTCCATGACCCATGTATCACAGTGTACCGTGCCCTTGTCATCACAATGCGCCATGCCCACTCTCATCACAATAATCCATGAAATATTTCAGATCAATGCTCAATGCACTTCTCATCACAATGCTCCATTACCTCTGTCATAACAAGCTCCATGACCCCTGCCATCACAATGTTCCACGGCCTTGTCATCACAAGGCTCCAGGACCCTTGTCAGCACAATGCTCCAAGACCCATGTAATCACAATGCTCCATGCCCTTGTCATCACAAAGCTCCATGACGCATGTCATCACAATGTTCCATGGCCTTCGCCTCACAATGCTCCATGCCCTTGTCATCACAATGCTTCAAGACCCCCGTAATCACAATGCTCCATGCCCCTTTTCATAAGAATGCTCCATTAGACTTGTCCTCACAAGTCTCCATGGTCATCTCATCACAATGCTCCAAGACCTTGTCATCAACATGCTCCATTCCCTTGTCATCACAATGCTCCATGACCCCTGTCATCACAATACTCCATGCACATTTTTAGCCCAATGCTCCATGACCCTTGTCATCACAATGATCCATGCCCTTGTCATCACAATGCTCCATGCACTTGTCAGCACAATGCTCCCTGTTCCTTGTCATCACAATGCTCCAAACCATTGTCACCACAATGCTCCATTACCTTTGTCATCAGAATCCTCCATGACACTTGGCATCACAGTGCTCCATGCCATTGTCATCACAATGCTCCATGACCCCTGTCATCACAATGCTCCGTGACTACAGTCATCACAATGCTTCATAACGTTTGTCATCACAACAATCCATGCCCGCGTCATCACAAGGCTCTGTGACATTTGTAACCACAATGCTCCATGAACTTTTCATCACAATGCTCCGTGACCCTTGTCATCACAATGCTCCATGCCTTTGTCAGAACAATGCTCCATGACCCTTGTCATCAAATTGTGCCATGCGCTTTTCACCACAATGATCCACAACCTTGTCATCGCTATGCTCCATAAACCTTGTAATCACAATGCTCCATGCACTTCTCATCCAAATACTCTCTCACATGACATATCACAATGTTCCATCACTAGTCATCACAATCCTCCCTCACCCCTGTTATCACAATGTTCCATGACCCCTGTCATCACAATGCTACATCCCCTTATCAGCACAATGTTCCATGACCCCTGACATCACAATGTTCCATAACCCTTGTCATCAAAATGCTCCATGACCCTTTTCATCCCAAAGCTCCATGACCCCTGGCATCACAATGTTCTATAACCCCTGGCATCAAAATGTTCCATTACACTTTTCATCAAATTGCTGCATGACCCTGTCCTCAAAATGCTCCCTGCCCTTCTCATCACAATGCACCACACACTTGTCATCAAAATGCTCCATGACCTTTGTCATCACAAAGCTCCATGACCCTTGGCATCACAATGCTCCATGTCATTGTCATCACAATGCTCCATGAACCCTCTCATCACATTGCTCCATGTCCTTGTCAGCACAAACCTCCATGACACTTGTCATCACAATGCTCGATGCCATTCTCATCACAATGCTCCATGACCTTGTCATTACAATCCTCCATGACCCATGTATCACAGTGTACCGTGCCCTTGTCATGACAAACCGCCATGCCCACTCTCATCACAGTAATCCATGAAACATTTCAGATCAATGCTCAATGCCCTTCTCATCACAATGCTCCGTTACCTCTGTCATAACAATGCTCCATGACACCTGCCATCATAATATTCCACGGCCTTGTCATCACAAGGCTCCATAACCCTTGTCATCACAATGCTCCAAGATCCATGTAATCACAATGCTCCATGCCCTTGTCATCACAAAGCTCCATGACGCATGTCATCAGAATGTTCCATGGTCTTCTCCTCACAATGCTCCATGCCCTTGTCATCACAATGCTCGAAGACTCCAGTAATCACAATGTCCCATTCCCTTTTTCATCAGAATGCTCCATTAGATTTGTCATCACAAGTCTCCATGGTCATCTCCTCACAATGCTCCAAGACCTTGTCATCACCATGCTCCATTCCCTTGTCATCACAATGCTCCATGACCCCTGTCATCACAATACTCCATGAACATTTTCAGCCCAATTCTCTATGACCTTCTCATCACAATGCTCCATGACCAATATCATCACAATGCTCCATGACCACTGTCATCACAACACTCCATGACACCTGACAACACAATGATCCGGGACTCTTGTCATCACAATGCTCCAAGACCCCTGTAATCACAATGCTCCATGACCCCTGTCATCACAATACTCCATGAACATTTTCAGCCCAATGCTCCATGACCCTTGTCATCACAATGATCCATGCCCATGTTATCCCAATGTTCCATGACCCATGTATTCACAATGCTCCATGACGCTTGTCATCACAGTGCTCCATGACACCTGTCATCACAATGCTCCATGCCTTTGTCAGCAAAATGCTACATGACCTTGTCATTACAATGCTCTATGCACTTGTCATCACAATACTCCATTTCCATTGTCATCACAATCCTCCATGAACTTTGGGATCACATTGCTTCATGCCCTTGTCATCACAATGCTCCATGCTCCTTGAAATCAAAATGATCCATGACCTCTGTCATCACAATGCTCCAAACCCTTGTGATCACAATGTTCCATAACACTTGTCCTCACAACGCTCCATGATGCCTGTCATCACAATAATCCATGCCCTTTTCATCACAATGCTCCATGACCTTTGTCATCACAATTCTCAATACACTTGTCATCACAATGCTCCCTGACACTTGTCGTCAGAATGCTCCTTGAACCCTGTCACGAAAAGGCTCCATGCCTTTTTCATCACAAAGCCCCATGCCCTTTTCATCCCAATGCTCCATGCCATTGTCATCAAAATACTACACAAGCTTGTCATCAGAATGCTCCATGACCCTTGGCATCACAATTCTCCATGCACTTGTCAGCACAATGCTCCCTGACACTTGTCATCACAATGCTCCAAGCCATTGTCATCACAATGCTCCATTACCTTTGTGATCAGAATCCTCAATGGAAGTTTGCATCACAATGCTCCATGCCATTGTCATCACAATGGGCCATTACATATGTCATCACAATGCTCCCTGACACCTCTCTTTACAATACTGCATTACCTGGTCATCACAATGCTCCCTGCCGTTCTCATCACAATGCACCACACCCTTGTCATCAAAATGCTCCATGACCTTTGTCATCACAAAGCTCCATGACCCTTGGCCTCACAATGCTCCATGTCATTGTCATCACAATGCTCCATGAACCCTCTCATCACATTGCTCCATGCCCTTGTCATCACAAAGCTCCATGGCACTTGTCATCACAATGCTCGATGCCCTTCTCATCACAATGCTCCATGCCCTTGTCATTACAATCCTCCATGACCCATGTATCACAGTGTACCGTGCCCTTGTCATCACAATGCGCCATGCCCACTCTCATCACAATAATCCATGAAATATTTCAGAACAATGCTCAATGCACTTCTCATCACAATGCTCCATTACCTCTGTCATAACAAGCTCCATGACCCCTGCCATCACAATGTTCCACGGCCTTGTCATCACAAGGCTCCAGGACCCTTGTCAGCACAATGCTCCAAGACCCATGTAATCACAATGCTCCATGCCCTTGTCATCACAAAGCTCCATGACGCATGTCATCACAATGTTCCATGGCCTTCGCCTCACAATGCTCCATGCCCTTGTCATCACAATGCTTCAAGACCCCCGTAATCACAATGCTCCATGCCCCTTTTCATAAGAATGCTCCATTAGACTTGTCCTCACAAGTCTCCATGGTCATCTCATCACGATGCTCCAAGACCTTGTCATCAACATGCTCCATTCCCTTGTCATCACAATGCTCCATGACCCCTGTCATCACAATACTCCATGCACATTTTTAGCCCAATGCTCCATGACCCTTGTCATCACAATGATCCATGCCCTTGTCATCACAATGCTCCATGCACTTGTCAGCACAATGCTCCCTGTTCCTTGTCATCACAATGCTCCAAACCATTGTCACCACAATGCTCCATTACCTTTGTCATCAGAATCCTCCATGACACTTGGCATCACAATGCTCCATGCCATTGTCATCACAATGCTCCATGACACCTGTCATCACAATGCTCCGTGACTACAGTCATCACAATGCTTCATAACGTTTGTCATCACAACAATCCATGCCCGCGTCATCACAAGGCTCTGTGACCTTTGTAACCACAATGCTCCATGAACTTTTCATCACAATGCTCCGTGACCCTTGTCATCACAATGCTCCATGCCTTTGTCAGAACAATGCTCCATGACCCTTGTCATCAAATTGTGCCATGCGCTTTTCACCACAATGATCCACAACCTTGTCATCGCTATGCTCCATAAACCTTGTAATCACAATGCTCCATGCACTTCTCATCCAAATACTCTCTCACATGAGATATCACAATGTTCCATCGCTAGTCATCACAATCCTCCCTCACCCCTGTTATCACAATGTTCCATGACCCCTGTCATCACAATGCTACATCCCCTTATCAGCACAATGTTCCATGACCCCTGACATCACAATGTTCCATAACCCTTGTCATCAAAATGCTCCATGACCCTTTTCATCCCAAAGCTCCATGACCCCTGGCATCACAATGTTCTATAACCCCTGGCATCAAAATGTTCCATTACACTTTTCATCAAATTGCTGCATGACCCTGTCCTCAAAATGCTCCCTGCCCTTCTCATCACAATGCACCACACACTTGTCATCAAAATGCTCCATGACCTTTGTCATCACAAAGCTCCATGACCCTTGGCATCACAATGCTCCATGTCATTGTCATCACAATGCTCCATGAACCCTCTCATCACATTGCTCCATGTCCTTGTCAGCACAAACCTCCATGACACTTGTCATCACAATGCTCGATGCCATTCTCATCACAATGCTCCATGACCTTGTCATTACAATCCTCCATGACCCATGTATCACAGTGTACCGTGCCCTTGTCATGACAAACCGCCATGCCCACTCTCATCACAGTAATCCATGAAACATTTCAGATCAATGCTCAATGCCCTTCTCATCACAATGCTCCGTTACCTCTGTCGTAACAATGCTCCATGACACCTGCCATCATAATATTCCACGGCCTTGTCATCACAAGGCTCCATGACCCTTGTCATCACAATGCTCCAAGATCCATGTAATCACAATGCTCCATGCCCTTGTCATCACAAAGCTCCATGACGCATGTCATCAGAATGTTCCATGGTCTTCTCCTCACAATGCTCCATGCCCTTGTCATCACAATGCTCGAAGACTCCAGTAATCACAATGTTCCATTCCCTTTTTCATCAGAATGCTCCATTAGATTTGTCATCACAAGTCTCCATGGTCATCTCCTCACAATGCTCCAAGACCTTGTCATCACCATGCTCCATTCCCTTGTCATCACAATGCTCCATGACCCCTGTCATCACAATACTCCATGAACATTTTCAGCCCAATTCTCTATGACCTTCTCATCACAATGCTCCATGACCAATATCATCACAATGCTCCATGACCACTGTCATCACAACACTCCATGACACCTGACAACACAATGATCCGGGACTCTTGTCATCACAATGCTCCAAGACCCCTGTAATCACAATGCTCCATGACCCCTGTCATCACAATACTCCATGAACATTTTCAGCCCAATGCTCCATGACCCTTGTCATCACAATGATCCATGCCCATGTTATCCCAATGTTCCATGACCCATGTATTCACAATGCTCCATGACGCTTGTCATCACAGTGCTCCATGACACCTGTCATCACAATGCTCCATGCCTTTGTCAGCAAAATGCTACATGACCTTGTCATTACAATGCTCTATGCACTTGTCATCACAATACTCCATTTCCATTGTCATCACAATCCTCCATGAACTTTGGGATCACATTGCTTCATGCCCTTGTCATCACAATGCTCCATGCTCCTTGAAATCAAAATGATCCATGACCTCTGTCATCACAATGCTCCAAACCCTTGTGATCACAATGTTCCATAACACTTGTCCTCACAACGCTCCATGATGCCTGTCATCACAATAATCCATGCCCTTTTCATCACAATGCTCCATGACCTTTGTCATCACAATTCTCAATACACTTGTCATCACAATGCTCCCTGACACTTGTCGTCAGAATGCTCCTTGAACCCTGTCACGAAAAGGCTCCATGCCTTTTTCATCACAAAGCCCCATGCCCTTTTCATCCCAATGCTCCATGCCATTGTCATCAAAATACTACACAAGCTTGTCATCAGAATGCTCCATGACCCTTGGCATCACAATTCTCTATGCACTTGTCAGCACAATGCTCCCTGACACTTGTCATCACAATGCTCCAAGCCATTGTCATCACAATGCTCCATTACCTTTGTGATCAGAATCCTCAATGGAAGTTTGCATCACAATGCTCCATGCCATTGTCATCACAATGGGCCATTACATATGTCATCACAATGCTCCCTGACACCTCTCTTTACAATACTGCATTACCTGGTCATCACAATGCTCCCTGCCGTTCTCATCACAATGCACCACACCCTTGTCATCAAAATGCTCCATGACCTTTGTCATCACAAAGCTCCATGACCCTTGGCCTCACAATGCTCCATGTCATTGTCATCACAATGCTCCATGAACCCTCTCATCACATTGCTCCATGCCCTTGTCATCACAAAGCTCCATGGCACTTGTCATCACAATGCTCGATGCCCTTCTCATCACAATGCTCCATGCCCTTGTCATTACAATCCTCCATGACCCATGTATCACAGTGTACCGTGCCCTTGTCATCAAAATGCGCCATGCCCACTCTCATCACAATAATCCATGAAATATTTCAGAACAATGCTCAATGCACTTCTCATCACAATGCTCCATTACCTCTGTCATAACAAGCTCCATGACCCCTGCCATCACAATGTTCCACGGCCTTGTCATCACAAGGCTCCAGGACACTTGTCAGCACAATGCTCCAAGACCCATGTAATCACAATGCTCCATGCCCTTGTCATCACAAAGCTCCATGACGCATGTCATCACAATGTTCCATGGCCTTCGCCTCACAATGCTCCATGCCCTTGTCATCACAATGCTTCAAAACCCCGTAATCACAATGCTCCATGCCCCTTTTCATAAGAATGCTCCATTAGACTTGTCCTCACAAGTCTCCATGGTCATCTCATCACAATGCTCCAAGACCTTGTCATCAACATGCTCCATTCCCTTGTCATCACAATGCTCCATGACCCCTGTCATCACAATACTCCATGCACATTTTTAGCCCAATGCTCCATGACCCTTGTCATCACAATGATCCATGCCCTTGTCATCACAATGCTCCATGCACTTGTCAGCACAATGCTCCCTGTTCCTTGTCATCACAATGCTCCAAACCATTGTCACCACAATGCTCCATTACCTTTGTCATCAGAATCCTCCATGACACTTGGCATCACAATGCTCCATGCCATTGTCATCACAATGCTCCATGACACCTGTCATCACAATGCTCCGTGACTACAGTCAACACAATGCTTCATAACGTTTGTCATCACAACAATCCATGCCCGCGTCATCACAAGGCTCTGTGACCTTTGTAACCACAATGCTCCATGAACTTTTCATCACAATGCTCCGTGACCCTTGTCATCACAATGCTCCATGCCTTTGTCAGAACAATGCTCCATGACCCTTGTCATCAAATTGTGCCATGCGCTTTTCACCACAATGATCCACAACCTTGTCATCGCTATGCTCCATAAACCTTGTAATCACAATGCTCCATGCACTTCTCATCCAAATACTCTCTCACATGAGATATCACAATGTTCCATCACTAGTCATCACAATCCTCCCTCACCCCTGTTATCACAATGTTCCATGACCCCTGTCATCACAATGCTACATCCCCTTATCAGCACAATGTTCCATGATCCCTGACATCACAATGTTCCATAACCCTTGTCATCAAAATGCTCCATGACCCTTTTCATCCCAAAGCTCCATGACCCCTGGCATCACAATGTTCTATAACCCCTGGCATCAAAATGTTCCATTACACTTTTCATCAAATTGCTGCATGACCCTGTCCTCAAAATGCTCCCTGCCCTTCTCATCACAATGCACCACACACTTGTCATCAAAATGCTCCATGACCTTTGTCATCACAAAGCTCCATGACCCTTGGCATCACAATGCTCCATGTCATTGTCATCACAATGCTCCATGAACCCTCTCATCACATTGCTCCATGTCCTTGTCATCACAAAGCTCCATGACACTTGTCATCACAATGCTCGATGCCATTCTCATCACAATGCTCCATGACCTTGTCATTACAATCCTCCATGACCCATGTATCACAGTGTACCGTGCCCTTGTCATGACAAACCGCCATGCCCACTCTCATCACAGTAATCCATGAAACATTTCAGATCAATGCTCAATGCCCTTCTCATCACAATGCTCCGTTACCTCTGTCGTAACAATGCTCCATGACACCTGCCATCATAATATTCCACGGCCTTGTCATCACAAGGCTCCATGACCCTTGTCATCACAATGCTCCAAGATCCATGTAATCACAATGCTCCATGCCCTTGTCATCACAAAGCTCCATGACGCATGTCATCAGAATGTTCCATGGTCTTCTCCTCACAATGCTCCATGCCCTTGTCATCACAATGCTCGAAGACTCCAGTAATCACAATGTTCCATTCCCTTTTTCATCAGAATACTCCATTAGATTTGTCATCACAAGTCTCCATGGTCATCTCCTCACAATGCTCCAAGACCTTGTCATCACCTTGCTCCATTCCCTTGTCATCACAATGCTCCATGACCCCTGTCATCACAATACTCCATGAACATTTTCAGCCCAATTCTCTATGACCTTCTCATCACAATGCTCCATGACCAATATCATCACAATGCTCCATGACCACTGTCATCACAACACTCCATGACACCTGACAACACAATGATCCGGGACTCTTGTCATCACAATGCTCCAAGACCCCTGTAATCACAATGCTCCATGACCCCTGTCATCACAATACTCCATGAACATTTTCAGCCCAATGCTCCATGACCCTTGTCATCACAATGATCCATGCCCATGTTATCCCAATGTTCCATGACCCATGTATTCACAATGCTCCATGACGCTTGTCATCACAGTGCTCCATGACACCTGTCATCACAATACTCCATGAACATTTTCAGCCCAATGCTCCATGACCCTTGTCATCACAATGATCCATGCCCATGTTATCCCAATGTTCCATGACCCATGTATTCACAATGCTCCATGACGCTTGTCATCACAGTGCTCCATGACACCTGTCATCACAATGCTCCATGCCTTTGTCAGCAAAATGCTACATGACCTTGTCATTACAATGCTCTATGCACTTGTCATCACAATACTCCATTTCCATTGTCATCACAATCCTCCATGAACTTTGGGATCACATTGCTTCATGCCCTTGTCATCACAATGCTCCATGCTCCTTGAAATCAAAATGATCCATGACCTCTGTCATCACAATGCTCCAAACACTTGTGATCACAATGTTCCATAACACTTGTCCTCACAACGCTCCATGATGCCTGTCATCACAATAATCCATGCCCTTTTCATCACAATGCTCCATGACCTTTGTCATCACAATTCTCAATACACTTGTCATCACAATGCTCCCTGACACTTGTCGTCAGAATGCTCCTTGAACCCTGTCACGAAAAGGCTCCATGCCTTTTTCATCACAAAGCCCCATGCCCTTTTCATCCCAATGCTCCATGCCATTGTCATCAAAATACTCCACAAGCTTGTCATCAGAATGCTCCATGACCCTTGTCATCACAATTCTCCATGCACTTGTCAGCACAATGCTCCCTGACACTTGTCATCACAATGCTCCAAACCATTGTCATCACAATGCTCCATTACCTTTGTGATCAGAATCCTCAATGGAAGTTTGCATCACAAAGCTCCATGCCATTGTCATCACAATGGGCCATTACATATGTCATCACAATGCTCCCTGACACCTCTCTTTACAATACTGCATTACCTGGTCATCACAATGCTCCCTGCCGTTCTCATCACAATGCACCACACACTTGTCATCAAAATGCTCCATGACCTTTGTCATCACAAAGCTCCATGACCCTTGGCATCACAATGCTCCATGTCATTGTCATCACAATGCTCCATGAACCCTCTCATCACATTGCTCCATGCCCTTGTCATCACAAAGCTCCATGGCACTTGTCATCACAATGCTCGATGCCCTTCTCATCACAATGCTCCATGCCCTTGTCATTACAATCCTCCATGACCCATGTATCACAGTGTACCGTGCCCTTGTCATCACAATGCGCCATGCCCACTCTCATCACAATAATCCATGAAATATTTCAGATCAATGCTCAATGCACTTCTCATCACAATGCTCCATTACCTCTGTCATAACAAGCTCCATGACCCCTGCCATCACAATGTTCCACGGCCTTGTCATCACAAGGCTCCAGGACCCTTGTCAGCACAATGCTCCAAGACCCATGTAATCACAATGCTCCATGCCCTTGTCATCACAAAGCTCCATGACGCATGTCATCACAATGTTCCATGGCCTTCGCCTCACAATGCTCCATGCCCTTGTCATCACAATGCTTCAAGACCCCCGTAATCACAATGCTCCATGCCCCTTTTCATAAGAATGCTCCATTAGACTTGTCCTCACAAGTCTCCATGGTCATCTCATCACAATGCTCCAAGACCTTGTCATCAACATGCTCCATTCCCTTGTCATCACAATGCTCCATGACCCCTGTCATCACAATACTCCATGCACATTTTTAGCCCAATGCTCCATGACCCTTGTCATCACAATGATCCATGCCCTTGTCATCACAATGCTCCATGCACTTGTCAGCACAAAGCTCCATGACACTTGTCATCACAATGCTCGATGCCCTTCTCATCACAATGCTCCATGCCCTTGTCATTACAATCCTCCATGACCCATGTATCACAGTGTACCGTGCCCTTGTCATCACAATGCGCCATGCCCAGTCTCATCACAATAATCCATGAAATATTTCAGATCAATGCTCAATGCACTTCTCATCACAATGCTCCATTACCTCTGTCATAACAAGCTCCATGACCCCTGCCATCACAATGTTCCACGGCCTTGTCATCACAAGGCTCCAGGACCCTTGTCAGCACAATGCTCCAAGACCCATGTAATCACAATGCTCCATGCCCTTGTCATCACAAAGCTCCATGACGCATGTCATCACAATGTTCCATGGCCTTCGCCTCACAATGCTCCATGCCCTTGTCATCACAATGCTTCAAGACCCCCGTAATCACAATGCTCCATGCCCCTTTTCATAAGAATGCTCCATTAGCCTTGTCCTCACAAGTCTCCATGGTCATCTCATCACAATGCTCCAAGACCTTGTCATCAACATGCTCCATTCCCTTGTCATCACAATGCTCCATGACCCCTGTCATCACAATACTCCATGAACATTTTCAGCCCAATGCTCCATGACCCTTGTCATCACAATGATCCATGCCCATGTTATCCCAATGTTCCATGACCCATGTATTCACAATGCTCCATGACGCTTGTCATCACAGTGCTCCATGACACCTGTCATCACAATACTCCATGAACATTTTCAGCCCAATGCTCCATGACCCTTGTCATCACAATGATCCATGCCCATGTTATCCCAATGTTCCATGACCCATGTATTCACAATGCTCCATGACGCTTGTCATCACAGTGCTCCATGACACCTGTCATCACAATGCTCCATGCCTTTGTCAGCAAAATGCTACATGACCTTGTCATTACAATGCTCTATGCACTTGTCATCACAATACTCCATTTCCATTGTCATCACAATCCTCCATGAACTTTGGGATCACATTGCTTCATGCCCTTGTCATCACAATGCTCCATGCTCCTTGAAATCAAAATGATCCATGACCTCTGTCATCACAATGCTCCAAACACTTGTGATCACAATGTTCCATAACACTTGTCCTCACAACGCTCCATGATGCCTGTCATCACAATAATCCATGCCCTTTTCATCACAATGCTCCATGACCTTTGTCATCACAATTCTCAATACACTTGTCATCACAATGCTCCCTGACACTTGTCGTCAGAATGCTCCTTGAACCCTGTCACGAAAAGGCTCCATGCCTTTTTCATCACAAAGCCCCATGCCCTTTTCATCCCAATGCTCCATGCCATTGTCATCAAAATACTCCACAAGCTTGTCATCAGAATGCTCCATGACCCTTGTCATCACAATTCTCCATGCACTTGTCAGCACAATGCTCCCTGACACTTGTCATCAAAATGCTCCAAACCATTGTCATCACAATGCTCCATTACCTTTGTGATCAGAATCCTCAATGGAAGTTTGCATCACAAAGCTCCATGCCATTGTCATCACAATGGGCCATTACATATGTCATCACAATGCTCCCTGACACCTCTCTTTACAATACTGCATTACCTGGTCATCACAATGCTCCCTGCCGTTCTCATCACAATGCACCACACCCTTGTCATCAAAATGCTCCATGACCTTTGTCATCACAAAGCTCCATGACCCTTGGCATCACAATGCTCCATGTCATTGTCATCACAATGCTCCATGAACCCTCTCATCACATTGCTCCATGCCCTTGTCATCACAAAGCTCCATGGCACTTGTCATCACAATGCTCGATGCCCTTCTCATCACAATGCTCCATGCCCTTGTCATTACAATCCTCCATGACCCATGTATCACAGTGTACCGTGCCCTTGTCATCACAATGCGCCATGCCCACTCTCATCACAATAATCCATGAAATATTTCAGATCAATGCTCAATGCACTTCTCATCACAATGCTCCATTACCTCTGTCATAACAAGCTCCATGACCCCTGCCATCACAATGTTCCACGGCCTTGTCATCACAAGGCTCCAGGACCCTTGTCAGCACAATGCTCCAAGACCCATGTAATCACAATGCTCCATGCCCTTGTCATCACAAAGCTCCATGACGCATGTCATCACAATGTTCCATGGCCTTCGCCTCACAATGCTCCATGCCCTTGTCATCACAATGCTTCAAGACCCCCGTAATCACAATGCTCCATGCCCCTTTTCATAAGAATGCTCCATTAGACTTGTCCTCACAAGTCTCCATGGTCATCTCATCACAATGCTCCAAGACCTTGTCATCAACATGCTCCATTCCCTTGTCATCACAATGCTCCATGACCCCTGTCATCACAATACTCCATGAACATTTTCAGCCCAATGCTCCATGACCCTTGTCATCACAATGATCCATGCCCATGTTATCCCAATGTTCCATGACCCATGTATTCACAATGCTCCATGACGCTTGTCATCACAGTGCTCCATGACACCTGTCATCACAATACTCCATGAACATTTTCAGCCCAATGCTCCATGACCCTTGTCATCACAATGATCCATGCCCATGTTATCCCAATGTTCCATGACCCATGTATTCACAATGCTCCATGACGCTTGTCATCACAGTGCTCCATGACACCTGTCATCACAATGCTCCATGCCTTTGTCAGCAAAATGCTACATGACCTTGTCATTACAATGCTCTATGCACTTGTCATCACAATACTCCATTTCCATTGTCATCACAATCCTCCATGAACTTTGGGATCACATTGCTTCATGCCCTTGTCATCACAATGCTCCATGCTCCTTGAAATCAAAATGATCCATGACCTCTGTCATCACAATGCTCCAAACACTTGTGATCACAATGTTCCATAACACTTGTCCTCACAACGCTCCATGATGCCTGTCATCACAATAATCCATGCCCTTTTCATCACAATGCTCCATGACCTTTGTCATCACAATTCTCAATACACTTGTCATCACAATGCTCCCTGACACTTGTCGTCAGAATGCTCCTTGAACCCTGTCACGAAAAGGCTCCATGCCTTTTTCATCACAAAGCCCCATGCCCTTTTCATCCCAATGCTCCATGCCATTGTCATCAAAATACTCCACAAGCTTGTCATCAGAATGCTCCATGACCCTTGTCATCACAATTCTCCATGCACTTGTCAGCACAATGCTCCCTGACACTTGTCATCACAATGCTCCAAACCATTGTCATCACAATGCTCCATTACCTTTGTGATCAGAATCCTCAATGGAAGTTTGCATCACAAAGCTCCATGCCATTGTCATCACAATGGGCCATTACATATGTCATCACAATGCTCCCTGACACCTCTCTTTACAATACTGCATTACCTGGTCATCACAATGCTCCCTGCCGTTCTCATCACAATGCACCACACCCTTGTCATCAAAATGCTCCATGACCTTTGTCATCACAAAGCTCCATGACCCTTGGCATCACAATGCTCCATGTCATTGTCATCACAATGCTCCATGAACCCTCTCATCACATTGCTCCATGCCCTTGTCATCACAAAGCTCCATGGCACTTGTCATCACAATGCTCGATGCCCTTCTCATCACAATGCTCCATGCCCTTGTCATTACAATCCTCCATGACCCATGTATCACAGTGTACCGTGCCCTTGTCATCACAATGCGCCATGCCCACTCTCATCACAATAATCCATGAAATATTTCAGATCAATGCTCAATGCACTTCTCATCACAATGCTCCATTACCTCTGTCATAACAAGCTCCATGACCCCTGCCATCACAATGTTCCACGGCCTTGTCATCACAAGGCTCCAGGACCCTTGTCAGCACAATGCTCCAAGACCCATGTAATCACAATGCTCCATGCCCTTGTCATCACAAAGCTCCATGACGCATGTCATCACAATGTTCCATGGCCTTCGCCTCACAATGCTCCATGCCCTTGTCATCACAATGCTTCAAGACCCCCGTAATCACAATGCTCCATGCCCCTTTTCATAAGAATGCTCCATTAGACTTGTCCTCACAAGTCTCCATGGTCATCTCATCACAATGCTCCAAGACCTTGTCATCAACATGCTCCATTCCCTTGTCATCACAATGCTCCATGACCCCTGTCATCACAATACTCCATGCACATTTTTAGCCCAATGCTCCATGACCCTTGTCATCACAATGATCCATGCCCTTGTCATCACAATGCTCCATGCACTTGTCAGCACAAAGCTCCATGACACTTGTCATCACAATGCTCGATGCCCTTCTCATCACAATGCTCCATGCCCTTGTCATTACAATCCTCCATGACCCATGTATCACAGTGTACCGTGCCCTTGTCATCACAATGCGCCATGCCCACTCTCATCACAATAATCCATGAAATATTTCAGATCAATGCTCAATGCACTTCTCATCACAATGCTCCATTACCTCTGTCATAACAAGCTCCATGACCCCTGCCATCACAATGTTCCACGGCCTTGTCATCACAAGGCTCCAGGACCCTTGTCAGCACAATGCTCCAAGACCCATGTAATCACAATGCTCCATGCCCTTGTCATCACAAAGCTCCATGACGCATGTCATCACAATGTTCCATGGCCTTCGCCTCACAATGCTCCATGCCCTTGTCATCACAATGCTTCAAGACCCCCGTAATCACAATGCTCCATGCCCCTTTTCATAAGAATGCTCCATTAGACTTGTCCTCACAAGTCTCCATGGTCATCTCATCACAATGCTCCAAGACCTTGTCATCAACATGCTCCATTCCCTTGTCATCACAATGCTCCATGACCCCTGTCATCACAATACTCCATGCCCATTTTTAGCCCAATGCTCCATGACCCTTGTCATCACAATGATCCATGCCCTTGTCATCACAATGCTCCATGCACTTGTCAGCACAATGCTCCCTGTTCCTTGTCATCACAATGCTCCAAACCATTGTCACCACAATGCTCCATTACCTTTGTCATCAGAATCCTCCATGACACTTGGCATCACAGTGCTCCATGCCATTGTCATCACAATGCTCCATGACCCCTGTCATCACAATGCTCCGTGACTACAGTCATCACAATGCTTCATAACGTTTGTCATCACAACAATCCATGCCCGCGTCATCACAAGGCTCTGTGACCTTTGTAACCACAATGCTCCATGAACTTTTCATCACAATGCTCCGTGACCCTTGTCATCACAATGCTCCATGCCTTTGTCAGAACAATGCTCCATGACCCTTGTCATCAAATTGTGCCATGCGCTTTTCACCACAATGATCCACAACCTTGTCATCGCTATGCTCCATAAACCTTGTAATCACAATGCTCCATGCACTTCTCATCCGAATACTCTCTCACATGACATATCACAATGTTCCATCACTAGTCATCACAATCCTCCCTCACCCCTGTTATCACAATGTTCCATGACCCCTGTCATCACAATGCTACATCCACTTATCAGCACAATGTTCCATGACCCCTGACATCACAATGTTCCATAACCGTTGTCATCAAAATGCTCCATGACCCTTTTCATCCCAAAGCTCCATGACCCCTGGCATCACAATGTTCTATAACCCCTGGCATCAAAATGTTCCATTACACTTTTCATCAAATTGCTGCATGACCCTGTCCTCAAAATGCTCCCTGCCCTTCTCATCACAATGCACCACACACTTGTCATCAAAATGCTCCATGACCTTTGTCATCACAAAGCTCCATGACCCTTGGCATCACAATGCTCCATGTCATTGTCATCACAATGCTCCATGAACCCTCTCATCACATTGCTCCATGTCCTTGTCAGCACAAACCTCCATGACACTTGTCATCACAATGCTCGATGCCATTCTCATCACAATGCTCCATGACCTTGTCATTACAATCCTCCATGACCCATGTATCACAGTGTACCGTGCCCTTGTCATGACAAACCGCCATGCCCACTCTCATCACAGTAATCCATGAAACATTTCAGATCAATGCTCAATGCCCTTCTCATCACAATGCTCCGTTACCTCTGTCATAACAATGCTCCATGACACCTGCCATCATAATATTCCACGGCCTTGTCATCACAAGGCTCCATGACCCTTGTCATCACAATGCTCCAAGATCCATGTAATCACAATGCTCCATGCCCTTGTCATCACAAAGCTCCATGACGCATGTCATCAGAATGTTCCATGGTCTTCTCCTCACAATGCTCCATGCCCTTGTCATCACAATGCTCGAAGACTCCAGTAATCACAATGTTCCATTCCCTTTTTCATCAGAATGCTCCATTAGATTTGTCATCACAAGTCTCCATGGTCATCTCCTCACAATGCTCCAAGACCTTGTCATCACCATGCTCCATTCCCTTGTCATCACAATGCTCCATGACCCCTGTCATCACAATACTCCATGAACATTTTCAGCCCAATTCTCTATGACCTTCTCATCACAATGCTCCATGACCAATATCATCACAATGCTCCATGACCACTGTCATCACAACACTCCATGACACCTGACAACACAATGATCCGGGACTCTTGTCATCACAATGCTCCAAGACCCCTGTAATCACAATGCTCCATGACCCCTGTCATCACAATACTCCATGAACATTTTCAGCCCAATGCTCCAAGACCCTTGTCATCACAATGATCCATGCCCATGTTATCCCAATGTTCCATGACCCATGTATTCACAATGCACCATGACGCTTGTCATCACAGTGCTCCATGACACCTGTCATCACAATGCTCCATGCCTTTGTCAGCAAAATGCTACATGACATTGTCATTACAATGCTCTATGCACTTGTCATCACCATACTCCATTTCCATTGTCATCACAATCCTCCATGAACTTTGGGATCACATTGCTTCATGCCCTTGTCATCACAATGCTCCATGCTCCTTGAAATCAAAATGATCCATGACCTCTGTCATCACAATGCTCCAAACCCTTGTGATCACAATGTTCCATAACACTTGTCCTCACAACGCTCCATGATGCCTGTCATCACAATAATCCATGCCCTTTTCATCACAATGCTCCATGACCTTTGTCATCACAATTCTCAATACACTTGTCATCACAATGCTCCCTGACACTTGTCGTCAGAATGCTCCTTGAACCCTGTCACGAAAAGGCTCCATGCCTTTTTCATCACAAAGCCCCATGCCCTTTTCATCCCAATGCTCCATGCCATTGTCATCAAAATACTCCACAAGCTTGTCATCAGAATGCTCCATGACCCTTGGCATCACAATTCTCCATGCACTTGTCAGCACAATGCTCCCTGACACTTGTCATCACAATGCTCCAAGCCATTGTCATCACAATGCTCCATTACCTTTGTGATCAGAATCCTCAATGGAAGTTTGCATCACAATGCTCCATGCCATTGTCATCACAATGGGCCATTACATATGTCATCACAATGCTCCCTGACACCTCTCTTTACAATACTGCATTACCTGGTCATCACAATGCTCCCTGCCGTTCTCATCACAATGCACCACACCCTTGTCATCAAAATGCTCCATGACCTTTGTCATCACAAAGCTCCATGACCCTTGGCCTCACAATGCTCCATGTCATTGTCATCACAATGCTCCATGAACCCTCTCATCACATTGCTCCATGCCCTTGTCATCACAAAGCTCCATGGCACTTGTCATCACAATGCTCGATGCCCTTCTCATCACAATGCTCCATGCCCTTGTCATTACAATCCTCCATGACCCATGTATCACAGTGTACCGTGCCCTTGTCATCACAATGCGCCATGCCCACTCTCATCACAATAATCCATGAAATATTTCAGACCAATGCTCAATGCACTTCTCATCACAATGCTCCATTACCTCTGTCATAACAAGCTCCATGACCCCTGCCATCACAATGTTCCACGGCCTTGTCATCACAAGGCTCCAGGACCCTTGTCAGCACAATGCTCCAAGACCCATGTAATCACAATGCTCCATGCCCTTGTCATCACAAAGCTCCATGACGCATGTCATCACAATGTTCCATGGCCTTCGCCTCACAATGCTCCATGCCCTTGTCATCACAATGCTTCAAGACCCCCGTAATCACAATGCTCCATGCCCCTTTTCATAAGAATGCTCCATTAGACTTGTCCTCACAAGTCTCCATGGTCATCTCATCACAATGCTCCAAGACCTTGTCATCAACATGCTCCATTCCCTTGTCATCACAATGCTCCATGACCCCTGTCATCACAATACTCCATGCACATTTTTAGCCCAATGCTCCATGACCCTTGTCATCACAATGATCCATGCCCTTGTCATCACAATGCTCCATGCACTTGTCAGCACAATGCTCCCTGTTCCTTGTCATCACAATGCTCCAAACCATTGTCACCACAATGCTCCATTACCTTTGTCATCAGAATCCTCCATGACACTTGGCATCACAATGCTCCATGCCATTGTCATCACAATGCTCCATGACCCCTGTCATCACAATGCTCCGTGACTACAGTCATCACAATGCTTCATAACGTTTGTCATCACAACAATCCATGCCCGCGTCATCACAAGGCTCTGTGACCTTTGTAACCACAATGCTCCATGAACTTTTCATCACAATGCTCCGTGACCCTTGTCATCACAATGCTCCATGCCTTTGTCAGAACAATGCTCCATGACCCTTGTCATCAAATTGTGCCATGCGCTTTTCACCACAATGATCCACAACCTTGTCATCGCTATGCTCCATAAACCTTGTAATCACAATGCTCCATGCACTTCTCATCCAAATACTCTCTCACATGAGATATCACAATGTTCCATCACTAGTCATCACAATCCTCCCTCACCCCTGTTATCACAATGTTCCATGACCCCTGTCATCACAATGCTACATCCCCTTATCAGCACAATGTTCCATGATCCCTGACATCACAATGTTCCATAACCCTTGTCATCAAAATGCTCCATGACCCTTTTCATCCCAAAGCTCCATGACCCCTGGCATCACAATGTTCTATAACCCCTGGCATCAAAATGTTCCATTACACTTTTCATCAAATTGCTGCATGACCCTGTCCTCAAAATGCTCCCTGCCCTTCTCATCACAATGCACCACACACTTGTCATCAAAATGCTCCATGACCTTTGTCATCACAAAGCTCCATGACCCTTGGCATCACAATGCTCCATGTCATTGTCATCACAATGCTCCATGAACCCTCTCATCACATTGCTCCATGTCCTTGTCATCACAAAGCTCCATGACACTTGTCATCACAATGCTCGATGCCATTCTCATCACAATGCTCCATGACCTTGTCATTACAATCCTCCATGACCCATGTATCACAGTGTACCGTGCCCTTGTCATGACAAACCGCCATGCCCACTCTCATCACAGTAATCCATGAAACATTTCAGATCAATGCTCAATGCCCTTCTCATCACAATGCTCCGTTACCTCTGTCATAACAATGCTCCATGACACCTGCCATCATAATATTCCACGGCCTTGTCATCACAAGGCTCCATGACCCTTGTCATCACAATGCTCCAAGATCCATGTAATCACAATGCTCCATGCCCTTGTCATCACAAAGCTCCATGACGCATGTCATCAGAATGTTCCATGGTCTTCTCCTCACAATGCTCCATGCCCTTGTCATCACAATGCTCGAAGACTCCAGTAATCACAATGTTCCATTCCCTTTTTCATCAGAATGCTCCATTAGATTTGTCATCACAAGTCTCCATGGTCATCTCCTCACAATGCTCCAAGACCTTGTCATCACCTTGCTCCATTCCCTTGTCATCACAATGCTCCATGACCCCTGTCATCACAATACTCCATGAACATTTTCAGCCCAATTCTCTATGACCTTCTCATCACAATGCTCCATGACCAATATCATCACAATGCTCCATGACCACTGTCATCACAACACTCCATGACACCTGACAACACAATGATCCGGGACTCTTGTCATCACAATGCTCCAAGACCCCTGTAATCACAATGCTCCATGACCCCTGTCATCACAATACTCCATGAACATTTTCAGCCCAATGCTCCATGACCCTTGTCATCACAATGATCCATGCCCATGTTATCCCAATGTTCCATGACCCATGTATTCACAATGCTCCATGACGCTTGTCATCACAGTGCTCCATGACACCTGTCATCACAATGCTCCATGCCTTTGTCAGCAAAATGCTACATGACCTTGTCATTACAATGCTCTATGCACTTGTCATCACAATACTCCATTTCCATTGTCATCACAATCCTCCATGAACTTTGGGATCACATTGCTTCATGCCCTTGTCATCACAATGCTCCATGCTCCTTGAAATCAAAATGATCCATGACCTCTGTCATCACAATGCTCCAAACCCTTGTGATCACAATGTTCCATAACACTTGTCCTCACAACGCTCCATGATGCCTGTCATCACAATAATCCATGCCCTTTTCATCACAATGCTCCATGACCTTTGTCATCACAATTCTCAATACACTTGTCATCACAATGCTCCCTGACACTTGTCGTCAGAATGCTCCTTGAACCCTGTCACGAAAAGGCTCCATGCCTTTTTCATCACAAAGCCCCATGCCCTTTTCATCCCAATGCTCCATGCCATTGTCATCAAAATACTCCACAAGCTTGTCATCAGAATGCTCCATGACCCTTGGCATCACAATTCTCCATGCACTTGTCAGCACAATGCTCCCTGACACTTGTCATCACAATGCTCCAAGCCATTGTCATCACAATGCTCCATTACCTTTGTGATCAGAATCCTCAATGGAAGTTTGCATCACAAAGCTCCATGCCATTGTCATCACAATGGGCCATTACATATGTCATCACAATGCTCCCTGACACCTCCCTTTACAATACTGCATTACCTGGTCATCACAATGCTCCCTGCCATTCTCATCACAATGCACCACACACTAGTCATCAAAATGCTCCATGACCTTTGTCATCACAAAGCTCCATGACCCTTGGCCTCACAATGCTCCATGTCATTGTCATCACAATGCTCCATGAACCCTCTCATCACATTGCTCCATGCCCTTGTCATCACAAAGCTCCATGGCACTTGTCATCACAATGCTCGATGCCCTTCTCATCACAATGCTCCATGCCCTTGTCATTACAATCCTCCATGACCCATGTATCACAGTGTACCGTGCCCTTGTCATCACAATGCGCCATGCCCACTCTCATCACAATAATCCATGAAATATTTCAGAACAATGCTCAATGCACTTCTCATCACAATGCTCCATTACCTCTGTCATAACAAGCTCATGACCCCTGCCATCACAATGTTCCACGGCCTTGTCATCACAAGGCTCCAGGACCCTTGTCAGCACAATGCTCCAAGACCCATGTAATCACAATGCTCCATGCCCTTGTCATCACAAAGCTCCATGACGCATGTCATCACAATGTTCCATGGCCTTCGCCTCACAATGCTCCATGCCCTTGTCATCACAATGCTTCAAGACCCCCGTAATCACAATGCTCCATGCCCCTTTTCATAAGAATGCTCCATTAGACTTGTCATCACAAGTCTCCATGGTCATCTCATCATAATGCTCCAAGACCTTGTCATCAACATGCTCCATTCCCTTGTCATCACAATGCTCCATGACCCCTGTCATCACAATACACCATGCACATTTTTAGCCCAATGCTCCATGACCCTTGTCATCACAATGATCCATGCCCTTGTCATCACAATGCTCCATGCACTTGTCAGCACAATGCTCCCTGTTCCTTGTCATCACAATGCTCCAAACCATTGTCACCACAATGCTCCATTACCTTTGTCATCAGAATCCTCCATGACACTTGGCATCACAATGCTCCATGCCATTGTCATCACAATGCTCCATGACCCCTGTCATCACAATGCTCCGTGACTACAGTCATCACAATGCTTCATAACGTTTGTCATCACAACAATTCATGCCCGCGTCATCACAAGGCTCTGTGACCTTTGTAACCACAATGCTCCATGAACTTTTCATCACAATGCTCCGTGACCCTTGTCATCACAATGCTCCATGCCTTTGTCAGAACAATGCTCCATGACCCTTGTCATCAAATTGTGCCATGCGCTTTTCACCACAATGATCCACAACCTTGTCATCGCTATGCTCCATAAACCTTGTAATCACAATGCTCCATGCACTTCTCATCCAAATACTCTCTCACATGAGATATCACAATGTTCCATCACTAGTCATCACAATCCTCCCTCACCCCTGTTATCACAATGTTCCATGACCCCTGTCATCACAATGCTACATCCCCTTATCAGCACAATGTTCCATGATCCCTGACATCACAATGTTCCATAACCCTTGTCATCAAAATGCTCCATGACCCTTTTCATCCCAAAGCTCCATGACCCCTGGCATCACAATGTTCTATAACCCCTGGCATCAAAATGTTCCATTACACTTTTCATCAAATTGCTGCATGACCCTGTCCTCAAAATGCTCCCTGCCCTTCTCATCACAATGCACCACACACTTGTCATCAAAATGCTCCATGACCTTTGTCATCACAAAGCTCCATGACCCTTGGCATCACAATGCTCCATGTCATTGTCATCACAATGCTCCATGAACCCTCTCATCACATTGCTCCATGTCCTTGTCATCACAAACCTCCATGACACTTGTCATCACAATGCTCGATGCCATTCTCATCACAATGCTCCATGACCTTGTCATTACAATCCTCCATGACCCATGTATCACAGTGTACCGTGCCCTTGTCATGACAAACCGCCATGCCCACTCTCATCACAGTAATCCATGAAACATTTCAGATCAATGCTCAATGCCCTTCTCATCACAATGCTCTGTTACCTCTGTCGTAACAATGCTCCATGACACCTGCCATCATAATATTCCACGGCCTTGTCATCACAAGGCTCCATGACCCTTGTCATCACAATGCTCCAAGATCCATGTAATCACAATGCTCCATGCCCTTGTCATCACAAAGCTCCATGACGCATGTCATCAGAATGTTCCATGGTCTTCTCCTCACAATGCTGCATGCCCTTGTCATCACAATGCTCGAAGACTCCAGTAATCACAATGTTCCATTCCCTTTTTCATCAGAATGCTCCATTAGATTTGTCATCACAAGTCTCCATGGTCATCTCCTCACAATGCTCCAAGACCTTGTCATCACCATGCTCCATTCCCTTGTCATCACAATGCTCCATGACCCCTGTCATCACAATACTCCATGAACATTTTCAGCCCAATTCTCTATGACCTTCTCATCACAATGCTCCATGACCAATATCATCACAATGCTCCATGACCACTGTCATCACAACACTCCATGACACCTGACAACACAATGATCCGGGACTCTTGTCATCACAATGCTCCAAGACCCCTGTAATCACAATGCTCCATGACCCCTGTCATCACAATACTCCATGAACATTTTCAGCCCAATGCTCCATGACCCTTGTCATCACAATGATCCATGCCCATGTTATCCCAATGTTCCATGACCCATGTATTCACAATGCTCCATGACGCTTGTCATCACAGTGCTCCATGACACCTGTCATCACAATGCTCCATGCCTTTGTCAGCAAAATGCTACATGACCTTGTCATTACAATGCTCTATGCACTTGTCATCACAATACTCCATTTCCATTGTCATCACAATCCTCCATGAACTTTGGGATCACATTGCTTCATGCCCTTGTCATCACAATGCTCCATGCTCCTTGAAATCAAAATGATCCATGACCTCTGTCATCACAATGCTCCAAACCCTTGTGATCACAATGTTCCATAACACTTGTCCTCACAACGCTCCATGATGCCTGTCATCACAATAATCCATGCCCTTTTCATCACAATGCTCCATGACCTTTGTCATCACAATTCTCAATACACTTGTCATCACAATGCTCCCTGACACTTGTCGTCAGAATGCTCCTTGAACCCTGTCACGAAAAGGCTCCATGCCTTTTTCATCACAAAGCCCCATGCCCTTTTCATCCCAATGCTCCATGCCATTGTCATCAAAATACTCCACAAGCTTGTCATCAGAATGCTCCATGACCCTTGGCATCACAATTCTCCATGCACTTGTCAGCACAATGCTCCCTGACACTTGTCATCACAATGCTCCAAGCCATTGTCATCACAATGCTCCATTACCTTTGTGATCAGAATCCTCAATGGAAGTTTGCATCACAATGCTCCATGCCATTGTCATCACAATGGGCCATTACATATGTCATCACAATGCTCCCTGACACCTCTCTTTACAATACTGCATTACCTGGTCATCACAATGCTCCCTGCCGTTCTCATCACAATGCACCACACCCTTGTCATCAAAATGCTCCATGACCTTTGTCATCACAAAGCTCCATGACCCTTGGCCTCACAATGCTCCATGTCATTGTCATCACAATGCTCCATGAACCCTCTCATCACATTGCTCCATGCCCTTGTCATCACAAAGCTCCATGGCACTTGTCATCACAATGCTCGATGCCCTTCTCATCACAATGCTCCATGCCCTTGTCATTACAATCCTCCATGACCCATGTATCACAGTGTACCGTGCCCTTGTCATCACAATGCGCCATGCCCACTCTCATCACAATAATCCATGAAATATTTCAGACCAATGCTCAATGCACTTCTCATCACAATGCTCCATTACCTCTGTCATAACAAGCTCCATGACCCCTGCCATCACAATGTTCCACGGCCTTGTCATCACAAGGCTCCAGGACCCTTGTCAGCACAATGCTCCAAGACCCATGTAATCACAATGCTCCATGCCCTTGTCATCACAAAGCTCCATGACGCATGTCATCACAATGTTCCATGGCCTTCGCCTCACAATGCTCCATGCCCTTGTCATCACAATGCTTCAAGACCCCCGTAATCACAATGCTCCATGCCCCTTTTCATAAGAATGCTCCATTAGACTTGTCCTCACAAGTCTCCATGGTCATCTCATCACAATGCTCCAAGACCTTGTCATCAACATGCTCCATTCCCTTGTCATCACAATGCTCCATGACCCCTGTCATCACAATACTCCATGCACATTTTTAGCCCAATGCTCCATGACCCTTGTCATCACAATGATCCATGCCCTTGTCATCACAATGCTCCATGCACTTGTCAGCACAATGCTCCCTGTTCCTTGTCATCACAATGCTCCAAACCATTGTCACCACAATGCTCCATTACCTTTGTCATCAGAATCCTCCATGACACTTGGCATCACAATGCTCCATGCCATTGTCATCACAATGCTCCATGACCCCTGTCATCACAATGCTCCGTGACTACAGTCATCACAATGCTTCATAACGTTTGTCATCACAACAATCCATGCCCGCGTCATCACAAGGCTCTGTGACCTTTGTAACCACAATGCTCCATGAACTTTTCATCACAATGCTCCGTGACCCTTGTCATCACAATGCTCCATGCCTTTGTCAGAACAATGCTCCATGACCCTTGTCATCAAATTGTGCCATGCGCTTTTCACCACAATGATCCACAACCTTGTCATCGCTATGCTCCATAAACCTTGTAATCACAATGCTCCATGCACTTCTCATCCAAATACTCTCTCACATGAGATATCACAATGTTCCATCACTAGTCATCACAATCCTCCCTCACCCCTGTTATCACAATGTTCCATGACCCCTGTCATCACAATGCTACATCCCCTTATCAGCACAATGTTCCATGACCCCTGACATCACAATGTTCCATAACCCTTGTCATCAAAATGCTCCATGACCCTTTTCATCCCAAAGCTCCATGACCCCTGGCATCACAATGTTCTATAACCCCTGGCATCAAAATGTTCCATTACACTTTTCATCAAATTGCTGCATGACCCTGTCCTCAAAATGCTCCCTGCCCTTCTCATCACAATGCACCACACACTTGTCATCAAAATGCTCCATGACCTTTGTCATCACAAAGCTCCATGACCCTTGGCATCACAATGCTCCATGTCATTGTCATCACAATGCTCCATGAACCCTCTCATCACATTGCTCCATGTCCTTGTCATCACAAAGCTCCATGACACTTGTCATCACAATGCTCGATGCCATTCTCATCACAATGCTCCATGACCTTGTCATTACAATCCTCCATGACCCATGTATCACAGTGTACCGTGCCCTTGTCATGACAAACCGCCATGCCCACTCTCATCACAGTAATCCATGAAACATTTCAGATCAATGCTCAATGCCCTTCTCATCACAATGCTCCGTTACCTCTGTCGTAACAATGCTCCATGACACCTGCCATCATAATATTCCACGGCCTTGTCATCACAAGGCTCCATGACCCTTGTCATCACAATGCTCCAAGATCCATGTAATCACAATGCTCCATGCCCTTGTCATCACAAAGCTCCATGACGCATGTCATCAGAATGTTCCATGGTCTTCTCCTCACAATGCTCCATGCCCTTGTCATCACAATGCTCGAAGACTCCAGTAATCACAATGTTCCATTCCCTTTTTCATCAGAATGCTCCATTAGATTTGTCATCACAAGTCTCCATGGTCATCTCCTCACAATGCTCCAAGACCTTGTCATCACCATGCTCCATTCCCTTGTCATCACAATGCTCCATGACCCCTGTCATCACAATACTCCATGAACATTTTCAGCCCAATTCTCTATGACCTTCACATCACAATGCTCCATGACCAATATCATCACAATGCTCCATGACCACTGTCATCACAACACTCCATGACACCTGACAACACAATGATCCGGGACTCTTGTCATCACAATGCTCCAAGACCCCTGTAATCACAATGCTCCATGACCCCTGTCATCACAATACTCCATGAACATTTTCAGCCCAATGCTCCATGACCCTTGTCATCACAATGATCCATGCCCATGTTATCCCAATGTTCCATGACCCATGTATTCACAATGCTCCATGACGCTTGTCATCACAGTGCTCCATGACACCTGTCATCACAATGCTCCATGCCTTTGTCAGCAAAATGCTACATGACCTTGTCATTACAATGCTCTATGCACTTGTCATCACAATACTCCATTTCCATTGTCATCACAATCCTCCATGAACTTTGGGATCACATTGCTTCATGCCCTTGTCATCACAATGCTCCATGCTCCTTGAAATCAAAATGATCCATGACCTCTGTCATCACAATGCTCCAAACCCTTGTGATCACAATGTTCCATAACACTTGTCCTCACAACGCTCCATGATGCCTGTCATCACAATAATCCATGCCCTTTTCATCACAATGCTCCATGACCTTTGTCATCACAATTCTCAATACACTTGTCATCACAATGCTCCCTGACACTTGTCGTCAGAATGCTCCTTGAACCCTGTCACGAAAAGGCTCCATGCCTTTTTCATCACAAAGCCCCATGCCCTTTTCATCCCAATGCTCCATGCCATTGTCATCAAAATACTCCACAAGCTTGTCATCAGAATGCTCCATGACCCTTGGCATCACAATTCTCCATGCACTTGTCAGCACAATGCTCCCTGACACTTGTCATCACAATGCTCCAAGCCATTGTCATCACAATGCTCCATTACCTTTGTGATCAGAATCCTCAATGGAAGTTTGCATCACAATGCTCCATGCCATTGTCATCACAATGGGCCATTACATATGTCATCACAATGCTCCCTGACACCTCTCTTTACAATACTGCATTACCTGGTCATCACAATGCTCCCTGCCGTTCTCATCACAATGCACCACACCCTTGTCATCAAAATGCTCCATGACCTTTGTCATCACAAAGCTCCATGACCCTTGGCCTCACAATGCTCCATGTCATTGTCATCACAATGCTCCATGAACCCTCTCATCACATTGCTCCATGCCCTTGTCATCACAAAGCTCCATGGCACTTGTCATCACAATGCTCGATGCCCTTCTCATCACAATGCTCCATGCCCTTGTCATTACAATCCTCCATGACCCATGTATCACAGTGTACCGTGCCCTTGTCATCACAATGCGCCATGCCCACTCTCATCACAATAATCCATGAAATATTTCAGACCAATGCTCAATGCACTTCTCATCACAATGCTCCATTACCTCTGTCATAACAAGCTCCATGACCCCTGCCATCACAATGTTCCACGGCCTTGTCATCACAAGGCTCCAGGACCCTTGTCAGCACAATGCTCCAAGACCCATGTAATCACAATGCTCCATGCCCTTGTCATCACAAAGCTCCATGACGCATGTCATCACAATGTTCCATGGCCTTCGCCTCACAATGCTCCATGCCCTTGTCATCACAATGCTTCAAGACCCCCGTAATCACAATGCTCCATGCCCCTTTTCATAAGAATGCTCCATTAGACTTGTCCTCACAAGTCTCCATGGTCATCTCATCACAATGCTCCAAGACCTTGTCATCAACATGCTCCATTCCCTTGTCATCACAATGCTCCATGACCCCTGTCATCACAATACTCCATGCACATTTTTAGCCCAATGCTCCATGACCCTTGTCATCACAATGATCCATGCCCTTGTCATCACAATGCTCCATGCACTTGTCAGCACAATGCTCCCTGTTCCTTGTCATCACAATGCTCCAAACCATTGTCACCACAATGCTCCATTACCTTTGTCATCAGTATCCTCCATGACACTTGGCATCACAATGCTCCATGCCATTGTCATCACAAAGCTCCATGACCCCTGTCATCACAATGCTCCGTGACTACAGTCATCACAATGCTTCATAACGTTTGTCATCACAACAATCCATGCCCGCGTCATCACAAGGCTCTGTGACCTTTGTAACCACAATGCTCCATGAACTTTTCATCACAATGCTCCGTGACCCTTGTCATCACAATGCTCCATGCCTTTGTCAGAACAGTGCTCCATGACCCTTGTCATCAAATTGTGCCATGCGCTTTTCACCACAATGATCCACAACCTTGTCATCGCTATGCTCCATAAACCTTGTAATCACAATGCTCCATGCACTTCTCATCCAAATACTCTCTCACATGAGATATCACAATGTTCCATCACTAGTCATCACAATCCTCCCTCACCCCTGTTATCACAATGTTCCATGACCCCTGTCATCACAATGCTACATCCCCTTATCAGCACAATGTTCCATGACCCCTGACATCACAATGTTCCATAACCCTTGTCATCAAAATGCTCCATGACCCTTTTCATCCCAAAGCTCCATGACCCCTGGCATCACAATGTTCTATAACCCCTGGCATCAAAATGTTCCATTACACTTTTCATCAAATTGCTGCATGACCCTGTCCTCAAAATGCTCCCTGCCCTTCTCATCACAATGCACCACACACTTGTCATCAAAATGCTCCATGACCTTTGTCATCACAAAGCTCCATGACCCTTGGCATCACAATGCTCCATGTCATTGTCATCACAATGCTCCATGAACCCTCTCATCACATTGCTCCATGCCCTTGTCATCACAAAGCTCCATGGCACTTGTCATCACAATGCTCGATGCCCTTCTCATCACAATGCTCCATGCCCTTGTCATTACAATCCTCCATGACCCATGTATCACAGTGTACCGTGCCCTTGTCATCACAATGCGCCATGCCCACTCTCATCACAATAATCCATGAAATATTTCAGATCAATGCTCAATGCACTTCTCATCACAATGCTCCATTACCTCTGTCATAACAAGCTCCATGACCCCTGCCATCACAATGTTCCACGGCCTTGTCATCACAAGGCTCCAGGACCCTTGTCAGCACAATGCTCCAAGACCCATGTAATCACAATGCTCCATGCCCTTGTCATCACAAAGCTCCATGACGCATGTCATCACAATGTTCCATGGCCTTCGCCTCACAATGCTCCATGCCCTTGTCATCACAATGCTTCAAGACCCCCGTAATCACAATGCTCCATGCCCCTTTTCATAAGAATGCTCCATTAGACTTGTCCTCACAAGTCTCCATGGTCATCTCATCACAATGCTCCAAGACCTTGTCATCAACATGCTCCATTCCCTTGTCATCACAATGCTCCATGACCCCTGTCATCACAATACTCCATGAACATTTTCAGCCCAATGCTCCATGACCCTTGTCATCACAATGATCCATGCCCATGTTATCCCAATGTTCCATGACCCATGTATTCACAATGCTCCATGACGCTTGTCATCACAGTGCTCCATGACACCTGTCATCACAATACTCCATGAACATTTTCAGCCCAATGCTCCATGACCCTTGTCATCACAATGATCCATGCCCATGTTATCCCAATGTTCCATGACCCATGTATTCACAATGCTCCATGACGCTTGTCATCACAGTGCTCCATGACACCTGTCATCACAATGCTCCATGCCTTTGTCAGCAAAATGCTACATGACCTTGTCATTACAATGCTCTATGCACTTGTCATCACAATACTCCATTTCCATTGTCATCACAATCCTCCATGAACTTTGGGATCACATTGCTTCATGCCCTTGTCATCACAATGCTCCATGCTCCTTGAAATCAAAATGATCCATGACCTCTGTCATCACAATGCTCCAAACACTTGTGATCACAATGTTCCATAACACTTGTCCTCACAACGCTCCATGATGCCTGTCATCACAATAATCCATGCCCTTTTCATCACAATGCTCCATGACCTTTGTCATCACAATTCTCAATACACTTGTCATCACAATGCTCCCTGACACTTGTCGTCAGAATGCTCCTTGAACCCTGTCACGAAAAGGCTCCATGCCTTTTTCATCACAAAGCCCCATGCCCTTTTCATCCCAATGCTCCATGCCATTGTCATCAAAATACTCCACAAGCTTGTCATCAGAATGCTCCATGACCCTTGTCATCACAATTCTCCATGCACTTGTCAGCACAATGCTCCCTGACACTTGTCATCACAATGCTCCAAACCATTGTCATCACAATGCTCCATTACCTTTGTGATCAGAATCCTCAATGGAAGTTTGCATCACAAAGCTCCATGCCATTGTCATCACAATGGGCCATTACATATGTCATCACAATGCTCCCTGACACCTCTCTTTACAATACTGCATTACCTGGTCATCACAATGCTCCCTGCCGTTCTCATCACAATGCACCACACCCTTGTCATCAAAATGCTCCATGACCTTTGTCATCACAAAGCTCCATGACCCTTGGCATCACAATGCTCCATGTCATTGTCATCACAATGCTCCATGAACCCTCTCATCACATTGCTCCATGCCCTTGTCATCACAAAGCTCCATGGCACTTGTCATCACAATGCTCGATGCCCTTCTCATCACAATGCTCCATGCCCTTGTCATTACAATCCTCCATGACCCATGTATCACAGTGTACCGTGCCCTTGTCATCACAATGCGCCATGCCCACTCTCATCACAATAATCCATGAAATATTTCAGATCAATGCTCAATGCACTTCTCATCACAATGCTCCATTACCTCTGTCATAACAAGCTCCATGACCCCTGCCATCACAATGTTCCACGGCCTTGTCATCACAAGGCTCCAGGACCCTTGTCAGCACAATGCTCCAAGACCCATGTAATCACAATGCTCCATGCCCTTGTCATCACAAAGCTCCATGACGCATGTCATCACAATGTTCCATGGCCTTCGCCTCACAATGCTCCATGCCCTTGTCATCACAATGCTTCAAGACCCCCGTAATCACAATGCTCCATGCCCCTTTTCATAAGAATGCTCCATTAGACTTGTCCTCACAAGTCTCCATGGTCATCTCATCACAATGCTCCAAGACCTTGTCATCAACATGCTCCATTCCCTTGTCATCACAATGCTCCATGACCCCTGTCATCACAATACTCCATGCACATTTTTAGGCCAATGCTCCATGACCCTTGTCATCACAATGATCCATGCCCTTGTCATCACAATGCTCCATGCACTTGTCAGCACAAAGCTCCATGACACTTGTCATCACAATGCTCGATGCCCTTCTCATCACAATGCTCCATGCCCTTGTCATTACAATCCTCCATGACCCATGTATCACAGTGTACCGTGCCCTTGTCATCACAATGCGCCATGCCCACTCTCATCACAATAATCCATGAAATATTTCAGATCAATGCTCAATGCACTTCTCATCACAATGCTCCATTACCTCTGTCATAACAAGCTCCATGACCCCTGCCATCACAATGTTCCACGGCCTTGTCATCACAAGGCTCCAGGACCCTTGTCAGCACAATGCTCCAAGACCCATGTAATCACAATGCTCCATGCCCTTGTCATCACAAAGCTCCATGACGCATGTCATCACAATGTTCCATGGCCTTCGCCTCACAATGCTCCATGCCCTTGTCATCACAATGCTTCAAGACCCCCGTAATCACAATGCTCCATGCCCCTTTTCATAAGAATGCTCCATTAGACTTGTCCTCACAAGTCTCCATGGTCATCTCATCACAATGCTCCAAGACCTTGTCATCAACATGCTCCATTCCCTTGTCATCACAATGCTCCATGACCCCTGTCATCACAATACTCCATGCACATTTTTAGCCCAATGCTCCATGACCCTTGTCATCACAATGATCCATGCCCTTGTCATCACAATGCTCCATGCACTTGTCAGCACAATGCTCCCTGTTCCTTGTCATCACAATGCTCCAAACCATTGTCACCACAATGCTCCATTACCTTTGTCATCAGAATCCTCCATGACACTTGGCATCACAGTGCTCCATGCCAT
This sequence comes from Mesoplodon densirostris, assembly GCF_025265405.1. Lineage (NCBI taxonomy): Eukaryota > Metazoa > Chordata > Mammalia > Artiodactyla > Ziphiidae > Mesoplodon > Mesoplodon densirostris. The sequence goes on along the minus strand of NW_026778195.1, from coordinate 9,436,116 downwards.
TGTCATCACAATGCTCCATGACCCCTGTCATCACAATGCTCCGTGACTACAGTCATCACAATGCTTCATAACGTTTGTCATCACAACAATCCATGCCCGCGTCATCACAAGGCTCTGTGACCTTTGTAACCACAATGCTCCATGAACTTTTCATCACAATGCTCCGTGACCCTTGTCATCACAATGCTCCATGCCTTTGTCAGAACAATGCTCCATGACCCTTGTCATCAAATTGTGCCATGCGCTTTTCACCACAATGATCCACAACCTTGTCATCGCTATGCTCCATAAACCTTGTAATCACAATGCTCCATGCACTTCTCATCCGAATACTCTCTCACATGACATATCACAATGTTCCATCACTAGTCATCACAATCCTCCCTCACCCCTGTTATCACAATGTTCCATGACCCCTGTCATCACAATGCTACATCCCCTTATCAGCACAATGTTCCATGACCCCTGACATCACAATGTTCCATAACCGTTGTCATCAAAATGCTCCATGACCCTTTTCATCCCAAAGCTCCATGACCCCTGGCATCACAATGTTCTATAACCCCTGGCATCAAAATGTTCCATTACACTTTTCATCAAATTGCTGCATGACCCTGTCCTCAAAATGCTCCCTGCCCTTCTCATCACAATGCACCACACACTTGTCATCAAAATGCTCCATGACCTTTGTCATCACAAAGCTCCATGACCCTTGGCATCACAATGCTCCATGTCATTGTCATCACAATGCTCCATGAACCCTCTCATCACATTGCTCCATGTCCTTGTCAGCACAAACCTCCATGACACTTGTCATCACAATGCTCGATGCCATTCTCATCACAATGCTCCATGACCTTGTCATTACAATCCTCCATGACCCATGTATCACAGTGTACCGTGCCCTTGTCATGACAAACCGCCATGCCCACTCTCATCACAGTAATCCATGAAACATTTCAGATCAATGCTCAATGCCCTTCTCATCACAATGCTCCGTTACCTCTGTCATAACAATGCTCCATGACACCTGCCATCATAATATTCCACGGCCTTGTCATCACAAGGCTCCATGACCCTTGTCATCACAATGCTCCAAGATCCATGTAATCACAATGCTCCATGCCCTTGTCATCACAAAGCTCCATGACGCATGTCATCAGAATGTTCCATGGTCTTCTCCTCACAATGCTCCATGCCCTTGTCATCACAATGCTCGAAGACTCCAGTAATCACAATGTTCCATTCCCTTTTTCATCAGAATGCTCCATTAGATTTGTCATCACAAGTCTCCATGGTCATCTCCTCACAATGCTCCAAGACCTTGTCATCACCATGCTCCATTCCCTTGTCATCACAATGCTCCATGACCCCTGTCATCACAATACTCCATGAACATTTTCAGCCCAATTCTCTATGACCTTCTCATCACAATGCTCCATGACCAATATCATCACAATGCTCCATGACCACTGTCATCACAACACTCCATGACACCTGACAACACAATGATCCGGGACTCTTGTCATCACAATGCTCCAAGACCCCTGTAATCACAATGCTCCATGACCCCTGTCATCACAATACTCCATGAACATTTTCAGCCCAATGCTCCATGACCCTTGTCATCACAATGATCCATGCCCATGTTATCCCAATGTTCCATGACCCATGTGTTCACAATGCTCCATGACGCTTGTCATCACAGTGCTCCATGACACCTGTCATCACAATGCTCCATGCCTTTGTCAGCAAAATGCTACATGACCTTGTCATTACAATGCTCTATGCACTTGTCATCACCATACTCCATTTCCATTGTCATCACAATCCTCCATGAACTTTGGGATCACATTGCTTCATGCCCTTGTCATCACAATGCTCCATGCTCCTTGAAATCAAAATGATCCATGACCTCTGTCATCACAATGCTCCAAACCCTTGTGATCACAATGTTCCATAACACTTGTCCTCACAACGCTCCATGATGCCTGTCATCACAATAATCCATGCCCTTTTCATCACAATGCTCCATGACCTTTGTCATCACAATTCTCAATACACTTGTCATCACAATGCTCCCTGACACTTGTCGTCAGAATGCTCCTTGAACCCTGTCACGAAAAGGCTCCATGCCTTTTTCATCACAAAGCCCCATGCCCTTTTCATCCCAATGCTCCATGCCATTGTCATCAAAATACTCCACAAGCTTGTCATCAGAATGCTCCATGACCCTTGGCATCACAATTCTCCATGCACTTGTCAGCACAATGCTCCCTGACACTTGTCATCACAATGCTCCAAGCCATTGTCATCACAATGCTCCATTACCTTTGTGATCAGAATCCTCAATGGAAGTTTGCATCACAATGCTCCATGCCATTGTCATCACAATGGGCCATTACATATGTCATCACAATGCTCCCTGACACCTCTCTTTACAATACTGCATTACCTGGTCATCACAATGCTCCCTGCCGTTCTCATCACAATGCACCACACCCTTGTCATCAAAATGCTCCATGACCTTTGTCATCACAAAGCTCCATGACCCTTGGCCTCACAATGCTCCATGTCATTGTCATCACAATGCTCCATGAACCCTCTCATCACATTGCTCCATGCCCTTGTCATCACAAAGCTCCATGGCACTTGTCATCACAATGCTCGATGCCCTTCTCATCACAATGCTCCATGCCCTTGTCATTACAATCCTCCATGACCCATGTATCACAGTGTACCGTGCCCTTGTCATCACAATGCGCCATGCCCACTCTCATCACAATAATCCATGAAATATTTCAGACCAATGCTCAATGCACTTCTCATCACAATGCTCCATTACCTCTGTCATAACAAGCTCCATGACCCCTGCCATCACAATGTTCCACGGCCTTGTCATCACAAGGCTCCAGGACCCTTGTCAGCACAATGCTCCAAGACCCATGTAATCACAATGCTCCATGCCCTTGTCATCACAAAGCTCCATGACGCATGTCATCACAATGTTCCATGGCCTTCGCCTCACAATGCTCCATGCCCTTGTCATCACAATGCTTCAAGACCCCCGTAATCACAATGCTCCATGCCCCTTTTCATAAGAATGCTCCATTAGACTTGTCCTCACAAGTCTCCATGGTCATCTCATCACAATGCTCCAAGACCTTGTCATCAACATGCTCCATTCCCTTGTCATCACAATGCTCCATGACCCCTGTCATCACAATACTCCATGCACATTTTTAGCCCAATGCTCCATGACCCTTGTCATCACAATGATCCATGCCCTTGTCATCACAATGCTCCATGCACTTGTCAGCACAATGCTCCCTGTTCCTTGTCATCACAATGCTCCAAACCATTGTCACCACAATGCTCCATTACCTTTGTCATCAGAATCCTCCATGACACTTGGCATCACAATGCTCCATGCCATTGTCATCACAATGCTCCATGACACCTGTCATCACAATGCTCCGTGACTACAGTCATCACAATGCTTCATAACGTTTGTCATCACAACAATCCATGCCCGCGTCATCACAAGGCTCTGTGACCTTTGTAAGCACAATGCTCCATGAACTTTTCATCACAATGCTCCGTGACCCTTGTCATCACAATGCTCCATGCCTTTGTCAGAACAATGCTCCATGACCCTTGTCATCAAATTGTGCCATGCGCTTTTCACCACAATGATCCACAACCTTGTCATCGCTATGCTCCATAAACCTTGTAATCACAATGCTCCATGCACTTCTCATCCAAATACTCTCTCACATGAGATATCACAATGTTCCATCACTAGTCATCACAATCCTCCCTCACCCCTGTTATCACAATGTTCCATGACCCCTGTCATCACAATGCTACATCCCCTTATCAGCACAATGTTCCATGATCCCTGACATCACAATGTTCCATAACCCTTGTCATCAAAATGCTCCATGACCCTTTTCATCCCAAAGCTCCATGACCCCTGGCATCACAATGTTCTATAACCCCTGGCATCAAAATGTTCCATTACACTTTTCATCAAATTGCTGCATGACCCTGTCCTCAAAATGCTCCCTGCCCTTCTCATCACAATGCACCACACACTTGTCATCAAAATGCTCCATGACCTTTGTCATCACAAAGCTCCATGACCCTTGGCATCACAATGCTCCATGTCATTGTCATCACAATGCTCCATGAACCCTCTCATCACATTGCTCCATGTCCTTGTCATCACAAAGCTCCATGACACTTGTCATCACAATGCTCGATGCCATTCTCATCACAATGCTCCATGACCTTGTCATTACAATCCTCCATGACCCATGTATCACAGTGTACCGTGCCCTTGTCATGACAAACCGCCATGCCCACTCTCATCACAGTAATCCATGAAACATTTCAGATCAATGCTCAATGCCCTTCTCATCACAATGCTCCGTTACCTCTGTCATAACAATGCTCCATGACACCTGCCATCATAATATTCCACGGCCTTGTCATCACAAGGCTCCATGACCCTTGTCATCACAATGCTCCAAGATCCATGTAATCACAATGCTCCATGCCCTTGTCATCACAAAGCTCCATGACGCATGTCATCAGAATGTTCCATGGTCTTCTCCTCACAATGCTCCATGCCCTTGTCATCACAATGCTCGAAGACTCCAGTAATCACAATGTTCCATTCCCTTTTTCATCAGAATGCTCCATTAGATTTGTCATCACAAGTCTCCATGGTCATCTCCTCACAATGCTCCAAGACCTTGTCATCACCTTGCTCCATTCCCTTGTCATCACAATGCTCCATGACCCCTGTCATCACAATACTCCATGAACATTTTCAGCCCAATTCTCTATGACCTTCTCATCACAATGCTCCATGACCAATATCATCACAATGCTCCATGACCACTGTCATCACAACACTCCATGACACCTGACAACACAATGATCCGGGACTCTTGTCATCACAATGCTCCAAGACCCCTGTAATCACAATGCTCCATGACCCCTGTCATCACAATACTCCATGAACATTTTCAGCCCAATGCTCCATGACCCTTGTCATCACAATGATCCATGCCCATGTTATCCCAATGTTCCATGACCCATGTATTCACAATGCTCCATGACGCTTGTCATCACAGTGCTCCATGACACCTGTCATCACAATGCTCCATGCCTTTGTCAGCAAAATGCTACATGACCTTGTCATTACAATGCTCTATGCACTTGTCATCACAATACTCCATTTCCATTGTCATCACAATCCTCCATGAACTTTGGGATCACATTGCTTCATGCCCTTGTCATCACAATGCTCCATGCTCCTTGAAATCAAAATGATCCATGACCTCTGTCATCACAATGCTCCAAACCCTTGTGATCACAATGTTCCATAACACTTGTCCTCACAACGCTCCATGATGCCTGTCATCACAATAATCCATGCCCTTTTCATCACAATGCTCCATGACCTTTGTCATCACAATTCTCAATACACTTGTCATCACAATGCTCCCTGACACTTGTCGTCAGAATGCTCCTTGAACCCTGTCACGAAAAGGCTCCATGCCTTTTTCATCACAAAGCCCCATGCCCTTTTCATCCCAATGCTCCATGCCATTGTCATCAAAATACTCCACAAGCTTGTCATCAGAATGCTCCATGACCCTTGGCATCACAATTCTCCATGCACTTGTCAGCACAATGCTCCCTGACACTTGTCATCACAATGCTCCAAGCCATTGTCATCACAATGCTCCATTACCTTTGTGATCAGAATCCTCAATGGAAGTTTGCATCACAATGCTCCATGCCATTGTCATCACAATGGGCCATTACATATGTCATCACAATGCTCCCTGACACCTCTCTTTACAATACTGCATTACCTGGTCATCACAATGCTCCCTGCCGTTCTCATCACAATGCACCACACCCTTGTCATCAAAATGCTCCATGACCTTTGTCATCACAAAGCTCCATGACCCTTGGCCTCACAATGCTCCATGTCATTGTCATCACAATGCTCCATGAACCCTCTCATCACATTGCTCCATGCCCTTGTCATCACAAAGCTCCATGGCACTTGTCATCACAATGCTCGATGCCCTTCTCATCACAATGCTCCATGCCCTTGTCATTACAATCCTCCATGACCCATGTATCACAGTGTACCGTGCCCTTGTCATCACAATGCGCCATGCCCACTCTCATCACAATAATCCATGAAATATTTCAGACCAATGCTCAATGCACTTCTCATCACAATGCTCCATTACCTCTGTCATAACAAGCTCCATGACCCCTGCCATCACAATGTTCCACGGCCTTGTCATCACAAGGCTCCAGGACCCTTGTCAGCACAATGCTCCAAGACCCATGTAATCACAATGCTCCATGCCCTTGTCATCACAAAGCTCCATGACGCATGTCATCACAATGTTCCATGGCCTTCGCCTCACAATGCTCCATGCCCTTGTCATCACAATGCTTCAAGACCCCCGTAATCACAATGCTCCATGCCCCTTTTCATAAGAATGCTCCATTAGACTTGTCCTCACAAGTCTCCATGGTCATCTCATCACAATGCTCCAAGACCTTGTCATCAACATGCTCCATTCCCTTGTCATCACAATGCTCCATGACCCCTGTCATCACAATACTCCATGCACATTTTTAGCCCAATGCTCCATGACCCTTGTCATCACAATGATCCATGCCCTTGTCATCACAATGCTCCATGCACTTGTCAGCACAATGCTCCCTGTTCCTTGTCATCACAATGCTCCAAACCATTGTCACCACAATGCTCCATTACCTTTGTCATCAGAATCCTCCATGACACTTGGCATCACAATGCTCCATGCCATTGTCATCACAATGCTCCATGACCCCTGTCATCACAATGCTCCGTGACTACAGTCATCACAATGCTTCATAACGTTTGTCATCACAACAATCCATGCCCGCGTCATCACAAGGCTCTGTGACCTTTGTAACCACAATGCTCCATGAACTTTTCATCACAATGCTCCGTGACCCTTGTCATCACAATGCTCCATGCCTTTGTCAGAACAATGCTCCATGACCCTTGTCATCAAATTGTGCCATGCGCTTTTCACCACAATGATCCACAACCTTGTCATCGCTATGCTCCATAAACCTTGTAATCACAATGCTCCATGCACTTCTCATCCAAATACTCTCTCACATGAGATATCACAATGTTCCATCACTAGTCATCACAATCCTCCCTCACCCCTGTTATCACAATGTTCCATGACCCCTGTCATCACAATGCTACATCCCCTTATCAGCACAATGTTCCATGACCCCTGACATCACAATGTTCCATAACCCTTGTCATCAAAATGCTCCATGACCCTTTTCATCCCAAAGCTCCATGACCCCTGGCATCACAATGTTCTATAACCCCTGGCATCAAAATGTTCCATTACACTTTTCATCAAATTGCTGCATGACCCTGTCCTCAAAATGCTCCCTGCCCTTCTCATCACAATGCACCACACACTTGTCATCAAAATGCTCCATGACCTTTGTCATCACAAAGCTCCATGACCCTTGGCATCACAATGCTCCATGTCATTGTCATCACAATGCTCCATGAACCCTCTCATCACATTGCTCCATGTCCTTGTCATCACAAAGCTCCATGACACTTGTCATCACAATGCTCGATGCCATTCTCATCACAATGCTCCATGACCTTGTCATTACAATCCTCCATGACCCATGTATCACAGTGTACCGTGCCCTTGTCATGACAAACCGCCATGCCCACTCTCATCACAGTAATCCATGAAACATTTCAGATCAATGCTCAATGCCCTTCTCATCACAATGCTCCGTTACCTCTGTCGTAACAATGCTCCATGACACCTGCCATCATAATATTCCACGGCCTTGTCATCACAAGGCTCCATGACCCTTGTCATCACAATGCTCCAAGATCCATGTAATCACAATGCTCCATGCCCTTGTCATCACAAAGCTCCATGACGCATGTCATCAGAATGTTCCATGGTCTTCTCCTCACAATGCTCCATGCCCTTGTCATCACAATGCTCGAAGACTCCAGTAATCACAATGTTCCATTCCCTTTTTCATCAGAATGCTCCATTAGATTTGTCATCACAAGTCTCCATGGTCATCTCCTCACAATGCTCCAAGACCTTGTCATCACCATGCTCCATTCCCTTGTCATCACAATGCTCCATGACCCCTGTCATCACAATACTCCATGAACATTTTCAGCCCAATTCTCTATGACCTTCACATCACAATGCTCCATGACCAATATCATCACAATGCTCCATGACCACTGTCATCACAACACTCCATGACACCTGACAACACAATGATCCGGGACTCTTGTCATCACAATGCTCCAAGACCCCTGTAATCACAATGCTCCATGACCCCTGTCATCACAATACTCCATGAACATTTTCAGCCCAATGCTCCATGACCCTTGTCATCACAATGATCCATGCCCATGTTATCCCAATGTTCCATGACCCATGTATTCACAATGCTCCATGACGCTTGTCATCACAGTGCTCCATGACACCTGTCATCACAATGCTCCATGCCTTTGTCAGCAAAATGCTACATGACCTTGTCATTACAATGCTCTATGCACTTGTCATCACAATACTCCATTTCCATTGTCATCACAATCCTCCATGAACTTTGGGATCACATTGCTTCATGCCCTTGTCATCACAATGCTCCATGCTCCTTGAAATCAAAATGATCCATGACCTCTGTCATCACAATGCTCCAAACCCTTGTGATCACAATGTTCCATAACACTTGTCCTCACAACGCTCCATGATGCCTGTCATCACAATAATCCATGCCCTTTTCATCACAATGCTCCATGACCTTTGTCATCACAATTCTCAATACACTTGTCATCACAATGCTCCCTGACACTTGTCGTCAGAATGCTCCTTGAACCCTGTCACGAAAAGGCTCCATGCCTTTTTCATCACAAAGCCCCATGCCCTTTTCATCCCAATGCTCCATGCCATTGTCATCAAAATACTCCACAAGCTTGTCATCAGAATGCTCCATGACCCTTGGCATCACAATTCTCCATGCACTTGTCAGCACAATGCTCCCTGACACTTGTCATCACAATGCTCCAAGCCATTGTCATCACAATGCTCCATTACCTTTGTGATCAGAATCCTCAATGGAAGTTTGCATCACAATGCTCCATGCCATTGTCATCACAATGGGCCATTACATATGTCATCACAATGCTCCCTGACACCTCTCTTTACAATACTGCATTACCTGGTCATCACAATGCTCCCTGCCGTTCTCATCACAATGCACCACACCCTTGTCATCAAAATGCTCCATGACCTTTGTCATCACAAAGCTCCATGACCCTTGGCCTCACAATGCTCCATGTCATTGTCATCACAATGCTCCATGAACCCTCTCATCACATTGCTCCATGCCCTTGTCATCACAAAGCTCCATGGCACTTGTCATCACAATGCTCGATGCCCTTCTCATCACAATGCTCCATGCCCTTGTCATTACAATCCTCCATGACCCATGTATCACAGTGTACCGTGCCCTTGTCATCACAATGCGCCATGCCCACTCTCATCACAATAATCCATGAAATATTTCAGACCAATGCTCAATGCACTTCTCATCACAATGCTCCATTACCTCTGTCATAACAAGCTCCATGACCCCTGCCATCACAATGTTCCACGGCCTTGTCATCACAAGGCTCCAGGACCCTTGTCAGCACAATGCTCCAAGACCCATGTAATCACAATGCTCCATGCCCTTGTCATCACAAAGCTCCATGACGCATGTCATCACAATGTTCCATGGCCTTCGCCTCACAATGCTCCATGCCCTTGTCATCACAATGCTTCAAGACCCCCGTAATCACAATGCTCCATGCCCCTTTTCATAAGAATGCTCCATTAGACTTGTCCTCACAAGTCTCCATGGTCATCTCATCACAATGCTCCAAGACCTTGTCATCAACATGCTCCATTCCCTTGTCATCACAATGCTCCATGACCCCTGTCATCACAATACTCCATGCACATTTTTAGCCCAATGCTCCATGACCCTTGTCATCACAATGATCCATGCCCTTGTCATCACAATGCTCCATGCACTTGTCAGCACAATGCTCCCTGTTCCTTGTCATCACAATGCTCCAAACCATTGTCACCACAATGCTCCATTACCTTTGTCATCAGAATCCTCCATGACACTTGGCATCACAATGCTCCATGCCATTGTCATCACAATGCTCCATGACCCCTGTCATCACAATGCTCCGTGACTACAGTCATCACAATGCTTCATAACGTTTGTCATCACAACAATCCATGCCCGCGTCATCACAAGGCTCTGTGACCTTTGTAACCACAATGCTCCATGAACTTTTCATCACAATGCTCCGTGACCCTTGTCATCACAATGCTCCATGCCTTTGTCAGAACAATGCTCCATGACCCTTGTCATCAAATTGTGCCATGCGCTTTTCACCACAATGATCCACAACCTTGTCATCGCTATGCTCCATAAACCTTGTAATCACAATGCTCCATGCACTTCTCATCCAAATACTCTCTCACATGAGATATCACAATGTTCCATCACTAGTCATCACAATCCTCCCTCACCCCTGTTATCACAATGTTCCATGACCCCTGTCATCACAATGCTACATCCCCTTATCAGCACAATGTTCCATGACCCCTGACATCACAATGTTCCATAACCCTTGTCATCAAAATGCTCCATGACCCTTTTCATCCCAAAGCTCCATGACCCCTGGCATCACAATGTTCTATAACCCCTGGCATCAAAATGTTCCATTACACTTTTCATCAAATTGCTGCATGACCCTGTCCTCAAAATGCTCCCTGCCCTTCTCATCACAATGCACCACACACTTGTCATCAAAATGCTCCATGACCTTTGTCATCACAAAGCTCCATGACCCTTGGCATCACAATGCTCCATGTCATTGTCATCACAATGCTCCATGAACCCTCTCATCACATTGCTCCATGTCCTTGTCATCACAAAGCTCCATGACACTTGTCATCACAATGCTCGATGCCATTCTCATCACAATGCTCCATGACCTTGTCATTACAATCCTCCATGACCCATGTATCACAGTGTACCGTGCCCTTGTCATGACAAACCGCCATGCCCACTCTCATCACAGTAATCCATGAAACATTTCAGATCAATGCTCAATGCCCTTCTCATCACAATGCTCCGTTACCTCTGTCGTAACAATGCTCCATGACACCTGCCATCATAATATTCCACGGCCTTGTCATCACAAGGCTCCATGACCCTTGTCATCACAATGCTCCAAGATCCATGTAATCACAATGCTCCATGCCCTTGTCATCACAAAGCTCCATGACGCATGTCATCAGAATGTTCCATGGTCTTCTCCTCACAATGCTCCATGCCCTTGTCATCACAATGCTCGAAGACTCCAGTAATCACAATGTTCCATTCCCTTTTTCATCAGAATGCTCCATTAGATTTGTCATCACAAGTCTCCATGGTCATCTCCTCACAATGCTCCAAGACCTTGTCATCACCATGCTCCATTCCCTTGTCATCACAATGCTCCATGACCCCTGTCATCACAATACTCCATGAACATTTTCAGCCCAATTCTCTATGACCTTCACATCACAATGCTCCATGACCAATATCATCACAATGCTCCATGACCACTGTCATCACAACACTCCATGACACCTGACAACACAATGATCCGGGACTCTTGTCATCACAATGCTCCAAGACCCCTGTAATCACAATGCTCCATGACCCCTGTCATCACAATACTCCATGAACATTTTCAGCCCAATGCTCCATGACCCTTGTCATCACAATGATCCATGCCCATGTTATCCCAATGTTCCATGACCCATGTATTCACAATGCTCCATGACGCTTGTCATCACAGTGCTCCATGACACCTGTCATCACAATGCTCCATGCCTTTGTCAGCAAAATGCTACATGACCTTGTCATTACAATGCTCTATGCACTTGTCATCACAATACTCCATTTCCATTGTCATCACAATCCTCCATGAACTTTGGGATCACATTGCTTCATGCCCTTGTCATCACAATGCTCCATGCTCCTTGAAATCAAAATGATCCATGACCTCTGTCATCACAATGCTCCAAACCCTTGTGATCACAATGTTCCATAACACTTGTCCTCACAACGCTCCATGATGCCTGTCATCACAATAATCCATGCCCTTTTCATCACAATGCTCCATGACCTTTGTCATCACAATTCTCAATACACTTGTCATCACAATGCTCCCTGACACTTGTCGTCAGAATGCTCCTTGAACCCTGTCACGAAAAGGCTCCATGCCTTTTTCATCACAAAGCCCCATGCCCTTTTCATCCCAATGCTCCATGCCATTGTCATCAAAATACTCCACAAGCTTGTCATCAGAATGCTCCATGACCCTTGGCATCACAATTCTCCATGCACTTGTCAGCACAATGCTCCCTGACACTTGTCATCACAATGCTCCAAGCCATTGTCATCACAATGCTCCATTACCTTTGTGATCAGAATCCTCAATGGAAGTTTGCATCACAATGCTCCATGCCATTGTCATCACAATGGGCCATTACATATGTCATCACAATGCTCCCTGACACCTCTCTTTACAATACTGCATTACCTGGTCATCACAATGCTCCCTGCCGTTCTCATCACAATGCACCACACCCTTGTCATCAAAATGCTCCATGACCTTTGTCATCACAAAGCTCCATGACCCTTGGCCTCACAATGCTCCATGTCATTGTCATCACAATGCTCCATGAACCCTCTCATCACATTGCTCCATGCCCTTGTCATCACAAAGCTCCATGGCACTTGTCATCACAATGCTCGATGCCCTTCTCATCACAATGCTCCATGCCCTTGTCATTACAATCCTCCATGACCCATGTATCACAGTGTACCGTGCCCTTGTCATCACAATGCGCCATGCCCACTCTCATCACAATAATCCATGAAATATTTCAGACCAATGCTCAATGCACTTCTCATCACAATGCTCCATTACCTCTGTCATAACAAGCTCCATGACCCCTGCCATCACAATGTTCCACGGCCTTGTCATCACAAGGCTCCAGGACCCTTGTCAGCACAATGCTCCAAGACCCATGTAATCACAATGCTCCATGCCCTTGTCATCACAAAGCTCCATGACGCATGTCATCACAATGTTCCATGGCCTTCGCCTCACAATGCTCCATGCCCTTGTCATCACAATGCTTCAAGACCCCCGTAATCACAATGCTCCATGCCCCTTTTCATAAGAATGCTCCATTAGACTTGTCCTCACAAGTCTCCATGGTCATCTCATCACAATGCTCCAAGACCTTGTCATCAACATGCTCCATTCCCTTGTCATCACAATGCTCCATGACCCCTGTCATCACAATACTCCATGCACATTTTTAGCCCAATGCTCCATGACCCTTGTCATCACAATGATCCATGCCCTTGTCATCACAATGCTCCATGCACTTGTCAGCACAATGCTCCCTGTTCCTTGTCATCACAATGCTCCAAACCATTGTCACCACAATGCTCCATTACCTTTGTCATCAGTATCCTCCATGACACTTGGCATCACAATGCTCCATGCCATTGTCATCACAAAGATCCATGACCCCTGTCATCACAATGCTCCGTGACTACAGTCATCACAATGCTTCATAACGTTTGTCATCACAACAATCCATGCCCGCGTCATCACAAGGCTCTGTGACCTTTGTAACCACAATGCTCCATGAACTTTTCATCACAATGCTCCGTGACCCTTGTCATCACAATGCTCCATGCCTTTGTCAGAACAGTGCTCCATGACCCTTGTCATCAAATTGTGCCATGCGCTTTTCACCACAATGATCCACAACCTTGTCATCGCTATGCTCCATAAACCTTGTAATCACAATGCTCCATGCACTTCTCATCCAAATACTCTCTCACATGAGATATCACAATGTTCCATCACTAGTCATCACAATCCTCCCTCACCCCTGTTATCACAATGTTCCATGACCCCTGTCATCACAATGCTACATCCCCTTATCAGCACAATGTTCCATGACCCCTGACATCACAATGTTCCATAACCGTTGTCATCAAAATGCTCCATGACCCTTTTCATCCCAAAGCTCCATGACCCCTGGCATCACAATGTTCTATAACCCCTGGCATCAAAATGTTCCATTACACTTTTCATCAAATTGCTGCATGACCCTGTCCTCAAAATGCTCCCTGCCCTTCTCATCACAATGCACCACACACTTGTCATCAAAATGCTCCATGACCTTTGTCATCACAAAGCTCCATGACCCTTGGCATCACAATGCTCCATGTCATTGTCATCACAATGCTCCATGAACCCTCTCATCACATTGCTCCATGTCCTTGTCATCACAAAGCTCCATGACACTTGTCATCACAATGCTCGATGCCATTCTCATCACAATGCTCCATGACCTTGTCATTACAATCCTCCATGACCCATGTATCACAGTGTACCGTGCCCTTGTCATGACAAACCGCCATGCCCACTCTCATCACAGTAATCCATGAAACATTTCAGATCAATGCTCAATGCCCTTCTCATCACAATGCTCCGTTACCTCTGTCGTAACAATGCTCCATGACACCTGCCATCATAATATTCCACGGCCTTGTCATCACAAGGCTCCATGACCCTTGTCATCACAATGCTCCAAGATCCATGTAATCACAATGCTCCATGCCCTTGTCATCACAAAGCTCCATGACGCATGTCATCAGAATGTTCCATGGTCTTCTCCTCACAATGCTCCATGCCCTTGTCATCACAATGCTCGAAGACTCCAGTAATCACAATGTTCCATTCCCTTTTTCATCAGAATGCTCCATTAGATTTGTCATCACAAGTCTCCATGGTCATCTCCTCACAATGCTCCAAGACCTTGTCATCACCATGCTCCATTCCCTTGTCATCACAATGCTCCATGACCCCTGTCATCACAATACTCCATGAACATTTTCAGCCCAATTCTCTATGACCTTCTCATCACAATGCTCCATGACCAATATCATCACAATGCTCCATGACCACTGTCATCACAACACTCCATGACACCTGACAACACAATGATCCGGGACTCTTGTCATCACAATGCTCCAAGACCCCTGTAATCACAATGCTCCATGACCCCTGTCATCACAATACTCCATGAACATTTTCAGCCCAATGCTCCATGACCCTTGTCATCACAATGATCCATGCCCATGTTATCCCAATGTTCCATGACCCATGTATTCACAATGCTCCATGACGCTTTTCATCACAGTGCTCCATGACACCTGTCATCACAATGCTCCATGCCTTTTTCAGCAAAATGCTACATGACCTTGTCATTACAATGCTCTATGCACTTGTCATCACAATACTCCATTTCCATTGTCATCACAATCCTCCATGAACTTTGGGATCACATTGCTTCATGCCCTTGTCATCACAATGCTCCATGCTCCTTGAAATCAAAATGATCCATGACCTCTGTCATCACAATGCTCCAAACCCTTGTGATCACAATGTTCCATAACACTTGTCCTCACAACGCTCCATGATGCCTGTCATCACAATAATCCATGCCCTTTTCATCACAATGCTCCATGACCTTTGTCATCACAATTCTCAATACACTTGTCATCACAATGCTCCCTGACACTTGTCGTCAGAATGCTCCTTGAACCCTGTCACGAAAAGGCTCCATGCCGTTTTCATCACAAAGCCCCATGCCCTTTTCATCCCAATGCTCCATGCCATTGTCATCAAAATACTACACAAGCTTGTCATCAGAATGCTCCATGACCCTTGGCATCACAATTCTCCATGCACTTGTCAGCACAATGCTCCCTGACACTTGTCATCACAATGCTCCAAGCCATTGTCATCACAATGCTCCATTACCTTTGTGATCAGAATCCTCAATGGAAGTTTGCATCACAATGCTCCATGCCATTGTCATCACAATGGGCCATTACATATGTCATCACAATGCTCCCTGACACCTCTCTTTACAATACTGCATTACCTGGTCATCACAATGCTCCCTGCCGTTCTCATCACAATGCACCACACCCTTGTCATCAAAATGCTCCATGACCTTTGTCATCACAAAGCTCCATGACCCTTGGCCTAACAATGCTCCATGTCATTGTCATCACAATGCTCCATGAACCCTCTCATCACATTGCTCCATGCCCTTGTCATCACAAAGCTCCATGGCACTTGTCATCACAATGCTCGATGCCCTTCTCATCACAATGCTCCATGCCCTTGTCATTACAATCCTCCATGACCCATGTATCACAGTGTACCGTGCCCTTGTCATCACAATGCGCCATGCCCACTCTCATCACAATAATCCATGAAATATTTCAGAACAATGCTCAATGCACTTCTCATCACAATGCTCCATTACCTCTGTCATAACAAGCTCCATGACCCCTGCCATCACAATGCTCCACGGCCTTGTCATCACAAGGCTCCAGGACCCTTGTCAGCACAATGCTCCAAGACCCATGTAATCACAATGCTCCATGCCCTTGTCATCACAAAGCTCCATGACGCATGTCATCACAATGTTCCATGGCCTTCGCCTCACAATGCTCCATGCCCTTGTCATCACAATGCTTCAAGACCCCCGTAATCACAATGCTCCATGCCCCTTTTCATAAGAATGCTCCATTAGACTTGTCCTCACAAGTCTCCATGGTCATCTCATCACAATGCTCCAAGACCTTGTCATCAACATGCTCCATTCCCTTGTCATCACAATGCTCCATGACCCCTGTCATCACAATACTCCATGCACATTTTTAGCCCAATGCTCCATGACCCTTGTCATCACAATGATCCATGCCCTTGTCATCACAATGCTCCATGCACTTGTCAGCACAATGCTCCCTGATCCTTGTCATCACAATGCTCCAAACCATTGTCACCACAATGCTCCATTACCTTTGTCATCAGAATCCTCCATGACACTTGGCATCACAATGCTCCATGCCATTGTCATCACAATGCTCCATGACCCCTGTCATCACAATGCTCCGTGACTACAGTCATCACAATGCTTCATAACGTTTGTCATCACAGCAATCCATGCCCGCGTCATCACAAGGCTCTGTGACCTTTGTAACCACAATGCTCCATGAACTTTTCATCACAATGCTCCGTGACCCTTGTCATCACAATGCTCCATGCCTTTGTCAGAACAATGCTCCATGACCCTTGTCATCAAATTGTGCCATGCGCTTTTCACCACAATGATCCACAACCTTGTCATCGCTATGCTCCATAAACCTTGTAATCACAATGCTCCATGCACTTCTCATCCAAATACTCTCTCACATGAGATATCACAATGTTCCATCACTAGTCATCACAATCCTCCCTCACCCCTGTTATCACAATGTTCCATGACCCCTGTCATCACAATGCTACATCCCCTTATCAGCACAATGTTCCATGATCCCTGACATCACAATATTCCATAACCCTTGTCATCAAAATGCTCCATGACCCTTTTCATCCCAAAGCTCCATGACCCCTGGCATCACAATGTTCTATAACCCCTGGCATCAAAATGTTCCATTACACTTTTCATCAAATTGCTGCATGACCCTGTCCTCAAAATGCTCCCTGCCCTTCTCATCACAATGCACCACACACTTGTCATCAAAATGCTCCATGACCTTTGTCATCACAAAGCTCCATGACCCTTGGCATCACAATGCTCCATGTCATTGTCATCACAATGCTCCATGAACCCTCTCATCACATTGCTCCATGTCCTTGTCATCACAAAGCTCCATGACACTTGTCATCACAATGCTCGATGCCATTCTCATCACAATGCTCCATGACCTTGTCATTACAATCCTCCATGACCCATGTATCACAGTGTACCGTGCCCTTGTCATGACAAACCGCCATGCCCACTCTCATCACAGTAATCCATGAAACATTTCAGATCAATGCTCAATGCCCTTCTCATCACAATGCTCCGTTACCTCTGTCGTAACAATGCTCCATGACACCTGCCATCATAATATTCCACGGCCTTGTCATCACCAGGCTCCATGACCCTTGTCATCACAATGCTCCAAGATCCATGTAATCACAATGCTCCATGCCCTTGTCATCACAAAGCTCCATGACGCATGTCATCAGAATGTTCCATGGTCTTCTCCTCACAATGCTCCATGCCCTTGTCATCACAATGCTCGAAGACTCCAGTAATCACAATGTTCCATTCCCTTTTTCATCAGAATGCTCCATTAGATTTGTCATCACAAGTCTCCATGGTCATCTCCTCACAATGCTCCAAGACCTTGTCATCACCATGCTCCATTCCCTTGTCATCACAATGCTCCATGACCCCTGTCATCACAATACTCCATGAACATTTTCAGCCCAATTCTCTATGACCTTCTCATCACAATGCTCCATGACCAATATCATCACAATGCTCCATGACCACTGTCATCACAACACTCCATGACACCTGACAACACAATGATCCGGGACTCTTGTCATCACAATGCTCCAAGACCCCTGTAATCACAATGCTCCATGACCCCTGTCATCACAATACTCCATGAACATTTTCAGCCCAATGCTCCATGACCCTTGTCATCACAATGATCCATGCCCATGTTATCCCAATGTTCCATGACCCATGTATTCACAATGCTCCATGACGCTTGTCATCACAGTGCTCCATGACACCTGTCATCACAATGCTCCATGCCTTTGTCAGCAAAATGCTACATGACCTTGTCATTACAATGCTCTATGCACTTGTCATCACAATACTCCATTTCCATTGTCATCACAATCCTCCATGAACTTTGGGATCACATTGCTTCATGCCCTTGTCATCACAATGCTCCATGCTCCTTGAAATCAAAATGATCCATGACCTCTGTCATCACAATGCTCCAAAGCCTTGTGATCACAATGTTCCATAACACTTGTCCTCACAACGCTCCATGATGCCTGTCATCACAATAATCCATGCCCTTTTCATCACAATGCTCCATGACCTTTGTCATCACAATTCTCAATACACTTGTCATCACAATGCTCCCTGACACTTGTCGTCAGAATGCTCCTTGAACCCTGTCACGAAAAGGCTCCATGCCTTTTTCATCACAAAGCCCCATGCCCTTTTCATCCCAATGCTCCATGCCATTGTCATCAAAATACTCCACAAGCTTGTCATCAGAATGCTCCATGACCCTTGGCATCACAATTCTCCATGCACTTGTCAGCACAATGCTCCCTGACACTTGTCATCACAATGCTCCAAGCCATTGTCATCACAATGCTCCATTACCTTTGTGATCAGAATCCTCAATGGAAGTTTGCATCACAAAGCTCCATGCCATTGTCATCACAATGGGCCATTACATATGTCATCACAATGCTCCCTGACACCTCCCTTTACAATACTGCATTACCTGGTCATCACAATGCTCCCTGCCATTCTCATCACAATGCACCACACACTTGTCATCAAAATGCTCCATGACCTTTGTCATCACAAAGCTCCATGACCCTTGGCCTCACAATGCTCCATGTCATTGTCATCACAATGCTCCATGAACCCTCTCATCACATTGCTCCATGCCCTTGTCATCACAAAGCTCCATGGCACTTGTCATCACAATGCTCGATGCCCTTCTCATCACAATGCTCCATGCCCTTGTCATTACAATCCTCCATGACCCATGTATCACAGTGTACCGTGCCCTTGTCATCACAATGCGCCATGCCCACTCTCATCACAATAATCCATGAAATATTTCAGAACAATGCTCAATGCACTTCTCATCACAATGCTCCATTACCTCTGTCATAACAAGCTCCATGACCCCTGCCATCACAATGCTCCACGGCCTTGTCATCACAAGGCTCCAGGACCCTTGTCAGCACAATGCTCCAAGACCCATGTAATCACAATGCTCCATGCCCTTGTCATCACAAAGCTCCATGACGCATGTCATCACAATGTTCCATGGCCTTCGCCTCACAATGCTCCATGCCCTTGTCATCACAATGCTTCAAGACCCCCGTAATCACAATGCTCCATGCCCCTTTTCATAAGAATGCTCCATTAGACTTGTCCTCACAAGTCTCCATGGTCATCTCATCACAATGCTCCAAGACCTTGTCATCAACATGCTCCATTCCCTTGTCATCACAATGCTCCATGACCCCTGTCATCACAATACTCCATGCACATTTTTAGCCCAATGCTCCATGACCCTTGTCATCACAATGATCCATGCCCTTGTCATCACAATGCTCCATGCACTTGTCAGCACAATGCTCCCTGATCCTTGTCATCACAATGCTCC
Source organism: Mesoplodon densirostris (assembly GCF_025265405.1). Lineage (NCBI taxonomy): Eukaryota > Metazoa > Chordata > Mammalia > Artiodactyla > Ziphiidae > Mesoplodon > Mesoplodon densirostris. The sequence continues at coordinate 9,415,581 of NW_026778195.1, read as the reverse complement.
AAACCATTGTCACCACAATGCTCCATTACCTTTGTCATCAGAATCCTCCATGACACTTGTCATCACAATGCTCCATGCCATTGTCATCACAATGCTCCATGACCCCTGTCATCACAATGCTCCGTGACTACAGTCATCACAATGCTTCATAACGTTTGTCATCACAACAATCCATGCCCGCGTCATCACAAGGCTCTGTGACCTTTGTAACCACAATGCTCCATGAACTTTTCATCACAATGCTCCGTGACCCTTGTCATCACAATGCTCCATGCCTTTGTCAGAACAATGCTCCATGACCCTTGTCATCAAATTGTGCCATGCGCTTTTCACCACAATGATCCACAACCTTGTCATCGCTATGCTCCATAAACCTTGTAATCACAATGCTCCATGCACTTCTCATCCAAATACTCTCTCACATGAGATATCACAATGTTCCATCACTAGTCATCACAATCCTCCCTCACCCCTCTTATCACAATGTTCCATGACCCCTGTCATCACAATGCTACATCCCCTTATCAGCACAATGTTCCATGACCCCTGACATCACAATGTTCCATAACCCTTGTCATCAAAATGCTCCATGACCCTTTTCATCCCAAAGCTCCATGACCCCTGGCATCACAATGTTCTATAACCCCTGGCATCAAAATGTTCCATTACACTTTTCATCAAATTGCTGCATGACCCTGTCCTCAAAATGCTCCCTGCCCTTCTCATCACAATGCACCACACACTTGTCATCAAAATGCTCCATGACCTTTGTCATCACAAAGCTCCATGACCCTTGGCATCACAATGCTCCATGTCATTGTCATCACAATGCTCCATGAACCCTCTCATCACATTGCTCCATGTCCTTGTCATCACAAAGCTCCATGACACTTGTCATCACAATGCTCGATGCCATTCTCATCACAATGCTCCATGACCTTGTCATTACAATCCTCCATGACCCATGTATCACAGTGTACCGTGCCCTTGTCATGACAAACCGCCATGCCCACTCTCATCACAGTAATCCATGAAACATTTCAGATCAATGCTCAATGCCCTTCTCATCACAATGCTCCGTTACCTCTGTCGTAACAATGCTCCATGACAACTGCCATCATAATATTCCACGGCCTTGTCATCACAAGGCTCCATGACCCTTGTCATCACAATGCTCCAAGATCCATGTAATCACAATGCTCCATGCCCTTGTCATCACAAAGCTCCATGACGCATGTCATCAGAATGTTCCATGGTCTTCTCCTCACAATGCTCCATGCCCTTGTCATCACAATGCTCGAAGACTCCAGTAATCACAATGTTCCATTCCCTTTTTCATCAGAATGCTCCATTAGATTTGTCATCACAAGTCTCCATGGTCATCTCCTCACAATGCTCCAAGACCTTGTCATCGCCATGCTCCATTCCCTTGTCATCACAATGCTCCATGACCCCTGTCATCACAATACTCCATGAACATTTTCAGCCCAATTCTCTATGACCTTCTCATCACAATGCTCCATGAGCAATATCATCACAATGCTCCATGACCACTGTCATCACAACACTCCATGACACCTGACAACACAATGATCCGGGACTCTTGTCATCACAATGCTCCAAGACCCCTGTAATCACAATGCTCCATGACCCCTGTCATCACAATACTCCATGAACATTTTCAGCCCAATGCTCCATGACCCTTGTCATCACAATGATCCATGCCCATGTTATCCCAATGTTCCATGACCCATGTATTCACAATGCTCCATGACGCTTGTCATCACAGTGCTCCATGACACCTGTCATCACAATGCTCCATGCCTTTGTCAGCAAAATGCTACATGACCTTGTCATTACAATGCTCTATGCACTTGTCATCACAATACTCCATTTCCATTGTCATCACAATCCTCCATGAACTTTGGGATCACATTGCTTCATGCCCTTGTCATCACAATGCTCCATGCTCCTTGAAATCAAAATGATCCATGACCTCTGTCATCACAATGCTCCAAACCCTTGTGATCACAATGTTCCATAACACTTGTCCTCACAACGCTCCATGATGCCTGTCATCACAATAATCCATGCCCTTTTCATCACAATGCTCCATGACCTTTGTCATCACAATTCTCAATACACTTGTCATCACAATGCTCCCTGACACTTGTCGTCAGAATGCTCCTTGAACCCTGTCACGAAAAGGCTCCATGCCTTTTTCATCACAAAGCCCCATGCCCTTTTCATCCCAATGCTCCATGCCATTGTCATCAAAATACTCCACAAGCTTGTCATCAGAATGCTCCATGACCCTTGGCATCACAATTCTCCATGCACTTGTCAGCACAATGCTCCCTGACACTTGTCATCACAATGCTCCAAGCCATTGTCATCACAATGCTCCATTACCTTTGTGATCAGAATCCTCAATGGAAGTTTGCATCACAATGCTCCATGCCATTGTCATCACAATGGGCCATTACATATGTCATCACAATGCTCCCTGACACCTCTCTTTACAATACTGCATTACCTGGTCATCACAATGCTCCCTGCCGTTCTCATCACAATGCACCACACCCTTGTCATCAAAATGCTCCATGACCGTTGTCATCACAAAGCTCCATGACCCTTGGCCTCACAATGCTCCATGTCATTGTCATCACAATGCTCCATGAACCCTCTCATCACATTGCTCCATGCCCTTGTCATCACAAAGCTCCATGGCACTTGTCATCACAATGCTCGATGCCCTTCTCATCACAATGCTCCATGCCCTTGTCATTACAATCCTCCATGACCCATGTATCACAGTGTACCGTGCCCTTGTCATCACAATGCGCCATGCCCACTCTCATCACAATAATCCATGAAATATTTCAGAACAATGCTCAATGCACTTCTCATCACAATGCTCCATTACCTCTGTCATAACAAGCTCCATGACCCCTGCCATCACAATGCTCCACGGCCTTGTCATCACAAGGCTCCAGGACCCTTGTCAGCACAATGCTCCAAGACCCATGTAATCACAATGCTCCATGCCCTTGTCATCACAAAGCTCCATGACGCATGTCATCACAATGTTCCATGGCCTTCGCCTCACAATGCTCCATGCCCTTGTCATCACAATGCTTCAAGACCCCCGTAATCACAATGCTCCATGCCCCTTTTCATAAGAATGCTCCATTAGACTTGTCCTCACAAGTCTCCATGGTCATCTCATCACAATGCTCCAAGACCTTGTCATCAACATGCTCCATTCCCTTGTCATCACAATGCTCCATGACCCCTGTCATCACAATACTCCATGCACATTTTTAGCCCAATGCTCCATGACCCTTGTCATCACAATGATCCATGCCCTTGTCATCACAATGCTCCATGCACTTGTCAGCACAATGCTCCCTGATCCTTGTCATCACAATGCTCCAAACCATTGTCACCACAATGCTCCATTACCTTTGTCATCAGAATCCTCCATGACACTTGGCATCACAATGCTCCATGCCATTCTCATCACAATGCTCCATGACCTTGTCATTACAATCCTCCATGACCCATGTATCACAGTGTACCGTGCCCTTGTCATGACAAACCGCCATGCCCACTCTCATCACAGTAATCCATGAAACATTTCAGATCAATGCTCAATGCCCTTCTCATCACAATGCTCCGTTACCTCTGTCGTAACAATGCTCCATGACACCTGCCATCATAATATTCCACGGCCTTGTCATCACCAGGCTCCATGACCCTTGTCATCACAATGCTCCAAGATCCATGTAATCACAATGCTCCATGCCCTTGTCATCACAAAGCTCCATGACGCATGTCATCAGAATGTTCCATGGTCTTCTCCTCACAATGCTCCATGCCCTTGTCATCACAATGCTCGAAGACTCCAGTAATCACAATGTTCCATTCCCTTTTTCATCAGAATGCTCCATTAGATTTGTCATCACAAGTCTCCATGGTCATCTCCTCACAATGCTCCAAGACCTTGTCATCACCATGCTCCATTCCCTTGTCATCACAATGCTCCATGACCCCTGTCATCACAATACTCCATGAACATTTTCAGCCCAATTCTCTATGACCTTCTCATCACAATGCTCCATGAGCAATATCATCACAATGCTCCATGACCACTGTCATCACAACACTCCATGACACCTGACAACACAATGATCCGGGACTCTTGTCATCACAATGCTCCAAGACCCCTGTAATCACAATGCTCCATGACCCCTGTCATCACAATACTCCATGAACATTTTCAGCCCAATGCTCCATGACCCTTGTCATCACAATGATCCATGCCCATGTTATCCCAATGTTCCATGACCCATGTATTCACAATGCTCCATGACGCTTGTCATCACAGTGCTCCATGACACCTGTCATCACAATGCTCCATGCCTTTGTCAGCAAAATGCTACATGACCTTGTCATTACAATGCTCTATGCACTTGTCATCACAATACTCCATTTCCATTGTCATCACAATCCTCCATGAACTTTGGGATCACATTGCTTCATGCCCTTGTCATCACAATGCTCCATGCTCCTTGAAATCAAAATGATCCATGACCTCTGTCATCACAATGCTCCAAACCCTTGTGATCACAATGTTCCATAACACTTGTCCTCACAACGCTCCATGATGCCTGTCATCACAATAATCCATGCCCTTTTCATCACAATGCTCCATGACCTTTGTCATCACAATTCTCAATACACTTGTCATCACAATGCTCCCTGACACTTGTCGTCAGAATGCTCCTTGAACCCTGTCACGAAAAGGCTCCATGCCTTTTTCATCACAAAGCCCCATGCCCTTTTCATCCCAATGCTCCATGCCATTGTCATCAAAATACTCCACAAGCTTGTCATCAGAATGCTCCATGACCCTTGGCATCACAATTCTCCATGCACTTGTCAGCACAATGCTCCCTGACACTTGTCATCACAATGCTCCAAGCCATTGTCATCACAATGCTCCATTACCTTTGTGATCAGAATCCTCAATGGAAGTTTGCATCACAATGCTCCATGCCATTGTCATCACAATGGGCCATTACATATGTCATCACAATGCTCCCTGACACCTCTCTTTACAATACTGCATTACCTGGTCATCACAATGCTCCCTGCCGTTCTCATCACAATGCACCACACCCTTGTCATCAAAATGCTCCATGACCGTTGTCATCACAAAGCTCCATGACCCTTGGCCTCACAATGCTCCATGTCATTGTCATCACAATGCTCCATGAACCCTCTCATCACATTGCTCCATGCCCTTGTCATCACAAAGCTCCATGGCACTTGTCATCACAATGCTCGATGCCCTTCTCATCACAATGCTCCATGCCCTTGTCATTACAATCCTCCATGACCCATGTATCACAGTGTACCGTGCCCTTGTCATCACAATGCGCCATGCCCACTCTCATCACAATAATCCATGAAATATTTCAGAACAATGCTCAATGCACTTCTCATCACAATGCTCCATTACCTCTGTCATAACAAGCTCCATGACCCCTGCCATCACAATGCTCCACGGCCTTGTCATCACAAGGCTCCAGGACCCTTGTCAGCACAATGCTCCAAGACCCATGTAATCACAATGCTCCATGCCCTTGTCATCACAAAGCTCCATGACGCATGTCATCACAATGTTCCATGGCCTTCGCCTCACAATGCTCCATGCCCTTGTCATCACAATGCTTCAAGACCCCCGTAATCACAATGCTCCATGCCCCTTTTCATAAGAATGCTCCATTAGACTTGTCCTCACAAGTCTCCATGGTCATCTCATCACAATGCTCCAAGACCTTGTCATCAACATGCTCCATTCCCTTGTCATCACAATGCTCCATGACCCCTGTCATCACAATACTCCATGCACATTTTTAGCCCAATGCTCCATGACCCTTGTCATCACAATGATCCATGCCCTTGTCATCACAATGCTCCATGCACTTGTCAGCACAATGCTCCCTGATCCTTGTCATCACAATGCTCCAAACCATTGTCACCACAATGCTCCATTACCTTTGTCATCAGAATCCTCCATGACACTTGGCATCACAATGCTCCATGCCATTGTCATCACAATGCTCCATGACCCCTGTCATCACAATGCTCCGTGACTACAGTCATCACAATGCTTCATAACGTTTGTCATCACAACAATCCATGCCCGCGTCATCACAAGGCTCTGTGACCTTTGTAACCACAATGCTCCATGAACTTTTCATCACAATGCTCCGTGACCCTTGTCATCACAATGCTCCATGCCTTTGTCAGAACAATGCTCCATGACCCTTGTCATCAAATTGTGCCATGCGCTTTTCACCACAATGATCCACAACCTTGTCATCGCTATGCTCCATAAACCTTGTAATCACAATGCTCCATGCACTTCTCATCCAAATACTCTCTCACATGAGATATCACAATGTTCCATCACTAGTCATCACAATCCTCCCTCACCCCTCTTATCACAATGTTCCATGACCCCTGTCATCACAATGCTACATCCCCTTATCAGCACAATGTTCCATGACCCCTGACATCACAATGTTCCATAACCCTTGTCATCAAAATGCTCCATGACCCTTTTCATCCCAAAGCTCCATGACCCCTGGCATCACAATGTTCTATAACCCCTGGCATCAAAATGTTCCATTACACTTTTCATCAAATTGCTGCATGACCCTGTCCTCAAAATGCTCCCTGCCCTTCTCATCACAATGCACCACACACTTGTCATCAAAATGCTCCATGACCTTTGTCATCACAAAGCTCCATGACCCTTGGCATCACAATGCTCCATGTCATTGTCATCACAATGCTCCATGAACCCTCTCATCACATTGCTCCATGTCCTTGTCATCACAAAGCTCCATGACACTTGTCATCACAATGCTCGATGCCCTTCTCATCACAATGCTCCATGACCTTGTCATTACAATCCTCAATGACCCATGTATCACAGTGTACCGTGCCCTGGTCATGACAAACCGCCATGCCCACTCTCATCACAGTAATCCATGAAACATTTCAGATCAATGCTCAATGCCCTTCTCATCACAATGCTCCGTTACCTCTGTCGTAACAATGCTCCATGACACCTGCCATCATAATATTCCACGGCCTTGTCATCACAAGGCTCCATGACCCTTGTCATCACAATGCTCCAAGATCCATGTAATCACAATGCTCCATGCCCTTGTCATCACAAAGCTCCATGACGCATGTCATCAGAATGTTCCATGGTCTTCTCCTCACAATGCTCCATGCCCTTGTCATCACAATGCTCGAAGACTCCAGTAATCACAATGTTCCATTCCCTTTTTCATCAGAATGCTCCATTAGATTTGTCATCACAAGTCTCCATGGTCATCTCCTCACAATGCTCCAAGACCTTGTCATCGCCATGCTCCATTCCCTTGTCATCACAATGCTCCATGACCCCTGTCATCACAATACTCCATGAACATTTTCAGCCCAATTCTCTATGACCTTCTCATCACAATGCTCCATGAGCAATATCATCACAATGCTCCATGACCACTGTCATCACAACACTCCATGACACCTGACAACACAATGATCCGGGACTCTTGTCATCACAATGCTCCAAGACCCCTGTAATCACAATGCTCCATGACCCCTGTCATCACAATACTCCATGAACATTTTCAGCCCAATGCTCCATGACCCTTGTCATCACAATGATCCATGCCCATGTTATCCCAATGTTCCATGACCCATGTATTCACAATGCTCCATGACGCTTGTCATCACAGTGCTCCATGACACCTGTCATCACAATGCTCCATGCCTTTGTCAGCAAAATGCTACATGACCTTGTCATTACAATGCTCTATGCACTTGTCATCACAATACTCCATTTCCATTGTCATCACAATCCTCCATGAACTTTGGGATCACATTGCTTCATGCCCTTGTCATCACAATGCTCCATGCTCCTTGAAATCAAAATGATCCATGACCTCTGTCATCACAATGCTCCAAACCCTTGTGATCACAATGTTCCATAACACTTGTCCTCACAACGCTCCATGATGCCTGTCATCACAATAATCCATGCCCTTTTCATCACAATGCTCCATGACCTTTGTCATCACAATTCTCAATACACTTGTCATCACAATGCTCCCTGACACTTGTCGTCAGAATGCTCCTTGAACCCTGTCACGAAAAGGCTCCATGCCTTTTTCATCACAAAGCCCCATGCCCTTTTCATCCCAATGCTCCATGCCATTGTCATCAAAATACTCCACAAGCTTGTCATCAGAATGCTCCATGACCCTTGGCATCACAATTCTCCATGCACTTGTCAGCACAATGCTCCCTGACACTTGTCATCACAATGCTCCAAGCCATTGTCATCACAATGCTCCATTACCTTTGTGATCAGAATCCTCAATGGAAGTTTGCATCACAATGCTCCATGCCATTGTCATCACAATGGGCCATTACATATGTCATCACAATGCTCCCTGACACCTCTCTTTACAATACTGCATTACCTGGTCATCACAATGCTCCCTGCCGTTCTCATCACAATGCACCACACCCTTGTCATCAAAATGCTCCATGACCGTTGTCATCACAAAGCTCCATGACCCTTGGCCTCACAATGCTCCATGTCATTGTCATCACAATGCTCCATGAACCCTCTCATCACATTGCTCCATGCCCTTGTCATCACAAAGCTCCATGGCACTTGTCATCACAATGCTCGATGCCCTTCTCATCACAATGCTCCATGCCCTTGTCATTACAATCCTCCATGACCCATGTATCACAGTGTACCGTGCCCTTGTCATCACAATGCGCCATGCCCACTCTCATCACAATAATCCATGAAATATTTCAGAACAATGCTCAATGCACTTCTCATCACAATGCTCCATTACCTCTGTCATAACAAGCTCCATGACCCCTGCCATCACAATGTTCCACGGCCTTGTCATCACAAGGCTCCAGGACCCTTGTCAGCACAATGCTCCAAGACCCATGTAATCACAATGCTCCATGCCCTTGTCATCACAAAGCTCCATGACGCATGTCATCACAATGTTCCATGGCCTTCGCCTCACAATGCTCCATGCCCTTGTCATCACAATGCTTCAAGACACCCGTAATCACAATGCTCCATGCCCCTTTTCATAAGAATGCTCCATTAGACTTGTCCTCACAAGTCTCCATGGTCATCTCATCACAATGCTCCAAGACCTTGTCATCAACATGCTCCATTCCCTTGTCATCACAATGCTCCATGACACCAGTCATCACAATACTCCATGCACATTTTTAGCCCAATGCTCCATGACCCTTGTCATCACAATGATCCATGCCCTTGTCATCACAATGCTCCATGCACTTGTCAGCACAATGCTCCCTGTTCCTTGTCATCACAATGCTCCAAACCATTGTCACCACAATGCTCCATTACCTTTGTCATCAGAATCCTCCATGACACTTGGCATCACAATGCTCCATGCCATTGTCATCACAATGCTCCATGACCCCTGTCATCACAATGCTCCGTGACTACAGTCATCACAATGCTTCATAACGTTTGTCATCACAGCAATCCATGCCCGCGTCATCACAAGGCTCTGTGACCTTTGTAACCACAATGCTCCATGAACTTTTCATCACAATGCTCCGTGACCCTTGTCATCACAATGCTCCATGCCTTTGTCAGAACAATGCTCCATGACCCTTGTCATCAAATTGTGCCATGCGCTTTTCACCACAATGATCCACAACCTTGTCATCGCTATGCTCCATAAACCTTGTAATCACAATGCTCCATGCACTTCTCATCCAAATACTCTCTCACATGAGATATCACAATGTTCCATCACTAGTCATCACAATCCTCCCTCACCCCTGTTATCACAATGTTCCATGACCCCTGTCATCACAATGCTACATCCCCTTATCAGCACAATGTTCCATGACCCCTGACATCACAATGTTCCATAACCCTTGTCATCAAAATGCTCCATGACCCTTTTCATCCCAAAGCTCCATGACCCCTGGCATCACAATGTTCTATAACCCCTGGCATCAAAATGTTCCATTACACTTTTCATCAAATTGCTGCATGACCCTGTCCTCAAAATGCTCCCTGCCCTTCTCATCACAATGCACCACACACTTGTCATCAAAATGCTCCATGACCTTTGTCATCACAAAGCTCCATGACCCTTGGCATCACAATGCTCCATGTCATTGTCATCACAATGCTCCATGAACCCTCTCATCACACTGCTCCATGTCCTTGTCATCACAAAGCTCCATGACACTTGTCATCACAATGCTCGATGCCATTCTCATCACAATGCTCCATGCCCTTGTCATTACAATCCTCCATGACCCATGTATCACAGTGTACCGTGCCCTTGTCATGACAAACCGCCATGCCCACTCTCATCACAGTAATCCATGAAACATTTCAGATCAATGCTCAATGCCCTTCTCATCACAATGCTCCGTTACCTCTGTCGTAACAATGCTCCATGACACCTGCCATCATAATATTCCACGGCCTTGTCATCACAAGGCTCCATGACCCTTGTCATCACAATGCTCCAAGATCCATGTAATCACAATGCTCCATGCCCTTGTCATCACAAAGCTCCATGACGCATGTCATCAGAATGTTCCATGGTCTTCTCCTCACAATGCTCCATGCCCTTGTCATCACAATGCTCGAAGACTCCAGTAATCACAATGTTCCATTCCCTTTTTCATCAGAATGCTCCATTAGATTTGTCATCACAAGTCTCCATGGTCATCTCCTCACAATGCTCCAAGACCTTGTCATCGCCATGCTCCATTCCCTTGTCATCACAATGCTCCATGACCCCTGTCATCACAATACTCCATGAACATTTTCAGCCCAATTCTCTATGACCTTCTCATCACAATGCTCCATGAGCAATATCATCACAATGCTCCATGACCACTGTCATCACAACACTCCATGACACCTGACAACACAATGATCCGGGACTCTTGTCATCACAATGCTCCAAGACCCCTGTAATCACAATGCTCCATGACCCCTGTCATCACAATACTCCATGAACATTTTCAGCCCAATGCTCCATGACCCTTGTCATCACAATGATCCATGCCCATGTTATCCCAATGTTCCATGACCCATGTATTCACAATGCTCCATGACGCTTGTCATCACAGTGCTCCATGACACCTGTCATCACAATGCTCCATGCCTTTGTCAGCAAAATGCTACATGACCTTGTCATTACAATGCTCTATGCACTTGTCATCACAATACTCCATTTCCATTGTCATCACAATCCTCCATGAACTTTGGGATCACATTGCTTCATGCCCTTGTCATCACAATGCTCCATGCTCCTTGAAATCAAAATGATCCATGACCTCTGTCATCACAATGCTCCAAACCCTTGTGATCACAATGTTCCATAACACTTGTCCTCACAACGCTCCATGATGCCTGTCATCACAATAATCCATGCCCTTTTCATCACAATGCTCCATGACCTTTGTCATCACAATTCTCAATACACTTGTCATCACAATGCTCCCTGACACTTGTCGTCAGAATGCTCCTTGAACCCTGTCACGAAAAGGCTCCATGCCTTTTTCATCACAAAGCCCCATGCCCTTTTCATCCCAATGCTCCATGCCATTGTCATCAAAATACTCCACAAGCTTGTCATCAGAATGCTCCATGACCCTTGGCATCACAATTCTCCATGCACTTGTCAGCACAATGCTCCCTGACACTTGTCATCACAATGCTCCAAGCCATTGTCATCACAATGCTCCATTACCTTTGTGATCAGAATCCTCAATGGAAGTTTGCATCACAATGCTCCATGCCATTGTCATCACAATGGGCCATTACATATGTCATCACAATGCTCCCTGACACCTCTCTTTACAATACTGCATTACCTGGTCATCACAATGCTCCCTGCCGTTCTCATCACAATGCACCACACCCTTGTCATCAAAATGCTCCATGACCGTTGTCATCACAAAGCTCCATGACCCTTGGCCTCACAATGCTCCATGTCATTGTCATCACAATGCTCCATGAACCCTCTCATCACATTGCTCCATGCCCTTGTCATCACAAAGCTCCATGGCACTTGTCATCACAATGCTCGATGCCCTTCTCATCACAATGCTCCATGCCCTTGTCATTACAATCCTCCATGACCCATGTATCACAGTGTACCGTGCCCTTGTCATCACAATGCGCCATGCCCACTCTCATCACAATAATCCATGAAATATTTCAGAACAATGCTCAATGCACTTCTCATCACAATGCTCCATTACCTCTGTCATAACAAGCTCCATGACCCCTGCCATCACAATGTTCCACGGCCTTGTCATCACAAGGCTCCAGGACCCTTGTCAGCACAATGCTCCAAGACCCATGTAATCACAATGCTCCATGCCCTTGTCATCACAAAGCTCCATGACGCATGTCATCACAATGTTCCATGGCCTTCGCCTCACAATGCTCCATGCCCTTGTCATCACAATGCTTCAAGACACCCGTAATCACAATGCTCCATGCCCCTTTTCATAAGAATGCTCCATTAGACTTGTCCTCACAAGTCTCCATGGTCATCTCATCACAATGCTCCAAGACCTTGTCATCAACATGCTCCATTCCCTTGTCATCACAATGCTCCATGACACCAGTCATCACAATACTCCATGCACATTTTTAGCCCAATGCTCCATGACCCTTGTCATCACAATGATCCATGCCCTTGTCATCACAATGCTCCATGCACTTGTCAGCACAATGCTCCCTGTTCCTTGTCATCACAATGCTCCAAACCATTGTCACCACAATGCTCCATTACCTTTGTCATCAGAATCCTCCATGACACTTGGCATCACAATGCTCCATGCCATTGTCATCACAATGCTCCATGACCCCTGTCATCACAATGCTCCGTGACTACAGTCATCACAATGCTTCATAACGTTTGTCATCACAGCAATCCATGCCCGCGTCATCACAAGGCTCTGTGACCTTTGTAACCACAATGCTCCATGAACTTTTCATCACAATGCTCCGTGACCCTTGTCATCACAATGCTCCATGCCTTTGTCAGAACAATGCTCCATGACCCTTGTCATCAAATTGTGCCATGCGCTTTTCACCACAATGATCCACAACCTTGTCATCGCTATGCTCCATAAACCTTGTAATCACAATGCTCCATGCACTTCTCATCCAAATACTCTCTCACATGAGATATCACAATGTTCCATCACTAGTCATCACAATCCTCCCTCACCCCTGTTATCACAATGTTCCATGACCCCTGTCATCACAATGCTACATCCCCTTATCAGCACAATGTTCCATGACCCCTGACATCACAATGTTCCATAACCCTTGTCATCAAAATGCTCCATGACCCTTTTCATCCCAAAGCTCCATGACCCCTGGCATCACAATGTTCTATAACCCCTGGCATCAAAATGTTCCATTACACTTTTCATCAAATTGCTGCATGACCCTGTCCTCAAAATGCTCCCTGCCCTTCTCATCACAATGCACCACACACTTGTCATCAAAATGCTCCATGACCTTTGTCATCACAAAGCTCCATGACCCTTGGCATCACAATGCTCCATGTCATTGTCATCACAATGCTCCATGAACCCTCTCATCACACTGCTCCATGTCCTTGTCATCACAAAGCTCCATGACACTTGTCATCACAATGCTCGATGCCATTCTCATCACAATGCTCCATGCCCTTGTCATTACAATCCTCCATGACCCATGTATCACAGTGTACCGTGCCCTTGTCATGACAAACCGCCATGCCCACTCTCATCACAGTAATCCATGAAACATTTCAGATCAATGCTCAATGCCCTTCTCATCACAATGCTCCGTTACCTCTGTCGTAACAATGCTCCATGACACCTGCCATCATAATATTCCACGGCCTTGTCATCACAAGGCTCCATGACCCTTGTCATCACAATGCTCCAAGATCCATGTAATCACAATGCTCCATGCCCTTGTCATCACAAAGCTCCATGACGCATGTCATCAGAATGTTCCATGGTCTTCTCCTCACAATGCTCCATGCCCTTGTCATCACAATGCTCGAAGACTCCAGTAATCACAATGTTCCATTCCCTTTTTCATCAGAATGCTCCATTAGATTTGTCATCACAAGTCTCCATGGTCATCTCCTCACAATGCTCCAAGACCTTGTCATCAACATGCTCCATTCCCTTGTCATCACAATGCTCCATGACCCCTGTCATCACAATACTCCATGCCCATTTTTAGCCCAATGCTCCATGACCCTTGTCATCACAATGATCCATGCCCTTGTCATCACAATGCTCCATGCACTTGTCAGCACAATGCTCCCTGATCCTTGTCATCACAATGCTCCAAACCATTGTCACCACAATGCTCCATTACCTTTGTCATCAGAATCCTCCATGACACTTGGCATCACAATGCTCCATGCCATTGTCATCACAATGCTCCATGACCCCTGTCATCACAATGCTCCGTGACTACAGTCATCACAATGCTTCATAACGTTTGTCATCACAGCAATCCATGCCCGCGTCATCACAAGGCTCTGTGACCTTTGTAACCACAATGCTCCATGAACTTTTCATCACAATGCTCCGTGACCCTTGTCATCACAATGCTCCATGCCTTTGTCAGAACAATGCTCCATGACCCTTGTCATCAAATTGTGCCATGCGCTTTTCACCACAATGATCCACAACCTTGTCATCGCTATGCTCCATAAACCTTGTAATCACAATGCTCCATGCACTTCTCATCCAAATACTCTCTCACATGAGATATCACAATGTTCCATCACTAGTCATCACAATCCTCCCTCACCCCTGTTATCACAATGTTCCATGACCCCTGTCATCACAATGCTACATCCCCTTATCAGCACAATGTTCCATGATCCCTGACATCACAATGTTCCATAACCCTTGTCATCAAAATGCTCCATGACCCTTTTCATCCCAAAGCTCCATGACCCCTGGCATCACAATGTTCTATAACCACTGGCATCAAAATGTTCCATTACACTTTTCATCAAATTGCTGCATGACCCTGTCCTCAAAATGCTCCCTGCCCTTCTCATCACAATGCACCACACACTTGTCATCAAAATGCTCCATGACCTTTGTCATCACAAAGCTCCATGACCCTTGGCATCACAATGCTCCATGTCATTGTCATCACAATGCTCCATGAACCCTCTCATCACATTGCTCCATGTCCTTGTCATCACAAAGCTCCATGACACTTGTCATCACAATGCTCGATGCCATTCTCATCACAATGCTCCATGACCTTGTCATTACAATCCTCCATGACCCATGTATCACAGTGTACCGTGCCCTTGTCATGACAAACCGCCATGCCCACTCTCATCACAGTAATCCATGAAACATTTCAGATCAATGCTCAATGCCCTTCTCATCACAATGCTCCGTTACCTCTGTCGTAACAATGCTCCATGACACCTGCCATCATAATATTCCACGGCCTTGTCATCACAAGGCTCCATGACCCTTGTCATCACAATGCTCCAAGATCCATGTAATCACAATGCTCCATGCCCTTGTCATCACAAAGCTCCATGACGCATGTCATCAGAATGTTCCATGGTCTTCTCCTCACAATGCTCCATGCCCTTGTCATCACAATGCTCGAAGACTCCAGTAATCACAATGTTCCATTCCCTTTTTCATCAGAATGCTCCATTAGATTTGTCATCACAAGTCTCCATGGTCATCTCCTCACAATGCTCCAAGACCTTGTCATCACCATGCTCCATTCCCTTGTCATCACAATGCTCCATGACCCCTGTCATCACAATACTCCATGAACATTTTCAGCCCAATTCTCTATGACCTTCTCATCACAATGCTCCATGACCAATATCATCACAATGCTCCATGACCACTGTCATCACAACACTCCATGACACCTGACAACACAATGATCCGGGACTCTTGTCATCACAATGCTCCAAGACCCCTGTAATCACAATGCTCCATGACCCCTGTCATCACAATACTCCCTGAACATTTTCAGCCCAATGCTCCAAGACCCTTGTCATCACAATGATCCATGCCCATGTTATCCCAATGTTCCATGACCCATGTATTCACAATGCTCCATGACGCTTGTCATCACAGTGCTCCATGACACCTGTCATCACAATGCTCCATGCCTTTGTCAGCAAAATGCTACATGACCTTGTCATTACAATGCTCTATGCACTTGTCATCACAATACTCCATTTCCATTGTCATCACAATCCTCCATGAACTTTGGGATCACATTGCTTCATGCCCTTGTCATCACAATGCTCCATGCTCCTTGAAATCAAAATGATCCATGACCTCTGTCATCACAATGCTCCAAAGCCTTGTGATCACAATGTTCCATAACACTTGTCCTCACAACGCTCCATGATGCCTGTCATCACAATAATCCATGCCCTTTTCATCACAATGCTCCATGACCTTTGTCATCACAATTCTCAATACACTTGTCATCACAATGCTCCCTGACACTTGTCGTCAGAATGCTCCTTGAACCCTGTCACGAAAAGGCTCCATGCCTTTTTCATCACAAAGCCCCATGCCCTTTTCATCCCAATGCTCCATGCCATTGTCATCAAAATACTCCACAAGCTTGTCATCAGAATGCTCCATGACCCTTGGCATCACAATTCTCCATGCACTTGTCAGCACAATGCTCCCTGACACTTGTCATCACAATGCTCCAAGCCATTGTCATCACAATGCTCCATTACCTTTGTGATCAGAATCCTCAATGGAAGTTTGCATCACAATGCTCCATGCCATTGTCATCACAATGGGCCATTACATATGTCATCACAATGCTCCCTGACACCTCTCTTTACAATACTGCATTACCTGGTCATCACAATGCTCCCTGCCGTTCTCATCACAATGCACCACACCCTTGTCATCAAAATGCTCCATGACCGTTGTCATCACAAAGCTCCATGACCCTTGGCCTCACAATGCTCCATGTCATTGTCATCACAATGCTCCATGAACCCTCTCATCACATTGCTCCATGCCCTTGTCATCACAAAGCTCCATGGCACTTGTCATCACAATGCTCGATGCCCTTCTCATCACAATGCTCCATGCCCTTGTCATTACAATCCTCCATGACCCATGTATCACAGTGTACCGTGCCCTTGTCATCACAATGCGCCATGCCCACTCTCATCACAATAATCCATGAAATATTTCAGAACAATGCTCAATGCACTTCTCATCACAATGCTCCATTACCTCTGTCATAACAAGCTCCATGACCCCTGCCATCACAATGTTCCACGGCCTTGTCATCACAAGGCTCCAGGACCCTTGTCAGCACAATGCTCCAAGACCCATGTAATCACAATGCTCCATGCCCTTGTCATCACAAAGCTCCATGACGCATGTCATCACAATGTTCCATGGCCTTCGCCTCACAATGCTCCATGCCCTTGTCATCACAATGCTTCAAGACACCCGTAATCACAATGCTCCATGCCCCTTTTCATAAGAATGCTCCATTAGACTTGTCCTCACAAGTCTCCATGGTCATCTCATCACAATGCTCCAAGACCTTGTCATCAACATGCTCCATTCCCTTGTCATCACAATGCTCCATGACACCTGTCATCACAATACTCCATGCACATTTTTAGCCCAATGCTCCATGACCCTTGTCATCACAATGATCCATGCCCTTGTCATCACAATGCTCCATGCACTTGTCAGCACAATGCTCCCTGTTCCTTGTCATCACAATGCTCCAAACCATTGTCACCACAATGCTCCATTACCTTTGTCATCAGAATCCTCCATGACACTTGGCATCACAATGCTCCATGCCATTGTCATCACAATGCTCCATGACCCCTGTCATCACAATGCTCCGTGACTACAGTCATCACAATGCTTCATAACGTTTGTCATCACAGCAATCCATGCCCGCGTCATCACAAGGCTCTGTGACCTTTGTAACCACAATGCTCCATGAACTTTTCATCACAATGCTCCGTGACCCTTGTCATCACAATGCTCCATGCCTTTGTCAGAACAATGCTCCATGACCCTTGTCATCAAATTGTGCCATGCGCTTTTCACCACAATGATCCACAACCTTGTCATCGCTATGCTCCATAAACCTTGTAATCACAATGCTCCATGCACTTCTCATCCAAATACTCTCTCACATGAGATATCACAATGTTCCATCACTAGTCATCACAATCCTCCCTCACCCCTGTTATCACAATGTTCCATGACCCCTGTCATCACAATGCTACATCCCCTTATCAGCACAATGTTCCATGACCCCTGACATCACAATGTTCCATAACCCTTGTCATCAAAATGCTCCATGACCCTTTTCATCCCAAAGCTCCATGACCCCTGGCATCACAATGTTCTATAACCCCTGGCATCAAAATGTTCCATTACACTTTTCATCAAATTGCTGCATGACCCTGTCCTCAAAATGCTCCCTGCCCTTCTCATCACAATGCACCACACACTTGTCATCAAAATGCTCCATGACCTTTGTCATCACAAAGCTCCATGACCCTTGGCATCACAATGCTCCATGTCATTGTCATCACAATGCTCCATGAACCCTCTCATCACACTGCTCCATGTCCTTGTCATCACAAAGCTCCATGACACTTGTCATCACAATGCTCGATGCCATTCTCATCACAATGCTCCATGACCTTGTCATTACAATCCTCCATGACCCATGTATCACAGTGTACCGTGCCCTTGTCATGACAAACCGCCATGCCCACTCTCATCACAGTAATCCATGAAACATTTCAGATCAATGCTCAATGCCCTTCTCATCACAATGCTCCGTTACCTCTGTCGTAACAATGCTCCATGACACCTGCCATCATAATATTCCACGGCCTTGTCATCACAAGGCTCCATGACCCTTGTCATCACAATGCTCCAAGATCCATGTAATCACAATGCTCCATGCCCTTGTCATCACAAAGCTCCATGACGCATGTCATCAGAATGTTCCATGGTCTTCTCCTCACAATGCTCCATGCCCTTGTCATCACAATGCTCGAAGACTCCAGTAATCACAATGTTCCATTCCCTTTTTCATCAGAATGCTCCATTAGATTTGTCATCACAAGTCTCCATGGTCATCTCCTCACAATGCTCCAAGACCTTGTCATCAACATGCTCCATTCCCTTGTCATCACAATGCTCCATGACCCCTGTCATCACAATACTCCATGCCCATTTTTAGCCCAATGCTCCATGACCCTTGTCATCACAATGATCCATGCCCTTGTCATCACAATGCTCCATGCACTTGTCAGCACAATGCTCCCTGATCCTTGTCATCACAATGCTCCAAACCATTGTCACCACAATGCTCCATTACCTTTGTCATCAGAATCCTCCATGACACTTGGCATCACAATGCTCCATGCCATTGTCATCACAATGCTCCATGACCCCTGTCATCACAATGCTCCGTGACTACAGTCATCACAATGCTTCATAACGTTTGTCATCACAGCAATCCATGCCCGCGTCATCACAAGGCTCTGTGACCTTTGTAACCACAATGCTCCATGAACTTTTCATCACAATGCTCCGTGACCCTTGTCATCACAATGCTCCATGCCTTTGTCAGAACAATGCTCCATGACCCTTGTCATCAAATTGTGCCATGCGCTTTTCAACACAATGATCCACAACCTTGTCATCGCTATGCTCCATAAACCTTGTAATCACAATGCTCCATGCACTTCTCATCCAAATACTCTCTCACATGAGATATCACAATGTTCCATCACTAGTCATCACAATCCTCCCTCACCCCTGTTATCACAATGTTCCATGACCCCTGTCATCACAATGCTACATCCCCTTATCAGCACAATGTTCCATGATCCCTGACATCACAATGTTCCATAACCCTTGTCATCAAAATGCTCCATGACCCTTTTCATCCCAAAGCTCCATGACCCCTGGCATCACAATGTTCTATAACCCCTGGCATCAAAATGTTCCATTACACTTTTCATCAAATTGCTGCATGACCCTGTCCTCAAAATGCTCCCTGCCCTTCTCATCACAATGCACCACACACTTGTCATCAAAATGCTCCATGACCTTTGTCATCACAAAGCTCCATGACCCTTGGCATCACAATGCTCCATGTCATTGTCATCACAATGCTCCATGAACCCTCTCATCACATTGCTCCATGTCCTTGTCATCACAAAGCTCCATGACACTTGTCATCACAATGCTCGATGCCATTCTCATCACAATGCTCCATGACCTTGTCATTACAATCCTCCATGACCCATGTATCACAGTGTACCGTGCCCTTGTCATGACAAACCGCCATGCCCACTCTCATCACAGTAATCCATGAAACATTTCAGATCAATGCTCAATGCCCTTCTCATCACAATGCTCCGTTACCTCTGTCGTAACAATGCTCCATGACACCTGCCATCATAATATTCCACGGCCTTGTCATCACAAGGCTCCATGACCCTTGTCATCACAATGCTCCAAGATCCATGTAATCACAATGCTCCATGCCCTTGTCATCACAAAGCTCCATGACGCATGTCATCAGAATGTTCCATGGTCTTCTCCTCACAATGCTCCATGCCCTTGTCATCACAATGCTCGAAGACTCCAGTAATCACAATGTTCCATTCCCTTTTTCATCAGAATGCTCCATTAGATTTGTCATCACAAGTCTCCATGGTCATCTCCTCACAATGCTCCAAGACCTTGTCATCACCATGCTCCATTCCCTTGTCATCACAATGCTCCATGACCCCTGTCATCACAATACTCCATGAACATTTTCAGCCCAATTCTCTATGACCTTCTCATCACAATGCTCCATGACCAATATCATCACAATGCTCCATGACCACTGTCATCACAACACTCCATGACACCTGACAACACAATGATCCGGGACTCTTGTCATCACAATGCTCCAAGACCCCTGTAATCACAATGCTCCATGACCCCTGTCATCACAATACTCCCTGAACATTTTCAGCCCAATGCTCCAAGACCCTTGTCATCACAATGATCCATGCCCATGTTATCCCAATGTTCCATGACCCATGTATTCACAATGCTCCATGACGCTTGTCATCACAGTGCTCCATGACACCTGTCATCACAATGCTCCATGCCTTTGTCAGCAAAATGCTACATGACCTTGTCATTACAATGCTCTATGCACTTGTCATCACAATACTCCATTTCCATTGTCATCACAATCCTCCATGAACTTTGGGATCACATTGCTTCATGCCCTTGTCATCACAATGCTCCATGCTCCTTGAAATCAAAATGATCCATGACCTCTGTCATCACAATGCTCCAAAGCCTTGTGATCACAATGTTCCATAACACTTGTCCTCACAACGCTCCATGATGCCTGTCATCACAATAATCCATGCCCTTTTCATCACAATGCTCCATGACCTTTGTCATCACAATTCTCAATACACTTGTCATCACAATGCTCCCTGACACTTGTCGTCAGAATGCTCCTTGAACCCTGTCACGAAAAGGCTCCATGCCTTTTTCATCACAAAGCCCCATGCCCTTTTCATCCCAATGCTCCATGCCATTGTCATCAAAATACTCCACAAGCTTGTCATCAGAATGCTCCATGACCCTTGGCATCACAATTCTCCATGCACTTGTCAGCACAATGCTCCCTGACACTTGTCATCACAATGCTCCAAGCCATTGTCATCACAATGCTCCATTACCTTTGTGATCAGAATCCTCAATGGAAGTTTGCATCACAAAGCTCCATGCCATTGTCATCACAATGGGCCATTACATATGTCATCACAATGCTCCCTGACACCTCCCTTTACAATACTGCATTACCTGGTCATCACAATGCTCCCTGCCATTCTCATCACAATGCACCACACACTTGTCATCAAAATGCTCCATGACCTTTGTCATCACAAAGCTCCATGACCCTTGGCCTCACAATGCTCCATGTCATTGTCATCACAATGCTCCATGAACCCTCTCATCACATTGCTCCATGCCCTTGTCATCACAAAGCTCCATGGCACTTGTCATCACAATGCTCGATGCCCTTCTCATCACAATGTTCCATGCCCTTGTCATTACAATCCTCCATGACCCATGTATCACAGTGTACCGTGCCCTTGTCATCACAATGCGCCATGCCCACTCTCATCACAATAATCCATGAAATATTTCAGAACAATGCTCAATGCACTTCTCATCACAATGCTCCATTACCTCTGTCATAACAAGCTCCATGACCCCTGCCATCACAATGTTCCACGGCCTTGTCATCACAAGGCTCCAGGACCCTTGTCAGCACAATGCTCCAAGACCCATGTAATCACAATGCTCCATGCCCTTGTCATCACAAAGCTCCATGACGCATGTCATCACAATGTTCCATAGCCTTCGCCTCACAATGCTCCATGCCCTTGTCATCACAATGCTTCAAGACCCCCGTAATCACAATGCTCCATGCCCCTTTTCATAAGAATGCTCCATTAGACTTGTCATCACAAGTCTCCATGGTCATCTCATCACAATGCTCCAAGACCTTGTCATCAACATGCTCCATTCCCTTGTCATCACAATGCTCCATGACCCCTGTCATCACAATACTCCATGCCCATTTTTAGCCCAATGCTCCATGACCCTTGTCATCACAATGATCCATGCCCTTGTCATCACAATGCTCCATGCACTTGTCAGCACAATGCTCCCTGATCCTTGTCATCACAATGCTCCAAACCATTGTCACCACAATGCTCCATTACCTTTGTCATCAGAATCCTCCATGACACTTGGCATCACAATGCTCCATGCCATTGTCATCACAATGCTCCATGACCCCTGTCATCACAATGCTCCGTGACTACAGTCATCACAATGCTTCATAACGTTTGTCATCACAGCAATCCATGCCCGCGTCATCACAAGGCTCTGTGACCTTTGTAACCACAATGCTCCATGAACTTTTCATCACAATGCTCCGTGACCCTTGTCATCACAATGCTCCATGCCTTTGTCAGAACAATGCTCCATGACCCTTGTCATCAAATTGTGCCATGCGCTTTTCACCACAATGATCCACAACCTTGTCATCGCTATGCTCCATAAACCTTGTAATCACAATGCTCCATGCACTTCTCATCCAAATACTCTCTCACATGAGATATCACAATGTTCCATCACTAGTCATCACAATCCTCCCTCACCCCTGTTATCACAATGTTCCATGACCCCTGTCATCACAATGCTACATCCCCTTATCAGCACAATGTTCCATGATCCCTGACATCACAATGTTCCATAACCCTTGTCATCAAAATGCTCCATGACCCTTTTCATCCCAAAGCTCCATGACCCCTGGCATCACAATGTTCTATAACCCCTGGCATCAAAATGTTCCATTACACTTTTCATCAAATTGCTGCATGACCCTGTCCTCAAAATGCTCCCTGCCCTTCTCATCACAATGCACCACACACTTGTCATCAAAATGCTCCATGACCTTTGTCATCACAAAGCTCCATGACCCTTGGCATCACAATGCTCCATGTCATTGTCATCACAATGCTCCATGAACCCTCTCATCACATTGCTCCATGTCCTTGTCATCACAAAGCTCCATGACACTTGTCATCACAATGCTCGATGCCATTCTCATCACAATGCTCCATGACCTTGTCATTACAATCCTCCATGACCCATGTATCACAGTGTACCGTGCCCTTGTCATGACAAACCGCCATGCCCACTCTCATCACAGTAATCCATGAAACATTTCAGATCAATGCTCAATGCCCTTCTCATCACAATGCTCCGTTACCTCTGTCGTAACAATGCTCCATGACACCTGCCATCATAATATTCCACGGCCTTGTCATCACAAGGCTCCATGACCCTTGTCATCACAATGCTCCAAGATCCATGTAATCACAATGCTCCATGCCCTTGTCATCACAAAGCTCCATGACGCATGTCATCAGAATGTTCCATGGTCTTCTCCTCACAATGCTCCATGCCCTTGTCATCACAATGCTCGAAGACTCCAGTAATCACAATGTTCCATTCCCTTTTTCATCAGAATGCTCCATTAGATTTGTCATCACAAGTCTCCATGGTCATCTCCTCACAATGCTCCAAGACCTTGTCATCACCATGCTCCATTCCCTTGTCATCACAATGCTCCATGACCCCTGTCATCACAATACTCCATGAACATTTTCAGCCCAATTCTCTATGACCTTCTCATCACAATGCTCCATGACCAATATCATCACAATGCTCCATGACCACTGTCATCACAACACTCCATGACACCTGACAACACAATGATCCGGGACTCTTGTCATCACAATGCTCCAAGACCCCTGTAATCACAATGCTCCATGACCCCTGTCATCACAATACTCCCTGAACATTTTCAGCCCAATGCTCCAAGACCCTTGTCATCACAATGATCCATGCCCATGTTATCCCAATGTTCCATGACCCATGTATTCACAATGCTCCATGACGCTTGTCATCACAGTGCTCCATGACACCTGTCATCACAATGCTCCATGCCTTTGTCAGCAAAATGCTACATGACCTTGTCATTACAATGCTCTATGCACTTGTCATCACAATACTCCATTTCCATTGTCATCACAATCCTCCATGAACTTTGGGATCACATTGCTTCATGCCCTTGTCATCACAATGCTCCATGCTCCTTGAAATCAAAATGATCCATGACCTCTGTCATCACAATGCTCCAAACCCTTGTGATCACAATGTTCCATAACACTTGTCCTCACAACGCTCCATGATGCCTGTCATCACAATAATCCATGCCCTTTTCATCACAATGCTCCATGACCTTTGTCATCACAATTCTCAATACACTTGTCATCACAATGCTCCCTGACACTTGTCGTCAGAATGCTCCTTGAACCCTGTCACGAAAAGGCTCCATGCCTTTTTCATCACAAAGCCCCATGCCCTTTTCATCCCAATGCTCCATGCCATTGTCATCAAAATACTCCACAAGCTTGTCATCAGAATGCTCCATGACCCTTGGCATCACAATTCTCCATGCACTTGTCAGCACAATGCTCCCTGACACTTGTCATCACAATGCTCCAAGCCATTGTCATCACAATGCTCCATTACCTTTGTGATCAGAATCCTCAATGGAAGTTTGCATCACAAAGCTCCATGCCATTGTCATCACAATGGGCCATTACATATGTCATCACAATGCTCCCTGACACCTCCCTTTACAATACTGCATTACCTGGTCATCACAATGCTCCCTGCCATTCTCATCACAATGCACCACACACTTGTCATCAAAATGCTCCATGACCTTTGTCATCACAAAGCTCCATGACCCTTGGCCTCACAATGCTCCATGTCATTGTCATCACAATGCTCCATGAACCCTCTCATCACATTGCTCCATGCCATTGTCATCACAAAGCTCCATGGCACTTGTCATCACAATGCTCGATGCCCTTCTCATCACAATGTTCCATGCCCTTGTCATTACAATCCTCCATGACCCATGTATCACAGTGTACCGTGCCCTTGTCATCACAATGCGCCATGCCCACTCTCATCACAATAATCCATGAAATATTTCAGAACAATGCTCAATGCACTTCTCATCACAATGCTCCATTACCTCTGTCATAACAAGCTCCATGACCCCTGCCATCACAATGTTCCACGGCCTTGTCATCACAAGGCTCCAGGACCCTTGTCAGCACAATGCTCCAAGACCCATGTAATCACAATGCTCCATGCCCTTGTCATCACAAAGCTCCATGACGCATGTCATCACAATGTTCCATAGCCTTCGCCTCACAATGCTCCATGCCCTTGTCATCACAATGCTTCAAGACCCCCGTAATCACAATGCTCCATGCCCCTTTTCATAAGAATGCTCCATTAGACTTGTCATCACAAGTCTCCATGGTCATCTCATCACAATGCTCCAAGACCTTGTCATCAACATGCTCCATTCCCTTGTCATCACAATGCTCCATGACCCCTGTCATCACAATACTCCATGCCCATTTTTAGCCCAATGCTCCATGACCCTTGTCATCACAATGATCCATGCCCTTGTCATCACAATGCTCCATGCACTTGTCAGCACAATGCTCCCTGATCCTTGTCATCACAATGCTCCAAACCATTGTCACCACAATGCTCCATTACCTTTGTCATCAGAATCCTCCATGACACTTGGCATCACAATGCTCCATGCCATTGTCATCACAATGCTCCATGACCCCTGTCATCACAATGCTCCGTGACTACAGTCATCACAATGCTTCATAACGTTTGTCATCACAACAATCCATGCCCGCGTCATCACAAGGCTCTGTGACCTTTGTAACCATAATGCTCCATGAACTTTTCATCACAATGCTCCGTGACCCTTGTCATCACAATGCTCCATGCCTTTGTCAGAACAATGCTCCATGACCCTTGTCATCAAATTGTGCCATGCGCTTTTCAACACAATGATCCACAACCTTGTCATCGCTATGCTCCATAAACCTTGTAATCACAATGCTCCATGCACTTCTCATCCAAATACTCTCTCACATGAGATATCACAATGTTCCATCACTAGTCATCACAATCCTCCCTCACCCCTGTTATCACAATGTTCCATGACCCCTGTCATCACAATGCTACATCCCCTTATCAGCACAATGTTCCATGATCCCTGACATCACAATGTTCCATAACCCTTGTCATCAAAATGCTCCATGACCCTTTTCATCCCAAAGCTGCATGACCCCTGGCATCACAATGTTCTATAACCCATGGCATCAAAATGTTCCATTACACTTTTCATCAAATTGCTGCATGACCCTGTCCTCAAAATGCTCCCTGCCCTTCTCATCACAATGCACCACACACTTGTCATCAAAATGCTCCATGACCTTTGTCATCACAAAGCTCCATGACCCTTGGCATCACAATTCTCCATGTCATTGTCATCACAATGCTCCATGAACCCTCTCATCACATTGCTCCATGTCCTTGTCATCACAAAGCTCCATGACTCTTGTCATCACAATGCTCGATGCCATTCTCATCACAATGCTCCATGACCTTGTCATTACAATCATCCATGACCCATGTATCACAGTGTACCGTGCCCTTGTCATGACAAACCGCCATGCCCACTCTCATCACAGTAATCCATGAAACATTTCAGATCAATGCTCAATGCCCTTCTCATCACAATGCTCCGTTACCTCTGTCGTAACAATGCTCCATGACACCTGCCATCATAATATTCCACGGCCTTGTCATCACAAGGCTCCATGACCCTTGTCATCACAATGCTCCAAGATCCATGTAATCACAATGCTCCATGCCCTTGTAATCACAAAGCTCCATGACGCATGTCATCAGAATGTTCCATGGTCTTCTCCTCACAATGCTCCATGCCCTTGTCATCACAATGCTCGAAGACTCCAGTAATCGCAATGTTCCATTCCCTTTTTAATCAGAATGC
Source organism: Mesoplodon densirostris (assembly GCF_025265405.1). Taxonomy (NCBI): domain Eukaryota; kingdom Metazoa; phylum Chordata; class Mammalia; order Artiodactyla; family Ziphiidae; genus Mesoplodon; species Mesoplodon densirostris. The sequence continues at coordinate 9,387,827 of NW_026778195.1, read as the reverse complement.
TCCATTAGATTTGTCATCACAAGTCTCCATGGTCATCTCCTCACAATGCTCCAAGACCTTGTCATCACCATGCTCCATTCCCTTGTCATCACAATGCTCCATGACACCTGTCATCACAATACTCCATGAACATTTTCAGCCCAATTCTCTATGACCTTCTCATCACAATGCTCCATGACCAATATCATCACAATGCTCCATGACCACTGTCATCACAACACTCCATGACACCTGACAACACAATGATCCGGGACTCTTGTCATCACAATGCTCCAAGACCCCTGTAATCACAATGCTCCATGACCCCTGTCATCACAATACTCCATGAACATTTTCAGCCCAATGCTCCATGACACTTGTCATCACAATGATCCATGCCCATGTTATCCCAATGTTCCATGACCCATGTATTCACAATGCTCCATGACGCTTGTCATCACAGTGCTCCATGACACCTGTCATCACAATGCTCCATGCCTTTGTCAGCAAAATGCTACATGACCTTGTCATTACAATGCTCTATGCACTTGTCATCACAATACTCCATTTCCATTGTCATCACAATCCTCCATGAACTTTGGGATCACATTGCTTCATGCCCTTGTCATCACAATGCTCCATGCTCCTTGAAATCAAAATGATCCATGACCTCTGTCATCACAATGCTCCAAACCCTTGTGATCACAATGTTCCACAACACTTGTCCTCACAACGCTCCATGATGCCTGTCATCACAATAATCCATGCCCTTTTCATCACAATGCTCCATGACCTTTGTCATCACAATTCTCAATACACTTGTCATCACAATGCTCCCTGACACTTGTCGTCAGAATGCTCCTTGAACCCTGTCACGAAAAGGCTCCATGCCTTTTTCATCACAAAGCCCCATGCCCTTTTCATCCCAATGCTCCATGCCATTGTCATCAAAATACTCCACAAGCTTGTCATCAGAATGCTCCATGACCCTTGGCATCACAATTCTCCATGCACTTGTCAGCACAATGCTCCCTGACACTTGTCATCACAATGCTCCAAGCCATTGTCATCACAATGCTCCATTACCTTTGTGATCAGAATCCTCAATGGAAGTTTGCATCACAATGCTCCATGCCATTGTCATCACAATGGGCCATTACATATGTCATCACAATGCTCCCTGACACCTCTCTTTACAATACTGCATTACCTGGTCATCACAATGCTCCCTGCCGTTCTCATCACAATGCACCACACCCTTGTCATCACAATGCTCCATGCCCTTGTCATCACAAAGCTCCATGACGCATGTCATCACAATGTTCCATGGCCTTCGCCTCACAATGCTCCATGCCCTTGTCATCACAATGCTTCAAGACCCCCGTAATCACAATTTTCCATGCCCCTTTTCATAAGAATGCTCCATGAGACTTGTCATCACAAGTCTCCATGTTCATCTCATCACAATGCTCCAAGACCTTGTCATCAACATGCTCCATTCCCTTGTAATCACAATGCTCCATGACCCCTGTCATCACAATTCTCCATGCACATTTTTAGCCCAATGCTCCATGACCCTTGTCATCACAATGATCCATGCTCTTGTCATCACAATGCTCCATGCACTTGTCAGCACAATGCTCCCTGACCCTTGTCATCACAATGCTCCAAACCATTGTCACCACAATGCTCCATTACCTTTGTCATCAGAATCCTCCATGACACTTGGCATCACAATGCTCCATGCCATTGTCATCACAATGCTCCATGACCCCTGTCATCACAATGCTCCGTGACTACAGTCATCACAATGCTTCATAACGTTTGTCATCACAACAATCCATGCCCGCGTCATCACAAGGCTCTGTGACCTTTGTAACCACAATGCTCCATGAACTTTTCATCACAATGCTCCGTGACCCTTGTCATCACAATGCTCCATGCCTTTGTCAGAACAATGCTCCATGACCCTTGTCATCAAATTGTGCCATGCGCTTTTCAACACAATGATCCACAACCTTGTCATCGCTATGCTCCATAAACCTTGTAATCACAATGCTCCATGCACTTCTCATCCAAATACTCTCTCACATGAGATATCACAATGTTCCATCACTAGTCATCACAATCCTCCCTCACCCCTGTTATCACAATGTTCCATGACCCCTGTCATCACAATGCTACATCCCCTTATCAGCACAATGTTCCATGACCCCTGACATCACAATGTTCCATAACCCTTGTCATCAAAATGCTCCATGACCCTTTTCATCTCAAAGCTCCATGACCCCTGGCATCACAATGTTCTATAACCCCTGGCATCAAAATGTTCCATTTCACTTTTCATCAAATTGCTGCATGACCCTGTCCTCAAAATGCTCCCTGCCCTTCTCATCACAATGCACCACACACTTGTCATCAAAATGCTCCATGACCTTTGTCATCACAAAGCTCCATGACCCTTGGCATCACAATGCTCCATGTCATTGTCATCACAATGCTCCATGAACCCTCTCATCACATTGCTCCATGTCCTTGTCATCACAAACCTCCATGACACTTGTCATCACAATGCTCGATGCCATTCTCATCACAATGCTCCATGACCTTGTCATTACAATCCTCCATGACCCATGTATCACAGTGTACCGTGCCCTTGTCATGACAAACCGCCATGCCCACTCTCATCACAGTAATCCATGAAACATTTCAGATCAATGCTCAATGCCCTTCTCATCACAATGCTCCGTTACCTCTGTCGTAACAATGCTCCATGACACCTGCCATCATAATATTCCACGGCCTTGTCATCACAAGGCTCCATGACCCTTGTCATCACAATGCTCCAAGATCCATGTAATCACAATGCTCCATGCCCTTGTCATCACAAAGCTCCATGACGCATGTCATCAGAATGTTCCATGGTCTTCTCCTCACAATGCTCCATGCCCTTGTCATCACAATGCTCGAAGACTCCAGTAATCACAATGTTCCATTCCCTTTTTCATCAGAATGCTCCATTAGATTTGTCATCACAAGTCTCCATGGTCATCTCCTCACAATGCTTCAAGACCTTGTCATCACCATGGTCCATTCCCTTGTCATCACAATGCTCCATGACACCTGTCATCACAATACTCCATGAACATTTTCAGCCCAATTCTCTATGACCTTCTCATCACAATGCTCCATGACCAATATCATCACAATGCTCCATGACCACTGTCATCACAACACTCCATGACACCTGACAACACAATGATCCGGGACTCTTGTCATCACAATGCTCCACGACCCCTGTAATCACAATGCTCCATGACCCCTGTCATCACAATACTCCATGAACATTTTCAGCCCAATGCTCCATGACACTTGTCATCACAATGATCCATGCCCATGTTATCCCAATGTTCCATGACCCATGTATTCCCAATGCTCCATGACGCTTGTCATCACAGTGCTCCATGACACCTGTCATCACAATGCTCCATGCCTTTGTAAGCAAAATGCTACATGACCTTGTCATTACAATGCTCTATGCACTTGTCATCACAATACTCCATTTCCATTGTCATCACAATCCTCCATGAACTTTGGGATCACATTGCTTCATGCCCTTGTCATCACAATGCTCCATGCTCCTTGAAATCAAAATGATCCATGACCTCTGTCATCACAATGCTCCAAACCCTTGTGATCACAATGTTCCACAACACTTGTCCTCACAACGCTCCATGATGCCTGTCATCACAATAATCCATGCCCTTTTCATCACAATGCTCCATGACCTTTGTCATCACAATTCTCAATACACTTGTCATCACAATGCTCCCTGACACTTGTCGTCAGAATGCTCCTTGAACCCTGTCACGAAAAGGCTCCATGCCTTTTTCATCACAAAGCCCCATGCCCTTTTCATCCCAATGCTCCATGCCATTGTCATCAAAATACTCCACAAGCTTGTCATCAGAATGCTCCATGACCCTTGGCATCACAATTCTCCATGCACTTGTCAGCACAATGCTCCCTGACACTTGTCATCACAATGCTCCAAGCCATTGTCATCACAATGCTCCATTACCTTTGTGATCAGAATCCTCAATGGAAGTTTGCATCACAATGCTCCATGCCATTGTCATCACAATGGGCCATTACATATGTCATCACAATGCTCCCTGACACCTCTCTTTACAATACTGCATTACCTGGTCATCACAATGCTCCCTGCCGTTCTCATCACAATGCACCACACCCTTGTCATCACAATGCTCCATGCCCTTGTCATCACAAAGCTCCATGACGCATGTCATCACAATGTTCCATGGCCTTCGCCTCACAATGCTCCATGCCCTTGTCATCACAATGCTTCAAGACCCCCGTAATCACAATTTTCCATGCCCCTTTTCATAAGAATGCTCCATGAGACTTGTCATCACAAGTCTCCATGTTCATCTCATCACAATGCTCCAAGACCTTGTCATCAACATGCTCCATTCCCTTGTAATCACAATGCTCCATGACCCCTGTCATCACAATTCTCCATGCACATTTTTAGCCCAATGCTCCATGACCCTTGTCATCACAATGATCCATGCTCTTGTCATCACAATGCTCCATGCACTTGTCAGCACAATGCTCCCTGACCCTTGTCATCACAATGCTCCAAACCATTGTCACCACAATGCTCCATTACCTTTGTCATCAGAATCCTCCATGACACTTGGCATCACAATGCTCCATGCCATTGTCATCACAATGCTCCATGACCCCTGTCATCACAATGCTCCGTGACTACAGTCATCACAATGCTTCATAACGTTTGTCATCACAACAATCCATGCCCGCGTCATCACAAGGCTCTGTGACCTTTGTAACCACAATGCTCCATGAACTTTTCATCACAATGCTCCGTGACCCTTGTCATCACAATGCTCCATGCCTTTGTCAGAACAATGCTCCATGACCCTTGTCATCAAATTGTGCCATGCACTTTTCAACACAATGATCCACAACCTTGTCATCGCTATGCTCCATAAACCTTGTAATCACAATGCTCCATGCACTTCTCATCCAAATACTCTCTCACATGAGATATCACAATGTTCCATCACTAGTCATCACAATCCTCCCTCACCCCTGTTATCACAATGTTCCATGACCCCTGTCATCACAATGCTACATCCCCTTATCAGCACAATGTTCCATGACCCCTGACATCACAATGTTCCATAACCCTTGTCATCAAAATGCTCCATGACCCTTTTCATCTCAAAGCTCCATGACCCCTGGCATCACAATGTTCTATAACCCCTGGCATCAAAATGTTCCATTACACTTTTCATCAAATTGCTGCATGACCCTGTCCTCAAAATGCTCCCTGCCCTTCTCATCACAATGCACCACACACTTGTCATCAAAATGCTCCATGACCTTTGTCATCACAAAGCTCCATGACCCTTGGCATCACAATGCTCCATGTCATTGTCATCACAATGCTCCATGAACCCTCTCATCACATTGCTCCATGTCCTTGTCATCACAAAGCTCCATGACACTTGTCATCACAATGCTCGATGCCATTCTCATCACAATGCTCCATGACCTTGTCATTACAATCCTCCATGACCCATGTATCACAGTGTACCGTGCCCTTGTCATGACAAACCGCCATGCCCACTCTCATCACAGTAATCCATGAAACATTTCAGATCAATGCTCAATGCCCTTCTCATCACAATGCTCCGTTACCTCTGTCGTAACAATGCTCCATGACACCTGCCATCATAATATTCCACGGCCTTGTCATCACAAGGCTCCATGACCCTTGTCATCACAATGCTCCAAGATCCATGTAATCACAATGCTCCATGCCCTTGTCATCACAAAGCTCCATGACGCATGTCATCAGAATATTCCATGGTCTTCTCCTCACAATGCTCCATGCCCTTGTCATCACAATGCTCGAAGACTCCAGTAATCACAATGTTCCATTCCCTTTTTCATCAGAATGCTCCATTAGATTTGTCATCACAAGTCTCCATGGTCATCTCCTCACAATGCTCCAAGACCTTGTCATCACCATGCTCCATTCCCTTGTCATCACAATGCTCCATGACCCCTGTCATCACAATACTCCATGAACATTTTCAGCCCAATTCTCTATGACCTTCTCATCACAATGCTCCATGACCAATATCATCACAATGCTCCATGACCACTGTCATCACAACACTCCATGACACCTGACAACACAATGATCCGGGACTCTTGTCCTCACAATGCTCCAAGACCCCTGTAATCACAATGCTCCATGACCCCTGTCATCACAATACTCCATGAACATTTTCAGCCCATTGCTCCATGACCCTTGTCATCACAATGATCCATGCCCATGTTATCCCAATGTTCCATGACCCATGTATTCACAATGCTCCATGACGCTTGTCATCACAGTGCTCCATGACACCTGTCATCACAATGCTCCATGCCTTTGTCAGCAAAATGCTACATGACCTTGTCATTACAATGCTCTATGCACTTGTCATCACAATACTCCATTTCCATTGTCATCACAATCCTCCATGAACTTTGGGATCACATTGCTTCATGCCCTTGTCATCACAATGCTCCATGCTCCTTGAAATCAAAATGATCCATGACCTCTGTCATCACAATGCTCCAAACCCTTGTGATCACAATGTTCCATAACACTTGTCCTCACAACGCTCCATGATGCCTGTCATCACAATAATCCATGCCCTTTTCATCACAATGCTCCATCACCTTTGTCATCACAATTCTCAATACACTTGTCATCACAATGCTCCCTGACACTTGTCGTCAGAATGCTCCTTGAACCCTGTCACGAAAAGGCTCCATGCCTTTTTCATCACAAAGCCCCATGCCCTTTTCATCCCAATGCTCCATGCCATTGTCATCAAAATACTCCACATGCTTGTCATCAGAATGCTCCATGACCCTTGTCATCACAATTCTCCATGCACTTGTCAGCACAATGCTCCCTGACACTTGTCATCACAATGCTCCAAGCCATTGTCATCACAATGCTCCATTACCTTTGTGGTCAGAATCCTCAATGGAAGTTTGCATCACAAAGCTCCATGCCATTGTCATCACAATGGGCCATTACATATGTCATCACAATGCTCCCTGACACCTCCCTTTACAATACTGCATTACCTGGTCATCACAATGCTCCCTGCCGTTCCCATCACAATGCACCACACCCTTGTCATCAAAATGCTCCATGACCTTTGTCATCACAAAGCTCCATGACCCTTGGCATCACAATGATTCATGTCATTGTCATCACAATGCTCCATGAACCCTCTCATCACATTGCTCCATGCCCTTGTCAACACAAAGCTCCATGGCACTTGTCATCACAATGCTCGATGCCCTTCTCATCACAATGCTCCATGCCCTTGTCATTACAATCCTCCATGACCCATGTATCACAGTGTACCCTGCCCTTGTCATCACAATGCGCCATGCCCACTCTCATCACAATAATCCATGAAATATTTCAGAAAAAAGCTCAATGCACTTCTCATCACAATGCTCCATTACCTCTGTCATAACAAGCTCCATGACCCCTGCCATCACAATGTTCCACGGCCTTGTCATCACAAGGCTCCAGGACCCTTGTCAGCACAATGCTCCAAGACCCATGTAATCACAATGCTCCATGCCCTTGTCATCACAAAGCTCCATGACGCATGTCATCACAATGTTCCATGGCCTTCGCCTCACAATGCTCCATGCCCTTGTCATCACAATGCTTCAAGACCCCCGTAATCACAATGCTCCATGCCCCTTGGCATAAGAATGCTCCATTAGACTTGTCATCACAAGTCTCCATGGTCATCTCCTCACAATGCTCCAAGACCTTGTCATCACCATGCTCCATTCCCTTGTCATGACAATGCTCCATGACCCCTGTCATCACAATACTCCATGAACATTTTCAGCCCAATTCTCTATGACCTTCTCATCACAATGCTCCATGACCAATATCATCACAATGCTCCATGACCACTGTCATCACAACACTCCATGACACCTGACAACACAATGATCCGGGACACTTGTCATCACTCTGCTCCAAGACCCCTGTAATCACAATGCTCCATGACCCCTGTCATCACAATACTCCATGAACATTTTCAGCCCAATGCTCCATGACACTTGTCATCACAATGATCCATGCCCATGTTATCCCAATGTTCCATGACCCATGTATTCACAATGCTCCATGACGCTTGTCATCACAGTGCTCCATGACACCTGTCATCACAATGCTCCATGCCTTTGTCAGCAAAATGCTACATGACCTTGTCATTACAATGCTCTATGCACTAGTCATCACAATACTCCATTTCCATTGTCATCACAATCCTCCATTAACTTTGGGATCACATTGCTTCATGCCCTTGTCATCACAAAGCTCCATGCTCCTTGAAATCAAAATGATCCATGACCTCTCTCATCACCATGCTCCAAACCCTTGTGATCACAATGTTCCATAACACTTGTCCTCACAACGCTCCATGATGCCTGTCATCACAATAATCCATGCCCTTTTCATCACAATGCTCCATGACCTTTGTCATCACAATTCTCAATACATTTGTCATCACAATGCTCCCTGACACTTGTCGTCAGAATGCTCCTTGAACCCTGTCACGAAAAGGCTCCATGCCTTTTTCATCACAAAGCCCCATGCCCTTTTCATCCCAATGCTCCATGCCATTGTCATCAAAATACTCCACACGCTTGTCATCAGAATGCTCCATGACCCTTGTCATCACAATGCTCCATGCACTTGTCAGCACAATGCTCCCTGACCCTTGTCATCACAATGCTCCAAGACATTGTCATTCAAAATGCTCCATTACCTTTGTCATCAGAATCCTCCATGACACTTGGCATCACAATGCTCCATGCCATTGTCATCACAATGGGCCATTACATATGTCATCACAATGCTCCCTGACACCTATCTTCACAATACTGCATGACCTGGTCATCACAATGCTCCATGCCCTTTTCATCATAATGCGCCATTCCAAATGTCATGACAATAATCCATGAAACTTATTAGACCAATGCTCCTTGCACTTTTCATCACAATGCTCTATGCCCTTGTTATCACAATGATCCCAGACCCCTGTAATCAGAATGCTCCATGCCCCTTTACATCAGTATGCTCCATGAGACTTGTCATCACAAGGCTCCATGGTTTTCTCATCACAATGCTCCAGGACCTTGTCATCACAGTGCTTCACGACATTGTCATGAAAATTCCCAATGGCCCTTGTCATCATAATGCTCCAAGCCCTAGTCATCACAATGCTCCATTATATTTGTCATCACAATCCTTCATTATATTTGGCATCACAATGCTCTATGCCATTGTCATCGCAATGGACCATTACATATGTCATCACAATGCTCCCTGACACCTGTCTTCACAATATTCCATGCCCTTGTCATCACAAAGATCAATGCCCTTGTAATCACAATGCTCCATGCCTTTGTTTTCACAATGTTCCAAGAACCCTGTAATCAGAATGCTCCATGCCCCTTTTCATCAGTATGCTCCATGAGATTTGTCATCACAAGGCTCCATGGTTTTCTCATCACAATGCTCCAGGACATTGTCATCACAATTCTTCAAGACATTGTCCTGAAAATTCTCAATGGCCCTTGTCATCATAATGCTCCAAGCCCTAGTCATCACAATGCTCCATTATATTTGTCATCACAATCCTCCATTACATTTGGCATCACAATGCTCCATGCCATATTTATCGCAATGGACTATGACATATGTCATCACAATGCTCCCTGACAACTGTCTTCAAAATACTCCATGCCCTTGACATCACAATGCTCCATGCCCTTGTCATCACAATGCACCATGTCCACTATCATCACAATAATCTATGAAACTTGTCAGACCAATTCTCCATGCCCCTGTCATCACAATGCTCCATGCCCTTGTCATCACAATGCTCCATGACACCTTTCATCACAATGCTCCGTGACTCCAATGCTCCATGACACCTTTCATCACAATGCTCCGTGACTCCAATCATCACAATGCTTCATGACCTTTGTCATCACAATTGTCCATGCCCTCGTCATCAACAGTCTCTGTGACCATTTTAACCACAATGCTCAATGAACTTTTCATCACAATTCTCTGTGAAACTTGTCATCACAATGCTCCATGTCTTTGTCAAAACAATGCTCCATGACCATTGTCATCACAATGTGCCACGCGCATTTCATCACAATGTTCCAAACCTTGTCATTGCAATGCTCCATAAACCTTGTAATCACAATGGTCCATGCACTTCTCATCAAAATGCGCTCTCACCAGAGATATCACAATGTTCCATCACTAGTCATCACAATACACCCTCATCCTTGTAATCACAATGTTCCATGACACTGTCATCACAATGCTACATCCCCTTATCATCACAATGTTCCATGACCCCTGCCATCACAATGTTCCATAAGCCCTGTCATCAAAATGCTCCATGACACTTTCCATCCCAAAGCTCCAAGACCCCTGCCATCACAATGTTTTATAACCCCTGCCATCAAAATGTTCCATTACACTTTTTATCAAATTGCTGCATGACCCGGTCATCAAAATGCTCCCTGCCCTTCTCATCAAAATGCACCTTGCACTTGTCCTTAAAATGCTCCATTACTTTTGTCATCACAATGTTCCAAGACCCTTTGCATCACAATTCTCCATGTCATTGTCATCACAATGCTCCATGAACACTCTCATCACATTGCACCTTGCCCTTGTCATCACAAAGCTCCATGACACTTGTCATCACAATGCTCCCTGCCCTTGTCATTACAGTCCTGCATGACCCATGTATCACAGTGTTCCGTGCCCTTGTCATCACAATGCTCCATGCCCACTCTCATCACAATAATCCATGAAACATTTCAGACATAAGTTCCATACCCTTCTCATCACAATGCTCCTTTACCCCTGTCATAACAATGCACCATGACCCCTACCATCACAATGTTCCACGGCCTAGTCATCACAAGGTTCCATGATACTTCTCATCGCAATGCTCAAGACCCCGGAAATCACAATGCTCCATGCCCTTGTCATCACAAAGCTCCATGACGCATGTCATCAGAATGTTCCATGGGCTTCTCATCAAAATGCTCCATGCCCTTGTCATCACAATGTTTCAAAACCCTTGTAATCACAATGCTCCATGCCCCTTTTCATCTCAATGCTCCATGAACCCTGTCATCACAATGCACCATGCCCATCATCATAATGCTTCAGGCTATTGTCAGCACAAAGAAATCAAAATTATCCATGACCTCTATCATCACAATGCTCCATGACCCCTATCATCACAATACTCCATGAACGTTTTCAGCCCCATGCTCCATGACACTTGTTATCACAATGATCCATGCCCTTGTCATCACAATGCTCCATGACCCCTGTATTCACAGTGCTCCGTGACGCTTTTCATCACAGTTCTCCATGTCTCCTGTCATCACAATGCTCCATGCTTTTGTCAGCAAAATACTACATGACCTTGTCATTACAATGCTCTATGCGCTTGTCATCACAGTACTCCATTACCATTGTCATCAAAATCCTCCATGAACATTGGGATCTCTTTGCTTCATTCCCTTTGTCATCACAATCCTCCATGCTCCTTGAAATCAAAATGATTCATGACCTCTGTCATCACAGTGCTCCAAAACCTTGTGATCACAATGTTCCATAACACTTGTCATCACAACGCTCCATGATGCCTTTTTCATCACTATTCTTTATGCCGTTTTCATCACAATGCTCCATGCCATTGTCATCAAAATACTCCACAAGCTTTTCATCAGAATGCTCCATGACGCTTGTCATCACAATTCTCCATGCACTTGTCAGCACAATGCTCCCTGACTCTTGTCATCACAATGCTCCATGTGCTTGTCAGGACAATGCTCCATGACACATGTCATCACAATGCACCATACGCTTGTCATTACAGTGCTCCACAATCTCGTCATCATAATTCTCCATAAAACTTCTCATCACAGTGCTCCATGCACTTCTCATCAAAATGATCTCTCACCCCTGATATTACAAAGTTACATCACTATTCGTCACTATACACCCTCACCCCTGTCATCACAATGTTCCATGACTCCTATCATCACAATGCTACATGCACTTATCATCACAATGTTCGATGACCTCTGACATCACATTATTCCAATACCACTGTCATCAAAATGCTCCATGACCCTTTTCATCAAAATGCTCTATGACTCCTGACATCACAATGTTCCATAACACATGTCATCAAAATGTTCCATGACACTTTTCATCAAATTGCTCAATGACCCTGTCATCACACTGCTCCCGGCCTTTCTCATCACAATGCACAACGCCCTTGTCATCAAAATGCTCCATGATCTTTGTCATCACAAAGATCCATTACCCTTGGCATCACAATGCTCCATGTCATTTTCATCACAGTGCTCCATGAACGCTCTCATCACATTGCTCCATGCCCTTGTCATCACAAAGCTCCATAACACATGTCATCAGAATGTTCCATCGCTTCTCATCATAATGCTCTATGCCCTTGCCATCACAATGCTCCATTACCACTGTCATAACAATGCTCCATGACCCCTGCCATCACGATGTTCCATGGCCTTGTTATCACAAGGCTCCATGACCCTTCTCATCACAATGCTCCAAGACCCCTGTAATCACAATGCTCCATGCCCCTTTTCATCTCAATGATCCATGAACCCTGTCATCACAATGCACCATGCCCATCATCATAATGCTTCATGCTATTGTCATCACTATGAAATCAAAATGCTCCATGAACTCTGTCATAAGAATGCTCCAAACCCTTGTGATCACAATATTCCATAACACTTGTCATCACAATGCCCCATGATACTCGTCATCACAATTATCCGTGGTCTTCTCATCACAATGCTCCATGAACTTTGTCATCACAATGCTCAATACCCTCGTCATCAAAATGCTCCCTGACACTTGTTATCTGTATGCTCCTTGAATCCTGTCATGAGAAGGCTCCATGGATTTTTCATCACAATGATACATGCCCTTTTCATCACAGTGCTCCAAGACCCCTGTAATCACAATGTTCCATGCCCTTTTCATCACAAAGTTAAATGACGCATGTCATTAGAATGCTCCTTGGCCTTCTCCTCACAAATCTCCATTCCCTTGTCAGCACAGTCTTCCAAGACCCCTATAATCTCAGTGGTACATGCCCCTTTTCATCAGTATCCTCCATGAGATTTGTCATCACAAGGCTCCATGGTTTTCTTATCACAATGCTCAAGAACATTGTCATCACAATGTTTCACGACCTTGTCATGAAAATTCTCAATGGCCCTTGTCATCATAATGCTCCAGTCCCTAGTCATCACAATGCTCCATTATATTTGTCATCAAAATCCTCCATTACATTTGGCATCACAATGCTCCATGCCATTGTCATCGAAATGGACCGTGACATATGTCATCAAAATGCTCCCTGACACCTTTCTTCAAAATACTCCATGTACTATTTATCACAATGCTCCATGCCCCTGTCATCACAATGCTCCATGCCCTTGTCATCACAATGCTCCATGACCCCTGTCATCACAATGCTCCGTGACTCCAGTCATCACAATGCTTCATAGTATTTGTCATCACAATGGTCCATGCCCGCGTCCTCACAAGGCTCTGTGTCCTTTTTAACCACAATGCTCCATGAACTTTTCATCACAATTCTCCGTGACCCTTATCATCACAATGCTCCATGCCTTTGTCAGAAAAATGCTCCATGACCCTTGTCATTACATTGTGCCACCTGCTTTTCATCCCATCGGTCCTCAAATTTGTCATCGCAATGCTCCATAAACCTTGTAATCACAATGCTCCTTGGATTTCTCATCACAATGCTCCATTACCCCTGTCATAACAATGCTCCATGACCCCTGCCATCACAATGTTCCACGGCCGTGTCATCACAAGGCTCCATGACACTTGACATCACAATGTTCCAAGACCCCTGTAATCACAATGCTCCATGCCCCTTTTCATCAGTATGCTTCATGAGATTTGTCATCACAAGCCTCCATGGTTTCTCATCACAGTGCTCTAGGACCTTATAATCACAATGTTTCACGACTTGTCACGAAAATACTCAATGGCCCGTGTCATCATAATGCTCCAATCCCTAGTCATCACAATGCTCCTTTAAATTTGTCATCACAATCCTCCATTACATTTGGCATCACAATGCTCCCTGCCATTGTCATCGCAATGGAACATGACATATGTCATCACATTGCTCCCTGACACCTGTCTTCACAATACTCCATGACCTTCTCATCACCATGATCCATGCCCATGTCATCACAATGCACCATGTCCACTCTCATCACAATAATCTATGAAGCTTGTCAGACAAATGCACCATGCCCCTGACAACACAATGCTCCATGGCCTTGTCATCACAATACTCCATTACCATTGTCATCACAATCCTCCATGAACCTTGGGATCACATTGCTTCATGCCTTTGTCATCACAATGTGCAAAGACCACTGTAATCACAATGGTCCATGCCCCTTTTCATCAGTATGCTCGATGAGATTTGTCATCACAAGGCTCCATGGTTTCTCATCACAATGCTCCAGGACCTTGTCATCACGTTGCTTCACGACTTGTCATGAAAATTCTCAATGGCCCGTTTCATCATAATGCTCCAAGCCCTAGTCATCACAATGCTCCTTTAAATTTGTCATCACAATCCTCCATTACATTTGGCATCACAATGCTCTATGCCATTGTCATCGCAATGGACCATGACATATGTCATCACAATGCTCCCTGACACCTGTCTTCACAATACTCCATGACCTTCTCATCACCATGATCCATGCCCTTGTCATCACAATGCACCATGTCCACTCTCATGACAATAATCTATGAAACTTGTCAGACCACTGTTCCATGCCCCTGACATCACAATGCTCCATGCCCTTGTCTGCACAATGCTCCATTACCCCTGTCATCACAATGCTCCTTAACTCCAGTCATCACAATGCTTCATTATATTTGTCATCACCATGGTCCATGCCTGCGTCATCAGAAGGCTCTGTGACCTTTGTAACCACAATGCTCCATGAACTTTCCATCACAATGCTCCGTGACTCCTGTCATCACAGTGCTCCAGGCCTTTTTCAGAAAAATGCTCCATGACACTTGTCATCTCAATTTGACACGCGCTTTTCATAACAACGGTCCAAAAATTTGTCATGGCAATGCTCCATAAACTTTGTAATCACAATGCTCCATGTCCTTCTCATCACAATGCTGCATTACCCCTGTCATAACAATGCTCCGTGACCCCTGCCATCACAATGTTCCACGGCCTTGTCATCACAATGCTCCATGACACTTGTCATCACAATGCTCGAAGACCCCTGTAATCACAATGCTCCTTGGCCTTGTCATCACAAACCTCCATGACACATATCATCAGAATGTTCCATGGCCTTCTCATCAAAATGCTCCATGCCCTTGTTTTCAAATTGCTTAATGACCGCTGTAATCACAATGCTACATGCCCCTTTTCATCTCAATGCTCCATGAACCCTGTCATCACAATGCATCATGCCCATAATCATAATGCTTAAGGCAATTGTCATCACAATGAAATCAAAATGCTACATAACCTCTGTCATCACAATGCTCCACATCGTTGTGATCACAATATTCCATAACACTTATCATCACAACACCCCATGACGCTCATAATCACAATTATCCATGGTCTTCTCATCACTATGCTCCATAACCTTTGTCATCACAATGCTCAATACACTTGTCATCACAATGCTCCCTGACGCTTGTCGTCAGTATGCTCCTTGAAAACTGTCATGACAAGGGTCCATGCTTTTTCATCACAATGATCCATGCCCTTTACATCAAAATGCTCCAAGACACCTGTAATCACATTGCTCCATACACTTCTCATCACAGTGCTCCATGACACATTCATCAGAATGCTCCATGTCCTGCTCTTCAAAATGCTCCATGCCCTTGTCATAACAATGCTCAAAGACGCCTGTCATCACAATGCTCCATGCCCCTTTTCATCAGAATACTCCATGAGACTTGTCATCACAAGTCTCCATGGTCTTCTCATCACAATGCTCCAGGACTTTGTCATCACCATGCTCCATTACCTTGTCATCACAATGTTCCATGACCCCTGTCATCACAGTACTCCATGATCATTTTCAGCCTAATGCACCATGACATTCTCATCACAATGCTCCATGATCAATATCATCACAATGCTCCAGGACCACTGTCATCACAACACTCCATTACCCCTCACAACACAGTATTCGGGGACTCTTGTCATCACAATGCTCCATGACACCTGTCATCACAATACTCCATGAACATTTTCAGCCCAATGTTCCATGACACTTGTCATCACAATGATCCATGCCCTTGTCATCCCAATGCTCCATGACCCCTGTATTCACAATGCTATGTGACACATGTCATCACAGTGGTCCATGACACCTGTCATCACAATGCTCCATGCCTTTGTCAGCAAAATGCTACATGACCTTGTCATTACAATGCTCTATGCACTTGTCATCACAATACTCCATTTCCATTGTCATCACAATCCTCCATGAACTTTGGGATCACATTGCTTCATGCCCTTGTCATCACAATGCTCCATGCTCCTTGAAATCAAAATGATCCATGACCTCTGTCATCACAATGCTCCAAAGCCTTGTGATCACAATGTTCCATAACACTTGTCCTCACAACGCTCCATGATGCCTGTCATCACAATAATCCATGCCCTTTTCATCACAATGCTCCATGACCTTTGTCATCACAATTCTCAATACACTTGTCATCACAATGCTCCCTGACACTTGTCGTCAGAATGCTCCTTGAACCCTGTCACGAAAAGGCTCCATGCCTTTTTCATCACAAAGCCCCATGCCCTTTTCATCCCAATGCTCCATGCCATTGTCATCAAAATACTCCACAAGCTTGTCATCAGAATGCTCCATGACCCTTGGCATCACAATTCTCCATGCACTTGTCAGCACAATGCTCCCTGACACTTGTCATCACAATGCTCCAAGCCATTGTCATCACAATGCTCCATTACCTTTGTGATCAGAATCCTCAATGGAAGTTTGCATCACAAAGCTCCATGCCATTGTCATCACAATGGGCCATTACATATGTCATCACAATGCTCCCTGACACCTCCCTTTACAATACTGCATTACCTGGTCATCACAATGCTCCCTGCCATTCTCATCACAATGCACCACACCCTTGTCATCAAAATGCTCCATGACCTTTGTCATCACAAAGCTCCATGACCCTTGGCCTCACAATGCTCCATGTCATTGTCATCACAATGCTCCATGAACCCTCTCATCACATTGCTCCATGCCCTTGTCATCACAAAGCTCCATGGCACTTGTCATCACAATGCTCGATGCCCTTCTCATCACAATGTTCCATGCCCTTGTCATTACAATCCTCCATGACCCATGTATCACAGTGTACCGTGCCCTTGTCATCACAATGCGCCATGCCCACTCTCATCACAATAATCCATGAAATATTTCAGAACAATGCTCAATGCACTTCTCATCACAATGCTCCATTACCTCTGTCATAACAAGCTCCATGACCCCTGCCATCACAATGTTCCACGGCCTTGTCATCACAAGGCTCCAGGACCCTTGTCAGCACAATGCTCCAAGACCCATGTAATCACAATGCTCCATGCCCTTGTCATCACAAAGCTCCATGACGCATGTCATCACAATGTTCCATAGCCTTCGCCTCACAATGCTCCATGCCCTTGTCATCACAATGCTTCAAGACCCCCGTAATCACAATGCTCCATGCCCCTTTTCATAAGAATGCTCCATTAGACTTGTCATCACAAGTCTCCATGGTCATCTCATCACAATGCTCCAAGACCTTGTCATCAACATGCTCCATTCCCTTGTCATCACAATGCTCCATGACCCCTGTCATCACAATACTCCATGCCCATTTTTAGCCCAATGCTCCATGACCCTTGTCATCACAATGATCCATGCCCTTGTCATCACAATGCTCCATGCACTTGTCAGCACAATGCTCCCTGATCCTTGTCATCACAATGCTCCAAACCATTGTCACCACAATGCTCCATTACCTTTGTCATCAGAATCCTCCATGACACTTGGCATCACAATGCTCCATGCCATTGTCATCACAATGCTCCATGACCCCTGTCATCACAATGCTCCGTGACTACAGTCATCACAATGCTTCATAACGTTTGTCATCACAGCAATCCATGCCCGCGTCATCACAAGGCTCTGTGACCTTTGTAACCACAATGCTCCATGAACTTTTCATCACAATGCTCCGTGACCCTTGTCATCACAATGCTCCATGCCTTTGTCAGAACAATGCTCCATGACCCTTGTCATCAAATTGTGCCATGCGCTTTTCACCACAATGATCCACAACCTTGTCATCGCTATGCTCCATAAACCTTGTAATCACAATGCTCCATGCACTTCTCATCCAAATACTCTCTCACATGAGATATCACAATGTTCCATCACTAGTCATCACAATCCTCCCTCACCCCTGTTATCACAATGTTCCATGACCCCTGTCATCACAATGCTACATCCCCTTATCAGCACAATGTTCCATGATCCCTGACATCACAATGTTCCATAACCCTTGTCATCAAAATGCTCCATGACCCTTTTCATCCCAAAGCTCCATGACCCCTGGCATCACAATGTTCTATAACCCCTGGCATCAAAATGTTCCATTACACTTTTCATCAAATTGCTGCATGACCCTGTCCTCAAAATGCTCCCTGCCCTTCTCATCACAATGCACCACACACTTGTCATCAAAATGCTCCATGACCTTTGTCATCACAAAGCTCCATGACCCTTGGCATCACAATGCTCCATGTCATTGTCATCACAATGCTCCATGAACCCTCTCATCACATTGCTCCATGTCCTTGTCATCACAAAGCTCCATGACACTTGTCATCACAATGCTCGATGCCATTCTCATCACAATGCTCCATGACCTTGTCATTACAATCCTCCATGACCCATGTATCACAGTGTACCGTGCCCTTGTCATGACAAACCGCCATGCCCACTCTCATCACAGTAATCCATGAAACATTTCAGATCAATGCTCAATGCCCTTCTCATCACAATGCTCCGTTACCTCTGTCGTAACAATGCTCCATGACACCTGCCATCATAATATTCCACGGCCTTGTCATCACAAGGCTCCATGACCCTTGTCATCACAATGCTCCAAGATCCATGTAATCACAATGCTCCATGCCCTTGTCATCACAAAGCTCCATGACGCATGTCATCAGAATGTTCCATGGTCTTCTCCTCACAATGCTCCATGCCCTTGTCATCACAATGCTCGAAGACTCCAGTAATCACAATGTTCCATTCCCTTTTTCATCAGAATGCTCCATTAGATTTGTCATCACAAGTCTCCATGGTCATCTCCTCACAATGCTCCAAGACCTTGTCATCACCATGCTCCATTCCCTTGTCATCACAATGCTCCATGACCCCTGTCATCACAATACTCCATGAACATTTTCAGCCCAATTCTCTATGACCTTCTCATCACAATGCTCCATGACCAATATCATCACAATGCTCCATGACCACTGTCATCACAACACTCCATGACACCTGACAACACAATGATCCGGGACTCTTGTCATCACAATGCTCCAAGACCCCTGTAATCACAATGCTCCATGACCCCTGTCATCACAATACTCCCTGAACATTTTCAGCCCAATGCTCCAAGACCCTTGTCATCACAATGATCCATGCCCATGTTATCCCAATGTTCCATGACCCATGTATTCACAATGCTCCATGACGCTTGTCATCACAGTGCTCCATGACACCTGTCATCACAATGCTCCATGCCTTTGTCAGCAAAATGCTACATGACCTTGTCATTACAATGCTCTATGCACTTGTCATCACAATACTCCATTTCCATTGTCATCACAATCCTCCATGAACTTTGGGATCACATTGCTTCATGCCCTTGTCATCACAATGCTCCATGCTCCTTGAAATCAAAATGATCCATGACCTCTGTCATCACAATGCTCCAAACCCTTGTGATCACAATGTTCCATAACACTTGTCCTCACAACGCTCCATGATGCCTGTCATCACAATAATCCATGCCCTTTTCATCACAATGCTCCATGACCTTTGTCATCACAATTCTCAATACACTTGTCATCACAATGCTCCCTGACACTTGTCGTCAGAATGCTCCTTGAACCCTGTCACGAAAAGGCTCCATGCCTTTTTCATCACAAAGCCCCATGCCCTTTTCATCCCAATGCTCCATGCCATTGTCATCAAAATACTCCACAAGCTTGTCATCAGAATGCTCCATGACCCTTGGCATCACAATTCTCCATGCACTTGTCAGCACAATGCTCCCTGACACTTGTCATCACAATGCTCCAAGCCATTGTCATCACAATGCTCCATTACCTTTGTGATCAGAATCCTCAATGGAAGTTTGCATCACAAAGCTCCATGCCATTGTCATCACAATGGGCCATTACATATGTCATCACAATGCTCCCTGACACCTCCCTTTACAATACTGCATTACCTGGTCATCACAATGCTCCCTGCCATTCTCATCACAATGCACCACACACTTGTCATCAAAATGCTCCATGACCTTTGTCATCACAAAGCTCCATGACCCTTGGCCTCACAATGCTCCATGTCATTGTCATCACAATGCTCCATGAACCCTCTCATCACATTGCTCCATGCCCTTGTCATCACAAAGCTCCATGGCACTTGTCATCACAATGCTCGATGCCCTTCTCATCACAATGTTCCATGCCCTTGTCATTACAATCCTCCATGACCCATGTATCACAGTGTACCGTGCCCTTGTCATCACAATGCGCCATGCCCACTCTCATCACAATAATCCATGAAATATTTCAGAACAATGCTCAATGCACTTCTCATCACAATGCTCCATTACCTCTGTCATAACAAGCTCCATGACCCCTGCCATCACAATGTTCCACGGCCTTGTCATCACAAGGCTCCAGGACCCTTGTCAGCACAATGCTCCAAGACCCATGTAATCACAATGCTCCATGCCCTTGTCATCACAAAGCTCCATGACGCATGTCATCACAATGTTCCATAGCCTTCGCCTCACAATGCTCCATGCCCTTGTCATCACAATGCTTCAAGACCCCCGTAATCACAATGCTCCATGCCCCTTTTCATAAGAATGCTCCATTAGACTTGTCATCACAAGTCTCCATGGTCATCTCATCACAATGCTCCAAGACCTTGTCATCAACATGCTCCATTCCCTTGTCATCACAATGCTCCATGACCCCTGTCATCACAATACTCCATGCCCATTTTTAGCCCAATGCTCCATGACCCTTGTCATCACAATGATCCATGCCCTTGTCATCACAATGCTCCATGCACTTGTCAGCACAATGCTCCCTGATCCTTGTCATCACAATGCTCCAAACCATTGTCACCACAATGCTCCATTACCTTTGTCATCAGAATCCTCCATGACACTTGGCATCACAATGCTCCATGCCATTGTCATCACAATGCTCCATGACCCCTGTCATCACAATGCTCCGTGACTACAGTCATCACAATGCTTCATAACGTTTGTCATCACAACAATCCATGCCCGCGTCATCACAAGGCTCTGTGACCTTTGTAACCATAATGCTCCATGAACTTTTCATCACAATGCTCCGTGACCCTTGTCATCACAATGCTCCATGCCTTTGTCAGAACAATGCTCCATGACCCTTGTCATCAAATTGTGCCATGCGCTTTTCAACACAATGATCCACAACCTTGTCATCGCTATGCTCCATAAACCTTGTAATCACAATGCTCCATGCACTTCTCATCCAAATACTCTCTCACATGAGATATCACAATGTTCCATCACTAGTCATCACAATCCTCCCTCACCCCTGTTATCACAATGTTCCATGACCCCTGTCATCACAATGCTACATCCCCTTATCAGCACAATGTTCCATGATCCCTGACATCACAATGTTCCATAACCCTTGTCATCAAAATGCTCCATGACCCTTTTCATCCCAAAGCTGCATGACCCCTGGCATCACAATGTTCTATAACCCATGGCATCAAAATGTTCCATTACACTTTTCATCAAATTGCTGCATGACCCTGTCCTCAAAATGCTCCCTGCCCTTCTCATCACAATGCACCACACACTTGTCATCAAAATGCTCCATGACCTTTGTCATCACAAAGCTCCATGACCCTTGGCATCACAATTCTCCATGTCATTGTCATCACAATGCTCCATGAACCCTCTCATCACATTGCTCCATGTCCTTGTCATCACAAAGCTCCATGACTCTTGTCATCACAATGCTCGATGCCATTCTCATCACAATGCTCCATGACCTTGTCATTACAATCATCCATGACCCATGTATCACAGTGTACCGTGCCCTTGTCATGACAAACCGCCATGCCCACTCTCATCACAGTAATCCATGAAACATTTCAGATCAATGCTCAATGCCCTTCTCATCACAATGCTCCGTTACCTCTGTCGTAACAATGCTCCATGACACCTGCCATCATAATATTCCACGGCCTTGTCATCACAAGGCTCCATGACCCTTGTCATCACAATGCTCCAAGATCCATGTAATCACAATGCTCCATGCCCTTGTAATCACAAAGCTCCATGACGAATGTCATCAGAATGTTCCATGGTCTTCTCCTCACAATGCTCCATGCCCTTGTCATCACAATGCTCGAAGACTCCAGTAATCGCAATGTTCCATTCCCTTTTTAATCAGAATGCTCCATTAGATTTGTCATCACAAGTCTCCATGGTCATCTCCTCACAATGCTCCAAGACCTTGTCATCACCATGCTCCATTCCCTTGTCATCACAATGCTCCATGACACCTGTCATCACAATACTCCATGAACATTTTCAGCCCAATTCTCTATGACCTTCTCATCACAATGCTCCATGACCAATATCATCACAATGCTCCATGACCACTGTCATCACAACACTCCATGACACCTGACAACACAATGATCCGGGACTCTTGTCATCACAATGCTCCAAGACCCCTGTAATCACAATGCTCCATGACCCCTGTCATCACAATACTCCATGAACATTTTCAGCCCAATGCTCCATGACACTTGTCATCACAATGATCCATGCCCATGTTATCCCAATGTTCCATGACCCATGTATTCACAATGCTCCATGACGCTTGTCATCACAGTGCTCCATGACACCTGTCATCACAATGCTCCATGCCTTTGTCAGCAAAATGCTACATGACCTTGTCATTACAATGCTCTATGCACTTGTCATCACAATACTCCATTTCCATTGTCATCACAATCCTCCATGAACTTTGGGATCACATTGCTTCATGCCCTTGTCATCACAATGCTCCATGCTCCTTGAAATCAAAATGATCCATGACCTCTGTCATCACAATGCTCCAAACCCTTGTGATCACAATGTTCCACAACACTTGTCCTCACAACGCTCCATGATGCCTGTCATCACAATAATCCATGCCCTTTTCATCACAATGCTCCATGACCTTTGTCATCACAATTCTCAATACACTTGTCATCACAATGCTCCCTGACACTTGTCGTCAGAATGCTCCTTGAACCCTGTCACGAAAAGGCTCCATGCCTTTTTCATCACAAAGCCCCATGCCCTTTTCATCCCAATGCTCCATGCCATTGTCATCAAAATACTCCACAAGCTTGTCATCAGAATGCTCCATGACCCTTGGCATCACAATTCTCCATGCACTTGTCAGCACAATGCTCCCTGACACTTGTCATCACAATGCTCCAAGCCATTGTCATCACAATGCTCCATTACCTTTGTGATCAGAATCCTCAATGGAAGTTTGCATCACAATGCTCCATGCCATTGTCATCACAATGGGCCATTACATATGTCATCACAATGCTCCCTGACACCTCTCTTTACAATACTGCATTACCTGGTCATCACAATGCTCCCTGCCGTTCTCATCACAATGCACCACACCCTTGTCATCACAATGCTCCATGCCCTTGTCATCACAAAGCTCCATGACGCATGTCATCACAATGTTCCATGGCCTTCGCCTCACAATGCTCCATGCCCTTGTCATCACAATGCTTCAAGACCCCCGTAATCACAATTTTCCATGCCCCTTTTCATAAGAATGCTCCATGAGACTTGTCATCACAAGTCTCCATGTTCATCTCATCACAATGCTCCAAGACCTTGTCATCAACATGCTCCATTCCCTTGTAATCACAATGCTCCATGACCCCTGTCATCACAATTCTCCATGCACATTTTTAGCCCAATGCTCCATGACCCTTGTCATCACAATGATCCATGCTCTTGTCATCACAATGCTCCATGCACTTGTCAGCACAATGCTCCCTGATCCTTGTCATCACAATGCTCCAAACCATTGTCACCACAATGCTCCATTACCTTTGTCATCAGAATCCTCCATGACACTTGGCATCACAATGCTCCATGCCATTGTCATCACAATGCTCCATGACCCCTGTCATCACAATGCTCCGTGACTACAGTCATCACAATGCTTCATAACGTTTGTCATCACAACAATCCATGCCCGCGTCATCACAAGGCTCTGTGACCTTTGTAACCACAATGCTCCATGAACTTTTCATCACAATGCTCCGTGACCCTTGTCATCACAATGCTCCATGCCTTTGTCAGAACAATGCTCCATGACCCTTGTCATCAAATTGTGCCATGCGCTTTTCAACACAATGATCCACAACCTTGTCATCGCTATGCTCCATAAACCTTGTAATCACAATGCTCCATGCACTTCTCATCCAAATACTCTCTCACATGAGATATCACAATGTTCCATCACTAGTCATCACAATCCTCCCTCACCCCTGTTATCACAATGTTCCATGACCCCTGTCATCACAATGCTACATCCCCTTATCAGCACAATGTTCCATGACCCCTGACATCACAATGTTCCATAACCCTTGTCATCAAAATGCTCCATGACCCTTTTCATCTCAAAGCTCCATGACCCCTGGCATCACAATGTTCTATAACCCCTGGCATCAAAATGTTCCATTTCACTTTTCATCAAATTGCTGCATGACCCTGTCCTCAAAATGCTCCCTGCCCTTCTCATCACAATGCACCACACACTTGTCATCAAAATGCTCCATGACCTTTGTCATCACAAAGCTCCATGACCCTTGGCATCACAATGCTCCATGTCATTGTCATCACAATGCTCCATGAACCCTCTCATCACATTGCTCCATGTCCTTGTCATCACAAACCTCCATGACACTTGTCATCACAATGCTCGATGCCATTCTCATCACAATGCTCCATGACCTTGTCATTACAATCCTCCATGACCCATGTATCACAGTGTACCGTGCCCTTGTCATGACAAACCGCCATGCCCACTCTCATCACAGTAATCCATGAAACATTTCAGATCAATGCTCAATGCCCTTCTCATCACAATGCTCCGTTACCTCTGTCGTAACAATGCTCCATGACACCTGCCATCATAATATTCCACGGCCTTGTCATCACAAGGCTCCATGACCCTTGTCATCACAATGCTCCAAGATCCATGTAATCACAATGCTCCATGCCCTTGTCATCACAAAGCTCCATGACGCATGTCATCAGAATGTTCCATGGTCTTCTCCTCACAATGCTCCATGCCCTTGTCATCACAATGCTCGAAGACTCCAGTAATCACAATGTTCCATTCCCTTTTTCATCAGAATGCTCCATTAGATTTGTCATCACAAGTCTCCATGGTCATCTCCTCACAATGCTTCAAGACCTTGTCATCACCATGGTCCATTCCCTTGTCATCACAATGCTCCATGACACCTGTCATCACAATACTCCATGAACATTTTCAGCCCAATTCTCTATGACCTTCTCATCACAATGCTCCATGACCAATATCATCACAATGCTCCATGACCACTGTCATCACAACACTCCATGACACCTGACAACACAATGATCCGGGACTCTTGTCATCACAATGCTCCACGACCCCTGTAATCACAATGCTCCATGACCCCTGTCATCACAATACTCCATGAACATTTTCAGCCCAATGCTCCATGACACTTGTCATCACAATGATCCATGCCCATGTTATCCCAATGTTCCATGACCCATGTATTCCCAATGCTCCATGACGCTTGTCATCACAGTGCTCCATGACACCTGTCATCACAATGCTCCATGCCTTTGTCAGCAAAATGCTACATGACCTTGTCATTACAATGCTCTATGCACTTGTCATCACAATGCTCCATTTCCATTGTCATCACAATCCTCCATGAACTTTGGGATCACATTGCTTCATGCCCTTGTCATCACAATGCTCCATGCTCCTTGAAATCAAAATGATCCATGACCTCTGTCATCACAATGCTCCAAACCCTTGTGATCACAATGTTCCACAACACTTGTCCTCACAACGCTCCATGATGCCTGTCATCACAATAATCCATGCCCTTTTCATCACAATGCTCCATGACCTTTGTCATCACAATTCTCAATACACTTGTCATCACAATGCTCCCTGACACTTGTCGTCAGAATGCTCCTTGAACCCTGTCACGAAAAGGCTCCATGCCTTTTTCATCACAAAGCCCCATGCCCTTTTCATCCCAATGCTCCATGCCATTGTCATCAAAATACTCCACAAGCTTGTCATCAGAATGCTCCATGACCCTTGGCATCACAATTCTCCATGCACTTGTCAGCACAATGCTCCCTGACACTTGTCATCACAATGCTCCAAGCCATTGTCATCACAATGCTCCATTACCTTTGTGATCAGAATCCTCAATGGAAGTTTGCATCACAATGCTCCATGCCATTGTCATCACAATGGGCCATTACATATGTCATCACAATGCTCCCTGACACCTCTCTTTACAATACTGCATTACCTGGTCATCACAATGCTCCCTGCCGTTCTCATCACAATGCACCACACCCTTGTCATCACAATGCTCCATGCCCTTGTCATCACAAAGCTCCATGACGCATGTCATCACAATGTTCCATGGCCTTCGCCTCACAATGCTCCATGCCCTTGTCATCACAATGCTTCAAGACCCCCGTAATCACAATTTTCCATGCCCCTTTTCATAAGAATGCTCCATGAGACTTGTCATCACAAGTCTCCATGTTCATCTCATCACAATGCTCCAAGACCTTGTCATCAACATGCTCCATTCCCTTGTAATCACAATGCTCCATGACCCCTGTCATCACAATTCTCCATGCACATTTTTAGCCCAATGCTCCATGACCCTTGTCATCACAATGATCCATGCTCTTGTCATCACAATGCTCCATGCACTTGTCAGCACAATGCTCCCTGATCCTTGTCATCACAATGCTCCAAACCATTGTCACCACAATGCTCCATTACCTTTGTCATCAGAATCCTCCATGACACTTGGCATCACAATGCTCCATGCCATTGTCATCACAATGCTCCATGACCCCTGTCATCACAATGCTCCGTGACTACAGTCATCACAATGCTTCATAACGTTTATCATCACAACAATCCATGCCCGCGTCATCACAAGGCTCTGTGACCTTTGTAACCACAATGCTCCATGAACTTTTCATCACAATGCTCCGTGACCCTTGTCATCACAATGCTCCATGCCTTTGTCAGAACAATGCTCCATGACCCTTGTCATCAAATTGTGCCATGCACTTTTCAACACAATGATCCACAACCTTGTCATCGCTATGCTCCATAAACCTTGTAATCACAATGCTCCATGCACTTCTCATCCAAATACTCTCTCACATGATATATCACAATGTTCCATCACTAGTCATCACAATCCTCCCTCACCCCTGTTATCACAATGTTCCATGACCCCTGTCATCACAATGCTACATCCCCTTATCAGCACAATGTTCCATGACCCCTGACATCACAATGTTCCATAACCCTTGTCATCAAAATGCTCCATGACCCTTTTCATCTCAAAGCTCCATGACCCCTGGCATCACAATGTTCTATAACCCCTGGCATCAAAATGTTCCATTACACTTTTCATCAAATTGCTGCATGACCCTGTCCTCAAAATGCTCCCTGCCCTTCTCATCACAATGCACCACACACTTGTCATCAAAATGCTCCATGACCTTTGTCATCACAAAGCTCCATGACCCTTGGCATCACAATGCTCCATGTCATTGTCATCACAATGCTCCATGAACCCTCTCATCACATTGCTCCATGTCCTTGTCATCACAAAGCTCCATGACACTTGTCATCACAATGCTCGATGCCATTCTCATCACAATGCTCCATGACCTTGTCATTACAATCCTCCATGACCCATGTATCACAGTGTACCGTGCCCTTGTCATGACAAACCGCCATGCCCACTCTCATCACAGTAATCCATGAAACATTTCAGATCAATGCTCAATGCCCTTCTCATCACAATGCTCCGTTACCTCTGTCGTAACAATGCTCCATGACACCTGCCATCATAATATTCCACGGCCTTGTCATCACAAGGCTCCATGACCCTTGTCATCACAATGCTCCAAGATCCATGTAATCACAATGCTCCATGCCCTTGTCATCACAAAGCTCCATGACGCATGTCATCAGAATATTCCATGGTCTTCTCCTCACAATGCTCCATGCCCTTGTCATCACAATGCTCGAAGACTCCAGTAATCACAATGTTCCATTCCCTTTTTCATCAGAATGCTCCATTAGATTTGTCATCACAAGTCTCCATGGTCATCTCCTCACAATGCTCCAAGACCTTGTCATCACCATGCTCCATTCCCTTGTCATCACAATGCTCCATGACCCCTGTCATCACAATACTCCATGAACATTTTCAGCCCAATTCTCTATGACCTTCTCATCACAATGCTCCATGACCAATATCATCACAATGCTCCATGACCACTGTCATCACAACACTCCATGACACCTGACAACACAATGATCCGGGACTCTTGTCCTCACAATGCTCCAAGACCCCTGTAATCACAATGCTCCATGACCCCTGTCATCACAATACTCCATGAACATTTTCAGCCCATTGCTCCATGACCCTTGTCATCACAATGATCCATGCCCATGTTATCCCAATGTTCCATGACCCATGTATTCACAATGCTCCATGACGCTTGTCATCACAGTGCTCCATGACACCTGTCATCACAATGCTCCATGCCTTTGTCAGCAAAATGCTACATGACCTTGTCATTACAATGCTCTATGCACTTGTCATCACAATACTCCATTTCCATTGTCATCACAATCCTCCATGAACTTTGGGATCACATTGCTTCATGCCCTTGTCATCACAATGCTCCATGCTCCTTGAAATCAAAATGATCCATGACCTCTGTCATCACAATGCTCCAAACCGTTGTGATCACAATGTTCCATAACACTTGTCCTCACAACGCTCCATGATGCCTGTCATCACAATAATCCATGCCCTTTTCATCACAATGCTCCATCACCTTTGTCATCACAATTCTCAATACACTTGTCATCACAATGCTCCCTGACACTTGTCGTCAGAATGCTCCTTGAACCCTGTCACGAAAAGGCTCCATGCCTTTTTCATCACAAAGCCCCATGCCCTTTTCATCCCAATGCTCCATGCCATTGTCATCAAAATACTCCACATGCTTGTCATCAGAATGCTCCATGACCCTTGTCATCACAATTCTCCATGCACTTGTCAGCACAATGCTCCCTGACACTTGTCATCACAATGCTCCAAGCCATTGTCATCACAATGCTCCATTACCTTTGTGGTCAGAATCCTCAATGGAAGTTTGCATCACAAAGCTCCATGCCATTGTCATCACAATGGGCCATTACATATGTCATCACAATGCTCCCTGACACCTCTCTTTACAATACTGCATTACCTGGTCATCACAATGCTCCCTGCCGTTCCCATCACAATGCACCACACCCTTGTCATCAAAATGCTCCATGACCTTTGTCATCACAAAGCTCCATGACCCTTGGCATCACAATGATTCATGTCATTGTCATCACAATGCTCCATGAACCCTCTCATCACATTGCTCCATGCCCTTGTCAACACAAAGCTCCATGGCACTTGTCATCACAATGCTCGATGCCCTTCTCATCACAATGCTCCATGCCCTTGTCATTACAATCCTCCATGACCCATGTATCACAGTGTACCCTGCCCTTGTCATCACAATGCGCCATGCCCACTCTCATCACAATAATCCATGAAATATTTCAGAAAAAAGCTCAATGCACTTCTCATCACAATGCTCCATTACCTCTGTCATAACAAGCTCCATGACCCCTGCCATCACAATGTTCCACGGCCTTGTCATCACAAGGCTCCAGGACCCTTGTCAGCACAATGCTCCAAGACCCATGTAATCACAATGCTCCATGCCCTTGTCATCACAAAGCTCCATGACGCATGTCATCACAATGTTCCATGGCCTTCGCCTCACAATGCTCCATGCCCTTGTCATCACAATGCTTCAAGACCCCCGTAATCACAATGCTCCATGCCCCTTGGCATAAGAATGCTCCATTAGACTTGTCATCACAAGTCTCCATGGTCATCTCCTCACAATGCTCCAAGACCTTGTCATCACCATGCTCCATACCCTTGTCATGACAATGCTCCATGACCCCTGTCATCACAATACTCCATGAACATTTTCAGCCCAATTCTCTATGACCTTCTCATCACAATGCTCCATGACCAATATCATCACAATGCTCCATGACCACTGTCATCACAACACTCCATGACACCTGACAACACAATGATCCGGGACACTTGTCATCACTCTGCTCCAAGACCCCTGTAATCACAATGCTCCATGACCCCTGTCATCACAATACTCCATGAACATTTTCAGCCCAATGCTCCATGACACTTGTCATCACAATGATCCATGCCCATGTTATCCCAATGTTCCATGACCCATGTATTCACAATGCTCCATGACGCTTGTCATCACAGTGCTCCATGACACCTGTCATCACAATGCTCCATGCCTTTGTCAGCAAAATGCTACATGACCTTGTCATTACAATGCTCTATGCACTAGTCATCACAATACTCCATTTCCATTGTCATCACAATCCTCCATTAACTTTGGGATCACATTGCTTCATGCCCTTGTCATCACAAAGCTCCATGCTCCTTGAAATCAAAATGATCCATGACCTCTCTCATCACCATGCTCCAAACCCTTGTGATCACAATGTTCCATAACACTTGTCCTCACAACGCTCCATGATGCCTGTCATCACAATAATCCATGCCCTTTTCATCACAATGCTCCATGACCTTTGTCATCACAATTCTCAATACATTTGTCATCACAATGCTCCCTGACACTTGTCGTCAGAATGCTCCTTGAACCCTGTCACGAAAAGGCTCCATGCCTTTTTCATCACAAAGCCCCATGCCCTTTTCATCCCAATGCTCCATGCCATTGTCATCAAAATACTCCACACGCTTGTCATCAGAATGCTCCATGACCCTTGTCATCACAATGCTCCATGCACTTGTCAGCACAATGCTCCCTGACCCTTGTCATCACAATGCTCCAAGACATTGTCATTCAAAATGCTCCATTACCTTTGTCATCAGAATCCTCCATGACACTTGGCATCACAATGCTCCATGCCATTGTCATCACAATGGGCCATTACATATGTCATCACAATGCTCCCTGACACCTATCTTCACAATACTGCATGACCTGGTCATCACAATGCTCCATGCCCTTTTCATCATAATGCGCCATTCCAAATGTCA
Organism: Mesoplodon densirostris; assembly: GCF_025265405.1. Taxonomy (NCBI): domain Eukaryota; kingdom Metazoa; phylum Chordata; class Mammalia; order Artiodactyla; family Ziphiidae; genus Mesoplodon; species Mesoplodon densirostris. The sequence goes on along the minus strand of NW_026778195.1, from coordinate 9,355,688 downwards.
TGACAATAATCCATGAAACTTATTAGACCAATGCTCCTTGCACTTTTCATCACAATGCTCTATGCCCTTGTTATCACAATGATCCCAGACCCCTGTAATCAGAATGCTCCATGCCCCTTTACATCAGTATGCTCCATGAGACTTGTCATCACAAGGCTCCATGGTTTTCTCATCACAATGCTCCAGGACCTTGTCATCACAGTGCTTCACGACATTGTCATGAAAATTCCCAATGGCCCTTGTCATCATAATGCTCCAAGCCCTAGTCATCACAATGCTCCATTATATTTGTCATCACAATCCTTCATTATATTTGGCATCACAATGCTCTATGCCATTGTCATCGCAATGGACCATTACATATGTCATCACAATGCTCCCTGACACCTGTCTTCACAATATTCCATGCCCTTGTCATCACAAAGATCAATGCCCTTGTAATCACAATGCTCCATGCCTTTGTTTTCACAATGTTCCAAGAACCCTGTAATCAGAATGCTCCATGCCCCTTTTCATCAGTATGCTCCATGAGATTTGTCATCACAAGGCTCCATGGTTTTCTCATCACAATGCTCCAGGACCTTGTCATCACAATTCTTCAAGACATTGTCCTGAAAATTCTCAATGGCCCTTGTCATCATAATGCTCCAAGCCCTAGTCATCACAATGCTCCATTATATTTGTCATCACAATCCTCCATTACATTTGGCATCACAATGCTCCATGCCATATTTATCGCAATGGACTATGACATATGTCATCACAATGCTCCCTGACAACTGTCTTCAAAATACTCCATGCCCTTGACATCACAATGCTCCATGCCCTTGTCATCACAATGCACCATGTCCACTATCATCACAATAATCTATGAAACTTGTCAGACCAATTCTCCATGCCCCTGTCATCACAATGCTCCATGCCCTTGTCATCACAATGCTCCATGACACCTTTCATCACAATGCTCCGTGACTCCAATGCTCCATGACACCTTTCATCACAATGCTCCGTGACTCCAATCATCACAATGCTTCATGACCTTTGTCATCACAATTGTCCATGCCCTCGTCATCAACAGTCTCTGTGACCATTTTAACCACAATGCTCAATGAACTTTTCATCACAATTCTCTGTGAAACTTGTCATCACAATGCTCCATGTCTTTGTCAAAACAATGCTCCATGACCATTGTCATCACAATGTGCCACGCGCATTTCATCACAATGTTCCAAACCTTGTCATTGCAATGCTCCATAAACCTTGTAATCACAATGGTCCATGCACTTCTCATCAAAATGCGCTCTCACCAGAGATATCACAATGTTCCATCACTAGTCATCACAATACACCCTCATCCTTGTAATCACAATGTTCCATGACACTGTCATCACAATGCTACATCCCCTTATCATCACAATGTTCCATGACCCCTGCCATCACAATGTTCCATAAGCCCTGTCATCAAAATGCTCCATGACACTTTCCATCCCAAAGCTCCAAGACCCCTGCCATCACAATGTTTTATAACCCCTGCCATCAAAATGTTCCATTACACTTTTTATCAAATTGCTGCATGACCCGGTCATCAAAATGCTCCCTGCCCTTCTCATCAAAATGCACCTTGCACTTGTCCTTAAAATGCTCCATTACTTTTGTCATCACAATGTTCCAAGACCCTTTGCATCACAATTCTCCATGTCATTGTCATCACAATGCTCCATGAACACTCTCATCACATTGCACCTTGCCCTTGTCATCACAAAGCTCCATGACACTTGTCATCACAATGCTCCCTGCCCTTGTCATTACAGTCCTGCATGACCCATGTATCACAGTGTTCCGTGCCCTTGTCATCACAATGCTCCATGCCCACTCTCATCACAATAATCCATGAAACATTTCAGACATAAGTTCCATACCCTTCTCATCACAATGCTCCTTTACCCCTGTCATAACAATGCACCATGACCCCTACCATCACAATGTTCCACGGCCTAGTCATCACAAGGTTCCATGATACTTCTCATCGCAATGCTCAAGACCCCGGAAATCACAATGCTCCATGCCCTTGTCATCACAAAGCTCCATGACGCATGTCATCAGAATGTTCCATGGGCTTCTCATCAAAATGCTCCATGCCCTTGTCATCACAATGTTTCAAAACCCTTGTAATCACAATGCTCCATGCCCCTTTTCATCTCAATGCTCCATGAACCCTGTCATCACAATGCACCATGCCCATCATCATAATGCTTCAGGCTATTGTCAGCACAAAGAAATCAAAATTATCCATGACCTCTATCATCACAATGCTCCATGACCCCTATCATCACAATACTCCATGAACGTTTTCAGCCCCATGCTCCATGACACTTGTTATCACAATGATCCATGCCCTTGTCATCACAATGCTCCATGACCCCTGTATTCACAATGCTCCGTGACGCTTTTCATCACAGTTCTCCATGTCTCCTGTCATCACAATGCTCCATGCTTTTGTCAGCAAAATACTACATGACCTTGTCATTACAATGCTCTATGCGCTTGTCATCACAGTACTCCATTACCATTGTCATCAAAATCCTCCATGAACATTGGGATCTCTTTGCTTCATTCCCTTTGTCATCACAATCCTCCATGCTCCTTGAAATCAAAATGATTCATGACCTCTGTCATCACAGTGCTCCAAAACCTTGTGATCACAATGTTCCATAACACTTGTCATCACAACGCTCCATGATGCCTTTTTCATCACTATTCTTTATGCCGTTTTCATCACAATGCTCCATGCCATTGTCATCAAAATACTCCACAAGCTTTTCATCAGAATGCTCCATGACGCTTGTCATCACAATTCTCCATGCACTTGTCAGCACAATGCTCCCTGACTCTTGTCATCACAATGCTCCATGTGCTTGTCAGGACAATGCTCCATGACACATGTCATCACAATGCACCATACGCTTGTCATTACAGTGCTCCACAATCTCGTCATCATAATTCTCCATAAAACTTCTCATCACAGTGCTCCATGCACTTCTCATCAAAATGATCTCTCACCCCTGATATTACAAAGTTACATCACTATTCGTCACTATACACCCTCACCCCTGTCATCACAATGTTCCATGACTCCTATCATCACAATGCTACATGCACTTATCATCACAATGTTCGATGACCTCTGACATCACATTATTCCAATACCACTGTCATCAAAATGCTCCATGACCCTTTTCATCAAAATGCTCTATGACTCCTGACATCACAATGTTCCATAACACATGTCATCAAAATGTTCCATGACACTTTTCATCAAATTGCTCAATGACCCTGTCATCACACTGCTCCCGGCCTTTCTCATCACAATGCACAACGCCCTTGTCATCAAAATGCTCCATGATCTTTGTCATCACAAAGATCCATTACCCTTGGCATCACAATGCTCCATGTCATTTTCATCACAGTGCTCCATGAACGCTCTCATCACATTGCTCCATGCCCTTGTCATCACAAAGCTCCATAACACATGTCATCAGAATGTTCCATCGCTTCTCATCATAATGCTCTATGCCCTTGCCATCACAATGCTCCATTACCACTGTCATAACAATGCTCCATGACCCCTGCCATCACGATGTTCCATGGCCTTGTTATCACAAGGCTCCATGACCCTTCTCATCACAATGCTCCAAGACCCCTGTAATCACAATGCTCCATGCCCCTTTTCATCTCAATGATCCATGAACCCTGTCATCACAATGCACCATGCCCATCATCATAATGCTTCATGCTATTGTCATCACTATGAAATCAAAATGCTCCATGAACTCTGTCATAAGAATGCTCCAAACCCTTGTGATCACAATATTCCATAACACTTGTCATCACAATGCCCCATGATACTCGTCATCACAATTATCCGTGGTCTTCTCATCACAATGCTCCATGAACTTTGTCATCACAATGCTCAATACCCTCGTCATCAAAATGCTCCCTGACACTTGTTATCTGTATGCTCCTTGAATCCTGTCATGAGAAGGCTCCATGGATTTTTCATCACAATGATACATGCCCTTTTCATCACAGTGCTCCAAGACCCCTGTAATCACAATGTTCCATGCCCTTTTCATCACAAAGTTAAATGACGCATGTCATTAGAATGCTCCTTGGCCTTCTCCTCACAAATCTCCATTCCCTTGTCAGCACAGTCTTCCAAGACCCCTATAATCTCAGTGGTACATGCCCCTTTTCATCAGTATCCTCCATGAGATTTGTCATCACAAGGCTCCATGGTTTTCTTATCACAATGCTCAAGAACATTGTCATCACAATGTTTCACGACCTTGTCATGAAAATTCTCAATGGCCCTTGTCATCATAATGCTCCAGTCCCTAGTCATCACAATGCTCCATTATATTTGTCATCAAAATCCTCCATTACATTTGGCATCACAATGCTCCATGCCATTGTCATCGAAATGGACCGTGACATATGTCATCAAAATGCTCCCTGACACCTTTCTTCAAAATACTCCATGTACTATTTATCACAATGCTCCATGCCCCTGTCATCACAATGCTCCATGCCCTTGTCATCACAATGCTCCATGACCCCTGTCATCACAATGCTCCGTGACTCCAGTCATCACAATGCTTCATAGTATTTGTCATCACAATGGTCCATGCCCGCGTCCTCACAAGGCTCTGTGTCCTTTTTAACCACAATGCTCCATGAACTTTTCATCACAATTCTCCGTGACCCTTATCATCACAATGCTCCATGCCTTTGTCAGAAAAATGCTCCATGACCCTTGTCATTACATTGTGCCACCTGCTTTTCATCCCATCGGTCCTCAAATTTGTCATCGCAATGCTCCATAAACCTTGTAATCACAATGCTCCTTGGATTTCTCATCACAATGCTCCATTACCCCTGTCATAACAATGCTCCATGACCCCTGCCATCACAATGTTCCACGGCCGTGTCATCACAAGGCTCCATGACACTTGACATCACAATGTTCCAAGACCCCTGTAATCACAATGCTCCATGCCCCTTTTCATCAGTATGCTTCATGAGATTTGTCATCACAAGCCTCCATGGTTTCTCATCACAGTGCTCTAGGACCTTATAATCACAATGTTTCACGACTTGTCACGAAAATACTCAATGGCCCGTGTCATCATAATGCTCCAATCCCTAGTCATCACAATGCTCCTTTAAATTTGTCATCACAATCCTCCATTACATTTGGCATCACAATGCTCCCTGCCATTGTCATCGCAATGGAACATGACATATGTCATCACATTGCTCCCTGACACCTGTCTTCACAATACTCCATGACCTTCTCATCACCATGATCCATGCCCATGTCATCACAATGCACCATGTCCACTCTCATCACAATAATCTATGAAGCTTGTCAGACAAATGCACCATGCCCCTGACAACACAATGCTCCATGGCCTTGTCATCACAATACTCCATTACCATTGTCATCACAATCCTCCATGAACCTTGGGATCACATTGCTTCATGCCTTTGTCATCACAATGTGCAAAGACCACTGTAATCACAATGGTCCATGCCCCTTTTCATCAGTATGCTCGATGAGATTTGTCATCACAAGGCTCCATGGTTTCTCATCACAATGCTCCAGGACCTTGTCATCACGTTGCTTCACGACTTGTCATGAAAATTCTCAATGGCCCGTTTCATCATAATGCTCCAAGCCCTAGTCATCACAATGCTCCTTTAAATTTGTCATCACAATCCTCCATTACATTTGGCATCACAATGCTCTATGCCATTGTCATCGCAATGGACCATGACATATGTCATCACAATGCTCCCTGACACCTGTCTTCACAATACTCCATGACCTTCTCATCACCATGATCCATGCCCTTGTCATCACAATGCACCATGTCCACTCTCATGACAATAATCTATGAAACTTGTCAGACCACTGTTCCATGCCCCTGACATCACAATGCTCCATGCCCTTGTCTGCACAATGCTCCATTACCCCTGTCATCACAATGCTCCTTAACTCCAGTCATCACAATGCTTCATTATATTTGTCATCACCATGGTCCATGCCTGCGTCATCAGAAGGCTCTGTGACCTTTGTAACCACAATGCTCCATGAACTTTCCATCACAATGCTCCGTGACTCCTGTCATCACAGTGCTCCAGGCCTTTTTCAGAAAAATGCTCCATGACACTTGTCATCTCAATTTGACACGCGCTTTTCATAACAACGGTCCAAAAATTTGTCATGGCAATGCTCCATAAACTTTGTAATCACAATGCTCCATGTCCTTCTCATCACAATGCTGCATTACCCCTGTCATAACAATGCTCCGTGACCCCTGCCATCACAATGTTCCACGGCCTTGTCATCACAATGCTCCATGACACTTGTCATCACAATGCTCGAAGACCCCTGTAATCACAATGCTCCTTGGCCTTGTCATCACAAACCTCCATGACACATATCATCAGAATGTTCCATGGCCTTCTCATCAAAATGCTCCATGCCCTTGTTTTCAAATTGCTTAATGACCGCTGTAATCACAATGCTACATGCCCCTTTTCATCTCAATGCTCCATGAACCCTGTCATCACAATGCATCATGCCCATAATCATAATGCTTAAGGCAATTGTCATCACAATGAAATCAAAATGCTACATAACCTCTGTCATCACAATGCTCCACATCGTTGTGATCACAATATTCCATAACACTTATCATCACAACACCCCATGACGCTCATAATCACAATTATCCATGGTCTTCTCATCACTATGCTCCATAACCTTTGTCATCACAATGCTCAATACACTTGTCATCACAATGCTCCCTGACGCTTGTCGTCAGTATGCTCCTTGAAAACTGTCATGACAAGGGTCCATGCTTTTTCATCACAATGATCCATGCCCTTTACATCAAAATGCTCCAAGACACCTGTAATCACATTGCTCCATACACTTCTCATCACAGTGCTCCATGACACATTCATCAGAATGCTCCATGTCCTGCTCTTCAAAATGCTCCATGCCCTTGTCATAACAATGCTCAAAGACGCCTGTCATCACAATGCTCCATGCCCCTTTTCATCAGAATACTCCATGAGACTTGTCATCACAAGTCTCCATGGTCTTCTCATCACAATGCTCCAGGACTTTGTCATCACCATGCTCCATTACCTTGTCATCACAATGTTCCATGACCCCTGTCATCACAGTACTCCATGATCATTTTCAGCCTAATGCACCATGACATTCTCATCACAATGCTCCATGATCAATATCATCACAATGCTCCAGGACCACTGTCATCACAACACTCCATTACCCCTCACAACACAGTATTCGGGGACTCTTGTCATCACAATGCTCCATGACACCTGTCATCACAATACTCCATGAACATTTTCAGCCCAATGTTCCATGACACTTGTCATCACAATGATCCATGCCCTTGTCATCCCAATGCTCCATGACCCCTGTATTCACAATGCTATGTGACACATGTCATCACAGTGGTCCATGACACCTGTCATCACAATGCTCCATGCCTTTGTCAGCAAAATGCTACATGACATTGTCATTACAATGTTCTATGTGCTTGTCATCACAATACTCCATTACCATTGTCTTCAAAATCCTCCATGAACCTTGGGATAACACTGTTTCATGCCCTTGTCATCACAGTGCTCCATGATCCTTGAAATCAAAATGATTCATGACCGGTTTCATCACAATGCTCCAAACACTTGTGATCACAATGTTCCATAACACTTGTCATGACAACGCTCCATGATGCCTGTCATCAAAATACTCCATGCCCTTTTCATCACAATGCTCCATGACCTTTGTCATAACAATTCTCAATACACTTGTCATCACAATGCTCCCTGACACTTGTCGTCAGAATGCTCCATGAACCCTGTCACAAAAAGGCTCCATGCCTTTTTCATCACAATGCCACATGCAGTTTTCATCACAATGCTCCATGCCATTGTCATCCAAATACTCCACAAGCTTGTCATCAGAATGCTCCATGACCCTTGTCATTACAATTCTCCATGCACTTACCAGCACTATGCTCCCTGATCCTTTTCATCACAATGCTCCAAGCCATTGTCATCACAATGTTCCATTACATTTGTCATCAGAATCCTCCATGACACTTGCATCACAATGCTCCATGCCATTGTAATCACAATGGGTCATTACATATGTCCTCACAATGCTCCCTGACACCTGTCTTCCAATACTGTATGACCTGGTCTTCACAATGCTCCATCCCCTTGTCATCACAATGCGCCATTCCAACTGTCATTGCAATAATCCATGAAACATATTAGACCAATGATCCATGCCCTTGTCATCACAATGCTCCATGCCCTTGTTATCACAATGCTCCATGACCCCTGTCATCACAATGCTCCGTGACTCCAGTCATCACAGTGCTTCATGACCTTTGTCATCACAGTGGTCCATGCCCTCGTCATCAACAGTCTCTGTGACCTTTTTAACCATAATGCTCCATGAACTTTTCATCACAATGCTCTTTGACCCTTGTCATCACAATACTCTATGCCTTTCTCAGCACAATGCTCCAAGACCGTTGTTATTACAATGCTCCATGTGCTTGTCAGCACAATGCTCCATGACACATATCATCACAATTTGCCATGCGCTTGTCATCAAGTGCTCCACAATCTTGTCATCACAATGCTCCATAAACCTTGTCATCACAATGCTCCATGCACTTCTCAACAAAATGCTCTCTCTCAACTGATATCACAATGTTTCATCACTATTCATCACAATACTCCCTCAGCCCTGTCATCACAATGTTCTATGACTCCTGTCATCACAATGCTACATGCACTTATCATCACAATGTTCGATGACCCCTGACATAACATTGTTCCATAACCCCTGTCATCAAAATGCTCCATGACCCTATTCATCAAAACGTTCCATGTCCCCTGACATCACAATGCTCCATGACCCCTGTCATCACAATGCTCCATGCCCTTTTCATCACAATGCTCCATGCCATTGTCATCACAATAATCCATAAGCTTGTCATCAGAATGCTCCGTGACACTTGTCATCACAATGCTCTATATGCACTGTCATCACAATGCTCCATACCCCTTGTCATTACAGTGCTCCATGACGCTCGTCATTCACAATTATCCATGGTCTTCTCATCACAATGCTCCACGCCCTTGTCATCTACATGCTCCATGACACTTGTCATCTCAATGCTCCATGGCCACTCTCATCACAATGCTCCATACCCCTTGTCATTATAGCACTCCATGACGCTCGTCATCACAATTATCCATGGTCTTCTCATCACAATGCTCCACGGTCTTGCCATCACAATGCTCCATGCCCTGGTCATCACAATGCTCCATGTTCCCTATCATCACAATTCTCCACGTTCGTGGCATCACTATGTTCCATGACACTTCCCATCACAGTGTTAAATGCTTTGTCATCACAATACTCCTCAAGCTTGTCATCAGAATACTCCATGACCCTTGTCATCACAATGATCCATGACCCCTGTCATCACAATGCTCTATGAGACATATCATCACAATGCGCCATGCCCCTTGTCATTACAGTGCTCCATGATGTTCGTCCCCAGAATTATCCATGGTCTTCTCATCACAGTGCTCCACGGTCTTGCCATCACTATGTTCCATGCCCTGGTCATCTCAATGCTCCATGTCCCTTGTCATCACAATTTTCCCCGTCCTTTTCATCACAATGCTCCATGACATTTCTCATCACAATGTTACATGCTATTGTCATCACAATTCTCCATGCACTTGTCATTGTAATGCCCCATGACCACTGTCATAGCAATCTCCATGCCTTTGTCATCACAAAGCTTCACGACCTTTTCATCAAAATTCTCAATGGCCGTTGTCATCACAATGCTCCATGCCCTTGTCATCACAATGCTCCATGACCCTTGTCATCACTGTGCTCCAAGCCCTTATCATCACAATGCACCATTACCTTTGTCATCACAATCCTCCATAACACTTGGCATCACAATGCTCCATGCAATTGTCATCACAATGGAACATGAAATATGCTATCACAATGCTCCCTGACACCTGTCTTCACAATACTCCATGACCTTGTCATCACAATGCTCCATGCCCTTGTCATCACAAAGTGCTATGCCCACTGTAAACACAATTATCCATGAAACTTGTCAGACCAATGCTCCATGCCCCTGTCATCACAATGCTACATGACACCATTCATCAAAATGCTCCGTGTGTCCCATCATCACAAGGCTTCATGACCTGTGTCATCACAATGGTCAATGCCCTCATCATCACAAGGCTCTGTGAAATTTGTCACCACAATGCTCCATGAACTTTTCATCACAATGCTCCATGGCATTGTCATCACAATTCTCCATGAACGCTCTCATCACATTGCTCCATGACCTTGTCATCACAAAGCTCCATGATGCATGTCATCAGAATGCTCCATGGCCTTCTCATCACAATGTTCCATGCCCTTGCCATCACAAAGCTCCATTAGCCCTATCATAACAATGCTCCATGACCCCTGCCATCACGATGTTCCATGGACTTGTCATCACAAGGCTCCATGACGATTCTCATCACAATGCTCCAAGACCCCTGTAATCACAATGCTCCATGCCCCTTTTCATTTCAATGATCCATGAACCCTGTCATCACAATGCACCATGCCCATCATCATAATGCTTCATGCTATTGTCATCACAATGAAATCAGAATTCTCCATGACCTCTGTCATCATAATGCTCCAACCCATTGTGATCACGATGTTCCATAACACTTATCATCACAACACCCCATGATGCTCGTAATCACAATTATCCATGGTCTTCTCATCACAATGCTCCATGTCATTGTCATCACAATTCTCCATGAACGCTCTCATCACATTGCTACATGACCTTGTCATCACAATGCTCCATGATGCATGTCATCAGAATGCTCCATGGCCTTCTCATCACAATGTTCCATGCCCTTGCCATCACAAAGCTCCATTAGCCCTATCATAACAATGCTCCATGACCCCTGCCATCACGATGTTCCATGGACTTGTCATCACAAGGCTCCATGACGATTCTCATCACAATGCTCCAAGACCCCTGTAATCACAATGCTCCATGCCCCTTTTCATTTCAATGATCCATGAACCCTGTCATCACAATGCACCATGCCCATCATCATAATGCTTCATGCTATTGTCATCACAATGAAATCAGAATTCTCCATGACCTCTGTCATCATAATGCTCCAACCCATTGTGATCACGATGTTCCATAACACTTATCATCACAACACCCCATGACGCTCGTCATCACAATTATCCATGGTCTTCTCATCACAATGCTCCATGACCTTTGTCATCACAATGCTCAATACACTTGTCATCACAATGCTCCTTGACACTTGTCGTCAGTATGCTCCTTGAACCCTGTCATGACAAGGTTCCATGCCTTTTTCATCACAATATTCCATGCCCTTGTAATCACAAAGCTCCATGATGCATATCATCAGAACGCTACATGGCCATCTCATCCCAATGCTCGATGCCCTTGTCATCAGAATGCTCCACGAGTCCTGTAATCACAATGCTCCATGCTCCTTTTCATCAGAATATTCCATGAGACTTGTCATCACAAGTTTCCATGGTCTTCTCATCACAATGCTCCAGTACCTAGTCATCACAATCCTCCAGGATCCCTGTCATCACAATACTCCATGAACATTTTCAGCCCAGTGCTCCTTGACCTTCTCATCACAATGCTCCATGACCCCTGTGATCTCAATGCTCCATGACCCCTGTCATCACAACGATCCATGAACCCTGACAACAAAATGATCCGGGACTCTTGTCATCAAAATCCTCCATGCCCTTGTCATCCCAATGCTCCATGAACCCTGTAATCACAATGCTCCATGACACTTGTCATCACAGTGCTCCATGAACCTTGTCATCAAATGCTCCATGCCTTTGTCAGCAATATGCTACATAATCTTTTCTTCAAAATGTTCCATGCGCTTGTCATCACAATCCTTCATGACCCTTGGGATCACATTGCTTCATGCCCTTGTCATCTCCCTCTTGCCGTTCTGGTTTTTACAGATTTTCAGATGTCCCTTTTGACCCGTGGGAAGTGACAATTCTTTGTAGTGTGGATTTGCATTGCACTCTTGCTAGATTGACCAAAAAGGGCGTATGCGTTTTCTCCTGAATATATTCAGGAGAAAAGGCATACGCCCTTTTTGGCCAAGTGCATCATTGTCAAAGTTGTGATTATTTTCCTGTGCTTTAAAGGCGATTCCAATTTACCTCTTGAAATATGTTTTGTGCAATTCTGCCTCATTTTGAAGTCAGCTTCGTTGCCTTCCCTAAACAGATTTTTGGAAGAGAGTAGTCCTTTATAACTCTGTAGTTTTGTGAATTGCTGTGCCCGTGAGCTCCAATTTTCAAATCCCATTTTTGGGAGCTGACCGCAAATCCACAATTTTGCTTCAGGACCTATACTTGTACCAGGGCTGGCTATACTGTTCCCTGTGGGTGGCTGAGGCTTTGGTTAATTCTTCTTCCTGATGGGAATTTAGAGTGACATGTGCCCGTCGAAATGCCTACGTCTACTCTCTGATTTGTTCTCCCTCTTCCCTTTCATCCTTTGCACAATTAGCAAACTGTGCGAACCAGGAGGTTATAGGGGCTGGCTCTCCTAAGTTGGGAGATTGATAGTAAAGCAGTTGCAATGCCAAACTGGAGCACAAGGAGTGGAAAAATTAGGAGACTTTTAGAAACCTTTCGCCATCACAGGGTGTCCATGCTCTAGGTTTCCCATACACGTTATAACTGTAGTGATATTCCCTTCTACCTGGAGATTTGGGATCCATGGAATGGTGGCATGCATTACTACTTTAAAGGGTCTGCATTTTCTCTCCCAATCTCCAGTCCTCTCAGTCCCAAGTGTCCAGCCTTATGTCTCATCCAGCTGTCTTTGCAGAGAGGGTCATTCCCGGTTTCATCAGAACCCCTGAAGGAATTGTGTAAGAATTTCGCTTTTTTTGTGTGTGTGTTTTTGAAATTCATTTTTATAAAGGGGTTGAGCTGATTTTCACTGACGTATTTATGCCGGTCTAGACACACTTGATTCCCTTACGGAGACATATCAATACATAGGTTTTAAGATTCTTACTAGTCAGATATATTCCTCTGCAGGGAATAGGGGTTTTGAGTCCCGTTCACTGAGGAAGGGGTAGGTCTCGTCTATTCTGTATTTGGTTTATGGAATGGTACCTGTGCTAATATCAAACTCTGGTTTTATGCATCACCCCACCTCTCCTTTCCCATTAAACAGGCATAAGAGTGTTTTCTAAATGTGAGACTCTGTTCTCTTTCTTAATTCAGTTCATGTGTTGTGATGTTGACATTCCCTCTGTAAGTGATATCTTATGATAAGATTCTTTTTCTGTGTGACTAATTTCACTTAGAATCATCATACCTAAATCCACTCTTTATGCTGCTACTGGCCTTATGACATTGATTTCACGTCTGAGTGATATTCCATTGTACAAAATTACCACAATTTATTTATGCATTTCTCTTTTTCCTTGGATATTTAAGGTGTACCAAAGTTGAGGTTCTTGTATGCAGAGCAGCCCTAAATTTTGGGGTGCCTGTGTCTTGTCAATATTTAGTCTTCCCAAGTTATATGCCCATGAGTTGAAGTCCCCTTTCCTCCGGGGCTTTGTATTTAAATGTTTTAGGAAACAGCATACACTTCTTCAGAGTGGCTCTTGGATATTTATACCCCACCCATCAGCGTGACTAGGCTCCCTGTTCTCCATGACCTCTCCAGCATTTCTGGTTTGTACACATTTTTTGGATGGCCTTTCTGATCAGTGGACATTGAGACTTCTTTGTTGTGCGGATTTGCATTTACCGCTTGCTTGGTTGGCCAAAAACTCTGTATGTGTTTTTTTCCTAAAGATATTCACGAAAAAAACGCATACACCCTTTTGCCCAACTGCATCATTTGAGAAATTCTGCTGCTTTCCATATGCTTTAAATGTGAGTACAATCTACCTTTTGAAATCTGTTTCCTGCAATTCTGCCTCTCATTCAGATCCTCTTCGTTGCCTTACCTGAATATATTTTTGGACGTTGGTTATCATTTATATCTTTGCACGTCTTTGAATTGTCTGCCCCTGAGCTCCATTTTGCAACTCATTGTTTTTGTGAGCTGGCCGCCAAACCTTTGGATTGCTTCTGGCCCTATTCTGGTTCTGAGGAGGCAGGCTGAGCCTTTGGTTAATTCTTCTTCCTAATGGGAAATTAGAGTGATATGTGCCTGTCAAAACTCCTACAGCTAATCTCTCATTGGTTCCCCCCTTCCCATTTATCCTCTGCACAAATTGCAAACTGTGTGAAACAGGAGGTTAAAGGTGCTTATTCTCCAAGTGGGGAGATTGTTAGTAATGTGGCTGGAATGGCGAACCCCAGCACCAGGAGATCAAAAATGAGGTGCATTTTAGACACCTTTCCTGAGCACACGGTGTACATTCATCTCGGTTTCCCAGGCATGTTTTTGCTGTCAGAAGATTCCCTTGAACCTGCCGATTTGGGACCCATGGAATGGGTACCAGGCAGTATTAATTTAAAAGGTCTGCATTTCCTCACACAGCCTCTCTAACATCTCTTAGCCTGTATAGCTTCCAGCCTTATATATCATCCTGCTGTGGGTCTACATGTGTTCAATCCCTGTTACATTGTAGCCCTTCAACAACTGTTGTAAGAATTTTTGTCTGTCTCACTGTTTTTATAAATATTTTAAAATTTATTTTTATATTGGTTACAGCTGATTTTCAAAGCTCTGTTTTTTGCTGCTGTACATCCACTTGATTCATGTACTGAGAGACAACAATAAATTATTTTTCAGATGCTTACGAGTCATATGTATTATTGTCCACTAACTTGAGTGGGCTGAGTGCAGTTCTTTGAGGTACTGTGTAGGCCTTGTCAGTTATACAATTCGGTACTTGGAATGGTATCTTTGCTTATTTCAACCTCCTGGATAATACCTCACCATTCCCCACCTTTCCCATTTAGCAGCCTTATGTCTATTTTCTACATATTTGACTATGTTTCTGTTTTGTAGTTTATTTCATGTGTAGCCATTTTTGATTCCACCTTTAAGTGACATCTTATGATATGTGTCTTTTTCTTTCTGACATATGTCACTTAGAATGATCGTATGTAACTCCTCCAGAGTTGTTACAACTGGCCTTATTTCATGGATTTCTGGATGAGTAATATTCCACTCTACATAAGTACCCCATCTCTTTTATCCATTTTATCCTTCCAGGGACATTTAGGTTATATCCAAGTGGAGGCCCTTTTTAACAGAGAGGTGGTAAATGTTGGCGTGCCTGTTTTCTGTCCATTTTTGTTTTTCCCAAAGTATACGCCCATGAGTGCAAGTGCCCTATGCTCTGTAGCTCATCTTTTAGATGTTTTAGCAAACACAATACACTTCTCCAGAGTAGCCATTGGCAAATTACATTTCCACTATCAGCCTCACAGTGCTTCCTTTTCTCTTCACCCTGTCCTGCATTTCTGGTGTTTACACTTTATGTGGATGACCCTTCTGACTGATGTGAAGTGATACATTTTGTAGTATTGATTTCCAGTGCCCACCTGTTTGGTTGGATAAAAAGTGTGTATGGCCTTTACTTGAATATATTCAGAAAAAAATGCATACGCCCTTTTGGGCAAACTGCATCATTGGCGATGTTCAGCCCCTTTTCTTGTGCTTTAATGGGGAGTCCTTTCTACCTCTTCAAATCTGTTTCCTGCCACTCTCCCTTGCTTACATGTCCTTTTCTGTGACTTACCTCAAGATATTTTTCGACAATAGATATTTTCAACTCTGCAGTTTCATGAATTTTAGTGCCCCTGAGTTCCATTATTCAACTTGTGTTTTTGGAAACTGGACACAAAACAGCAGGATTTCCTCTAGCCATATTCTGTTTCCGTGGACAATTCTAGCCTTTGATGAATTTGTCGTCCGGATTGGAAATTATAGTGGCATGTGCCTGTCCGAACAACTAAGACTTGCCTCTAATTTTTTCTCATCCTTCCGCTTCATCCTCTGGACAAATTCCAAACTGTGTGCAACAGGATGTTGACGGTGCTGATATCCCCAAGTGAGGAGATTGTTAGGAAAGATGCTGGAGGGGTGAACCCGAGCACCAGGCGATGAGGAGATGAGGTGCCTTTTCCAAACTCTTTCCGATCAAACGGTGTACCATCCTCTAGGTGTGACAGGCATGTTTTAGCTGTAGGAAGGGTCCCGTGCATGTAAGGAGAACACCAGGGATTTTTCCAAATCAGTGTCTCCCCGAACCCCAAATTGGGGAATTTTTAAGCTACGGCTACACGTATGTCCATTAAGGGCCTTGGGAAATAGGCAGAGCCCAAACTTTAGATGATTGAAATCTTCAGGGTCAGAAGTGTTCACCATCGGCCTTGCTTAGGTTACATTTTATCTGTCATTGATAGATGATGTCAATAAAAATATCGATTCTTTTTCAGATTATTTCCCCTTATAGGTTATTGCAAAATATTCTGTGTAGTTCCCTGTGCTATACAGTAGTTCCTTGTTGATGATCTATTTTATACATAGCAGTGTGTATGTGTTAATCCCAAACTGTTAATATATCCCTTCTCCTACCTTTCCCCTTTGGTAATAATAAATTATAAGATTTTATACTTCTCAGAAACGGGGGAGCTGAAAGAGAGGTATCCTTTTCAATGGAAATGCATTCAAAACAAGATTGAAGCTTCAGCCAAGAATATTCGATGTACATCCATGGAAATCAATCACTTCATTTCTCTAATGTTGACCTGACAAATAAGACAGATGTCTTCACTGAACTTGCTTATAGTAAAGTGATGGAAATATCAAAGGTAAGTCTTAGAAACATCTTATTTTACCCGAGCATTATACACTGCTCTATGTAAACTACAGTTTGGCTCACACATCTGTTCATTGAAGTTACAATGTTCTCAATTTCTGTTACTGATCCTCCAGAGTGGACCCCAACAGGAGTCCCCATGCCCAGTGTCATTGGAACCAACAGATCAAGACTGAGTTTGGTTCAGAAGCAAAGGAAACATTATTTTTAAAACAGAATGGAGGGGTGAGAGCGTGCACTCCCCCAAGGGCTGTGGGATGGGATGCTGTGTAGGGATCCCGGCAGCATCCTTGGGTGGGAGGGGATGGAGCTCTCGAGGGCTGGGTTGGCTGCAGCTCAGGCTCTATGCCATGGAGTCTGCATGGGAACCCGCTAGCTGAGGTGTCGACCCAGCCATTCTGCACTAGGAAATCGGGTCTGAAGTGCCAGGTGTGGGACCTCTGCATGCGGAACCCTAGGAGCACGTGAAATTAGACAAAGCACAAAGAAAAAACAGGTTAGACTTTATTTTATTGCCCAGATTCTCTTTTTATCTCCCAGGAATTTTTAATGAATGTTGCCGGAGACAAACACCTCCTCTGCTTTTTGTTCCGTTCCTCATTCTTGGGGTGTTGACTGTGCAGACCCCTCTTTTGTAAGTGCTTCATGCTGTGGTGGGAGCCCTGATACCTGGGGGGAGGGGCAAAACATCTCCCCACCAGCCTCCAGGTGAGGTTGATTGTCCCAAGGCCTCCTGCCCAACTTCTCGTCTGCCTGAGCACCAGCACTGGAAGTGTTACAGATTCTAATGACCTTTAATGGTCCAGGAAAGAGATGAGCAGAGATGCAGCAGTGGCAGGTTTCACCCTACCCCACATTTGTTTGGCGACCTTAGGCTGACGGTTTTTGCCAGCCTAGATGCTCTGACCAGTAGTCTGTGCTTTCTTTAATTAGGTCCCTGAATTAATGTACAAACAGCACCATGTGTCAGAACCCTGGCCGCGCAACTCCCAGACAGTCCAGGGTCAGTTGTGATCCAGGACCATGACGTCCACTGAGTCAACGGCCTTTAGAAGTAGCCAGCAGTCCAGCCGGTCATATTGGCCACCATCATCGCGGTGTCTGTAGGGTTTTCTATGGTGAAAGCGTGATATACGTTTCCCCCGCCAAGCTTATTAGCTCCCCTCTGGGTGCAGGAAGTCCTGCAAGCAGTAGTCTGCTCTTTCGGGGCACAGCCTTGTTGTTTTCTGAGAGAAACTCCAGGTCAAGTGATGGTCACACGAGTCATCTTGGTGGCCCGTTGCTCCCGTTTGTCTCTCTGGAGGTTGGAGTTGGAGGGCCTCCTCACTCGAGGTCAGTGTGCCCAAAGAGTGACCCCTGCAACTTCAGGGCATGATGGGTGGTTAGGATCACCACGTGGGGTCCTTTTCCCTTAGGAGGGAGCTGGCCTTGCGGGCTGCTGATTTCCAGCTTTGTAGATACCCCAGTATCCTGGCCTGATGAGTCGGTGGGCAAAGCCCTTGGTGACCATAGTTTATCATACCTGAAGGGCATTCTTGTTTTGCTCCATTTCAAGTGGTCCCAGTTTTTGCACTAAGGCTCCAAGGACGATTAACCTTTGACCGGGTATGTAAAGGTCAAAAGGTTTAGCTAAATTAGGGAGTTCCTTGGCAAGGGTCTGAATTGACTGCTCTTTCCATTCTTGAAAGGCTGCTTCTGGATTCTATACAAAAGGATCATCATCTTTCTGTGTCAGTGTTTTATGTAGAGGCCCAGCTATTAGACTGTAGTTAGGGATCCAGATGCAGAAAACCTTGGCCTCCGCAGGAACCCCTAAGCTGTCTTCTAGTTTTAGAAGAGGTAAGGCTGCAAATGGCTTCTTCCCTATCCTGGGATGCGTTTCTCCGAATATCTGTGAGAATGAAGCCCAGACATGTCACCTTAGTCTGGGATATTTGAGCCTTTTTCTTGGACACCTTTTATCCTTTCTTGGCTACGTAGTTCAGAGGCGTCTTTAGTAGGCCTGGGGATCAGAATGTCATCTGCATATTGAAAGAGGGTTCCCTTTTACAGAGGTAGAACGTTTAGGTCTTTAGAGGACATTTCCCCAATGATGGTGTGGGGATTTTTGAACCATTGGGGCAGGACGGCCCAGCATTATTGCTTGTGTTGCATGTTGTTTCCTGCCACTCACAAGCCGAAAATTCTTGTGACTCTGAGATGAATGGAATACAGAAGAAGGCATCATTGAAGTCTAATACAGAATGCCATGGCCTGCTGGATGGTATAATGAGCAGCAGGGTGTAGGAAATAGGAGCTACTGGATGTATATCCTTGGTGGCTTCACTGACTGTCCTGATATCCTTTACCAGGTCTCCAGCAGCCCATGGGGCTCTCGTCGTCAGGCCAATCCCAGGATATGGAGCTCACCTGGGCTGCACCCCCCACCCCACAGCCTACGGGGCTCTCGTGGTCAAGTCCCTCCCAGGGTATGGAGCTCACTTGTGCAGCTACCCAGCAGCCCATTGGGCTCTCATAGTCAGGCCCTTACCAGGATACAGAGCTCCCCTGGGCAGGTACCCCAGCAGGGCTGGACACACAGGAACTGTGCACATAGCCCACCTTGCAGAGAATCCCCAGCTCACCTGTCGCTTACAGCTGACACAGAACACCTCAGAGCAGGACTTGAACTAACAAACAGCACCTCTCACAGGTCTGTGACCCTGGTTATCACTCTGTGCAGCCTCTCTCTGCCTGGTCTTCCAGACACTTCCAGTGCAGCCAGGGCACCAGGCCTCTGTCTCCACCCACCATCACTCCTCTCCCTGACTCCTGGGTTCCTCTCATTAGGATAGGGTCTTCTTGAAGTTGTTTTCCACTCATGGACCAGATAAAATGATAAGAAAACAAGCCGCAGCTGCAGCCCCTTGTCTAGCCTGACTCTCAATGGCCCACACCTGTTCCTTGGGCCTGGCCCGTTTAGCAAAATTCAGTTTCTGCAACTGTGAGCCCCTGAGGGGTGAGGATTGGCTGATTTGGCAGCCTGACACTGCCTGCCAGCCCTCTCCAGGTGTGCCTGGGTTGAGGTCAATATAAACACCTCTCCAGTCATTAAGAGCCCCTGTAGCTGTGCCTGACGCCATATTCTCTGCTCCGTCAGCAGTGTCGGGGCTGGGGTGGTGGGAGGGAGTGAGGGGCCGTGGCTTTGTGGGTGGCCCAGTGTGAGTGGGGCTCTGCTGGACTTTAAGCAGGAGTTGCCAGGCTGCCACCTGCTAAAGAAGAGGATGTGTCACCCATACTTGCCGCTGGACTTTCTCCCCAGGCAGAGGTGAGGAAGTAAAAAACAGTGGGGGCCGTGGCAGGAGAGGAATCTCAGGCAGGGAAATGGAAAGCTTCCAGAAGAGCATCTGGGGCCAGGACCATCCTAACTGGCCAGCAGGCACCAAGTCGGCCTACGTGCTGTCGCTGGTGTGGCTCCACAGCCCTTCCTCTAGGCTTGCAAGTGCTTTTACATATTCAGGTGTTTTACCTGGAAAGGGTGGGAAGAGTTCAGCTGCAGCAGGACTCGGGCTCAGCTCACATTTACTCACAGACGCCTCGACACAGTTCCCCAGCTTTGCAATGAGGATGCTCCTTGTGGGGGGGAGCGCTGCTGACTGCATGGGAGACGATTTCCCACCTCTGACCAACTTAAGAATTTTTTACCACTGGAGCTAGTGCCCTGATACGATTTTCCTCTGTATAACTGGTGGGTTCTGTTTTTTTTTTTTCTTTTTTTTCTTTTTGGTTCAAGGTAGATTTTATTTATTCCTCTTTTTTTAAATTTGGAGATATAAACATGGAAATAATGCATTAATATAAAGACATCTATGTGAAGGGAAAACTTTTATTCTGTTTTATTTTATTAAATGTTATTTATATATTTTTAATTTTTAAAAAATTATGTATTTCTTTTATACAGCAGGTTCTTATTGGATATCTATTTTATACATATAAGTGTGCACATGTGAATCCCAGTCTCCCAATTCATCCCACCACCACCCTCACATGTTGTTCCCCCCTTGGTGTCCATATGTTTGTTCTCTACATCTGTGTCTCTATCTCTGCCCTGCAAACCGGTTCATCTGTACCATTTTTCTAGGTTCCACATATATGCATTAATATACAATATTTGTTTTTCTCTTTCTGACTTACTTCACTCCGTATGACAGTCTCTAGATCCATCAAGGTCTCTAAAAATGACCCAATTTCATTCCTATGTATGGCTGTGTAATATTCCATTGTATATAAGTACCACATCTTTATCCATTCGTCTGTCTGTGGGCACTTAGGTTGCTTTCATTACCTGGCTATTGTAAATAGTGCTGCAATGAACACTGTGTTGAATGTGTCTTTTTGATTTATGGTTTTCTCTGGGTATATGCCCAGTAGTGGGATTGCTGGATTATATGGTAATTCTATTTTTAGTTTTTTAAGGACCCTCCATACTGTTCTCCATAGAGACTGTATCGATTTACATTCCCAACAATAGTGGAAGAAGGTTCCTTTTCTCCACACCCTCTCCAGCATTTGTTGTTTGTAGATTTTCTGATGATGTGACGTGATACCTCATTGTATTTTCGATTTCCATTTCTCTAATAATTAGTGATGTTGAGCAGATTTTCATGTGCGTACTGGCCATCTCTATGTCTTCTTGGAAGAAATGTCTATTTAGATCTTCCATTTTTGTATCGGGTTGTTTGGTTTATTAATATTGAGCTGCATGAGCTCTTTATATATATTGGAGATTAATCATTTGTCCATTGATTCGTTTGCAAATATTTTCTGCCATTCTGAGGGTTGTCTTTTTGTCTTGTTTGAAGTTTCCTTTGCTTTGCAAAAGCTTTTACGTTTCATTAGGTCCCATCTGTTTAGTTTTCTTTTTTATTTCATTACTATAGGAGGTGGATCAAAAAAGATCTTGCTGTGATTTATGTCAGAGTATCCTTCGTAAGTTTTCCTCTCAGAGTTTTATACTGTCCGGTCTTACATTAAGGTCTCTAATCCATTTTGAATATATTTTTATGTATGGTGTTAGGGAGTGTTCTAACTTCATTCTTTTACATGTAGCTGTCCATATTTCCCAGCACCAATGATTGAAGAGACTGTCTTATCTCCATTGTATAGTCTTGCCTCCTTTGTCATAGATTAGTTGACCATAGGTGTGTAGGTTTATCCTTGGGCTTTCTTTTTTTTTTTCCTTTTACACGTTTATTGGAGTATAATTGCTTTACAATGGAGTGTTCGTTTCTGCTTTATAACAAAGTGAATCAGCTATACATATACAAATATCACCAGATCCCCTCCCTCTTGCATCTCCCTCCCACACTCCATATCCCACCCCTTTATGTGGTCACAAAGCACCGAGCTGATCTCCCTGTTCTATGTGGCTGCTTCCCAGTAGCTATCGGTGTTACATTTGGTAATGTATTTATGTCCATGCCACTCTCTCACTTCGTCCCAGCTTACCCATCCCCCTTCCGGTGTCCTCAAGTCCTTTCTCTATGTCTGTGTCCTTAATCCTGTCCTGCCACTAGGTTCTTCAAAATCTTTTTTTTTTCTTCATTAGATTCCGTATATCTCTGTTAACATACAGTATTTGTTTTTCCCTTTCTGACTTACTTCACTGTGTAGGACAGATTCTAAGTCCATCCAACTCAGTACAAATAACTCAGTTTTGCTTCTTTTTATGGCTGAGTAATATTCCATTGTATATATGTGCCAGATCTTCTTTATCCATTCATCTGTCGATGGACACTTACGTTGCTTCCATGTCCTGGCTAATGCAAATAGAGCTGCAATGAACATTTTTGTACATAACTCTTTGAATTATGGTTTTCGCAAGGCAAATGCCCAGTAGTTGGATTGTTGTGTCCTATGGTACTTCTATTGTTAGTTATTTAAAGGAACCTCCGTACAGTTCTCCCTAGTGCCCATATCAATTTAAATTCCCACCCACAGTGCAAATTTGTTCCCTTTTCTCCAATAAAGGCCTCTCCAGCATTTATTGTTTTGTAGATTTTTTTGATGATTGCCACTCTGACTGCTGTGAGGTGATACCTCATGGTAGTTTTGATTTGCATTTCTCTAATGATTAATGATGTTCAGCATCCTTTAATGTGTTTCTTGGTAATCTGTATATCTTCTTTGGAGAAATGTCTATTTAGGTCTTCTGCCCTTTTTTGGATTGGGTTGTTTGTTTTTGTGATATTGAGCTACATGTGGTGCTTGTAAAGTTTGGAGATTAATCCTTTGTCAATTGCTTCATTTGAAAATATTTTCTCCCATTCTGAGGGTTGTTTTTGCATCTTGTTTATGTTTTCCTGTACTGTGTAAAAGCTTTTAAGTTTCATTAGGTCCCATTTGTTGATTTCTGTTTTTATTTCCATTTCTCTAGGAGGTGGGTCAAAAAGGAACTTGCTGTGATTTATGTCATAGAGTGTTCTGCCTATGGTTTCCTCTAAGTGTTTTATAATGTCTGGTCTTATATTTAGATCTCTAGTCAACTTAGAGTTTATTTTTGTGTATGGTGTTATGGAGTGTTCTAATTTCATTCTTATATGTGTAGGGGTCCAGTTTTCCCAGCACCAATTACTGAAGAGACTGTCTTTTCTCCATTGTATATCCTTAGCTCCTTTGTCATAGATGAGATAGCCATAGGTATGTAGGTTTCTCTCTGGGCTTTCTGTCCTGTTCCATTGATCTGTGTTTATGCCAGTCTACATACACTTGATTCCATTATGGAGACATATAAATACATAGGTTTCAAGGTTATTACCAGTCAGATGTATTCCTCTTCAGTGAATAGGGTGTTTTGTGTCCAGTTCATTGAGAAAGGAGTAGGTCTTATCTATTATATATTTGGTATATGGAATGGGATCTGTGCTAATTTCAAACTCTGCTTTTACACATCACCCCACGTCATCTTTCCCCTTAAGGAGGCATAAGTGTGTTTTCTAAATGTATAACTCTGTTCTCTTTTGAAATTCAGTTCATGTGTAGCCATATTTACATTCCCTCTATAAGTGATATATAACAATAAGTTTCTTTCTCTTTGTGGCTCATTTCACTTAGCATCATCATACCTAAAGCCACTCATTAAGCTGCTATTGGCCTTATGACATTGATTTTATGTCTGAGTGACATTCCATTGTATATAAGTACCACAACATCTAAATCCATTTTTTTTTCCTTTCCTGGGATATTTAAAGTGTACCGAAGTCGAGGTTCTTGTAAACAGAGCAGCCCTAAACTTTGGGCTGGCTGTGTGTTGTGGATTTTTAGTTTTCCCAAAATACACGCCCATGAGTGGAAGTGTGCTATGCTCTGTAGCTCTGTTTTGGAAAACAACATACAGTTCTCCAGAGGGGCTGTTGGCAATTTACATCCTGTCCATCTGCGTAACCAGGCTCCCTTTTCTCCATGGCCTGTCCTGCATTTGTGGTTTTTACACTATTTGCGGATGGCCCTTTTGATTGGAGGTAAGGCATACTTCTCTGTAGTGTGGAATTGCAATGCCTGATGGCTTGCTTAGCCAAAAAGGGCATATGCATTTTTCCCGAATATATTCAAGAAAATACACATACTCCCTTTTCAGCTAAGGGCAACATTGTCGAAGTTCTTTCGCTTTTCATGTGCTTTAAAGACGACTCCAATCTACCTCTTGAAATCTGTTTCCTTCAATTCTGCCTTGCATTCAAATCATCTTCACTGTCTTACCTCAATATATATCTGGATGATAGTTGTCCTTTATAACTCTGCAAGTTTGTGAATTGTTGTGCCCCTGATTTCCATTTTTCAACTCGCCTATTTGTGAGCTGGCTGCAATACCGCAGGATGGCTTTAGGCCCTAGTCTGGTTCCAGGGCTTCAGGCTGAGCCTTTGGTTAATTATTCTTCCTGATGGGAAACTAGAGTGACATGTGCCCATGCAAACACCTACAGCTAATCTCTCATTTATTCCCCCTCTTCCTGTTCATCCTCTGCACAGTTTGCAAACAGTGCATAACAGGAGGGTAAAGGTGCTGACACTCCAAGTGGGGATATTTTTAGTAATTCAGATGGAATGGTGAAGCCGAGCACGACAAAAGGAAAAATGAGGTACCTTTTAGAAAACGTTCCCAATTACACAGTGTACCATCCACTGGTTTTCCCATGCATGTTTTAACTGTAGGAAGATTCCCTTAAAAATGGAGAGTTGGGACCACTAGAATGGGTAGCACACAGTATTGCTCTAAGTGGTGTTCTTTTGCTCACACAACCTCAGCAATCTTGTCAGCCCCAAGTGTCCAGTCTTACGTCTCATCCAGCTGTGGGTGTAAAGATGGTCAATCCAGGTTGCATCACAGGCCCTGAAAGTAATTTTTAAAACTTTCTCACTGTTTCACTGTTTTTGCAATTTGCTTTTGAAATTTATTTTTATAAGTGGGTTTAACTGAATTTCAGTGCTGTGTTCATGCGGTTATACATAGACAGGATTCCTTTATGGAGACATGAGAATACATATGTTTTAAAATACTTAGAGTCAGACATATTCCTCTGCAATGAATAAGGGGTGTTGGGTCCAGTTCACTGTGCCAGGAGTAGGTGTTGTGTATTACATACATGGTTTATATAACGGTATCTGTGCTAATTTAAAACTGTGGTTTTATGCATCACCCCACCTCGGGTTTCCCCTTAAGGAGGCTGGAGATGTTTTCTAAATGTGTGACACTGTTGTGTTTGTAATTCAGTTCATGTGTAGTCATGTGTACATTCCCGATATGAGTGATATGTTATGATAAGATTAGTTACATTGTTATCTTTCCTAACTCAGTTCATATGTAGCCATGTTTACAGGACCTTTATAAGTGATATCTTATGATAAGTTTCTTTTTCTGTGTGAATTAATTCAATTAGAATCATCGTACCTGAATCCACTCATTTTGCTGCTACTGGCCTTATGACATTGATTTCATGGCTGTGGGATATTCCATCGTATGTAAGTATCACAATTTCTTGAACCATTTTTGTCTTTCCTAGGATATTTAAGGTGTACCCAAGATGAGGTTCTTGTAAGCAGTGCAGCCCTACATATTGTGGTGGCTCAGGCTTATTGATTTTCACTTTTCCCAAAGTATATTCCCTAGACTGGAAGTGCCCTTGGCTCTGTAGCTCTGTTGTTTACTTGTTTTAGGGAACACAATGCACTCTTCCAGAGAGGCAGTTGGCAATTTACATCCCGCACATCAACATAACAATGCTCCCTGTTCTCCAGGACCTGTCTTGCCTTTCTGGTTTTCACACATTTTGTGGATGTCCCTTTTGACCGGTGGGAAGTGATACTTCGTTGTAGTGCAGATTTGCATTGCCCGCTTCATTGCTTGGCCAAAAAGGGTGTATGCGTTTTCTCCTAAATATATTCAGGAGAAAACACATACGCCCTTTCTGGCCAAGTGCATCATTGTTAATGTTGTGTCCCTCTTCCTGTGCTTTACAGGCGATTCCAAAGTACCTCTTGAAATCTGTTTCCTGCTATGCTGTCTCGCTTTCAGGTCGGCCTCGTTGCCTTCCATCAACAGATTTTTGGACGAGAGTTGTCCTTTATTACTCTGCCAGTTTGTGAATTGCTGTGCCCCTGAGCTCCATTTTTCAACTCGTTATTTGTAAGCTGACCGCAAGTCCAAAATTTCGTTGCAGGACCTATACTGTTTCCCGGCAGGGGGATGAGTCTTGGTTAATTCTTCCTCCCGTGCAATTAGAGTGACATGTGCCAGTCCAAATGCCTAACAGCTAATCTCTCATTGGTTCTCCCTCTTCCCTTCAATCTTCTGCAAATTGCCAACCTGTGGGAACCAGGAGGTTAAAGGGGCTGTCTCTGCAAGTTGGGAGATTGATAGTATAGCAGTTGGAAAGTGAAACTGCAGCACAAGGAGAGGGATTATTAGTTAGGTTTTAGAAACCTTTCGTATTCACAGTGTTTCCATTCTCTACGTTTCCCGTATATGTTAAAGCTGTAGTAATATTCACTTCAACTTGGATATTTGGGACCCATGGAATGGTGGCCACACATTTTTGCTTTAAAAGGTCTGCATTTGCTCACCCAATCTCACCAATCTTCTCAGAGCCAAATGTCCAGCCTTATGCCACATCCAGCTGTCATTGTAAATATGTTCATTCCAGGTTTCATAAGAGACCCTGAATGAATTGTAAAGAAATTCCTTGTTTTTTTGTTTTGTGTTTGAAATTCCTTTTTATAGTGGGTTGTAGCTGATTCTCACTGACATGTTTAAGCCAGTCTAGACACACTTGATTCCCTTACGGAGACATATCAATACATAGGTTTTAAGGTTATTACTAGTCAGATATATACCTCTGCGGGAAGTATGGGAGGTTGAGTCCCTTTCACTGATGAATGTGTAGGTCTTGCCTATTCCATATTTGGTTTTTGGAATAGTACCTGTACTACTATCAAACTCTGGTTTTACGCATCAACCCACCTCTGCTTCCCCCTTAAGAAGGCATAAGAGTGTTTTCTAAATGTGAGAGTCTGTTCTCTTTGCTAACTCAGTTCCTGTGTAGCCTTGTTTACAGGACCTTCATAATGATATCTTAGTATAAGTTTCTTTTACTTTGTGACTTATTTCACTTAGAATCATCATACCTGAATCCACTCATTTTGCTGCTACTGGCCTTATGATATTGATTTCATGGCTGACGGGTATTCCATCGTACATAAGTACCAAAATTTTAAAACCATTTTTGTCTTTCCTGGTATATTAAACGTGTAGCCAAGTTGAGGTTCTTGTAAGCAGTGCAGCCCTAAACTTTGGGGTGGCTCTGTCTTATTGATTTTCAGTTTTCCCAAGGTATAATACCTAGACGTGAAGTGCCCTTGGCTCTGTAGCTCTTTTATTTACTTGTTTTAGGGAACACAATGCACTCCTCCAGAGATGCAGTTGGCTATTTACATCCCGCCCATCTGCATAACGAGGCTCCCAGTTCTCCAGCTCCTGTCTTGCCTTTCTGGTTTTTACACATTTTTTGGATGTCCCTTTGGGCCGGTGCGAAGTGATACATCTTTGTAGTGCAGATTTGCATTGCCCGCTTGCTGGCTTGGCCAAAAAGGGCGTATGTGTTTTCTCCTGAATATATTCACGAGAAAACGCATACACCCTGTTTGCCCAAGTGCATCATTGTTGATGTTCTGCCCCTCTTCCTGTGCTTTACAGGCAATTCCTACGTAACTCTTGAAATCTATTTCCTGCTATTCTGCATCGCTTTCACGTCGGCCTCATTGCCTTCCATCAACAGATTTTTGGACGATAGCGGTCCTTTATTACTCTGCCAGTTTGTGAAATGTTGTGCCCCTGAGCTCCATTTTTCAACTCGTTTTTTGTGAGCTGAATGCAAGTCCAAAATTTTCTTTCAGGACCTATACTGGTTCCCGATGGGTGGCTGAGACTTTGGTTAATTCTTCTTCCTGCCGGGAAATTAGAGTGACATGTGCCCGTCCAAATGCCTAACAGCTACTCTCTCATTGGTTCTCCCTCTTCCCTTCCATCCTTCGCCAAATTGGCCACCTGTGCGAACCAGGAGGTTAAAGGGATTGTCTCTCCATGTTGGGAGATTGATAGTAAAGCTGTGGGAAAGTTAAACCGGAGCACCAGGAGAGGGACTATTCGTTGAGTTTTAGAAACCTTTCGTATTCACAGTGTGTCCATTCTCTAGGTTTCCCGTACATTTTATAGCTGTAGTAATATTCCCTTCAACCTGGAGAGTTGGGACCCATGGAATGGGGGCCATGCATTATTGCTTTAAAGGGTCTGCATTTGCTAACCCAACCTCATCAATCCTCTGAGTCCGAAGTGTCCAAACTTATGCCACATCCAGCTGTCATTGTAGATAGGGTCATTCCAGGTTTCGTCAGAGACCCTTAACGAATTGTAAAGAATTTCCCTGTTTTTTTTGTTTTGTTTTTGAAATTCTTTTTTTATAGTGGGTTTGAGATGATACTCACTGCCATGTTTATGCCAGTCTAGGCACACTTGATTCCCTTATGGAGACATATCAATACATAGGTTTTAAGTTTCTTACTAGTCAGATCTATTCCTCTGTGGGAAACATGGGGTTTTGAGTCCCTTTCACTGAGGAAGGTGTAGGTCTTGTCTATTCCATAGTTGGTTTTTGGAACGGTACCTGTGCTTATATCAAACTCTGGTTTTATGCATCACCCCACCACTCCTTCCCCCTTAAGCAGGCATAAGAGTGTTTTCTAAATGTGAGACTCTGTTCTCTTTCCCAACTCAGTTCATGTGTAGCCATGTTTACAGGATCTTCATAAGTTATATCTTATGATAAGTTTCTTTTTGTGTGTGACTTATTTCACTTAGAATCATCGTACCTGAATCCACTCTCTTTGCTGCTACTGGTCTTATGACATTGACTTCATGGCTGAGGGGTATTCCATCGTACGTAAGTACCACAATTTTTTGATCCATTTTTATATTTCCTGGGATATTTAAGGTGTACCCACGTTGAGGTTCTTGTAAGCAGTGCAGCCCTAAATTTGGGGGTGGCTCTATCTTATTGATATTCAGTTTTCCCAAGGTATATTCCCGAGACTGGAAGTGCCCTTGGCTCTGTAGCTCTGTTGTTAACTTGTTTTATGGAACACAGTGCACTCCTCCAGTGAGGCAGTTGGCAATTTACATCCCGCCCATCAGCATAAAAAGGCAACTTATTCTCCAGGGCCTGTCTTGCCTTTCTGGTTTTTACACATTTTGTGGATGTCCCTTTGGACCGGTGGGAAGTGATACTTCTTTGTAGTGCAGATTTGCATTGCCTGCTTGCTTGCTTGGCCAAAAAGGGCGTATGTGTTTTCTCCTGAATATATTCAGGAGAAAACGCATACGCCCTTTTGGGCCAAGGGCATCATTGTCGAAGTTGTGCCCCTCTTCCTGAGCTTTACAGGCGATTCCTACGTACCTCTTGAAATCTGTTTCCTGCTATTCTGCATCGTTTTCACGTCGGCCTCATTGCCTTCCATCAACAGATTTTTGGAGGATAGTTGTCCTTTATTACTCTGCCAGTTTGTGAATTGCTATGCCCCTGAGCTCCATTTTTCAACTCGTTTTCTGTGATCTGAACACAAGCCCAAAATTTTGTTTCAGGACCTATACTGGTTCCCGATGGGTGGCTGAGACTTTGGTTAATTATTCTTCCTGCCGGGAAATTAGAGTGACATGTGCCCGTCCAAATGCCTAACAGCTACTCTCTCATTAGTTCTCCCTATTCCCTTACATCCTCTGCAAAATTGGCAACCTGTGTGAACCATGAGGTTAAAGGGGTTGTCTCTCCACGTTGGGAGATTGATAGTAAAGCAGTTGGAATGTCAAACCGGAGCACCAGGAGAGGGACTATTCGTTGAGTTTTAGAAACCTTTCGTATTCACAGTGTGTCCATTCTCTAGGTTTCCCGTACATGTTATAGCTGTAGTAATATTCCCTTCAACCAGGAGAGTTGGGACCCAAGGAATGTGGGCCATGCATTATTGCTTTAAATTGTCTGCATCTGCTCACCCAACCCCATCAATCCTCTCAGTCCCAAGTGTCCAGCCTTATGCCACATCCAGCTGTCATTGTAAATAGGGTCATTACAGGTTTCATCAGAGACCCTGAAGGAATTGTAAAGAATTTCCCTGTTTGTTTTTTTTTTTTGAAATTCCTTTTTATAGTGGGTTTGAGCTGATTCTCGCTGCCATGTTTATGCCAGTCTGGGCACACTTTATTCCCTTATGGAGACATATCAATACATAGGTTTTAAGATTCTTACTATCAGATCTATTCCTCTGCGGGAAATATGGTGTTTTGAGTCCCTTTCACTGAGGAAGGTGTAGGTCTTGTCTATTCCATAGTTGGTTTTTGGAACAGTAACTGTGCTTATATCAAACTCTGGTTGTATGCATCACCCCACCTCTCCTTCCCCCTTAAGCAAGCATAAGAGTGTTTTCTAAATGTGAGACTCTTCTCTTTCCTAACTCAGTTCATGTGTAGCCATGTTTACAGGATCTTCATAAGTGATATCTTATGATAAGTTTCTTTTCCTGTGTGACTTATTTCACTTAGAATCATCGTACCTGAATCCACTCACTTTGTTGCTACTGGTCTTATGACATTGATTTCATGGCTGAGGGATATTCCATCGTACGTAAGTACCACAATTTTTTGAACCATTTTTATAATTCCTGGGATATTTAAGGTGTACCCAAGCTGAGGTTCTTGTCAGCAGTGCAGCCCTAAATTTGGGGGTGGCTCTGTCTTATTGATTTTCAGTTTTCCCCAGGTATATTCCCTAGACTGGAATTGACCTTGCCTCTGTAGCTCTGTTGTTTACTTGTTTTAGGGAACACAATGCACTCCTCCAGTGAGGCATTTGGCAATTTATATCCCACCCATCATCATAACAAGGCTACCTGTTCTCCAGGGCCTGTCTTGCCTTTCTGGTTTTTACACATTTTGTGGATGTCCCTTTGGACTGGTGGGAAGTGGTATTTCTTTGTAGTGCAGATTTGCATTGCCCGCTTGCTTGCTTGGCCAAAAAGGGCATATGCGTTTTCTCCTGAATATATTCACGAGTAAACGCATGAGCCCTTTTTGGCCAAGTGCATCATTGTCGAAGTTGTGCCCCTCTTCCTGTGCTTTACAGGCCATTCCTACGTACCTCTTGAAATCTGTTTCCTGCTATTCTGCCTCGCTTTCAAGTCGGCCTCGTTGCCTTCCATCAACAAATTTTTTGGTCGATAGTTGTCCTTTATTACTCTGCCAGTGTGTGAATTGCTGTGCCCCTTAGCTCCATTTTTCAACTCGTTTTCTGTGAGCTGAACGCAATTCCAAAATTTCAGTTCAGGACCTATACTTGTTCCCGATGGGTGTCTGATACTTTGGTTAATTCATCTTCCTGCCGGGAAATTAGAGTGACAGGTGCCCGTCCAAATGCCTAACAGCTACTATCTCATTGGTTCTCCCTATTCCCTTCCATCCTCTGCCAAATTGGCAACCTGTGCGAACCAGGAGGTAAAAGGGGCTGTCTCTCCAAGATGGGAGATGGATAGTAAAGCAGTTGGAAAGTCAAACCAGAGTACCAAGAGAGGGACTATTTGTTGAGTTTTAGAAACCTTTCGTATTCACAGTGTGTACATTCTCTAGGTTTCCCATACATGTTATAGCTGTAGTAATACTCCGTTCAACCTAGAGAGTTGGGACCCATGGAATGGGTGCCATGCATTGTTGCTTTAAAGGGTCTGCATTTGCTCACCCAATCTCACCAATCCTCTCAGTCCCAAGCTTCCAGCCTTATGCCACATCCAGCTGTCATTGTAGATAGGGTCATTCCAGGTTTCATCAGAGAACCTGAAGGAATTGTAAAGAATTTCCCTGTTTTTTTTGGTTTGTTTTTGAAATTCCTTTTTATACTGGGTTTGAGCTGATTCTCGCTGCCATGTTTATGCCAGTCTAGACACACTTGATTCCCTTACGGAGACATATCAATACATAGGTTTTAAGATTCTTACTAGTCAGATCTATTCCTCTGCGGGAAATATGGGGTTTTGCGTCCCTTTCACTGAGGAAGGTGTAGGTTTTGTCTATTCCACATTTGGTTTTTGGAACGGTACCTGAGCTTATATCAAACTCTGGTTTTATGCATCACGCCACCTCTCCTTCCCCCTTAAGCAGGCATAAGTGTGTTTTCTAAATATGAGACTCTGTTCTCTTTCCTAACTCAGTTCATGTGTAGCCATGTTTACAGGAACTTCATAAATGATATCTTATGCTAAGTTTCTTTTTCTGTGTGACTTATTTCACTTAGAATCATCGTACATGAATACACTCACTTTGCTGCTACTGGTCTTATGACATTGATTTCATGGCTGAGGGATATTCCATCGTACGTAATTACCACAATTTTTTGAACCATTTTTTAATTTCCTGGGATATTTAAGGTGTACCCAAGTTGAGGTTCTTGTAAGCAGTGTAGCCGTAAATTTGGGGTGGCTCTGTCTTATTGATTTTCAGTTTTCCCGAGGTATATTTCCTAGACTGGAAGTGCCCTTGGCTCTGTAGCTCTGTGGTATACTTGTTTTAGGGAACACAATGAACTCCTCCAGTGAGACAGTTGGCAATTTACATCCGGCCCATCTTCATAACAATGCTCCCTGTTCTCCAGGGCCTGTCTTGCCTTTCTGGTTTTTACACATTTTGTGGATGTCCCTTTGGACCGTTGGGAAGTGATACTTCTTTGTAGTGCAGATTTGCATTGCCTGCTTGCTTGTTTGGCCAAAAAGAGCGTATGCGTTTTCTCCTGAATATATTCACGAGAAAACGCATACGCCCTTTTTGGCCAAGTGCATCATTGTCGAAGTTGTGCCCCTCTTCCTGTGCTTTACAGGCGATTCCTACGTACCTCTTGAAATCTGTTTCCTGCTATTCTGCCTCGCTTTCAAGTCGGCCTCGTTGGCTTCCCTCAACAGATTTTGGGACGATAGTTGTCCTTTATTTCTCTGCCAGTTTGTGAATTGCTGTGCCCCTGAGCTCCATTTTTCAACTCATTATTTGTGAGCTGAACGCAACTCCAAAATTTTGGTTCAGGACCTATACTTGTTCCCGATGGGTGGCTACGACTTTGATTAATTCTTCTTCCTGACGGGAAATTAGAGTGACATGTGCCCGTCCAAATGCCTAACAGCTACTATCTCATTGGTTCTCTCTCTTCCCTTCCATCCTCTGCCAAATTGGCAACCTGTGCGAATCAGGAGGTTAAAGGGGCTGTATTTCCAAGTTGGGAGATTGATAGTAAAGCAGTAGGAAAGTCTAACTGGAGCACCACGAGAGGCACTATTCGTTGAATTTAGAAACCTTTTTTATTCACAGTGTGTCCATTCTCTAGGTTTCCCGTACATGTTATAGCTGTAGTAATATTCCCTTCAACTTGGAGTGTTGGGACCCATGGCATAGGGGGCTTGCATTATTGCTTTAAAGGGTCTGCATTTGCTCACCCAATCTCACCAATCCTCTCAGTCCCAAGTGTCCAGCCTTATGCCACATCCAGCTGTCATTGTAGATAGGGTCATTCCAGGTTTCATCAGACACCCTGAAGGAATTGTAAAGAATTTCCCTATTTTTTGTTTTGTTTTTGAAATTCATTTTTATAGTGGGTTTGTGCTGATTCTCGCTGCCATGTTTATGCCAGTCTAGACACACTTGATTCCCTTAGGGAGACATATCAATACATAGGTTTTATCATTCTTACTAGTCAGATATATTCCTCTGTGGGAAATATGGGGTTTTGATTCCCTTTCACTGAGGAAGGTGTAGGTCTTGCCTATTCCATAGTTGGTTTTTGGAACGGTACCTGTGCTTATATCAAACTCTGGTTTTCTGCATCACCCCACCTCTCCTTCCCCCTTAAGCAGGCATAAGAGTGTTTTCTAAATGTGAGACTCTGTTCTCTTTCCTAACTCAGTTCACGTGTAGCCATGTTTACAGGATCTTCATAAGTGATATCTTATGATAAGTTTCTTTTTCTGTGACTTATTTCACTTAGAATCATCCTACCTGAATCCACTCACTTTGCTGCTACTGGTCTTATGATATTGATTTCATGGCTGAGGGATATTCCATCGTATGAAAGTACCACAATTTTTTGAACCATTTTTATATTTCCTGGGATATTTAAGGTGTACCCAAGTTGAGGTTCTTGTAAGCAGTGCAGCCCTAACTTTGGGGGTGGCTCTGTCTTATTGACTTTCAGTTTTCCCAAGGTATATTCCCTAGACTGGAAGTGCCATTGGCTCTGTAGCTCTGTTGTTTACTTGTTTTAGGGAACACAATGCACTCCTCCAGTGAGGCAGTTGGCAATTTACATCCCGCCCATCAGCATGACAAGGCTCCCAGTTCTCCAGGGCCTGTCTTGCCTTTCTGGTTTTTACACATTTTGTGGATGTCCCTTTTGACCGGTGGTAAATGATACTTCTTTGTAGTGCAGATTTGCATTGCCCGCTTGCTTGCTTGGCCAAAAAGGGCGTATGCGTTTTGTCCTGAATATATTCAGGAGAAAACGCATACGCCCTTTTTGGCCAAGTGCACCATTGTCGCAGTTGTGCCCCTCTTCCTGTTCTTTACAGGCGATTCCTACGTACCTCTTGAAATCTGTTTCCTGCTATTCTGCCTCGCATTCAAGGTGGCCTCGTTGCCTTCCCTCAACAGATTTTTGGATGATAGTTGTCCTTTATTACTCTGACACTTTGTGAATTGCTGTGCCCCTGAGCTCCATTTTTCAACTTGTTTTTTGTGAACTGAACGCAAGTCCAAATTTCTGGTTCAGGACCTATACTCGTTCCCGACGGGTGTCTGAGACTTTGGTTATTTCTTCTTTCTGCCGGGAAATTACAGTGACATATCCCCGTCCAAATGCCTAACAGCTACTCTCTCATTGGTTCTCCCTCTTCCCTTACATCCTCTGCCAAATTGGCAAACTGTGCGAACCAGGATGTTAAAGGGGCTGTCTCTCCAAGTTGGGA
This sequence comes from Mesoplodon densirostris, assembly GCF_025265405.1. Lineage (NCBI taxonomy): Eukaryota > Metazoa > Chordata > Mammalia > Artiodactyla > Ziphiidae > Mesoplodon > Mesoplodon densirostris. The sequence goes on along the minus strand of NW_026778195.1, from coordinate 9,320,054 downwards.
GATTGATAGTAAAGCAGTTGGAAATTCAAAATGGAACAAAAGGAGAGTGACTATTCGTTGAGTTTTAGAAACCTTTCATATTCACAGTGTGCCCATTCTCTAGGTCTCCCGTACATGTTATAGCTGTAGTAATATTCCCTTCAACCTGGAGAGTTGGGACCCATGGAATGGGGCCCATGCATTATTGCTTTAAAGGGTCTGCATTTGCTCACCCAATCTCACCAATCCTCTCAGTCCCAAGTGTCCAGCCTTATGCCACATCCAGCTGTCTTTGTAGATAGGGTCATTCCACGTTTCATCAGAGACCCTGAAGGAATTGTAAAGAATTTCCCTGTTTTTTTGTTTTGATTTTGAAATTCCTTTTTATAGTGGGTTTGAGCTGATTCTCGCTGCCATGTTTATGCCAGTCTAGACACCTTGATTCCCTTACGGAGACATATCAATACATAGGTTTTAAGATTCATACTAGTCAGATCTATTCCTCTGCGGGAAATATGGGGTTTTGAGTCCCTTTCACTGAGGAAGGTGTGGGTCTTGTCTATTCCATAGTTGGTTTTTGGAACGGTACCTGTGCTTATATCAAACTCTGATTTTATGCATCACCCCACCTCTCCTTCCCCCTTAAGCAGGCATAAGAGTGTTTTCTAAATGTGAGACTCTGTTCTCTTTCCTAACTCAGTTCATGTATAGCCATGTTTACAGGATCTTCATAAGTGATATCTTATGCTAAGTTTCTTTTTCTGTGTGACTTATTTCACTTAGAATCATCGTACCTGAATCCACTCACTTTGCTGCTACTGGTCTTATGACATTGATTTCATGGCTGAGTGATATTCCATAGTATGTAAGTACCAAAAATTTTTAAACCATTTTTATATTTCCTGGGATATTTAAGGTGTACCCAAGTTGAGGTTCTTGTAAGCAGTGCACCCCTAAATTTGGGGGTGGCTCTATCTTATTGATTTTCAGTTTACCCAAGGAATATTCCCTAGATGGATGTGCCCTTGGCTCTGTAGCTCTGTTGTTTACTTGTTTTAGGGAACACAATGCACTCCTCCAGTGAGGCAGTTGGCAATTTACATCCCGCCCATCATTATAGCAAGGCTCCCTGTTCTCCAGGGCCTCTCTGACCTTTCTTGTTTTTACACATTTTGTGGTTGTTTCTTTTGACCGGTGGGAAGTGATACTTCTTTGTAGTGCAGATTTGCATTGCCCGCTTGCTTGCTTGGCGAAAAAGGACATGCATATACGTTTTCTCCTTTATATATTCAGGTGAAAACGCATATGCCATTTTTGGCCAAGTGCATCATTGTCGAAGTTGTGCCCCTCTTCCTGTGCTTTACAGGTGATTCCTACGTACCTCTTGAAATCTGTTTCCTGCTATTCTGCCTCGCTTTCAAGTCGGCCTCGTTGGCTTCCCTCAACAGATTTTGGGACGATAGTTGTCCTTTATTTCTCTGCCAGTTTGTGAATTGCTGTGCCCCTGAGCTCCATTTTTCAACTCATTATTTGTGAGCTGAACGCAACTCCAAAATTTTGGTTCAGGACCTATACTTGTTCCCGATGGGTGGCTACGACTTTGATTAATTCTTCTTCCTGACGGGAAATTAGAGTGACATGTGCCCGTCCAAATGCCTAACAGCTACTATCTCATTGGTTCTCTCTCTTCCCTTCCATCCTCTGCCAAATTGGCAACCTGTGCGAATCAGGAGGTTAAAGGGGCTGTATTTCCAAGTTGGGAGATTGATAGTAAAGCAGTAGGAAAGTCTAACTGGAGCACCACGAGAGGCACTATTCGTTGAATTTAGAAACCTTTTTTATTCACAGTGTGTCCATTCTCTAGGTTTCCCGTACATGTTATAGCTGTAGTAATATTCCCTTCAACTTGGAGTGTTGGGACCCATGGCATAGGGGGCTTGCATTATTGCTTTAAAGGGTCTGCATTTGCTCACCCAATCTCACCAATCCTCTCAGTCCCAAGTGTCCAGCCTTATGCCACATCCAGCTGTCATTGTAGATAGGGTCATTCCAGGTTTCATCAGACACCCTGAAGGAATTGTAAAGAATTTCCCTATTTTTTGTTTTGTTTTTGAAATTCATTTTTATAGTGGGTTTGTGCTGATTCTCGCTGCCATGTTTATGCCAGTCTAGACACACTTGATTCCCTTAGGGAGACATATCAATACATAGGTTTTATCATTCTTACTAGTCAGATATATTCCTCTGTGGGAAATATGGGGTTTTGATTCCCTTTCACTGAGGAAGGTGTAGGTCTTGCCTATTCCATAGTTGGTTTTTGGAACGGTACCTGTGCTTATATCAAACTCTGGTTTTCTGCATCACCCCACCTCTCCTTCCCCCTTAAGCAGGCATAAGAGTGTTTTCTAAATGTGAGACTCTGTTCTCTTTCCTAACTCAGTTCACGTGTAGCCATGTTTACAGGATCTTCATAAGTGATATCTTATGATAAGTTTCTTTTTCTGTGACTTATTTCACTTAGAATCATCCTACCTGAATCCACTCACTTTGCTGCTACTGGTCTTATGATATTGATTTCATGGCTGAGGGATATTCCATCGTATGAAAGTACCACAATTTTTTGAACCATTTTTATATTTCCTGGGATATTTAAGGTGTACCCAAGTTGAGGTTCTTGTAAGCAGTGCAGCCCTAACTTTGGGGGTGGCTCTGTCTTATTGACTTTCAGTTTTCCCAAGGTATATTCCCTAGACTGGAAGTGCCATTGGCTCTGTAGCTCTGTTGTTTACTTGTTTTAGGGAACACAATGCACTCCTCCAGTGAGGCAGTTGGCAATTTACATCCCGCCCATCAGCATGACAAGGCTCCCAGTTCTCCAGGGCCTGTCTTGCCTTTCTGGTTTTTACACATTTTGTGGATGTCCCTTTTGACCGGTGGTAAATGATACTTCTTTGTAGTGCAGATTTGCATTGCCCGCTTGCTTGCTTGGCCAAAAAGGGCGTATGCGTTTTGTCCTGAATATATTCAGGAGAAAACGCATACGCCCTTTTTGGCCAAGTGCACCATTGTCGCAGTTGTGCCCCTCTTCCTGTTCTTTACAGGCGATTCCTACGTACCTCTTGAAATCTGTTTCCTGCTATTCTGCCTCGCATTCAAGGTGGCCTCGTTGCCTTCCCTCAACAGATTTTTGGATGATAGTTGTCCTTTATTACTCTGACACTTTGTGAATTGCTGTGCCCCTGAGCTCCATTTTTCAACTTGTTTTTTGTGAACTGAACGCAAGTCCAAATTTCTGGTTCAGGACCTATACTCGTTCCCGACGGGTGTCTGAGACTTTGGTTATTTCTTCTTTCTGCCGGGAAATTACAGTGACATATCCCCGTCCAAATGCCTAACAGCTACTCTCTCATTGGTTCTCCCTCTTCCCTTACATCCTCTGCCAAATTGGCAAACTGTGCGAACCAGGATGTTAAAGGGGCTGTCTCTCCAAGTTGGGAGATTGATAGTAAAGCAGTTGGAAATTCAAAATGGAACAAAAGGAGAGTGACTATTCGTTGAGTTTTAGAAACCTTTCATATTCACAGTGTGCCCATTCTCTAGGTCTCCCGTACATGTTATAGCTGTAGTAATATTCCCTTCAACCTGGAGAGTTGGGACCCATGGAATGGGGCCCATGCATTATTGCTTTAAAGGGTCTGCATTTGCTCACCCAATCTCACCAATCCTCTCAGTCCCAAGTGTCCAGCCTTATGCCACATCCAGCTGTCTTTGTAGATAGGGTCATTCCACGTTTCATCAGAGACCCTGAAGGAATTGTAAAGAATTTCCCTGTTTTTTTGTTTTGATTTTGAAATTCCTTTTTATAGTGGGTTTGAGCTGATTCTCGCTGCCATGTTTATGCCAGTCTAGACACCTTGATTCCCTTACGGAGACATATCAATACATAGGTTTTAAGATTCATACTAGTCAGATCTATTCCTCTGCGGGAAATATGGGGTTTTGAGTCCCTTTCACTGAGGAAGGTGTGGGTCTTGTCTATTCCATAGTTGGTTTTTGGAACGGTACCTGTGCTTATATCAAACTCTGATTTTATGCATCACCCCACCTCTCCTTCCCCCTTAAGCAGGCATAAGAGTGTTTTCTAAATGTGAGACTCTGTTCTCTTTCCTAACTCAGTTCATGTATAGCCATGTTTACAGGATCTTCATAAGTGATATCTTATGCTAAGTTTCTTTTTCTGTGTGACTTATTTCACTTAGAATCATCGTACCTGAATCCACTCACTTTGCTGCTACTGGTCTTATGACATTGATTTCATGGCTGAGTGATATTCCATAGTATGTAAGTACCAAAAATTTTTAAACCATTTTTATATTTCCTGGGATATTTAAGGTGTACCCAAGTTGAGGTTCTTGTAAGCAGTGCACCCCTAAATTTGGGGGTGGCTCTATCTTATTGATTTTCAGTTTACCCAAGGAATATTCCCTAGATGGATGTGCCCTTGGCTCTGTAGCTCTGTTGTTTACTTGTTTTAGGGAACACAATGCACTCCTCCAGTGAGGCAGTTGGCAATTTACATCCCGCCCATCATTATAGCAAGGCTCCCTGTTCTCCAGGGCCTCTCTGACCTTTCTTGTTTTTACACATTTTGTGGTTGTTTCTTTTGACCGGTGGGAAGTGATACTTCTTTGTAGTGCAGATTTGCATTGCCCGCTTGCTTGCTTGGCGAAAAAGGACATGCATATACGTTTTCTCCTTTATATATTCAGGTGAAAACGCATATGCCATTTTTGGCCAAGTGCATCATTGTCGAAGTTGTGCCCCTCTTCCTGTGCTTTACAGGTGATTCCTACGTACCTCTTGAAATCTGTTTCCTGCTATTCTGCCTCGCTTTCAAGTCGGCCTCGTTGCCTTCCCTCAACAGATTTTTGGACGATAGTTGTCATTTATTACTCTGCCAGTTTGTGAATTGCTGTGCCCCTGAGCTCCATTTTTCAACTCGTTTTTTGTGAGCAGAACGCAAGTCCAAAATTTAGGTTCAGGAGATATACTGGTTCCCGGTGGGTGGCTGAGACTTTGTTTAATTTTTCTTCCTGCCGGGAAATTAGGGTGACATGTGCCTGTCCAAATGCATAACAGCTACTCTCTCATTGGTTCTCCCTCTTCCCTTCCATCCTCTGCCAAATTGGCAACCTGTGCGAACCAGGAGGTTAAAGGGACTGTCTCTCCAAGTTGGGAGATTGATAGTAAAGCAGTTGGAAAGTCAAACCGGAAAAAAAGGAGAGGGAATATTCTTTGAGTTTTAGAAACCTTTCGTATTCACAGTGTGTCCATTCTCTAGGTTTCCCGTACATGTTAGAGCTGTATTAATATTCCCTTTAACCTGGAGAGTTGGGAAACATGGAATGGGGGCCATGCGTTATTGCTTTATAGTGTCTGCAATTTCTCACCCAATCTCAACAATCCTCTCAGTCCCAAGTGTCCAGCCTTATGCCACATCCAGCTGTCATTGTACATAGGGTCATTCCACGTTTCATCAGAGACCCTGAAGGAATTGTAAAGAATTTCCCTTTTTTTTGTTTTGTTTTTGAAATTCCTTTTTATAGTGGGTTTGAGCTGATTCTGCTGCCATGTTTATGCCAGTCTAGACACACTTGTTTCCCTAACGGAGACCTATCAATACATAGGTTTTAAGATTCTTACTAGTCAGATCTATTCCTCTGCAGGAAATATGGGGATTTGAGTCCCTTTCACTGAGGAAGGTGTAGGTCTTTTCTATTCCATAGTTGGTTTTTGGAACGGTACCTGTGCTTATATCAAACTCTGGTTTTATGCATCCCCCGACCTCTCTTTCGCCCTTAAGCAGGCATAAGAGTGTTTTCTAAATGTGAGACTCTGTTCTCTTTCCTAACTCAGTTCATGTGTAGCCATGTTTACAGGATCTTCATAAGTGATATCTTATGCTAGGTTTCTTTTTCTGTGTGACTTATTTCACTTAGAATCATCGTACCTGAACCACTCACTTTGCTGCTACTGGTCTTATGACATTGATTTCATGGCTGAGGGATATTGCATTGTACATAAGTACCACAATTTTTTGAACCATTTTTATATTTCCTGGGATATTTAAGCTGTACACAAGTTGAAGTTCTTGTAAGCAGTGCAGCCCTAAATTTGGGGCTGGCTCTGTCTCATTGATTTTCAGTTTTCCCAAGATATATTCCCTAGAGTGGAAGTACCCTTGGCTCTGTAGCTCTGTTGTTTACTTGTTTTAGGGAACACAATGCACTCCTCCAGTGAGGCAGTTGGCAATTTACATCCCGCCCATCAGCATAACAAGGCTCCCAGTTCTCCAGGGCCTGTCTTGCCTTTCTGGTTTTTACACATTTTGTGAATTTCCTTTTGGACCGGTGGGAAGCGATACTTCTGTCTGTTGCAGATTTGCATTGCCCGCTTGCTTGCTTGGCCAAAAAGGGCGTATGTGTTTTCTCCTGAATATATTCAGTAGAAAACACATACACCCATTTCAGCCAAGTGAATCATTGTCGAAGTTGTGCCCCTCTTCCTGTGCTTTACAGGCAATTCCTACCTACCTCTTGAAATCTGTTTCCTGCTTTCTGCCTCACTTTCAAGTAGGCCTCGTTGCCTTCCCTCAACAGATTTTTGGACGATAGTTGTCCTTTATTACTCTGCCTGTTTGTGAATTACTGTGCCCCTGAGCTCCATTTTTCAACTCATTTTTGTGACCTGAATGCAAGTCCAAAATTTTGGTTTTTGTACCTATACTTGTTCCCGATGGGTGGCTGAGTCTTTGGTTAATTCTTCTTCCTGCCGGGAAATTAGAGTGACATGTGCCCGTCCAAATGCCTAACAGCTACTCTCTCATTGGTTCTCCCTCTTCCCTTCCATCCTCTGCCAAATTGGAAACCTGTGCGAACCAGGAGGTTAAAGGGGCTGTCTCTCCAAGTTGGGAGATTGATAGGAAAGCTGTTGGAAAGTCAAAATGGAGCACCACGAGAGGGACTATTCGTTGAGTTTTAGAAACCTTTCATATTCACAGCGTATCCATTCTGTAGGTTTCCCGTACATGTTATAGCTGTAGTAATATTCCCTTCAACCTGGAGCGTTGGGACCCATGGAATGGGGGCCATGCATTATTGCTTTAAAGGGACTGCATTTGCTCACCCAATCTCACGTATCTTCTCAGTCCCAAGGGTCCAGCCTTATACCACATCCAGCTGTCATTGCAGATAGGGTCATTCCAGGTTTCAACAGACACCCTGAAGGAATTGTAAAGAATTTCCCTGTTTTTTTGTTTGTTTTTGAAATTCCTTTTTATAGTGGGTTTGAGCTGATTCTTGCTGTCATGTTTATGCCAGTCTAGACACACTTGATTCCCTTATGGAGACATATCAATACATAGGTTTTAAGATTCTTACTAGTCAGATCTATTCCTCTGAGGGAAATATGTGTTTTTGAGTCCCTTTCACTGAGGAAGGTGTAGGTCTTGTCTATTCCATAGTTGGTTTTTGGAACGGTACCTGTGCTTATATCAAACTCTGGTTTTATGTATCACCCCATCTCTCCTTCCCCCTTAAGGAGGCATAAGAGTGTTTTCTAAATGTAAGACTCTGTTCTCTTTCCTAACTCAGTTCATGTGTAGCCATGTTTACAGGATCTTCATAAGTGATATCTTATGATAAGTTTCTTTTTCTGTGTGACTTATTTCACTTAGAATCATCGTACCTGAGTCCACTCACTTTGCTGCTACTGGTCGTATGACATTGATTTCATGGCTGAGGGATATTCCATCTTACGTAAGTACCACAATGTTTTGAACCATTTTTATATTTCCTGGGATATTTAAGGTGTACCCAAATTGAGGTTCTTGTAAGCAGTGTAGCACTAAATTTGGGGGTGGCTCTGTCTTATTGATTTTCAGTTTTCACAAGGTATATTCCCTAGACTGGAAGTGCCCTTGGCCCTGTAGCTGTGTTGTTTACTTGTTTTAGGGAACACAATGCACTCCTCCAGTGAGGCAGTTGGCAATTTACATCCCGCCAATCATCATAACAAGGCTACCTGTTCTCCAGGGCCTGTCTTGCCTTTCTGGTTTTTACACATTTTGTGGATGTCCCTTTGGACTGGTGGGAAGTGATACTTCATTGTAGTGCATATCTGCATTGCCTGCTTGCTTGCTTGGCCAAAAAGGGCGTATGCGTTTTCTCCTGAATATATTCAGTAGAAAAAGCATACGCCCTTTTTGGCCAAGTGCATCATTGTCGAAGTTGTGCCCCTCTTCCTGTGCTTTACAGGTGATTCCTTGGTACCTCTTGAAATCTGTTTCCTGCTATTCTGCCTAGCTTTCAAGTCGGCCTCGTTGCCTTCCCTCAACAGATTTTTGGACGATAGTTGTCCTTTATTAATCTGCCAGTTTGTGAATTGCTGTGCCCCTGAGCTCCATTTTTCAACTCGTTTTTTGTGAGCTGAACGCAAGTCCAAAATTTTGGTTCAGGACGTATACTGGTTCGCTGTGGGTGGCTGAGACTTTGGTTAATTCTTCTTCCTGCCGGGAAATTAGAGTGACATGTGCCCGTCCAAATGCCTAACAGCTACTCTCTCATTGGTTCTCCCTCTTCCCTTCCATCCTCTGCCAAAGAGGCAACCTTTTGAACCAGGAGGTTAAAAGGGCTGTCTCTCCAAGTTAGGAGATTGAGCGTAAAGCAGTTGGAATGTCAAACTGGAGCACCAGTAGAGGGACTAATCATTGAGTTTTCAAAAACTTTCATATTCACAGTGTGTGCATTCTCTAGGTTTCCCGTACATGTTATAGTTGTAGTAATATTCCCTTTAACCTGGAGTGTTGGGAAACATGGAATGGGGGCCATGCATTATGGCTTTATACTGTCTGCAATTTCTCACCCAATCTCACCAGTCCTCTCAGTCCCAAGTGTCAAGCCTTATCCCACACCCAGCTGTCATTGTAGATTGGGTCACTCCAGGTTTCATCAGAGACCCAGAAAGATTTGTAAAGAATTATCCTGTTTTTATGTTTTGTTTTTGAAATTCCTTTTTATAGTGGGTTTGAGCTGATTCTCGCTGCCATGTTTATGCCAGTCTAGACACACTTGATTCCCTTACGGAGACATATCAATACATAGGTTTTAAGTTTCTTACTAGTCAGATCTATTCCTCTGTGGGAAATATGGGGTTTTGAGTCCCTTTCACTGAGGAAGGTGTAGTTCTTGTCTATTTCATAGTTGGTTTTTGGAACGGTACCTGTGCTTATATCAAACTCTGGTTTTATGCATCACCCCACCTCTCTTTCGCCCTTAAGCAGGCATAAGAGTGTTTTCTAAATGTGAGACTCTCTTCTCTTTCCTAACTCAGTTCATGTGTAGCCATGTTTACAGGAACTTCATAAGTGATATCTTATGATAAGTTTATTTTTCTGTGTGACTTTTTTCACTTAGAATCATCGTACCTGAACCACTCACTTTGCTGCTACTGGTCTTATGACATTGATTTCATGGCTGAGGGATATTGCATTGTACATAAGTACCACAATTTTTTGAACCATTTTTATATTTCCTGGGATATTTAAGGTGTACACAAATTGAGGTTCTTGTAAGCAGTCCAGCCCTAAATTTGGGGCTGGCTCTGTCTCATTGATTTTCAGTTTTCCCAAGGTATATTCCCTAGAGTGGAAGTGCCCTTGGCTCTGTAGCTCTGTTGTTTACTTGTTTTAGGGCACACAATGCACTCCTCCAGTGAGGCAGTTGGCAATTTACATCCCGCCCATCAGCATAACAAGACTCCCTGTTCTCCATGGCCTGTCTTGCCTTTCTGGATTTTACACATTTTGCAGATATCCCTTTTGACCGGTGGGAAGTGATACTACTTTGTAGTGCAGATTTGCATTGCCTGCTTGCTTTGTTGTCAAAAAGGGCGTATGCGTTTTCTCCTGAATATATTCAGGAGAAAACGCATACGCCCTTTTTGGCCAAGTGCATCATTGTCGAAGTTTTGCCCCTCTTCCTGTGCTTTATAGGTGATTCCTACGTAACTCTTGAAATCTGTTTCCTGCTATTCGGCCTTGCATTCAAGTCCGCCTCGGTGCCTTCCCTCAACAGATTTGTGGACGATAGTTGTCCTTTATACTCTGCCAGTCTGTGAATTGCTGTGCCCCTGTGGTCCAGTTTTCAACTCGTTTTTTTGTGAGCTGAACGCAAGTCCAAAATATTGCTTCACGACCTATGCTGGTACATAGTGCGTGGCTGAGACTTTGGTTAATTCTGCTTCCGGCCGGGAAATTAGAGTGACATGTGCCCGTCCAAATGCCTAACAGCTACTCTCTCATTGGTTCTCCCTCTTCCCTTTCATCCTCTGCCAATTTGGCAACCTGTGAGAAGCAGGAGGTTAAAGGGGCAGTCTCTCTAAGTTGGGAGATTGATAGTAATGCAGTTGGAAATTCAAACCCGAGCACTAGGAGAGGGACTATTCGTTGAGTTTTAGAAACCTTTCGTATTCACAGTGTGTCCATTCTCTAGGTTTCCCGTACATGTTATACCTGTAGTAATATTCCCTTCAACCAGCAGAGTTGGGACAAATGGAATGGGTGCCACTCATTATTGATTTAAAGGGTCTGCATTTGCTCACCCAATCTCACCAATCCTCTCAGTCCCAAGTGTCCAGCCTTATGCCACATCCAGCTGTCATTGTAGATAGGGTCATTCCCGGTTTCATCAGATACCCTGAAGGAATTGTAAGAAATTTCCCTGTTTTTTTGTTTTGTTTTTGAAATTGCTTTATATAGTGGGTTTGAGCTGATTCTCATTGCCATGTTTATGCCAGTCTAGACACACTTGTTTCCCTTATGGAGACATATCAATACATAGGTATTAAGATTCTTACTAGTAAGATATATTACTCTGCGGTGAATATGAGGTGTTGAGTCCCTTTCACTGAGGAAGGAGTAGGTCTTGTCTATTCCATATTTGGTTTTTGGAACAGTACCTGTACTAATATCAAACTCTAGTTTTATGCATCACCCCACCTCTCCTTCCCCCTTAAGAAGGCAAAAGGGTGTTTTCTAAATGTGAGACTCTCTTTTCTTTCCTAACTCAGTTCATGTGTAGCCATGTTTACAGGATCTTCATAAGTGATATCTTATGATAAGTTTCTTTTTCTGTGTGACTTATTTCACTTAGAATCATCGTACCTGAATCCACTCATTTTGCTGCTACTGGCCTTATGACATTGATTTTATGGCTCAGGGATATTCCATCATACATAAGTACCACAATTTCCTGAACCATTTTTGTCTTTCCTGGGATATTTAAGGTGTACCCAAGTTGAGGTTTTTGTAAGCAGTTCAGCCCTGAATTTTTGTGTGGATCTGTCTTATTGATTTCAGTTTTCCCAAGGTATATTCCCTAGATTAGAAGTGCTCTTGGCTCCGTAGCTTTGTTGTTTACTTGTTTTATGGAACATAATGCACTCCTCCAGAGAGGCAGTTGGCAATTTACATCCCGCCCATCAGCCTAACAGGGCTCCCTGTTCTCCAGGGCCTGTCTTGCCTTTCTGGTTTTTACACATTTTGTGGATGTCCTGTTTGACCGGTGGGAAGTGATACTTCATTGTAGTGCAGATTTGCATTGCCCGCTTGCTTGCTTGTCTGAAAAGGTCATAAGCGTTTTCTCCTGAATATATTCACGTGAAATCCCATATGCCCTTTATGGCCATTTCCATAATTTTCGAAGTTGTGATGCTTTTCCTGTGTTTAAAGGCGATTCCAATGTACCTCTTGAAATCTGTTACATGCCATTCTGCCTCATTTTTGCTTCCGCCTCGTGGCTTTCCGTCAACAGATTTTTGGAAGAGAGTACTCCTTTATAACTCTGCAGGTTAGTGAATTGCTGTGGCCCTGAGCTCCATTTTTCAACTTGCGTTTTTGTTAGCTGACCACAGATCCACAGTTTTGCTTCTGGAACTATCCTGGTTCTGGGGGGGAAGGCTGAGACTTTGGTTAATTCCTCTTCGTGACGGGAAATTAGAGTGACATGTGGCCATCCAAATGCCTACAGCTACTCTCTCTTTGGTTCTCTCTCTTCCCTTACATCCTCTGCAGAATTTGCCAACTGTGTGAACCATGAGGTTATAGGGGCTGACTCTCCAAGTTGTGAGAGTGATAGTAAAGCAGTTGGAATGTCAAACTGGAGCACAAGGAGAGAAAAAAAGTAGTAGAGTTTTAAAAACCTTTCATCATAAGTCGGTTTCCATTCTCTAGGTTCCCATACATGTTATAACTGTAGTGATATTCCCTTCTACCTGGAGAGATGGGAACCATGGAATGGGTGGCAGGCATTATTGCTTTAAAGGGTCGGCATTTTTTCACCCAATCTCACCAATCCTCTCAGTCCCAAGTGACCAGCCTTATGCCACATCCAGCTGTCATTGTAGATAGGGTCATTCCAGGTTTCATCAGAACCCCTGAAGGTATTGTGTAAGAATTTTACTGTTTTTATCTTTTGTTTTGAAATTCATTTTTATAGTGGGTTTGAGTTGACTTTCACTGCCATGTTTATGTCGTTCTAGACACACTTCGTTCCCTTATGGAGACATATCAATACATAGGTGTTAAAATTCTTACTAGTCAGATATATTTCTCTGTGGGGAATAGGGATGTTGAGTTCCATTCACTGAGGAAGGAGTAGGGGTTGTCTCTTCTGTTTTTGGATTATGGAACATTACCTGAGCTAATATCATACTTCTGTTTTGTGCATCTCCCCACCTCTCTTTCCCCTTAAGCAAGCGTTAGAGTGTTTTCTAAATCTGAGACTCTGTTCTCTTCCCTAATTCATTTCATATGTAGCCATGTTTACATTCCCTTCATAAGTGATATCTTATGTCAGAATGCACTATGGCTCTTGTCATAATAATGCTCCATGACCCCTGTCATCACAATGCTCCACGCCCTGGTTATCACAATGCTCCATGTCCCTTGTCATCACAATTCTCCACGTCCTTGACATCACAATGCTACATGACACTTCTCATCACAACGTTTCATGCTCTTGTCATCACAATGCTCCATGCACTTGTCATCACAATGCTCCATGAACCCTGTCATCACAATGCTCCCTGAAACCTGTCATCACAATGCTTCATGCCCCTTGTCATTACAGTGCTCCATGATGCTCGACATCACAATTACCCAAGGTCTTCTCATCACAATGCTCCAAGGTTTTGGCATCACCATGCTCCATGCCTTGTCATCTCAAAGCTCAATGTCCCTTGTCCTCAAAATTCTCCATGTCCTTGTCATTACAATGCTCCACGGCACTTCACATAACAATGTTATATGCTCTTGTCATCACAATACTCCATGCACTTGTCACAGCATTGCTCCATGACCCCTGTCATAGGAAGCTCCAAGCGATTGTCATCACAATGTTTCATGACCTGGACATTAAAATTATCAATGGCCCTTGATATCACAATTCTCCATGCCCTTGTCATCACAAAGCTCCTTTACTTTGTCACAACAATCCTCCATGACACTTGGCATCACAATGCTCCATGATATTGTCATCAAACTGGAACATGACATATTTCATCACAATGCTCCCTGACAACTTTCTTCACCATAATCTACGACCTTGTTATCACAGTGCACCATGCCCTTGTCATCACAATGTGCCATGTCCACTCTTATCACAATAATCCATGAAACTTGTCAGACTAATGCTCCATGCCACTTTTCATCTCAATGCTCCATGAACGCTGTCATCACAATGCACCATGCCCATCATCATAATGCTTCATGCTATTGTCATCACAATTAAATCAAAATGCTCCATGACCTCTGTCAACACAATGCTCCAAACCCTTGTGATCACAATGTTCCATAACACTTGTCATCACAATGCCCCATGAGGCTGGTCAGCACAATTATCCATGGTCTTCTCATCACAGTGCACCATGACTTTTGTCATCACAATGCTCAATACACTTGTCATCACAATGCTCTCTGACTATTGCCGTCAGTATGCACATTGTAATCTTTCATGACAAGGCTCCATGCCTTTTTCATCAAAATGCTCCAAGACCCCTATGATCACAATGTTCCTTGCACTTGTCATCACAAATCTCCATGACGCATGTCATCAGAATGCTCCATGACATTCTCATCATAATGTTCCATGCCCTTATCATCACAATGCTCCAAGACCCCTGTAATCACAATCATCCCTGCGTCTTTTCATCAGAATGCTCCATGAGACATGTCATCACAAGGTACCATGGTCTTCACATCACAGTGCTCCAGGACCATTTAATCACAGTGCTCCATTCCCTTGTCATCACAATGCTCCATGACCCCAGTCATCACAATACTCCATGAACATTTTCAGCCCAATGTGCCATGACACTTCTCATCACAATGATGCATGCCCTTTTCATCCCAATGCTCCATGACCCCTGTATTCACAATGCTCTGTGATGCTTGTCATCAAAGTGCTCCATGACACCTGTCATAACAATGCTCCAAGCCTTTTTCAGCAAAATGCTACATGACCTTGTCATTACAATGCTCTATGTGCTTGTCATCCAAATACTCCATTACCAATGCCATCACAATCCTCCATGAACTTTGGGATCACATTGCTTCATGCCGTTGTCATCACAATGCTCCATGCTCCTTGAAATCAAATGAGCCATGACCTCTGTCATCACAATGCTCCAATCCCTTGTGATCACAATGTTCCATAACACTTGTCATCACAACGCTCCATGATGCCTGTCATCACAATACTCCATGCCCTTTTCATCACAATGCTCCATGACATTGTCATCAAAATACTCCACAAGCTTGTCATCAGAATGATCCATGACCCTTGTCATCACAATTCTCCTTGCACTTGTCAGCACAATGCGCCTTGACACTTGTCATCACAATGCTCCAAGCCATTGTCATCACAATGCTCCATTACCTTTGTCGTCAGAATCCTCCATGACACTTTGCATCACAATGCTCCATGCCATTGTCATCACAATGTGCCATTATATATGTCATCACAATGCTCCCTGACACCTGTCTTCACAATACTACATGACCTGGTCATCACAATGCTCCACGCCCTTGTCATCACAATGTGCCATTCCAACTGTCATCGCAATAATTCTTGAAACTTATTAGACCAATGCTCTATGCCCTTGTCATCACAATGCTCCATGCCCTTGTTATCACAGTGCTCCATGACCCCTGTCATCACAATGCTCTTTGACTCCAGTCATCACAATGCTTCATGACCTATGTCATCACAATTGTCCATGCCCTCGTCATCAACAGTCTCTGTGACCTTTTTAACCACAATGCTCCATGAACTATTCATAACAATGCTCTTTGACCCTTGTCATCACAATGCTCTATGCCTTTATCAGCACAATGCTCCATGACCCTTGTAATCACAATGCACCATGAACGCTCTCATCACATTGCTCCATGCCCTTCTCTTCACAAAGCTCCATGAAAAATGTCATCAGAATGCTCCATGGCCTTCTCATCACAATGTTCCATGCCCTTGCCATGACAATGCTCCATTACCCCAGTCATAACAATGCTCCATGACCCCTGCCATCACGATGTTCCATGGCTTGTCATCACATAGCTCGATGACCCTTCTCATCACAATGCTCCAAGAACGCTGTAATCACAATGCTCTATGCCCTTTTTCATCACCATGATCCATGAATCCTGTCATCACAATGCACCATGCCCATCGTCCTAATGTTTCAGGCTATTGTCATCACAATGAAATCAAAATGTTCCATGACCTCTGTCATAACAATGCTCCAAACCCTTGTGAACACAATATTCCATAACACTTGTCATCACAATGTCCCATGTGGCTCGTCATCACAATTATCCATGGACTTCTCATCACAATGCTCCATGAAGTTTGTCATCACAATGCTCAACACACTTGTCATCAAAATGCTCCCTGACACTTGTTGTCTGTTTGCTCCTTGAACCCTGTCATGACAAGGCTCCATGCCTTTTTCATAACAATGATCCATGCCATTTTCATCACAATGCTCCGAGACCCATGTAATTTCAATTCTCCATGCCCTTGTCATCACAAAGCTCAATGACGCATGCCATCAGAATGCTCCTTGTTCTTCTCCTCACAATGCTCCATGCCGTAGTCATCACAATGTTCCAAGACCCCGGTAATCACAATGCTCCATGCCCTTGTCATCAAAATACTCCATGACGCATGTATTCAGAATGCTCCATGCCCTAGTCATCACAATGCTCCAAAACCCCTGTAATCACAATGGTCCATGCCCCTTTTCATCAGAATGCTCCATGAGACTTGTCATCACAAGTCTCCTGGTCTTCTCATCACAATGCTCCAGGACCTTGTTATCAACATAATCCATCCCTTGTCAACACAATGCTCCATGACCCCTGTCATCACGATAATCCATGATCATTTTCAGCCCAATGCTCCACGACCTACTCATCACAATCCTCCATGGCCAATATAATCACAATGCTTCATGACCACTGTCATCACAACACTCCATGACACCTGACAACGCAATGATCCTGGACTCTTATCATCACAATGCTCCATTCCCTAGTCCTCACAATGCTCCATGACCCCGGTAATCAGAACACTCCATGAACATTTTCAGCCCAGTGCTCCATGACACTTGTCATCAAAATGATCCATTCCCTTGTCATCCCAATGCTCCATGACCCCTGTATTCACTATGCTCCGTGACGCTTGTCATCACAGTGCTCCATGACACCTGTCATCACAATGCTCCATGTCTTTGTCAGCAAAATGCTACATGACCTTGTCATTACAATGCTCTATGCGCTTGTCATCACAATACTCCATTTCCATTGTCATCACAATCCTCCATGAATATTGCGATCACATTGCTTCATGCCCTTGTCATCACAATGCTCCATGCTCCTTGAAATCAAAATGATCCATGACCTCTGTCATCACAATTCTCCAAACCCTTGTGATCAAAATGTTCCATAACACTGGTCATCACAACGCTCCATGATGCCTGTCATCACAATACACCATACCCTTTTCATCATAATGGTCCATGACCTTTGTGATCACAATTCTCAATACACTTGTCATCACAATGCTCCCTGACACTTGTCGTCAGAATGCTCCTTGAACCCTGTCACGAAAAGGCTCCATGCCTTTTACATCACAATGCCCCATGCCATTTTCATCACAATGCTGCATGCCATTGTCATCAAAATACTCCACAAGCTTGTCATCAGAATGCTCCATGACCCTTGTCATCACAATTCTCCATGCACTTGTCAGCACAATGCTCCCTGAACCTTGTCATCACAATGCTCCAAGCCATTGTCATCACAATGCTCCATTACCTTTGTCATCAGTATCCTCCATGACACTTGGCATCACAATGCTTCATGCCATTGTCATCACAATGGGCCATTACAAATGTCATCAAAATGCTCCCTGACACCTCTCTTAACAATACTGCATGACCTGGTCATCAAAATGCTCCCTGCCCCCTGACATTACAATGTTTCATAACACCTGTCATCAAAATTTTCCATAAAACTTTTCATTAAATTGCTCCATGACCATGTCATCAGGATGCTCCCTGCACTTCTCATCACAATGCACAATGCCCTTGCCATCAAAATGCTCCTGACCTTTGTCATCACAAAGATCAATGACACTTGGCATCACACTGCTCCAAGTCATTGTCATCACAGTGCTCCAAGAATGCTCTCATCACATTGATCCATGCCTATGTGTTCACAAAGCTCCATGACACATGTCATCAGAATGCTCCATGGCCTTCTCATCACAATGCTCCATGTCCTTGCCATCACAATGCTCCATTACAACAGTAATAACAATGCTCCATGACCCCTGCCATCACAATGTTCCATGGCCTTGTCATCACAAAGCTCCATGACCCTTCTCATCACAATGCTCCAAGAACCCTGTAATCACAATGCTCTATGCCACTTTTCATCTCAATGATCCATGAACCCTGTCATCACAATTCACCATGCCCATCATCATAATGCTTCATGCTATTGTCATCACAACAAAATTATAATGCTCCATGACCTCTGTCATCACAATGCTCCAAGACCCCTGTAATCACAATGCTCCATGCCCCTTTTAATCAGAATGCTCCATGAGACTTGTCTTCACAAGTCTCCAAGGTCTTCTCATCACAATGCTCCAGGACCTTGTCATCACCATGCTCCATTCCCTTGTCATCACAATTCTCCATGACCCCTGTCATCACAATAATCCATGAACATTTTTAGCCCAATGATCCACGACCTTCTCATCACAATGCTCCATGGCGAAAATCATCACAATGCTCCATGACCACTGTCATCACAACACTCCATGACACCTGACAACACAATGATCCGGGACTCTTCTCATCACAATGCTCCATTCCCTAGTCATCACAATGCTCCATGACCCCTGTCATCACAACACTCCATGAACATTTTCACCCCAGTGCTCCATGACCCATGTCATCACAATGATCCATGCCCTTGTCATCCCAATGCTCCATGACCCCTGTATTCACAATACTCCGTGAAGCTTGTCCTCACAGTTCTCCATGACACATGTCATCACAGTGCTCCATGCCTTTGTCAGGAAAATGCTACAAGACCTTGTCATTACAGTCCTCTATGCGCTTGTCATCACAATACTCCATTTCCATTGTCATCACAATCCTCCATGAACCTTGGGATCACATTGCTTCATGCCCTTGTCATCACAATGCTCCATGCTCCTTGAAGTCAAAATGATCCAAACCTCTGTCATCACAATGCTCCAAACACTTGTGATCACAATGTTCCATAACACTTGTCATCACAACGCTCCATGATGCCTGTCATCACAATACTCCATGCCCTTTTCATTACAAAGCTCCATGACCTTTTTCATCACAATTCTCAATACACTTGTCATCACAATGCTCTATGCCTTTCTCAGCACAATGGTCCATGACCCTTTTCATCACAATGCTCCATGCG
Source organism: Mesoplodon densirostris (assembly GCF_025265405.1). Lineage (NCBI taxonomy): Eukaryota > Metazoa > Chordata > Mammalia > Artiodactyla > Ziphiidae > Mesoplodon > Mesoplodon densirostris. The sequence goes on along the minus strand of NW_026778195.1, from coordinate 9,300,988 downwards.
CTTTTCAGCACAATGCTCCTTGACACATGTCATCACAATGCACCATGCGCTTGTCATCACAGTGCTCCACAATCTTGTCATCACAATTCCCCATAAAATTTGTCATCACAATGCTCCATGCACTTCTCATCAAAATGCTCTCTCACCACTTTTATCACAATGCTACATCAGCTTTGTCACAATACTCCGTCACCCCTGTCATCACAATGTTCCATGACTCCTGTCATCACAATGCTACATGCACTTATCATCAGAATGTTCGATGACCCATGACATCACAATGTTCCATAACACGTGTCATCAAAATGTTCCATGACACTTTTCATCAACTTGCTCAATGACCCTGTCATCACAATGCTCCATGCCCTTCTCATCACAATGAACAACGCCCTTGTGATCAAAATGCTCCATGACATTTGTCGTCACAAATATCCATGACGCTTGGCATCACAGTGCTCCATGTCATTGTCATCACAGTGCTCCATGAACACTCTCATCACATTGCTCCATGCCCTTGTCTTCACATAGCTCCATGACACATGTCATCAGAATGCTCCATGGCCTTCTCATCACAGTGCTCCATGCCCTTGCCATCACAATGCTCCATTACACCTGTCATAACAATGCTCCATGACCCCTGGCATCACGATGTTCCATGGCCATGTCTTCACAAGGTTTCATGACCCTTCTCATCACAATGCTCCAAGAACACGGTAATCACAATGCTCTATGCCCCTTTTCATCTCAATGATCCATGAACCCTGTCATCACAATGCACCATGCCCATCATCATAATGCTTCATGCTATTGTCAACACAAAGAAATCAAAATACTCCATGACCACTGTCATAACAATGCTCCAAACCCTTGTGATCACAATATTCCATAACACTTGTCATCACAAACCCCATGACGCTCGACATCACAATTATCCATGGTCTTCTCATCACAATGCTCCATGACATTCGTCATCACAATGCTCAATACACTTGTCATCAAAATGCTCCCTGACACTTGTTGTCTGTATGCTCCTTGAACCCTGTTATGACAAGGCTCCATGCCTTTTTCATCACAATGATCCATGCCCTTTTCTTCACTGTGCTCCATGCCATTTCATCACAATGCTCCAAGACCCATGTAATCACAATGCTCCATGCCCTTCTCATCACAAAGCTCAATGACGCATGCCATCAGAATGCTCCTTGGTCTTCTCCTCACTATGCTCTATGCCCTTTTCATCACAATGTTCCAAGACCCCTGTAATCACAATTCTCCATGCCCCTTTTCATCAGTATGCTCCATGAGACTTGTCTTCAAAAGGCTCCATGGTTTTGTCATCACAATGCTCCAGGACATTGTCATCACAATGCTTCACGACCTTCTCATGAAAATTTTCAATGGCCCTTGTCATCATAATGCTCCAAGCCCTAATCATCACAATGCTCCATTATATTTGTCATCACAATCCTCCATTACATTTGGCATCACAATGCTCCATGCCATTGTCATCGCAATGTACCATGACATATATCATCACAATGCTCCCAGACACCTGTCTTCACAATACTCCATGACCTTATCATCACAATGCTCCATGCCCTTGTCATCACAATGCACCATGCCCACTCTCAGCACAATAATCTATGAAACTTGTCAGACCAATGCTCCATGCCCCTGTCATCACAATGCACCTTGCCCTTGTCATCACAGTGCTCCATGACCCGTGTCATCACAATGCTCCTTGACTCCAGTCATCACAATTCTTCATAACGTTTTTCATCACAATGGTCCATGCCTGCATCATCACAAGGCTCTGTGACCTTTGTAACCAAAATGCTCCATGAACTTTTCATCACAATTCTCAGTGACCCTTGTCATCACAATGCTCCATGTCTTTGTCAGAATAATGCTCCATGACCATTGTCATCACAATGTGCCATGCGCATTTCATCACAACTGTCCACAACCTTGTAATTGCAATGCTCCATAAACCTTGTAATCACAATGGTCCATGCACTTCTCATCAAAATGCTCTCTCACCAGAGATATCACAGTGTTCCATCACTAGTCATCACAATACTCCCTCACCACTGGAATCACAATGATCCATGACCCTGTCATCACAATGTTACATCCACTTATCATCACAATGTTCCATGACCCCTGCTATCACAATGTTCCATAAGCCCTGTCATCAAAATGCTCCATGACCCTTTCCATCCCAAAGCTCCAAGACCCCTGACATCAGAATGTTCTATAACCCCTGTCATCTAAATGTTCCATTACAATTTTTATCAAATTGCTGCATGAACCGGTCATCAAAATGCTCCCTGCCCTTCTCATCACAATGCACCATGCCCTTTTCATCAAAATACTCCATGACTTGTCATCACAAAGCTCCATGACTCTTGGCATCACAATGCTCCATGTCATTGGCATCACAATGCTCCATGTACCCTCTCATAACATTGCTCAATGCCCTTGTCATCACAAAGCTCCATGACACTTGTGAACACAATGCTCCATGACCTTCTAATCACAATGTTCCATGCCCTTGTCATTACAATCCTGCATGACCCATGTGTCACAGTGTTCTGTGCCCTTGTCATCACAATGCTCCATACCCACTCTCATCACAATAATCCATGAAACATTTCAGACCAAAGTTCCATACCCTTCTCATCACAATTCTCCATTACCCCGGTCATAACAATGCACCATGACCCCTGCCATCACAATATTCCACGGCCTAGTCATCACCAGGTTCCATGACACTTCTCATCACAATGCTCAAGACTCCTGAAATCACAATGCTACATTCCCTTGTCATCACAAAGCTCCATGACGCATGTCATCAGAATGTTCCATGGCCTTCTCATCACAATGCTCCATACCGTTGTCATCACAATGCTCCAAGACCCCTGTAATCACAATGCTCCATGCCCCTTTTCATCTCAATGCTTCATGAAACCTGTCATCACAATGAAGCATGCCCATCATCATAATGCTTCAGGCTATTGTCATCACAATTAAATCAATATTCTCCATGACCTCTGTGATCATAATGCTACAAACCCTTGTGATCACAATGTTGCATAACAATTATCATCACAAAGCTCCATGACGCATGTCATCAGAATGTTCCATGGCCTTCTCATCACAATGCTCCATACCGTTGTCATCACAATGCTCCAAGACCCCTGTAATCACAATGCTCCATGCCCCTTTTCATCACAATGCTCCACGATCCCTTTCATCACAATGAACCATGCCCATCATCATAATTCTTCAGGCTATTGTCATCACAATGAAATCAAAATGCTCCATGACCTCTGTCATGACAATGCTCCAAACCATGGTGATCACAATGTTGCATAACACTTATCATCACAAAACCCCATGACGCTAATCATCACTATTGTCCATGGTCTTCTCATCACAAGGCTCCATGACTATGTCATCACAATTCTCAATACTCTTTTCATCACAATACTCCCTGACACTTGTCGTCAGTATGCTCCATGAACTCTTTCATGACAAGGCCCCATGCCATTTTCATCACATTGATCCATGCGCTTTACATCACAGTGCTCCAAGACCCCTGTAATCATAATGCTCCTTGCCCTTGTCATCACAAAGCTCCATGATGCATATCATCAGAATGTTCCATGCACTTCTCATCACAATGCTCCATGCCCTTGTCATCACAATGCTCCAAGACACCTGTAATCACAATGCTCCATGCCCCTTTTCATCTCAATGCTCCATGAACACTGTCATAACAATGCACCATGTCCATCATCATAATGCTTCAGTCTATTGTCATCACAGTGAAATCAAAATGCTCCATGACCTCTGTCATCACAATGCTCCAAACCCTGGTGATCACAATGTTGCAAAACACTTATCATCACAACACCCCATGACGCTCTTCATCACAATTATCCATGGTCTTCTCATCAAAATGCACCATGACTTTGTCATCACAATTCTCAATACACTTGTCATCACAATGCTCCCTGACACTTGTCGTCAGAATGCTCCTAGAAACCTGTCATGAAAAGGCTCCATGCCTTTTTCATCACAAAGCCCCATGCTGTTTTCATCCCAATGCTCCATGCCATTGTCATCAAAATACTCCACAAGCTTGTCATCAGAATTCTCCATGACCCTTGTCATCACTATTCTCCATGCACTTGTCAGAACAATGCTCCCTGACCCTTGTCATCACAATGATCCAAGCCATTGTCATCACAATGCTCCATTACCTTTGTCATTAGAATCCTCCATGACACTTGGCATCACAATGCTCCAAGCCATTGTCATCACAATGGGCCATTACATATGTAATCACAATGCTCTCTGACAACTCTCTTCACAATACTGCATGACCTGGTCATCACAATGCTCCATGCTCTTGTCTTCACAATGCGCCATTCCAACTGTCATCACAATAATCCATGAAACTTTTTAGACCAATGCTCCATGCCCTTGTCATCACATTGCTCCATGCTCTTGTTATCACAATGTTCCAAGACCCCTGTAATCAGAATGCCCCATGCCCCTTTTCATCAGTATGCTCCATGAGACTTGTCATCGCAAGGCTCCATGGTTTTCTCATCACAATGCTCCAGGACCTTGTCATCACAATGGTTCATGACATTGTCATGAAAATTCTCAATGGCCCTTGTCTTCATAATGCTCCAAGCCCTAGTCATCACAGTGCTCCATTATATTTGTCATCACAATCCTCCCTTGCATTTGGCATCACTATGCTCCATGCTATTGTCATCGCAATGGACCATGACATATTTCATCACAATGCCCCCTGACACCTGTCTTCACAATATTCCATGCCTTGTCATCACAATGCTCCCTGCCCTTCTCATCACAATGCACCACACCCTTGTCATCAAAATGCTCCATGACCATTGTCATCACTAAGCTCCATGACCGTTGACATCACAATGCTCCATGTCATTGTCATCACAATGCTCCATGAACCCTCTAATCACATTGCTCCATGCCCTTGTCATCACACAGCTCCTGGACACTTGTCATCACAATGCTCGATGGCCTACTCATCACAATGCTCCATGCCCTTGTCATCACAATGCTCCATGAACCCTGTCAACACAATGCTCCGTGACTCCAGTCATCACAATGCTTCATAACGTTTGTCAATACAACGGTCCATGCCCGCGTCATCACAAGGCTCTGTGACCTTTTTAACCACAATGCTCCATGAACATTTCATCACAATGCTCCGTGAGCCTTGTTATCACAATGCTCCATGCCTTTCTCAGAACAATGCTCCATGACCCTTGTCATCACAATGTGCCATATGATTTTCATCACAATGATCCACAACCTTGTCATCACTCTGCTCCATCAACCTTGTAATCAGAATGCTCCATGCACTTCTCATCCAAATGCTCTCTCACATGAGATATCACAATGTTCCATCACTAGTCATCACAATCCTCCCTCACCATTGTTATCCCAATGTTCCATGAAAACTGTCATCACAATGCTACATCCCCATATCAGCACAATGTTCCATGACCCCTGACATCACAATGCTCCATGACCACTGTCATCACAACACTCCATAACACCTGAGAACACAATGATCCAGGACTCTTGTCATCACAATGCTCCAAGACCCCTGTCATCACAATACTCCATGAACATTTTCAGCCCAGTGCTCATGACCCTTGTCATCACAATGATCCATGCCCTTGTCATCCCAATGTTCCATGACGCTTGTAATCACAGTGCTCCATGACATCTGTCATCACAATGCTCCATGCCTTTGTCAGCAAAATGTTACATGACCTGGTCATTACAATGCTCTATGCGCTTGTCATCACAATACTCCCTTACAATTGTCATCACAATCCTCCAGGAACCTTGGGATCACATTGCTTCAGGCCCTTGTCATCAAAATGCTCCATGCTCCTTGAAATCAAAATGATCCGTGACCTCTGTCATCACAATGCTCCAAACACTTGTGATCACAGTGTTCCATAAAACTTGTCCTCACAACGCTCCATGATGCCTGTCATCACAATACTCCATGCCCTTTTCATCACAATGCTCCATGACCATTGTCATCAAAATTCTCAATACACTTGTGATCACAATGCTCCCTGACACTTGTCATCAGAATGCTCCTTGAAACCTGTCACGAAAAGGCTCCATGCTTTTTTCATCACAATGCCCCATGCCATTTTCATCACAATGCTCCATGCCATTGTCATCAAAATACTCCACAAGCTTGTCATCAGAATGCTCCATGACCCTTGTCATCACAATTCTCCATGCACTTGTCAGCACAATGCTCCCTGACCCTTATCATCACAATGCTCCAAGCCATTGTCATGACAATGCTCCATTACCTTTGTCATCAGAATCCTCCATGACACTTGGCATCACAATGCTCCATGTCATTGTCATCACAATGAGCCATTACATATGTCATCACAATGCTCCCTGACACCTATCTTCACAATACTGCATGACCTGGTCATCACAATGCTCCATGCCCTTGTCATCACAATGTGCCATTACAACACTCATCACAATAATCCATGAAACTTATTAGACCAATGCTCCTTGCCCTTGTTATCACAATGTTCCATGACCCATGTAATCAGAATGCTCCATGCCCCTTTTCATCAGAATGCTCCATGAGACATGTCATCAGAAGGCTCCATGGATTTCTCTTCACAATGCTCCATGACCTTTGTCATCACAATGCTCAAAGACCCATGTAATCACAATGCTTCATGCCCCTGTCATCGCAATGGACCATGACATTTGGCATCACAATGCTCCATGCCATTGTCTTTGAAATTGACCATGACATATGTTATCACAATGCCCCCTTACACCTGTCTTCACAATACTCCATGCCCTTGTCATCACAATGCTCCATGCCCTTGTCATCACAATGCACCATGTCCAATGTCATCACAATAATCTATTAAACTTGTCAGACCAATGCTCCATGCCCCTGTCATCACAATGTTCCATGCCCTTGTCATCACAATGCTCCGTGACTCCAGTCATCACAATGCTTCATAACGTTTCTCATCACAACGGTCCATGGCTGTGTCATCGCAAGGCTCTGTGACATTTGTAACCACAATGCTCCATGAAATTTTCATCACAATGCTCCGTGACCCTTGTCATCACAATGCTCCATGCCTTTTTCAGAACAATGCTCCATGACCCTTGTCATCACAATGTGCCATGTGCTTTTCATCACAATGATCCACAACCTTGTCATCGCTATGCTCCATAAACCTTGTAATCACAATGCTCCATGCACTTCTCATCCAAATGCTCTCTCACATGAGATATCACAATGTTCCATCACTAGTCATCACAATCCACCCTCACCCCTGTTATCACAATGTTCCATGACCCCTGTCATCACAATGCTACATCCCCTTATCAGCACAATGTTCCATGACCCCTGACATCACAATGTTCCATAACCCCTGTCATCAAAATGCTCCATGACTCTTTTCATCCCAAAGCTCCATGACACCTGGCATCACAATGTTCTGTAACCCCAGTCAACAAAATGTTCCATTACACTTTTCATCAAATTGCTGCATGACCCTGTCACCAAAATGCTCCCTGCCCTTCTCATCACAATGCACCACACCCTTGTCATCAAAATGCTCCATGACTATGGTCATCACTAAGCTCCATGACCCTTGGCATCACAGTGCTCCATGCCATGGACATCACAATGCTCCATGAACACTCTCATCAAATTGCTCCATTCACTTGTCATCACAAAGCTCCATGACACTTGTCATCACAATGCTCGATGCCCTTCTCATCACAATGCTCCATGTCCTTGTCATTACAATCCTCCATCACCCATGTATCACAGTGTACCGTGCCCTTGTCATCACAATGCGCCATGCCCACTGTCATCACAATAATCCATGAAACATTTCAGACAAATGCTCAATGCACTTCTCATCACAATGCTCCATTACCACTGTCAACAATGCTCCGTGACCCCTGCCATCACAATGTTCCACGGCCTTGTGATCACAGGACACCATGACAATTGTCATCACAATGCTCCAAGACCCATGTAATCACAATGCTCCATGCTCTTGTCATCACAAAGCTCCATGACGCATGTCATCAGAATGTTCCATAGCTTTCTCCTCACAATGTTCCATGCCCTTGTCATCACAATGCTCCAAGACACTCGTAATCACAATGCTCCATGCCCCTTTTCTTCAGAAGGCTCCATGATATTTGTCATCACAAGTCTCCATGGTCAACTCATCACAATGCTCCAAGACCTTGTCATCACCATGCTCCATTTTCTTGTCATCACAATGCTCCATGACCCCTGTCATCACAATACTCCAGGAACATTTTCAGCCCAATGTTCCATGACCTTCTCATCACAATGCTCCATGACCAGTATCATCACAATGCTCCATGACCACTGTCATCACAACACTCCATGACACCTGACAACACAATGATCCGGGACTCTTGTCATCACAATGCTCCAAGACCCCTGTAATCACAATGCTCCATGACCCCTTTCATCACAATACTCTATGAACATTTTCAGCCCAATGCTCCATGACCCTTGTCATCACAATGATCCATGCCCTTGTCATCCCAATGTTCCATGACCCCTGTATTCACAGTGCTCCATGACGCTTGTCATCACAGTGCTCCATGACACCTGTCTTTATAATGCTCCATGCCTTTGTCAGCAAAATGCTACATGACCTTGTCATTACAATGCTCTATGCACTTGTCATCAAAATACTCGATTACCATTGTCATCACAATCCTCCATGAACCTTGGGATCACATTGCTTCATGCCCTTGTCATCACAATGCTCCATGCTCCTTGAAATCAAAATGATCCATGACCTCTGTCATCACAATGCTCCAACCCTTGTGATCACAATGTTCCATAACACTTGTCCTCACAATGCTCCATGATGCCTGTCATCACAATACTCCATACACTTTTCATCACAATGCTCCATGACCTTTGTCATCACAATTCTCAATACACTTGTCATCACAATGCTCCCTGACCCTTGTCGTCAGTATGCTCCATGAAACCTGTCATGACAAGGCTCCATGCCTTTTTCATCACAATGATGCATGCCCTTTTCATCACAATGCTCCAAGACCCCTGGAATCACAATGCTCCATGCTCTTGCCATCCAAAGCTTCATGACGCATGTCATCAGAATGTTCCATGGACTTCTCATCACAATGCTTCCTGCACTTGTCATCACAATGCTCCAAGACCCCTGTAATCACAATGCTCCATGCCCCTTTTCATCACAATGCTCCACGATCCCTTTCATCACAATGAACCATGCCCATCATCATAATTCTTCAGGCTATTGTCATCACAATGAAATCAAAATGCTCCATGACCTCTGTCATGACAATGCTCCAAACCATGGTGATCACAATGTTGCATAACACTTATCATCACAAAACCCCATGACGCTAATCATCACTATTATCCATGGTCTTCTCATCACAAGGCTCCATGACTATGTCATCACAATTCTCAATACTCTTTTCATCACAATACTCCCTGACACTTGTCGTCAGTATGCTCCATGAACTCTTTCATGACAAGGCCCCATGCCATTTTCATCACATTGATCCATGCGCTTTACATCACAGTGCTCCAAGACCCCTGTAATCATAATGCTCCTTGCCCTTGTCATCACAAAGCTCCATGATGCATATCATCAGAATGTTCCATGCACTTCTCATCACAATGCTCCATGCCCTTGTCATCACAATGCTCCAAGACACCTGTAATCACAATGCTCCATGCCCCTTTTCATCTCAATGCTCCATGAACACTGTCATAACAATGCACCATGTCCATCATCATAATGCTTCAGTCTATTGTCATCACAGTGAAATCAAAATGCTCCATGACCTCTGTCATCACAATGCTCCAAACCCTGGTGATCACAATGTTGCAAAACACTTATCATCACAACACCCCATGACGCTCTTCATCACAATTATCCATGGTCTTCTCATCAAAGTGCACCATGACTTTGTCATCACAATTCTCAATACACTTGTCATCACAATGCTCCCTGACACTTGTCGTCAGAATGCTCCTTGAACCCTGTCATGAAAAGGCTCCATGCCTTTTTCATCACAAAGCCCCATGCTGTTTTCATCCCAATGCTCCATGCCATTGTCATCAAAATACTCCACAAGCTTGTCATCAGAATTCTCCATGACCCTTGTCATCACTATTCTCCATGCACTTGTCAGAACAATGCTCCCTGACCCTTGTCATCACAATGATCCAAGCCATTGTCATCACAATGCTCCATTACCTTTGTCATTAGAATCCTCCATGACACTTGGCATCACAATGCTCCAAGCCATTGTCATCACAATGGGCCATTACATATGTAATCACAATGCTCTCTGACAACTCTCTTCACAATACTGCATGACCTGGTCATCACAATGCTCCATGCTCTTGTCTTCACAATGCGCCATTCCAACTGTCATCACAATAATCCATGAAACTTTTTAGACCAATGCTCCATGCCCTTGTCATCACATTGCTCCATGCTCTTGTTATCACAATGTTCCAAGACCCCTGTAATCAGAATGCCCCATGCCCCTTTTCATCAGTATGCTCCATGAGACTTGTCATCGCAAGGCTCCATGGTTTTCTCATCACAATGCTCCAGGACCTTGTCATCACAATGGTTCATGACATTGTCATGAAAATTCTCAATGGCCCTTGTCTTCATAATGCTCCAAGCCCTAGTCATCACAGTGCTCCATTATATTTGTCATCACAATCCTCCCTTGCATTTGGCATCACTATGCTCCATGCTATTGTCATCGCAATGGACCATGACATATTTCATCACAATGCCCCCTGACACCTGTCTTCACAATATTCCATGCCTTGTCATCACAATGCTCCCTGCCCTTCTCATCACAATGCACCACACCCTTGTCATCAAAATGCTCCATGACCATTGTCATCACTAAGCTCCATGACCGTTGACATCACAGTGCTCCATGTCATTGTCATCACAATGCTCCATGAACCCTCTAATCACATTGCTCCATGCCCTTGTCATCACACAGCTCCTGGACACTTGTCATCACAATGCTCGATGGCCTACTCATCACAATGCTCCATGCCCTTGTCATCACAATGCTCCATGAACCCTGTCAACACAATGCTCCGTGACTCCAGTCATCACAATGCTTCATAACGTTTGTCAATACAACGCTCCATGCCCGCGTCATCACAAGGCTCTGTGACCTTTTTAACCACAATGATCCATGAACATTTCATCACAATGCTCCGTGAGCCTTGTTATCACAATGCTCCATGCCTTTCTCAGAACAATGCTCCATGACCCTTGTCATCACAATGTGCCATATGATTTTCATCACAATGATCCACAACCTTGTCATCACTCTGCTCCATCAACCTTGTAATCAGAATGCTCCATGCACTTCTCATCCAAATGCTCTCTCACATGAGATATCACAATGTTCCATCACTAGTCATCACAATCCTCCCTCACCATTGTTATCCCAATGTTCCATGAAAACTGTCATCACAATGCTACATCCCCATATCAGCACAATGTTCCATGACCCCTGACATCACAATGCTCCATGACCACTGTCATCACAACACTCCATAACACCTGACAACACAATGATCCGGGACTCTTGTCATCACAATGCTCCAAGACCCCTGTCATCACAATACTCCATGAACATTTTCAGCCCAGTGCTCATGACCCTTGTCATCACAATGATCCATGCCCTTGTCATCCCAATGTTCCATGACGCTTGTAATCACAGTGCTCCATGACATCTGTCATCACAATGCTCCATGCCTTTGTCAGCAAAATGTTACATGACCTGGTCATTACAATGCTCTATGCGCTTGTCATCACAATACTCCCTTACAATTGTCATCACAATCCTCCAGGAACCTTGGGATCACATTGCTTCAGGCCCTTGTCATCAAAATGCTCCATGCTCCTTGAAATCAAAATGATCCGTGACCTCTGTCATCACAATGCTCCAAACACTTGTGATCACAGTGTTCCATAAAACTTGTCCTCACAACGCTTCATGATGCCTGTCATCACAATACTCCATGCCCTTTTCATCACAATGCTCCATGACCATTGTCATCAAAATTCTCAATACACTTGTGATCACAATGCTCCCTGACACTTGTCATCAGAATGCTCCTTGAAACCTGTCACGAAAAGGCTCCATGCTTTTTTCATCAAAATACCCCATGCCATTTTCATCACAATGCTCCATGCCATTGTCATCAAAATACTCCACAAGCTTGTCATCAGAATGCTCCATGACCCTTGTCATCACAATTCTCCATGCACTTGTCAGCACAATGCTCCCTGACCCTTATCATCACAATGCTCCAAGCCATTGTCATGACAATGCTCCATTACCTTTGTCATCAGAATCCTCCATGACACTTGGCATCACAATGCTCCATGTCATTGTCATCACAATGGGCCATTACATATGTCATCACAATGCTCCCTGACACCTATCTTCACAATACTGCATGACCTGGTCATCACAATGCTCCATGCCCTTGTCATCACAATGTGCCATTACAACTCTCATCACAATAATCCATGAAACTTATTAGACCAATGCTCCTTGCCCTTGTTATCACAATGTTCCATGACCCATGTAATCAGAATGCTCCATGCCCCTTTTCATCAGAATGCTCCATGAGACATGTCATCAGAAGGCTCCATGGATTTCTCTTCACAATGCTCCATGACCTTTGTCATCACAATGCTCAAAGACCCATGTAATCACAATGCTTCATGCCCCTGTCATCGCAATGGACCATGACATTTGGCATCACAATGCTCCATGCCATTGTCTTTGAAATTGACCATGACATATGTTATCACAATGCCCCCTTACACCTGTCTTCACAATACTCCATGCCCTTGTCATCACAATGCTCCATGCCCTTGTCATCACAATGCACCATGTCCAATGTCATCACAATAATCTATTAAACTTGTCAGACCAATGCTCCATGCCCCTGTCATCACAATGTTCCATGCCCTTGTCATCACAATGCTCCATGGCCCTTGTCATCACAATGCTCCGTGACTCCAGTCATCACAATGCTTCATAACGTTTCTCATCACAACGGTCCATGGCTGTGTCATCCCAAGGCTCTGTGACATTTGTAACCACAATGCTCCATGAAATTTTCATCACAATGCTCCGTGACCCTTGTCATCACAATGCTCCATGCCTTTTTCAGAACAATGCTCCATGACCCTTGTCATCACAATGTGCCATGTGCTTTTCATCACAATGATCCACAACCTTGTCATCGCTATGCTCCATAAACCTTGTAATCACAATGCTCCATGCACTTCTCATCCAAATGCTCTCTCACATGAGATATCACAATGTTCCATCACTAGTCATCACAATCCACCCTCACCCCTGTTATCACAATGTTCCATGACCCCTGTCATCACAATGCTACATCCCCTTATCAGCACAATGTTCCATGACCCCTGACATCACAATGTTCCATAACCCCTGTCATCAAAATGCTCCATGACTCTTTTCATCCCAAAGCTCCATGACCCCTGGCATCACAATGTTCTGTAACCCCAGTCAACAAAATGTTCCATTACACTTTTCATCAAATTGCTGCATGACCCTGTCATCAAAATGCTCCCTGCCATTCTCATCACAATGCACCACACCCTTGTCATCAAAATGCTCCATGACTATGGTCATCACTAAGCTCCATGACCCTTGGCATCACAGTGCTCCATGCCATGGACATCACAATGCTCCATGAACACTCTCATCAAATTGCTCCATTCACTTGTCATCACAAAGCTCCATGACACTTGTCATCACAATGCTCGATGCCCTTCTCATCACAATGCTCCATGTCCTTGTCATTACAATCCTCCATCACCCATGTATCACAGTGTACCGTGCCCTTGTCATCACAATGCGCCATGCCCACTGTCATCACAATAATCCATGAAACATTTCAGACAAATGCTCAATGCACTTCTCATCACAATGCTCCAATACCACTGTCAACAATGCTCCGTGACCGCTGCCATCACAATGTTCCAAGGCCTTGTGATCACAGGACACCATGACAATTGTCATCACAATGCTCCAAGACCCATGTAATCACAATGCTCCATGCTCTTGTCATCACAAAGCTCCATGACGCATGTCATCAGAAAGTTCCATAGCTTTCTCCTCACAATGTTCCATGCCCTTGTCATCACAATGCTCCAAGACCCCTGTAATCACAATGCTCCATGCCCCTTTTCATCAGAATGCTCCATGAGACTTGCCATCACAAGTCTCCATGGTCTTCTCATCACAATGTTCCAGGACCTTGACATCACAATGATCCATTCCCTTGTCATCACAATTCTCCATGACCCCTGTCATCACAATAATCCATGAACATTTTCAGCCCAATGCTCCACGACCTTCTCATCACAATGCTCCATTGCCAATATCATCACAATGCTCCATGACCACTGTCATCAGAACACTCCATGACACCTGACAACACAATGATCCAGGACTCTTGTCATCACAATGCCCCATTCCCTTGTCGTCACAATGCTACATGACACCTGTCATCACAACTCTCCATGAACATTTTCAGCCCAGTGCTCCATGACCCTTGTCATCACAATGATCCATGCCCTTGTCATCCCAATGTTCCATGACCCCTGTATTCACAGTGCTCCATGACGCTTGTCATCACAGTGCTCCATGACACCTGTCTTCATAATGCTCCATGCCTTTGTCAGCAAAATGCTACATGACCTTGTCATTACAATGCTCTATGCACTTGTCATCAAAATACTCGATTACCATTGTCATCACAATCCTCCATGAACCTTGGGATCACATTGCTTCATGCCCTTGTCATCACAATGCTCCATGCTCCTTGAAATCAAAATGATCCATGACCTCTGTCATCACAATGCTCCAACCCTTGTGATCACAATGTTCCATAACACTTGTCCTCACAATGCTCCATGATGCCTGTCATCACAATATTCCATACACTTTTCATCACAATGCTCCATGACCTTTGTCATCACAATTCTCAATACACTTGTCATCACAATGCTCCCTGACCCTTGTCGTCAGTATGCTCCATGAAACCTGTCATGACAAGGCTCCATGCCTTTTTCATCACAATGATGCATGCCCTTTTCATCACAATGCTCCAAGACCCCTGGAATCACAATGCTCCATGCTCTTGCCATCCAAAGCTTCATGACGCATGTCATCAGAATGTTCCATGGACTTCTCATCACAATGCTTCCTGCACTTGTCATCACAATGCTCCAAGACCCCTGTAATCACAATGCTCCATGCCCCTTTTCATCACAATGCTCCACGATCCCTTTCATCACAATGAACCATGCCCATCATCATAATTCTTCAGGCTATTGTCATCACAATGAAATCAAAATGCTCCATGACCTCTGTCATGACAATGCTCCAAACCATGGTGATCACAATGTTGCATAACACTTATCATCACAAAACCCCATGACGCTAATCATCACTATTATCCATGGTCTTCTCATCACAAGGCTCCATGACTATGTCATCACAATTCTCAATACTCTTTTCATCACAATACTCCCTGACACTTGTCGTCAGTATGCTCCATGAACTCTTTCATGACAAGGCCCCATGCCATTTTCATCACATTGATCCATGCGCTTTACATCACAGTGCTCCAAGACCCCTGTAATCATAATGCTCCTTGCCCTTGTCATCACAAAGCTCCATGATGCATATCATCAGAATGTTCCATGCACTTCTCATCACAATGCTCCATGCCCTTGTCATCACAATGCTCCAAGACACCTGTAATCACAATGCTCCATGCCCCTTTTCATCTCAATGCTCCATGAACACTGTCATAACAATGCACCATGTCCATCATCATAATGCTTCAGTCTATTGTCATCACAGTGAAATCAAAATGCTCCATGACCTCTGTCATCACAATGCTCCAAACCCTGGTGATCACAATGTTGCAAAACACTTATCATCACAACACCCCATGACGCTCTTCATCACAATTATCCATGGTCTTCTCATCAAAGTGCACCATGACTTTGTCATCACAATTCTCAATACACTTGTCATCACAATGCTCCCTGACACTTGTCGTCAGAATGCTCCTTGAACCCTGTCATGAAAAGGCTCCATGCCTTTTTCATCACAAAGCCCCATGCTGTTTTCATCCCAATGCTCCATGCCATTGTCATCAAAATACTCCACAAGCTTGTCATCAGAATTCTCCATGACCCTTGTCATCACTATTCTCCATGCACTTGTCAGAACAATGCTCCCTGACCCTTGTCATCACAATGATCCAAGCCATTGTCATCACAATGCTCCATTACCTTTGTCATTAGAATCCTCCATGACACTTGGCATCACAATGCTCCAAGCCATTGTCATCACAATGGGCCATTACATATGTAATCACAATGCTCTCTGACAACTCTCTTCACAATACTGCATGACCTGGTCATCACAATGCTCCATGCTCTTGTCTTCACAATGCGCCATTCCAACTGTCATCACAATAATCCATGAAACTTTTTAGACCAATGCTCCATGCCCTTGTCATCACATTGCTCCATGCTCTTGTTATCACAATGTTCCAAGACCCCTGTAATCAGAATGCCCCATGCCCCTTTTCATCAGTATGCTCCATGAGACTTGTCATCGCAAGGCTCCATGGTTTTCTCATCACAATGCTCCAGGACCTTGTCATCACAATGGTTCATGACATTGTCATGAAAATTCTCAATGGCCCTTGTCTTCATAATGCTCCAAGCCCTAGTCATCACAGTGCTCCATTATATTTGTCATCACAATCCTCCCTTGCATTTGGCATCACTATGCTCCATGCTATTGTCATCGCAATGGACCATGACATATTTCATCACAATGCCCCCTGACACCTGTCTTCACAATATTCCATGCCTTGTCATCACAATGCTCCCTGCCCTTCTCATCACAATGCACCACACCCTTGTCATCAAAATGCTCCATGACCATTGTCATCACTAAGCTCCATGACCGTTGACATCACAGTGCTCCATGTCATTGTCATCACAATGCTCCATGAACCCTCTAATCACATTGCTCCATGCCCTTGTCATCACACAGCTCCTGGACACTTGTCATCACAATGCTCGATGGCCTACTCATCACAATGCTCCATGCCCTTGTCATCACAATGCTCCATGAACCCTGTCAACACAATGCTCCGTGACTCCAGTCATCACAATGCTTCATAACGTTTGTCAATACAACGCTCCATGCCCGCGTCATCACAAGGCTCTGTGACCTTTTTAACCACAATGATCCATGAACATTTCATCACAATGCTCCGTGAGCCTTGTTATCACAATGCTCCATGCCTTTCTCAGAACAATGCTCCATGACCCTTGTCATCACAATGTGCCATATGATTTTCATCACAATGATCCACAACCTTGTCATCACTCTGCTCCATCAACCTTGTAATCAGAATGCTCCATGCACTTCTCATCCAAATGCTCTCTCACATGAGATATCACAATGTTCCATCACTAGTCATCACAATCCTCCCTCACCATTGTTATCCCAAGGTTCCATGAAAACTGTCATCACAATGCTACATCCCCATATCAGCACAATGTTCCATGACCCCTGACATCGCAATGCTCCATGACCACTGTCATCACAACACTCCATAACACCTGAGAACACAATGATCCGGGACTCTTGTCATCACAATGCTCCAAGACCCCTGTCATCACAATACTCCATGAACATTTTCAGCCCAGTGCTCATGACCCTTGTCATCACAATGATCCATGCCCTTGTCATCCCAATGTTCCATGACGCTTGTAATCACAGTGCTCCATGACATCTGTCATCACAATGCTCCATGCCTTTGTCAGCAAAATGTTACATGACCTGGTCATTACAATGCTCTATGCGCTTGTCATCACAATACTCCCTTACAGTTGTCATCACAATCCTCCAGGAACCTTGGGATCACATTGCTTCAGGCCCTTGTCATCAAAATGCTCCATGCTCCTTGAAATCAAAATGATCCGTGACCTCTGTCATCACAATGCTCCAAACACTTGTGATCACAGTGTTCCATAAAACTTGTCCTCACAACGCTCCATGATGCCTGTCATCACAATACTCCATGCCCTTTTCATCACAATGCTCCATGACCATTGTCATCAAAATTCTCAATACACTTGTGATCACAATGCTCCCTGACACTTGTCATCAGAATGCTCCTTGAAACCTGTCACGAAAAGGCTCCATGCTTTTTTCATCAAAATACCCCATGCCATTTTCATCACAATGCTCCATGCCATTGTCATCAAAATACTCCACAAGCTTGTCATCAGAATGCTCCATGACCCTTGTCATCACAATTCTCCATGCACTTGTCAGCACAATGCTCCCTGACCCTTATCATCACAATGCTCCAAGCCATTGTCATGACAATGCTCCATTACCTTTGTCATCAGAATCCTCCATGACACTTGGCATCACAATGCTCCATGTCATTGTCATCACAATGGGCCATTACATATGTCATCACAATGCTCCCTGACACCTATCTTCACAATACTGCATGACCTGGTCATCACAATGCTCCATGCCCTTGTCATCACAATGTGCCATTACAACTCTCATCACAATAATCCATGAAACTTATTAGACCAATGCTCCTTGCCCTTGTTATCACAATGTTCCATGACCCATGTAATCAGAATGCTCCATGCCCCTTTTCATCAGAATGCTCCATGAGACATGTCATCAGAAGGCTCCATGGATTTCTCTTCACAATGCTCCATGACCTTTGTCATCACAATGCTCAAAGACCCATGTAATCACAATGCTTCATGCCCCTGTCATCGCAATGGACCATGACATTTGGCATCACAATGCTCCATGCCATTGTCTTTGAAATTGACCATGACATATGTTATCACAATGCCCCCTTACACCTGTCTTCACAATACTCCATGCCCTTGTCATCACAATGCTCCATGCCCTTGTCATCACAATGCACCATGTCCAATGTCATCACAATAATCTATTAAACTTGTCAGACCAATGCTCCATGCCCCTGTCATCACAATGTTCCATGCCTTGTCATCACAATGCTCCATGGCCCTTGTCATCACAATGCTCCGTGACTCCAGTCATCACAATGCTTCATAACGTTTCTCATCACAACGGTCCATGGCTGTGTATTCGCAAGGCTCTGTGACATTTGTAACCACAATGCTCCATGAAATTTTCATCACAATGCTCCGTGACCCTTGTCATCACAATGCTCCATGCCTTTTTCAGAACAATGCTCCATGACCCTTGTCATCACAATGTGCCATGTGCTTTTCATCACAATGATCCACAACCTTGTCATCGCTATGCTCCATAAACCTTGTAATCACAATGCTCCATGCACTTCTCATCCAAATGCTCTCTCACATGAGATATCACAATGTTCCATCACTAGTCATCACAATCCACCCTCACCCCTGTTATCACAATGTTCCATGACCCCTGTCATCACAATGCTACATCCCCTTATCAGCACAATGTTCCATGACCCCTGACATCACAATGTTCCATAACCCCTGTCATCAAAATGCTCCATGACTCTTTTCATCCCAAAGCTCCATGACCCCTGGCATCACAATGTTCTGTAACCCCAGTCAACAAAATGTTCCATTACACTTTTCATCAAATTGCTGCATGACCCTGTCATCAAAATGCTCCCTGCCATTCTCATCACAATGCACCACACCCTTGTCATCAAAATGCTCCATGACTATGGTCATCACTAAGCTCCATGACCCTTGGCATCACAGTGCTCCATGCCATGGACATCACAATGCTCCATGAACACTCTCATCAAATTGCTCCATTCACTTGTCATCACAAAGCTCCATGACACTTGTCATCACAATGCTCGATGCCCTTCTCATCACAATGCTCCATGTCCTTGTCATTACAATCCTCCATCACCCATGTATCACAGTGTACCGTGCCCTTGTCATCACAATGCGCCATGCCCACTGTCATCACAATAATCCATGAAACATTTCAGACAAATGCTCAATGCACTTCTCATCACAATGCTCCAATACCACTGTCAACAATGCTCCGTGACCGCTGCCATCACAATGTTCCAAGGCCTTGTGATCACAGGACACCATGACAATTGTCATCACAATGCTCCAAGACCCATGTAATCACAATGCTCCATGCTCTTGTCATCACAAAGCTCCATGACGCATGTCATCAGAATGTTCCATAGCTTTCTCCTCACAATGTTCCATGCCCTTGTCATCACAATGCTCCAAGACCCCTGTAATCACAATGCTCCATGCCCCTTTTCATCAGAATGCTCCATGAGACTTGCCATCACAAGTCTCCATGGTCTTCTCATCACAATGTTCCAGGACCTTGACATCACAATGATCCATTCCCTTGTCATCACAATTCTCCATGACCCCTGTCATCACAATAATCCATGAACATTTTCAGCCCAATGCTCCACGACCTTCTCATCACAATGCTCCATTGCCAATATCATCACAATGCTCCATGACCACTGTCATCAGAACACTCCATGACACCTGACAACACAATGATCCAGGACTCTTGTCATCACAATGCCCCATTCCCTTGTCGTCACAATGCTACATGACACCTGTCATCACAACTCTCCATGAACATTTTCAGCCCAGTGCTCCATGACGCTTGTCATCACAATGATCCATGCCCTTGTCATCCCAATGTTCCATGACCCCTGTATTCACAGTGCTCCATGACGCTTGTCATCACAGTGCTCCATGACACCTGTCTTCATAATGCTCCATGCCTTTGTCAGCAAAATGCTACATGACCTTGTCATTACAATGCTCTATGCACTTGTCATCAAAATACTCGATTACCATTGTCATCACAATCCTCCATGAACCTTGGGATCACATTGCTTCATGCCCTTGTCATCACAATGCTCCATGCTCCTTGAAATCAAAATGATCCATGACCTCTGTCATCACAATGCTCCAACCCTTGTGATCACAATGTTCCATAACACTTGTCCTCACAATGCTCCATGATGCCTGTCATCACAATACTCCATACACTTTTCATCACAATGCTCCATGACCTTTGTCATCACAATTCTCAATACACTTGTCATCACAATGCTCCCTGACCCTTGTCGTCAGTATGCTCCATGAAACCTGTCATGACAAGGCTCCATGCCTTTTTCATCACAATGATGCATGTCCTTTTCATCACAATGCTCCAAGACCCCTGGAATCACAATGCTCCATGCTCTTGCCATCCAAAGCTTCATGACGCATGTCATCAGAATGTTCCATGGACTTCTCATCACAATGCTTCCTGCACTTGTCATCACAATGCTCCAAGACCCCTGTAATCACAATGCTCCATGCCCCTTTTCATCACAATGCTCCACGATCCCTTTCATCACAATGAACCATGCCCATCATCATAATTCTTCAGGCTATTGTCATCACAATGAAATCAAAATGCTCCATGACCTCTGTCATGACAATGCTCCAAACCATGGTGATCACAATGTTGCATAACACTTATCATCACAAAACCCCATGACGCTAATCATCACTATTATCCATGGTCTTCTCATCACAAGGCTCCATGACTATGTCATCACAATTCTCAATACTCTTTTCATCACAATACTCCCTGACACTTGTCGTCAGTATGCTCCATGAACTCTTTCATGACAAGGCCCCATGCCATTTTCATCACATTGATCCATGCGCTTTACATCACAGTGCTCCAAGACCCCTGTAATCATAATGCTCCTTGCCCTTGTCATCACAAAGCTCCATGATGCATATCATCAGAATGTTCCATGCACTTCTCATCACAATGCTCCATGCCCTTGTCATCACAGTGCTCCAAGACACCTGTAATCACAATGCTCCATGCCCCTTTTCATCTCAATGCTCCATGAACACTGTCATAACAATGCACCATGTCCATCATCATAATGCTTCAGTCTATTGTCATCACAGTGAAATCAAAATGCTCCATGACCTCTGTCATCACAATGCTCCAAACCCTGGTGATCACAATGTTGCAAAACACTTATCATCACAACACCCCATGACGCTCTTCATCACAATTATCCATGGTCTTCTCATCAAAATGCACCATGACTTTGTCATCACAATTCTCAATACACTTGTCATCACAATGCTCCCTGACACTTGTCGTCAGAATGCTCCTTGAACCCTGTCATGAAAAGGCTCCATGCCTTTTTCATCACAAAGCCCCATGCTGTTTTCATCCCAATGCTCCATGCCATTGTCATCAAAATACTCCACAAGCTTGTCATCAGAATTCTCCATGACCCTTGTCATCACTATTCTCCATGCACTTGTCAGAACAATGCTCCCTGACCCTTGTCATCACAATGATCCAAGCCATTGTCATCACAATGCTCCATTACCTTTGTCATTAGAATCCTCCATGACACTTGGCATCACAATGCTCCAAGCCATTGTCATCACAATGGGCCATTACATATGTAATCACAATGCTCTCTGACAACTCTCTTCACAATACTGCATGACCTGGTCATCACAATGCTCCATGCTCTTGTCTTCACAATGCGCCATTCCAACTGTCATCACAATAATCCATGAAACTTTTTAGACCAATGCTCCATGCCCTTGTCATCACATTGCTCCATGCTCTTGTTATCACAATGTTCCAAGACCCCTGTAATCAGAATGCCCCATGCCCCTTTTCATCAGTATGCTCCATGAGACTTGTCATCGCAAGTCTCCATGGTTTTCTCATCACAATGCTCCAGGACCTTGTCATCACAATGGTTCATGACATTGTCATGAAAATTCTCAATGGCCCTTGTCTTCATAATGCTCCAAGCCCTAGTCATCACAGTGCTCCATTATATTTGTCATCACAATCCTCCCTTGCATTTGGCATCACTATGCTCCATGCTATTGTCATCGCAATGGACCATGACATATTTCATCACAATGCCCCCTGACACCTGTCTTCACAATATTCCATGCCTTGTCATCACAATGCTCCCTGCCCTTCTCATCACAATGCACCACACACTTGTCATCAAAATGCTCCATGACCATTGTCATCACTAAGCTCCATGACCGTTGACATCACAGTGCTCCATGTCATTGTCATCACAATGCTCCATGAACCCTCTAATCACATTGCTCCATGCCCTTGTCATCACACAGCTCCTGGACACTTGTCATCACAATGCTCGATGGCCTACTCATCACAATGCTCCATGCCCTTGTCATCACAATGCTCCATGAACCCTGTCAACACAATGCTCCGTGACTCCAGTCATCACAATGCTTCATAACGTTTGTCAATACAACGGTCCATGCCCGCGTCATCACAAGGCTCTGTGACCTTTTTAACCACAATGCTCCATGAACATTTCATCACAATGCTCCGTGAGCCTTGTTATCACAATGCTCCATGCCTTTCTCAGAACAATGCTCCATGACCCTTGTCATCACAATGTGCCATATGATTTTCATCACAATGATCCACAACCTTGTCATCACTCTGCTCCATCAACCTTGTAATCAGAATGCTCCATGCACTTCTCATCCAAATGCTCTCTCACATGAGATATCACAATGTTCCATCACTAGTCATCACAATCCTCCCTCACCATTGTTATCCCAATGTTCCATGAAAACTGTCATCACAATGCTACATCCCCATATCAGCACAATGTTCCATGACCCCTGACATCACAATGCTCCATGACCACTGTCATCACAACACTCCATAACACCTGACAACACAATGATCCGGGACTCTTGTCATCACAATGCTCCAAGACCCCTGTCATCACAATACTCCATGAACATTTTCAGCCCAGTGCTCATGACCCTTGTCATCACAATGATCCATGCCCTTGTCATCCCAATGTTCCGTGACGCTTGTAATCACAGTGCTCCATGACATCTGTCATCACAATGCTCCATGCCTTTGTCAGCAAAATGTTACATGACCTGGTCATTACAATGCTCTATGCGCTTGTCATCACAATACTCCCTTACAATTGTCATCACAATCCTCCAGGAACCTTGGGATCACATTGCTTCAGGCCCTTGTCATCAAAATGCTCCATGCTCCTTGAAATCAAAATGATCCGTGACCTCTGTCATCACAATGCTCCAAACACTTGTGATCACAGTGTTCCATAAAACTTGTCATCACAACGCTCCATGATGCCTGTCATCACAATACTCCATGCCCTTTTCATCACAATGCTCCATGACCATTGTCATCAAAATTCTCAATACACTTGTGATCACAATGCTCCCTGACACTTGTCATCAGAATGCTCCTTGAAACCTGTCACGAAAAGGCTCCATGCTTTTTTAATCACAATGCCCCATGCCATTTTCATCACAATGCTCCATGCCATTGTCATCAAAATACTCCACAAGCTTGTCATCAGAATGCTCCATGACCCTTGTCATCACAATTCTCCATGCACTTGTCAGCACAATGCTCCCTGACCCTTATCATCACAATGCTCCAAGCCATTGTCATGACAATGCTCCATTACCTTTGTCATCAGAATCCTCCATGACACTTGGCATCACAATGCTCCATGTCATTGTCATCACAATGGGCCATTACATATGTCATCACAATGCTCCCTGACACCTATCTTCACAATACTGCATGACCTGGTCATCACAATGCTCCATGCCCTTGTCATCACAATGTGCCATTACAACTCTCATCACAATAATCCATGAAACTTATTAGACCAATGCTCCTTGCCCTTGTTATCACAATGTTCCATGACCCATGTAATCAGAATGCTCCATGCCCCTTTTCATCAGAATGCTCCATGAGACATGTCATCAGAAGGCTCCATGGATTTCTCTTCAAAATGCTCCATGACCTTTGTCATCACAATGCTCAAAGACACATGTAATCACAATGCTTCATGCCCCTGTCATCGCAATGGACCATGACATTTGGCATCACAATGCTCCATGCCATTGTCTTTGAATGTGACCATGACATATGTTAACACAATGCCCCCTTACACCTGTCTTCACAATACTCCATGCCCTTGTCATCACAATGCTCCATGCCCTTGTCATCACAATGCACCATGTCCAATGTCATCACAATAATCTATTAAACTTGTCAGACCAATGCTCCATGCCCCTGTCATCACAATGTTCCATGCCCTTGTCATCACAATGCTCCATGGCCCTTGTCATCACAATGCTCCGTGACTCCAGTCATCACAATGCTTCATAACGTTTCTCATCACAACGGTCCATGGCTGTGTCATCGCAAGGCTCTGTGACATTTGTAACCACAATGCTCCATGAAATTTTCATCACAATGCTCCGTGACCCTTGTCATCACAATGCTCCATGCCTTTTTCAGAACAATGCTCCATGACCCTTGTCATCACAATGTGCCATGTGCTTTTCATCACAATGATCCACAACCTTGTCATCGCTATGCTCCATAAACCTTGTAATCACAATGCTCCATGCACTTCTCATCCAAATGCTCTCTCACATGAGATATCACAATGTTCCATCACTAGTCATCACAATCCACCCTCACCCCTGTTATCACAATGTTCCATGACCCCTGTCATCACAATGCTACATCCCCTTATCAGCACAATGTTCCATGACCCCTGACATCACAATGTTCCATAACCCCTGTCATCAAAATGCTCCATGACTCTTTTCATCCCAAAGCTCCATGACCCCTGGCATCACAATGTTCTGTAACCCCAGTCAACAAAATGTTCCATTACACTTTTCATCAAATTGCTGCATGACCCTGTCACCAAAATGCTCCCTGCCCTTCTCATCACAATGCACCACACCCTTGTCATCAAAATGCTCCATGACTATGGTCATCACTAAGCTCCATGACCCTTGGCATCACAGTGCTCCATGCCATGGACATCACAATGCTCCATGAACACTCTCATCAAATTGCTCCATTCACTTGTCATCACAAAGCTCCATGACACTTGTCATCACAATGCTCGATGCCCTTCTCATCACAATGCTCCATGTCCTTGTCATTACAATCCTCCATCACCCATGTATCACAGTGTACCGTGCCCTTGTCATCACAATGCGCCATGCCCACTGTCATCACAATAATCCATGAAACATTTCAGACAAATGCTCAATGCACTTCTCATCACAATGCTCCATTACCACTGTCAACAATGCTCCGTGACCCCTGCCATCACAATGTTCCACGGCCTTGTGATCACAGGACACCATGACAATTGTCATCACAATGCTCCAAGACCCATGTAATCACAATGCTCCATGCTCTTGTCATCACAAAGCTCCATGACGCATGTCATCAGAATGTTCCATAGCTTTCTCCTCACAATGTTCCATGCCCTTGTCATCACAATGCTCCATGCCATTGTCTTTGAAATTGACCATGACATATGTTATCACAATGCCCCCTTACACCTGTCTTCACAATACTCCATGCCCTTGTCATCACAATGCTCCATGCCCTTGTCATCACAATGCACCATGTCCAATGTCATCACAATAATCTATTAAACTTGTCAGACCCATGCTCCATGCCCCTGTCATCACAATTTTCCATGCCCTTGTCATCACAATGCTCCATGGCCCTTGTCATCACAATGCTCCGTGACTCCAGTCATCACAATGCTTCATAACGTTTCTCATCACAACGGTCCATGGCTGTGTCATCGCAAGGCTCTGTGACATTTGTAACCACAATGCTCCATGAAATTTTCATCACAATGCTCCGTGACCCTTGTCATCACAATGCTCCATGCCTTTTTCAGAACAATGCTCCATGACCCTTGTCATCACAATGTGCCATGTGCTTTTCATCACAATGATCCACAACCTTGTCATCGCTATGCTCCATAAACCTTGTAATCACAATGCTCCATGCACTTCTCATGCAAATGCTCTCTCACATGAGATATCACAATGTTCCATCACTAGTCATCACAATCCACCCTCACCCCTGTTATCACAATGTTCCATGACCCCTGTCATCACAATGCTACATCCCCTTATCAGCACAATGTTCCATGACCCCTGACATCACAATGTTCCATAACCCCTGTCATCAAAATGCTCCATGACTCTTTTCATCCCAAAGCTCCATGACCCCTGGCATCACAATGTTCTGTAACCCCAGGCAACAAAATGTTCCATTACACTTTTCATCAAATTGCTGCATGACCCTGTCATCAAAATGCTCCCTGCCCTTCTCATCACAATGCACCACACCCTTGTCATCAAAATGCTCCATGACTATGGTCATCACTAAGCTCCATGACCCTTGGCATCACAGTGCTCCATGCCATGGACATCACAATGCTCCATGAACACTCTCATCAAATTGCTCCATTCACTTGTCATCACAAAGCTCCATGACACTTGTCATCACAATGCTCGATGCCCTTCTCATCACAATGCTCCATGTCCTTGTCATTACAATCCTCCATCACCCATGTATCACAGTGTACCGTGCCCTTGTCATCACAATGCGCCATGCCCACTGTCATCACAATAATCCATGAAACATTTCAGACAAATGCACAATGCACTTCTCATCACAATGCTCCATTACCACTGTCAACAATGCTCCGTGACCCCTGCCATCACAATGTTCCACGGCCTTGTGATCACAGGAAACCATGACAATTGTCATCACAATGCTCCAAGATCCATGTAATCACAATGCTCCATGCTCTTGTCATCACAAAGCTCCATGACGCATGTCATCAGAATGTTCCATAGCTTTCTCCTCACAATGTTCCATGCCCTTGTCATCACAATGCTCCATGCCATTGTCTTTGAAATTGACCATGACATATGTTATCACAATGCCCCTTTACACCTGTCTTCACAATACTCCATGCCCTTGTCATCACAATGCTCCATGCCCTTGTCATCACAATGCACCATGTCCAATGTCATCACAATAATCTATTAAACTTGTCAGACCAATGCTCCATGCCCCTGTCATCACAATGTTCCATGCCCTTGTCATCACAATGCTCCATGGCCCTTGTCATCACAATGCTCCGTGACTCCAGTCATCACAATGCTTCATAACGTTTCTCATCACAACGGTCCATGGCTGTGTCATTGCAAGGCTCTGTGACATTTGTAACCACAATGCTCCATGAAATTTTCATCACAATGCTCCGTGACCCTTGTCATCACAATGCTCCATGCCTTTTTCAGAACAATGCTCCATGACCCTTGTCATCACA
Organism: Mesoplodon densirostris; assembly: GCF_025265405.1. Classification (NCBI taxonomy): domain Eukaryota; kingdom Metazoa; phylum Chordata; class Mammalia; order Artiodactyla; family Ziphiidae; genus Mesoplodon; species Mesoplodon densirostris. Next base: position 9,272,457 of record NW_026778195.1, on the reverse strand, counting down.
ATGTGCCATGTGCTTTTCATCACAATGATCCACAACCTTGTCATCGCTATGCTCCATAAACCTTGTAATCACAATGCTCCATGCACTTCTCATGCAAATGCTCTCTCACATGAGATATCACAATGTTCCATCACTAGTCATCACAATCCACCCTCACCCCTGTTATCACAATGTTCCATGACCCCTGTCATCACAATGCTACATCCCCTTATCAGCACAATGTTCCATGACCCCTGACATCACAATGTTCCATAACCCCTGTCATCAAAATGCTCCATGACTCTTTTCATCCCAAAGCTCCATGACCCCTGGCATCACAATGTTCTGTAACCCCAGTCAACAAAATGTTCCATTACACTTTTCATCAAATTGCTGCATGACCCTGTCACCAAAATGCTCCCTGCCCTTCTCATCACAATGCACCACACCCTTGTCATCAAAATGCTCCATGACTATGGTCATCACTAAGCTCCATGACCCTTGGCATCACAGTGCTCCATGCCATGGACATCACAATGCTCCATGAACACTCTCATCAAATTGCTCCATTCACTTGTCATCACAAAGCTCCATGACACTTGTCATCACAATGCTCGATGCCCTTCTCATCACAATGCTCCATGTCCTTGTCATTACAATCCTCCATCACCCATGTATCACAGTGTACCGTGCCCTTGTCATCACAATGCGCCATGCCCACTGTCATCACAATAATCCATGAAACATTTCAGACAAATGCTCAATGCACTTCTCATCACAATGCTCCATTACCACTGTCAACAATGCTCCGTGACCCCTGCCATCACAATGTTCCACGGCCTTGTGATCACAGGACACCATGACAATTGTCATCACAATGCTCCAAGACCCATGTAATCACAATGCTCCATGCTCTTGTCATCACAAAGCTCCATGACGCATGTCATCAGAATGTTCCATAGCTTTCTCCTCACAATGTTCCATGCCCTTGTCATCACAATGCTCCAAGACACTCGTAATCACAATGCTCCATGCCCCTTTTCTTCAGAAGGCTCCATGATATTTGTCATCACAAGTCTCCATGGTCAACTCATCACAATGCTCCAAGACCTTGTCATCACCATGCTCCATTTTCTTGTCATCACAATGCTCCATGACCCCTGTCATCACAATACTCCAGGAACATTTTCAGCCCAATGTTCCATGACCTTCTCATCACAATGCTCCATGACCAGTATCATCACAATGCTCCATGACCACTGTCATCACAACACTCCATGACACCTGACAACACAATGATCCGGGACTCTTGTCATCACAATGCTCCAAGACCCCTGTAATCACAAAGCTCCATGACCCCTTTCATCACAATACTCTATGAACATTTTCAGCCCAATGCTCCATGACCCTTGTCATCACAATGATCCATGCCCTTGTCATTCCAATGTTCCATGACCCCTGTATTCACAGTGCTCCATGACGCTTGTCATCACAGTGCTCCATGACACCTGTCTTCATAATGCTCCATGCCTTTGTCAGCAAAATGCTACATGACCTTGTCATTACAATGCTCTATGCACTTGTCATCAAAATACTCGATTACCATTGTCATCACAATCCTCCATGAACCTTGGGATCACATTGCTTCATGCCCTTGTCATCACAATGCTCCATGCTCCTTGAAATCAAAATGATCCATGACCACTGTCATCACAATGCTCCAACCCTTGTGATCACAATGTTCCATAACACTTGTCCTCACAATGCTCCATGATGCCTGTCATCACAATACTCCATACACTTTTCATCACAATGCTCCATGACCTTTGTCATCACAATTCTCAATACACTTGTCATCACAATGCTCCCTGACCCTTGTCGTCAGTATGCTCCATGAAACCTGTCATGACAAGGCTCCATGCCTTTTTCATCACAATGATGCATGTCCTTTTCATCACAATGCTCCAAGACCCCTGGAATCACAATGCTCCATGCTCTTGCCATCCAAAGCTTCATGACGCATGTCATCAGAATGTTCCATGGACTTCTCATCACAATGCTTCCTGCACTTGTCATCACAATGCTCCAAGACCCCTGTAATCACAATGCTCCATGCCCCTTTTCATCACAATGCTCCACGATCCCTTTCATCACAATGAACCATGCCCATCATCATAATTCTTCAGGCTATTGTCATCACAATGAAATCAAAATGCTCCATGACCTCTGTCATGACAATGCTCCAAACCATGGTGATCACAATGTTGCATAACACTTATCATCACAAAACCCCATGACGCTAATCATCACTATTATCCATGGTCTTCTCATCACAAGGCTCCATGACTATGTCATCACAATTCTCAATACTCTTTTCATCACAATACTCCCTGACACTTGTCGTCAGTATGCTCCATGAACTCTTTCATGACAAGGCCCCATGCCATTTTCATCACATTGATCCATGCGCTTTACATCACAGTGCTCCAAGACCCCTGTAATCATAATGCTCCTTGCCCTTGTCATCACAAAGCTCCATGATGCATATCATCAGAATGTTCCATGCACTTCTCATCACAATGCTCCATGCCCTTGTCATCACAGTGCTCCAAGACACCTGTAATCACAATGCTCCATGCCCCTTTTCATCTCAATGCTCCATGAACACTGTCATAACAATGCACCATGTCCATCATCATAATGCTTCAGTCTATTGTCATCACAGTGAAATCAAAATGCTCCATGACCTCTGTCATCACAATGCTCCAAACCCTGGTGATCACAATGTTGCAAAACACTTATCATCACAACACCCCATGACGCTCTTCATCACAATTATCCATGGTCTTCTCATCAAAATGCACCATGACTTTGTCATCACAATTCTCAATACACTTGTCATCACAATGCTCCCTGACACTTGTCGTCAGAATGCTCCTTGAACCCTGTCATGAAAAGGCTCCATGCCTTTTTCATCACAAAGCCCCATGCTGTTTTCATCCCAATGCTCCATGCCATTGTCATCAAAATACTCCACAAGCTTGTCATCAGAATTCTCCATGACCCTTGTCATCACTATTCTCCATGCACTTGTCAGAACAATGCTCCCTGACCCTTGTCATCACAATGATCCAAGCCATTGTCATCACAATGCTCCATTACCTTTGTCATTAGAATCCTCCATGACACTTGGCATCACAATGCTCCAAGCCATTGTCATCACAATGGGCCATTACATATGTAATCACAATGCTCTCTGACAACTCTCTTCACAATACTGCATGACCTGGTCATCACAATGCTCCATGCTCTTGTCTTCACAATGCGCCATTCCAACTGTCATCACAATAATCCATGAAACTTTTTAGACCAATGCTCCATGCCCTTGTCATCACATTGCTCCATGCTCTTGTTATCACAATGTTCCAAGACCCCTGTAATCAGAATGCCCCATGCCCCTTTTCATCAGTATGCTCCATGAGACTTGTCATCGCAAGGCTCCATGGTTTTCTCATCACAATGCTCCAGGACCTTGTCATCACAATGGTTCATGACATTGTCATGAAAATTCTCAATGGCCCTTGTCTTCATAATGCTCCAAGCCCTAGTCATCACAGTGCTCCATTATATTTGTCATCACAATCCTCCCTTGCATTTGGCATCACTATGCTCCATGCTATTGTCATCGCAATGGACCATGACATATTTCATCACAATGCCCCCTGACACCTGTCTTCACAATATTCCATGCCTTGTCATCACAATGCTCCCTGCCCTTCTCATCACAATGCACCACACCCTTGTCATCAAAATGCTCCATGACCATTGTCATCACTAAGCTCCATGACCGTTGACATCACAGTGCTCCATGTCATTGTCATCACAATGCTCCATGAACCCTCTAATCACATTGCTCCATGCCCTTGTCATCACACAGCTCCTGGACACTTGTCATCACAATGCTCGATGGCCTACTCATCACAATGCTCCATGCCCTTGTCATCACAATGCTCCATGAACCCTGTCAACACAATGCTCCGTGACTCCAGTCATCACAATGCTTCATAACGTTTGTCAATACAACGGTCCATGCCCGCGTCATCACAAGGCTCTGTGACCTTTTTAACCACAATGCTCCATGAACATTTCATCACAATGCTCCGTGAGCCTTGTTATCACAATGCTCCATGCCTTTCTCAGAACAATGCTCCATGACCCTTGTCATCACAATGTGCCATATGATTTTCATCACAATGATCCACAACCTTGTCATCACTCTGCTCCATCAACCTTGTAATCAGAATGCTCCATGCACTTCTCATCCAAATGCTCTCTCACATGAGATATCACAATGTTCCATCACTAGTCATCACAATCCTCCCTCACCATTGTTATCCCAAGGTTCCATGAAAACTGTCATCACAATGCTACATCCCCATATCAGCACAATGTTCCATGACCCCTGACATCGCAATGCTCCATGACCACTGTCATCACAACACTCCATAACACCTGAGAACACAATGATCCGGGACTCTTGTCATCACAATGCTCCAAGACCCCTGTCATCACAATACTCCATGAACATTTTCAGCCCAGTGCTCATGACCCTTGTCATCACAATGATCCATGCCCTTGTCATCCCAATGTTCCATGACGCTTGTAATCACAGTGCTCCATGACATCTGTCATCACAATGCTCCATGCCTTTGTCAGCAAAATGTTACATGACCTGGTCATTACAATGCTCTATGCGCTTGTCATCACAATACTCCCTTACAGTTGTCATCACAATCCTCCAGGAACCTTGGGATCACATTGCTTCAGGCCCTTGTCATCAAAATGCTCCATGCTCCTTGAAATCAAAATGATCCGTGACCTCTGTCATCACAATGCTCCAAACACTTGTGATCACAGTGTTCCATAAAACTTGTCCTCACAACGCTCCATGATGCCTGTCATCACAATACTCCATGCCCTTTTCATCACAATGCTCCATGACCATTGTCATCAAAATTCTCAATACACTTGTGATCACAATGCTCCCTGACACTTGTCATCAGAATGCTCCTTGAAACCTGTCACGAAAAGGCTCCATGCTTTTTTCATCAAAATACCCCATGCCATTTTCATCACAATGCTCCATGCCATTGTCATCAAAATACTCCACAAGCTTGTCATCAGAATGCTCCATGACCCTTGTCATCACAATTCTCCATGCACTTGTCAGCACAATGCTCCCTGACCCTTATCATCACAATGCTCCAAGCCATTGTCATGACAATGCTCCATTACCTTTGTCATCAGAATCCTCCATGACACTTGGCATCACAATGCTCCATGTCATTGTCATCACAATGGGCCATTACATATGTCATCACAATGCTCCCTGACACCTATCTTCACAATACTGCATGACCTGGTCATCACAATGCTCCATGCCCTTGTCATCACAATGTGCCATTACAACTCTCATCACAATAATCCATGAAACTTATTAGACCAATGCTCCTTGCCCTTGTTATCACAATGTTCCATGACCCATGTAATCAGAATGCTCCATGCCCCTTTTCATCAGAATGCTCCATGAGACATGTCATCAGAAGGCTCCATGGATTTCTCTTCACAATGCTCCATGACCTTTGTCATCACAATGCTCAAAGACCCATGTAATCACAATGCTTCATGACCCTGTCATCGCAATGGACCATGACATTTGGCATCACAATGCTCCATGCCATTGTCTTTGAAATTGACCATGACATATGTTAACACAATGCCCCCTTACACCTGTCTTCACAATACTCCATGCCCTTGTCATCACAATGCTCCATGCCCTTGTCATCACAATGCACCATGTCCAATGTCATCACAATAATCTATTAAACTTGTCAGACCAATGCTCCATGCCCCTGTCATCACAATGTTCCATGCCCTTGTCATCACAATGCTCCATGGCCCTTGTCATCACAATGCTCCGTGACTCCAGTCATCACAATGCTTCATAACGTTTCTCATCACAACGGTCCATGGCTGTGTCATCGCAAGGCTCTGTGACATTTGTAACCACAATGCTCCATGAAATTTTCATCACAATGCTCCGTGACCCTTGTCATCACAATGCTCCATGCCTTTTTCAGAACAATGCTCCATGACCCTTGTCATCACAATGTGCCATGTGCTTTTCATCACAATGATCCACAACCTTGTCATCGCTATGCTCCATAAACCTTGTAATCACAATGCTCCATGCACTTCTCATCCAAATGCTCTCTCACATGAGATATCACAATGTTCCATCACTAGTCATCACAATCCACCCTCACCCCTGTTATCACAATGTTCCATGACCCCTGTCATCACAATGCTACATCCCCTTATCAGCACAATGTTCCATGACCCCTGACATCACAATGTTCCATAACCCCTGTCATCAAAATGCTCCATGACTCTTTTCATCCCAAAGCTCCATGACCCCTGGCATCACAATGTTCTGTAACCCCAGTCAACAAAATGTTCCATTACACTTTTCATCAAATTGCTGCATGACCCTGTCATCAAAATGCTCCCTGCCATTCTCATCACAATGCACCACACCCTTGTCATCAAAATGCTCCATGACTATGGTCATCACTAAGCTCCATGACCCTTGGCATCACAGTGCTCCATGCCATGGACATCACAATGCTCCATGAACCCTCTCATCACATTGCTCCATGCACTTGTCATCACAAAGCTCCATGACACTTGTCATCACAATGCTCGATGCCCTTCTCATCACAATGCTCCATGTCCTTGTCATTACAATCCTCCATCAACCATGTATCACAGTGTACCGTGCCCTTGTCATCACAATGCGCCATGCCCACTGTCATCACAATAATCCATGAAACATTTCAGACAAATGCTCAATGCACTTCTCATCACAATGCTCCATTACCACTGTCAACAATGCTCCGTGACCCCTGCCATCACAATGTTCCACGGCCTTGTGATCACAGGACACCATGACAATTGTCATCACAATGCTCCAAGACCCATGTAATCACAATGCTCCATGCTCTTGTCATCACAAAGCTCCTTGACGCATGTCATCAGAATGTTCCATAGCTTTCTCCTCACAATGTTCCATGCCCTTGTCATCACAATGCTCCAAGACACTCGTAATCACAATGCTCCATGCCCCTTTTCTTCAGAAGGCTCCATGATATTTGTCATCACAAGTCTCCATGGTCAACTCATCACAATGCTCCAAGACCTTGTCATCACCATGCTCCATTTTCTTGTCATCAAAATGCTCCATGACCCCTGTCATCACAATACTCCAGGAACATTTTCAGCCCAATGTTCCATGACCTTCTCATCACAATGCTCCATGACCAGTATCATCACAATGCTCCATGACCACTGTCATCACAACACTCCATGACACCTGACAACACAATGATCCGGGACTCTTGTCATCACAATGCTCCAAGACCCCAGTAATCACAATGCTCCATGACCCCTTTCATCACAATACTCTATTAACATTTTCAGCCCAATGCTCCATGACCCTTGTCATCACAATGATCCATGCCCTTGTCATCCCAATGTTCCATGACCCCTGTATTCATAGTGCTCCATGACGCTTGTCATCACAGTGCTCCATGACACCTGTCTTCATAATGCTCCATGCCTTTGTCAGCAAAATGCTACATGACCTTGTCATTACAATGCTCTATGCACTTGTCATCAAAATACTCGATTACCATTGTCATCACAATCCTCCATGAACCTTGGGATCACATTGCTTCATGCCCTTGTCATCACAATGCTCCATGCTCCTTGAAATCAAAATGATCCATGACCACTGTCATCACAATGCTCCAACCCTTGTGATCACAATGTTCCATAACACTTGTCCTCACAATGCTCCATGATGCCTGTCATCACAATACTCCATACACTTTTCATCACAATGCTCCATGACCTTTGTCATCACAATTCTCAATACACTTGTCATCACAATGCTCCCTGACCCTTGCCGTCAGTATGCTCCATGAAACCTGTCATGACAAGGCTCCATGCCTTTTTCATCACAATGATGCATGCCCTTTTCATCACAATGCTCCAAGACCCCTGGAATCACAATGCTCCATGCTCTTGCCATCCAAAGCTTCATGACGCATGTCATCAGAATGTTCCATGGACTTCTCATCACAATGCTTCCTGCTCTTGTCATCACAATGCTCTAAGACCCCTGTAATCACAATGCCCCATGCCCCTTTTCATCTCAATGCTCCATGAACCCTGTCATCACAATGAACAATGCCCATCATCATAATGCTTCAGGCTATTGTCATCAAAATCAAATCAAAATGCTCCATGACCTCTGTCATCACAATACTCAAAATCCTGGTGATAACAATGTTGCATAACACTTATCATCACAACACCCCATGACGCTCATCATCACAATTATCCATGGTCTTCTCATCACAAGGCTCCATGAACTTTGTCATCAAAATTCTCAATACACTTGTCATCACAATGCTAGCTGACACTTGTCGTCAGAATGCTCCTTGAAACCTGTCACAAAAAGGCTCCCTGTCTTTTTCATCACAAAGACCCATGCCGTTTTCATCCCAAAGCTGCATGCCATTGTCATCAAAATACACCACAGGCTTGTCATCAGAATGCTCCATGACCCTTGTCATCACAATTCTCCATGCACTTGTCAGCACAATGCTCCCTGACCCTTGTCATCACAATGCTCCAAGCCATTTTCATCACAATGCTCCATTACATTTGTCATCAGAAACCTCCATGACACTTGGCATCACAATGCTCCATGCCATTGTCATCACAATGCTCCATGTCTTTGTCAGCAAAATGCTACATGACCTTGTCATTACAATCCTCTATGCGCTTGTCATCACAATACTCCATTTCCATTGTCATCACAATCCTCCATCAACCTTGGATCACATTGCTTCATGCCCTTGTCATCACAATGCTCCATGCTCCTTGAAATCAAAATGATCCATGACCTCTGTCATCACAATGCTCCAAACCCTTGTGATCACATTGTTCCATAACACTTGTGATCACAACGTTCCATGATGCCTGTCATTACAATACTCCATGACCTTTTCATCACAATGCTCCATGACCATTGTCATCAAAATTCTCAATACACTTTTGATCACAATGCTCCCTGACACTTGTCATCAGAATGCTCCTTGAACCCCGTCACGAAAAGGCTCCATGCCTTTTTCATCACAATGCCCCATGCCATTTTCATCACAATGTTTCATACCATTGTCATCAAAATACTCCACAAGCTTGTCATCAGAATGCTCCCGGACCCTTGTCATCACAATGCTCCATTACCTTTCTCATAAGAATCCTCCATGACACACAATGCTCCATGCCATTGTCATCACAATGGGCCATTACATATGTCATCACAATGCTCCCTGACACTTATCTTCACAATACTGCATGACCTGGTCATCACAATGCTCCATGCACTTGTCATCACAATAGGCCATTCCAACTGTCATCGCAACAAACCATGAAACTTATTACACCAATGTTCCCTGCACTTGTCATCACAATGCTCCATGCCCTTGTTATCACAATGCTCCATGACCCCTGTCATCACAATGCTCCGTTACTCCAGTCATCACAATGCTTCATGAACTTTGTCATCACAATGGTCCATTCCCTCGTCATCAACAGTCTCTGTGACCATTTTAAACCCAATGCTCCATGAACTTTTCATCACAATGCTCTTTGACCCTTGTCATCACAATGCTCTATGCCTTTCTCAGCACAATGCTCCATGACCCTTGTCATCACAATGCTCCATGCACTTGTCAGCACAATGTTCCATGACACATGTCATCACAGTGTTCCATGACCCCTGTCATCACAATGCTCAGTGAGTCCAGTCATCACAATGCTCCATAACGATTTTCCTCAAAATCTTCCAAGCCCGCGTCATCACAAGGCTCTGTGATATTTGTTACCACAATGCTCCATGAACTTTTCATTACAATTCTCTGTGACCCTCGTCATCACAATGCTACATGTCTTTGTCAGAACAATGCTCCATGACCATTGTCATCACAATGTGCCACGCACATTTCATCACAACGGTCCACAACCTTGTCATTGCAATGCTCCATAAACCTTGTAATCACAATCCTCCATGCACTTCTCATCAAAATGCGCTGTTACCAGAGATATCACAGTATTCCATCCCTAGTCATCACAATACTCCCTCACCCCTGTAATCACAATATTCCATGACCCTGTCATCACACTGCTACATCCCCTTATCAGCACAATGTTCCAAGACCCCTGACATCAAAATGTTCCATAACCCATGTCATCAAAATGCTCCATGACCCTTTTCATCCCAAAGCTCCAAGACACCTGAAATCACAATGTTCTATAACACCTGCCATCAAAATGTTCCATTACACTTTTCATCAAATTGCTGCATGACCCGGTCATCAAAATTCTCCCTACACTTCTCATCACAATGCACCATGTCCTTGTCATCAAAATGCTCCATGACTGGTCAGCAGAAAGCTCCATGACCCCTGGCATCACAATGCTAAATGTCATTGTCATCACAATGCTCCATGAACCCTCTCATAACATTGCTCAATGCCCTTGTCATCACAAAGCTCCATGACACTTGTCATAACAATGCTCGATGCCCTTCTCATCACAATGCTCCATGCCCTTGTCATTACAATCCTGCATGACGAATGTATCATAGTGTTCCGTACCCTTGTCATAACAATGCTCCATGCCCACTCTCATCAAAAAAATACATGAAATATTTCAGACCAATGTTCTATGCCCTTCTCATCACAATGCTCCATTACCTCTGTCATAACAATGCACCCTGACCCCTGCCATCACAATGTTCCACGGCCTAGTCTTCACAAGGTTACATGACACTTGTCATCACAATGCTGAAAACCACTGTTATCACAATGCTCCATGCCCTTCTCATCACTAAGCTCCATGACGCATGTCATCAGAATGTTCCATGGCCTTCTCATCACAATGCTCCATGCCCTTGTCATCACAATGCTCCAAGACCCTTTTAACCACAATGCTCCATGCCCCTTTTCATCTCAATGCTCCATGAACCCTGTCATCACAGTGCACGATGCCCATCATCATAATACTTCAGTCTATTGTCATCACAATGAATTTAATATTCTCCATGACCTCTGATATCATAATGCTACAAACCCTTGTGATCACAATGTTCCATAAAACTTATCATCACAACACCCCATGACGCTCATCATCACAATTATCCATGGTCTTATCATCACAATGCTCCATGATCTTTGTCATCACGATGCTCAATACACTTGTCATCACAATGCTCCCTGACACTTGTCGTCAGTATGCTCCTTGAAAACTGTCATGACAAGGATCCATGCCTTTTTCATCACAATAATCCATGTCCTTTCCATCACAATGCTCCAAGATCCGTGTAATCACAATGCTCCATGGCCTGGTCATCAAAAACCTCCATGAGGCATGTCATCAGAATGTTTCCTGGCCTTCTCATCACAATGTTCCATGCCCTTTTCATCACAATGCTCCAAGACCCCTGTAATCACAATGCTCCATGACCCTTTTCATCAGAATGCTCCATGAGATCTTTCATCACAAGTCTCAATGGTCTTCTCATCACAATGCTCCAGGACCTTGTCATCACCATGATCCATTCCCTTATCATCACAATGCTACATGACCCCTCTCATCTCAATAATCCATGAACATTTTCAGCCCAATGCTCCACGACCTTCTCATCACAATGCTCCATGGCCAATATCATCACAATGCTCCATGACCACAGTCATCACAACACTCCATGACAGCTGACAACACAATGATCCGGGACTCTTGTCATCACAATGCTCCATTCCCTAGTCGTCACAATGCTCTATGACCCCTGTCATCACAACACTCCATGAACATTTTCAGCCCAGTGCTTCATGAAGCTTTTCATCACAAGGATCCATGCCCTTGTCATCCCAATGCTCCATGACCCCTATATTCACAATGCTCCTTGACGCTTGTCATCACAGAGCTCCATGACCCCTGTCATCACAATGCTCCGTGACTTCAGTCATCACAATGCTTCATAACGTTTGTCATCACAATAGTCCATGCCCGCGTCATCACAAGGCTCTGTGACCTTTGTAACCACAATGCTCCATGAACATTTCATCACAATTCTCTGTGACCCTTGTCATCACAATGCTCCATGCCTTTGTCAGAACAATGCTCCATGACCATTTTCATCACAGTGTGCCACGTGTATTTCATCACAACTGTCCACAACCGTTTCATTGCTATGCTCCATAAACCTTGTAATCACTATGGTACATGCATTTCTCATCAAAATGCTCTCTCACCAGAGATAGCACAATGTTCCATCACTAGTCATCAAAATACTCCCTCACCCCTGGAATCACAATGTTCCATGACCCTCTCATCACACTGCTACATCCCCTTATCATCAGAATATTCCATGACCCCTGCCATCACAGTGTTCCATAACCCGTGTCATCAAAATGCTCCATGACCCTTTCCATCCCAAAGCTCCAAGACCCCTGACATCACAATGTTCTATAACCACTGCCATCAAAATATTCCTTTACATTTTTTATCAAATTGCTGCATCACCACGTCATCAAAATGCTCCCTGCCCTTCTCTTCACAATGCACCATGCCCTTGTCATCAAAATGCTACATGACTTGTCATCACAAAGCTCCATGACCCTTGGCATCACAATGCTCAATGTCATTGTAATCACAATGCTCCATGAACCATCTCATAACATTGCTCAATACCCTTGTCATCACAAAGCTCCATGACACCTGTCATCACAATGCTCGATGCCCTTCTCATCACAATGCTCCATGCCCTTGTCATTACAGTCCTGCATGACACATGTTTCACAATGTTCCGTGCCCTTGTCATCACAATGCTCCATGCCCACTCTCATCACAATAATCCATGAAACATTTCAGACCAAAGTTCCATACCCTTCTCATCACAATGCTCCATTACCCCTGTCATAACAATGCACCATGACACCTGCCATCACAATATTCCACGGCCTAGTCATCACAAGGTTCCATGATACTTCTCATCACAATGCTCAAGACCCCTGATATCACAATGCTCAATGCCCTTGTCATCACAATGCTTCATGACTTGTCATCACAAAGATCCAGGACACTTGGCATCACAATGCTCCATGTCATTGTCATCACAATGCTCTATGAACGCTCTCATCACATTGCTCCTTGCCCTTGTCTTCACATAGCTCCATGACACATGTCATCAGAATGTTCCATGGTCTTCTCATCACAATGCTCCATGCCCTTGCCATCACAATGCTCCATTACACCTGTCAACAATGCTCCATGACCCCTGCCATCACGATGTTCCATGTCCTTGTCATCACAAGGATCCATGACCATGCTCATCACAATGCTCCAAGAACACTGTAATCATAATGCTCTATGCCCCTTTTCATCTCAATGAACCATGAACCCTGTCATCACAATGCACCATGCCCATCATTATAATGCTTCATGCTATTGTCATAACAATGAAATCAAAATGTTCCATGACGTCTGTCATAACAATGCTCCAAACCCTTGTGATCACAATATTCCATAACACTTGTCATCAAAATGCCCCATGACGCTCGTCATCACAGTTATCCATGGCCTTCTCATCACAATGCTCCATGACCTTCGTCATCACAATGCTCAATACACTTGTCATCAAACTGCTCCCTGACACTTGATGTCTGTATGCTCCTTGAACCCTGTCATGACAAGGCTCCATGCCATTTTCATCACAATGCTCCATACCCTTTTCATCACAATGCCCCAAGACCCCTGTAATCACAATGCTCCATGCCCTTGTCATCACAAAGCTCAATGACGCATGACATCAGAGTGCTCCTTGGTCTTCTCCTCACAATGCTCCATGCCCTTGTCATCAAAATGTTCCAAGACCCCTGTAATCACAATGCTCCATGTTCCTGTTCATCAGTATGCTCCATGAGACTTGTCATCACAAGGCTCCATTGTTTTGTCATCACAGTGCTCCAGGACATTGTCATCACAATGCTTCCCTAAATTTTCCTGAAAATTTTCAATGGCCCTTGTCATCATAATGCTCCAAACCCTAATCATCACAATGCTCCATTATATTTGTTATCACAATCCTCCATTACATTTGGTATCACAATGCTCCATGCCATTGTCTTCGCAATGGACCATGACATATTTCATCACAATGCTCCCTGACAACTGTCTTCACAATAATCCATGACCTTATTATCAAAATGCTCCATGCCCTTGTCATTACAATGCACCATTCCCACTCTCATCACAATAATCTATGAAAATTGTCAGACCAATGCTCCATGCCACTGTCATCCCAATGTTCCATGCCCTTGTCATCACAATGCTCCATGACCCATGTCATCACAATGCTCCATGACTCCACTCATCACAATGCTTCATAACGTTTGTCATCACAATGGTCCATGCCCACGTCATCACAAGGCTCTGTGACGTTTGTAACCACAATGCTCCATGAACTCTTCATCACAATTCTCTCTGAAACTTGTCATCACAATGCGCCATTCCAAATGTCATTGTAATAATCCATGAAACTTATTAGACAAATGATCCATGCCCTTGTCATCACAATGCTCCATGCCCTTGTTATCACAATGCTCCATGACCCCTGTCATCACAGTGCTCCGTGACTCCAGTCATCACAATGCTTCATGACCTTTGTCATCACAATGGTCCATGCCCTCGTCATCAACAGTCTCTGTGACCTTTTTAACCACAATTCTCCATGAACTTTTTATCACAATGCTCTTTGACCCTTGTCATCACAATGCTCTATGCCTTTCTCAGCACAATGCTCCATGACCCTTGTCATCACAATGCTCCATGCGCTTGTCAGCCCAATGCTCCATGACACATGTCATCACAATGCACCATGCGCTTGTCATCACAGTGCTCCACAACATTGTCATCACAATGCTCCATAAAATTTGTCATCACAATGCTCCATGCACTTCTCATCAAAATGCTCTCTCACCACTGATATCACAATGCTACATCACTATTTGTCACAATACTCCCTCACCCCTGTCATCACAATGTTCCATGGCTCCTGTCATCACAATGCTACATGCACTTATCATCACAATGTTCGATGACCCCTGAAATCACAATGTTCCATAACACCTGTCATTAAAATGTTCCATGACACTTTTCATCAAATTGCTCCATGACCCTGTCATCAGAATGTGCCCTGCCCTTCTCATCACAATGCACAAAGCCATTGCCATCACAATGCTCCATGACCTTTGTCATCACAAAGATCCATGACCCTTGGCATCACAATGCTCCATGTCATTGTCATCACAATGCTCCATGAAGGCTCTCATCACATTGCTCCATGCCCTTGTCTTCACATAGCTCCATGACACATGTCATCAGAATGCTCCATGACAGGGCCTTCCTTTGTGCCGCAGTGGTTGATAGTCCGCCTGCTGATGCAGGGGATACGGGTTCGTGCCCCGGTCTGGGAGGAGCCCCCATGCCCTGGAGCGGCTGGGCCTGTGAGCCATGGCCGCTGAGCCTGCGCGTCTGGAGCCTGTGCTCCTCAATGGGAGAGGCCACAACAGTGAGAGGCCCGTGTACCGCAAAAAAAAGAAAAAAAAATGCTCCCTGACACTTGTTGTCTGTATGCTCCTTGAACCCTGTCATGACAAGGCTCCATGCCGTTTTCATCACAATGATCCATGCCCTTTTCATCACAATGCTCCAAGACCCATGTAATCACAATGGTCCATGCCCTTGTCATCACAAATCTCAATGACGCATGCCATCAGAATGCTCCTTG
Source organism: Mesoplodon densirostris (assembly GCF_025265405.1). Lineage (NCBI taxonomy): Eukaryota > Metazoa > Chordata > Mammalia > Artiodactyla > Ziphiidae > Mesoplodon > Mesoplodon densirostris. The sequence continues at coordinate 9,256,499 of NW_026778195.1, read as the reverse complement.
GTCTTCTCCTCTCAATGCTCCATGCCCTTGTCATCACAATGTTCCAAGACCCCTGTAATCACAATGCTCCATGCCCCTATTCATCAGTATGCTCCATGAGACTTCTCATCACAAGGCTCCATGGTTTTGTCATCACAATGCTCCAGGACCTTGTCATCACAATGCTTCACGGCCTTGTCATCAAAATTTTCAATGGCCCTTGTCATCATAATGCTCCAAGCCCTAATCATCACAATGCTCCATTATATTTGTCATCACAATCCTCCATTACATTTGGTATCACAATGCTTCATGCCATTGTCTTCGCAATGGACAATGACATATTTCATCAGAATGCTCCCTGACACCTGTCTTCACTATACTCCATGACCTTATTATCACAATGCTCCATGCCCTTGTCATTACAATGCACCATTTCCACTCTCATCACAATAATCTATGAAACTTGTCAGACCAATGCTCCATGCCAATCTCATCACAATGTTCCATTCCCTTGTCATCACAATGCTCCATGACCACTGTCATCACAATGCTCCATGACTCCAGTCATCACAATGCTTCATAACGTTTTTCATCACAATGGTCCATCCCACATCATCACAAGGCTCTGTGACCTTTGTAACCACAATACTCCATGAACTTTACATCACAATTCTCTGTGAAACTTGTCATCACAATGCTCCATGTCTTTGTCAGAATAATGCTCCATGACCACTGTCATCACAATGTGCCATGCGCATTTCATCACAACGATCCACAACCTTGTCATTGCAATGCTCCATAAACCTTGTAATCACAATGGTCCATGCACTTCTCATCAAAATGTTCTCTCACCAGAGATATCACAATGTTCCATCACTAGTCATCACAATACTCCCTCACCCTTGTAATCACAATATTCCATGACGCTGTCATCACAATGCTACATCCCCTTATAATCACAATGTTCCATGACCCCTGCCATCACAATGTTCCATAACCCCTGTCAACAAAATGCTCCATGACCCATTCCATCCCAAAGCTCCAAGACCCCTGACATCACAATGTTCTATAACCCCTGCCATCAAAATATTACATTACACTTTTTATCAAATTGCTGCATGACCCGGTCATCAGAATGCTCCCTGGCCTTCTCATCACAATGCACCATGCCCTTGTCATCAAAATGCTCCATGACATTTGTCATCACAAAGCTCCAAGACACTTGGAATCACAATGCTCCATGTCATTGTCATCACAATGCTCCATGATCCCTCTCATCACATTGCTCCATGCCTTTGTCATCACAAAGCTCCATGACACATGTCATCACAATGCTCGATGCCCTTCTCATCACAATGCTCCATGCCCTTGTTATTACAGTCCTGCATGACCCATGTATCACAGTGTTCCGTGCCCTTGTCATCACAATGCTCCATGCCCACTCTCATCACAATAATCCATGAAACATTTCAGACCAAAGTTCCATACCCTTCTCATCACAATGCTCCATTACCCCTGTCATAACAATGCACCATGACACCTGCCATCACAATGATCCACGGCCTAGTCATCACAAGGTTCCATGATAATTCTCATCACAATGCTCAAGACCCCTGATATCACAATGCTCCATGCCCTTGTCATCACAAAGCTCCATGACGCATGTCATCAGAATGTTCCCTGGCCTTCTCATCACAGTGCTCCATGTCCTGGTCATCAAAATGCTCCAAGACCCTTGAAATCACAATGCTCCATGCCCCATTTCATCTCAATGCTCCATGAAATCTGTCATCACAATGCCCCAAGACCCTTGTAATCACAATGCTCCATGCCACTTTTCATCTCAATGCTCCATGAACCCTGTCATCACAATGCACAATGCCCATTATCATAATGCTTCAGGCTATTGTCATCACAATGAAATCAATATTCTGCATGACCTCTGTCATCATAATGCTCCAAATCCTTGTGATCACAGTGTTGCATAACACGTATCATCACAACACCCCATGACGCTCATCATCACAATTATTCATGGTCTTCTCATCACAATGCTCCATGATCTTTGTCATCACAATGCTCAATACACTTGTCATCACAATGCTCCCTGACCCTTGTCGTCAGTATGCTCCTTGAACCCTGTCATGACAAGTTTCCATGCATTTTTCATCACAATGATCCATGACCATTTCATCACAATGCTCCAAGGTCCCTGTAATCACAATGCTCCATGCCCTTCTCATCACATAACTCCATGATGCATGTCATCAGAATTCTCCATGGCCTTCTCATCACAATGCTCTATGCCCTAGTCATAACAATGCTCCAAGACCCCTGTAATCACAATGCTCCATGCCCCTTTTCATCAGAATGCTCCATGAGACTTGCCATCACAAGTCTCCATTGTCTTCTCATCACAATGATCCAGGACCTTGTCATAACCAGGATCCATGCCCTTGTCATCACAATGCTCCATGACACCTGTCATCACAATAATCCATGAACATTTTCAGCCCAATGCTCCACGACCTTCTCATCACAATGCTCCATTGCCAATATCATCACAATGCTCCATGACCACTGTCATCACAACACTCCATGACACCTGACAACACAATGATCCAGGACTCTTGTCATCACAATGCTCCATTCCCTTGTTGTCACAATGCTACATGACACCTGTCATCACAACTCTCCATGAACATTTTCAGCCCAGTGCTCCATGACCCTTGTCATCACAATGATCCATGCCCTTGTCATCCCAATGCTCCATGACCCCTGTATTCACAATGCTCCTTGACGCTTGTCATCACAGTGCTCCATGACACATGTCATCACAATGCTCCATGCCTTTGTCAGCAAAATGCTACATGAACTTGTCATTACAATGCTCTATGCACTTGTCATCACAATACTCCATTTCCATTCTCATCACAATCCTCCATGAACTTTGGGATCACATTGCTTCATGCCCTTGTCATCACAATGCTCCATGCTCCTTGAAATCAAAATGATCCATGACCTCTGTCATCACAATGCTCCAAACCCTTGTGATCACAATGTTCCATAAAACTTGTCATCACAACGCTCCATGATGCCTGTCATCACAATACTCCATGCCCTTTTCATCACAATGCTCCATGACCTTTGTCACCACAATTCTCAATACACTTGTCATCACAATCCTCCCTGACACTTGTCATCAGAATGCTCCTTGAACCCTGTCACGAAAAGGCTCCATGCCGTTTTCATCACAATGCCCCATGCCATTTTCATCAGAATGCTCCATGCCATTGTCATCAAAATACTCCACAAGCTTGTCATCAGAATGCTCCATGACCCTTGTCATCACAATTCTCCATGCACATTTCAGCACAATGCTCCCTGGCCCTTGTCTTCACAATGCTCCAAGCCATTGTCCTAAAAAGGCTCCATTACATTTGTCATCAGGATCCTCCCTGACACTTGGCGTCACAGTGCTCCATGCCATCCTCATCACAATGGGCCATTACATATGTGATCACAATGCTCCCTGACACCTGTCTTCACAATACGGCATGACCTGGTCATCACAATGCTCCATGCCCTTGTCATCACAGTGTGCCATACCAACTCTCATCGCAATACTCCATGAAATTATTAGACCAATGTTCCATGTCCTTGTCATCACAATGCTCCATGCCCTTGTTACCACAATGCTCCATGACCCCTGTCATCACAGTGCTCCGTGACTCCAGTCATCAAAATGCTTCATGACCTTTGTCATCACAATGGTCCATGCCCTCGTCATCAACAGTCTCTGTGACCATTTTATCCACAATGCTCCATGAACTTTTCATCACAATGCTCTTTGACCCTTGTCATCACAATTCTCTATGCCTTTCTCAGCACAATGCTCCATGACCCTTGTCATCACAATGCACCATGCGCTTGTCATCACAGTGCTCCACAACATTGTCATCACAATGCTCCATAAAATTTGTCATCACAATGCTCCATGCACTTCTCATCAAAATGCTCTCTCACCACTGATATCACAATGCTACATCACTATTTGTCAAAATACTCCCTCACCCCTGTCATCACAATGTTCCATGACTCCTGTCATCACAATGCTACATGCACTTATCATCACAATGTTCGATGACCCCTGAAATCACAATGTTCCATAACACCTGTCATCAAAATGTTCCATGACACTTTTCATCAAATTGCTCCATGACCCTGTCATCAGAATGCTCCCTGCCCTTCTCATCACAATGCACAACGCCCTTGCCATCAAAATGCTCCATGACCTTTGTCATCACAAAGATCCATGACCCTTGGCATCACAATGCTCCATGTCATTGTCATCACAGTGCTCCATGAACGCTCTCATCACATTGCTCCATGCCCTTGTCTTCACATAGCTCCATGACACATGTCATCAGAATGCTCCATGGCCTTCTCATCACAATGCTCCAAGCCCTTGCCATCACAATGCTCCATTACCCCTGTCATAACCATGCTCCATGATCCCTACCATCACGATGTTCCATGGCCTTGTCATCACAAGGCTCCATGACCCTTCTTATCACAATGCTCCAAGAACACTGTAATCACAATGCTCTATGCCCCTTTGCATCTCAATGATCCATGAACCCTGTCATCACAATGCACCATGCCCATCATCATAATGCTTCATGCAATTGTCATCACAACGAAATCAAAATGTTCCATGACCTCTGTCATAACAATGCTCCAAACACTTGTGATCACAATATTTCATAACACTTGTCATCACAATGCCCCAGGATGCTCGTCATCACAATTATCCATGGTCTTCTCATCACAATACTCTATGACCTTCGTCATCACAATGCTCAATACACTTGTCATCAACATGCTCCCTGACACTTGTTGTCTGTATGCTCCTTGAACCCTGTCATGACAAGGCTCCATGCCTTTTTCGTCACAATGATCCATGCCCTTTTCATCACAATGCTCCAAGTCCCATGTAATCACAATGGTACATGCCATTGTCATCACAAAGCTCAATGACGCATGCCATCAGAATGCTCCTTGGTCTTCTCCTCACAATGCTCCATGCCCTTGTCTTCACAATGTTCCATGCTCTTGTCATCACAATGCTCCATGCCCATGTTATCACAATGCTCCATGACACCTGTCATCACAATGCTCCGTGACTCCAGTCATCACAATGCTTCATGACTTTTGTCATCACAATGGTCCATGCCCTCGTCATCAACCGTCTCTGTGACCTTTTTAACCACAGTGCTCCATGAACATTCTCAGCACAATGCTCCATGACCCTAGTCATCACATTGCTCCATGCGCTTTTCAGCACAATCCTCCATGACACATGTTATCACAATGCACCATGCGCTTGTCATCACAGTGCTCCACAACTTTGTCATCACAATGCTCCATAAAATTTGTCATCACAATGCTCCATGCACTTCTCATCAAAATGCTCTCTCACCACTGATATAACAATGCTACATCACTATTTGTCACAATACTCCCTCACCCCTGTCATCACAATGCTACATGCACTTATCATCACAATGTTCGATGACCCCTGAAATCACAATGTTCCATAACACCTGTCATCAAAATGTTCCATGACACTTTTCATCAAATTGCTCCATGACCCTGTCATCAGAATGCTCCCTGCCCTTCTCATCACAATGCACAACGCCCTTGCCATCAAAATGCTCCATGACCTTTGTCATCACAAAGATCCAAGACCCTTGGCATCACAATGCTCCATGTCATTGTCATCACAATGCTCCATGAACCCTCTCATCACATTGCTCCATGCCCTTGTCATCACACAGCTCCATGACACTTGTCATCACAATGCTCGATGCCCTTCTCATCACAATGCTCCATGCCTTTGTCATTACAGTCCTGCATGACCCATGTATCACAGTGTTCCATGCCCTTGTCATCACAATGCTCCATGCCCACACTCATCACAATAATCCATGAAACATTTCAGACCAAAGTTCCATACCCTTCTCATCACAATGCTCTATTACCCCTGTCATAACAATGCACCATGACACCTGCCATCACAATGATCCACGGCCTAGTGATCACAAGGTTCCATGATAATTCTCATCACAATGATCAAGACACCTGATATCACAATGCTCCATGCCCTTGTCATCACAAAGCTCCATGACGCATGTCATCAGAATGTTCCATGGCCTTCTCATCACAATGCTCCATGCCCTTGTCATCACAATGCTCCAAGACCCTTGTCATCACAATGCTCCATGCCCCATTTCATCTCAATGCTCCATGAAATCTGTCATCACAATGCTCCAAGACCCTTGTAATCACAATGATCCATGCCGCTTTTCATCTCAATGCTCCATGAACCCTGTCATCACAATGCACCATGCGCTTGTCATCACAGTGCTCCACAACATTGTCATCACAATGCTCCATAAAATTTGTCATCACAATGCTCCATGCACTTCTCATCAAAATGCTCTCTCACCACTGATATCACAATGCTACATCACTATTTGTCAAAATACTCCCTCACCCCTGTCATCACAATGTTCCATGACTCCTGTCATCACAATGCTACATGCACTTATCATCACAATGTTCGATGACCCCTGAAATCACAATGTTCCATAACACCTGTCATCAAAATGTTCCATGACACTTTTCATCAAATTGCTCCATGACCCTGTCATCAGAATGCTCCCTGCCCTTCTCATCACAATGCACAACGCCCTTGCCATCAAAATGCTCCATGACCTTTGTCATCACAAAGATCCATGACCCTTGGCATCACAATGCTCCATGTCATTGTCATCACAGTGCTCCATGAACGCTCTCATCACATTGCTCCATGCCCTTGTCTTCACATAGCTCCATGACACATGTCATCAGAATGCTCCATGGCCTTCTCATCACAATGCTCCAAGCCCTTGCCATCACAATGCTCCATTACCCCTGTCATAACCATGCTCCATGATCCCTACCATCACGATGTTCCATGGCCTTGTCATCACAAGGCTCCATGACCCTTCTTATCACAATGCTCCAAGAACACTGTAATCACAATGCTCTATGCCCCTTTGCATCTCAATGATCCATGAACCCTGTCATCACAATGCACCATGCCCATCATCATAATGCTTCATGCAATTGTCATCACAACGAAATCAAAATGTTCCATGACCTCTGTCATAACAATGCTCCAAACACTTGTGATCACAATATTTCATAACACTTGTCATCACAATGCCCCAGGATGCTCGTCATCACAATTATCCATGGTCTTCTCATCACAATACTCTATGACCTTCGTCATCACAATGCTCAATACACTTGTCATCAACATGCTCCCTGACACTTGTTGTCTGTATGCTCCTTGAACCCTGTCATGACAAGGCTCCATGCCTTTTTCGTCACAATGATCCATGCCCTTTTCATCACAATGCTCCAAGTCCCATGTAATCACAATGGTACATGCCATTGTCATCACAAAGCTCAATGACGCATGCCATCAGAATGCTCCTTGGTCTTCTCCTCACAATGCTCCATGCCCTTGTCTTCACAATGTTCCATGCTCTTGTCATCACAATGCTCCATGCCCATGTTATCACAATGCTCCATGACACCTGTCATCACAATGCTCCGTGACTCCAGTCATCACAATGCTTCATGACTTTTGTCATCACAATGGTCCATGCCCTCGTCATCAACCGTCTCTGTGACCTTTTTAACCACAGTGCTCCATGAACATTCTCAGCACAATGCTCCATGACCCTAGTCATCACATTGCTCCATGCGCTTTTCAGCACAATCCTCCATGACACATGTTATCACAATGCACCATGCGCTTGTCATCACAGTGCTCCACAACTTTGTCATCACAATGCTCCATAAAATTTGTCATCACAATGCTCCATGCACTTCTCATCAAAATGCTCTCTCACCACTGATATAACAATGCTACATCACTATTTGTCACAATACTCCCTCACCCCTGTCATCACAATGCTACATGCACTTATCATCACAATGTTCGATGACCCCTGAAATCACAATGTTCCATAACACCTGTCATCAAAATGTTCCATGACACTTTTCATCAAATTGCTCCATGACCCTGTCATCAGAATGCTCCCTGCCCTTCTCATCACAATGCACAACGCCCTTGCCATCAAAATGCTCCATGACCTTTGTCATCACAAAGATCCAAGACCCTTGGCATCACAATGCTCCATGTCATTGTCATCACAATGCTCCATGAACCCTCTCATCACATTGCTCCATGCCCTTGTCATCACACAGCTCCATGACACTTGTCATCACAATGCTCGATGCCCTTCTCATCACAATGCTCCATGCCTTTGTCATTACAGTCCTGCATGACCCATGTATCACAGTGTTCCATGCCCTTGTCATCACAATGCTCCATGCCCACACTCATCACAATAATCCATGAAACATTTCAGACCAAAGTTCCATACCCTTCTCATCACAATGCTCTATTACCCCTGTCATAACAATGCACCATGACACCTGCCATCACAATGATCCACGGCCTAGTGATCACAAGGTTCCATGATAATTCTCATCACAATGATCAAGACACCTGATATCACAATGCTCCATGCCCTTGTCATCACAAAGCTCCATGACGCATGTCATCAGAATGTTCCATGGCCTTCTCATCACAATGCTCCATGCCCTTGTCATCACAATGCTCCAAGACCCTTGTCATCACAATGCTCCATGCCACATTTCATCTCAATGCTCCATGAAATCTGTCATCACAATGCTCCAAGACCCTTGTAATCACAATGATCCATGCCGCTTTTCATCTCAATGCTCCATGAACCCTGTCATCACAATGCACCATGCCCATCATCATAATGCTTCAGGCTATTGTCATCACAATGAAATCAATATTCTGCATGACCTCTGTCATCATAATGCTCCAAACCCTTGTGATCACAATGTTGCATAACACGTATCATCACAACACCACATGATGCTCATCATCACAATTATCCATAGACTTCTCATCACAATGCTCCATGATCTTTGTCATAACAATGCTCAATACACTTGTCATCACAATGCTCCCTGACCCTTGTCGTCAGTATGCTCCTTGAACCCTGTCATGACAAGTTTCCATGCATTTTTCATCACAATGATCCATGATCATTTCATCACAATGCTCCAAGGTCCCTGTAATCACAATGCTCCATGCCCTTGTCATCACAAAACTCCATGACGCATGTCATCAGAATTCTCCATGGCCTTCTCATCACAATGCTCTATGCCCTAGTCATAACAATGCTCCAAGACCCCTGTAATCACAATGCTCCATGCCCCTTTTCATCAGAAAGCTCCATGAGACTTGCCATCACAAGTCTCCATGGTCTTCTCATCACAATGTTCCAGGACATTGACATCACCATGATCCATTCCCTTGTCATCACAATGCTCCATGACACCTGTCATCAAAATAATCCATGAACATTTTCAGCCCAATGCTCCACGACCTTCTCATCACAATGCTCCATTGCCAATATCATCACAATGCTCCATGACCACTGTCACCAAAACACTTCATGACACCTGACATCACAATGATCCAGGACTCTTGTCATCACAATGCTCCATTCCCTTGTCGTCACAATGCTACATGACACCTGTCAGCACAACTCTCCATGAACATTTTCAGCCTAGTGCTCCATGACCCTTGTCATCACAATGATCAATGCCCTTGTCATCCCAATGCTCCATGACCCCTGTATTCACAATGCTCCTTGACGCTTGTCATCACAGTGCTCCATGACACATGTCATCAAAATGCTCCATGCCTTTGTCAGCAAAATGCTACATGACCTTGTCATTACAATGCTCTATGCGCTTGTCATCACAATACTCCATTTCCATTGTCATCACAATCCTCCATGAACTTTGGGATCACATTGATTCATGCCCTTGTCATCACAATGCTCCATGCTCCTTGAAATCAAAATGATCCATGACCTCTGTCATCACAATGCTCCAAACCCTTGTGATCTCAATGTTCCATAACACTTGTCATCACAACACTCCATGATGCCTGTCATCACAATACTCCATGCCCTTTTCATCACAATGCTCCATGACCTTTGTCACGACAATTCTCTTTACACTTGTCATCACAATGCTCGCTGACACGTCATCAGAATGCTCCTGGAAACCTGTCACGAAAAGGCTCCATGCCTTTTTCATCACGATGCCCCATGCCGTTTTCATCACATTGCTCCATGCCATTTTCATTAAATACTCCACAAGATTTTCATCAGAATGCTCCCTGACCCTTGTCATCACAATTCTCCATGCACTTGTCAGCACAATGCTCCCTGACCCTTGTCATCACAATGCTCCAAGCCATTGTCATCACAATGCTCCATGACCCCTGTCATCACAATAATCCCTGAACATTTTCAGCCCAATGCTCCACGACCTTCTCATCACAATGCTCAATAGCCAATATCATCACAATGCTCCATGACCACTGTCATCACAACACTCCATGACACCTGACAACACAATGATCCGGGACTCTTTTCATCACAATGCTCCATACCCTAGTCATCACAATGCTCGATGACCCCTGTTATCACAACACTCTATGAACATTTTCAGCCAAGTGCTCCATGACCCTTGTCAACCCAATGCTCCATGACCCCTGTATTCACAATGCTCCTTGACGCTTCTCATCACAGTGCTCCATGACACTTGTCATCACAATGCTCCCTGACCCTTGTCATCAGTATGCTCCTTGAACCCTGTCATGACAAGTTTCCATGCATTTTTCATCACAATGATCCATGACCGTTTCATCACAATGCTCCAAGGTCCCTGTAATCACAATGCTCCATGCCCTTGTCATCACAAAACTCCATGACGCATGTCATAAGGATGCTCCATGGCCTTCTCCTCACAGTGCTCTATGCCCTAGTCATAACAATGCTCCAAGACCCCTGTAATCACAATGCTCCATATCTCTTTTCATCAGAATGCTCAATGAGACTTGCAATCACAAGTCTCCATGGTCTTCTCATCACAATGTTCCAGGACCTTGACATCACCATGATCCATTCCCTTGTCATCACAATGCTCCATGACCCATGTCATCACAAATATCCATTAACATTTTCAGCCCAATGCTCCACGACCTTCTCATCACAATGCTCCATTGCCAATATCATCACAATGCTCCAAGCCCTTGCCATCACAATGCTCCTTTACCCCTGTCATAACAATGATCCATGACCCCTGCCATCACGATGTTCCATGGCCTTGTCATCACATGGCTCCATGACCCTTCTCATCACAATGCTCCAAGAACACTGTAATCACAATGCTCTACGCCCCTTTTCATCTGAATGATCCATGAACCCTGTCATCACAATTCACCCTGCCCATCATCATAATGCTTCATGCTATTGTCATAACAACGAAATCAAAATGTTCCATGACCTCTGTCATAACAATGTTCCAAACCCTTGTGATCACAATATTCCATAACACTTGTCATCACAATGCCCCAGGATGCTCGTCATCACAATTATCCATGGTCTTCTCATCACAATGCTCCATGACCTTCGTCATCACAATGCTCAATACACTTGTCATCAACATGCTCCCTGACACTTGTTGTCTGTATGCTCCTTGAACCCTGTCATGACAAGGCTCCATGCCTTTTTCATCACAATGATCCATGCCCTTTTCATCACAATGCTCCAAGTCCCATGTAATCACAATGGTCCATGCCATTGTCATCACAATGCACCATGCCCACTCTCATCACAATAATCTATGAAACTTGTCAGACCAATGCTCCATGCCACTGTCATCACAATGCTCCATGCCCTTCTCATCACAATGCTCCATGACCCCTGTAATCACAATGCTCCGTGACTCCAGTCATCACAATGCTTCATAACGTTTTTCATCACACTGGTCCATGCCCGCGTCATCAGAAGGCTCTGTGACCTTTGTAACCACAATGCTCCATGAACTTTTCATCACAATTCTCTGAGAAACTTGTCATCACAATGCTCCATGTCTTTGTCAGAACAATGCTCCATGAACATTGTCATCACAATGTGCCACGCGCATTTCATCACAACGTTCCAAACCTTGTCATTGCAATGCTCCATAAACCTTCTAATCACAATGGTCCATGCACTTCTCATCAAAATGCTCTCTCACCAGAGATATCACAATGTTCCATCACTAGTCATCACAATACACCCTCATCCTTGTAATCACAATGTTCCATGACACTGTTATCACAATGCTACATCCCCTTATCTGCACAATGTTCCATGACCCCTGTCATCAAAATGTTCCATAAGCCCTGTCATCAAAATGCTCCATGACACTTTCCATCCCAAAGCTCCAAGACCCCTGCCATCACAATGTTCTATAACACCTGCAATCAAAATGTTCCATTATACTTTTTATCAAATTGCTGCATGACGCGGTCATCAAAATGCTCCCTGCCCTTCTCATCAAAATGCTCCATGACTTGTCATCACAAAGCTCCAAGACCCTTGGCATCACAATGCTCCATGTCACTGTCATCACAATGCTCCATGAACCATCTCATCACATTGCTCCATGCCCTTGTCATCACACAGCTCCATGACACTTGTCATCACAATGCTCGATGCCCTTCTCATCACAATGCTCCATGCCTTTGTCATTACAGTCCTGCATGACCCATGTATCACAGTGTTCCATGCCCTTGTCATCACAATGCTCCATGCCCACACTCATCACAATAATCCATGAAACATTTCAGACCAAAGTTCCATACCCTTCTCATCACAATGCTCTATTACCCCTGTCATAACAATGCACCATGACACCTGCCATCACAATGATCCACGGCCTAGTGATCACAAGGTTCCATGATAATTCTCATCACAATGATCAAGACACCTGATATCACAATGCTCCATGCCCTTGTCATCACAAAGCTCCATGACGCATGTCATCAGAATGTTCCATGGCCTTCTCATCACAATGCTCCATGCCCTTGTCATCACAATGCTCCAAGACCCTTGTCATCACAATGCTCCATGCCACATTTCATCTCAATGCTCCATGAAATCTGTCATCACAATGCTCCAAGACCCTTGTAATCACAATGATCCATGCCGCTTTTCATCTCAATGCTCCATGAACCCTGTCATCACAATGCACCATGCCCATCATCATAATGCTTCAGGCTATTGTCATCACAATGAAATCAATATTCTGCATGACCTCTGTCATCATAATGCTCCAAACCCTTGTGATCACAATGTTGCATAACACGTATCATCACAACACCACATGATGCTCATCATCACAATTATCCATAGACTTCTCATCACAATGCTCCATGATCTTTGTCATAACAATGCTCAATACACTTGTCATCACAATGCTCCCTGACCCTTGTCGTCAGTATGCTCCTTGAACCCTGTCATGACAAGTTTCCATGCATTTTTCATCACAATGATCCATGATCATTTCATCACAATGCTCCAAGGTCCCTGTAATCACAATGCTCCATGCCCTTGTCATCACAAAACTCCATGACGCATGTCATCAGAATTCTCCATGGCCTTCTCATCACAATGCTCTATGCCCTAGTCATAACAATGCTCCAAGACCCCTGTAATCACAATGCTCCATGCCCCTTTTCATCAGAAAGCTCCATGAGACTTGCCATCACAAGTCTCCATGGTCTTCTCATCACAATGTTCCAGGACATTGACATCACCATGATCCATTCCCTTGTCATCACAATGCTCCATGACACCTGTCATCAAAATAATCCATGAACATTTTCAGCCCAATGCTCCACGACCTTCTCATCACAATGCTCCATTGCCAATATCATCACAATGCTCCATGACCACTGTCACCAAAACACTTCATGACACCTGACATCACAATGATCCAGGACTCTTGTCATCACAATGCTCCATTCCCTTGTCGTCACAATGCTACATGACACCTGTCAGCACAACTCTCCATGAACATTTTCAGCCTAGTGCTCCATGACCCTTGTCATCACAATGATCAATGCCCTTGTCATCCCAATGCTCCATGACCCCTGTATTCACAATGCTCCTTGACGCTTGTCATCACAGTGCTCCATGACACATGTCATCAAAATGCTCCATGCCTTTGTCAGCAAAATGCTACATGACCTTGTCATTACAATGCTCTATGCGCTTGTCATCACAATACTCCATTTCCATTGTCATCACAATCCTCCATGAACTTTGGGATCACATTGATTCATGCCCTTGTCATCACAATGCTCCATGCTCCTTGAAATCAAAATGATCCATGACCTCTGTCATCACAATGCTCCAAACCCTTGTGATCACAATGTTCCATAACACTTGTCATCACAACACTCCATGATGCCTGTCATCACAATACTCCATGCCCTTTTCATCACAATGCTCCATGACCTTTGTCACGACAATTCTCTTTACACTTGTCATCACAATGCTCGCTGACACGTCATCAGAATGCTCCTGGAAACCTGTCACGAAAAGGCTCCATGCCTTTTTCATCACGATGCCCCATGCCGTTTTCATCACATTGCTCCATGCCATTTTCATTAAATACTCCACAAGATTTTCATCAGAATGCTCCCTGACCCTTGTCATCACAATTCTCCATGCACTTGTCAGCACAATGCTCCCTGACCCTTGTCATCACAATGCTCCAAGCCATTGTCATCACAATGCTCCATGACCCCTGTCATCACAATAATCCCTGAACATTTTCAGCCCAATGCTCCACGACCTTCTCATCACAATGCTCAATAGCCAATATCATCACAATGCTCCATGACCACTGTCATCACAACACTCCATGACACCTGACAACACAATGATCCGGGACTCTTTTCATCACAATGCTCCATACCCTAGTCATCACAATGCTCGATGACCCCTGTTATCACAACACTCTATGAACATTTTCAGCCAAGTGCTCCATGACCCTTGTCAACCCAATGCTCCATGACCCCTGTATTCACAATGCTCCTTGACGCTTCTCATCACAGTGCTCCATGACACTTGTCATCACAATGCTCCCTGACCCTTGTCATCAGTATGCTCCTTGAACCCTGTCATGACAAGTTTCCATGCATTTTTCATCACAATGATCCATGACCGTTTCATCACAATGCTCCAAGGTCCCTGTAATCACAATGCTCCATGCCCTTGTCATCACAAAACTCCATGACGCATGTCATAAGGATGCTCCATGGCCTTCTCCTCACAGTGCTCTATGCCCTAGTCATAACAATGCTCCAAGACCCCTGTAATCACAATGCTCCATATCTCTTTTCATCAGAATGCTCAATGAGACTTGCAATCACAAGTCTCCATGGTCTTCTCATCACAATGTTCCAGGACCTTGACATCACCATGATCCATTCCCTTGTCATCACAATGCTCCATGACCCATGTCATCACAAATATCCATTAACATTTTCAGCCCAATGCTCCACGACCTTCTCATCACAATGCTCCATTGCCAATATCATCACAATGCTCCAAGCCCTTGCCATCACAATGCTCCTTTACCCCTGTCATAACAATGATCCATGACCCCTGCCATCACGATGTTCCATGGCCTTGTCATCACATGGCTCCATGACCCTTCTCATCACAATGCTCCAAGAACACTGTAATCACAATGCTCTACGCCCCTTTTCATCTGAATGATCCATGAACCCTGTCATCACAATTCACCCTGCCCATCATCATAATGCTTCATGCTATTGTCATAACAACGAAATCAAAATGTTCCATGACCTCTGTCATAACAATGTTCCAAACCCTTGTGATCACAATATTCCATAACACTTGTCATCACAATGCCCCAGGATGCTCGTCATCACAATTATCCATGGTCTTCTCATCACAATGCTCCATGACCTTCGTCATCACAATGCTCAATACACTTGTCATCAACATGCTCCCTGACACTTGTTGTCTGTATGCTCCTTGAACCCTGTCATGACAAGGCTCCATGCCTTTTTCATCACAATGATCCATGCCCTTTTCATCACAATGCTCCAAGTCCCATGTAATCACAATGGTCCATGCCATTGTCATCACAATGCACCATGCCCACTCTCATCACAATAATCTATGAAACTTGTCAGACCAATGCTCCATGCCACTGTCATCACAATGCTCCATGCCCTTCTCATCACAATGCTCCATGACCCCTGTAATCACAATGCTCCGTGACTCCAGTCATCACAATGCTTCATAACGTTTTTCATCACACTGGTCCATGCCCGCGTCATCAGAAGGCTCTGTGACCTTTGTAACCACAATGCTCCATGAACTTTTCATCACAATTCTCTGAGAAACTTGTCATCACAATGCTCCATGTCTTTGTCAGAACAATGCTCCATGAACATTGTCATCACAATGTGCCACGCGCATTTCATCACAACGTTCCAAACCTTGTCATTGCAATGCTCCATAAACCTTCTAATCACAATGGTCCATGCACTTCTCATCAAAATGCTCTCTCACCAGAGATATCACAATGTTCCATCACTAGTCATCACAATACACCCTCATCCTTGTAATCACAATGTTCCATGACACTGTTATCACAATGCTACATCCCCTTATCTGCACAATGTTCCATGACCCCTGTCATCAAAATGTTCCATAAGCCCTGTCATCAAAATGCTCCATGACACTTTCCATCCCAAAGCTCCAAGACCCCTGCCATCACAATGTTCTATAACACCTGCAATCAAAATGTTCCATTATACTTTTTATCAAATTGCTGCATGACGCGGTCATCAAAATGCTCCCTGCCCTTCTCATCAAAATGCTCCATGACTTGTCATCACAAAGCTCCAAGACCCTTGGCATCACAATGCTCCATGTCACTGTCATCACAATGCTCCATGAACCATCTCATCACATTGCTCCATGCCCTTGTCATCACACAGCTCCATGACACTTGTCATCACAATGCTCGATGCCCTTCTCATCACAATGCTCCATGCCCTTGTCATTACAGTCCTGCATGACCCATGTATCACAGTGTTCCGTGCCCTTGTCATCACAATGCTCCATGCCCACTCTCATCACAATAATCCATGAAACATTTCAGACCAAAGTTCCATACCCTTCTCATCACAATGCTCCATTACCCCTGTCATAACAATGCACCATGACAGCTGCCATCACAATGATCCACGGCCTAGTCATCACAAGGTTCCATGATAATTCTCATCACAATGCTCAAGACCCCTGATATCACAATGCTCCATGCCCTTGTCATCACAAATCTCCATGACGCATGTCATCAGAATGTTCCATGGCCTTCTCATCACAGTGCTCCATGCCCTTGTCATCAAAATGCTCCAAGACCCTTGTCATCACAATGCTCCATGCCCCATTTCATGTCAATGCTCCATGAAATCTGTCATTACAATGCTCCAGGTCCCTTGTAATCACAATGCTCCATGCCCCTTTTCATCTCAATGCTCCATGAACCCTGTCATCACAATGCACCATGCCCATCATCATAATGCTTCAGGCTATTGTCATCACAATGAAATCAATATTCTGCATGACCTCTGTCATCATAATGCTCCAAATCCTTGTGATCACAGTGTTGCATAACACGTATCATCACAACACCCCATGACGCTCATCATCACAATTATCCATGGTCTTCTCATCACAATGCTCCATGATCTTTGTCATCACAATGCTCAATACACTTGTCATCACAATGCTCCCTGACCCTTGTCGTCAGTATGCTCCTTGAACCCTGTCATGACAAGTTTCCATGCATTTCTCATCACAATGATCCATGACCATTTCATCACAATGCTCCAAGGTCCCTGTAATCACAATGCTCCATGCCCTTGTCATCACAAAACTCCATGACGCATGTCATCAGAATGCTCCATGGCCTTCTCATCACAATGCTCTATGCCCTAGTCATAACAATGCTCCGAGACCCCTGTAATCACAATGCTCCATGTCCCTTTTCATCAGAATGCTCCATGGACTTGCCATCACAAGTCTCCATGGCCTTCTCATCACAATGTTCCAGGACCTTGACATCATCATGATCCATTCCTTTGTCATCACAATGCTCCATGACCCCTCTCATCACAATAATCCATGAATATTTTCAGCCCAATGCTCCACGACCTTCTCATCACAATGCTCCATTGCCAATATCATCACAATGCTCCAAGACCACTGTCATCACAACACTCCATGACACCTGACAGCACAATGATCCAGGACTCTTGTCATCACAATGCTCCATTCCCTTGTCGTCACAATGCTACATGACACCTATCATCACAACTCTCCATGAACATTTTCAGCCCAGTGCTCCATGACCCTTGTCATCACAATGATCCATGCCCTTGTCATCCCAATGCTCCATGACCCCTGTATTCACAATGCTCCTTGACGCTTGTCATCACAGTGCTCCATGACACATGTCATCACAATGCTCCATGCCTTTGTCAGCAAAATGCTACATGACCTTGTCATTACAATGCTCTATGCGCTTGTCATCACAATACTCCATTTCCATTGTCATCACAATCCTCCATGAACTTTGGGATCACATTGCTTCATGCCCTTGTCATCACAATGCTCCATGCTCCTTAAAATCAAAATGATCCATGAACTCTGTCATCACAATGCTCCAAACACTTGTGATCACAATGTTCCATAACACTTGTCATCACAACGCTCCATGATGCCTGTCATCACAATACTCCATGCACTTTTCATCACAATGCTCCATGACCTTTGCCACCACAATTCTCAATACACTTGTCATCACAATGCTCCCTGACACTTGTCATCAGAATGCTCCTTGAACCCTGTCATGAAAAGGCTCCATGCCTTTTTCATCACAATGCCCCATGCCATTTTCATCAGAATGCTCCATGCCATTGTCATCAAAATACTCCACAAGCTTGTCATCAGAATGCTCCATGACCCTTGTCATCACAATTCTCCATGCACTTGTCAGCACAATTCTCCCTGACCCTTGTCATCACAATGCTCCAAGCCATTGTCATAACAATGCTCCATTACCTTTGTCATCAGGATCCTCCCTGACACTTGGCATCACAATGCTCCATGCCATCCTCATCACAATGGGCCATTACGTATATGATCACAATGCTCCCTGACACCTCTCTTCACAATACGGCATGACCTGGTCATCACAATGCTCCATGCCCTTGTCATCACAGTGTGCCATACCAACTCTCATCGCAATATTCCATGAAAGATATTAGACCAATGTTCCATGTCCTTGTCATCACAATGCTCCATGCCCTTGTTATCACAATGCTCCATGACCCCTGTCATCACAGTGCTCCGTGACTCCAGTCATCACAATGCTTCATGACGTTTGTCATCACAGTGGTCCATGCCCTCGTCATCAACAGTCTCGGTGACCATTTTAACCACAATGCTCCATGAACTTTTCATCACAATGCTCTTTGACCCTTGTCATCACAATGCTCTATGCCTTTCTCAGCACAATGCTCCATGACCCTTGTCATCACAATGCTCCATGCGCTTGTCAGCACAATGCTCCGTGACACATGTCATCACAATGCACCATGTGCTTGTCATCACAGTGCTCCACAACATTGTCATCACAATTCTCCATAAAATTTGTCATCACAATGCTCCATGCACTTCTCATCAAAATGCTCTCTCACCACTGATATCACAATGCTACATCACTATTTGTCAAAATACTCCCTCACCCCTGTCATCACAATGTTCCATGACTCCTGTCATCACAATGTTACTTGCACTTATTATCACAATGTTCGATGACCCCTGAAATCACAATGTTCCCTAACACCTGTCATCAAAATATTCCATGACAATTTTCATCAAATTGCTCCATGACCCTCTCATCAGAATGCTCCCTGCCCTTCTCATCACAGTGCACAACGCCCTTGCCATCAAAATGCTCCATGACGTTTGTCATCACAAAGATCCATGACCCTTGGCATCACAATGCTCCATGTCATTGTCATCACAGTGCTCCATGAACGCTCTCATCACATTGCTCCATGCCCTTGTCTTCACATAGCTCCAGGACACATGTCATCAGAATGCTCCATGGCCTTCTCATCACAATGCTCCAAGCCCTTGCCATCACAATGCTCCATTACCCCTGTCATAACAATGCTCCATGACCCCTGCCATCACGATGTTCCATGGCCTTGTCATCACAAGTCTCCATGACACTTCTTATCACAATGCTCCAAGAACACTGTAATCACAATGCTCTATGCCCCTTTTCATCTCAATGATCCATGAAACCTGTCATCACAATGCACGATGCCCATCATCATAATGCTTCATGCTATCATCATCACAACGAAATCAAAATGTTCCATGACCTCTGTCATAACAATGCTCCAAACCTTTTTGATCACAATATTCCATAACACTTGTCATCACAATGCCCCAGGATGCTCGTCATCACAATTATCCATGGTCTTCTCATCACAATGCTCCATGACCTTCGTCATCACAATGCTCAATACACTTGTCATCAACATGCTCCCTGACACTTGTTGTCTGTATGCTCCTTGCACCCTGTAATGACAAGGCTCCATGCCTTTTTCATCACAATGATCCATGCCCTTTTCATCACAATGCTCCAAGTCCCATGTAATCACAATGGTACATGCCATTGTCATCACAAAGCTGAATGACTCATGCCATCAGAGTGCTCCTTGGTCTTCTCCTCACAATGCTCCATGCACTTGTCTTCACAATGTTCCATGCCCTTGTCATCACAATGCTCCATTCCAATGTTATCACAATGCTCCATGACCCCTGTCATCACAATGCTCCGTGACTCCAGTCATCACAAAGCTTCATGACATTTGACATCACATTGGTACATGCCCTCGTCATCAACAGTCTCTGTGACCTTTTTAACCACAATGCTCCATGAACATTCTCAGCACAATGCTCCATGACCCTTGTCATCACATTGCTCCATGCGCTTTTCAGCACAATGCTCCATGACACATGTCATCACAATGCACCATGCGCTTGTCATCACAGTGCTCCACAACATTGTCATCACAATGCTCCATAAAATTTGTCATCACAATGCTCCATGCACTTCTCATCAAAATGCTCTCTCACCACTGATATCACAATGCTACATCCCCTTATCATCACAATGTTCCATGACCCCTGCCATCACAATGTTCCATAAGCCCTGTCATCAAAATGCTCCATGACCCTTTCCATCCCAAAGCTCCAAGACCCCTGCCATCACAATGTTCTATAACCCCTGCCATCAAAATGTTCCATTACACATTTTATCAAATTGCTGCATGACCCGGTCATCAAAATGGTCCCTGCCCTTCTCATCAAAATGCTCCATGACTTGTCATCACAAAGCTCCAAGACCCTTGGCATCACAATGCTCCATGTCATTGTCATCACAATGCTCAATGAACCCTCTCATCACATTGCTCCATGCCCTTGTCATCACAAAGCTCCATGACACTTGTCATCACAATGCTCGATGCCCTTCTCATCACAATGCTCCATGCCCTTGTCATTACAGTCCTGCATGACCCATGTATCACAGTGTTCCGTGCCCTTGTCATCACAATGCTCCATGCCCACTCTCATCACAATAATCCATGAAACATTTCAGACCAAAGTTCCATACCCTTCTCATCACAATGCTCCATTACCCCTGTCATAACAATGCACCATGACACCTGCCATCACAATGATCCACGGCCTAGTCATCAAAAGGTTCCATGATAATTCTCATCACAATGCTCAAGACCCCTGATATCACAATGCTCCATGCCCTGGTCATCACAAAGCTCCATGACGCACGTCATCAGAATGTTCCATGGCCTTCTCATCACAATGCTCCTTGCCCTTGTCATCACAATGCTCCAAGACCCTTGTCATCACAATGCTCCATGCCGCTTTTCATCTCAATGCTCCATGAACCCTGTCATAACAATGCACCATGCTCATCATCATAATGCTTCAGGCTATTGTCATCACAATGAAATCAATATTCTGCATGACCTCTGTCATCATAATGCTCCAAACCCTTGTGATCACAATGTTGCATAACACGTATCATCACAACACCCCATGACGCTCATCATCACAATTATCCATGGTCTTCTCATCACAATGCTCCATGATCTTTGTCATCACAATGCTCAATACACTTGTCATCACAATGCTCCCTGACCCTTGTCGTCAGTATGCTCCTTGAACCCTGTCATGACAAGTTTCCATGCATTTTTCATCACAATGATCCATGACCATTTCATCACAATGCTCCAAGGTCCCTGTAATCACAATGCTCCATGCCCTTGTCATCACAAAACTCCATGACGCATGTCATCAGAATGCTCCATGGACTTCTCATCTCAATTCTCTATGCCCTAGTCATAACAATGCTCCAAGACCCCTGTAATCACAATGCTCCATGCCCCTTTTCATCAGAATGCTCCATGAGACTTGCCATCACAAGTCTCCATGGTCTTCTCATCACAATGTTCTAGGCCATTGATATCACAATGATCCATTCCCTTGTCATCACAATGCTCCATGACCCCTGTCATCACAATAATCCATGAATATTTTCAGCCCAATGCTCCACGACCTTCTCATCACAATGCTCCATTGCCAATATCATCACAATGCTCCATGACCACTGTCATCACAACACTCCATGACACCTGACAACACAATGATCCAGGACTCTTGTCATCACAATGCCCCATTCCCTTGTCGTCACAATGCTACATGACACCTGTCATCACAACTCTCCATGAACATTTTCAGCCCAGTGCTCCATGACACTTGTCATCACAATGATCCATGCCCTTGTCATCCCAATGCTCCATGACCCCTGTATTCACAATGCTCCTTGACGCTTGTCATCACAGTGCTCCATGACACATGTCATCACAATGCTCCATGCCTTTGTCAGCAAAATGCTACATGACCTTGTCATTACAATGCTCTATGCACTTGTCATCACAATACTCCATTTCCATTGTCATCACAATCCTCCATGAACTTTGGGATCACATTGCTTCATGCCCTTGTCATCACAATGCTCCATGCTCCTTGAAATCAAAATGATCCATGACCTCTGTCATCACAATGCTCCAAACCCTTGTGATCACAATGTTCCATAACACTTGTCATCACAACGCTCCATGATGCCTGTCATCACAATACTCCATGCCCTTTTCATCACAATGCTCCATGACTTTTGTCACCACAATTCTCAATACACTTGTCATCACAATGCTCCATGACCTTTGTCACCACAATTCTCAATACACTTGTCATCACAATGCTCCCTGACACTTGTCATCAGAATGCTCCTTGAACACTGTCACGAAAAGGCTCCATGCCTTTTTCATCACAATGACCCATGCCATTTTCTTCACAATGCTCCATGCCATTGTCATCAAAATACTCCACAAGCTTTTCATCAGAATGCTCCATGACCCTTGTCATCACAATTCTCCATGCACTTGTCAGCACAATGCTCCCTGACCCTTGTCATCACAATGCTGCAAGCCATTGTCATCACAATGCTCCATTACCTTTGTCATCAGAATCCTCCCTGACACTTGGCATCACAGTGCTCCATGCCATCCTCATCACAATGGGCCATTACATATGTGATCACAATGCTCCCTGACACCTGTCTTCACAATACGGCATGACCTGGTCATCACAATGCTCCATGCCCTTGTCATCACAGTGTGCCATTCCAACTCTCATCGCAATACTCCATGAAAGTTATTAGACCAATGTTCCATGCCCTTGCCATCACAATGCTCCATGCCCTTGTTATCACAATGCTCCATGACCCTGTCATCACAATGTTCCGTGACTCCAGTCATCACAATGCTTCATGACCTTTGTCATCACAATGGTCCATGCCCTCGTCATCAACAGCCTCTGTGACCTTTTTAACCACAATGCTCCATGAACTTTTCATCACAATGCTCTTTGACCCTTGTCATCACAATGCTCTATGCCTTTCTCAGCACAATGCTCCATGACCCTTGTCATCACAGTGCTCCATGCGCTTGGCAGTACAATGCTCCATGACACATGTCATCACAATGCACAACGCCCTTGCCATCAAAATGCTACATGACTTTTGTCATCACAAAGATCCATGACCCTTGGCATCACAATGCTCCATGTCATTGTCATCACAGTGCTCCATGAACGCTCTCATCACATTGCTCCATGCCCTTGTCTTCACATAGCTCTATGACACATGTCATCATAATGCTCCAAACCCTAATCATCACAATGATCCATTATATTTGTCATCACAATCCTCCATTACATTTGGTATCACAAAGCTCCATGCCATTGTCATCGCCATGGACCATGACATATGTCATCACAATGCTCCCTGAAACCTGTCTTCACAATACTCCATGACCTTATCATCACAATGCTCCATGCCCTTGTCATCACAATGCACCATGCCCACTCTCATCACAATAATCTATGAAACTTGTCAGACCAATGCTCCATGCCACTGTCATCACAATTCTCCATGCCCTTGTCATCACAATGCTCTATGACCCCTGTCATCACAATGCTCCGTGACTCCAGTCATCACAATGCTTCATAACGTTTGTCATCACAATGGTCCATGCCCGCGTCATCACAAGGCTCTGTGACCTTTGTAACCACAGTGCTCCATGAACTTTTCATCACAATTCTCTGAGAAACTTGTCATCACAATGCTCCATGTCTTTGTCAGAACAGTGCTCCATGAACATTGTCATCACAATGTGCCACGCGCATTTCATCACAACGTTCCAAACCTTGTCATTGCAATTCTCCATAAACCTTGTAATCCCAATGGTCCATGCACTTCTCATCAAAATGCTCTCTCATCAGGGATATCACAATGTTCCATCACTAGTCATCACAATACACCCTCATCCTTGTAATCACAATGTTCCATGACACTGTCATCACAATGCTACATCCCCTTATCATCACAATGTTCCATGACCCCTGCCATCACAATGTTCCATAAGACCTGTCATCAAAATGTTCCATGACCCTTTCCATCCCAAAGCTCCAAGACCCCTGCCATCACAATGTTCTCTAACTCCTGCCATCAAAATGTTCCATTACACATTTTATCAAATTGCTGCATGACCCGGTCATCAAAATGGTCCCTGCCCATCTCATCAAAATGCTCCATGACTTGTCATCACAAAGCTCCATGACCCTTGTCATCACAATGCTCCATATCATTGTCATCACAATGCTACATGAACCCTCTCATCACATTGCTCCATGCCCTTGTCATCACAAAGCTCCATGACACTTGTCATCACAATGCTCGATGCCCTTCTCATCACAATGCTCCATGCCCTTGTCATTACAGTCCTGCATGACCCATGTATCACAGTGTTCCGTGCCCTTGTCATCACAATGCTCCATGCCCACTCTCATCACAATAATCCATGAAACATTTCAGACCAAAGTTCCATACCCTTCTCATCACAATGCTCCATTACCCCTGTCATAACAATGCACCATGACACCTGCCATCACAATGATCCACGGCCTAGTCATCAAAAGGTTCCATGATAATTCTCATCACAATGCTCAAGACCCCTGATATCACAATGCTGCATGCCCTGGTCATCACAAAGCTCCATGACGCACGTCATCAGAATGTTCCATGGCCTTCTAATCACAATGCTCCTTGCCCTTGTCATCACAATGCTCCTTGCTCTTGTCATCACTATGCTCCAAGACCCTTGTCATCACAATGCTCCATGCCGCTTTTCATCTCAATGCTCCATGAACCCTGTCATCACAATGCACCATGCCCATCATCATAATGCTTCAGGCTATTGTCATCACAATGAAATCAATATTCTGCATGACCTCTGTCATCATAATGCTCTAAACCCTTGTGATCACAATGTTGCATAACACGTATCATCACAACACCCCATGACGCTCATCATCACAATTATCCATGGTCTTCTCATCACAATGCTCCATGATCTTTGTCATCACAATGCTCAATACACTTGTCATCACAAAGCTCCCTGACCCTTGTCGTCAGTATGCTCCTTGAACCCTGTCATGACAAGTTTCCATGCATTTTTCATCACAATGATCCATGACCATTTCATCACAATGCTCCAAGGTCCCTGTAATCACAATGCTCCATGCCCTTGTCATCACAAAACTCCATGACGCATGTCATCAGAATGTTCCATGGCCTTCTCATCACAATTCTCTATGCCCTAGTCATAACAATGCTCCAAGACCCCTGTAATCACAATGCTCCATGCCCCTTTTCATCAGAATGCTCCATGAGACTTGCCATCAGAAGTCTCCATGGTCTTCTTATCACAATGTTCTAGGACCTTGACATCACAATGATCCATTCCCTTGTCATCACAATGCTCCATGACCCCTGTCATCACAATAATCCATGAACATTTTCAGCCCAATGCTCCACGACCTTCTCATCACAATGCTCCATTGCCAATATCATCACAATGCTCCATGACCACTGTCATCACAACACTCCATGACACCTGACAACACAATGATCCAGGACTCTTGTCATCACAATGCCCCATTCCCTTGTCGTCACAATGCTACATGACACCTGTCATCACAACTCTCCATGAACATTTTCAGCCCAGTGCTCCATGACCCTTGTCATCACAATGATCCATGCCCTTGTCATCCCAATGCTCCATGACCCCTGTATTCACAATGCTCCTTGACGCTTGTCATCACAGTGCTCCTTGACACCTGTCATCACAATGCTCCATGCCTTTGTCAGCAAAATGCTACATGACCTTGTCATTATAATTCTCTATGCGCTTGTCATCACAATACTCCATTTCCATTGTCATCACAATCCTCCATGAACTTTGGGATCACATTGCTTCATGCCCTTGTCATCACAATGCTCCATGACATTGTCATCACAGTGCTCCATGAACGCTCTCATCACATTGCTCCATGCCCTTGTCTTCACATAGCTCTATGACACATGTCATCATAATGGTCCAAACCCTAATCATCACAATGATCCATTATATTTGTCATCACAATCCTCCATTACATTTGGTATCACAAAGCTCCATGCCATTGTCATCGCCATGGACCATGACATATGTCATCACAATGCTCCCTGAAAACTGTCTTCACAATACTTAATGACCTTATCATCACAATGTTCCATGCCCTTGTCATCACAATGCACCATGCCCACTCTCATCACAATAATCTATGAAACTTGTCAGACCAATGCTCCATGCCCCTGTCATCACAATGCTCCATGCCCTTGTCATCACAATGCTCCATGACCCCTGTCATCACAATGCTCCGTGACTCCAGTCATCACAATGCTTCATAACGTTTGTCATCACAATGGTCCATGCCCGCGTCATCACAAGGCTCTGTGACATTTGTAACCACAGTGCTCCATGAACTTTTCATCACAATTCTCTGAGAAACTTGTCATCACAATGCTCCATGTCTTTGTCAGAACAGTGCTCCATGAACATTGTCATCACAATGTGCCACGCGCATTTCATCACAACGTTCCAAACCTTGTCATTGCAATTCTCCATAAACCTTGTAATCACAATGGTCCATGCACTTCTCATCAAAATGCTCTCTCATCAGAGATATCACAATGTTCCATCACTAGTCATCACAATACACCCTCATCCTTGTAATCACAATGTTCCATGACACTGTCATCACAATGCTACATCCCCTTATCATCACAATGTTCCATGACCCCTGCCATCACAATGTTCCATAAGCCCTGTCATCAAAATGCTCCATGACCCTTTCCATCCCAAAGCTCCAAGACCCCTGCCATCACAATGTTCTCTAACTCCTGCCATCAAAATGTTCCATTACACATTTTATCAAATTGCTGCATGACCCGGTCATCAAAATGGTCCCTGCCCTTCTCATCAAAATGCTCCATGACTTGTCATCACAAAGCTCCATGACCCTTGTCATCACAATGCTCCATGTCATTGTCATCACAATGCTACATGAACCCTCTCATCACATTGCTCCATGCCCTTGTCATCACAAAGCTCCATGACACTTGTCATCACAATGCTCGATGCCCTTCTCATCACAATGCTCCATGCCCTTGTCATTACAGTCCTGCATGACCCATGTATCACAGTGTTCCGTGCCCTTGTCATCACAGTGCTCCATGCCCACTCTCATCACAATAATCCATGAAACATTTCAGACCAAAGTTCCATACCCTTCTCATCACAATGCTCCATTACCCCTGTCATAACAATGCACCATGACACCTGCCATCACAATGATCCACGGCCTAGTCATCAAAAGGTTCCATGATAATTCTCATCACAATGCTCAAGACCCCTGATATCACAATGCTGCATGCCCTGGTCATCACAAAGCTCCATGACGCACGTCATCAGAATGTTCCATGGCCTTCTAATCACAATGCTCCTTGCCCTTGTCATCACAATGCTCCTTGCCCTTGTCATCACTATGCTCCAAGACCCTTGTCCTCACAATGCTCCATGCCGCTTTTCATCTCAATGCTCCATGAACACTGTCATCACAATGCACCATGCCCATCATCATAATGCTTCAGGGTATTGTCATCACAATGAAATCAATATTCTGCATGACCTCTGTCATCATAATGCTCTAAACCCTTGTGATCACAATGTTGCATAACACGTATCATCACAACACCCCATGACGCTCATCATCACAATTATCCATGGTCTTCTCATCACAATGCTCCATGATCTTTGTCATCACAATGCTCAATACACTTGTCATCACAAAGCTCCCTGACCCTTGTCGTCAGTATGCTCCTTGAACCCTGTCATGACAAGTTTCCATGCATTTTTCATCACAATGATCCATGACCATTTCATCACAATGCTCCAAGGTCCCTGTAATCACAATGCTCCATGCCCTTGTCATCACAAAACTCCATGACGCATGTCATCAGAATGCTCCATGGCCTTCTCATCACAATTCTCTATGCCCTAGTCATAACAATGCTCCAAGACCCCTGTAATCACAATGCTCCATGCCCCTTTTCATCAGAATGCTCCATGAGACTTGCCATCACAAGTCTCCATGGTCTTCTCATCACAATGTTCCAGGACCTTGACATCACAATGATCCATTCCCTTGTCATCACAATGCTCCATGACCCCTGTCATCACAATAATCCATGAACATATTCAGCCCAATGCTCCACGACCTTCTCATCACAATGCTCCATTGCCAATATCATCAAAATGCTCCATGACCACTGTCATAACAACACTCCATGACACCTGACAACACAATGATCCAGGACTCTTGTCATCACAATGCCCCATTCCCTTGTCGTCACAATGCTACATGACACCTGTCATCACAACTCTCCATGAACATTTTCAGCCCAGTGCTCCATGACCCTTGTCATCACAATGATCCATGCCCTTGTCATCCCAATGCTCCATGACCCCTGTATTCACAATGCTCCTTGACGCTTGTCATCACAGTGCTCCATGACACCTGTCATCACAATGCTCCATGCCTTTGTCAGCAAAATGCTACATGACCTTGTCATTGTAATTCTCTATGCGCTTGTCATCACAATACTCCATTTCCATTGTCATCACAATCCTCCATGAACTTTGGGATCACATTGCTTCATGCCCTTGTCATCACAATGCTCCATGCTCCTTGAAATCAAAATGATCCATGACCTCTGTCATCACAATGCTCCAAACCCTTGTGATCACAATGTTCCATAACTCTTGTCATCACAACGCTCCATGATGCCTGTCATCACAATACTCCATGCCATTTTCATCACAATGCTCCATGACGTTTGTCACCACAATTCTCAATACACTTGTCATCACAATGCTTCATGACGTTTGTCACCACAATTCTCAATACACTTGTCATCACAATGCTCCCTGACACTTGTCATCAGAATGCTCCTTGAACACTGTCACGAAAAGGCTCCATGCCTTTTTCATCACAATGCCCCATGCCATTTTCTTCACAATGCTCCATGCCATTGTCATCAAAATACTCCACAAGCTTGTCATCAGAATGCTCCATGACCCTTGTCATCACAATTCTCCATGCACTTGTCAGCACAATGCTCCCTGACCCTTGTCATCACAATGCTCCTAGCCATTGTCATCACTATGCTCCATGACCTTTGTCATCAGAATCCTCCCTGACACTTGGCAGCACAATGCTCCATGCCATCCTCATCACAATGGGCCATTACATATGTGATCACAATGCTCCCTGACACCTGTCTTCACAATACGGCATGACCTGGTCATCACAATGCTCCATGCCCTTGTCATCACAGTGTGCCATTCCAACTCTCATCGCAATACTCCATGAAAGTTATTAGACCAATGTTCCATGCCCTTGCCATCAAAATGCACCATGCCATTGTTATCACAATGTTCCATGACCCTGTCATCACAATGCTCCATGACTCCAGTCATCACAATGCTTCATGACCTTTGTCATCACAATGGTCCATGCCGTCGTCATCAACAGTCTCTGTGACCTTTTTAACCACAATGCTCCATGAACTTTTCATCACAATGCTCTTTGACCCTTGTCATCACAATGCTCTATGCCTTTCTCAGCACAATGCTCCATGACCCTTGTCATCACAGTGCTCCATGCGCTTGGCAGTACAATGCTCCATGACACATGTCATCACAATGCACAACGCCCTTGCCATCAAAATGCTCCATGAACTTGTCATCACAAAGATCCATGACACTTGCCATCACAATGCACCATGTCATTGTCATCACAATGCTCAATGAACGCTCTCATCACATTGCTCCATGCCCTTGTATTCACATAGCTCCATGACACGTGTCATCAGAATGCTCCATGGCCTTCTCATCACAATGCTCCAAGAACACTGTAATCACAATGCTCTATGCCCCTTTTCATCTCAATGATCCATGAACCCTGTCATCACAATGCACCATGCCCATCATCATAATGCTTCATGCTATTGTCATCACAACGAAATCAAAATGTTCCATGACCTCTGTCATAACAATGCTCCAAACCCTTGTGATCACAATATTCCATAACACTTGTCATCACAATGCCCCAGGATGCTCGTCATCACAATTATCCATGGTCTTCTCATCACAATGCTCCATGACCTTCGTCATCACAATGCTCAATACACTTGTCATCAACATGCTCCCTGACACTTGTTGTGTGTATGCTCCTTGAGCCCTGTCATGACAAGGCTCCATGCCTTTTTCATCACAATGATCCATGCCCTTTTCATCACAATGCTCCAAGTCCCATGTAATCACAATGGTCCATGCTATTGTCATCACAAAGCTTAATGACGCATGCCATCAGAATGCTCCTTGATCTTCTCCTCACAATGCTACATGCCCTTGTCTTCACAGTGTTCCTAGACCCCTGTAATCACAATGCTCCTTTCCCCTTTTAATCAGTATGCTCCATGAGACTTGTCATCACAAGGCTCCATGGTTTTGTCATCACAATGCTCCAGGACCTTGTCATCACAATGCTTCACGACCTTGTCATCAAAATTTTCAATGGCCCTTGTCATCATAATGCTCCAAACCCTAATCATCACAATGCTCCATTATATTTGTCATCACAATCCTCCATTACATTTGGTATCACAAAGCTCCATGCCATTGTCATCGCCATGGACCATGACATATGTCATCACAATGCTCCCTGACACTTGTCTTCACAATACTCCATGACATTATCATCACAATGCTCCATGCCCTTGTCATCACAATGCACCATGCCCACTCTCATCACAATAATCTATGAAACTAGTCAGACCAATGCTCCATGCCACTGTCATCACAATGCTCCATGCCCTTGTCATCACAATGCTCCATGACCCTTGTCATCACAATGCTCCACGCCCCTTTTCATCTCAATGCTCCATGAAACCTGTCATCACAATGCACCATGCCCATTATCATAATGCTTCAGGCTATTGTCATCACAATGAAATCAATATTGTGCATGACCTCTGTCATCATAATGCTCCAAACCTTTGATCACAATGTTGCATAACACGTATCATCACAACACCCCATGACGCTCATCATCACAATTATCCATGGTCTTCTCATCACAATGCTCCATGCCATCCTCATCACAATGGGCCATTACATATGTGATCACAATGCTCCCTGACACCTGTCTTCACAATACGGCATGACCTGGTCATCACAATGCTCCATGCCCTTGTCATCACAGTGTGCCATTCCAACGCTCATCGTAATACTCCATGAAAGTTATTAGACAAATGTTCCATGCCCTGGCCATCACAATGCTCCATGCCCTTGTTATCACAATGCTCCATGACCCCTGTCATCACAATGCTCCGTGACTCCAGTCATCACAATGCTTTATGACCTTTGTCATCACAATGGTCCATGCCCTCGTCATCAACAGTCTCTGTGACCTTTTTAACCACAATGCTCCATGAACTTTTCATCACAATGCTCTTTGACCCTTGTCATCACAATGCTCTATGCCTTTCTTAGCACAATGCTCCATGACCCTTGTCATCACAATGCTCCAAGACCCTTGTCAGCACAATGCTCCATGACACATGTCATCACAATGCACCATGCGCTTGTCATCACAGTGCTCCACAACATTGTCATCACAATGCTCCATAAAATTTGTCATCACAATGCTCCATGCACTTCTCATCAAATTGCTCTCTCACCACTGATATCACAATGCTACATCACTATTTGTCACATTACTCCCTCACCCCTGTCATCACAATGTTCCTTGACTCCTGTCATCACAATGCTACATGCACTTATCATCACAATGTTCGATGATCCCTGAAATCACAATGTTCCATAACACCTGTCATCAAAATGTTCCATGATGCTTTTCATCAAATTGCTCCATGACCCTGTCATCAGAATGCTCCCTGCCCTTCTCATCACAATGCACAACGCCATTGCCATCAAAATGCTCCATGACCATTGTCATCACAAAGATCCGTGACCCTTGGCATCACAATGCTCCATGTCATTGTCATCACAGTGCTCCATGAACGCTCTCATCACATTGCTCCATGCCCTTGTCTTCACATAGCTCCATGACACATGTCATCAGAATGCTCCATGGCCTTCTCATCACAATGCTCCATGCCCTTGCCATCACAATGCTCCATTACCCCTGTCATAAAAATGCTCCATGACCCCTGCCATCACGATGTTGCATGGCCTTGTCATCACAAGGCTCCATGACCCTTCTCATCACAATGCTCCAAGAACACTGTAATGACAATCCTCTAAGCCCTTTTTCATCTCAATGATCCATGAAACCTGTCATCACAATGCACCATGCCCATCATCATAATGCTTCATGCTATTGTCATAACAACGAAATCAAAATGTTCCATGACCTCTGTCATAACAATGCTCCAAACCCTTGTGATCACAATATTCCATAACACTTGTCATCACAATGCCCCAGGATGCTCGTCATCACAATTATCCATGGTCTTCTCATCACAATGCTCCATGACCTTCGTCATCACAATGCTCAATACACTTGTCATCAACATGCTCCCTGACACTTGTTGTCTGTATGCTCCTTGAACCCTGTCATGACAAGGCTCCATGCCTTTTTCATCACAATGATCCATGCCCTTTACATCACAATGCTCCAAGTCCCATGTAATCACAATGGTCCATGCCATTGTCATCACAAAGCACAATGACGCATGCCATCAGAATGCTCCTTGGTCTTCTCCTCACAATGCTCCATGCCCTTGTCTTCACAATGTTCCAAGACCCCTGTAATCACAATGCTCCATTCCCCTTTTCATCAGTATGCTCCATGAGACTTGTCATCACAAGGCTCCATGGTTTTGTCATCACAATGCTCCAGGACATTGTCATCACAATGCTTCACGACCTTGTCAACAAAATTTTCAATGGCCCTTGTCATCATAATGCTCCAAAACCTAATCATCACAATGCTCCATTATATTTATCATCACAATCCTCCATTACATTTGGTATCACAAAGCTCCATGCCATTGTCATCGCCATGGAACATGACATATGTCATCACAATGCTCCCTGACACCTGTCTTCACAATACTCCATGACCTTATCATCACAATGCTCCATGCCCTTGTCATCACAATGCACCATGCCCACTCTCATCACAATAATCTATGAAACTTGTCAGACCAATGCTCCATGCCACTGTCATCACAATGCTCCATGCCCTTGTCATCACAATGCTCCATGACCCCTGTCATCACAATGCTCCGTGACTCCAGTCATCACAATGCTTCATAACGTTTGTCATCACAGTGGTCCATGCCCGCGTAATCACAAGGCTCTGTGACCTTTGTAACCACAATGCTCCATGAACTTTTCATCACAATTCTCTGAGAAACTTGTCATCACAATGCTCCACATCTTTGTCACAACAATGCTCCCTGACCATTGTCATCACAATGTGCCACGCGCATTTCATCACAACGTTCCAAACCTTGTCATTGCAATGCTCCATAAACCTTGTAATCACAATGGTCCATGCACTTCTCATCAAAATGCTCTCTCACCAGAGATATCACAATGTTCCATCACTAGTCATCACAATACACCCTCATCCTTGTAATCACAATGTTCCATGACACTGTCATCACAATGCTACATCCCCTTATCATCACAATGTTCCATGACCCCTGCCATCACAATGTTCCATAAGCCCTGTCATCAAAATGCTCCATGACCCTTTCCATTCCAAAGCTCCAAGACCCCTGCCATCACAAAGTTCTATAACCCCTGCCATCAAAATGTTCCATTACTCTTTTTATCAAATTGCTGCATGACCCGGTCATCAAAATGCTCCCGGCCCTTCTCATCAAAATGCTCGATGACTTGTCATCACAAAGCTCCAAGACCCTTGGAATCACAATGCTCCCTGTCATTGTCATCACAATGCTCCATGAACCCTCTCACCACATTGCTCCATGCCCTTGTCATCACACAGCTCCATGACACTTGTCATCACAATGCTCGATGCCCTTCTCATCACAATGCTCCATGCCCTTGTCATTACAATCCTGCATGACCCATGTATCACAGTGTACCGTGCCCTTGTCATCACAATGCTCCATTCCAACTCTCATCACAATAATCCATGAAACATTTCAGACCAAAGTTCCATACCCTTCTCATCACAATGCTCCATTACCCCTGTCATAACAATGCACCATGACACCTGCCATCACAATGATCCACGGCCTAGTCATCACAAGGTTCCATGATAATTCTCATCACAATGCTCAAGACCCCTGATATCACAATGCTCCATGCCCTTGTCATCACAAAGCTCCATGACGCATGTCATCAGAATGTTCCATGGCCTTCTCATCACAATGCTCCATGCCCTTGTCATCACAATGCTCCAAGACCCTTGTCATCACAATGCTCCATGCCCCATTTCATCTCAATGCTCCATGAAGTCTGTCTTCACAATGCTCCAAGACCCTTGTCATCACAATGCTCCATGCCCCTTTTCATCTCAATGCTCCATGAACCCTGTCATCACAATGCACCATGCCCATCATCATAATGCTTCAGGCTATTGTCATCACAGTGAAATCAATATTCTGCATGACCTCTGTCATCATAATGCTCCAAACCCTTGTGATCACAATGTTGCATAACACGTATCATCACAACACCCCATGATGCTCATCATCACAATTATCCATGGTCTTCTCATCACAATGCTCCATGATCTTTGTCATCACAATGCTCAATACACTTGTCATCACAATGCTTCCTGACCCTTGTCGTCAGCATGCTCCTTGAACCCTGTCATGACAAGTTTCCATGCATTTTTCATCACAATGATCCATGACCATTTCATCACAATGCTCCAAGGTCCCTGTAATCACAATGCTCCATGCCCTTGTCATCACAAAACTCCATGACGCAAGTCATCAGAATGCTCCATGGCCTTCTCATCACAGTGCTCTATGCCCTAGTCATAACAATGCTCCAAGACCCCTGTAATCACAATGCTCCATGCCCCTTTTCATCAGAATGCTCCATGAGACTTGCCATCACAAGTCTCCATGGTCTTCTCATCACAATGTTCCAGTACCTTGACATCACCATGATCCATTCCCTTGTCATCACAATGCTCCATGACCCCTGTCATCACAATAATCCATGAACATTTTCAGCCCAATGCTCCACGACCTACTCATCACAATGCTCCATTGCCAATATCATCACAATGCTCCATGACCACTGTCATCACAACACTCCATGACACCTGACAACACAATGATCCAGGACTCTTGTCATCACAATGCTCCATTCCCTTGTCGTCACAATTCTACATGACACCTGTCATCTCAACTCTCCATGAACATTTTCAGCCCAGTGCTCCATGACCCTTGTCATCACAATGATCCATGCCCTTGTCATACCAATGCTCCATGACCCCTGTATTCACAATGCTCCTTGACGCTTGTCATCACAGTGCTCCATGACACATGTCATCACAATGCTCCATGCCTTTGTCAGCAAAATGCTACATGACTTTGTCATTACAATGCTCGATGCACTTGTCATCACAATACTCCATTTCCATTGTCATCACAATCCTCCATGAACTTTGGGATCACATTGCTTCATGCCCTTGTCATCACAATGCTCCATGCTCCTTGAAATCAAAATGATCCATGACCTCTGTCATCACAAAGCTCCAAACCCTTGTGATCACAATGTTCCATAACACTTGTCATCACAACGCACCATGATGCCTGTCACCACAATACTCCATTCCCTTTTCATCACAATGCTCCATGACCTTTGTCACCACAATTCTCAATACACTTTTCATCACAATGCTCCCTGACACTTGTGATCAGAATGCTCCTTGAACTCTGTCACGAAAAGCTCCATGCCTTTTACATCACAATGCCCCATGCCATTTTCATCACAATGCTCCATGCCATTGTCATCAAAATACTCCACAAGCTTGTCATCAGAATGTTCCATGACCCTTGTCATCACAATTCTCCATGCACTTGTCAGAAAAATGCTCCCTGACCCTTGTCATCACAATGCTCCAAGCCTTTGTCATCACAATGCTCCATTACCTTTGTCATCAGAATCCTCCCTGACACTTGGCATCACAGTGCTCCATGCCATCCTCATCACAATGGGCCATTACATATGTGATCACAATGCTCCCTGACACCTGTCTTCACAATACGCCATGACCTGGTCATCACAATGCTCCATGCCCTTGTCATCACAATGTGCCATTCCAACTCTCATTGCAATACTCCATGAAAGTTATTAGACCAATGTTCCATGCCCTTGTCATCACAATGCTCCAACCCCTTGTTATCACAATGCTCCATGACCCCTGTCATCACAATGCTCCGTGACTCCAGTCATCACAATGCTTCATGACCTTTGTCATCACAATGGTCCATGCCCTCGTCATCAACAGTCTCTGTGACTTTTTAACCACAATGCTCCATGAAATTTCATCACAATGCTCTTTGACCCTTGTCACCACAATGCTCTATGCCTTTCTCAGCACAATGCTCCATGACCCTTGTCATCACAATGCACCATGCGCTTGTCCGCACAATGCTCCATGACACATGTCATCACAATGCACCATGCGCTTGTCATCACAGTGCTCCACAACATTGTCATCACAATGCTCCATAAAATTTGTCATCACAATGCTCCATGCACTTCTCATCAAAATGCTCTCTCACCACTGATATCACAATGCTACATCACTATTTGTCACATTACTCCCTCACCCCTGTCATCACAATGTTCCATGACTCCTGTCATCACAATGCTACATGCACTTATCATCACAATGTTCGATGATCCCTGAAATCACAATGTTCCATAACACCTGTCATCAAAATGTTCCATGACGCTTTTCATCAAATTGCCCCATGACCCTGTTATCAGAATGCTCCCTGCCCTTCTCATCACAATGCACAACGCCCTTGCCATCAAAATGCTCCATGACTTTGTCATCACAAAGATCCATGACCCTTGGCATCACAATGCTCCATGTCATTGTCATCACCATGCTCCATGGACGCTCTCAACACATTGCTCCATGCCCTTGTGTTTACATAGCTCTATGACACATGTCATCAGAATGCTCCATGGCCTTCTCATCACAATGCTACATGCCCTTGCCATCACAATGCTCCATTACACCTGTCATAACAATGCTCCATGACCCCTGCCATCACGATGTTGCATGGCCTTGTCATCACAAGGCTCCATGACCCTTCTCATCACAATGCTCCAAGAACACTGTAATCACAATGCTCTATGCCCCTTTTCATCTCAATGATCCATGAACCCTGTCATCACAATGCACCATGCCCATCATCATAATGCTTCATGCTATTGTCATCACAACGAAATCAAAATGTTCCATGACCTCTGTCATAACAATGCTCCAAACCCTTGTGATCATAATATTCCATAACCCTTGTCATCACAATGCCCCAGGATGCTCGTCATCACAATTACCCATGATCTTCTCCTCACAATGCTCCATGACCTTCATCATCACAATGCTCAATACACTTGTCATCAACATGCTCCCTGACACTTGTTGTCTGTATGCTCCTTGAACCCTGTCATGACAAGGCTCCATGCCTTTTTCATCACAATGATCCATGCCCTTTTCATCACAATGCTCCACGTCCTATGTAATCACAATGGTCCATGCCATTATCATCACAAAGCTCAATAACGCATGCCATCAGAATGCTCCTTGGTCTTCTCCTCACAATGCTCCATTCCCTTGTCTTCACAATGCTCCAAGACCCCTGTAATCACAATGCTCCATGCCCCGTTTCATCAGAATGCTCCATGAGACATGCCATCACAAGTCTCCATGGTCTTCTCATCACAATGATCCAGGACCTTGACATCATCATGATCCATTCCCTTGTCATCACAATGCTCCATGACCCCTGTCATCACAATAATCCATGAACATTTTCAGCCCAATGCTCCACGACCTTCTCATCACAATGCTCCATGACCACTGTCATCACAACACTTCATGACAGCTCACAACACAATGATCCAGGACTCTTGTCATCACAATGCTCACTTCCCTTGTCGTCACAATGCTACAAGACACCTGTCATCACAACTCTCCATGAACATTTTCACCCCAGTGCTCCATGACCCTTGTCATCACAATGATCCATGCCCTTGTCATCCCAATGCTCCATGACCCCTGTATTCACAATGCTCCTTGACGCTTGTCATCACAGTGCTCCATGACACATGTCATCACAATGCTCCTTGCCTTTGTCAGCAAAATGCTACATGACATTGTCATTACAATGCTCTATGCACTTGTCATCACAATACTCCATTTCCATTGTCATTACAATCCTCCATAAACTTTGGGATCACATTGCTTCATGCCCTTGTCATCACAATGCTCCATGCTCCTTGAAATCAAAATGATCCATGACCTCTGTCATCACAATGCTCCAAACCCTTGTGATCACAATGTTCCATAACACTTGTCATCACAACGCTCCATGATTCCTGTCACCACAATACTCCATGCCCTTTTCATCACAATGCTCCTTGACCTTTGTCACCACAATTCTCAATACACTTGTCATCACAATGCTCCCTGACACTTGTCATCAGAATGCTCCTTGAAACCTGTCACGAAAAGG
The DNA here is from genome assembly GCF_025265405.1 of Mesoplodon densirostris. Lineage (NCBI taxonomy): Eukaryota > Metazoa > Chordata > Mammalia > Artiodactyla > Ziphiidae > Mesoplodon > Mesoplodon densirostris. The sequence continues at coordinate 9,216,527 of NW_026778195.1, read as the reverse complement.
CTCCATGCCATTTACATCACAATGCCCCATGCCATTTTCATCACAATGCTCCATGCCAATGTCATCAAAATACTCCACAAGCTTGTCATCAGAATGCTCCATGACCCTTGTCATCACAATTCTCCATGCACTTGTCAGCACAGTGCTCCCTGACCCTTGTCATCACAATGCTCCAAGCCATTGTCATCACAATGCTCCATGACCTTCGTCATCACAATGCTCAATACACTTGTCATCAACATGCTCCCTGACACTTGTTGTCTGTATGCTCCTTGAACCCTGTCATGACAAGGCTCCATGCCTTTTTCATCACAATGATCCATGCCCTTTTCATCACAATGCTCCAAGTCCCATGTAATCACAATGGTCCATGCCATTGTCATCACAAAGCACAATGACGCATGCCATCAGAATGCTCCTTGGTCTTCTCCTCACAATGCTTCATGCCCTTGTCTTCACAATGTTCCAAGACCCCTGTAATCACAATACTCCATTCCCCTTTTCATCAGTATACTCCATGAGACTTGTCATCACAAGGCTCCATGGTTTTGTCATCACAATGCTCCAGGACCTTGTCATCACAATGCTTCACGACCTTGTCATCAAAATTTTCAATGGCCCTTGTCATCATAATGTTTCAAGCCCTAATCATCACAATGCTCCCTTATATTTGTCATCACAATCCTCCATTACATTTGGTATCACAAAGCTCCATGCCATTGTCATCGCCATGGACCATGACATATGTCATCACAATACTCCCTGACACCTGTCTTCACAATACTCCATGACCTTATCATCACAATGCTCCATGCCCTTGTCATCACAATGCACCATGCCCACTCTCATCACAATAATCTATGAAACTTGTCAGACCAATGCTCCATGCCACTGTCATCACAATGCTCCATGCCCTTTTCATCACAATGCTCCATGACCCCTGTCATCACAATGCTCCGTGACTCCAGTCATCACAATGCTTCATAACGTTTGTCATCACAATGATCCATGCCCGCGTAATCACAAGGCTCTGTGACCTCTGTAACCACAATGCTCCATGAACTTTTCATCACAATTCTCTGAGAAACTTGTCATCAAAATGCTCCATGTCTTTGTCTGAACAATGCTCCATGACGATTGTCATCACAATGTGCTACGCACATTTCATCACAACGTTCCAAACCTTGTCATTGCAATGCTCCATAAACCTTGTAATCACAATGGTCCATGCACTTCTCATCAAAATGCTCTCTCACCAGAGATATCACAATGTTCCATCACTAGTCATCAAAATACACCCTCATCCTTGTAATCACAATGTTCCATGACACTGTCATCACAATGCTACATCCCCTTATCATCACAATGTTCCATGACCCCTGCCATCACAATGTTCCATAAGCCCTGTCATCAAAATGCTCCATGACCCTTTCCATTCCAAAGCTCCAAGACCCCTGCCATCACAATGTTCTATAACCCCTGCCATCAAAATGTTCCATTACACTTTTTATCAAATTGCTGCATGACCTGGTCATCAAAATGCTCCCTGCCCTTCTCATCAAAATGCTCGATGACTTGTCATCACAAAGCTCCAAGACCCTTGGCATCACAATGCTCCCTGTCATTGTCATCACAATGCTCCATGAGCCCTCTCACCACATTGCTCCATGCCCTTGTCATCACACAGCTCCATGACACTTGTCATCACAATGCTCGATGCCCTTCTCATCACAATGCTCCATGCCCTTGTCATTACAGTCCTGCATGACCCATGTATCACAGTGTTCCGTGCCCTTGTCATCACAATGCTCCATGCCCACTCTCTTCACAATAATCCATGAAACATTTCAGACCAAAGTTCCATACCCTTCTCATCACAATGCTCCATTAACCCTGTCATAACAATGCACCATGACACCTGCCATCACAATGATCCACGGCCTAGTCATCACAAGGTTCCATGATAATTCTCATCACAATGCTCAAGACCCCTGATATCATAATGCTCCATGCCCTTGTCATCACAAAGCTCCATGACGCATGTCATCAGAATGTTCCATGGCCTTCTCATCACAATGCTCCATGCCCTTGTCATCACAATGCTCCAAGACCTTTGTCATCACAATGCTCCATGCCCCATTTCATCTCAATGCTCCATGAAGTCTGTTATCACAATGCTCCAAGACCCTTGTAATCACAATGCTCCATGCCCCTTTTCATCTCAATGCTCCATGAACCCTGTCATCACAATGCACCATGCCCATCATCATAATGCTTCAGGCTATTGTCATCACAATGAAATCAATATTCTGCATGACCTCTGTCATCATAATGCTCCAAACCCTTGTGATCACAATGTTGCATGACACGTATCATCACAACACCCCATGACGCTCATCATCACAATTTTCCATGGTCTTCTCATCACAATGCTCCATGATCTTTGTCATCACAATGCTCAATACACTTGTCATCACAATGCTCCCTGACCCTTGTCGTCAGTATGCTCCTTGAACCCTGTCATGACAAGTTTCCATGCATTTTTCATCACAATGATCCATGACCATTTCATCACAATGCTCCAAGGTCCCTGTAATCACAATGCTCGATGCCCTTGTCATCACAAAACTCCATGACCACTCTCATCACAACACTCCATGACACCTGACAACACAATAATCCGGGACCCTTGTCATCACAATGCTCCAAGACCCCTCTCATCACAATACTCCATGAACATTTTCAGCCCAATGCTCCATGACCTTCTCATCACAATGCTCCATGCCCTTGTCATCACAATGCACCATATCCACTGTCATCACAATAATCTATGAAACATGTCAGACCAGTGCTCAATGTCCCTGTCAACACAATGCTCCAAGACCCATGTAATCACAATCCTCCATGCCCTTGTCATCACAAAGCTCCATGACGCATGTCATCAGAATGTTCCATTGCCTTCTCCTCACAATGCTCTATGCCCTTGTCATCACAATGATCTAAGACCCCCGTAATCACAATGCTCCATGCTCCTTTTCATCAGAATGCTCCATTAGACTAGTCATCACAAGTCTCCATGCTTAACTCATCACAGTGCTCCAAGACCTTGTCATCACCATGCTCCATTCCCTTGTCATCACAATGCTCCATGACCCCTGTCATCACAGTACTCCATGAACATATTCAGCCCAGTGCTCCATGACATTCTCATCACAATGCTCCATGACAAATATCATCACAATGCTCCATGACCACAGTCATCACAACACCCCATGACACCTGACAACACAGTGATCTGAGACCCTTGTCATCGTAATGATCCAAGACCCCTCTAATCACAATGCTCCATGACCCCTGTCATCAAAATACTTCATGAACATTTTCAGCCAAATGCTCCATGACCCTTGTCATCAAAATGGTCCATGTCCTTGTTATCCCAATGCTCCATGACCCATGTATTCACAATGCTCCGTGACGCTTGTCATCACAGTGCTCCATGACACCTGTCATCACAATGCTCCATGCCTTTGTCAGCAAAATGCTACATGACCTTGTCATTACAATGCTCTATGCGCTTGTCATCACAATACTCCATTACCATTGTCATCACAATCCTCCATGAACCTTGGGATCACATTGATTCATGCCCTTGTCATCACAGTGCTCCATGCTCCTTGAAATCAAAATGATCCATGACCTCTGTCATCACAATGTTCCAATCCCTTGTGATCACAATGTTCCAAAGCACTTGTCCTCACAACGCTCCATGATGCCTGTCATCACAATACTCCATGCCCTTTTCATCACAATGCTCCATGAACTTTGTCATCACAATTCTCAATAAACTTGTCCTCACAATGCTCCCTGACACTTGTCGTCATACTGCTCCTTGAAACCTGTCACCAAAAGGCTCCATGCCTTTTTCATCACAAAGCCCCATGCCGTTTTCATGCCAATGCTCCATGCCATTGTCATCAAAATACTCCACAAGCTTGTCATCAGAATGCTCCCTGACCCTTGTCATCACAATGCTCCAAGCCATTGTCATCACAATGCTCCATTACCTTTTTCATCAGAATCCCTCATGACACTTGGCATCACAATGCTCCATGCCATTGTCATCACAATGGGCCATTACATATGTCATCACAATGCTCCCTGACACCTCTCTTCACAATACTGCATGACCTGGTCATCACAAAGTTCCATGCCCTTGTCATCACAATGCGCCATTGCAACTCTCATCACAATAATCCATGAAACTTATTAGACCAATGCTGCATGCCCATGTCATCACAATGCTCCATGCACTTGTTATCACAATGTTCCAAGACCCCTGTAATCAGAATGCTCCATGCCCCTTTTCATCAGTATGCTCCATGAGACTTGTCATCACAAGGCTCCATGGTTTTCTCATCACAATGCTCCAGGACCTTGTCATCACAATTCTTCACGACATTGTCATGAAAATTCTCAATGGCCCTTGTCATCATAATGCCCCAAGCCCTAGTCATCACAATGCTCCATTATATTTGTCAACACAATCCTCCATTACATTTGGCATCACAATGCTCCCTGCCATTGTCATCGCAATGGACCATGACATATGTCATCACAATGCTCCCTGACACCTGTCTTCACAATACTCCATGCCCTTGTCATCACAATGATCCATGCCCTTGTCATCACAATGCACCATGTCCTCTGTCATCACAATAATCTCTAAAACTAGTCAGACCAAAGCTCCATGCCCCTGTCATCACAATGTTCCATGCCCTTTTCATCACAATGCTCCATGACCCCTGTCATCACAATGCTCCGTGACTCCAGTCATCACAATGCTTCATAACGTTTGTCATCACAACGGTCCATGTCCGCATCATCACAAGGCTCTGTGACTTTTTAAACAAAATGTCCTTGAACTTTTCATCACAATGCTCTGTGACCTTTGTCATCACTATACTCCATGTCTTTGTCAGAACAATGCTCCATAACCCTTGTCATCACAATGTGCCATGCGCTTTTCATCACAATGATCCAAAAACTTGTCATCGCTATGCTCCATAAACCTTGTAATCACAATTCTCCATGCACCTCTCATCCAAATGCTCTCTCACATGAGATATCACAATGTTCCATCACTAGTCATCACAATCCTCCCTCACCCCTGTTATCACAATATTCCATGACCCCTGTCATCACAATGCTACATCCCCTTATCAGCACAATGTTCCATGACCCCTGACATCACAATGTTCCATAACCCCTGTCATCAAAATGCTCTATGACCCTTTTCATCCCAAAGCTAAATGACCCCTGGCATCACAATGTTCTCTAACCCCTGGCATCAAAAGGTTCCATTACACTTTTCATCAAATTGCTGCATGACCCTGTCATCAAAATGCTCCATGACCTTTGTCATCACAAAGCTCCATGACCTTTGGCATCACAATGCTACATGTCAATGTCATCACAATGCTCCATGAACCCTCTCATCACATTGCTTCATGCCCTTGTCATCACAAAGCTCCATGGCACTTGTCATCACATTGCTCGATGCCCTTCTCATCACAATAATCCATGCCCTTGTCATTACAATCCTCCATGACCCATGTATCACAGTGTACCGTGCCCTTGTCATCACAATGTGCCATGTCCACTCTCATCACAATAATCCATGAAACATTTCAGACCAAAGCTCAATGCCCTTCTCATCACAATGCTCCATTTCTTCTGTCATAACAAGCTCCATGACACCTGCCATCACAATGTTCCCGGAACTTGTCATCACAAGGCTCCATGACCCTTGTCATCACAATGCTCAAGACCCATGTAATCACAATGCTCCATGCACTAGTCAAAAAAGCTCCATGACGCATGTCATCAGAATGTTCCATGGCCTTCTCCTCACAATGCTCCAAGCCCTTGTCAGCACAATGCTCCAAGACCCCCGTAATCACAATGCTCCATGCCCCTTTTCATCAGAATGCTCCATTAGACTTGCCATCACAAGTCTCCATGGTCTTCTCATCACAATGTTCCAGTACCTTGACATCACCATGATCCATTCCCTTGTCATCACAATGCTCCATGACCCCTGTCATCACAATAATCCATGAACATTTTCAGCCCAATGCTCCACGACCTACTCATCACAATGCTCCATTGCCAATATCATCACAATGCTCCATGACCACTGTCATCACAACACTCCATGACACCTGACAACACAATGATCCAGGACTCTTGTCATCACAATGCTCCATTCCCTTGTCGTCACAATTCTACATGACACCTGTCATCTCAACTCTCCATGAACATTTTCAGCCCAGTGCTCCATGACCCTTGTCATCACAATGATCCATGCCCTTGTCATCCCAATGCTCCATGACCCCTGTATTCACAATGCTCCTTGACGCTTGTCATCACAGTGCTCCATGACACATGTCATCACAATGCTCCATGACCTTTGTCACCACAATTCTCAATACACTTTTCATCACAATGCTCCCTGACACTTGTGATCAGAATGCTCCTTGAACTCTGTCACGAAAAGCTCCATGCCTTTTACATCACAATGCCCCATGCCATTTTCATCACAATGCTCCATGCCATTGTCATCAAAATACTCCACAAGCTTGTCATCAGAATGTTCCATGACCCTTGTCATCACAATTCTCCATGCACTTGTCAGAACAATGCTCCCTGACCCTTGTCATCACAATGCTCCAAGCCTTTGTCATCAAATTGCTCCATTACCTTTGTCATCAGAATCCTCCCTGACACTTGGCATCACAGTGCTCCATGCCATCCTCATCACAATGGGCCATTACATATGTGATTACAATGCTACCTGACACCTGTCTTCACAATACGGCATGACCTGGTCATCACAATGCTCCATGCCCTTGTCATCACAGTGTGCCATTCCAACTGTCATCGAAATACTGCATGAAACTCATTAGACAAATGTTCCATGCCATTCTCATCACGATGCTCAATGCCCTTATTATCACAATGCTCCATGACCCCTGTCAGCACAATGCTCCATGACTCCAGTCATCACAATGCTTCATGACCTTTGTCATTACAATGGTCCATGCCCTCGTCATCAACAGTCTCTGTGATCTTTTCAACCACAATGCTCCATGAACTTTTCATCACAATGCTCTTTGACCCTTGTCATCACAATTTTCTATGTCTTGCTCAGCACAATGCTCCATGAACCTTGTTATCACAGTGCTCCATGCGCTTGTCAGCACAATGCTCCATGTCACATGTCATCACAATGCACCATGCGCTTGTCATCACAGTGCTCCACAACCTTGTCATCACAATGCTCCATAAAATTTGTCATCACAGTGCTCCATGCACTTCTCATCAAAATGCTCTCTCACCACTGATATCACAATGCTACATCACTATTTGTCACAATACTCCCTCACCCCTGTCATCACAATGTTCCATGACTCCTGTCATCACAATGCTACATGCACTTATCATCACAATGTTCGATGACCCCTGACATCACAATGTTCCATAACACCTGTCATCAAAATGTTCCATGACACTTTTCATCAAATTGCTTTATGGACTTCCGGGTAAGATGGCGGAAGAGTAAGACGCGGAGATCACCTTCCTCCCCGCAGATACACCAGAAATACAGCTACACGTGGAACAACTCCTACAGAACACCTACTGAACGCTGGCAGAAGACCCCAGACCTCCCAAAAGGCAAGAAACTCCCCACATACCTGGGGAGGGCAAAGCAGAGAGATTCCCGCACAGAGGAGCGGTGCCGAGTGGCACTCACCAGACCGAGAGGCTTGTCTGCTCCCCCGCCTGGGCGGACGGCGCTGGAGCTGAGGCTCGGACTTTGGTCAGAGCGCAGGGAGAGGACTGGGGCTGGCGGCGAGAACTCAGCCTGAAGGGGGCTAATGTGCCACAGCTAGCCGGGAGGGAGTCCGGGAAAACTCTGGAGCTGCCAAAGAGGCAGGAGACTTTTTCTTCCCTCTTGGTTTCCTGGTGCGCGAGGAAAGGGGATTAAGAGCGCCGCGTAAAGGAGCTCCAGAGACGGGCGTGAGTCGCGGCTGAAAGCGCGGAGCCCAGAGACGGGCGTGGGACGCTGGGGCTGCTGCTGCCGCCGCCAAGACGCCTTTGTGCGAGCGCAGGTCACTGTCCACACCGCCCTTCCGGGAGCCTGTGCAGCCTGCCACTGCCGGGATCCCGGGATCCAGGGGCGGCTTCCCTGGGAGAACGCACGGCGCGCCTCGGGCTGGTGCAACGTCACGACGACCTCTGCCGCTGCAGGCTCGCCCCGCACTCCGTGCCCCTCCCTCCCGCCCGGCCTGAGTGAGCCAGAGTCCCCGAAGAGGCTGCTTCTTTAACCCTGTCCTGTCTGAGCGAAGAACAGACGCCCTCCGGCGACCTACACGCAGAGGCGGGGCCAAATCCAAAGCTGAGACCCAGGAGCTGTGAGAACAAATAAGAGAAAGGGAAACCTCTCCCAGCAGCCTCAGAAGCAGCGGATTAAAGCTCCACAATCAACTCCATGTACCCTGCATCTGTGGAATACATGAATAGACAACAAATCATCCCAAATTGAGTAACCAGGAGTCAGTGCTGTGCCTCTGAGGTGGGAGAGAGAACTTCAGGACACTGGTCCACAAGAGACCTCCCAGCTCCACATAATATCAAACGGCGAAAATCTTCCAGAGATCTCCATCTCAACACCAGCACCCAGCTTCACTCAACGACCAGCAAGCTACAGTGCTGGACACCCTATGCCAAACAACTAGCAAGACAGGAACACAACGCCACCCATTAGCAGAGAGGCTGCCTCAATTCATAAAAAGTCCGCAAACACCCCAAAACACACCACCAGGCGTGGACCTTCCCACCAGAAAGACAAGATCCAGCCTCATCCACCAGAACACAGGCAGTAGTCCCCTCCACCAAGAAGCCTACACAACCCACTAAACCAACCTTAGCCACTGGGGACAGACACCAAAAACAACGGGAACTATGAACCTGCAGCCTGCAAAGAGGAGACCCCAAACACAGTAATATAAGCAAAATGAGAAGACAGAAAATCACACAGCAGGAGAAGGAGCAAGATAAAAACCCACCAGACCTAACAAATGAAGAGGTAATAGGCAGTCTATCTGAAAAAGAATTCAGAATAATGATGGTAAAGATGATCCAAAATCTTGGAAATAGAATAGACAAAATGCAAGAAACAGTTAACAAGGACCTAGAAGAACTAAAGACGAATCAAGCATCGATTAAAAACACAATAAATGAAATAAAAAATACTCTAGATGGGATCAATAGCAGAATAACTGAGGCAGAAGAACGGATAAGTGAGGTGGAAGATAAAATAGTGGAAATAACTGCTGCACAGCAAAATAAAGAAAAAAGAATGAAAAGAACAGAGGACAGTCTCAGAGACCTCTGGGACAACATTAAACGCACCAACATTCGAATTATAGGGGTTCCAGAAGAAGAAGAGAAAAAAAAAGGGACTGAGAAAATATTTGAAGAGATTATAGTTGAAAACTTCCCTAATATGGGAAAGGAAATAGTTAATCAAGTCCAGGAGGCACAGAGAGTCCCATACAGAATAAATCCAAGGAGAAATACACCAAGACACATATTAATCAAACTGTCAAAAATTAAACACAAAGAAATCATATTAAAAGCAGCAAGGCAAAAACAACAAATAACACACAAGGGAATCCCCATAAGGATAACAGCTGATCTCTCAGCAGAAACTCTACAAGCCAGAAGGGAGTGGCAGGACATACTTAAAGTGATGAAGGAGAAAAACCTGCAACCAAGATTACTCTACCCAGCAAAGATCTCATTCAGATTTGATGGAGAAATTAAAACCTTTACAGACAAGCAAAAGCTGAGAGAGTTCAGCACCACCAAACCAGCTTTACAACAAATGCTAAAGGAACTTCTCTAGGCAAGAAACACAACAGAAGGAAAAGAACTACAATAACGAACCCAAAACAATTAAGAAAATGGGAATAGGAACATACATATCAATAATTACCTTAAATGTAAATGGACTAAATGCTCCCACCAAAAGACACAGAGTGGCTGAATGGATACAAAAACAAGAACCATATATATGCTGTCTACAAGAGACCCACTTCAGACCTAGAGACACATACAGACTGAAAGTAAGGGGATGGAAAAAGATATTCCATGCAAATGGAAACCAAAAGAAAGCTGGAGTAGCAATTCTCATATCAGACAAAATAGACTTTAAAATAAAGACAACTAGAAGAGACACAGAAGGACACTACATAATGATCAAGGGATCAATCCAAGAAGAAGATATAACAATTGTAAATATTTATGCACCAAACATAGGAGCACCTCAATACATAACGGAAATATTAACAGCCATAAAAGGAGAAATCGACAGTAACACAATCATAGTAGGGGACTTTAACACCCCACTTTCACCAATGGACAGGTCATCCAAAATGAAAATAAATAAGGAAACACAAGCTTTAAATGATACATTAAACAAGATGGACTTAATTGATATTTATAGGACATTCCATCCAAAAACAACAGAATACACATTTTTCTCAAGTGCTCATGGAATATTCTCCAGGATAGATCATATCTTGGGTCACAAATCAAGCCTTGGTAAATTTAAGAAAATTGAAATTGTATCAAGTATCTTTTCCGACCACAATGCTATGAGACTAGATATCAATTACAGGAAAAGAGCTGTAAAACATACAAACACATGGAGGCTAAACAATACACTACTTAATAACGAAGTGATCACTGAATAAATCAAAGAGGAAATTTAAAAATACCTAGAAACAAATGACAATGGAGACACGACGACCCAAAACCTATGGGATGCAGCAAAAGCAGTTCTAAGAGGGAAGTTTATGGCAATACAATCCCACCTTAAGAAACAGGAAATATCTCGAATAAACAACCTAACCTTGCACCTAAAGCAATTAGAGAAAGAAGAACAAAAACATCCCAAAGTTAGCAGAAGGAAAGAAATCATAAAAATCAGATCAGAAATAAATGAAAAAGAAATGAAGGAAATGATAGCAAAGATCAATAAAACTAAAAGCTGGTTCTTTGAGAAGATAAACAAAATTGATAAACCATTAGCCAGACTCATCAAGAAAAAAAGGGAGAAGACTCAAATCAATAGAATTAGAAATGAAAAAGGAGAAGTAACAAATGACACTGCAGAAATACAAAAGATCATGAGAGATTACTATCAGCAACTCTATGCCAATAAAATGGACAACCTGGAAGAAATGGACAAATTCTTAGAAATGCACAACCTACCAAGACTGAATCAGGAAGAAATAGAAAATATGAACAGAGCAATCACAAGCACTGAAATTGAAACTGTGATTAAAAATCTTCCAACAAACAAAAGCCCAGGACCAGCTGGCTTCACAGGCGAATTCTATCAAGCATTTAGAGAAGAGCTAACACCTATCCTTCTCAAACTCTTCCAAAATATAGCAGAGGGAGGAACACTCCCAAACTCATTCTACGAGGCCACCATCACCTTGATACCAAAACCAGACAAGGATGTCACAAAGAAAGAAAACTACAGGCCAATATCACTGATGAACATAGATGCAAAAATCCTCAACAAAATACTAGCAAACAGAATCCAACAGCACATTAAAAGGATCATACACCATGATCAAGTGGGGTTTATTCCAGGAATGCAAGGATTCTTCAATATACGCAAATCAATCAATGTGATACACCATATTAACAAACTGAAGGAGAAAAACCATATGATCATCTCAATAGATGCAGAGAAAGCTTTTGACAAAATTCAACACCCATTTATGATAAAAACCCTGCAGAAAGTAGGCATAGAGGGAACTTTCCTCAACTTAATAAAGGCCATATATGACAAACCCACAGCCAGCATCGTCCTCAATGGTGAAAAACTGAAACCATTTCCACTAAGATCAGGAACAAGACAAGGTTGCCCACTCTCACCACTCTTATTCAACATAGTTTTGGAAGTTTTAGCCACAGCAATCAGAGAAGAAAAGGAAATAAAAGGAATCCAAATGGGAAAAGAAGAAGTAAAGCTGTCACTGTTTGCAGATGACATGATAATATACATAGAGAATCCTAAAGATGCTACCAGAAAACTACTAGAGCTAATCAATGAATTTGGTAAAGTTGCAGGATACAAAATTAATGCACAGAAATCTCTGGCATTCCTATATACTAATGATGAAAAATCTGAAAGTGAAATCAAGGAAACACTCCCATTTACCATTGCAACAAAAAGAATAAAATATCTAGGAATAAACCTACCTAAGGAGACAAAAGACCTGTATGCAGAAAATTATAAGACACTGATGAAAGAAATTAAAGATGATACAAACAGATGGAGAGATGTACCATGTTCTTGGATTGGAAGAATCAACATTGTGAAAATGACTCTACTACCCAAAGCAATCTACAGATTCAATGCAATACCTATCAAACTACCAATGGCATTTTTCACAGAACTAGAACAAAAAATTTCACAATTTGTATGGAAACACAAAAGACCCCGAATAGCCAAAGCAATCTTGAGAACGAAAAATGGAGCTGGAGGAATCAGGCTCCCTGACTTCAGACTATACTACAAAGCTACAGTAATCAAGACAGTATGGTACTGGCACAAAAACAGAAAGATAGATCAATGGAACAGGATAGAAAGCCCAGAGATAAACCCACGGACATATGGTCACCTTATCTTTGATAAAGGAGGCAGGAATGTACAGTGGAGAAAGGACAGTCTCTTCAATAAGTGGTGCTGGGAAAACTGGACAGGGACATGTAAAAGTATGAGATTAGATCACTCCCTAACACCATACACAAAAATTAGCTCAAAATGGATTAAAGACCTAAATGTAAGGCCAGACACTATCAAACTCCTAGAGGAAAACATAGGCAGAACACTCTATGACATAAATCACAGCAAGATCCTTTTTGACCCACCTCCTAGAGAAATGGAAATAAAGACAAAAATAAACACATGGGACCTAATGAAACTTAAAAGCTTTTGCACAGCAAAGGAAACCATAAACAAGACCAAAAGACAACCCTCAGAATGGGAGAAAATATTTGCAAATGAAGCAACTGACAAAGGATTAATCTCCAAAATTTATAAGCAGCTCATACAGCTCAATAGCAACAAAACAAACAACCCAATCCAAAAATGGGCAGAAGACCTAAATAGACATTTCTCCACAGAAGATATACAGACAGCCAACAAACACATGAAAGGATGCTCAACATCTTTACTCATTAGAGAAATGCAAATCAAAACTACAATGAGATATCATCTCACACCAGTCAGAATGGCCATCATCAAAAAATCTAGAAACAATAAATGCTGGAGAGGGTGCGGAAAAAAGGGAACACTCTTGCACTGCTGGTGGGAATGTGAATTGGTACAGCCACTATGGAGAACGGTATGGAGGTTCCTTAAAAAACTACAAATAGAACTACCATATGACCCAGCAATCCCACTACTGGGCATATACCCTGAGAAAACCATAATTCAAAAAGAGACATGTACCAAAATGTTCATAGCAGCCCTATTTACAATAGCCCGGAGATGGAAACAACCTAAGTGTCCATCATCGGATGAATGGATAAAGAAGATGTGGCACATATATACAATGGAATATTACTCAGCCATAAAAAGAAATGAAATTGAGCTATTTGTAATGAGGTGGATGGACCTAGAGTCTGTCATACAGAGTGAAGTAAGTCAGAAAGAGAAAGACAAATACTGTATGCTGACACATATATATGGAATTTAAGAAAAAAATGTCATCAAGAACATAGGGGTAAGACAGGAATAAAGACACAGACCTACTAGAGCATGGACTTGAGGATATGGGGAGGGGGAAGTGTAAGCTGTGACAAAGTGAAAGAGCGGCATGGACATATATACACTACCAAATGTAAGGTAGATAGCTAGTGGGAAGCAGCCTCATAGCACAGGGAGATCAGCTCGGTGCTTTGTGGCCGCCTGGAGGGGTGGGATAGGGAGGGTGGGAGGGAGACGCAAAAGGGAGGGGATATGGGAACATATGTATATGTATAACTGATTAAATTTGTAAAATAAAAAAAATAAATAAAATAAAAAAAAAATTGCTTTATGACCCAGTCATCAGAATGCTCCCTGCCCTTCTCATCACAATGCACAAAGCCCTTGCCATCAAAATGCTCCATGACCTTTGTCATCACAAAGATCCATTACCCTTGGCATCACAATGCTCCATGTCGTTGTCATCACAATGCTCCATGAACGCTCTCATCACATTGCTCCAAGCCCTTGTCTTCACATAGTTCCATGACACATGTCATCAGAATGCTCCATGGCCTTCTCATCACAATGTTCCATGCCCTTGTCATCACAATAGGCCATTCCAACTGTCATCGCAACAAACCATGAAACTTATTACACCAATGTTCCATGCCCTTGTCATCACAATGCTCCATGCCCTTGTTATCACAATGCTCCATGACCCATGTCATCACAATGCTCCGTGACTCCAGTCATCACAATGCTTCATGAACTTTGTCATCACAATGGTCCATGTCCTTGTCATCAACTGTCTCTGTGACCTTTTTAACCCCAATGCTCCATAAACTTTTCTTCGCAATGCTCTTTGACCCTTGTCATCACAATGCTCTATGCCTTTCTCAGCACAATGCTCCATGACCCTGGTCATCAAAATGCTCCATGCACTTGTCTGCACAATGTTCCATGACACATGTCATCACAGACCTCCATGACCCCTGTCATCACAATGCTCAGTGACTCCAGTCATCACAATGCTTCATAACGATTTTCCTCAAAATTGTCCAAGCCCGCGTCATCACAAGGCTCTGTGACATTTGTTACCACAATGCTCCATGAACTTTTCATCACAATTCTCTGTGACCCTCGTCATCACAATGCTACATGTCTTTGTCAGAACAATGTTCCATAACCATTATCATCACAGTGTGCCACGCGCATTTCATCACAACAGTCCACAATCTTGTCATTGCAATGCTCCATAAACTTTGTAATCACAATTTTCCATGCACTTCTCATCAAAATGCGCTGTTACCAGAGATATCACAGTATTCCATCCCTAGTCATCGCAATACTCCCTCACCCCTGTAATCAGAATGTTCCATGACCCTGTCATCACACTGCTACATTCCCTTATCAACACAATGTTCCATGACCCATGACATCACAATGTTCCATAACCCATGTCATCAAAATGCTCCATGATCCTTTTCATCCCAAAGCTCCAAGACCCCTGACATCACAATGTTCTATAAACCCGGCCATCAAAATGTTCCATTACAATTTTCATCAAATTGCTGCATGACCCGGTCATCAAAATGCTCCCTGCCCTTCTCATCACAATGCACCATGTCCTTGTCATCAAAATGCTCCATGACTGGTCAGCAGAATGCTCCATGACCCCTGGCATCACAATGCTAAATGTCATTGTCATCACCATGCTCCATGAACCCTCTCATAACATTGCTCAATGCCCTTGTCATCACAGAGCTCCATGACACTTTTCATAACAATGCTCGATGCCCTTCTCATCACAATGCTCCATGCACTTGTCATTACAATCCTGCATGACAAATGTATCATAGAATTCCGTACCCTTGTCATCACAATGCTCCATGCCCACTCTCATCACAAAAATCCATGAAACATTTCAGACCAATGTTCCATGACCTTCTCATCACAATGCTCCATTACCTCTGTCATAACAATGCACCATGAACCCTGCCATCACAATGTTCCACGGCGTAGTCTTCACAAGGTTCCATGACACTTGTCATCACAATGCTGAAAACCACTGTAATCACAATGATCCATGCCCTTCTCATCACAAAGCTCCATGACGCATGTCATCAGAATATTCCATGGCCTTCTCATCACAATGATCCTTGCCCTTGTCATCACAATGCTCCAAGACCTTGTAAACACAATGCACCATGCCCATTTTCATCTCAATGCTCCATGAACCCTGTCATCACAGTGCACGTTGCCCATCATCATAATACTTCAGTCTATTGTCATCACAATGAAATCAATATTGTCCATGACCTCTGACATCATAATGCTCCAAACCCTTGTGATCACAATGTTCCATAAAACTTATCATCACAGCACCCAATGACGCTCATCATCACAATTATCCATGGTCTTCTCATCACAATGCTCCATGACCTTTGTCATCCTGATGCTCAATACACTTGTCATCACAATGCTCCCTGACACTTGTCGTCAGTATGCTCCTTGAACCCTGTCATGACAAGGCTCCATGCCTTTTTCATCACAATAATCCATTCCCTTTCCATCACAATGCTCCAAGATCCCTGTAATCACAATGCTCCATGGCCTTGTCATCAAAAAGCTCCATGAGGCATGTCATCAGAATGTTTCCTGGCCTTCTCATCACAATGTTCCATGCGCTTTTCATCACAATGCTCCAAGACCCCTGTAATCACAATGCTCCATGCCCCTTTTCATCAGAATGCTCCATGAGACTTTTCATCACAAGTCTCCATGGTCTTCCCATCACAATGCTCCAGGACCTTGTCATCACCATGATCCATTCCCTTGTCATCACAATGCTACATGACCCCTGTCATCTCAATAATCCATGAACAAATGTCAGCCCAATGCTCCACGACCTTCTCATCACAATGCTCCATGGCCAATATCATCACAGTGCTCCATGACCACAGTCCTCACAACACTCCATGACACCTGGCAACACAATGATCTGGGACATTTGTCATCACAATGCTCCATTCCCTAGGCATCACAATGCTCCATGAACCCTGTCATCACAACTATCCATGAACATTTTCAGCCCAGTGCTCCATGACCCTTGTCATCACAATGATCCATGCCCTTGTCATCCCAATGCTCCATGACGCCTGTATTCACAATGATCTAGACTCTTGTCATCACAGTGCTCCATGACTTTGTCACCACAATTCTCTTTACACTAGTCATCACAATGCTCCCTGACAGATGTCATCAGAATGCTCCTTGAAACCTGTCACGAAAAGGCTCCATGCCTTTTTCATCACAATGCCCCATGCCGTTTTCATCACAATGCTCCATGCCATTGTCATCAAAATACTCCACAAGCTTGTCATCAGAATGCTCCCTGACCCTTGTCATCACAATTCTCCATGCACTTGTCAGCACAATGCTCCCTGACCCTTGTCATCACAATGCTCCAAGTCATTGTCATCACAATGTTCCATGACCCCTGTCATCAAAATAATCCATGAACATTTTCAGCCCAATGCTCCACGACCTTCTCATCACAATGCTCCATGGCCAATATAATCACAATGCTCCATGACACCTGACAACACAATGATCCGGGATTCTTGTCATCACAATGCTCCATTCCCTAGTCGTCACAATGCTCCATGACCCCTGTCATCACAACACTCCATGAACATTTTCAGCCCAGTGCTTCTTGAAGCTTGTCATCACAATGATCCATGCCCTTGTCATCCCAATGCTCCATGACCCCTGTATTCACAATGCTCCTTGACGCTTGTCATCACAGTGGTCCATGACACATGTCATCACAATGCTCCATGCCTTTGTCAGCAAAATGCTACATGACCTTGTCATTACAATCCTCTATGCGCTTGTCATCACAATACTCCATTTCCATTGGCATCACAATCCTCTATGAACCTTGGGAACACATTGCTTCATGCCCTTGTCATCACAATGCTCCATGCTCCTTGAAATCAAAATGATCCATGACCTCTGTCATCACAATGCTCCAACCACTTGTGATCACAATATTCCATAACACTTGTCAACACAGTGCCCCTTGACGATCGTCATCACAATTATCCATGGTCTTCTCATCACAATGCTCCCTGACCTTCGTCATCACAATGCTCAATACACTTGTCATCAACATGCTCCCTGACACTTGTTGTCTGTATGCTCCTTGAACCCTGTCATGACCAGGCTCCATGCCTTTTTCATCACAATGATCCATGCCTTTTTCATCACAATGCTCCAAGACCCATGTAATCACAATGGTCCATGCCATTGTCATCAAAGAGCTCAATGACGCATGTCATCAGAATGCTCCTTGGTCTTCTCCTCAGAATGCTCCATGCCCTTGTCTTCACAATGTTCCAAGACCCTTGTAATCACAATGCTCCATTCCCCTTTTAATCAGTATGCTCCTTGAGACTTGTCATCAAAAGCTCCATGGTTTTGTCATCACAATGCTCCAGGACCTTGTCATCACAATGCTTCACGACCTTGTCCTGAAAATTTTCAATGACCCTTGTCATCATAATGCTCCAAACCCTAATCATCACAATGCTCCATTATATTTGTCATCACAATCCACCATTACATTTGGTATCACAAAGCTCCATGCCATTGTCATCGCCATGGACCATGACATATGACTCACAATGCTCCCTGACACCTGTCTTCACAATACTCCATGACCTTATCATCACAATGCTCCATGCCCTTGTCATCACAATGCACCATGCCCACTCTCATCACAATAATCTATGAAACTTGTCAGACCAATGCTCCATGCCCCTGTCATCACAATGCTCCATGACTCCAGTCATCACAATGCTTCATAACGTTTGTCATCACAATGGTCCATGCCCGCGTCATCACAAGGCTCTGTGACTTTGTAACCACAATGCTCCATGAACTTTTCATCACAATTCTCTGAGAAACTTGTCATCACAATGCTCCATGTATTTGTCAGGACAATGCTCCATGACCATTGTCATCACAATGTGCCACGCGCATGTCATCACAACGTTACAAACCTTGGCATTTCAATGCTCCATAAAACTTGTAATCACAATGCTCCATTCACTTCTCATCAAAATGCTCTTTCACCAATGAAATCACAATATTCCATCACTAGTCATCACAATACACCCTCACCCTTGTAATCACAATGTTCCATGAGCCTGTCATCACAATGCTACATCCCCTTATCATAACAATGTTCCATGAACCCTGCAATCACAATGTTCCATAAGACCTGTCATCAAAATGCTCCATGACTCTTTCCATCCCAAAGCTCCAAGACCACTGACATCACAATGTTCTATAACCCCTGCCATCAAAATGTTCCATTACACTTTTTATCAAATTGCTGCATGACCCAGTCATCAAAATGCTCCCTGCCCTTCTCATCAAAATGCTCCATGACTTGTCATCACAAAGCTCCAAGACCCTTGGCATCACAATGCTCCATGTCATTGTAATCACAATGCTCCATGAACCCTCTCATCACATTGCTCCATGCCCTTGTCATCACAAAGCTCCATGACACTTGTCATCACAATGCTGCATGCCCTTCTCATCACAATGCTCCATGCCCTTGTCATTACAGTCCTGCCTGACCCTTGTATCACAGTGTTCCCTTTCCTTGTCATCACAATGCTCCATGCCCACTCTCATCACAATAATCCATGAAATATTTCAGGCCAAAATTCCATACCCTTCTCATCACAATGCTCAATTACCCCTGTCACAACAATGCACCATGACACCTGCCTTCACAATGTTCCACGGCCTAGTCATCACAAGGTTCCATGATACTTCTCATCACAATGCTCAAGACCCCTGAAATCACAATGCTCCTTGCCCTTGTCATCACAAAGTTCCATGACGCATGTCATCAGAATGTTCCATGTCCTTCTCATCACAATGCTCCATGCCCTTGTCATCACAATGCTCCAAGACCCTTTTAATCACAGTGCTCCATGCCCCATTTCATCTCAATGCTCCATGCCTTTGTCAGCAAAATGCTACCTTACCTTGTCATTACAATGCTCTATGCGCTTGTCATCACAATAATCCATTTCCATTGTCATCACAATCCTCCATGAAATTTGGGATCACATTGCTTCATTCCCTTGTCATCACAATGCTCCATGCTCCTTGAAATCAAAATGATCCATGACCTCTGTCATCACAATGCTCAAAACACTTGTGATCACAGTGTTCCATAACACTTGTCCTCACAACGCTCCATGATGCCTATCATCACAATAATCCATGCCCTTTTCATCACAATGCTCCATGACTTTTCTCACCACAATTCTCAATACACTTGTCATCACAATGCTCCCTGACACTTGTCATCAGAATGCTCCTTGAACCCTGTCATGAAAAGGCTCCATGTCTTTTTCATCACAATGCCCCATGCCGTTTTCATCACAATGCTCCATGCCATTGTCATCAAAATACTCCAATAGATTGTCATCAGAATGCTCCATGACCTTTGTCATCACAATGCTCCAAGCGATTGTCATCACAATGCTCCATTACCTTTGTCATCAGAATCCTCCCTGACACTTGGCATCACAATACTCCATGTCATCCTCATCACAATGGGCCATTACATATGTGATCACAATGCTCCCTGACACCTCTCTTCACAATACGGCATGACCTGGTCATCACAATGCTCCATGCCCTTGTCATCACAGTGTGCCATTCCAACTGTCATTGAAATACTGCATGAAACCCATTAGACCAATGTTCCATGCCATTCTCATCACAATGCTCAGTGCCTTTGTTATCACAGTGCTCCATGACCCCTGTCATCACAATGCTCCGTGACTCCAGTCATCACAATGCTTCATGACCTTTGTCATTACAATGGTCCATGCCCTCGTCATCAACAGTCTCTGTGACCTTTTCTACCACAATGATCCATGAGCATTTCATCACAATGCTCTTTGACCCTTGTCATCACAATTTTCTATGTCTTTCTCAGCACAATGCTCCATGACCCTTGTCATCACAGTGCTCCATGCACTTCTCATCAAAATGCTCTCTCACCACTGATATCACAATGCTACATTACTATTTGTCACAATACTCCCTCAGCCCTGTCATCATAATGTTCCATGACTCCTGTCATCACAATGCTACATGCACTTATCATCACAATGTTAAATGACCCCTGACATCACAATGTTCCATAACACCTGTCATCAAAATGTTCCATGACAGTTTTCATCAAATTTCTCCATGACCCAGTCATCAGAATGCTCCCTGCCCTACACATCACAAAGCACAACGCCCTTGCCATCAAAATGCTCAATGACCTTTGTCATCACAAAGATCCATGACCCTTGGCATCACAATGCTCCATGTCATTGTCATCACAATGCTCCATGTACGCTCTCATCACATTGCTCCATGCCCTTGTCTTCACAAAGCTCCATGACACATGTCATCAGAATGCTCCATGGCTTTCTCATCACAATGCTCCCTGCCCTTGCCATCACAATGCTGAATTACCCCAGTCATAACAATGCTCCATGACCCCTGCTATCACGATATTCCATGGCCTTGTCATCACAAAGCTCCATGACCCTTCTCATCACAATGCTCCAAGAACCCTGAAATCACAATGCTCTATGCCCCCTTTCATCTCTATGATACATGAACCCTGTCATCACAATGCACCATGCCCATCATCATAATGCTTCATGCTATTGTCATCACAATGAAATCAAAATGCTCCATGACCTCTGTCATAACAATGCTCCACACCCTTGTGATCACAATATTCCATAACACGTGTCATCACAATGCCCCATGAAGCTCGTCATCACAATTATCCATGGTCTTCTCATCACAATGCTCCATGAACTTTGTCATCACAATGCTCAATACACTTGTAATCAAAATGCTCCCTGACACTTGTTGTCTGTATGCTCCTTGAACCCTGTCATGATAAGACTCAATGCCTTTTTCATCACAATGATCCATGACCTTTTCATCACAATGCTCCAAGACCCATGTAATCACAATGCTCCATGCACTTGTCATCACAAAGCTCAATGACGCATGTCATCAGAATGCTCCTTGGTCTTCTCTTCACAATGCTCCATGCCCTTGTCATCACAATGTTCCAAGACACCTGTACTCAAAATGTTCCATGCCCCTTTCCATCAGTATGCTCCATGAGACTTGTCATCACAAGGCTCCATGGTTTTGTCATCACAATGCTCCAGGACCTTGTCATCACAATGCTTCTCGAACTTGTCATGAAAATTTTCAATGGCCCTTGTCATCATAATGCTCGAAGCCCTAATCATCACAATGCTCCATTATATTTGTCATCACAATTCTCCATTACATTTGGCATCACAATGCTCCATGCCATTGTCATTGCAATCGACCATGACATATGTCATCACAGTGCTCTTTGACATCTGTCTTCACAATACTCAATGAGCTTCTCATCACAGTGCTCCATGCCTTTGTCATCACAATGCACCATGCCCACTGTCATCACAATAATCTATGAAACTTGTCAGACCAATGCTCCATGGCTTTCTCATCAAAATGCTCTATACCCTAGTCATCACAATGCTTCAAGACCCCTGTAATCACAATGCTCCATGCCCCTTTTCATCAGAATGCTCCATGAGACTTGCCATCACAAGTCTCCATGTTCTTCTCATCACAATGCTCCAGGACCTTGACATCACCATGCTCCATTCCCTTGTCATCACAATGCTCCAATACCCCTGTTATCACTACACTCCATGAATATTTTCAGGCCAGTGCTCCATGACCCTTGTCATCCCAATGCTCCATGACCCCTGTATTCACAATGCTCCTTGACGCTTGTCATCCCAGTGCTCCATGACACATGTCATCACAATGCTCCATGCCTTTGTCAGCAAAATGCTACATGACATTGTCATTACAATGCTCTATGCGCTTGTCATCACAATACTCCATTTCCATTGTCATCACAATCCTCCATGAATCTTGGGATCACATTGCTTCATGCCCTTGTCATCACAATGCTCCATGCTCCTTGAAATAAAAATGATCCATGACCTCTGTCATCACAGTGCTCCAAAAGCTTGTGATCACAATGTTCCGTAACACTTGTCCTCACAACGCTCCATGATGCCTGTCATCACAATACTCCATGCCCTTTTCATCACAATGCTCCATGAGCTTTCTCACCGCAATTCTCAATACACTTGTCATCACAATGCTCCCTGACACTTGTCATCAGAATGCTCCTTGAAACCTGTCACGAAAAGGCTCCATGCATTTTGCATCACAGAGCCCCATTCCGTTTTCATCACAATGCTCCATGCCATTGTCATCAAAGTACTCCTCAAGCTTGTCATCAGAATGCTCCATGACCCTTGTCATCACAATTCACCATGCACTTGTCAGCACAATGCTCCCTGACCCTTGTCATCACAATGCTCCAAGCCATTGTCATCACAATGCTCCATTACCTTTGTCATCAGAATCCTCCATGACACTTGGCATCACAATGCTCCATGCCATCCTCATCACAACGGGCCATTACACATGTGATCACAATGCTCCCTGACACCTGTCTTCACAATACTGCATGACCTGGTCATCACAATGCTCCATGCCCTTGTCATCACAATGCGCCATTCCAACTGTCATCGGAACCATCCATGATACTTATTAGACGAATGTTCCATGACCTTTTTATCACCATGCTCCATACCCTCGTTATCACAATGCTCCATGACCCATGTCATCACAATGCTCCATGACTCCAATCATCACAATGCTTCATGACCTTTGTCATCACAGTGGTCCATACCCTCATCATCAACAGTCTCTGTGACCGTTTTAACCACAATGATCCATGAACTTTTCATCACAATGCTCTTTGACCCCTGTCATCACAATGCTCTCTGCCTTTTTCAGCACATTGCTCCATGACACTTGTCATCACAATGCTCCATGCGCTTGTCAGCACAATGCTCCATGACACATGTCATCACAATGCACCATGCACTTGTCATCACAGTGCTTCACAACCTTGTCATCACAATGCTCCATAAAATTTGTCATCACAGTGCTCCATGCACTTCTCATCAAAATGCTCTCTCACAACTGATATCACAATGCTACATTACTATTTGTCACAATACTCCCTCACCCCTGTCATCATAATTTTCCATGACTCCTGTCATCACAATGCTACATGCACTTATCATCACAATGTTCGATGACCCCTGACATCACAATGTTCCATAACAACTGTCATCAAAATGTTCCATGACACTTTTCATCAAATTGCTCCATGACCCTGTCATCAGAATTGAGCCTGCCCTACTCATCACAATGCACAACGCCCTTGCCATCAAAATGCTCAATGACCTTTGTCATCACAAAGATCCATGACCCTTGGCATCACAATGCTCCATGTCATTGTCATCACAATGTTCCATGAACGCTCTCATCACATTGCTCCATGCACTTGTCTTCACATAGCTCCATGACACGTCATCAGAATGCTCCATGGCCTTCTCATCACAATGCTCCATGCCCTTGCCATCACAATGCTCCATTACCCCTGTCATAACAATGCTCCATGACCCCTGCCATCACGAAGTTCCATGGCCATGTCATCAAAGGCTTCATGACCCTTCTCATCACAATGCTCCAAGAACACTGTAATCACAATGCTCTATGCCCCTTTTCATCTCAATGATCCATGAACCCTGTCATCACAGTGCACCATGCCCATCATCATAATGCTTCATGCTATTGTCATCACAATGAAATCAAAATGCTCCATGACCTCTGTCATAACAATGCTCCAAACACTTGTGATCACAATATTCCATAACACTTTTCATCACAATGCCCCATGACGCTCGTCATCACAATTATCCATGGTCTTCTCATCACAATGCTCCATGACCTTTGTCATCACAATGCTCAATACACTTGTCATCAACATGCTCCCTGACACTTGTTGTCTGTATGCTCCTTGAAACCTGTCATGACAAGGCTCCATGCCTTTTTCATCACAATGATCCATGCCCTTTGCATCACAATGCTCCAAGTCCCATGTAATCACAATGGTCCATGCCATTGTCATCAAAAAGCTCAATGACGCATGCCATCAGAATGCTCCTTTGTCTTCTCCTCACAATTCTCCATGCCCTTATCATCACAATGTTCCAAGAATCCTGTAATCACAATGCTCCATGCCCCATTTCATCAGTATGCTCCATGAGACTTGTCATCACAAGCCTCCATAGTTTTGTCATCACAATGCTCCAGGACCTTGTTATCACAATGCTTCACGACCTTGTCCTGAAAATTTTCAATAGCCCTTGTCATCATAATGCTCCAAGCCCTAATCATCACAATGCTCCATTATATTTGTCATCACAATCATCCATTACATTTGGTATCACAATGCTCCATGCCAGTGTCATCGCAATGGACCATGACATATGTCATCACAATGCTCCCTGACACCTTTCTTCACAATACTCCATGACCTTATCATCACAATGCTCCATGCCCTTGTCATTACAATGCACAATGCCCACTCTCATCACCATAATCTATGAAACTTGTCAGACAAATGCTCCATGCCACTGTCATCACAATGCTCCATGCCCTTGTCATCACAAGGCTCCATGACCCCTGTCATCACAATGCTCCATGACTACAGTCATCACAATGCTTCATAACGTTTGTCATCATAATGGTCCATGCCCCCGTCATCACAAGGCTCTGTGAAATTTGTAACCACAATTCTTCATGAACATTTCATAACAATTCTCTGTGAAACTTGTCATCACAATGCTCCATTTCTTTGTCAAAACGATTCTCCATGACCATTGTCATCAGAATGTGCCACGCGCAGTTCATCACAACGGTCCACAACCTTGTCATTGCAATGCTCCATAAAACTTGTAATAACAATGGTAAATGTAATTCTCATCAAAATGATCTCTCACCAGACATATCACAATGTTACATCAGTAGTCATCAAAATACTCCCTCACCCTTGTAATCGCAATGTTCCATGACACTGTCATCACAATGCTACATTCCCTTATCATAACAATGTTCCATGACCCCTGCCATCACAATGTTCATAAGCCCTGTCATCAGAATGCTCAATGACCCTTTCCATCCCAACCTCCAAGACCCCTGACATCACAATGTTCTATAACCCCTGCCATCAAAATGCTCCATTACACTTTTTATCAAATTGCAGCATGACCCGGTCATCAAAATGCTCCCTGCCCTTCTCATCAAAATGCTCCATGACTTGTCATCACAAAGCTCCAAGACCCTTGTCATCACAATGCTCCATGTCATTGTCATCACAATGCTCCATGAACCCTCTCATCACATTGCTCCATGCCCTTGTCATCACAAAGCTCCATGACACTTGTCATCACAA
Organism: Mesoplodon densirostris; assembly: GCF_025265405.1. Classification (NCBI taxonomy): domain Eukaryota; kingdom Metazoa; phylum Chordata; class Mammalia; order Artiodactyla; family Ziphiidae; genus Mesoplodon; species Mesoplodon densirostris. The sequence goes on along the minus strand of NW_026778195.1, from coordinate 9,190,191 downwards.
TGCTCGATGTCTTTCTCATCACAATGCTCCATGCCCTTGTCATTACAGTCCTGCGTGACCCATGTATCACATTGTTCCGTGCCCTTGTCATCACAATGCTCCATGCCCACTCTCATCACAATAATCCATGAAACATTTCAGACCAAAGTTCCATACCCTTCTCATCACAATGCTCCATTACCCCTGTCATAACAATGCACCATGACCCCTGCCATCACAATGTTCCACGGCCTAGTCATCAGAAGACTCCATGATACTACTCATCACAATGCTCAAGACCGCTGATATCACAATACTCCATGCCCTTGTCATCCCAAAGCTCCATGACGCATGTCATCAGAATGTTCCTTGGCCTTCTCATCACAATGCTCCATGCCCTTGTCATCACAATTCTCCAAGACCCTTGTAATCACAGTGTTCCATGCCCCTTTTCATCTCAATTCCCCATGAAATCTGTCATCACAATGCTCCAAGACCCTTGTAATCACAATGCTCCATGCCCCTTTTCATCTAAATCCTCCATGAACCCTGTCATCACAATGCACCATTCCCATCATCATAATGCTTCAGGCTATTGTCATCACAATGAAATCAATATTTTCCATGACCTCTGTCATCATAATGCTCCAAACCCTTGTAATCACAATGTTGCATAACACGTATCATCACAACACACCATGACGCTCATCATCACAATTATCAATGGTCTTCTCATCAAAATGCTCCATGATCTTTGTCATCACAATGCTCAATACACTTGTCATCACAATGCTTCCTGACCCTTGTCGTCAGTATGCTACTTGAACCCTGTCATGACAAGTTTCCATGCATTTTTCATCACAATGATCCATGACCATTTCATCACAATGCTCCAAGGTCCCTGTAATCACAATGCTCCATTCCCTTATCATCACAAAACTCCATGACTCATGTCATCAGAATCCTCCATGGCCTTCTCATCACAATGCTCTATGCCCTAGTCATAAATATGCTCCAAGACCCCTGTAATCACAATGCTCCATGCCCCTTTTCATCAGAATGCTCCATGAGACTTGCCATTACAAGTCTCCATGATTTTCTCATCACAATGTTCCAGGACTTTGTCATCACCATGATCCATTCCCTTGTCATCACAATGCTCCAAGACTTTGTCAGCAAAATGCTACATGACATTGTCATTATAATCCTCTATGCGCTTGTCATCACGATACTCGACTTGCATTGTCATCACAATCCTCCATGAATTGGGGGATCACATTGCTTCATGCCCTTGTCATCACAATGCTCCATGCTCCTTGAAATCAAAATGATCCTTGACCTCTGTCATCACAATGCGCCAAACCCTTGTGATCACAATGTTCTATAACACTTGTCCTCACAACGCTCCATGATGCCTGTCATCAAAATACTCCATGCTCTTTTCATCACAATGCTCCATGACCTTTGTCACCACAATTCTCTATACACTTGTCATCACAATGCTCCCTGACACTTGTCATCAGAATGCTCCTTGAAACACGTCACGAAAAGGCTCCATGCCTTTTTCATCACAATGCCCCATGCCGTTTTCCTCACAATACTCCATGCCATTGTCATCAAAATACTCCACAAGCTTGTCATCAGAATGCTCCATGACACTTGCCATCACAGTTCTCCATGCACTTGTCAGCACAATTCTCCCTGACCCTTGTCATCATAATGCTCCAAGCCATTGTCATCACAATGCTCCATTACCTTTGTCATCAGAATCCTCCCTGACACTTGGCAGCACAATGCTCCATGCCATCCTCATCACAATGGGCCATTACATATGTGATCACAGTGCTCCCTGACACCTGTCTTCACCATACGCATGACCTGGTCATCACAATGCTCCATGTCCTTGTCATCACAGTGTGCCATTCCAACTGTCATCGCAATACTCCATGAAGCTTATTAGACCAATGTTCCATGTACTTGTCATCACAATGCTCCATGCCCTTGTTATCACAATGCTCCATGACCCCTGTCATCACAATGCTCCGTGACTCCAGTCATCACAATGCTTCATGACCTTTGTCAACACAATGGTCCATGCCCTCGTCATCAACAGTCTCTGTGACCTTTTTAACCACAATGCTCCATGAACTTTTCATCACAATGCTCTTTGACCCTTGTCATCACAATGCTCTATTACTTGCTCAGCACAATGCTCCATGACCCTTGTCATCACAATGCTCCATTCGCTTGTCAGCACAATGCTCCATGACACATGTCATTACAATACACCATGCACTTGTCATCACAGTGATCCACAACATTGTCTTCACAATGCTCCATAAAATTTGTCATCACAATGCTCCATGCACTTCTCATCAAAATGCTCTCTCACCACTGATATCACAATGCTACATCACTATTTGTCACAATACTCCCTCACCCCTGTCATCACAATGTTCCATGACTCCTGTCATCACAATGCTACATGCACTTTTCATCATAATCTTCGATGACCTCTGAAATCACAATGTTCCATAAAACCTATCATCAAAATGTTCCATGCCACTTTTCATCAAATTGCTCTATGACCCTATCATCACAATGCTCCCTGCCCTTCTCATCACAATGCACAAAGCCCTTGCCATCAAAAAGCTCCATGACATTTGTCATCACAATGATGAATGACACTTGGCATCACAATGCTCCATGTCATTGTCATCACAATGCTCCATGAACGCTCTCATCACATTGCTCCATGCCCTTGTCTTCACATAGATCCATGACACATGTCATCAGAATGCTCCATGGCCTTCTCATCACAATGCTCCATGCCCTTGCCATCACAGTGATCCAGTACACCTGTCATAACAATGCTCCATGACCCCTGCCATCACGATGTTCCATGGCCTTGTCATCACAAGGCTCCATGACCCTTCTCATCACAATGCTCCAAGAACACTGTAATCCCAATGCTCTATGCCCCTTTTCATCTCAGTGATCCATGAACACTGTCATCACAATGCACCATGCCCATCATCATAATGCTTCATGCTATTTTCATAACAATGAAATCAAAATGTTCCATGACCTCTGTCATAACAATGCTCCAAACCCTTGTGATCACAATATTCCATAACACGTGTCATCACAATGCCCCATGAAGCTCGTCATCACAATTATCCATGGTCTTCTCATCACAATGCTCCATGACCTTTGTCATCACAATGCTCAATACAATTGTCATCAAAATGCTCCCTGACACTTTTTGTCTGTATGCTCCTTGAACCCTGTCATGACAAGGCTCCATGCCTTTTTCATCACTATGATCCATGACTTTTTCATCACAATGCTCCAAGACCATTGTAATCACACTGCTCCATGCCACTTTTCATCTCAATGCTCCATGAAATCTGTCATCACAATGCTCCAAGACCCTTGTAATCACAATGCTCCATGCGCCTTTTCATCTCAGTGCTCCATGAACCCTGTCATCACAATGCACCATGCCCATCATCATAATGCTTCAGGCTATTGTCATCACAATGAAATCAATATTCTGCATGACCTCTGTCATCATAATGCTCCAAACCCTAGTGATCACAATGTTGCATAACACGTATCATCACAACACCCCATGACGCTCATCATCACAATGATCCATGGTCTTCTCATCACAATGCTCCATGATCTTTGTCATCACAATGCTCAATACACTTGTCATCACAATGATCCCTGACACTTGTCGTCAGTATGCTCCTTGAACCCTGTCATGACAAGGTTCCATGCATTTTTCATCACAATGATCCATGATCATTTCATCACAGTCCTCCAAGGTCCCTGTAATCACAATGCTCCATGCCCTTGTCATCACAAAACGCCATGACGCATGTCATCAGAATGCTCCATGGCCTTCTCATCACAATGCTCCATGCGCTTGTCAGCACAATGCTCCATGACACATGTCATCACAGTGCACCATGCGCTTGTCATCAGAGTGCTCCACAACATTGTCTTCACAATGCTCCATAAAATTTGTCATCACAATGCTCCATGCACTTCTCATCAAAATGCTCTCTCACCACTGGTATCACAATGCTACATCACTATTTGTCACAATACTCCCTCACCCCTGTCATCACAATGTTTCATGACTCCTGTCATCACAATGCTATATGCACCTATCATCACAATGTTCGATGACCCCTGACATCACAATGTTCTATAACACATGTCATCAAAATGTTCCATGACACTTTTCATCAAATTGCTCCATGACCCTGTCATCACAATGCTCCCTTCCCTTCTGTCACAATGCACAACGCTCTTGCCATCAAAATGCTCCATGACCTTTGTCATCACAAAGATCCATGACCCTTGGCATCACAATGCTCCATGTCATTGTCATCACAATGCTCCATGAACGCTCTCATCACGTTGCTCCATGACCTTGTCTTCACATAGATCCATGTCACTTGTCATCAGAATGCTCCATGGCCTTCTCATCACAATGTTCCATGCCCTTGCCATCACAATGCTCTATTACCCCTTTCATAACAATGCTCCATGACCCCGGCCATCACGATGTTCCATGGCCTTGTCATCACAAGGCTCCATGACCCTTCTCATCACAATGCTCCAAGAAAACTGTAATCACAATGCTCTATGCCCCTTTTCATCTCAATGATCCATGAACCCTGTCATCACAATGCACCCTGCTCATCATCATAAAGTTTCATGCTATTGTCATAACAATGAAATCAAAATGTTCCATGACCTCTGTTTTAAGAATGCTCCATACCCTTGTGATCACAATATTACATAACACTTGTCATCACAATGCCCCATGACACTCGTCATCAAAATTATGCATGGACTTCTCATTACAATGCTCCATGCCCTTGTCATCAAAATTCTCCACATGCTTGTCATCAGAATGCTCCATGACCCTTGTCATCACTATGCTCCATTACTTTTGTCATCAGAATCCTCCATGACACTTGGCATCAAAATGCTTCATGTCATCGTCATCACAATGAGCCATTACATATATCATCACAATGCTCCCTTACAACTGTCTTCACAATACTGCATGACCTGGTCATCACATTGCTCCATGCTCTTGTCTTCACAATGCGCCATTCCAACTGTCATCACAATAATCCATGAAACTTATTAGACCAATGTTCCATGCCCTTGTCATCACAATGCTCCATGCCATGTTTATCACAATGCTCCATGACCCCTGTCAACACAATGCTCCGTGACTCCACTCATCACAATGCGTCATGACCTTTGTCATCACAATGGTCCATGCCCACGTCATCAACAGTCTCTGTGACATATTTAAGCACAATGCTTCATGAAATTTTCATCAAAATGCTCTTTGACCCTTGTCATCACAATGCTCTATTCCTTTCTCAGCACACTGCTCCATGACCCTTGTCATCACAATGCTCCATGCGCTTGTCAGCACAATGCTCCATGTCCAATGACATCACAATTCTCCATGCGCTTGTCATCACAGTGCTCCACAATCTTGTCATCACAATGCTCCATAAACCTTGCCATCACAGTGCTCCATGCACTTCTCATCAAAATGCTCTCTCACCACTGATAACACAATGTTACATCACTAATCATCACAATACTCCCTCACCCCTGTCATCACAATGTTCCATGACTCCTTTCATCACAATGCAACGTGCACTTATCATCACAATGTTCGATGACCCCTGACATCACAATGTTCCATAACCCTTGTCATCAAAATGCTCCATGACTTTTGTCATCACAAAGCTCCATGACACTTGCCATTACAATGCTCCATGTCATTCTCATCACAATGTTCCATGCACTTTTCATCACAGTGCTCCATGCTATTGTCATCACAATACTCCACAAGCTTGTCATCAGAATGCTCCATGACCCTTGTCATCACAATGCTCCATGGCCACTGTCACCACAATGCTCCATACCACTTGTCATTACAGTGCTCCATGACGCTCGACATCACAATTATCCATGGTCTTCTCATCACAATGTTCCATGACCCCTGTCATCACAGTGCTCCATGACCACTGTCATCACAACCTTCCATGAACCCTGACAACACAATGATCCGGGACACTTGTCATCAAAATGCTCCATGCCCTTGTCATACCAATGCTCCATGACCGGTGTAATCACCATACTTCATGACGCTTGTAATCACAGTGCTCCATGAACCTTGTAATCACAAAGCCTTTGTCAGCATAATGATACATAATCTTGTCATCACTATGCTCCATTCTCTTGTCATCAAAATACTCCACAAGCTTGTCATCAGAATGCTCCATGCCCATGTCATCACAATGCGACATTCCAACTGTCATCGCAATAATCCATGAAAAATATTAGACCGATGCTCCATGCCCTTATCATCACAATGCTCCATGCCCACGTTATCACAATACTCCATGACCCCTGCCATCACAATGTTCCGTGACTCCAGTCATCACAATACTTCATGACCTTTGTCATCACTATGGTCCATGCCCTCGTCATCAGCAGTCTCTGTGATATTTTAAACACAATGCTCCATGAACATTTCATCACAATGCTCTTTGACCCTTGTCATCACAATGCTCTATGACATTCTCAGCACAATTCTCCATGACCCTTGTCATCACAATGCTCCATGAGCATGTCAGCACCATGCTGCATGAAACATGTCATCAGAATGCACCATGCGCTTGTCATCACAGTGCTCCACCATCGTGTCATCTCAATGCTCCATAAAACTTGTCATCAAGATGCTCCATGCACTTCTCATCAAAATGCTCTCTCACCATTGATGTCACAATGTTACATAACTATTCGTCACAATACTCCCACACCTCTGTCATGACAGTGTTCCATGACGCCTGTCATCACAATGCTACATGCACTTGTCATCACCTTGTTTGATGACCCCTGACATCACAATGTTCCATAACCCCTGTCATCAAAATGCTCCATGACCTTTTTCATCAAAATGTCCATGACCCCTGACATCACAATGTTCCATAACCACAGTCATCAAAATATTCCATGACTCTTTCGTCACATTGCTCCATGACCCTGTCATCACAATGCTCCCTGCCCTTCTCATCACAATGCACAACACCCTTGTCATCAAACTGCTCCATTCCCTTGCCATCACAATGCTCCATTACACCTGTCATAACAATATACCATGACCCCTGCCATCACGATGTTCCATGACCTTTTCATCACAAGGCTCCATGACCCTTCTCATCACCATGCTCCAAGACCCCTGTAATCAAAATGCTCCAAGCCCCTTTTCATCACAATGATCCATGAACACAGTCATCACAATGCACCATGCCCATCATCATAATGCTTCATACTATTGTCATCACAATGAAATCAACATGCTCCATGACCTCTGTCATAACAATGCTCGAAACCCTTGTGATCACAATATTCCATAACACCTGTCGTCACAATGCGCCATGACGCTCGTCATCACAATTATCCATGGTCTTCCCATCACAATGCTCCATGATCTTTGTCCTCACAATGCTCAATACACTTGTCATCAAAATGCTCCCTGACACTTGTTGTCTGTATGCCCCTTGAACCCTGTCATGACAAGGGCCCATGCCATTTTCATTACAATGATCCATGCCCTTTTCATCATGATGCTCCAAGACCCTTGTAATCACAATGCTACATGCCCTTGTCATCACAAAGCTCAATGACGCATGTCATCAGAATGCTCCTTGGCCTTCTCCTCACAATGCTCCATGCCCTTGTCATCACAATGTTCCAAGACCCCTATAATCTCAATGCTCCATGCCCCTTTTATTCAGTATGCTCCATGAGACTTTTCATCACAAGGCTCCATGGTTTTGTCATCACAATACTCCAGGAAATTGTCATCACAATGCTTCACGACCTTGTCATGAAAATTCTCAATGGCCCTTGTTATCAGAATGCTCCAATCCCTAGTCATCACAATGCTCCATTTTATTAGTCATCACAATCCTCCATTAAATTTGGCATCACAATGCCCCATTCCATTGTCATCACAATGGAACATGACATATGTCCTCACAATTCTCCCTGACAACTGTCTTCACAATACTCCATGACCTTCTCATCACAATGCTGCATGCCCTTGTCATCACAATGCTCCATGACCCCTGTCATCACAATGCTCCGTGACTCCAGTCATCACAATGCCGCATAACGTTTGTCATCACAATCGTCCATGCCTGCGTCATCACAAGTTTCTGTGACATTTATAACCACAATGCTCCTTGAACTATTCATCACAATGCTCTGTGACCCTTGTCATCACAATGCTCCATGCCTTTGTCAGAACCATGCCTGATGACCCTTGTCATCACAATGTGAAACGTGCTTTTCATCACAACAGTCCGCAAATTTGTCATAGCAATGTTCCATAAAACTTTTAATTGAATGCTCCATGCCCTTCTGATCACAATGCTCCATTACCCCTGTCATAACAATGCTCCATGACCCATGTCATCAAAATTTTCCACGGCCTTGTCATCACAAGGCTCCATGACACTTGCCATCACAATTCTCCAAAACCCCTGTAATCACAATGCTCCATGCCCTTGTCATCACAAAGCTCCATGACGCATGTCATCAGAATGTTCCATTGCCTTCTCATCACAATGTTCCATGCCCTTGTCATCACAATGCTCCAAGACCCCTGTAATCACAATGCTCCATGCCACTTTTCATCTCAATGCTCCATGAATCCTGTCATCACAATGCACCATGCCCATCATCATAATGCTTCAAGCTATTGTCATCACAATGAAATCAAAATGCTCCATGACCTCTGTCATCACAATGCTCCATGACCCCAGTCATCACAATACTCCATGAACATTTCCAGCCCAATGAGCCATGACACTTCTAATCACAATGATGCATGCCCTTTTCATCCCAATGCTCCATGACCCCTGTATTCACAATGCTCTGTGACGCTTGTCATCAAAGTGCTCCACGAAACCTGTTATAACAATGCTCCATGCCTTTTTCAGCAAAATGCTACATGACCTTGTCATTACGATGCTCTATGCGCTTGTCATCCCAATACTCCATTACCAATGCCATCACATTCCTCCATGAACTTTGGGATCACATTGCTTCATGCCCTTGTCATCACAATGCTCCATGCTCCTTGAAATCAAATGAGCCATGACCTCTGTCACCACAAGGCTCCAATCCCTTGTGATCACAGTGTTCCATAACACTTGTCATCACAACGCTCCATGATGCCTGTCATCACAATACTCCATGCCCTTTTCATCACAATGCTCCATGCCATTGTCATCACAATACTACATGACCTGGTCATCACAATGCTCCATGACCTTGTCATCACAATGTGCCATTCCAACTGTCTTCGCAATAATCCTTCAAACTTATTAGACCAATGCTCTATGCCCTTGTCATCACAATGCTCCATGCCCTTGTTATCACAATGCTCCATGACCCCTGTCATCACAATGCTCTGTGACTCCAGTCATCACAATGCTTCATGACCTTTGTCATCACAATGGTCCATGCCCTCGTCATCAACAGACTCTGTGACCTTTTTAACCACAATGCTCCATGAACTTTTCATCACAATGCTCTTTGACCCTTGTCATCACAATGCTCTATGCCTTTATCAGCACAAGGCTCCATGACACTTGTAATCACAATGCTCCATGAACGCTCTCATCACATTGCTCCATGCCCTTCTCTTCACAAATCTCCATGACAAATGTCATCATAATGCTCCATGGCCTTCTCATCACAATGTTCCATGCCCTTGCCATGACAATGCTCCATTACCCCAGTCATAACAATGCTCCATGACCCCTGCCATCACGATGTTCCATGGCTTGTCATCACATAGCTCGAAGACCCTTCTCATCACAATGCTCCAAGAACCCTGTAATCACAATGCTCTATGCCCTTTTTCATCACAATGATCCATGAATCCTGTCATCACAATGCACCATGCCCATCGTCCTAAGGTTTCAGGCTATTGTCATCACAATGAAATAAAAATGCTCCATGACCTCTGTCATAACAATGCTCCAAACCCTTGTGATCACAATATTCCATAACACTTGTCATCACAATGCCCCATGACGATCGACATCACAATTATCAATGGACTTCTCATCACAATGCTCCATGACGGTTGTCATCACAATGCTCAACACACTTGTCATCAAAACGCTCCCTGACACTTGTTGTCTGTTTGCTCCTTGAACCCTGTCATGACAAGGCTGCATGCCTTTTTCATAACAATGATCCATGCCCTTTTCATCACAGTGCTCCGAGACCCATGTAATTTCAATGCTCCATGCCCTTGTCATCACAAAGCTCAATGACGCATGCCATCAGAATGCTCCTTCTTCTTCTCCTCACAATGCTTCATGCCGTAGTCCTCACAATGTTCCAAGACCCCGGTAATCACAATGCTCCAGGCCCTTGTCATCAAAAAACTCCATGACGCATGTCATTAGAATGCTCCATGCCCTAGTCATCACAATGCTCCAAGACCCTGTAATCACAATTCTACATGCCCCTTTTCATCAGAATGCTCCATGAGACTTGTCATCACAAGTCTCCTGGTCTTCTCATCACAATGCTCCAGGACCTTGTTATCACCATACTCCATTCCCTTGTCAACACAATGCTCCATGACCCCTGTCATCACGATAATCCATGATCATTTTCAGCCCAATGCTCCACGACCTACTCATCACAATCCTCAATGGCCAATATAATCACAGTGCTCCATGACCACTGTCATCACAACACTCCATGACACTTGACAACGCAATGATCCTGGACTCTTGTGATCACAATGCTCCATTCCCTAGTCCTCACAATGCTCCATGAACACAGTCTTCAGAACACTCCATGAACATTTTCATCCCAGTGCTCCATGACACCTGTCATCACAATGCTCCATGCCTTTGTCAGCAAAATGCTACATGACCTTGTTATTACAATGCTCTATGCGTTTTTCATCACAATACTCCATTTCCATTGTCATCACAATCCTCCATGAATCTTGCGATCACATTGCTTCATGCCCTTGTCATCACAATGCTCCATGCTCCTTGAAATAAAAATGATCCATGAACTCTGTCATCACAGTGCTCCAAACCCTTGTGATCACAATGTTCCATAACACTGGTCATCACAACGCTCCATGATGCCTGTCATCACAATACTCCATACCCTTTTCATCATAATGGTCCATGACCTTTGTGATCACAATTCTCAATACACATGTCATCACAATGCTCCCTGACACTTGTCGTCAGAATGCTCCTTGAACCCTGTCACGAAAAGGCTCCATGCTTTTTCATCACAATGCCCCATGCCGTTTTCATCCCAATGCTCCATGCCATTGTCATCAAAATACTCCACAAGCTTGTCATCAGAATGCTCCATGACCCATGTCATCACAATTCTCCATGCACTTGTCAGCACAATGCTCCCTGAACCTTGTCATCACAATGCTCCAAGCCATTGTCATCACAGTGCTCCATTAACTTTGTCATCAGAATCCTCCAGGACACTTGGCATCACAATGCTCCATTCCATTGTCATCACAATGGGCCATTACATATGTCATCACAATGCTCCCTGACACCTCTCTTCACAATACTGCATGACCTCGTCATCAAAATGCTCCATGCCCCCTGACATCACAGTGTTCCATAACAACTGTCATCAAAAAGTTCCATAAAACTTTTCATTAAATTGCTCCATGACCCTGTCATCAGGATGCTCCCTGCCCTTCTCATCACAATGCACAACGCTCTTGCCATCAAAATGTTCCTGACCTTTGTCATCACATAGATCCATGACACTTGGCATCACACCGCTCCATGTCATTGTCATCACAATGCTCCATGTACCCTCTCATAACATTGCTCAATGCCCTTGTCATCACAAAGCTCCATGACACTTGTCATCACAATGCTCGATGACCTTCTAATCACAATGCTCCATGCCCTTGTCATTACAGTCCTGCATGACCCATGTATCACAGTGTTCCGTGCCCTTGTCATCACAATGCTCCATGCCCACTCTCATCACAATAATCCATGAAACATTTCAGACCAAAGTTCCATACCCTTCTCATCACAATGCTCCATTACCCCTGTCATAACAATGCACCATGACACCTGCCATCACAATATTCCACGGCCTAGTCATCACCAAGTTCCATGACACTTCTCATCACAATGCTCAAGACCCCTGAAATCACAATGCTACATTCCCTTGTCATCACAAAGCTCCATGACGCATGCCATCTTAATGTTCCATGGCCTTCTCATCACAATGTTCCATACCTTTGTCATCACAATGCTCCAAGACCCCTCTAATCACAATGCTCCATGCCCCATTTCATCTCAGTGCTTCATGAACCCTGTCATCACAATGAACCATGCCCATCATCAAAAAGCTTCAGGCTATTGTCATCACAATTAAATCAATATTCTCCATGACCTCTGTGTTCCTAATGCTCCAAACACATGTGATCACAATGTTGCATAACAATTATCATCACAAAGCTCTATGACATTTGTCATCACAATGCTCGATGCCATTGTCATCACAATGGGCAATTACATATGTCATCACAATGCTCCCTGACACCTGTCTTCACAGTACTGCATGAACTGGTTATCACAATGCTCCATGCCCTTGTCAACACAATGCGCCATTCCAAATGTCATCGCGAAAATCCATGAAAGTTATTAGACCATTGTTCCATGCCCTTGTCATCACAATGCTCCATGCCCTTGTTATCACAATGCTCCATGACTCTTGTCATCATGATGCTCCGTGACTCCAGTCATCACAATGCTTCTTGACCTTTGTCATCACAATGGTCCATGCCCTCGTCATCAACAGTCTCTGTGACCTTTTTAAGCACAATGCTCCATGAACATTTCATCACAATGGTCTTTGACACTTGTCATCACAATGCTCTATGCCCTTCTCAGCACAATGCTCCATGACCCTTGTCATCACAATGCTCCATGCGCTTGTCAGCACAATGCTCCATGACACATGTCATCACAATGCACCATGTGTTTGTCATCACAGTGCTCCACAATCTTGTCATCACAATGCTCCATAAAATTTGTCATCACAATGCTCCATGCACTTCTCATCAAAATGTTCTCTCACCACTGATATCACAATGCTACATCACTATTTGTCACAATACTCCGTCACCCCTGTCATCACAATGTTCCATGACTCCTGTCAGCACAATGCTACATGAACTTATCATCAGAATGTTCGATGACCCCTGACATCACAATGTTCCATAACACCTGTCATCAAAATGTTCCATGACACTTTTCATCAAATTGCTTAATGACCCTGTCATCACAATGCTCCCTGCCCTTCTCATCACAATGTACAACGACCTTGCCATCAAAATGCTCCTTGACATTTGTCATCACAAAGATCTATGACCCTTGGCATCACAATGCTCCATGTCATTGTCATCACAATGCTCCATGAACGCTCTCTTCACATTGCTCCATGCCCTTGTCTTCACAAAGCTCCATGACACATGTCATCAGAATGCGCCCTGCCCTTCTCATCACAATGCTCCATGCCCTTGCCATGACAATGCTCCATTACACCTGTCATAACAATGCTCCATGACCCCTGCCATCACGATGTCCCATGGCCTTGTCATCACAAGGCTCCATGACCCTTCTCATCACAATGCTCGAAGAACACTGTAATCACAATGCTCTATGCCCCTTTTCATCTCAATGATCCATGAACCCTGTCATCACAATGAACCATGCCCATCATCATAATGCTTCATGCTATTGTCATCACAACGAAATCAAAATGTTCCATGACCTCTGTCATAAGAATGCTCCAAACCCTTGTGATCACAATATTCCATAACACTTGTCATCACAATGCCCCAGGATGCTCGTCATCACAATTATCCATGGTCTTCTCATCACAATGCTCCATGACATTCGTCATCACAATGCTCAATACACTTGTCATCAAAATGCTCCCAGACACTTGTTGTTTGTATGCTCCTTGAACCCTGTCATGACAAGTCTCCATGCCTTTTTCATCACAATGATCCATGCCTTTTTCATCACAGTGGTCCAAGACCCCTGTAATCACAATGCTCCATGCCCTTGTCATCACAAAGCTCAATGACGCATGCCATCAGAATGCTCCTTGGTCTTCTCCTCACAATGCTCCATGCCCTTGTCAGCACAATGTTCCAAGACCCCTGTAATCACAATGCTCCATGCCCCTTTTCATCAGTATGCTCCATGAGAATGGTCATCACAACTTTCCATGGTTTTCTCATCACAATGCTCCAGGACCTTTTCATCACAATGCTTCACGACCTTGTCATGAAAATTTTCAATGGCCCTTGTCATCATAATGCTCCAAGCCCTAATCATCACAATGCTCCATTATATTTGTCATCACAATCCTCCCTTACATTTGGCATCACAATGCTCCATGCCATTGTCATCGCCATGGACCATGACATATTTCATCACAATGCTCCCTGACACCTGACTTCACAATACTCCATGACCTACTTATCACAATGCTCCATGCCCTTGTCATCACAATGCACCATGCTCAATGTCATCACAATAATCTATGTAACTTGTCAGACCAATGCTCCATGCCCCTGCCATCACAATGTTCCATGCCCTTGTCATCACAATGCTCCAAGACAACTGTCATCACAATGCTCCGTGACTCCAGTCATCACAATGCTTCATAATGTGTGTCATCACAATGGTCCATGCCCGAGTCCTCACAACGCTCTGTGACCTTTGTAACCACAAAGCTCCATGAACTTTATATCACAATTCTCTGTGACCCTTGTCATCACAATGCTCCTTGTCTTTGTCAGAACAATGCTCCATGACCATTGTCATCACAATGTGCCACGCACATTTCATCACAACAGTACACAACCTTGTCATTGCAATGCTCCATAAACCTTGTAATAACAATTGTCCATGCACTTCTCATCAAAATGCTCTCTCACCAGAGATATCACAATGTTCCATCACTAGTCATCACAATACTCCCTCACACATGTAATCACAATGTTCCATGACCCTGTCATCACAATGCTACATCCTCTTATCCTAACAATGTTCCCTGACACCTGACATCACAATGTTCCATAACCCCTGTCATCAAAATGCTCCATGACCCTTTTCGTCCAAATCTCCAAGAACCCTGACATCACAATGTTCTGTAACCCCTGCCATCAAAATGTTCCATTACACTTTTCATTAACTTGCTGCTTGACCCGGTCATCAAAATGCTCCCTGCCTTTCTCATCACAATGCACCATGTCCTTGTCATCAAAATGCTCCATGACTTGTCATCACAAAGCTCCATGACCCTTGGCATCACAAGGCTCCATATCATTGTCATCACAATGCTCCATGAACACTCTCATCACATTACTCCATGCACTTGTCATCACAAAGCTCCATGACCCCTGTCATCATAATGCTCCGTGACTCGAGGCATCACAATGCTTCATAACATTTGTCATCACAATGGTCCATGCCCGGTTCGTCACAAGGTTCTGTGACCTCTGTAACCACAATGCTCCATGATATTTTCATCACAATGCTCCGTAATACTTGTCATCACAATGCTCCATGTGTTTGTCAGAAAAATGCTCCATGACTCTTGTCATCACAATGTGCCACGCACTTTTCATCACAATGTTCCACAAATTTCTCATCGCCATGCACCATAAAGCTTGTAATCACAATGCTCCATGCCCTTCTCATCACAATGCTCCATTACCCCTCTGATAACAATGCTCCATGACCACTGCCATCACAATGTTCCACGGCCTTGTCACCACAAGGCTCCATGACCCTTGTCATCACAATGCTCCAAGACCCCTGTAATAACAATGTTCCATGCCCGTGTCTTCACAAAGCCCTATGACACATGTCATCAGAATGTTCCATGGCTTTCTCATGAAAATGCTCCTTTCTCTTGTCATCAAAATGCTCCAAGACCCCTTAATCACAATGGCCCATGCCCTTTTTCATCTCAATGATCCATGAACTCTGTCATCACAATGCATCATGCCCATCATCATAATGCTTCAGGCTATCATCAGCACAAGGAAATCAAAATTCTCCATGACCTCTGTCATCACAATGCTCCATGACCCCTGTCATCACAATACTTCATGTACATTTTCATCCCAATGCTCCATGACACTTATCACAATGATCCATGCCCTTGCCATCCCAATGTTCCATGACCCCTGTATTAACAATGCGCCGGAGCCTCCCTGGTGGCGCAGTGGTTAAGAGTCCGCCTGCCGATGCAGGGGATACGGGTTCGTGCCCCGGTCTGGGACATCCAATATGCTGCGGAGCGGCTGGGGCCGTGAGCCATGGCCGCTGGGCCTGCGCATCCGGAGCCTGTGCTCCGCAACGGGAGAGGCCCCAACAGTGAGAGGCCCACATACCACAAAAAGAAAAAAAAAAAAAAAAAAAAAAACAATGCCCCATGACGCTCATCATCACAATTATCCATGGTCTTCTCATCACAGTGCTCCATGATCTTTGTCATCAAGATGCTCAATACACTTGTCATCACAATGCTCCCTGACACTTGTCATCAGTATGCCCCTTGAAACCTGTCATGAAAAGGCTCCATGAATTTTTCATCACAATAATCCATGCCCTTTTCATTACAATGCTCCAAGATCACTGAAATCACAATGCTCCTTGCCCTTGTCATCAAAAAGCTCCATGACGCATGTCATCAGAATGTTCCATGGCCTTCTCATCACAATGCTCCATGCCCTTGTAATCACAATGCTCCAACACCCCTGTAATCACAATGCTCCAAGTCCATTTTCATCAGAATGTTCCATGAGACTTGTCATCACAAGTCTCCATGGTCTTCTCATCACAATGCTCCAGGACCTTGTCATCACCATGCTCCATTCCCTTGTCATCACAATGCTCCATGACCCATGTCATCACAATAATCCATGAACATTTTCAGCCCAATGCTCCACGAACTTCTCATCACAATGCTCTATGGCCAATATCATCACAATGCTCCATGACCACTGTCATCACAACACTCCATGACACCTGACAACACCATCATCTGGGACTCTTGTCATCACAATGTCCAATTCCCTAGTCATCACAATGCTCCATGACACCTGTCATCACTACACTCCATGAACATTTTCAGCGCAGTGCTCCATGACCATTGTCATCACAATGATCCATGCCCTTGTCATCCCAATGTTCCATGACCCCTGTATTCACAATGCTCCGTGACGCGTGTCATCACAGTGCTCCATGATACATGTCATCACAATGCTCCATGCCTTTGTCATCAATATGCTACATGACTTTGTCATTACAATCCTATATGCGCTTGTCATCACAATACTCCATTTCCATTGTCATCACAATCCTCCATGAACCTTGGCGTCATATTGCTACATGCCCTTGTCATGAAAATGCTCCATGCTCCTTGAAATCAAAATGATCCATGACCTCTGTCATCACAATGCTCCAAACCCTTGTGATCACAATGTTCCATACCACTTGTTATCACAATGCTCCATGATGCCTGTCATCACAATACTCCATGCCCTTTTCATCACAATGCTCCATGATCTTTGTCATCAAAATTCTCAATACACTTGTCATCAAAGTGCTCCCTGACACTTGTCATCAGAATGCTCCTTGAAACCTGTCACGAAAAGGCTCCATGCCTTTTTCATCACAATGTCCCATGCCGTTTTCATCACAATGCTCCATGCCATTGTCATCAAAATACTCCACAAGCTTGTCATCAGAATGCTCCATGAATGTTGTCATCACAATTCTCCATTCACTTGTCAACACAATGCTCCCTGACCCTTGTCATCACAGTGCTCCAAGACATTGTCATCACAATGCTCCATTACATTTTTCATCAGAATATTTCATGAAACTTGGCATCACAATGCTCCATGCCATTGTCATCAAAATGGGCCATTACATATGTGATCACAATGCTCCCTGACACTTGTCTTCACAATACTGCATGACCTGGTCATCACAATGCTCCATGCCCTTGTCATCACAATGTGCCATTCCAACAGTCATCGCAATAATCCATGAAACTTAATAGAACAATTTTCCATGCCCTTGTTATCACAATGCTCCATGATTCCTGTCATCACAATGCTCCTTGACTCCATTCATCACAATGCTTCAGGACCTTTGTCATCAAAATGGTCCATGCCTTCGTCATCAACAGTCTCTGTGACTTTCTAACCACAAAGCTCCATGAACTTTTCATCACAATGCTCTTTGACACTTGTCATCACAATGCTCTAAGCTTTTCTCAGCACAATGCTCCATGACCCTTTTCATCACAAAGCTCCATACACTTGTCAGCACAATTCTCCATGACACATGTCATCATAATGCTCCATGACCCCTGTCATCACAATGCTCCGTGACTCCAGTCCTCACAATGCTTCATAACGATTGTCATCACAAAGGTCCATGCCCGCGTCATCACAAGGCTCTGTGACCTTTGTAACAACAATGCTCCATGAACTTTTCATCACAATTCTCTGTGACCCTTGTCATTACAATGTTCCATGTCTTTGTCAGAACAATGCTCCATGACCATTGTCATCACAATGTGCCATGCCCTTTTCATCACAATTCACCATGCACACTCTCTTCACAATAATCTATGAAACTTGTCAGTCCAATGCTCCATGCCACTGTCATCACAATGCTCCATGCCCTTGTCATCACAATGCTCCATGACCCCTGTCATCACAATGCTCCGTGACTCCAGTCATCACAATGCTTCATAACGTTTGTCATCACAATGGTCCATGTCCACGTCTTCAAAAGGCTCTGTGACCTTTGTAACCACAATGCTCCATGAACATTTCATCACAATTCTCTGTGAAACTTGTCATCACAATGCTCCATGTCTTCGTCAGAACAATGCTCCATGACCATTGTCATCAAAATGTGCCATGCGCATTTCATCACAACGGTCCACAACCTTGTCATTGCAATGCTCCATAAAACTTGTAAGCACAATGCTCCATGCCCTTGCCATCACAATGCTCCATTACAACTGTCATAAAAATGCTCCATGACCCTTGCCATAACGATGTTCCATGGCCTTGTCAATACAAGGCTCCATGACCCTTCTCATCACAATGCTCCAATAACACTGTAATCACAGTGCTCTATGCCCCTTTTCATCTCAATGATCCATGAACCCTGTCATCACAATGCACAATGCCCATCATCATAATGCTTCATGCTATTGTCATAACAATAAAATCAAAATGTTCCATGACCTCTGTCATAACAATGCTCCAAACCCTTGTGATCACAATATTCTATAACACTTGTCATCACAATGCCCAATGATGCTCGTCATCACAATTATCCATGGTCTTCTCATCACAATACTCCATGACCTTCGTCATCACAATGCTCAATACACTTGTCATCAACATGCTCCCTGACACTTGTTGTCTGTATGCTTCTTGAACCCTGTCATGACAAGGCTCCATGCCATTTTCATCACAATGATCCATGCCCTTTTCATCACAATGCTCCAAGTCCCATGTAATCACAATGGTCCATGCCAATGTCTTCACAAACCTCAAATCGCATGCCATCAGAAGGCTCCTTGGTCTTCTCCTCACAATGCTCCATGCCCTTGTCTTCACAATGTTCCAAGAGCCCTGTAATTACAATGATCCATGTCTATTTCATCAGTATGCTCCATGAGACTCTTCTTCACAAGGCTCCATGGTTTTATCATCACAATGCTCCAGTACATTGTCATCACAATGCTTCACGACCTTGTCATCAAAATTTTCAATGGCCTTTGTCATCATAATGCTCCAAGCCCTAATCATCACAATCCTCCATTACATTTGGTATCACAAAGCTCCATGCCATTGTTATCGCCATGGATCATGACATATGTCATCACAATGCTCCCTGACACCTGTCTTCACAATACTCCATGACCTTATCATCACAATGCTCCATGCCCTTGTCATCACAATGCACCATGCCCACTCTCATCACAATAATCTATGAAAATTGTCAGACCAATGCTCCATGCCACTGTCATCACAATGCTCCATGCCCTTGTCATCACAATGCTCCATGACGCCTGTCATCACAATACTCCGTGACTACAGTCATCACAATGCTTCATAACGTTTGTCATCACAATGGTCCATGCCCGCGTCATCACAAGGCTCTGTGACCTTTGTAACCACAATGCTCCATGAACTTTTCATCACAATTCTCTGAGAAACTTGTCATCACAATGCACCATGTCCTTGTCATCAAAATGCTCCATGACTGGTCAGCAGAAAACTCCATGACCCCTGGCATCACAATGCTAAATGTCATTGTCATCACAATGCTCCATGAACCCTCTCATAACATTGCTCAATGCACTTGTCATCACAAAGCTCCATGACACTTGTCATCACAATGCTCGATGCCCTTCTCATCACAATGCTCCATGCCTTTGTCATTACAATCCTGCATGACGAATGTATCATAGTGTTCTGTACCCTTGTCATCACAATGCTCCATGCGCACTCTCATCACAAAAATTCATGGAACATTTCAGACCAATGTTCCATGCCCTTCTCATCACAATGCTCCATTACCTCCGTCATAAAAATGCACCATGAACCCTGCCATCACAATGTTCCACGGCCTCGTCTTCACAAGGTTCCATGACACTTGTCATCACAATGCTGAAAAACACTGTAATCACAATGCTCCATGCCCTTCTCATCACAAAGCTCCATGACGCATGTCATCAGAATGTTCCATGGCCTTCTCATCACAATTATCCATGCCCTTGTCATCACAATGCTCCAAGACCCTTGTAAACACAATGCTCCATGCCCCTTTTCATCTCAATGCTCCATGAACCCTGTCATCACAGTGCACGATGCCCATCATCATAATACTTCAGTCTATTGTCATCACAATGAAATCAGTATTCTCCATGACCTCTGACATCATAATGCTGAAAACCCTTGTGATCACAATGTTCCATAAAACTTATCATCACAGCACCCCATGAGGCTCATCATCACAATTATCCATGGTCTTCTCATCACAATGCTCCATGATCTTTGTCATCACGATGCTCAATACACTTGTCATCACAATGCTCCCTGACACTTGTCGTCAGTATTCTCCTTGAACCCTGTCATGACAAGGCTCCATGCCTTTTTCATCACAATAATCCATGCCCTTTTCATCACAATGCTCCAAGATCCCTGTAATCAACATGCGTCATGGCCTTGTCATCAAAAAGCTCCATGAGGCATGTCATCAGACTGTTTCCTGGCATTCTCATCACAATGCGCCATGCCCTTGTCATCACAATGCTCCATGACCACTTTCATCACAATAATCCATGAACATTTTCAGCCCAATGCTCCACGACCTTCTCATCACAATGCACCATGCCCACTCTCATCACAATAATCTATGAAACTTGTCAGACCAATGCTCCATGCCACTGTCATCATAATGTTCCATGCCCTTGTCATCACAATGCTCCATGACCCCTGTCATCACAATGCTCCGTGACTCCAGTCATCACAATGCTTCATAACCTTTGTCATCACAGTGGTCCATGCCCGCGTCATCACAAGGCTCTGTGATCTTTGAAACCACAATGCTCCATGAACTTTTCATCACAATTCTCTGAGAAACTTGTCATCACAATGCTCCATGTATTTGTCAGAACAATGCTCCAAGACCATTGTCATCACAATGTGCCACGAACATTTCATCACAACGTTCTAAACATTGTCATTGCAATGCTCCATAAACCTTGTAATCACAATAGTCTATGCACTTCTCATCAAAATGCTCTCTCACCAGAGATATCACAATGTTCCAATACTAGTCATCACAATACACCCTCACCCTTGTAATCACAATGTTCCATGACACTGTCATCACAATGCTACATCCCCTTATCATCACAATGTTCCATGACCCTTGCCATCACAATATTCCATAAACCCTGTCATCAAAATGCTCCATTACCCATTCCATCCCAAAGCTCCAAGACCCCTGACATCACAATGTTCTATAACCCCTGCCATCAAAATGTTCCATTATACTTTTTATCAAATTGCTGCATGAGCTGGTCATCAAAATGCTCCCTGCCCTTCTCATCAAAATGTTCCATGCCTTGTCATCTCAAAGCTCCAAGACACTTGGCATCACAATGCTCCATGTCATTGTCATCACAATGCTCCTTGAACCCTCTCATCATATTGTTCCATGCCCTTGTCATCACACAGCTCCATGACACTTGTCATCACAATGCTCGATGAGCTTCTCATCACAATGCTCCATGCCCTTGTCATTACAGTCCTGCATGACCCATGTATCACAGTGTTCCGTGCCCTTGTCATCACAATGCTCCATGCCTACTCTCATCACAATAATCCATGAAACATTTCAGACCAAAGTTCCATACCCTTTTCATCACAATTCTCCATTACCCCTGTCATATCAATGCACCCTGACAACTGCCATCACAATGTTCCACGGCCTAGTCATCACAAGGTTCCATGATACTTTTTATCACAATACTCAAGACCTCTGAAATCACAATGCTCCATGCGCTTGTGATCACAAAGCTCCATGACGCATGTCATCAGAATGTTCCATGGCCTTCTCATCAAAATGCTCCATGCCCTTGTCATCACAATGCTCCAAGACCCTTGTAATCAAAATGCTCCATGCCCCTTTTCATCTCAATGCTCCATGAAATCTGTCATCACAATGCTCCAAGACCCTTGTAATCACAATCCTCCATGCCCCTTTTCATCATAGTGCTCCATGAACCCTGTCATCACAATGCACCATACCCATCATCATAATGCTTCACGCTGTTGTCATCACAATGAAATCAATATTCTGCATGACCTCTGTCATCATAATGCTCCAAACCCTTGTGATCACAATGTTGCATAACACATATCATCACAACACCCCATGACGCTCATCATCACAATTATCCATGGTCTTCTCATCACAATGCTCCATGATCTTGTCATCACAATTCTCAATACATTTGTCATCACAATGCTCCCTGACACTTGTCGTCAGTATGCTCCTTGAACCCTGTCATGACAAGTTTCCATGCCTTTTTCATCACAATGATCCATGACCATTTCATCATAATCCTCCAAGGTCCCTGTAATCACAATGCTCCATGCCCTTGTCATCACAAAACTCCATGACGCATGTCATCAGAATGCTCCATGACCTTTTCCTCACAATGCTCTATGCCCTAGTCATCACAATGCTCCTAGACCACTGTAAGCACAATGCTCCATGCCCCTTTTCATCAGAATGCTCCATGAGACTTGCCATCACAAGTCTCCATGGTCTTCACATCACAATGTTCCAGGACCTTTTCATCACCATGATCCATTCCCTTGTCATCACAATTCTTCATGATCCCTGTCATCACAGTAATCCATGAACATTTTCAGCTCAGTGCTCCACGACCTTCTCTTCACAGTGCTCCATTGCCAATATCATCACAATGCTCCATGACCACAGTCTTCACAACACTCCATGACACCCGACAAAACAATGATCCGGGATTCTTGTCTTCACAATGCTCCATTCCCTTGTCGTCACAATGCTCCATGAAACCTGTAATCACAACTCTCCATGAACATTTTCAGCCCAGTGCTCCATGACCCTTGTCATCACAATGATCTATGCCCTTGTCATCCCAATGCTCCATGACCCCTGTATTCACAATGCTCCTTGACGCTTGTCATCACAGTGCTCCATGACACATGTCATAACAATGCTCCATGCCTTTGTCAGCAAAATGCTACATGACCTTGTCATTACAATGCTCTATGCGCTTGTCATCACAATACTCCATTTCCATTGTCATCACAATCCTCCATGAACATTGGGATCACATTGCTTCATGCCCTTCTCATCAGAATGCTCCATGCTCCTTGAAATCAAAATGATCCATGACCTCTGTCATCACAATGCTCCAAACACTTGTGATCACAATGTTCCATAACACTTGTCTTCACAACGCTCCAAGATGCCTGTCATCACAATACTCCATGCCCTTTTCATCACAATGCTCCATGACTTTTGTCACCACAATTCTCAATAAAATTGTCATCACAATGCTCCCTGACACTTGTCATCAGAATGCTCCTTGAAACCTGTCACGAAAAGGCTCCATGCCTTTTTCATCACAATGCCCCATGCCGTTTTCATCACAATGCTCCATGCCATTGTCATCAAAATACTCCACAAGCTTTTCATCAGAATGCTCCATGACGCTTGTCATCACAATTCTCCATGCACTTCTCAGCACAATGCTCACTGACGCTTGTCATCACAATGCTCCAAGCCATTGTCATCACAAAGCTCCATTACCTTTGTCCTCAGAATCTTCCATGACACTTGGCATGACAATTCTCCATGACATCAACATCATAATGGGCCATTACATATGTGATCACAATGCTCCCTGACAACTGTCTTCACAATACTGCATGACCTGGTCATCACAATGCTCCATGCCCTTGTCATCACAATGCACCATTCCAACTGTCATCGCAACAATCCTTGAAACTTATTAGACCAATGTTCCATGCCCTTGTCATCACAATGCTCCATACCCTTGTTATCACAATGCTCCATGACCCCTGTCATCACAATGCTCCGTGACTCCAGTCATCACAATGCTTCATGACCTTTGTCATCACAGTGGTCCATTCCCTCATCATCAACAGTCTCTGTGACCATTTTAACCACAATGCTCCATGAACTTTTCATCACAATGCACTTTGACCCTTGTCATCACAATGCTCTATGCCTTTCTCAGCACAATGCTCCATGACCCTTGTTATCACAATGCTCCATGCGCTTGTCAGCACAATGCTCCATGATGCATGTCATCACAATGCACCATGCGCTTTTCATCACAGTGCTCCACAACCTTGTCATCACAATGCTCCATAAAATTTGTAGTCACAATGCTCCATGCACTTCTCATCAAATGCTCTCTCACCACTGATATCACAATTCTACATCACTATTTGTCAGAGTACTCTCTCACCCCTGTCAACACAATGATCCATGACTCCTGTCATCACAGTGCTACATGCACTTATCATCACAATGTTCGTTGAACCCTGACATCACAATGTTCCATAACACCTGTCATCAAAATATTCCATGACACTTTTCATCAAATTGCTCCATGACCCTGTCATCAGAATAATCCCTGCCCTCCTCATCACAATGCACAACGCCGTTGCCATCAAAATGCTCCATGACCTTTGTCATCACAAAGATCCATGACCCTTGGCATCACAATGCTCCATGTCATTGTCATCACAATGCTCTATGAACGCTCTCATCACATTGCTCCATGCCCTTGTCTTCACATAGCTGCATGACACATGTCATCAGAATGCTCCATGGCCTTCTCATCACAATGCTCCATGCCCTTGCCATCACAATGCTCCATTACACCTGTTATAACAATGCTCCATGACCCCTGCCATCACGATGTTCCATGGCCTTGTCATCACAAGGCTCCATGACCCTTCTCATCACAATGCTCCAAGAACACTGTAATCACAATGCTCTATGCCCCTTTTCATCTCAATGATCCATGAACACTGTCATCACAATGCACCATGCCCATCATCATAATGCTTCATGCTATTGTCATAACAGTGAAATCAAAATATTCCATGACCTCTGTCATAACAATGCTCCAAACCCTTGTGATCTCAATATTCCATAACACTTGTCATCAAAATGCCCCATGACGCTCGTCATCACAATTAACCATGGCCTTCTCATCACATGCGCCATGACCTTCGTCATCACAATGCTCAATACACTTGTCATCAAACTGCTCCGTGACACTTGTTGTCTGTATGCTCCTTGAACCCTGCCATGACAGGGCTCCATGCCATTTTCATCACAATGCTCCATACCCTTTTCATCACAATGCTCCAAGACCCCTGTAATCACAATGATCCATGCCCTTGTCATCACAAAGCTCAATGACACATGACATCAGAGTGCTCCTTGGCCTTCTTCTCACAATGCTCCATGCCCTTGTCTTCACAATGTTCCAAGACCCCTGTAATCACAATGCTCCATGCCCCTGTTCATCATTATGCACCATGATACTTGTCATCACAAGGCTCCATTGTTTTGTCATCACAATGCTCCATGCCCTTGTCATTACAATGCACAATTCCCACTCTCATCACAATAATCTATGCAACTTGTCAGACCAATGCTCCATGCCACTGTCATCAAAATGTTCCATGCCCTTGTCATCACAATGTTCCATGACCCCTGTCATCACAATGCTCGATGACTCCAGTCATCACAATGCTTCATAACGTTTTTCATCACTATGGTCCATCCCGCATCATCACAAGGCTCTGTGACCTTTGTAACCACAATTCTCCATGAACTTTTCATCACAATTGTCTGTGAAACTTGTCATCACAATGCTTCATGTCTTTGTCTGAACAATGCTCCATGACCACTGTCATCACAATATGCCATGTGCATTTCATCACAACGGTCCACAACCTTGTCATTGCAATGCACCATAAACCTAGTAAGCACAATGGTCCATGCACTTCTCATCAAAATGCTCTCTCACCAGAGATATCACAATGTTCCATCACTAGTCATCACAATACTCCCTCACCCTTGTAATCACAATATTCCATGAGGCTGTCATCACAATGCTACATCCCCTTATATCACAGTGTTCCATGACCCCTGCCATCACAATGTTCCATAACCCCTGTCAACAAAATGCTCCATGACCCATTCCATCCCAAAGCTCCAAGACCCCTGACATCACAATGTTCTATAACCCCTGCCATCAAAATATTCCATTACACTTTTTATCAAATTGCTGCATGACCCGGTCATCAAAATGCTCCCTGCCCTTCTCACCACAATGCACCATGCCCTTGTCATCAAAATGCTCCATGACCTTTGTCATCACAAAGTTCCAAGACACTTGGAATCACAATGCTCCATGTCATTGACATCACAATGCTCCATGATCCCTCTCATCACATTGCTCCATGCCCTTGTCATCACAAAGCTCCATGACACTTGTCATCACAATGCTCGATGCCCTTCTCATCACAATGCTCCATGTCATTGTTATTACAGTCCTGCATGACCCATGTATCATAGTGTCCCGTGCCTTGGTCATCACTATGCTCCCTGCCCATTCTCATCACAATAATCCATGAAACAGTTCAGACCAATGTTCCATATCCTTTTCATCACAATGCTCCATTACCCCTGTCATAACAATGCAAAATGACCCCTGCCATCACAATGTTCCACGGCCTAGTCATCACAAGGTTCCATGATACTTCTCATCACAATGCTCAAGACCCCTGAAATCAGAGTGCTCCATGCTCTTGTCATCCCAATGCGCCATGACCCCTGTATTCACAATGCTCCTTGACGCTTGTCATCACAGTGCTCCACGACACATGTCTTCACAATGCTTCATGCCTTTGTCAGCAAAATTCTACATGACCTTGTCATTACAATCCTCTATGTGCTTGTCATCACAGTACTCCATTTCCATTGTCATCATAATTCTCCATGAACTTTGGGATCACATTTCTTCATGCCCTTCTTATCACAATACTCCATGCTCCTTGAAATAAAAATGATCCATGACCTGTGTCATCTCAATGCTCCAAACCCTTGTGATCACAATGTTCCATAACACTGGTCATCACAACGCTCCATGATGCCTGTCATCACAATACTCCTTGCCCTTTTCATCACAATGCTCCATGACCTTTGTCATCACAATTCTCAATACACTTGTCATCACAATGCTCCCTGACACTTGTCGTCAGAATGCTCCTTGAACACTGTCATGAAAAGGCTCCATGCCTTTTTCATCACAATGTCCCATGCCGTTTTCATCACAATGCTCCATGCCATTGTCATCAGAATACTGCACAAGTTTGTCATCAAAATGCTCCATGACCCTTGTCATCACAATTCTCCATGCACTTGTCAGCACAATGCTCCCTGACCCTTGTCATCACAATGCTCCATGCCAGTGTCATCACAATGCGCCATTCCAACTGTCATCGCAATACTCCATGAAAGTTATTAGACCAATGTTCCATGCCCTTGTCATCACAATGCTCCATGCCATTGTTATCACAGTGCTCCATGACCCCTGTCATCACAATGCTCCGTGACTCCAGTCATCACAATGCTTCATGACCTTTGTCATCCCAATGGTCCATGCCCTCATCATCAACAGTCTCTGTGACTTTTTAACCACAATGCTCCATGAATTTTTCATCACAATGCTCTTTGTCCCTTGTCATCACAATGCTCCATGCACTTGTCAGCACAATGCTCCATGACACATGTCATCACAATGCACCATGCGCTTGTCATTACAGTGCTCCACAATCTTGTCATCACAATGCTCCTTAAAATTTGTCATCACAATGCTCCTTGCACTTCTCATTAAAATGCTCTCTCACCACTGATATCACAATTCTAAATCACTATTTGTCACAATACTCCCACACCGCTGTCATCACAATGTTCCATGACTCCTGTCATCACAATGCTACATGCACTTATCATCACAATGTTCAATGACCCCTGACATCACAGTGTTCCATAACACCTGTCATCAAAATGTTCCATGACACTTTTCATCAAATTGCTCCATGACCCTGTTATCAGAATTCTCCCTGCCCTTCTCATTAAAATGCACAATGCCCTTGCCATCAAAATGCTCCATGACATTTGTCATCACAAAGATCCTTGACCCTTGGCATCACAGTGCTCCATGTCATTTTCTTCACAATGCTCCATGAACGCTCTCATCACATTGCTCCATGCCCTTGTCTTCACAAAGCTCCATGCCACATGTCATAAGAATGCTCTATGGACTTCTCATCACAATGCGCCAAGCCCTTGCCATCACGATATTCCATGGCCTTGTCGTCACAAAGCTCCATGACCCTTCTCATCACAATGCTCCAAGAACCCTGTAATCACAATGTTCTATGCCCATTTTCATCTCAATGATCTATGAACCCTGTGATCACAATGCACCATGCCCATCATCATAATGCTTCATGCTATTGTCATCACAATGAAATCAAAATGCTCCATGACCTCTGTCATAACAATGCTCCAAACCCTTGTGATCACAATATTCCATAACACTTGTCATCACAATGCCCCATGATGCTCATCATCACAATTATCCATGGTCTTCTCATCACAATGCTCCATGCCCTTGTCATCACAAAGCTCCATGACACTTGTCATCACAATGCTCGATGCCCTTCTCATCACAATGCTCCATGCCATTGTCATTACAATCCTGCATGACACATGTATCACAGTGTTCCTTGCCCTTGTCATCATAATGCTCCATGCCCACTCTCATCACAATAATTCATGAAACATTTCACACCAATGTTCCATGACCTTCTCATCAAAATGCTCCATTACCCCTGTCATAACAATGCACCATGACCCTTGCCATCACAGTGTTCCACGGCCTAGTCATCACAAGATTCCATGACACTTGTCATCACAATGCTGAAGACCACTGTAATCACAATGCTCCATGCACTTTTCATCACAAAGCTCCATGACGCATGTCATCAGAATGTTGCATGGCATTCTCATCACAATGCTCCATGCCCTTGTCATCACAATGCTCCACGCCCTTGTTATCACAATGTTCCAAGACCCCTGTAATCAGAATGCTCCATGCCCGTTTACATCATTATGCTCCATGAGACCTGTCATCACAAGGCTCCATGGATTTCTCATCACAATGCTCCAGGAAATTGTCATGAAAATGCTTCACGACATAGTCATGGGAATTCTCAACGGCCCTTGTCATCATAATGCTCCTTGCCCTAGTCATCACAATACTCCATTATATTTGTCATCACAATACTCCCTTACATTTGGAATCACAATGCTACATGCCATTGTCATCGCAATGGACCATGACATATGTCATCACAATGCTCCCTGACACCTGTCTTCACAATAATCCATGCCCTTGTCATCACAATGCTCCATGCCCTTGTCATCACAATGCACCATGTCCACTGTCATCACAATAATCTGTGAAACTTTTCAGACGAATGCTCCATGACCCTGTCATCACAATGCTCCATGCCCTTGTCATCATAATGCTCTAAGACCCCTGTAAACACAATGCTCCATGCCACTTTTCATCTCAATGCTCCATGAACCCTGTCATCACAATGCACCATGCCCATCATCATAATGCTTCAGGCTATTGTCATCACAATGAAATTAATATTCTCCATGACCTCTGTCATCATAATGCTCCAAACCCTTGTGATCACAATGTTCCATAACACGTATCATCACAACACCCCATGACGCACATCATCACAATTATCCATGGCCTTCTCATCACAATGCTCCATGATCTTTGTCATCACAATGCTCAATACACTTGTCATCACAATGCTCCCTGACACTTGTAGTCAGTATGCTCCTTGAACCCTGTCATGACAAGGCTCCATGCCTTTTTCATCACAATAATCCATGCCCTTTTCATCACAATGCTCCAAGATCCCTGTAATCACAATGCTCCAAGCCCTTGTCATCAAGAACTATATAACGCATGTCATCAGAATGCTTCATGGCCTTCTCATCACAATGCTCCATGCCCTTGTCATCACAGTGCTCCAAGACCCCTGTAATCACAATGCTCCATGAGACTTGTCATCTCAAGTCTCCATGGTCTTCTCATCACAATGCTCCACGACCTTGTCATCACCATGCTCCGTTCCGTTGTCATCAGAATGCTCCATGGCCCCTGTCATCACAATAATCCATGAATATTTTCAGCCCAATGCTCCACGACTTTCTCATCACAATGCTCCATGGCCAATATCATCACAATGCTCCATGACCACTGTCATCACAACACTCCATGACACCTGACAACAAAATGATCCAGGACTCTTGTCATCACAATGCTCCATTCCCTAGTCATCACAATGTTCCATGACCCCTGTCATCACAACACTTTATGAACATATTCAGCACAGTGCTCCATGACCCATGTCATCACAATGATCCATGACCTTGTCATCCCAATGCTCAATGACACATGTATTCACAATGATCTGTGACGCTTGTCATCACAGTGCTCCATGACACATGTCATCACAATGCTCCATGCCATTGTCTGCAAAATGGTACATGAACTTGTCATTACAATGCTCTATGCGCTTGTCATCACAATACTCCGTTAACATTGTCATCACAATCCTCCATGAACCTTGGGATCACATTACTCCATGCCCTGGTCATCACACTGCTCCATGCTCCTTGAAATCAAAATGATCCATGACCTCTGTCATCACAATGCTCCAAACCCTTGTGATCACAGTGTTCCATAACACTTGTTATCACAACGCTCCATGATGCCTGTCATCACAATACTCCATGCCGTTTTCATCACAATGCTCCATGACCTTTGTCATCACAATTCTCAATACACTTGTCATCAAAATGCTCCCTGACATTTGTCATCAGAATGCTCCTTGAAACCTGTCACGAAAAGGCTCTATGGTTTTTCATCACAGTGCCCCATGCCATTTTCTTCCCAATGTTCCATGCCATTTTCATCAAAATACTCCACAAGCTTGTCATCAGAATGCTCCATGACCCTTGTCATCACAATTCTCCATGCACTTGTCAGCACAATGCTCCCTGACCCTTGTCATCACAATGCTCCAAGCCATTGTCATCACAATGCACCATTACCTTTGTCATCAGAATCCTCCATGACACTTGGCATCACAATGCTCCATGCCATTGTCATCACAATGGGCCATAACATATGTCATCACCATGCTCCCTGATACCTGTCTTCACAATACTGCATGACCTGGTCATCACTACGCTCCATGCCCTTTTCATCACTATGCGCCATTCCAACTGTCATCGCAATAATCCATGAAACATATTAGACCAATGCGCCATGCCCTTGTCATCACAATGCTCCATGCCCTTGTTCTCACAATGTTCCAAGACCCCTGTAATCAGAATGCTCCATGCCCCTTTTCATCAGTACGCTCCATGAGACTTGTCATCACAAGGCTCCATGGTTTTCTCATCACAGTGCTCCAGGAACTTGTCATCACATTGCTTCACGACCTTATCATGAAACTCTCAATGGCCCTTGTCATCATAATGCTCCAAGCCCTAGTCATCACAATGCTCCATTATATTTGTCATCACAATCCTCCATTACATTTGGCATCACAATGCTCCATGCCATTGTCATCGCAATGGACCATGACATATGTCATCACAATGCTCCCAGACACCTGTCTTCACAATAATCCATGCCCTAGTCATCACAATGCACCATGTACACTGTCATGACAATAATCTATGAAACTTGTCAGACGAATGCTCCATGACCCTTTCATCACAATGCTCCATGCCCTTGTCATCACAATGCTTCATGACCCCTGTCATCACAATGCTCCTTGACTCCAGTCATCACAATGCTTCATAACATTTGTCATCACAACGGTACATGCCCGCATCATCACAAGGCTCTGTGACCTATGTAACCACAATGCTCCATGAACTTTTAATCACAATGCTCCGTGACCCTTGTCATCACAATGCTCCATGCCTTTGTCAGAACAATGCTCCATGACCCCTGTCATCAGAATGCTCCGTGACCCCAGTCATCACAATGCTTCATAACGTTTCTCAACACAACGGTCCATGCCCGCGTCATCGCAAAGCTCTGTGACCTTTGTAACCACAATGCTCCATGAATTTTTGATCACAATGCTCCATGACCCTTGTCTTCACAATGTGCCATGCGCTTTTCATCACAATGATCCACAACCTTGTCATCGCTACGCTCCATAAACCTTGTAATCACAATGCTCCATGCACTTCTCATCCAAATGCTCTCTCACATGAGATATCACAATGTTCCATCACTAGTCATCACAATCCTCCCTCACCCCTGTTATCGCAATGTTCCATGACCCCTGTCATCACAGTGCTACATCCCCTTATCAGCACAATGTTCCATGACCCCTGACATCACAATTTTCCATAACCCCTGTCATCAAAATGCTCCATGACCCTTTTCATCCCAAAGCTCCATGACCCCTGGCATCACAATGTTCTATAACCTCTGTCATCAAAATGTTCCATGACACTTTTCATCAAATTACTACATGACCCTGTCATCAAAAGGCTCCCTGCCCTTCTCATCACAATGCACCACACCCTTGTCATCAAAATGCTTCATGACCATTGTCATCACAAAGCTCCATGACCCTTGGCATCACAATGCTCCATGTCATTGACATCACAACGCTCCATGAACACTCTCATCACATTGCTCCATGCCCTTGTCATCACAAAGTTCCATGACACTTATCATCACAATGCTCGATGCCCTTCTCATCACAATGCTCGATGCCCTTGTCATTACAATCCTCCATGACCCATGTATCACAGTGCACCGTGCCCTTGTCATCAAAATGCTCCATGCCCACACTCATCACAATAATCCATGAAATATTTCACACCAATGCACAATGCCCTTCTCATTACAATGCTCCATGACCTCTGTCATAACAATGCTCCAAACCCTTGTGATCACAATATTCCATAACACTTGTCATCACAATGCCCCATGACGCTCATCATCACAATTATCCATGGTCTTCTCATCACAATGCTCCATGCCCTTGTCATCACAAAGCTCCATGACACTTGTCATCACAATGCTCGATGCCCTTCTCATCACAATGCTCCATGCCATTGTCATTACAATCCTGCATGACACATGTATCACAGTGTTCCTTGCCCTTGTCATCATAATGCTCCATGCCCACTCTCATCACAATAATTCATGAAACATTTCACACCAATGTTCCATGACCTTCTCATCAAAATGCTCCATTACCCCTGTCATAACAATGCACCATGACCCTTGCCATCACAGTGTTCCACGGCCTAGTCATCACAAGATTCCATGACACTTGTCATCACAATGCTGAAGACCACTGTAATCACAATGCTCCATGCACTTTTCATCACAAAGCTCCATGACGCATGTCATCAGAATGTTGCATGGCATTCTCATCACAATGCTCCATGCCCTTGTCATCACAATGCTCCACGCCCTTGTTATCACAGTGTTCCAAGACCCCTGTAATCAGAATGCTCCATGCCCGTTTACATCATTATGCTCCATGAGACCTGTCATCACAAGGCTCCATGGATTTCTCATCACAATGCTCCAGGAAATTGTCATGACAATGCTTCACGACATTGTCATGGGAATTCTCAACGGCCCTTGTCATCATAATGCTCCTTGCCCTAGTCATCACAATACTCCATTATATTTGTCATCACAATACTCCCTTACATTTGGAATCACAATGCTACATGCCAATTCATCGCAATGGACCATGACATATGTCATCACAATGCTCCCTGACACCTGTCTTCACAATAATCCATGCCCTTGTCATCACAATGCTCCATGCCCTTGTCATCACAATGCACCATGTCCACTGTCATCACAATAATCTGTGAAACTTTTCAGACGAATGCTCCATGACCCTGTCATCACAATGCTCCATGCCCTTGTCATCACAAAGCTCCATGACGCATGTGATCAGAATGTTCCATGGCCTTCACATCACAATGCTCCATGCCCTTGTCATCATAATGCTCTAAGACCCCTGTAAACACAATGCTCCATGCCACTTTTCATCTCAATGCTCCATGAACCCTGTCATCACAATGCACCATGCCCATCATCATAATGCTTCAGGCTATTGTCATCACAATGAAATTAATATTCTCCATGACCTCTGTCATCATAATGCTCCAAACCCTTGTGATCACAATGTTCCATAACACGTATCATCACAACACCCCATGACGCACATCATCACAATTATCCATGGCCTTCTCATCACAATGCTCCATGATCTTTGTCATCACAATGCTCAATACACTTGTCATCACAATGCTCCCTGACACTTGTAGTCAGTATGCTCCTTGAACCCTGTCATGACAAGGCTCCATGCCTTTTTCATCACAATAATCCATGCCCTTTTCATCACAATGCTCCAAGATCCCTGTAATCACAATGCTCCAAGCCCTTGTCATCAAGAACTATATAACGCATGTCATCAGAATGCTTCATGGCCTTCTCATCACAATGCTCCATGCCCTTGTCATCACAGTGCTCCAAGACCCCTGTAATCACAATGCTCCATGAGACTTGTCATCTCAAGTCTCCATGGTCTTCTCATCACAATGCTCCACGACCTTGTCATCACCATGCTCCGTTCCGTTGTCATCAGAATGCTCCATGGCCCCTGTCATCACAATAATCCATGAATATTTTCAGCCCAATGCTCCACGACTTTCTCATCACAATGCTCCATGGCCAATATCATCACAATGCTCCATGACCACTGTCATCACAACACTTCATGACACCTGACAACAAAATGATCCAGGACTCTTGTCATCACAATGCTCCATTCCCTAGTCATCACAATGTTCCATGACCCCTGTCATCACAACACTTTATGAACATATTCAGCACAGTGCTCCATGACCCATGTCATCACAATGATCCATGACCTTGTCATCCCAATGCTCAATGACCCATGTATTCACAATGCTCTGTGACGCTTGTCCTCACAGTGCTCCATGACACATGTCATCACAATGCTCCATGCCATTGTCTGCAAAATGGTACATGAACTTGTCATTACAATGCTCTATGCGCTTGTCATCACAATACTCCATTAACATTGTCATCACAATCCTCCATGAACCTTGGGATCACATTGCTCCATGCCCTGGTCATCACACTGCTCCATGCTCCTTGAAATCAAAATGATCCATGACCTCTGTCATCACAATGCTCCAAACAATTGTGATCACAGTGTTCCAGAACACTTGTTATCACAACGCTCCATGATGCCTGTCATCACAATACTCCATGCCGTTTTCATCACAATGCTCCATGACCTTTGTCATCACAATTCTCAATACACTTGTCATCAAAATGCTCCCTGACATTTGTCATCAGAATGCTCCTTGAAACCTGTCACGAAAAGGCTCTATGGTTTTTCATCACAGTGCCCCATGCCATTTTCATCCCAATGTTCCATGCCATTTTCATCAAAATACTCCACAAGCTTGTCCTCAGAATGCTCCATGACCCTTTTCATCACAATTCTCCATGCACTTGTCAGCACAATGCTCCCTGACCCTTGTCATCACAATGCTCCAAGCCATTGTCATCACAATGCACCATTACCTTTGTCATCAGAATCCTCCATGACACTTGGCATCACAATGCTCCATGCCATTGTCTTCACAATGGGCCATAACATATGTCATCACCATGCTCCCTGATACCTGTCTTCACAATACTGCATGACCTGGTCATCACTACGCTCCATGCCCTTTTCATCACTATGCGCCATTCCAACTGTCATCGCAATAATCCATAAAACATATTAGACCAATGCGCCATGCCCTTGTCATCACAATGCTCCATGCCCTTGTTCTCACAATGTTCCAAGACCGCTGTAATCAAAATGCTCCATGCCCCTTTTCATCAGTATGCTCCATGAGACTTGTCATCACAAGGCTCCATGGTTTTCTCATCACAGTGCTCCAGGAACTTGTCATCACATTGCTTCAAGACCTTATCATGAAACTCTCAATGGCCCTTGTCATCATAATGCTCCAAGCCCTAGTCATCACAATGCTCCATTATATTTGTCATCACAATCCTCCATTACATTTGGCATCACAATGCTCCATGCCATTGTCATCGCAATGGACCATGACATATGTCATCACAATGCTCCCTGACACCTGTCTTCACAATAATCCATGCCCTTGTCATCACAATGCACCATGTACACTGTCATGACAATAATCTATGAAACTTGTCAGACCAATGCTCCATGACCCTTTCATCACAATGCTCCATGCCCTTGTCATCACAATGCTTCATGACCCCTGTCATCACAATGCTCCTTGACTCCAGTCATCACAATGCTTCATAACATTTGTCATCACAACGGTACATGCCCGCATCATCACAAAGCTCTGTGACCTATGTAACCACAATGCTCCATGAACATTTAATCACAATGCTCCGTGACCCTTGTCATCACAATGCTCCATGCCTTTGTCAGAACAATGCTCCATGACCCCTGTCATCAGAATGCTCCGTGACCCCAGTCATCACAATGCTTCATAACGTTTCTCAACACAACGGTCCATGCCCGCGTCATCGCAAAGCTCTGTGACCTTTGTAACCACAATGCTCCATGAATTTTTGATCACAATGCTCCATGACCCTTGTCTTCACAATGTGCCATGCGCTTTTCATCACAATGATCCACAACCTTGTCATCGCTATGCTCCATAAACCTTGTAATCACAATGCTCCATGCACTTCTCATCCAAATGCTCTCTCACATGAGATATCACAATGTTCCATCACTAGTCATCACAATCCTCCCTCACCCCTGTTATCGCAATGTTCCATGACCCCGGTCATCACAGTGCTACATCCCCTTATCAGCTCAATGTTCCATGACCCCTGACATCACAATTTTCCATAACCCCTGTCATCAAAATGCTCCATGACCTTTTTCATCCCAAAGCTCCATGACCCCTGGCATCACAATGTTCTATAACCTCTGTCATCAAAATGTTCCATGACATTTTTCATCAAATTACTACATGACCCTGTCATCAAAAGGCTCCCTGCCCTTCTCATCACAATGCACCACACCCTTGTCATCAAAATGCTTCATGACCATTGTCATCACAAAGCTCCATGACCCTTGGAATCACAATGCTCCATGTCATTGACATCACAACGCTCCATGAACACTCTCATCACATTGCTCCATGCCCTTGTCATCACAAAGTTCCATGACACTTATCATCACAATGCTCGATGCCCTTCTCATCACAATGCTCGATGCCCTTGTCATTACAATCCTCCATGACCCATGTATCACAGTGCACCGTGCCCTTGTCATCAAAATGCTCCATGCCCACACTCATCACAATAATCCATGAAATATTTCAGACCAATGCACAATGCCCTTCTCATTACAATGCTCCATTACCTCTGTCATAACAATGCTCCATGACCCCTGCCATCAAAATGTTCCACGGCCTTGTCATCACAAGGCTTCATGACCCTTGTCATCACAATGCTCCAAGACCCATGTAATCACAATGCTCCATGCCCTTGTCATCACAAAGCTCCATGACGCATGGCATTCGAATGTTCCATGGCCTTCTCCTCACAATGCTCCATGCCCTTGTCATCACAATACTCCAAGACCCCTGTAATCACAGTGCTCCATGCACCTTTTCAACAGAATGCTCCATGAGACTTGTCATCACATGTCTCCATTGTCATCTCATCACAATGCTCCAAGACCTTGTCATCACCATGCTCCATTCCCTTGTCATCACAATGCTCCATGACCCATGTCATCACAATACTCCATGAACATTTTCAGCCCAATGCTCCATGACATTCTCATGACAGTGCTCCATGACCAATATCATCACAATGCTCCATGACCACTGTCATCACAACACTCCATAACACCTGACAACACAATGATCCGGGACTCTTGTAATCACAATGCTCCAAGACCCCTGTCATCACATACTCCATGAACATTTTCAGCCTAGTGTTCCATGCCCCTTTTCATCACAATGCTCCATGAACCCTGTCATCACAATGAACCATGCCCATCATCATAATTCTTCAGGCTATTGTCATCACAATGAAATAATAATGCTCCATGACCTCTGTCATCACAATGCTCCAAACCCTGGTGATCACAATGTTGCATAACACTTATCATCACAAAACCCCATGACGCTAATCATCACTATTATCCATGGTCTTCTCATCACAAGGCTCCATAACCTATGTCATCACAATTGTCAATACTCTTTTCATCACAATGCTCCCTGACACTTGTCGTCAGTATGCTCCATGAACTCTGTCATGACAAGGCTCCATGCCTTTTTCATTACAATGAACCATGCCCTTTTCATCACAGTGCTCCAAGACCCCTGTAATCATAATGTTCCTTGCCCTTGACATCACAAAACTCCATGATGCATATCATCAGAATGTTCCATGCACTTCTCATCACAATGCTCCATGCCCTTGTCATCACAATGCTCCAAGACCCCTGTAATCACAATGCTCCATGCCCCTTTTCATCTCAATGCTCCATGAACACTGTCATAACAATGCACCATGCCCATCATCATAATGCTTCAGGCTATTGTCATCACAGTGAAATCAAAATGCTCCATGACCTCTGTCATCACAATGCTCCAAACCCTGGTGATCACAATGTTGCAAAACACTTATCATCACAACACCCCATGACGCTCATCATCACAATTATCCATGGTCTTCTCATCACAATGCTCCATGACCTTTGTGATCACAATTCTCAATACACTTGTCATCACAATGCTCCTTGACACTTGTCGTCAGAATGCACCTTGAACCCTGTGACGAAAAGGCTCCATGGCTTTTTCATCACAAAGCCCCATGCTGTTTTCATCCCAATGCTCCATGCCATTGTCATCAAAATTCTACACAAGCTTGTCATCAGAGTGCTCCATGAACCTTGTCATCACAATTCTCCATGCACTTGTCAGCACAATGCTCCCTGACCCTTGTCATCACAATGATGCAAGCCATTGTCATCACAATGTGCCATTCCAACTCTCATCACAATAATCCATGAAACTTATTAGACCAATGCTCCTTGCCCTTGTTATCACAATGTTCCAAGACCCCTGTAATCAGAATGCTCCATGCCCCTTTTCATCAGAATGCTCCATGAGACATGTCATCAGAAGGCTCCATGGATTTCTCATCACAATGCTCCATGACCTTTGTCATCACAATGCTCCAAGACCTATGTAATCACAATGCTTCATGCCCCTGTCATCGCAATGGACCATGGCATTTGGCATCACAATGCTCCATGCCATTGTCTTTGAAATTGACCATGACATATGTCATCACAATGCCCCCTTACACCTGTTTTCACAATAATCCTTGCCCTTGTCATCACAGTGCTCCATGCCCTTGTCATCACAATGAACCATGTCCAATGTCATCACAATAATCTATTAAACTTGTCAGACCAATGCTCCATGCCCCTGTCATCACAATGTTCCATGCCCTTATCATCACAATGCTCCATGACCCTTGTCATCACAATGCTCCGTGACTCCAGTCATCACAATGCTTCATAACGTTTGTCATCACAACGGTCCATGCCTGCGTCATCGCAAGTCTCTGTGACCTTTGTAACCACAATGCTCCATGAACTTTTCATCACAATGCTCCGTGACCCTTGTCATCACAATGCTCCATGCCTTTTTCAGAACAATGCTCCATGACCCTTGTCATCACAATGTGCCATGTGCTTTTCATCACAATGATCCACAACCTTGTCATCGCTATGCTCCATAAACCTTGTAATCACAATGCTCCATGCACTTCTCATCCAAATGCTCTCTCACATGAGATATCACAATGTTCCATCACTTGTCATCACAATCCTCCCTCACCCCTGTTATCACAATGTTCCATGACCCCTGTCATCACAATGCTACATCCCCTTATCAGCACAATTTTCCATGACCCCTGACATCAAAATGTTCCATAACCCCTGTCATCCAAATGCTCCATGACCATTTTCATCCCAAAGCTCTATGACCCCTGGCATCACAATGTTCTATAACCCCTGTCATCAAAATATTACATTGCACTTTTCATCAAATTGCTGCATGACCCTGTCATCAAAATGCTCCCTGCCATTCTCATCACAATGCACCACACACTTGTCATCAAAATGCTCCATGACCATGGTCATCACTAAGCTCCATGACCCTTGGCATCACAATGCTCCATGCCATGGACATCACAATGCTCCATGAACCCTCTCATCATATTGCTCCATGCACTTGTCATCACAAAGCTCCATGACACTTGTCATCACAATGCTCGATGCCCTTCTCATCACAATGCTCCATGTCCTTGTCATTACAATCCTCCATCACACATGTATCACAGTGTACCGTGCCCTTGTCATCAAAATGCGCCATGCCCACTGTCATCACAATAATCCATGAAACATTTCAGACCAATGCTCAATGCACTTCTCATCACAATGCTCCATTACCACTGTCAACAATGCTCCATGACCCCTGCCATCACAATGTTCCACGGCCTTGTGATCACAAGACTAAATGACCATTGTCATCACAATGCTCCAAGACCCATGTAATCACAATGCTCCATGCCCTTGTCATCACAGAGCTCCATGATGCATGTCATCAGAATGTTCCATGGCCTTCTCCTCACAATGCTACATGCCCTTGTCATCAGAATGCTCCAAGATACTCGTAATCACAATGCTCCATGCCCCTTTTCATCAGAAGGCTCCATGATATTTGTCATCACAAGTCTCCATGGTCAACTCATCACAATGCTCCAAGACCTTGTCATCACCATGCTCCATTCCCTTGTCATCACAATGCTCCATTACTCCTGTCATCACAATACTCCATGAATATTTTCAGCCCAATGCTCCATGACCTTCTCATCACAATGCTCCATGACCAATATCATCACAATGCTCCATGACCACTGTCATCACAACACTCCATGACACCTGACAACACAATGATCTGGGACTCTTGTCATCACAATGCTCCAAGACCCCTGTAATCACAATGCGCCATGACCCCTTTCATCACGATGATCCATGCCCTTGTCATCCCAATGTTCCATGACCCCTGTATTCACAGTGCTCCGTGACGCTTTTCATCACAGTGCTCCATGACACCTGTCATCACAATGCTCCATGCCTTTGTCAGCAAAATGCTACATGACCTTGTCATTACAATGCTCTATGTGATTGTCATCACAATACTCGATTACCATTGTCATCACAATCCTCCATGAACCTTGGGATCACATTGATTCATGCCCTTGTCATCACAAAGCTACATGCTCCTTGAAATCAAAATGATCCATGACCTCTGTCATCACAATGCTCCAAACACTTGTGATCACAATGTTCCATAACACTTGTCCTCACAACGCTCCAAGATGCCTGTCATCACAATATTCCATACACTTTTCATCACAATTCTCCATGACCTTTGTCATCACAATTCTCAATACACTTTTCATCACAGTGCTCCCTGACACTTGTCGTCAATATGCTCCATGAACCCTGTCATGACAAGGCTCCATGCCTTTTTCATCACAATGATCCATGCCCTTTTCATCACAATGCTCCAAGACACCTGTAATCACAATGCTCCATGCACTTGCCATCCAAAGCTCCATGACGCATGTCATCAGAATGTTCCATGGACTTCTCATCACAATGCTCCCTGCTCTTGTCCTCACAAAGCACTAAGACCCCTGTAATCACAATTCTCCATGCCCCTTTTCATCTCAATGCTCTTATGAGCCCTGTCAGCACAATGAACAATGCCCATCATCATAATGCTTCAGGCAATTGTCATCACAATCAAATCAAAATGCTCCATGACCTCTGTCATCACAATGCTCAAAATCCTGGTAATCACAATGTTGCATAACTCTTATCATCACAACCCCCCATGACGCTCATCATCACAATGATCCATGGTCGTCTCATCATAAGGCTCCATGACCTTTGTCATCAATATTCTCAATAAACTTGTCATCACAATGCTCGCTGACAATTGTCAGAATGCTCCTTGAACCCTGTCACAAAAAGGCTCCATGTCTTTTTCATCACAAAGCCACATGCTGTTTTCATCCCAATGCTGCATGCCATTGTCAACAAAATACACCACAGGCTTGTTATCAGAATGCTCCATGACCCTTGTCATCACAATTCTCCATGCACTTGTCAGCACAATGCTCCCTGACCCTTATCATCACAATGCTCCAAGCCATTGTCATCACAATGCTCCATTACCATTGTCATCAGAATCCCCCATGACACTTGGCATCACAATGCTCCATGCCATTGTCATCACAATGCTCCATGTCTTTGTCAGCAAAATGCTAAATGACCTTGTCATTACAATCCTCTATGCGCTTGTCATCACAATACTCCATTTCCATTGTCATCACAATCCTCCATCAACCTTGGGATCACATTGCTTCATGCCCTTGTCATCACAATGCTCCATGCTCCTTGAAATCAAAATTATCCATGACCTCTGTCATCACAATGCTCCAAACCCTTGTGATCACATTGTTCCATAACACTTGTCATCAAAGCGCTCCATGATGCCTGTCATCACAATACTCCATACCCTTTTCATCACAATGCTCCATGACCTTTGTCATCACAATTCTCAATACACTTGTGATCACAATGCTCCCTGACACTTGTCATCAGAATGCTCCTTGAAACCCATCACGGAAAGGCTC
Organism: Mesoplodon densirostris; assembly: GCF_025265405.1. NCBI lineage: Eukaryota > Metazoa > Chordata > Mammalia > Artiodactyla > Ziphiidae > Mesoplodon > Mesoplodon densirostris. Next base: position 9,146,397 of record NW_026778195.1, on the reverse strand, counting down.
CATGCTTTTTTCATCACATTGCCCCATGCCATTTTCATCACAATGTTCCATACCATTGTCATCAAAATACTCCACAAGCTTGTCATCAGAATGCTCCCGGACCCTTGTCATCACAATGCTCCATTACCTTTCTCATCAGAATCCTCCATGACACTTGGCATCACAGTGCTACATGCCATTGTCATCACAATGGGCCATTACATATGTCATCACAATGCTCCCTGACACTTATCTTCACAATACTGCATGACCTGGTCATCACAATGCTCCATGCCCTTGTTATCACAATAGGCCGTTCCAACTGTCATCGCATCAAACCATGAAAGTTATTAGACCAATGTTCCATGCCCTTGTCATCACAATGCTCCATGCCCTTGTTATCACAATGCTCCATGACCCCTGTCATCACAATGCTCCGTTACTCCAGTCATCACAATGCTTCATGAACTTTGTCATCACAGTGGTCCATGCCCTCACCATCAACAGTCTCTGTGACCATTTTAAACCCAATGCTCCATGAACTTTTCATCACAATGCTCTTTGACCCTTGTCATCACAATGCTCTATGCCTTTCTCAGCACAATGCTCCATGACCCTGGTCATCACACTGCTCCATGCCCCTTTTCATCTCAATGCTCCCTGAACCCTGTCATCACAGTGCACGATGCCCATCATCATAATACTTCAGTCTATTGTCATCACAATGAAATTAATATTCTCCATGACCTCTGACATCATAATGCTACAAACCCTTGTGATCACAATGTTCCATAAAACTTATCATCACAGCACCCCATGACGCTCATCATCACAATTATCCATGGACTTATCATCACAATGCTCCATGATCTTTGTCATCACGATGCTCAATACACTTTTCATCACAATGCTCCCTGACACTTGTCGTCAGTATGCTCCATGAACCCTGTCAAGACAAGGCTCCATGCCTTTATCATCACAATGATCCATGCCTTTTCATCGCAATGCTCCAAGACCCCTGCAATCACAATGCTCCATGCACTTCTCATCCAAATGCTCTCTCACATGAGATATCACAATGTTCCATCACTAGTCATCACATTCCTCCCTCAACCCGGTTATCACAATGTTCCATGACCCCTGTTATCACAATGCTACATCCCCTTATCAGCACAATGTTCCATGACCCCTGACATCACAATGTTCCATAACCACTGTCATCAAAATGCTCCATGACCCTTTTCATCCCAAAGCTCCATGACCCCTGGAATCACACTGTTCTATAACCACTGTCATCAAAATGTTCCATTGCACTTTTCATCAAATTGCTGCATGACTCTGTCATCAAAATGCTCCCTGCCCTACTCATAACAATGCACCACACGCTGGTCATCAAAATGCTCCATGACCTTTGTCATCACAAAGCTCCATGACCCTTGGCATCACAATGCTCCATGTCATTGTCATCACAATGCTCCATGAAACCTCTCTTCACATTGCTCCATGCCCTTGTCATCACAAATCTCCATGACACTTGTCATCACAATGCTCGATGCCCTTCTCATCATAATACTCCATGTCCTTGTCATTACAATCCTCCATGACCCATGTATCACAGTGTACCGTGCCATTGTCATCACAATGCTCCATGCCCACTCTCATCACAATAATCCATGAAACATTTCAGACCAATGCTCAATGCCCTTCTCATCACAATGCTCCATTACCTCTATCAACAATGCTCCATGACCCCTGCCATCACAATGTTCCACAGCCTTGTGATCACAAGGCTCCATGACCATTGTCATCACAATGCTCCAAGAGCCATGTAATCACAATGCTCCATGACCTTGTCATCACAAAGCTCCATGACACATGTCATCAGAATGTTCCATGGCCTTCTCCTCACAATGCTCCATGCCCTTGTCATCACAATGCTCCATACCCTCGTAATCACAATGCTCCATGCCCCTTTTCATCAGAATGCTCCATGAGACTTGTCATCACAAGTCTCCATGGTCATCTCATCACAATGCTCCAAGACCTTGTCATCACCATGCTCCATTCCCTGGTCATCACAATGCTCCATGACCCCTGTCATCACAAGGCTCCATGGCCTTCTCATCACAATGCTCCAAACCCCTGTAATCACAATGCTCCATGCCCCTTTTCATCACAATGCTCCATGAACCCTGTCATCACTATGAACCATGCCCATCATCATAATGCTTCAGGCTATTGTCATCACAATGAAATCAAAATGCTCCATGACCTCTGTCATCACAATGCTCCAAACCCTGGTGATCACAATGTTGCATAACACTTATCATCACAAAACCCCATGACGCTAATCATCACTATTATCCATGGTCTTCTCATCACAAGGCTCCATGACCTTTGTCATCACAATTTGCAATACTCTTTTCATCACAATGCTCCCTGACACTTGTCGTCAGTATGCTCCATGAACTCTGTCATGACAAGGCTCCATGCCTTTTTCATCACAATGATCCATGCCCTTTTCATCACAGTGCTCCAAGACCCCTGTAATCATAATGCTCCTTGCCCTTGTCATCACAAAGCTCCATGATGCATATCATCAGAATGTTCCATGCACTTCTCATCACAATGCTCCATGCCCTTGTCATCACAATGCTCCAAGACCCCTGTAATCACAATGCTCCATGCCCCTTTTCATCTCAATGCTCCATGAACACTGTCATAACAATGCACCATGCCCATCATCATAATGCTTCAGGCTATTGTCATCACAGTGAAATCAAAATGCTCCATGACCTCTGTCATCACAATGCTCCAAACCCTGGTGATCACAATGTTGCAAAACTCTTATCATCACAACACCCCATGACGCTCATCATCACAATTATCCATGGTCTTCTCATCACAATGCTCCATGACTTTTGTGATCACAATTCTCAATACACTTGTCATCACAATGCTCCTTGACACTTGTCGTCAGAATGCACCTTGAACCCTGTGACGAAAAGGCTCCATGCCTTTTTCATCACAAAGCCCCATGCTGTTTTCATCCCAATGCTCCATGCCATTGTCAACAAAATACTACACAAGCTTGTCATCAGAGTGCTCCATGACCCTTGTCATCACAATTCTCCATGCACTTGTCAGCACAATGCTCCCTGACCCTTGTCATCACAATGATCCAAGCCATTGTCATCACAATGCTCCATTACCTTTGTCATTAGAATCCTCCATGACACTTGGAATCACAATGCTCCAAGCCATTGTCATCACAGTGGGCCATTACATATGTAATCACAATGCTCCCTGACACCTCTCTTCACAATACTGCATGAACTGGTAATTAGAATGCTCCATGCTCTTGTCTTCATAATGTGCCATTCCAACTGTCATCACAATAATCCATGAAACTTATTAGACCAATGCTCCATGCCCTTGTCATCACATTGCTCCATGCTCTTGTTATCACAATGTTCTAAGACCCCTGTAATCAGAATGCCCCATGCCCCTTTTCATCAGTATGCTCCATGAGACTTGTCATCGCAAGGCTCCATGGTTTTCTCATCACAATGCTCCAGGACCTTGTCATCACAATGGTTCACGACATTGTCATGAAAATACTCAATCGCCCTTGTCTTCATAATGCTCCATGCCCTAGTCATCACAGTGCTCCATTATATTTGTCATCACAAATCTCCCTTGCATTTGGCATCACTATGCTCCATGCTATTGTCATCGCAATGGACCATGACATATTTCATCACAATGACCCCTGATACCTGTCTTCACAATACTCCATGCCCTTGTCATCACAATGCTCTATGCGCTTTTCATCACAATGCACCATGTCCACTGTCATCACAATAATCTATGAAACTTGTCAGACCAATTCTCCATGCCCCTGTCATAACTATAATCCATGACCTTGTCATCACAATGCTCCATGACCCCTGTCATCACAATAATCCATGAACATTTTCAGCCCAGTGCTCCTTGACCCTTGTCATCACAATGATCCATGCACTTGTCATCCCAATGTTCCATGACGCTTGTAATCACAGTGCTCCATGACATCTGTCATCACAATGCTCCATGCCTTTGTCAGCAAAATGCTACATGACCTTGTCATTACAATGCTCTATGCACATGTCATCACAATACTCCATTACCATTGTCATCACAATCCTCCAGGAACCTTGGGATCACATTGCTTCAGGCCCTTTTCATCAAAATGCTCCATGCTCCTTGAAATCAAATTGATCCATGACCTCTGTCATCACAATGCTCCAAACACTTGTGATCAAAATGTTCAATAACACTTGTCCTCACAACGCTCCATGATGCTTGTCATCACAATACTCCATGCCATTTTCATCACAATGCTCCATGAACTTTGTCATCACAATTCTCCATACACTTGTCATCAAAATGCTCCCTGACACTTGTCGTCAGAATGCTCCTTGAACTGTGTCACGAAAAGGCTCCATGCCATTTTCATCACAAATCCACATGCCGTTTTCATCCCAGTGCTCCATGCCATTGTCATCAAAATACTCCACAAGCTTGTCATCAGAATGCTCCATGACGCTTGTCATCACAATTCTCCGTGCACTTGTCAACAAAATGCTCCCTGACCCTTATCATCACAATGCTCCAAGCCATTGTCATCACAATGCTCCATTACCTTTGTCATCAGAATCCTCCATGACACTTGGCATCACAATGCTCCATGCCATTGTCATCACAATGGGCCATTACATATGTCATCACAATGCTCCCTGACACCTCTCTTCACAATACTGCATAACCTGGTCATCACAATGCTCCATGCCCTTGTCATCACAATGTGCCATTCCAACTCTCATCACAATAATCCATGAAACTTATTAGACCAATGCTCCTTGCCCTTGTTATCAAAATGTTCCAAGACCCCTGTAATCAGAATGCTCCATGCCCCTTTTCATCAGAATGCTCCATGAGACATGTCATCAGAAGGCTCCATGGATTTCTCATCACAATGCTCCATGACCTTTGTCATCACAATGCTCCAAGACCCATGTAATCACAATGCTTCATGCCCCTGTCATCGCAGTGGACCATGACATTTGGCATCACAATGCTCCATGCCATTGTCTTTGAAATTGACCATGACATATGTCATCACAATGCCCCCTTACACCTGTTTTCACAATACTCCTTGCCCTTGTCATCACAATGCTCCATGCCCTTGTCATCACAATGCACCAGGTCCAATGTCATCACAATAATCTATTAAACTTGTCAGACCAATGCTCCATGCCCCTGTCATCACAATGTTCCATGCCCTTGTCATCACAATGCTCCATGACCCTTTTCATCACAATGCTCCGTGACTCCAGTCATCACAATGCTTCATAACGTTTGTCATCACAACGGTCCATGCCTGCATCATCGCAAGGCTCTGTGACCTTTGTAACCACAATGCTCCATGAACTTTTCATCACAATTCTCCGTGACCCTTGTCATCACAATGCTCCATGCCTTTTTCAGAAAAATGCTCCATGACCCTTGTCATCACAATGTGCCATGTGCTTTACATCACAATGATCCACAACCTTGTCATCACTATGCTCCATAAACCTTGTAATCACAATGCTCCATGCACTTCTCATCCAAATGCTCTCTCACATGAGATATCACAATGTTCCATCACTTGTCATCACAATCCTCCCTCACCCCTGTTATCACAATGTTCCATGACCCCTGTCATCACAATGCTACATCCCCTTATCAGCACAATTTTCCATGACCCATGACATCAAAATGTTCCATAACCCCTGTCATCAAAATGCTCCATGACCATTTTCATCCCAAAGCTCTATGACCCCTGGCATCACAATGTTCTATAACCCCTGTCATCAAAATATTACATTACACTTTTCATCAAATTGCTGCATGACCCTGTCATCAAAATGCTCCCTGCCCTTCTCATCACAATGCACCACACACTTGTCATCAAAATGCTCCATGACCATGGTCATCACTAAGCTCCATGACCCTTGGCATCACAATGCTCCATGCCATGGACATCACAATGCTCCATGAACCCTCTCATCACATTGCTCCATGCACTTGTCATCACAAAGCTCCATGACACTTGTCATCACAATGCTCGATGCCCTTCTCATCACAATGCTCCATGTCCTTGTCATTACAATCCTCCATCACCCATGTATCACAGTGTACGGTGCCCTTGTCATCAAAATGCGCCATGCCCACTGTCATCACAATAATCCATGAAACATTTCAGACCAATGCTCAATGCACTTCTCATCACAATGCTCCACTACCACTGTCAACAATGCTCCATGACCCCTGCCATCACAATGTTCCACGGCCTTGTGATCAAAAGACTAAATGACCATTGTCATCACAATGCTCCAAGACCCATGTAATCACAATGCTCCATGCCCTTGTCATCACAGAGCTCCATGACGCATGTCATCAGAATGTTCCATGGCCTTCTCCTGACAATGCTCCATGCCCTTGTCATCACAATGCTCCAAGACACTCGTATTCACAATGCTCCATGCCCCTTTTCATCAGAAGGCTCCATGATATTTGTCATCACAAGTCTCCATGGTCAACTCATCACAATGCTCCAAGACCTTGTCATCACCATGCTCCATTCCCTTGTCATCACAATGATCCATGACTCCTGTCATCACAATACTCCATGAACATTTTCAGCCCAATGCTCCATGACCTTCTCATCACAATGCTCCATGACCAATATCATCACAATGCTCCATGACCACTGTCATCACAACACTCCATGACACCTGACAACACAATGATCCGGGACTCTTGTCATCACAATGCTCCAAACCCCTGTAATCACAATGCTCCATGCCCCTTTTCATCACAATGCTCCATGAACCCTGTCATCACAATGAACCATGCCCATCATCATAATGCTTCAGGCTATTGTCATCACAATGAAATCAAAATGCTCCATGACCTCTGTCATCACAATGCTCCAAACCCTGGTGATCACAATGTTGCATAACACTTATCATCACAAAACCCCATGACGCTAATCATCACTATTATCCATGGTCTTCTCATCACAAGGCTCCATGACCTTTGTCATCACAATTCTCAATACTCTTTTCATCACAATGCTCCCTGACACTTGTCGTCAGTATGCTCCATGAACTCTGTCATGACAAGGCTCCATGCCTTTTTCATCACAATGATCCATGCCCTTTTCATCACAGTGCTCCAAGACCACTGTAATCATAATGCTCCTTGCCCTTGTCATCACAAAGCTCCATGATGCATATCATCAGAATGTTCCATGCACTTCTCATCACAATGCTCCATGCCCTTGTCATCACAATGCTCCAAGACCCCTGTAATCACAATGCTCCATGCCCCTTTTCATCTCAATGCTCCATGAACACTGTCATAACAATGCACCATGCCCATCATCATAATGCTTCAGGCTATTGTCATCACAGTGAAATCAAAATGCTCCATGACCTCTGTCATCACAATGCTCCAAACCCTGGTGATCAAAATGTTGCAAAACACTTATCATCACAACACCCCATGACGCTCATCATCACCATTATCCATGGTCTTTTCATCACAATGCTCCATGACCTTTGTCATCACAATTCTCAATACACTTGTCATCACAATGCTCCCTGACACTTGTCGTCAGAATGCACCTTGAACCCTGTGACGAAAAGGCTTCATGCCTTTTTCATCACAAAGCCCCATGCTGTTTTCATCCCAAAGCTCCATGCCATTGTCATCAAAATACTACACAAGCTTGTCATCAGAATGCTCCATGACCCTTGTCATCAAAATTCTCCATGCACTTGTCAGCACAATGCTCCCTGACCCTTGTCATCACAATGCTCCAAGCCATTGTCATCACAATGCTCCATTACCATTGTCATCAGAATCCTCTATGACACTTGGCATCACAATGCTCCATGCCATTGTCATCACAATGCTCCATGTCTTTGTCAGCAAAATGCTAAATGACCTTGTCATTACAATCCTCTATGCGCTTGTCATCACAATACTCCATTTCCATTGTCATCACAATCCTCCATCAACCTTGGGATCACATTGCTTCATGCCCTTGTCATCACAATGCTCCATGCTCCTTGAAATCAAAATTATCCATGACCTCTGTCATCACAATGCTCCAAACACTTGTGATCACATTGTTCCATAACACTTGTCATCACAACGCCCCATGATGCCTGTCATCACAATACTCCATGCCCTTTTCATCACAATGCTCCATGACCTTTGTCATCACAATTCTCAATACACTTGTGATCACAATGCTCCCTGACACTTGTCATCAGAATGCTCCTTGAAACCCATCACGAAAAGGCTCCATGCTTTATTCATCACAATGCCCCATGCCATTTTCATCACAATGTTCCATACCATTGTCATGAAAATACTCCACAAGCTTGTCATCAGAATGCTCCATGACCCTTGTCATCATAATTCTCCATGCACTTGTCAGCACAATGCTCCCTGACCCTTGTCATCACAATGATCCAAGCCATTGTCATCACAATGCTCCATTACCTTTGTCATCAGAATCCTCCATGACACTTGGCATCACAATGCTCCATGCCATCCTCATCACAATGGGCCATTACATATGTGATCACAATGCTCCCTGACACCTGTCTTCACAATACGGCATGACCTGGTCATCACAATGCTCCATGCCCTTGTCATCACAGTGTGCTATTCCAACTGTCATCGCAATACTCCATGAAATTTATTAGTCCAATGTTCCATGCCCTTGTCATCACAATGCTCCATGCCCTTGTTATCACAATGCTCCATGACCCCTGTCATCACAATGCTCCGTGACTCCAGTCATCACAATGCTTCATGACCTTTGTCATCCCAATGGTCCATGCCCTTGTCATCAACAGTCTCTGTGACGTTTTTAACCACAATGTTCCATGAACTTTTCATCACAATGCTCTTTGACCCTTGTCATCACAATGCTCTATGCCTTACTCAGCACAGTGCTCCATGACGCTTGTCACCACAATGCTCCATGCGCTTGTCAGCCCAATGCTCCATGACACATGTCATCACAATGCACCATGCGCTTGTCATCACAGTGATCCACAACACTGTCATCACAATGCTCCATAAAATTTGTCATCACAATGCTCCATGCACTTCTCATCAAAATGCTCTCTCACCACTGATATCACAATGCTACATCACTATTTGTCACAATACTCCCTCACCCCTGTCATCACAATGTTCCATGGCTCCTGTCATCACAATGCTACATGCACTTATCATCACAATGTTCGATGACCCCTGAAATCACAATGTTCCATAACACCTGTCATCAAAATGTTCCATGACACTTTTCATCAAATTGCTCCATGACCCTGTCATCAGAATGCTCCCTGCCCTTCTCATCACAATGCACAACGCCCTTGCCATCAAAATGCTCCATGACCTTTGTCATCACAAAGATCCATGACCCTTGGCATCACAATGCTCCATGTCATTGTCATCACAATGCTCCATGAACACTCTCATCACATTGCTCCATGCCCTTGTCTTCACATAGCTCCATGACACATGTCATCAGAATGCTCCATGCCCTTGCCATCACAATGCTCCATTACCCCTTTCATAACAATGCACCATGACCCCTGCCATCACGATGTTCCATGGCCTTGTCATCACAAGGCTCTATGACCCTTCTCATCACAATGCTCCAGTAACACTGTAATCACAATGCTCTATGCCCCTTTTCCTCTCAATGATCCATGAACCCTGTCATCAAAATGCACCATGCCCATCATCATAATGCTTCATGCTATTGTCATAACAACGAAATGAAATTGTTCCATGACCTCTGTCATAACAATGCTTCAAACCCTTGTGATCACAATATTCCATAACACTTGTCATCACAATGCCCCATGAGGCTCGTCATCACAATTATCCACGGTCTTCTCATCACAATGCTCCATGACCTTCGTCATCACAATGCTCAATACACATGTCATCAACATGCTCCCTGACATTTGTTGTCTGTATGCTCCTTGAACCCTGTCATGACAAGGCTGCATGCCTTTTTCATCACAGTGATCCATGCCCTTTTCATCACAGTGCTCCAAGTCCCATGTAATCACAGTGGTCCATGCCATTGTCATCACAAAGCTCAATGACGCATGCCATCAGAATGCTCCTTGGTCTTCTCTTCACAATGCTCCATGCCCTTGTCTTCACAATGTTCCAAGACCCCTGTAATCACAATGCTCCATTCCCCTTTTAATCAGTTTGCTCCATGAGACTTGTCATCTCAAGGCTCCATGGTTTTGTCATCACAATGCTCCAGGACCTTGTCATCACAATGCTTCACGACATTGTCATCAAAATTTTCAATGGCCCTTGTCATCATAATGCTCCAAACCTTAATCATCACAATGCTCCATTATATTTGTCATCACAATCCTCCATTACATTTGGTATCACAAAGCTCCATGCCATTGTCATCGCCATGGACCATGACATAAGTCATCACAATGCTCCCTGACACCTGTCTTCACAATACTCCATGCCCTTATCATCACAATGCTCCATGCCCTTGTCATCACAATGCACCATGCCCACTCTCATCACAATAATCTATGAAACTTGTCAGACCAATGCTCCATGCCACTGTCATTACAATGCTCCATGCCCTTGTCATCACAATGCTCCATGACCCCTGTCATCACAATGCTCCGTGACTCCAGTCATCACAATGCTTCATAACGTTTGTCATCACATTGGTCCATGCCCGCGTCATCACAAGGCTCTGTGACCTTTGTAACCACAATGCTCCATGAACTTTTCATCACAATTCTCTGAGAAACTTGTCATCACAATGCTCCATGTCTTTGTCAGAACAATGCTCCATGACCATTGTCATCACAATGTGCCACGCACATTTCATCACAACGTTCCAAACCTTGTCATTGCAATGCTCCATAAACCTTGTAATCACAATGGTCCATGCACTTCTCATCAAAATGCTCTCTCACCACTGATATCACAATGCTACATCACTATTTGTCACAATACTCCCTCACCCCTGTCATAACAATGTTCCATGACTCCTGACATCACAATGCTACATGCACTTATCATCACAATGTTCGATGATCCCTGAAATCACAATGTTCCATAACACCTGTAATCAAAATGTTCCATGACAATTTTCATCAAATTGCTCCATGACCCTGTCATCAGAATGCTCCCTGCCCTTCTCATCACAATGCACAACGCCCTTGCCATCACAATGCTCCATGACCTTTGTCATCACAAAGATCCATGACCCTTGGCATCACAATGCTCCATGTCATTGTCATCACAATGCTCCATGAACGCTCTCATCACATTGCTCCATGCCCTTGTCTTCACATAGCTCCATGACACATGTCATCAGAATGCTCCATGGCCTTCTCATCACAATGCTCCATGCCCTTGCCATCACAATGCTCCATTACCCTTGTCTTAACAATGCTCCATGACCCCTGCCATCACGATGTTCCATGGCCTTGTCATCACAAGGCTCTATGACCCTTCTCATCACAATGCTCCAGTAACACTGTAATCACAATGCTCTATGCCACTTTTCCTCTCAATGATCCATGAAACCTGTCATCAAAATGCACCATGCCCATCATCATAATGCTTCATGCTATTGTCATAACAACGAAATCAAATTGTTCCATGACCTCTGTCATAACAATGCTCCAAACCCTTGTGATCACAATATTCCATAACACTTGACATCACAATGCCCCATGAGGCTCGTCATCACAATTATCCATGGTCTTCTCATCACAATGCTCCATGACCTTCGTCATCACAATGCTCAATACACATGTCATCAACATGCTCCCTGACACTTGTTGTCTGTATGCTCCTTGAACCCTGTCATGACAAGGCTCCATGCCTTTTTCATCACAGAGATCCATGTCCTTTTCATCACAGTGCTCCAAGTCCCATGTAATTACAGTGGTCCATGCCATTGTCATCACAAAGCTCAATGACGCATGCCATCAGAATGCTACTTGGTCTTCTCCTCACAATGCTCCATGCCCTTGTCTTCACAATGTTCCAAGACCCCTGTAATCACAATGCTCCATTCCCCTTTTAATCAGTATGCTCCATGAGACTTGTCATCTCAAGGCTCCATGGTTTTGTCATCACAATGCTCCAGGACCTTGTCATCACAATGCTTCACGACATTGTCATCAAAATTTTCAATGGCCCTTGTCATCATAATGCACCAAACCTTAATCATCACAATGCTCCATTATATTTGTCATCACAATCCTCCATTACATTTGGTATCACAAAGCTCCATGCCATTGTCATCGCCATGGACCATGACATAAGTCATCACAATGCTCCCTGACACCTGTCTTCACAATACTCCATGACCTTATCATCACAATGCTCCATGCCCTTGTCATCACAATGCACCATGCCCACTCTCATCACAATAACCTATGAAACTTGTCAGACCAATGATCCATGCCACTGACATCACAATGCTCCATGCCCTTGTCATCACAATGCTCCATGACACCTGTCATCACAATGCTCCGTGACTCCAGTCATCACAATGCTTCATAACGTTTGTCATCACAATGGTCCATGCCCGGGTCATCACAAGGCTCTGGAACCTTTGTAACCACAATGCTCCATGAACTTTTCATCACAATTCTCTGAGAAACTTGTCATCACAATGCTCCATGTCTTTGTCAGAACAATGCTCCATGACCATTGTCATCACAATGTGCCACGCACATTTCATCACAATGTTACAAAACTTGTCATTGCAATGCTCCATAAACCTTGTAATCACAATGGTCCATGCACTTCTCATCAAAATGCTCTCTCACCAGAGATGTCACAATGTTCCATCATTAGTCATCACAATACACCCTCATCCTTGTAATCACAATGTTCCATGACCCTGTCATCACAATGCTACATCCCCTTATCATCACAATGTTCCATGAACCCTGCCATCACAATGTTCCATAAGCCCTGTCATCAAAATGCTCCATGACCCTTTCCATCCCAAAGCTCCAAGACCCCTGACATCACAATGTTCTATAACCCCTGCCATCAAAATGTTCCATTACACTTTTTATCAAATTGCTGCATGACGCGGTCATCAAAATGCTCCCTGCCCTTCTCATCAAAATGCTCCATGACTTGTCATCACAAAGCTCCAAGACCCTTGGCATCACAATGCTCCATGTCATTGTCATCACAATGCTCCATGAACCCTCTCATCACATTGCTCCATGCCCTTGTCATCACACAGCTCCATGACACTTGTCATCACAATGCTCGATGCCCTTCTCATCACAATGCTCCATGCCCTTGTCATTACAGTCCTGCATGACACATGTATCACAGTGTTCCGTGCCCTTGTCATCACAATGCTCCATGCCCACTCTCATCACAATAATCCATGAAACATTTCAGACCAAATTTCCATACCCTTCTCATCACAGTGCTCCATTACCCCTGTCATAACAATGCACCATGACACCTGCTATCACAATGATCCACGGCCTAGTCATCACAAGGTTCCATGATAATTCTCATCACAATGCTCAAGACCCCTGATATCACAATGCTCCATGCCCTTGTCATCACAAAGCTCCATGACGCATGTCATCATAATGTTCCATGGCCTTCTCATCACAATGCTCCATGCCCTTGTCATCACAATGCTCCAAGACCCTTGTCATCACAATGCTCCATGCCCCTTTTCATCTCAATGCTCCATGAACCCTGTCATCACAGTGCACCATGCCAATCATCATAATGCTTCAGGCTATTGTTATCACAATGAAATCAATATTCTGCATGACCTCTGTCATCATAATGCTCCAAACCCTTGTGATCACAATGCTGCATAACACGTATCATCACAACACCCCATGACGCTCATCATCACAATTATCCATGGTCTTCTCATCACAATGCTCCATGATCTTTGTCATCATAATGCTCAATACACTTGTCATCACAATGCTCCCTGACCCTTGTCGTCAGTATGCTCCTTGAACCCTGTCATGACAAGTTTCCATGCATTTTTCATTACAATGATCCATGACCATTTCATCACAATGCTCCAAGGTCCCTGTAATCACAATGCTGTATGCCCTTTTCATCACAAAACTCCATGACGCATGTCATCAGAATGCTCCATGGCCTTCTCATCACAATGCTCTATGCCCTAGTCATAACAATGCTCCAAGACCCCTGTAATCACAATGCTCCATGCCCCTTTTCATCAGAATGCTCCATGAGACTTGCCATCACAAGTCTCCATGGTCTTCTCCTCACAATGTTCCAGGACCTTGACATCACCATGATCCATTCCCTTGTCATCACAATGCTCCATGACCCCTGTCATCACAATAATCCATGAACATTTTCAGCCCAATGCTCCACGAACTTCTCATCACAATGCTCCATTGCCAATATCATCACAATGCTCCATGACCACTGTCATCACATCAATCCATGACACCTGATCCACAATGATCCAGGACTCTTGTCATCACAATGCTCCATTAACTTGTCGTCACAATGCTACATGACACCTGTCATCACAACTCTCCATGAACATTTTCAGCCCTGTGCTCCATGACCCTTGTCATCACAATGATCAATGCCCTTGTCATCCCAATGCTCCATGAACCCTGTATTCACAATGCTCCTTGACGCTTGTCATTACAGTGCTCCATGACACATGTCATCACAATGCTCCATGCCTTTGTCAGCAAAATGCTACATGACCTTGTCATTACAATGCTCTATGCACTTGTCATCACAATACTCCTTTTCCATTGTCATCACAATCCTCCATGAACTTTGGGATCACATTGCTTCATGCCCTTGTCATCACAATGCTCCATTCTCCTTGAAATCGAAATGATCCATGACATCTGTCATCACAATGCTCCAAACAATTGTGATCACAATGTTCCATAACACTTGTCATCACAACGCTCCATGATGCCTGTCATCACAATACTCCATGCCCTTTTCATCACAATGCTCCATGACCTTTGTCACCACAATTCTCAATACACTTGTCATCACAATGCTCCCTGACACTTGTCATCAGAATGCTCGTTGAAGAGTGTCACGAAAAGGCTCCATGCCTTTTTCATCACAATGCCCCATGCCATTTTCATCACAATGCTCCATGCCATTGTCATCAAAATACTCCACAAGCTTGTCATCAGAATGCTCAATGACCCTTGTCATCACAATTCTCCATGCACTTGTCAGCACAATGCTCCCTGACCCTTGTCATCACAATGCTGCAAGCCATTGTCATCACAATGCTCCATTACCTTTGTCATTAGAATCCTCCCAGACACTTGGCATCACAATGCTCCATGCCATCCTCATCACAATGGGCCATTACATATGTGATCACAATGCTCCCTGACACCTGTCTTCACAATACGGCATGACCTGGTCATCACAATGCTCCATGCCCTTGTCATCACAGTGTGCCAGTCCAACTCTCATCTCAATACTCCATGAAAGTTATTAGACCAATGTTCCATGCCCTTGTCATCACAATGCTCCATGCCCTTGTTATCACAATGCTCCATGACCCCTATCATCACAATGCTCCGTGACTCCAGTCATCACAATGCTTCATGACCTTTGTCATCAAAATGGTCCATGCCATCGTCATCAACAGTCTCTGTGACCTTTTTAACCACAATGCTCCATGAACTTTTCATCACAATGCTCTTTGACCCTTGTCATCAAAATGCTCCCTGACACTTGTTGTCTGTATGCTCCTTGAACTCTGTCATGACAAGGCTCCATGCCTTTTTCATCACAATGATCCATGCACTTTTCATCACAGTGCTCCAAGACCAATGTAATCACAATGCTCCATGCACTTGTCATCACAAAGCTCAATGACGCATGCCATCAGAATGCTCCTTGGTCTTCTCCTCACCATGCTCCATGCCCTTGTCATCAAAATGTTCCAAGACCCCTGTAATCACAATGCTCCATTCCCCTTTTCTTCAGTATGCTCCATGAGACTGTCATCAAAAGGCTCCATGGTTTTGTCATCACAATGCTCCAGGACCTTGTCATCACAATGCTTCATGACCTTGTCATGAAAATTTTCAATGGCCCTTGTCATCATAATGCTCAAAGCCATAATCATCACAATGCTCCATTATTTGTCATCACAATCCTCCATTACATTTGGCATCACAATGCTCCATGCCATTGTTATCGCAATGGACCATGACATATGTCATCTCAATGCTCCCTGACACCTGTCTTCACAATACTCCATGACCTTATCATCACAATGCTCCATGCCCTTGTCATCACAATGCACCATGCCCACTCTCATCACAATAATCTATGAAACTTGTCAGACCAATGCACCATGCCCCTGTCATCACAATGCACCATGCCCTTGTCATCACAGTGCTCCATGACCCCTGTCATCACAATGCTCTGTGACTCCAGTCATCACAATGCTTCATAAAGATTGTCATCACAATGGTCCATGCCCGCGTCATCACAAGGCTCTGTGACCTTTGTAACCACAATGCTCCATGAATTTTTCATCACAATTCTCTGTGACCCTTGTCATCACAATGCTCCATGTCTTTGTCAGAACAATGCTCCATGACCATTGTCATCACAGTATGCCACATGCATTTCATCACAACTGTCCACAACCTTGTCATTGCAATGCTCCATAAACCTTGTAATCACAATGGTCCATGCACTTCTCATCAAAATGCTCTCTCACCAGAGATATCACAATGTTCCATCACTAGTCATCACAATACTCCCTCACCCCTGGTATCACAATGATCCATGACCCTGTCATCACAATGCTACATCCACTTATCATCACAATGTTCTATGACCCCTGCCATCACAATGTTCCATAAGCCCTGTCATCAAAATGCTCCATGACCCTTTCCATCCCAAAACTCCAAGACCCCTGACATCACAATGTTCTATAACCCCTGCCATCTAAATGTTCCATTACACTTTTTATCAAATTGCTGCATGACCCGGTCATCAAAATGCTCCCTACCCTTCTCATCAAAATGCTCCGTGACTTGTCATCACAAAGCTCCAAGACACTTGGCATCACAATGCTCCATGTCATTGTCATCGCAATGCTCCATGAACCCTCTCATCACATTGCTCCATGCCCTTGTCATCACAAAGCTCCATGCTCCTTGAAATCAAAATGATCCATGACCTCTGTCATCACAATGCTCCAAACACTTGTGATCACAATGTTCCATAACACTTGTCATCACAACGCTCCATGATGCCTGTCATCACAATACTCCATGCCCTTTTCATCACAATGCTCCATGACCTTTGTCACCACAATTCTCAATACACTTGTCATCACAATGCTCCCTGACACTTGTCATCAGAATGCTCCTTGAACCCTGTCACAAAAAGGCTCCATGCCTTTTTCATCACAATGCCCCATGCCATTTTCATCACAATGCTCCATGCCATTGTCATCAAAATACTCCACAAGCTTGTCATCAGAATGCTCCATGACACTTGTCATCACAATTCTCCATGCACTTGTCAGCACCATGCTCCCTGACCCTTGTCATCACAATGCTCCAAGCCATTGTCATCACAATGCTCCATTACCTTTGTCATCAGTATCCTCACTGACACTTGGCATCACAATGCTCCATGCCATCCTCATCACAATGGGCCATTACATATGTCATCACAATGCTCCCTGACACCTGTCTTCACAATACGGCATGACCTGGTCATCACAATGCTCCTTGCCCTTGTCATCCCAGTGTGCTATTCCAACTGTCATCGCAATACTCCATGAAAGTTATTAGTCCAAAGTTCCATGCCCTTGTCATCACAATGCTCCATGCCCTTGTTATCACAATGCTCCATGACCCCTGTCATCACAATGCTCCGTGACTCCAGTCATCACAATGCTTCTTGACCTTTGTCATCCCACTTGTCCATGCCCTTGTCATCAACAGTCTCTGTGACGTTTTTAACCACAATGCTCCGTGAACTTTTCATCACAATGCTCTTTGACCCTTGTCATCACAATGCTCTATGCCTTACTCAGCACAGTGCTCCATGACGCTTGTCACCACAATGCTCCATGCGCTTGTCAGCCCAATGCTCCATGACACATGTCATCACAATGCACCATGCGCTTGTCATCACAGTGCTCCACAACATTGTCATCACAATGCTCCATAAAATTTGTCATCACAATGCTCCATGCACTTCTCATCAAAATGCTCTCTCACCACTGATATCACAATGCTACATCACTATTTGTCACAATACTCCCTCACCCCTGTCATCACAATGTTCCATGGCTCCTGTCATCACAATGCTACATGCACTTATCATCACAATGTTCGATGACCCCTGAAATCACAATGTTCCATAACACCTGTCATCAAAATGTTCCATGACACTTTTCATCAAATTGCTCCATGACCCTGTCATCAGAATGCTCCCTGCCCTTCTCATCACAATGCACAACGCCCTTGCCATCAAAATGCTCCATGACCTTTGTCATCACAAAGATCCATGACCCTTGGCATCACAATGCTCCATGTCATTGTCATCACAGTGCTCCATGAACGCTCTCATCACATTGCTCCATGCCCTTGTCTTCACATAGCTGCATGACACATGTCATCAGAATGCTCCATGGCCTTCTCATCACAATGCTCCAAGCCCTGGCCATCACAATGCTCCATTACCCCTGTCATAACAATGCTCCATGACCCCTGCCATCACGATGTTCCATGGCCTTGTCATCACAAGGCTCCATGACCCTTCTCATCACAATGCTCCAAGAACACTGTAATCACAATGCTCTATGCCCCTTTTCATCTCAATGATCCATGAACCCTGTCATCACAATGCACTATGCCCATCATCATAATGCGTCATGCTATTGTCATAACAACGAAATCAAAATGTTCCATGACCTCTGTCATAACAATGCTCCAAACCCTTGTGATCACAATATTCCATAACACTTGTCATCACAATGCCCCAGTATGCTCGTCATCACAATTTTCCATGGTCTTCTCATCACAATGCTCCATGACCTTCGTCATCACAATGCTCAATACACTTGTCATCAACATGCTCCCTGACACTTGTTGTCTGTATGCTCCTTGAACACTGTCATGACAAGGCTCCATGCCTTTTTCATCACAATGATCCATGCCCTTTTCATCACAATGCTCCAAGTCCCATGTAATCACAATGGTCCATGCCATTGTCATCACAAAGCTCAATGACGCATGCCATCAGAATGCTCCTTGGTCTTCTCCTCACAATGCTCCATGCCCTTGTCTTCACAATGTTCCAAGACCCCTGTAATCACAATGCTCCTTTCCCCTTTTAATCAGTATGCTCCATGAGAATTGTCATCACAAGGCTCCATGGTTTTGTCATCACAATGCTCCAGGACCTTGTCATCACAATGCTTCACGACATTGTCATCAAAATTTTCAATGGCCCTTGTCATCATAATGCTCCAAACCCTAATCATCACAATGCTCCATTATATTTGTCATCACAATCCTCCATCACATTTGGTATCACAAAGCTCCATGCCATTGTCATCGCCATAGACCATGACATATGTCATCACAATGCTCCCTGACACCTGTCTTCACAATACTCCATGACCTTATCATCACAATGCTCCATGCCCTTTTCATCACAATGCACCATGCCCACTCTCATCACAATAATCTATGAAACTTGTCAGACCAATGCTCCATGCCACTGTCATTACAATGCTCCATGCCCTTGTCATCACAATGCTCCATGACCCCTGTCATCACAATGCTCCGTGACTCCAGTCATCACAATGCTTCATAACGTTTGTCATCACATTGGTCCATGCCCGCGTCATCACAAGGCTCTGTGACCTTTGTAACAACAATGCTCCATGAACTTTTCATCACAATTCTCTGAGAAACTTGTCATCACAATGCTCCATGTCTTTGTCAGAACAATGCTCCATGACCATTGTCATCACAATGTGCCACGCACATTTCATCACAACGTTCCAAACCTTGTCATTGCAATGCTCCATAAATCTTGTAATCACAATGGTCCATGCACTTCTCATCAAAATGCTCTCTCACCACTGATATCACAATGCTACATCACTATTTGTCACAATACTCCTTCACCCCTGTCATCACAATGTTCCATGACTCCTGTCATCACAATGTTAAATGCACTTATCATCACAATGTTCGATGACCCCTGAAATCACAATGTTCCATAACACCTGTCATCAAAATATTCCATGACACTTTTCATCAAATTGCTCCATGACCCTGTCATCAGAATGCTCCCTGCCCTTCTCATCACAATGCACAACGCCCTTGCCATCACAATGCTCCATGACCTTTGTCATCACAAAGATCCATGACCCTTGGCATCACAATGCTCCATGTCATTGTCATCACAATGCTCCATGAACGCTCTCATCACATTGCTCCTTGCCCTTGTCTTCACATAGCTCCATGACACATGTCATCAGAATGCTCCATGGCCTTCTCATCACAATGCTCCATGCCCTTGCCATCACAATGCTCCATTACCCCTGTCATAACAATGCTCCATGACCCCTGCCATCACGATGTTCCATGGCCTTGTCATCACAAGGCTCTATGACCCTTCTCATCACAATGCTCCAGTAACACTGTAATCACAATGCTCTATGCCCTTTTTCCTCTCAATGATCCATGAAACCTGTCATCAAAATGCACCATGCCCATCATCATAATGCTTCATGCTATTGTCATAACAACGAAATCAAATTGTTCCATGACCTCTGTCATAACAATGCTCCAAACCCTTGTGATCACAATATTCCATAACACTTGACATCACAATGCCCCATGAGGCTCGTCATCACAATTATCCATGGTCTTCTCATCACAATGCTCCATGACCTTCGTCATCACAATGCTCAATACACATGTCATCAACATGCTCCCTGACACTTGTTGTCTGTATGCTCCTTGAACCCTGTCATGACAAGGCGCCATGCCTTTTTCATCCCAGTGATCCATGCCCTTTTCATCACAGTGCTCCAAGTCCCATGTAATCACAGTGGTCCATGCCATTGTCATCACAAAGCTCAGTGACGCATGCCATCAGAATGCTACTTGGTCTTCTCCTCACAATGCTCCATGCCCTTGTCTTCACAATGTTCCAAGACCCCTGTAATCACAATGCTCCATTCCCCTTTTAATCAGTATGCTCCATGAGACTTGTCATCTCAAGGCTCCATGGTTTTGTCATCACAATGCTCCAGGACCTTGTCATCACAATGCTTCACGACATTGTCATCAAAATTTTCAATGGCCCTTGTCATCATAATGCTCCACACCTTAATCATCACAATGCTCCATTATATTTGTCATCACAATCCTCCATTACATTTGGTATCACAAAGCTCCATGCCATTGTCATCGCCATGGACCATGACATAAGTCATCACAATGCTCCCTGACACCTGTCTTCACAATACTCCATGACCTTATCATCACAATGCTCCATGCCCTTGTCATCACAATGCACCATGCCCACTCTCATCACAATAACCTATGAAACTTGTCAGACCAATGATCCATGCCACTGACATCACAATGCTCCATGCCCTTGTCATCACAATGCTCCATGAACCCTGTCATCACAATGCTCCGTGACTCCAGTCATCACAATGCTTCATAACGTTTGTCAGCACAATGGTCCATGCCCGCGTCATCACAAGGCTCTGTGACCTTTGTAACCACAATGCTCCATGAACTTTTCATCACAATTCTCTGAGAAACTTGTCATCACAATGCTCCATGTCTTTGTCAGAACAATGCTCCATGACCATTGTCATCACAATGTGCCACGCACATTTCATCACAATGTTCCAAACCTTGTCATTGCAATGCTCCATAAACCTTCTAATCACAATGGTCCATGCACTTCTCATCAAAATGCTCTCTCACCAGAGATGTCACAATGTTCCATCACTAGTCATCACAATACACCCTCATCCTTGTAATCACAACGTTCCATGACCCTGTCATCACAATGCTACATCCCCTTATCATCACAATGTTCCATGACCCCTGCCAGCACAATGTTCCATAAGCCCTGTCATCAACATGCTCCATGACCCTTTCCATCCCAAAGCTCCAAGACCCCTGACATCACAATGTTCTATAACCCCTGCCATCAAAATGTTCCATTACACTTTTTATCAAATTGCTGCATGACGCGGTCATCAAAAAGCTCCCTGCCCTTCTCATCAAAATGCTCCATGACTTGTCGTCACAAAGCTCCAAAACCCTTGGCATCACAATGCTCCATGTCATTGTCATCACAATGCTCCATGCCCACTCTCATCACGATAATCCATGAAACATTTCAGACCAAAGTTCCATACCCTTCTCATCACAATGCTCCATTACCCCTGTCATAACAATGCACCATGACACCTGCTATCACAATGATCCACGTCCTAGTCATCACAAGGTTACATGATAATTCTCATCACAATGCTCAAGACCCCTGATATCACAATGCTCCAAGCCCTTGTCATCACAAAGCTCCATGACGCATGTCATCAGAATGTTCCATGGCCTTCTCATCACAATGCTCCTTGCCCTTGTCATCACAATGCTCCAAGACCCTTGTCATCACAATGCTCCATGCCCCTTTTCATCTCAATGTTCCATGAACCCTGTCATCACAATGCACCATGCCCATCATCATAATGCTTCAGGCTATTGTCATCACAATGAAATCAATATTCTGCATGACCTCTGTCATCATAATGCTCCAAACCCTTGTGATCACAATGCTGCATAACACGTATCATCACAACACCCCATGACACTCATCATCACAATTATCCATGGTCTTCTCATCACAATGTTCCATGATCTTTGTCATCATAATGCTCAATACACTTGTCATCACAATGCTCCCTGACCCTTGTCGTCAGTATGCTCCTTGAACCCTGTCATGACAAGTTTCCATGCATTTTTTATCACAATGATCCATGACCATTTCATCACAATGCTCCAAGGTCCCTGTAATCACAATGCTCCATGCCCTTGTCATCACAAAACTCCATGACGCATGTCATCAGAATGCTCCATGGCCTTCTCATCACAATGCTCTATGCCCTAGTCATAACAATGCTCCAAGACCACTGTAATCACAATGCTCCATGCCCCTTTTCATCAGAATGCTCCAAGAGACTTGCCATCACAAGTCTCCATGGTCTTCTCATCACAATGTTCCAGGACGTTGACATCACCATGATCCATTCCCTTGTCATCACAATGCTCCATGACCGCTGTCATCACAATAATCCGTGAACATTTTCAGCCCAATGCTCCACGACGTTCTCATCACATTGCTCCATGCCCTTGTCATCACACAGCTGCATGACACTTGTCATCACAATGCTCGATGCCCTTCTCATCACAATGCTCCATGCCCTTGTCATTACAGTCCTGCATGACACATGTATCACAGTGTTCCGTGCCCTTTTCATCACAATGCTCCATGCCCACTCTCATCACAATAATCCATGAAACATTTCAGACCAAAGTTCCATACCCTTCTCATCACAATGCTCCATTACCCCTGTCATAACAATGCACCATGACACCTGCTATCACAATGATCCACGGCCTAGTCATCACAAGGTTCCATGATAATTCTCATCACAATGCTCAAGACCCCTGATATCACAATGCTCCATGCCCTTGTCATCACAAAGCTCCATGACGAATGTCATCATAATGTTCCATGGTCTTCTCATCACAATGCTCCATGCCCTTGTCATCACCATTCTCCAAGACCCTTGTCATCACAATGCTCCATGCCCCTTTTCATCTCAATGCTCCATGAACCGTGTCATCACAATGCACCATGCCCATCATCATAATGCTTCAGGCTATTGTCATCACAATGAAATCAATATTCTGCATGACCTCTGTCATCATAATGCTCCAAACCCTTGTGATCACAATGCTGCATAACACGTATCATCACAACACACCATGACTCTCATCATCACAAATATCCATGGTCTTCTCTTCACAATGCTCCATGATCTTTGTCATCACAATGCTCAATACACTTGGCATCACAATGCTCCCTGACCCTTGTCGTCTGTATGCTCCTTGAACCCTGTCATGACAAGTTTCCATGCATTTTTCATCACAATGATCCATGACCATTTCATCACAATGCTCCAAGGTCCCTGTAATCACAATGCTCCATGCCATTGTCATCACAAAACTCCATGACGCTTGTCATCAGAATGCTCCATGGACTTCTCATCACAGTGCTATATGCCCTAGGCATAACAATGCTCCAAGACCCCTTGTAATCACAATGCTCGATGCCCCTTTTCATCAGAATGCTCCATGAGACTTGCCATCACAAGTCTCCATGGTCTTCTCATCACAATGTTCCAGGACCTTGACATCACCATGATCCATTCCCTTGTCATCACAATGCTCCATGACCCCTGTCATCACAATAATCCATGAACATTTTCAGCCCAATGCTCCACGACCTTCTCATCACAATGCTCCATTGCCAATATCATCACAATGCTCCATGACCACTGTCATCACATCAATCCATGACACCTGACAACACAATGATCCAGGACTCTTGTCATCACAATGCTCCATTAACTTGTCGTCACAATGCTACATGACACCTGTCATCACAACTCTCCATGAATATTTCCAGCCCAGTGCTCCATGACCCTTGTCATTACAATGATCAATGCCCTTGTCATCCCAATGCTCCATGACCCCTGTATTCACAATGCTCCTTGACGCTTGTCATCACAGTGCTCCATGACACATGTCTTCACAATGCTCCATGCCTTTGTCAGCAAAATGCTACATAACCTTGTCATTACAATGCTCTATGCACTTGTCATCACAATACTCCATTTCCATTGTCATCACAATCCTCCATGAACTTTGGGATCACATTGCTTCATGCCCTTGTCATCACAATTCTCCATGCTCCTTGAAATCCAAATGATCCATGACCTCTGTCATCACAATGCTCCAAACACTTGTGATCACAATGTTCCATAACACTTGTCATCACAACGCTCCATGATGCCTGTCATCACAATACTCCATGCCCTTTTCATCACAATGCTCCATGACCTTTGTCACCACAATTCTCAATACACTTGTCATCACAATGCTCCCTGACACTTGTCATCAGAATGCTCCTTGAACCCTGTCTAGAAAAGGCTCCATGCCTTTTTCATCACAATGCCCCATGCCATTTTCATCACAATGCTCCATGCCATTGTCATCAAAATACTCCACAAGCTTGTAATCAGAATGCTCCATGACCCTTGTCATCACAATTCTCCATGCACTTGTCAGCACAATGCTCCCTGACCCTTGTCATCACAATGCTGCAAGCCATTGTCATCACAATGCTCCAATACCTTTGTCATCAGAATCCTCCCTGACACTTGGCATCACAATGCTCCATTCCATCCTCATCACAATGGGCCATTACATATGTGATCACAATGCTCCCTGACACCTGTCTTCACAATACGGCATGACCTGGTCATCACAATGCTCCATGCCCTTGTCATCACTGTGTGCCATTCCAACTCTCATCGCAATACTCCATGAAAGTTATTAGACCAATGTTCCATGCACTTGTCATCACAATGCTCCATGCCCTTGTTATCACAATGCTCCATGACCCCTGTCATCACAATGCTCCATGACTCCAGTCATCACAATGCTTCATGACCTTTGTCATCACAATGGTCCATGCCCTCGTCATCAACAGTCTCTGTGACCTTTTTAACCACAATGCTCCATGAAATTTTCATCACAATGCTCTTTGACCCTTGTCATCACAATGCTCTATGCCTTTCAACGCACAATGCTCCATGACCCTTGTCATCACAATGCTCCATGTGCTTGTCAGCACCATGCTCCATGACACATGTCATCACAATGCACCATGCGCTTGTCACCACAGTGCTCCACAACTTTGTCATCACAATGCTCCATGCACTTCTCATCAAAATGCTCTCTCACCACTGATATCACAATGCTACATCACTATTTGTCAAAATACTCCCTCACCCCTGTCATCACAATGTTCCATGACTCCTGTCATCACAATGCTACATGCACTTATCATCACAATGTTCGATGATCCCTGAAATCACAATGTTCCATAACACCTGTCATCAAAATGTTCCATGACACTTTTCATCAAATTGCTCCATGACCCTGTCATCAGAATGCTCCCTGCCCTTCTCATCACAATGCACAACGCCCTTGCCATCACAATGCTCCATGACCTTTGTCATCACAAAGATCCATGACCCTTGGCATCACAATGCTCCATGTCATTGTCATCACAATGCTCCTTGAACGCTCTCATCACATTGCTCCATGCCCTTGTCTTCACATAGCTCCATGACACATGTCATCAGAATGCTCCATGGCCTTCTCATCACAATGCTCCAAGCCCTTGCCATCACAATGCTCCATTACCACAGTCATAAAAATGCTCCATGACCCCTGCCATCACGATGTTCCATGGACTTGTCATCACAAAGCTCCTTGACCCTTCTCATCACAATGCTCCAAGAACACTGTAATCACAATGCTCTATGCCCCTTTTCATCTCAATGATCCATGAACCCTGTCATCACAATGCCCTATGCCCATCATCATAATGCTTCATGCTATTGTCATAACAACGAAATCAAAATGTTCCATGACCTCTGTTATTACAATGCTCCAAACCCTTGTGATCACAATATTCCATAAAACTTGTCATCACAATGCCCCGGATGCTCG
Organism: Mesoplodon densirostris; assembly: GCF_025265405.1. NCBI lineage: Eukaryota > Metazoa > Chordata > Mammalia > Artiodactyla > Ziphiidae > Mesoplodon > Mesoplodon densirostris. Next base: position 9,119,380 of record NW_026778195.1, on the reverse strand, counting down.
TCATCACAATTTTCCATGGTCTTCTCATCACAATGCTCCATGACCTTCGTCATCACAATGCTCAATACACTTGTCATCAACATGCTCCCTGACACTTGTTGTCTGTATGCTCCTTTAACCCTGTCATGACAAGGCTCCATGCCTTTTTCATCACAATGATCCATGCCCTTTTCATCACAATTATCCAAGTCCCATGTAATCACAATGGTCCATGCCATTGTCATCACAAAGCTCAATGACGCATGCCATCAGAATGCTCCTTGGTCTTCTCCTCACAGTGCTCCATGCCCCTTTTAATCAGTATGCTCCATGAGACTTGTCATCACAAGGCTCCATGGTTTTTTCATCACAATGCTCCAGGACCTTGTCATCACAATGCTTCACGACCTTGTCATCAAAATTTTCAATGGCCCTTGTCATCATAATGCTCCAAACCCTAATCATCACAATGCTCCATTATATTTGTCATCACAATCCTCCATTACATTTGGTATCACAAAGCTCCATGCCATTGTCATCGCCATGGACCATGACATAAGTCATCACAATGCTCCCTGACACCTGTCTTCACAATACTCCATGACCTTATCATCACAATGCTCCATGCCTTTGTCATCACAATGAACCATGACCACTCTCATCACAATAATCTATGAAATTGTCAGACCAATGCTCCATGCCACTGTCATCACAATGCTCCATGCCCTTGTCATCACAATGCTCCATGACCCCTGTCATCACAATGCTCCGTGACTCCAGTCATCACAATGCTTCATAACGTTTGTCATCACAATGGTCCATGCCCGCGTCATCACAAGGCTCTGTGACCTTTGTAACCACAATGCTCCATGAACTTTTCATCACAATTCTCTGAGAAACTTGTCATCAAAATGCTCCATGTCTTTGTCAGAACAATGCTCCATGACCATTGTCATCACAATGTGCCACGCACATTTCATCACAACGTTCCAAACCTTGTCATTGCAATGCTCCATAAACCTTGTAATCACAATGGTCCATGCACTTCTCATCAAAATGCTCTCTCACCAGAGATGTCACAATGTTCCATCACTAGTCATCACAATACACCCTCATCCTTGTAATCACAATGTTCCATGACCCTGTCATCACAATGCTACATCCCCTTATCATCACAATGTTCCATGACCCCTGCCAGCACAATGTTCCATAAGCCCTGTCATCAAAATGCTCCATTACCCTTTCCATCCCAAAGCTCCAAGACCCCTGACATCACAATGTTCTATAACCCCTGCCATCAAAATGTTCCATTACACTTTTTATCAAATTGCTGCATGACGCGGTCATCAAAATGCTCCCTGCCCTTCTCATCAAAATGCTCCATGACTTGTCATCACAAAGCTCCAAGACTCTTGGCATCACAATGCTCCATGTCATTGTCATCACAATGCTCCATGAACCCTCTCATCACATTGCTCCATGCCCTTGTCATCACACAGCTCCATGACACTTGTCATCACAATGCTCGATGCCCTTCTCATCACAATGCTCCATGCCCTTGTCATTACAGTCCTGCATGACACATGTATCACAGTGTTCCGTGCCCTTGTCATCACAATGCTCCATGCCCACTCTCATCACAATAATCCATGAAACATTTCAGACCAAAGTTCCATACCCTTCTCATCACAATGCTCCATTACCCCTGTCATAACAATGCACCATGACACCTCCCATCACAATGATCCACGGCCTAGTCATCACAAGGTTCCATGATAATTTTCATCACAATGCTCAAGACCACTGATATCACAATGCTCCATGCCCTTGTCATCACAAAGCTCCATGACGCATGTCATCAGAAAGTTCCATGGCCTTCTCATCACAATGTTCCATGCCCTTGTCATCACAATGCTCCAAGACCCTTGTCATCACAATGCTCCATGCCTCTTTTCATCTCAATGCTCCATGAACCCTGTCATCACAATGCACCATGCCCATCATCATAATGCTTCAGGCTATTGTCATCACAATGAAATCAATATTCTGCATGACCTCTGTCATCATAATGCTCCAAACCCTTGTGATCACAATGCTGCATAACACGTATCATCACAACACACCATGACGCTCATCATCACAAATATCCATGGTCTTCTCATCACAATGCTCCATGATCTTTGTCATCACAATGCTCAATACACTTGGCATCACAATGCTCCCTGACCCTTGTCGTCTGTATGCTCCTTGAACCCTGTCATGACAAGTTTCCATGCATTTTTCATCACAATGATCCATGACCATTTCATCACAATGCTCCAAGGTCCCTGTAATCACAATGCTCCATGCCATTGTCATCACAAAACTCCATGACGCTTGTCATCAGAATGCTCCATGGACTTCTCATCACAGTGCTATATGCCCTAGGCATGACAGTGCTCCAAGACCCCTGTAATCACAATGCTCCTTGCCCCTTTTCATCAGAATGCTCCATGAGACTTGCCATCACAAGTCTCCATGGTCTTCTCATCACAATGTTCCAGGACCTTGACATCACCATGATCCATTCCCTTGTCATCACAATGCTCCATGACCCCTGTCATCACAATAATCCATGAACATTTTCAGCCCAATGCTCCACGACCTTCTCATCAAAATGCTCCATTGCCAATATCATCACAATGCTCCATGACCACTGTCATCACAACAATCCATGACACCGGACAACACAATGATCCAGGACTCTTGTCATCACAGTGCTCCATTAACTTGTCATCACAATGCTACATGACACCTGTCATCACAACACTCCATGAACATTTTCAGCCTAGTGCTCCATGACCCTTGTCATCACAATGATCCATGCCCTTGTCATCCCAATGCTCCATGACCCCTGTATTCACAATGCTCCTTGACGCTTGTCATCACAGTGCTCCATGACACATGTCATCACAATGCTCCATGCCTTTGTCAGCAAAATGCTACATGACCTTGTCATTACAATGCTCTATGCACTTCTGATCACAATACTCCATTTCCATTGTCATCACAATCCTCCATGAACTTTGGGATCACATTGCTTCATGCCCTTGTCATCACAATTCTCCATGCTCCTTGAAATCCAAATGATCCATGACCTCTGTCATCACAATGCTCCAAACACTTGTGATCACAATGTTCCATAACACTTGTCGTCACAACGCTCCATGATGCCTGTCATCACAATAATCCATGCCCTTTTCATCACAATGCTCCATGACCTTTGTCACCACAATTCTCAATACACTTGTCATCACAATGCTCCCTGACACTTGTCATCAGAATGCTCCTTGAACCCTGTCACGAAAAGGCTCCATGCCATTTTCATCACAATGCCCCATGCCATTTTCATCACAATGCTCCATGCCATTGTCATCAAAATACTCCACAAGCTTGTCATCAGAATGCTCCATGACCCTTGTCAGCACAATGCTCCCTGACCCTTGTCATCACAATGCTGCAAGCCATTGTCATCACAATGCTCCAATACCTTTGTCATCAGAATCCTCCCTGACACTTGGAATCACAAAGCTCCATGCCATCCTCATCACAATGGGCCATTACATATGTGATCACAATGCTCCCTGACACCTGTCTTCACAATACGGCATGACCTGGTCATCACAATGCTCCATGCCCTTGTCATCACAGTGTGCCATTCCAACTCTCATCGCAATACTCCATGAAAGTTATTAGACCAATGTTCCATGCACTTGTCATCACAATGCTCCATGCCCTTGTTATCACAATGCTCCATGACCCCTGTCATCACAGTGCTCCATGACTCCAGTCATCACAATGCTTCATGACCTTTGTCATCACAATGGTCCATGCCCTCGTCATCAACAGTCTCTGTGACCTTTTTAACCACAATGCTCCATGAAATTTTCATCACAATGCTCTTTGACCCTTGTCATCACAATGCTCTATGCCTTTCTCTGCACAATGCTCCATGACCCTTGTCATCACAATGCTCCATGCGCTTGTCAGCACAATGCTCCATGACACATGTCATCACAATGCACCATGCGCTTGTCATCACAGTGCTCCACAACATTGTCATCACAATGCTCCATAAAATTTGTCATCACAATGCTCCATGCACTTCTCATCAAAATGCTCTCACCACTGATATCACAATGCTACATCACTATTTGTCACAATACTCCCTGACCCCTGTCATCACAATGTTCCATGACTCCTGTCAGCACAATGCTACATGCACTTATCATCACAATGTTCGATGATCCCTGAAATCACAATGTTCCATAACACCTGTCATCAAAATGTTCCATGACACTTTTCATCAAATTGCTCCATGACCCTGTCATCAGAATGCTCCCTGCCCTTCTCATCACAATGCACAAAGCCCTTGCCATCACAATGCTCCATGACCTTTGTCATCACAAAGATCCATGAACCTTGGCATCACAATGCTCCATGTCATTGTCATCACAATGCTCCTTGAACGCTCTCATCACATTGCTCCTTGCCCTTGTCTTCACATAGCTCCATGACACATGTCATCAGAATGCTCCTTGGCCTTCTCATCACAATGCTCCAAGCCCTTTCCATCACAATGCTCCATTACCGCTGTCATAACAATGCTCCATGACCCCTGCCATCACGATGTTCCATGGCATTGTCATCACAAAGCTCCTTGACCCTTCTCATCACAATGCTCCAAGAACACTGTAATCACAATGCTCTATGCCGCTTTTCATCTCAATGATCCGTGAACCCTGTCATCACAATGCACTATGCCCATCATCATAATGCTTCATGCTATTGTCATAACAACGAAATCAAAATGTTCCATGACCTCTGTCATAACAATGCTCCAAACCCTTGTGATCACAATATTCCATAACACTTGTTATCACAATGCCCCGGATGCTCGTCATCACAATTATACATGGTCTTCTCATCACAATGCTCCATGACCTTCGTCATCACAATGCTCAATACACTTGTCATCAACATGCTCCCTGACACTTGTTGTCTGTATGCTCCTTGAACCATGTCATGAAAAGGCTCCATGCCATTTTCATCACAATGATCCATGCCCTTTTCATCACAATGCTCCAAGTCCCATGTAATCACAATGGTCCATGCCTTTGTCATCACAAAGCTCAATGATGCATGCCGTCAGAATGCTCCTTGGTCTTCTCCTCACAATGCTCCCTGCCCTTGTCTTCACAATGTTCCAAGACCCCTGTAATCACAATGCTCCATTCCCCTTTTAATCAGTATGCTCCATGAGAGTTGTCATCACAAGGCTCCATGTTTTTTTTCATCACAATGCTCCAGGACCTTGTCATCACAATGCTTCACGACCTTGTCGTCAAAATTTCAATGGCCCTTGTCATCATAATGCTCCAAACCCTAATCATCACAATGCTCCATTATATTTGTCATCACAATCCTCCATTACATTTGGTATCACAAAGCTCCATGCCATTGTCATCACCATGGACCATGACATATGTCATCACAATGCTCCCTGACACCTGTCTTCACAATACTCCATGACCTTATCATCACAATGCTCCATGCCCTTGTCATCACAATGCACCATGCCCACTCTCATCACAATAATCTATGAAACTTGTCAGACCAATGCTCCATGCCACTGTCATCACAATGCTCCATGCCCTTGTCATCACAATGCTCCATGACCCCTGCCATCACAATGCTCCGTGACTCCAGTCATCACAATGCTTCATAACGTTTGTCATCACAATGGTCCATGCCCGCGTCATCACAATGCTCTGTGACCTTTGTAACCACAATGCTCCATGAACTTTTCATCACAATTCTCTGAGAAACTTGTCATCACAATGCTCCATGTCTTTGTCAGAACAATGCTCCATGACCATTGTCATCACAATGTGCCACGCGCATTTCATCACAACGTTCCAAACCTTGTCATTGCAATGCTCCATAAACCTTGTAATCACAATGGTCCATGCACTTCTCATCAAAATGCTTTCTCACCAGAGATATCACAATGTTTCAACACTAGTCATCACAATACACCCTCATCCTTGTAATCACAAAGTTCCCTGACCCTGTCATCACAATGCTACATCCCCTTATCATCACAATGTTCCATTACCCCTGCCATCACAATATTCCATAAGCCCTGTCATCAAAATGCTCCATGACACTTTCCATCCCAAAGCCCCAAGACCCCTGACATCACAATGTTCTATAACCCCTGCCATCAAAATGTTCCATTACACTTTTTATCAAATTGCTGCATGACCCAGTCATCAAAATGCTCCCTGCATTTCTCATCAAATTGCTCCATGACTTGTCATCACAAAGCTCCAAGACCCTTGGCATCACAATGCTCCATGTCATTGTCATCACAATGCTCCATGACTTGTCATCACAAAGCTCCAAGACCCTTGGCATCACAATGCTCCATGTCATTGTCATCACAATGCTCCATGAACCCTCTCATCACATTGCTCCATGCCCTTGTCATCACAAAGCTCCATGACACTTGTCATCACAATGCGCGATGCCCTTCTCATCACAATGCTCCATGCCCTTGTCATTACAGTCCTGCATGACACATGTATCACAGTGTTCCGTGCCCTTGTCTTAAAAATGCTCCATGCCCACTCTCATCACAATAATCAATGAAACATTTCAGACCAAAGTTCCATACCCTTCTCATCACAATGCTCCATTACCCCTGTCATAACAATGCACCATGACACCTGCCATCACAATGATCCACGGCCTAGTCATCACAAGGTTCCATGATAATTCTCATCACAATGCTCAAGACCCCTGATATCACAATGCTCCATGCCCTTGTCATCACACAGCTCCATGACGCATGTCATCAGAATGTTCTATGGCCTTCTCATCACAATGCTCCATGCCCTTGTCATAACAATGCTCCAAGACCCTTGTCATCACAATGCTCCATGCCCCATTTCATCTCAAAGCTCCATGAAATCTGTCATCACAATGCTCCAAGACCCTTGTAATCACAATGCTCCATGCCTCTTTTCATCTCAATGCTCCATGAACCCTGTCATCACAATGCACCATGCCCATCATCATAATGCTTCAGGCTATTGTCATCACAATGAAATCAATATTCTGCATGACCTCTGTCATCATAATGCTCCAAACCCTTGTGATCACAATGCTCCATAACACGTATCATCACAACACCCCATGACGCTCATCATCACAAATATCCATGGTCTTCTCATCACAATGCTCCATGATCTTTGTCATCACAATGCTCAATACACTTGTCATCTCAATGCTCCCTGACCCTTGTCGTCAGTATGCTCCTTGAACCCTGTCATGACAAGTTTCCATGCATTTTTCATCACAATGATCCATGACCATTTCATCACAATGCTCCAAGGTCCCTGTAATCACAATGCTCCATGCCCTTGTCATCACAAAACTCCATGACACATGTCATCAGAATGCTCCATGGACTTCTCATCACAGTGCTCTATGCCCTAGTCATAACAATGCTCCAAGACCCCTGTAATCACAATGCTCCATGCCCCTTTTCATCAGAATGCTCCATGAGACTTGCCATCACAAGTCTCCATGGTCTTCTCATCACAATGTTCCAGGACCTTGACATCATCATGATCCATTCCCTTGTCATCACAATGCTCCATGACCCCTGTCATCACAATAATCCATGAACATTTTCAGCCCAATGCTCCACGACCTTCTCATCACAATGCTCCATTGCCAATATCATCACAATGCTCCATGACCACTGTCATCACAACACTCCAAGACACCTGACAACACAATGATCCAGGACTCTTGTCATCACAAAGCTCCATTCCCTTGTCGTCACAATGCTACATGACACCTGTCATCACAACTCTCCATGAACATTTTCAGCCCAGTGCTCCATGACCCTTGTCATCACAATGATCCATGCCCTTGTCATCCCAATGCTCCATGACCCCTGTATTCACAATGCTCCTTGACGCTTGTCATCACAGTGCTCCATGACACATGTCATCACAATGCTCCATGCCTTTGTCAGCAAAATGCTACATGACCTTGTCATTACAATGCTCTATGCGCTAGTCATCACAATACTCCTTTTCCATTGCCATCAAAATCCTCCATGAACTTTGGGATCACATTGCTTCATGCTCTTGTCATCACAATGCTCCATGCTCCTTGAAATCAAAATGATCCATGACCTCTGTCATCACAATCCTCCAAACACTTGTGATCACAATGTTCCATAACACTTGTCATCACAACGCTCCATGATGCCTGTCATCACAATACTCCATGCCCTTTTCATCACAATGCTCCATGACCTTTGTCACCACAATTCTCAATACACTTGTCATCACAATGCTCCCTGACACTTGTCATCAGAATGCTCCTTGAACCCTGTCTAGAAAAGGCTCCATGCCTTTTTCATCACAATGCCCCATGCCATTTTCATCACAATGCTCCATGCCATTGTCATCAAAATACTCCACAAGCTTGTAATCAGAATGCTCCATGACCCTTGTCATCACAATTCTCCATGCACTTGTCAGCACAATGCTCCCTGACCCTTGTCATCACAATGCTGCAAGCCATTGTCATCACAATGCTCCAATACCTTTGTCATCAGAATCCTCCCTGACACTTGGCATCACAATGCTCCATTCCATCCTCATCACAATGGGCCATTACATATGTGATCACAATGCTCCCTGACACCTGTCTTCACAATACGGCATGACCTGGTCATCACAATGCTCCATGCCCTTGTCATCACTGTGTGCCATTCCAACTCTCATCGCAATACTCCATGAAAGTTATTAGACCAATGTTCCATGCACTTGTCATCACAATGCTCCATGCCCTTGTTATCACAATGCTCCATGACCCCTGTCATCACAATGCTCCATGACTCCAGTCATCACAATGCTTCATGACCTTTGTCATCACAATGGTCCATGCCCTCGTCATCAACAGTCTCTGTGACCTTTTTAACCACAATGCTCCATGAAATTTTCATCACAATGCTCTTTGACCCTTGTCATCACAATGCTCTATGCCTTTCAACGCACAATGCTCCATGACCCTTGTCATCACAATGCTCCATGTGCTTGTCAGCACCATGCTCCATGACACATGTCATCACAATGCACCATGCGCTTGTCACCACAGTGCTCCACAACTTTGTCATCACAATGCTCCATGCACTTCTCATCAAAATGCTCTCTCACCACTGATATCACAATGCTACATCACTATTTGTCAAAATACTCCCTCACCCCTGTCATCACAATGTTCCATGACTCCTGTCATCACAATGCTACATGCACTTATCATCACAATGTTCGATGATCCCTGAAATCACAATGTTCCATAACACCTGTCATCAAAATGTTCCATGACACTTTTCATCAAATTGCTCCATGACCCTGTCATCAGAATGCTCCCTGCCCTTCTCATCACAATGCACAACGCCCTTGCCATCACAATGCTCCATGACCTTTGTCATCACAAAGATCCATGACCCTTGGCATCACAATGCTCCATGTCATTGTCATCACAATGCTCCTTGAACGCTCTCATCACATTGCTCCATGCCCTTGTCTTCACATAGCTCCATGACACATGTCATCAGAATGCTCCATGGCCTTCTCATCACAATGCTCCAAGCCCTTGCCATCACAATGCTCCATTACCACAGTCATAAAAATGCTCCATGACCCCTGCCATCACGATGTTCCATGGACTTGTCATCACAAAGCTCCTTGACCCTTCTCATCACAATGCTCCAAGAACACTGTAATCACAATGCTCTATGCCCCTTTTCATCTCAATGATCCATGAACCCTGTCATCACAATGCCCTATGCCCATCATCATAATGCTTCATGCTATTGTCATAACAACGAAATCAAAATGTTCCATGACCTCTGTTATTACAATGCTCCAAACCCTTGTGATCACAATATTCCATAAAACTTGTCATCACAATGCCCCGGATGCTCGTCATCACAATTTTCCATGGTCTTCTCATCACAATGCTCCATGACCTTCGTCATCACAATGCTCAATACACTTGTCATCAACATGCTCCCTGACACTTGTTGTCTGTATGCTCCTTTAACCCTGTCATGACAAGGCTCCATGCCTTTTTCATCACAATGATCCATGCCCTTTTCATCACAATTATCCAAGTCCCATGTAATCACAATGGTCCATGCCATTGTCATCACAAAGCTCAATGACGCATGCCATCAGAATGCTCCTTGGTCTTCTCCTCACAGTGCTCCATGCCCCTTTTAATCAGTATGCTCCATGAGACTTGTCATCACAAGGCTCCATGGTTTTTTCATCACAATGCTCCAGGACCTTGTCATCACAATGCTTCACGACCTTGTCATCAAAATTTTCAATGGCCCTTGTCATCATAATGCTCCAAACCCTAATCATCACAATGCTCCATTATATTTGTCATCACAATCCTCCATTACATTTGGTATCACAAAGCTCCATGCCATTGTCATCGCCATGGACCATGACATAAGTCATCACAATGCTCCCTGACACCTGTCTTCACAATACTCCATGACCTTATCATCACAATGCTCCATGCCTTTGTCATCACAATGAACCATGACCACTCTCATCACAATAATCTATGAAATTGTCAGACCAATGCTCCATGCCACTGTCATCACAATGCTCCATGCCCTTGTCATCACAATGCTCCATGACCCCTGTCATCACAATGCTCCGTGACTCCAGTCATCACAATGCTTCATAACGTTTGTCATCACAATGGTCCATGCCCGCGTCATCACAAGGCTCTGTGACCTTTGTAACCACAATGCTCCATGAACTTTTCATCACAATTCTCTGAGAAACTTGTCATCAAAATGCTCCATGTCTTTGTCAGAACAATGCTCCATGACCATTGTCATCACAATGTGCCACGCACCTTTCATCACAACGTTCCAAACCTTGTCATTGCAATGCTCCATAAACCTTGTAATCACAATGGTCCATGCACTTCTCATCAAAATGCTCTCTCACCAGAGATGTCACAATGTTCCATCACTAGTCATCACAATACACCCTCATCCTTGTAATCACAATGTTCCATGACCCTGTCATCACAATGCTACATCCCCTTATCATCACAATGTTCCATGACCCCTGCCAGCACAATGTTCCATAAGCCCTGTCATCAAAATGCTCCATTACCCTTTCCATCCCAAAGCTCCAAGACCCCTGACATCACAATGTTCTATAACCCCTGCCATCAAAATGTTCCATTACACTTTTTATCAAATTGCTGCATGACGCGGTCATCAAAATGCTCCCTGCCCTTCTCATCAAAATGCTCCATGACTTGTCATCACAAAGCTCCAAGACTCTTGGCATCACAATGCTCCATGTCATTGTCATCACAATGCTCCATGAACCCTCTCATCACATTGCTCCATGCCCTTGTCATCACACAGCTCCATGACACTTGTCATCACAATGCTCGATGCCCTTCTCATCACAATGCTCCATGCCCTTGTCATTACAGTCCTGCATGACACATGTATCACAGTGTTCCGTGCCCTTGTCATCACAATGCTCCATGCCCACTCTCATCACAATAATCCATGAAACATTTCAGACCAAAGTTCCATACCCTTCTCATCACAATGCTCCATTACCCCTGTCATAACAATGCACCATGACACCTCCCATCACAATGATCCACGGCCTAGTCATCACAAGGTTCCATGATAATTTTCATCACAATGCTCAAGACCACTGATATCACAATGCTCCATGCCCTTGTCATCACAAAGCTCCATGACGCATGTCATCAGAAAGTTCCATGGCCTTCTCATCACAATGTTCCATGCCCTTGTCATCACAATGCTCCAAGACCCTTGTCATCACAATGCTCCATGCCTCTTTTCATCTCAATGCTCCATGAACCCTGTCATCACAATGCACCATGCCCATCATCTTAATGCTTCAGGCTATTGTCATCACAATGAAATCAATATTCTGCATGACCTCTGTCATCATAATGCTCCAAACCCTTGTGATCACAATGCTGCATAACACGTATCATCACAACACACCATGACGCTCATCATCACAAATATCCATGGTCTTCTCATCACAATGCTCCATGATCTTTGTCATCACAATGCTCAATACACTTGGCATCACAATGCTCCCTGACCCTTGTCGTCTGTATGCTCCTTGAACCCTGTCATGACAAGTTTCCATGCATTTTTCATCACAATGATCCATGACCATTTCATCACAATGCTCCAAGGTCCCTGTAATCACAATGCTCCATGCCATTGTCATCACAAAACTCCATGACGCTTGTCATCAGAATGCTCCATGGACTTCTCATCACAGTGCTATATGCCCTAGGCATGACAATTCTCCAAGACCCCTGTAATCACAATGCTCCTTGCCCCTTTTCATCAGAATGCTCCATGAGACTTGCCATCACAAGTCTCCATGGTCTTCTCATCACAATGTTCCAGGACCTTGACATCACCATGATCCATTCCCTTGTCATCACAATGCTCCATGACCCCTGTCATCACAATAATCCATGAACATTTTCAGCCCAATGCTCCACGACCTTCTCATCAAAATGCTCCATTGCCAATATCATCACAATGCTCCATGACCACTGTCATCACAACAATCCATGACACCGGACAACACAATGATCCAGGACTCTTGTCATCACAGTGCTCCATTAACTTGTCATCACAATGCTACATGACACCTGTCATCACAACACTCCATGAACATTTTCAGCCTAGTGCTCCATGACCCTTGTCATCACAATGATCCATGCCCTTGTCATCCCAATGCTCCATGACCCCTGTATTCACAATGCTCCTTGACGCTTGTCATCACAGTGCTCCATGACACATGTCATCACAATGCTCCATGCCTTTGTCAGCAAAATGCTACATGACCTTGTCATTACAATGCTCTATGCACTTCTGATCACAATACTCCATTTCCATTGTCATCACAATCCTCCATGAACTTTGGGATCACATTGCTTCATGCCCTTGTCATCACAATTCTCCATGCTCCTTGAAATCCAAATGATCCATGACCTCTGTCATCACAATGCTCCAAACACTTGTGATCACAATGTTCCATAACACTTGTCGTCACAACGCTCCATGATGCCTGTCATCACAATAATCCATGCCCTTTTCATCACAATGCTCCATGACCTTTGTCACCACAATTCTCAATACACTTGTCATCACAATGCTCCCTGACACTTGTCATCAGAATGCTCCTTGAACCCTGTCACGAAAAGGCTCCATGCCATTTTCATCACAATGCCCCATGCCATTTTCATCACAATGCTCCATGCCATTGTCATCAAAATACTCCACAAGCTTGTCATCAGAATGCTCCATGACCCTTGTCAGCACAATGCTCCCTGACCCTTGTCATCACAATGCTGCAAGCCATTGTCATCACAATGCTCCAATACCTTTGTCATCAGAATCCTCCCTGACACTTGGAATCACAAAGCTCCATGCCATCCTCATCACAATGGGCCATTACATATGTGATCACAATGCTCCCTGACACCTGTCTTCACAATACGGCATGACCTGGTCATCACAATGCTCCATGCCCTTGTCATCACAGTGTGCCATTCCAACTCTCATCGCAATACTCCATGAAAGTTATTAGACCAATGTTCCATGCACTTGTCATCACAATGCTCCATGCCCTTGTTATCACAATGCTCCATGACCCCTGTCATCACAGTGCTCCATGACTCCAGTCATCACAATGCTTCATGACCTTTGTCATCACAATGGTCCATGCCCTCGTCATCAACAGTCTCTGTGACCTTTTTAACCACAATGCTCCATGAAATTTTCATCACAATGCTCTTTGACCCTTGTCATCACAATGCTCTATGCCTTTCTCTGCACAATGCTCCATGACCCTTGTCATCACAATGCTCCATGCGCTTGTCAGCACAATGCTCCATGACACATGTCATCACAATGCACCATGCGCTTGTCATCACAGTGCTCCACAACATTGTCATCACAATGCTCCATAAAATTTGTCATCACAATGCTCCATGCACTTCTCATCAAAATGCTCTCACCACTGATATCACAATGCTACATCACTATTTGTCACAATACTCCCTGACCCCTGTCATCACAATGTTCCATGACTCCTGTCAGCACAATGCTACATGCACTTATCATCACAATGTTCGATGATCCCTGAAATCACAATGTTCCATAACACCTGTCATCAAAATGTTCCATGACACTTTTCATCAAATTGCTCCATGACCCTGTCATCAGAATGCTCCCTGCCCTTCTCATCACAATGCACAAAGCCCTTGCCATCACAATGCTCCATGACCTTTGTCATCACAAAGATCCATGAACCTTGGCATCACAATGCTCCATGTCATTGTCATCACAATGCTCCTTGAACGCTCTCATCACATTGCTCCTTGCCCTTGTCTTCACATAGCTCCATGACACATGTCATCAGAATGCTCCTTGGCCTTCTCATCACAATGCTCCAAGCCCTTTCCATCACAATGCTCCATTACCGCTGTCATAACAATGCTCCATGACCCCTGCCATCACGATGTTCCATGGCATTGTCATCACAAAGCTCCTTGACCCTTCTCATCACAATGCTCCAAGAACACTGTAATCACAATGCTCTATGCCGCTTTTCATCTCAATGATCCGTGAACCCTGTCATCACAATGCACTATGCCCATCATCATAATGCTTCATGCTATTGTCATAACAACGAAATCAAAATGTTCCATGACCTCTGTCATAACAATGCTCCAAACCCTTGTGATCACAATATTCCATAACACTTGTTATCACAATGCCCCGGATGCTCGTCATCACAATTATACATGGTCTTCTCATCACAATGCTCCATGACCTTCGTCATCACAATGCTCAATACACTTGTCATCAACATGCTCCCTGACACTTGTTGTCTGTATGCTCCTTGAACCATGTCATGAAAAGGCTCCATGCCATTTTCATCACAATGATCCATGCCCTTTTCATCACAATGCTCCAAGTCCCATGTAATCACAATGGTCCATGCCTTTGTCATCACAAAGCTCAATGATGCATGCCGTCAGAATGCTCCTTGGTCTTCTCCTCACAATGCTCCCTGCCCTTGTCTTCACAATGTTCCAAGACCCCTGTAATCACAATGCTCCATTCCCCTTTTAATCAGTATGCTCCATGAGAGTTGTCATCACAAGGCTCCATGTTTTTTTTCATCACAATGCTCCAGGACCTTGTCATCACAATGCTTCACGACCTTGTCGTCAAAATTTCAATGGCCCTTGTCATCATAATGCTCCAAACCCTAATCATCACAATGCTCCATTATATTTGTCATCACAATCCTCCATTACATTTGGTATCACAAAGCTCCATGCCATTGTCATCACCATGGACCATGACATATGTCATCACAATGCTCCCTGACACCTGTCTTCACAATACTCCATGACCTTATCATCACAATGCTCCATGCCCTTGTCATCACAATGCACCATGCCCACTCTCATCACAATAATCTATGAAACTTGTCAGACCAATGCTCCATGCCACTGTCATCACAATGCTCCATGCCCTTGTCATCACAATGCTCCATGACCCCTGCCATCACAATGCTCCGTGACTCCAGTCATCACAATGCTTCATAACGTTTGTCATCACAATGGTCCATGCCCGCGTCATCACAATGCTCTGTGACCTTTGTAACCACAATGCTCCATGAACTTTTCATCACAATTCTCTGAGAAACTTGTCATCACAATGCTCCATGTCTTTGTCAGAACAATGCTCCATGACCATTGTCATCACAATGTGCCACGCGCATTTCATCACAACGTTCCAAACCTTGTCATTGCAATGCTCCATAAACCTTGTAATCACAATGGTCCATGCACTTCTCATCAAAATGCTTTCTCACCAGAGATATCACAATGTTTCAACACTAGTCATCACAATACACTCTCATCCTTGTAATCACAAAGTTCCCTGACCCTGTCATCACAATGCTACATCCCCTTATCATCACAATGTTCCATTACCCCTGCCATCACAATATTCCATAAGCCCTGTCATCAAAATGCTCCATGACACTTTCCATCCCAAAGCCCCAAGACCCCTGACATCACAATGTTCTATAACCCCTGCCATCAAAATGTTCCATTACACTTTTTATCAAATTGCTGCATGACCCAGTCATCAAAATGCTCCCTGCATTTCTCATCAAATTGCTCCATGACTTGTCATCACAAAGCTCCAAGACCCTTGGCATCACAATGCTCCATGTCATTGTCATCACAATGCTCCATGAACCCTCTCATCACATTGCTCCATGCCCTTGTCATCACAAAGCTCCATGACACTTGTCATCACAATGCGCGATGCCCTTCTCATCACAATGCTCCATGCCCTTGTCATTACAGTCCTGCATGACAAATGTATCACAGTGTTCCGTGCCCTTGTCTTAAAAATGCTCCATGCCCACTCTCATCACAATAATCAATGAAACATTTCAGACCAAAGTTCCATACCCTTCTCATCACAATGCTCCATTACCCCTGTCATAACAATGCACCATGACACCTGCCATCACAATGATCCACGGCCTAGTCATCACAAGGTTCCATGATAATTCTCATCACAATGCTCAAGACCCCTGATATCACAATGCTCCATGCCCTTGTCATCACACAGCTCCATGACGCATGTCATCAGAATGTTCTATGGCCTTCTCATCACAATGCTCCATGCCCTTGTCATAACAATGCTCCAAGACCCTTGTCATCACAATGCTCCATGCCCCATTTCATCTCAAAGCTCCATGAAATCTGTCATCACAATGCTCCAAGACCCTTGTAATCACAATGCTCCATGCCTCTTTTCATCTCAATGCTCCATGAACCCTGTCATCACAATGCACCATGCCCATCATCATAATGCTTCAGGCTATTGTCATCACAATGAAATCAATATTCTGCATGACCTCTGTCATCATAATGCTCCAAACCCTTGTGATCACAATGCTCCATAACACGTATCATCACAACACCCCATGACGCTCATCATCACAAATATCCATGGTCTTCTCATCACAATGCTCCATGATCTTTGTCATCACAATGCTCAATACACTTGTCATCTCAATGCTCCCTGACCCTTGTCGTCAGTATGCTCCTTGAACCCTGTCATGACAAGTTTCCATGCATTTTTCATCACAATGATCCATGACCATTTCATCACAATGCTCCAAGGTCCCTGTAATCACAATGCTCCATGCCCTTGTCATCACAAAACTCCATGACACATGTCATCAGAATGCTCCATGGACTTCTCATCACAGTGCTCTATGCCCTAGTCATAACAATGCTCCAAGACCCCTGTAATCACAATGCTCCATGCCCCTTTTCATCAGAATGCTCCATGAGACTTGCCATCACAAGTCTCCATGGTCTTCTCATCACAATGTTCCAGGACCTTGACATCATCATGATCCATTCCCTTGTCATCACAATGCTCCATGACCCCTGTCATCACAATAATCCATGAACATTTTCAGCCCAATGCTCCACGACCTTCTCATCACAATGCTCCATTGCCAATATCATCACAATGCTCCATGACCACTGTCATCACAACACTCCAAGACACCTGACAACACAATGATCCAGGACTCTTGTCATCACAAAGCTCCATTCCCTTGTCGTCACAATGCTACATGACACCTGTCATCACAACTCTCCATGAACATTTTCAGCCCAGTGCTCCATGACCCTTGTCATCACAATGATCCATGCCCTTGTCATCCCAATGCTCCATGACCCCTGTATTCACAATGCTCCTTGACGCTTGTCATCACAGTGCTCCATGACACATGTCATCACAATGCTCCATGCCTTTGTCAGCAAAATGCTACATGACCTTGTCATTACAATGCTCTATGCGCTAGTCATCACAATACTCCTTTTCCATTGCCATCAAAATCCTCCATGAACTTTGGGATCACATTGCTTCATGCTCTTGTCATCACAATGCTCCATGCTCCTTGAAATCAAAATGATCCATGACCTCTGTCATCACAATCCTCCAAACCCTTGTGATCACAATGTTCCATAACACTTGTCATCACAACGCTCCATGATGCCTGTAATCACAATACTCCATGCCCTTTTCATCGCAATGCTGCGTGACCTTTGTCACAACAATTCTCAATAAACTTGTCATCACAATGCTCCCTGACACTTGTCATCAGAATGCTCCTTGAAACCTGTCACGAAAAGGCTCCATGCCTTTTTCATCACAATGCCCCATGCCATTTTCATCACAATGCTCCATGCCATTGTCATCAAAATACTCCACAAGCTTGTCATCAGAATGCTCCATGACCCTTGTCATCACAGTTCTCCATGCACTTGTCAGCACAATGCTCCCTGACCCTTGTCATCACAATGCTCCAAGCCATTGTCATCACAATGCTCCATTACCTTTGTCATCAGAATCCTGCCTGACACTTGGCATCACAATGCTCCATGCCATCCTCATCACAATGGGCCATTACATATGTGATCACAATGCTCCCTGACACCTGTCTTCACAATACGGCATAACCTTCTCATCACAATGCTCCATGCCCTTGTTATCAGAATGGTCGATGACCCCTGTCATCACAATGCTCCGTGACTCCAGTCATCACAATGCTTCATGACCTTTGTCATCACAATGGTCCATGCCCTCGTCATCAACAGTCTCTGTGACCTTTTTAACCATAATGCTCCATGAACTTTTCATCACAATGCTCTTTGAGCCTTGTCATCACAATGCTGTATGCCTTTCTCAGCACAATGCTCCATGACCCTTGTCATCACAATGCTCCATGCCCACTCTCATCACAATAATCCATGAAACATTTCAGACCAAATTTCTATACCCTTCTCATCACAATGCTCCATTACCCCTGTCATAACAATGCACCATGACACCTGCCATCACAATGCACCATGACACCTGCCATCACAATGATCCACGGCCTAGTCATCACAAGGTTCCATGATAATTCTCATCACAATGCTCAAGACCCCTGATATCACAATGCTCCATGCCCTTGTCATCACAATGCTCCATGACGCATGTCATCAGAATGTTCTATGGCCTTCTCATCACAATGCTCCATGCCCTTGTCATAACAATGCTCCAAGACCCTTGTCATCACAATGCTCCATGCCCCATTTCATCACAAAGCTCCATGAAATCTGTCATCACAATGCTCCAAGACCCTTGTAATCACAATGCTCCATGCCTCTTTTCATCTCAATGCTCCATGAACCCTGTCATCACATTGCACCATGCCCATCATCATAATGCTTCAGGCTATTGTCATCACAATGAAATCAATATTCTGCATGACCTCTGTCATCATAATGCTCCAAACCCTTGTGATCACAATGCTCCATAACACGTATCATCACAACACCCCATGACGCTCATCATCACAAATATCCATGGTCTTCTCATCACAATGCTCCATGATCTTTGTCATCACAATGCTCAATACACTTGTCATCTCAATGCTCCCTGACCCTTGTCGTCAGTATGCTCCTTGAACCCTGTCATGACAAGTTTCCATGCATTTTTCATCACAATGATCCATGACCATTTCATCACAATGCTCCAAGGTCACTGTAATCACAATGCTCCATGCCCTTGTCATCACAAAACTCCATGACACATGTCATCAGAATGCTCCATGGACTTCTCATCACAGTGCTCTATGCCCTAGTCATAACAATGCTCCAAGACCCCTGTAATCACAATGCTCCATGCCCCTTTTCATCAGAATGCTCCATGAGACTTGCCATCACAAGTCTCCATGGTCTTCTCATCACAATGTTCCAGGACCTTGACATCATCATGATCCATTCCCTTGTCATCACAATGCTCCATGACCCCTGTCATCACAATAATCCATGAACATTTTCAGCCCAATGCTCCACGACCTTCTCATCACAATGCTCCATTGCCAATATCATCACAATGCTCCATGACCACTGTCATCACAACACTCCATGACACCTGACAACACAATGATCCAGGACTCTTTTCATCACAATGCTCCATTAACTTGTCATCACAATGCTACATGACACCTGTCATCACAACTCCCCATGAACATTTTCAGCCCAGTGCTCCATGACCCTTGTCATCACAATGATCCATGCCCTTGTCATCCCAATGCTCCATGACCCCTGTATTCACAATGCTCCTTGACGCTTGTCATCACAGTGCTCCATGACACATGTCATCACAATGCTCCATGCCTTTGTCAGCAAAATGCTACATGACCTTGTCATTACAATGCTCTATGCGCTAGTCATCACAATACTCCTTTTCCATTGCCATCACAATCCTCCATGAACTTTGGGATCACATTGCTTCATGCTCTTGTCATCACAATGCTCCATGCTCCTTGAAATCAAAATGATCCATGATCTCTGTCATCACAATCCTCCAAACCCTTGTGATCACAATGTTCCATAACACTTGTCATCACAACGCTCCATGATGCCTGTAATCACAATACTCCATGCCCTTTTCATCGCAATGCTGCGTGACCTTTGTCACCACAATTCTCAATAAACTTGTCATCACAATGCTCCCTGACACTTGTCGTCAGCATGCTCCTTGAAACCTGTCACGAAAAGGCTCCATGCCTTTTTCATCACAATGCCCCATGCCATTTTCATCACAATGCTCCATGCCATTGTCATCAAAATACTCCACAAGCTTGTCATCAGAATGCTCCATGACCCTTGTCATCACAGTTCTCCATGCACTTGTCAGCACAATGCTCCCTGACCCTTGTCATCACAATGCTCCAAGCCATTGTCATCACAATGCTCCATTACCTTTGTCATCAGAATCCTGCCTGACACTTGGCATCACAATGCTCCATGCCATCCTCATCACAATGGGCCATTACATATGTGATCACAATGCTCCCTGACACCTGTCTTCACAATACGGCATAACCTTCTCATCACAATGCTCCATGCCCTTGTTATCAGAATGGTCGATGACCCCTGTCATCACAATGCTCCGTGACTCCAGTCATCACAATGCTTCATGACCTTTGTCATCACAATGGTCCATGCCCTCGTCATCAACAGTCTCTGTGACCTTTTTAACCATAATGCTCCATGAACTTTTCATCACAATGCTCTTTGAGCCTTGTCATCACAATGCTGTATGCCTTTCTCAGCACAATGCTCCATGACCCTTGTCATCACAATGCTCCATGCCCACTCTCATCACAATAATCCATGAAACATTTCAGACCAAATTTCTATACCCTTCTCATCACAATGCTCCATTACCCCTGTCATAACAATGCACCATGACACCTGCCATCACAATGCACCATGACACCTGCCATCACAATGATCCACGGCCTAGTCATCACAAGGTTCCATGATAATTCTCATCACAATGCTCAAGACCCCTGATATCACAATGCTCCATGCCCTTGTCATCACAATGCTCCATGACGCATGTCATCAGAATGTTCTATGGCCTTCTCATCACAATGCTCCATGCCCTTGTCATAACAATGATCCAAGACCCTTGTCATCACAATGCTCCATGCCCCATTTCATCACAAAGCTCCATGAAATCTGTCATCACAATGCTCCAAGACCCTTGTAATCACAATGCTCCATGCCTCTTTTCATCTCAATGCTCCATGAACCCTGTCATCACAATGCACCATGCCCATCATCATAATGCTTCAGGCTATTGTCATCACAATGAAATCAATATTCTGCATGACCTCTGTCATCATAATGCTCCAAACCCTTGTGATCACAATGCTCCATAACACGTATCATCACAACACCCCATGACGCTCATCATCACAAATATCCATGGTCTTCTCATCACAATGCTCCATGATCTTTGTCATCACAATGCTCAATACACTTGTCATCTCAATGCTCCCTGACCCTTGTCGTCAGTATGCTCCTTGAACCCTGTCATGACAAGTTTCCATGCATTTTTCATCACAATGATCCATGACCATTTCATCACAATGCTCCAAAGTCACTGTAATCACAATGCTCCATGCCCTTGTCATCACAAAACTCCATGACACATGTCATCAGAATGCTCCATGGACTTCTCATCACAGTGCTCTATGCCCTAGTCATAACAATGCTCCAAGACCCCTGTAATCACAATGCTCCATGCCCCTTTTCATCAGAATGCTCCATGAGACTTGCCATCACAAGTCTCCATGGTCTTCTCATCACAATGTTCCAGGACCTTGACATCATCATGATCCATTCCCTTGTCATCACAATGCTCCATGACCCCTGTCATCACAATAATCCATGAACATTTTCAGCCCAATGCTCCACGACCTTCTCATCACAATGCTCCATTGCCAATATCATCACAATGCTCCATGACCACTGTCATCACAACACTCCAAGACACCTGACAACACAATGATCCAGGACTCTTGTCATCACAAAGCTCCATTCCCTTGTCATCACAATGCTACATGACACCTGTCATCACAACTCTCCATGAACATTTTCAGCCCAGTGCTCCATGACCCTTGTCATCACAATGATCCATGCCCTTGTCATCCCAATGCTCCATGACCCCTGTATTCACAATGCTCCTTGACGCTTGTCATCACAGTGCTCCATGACACATGTCATCACAATGCTCCATGCCTTTGTCAGCAAAATGCTACATGACCTTGTCATTACAATGCTCTATGCGCTAGTCATCACAATACTCCTTTTCCATTGCCATCACAATCCTCCATGAACTTTGGGATCACATTGCTTCATGCTCTTGTCATCACAATGCTCCATGCTCCTTGAAATCAAAATGATCCATGACCTCTGTCATCACAATCCTCCAAACCCTTGTGATCACAATGTTCCATAACACTTGTCATCACAACGCTCCATGATGCCTGTAATCACAATACTCCATGCCCTTTTCATCGCAATGCTGCGTGACCTTTGTCACCACAATTCTCAATAAACTTGTCATCACAATGCTCCCTGACACTTGTCGTCTGCATGCTCCTTGAAACCTGTCACGAAAAGGCTCCATGCCTTTTTCATCACAATGCCCCATGCCATTTTCATCACAATGCTCCATGCCATTGTCATCAAAATACTCCACAAGCTTGTCATCAGAATGCTCCATGACCCTTGTCATCACAGTTCTCCATGCACTTGTCAGCACAATGCTCCCTGACCCTTGTCATCACAATGCTCCAAGCCATTGTCATCACAATGCTCCATTACCTTTGTCATCAGAATCCTGCCTGACACTTGGCATCACAATGCTCCATGCCATCCTCATCACAATGGGCCATTACATATGTGATCACAATGCTCCCTGACACCTGTCTTCACAATACGGCATAACCTTGTCATCACAATGCTCCATGCCCTTGTTATCAGAATGGTCGATGACCCCTGTCATCACAATGCTCCGTGACTCCAGTCATCACAATGCTTCATGACCTTTGTCATCACAATGGTCCATGCCCTCGTCATCAACAGTCTCTGTGACCTTTTTAACCATAATGCTCCATGAACTTTTCATCACAATGCTCTTTGAGCCTTGTCATCACAATGCTGTATGCCTTTCTCAGCACAATGCTCCATGACCCTTGTCATCACAATGCTCCATGCCCACTCTCATCACAATAATCCATGAAACATTTCAGACCAAATTTCTATACCCTTCTCATCACAATGCTCCATTACCCCTGTCATAACAATGCACCATGACACCTGCCATCACAATGCACCATGACACCTGCCATCACAATGATCCACGGCCTAGTCATCACAAGGTTCCATGATAATTCTCATCACAATGCTCAAGACCCCTGATATCACAATGCTCCATGCCCTTGTCATCACAATGCTCCATGACGCATGTCATCAGAATGTTCTATGGCCTTCTCATCACAATGCTCCATGCCCTTGTCATAACAATGCTCCAAGACCCTTGTCATCACAATGCTCCATGCCCCATTTCATCACAAAGCTCCATGAAATCTGTCATCACAATGCTCCAAGACCCTTGTAATCACAATGCTCCATGCCTCTTTTCATCTCAATGCTCCATGAACCCTGTCATCACATTGCACCATGCCCATCATCATAATGCTTCAGGCTATTGTCATCACAATGAAATCAATATTCTGCATGACCTCTGTCATCATAATGCTCCAAACCCTTGTGATCACAATGCTCCATAACACGTATCATCACAACACCCCATGACGCTCATCATCACAAATATCCATGGTCTTCTCATCACAATGCTCCATGATCTTTGTCATCACAATGCTCAATACACTTGTCATCTCAATGCTCCCTGACCCTTGTCGTCAGTATGCTCCTTGAACCCTGTCATGACAAGTTTCCATGCATTTTTCATCACAATGATCCATGACCATTTCATCACAATGCTCCAAGGTCACTGTAATCACAATGCTCCATGCCCTTGTCATCACAAAACTCCATGACACATGTCATCAGAATGCTCCATGGACTTCTCATCACAGTGCTCTATGCCCTAGTCATAACAATGCTCCAAGACCCCTGTAATCACAATGCTCCATGCCCCTTTTCATCAGAATGCTCCATGAGACTTGCCATCACAAGTCTCCATGGTCTTCTCATCACAATGTTCCAGGACCTTGACATCATCATGATCCATTCCCTTGTCATCACAATGCTCCATGACCCCTGTCATCACAATAATCCATGAACATTTTCAGCCCAATGCTCCACGACCTTCTCATCACAATGCTCCATTGCCAATATCATCACAATGCTCCATGACCACTGTCATCACAACACTCCATGACACCTGACAACACAATGATCCAGGACTCTTTTCATCACAATGCTCCATTAACTTGTCATCACAATGCTACATGACACCTGTCATCACAACTCCCCATGAACATTTTCAGCCCAGTGCTCCATGACCCTTGTCATCACAATGATCCATGCCCTTGTCATCCCAATGCTCCATGACCCCTGTATTCACAATGCTCCTTGACGCTTGTCATCACAGTGCTCCATGACACATGTCATCACAATGCTCCATGCCTTTGTCAGCAAAATGCTACATGACCTTGTCATTACAATGCTCTATGCGCTAGTCATCACAATACTCCTTTTCCATTGCCATCACAATCCTCCATGAACTTTGGGATCACATTGCTTCATGCTCTTGTCATCACAATGCTCCATGCTCCTTGAAATCAAAATGATCCATGACCTCTGTCATCACAATCCTCCAAACCCTTGTGATCACAATGTTCCATAACACTTGTCATCACAACGCTCCATGATGCCTGTAATCACAATACTCCATGCCCTTTTCATCGCAATGCTGCGTGACCTTTGTCACCACAATTCTCAATAAACTTGTCATCACAATGCTCCCTGACACTTGTCGTCAGCATGCTCCTTGAAACCTGTCACGAAAAGGCTCCATGCCTTTTTCATCACAATGCCCCATGCCATTTTCATCACAATGCTCCATGCCATTGTCATCAAAATACTCCACAAGCTTGTCATCAGAATGCTCCATGACCCTTGTCATCACAGTTCTCCATGCACTTGTCAGCACAATGCTCCCTGACCCTTGTCATCACAATGCTCCAAGCCATTGTCATCACAATGCTCCATTACCTTTGTCATCAGAATCCTGCCTGACACTTGGCATCACAATGCTCCATGCCATCCTCATCACAATGGGCCATTACATATGTGATCACAATGCTCCCTGACACCTGTCTTCACAATACGGCATAACCTTCTCATCACAATGCTCCATGCCCTTGTTATCAGAATGGTCGATGACCCCTGTCATCACAATGCTCCGTGACTCCAGTCATCACAATGCTTCATGACCTTTGTCATCACAATGGTCCATGCCCTCGTCATCAACAGTCTCTGTGACCTTTTTAACCATAATGCTCCATGAACTTTTCATCACAATGCTCTTTGAGCCTTGTCATCACAATGCTGTATGCCTTTCTCAGCACAATGCTCCATGACCCTTGTCATCACAATGCTCCATGCCCACTCTCATCACAATAATCCATGAAACATTTCAGACCAAATTTCTATACCCTTCTCATCACAATGCTCCATTACCCCTGTCATAACAATGCACCATGACACCTGCCATCACAATGCACCATGACACCTGCCATCACAATGATCCACGGCCTAGTCATCACAAGGTTCCATGATAATTCTCATCACAATGCTCAAGACCCCTGATATCACAATGCTCCATGCCCTTGTCATCACAATGCTCCATGACGCATGTCATCAGAATGTTCTATGGCCTTCTCATCACAATGCTCCATGCCCTTGTCATAACAATGCTCCAAGACCCTTGTCATCACAATGCTCCATGCCCCATTTCTTCACAAAGCTCCATGAAATCTGTCATCACAATGCTCCAAGACCCTTGTAATCACAATGCTCCATGCCTCTTTTCATCTCAATGCTCCATGAACCCTGTCATCACAATGCACCATGCCCATCATCATAATGCTTCAGGCTATTGTCATCACAATGAAATCAATATTCTGCATGACCTCTGTCATCATAATGCTCCAAACCCTTGTGATCACAATGCTCCATAACACGTATCATCACAACACCCCATGACGCTCATCATCACAAATATCCATGGTCTTCTCATCACAATGCTCCATGATCTTTGTCATCACAATGCTCAATACACTTGTCATCTCAATGCTCCCTGACCCTTGTCGTCAGTATGCTCCTTGAACCCTGTCATGACAAGTTTCCATGCATTTTTCATCACAATGATCCATGACCATTTCATCACAATGCTCCAAAGTCACTGTAATCACAATGCTCCATGCCCTTGTCATCACAAAACTCCATGACACATGTCATCAGAATGCTCCATGGACTTCTCATCACAGTGCTCTATGCCCTAGTCATAACAATGCTCCAAGACCCCTGTAATCACAATGCTCCATGCCCCTTTTCATCAGAATGCTCCATGAGACTTGCCATCACAAGTCTCCATGGTCTTCTCATCACAATGTTCCAGGACCTTGACATCATCATGATCCATTCCCTTGTCATCACAATGCACCATGACCCCTGTCATCACAATAATCCATGAACATTTTCAGCCCAATGCTCCACGACCTTCTCATCACAATGCTCCATTGCCAATATCATCACAATGCTCCATGACCACTGTCATCACAACACTCCAAGACACCTGACAACACAATGATCCAGGACTCTTGTCATCACAAAGCTCCATTCCCTTGTCATCACAATGCTACATGACACCTGTCATCACAACTCTCCATGAACATTTTCAGCCCAGTGCTCCATGACCCTTGTCATCACAATGATCCATGCCCTTGTCATCCCAATGCTCCATGACCCCTGTATTCACAATGCTCCTTGACGCTTGTCATCACAGTGCTCCATGACACGTCATCACAATGCTCCATGCCTTTGTCAGCAAAATGCTACATGACCTTGTCATTACAATGCTCTATGCGCTAGTCATCACAATACTCCTTTTCCATTGCCATCACAATCCTCCATGAACTTTGGGATCACATTGCTTCATGCTCTTGTCATCACAATGCTCCATGCTCCTTGAAATCAAAATGATCCATGACCTCTGTCATCACAATCCTCCAAACCCTTGTGATCACAATGTTCCATAACACTTGTCATCACAACGCTCCATGATGCCTGTAATCACAATACTCCATGCCCTTTTCATCGCAATGCTGCGTGACCTTTGTCACCACAATTCTCAATAAACTTGTCATCACAATGCTCCCTGACACTTGTCGTCTGCATGCTCCTTGAAACCTGTCACGAAAAGGCTCCATGCCTTTTTCATCACAATGCCCCATGCCATTTTCATCACAATGCTCCATGCCATTGTCATCAAAATACTCCACAAGCTTGTCATCAGAATGCTCCATGACCCTTGTCATCACAGTTCTCCATGCACTTGTCAGCACAATGCTCCCTGACCCTTGTCATCACAATGCTCCAAGCCATTGTCATCACAATGCTCCATTACCTTTGTCATCAGAATCCTGCCTGACACTTGGCATCACAATGCTCCATGCCATCCTCATCACAATGGGCCATTACATATGTGATCACAATGCTCCCTGACACCTGTCTTCACAATACGGCATAACCTTGTCATCACAATGCTCCATGCCCTTGTTATCAGAATGGTCGATGACCCCTGTCATCACAATGCTCCGTGACTCCAGTCATCACAATGCTTCATGACCTTTGTCATCACAATGGTCCATGCCCTCGTCATCAACAGTCTCTGTGACCTTTTTAACCATAATGCTCCATGAACTTTTCATCACAATGCTCTTTGAGCCTTGTCATCACAATGCTGTATGCCTTTCTCAGCACAATGCTCCATGACCCTTGTCATCACAATGCTCCATGCCCACTCTCATCACAATAATCCATGAAACATTTCAGACCAAATTTCTATACCCTTCTCATCACAATGCTCCATTACCCCTGTCATAACAATGCACCATGACACCTGCCATCACAATGCACCATGACACCTGCCATCACAATGATCCACGGCCTAGTCATCACAAGGTTCCATGATAATTCTCATCACAATGCTCAAGACCCCTGATATCACAATGCTCCATGCCCTTGTCATCACAATGCTCCATGACGCATGTCATCAGAATGTTCTATGGCCTTCTCATCACAATGCTCCATGCCCTTGTCATAACAATGCTCCAAGACCCTTGTCATCACAATGCTCCATGCCCCATTTCATCACAAAGCTCCATGAAATCTGTCATCACAATGCTCCAAGACCCTTGTAATCACAATGCTCCATGCCTCTTTTCATCTCAATGCTCCATGAACCCTGTCATCACAATGCACCATGCCCATCATCATAATGCTTCAGGCTATTGTCATCACAATGAAATCAATATTCTGCATGACCTCTGTCATCATAATGCTCCAAACCCTTGTGATCACAATGCTCCATAACACGTATCATCACAACACCCCATGACGCTCATCATCACAAATATCCATGGTCTTCTCATCACAATGCTCCATGATCTTTGTCATCACAATGCTCAATACACTTGTCATCTCAATGCTCCCTGACCCTTGTCGTCAGTATGCTCCTTGAACCCTGTCATGACAAGTTTCCATGCATTTTTCATCACAATGATCCATGACCATTTCATCACAATGCTCCAAGGTCACTGTAATCACAATGCTCCATGCCCTTGTCATCACAAAACTCCATGACACATGTCATCAGAATGCTCCATGGACTTCTCATCACAGTGCTCTATGCCCTAGTCATAACAATGCTCCAAGACCCCTGTAATCACAATGCTCCATGCCCCTTTTCATCAGAATGCTCCATGAGACTTGCCATCACAAGTCTCCATGGTCTTCTCATCACAATGTTCCAGGACCTTGACATCATCATGATCCATTCCCTTGTTATCACAATGCTCCATGACCCCTGTCATCACAATAATCCATGAACATTTTCAGCCCAATGCTCCACGACCTTCTCATCACAATGCTCCATTGCCAATATCATCACAATGCTCCATGACCACTGTCATCACAACACTCCAAGACACCTGACAACACAATGATCCAGGACTCTTGTCATCACAAAGCTCCATTCCCTTGTCATCACAATGCTACATGACACCTGTCATCACAACTCTCCATGAACATTTTCAGCCCAGTGCTCCATGACCCTTGTCATCACAATGATCCATGCCCTTGTCATCCCAATGCTCCATGACCCCTGTATTCACAATGCTCCTTGACGCTTGTCATCACAGTGCTCCATGACACATGTCATCACAATGCTCCATGCCTTTGTCAGCAAAATGCTACATGACCTTGTCATTACAATGCTCTATGCGCTAGTCATCACAATACTCCTTTTCCATTGCCATCACAATCCTCCATGAACTTTGGGATCACATTGCTTCATGCTCTTGTCATCACAATGCTCCATGCTCCTTGAAATCAAAATGATCCATGACCTCTGTCATCACAATCCTCCAAACCCTTGTGATCACAATGTTCCATAACACTTGTCATCACAACGCTCCATGATGCCTGTAATCACAATACTCCATGCCCTTTTCATCGCAATGCTGCGTGACCTTTGTCACCACAATTCTCAATAAACTTGTCATCACAATGCTCCCTGACACTTGTCATCAGAATGCTCCTTGAAACCTGTCACGAAAAGGCTCCATGCCTTTTTCATCACAATGCCCCATGCCATTTTCATCACAATGCTCCATGCCATTGTCATCAAAATACTCCACAAGCTTGTCATCAGAATGCTCCATGACCCTTGTCATCACAGTTCTCCATGCACTTGTCAGCACAATGCTCCCTGACCCTTGTCATCACAATGCTCCAAGCCATTGTCATCACAATGCTCCATTACCTTTGTCATCAGAATCCTGCCTGACACTTGGCATCACAATGCTCCATGCCATCCTCATCACAATGGGCCATTACATATGTGATCACAATGCTCCCTGACACCTGTCTTCACAATATGGCATAACCTTGTCATCACAATGCTCCATGCCCTTGTTATCAGAATGGTCGATGACCCCTGTCATCACAATGCTCCGTGACTCCAGTCATCACAATGCTTCATGACCTTTGTCATCACAATGGTCCATGCCCTCGTCATCAACAGTCTCTGTGACCTTTTTAACCATAATGCTCCATGAACTTTTCATCACAATGCTCTTTGAGCCTTGTCATCACAATGCTGTATGCCTTTCTCAGCACAATGCTCCATGACCCTTGTCATCACAATGCTCCATGCCCACTCTCATCACAATAATCCATGAAACATTTCAGACCAAATTTCTATACCCTTCTCATCACAATGCTCCATTACCCCTGTCATAACAATGCACCATGACACCTGCCATCACAATGCACCATGACACCTGCCATCACAATGATCCACGGCCTAGTCATCACAAGGTTCCATGATAATTCTCATCACAATGCTCAAGACCCCTGATATCACAATGCTCCATGCCCTTGTCATCACAATGCTCCATGACGCATGTCATCAGAATGTTCTATGGCCTTCTCATCACAATGCTCCATGCCCTTGTCATAACAATGCTCCAAGACCCTTGTCATCACAATGCTCCATGCCCCATTTCATCTCAATGCTCCCTGAAATCTGTCATCACAATGCTCCAAGACCCTTGTAGTCACAATGCTCCATGCCCCTTTTCATCTCAATGCTCCATGAACCCTGTCATCACAATGCACCATGCCCATCATCATAATGCTTCAGGCTATTTTCTTCACAATGAAATCAATATTCTGCATGACCTCTGTCATCATAATGCTCCAAACCCTTGTGATCACAATGTTGCATAACACGTATCATCACAACACCCCATGACGCTCATCATCACAATTATCCATGGTCTTCTCATCACAATGCTCCATGATCTTTGTCATCAAAATGCTCAATACACTTGTCATCGCAATGCTCCCTGCCCCTTGTCGTCAGTATGCTCCTTGAACCCTGTCATGACAAGTTTCCATGCATTTTTCATCACAATGATCCATGACCATTTCATCACAATGCTCCAAGACCCCTGTAATCACAATGCTCCATGCCCCTTTTCATCAGAATGCTCCATGAGACTTGTCATCACAAGTCTCCATGGTCTTCTCATCACAATGTTCCAGGACCTTGACATCACCATGATCCATTCCCTTGTCATCACAATGCTCCATGACCCCTGTCATCACAATAATCCATGAACATTTTCAGCCCAATGCTCCACGACCTTCTCATCACAATGCTCCATTGCCAATATCATCACAATGCTCCATGACCACTGTCATCACAACACTCCATGACACCTGACAACACAATGATCCAGGACTCTTGTCATCACAATGCTCCATTAACTTGTCGTCACAATGCTACATGACACCTGTCATCACAACTCTCCATGAACATTTTCAGCCCAGTGCTCCATGACCCTTGTCATCACAATGATCCATGCCCTTGTCATCCCAATGCTCCATGACCCCTGTATTCACAATGCTCATTGACGCTTGTCCTCACAGTGCTCCATGACACATGTCATCACAAAGCTCCATGCCTTTCTCAGCAAAATGCTACATGACCTTTTCATTAAAATGCTCTATGCGCTAGTCATCACAATACTCCATTTCCATTGTCATCAAAATCCTCCATGAACTTTGGGATCACATTGCTTCATGCTCTTGTCATCACAATGCTCCATGCTCCTTGAAATCAAAATGATCCATGACCTCTGTCATCACAATGCTCCAAACCCTTGTGATCACAATGTTCCATAACACTTGTCATCACAACGCTCCATGATGCCTGTCATCACAATACTCCATGCCCTTTTCATCGCAGTGCTCCATGACCTTTGTAACCACAATTCTCAATACACTTGTCATCACAATGCTCCCTGACACTTGTCATCAGAATGCTCCTTGAACCCTGTCACAAAAAGGCTCCATGCCTTTTTCATCACAATGCCCCATGCCATTTTCATCACAATGATCCATGCCATTGTCATCAAGATACTCCACAAGCTTGTCATCAGAATGCTCCATGACCCTTGTCATCACAATTCTCCATGCACTTGTCAGCACAATGCTCCCTGACCCTTGTCATCACAATGCTCCAAGCCATTGTCATCACAGTGCTCCATTACGTTTTTCATCAGAATCCTCCCTGACACTTGGCATCACAATGCTCCATGCCATCCTCATCACAATGGGCCATTACATATGTGATCACAATGCTCCCTGACACCTGTCTTCACAATACGGCATGACCTGGTCAACACAATGCTCCATGCCCTTGTCATCACAGTGTGCCATTCCAACTCTCATCGCAATACTCCATGAAAGTTATTAGACCAATGTTCCATTCCCTTGTCATCACAATGCTCCATGCCCTTGCTATCACAATGCTCAATGACCCCTGTCATCACAATGCTCCGTGACTCCAGTCATCACAATGCTTCATGACCTTTGTCATCACAATGGTCCATGCCCTCGTCATCAACAGTCTCTGTGACCTTTTTAACCACAATGCTCCATGATCTTTTCGTCACAATGCTCTTTGACCCTTGTCATCACAATGCTCTATGCCTTTCTCTGCACAATGCTCCATGACCCTTGTCATCACAATGCTCCATGCGCTTGTCAGCACAATGCTCCATGACACATGTCATCACAATGCACCATGCGCTTGTCATCACAGTGCTCCACAACATCGTCATCACAATGCTCCATAAAATTTGTCATCACAATGCTCCATGCACTTCTCATCAAAATTCTCTCTCACCACTGATATCACAATGCTACATCACTATTTGTCACAATACTCCCTCACACCTGTCATCACAATGTTCCATGACTCCTGTCATCACAATGCTACATGCACTTATCATCACAATGTTCGATGACCCCTGAAATCACAATGTTCCATAACACCTGTCATCAAAATGTTCCATGACACATTTCATCAAATTGCTCCATGACCCTGTCATCACAATGCTCCCTGCCCTTCTCATCACAATTCACAACGCCCTTGCCATCCAAATGCTCCATGACCTTTGTCATCACAAAGATCCATGACCCTTGGCATCACAATGCTCCATGTCATTGTCATCACAGTGCTCCATGAACGCTCTCATCACATTGCTCCATGCCCTTGTCTTCACATAGCTGCATGACACATGTCATCAGAATGCTCCATGGCCTTCTCATCACAATGCTCCAAGCCCTGGCCATCACAATGCTCCATTACCCCTGTCATAACAATGCTCCATGACCCCTGCCATCACGATGTTCCATGGCCTTGTCATCACAAGGCTCCATGACCCTTCTCATCACAATGCTCCAAGAACACTGTAATCACAATGCTCTATGCCCCTTTTCATCTCAATGATCCATGAACCCTGTCATCACAATGCACTATGCCCATCATCATAATGCGTCATGCTATTGTCATAACAACGAAATCAAAATGTTCCATGACCTCTGTCATAACAATGCTCCAAACCCTTGTGATCACAATATTCCATAACACTTGTCATCACAATGCCCCAGTATGCTCGTCATCACAATTTTCCATGGTCTTCTCATCACAATGCTCCATGACCTTCGTCATCACAATGCTCAATACACTTGTCATCAACATGCTCCCTGACACTTGTTGTCTGTATGCTCCTTGAACCCTGTCATGACAAGGCTCCATGCCTTTTTCATCACAATGATCCATGCCCTTTTCATCACAATGCTCCAAGTCCCATGTAATCACAATGGTCCATGCCATTGTCATCACAAAGCTCAATGACGCATGCCATCAGAATGCTCCTTGGTCTTCTCCTCACAATGCTCCATGCCCTTGTCTTCACAATGTTCCAAGACCCCTGTAATCACAATGCTCCTTTCCCCTTTTAATCAGTATGCTCCATGAGAATTGTCATCACAAGGCTCCATGGTTTTGTCATCACAATGCTCCAGGACCTTGTCATCACAATGCTTCACGACATTGTCATCAAAATTTTCAATGGCCCTTGTCATCATAATGCTCCAAACCCTAATCATCACAATGCTCCATTATATTTGTCATCACAATCCTCCATCACATTTGGTATCACAAAGCTCCATGCCATTGTCATCGCCATAGACCATGACATATGTCATCACAATGCTCCCTGACACCTGTCTTCACAATACTCCATGACCTTATCATCACAATGCTCCATGCCCTTTTCATCACAATGCACCATGCCCACTCTCATCACAATAATCTATGAAACTTGTCAGACCAATGCTCCATGCCACTGTCATCACAATGCTCCATGACCTTGTCATCACAATGCTCCATGACCCCTGTCATCACAATCCTCCGTGACTCCAGTCATCACAATGCTTCATAACGTTTGTCATCACAATGGTCCATGACCGCGTCATCACAAGGCTCTGTGACCTTTGTAACCACAATGCTCCATGAACTTTTCATCACAATTCTCTGAGAAACTTGTCATCACATTGCTCCATGTCTTTGTCAGAACAATGCTCCATGACCATTGTCATCACAATGTGCCACGTGCATTTCATCACAACGTTCCAAACCTTGTCATTGCAATGCTCCATAAACCTTGTAATCACAATGGTCCATGCACTTCTCATCAAAATGCTCTCTCACCAGAGATATCACAATGTTCCATCACTAGTCATCACAATACACCCTCGTCCTTGTAATCACAATGTTCCATGACACTGTCATCACAATGCTACATCCCCTTATCATCACAATGTTCCATGACCCCTGCCAGCACAATGTTCCATAAGACCTGTCATCAAAATGCTCCATGACCCTTTCCATCCCAAAGCTCCAAGACCCCTGACATCACAATGTTCTATAACCCCTGCCATCAAAATGTTCCATTACACTTTTTATCAAATTGCTGCATGACCCAGTCATCAAAATGCTCCCTTCCCTTCTCATCAAAATGCTCCATGAATTGTCATCACAAAGCTCCAAGACCCTTGGCATCACAATGCTCCATGTCATTGTCATCACAATGCTCCATGAACCCTCTCATCACATTGCTCCATGCCCTTGTCATCACACAGCTCCGTGACACTTGTCATCAAAATGCTCGATGCCTTTCTCATCACAATGCTCCATGTCCTTGTCATTACAGTCCTGCATGACCCATGTATCACAGTGTTCCGTGCCCTTGTCATCACAATGCTCCATGCCCACTCTCATCACAATAATCCATGAAACATTTCAGACCAAATTTCTATACCCTTCTCATCACAATGCTCCATTACCCCTGTCATAACAATGCACCATGACACCTGCCATCACAATGCACCATGACACCTGCCATCACAATGATCCACAGCCTAGTCATCACAAGGTTCCATGATAATACTCATCACAATGCTCAAGACCCCTGATATCACAATGCTCCATGCCCTTGTCATCACAATGCTCCAAGACCCTTGTCATCACAATGCTCCATGCCCCATTTCATCTCAATGATCCCTGAAATCTGTCATCACAATGCTCCAAGACCCTTGTAGTCACAATGCTCCATGCCCCTTTTCATCTCAATGCTCCATGAACCCTGTCATCACAATGCACCATGCCCATCATCATAATGCTTCAGGCTATTGTCATCACAATGAAATCAATATTCTGCATGACCTCTGTCATCATAATGCTCCAAATCCTTGTGATCACAATGTTGCATAACACGTATCATCACAACACCCCATGATGCTCATCATCACAATTATCCATGGTCTTCTCATCACAATGCTCCATGATCTTTGTCATCACAATGCTCAATACACTTGTCATCACAATGCTCCCTGACCCTTGTCGTCAGTATGCTCCTTGAACCCTGTCATGACAAGTTTCCATGCATTTTTCATCACAATGATCCATGAATATTTCATCACAATGCTCCAAGGTCCCTGTAATCACAATGCTCCATGCCCTTGTCATCACAAAACTCCATGACGCATGTCATCAGAATGCTCCATGGCCTTCTCATCACAATGCTCTATGCCCTAGACATAACAATGCTCCAAGACCCCTGTAATCACAATGCTCCATGCCCCTTTTCATCAGAATGCTCCATGAGACTTGCCATCACAAGTCTCCATGGTCTTCTCATCACAATGTTCCAGGACCTTGACATCACCATGATCCATTCCCTTGTCATCACAATGCTCCATGACCCCTGTCATCACAATAATCCATGAACATTTTCAGCCCAATGCTCCACGACCTTCTCATCACAATACTCCATTGCCAATATCATCACAATGCTCCATGACCACTGTCATCACAACACTCCATGACACCTGACAACACAATGATCCAGGACTCTTGTCATCACAATGCTCCATTAACTTGTCGTCACAATCCTACATGACACCTGTCGTCACAACTCTCCATGAACATTTTCAGCCCAGTGCTCCATGACCCTTGTTATCACAATGATCAATGGCCTTGTCATCCCAATGCTCCATGACCCCTGTATTCACAGTGCTCCTTGAAGCTTGTCATCACAGTGCTCCATGACACATGTCATCACAATGCTCCATGCCTTTGTCAGCAAAATGCTACATGACCTTGTCATTACAATGCTCTATGCACTTGTCATCACAATACTCCATTTCCATTGTCATCACAATCCTCCATGAACTTTGGGATCACATTGCTTCATGCCCTTGTCATCACAATGCTCCATGCTCCTTGAAATCAAAATGATCCATGACCTCTGTCATCACAATGCTCCAAACACTTGTGATCACAATGTTCCATAACACTTGTCATCACAACGCTCGATGATGCCTGTCATCACAATACTCCATGC
Organism: Mesoplodon densirostris; assembly: GCF_025265405.1. Lineage (NCBI taxonomy): Eukaryota > Metazoa > Chordata > Mammalia > Artiodactyla > Ziphiidae > Mesoplodon > Mesoplodon densirostris. Next base: position 9,081,683 of record NW_026778195.1, on the reverse strand, counting down.
CCTTTTCATCGCAATGCTCCATGAGCTTTGTAACCACAATTCTCAATACACTTGTCATCACAATGCTCCCTGACACTTGTCATCAGAATGCTCCTTGAACCCTGTCACAAAAAGGTTCCATGCCTTTTTCATCACAATGCCCCATGCCATTTTCATCACAATGATCCATGCCATTGTCATCAAGATACTCCACAAGCTTGTCATCAGAATGCTCCATGACCATTGTCATCACAATTCTCCATGCACTTGTCAGCAAAATGCTCCTTGACCCTTGTCATCACAATGCTCCAAGTCATTGTCATCACAATGCTCCATTACCTTTGTCATCAGAATCCTCCCTGACACTTGGCATCACAATGCTCCATGCCATCCTCATCACAATGGGCCATTACATATGTGATCACAATGCTCCCTGACACCTGTCTTCACAATACGGCATGACCTGGTCATCACAATGCTCCATGCCCTTGTCATCACAGTGTGCCATCCCTACACTCATCGCAATACTCCATGAAAGTTATTAGACCAATATTCCATGCCCTTGTCATCACAATGCTCCATGCCCTTGCTATCACAATGCTCAATGACCCCTGTCATCACAATGCTCCGTGACTCCAGTCATCACAATGCTTCATGACCTTTGTCATCACAATGGTCCATGCCCTCGTCATCAACAGTCTCTGTGACCTTTTTAACCACAATGCTCCATGATCTTTTCGTCACAATGCTCTTTGACCCTTGTCATCACAATGCTCTATGCCTTTCTCAGCACAATGCTCCATGACCCTTGTCATCACAATGCTCCATGCGCTTGTCAGCACAATGCTCCATGACACATGTCATCACAATACACCATGCGCTTGTCATCACAGTGCTCCACAACATTGTCATCACAATGCTCCATAAAATTTGTCATCACAATGCTCCATGCACTTCTCATCAAAATGCTCTATCACCACTGATATCACAATGCTACATCACTATTTGTCACAATACTCCCTCACACCTGTCATCACAATGTTCCATGACTCCTGTCATCACAATGCTACATGCACTTATCATCACAATGTTCGATGACCCCTGAAATCACAATGTTCCATAACACCTGTCATCAAAATGTTCCATGACACTTTTCATCAAATTGCTCCATGACCCTGTCATCACAATGCTCCCTGCCCTTCTCATCACAATTCACAACGCCCTTGCCATCAAAATGCTCCATGACCTTTGTCATCACAAAGATCCATGACCCTTGGCATCACAATGCTCCATGTCATTGTCATCACAGTGCTCCATGAACGCTCTCATCACATTGCTCCATGCCCTTGTCTTCACATAGCTGCATGACACATGTCATCAGAATGCTCCATGGCCTTCTCATCACAATGCTCCAAGCCCTGGCCATCACAATGCTCCATTACCCCTGTCATAACAATCCTCCATGACCCCTGCCATCACGATGTTCCATGGCCTTGTCATCACAAGGCTCCATGACCCTTCTCATCACAATGCTCCAAGAACACTGTAATCACAATGCTCTATGCCCCTTTTCATCTCAATGATCCATGAACCCTGTCATCACAATGCACTATGCCCTTCATCATAATGCGTCATGCTATTGTCATAACAACGAAATCAAAATGTTCCATGACCTCTGTCATAACAATGCTCCAAACCCTTGTGATCACAATATTCCATAACACTTGTCATCACAATGCCCCAGTATGCTCGTCATCACAATTTTCCATGGTCTTCTCATCACAATGCTCCATGACCTTCGTCATCACAATGCTCAATACACTTGTCATCAACATGCTCCCTGACACTTGTTGTCTGTATGCTCCTTGAACCCTGTCATGACAAGGCTCCATGCCTTTTTCATCACAATGATCCATGCCCTTTTCATCACAATGCTCCAAGTCCCATGTAATCACAATGGTCCATGCCATTGTCATCACAAAGCTCAATGACGCATGCCATCAGAATGCTCCTTGGTCTTCTCCTCACAATGCTCCATGCCCTTGTCTTCACAATGTTCCAAGACCCCTGTAATCACAATGCTCCTTTCCCCTTTTAATCAGTATGCTCCATGAGAATTGTCATCACAAGGCTCCATGGTTTTGTCATCACAATGCTCCAGGACCTTGTCATCACAATGCTTCACCACATTGTCATCAAAATTTTCAATGGCCCTTGTCATCATAATGCTCCAAACCCTAATCATCACAATGCTCCATTATATTTGTCATCACAATCCTCCATCACATTTGGTATCACAAAGCTCCATGCCATTGTCATCGCCATAGACCATGACATATGTCATCACAATGCTCCCTGACACCTGTCTTCACAATACTCCATGACCTTATCATCACAATGCTCCATGCCCTTTTCATCACAATGCACCATGCCCAGTCTCATCACAATAATCTATGAAACTTGTCAGACCAATGCTCCATGCCACTGTCATCACAATGCTCCATGACCTTGTCATCACAATGCTCCATGACCCCTGTCATCACAATGCTCCGTGACTCCAGTCATCACAATGCTTCATAACGTTTGTCATCACAATGGTCCATGACTGCATCATCACAAGGCTCTGTGACCTTTGTAACCACAATGCTCCATGAACTTTTCATCACAATTCTCTGAGAAACTTGTCATCACATTGCTCCATGTCTTTGTCAGAACAATGCTCCATGACCATTGTCATCACAATGTGCCACGTGCATTTCATCACAACGTTCCAAACCTTGTCATTGCAATGCTCCATAAATCTTGTAATCACAATGGTCCATGCACTTCTCATCAAAATGCTCTCACACCAGAGATATCACAATGTTCCATCACTAGTCATCACAATACACCCTCGTCCTTGTAATCACAATGTTCCATGACACTGTCATCACAATGCTACATCCCCTTATCATCACAATGTTCCATGACCCCTGCCAGCACAATGTTCCATAAGACCTGTCATCAAAATGCTCCATGACCCTTTCCATCCCAAAGCTCCAAGACCCCTGACATCACAATGTTCTATAACCCCTGCCATCAAAATGTTCCATTACAATTTTTATCAAATTGCTGCATGACCCGGTCATCAAAATGCTCCCTTCCCTTCTCATCAAAATGCTCCATGAATTGTCATCACAAAGCTCCAAGACCCTTGGCATCACAATGCTCCATGTCATTGTCATCACAATGCTCCATGAACCCTCTCATCACATTGCTCCATGCCCTTGTCATCACACAGCTCCATGACACTTGTCATCAAAATGCTCGATGCCTTTCTCATCACAATGCTCCATGTCATTGTCATTACAGTCCTGCATGACCCATGTATCACAGTGTTCCGTGCCCTTGTCATCACAATGCTCCATGCCCACTCTCATCACAATAATCCATGAAACATTTCAGACCAAATTTCTATACCCTTCTCATCACAATGCTCCATTACCCCTGTCATAACAATGCACCATGACACCTGCCATCACAATGCACCATGACACCTGCCATCACAATGATCCACGGCCTAGTCATCACAAGGTTCCATGATAATACTCATCACAATGCTCAAGACCCCTGATATCACAATGCTCCATGCCCTTGTCATCACAATGCTCCAAGACCCTTGTCATCACAATGCTCCATGCCCCATTTCATCTCAATGCTCCCTGAAATCTGTCATCACAATGCTCCAAGACCCTTGTAGTCACAATGCTCCATGCCCCTTTTCATCTCAATGCTCCATGAACCCTGTCATCACAATGCACCATGCCCATCATCATAATGCTTCAGGCTATTGTCTTCACAATGAAATCAATATTCTGCATGACCTCTGTCATCATAATGCTCCAAACCCTTGTGATCACAATGTTGCATAACACGTATCATCACAACACCCCATGACGCTCATCATCACAATTATCCATGGTCTTCTCATCACAATGCTCCATGATCTTTGTCATCACAATGCTCAATACACTTGTCATCGCAATGCTCCCTGCCCCTTGTCCTCAGTATGCTCCTTGAACCCTGTCATGACAAGTTTCCATGCATTTTTCATCACAATGATCCATGACCATTTCATCACAATGCTCCAAGTTCCCTGTAATCACAATGCTCCATGCCCTTGTCATCACAAAACTCCATGACGCATGTCATCAGAATGCTCCATGGCATTCTTATCACAATGCTCTATGCCCTAGTCATAACAATGCTCCAAGACCCCTGTAATCACAAAGCTCCATGCCCCTTTTCATCAGAATGCTCCATGAGACTTGTCATCACAAGTCTCCATGGTCTTCTCATCACAATGTTCCAGGACCTTGACATCACCATGATCCATTCCCTTGTCATCACAATGCTCCATGACCCCTGTCATCACAATAATCCATGAACATTTTCAGCCCAATGCTCCACGACCTTCTCATCACAATACTCCATTGCCAATATCATCACAATGCTCCATGACCACTGTCATCACAACACTCCATGACACCTGACAACACAATGATCCAGGACTCTTGTCATCACAATGCTCCATTAACTTGTCATCACAATGCTACATGACACCTGTCGTCACAACTCTCCATGAACATTTTCAGCCCAGTGCTCCATGACCCTTGTCATCACAATGATCCATGCCCTTGTCATCCCAATGCTCCATGACCCCTGTATTCACAATGCTCCTTGACGCTTGTCATCACAGTGCTCCATGACACATGTCATCACAATGCTCCATGCCTTTGTCAGCAAAATGCTACATGACCTTGTCATTACAATGCTCTATGCGCTAGTCATCACAATACTCCATTTCCATTGTCATCAAAATCCTCCATGAACTTTGGGATCACATTGCTTCATGCTCTTTTCATCACAATGCTCCATGCTCCTTGAAATCAAAATGATCCATGACCTCTGTCATCACAATGCTCCAAACCCTGTGATCACAATGTTCCATAACACTTGTCATCACAACGCTCCATGATGCCTGTCATCACAATACTCCATGCCCTTTTCATCGCAATGCTCCATGACCTTTGTAACCACAATTCTCAATACACTTGTCATCACAATGCTCCCTGACACTTGTCATCAGAATGCTCCTTGAACCCTGTCACAAAAAGGCTCCATGCCTTTTTCATCACAATGCCCCATGCCATTTTCATCACAATGATCCATGCCATTGTCATCAAGATACTCCACAAGCTTGTCATCAGAATGCTCCATGACCCTTGTCATCACAATTCTCCATGCACTTGTCAGCACAATGCTCCCTGACCCTTGTCATCACAATGCTCCAAGCCATTGTCATCACAATGCTCCATTACCTTTGTCATCAGAATCCTCCCTGACACTTGGCATCACAATGCTCCATGCCATCCTCATCACAATGGGCCATTACATATGTGATCACAATTCTCCCTGACACCTGTCTTCACAATACGGCATGACCTGGTCATCACAAAGCTCCATGCCCTTGTCATCACAGTGTGCCATTCCAACTCTCATCGCAATACTCCATGAAAGTTATTAGACCAATGTTCCATGCCCTTGTCATCACAATGCTCCATGAACTTGCTATCACAATGCTCAATGACCCATGTCATCAAAATGCTCCGTAACTCCAGTCATCACAATGCTTCATGACCTTTGTCATCACAATGGTCCATGCCCTCGTCATCAACAGTCTCTGTGACCTTTTTAACCACAATGCTCCATGATCTTTTCGTCACAATGCTCTTTGACCCTTGTCATCACAATGCTCTATGCCTTTCTCAGCACAATGCTCCATGACCCTTGTCATCACAATGCTCCATGCGCTTGTCAGCACAATGCTCCATGACACATGTCATCACAATGCACCATGCGCTTGTCATCACAGTGCTCCACAACATTGTCATCACAATGCTCCATAAAATTTGTCATCACAATGCTCCATGCACTTCTCATCAAAATGCTCTCTCACCACTGATATCACAATGCTACATAACTATTTGTCACAATACTCCCTCACACCTGTCATCACAATGTTCCATGACTCCTGTCATCACAATGCTACATGCACTTATCATCACAATGTTCGATGACCCCTGAAATCACAATGTTCCATAACACCTGTCATCAAAATGTTCCATGACACTTTTCATCAAATTGCTCCATGACCCTGTCATCACAATGCTCCCTGCCCTTCTCATCACAATTCACAACGCCCTTGCCATCAAAATGCTCCATGACCTTTGTCATCACAAAGATCCATGACCCTTGGCATCACAATGCTCCATGTCATTGTCATCACAGTGCTCCATGAACGCTCTCATCACATTGCTCCATGCCCTTGTCTTCACATAGCTCCATGACACATGTCATCAGAATGCTCCATGGCCTTCTCATCACAATGCTCCAAGCCCTGGCCATCACAATGCTCCATTACCCCTGTCATAACAATGCTCCATGACCCCTGCCATCACGATGTTCCATGGCCTTGTCATCACAAGGCTCCATGACCCTTCTAATCACAATGCTCCAAGAACACGGTAATCACAATGCTCTATGCCCCTTTTCATCTCAATGATCCATGAACCCTGTCATCACAATGCACTATGCCCATCATCATAATGCGTCATGCTATTGTCATAACAACGAAATCAAAATGTTCCATGACCTCTGTCATAACAATGCTCCAAACCCTTGTGATCACAATATTCCATAACACTTGTCATCACAATGCCCCAGTATGCTCGTCATCACAATTATCCATGGTCTTCTCATCACAATGCTCCATGACCTTCGTCATCACAATGCTCAATACACTTGTCATCAACATGCTCCCTGACACTTGTTGTCTGTATGCTCCTTGAACCCTGTCATGACAAGGCTCCATGCCTTTTTCATCACAATGATCCATGCCCTTTTCATCACAATGCTCCAAGTCCCATGTAATCACAATGGTCCATGCCATTGTCATCACAAAGCTCAATGACGCATGCCATCAGAATGCTCCTTGGTCTTCTCCTCACAATGCTCCATGCCCTTGTCTTCACAATGTTCCAAGACCCCTGTAATCACAATGCTCCTTTCCCCTTTTAATCAGTATGCTCCATGAGAATTGTCATCACACGGCTCAATGGTTTTGTCATCACAATGCTCCAGGACCTTGTCATCACAATGCTTCACGACATTGTCATCAAAATTTTCAATGGCCCTTGTCATCATAATGCTCCAAACCCTAATCATCACAATGCTCCATTATATTTGTCATCACAATCCTCCATCACATTTGGTATCACAAAGCTCCATGCCATTGTCATCGCCATAGACCATGACATATGTCATCACAATGCTCCCTGACACCTGTCTTCACAATACTCCATGACCTTATCATCACAATGCTCCATGCCCTTTTCATCACAATGCACCATGCCCACTCTCATCACAATAATCTGTGAAACTTGTCAGACCAATGCTCCATGCGACTGTCATCACAATGCTCCATGACCTTGTCATAACAATGCTCCATGAACCCTGTCATCACAATGCTCCGTGACTGCAGTCATCACAATGCTTCATAACGTTTGTCATCACAATGGTCCATGACCGCATCATTACAAGGCTCTGTGACCTTTGTAACCACAATGCTCCATGAACTTTTCATCACAATTCTCTGAGAAACTTGTCATCACATTGCTCCATGTCTTTGTCAGAACAATGCTCCATGACCATTGTCATCACAATGTGCCACGTGCATTTCATCATAACGTTCCAAACCTTGTCATTGCAATGCTCCATAAACCTTGTAATCACAATGGTCCATGCACTTCTCATCAAAATGCTCTCTCACCAGAGATATCACAATGTTCCATCACTAGTCATCACAATACACCCTCGTCCTTGTAATCACAATGTTCCGTGACACTGTCATCACAATGCTACATCACCTTATCATCACAATGTTCCATGACCCCTGCCATCACAATGTTCCATAAGCACTGTCATCAAAATGCTCCATGACCCTTTCCATCCCAAAGCTCCAAGACCCCTGACATCACAATATTCTATAACCCCTGCCATCAAAATGTTCCATTACACTTTATCAAATTGCTGCATGACCCGGTCATCAAAATGTTCCCTGCCCTTCTCATCAAAATGCTCCATGACTTGTCATCACAAAGCTCCAAGACACTTGGCATCACAATGCTCCATGTCATTGTCATCACAATGCTCCATGAACCCTCTCATCACATTACTCCATGCCCTTGTCATCACACAGCTCCGTGACACTTGTCATCACAATGCTCGATGCCCTTCTCATCACAATGCTCCATTACCCCTGTCATAACAATGCACCATGACACCTGCCATCACAATGCACCATGACAACTGCCATCACAATGATCCACGGCCTAGTCATCACAAGGTTCCATGATAATTCTCATCACAATGCTCAAGACCCCTGATATCACAATGCTCCATGCCCTTGTCATCACAAAGCTCCATGACGCATGTCATCAGAATGTTCCATGGCCTTCTCATCACAATGCTCCATGCCCTTGTCATCACAAGGCTCCAAGACCCTTGTCATCACAATGCTCCATGCCCCATTTCATCTCAATGCTCCATGAAATCTGTCATCACAATGCTCCAAGACCCTTGTAATCACAATGCTCCATGCCCCTTTTCATCTCAATGCTCCATGAACCCTGTCATCACAATGCACCATGTCCATCATCATAATGCTTCAGGCTATTGTCATCACAATGAAATCAATATTCTGCATGATCTCTGTCATCATAATGCTCCAAACCCTTGTGATCACAATGTTGCATAACACGTATCATCACAACACCCCATGACGCTCATCATCACAATTATCCATGGTCTTCTCATCACAATGCTCCATGATCTTTGTCATCACAATGCTCAATACACTTGTCATCACAATGCTCCCTGACACTTGTCGTCAGTATGCTCCTTGAACCCTGTCATGACAAGTTTCCATGCATTTTTCATCACAATGATCCATGACCATTTCATCACAATGCTCCAAGGTCCCTGTAATCACAATGCTCCATGCCCTTGTCATCACAAAACTCCATGACGCATGTCATCAGAATGCTCCATGGCTTTCTCATCACAATGCTCTATGCCCTAGTCATAACAATGCTCCAAGACCCCTGTAATCACAATGCTCCATGCCCCTTTTCATCAGAATGCTCCATGAGACTTGCCATCACAAGTCTCCATGGTCTTCTCATCACAATGTTCCAGGACCTTGACATCACCATGATCCATTCCCTTGTCATCACAATGCTCCATGAACCCCGTCATCACAATAATCCATGAATATTTTCAGCCCAATGCTCCACGACCTTCTCATCACAATGCTCCATTGCCAATATCATCACAATGCTCCATGACCACTGTCATCACAACACTCCATGACACCTGACAACACAATGATCCAGGACTCTTGTCATCACAATGCTCCATTAACTTGTCGTCACAATGCTACATGACACCTGTCATCACAACTCTCCATGAACATTTTCAGCCCAGTGCTCCATGACCCTTGTCATCACAATGATCCATGCCCTTGTCATCCCAATGCTCCATGACCCCTGTATTCACAATGCTCCGTGACTACAGTCATCACAATGCTTCATGACCTTTGTCATCACAATGGTCCATGCCATCGTCATCAACAGTCTCTGTGACCTTTTTAACCACAATGCTCCATGAACTCTTCATCATAATGCTCTTTGACCCTTGTCATCACAATGCTCTATGCCTTTCTCAGCACAATGCTCCATCACCCTTATCATCACAATGCTCCATGCTCTTGTCAGCAGAATGCTCCATGACAATGTCATCACAATGCACCATGCGCTTGTCATCACAGTGCTCCACAACATTGTCATCACAATGCTCCATAAAATTTGTCATCACAATGCTCCATGCACTTCTCATCAAAATGCTCTCTCACCACCGATATCACAATTCTACATCACTATTTGTCACAATACTCTCTCACCCCTGTCATCACAATGTTCCATGACTCCTGTCATCACAATGCTACATGCACTTATCATCACAATGTTCGATGACCCCTGACATCACAATGTTCCATAACAACTGTCATCAAAATGTTCCATGCCACTTTTCATCTAATTTCTTCAGGACCCTGTCAGCACAATGCTCCCTGCCCTTCTCATCACAATGCCCAACCACTTGCCATCAAAATGCTCCATGACCTTTGTCATCACAAAGATCCATGACCCTTGGCATCACAATGCTCCATGTCATTGTCATCACAATGCTCCATGAACGCTCTCATCACATTGCTCCATGCCCTTGTCTTCACATAGCTCCATGACACATGTCATCAGAATGCTCCATGGCCTTCTCATCACAATGCTCCAAGCCGTGGCCATCACAATGCTCCATTACCCCAGTCATAACAATGCTCCATGACCCCTGCCATCACGATGTTCCATGGCCTTGTCATCACAAGGCTCCATGACCCTTCTCATCACAATGCTCCAAGAACACTGTAATCACAATGCTCTATGCCCCTTTTCATCTCAATGATCCATGAACCCTGTCATCACAATGCACTATGCCCATCATCATAATGCTTCATGCTATTGTCATAACAACGAAATCAAAATGTTCCATGACCTCTGTCATAACAATGCTCCAAACCCTTGTGATAACAATATTCCATAACACTTGTCATCACAATGCCCCAGGATGCTCGTCATCACAATTATCCATGGTCTTCTCATCACAATGCTCCATGACCTTCGTCATCACAATGCTCAATACACTTGTCATCAACATGCTCCCTGACACTTGTTGTCTGTATGCTCCTTGAACACTGTCATGACAAGGCTCCATGCCTTTTTCATCACAATGATCCATGCCCTTTTCATCACAATGCTCCAAGTCCCATGTAATCACAATGGTCCGTGCCATTGTCATCACAAAGCTCAAAGACGCATGCCATCAGAATGCTCCTTGATCTTCTCCTCACAATGCTCCATGCCCTTGTCTTCACAGTGTTCCAAGACCCCTGTAATCACAATGCTCCTTTCCCCTTTTAATCAGTATGCACCATGAGATTTGTCATCACAAGGCTCCATGGTTTTGTCATCACAATGCTCCAGGACCTTGTCATCACAATGCTTCACGACCTTGTCATCAAAATTTTCAATGGCCCTTGTCATCATAATGCTCCAAACTCTAATCATCACAATGCTCCATTATATTTGTCATCACAATCCTCCATTACATTTGGTATCACAAAGCTCCATGCCATTGTCATTGCCATGGACCATGACATATGTCATCACAATGCTCCCTGACACCTGTCTTCACAATACTCCATGACCTTATCATCACAATGCTCCATGCCCTTGTCATCACAATGCACCATTCCCACTCTCATCACAATAATCTATGAAACTTGTCAGACCAATGCTCCATGCCACTGTCATCACAATGCTCCATGCCCACTCTCATCACAATAATCCATGAAAATTTTCAGACCAAAGTTCCATACCCTTCTCATCAAAATGCTCCATTACCCCTGTCATAACAATGCACTATGACACCTGCCATCACAATGATCCACGGCCTAGTCATCACAAGCTTCCATGATAATTCTCATCACAATGCTCAAGACCCCTGATATCACAATGCTCCATGCCCTGGTCATCACAAAGCTCCATGATGCATGTCATCCGAATGCTCCATGGCCTTCTCATCACAATGCTCCATGCCCTGGTTATCACAATGCTCCATGACACCTGTCATCACAATGCTCCGTGACTTCAGTCATCACAATGCTTCATAACGTTTGTCATCACAATGGTCCATGCCCGCGTCATCACAAGGCTCTGTGACCTTTGTAACCACAATGCTCCATGAACTTTTCATCACAATTCTCTGAGAAACTTGTCATCACAATGCTCCATGTATTTGTCAGAACAATGCTCCATGACCATTGTCATCACTATGTGCCACGCACATTTCATCACAACGTTCCAAACCTTGTCATTGCAATGCTCCATAAACCTTGTAATCACAATGGTCCATGCACTTCTCATCAAAATGCTCTCTCACCAGAGATATCACAATGTTCCATCACTAGTCATCACAATACACCCTCATCCTTGTAATCACAATGTTCCATGACACTCTCATCACAATGCTACATCCCCTTATCATCACAATGTTCCATGACCCCTGCCATCACAATGTTCCATAAGCCCTGTCATCAAAATGCTCCATGACCCTTTCCATCTCAAAGCTCCAAGACCCCTGACATCACAATGTTCTATAACCCCTGCCATCAAAATGTTCCATTACACTTTTTATCAAATTGCTGCATGACACGGTCATCAAAATGCTCCCTGCCCTTCTCATCAAAATGCTCCATGACTTGTCATTACAAAGCTCCAAGACCCTTGGCATCACAATGCGCCATGTCATTGTCATCACAATGCTCCATGAACCCTCTCATCACATTGCTCCATGCCCTTGTCATCACACAGCTCCATGACACTTGTCATCACAATGCTCGATGCCTTTCTCATCACAATGCCCCATGCCCTTGTCATTACAATCCTGCATGACCCATGTATCACAGTGTTCCTTGCCCTTGTCATCACAATGCTCCATGCCCACTCTCATCACAATAATCCATGAAACATTTCAGACCAAAGTTCCATACCCTTCTCATCACAATGCTCCATTACCCCTGTCATAACAATGCACCATGACACCTGCCATCACAATGATCCACGGCCTAGTCATCACAAGCTTCCATGATAATTCTCATCACAATGCTCAAGACCCCTGATATCACAATGCTCCATGCCCTGGTCATCACAAAGCTCCATGACGCATGTCATCAGAATGTTCCATGGCCTTCTCATCACAATGCTCCATGCCCTTGTCATCACAATGCTCCAAGACCCTTGTCATCACAATGCTCCATGCCCCATTTCATCTCAATGCTCCATGAAATCTATCATCACAATGCTCCAAGACCCTTGTCATCACAATGCTCCATGCCCCTTTTCATCTCAATGCTCCATGAACCCTGTCATCACAATGCACCATGCCCATCATCATAATGCTTCAGGCTATTGTCATCACAATGAAATCAATATTCTGCATGACCTCTGTCATCATAATGCTCCAAACCCTTGTGATCACAATGTTGCATAACACGTATCATCACAACACCCCATGATGCTCATCATCACAATTATCCATGGTCTTCTCATCACAATGCTCCATGATCTTTGTCATCACAATGCTCAATACACTTGTCATCACAATGCTCCCTGACCCTTGTCGTCAGTATGCTCCTTGAACCCTGTCATGACAAGTTTCCATGCATTTTTCATCACAATGATCCATGAATATTTCATCACAATGCTCCAAGGTCCCTGTAATCACAATGCTCCATGCCCTTGTCATCACAAAACTCCATGACGCATGTCATCAGAATGCTCCATGGCCTTCTCATCACAATGCTCTATGCCCTAGTCATAACAATGCTCCAAGACCCCTGTAATCACAATGCTCCATGCCCCTTTTCATCAGAATGCTCCATGAGACTTGCCATCACAAGTCTCCATGGTCTTCTCATCACAATGTTCCAGGACCTTGACATCACCATGATCCATTCCCTTGTCATCACAATGCTCCATGACCCCTGTCATCACAATAATCCATGAACATTTTCAGCCCAATGCTCCACGACCTTCTCATCACAATGCTCCATTGCCAATATCATCACAATGCTCCATGACCACTGTCATCACAACACTCCATGACACCTGACAACACAATGATCCAGGACTCTTGTCATCACAATGCTCCATTCCCTTGTCGTCACAATGCTCCATGACACCTGTCATCACAACTCTCCATGAACATTTTCAGCCCAGTGCTCCATGACCCTTGTTATCACAATGATCAATGCCCTTGTCATCCCAATGCTCCATGACCCCTGTATTCACAGTGCTCCTTGAAGCTTGTCATCACAGTGCTCCATGACACATGTCATCACAATGCTCCATGCCTTTGTCAGCAAAATGCTACATGACCTTGTCATTATAATGCTCTATGCGTTTGTCATCACAATACTCCATTTCCATTGTCATCACAATCCTCTGTGAACCTTGGGATCACATTGCTTCATGCTCTTGTCATCACAATGCTCCATGCTCCTTGAAATCAAAATGATCCATGACCTCTGTCATCACAATGCTCCAAACCCTTTTGATCACAATGTTCCATAACACTTGTCATCACAACGCTCCATGATGCCTGTCATCACAATACTCCATGCCCTTTTCATCACAATGCTCCATGAACATTGTCACCACAATTCTCAATACACTTGATATCACAATGCTCCCTGACACTTGTCATCAGAATGCTCCTTGAAACCTGTCACGAAAAGGCTCCATGCCGTTTTCATCACAATGCCCCATGCCGTTTTCCTCACAATGCTCCATGCCATTGTCATCAAAATACTCCACAAGCTTGTCATCAGAATGCTCCATGACCCTTGTCATCACAATTCTCCATGCACTTGTCAGCACAATGCTCCCTGACCCTTGTCATCACAATGCTCCAAGCCATTGTCATCACAATGCTCCATTACCTTTGTCATCAAAATCCTCCCTGACAATTTGCAGCACAATGCTCCATGCCATCCTCATCACAATGGTCCATTACATATGTGATCACAATGCTCCCTGACACCTGTCTTCACAATACGGCATGACCTGGTCATCACAATGCTCCATGCCCTTGTCATCACAGTGTGCCATTCCAAATCTCATCGCAATACTCCATGAAATTTATTAGACCAATGTTCCATGCCCTTGTCATCACAATGCTCCATGCCCTTGTTATCACAATGCTCCATGACCCCTGTCATCACAATGCTCCGTGACTCCAGTCATCACAATGCTTCATGACCTTTGTCATCACAATGGTCCATGCCCTCATCATCAACAGTCTCTGTGACCTTTTTAACCACAATGCTCCATGAACTTTTCATCATAATGCTCTTTGACCCTTGTCATCACAATGCTCTATGCCTTTCTCAGCACAATGCTCCATGACCCTTGTCATCACAATGCTCCATGCGCTTGTCAGCACAATGCACCATGCGCTTGTCATCACAGTGCTCCACAACATTGTCATCACAATGCTCCATAAAATTTGTCATCACAATGCTCCATGCATTTCTCATCAAAATGCTCTCTCACCACTGATATCACAATGCTACATCACTATTTGTCACAATACTCCCTCACCCCTGTCATCACAATATTCCATGACTCCTGTCATCACAATGCTACATGCGCTTATCATCACAATGTTCGATGATCCCTGAAATCACAATGTTCCATAACACCTGTCATCAAAATGTTCCATGACACTTTTCATCAAATTGCTCCATGACCCTGTCATCAGAATGCTCCCTGCCCTTCTCATCACAATGCACAACGCCCTTGCCATCAAAATGCTCCATGACCTTTGTCATCACAAAGATCCATGACGCTTGGCATCACAATGCTCCATGTCATTGTCATCACAATGCTCCATGAATGCTCTCATCACATTGCTCCATGCCCTTGTCTTCACATAGCTCCATGACACATGTCATCAGAATGCTCCATGGCCTTCTCATCACAATGCTCCAAGCCGTGGCCATCACAATGCTCCATTACCACAGTCATAAAAATGCTCCATGACCCCTGCCATCACGATGTTCCATGGCCTTGTCATCACAAGGCTCCATGACCCTTCTCATCACAATGCTCCAAGAACACTGTAATCACAATGCTCTATGCCCCTTTTCATCTCAATGATCCATGAACCCTGTCATCACAATGCACTATGCCCATCATCATAATGCTTCATGCTATTGTCATAACAATGAAATCAAAATGTTCCATGACCTCTGTCATAACAATGCTCCAAACCCTTGTGATCACAATATTCCATAACACTTGTCATCACAATGCCCCAGGATGCTCGTCATCACAATTATCCATGGTCTTCTCATCACAATGCTCCATGACCTTCGTCATCACAATGCTCAATACACTTGTCATCAACATGCTCCCTGACACTTGTTGTCTGTATGCTCCTTGAACACTGTCATGACAAGGCTCCATGCCTTTTTCATCACAATGATCCATGCCCTTTTCATCACAATGCTCCAAGTCCCATGTAATCTCAATGGTCCGTGCCATTGTCATCACAAAGCTCAATGACGCATGCCATCAGAATGCTCCTTGATCTTCTCCTCACAATGCTCCATGCCCTTGTCTTCACAGTGTTCCAAGACCCCTGTAATCACAATGCTCCTTTCCCCTTTTAATCAGTATGCACCATGAGATTTGTCATCACAAGGCTCCATGGTTTTGTCATCACAATGCTCCAGGACCTTGTCATCACAATGCTTCACGACCTTGTCATCAAAATTTTCAATGGCCCTTGTCATCATAATGCTCCAAACTCTAATCATCACAATGCTCCATTATATTTGTCATCACAATCCTCCATTACATTTGGTATCACAAAGCTCCATGCCATTGTCATTGCCATGGACCATGACATATGTCATCACAATGCTCCCTGACACCTGTCTTCACAATACTCCATGACCTTATCATCACAATGCTCCATGCCCTTGTCATCACAATGCACCATTCCCACTCTCATCACAATAATCTATGAAACTTGTCAGACCAATGCTCCATGCCACTGTCATCACAATGCTCCATGCCCACTCTCATCACAATAATCCATGAAAATTTTCAGACCAAAGTTCCATACCCTTCTCATCAAAATGCTCCATTACCCCTGTCATAACAATGCACTATGACACCTGCCATCACAATGATCCACGGCCTAGTCATCACAAGCTTCCATGATAATTCTCATCACAATGCTCAAGACCCCTGATATCACAATGCTCCATGCCCTGGTCATCACAAAGCTCCATGATGCATGTCATCCGAATGCTCCATGGCCTTCTCATCACAATGCTCCATGCCCTGGTTATCACAATGCTCCATGACACCTGTCATCACAATGCTCCGTGACTTCAGTCATCACAATGCTTCATAACGTTTGTCATCACAATGGTCCATGCCCGCGTCATCACAAGGCTCTGTGACCTTTGTAACCACAATGCTCCATGAATTTTTCATCACAATTCTCTGAGAAACTTGTCATCACAATGCTCCATGTATTTGTCAGAACAATGCTCCATGACCATTGTCATCACTATGTGCCACGCACATTTCATCACAACATTCCAAACCTTGTCATTGCAATGCTCCATCAACCTTGTAATCACAATGGTCCATGCACTTCTCATCAAAATGCTCTCTCACCAGAGATATCACAATGTTCCATCACTAGTCATCACAATACACCCTCATCCTTGTAATCACAATGTTCCATGACACTCCCATCACAATGCTACATCCCCTTATCATCACAATGTTCCATGACCCCTGCCATCACAATGTTCCATAAGCCCTGTCATCAAAATGCTCCATGACCCTTTCCATCTCAAAGCTCCAAGACCCCTGACATCACAATGTTCTATAACCCCTGCCATCAAAATGTTCCATTACACTTTTTATCAAATTGCTGCATGACACGGTCATCAAAATGCTCCCTGCCCTTCTCATCAAAATGCTCCATGACTTGTCATTACAAAGCTCCAAGACCCTTGGCATCACAATGCGCCATGTCATTGTCATCACAATGCTCCATGAACCCTCTCATCACATTGCTCCATGCCCTTGTCATCACACAGCTCCATGACACTTGTCATCACAATGCTCGATGCCTTTCTCATCACAATGCCCCATGCCCTTGTCATTACAATCCTGCATGACCCATGTATCACAGTGTTCCTTGCCCTTGTCATCACAATGCTCCATGCCCACTCTCATCACAATAATCCATGAAACATTTCAGACCAAAGTTCCATACCCTTCTCATCACAATGCTCCATTACCCCTGTCATAACAATGCACCATGACACCTGCCATCACAATGATCCACGGCCTAGTCATCACAAGCTTCCATGATAATTCTCATCACAATGCTCAAGACCCCTGATATCACAATGCTCCATGCCCTGGTCATCACAAAGCTCCATGACGCATGTCATCAGAATGTTCCATGGCCTTCTCATCACAATGCTCCATGCCCTTGTCATCACAATGCTCCAAGACCCTTGTCATCACAATGCTCCATGCCCCATTTCATCTCAATGCTCCATGAAATCTATCATCACAATGCTCCAAGACCCTTGTCATCACAATGCTCCATGCCCCTTTTCATCTCAATGCTCCATGAACCCTGTCATCACAATGCACCATGCCCATCATCATAATGCTTCAGGCTATTGTCATCACAATGAAATCAATATTCTGCATGACCTCTGTCATCATAATGCTCCAAACCCTTGTGATCACAATGTTGCATAACACGTATCATCACAACACCCCATGATGCTCATCATCACAATTATCCATGGTCTTCTCATCACAATGCTCCATGATCTTTGTCATCACAATGCTCAATACACTTGTCATCACAATGCTCCCTGACCCTTGTCGTCAGTATGCTCCTTGAACCCTGTCATGACAAGTTTCCATGCATTTTTCATCACAATGATCCATGAATATTTCATCGCAATGCTCCAAGGTCCCTGTAATCACAATGCTCCATGCCCTTGTCATCACAAAACTCCATGACGCATGTCATCAGAATGCTCCATGGCCTTCTCATCACAATGCTCTATGCCCTAGTCATAACAATGCTCCAAGACCCCTGTAATCACAATGCTCCATGCCCCTTTTCATCAGAATGCTCCATGAGACTTGCCATCACAAGTCTCCATGGTCTTCTCATCACAATGTTCCAGGACCTTGACATCACCATGATCCATTCCCTTGTCATCACAATGCTCCATGACCCCTGTCATCACAATAATCCATGAACATTTTCAGCCCAATGCTCCACGACCTTCTCATCACAATGCTCCATTGCCAATATCATCACAATGCTCCATGACCACTGTCATCACAACACTCCATGACACCTGACAACACAATGATCCAGGACTCTTGTCATCACAATGCTCCATTCCCTTGTCGTCACAATGCTCCATGACACCTGTCATCACAACTCTCCATGAACATTTTCAGCCCAGTGCTCCATGACCCTTGTTATCACAATGATCAATGCCCTTGTCATCCCAATGCTCCATGACCCCTGTATTCACAGTGCTCCTTGAAGCTTGTCATCACAGTGCTCCATGACACATGTCATCACAATGCTCCATGCCTTTGTCAGCAAAATGCTACATGACCTTGTCATTATAATGCTCTATGCGTTTGTCATCACAATACTCCATTTCCATTGTCATCACAATCCTCTGTGAACCTTGGGATCACATTGCTTCATGCTCTTGTCATCACAATGCTCCATGCTCCTTGAAATCAAAATGATCCATGACCTCTGTCATCACAATGCTCCAAACCCTTTTGATCACAATGTTCCATAACACTTGTCATCACAACGCTCCATGATGCCTGTCATCACAATACTCCATGCCCTTTTCATCACAATGCTCCATGAACATTGTCACCACAATTCTCAATACACTTGATATCACAATGCTCCCTGACACTTGTCATCAGAATGCTCCTTGAAACCTGTCACGAAAAGGCTCCATGCCGTTTTCATCACAATGCCCCATGCCGTTTTCCTCACAATGCTCCATGCCATTGTCATCAAAATACTCCACAAGCTTGTCATCAGAATGCTCCATGACCCTTGTCATCACAATTCTCCATGCACTTGTCAGCACAATGCTCCCTGACCCTTGTCATCACAATGCTCCAAGCCATTGTCATCACAATGCTCCATTACCTTTGTCATCAAAATCCTCCCTGACAATTGGCAGCACAATGCTCCATGCCATCCTCATCACAATGGTCCATTACATATGTGATCACAATGCTCCCTGACACCTGTCTTCACAATACGGCATGACCTGGTCATCACAATGCTCCATGCCCTTGTCATCACAGTGTGCCATTCCAAATCTCATCGCAATACTCCATGAAATTTATTAGACCAATGTTCCATGCCCTTGTCATCACAATGCTCCATGCCCTTGTTATCACAATGCTCCATGACCCCTGTCATCACAATGCTCCGTGACTCCAGTCATCACAATGCTTCATGACCTTTGTCATCACAATGGTCCATGCCCTCATCATCAACAGTCTCTGTGACCTTTTTAACCACAATGCTCCATGAACTTTTCATCGCAATGCTCTTTGACCCTTGTCATCACAATGCTCTATGCCTTTCTCAGCACAATGCTCCATGACCCTTGTCATCACAATGCTCCATGCGCTTGTCAGCACAATGCACCATGCGCTTGTCATCACAGTGCTCCACAACATTGTCATCACAATGCTCCATAAAATTTGTCATCACAATGCTCCATGCATTTCTCATCAAAATGCTC
This sequence comes from Mesoplodon densirostris, assembly GCF_025265405.1. Lineage (NCBI taxonomy): Eukaryota > Metazoa > Chordata > Mammalia > Artiodactyla > Ziphiidae > Mesoplodon > Mesoplodon densirostris. The sequence continues at coordinate 9,061,069 of NW_026778195.1, read as the reverse complement.
TCTCACCACTGATATCACAATGCTACATCACTATTTGTCACAATACTCCCTCACCCCTGTCATCACAATGTTCCATGACTCCTGTCATCACAATGCTACATGCGCTTATCATCACAATGTTCGATGATCCCTGAAATCACAATGTTCCATAACACCTGTCATCAAAATGTTCCATGACACTTTTCATCAAATTGCTCCATGACCCTGTCATCAGAATGCTCCCTGCCCTTCTCATCACAATGCACAACGCCCTTGCCATCAAAATGCTCCATGACCTTTGTCATCACAAAGATCCATGACGCTTGGCATCACAATGCTCCATGTCATTGTCATCACAATGCTCCATGAACGCTCTCATCACATTGCTCCATGCCCTTGTCTTCACATAGCTCCATGACACATGTCATCAGAATGCTCCATGGCCTTCTCATCACAATGCTCCATGCCCTTGCCATGACAATGCTCCATTACCCCTGTCATAACAATGCTCCATGACCCCTGCCATCACGATGTTCCATGGCCTTGTCATCACAAGGCTCCATGACCCTTCTCATCACAATGCTCCAAGAACACTGTAATCACAATGCTCTATGCCCCTTTTCATCTCAATGATCCATGAACCCTGTCATCACAATGCACTATGCCCATCATCATAATGCTTCATGCTATTGTCATCACAACGAAATCAGAATTCTCCATGACCTCTGTCATAACAATGCTCCAAAACCTTGTGATCACAATATTCCATAACACTTGTCATCACAATGCCCCAGGATGCTCGTCATCACAATTATCCATGGTCTTCTCATCACAATGCTCCATGACCTTCGTCATCACAATGCTCAATACACTTGTCATCAACATGCTCCCTGACACTTGTTGTCTGTATGCTCCTTGAACACTGTCATGACAAGGCTCCATGCCTTTTTCATCACAATGATCCATGCCCTTTTCATCACAATGCTCCAAGTCCCATGTAATCACAATGGTCCGTGCCATTGTCATCACAAAGCTCAATGACGCATGCCATCAGAATGCTCCTTGATCTTCTCCTCACAATGCTCCATGCCCTTGTCTTCACAGTGTTCCAAGACCCCTGTAATCACAATGCTCCTTTCCCCTTTTAATCAGTATGCTCCATGAGATTTGTCATCACAAGGCTCCATGGTTTTGTCATCACAATGCTCCAGGACCTTGTCATCACAATGCTTCACGACCTTGTCATCAAAATTTTCAATGGCCCTTGTCATCATAATGCTCCAAACTCTAATCATCACAATGCTCCATTATATTTGTCATCACAATCCTCCATTACATTTGGTATCACAAAGCTCCATGCCATTGTCATTGCCATGGACCATGACATATGTCATCACAATGCTCCCTGACACCTGTCTTCACAATACTCCATGACCTTATCATCACAATGCTCCATGCCCTTGTCATCACAATGCACCATTCCCACTCTCATCACAATAATCTATGAAACTTGTCAGACCAATGCTCCATGCCACTGTCATCACAATGCTCCATGCCCACTCTCATCACAATAATCCATGAAAATTTTCAGACCAAAGTTCCATACCCTTCTCATCAAAATGCTCCATTACCCCTGTCATAACAATGCACTATGACACCTGCCATCACAATGATCCACGGCCTAGTCATCACAAGCTTCCATGATAATTCTCATCACAATGCTCAAGACCCCTGATATCACAATGCTCCATGCCCTGGTCATCACAAAGCTCCATGATGCATGTCATCCGAATGCTCCATGGCCTTCTCATCACAATGCTCCATGCCCTGGTTATCACAATGCTCCATGACACCTGTCATCACAATGCTCCGTGACTTCAGTCATCACAATGCTTCATAACGTTTGTCATCACAATGGTCCATGCCCGCGTCATCACAAGGCTCTGTGACCTTTGTAACCACAATGCTCCATGAACTTTTCATCACAATTCTCTGAGAAACTTGTCATCACAATGCTCCATGTATTTGTCAGAACAATGCTCCATGACCATTGTCATCACTATGTGCCACGCACATTTCATCACAACGTTCCAAACCTTGTCATTGCAATGCTCCATAAACCTTGTAATCACAATGGTCCATGCACTTCTCATCAAAATGCTCTCTCACCAGAGATATCACAATGTTCCATCACTAGTCATCACAATACACCCTCATCCTTGTAATCACAATGTTCCATGACACTCTCATCACAATGCTACATCCCCTTATCATCACAATGTTCCATGACCCCTGCCATCACAATGTTCCATAAGCCCTGTCATCAAAATGCTCCATGACCCTTTCCATCTCAAAGCTCCAAGACCCCTGACATCACAATGTTCTATAACCCCTGCCATCAAAATGTTCCATTACACTTTTTATCAAATTGCTGCATGACACGGTCATCAAAATGCTCCCTGCCCTTCTCATCAAAATGCTCCATGACTTGTCATTACAAAGCTCCAAGACCCTTGGCATCACAATGCGCCATGTCATTGTCATCACAATGCTCCATGAACCCTCTCATCACATTGCTCCATGCCCTTGTCATCACACAGCTCCATGACACTTGTCATCACAATGCTCGATGCCTTTCTCATCACAATGCCCCATGCCCTTGTCATTACAATCCTGCATGACCCATGTATCACAGTGTTCCTTGCCCTTGTCATCACAATGCTCCATGCCCACTCTCATCACAATAATCCATGAAACATTTCAGACCAAAGTTCCATACCCTTCTCATCACAATGCTCCATTACCCCTGTCATAACAATGCACCATGACACCTGCCATCACAATGATCCACGGCCTAGTCATCACAAGCTTCCATGATAATTCTCATCACAATGCTCAAGACCCCTGATATCACAATGCTCCATGCCCTGGTCATCACAAAGCTCCATGACGCATGTCATCAGAATGTTCCATGGCCTTCTCATCACAATGCTCCATGCCCTTGTCATCACAATGCTCCAAGACCCTTGTCATCACAATGCTCCATGCCCCATTTCATCTCAATGCTCCATGAAATCTATCATCACAATGCTCCAAGACCCTTGTCATCACAATGCTCCATGCCCCTTTTCATCTCAATGCTCCATGAACCCTGTCATCACAATGCACCATGCCCATCATCATAATGCTTCAGGCTATTGTCATCACAATGAAATCAATATTCTGCATGACCTCTGTCATCATAATGCTCCAAACCCTTGTGATCACAATGTTGCATAACACGTATCATCACAACACCCCATGATGCTCATCATCACAATTATCCATGGTCTTCTCATCACAATGCTCCATGATCTTTGTCATCACAATGCTCAATACACTTGTCATCACAATGCTCCCTGACCCTTGTCGTCAGTATGCTCCTTGAACCCTGTCATGACAAGTTTCCATGCATTTTTCATCACAATGATCCATGAATATTTCATCACAATGCTCCAAGGTCCCTGTAATCACAATGCTCCATGCCCTTGTCATCACAAAACTCCATGACGCATGTCATCAGAATGCTCCATGGCCTTCTCATCACAATGCTCTATGCCCTAGTCATAACAATGCTCCAAGACCCCTGTAATCACAATGCTCCATGCCCCTTTTCATCAGAATGCTCCATGAGACTTGCCATCACAAGTCTCCATGGTCTTCTCATCACAATGTTCCAGGACCTTGACATCACCATGATCCATTCCCTTGTCATCACAATGCTCCATGACCCCTGTCATCACAATAATCCATGAACATTTTCAGCCCAATGCTCCACGACCTTCTCATCACAATGCTCCATTGCCAATATCATCACAATGCTCCATGACCACTGTCATCACAACACTCCATGACACCTGACAACACAATGATCCAGGACTCTTGTCATCACAATGCTCCATTCCCTTGTCGTCACAATGCTCCATGACACCTGTCATCACAACTCTCCATGAACATTTTCAGCCCAGTGCTCCATGACCCTTGTTATCACAATGATCAATGCCCTTGTCATCCCAATGCTCCATGACCCCTGTATTCACAGTGCTCCTTGAAGCTTGTCATCACAGTGCTCCATGACACATGTCATCACAATGCTCCATGCCTTTGTCAGCAAAATGCTACATGACCTTGTCATTATAATGCTCTATGCGTTTGTCATCACAATACTCCATTTCCATTGTCATCACAATCCTCTGTGAACCTTGGGATCACATTGCTTCATGCTCTTGTCATCACAATGCTCCATGCTCCTTGAAATCAAAATGATCCATGACCTCTGTCATCACAATGCTCCAAACCCTTTTGATCACAATGTTCCATAACACTTGTCATCACAACGCTCCATGATGCCTGTCATCACAATACTCCATGCCCTTTTCATCACAATGCTCCATGAACATTGTCACCACAATTCTCAATACACTTGATATCACAATGCTCCCTGACACTTGTCATCAGAATGCTCCTTGAAACCTGTCACGAAAAGGCTCCATGCCGTTTTCATCACAATGCCCCATGCCGTTTTCCTCACAATGCTCCATGCCATTGTCATCAAAATACTCCACAAGCTTGTCATCAGAATGCTCCATGACCCTTGTCATCACAATTCTCCATGCACTTGTCAGCACAATGCTCCCTGACCCTTGTCATCACAATGCTCCAAGCCATTGTCATCACAATGCTCCATTACCTTTGTCATCAAAATCCTCCCTGACAATTTGCAGCACAATGCTCCATGCCATCCTCATCACAATGGTCCATTACATATGTGATCACAATGCTCCCTGACACCTGTCTTCACAATACGGCATGACCTGGTCATCACAATGCTCCATGCCCTTGTCATCACAGTGTGCCATTCCAAATCTCATCGCAATACTCCATGAAATTTATTAGACCAATGTTCCATGCCCTTGTCATCACAATGCTCCATGCCCTTGTTATCACAATGCTCCATGACCCCTGTCATCACAATGCTCCGTGACTCCAGTCATCACAATGCTTCATGACCTTTGTCATCACAATGGTCCATGCCCTCATCATCAACAGTCTCTGTGACCTTTTTAACCACAATGCTCCATGAACTTTTCATCATAATGCTCTTTGACCCTTGTCATCACAATGCTCTATGCCTTTCTCAGCACAATGCTCCATGACCCTTGTCATCACAATGCTCCATGCGCTTGTCAGCACAATGCACCATGCGCTTGTCATCACAGTGCTCCACAACATTGTCATCACAATGCTCCATAAAATTTGTCATCACAATGCTCCATGCATTTCTCATCAAAATGCTCTCTCACCACTGATATCACAATGCTACATCACTATTTGTCACAATACTCCCTCACCCCTGTCATCACAATATTCCATGACTCCTGTCATCACAATGCTACATGCGCTTATCATCACAATGTTCGATGATCCCTGAAATCACAATGTTCCATAACACCTGTCATCAAAATGTTCCATGACACTTTTCATCAAATTGCTCCATGACCCTGTCATCAGAATGCTCCCTGCCCTTCTCATCACAATGCACAACGCCCTTGCCATCAAAATGCTCCATGACCTTTGTCATCACAAAGATCCATGACGCTTGGCATCACAATGCTCCATGTCATTGTCATCACAATGCTCCATGAATGCTCTCATCACATTGCTCCATGCCCTTGTCTTCACATAGCTCCATGACACATGTCATCAGAATGCTCCATGGCCTTCTCATCACAATGCTCCAAGCCGTGGCCATCACAATGCTCCATTACCACAGTCATAAAAATGCTCCATGACCCCTGCCATCACGATGTTCCATGGCCTTGTCATCACAAGGCTCCATGACCCTTCTCATCACAATGCTCCAAGAACACTGTAATCACAATGCTCTATGCCCCTTTTCATCTCAATGATCCATGAACCCTGTCATCACAATGCACTATGCCCATCATCATAATGCTTCATGCTATTGTCATAACAATGAAATCAAAATGTTCCATGACCTCTGTCATAACAATGCTCCAAACCCTTGTGATCACAATATTCCATAACACTTGTCATCACAATGCCCCAGGATGCTCGTCATCACAATTATCCATGGTCTTCTCATCACAATGCTCCATGACCTTCGTCATCACAATGCTCAATACACTTGTCATCAACATGCTCCCTGACACTTGTTGTCTGTATGCTCCTTGAACACTGTCATGACAAGGCTCCATGCCTTTTTCATCACAATGATCCATGCCCTTTTCATCACAATGCTCCAAGTCCCATGTAATCTCAATGGTCCGTGCCATTGTCATCACAAAGCTCAATGACGCATGCCATCAGAATGCTCCTTGATCTTCTCCTCACAATGCTCCATGCCCTTGTCTTCACAGTGTTCCAAGACCCCTGTAATCACAATGCTCCTTTCCCCTTTTAATCAGTATGCACCATGAGATTTGTCATCACAAGGCTCCATGGTTTTGTCATCACAATGCTCCAGGACCTTGTCATCACAATGCTTCACGACCTTGTCATCAAAATTTTCAATGGCCCTTGTCATCATAATGCTCCAAACTCTAATCATCACAATGCTCCATTATATTTGTCATCACAATCCTCCATTACATTTGGTATCACAAAGCTCCATGCCATTGTCATTGCCATGGACCATGACATATGTCATCACAATGCTCCCTGACACCTGTCTTCACAATACTCCATGACCTTATCATCACAATGCTCCATGCCCTTGTCATCACAATGCACCATTCCCACTCTCATCACAATAATCTATGAAACTTGTCAGACCAATGCTCCATGCCACTGTCATCACAATGCTCCATGCCCACTCTCATCACAATAATCCATGAAAATTTTCAGACCAAAGTTCCATACCCTTCTCATCAAAATGCTCCATTACCCCTGTCATAACAATGCACTATGACACCTGCCATCACAATGATCCACGGCCTAGTCATCACAAGCTTCCATGATAATTCTCATCACAATGCTCAAGACCCCTGATATCACAATGCTCCATGCCCTGGTCATCACAAAGCTCCATGATGCATGTCATCCGAATGCTCCATGGCCTTCTCATCACAATGCTCCATGCCCTGGTTATCACAATGCTCCATGACACCTGTCATCACAATGCTCCGTGACTTCAGTCATCACAATGCTTCATAACGTTTGTCATCACAATGGTCCATGCCCGCGTCATCACAAGGCTCTGTGACCTTTGTAACCACAATGCTCCATGAATTTTTCATCACAATTCTCTGAGAAACTTGTCATCACAATGCTCCATGTATTTGTCAGAACAATGCTCCATGACCATTGTCATCACTATGTGCCACGCACATTTCATCACAACATTCCAAACCTTGTCATTGCAATGCTCCATCAACCTTGTAATCACAATGGTCCATGCACTTCTCATCAAAATGCTCTCTCACCAGAGATATCACAATGTTCCATCACTAGTCATCACAATACACCCTCATCCTTGTAATCACAATGTTCCATGACACTCCCATCACAATGCTACATCCCCTTATCATCACAATGTTCCATGACCCCTGCCATCACAATGTTCCATAAGCCCTGTCATCAAAATGCTCCATGACCCTTTCCATCTCAAAGCTCCAAGACCCCTGACATCACAATGTTCTATAACCCCTGCCATCAAAATGTTCCATTACACTTTTTATCAAATTGCTGCATGACACGGTCATCAAAATGCTCCCTGCCCTTCTCATCAAAATGCTCCATGACTTGTCATTACAAAGCTCCAAGACCCTTGGCATCACAATGCGCCATGTCATTGTCATCACAATGCTCCATGAACCCTCTCATCACATTGCTCCATGCCCTTGTCATCACACAGCTCCATGACACTTGTCATCACAATGCTCGATGCCTTTCTCATCACAATGCCCCATGCCCTTGTCATTACAATCCTGCATGACCCATGTATCACAGTGTTCCTTGCCCTTGTCATCACAATGCTCCATGCCCACTCTCATCACAATAATCCATGAAACATTTCAGACCAAAGTTCCATACCCTTCTCATCACAATGCTCCATTACCCCTGTCATAACAATGCACCATGACACCTGCCATCACAATGATCCACGGCCTAGTCATCACAAGCTTCCATGATAATTCTCATCACAATGCTCAAGACCCCTGATATCACAATGCTCCATGCCCTGGTCATCACAAAGCTCCATGACGCATGTCATCAGAATGTTCCATGGCCTTCTCATCACAATGCTCCATGCCCTTGTCATCACAATGCTCCAAGACCCTTGTCATCACAATGCTCCATGCCCCATTTCATCTCAATGCTCCATGAAATCTATCATCACAATGCTCCAAGACCCTTGTCATCACAATGCTCCATGCCCCTTTTCATCTCAATGCTCCATGAACCCTGTCATCACAATGCACCATGCCCATCATCATAATGCTTCAGGCTATTGTCATCACAATGAAATCAATATTCTGCATGACCTCTGTCATCATAATGCTCCAAACCCTTGTGATCACAATGTTGCATAACACGTATCATCACAACACCCCATGATGCTCATCATCACAATTATCCATGGTCTTCTCATCACAATGCTCCATGATCTTTGTCATCACAATGCTCAATACACTTGTCATCACAATGCTCCCTGACCCTTGTCGTCAGTATGCTCCTTGAACCCTGTCATGACAAGTTTCCATGCATTTTTCATCACAATGATCCATGAATATTTCATCGCAATGCTCCAAGGTCCCTGTAATCACAATGCTCCATGCCCTTGTCATCACAAAACTCCATGACGCATGTCATCAGAATGCTCCATGGCCTTCTCATCACAATGCTCTATGCCCTAGTCATAACAATGCTCCAAGACCCCTGTAATCACAATGCTCCATGCCCCTTTTCATCAGAATGCTCCATGAGACTTGCCATCACAAGTCTCCATGGTCTTCTCATCACAATGTTCCAGGACCTTGACATCACCATGATCCATTCCCTTGTCATCACAATGCTCCATGACCCCTGTCATCACAATAATCCATGAACATTTTCAGCCCAATGCTCCACGACCTTCTCATCACAATGCTCCATTGCCAATATCATCACAATGCTCCATGACCACTGTCATCACAACACTCCATGACACCTGACAACACAATGATCCAGGACTCTTGTCATCACAATGCTCCATTCCCTTGTCGTCACAATGCTCCATGACACCTGTCATCACAACTCTCCATGAACATTTTCAGCCCAGTGCTCCATGACCCTTGTTATCACAATGATCAATGCCCTTGTCATCCCAATGCTCCATGACCCCTGTATTCACAGTGCTCCTTGAAGCTTGTCATCACAGTGCTCCATGACACATGTCATCACAATGCTCCATGCCTTTGTCAGCAAAATGCTACATGACCTTGTCATTATAATGCTCTATGCGTTTGTCATCACAATACTCCATTTCCATTGTCATCACAATCCTCTGTGAACCTTGGGATCACATTGCTTCATGCTCTTGTCATCACAATGCTCCATGCTCCTTGAAATCAAAATGATCCATGACCTCTGTCATCACAATGCTCCAAACCCTTTTGATCACAATGTTCCATAACACTTGTCATCACAACGCTCCATGATGCCTGTCATCACAATACTCCATGCCCTTTTCATCACAATGCTCCATGAACATTGTCACCACAATTCTCAATACACTTGATATCACAATGCTCCCTGACACTTGTCATCAGAATGCTCCTTGAAACCTGTCACGAAAAGGCTCCATGCCGTTTTCATCACAATGCCCCATGCCGTTTTCCTCACAATGCTCCATGCCATTGTCATCAAAATACTCCACAAGCTTGTCATCAGAATGCTCCATGACCCTTGTCATCACAATTCTCCATGCACTTGTCAGCACAATGCTCCCTGACCCTTGTCATCACAATGCTCCAAGCCATTGTCATCACAATGCTCCATTACCTTTGTCATCAAAATCCTCCCTGACAATTGGCAGCACAATGCTCCATGCCATCCTCATCACAATGGTCCATTACATATGTGATCACAATGCTCCCTGACACCTGTCTTCACAATACGGCATGACCTGGTCATCACAATGCTCCATGCCCTTGTCATCACAGTGTGCCATTCCAAATCTCATCGCAATACTCCATGAAATTTATTAGACCAATGTTCCATGCCCTTGTCATCACAATGCTCCATGCCCTTGTTATCACAATGCTCCATGACCCCTGTCATCACAATGCTCCGTGACTCCAGTCATCACAATGCTTCATGACCTTTGTCATCACAATGGTCCATGCCCTCATCATCAACAGTCTCTGTGACCTTTTTAACCACAATGCTCCATGAACTTTTCATCACAATGCTCTTTGACCCTTGTCATCACAATGCTCTATGCCTTTCTCAGCACAATGCTCCATGACCCTTGTCATCACAATGCTCCATGCGCTTGTCAGCACAATGCACCATGCGCTTGTCATCACAGTGCTCCACAACATTGTCATCACAATGCTCCATAAAATTTGTCATCACAATGCTCCATGCATTTCTCATCAAAATGCTCTCTCACCACTGATATCACAATGCTACATCACTATTTGTCACAATACTCCCTCACCCCTGTCATCACAATGTTCCATGACTCCTGTCATCACAATGCTACATGCGCTTATCATCACAATGTTCGATGATCCCTGAAATCACAATGTTCCATAACACCTGTCATCAAAATGTTCCATGACACTTTTCATCAAATTGCTCCATGACCCTGTCATCAGAATGCTCCCTGCCCTTCTCATCACAATGCACAACGCCCTTGCCATCAAAATGCTCCATGACCTTTGTCATCACAAAGATCCATGACGCTTGGCATCACAATGCTCCATGTCATTGTCATCACAATGCTCCATGAACGCTCTCATCACATTGCTCCATGCCCTTGTCTTCACATAGCTCCATGACACATGTCATCAGAATGCTCCATGGCCTTCTCATCACAATGCTCCATGCCCTTGCCATGACAATGCTCCATTACCCCTGTCATAACAATGCTCCATGACCCCTGCCATCACGATGTTCCATGGCCTTGTCATCACAAGGCTCCATGACCCTTCTCATCACAATGCTCCAAGAACACTGTAATCACAATGCTCTATGCCCCTTTTCATCTCAATGATCCATGAACCCTGTCATCACAATGCACTATGCCCATCATCATAATGCTTCATGCTATTGTCATCACAACGAAATCAGAATTCTCCATGACCTCTGTCATAACAATGCTCCAAAACCTTGTGATCACAATATTCCATAACACTTGTCATCACAATGCCCCAGGATGCTCGTCATCACAATTATCCATGGTCTTCTCATCACAATGCTCCATGACCTTCGTCATCACAATGCTCAATACACTTGTCATCAACATGCTCCCTGACACTTGTTGTCTGTATGCTCCTTGAACACTGTCATGACAAGGCTCCATGCCTTTTTCATCACAATGATCCATGCCCTTTTCATCACAATGCTCCAAGTCCCATGTAATCACAATGGTCCGTGCCATTGTCATCACAAAGCTCAATGACGCATGCCATCAGAATGCTCCTTGATCTTCTCCTCACAATGCTCCATGCCCTTGTCTTCACAGTGTTCCAAGACCCCTGTAATCACAATGCTCCTTTCCCCTTTTAATCAGTATGCTCCATGAGATTTGTCATCACAAGGCTCCATGGTTTTGTCATCACAATGCTCCAGGACCTTGTCATCACAATGCTTCACGACCTTGTCATCAAAATTTTCAATGGCCCTTGTCATCATAATGCTCCAAACTCTAATCATCACAATGCTCCATTATATTTGTCATCACAATCCTCCATTACATTTGGTATCACAAAGCTCCATGCCATTGTCATTGCCATGGACCATGACATATGTCATCACAATGCTCCCTGACACCTGTCTTCACAATACTCCATGACCTTATCATCACAATGCTCCATGCCCTTGTCATCACAATGCACCATTCCCACTCTCATCACAATAATCTATGAAACTTGTCAGACCAATGCTCCATGCCACTGTCATCACAATGCTCCATGCCCACTCTCATCACAATAATCCATGAAAATTTTCAGACCAAAGTTCCATACCCTTCTCATCAAAATGCTCCATTACCCCTGTCATAACAATGCACTATGACACCTGCCATCACAATGATCCACGGCCTAGTCATCACAAGCTTCCATGATAATTCTCATCACAATGCTCAAGACCCCTGATATCACAATGCTCCATGCCCTGGTCATCACAAAGCTCCATGATGCATGTCATCCGAATGCTCCATGGCCTTCTCATCACAATGCTCCATGCCCTGGTTATCACAATGCTCCATGACACCTGTCATCACAATGCTCCGTGACTTCAGTCATCACAATGCTTCATAACGTTTGTCATCACAATGGTCCATGCCCGCGTCATCACAAGGCTCTGTGACCTTTGTAACCACAATGCTCCATGAATTTTTCATCACAATTCTCTGAGAAACTTGTCATCACAATGCTCCATGTATTTGTCAGAACAATGCTCCATGACCATTGTCATCACTATGTGCCACGCACATTTCATCACAACGTTCCAAACCTTGTCATTGCAATGCTCCATCAACCTTGTAATCACAATGGTCCATGCACTTCTCATCAAAATGCTCTCTCACCAGAGATATCACAATGTTCCATCACTAGTCATCACAATACACCCTCATCCTTGTAATCACAATGTTCCATGACACTCCCATCACAATGCTACATCCCCTTATCATCACAATGTTCCATGACCCCTGCCATCACAATGTTCCATAAGCCCTGTCATCAAAATGCTCCATGACCCTTTCCATCTCAAAGCTCCAAGACCCCTGACATCACAATGTTCTATAACCCCTGCCATCAAAATGTTCCATTACACTTTTTATCAAATTGCTGCATGACACGGTCATCAAAATGCTCCCTGCCCTTCTCATCAAAATGCTCCATGACTTGTCATTACAAAGCTCCAAGACCCTTGGCATCACAATGCGCCATGTCATTGTCATCACAATGCTCCATGAACCCTCTCATCACATTGCTCCATGCCCTTGTCATCACACAGCTCCATGACACTTGTCATCACAATGCTCGATGCCTTTCTCATCACAATGCCCCATGCCCTTGTCATTACAATCCTGCATGACCCATGTATCACAGTGTTCCTTGCCCTTGTCATCACAATGCTCCATGCCCACTCTCATCACAATAATCCATGAAACATTTCAGACCAAAGTTCCATACCCTTCTCATCACAATGCTCCATTACCCCTGTCATAACAATGCACCATGACACCTGCCATCACAATGATCCACGGCCTAGTCATCACAAGCTTCCATGATAATTCTCATCACAATGCTCAAGACCCCTGATATCACAATGCTCCATGCCCTGGTCATCACAAAGCTCCATGACGCATGTCATCAGAATGTTCCATGGCCTTCTCATCACAATGCTCCATGCCCTTGTCATCACAATGCTCCAAGACCCTTGTCATCACAATGCTCCATGCCCCATTTCATCTCAATGCTCCATGAAATATCATCACAATGCTCCAAGACCCTTGTCATCACAATGCTCCATGCCCCTTTTCATCTCAATGCTCCATGAACCCTGTCATCACAATGCACCATGCCCATCATCATAATGCTTCAGGCTATTGTCATCACAATGAAATCAATATTCTGCATGACCTCTGTCATCATAATGCTCCAAATCCTTGTGATCACAATGTTGCATAACACGTATCATCACAACACCCCATGATGCTCATCATCACAATTATCCATGGTCTTCTCATCACAATGCTCCATGATCTTTGTCATCACAATGCTCAATACACTTGTCATCACAATGCTCCCTGACCCTTGTCGTCAGTATGCTCCTTGAACCCTGTCATGACAAGTTTCCATGCATTTTTCATCACAATGATCCATGAATATTTCATCGCAATGCTCCAAGGTCCCTGTAATCACAATGCTCCATGCCCTTGTCATCACAAAACTCCATGACGCATGTCATCAGAATGCTCCATGGCCTTCTCATCACAATGCTCTATGCCCTAGTCATAACAATGCTCCAAGACCCCTGTAATCACAATGCTCCATGCCCCTTTTCATCAGAATGCTCCATGAGACTTGCCATCACAAGTCTCCATGGTCTTCTCATCACAATGTTCCAGGACCTTGACATCACCATGATCCATTCCCTTGTCATCACAATGCTCCATGACCCCTGTCATCACAATAATCCATGAACATTTTCAGCCCAATGCTCCACGACCTTCTCATCACAATGCTCCATTGCCAATATCATCACAATGCTCCATGACCACTGTCATCACGACACTCCATGACACCTGACAACACAATGATCCAGGACTCTTGTCATCACAATGCTCCATTCCCTTGTCGTCACAATGCTCCATGACACCTGTCATCACAACTCTCCATGAACATTTTCAGCCCAGTGCTCCATGACCCTTGTTATCACAATGATCAATGCCCTTGTCATCCCAATGCTCCATGACCCCTGTATTCACAGTGCTCCTTGAAGCTTGTCATCACAGTGCTCCATGACACATGTCATCACAATGCTCCATGCCTTTGTCAGCAAAATGCTACATGACCTTGTCATTATAATGCTCTATGCGTTTGTCATCACAATACTCCATTTCCATTGTCATCACAATCCTCTGTGAACCTTGGGATCACATTGCTTCATGCTCTTGTCATCACAATGCTCCATGCTCCTTGAAATCAAAATGATCCATGACCTCTGTCATCACAATGCTCCAAACCCTTTTGATCACAATGTTCCATAACACTTGTCATCACAACGCTCCATGATGCCTGTCATCACAATACTCCATGCCCTTTTCATCACAATGCTCCATGAACATTGTCACCACAATTCTCAATACACTTGATATCACAATGCTCCCTGACACTTGTCATCAGAATGCTCCTTGAAACCTGTCACGAAAAGGCTCCATGCCGTTTTCATCACAATGCCCCATGCCGTTTTCCTCACAATGCTCCATGCCATTGTCATCAAAATACTCCACAAGCTTGTCATCAGAATGCTCCATGACCCTTGTCATCACAATTCTCCATGCACTTGTCAGCACAATGCTCCCTGACCCTTGTCATCACAATGCTCCAAGCCATTGTCATCACAATGCTCCATTACCTTTGTCATCAAAATCCTCCCTGACAATTGGCAGCACAATGCTCCATGCCATCCTCATCACAATGGTCCATTACGTATGTGATCACAATGCTCCCTGACACCTGTCTTCACAATACGGCATGACCTGGTCATCACAATGCTCCATGCCCTTGTCATCACAGTGTGCCATTCCAAATCTCATCGCAATACTCCATGAAATTTATTAGACCAATGTTCCATGCCCTTGTCATCACAATGCTCCATGCCCTTGTTATCACAATGCTCCATGACCCCTGTCATCACAATGCTCCGTGACTCCAGTCATCACAATGCTTCATGACCTTTGTCATCACAATGGTCCATGCCCTCGTCATCAACAGTCTCTGTGACCTTTTTAACCACAATGCTCCATGAACTTTTCATCACAATGCTCTTTGACCCTTGTCATCACAATGCTCTATGCCTTTCTCAGCACAATGCTCCATGACCCTTGTCATCACAATGCTCCATGCGCTTGTCAGCACAATGCACCATGCGCTTGTCATCACAGTGCTCCACAACATTGTCATCACAATGCTCCATAAAATTTGTCATCACAATGCTCCATGCATTTCTCATCAAAATGCTCTCTCACCACTGATATCACAATGCTACATCACTATTTGTCACAATACTCCCTCACCCCTGTCATCACAATGTTCCATGACTCCTGTCATCACAATGCTACATGCGCTTATCATCACAATGTTCGATGATCCCTGAAATCACAATGTTCCATAACACCTGTCATCAAAATGTTCCATGACACTTTTCATCAAATTGCTCCATGACCCTGTCATCAGAATGCTCCCTGCCCTTCTCATCACAATGCACAACGCCCTTGCCATCAAAATGCTCCATGACTTTGTCATCACAAAGATCCATGACGCTTGGCATCACAATGCTCCATGTCATTGTCATCACAATGCTCCATGAACGCTCTCATCACATTGCTCCATGCCCTTGTCTTCACATAGCTCCATGACACATGTCATCAGAATGCTCCATGGCCTTCTCATCACAATGCTCCATGCCCTTGCCATGACAATGCTCCATTACCCCTGTCATAACAATGCTCCATGACCCCTGCCATCACGATGTTCCATGGCCTTGTCATCACAAGGCTCCATGACCCTTCTCATCACAATGCTCCAAGAACACTGTAATCACAATGCTCTATGCCCCTTTTCATCTCAATGATCCATGAACCCTGTCATCACAATGCACTATGCCCATCATCATAATGCTTCATGCTATTGTCATCACAACGAAATCAGAATTCTCCATGACCTCTGTCATAACAATGCTCCAACCCTTGTGATCACAATATTCCATAACACTTGTCATCACAATGCCCCAGGATGCTCGTCATCACAATTATCCATGGTCTTCTCATCACAATGCTCCATGACCTTCGTCATCACAATGCTCAATACACTTGTCATCAACATGCTCCCTGACACTTGTTGTCTGTATGCTCCTTGAACACTGTCATGACAAGGCTCCATGCCTTTTTCATCACAATGATCCATGCCCTTTTCATCACAATGCTCCAAGTCCCATGTAATCACAATGGTCCGTGCCATTGTCATCACAAAGCTCAATGACGCATGCCATCAGAATGCTCCTTGATCTTCTCCTCACAATGCTCCATGCCCTTGTCTTCACAGTGTTCCAAGACCCCTGTAATCACAATGCTCCTTTCCCCTTTTAATCAGTATGCTCCATGAGATTTGTCATCACAAGGCTCCATGGTTTTGTCATCACAATGCTCCAGGACCTTGTCATCACAATGCTTCACGACCTTGTCATCAAAATTTTCAATGGCCCTTGTCATCATAATGCTCCAAACTCTAATCATCACAATGCTCCATTATATTTGTCATCACAATCCTCCATTACATTTGGTATCACAAAGCTCCATGCCATTGTCATCGCCATGGACCATGACATATGTCATCACAATGCTCCCTGACACCTGTCTTCACAATACTCCATGACCTTATCATCACAATGCTCCATGCCCTTGTCATCACAATGCACCATTCCCACTCTCATCACAATAATCTATGAAACTTGTCAGACCAATGCTCCATGCCACTGTCATCACAATGCTCCATGCCCACTCTCATCACAGTAATCCATGAAAATTTTCAGACCAAAGTTCCATACCCTTCTCATCAAAATGCTCCATTACCCCTGTCATAACAATGCACTATGACACCTGCCATCACAATGGTCCACGGCCTAGTCATCACAAGCTTCCATGATAATTCTCATCACAATGCTCAAGACCCCTGATATCACAATGCTCCATGCCCTGGTCATCACAAAGCTCCATGATGCATGTCATCAGAATTCTCCATGGCCTTCTCATCACAATGCTCCATGCCCTGGTTATCACAATGCTCCATGACACCTGTCATCACAATGCTCCGTGACTTCAGTCATCACAATGCTTCATAACGTTTGTCATCACAATGGTCCATGCCCGCGTCATCACAAGGCTCTGTGACCTTTGTAACCACAATGCTCCATGAACTTTTCATCACAATTCTCTGAGAAACTTGTCATCACAATGCTCCATGTATTTGTCAGAACAATGCTCCATGACCATTGTCATCACAATGTGCCACGCACATTTCATCACAACGTTCCAAACCTTGTCATTGCAATGCTCCATAAACCTTGTAATCACAATGGTCCATGCACTTCTCATCAAAATGCTCTCTCACCAGAGATATCACAATGTTCCATCACTAGTCAACACAATACACCCTCATCCTTGTAATCACAATGTTCCATGACACTGTCATCACAATGCTACATCCCCTTATCATCACAATGTTCCATGACCCCTGCCATCACAATGTTCCATAAGCCCTGTCATCAAAATGCTCCATGACCCTTTCCATCTCAAAGCTCCAAGACCCCTGACATCACAATGTTCTATAACCCCTGCCATCAAAATGTTCCATTACATTTTTTATCAAATTGCTGCATGACACGGTCATCAAAATGCTCCCTGCCCTTCTCATCTAAATGCTCCATGACTTGTCATTACAAAGCTCCAAGACCCTTGGCATCACAATGCGCCATGTCATTGTCATCACAATGCTCCATGAACCCTCTCATCACATTGCTCCATGCCCTTGTCATCACACAGCTCCATGACACTTGTCATCACAATGCTCGATGCCTTTCTCATCACAATGCCCCATGCCCTTGTCATTACAATCCTGCATGACCCATGTATCACAGTGTTCCTTGCCCTTGTCATCACAATGCTCCATGCCCACTCTCATCACAATAATCCATGAAACATTTCAGACCAAAGTTCCATACCCTTCTCATCACAATGCTCCATTACCCCTGTCATAACAATGCACCATGACACCTGCCATCACAATGATCCACGGCCTAGTCATCACAAGCTTCCATGATAATTCTCATCACAATGCTCAAGACCCCTGATATCACAATGCTCCATGCCCTGGTCATCACAAAGCTCCATGACGCATGT
The DNA here is from genome assembly GCF_025265405.1 of Mesoplodon densirostris. Classification (NCBI taxonomy): domain Eukaryota; kingdom Metazoa; phylum Chordata; class Mammalia; order Artiodactyla; family Ziphiidae; genus Mesoplodon; species Mesoplodon densirostris. Next base: position 9,042,192 of record NW_026778195.1, on the reverse strand, counting down.
CATCAGAATGTTCCATGGCCTTCTCATCACAATGCTCCATGCCCTTGTCATCACAATGCTCCAAGACCCTTGTCATCACAATGCTCCATGCCCCATTTCATCTCAATGCTCCATGAAATCTATCATCACAATGCTCCAAGACCCTTGTCATCACAATGCTCCATGCCCCTTTTCATCTCAATGCTCCATGAACCCTGTCATCACAATGCACCATGCCCATCATCATAATGCTTCAGGCTATTGTCATCACAATGAAATCAATATTCTGCATGACCTCTGTCATCATAATGCTCCAAATCCTTGTGATCACAATGTTGCATAACACGTATCATCACAACACCCCATGATGCTCATCATCACAATTATCCATGGTCTTCTCATCACAATGCTCCATGATCTTTGTCATCACAATGCTCAATACACTTGTCATCACAATGCTCCCTGACCCTGGTCGTCAGTATGCTCCTTGAACCCTGTCATGACAAGTTTCCATGCATTTTTCATCACAATGATCCATGAATATTTCAACACAATGCTCCAAGGTCCCTGTAATCACAATGCTCCATGCCCTTGTCATCACAAAACTCCATGACGCATGTCATCAGAATGCTCCATGGCCTTCTCATCACAATGCTCTATGCCCTAGTCATAACAATGCTCCAAGACCCCTGTAATCACAATGCTCCATGCCCCTTTTCATCAGAATGCTCCATGAGACTTGCCATCACAAGTCTCCATGGTCTTCACATCACAATGTTCCAGGACCTTGACATCACCATGATCCATTCCCTTGTCATCACAATGCTCCATGACCCCTGTCATCACAATAATCCATGAACATTTTCAGCCCAATGCTCCACGACCTTCTCATCACAATGCTCCATTGCCAATATCATCACAATGCTCCATGACCACTGTCATCACAACACTCCATGACACCTGACAACACAATGATCCAGGACTCTTGTCATCACAATGCTCCATTCCCTTGTCGTCACAATGCTCCATGACACCTGTCATCACAACTCTCCATGAACATTTTCAGCCCAGTGCTCCATGACCCTTGTTATCACAATGATCAATGCCCTTGTCATCCCAATGCTCCATGACCCCTGTATTCACAGTGCTCCTTGAAGCTTGTCATCACAGTGCTCCATGACACATGTCATCACAATGCTCCATGCCTTTGTCAGCAAAATGCTACATGACCTTGTCATTATAATGCTCTATGCGTTTGTCATCACAATACTCCATTTCCATTGTCATCACAATCCTCTGTGAACCTTGGGATCACATTGCTTCATGCTCTTGTCATCACAATGCTCCATGCTCCTTGAAATCAAAATGATCCATGACCTCTGTCATCACAATGCTCCAAACCCTTTTGATCACAATGTTCCATAACACTTGTCATCACAACGCTCCATGATGCCTGTCATCACAATACTCCATGCCCTTTTCATCACAATGCTCCATGAACATTGTCACCACAATTCTCAATACACTTGATATCACAATGCTCCCTGACACTTGTCATCAGAATGCTCCTTGAAACCTGTCACGAAAAGGCTCCATGCCGTTTTCATCACAATGCCCCATGCCGTTTTCCTCACAATGCTCCATGCCATTGTCATCAAAATACTCCACAAGCTTGTCATCAGAATGCTCCATGACCCTTGTCATCACAATTCTCCATGCACTTGTCAGCACAATGCTCCCTGACCCTTGTCATCACAATGCTCCAAGCCATTGTCATCACAATGCTCCATTACCTTTGTCATCAAAATCCTCCCTGACAATTGGCAGCACAATGCTCCATGCCATCCTCATCACAATGGTCCATTACATATGTGATCACAATGCTCCCTGACACCTGTCTTCACAATACGGCATGACCTGGTCATCACAATGCTCCATGCCCTTGTCATCACAGTGTGCCATTCCAAATCTCATCGCAATACTCCATGAAATTTATTAGTCCAATGTTCCATTCCCTTGTCATCACAATGCTCCATGCCCTTGTTATCACAATGCTCCATGACCCCTGTCATCACAATGCTCCGTGACTCCAGTCATCACAATGCTTCATGACCTTTGTCATCACAATGGTCCATGCCCTCGTCATCAACAGTCTCTGTGACCTTTTTAACCACAATGCTCCATGAACTTTTCATCACAATGCTCTTTGACCCTTGTCATCACAATGCTCTATGCCTTTCTCAGCACAATGCTCCATGACCCTTGTCATCACAATGCTCCATGCGCTTGTCAGCACAATGCACCATGCGCTTGTCATCACAGTGCTCCACAACATTGTCATCACAATGCTCCATAAAATTTGTCATCACAATGCTCCATGCATTTCTCATCAAAATGCTCTCTCACCACTGATATCACAATGCTACATCACTATTTGTCACAATACTCCCTCACCCCTGTCATCACAATGTTCCATGACTCCTGTCATCACAATGCTACATGCGCTTATCATCACAATGTTCGATGATCCCTGAAATCACAATGTTCCATAACACCTGTCATCAAAATGTTCCATGACACTTTTCATCAAATTGCTCCATGACCCTGTCATCAGAATGCTCCCTGCCCTTCTCATCACAATGCACAACGCCCTTGCCATCAAAATGCTCCATGACTTTGTCATCACAAAGATCCATGACGCTTGGCATCACAATGCTCCATGTCATTGTCATCACAATGCTCCATGAACGCTCTCATCACATTGCTCCATGCCCTTGTCTTCACATAGCTCCATGACACATGTCATCAGAATGCTCCATGGCCTTCTCATCACAATGCTCCATGCCCTTGCCATGACAATGCTCCATTACCCCTGTCATAACAATGCTCCATGTCCCCTGCCATCACGATGTTCCATGGCCTTGTCATCACAAGGCTCCATGACCCTTCTCATCACAATGCTCCAAGAACACTGTAATCACAATGCTCTATGCCCCTTTTCATCTCAATGATCCATGAACCCTGTCATCACAATGCACTATGCCCATCATCATAATGCTTCATGCTATTGTCATCACAATGAAATCAGAATTCTCCATGACCTCTGTCATAACAATGCTCCAACCCTTGTGATCACAATATTCCATAACACTTGTCATCACAATGCCCCAGGATGCTCGTCATCACAATTATCCATGGTCTTCTCATCACAATGCTCCATGACCTTCGTCATCACAATGCTCAATACACTTGTCATCAACATGCTCCCTGACACTTGTTGTCTGTATGCTCCTTGAACACTGTCATGACAAGGCTCCATGCCTTTTTCATCACAATGATCCATGCCCTTTTCATCACAATGCTCCAAGTCCCATGTAATCACAATGGTCCGTGCCATTGTCATCACAAAGCTCAATGACGCATGCCATCAGAATGCTCCTTGATCTTCTCCTCACAATGCTCCATGCCCTTGTCTTCACAGTGTTCCAAGACCCCTGTAATCACAATGCTCCTTTCCCCTTTTAATCAGTATGCTCCATGAGATTTGTCATCACAAGGCTCCATGGTTTTGTCATCACAATGCTCCAGGACCTTGTCATCACAATGCTTCACGACCTTGTCATCAAAATTTTCAATGGCCCTTGTCATCATAATGCTCCAAACTCTAATCATCACAATGCTCCATTATATTTGTCATCACAATCCTCCATTACATTTGGTATCACAAAGCTCCATGCCATTGTCATCGCCATGGACCATGACATATGTCATCACAATGCTCCCTGACACCTGTCTTCACAATACTCCATGACCTTATCATCACAATGCTCCATGCCCTTGTCATCACAATGCACCATTCCCACTCTCATCACAATAATCTATGAAACTTGTCAGACCAATGCTCCATGCCACTGTCATCACAATGCTCCATGCCCACTCTCATCACAGTAATCCATGAAAATTTTCAGACCAAAGTTCCATACCCTTCTCATCAAAATGCTCCATTACCCCTGTCATAACAATGCACTATGACACCTGCCATCACAATGGTCCACGGCCTAGTCATCACAAGCTTCCATGATAATTCTCATCACAATGCTCAAGACCCCTGATATCACAATGCTCCATGCCCTGGTCATCACAAAGCTCCATGATGCATGTCATCAGAATTCTCCATGGCCTTCTCATCACAATGCTCCATGCCCTGGTTATCACAGTGCTCCATGACACCTGTCATCACAATGCTCCGTGACTTCAGTCATCACAATGCTTCATAACGTTTGTCATCACAATGGTCCATGCCCGCGTCATCACAAGGCTCTGTGACCTTTGTAACCACAATGCTCCATGAACTTTTCATCACAATTCTCTGAGAAACTTGTCATCACAATGCTCCATGTATTTGTCAGAACAATGCTCCATGACCATTGTCATCACAATGTGCCACGCACATTTCATCACAACGTTCCAAACCTTGTCATTGCAATGCTCCATAAACTTGTAATCACAATGGTCCATGCACTTCTCATCAAAATGCTCTCTCACCAGAGATATCACAATGTTCCATCACTAGTCAACACAATACACCCTCATCCTTGTAATCACAATGTTCCATGACACTGTCATCACAATGCTACATCCCCTTATCATCACAATGTTCCATGACCCCTGCCATCACAATGTTCCATAAGCCCTGTCATCAAAATGCTCCATGACCCTTTCCATCTCAAAGCTCCAAGACCCCTGACATCACAATGTTCTATAACCCCTGCCATCAAAATGTTCCATTACACTTTTTATCAAATTGCTGCATGACCCGGTCATCAAAATGCTCCCTGCCCTTCTCATCTAAATGCTCCATGACTTGTCATTACAAAGCTCCAAGACCCTTGGCATCACAATGCGCCATGTCATTGTCATCACAATGCTCCATGAACCCTCTCATCACATTGCTCCATGCCCTTGTCATCACACAGCTCCATGACACTTGTCATCACAATGCTCGATGCCTTTCTCATCACAATGCCCCATGCCCTTGTCATTACAATCCTGCATGACCCATGTATCACAGTGTTCCTTGCCCTTGTCATCACAATGCTCCATGCCCACTCTCATCACAATAATCCATGAAACATTTCAGACCAAAGTTCCATACCCTTCTCATCACAATGCTCCATTACCCCTGTCATAACAATGCACCATGACACCTGCCATCACAATGATCCACGGCCTAGTCATCACAAGCTTCCATGATAATTCTCATCACAATGCTCAAGACCCCTGATATCACAATGCTCCATGCCCTGGTCATCACAAAGCTCCATGACGCATGTCATCAGAATGTTCCATGGCCTTCTCATCACAATGCTCCATGCCCTTGTCATCACAATGCTCCAAGACCCTTGTCATCACAATGCTCCATGCCCCATTTCATCTCAATGCTCCATGAAATCTATCATCACAATGCTCCAAGACCCTTGTCATCACAATGCTCCATGCCCCTTTTCATCTCAATGCTCCATGAACCCTGTCATCACAATGCACCATGCCCATCATCATAATGCTTCAGGCTATTGTCATCACAATGAAATCAATATTCTGCATGACCTCTGTCATCATAATGCTCCAAATCCTTGTGATCACAATGTTGCATAACACGTATCATCACAACACCCCATGATGCTCATCATCACAATTATCCATGGTCTTCTCATCACAATGCTCCATGATCTTTGTCATCACAATGCTCAATACACTTGTCATCACAATGCTCCCTGACCCTGGTCGTCAGTATGCTCCTTGAACCCTGTCATGACAAGTTTCCATGCATTTTTCATCACAATGATCCATGAATATTTCAACACAATGCTCCAAGGTCCCTGTAATCACAATGCTCCATGCCCTTGTCATCACAAAACTCCATGACGCATGTCATCAGAATGCTCCATGGCCTTCTCATCACAATGCTCTATGCCCTAGTCATAACAATGCTCCAAGACCCCTGTAATCACAATGCTCCATGCCCCTTTTCATCAGAATGCTCCATGAGACTTGCCATCACAAGTCTCCATGGTCTTCTCATCACAATGTTCCAGGACCTTGACATCACCATGATCCATTCCCTTGTCATCACAATGCTCCATGACCCCTGTCATCACAATAATCCATGAACATTTTCAGCCCAATGCTCCACGACCTTCTCATCACAATGCTCCATTGCCAATATCATCACAATGCTCCATGACCACTGTCATCACAACACTCCATGACACCTGACAACACAATGATCCAGGACTCTTCTCATCACAATGCTCCATTCCCTTGTCGTCACAATGCTCCATGACACCTGTCATCACAACTCTCCATGAACATTTTCAGCCCAGTGCTCCATGACCCTTGTTATCACAATGATCAATGCCCTTGTCATCCCAATGCTCCATGACCCCTGTATTCACAGTGCTCCTTGAAGCTTGTCATCACAATGCTCCATGCCTTTGTCAGCAAAATGCTACATGACCTTGTCATTATAATGCTCTATGCGTTTGTCATCACAATACTCCATTTCCATTGTCATCACAATCCTCTGTGAACCTTGGGATCACATTGCTTCATGCTCTTGTCATCACAATGCTCCATGCTCCTTGAAATCAAAATGATCCATGACCTCTGTCATCACAATGCTCCAAACCCTTTTGATCACAATGTTCCATAACACTTGTCATCACAACGCTCCATGATGCCTGTCATCACAATACTCCATGCCCTTTTCATCACAATGCTCCATGAACATTGTCACCACAATTCTCAATACACTTGATATCACAATGCTCCCTGACACTTGTCATCAGAATGCTCCTTGAAACCTGTCACGAAAAGGCTCCATGCCGTTTTCATCACAATGCCCCATGCCGTTTTCCTCACAATGCTCCATGCCATTGTCATCAAAATACTCCACAAGCTTGTCATCAGAATGCTCCATGACCCTTGTCATCACAATTCTCCATGCACTTGTCAGCACAATGCTCCCTGACCCTTGTCATCACAATGCTCCAAGCCATTGTCATCACAATGCTCCATTATCTTTGTCATCAAAATCCTCCCTGACAATTGGCAGCACAATGCTCCATGCCATCCTCATCACAATGGTCCATTACATATGTGATCACAATGCTCCCTGACACCTGTCTTCACAATACGGCATGACCTGGTCATCACAATGCTCCATGCCCTTGTCATCACAGTGTGCCATTCCAAATCTCATCGCAATACTCCATGAAATTTATTAGACCAATGTTCCATGCCCTTGTCATCACAATGCTCCATGCCCTTGTTATCACAATGCTCCATGACCCCTGTCATCACAATGCTCCGTGACTCCAGTCATCACAATGCTTCATGACCTTTGTCATCACAATGGTCCATGCCCTCGTCATCAACAGTCTCTGTGACCTTTTTAACCACAATGCTCCATGAACTTTTCATCACAATGCTCTTTGACCCTTGTCATCACAATGCTCTATGCCTTTCTCAGCACAATGCTCCATGACCCTTGTCATCACAATGCTCCATGCGCTTGTCAGCACAATGCACCATGCGCTTGTCATCACAGTGCTCCACAACATTGTCATCACAATGCTCCATAAAATTTCTCATCACAATGCTCCATGCATTTCTCATCAAAATGCTCTCTCACCACTGATATCACAATGCTACATCACTATATGTCACAATACTCCCTCACCCCTGTCATCACAATGTTCCATGACTCCTGTCATCACAATGCTACATGCGCTTATCATCACAATGTTCGATGATCCCTGAAATCACAATGTTCCATAACACCTGTCATCAAAATGTTCCATGACACTTTTCATCAAATTGCTCCATGACCCTGTCATCAGAATGCTCCCTGCCCTTCTCATCACAATGCACAACGCCCTTGCCATCAAAATGCTCCATGACCTTTGTCATCACAAAGATCCATGACGCTTGGCATCACAATGCTCCATGTCATTGTCATCACAATGCTCCATGAACGCTCTCATCACATTGCTCCATGCCCTTGTCTTCACATAGCTCCATGACACATGTCATCAGAATGCTCCATGGCCTTCTCATCACAATGCTCCAAGCCGTGGCCATCACAATGCTCCATTACCCCAGTCATAAAAATGCTCCATGACCCCTGCCATCACGATGTTCCATGGCCTTGTCATCACAAGGCTCCATGACCCTTCTCATCACAATGCTCCAAGAACACTGTAATCACAATGCTCTATGCCCCTTTTCATCTCAATGATCCATGAACCCTGTCATCACAATGCACTATGCCCATCATCATAATGCTTCATGCTATTGTCATAACAACGAAATCAAAATGTTCCATGACCTCTGTCATAACAATGCTCCAAACCCTTGTGATCACAATATTCCATAACACTTGTCATCACAATGCCCCAGGATGCTCGTCATCACAATTATCCATGGTCTTCTCATCACAATGCTCCATGACCTTCGTCATCACAATGCTCAATACACTTGTCATCAACATGCTCCCTGACACTTGTTGTCTGTATGCTCCTTGAACACTGTCATGACAAGGCTCCATGCCTTTTTCATCACAATGATCCATGCCCTTTTCATCACAATGCTCCAAGTCCCATGTAATCACAATGGTCCGTGCCATTGTCATCACAAAGCTCAATGACGCATGCCATCAGAATGCTCCTTGATCTTCTCCTCACAATGCTCCATGCCCTTGTCTTCACAGTGTTCCAAGACCCCTGTAATCACAATGCTCCTTTCCCCTTTTAATCAGTATGCACCATGAGATTTGTCATCACAAGGCTCCATGGTTTTGTCATCACAATGCTCCAGGACCTTGTCATCACAATGCTTCACGACCTTGTCATCAAAATTTTCAATGGCCCTTGTCATCATAATGCTCCAAACTCTAATCATCACAATGCTGCATTATATTTGTCATCACAATCCTCCATTACATTTGGTATCACAAAGCTCCATGCCATTGTCATCGCCATGGACCATGACATATGTCATCACAATGCTCCCTGACACCTGTCTTCACAATACTCCATGACCTTATCATCACAATGCTCCATGCCCTTGTCATCACAATGCACCATTCCCACTCTCATCACAATAATCTATGAAACTTGTCAGACCAATGCTCCATGCCACTGTCATCACAATGCTCCATGCCCACTCTCATCACAATATTCCATGAAAATTTTCAGACCAAAGTTCCATACCCTTCTCATCAAAATGCTCCATTACCCCTGTCATAACAATGCAGTATGACACCTGCCATCACAATGATCCACGGCCTAGTCATCACAAGCTTCCATGATAAATCTCATCACAATGCTCAAGAACCCTGATATCACAATGCTCCATGCCCTGGTCATCACAAAGCTCCATGATGCATGTCATCCGAATGCTCCATGGCCTTCTCATCACAATGCTCCATGCCCTGGTTATCACAATGCTCCATGACACCTGTCATCACAATGCTCCGTGACTTCAGTCATCACAATGCTTCATAACGTTTGTCATCACAATGGTCCATGCCCGCGTCATCACAAGGCTCTGTGACCTTTGTAACCACAATGCTCCATGAACTTTTCATCACAATTCTCTGAGAAACTTGTCATCACAATGCTCCATGTATTTGTCAGAACAATGCTCCATGACCATTGTCATCACAATGTGCCACGCACATTTCATCACAACGTTCCAAACCTTGTCATTGCAATGCTCCATAAACCTTGTAATCACAATGGTCCATGCACTTCTCATCAAAATGCTCTCTCACCAGAGATATCACAATGTTCCATCACTAGTCATCACAATACACCCTCATCCTTGTAATCACAATGTTCCATGACACTGTCATCACAATGCTACATCCCCTTATCATCACAATGTTCCATGACGCCTGCCATCACAATGTTCCATAAGCCCTGTCATCAAAATGCTCCATGACCCTTTCCATCTCAAAGCTCCAAGACCCCTGACATCACAATGTTCTATAACCCCTGCCATCAAAATGTTCCATTACACTTTTTATCAAATTGCTGCATGACCCGGTCATCAAAATGCTCCCTGCCCTTCTCATCTAAATGCTCCATGACTTGTCATTACAAAGCTCCAAGACCCTTGGCATCACAATGCGCCATGTCATTGTCATCACAATGCTCCATGAACCCTCTCATCACATTGCTCCATGCCCTTGTCATCACACAGCTCCATGACACTTGTCATCACAATGCTCGATGCCTTTCTCATCACAATGCCCCATGCCCTTGTCATTACAATCCTGCATGACCCATGTATCACAGTGTTCCTTGCCCTTGTCATCACAATGCTCCATGCCCACTCTCATCACAATAATCCATGAAACATTTCAGACCAAAGTTCCATACCCTTCTCATCACAATGCTCCATTACCCCTGTCATAACAATGCACCATGACACCTGCCATCACAATGATCCACGGCCTAGTCATCACAAGCTTCCATGATAATTCTCATCACAATGCTCAAGACCCCTGATATCACAATGCTCCATGCCCTGGTCATCACAAAGCTCCATGACGCATGTCATCAGAATGTTCCATGGCCTTCTCATCACAATGCTCCATGCCCTTGTCATCACAATGCTCCAAGACCCTTGTCATCACAATGCTCCATGCCCCATTTCATCTCAATGCTCCATGAAATCTATCATCACAATGCTCCAAGACCCTTGTCATCACAATGCTCCATGCCCCTTTTCATCTCAATGCTCCATGAACCCTGTCATCACAATGCACCATGCCCATCATCATAATGCTTCAGGCTATTGTCATCACAATGAAATCAATATTCTGCATGACCTCTGTCATCATAATGCTCCAAATCCTTGTGATCACAATGTTGCATAACACGTATCATCACAACACCCCATGATGCTCATCATCACAATTATCCATGGTCTTCTCATCACAATGCTCCATGATCTTTGTCATCACAATGCTCAATACACTTGTCATCACAATGCTCCCTGACCCTGGTCGTCAGTATGCTCCTTGAACCCTGTCATGACAAGTTTCCATGCATTTTTCATCACAATGATCCATGAATATTTCAACACAATGCTCCAAGGTCCCTGTAATCACAATGCTCCATGCCCTTGTCATCACAAAACTCCATGACGCATGTCATCAGAATGCTCCATGGCCTTCTCATCACAATGCTCTATGCCCTAGTCATAACAATGCTCCAAGACCCCTGTAATCACAATGCTCCATGCCCCTTTTCATCAGAATGCTCCATGAGACTTGCCATCACAAGTCTCCATGGTCTTCTCATCACAATGTTCCAGGACCTTGACATCACCATGATCCATTCCCTTGTCATCACAATGCTCCATGACCCCTGTCATCACAATAATCCATGAACATTTTCAGCCCAATGCTCCACGACCTTCTCATCACAATGCTCCATTGCCAATATCATCACAATGCTCCATGACCACTGTCATCACAACACTCCATGACACCTGACAACACAATGATCCAGGACTCTTCTCATCACAATGCTCCATTCCCTTGTCGTCACAATGCTCCATGACACCTGTCATCACAACTCTCCATGAACATTTTCAGCCCAGTGCTCCATGACCCTTGTTATCACAATGATCAATGCCCTTGTCATCCCAATGCTCCATGACCCCTGTATTCACAGTGCTCCTTGAAGCTTGTCATCACAGTGCTCCATGACACATGTCATCACAATGCTCCATGCCTTTGTCAGCAAAATGCTACATGACCTTGTCATTATAATGCTCTATGCGTTTGTCATCACAATACTCCATTTCCATTGTCATCACAATCCTCTGTGAACCTTGGGATCACATTGCTTCATGCTCTTGTCATCACAATGCTCCATGCTCCTTGAAATCAAAATGATCCATGACCTCTGTCATCACAATGCTCCAAACCCTTTTGATCACAATGTTCCATAACACTTGTCATCACAACGCTCCATGATGCCTGTCATCACAATACTCCATGCCCTTTTCATCACAATGCTCCATGAACATTGTCACCACAATTCTCAATACACTTGATATCACAATGCTCCCTGACACTTGTCATCAGAATGCTCCTTGAAACCTGTCACGAAAAGGCTCCATGCCGTTTTCATCACAATGCCCCATGCCGTTTTCCTCACAATGCTCCATGCCATTGTCATCAAAATACTCCACAAGCTTGTCATCAGAATGCTCCATGACCCTTGTCATCACAATTCTCCATGCACTTGTCAGCACAATGCTCCCTGACCCTTGTCATCACAATGCTCCAAGCCATTGTCATCACAATGCTCCATTACCTTTGTCATCAAAATCCTCCCTGACAATTGGCAGCACAATGCTCCATGCCATCCTCATCACAATGGTCCATTACATATGTGATCACAATGCTCCCTGACACCTGTCTTCACAATACGGCATGACCTGGTCATCACAATGCTCCATGCCCTTGTCATCACAGTGTGCCATTCCAAATCTCATCGCAATACTCCATGAAATTTATTAGACCAATGTTCCATGCCCTTGTCATCACAATGCTCCATGCCCTTGTTATCACAATGCTCCATGACCCCTGTCATCACAATGCTCCGTGACTCCAGTCATCACAATGCTTCATGACCTTTGTCATCACAATGGTCCATGCCCTCATCATCAACAGTCTCTGTGACCTTTTTAACCACAATGCTCCATGAACTTTTCATCACAATGCTCTTTGACCCTTGTCATCACAATGCTCTATGCCTTTCTCAGCACAATGCTCCATGACCCTTGTCATCACAATGCTCCATGCGCTTGTCAGCACAATGCACCATGCGCTTGTCATCACAGTGCTCCACAACATTGTCATCACAATGCTCCATAAAATTTGTCATCACAATGCTCCATGCATTTCTCATCAAAATGCTCTCTCACCACTGATATCACAATGCTACATCACTATTTGTCACAATACTCCCTCACCCCTGTCATCACAATGTTCCATGACTCCTGTCATCACAATGCTACATGCGCTTATCACCACAATGTTCGATGATCCCTGAAATCACAATGTTCCATAACACCTGTCATCAAAATGTTCCATGACACTTTTCATCAAATTGCTCCATGACCCTGTCATCAGAATGCTCCCTGCCCTTCTCATCACAATGCACAACGCCCTTGCCATCAAAATGCTCCATGACCTTTGTCATCACAAAGATCCATGACGCTTGGCATCACAATGCTCCATGTCATTGTCATCACAATGCTCCATGAACGCTCTCATCACATTGCTCCATGCCCTTGTCTTCACATAGCTCCATGACACATGTCATCAGAATGCTCCATGGCCTTCTCATCACAATGCTCCAAGCCGTGGCCATCACAATGCTCCATTACCCCAGTCATAACAATGCTCCATGACCCCTGCCATCACGATGTTCCATGGCCTTGTCATCACAAGGCTCCATGACCCTTCTCATCACAATGCTCCAAGAACACTGTAATCACAATGCTCTATGCCCCTTTTCATCTCAATGATCCATGAACCCTGTCATCACAATGCACTATGCCCATCATCATAATGCTTCATGCTATTGTCATAACAACGAAATCAAAATGTTCCATGACCTCTGTCATAACAATGCTCCAAACCCTTGTGATAACAATATTCCATAACACTTGTCATCACAATGCCCCAGGATGCTCGTCATCACAATTATCCATGGTCTTCTCATCACAATGCTCCATGACCTTCGTCATCACAATGCTCAATACACTTGTCATCAACATGCTCCCTGACACTTGTTGTCTGTATGCTCCTTGAACACTGTCATGACAAGGCTCCATGCCTTTTTCATCACAATGATCCATGCCCTTTTCATCACAATGCTCCAAGTCCCATGTAATCACAATGGTCCGTGCCATTGTCATCACAAAGCTCAAAGACGCATGCCATCAGAATGCTCCTTGATCTTCTCCTCACAATGCTCCATGCCCTTGTCTTCACAGTGTTCCAAGACCCCTGTAATCACAATGCTCCTTTCCCCTTTTAATCAGTATGCACCATGAGATTTGTAATCACAAGGCTCCATGGTTTTGTCATCACAATGCTCCAGGACCTTGTCATCACAATGCTTCACGACCTTGTCATCAAAATTTTCAATGGCCCTTGTCATCATAATGCTCCAAACTCTAATCATCACAATGCTCCATTATATTTGTCATCACAATCCTCCATTACATTTGGTATCACAAAGCTCCATGCCATTGTCATCGCCATGGACCATGACATATGTCATCACAATGCTCCCTGACACCTGTCTTCACAATACTCCATGACCTTATCATCAGAATGCTCCATGCCCTTGTCATCACAATGCACCATTCCCACTCTCATCACAATAATCTATGAAACTTGTCAGACCAATGCTCCATGCCACTGTCATCACAATGCTCCATGCCCACTCTCATCACAATAATCCATGAAAATTTTCAGACCAAAGTTCCATACCCTTCTCATCAAAATGCTCCATTACCCCTGTCATAACAATGCACTATGACACCTGCCATCACAATGATCCACGGCCTAGTCATCACAAGCTTCCATGATAATTCTCATCACAATGCTCAAGACCCCTGATATCACAATGCTCCATGCCCTGGTCATCACAAAGCTCCATGATGCATGTCATCCGAATGCTCCATGGCCTTCTCATCACAATGCTCCATGCCCTGGTTATCACAATGCTCCATGACACCTGTCATCACAATGCTCCGTGACTTCAGTCATCACAATGCTTCATAACGTTTGTCATCACAATGGTCCATGCCCGCGTCATCACAAGGCTCTGTGACCTTTGTAACCACAATGCTCCATGAACTTTTCATCACAATTCTCTGAGAAACTTGTCATCACAATGCTCCATGTATTTGTCAGAACAATGCTCCATGACCATTGTCATCACTATGTGCCACGCACATTTCATCACAACGTTCCAAACCTTGTCATTGCAATGCTCCATAAACCTTGTAATCACAATGGTCCATGCACTTCTCATCAAAATGCTCTCTCACCAGAGATATCACAATGTTCCATCACTAGTCATCACAATACACCCTCATCCTTGTAATCACAATGTTCCATGACACTGTCATCACAATGCTACATCCCCTTATCATCACAATGTTCCATGACCCCTGCCATCACAATGTTCCATAAGCCCTGTCATCAAAATGCTCCATGACCCTTTCCATCTCAAAGCTCCAAGACCCCTGACATCACAATGTTCTATAACCCCTGCCATCAAAATGTTCCATTACACTTTTTATCAAATTGCTGCATGACACGGTCATCAAAATGCTCCCTGCCCTTCTCATCAAAATGCTCCATGACTTGTCATTACAAAGCTCCAAGACCCTTGGCATCACAATGCGCCATGTCATTGTCATCACAATGCTCCATGAACCCTCTCATCACATTGCTCCATGCCCTTGTCATCACACAGCTCCATGACACTTGTCATCACAATGCTCGATGCCTTTCTCATCACAATGCCCCATGCCCTTGTCATTACAATCCTGCATGACCCATGTATCACAGTGTTCCTTGCCCTTGTCATCACAATGCTCCATGCCCACTCTCATCACAATAATCCATGAAACATTTCAGACCAAAGTTCCATACCCTTCTCATCACAATGCTCCATTACCCCTGTCATAACAATGCACCATGACACCTGCCATCACAATGATCCACGGCCTAGTCATCACAAGCTTCCATGATAATTCTCATCACAATGCTCAAGACCCCTGATATCACAATGCTCCATGCCCTGGTCATCACAAAGCTCCATGACGCATGTCATCAGAATGTTCCATGGCCTTCTCATCACAATGCTCCATGCCCTTGTCATCACAATGCTCCAAGACCCTTGTCATCACAATGCTCCATGCCCCATTTCATCTCAATGCTCCATGAAATCTATCATCACAATGCTCCAAGACCCTTGTCATCACAATGCTCCATGCCCCTTTTCATCTCAATGCTCCATGAACCCTGTCATCACAATGCACCATGCCCATCATCATAATGCTTCAGGCTATTGTCATCACAATGAAATCAATATTCTGCATGACCTCTGTCATCATAATGCTCCAAATCCTTGTGATCACAATGTTGCATAACACGTATCATCACAACACCCCATGATGCTCATCATCACAATTATCCATGGTCTTCTCATCACAATGCTCCATGATCTTTGTCATCACAATGCTCAATACACTTGTCATCACAATGCTCCCTGACCCTGGTCGTCAGTATGCTCCTTGAACCCTGTCATGACAAGTTTCCATGCATTTTTCATCACAATGATCCATGAATATTTCAACACAATGCTCCAAGGTCCCTGTAATCACAATGCTCCATGCCCTTGTCATCACAAAACTCCATGACGCATGTCATCAGAATGCTCCATGGCCTTCTCATCACAATGCTCTATGCCCTAGTCATAACAATGCTCCAAGACCCCTGTAATCACAATGCTCCATGCCCCTTTTCATCAGAATGCTCCATGAGACTTGCCATCACAAGTCTCCATGGTCTTCTCATCACAATGTTCCAGGACCTTGACATCACCATGATCCATTCCCTTGTCATCACAATGCTCCATGACCCCTGTCATCACAATAATCCATGAACATTTTCAGCCCAATGCTCCACGACCTTCTCATCACAATGCTCCATTGCCAATATCATCACAATGCTCCATGACCACTGTCATCACAACACTCCATGACACCTGACAACACAATGATCCAGGACTCTTCTCATCACAATGCTCCATTCCCTTGTCGTCACAATGCTCCATGACACCTGTCATCACAACTCTCCATGAACATTTTCAGCCCAGTGCTCCATGACCCTTGTTATCACAATGATCAATGCCCTTGTCATCCCAATGCTCCATGACCCCTGTATTCACAGTGCTCCTTGAAGCTTGTCATCACAGTGCTCCATGACACATGTCATCACAATGCTCCATGCCTTTGTCAGCAAAATGCTACATGACCTTGTCATTATAATGCTCTATGCGTTTGTCATCACAATACTCCATTTCCATTGTCATCACAATCCTCTGTGAACCTTGGGATCACATTGCTTCATGCTCTTGTCATCACAATGCTCCATGCTCCTTGAAATCAAAATGATCCATGACCTCTGTCATCACAATGCTCCAAACCCTTTTGATCACAATGTTCCATAACACTTGTCATCACAACGCTCCATGATGCCTGTCATCACAATACTCCATGCCCTTTTCATCACAATGCTCCATGAACATTGTCACCACAATTCTCAATACACTTGATATCACAATGCTCCCTGACACTTGTCATCAGAATGCTCCTTGAAACCTGTCACGAAAAGGCTCCATGCCGTTTTCATCACAATGCCCCATGCCGTTTTCCTCACAATGCTCCATGCCATTGTCATCAAAATACTCCACAAGCTTGTCATCAGAATGCTCCATGACCCTTGTCATCACAATTCTCCATGCACTTGTCAGCACAATGCTCCCTGACCCTTGTCATCACAATGCTCCAAGCCATTGTCATCACAATGCTCCATTATCTTTGTCATCAAAATCCTCCCTGACAATTGGCAGCACAATGCTCCATGCCATCCTCATCACAATGGTCCATTACATATGTGATCACAATGCTCCCTGACACCTGTCTTCACAATACGGCATGACCTGGTCATCACAATGCTCCATGCCCTTGTCATCACAGTGTGCCATTCCAAATCTCATCGCAATACTCCATGAAATTTATTAGACCAATGTTCCATGCCCTTGTCATCACAATGCTCCATGCCCTTGTTATCACAATGCTCCATGACCCCTGTCATCACAATGCTCCGTGACTCCAGTCATCACAATGCTTCATGACCTTTGTCATCACAATGGTCCATGCCCTCATCATCAACAGTCTCTGTGACCTTTTTAACCACAATGCTCCATGAACTTTTCATCACAATGCTCTTTGACCCTTGTCATCACAATGCTCTATGCCTTTCTCAGCACAATGCTCCATGACCCTTGTCATCACAATGCTCCATGCGCTTGTCAGCACAATGCACCATGCGCTTGTCATCACAGTGCTCCACAACATTGTCATCACAATGCTCCATAAAATTTGTCATCACAATGCTCCATGCATTTCTCATCAAAATGCTCTCTCACCACTGATATCACAATGCTACATCACTATTTGTCACAATACTCCCTCACCCCTGTCATCACAATGTTCCATGACTCCTGTCATCACAATGCTACATGCGCTTATCACCACAATGTTCGATGATCCCTGAAATCACAATGTTCCATAACACCTGTCATCAAAATGTTCCATGACACTTTTCATCAAATTGCTCCATGACCCTGTCATCAGAATGCTCCCTGCCCTTCTCATCACAATGCACAACGCCCTTGCCATCAAAATGCTCCATGACCTTTGTCATCACAAAGATCCATGACGCTTGGCATCACAATGCTCCATGTCATTGTCATCACAATGCTCCATGAACGCTCTCATCACATTGCTCCATGCCCTTGTCTTCACATAGCTCCATGACACATGTCATCAGAATGCTCCATGGCCTTCTCATCACAATGCTCCAAGCCGTGGCCATCACAATGCTCCATTACCCCAGTCATAACAATGCTCCATGACCCCTGCCATCACGATGTTCCATGGCCTTGTCATCACAAGGCTCCATGACCCTTCTCATCACAATGCTCCAAGAACACTGTAATCACAATGCTCTATGCCCCTTTTCATCTCAATGATCCATGAACCCTGTCATCACAATGCACTATGCCCATCATCATAATGCTTCATGCTATTGTCATAACAACGAAATCAAAATGTTCCATGACCTCTGTCATAACAATGCTCCAAACCCTTGTGATAACAATATTCCATAACACTTGTCATCACAATGCCCCAGGATGCTCGTCATCACAATTATCCATGGTCTTCTCATCACAATGCTCCATGACCTTCGTCATCACAATGCTCAATACACTTGTCATCAACATGCTCCCTGACACTTGTTGTCTGTATGCTCCTTGAACACTGTCATGACAAGGCTCCATGCCTTTTTCATCACAATGATCCATGCCCTTTTCATCACAATGCTCCAAGTCCCATGTAATCACAATGGTCCGTGCCATTGTCATCACAAAGCTCAAAGACGCATGCCATCAGAATGCTCCTTGATCTTCTCCTCACAATGCTCCATGCCCTTGTCTTCACAGTGTTCCAAGACCCCTGTAATCACAATGCTCCTTTCCCCTTTTAATCAGTATGCACCATGAGATTTGTAATCACAAGCCTCCATGGTTTTGTCATCACAATGCTCCAGGACCTTGTCATCACAATGCTTCACGACCTTGTCATCAAAATTTTCAATGGCCCTTGTCATCATAATGCTCCAAACTCTAATCATCACAATGCTGCATTATATTTGTCATCACAATCCTCCATTACATTTGGTATCACAAAGCTCCATGCCATTGTCATCGCCATGGACCATGACATATGTCATCACAATGCTCCCTGACACCTGTCTTCACAATACTCCATGACCTTATCATCACAATGCTCCATGCCCTTGTCATCACAATGCACCATTCCCACTCTCATCACAATAATCTATGAAACTTGTCAGACCAATGCTCCATGCCACTGTCATCACAATGCTCCATGCCCACTCTCATCACAATAATCCATGAAAATTTTCAGACCAAAGTTCCATACCCTTCTCATCAAAATGCTCCATTACCCCTGTCATAACAATGCACTATGACACCTGCCATCACAATGATCCACGGCCTAGTCATCACAAGCTTCCATGATAATTCTCATCACAATGCTCAAGACCCCTGATATCACAATGCTCCATGCCCTGGTCATCACAAAGCTCCATGATGCATGTCATCCGAATGCTCCATGGCCTTCTCATCACAATGCTCCATGCCCTGGTTATCACAATGCTCCATGACACCTGTCATCACAATGCTCCGTGACTTCAGTCATCACAATGCTTCATAACGTTTGTCATCACAATGGTCCATGCCCGCGTCATCACAAGGCTCTGTGACCTTTGTAACCACAATGCTCCATGAACTTTTCATCACAATTCTCTGAGAAACTTGTCATCACAATGCTCCATGTATTTGTCAGAACAATGCTCCATGACCATTGTCATCACAATGTGCCACGCACATTTCATCACAACGTTCCAAACCTTGTCATTGCAATGCTCCATAAACCTTGTAATCACAATGGTCCATGCACTTCTCATCAAAATGCTCTCTCACCAGAGATATCATAATGTTCCATCACTAGTCATCACAATACACCCTCATCCTTGTAATCACAATGTTCCATGACACTGTCATCACAATGCTACATCCCCTTATCATCACAATGTTCCATGACCCCTGCCATCACAATGTTCCATAAGCCCTGTCATCAAAATGCTCCATGACCCTTTCCATCTCAAAGCTCCAAGACCCCTGACATCACAATGTTCTATAACCCCTGCCATCAAAATGTTCCATTACACTTTTTATCAAATTGCTGCATGACACGGTCATCAAAATGCTCCCTGCCCTTCTCATCAAAATGCTCCATGACTTGTCATTACAAAGCTCCAAGACCCTTGGCATCACAATGCGCCATGTCATTGTCATCACAATGCTCCATGAACCCTCTCATCACATTGCTCCATGCCCTTGTCATCACACAGCTCCATGACACTTGTCATCACAATGCTCGATGCCTTTCTCATCACAATGCCCCATGCCCTTGTCATTACAATCCTGCATGACCCATGTATCACAGTGTTCCTTGCCCTTGTCATCACAATGCTCCATGCCCACTCTCATCACAATAATCCATGAAACATTTCAGACCAAAGTTCCATACCCTTCTCATCACAATGCTCCATTACCCCGTCATAACAATGCACCATGACACCTGCCATCACAATGATCCACGGCCTAGTCATCACAAGCTTCCATGATAATTCTCATCACAATGCTCAAGACCCCTGATATCACAATGCTCCATGCCCTGGTCATCACAAAGCTCCATGACGCATGTCATCAGAATGTTCCATGGCCTTCTCATCACAATGCTCCATGCCCTTGTCATCACAATGCTCCAAGACCCTTGTCATCACAATGCTCCATGCCCCATTTCATCTCAATGCTCCATGAAATCTATCATCACAATGCTCCAAGACCCTTGTCATCACAATGCTCCATGCCCCTTTTCATCTCAATGCTCCATGAACCCTGTCATCACAATGCACCATGCCCATCATCATAATGCTTCAGGCTATTGTCATCACAATGAAATCAATATTCTGCATGACCTCTGTCATCATAATGCTCCAAATCCTTGTGATCACAATGTTGCATAACACGTATCATCACAACACCCCATGATGCTCATCATCACAATTATCCATGGTCTTCTCATCACAATGCTCCATGATCTTTGTCATCACAATGCTCAATACACTTGTCATCACAATGCTCCCTGACCCTTGTCGTCAGTATGCTCCTTGAACCCTGTCATGACAAGTTTCCATGCATTTTTCATCACAATGATCCATGAATATTTCATCACAATGCTCCAAGGTCCCTGTAATCATAATGCTCCATGCCCTTGTCATCACAAAACTCCATGACGCATGTCATCAGAATGCTCCATGGCCTTCTCATCACAATGCTCTATGCCCTAGTCATAACAATGCTCCAAGACCCCTGTAATCACAATGCTCCATGCCCCTTTTCATCAGAATGCTCCATGAGACTTGCCATCACAAGTCTCCATGGTCTTCTCATCACAATGTTCCAGGATCTTGACATCACCATGATCCATTCCCTTGTCATCACAATGCTCCATGACCCCTGTCATCACAATAATCCATGAACATTTTCAGCCCAATGCTCCACGACCTTCTCATCACAATGCTCCATTGCCAATATCATCACAATGCTCCATGACCACTGTCATCACAACACTCCATGACACCTGACAACACAATGATCCAGGACTCTTGTCATCACAATGCTCCATTCCCTTGTCGTCACAATGCTCCATGACACCTGTCATCACAACTCTCCATGAACATTTTCAGCCCAGTGCTCCATGACCCTTGTTATCACAATGATCAATGCCCTTGTCATCCCAATGCTCCATGACCCCTGTATTCACAGTGCTCCTTGAAGCTTGTCATCACAGTGCTCCATGACACATGTCATCACAATGCTCCATGCCTTTGTCAGCAAAATGCTACATGACCTTGTCATTATAATGCTCTATGCGTTTGTCATCACAATACTCCATTTCCATTGTCATCACAATCCTCTGTGAACCTTGGGATCACATTGCTTCATGCTCTTGTCATCACAATGCTCCATGCTCCTTGAAATCAAAATGATCCATGACCTCTGTCATCACAATGCTCCAAACCCTTTTGATCACAATGTTCCATAACACTTGTCATCACAACGCTCCATGATGCCTGTCATCACAATACTCCATGCCCTTTTCATCACAATGCTCCATGAACATTGTCACCACAATTCTCAATACACTTGATATCACAATGCTCCCTGACACTTGTCATCAGAATGCTCCTTGAAACCTGTCACGAAAAGGCTCCATGCCGTTTTCATCACAATGCCCCATGCCGTTTTCCTCACAATGCTCCATGCCATTGTCATCAAAATACTCCACAAGCTTGTCATCAGAATGCTCCATGACCCTTGTCATCACAATTCTCCATGCACTTGTCAGCACAATGCTCCCTGACCCTTGTCATCACAATGCTCCAAGCCATTGTCATCACAATGCTCCATTACATTTGTCATCAAAATCCTCCCTGACAATTGGCAGCACAATGCTCCATGCCATCCTCATCACAATGGTCCATTACATATGTGATCACAATGCTCCCTGACACCTGTCTTCACAATACGGCATGACCTGGTCATCACAATGCTCCATGCCCTTGTCATCACAGTGTGCCATTCCAAATCTCATCGCAATACTCCATGAAATTTATTAGACCAATGTTCCATGCCCTTGTCATCACAATGCTCCATGCCCTTGTTATCACAATGCTCCATGACCCCTGTCATCACAATGCTCCGTGACTCCAGTCATCACAATGCTTCATGACCTATGTCATCACAATGGTCCATGCCCTCGTCATCAACAGTCTCGGTGACCTTTTTAACAACAATGCTCCATGAACTTTTCATCACAATGCTCTTTGACCCTTGTCATCACAATGCTCTATGCCTTTCTCAGCACAATGCTCCATGACCCTTGTCATCACAATGCTCCATGCGCTTGTCAGCACAATGCACCATGCGCTTGTCATCACAGTGCTCCACAACATTGTCATCACAATGCTCCATAAAATTTGTCATCACAATGCTCCATGCATTTCTCATCAAAATGCTCTCTCACCACTGATATCACAATGCTACATCACTATTTGTCACAATACTCCCTCACCCCTGTCATCACAATATTCCATGACTCCTGTCATCACAATGCTACATGCACTTATCACCACAATGTTCGATGATCCCTGAAATCACAATGTTCCATAACACCTGTCATCAAAATGTTCCATGACACTTTTCATCAAATTGCTCCATGACCCTGTCATCAGAATGCTCCCTGCCCTTCTCATCACAATGCACAACGCCCTTGCCATCAAAATGCTCCATGACCTTTGTCATCACAAAGATCCATGACGCTTGGCATCACAATGCTCCATGTCATTGTCATCACAATGCTCCATGAACGCTCTCATCACATTGCTCCATGCCCTTGTCTTCACATAGCTCCATAACACATGTCATCAGAATGCTCCATGGCCTTCTCATCACAATGCTCCAAGCCGTGGCCATCACAATGCTCCATTACCCCAGTCATAACAATGCTCCATGACCCCTGCCATCACGATGTTCCATGGCCTTGTCATCACAAGTCTCCATGACCCTTCTCATCACAATGCTCCAAGAACACTGTAATCACAATGCTCTATGCCCCTTTTCATCTCAATGATCCATGAACCCTGTCATCACAATGCACTATGCCCATCATCATAATGCTTCATGCTATTGTCATAACAACGAAATCAAAATGTTCCATGACCTCTGTCATAACAATGCTCCAAACCCTTGTGATCACAATATTCCATAACACTTGTCATCACAATGCCCCAGGATGCTCGTCATCACAATTATCCATGGTCTTCTCATCAAAATGCTCCATGACCTTCGTCATCACAATGCTCAATACACTTGTCATCAACATGCTCCCTGACACTTGTTGTCTGTATGCTCCTTGAACACTGTCATGACAAGGCTCCATACCTTTTTCATCACAATGATCCATGCCCATTTCATCACAATGCTCCAAGTCCCATGTAATCACAATGGTCCGTGCCATTGTCATCACAAAGCTCAATGACGCATGCCATCAGAATGCTCCTTGATCTTCTCCTCACAATGCTCCATGCCCTTGTCTTCACAGTGTTCCAAGACCCCTGTAATCACAATGCTCCTTTCCCCTTTTAATCAGTATGCACCATGAGATTTGTAATCACAAGGCTCCATGGTTTTGTCATCACAATGCTCCAGGACCTTGTCATCACAATGCTTCACGACCTTGTCATCAAAATTTTCAATGGCCCTTGTCATCATAATGCTCCAAACTCTAATCATCACAATGCTCCATTATATTTGTCATCACAATCCTCCATTACATTTGGTATCACAAAGCTCCATGCCATTGTCATCGCCATGGACCATGACATATGTCATCACAATGCTCCCTGACACCTGTCTTCACAATACTCCTTGACCTTATCATCACAATGCTCCATGCCCTTGTCATCACAATGCACCATTCCCACTCTCATCACAATAATCTATGAAACTTGTCAGACCAATGCTCCATGCCACTGTCATCACAATGCTCCATGCCCACTCTCATCACAATAATCCATGAAAATTTTCAGACCAAAGTTCCATACCCTTCTCATCAAAATGCTCCATTACCCCTGTCATAACAATGCACTATGACACCTGCCATCACAATGATCCACGGCCTAGTCATCACAAGCTTCCATGATAATTCTCATCACAATGCTCAAGACCCCTGATATCACAATGCTCCATGCCCTGGTCGTCACAAAGCTCCATGATGCATGTCATCAGAATTCTCCATGGCCTTCTCATCACAATGCTCCATGCCCTGGTTATCACAATGCTCCATGACACCTGTCATCACAATGCTCCGTGACTCCAGTCATCACAATGCTTCATAACGTTTGTCATCACAATGGTCCATGCCCGCGTCATCACAAGGCTCTGTGACCTTTGTAACCACAATGCTCCATGAACTTTTCATCACAATTCTCTGAGAAACTTGTCATCACAATGCTCCATGTATTTGTCAGAACAATGCTCCATGACCATTGTCATCACAATGTGCCACGCACATTTCATCACAACGTTCCAAACCTTGTCATTGCAATGCTCCATAAACCTTGTAATCACAATGGTCCATGCACTTCTCATCAAAATGCTCTCTCACCAGAGATATCACAATGTTCCATCACTAGTCATCACAATACACCCTCATCCTTGTAATCACAATGTTCCATGACACTGTCATCACAATGCTACATCCCCTTATCATCACAATGTTCCATGACCCCTGCCATCACAATGTTCCATAAGCCCTGTCATCAAAATGCTCCATGACCCTTTCCATCTCAAAGCTCCAAGACCCCTGACATCACAATGTTCTATAACCCCTGCCATCAAAATGTTCCATTACACTTTTTATCAAATTGCTGCATGACCCGGTCATCAAAATGCTCCCTGCCCTTCTCATCAAAATGCTCCATGACTTGTCATTACAAAGCTCCAAGACCCTTGGCATCACAATGCGCCATGTCATTGTCATCACAATGCTCCATGAACCCTCTCATCACATTGCTCCATGCCCTTGTCATCACACAGCTCCATGACACTTGTCATCACAATGCTCGATGCCTTTCTCATCACAATGCCCCATGCCCTTGTCATTACAATCCTGCATGACCCATGTATCACAGTGTTCCTTGCCCTTGTCATCACAATGCTCCATGCCCACTCTCATCACAATAATCCATGAAACATTTCAGACCAAAGTTCCATACCCTTCTCATCACAATGCTCCATTACCCCTGTCATAACAATGCACCATGACACCTGCCATCACAATGATCCACGGCCTAGTCATCACAAGCTTCCATGATAATTCTCATCACAATGCTCAAGACCCCTGATATCACAATGTTCCATGCCCTGGTCATCACAAAGCTCCATGACGCATGTCATCAGAATGTTCCATGGCCTTCTCATCACAATGCTCCATGCCCTTGTCATCACAATGCTCCAAGACCCTTGTCATCACAATGCTCCATGCCCCATTTCATCTCAATGCTCCATGAAATCTATCATCACAATGCTCCAAGACCCTTGTCATCACAATGCTCCATGCCCCTTTTCATCTCAATGCTCCATGAACCCTGTCATCACAATGCACCATGCCCATCATCATAATGCTTCAGGCTATTGTCATCACAATGAAATCAATATTCTGCATGACCTCTGTCATCATAATGCTCCAAATCCTTGTGATCACAATGTTGCATAACACGTATCATCACAACACCCCATGATGCTCATCATCACAATTATCCATGGTCTTCTCATCACAATGCTCCATGATCTTTGTCATCACAATGCTCAATACACTTGTCATCACAATGCTCCCTGACCCTTGTCGTCAGTATGCTCCTTGAACCCTGTCATGACAAGTTTCCATGCATTTTTCATCACAATGATCCATGAATATTTCATCACAATGCTCCAAGGTCCCTGTAATCACAATGCTCCATGCCCTTGTCATCACAAAACTCCATGACGCATGTCATCAGAATGCTCCATGGCCTTCTCATCACAATGCTCTATGCCCTAGTCATAACAATGCTCCAAGACCCCTGTAATCACAATGCTCCATGCCCCTTTTCATCAGAATGCTCCATGAGACTTGCCATCACAAGTCTCCATGGTCTTCTCATCACAATGTTCCAGGACCTTGACATCACCATGATCCATTCCCTTGTCATCACAATGCTCCATGACCCCTGTCATCACAATAATCCATGAACATTTTCAGCCCAATGCTCCACGACCTTCTCATCACAATGCTCCATTGCCAATATCATCACAATGCTCCATGACCACTGTCATCACAACACTCCATTACACCTGACAACACAATGATCCGGGAGTCTTCTCATCACAATGCTCCATTCCCTTGTCGTCACAATGCTCCATGACACCTGTCATCACAACTCTCCATGAACATTTTCAGCCCAGTGCTCCATGACCCTTGTTATCAAAATGATCAATGCCCTTGTCATCCCAATGCTCCATGACCCCTCTATTCACAGTGCTCCTTGAAGCTTGTCATCACAGTGCTCCATGACACATGTCATCACAGTGTTCCATGCCTTTGTCAGCAAAATGCTACAAGACCTTGTCATTACAGTCCTCTATGCGCTTGTCATCACAATACTCCATTTCCATTGTCATCACAATATTCCATGATCCTTGGGATCACATTGCTTCATGCCCTTGTCATCACAATGCTCCATGCTCCTTGAAGTCAAAATGATCCAAACCACTGTCATCACAATGCTCCAAACACTTGTGATCACAATGTTCCATAACACTTGTCATCACAACGCTACATTATGCCTGTCATCACAATCCTCCATGCGCTTTTCATTACAAAGCTCCATGACCTTTGTCATCACAATTCTCAATACAATTGTCATCACAATGCTCCCTGACAGTTGTCATCAGAATGCTCCTTGAACCCTGTCACGAAAAGGCTCCATGCCTTTTACATCACAATGCCCCATGCCGTTTTCATCACAATGCTCCATGCCATTGTCATCAAAATACTCCACAAGCTTGTCATCAG
The DNA here is from genome assembly GCF_025265405.1 of Mesoplodon densirostris. Taxonomy (NCBI): domain Eukaryota; kingdom Metazoa; phylum Chordata; class Mammalia; order Artiodactyla; family Ziphiidae; genus Mesoplodon; species Mesoplodon densirostris. The sequence goes on along the minus strand of NW_026778195.1, from coordinate 9,013,986 downwards.
AATGCTCCATGACCCTTGTCATCACAATTCTCCATGCACTTGTCAGCACAATGCTCCCTGACCCTTGTCATCACAATGCTCCAAGCCATTGTCATCACAATGCTCCATTACCTTTGTCATCAAAATCCTCCCTGAAAATTGGCAGCACAATGCTCCATGCCATCCTCATCACAATGGTCCATTACATATGTGATCACAATGCTCCCTGACACCTGTCTTCACAATACGGCATGACCTGGTCATCACAATGCTCCATGCCCTTGTCATCACAGTGTGCCATTCCAAATCTCATCGCAATACTCCATGAAATTTATTAGACCAATGTTCCATGCCCTTGTCATCACAATGCTCCATGCCCTTGTTATCACAATGCTCCATGACCCCTGTCATCACAATGCTCCGTGACTACAGTCATCACAATGCTTCATGACCTTTGTCATCACAATGGTCCATGCCATCGTCATCAACAGTCTCTGTGACCTTTTTAACCACAATGCTCCATGAACTCTTCATCACAATGCTCTTTGACTCTTGTTATCACAATGCTCTATGCCTTTCTCAGCACAATGCTCCATCACCCTTATCATCACAATGCTCCATGCCCTTGTCAGCACAATGCTCCATGACACATGTCATCACAATGCACCATGCGCTTGTCATCACAGTGCTCCACAACATTGTCATCACTATTCTCCATAAAATTTGTCATCACAATGATCCACGCACTTCTCATCAAAATGCTCTCTCACCACCGATATCACAATGCTACATCACTATTTGTCACAATACTCCCTCACCCCTGTCATCACAATGTTCCATGACTCCTGTCATCACAATGCTACATGCACTTATCATCACAATGTTCGATGACCCCTGACATCACAATGTTCCATAACAACTGTCATCAAAATGTTCCATGCCACTTTTCATCTAATTGCCTCAGGACCCTGTCAGCACAATGCTCCCTGCCCTTCTCATCACAATGCCCAACCCACTTGCCATCAAAATGCTCCAAGACCTTTGTCATCACAAAGATCCATGACCCTTGGCATCACAATGCTCCATGTCATTGTCATCACAATGCTCCATGAACGCTCTCATCACATTGCTCCATGCCCTTGTCTTCACATAGCTCCATGACACATGTCATCTGAATGCGCCATGGCATTCTCATCACAATGCTCCATTACCCCTGTCATAACAATGCTCCATGACCCCTGCCATCACGATGTTCCATGGCCTTGTCATCACAAGGCTCCATGACCCTTCTCATCACAATGCTCCAAGAACACTGTAATCACAATACTCTATGCCCCTTTTCATCTCAATGATCCATGAACCCTGTCATCACAATGCACTATGCCCATCATCATAATGCTTCATGCTATTGTCATAACAACGAAATCAAAATGTTCCATGACCTCTGTCATAACAATGCTCCAAACCCTTGTGATCACAATATTCCATAACACTTGTCATCACAATGCCCCAGGATGCTCCTCATCACAATTATCCATGGTCTTCTCATGACAATGCTCCATGACCTTCGTCATCACCATGCTCAACACACTTGTCATCAACATGCTCCCTGACACTTGTTGTCTGTATGCTCCTTGAACCCTGTCATGACAAGGCTCCATGCCTTTTTCATCACAATGATCCATGCCCTTTTCATCACAATGCTCCAAGTCCCATGTAATCACAATGGTCCATGCCATTGTCATCACAAAGCTCAATGACGCATGCCATCAGAATGCTCCTTGGTCTTCTCCTCACAATGCTCCCTGCCCTTGTCTTCACAATGTTCCAAGACCCCTGTAATCACAATGCTCCATTACCATTTTAATCAGTATGCTCCATGAGACTTGTCATCACAAGGCTCCATGGTTTTGTCATCAAATGCTCCAGGACCTTGTCATCACAATGCTTCACGACCTTGTCATCAAAATTTTCAATGGCCGTCGCCATCATAATGCTCCAAACCCTAATCATCACAATGCTCCATTATATTTGTCATCACAATCCTCCATTACATTTGGTATCACAAAGCTCCATGCCATTGTCATCGCCATGGACCATGACATATGTTATCACAATGCTCCCTGACACCTGTCTTCACAATACTCCATGACCTTATCATCACAATGCTCCATGCCCTTGTCATCACAATGCACCATGCCCACTCTCATCACAATAATCTATGAAACTAGTCAGACCAATGCTCCATGCCACTGTCATCACAATGCTCCATGCCCTTGTCATCACAATGCTCCATGACCCCTGTCATCACAATGCTCCGTGACTCCAGTCATCACAATGCTTCATAACGTTTATCATCACAATGGTCCATGCCCGCGTCATCACAAGGCTCTGTGACCTTTGTAACCACACTGCTCCATGAACTTTTCATCACAATTCTCGGAGAATCTTGTCATCACAATGCTCCATGTCTTTGTCAGAACACTGCTCCATGACCATTGTCATCACAACGTGCCACGCGCATTTCATCACAACGTTCCAAACCTTGTCATTGCAATGCTCCTTAAACCTTGTAATCACAATGGTCCATGCACTTCTCATCAAAATGCTCTCTCACCAGAGATATCACAATGTTCGATCACTAGTCATCACAATACACCCTCGTCCTTGTAATCACAATGTTCCATGACACTGTCATCACAATGCTACATCCCTTTAACATCACAATGTTCCATGACCCCTGCCATCACAATGTTCCATAAGCCCTGTCATCAAAATGTTCCATTACACTTTATATCAAATTGCTGCATGACCCCGTCATCAAAATGTTCCCTGCCCTTCTCATCAAAATGCTCCATGACTTGTCATCACAAAGCTCCAAGACCCTTGGCATCACAATGTGCCATGTCATTGTCATCACAATGCTCCATGAACCCTCTCATCACATTGCTCCATGCCCTTGTCATCTCACAGCTCCTTGACACTTGTCATCACAATGCTCGATGCCTTTCTCATCACAATGCTCCATGCCCTTGTCATTACAGTCCTGCATGACCCATGTATCACAGTGTTCCTTGCCCTTGTCATCACAATGCTCCATGCCCTCTCTCATCACAATAATCCATGAAACATTTCAGACCAAATTTCTATACCCTTCTCATCACAATGGTCCATTACCCCTGTCATAACAATGCACCATGACACCTGCCATCACAATGATGCACGGCCTTGTCATCACAAGGTTCCATGATAATTCTCATCACAATGCTCAAGACCCCTGATATCACAATGCTCCATTCCCTTGTCATCACAAATCTCCATGACGCATGTCATCAAAATGTTCCATGGCCTTCTCATCACAATGCTCCATGCCCTTGTCATCACAATGCTCCAAGACCCTTGTCATCACAATGCTCCATGCCCCATTTCATCTCAATGCTCCATGAAATCTGTCATCACAATGCTCCAAGACCCTGGTAATCACAAAGCTCCATGCCCCTTTTCATCTCATTGCTCCATGAACCCTGTCATCACAATGCACCATGCCCATCATCATAATGCTTCAGGCTATTGTCATCACAATGAAATCAATATTCTGCATGACCTCTGTCATCATAATGCTCCAAACCCTTGTGATCACAATATTGCATAACACGTATCATCACAACACCACATGACGCTCATCATCACAATTATCCATGGTCTTCTCATCACAATGCTCCATGATCTTTGTCATCACAATGCTCAATACACTTGTCATCGCAATGCTCCCTGACCCTTGTCGTCAGTATGCTCCTTGAACCCTGTCATGACAAGTTTCCATGCATTTTTCATCACAATGATCCATGACCATTTCATCACAATGCTCCAAGTTCCCTGTAATCACAATGCTCCATGCCCTTGTCATCACAAAACTCCATGACGCATGTCATCAGAATGCTCCATGGCCTTCTCATCACAATGCTCTATGCCCTAGTCATAACAATGCTCCAAGACCCCTGTAATCACAATGCCCCATGCCCCTTTTCATCAGAATGCTCCATGAGACTTGCCATCACAAGTCTCCATGGTCTTCTCATCACAATGTTCCAGGACCTTGACATCACCATGATCCATTCCCTTGTCATCACAATGCTCCATGACCCCTGTCATCACAATAATCCATGAACATTTTCAGCCCAATGCTCCAAGACCTTCTCATCACAATGCTCTATTGCCAATATCATCACAATGCTCCATGACCACTGTCATCACAAAACTCCATGACACCTGACAACACAATGATCCAGGACTCTTGTCATCACAATGCTCCATTAACTTGTCGTCACAATGCTACATGACACCTGTCACCACAACTCTCAATGAACATTTTCAGCCCAGTGCTCCATGACCCTTGTCATCACAATGATCCATGCCCTTGTCATCCCAATGCTACATGACCCATGTATTCACAATGCTCCTTGACGCTTGTCATCACAGTGCTCCATGACACATGTCATCACAATGTTCCATGCCTTTTTCAGCAAAATGATACATGACCTTGTCATTACAATGCTCTATGCACTTGTCATCACAATACTCCATTTCCATTGTCATCACAATCCTCCATGAACTTTGGGATCACATTGCTTCATGCCCTTGTCATCACAATGCTCCATGCTCCTTGAAATCAAAATGATCCATGACCTCTGTCATCACAATGCTCCAAACCCGTGTGATCACAATGTTCCATAACACTTGTCCTCACAACGCTCCAAAATGCCTGTCATCACAATACTCCATGCCCTTTTCATCACAATGCTCCATGACCTTTGTCACCACAATTCTCAATACACTTGTCATCACAATGCTCCCTGAAACTTGTCATCAGAATGCTCCTTGAACCCTGTCACGAAAAGGCTCCATGCTTTTTTCATCACAATGCCCCATGCCATTTTCATCACAATGCTCCATGCCATTGTCATCAGAATGCTCCATGACCCTTGTCATCACAATTTTCCATGCACTTGTCAGCACAATGCTCCCTGACCCTTGTCATCACAATGCTCCAAGCCATTGTCATCATAATGCTCCATTACCTTTGTCATCAGAATCTTCCCTGACACTTGGCATCACAATGCTCCATGCCATTATCATCAAAATGGGCCATTACATATGTGATCACAATGCTCCCTGACACGTGTCTTCACAATACAGCATGACCTGGTCATCACAATGCTCCATGCCCTTGTCATCACAGTGTGCCATTCCAACTCTCATCGCAATAGTCCATGAAAGTTATTAGACCAATGTTCCATGCCCTTGTCATCACAATGCTCCATGCCCTTGTTTCACAGTGCTCCATGACCCATGTCAGCACAATGCTCCGTGACTCCAGTCATCACAATGCTTCATGACCTTTGTCATCACAATGGTCCATGCCCTCGTCATCAACAGTCTCTGTGACCTTTTTAACCACAATGTTCCATGAACTTTTCATCACAATGCTCTTTGACCCTTGTCATCAAAATGCACTATGCCTTTCTCAGCACAATGCTCCATGACCCTTGTCATCACAATGCACCATGCGCTTGGCATCACAGTGCTCCACAACATTGTCATCACAATGCTCCATAAAATTTGTCATCACAATGCTCCATGCACTTCTCATCAAAATGCTCTCTCACCACTGATATCACAATGCTACATCACTATTTGTCACAATACTCCCTCACCCCTGTCATCACAAAGTTCCATGACTCCTGTCATCACAATGCTACATGCACTTATCATCACAATGTTCGATGAATCCTGAAATCACAATGTTCCATAACACCTGTCATCAAAATGTTCCATGACACTTTTCATCAAATTGCTCCATGACCCTGTCATCAGAATGCTCCCTGCCCTTCTCATCACAATGCACAACGCCCTTGCCATCAAAATGCTCCATGACATTTGTCATCACAAAGATCCATGACCCTTGGCATCACAATGCTCCATGTCATTGTCATCACAATCCTCCATGAACGCTCTCATCACATTGCTCCATGCCCTTGGCTTCACATAGCTCCATGACACATGTCATCAGAATGCTCCATGGCCTTCTCATCACAATGCTCCAAACCCTGGCCATCACAATGCTCCATTACACCTGTCATAACAATGCTCCATGACCCATGCCATCACGATGATCCATGGCCTTGTCATCACAAGGCTCCATGACCCTTCTCATCACAATGCTCCAAGAACACTGTAATCACAATGCTCTATGCCCCTTTTCATCTCAATGATCCATGAACCCTGTCATCACAATGCACTATGCCCATCATCATAATGCTTCATGCTATTGTCATAATAACGAAATCAAAATGTTCCATGACCTCTGTCATAACAATGCTCCAAAACCTTGTGATCACAATATTCCATAACACTTGTCATCACAATGCCCCAGGATGCTCCTCATCACAATTATCCATGGTCTTCTCATCACAATGCTCCATGACCTTCGTCATCACAATGCTCAACACACTTGTCATCAACATGCTCCCTGACACTTGTTGTCTGTATGCTCCTTGAACCCTGTCATGACAAGGCTCCATGCCTTTTTCATCACAATGATCCATGCCCTTTTCATCACAATGCTCCAAGTCCCATGTAATCACAATGGTCCATGCCATTGTCATCACAAAGCTCAATGACACATGCCATCAGAATGCTCCTTGGTCTTCTCCTCACAATGCTCCATGCCCTTGTCTTCACAATGTTCCAAGACCCCTGTAATCACAATGCTCCATTCCCCTTTTCATCAGTATGCTCCATGAGACTTGTCATCACAAGGCTCCATGGTTTTGTCATCACAATGCTCCAGGACCTTGTCATCACAATGCTTCACGACCTTGTCATCGAAATTTTCTTTGGCCCTTGTCATCATAATGTTCCAAACCCTAATCATCACAATGCTCCATTATATTTGTCATCACAATCCTCCATTACATTTGGTATCACAAAGCTCCATGCCATTGTCATCGCCATGGACCATGACATATGACATCACAATGCTCCCTGACACCTGTCTTCACAATACTCCATAACCTTATCATCACAATGCTCTATGCCTTTGTCATCACAATGCACCATGCCCACTCTCATCACAATAATCTATGAAACTTGTGAGACCAATGCTCCATGCCACTGTCATCACAATGCTCCATGCCCTTGTCCTCACAATGCTCCATGATCCCTGTCATCAAAATGCTCCTTGACTCCAGTCATCACAATGCTTCATAACGTTTGTCATCACAGTGGTCCATGCCCGCGTCATCACAAGGCTCTGTGACCTTTGTAACCACAATGCTCCATGAACTTTTCATCACAATTCTCTGAGAAACTTGTCATCACAATGCTCCATGTCTTTGTCAGAACAATGCTCCATGACCATTGTCATCACAATGTGCCACGCGCATTTCATCACAACGTTCCAAACCTTGTCATTGCAATGCTCCATAAACCTTGTAATCACAATGGTCCATGCACTTCTCATCAAAATGCTCTCTCACCAGAGATTTCACAATGTTCCATCAATAGTCATCACAATACACCCTCGTCCTTGTAATCACAATGTTCCATGACACTCTCATCACAATGCTACATCCCCTTATCATCACAATGTTCCATGACCCCTGCCATCACAATGTTCCATAAGTCCTGTCATCAAAATGCTCCATGACCCTTTCCATCCCAAAGCTCCAAGACCCCTGACATCACAATGGTCTATAACACCTGCCATCAAAAGGTTCCATTACACTTTTTATCAAATTGCTGCATGACCCGGTCATCAAAATGTTCCCTGCCCTTCTCATCAAAATGCTCCATGACTTGTCATCACAAAGCTCCAAGACCCTTGGCATCACAATGCTCCATGTCATTGTCATCACAATGCTCCATGAACCCTCTCATCACATTGCTCCATGCCCTTGTCATCACACAACTCCGTGGCACTTGTCATCACAATGCTCGATGCCTTTCTCATCACAATGCTACATGCCTTTGTCATTACAGTCCTGCAAGACCCATGTATCACAGTGTTCCGTGTCCTTGTCATCACAATGCTCCATGCCCACTCTCATCACAATAATCCATGAAACATTTCAGACCAAATTTCTATACACTTCTCATCACAATGCTCCATTACCCCTGTCATAACAATGCACCATGACACCTGCCATCACAATGCACCATGACACCTGCCATCACAATGATCCACGGCCTAGTCATCACAAGGTTCCATGATAATTCTCATCACAATGCTCAAGACCCCTGATACCACAATGCTCCATGCCCTTGTCATCACAAAGCTCCATGACGCATGTCATCAGAATGTTCCATGGCCTTCTCATCACAATGCTCCATGCCCTTTTCATCACAATGCTCCAAGACCCTTGTCATCAAAATGCTCCATGCCCCTTTTCATCTCAATGCTCCATGAACCCTGTCATCACAATGCACCATGCCCATCATCATAATGCTTCAGGCTATTGTCATCACAATGAAATCAATATTCTGCATGACCTCTGTCATCATAATGCTCCAAACCCTTGTGATCACAATGTTGCATAACACGTATCATCACAACACCCCATGACGTTCATTATCACTATTATCCATGGTCTTCTCATCACAATGCTCCATGATCTTTGTCATCACAATGCTAAATACACTTGTCATCACAATGCTCCCTGACCCTTGTCGTCAGTATGCTCCTTGAAGCCTTTCATGACAAGTTTCCATGCATTTTTCATTACAATGATCCATGACCATTTCATCACAATGCTCCAAGGTCCCTGTAATCACAATGCTCCATGCCCTTGTCATCACAAACCTCCATGACGCATGTCATCAGAATGCTCCATGGACTTCTCATCACAATGCTCTATGCCCTAGTCATAACAATGCTCCAAGACCCCTGTAATCACAATGCTCCATGCCACTTTTCATCAGAATGCTCCATGAGAGTTGCCATCACAAGTCTCCATGGTCTTCTCATCACAATGTTCCAGGACCTTGACATCACCATGATCCATTCCCTTGTCATCACAATGCTCCATGACCCCTGTCATCACAATAATCCATGAACATTTTCAGCCCAATGCTCCACGACCTTCTCATCACAATGCTCCATTGCCAATATCATCACAATGCTCCATGACCACTGTCATCACAACACTCCATGACACCTGACAACACAATGATCCAGGACTCTTGTCATCACAATGCTCCATTAACTTGTCATCACAATGCTACATGACACCTGTCATCACAACTCCCCATGAACATTTTCAGCCCAGTGCTCCATGACCCTTGTCATCACAATGATCCATGCCCTTGTCATCCCAATGCTCCATGACCCCTGTATTCACAATGCTCCTTGACGCTTGTCATCACAGTGCTCCATGACACATGTCATCACAATGCTCCATGCCTTTGTCAGCAAAATGCTACATGACCTTGTCATTACAATGCTCTATGCACTTGTCATCACAATACTCCATTTCCATTGTCATAACAATCATCCATGAACTTTGGGATCACATTGCTTCATTCCCTTGTCATAACAATGCTCCATGCTCCTTGAAATCAAAATGATCCATGACCTCTGTCATCACAATGCTCCAAACCCTTGTGATCACAATGTTCCATAACACTTGTCATCACAACGCTCCATGATGCCTGTCATCACAATACTCCATGCCCTTTTCATCACAATGCTCCATGACCTTTGTCACCAGAATTCTCAATACACTTGTCATCACAATGCTCCCTGACACTTGTTCTCAGAATGCTCCTTGAACCCTGTCACGATAAGGCTCCATGCCTTTTTCATCACAATGCCCCATGCCATTTTCATCACAATGCTCCATGCCATTGTCATCAAAATACTCCACAAGCTTGTCATCAGAATGCTCCATGACCCTTGTCATCACAATTCTCCATGCAATTGTCAGCACAATGCTCCTTGACCCTTGTCATCACAATGATCCAAGCCATTGTCATCACAATGCTCCATTACCTTTATCATCAGAATCCTCCATGACACTTGGCATCACAATGCTCCATGCCATCCTCATCACAATGGGCCATTACATATGTGATCACAATGCTCCCTGACACCTGTCTTCACAATACTCCATGACCTTATCATCACAATGCTCCATGCCCTTGTCATCACAATGCACCATTCCCACTCTCATCACAATAATCTATGAAACTTGTCAGACCAATGCTCCATGCCACTGTCATCACAATGCTCCATGCCCACTCTCATCACAATAATCCATGAAAATTTTCAGACCAAAGTTCCATACCCTTCTCATCAAAATGCTCCATTACCCCTGTCATAACAATGCACTATGACACCTGCCATCACAATGATCCACGGCCTAGTCATCACAAGCTTCCATGATAATTCTCATCACAATGCTCAAGACCCCTGATATCACAATGCTCCATGCCCTGGTCATCACAAAGCTCCATGATGCATGTCATCAGAATTCTCCATGGCCTTCTCATCACAATGCTCCATGCCCTGGTTATCACAATGCTCCATGACACCTGTCATCACAATGCTCCGTGACTTCAGTCATCACAATGCTTCATAACGTTTGTCATCACAATGGTCCATGCCCGCATCATCACAAGGCTCTGTGACCTTTGTAACCACAATGCTCCATGAACTTTTCATCACAATTCTCTGAGAAACTTGTCATCACAATGCTCCATGTATTTGTCAGAACAATGCTCCATGACCATTGTCATCACAATGTGCCACGCACATTTCATCACAACGTTCCAAACCTTGTCATTGCAATGCTCCATAAACCTTGTAATCACAATGGTCCATGCACTTCTCATCAAAATGCTCTCTCACCAGAGATATCACAATGTTCCATCACTAGTCATCACAATACACCCTCATCCTTGTAATCACAATGTTCCATGACACTGTCATCACAATGCTACATCCCCTTATCATCACAATATTCCATGACCCCTGCCATCACAATGTTCCATAAGCCCTGTCATCAAAATGCTCCATGACCCTTTCCATCTCAAAGCTCCAAGACCCCTGACATCACAATGTTCTATAACCCCTGCCATCAAAATGTTCCATTACACTTTTTATCAAATTGCTGCATGACCCGGTCATCAAAATGCTCCCTGCCCTTCTCATCAAAATGCTCCATGACTTGTCATTACAAAGCTCCAAGACCCTTGGCATCACAATGCGCCATGTCATTGTCATCACAATGCTCCATGAACCCTCTCATCACATTGCTCCATGCCCTTGTCATCACACAGCTCCATGACACTTGTCATCACAATGCTCGATGCCTTTCTCATCACAATGCCCCATGCCCTTGTCATTACAATCCTGCATGACCCATGTATCACAGTGTTCCTTGCCCTTGTCATCACAATGCTCCATGCCCACTCTCATCACAATAATCCATGAAACATTTCAGACCAAAGTTCCATACCCTTCTCATCACAATGCTCCATTACCCCTGTCATAACAATGCACCATGACACCTGCCATCACAATGATCCACGGCCTAGTCATCACAAGCTTCCATGATAATTCTCATCACAATGCTCAAGACCCCTGATATCACAATGCTCCATGCCCTGGTCATCACAAAGCTCCATGACGCATGTCATCAGAATGTTCCATGGCCTTCTCATCACAATGCTCCATGCCCTTGTCATCACAATGCTCCAAGACCCTTGTCATCACAATGCTCCATGCCCCATTTCATCTCAATGCTCCATGAAATCTATCATCACAATGCTCCAAGACCCTTGTCATCACAATGCTCCATGCCCCTTTTCATCTCAATGCTCCATGAACCCTGTCATCACAATGCACCATGCCCATCATCATAATGCTTCAGGCTATTGTCATCACAATGAAATCAATATTCTGCATGACCTCTGTCATCATAATGCTCCAAATCCTTGTGATCACAATGTTGCATAACACGTATCATCACAACACCCCATGATGCTCATCATCACAATTATCCATGGTCTTCTCATCACAATGCTCCATGATCTTTGTCATCACAATGCTCAATACACTTGTCATCACAATGCTCCCTGACCCTGGTCGTCAGTATGCTCCTTGAACCCTGTCATGACAAGTTTCCATGCATTTTTCATCACAATGATCCATGAATATTTCAACACAATGCTCCAAGGTCCCTGTAATCACAATGCTCCATGCCCTTGTCATCACAAAACTCCATGACGCATGTCATCAGAATGCTCCATGGCCTTCTCATCACAATGCTCTATGCCCTAGTCATAACAATGCTCCAAGACCCCTGTAATCACAATGCTCCATGCCCCTTTTCATCAGAATGCTCCATGAGACTTGCCATCACAAGTCTCCATGGTCTTCTCATCACAATGTTCCAGGACCTTGACATCACCATGATCCATTCCCTTGTCATCACAATGCTCCATGACCCCTGTCATCACAATAATCCATGAACATTTTCAGCCCAATGCTCCACGACCTTCTCATCACAATGCTCCATTGCCAATATCATCACAATGCTCCATGACCACTGTCATCACAACACTCCATGACACCTGACAACACAATGATCCAGGACTCTTGTCATCACAATGCTCCATTAACTTGTCATCACAATGCTACATGACACCTGTCATCACAACTCCCCATGAACATTTTCAGCCCAGTGCTCCATGACCCTTGTCATCACAATGATCCATGCCCTTGTCATCCCTATGCTCCATGACCCCTGTATTCACAATGCTCCTTGACGCTTGTCATCACAGTGCTCCATGACACATGTCATCACAATGCTCCATGCCTTTGTCAGCAAAATGCTACATGACCTTGTCATTACAATGCTCTATGCACTTGTCATCACAATACTCCATTTCCATTGTCATAACAATCATCCATGAACTTTGGGATCACATTGCTTCATGCCCTTGTCATCACAATGCTCCATGCTCCTTGAAATCAAAATGATCCATGACCTCTGTCATCACAATGCTCCAAACCCTTGTGATCACAATGTTCCATAACACTTGTCATCACAACGCTCCATGATGCCTGTCATCACAATACTCCATGCCCTTTTCATCACAATGCTCCATGACCTTTGTCACCAGAATTCTCAATACACTTGTCATCACAATGCTCCCTGACACTTGTTCTCAGAATGCTCCTTGAACCCTGTCACGATAAGGCTCCATGCCTTTTTCATCACAATGCCCCATGCCATTTTCATCACAATGCTCCATGCCATTGTCATCAAAATACTCCACAAGCTTGTCATCAGAATGCTCCATGACCCTTGTCATCACAATTCTCCATGCAATTGTCAGCACAATGCTCCTTGACCCTTGTCATCACAATGATCCAAGCCATTGTCATCACAATGCTCCATTACCTTTATCATCAGAATCCTCCATGACACTTGGCATCACAATGCTCCATGCCATCCTCATCACAATGGGCCATTACATATGTGATCACAATGCTCCCTGACACCTGTCTTCACAATACTCCATGACCTTATCATCACAATGCTCCATGCCCTTGTCATCACAATGCACCATTCCCACTCTCATCACAATAATCTATGAAACTTGTCAGACAAATGCTCCATGCCACTGTCATCACAATGCTCCATGCCCACTCTCATCACAATAATCCATGAAAATTTTCAGACCAAAGTTCCATACCCTTCTCATCAAAATGCTCCATTACCCCTGTCATAACAATGCACTATGACACCTGCCATCACAATGATCCACGGCCTAGTCATCACAAGCTTCCATGATAATTCTCATCACAATGCTCAAGACCCCTGATATCACAATGCTCCATGCCCTGGTCATCACAAAGCTCCATGATGCATGTCATCAGAATTCTCCATGGCCTTCTCATCACAATGCTCCATGCCCTGGTTATCACAATGCTCCATGACACCTGTCATCACAATGCTCCGTGACTTCAGTCATCACAATGCTTCATAACGTTTGTCATCACAATGGTCCATGCCCGCGTCATCACAAGGCTCTGTGACCTTTGTAACCACAATGCTCCATGAACTTTTCATCACAATTCTCTGAGAAACTTGTCATCACAATGCTCCATGTATTTGTCAGAACAATGCTCCATGACCATTGTCATCACAATGTGCCACGCACATTTCATCACAACGTTCCAAACCTTGTCATTGCAATGCTCCATAAACCTTGTAATCACAATGGTCCATGCACTTCTCATCAAAATGCTCTCTCACCAGAGATATCACAATGTTCCATCACTAGTCATCACAATACACCCTCATCCTTGTAATCACAATGTTCCATGACACTGTCATCACAATGCTACATCCCCTTATCATCACAATGTTCCATGACCCCTGCCATCACAATGTTCCATAAGCCCTGTCATCAAAATGCTCCATGACCCTTTCCATCTCAAAGCTCCAAGACCCCTGACATCACAATGTTCTATAACCCCTGCCATCAAAATGTTCCATTACACTTTTTATCAAATTGCTGCATGACCCGGTCATCAAAATGCTCCCTGCCCTTCTCATCAAAATGCTCCATGACTTGTCATTACAAAGCTCCAAGACCCTTGGCATCACAATGCGCCATGTCATTGTCATCACAATGCTCCATGAACCCTCTCATCACATTGCTCCATGCCCTTGTCATCACACAGCTCCATGACACTTGTCATCACAATGCTCGATGCCTTTCTCATCACAATGCCCCATGCCCTTGTCATTACAATCCTGCATGACCCATGTATCACAGTGTTCCTTGCCCTTGTCATCACAATGCTCCATGCCCACTCTCATCACAATAATCCATGAAACATTTCAGACCAAAGTTCCATACCCTTCTCATCACAATGCTCCATTACCCCTGTCATAACAATGCACCATGACACCTGCCATCACAATGATCCACGGCCTAGTCATCACAAGCTTCCATGATAATTCTCATCACAATGCTCAAGACCCCTGATATCACAATGCTCCATGCCCTGGTCATCACAAAGCTCCATGACGCATGTCATCAGAATGTTCCATGGCCTTCTCATCACAATGCTCCATGCCCTTGTCATCACAATGCTCCAAGACCCTTGTCATCACAATGCTCCATGCCCCATTTCATCTCAATGCTCCATGAAATCTATCATCACAATGCTCCAAGACCCTTGTCATCACAATGCTCCATGCCCCTTTTCATCTCAATGCTCCATGAACCCTGTCATCACAATGCACCATGCCCATCATCATAATGCTTCAGGCTATTGTCATCACAATGAAATCAATATTCTGCATGACCTCTGTCATCATAATGCTCCAAATCCTTGTGATCACAATGTTGCATAACACGTATCATCACAACACCCCATGATGCTCATCATCACAATTATCCATGGTCTTCTCATCACAATGCTCCATGATCTTTGTCATCACAATGCTCAATACACTTGTCATCACAATGCTCCCTGACCCTTGTCGTCAGTATGCTCCTTGAACCCTGTCATGACAAGTTTCCATGCATTTTTCATCACAATGATCCATGAATATTTCATCACAATGCTCCAAGGTCCCTGTAATCACAATGCTCCACGCCCTTGTCATCACAAAACTCCATGACGCATGTCATCAGAATGCTCCATGGCCTTCTCATCACAATGCTCTATGCCCTAGTCATAACAATGCTCCAAGACCCCTGTAATCACAATGCTCCATGCCCCTTTTCATCAGAATGCTCCATGAGACTTGCCATCACAAGTCTCCATGGTCTTCTCATCACAATGTTCCAGGACCTTGACATCACCATGATCCATTCCCTTGTCATCACAATGCTCCATGACCCCTGTCATCACAATAATCCATGAACATTATCAGCCCAATGCTCCACGACCTTCTCATCACAATGCTCCATTGCCAATATCATCACAATGCTCCATGACCACTGTCATCACAACACTCCATTACACCTGACAACACAATGATCCGGGAGTCTTCTCATCACAATGCTCCATTCCCTTGTCGTCACAATGCTCCATGACACCTGTCATCACAACTCTCCATGAACATTTTCAGCCCAGTGCTCCATGACCCTTGTTATCACAATGATCAATGCCCTTGTCATCCCAATGCTCCATGACCCCTGTATT
Organism: Mesoplodon densirostris; assembly: GCF_025265405.1. NCBI lineage: Eukaryota > Metazoa > Chordata > Mammalia > Artiodactyla > Ziphiidae > Mesoplodon > Mesoplodon densirostris. Next base: position 8,997,776 of record NW_026778195.1, on the reverse strand, counting down.
CACAGTGCTCCTTGAAGCTTGTCATCACAGTGCTCCATGACACATGTCATCACAGTGTTCCATGCCTTTGTCAGCAAAATGCTACAAGACCTTGTCATTACAGTCCTCTATGCGCTTGTCATCACAATACTCCATTTCCATTGTCATCACAATATTCCATGATCCTTGGGATCACATTGCTTCATGCCCTTGTCATCACAATGCTCCATGCTCCTTGAAGTCAAAATGATCCAAACCACTGTCATCACAATGCTCCAAACACTTGTGATCACAATGTTCCATAACACTTGTCATCACAACGCTACATTATGCCTGTCATCACAATCCTCCATGCGCTTTTCATTACAAAGCTCCATGACCTTTGTCATCACAATTCTCAATACAATTGTCATCACAATGCTCCCTGACAGTTGTCATCAGAATGCTCCTTGAACCCTGTCACGAAAAGGCTTCATGCCTTTTACATCACAATGCCCCATGCCGTTTTCATCACAATGCTCCATGCCATTGTCATCAAAATACTCCACAAGCTTGTCATCAGAATGCTCCATGACCCTTGTCATCACAATTCTCCATGCACTTGTCAGCACAATGCTCCCTGACCCTTGTCATCACAATGCTCCAAGCCATTGTCATCACAATGCTCCATTACCTTTGTCATCAAAATCCTCCCTGAAAATTGGCAGCACAATGCTCCATGCCATCCTCATCACAATGGTCCATTACATATGTGATCACAATGCTCCCTGACACCTGTCTTCACAATACGGCATGACCTGGTCATCACAATGCTCCATGCCCTTGTCATCACAGTGTGCCATTCCAAATCTCATCGCAATACTCCATGAAATTTATTAGACCAATGTTCCATGCCCTTGTCATCACAATGCTCCATGCCCTTGTTATCACAATGCTCCATGACCCCTGTCATCACAATGCTCCGTGACTACAGTCATCACAATGCTTCATGACCTTTGTCATCACAATGGTCCATGCCATCGTCATCAACAGTCTCTGTGACCTTTTTAACCACAATGCTCCATGAACTCTTCATCACAATGCTCTTTGACTCTTGTTATCACAATGCTCTATGCCTTTCTCAGCACAATGCTCCATCACCCTTATCATCACAATGCTCCATGCCCTTGTCAGCACAATGCTCCATGACACATGTCATCACAATGCACCATGCGCTTGTCATCACAGTGCTCCACAACATTGTCATCACTATTCTCCATAAAATTTGTCATCACAATGATCCACGCACTTCTCATCAAAATGCTCTCTCACCACCGATATCACAATGCTACATCACTATTTGTCACAATACTCCCTCACCCCTGTCATCACAATGTTCCATGACTCCTGTCATCACAATGCTACATGCACTTATCATCACAATGTTCGATGACCCCTGACATCACAATGTTCCATAACAACTGTCATCAAAATGTTCCATGCCACTTTTCATCTAATTGCCTCAGGACCCTGTCAGCACAATGCTCCCTGCCCTTCTCATCACAATGCCCAACCCACTTGCCATCAAAATGCTCCAAGACATTTGTCATCACAAAGATCCATGACCCTTGGCATCACAATGCTCCATGTCATTGTCATCACAATGCTCCATGAACGCTCTCATCACATTGCTCCATGCCCTTGTCTTCACATAGCTCCATGACACATGTCATCTGAATGCGCCATGGCATTCTCATCACAATGCTCCATTACCCCTGTCATAACAATGCTCCATGACCCCTGCCATCACGATGTTCCATGGCCTTGTCATCACAAGGCTCCATGACCCTTCTCATCACAATGCTCCAAGAACACTGTAATCACAATACTCTATGCCCCTTTTCATCTCAATGATCCATGAACCCTGTCATCACAATGCACTATGCCCATCATCATAATGCTTCATGCTATTGTCATAACAACGAAATCAAAATGTTCCATGACCTCTGTCATAACAATGCTCCAAACCCTTGTGATCACAATATTCCATAACACTTGTCATCACAATGCCCCAGGATGCTCCTCATCACAATTATCCATGGTCTTCTCATGACAATGCTCCATGACCTTCGTCATCACCATGCTCAACACACTTGTCATCAACATGCTCCCTGACACTTGTTGTCTGTATGCTCCTTGAACCCTGTCATGACAAGGCTCCATGCCTTTTTCATCACAATGATCCATGCCCTTTTCATCACAATGCTCCAAGTCCCATGTAATCACAATGGTCCATGCCATTGTCATCACAAAGCTCAATGACGCATGCCATCAGAATGCTCCTTGGTCTTCTCCTCACAATGCTCCCTGCCCTTGTCTTCACAATGTTCCAAGACCCCTGTAATCACAATGCTCCATTACCATTTTAATCAGTATGCTCCATGAGACTTGTCATCACAAGGCTCCATGGTTTTGTCATCAAATGCTCCAGGACCTTGTCATCACAATGCTTCACGACCTTGTCATCAAAATTTTCAATGGCCGTCGCCATCATAATGCTCCAAACCCTAATCATCACAATGCTCCATTATATTTGTCATCACAATCCTCCATTACATTTGGTATCACAAAGCTCCATGCCATTGTCATCGCCATGGACCATGACATATGTTATCACAATGCTCCCTGACACCTGTCTTCACAATACTCCATGACCTTATCATCACAATGCTCCATGCCCTTGTCATCACAATGCACCATGCCCACTCTCATCACAATAATCTATGAAACTAGTCAGACCAATGCTCCATGCCACTGTCATCACAATGCTCCATGCCCTTGTCATCACAATGCTCCATGACCCCTGTCATCACAATGCTCCGTGACTCCAGTCATCACAATGCTTCATAACGTTTATCATCACAATGGTCCATGCCCGCGTCATCACAAGGCTCTGTGACCTTTGTAACCACACTGCTCCATGAACTTTTCATCACAATTCTCGGAGAAACTTGTCATCACAATGCTCCATGTCTTTGTCAGAACACTGCTCCATGACCATTGTCATCACAACGTGCCACACGCATTTCATCACAACGTTCCAAACCTTGTCATTGCAATGCTCCTTAAACCTTGTAATCACAATGGTCCATGCACTTCTCATCAAAATGCTCTCTCACCAGAGATATCACAATGTTCGATCACTAGTCATCACAATACACCCTCGTCCTTGTAATCACAATGTTCCATGACACTGTCATCACAATGCTACATCCCTTTAACATCACAATGTTCCATGACCCCTGCCATCACAATGTTCCATAAGCCCTGTCATCAAAATGTTCCATTACACTTTATATCAAATTGCTGCATGACCCCGTCATCAAAATGTTCCCTGCCCTTCTCATCAAAATGCTCCATGACTTGTCATCACAAAGCTCCAAGACCCTTGGCATCACAATGCGCCATGTCATTGTCATCACAATGCTCCATGAACCCTCTCATCACATTGCTCCATGCCCTTGTCATCTCACAGCTCCTTGACACTTGTCATCACAATGCTCGATGCCTTTCTCATCACAATGCTCCATGCCCTTGTCATTACAGTCCTGCATGACCCATGTATCACAGTGTTCCTTGCCCTTGTCATCACAATGCTCCATGCCCTCTCTCATCACAATAATCCATGAAACATTTCAGACCAAATTTCTATACCCTTCTCATCACAATAGTCCATTACCCCTGTCATAACAATGCACCATGACACCTGCCATCACAAAGCACCATGACACCTGCCATCACAATGATGCACGGCCTTGTCATCACAAGGTTCCATGATAATTCTCATCACAATGCTCAAGACCCCTGATATCACAATGCTCCATTCCCTTGTCATCACAAATCTCCATGACGCATGTCATCAGAATGTTCCATGGCCTTCTCATCACAATGCTCCATGCCCTTGTCATCACAATGCTCCAAGACCCTTGTCATCACAATGCTCCATGCCCCATTTCATCTCAATGCTCCATGAAATCTGTCATCACAATGCTCCAAGACCCTTGTAATCACAATGCTCCATGCCCCTTTTCATCTCATTGCTCCATGAACCCTGTCATCACAATGCACCATGCCCATCATCATAATGCTTCAGGCTATTGTCATCACAATGAAATCAATATTCTGCATGACCTCTGTCATCATAATGCTCCAAACCCTTGTGATCACAATATTGCATAACACGTATCATCACAACACCCCATGACGCTCATCATCACAATTATCCATGGTCTTCTCATCACAATGCTCCATGATCTTTGTCATCACAATGCTCAATACACTTGTCATCGCAATGCTCCCTGACCCTTGTCGTCAGTATGCTCCTTGAACCCTGTCATGACAAGTTTCCATGCATTTTTCATCACAATGATCCATGACCATTTCATCACAATGCTCCAAGTTCCCTTTAATCACAATGCTCCATGCCCTTGTCATCACAAAACTCCATGACGCATGTCATCAGAATGCTCCATGGCCTTCTCATCACAATGCTCTATGCCCTAGTCATAACAATGCTCCAAGACCCCTGTAATCACAATGCCCCATGCCCCTTTTCATCAGAATGCTCCATGAGACTTGCCATCACAAGTCTCCATGGTCTTCTCATCACAATGTTCCAGGACCTTGACATCACCATGATCCATTCCCTTGTCATCACAATGCTCCATGACCCCTGTCATCACAATAATCCATGAACATTTTCAGCCCAATGCTCCACGACCTTCTCATCACAATGCTCCATTGCCAATATCATCACAATGCTCCATGACCACTGTCATCACAAAACACCATGACACCTGACAACACAATGATCCAGGACTCTTGTCATCACAATGCTCCATTAACTTGTCGTCACAATGCTACATGACACCTGTCACCACAACTCTCAATGAACATTTTCAGCCCAGTGCTCCATGACCCTTGTCATCACAATGCTCCATGCCCTTGTCATCCCAATGCTACATGACCCATGTATTCACAATGCTCCTTGACGCTTGTCATCACAGTGCTCCATGACACATGTCATCACAATGTTCCATGCCTTTTTCAGCAAAATGATACATGACCTTGTCATTACAATGCTCTATGCACTTGTCATCACAATACTCCATTTCCATTGTCATCACAATCCTCCATGAACTTTGGGATCACATTGCTTCATGCCCTTGTCATCACAATGCTCCATGCTCCTTGAAATCAAAATGATCCATGACCTCTGTCATCACAATGCTCCAAACCCTTGTGATCACAATGTTCCATAACACTTGTCCTCACAACGCTCCAAAATGTCTGTCATCACAATACTCCATGCCCTTTTCATCACAATGCTCCATGACCTTTGTCACCACAATTCTCAATACACTTGTCATCACAATGCTCCCTGACACTTGTCATCAGAATGCTCCTTGAACCCTGTCACGAAAAGGCTCCATGCTTTTTTCATCACAATGCCCCATGCCATTTTCATCACAATGCTCCATGCCATTGTCATCAAAATACTCCACAATCTTGTCATCAGAATGCTCCATGACCCTTGTCATCACAATTTTCCATGCACTTGTCAGCACAATGCTCCCTGACCCTTGTCATCACAATGCTCCAAGCCATTGTCATCATAATGCTCCATTACCTTTGTCATCAGAATCTTCCCTGACACTTGGCATCACAATGCTCCATGCCATTATCATCAAAATGGGCCATTACATATGTGATCACAATGCTCCCTGACACGTGTCTTCACAATACAGCATGACCTGGTCATCACAATGCTCCATGCCCTTGTCATCACAGTGTGCCCTTCCAACTCTCATCGCAATAGTCCATGAAAGTTATTAGACCAATGTTCCATGCCCTTGTCATCACAATGCTCCATGCCCTTGTTTCACAGTGCTCCATGACCCATGTCAGCACAATGCTCCGTGACTCCAGTCATCACAATGCTTCATGACCTTTGTCATCACAATGGTCCATGCCCTCGTCATCAACAGTCTCTGTGACCTTTTTAACCACAATGCTCCAAGAACTTTTCATCACAATGCTCTTTGACCCTTGTCATCAAAATGCACTATGCCTTTCTCAGCACAATGCTCCATGACCCTTGTCATCACAATGCACCATGCGCTTGGCATCACAGTGCTCCACAACATTGTCATCACAATGCTCCATAAAATTTGTCATCACAATGCTCCATGCACTTCTCATCAAAATGCTCTCTCACCACTGATATCACAATGCTACATCACTATTTGTCACAATACTCCCTCACCCCTGTCATCACAAAGTTCCATGACTCCTGTCATCACAATGCTACATGCACTTATCATCACAATGTTCGATGACCCCTGAAATCACAATGTTCCATAACACCTGTCATCAAAATGTTCCATGACACTTTTCATCAAATTGCTCCATGACCCTGTCATCAGAATGCTCCCTGCCCTTCTCATCACAATGCACAACGCCCTTGCCATCAAAATGCTCCATGACCTTTGTCATCACAAAGATCCATGACCCTTGGCATCACAATGCTCCATGTCATTGTCATCACAATCCTCCATGAATGCTCTCATCACATTGCTCCATGCCCTTGGCTTCACATAGCTCCATGACACATGTCATCAGAATGCTCCATGGCCTTCTCATCACAATGCTCCAAACCCTGGCCATCACAATGCTCCATTACACCTGTCATAACAATGCTCCATGACCCATGCCATCACGATGATCCATGGCCTTGTCATCACAAGGCTCCATGACCCTTCTCATCACAATGCTCCAAGAACACTGTAATCACAATGCTCTATGCCCCTTTTCATCTCAATGATCCATGAACCCTGTCATCACAATGCACTATGCCCATCATCATAATGCTTCATGCTATTGTCATAATAACGAAATCAAAATGTTCCATGACCTCTGTCATAACAATGCTCCAAACCCTTGTGATCACAATATTCCATAACACTTGTCATCACAATGCCCCAGGATGCTCCTCATCACAATTATCCATGGTCTTCTCATCACAATGCTCCATGACCTTCGTCATCACAATGCTCAACACACTTGTCATCAACATGCTCCCTGACACTTGTTGTCTGTATGCTCCTTGAACCCTGTCATGACAAGGCTCCATGCCTTTTTCATCACAATGATCCATGCCCTTTTCATCACAATGCTCCAAGTCCCATGTAATCACAATGGTCCATGCCATTGTCATCACAAAGCTCAATGACACATGCCATCAGAATGCTCCTTGGTCTTCTCCTCACAATGCTCCATGCCCTTGTCTTCACAATGTTCCAAGACCCCTGTAATCACAATGCTCCATTCCCCTTTTCATCAGTATGCTCCATGAGACTTGTCATCACAAGGCTCCATGGTTTTGTCATCACAATGCTCCAGGACCTTGTCATCACAATGCTTCACGACCTTGTCATCGAAATTTTCTATGGCCCTTGTCATCATAATGTTCCAAACCCTAATCATCACAATGCTCCATTATATTTGTCATCACAATCCTCCATTACATTTGGTATCACAAAGCTCCATGCCATTGTCATCGCCATGGACCATGACATATGACATCACAATGCTCCCTGACACCTGTCTTCACAATACTCCATAACCTTATCATCACAATGCTCTATGCCTTTGTCATCACAATGCACCATGCCCACTCTCATCACAATAATCTATGAAACTTGTGAGACCAATGCTCCATGCCACTGTCATCACAATGCTCCATGCCCTTGTCCTCACAATGCTCCATGATCCCTGTCATCAAAATGCTCCTTGACTCCAGTCATCACAATGCTTCATAACGTTTGTCATCACAGTGGTCCATGCCCGCGTCATCACAAGACTCTGTGACCTTTGTAACCACAATGCTCCATGAACTTTTCATCACAATTCTCTGAGAAACTTGTCATCACAATGCTCCATGTCTTTGTCAGAACAATGCTCCATGACCATTGTCATCACAATGTGCCACGCGCATTTCATCACAACGTTCCAAACCTTGTCATTGCAATGCTCCATAAACCTTGTAATCACAATGGTCCATGCACTTCTCATCAAAATGCTCTCTCACCAGAGATTTCACAATGTTCCATCAATAGTCATCACAATACACCCTCATCCTTGTAATCACAATGTTCCATGACACTGTCATCACAATGCTACATCCCCTTATCATCACAATGTTCCATGACCCCTGCCATCACAATGTTCCATAAGTCCTGTCATCAAAATGCTCCATGACCCTTTCCATCCCAAAGCTCCAAGACCCCTGACATCACAATGGTCTATAACACCTGCCATCAAAAGGTTCCATTACACTTTTTATCAAATTGCTGCATGACCCGGTCATCAAAATGTTCCCTGCCCTTCTCATCAAAATGCTCCATGACTTGTCATCACAAAGCTCCAAGACCCTTGGCATCACAATGCTCCATGTCATTGTCATCACAATGCTCCATGAACCCTCTCATCACATTGCTCCATGCCCTTGTCATCACACAGCTCCGTGACACTTGTCATCACAATGCTCGATGCCTTTCTCATCACAATGCTACATGCCTTTGTCATTACAGTCCTGCAAGACCCATGTATCACAGTGTTCCGTGCCCTTGTCATCACAATGCTCCATGCCCACTCTCATCACAATAATCCATGAAACATTTCAGACCAAATTTCTATACACTTCTCATCACAATGCTCCATTACCCCTGTCATAACAATGCACCATGACACCTGCCATCACAATGCACCATGACACCTGCCATCACAATGATCCACGGCCTAGTCATCACAAGGTTCCATGATAATTCTCATCACAATGCTCAAGACCCCTGATACCACAATGCTCCATGCCCTTGTCATCACAAAGCTCCATGACGCATGTCATCAGAATGTTCCATGGCCTTCTCATCACAATGCTCCATGCCCTTTTCATCACAATGCTCCAAGACCCTTGTCATCAAAATGCTCCATGCCCCTTTTCATCTCAATGCTCCATGAACCCTGTCATCACAATGCACCATGCCCATCATCATAATGCTTCAGGCTATTGTCATCACAATGAAATCAATATTCTGCATGACCTCTGTCATCATAATGCTCCAAACCCTTGTGATCACAATGTTGCATAACACGTATCATCACAACACCCCATGACGTTCATCATCACTATTATCCATGGTCTTCTCATCACAATGCTCCATGATCTTTGTCATCACAATGCTAAATACACTTGTCATCACAATGCTCCCTGACCCTTGTCGTCAGTATGCTCCTTGAAGCCTTTCATGACAAGTTTCCATGCATTTTTCATTACAATGATCCATGACCATTTCATCACAATGCTCCAAGGTCCCTGTAATCACAATGCTCCATGCCCTTGTCATCACAAACCTCCATGACGCATGTCATCAGAATGCTCCATGGACTTCTCATCACAATGCTCTATGCCCTAGTCATAACAATGCTCCAAGACCCCTGTAATCACAATGCTCCATGCCCCTTTTCATCAGAATGCTCCATGAGAGTTGCCATCACAAGTCTCCATGGTCTTCTCATCACAATGTTCCAGGACCTTGACATCACCATGATCCATTCCCTTGTCATCATAATGCTCCATGACCTTTGTCATCACAATAATCCATGAACATTTTCAGCCCAATGCTCCACGATCTTCTCATCACAATGCTCCATTGCCAATATCATCACAATGCTCCATGACCACTGTCATCACAACACTCCATGACACCTGACAACACAATGATCCAGGACTCTTGTCATCACAATGCTCCATTAACTTGTCATCACAATGCTACATGACACCTGTCATCACAACTCCCCATGAACATTTTCAGCCCAGTGCTCCATGACCCTTGTCATCACAATGATCCATGCCCTTGTCATCCCAATGCTCCATGACCCCTGTATTCACAATGCTCCTTGACGCTTGTCATCACAGTGCTCCATGACACATGTCATCACAATGCTCCATGCCTTTGTCAGCAAAATGCTACATGACCTTGTCATTACAATGCTCTATGCACTTGTCATCACAATACTCCATTTCCATTGTCATAACAATCATCCATGAACTTTGGGATCACATTGCTTCATGCCCTTGTCATCACAATGCTCCATGCTCCTTGAAATCAAAATGATCCATGACCTCTGTCATCACAATGCTCCAAACCCTTGTGATCACAATGTTCCATAACACTTGTCATCACAACGCTCCATGATGCCTGTCATCACAATACTCCATGCCCTTTTCATCACAATGCTCCATGACCTTTGTCACCAGAATTCTCAATACACTTGTCATCACAATGCTCCCTGACACTTGTTCTCAGAATGCTCCTTGAACCCTGTCACGATAAGGCTCCATGCCTTTTTCATCACAATGCCCCATGCCATTTTCATCACAATGCTCCATGCCATTGTCATCAAAATACTCCACAAGCTTGTCATCAGAATGCTCCATGACCCTTGTCATCACAATTCTCCATGCAATTGTCAGCACAATGCTCCTTGACCCTTGTCATCACAATGATCCAAGCCATTGTCATCACAATGCTCCATTACCTTTATCATCAGAATCCTCCCTGACACTTGGCATCACAATGCTCCATGCCATCCTCATCACAATGGGCCATTACATATGTGATCACAATGCTCCCTGACACCTGTCTTCACAATACGGCATGACCTGGTCATCACAATGCTCCATGTCCTTGTCATCACAGTGTGCCATTCCAACTCTCATCGCAATACTCCAGGAAAGTTATTAGACCAATGTTCCATGCCCTTGTCATCACAATGCACCATGTCCTTGTTATCACAATGCTCCATGACCCCTGTCATCACAATGCTCCGTGACTCCAGTCATCACAATGCTTCATGACCTTTGTCATCACAATGGTCCATGCCCTCGTCATCAACAGTCTCTGTGACCTTTTTAACCACAATGCTCCATGAACTTTTCATCACAATTCTCTTTGACCCTTGTCATCACAATGCTCTATGCCTTTCTCAGCACAATGCTCCATGACCCTTGTCATCACAATGCACCATGCGCTTGGCATCACAGTGCTCCACAACATTGTCATCACAATGCTCCATAAAATTTGTCATCACAATGCTCCATGCACTTCTCATCAAAATGCTCTCTCACCACTGATATCACAATGCTACATCACTATTTGTCACAATACTCCCTCACCCCTGTCATCACAAAGTTCCATGACTCCTGTCATCACAATGCTACATGCACTTATCATCACAATGTTCGATGACCCCTGAAATCACTATGTTCCATAACACCTGTCATCAAAATGTTCCATGACACTTTTCATCAAATTGCTCCATGACCCTGTCATCAGAATGCTCCCTGCCCTTCTCATCACAATGCACAACGCCCTTGCCATCAAAATGCTCCATGACCTTTGTCATCACAAAGATCCATGACCCTTGGCATCACAATGCTCCATGTCATTGTCATCACAATCCTCCATGAACGCTCTCATCACATTGCTCCATGCCCTTGGCTTCACATAGCTCCATGACACATGTCATCAGAATGCTCCATGGCCTTCTCATCACAATGCTCCAAACCCTGGCCATCACAATGCTCCATTACACCTGTCATAACAATGCTCCATGACCCATGCCATCACGATGATCCATGGCCTTGTCATCACAAGGCTCCATGACCCTTCTCATCACAATGCTCCAAGAACACTGTAATCACAATGCTCTATGCCCCTTTTCATCTCAATGATCCATGAACCCTGTCATCACAATGCACTATGCCCATCATCATAATGCTTCATGCTATTGTCATAATAACGAAATCAAAATGTTCCATGACCTCTGTCATAACAATGCTCCAAACCCTTGTGATCACAATATTCCATAACACTTGTCATCACAATGCCCCAGGATGCTCCTCATCACAATTATCCATGGTCTTCTCATCACAATGCTCCATGACCTTCGTCATCACAATGCTCAACACACTTGTCATCAACATGCTCCCTGACACTTGTTGTCTGTATGCTCCTTGAACCCTGTCATGACAAGGCTCCATGCCTTTTTCATCACAATGATCCATGCCCTTTTCATCACAATGCTCCAAGTCCCATGTAATCACAATGGTCCATGCCATTGTCATCACAAAGCTCAATGACACATGCCATCAGAATGCTCCTTGGTCTTCTCCTCACAATGCTCCATGCCCTTGTCTTCACAATGTTCCAAGACCCCTGTAATCACAATGCTCCATTCCCCTTTTCATCAGTATGCTCCATGAGACTTGTCATCACAAGGCTCCATGGTTTTGTCATCACAATGCTCCAGGACCTTGTCATCACAATGCTTCACGACCTTGTCATCGAAATTTTCTATGGCCCTTGTCATCATAATGTTCCAAACCCTAATCATCACAATGCTCCATTATATTTGTCATCACAATCCTCCATTACATTTGGTATCACAAAGCTCCATGCCATTGTCATCGCCATGGACCATGACATATGACATCACAATGCTCCGTGACACCTGTCTTCACAATACTCCATAACCTTATCATCACAATGCTCTATGCCTTTGTCATCACAATGCACCATGCCCACTCTCATCACAATAATCTATGAAACTTGTGAGACCAATGCTCCATGCCACTGTCATCACAATGCTCCATGCCCTTGTCCTCACAATGCTCCATGATCCCTGTCATCAAAATGCTCCTTGACTCCAGTCATCACAATGCTTCATAACGTTTGTCATCACAGTGGTCCATGCCCGCGTCATCACAAGGCTCTGTGACCTTTGTAACCACAATGCTCCATGAACTTTTCATCACAATTCTCTGAGAAACTTGTCATCACAATGCTCCATGTCTTTGTCAGAACAATGCTCCATGACCATTGTCATCACAATGTGCCACGCGCATTTCATCACAACGTTCCAAACCTTGTCATTGCAATGCTCCATAAACCTTGTAATCACAATGGTCCATGCACTTCTCATCAAAATGCTCTCTCACCAGAGATTTCACAATGTTCCATCAATAGTCATCACAATACACCCTCGTCCTTGTAATCACAATGTTCCATGACACTCTCATCACAATGCTACATCCCCTTATCATCACAATGTTCCATGACCCCTGCCATCACAATGTTCCATAAGTCCTGTCATCAAAATGCTCCATGACCCTTTCCATCCCAAAGCTCCAAGACCCCTGACATCACAATGGTCTATAACACCTGCCATCAAAAGGTTCCATTACACTTTTTATCAAATTGCTACATGACCCGGTCATCAAAATGTTCCCTGCCCTTCTCATCAAAATGCTCCATGACTTGTCATCACAAAGCTCCAAGACCCTTGGCATCACAATGCTCCATGTCATTGTCATCACAATGCTCCATGAACCCTCTCATCACATTGCTCCATGCCCTTGTCATCACACAGCTCCGTGACACTTGTCATCACAATGCTCGATGCCTTTCTCATCACAATGCTACATGCCTTTGTCATTACAGTCCTGCAAGACCCATGTATCACAGTGTTCCGTGCCCTTGTCATCACAATGCTCCATGCCCACTCTCATCACAATAATCCATGAAACATTTCAGACCAAATTTCTATACACTTCTCATCACAATGCTCCATTACCCCTGTCATAACAATGCACCATGACACCTGCCATCACAATGATCCACGGCCTAGTCATCACAAGGTTCCATGATAATTCTCATCACAATGCTCAAGACCCCTGATACCACAATGCTCCATGCCCTTGTCATCACAAAGCTCCATGACGCATGTCATCAGAATGTTCCATGGCCTTCTCATCACAATGCTCCATGCCCTTTTCATCACAATGCTCCAAGACCCTTGTCATCAAAATGCTCCATGCCCCTTTTCATCTCAATGCTCCATGAAATCTGTCATCACAATGCTCCGAGACCCTTGTAATCACAATGCTCCATTCCCCTTTTCATCTCAATGCTCCATGAACCCTGTCATCACAATGCACCATGCCCATCATCATAATGCTTCAGGCTATTGTCATCACAATGAAATCAATATTCTGCATGACCTCTGTCATCATAATGCTCCAAACCCTTGTTATCACAATGTTGCATAACACGTATCATCACAACACCCCATGACGTTCATCATCACTATTATCCATGGTCTTCTCATCACAATGCTCCATGATCTTTGTCATCACAATGCTAAATACACTTGTCATCACAATGCTCCCTGACCTTTGTCGTCAGTATGCTCCTTGAAGCCTTTCATGACAAGTTTCCATGCATTTTTCATTACAATGATCCATGACCATTTCATCACAATGCTCCAAGGTCCCTGTAATCACAATGCTCCATGCCCTTGTCATCACAAACCTCCATGACGCATGTCATCAGAATGCTCCATGGACTTCTCATCACAATGCTCTATGCCCTAGTCATAACAATGCTCCAAGACCCCTGTAATCACAATGCACCATGCCCCTTTTCATCAGAATGCTCCATGAGACTTGCCATCACAAGTCTCCATGGTCTTCTCATCACAATGTTCCAGGAACTTGACATCACCATGATCCATTCCCTTGTCATCACAATGCTCCATGACCCCTGTCATCACAATAATCCATGAACATTTTCAGCCCAATGCTCCACGACCTTCTCATCACAATGCTCCATTGCCAATATCATCACAATGCTCCATGACCACTGTCATCACAACACTCCATGACACCTGACAACACAATGATCCAGGACTCTTGTCATCACAATGCTCCATTAACTTGTCATCACAATGCTACATGACACCTGTCATCACAACTCCCCATGAACATTTTCAGCCCAGTGCTCCATGACCCTTGTCATCACAATGATCCATGCCCTTGTCATCCCAATGCTCCATGACCCCTGTATTCACAATGCTCCTTGACGCTTGTCATCACAGTGCTCCATGACACATGTCATCACAATGCTCCATGCCTTTGTCAGCAAAATGCTACATGACCTTGTCATTACAATGCTCTATGCACTTGTCATCACAATACTCCATTTCCATTGTCATAACAATCATCCATGAACTTTGGGATCACATTGCTTCATGCCCTTGTCATCACAATGCTCCATGCTCCTTGAAATCAAAATGATCCATGACCTCTGTCATCACAATGCTCCAAACCCTTGTGATCACAATGTTCCATAACACTTGTCATCACAACGCTCCATGATGCCTGTCATCACAATACTCCATGCCCTTTTCATCACAATGCTCCATGACCTTTGTCACCAGAATTCTCAATACACTTGTCATCACAATGCTCCCTGACACTTGTTCTCAGAATGCTCCTTGAACCCTGTCACGATAAGGCTCCATGCCTTTTTCATCACAATGCCCCATGCCATTTTCATCACAATGCTCCATGCCATTGTCATCAAAATACTCCACAAGCTTGTCATCAGAATGCTCCATGACCCTTGTCATCACAATTCTCCATGCAATTGTCAGCACAATGCTCCTTGACCCTTGTCATCACAATGATCCAAGCCATTGTCATCACAATGCTCCATTACCTTTATCATCAGAATCCTCCCTGACACTTGGCATCACAATGCTCCATGCCATCCTCATCACAATGGGCCATTACATATGTGATCACAATGCTCCCTGACACCTGTCTTCACAATACGGCATGACCTGGTCATCACAATGCTCCATGTCCTTGTCATCACAGTGTGCCATTCCAACTCTCATCGCAATACTCCAGGAAAGTTATTAGACCAATGTTCCATGCCCTTGTCATCACAATGCACCATGTCCTTGTTATCACAATGCTCCATGACCCCTGTCATCACAATGCTCCGTGACTCCAGTCATCACAATGCTTCATGACCTTTGTCATCACAATGGTCCATGCCCTCGTCATCAACAGTCTCTGTGACCTTTTTAACCACAATGCTCCATGAACTTTTCATCACAATGCTCTTTGACCCTTGTCATCACAATGCTCTATGCCTTTCTCAGCACAATGCTCCATGACCCTTGTCATCACAATGCACCATGCGCTTGGCATCACAGTGCTCCACAACATTGTCATCACAATGCTCCATAAAATTTGTCATCACAATGCTCCATGCACTTCTCATCAAAATGCTCTCTCACCACTGATATCACAATGCTACATCACTATTTGTCACAATACTCCCTCACCCCTGTCATCACAAAGTTCCATGACTCCTGTCATCACAATGCTACATGCACTTATCATCACAATGTTCGATGACCCCTGAAATCACAATGTTCCATAACACCTGTCATCAAAATGTTCCATGACACTTTTCATCAAATTGCTCCATGACCCTGTCATCAGAATGCTCCCTGCCCTTCTCATCACAATGCACAACGCCCTTGCCATCAAAATGCTCCATGACCTTTGTCATCACAAAGATCCATGACCCTTGGCATCACAATGCTCCATGTCATTGTCATCACAATGCTCCATGAACGCTCTCATCACATTGCTCCATGCACTTGTCTTCACATAGCTCCATGACACATGTCATCAGAATGCTCCATGGCCTTCTCATCACAATGCTCCATGCCCTTGTCATCACAATGCTCCATGCCCTTGTTATCACAATGCTCCATGACCCCTGTCATCACAATGCTCCGTGAGTCCAGCCATCACAATGCTTCATGACCTTTGTCATCACAATGGTCCATGCCCTCGTCATCAACAGTCTCTGTGACCTTTTTAACCACAATGCTCCATGAACTTTCCATCACAATGCTCTTTGACCCTTGTCATCACAATGCTATATGCCTTTCTCAGCACAATGCTCCATGACCCTTGTCATCACAATGCTCCATGCGCTTGTCAGCACAATGCTCCATGACACATGTCATCACAATGCACCATGCGCTTGTCACCACAGTGCTCCACAACATTGTCATCACAATGCTCCATAAAATTTGTCATCACAATGCTCCATGCATTTCTCATCAAAATGCTCTCTCACCACTGATATCACAATGCTACATCACTATTTGTCACAATACTCCCTCACCCCTGTCATCACAATGTTCCATGACTCCTGTCATCACAATGCTACATGCACTTATCATCACAATGTTCGATGATCCCTGAAATCACAATGTTCCATAACACCTGTCATCAAAATATTCCATGACACTTTTCTTCAAACTGCTCCATGACCCTGTCATCAGAATGCTCCCTGCCCTTCTCATCACAATGCACAACGCCCTTGCCATCAAAATGCTCCATGACCTTTGTCATCACAAAGATCCATGACCCTTGGCATCACAATGCTCCATGTCATTGTCATCACAATGCTTCATGAACGCTCTCATCACATTGCTCCATGCCCTTGTCTTCACATAGCTCCATGACACATGTCTTCAGAATGCTCCATGGCCTTCTCATCACAATGCTCCAAGCCCTGGCCATCACAATGCTCCATTACCCCAGTCATAACAATGCTCCATGACCCATGCCATCACGATGTTCCATGGCCTTGTCATCACAAGTCTCCATGACCCTTCTCATCACAATGCTCCAAGAACACTGTAATCACAATGCTTTATGCCCCTTTTCATCTCAATGATCCATGAACCCTGTCATCACAATGCACTATGCCCATCATCATAATGCTTCATGCTATTGTCATAACAACGAAATCAAAATGTTCCATGACCTCTGTCATAACAATGCTCCAAACCCTTGTGATCACAATATTCCATAACACTTGTCATCACAATGCCCCAGGATGCTTGTCATCACAATTATCCATGGTCTTTTCATCACAATGCTCCATGACCTTCGTCATCACAATGCTCAATACACTTGTCATCAACATGCTCCCTGACACTTGTTGTCTGTATGCTCCTTGAACCCTGTCATGACAAGGCTCCATGCCTTTTTCATCACAATGATCCATGCCCTTTTCATCACAATGCTCCAAGTCCCATGTAATCACAATGGTCCATGCCATTGTCATCACAAAGCTCAATGACGCATGCCATCAGAATGCTCCTTGATCTTCTCCTCACAATGCTCCATGCCCTTGTCTTCACAGTGTTCTAAGACCGCTGTAATCACAATGCTCCTTTCCCCTTTTAATCAGTATGCTCCATGAGATTTGTCATCACAAGGCTCCATGGTTTTGTCATCACAATGCTCCAGGACCTTGTCATCACAATGCTTCACGACCTTGTCATCAAAATTTTCAATGGCCCTTGTCATCATAATGCTCCAAACCCTAATCATCACAATGCTCCATTATATTTTTCATCACAATCCTCCATTACATTTGGTATCACAAAGCTCCATGCCATTGTCATCGCCATGGACTATGACATATGTCATCACAGTGCTCCCTGACACCTGTCTTCACAATACTCCATGACCTTATCATCACAATGCTCCATGCCCTTGTCATCACAATGCACCATTCCCACTCTCATCACAATAATCTATGAAACTTGTCAGACCAATGCTCCATGCCACTGTCATCACAATGCTCCATGCCCACTTTCATCATAATAATCCATGAAAATTTTCAGACCAAAGTTCCATACCCTTCTCATCACAATGCTCCATTACCCCTGTCATAACAATGCACTATGACACCTGCAATCACAATGATCCACGGCCTAGTCATCACAAGCTTCCATGATAATTCTCATCACAATGCTCAAGACCCCTGATATCACAATGCTCCCTGCCCTGGTCATCACAAAGCTCCATGACGCATGTCATCAGAATGCTCCATGGCCTTCTCATCACAATGCTCCATGCCCTGGTTATCACAATGCTCCATGACCCCTGTCATCACAATGCTCCGTGACTCCAGTCATCACAATGCTTCATAACGTTTGTCATCACAATGGTCCATGCCCGCGTCATCACAAGGCTCTTTGACCTTTTAAACCACAATGCTCCATGAACTTTTCATCACAATTCTCTGAGAAACTTGTCATCACAATGCTCCATGTATTTGTCAGAACAATGCTCCATTATATTTGTCATCACAATCCTCCATCACATTTGGTATCACAAAGCTCCATGCCATTGTCATCGCCATAGACCATGGCATATGTCATCACAATGCTCCCTGACACCTGTCTTCACAATACTCCATGACCTTATCATCACAATGCTCCATGCCCTTGTCATCACAATGCACCATTCCCACTCTCATCACAATAATCTATGAAACTTGTCAGACCAATGCTCCATGCCACTGTCATCACAATGCTCCATGCCCACTTTCATCATAATAATCCATGAAAATTTTCAGACCAAAGTTCCATACCCTTCTCATCACAATGCTCCATTACCCCTGTCATAACAATGCACTATGACACCTGCCATCACAATGATCCACGGCCTAGTCATCACAAGCTTCCATGATAATTCTCATCACAATGCTCAAGACCCCTGATATCACAATGCTCCCTGCCCTGGTCATCACAAAGCTCCATGACGCATGTCATCAGAATGCTCCATGGCCTTCTCATCACAATGCTCCATGCCCTGGTTATCACAATGCTCCATGACCCCTGTCATCACAATGCTCCGTGACTCCAGTCATCACAATGCTTCATAACGTTTGTCATCACAATGGTCCATGCCCGCGTCATCACAAGGCTCTTTGACCTTTTAAACCACAATGCTCCATGAACTTTTCATCACAATTCTCTGAGAAACTTGTCATCACAATGCTCCATGTATTTGTCAGAACAATGCTCCATTATATTTGTCATCACAATCCTCCATCACATTTGGTATCACAAAGCTCCATGCCATTGTCATCGCCATAGACCATGACATATGTCATCACAATGCTCCCTGACACCTGTCTTCACAATACTCCATGACCTTATCATCACAATGCTCCATGCCCTTTTCATCACAATGCACCATGCCCACTCTCATCACAATAATCTATGAAACTTGTCAGACCAATGCTCCATGCCACTATCATCACAATGCTCCATGACCTTGTCATCACAATGCTCCATGACCCCTGTCATCATAATGCTCCTTGACTCCAGTCATCACAATGCTTCATAACGTTTGTCATCACAATGGTCCATGACCGCATCATCACAAGGCTCTCTGACCTTTGTAACCACAATGCTCCATGAACTTTTCATCACAATTCTCTGAGAAACATGTCATCACATTGCTCCATGTCTTTGTCAGAACAATGCTCCATGACCATTGTCATCACAATGTGCCACGCGCATTTCATCACAACGTTCCAAACATTGTCATTGCAATGCTCCATAAACCTTGTAATCACAATGGTCCATGCACTTCTCATCAAAATGCTCTCTCACCAGATATATCACAATATTCCATCTCTAGTCATCACAATACACCCTCATCCTTGTAATCACAATGTTCCATGACACTGTCATCACAATGCTACATCCCCTTATCATCACAATGTTCCATGACCCCTGCCATCACAATGTTCCATAAGCCCTGTCGTCAAAATGCTCCATGACCCTTTCCATCCCAAAGGTCCAAGACCCCTGCCATCACAATGTTCTATAACCCCTGCCATCAACATGTTCCATTACACTTTTTATCAAATTGCTGCATTACCCGGTCATCAAAATGCTCCCTGCCCTTCTCATCAAAATGCTCCATGACTTGTCATCACAAAGCTCCAAGACCCTTGGCATCACAATGCGCCATGTCATTGTCATCACAATGCTCCATGAAACCTCTCATCACATTGCTCCATGCCCTTGTCATCACACAGCTCCATGACACTTGTCATCACAATGCTCGATGCCCTTCTCATCACAATGCCCCATGCCCTTGTCATTACGATCCTGCATGACCCATGTATCACAGTGTTCCGTGCCCTTGTCATCACAATGCTCCATGCCCACTCTCATCACAATAATCCATGAAACATTTCAGACCAAAGTTCCATACCCTTCTCATCACAATGCTCCATTACCCCTGTCATAACAATGCACCATGACACCTGCCATCACAATGATCCACGGCCTAGTCATCACAAGCTTCCATGATAATTCTCATCACAATGCTCAAGACCCCTGATATCACAATGATCCATGCCCTGGTCATCACAAAGCTCCATGACGCATGTCATAAGAATGTTCCATGGCCTTCTCATCACAATGCTCCATGCCCTTGTCATCACAATGCTCCAAGACCCTTGTCATCACAATGCTCCATGCCCCATTTCATCTCAATGCTCCATGAAATCTATCATCACAATGCTCCAAGACCCTTGTCATCACAATGCTCCATGCCACTTTTCATCTCAATGCTCCATGAACCCTGTCATCACAATGCACCATGCCCATCATCATAATGCTTCAGGCTATTGTCATCACAATGAAATCAATATTCTGCATGACCTCTGTCATCATAATGCTCCAAACCCTTGTGATCACAATGTTGCATAACACGTATCATCACAACACCCCATGACGCTCATCATCACAATTATCCATGGTCTTCTCATCACTATGCTCCATGATCTTTGTCATCACAATGCTCAATACACTTGTCATCACAATGCTCCCTGACCCTTGTCGTCAGTATGCTCCTTGAACCCTGTCATGACAAGTTTCCATGCATTTTTCATCACAATGATCAATGACAATTTCATCACAATGCTCCAAGGTCCCTGTAATCATAATGGTCCATGCAATTGTCATCACAAAACTCAATGACGCATGCCATTAGAATGCTCCTTGGTCTT
This sequence comes from Mesoplodon densirostris, assembly GCF_025265405.1. NCBI lineage: Eukaryota > Metazoa > Chordata > Mammalia > Artiodactyla > Ziphiidae > Mesoplodon > Mesoplodon densirostris. The sequence goes on along the minus strand of NW_026778195.1, from coordinate 8,975,937 downwards.
CTCCTCACAGTGCTCCATGCCCTTGTCTTCACCATTTTCCAAGACCCCTGTAATCACAATGCTCCATGCCCATTTTCATCAGTATGCTCCATGAGACTTCTCATCACAAGGCTCCATGGTTTTGTCACCACAATGCTCCAGGAACTTGTCATCACAACGCTTCACGACCTTGTCATCAAAATTTTCAATGGCCCTTGTCATCATAATGCTCCAAGCCCTAATCATCACAATGCTCCATTATATTTTTCATCACAATCCTCCATTACATTTGGTATCACAAAGCTTCATGCAATTGTCATCGCCATGGACCATGACATATATCATCACCATGCTCCCTGACACCTGTCTTCACAATACTCCATGACCTTATCTTCACAATGCTCCATGCCCTTGTCATCACAATGCACCATGCCCACTCTCATCACAATAATCTATGAAACTTGTCAGACTAATGCTCCATGCCACTGTCATCAGAATGCTCCATGCCCTTGTCATCACAATGCTCCATGACCCCTGTCATCACAATGCTCCGTGACTCCAGTCATCACAATGCTTCATAACGTTTGTCAGCACAATTGTCCATGCCCGCGTCATCACAAGGCTCTGTGACATTTGTAACCACAATGCTCCATGAACAATTCATCACAATGCCCTTTGACCCTTGTCATCAAAATGCTCTGTGCCTTTCTCAGCACAATGCTCCATGACCCTTGTCATCACAATGCTCCAAGCCATTGTCATCACAATGCTCCATTACCTTTGTCATCAGAATCCTCCATGACACTTGGCATCACAATGCTCCATGCCATTGTCATCACAATGGGCCATTACATATGTCATCACAATGCTCACTGAAACCTGTCTTCACAATACTGCATGAACTGGTCATCACAATGCTCCATGCCCTTGTCATCCAAATGCGCCATTCCAACTGTCATCGCAACAATCCTTGAAACTTATTAGACCAATGATCCATGCCCTTGTCATCACAATTCTCCATGCCCTTGTTATCACAATGCTCCATGACCCCTGTCATCACAATGCTCCGTGACTCCAGTCATCACAGTGCTTCATGACCTTTGTCATCACAATGGTCCATGCCCTCGTCATCAACAGTCTCTGTGACCTTTTTAACCACAATGCTCCATGAACTTTTCATCACAATGCCCTTTGACCCTTGTCATCAAAATGCTCTGTGCCTTTCTCAGCACAATGCTCCATGACCCTTGTCATCACAATGCTCCATGCGCTTGTCATCACAATGATTCATGACACATGTCATCACAATGCACCATGCGCTTGTCATCACAGTGCTCCACAACATTGTCATCACAATGCTTCATAAAATTTGTCATCACAATGCTCCATGCACTTCTCATCAAAATGCTCTCTCACCACTGATATCACAATGCTACATCACTATTTGTCACAATACTCCCTCAACCCTGTCATCACAATGTTCCTTGACTCCTATCATCACAACTACATGCACTTATCATCACAATATTCAATGACCCCTGAAATCACAATGTTCCATAACAACTGTCATCAAAATATTCCATAACACTTTTCATCAAATTGCTCCATGACCCTGTCATCAGAATGCTCCCTGCCCTTCTCATCACAGTGCACAACGCCCTTGCCATCAAAATGCTCCATGACCTTTGTCATCACAAAGATCCATGACCCTTGGCATCACAATGCTCCATGTCATTGTCATCACAATGCTCCATGAATGCTCTCATCACATTGCTCCATGCACTTGTCTTCACATAGCTCCATGACACATGTCATCAGAATGCTCCATGGCCTTCTCATCACAATGCTCCATGCCCTTGTCATCACAATGTTCCAAGACCCCTGTAATCACAATGCTCCATGCCCCTTTTCATCAGTATGTTCCATGAGACTTGTCATCACAAGGCTCCATGGTTTTGTCATCACAATGCTCCAGGACCTAGTCAACACAATGCTTCACGACTGTGTCATGGAAATTTTCAATGGCCCTTGTCATCATAATGCTCCAAGCCCTAATCATCACAATGCTCCATTATATTTTCATCACAATCCTCCATTACAGTTGGTATCACAATGCTCCATGCCATTGTCTTCTCAATGGACGCTGAAATATTTCAGCACAATGCTCACTGACACCTGTCTTCACAATACTCCATGACCTTATTATCACAATTCTCCATGCCCTTGTCATTACAATGCACCATTCCAACTCTCATCACAATAATCTATGAAACTTGTCAGACCAATGCTCCATGAACCCTGTCATCACAATGCTCCATGACTCCAGTCATCACAATGCTTCATAACGTTTGTCATCACAATGGTCCATGTCAACGTCATCACAAGGCCCTGTGACATTTCTAACCACAATGCTCCATGAACATTTCATCACAATTCTCTGTGAAACTTGTCATCACAATGCTCCCTGTCTTTGTCAGAACAATGCTCCATGCCCATTTTCATCACAATGTGCCACGCACATTTCATCACAACGTTCCAAACCTTGTCATTGCAATGCTCCATAAACCTTGTAATCACAATGGTCCATGCACTTCTCATCAAAATGCTCTCTCACCAGAGATATCACAATGTTCCATCACTAGTCATCACAATACACCCTCATCCTTGTAATCACAATGTTCCATGACCCTGTCATCACAACACTCCATGAATATTTTTAGCCCAGTGCACCATGAAGCTTGTCATCACAATGATCCATGCCCTTGTCATCCCAATGCTCCATGATACCTGTATTCACAATGCTCCTTGACGCTTTTCATCACAGTGCTCCATGACACATGTCATCACAATGCTCCATGCCTTTGTCAGCAAAATGTTACATGACATTGTCATTATAATGCTCTATGCGCTTGTCATCACAATACTCCATTTCCATTGTCATCACAATCCTTCATGAACCTTGGGATCACATTGCTTCATGCCCGTCTCATCAAAATGCTCCATGCTCCTTGAAATCAAAATGATCCATGACCTCTGTCATCACAATGCTCCAAACCCTTGTGATAACAATGTTCCATAACACTTGTCATCACAACGCTCCATGATGAATGTCATCACTATACTCCATGCCCTTTTCATCACAATGCTCCATGATTTTGTCATCACAATTCTCAATACACTTGTCATCACTATGCTCCCTGACACTTGTCATCAGAATGCTCCTTGAACCCTGTCACGAAAAGGCTCCATGCCATTTTCATCACAGTGCCCCATGCCGTTTTCATCACAATGCTCCATGCCATTGTCATCAAAATACTCCACAAGCTTGTCATCAGAATGCTCCATGACGCTTGTCATCACAATTCTCCATGCACTTGTCAGCACAATGCTCCCTGACCCTTGTCATCACAATGATCCAAGCCATTGTCATCACAATGCTCCATTACTTTTGTCATCAGAATCCTCCATGACACTTGGCATCACAATGCTTCATGCCATTGTCATCACAATGGGCCATTACATATGTCATCACAAGGCTCCCTGACACCTGTCTTCACAATACTGCATGACATGGTCATCACAATGCTCCATGCCCTTGTTATCACAATGCTCCATGACCCCTGTCAGCAAAATGCTCTGTGACTCCAGTCATCACAATGTTTCATGAACTTTTTCATCACAATGGTCCATGCCATCATCATCAACAGTCTCTATGACGTTTTTAACCACAATGCTCCATGAACTTTTCATCACAATGCTCTTTGACCCTTGTCATCACAATGCTCTATTTCTTTCTCAGCACAATGCTCCATAACCCATGTCATCACAATGCTCCATGCGCTTGTCAGCACAATGCTCCATGACACATGTCATCACAATGCACCATGCACTTGTCATCACAGTGCTCCACAACCTTGTCATCACAATGCTCCATAAAATTTGTCATCACAATGCTCCATGCACTTCTCATCAAAATGCTCTCTCACCACTGATATCACAAAGCTACATCACTATTTGTCACAATACTCCCTCACCCCTGTCATCACAATGTTCCATGACTCCTGTCATCACAATGCTACATGCAGTTATCATCAAAATGTTCGATTACCCCTGAAATCACAATGTTCCATAACACCTGTCATCAAAATATTCATTGACACTTTTCATCAAATTGCTCCATGACCCTGACATCAGAATGCTCCCTGACCTTCTCATCACAATGCACAACGCCCTTGCCATCAAAATGCTCCATGACCTTTGTCATCACAAAGATCCATGACCCTTGGCATCACAATGCTCCATGTCATTGTCATCACATTGCTCCATGCCCATGTCTTCACATAGATCCATGACACTTGTAATGAGAATGCTCCATGGCTTCTCATCACAATGCTCCATGCCCTTGTCATCACAAGGCTCCATTACCCCTGTCATAACAATGCTCCATGACCCCTGCCATCACGATGTTCCATGGCCTTGTCATCAAAAGGCTCCATGACCCTTCTCATCACAATGCTCCAAGAACACTGTAATCACAATGCTCTATGCCCCTTTTCATCACAATGATCCATGAACCCTCTCATCACAATGCACCATGCCCATCATCACAATGCCTGAGGCTATTGTCATAAAAACGAAATCAAAATGTTCCATGACCTCTGTCATAACAATGCTCCAAAGGCTTGTGATCACAATATTCCATAACACTTGTCATCACAATGCCCCATGACGCTCGTCATGACAATTATCCATGGAGTTCTCATCACAGTGCTCCATGACCTTCGTCATCACAATGCTCATTACATTTGTCATCAACATGCTCCCTGACACTTCTTGTCTGTATGCTCCTTGAACCCTGTCATGACAAGGCTCCATGCCGTTTTCATCACAATGATCCATGCCCTTTTCGTCACAATGCTCCAAGAACCATGTAATCACAATGGTCCATGCCATTGTCATCACAAATCTCAATGATGCATGCCATCAGAGTGCTCCTTGGACTTCTCCTCACAATGCTCCATGCCCTTGTCATTACAGTCCTGCATGAGCCATGTATCACAGTGTTCCCTTTCCTTGTCATCACAATGCTCCATGCCCACTCTCATCACAATTATCCATGAAATATTTCAGACCAAAATTCCATAACCTTCTCATCACAATGCTCAATTACGCCTGTCATAACAAAGCACCATGACACCTGCCATCACAATGTTCCATGGCCTAGTCATCACAAGGTTCCATGATACTTCTTATCACAATGCTCAAGACCCCTGATATCACAATGCTCATGCCCTGGTCATCACAAAGCTCCAAGACCCTTGTAATCACAATGCTCCATGCCCCATTTCATCTCAATGCTCCATGACATCTGTCATCACAATGCTCCAAGACCCTTGTAATCACAATGCTCCATGCCACTTTTCATCTCAATGCTCCATGATCCCTGTCATCACAATGCACCTTGCCCATCATCATAATGCTCCAGGCTATTGTCATCACAATGAAATCAATATTCTGCATGACCTCTGTCATCATAATGCTCCAAACCCTTGTGATCACAATGTTGCATAACACGTATCATCACAACACCCCATGACACTCATCATCACAATTATCCATGGACTTCTCATCACAATGCTCCATGATCTTTGTCAACACGATGCTCAATACACTTGTCATCACAATGCTCCCTGACACTTGTCGTCAGTATGCTCCTTGAACCCTGTCATGACAAGGCTCCATGCCTTTTTCATCACAATAATCCATGTCCTTTCCATCACAATGCTCCAATATCCCTGTAATCACAATGCTCCATGGCCTTGTCATCAAAAAGCTCCATGAGGCATGTCATCAGAATGTTTCCTGGCCTTCTCATCACAATGTTCCATGCCCTTTTCATCACAATGCTCCAAGACCCCTGTAATCACAATGCTCCATGCCCCTTTTCATCAGAATGCTGCATGAGACTTTTCATCACAAGTCTCCATGGTCTTTTCATCACAATGCTCCAGGAACTTGTCATCACCATGATCCATTCCCTTATCATCAAAATGCTACATGACCCCTGTCATCTCAATAATCCATGAACATTTTCAGCCCAATGCTTCACGACCTTCTCATCACAATGCTCCATTGCCAATATCATCACAATGCTCCATGACCACTGTCATCACAACACTCCATGACTCCTGACAACAGAATGATCCGGGACTCTTCTCATTACAGTGCTCCATTCCCTAGTCGTCACAGTGCTCCATGAAACCTGTCATCACAACTCTCCATGAATATTTTCAGCCCAGTGCTCCATGACTCTTGTCATCATAATGATCCATGCCCTTGTCATCCCAATGCTCCATGACGCCTCTATTCACAATGCTCCTTGACGCTTGTAATCACATAGCTCCATGACACTTGTCATCACAATGCTCCATGCCTTTGTCAGCAAAATGCTACATGACATTGTCATTATAATGCTCTGTGCGCTTGTCATCACAATACTCCATTTCCATTGTCATCACAATCCTCCATGAACCTTGGGATCACATTGATTCATGCCCTTGTCATCACAATACTCCATGCTCCTTGAAATCAAAATGATCCATGACCTCTGTCATCACAATGCTCCAAACCCTTGTGATCACAATGTTCCAACACACTTGTCATCACAACACTCCATGATGCCTGTCATCACAATACTCCATGCTTTTTTCATCACAATGCTCCATGACCTTTGTCACCACAGTTCTCTTTACACTTGTCATCACAATGCTCCCTGACACATGTTATCAGAATGCTCCTTGAAACCTGTCACGAAAAGGCTCCATGCATTTTTCATCACAATGCACCATGCCGTTTTCATCACAATGCTCCATGCCATAGTCATCAAAATACTCCACAAGCTTGTCATCAGAATTCTCCCTGACCCTTGTCATCACAATTCTCCATGCACTTGTCAGCACAATGCTCCCTGACCCTTGTCATCACAATGCTCCAAGCCATTGTCATCACAATGCTCCATGACACCTGTCATCACAATAATCCATGAACATTTTCAGCCCAATGCTCCACGACCTTCTCATCACAATGCTCCATGGGCAATATCATCACAATGCTCCATGACCACTGTCATCACAACACTCCATGACACCTGACAACACAATGATCCGGGACTCTTGTCATCACAATGCTCCATTTCCTAGTCGTCAAAATACTCCATGACCCATGTCATCACAACAATCCATGAACATTTTCATCCCAGTGCTTCTTGAAGCTTGTCATCACAATGATCCATGCCCTTGTCATCCCAATGCTCCATTCTCCTTCAAATCAAAATGATCCATGACCTCTGTCATCACAATGCTCCAAACACTTGTGATCACATTGTTCCATAACACTTGTCATCACAACGCTCCCTGATGCCTGTCATCACGATACTCCATGCCCTTTTCATCACAATGCTCCATGCCCTTGCCATCACAATGCTCCATTACCCCTGTCATAACAATGAACCATGACCCCAGCCATCACAATGTTCCACGGCCTAGTCATCACAAGGTTTCATGACACTTGTAATCACAATGCTGAAAACCCTTGTAATTAAAATGCTCCATGCCCTTGTCATCACAAAGCTCCATGACGCATCTCATCAGAATGTTCCATGGTTTTCTCATCACAATGCTCCATGCCCTTGTCATCACAATGCTCCAAGACCCTTGTCATCACAATGCTCCATGCACTTTTCATCTCAATGCTCCATGAAATCTGTCATCACGATGCTCCAAGACCCTTGTAATCACAATGCTCCATGCCCCTTTTCATCTCAATGCTCCATGAACCCTGTCAGCACAATGCACCATGCCAATCATCATAATGCTTCAGGCTATTGTCATCACAATGAAATCAATATTCTGCATGACCCCTGTAATCATAATGCTCCAAACCCTTGTGATCACAATGTTGCATAACACGTATCATCACAACACCCCACGACGCTCATCATCACAATTATCCATGGTCTTCTCATCACAATGCTCCATGATCTTTGTCATCACAATGCTCAATACACTTGTCATCACAATGCTCCCTGACACTTGTCGTCAGTATGCTCCTTGAACCCTGTCATGACAAGGCTCCATGCCTTTTTCATCACAATGATCCATGACCATTTCATCACAATGCTCCAACATCCCTATAATCACAATGCTCCCTGTCGTTGTCATCACAAATCTCCATTACGCATGTCATCAGAATGCTCCATGGCCTTCTCATCACAATGCTCTATGCCCTAGTCATCACAATGCTTCAAGACCCCTGTAATCACAATGTTCCATGCCCCTTTTCATCAGAATGCTCCATGAGACTTGCCATCACAAGTCTCCATGGTCTTCTCATCACAATGCTCCAGGAACTTGTCATCACCATGCTCCATGACCCCTGTTATCACAACACTGCATGAACATTTTCAGCCCAGTGCTCCATGACCCTTGTCATCCCGATGCTCCATGACCCCTGTATTCACAATGATCCTTGACGCTTCTCATCACAGTCCTCCATGACACCTGTCATCACAATGCTCCATGCCTTTGTCAGCAAAATGCTACATGACCTTGTCTTTACAATGCTCTAGGCGCTTGTCATCACAATACTCCATTTCCATTGTCATCACAATCCTCCATGAACTTTGGGATCACATTGCTTCATGCCATTTTCATCACAATGCTCCATGCTCCTTGACATCAAAATGATCCATGACCTCTGTCATCCCAGTGCTCCAAAACCTTGTGATCACAATGTTCCATAACACTTGTCATCACAACTCTCCATGATGCCTGTCATCACAATACTCCATGCCCTTTTCATCACAATGCTCCATGACCTGTTTCAGCACAATTCTCAATACACTTGTCATCACAATGCTCCCTGAATCTTGTCATCAGAATGCTCCTTGAACTCTGTCACGAAAAGGCTCCATGCTTTTTTCATCACAAAGCCCCATTCCGTTTTCATCACAATGCTCCATGCCATTGTCATCAAAGTACTCCACAAGCTTGTCATCAGAATGTTCCATGACACTTGTCATCACAATTCTCCATGCACTTGTCAGCACAATGCTCCCTGACCCTTGTCATCACAATGCTCCATGCCATTGTCATCACATTGCTCCATTAACTTTGTCATCAGAATCCTCCATAACATTTGGCATCACAATGCTCCATGCCATCCTCATCACAATGGGCCATTACAGATGTGATCACAATGCTCCCTGACACCTGTCTTCACAATACTGCATGACCTGGTCATCAAAATGCTCCATGCCCTTGTCATCACAATGCGCCATTCCAAATGTCATCGCAACCATCCATGATAATTATTAGACCAATGTTCCATGCCCTTGTCTTCACAATGCTCCATACACTTGTTATCACAATGCTACATGACCCCTGTCATCACAATGCTCCGTGACTCCAGTCATCACTATGCTTCAAGACCTTTGTCATCACAATGGTCCATGCCCTCGTCATCAACAGTCTCTGTGACCGTTTTGACCACCATGATCCATGAACTTTTCATCACAATGCTCTTTGACCGCTGTCATCACAATGCTCTCTGCCTTTTTCAGCACAATGCTCCAAGACCCTTGTCATCACAATGCTCCATGCGCTTGTCAGCACAATGCTCCATGACACATTTCATCACAATGCACCATGCACTTGTCATCAGAGAGCTCCACAACCTTGTCATCACAATGCTCCATAAAATTTGTCATCACAGTGCTCCATACACTTCTCATCAAAATGCTCTCTCACCACTGATATCACAATGCTACATCACTATTTGTCACAATACTCCCTCACCCCTGTCATCACAATGTTCCATGACTCCTGTCATCACAATGCTACATGCACTTATCATCACAATGTTCGATGACCCCTGACATCACAATGTTCCATAACACCTGTCATCAAAATGTTCCATGACACTTTTCATCAAATTGCTCCATGACCCAGTCATCAGAATGCCCCCTGCCCTTCTCATCACAATGCACAACGCGCTTGCCATCAAAATGCTCCATGACCTTTGTCATCACAAAGATCCATGACCCTTGGCATCACAATACTCCATGTCATTGTCATCACAATGCTCCATTAACGCTCTCATCACATTGTTCCATGCCCGTGTATTCACTTAGCTCCATGACACGTCAACACAATGCTCCATGGCCTTCTAATCACAATGCTCCATGCCCTTGCCATCACAATGCTCCTTTACCCCTGTCATAACAATCCTCCATGACCCCTGCCATCACGATGTTCCATGGTCTTGTCATCACAAGGCTCCATGACCCTTCTCATCACAATGATCCAAGACCACTGTATCACAATGCTCCATGCCCATTTTCAGCTCAATGATTCATGAACCCTGTCATCACAATGCACCATGCCCATCATCATAATGCTTCATGCTATTGTCATAACAATGAAATCAAAATGCTCCATGACCCCTGTCATAACAATGCTCCAAACACATGTGATCACAATATTCCATAACACTTGTCATCACAATGCCCCATGACACTCATCATCACAATTATCCATGGTCTTCTCATCACAATGCTCCATGACCTTCGTCATCACAATGCTCAATACACTTGTCATCTACATCCTCCCTGACACTTGTTGTCTGTATGCTCCTTGAACCCTGTCATGACAAGGCTTCATGCCTTTTTCATCACAATGATCCATGCCCTTTTCATCACAATGCTCCAAGTCCCATGTAATAACAATGGTCCATGCCATTGTCATCACAAAGCTCAATGACGCACGCCATCAGAATGCTCCTTGGTCTTCTCCTCACAATTCTCCATGCCCTTATCATCACAATGTTCCAAGACCCCTGTAATCACAATGCTCGATGCCCCTTTTCATCAGTATGCTCCATGAGACTTGTCATCACAAGGCTCCATAGTTTTGTCATCACAATGCTCCAGGACCTTTTCATCACAATGCTTCACGACCTTGTCCTGAAGATTTTCAATGGCCCTTGTCATCATAATGCTCCAAGCCCTAATCATCACAGTGCTCCTTTATATTTGTCATCACAATCCTCCATTACATTGGTATCACAATGCTCCATGCCATTGTCATCGCAATGGACCATGACATATGTCATCACAATGCTCCCTGACACCTGTCTTCACAATACTCCATGACCTTATCATCACAATGCTCCATGCCCTTGTCATCACAATGCACCATGCCCACTCTCATCACAATAATCTATGAAACTTGTCAGACCAATGCTCCATGCCACTGTCATCACAATGCTCCATGCCCTTGTTATCACAATGCTCCATGACCCCTGTCATCACAATGCTCCGTGACTCCAGTCATCACAATGCTTCATAACGTTTGTCATCAAAATGGTCCATGCCCGCGTCATCACAAGGCTCTGTGACCTTTGTAACCACAATGCTCCATGAACTTTTCATCACAATTCTCTGAGAAACTTGCCATCACAATGCTCCATTTATTTGTCAGAACAATGCTCAATGACCATTATCATCACAATGTGCCACGCGCATTTCATCACAATGTTCCAAACCTTGCCATTGCAATGCTCCATAAACTTTGTAATCACAATGGTCCATGCACTTCTCATCAAAATGCTCTCTCACCAGATATATCACAATGTTCCATCACTAGTCATCACAATACACCCTCACCCTTGTAATCACAATGTTCCATGACCCTTTCATCACAATACTACATCCCCTTATCATCACAACGTTCCATTACCCCTGCCATCAAAATGTTCCATAAGCGCTGTCATCAAAATGCTCCATGACCCTTTCCATCCCAAAGCTCCAGGACCGCTGACATCACAATGTTCTATAACCCATTCCATCAAAATGTTCCATTACACTTTTTATCAAATTGCTGCGTGACCTGGTCATCAAAATGCTCCCTGCCCTTCTCATCAAAATGTTCCATGACTTGTCATCACAAATCTCCAAGACCCTTGGCATCACAATGCTCCATGTCATTGTCATCACAATGCTCCATGAACCCTCTCATCACATTGCTCCATGTCCTTGTCATCACAAAGCTGCATGACAGTTGTCATCACAATGCTCGATGTCCTTCTCATCACAATGCTCCATGCCCTTGTCATTACAGTCCTGCATGACCCATGTATCACAGTGTTCCGGGCCTTTGTCATCACAATGCTCCATGCCCACTCTCATCACAATAATCCATGAAATATTTCAGACCAAAGTTCCATACCCTTCTCATCACAATGCTTAATTACCCCTGTCATAAGAATGCACCATGACACTTGCCATCACAATGTTCCACGGCCTAGTCATCACAAGGTTCCATGATACTTTTCATCACAATGCTCAAGACCCCTGAAATAACAATGCTCCATGCCCTTGTCATCACAAAGCCCCATGACGCATGTCATCAGAATGTTCCATGGCCTTCTCATCACAATGCTCCATGCCCTTGTCATCACAATGCTCCAAGACCCTTGTAATCACAATGCTCTATGCCCCTTTTCATCTCAATGCTCCATGAACCCTGTCATCACAATGTTCCGTGACTCCAGTCATCACAATACTTCATGACCTTTGTCATCACTATGGTCCATGCCCTCGTCATCAACAGTCTCTGTGACATATTTAAGCACAATGCTTCATGAACTTTTCATCAAAATGCTCTTTGACCCTTGTCATCACAATGCTCCATTCCTTTCTCAGCACACTGCTCCATGACCCTTGTCATCACAATGCTCCATGCGCTTGTCAGCACATTGCTCCATGTCCCATGTCATCACAATTCTCCATGCGGTTGTCATCACAGTGCTCCACAATCTTGTCAGCACAATGCTCCATAAACCTTGCCATCACAGTGCTCCATGCACGGCTCATCAAAATGCTCTCTCACCACTGATAACACAATGTTACATCACTAATCATCACAATACTCCCTCACCCTTGTCATCACAATGTTCCATGACTCCTTTCATCACAATGCAACGTGCACTTATCATCACAATGTTCGATGACCCCTGACATCACAATGTTCCATAACCCCTGGCATCAAAATGCTCCATGACTTTTGTCATCACAAAGCTCCATGACACTTGGAATTACAATGCTCCATGTCATTGTCATCACAATGTTCCATGCACTTTTCATCACGATGCTCCATGCTATTGTCATCACAATACTCCACAAGCTTGTCATCAGAATGCTCCATGACCCTTCTCATCACAATGCTCCATGGCCACTGTCACCACAATGCTCCATACCACTTGTCATTACAGTGCTTCATGACGGTCGACATCACAATTATCCATGGTCTTCTCATCACAATGCTCCATGACCCCTTTCATCGCAATGCTCCATGACCACTGTCATCACAACGTTCCATGAACCCTGACAACACAATGATCCGGGACACTTGTCATCAAAATGCTCCATGCCCTTGTCATCCCAATGCTCCATGACCCGTGTAATCACCATACTTCATGACGCTTGTCATCACAGTGCTCCATGAACCTTGTAATCACAAAGCCTTTGTCAGCATAATGATACATAATCTTGTCATCACTATGCTCCAATCTCTTGTCATCAAAATACTCCACAAGCTTGTCATCAGAATGCTCCATGCCCATGTCATCACAATGCGACATTCCAACTGTCATCGCAATAATCCATGAAAATTATTAGACCGATGCTCCATGCCCTTATCATCACAATGCTCCATGCCCATATTATCACAATGCTCCATGACCCCTGTCATCACAATGTTCCGTGACTCCAGTCATCACAATACTTCATGACTTTGTCATCACTATGGTCCATGCCCTCATGATCAACAGTCTCTGTGATATTTTAAACACAATGCTCCATGAACATTTCATCACAATGCTCTTTGACCCTTGTCATAACAATGCTCTATGCCTTTCTCAGCACAATTCTCCATGACCCTTGTCATCACAATGCTCCATGTGCATGTCAGCACAATGCTCCATGACACATGTCATCAGAATGCACCATGCGCTTGTCATCACAGTGCTCCACCATCTTGTCATCTCAATGCTCCATAAAACTTGTCATCAAGATGCTCCATGCACTTCTCATCAAAATGCTCTCTCACCACTGATGTCACAATGTTACATCACTATTCGTCACAATACTCCTTCACCTCTGTCATCACAATGTTCAATGACGCCTGTCATCACAATACTACATGCACTTATCATCACCTTGTATGATGACCCCGGACATCACAATGTTCCATAACCCCTGTCATCAAAATGCTCCATTACCTTTTTCATCAAAATGTCCATGACCCCTGACATCACAATGTTCCATAACCACAGTCATCAAAATATTCCATGACGCTTTTCGTCAAATTGCTCCATGAACCTATCATCACAATGCTCCCTGCCCTTCTCATCACAATGCACAACACACTTGTCATAAAAATGCTCCATTCCCTTGCCATCACAATGATCCATTACACCTGTCATAACAATGTTCCATGACCCCTGCCATCACGATGTTCCATGGCCTTTTCATCACAAGGATCCATGACCCTTCTCATCACAATGCTCCAAGACCCCTGTAATCAAAATGCTCCATGCCTCTTTTCATCACAATGATCCATGAACCCTGTCATCACAATGCACCATGCCCATCATCATAATGCTTCATGCTATTGTCATCAAAATGAAATCAAAATGCTCCATGACCTCTATCATAACAATGCTCCAAACCCTTGTGATCACAATATTCCATAACACCTGTCTTCACAATGCGCCATGACGCTTGTCATCACAATTATCCATGGTTTTCCCATCACAATGCTCCATGACATTTGTCCTCACAATGCTCAATACACTTGTCATCAAAATGCTCCCTGACACTTGTTGTCTGTATGCTCCATGAACCCTGTCATGAGAAGGCTCCATGCCATTTTCATCACAATGATCCATGCCCTTTTCATCATGATGCTCCAAGACCCTTGTAATCACAATGCTCCATGCCCTTGTCATCACAAACCTCAATGACGCATGTCATCAGAATGCTCCTTGGCCTTCTCCTCACAAAGCTCCATGCCCTTGTCATCACAATGTTCCATGACCCATATAATCTCAATGCTCCATGCCTCTTTTTATCAGTATGCTCCATGAGACTTTTCATCACAAGGCTCCATGGATTTTTCATTACAATGCTACAGGAAATTGTCATCACACTGCTTCACGACCTTGTCATGAAAATTCTCAATGGCCCTTGTTATCATAATGCTCCAATCCCTAGTCATCACAATGCTCCATTATATTAGTCATCACAATGCTCCATTGAATTTGGCATCACAATGCCCCATTCCATTGTCATCACAATGGAACATGTCATATGTCCTCACAATGGTCCCTGACACCTGTCTTCACAATACTCCATGACCTTATCATCACAATGCTGCATGCCCTTGTCATCACAATGCTCCATGACCCCTGTCATCACAATGCTCCGTGACTCCAGTCATCACAATGCCGCATAACGTTTGTCATCACAATGGTCCATGCCCGCGTCATCACAAGTTTCTGTGACCTTTTTAACCACAATGCTCCTTGAACTCTTCATCACAATGTTCCGTGACACTTGTCATCACAAAGCTCCATGCCTTTGTCAGAACCATGCCTCATGACCCTTGTCATCAAAATGTGAAACGTGCTTTTCATCACAACAGTCCACAAATTTGTCATAGCAATGCTCCATAAAACATTTAATTGAATGCTCCATGCCCTTCTAATCACAATGCTCCATTACCCCTGTCATAACAATGCTCCATGACCCATGCCATCAAAATGTTCCACGGCCTTGTCATCACAAGGCTCCATGACACTTGTCATCACAATGCTCCAAGATCCCTGTAATCACAATGCTCCATGCCCTTGTCATCACAAAGATCCATGACGCATGTTATCAGAATGTTCCATGGCCTTCTCATCACAATGTTCCATGCCCTTTTCATCACAATGCTCCAAGACCGCTGTAATCACAATGCTCCATGCCACTTTTCATCTCAATGTTCCATGAATCCTGTCATCACAATGCACCATGCCCATCATCATAATGCTTCAAGCTATTGTCATCACAATGAAATCAAAATGCTCCATGACCTCTGTCATCACTATGCTCCGTGACCCCTGTCATCACAATACTCCATGAACATTTTCAGCCCAATGCTCCATGACCCTTGTCATCACAATCATCCATGCCCTTGTCATTCCAATGCTCCATGACCCCTGTATTCACAATGGTCCGTGACGCTTGTCATCACAGTGCTCCATGACACATGTCATCACAATGCTCCATGCCTTTGTCAGCAAAATGCTACATGACCTTGTCATTACAATGCTCTATGCACTTGTCATCACAGTACTCCATTACCAATTTCATCACAATCCTCCATGAACCTTGGGATCACATTGCTTCATGCCCTTGTCATCACAATGCTCCATGCTCCTTGAAATCAAAATGATCCATGACCTCTGTCATCACAATGCTCCAAACACTTGTGATCACAATCTTCCATAACACTTGTCATCACAACGCTCCATGACGCCTGTCATCACAATACTCCATGCCCTTTTCATCACAATGCTCCATGACATTTGTCATCACAATTCTCAATACACTTGTCATCACAATGCTCCCTGACACTTGTCGTAGAATGCTCCTTGATCGTGTCACGAAAAGGCTCCATGCCTTTTTCATCACAATGCCCGATGCCATTTTCATCAAAATGCTCCATGCCACTGTCATCACAATACTCCCCAAGCATGTCATCAGAATGCTCCATGACCCTTGTCATCGCAATGCTCCATGGCCACTGTCATCACAATGCTCCATACCCCTTGTCATTACAGTGCTCCATGGCGCTCGTTTTCACAATTATCCATGGCCTTCTCATCACAATGCTCCACCGACTTGCCATCACAATGCTCCGTGCCCTGGTCATCACAATGGTCCATGTTCCCTGTCATCACAATTCTCCACATTCTTGGCATCACTATTTTCCATGACCCTTATCATCACAGAGTTACATGCTTTGTCATCACAATACTCCACAAGTTTTCTTCAGAATGCCCCATGACCCTTGTCATCACAATGATCCATGACGCCTGTCATCACAATGCTCCATGACACGTGTCATCACACTGCTCAAAGCCCCTTGTCTTTACAGTGCTCCATGATGCTCGTCACCACAATTATCCATGGTCTTCTCATCACAGTGCTCCACGGTCTTGCCATCACAATGCTCCATGCCCTGGTTATCACAATGCTCCATGTCCCTTGTCATCACCATTCTCCACGTCCTTGTCATCACAATGCTCCATGACAGTTCTCAACACAATGTTACATGCTCTTGTCAGCACAATTCTCCATGCACTTGTCACTGCAATGACCCATGACCCCTCTCATAGCAAGCTCCATGACTTTATCATCACAATGCTTCCCGAACTTTTCCTCAAAATTCTCAATGGCCGTTGTCACCACAATGTTCCATTCCCTTGTTATCACAATGCTCCATGACCCTTGTCATCACAATGCTCCAAGCCCTTGTCATCACAATGCTCCATTACCTTTGTCATCACAATCCTTCATAAAACATGGCATCACAATGCTCCACAACCTTTTCATCACAATGCTCCATAAACCTTGTCATCACAATGCTCCTTGCACGTCTTATCAAAATGCTCTCTCACTACTGATATCAAAATGTTCCCTCACGAGTCATCACAATACACCCACTCCCCTGTAATCACAATGGTCCAAACCCCTGTCATGAAAATGTTCCATGACCCCTGACAACACAATATTCCATAACCCCTGTCATCAAAATGTTCCATGACTGTTTTCATCAAATTGCTCCATGACCCTGTCATCACAATGCTCCCTGCCCTTCACAACAGAATGCACCACACCCTTGTCATCAGAATTCTCTATGACCTTTGTCATCACAAAGCTCCATGACCCTTGGCATCACAATGCTGCATGCCATTGTCATCACAATGCTCCATGAAACCTCTCATCACTTTGTTCCATGCCCTTGTCATCACAGGCTCCATGATGCTTTTCATCACAATGCTCGATGCCATTCTTCCACAATGCCCCCTGGGCTTGTCATTACAATCCTCCATGACCAATGTATCACAGTGTTCCGTGCCCTTGTCATCACAAAGCTCCAGGACGCATGTCATCAGACTGCTCCATGGCCTTCTCATTCACGATGCTCCATGTCCTTGTCATCACAATGTGCCAAGACTCCTGTAATCACAATGCTACATGCCCCTTTTCATCTCAATGCTCCATGAACCCTGGCATCACAATGCACTGTGCCCATCATCATAATGCTTCATGCTATTATCATCACAATGAAATCAAAATGGTCCATGACCTCTGTCATCACAATGCTCCAAATCCTTGTGATCAAAATGTTCCATAACACTTATCATCACAATGCCCCATGACGCTTGTCATCACAATTATCCATGGTCTTCTCATCACAATGCTCCATGACCTTTGTCATCACAATGCTCAATACCCTTGTCATCACAATGCTCCCTGACACTTGTCATCAGTATGCTCCTTGAACCCTGTCATGACAAGGCTCCATGCATTTTTCATCACAATGTTCCATGCTCTTGTCATCACAAAGCTCCATGATGCATGTCATCAAGACGCTCCATGGATTTCTCATCACAATGCTCCATGCCCTTGTCCTCACAATGCTCCTCGACCCCTGTAATCACAATGCTCCATGCCCCCTTTCATCAGAATGTTCCATGAGACTTTTCATCACAAGGCTCCATGGTCTTCTCATCACAATGCTCCAGTACCTTGTCATTACAATGCTCCATGACGCCTGTCATCGCAATACTCCATGAACATTTTCATCCCAATGCTCCATGACCTTCTCATCACAATGCTTCATGACCCCTGTCATCACAATGATCCATGTCACCTGTCATCACAACGCTCCATGAACCCTGACAACACAATGATCCGGGACTCTTGTCATCACAATGCTCCATGTGCTTCTCATCACAATACTCTATGAACCTTGGGATCACATTGCTTCATGCCCTTCTCATCTCTCTCTTGCCTTTCTGGTTTTTACAGATTTTCGGATGTCCCTTTTGCCCGGTTGGAAGTGACAATTCTTTGTAGTGTGGATTTGCATTGCACGCTTGCTTGATTGGCCAAAAAGGGCATATGCGTTTTCTCCTGAATATATTCAGGAGAAAAGGCATATGCCGTTTTTGGCCAAGTGCATCATTGTCGAAGTTGTGATGCTTTTCCTGTGCTTTAAAGGCAATTCCGATTTACCTCTTGAAATATGTTTTGTTCAATTCTGCCTCATTTTCAAGTCTGCTTTGTTGCCTTCCCTCAACAGATTTTTGGAAGAGAGTTATCCTTTATAACTCTGCAGGTTTGTGAATTGCTGTGCCCCTGAGCTCCAATTTTCAAATCCCATTTTTGGGAGCTGACCGCAAATCCACAATTTTGCTTCACGACCTATACTGGTTCCAGGCGTGGCTATACTGTTCCCTGCGGGTGGCTGAGGCTTTGGTTAATTCTTCTTCCTGACGTGAATTTAGAGTGACAAGTGCCCGTCCAAATGCCTACATCTACTCTCTGATTGGTTCTCCCTCTTCCCTTTCATCCTCTGCACAATTAGCAAACTTTGCAAACCAGGAGGATATAGGGGCTGGCTCTTCTAAGTTGGGATTTTGATAGTAAAGCAGTTTGAATGTCAAACTGAGCACAAGGAGAGGAAAAATTAGGAGACATTTAAAAACATTCCACCATCACAGGGTGTCCATTCTCTAGGTTTCCCATACATGTTATAACTGTAGTGATCTTCCCTTCTACCTGGAGATTTGGGACCCATGGAATGGTGGCATGCATTGCTACGTTAAAGGGTCTGCATTTTCTCTCCCAATCTCACCAGTCCTCTCAGTCCCAAGTGTCCAGCCTTAAGTCTCATCCAGCTGTCTTTGCAGATAGGGTCATTCCAGGTTTCATCAGAACCCCTGAAGGAATTGTGTAAGAATTTCGCTGTTTTTTTTTGTTTTGTTTTTGAAATTCATTTTTATAATGAGGTTGAACTGATTTTCACTGACGTGTTTATGCCGGTCTAGACACACTTGATTCCCTTACGGTGACATATCAATACATAGGTTTTAAGATTCTTACTAGTCAGATATATTCCTCTGCGGGGAATAGGGGTTTTGAGTCCCGTTCACTGAGGAAGGTGTAGGTCTTTTCTATTCTGTATTTGGTTTATGGAATGGTACCTGTGCTAATATCAAACTCTGGTTTTATGCATCACCCCACCTCTCCTTTCCCCTTAAGAAGGTATAAGAGTGTTTTCTAAATGTGAGTCTCTGTTCTATTTCTTAATTCAGTTCATGTGTTGTGATATTGACATTCCCTCTGTAAGTGATATCTTATGATAAGGTTCTTTTTCTGTGTGACTAATTTCACTTAGAATCATCATACCTAAATCCACTCATTATGCTGCTACTGGCCTTATGACATTGATTTCACGTCTGAGTGATATTCCATTGTACAAATTTACCACAAGTTCTTTATGCATTTCTCTTTTTCCTGGGATATTTTAGGTGTACCGAAGTTGAGGTTCTTGAATGCAGAACAGCCCTAATCTTTGGGGTGCATGTGTCTTGTCGATATTTAGTCTTCCCAAGTTATATGCCCATGAGTTGAAGTCCCCTTTGCTCGGGGGCTTTGTATTTTAGATGTTTTAGGAAACAGCATACACTTCTTCAGAGTGGCTCTTGGATATTTATACCCCACCCATCATCGTGACTAGGATCCCTGTTCTCCATGGCCTCTCCAGCATTTCTGGTTTGTACACATTTTTTGGATGGCCTTTCTGAGCAGTGGACATTGAGACTTATTTGTTGTGCGGATTTGCATTTCCCGCTTGCTTGGTTGGCCAAAAACTCTGTATGTGTTTTTTTCCTGAAGATATTCACGAAAAAAACGCATACACCCTTTTGCCCAACTGCATCATTTGAGAAATTCTGCTGCTTTTCATATGCTTTAAATGTGAGTAGAATCTACCTTTTGAAATCTGTTTCCTGCAATTCTGCCTCTCATTCAGATCCTCTTCGTTGCCTTACCTGAATATATTTTTGGACGTTGGTTATCATTTATATCTTTGCAGGTCTTTGAATTGTCTGCTCCTGAGCTCCATTTTGCAACTGGCTTTTTTGTGAGCTGGCCGCCAAAAATTTGATTGCTTCTGGCCCTATTCTGGTTCTGAGGAGGCAGGCTGAGCCTACGGTTAATTCTTCTTCCTAATGGGAAATTAGAGTGACATGTGCCTGTCAGAACTCCTACAGCTAATCTCTCATTGGTTCCCCCTCTTCCCATTTATCCTCTGCAGAAATTGCAAACTGTGTGAAACAGGAGGTTAAAGGTGCTGATTCTCCAAGTGGGGAGATTGTTAGTAATGTGGCTGGAATGGCGAACCCCAGCACCAGGAGATCAAAAATGAGGTGCATTTTAGACACCTTTCCTGAGCATACGGTGTACATTCATCTCGGTTTCCCAGGCATGTTTTCGCTGTCAGAAGATTCCCATGAACCTGCAGATTTGGGACCCATGGAATGGGTACCAGGCAGTATTACTTTAAAAGGTCTGCATTTCCTCACCCAGCCTCTCTAACATCTCTTAGTCTGCATAGCTTCCAGCCTTATATATCATCCTGCTGTGGGTCTACATTTGTTCAATCCCTGTTACATTGTAGCCCTTCAACAATTGTTGTAAGAATTTTTGTCTGTCTCACTGTTTTTATAAATATTTTAAAATTTATTTTTATATTGGTTACAGCTGATTTTCAAAGCTCTGTTTTTTGCTGCTGTACTTCCACTTGATTAATGTACTGTGAGGCAACAATAAATTATTTTTCAGATGCTTATGAGTCATATGTATTATTGTCCACTGACTTGAGTGGGCTGAGTGCAGTTCTTTGAGGTACCGTGTAGGCCTTGTCAGTTATTCAATTTGGTACTGGAATGGTATCTTTGCTAATTTCAACCTCCTGGATAATACCTCACCATTCCCCACCTTTCCCATTTAGCAGCCTTATGTCTATTTTCTACATATTTGACTATGTTTCTGTTTTGTAGTTTATTTCATGTGTAGCCATTTTTGATTCCACCTTTAAGTGACATCTTATGATATGTGTCTTTTTCTTTCTGACATATGTCACTTAGAATGATCGTATGTAACTCCTCCAGAGTTGTTACAACTGGCCTTATTTCATGGATTTCTGGATGAGTAATATTCCACTCTACATAAGTACCCCATCTCTTTTATCCATTTTATCCTTCCAGGGACATTTAGGTTATATCTAAGTGGAGGCCCTTTTTAACAGAGAGGTGGTAAACGTTGGCGTGCCTGTTTTCTGTCCATTTTTGTTTTTCCCAAAGTATACGCCCATGAGTGCAAGTGCCCTATGCTCTGTAGCTCATCTTTTAGATGTTTTAGCAAACACAATACACTTCTCCAGAGTGGCCGTTGGCAAATTACATTTCCACTATCAGCCTCACAGGGCTTCCTTTTCTCCTCACCCTGTCCTGCATTTCTGGTGTTTACACTTTATGTGGATGGCCCTTCTGACTGATGTGAAGTGATACATTTTGTAGTATTGATTTTCAGTGTCCACCTGTTTGGTTGGATAAAAAGTGTGTGTGGCCTTTACTTGAATATATTCAGAAAAAATGCATACGCCCTTTTGGGCCAACTGCATCCTTGGCGATGTTCAGCCCCTTTTCTTGTGCTTTAATGGGGAGTCCTTTCTACCTCTTCAAATCTGTTTCCTGCCACTCTCCCTTGCTTACAAGTCCTTTTCTGTGACTTACCTCAAGACATTTGTCGACGATAGATATTTTCAACTCTGCAGTTTCATGAATTTTAGTGCCCCTGAGTTCCATTTTTCAACTTGTGTTTTTGGAAACTAGACACAAAACAGCAGGATTTCCTCTAGCCCTATTCTGTTCCCGTGGGCAATTCTAGCCTTTGATGTATTTGTCTTCCGGATTGGAAATTAGAGTGGCATGTGCCTGTCCGAACACCTAAGACTTCTCTCTAAATTTTTCTCATCCTTCCGCTTCATCCTCTGGACAAATTCCAAACTGTGTGCAACAGGATGTTGACGGTGCTGATATCCCCAAGTGAGGAGATTGTTAGGAAAGATGCTGGAGGTGTGAACCCGAGCACCTGGCGATGAGGAGATGAGGTGCCTTTTCCAAACTCTTTCCGATCAAATGGTGTACCATCCTCTAGGTGTGACAGGCATGTTTTAGCTGTAGGAAGGGTCCCGTGCATGTAAGGAGAACACCAGGTATTTTTCCAAATCAGTGCCTCCCCGAACCCCAAACTGGGGAATTTTTAAGCTACGGCTACACGTATGTCCATTAAGGGCCTTGGGAAATAGGCAGAGCCCAAACTTTAGATGATTGAAATCTTCAGGGTCAGAATCGCTCACCATCGGCCTTGCTTAGGTTACATTTTATCTTTCATTGACAGATGATGTCAATAAAAATATCGATTCTTTTTCAGATTATTTCCCCTTATAGGTTATTGCAAAATATTCAGTTAGTTCCCTGTGCTATACAGTAGTTCCTTGTTGATGATCTATTTTATACATAGCAGTGTGTATGTGTTAATCCCAAACTGTTAATTTATCCCTTCTCCTACCTTTCCCCTTTGGTAATAATAAATTATAAGATTTTATACTTCTCAGAAATGGGGGAGCTGAAAGAGAGGTATCCTTTTCAATGGAAAAGCATTCAAAACAAGATTGAAGCTTCAGCCAAGAGTATTCGATGTACATCCATGGAAATAAATCACTTCATTTCTCTAATGTTGACCTGACAAATAAGACAGACGTCTTCACTGAACTTGCTTATAGTAAAGTGATGGAAATATCAAAGGTAAGTCTTAGAAACATCTTATTTTACCTGAGCATTATACACTGCTCTATGTTAACTACAGTTTGCCTCACACATCTGTTCATTGAAGTTACAATGTTCTCAATTTCTGTTACTGATCCCCCAGAGTGGACCCCAACAGGAGTCCCCATGCCCAGTGTCATTGGAGCCAACAGATCAAGACTGAGTTTGCTTCAGAAGCAAAGGAAACATTATTTTGAAAACAGAATGGAGAGGTGAGAGCGTGCACGCCCCCATGGGCTGTGGGCTGGACTGCTGTGTAGGGATCCCGGCAGCGTCAGTGGGAGGGAGGGGATGGAGCTCTCGAGGGCTGGGTTGGCTGCAGCTCAGGCTCTATGCCATGGAGTCTGCATGGGAACCCGCTAGCTGACGTGTCGACCCAGCCATTCTGCACTAGGAAATCGGGTCTGAAGTGCCGGGTGTGGGACCTCTGCATGCGGAACCCTAGGAGCACGTGAAATTAGACAAAGCGCAAAGGAAAAACAGCTTAGACTTTATTTTATTGCCCAGATTCTTTATTTATCTCCCAGGCATTTTTAATGAACGTTGCCGGAGACGAACACCTCCTCTGCTTTTTGTTCCATTCCTCATTCTTGGGGTGTTGAGGGTGCAGACCCCTCTTTTGTAAGTGCTTCATGCTGTGGTGGGAGCCCTGATACATGGGGGGAGGGGCAAAACGTCTCCCCACCAGCCTCCAGGTGAGGTTGATTGTCCCAAGGGCTCCTGCCTCACTTCTCGTCCGCCTGAGCACCAGCATTGGAAGTGTTATAGATTCTAATGACCTTTTAGGGTCCAGGAAAGAGATGTGCAGAGATGCTGAGGTGGCAGGTTTCACCCCACCCCACATTTGTTCGGCGACCTTAGGCTGACGGTTTTTGCCAGCCTAGATACTCTGACCTGTACTCTGTGCTTTCTATAATTAGGTCCCTGAATTAATGTACAAACAGCACCATGTGTCAGAACCCTGGCCGCACAACTCCCAGACAGTCCAGGGTCAGTGGTGATCCAGGACCATGACGTCCACTGAGTCAACGGCCTTTAGAAGTAGCCAGCAGTACAGCCGGTCATATTGGCCACCATCACTGCGGTGTCTGTTGGGTTTTCTATGGTGAAAGCATGATATACGTTTCCCCCGCCAAGCTTATTAGCTCCCCTCTGGGTACAGTAAGTCCTGCAAGCAGTAGTCTGCTCTTTCGGGGCACAGTCTTGTTGTTTTCTGAGAGAAACTCCAGGTCAAGTGATGGTAACACGAGTAATCTTAGGGGCCCGTTGCGCCCGTTTGTCTCTCTAGAGGTTGGAGTTGGAGAGCCTCCTCACTCGAGGTCAGTGTGTCCACAGAGTGACCCCTGCAACTTCAGGGCATGATGGGTGGTTAGGATCACCACGTGGGGTCTTTTTCCCTTAGGAGGGAGCTGGCCTTGCGGGCTGCTGATTTCTAGCTTTTTAGATACCCCAGTATCCTGGTCTGATGAGTTGGTGGGCAAAGCCCTTGGTGACCATAGTTTATCATACCTGAAGGGCATTCTTGTGTTGCTCCATTTCAAGTGGTCCCAGTTTTTGCACTAAGGCTCCAAGGGCGATTAACCTTTGACCGGGTATGTAAAGGTCAAAGGGCTTAGCTAAATTAGGGAGTTCCTGGGCAAGGGTCTGAATTGACTGCTCTTTCCATTCTTGAAAGGCTGTTCCTGGATTCTATTCAAAAGGATCATCATCTTTTCGTGTCAGTGTTCCATGTCGAGGCCCAGCTATTAGATTGTAGTTAGGGATCCAGATGCAGAAAACCTTGGCCTCCCCAGGAACCCCTAAGCTGTCTTCTAGTTTTAGAAGAGGTAAGGCTGCAAATGGCTTCTTCCCTATCCTGGGATGCGTTTCTCCGAATATCTGTGAGAATGAAGCCCAGGCATGTCACCTGAGCCTGGGATATTTGAGCCTTTTTCTTGGACACCTTGTATCCTTTCTTGCCTAGGTAGTTCAGAGGCGTCTTTAGTAGGCCTGGCGATCAGAATGTCATCTGCATATTGAAGGAGGGTTCCCTTTTACAGAGGTAGAACGTTTAGGTCTTTAGAGGTCATTTCCCCAATGATGGTGTGGGGATTTTTGTACCGTTGGGGCAGGACGGCCCAGCATTATTGCTTTTGTTGCATGTTGTGTCCTGCCACTCACAAGCCAAAAATTCTTGTCACTCTGAGATGAATGGAATACAGAAGAAGGCATCATTGAAGTCTAATACAGAATGCCATGGCCTGGTGGATGGTAGAATGAGCAGCAGGGTGTAGGAAATAGGAGCTACTGGATGTATATCCTCGGTGGCTTCACTGACTATCCTGATATCCTTTACCAGGTCTCCAGCAGCCCATGGGGCTCTCGTGGTCAGGCCAATCCCAGAATATGGAGCTCACCTGGGCTGCACCCCTCACCCCACTGCCCACGGGGCTCTCATGGTCAAGTCCCTCCCGGGGTATGGAGCTCACCTGTGCAGCTACCCAGCAGCCCATGGGGCTCTCATAGTCAGGCCCTTACCAGGATACAGAGCTCCCCTGGGCAGGTACCCCATCAGGGCTGGACACACAGGAACTGTGCACATAGCCCACCTTGCAGAGAACCCCCAGCTCACCTGTCGCTCACAGCTGACACAGAACACCTCAGAGCAGGACTTGAACTAACAAACAGCAGCTCTGACAGGTCTGTGACCCTGGCTATCACTCTGTGCAGCCTCTCTCTGCCTGGTCTTCCAGACACTTCTACTGCAGCCAGGGCACCAGGCCTCTGTCTCCACCCACCATCACTCCTCTCCCTGACTCCTGGGTTCCTCTCATTAGGATAGGGTTTTCTTGAAGTTGTTTTCCACTCATGGACCAGATAAAATGATAAGAAAACAAGCCGCAGCTGCAGCCCCTTGTCTAGCCTGACTCTCAAGGGCCCACACCTGTTCCTTGGGCCTGGCCCGTTTAGCAAGGTTCATTTTCTGCAACTGTGAGCCCCTGAGGGGTGAGGATTGGCTGATTTGGGCAGCCTGACACTGCCTGCCCGCCCTCTCCAGGTGTGCCTGGGTTGAGGTCAATATAAACACCTCTCCAGTCAGCAAGAGCCCCTGTAGCTGTGCCTGACGCCATATTCTCTGCCCCGTCAGCAGTGTCAGGGCTGGGGTGGTGGGAGGGAGTGAGGGGACGTGGCTTTGTGGGTGGCCCAGTGTGAGTGGGGCTCTGCTGGACTTTCTGCAGGAGTTGCCAGGCTGCCACCTGCTAAAGAAAAGGATGTGTCATCCATACCTGCCTCTGGAATTTCTCCCCAGGCAGAGGTGAGGAAGTAAAAAAGCAGTGGGGGCCGTGGCAGGAGGGGTATCTCAGGCAGGGAAATGGAAAGCTTCCAGAAGAGCATCTGGGGCCAGGACCATCCTGACTGGCCTGCAAGCACCAAGTCGGCCTGCGTGCTGTCGCTGGTGTGGCTCCACAGCCCTTCCTCTAGGCTTGCAAGTGCTTGTACATATTCAGGTGTTTTACCTGGAAAGGGTGGGAAGAGTTCAGCTGCAGCAGGACTGGGGCTCAGCTCACATTTACTCACAGACGCCTCGACACAGTCCCCAGCTTTGCAATGAGGATGCTCCTTGTGGGGGGGAGTGCTGCTGACTGCATGGGAGACGACTTCCCACCTCTGACCAACTTAAGAATTTTTTACCACTGGAGCAAGTGCCCTGATACGATTTTCCTCTGTATAACTGGTGGGTTCTGTTTTTTTGTTTGTTTTTATTTTTTTCTTTTTTTTTCTTTTTGGTTCAAGGTAGATTTTATTTATTCCTCTTTTTTTTTTAATTTGAGATATAAACATGGAAATAATGCATTAATATAAAGATGTCTATGTGAACGGAAAAACTTTTTTTCTGTTTTAATTTATTAAATGTTATTTATTTATTTTTATTTTTTAAATTTTTTTATTTCTTTTATACAGCAGGTTCTTATTGGATATCTATTTTATACATATAAGTGTGCACATGTGAATCCTAGTCTCCCAATTCTTCCCACCACCACCCTCACATGGTGTTCCCCCCTTGGTGTCCATATGTTTGTTCTCTACATCTGTGTCTCTATCTCTGCCCTGCAAACCGGTTCATCTGTACCATTTTTCTAGGTTCCACATATATGCATTAATATACAATATTTGTTTTTCTCTTTCTGACTTACTTCACTCCGTATGACAGTCTCTAGATCCATCAAGGTCCCTACAAATGACCCAATTTCATTCCTATGTATGGCTGACTAATATTCCATTGTATATATCTACCCCATCTTTATCCATTCGTCTGTCTGTGGGCACTTAGGTTCCTTTCATTACCTGGCTATTGTAAATAGTGCTGCAATGAACATTGTGGTGAATGTGTCTTTTTGATTTATGGTTTTCTCTGGGTATATGCCCAGTAGTGGGATTGCTGGATTATATGGTAATTCTATTTTTAGTTTTTTAAGGAACCTCTATACTGTTCTCCATAGAGACTGTATCGATTTACATTCCCAACAATAGTGGAAGAAGGTTCCTTTTCTCCACACCCTCTCCAGCATTTGTTGTTTGTAGATTTTCTGATGATGTGATGTGATAACTCATTGTACTTTCGATTTCCATTTCTCTAATAATTAGTGATGTTGAGCAGATTTTCATGTGCATACTGGCCATCTCTATGTCTTCTTGGAAGAAATGTCTATTTCGATCTTCTTCCATTTTTGTATTGGGTTGTTTGTTTAATTAATATTGAGCTGCATGAGCGGTTTATATATATTGGAGATTAATCATTTGTCCATTGATTCGTTTGCAAATATTTTCTGCCATTCTGAAGGTTGTCTTTTCGTCTTGTTTGTAGTTTCCTTTGCTTTGCAAAAGCTTTTACGTTTCATTAGGTCCCATCTGTTTAGTTTTCTTTTATATTTCATTACTATAGGAGGTGGATCAAAACAGATCTTGCTGTGATTTACGTCAGAGTATCCTTCGTAAGTTTTCCTCTCAGAGTTTTATACTATCCGGTCTTACACTAAGGTCTCTAATCCATTTTGAATATATTTTTATGTATGGTGTTGGGGAGTGTTCTAATTTCATTCTTTTACATGTAGCTGTCCAGATTTCCCAGCACCAATGATTGAAGAGACTGTCTTATCTCCATTGTATAGTCTTGCATCCTTTGTCATAGATTAGGTGACCATAGGTGTGTAGGTTTAGGCCTGTGCTTTCTTTTCTTTTTCCTTTTACACGTTTATTGGAGTATAATTGATTAACAATGGAGTGTTCGTTTCTGCTGTATAAAAAAGTGAATCAGCTATACATATACAAATATCACCAGATCCCCTCCCTCTTGCATCTCCCTCCCACACCCCATATCCCACCCCTTTATGTGGTCACAAAGCACCGAGCTTATCTACCTGTTCTATGTGGCTGCTTCCCAGTAGCTATCGGTGTTACATTTTGTAATGTATTTATGTCCATGCCACTCACTCACTTCGTCCCAGCTTACCCATCCCCCTTCCGGTGTCCGCAAGTCCTTTCTCTATGTCTGTGTCCTTAATCCTGTCCTGCCACTAGGTTCTTCAAAATCTTTTTTTTTTTCTTCATTAGATTCTGTATATCTCTGTTAACATACAGTATTTGTTTTTCCCTTTCTGACTTACTTCACTGTTTAGGACAGATTCTAAGTCCATCCACCTCAGTACAAATAACTCAGTTTTGCTGCTTTTTATGGCTGAGTAATATTCCATTGTGTATATGTGCCAGATCTTCTTTATCCATTCATCTGTCGATGGACACTTAGGTTGCTTCCATGTCCTGACTATTGTAAATAGAGCTGCAATGAACATTTTTGTACATAACTCTTTTTGAATTATGGTTTTCACAAGGCAAATGCCCAGTAGTTGGATTGTTGTGTCGTATGGTACTTCTATTGTTAGTTATTTAAAGGAACCTCCGTACTGTTCTCCCTAGTGCCCATATCAATTTACATCCCCACCCACAGTGCAAGTGTGTTCCCTTTTCTCCAATAAAGGCCTCTCCAGCATTTATTGTTTTGTAGATTTTTTTGATGATTGCCACTCTGACTGCTGTGAGGTGATACCTCACGGTAGTTTTGATTTGCATTTCTCTAATGATTAGTAATGTTCAGCATCCTTTCATGTGTTTCTTGGTAATCTGTATATCTTCTTTGGAGAAATGTCTATTTAGGTCTTCTGCCCGTTTTTGGATTGGGTTGTTTGTTTTTGTGATATTGAGCTACATGTGGTGCTTGTAAAGTTTGGAGATTAATCCTTTGTCAATTGCTTCATTTGAAAATATTTTCTCCCATTCTGAGGGTTGTTTTTGCATCTTGTTTATGTTTTCCTGTACTGTGTAAAAGCTTTTAAGTTTCATTAGGTCCTATTTGTTAATTTCTGTTTTTATTTCCATTTCTCTAGGAGGTGGGTCAAAAAGGATCTTGCTGTGATTTATGTCATAGAGTGTTCTGCCTATGGTTTCCTCTAAGTGTTTTATAGTGTCTGGTCTTATATTTAGATCTCTAATCAATTTAGAGTTTATTTTTGTGTATGGTGTTATGGAGTGTTCTAATTTCATTCTTTTATGTGTAGGGGTCCAGTTTTCCCAGCACCAATTACTGAAGAGACTGTCTTTTCTCCATTGTATATCCATAGCTCCTTTGTCATAGATGAGATAGCCATAGGTACGTAGGTTTCTCTCTGGGCTTTCTGTCCTGTTCCATTGATCTGTGTTTATGCCAGTCTACATAAACTTGATTCCATTATGGAGACATATAAATACATAGGTTTCAAGGTTATTACCAGTCAGATATATTCCTCTTCAGTGAATAGGGTGTTTTGTGTCCAGTTCATTGAGAAAGGAGTAGGTCTTGTCTATTACATATTTGGTATATGGAATGGGATCTGTGCTAATTTCAAACTCTTCTTTTACACATCACCCCACGTCACCTTTCCCCTTAAGGAGGAATAAGTGTGTTTTCTAAATGTGTAATTCTGTTCACTTTTGAAATTCAGTTCATGTGTAGCCATGTTTACATTCCCTCTATAATTGAGATATTACAATAAGTTTCTTTTTTCTTTGTGGCTCATTTCACTTAGCATCATCGTACCTAAAGCCACTCATTATGCTGCTATTGGCCTTATGACATTGATTTTATGTCTGAGTGACATTCCATTGTATATAAGTACCACAACATCTATATCCATTTTTTTTTCCTTTCCTGGGATATTTAAAGTGGACCGAAGTCGAGGTTCTTGTAAACAGAGCAGCCCTAAACTTTGGGCTGGCTGTGTGTTGTGGATTTTTAGTTTTCCCAAAATACACGCCCATGAGTGGAAGTGTGCTATGCTCTGTAGCTCTGTTTTAGAAAACAACATACAGTTCTCCAGAGAGGCTTTTGGCAATTTACATCCTGTCCATCGGCGTAACAAGGCTCCCTTTTCTCCATGGCCTGTCCTGCATTTGTGGTTTTTACACTATTTGCGGATGGCCCTTTTCACAGGAGGTAAGGGACACTTCTCTTTAGTGTGGATTTGCAATGCCTGATGGCTTGCTTAGCCAAAAAGGGCGTATGCCTTTTTTCCCAAATATATTCAAGAAAATACACATACTCCCTTTTCAGCCAAGGGCAACATTGTCGAAGTTCTGTCGCTTTTCATGTGCTTTAAAGATGACTCCAATCTACCTCTTGAAATCTGTTTCCTTCAATTCTGCCTTGCATTCCAATCATCTTCACTGTCTTACCTCAATATATATCTGGATGATAGTTGTCCTTTATAACTCTGCAAGTTTGTGAATTGCTGTGCCCCTGATTTCCATTTTTCAACTCGCCTATTTGTGAGCTGGCTGCAATACCGCAGGAAGGCTTTAGGCCCTAGTCTGGTTCTGGGGCTTCAGGTTGAGCCTTTGGTTAATTCTTCTTCCTGATGGGAAACTAGAGTGACATGTGCCCATCCAAACACCTACAGCTAATCTCTCATTTATTCCCCCTCTTCCTGTTCATCCTCTGCACAATTTGAAAACTGTGCATAACAGGAGGGTAAAGGTGCTGACACTCCAAGTGGGGAGATTTTTAGTAATGCAGATGGAATGGCAAAGCCGAGCACGACAAAAGGAAAAAATGAGGTACCTTTTAGAAAACTTTCCCAATTACACAGTGTATCATCCACTGGGTTTCCCATGCATGCTTTAACTGTAGGAAGATTCCCTTAAACCTGGAGAGTTGGGACCACTAGAATGGGTAGTACACAGTATTGCTCTAAGTGGTGTTCTTTTGCTCACACAACCTCAACAATCTTGTCAGCCCCAAGTGTCCAGTTTTATGTCTCATCCAGCTGTGGGTGTAAAGGTGGACAATCCAGGTTGCATCACAGGCCCTGAACATAATTCTTAAGGCTTTCTCTCTTTTTCGCTGTTTTTGCATTTTGCTTTTGAAATTTATTTTTATAAGGGTGTTTAGCTGAATTTCAGGGCTGTGTTCATGTTGTTATACACACACATGATTCCTTTATGGAGACATGAGAATACATATGTATTAAAATTCTTGGAGTCAGATATATTCCTCTGCAATGAATATGGGGTGTTGAGTCCAGTTCATTGTGCGGGGAGTAGGTGATGTCTATTACATACTTGGTTTATGTAACGTTATCTGTGCTAATTTAAAACTGTGGTTTTATGCATCAACCCACTTCGCCTTTCCCCTTAAGCAGGCAGAATATTGTTTCTTATGTGTGTGACTCTGTTGTGTTTGTAATTCAGTTCATTCGTAACCATGTGTAAATTCCCACTATGAGTGATAACTTATGATGAGATTCGGTACTCTGTTATCTTTCCAAACTCAGTTCATGTGTAGCCATGTTACAGGACCTTCATAAGTGATATCTTATGATAAGTTTCTTTTTCTGTGTGACTTATTTCACTTAGAAACATCGTACCTGAATCCACTCATTTGGCTGCTACTGGCCTTATGCCATTGATTTCTTGGCTGAGGAATATTCCATCGTACGTAAGGACAACAATTTCTTGTACCATTTTTGTTTTTCCTGGGATATTTAAGGTGTCCCCATGTTGAGGTTCTTGTAAGCAGTGCAGCCCTAAATATTTGGGTGGCTCAGTCTTATTGATTTTCAATTTTCCCAAGGTATATTCCCTAGACTGGAAGTGCCCTTGGCTCTATAGCTCTGTTGTTTACTTGGTTTAGGGAACACAACGCACTCCTCCAGAGAGGCAGTTGGCAATTTACATCCCGTGCATCAGCATAACAAGGTTCCCTGTTCTCCAGGGCCTGTCTTTCCTTTCTGGTTTTTACACATTTTGCTGATGTCCCATTTACCGGTGGGAAGTGATACTTCTTTGTAGTGCAGATTTGCATTGTCCGCTTGTTTGTTTGGCCAAAAGGGGCGTATGCCTTTTCTCCTGAATATATTCAGGAGAAAACGCATATGCCTCTTTTGGCCAAGTGCATCATTGTCGAAGTTGTGCCCCTCTTCCTGTGCTTTACAGGTGATTCCAACGTACCTCCTGAAATCTGTTTCCTGCTATTCGGCCTTGCTTTCAAGTCCGCCTCGGTGCCTTCCATCAACAGATTTTTGGACGATAGTTGTCCTTTAAACTCTGCCAGTTTGTCAATTGCTATGCCTCTGAGGTCCTTTTTCAACTCGTTTTTTTTGAGCTGAACGCAAGTCCAAAATATTGCTTCACGACCTATACTGGTTCATAGTGCGTGGCTGAGACTTTGGTTAATTCTGCTTCCGGCCGGGAAATTAGAGTGACATGTCCCCGTCCAAATGCCTAACAGCTACTCTCTCATTGGTTCTCCCTCTTCCCTTTCATCCTCTGCCAATTTGGCAACCTGTGAGAAGCAGGAGGTTAAAGGGGCAGTCTTTCCAAGTTGGGAGATTGATAGTAAAGCAGTTGCAAAGTCAAACCAGAGCACCAGGAGAGGGACTATTCGTTGAGTTTTAGAAACCTTTCGTATTCAACGTGTGTCCATTCTCTAGGTTTCCCGTACATGTTATAACTGCAGTAATATTCCCTTCAACCTGCAGAGTTGGGACAAATGGAATGGGGGCCACTCATTATTGCTTTAAAGGGTCTGCATTTTCTCACCCAGTCTCACTAATCCTCTCAGTCCCAAGTGTCCAGCCTTATGCCACATCCAGCTGTCATTGTAGATAGGGTCATTCCACATTTCATCAGAGACCCTGAAGGAATTGTAAGGAATTTCCCTGTTTTTTTGTTTTGTTTTTGAAATTCCTTTTTATAGTGAGTTTGAGCTGATTCTCGCTGCCATGTTTATGCCAGTCTAGACACACTTGATTCCCTTATGGAGACATATCAATACATAGGTATTATGATTCTTACTAGTAAGATATATTACTCTGCGGTGAATATGAGGTGTTGAGTCCCTTTCACTGAGGAAGGAGTAGGTCTTGTCTATTCCGTATTTTGTTTTTGGAACGGTACCTGTACTAATATCAAACTCTGGTTTTATGCATTACCCCACCTCTCCTTCCCCCTTAAGAAGGCATAAGGGTGTTTTCTAAATGTGAGACTCTGTATTCTTTCCTAACTCAGTTCATGTGCAGCCATGTTTACATGATCTTCAAAAGTGATATCTTATGATAAGTTTCTTTTTCTGTGTGACTTATTTCACTTAGAATCATCGTACATGAATCCACTCATTTTTCTGCTACTGGCCTTATGACATTGATTTTATGGCTGAGGGATATTCCATCATATGTAAGTACCACAATTTCCTGAACCATTTTTGTCTTTCCTGGGATATTTATGGTGTACCCAAGTTGAGGTTTTTGTAAGCAGTGCAGCCCTGAATATTTGTTTCGATCTGTCTTATTGATTTTCAGTTTTCCCAAGGTATATTCCCTAGATTGGAAGTGCCCTTGGCTCCGTAGCTCTGTTGTTTACTTGTTTTAGGGAACACAATGCACTCCTCCAGAGAGGCAGTTGGCAATTTACATCCCGCCCATCAGCATAACAAGGCTACCTGTTCTCCAGTGCCTGTCTTGCCTTTTTGGTTTTTACACATTTTGCGGATGTCCATTTGGACCGGTGGGAAGTGATACTTCTTTGTAGTGCAGATTTGCATTGCCCGCTTGCTTGCTTGGCCAACAAGGGCATATGCGTTTTCTTCTGAATATATTCACGTGAAAACCCATTTGCTCTTTATGGCCATTTCCATAATTTTCGATGTTGTGATGCTTTTCCTGTGTTTAAATGTGTTTCCAATGTACCTCTTGAAATCTGTTTCATGCCATTCTGCCTCATTTTCACTTCCACCTCGTGGGTTTCCCTCATCAGATTTTTGGAAGAGAGTAGTCCTTTATAACTCTGTAGGTTACTGAATTGCTGTGGCCCTGAACTCCTTTTTTCATCTTGCGTTTTTGTTAGCTGACCTCAAATCCACAGTTTTGCTTCTGGAACTATACTAGTTCTGGGGGGGCAGGCTGAGACTTTGGTTAATTCCTCTTCGTGACGGGAAATTAGAGTGACATGTGGTCATCCAAATGCCTACAGCTACTCTCTCATTGGTTCTCTCTCTTCCCTTATATCCTCTGCACAATTTGCCAACTGTGTGAACCATGATGTTATAGGGGCTGACTCTCCAAGTTGTGAGAGTGATAGTAAAGCAGTTGGAATGTCAAACTGGAGCACAAGGAGAGAAAAAATTAGTAGAGTTTTAGAAAACTTTCACCATAAGTCGGTTTCCATTCTCTAGGTTCCCATACATGTTATAACTGTAGTGATATTCCCTTCTACCTGGAGAGTTGGGAACCATGGAATGGGTGGCAGGCATTATTGTTTTAAAGGGTTTGCATTTTTTCACCCAATCTCACCAATCCTCTCAGTCCCAAGTGACCAGCTTTATGCAACATCCAGCTGTCATTGTAGATAGGGTCATTCCAGGTTTCATCAGAACCCCTGAAGGTATTGTGTAAGAATTTTACTGTTTTTATCTTTTGTTTTGAAATTCATTTCTATAGTGGGTTTGAGCTGATTCTCACTG
The DNA here is from genome assembly GCF_025265405.1 of Mesoplodon densirostris. NCBI lineage: Eukaryota > Metazoa > Chordata > Mammalia > Artiodactyla > Ziphiidae > Mesoplodon > Mesoplodon densirostris. The sequence goes on along the minus strand of NW_026778195.1, from coordinate 8,939,861 downwards.
CCATGTTTATGTCGTTCTAGACACACTGCGTTCCCTTATGGAGACATATCAATATATAGGTGTTAAAATTCTTACTAGTCAGATATATTTCTCTGCGGGTAATAGGGATGTTGAGTTCCGTTCACTGAGGAAGGAGTAGGGCTTGTCTCTTCTGTTTTTGGATTATGGAACATTACCTGTGCTAATATCAAACTTTTGTTTTGTGCATCTCCCCACCTCTCTTTCCCCTTAAGCAAGCGTTAGAGTGTTTTCTAAATCTGAAACTCTGTTCTCTTCCCTAATTTAGTTCATATGTAGCCATGTTTACATTCACTTCATAAGTGATATCTTATGTCAGAATGCACTATGGCTCTTGTCACAATAATGCTCCATGACCCCTGTCATCACCATGCTCCATGCCCTGGTTATCACAATGCTCCATGTCCCTTGTCATCACAATTCTCCACGTCCTTGACATCACAATGCTACAGGACACTTCTCATCACAATGTTACATGCTCTTGTAATCTCAATTCTCCATGCACTTGACCTTGCAATGCTCCATGCACTTGTCATCACAATGCCCCATGCACTTGTCATCACAATGCTCCATGACCCCTGTCATCACAATGCTCCGTGAAACCTGTCATCACAATGCTTCATGCCCCTTGTCATTACAGTGCTCCATGATGCTCGACATCACAATTACCCAAGGTCTTCTCATCACAATGCTCCACGGTTTTGCCATCACCATGCTCCATGCCTTGTCATCTCAAAGCTCAATGTCCCTTGTCCTCAAAATTCTCCATGTCCTTGTCATTACAATGCTCCATGGCACTTCACATAACAATGTTTTATGCTCTTGTCATCACAATACTCCATGCACTTGTCACAGCATTGCTCCATGACCCCTGTCATAGGAAGCTCCATGCGATTTTCATCACAATGTTTCACGACCTGGACATTAAAATTATCAATGTCCCTTGATATAACAATGCTCCATGCACTTGTCATCACAATGCTCCTTTACTTTGTCACAACAATCCTCCATGACACTTGGCATCACAATGCTCCATGATATTGTCATCAAACTGTAACATTACATATTTCATCACAATGCTCCCTGACAACTTTCTTCACAATAATCCATGACCTTGTTATCACAGTGCTCCATGCCCTCGTCATCACAATGTGCCATGCCCACTCTTATCACAATAATCCATGAAACTTGTCAGACTAATGCTCCATGCCACTTTTCATCTCAATGCTCCATGAACGCTGTCATCACAATGCACCATGCCCATCATCATAATGCTTCAGGCTATTGTCATCACAATGAAATCAAAATGCTCCATGACCTTCTGTCAACACAATGCTCCAAACCCATGTGACCACAATGTTCCATAACACTTGTCATCACAATGCCCCATGACGCTGGTCAGCACAATTATCCATGGTCTTCTCATGACAATGCACCATGACTTTTGTCATCACAATGCTCAATACACTTGTCATCACAATGCTCTCTGACTATTGCCGTCAGTATGCACATTGAACTCTTTCATGACAAGGCTCCATGCCTTTTTCATCACAATGACCCATGCCCTTTTCATCACAATGCTCCAAGACCCCTGTGATCACAATGCTCCTTGCACTTGTCATCACAAATCTCCATGACGCATGTCATCAGAATGCTCCATGGCCTTCTCATCATAATGTTCCATGCCCTTATCATCACAATGCTCCAAGACCCCTGTAATCACAATGATCCCTGCACCTTTTCATCAGAATGCTCCACGAGACATGTCATCACAAGGTTCCATGGTCTTCACATCACAGTGCTCCAAGACCTTTTCATCACAGTGCTCCATTCCCTTGTCATCACAATGCTCCATGACCCCTATCATCACAATACTCCATGAACATTTTCAGCCCAATGCTCCATGACACTTCTCATCAAAATGATGCATGCCCTTTTCATCCCAATGCTCCATGACCCATGTATTCCCAATGCTCTGTGACGCTTGTCATCACAGTGCTCCATGACACATATCATAACAATGCTCCATGCCTTTTTCAGCAAAATGCACCATGACCTTGTCATTACGATGCTCTATGCGCTTGTCATCACAATAATCCATTACCAATGCAATCACAATCCTCCATGAACTTTGGGATCACATTGCTTCATGCCCTTTTCATCACAATGCTCCAAGCTCCTTGATATCAAATGAGCCATGACCTCTGTCATCACAATGCTCCAATCCCTTGTGATCACAATGTTCCATAACACTTGTCATCACAACGCTCCATGATGCCTGTCATTACAATACTCCATGCACTTTTCATCACAATGCTCCATGACATTGTGATCAAAATACTCCACAGGCTTGTCATCAGAATGATCCATGACCCTTGTCATCACAATTCTCCTTGCACTTGTCAGCACAATGCGCCTTGACCCTTGTCATCATAATGCTCCAAGCCATAGTCATCACAATGCTCCATTACCTTTGTCATCAGAATCCTCCATGACACTTTGCATCACAATGCTCCATGCCATTGTCATCACAATGGGCCCTTATATATGTCATCACAATGCTCCCTGACACCTGTCTTCACAATACTGCATGACCTGGTCATCACAATGCTCCATGCCCTTGTCATCACAATGCGCCATTCCAACTGTCATCGCAATAATCCATGAAACTTATTAGACCATTGCTCGATGCCCTTGTCATCACAATGCTCCATGCCCTTGTTATCACAATGCTCCATGACCCCTGTCATCACAATGCTCTGTGACTCCAATCATCACAGTGCTTCATGACCTTTGTCATCACAATGGTCCATGCCATCATCATCAACAGTCTCTGTAACAATTTTAACCACAATGCTCCATGAACTTTTCATCACAATGCTCCTTGACACTTGTCATCACAATGCTCTATGCCTTTATCAGCACAATGCTCCATGACATTTGTCATCAAAGTGCTCCATGCGCTTGTCATCAAGGTGCTCCACAAACTTGTCATCACAATGCTCCATAAAATTTGTCATCACAATGCTCCATGCACTTCTCATCAAAATGCTCTCTCACCACTGATATCACAATGCTACATCACTATTTGTCACAATACTCCCTCACCCTTGTCATCACAATATTCTATGAGTCCTGTCATCACAATGCTACATGCACTTATCATCACAATGTTCGATGACCCCTGACATCACAATGATCCATAACACATGTCATCAAAATGTTCCATGACACTTTTCATAAAATTGCTCCATGACCCTGTCATCAGAAAGCTCCATGCCCTTCTCATCACAATGCACAACGCCCTTGCCATCAAAATGCTCCATGACATTTGTCATCACAAAGATCCATGACACTTGGCATCACAATGCTCCATGTCATTGTCATCACAATGCTCCATGAACGCTCTCATCACATTGCACCATGCCCTTCTCTTCACAAAGCTACATGACAAATGTCATCAGAATGCTCCATGGCCTTCTCATCACAATGATCCATATCCTTGCCATCACAATGCTCCATTACCCCAGTCATAACAGTGCTCCATGACCCCTGCCATCACGATGTTCCATTGCCTTGTCATCACATAGCTCCATGACCCTTCTTATCACAATGCTCCAAGAACACTGTAATCACAATGCTGTATGCCCCTTTTCATCTCAATGATCCATGAACACTGTTATCACAGTACTCCATGTCCTTTTCATTACAAAGCTCCATGACCTTTGTCTTCACAATTCTCAATATACTTGTCATCACAATGCTCCCGGACACTTGTCCTCAGAATGCTCCTTGATCCCTGTCACGAAAAGGCTTCATGCCTTTTTCATCACAATGCCCCATTCCATTTTCATCACAATACTCCATGCCATTGTCATCAAAATACTCCACAAGCTTGTCATCAGAATGCTCCATGACCATTGTCATCACAATTCTCCATGCACTTGTCAGCACAATGCTCCCTGACCCTTGTCGTCACAATTCTCCAAGCCATTATCATCACAATGCTCCACTACCTTTGTCATCAGAATCCTCCATGACACTTGGCATCACAATGCTGAATGCCATCGTCATCACAATGGGCCATTTCATATGTCATCACAATGCTCCCTGACACCTGGCTTCACAATAATGCATGACCTGGTCATCACAATGCTCCATGCCCTTGTTATCACAATGCTCCATGACCCCTGTCATCACAGTGCTCCGTGACTCCAGTCATCACAATGCTTCATGACCTTTGTCATCAGAGTGGTCCATGCCCTCGTCATCAACAGTCTCTGTGACCATTTTAACCACAATGCTTCATGAACTTTTCATTACAATGCTTTTTGACCCTTGTCATCACAATGCTCTATGCCTTTCTCAGCACAATGCTCCATGACCCTTGTCATCACAATGCTCCATGCGCTTGTCAGCACAATGCTCCATGACACATGTTATCACAATGCACCATGCGCTTGTCATCACAGTGCTCCACAATCTAGTCATCACAATATCCCCATAAAATTTGTCATCACAATGCTCCATGCACTTCTCATCAAAATGCTCTCTCACCACTGATATCACAATGCTACATCACTATTTGTCACAATACTCCGTCACCCCTGTCATCACAATGTTCCATGACTCCTGTCATCACAATGCTACATGCACTTATCATCACAATGTTCGATGATCCCTGACATCACAATGTTCCATAAGACCTGTCATCAAAATGTTCCATGACACTTTTCATCAACTTGCTCCATGACACTGTCATCACAATGCTCCATGCCCTTCTCATCACAATAAACAACGCCCTTGCCATCAAAATGCTCCATGACCTTTGTCATCACAAAGATCCATGACCCTTGGCATCACAGTGCTCCATGTCATTGTCATCACAATGCTCCAGGCCTTTGTCAGCAAAATGCTACATGACGTTGTCATTACAATGCTCTATGCGCTTCTCATCACAATACTCCATTACCATTGTCATCACAATCCTCCATGAACTTTGGAAACACATTGCTTCATGCCTTTGTCATCACAATGTGCAAAGACCACTGTAATCACAATGGTCCATGCCCCTTTTCATCAGTATGCTCGATGAGATTTGTCATCACAAGGCTCCATGGTTTCTCATCACAATGCTCCAGGACCTTGTCATCACGTTGCTTCACGAATTGTCATGAAAATTCTCAATGGCCCGTTTCATCATAATGCTCCAAGCCCTAGTCATCACAATGCTCCTTTAAATTTGTCATCACAATCCTCCATTACATTTGGAATCACAATGCTCACTGCCATTGTCATCGCAATGGACCATGACATATGTCATCACAATGCTCCCTGACACCTGTCTTCACAATACTCCATGACCTTCTCATCACCATGATCCATGCCCTTGTCATCACAATGCACCATGTCCACTCTCATGACAATAATCTATGAAACTTGTCAGACCAAAGTTCCATGCCCCTGACATCACAATGCTCCATGCCCTTGTCTTCACAATGCTCCATGACCCCTGTCATCACAATGCTCCTTAACTCCAGTCATCACAATGCTTCATTATATTTGTCATCACCATGGTCCATGCCTGCGTCATCAGAAGGATCTGTGACCTTTGTAACCACAATGCTCCATGAACTTTCCATCACAATGCTCCGTGACTCCTGTCATCACAGTGCTCCATGCTTTTGTCAGAAAAATGCTCCATGACACTTGTCATCTCAATGTGCCACGCGCTTTTCATAACAACGGTCCAAAAATTTGTCATGGCAATGCTCCATGAACTTTGTAATCACAATGCTCCATGTCCTTCTCATCACAATGCTGCATTACCCCTGTCATAACAATGCTCCGTGACCCCTGCCATCACAATGTTCCACGGCCTTGTCATCACAATGCTCCATGACACTTGTCATCACAATGCTCGAAGACCCCTGTAATCACAATGCTCCATGGCCTTGTCATCACAAACCTCCATGACACATGTCATCAGAATGTTCCATGGCCTTCTCATCAAAATGCTCCATGCCCTTGTTTTCAAATTGCTTAATGACCGCTGTAATCACAATGCTACATGCCCCTTTTCATCTCAATGCTCCATGAACCCTGTCATCACAATGCATCATGCCCATAATCATAATGCTTAAGGCAATTGTCATCACAATGAAATCAAAATGCTACATAACCTCTGTCATCACAATGCTCCACATCGTTGTGATCACAATATTCCATAACACTTATCATCACAACACCCCATGACGCTCATAATCACAATTATCCATGGTCTTCTCATCACTATGCTCCATAACCTTTGTCATCACAATGCTCAATACACTTGTCATCACAATGCTCCCTGACGCTTGTCGTCAGTATGCTCCTTGAACACTGTCATGACAAGGGTCCATGCCTTTTTCATCACAATGATCCATGCCCTTTTCATCAAAATGCTCCAAGACACCTGTAATCACATTGTTCCATACACTTCTCATCACAGTGCTCCATGACACATTCATCAGAATGCTCCATGTCCTGCTCTTCAAAATGCTCCATGCCCTTGTCATAACAATGCTCAAAGACCCCTGTCATCACAATGCTCCATGCCCCTTTTCATCAGAATACTCCATGAGACTTGTCATCACAAGTCTCCATGGTCTTCTCATCACAATGCTCCAGGACTTTGTCATCACCATGCTCCATTACCTTGTCATCACAATGTTCCATGACCCCTGTCATCACAGTACTCCATGATCATTTTCAGCCTAATGCACCATGACCTTCTCATCACAATGCTCCATGACCAATATCATCACAATGCTCCAGGACCACTGTCATCACAACACTCCATTACCCCTGACAACACAGTATTCGGGAACTCTTGTCATCACAATGCGCCATGACACCTGTCATCAAAATACTCCATGAACATTTTCAGCCCAATGTTCCATGACACTTGTCATCACAATGATCCATGCCCTTGTCATCCCAATGCTCCATGACCCCTGTATTCACAATGATATGTGACGCATGTCATCACAGTGGTCCATGACACCTGTCATCACAATGCTCCATGCCTTTGTCAGCAAAATGCTACATGACATTGTCATTACAATGTTCTATGTGCTTGTCATCACAATACTCCAATACCATTGTCTTCAAAATCCTCCATGAACCTTGGGATAACATTGTTTCATGCCCTTGTCATCACAGTGCTCCATGATCCTTGAAATCAAAATGATTCATGACCGGTTTCATCACAATGCTCCAATCACTTGTGATCACAATGTTCCATAACACTTGTCATCACAACGCTCCATGATGCCTGTCATCAAAATACTCCATGCCCTTTTCATCACAATGCTCCATGACCTTTGTCATAACAATTCTCAATACACTTGTCATCACAATGCTCCCTGACACTTGTCGTCAGAATGCTCCATGAACCCTGTCACAAAAAGGCTCCATGCCTTTTTCATCACAATGCCACATGCAGTTTTCATCACAATGCTCCATGCCATTGTCATCCAAATACTCCACAAGCTTGTCATCAGAATGCTCCATGACACTTGTCATCACAATTCTCCATGCACTTACCAGCACTATGCTCCCTGACCCTTTTCATCACAATGCTCCAAGCCATTGTCATCACAATGTTCCATTACATTTGTCATCAGAATCCTCCATGACACTTGCATCACAATGCTCCATGCCATTGTAATCACAATGGGCCATTACATATGTCCTCACAATGCTCCCTGACACCTGTCTTCCAATACTGTATGACCTGGTCTTCACAATGCTCCATCCCCTTGTCATCACAATGCGCCATTCCAACTGTCATTGCAATAATCTATGAAACATATTAGACCAATGATCCATACCCTTGTCATCACAATGCTCCATGCCCTTGTTATCACAATGCTCCATGACCCCTGTCATCACAATGCTCCGTGACTCCAGTCATCACAGTGCTTCATGACCTTTGTCATCACAATGGTCCATGCCCTCGTCATCAACAGTCTCTGTGACCTTTTTAACAATAATGCTCCATGAACTTTTCATCACAATGCTCTTTGACCCTTGTCATCACAATACTCTATGCCTTTCTCAGCACAATGCTCCAAGACCGTTGTCATTACAATGCTCCATGTGCTTGTCAGCACAATGCTCCATGACACATATCATCACAATTTGCCATGCGCTTGTCATCAAGTGCTCCACAATCTTGTCATCACAATGCTCCATAAACCTTGTCATCACAATGCTCCATGCACTTCTCAACAAAATGCTCTCTCTCAACTGATATCACAATGTTTCATCACTATTCATCACAATACTCCCTCAGCCCTGTCATCACAATGTTCTATGACTCCTGTCATCACAATGCTACATGCACTTATCATCACAATGTTCGATGACCCCTGACATCACATTGTTCCATAACCCCTGTCATCAAAATGCTCCATGACCCTATTCATCAAAACGTTCCATGTCCCCTGACATCACAATGCTCCATGACCCCTGTCATCACAATGCTCCATGCCCTTTTCATCACAATGCTCCATGCCATTGTCATCACAATAATCCATAAGCTTGTCATCAGAATGCTCCGTGACACTTGTCATCACAATGCTCTATATGCACTGTCATCACAATGCTCCATACCCCTTGTCATTACAGTGCTCCATGACGCTCGTCATTCACAATTATCCATGGTCTTCTCATCACAATGCTCCACGCCCTTGTCATCTAAATGCTCCATGACACTTGTCATCTCAATGCTCCATGGCCACTCTCATCACAATGCTCCATACCCCTTGTCATTATAGCGCTCCATGACGCTCGTCATCACAATTATCCATGGTCTTCTCATCACAATGCTCCACGGTCTTGCCATCACAATGCTCCATGCCCTGGTCATCACAATGCTCCATGTTCCCTATCATCACAATTCTCCACGTTCTTGGCATCACTATGTTCCATGACACTTCCCATCACAGTGTTAAATGCTTTGTCATCACAATACTCCACAAGCTTGTCATCAGAATACTCCATGACCCTTGTCATCACAATGATCCATGACCCCTGTCATCACAATGCTCTATGAGACGTATCATCACAATGCGCCATGCCACTTGTCATTACAGTGCTCCATGATGTTCGTCCCCAGAATTATCCATGGTCTTCTCATCACAGTGCTCCACGGTCTTGCCATCACAATGCTCCATGCCCTGGTCATCTCAATGCTCCATGTCCCTTGTCATCACAATTTTCCACGTCCTTGTCATCACAATGCTCCATGACATTTCTCATCACAATGTTACATGCTATTGTCATCACAATTCTCCATGCACTTGTCATTGTAATGCCCCATGACCACTGTCATAGCAATCTCCATGCCTTTGTCATCACAAAGCTTCATGACCTTTTCATCAAAATTCTCAATGGCCGTTGTCATCACAATGCTCCATGCCCTTGTCATCACAATGCTCCATGACCCTTGTCATCACAATGCTCCAAGCCCTTATCATCACAATGCACCATTACCTTTGTCATCACAATCCTCCATAACACTTGGCATCACAATGCTCCATGCAATTGTCATCACAATGGAACATGAAATATGCTATCACAATGATCACTGACACCTGTCTTCACAATACTCCATGACCTTGTCATCACAATGCTCCATGCCCTTGTCATCACAAAGTGCTATGCCCACTGTAAACACAATTATCCATGAAACTTGTCAGACCAATGCTCCATGCCCCTGTCATCACAATGCTACATGACACCATTCATCAAAATGCTCCGTGTGTCCCATCATCACAAGGCTTCATGACCTGTGTCATCACAATGGTGAATGCCCTCATCATCACAAGGCTCTGTGAAATTTGTCACCACAATGCTCCATGAACTTTTCATCACAATGTTCCATGTCATTGTCATCACAATTCTCCATGAACGCTCTCATCACATTGCTCCATGACTTGTCATCACAAAGCTCCATGATGCATGTCATCAGAATGCTCCATGGCCTTCTCATCACAATGTTCCATGCCCTTGCCATCACAAAGCTCCATTAGCCCTATCATAACAATGCTCCATGACCCCTGCCATCACGATGTTCCATGGACTTGTCATCACAAGGCTCCATGACGATTCTCATCACAATGCTCCAAGACCCATATAATCACAATGCTCCATGCCCCTTTTCATTTCAATGATCCATGAACCCTGTCATCACAATGCACCATGCCCATCATCATAATGCTTCATGCTATTGTCATCACAATGAGATCAGAATTCTCCATGACCTCTGTCATCATAATGCTCCAAACCATTGTGATCACAATGTTGCATAACACGTATCATCACAACACCCCATGACGCTCGTCATCACAATTATCCATGGTCTTCTCATCACAATGCTCCATGACCTTTGTCATCACAATGCTCAATACACTTGTCATCACAATGCTCCTTGACACTTGTCGTCAGTATGCTCCTTGAACCCTGTCATGACAAGGTTCCATGCCTTTTTCATCACAATGTTCCACGCCCTTGTAATCACAAAGCTCCATGATGCATGTCATCAGAACGCTCCATGGCCATCTCATCCCAATGCTCGATACCCTTGTCATCAGAATGCTCCACGACTCCTGTAATCACAATGCTCCATGCTCCTTTTCATCAGAATATTCCATGAGACTTGTCATCACAAGTTTCCATGGTCTTCTCATCACAATGCTTCAGTACCTTGTCATCACAATCCTCCAGGATCCCTGTCATCACAATACTCCATGAACATTTTCAGCCCAATGCTCCTTGACCTTCTCATCACAATGCTCCATGACCCCTGTGATCTCAATGCTCCATGACCCCTGTCATCACAACGATCCATGAACCCTGACAACAAAATGATCCGGGACTCTTGTCATCAAAATCCTCCATGCCCTTGTCATCCCAATGCTCCATGACCCCTGTAATCACAATGCTCCATGACACTTGTCATCACAGTGCTCCATGAACCTTGTCATCACAATGCTCCATGCCTTTGTCAGCAATATGCTACATAATCTTTTCTTCAAAATGTTCCATGCGCTTGTCATCACAATCCTTCATGACCCTTGGGATCACATTGCTTCATGCCCTTGTCATCTCCCTCTTGCCGTTCTGGTTTTTACAGATTTTCAGATGTCCCTTTTGACCCGTGGGAAGTGACAATTCTTTGTAGTGTGGATTTGCATTGCACTCTTGCTAGATTGACCAAAAAGGGCGTATGCGTTTTCTCCTGAATATATTCAGGAGAAAAGGCATACGCCCTTTTTGGCCAAGTGCATCATTGTCAAAGTTGTGATTATTTTCCTGTGCTTTAAAGGCGATTCCAATTTACCTCTTGAAATATGTTTTGTGCAATTCTGCCTCATTTTCAAGTCAGCTTCGTTGCCTTCCCTAAACAGATTTTTGGAAGAGAGTAGTCCTTTATAACTCTGTAGTTTTGTGAATTGCTGTGCCCGTGAGCTCCAATTTTCAAATCCCATTTTTGGGAGCTGACCGCAAATCCACAATTTTGCTTCAGGACCTATACTTGTACCAGGGCTGGCTATACTGTTCCCTGTGGGTGGCTGAGGCTTTGGTTAATTCTTCTTCCTGACGGGAATTTAGAGTGACATGTGCCCGTCGAAATGCCTACGTCTACTCTCTGATTTGTTCTCGCTCTTCCCTTTCATCCTTTGCACAATTAGCAAACTGTGCGAACCAGGAGGTTATAGGGGCTGGCTCTACTAAGTTGGGAGATTGATAGTAAAGCAGTTGCAATGCCAAACTGGAGCACAAGGAGTGGAAAAATTAGGAGACTTTTAGAAACCTTTCGCCATCACAGGGTGTCCATGCTCTAGGTTTCCCATACACGTTATAACTGTAGTGATATTCCCTTCTACCTGGAGATTTGGGATCCATGGAATGGTGGCATGCATTACTACTTTAAAGGGTCTGCATTTTCTCTCCCAATCTCCAGTCCTCTCAGTCCCAAGTGTCCAGCCTTATGTCTCATCCAGCTGTCTTTTCAGAGAGGGTCATTCCCGGTTTCATCAGAACCCCTGAAGGAATTGTGTAAGAATTTCGCTTTTTTTGTGTGTGTGTTTTTGAAATTCATTTTTATAATGGGGTTGAGCTGATTTTCACTGACGTATTTATGCCGGTCTAGACACACTTGATTCCCTTACGGAGACATATCAATACATAGGTTTTAAGATTCTTACTAGTCAGATATATTCCTCTGCAGGGAATAGGGGTTTTGAGTCCCGTTCACTGAGGAAGGGGTAGGTCTCGTCTATTCTGTATTTGGTTTATGGAATGGTACCTGTGCTAATATCAAACTCTGGTTTTATGCATCACCCCACCTCTCCTTTCCCATTAAACAGGCATAAGAGTGTTTTCTAAATGTGAGACTCTGTTCTCTTTCTTAATTCAGTTCATGTGTTGTGATGTTGACATTCCCTCTGTAAGTGATATCTTATGATAAGATTCTTTTTCTGTGTGACTAATTTCACTTAGAATCATCATACCTAAATCCACTCTTTATGCTGCTACTGGCCTTATGACATTGATTTCACGTCTGAGTGATATTCCATTGTACAAAATTACCACAAGTTATTTATGCATTTCTCTTTTTCCTGGGATATTTAAGGTGTACCGAAGTTGAGGTTCTTGTATGAAGAGCAGCCCTAAATTTTGGGGTGCCTGTGTCTTGTCAATATTTAGTCTTCCCAAGTTATATGCCCATGAGTTGAAGTCCCCTTTCCTCCGGGGCTTTGTATTTAAATGTTTTAGGAAACAGCATACACTTCTTCAGAGTGGCTCTTGGATATTTATACCCCACCCATCAGCGTGACTAGGCTCCCTGTTCTCCATGACCTCTCCAGCATTTCTGGTTTGTACACATTTTTTGGATGGCCTTTCTGATCAGTGGACATTGAGACTTCTTTGTTGTGTGGATTTGCATTTACCGCTTGCTTGGTTGGCCAAAAACTCTGTATGCGTTTTTTTCCTAAAGATATTCACGAAAAAAACGCATACACCCTTTTGCCCAACTGCATCATTTGAGAAATTCTGCTGCTTTCCATATGCTTTAAATGTGAGTACAATCTACCTTTTGAAATCTGTTTCCTGCAATTCTGCCTCTCATTCAGATCCTCTTCGTTGCCTTACCTGAATATATTTTTGGACGTTGGTTATCATTTATATCTTTGCAGGTCTTTGAATTGTCTGCCCCTGAGCTCCATTTTGCAACTCGTTGTTTTTGTGAGCTGGCCGCCAAACCTTTGGATTGCTTCTGGCCCTATTCTGGTTCTGAGGAGGCAGGCTGAGCCTTTGGTTAATTCTTCTTCGTAATGGGAAATTAGAGTGACATGTGCCTGTCAAAACTCCTACAGCTAATCTCTCATTGGTTCCCCCCTTCCCATTTATCCTCTGCACAAATTGCAAACTGTGTGAAACAGGAGGTTAAAGGTGCTTATTCTCCAAGTGGGGAGATTGTTAGTAATGTGGCTGGAATGTCGAACCCCAGCACCAGGAGATCAAAAATGAGGTGCATTTTAGACACCTTTCCTGAGCACACGGTGTACATTCATCTCGGTTTCCCAGGCATGTTTTTGCTGTCAGAAGATTCCCTTGAACCTGCCGATTTGGGACCCATGGAATGGGTACCAGGCAGTATTAATTTAAAAGGTCTGCATTTCCTCACACAGCCTCTCTAACATCTCTTAGCCTGTATAGCTTCCAGCCTTATATATCATCCTGCTGTGGGTCTACATGTGTTCAATCCCTGTTACATTGTAGCCCTTCAAAAATTGTTGTAAGAATTTTTGTCTGTCTCACTGTTTTTATAAATATTTTAAAATTTATTTTTATATTGGTTACAGCTGATTTTCAAAGCTCTGTTTTTTGCTGCTGTACATCCACTTGATTCATGTACTGAGAGACAACAATAAATGATTTTTCAGATGCTTACGAGTCATATGTATTATTGTCCACTGACTTGAGTGGGCTGAGTGCAGTTCTTTGAGGTACTGTGTAGGCCTTGTCAGTTATTCAATTCGGTACTTGGAATGGTATCTTTGCTAATTTCAACCTCCTGGATAATACCTCACCATTCCCCACCTTTCCCATTTAGCAGCCTTATGTCTTTTTTCTACATATTTGACTATGTTTCTGTTTTGTAGTTTATATCATGTGTAGCCATTTTTGATTCCACCTTTAAGTGACATCTTATGATATGTGTCTTTTTCTTTCTGACATATGTCACTTAGAATGATCGTATGTAACTCCTCCAGAGTTGTTACAACTGGCCTTATTTCATGGATTTCTGGATGAGTAATATTCCACTCTACATAAGTACCCCATCTCTTTTATCCATTTTATCCTTCCAGGGACATTTAGGTTATATCCAAGTGGAGGCCCTTTTTAACAGAGAGGTGGTAAACGTTGGCGTGCCTGTTTTCTGTCCATTTTTGTTTTTCCCAAGGTATACGCCCATGAGTGCAAGTGCCCTATGCTCTGTAGCTCATTTTTTAGATGTTTTAGCAAACACAATACACTTCTCCAGAGTGGCTGTTGGCAAATTACATTTCCACTATCAACCTCACAGTGCTCCCTTTTCTCCTCGCCCTGTCCTGCATTTCTGGTGTTTACACTTTATGAGGATGGCCCTTCTGACTGATGTGAAGTGATACATTTTGTAGTATTGATTTCCAGTGCCCACCTGTTTGGTTGGATAAAAAGTGTGTATGGCCTTTACTTGAATATATTCAGAAAAAAATGCATACGCCCTTTTGGGCAAGCTGCATCATTGGCGATGTTCAGCCCCTTTTCTTGTGCTTTAATGGGGAGTCCTTTCTACCTCTTCAAATCTGTTTCCTGCCACTCTCCCTTGCTTACAAGTCCTTTTCTGTGACTTACCTCAAGATATTTTTCGACAATAGATATTTTCAACTCTGCAGTTTCATGAATTTTAGGGCCCCTGAATTCCATTATTCAACTTGTGTTTTTGGAAACTGGACACAAAACAGCAGGATTTCCTCTAGCCCTATTCTGTTTCCGTGGGCAATTCTAGCCTTTGATGAATTTGTCTTCCAGATTGGAAATTAGAGTGGCATGTGCCTGTCCGAACAACTAAGACTTGCCTCTAATTTTTTCTCATCCTTCCGCTTCATCCTCTGGACAAATTCCAAACTGTGTGCAACAGGATGTTGACGGTGCTGATATCCCCAAGTGAGGAGATTGTTAGGAAAGATGCTGGAGGGGTGAACCCGAGCACCAGGCGATGAGGAGATGAGGTGCCTTTTCCAAACTCTTTCCGATCAAACGGTGTACCATCCTCTAGGTGTGACAGGCATGTTTTAGCTGTAGGAAGGGTCCCGTGCATGTAAGGAGAACACCAGGGATTTTTCCAAATCAGTGTCTCCCCGAACCCCAAATTGGGGAATTTTTAAGCTACGGCTACACGTATGTCCATTAAGGGCCTTGGGAAATAAGCAGAGCCCAAACTTTAGATGATTGAAATCTTCAGGGTCAGAAGTGTTCACCATCGGCCTTGCTTAGGTTACATTTTATCTGTCATTGATAGATGATGTCAATAAAAATATTGATTATTTTTCAGGTTATTTCCCCTTATAGGTTATTGCAAAATATTCAGTGTAGTTCCCTGTGCTATACAGTAGTTCCTTGTTGATGATCTATTTTATACATAGCAGTGTGTATGTGTTAATCCCAAACTGTTAATTTATCCCTTCTCCTACCTTTCCCCTTTGGTAATAATAAATTATAAGATTTTATACTTCTCAGAAACGGGGGAGCTGAAAGAGAGGTATCCTTTTCAATGGAAAAGCATTCAAAACAAGATTGAAGCTTCAGCCAAGAGTATTCGATGTATATCCATGGAAATCAATCACTTCATTTCTCTAATGTTGACCTGACAAATAAGACAGACGTCTTCACTGAACTTGCTTATAGTAAAGTGATGGAAATATCAAAGGTAAGTCTTAGAAACATCTTATTTTACCCGAGCATTATACACTGCTCTATGTTAACTACAGTTTGGCTCACACATCTGTTCATTGAAGTTACAATGTTCTCAATTTCTGTTACTGATCCTCCAGAGTGGACCCCAACAGGAGTCCCCATGCCCAGTTTCATTGGAGCCAACAGATCAAGACTGAGTTTGGTTCAGAAGCAAAGGAAACATTATTTTTAAAACAGAATGGAGGGGTGAGAGCATGCACTCCCCCAAGGGCTGTGGGATGGGATGCTGTGTAGGGATCCCGGCAGCATCCTTGGGTGGGAGGGGATGGAGCTCTCGAGGGCTGGGTTGGCTGCAGCTCAGGCTCTATGCCATGGAGTCTGCATGGGAACCCGCTAGCTGAGGTGTCGACCCAGCCATTCTGCACTAGGAAATCGGGTCTGAAGTGCCAGGTGTGGGACCTCTGCATGCGGAACCCTAGGAGCACGTGAAATTAGACAAAGCACAAAGAAAAAACAGGTTAGACTTTATTTTATTGCCCAGATTCTCTTTTTATCTCCCAGGAATTTTTAATGAATGTTGCCGGAGACAAACACCTCCTCTGCTTTTTGTTCCGTTCCTCATTCTTGGGGTGTTGACTGTGCAGACCCCTCTTTTGTAAGTGCTTCATGCTGTGGTGGGAGCCCTGATACCTGGGGGGAGGGGCAAAGCATCTCCCCACCAGCCTCCAGGTGAGGTTGATTGTCCCAAGGCCTCCTGCCCAACTTCTCGTCTGCCTGAGCACCAGCACTGGAAGTGTTACAGATTCTAATGACCTTTAATGGTCCAGGAAAGAGATGAGCAGAGATGCAGCAGTGGCAGGTTTCACCCCACCCCACATTTGTTTGGCGACCTTAGGCTGACGGTTTTTGCCAGCCTAGATGCTCTGACCAGTAGTCTGTGCTTTCTTTAATTAGGTCCCTGAATTAATGTACAAACAGCACCATGTGTCAGAACCCTGGCCGCGCAACTACCAGACAGTCTAGGGTCAGTTGTGATCCAGGACCATGACGTCCACTGAGTCAACGGCCTTTAGAAGTAGCCAGCAGTCCAGCCGGTCATATTGGCCACCATCACCGCGGTGTCTGTAGGGTTTTCTATGGTGAAAGCGTGATATACGTTTCCCCCGCCAAGCTTATTAGCTCCCCTCTGGGTGCAGGAAGTCCTGCAAGCAGTAGTCTGCTCTTTCGGGGCACAGCCTTGTTGTTTTCTGAGAGAAACTCCAGGTCAAGTGATGGTCACATGAGTCATCTTGGTGGCCCGTTGCTCCCGTTTGTCTCTCTGGAGGTTGGAGTTGGAGGGCCTCCTCACTCGAGGTCAGTGTGCCCAAAGAATGACCCCTGCAACTTCAGGGCATGATGGGTGGTTAGGATCACCACGTGGGGTCCTTTTCCCTTAGGAGGGAGCTGGCCTTGCAGGCTGCTGATTTACAGCTTTGTAGATACCCCAGTATCCTGGCCTGATGAGTCGGTGGGCAAAGCCCTTGGTGACCATAGTTTATCATACCTGAAGGGCATTCTTGTGTTGCTCCATTTCAAGTGGTCCCAGTTTTTGCACTAAGGCTCCAAGGACGATTAACCTTTGACCGGGTATGTAAAGGTCAAAAGGTTTAGTTAAATTAGGGAGTTCCTTGGCAAGGGTCTGAATTGACTGCTCTTTCCATTCTTGAAAGGCTGCTTCTGGATTCTATACAAAAGGATCATCATCTTTCTGTGTCAGTGTTTCATGTAGAGGCCCAGCTATTAGACTGTAGTTAGGGATCCAGATGCAGAAAACCTTGGCCTCCGCAGGAACCCCTAAGCTGTCTTCTAGTTTTAGAAGAGGTAAGGCTGCAAATGGCTTCTTCCCTATCCTGGGATGCGTTTCTCCGAATATCTGTGAGAATGAAGCCCAGACATGTCACCTTAGCCTGGGATATTTGAGCCTTTTTCTTGGACACCTTTTATCCTTTCTTGGCTACGTAGTTCAGAGGCGTCTTTAGTAGGCCTGGGGATCAGAATGTCATCTGCATATTGAAAGAGGGTTCCCTTTTACAGAGGTAGAACGTTTAGGTCTTTAGAGGACATTTCCCCAATGATGGTGTGGGGATTTTTGAACCATTGGGGCAGGACGGCCCAGCATTATTGCTTGTGTTGCATGTTGTTTCCTGCCACTCACAAGCCGAAAATTCTTGTGACTCTGAGATGAATGGAATACAGAAGAAGGCATCATTGAAGTCTAATACAGAATGCCATGGCCTGGTGGATGGTAGAATGAGCAGCAGGGTGTAGGAAATAGGAGCTACTGGATGTATATCCTCGGTGGCTTCACTGACTGTCCTGATATCCTTTACCAGGTCTCCAGCAGCCCATGGGGCTCTCGTCGTCAGGCCAATCCCAGGATATGGAGCTCACCTGGGCTGCACCCCCCACCCCACAGCCTACGGGGCTCTTGTGGTCAAGTCCCTCCCAGGGTATGGAGCTCACCTGTGCAGCTACCCAGCAGCCCATTGGGCTCTCATAGTCAGGCCCTTACCATGATACAGAGCTCCCCTGGGAGGTACCCCAGCAGGGCTGGACACACAGGAACTGTGCACATAGCCCACCTTGCAGAGAATCCCAGCTCACCTGTCGCTCACAGCTGACACAGAACACCTCAGAGCAGGACTTGAACTAACAAACAGCAGCTCTGACAGGTCTGTGACCCTGGTTATCACTCTGTGCAGCCTCTCTCTGCCTGGTCTTCCAGACACTTCCAGTGCAGCCAGGGCACCAGGCCTCTGTCTCCACCCACCATCACTCCTCTCCCTGACTCCTTGATTCCTCTCATTAGGATAGGGTCTTCTTGAAGTTGTTTTCCACTCATGGACCAGATAAAATGATAAGAAAACAAGCCGCAGCTGCAGCCCCTTGTCGAGCCTGACTCTCAAGGGCCCACACCTGTTCCTTGGGCATGGCCCGTTTAGCAAGGTTCAGTTTCTGCAACTGTGAGCCCCTGAGGGGTGAGGATTGGCTGATTTGGCAGCCTGACACTGCCTGCCAGCCCTCTCCAGGTGTGCCTGGGTTGAGGTCAATATAAACACCTCTCCAGTCATTAAGAGCCCCTGTAGCTGTGCCTGACGCCATATTCTCTGCCCCGTCAGCAGTGTCGGGGCTGGGGTGGTGGGAGGGAGTGAGGGGCCGTGGCTTTGTGGGTGGCCCAGTGTGAGTGGGGCTCTGCTGGACTTTAAGCAGGAGTTGCCAGGCTGCCACCTGCTAAAGAAGAGGATGTGTCACCCATACCTGCCGCTGGACTTTCTCCCCAGGCGGAGGTGAGGAAGTAAAAAACAGTGGGGACCATGGCAGGAGAGGAATCTCAGGCAGGGAAATGGAAAGCTTCCAGAAGAGCATCTGGGGCCAGGACCATCCTAACTGGCCAGCAGGCACCAAGTCGGCCTACGTGCTGTCGCTGGTGTGGCTCCACAGCCCTTCCTCTAGGCTTGCAAGTGCTTGTACATATTCAGGTGTTTTACCTGGAAAGGGTGGGAAGAGTTCAGCTGCAGCAGGACTCGGGCTCAGCTCACATTTACTCACAGACGCCTCGACACAGTTCCCCAGCTTTGCAATGAGGATGCTCCTTGTGGGGGGGAGCGCTGCTGACTTCATGGGAGACGATTTCCCACCTCTGACCAACTTAAGAATTTTTTACCACTGGAGCTAGTGCCCTGATACGATTTTCCTCTGTATAACTGGTGGGTTCTGTTTTTTTTTTTTTTCTTTTTTTCTTTTTGGTTCAAGGTAGATTTTATTTATTCCTCTTTTTTTAAATTTGGAGATATAAACATGGAAATAATGCATTAATATAAAGACATCTATGTGAAGGGAAAACTTTTATTCTGTTTTATTTTATTAAATGTTATTTATATATTTTTAATTTTTAAAAAATTATTTATTTCTTTTATACAGCAGGTTCTTATTGGATATCTATTTTATACATATAAGTGTGCACATGTGAATCCCAGTCTCCCAATTCATCCCACCACCACCCTCACATGGTGTTCCCCCCTTGGTGTCCATATGTTTGTTCTCTACATCTGTGTCTCTATCTCTGCCCTGCAAACCGGTTCATCTGTATCATTTTTCTAGGTTCCACATATATGCATTAATATACAATATTTGTTTTTCTCTTTCTGACTTACTTCACTCCATATGACAGTCTCTAGATCCATCAAGGTCTCTACAAATGACCCAATTTCATTCCTATGTATGGCTGTGTAATATTCCATTGTATATAAGTACCACATCTTTATCCATTCGTCTGTCTGTGGGCACTTAGGTTGCTTTCATTACCTGGCTATTTTAAATAGTGCTGCAATGAACACTGTGTTGAATGTGTCTTTTTGATTTATGGTTTTCTCTGGGTATATGCCCAGTAGTGGGATTGCTGGATTATATGGTAATTCTATTTTTAGTTTTTTAAGGACCCTCCATACTGTTCTCCATAGAGACTGTATCGATTTACATTCCCAACAATAGTGGAAGAAAGTTCCTTTTCTCCACACCCTCTCCAGCATTTGTTGTTTGTAGATTTTCTGATGATGTGACGTGATACCTCATTGTAGTTTCGATTTCCATTTCTCTAATAATTAGTGATGTTGAGCAGATTTTCATGTGCGTACTGGCCATCTCTATGTCTTCTTGGAAGAAATGTCTATTTAGATCTTCCATTTTTGTATCGGGTTGTTTGGTTTATTAATATTGAGCTGCATGAGCTGTTTATATATATTGGAGATTAATCATTTGTCCATTGATTCGTTTGCAAATATTTTCTGCCATTCTGAGGGTTGTCTTTTTGTCTTGTTTGAAGTTTCCTTTGCTTTGCAAAAGCTTTTACGTTTCATTAGGTCCCATCTGTTTAGTTTTCTTTTTTATTTCATTACTATAGGAGGTGGATCAAAAAAGATCTTGCTGTGATTTATGTCAGAGTATCCTTCGTAAGTTTTCCTCTCAGAGTTTTATACTGTCCGGTCTTACATTAAGGTCTCTAATCCATTTTGAATATATTTTTATGTATGGTGTTGGGGAGTGTTCTAACTTCATTCTTTTAAATGTAGCTGTCCATATTTCCCAGCACCAATGATTGAAGAGACTGTCTTATCTCCATTGTATAGTCTTTCCTCCTTTGTCATAGATTAGTTGACCATAGGTGTGTAGGTTTATCCTTGGGCTTTCTTTTTTTTTTTTTTTCCTTTTACACGTTTATTGGAGTATAATTGCTTTACAATGGAGTGTTCGTTTCTGCTTTATAACAAAGTGAATCAGCTATACATATACAAATATCACCAGATCCCCTCCCTCTTGCATCTCCCTCCCACACTCCATATCCCACCCCTTTATGTGGTCACAAAGCACCGAGCTGATCTCCCTGTTCTATGTGGCTGCTTCCCAGTAGCTATCGGTGTTACATTTGGTAATGTATTTATGTCCATGCCACTCTCTCACTTCGTCCCAGCTTACCCATCCCCCTTCCGGTGTCCTCAAGTCCTTTCTCTATGTCTGTGTCCTTAATCCTGTCCTGCCACTAGGTTCTTCAAAATCTTTTTTTTTTTCTTCATTAGATTCCATATATCTCTGTTAACATACAGTATTTGTTTTTCCCTTTCTGACTTACTTCACTGTGTAGGACAGATTCTAAGTCCATCCACCTCAGTACAATTAACTCAGTTTTGCTTCTTTTTATGGCTGAGTAATATTCCATTGTATATATGTGCCAGATCTTCTTTATCCATTCATCTGTCGATGGACACTTACGTTGCTTCCATGTCCTGGCTAATGCAAATAGAGCTGCAATGAACATTTTTGTACATAACTCTTTGAATTATGGTTTTCGCAAGGCAAATGCCCAGTAGTTGGATTGTTGTGTCGTATGGTACTTCTATTGTTAGTTATTTAAAGGAACCTCCGTACAGTTCTCCCTAGTGCCCATATCAATTTAAATTCCCACCCACAGTGCAAATTTGTTCCCTTTTCTCCAATAAAGGCCTCTCCAGCATTTATTGTTTTGTAGATTTTTTTGATGATTGCCACTCTGACTGCTGTGAGGTGATACCTCATGGTAGTTTTGATTTGCATTTCTCTAATGATTAGTGATGTTCAGCATCCTTTCATGTGTTTCTTGGTAATCTGTATATCTTCTTTGGAGAAATGTCTATTTAGGTCTTCTGCCCTTTTTTGGATTGGGTTGTTTGTTTTTGTGATATTGAGCTACATGTGGTGCTTGTAAAGTTTGGAGATTAATCCTTTGTCAATTGCTTCATTTGAAAATATTTTCTCCCATTCTGAGGGTTGTTTTTGCATCTTGTTTATGTTTTCCTGTACTGTGTAAAAGCTTTTAAGTTTCATTAGGTCCCATTTGTTGATTTCTGTTTTTATTTCCATTTCTCTAGGAGGTGGGTCAAAAAGGAACTTGCTGTGATTTATGTCATAGAGTGTTCTGCCTATGGTTTCCTCTAAGTGTTTTATAATGTCTGGTCTTATATTTAGATCTCTAATCAACTTAGAGTTTATTTTTGTGTATGGTGTTATGGAGTGTTCTAATTTCATTCTTATATGTGTAGTGGTCCAGTTTTCCCAGCACCAATTACTGAAGAGACTGTCTTTTCTCCATTGTATATCCTTAGCTCCTTTGTCATAGATGAGATAGCCATAGGTATGTAGGTTTATCTCTGGGCTTTTTGTCCTGTTCCATTGATCTGTGTTTATGCCAGTCTACATACACTTGATTCCATTATGGAGACATATAAATACATAGGTTTCAAGGTTATTACCAGTCAGATGTATTCCTCTTCAGTGAATAGGGTGTTTTGTGTCCAGTTCATTGAGAAAGGAGTAGGTCTTATCTATTATATATTTTGTATATGGAATGGGATCTGTGCTAATTTCAAACTCTGCTTTTACACATCACCCCACGTCACCTTTCCCCTTAAGGAGGCATAAGTGTGTTTTCTAAATGTATAACTCTGTTCTCTTTTGAAATTCAGTTCATGTGTAGCCATGTTTACATTCCCTCTATAAGTGATATATAACAATAAGTTTCTTTCTCTTTGTGGCTTATTTCACTTAGCATCATCATACCTAAAGCCACTCATTAAGCTGCTATTGGCCTTATGACATTGATTTTATGTCTGAGTGACATTCCATTGTATATAAGTACCACAACATCTAAATCCATTTTTTTTCCTTTCCTGGGATATTTAAAGTGTACCAAAGTCGAGGTTCTTGTAAACAGAGCAGCCTTAAACTTTGGGCTGGCTGTGTGTTGTGGATTTTTAGTTTTCCCAAAATACACGCCCATGAGTGGAAGTGTGCTATGCTCTGTAGCTCTGTTTTGGAAAACAACATATAGTTCTCCAGAGAGGCTGTTGGCAATTTACATCCTGTCCATCGGCATAACCAGGCTCCCTTTTCTCCATGGCCTGTCCTGCATTTGTGGTTTTTACACTATTTGCGGATGGCCCTTTTGATTGGAGGTAAGGCATACTTCTCTGTAGTGTGGAATTGCAATGCCTGATGGCTTGCTTAGCCAAAAAGGGCATATGCATTTTTTCCCGAATATATTCAAGAAAATACACATACTCCCTTTTCAGCTAAGGGCAACATTGTCGAAGTTCTTTCGCTTTTCATGTGCTTTAAAGACGACTCCAATCTACCTCTTGAAATCTGTTTCCTTCAATTCTGCCTTGCATTCAAATCATCTTCACTGTCTTACCTCAATATATATCTGGATGATAGTTGTCCTTTATAACTCTGCAAGTTTGTGAATTGCTGTGCCCCTGATTTCCATTTTTCAACTCGCCTATTTGTGAGCTGGCTGCAATACCGCAGGATGGCTTTAGGCCCTAGTCTGGTTCCAGGGCTTCAGGCTGAGCCTTTGGTTAATTATTCTTCCTGGTGGGAAACTAGAGTGACATGTGCCCATGCAAACACCTACAGCTAATCTCTCATTTATTCCCCCTCTTCCTGTTCATCCTCTGCACAGTTTGCAAACTGTGCATAACAGGAGGGTAAAAGTGCTGACACTCCAAGTGGGGATATTTTTAGTAATTCAGATGGAATGGTGAAGCCGAGCACGACAAAAGGAAAAATGTGGTACCTTTTAGAAAACGTTCCCAATTACACAGTGTACCATCCACTGGTTTTCCCATGCATGTTTTAACTGTAGGAAGATTCCCTTAAAAATGGAGAGTTGGGACCACTAGAATGGGTAGCACACAGTATAGCTCTAAGTGGTGTTCTTTTGCTCACACAACCTCAGCAATCTTGTCAGCCCCAAGTGTCCAGTCTTACGTCTCATCCAGCTGTGGGTGTAAAGATGGTCAATCCAGGTTGCATCACAGGCCCTGAAAGTAATTTTTAAAACTTTCTCACTGTTTCACTGTTTTTGCAATTTGCTTTTGAAATTTATTTTTATAAGTGGGTTTAAGTGAATTTCAGTGCTGTGTTCATGCGGTTATACATAGACAGGATTCCTTTATGGAGACATGAGAATACATATGTTTTAAAATACTTAGAGTCAGACATATTCCTCTGCAATGAATAGGGGGTGTTGGGTCCAGTTCACTGTGCCAGGAGTAGGTGTTGTGTATTACATACATGGTTTATATAACGGTATCTGTGCTAATTTAAAACTGTGGTTTTATGCATCACCCCACCTCGGGTTTCCCCTTAAGGAGGCTGGAGATGTTTTCTAAATGTGTGACACTGTTGTGTTTGTAATTCAGTTCATGTGTACATTCCCGATATGAGTGATATGTTATGATAAGATTAGTTACATTGTTATCTTTCCTAACTCAGTTCATATGTAGCCATGTTTACAGGACCTTTATAAGTGATATCTTATGATAAGTTTCTTCTTCTGTGTGAATTATTTCAATTAGAATCATCGTAACTGAATCCACTCATTTTGCTGCTACTGGCCTTATGACATTGATTTCATGGCTGTGGGATATTCCATCGTATGTAAGTACCACAATTTCTTGAACCATTTTTGTCTTTCCTAGGATATTTAAGGTGTACCCAAGATGAGGTTCTTGTAAGCAGTGCAGCCCTAAATATTGTGGTGGATCAGGCTTATTGATTTTCACTTTTCCCAAAGTATATTCCCTAGACTGGAAGTGCCCTTGGCTCTGTAGCTCTGTTGTTTACTTGTTTTAGGGAACACAATGCACTCTTCCAGAGAGGCAGTTGGCAATTTACATCCCGCCCATCAGCATAACAATGCTCCCTGTTCTCCAGGGCCTGTCTTGCCTTTCTGGTTTTCACACATTTTGTGGATGTCCCTTTTGACCGGTGGGAAGTGATACTTCGTTGTAGTGCAGATTTGCATTGCCCGCTTCATTGCTTGGCCAAAAAGGGTGTATGCGTTTTCTCCTAAATATATTCAGGAGAAAACACATATGCCCTTTCTGGCCAAGTGCATCATTGTTAAAGTTGTGTCCCTCTTCCTGTGCTTTACAGGCGATTCCAAAGTACCTCTTGAAATCTCTTTCCTGCTATGCTGTCTCGCTTTCAGGTCGGCCTCGTTGCCTTCCATCAACAGATTTTTGGACGAGAGTTGTCCTTTATTACTCTGCCAGTTTGTGAATTGCTGTGCCCCTGAGCTCCATTTTTCAACTCGTTATTTGTAAGCTGACCGCAAGTCCAAAATTTCGTTGCAGGACCTATACCAGTTCCCGGCAGGGGGATGAGTCTTGGTTAATTCTTCCTCCCGTGCAATTAGAGTGACATGTGCCAGTCCAAATGCCTAACAGCTAATCTCTCATTGGTTCTGCCTCTTCCCTTCAATCCTCTGCCAAATTGACAACATGTGGGAACCAGGAGGTTAAAGGGGCTGTCTTTGCAAGTTGGGAGATTGATAGTATAGCAGTTGGAAAGTGAAACTGCAGCACAAGGAGAGGGATTATTAGTTAGGTTTTAGAAACCTTTCGTATTCACAGTGTTTCCATTCTCTACGTTTCCCGTATATGTTAAAGCTGTAGTAATATTAACTTCAACTTGGAGATTTGGGACCCATGGAATGGTGGCCACACATTTTTGCTTTAAAAGGTCTGCATTTGCTCACCCAATCTCACCAATCTTCTCAGACCCAAATGTCCAGCCTTATTCCACATCCAGCTGTCGTTGTAAATACGTTCATTAGAGGTTTCATCAGAGACCCTGAATGAATTGTAAAGAAATTCCTTGTTTTTTTGTTTTGTGTTTGAAATTCCTTTTTATAGTGGGTTGTAGCTGATTCTCACTGACATGTTTAAGCCAGTCTAGACACACTTGATTCCCTTACGGAGACATATCAATACATAGGTTTTAAGATTATTACTAGTCAGATATATACCTCTGCGGGAAGTATGGGAGGTTGAGTCCCTTTCACTGATGAATGTATAGGTCTTGCCTATTCCATATTTGGTTTTTGGAATAGTACCTGTACTACTATCAAACTCTGGTTTTACGCATCAACCCACCTCTGCTTCCCCCTTAAGAAGGCATAAGAGTGTTTTCTAAATGTCAGAGTCTGTTCTCTTTCCTAACTCAGTTCCTGTGTAGCCTTGTTTACAGGACCTTCATAATGATATCTTAGTATAAGTTTCTTTTACTTTGTGACTTATTACACTTAGAATCATCATACCTGAATCCACTCATTTTGCTGCTACTGGCCTTATGACATTGACTTCATGGCTGAGGGATATTCCATCGTACGTAAGTACCACAATTTTTTGATCCATTTTTATATTTCCTGGGATATTTAAGGTGTACCCAAGTTGAGGTTCTTGTAAGCAGTGCAGTCCTAAATTTGGGGGTGGCTCTATCTTATTGATATTCAGTTTCCCCAAGGTATATTCCCGAGACTGGAAGTGCCCTTGGCTCTGTAGCTCTGTTGTTAACTTGTTTTATGGAACACAGTGCACTCCTCCAGTGAGGCAGTTAGCAATTTACATCCCGCCCATCAGCATAATAAGGCAACTTGTTCTCCAGGGCCTGTCTTGCCTTTCTGGTTTTTACACATTTTGTGGATGTCCCTTTGGACCGGTGGGAAGTGATACTTCTTTGTAGTGCAGATTTGCATTGCCTGCTTGCTTGCTTGGCCAAAAAGGGCGTATGCGTTTTCTCCTGAATATATTCAGGAGAAAACGCATACGCCCTTTTTGGCCAAGTGTATCATTGTCGAAGTTGTGCCCCTCTTCCTGTGCTTTACAGGCAATTCCTACGTACCTCTTGAAATCTGTTTCCTGCTATTCTGCATCGCTTTCACGTCGTCCTCATTGCCTTCCATCAACAGATTTTTGGACGATAGTTGTCCTTTATTACTCTGCCAGTTTGTGAATTGCTATGCCCCTGAGCTCCATTTTTCAACTCGTTTTCTGTGAGCTGAACACAAGTCCAAAATTTTGGTTCAGGACCTATACTGGTTCCCGATGGGTGGCTGAGACTTTGGTTAATTCTTCTTCCTGCCGGTAAATTAGAGTGACATGTGCCCGTCCAAATGCCTAACAGCTACTCTCTCATTAGTTCTCCCTATTCCCTTACATCCTCTGCAAATTTGGCAACCTGTGTGAACCATGAGGTAAAAGGGGTTGTCTCTCCACGTTGGGAGATTGATAGTAAAGCAGTTGGAAAGTCAAACCGGAGCACCAGGAGAGGGACTACTCGTTGAGTTTTAGAAACCTTTCGTATTCGCAGTGTATCCATTCTCTAGGTTTCCCGTACATGTTATAGCTGTAGTAATATTCCCTTCAACCTGGAGAGTTGGGACCCATGGAATGGGGGCCATGCATTATTGCTTTAAAGGGTCTGCATTTGCTCACCCTATCTCACCAATCCTCTCACTCCCAAGTGTCCAGCCTTATGCCACATCCAGCTGTCATTGTAGATAGGGTCATTCAAGGTTTCATCAGAGACCCTGAAGGAATTGTAAAGAATTTCCCTGTTTTTTTGTTTTGTTTTTGAAATTCCTTTTTATAGTGGGTTTGAGCTGATTCTCGCTGCCATGTTTATGGCAGTCTAGGCACACTTTATTCCCTTATGGAGACATATCAATACATAGGTTTTAAGATTCTTACTAGTTAGATCTCTTCCTCTGTGGGAAATATGGGGTTTTGAATCCCTTTCACTGAGGAAGGTGTAGGTCTTGTCTATTCCATAGTTGGTTTTTGGAACAGTAACTGTGCTTATATCAAACTCTGGTTTTATGCATCACCCCACGACTCCTTCCCCCTTAAGCAGGCATAAGAGTGTTTTCTAAATGTGAGACTCTGTTCTCTTTCCTAACTCAGTTCATGTGTAGCCATGTTTACAGGATCTTCATAAGTTATATCTTATGATAAGTTTCTTTTTGTGTGTGACTTATTTCACTTAGAATCATCGTACCTGAATCCACTCTCTTTGCTGCTACTGGTCTTATGACATTGACTTCATGGCTGAGGGGTATTCCATCGTACGTAAGTACCACAATTTTTTGATCCATTTTTATATTTCCTGGGATATTTAAGGTGTACCCAAGTTGAGGTTCTTGTAAGCAGTGCAGCCCTAAATGTGGGGGTGGCTCTATCTTATTGATATTCAGTTTTCCCAAGGTATATTCCCGAGACTGGAAGTGCCCTTGGCTCTGTAGCTCTGTTGTTAACTTGTTTTATGGAACACAATGCACTCCTCCAGTGAGGCAGTTGTCAATTTACATCCCGCCCATCAGCATAACAAGGCAACTTGTTCTCCAGGGCCTGTCTTGCCTTTCTGGTTTTTACACATTTTGTGGATGTCCCTTTGGACCGGTGGGAAGTGATACTTCTTTGTAGTGCAGATTTGCATTGCCTGCTTGCTTGCTTGGCCAAAAAGGGCTCATGCGTTTTCTCCTGAATATATTCAGGAGAAAACGCATGAGCCCTTTTTGGCCAAGTGCATCATTTTCGAAGTTGTGCCCCTCTTCCTGTGCTTTACATGCCATTCCTACGTACCTGTTAAAATCTGTTTCCTGCTATTCTGCCTCGCTTTCAAGTCGGCCTCGTTGCCTTCCATCAACAAATTTTTGGACGATAGTTGTCCTTTATTACTCTGCCAGTGTGTGAATTGCTGTGCCCCTGAGCTCCATTTTTCAACTCGTTTTCTGTGAGCTGAACGAAATTCCAAAATTTTGGTTCAGGAACTATACTGGTTCTCGATGGGTGTCTGAGACTTTGGTTAATTCTTCTTCCTGCCGGGAAATTAGAGTGACAGGTGCCCGTCCAAATGCCTAAGAGCTACTATCTCATTGGTTCTCCCTATTCCCTTCCATCCTCTGCCAAATTGGCAACCTGTGCGAACCAGGAGGTAAAAGGGTCTGTCTCTCCAAGTTGGGAGATGGATAGTAAAGCAGTTGGAAAGTCAAACCAGAGTACCAAGAGAGGGACTATTTGTTGAGTTTTAGAAACCTTTCGTATTCACCGTGTGTCCATTCTCTAGGTTTCCCGTACATGTTATAGCTGTAGTAATACTCCGTTCAACCTAGAGAGTTAGGACCCATGGAATGGGTGCCATGCATTGTTGCTTTAAAGGGTCTGCATTTGCTCACCCAATCTCACCAATCCTCTCAGACCCAAGCTTCCAGCCTTATGCCACATCCAGCTCTCATTGTAGATAGGGTCATTCCAGGTTTCATCAGAGACCCTGAAGGAATTGTAAAGAATTTCCCTGTTTTTTTTGGTTTGTTTTTGAAATTTCTTTTTATAGTGGGTTTGAGCTGATTCTCGCTGCCATGTTTATGCCAGTCTAGACACACTTGATTCCCTTACGGAGACATATCAATACATAGGTTTTAAGATTCTTACTAGTCAGATATATTCCTCTGCGGGAAATATGGGGTTTTGCGTCCCTTTCACTGAGGAAGGTGTAGGTTTTGTCTATTCCACAGTTGGATTTTGGAACGGTACCTGAGCTTATATCAAACTCTGGTTTTATGCATCACGCCACCTCTCCTTCCCCCTTAAGCAGGCATAAGTGTGTTTTCTAAATATGAGACTCTGTTCTCTTTCCTAACTCAGTTCATGTGTAGCCATGTTTACAGGAACTTCATAAATGATATCTTATGCTAAGTTTCTTTTTCTGTGTGACTTATTTCACTTAGAATCATCGTACCTGAATCCACTCACTTTGCTGCTACTGGTCTTATGACATTGATTTCATGGCTGAGGGATATTCCATCGTACGTAATTACCACAATTTTTTGAACCATTTTTTAATTTCCTGGGATATATAAGGTGTACCCAAGTTGAGGTTCTTGAAGCAGTGTAGCCGTAAATTTGGGGGTTGCTCTGTCTTATTGATTTTCAGTTTTCCCGAGGTATTTTCCCTAGACTGGAAGTGCCCTTGGCTCTGTAGCTGTGTGGTATACTTGTTTTAGGGAACACAATGAACTCCTCCAGTGAGACAGTTGGGAATTTACATCCGGCCCATCATCATAACAATGCTCCCAGTTCTCCAGGGCCTGTCTTGCCTTTCTGGTTTTTACACATTTTGTGGATGTCCCTTTGGACCGGTGGGAAGTGATACTTCTTTGTAGTGCAGAGTTCCATTGCCTGCTTGCTTGTTTGGCCAAAAAGAGCGTATGCGTTTTCTCCTGAATATATTCACGAGAAAACGCATACGCCATTTTTGGCCAAGTGCATCATTGTCGAAGTTGTGCCCCTCTTCCTGTGGTTTACAGGCCATTCCTACGTACCTCTTGAAATCTCTTTCCTGCTATTCTGCCTCGCTTTCAAGTCGGCCTCTTTGCCTTTCCGCAACAGATTTTTGGACGATAGTTGTCCTTTATTACTCTGCCAGTTTCTGTATTGCTGTGCCCCTGAGCTCCTTTTTTCAACTAGTTTTTTGTTAGCTGAATGCAAGTCCAAAATTTTGGTTCAGGAACTATACTGGTTCCCGGTGGGTGGCTGAGACTTTGGTTAATTCTTCTTCCTGCCTGGAAATTAGAGTGACATGTGCCCGTCCAAATGCCTAACAGCTACTCTCTCATTGGTTCTCCCTATTCCCTTCCATCCTCTTCCAAATTGGCAACCTGTGCGAACCAGGAGTTTAAAGGGGCTGTATCTCAAAGTTGGGAGATTGATAGTAAAGCAGTTGGAAAGTCAAACCGGAGCACCACGAGAGGGACTATTCGTTGAGTTTTAGAAACCTTTCGTATTCACAGTGTGTCCATTCTCTAGGTTTCCCGTACATGTTATAGCTGTAGTAATATTCCCTTCAAAATGGAGAGTTGGAAACCATGGCATGGGGGCCTTGCATTATTGCTTTAAAGGGTATGCATTTGCTCACCAAATCTCACCAATCCTCTCAGTCCCAAGTGTCCAGCCTTATGCCACATCCAGCTGCCATTTTAGATAGGGTCATTCCCGGTTTCATCAGATACCCTGAAGGAATTGTAAAGAATTTCCCTGTTTTTTTGTTTTGTTTTTGAAATTCCTTTTTATAGTGGGTTGTAGCTGATTCTCACTGACATGTTTAAGCCAGTCTAGACACACTTGATTCCCTTACGGAGACATATCAATACATAGGTTTTAAGATTATTACTAGTCAGATATATACCTCTGCGGGAAGTATGGGAGGTTGAGTCCCTTTCACTGATGAATGTATAGGTCTTGCCTATTCCATATTTGGTTTTTGGAATAGTACCTGTACTACTATCAAACTCTGGTTTTACGCATCAACCCACCTCTGCTTCCCCCTTAAGAAGGCATAAGAGTGTTTTCTAAATGTGAGAGTCTGTTCTCTTTCCTAACTCAGTTCCTGTGTAGCCTTGTTTACAGGACCTTCATAATGATATCTTAGTATAAGTTTCTTTTACTTTGTGACTTATTACACTTAGAATCATCATACATGAATCCACTCATTTTGCTGCTACTGGCCTTATGACATTGACTTCATGGCTGAGGGATATTCCATCGTACGTAAGTACCACAATTTTTTGATCCATTTTTATATTTCCTGGGATATTTAAGGTGTACCCAAGTTGAGGTTCTTGTAAGCAGTGCAGTCCTAAATTTGGGGGTGGCTCTATCTTATTGATATTCAGTTTCCCCAAGGTATATTCCCGAGACTGGAAGTGCCCTTGGCTCTGTAGCTCTGTTGTTAACTTGTTTTATGGAACACAGTGCACTCCTCCAGTGAGGCAGTTAGCAATTTACATCCCGCCCATCAGCATAATAAGGCAACTTGTTCTCCAGGGCCTGTCTTGCCTTTCTGGTTTTTACACATTTTGTGGATGTCCCTTTGGACCGGTGGGAAGTGATACTACTTTGTAGTGCAGATTTGCATTGCCTGCTTGCTTGCTTGGCCAAAAAGGGCGTATGCGTTTTCTCCTGAATATATTCAGGAGAAAACGCATACGCCCTTTTTGGCCAAGTGTATCATTGTCGAAGTTGTGCCCCTCTTCCTGTGCTTTACAGGCAATTCCTACGTACCTCTTGAAATCTGTTTCCTGCTATTCTGCATCGCTTTCACGTCGTCCTCATTGCCTTCCATCAACAGATTTTTGGACGATAGTTGTCCTTTATTACTCTGCCAGTTTGTGAATTGCTATGCCCCTGAGCTCCATTTTTCAACTCGTTTTCTGTGAGCTGAACACAAGTCCAAAATTTTGGTTCAGGACCTATACTGGTTCCCGATGGGTGGCTGAGACTTTGGTTAATTCTTCTTCCTGCCGGTAAATTAGAGTGACATGTGCCCGTCCAAATGCCTAACAGCTACTCTCTCATTAGTTCTCCCTATTCCCTTACATCCTCTGCAAAATTGGCAACCTGTGTGAACCATGAGGTAAAAGGGGTTGTCTCTCCACGTTGGGAGATTGATAGTAAAGCAGTTGGAAAGTCAAACCGGAGCACCAGGAGAGGGACTACTCGTTGAGTTTTAGAAACCTTTCGTATTCGCAGTGTATCCATTCTCTAGGTTTCCCGTACATGTTATAGCTGTAGTAATATTCCCTTCAACCTGGAGAGTTGGGACCCATGGAATGGGGGCCATGCATTATTGCTTTAAAGGGTCTGCATTTGCTCACCCTATCTCACCAATCCTCTCACTCCCAAGTGTCCAGCCTTATGCCACATCCAGCTGTCATTGTAGATAGGGTCATTCAAGGTTTCATCAGAGACCCTGAAGGAATTGTAAAGAATTTCCCTGTTTTTTTGTTTTGTTTTTGAAATTCCTTTTTATAGTGGGTTTGAGCTGATTCTCGCTGCCATGTTTATGGCAGTCTAGGCACACTTTATTCCCTTATGGAGACATATCAATACATAGGTTTTAAGATTCTTACTAGTTAGATCTCTTCCTCTGTGGGAAATATGGGGTTTTGAATCCCTTTCACTGAGGAAGGTGTAGGTCTTGTCTATTCCATAGTTGGTTTTTGGAACAGTAACTGTGCTTATATCAAACTCTGGTTTTATGCATCACCCCACGACTCCTTCCCCCTTAAGCAGGCATAAGAGTGTTTTCTAAATGTGAGACTCTGTTCTCTTTCCTAACTCAGTTCATGTGTAGCCATGTTTACAGGATCTTCATAAGTTATATCTTATGATAAGTTTCTTTTTGTGTGTGACTTATTTCACTTAGAATCATCGTACCTGAATCCACTCTCTTTGCTGCTACTGGTCTTATGACATTGACTTCATGGCTGAGGGGTATTCCATCGTACGTAAGTACCACAATTTTTTGATCCATTTTTATATTTCCTGGGATATTTAAGGTGTACCCAAGTTGAGGTTCTTGTAAGCAGTGCAGCCCTAAATGTGGGGGTGGCTCTATCTTATTGATATTCAGTTTTCCCAAGGTATATTCCCGAGACTGGAAGTGCCCTTGGCTCTGTAGCTCTGTTGTTAACTTGTTTTATGGAACACAATGCACTCCTCCAGTGAGGCAGTTGTCAATTTACATCCCGCCCATCAGCATAACAAGGCAACTTGTTCTCCAGGGCCTGTCTTGCCTATCTGGTTTTTACACATTTTGTGGATGTCCCTTTGGACCGGTGGGAAGTGATACTTCTTTGTAGTGCAGATTTCCATTGCCCGCTTGCTTGCTTGGCCAAAAAGGGCGTATGCGTTTTCTCCTGAATATATTCAGGAGAAAACGCATACGCCCTTTTTGGCCAAGTGCATCATTGTCGAAGTTGTGCCCCTCTTCCTGTGCTTTACAGGCGATTCCTACGTACCTCTTGAAATCTGTTTCCTGCTATTCTGCATCGCTTTCACGTCGGCCTCATTGCCTTCCATCAACAGATTTTTGGACGATAGTTGTCCTTTATTACTCTGCCAGTTTGTGAATTGCTATGCCCCTGAGCTCAATTTTTCAACTCGTTTTCTGTGAGCTGAACACAATCCAAAATTTTGGTTCAGGACCTATACTGGTTCCCAGTGGGTTGCTGAAACTTTGGTTAGTTCTTCTTCCTACCGGGAAATTAGAGTGACATGTGCCGTTCCAAATGCGTAACAGCTACACTCTCATTGGTTCTCCCTATTCCCTTCCATCCTCTTCAAATTGGCAACCTGTGTGAACCAGGAGGTTAAAAGGGTTGTCTCTCCAAATTGGGAGATGGATAGTAAAGCAGTTGGAAAATCAAACCGGAGCACAACGAGAGGGACTATTCGTTGAGTTTTAGAAACCTTTCGTATTCACAGTGTTTCCATTCTCTAGGTTTCCCGTACATGTTATAGCTGTATTAATATTCCCTTCAACCTGGAGAGTTGGGACCCATGGAAAGGGGGCAACGCATTATTGCTTTATAGGGTCTGCATTTGCTCACCCAATCTCACCAGTCCTCTCAGTCCCAAGTGTCCAGCCTTATGCCACATCCAGCTGTCATTGTAGATAGGGTCATTCCACGTTTTATCAGAGACCCTGAAGGAACTGTAAAGAATTTCCCTGTTTTTTTGTTTTGTTTCTGAAATTCCTTTTTATAGTGGGTTTGAGCTGATTCACGCTGCCATGTTTATGCCATTCTAGACACACTTGATTCCCTTATGGAGACATATCAATACATAGGTTTTAAGATTCTTACTAGTCACATCTATTCCTCTGCGGGAAATAAGGTGTATTGAGTCCCTTTCACTGAGGAAGGTGTAGGTCTTGTCTATTCCATAGTTGTTTTTTGGAACGGTCCCTGTTCTTATATCAAACTCTGGTTTTATGCATCACCCCACCTCTCCTTCCCCCTTAAGCAGGCATAAGAGTGTTTTCAAAATGTGAGACTCTTTTCTCTTTCCTAACTCAGTTCATGTGTAGCCATGTTTACAGGATCTTCATAAGTGATATCTTATGACAAGTTTCTTTTTCTGTGTGACTTATTTCACTTACAATCATCGTTTCTGAATCCACTCACTTTGCTGCTACTGGTCTTATGACAATGATTTCATGGCTGACGGATATTCCATCGTACGTAAGTACCACAATTTTTTGAACCATTTTTATATTTCCTGGGATATTTAAGGTGTACCCAAGTAGAGGTTCTTGTAAGCAGTGCAGCCCTAAATTTTGGGGTGGCTCTGTCTTATTGATTTTCAGTTTTCCCAAGGTATATTCCCTAGACTGGAAGTGCCCTTGGCTCAGTAGTTCTGTTGCTTACTTGTTATAGGGAACACAGTGCACTCCTCCAGTGAGGCAGTTGGCAATTTACTTTCCGCCCATCATCATAACAAGGCTACCTGTTCTCCAGGGCCTGTCTTGCCTTTCTGGTTTTTACACATTTTGTGGATGTCCCTTTGGACCGATGGGAAGTGACACTTCTTTGTAGTGCAGATTTGCATTGCCTGCTTGCTTGCTTGGCCAAAAAGGGCTCATGCGTTTTCTCCTGAATATATTCAGGAGAAAACGCATGAGCCCTTTTTGGCCAAGTGCATCATTTTCGAAGTTGTGCCCCTCTTCCTGTGCTTTACAGGCCATTCCTACGTACCTGTTAAAATCTGTTTCCTGCTATTCTGCCTCGCTTTCAAGTCGGCCTCGTTGCCTTCCATCAACAAATTTTTGGACGATAGTTGTCCTTTATTACTCTGCCAGTGTGTGAATTGCTGTGCCCCTGAGCTCCATTTTTCAACTCGTTTTCTGTGAGCTGAACGCAATTCCAAAATTTTGGTTCAGGAACTATACTGGTTCTCGATGGGTGTCTGAGACTTTGGTTAATTCTTCTTCCTGCCGGGAAATTAGAGTGACAGGTGCCCGTCCAAATGCCTAAGAGCTACTATCTCATTGGTTCTCCCTATTCCCTTCCATCCTCTGCCAAATTGGCAACCTGTGCGAACCAGGAGGTAAAAGGGTCTGTCTCTCCAAGTTGGGAGATGGATAGTAAAGCAGTTGGAAAGTCAAACCAGAGTACCAAGAGAGGGACTATTTGTTGAGTTTTAGAAACCTTTCGTATTCACAGTGTGTCCATTCTCTAGGTTTCCCGTTCATGTTATAGCTGTAGTAATACTCCGTTCAACCTAGAGAGTTAGGACCCATGGAATGGGTGCCATGCATTGTTGCTTTAAAGGGTCTGCATTTGCTCACCCAATCTCACCAATCCTCTCAGACCCAAGCTTCCAGCCTTATGCCACATCCAGCTCTCATTGTAGATAGGGTCATTCCAGGTTTCATCAGAGACCCTGAAGGAATTGTAAAGAATTTCCCTGTTTTTTTTGGTTTGTTTTTGAAATTTCTTTTTATAGTGGGTTTGAGCTGATTATCACTGCCATGTTTATGCCAGTCTAGACACACTTGATTCCCTTACGGAGACATATCAATACATAGGTTTTAAGATTCTTACTAGTCAGATATATTCCTCTGCGGGAAATATGGGGTTTTGCGTCCCTTTCACTGAGGAAGGTGTAGGTTTTGTCTATTCCACAGTTGGATTTTGGAACGGTACCTGAGCTTATATCAAACTCTGGTTTTATGCATCACGCCACCTCTCCTTCCCCCTTAAGCAGGCATAAGTGTGTTTTCTAAATATGAGACTCTGTTCTCTTTCCTAACTCAGTTCATGTGTAGCCATGTTTACAGGAACTTCATAAATGATATCTTATGCTAAGTTTCTTTTTCTGTGTGACTTATTTCACTTAGAATCATCGTACCTGAATCCACTCACTTTGCTGCTACTGGTCTTATGACATTGATTTCATGGCTGAGGGATATTCCATCGTACGTAATTACCACAATTTTTTGAACCATTTTTTAATTTCCTGGGATATATAAGGTGTACCCAAGTTGAGGTTCTTGAAGCAGTGTAGCCGTAAATTTGGGGGTTGCTCTGTCTTATTGATTTTCAGTTTTCCCGCGGTATTTTCCCTAGACTGGAAGTGCCCTTGGCTCTGTAGCTGTGTGGTATACTTGTTTTAGGGAACACAATGAACTCCTCCAGTGAGACAGTTGGGAATTTACATCCGGCCCATCATCATAACAATGCTCCCAGTTCTCCAGGGCCTGTCTTGCCTTTCTGGTTTTTACACATTTTGTGGATGTCCCTTTGGACCGGTGGGAAGTGATACTTCTTTGTAGTGCAGATTTCCATTGCCTGCTTGCTTGTTTGGCCAAAAAGAGCGTATGCGTTTTCTCCTGAATATATTCACGAGAAAACGCATACGCCATTTTTGGCCAAGTGCATCATTGTCGAAGTTGTGCCCCTCTTCCTGTGGTTTACAGGCCATTCCTACGTACCTCTTGAAATCTCTTTCCTGCTATTCTGCCTCGCTTTCAAGTCGGCCTCTTTGCCTTTCCGCAACAGATTTTTGGACGATAGTTGTCCTTTATTACTCTGCCAGTTTCTGTATTGCTGTGCCCCTGAGCTCCTTTTTTCAACTAGTTTTTTGTTAGCTGAATGCAAGTCCAAAATTTTGGTTCAGGAACTATACTGGTTCCCGGTGGGTGGCTGAGACTTTGGTTAATTCTTCTTCCTGCCTGGAAATTAGAGTGACATGTGCCCGTCCAAATGCCTAACAGCTACTCTCTCATTGGTTCTCCCTATTCCCTTCCATCCTCTTCCAAATTGGCAACCTGCGCGAACCAGGAGGTTAAAGGGGCTGTATCTCAAAGTTGGGAGATTGATAGTAAAGCAGTTGGAAAGTCAAACCGGAGCACCACGAGAGGGACTATTCGTTGAGTTTTAGAAACCTTTCGTATTCACAGTGTGTCCATTCTCTAGGTTTCCCGTACATGTTATAGCTGTAGTAATATTCCCTTCAAAATGGAGAGTTGGAAACCATGGCATGGGGGCCTTGCATTATTGCTTTAAAGGGTATGCATTTGCTCACCAAATCTCACCAATCCTCTCAGTCCCAAGTGTCCAGCCTTATGCCACATCCAGCTGCCATTTTAGATAGGGTCATTCCCGGTTTCATCAGATACCCTGAAGGAATTGTAAAGAATTTCCCTGTTTTTTTGTTTTGTTTTTGAAATTCCTTTTTATAGTGGGTTTGAGCTGATTTACGCTGCCATGTTTATGCCAGTCTAGACACACTTCATTCCTTTATGGAGACATATCAATACATAGGTATTAAGATTCTTACTGGTCAGATATATTCCTCTGCAGGAAATATGGGGTTTTGAGTCCCTTTCACTGAGGAAGGTGTAGGTGTTGTGTATTCCATAGTTGGTTTTTGGAACGGTACTTGTGCTTTTATCAAACTCTGGTTTTATGCATCACCCCACCTCTCCTTCCCCCTTAAGCAGGCATAAGAGTGTTTTCTAAATGTGAGACTCTGTTCTCTTTCCTAACTCAGTTCATGTGTAGCCATGTTTACAGGATCTTCATAAGTGATATCTTATGATAAGTTTCGTTTTCTGTGTGACTTATTTCACTTAGAATCATCGTACCTGAATCCACTCACTTTGCTGCTACTGGTCTTACGACATTAATTTCATGGCTGAGGGATATTCCATCGTACGTAAGTACCACAATTTTTGAACCATTTTTATATTTCCTGGTATATTTAAGGTGTACCCAAGTTGAGGTTCTTGTAAGCAGTGCAGCCCTAAATTTGGGGTTGGCTCTGTCTCATTGATTTTCAGTTTTCCCAAGGTATATTCCCGACACTGGAAGTGCCCTTGTCTCTGTAGCTCTGTTGTTTACTTGTTTTATTTAGGGAACTCAATGCACTCCTCCTGTGAGGCAGTTGGCAATTTACATCCTGCCCATCAGCATAACAATGCTCCCTGTTCTCCAGGGCCTGTCTGGCCTTTCTGGTTTTTACCCATTTTGTCGATTTCCCTTTGACCGGTGAGAAGTGATACTTCTTTGTAGTGCAGATTTGCATTGCCCACTTGCTTGCTTGGCGAAAAAGGGCGTATGCGTTTTCTCCTGAATATATTCAGGAGAAAACGCATACGCCCTTTTTGGCCAAGTGCATCATTGTCGAAGTTGTGCCCCTCTTGCTGGGCTTTAAAGGTGATTCCTATGTACCTCTTGAAATCTCTTTCCTGGTATTCTGCCTCGCTTTCAAGTCGGCCTCATTGCCTTCCCTGAACAGATTTGTGAACGATAGTTGTCCTTTATTACTCTGCCAGTTTGTGAATTGCTGTGCCCCTGAGCTCCATTTTTCAACTCGTTTTTTGTGAGCTGAACGGAAGTCCAAAATTTTGATTCAGAACCTATAGTGGTTCCCGATGGGTGGCTGAGACTTTGCTTAATTCTTCTTCCTGCTGGGAAGTTTGAGTGACATGTGCCCGTCCAATGCCTAACAGATACTCTCTCATTGGTTCTCCCTCTTCCCTTCCATCCTCTGCCAAATATGCAACCTGTGCGAATCAGGTGGTTAAAGGGGCTGTCTCTCCAAGTTGGGAGATTGATAGTAAAGCAGTTGGAAAGTCAAACCGGAGCACCACGAGAGGGACTATTCGTTGAGTTTTAGAAACCTTTTGTATTCACAGTGTGTCCATTCTCTAGGTTTCCCGTACATGTTATAGCTGTAGTAATATTCCCTTCAACCTGGAGAGTTGGTACCCATGGCATAGGGGGCTTGCATTATTTCTTTAAACGGTCTGCATTTGCTCACCCAATGTCACCAATCCTCTCAGTACCAAGTTCCTGCCTTCTGCCACATCCAGCTGTCATTGTAGATAGGGTCATTCCCGGTTTCATCAGATACCCTGAAGGAATTGTAAGAAATTTCCCTGTTTTTTTGTTTTGTTTTTGAAATTGCTTTATATAGTGGGTTTGAGCTGATTCTCACTGCCATGTTTATGCCAGTCTAGACACACTTGTTTCCCTTATGGAGACATATCAATACATAGGTATTAAGATTCTTACTAGTCAGATATATTCCTCTGCGGGAAATATGGGGTTTTGCGTCCCTTTCACTGAGGAAGGTGTAGGTTTTGTCTATTCCACAGTTGGATTTTGGAACGGTACCTGAGCTTATATCAAACTCTGGTTTTATGCATCACGCCACCTCTCCTTCCCCCTTAAGCAGGCATAAGTGTGTTTTCTAAATATGAGACTCTGTTCTCTTTCCTAACTCAGTTCATGTGTAGCCATGTTTACAGGAACTTCATAAATGATATCTTATGCTAAGTTTCTTTTTCTGTGTGACTTATTTCACTTAGAATCATCGTACCTGAATCCACTCACTTTGCTGCTACTGGTCTTATGACATTGATTTCATGGCTGAGGGATATTCCATCGTACATAATTACCACAATTTTTTGAACCATTTTTTAATTTCCTGGGATATTTAAGGTGTACCCAAGTTGAGGTTCTTGAAGCAGTGTAGCCGTAAATTTGGGGGTTGCTCTGTCTTATTGATTTTCAGTTTTCCCGCGGTATTTTCCCTAGACTGGAAGTGCCCTTGGCTCTGTAGCTGTGTGGTATACTTGTTTTAGGGAACACAATGAACTCCTCCAGTGAGACAGTTGGGAATTTACATCCGGCCCATCATCATAACAATGCTCCCAGTTCTCCAGGGCCTGTCTTGCCTTTCTGGTTTTTACACATTTTGTGGATGTCCCTTTGGACCGGTGGGAAGTGATACTTCTTTGTAGTGCAGAGTTCCATTGCCTGCTTGCTTGTTTGGCCAAAAAGAGCGTATGCGTTTTCTCCTGAATATATTCACGAGAAAACGCATACGCCATTTTTGGCCAAGTGCATCATTGTCGAAGTTGTGCCCCTCTTCCTGTGGTTTACAGGCCATTCCTACGTACCTCTTGAAATCTCTTTCCTGCTATTCTGCCTCGCTTTCAAGTCGGCCTCTTTGCCTTTCCGCAACAGATTTTTGGACGATAGTTGTCCTTTATTACTCTGCCAGTTTCTGTATTGCTGTGCCCCTGAGCTCCTTTTTTCAACTAGTTTTTTGTTAGCTGAATGCAAGTCCAAAATTTTGGTTCAGGAACTATACTGGTTCCCGGTGGGTGGCTGAGACTTTGGTTAATTCTTCTTCCTGCCTGGAAATTAGAGTGACATGTGCCCGTCCAAATGCCTAACAGCTACTCTCTCATTGGTTCTCCCTATTCCCTTCCATCCTCTTCCAAATTGGCAACCTGCGCGAACCAGGAGGTTAAAGGGGCTGTATCTCAAATTTGGGAGATTGATAGTAAAGCAGTTGGAAAGTCAAACCGGAGCACCACGAGAGGGACTATTCATTGAGTTTTAGAAACCTTTCGTATTCACAGTGTGTCCATTCTCTAGGTTTCCCGTACATGTTATAGCTGTAGTAATATTCCCTTCAAAATGGAGAGTTGGAAACCATGGCATGGGGGCCTTGCATTATTGCTTTAAAGGGTATGCATTTGCTCACCAAATCTCACCAATCCTCTCAGTCCCAAGTGTCCAGCCTTATGCCACATCCAGCTGCCATTTTAGATAGGGTCATTCCCGGTTTCATCAGATACCCTGAAGGAATTGTAAGAAATTTCCCTGTTTTTTTGTTTTGTTTTTGAAATTGCTTTATATAGTGGGTTTGAGCTGATTCTCACTGCCATGTTTATGCCAGTCTAGACACACTTGTTTCCCTTATGGAGACATATCAATACATAGGTATTAAGATTCTTACTAGTAAGATATATTACTCTGCGGTGAATATGAGGTGTTGAGTCCCTTTCACTGAGGAAGGAGTAGGTATTGTCTATTCCATATTTGGTTTTCTGAACGGTACCTGTACTAATATCAAACTCTGGTTTTATGCATCACCCCACCTCTCCTTCCCCCTTAAGAAGGCATAAGGGTGTTTTCTAAATGTGAGACTCTCTTTTCTTTCCTAACTCAGTTCATGTGTAGCCATGTTTACAGGATCTTCATAAGTGATATTTTATGATAAGTTTCTTTTTCTGTGTGACTTATTTCACTTAGAATCATCGTACCTGAATCCACTCATTTTGCTGCTACTGGCCTTATGACATTGATTTTATGGCTCAGGGATATTCCATCATACGTAAGTACCACAATTTCCTGAACCATTTTTGTCTTTCCTGGGATATTTAAGGTGTACCCAAGTTGAGGTTTTTGTAAGCAGTGCAGCCCTGAATTTTTGTGTGGATCTGTCTTATTGATTTCAGTTTTCCCAAGGTATATTCCCTAGATTGGAAGTGCTCTTGGCTCCGTAGCTTTGTTGTTTACTTGTTTTAGGGAACACAATGCACTCCTCCAGAGAGGCAGTTGGCAATTTACATCCCGCCCATCAGCCTAACAAGGCTCCCTGTTCTCCAGGGCCTGTCTTGCCTTTCTGGTTTTTACACATTTTGCGGATGTCCTGTTTGACCGGTGGGAAGTGATTCTTCATTGTAGTGCAGATTTGCATTGCCCGCTTGCTTGCTTGTCTGAAAAGGTCATAAGCGTTTTCTCCTGAATATATTCACGTGAAATCCCATATGCCCTTTATGGCCATTTCCATAATTTTAGAAGTTGTGATGCTTTTCCTGTGTTTAAAGGCGATTCCAATGTACCTCTTGAAATCTGTTACATGCCATTCTGCCTCATTTTCGCTTCCGCCTCGTGGCTTTCCGTCAACAGATTTTTGGAAGAGAGTACTCCTTTATAACTCTGCAGGTTAGTGAATTGCTGTGGCCCTGAGCTCCATTTTTCAACTTGCGTTTTTGTTAGCTGA
This sequence comes from Mesoplodon densirostris, assembly GCF_025265405.1. Classification (NCBI taxonomy): domain Eukaryota; kingdom Metazoa; phylum Chordata; class Mammalia; order Artiodactyla; family Ziphiidae; genus Mesoplodon; species Mesoplodon densirostris. The sequence continues at coordinate 8,896,761 of NW_026778195.1, read as the reverse complement.
CCACAGATCCACAGTTTTGCTTCTGGAACTATCCTGGTTCTGGGGGGAGAAGGCTGAGACTTTGGTTAATTCCTCTTCGTGACGGGAAATTAGAGTGACATGTGGCCATCCAAATGCCTTCAGCTACTCTCTCTTTGGTTCTCTCTCTTCCCTTATATCCTCTGCAGAATTTTCCAACTGTGTGAACCATGAGGTTATAGGGGCTGACTCTCCAAGTTGTGAGAGTGATAGTAAAGCAGTTGGAATGTCAAACTGGAGCACAAGGAGAGAAAAAAAGTAGTAGAGTTTTAAAAACCTTTCACCATAAGTCGGTTTCCATTCTCTAGGTTCCCATACATGTTATAACTGTAGTGATATTCCCTTCTACCTGGAGAGATGGAACCATGGAATGGGTGGCAGGCATTATTGCTTTAAAGGGTCGGCATTTTTTCACCCAATCTCACCAATCCTCTCAGTCCCAAGTGACCAGCCTTATGCCACATCCAGCTGTCATTGTAGATAGGGTCATTCCAGGTTTCATCAGAACCCCTGAAGGTATTGTGTAAGAATTTTACTGTTTTTATCTTTTGTTTTGAAATTCATTTTTATAGTGGGTTTGAGTTGATTTTCACTGCCATGTTTATGTCGTTCTAGACACACTTCGTTCCCTTATGGAGACATATCAATACATAGGTGTTAAAATTCTTACTAGTCAGATATATTTCTCTGCGGGGAATAGGGATGTTGAGTTCCATTCACTGAGGAAGGAGTAGGGCTTGTCTCTTCTGTTTTTGGATTATGGAACATTACCTGAGCTAATATCAAACTTCTGTTTTGTGCATCTCCCCACCTCTCTTTCCCCTTAAGCAAGCGTTAGAGTGTTTTCTAAATCTGAGACTCTGTTCTCTTCCCTAATTCATTTCATATGTAGCCATGTTTACATTCCCTTCATAAGTGATATCTTATGTCAGAATGCACTATGGCTCTTGTCATAATAATGCTCCATGACCCCTGTCATCACAATGCTCCACGTCCTGGTTATCACAATGCTCCATGTCCCTTGTCATCACAATTCTCCACGTCCTTGACATCACAATGCTACATGACACTTCTCATCACAACGTTTCATGCTCTTGTCATCACAATTCTCCATGCACTTGACATTGCAATGCTCCATGCACTTGTCATCACAATGCTCCATGCACTTGTCATCACAATGCTCCATGAACCCTGTCATCACAATGCTCCCTGAAACCTGTCATCACAATGCTTCATGCCCCTTGTCATTACAGTGCTCCATGATGCTCGACATCACAATTACCCAAGGTCTTCTCATCACAATGCTCCAAGGTTTTGCCATCACCATGCTCCATGCCTTGTCATCTCAAAGCTCAATGTCCTTTGTCCTCAAAATTCTCCATGTCCTTGTCATTACAATGCTCCACGGCACTTCACATAACAATGTTATATGCTCTTGTCATCACAATACTCCATGCACTTGTCACAGCATTGCTCCATGACCCCTGTCATAGGAAGCTCCAAGCGATTGTCATCACAATGTTTCATGACCTGGACATTAAAATTATCAATGGCCCTTGATATCACAATTCTCCATGCCCTTGTCATCACAATGCTCCTTAACTTTGTCACAACAATCCTCCATGACACTTGGCATCACAATGCTCCATGATATTGTCATCAAACTGGAACATGACATATTTCATCACAATACTCCCTGACAACTTTCTTCACCATAATCTACGACCTTGTTATCACAGTGCACCATGCCCTTGTCATCACAATGTGCCATGTCCACTCTTATCACAATAATCCATGAAACTTGTCAGACTAATGCTCCATGCCACTTTTCATCTCAATGCTCCATGAACGCTGTCATTACAATGCACCATGCCCATCATTATAATGCTTCATGCTATTGTCATCACAATTAAATCAAAATGCTCCATGACCTCTGTCAACACAATGCTCCAAACCCTTGTGATCACAATGTTCCATAACACTTGTCATCACAATGCCCCATGACGCTGGTCAGCACAATTATCCATGGTCTTCTCATCACAATGCACCATGACTTTTGTCATCACAATGCTCAATACACTTGTCATCACAATGCTCTCTGACTATTGCCGTCAGTATGCACATTGAAATCTTTCATGACAAGGCTCCATGCCTTTTTCATCACAATGCTCCAAGACCCCTGTGATCACAATGTTCCTTGCACTTGTCATCACAAATCTCAATGACGCATGTCATCAGAATGCTCCATGACATTCTCATCATAATGTTCCATGCCCTTATCATCACAATGCTCCAAGACCCCTGTAATCACAATGATCCCTGCGTCTTTTCATCAGAATGCTCCAAGAGACATGTCATCACAAGGTACCATGGTCTTCACATCACAGTGCTCCAGGACCTTTTCATCACAGTGCTCCATTCCCTTGTCATCACAATGCTCCATGACCCCAGTCATCACAATACTCCATGAACATTTTCAGCCCAATGTGCCATGACACTTCTCATCACAATGATGCATGCCCTTTTCATCCCAATGCTCCATGACCACAGTATTCACAATGCTCTGTGACGCTTGTCATCAAAGTGCTCCATGACACCTGTCATAAGAATGCTCCAAGCCTTTTTCAGCAAAATGCTACATGACCTTGTCATTACAATGCTCTATGTGCTTGTCATCCAAATACTCCATTACCAATGCCATCACAATCCTCCATGAACTTTGGGATCACATTGCTTCATGCCGTTGTCATCACAATGCTCCATGCTCCTTGAAATCAAATGAGCCATGACCTCTGTCATCACAATGCTCCAATCCCTTGTGATCACAATGTTCCATAACACTTGTCATCACAACGCTCCATGATGCCTGTCATCACAATACTCCATGCCCTTTTCATCACAATGCTCCATGACATTGTCATCAAAATACTCCACAAGCTTGTCATCAGAATGATCCATGACCCTTGTCATCACAATTCTCCTTGTACTTGTCAGCACAATGCGCCTTGACACTTGTCATCACAATGCTCCAAGCCATTGTCATCACAATGTTCCATTACCTTTATCGTCAGAATCCTCCATGACAGTTTTCATCACAATGCTCGATGCCATTGTCATCACAATGTGCCATTATATATGTCATCACAATGCTCCCTGACACCTGTCTTCACAATACTACATGATCTGGTCATCACTATGCTCCACGCCCTTGTCATCACAGTGCTCCATGACCCCTGTCATCACAATGCTCTTTGACTCCAGTCATCACAATGCTTCATGACCTATGTCATCACAATTGTCCATGCCCTCGTCATCAACAGTCTCTGTGACCTTTTTAACCACAATGCTCCATGAACTATTCATCACAATGCTCTTTGACCCTTGTCATCACAATGCTCTATGCCTTTATCAGCACAATGCTCCATGACCCTTGTAATCACAATGCTCCATGAACGCTCTCATCACATTGCTCCATGCCCTTCTCTTCACAAAGCTCCATGACAAATGTCATCAGAATGCTCCATGGCCTTCTCATCACAATGTTCCATGCCCTTGCCATGACAATGCTCCATTACCCCAGTCATAACAATGCTCCATGACCCCTGCCATCACGATGTTCCATGGCTTGTCATCACATAGCTCGATGACCCTTCTCATCACAATGCTCCAAGAACCCTGTAATCACAATGCTCTATGCCCTTTTTCATCACAATGATCCATGAATCCTGTCATCACAATGCACCATGCCCATCGTCCTAATGTTTCAGGCTATTGTCATCACAATGAAATCAAAATGTTCCATGACCTCTGTCATAACAATGCTCCAAACCCTTGTGAACACAATATGCCATAACACTTGTCATCACAATGCCCCATGTGGCTCGTCATCACAATTATCAATGGACTTCTCATCACAGTGCTCCATGACGTTTGTCATCACAATGCTCAACACACTTGTCATCAAAATGCTCCCTGACACTTGTTGTCTGTTTGCTCCTTGAACCCTGTCATGACAAGGCTCCATGCCTTTTTCATAACAATGATCCATGCCATTTTCATCACAATGCTCCGAGACCCATGTAATTTCAATGCTCCATGCCCTTGTCATCACAAAGCTCAATGACGCATGCCATCAGAATGCTCCTTGTTCTTCTCCTCACAATGCTCCATGCCGTAGTCATCACAATGTTCCAAGACCCCGGTAATCACAATGCTCCATGCCCTTGTCATCAAAAAACTCCATGACGCATGTCATCAGAATGCTCCATGCCCTAGTCATCACAATGCTCCAAGACCCCTGTAATCACAATGCTCCATGCCCCTTTTCATCAGAATGCTCCATGAGACTTGTCATCACAAGTCTCCTGGTCTTCTCATCACAATGCTCCAGGACCTTGTTATCACCATACTCCATCCCTTGTCAACACAATGCTCCATGACCCCTGTCATCACGATAATCCATGATCATTTTCAGCCCAATGCTCCACGACCTAGTCATCACAATCCTCCATGGCCAATATAATCACAATGCTTCATGACCACTGTCATCACAACACTCCATGACACCTGACAACGCAATGATCCTGGACTCTTATCATCACAATGCTCCATTCCCTAGTCCTCACAATGCTCCATGACCCCGGTAATCAGAACACTCCATGAACATTTTCAGCCCAGTGCTCCATGACCCTTGTCATCAAAATGATCCATTCCCTTGTCATCCCAGTGCTCCATGACCCCTGTATTCACTATGCTCCGTGACGCTTGTCATCACAGTGCTCCATGACACATGTCATCACAATGCTCCATGCCTTTGTCAGCAAAATGCTACATGACCTTGTCATTACAATGCTCTATGCGCTTGTCATCACAATACTCCATTTCCATTGTCATCACAATCCTACATGAATATTGCGATCACATTGCTTCATGCCCTTGTCATCACAATGTTCCATGCTCCTTGAAATCAAAATGATCCATGACCTCTGTCATCACAATGCTCCAAACCCTTGTGATCACAATGTTCCATAACACTGGTCATCACAACGCTCCATGATGCCTGTCATCACAATACTCCATACCCTTTTCATCATAATGGTCCATGACATTTGTGATCACAAGTCTCAATACACTTGTCATCACAATGCTCCCTGACACTTGTCGTCAGAATGCTCCTTGAACCCTGTCACGAAAAGGCTCCATGCCTTTTACATCACAATGCCCCATGCCGTTTTCATCACAATGCTCCATGCCATTGTCATCAAAATACTCCACAAGCTTGTCATCAGAATGCTCCATGACCCTTGTCATCACAATTCTCCATGCACTTGTCAGCACAATGCTCCCTGACCCTTGTCATCACAATGCTCCAAGCCATTGTCATCACAATGCTCCATTACCTTTGTCATCAGTATCATCCATGACACTTGGCATCACAATGCTCCATGCCATTGTCATCACAATGGGCCATTACAAATGTCATCAAAATGCTCCCTGACACCTCTCTTAACAATACTGCATGACCTGGTCATCAAAATGCTCCATGCCCCCTGACATTCCAATGTTTCATAACACCTGTCATCAAAATTTTCCATAAAACTTTTCATTAAATTGCTCCATGACCCTGTCATCAGGATGCTCCCTGCCCTTCTCATCACAATGCACAACGCCCTTGCCATCAAAATGCTCCTGACCTTTGTCATCACAAAGATCAATGACACTTGGCATCACACTGCTCCAAGTCATTGTCATCACAGTGCTCCAAGAATGCTCTCATCACATTGATCCATGCCTATGTGTTCACAAAGCTCCATGACACATTTCATCAGAATGCTCCATGGCCTTCTCATCACAATGCTCCATGTCCTTGCCATCACAATGCTCCATTACAACAGTAATAACAATGCTCCATGACCCCTGCCATCAAAATGTTCCATGGACTTGTCATCACAAAGCTCCATGACCCTTCTCATCACAATGCTCCAAGAACCCTGTAATCACAATGCTCTATGCCGCTTTTCATCTCAATGATCCATGAATCCTGTCATCACAATTCACCATGCCCATCATCATAATGCTTCATGCTATTGTCATCACAACAAAATCAAAATGCTCCATGACCTCTGTCATCACAATGCTCCAAGACCCCTGTAATCACAATGCTCCATGCCCCTTTTAATCAGAATGCTCCATGAGACTTGTCTTCACAAGTCTCCATGGTCTTCTCATCACAATGCTCCAGGACCTTGTCATCACCATGCTCCATTCCCTTGTCATCACAATTCTCCATGACCCCTGTCATCACAATAATCCATGAACATTTTTAGCCCAATGCTCCACGACCTTCTCATCACAATGCTCCATGGCGAATATCATCACAATGCTCCATGACCACTGTCATCACAACACTCCATGACACCTGACAACACAATGATCCGGGACTCTTCTCATCACAATGCTCCATTCCTTAGTCATCACAATGCTCCATGACCCCTGTCATCACAACACTCCATGAACATTTTCACCCCAGTGCTCCATGACCCTTGTCATCACAATGATCCATGCCCTTGTCATCCCAATGCTCCATGACACCTGTATTCACAATATTCCGTGAAGCTTGTCCTCACAGTTCTCCATGACACATGTCATCACAGTGCTCCATGCCTTTGTCAGGAAAATGCTACAAGACCTTGTCATTACAGTCCTCTATGCGCTTGTCATCACAATACTCCATTTCCATTGTCATCACAATCCTCCATGAACCTTGGGATCACATTGCTTCATGCCCTTGTCATCACAATGCTCCATGCTCCTTGAAGTCAAAATGATCCATACCTCTGTCATCACAATGCTCCAAACACTTGTGATCACAATGTTCCATAACACTTGTCATCACAACGCTCCATGATGCCTGTCATCACAATACTCCATGCCCTTTTCATTACAAAGCTCCATGACCTTTGTCATCACAATTCTCAATACACTTGTCATCACAATGCTCTATGCCTTTCTCAGCACAATGCTCCATGACCCTTGTCATCACAATGCTCCATGCGCTTTTCAGCACAATGCTCCTTGACACATGTCATCACAATGCACCATGCGCTTGTCATCACAGTGCTCCACAATCTTGTCATCACAATTCCCCATAATATTTGTCATCACAATGCTCCATGCACTTCTCATCAAAATGCTCTCTCACCACTGATATCACAATGCTACATCAGTTTTGTCACAATACTCCGTCACCCCTGTCATCACAATGTTCCATGACTCCTGTCATCACAATGCTACATGCACTTATCATCAAAATGTTCGATGACCCATGACATCACAATGTTCCATAACACCTGTCATCAAAATGTTCCATGACACTTTTCATCAACTTGCTCCATGACCCTCTCATCACAATGCTCCATGCCCTTGTCATCACAATGAACAACGCCCTTGCGATCAAAATGCTCCATAACATTTGTCGTCACAAATATCCATGACGCTTGGCATCACAGTGCTCCATGTCATTGTCATCACAGTGCTCCATGAACACTCTCATCACATTGCTCCATGCCCTTGTCTTCACATAGCTCCATGACATATGTCATCAGAATGCTCCATGGCCTTCTCATCACAATGCTCCATGCCCTTGCCATCACAATGCTCCATTACCCCTGTCATAACAATGCTCCATGACCCCTGCCATCACGATGTTCCATGGCCATGTCTTCACAAGGCTCCATGACCCTTCTCATCACAATGCTCCAAGAACACTGTAATCACAATGCTCTATGCCCCTTTTCATCTCAATGATCCATGAACCCTGTCATCACAATGCACCATGCCCATCATCATAATGCTTCATGCTATTGTCATCACAAAGAAATCAAAATACTCCATGACCACTGTCATAACAATGCTCAAAACCCTTGTGATCACAATATTCCATAACACTTGTCATCACAAAGCCCCATGAGGCTCGACATCACAATTATCCATGGTCTTCTCATCACAATGCTCCATGACATTCGTCATCACAATGCTCAATACACTTGTCATCAAAATGCTCCCTGACACTTGTTGTCTGTATGGCTTTGAACCCTGTCATGACAAGGCTCCATGCCTTTTTCATCACAATGATCCATGCCCTTTTCTTCACTGTGCTCCATGCCCTTTTCATCACAATGCTCCAAGACCCATGTAATCACAAAGCTCCATGCCCTTCTCATCACAAAGCTCAATGACGCATGCCATCAGAATGCTCCTTGGTCTTCTCCTCACTATGCTCTATGCCCTTGTCATCACAATGTTCCAAGACCCCTGTAATCACAATTCTCCATGCCCCTTTTCATCAGTATGCTCCATGAGACTTGTCTTCAAAAGGCTCCATGGTTTTGTCATCACAATGCTCCAGGACCTTGTCATCACAATGCTTCATGACCTTCTCATGAAAATTTTCAATGGCCCTTGTCATTATAATGCTCCAAGCCCTAATCATCACAATGCTCCATTATATTTGTCATCACAATCCTCCATTACATTTGGCATCACAATGCTCCATGCCATTGTCATCGCAGTGTACCATGACATATATCATCACAATGCTCCCTGACACCTGTCTTCACAATACTCCATGACCTTATCATCACAATGCTCCATGCCCTTGTCATCACAATGCACCATGCCCACTCTCAGCACAATAATCTATGAAACTTGTCAGACCAATGCTCCATGCCCCTGTCATCACAATGCACCATGCCCTTGTCATCACAGTGCTCCATGACCCGTGTCATCACAATGCTCCTTGACTCCAGTCATCACAATTCTTCATAACGTTTTTCATCACAATGGTCCATGCCTGCGTCATCACAAGGCTCTGTGACCTTTGTAACCAAAATGCTCCATGAACTTTTCATCACAATTCTCAGTGACCCTTGTCATCACAATGCTCCATGTCTTTGTCAGAATAATGCTCCATGACCATTGTCATCACAATGTGCCATGCGCATTTCATCACAACTGTCCACAACCTTGTAATTGCAATGCTCCATAAACCTTGTAATCAAAATGGTCCATGCACTTCTCATCAAAATGCTCTCTCACCAGAGATATCACAGTGTTCCATCACTAGTCATCACAATACTCCCTCACCCCTGGAATCACAATGATCCATGACCCTGTCATCACAATGCTACATCCACTTATCATCACAATGTTCCATGACCCCTGCCAGCACAATGTTCCATAAGCCCTGTCATCAAAATGCTCCATGACCCTTTCCATCCCAAAGCTCCAAGACCCCTGACAACAGAATGTTCTATAACCCCTGTCATCTAAATGTTCCATTACACTTTTTATCAAATTGCTGCATGAACCGGTCATCAAAATGCTCCCTGCCCTTCTCATCACAATGCACCATGCCCTTTTCATCAAAATGCTCCATGACTTGTCATCACAAAGCTCCATGACTCTTGGCATCACAATGCTCCATGTCATTGGCATCACAATGCTCCATGTACCCTCTCATAACATTGCTCAATGCCCTTGTCATCACAAAGCTCCATGACACTTGTGATCACAATGCTCCATGACCTTCTAATCACAATGCTCCATGCCCTTGTCATTACAATCCTGCATGACCCATGTATCACAGTGTTCTGTGCCCTTGTCATCACAATGCTCCATACCCACTCTCATCACAATAATCCATGAAACATTTCAGACCAAAGTTCCATACCCTTCTCATCACAATTCTCGATTACCCCGGTCATAACAATGCACCATGACCCCTGCCATCACAATATTCCACGGCCTAGTCATCACCAGGTTCCATGGCACTTCTCATCACAATGCTCAAGACCCCTGAAATCACAATGCTACATTCCCTTGTCATCACAAAGCTCCATGACGCATGTCATCAGAATGTTCCATGGCCTTCTCATCACAATGCTCCATACCGTTGTCATCACAATGCTCCAAGACCCCTGTAATCACAATGCTCCATGCCACTTTTCATCTCAATGCTTCATGAAACCTGTCATCACAATGAAGCATGCCCATCATCATAATGCTTCAGGCTATTGTCATCACAATTAAATCAATATTCTCCATGACCTCTGTGATCATAATGCTACAAACCATTGTGATCACAATGTTGCATAACACTTATCATCACAAAGCTCTATGACACTTGTCATCACAATGCTCGGTGCCCTTCTAATCACAATGCTCCATGCCCTTGTCATTACAGTCCTGCATGAACCATGTATCACAGTGTTCCGAGCCCTTGTCATCACAATGCTCCATTCCCACTATCATCACAATAATCCAAGAAACATTTCAGACCAAAGTTCCTACCCTTCTCAGCACAATGCTCCATTACCCCTGTCATAACAATGCACCATGACCACTGCCATCACAATGTTCCACGGACTAGTCATCACAAGGTTTCCTGACACTTCTCATCACAATGCTCAAGACCCCTGAAATCACAATGCTACATTCCCTTGTCATCACAAAGCTCCATGACGCCTGTCATCAGAATGTTCCATGGCCTTCTCATCACAATGCTCCATGCCCTTGTCATCACAATGCTCCAAGACCCCTGTAATCACAATGCTCCATGCCCCTTTTCATCTCAATGCTTCATGAACCTAGTCATCACAATGAACCATGCCCATCATCATAAAGCTTCAGGCTATTGTCACAACAATTAAATCAATATTCTCCATGACCTCTGTGATCATAATGCTCCAAACCCTTGTGATCACAATGTTGCATAACACTTATCATCACAACACCCCATGACGCTCATCATCTCAATTATCCATGGTCTTCTCATCACAATGCTCCATGAACTTTGTCAAAACAATGCTCAATACACTTGTCATCACAATGCTCCCTGACCCTTGTCATCAGTATGCTCCTTGAACCCTGTCATGACAAGGCTCCATGCCTTTTTCATCACAATGATCCATGACCTTTTCATCGCAACCCTCCAAGATCCCTATAATCACAATGCTCCATGCCCTTGACATCACAAAACTCCATGACGCATGTCATCCGAATGCTCCATGGCATTCTCATCACAATGCCCCATGCCCTTGTCATCACAATGCTCCAAGACCCCTGTAATCACAATGCTCTATGCCCCTTTTCTTCAGAATGCTCCATGAGACTTGTCATCACAAGTCTCCATGGTCATCTCATCACAATGCTCCAGGACCTTGTCATCACCATGCTCCATTCCCTTGTCATCACAATGCTCCATGACCCCTGCCATCACAATAATCCATGAACATTTTCAGCCCAATGCTCCACGACGTTCTCATCACAATGCCCCATGGCCAATATCATCACAATGCTCCATGACCACTGTCATCACAACACTCCATGACACCTGACAACACAATGATCCGGGAGTCTTCTCATCACAATGCTCCATTCCCTATTCATCACAATGCTCCATCACCCCTGTCATTACAACACTCCATGAACATTTTCAGCCCAGTGCTCCATGACCCTTGTCATCAAAATGATCCATGCCCTTGTCATCCCAATGCTCCATGACCCTTGTATTTACCGTGCTCCGTGAAGCTTGTCATCACAGTGCTCCATGACACATGTCATCACAATGCTCCATGCATTTGTCAGCAAAATGCTACAAGACCTTGTCATTACAGTCCTCTATGCGCTTGTCATCACAATACTCCATTTCCATTGTCATCACAATATTCCATGATCCTTGGGATCACATTGCTTCATGCCCTTGTCATCACAATGCTCCATGCTCCTTGAAGTCAAAATGATCCAAACCTCTGTCATCACAATGCTCCAAACACTTGTGATCACAATGTTCCATAACACTTGTCATCACAACGCTACATTATGCCTGTCATCACAATCCTCCATGCGCTTTTCATTACAAAGCTCCATGACCTTTGTCATCACAATTCTCAATACAATTGTCATCACAATGCTCCCTGACAGTTGTCATCAGAATGCTCCTTGAACCCTGTCACGAAAAGGCTCCATGCCTTTTACATCACAATGCCCCATGCCGTTTTCATCACAATGCTCCATGCCATTGTCATCAAAATACTCCACAAGCTTGTCATCAGAATGCTCCATGACCCTTGTCATCACAATTCTCCATGCACTTGTCAGCACAATGCTCCCTGAACCTTGTCATCACAATGCTCCAAGCCATTGTCATCACAATGCTCCATTACCTTTGTCATCAGTATCCTCCATGACACTTGGCATCACAATGCTCTATGCCATTGTCATCACAATGGGCCATTACAAATGTCATCAAAATGCTCCCTGACACCTCTCTTAACAATACTGCATGACCTGGTCATCAAAATGCTCCATGCCCCCTGACATTACAATGTTTCATAACACCTGTCATCAAAATTTTCCATAAAAATTTTCATTAAATTGCTCCATGACCCTGTCATCAGGATGCTCCCTGCCCTTCTCATCACAATGCACAACGCCCTTGCCATCAAAATGCTCCGACCTTTGTCATCACAAAGATCAATGACACTTGGCATCACACTGCTCCAAGTCATTGTCATCACAGTGCTCCAAGAATGCTCTCATCACATTGATCCATGCCTATGTGTTCACAAAGCTCCATGACACATTTCATCAGAATGCTCCATGGCCTTCTCATCACAATGCTCCATGTCCTTGCCATCACAATGCTCCATTACAACAGTAATAACAATGCTCCATGACCCCTGCCATCACAATGTTCCATGGCCTTGTCATCACAAAGCTCCATGACCCTTCTCATCACAATGCTCCAAGAACCCTGTAATCACAATGCTCTATGCCGCTTTTCATCTCAATGATCCATGAACCCTGTCATCACAATTCACCATGCCCATCATCATAATGCTTCATGCTATTGTCATCACAACAAAATCAAAATGCTCCATGACCTCTGTCATCACAATGCTCCAAGACCCCTGTAATCACAATGCTCCATGCCCCTTTTAATCAGAATGCTCCATGAGACTTGTCTTCACAAGTCTCCATGGTGTTCTCATCACAATGCTCCAGGACCTTGTCATCACCATGCTCCATTCCCTTGTCATCGCAATTCTCCATGACCCCTGTCATCACAATAATCCATGAACATTTTTAGCCCAATGCTCCACGACCTTCTCATCACAATGCTCCATGGCGAATACCATCACAATGCTCCATGACCACTGTCATCACAACACTCCATGACACCTGACAACACAATGATCCGGGACTCTTCTCATCACAATGCTCCATTCCCTAGTCATCACAATGCTCCATGACCCCTGTCATCACAACACTCCATGAACATTTTCACCCCAGTGCTCCATGACCCTTGTCATCACAATGATCCATGCCCTTGTCATCCCAATGCTCCATGACACCTGTATTCACAATACTCCGTGAAGCTTGTCCTCACAGTTCTCCATGACACATGTCATCACAGTGCTCCATGCCTTTGTCAGGAAAATGCTACAAGACCTTGTCATTACAGTCCTCTATGCGCTTGTCATCACAATACTCCATTTCCATTGTCATCACAATCCTCCATGAACCTTGGGATCACATTGCTTCATGCCCTTGTCATCACAATGCTCCATGCTCCTTGAAGTCAAAATGATCCAAACCTCTGTCATCACAATGCTCCAAACACTTGTGATCACAATGTTCCATAACTCTTGTCATCACAACGCTCCATGATGCCTGTCATCACAATACTCCATGCCCTTTTCATTACAAAGCTCCATGACCTTTGTCATCACAATTCTCAATACACTTGTCATCACAATGCTCTATGCCTTTCTCAGCACAATGCTCCATGACCCTTGTCATCACAATGCTCCATGCGCTTTTCAGCACAATGCTCCTTGACACATGTCATCACAATGCACCATGCGCTTGTCATCACAGTGCTCCACAATCTTGTCATCACAATTCCCCATAATATTTGTCATCACAATGCTCCATGCACTTCTCATCAAAATGCTCTCTCACCACTGATATCACAATGCTACATCAGTTTTGTCACAATACTCCGTCACCCCTGTCATCACAATGTTCCATGACTCCTGTCATCACAATGCTACATGCACTTATCATCAAAATGTTCGATGACCCATGACATCACAATGTTCCATAACACCTGTCATCAAAATGTTCCATGACACTTTTCATCAACTTGCTCCATGACCCTGTCATCACAATGCTCCATGCCCTTCTCATCACAATGAACAACGCCCTTGCGATCAAAATGCTCCATGACATTTGTCGTCACAAATATCCATGACGCTTGGCATCACAGTGCTCCATGTCATTGTCATCACAGTGCTCCATGAACACTCTCATCACATTGCTCCATGCCCTTGTCTTCACATAGCTCCATGACATATGTCATCAGAATGCTCCATGGCCTTCTCATCACAATGCTCCATGCCCTTGCCATCACAATGCTCCATTACCCCTGTCATAACAATGCTCCATGACCCCTGCCATCACGATGTTCCATGGCCATGTCTTCACAAGGCTCCATGACCCTTCTCATCACAATGCTCCAAGAACACTGTAATCACAATGCTCTATGCCCCTTTTCATCTCAATGATCCATGAACCCTGTCATCACAATGCACCATGCCCATCATCATAATGCTTCATGCTATTGTCATCACAAAGAAATCAAAATACTCCATGACCACTGTCATAACAATGCTCAAAACCCTTGTGATCACAATATTCCATAACACTTGTCATCACAAAGCCCCATGAGGCTCGACATCACAATTATCCATGGTCTTCTCATCACAATGCTCCATGACATTCGTCATCACAATGCTCAATACACTTGTCATCAAAATGCTCCCTGACACTTGTTGTCTGTATGGCCTTGAACCCTGTCATGACAAGGCTCCATGCCTTTTTCATCACAATGATCCATGCCCTTTTCTTCACTGTGCTCCATGCCCTTTTCATCACAATGCTCCAAGACCCATGTAATCACAATGCTCCATGCCCTTCTCATCACAAAGCTCAATGACGCATGCCATCAGAATGCTCCTTGGTCTTCTCCTCACTATGCTCTATGCCCTTGTCATCACAATGTTCCAAGACCCCTGTAATCACAATTCTCCATGCCCCTTTTCATCAGTATGCTCCATGAGACTTCTCTTCAAAAGGCTCCATGGTTTTGTCATCACAATGCTACAGGACCTTGTCATCACAATGCTTCATGACTTTCTCATGAAAATTTCCAATGGCCCTTGTCATCATAATGCTCCAAGCCCTAATCATCACAATGCTCCATTATATTTTTCATCACAATCCTCCATTACATTTGGCATCACAATGCTCCATGCCATTGTCATCGCAGTGTACCATGACATATATCATCACAATGCTCCCTAACACCTGTCTTCACAATACTCCATGACCTTATCATCACAATGCTCCATGCCCTTGTCATCACAATGCACCATGCCCACTCTCAGCACAATAATCTTTGAAACTTATCAGACCAATGCTCCATGCCCCTGTCATCACAATGCACCATGCCCTTGTCATCACAGTGCTCCATGACCCGTGTCATCACAATGCTCCTTGACTCCAGTCATCACAATTCTTCATAACGTTTTTCATCACAATGGTCCATGCCTGCGTCATCACAAGGCTCTGTGACCTTTGTAACCAAAATGCTCCATGAACATTTCATCACAATTCTCAGTGACCCTTGTCATCACAATGCTCCATGTCTTTGTCAGAATAATGCTCCATGAACATTGTCATCACAATGTGCCATGCGCATTTCATCACAACTGTCCACAACCTTGTAATTGCAATGCTCCATAAACCTTGTAATCAAAATGGTCCATGCACTTCTCATCAAAATGCTCTCTCACCAGAGATATCACAGTGTTCCATCACTAGTCATCACAATACTCCCTCACCCCTGGAATCACAATGATCCATGACCCTGTCATCACAATGCTACATCCACTTATCATCACAATGTTCCATTACCCCTGCCAGCACAATGTTCCATAAGCCCTGTCATCAAAATGCTCCATGACCCTTTCCATCCCAAAGCTCCAAGACTCCTGACAACAGAATGTTCTATAACCCCTGTCATCTAAATGTTCCATTACACTTTTTATCAAATTGCTGCATGAACCGGTCATCAAAATGCTCCCTGCCCTTCTCATCACAATGCACCATGCCCTTTTCATCAAAATGCTCCATGACTTGTCATCACAAAGCTCCATGACTCTTGGCATCACAATGCTCCATGTCATTGGCATCACAATGCTCCATGTACCCTCTCATAACATTGCTCAATGCCCTTGTCATCACAAAGCTCCATGACACTTGTGATCAAAATGCTCCATGACCTTCTAATCACAATGCTCCATGCCCTTGTCATTACAGTCCTGCATGACCCATGTATCACAGTGTTCCGAGCCCTTGTCATCACAATGCTCCATTCCCACTATCATCACAATAATCCAAGAAACATTTCAGACCAAAGTTCCTACCCTTCTCAGCACAATGCTCCATTACCCCTGTCATAACAATGCACCATGACCCCTGCCATCACAATGTTCCACGGACTAGTCATCACAAGGTTCCCTGACACTTCTCATCACAATGCTCAAGACCCCTGAAATCACAATGCTACATTCCCTTGTCATCACAAAGCTCCATGACGCCTGTCATCAGAATGTTCCATGGCCTTCTCATCACAATGCTCCATGCCCTTGTCATCACAATGCTCCAAGACCCCTGTAATCACAATGCTCCATGCCCCTTTTCATCTCAATGCTTCATGAACCTAGTCATCACAATGAACCATGCCCATCATCATAAAGCTTCAGGCTATTGTCACAACAATTAAATCAATATTCTCCATGACCTCTGTGATCATAATGCTCCAAACCCTTGTGATCACAATGTTGCATAACACTTATCATCACAACACCCCATGACGCTCATCATCTCAATTATCCATGGTCTTCTCATCACAATGCTCCATGAACTTTGTCAAAACAATGCTCAATACACTTGTCATCACAATGCTCCCTGACCCTTGTCATCAGTATGCTCCTTGAACCCTGTCATGACAAGGCTCCATGCCTTTTTCATCACAATGATCCATGACCTTTTCATCGCAATCCTCCAAGATCCCTATAATCACAATGCTCCATGCCCTTGACATCACAAAACTCCATGACGCATGTCATCAGAATGCTCCATGGCATTCTCATCACAATGCCCCATGCCCTTGTCATCACAATGCTCCAAGACCCCTGTAATCACAATGCTCTATGCCCCTTTTCTTCAGAATGCTCCATGAGACTTGTCATCACAAGTCTCCATGGTCATCTCATCACAATGCTCCAGGACCTTGTCATCACCATGCTCCATTCCCTTGTCATCACAATGCTCCATGACCCCTGTCATCACAATAATCCATGAACATTTTCAGCCCAATGCTCCACGACGTTCTCATCACAATGCCCCATGGCCAATATCATCACAATGCTCCATGACCACTGTCATCACAACACTCCATGACACCTGACAACACAATGATCCGGGAGTCTTCTCATCACAATGCTCCATTCCCTATTCATCACAATGCTCCATGACCCCTGTCATCACAACACTCCATGAACATTTTCAGCCCAGTGCTCCATGACCCTTGTCATCAAAATGATCCATGCCCTTGTCATCCCAATGCTCCATGACCCTTGTATTTACCATGCTCCGTGAAGCTTGTCATCACATTGCTCCATGACACATGTCATCACAATGCTCCATGCATTTGTCAGCAAAATGCTACAAGACCTTGTCATTACAGTCCTCTATGCGCTTGTCATCACAATACTCCATTTCCATTGTCATCACAATATTCCATGATCCTTGGGATCACATTGCTTCATGCCCTTGTCATCACAATGCTCCATGCTCCTTGAAGTCAAAATGATCCAAACCTCTGTCATCACAATGCTCCAAACACTTGTGATCACAATGTTCCATAACACTTGTCATCACAACGCTACATTATGCCTGTCATCACAATCCTCCATGCGCTTTTCATTACAAAGCTCCATGACCTTTGTCATCACAATTCTCAATACAATTGTCATCACAATGCTCCCTGACAGTTGTCATCAGAATGCTCCTTGAACCCTGTCACGAAAAGGCTCCATGCCTTTTACATCACAATGCCCCATGCCGTTTTCATCACAATGCTCCATGCCATTGTCATCAAAATACTCCACAAGCTTGTCATCAGAATGCTCCATGACCCTTGTCATCACAATTCTCCATGCACTTGTCAGCACAATGCTCCCTGAACCTTGTCATCACAATGCTCCAAGCCATTGTCATCACAATGCTCCATTACCTTTGTCATCAGTATCCTCCATGACACTTGGCATCACAATGCTCCATGCCATTGTCATCACAATGGGCCATTACAAATGTCATCAAAATGCTCCCTGACACCTCTCTTAACAATACTGCATGACCTGGTCATCAAAATGCTCCATGCCCCCTGACATTACAATGTTTCATAACACCTGTCATCAAAATTTTCCATAAAAATTTTCATTAAATTGCTCCATGACCCTGTCATCAGGATGCTCCCTGCCCTTCTCATCACAATGCACAACGCCCTTGCCATCAAAATGCTCCTGACCTTTGTCATCACAAAGATCAATGACACTTGGCATCACACTGCTCCAAGTCATTGTCATCACAGTGCTCCAAGAATGCTCTCATCACATTGATCCATGCCTATGTGTTCACAAAGCTCCATGACACATTTCCTCAGAATGCTCCATGGCCTTCTCATCACAATGCTCCATGTCCTTGCCATCACAATGCTCCATTACAACAGTAATAACAATGCTCCATGACCCCTGCCATCACAATGTTCCATGGCCTTGTCATCACAAAGCTCCATGACCCTTCTCATCACAATGCTCCAAGAACCCTGTAATCACAATGCTCTATGCCGCTTTTCATCTCAATGATCCATGAACCCTGTCATCACAATTCACCATGCCCATCATCATAATGCTTCATGCTATTGTCATCACAACAAAATCAAAATGCTCCATGACCTCTGTCATCACAATGCTCCAAGACCCCTGTAATCACAATGCTCCATGCCCCTTTTAATCAGAATGCTCCATGAGACTTGTCTTCACAAGTCTCCATGGTGTTCTCATCACAATGCTCCAGGACCTTGTCATCACCATGCTCCATTCCCTTGTCATCGCAATTCTCCATGACCCCTGTCATCACAATAATCCATGAACATTTTTAGCCCAATGCTCCACGACCTTCTCATCACAATGCTCCATGGCGAATATCATCACAATGCTCCATGACCACTGTCATCACAACACTCCATGACACCTGACAACACAATGATCCGGGACTCTTCTCATCACAATGCTCCATTCCCTAGTCATCACAACACTTCATGAACATTTTCACCCCAGTGCTCCATGACCCTTCTCATCAAAATGATCCATGCCCTTGTCATCCCAATGCTCCATGACACCTGTATTCACAATACTCCGTGAAGCTTGTCCTCACAGTTCTCCATGACACATGTCATCACAGTGCTCCATGCCTTTGTCAGGAAAATGCTACAAGACCTTGTCATTACAGTCCTCTATGCGCTTGTCATCACAATACTCCATTTCCATTGTCATCACAATCCTCCATGAACCTTGGGATCACATTGCTTCATGCCCTTGTCATCACAATGCTCCATGCTCCTTGAAGTCAAAATGATCCAAACCTCTGTCATCACAATGCTCCAAACACTTGTGATCACAATGTTCCATAACATTTGTCATCACAATGCTCCATGATGCCTGTCATCACAATACTCCATGCCCTTTTCATTACAAAGCTCCATGACCTTTGTCATCACAATTCTCAATACACTTGTCATCACAAAGCTCTATGCCTTTCTCAGCACAATGCTCCATGACCCTTGTCATCACAATGCTCCATGCGCTTTTCAGCACAATGCTCCTTGACACATGTCATCACAATGCACCATGCGCTTGTCATCACAGTGCTCCACAATCTTGTCATCACAATTCCCCATAATATTTGTCATCACAATGCTCCATGCACTTCTCATCAAAATGCTCTCTCACCACTGATATCACAATGCTACATCAGTTTTGTCACAATACTCCGTCACCCCTGTCATCACAATGTTCTATGACTCCTGTCATCACAATGCTACATGCACTTATCATCACAATGTTCGATGACCCCTGAAATCACAATGTTCCATAACACCTGTCATCAAAATGTTCCATGACACTTTTCATCAACTTGCCCCATGACCCTGTCATCACAATGCTCCATGCCCTTCTCATCACAATGAACAACGCCCTTGCGATCAAAATGCTCCATGACATTTGTCGTCACAAATATCCATGATGCTTGGCATCACAGTGCTCCATGTCATTGTCATCACAGTGCTCCATGAACACTCTCATCACATTGCTCCATGCCCTTGTCTTCACATAGCTCCATGACATATGTCATCAGAATGTTCCATGGCCTTCTCATCACAATGCTCCATGCCCTTGCCATCACAATGCTCCATTACCCCTGTCATAACAATGCTCCATGACCCCTGCCATCACGATGTTCCATGGCCATGTCTTCACAAGGCTCCATGACCCTTCTCATCACAATGCTCCAAGAACACTGTAATCACAATGCTCTATGCCCCTTTTCATCTCAATGATCCATGAACCCTGTCATCACAATGCACCATGCCCATCATCATAATGCTTCATGCTATTGTCATCACAAAGAAATCAAAATACTCCATGACCACTGTCATAACAATGCTCAAAACCCTTGTGATCACAATATTCCATAACACTTGTCATCACAAAGCCCCATGAGGCTCGACATCACAATTATCCATGGTCTTCTCATCACAATGCTCCATGACATTCGTCATCACAATGCTCAATACACTTGTCATCAAAATGCTCCCTGACACTTGTTGTCTGTATGGCCTTGAACCCTGTCATGACAAGGCTCCATGCCTTTTTCATCACAATGATCCATGCCCTTTTCTTCACTGTGCTCCATGCCCTTTTCATCACAATGCTCCAATACCCATGTAATCACAATGCTCCATGCCCTTCTCATCAAAAAGCTCAATGACGCATGCCATCAGAATGCTCCTTGGTCTTCTCCTCACTATGCTCTATGCCCTTGTCATCACAATGTTCCAAGACCCCTGTAATCACAATTCTCCATGCCCCTTTTCATCAGTATGCTCCATGAGACTTCTCTTCAAAAGGCTCCATGGTTTTGTCATCACAATGCTCCAGGACCTTGTCATCACAATGCTTCATGACCTTCTCATGAAAATTTCCAATGGCCCTTGTCATCATAATGCTCCAAGCCCTAATCATCACAATGCTCCATTATATTTGTCATCACAATCCTCCATTACATTTGGCATCACAATGCTCCATGCCATTGTCATCGCAATGTACCATGACATATATCATCACAATGCTCCCTGACACCTGTCTTCACAATACTCCATGACCTTATCATCACAATGCTTCATGCCCTTGTCATCACAATGCACCATGCCCACTCTCAGCACAATAATCTATGAAACTTGTCAGACCAATGCTCCATGCCCCTGTCATCACACAGCTCCGTGACACTTGTCATCACAATGCTCGATGCCCTTCTCATCATAATGCTCCATGTCCTTGTCATTACAATCCTCCATGACCCATGTATCACAGTGTACCGTTCCCTTGTCATCACAATGCTCCATGGCCAGTCTCATCACAATAATCCATGAAACATTTCAGACCAATGCTCAATGCCCTTCTCATCACAATGCTCCATTACCTCTGTCAACAATGCTCCATGACCCCTGCCATCACAATGTTCCACGGCCATGTGATCACAAGGCTCCATGACCATTGTCATCACAATGTTCCAAGACCCATATGATCACAATGCTCCATGCCCTTGTCATCACAAAGCTCCCTGACACATGTCATCAGAATGTTCCATGGCCTTCTCCTCACAATGCTCCATGCCCTTGTCATCACAATGCTCCATACCCTCGTAATCACAATGCTCCATGCCCCTTTTCATCAGAATGCTCCATGAGACTTGTCATCACAAGTCTCCATGGTCATCTCATCACAATGCTCCAAGACCTTGTCATCACCATGCTCCATTCCCTGGTCATCACAATGCTCCATAACCACTGTCATCACAAGTCTCCATGACACTTCTCATCACAATGCTCCAAGACCCCTGTAATCACAATGCTCCATGCCCCTTTTCATCACAATGTTCCACGATCCCTTTCATCACAATGAACCATGCCCATCATCATTATGCTTCAGGCTATTGTCATAACAATGAAATCAAAATGCTCCATGACCTCTGTCATGACAATGCTCCAAACCATGGTGATCACAATGTTGCATAACACTTATCATCACAAAACCCCATGACGCTATTCATCACTATTATCCATGGTCTTCTCATCACAAGGCTCCATGACTTGTCATCACAATTCTCAATACTCTTTTCATCACAATACTCCCTGACACTTGTCGTCAGTATGCTCCATGAACTCTTTCATGACAAGGCTCCATGCCATTTTCATCACATTGATCCATGCGCTTTACATCACAGTGCTCCAAGAACCCTGTAATCATAATGCTCCTTGCCCTTGTCATCACAAAGCTCCATGATGCAAATCATCAGAATGTTCCATGCACTTCTCATCACAATGCTCTATGCCCTTGTCATCACAATGCTCCAAGACACCTGTAATCACAATGCTCCATGCGCCTTTTCATCTCAGTGCTCCATGAACACTGTCATAACAATGAACCATGTCCATCATCATAATGCTTCAGTCTATTGTCATCACAGTGAAATCAAAATGCTCCATGACCTCTGTCATCACAATGCTCCAAACCCTGGTGATCACAATGTTGCAAAACACTTATCATCACAACACCCCATGACGCTCTTCATCACAATTATCCATGGTCTTCTCATCAAAATGCTCCATGACTTTGTCATCACAATTCTCAATACACTTGTCATCACAATGCTCCCTGACACTTGTCGTCAGAATGCTCCTTGAACCCTGTCATGAAAAGGCTCCATGCCTTTTTCATCACAAAGCCCCATGCTGTTTTCATCCCAATGCTCCATGCCATTGTCATCAAAATACTCCACAAGCTTGTCATCAGAATGCTCCATGACCCTTGTCATCATTATTCTCCATGCACTTGTCAGAACAATGCTCCCTGACCCTTGTCATCACAATGATCCAAGCCATTGTCATCACAATGCTCCATTACCTTTGTCATTAGAATCCTCCATTACACTTGGCATCACAATGCTCCAAGCCATTGTCATCACAATGGGCCATTACATATGTAATCACAATGCTCCCTGACAACTCTCTTCACAATACTGCATGACCTGGTCATCACAATGCTCCATGCTCTTGTCTTCACAATGCGCCATTCCAACTGTCATCACAATAATCCATGAAACTTATTAGACCAATGCTCCATGCCCTTGTCATCACATTGCTCCATGCTCTTGTTATCACAATGTTCCAAGACCCCTGTAATCAGAATGCCCCATGCCCCTTTTCATCAGTATGCTCCATGAGACTTGTCATCGCAAGGCTCCATGGTTTTCTCATCACAATGCTCCAGGACCTTGTCATCACAATGGTTCATGACATTGTCATGAAAATTCTCAATGGCCCTTGTCTTCATAATGCTCCAAGCCCTAGTCATCACAGTGCTCCATTATATTTGTCATCACAATCCTCCCTTGCATTTGGCATCACTATGCTCCATGCTATTGTCATCGCAATGGACCATGACATATTTCATCACAATGCCCCCTGACACCTGTCTTCACAATATTCCATGCCCTTGTAATCACAATGCTCCCTGCCTTTCTCATCACAATGCACCACACCCTTGTCATCAAAATGCTCCATGACCATTGTCATCACTAAGCTCCATGACCGTTGACATCACAATGCTCCATGTCATTGTCATCACAATGCTCCATGAACCCTCTAATCACATTGCTCCATGCACTTGTCATCACACAGCTCCTGGACACTTGTCATCACAATGCTCGATGGCCTACTCATCACAATGCTCCATGCCCTTGTCATCACAATGCTCCATGAACCCTGTCAACACAATGCTCCATGACTCCAGTCATCACAATGCTTCATAACGTTGGTCAATACAACGGTCCATGCCCGCGTCATCACAAGGCTCTGTGACCTTTTTAACCACAATGCTCCATGAACATTTCATCACAATGCTCCATGAGCCTTGTTATCACAATGCTCCATGCCTTTGTCAAAACAATGCTCCATGACCCTTGTCATCACAATGTGCCATATGATTTTCATCACAATGATCCACAACCTTGTCATCACTCTGCTCCATCAACCTTGTAATCAGAATGCTCCATGCACTTCTCATTCAAATGCTCTCTCACATGAGATATCACAATGTTCCATCACTAGTCATCACAATCCTCCCTCACCATTGTTATCCCAATGTTCCATGACAACTGTCATCACAATGCTACATCCCCTTATCAGCACAATGTTCCATGACCCCTGACATCACAATGCTCCATGACCACTGTCATCACAACACTCCATAACACCTGACAACACAATGATCCGGGACTCTTGTCATCACAATGCTCCAAGACCCCTGTCATCACAATACTCCATGAATATTTTCAGCCCAGTGCTCATGACCCTTGTCATCACAATGATCCATGCCCTTGTCATCCCAATGTTCCATGACGCTTGTAATCACAGTGCTCCATGACATCTGTCATCACAATGCTCCATGCCTTTGTCAGCAAAATGCTACATGACCTGGTCATTACAATGCTCTATGCGCTTGTCATCACAATACTCCCTTACAATTGTCATCACAATCCTCCAGGAACCTTGGGATCACATTGCTTCAGGCCCTTGTCATCAAAATGCTCCATGCTCCTTGAAATCAAAATGATCCGTGACCTCTGTCATCACAATGCTCCAAACACTTGTAATCACAGTGTTCCATAAAACTTGTCCTCACAACGCTCCATGATGCCTGTCATCAAAATACTCCATGCCCTTTTCATCACAATGCTCCATGACCTTTGTCATCACAATTCTCAATACACTTGTCATCACAATGCTCCCTGACACTTGTCGTCAGAATGCTCCTTGAACCGTGTCACGAAAAGTCTCCATGCCATTTTCATCACAAATACCCGTGCCGTTTTCATCCCAGAGC
The DNA here is from genome assembly GCF_025265405.1 of Mesoplodon densirostris. Taxonomy (NCBI): domain Eukaryota; kingdom Metazoa; phylum Chordata; class Mammalia; order Artiodactyla; family Ziphiidae; genus Mesoplodon; species Mesoplodon densirostris. The sequence continues at coordinate 8,871,328 of NW_026778195.1, read as the reverse complement.
TCCATGCCATTGTCATCAAAATACTCCACAAGCTTGTCATCAGAATGCTCCATGACCCTTGTCATCACAATTCTCCATGCACTTGTCAGCACAATGCTCCCTGAACCTTATCATCACAATGCTCCAAGCCATTGTCATGACAATGCTCCATTACCTTTGTCATCAGAATCCTCCATGACACTTGGCATCACAATGCTCCATGCCATTGTCATCACAATGGGCCATTACATATGTCATCACAATGCTCCCTGACACCTCTCTTCACAATACTGCATGACCTGGTCATCACAATGCTCCATGCCCTTGTCATCACAATGGGCCATTACAACTCTCATCACAATAATCCATGAAACTTATTAGACCAATGCTCCTTGCCCTTGTTATCACAATGTTCCATGACCCATGTAATCAGAATGCTCCATGCCCCTTTTCATCAGAATGCTCCATGAGACATGTCATCAGAAGGCTCCATGGATTTCTCTTCACAATGCTCCATGACTTTTGTCATCACAATGCTCAAAGACCCATGTAATCACAATGATTCATGCCCCTGTCATCGCAATGGACCATGACATTTGGCATCACAATGCTCCATGCCATTGTCTTTGAAATTGACCATGACATATGTTATCACAATGCCCCCTTACACCTGTCTTCACAATACTCCATGCCCTTGTCATCACAATGCTCCATGCCCTTGTCATCACAATGCACCATGTCCAATGTCATCACAATAATCTATTAAACTTGTCAGACCAATGCTCCATGGCCCTGTCATCACAATGTTCCATGCCCTTGTCATCACAATGCTCCATGGCCCTTGTCATCACAATGCTCCGTGACTCCAGTCATCACAATGCTTCATAACGTTTCTCATCACAACGGTCCATGGCTGTGTCATCGCAAGGCTCTGTGACATTTGTAACCACAATGCTCCATGAAATTTTCATCACAATGCTCCGTGACCCTTGTCATCACAATGCTCCATGCCTTTTTCAGAACAATGCTCCATGACCCTTGTCATCACAATGTGCCATGTGCTTTTCATCACAGTGATCCACAACCTTGTCATCGCTATGCTCCATAAACCTTGTAATCACAATGCTCCATGCACTTCTCGTCCAAATGCTCTCTCACATGAGATATCACAATGTTCCATCACTAGTCATCACAATACACCCTCACCCCTGTTATCACAATGTTCCATGACCCCTGTCATCACAATGCTACATCCCCTTATCAGCACAATGTTCCATGACCCCTGACATCACAATGTTCCATAACCCCTGTCATCAAAATGCTCCATGACCCTTTTCATCCCAAAGCTCCATGACCCCTGGCATCACAATGTTCTGTAACCCCAGTCATCAAAATGTTCCATTACACTTTTCATCAAATTGCTGCATGACCCTGTCATCAAAATGCTCCCTGCACTTCTCATCACAATGCACCACAACCTTGTCATCAAAATGCTCCATGACCATGGTCATCACTAAGCTCCATGACCCTTGGCATCACAGTGCTCCATGCCATGGACATCACAATGCTCCACGAACACTCTCATCAAATTGCTCCATTCACTTGTCATCACAAAGCTCCATGACACTTGTCATCACAATGCTCGATGCCCTTCTCATCACAATGCTCCATGTCCTTGTCATTACAATCCTCGATCACCCATGTATCACAGTGTACCGTGCCCTTGTCATCACAATGCGCCATGCCCACTGTCATCACAATAATCCATGAAACATTTCAGACAAATGCTCAACGCACTTCTCATCACAATGCTCCATTACCACTGTCAACAATGCTCCGTGACCCCTGCCATCACAATGTTCCACGGCCTTGAGATCACAGGACACCATGACAATTGTCATCACAATGCTCCAAGACCCATGTAATCACAATGCTCCATGCTCTTGTCATCACAAAGCTCCATGACGCATGTCATCAGAATGTTCCATGGCTTTCTCCTCACAATGCTCCATGCCCTTGTCATCACAATGCTCCAAGACACTCGTAATCACAATGCTCCATGCCCCTTTTCTTCAGAAGGCTCCATGATATTTGTCATCACAAGTCTCCATGGTCAACACATCACAATGCTCCAAGACATTGTCATCACCATGCTCCATTTTCTTGTCATCACAATGCTCCATGACCCCTGTCATCACAATACTCCAGGAACATTTTCAGCCCAATGTTCCATGACCTTCTCATCACAATGCTCCATGACCAGTATCATCACAATGCTCCATGACCACTGTCATCACAACACTCCATGACACCTGACAACACAATGATCTGGGACTCTTGTCATCACAATGCTCCAAGACCCCTGTAATCACAATGCTCCATGACCCCTTTCATCATAATACTCTATGAACATTTTCAGCCCAATGCTCCATGACCCTTGTCATCACAGTGATCCATGCCCTTGTCATCCCAATGTTCCATGACCCCTGTATTCACAGTGCTCCATGACGCTTGTCATCACAGTGCTCCATGACACCTGTCTTCATAATGCTCCATGCCTTTGTCAGCAAAATGCTACATGACCTTGTCATTACAATGCTCTATGCACTTGTCATCAAAATACTCGATTACCATTGTCATCACAATCATCCATGAACGTTGGGATCACATTGCTTCATGCAAGTGTCATCACAATGCTCCATGCTCCTTGAAATCAAAATGATCCACGACCTCTGTCATCACAATGCTCCAACCCTTGTGATCACAATGTTCCATAACACTTGTCCTCACAATGCTCCATGATGCCTGTCATCACAATACTCCATACACTTTTCATCACAATGCTCCATGAACTTTGTCATCACAATTCTCAATACACTTGTCATCACAATGCTCCCTGACACTTGTCGTCAGTATGCTCCATGAAACCTGTCATGACAAGGCTCCATGCCTTTTTCATCACAATGATGCATGCCCTTTTCATCACAATGCTCCAAGACCCCTGGAATCACAATGCTCCATGCTCTTGCCATCCAAAGCTTCATGACGCATGTCATCAGAATGTTCCATGGACTTCTCATCACAATGCTCCCTGCTCTTGTCATCACAATGCTCTAAGACCCCTGTAATCACAATGCCCCATGCCCCTTTTCATCTCAATGCTCCATGAACCCTGTCATCACAATGAACAATGCCCATCATCATAATGCTTCAGGCTATTGTCATCAAAATCAAATCAAAATGCTCCATGACCTTTGTCATCACAATGCTCAAAATCCTGGTGATAACAATGTTGCATAACACTTATCATCACAACACCCCATGACGCTCATCATCACAATTATCCATGGTCTTCTCATCACAAGGCTCCATGAACTTTGTCATCAAAATTCTCAATACACTTGTCATCACAATGCTAGCTGACACTTGTCGTCAGAATGCTCCTTGAACCCTGTCACAAAAAGGCTCCCTGTTTTTTTCATCACAAAGACCCATGCCGTTTTCATCCCAATGCTGCATGCCATTGTCATCAAAATACACCACAGGCTTGTCATCAGAATGCTCCATGACCCTTGTCATCACAATTCTCCATGCACTTGTCAGCACAATGCTCCCTGACCCTTGTCATCACAATGTTCCAAGCCATTTTCATCACAATGCTCCATTACATTTGTCATCAGAATCCTCCATGACACTTGGCATCACAATGTTCCATGCCATTGTCATCACAATGCTCCATGTCTTTGTCAGCGAAATGCTACATGACCTTGTCATTACAATCCTCTATGCGCTTGTCATCACAATACTCCATTTCCATTGTCATCACAATCCTCCATCAACCTTGGATCACATTGCTTCATGCCCTTGTCATCACAATGCTCCATGCTCCTTGAAATCAAAATGATCCATGACCTCTGTCATCACAATGCTCCAAACGCTTGTGATCACATTGTTCCATAACACTTGTCATCACAACGTTCCATGATGCCTGTCATAACAATACTCCATGCCCTTTTCATCACAATGCTCCATGACCATTGTCATCAAAATTCTCAATACACTTGTGATCACAATGCTCCCTGACACTTGTCATCAGAATGCTCCTTGAACCCCGTCACGAAAAGGCTCCATGCCTTTTTCATCACAATGCCCCATGCCATTTTCATCACAATGTTCCATACCATTGTCATCAAAATACTCCACAAGCTTGTCATCAGAATGCTCCCGGACCCTTGTCATGACAATGCTCCATTACCTTTGTCATCAGAATCCTCCATGACACTTGGCATCACAATGCTCCATGCCATTGTCATCACAATGGGCCATTACATATGTCATCACAATGCTCCCTGACACCTCTCTTCACAATACTGCATGACCTGGTCATCACAATGCTCCATGCCCTTGTCATCACAATGTGCCATTACAACTCTCATCACAATAATCCATGAAACTTATTAGACCAATGCTCCTTGCCCTTGTTATCACAATGTTCCATGACCCATGTAATCAGAATGCTCCATGCCCCTTTTCATCAGAATGCTCCATGAGACATGCCATCAGAAGGCTCCATGGATTTCTCTTCACAATACTCCATGACCTTTGTCATCACAATGCTCAAAGACCCATGTAATCACAATGCTTCATGCCCCTGTCATCGCAATGGACCATGACATTTGGCATCACAATGCTCCATGCCATTGTCTTTGAAATTGACCATGACATATGTTATCACAATGCCCCCTTACACCTGTCTTCACAATACTCCATGCCCTTGTCATCACAATGCTCCATGCCCTTGTCATCACAATGCACCATGTCCAATGTCATCACAATAATCTATTAAACTTGTCAGACCAATGCTCCATGGCCCTGTCATCACAATGTTCCATGCCATTTTCATCACAATGCTCCATGGCCCTTGTCATCACAATGCTCCGTGACTCCAGTCATCACAATGCTTCATAACGTTTCTCATCACAACGGTCCATGGCTGTGTCATCGCAAGGCTCTGTGACATTTGTAACCACAATGCTCCATGAAATTTTCATCACAATGCTCCGTGACCCTTGTCATCACAATGCTCCATGCCTTTTTCAGAACAATTCTCCATGACCCTTGTCATCACAATGTGCCATGTGCTTTTCATCACAATGATCCACAACCTTGTCATCGCTATGCTCCATAAACCTTGTAATCACAGTGCTCCATGCACTTCTCATCCAAATGCTCTCTCACATGAGATATCACAATGTTCCATCACTAGTCATCACAATACACCCTCACCCCTGTTATCACAATGTTCCATGACCCCAGTCATCACAGTGCTACATCCCCTTATCAGCACAATGTTCCATGACCACTGACATCACAATGTTCCATAACCACTGTCATCAAAATGCTCCATGACCCTTTTCATCCCAAAGCTCCATGACCCCTGGCATCACAATGTTCTGTAACCCCAGTCATCAAAATGTTCCATTACACTTTTCATCAAATTGCTGCATGACCCTGTCATCAAAATGCTCCCTGCCCTTCTCATCACAATGCACCACACCCTTGTCATCAAAATGCTCCATGACCATGGTCATCACTAAGCTCCATGACCCTTGGCATCACAGTGCTCCATGCCATGGACATCACAATGCTCCACGAACACTCTCATCAAATTGCTCCATTCACTTGTCATCACAAAGCTCCATGACACTTGTCATCACAATGCTCAATGCCCTTCTCATCACAATGCTCCATGTCCTTGTCATTACAATCCTCCATCACCCATGTATCACAGTGTACCGTGCCCTTGTCATCACAATGCGCCATGCCCACTGTCATCACAATAATCCATGAAATATTTCAGACAAATGCTCAATGCACTTCTCATCACAATGCTCCATTACCACTGTCAACAATGCTCCGTGACCCCTGCCATCACAATGTTCCTCGGCCTTGTGATCACAGGACACCATGACAATTGTCATCACAATGCTCCAAGACCCATGTAATCACAATGCTCCATGCTCTTGTCATCACAAAGCTCCATGACGCATGTCATCAGAATGTTCCTTGGCCTTCTCCTCACAATGCTCCATGCCCTTGTCATCACAATGCTCCAAGACACTCGTAATCACAATGCTCCATGTCCCTTTTCTTCAGAAGGCTCCATGATATTTGTCATCACAAGTCTCCATGGTCAACTCATCACAATGCTCCAAGACCTTGTCATCACCATGCTCCATTTTCTTGTCATCACAATGCTCCATGACCCTTGTCATCACAATACTCCAGAAACATTTTCAGCCCAATGTTCCATGACCTTCTCATCACAATGCTTAATGACCAGTATCATCACAATGCTCCATGACCACTGTCATCACAACACTCCATGACACCTGACAACACAATGATCCGGGACTCTTGTCATCACAATGCTCCAAGACCGCTGTAATCACAATGCTCCATGAACCCTTTCATCTCAATACTCTATGAACATTTTCAGCCCAATGCTCCATGACTCTTGTCATCACAATGATCCATGCCCTTGTCATCCCAATGTTCCATGACCCCTGTATTCACAGTGCTCCATGACGCTTGTCATCACAGTGCTCCATGACACCTGTCTTCATAATGCTCCATGCCTTTGTCAGCAAAATGCTACATGACCTTGTCATTACAATGCTCTATGCACTTGTCATCAAAATACTCGATTACCATTATCATCACAATCCTCCATGAACCTTGGGATCACATTGCTTCATGCCCTTGTCATCACAATGCTCCATGCTCCTTGAAATCAAAATGATCCATGACCTCTGTCATCACAATGCTCCAACCCTTGTGATCACAATGTTCCATAACACTTGTCCTCACAATGCTCCATGATGCCTGTCATCACAATACTCCATACACTTTTCATCACAATGCTCCATGACCTTTGTCATCACAATTCTCAATAAACTTGTCATCACAATGCTCCCTGACACTTGTCGTCATTATGCTCCATGAAACCTGTCATGACAAGGCTCCATGCCTTTTTCATCACAATGATCCATGCCCTTTTCATCACAATGCTCCATGACCCCTGTCATCACAATGCTCCGTGACTCCAGTCATCACAAAGCTTCATGACATTTGATATCAAATTGGTCCATGCCCTCGTCATCAACAGTCTCTGTGACCTTTTTAACCACAATGCTCCATGAACATTCTCAGCACAATGCTCCATGACCCTTGTCATCACATTGCTCCATGCGCTTTTCAGCACAATGCTCCATGACACATGTCATCACAATGCACCATGCGCTTGTCATCACAGTGCTCCACAACATTGTCATCACAAAGCTCCATAAAATTTGTCATCACAATGCTCCATGCACTTCTCATCAAAATGCTCTCTCACCACTGATATAACAATGCTACATCACTATTTGTCACAATACTCCCTCACCCCTGTCATCACAATGTTCCATGACTCCTGTCATCACAATGCTACATGCACTTATCATCACAATGTTCGATGATCCCTGAAATCACAATGTTCCATAACACCTGTCATCAAAATGTTCCATGACACTTTTCATCAAATTGCTCCATGACCCTGTCATCAGAATGCTCCCTGCCCTTCTCTTCACATTGCACAACGCCCTTGCCATCAAAATGCTCCATGACCTTTGTCATCACAAAGATCCAAGACCCTTGGCATCACAATGCTCCATGTCATTGTCATCACAATGCTCCATGAAACCTCTCATCACATTGCTCCATGCACGTGTCATCACACAGCTCCATGACACTTGTCATCACAATGCTCGATTCCCTTCTCATCACAATGCTCCATGCCCTTGTCATTACAGTCCTGCATGACCCATGTATCACAGTGCTCCGTGCCCTTGTCATCACAATGCTCCATGCCCATTCTCATCACAATAATCCATGAAACATTTCAGACCAATGTTCCATACCCTTCTCATCACAATGCTCCATTACCCCTGTCATAACAATGCACCATAACACCTGCCAACACAATGATCCACGGCCTAGTCATCACAAGGTTCCATAATACTTCTCATCACAATGCTCAAGACCCCTGATATTACAATGCTCCATGCCCTTGTCATCACAAAGCTCCATGACGCATGTCATCAGAATGTTCCATGGCCTTCTCATCACAATGCTCCATGCCCTTGTCATCACAATGCTCCAAGACCCTTGTCATCACAATGCTCCATGCCCCATTTCATCTCAATGCTCCATGAAATCTGTCATCACAATGCTCCAAGACCCTTGTAATTACAATGCTCCATGCCGCTTTTCATCTCAATGCTCCAAGAACCCTGTCATCACAATGCACCATGCCCATCATCATAATGCTTCAGGCTATTGTCATCACAATGAAATCAATATTCTGCATGACCTCTGTCATCATAATGCTCCAAACCCATGTGATAACAATGTTGCATAACACGTATCATCACAACACCCCATGATGCCCATCATCACAATTTTCCATAGTCTTCTCATCACAATGCTCCATGATTTTTGTCATAACAATGCTCAATACACTTGTCATCACAATGCTCCCTGACCCTTGGCGTCAGTATGCTCCTTGAACCGTGTCATGACAAGTTTCCATGCATTTTTCATCACAATGATCCATGACCACTTCATCACAATGCTCCAAGGTCCCTGTAATCACAATGCTCCATGCCCTTGTCATCACAAAACTCCATGACGCATGTCATCAGAATGCTCCATGGCCTTCTCCTCACAATGCTCTATGCCCTAGTCATAACAATGCTCCAAGACCCCTGTAATCACAATGCTCCATGCCCCTTTTCATCAGAATGCTCCATGAGACTTGCCATCACAAGTCTCCATGGTCTTCTCATCACAATGTTCCAGGACCTTGACATCACAATGATCCATTCCCTTGTCATCACAATGCTCCATGACCCCTGTCATCACAATAATCCATGAACATTTTCAGCCCAATGCTCCACGACCTTCTCATCACAATGCTCCATTGCCAATATCATCACAATGCTCCATGACCACTGTCACAACAACACTTCATGACACCTGACAACACAATGATCCAGGACTCTTGTCATCACAATGCTCCATTCCCTTGTCGTCACAATGCTACATGACACCTGTCATCACAACTCTCCATGAACATTTTCAGCCCAGTGCTCCATGACCCTTGTCATCACAATGATCCATGCCTTGTCATCCCAATGCTCCATGACCCCTGTATTCACAATGCTCCTTGACGCTTGTCATCACAGTGCTCCATGACACATGTCATCACAATGCTCCATGCCTTTGTCAGCAAAATGCTACATGACCTTGTCATTACAATGCTCTATGCGCTTGTCATCACAATACTCCATTTCCATTGTCATCACAATCCTCCATGAATTTTGGGATCACATTGCTTCATGCCCTTGTCATCACAATGCTCCATGCTCCTTGAAATCAAAATGATCCATGACCTCTGTCATCACAATGCTCCAAACACTTGTGATCACAATGTTCCATAACACTTGTCATCACAACGCTCCATGATGCCTGTCATCACAATACTCCATCCCCCTTTCATCACAATGCTCCATGACCTTTGTCACCATAATTCTCAATACACTTGTCATCACAATGCTCCCTGACACTTGTCATCAGAATGCTCCTTGAACCCTGTCACGAAACGGCTCCATGCCTTTTTCATCACAATGCCCTATGCCATTTCATCACAATGCTCCATGCCATTGTCATCAAAATACTCCACAAGCTTGTCATCAGAATGCTTCATGACCCTTGTCATCACAATTCTCCATGCACTTGTCAGCACAATGCTCCCTGACCCTTGTCATCACAATGCTCCAAGCCATTGTCATCACAATGCTCCATTACCTTTGTCATCAGAATCCTCCCTGACACATGGCGTCACAATGCTCCATGCCATACTCATCACAATGGGCCATTACATATGTGATCACAATGCTCCCTGACACCTGTCTTCACAATACGGCATGACCTGGTCATCACAATGCTCCATGCCCTTGTCATCACAGTGTGCCATTCCAACTCTCATCGCAATACTCCATGAAATTTATTAGACCAATGTTCCATGCCCTTGTCATCACAATGCTCCATGCCCTTGTTATCACAATGCTCCATGACCCCTGTCATCACAATGCTCCGTGACTCCAGTCATCACAATGCTTCATGACCTTTGTCATCACAATGGTCCATGCCCTCGTCATCAACAGTCTCTGTGACCTTTTTAACCACAATGCTCCTTGAACTTTTCATCACAATGCTCCATGACCCTTGTCATCACAATGCTCCATGCGCTTGTCAGCACAATGCTCCATGACACATGTCATCACTATGCACCATGCGCTTGTCATCACAGTGCTCCACAACACTGTCATCACAATGCTCCATAAAATTTGTCATCACAATGCTCCATGCACTTCTCATCAAAATGCTCTCTCACCACTGATATCACAATGCTACATCACTATTTGTCACAATACTCCCTCACCCCTGTCATCACAATGTTCCATGACTCCCGTCATCACAATGCTACATGCACTTATCACAATGTTCGATGACCCCTGAAATCACAATGTTCCATAACACCTTTCATCAAAATGTTCCATGACACTTTTCATCAAATTGCTCCATGACCCTGTCATCAGAATGCTAACTGCCCTTCTCATCACAATGCACAACGCCCTTGCCATCAAAATGCTCCATGACCTTTGTCATCACAAAGATCCATGACCCTTGGCATCACAATGCTCCATGTCATTGTCATCACAGTGCTCCATGAACGCTCTCATCACATTGCTCCATGCCCTTGTCTTCATATAGCTCCATGACACATGTCATCAGAATGCTCCATGGCCTTCTCATCACAATGCTCCAAGCCCTTGCCATCACAATGCTCCATTACCCCTGTCATAACAATGCTCCATGACCCCTGCCATCACGATGTTCCATGGCCTTTTCATCACAAGGCTCTATGACGCTTCTCATCAGAATGCTCCAAGAACACTGTAATCACAATGCTCTATGCCCCTTTTCATCTCAATGATCCTTGAACCCTGTCATCACAATGCACTATGCCCATCATCATAATGCTTCATGCTATTGTCATAACAACGAAATCAAAATGTTCCATGACCTCTGTCATAACAATGCTCCAAACCCTTGTGATCACAATATTCCATAACACTTGTCATCACAATGCCCCAGGATGCTCATCATCACAATTATCCATGGTCTTCTCATCACAATGCTCCATGACTTTCGTCATTACAATGCTCAATACACTTGTCATCAACATGCTCCCTGACACTTGTTGTCTGTATGCTCCTTGAACCCTGTCATGACAAAGCTCCCTGCCTTTTTCATCACAATGATCCATGCCCTTTTCATCACAATGCTCCAAGTCCCATGTAATCACAATGGTCCATGCCAATGTCATCACAATGCTCAATGACGCATGCCATCAGAATGCTCCTTGGTCTATTCTTCACAATGCTCCCTGCCCTTGTCTTCCCAATGTTCCATGACCCCTGTAATCACAATGCTCCATTCCCCTTTTAATCAGTATGCTCCATGAGACTTGTCATCACAAGGCTCCATGGTTTTGTCATCACAATGCTCCACGACCTTGTCATCACAATGCTTCACGACCTTGTCATCAAAATTTTCAATGGCCCTTGTCATCATAATGCTCCAAGCCATAATCATCACAATCCTCCATTATATTTATCATCACAATCCTCCATTACATTTGGTATCACAAAGCTCCATGCCATTGTCATCGCCATGGACCATGACATATGTCATCACAATGCTCCCTGACACCTGTCTTCACAATACTCCATGACCTTATCATCATAATGCTCCATGCCCTTGTCATCACAATGCACCATGCCCACTCTCATCACAATAATCTATGAAACTTGTCAGACCAATGCTCCATGACACTGTCATCACAATTTTCCATGCCCTTGTCATCACAATGCTCCATGACCCCTGTCATCACAATGCTCCGTGACTCCAGTCATCACAATGCTTCATAATGTTTGTCATCACAATGGTCCATGCCCGCGTCATCACAAGGCTCTGTGACCTTTGTAACCACAATGCTCCATGAACTTTTCATCACAATTCTCTGAGAAACTTGTCATCACAATGCTCCATGTCTTTGTCAGAACAGTACTCCATGAACATTGTCATCACAATGTGCCAGCACATTTCATCACAACGTTCCAAACCCTGTCATTGCAATGCTCCATAAACCTTGTAATCACAATGGTCCATGCACTTCTCATCAAAATGCTCTCTCACCAGAGATATCACAATGTTCCATCACTAGTCATCACAATTCACCCTCATCCTTGTAATCACAATGTTCCATGACACTGTCATCACAATGCTACATCCCCTTATCATCACAATGTTCCATGACCCCTGCCATCACAATGTTCCATAAGCCCTGTCATCAAAATGCTCCATGACCCTTTCCATCGCAAAGCTCCAAGACCCATGCCATCACAATGTTCTATAACCCCTTCCATCAAAATGTTCCATTACACATTTTATCAAATTGCTGCATGACACGGTCATCAAAATGGTCCCTGCCCTTCTCATCAAAATGCTCCATGACTTGTCATCACAAAGCTCCATGACCCTTGGCATCACAATGCTCCATGCCATAGACATCACAATGCTCCATGAACCCTCTCATCACATTGCTCCATGCCCTTGACATCACACAGCTCCATGACACTTGTCATCACAATGCTCGATGCCCTTCTCATCACAATGCCCCATGCCCTTGTCATTACGATCCTGCATGACCCATGTATCACAGTGTTCCGTGCCCTTGTCATCACAATGCTACATGCCAACTCACATCACAATAATCCATGAAACATTTCAGACCAAAGTTCCATACCCTTCTCATCACAATGATCCATTACCCCTGTCATAACAATGCACCATGACACCTGCCATCACAATGATCCAAGGCCTAGTCATCACAAGGTTCCATGATAATTCTCATCACAGTGCTCAAGGCCCCTGATATCACAATGCTCCATGCCCTTGTCATCACAAAGCTCCATGACGCATGTCATCAGAATGTTCCATGGACTTCTCATCACAATGCTCCATGCCCTTGTCATCACAATGCTCCAAGACCCTTGTCATCACAATGCTCCATGACCCATTTCATCTCAATGCTCCATGAAATCTGTCATCACAATGCTCCAAGACACTTGTAATCACAATGCTCCATGCCGCTTTTCATCTCAATGCTCCATGAACCCTGTCATCACAATGCACCATGCCCATCATCATAATGATTCAGGCTATTGTCATCACAATGAAATCAATATTCTGCATGACCTCTGTCATCATAATGCTCCAAACCCTTGTGATCACAATGTTGCATAACACGTATCATCACAACACCCCATGATGCTCATCATCACAATTATCCATAGTCTTCTCATCACAATGCTCCATGAACTTTGTCATAACAATGCTCAATACACTTGTCATCACAATGCTCCCTGACCCTTGTCGTCAGTATGCTCCTTGAACCCTGTCATGACAAGTTTCCATGCATTTTTCATCACAATGATCCATGACCATTTCATCACAATGCTCCAATGTCCCTGTAATCACAATGCTCCATGCCCTTGTCATCACAAAACTCCATGACGCATGTCATCAGAATTCTCCATGGCCTTCTCATCACAATGCTCTATGCCATAGTCATAACAATGCTCCAAGACCCCTGTAATCACAATGCTCCATGCCCCGTTTCGTCAGAATGCTCCATGAGACTTGCCATCACAAGTCTCCATGGTCTTCTCATCACAATGCTCCAGGACCTTGTCATCACAATGCTCCATTCCCTTGTCATCACAATGCTACATGACACCTGTCATCACAACTCTCCATGAACATTTTCAGCCCAGTGCTCCATGACCCTTGTCATCACAATGATCCATGCCCTTGTCATCCCAATGCTCCATGACCCCTGTATTCACAATGCTCCTTGACGCTTGTCATCACAGTGCTCCATGACACATGTCATCACAATGCTCCATGCCTTTGTCAGCAAAATGCTACATGACCTTGTCATTACAATGCTCTATGCGCTTGTCATCACAATACTCCATTTCCATAGTCATCACAATCCTCCCTGAACTTTGGGATCACATTGCTTCATGCCCTTGTCATCACAATGCTCCATGCTCCTTGAAATCAAAATGATCCATGACCACTGTCATCACAATGCTCCAAACCGTTGTGATCACAATGTTCCATAACACTTGTCATCACAATGCTCCATGATGCCTGTCATCACAATACTCCATGCCCCTTTCATCACAATGCTCGATGACCTTTGTCACCACAATTCTCAATACACTTGTCATCGCAATGCTCCCTGACACTTGTCATCAGAATGATCCTTGAACCCTGTCACGAAATGGCTCCATGCCTTTTTCATCACAATGCCCTATGCCATTTTCATCACAATGCTCCATGCCATTGTCATCAAAACACTCCACAAGCTTGTCATCAGAATGCTCCATGACCCTTGTCATCACAATTCTCCATGCACTTGTCAGCACAATGCTCCCTGACCCTTGTCATCACAATGCTCCATTACCTTTGTCATCAGAATCCTCCCTGACACTTGGCCTCACAATGCTCCATGCCATCCTCATCACAATGGGCCATTACATATGTGATCACAATGCTCCCTGACACCTGTTTTCACAATACGGCATGACCTGGTCATCACAATGCTCCATGCCCTTGTCATCACAGTGTGCCATTCCAATTCTCATCGCAATACTCCATGAAAGTTGTTAGACCAATGTTCCATTTCCTTGTCATCACAATGCTCCATACACTTGTTATCACAATGCTCCATGACCCCTGTCATCACAATGCTCCGTGACTCCAGTCATCACAATGCCTCATGACCTTTGTCATCACAATGGTCCATGCCCTCGTCATCAACAGTCTCTGTGACCTTTTTAACCACAATGCTCCATGAACTTTTCATCACAATGCTCTTTGACCCTTGTCATCACAATGCTCTATGCCTTTCTCAGCACAATGCTCCATGACCCTTGTCATCACAATGCTCCATGCGCTTGTCAGCACAATGCTCCATGACACATGTCATCACAATGCACCATGCGCTTGTCATCACAGTGCTCCACAACATTGTCTTCACAATGCTCCATAAAATTTGTCATCACAATTTCCCATGCACTTCTCATCAAAATGCTCTCTCACCACTGATATCACAATGCTACATCACTATTTGTCACAATACTCCCTCACCCCTGTCATCACAATGTTCCATGACTCCTGTCATCACAATGTACATGCACTTATCATCACAATGTTCGATGACCCCTGACATCACAATGTTCCATAACACCTGTCATCAAAATGTTCCATGACACTTTTCATCAAATTGCTCCATGACCCTGTCATCAGAATGCTCCCTGCCCTTCTCATCACAATGCACAACGCACTTGCCATCAAAATGCTCCATGACCTTTGTCATTAAAAAGATCCATGACCCTTGGCATCACAATGCTCCATGTCATTGTCATCACAGTGCTCCATGAACGCTCTCATCACATTGCTCCATGCCCTTGTCTTCACATAGCTCCATGACACTTGTCATCACAATGCTCGATGCCCTTCTCATCACAATGCTCCATGCCCTTGTCATAACAGTCCTGCATGACCCATGTATCACAGTGTTCCGTGCCCTTGTCATCACAATGCTCCATGCCCACCCTCATCACAATAATCCATGAAACATTTCAGACCAAAATTCCATACCCTTCTCATCACAATGCTCCATTACCCCTGTCATAACAATGCACCATGACACCTGCCATCACAATGATTCACGGCCTAGTCATCAAAAGTTTCCATGATAATTCTCATCACAATGCTCAACACCCCTGATATCACAATGCTCCCTGCCGTGGTCATCACAAAGCTCCATGACGCATGTCATCAGAATGTTCCATGGCCTTCTCATCACAATGATCCTTGCCCTTGTCATCACAATGCTCCAAGACCCTTGTCATCACAATGCTCCATGTCCCGTTTCATCTCAGTGCTCCATGAAATCTGTCATCACAATGCTCCTAGACCCTTTTAATCACAATTCTCCATGCCGCTTTTCATCTCAATGCTCCATGAACCCTGTCATCACAATGCACCATGCCCATCATCATAATGCTTCAGGCTATTGTCATCACAATGAAATCAATATTCTGCATGACCTCTGTCATCTTAATGCTCCAAACCCATGTGATCACAATGTTGCATAACACGTATCTTCACAACACCCCATGACGCTCATCATCACAATTATCCATGGTCTTCTCATCACAATGCTCCATGATCTTTGTCATCACAATGCTCAATACACTTGTCATCACAATGCTCCCTGACCCTTGTCGTCAGTATGCTCCTTGAATCGTGTCATGACAAGTTTCCATGCCTTTTTCATCAGAGTGATCCATGACCATTTCATCACAATGCTCCAAGGTCCCTGTAATCACAATGCTCCATGCCCTTGTCATCACAAAACTCCATGACGCATGTCATCAGAATGCTCCATGGCCTTCTCATCACAATGCTCTATGCCCTAGTCATAACAATGCTCCAAGACCTCTGTAATCACAATGCTCCATGCCCCTTTTCATCAGAATGCTCCATGAGGCTTGCCATCACAAGTCTCCATGGTCTTCTCATCAAAATGTTCCAGGACCTTGACATCACAATGATCCATTCCCTTGTCATCACAATGCTCCATGACCCCTGTCATCACAATAATCCATGAACATTTTCAGCCCAATGCTCCACCACCTTCTCATCACAATGCTCCATTGCCAATATCATCACAATGCTCCATGACCACTGTCATCACAACACTCCATGACACCTGACAACACAATGATCCAGGACTCTTGTCATCACAATGCTCCATTCCCTTGTCGTCACAATGCTACATGACACCTGTCATCACAACTCTCCATGAACATTTTCAGCCCAGTGCTCCATGACCCTTGTCATCACAATGATCCATGCCCTTGTCATCCCAATGCTCCATGACCCCTGTATTCACAATGATCCTTGACGCTTGTCATCACAGTGCTCCATGACACATGTCATCACAATGCTCCATGCCTTTGTCAGCAAAATGCTACATGACATTGTCATTATAATTCTCTATGCGCTTGTCATCACAATACTCCATTTCCATTGTGATCACAATCCTCCATGAACCTTGGGATCACATTGATTCATGCCCTTGTCATCACAATGCTCCATGCTCCTTGAAATCAAAATTATCCATGACCTCTGTCATCACAGTGCTCCAAACCCTTGTGATCACAATGTTCCATAACACTTGTCATCACAACACTCCATGATGCCTGTCATCACAATACTCCATGCCCTTTTCATCACAATGCTCCATGATCTTTGTCACCGCAATTCTCTTTACACTTGTCATCACAATGCTCGCTGACACATGTCATCAGAATGCTCCTTGAAACCTGTGACGAAAAGGCTCCATGCCTTTTTCATCACGATGCCCCATGCCGTTTTCATCACATTGCTTCATGCCTTTTCATCAAAATACTCCACAATGTTTTCATCAGAATGCTCCCTGACCCTTGTCATCACAATTCTCCATGCACTTGTCAGCACAAGGCTCCCTGACCCTTGTCATCACAATGCTCCAAGCCATTGTCATCACAATGCTCCATTGACCCCTGTTATCACAATAATCCATGAACATTTTCAGCCCAATGCTCCACGACCTTCTCATCACAATGCTCAATAGCCAATATCATCACAATGCTCCATGACCACTGTCATCACAACACTCCATGACACCTGACAACACAATGATCCGGGACTCTTGTCATCACAATGCTCCATACCCTAGTCATCACAATGCTCGATGATCCCTGTTATCACAACACTCCATGAACATTTTCAGCCAAGTGCTCCATGACCCTTGTCAACCCAATGCTCCATGACCCCTGTATTCACAATGCTCCTTGACACTTCTCATCACAGTGCTCCATGACACTTGTCATCACAATGCTCCCTGACCCTTGTCATCAGTATGCTCCTTGAACCCTGTCATGACAAGTTTCCATGCATTTTTCATCACAATGATCCATGACCGTTTCATCACAATGCTCCAAGGTCGCTGTAATCGCAATGCTCCATGCCCTTGTCATCACAAAACTCCATGACGCATGTCATCAGAATGCTCCATGGGCTTCTCATCACAGTGCTCTATGCCCTAGTCATAACAATGCTCCAAGACCCCTGTAATCACAATGCTCCATGTCCCTTTTCATCAGAATGCTCCATGAGACTTGCCATCACAAGTCTCCATGGTCTTCTCATCACAATGTTCCAGGACCTTGACATCACCATGATCCATTCACTTGTCATCACAATGCTCCATGACCCTTGTCATCACAATAATCCATGAACATTTTCAGCCCAATGCTCCACGACTTTCTCATCACAATGCTCCCTGACCCTTGTCATCACAATGCTCCATTACGTTTGTCATCAGAATCCTCCCTGACACTTGGCCTCACAATGCTCCATGCCATCCTCATCACAATGGGCCATTACATATGTGATCACAATGCTCCCTGACACCTGTTTTCACAATACGGCATGACCTGGTCATCACAATGCTCCATGCCCTTGTCATCACAGTGTGCCATTCCAATTCTCAGTGCAATACTCCATGAAAGCTGTTAGACCAATGTTCCATGTCCTTGTCATCACAATGCTCCATACACTTGTTATCACAATGCTCCATGACCCCTGTCATCACAATGCTCCGTTACTCCAGTCATCACAATGCCTCATGACCTTTGTCATCACAATGGTCCATGCCCTCGTCATCAACAGTCTCTGTGACATTTTTAACCACAATGCTCCATGAACTTTTCATCACAATGCTCTTGGACCCTTGTCATCACAATGCTCTATGCCTTTCTCAGAACAATGCTCCATGACCCTTGTCATCACAATGCTCCATGCGCTTGTCAGCACAATGCTCCATGACACATGTCATCACAATGCACCATGCGCTTGTCATCACAGTGCTCCAAAACATTGTCTTCAAAATCCTCCATAAAATTTGTCATCACAATGCTCCATGCACTTCTCATCAAAATGCTCTCTCACCACTGATATCACAATGCTACATCACTATTTGTCACAATACTCCCTCACCCCTGTCATCACAATGTTCCATGACTCCTGTCATCACAATGTACATGCACTTATCATCACAATGTTCGATGACCCCTGACATCACAATGTTCCATAACAACTGTCATCAAAATGTTCCATGACACTTTTCATCAAATTGCTACATGACCCTGTCATCAGAATGCTCCCTGCCCTTCTCATCACAATGCACAACGCCCTTGCCATCAAAATGCTCCATGACATTTGTCATCACAAAGATCCATGACCCTTGGCATCACAATGCTCCATGTCATTGTCATCACAGTGCTCCATGAACGCACTCATCACATTGTTCCATGCCCTTGTCTTCACATAGCTCCATGACACATGTCATCAGAATGCTCCATGGCCTTCTCATCACAATGCTCCAAGCCCGTGCCATCAAAATGCTCCATTACCCCTGTCATAACAATGCTCCATGACCCCTGCCATCACGATGTTCCATGGCCTTGTCATCACAAGGCTCCATGACCCTTCTCATCACAATGCTCCAAGAACACTGTAATCACAATGCTCTATGCCCCTTTTCATCTCAATGATCCATGAAACCTGTCATCACAATGCACTATGCCCATCATCATAATGCTTCATTCTATTGTCATAACAACGAAATCAGAATGTTCCATGACCTCTGTCATAACAATGTTCCAAACCCTTGTGATCACAATATTCCATAACACTTGTCATCACAATGCCCCAGGATGCTCGTCATCACAATTATCCATGGTCTTCTCATCACAATGCTCCATGACCTTCGTCATCAAAATGCTCAATACACTTGTCATCAACATGCTCCCTGACACTTGTTGTCTGTATGCTCCTTGAACCCTGTCATGACAAGGCTCCATGCCTTTTTCATCACAATGATCCATGCCCTTTTCATCACAATGCTCCAAGTCCCATGTAATCACAATGGTCCATGCCATTGTCATCACAAAGCTCAATGACGCATGCCATCAGAATGCTCCTTGGTCTATTCTTCACAATGCTCCCTGCCCTTGTCTTCACAATGTTCCAAGACACCTGTAATCACAATGCTCCATTCCCCTTTTAATCAGTATGCTCCATGAGACTTGTCATCACAAGGCTCCATGGTTTTGTCATCACAAGGCTCCAGGACCTTGTCATCACAATGCTTCACGACCTTGTCATCAAAATTTTCAATGGCCCTTGTCATCATAATGCTCCACACCCTAATCATCACAATGCTCCATTATATTTGTCATCACAATCCTCCATTACATTTGGTATCACAAAGCTCCATGCCATTGTCATCGCCATGGACCATGACATATGTCATCTCAATGTTCCCTGACACTTGTCTTCACAATAATCCATGACCTTATCATCACAATGCTCCATGCCCTTGTCATCACAATGCACCATGCCCACTCTCATCACAATAATCTATGAAACTTGTCAGACCAATGCTCCAAGCCACTGTCATCACAATTCTCCATGCCCTTGTCATCACAATGCTCCATGACCCCTGTCATCACAATGCTCCGTGACTCCAGTCATCACAATGCTTCATAACGTTTGTCATCACAATGGTCCATGCCCGCATCATCACAAGGCTATGTGACCTTTGTAACCACAATGCTCCATGAACTTTTCATCACAATTCTCTGAGAAACTTGTCATCACAATGCTCCATGTCTTTGTCAGAACAGTGCTCCATGAACATTGTCATCACAATGTGCCACGCGCATTTCATCACAACGTTCCAAACCTTGTCATTGCAATGCTCCATAGACCATGTAATCACAATGGTCCATGCACTTCTCATCAAAATGCTCTCTCACCAGAGATATCACAATGTTCCATCACTAGTCATCACAATACACCCTCATCCATGTAATCACACTGTTCCATGACACTGTCATCACAATTCTACCTCCCCTTATCATCACAATGTTCCATGACCCCTGCCATCACAATGTTCCATAAGCCCTGTCATCAAAATGCTCCATGACCCTTTCCATCCCAAAGCTCCAAGACCCCTGCCATCACAATGTTCTATAACCCCTGCCATCAAAATGTTCCATTACACATTTTAACAAATTGCTGCATGACTCGGTCATCAAAATGGTCCCTGCCCTTCTCATCAAAATGCTCCATGACTTGTCATCACAAAGCTCCAAGACCCTTGGCATCACAATGCTCCATGTCATTGTCATCACAATGCTCCATGAACACTCTCATCACATTGCTCCATGCCCTTGTCATCACAAAGCTCCATGACACTTGTCATCACAATGCTCGATGCCCTTCTCATCACAATGCTCCATGCCCTTGTCATTACAGTCCTGCATGACCCATGTATCACAGTGTTCCGTGCCCTTGTCATCACAATGCTCCATGCCCACTCTCATCACAATAATCCATGAAACATTTCAGACCAAAGTTCCATACCCTTCTCATCACAATGCTCCATTACCCCTGTCATAACAATGCACCATGACACCTGCCATCACAATGAGCCACGGCCTAGTCATCAAAAGGTTCCATGAAAATTATCATCACAATGCTCAAGACCCCTGATATCACAATGCTCCATGCCCTGGTCATCACAAAGCTCCATGACGCACGTCATCAGAATGTTCCATGGCCTTCTCATCACAATGCTCCTTGCCCTTGTCATCACAATGCTCCAAGACCCTTGTCATCACAATGCTCCATGCCGCTTTTCATCTCAATGCTCCATGATCCCTGTCATCACAATGCACCATGCCCATCATCATAATGCTTCAGGCTATTGTCATCACAATGAAATCAATATTCTGCATGACCTCTGTCATCATAATGCTCCATACCCTTGTGATCACAATGTTGCATAACACGTATCATCACAACACCCCATGACGCTCATCATCACAATTATCCATGATCTTCTCATCACAATGCTCCATGATCTTTGTCATCACAATGCTCAATACACTTGTCATCACAATGCTCCCTGACCCTTGTCGTCAGTATGCTCCTTGAACCCTGTCATGACAAGTTTCCATGCATTTTTCATCACAATGATCCATGACCATTTAATCACAATGCTCCAAGGTCCCTGTAATCACAATGCTCCATGCCCTTGTCATCACAAAACTCCATGACGCATGTCATCAGAATGCTCCATGGCCTTCTCATCACAATTCTCTATGCCCTAGTCATAACAATGCTCCAAGACCCCTGTAATCACAATGCTCCATGCCCCTTTTCATCAGAATGCTCCATGAGACTTGCCATCACAAGTCTCCATGGTCTTCTCATCACAATGTTCCAGGACCTTGACATCACAATGATCCATTCCCTTGTCATCACAATGCTCCATGACCCCTGTCATCACAATAATCCATGAACATTTTCAGCCCAATGCTCCACGACCTTCTCATCACAATGCTCCATTGCCAATATCATCACAATGCTCCATGACCACTGTCATCAGAACACTCCATGACACCTGACAACACAATGATCCAGGACTCTTGTCATCACAATGCCCCATTCCCTTGTCGTCACAATGCTACATGACACCTGTCATCACAACTCTCCATGAACATTTTCAGCCCAGTGCTCCATGACCCTTGTCAACACAATGATCCATGCCCTTGTCATCCCAATTCTCCATGACCCCTGTATTCACAATGCTCCTTGACGCTTGTCATCACAGGGCTCCATGACACATGTCATCACAATGCTCCATGCCTTTGTCAGCAAAATGCTACATGACCTTGTCATTACAATGCTGTATGCGCTTGTCATCACAATACTCCATTTCCATTGTCATCACAATCCTCCATGAACTTTGGGATCACATTGCTTCATGCCCTTGTCATCACAATGCTCCATGCTCCTTGAAATCAAAATGATCCATGACCTCTGTCATCACAATGCTCCAAACCCTGGTGATCACAATGTTGCATAACACTTATCATCACAACACCGCATGACACTCATCATCACAATTATCCATGGTCTTCTCATCACAATGCTCCATGACCTTTGTCATCACAATTCTCAATACACTTGTCATCACAATGCTCCCTGACACTTGTCGTCAGTATGCTCCATGAACCCTGTCATGACAAGGCTCCATGCCTTTTTCATCACAATGATCCATGCCCTTTTCATCACAATGCTCCAGGAACCCTGTAATCAAAATGGTCCATGCCCTTGTCATCACAAAGCTCCATGAAGCATGTCATCGGAATGTTCCATGGACTTCTCATCATAATGCTTCATGTCCATGTCATCACAATGCTCCAAGACCCCTGTAATCACAATGCTCCATGCCCATTTTCATCTCAATACTCCATGAACCCTTTCATCACAATGCACCATGCGCATCAACATAATGCTTCAGGCTATTGTCAACAGAATGAAATCAAAATGCTCCAAGACCTCTGTCATCACAATGTTCCAAACCCTGGTGATCCCAATGTTGCATAACACTTATCATCTCAACACCCCATGACGCTCATCATCACAATTATCCATGGTCTTCTCATCACAATGCTCCATGACCTTTGTCATCACAATTCTCAATACACTTGTCATCACAATGCTTCCTGACACTTGTCATCAGTATACTCCATGATCCCTGTCATGAAAAGGCTCCATGCCTTTTTCATCACAATGATCCATGCCGTTTTCCTCGCAATGTGCCAAGACCCGTGTAATCACAATGCTCCATGATGCATGTCATCAGAATGTCCCATGGACTTCTCATCACAATGCTCCATGCCCTTGTCATCACAATTTTCCAAGACCGCTTTAATCACAATGCTCCATGCCCCTTTTCATCTCAATGCTCCATGAACCCTGTCATCACAATGCAGAATGCCCATCATCATAAAGCTTCAGGCTATTTTCATCAAAATGAAATCAAAATGCTCCATGACCTCTATCATCACAATGCTCCAAACCCTGGTTATCACAATGTTGCATAACACTTATCATCACAACACAACATGATGCTCATCATCACAGTTATCCATGGTCTTCTCATCACAATGCTCCATGACATTTGTCATCACAATTCTCAATACACTTGTCATCACAATGCTCCCTGACACTTGTCGTCAGTATGCTCCATGAATCCTGTCATGACAAGTCTCCATGCGTTTTTCATCACAATGATCCATGCCCTTTTCTTTGCAATGCTCCAACACCCCTGTAATCAAAGTGCTCCATGCCCTTGTCATCTCAAAGCTCCATGATGCATGTCATCAGAATGTTCCATGGACTTCTCATCACAATGCTCCATGCCCTTGTCATCACAATGCTCCAAGACCGCTGTAATCACAATGCTCCATGCCCATTTCATCTCAATGCTCCATGTACCCTGTCATCACAATGCACCGTGCCCATCATCATAATGCTTCAGGCTATTGTCATCACAATGAAATCAAAATGCTCCATGACCTCTGTCATCACAATGTTCCAAACCCTGGTGATCCCAATGTTGCATAACACTTATCATCTCAACACCCCATGACGCTCATCATCACAATTATCCATGGACTTCTCATCACAATGCTCCATGACCTTTGTCATCACAATTCTCAATACACTTGTCATCACAATGCTTCCTGACACTTGTCATCAGTATGCTCCATGATCCCTGTCATGACAAGGCTCCATGCCTTTTTCATCACAATGATCCATGCCGTTTTCCTCGCAATGTGCCAAGACCAATGTAATCACAATGCTCCATGCCCTTGTCATCACAAAACTCCATGACGCATGTCATCAGAATGTTCCATGGACTTCTCATCACAATGCTCCATGCCCTTGTCATCACAATTTTCCAAGACCGCTGTAATCACAATGCTCCATGCCCCTTTTCATCTCAGTGCTCCATGAACCCTGTCATCACAATGCAGAATGCCCATCATCATAATGCTTCAGGCTATTTTCATCAAAATGAAATCAAAATGCTCCATGACCTCTGTCATCACAATGCTCCAAACCCTGGTTATCACAATGTTGCATAACACTTATCATCACAACACAACATGATGCTCATCATCACAGTTATCCATGGTCTTCTCATCACAATGCTCCATGACATTTGTCATCACAATTATCAATACACTTGTCATCACAATGCTCCCTGACAATTGTCGTCAGTATGCTCCATGAACCTTGTCATGACAAGACTCCATGCCATTTTCATCACAATGATCCATGCTCTTTTCATCGCAATGCTCAAAGACCAATGTAATCACAATGTTCCATGGCCTTGTCATCAGAAAGCTCCATGACGCATGTCATCAGAATGTTCCATGGACTTCTCATCACAAGGCTCCATGCCATTGTCATCACAATGCTCCAAGACCCCTGTAATCACAATGCTCCATGCCACGTTTCACCTCAATGCTCCTTGAACCTTGTCATCAAAATGCACCATGCCCATCGTCATAATGCTTCAGGCTATTGTCATCAAAATGAAATCAAAATGCTCCATGACCTCTGTCATCACAATGCTCCAAACCCTGGTGATCACAATGATACATAACACTTATGATCACAACACCCCATGATGCTCATCATAACAATTATCCATGGTCTTCTCATCACAATGCTCCATGACCTTTGTCATCACAATTCTTAATACACTTGTCATCACAATGCTCCCTGACACTTGTCGTCAGTAGGCTCCATGAACCCTGTCATGACAAGTCTCCATGCCTTTTTCATCACAATGATCCATGCCCTTGTCATCGCAATGCTCCAAGACCCCTGTAATCACAATGCGCCATGCCCTTGTCATCAGAAAGCTCCATGATGCATGTCATCAGAATGTTCCATGGATTTCTCATCACAATGCTCCATGCCCTTGTCATCAAAATGCTCCAAGACCGCTGCAATCACAATGCTCCATACCACATTTCATCTCAATGCTACATGAACCCTGTCATCACAATGCACCATGCCCATCATCATAATGCTTCTAGCTATTGTCATCACAATGAAATCAAAATGCTCCATGACCTCTGTCATCACAATACTCCAAACGCTGGTGATCACAATGTTGCATAAAACTTATCATCACAACACCCCATGACGCTCTTCATCACAATTATCCATGGTCTTCTCATCACAATGCTCCATGACCTTTGTCATCACAGTTCTCAATACACTTGTCATCACAATGCTCCCTGACTCTTGTCGTCAGTATGCTCCATGAACCCTGTCATGACAAGGCTCCATGCCTTTTTCATCACAATGATCCATGCCTTTTTCATCACAATGCTCCAGGACCCCTGTAATCAAAATGCTCCATGCCCTTGTCATCACAAAGCTCCATGAAGCATGTCTTCGGAATGTTCCATGGACTTCTCATCACAATGCTTCATGCCCATGTCATCACAGTGCTCCAAGACACCTGTAATCACAATGCTCCATGCCCCTTTTCATCTCAATGCTCAATGAACCCTGTCATCAAAATGCACCATGCCCATCATCATAATACTTCAGGCTATTGTCATCACAATGAAATCAAAATGCTCCATGACCTCTGTCATCACAATGCTCCAAACCCTTGTGATCCCAATGTTGCATAACACTTATCATCTCAACACCCCATGACGCTCATCATCACAATTATCGATGGTCTTCTCATCACAATGCTCCATGACCTTTGTCATCACAATTCTCAATACACTTGTCATCACAATGCTTCCTGACACTTGTCATCATTTTGCTCCATGATCCCTGTCATTACAAGTCTCCATGCGTTTTTCATCACAATGATCTATGCCTTTTTCTTTGCAATGCTCCAAGACCCCTGTAATCAAAGTGCTCCATGCACTTGTCATCACAAAGCTCCATGATGCATGTCATCAGAATGTTCCATGGACTTCTCATCACAATGCTCCATGCCCTTGTCATCACAATGCACCAAGACTGCTGTAATCACAATGCTCCATGCCCATTTTCATCTCAATGCTCCATGTACCCTGTCATCACAATGCACCGTGCCCATCATCATAATTCTTCAGGCTATTGTCATCACAATGAAATCAAAATGCTCCATGATCTCTGTCATCACAATGCTCCAAACCCTGGTGATCACAATGTTGCATAACACTTATCATCACAACACCCCATGATGCTCATCATCACAATTATCCATGGTCTCCTCATCACAATGCTCCATGACGTTTGTCATCACAATTCTCAATACACTTGTCATCACAATGCTCCCTGACAATTGTCGTCAGTATGCTCCATGAACCTTGTCATGACAAGACTCCATGCCTTTCTCATCTCAATGATCCATGCCCTTTTCATCGCAATGTTCCAAGACCTATGTAATCACAATGTTCCATGCCCTTGTCATCACAAAACTCCATGACACATGTCATCAGAATGTTTCATGGACTTCTCATCACAAGGCTCCATGCCATTTTCATCACAATGCCCCAAGACCCCTGTAATCACAATGCTCCATGCCACGTTTCATCTCAATGCTCCTTGAACCCTGTCATCACAATGCACCATGCCCAGCGTCATAATGCTTCAGGCTATTGTCATCAAAATTAAATCAAAATGCTCCATGACCTCTGTCATCACAATGCTCCAAACCCTGGTGATCACAATGTTACATAACACTTATCATCACAACACCCCATGATGCTCATCATCACAATTATCCATGGTCTTCTCATCACAATGCTCCATGACCTTTGTCATCACAATTCTCAATACAATTGTCATCACAATGCTCCCTGTCACTTGTAGTCAGTATGCTCCATGAACCCTGTCATGACAAGGCTCCATGCCTTTTTCATCACAATGATCCATGCCCTTTTCATCGCAATGCTCCAAGACCCCTGTAATCACAATGCGCCATGCACTTGTCATCAGAAAGCTCCATGATGAATGTCATCAGAATGTTCCATGGACTTCTCATCACAATGCTCCATGACCTTTGTCATCACAATTCTCAATACACTTGTCATCACAATGCTCCCTGACACTTGTCGTCAGTATGCTCCATGAACCCTGTCATGACAAGCCTCCATGCTTTTTTCATCACAATGATCCATGCCCTTGTCATCACAATGCTCCAAGACCCCTGTAATCACAATGCTCCATGCCCCTTTTCATCTCAATGCTCCATGAACCCTGTCATGACAATGCACCATGCGCATCATCATAATGCTTCAGGCTATTGTCATCACAATGAAATCAAAATGCTCCATGACTTCTGTCATCACAATGCTCCAAAACCTCTTGATCACAATGTTGCATAACACTTATCATCACAACACCCCATGACGCTCATCATCACAATTATCCATGGTCTTCTCATCACAATGCTCCATGACCTTTGTCATCACAATTCTCAATACACTTGTCATCACAATGCTCCCTGTCACTTGTAGTCAGTATGCTCCATAAACCCTGTATTGACAAGGCTCCATGCCTTTTTCATCACAATGAACCATGCCCTTTTCATCACAATGCTCCAAGACCACTGTAATCACAATGCTCTATGCCCTTGTCATCACAAAGTTCCATGATGCATGTTATCAGAATGTTCCATGGACTTCTCTTCACAGTGCTCCATGCCCTTGCCATCACAATGCTCCAAGACCCTTGTAATCACAAAGCCCCTTGCCCCTTTTCATCTCAATGCACCATGAACCCTTTCATCACAATGCACCATGCCCATCATCATAATTCTTCAGGCTATTGTCATCACAATGAAATCAAAATGCTC
Organism: Mesoplodon densirostris; assembly: GCF_025265405.1. Lineage (NCBI taxonomy): Eukaryota > Metazoa > Chordata > Mammalia > Artiodactyla > Ziphiidae > Mesoplodon > Mesoplodon densirostris. Next base: position 8,842,248 of record NW_026778195.1, on the reverse strand, counting down.
AATGACCTCTGTCATCACAATGCTCCAAACCCTGGTGATCACAATGTTGCATAACACTTATCATCACAACACCCCATGACGCTCATCATGACAATTATCCACGGTCTTCTCATCACAATGCTCCAGGACCTTTGTCATCACAATTCTCAATACACTTGTCATCACAATGCTCCGTGATACTTTTCGTCAGTATGCTCCATGAACACTGTCATGACAAGGCTCCATGCCTTTTTCATCACAATGACCCATGCCCTTTTCATCACAATGCTCCTAGGCCCCTGTAATCCCAATGCTCCATGCCCTTGTCATCACAAACCTCCATGACGCATATCATCAGAATGTTCAATGGACTTCTCATCACAATGCTCCATGCCCTTGTCATCACAATGCTCCAAGACCTCTGTAATCACAATGCTCCATGCCACTTTTCATCTCAATGCTCCATGAACCCTGTGATGACAATGCAACATGTGCATCATCATAATGCTTCAGGCTATTGTCATCACAATGAAATCAAAATGCTCCATGACCTCTGTCATCACAATGCTCCAAAACCTCTTGATCACAATGTTGCATAACACTTATCATCACAACACCCCATGACGCTCATCATCACAGTTATCCATGGTCTTCTCATCACAATGCTCCTTGACCTTTGTCATCACAATTCACAATACACTTGTCATCACAATGCTCCCGGTCACTTGTCGTCAGTATGCTCCATAAACCCTGTATTGACAAGGCTCCATGCCTTTTTCATCACAATGAAACATGCCCTTTTCATCACAATGCTCCAAGACCACTGTAATCACAATGCTCCATGCCCTTGTCATCACAAAGCTCCATGATGCATGTCATCAGAATGTTCCATGGACTTCTCTTCACAATGCTCCATGCCCTTGTCATCACAATGCTCCAAGACCCCTGTAATCACAATGCCCCTTGCCACTTTTCATCTCAATGCTCCATGAACCCTTTCATCACAAAGCACCATGCCCATCATCATAATTCTTCCGGCTATTGTCATCACAATGAAATCAAAATGCTCTATGACCTCTGTCATCACAATGCTCCAAACCCTCTTTATCACAATGTTGCATAACACTTATCATCACAACACCCCATGACGCTCATCCTCACAATTATCCACGGTCTTCTCATCACAATGCTCCAGGACCTTTGTCATCACAATTCTCAATACACTTGTCATCACAATGCTCCCTGATACTTTTCGTCAGTATGGTACATGAACACTGTCATAACAAGGCTCCATGGCTTTTTCATCACAATGACCCATGCCCTTTTCATCGCAATGCTCCTAGACCCCTCTAATCCCAATGCTCCATGCCCTTGTAATCACAAACCTCCATGACGCATGTCATCACAATGTTCCATGGACTTCTCATCACAATGCTCCATGCCCTTGTCATCACAATTCTCCAAGAACCCTGTAATCACAATGCTCCATGCCCCTTGTCATCTCAATGCTCCATGAACACTATCATCAAAATGCACCATGCCCATCATCATAATACTTCAGGCTATTGTCATCACAATGAAATCAAAATGCTCCATGACCTCTGTCATCACAATGCTCCAAACGCTGGTGATCACAATGTTGCATAACCCTTATCATCACAACACCCCATGACTCTCTTCATCACAATTATCCATGGTCTTCTCATCACAATGCTCCATGACCTTTGTGATCACAATTCTCAATACACTTGTCATCACAATGCTCCCTGACACTTGTCGTCAGTATGCTCCATGAACCGTGTCATGACAAGGCTCCATGCCTTTTTCATCACAATGATCCATGCCCTTTTCATCACAATGCTCCAGGACACCTGTAATCAAAATGCTCCATGCCCTTGTCATCACAAAGCTCCATGAAGCATGTCATCGGAATGTTCCATGGACTTCTCATCACAATGCTTCATGCCCATGTCATCACAGTGCTCCAAGACCCCTGTAATCACAATGCTCCATACCCCTTTTCATCTCAATGCTCCATGAACCCTGTCATCAAAATGCACCATGCCCATCATCATAATACTTCAGGCTATTGTCATCACAATGAAATCAAAATGCTCCATGACCTCTGTCATCACAATGCTCCAAACCCTGGTGATCCCAACGTTGCATAACACTTATCATCTCAACACCCCATGACGCTCATCATCACAATTATCGATGGTCTTCCCATCACAATGCTCCATGACATTTGTCATCACAATTCTCAATACACTTGTCATCACAATGCTTCCTGACACTTGTCATCATTTTGCTCCATGATCCCTGTCATGACAAGTCTCCATGCATTTTTCATCACAATGATCCATGCCCTTTTCTTTGCAATGCTCCAAGACCCCTGTAATCAAATTGCTCCATGCACTTGTCATCACAAAGCTCCATGATGCATGTCATCAGAATGTTCCATGGACTTCTCATCACAATGCTCCATGCCCTTGTCATCACAATGCACCAAGACTGCTGTAATCACAATGCTCCATGCCCATTTTCATCTCAATGCTCCATGTACCCTGTCATCAAAATGCACCGTGCCCATCATCATAATGCTTCAGGCTATTGTCATCACAATGAAATCAAAATGCTTCATGACCTCTGTCATCACAATGCTCCAAACCCTGGTGATCTCAATGTTGCATAACGCTTATCATCACAACACCGCATGACGCTCATCATCACAATTATCCATGGTCTTCTCATCACAATGCTCCATGACCTTTGTCATCACAATTCTCAATACACTTGTCATCACAATGCTCCCTGACACTTGTCGTCAGTATGCTCCATGAACCCTGTCATGCCAAGGCTCCATGCATTTTTCATCACAATGATCCATACCATTTTCATCGCAATGCTCCAAGACCCCTGTAATCACAATGCGCCATGCCCTTGTCATCAGAAAGCTCCATGATGCATGTCATCAGAATGTTCCATGGACTTCTCATCACAATGCTCCATGCCCTTGTCATCACAATGCTCCAAGACCCCTGTAATCACAGTGCTCCATGCCACATTTAATCTCAATGCTCCATGGACCATGTCATCACAATGCACCATGCCCATCATCATAATGCTTCAAGCTATTGTCATCACAATGAAATCAAAATGCTCTATGACCTCTGTCATCACAATGCTCCAAACCCTGGTGATCACAATGTTGCATAACAATTATCATCACAACACCACATGACGCTCATCATCACAATTATCCATGGTGTTCTCATCACAATGCTCCATGACCTTTGTCATCACAATTCTCAATACACTTGTCATCACAATGCTCCCTGACACTTGTCGTCAGTATGATCCATGAACCCTGTCATGACAAGGCTCCATGCTTTTTTCATCACAATGATCCATGCACTTTTCATCACAATGCTCCAAGACCCCTGTAATCACAATGCTCCATGCCTTTGTCATCACAATGCTTCATGTCGCATGTCAGCAGAATGTTCCATGGACTTCTCATCACAATGCTCCATGCCCTTGTCCTCAGAATGCTCCAAGACCCCTGTAATCACAATGCTGCATGCCCCTTTTCATCTCAATGCTCCATGAACCCTGTCATGACAATGCACCATGTGCATCATCATAATGCTTCAGGCTATTGTCATCACAATGAAATCAAAATGCTCCATGACCTCTGTCATCACAATGCTCCAAAACCTCTTGATCACAATGTTGCATAACACTTATCATCACAACACCCCATGACGCTCATCATCACAGTTATCCATGGTCTTCTCATCACAATGCTCCATGACCTTTGTCATCACAATTCACAATACACTTGTCATCACAATGCTCCCGGTCACTTGTCGTCAGTATGCTCTATAAACCCTGTATTGACAAGGCTCCATGCCTTTTTCATCACAATGAAACATGCCCTTTTCATCACAGTGCTCCAAGACCACTGTAATCACAATGCTCCATGCCCTTGTCATCACAAAGCTCCATGATGCATGTCATCAGAATGTTCCATGGACTTCTCTTCACAATGCTCCATGCCCTTGTCATCACAATGCTCCAAGACCCCTGTAATCACAATGCCCCTTGCCCCTTTTCATCTCAATGCTCCATGAACCCTTTCATCACAATGCACCATGCACATCATCATAATTCTTCCGGCTATTGTCATCACAATGAAATCAAAATGCTCTATGACCTCTGTCATCACAATGCTCCAAACCCTGGTGATCACAATGTTGCATAACACTTATCATCACAACACCCCATGACGCTCATCCTCACAATTATCCACGGTCTTCTCATCACAATGCTCCAGGACCTTTGTCATCATAATTCTCAATACACTTGTCATCACAATGCTCCCTGATACTTTTCGTCAGTATGCTACATGAACACTGTCATAACAAGGCTCCATGGCTTTTTCATCACAATGACCCATGCCCTTTTCATCGCAATGCTCCTAGACCCCTCTAATCCCAATGCTCCATGCCCTTGTAATCACAAACCTCCATGACGCATGTCATCACAATGTTCCATGGACTTCTCATCACAATGCTCCATGCCCTTGTCATCACAATTCTAAAAGAACCCTTTAATCACAATGCTCCATGCCCCTTTTCATCTCAGTGCTCCATGAACACTATCATCAAAATGCACCATGCCCATCATCATAATACTTCAGGCTATTGTCATCACAATGAATTCAAAATGCTCTATGACCTCTGTCATCACAATGCTCCAAACGCTGGTGATCACAATGTTGCATAACACTTATCATCACAACACCCCATGACGCTCATCATCACAATTATCCATGGTCTTCTCATCACAATTCTCCATGACCTTTGACATCACAATTCTCAATACACTTGTCATCACAATGCTCCCTGACACTTGTCATCAGTATGCTCCATGAACCCTGTCATGACAAGTCTCCATGCCTTTTTCATCACAATGATCCATGCCCTGTTCATCACAATGCTCCAGGACCCCTGTAACCACAATGCTCCATGCCCTTGTCATCACAAAGCTCCATGAAGCATGTCATCGGAATGTTCCATGGACTTCTCATCACAATGCTTCATGCCCTTGTCTTCACAGTGCTCCAAGACCCCTGTAATCACAATGCTCCAAGCCCCTTTTCATCTCAATGCTCCATGAACCCTGTCATCACAATGCACCATGCGCATCATCATAATGCTTCAGGCTATTGTCATCACAATGAAATCAAAATTTTCCATGACCTCTGTCATCACAATGCTCCAAAACCTGTTGATCACAATGTTGCATAACACTTATCATCACAACACCCCATGACGCTCATCATCACAATTATCGATGGTCTTCTCATGACAATGCTCCATGACCATTGTCATCACAATTCTCAATACACTTTTCATCACAATGCTTCCTGACACTTGTCATCAGTATGCTCCTTGATCCCTGTCATGACATGTCTCCATGCGTTTTTCATCACAATGATCCATGCCCTTTTCTTTGCAATGCTCCAAGAGCCCTGTAATCAAATTGCTCCATGCCCTTGTCATAACAAAACTCCATGATGCATGTTATCAGAATGTTCCATGGACTTCTCATCACAATGCTCCATGCCCTTGTCATCACAATGCTTCAAGACTGCTGTAATCACAATGCTCCATGCCCATTTTCATCTCAATGCTCCATGTACCCTGTCATCACAATGCACCGTGCCCATCATCATAATGCTTCAGGCTATTGTCATCACAATGAAATCAAAATGCTCCATGACCTCTGTCATCACAATGCTCCAAACCCTGGTGATCACAATGTTGCATAACACTTATCATCACAACACCCCATGACGCTCATCATCACAATTATCCATGGTCTCCTCATCACAATGCTCCATGACCTTTGTCATCACAATTCTCAATACACTTGTCATCACAATGCTCCCTGACAATTGTCGTCAGTATGCTCCATGAACCTTGTCATGACAAGACTCCATGCCTTTTTCATCACAATGATCCATGCCCTTTTCATCGCAATGCTCCAATACCAATGTAATCACAATGTTCCATGCCCTTGTCATCACAAAGCTCCATGACGCATGTCATCAGAATGTTCCATGGACTTCTCATCACAAGGCTCCATGCCATTGTCATCACAATGCCCCAAGACCCCTGTAATCACAATGCTCTGTGCCACGTTTCATCTCAATGCTCCTTGAACCCTGTCATCACAATGCACCATGCCCATCGTCATAATGCTTCAGGCTATTGTCATCAAAATGAAATCAAAATGCTCCATGACCTCTGTCATCACAATGCTCCAAACCCTGGTGATCACAATGTTACATAACACTTATCATCACAAAACCCCATGATGCTCATCATCACAATTATCCATGGTCTTCTCATCACAATGCTCCATGACCTTTGTCATCACAATTCTCAATACACTTGTCATCACAATGCTCCCTGACACTTGTCGTCAGTATGCTCCATGAACCCTGTCATGACAAGGCTCCATGCCTTTTTCATCACAATGATCCATGCCCTTTTCATCACAATGCTCCAGGACCCCTGTAATCAAAAAGGTCCATGCCCTTGTCATCACAAAGCTCCATGAAGCATGTCATCGGAATGTTCCATGGACTTCTCATCACAATGCTTCATGCCCATGTCATCACAATGCTCCAAGACCCCTGTAATCACAATGCTCCATGCCCATTTTCATCTCAATACTCCATGAACCCTTTCATCACAATGCACCATGCGCATCAACATAATGCTTCAGGCTATTGTCATCACAGTGAAATCAAAATGCTCCATGACCTCTGTCATCACAATGTTCCAAACCCTGGTGATCCCAGTGTTGCATAACACTTATCATCTTAACACCCCATGACGCTCATCATCACAATTATCCATGGTCTTCTCATCACAATGCTCCATGACCTTTGTCATCACAATTCTCAATACACTTGTCATCACAATGCTTCCTGACACTTGTCATCAGTATGCTCCATGATCCCTGTCATGACAAGGCTCCATGCCTTTTTCATCACAATGATCCATGCCTTTTTCCTCGCAATGTGCCAAGACCCGTGTAATCACAATGCTCCATGCCCTTGTCATCACAAAACTCCATGATGCATGTCATCAGAATGTTCCATGGACTTCTCATCACAATGCTCCATGCCCTTGTCATCACAATTTTCCAAGACCGCTGTAATCACAATGCTCCATGCCCCTTTTCATCTCAATGCTCCATGAACCCTGTCATCACAATGCAGAATGCCCATCATCATAATGCTTCAGGCTATTTTCATCAAAATGAAATCAAAATGCTCCATGACCTCTGTCATCACAATGCTCCAAACCCTGGTGATCACAATGTTGCATAACACTTATCATCACAACACAACATGATGCTCATCATCACAGTTATCCATGGTTTTCTCATCACAATGCTCCATGACATTTGTCATCAAAATTCTCAATACACTTGTCATCACAATGCTCCCTGACACATGTCGTCAGTATGCTCCATGAATCCTGTCATGACAAGTCTCCATGCGTTTTTCATCACAATGATCCATGCCCTTTTCTTTGCAATGCTCCAACACCCCTGTAATCAAAGTGCTCCATGCCCTTGTCATCTCAACGATCCATGATGCATGTCATCAGAATGTTCCATGGACTTCTCATCACAATGCTCCATGCCCTTGTCATCACAATGCTCCAAGACCGCTTTAATCACAATGCTCCATGCCCATTTTCATCTCAATGCTCCATGTACCCTGTCATCACAATGCACCGTGCCCATCATCATAAGGCTTCAGGCTATTGTCATCACAATGAAATCAAAATGCTCCATGACCTCTGTCATCACAATGCTCCAAACCCTGGTGATCACAATGGTGCATAACACTTATCATCACAACACCCCATGACGCTCATCATCACAATTATCCATGGTCTCCTCATCACAATGCTCAATGACATTTGTCATCACAATTCTCAATACACTTGTCATCACAATGCTCCCTGACAATTGTCGTCAGTATGCTCCATGAACCTTGTCATGACAAGACTCCATGCCATTTTCATCACAATGATCCATGCTCTTTTCATCGCAATGCTCCAAGACCAATGTAATCACAATGTTCCATGGCCTTGTCATCACAAAGCTCCATGACGCATGTCATCAGAATGTTCCATGGACTTCTCATCACAAGGCTCCATGCCATTGTCATCACAATGCCCCAAGACCCCTGTAATCACAATGCTCCATGCCAGGTTTCATCTCAATTCTCCTTGAAACCTGTCATCACAATGCACCATGCCCATCGTCATAATGTTTCAGGCTATTGTCATAAAAATGAAATCAAAATGCTCCATGACCTCTGTCATCACAATGCTCCTAACCCTGGTGATCACAATGTTACATAACACTTAGCATCACAACACCCCATGATGCTCATCATAACAATTATCCATGGTCTTCTCATCACAATGCTCCATGACCTTTGTCATCACAATTCTTAATACACTTGTCATCACAATGCTCCCTGACACTTGTCGTCAGTAGGCTCCATGAACCCTGTCATGACAAGTCTCCATGCCTTTTTCATCACAATGATCCATGCCCTTGTCATCGCAATGCTCCAAGAACCCTGTAATCACAATGCGCCAAGCCCTTGTCATCAGAAAGCTCCATGATGCATGTCATCAGAATGTTCCATGGATTTCTCATCACAATGCTCCATGCCCTTGTCATCACAATGCTTCAAGACCCCTGCAATCACAATGCTCCATGCCACATTTCATCTCAATGCTACATGAACCCTGTCATCACAATGCACCATGCCCATCATCATAATGCTTCTAGCTATTGTCATCACACGGAAATCAAAATGCTCCATGACCTCTGTCATCACAATGCTCCAAACGCTGGTGATCACAATGTTGCATAACACTTATCATCACAACACCCCATGACTCTCTTCATCACAATTATCCTTGGTCTTCTCATCACAATGCTCCATGACCTTTGTGATCACAATTCTCAATACACTTGTCATCACAATGCTCCCTGACACTTGTCGTCAGTATGCTCCATGAACCCTGTCATGACAAGGCTCCATGCCTTTTTCATCACAATGATCCATGCCCTTTTCATCACAATGCTCCAGGAACCCTGTAATCAAAATGCTCCATGCCCTTATCATCACAAAGCTCCATGAAGCATGTCATCGGAATGTTCCATGGACTTCTCATCACAATGCTTCATGCCCATGTCATCACAGTGCTCCAAGACCCCTGTAATCACAATGCTCCATACCCCTTTTCATCTCAATGCTCCATGAACCCTGTCATCAAAATGCACCATGCCCATCATCATAATACTTCAGGCTATTGTCATCACAATGAAATCAAAATGCTCCATGACCTCTGTCATCACAATGCTCCAAACCCTGGTGATCCCAATGTTGCATAACACTTATCATCTCAACAACCCATGACGCTCATCATCACAATTATCGATGGTCTTCCCATCACAGTGCTCCATGACATTTGTCATCACAATTCTCAATACATTTGTCATCACAATGCTTCCTGACACTTGTCATCATTTTGCTCCATGATCCCTGTCATGACAAGTCTCCATGCATTTTTCATCACAATGATCCATGCCCTTTTCTTTGCAATGCTCCAAGACCCCTGTAATCAAATTGCCCCATGCACTTGTCATCACAAAGCTCCATGATGCATATCATCAGAATGTTCCATGGACTTCTCATCACAATGCTCCATGCCCTTGTCATCACAATGCACCAAGACTGCTGTAATCACAATGCTCCATGCCCATTTTCATCTCAATGCTCCATGTACCCTGTCATCACAATGCACCGTGCCCATCATCATAATTCTTCAGGCTATTGTCCTCACAATGAAATCAAAATGCTCCATGACCTCTGTCATCACAATGCTCCAAACCCTGGTGATCACAATGTTGCATAACACTTATCATCACAACACCCCATGATGATCATCATCACAATTATCCATGGTCTCCTCATCACAATGCTCCATGACGTTTGTCATCACAATTCTCAATACACTTGTCATCACAATGCTCCCTGACAATTGTCGTCAGTATGCTCCATGAACCTTGTCATGACAAGACTCCATGCCTTTTTCATCACAATGATCCATGCCCTTTTCATCGCAATGTTCCAAGACCAATGTAATCACAATGTTCCATGCCCTTGTCATCACAAAACTCCATGACACATGTCATCAGAATGTTACATGGACTTCTCATCACAAGGCTCCATGCCATTGTCATCACAATGCCCCAAGACCCCTGTAATCACAATGCTCCATGCCACGTTTCATCTCAATGCTCCTTGAACCCTGTCATCACAATGCACCATGCCCATCGTCATAATGCTTCAGGCTATTGTCAGCAAAATGAAATCAAAATGTTCCATGACCTCTGTCATCACAATGCTCCAAACCCTGGTGATCACAATGTTACATAACACTTATCATCACAACACCCCATGATGCTCATCATCACAATTATCCATGGTCTTCTCATCACAATGCTCCATGACCTTTGTCATCACAATTCTCAATACACTTGTCATCACAATGCTCCCTGTCACTTGTAGTCAGTATGCTCCATAAACCCTGTATTGACAAGGCTCCATGCCTTTTTCATCACAATGAACCATGCCCTTTTCATCACAATGCTCCAAGACCCCTGTAATCACAATGCGCCATGCACTTGTCATCAGAAAGCTCCATGATGAATGTCATCAGAATGTTCCATGGACTTCTCATCACAATGCTCCATGACCTTTGTCATCACAATTTTCAATACACTTGTAATCACAATGCTCCCTGATACTTTTCGTCAGTATGCTCCATGAACACTGTCATGACAAGGCTCCATGGCTTTTTCATCACAATGAACCATGCACTTTTCATCGCAATGCTCCTAGACCCCTGTAATCCCAATGCTCCATGCCCTTGTCATCACAAACCTCCATGACGCATGTCATCAGAATGTTCAATGGACTTCTCATCACAATGCTCTATGCCCTTGTCATCACAATGCTCCAAGACCCCTGTAATCACAATGCTCCCTGCCACTTTTCATCTCAATGCTCCATGAACCCTGTCATGACAATGCACCATGTGCATCATCATAATGCTTCAGGCTATTGTCATCACAATCAAATCATAATGCTCCATGACCTCTGTCATCACAATGCTCCAAAACCTCTTGATCACAATGTTGCATAACACTTATCATCACAACACCCCATGACGCTCATCATCACAATTATCCATGGTCTTCTCATCACAATGCTCCATGACCTTTGTCATCACAATTCTCAATACACTTGTCATCACAATGCTCCCAGACACTTGTCGTCAGTATGCTCCATGAACCCTGTCATTACAAGTCTCCATGCCTTTTTCATCACAATGATCCATGCCCTTTTCATCACAATGCTCCAGGACCACTGTAATCAAAATGGTCCATGCCCTTGTCATCACAAAGCTCCATGAAGCATGTCATCGGAATGTTCCATGGACTTCTCATCACAATGCTTCATGCCCATGTCATCACAGTGCTCCAAGACCCCTGTAATCACAATGCTCCATGCCCATTTTCATCTCAATGCTCCATGAACCCTTTCATCACAATGCACCATGCGCATCAACATAATGCTTCAGGTTATTGTCATCACAATGATATCAAAATGCTCCATGACCTCTGTCATCACAATGTTCCAAACCCTGGTGATCCCAATGTTTCATAACACTTATCATCTCAACACACCATGACGCTCATCATCACAATTATCCATGGTCTTCTCATCACAATGCTCCATGTCCTTTGTCATCACAATTCTCAATACACTTGTCATCACTCTGCTCCCTGACACTTGTCGTCAGTATGCTCCATGAACCCTGTATTGACAAGGCTCCATGCCTTTTTCATCACAATGAACCATGCCCTTTTCATCACAATGCTGCAAGACCCCTGTAATCACAATGCTCCATGCCCTTGTCATCACAAACCTCCATGATGCATGTTATCAGAATGTTCCATGAACTTCTCTTCACAATGCTCCATGCCGTTGCCATCACAATGCTCCAAGACCCCTGTAATCACAATGCCCCTTGCCCCTTTTCGTCTCAATGCTCCATGAACACTTTCATCAAAATGCACCATGCCCATCATCATAATGCTTCAGGCTATTGTCATCACAATGAAATCAAAATGCTCCATGACCTCTGTCATCACAATGCTCCAAACCCTGGTGATCACAATGTTGCATAACACTTATCATCAAAACACAACATGATGCTCATCATCACAGTTATCCATGGTCTTCTCATCACAATGCTCCATGACATTTGTCATCACAATTCTCAATACACTTGTCATCACAATGCTCCCTGACACTTGTCGTCAGTATGCTCCATGAATCCTGTCATGACAAGTCTCCATGCGTTTTTCATCACAATGATCCATGCCCATTTCTTTGCAATGCTCCAAGACCCCTGTAATCAAAGTGCTCCATGCCCTTGTCATCACAAAGCTCCATGATGCATGTCATCAGAATGTTCCATGGACTTCTCATCACAATGCTCCATGCCCTTGTCATCACAATGCTCCAAGACCCCTGTAATCACAATGCCCCTTGCCCCTTTTCATCTCAATGCTCCATGAACCCTTTCATCACAATGCACCATGCCCATCATCATAATGCTTCAGGCTATTGTCATCACAATGAAATCAAAATGCTCAATGACCTCTGTCATCACAATGCTCCAAACCCTGGTGATCACAATGTTGCATAACACTTATCATCACAACACCCCATGACGCTCATCATCACAATAATCCACGGTTTTCTCATCACAATGCTCCATGCCCTTGTCATCACAATGCACCAAGACCCCTGTAATCACAATGCTCCATGCCACTTTTCATCTCAATGCTCCATGAAGCCTGTCATCACAATTCACGATGCCCATCATCATAATGCTTCAGGCTATTGTCATCACAGTGAAATCAAAATGCTCCAAGACCCCTGTAATCAGAATGCTCCCTGCCCTTGTCATCACAAACCTCCATGATGCATGTCATCTGAATGTTCCATGGACTTCTCATCACAATGCTCCATGCCATTGTCATCACAATGCTCAAAGACCACTGTAATCACAATGCTCCTTTCCCCTTTTCATCACAATTCTCCATGAACACTGTCATCACAATGCACCATGCCCATCATCATAATGCTTCAGGCTATTGTCATCACAATGAAATCAAAATGCTCAATGACCTCTGTCATCACAATGCTCCAAACCCTGGTGATCACAATGTTGCGTAACACTTATCATCACAACACCCCATGACGCTCATCATCACAATTATCCATGGTCTTCTCATCACAATGCTCCAGGACCTTTGTCATCACAATTCTCAATACACTTGTCATCACAATGCTCCCTGATACTTTTCGTCAGTATGCTCCATGAACCCTGTCATGACAAGGCTCCATGCCTTTTTCATCACAATGATCCAGGCCCTTTTCATCGCAATGCTCCAAGACCCCTGTAGTCATAATGCTCCATGCTATGGCATCACAAACCTCCATGACGCATGTCATCAGAATGTTCCATGGACTTCTCATCACAATGCTCCATGCCCTTGTCATCAGAATGCTACAAGACCCCTGTAATCACAATGCTGCATGCCCCTTTTCATCTCAATGCTCCATGAACCCTGTCATCACAATGCACCATGCCCATCATCATAATGCTTCAGTCTATTGTCATCACAATGAAATCAAAATGCTCCATGACCTCTATCATCACAATGCTTCAAACCCTGGTGATCACAATGTTGCATAACACTTATCATCACAATACCCCATGACGCTAATCATCACAATTATCCATGGTCTTCTCATCACAATGCTGCATGATCGTTGTCATCACAAATCTCAATACACTTGTGATCACAATGCTCCCTGACACTTGTCGTCAGTATGCTCCATGAACCATGTCATGACAAGGCTCCATGGCGTTTTCATCAAAATCATCCATGCCCTTTTCATCTCAATGCTCCATGAAGCCTGTCATCACAATGCACCATGCCCATCATCATAATGCTTCAGGCTATTGTCATCACAGTGAAATCAAAATGCTCCAAGACCCCTGTAATCACAATGATCCATGCCCCTTTTCATCTCAATGCTCCATGAACCCTGTCATCATAATGCACTGTGCCCATCATCATAATGCTTCAGGCTATTGTCATCACAATGATATCAAAATTCTCCATGACCTCTGTCATCACAATGCTCCGAACACTGGTGATCACAATGTTGCATAACACTTATCATCACAACAACCCACGACACTCATCATCACAATTATCCATGGTCTTCTCATCACAATGCTCCATGAACCTTGTCATCACAATTTTCAATACACTTGTCATCACAATGCTCCTTGACACTTGTCGTCATTATGCTCCATGAACCCTGTCATGACAAGGCTCCATGCCTTTTTCATCACAATGATCAATGCCCTTTTCATCACAATACTCCAAGACACATGTAATCACAATGCTCAATGCCCTTGTTATCACAAAGTTCCATGACACATGTCATCAGAATGTTCCATGGAGTTCTCATCACAATGCTCCATATCCTTGTAATCACAATGCTCCAAGGCCCCTGTAATCACAATCCTCAATGCCCCTTTTCATCTCAATGCTCCATGAACCCTGTCATCACAATGCACCTTGCCCATCATCATAATGCTTCAGGCTATTGTCATCACAATGAAATCAAAATGCTCCATGACCTATGTTTTCACAATGCTCCAAACCCTCTTGATCACAATGTTGCATAACACTTATCATCACAACACCCCATGGCGCTCATCATCACAATTATCCATGGTCTTCTCATCACAATGCTCCATGATCTTTGTCATCACAATTCTCAATACACTTGTCATCACAATGCTCCCTTACACTTTTTGTCATTATGCTCCATGAACCCTGTCATGAAAAGGCTCCATGCATTTTTAGTCACAATGATCCATGCCGTTTTCATCACAATGCTCCAAGACCCCTGTAATCCCAATGCTCCATGCCCTTTTCATCACAAGGCTTCATGACGCATGTCATCAGTATGTTCCATGGACTTCTCATTACAATGCTTCATGCCCTTGTCATCACAATGCTCCAAGACCCCTGTAATCACAATGCTCCATGCCACGTTTCATCTCAATGCTCCATGAACCCTTTCATCACAATGCACCATGCCCATCATCATAATGCTTCAGGCTATTTTCATCAGAGTGAAATCAAAATGCTCCATGACCTTGTCCTCACAATGCTACAAACCCTGGTGATCACAATGTTGCATAACACTTATCATCACAACACCCCATGACGCTCATCATCACAATTATCCATGGTCTTCTCATCACAATGATCCATGACCTTTGTCATCACAATTCTCAATACACTTATCATCACAGTGCTCCCTGACACTTGTCAGTATGCTCCATGAACCCTGTCATGACAAGGCTCCATGCCTTTTTCATCACAATGAACGATGCCCTTTTCATCGCAATGCTCCAAGACCCCTGTAATCACAATGCTCCATGCCCTTGTCATCACAAAGCTCCATGACGCATGTCATAAGAATGTTCCATGCACTTCTCATCACAATGCTCCATGCCCTTGTCATCACAATGCTCCAAGACCCCTGTAATCACAATGCTCCATGCCCCTTTTTATCTCAATGCTCCATGAACCCTGTCATCAAAATGCACCAAGCCCATCATCATAATGCTCCTGGCTATTTTCTTCACAATGAAATCAAAATGCTCCATGACCTCTGTCATCACAATGCTCCAAAACCTGGTGCACACAATGTTGCATAACACTTATCATCACAACACCCCATGACGCTCATCATCACAATTATCCATGGTCTTCTCATCATAATGCTCCATGACCTTTGTCATCACAATTCTCAATACACATTTCATCACAATGCTCCCTGACACTTGTCGTCAGTATGCTCCATGAACCCTGTCATGACAAGGCTCCATGCCTTTTTCATCACAATGCTTCATGCCCTTGTCCTCACAAAGCTCCATGATGCATGTCATCAGAATGTTCCATGGATTTCTCATCACAATGCTCCATGCCCTTTTCATCACAATGCTCCATGAACCCTATCATCACAATGCTCCATGCCCTTGTTATCACAAAGATCCATGACACATGTCATCAGAATGTTCCATGGACTTCTCATCACAATGCTCCATGTCCTTGTCATCACAATGCTCCAAGACTCCTGTAATCACAATGCTCCATGCCCCTTTTCATCTCAATGCTCCATGAACGCTGTCATTACAATGCACCTTGCCCATCATCATAATGCTTCAGGCTATTGTCATCACAATGAAATCAAAAGGCTCCATGACCTCTGTTTTCACAGTGCTCCAAACCCTCTTGATCACAATGTTGCATAACACTTATCATCACAACACCCCATGACGCTCATCAACAAATTTATCCAGGGTCTTCTCATCACAGTGCTACATGAACCTTGTCATCACAATTTTCAATACACTTGTCATCACAATGCTCCCTGACAATTGTCGTCAGTTTGCTCCATGAACCCTGTCATGACAAGGCTCCATGCCTTTTTCATCACAATGATCCATGCCCTTTTCATCACAATGCTCCAAGACCCCTGTAATCACAATGCTCCATGCCTTTGTCATCACAAAGATCAATGACACATGTCATCAGAATGTTCCATGGACTTCTCACCACAATGCGTCATGCCCTTGTCATCACAATGTTCCAAGACCCCTGTAATCACAATTCTCCATGCCCCTGTTCATCTCAATGCACCATGAACCCTGTCATCACAATGCACCATGCCCATCATCATAATGCTTCAGGCTATTTTCATCACAATGAAATCAAAATGCTCCATGACCTCTGTCATCACAATGCTACAAACCCTGGTGATCACAATGTTGCATAACACTTACCATCACAACACCCCATTAGGCTCATCATCACAATTATCCTTGGTCTTCTCATCACAATGCTCCATGACCTTCGTCATCTCAATTCTCAATACACTTGTCATCACAATGCTCCCTGACACATGTCGTCATTATGCTCCATGAAACCTGTCATGACAAGGCTCCATGACTTTTTCATCACAATGACCCATCCCCTTTTCATCGCAATGCTCCTAGACCCCTGTAATCGCAATGCTCCATGCCCTTGTCTTCACAAACCTCCATGACGCATGTCATCAGAATGTTCCATGGACTTCTCATCACAATGCTCGATGCCCTTGTCATCACAATGCTCCAAGACCACTGTAATCACAATGCTCCATGCCCCTTTTCATCTCAATGCACCATGAAGCCTGTCATCACAATGCACCATGCCCATCATCATAATGCTTCAGTCTATTATCATCACAATGAAATCAAAATGTTCCATGACCTTGTCCTCACAATGCTACAAACCCTGGTGATCACAATGTTGCATAACACTTATCATCACAACACCCCATGACGCTCATCATCACAATTATCCATGGTCTTCTCATCACAATGCTCCATGACTTTTGTCATCACAATTCTCAATACACTTTTCATCACAATGCTCCCTGACACTTGTCGTCAGTATGCTCCATGAACCCTGTATTTACAAGACTCCATGCCATTTTCATCACAATGATGCATGCCCTTTTCATCACAATGCTCCAAGTCCCCTGTAATCACAATGCTCCCTGCCCTTTTCATCACAAAGCTCCATGATGCATGTCATCAGAATGTTCCATGGACTTCTCATCACAATGCTCCATGCCCTTGTCATCACAATGCTCCAAGACCCCTGTAATCACAATGCTCCATGCCCCTTTTCATCGCAATGCTCCATGAACCCTGTCATCACAATGCACCATGCCCATCATCATAATGCTTCAGGCTATTGTCATCACAATGAAATCAAATGCTCAATGACCTCTGTCATAACAATGCTCCAAACCCTGGTGATCACAATGTTGCATAACACTTATCTTCACAACACCCCATGACGCTCATCATCACAATTATCCATGGTCTTCTCATCAAAATGCTCCATGATCGTTGTCATCACAATTCTCAATACACTTGTCATCACAATGCTCCCTGATACTTTTCGTCAGTATGCTCCATGAACCCTGTCATGACAAGGCTCCATGGCTTTTTCATCACAATGACCCATGCCCTTTTCATCGCAATGCTCCTAGACCCCTGTAATCAAAATGCTCCATGCCCTTGTCATCACAAACCTCCATGACGCATGTAATCAGAATGTTCCATGGACTTCTCATCACAATGCTCCATGCACTTGTCATCACAATGCTCCAAGACCACTGTAATCACAATGCTCCATGCCCCTTTTCATCTCAATGCTGCATGAACCCTGTCATTACAATGCACCATGCCCATCATCATAATGCTTCAGGCTATTGTTATCACAATGAAATAAAAATGCTCCATGACCTCTGTCATCACAATGCTCCAAACCCTCTTGATCACAATGTTGCATAACATTTATCATCACAACACCCCATGACGCTCAACATCACAATTATTCATGGTCTTCTCATCACAATGCTCCATGATCTTTGTCATCACAATTCTCAATACACTTGTCATCCCAATGCTCCCTGACACATGTCGGCAGTATGCTCCATGAACCCTGTCATGACAAGGCTCCATGCATTTTTCATCACAATGACCCATGCCCGTTTCATAACAATGCTCCAAAACCCCTGTAATCACAATGCTCCATGAACTTGTCATCACAAAGCTCCATGACGCATGTCATCAGATTGTTCCATGGACTTCCCATCACAATGCTCCATGCCCTTGTCATCACAATGCTCCAAGACACCTGTAATCACAATGCTCCATGCCCCTTTTCATCTCAATGCTCCATGAAGCCTGTCATCACAATGCACCATGCCCATCATCATAATGCTTCAGGCTATTGTCATCACAGGGAAATCAAAATGTTCCAAGACCCCTGTAATCACAATGATCCATGCCCCTTTTCATCTCAATGCTCCATGAACCCTGTCATCACAATGCACCTTGCCCATCATCATAATGCTTCAGGCTATTGTCATCACAATGAAATCAAAATGCTCCATGACCTATGTTTTCACAATGCTCCAAACCCTCTTGATCACAATGTTGCATAACACTTATTATCACAACACCCCATGGCGCTCATCATCACAATTATCCATGGTCTTCTCATCACAATGCTCCATGACCTTTGTCATCACAATTCTCAATACACTTGTCATCACAATGCTCCCTTACACTTTTTGTCATTATGCTCCATGAAACCTGTCATGACAAGGCTCCATGCATTTTTAGTCACAATGATCCATGCCGTTTTCATCACAATGCTCCAAGACCCCTGTAATCACAATGCTCCATGCCCTTTTCATCACAAGGCTTCATGACGCATGTCATCAGTATGTTCCATGGACTTCTCATCACAATGCTTCATGCCCTTGTCATCACAATGCTCCAAGACCCCTGTAATCACAATGCTCCATGCCACATTTCATCTCAATGCTCCATGAACCCTATCATCACAATGCACCATGCCCATCATCATAATGCTTCAGGCTATTTTCATCAGAGTGAAATCAAAATGCTCCATGACCTTGTCCTCACAATGCTACAAACCCTGGTGATCACAATGTTGTATAACACTTATCATCACAACACCCCATGACGCTCATCATCACAATTATCCATGGTCTTCTCATCACAATGCTCCATGACCTTTGTCATCACAATTCTTAATACACTTATCATCACAATGCTCCCTGACACTTGTCAGTATGCTCCATGAACCCTGTCATGACAAGGCTCCATGCCTTTTTCATCACAATGAACGATGCCCTTTTCATCGCAATGCTCCAAGACCCCTGTAATCACAATGCTCCATGCCCTTGTCATCACAAAGCTCCATGAGGCATGTCATAAGAATGTTCCATGCACTTCTCATCACAATGCTCCATGCCCTTGTCATCACAATGCTCCAAGACCCCTGTAATCACAATGCTCCATGCCCTATTTTATCTCAATGCTCCATGAAACCTGTCATCAAAATGCACCAAGCCCATCATCATAATGCTCCTGGCTGTTTTCTTCACAATGAAATCAAAATGCTCCATGACCTCTGTCATCACAATGCTCCAAAACCTGGTGCACACAATGTTCCATAACACTTATCATCACAACACCCCATGACGCTCATCATCACAATTATCCATGGTCTTCTCATCCAATGCTCCATGACCTTTGTCATCACAATTCTCAATACACATTTCATCACAATGCTCCCTGACACTTGTCGTCAGTATGCTCCATGAACCCTGTCATGACAAGGCTCCATGCCTTTTTCATCACAATGCTCCAAGCCCTTGTCCTCACAAAGCTCCATGATGCATGTCATCAGAATATTCCATGGATTTTTCATCACAATGCTCCATGCCCTTTTCATCACAATGCTCCATGAACCCTGTCATCACAATGCTCCATGCCCTTGTTATCACAAAGATCCATGACACATGTCATCAGAATGTTCCATGGACTTCTCATCACAATGCTCCATGTCCTTGTCATCACAATGCTCCAAGACTCCTGTAATCACAATGCTCCATGCCCCTTTTCATCTCAATGCTCCATGAACCCTGTCATTACAATGCACCTTGCCCATCATCATAATGCTTCAGGCTATTGTCATCACAATGAAATCAAAAGGCTCCATGACCTCTGTTTTCACAGTGCTCCAAACCCTCTTGATCACAATGTTGCATAACACTTATCATCACAACACCCCATGACGCTCATCATCAAAATTATCCATGGTCTTCTCATCACAGTGCTACATGAACCTTGGCATCACAATTTTCAAACACTTGTCATCACAATGCTCCCTGACAATTGTCGTCAGTTTGCTCCATGAACCCTGTCATGACAAGGCTCCATGCATTTTTCATCACAATGATCCATGCCCTTTTCATCACAATGCTCCAAGACCCCTGTAATCACAATGCTCCATGCCTTTGTCATCACAAAGATCAATGACACATGTCATCAGAATGTTCCATGGACTTCTCACCACAATGCTTCATGCCCTTGTCATCACAATGTTCCAAGACCCCTGTAATCACAATTCTCCATGCCACTGTTCATCTCAATGCACCATGAACCCTGTCATCACAATGCACCATGCCCATCATCATAATGCTTCAGGCTATTTTCATCACAATGAAATCAAAATGCTCCATGACCTCTGTCATCACAATGCTCCAAACCCTGGTGATCACAATGTTTCATAACACTTATCATCAAAACACCCCATGACGCCCATCATCACAATTATCCATGGTCTTCTCATCACAATGCTCCATGACCTTTGTCATCACAATTCTCAATACACTTGTCATCACAATGCTCCCTTACACTTGTTGTCAGTATGCCCCATGAACCCTGTCATGACAAGGCTCCATGACTTTTTAGTCACAATGATCCATGCCGTTTTCATGACAAAGCTCCAAGACCCCTGTAATCACAATGCTCCATGCCCTTGTCATCACAAGGCTTCATGACGCATGTCATCAGTATGTTCCATGGACTTCTCATCACAATGCTTCATGCCCTTGTCATCACAATGCTCCAAGACCCCTGTAATCACAATGCTCCATGCCCTTTTCATCTCAATGCTCCATAAACCCTTTCATCACAATGCACAATGCCCAACATCATAATGCTTCAGGCTATTGTCATCACAATGAAATCAAAATGCTCCATGACCTCTGTCATCACAATGCTCCAAACCCTGGTGATCACAATGTTGCATCACACTTATCATCACAACACCCCATGACGCTCATCATCACAATTATCCATGGTCTTCTCATCACAATGCTCCAAGAACCTTGTCATCACAATTTTCAATACACTTGTCATCACAATGCTCCCTGACAATTGTCGTCAGTTTGCACAATGAACCCTGTCATGACAAGGCCCCATGCCTTTTTCATCACAATGACCATGCCCTTTTCATCACAATGCTCCAAGACCCCTGTAATCAAAATGCTCCATGCCTTTGTCATCACAAAGATCAATGACACATGTCATCAGAATGTTCCATGGACTTCTCATCACAATTCTTCATGCCCTTGTCATCACAATGTTCCAAGACCCCTGTAATCAGAATGCTCCATGCCCCTGTTCATCTCAATGCTCCATGAACCCTGTCATCACAATGCACCATGCTCATCATCATAATGCTTCAGGTTATTTTCATAACAATGAAATCAAAATAATCCATGACCTCTGTCATCACAATGCTACAAACCCTGATGATCACAATGTTGCATAACACTTATCATCCCAACACCCCATGAAGCTCATCATCACGATTATCCATGATCTTCTCATCACAATGCTCCATGACCTTTGTCATCACAGTTCTCAATACACTTGTCATCACAGTGCTCCCAGACACTTGTCGTCAGTATGCTCCATGAACCCTGTCATGACAAGGCTCCATGCATTTTTTATCACAATGACCCATGCCCTTTTCATCACAATGCTCCAAGACCCCTTTAATCACAATGCTCCATGCCCTTGTCATCACAGAGCTCAATGACGCAAGTCATAAGAATGTTTCATGGACTTCTCATCACAATGCTTCATGCCCATGTCATCACAATGCTCCAAGACCTTTGTAATCACAATGCTCCATGCCCCTTTTTATCTCAATGCTCCATGAACCCTGTCATCAAAATGCACCAAGCCCATCATAAAAATGCTCCTGGCTATTTTCTTCACAATGAAATCAAAATGCTCCATGACCTCTGTCATCAGAATGCTCCAAACCCTGGTTATCACAGTGTTGCATAACTCTTATCATCACAACACCCCATGACGCTCATCATCACAATTATCCATGGTGTTCTCATCACAATGCTCCATGACCTTTGTCATCACAATTCTCAATACACTTTTCATCACAATGCTCCCTGACACTTGTCGAGAGTATGCTCCATGAACCCTGTCATGACAAGGCTCCATGTCTTTTTCATCACAATTATCCATGCCCTTTTCATCGCAATGCTCCTAGACCCCTGTAATCACAATGTGCCATGCCCTTGTCATCACAAACCTCCATGACGCATGTCATCAGAATGTTCCATGGACTTCTCATCACAATGCTCCATGCCCTTGTCATCACAATGCTACAAGACCCCTGTAATCACAGTGCTGCATGCCCCTTTTCATCTCAATGCTCCATGAACCCTGTCATCACAATGCACCATGCCCATCATCATAATGCTTCAGTCTATTGTCATCACAATGAAATCAAAATGCTCCATGACCTCTGTCATCACAATGCTTCAAACCCTGGTGATCACAATGTTGCATAACACTTATCATCACAATAACCCATGACGCTAATCATCACAATTATCCATGGTCTTCTCATCACAATGCTGCATGATCGTTGTCATCACAATTCTCAATACACTTGTCATCACAATGCTCCTTGACACGTGTCGTCAGTATGCTCCATGAACCATGTCATGACAAGGCTCCATGGCTTTTTCATCACAATGATCCATGCCCTTTTCATCTCAATGCTCCAAGACCCCTGTAATCCCAATGCTCCATGCCTTTGTCATCACAATGCTCCATGACGCATGTCATCAGAATGTTCCATGGACTTCTCATCACAATGCTCCTAGACCCCTGTAATCACAATGATCCATGCCATTTTCATCGCAATGCTCCAAGACCCCTGTAATCACAATGCTCCATGCTATGGCATCACAATGCTCCATGACGCATGTCATCAGAATGTTCCATGGACTTCTCATCACAATGCTCCATGCCTTTGTCATCACAATGCCCCAAGACCCCTGTAATCACAATGCTCCATGCCCTTTTTATCTCAATGCTCCATGAACCCTGTCATCAAAATGCACCAAGCCCATCATCATAATGCTCCTGGCTATTTTCTTCACAATGAAATCAAAATGCTCCATGACCTCTGTCATCACAATGCTCCAAATCCTGGTGATCACAATGTTGCATAACACTTATCATCACAACACCCCATGACGCCCATCATCACAATTATCCATGGTCTTCTCATCACAATGCTCCATGACCTTTGTCATCACAATTCTCAATACACATTTCATCACAATGCTCCCTGACACTTGTCGTCAGTATGCTCCATGAACCCTGTCATGACAAGGCTCCATGCCTTTTTCATCACAATGCTCCATGCCCTTGTCATCACAAAGCTCCATGATGCATGTCATCAGAATGTTCCATGGACTTCTCATCACAATGCTCCATGCCCTTTTCATCAAAATGCTCCATGAACCCTGTCATCACAATGCTCCATGCCCCTTTTCATCTCAATGCTCCATGAACACTGTCATCACAATGCACCTTGCCCAGCATCATAATGCTTCAGGCTATTGTCATCACAATGAAATCAAAAGGCTCCATGACCTCTGTCTTCACAATGCTCCAAACCCTCTTGATCACAATGTTGCATAACACTTATCATCACAACACCCCATGAGGCTCATCATCACAATTATCCATGGTCTTCTCATCACAATGCTCCATGACCTTCGTCATCACAATTCTCAATACACTTGTCATCACAATGCTCCCTGACACTTGTCGTCAGTATGCTCCATGAAACATATCATGACAAGGCTCCATGACTTTTTCATCACAATAACCCATGCCCTTTTCATCGCAATGCTCCTAGACCCCTGTAATCGCAATGCTCCATGCCCTTGTCATCACAAACCTCCATGACGCATGTCATCAGAATGTTCCATGGACTTCTCATCACAATGCTCCATGCCCTTGTCATCACAATGCTCCAAGACCCCTGTAATCACAATGCTCCATGCCCCTTTTCATCGCAATGCTCCATGAACCCTGTCATCACAATGCACCATGCCCATCATCATAATGCTTCAGGCTATTGTCATCACAATGAAATCAAAATGCTCAATGACCTCTGTCATCACAATGCTCCAAACCCTGGTGATCACAATGTTGCATAACACTTATCATCACAACACCCCATGACGCTCATCATCACAATTATCCATGGTCTTCTAATCACAATGCTCCAGGACCTTTGTCATCACAATTCTCAATACACTTGTCATCACAATGCTCCCTGACACTTGTCGGCAGTATGCTCCATGAATCCTATCATGACAAGGCTCCATGCCTTTTTCATCACAATGACCCATGCCCGTTTTATCACAATGCTTCAAAACCTCTGTAATCATAATGCTCCATGAACTTGTCATCACAAAGCTCCATGACGCATGTCATCAGAGTGTTCCATGGACTTCTCATCACAATGCTCCATGCCCTTGTCATCACAATGCTCCAAGACACCTGTAATCACAATGCTCCATGCCCCTTTTCATCTCAATGCTCCATGAAGCCTGTCATCAAAATGCACCATGCCCATCATCAAAATGCTTCAGGCTATTGTCATCACAGTGAAATCAAAATGCTCCAAGACCCCTGTAATCACAATGATCCATGCCCCTTTTCATCTCAATGCTCCATGTACCCTGTCATCACAATGCACAATGCCCATCATCATAATGCTTCAGGCTATTGTAATCACAATGAAATCAAAATGCTCCATGACCTCTGTCATCACAATGCTCCAAAACCTCTTGATCACCATGTTGCATAACACTTATCATCACAACACCCCATGACGCTCATCATCACAATTATCCATGGTCTTCTCATCACAATGCTCCATGTCCTTTGTCATCACAATTCTCAATACACTTGTCATCACAATGCTCCCTGACACTTGTCGTCAGTATGCTCCATGAACCCTGTATTGACAAGGCTACATGCCTTTTTCATCACAATGATCCATGCCCTTTTCATCACAATGCTCCAAGACCCCTGTAATCACAATGCTCCATGCCCTGGTCATCAAAAAGCTCCATGATGCATGTCATCAGAATGTTCCATGGTCTTCTCATCACAATGCTCCATGCCCTTGTCATCACAATGCTCCAAGACCCCTGTAATCACAATGCTCCTTAACCCTTTTCATCTCAATGCTCCATGAACCCGTTCATCACAATGCACCATGCCCATCATCATAATTCTTCAGGCTATTGTCATCAAAATGAAATCAAAATGCTCCATGACCTCTGTCATCACAATGCTCCAAACCCTGGTGATCACAATGTTGCATAACACTTATCATCACAACACCCCATGACGCTCATCATCTCAATTATCCATGGTCTTCTCATCACAATGCTCCAGGTCCTTTGTCATCACAATTCTCAATACACTTGTCATCACAATGCTCCCTGATACTTTTCGTGAGTATGCTCCATGAACCCTGTCATGACAAGGCTCCATGGCTTTTTCATCACAATGACCCATGCCCTTTTCATCGCAATGCTCCAAGACCCCTGTAATCCCAATGCTCCATGCCCTTGTCATCACAAACCTCCATGACGCATGTAATCAGAATGTTCCATGGACTTCTCATCTCAATGCTCCATGCCCTTGTCATTACAATGCTCCAAGACCACTGTAATCACAATGCTCCATGCCCCTTTTCATCTCAATGCTCCATGAAGCCTGTCATCACAAGGCACCATGCCCATCATCATAATGCTTCAGTCTATTGTCATCACAATGAAATCAAAATGCTCCATGACCTCTATAATCAAAATGCTCCAAACCCTGGTGATCACAATGTTGCATAACACTTATCATCACAACACCCCATGACGCTCATCATCACAATTATCCATGGTCTTCTCATCACAATGCTCCATGATCGTTGTCATCACAATTCTCAATACACTTGTCATCACAATGCTCCCTGAAACTTGTCGTCAGTATGCTCCATGAACCCTGTCATGACAAGGCTCCATGCATTTTTCATCACAGTGATCCATGCCCTTTTCATCGCAATGCTCCAAGACCCCTGTAATCATAATGCGCCATGCCCTTGTCTTCACAAAGCTCCATGATGCATGTCATCAGAATGTTCCGTTTCCTTCTCATCACAATGCTCCAAGAACACTGTAATCACAATGCTCTTTCCCCCTTTTCATATCAATGATCCATGAACCCTGTCATCCCAATGCACCATGCCCATCATCATAATGCTTCATGTTATTGTCATAACAATGAAATCAAAATGTTCCATGATCTCTGTCATAACAATGCTCCATAACCTTGTGATCACAATATTACATAACACTTGTCATCACAATGCCCCATGACGCTCGTGATCACAATTATCCATGGACTTCTCATCACAATGCTCCATGACCTTCGACATCACAATGCTCATTACACTTGTCATCAAAATGCTCCCTGACACTTGTTGTCTGTATGCTCCTTGAACCCTGTCATGACAAGACTCCATGCCGTTTTCATCACAATGATCCATGCCCTTTTCATCACAATGCTCCAAGACCCCTGTAATCACAATGCTCCATCCCACGTTTCATCTCAATTCTCCATGAACCCTGTCATCACAATGCACCATGCCCATCATCATAATGCTTCAGGCTATTGTCATCACAATGAAATCAAAATGCTCCATGACCTCTGTCATCACAATGCTCCAAACCCTGGTGAGCACAATGTTGCATAACACTTATCATCAGAAAACCGCATGACGCTGATCATCACAGTTATCCATGGTCTTCTCATCACAATGCTCCATGACCTAGGTCATCACAATTCTCAATACACTTGTCATCACAATTCTCCCTGACACTTTTCGTCAGTATGCTCCATGAAACCTGTCATGACAAGGCTCCATGACTTTTTCATCACAATGATCCATGCCCTTTTCATCACAATGCTCCAAGACCCCTGTAATCAAAATGCTCCATGCCTTTGTCATCACAATGCTCCATGACGCATGTCATCTGTATGTTCCTTGGACTTCTCATCACAATGCTCCATGCCCTTGTCATCACAATGCTCCAAGACCCCTGTAATCACAATGCTCCATGCCCCTTTTCATCTCAACGCTCCATGAACCCTGT
This sequence comes from Mesoplodon densirostris, assembly GCF_025265405.1. Lineage (NCBI taxonomy): Eukaryota > Metazoa > Chordata > Mammalia > Artiodactyla > Ziphiidae > Mesoplodon > Mesoplodon densirostris. Next base: position 8,813,987 of record NW_026778195.1, on the reverse strand, counting down.
CATCACAATGCGCAATGCCCATCATCATAATGCTTCAGTCTATTGTCATCACAATGAAATCAAAATGCTCCATGACCTCTGTCATCACAATGCTCCAAAACCTCTTGATCACAATGTTGCATAACACTTATCATCACAACACCCCGTGACGCTCATCATCACAATTATCCATGGTCTTCTCATCACAATGCTCCATGTCCTTTGTCATCACAATTCTCAATACACTTGTCATCACAATGCTCCCTGACACTTGTCGTCAGTATGCTCCATGAACCCTGTATTGACAAGGCTCCATGCCTTTTTCATCACAATGATCCATGCCCTTTTCATCACAATGCTGCAAGACCCCTGTAATCACAATGCTCCATGCCCTTGTCATCACAAAGCTCCATGATGCATGTCATCAGAATGTTCCATGGACTTCTCATCACAATCCTCCAAGAACACTGTAATCACAATGCTCTATCCCCCTTTTCATATCAATGAGCCATGAACCCTGTCATCACAATGCACCATGCCCATCATCATAATGCTTCATGCTATTGTCATAACAATGAAATCAAAATGTTCCATGACCTCTGTCATAACAATGCTCCATAACCTTGTGATCACAATATTACATAACTCTTGTCATCACAATGCCCCATGACGCTCGTGATCACAATTATCCATGGACTTCTCATCACAATGCTCCATGACCTTCGACATCACAATGCTCATTACACTTGTCATCAAAATGCTCCCTGACACTTGTTGTCTGTATGCTCCTTGAACCCTGTCATGACAAGGCTCCATGCCGTTTTCATCACAATGATCCATGACCTTTTCATCACAATGCTCCAAGACCTAAGTAATCACAATGGTCCATGCCCTTGACATCACAAAATTCTATGGCGCATGCCATCAGAATGCTCCTTGGTCTTCTCCTCACATTGCTCCATGCCCTTGTCATAGAAATGTTCCAAGACCCCTGTAATCACAATGCTCCATGCCCCTTTTCATCAGTATGCTCCATGAGATTTGTCATCACAAGTCTCCATGGTTTTGTCATCACAATGCTCCAGGAACTTGTCATCACAATGCTTCACGACATTGTCATCAAAATTTTCAATGGCCCTTGTCATCATAATGCTCCAAGCCCTAATCATCACAATGCTCCATTATATTTGTCATCACAATCCTCCATTACATTTGGTATCACAATGCTCCATGCCATTGTCTTCGCAATGGACCATGACATATTTCATCACAATGCTCCCTGACACCTGTCTTCACAATACTACATGACCTTATCATCACAATGCTCCATGCCCTTGTCATTACAATGCACCATTCCCACTCTCATCACAATAATCTATGAAACTTGTCAGACCAATGCTCCATGCCACTGTCATCACAATGTTCCATGCCCTTGTCATCACAATGCTCCATGACCCCTGTCATCACAATGCTCCATGTCTCCAGTCATCACAATGCTTCATAACGTTTGTGATCACAATGGTCCATGTCCACGTCTTCACAAGACTCTGTGACCTTTGTAACCACAATGCTCCATGAACTTTTCATCACAATTCTCTGTGAAACTTGTCATCACAATGCTCCATGTCTTTGTCAGAACAATGCTCCATGACCATTGTCATCAAAATGTGCCACGCGCATTTCATCACAACGGTCCACAACCTTGTCATTGCAATGCTCCAAAAACCTTGTAATCACAATGGTCCATGCACTTCTCATCAAAATGCTCTCACCTGTGATATCACAATGTTCCATCACTAGTCATCACAATACTCCCTCACCTTTGTAATCACAATATTCCATGACCCTGTCATCACAATGCTACATCCCATTACCATCACAATGTTCCATGACCCCTGCCATCACAATGTTCCATAACCCCTGTCATCAAAATGCTCTATGACCCGTTCCATTCCAAAGCTCCAAGACCCTTGACATCACAAAGGTCTATAACCCCTGCCATCAAAATGTTCCATTACACTTTTTATCAAATTGCTGCATGACCCGGTCATCAAAAGTCTCCCTGCACTTCTCATCACAATGCACCATGCACTTGTCATCAACATGCTCCATGACTTGTCATCACAAAGCTCCAAGACCTTTGGCATCACAATGATCCATGTCATTGTCATCACAATGCTCCATGAACCCTGTCATCACAATGCTCCATGACTCCAGTCATCACAAGGCTTCATAACGTTTGTGATCATAATGGTCCATATCCACGTCTTCACAAGACTCTGTGACCATTGTATCCACAATGCTCCATGAACTTTTCATCACAATTCTCTGTGAAACTTGTCATCACAATGCTCCATGTCTTTGTCAGAACAATGCTCCATGACCATTGTCATCAAAATGTGCCACGCGCATTTCATCACAATGGTCCACAACCTTGTCATTGCAATGCTCCATAAACCTTGTAATCACAATGGTCCATGCACTTCTCATCAAAATGCTCTCACCTGTGATATCACAATGTTCCATCACTAGTCATCACAATACTCCCTCACCTTTGTAATCACAATATTCCATGACCCTGTCATCACAATGCTACATCCCATTACCATCACAATGTTCCATGACCCCTGCCATCACAATGTTCCATAACCCCTGTCATCAAAATGCTCTATGACCCGTTCCATCCCAAAGCTCCAAGACCCCTGACATCACAAAGGTCTATAACCCCTGCCATCAAAATGTTCCATTACACTTTTTATCAAAATGCTGCATGACCCGGTCATCAAAAGTCTCCCTGCACTTCTCATCACAATGCACCATGCACTTGTCATCAACATGCTCCATGACTTGTCATCACAAAGCTCCAAGACCCTTGGCATCACAATGATCCATGTCATTGTCATCACAATGCTCCATGAACCCTCTCATCACATTGCTCCATGCCCTTGTCATCACAAAGCTCCATGACACTTGTCATCACAATGCTCGATGCCCTTCTCATCACAATGCTCCATGCCCTTGTCATTACAGTACTGCATGACCCATGTATCACAGTGTTCCGTGCCTTTGTCATCACAATGCTCCATGCCCACTATCATCACAATAATCCATGAAACATTTCAGACCAAAGTTCCATACCCTTCTCATCACAATGCTCCATTACCCCTGTCATAACAATGCACAATGATACCTGCCATCACAATGATCCACGGCCTAGTCATCACAAGGTTCCATGATAATTCTCATCTCAATGTTCAAGACCCCTGATATCACAATGCTCCATGCCCTGGTCATCACAAAGCTCCATGATGCATGTCATCAGAATGTTCCATGGCCTTCTCATCACAATGCTCCATGCCCTTGTCATCACAATGCACCATGCCCATCATCATAATGCTTCAGGCTATTGTCATCACAATGAAATCAATATTCTGCATGACCTCTGTCATCATAATGCTCCAAACCCTTGTGATCACAATGTTGCATAACACGTATCATCACAACATCCCATGACGCTCATCATCACAATTATCCATGGTCTTCTCATCACAATGCTCCATGATCTTTGTCATCACAATGCTCAATAAACTTATCATCACAATGCTCCCTGATCCTTGTCGTCATTATGCTCCTTGAACCCTGTCATGACAAGTTTCCATGCATTTTTCATCACAATGATCCATGACCATTTCATCATAATGCTCCAAGGTCCCTGTAATCACAATGCTCCATGCCCTTGTCATCACAAAACTCCATGACGCATGTCATCAGAATGCTCCATGGCTTTCTCATCACAATGCTCTATGCCCTATTTATAACAATGCTCCAAGACCCCTGTAATCACAATGATCCATGCCCCTTTTCATCAGAATGCTCCATGAGACTTGCCATCACAAGTCTCCATGGTCTTCTCATCACAATGTTCCAGGACCTTGACATCACCATGATCCATTCCCTTGCCATCACAATGCTCCATGACACCTGTCATCACAATAATCCATGAATATTTTTAGCCCAATGCTCCTCGACCTTCTCATCACAATGCTCCATTGCCAATATCTTCACAATGCTCCATGACCACAGTCATCACAACACTCCATGATACCTGACAACACAATGATCCAGGACTCTTGTCATCACAATGCTCCATTCCCTTGTCGTCACAATGCTACTTGACACCTGTCATCACAACTCTCCATGAACATTTTCAGCCCAGTGCTCCATGACCCTTGTCATCACAATTATCCATGCCCTTGTCATCCCAATGCTCCATGACCCCTGTATTCACAATGCTCCTTGACGCTTGTCCTCACAGTGCTCCATGACACATGTCATCACAATGCTCCATGCCTTTGTCAGCAAAATGCTACATGACCTTGTCATTACAATGCTCTATGCGCTTGTCATCACAATACTCCTTTTCCTTTATCATCACAATCCTCCTTGAAATTTGGGATGACATTGCTTCATGCCCTTGTCATCACAATGCTCCATGCTCCTTGAAATCAAAATGATTCATGACCTCTGTCATCACAATGCTCCAAACCCTTGTGATCACAATGTTCCATAACACTTGTCATCACAACGCTCCCTGATGCCTGTCATCATAATACTCCATGCCCTTTTCATCACAATGCTCCATGATCTTTGTCACCACAATTCTCAATACACTTGTCATCACAATGCTCCCTGATATTTGTCATCAGAATGCTCCTTGAACCCTGTAACAAAAATGCTCCATGCCTTTTTCATCACAATACCCTATGCCATTTTCATCACAATGCTCCATGCCACTGTCATCAAAATACTCCACAAGCTTGTCATCAGAATGCTCCATGACCCTTGTCATCACAATTCTCCATGCACTTCTCAGCACAATGTTCCCTGACCCTTGTCATCACAATGCTCCAAGCCATTGTCATCACAATGCTCCATTACCTTTGTCATCAGAATCCTCCAAGACACTTGGCATCCCAATGCTCCATGACTTTGTCATCACAATGCGCCATTCCAACTGTCATCGCAACAATCCATGAAACGTATTAGACCAATGTTCCATGCCCTTGTCATCACAATGCTCCATGCCCTTGTTATCACAATGCTCCATGACCCCTGTCATCACAATGCACAGTGACTCCAGTCATCACAATGCTTCATTACCTTTGTCATCACAATGGTCCTTGCCCTCATCATCAACAGTCTCTGTGATCTTTTTAAACACAATGCTCCATGAACTTTTCATCACAATGCTATTTGACCCTGTTCATCACAATGCTCTATGCCTTTCTCAGCACAATGTTCCATGACCCTTGTCATCACAATGCTCCATGCGCTTGCCAGCACAATGCTCCATGACACATGTCATCACAATGCACCATGCGCTTGTCATCACAGTGCTCCACAACATTGTCATCACAATGCTCCATAAAATTTGTCATCACAATGCTCCATGCATTTCTCATCAAAATGCTCTCTCACCACTGATATCACAATGCTACATCACTATTTGTCACAATACTCCCTCACCCCTGTCATCACAATGTTCCATGACTCCTGTCATCACAATGCTACATGCACTAATCTTCACAATGTTCGATGACCCCTGACATCACAATGTTCCATAACACCTGTCATCAAAATGTTCCATGACACTTTTCATCAAATTGCTCCATGACCCTGTCATCAGAATGATCCCTGCCCTTCTCATCACAATGCCCAACGCCCTTGCCATCAAAATGCTCCATGACCTTTGTCATCACAAAGATCCATGACCCTTGGCATCACAATGCTCCATGTCATTGTCATCACAATGCTCCATGAACGCTCTCATCACATTGCTCCATGCCCTTGTCTTCACACAGCTCCATGACACATGTCATCAGAATGCTCCATGGCCTTCTCATCACAATGCACCATGCCCATCATCATAATGCTTCATGCTATTTTCATAACAGTGAAATCAAAATGTTCCATGACCTCTGTCATAACAATGCTCTAAACCCTTGTGATCACAATATTCCATAACACTTGTCATCACAATGCCCCATGACGCTCGTCATCACAATTATCCATGGTTTTCTCATCACAATGCTCCATGACCTTCGTCATCACAATGCTTAATACACTTGTCATCATCATGCTCCCTGACACTTGTTGTTTGTATGCTCCCTGAACCCTGTCATGTCAAGGCTCCATGCCTTTTTCGTCACAATGATCCATGCCCTTTTCATCACAATGCTTCAAGTCCCAGGTAATCACAATAGTCCATGCCATTGTCATCACAAATCTCAATGACGCATGCCATCAGAATGCTCCTTGGTCTTCTCCTCACAATGCTCCATGCCCTTGTCTTCACCATGTTCCAAGACCCCTGTAATCACAATGCTCCATGCCCCTTTTCATCAGTATGCTCCATGAGACTTCTCATCACAAGGCTCCATGGTTTTGTCATCACAATGCTCCAGGAACTTGCCATCACAATGCTTCACGACCTTGTCATCAAAATTTTCAATGGCCCTTGTCATCATAATGCTCCAAGCCCTAATCATCACAATGCTCCATTATATTTGTCATCACAATCCTCCATTACATTTGGTATCACAAAGCTTCATGCCATTGTCATCGCCATGGACCATGGCATATGTCATCACAATGCTCCCTGACACCTGACTTCACAATACTCCATGACCTTATTATCACAATGATACATTCCCTTGTCATCACAATGCACCATGCCCACTCTCATCACAATAATCTATGAAACATGTCAGACAAATGCTGCATGCCACTGTCATCACAATGCTCCATGCCCTTGTCATCAAAATGCTCCATTACCCCTGTCATCAAAATGCTCCGTGACTGCAGTCATCACAATGCTTCATAACGTTTGTCATCACAGTGGTCCATGCCCGCGTCATCACAATGCTCTGTGACCTTTGTAACCACAATGCTCCATGGACTTTTCATCACAATGCTCTGTGACACTTGTCATCACAATGCTCTATGCCTTTCTCAGCACAATGCTCCATGACCCTTGTCATCACACTGCTCCAAGCCATTGTCATCACAATGCACCATTACCTTTGTCATCAGAATCCTCCATGATACTTGGCATCACAATGCTCCATGCCATTGTCATCACAATGGGCCATTACATATGTCATCACAATGCTCCCTGAAACCTGTCTTCACAATACTGCATGACCTGGTCATCACAATGCTCGATGCCCTTGTCATGCCAATGCACCATTCCAACTGTCATAGCAACAATCCTTGAAACTTATTAGACCAATGTTCCATGCCTTTGTCATCACAATTCTCCATGCACTTGTTATCACAATGCTCCATGACCCCTGTCATCACAATTCTCCGTGACTCCAGTAATCACAATGCTTCATGACCTTTGTCATCACAATGGTCCATGCCCTCGTCATCAACAGTCTCTGTGACCTTTTTAATCACAATGCTCCATGCCTTTTTCATCACAATGATACATGCACTTTTCATCGCAATGCTCCAAGACCCCTGTAATCAAAATGATCCATGCCCTTGTCATCACAAAGCTCCATGACGCATGTCATCAGAATGTTCCATGGACTTCTCATCACAATGATCCATGCCCTTGTCATCACAATGCTCCAAGAACCCTGTAATCACAATGCTCCATGCCCCTTTTCATCTCAATGCTCCATGAACCCTGTCATCAAAATGCACCAAGCCCATCATCATAATGCTTCAGGCTCTTGTCATCACAAAGAAATCAAAATGCTCCATGACTTCTGTCATCACAATGCTCCAAACGCTGGTGATCACAATGTTGCATAACACTTATCATCTCAACACCCCATGACGCTCATCATCACAAATATCCATGGTCTTCTCATCACAATGCTCCATGAACTGTGTCATCACAATTCTCAATAACATGTCATCACAATGCTCCCTGACACTTGTCGTCTGTATGCTCCATGAACCCCGTCATGACAAGGCTCCATGCCTTTTTCATCACAATGACCCATGCCCTTTTCATCGCAATGCTCCAAGACCCCTGTAATCACAATGCTCCATGCCCTTGTCATCACAAATCTCCATGACGCATGTCATCAGAATGTTCCATGGACTTGTCATCACAATGCACCATGCCCTTGTCATCACAATGCTCCAAGACCCCTGTAATCACAATGCTCCATGCCGCTTTTCTTCTCAATGCTCCATGAACCATGTCATCACAGTGCACCATGCCCATCATCATACTGCTTCAGTCTATTGTCATCACAATGAAATCAAAATGCTCCATGACCTCTGTCATCACAATGCTCCAAACCCTGGTGATCACAATGTTGCATAACACTTATCATCACAACACCCCATGACGCTCATCATCACAAATATCCATGGTCTTCTCATCACAATGCTCCATGACCTTTGTCATCACAATTCTCAATACACTTGTCATCACAATGCTCCCTGACACTTGTCGTCAGTATGCTCCATGAACCCTGTCATGACAAGTCTCCATGCCTTTTTCATAACAATGACCCAGGCCCTTTTCATCGCAATGCTCCAAGACCCCTGTAATCACAATGCTCCATGCCCCTGTCATCACAAAGCTCCATGACGCATGTCATCAGAATGTTTCATGGACTTCTCATCACAATGCTCCATGCCCTTGTCATCACAATGCTCCAAGACCCCTGTAATCACAATGCTCCATGCCCCTTTTTATCTCAATGCTCCATGAACACTGTCATCAAAATGCACCATGCCCATCATCATAATGCTTCTGGCTATTTTCTTCACAATGAAATCAAAATGCTCCATGACCTCTGTCATCACAATGCTCCAAACCCTGGTGATCACAATGTTGCATAACACTTATCATCACAACTCCCCATGATGCTCATCATCACAATTATCCATGGTCTTCTCATCACAATGCTCCATGACCTTTGTCATCACAATTCTCAATACACTTGTCATCACAATGCTCCCTGACACTTGTCGTCAGTATGCTCCATGAAACCTGTCATGACAAGGCTCCATGCAATTTTCATAACAATGACCCAGGCCCTTTTCATCGCAATGCTCCAAGACCCCTGTAATCACAATGCTCCATGCCCCTGTCATCACAAAGCTCCATGACGCATGTCATCAGAATGTTTCATGGACTTCTCATCACAATGCTCCATGCCCTTGTCATCACAATGCTCCAAGAACCCTGTAATCACAATGCTCCATGCCCCTTTTTATCTCAATGCTCCATGAACCCTGTCATCAAAATGCACCATGCCCATCATCATAATGCTTCTGGCTATTTTCTTCACAATGAAATCAAAATGCTCCATGACCTCTGTCATCACAATGCTCCAAACCCTTGTGATCACAATGTTGCATAACACTTATCATCACAACACCCCATGACGCTCATCATCACAATTATCCATGGTCTTCTCATCACAATGTTCCATGACCTTTGTCATCACAATTCTCAATACACATGTCATCACAATGCTCCCAGACACTTGTCGTCAGTATGCTCCATGAACCGTGTCATGAATAGGCTCCATGCCTTTTTCATCACAATGATCTATGCCCTTTTCATCTCAATGCTCCAAGACCCCTGTAATCACAATGCTCCATGCCCTTGTCATCACAAAGCTCCATGATGCATGTCATCAGAATGTTCCATTGACTTCTCATCACAATGCTCCATGCCCTTGTCATCACAATGCTCCAAGACCCCTGTCATCACAATGCTCCATGCCCCTTTTCATCTCAATGTTCCATGAACCCTGTCATCAAAATGCACCATGCCCATCATCATAATGCTTCAGGCTATTGTCATCACAATGAAATCAAAATGCTCCATGACCTCTGTCATCACAATGCCCCAAACCCTGGTGATCACAATGTTGCATAACACTTATCATCACAACACCCCATGACGCTCATCATCACAATTATCCATGGTCTTCTCATCACAATGCTCCATGACCTTTGTCATCACAATTCTCAATACACTTGTCATCACAATGCTCCCTGACACTTTTCTTCAGTATGCTCCATGAACCCTGTCATGACAAGTCTCCATGCCTTTTTCATCACAATGACCCATGCCCTTTTCATCACAATGCTCCAAAATCCCTGTAATCACAATGCTCCATGCCCTTGTCATCACAAAACTCCATGACGCATGTCATCAGAGTGTTCCATGGACTTCTCATCACAATGCTCCATGCCCTTGTCATCACAATGCACCAAGACCCCTGTAATCACAATGCTCCATGCCCCTTTTCATCTCAATGCTCCATGAAGCCTGTCATCACAATGCACCATGCCCATCATCATAATGCTTCAGGCTATTGTCATCACAGTGAAATCAAAATGCTCCAAGACCCCTGTAATCACAATGCTCCTTAACCCTTTTCATCTCAATGCTCCATGAACCCGTTCATCACAATGCACCATGCCCATCATCATAATTCTTCAGGCTATTGTCATCAAAATGAAATCAAAATGCTCCATGACCTCTGTCATCACAATGCTCCAAACCCTGGTGATCACAATGTTGCATAACACTTATCATCACAACACCCCATGACGCTCATCATCTCAATTATCCATGGTCTTCTCATCACAATGCTCCAGGTCCTTTGTCATCACAATTCTCAATACACTTGTCATCACAATGCTCCCTGATACTTTTCGTGAGTATGCTCCATGAACCCTGTCATGACAAGGCTCCATGGCTTTTTCATCACAATGACCCATGCCCTTTTCATCGCAATGCTCCAAGACCCCTGTAATCCCAATGCTCCATGCCCTTGTCATCACAAACCTCCATGACGCATGTAATCAGAATGTTCCATGGACTTCTCATCTCAATGCTCCATGCCCTTGTCATTACAATGCTCCAAGACCACTGTAATCACAATGCTCCATGCCCCTTTTCATCTCAATGCTCCATGAAGCCTGTCATCACAAGGCACCATGCCCATCATCATAATGCTTCAGTCTATTGTCATCACAATGAAATCAAAATGCTCCATGACCTCTATAATCAAAATGCTCCAAACCCTGGTGATCACAATGTTGCATAACACTTATCATCACAACACCCCATGACGCTCATCATCACAATTATCCATGGTCTTCTCATCACAATGCTCCATGATCGTTGTCATCACAATTCTCAATACACTTGTCATCACAATGCTCCCTGAAACTTGTCGTCAGTATGCTCCATGAACCCTGTCATGACAAGGCTCCATGCATTTTTCATCACAGTGATCCATGCCCTTTTCATCGCAATGCTCCAAGACCCCTGTAATCATAATGCGCCATGCCCTTGTCTTCACAAAGCTCCATGATGCATGTCATCAGAATGTTCCGTTTCCTTCTCATCACAATGCTCCAAGAACACTGTAATCACAATGCTCTTTCCCCCTTTTCATATCAATGATCCATGAACCCTGTCATCCCAATGCACCATGCCCATCATCATAATGCTTCATGTTATTGTCATAACAATGAAATCAAAATGTTCCATGATCTCTGTCATAACAATGCTCCATAACCTTGTGATCACAATATTACATAACACTTGTCATCACAATGCCCCATGACGCTCGTGATCACAATTATCCATGGACTTCTCATCACAATGCTCCATGACCTTCGACATCACAATGCTCATTACACTTGTCATCAAAATGCTCCCTGACACTTGTTGTCTGTATGCTCCTTGAACCCTGTCATGACAAGACTCCATGCCGTTTTCATCACAATGATCCATGCCCTTTTCATCACAATGCTCCAAGACCCCTGTAATCACAATGCTCCATCCCACGTTTCATCTCAATTCTCCATGAACCCTGTCATCACAATGCACCATGCCCATCATCATAATGCTTCAGGCTATTGTCATCACAATGAAATCAAAATGCTCCATGACCTCTGTCATCACAATGCTCCAAACCCTGGTGAGCACAATGTTGCATAACACTTATCATCAGAAAACCGCATGACGCTGATCATCACAGTTATCCATGGTCTTCTCATCACAATGCTCCATGACCTAGGTAATCACAATTCTCAATACACTTGTCATCACAATTCTCCCTGACACTTTTCGTCAGTATGCTCCATGAAACCTGTCATGACAAGGCTCCATGACTTTTTCATCACAATGATCCATGCCCTTTTCATCACAATGCTCCAAGACCCCTGTAATCAAAATGCTCCATGCCTTTGTCATCACAATGCTCCATGACGCATGTCATCTGTATGTTCCTTGGACTTCTCATCACAATGCTCCATGCCCTTGTCATCACAATGCTCCAAGACCCCTGTAATCACAATGCTCCATGCCCCTTTTCATCTCAACGCTCCATGAACCCTGTCATCACAATGCGCAATGCCCATCATCATAATGCTTCAGTCTATTGTCATCACAATGAAATCAAAATGCTCCATGACCTCTGTCATCACAATGCTCCAAAACCTCTTGATCACAATGTTGCATAACACTTATCATCACAACACCCCGTGACGCTCATCATCACAATTATCCATGGTCTTCTCATCACAATGCTCCATGTCCTTTGTCATCACAATTCTCAATACACTTGTCATCACAATGCTCCCTGACACTTGTCGTCAGTATGCTCCATGAACCCTGTATTGACAAGGCTCCATGCCTTTTTCATCACAATGATCCATGCCCTTTTCATCACAATGCTGCAAGACCCCTGTAATCACAATGCTCCATGCCCTTGTCATCACAAAGCTCCATGATGCATGTCATCAGAATGTTCCATGGACTTCTCATCACAATCCTCCAAGAACACTGTAATCACAATGCTCTATCCCCCTTTTCATATCAATGAGCCATGAACCCTGTCATCACAATGCACCATGCCCATCATCATAATGCTTCATGCTATTGTCATAACAATGAAATCAAAATGTTCCATGACCTCTGTCATAACAATGCTCCATAACCTTGTGATCACAATATTACATAACTCTTGTCATCACAATGCCCCATGACGCTCGTGATCACAATTATCCATGGACTTCTCATCACAATGCTCCATGACCTTCGACATCACAATGCTCATTACACTTGTCATCAAAATGCTCCCTGACACTTGTTGTCTGTATGCTCCTTGAACCCTGTCATGACAAGGCTCCATGCCGTTTTCATCACAATGATCCATGACCTTTTCATCACAATGCTCCAAGACCTAAGTAATCACAATGGTCCATGCCCTTGACATCACAAAATTCTATGGCGCATGCCATCAGAATGCTCCTTGGTCTTCTCCTCACATTGCTCCATGCCCTTGTCATAGAAATGTTCCAAGACCCCTGTAATCACAATGCTCCATGCCCCTTTTCATCAGTATGCTCCATGAGATTTGTCATCACAAGTCTCCATGGTTTTGTCATCACAATGCTCCAGGAACTTGTCATCACAATGCTTCACGACATTGTCATCAAAATTTTCAATGGCCCTTGTCATCATAATGCTCCAAGCCCTAATCATCACAATGCTCCATTATATTTGTCATCACAATCCTCCATTACATTTGGTATCACAATGCTCCATGCCATTGTCTTCGCAATGGACCATGACATATTTCATCACAATGCTCCCTGACACCTGTCTTCACAATACTACATGACCTTATCATCACAATGCTCCATGCCCTTGTCATTACAATGCACCATTCCCACTCTCATCACAATAATCTATGAAACTTGTCAGACCAATGCTCCATGCCACTGTCATCACAATGTTCCATGCCCTTGTCATCACAATGCTCCATGACCCCTGTCATCACAATGCTCCATGTCTCCAGTCATCACAATGCTTCATAACGTTTGTGATCACAATGGTCCATGTCCACGTCTTCACAAAACTCTGTGACCTTTGTAACCACAATGCTCCATGAACTTTTCATCACAATTCTCTGTGAAACTTGTCATCACAATGCTCCATGTCTTTGTCAGAACAATGCTCCATGACCATTGTCATCAAAATGTGCCACGCGCATTTCATCACAACGGTCCACAACCTTGTCATTGCAATGCTCCATAAACCTTGTAATCACAATGGTCCATGCACTTCTCATCAAAATGCTCTCACCTGTGATATCACAATGTTCCATCACTAGTCATCACAATACTCCCTCACCTTTGTAATCACAATATTCCATGACCCTGTCATCACAATGCTACATCCCATTACCATCACAATGTTCCATGACCCCTGCCATCACAATGTTCCATAACCCCTGTCATCAAAATGCTCTATGACCCGTTCCATCCCAAAGCTCCAAGACCCTTGACATCACAAAGGTCTATAACCCCTGCCATCAAAATGTTCCATTACACTTTTTATCAAATTGCTGCATGACCCGGTCATCAAAAGTCTCCCTGCACTTCTCATCACAATGCACCATGCACTTGTCATCAACATGCTCCATGACTTGTCATCACAAAGCTCCAAGACCTTTGGCATCACAATGATCCATGTCATTGTCATCACAATGCTCCATGAACCCTGTCATCACAATGCTCCATGACTCCAGTCATCACAAGGCTTCATAACGTTTGTGATCATAATGGTCCATATCCACGTCTTCACAAGACTCTGTGACCATTGTATCCACAATGCTCCATGAACTTTTCATCACAATTCTCTGTGAAACTTGTCATCACAATGCTCCATGTCTTTGTCAGAACAATGCTCCATGACCATTGTCATCAAAATGTGCCACGCGCATTTCATCACAATGGTCCACAACCTTGTCATTGCAATGCTCCATAAACCTTGTAATCACAATGGTCCATGCACTTCTCATCAAAATGCTCTCACCTGTGATATCACAATGTTCCATCACTAGTCATCACAATACTCCCTCACCTTTGTAATCACAATATTCCATGACCCTGTCATCACAATGCTACATCCCATTACCATCACAATGTTCCATGACCCCTGCCATCACAATGTTCCATAACCCCTGTCATCAAAATGCTCTATGACCCGTTCCATCCCAAAGCTCCAAGACCCCTGACATCACAAAGGTCTATAACCCCTGCCATCAAAATGTTCCATTACACTTTTTATCAAAATGCTGCATGACCCGGTCATCAAAAGTCTCCCTGCACTTCTCATCACAATGCACCATGCACTTGTCATCAACATGCTCCATGACTTGTCATCACAAAGCTCCAAGACCCTTGGCATCACAATGATCCATGTCATTGTCATCACAATGCTCCATGAACCCTCTCATCACATTGCTCCATGCCCTTGTCATCACAAAGCTCCATGACACTTGTCATCACAATGCTCGATGCCCTTCTCATCACAATGCTCCATGCCCTTGTCATTACAGTACTGCATGACCCATGTATCACAGTGTTCCGTGCCTTTGTCATCACAATGCTCCATGCCCACTATCATCACAATAATCCATGAAACATTTCAGACCAAAGTTCCATACCCTTCTCATCACAATGCTCCATTACCCCTGTCATAACAATGCACAATGATACCTGCCATCACAATGATCCACGGCCTAGTCATCACAAGGTTCCATGATAATTCTCATCTCAATGTTCAAGACCCCTGATATCACAATGCTCCATGCCCTGGTCATCACAAAGCTCCATGATGCATGTCATCAGAATGTTCCATGGCCTTCTCATCACAATGCTCCATGCCCTTGTCATCACAATGCACCATGCCCATCATCATAATGCTTCAGGCTATTGTCATCACAATGAAATCAATATTCTGCATGACCTCTGTCATCATAATGCTCCAAACCCTTGTGATCACAATGTTGCATAACACGTATCATCACAACATCCCATGACGCTCATCATCACAATTATCCATGGTCTTCTCATCACAATGCTCCATGATCTTTGTCATCACAATGCTCAATAAACTTATCATCACAATGCTCCCTGATCCTTGTCGTCATTATGCTCCTTGAACCCTGTCATGACAAGTTTCCATGCATTTTTCATCACAATGATCCATGACCATTTCATCATAATGCTCCAAGGTCCCTGTAATCACAATGCTCCATGCCCTTGTCATCACAAAACTCCATGACGCATGTCATCAGAATGCTCCATGGCTTTCTCATCACAATGCTCTATGCCCTATTTATAACAATGCTCCAAGACCCCTGTAATCACAATGATCCATGCCCCTTTTCATCAGAATGCTCCATGAGACTTGCCATCACAAGTCTCCATGGTCTTCTCATCACAATGTTCCAGGACCTTGACATCACCATGATCCATTCCCTTGCCATCACAATGCTCCATGACACCTGTCATCACAATAATCCATGAATATTTTTAGCCCAATGCTCCTCGACCTTCTCATCACAATGCTCCATTGCCAATATCTTCACAATGCTCCATGACCACAGTCATCACAACACTCCATGATACCTGACAACACAATGATCCAGGACTCTTGTCATCACAATGCTCCATTCCCTTGTCGTCACAATGCTACTTGACACCTGTCATCACAACTCTCCATGAACATTTTCAGCCCAGTGCTCCATGACCCTTGTCATCACAATTATCCATGCCCTTGTCATCCCAATGCTCCATGACCCCTGTATTCACAATGCTCCTTGACGCTTGTCCTCACAGTGCTCCATGACACATGTCATCACAATGCTCCATGCCTTTGTCAGCAAAATGCTACATGACCTTGTCATTACAATGCTCTATGCGCTTGTCATCACAATACTCCTTTTCCTTTATCATCACAATCCTCCTTGAAATTTGGGATGACATTGCTTCATGCCCTTGTCATCACAATGCTCCATGCTCCTTGAAATCAAAATGATTCATGACCTCTGTCATCACAATGCTCCAAACCCTTGTGATCACAATGTTCCATAACACTTGTCATCACAACGCTCCCTGATGCCTGTCATCATAATACTCCATGCCCTTTTCATCACAATGCTCCATGATCTTTGTCACCACAATTCTCAATACACTTGTCATCACAATGCTCCCTGATATTTGTCATCAGAATGCTCCTTGAACCCTGTAACAAAAATGCTCCATGCCTTTTTCATCACAATACCCTATGCCATTTTCATCACAATGCTCCATGCCACTGTCATCAAAATACTCCACAAGCTTGTCATCAGAATGCTCCATGACCCTTGTCATCACAATTCTCCATGCACTTCTCAGCACAATGTTCCCTGACCCTTGTCATCACAATGCTCCAAGCCATTGTCATCACAATGCTCCATTACCTTTGTCATCAGAATCCTCCAAGACACTTGGCATCCCAATGCTCCATGACTTTGTCATCACAATGCGCCATTCCAACTGTCATCGCAACAATCCATGAAACGTATTAGACCAATGTTCCATGCCCTTGTCATCACAATGCTCCATGCCCTTGTTATCACAATGCTCCATGACCCCTGTCATTACAATGCACAGTGACTCCAGTCATC
Source organism: Mesoplodon densirostris (assembly GCF_025265405.1). NCBI lineage: Eukaryota > Metazoa > Chordata > Mammalia > Artiodactyla > Ziphiidae > Mesoplodon > Mesoplodon densirostris. Next base: position 8,796,483 of record NW_026778195.1, on the reverse strand, counting down.
ACAATGCTTCATTACCTTTGTCATCACAATGGTCCTTGCCCTCATCATCAACAGTCTCTGTGATCTTTTTAAACACAATGCTCCATGAACTTTTCATCACAATGCTATTTGACCCTGTTCATCACAATGCTCTATGCCTTTCTCAGCACAATGTTCCATGACCCTTGTCATCACAATGCTCCATGCGCTTGCCAGCACAATGCTCCATGACACATGTCATCACAATGCACCATGCGCTTGTCATCACAGTGCTCCACAACATTGTCATCACAATGCTCCATAAAATTTGTCATCACAATGCTCCATGCATTTCTCATCAAAATGCTCTCTCACCACTGATATCACAATGCTACATCACTATTTGTCACAATACTCCCTCACCCCTGTCATCACAATGTTCCATGACTCCTGTCATCACAATGCTACATGCACTAATCTTCACAATGTTCGATGACCCCTGACATCACAATGTTCCATAACACCTGTCATCAAAATGTTCCATGACACTTTTCATCAAATTGCTCCATGACCCTGTCATCAGAATGATCCCTGCCCTTCTCATCACAATGCCCAACGCCCTTGCCATCAAAATGCTCCATGACCTTTGTCATCACAAAGATCCATGACCCTTGGCATCACAATGCTCCATGTCATTGTCATCACAATGCTCCATGAACGCTCTCATCACATTGCTCCATGCCCTTGTCTTCACACAGCTCCATGACACATGTCATCAGAATGCTCCATGGCCTTCTCATCACAATGCACCATGCCCATCATCATAATGCTTCATGCTATTTTCATAACAGTGAAATCAAAATGTTCCATGACCTCTGTCATAACAATGCTCTAAACCCTTGTGATCACAATATTCCATAACACTTGTCATCACAATGCCCCATGACGCTCGTCATCACAATTATCCATGGTTTTCTCATCACAATGCTCCATGACCTTCGTCATCACAATGCTTAATACACTTGTCATCATCATGCTCCCTGACACTTGTTGTTTGTATGCTCCCTGAACCCTGTCATGTCAAGGCTCCATGCCTTTTTCGTCACAATGATCCATGCCCTTTTCATCACAATGCTTCAAGTCCCAGGTAATCACAATAGTCCATGCCATTGTCATCACAAATCTCAATGACGCATGCCATCAGAATGCTCCTTGGTCTTCTCCTCACAATGCTCCATGCCCTTGTCTTCACCATGTTCCAAGACCCCTGTAATCACAATGCTCCATGCCCCTTTTCATCAGTATGCTCCATGAGACTTCTCATCACAAGGCTCCATGGTTTTGTCATCACAATGCTCCAGGAACTTGCCATCACAATGCTTCACGACCTTGTCATCAAAATTTTCAATGGCCCTTGTCATCATAATGCTCCAAGCCCTAATCATCACAATGCTCCATTATATTTGTCATCACAATCCTCCATTACATTTGGTATCACAAAGCTTCATGCCATTGTCATCGCCATGGACCATGGCATATGTCATCACAATGCTCCCTGACACCTGACTTCACAATACTCCATGACCTTATTATCACAATGATACATTCCCTTGTCATCACAATGCACCATGCCCACTCTCATCACAATAATCTATGAAACATGTCAGACAAATGCTGCATGCCACTGTCATCACAATGCTCCATGCCCTTGTCATCAAAATGCTCCATTACCCCTGTCATCAAAATGCTCCGTGACTGCAGTCATCACAATGCTTCATAACGTTTGTCATCACAGTGGTCCATGCCCGCGTCATCACAATGCTCTGTGACCTTTGTAACCACAATGCTCCATGGACTTTTCATCACAATGCTCTGTGACACTTGTCATCACAATGCTCTATGCCTTTCTCAGCACAATGCTCCATGACCCTTGTCATCACACTGCTCCAAGCCATTGTCATCACAATGCACCATTACCTTTGTCATCAGAATCCTCCATGATACTTGGCATCACAATGCTCCATGCCATTGTCATCACAATGGGCCATTACATATGTCATCACAATGCTCCCTGAAACCTGTCTTCACAATACTGCATGACCTGGTCATCACAATGCTCGATGCCCTTGTCATGCCAATGCACCATTCCAACTGTCATAGCAACAATCCTTGAAACTTATTAGACCAATGTTCCATGCCTTTGTCATCACAATTCTCCATGCACTTGTTATCACAATGCTCCATGACCCCTGTCATCACAATTCTCCGTGACTCCAGTAATCACAATGCTTCATGACCTTTGTCATCACAATGGTCCATGCCCTCGTCATCAACAGTCTCTGTGACCTTTTTAATCACAATGCTCCATGCCTTTTTCATCACAATGATACATGCACTTTTCATCGCAATGCTCCAAGACCCCTGTAATCAAAATGATCCATGCCCTTGTCATCACAAAGCTCCATGACGCATGTCATCAGAATGTTCCATGGACTTCTCATCACAATGATCCATGCCCTTGTCATCACAATGCTCCAAGAACCCTGTAATCACAATGCTCCATGCCCCTTTTCATCTCAATGCTCCATGAACCCTGTCATCAAAATGCACCAAGCCCATCATCATAATGCTTCAGGCTCTTGTCATCACAAAGAAATCAAAATGCTCCATGACTTCTGTCATCACAATGCTCCAAACGCTGGTGATCACAATGTTGCATAACACTTATCATCTCAAAACCCCATGACGCTCATCATCACAAATATCCATGGTCTTCTCATCACAATGCTCCATGAACTGTGTCATCACAATTCTCAATAACATGTCATCACAATGCTCCCTGACACTTGTCGTCTGTATGCTCCATGAACCCCGTCATGACAAGGCTCCATGCCTTTTTCATCACAATGACCCATGCCCTTTTCATCGCAATGCTCCAAGACCCCTGTAATCACAATGCTCCATGCCCTTGTCATCACAAATCTCCATGACGCATGTCATCAGAATGTTCCATGGACTTGTCATCACAATGCACCATGCCCTTGTCATCACAATGCTCCAAGACCCCTGTAATCACAATGCTCCATGCCGCTTTTCTTCTCAATGCTCCATGAACCATGTCATCACAGTGCACCATGCCCATCATCATACTGCTTCAGTCTATTGTCATCACAATGAAATCAAAATGCTCCATGACCTCTGTCATCACAATGCTCCAAACCCTGGTGATCACAATGTTGCATAACACTTATCATCACAACACCCCATGACGCTCATCATCACAAATATCCATGGTCTTCTCATCACAATGCTCCATGACCTTTGTCATCACAATTCTCAATACACTTGTCATCACAATGCTCCCTGACACTTGTCGTCAGTATGCTCCATGAACCCTGTCATGACAAGTCTCCATGCCTTTTTCATAACAATGACCCAGGCCCTTTTCATCGCAATGCTCCAAGACCCCTGTAATCACAATGCTCCATGCCCCTGTCATCACAAAGCTCCATGACGCATGTCATCAGAATGTTTCATGGACTTCTCATCACAATGCTCCATGCCCTTGTCATCACAATGCTCCAAGACCCCTGTAATCACAATGCTCCATGCCCCTTTTTATCTCAATGCTCCATGAACACTGTCATCAAAATGCACCATGCCCATCATCATAATGCTTCTGGCTATTTTCTTCACAATGAAATCAAAATGCTCCATGACCTCTGTCATCACAATGCTCCAAACCCTGGTGATCACAATGTTGCATAACTCTTATCATCACAACTCCCCATGATGCTCATCATCACAATTATCCATGGTCTTCTCATCACAATGCTCCATGACCTTTGTCATCACAATTCTCAATACACTTGTCATCACAATGCTCCCTGACACTTGTCGTCAGTATGCTCCATGAAACCTGTCATGACAAGGCTCCATGCAATTTTCATAACAATGACCCAGGCCCTTTTCATCGCAATGCTCCAAGACCCCTGTAATCACAATGCTCCATGCCCCTGTCATCACAAAGCTCCATGACGCATGTCATCAGAATGTTTCATGGACTTCTCATCACAATGCTCCATGCCCTTGTCATCACAATGCTCCAAGAACCCTGTAATCACAATGCTCCATGCCCCTTTTTATCTCAATGCTCCATGAACCCTGTCATCAAAATGCACCATGCCCATCATCATAATGCTTCTGGCTATTTTCTTCACAATGAAATCAAAATGCTCCATGACCTCTGTCATCACAATGCTCCAAACCCTTGTGATCACAATGTTGCATAACACTTATCATCACAACACCCCATGACGCTCATCATCACAATTATCCATGGTCTTCTCATCACAATGTTCCATGACCTTTGTCATCACAATTCTCAATACACATGTCATCACAATGCTCCCAGACACTTGTCGTCAGTATGCTCCATGAACCGTGTCATGAATAGGCTCCATGCCTTTTTCATCACAATGATCTATGCCCTTTTCATCTCAATGCTCCAAGACCCCTGTAATCACAATGCTCCATGCCCTTGTCATCACAAAGCTCCATGATGCATGTCATCAGAATGTTCCATTGACTTCTCATCACAATGCTCCATGCCCTTGTCATCACAATGCTCCAAGACCCCTGTCATCACAATGCTCCATGCCCCTTTTCATCTCAATGTTCCATGAACCCTGTCATCAAAATGCACCATGCCCATCATCATAATGCTTCAGGCTATTGTCATCACAATGAAATCAAAATGCTCCATGACCTCTGTCATCACAATGCCCCAAACCCTGGTGATCACAATGTTGCATAACACTTATCATCACAACACCCCATGACGCTCATCATCACAATTATCCATGGTCTTCTCATCACAATGCTCCATGACCTTTGTCATCACAATTCTCAATACACTTGTCATCACAATGCTCCCTGACACTTTTCTTCAGTATGCTCCATGAACCCTGTCATGACAAGTCTCCATGCCTTTTTCATCACAATGACCCATGCCCTTTTCATCACAATGCTCCAAAATCCCTGTAATCACAATGCTCCATGCCCTTGTCATCACAAAACTCCATGACGCATGTCATCAGAGTGTTCCATGGACTTCTCATCACAATGCTCCATGCCCTTGTCATCACAATGCACCAAGACCCCTGTAATCACAATGCTCCATGCCCCTTTTCATCTCAATGCTCCATGAAGCCTGTCATCACAATGCACCATGCCCATCATCATAATGCTTCAGGCTATTGTCATCACAGTGAAATCAAAATGCTCCAAGACCCCTGTAATCACAATGATCCATGCCACTTTTCATCTCAATGCTCCATGAACCCTGTCATCACAATGCACCTTGCCCATCATCATAATGCTTCAGGCTATTGTCATCACAATGAAATCAAAATGCTCCATGACCTCTGTCATCACAATGCTCCAAACACTGGTGATCACAATGTTGCATTACACTTATCATCACAACAACCCACGACACTCTTCATCACAATTATCCATGGTCTTCTCATCACAATGCTCCATGAACTTTGTCATCACAATTTTCAATACACTTGTCATCACAATGCTCCTTGACACTTGTCGTCATTATGCTCCATGAACCCTGTCATGACAAGGCTGCATGCCTTTTTCATCACAATGATCCATGCCCTTTTCCTCACAATGCTCCAAGACACCTGTAATCACAATGCTCCATGCCCTTGTTATCACAAAGATCCATGACACATGTCATCAGAATGTTCCATGGAGTTCTCATCACAATGCTCCATGTCCTTGTCATCACAATGCTTCAAGACCCCTGTAATCACAATGCTCCATGCCCCTTTTCATCTCAATGCTCCATGAACCCTGTCATCACAATGCACCTTGCCCATCATCATGCTTCAGGCTATTGTCATCACAATGAAATCAAAATGCTCCATGACCTCTGTTTTCACAATGCTCCAAAACCTCTTGATCACAATGTTGCATAACACTTATCATCACAACACCCCATGGCGCTCATCATTACAATTATCCATGGTCTTCTCATCACAATGCTCCATGATCTTTGTCATCACACTTCTCAATACACTTGTCATCACAATGCTCCCTTACACTATTTGTCATTATGCTCCATGAACCCTGTCATGACAAGGCTCCATGCCTTTTTAGACAAAATGATCCATGCCGTTTTCATCACAATTCTCCAAGACCCCTGTAATCACAATGCTCCATGCCCTTGTCATCACAAGGCTTCATGACGCATGTCATCAGAGTGTTCCATGGACTTCTCATCACAATGCTCCATGCCCTTGTCATCACAATGCACAAAGACCCCTGTAATCACAATGCTCCATGCCCCTTTTAATTTCAATGCTCCATGAAGCCTGTCATCACAATGAACCATGCCCATCATCATAATGCTTCAGGCTATTGTCATCACAGTGAAATCAAAATGCTCCGAGACCCCTGTAATCACAATGATCCATGCCCCTTTTCATCTCAATGCTCCATGAACCCTGTCATCACAATGCACCTTGCCCATCATCATAATGATTCAGGCTATTGTCATCACAATGAAATCAAAATGCTCCATGACCTCTGTCATCACAATGCTCCAAACACTGGTGATCAAAATGTTGCATAATACTTATCATCACAACAACCCACGACACTCTTCATCACAATTATCCATGGTCTTCTCATCACAATGCTCCATGAACCTTGTCATCACAATTTTCAATACACTTGTCATCACAATGCTCCTTGACACTTGTCGTCATTATGCTCCATGAACCCTGTCATGACAAGGCTCCATGCCTTTTTCTTCACAATGATCCATGCCCTTTTCCTCACAATGCTCCAAGACACCTGTAATCACAATGCTCCATGCCCTTGTTATCACAATGCTCCAAGACCCCTGTAATCACAATGCTCCATGCCCCTTTTCATCTCAATGCTCCATGAAACCTGTCTTCACAATGCACCTTGCCCATCATCATAATGCTTCAGGCTATTGTCATCACAATGAAATCAAAATGCTCCATGACCTCTGTTTTCATAATGCTCCAAACCCTCTTGATCACAATGTTGCATAACACTTATCATCACAACACCCCATGGCACTCATCATCACAATTATCCATGGTCTTCTCATCACAATGCTCCATGATCTTTGTCATCACACTTCTCAATACACTTGTCATCACAATGCTCCCTTACACTATTTGTCATTATGCTCCATGAACCCTGTCATGACAAGGCTCCATGCCTTTTTAGTCAAAATGATCCATGCCGTTTTCATCACAATTCTCCAAGACCCCTTTAATCACAATGCTCCATGCCCTTGTCATCACAAGGCTTCATGACGCATGTCATCAGTATGTTCCATGGACTTCTCATCACAATGCTTCATGCCCTTGTCATCACAATGCTCCAAGACCCCTGTAATCACAATGCTCCATGCCCCTTTTCATCTCAATGCTCCATGAACCCTTTCATCACAATGCACCATGCCCATCATCATAATGCTTCAGGCTATTTTCATCACAGTGAAATCAAAATGCTCCATGACCTCTGTCATCACAATGCTACAAACCCTGGTGATCACAATGTTGCATAACACTTATCATCACAACACCCCATGACGCTCATCATCACAATAATCCATGGTCTTCTCATCACAATGCTCCATGACATTTGTCATCACAATTCTCAATACACTTGTCATCACAATGCTCCCTGACACTTGTCAGTATGCTCCATGAACCATGTCATGACAAGGCTCAATGCCATTTTCATCACAATGAACCATGCCCTTTTCATCGCAATGCTCCAAGACCCCTGTAATCACAATGCTCCATGCCCTTGTCATCACAAAGCTCCATGACGCATGTCATAAGAATGTTCCATGGACTTCTCATCACAATGCTCCATGCCCTTGTCATCACAATGCTCCAAGACCCCTGTAATCACAATGCTCCATGCCCCTTTTTATCTCAATGCTCCATGAACCCTGTCATCAAAATGCACCAAGCCCATCATCATAATGCTCCTGGCTATTTTCTTCACAATGAAATCAAAATGCTCCATGACCTCTGTCATCAAAATGCTCCAAACCCTGGTGATCACAATGTTGCATAACACTTATCATCACAACACCCCATGACGCTCATCATCACAATTATCCATGGTCTTCTCATCACAATGCTCCATGCACTTGTCATCACAAAGCTCCATTTTGCATGTCATCAGAATGTTCCATGGACTTCTCATCACAATGCTCCATGCCCTTTTCATCACAATGCTCCATGAATCCTGTCATCACAATTCTCCATGCCCTTGTTTTCACAAAGATCCATGACACAAGTCATCAGAATGTTCCATGGACTTCTCATCACAATGCTCCATGTCCTTGTCATCACAATGCTCCAAGACTCCTGTAATCACAATGCTCCACGCCCCTTTTCATCTCAGTTCTCCATGAACCCTGTCATCACAGTTCACCTTGCCCATCATCATAATGCTTCAGGCTATTGTCATCACAATGAAATCAAAATGCTCCATGCCCTCTGTTTTCACAATGCTCCATACCCTCTTGATCACAATGTTGCATAACACTTATCATCACAACACCCCATGACACTCATCATCACAATTATCCATGGTCTTCTCATCACAATGCTCCATGAACCTTGTCATCATAATTTTCAATACACTTGTCATCACAATGCTCCCTGACACTTGTCGTCAGTATGCTCCATGAAACCTGTCATGACAAGGCTCCATGACATTTTCATCACAATGACCCATGCCCTTTTCATCTCAATGTTCCAAGACCCCTGTAATCCCAATGCTCCATGCCTTTGTCATCACAATGCTCCATGACGCATGTCATCAGAATATTCCATGGACTTCTCATCACAATGCTTCATGCCCTTGTCATCAAAATGTTCCATGACCCCTGTAATCAGAATGCTCCATGCCCCTGTTCATCTCAATGCACCATGCAACCTGTCATCACAATGCACCTTGCCCATCATCATAATGCTTCAGGCTATTGTTATCACAATTAAACAAAAATGATCCATGACCTCTGTCATCACAATGCTCCAAACCCTCTTGATCACAATGTTGCATAACATTTATCATCACAATACCCCATGATGCTCATCATCACAATTATTCATGGTCTTCTCATCACAATGCTCCATGATCTTCGTCATCACAATTCTCAATACACTTGTCATCACAATGCTCCCTGACACTTGTCGTCAGTATGCTCCATGAACCCTGTCATGACAGGGCTCCATGCCTTTTTCATCACAATGATCCATGCCCTTTTCATCGCAATGCTCCAAGACCCCTGTAATCACAATGCGCCATGCCCTTGTCTTCACAAAGCTCCATGATGCATGTCATCAGAATGTTCCATGGACTTCTCATCACAATGCTCCAAGAACACTGTAATCACAATGCTCGATCCCCCTTTTCATATCAATGATCCATGAACCCTGTCATCACAATGCACCATGCCCATCATCATAATGCTTCATGCTATTGTCATAACAATGAAATCAAAATGTTCCATGACCTCTGTCATAACAATGCTCCATAACCTTGTGATCACAATATTACATAACACTTGTCATCACAATGCCCCATGACGCTCGTGATCACAATTATCCATGGACTTCTCATCACAATGCTCCATGACCTTCGACATCACAATGCTCATTACACATGTCATCAAAATGCTCCCTGACACTTGTTGTCTGTATGCTCCTTGAACCCTGTCATGACAAGGCTCCATGCCGTTTTCATCACAATGATCCATGCCCTTTTCATCACAATGCTCCAAGACCTAAGTAATCACAATGGTCCATGCCCTTGACATCACAAAGCTCTATGGCTCATGCCATCAGAATGCTCCTTGGTCTTCTCTTCACAATGCTCCATGCCCTTGTCATTGAAATGTTCCAAGACCCCTGTAATCACAATGCTCCACGCCCCTTTTCATCAGTATGCTCCATGAGACTTGTCATCACAAGTCACCATGGTTTTGTCATCACAATGCTCCAGGAACTTGTCATCACAATGCTTCACGACCTTGTCATCAAAATTTTCAATGGCCCTTGTCATCATAATGCTCCAAGCCCTAATCATCACAATGCTCCATTATATTTGTCATCACAATCCTCCATTACATTTGGTATCACAATGCTCCATGCCATTGTCTTCGCAATGGACCATGACATATTTCATCACAATGCTCCCTGACACCTGTCTTCACAATACTACATGACCTTATCATCACAATGCTCCATGCCCTTGTCATTACAATGCACCATTCCTACTCTCTTCACAATAATCTATGAAACTTGTCAGACCAATGCTCCATGACACTGTCATCACAATGTTCCATGCCCTTGTCATCACAATGCTCCATGAACCCTGTCATCACAATGCTCCATGACTCCAGTCATCACAATGCTTCATAACGTTTTTGATCACAATGGTCCATGTCCACGTCTTCACAAGGCTCTGTGACCTTTGTAACCACAATGCTCCATGAACTTTTCATCACAATTCTCTGTGAAACTTGTCATCACAATGCTCCATGTCTTTGTCAGAACAATGCTCCATGACCATTGTCATCAAAATGTGCCACGCGCATTTCATCACAACGGTCCACAACCTTGTCATTTCAATGCTCCATAAACCTTGTAATCACAATGGTCCATGCACTTCTCATCAAAATGCTCTCTCACCAGTGATATCACAATGTTCCATCACTAGTCATCACAATACTCCCTCACCTTTGTAATCACAATATTCCATGACCCTGTCATCACAATGCTACATCCCATTACCATCACAATGTTCCATGACCCCTGCCATCACAATGTTCCATAACCCCTGTCATCAAAATGCTCTATGACCCGTTCCATCCCAAAGCTCCAAGACCCCTGACATCACAAAGGTCTATAACCCCTGCCATCAAAATGTTCCATTACACTTTTTATCAAATTGCTGCATGACCCGGTCATCAAAAGACTCCCTGCCCTTCTCATCACAATGCACCATGCACTTGTCATCAACATGCTCCATGACTTGTCATCACAAAGCTCCAAGACCCTTGGCATCACAATGATCCATGTCATTGTCATCACAATGCTCCATGAACCCTCTCATCACATTGCTCCATGCCCTTGTCATCACAAAGCTCCATGACACTTGTCATCACAATGCTCGATGCCCTTCTCATCACAATGCTCCATGCCCTTGTCATTACAGTACTGCATGACCCATGTATCACAGTGTTCCGTGCCCTTGTCATCACAATGCTCCATGCCCACTATCATCACAATAATCCATGAAACATTTCAGACCAAAGTTCCATACCCTTCTCATCACAATGCTCCATTACCCCTGTCATAACAATGCACAATGAAACCTGCCATCACAATGATCCATGGCCTAGTCATCACAAGGTTCCATTATAATTCTCATCTCAATGCTCAAGACCCCTGATATCACAATGCTCCATGCCCTGGTCATCACAAAGCTCCATGATGCATGTCATCAGAATGTTCCATGGCCTTCTCATCACAATGCTCCATGCCCTTGTCATCACAATGCACCATGCCCATCATCATAATGCTTCAGGCTATTGTCATCACAATGAAATCAATATTCTGCATGACCTCTGTCATCATAATGCTCCAAACCCTTGTGATCACAATGTTGCATAACACGTATCATCACAACACCCCATGACGCTCATCATCACAATTATCCATGGTCTTCTCATCACAATGCTCCATGATCTTTGTCATCACAATGCTCAATAAACTTATCATCACAATGCTCCCTGATCCTTGTCGTCATTATGCTCCTTGAACCCTGTCATGACAAGTTTCCATGCATTTTTCATCACAATGATCCATGACCATTTCATCACAATGCTCCAAGGTCCCTGTAATCACAATGCTCCATGCCCTTGTCATCACAAAACTCCATGACGCATGTCATCAGAATGCTCCATGGCTTTCTCATCACAATGCTCTATGCCCTATTTATAACAATGCTCCAAGACCCCTGTAATCACAATGATCCATGCCCCTTTTCATCAGAATGCTCCATGAGACTTGCCATCACAAGTCTCCATGGTCTTCTCATCACAATGTTCCAGGACCTTGACATCACCATGATCCATTCCCTTGTCATCACAATGCTCCATGACACCTGTCATCACAATAATCCATGAATATTTTCAGCCCAATGCTCCTCGACCTTCTCATCACAATGCTCCATTGCCAATATCATCACAATGCTCCATGACCACAGTCATCACAACACTCCATGACACCTGACAACACAATGATCCAGGACTCTTGTCATCACAATGCTCCATTCCCTTGTCGTCACAATGCTACTTGACACCTGTCATCACAACTCTCCATGAACATTTTCAGCCCAGTGCTCCATGACCCTTGTCATCACAATTATCCATGCCCTTGTCATCCCAATGCTCCATGACCCCTGTATTCACAATGCTCCTTGACGCTTGTCCTCACAGTGCTCCATGACACATGTCATCACAATGCTCCATGCCTTTGTCAGCAAAATGCTACATGACCTTGTCATTACAATGCTCTATGCGCTTGTCATCACAATACTCCTTTTCCTTTATCATCACAATCCTCCTTGAAATTTGGGATGACATTGCTTCATGCCCTTGTCATCACAATGCTCCATGCTCCTTGAAATCAAAATGATTCATGACCTCTGTCATCACAATGCTCCAAACCCTTGTGATCACAATGTTCCATAACACTTGTCATCACAACGCCCCATGTTGCCTGTCATCATAATACTCCATGCCCTTTTCATCACAATTCTCCATGATCTTTGTCACCACAATTCTCAATACACTTGTCATCACAATTTTCCCTGATACTTGTCATCAGAATTCTCCTTGAACCCTGTAATGAAAAGGCTCCATGCCTTTTTCATCACAATACCCTATGCCATTTTCATCACAATGCTCCATGCCACTGTCATCAAAATACTCCACAATCTTGTCATCAGAATGCTCCATGACCCTTGTCATCACAATTCTCCATGCACTTGTCAGCACAATGCTCCCTGACCCTTGTCATCACAATGCTCCAAGCCATTGTCATCACAATGCTCCATTACCTTTGTCATCAGAATCCTCCAAGACACTTGGCATCCCAATGCTCCATGCCCTTGTCATCACAATGCGCCATTCCAACTGTCATCGCAACAATCCATGAAACGTATTAGACCAATGTTCCATGCCCTTGTCATCACAATGCTCCATGCCCTTGTTATCACAATGCTCCATGACCCTTGTCATCACAATGCACAGTGACTCCAGTCATCACAATGCTTCATGACCTTTGTCATCACAATGGTCCATGCCCTCATCATCAACAGTCTCTGTGACTTTTTAACCACAATGCTCCATGAACTTTTCATCACAATGCTCTTTCACCCTGTTCATCACAATGCTCTATGCCTTTCTCAGCACAATGCTCCATGACACTTGTCATCACAACTCTCCATGCGCTTGTCAGCACAATGCTCCATGACACATGTCATCATAATGCACCATGCGCTTGTCATCACAGTGCTCCACAACATTGTCATCACAATGCTCCATAAAATTTGTCATCACAATGCTCCATGCATTTCTCATCAAAATGCTCTCTCACCACTGATATCACAATGCTACATCACTATTTGTCACAAACTCCCTCACCCCTGTCATCACAATGTTCCATGTCTCCTGTCATCACAATGCTACATGCACTAATCTTCACAATGTTCGATGACCCCTGACATCACAATGTTCCATAACACCTGTCATCAAAATGTTCCATGACACTTTTCATCAAATTGCTCCATGACCCTGTCATCAGAATGCTCCCTGCCCTTCTCATCACAATGCACAATGCCCTTGCCATCAAAATGCTCGATGACCATTGTCATCACAAAGATCCATGACCCTTGGCATCACAATGCTCCATGTCATTGTCATCACAATGCTCCATGAACGCTCTCATCACATTGCTCCATGCCCTTGTCTTCACACAGCTCCATGACACATGTCATCAGAATGCTCCATGGCCTTCTCATAACAATGCACCATGCCCATCATCATAATGCTTCATGCTATTTTCATAACAGTGAAATCAAAATGTTCCATGACCTCTGTCATAACAATGCTCTAAACCCTTGTGATCACAATATTCCATAACACTTGTCATCACAATGCCCCATGACGCTCGTCATCACAATTATCCATGGTCTTCTCATCACAATGCTCCATGACCTTCGTCATCACAATGCTTAATACACTTGTCATCATCATTCTCCCTGACACTTGTTGTTTGTATGCTCCCTGAACCCTGTCATGTCAAGGCTCCATGCCTTTTTCCTCACAATGATCCATGCCCTTTTCATCACAATGCTTCAAGTCCCATGTAATCACAATAGTCCATGCCATTGTCATCACAAGTCTCAATGATGCATGCCATCAGAATGCTCCTTGGTCTTCTCCTCACAATGCTCCATGCCCTTGTCTTCACCATGTTCCAAGACCCCTGTAATCACAATGCTCCATGCCCATTTTCATCAGTATGCTCCATGAGATTTCTCATCACAAGGCTCCATGGTTTTGTCATCACAATGCTCCAGAAACTTGTCATCACAATGCTTCACGACCTTTTCATCAAAATTTTCAATGGCCCTTGTCATCTTAATGCTCCAAGCCCTAATCATCACAATGCTCCATTATATTTGTCATCACAATCCTCCATTACATTTGGTATCACAAAGCTTCATGCCATTGTCATCGCCATGGACCATGGCATATGTCATCACAATGCTCCCTGACACCTGACTTCACCATACTCCATGACCTTATTATCACAATGATCCATGCCCTTGTCATCACAATGCACCATGCCCACTCTCATCACAATAATCTATGAAACATGTCAGACAAATGCTGCATGCCACTGTCATCACAATGCTCCATGCCCTTGTCATCAAAATGCTCCATTACCCCTGTCATCAAAATGCTCCGTGACTGCAGTCATCACAATGCTTCATAACGTTTGTCATCACAATGGTCCATGCCTGCGTCATCACAATGCTCTGTGACCTTTGTAACCACAATGCTCCATGGACTTTTCATCACAATTCTCTGTGACATTTGTCATCACAATGCTCTATGCCTTTCTCAGCACAATGCTCCATGACCCTTGTCATCACACTGCTCCAAGCCATTGTCATCACAATGCACCATTACCTTTGTCATCAGAATCCTCCATGATACTTGGCATCACAATGCTCCATGCCATTGTCATCACAATGGGCCATTACATATGTCATCACAATGCTCCCTGAAACCTGTCTTCACAATACTGCATGACCTGGTCATCACAATGCTCGATGCCCTTGTCATGCCAATGCGCCATTCCAACTGTCATCGCAACAATCCTTGAAACTTATTAGACCAATGTTCCATGCCTTTCTCATCACAATTCTCCATGCACTTGTTTTCACAATGCTCCATGACCCCTGTCATCACAATTCTCTGTGACTCCAGTAATCACAATGTTTCATGACCTTTGTCATCACAATGGTCAATGCCCTCCTCATCAACAGTCTCTGTGACCTTTTTAACCACAATGCTCCATGCCTTTTTCATCACAATGATACATGCACTTTTCATCGCAATGCTCCAAGACCCCTGTAATCAAAATGCTCCATGCCCTTGTCATCACAAAGCTCCATGACGCATGTCATCAGAATGTTCCATGGACTTCTCATCACAATGATCCAGGCCCTTGTCATCACAATGCTCCAAGAAACCTGTAATCACAATGCTCCATGCCCCTTTTCATCTCAATGCTCCATGAACCCTGTCATCAAAATGCACCAGGCCCATCATCATAATGCTTCAGGCTATTGTCATCACAAAGAAATCAAAATGCTCCATGACCTCTGTCATCACAATGCTCCAAACCCTGGTGATCACAATGTTGCATAACACTTATCATCACAACACACCATGACGCACATCATCACAATTATCCATGGTCATCTCATCACAATGCTCCATGTCCTTTGTCATCACAATTCTCAATACACTTGTCATCACACTGCTCCCTGACACTTGTCGTCAGTATGCTCCATGAACCCTGTATTGACAAGGCTCCATGCCTTTTTCATCACAATGTTCCATGCCCTTTTCATCACAGTGTTCCAAGACCCCTGTAATCACAATGCTCCATGCCCTTGTCATCACAAAGCTCCATGATGCATGTCA
Organism: Mesoplodon densirostris; assembly: GCF_025265405.1. NCBI lineage: Eukaryota > Metazoa > Chordata > Mammalia > Artiodactyla > Ziphiidae > Mesoplodon > Mesoplodon densirostris. The sequence continues at coordinate 8,780,156 of NW_026778195.1, read as the reverse complement.
TCAGAATGTTCCATGGTCTTCTCATCACAATGCTCCATGCCCTTGTCATCACAATGCTCCAAGACCCCTGTAATCACAATGCTTCTTGCCCCTTTTCATCTCAATGCTCCATGAACCCTGTCATCACAGTGCACCATGCTCATCATCATAATTCTTCAGGCTATTGTCATCACAATGAAATCAAAATGCTCCATGACCTCTGTCATCACAATGCTCCAAACCCTGGTGATCACAATGTTGCATAACACTTATCATCACAACACCCCATGACGCTCATCATCACAATTATCCATGGTCTTCTCATCACAATGCTCCAGGTCATTTGTCATCACAATTCTCAATACACTTGTCATCACAATGCTCCCTGATAATTTTCGTCAGTATGCTCCATGAACCCTGTCATGACAAGGCTCCATGGCATTTTCATCACAATGACCCATGCCCTTTTCATCGCAATGCTCCAAGACCCCTGTAATCCCAATGCTCCATGCCCTTGTCATCACAATCCTCCATGACGCATATCATCAGAATGTTCCATGGACTTCTCATCACAATGCTCCATGCCCTTGTCATCACAATGCTCCAAGACCACTGTAATCACAATGCTCCATGCCCCTTTTCATCTCAATGCTCCATGAACCCTGTCATCACAATGCACCATGCCCATCATCATAATGCTTCAGTCTATTGTCATCACAATGAAGTCAAAATGCTCCATGACCTCTGTCATCACAATGCTCCAAACCCTGGTGATCACAATGTTGCATAACACTTATCATCACAACACCCCATGACGCTCATCATCACAATTATCCATAGTCTTCTCATCACAATGCTCCATGATCGTTGTCATCACAATTCTCAATACACTTGTCATCACAATGCTCCCTGACACTTGTCCTCAGTATGCTCCTTGAACCCTGTCATGACAAGGCTCCATGCCTTTTTCATCACAATGATCCATGCCCTTTACATCTCAATGCTCCAAGACCCCTGTAATCCCAATGCTCCATGCCTTTGTCATCACAATGCTCCATGACGCATGTCATCAGAATATTCCATGGACTTCTCATCACAATGCTCCATGCCCTTGTCATCACAATGCTCCAAGACGACTGTAATCACAATGCTCCATGCCCCTTTTCATCTCAATGCTCCATGAACCCTGTCATTACAATGCACCATGCTCATCATCATAATGCTTCAGGCTATTGTTATCACAATTAAATAAAAATGCTCCATGACCTTTGTCATCACAATGCTCCAAACCCTCTTGATCACAATGTTGCATAACATTTATCATCACAATACCCCATGACGCTCATCATCACAATTATTCATGGTCTTCTCATCACAATGCTCCATGATCTTTGTCATCACAATTCTCAATACACTTTTCATCACAATGCTCCCTGACACATGTCGTCAGTATGCTCCATGAACCCTGTCATGACAAGGCTCCATGCCTTTTTCATCACAATGATACATGCCCTTTTCATCGCAATGCTCAAGACCCCTGTAATCACAATGCGCCATGCCCTTGTCTTCACAAAGCTCCATGATGCATGTCATCAGAATGTTCCATGGACTTCTCATCACAATGCTCCAAGAACACTGTAATCACAATGCTCTATCCCCCTTTTCATATCAATGATCCATGAACCCTGTCATCACAATGCACCATGCCCATCATCATAATGCTTCATGCTATTGTCATAACAATGAAATCAAAATGTTCCATGAGTCTGTCATAACAATGCTCCATAACCTGGTGATCACAATATTACATAACACTTGTCATCACAATGCCCCATGACGCTCGTAATCACAATTATCCATGGACTTCTCATCACAATGCTCCATGACCTTCGACATCACAATGCTCATTACACTTGTCATCAAAATGCTCCCTGACACTTGTTGTCTGTATGCTCCTTGAACCGTGTCATGACAAGGCTCCATGCGGTATTCATCACAATGATCCATGCCTTTTCATCACAATGCTCCAAGACCCCTGTAATCACAATGCTCCATGCCACGTTTCATCTCAATTCTCCATGAACCCTGTCATCACAATGCACCATGCCCATCATCATAATGCTTCAGTCTATTGTCATCACAATGAAATCAAAATGCTCCATGACCTCTGTCATCAAAATGCTCCAAACCCTGGTGATCACAATGTTGCATAACACTTATCATCACAACACCCCATGACGCTCATCATCACAATTATCCATGGTCTTCTCATCACAATGCTCCATGACATTTGTCATCACAATTCTCAATACACTTGTCAATACAATGCTCCCTAACACCTGTCGTCAGTATGCTCCATGAAACCTGTCATGACAAGGCTCCATGCATTTTTCATCACAATGATCCATGCCCTTTTCATCACAGTGCTCCAAGAACCCTGTAATCAAAATGCTCCATGACGCATGTGATCAGAATGTTCCATGGACTTCTCATCACAATGCTCCATGCCCTTGTCATCACAATTCTCCAAGAGCCCTGTAATCACAATGCTCCATGCCCCTTTTTATCTCAATGCTCCATGAACCCTGTCATCACAATGCACCATGCCCATCATCATAATGCTTCAGGCTATTTTCATCACAATGAAATCAAAATGCTCCATGACCTCTGTCATCACAATGCTCCAAACCCTGGTGATCACAATGTTGCATAATACTTATCATCACAAAACCGCATGACGCTCATCATCACAATTATCCATGGTCTTCTCATCACAATGCTCCATGACCTTTGTCATCAAAATTCTCAATACACTTGTCAATACAATGCTCCCTAACACCTGTCGTCAGTATGCTCCATGAAACCTGTCATGACAAGGCTCCATGCCTTTTTCATCACAATGATCCATGCCCTTTTCATCACAATGCTCCAAGACCCCTGTAATCACAATGCTCCATGCCTTTGTCATCACAATGCTCCATGATGCATGTCATCAGAAAGTTCCATGGATTTCTCATCACAATGCTCCATGCCCTTGTCATCACAATGCTCCAAGACCCCTGTAATCACAATGCTCCATGCCACTTTTCATCTCAATGCTCCATGAACCCTGTCATCACAATGCACAATGCCCATCATCATAATGCTTCAGTCTATTGTCATCACAATGAAATCAAAATGCTCCATGACCTCTGTCATCACAATGCTCCAAAACCTCTTGATCACAATGTTGCATAACACTTATCATCACAACACCCCGTGACGCTCATCATCACAATTATCCATGGTCTTCTCATCACAATGCTCCATGTCCTTTGTCATCACAATTCTCAATACACTTGTCATCACAATGCTCCCTGACACTTGTCGTCAGTATGCTCCATGAACCCTGTATTGACAAGGCTACATGCCTTTTTCATCACAATGATCCATGCCCTTTTCATCACAATGCTCCAAGACCCCTGTAATCACAATGCTCCATGCCCTGGTCATCACAAAGCTCCATGATGCATGTCATCAGAATGTTCCATGGTCTTCTCATCACAATGCTCCATGCCCTTGTCATCACAATGCTCCAAGACACCTGTAATCAAAATGCTCCTTGCCCCTTTTCATCTCAATGCTCCATGAACCCTGTCATCACAATGCACCATGCCCATCATCATAATTCTTCAGGCTATTGTCATCACAATGAAATCAAAATGCTCCATGATCTCTGTCATCACAATGCTCCAAACCCTGGTGATCACAATGTTGCATAACACTTATCATCACAACACCCCATGACGCTCATCATCACAATTATCCATGGTCTTCTCATCACAATGCTCCAGGTCCTTTGTCATCACAATTCTCAATACACTTGTCATCACAATGCTCCCTGATACTTTTCGTGAGTATGCTCCATGAACCCTGTCATGACAAGGCTCCATGGCTTTTTCATCACAATGACCCATGCCCTTTTCATCGCAATGCTCCTAGACCCCTGTAATCCCAATGCTCCATGCCCTTGTCATCACAAACCTCCATGACGCATGTCATCAGATGTTCCATGGACTCTTCATCACAATGCTCCATGCCCTTGTCATCACAATGCTCCAAGACCACTGTAATCACAATGCTCCATGCTCCTTTTCATCTCAATGCTCCATGAACCCTTTCATCACAATGCACCATGCCCATCATCATAATGCTTCAGTCTATTGTCATCATAATGAAAGCAAAATGCTCCATGAACTCTGTCATCACAATGCTCCAAACCCTGGTGATCACAATGTTGCATAACACTTATCATCACAACACCCCATGACGCTCATCATCACAATTATCCATGGTCTTCTCATCACAATGCTCCATGACATTTGTCATCACAATTCTCAATACACTTGTCATCACAATGCTCCCTTACACTTGTTGTCAGTATGCTCCATGAACCCTGTCATGACAAGGCTCCATGCCTTTTTAGTCACAATGATCCATGCCGTTTTCATCACAATGCGCCAAGACCCCTGTAATCACAATGCTCCATGCCCTTGTCATCACAGAGCTCCATGAGGCATGTCATAAGAATGTTCCATGGACTTCTCATCACAATGCTCCATGCCCTTGTCATCACAATTCTCCAAGAGCCCTGTAATCACAATGCTCCATGCCCCTTTTTATCTCAATGCTCCATGAACCCTGTCATCACAATGCACCATGCCCATCATCATAATGCTTCAGGCTATTTTCATCACAATGAAATCAAAATGCTCCATGACCTCTGTCATCACAATGCTCCAAACCCTGGTGATCACAATGTTGCAAAATACTTATCATCACAAAACCGCATGACGCTCATCATCACAATTATCCATGGTCTTCTCATCACAATGCTCCATGACCTTTGTCATCACAATTCTCAATACACTTGTCAATACAATGCTCCCTAACACCTGTCGTCAGTATGCTCCATGAAACCTGTCATGACAAGGCTCCATGCCTTTTTCATCACAATGATCCATGCCCTTTTCATCACAATGCTCCAAGACCCCTGTAATCACAGTGCTCCATGCCTTTGTCATCATAATGCTCCATGATGCATGTCATCAGAAAGTTCCATGGATTTCTCATCACAATGCTCCATGCCCTTGTCATCACAATGCTCCAAGACCCCTGTAATCACAATGCTCCATGCCACTTTTCATCTCACTGCTCCATGAACCCTGTCATCACAATGCACAATGCCCATCATCATAATGCTTCAGTCTATTGTCATCACAATGAAATCAAAATGCTCCATGACCTCTGTCATCACAATGCTCCAAAACCTCTTGATCACAATGTTGCATAACACTTATCATCACAACACCCCGTGACGCTCATCATCACAATTATCCATGGTCTTCTCATCACAATGCTCCATGTCCTTTGTCATCACAATTCTCAATACACTTGTCATCACAATGCTCCCTGACACTTGTCGTCAGTATGCTCCATGAACCCTGTATTGACAAGGCTACATGCCTTTTTCATCACAATGATCCATGCCCTTTTCATCACAATGCTCCAAGACCCCTGTAATCACAATGCTCCATGCCCTGGTCATCACAAAGCTCCATGATGCATGTCATCAGAATGTTCCATGGTCTTCTCATCACAATGCTCCATGCCCTTGTCATCACAATGCTCCAAGACCCCTGTAATCAAAATGCTCCTTGCCCCTTTTCATCTCAATGCTCCATGAACCCTGTCATCACAATGCACCATGCCCATCATCATAATTCTTCAGGCTATTGTCATCACAATGAAATCAAAATGCTCCATGATCTCTGTCATCACAATGCTCCAAACCCTGGTGATCACAATGTTGCATAACACTTATCATCACAACACCCCATGACGCTCATCATCACAATTATCCATGGTCTTCTCATCACAATGCTCCAGGTCCTTTGTCATCACAATTCTCAATACACTTGTCATCACAATGCTCCCTGATACTTTTCGTGAGTATGCTCCATGAACCCTGTCATGACAAGGCTCCATGGCTTTTTCATCACAATGACCCATGCCCTTTTCATCGCAATGCTCCTAGACCCCTGTAATCCCAATGCTCCATGCCCTTGTCATCACAAACCTCCATGACGCATGTCATCAGATGTTCCATGGACTCTTCATCACAATGCTCCATGCCCTTGTCATCACAATGCTCCAAGACCACTGTAATCACAATGCTCCATGCTCCTTTTCATCTCAATGCTCCATGAACCCTTTCATCACAATGCACCATGCCCATCATCATAATGCTTCAGTCTATTGTCATCATAATGAAAGCAAAATGCTCCATGAACTCTGTCATCACAATGCTCCAAACCCTGGTGATCACAATGTTGCATAACACTTATCATCACAACACCCCATGACGCTCATCATCACAATTATCCATGGTCTTCTCATCACAATGCTCCATGACATTTGTCATCACAATTCTCAATACACTTGTCATCACAATGCTCCCTTACACTTGTTGTCAGTATGCTCCATGAACCCTGTCATGACAAGGCTCCATGCCTTTTTAGTCACAATGATCCATGCCGTTTTCATCACAATGCGCCAAGACCCCTGTAATCACAATGCTCCATGCCCTTGTCATCACAGAGCTCCATGAGGCATGTCATAAGAATGTTCCATGGACTTCTCATCACAATGCTCCATGCCCTTGTCATCACAATTCTCCAAGAGCCCTGTAATCACAATGCTCCATGCCCCTTTTTATCTCAATGCTCCATGAACCCTGTCATCACAATGCACCATGCCCATCATCATAATGCTTCAGGCTATTTTCATCACAATGAAATCAAAATGCTCCATGACCTCTGTCATCACAATGCTCCAAACCCTGGTGATCACAATGTTGCAAAATACTTATCATCACAAAACCGCATGACGCTCATCATCACAATTATCCATGGTCTTCTCATCACAATGCTCCATGACCTTTGTCATCACAATTCTCAATACACTTGTCAATACAATGCTCCCTAACACCTGTCGTCAGTATGCTCCATGAAACCTGTCATGACAAGGCTCCATGCCTTTTTCATCACAATGATCCATGCCCTTTTCATCACAATGCTCCAAGACCCCTGTAATCACAGTGCTCCATGCCTTTGTCATCACAATGCTCCATGATGCATGTCATCAGAAAGTTCCATGGATTTCTCATCACAATGCTCCATGCCCTTGTCATCACAATGCTCCAAGACCCCTGTAATCACAATGCTCCATGCCACTTTTCATCTCACTGCTCCATGAACCCTGTCATCACAATGCACAATGCCCATCATCATAATGCTTCAGTCTATTGTCATCACAATGAAATCAAAATGCTCCATGACCTCTGTCATCACAATGCTCCAAAACCTCTTGATCACAATGTTGCATAACACTTATCATCACAACACCCCGTGACGCTCATCATCACAATTATCCATGGTCTTCTCATCACAATGCTCCATGTCCTTTGTCATCACAATTCTCAATACACTTGTCATCACAATGCTCCCTGACACTTGTCGTCAGTATGCTCCATGAACCCTGTATTGACAAGGCTACATGCCTTTTTCATCACAATGATCCATGCCCTTTTCATCACAATGCTCCAAGACCCCTGTAATCACAATGCTCCATGCCCTGGTCATCACAAAGCTCCATGATGCATGTCATCAGAATGTTCCATGGTCTTCTCATCACAATGCTCCATGCCCTTGTCATCACAATGCTCCAAGACCCCTGTAATCAAAATGCTCCTTGCCCCTTTTCATCTCAATGCTCCATGAACCCTGTCATCACAATGCACCATGCCCATCATCATAATTCTTCAGGCTATTGTCATCACAATGAAATCAAAATGCTCCATGATCTCTGTCATCACAATGCTCCAAACCCTGGTGATCACAATGTTGCATAACACTTATCATCACAACACCCCATGACGCTCATCATCACAATTATCCATGGTCTTCTCATCACAATGCTCCAGGTCCTTTGTCATCACAATTCTCAATACACTTGTCATCACAATGCTCCCTGATACTTTTCGTGAGTATGCTCCATGAACCCTGTCATGACAAGGCTCCATGGCTTTTTCATCACAATGACCCATGCCCTTTTCATCGCAATGCTCCTAGACCCCTGTAATCCCAATGCTCCATGCCCTTGTCATCACAAACCTCCATGACGCATGTCATCAGATGTTCCATGGACTCTTCATCACAATGCTCCATGCCCTTGTCATCACAATGCTCCAAGACCACTGTAATCACGATGCTCCATGCTCCTTTTCATCTCAATGCTCCATGAACCCTTTCATCACAATGCACCATGCCCATCATCATAATGCTTCAGTCTATTGTCATCATAATGAAAGCAAAATGCTCCATGAACTCTGTCATCACAATGCTCCAAACCCTGGTGATCACAATGTTGCATAACACTTATCATCACAACACCCCATGACGCTCATCATCACAATTATCCATGGTCTTCTCATCACAATGCTCCATGACATTTGTTATCACAATTCTCAATACACTTGTCATCACAATGCTCCCTTACCCTTGTTGTCAGTATGCTCCATGAACCCTGTCATGACAAGGCTCCATGACTTTTTAGTCACAATGATCCATGCCGTTTTCATCACAATGCTCCAAGACCCCTGTAATCACAATGCTCCATGCCCTTGTCATCACAGAGCTCCATGAGGCATGTCATAAGAATGTTCCATGGACTTCTCATCACAATGCTTCATGCCCTTGTCATCACAATGCTCCAAGAGCCCTGTAATCACAATGCTCCATGCCCCTTTTTATCTCAATGCTCCATGAACCCTGTCATCACAATGCACCATGCCCATCATCATAATGCTTCAGGCTATTTTCATCACAATGAAATCAAAATGCTCCATGACCTTTGTCATCACAATGCTCCAAACCCTGGTGATCACAATGTTGCATAATACTTATCATCACAAAACCGCATGACGCTCATCATCACAATTATCCATGGTCTTCTCATCACAATGCTCCATGACCTTTGTCATCACAATTCTCAATATACTTGTCAATACAATGCTCCCTAACACCTGTCGTCAGTATGCTCCATGAAACCTGTCATGACAAGGCTCCATGCCTTTTTCATCACAATGATCCATGCCCTTTTCATCACAATGCTCCAAGACCCCTGTAATCACAATGCTCCATGCCTTTGTCATCACAATGCTCCATGATGCATGTCATCAGAAAGTTCCATGGATTTCTCATCACAATGCTCCATGCCCTTGTCATCACAATGCTCCAAGACCCCTGTAATCACAATGCTCCATGCCACTTTTCATCTCAATGCTCCATGAACCCTGTCATCACAATGCACCATGCCCATCATCATAATGCTTCAGGCTATTGTCATCACAATGAAATCAAAATGCTCCATGACCTCAGTTTTCACAATGTTCCAAACCCTCTTGATCACAATGTTGCATAACACTTATCATCACAACACCCCATGGTGCTCATCATCACAATTATCCATGGTCTTCTCATTACAATGCTCCATGATCTTTGTCATCACAATTCTCAATACACTTGTCATCACAATGCTCCCTGACACTTGTCGTCAGTATGCTCCATGAACCCTGTCATGAAAAGGTTCCATGCATTTTTTATCACAATGACCCATGCCCTTTTCTTTGCAATGCTCCAAAACCCCTGTAATCCCAATGCTCCATACCCTTGTCATCACAAAGCTCCATGACGCATGTCATCAGAGTGTTCCATGGACTTCTCATCACAATGCTCCATGCCCTTGTCATCACAATGCTCCAAGACACCTGTAATCACAATGCTCCATGCCCCTTTTCATCTCAATGCTCCATGAACCCTGTCATTACAATGCACCATGCCCATCATCATAATGCTTCAGGCTATTGTTAACACAATTAAATAAAAATGCTCCATGACCTCGGTCATCCCAAAGCTCCAAACCCTCTTGATCACAATGTTGCATAACATTTATCATCACAATACCCCATGACGCTCATCATCACAATTATTCATGGTCTTCTCATCACAATGCTCCATGATCTTTGTCATCACAATTCTCAATACACTTGTCATCACAATGCTCCCTGACACTTGTCATCAGTATGCTCCATGAACCCTGTCATGAGAAGGCTCCATGCCTTTTTCATCACAATGATCCATGCCCTTTTCATCGCAATGCTCCAAGACCCCTGTAATCACAATGCACCATGCCCTTGTCTTCACAAAGCTCCATGATGCATGTCATCAGAATGTTCCATGGAGTTCTCATCACAATGCTCCAAGAACACTGTAATCACAATGCTCTATCCCCCTTTTCATATCAATGATCCATGAACCCTGTCATCACAATGCACCATGCCCATCATCATAATGCTTCATGCTATTGTCATAACAATGAAATCAAAATGTTCCATGACCTCTGTCATAACAATGCTCCATAACCTTGTGATCACAATATTACATAACACTTGTCATCACAATGCCCCATGATGCTCGTAATCACAATTATCCATGGACTTCTCATCACAATGCTCCATGACCTTCGACATCACAATGCTCATTACACTTGTCATCAAAATGCTCCCTGACACTTGTTGTCTGTATGCTCCTTGAACCCTGTCATGACAAGGCTCCATGCCGTTTTCATCACAATGATCCATGCCCTTTTCATCACAATGCTCCAAGACCTAAGTAATCACAATGGTCCATGCCCTTGACATCACAAAGCTCTATGGCGCATGCCATCAGAATGCTCCTTGGTCTTCTCCTCACAATGCTCCATGCCCTTGTCATAGAAATGTTCCAAGACCCCTGTAATCACAATGCTCCATGCCCCTTTTCATCAGTATGCTCCATGAGACTTGTCATCACAAGTCTCCATGGTTTTGTCATCACAATGCTCCAGGAACTTGTCATCACAATGCTTCACGACCTTGTCATCAAAATTTTCAATGGCCCTTGTCATCATAATGCTCCAAGCCCTAATCATCACAATGCTCCATTATATTTGTCATCACAATCCTCCATTACATTTGGTATCACAATGCTCCATGCCATTGTCTTCGCAATGGACCATGACATATTTCATCACAATGCTGCCTGACACCAGGCTTCACAATACTACATGACCTTATCATCACAATGCTCCATGCCCTTGTCATTACAATGCACCATTCCCACTCTCATCACAATAATCTATGAAACTTGTCAGACCAATGCTCCATGCCACTGTCATCACAATGTTTCATGCCCTTGTCATCACAATGCTCCATGACCCCTGTCATCACAATGCTCCATGACTCCATTCATCACAATGCTTCATAACGTTTGTGATCACAATGGTCCATGTCCACGTCTTCACAAGGCTCTGTGACCTTTGTAACCACAATGCTCCATGAACTTTTCATCACAATTCTCTGTGAAACTTGTCATCACAATGCTCCATGTCTTTGTCAGAACAATGCTCCATGACCATTGTCATCAAAATGTGCCACGCGCATTTCATCACAACGGTCCACAACCTTGTCATTGCAATGCTCCATAAACCTTGTAATCACAATGGTCCATGCACTTCTCATCAAAATGCTCTCTCACCAGTGATATCACAATGTTCCATCACTAGTCATCACAATACTCCCTCACCTTTGTAATCACAATATTCCATGACCCTGTCATCACAATGCTACATCCCATTACCATCACAATGTTCCATGACCCCTGCCATCACAATGTTCCATAACCCCTGTCATCAAAATGCTCTATGACCCGTTCCATCCCAAAGCTCCAAGACCCCTGACATCACAAAGGTCTATAACCACTGCCATCAAAATGTTCCATTACACTTTTTATCAAATTGCTGAATGACCCGGTCATCAAAAGACTCCCTGCCCTTCTCATCACAATGCACCATGCACTTGTCATCAACATGCTCCATGACTTGTCATCACAAAGCTCCAAGACCCTTGGCATCACAATGATCCATGTCATTGTCATCACAATGCTCCATGAACCCTCTCATCACATTGCTCCATGCCCTTGTCATCACAAAGCTCCATGACACTTGTCATCACAATGCTCGATGCCCTTCTCATCACAATGCTCCATGCCCTTGTCATTACAGTACTGCATGACCCATGTATCACAGTGTTCCGTGCCCTTGTCATCACAATGCTCCATGCCCACTATCATCACAATAATCCATGAAACATTTCAGACCAAAGTTCCATACCATTCTCATCACAATGCTCCATTACCCCTGTCATAACAATGCACCATGAAACCTGCCATCACAATGATCCACGGCCTAGTCATCACAAGGTTCCATGATAATTCTCATCTCAATGCTCAAGACCCCTGATATCACAATGCTCCATGCCCTGGTCATCACAAAGCTCCATGATGCATGTCATCAGAATGTTCCATGGCCTTCTCATCACAATGCTCCATGCCCTTGTCATCACAATGCACCATGCCCATCATCATAATGCTTCAGGCTATTGTCATCACAATGAAATCAATATTCTGCATGACCTCTGTCATCATAATGCTCCAAACCCTTGTGATCACAATGTTGCATAACACGTATCATCACAACACCCCATGACGCTCATCATCACAATTATCCATGGTCTTCTCATCACAATGTTCCATGATCTTTGCCATCACAATGCTCAATAAACTTATCATCACAATGCTCCCTGATCCTTGTCGTCATTATGCTCCTTGAACCCTGTCATGACAAGTTTCCATGCATTTTTCATCAGAATGATCCATGACCATTTCATCACAATGCTCCAAGGTCCCTGTAATCACAATGCTCCATGCCCTTGTCATCACAAAACTCCATGACGCATGTCATCAGAATGCTCCATGGCTTTCTCATCACAATGCTCTATGCCCTATTTATAACAATGCTCCAAGACCCCTGTAATCACAATGCTCCATGCCCCTTTTCATCAGAATGCTCCATGAGACTTGCCATCACAAGTCTCCATGGTCTTCTCATCACAATGTTCCAGGACCTTGACATCACCATGATCCATTCCCTTGTCATCACAATGCTCCATGACACCTGTCATCACAATAATCCATGAATATTTTTAGCCCAATGCTCCTCGACCTTCTCATCACAATGCTCCATTGCCAATATCATCACAATGCTCCATGACCACAGTCATCACAACACTCCATGACACCTGACAACACAATGATCCAGGACTCTTGTCATCACAATGCTCCATTCCCTTGTCGTCACAATGCTACTTGACACCTGTCATCACAACTCTCCATGAACATTTTCAGCCCAGTGCTCCATGACCCTTGTCATCACAATTATCCATGCCCTTGTCATCCCAATGCTCCATGACCCCTGTATTCACAATGCTCCTTGACGCTTGTCCTCACAGTGCTCCATGACACATGTCATCACAATGCTCCATGCCTTTGTCAGCAAAATGCTACATGACCTTGTCATTACAATGCTCTATGCGCTTGTCATCACAATACTCCTTTTCCTTTATCATCACAATCCTCCTTGAAATTTGGGATGACATTGCTTCATGCCCTTGTCATCACAATGATCCATGCTCCTTGAAATCAAAATGATTCATGACCTCTGTCATCACAATGCTCCAAACCCTTGTGATCACAATGTTCCATAACACTTGTCATCACAACGCTCCATGTTGCCTGTCATCATAATACTCCATGCCCTTTTCATCACAATTCTCCATGATCTTTGTCACCACAATTCTCAATACACTTGTCATCACAATTTTCCCTGATACTTGTCATCAGAATGCTCCTTGAATCCTGTAACGAAAAGTCTCCATGCCTTTTTCATCACAATACCCTATGCCATTTTCATCACAATGCTCCATGCCACTGTCATCAAAATACTCCACAAGCTTGTCATCAGAATGCTCCATGACCCTTGTCATCACAATTCTCCATGCACTTGTCAGCACAATGCTCCCTGACCCTTGTCATCACAATGCTCCAAGCCATTGTCATCACAATGCTCCATTACCTTTGTCATCAGAATCCTCCAAGACACTTGGCATCCCAATGCTCCATGCCCTTGTCATCACAATGCACCATTCCAACTGTCATCGCAACAATCCATGAAACGTATTAGACCAATGTTCCATGCCCTTGTCATCACAATGCTCCATGCCCTTGTTATCACAATGCTCCATGACCCCTGTCATCACAATGCACAGTGACTCCAGTCATCACAATGCTTCATGACCTTTATCATCACAATGGTCCATGCCCTCATCATCAACAGTCTCTGTGACATTTTAACCACAATGCTCCATGAACTTTTCATCACAATGCTCTTTGACCCTGTCCATCACAATGCTCTATGCCTTTCTCAGCACAATGCTCCATGACCCTTGTCATCACAATGCTCCATGCGCTTGTCAGCACAATGCTCCATGACACATGTCATCATAATGCACCATGCGCTTGTCATCACAGTGCTCCACAACATTGTCATCACAATGCTCCATAAAATTTGTCATCACAATGCTCCATGCATTTCTCATCAAAATGCTCTCTCACCACTGATATCACAATGCTACATCACTATTTGTCACAATACTCCCTCACCCCTGTCATCACAATGTTCCATGTCTCCTGTCATCACAATGCTACATGCACTAATCTTCACAATGTTCGATGACCCCTGACATCACAATGTTCCATAATACCTGTCATCAAAATGTTCCATGACACTTTTCATCAAATTGCTCCATGACCCTGTCATCAGAATGCTCCCTGCCCTTCTCATCACAATGCACAACGCCCTTGCCATCAAAATGCTCCATGACCTTTGTCATCACAAAGATCCATGACCCTTGGCATCACAATGCTCCATGTCATTGTCATCACAATGCTCCATGAACGCTCTCATCACATTGCTCCATGCCCTTGTCTTCACACAGCTCCATGACACATGTCATCAGAATGCTCCATGGCCTTCTCATCACAATGCACCATGCCCATCATCATAATGCTTCATGCTATTTTCATAACAGTGAAATCAAAATGTTCCATGACCTCTGTCATAACAATGCTCTAAACCCATGTGATCACAATATTCCATAACACTTGTCATCACAATGCCCCATGACGCTCGTCATCACAATTATCCATGGTCTTCTCATCACAATGCTCCATGTCATTTGTCATCACAATTCTCAATACACTTGTCATCACACTGCTCCCTGACACTTGTCGTCAGTATGCTCCATGAACCCTGTATTGACAAGGCTCCATGACATTTTCATCACAATGTTCCATGCCCTTTTCATCACAGTGCTCCAAGACCCCTGTAATCACAATGCTCCATGCCCTTGTCATCACAATGCTCCAAGACCCCTGTAATCACAATGCTCCTTGCCCCTTTTCATCTCAATGCTCCATGAACCGTGTCATCACAATGCACCATGCCCATCATCATAATTCTTCAGGCTATTGTCATCACAATGAAATCAAAATGCTCCATGACCTCTGTCATCACAATGCTCCAAACCCTGGAGATCACAATGTTGCATAACACTTATCATCACAACACCCCATGACGCTCATCATCACAACTATCCATGGTCTTCTCATCACAATGCTCCAGGTCCTTTGCCATCACAATTCTCAATACACTTGTCATCACAATGCTCCCTGATACTTTTCGTCAGTATGCTCCATGAACCCTGTCATGACAAGGCTCCATGGCTTTTTCATCACAATGACCCATGCCCTTTTCATCGCAATGCTCCAAGACCCCTGTAATCCCAATGCTCCATGCCCTTGTCATCACAATCCTCCATGATGCATATCATCAGAATGTTCCATGGACTTCTCATCACAATGCTCCATGCCCTTGTCATCACAATGCTCCAAGAACACTGTAATCACAATGCTCCATGCCCCTTTTCATCTCAATGCTCCATGAACCCTGTCATCACAATGCACCATGCCCATCATCATAATGCTTCAGTCTATTGTCATCACAATGAAGTCAAAATGCTCCATGACCTCTGTCATCAAAATGCTCCAAACCCTGGTGATCACAATGTTGCATAACACTTATCATCACAACACCCCATGACGCTCATCATCACAATTATCCATGGTCTTCTCATCAAAATGCTCCATGATCGTTGTCATCACAATTCTCAATACACTTGTCATCACAATGCTCCCTGACACTTGTCGTCAGTATGCTCCTTGAACCCTGTCATGACAAGGCTCCATGCCTTTTTCATCACAATGATCCATGCCCTTTTCATCGCAATGCTCCAAGACACCTGTAATCCCAATGCTCCATGCCCTTGTCTTCACAAAGCTCCATGATTCATGTCATCAGAATGTTCCATGGACTTCTCATTACAATGCTCCAAGAACACTGTAATCACAATGCTCTATCCCCCTTTTCATATCAATGATCCATGAACCCTGTCATCACAATGCACCATGCCCATCATCATAATGCTTCATGCTATTGTCCTAACAATGAAATCAAAATGTTCCATGACCTCTGTCATAACAATTCTCCCTAACCTTGTGATCACAATATTACATAACACTTGTCATCACAATGCCCCATGACGCTCGTGATCACAATTATCCATGGACTTCTCATCACAATGCTCCATGACCTTCGACATCACAATGCTCATTACACTTGTCATCAAAATGCTCCCTGACACTTGTTGTCTGTATGCTCCTTGAACCCTGTCATGACAAGGCTCCATGCGGTATTCATCACAATGATCCATGCCCTTTTCATCTCAATTCTCCATGAACCCTGTCATCACAATGCACCATGCCCATCATCATAATGCTTCTGGCTATTGTCATCACAATGAAATCAAAATGCTCCATGACCTCTGTTATCACAATGCTCCAAACCCTGGTGATCACAATGTTGCATAACACTTATCATCAGAACACCGCATGATGCTGATCATCACAGTTATCCATGGTCTTCTCATCACAATGCTCCATGAACTAGGTAATCACAATTCTCAATACACTTGTCATCACAATGCTCCCTGACACTTTTCGTCAGTATGCTCCATGAACCCTGTATTGACAAGTCTCCATGCCTTTTTCTTCACAATGATCCATTCCCTTTTCATCAAAATGCTCCAAGACCCCTGTAATCACAATGCTCCATGCCCTTGTCATCACAAAGCTCCATGATGCATGTCATCAGAATGTTCCATGGACTTCTCATCACAATGCTCCATGCCCTTTTCATCACAATGCTCCAAGGCACCTGTAATCACAATGCTCCATGCCCTTGTCAAAACAAAACTCCATGACGCATGTCATCAGAATGTTCCATGGACTTATCCTCACAATGCTCCATGCCCTTGTCATCACAATGCTCCAAGACCCCTGTAATCACAATGCTCCATTCCCCTTTTCATCTCAATGCTCCATGAACCGTGTCATCACAATGCACCATGCCCATCATCATAATTCTTCAGGCTATTGTCATCACAATGAAATCAAAATGCTCCATGACCTCTGTCATCACAATGCTCCAAACCCTGGAGATCACAATGTTGCATAACACTTATCATCACAACACCCCATGACGCTCATCATCACAACTATCCATGGTCTTCTCATCACAATGCTCCAGGTCCTTTGCCATCACAATTCTCAATACACTTGTCATCACAATGCTCCCTGATACTTTTCGTCAGTATGCTCCATGAACCCTGTCATGACAAGGCTCCATGGCTTTTTCATCACAATGACCCATGCCCTTTTCATCGCAATGCTCCAAGACCCCTGTAATCCCAATGCTCCATGCCCTTGTCATCACAATCCTCCATGACGCATATCATCAGAATGTTCCATGGACTTCTCATCACAATGCTCCATGCCCTTGTCATCACAATGCTCCAAGACCACTGTAATCACAATGCTCCATGCCCCTTTTCATCTCAATGCTCCATGAACCCTGTCATCACAATGCACCATGCCCATCATCATAATGCTTCAGTCTATTGTCATCACAATGAAGTCAAAATGCGCCATGACCTCTGTCATCACAATGCTCCAAACCCTGGTGATCACAATGTTGCATAACACTTATCATCACAACACCCCATGACGCTCATCATCACAATTATCCATGGTCTTCTCATCACAAAGGTCCATGATCGTTGTCATCACAATTCTCAATACACTTGTCATCACAGTGCTCCCTGACACTTGTCGTCAGTATGCTCCTTGAACCCTGTCATGACAAGGCTCCATGCCTTTTTCATCACAATGATCCATGCCCTTTTCATCTCAATGCTCCAAGACCCCTGTAATCCCAATGCTCCATGCCTTTGTCATCACAATGCTCCATGACGCATGTCATCAGAATATTCCATGGACTTCTCATCACAATGCTCCATGCCCTTGTCATCACAATGCTCCAAGACGACTGTAATCACAATGCTCCATGCCCCTTTTCATCTCAATGCTCCATGAACCCTGTCATTACAATGCACCATGCCCATCATCATAATGCTTCAGGCTATTGTTATCACAATTAAATAAAAATGCTCCATGACCTCTTTCATCACAATGCTCCAAAACCTCTTGATCACAATGTTGCATAACATTTATCATCACAATACCCCATGACGCTCATCATCACAATTATTCATGGTCTTCTCATCACAATTCTCCATGATCTTTGTCATCACAATTCTCAATACACTTGTCATCACAATGCTCCCTGACACTTGTCGTCAGTATGCTCCATGAACCCTGTCATGACAAGGCTCCATGCCTTTTTCATCACAATGATCCATGCCCTTTTCATCGCAATGCTCCAAGACCCCTGTAATCACAATGCGCCATGCCCTTGTCTTCACAAAGCTCCATGATGCATGTCATCAGAATGTTCCATGGACTTCTCATCACAATGCTCCATGCCCTTTTCATCACAATGCTCCATGAACCCTGTCATCACAATGCTCCATGCCCCTGTTATCACAAAGATTCATGACACATGTCATCAGAATGTTCCATGGACTTCTCATCACAATGCTCCATGTCCTTGTCATCACAATGCTCCAAGACCCCTGTAATCACAATGCTCCATGCCACTTTTCATCTCAATGCTCCATGAACCCTGTCATCACAATGCACCTTGCCCATCATCATAATGCTTCAGGCTATTGTCATCACAATGAAATCAAAATGCTCCATGACCTCAGTTTTCACAATGCTCCAAACCCTCTTGATCACAATGTTGCATAACACTTATCATCACAACACCCCATGGCGCTCATCATCACAATTATCCATGGTCTTCTCATTACAATGCTCCATGATCTTTGTCATCACAATTCTCAATACACTTGTCATCACAATGCTCCCTGACACTTGTCGTCAGTATGCTCCATGAACCCTGTCATGAAAAGGTTCCATGCATTTTTTATCACAATGACCCATGCCCTTTTCTTTGCAATGCTCCAAAACCCCTGTAATCACAATGCTCCATGCCCTTGTCATCACAAAGCTCCATGACGCATGTCATCAGAGTGTTCCATGGACTTCTCATCACAATGCTCCATGCCCTTGTCATCACAATGCTCCAAGACACCTGTAATCACAATGCTCCATGCCCCTTTTCATCTCAATGCTCCATGAACCCTGTCATTACAATGCACCATGCCCATCATCATAATGCTTCAGGCTATTGTTATCACAATTAAATAAAAATGTTCCATGACCTCTGTCATCACAATGCTCCAAACCCTCTTGATCACAATGTTGCATAACATTTATCATCACAATACCCCATGACGCTCATCATCACAATTATTCATGGTCTTCTCATCACAATGATCCATGATCTTTGTCATCACAATTCTCAATACACTTGTCATCACAATGCTCCCTGACACTTGTCATCAGTATGCTCCATGAACCCTGTCATGACAAGGCTCCATGCCTTTTTCATCACAATGATCCATGCCCTTTTCATCGCAATGCTCCAAGACCCCTGTAATCACAATGCACCATGCCCTTGTCCTCACAAAGCTCCATGATGAATGTCATCAGAATGTTCCATGGACTTCTCATCACAATGCTCCAAGAACACTGTAATCACAATGCACTATCCCCCTTTTCATATCAATGATCCATGAACCCTGTCATCACAATGCACCATGCCCATCATCATAATGCTTCATGCTATTGTCATAACAATGAAATCAAAATGTTCCATGACCTCTGTCATAACAATGCTCCATAACCTTGTGATCACAATATTACATAACACTTGTCATCACAATGCCCCATGACGCTCGTAATCACAATTATCCATGGACTTCTCATCACAATGCTCCATGACCTTCGACATCACAATGCTCATTACACTTGTCATCAAAATGCTCCCTGACACTTGTTGTCTGTATGCTCCTTGAACCCTGTCATGACAAGGCTCCATGCCGTTTTCATCACAATGATCCATGCCCTTTTCATCACAATGCTCCAAGACCTAAGTAATCACAATGGTCCATGCCCTTGACATCACAAAGCTCTATGGCGCATGCCATCAGAATGCTCCTTGGTCTTCTCCTCACAATGCTCCATGCCCTTGTCATAGAAATGTTCCAAGACCCCTGTAATCACAATGCTCCATGCCCCTTTTCATCAGTATGCTCCATGAGACTTGTCATCACAAGTCTCCATGGTTTTGTCATCACAATGCTCCAGGAACTTGTCATCACAATGCTTCACGACCTTGTCATCAAAATTTTCAATGGCCCTTGTCATCATAATGCTCCAAGCCCTAATCATCACAATGCTCCATTATATTTGTCATCGCAATCCTCCATTACATTTGGTATCACAATGCTCCATTCCATTGTCTTCGCAATGGACCATGACATATTTCATCACAATGCTGCCTGACACCAGTCTTCACAATACTACATGACCTTATCATCACAATGCTCCATGCCCTTGTCATTACAATGCACCATTCCCACTCTCATCACAATAATCTATGAAACTTGTCAGACCAATGCTCCATGCCACTGTCATCAGAATGTTCCATGCCCCTGTCATCACAATGCTCCATGACCCCTGTCATCACAATGCTCCATGACTCCATTCATCACAATGCTTCATAACGTTTGTGATCACAATGGTCCATGTCCACGTCTTCACAAGGCTCTGTGACCTTTGTAACCACAATGCTCCATGAACTTTTCATCACAATTCTCTGTGAAACTTGTCATCACAATGCTCCATGTCTTTGTCAGAACAATGCTCCATGACCATTGTCATCAAAATGTGCCACGCGCATTTCATCACAACGGTCCACAACCTTTTCATTTCAATGCTCCATAAACCTTGTAATCACAATGGTCCTTGCACTTCTCATCAAAATGCTCTCTCACCAGTGATATCACAATGTTCCATCACTAGTCATCACAATACTCCCTCACCTTTGTAATCACAATATTCCATGACCCTGTCATCACAATGCTACATCCCATTACCATCACAATGTTCCATGACCCCTGCCATCACAATGTTCCATAACCCCTGTCATCAAAATGCTCTATGACCCGTTCCATCCCAAAGCTCCAAGACCCCTGACATCACAAAGGTCTATAACCCCTGCCATCAAAATGTTCCATTACACTTTTTATCAAATTGCTGCATGACCCGGTCATCAAAAGACTCCCTGCCCTTCTCATCACAATGCACCATGCACTTGTCATCAACATGCTCCATGACTTGTCATCACAAAGCTCCAAGACCCTTGGCATAACAATGATCCATGTCATTGTCATCACAATGCTCCATGAACCCTCTCATCACATTGCTCCATGCCCTTGTCATCACAAAGCTCCATGACACTTGTCATCACAATGCTCGATGCCCTTCTCATCACAATGCTCCATACCCTTGTCATTACAGTACTGCATGACCCATGTATCACAGTGTTCCGTGCCCTTGTCATCACAATGCTCCATGCCCACTATCATCACAATAATCCATGAAACATTTCAGACCAAAGTTCCATACCCTTCTCATCACAATGCTCCATTACCCCTGTCATAACAATGCACAATGAAACCTGCCATCACAATGATCCACGGCCTAGTCATCACAAGGTTCCATGATAATTCTCATCTCAATGCTCAAGACCCCTGATATCACAATGCTCCATGCCCTGGTCATCACAAAGCTCCATGATGCATGTCATCAGAATGTTCCATGGCCTTCTCATCACAATGCTCCATGCCCTTGTCATCACAATGCACCATGCTCATCATCATAATGCTTCAGGCTATTGTCATCACAATGAAATCAATATTCTGCATGACCTCTGTCATCATAATGCTCCAAACACTTGTGATCACAATGTTGCATAACACGTATCATCACAACACCCCATGACGCTCATCATCACAATTATCCATGGTCTTCTCATCACAAAGCTCCATGATCTTTGCCATCACAATGCTCAATAAACTTATCATCACAATGCTCCCTGATCCTTGTCGTCATTATGCTCTTTGAACCCTGTCATGACAAGTTTCCATGCATTTTTCATCAGAATGATCCATGACCATTTCATCACAATGCTCCAAGGTCCCTGTAATCACAATGCTCCATGCCCTTGTCATCACAAAACTCCATGACGCATGTCATCAGAATGCTCCATGGCTTTCTCATCACAATGCTCTATGCCCTATTTATAACAATGCTCCAAGACCCCTGTAATCACAATGCTCCATGCCCCTTTTCATCAGAATGCTCCATGAGACTTGCCATCACAAGTCTCCATGGTCTTCTCATCACAATGTTCCAGGACCTTGACATCACCATGATCCATTCCCTTGTCATCACAATGCTCCATGACACCTGTCATCACAATAATCCATGAATATTTTCAGCCCAATGCTCCTCGACCTTCTCATCACAATGCTCCATTGCCAATATCATCACAATGCTCCATGACCACAGTCATCACAACACTCCATGACACCTGACAACACAATGATCCAGGACTCTTGTCATCACAATGCTCCATTCCCTTGTCGTCACAATGCTACTTGACACCTGTCATCACAACTCTCCATGAACATTTTCAGCCCAGTGCTCCATGACCCTTGTCATCACAATTATCCATGCCCTTGTCATCCCAATGCTCCATGACCCCTGTATTCACAATGCTCCTTGACGCTTGTCCTCACAGTGGTCCATGACACATGTCATCACAATGCTCCATGCCTTTGTCAGCAAAATGCTACATGACCTTGTCATTACAATGCTCTATGCGCTTGTCATCACAATACTCCTTTTCCTTTATCATCACAATCCCCCTTGAAATTTGGGGTGACATTGCTTCATGCCCTTGTCATCACAATGCTCCATGCTCCTTGAAATCAAAATGATTCATGACCTCTGTCATCACAATGCTCCAAACCCTTGTGATCACAATGTTCCATAACACTTGTCATCACAACGCTCCATGTTGCCTGTGATCACTATACTCCATGCCCTTTTCATCACAATTCTCCATGATCTTTGTCACCACAATTCTCAATACACTTGTCATCACAATTTTCCCTGATACTTGTCATCAGAATGCTCCTTGAATCCTGTAACGAAAAGTCTCCATGGCTTTTTCATCACAATACCCTATGCCATTTTCATCAAAATGCTCCATGCCACTGTCATCAAAATACTCCACAAGCTTGTCATCAGAATGCTCCATGACCCTTGTCATCACAATTCTCCATGCACTTGTCAGCACAATGCTCCCTGACCCTTGTCATCACAATGCTCCAAGCCATTGTCATCACAATGCTCCATTACCTTTGTCATCAGAATCCTCCAAGACACTTGGCATCCCAATGCTCCATGCCCTTGTCATCACAATGCACCATTCCAACTGTCATCGCAACAATCCATGAAACGTATTAGACCAATGTTCCATGCCCTTGTCATCACAATGCTCCATGCCCTTGTTATCACAATGCTCCATGACCCCTGTCATCACAATGCACAGTGACTCCAGTCATCACAATGCTTCATGACCTTTATCATCAAAATGGTCCATGCCCTCATCATCAACAGTCTCTGTGACATTTTAACCACAATGCTCCATGAACTTTTCATCACAATGCTCTTTGACCCTGTCCATCACAATGCTCTATGCCTTTCTCAGCACAATGCTCCATGACCCTTGTCATCACAATGCTCCATGCGCTTGTCAGCACAATGCTCCATGACACATGTCATCATAATGCACCATGCGCTTGTCATCACAGTGCTCCACAACATTGTCATCACAATGCTCCATAAAATTTGTCATCACAATGCTCCATGCATTTCTCATCAAAATGCTCTCTCACCACTGATATCACAATGCTACATCACTATTTGTCACAATACTCCCTCACCCCTGTCATCACAATGTTCCATGTCTCCTGTCATCACAATGCTACATGCACTAATCTTCACAATGTTCGATGACCCCTGACATCACAATGTTCCATAATACCTGTCATCAAAATGTTCCATGACACTTTTCATCAAATTGCTCCATGACCCTGTCATCAGAATGCTCCCTGCCCTTCTCATCACAATGCACAACGCCCTTGCCATCAAAATGCTCCATGACCTTTGTCATCACAAAGATCCATGACCCTTGGCATCACAATGCTCCATGTCATTGTCATCACAATGCTCCATGAACGCTCTCATCACATTGCTCCATGCCCTTGTCTTCACACAGCTCCATGACACATGTCATCAGAATGCTCCATGGCCTTCTCATCACAATGCACCATGCCCATCATCATAATGCTTCATGCTATTTTCATAACAGTGAAATCAAAATGTTCCATGACCTCTGTCATAACAATGCTCTAAACCCTTGTGATCACAATATTCCATAACACTTGTCATCACAATGCCCCATGACGCTCGTCATCACAATTATCCATGGTCTTCTCATCACAATGCTCCATGTCCTTTGTCATCACAATTCTTAATACACTTGTCATCACACTGCTCCCTGACACTTGTCGTCAGTATGCTCCTTGAACCCTGTATTGACAAGGCTCCATGCCTTTTTCATCACAATGTTCCATGCCCTTTTCATCACAGTGCTCCAAGACCCCTGTAATCACAATGCTCCATGCCCTTGTCATCACAATGCTCCAAGACCCCTGTAATCACAATGCTCCTTGCCCCTTTTCATCTCAATGCTCCATGAACCCTGTCATCACAATGCACCATGCCCATCATCATAATTCTTCAGGCTATTGTCATCAAAATGAAATCAAAATGCTCCATGACGAAAGAAGAGAAAGGGAAACCTCTCCCAGCAGCCTCAGAAGCAGCGGATTAAAGCTCCACAATCAACTTGATGTACCCTGCATCTGTGGAATACATGAATAGACAACAAATCATCCCAAATTGAGTAGCCAGGAGTCAGTGCTGTGTCTCTGAGGTGGGAGAGCGAACTTCAGGACACTGGTCCACAAGAGACCTCCCAGCTCCACATAATATCAAACGGCGAAAATCTTCCAGAGATCTCCATCTCAACACCAGCACCCAGCTTCACTCAACGACCAGCAAGCTACAGTGCTGGACACCCTATGCCAAACAACTAGCAAGACAGGAACACAACGCCACCCATTAGCAGAGAGGCTGCCTCAAATCATAAAAAGTCCGCAAACACCCCAAAACACACCACCAGACGTGGACCTGCCCACCAGAAAGACAAGATCCAGCCTCATCCACCAGAACACAGGCAGTAGTCCCCTCCACCAAGAAGCCTACACAACCCACTAAACCAACCTTAGCCACTGGGGACAGACACCAAAAACAACGGGAACTACGAACCTGCAGCCTGCAAAAAGGAGACCCCAAACACAGTAACATAAGCAAAATGAGAAGACAGAAAAACACACAGCAGGAGAAGGAGCAAGATAAAAACCCACCAGACCTAACAAATGAAGAGGTAATAGGTAGTCTATCTGAAAAAGAATTCAGAATAATGATGGTAAAGATGATCCAAAATCTTGGAAATAGAATAGACAAAATGCAAGAAACAGTTAACAAGGACCTAGAAGAACTAAAGACGAATCAAGCATCGATTAAAAACACGATAAATGAAATAAAAAATACTCTAGATGGGATCAATAGCAGAATAACTGAGGCAGAAGAACGGATAAGTGAGGTGGAAAATAAAATAGTGGAAATAACTGCTGCACAGCAAAATAAAGAAAAAGAATGAAAAGAACAGAGGACAGTCTCAGAGACCTCTGGGACAACATTAAACGCACCAACATTCGAATTATAGGG
Organism: Mesoplodon densirostris; assembly: GCF_025265405.1. Lineage (NCBI taxonomy): Eukaryota > Metazoa > Chordata > Mammalia > Artiodactyla > Ziphiidae > Mesoplodon > Mesoplodon densirostris. The sequence continues at coordinate 8,753,730 of NW_026778195.1, read as the reverse complement.
GTTCCAGAAGAAGAAGAGAAAAAGAAAGGGACTGAGAAAATATTTGAAGAGATTATAGTTGAAAACTTCCCTAATATGGGAAAGGAAATAGTTAATCAAGTCCAGGAGGCACAGAGAGTCCCATACAGAATAAATCCAAGGAGAAATACACCAAGACACATATTAATCAAACTGTCAAAAATTAAACACAAAGAAATCATATTAAAAGCAGCAAGGCAAAAACAACAAATAACACACAAGGGAATCCCCATCAGGATAACAGCTGATCTCTCAGCAGAAACTCTACAAGCCAGAAGGGAATGGCAGGACATAATTAAAGTAATGAAGGAGAAAAACCTGCAGCCAAGATTACTCTACCCAGCAAGGATCTCATTCAGATTTGATGGAGAAATTAAAACCTTTACAGACAAGCAAAAGCTGAGAGAGTTCAGCACCACCAAACCAGCTTTACAACAAATGCTAAAGGAACTTCTCTAGGCAAGAAACACAACAGAATGAAAAGACCTACAATAACGAACCCAAAACAATTAAGAAAATGGGAATAGGAACATACATATCAATAATTACCTTAAATGTAAATGGACTAAATGCTCCCACCAAAAGACACAGAGTGGCTGAATGGATACAAAAACAAGACCCATATATATGCTGTCTACAAGAGACCCACTTCAGACCTAGAGACACATACAGACTGAAAGTAAGGGGATGGAAAAAGATATTCCATGCAAATGGAAACCAAAAGAAAGCTGGAGTAGCAATTCTCATATCAGACAAAATAGACTTTAAAATAAAGACTACTAGAAGAGACAAAGAAGGACACTACATAATGATCAAGGGATCAATCCAAGAAGAAGATATAACAATTGTAAATATTTATGCACCAAACATAGGAGCACCTCAATACATAAGGGAAATATTAAGAGCCATAAAAGGAGAAATCGACAGTAACACAATCATATTAGGGGACTTTAACACCCCACTTTCACCAATGGACAGGTCATCCAAAATGAAAATAAATAAGGAAACACAAGCTTTAAATGATACATTAAACAAGATGGACTTAATTGATATTTATAGGACATTCCATCCAAAAACAACAGAATACACATTTTTCTCAAGTGCTCATGGAACATTCTCCAGGATAGATCATATCTTGGGTCACAAATCAAGCCTTGGTAAATTTAAGAAAATTGAAATTGTATCAAGTATCTTTTCCGACCACAATGCTATGAGACTAGATATCAATTACAGGAAAAGAGCTGTAAAACATACAAACACATGGAGGCTAAACAATACACTACTTAATAACGAAGTGATCACTGAAGAAATCAAAGAGGAAATTAAAAAATACCTAGAAACAAATGACAATGGAGACACGACGACCCAAAACCTATGGGATGCAGCAAAAGCAGTTCTAAGAGGGAAGTTTATGGCAATACAATCCCACCTTAAGAAACAGGAAATATCTCGAATAAACAACCTAACCTTGCACCTAAAGCAATTAGAGAAAGAAGAACAAAAACATCCCAAAGTTAGCAGAAGGAAAGAAATCATAAAAATCAGATCAGAAATAAATGAAAAAGAAATGAAGGAAACGATAGCAAAGATCAATAAAACTAAAAGCTGGTTCTTTGAGAAGATAAACAAAATTGATAAACCATTAGCCAGACTCATCAAGAAAAAAAGGGAGAAGACTCAAATCAATAGAATTAGAAATGAAAAAGGAGAAGTAACAACTGACACTGCCGAAATACAAAAGATCATGAGAGATTAATATAAGCAACACTATGCCAATAAAACGGACCACCTGGAAGAAATGGACAAATCCTTAGAAATACACAACCTGCCAAGACTGAATCAGGAAGAAATAGAAAATATGAACAGACCAATCACAAGCACTGAAATTGAAACTGTGATTAAAAATCTTCCAACAAACAAAAGCCCAGGACCAGATGGCTTCACAGGCGAATTCTATCAAGCATTTAGAGAAGAGCTAACACCCATCCTTCTCAAACTCTTCCAAAATATAGCACAGGGAGGAACACTCCCAAACTCATTCTACGAGGCCACCATCACCTTGATACCAAAACCAGACAAGGATGTCACAAAGAAAGAAAACTACAGGCCAATATCACTGATGAACATAGATGCAAAAATCCTCAACAAAATACTAGCAAACAGAATCCAACAGCACATTAAAAGGATCATACACCATGATCAAGTGGGGTTTATTCCAGGAATGCAAGGATTCTTCAATATACGCAAATCAATCAATGTGATACACCATATTAACAAACTGAAGGAGAAAAACCATATGATCATCTCAATAGATGCAGAGAAAGCTTTTGACAAAATTCAACACCCATTTATGATAAAAACCGTGCAGAAAGTAGGCATAGAGGGAACTTTCCTCAACATAATAAAGGCCATATATGACAAACCCACAGCCAGCATCGTCCTCAATGGTGAAAAACTGAAACCATTTCCACTAAGATCAGGAACAAGACAAGGTTGCCCACTCTCACCACTCTTATTCAACATAGTTTTGGAAGTTTTAGCCACAGCAATCAGAGAAGAAAAGGAAATAAAAGGAATCCAAATGGGAAAAGAAGAAGTAAAGCTGTCACTGTTTGCAGATGACATGATACTATACATAGAGAATCCTAAAGATGCTACCAGAAAACTACTAGAGCTAATCAATGAATTTGGTAAAGTTGCAGGATACAAAATTAATGCACAGAAATCTCTGGCATTCCTATATACTAATGATGAAAAATCTGAAAGTGAAATCAAGGAAACACTCCCATTTACCATTGCAACAAAAAGAATAAAATATATAGGAATAAACCAACCTAAGGAGACAAAAGACCTGTATGCAGAAAATTATAAGACACTGATGAAAGAAATTAAAGATGATACAAATAGATGCAGAGATGTACCATGTTCTTGGATTGGAAGAATCAACATTGTGAAAATGACTCTACTACCCAAAGCAATCTACAGATTCAATGCAATTCCTATCAAACTACCAATGGCATTTTTCACAGAACTAGAACAAAAAATTTCACAATTTGTATGGAAACACAAAAGACCCCGAATAGCCAAAGCAATCTTGAGAACGAAAAACGGAGCTGGAGGAATCAGGCTCCCTGACTTCAGACTATACTACAAAGCTACAGTAATCAAGACAGTATGGTACTGGCACAAAAACAGAAAGATAGATCAATGGAACAGGATAGAAAGCCCAGAGATAAACCCACGGACATATGGTCACCTTATCTTTGATAAAGGAGGCAGGAATGTACAGTGGAGAAAGGACAGTCTCTTCAATAAGTGGTGCTGGGAAAACTGGACAGGGACATGTAAAAGTATGAGATTAGATCACTCCCTAACACCATACACAAAAATTAGCTCAAAATGGATTAAAGACCTAAATGTAAGGCCAGACACTATCAAACTCCTAGAGGAAAACATAGGCAGAACACTCTATGACATAAATCACAGCAAGATCCTTTTGGACCCACCTCCTAGGGAAATGGAAATAAAGACAAAAATAAACACATGGGACCTAATGAAACTTAAAAGCTTTTGCACAGCAAAGGAAACCATAAACAAGACCAAAAGACAACCCTCAGAATGGGAGAAAATATTTGCAAATGAAGCAACTGACAAAGGATTAATCTCCAAAATTTATAAGCAGCTCATACAGCTCAATAGCAAAAAAACAAACAACCCAATCCAAAAATGGGCAGAAGACCTAAATAGACATTTCTCCACAGAAGATATACAGACAGCCAACAAAAACATGAAAGGATGCTCAACATCTTTACTCATTAGAGAAATGCAAATCAAAACTACAATGAGATATCATCTCACACCAGTCAGAATGGCCATCATCAAAAAATCTAGAAACAATAAATGCTGGAGAGGGTGTGGAAAAAAGGGAACACTCTTGCACTGCTGGTGGGAATGTGAATTGGTACAGCCACTATGGAGAACAGTATGGAGGTTCCTTAAAAAACTACAAATAGAACTACCATATGACCCAGCAATCCCACTACTGGGCATATACCCTGAGAAAACCATAATTCAAAAAGATACATGTACCAAAATGTTCATAGCAGCCCTATTTACAATAGCCCGGAGATGGAAACAACCTAAGTGTCCATCATCGGATGAATGGGTAAAGAAGATGTGGCACATATATACAATGGAATATTACTCAGCCATAAAAAGAAATGAAATTGAGCTATTTGTAATGAGGTGGATGGACCTAGAGTCTGTCATACAGAGTGAAGTAAGTCAGAAAGAGAAAGACAAATACTGTATGCTGACACATATATATGGAATTTAAGAAAAAAATGTCATCAAGAACATAGGGGTAAGACAGGAATAAAGACACAGACCTACTAGAGCATGGACTTGAGGATATGGGGAGGGGGAAGGGTAAGCTGTGACAAAGTGAAAGAGCGGCATGGACATATATACACTACCAAACGTAAGGTAGATAGCTAGTGGGAAGCAGCCGCATAGCACAGGGAGATCAGCTCGGTTCTCTGTGACCGCCTGGAGGGGTGGGATAGGGAGGGTGGGAGGGAGACGCAAAAGGGAGGGGATATGGGAACATATGTATATGTATAACTGATTAAATTTGTAAAATAAAAAAAAAAAAAGAATTTCTAGATCCTCTGCCCATTTTTAAATTGGGTTGTTTGATTTGGTTTGGTTTTCTTTTTGTGTGTGTCTGTTGAGCTGTGTGAGTTCTTTACATGTTTTGTATATTAACCCCTTGTCAGATATATGATTTGCAAGTATCTTCTCCCATTCAGTAGGTTGTCTTTTCGTTTTGTTGGTGGTTTCCTTCTCTGTGCAGAAGATTTTTAGTTTGGTGTGGTCTGATGTGTTTATTTTTGTTTCCTTTGCCTTTGGAGTCCAAAAAAAGAAAAAAAAAATGCTCCATGGCCTCTGTCACAACAATGCTCCAAAACCTGGTGATCACAATGTTGCATAACACTTATCATCACAACACCCCATGACGCTCATCATCACAATTATCCATGGTCTTCTCATCACAATGCTCCAGGTCCTTTGTCATCACAATTCTCAATAGACTTGTCATCACAATGCTCCCTGACACTTGTCGTCAGTATGCTCCTTGAACCCTGTCATGACAAGGCTCCATGCCTTTTTCATCACAATGATCCATGCCCTTTTCATCTCAATGCTCCAAGACCCCTGTAATCCCAATGCTCCATGCCTTTGTCATCACAATGCTCCATGACGCATGTCATCAGAATATTCCATGGACTTCTCATCACAATGCTCCATGCCCTTGTCATCACAATGCTCCAAGACGACTGTAATCACAATGCTCCATGCCCCTTTTCATCTCAATGCTCCATGATCCCTGTCATTACAATGCACCATGCCCATCATCATAATGCTTCAGGCTATTGTTATCACAATTAAATAAAAATGCTCCATGACCTCTGTCATCACAGTGCTCCAAACCCTCTTGATCACAATGTTGCATAACATTTATCATCACAATACCCCATGACGCTCATCATCACAATTATTCATGGTCTTCTCATCACAATGCTCCATGATCTTTGTCATCACAATTCTCAATACACTTGTCATCACAATGCTCCCTGACACTTGTCGTCAGTATGCACCATGAACCCTGTCATGACAAGGCTCCATGCCTTTTTCATCACAATGATCCATGCCCTTTTCATCGCAATGCTCCAAGACCCCTGTAATCACAATGCGCCATGCCCTTGTCTTCACAAAGCTCCATGATGCATGTCATCAGAATGTTCCATGGACTTCTCATCACAATGCTCCAAGAACACTGTAATCACAATGCTCTATCCCCCTTTTCATATCAATGATCCATGAACCCTGTCATCACAATGCACCATGCCCATCATCATAATGATTCATGCTATTGTCATAACAATGAAATCAAAATGTTCCATGACCTCTGTCATAACAATGCTCCATAACCTTGTGATCACAATATTACATAACACTTGTCATCACAATGCCCCATGACGCTCGTAATCACAATTATCCATGGACTTCTCATCACAATGCTCCATGACCTTCGACATCACAATGCTCATTACACTTGTCATCAAAATTCTCCCTGACACTTGTTGTCTGTATGCTCCTTGAACCCTGTCATGACAAGGCTCCATGCGGTATTCATCACAATGATCCATGCCCTTTTCATCACAATGCTCCAAGACCCCTGTAATCACAATGCTCCATGCCACGTTTCATCTCAATTCTCCATGAACCCTGTCATCACAATGCACCATGCCCATCATCATAATGCTTCAGGCTATTGTCATCACAATGAAATCAAAATGCTCCATGACCTCTGTTATCACAATGCTCCAAACCCTGGTGATCACAATGTTGCATAACACTTATCATCAGAACACCGCATGACGCTGATCATCACAGTTATCCATGGTCTTCTCATCACAATGCTCCATGACCTAGGTCATCACAATTCTCAATACACTTGTCATCACAATGCTCCCTGACACTTTTCTTCAGTATGCTCCATGAACCCTGTCATGACAAGGCTCCATGCCTTTTTCATCACAATGATCCATTCCCTTTTCATCACAATGCTCCAAGACCCCTGTAATCACAATGCTCCATGCCCTTGTCATCACAAAGCTCCATGATGCATGTCATCAGAATGTTCCATGGACTTCTCATCACAATGCTCCATGCCCTTTTCATCACAATGCTCCAAGGCACCTGTAATCACAATGCTCCATGACATTGTCATCACAATGCTCCATGACACATATCATCAGAATGTTCCATGGACTTTTCATCACAATGCTCCATGCCCTTGTCATGACAATGCTCCAAGACCCCTGTAATCACAATGCTCCATGCCCCTTTTCATCTCAATGCTCCATGAACCCTGTCATCACAATGCACCGTGCCCATCATCATAATGCTTCAGGCTATTGTCATCGCAATGAAATCAAAATGCTCCATGACCTCTGTCATCACAATGCTCCAAACCCTGGTGATCACAATGTTGCATAACACTTATCATCACAACACCCCATGACGCTCATCATCACAATTATCCATGGTCTTCTCATCACAATGCTCCATGCCCTTGTCATCACAATGCTACAAGACCCCTGTAATCACAATGCTCCTTGCCCCTTTTCATCTCAATGCACCATGAACCCTGTCATCACAATGCACAATGCCCATCATCATAATTCTTCAGGCTATTGTCATCACAATGAAATCAAAATGCTCCATGACCTCTGTCATCACAATGCTCCAAACCCTGGTGATCACAATGTTGCATAACACTTATCATCACAACACCCCATGACGCTCATCATCACAATTATCCATGGTCTTCTCATCACAATGCTCCAGGTCCTTTGTCATCACAATTCTCAATACACTTGTCATCACAATGCTATCTGATACTTTTCGTCAGTGTGCTCCATGAACCCTGTCATGACAAGGCTCCATGGCTTTTTCATCACAATGACCCATGCCCTTTTCATCGCAATGCTCCAAGACCCCTGTAATCCCAATGCTCCATGCCCTTGTCATCACAATCCTCCATGACGCATATCATCAGAATGTTCCATGGACTTCTCATCACAATGCTCCATGCCCTTGTCATCACAATGCTCCAAGACCACTGTAATCACAATGCTCCATGCCCCTTTTCATCTCAATGCTCCATGAACCCTGTCATCACAATGCACCATGCCCATCATCATAATGCTTCAGTCTATTGTCATCACAATGAAGTCAAAATGCTCCATGACCTCTGTCATCACAATGCTCCAAACCCTGGTGATCACAATGTTGCATAACACTTATCATCACAACACCCCATGACGCTCATCATCACAATTATCCATGGTCTTCTCATCACAATGCTCCATGATCGTTGTCATCACAATTCTCAATAGACTTGTCATCACAATGCTCCCTGACACTTGTCGTCAGTATGCTCCTTGAACCCTGTCATGACAAGGCTCCATGCCTTTTTCATCGCAATGATCCATGCCCTTTTCATCTCAATGCTCCAAGACCCCTGTAATCCCAATGCTCCATGCCTTTGTCATCACAATGCTCCATGACGCATATCATCAGAATATTCCATGGACTTCTCATCACAATGCTCCATGCCCTTGTCATCACAATGCTCCAAGACGACTGTAATCACAATGCTCCATGCCCCTTTTCATCTCAATGCTCCATGAACCCTGTCATTACAATGCACCATGCCCATCATCATAATGCTTCAGGCTATTGTTATCACAATTAAATAAAAATGCGCCATGACCTCTGTCATCACAATGCTCCAAACCCTCTTGATCACAATGTTGCATAACATTTATCATCACAATACCCCATGACGCTCATCATCACAATTATTCATGGTCTTCTCATCACAATGCTCCATGATCTTTGTCATCACAATTCTCAATGCACTTGTCATCACAATGCTCCCTGACACTTGTCGTCAGTATGCTCCATGAACCCTGTCATGACAAGGCTCCATGCCTTTTTCATCACAATGATCCATGCCCTTTTCATCGCAATGCCCCAAGACCCCTGTAATCACAATGCGCCATGCCCTTGTCTTCACAAAGCTCCATGATGCATGTCATCAGAATGTTCCATGGACTTCTCATCACAATGCTCCAAGAACACTGTAATCACAATGCTCTATCCCCCTTTTCATATCAATGATCCATGAACCCTGTCATCACAATGCACCATGCCCATCATCATAATGCTTCATGCTATTGTCATAACAATGAAATCAAAATGTTCCATGACCTCTGTCATAACAATGCTCCATAACCTTGTGATCACAATATTACATAACACTTGTCATCACAATGCCCCATGACGCTCGTGATCACAATTATCCATGGAGTTCTCATCACAATGCTCCATGACCTTCGACATCACAATGCTCAATACACTTGTCATCAAAATGCTCCCTGACACTTGTTGTCTGTATGCTCCTTGAACCCTGTCATGACAAGGCTCCATGCGGTATTCATCACAATGATCCATGCCCTTTTCATCACAATGCTCCAAGACCCCTGTAATCACAATGCTCCATGCCACGTTTCATCTCAATTCTCCATGAACCCTGTCATCACAATGCACCATGCCCATCATCATAATGCTTCAGGCTATTGTCATCACAATGAAATCAAAATGCTCCATGACCTCTGTTATCACAATGCTCCAAACCCTGGTGATCACAATGTTGCATAACACTTATCATCAGAACACCGCATGACGCTGATCATCACAGTTATCCATGGTCTTCTCATCACAATGCTCCATGACCTAGGTCATCACAATTCTCAATACACTTGTCATCACAATGCTCCCTGACACTTTTCTTCAGTATGCTCCATGAACCCTGTATTGACAAGGATCCATGCCTTTTTCATCACAATGATAGATTCCCTTTACATCACAATGCTCCAAGACCCCTGTAATCACAATGATCCATGCCCTTGTCATCACAAAGCTCCATGACACATATCATCAGAATGTTCCATGGACTTTTCATCACAATGCTCCATGCCCTTGTCATGACAATGCTCCAAGACCCCTGTAATCACAATGCTCCATGCCCCTTTTCATCTCAATGCTCCATGAACCCTGTCATCACAATGCACCGTGCCCATCATCATAATGCTTCAGGCTATTGTCATCGCAATGAAATCAAAATGCTCCATGACCTCTGTCATCACAATGCTCCAAACCATGGTGATCACAATGTTGCATAACACTTATCATCACAACACCCCACGACACTCATCATCACAATTATCCATGGTCTTCTCATCACAATGCTCCATGAACCTTGTCATCACAATTTTCAATACAGTTGTCATCACAATGCTCCTTGACACTTGTCATCATTATGCTCCATGAACCCTGTCATGACAAGGCTCCATGCGTTTTTCATCACAATGCTCCATGCCGTTGTCATTACAAAGCTCCATGATGCATGTCATCAGAATGTTCCATGGACTTCTCATCACAATGCTCCATGCCCTTTTCATCACAATGCTCCATGAACCCTGTCATCACAATGCTCCATGCCCTTGTTATCACAAAGATCCATGACACATGTCATCAGAATGTTCCATGGACTTCTCATCACAATGCTCCATGTCCTTGTCATCACAATGCTCCATGCCGTTGTCATCACAAAGCTCCATGATGCATGTCATCAGAATGTTCCATGGACTTCTCATCACAATGCTCCATGCCCTTTTCATCACAATGCTCCATGAACCCTGTCATCACAATGCTCCATGCCCTTGTTATCACAAAGATCCATGACACATGTCATCAGAATGTTCCATGGACTTCTCATCACAATGCTCCATGTCCTTGTCATCACAATGCTCCAAGACCCCTGTAATCACAATGCTCCATGCCACTTTTCATCTCAATGCTCCATGAACCCTGTCATCACAATGCACCTTGCCCATCATCATAATGCTTCAGGCTATTGTCATCACAATGAAATCAAAATGCTCCATGACCTCAGTTTTCACAATGCTCCAAACCCTCTTGATCACAATGTTGCATAACACTTATCATCACAACACCCCATGGCGCTCATCATCACAATTATCCATGGTCTTCTCATTACAATGCTCCATGATCTTTGTCATCACAATTCTCAATACACTTGTCATCACAATGCTCCCTGACACTTGTCGTCAGTATGCTCCATGAACCCTGTCATGAAAAGGTTCCATGCATTTTTTATCACAATGACCCATGCCCTTTTCTTTGCAATGCTCCAAAACACCTGTAATCACAATGCTCCATGCCCTTGTCATCACAAAGCTCCATGACGCATGTCATCAGAGTGTTCCATGGACTTCTCATCACAATGCTCCATGCCCTTGTCATCACAATGCTCCAAGACACCTGTAATCACAATGCTCCATGCCCCTTTTCATCTCAATGCTCCATGAACCCTGTCATTACAATGCACCATGCCCATCATCATAATGCTTCAGGCTATTGTTATCACAATTAAATAAAAATGCTCCATGACCTCTGTCATCACAATGCTCCAAACCCTCTTGATCACAATGTTGCATAACATTTATCATCACAATACCCCATGACGCTCATCATCACAATTATTCATGGTCTTCTCATCACAATGCTCCATGACCTTTGTCATCACAATTCTCAATACACTTGTCATCACAATGCTCCCAGACACTTGTCATCAGTATGCTCCATGAACCCTGTCATGACAAGGATCCATGGCTTTTTCATCACAATGACCCATGCCCTTTTCATCGCAATGCTCCAAGACCCCTGTAATACCAATGCTCCATGCCCTTGTCATCACAATCCTCCATGACGCATATCATCAGAATGTTCCATGGACTTCTCAACACAATGCTCCATGCCCTTGTCATCACAATGCTCCAAGACCACTGTAATCACAATGCTCCATGCCCCTTTTCATCTCAATGCTCCATGAACCCTGTCATCACGATGCACCATGCCCATCATCATAATGCTTCAGTCTATTGTCATCACAATGAAGTCAAAATGCTCCATGACCTCTGTCATCACAATGCTCCAAACCATGGTGATCACAATGTTGCATAACACTTATCATCACAACACCCCATGACGCTCATCATCACAATTATCCATGGTCTTCTCATCACAATGCTCCATGATCGTTGTCATCACAATTCTCAATAGACTTGTCATCACAATGCTCCCTGACACTTGTTGTCAGTATGCTCCTTGAACCCTGTCATGACAAGGCTCCATGCCTTTTTCATCACAATGATCCATTCCCTTTTCATCTCAATGCTCCAAGACCACTGTAATCCCAATGCTCCATGCCTTTGTCATCACAACGCTCCATGATGCCTGTCATCACAATAATCCATGCCCTTTTCATCACAATGCTCCATGACCTTTGTCACCACAATTCTCAATACACTTGTCATCACAATGCTCCCTGACACTTGTCATCAGAATGCTCCTTGAACCCTGTCACGAAAAGGCTCCATGCCTTTTTCATCACAATGCCCCATGCCATTTTCATCACAATGCTCCATGCCATTGTCATCAAAATACTCCACAAGCTTGTCATCAGAATGCTCCATGACCATTGCCATCACAATTCTCCATGCACTTTTCAGCACAATGCTCCCTGACCCTTGTCATCACAATGCTCCAAGCCATTGTCATCACAATGCTCCATTACCTTTGTCAATAGAATCCTCCCTGACACTTGGCATCACAATGCTCCATGCCATCCTCATCACAATGGGCCATTACATATGAGATCACAATGCTCCCTGACACCTGTCTTCACAATACGGCATGACCTGGTCATTACAATGCTCCATGCCCTTGTCATCACAGTGTGCCATTCCAACTCTCATTGCAATACTCCATGAAAGTTATTAGACCAATGTTCCATGCCCTTGTCATCACAATGCTCCATGCCATTGTTATCACAATGCTCCATGACCCCTGTCATCACAATGCTCCGTGACTCCAGTCATCACAATGCTTCATGACCTTTGTCATCACAATGGTCCATGCCCTAGTCATCAACAGTCTCTGTGACATTTTTAACCACAATGCTCCATGAACTTTTCATCACAATGCTCTTTGACCCTTGTCATCACAATGCTCTATGCCTTTCTCAGCACAATGCTCCATGACCCTTGTCATCACAATGCTCCATGCGGTTGTCAGCACAATGCTCCATGACAGATGTCATCACAATGCACCATGCGCTTGTCATCACAGTGCTCCACAACTTTTTCATCACAATGCTCCATAAAATTTGTCATCACACTGCTCCATGCACTTCTCATCAAAATGCTCTCTCACCACTGATATCACAATGCTACATCACTATTTGTCACAATACTCCCTCACCCCTGTCATCACAATGTTCCATGACTCCTGTCATCACAATGCTACATGCACTTATCATCACAATGTTCGATGACCCCTGAAATCACAATGTTCCATAACACCTGTCATCAAAATGTTCCATGACACTTTTCATCAAATTGCTCCATAACCCTGTCATCAGAATGCTCCCTGCCCTTCTCATCACAATGCACAACGCCCTTGCCATCAAAATGCTCCATGCCCTTTGTCATCACAAAGATCCATGACCCTTTGCATCACAATGCTCCATGTCATGGTCATCACAATGCTCCATGAACGCTCTCATCACATTGCTCCATGCCTTTGTCTTCACATAGCTCCATGACACATGTCATCAGAATGCTCCATGGCCTTCTCATCACAATGCCACAAGCCCTGGCCATCACAATGCTCCATTACCCCTGTCATAACAATACTGCATGACCCCTGCCATCACGATGTTCCATGGCCTTGTCATCAAAAGGCTCCATGACCCTTCTCATCACAATGCTCCAAGAACACTGTAATCACAATGCTCTATGCACCTTTTCATCTCAATGATCCATGAACCCTGTCATCACAATGCACTATGCCCATCATCATAATGCTTCATGCTATTGTCATAACAACGAAATCAAAATGTTCCATGACCTCTGTCATAACAATGCTCCAAACCCTTGTGATCACAATATTCCATAACACTTGTCATCACAATGCCCCAGGATGCTCGTCATCACAATTATCCATGGTCTTCTCATCACAATGCTCCATGACCTTCGTCATCAGAATGCTCAATACACTTGTCATCAACATGCTCCCTGACACTTGTTGTCTGTATGCTCCTTGAACCTTGTCATGACAATGCTCCATGCCTTTTTCATCACAATGATCCATGCCCTTTTCATCACAATGCTCCAAGTCCCATGTAATCACAATGGCCCATGCCATTGTCATCACAAAGCTCAATGACGCATGCCATCAGAATGCTCCTTGGTCTTCTCCTCACAATGCTCCATGCCCTTGTCTTCACAATGTTCCAAGACCCCTGTAATCACAATGCTCCATTCCCCTTTTAATCAGTATGCTCCATGAGACTTGTCATCACAAGGCTCCATGGTTTTGTCATCACAATGCTCCAGGACCTTGTCATCACAATGCTTCACGACCTTGTCATCAAAATTTTCAATGGCCCTTGTCATCATAATGCTCCAAACCCTAATCATCACAATGCTCCATTATATTTGTCATCACAATCCTCCATTACATTTGGTATCACAAAGCTCCATGCCATTGTCATCGCCATGGACCATGACATATGTCATCACAATGCTCCCTGACACCTGTCTTCACAATACTCCATGACCTTATCATCACAATGCTCCATGCACTTGTCATCACAATGCACCATGCCCACTCTCATCACAATAATCTATGAAGCTTGTCAGACCAATGCTCCATGCCACTGTCATCACAATGCTCCATGCCGTTGTCATCACAATGCTCCATGACCCCTGTCATCACAATGCTCCGTGACTCCAGTCATCACAATGCTTCATAACGTTTGTCATCACAATGGTCCATGCCCGCGTCATCACAAGTCTCTGTGACCTTTGTAACCACAATGCTCCATGAAATTTTCATCACAATTCTCTGAGAAACTTGTCATCACAATGCTCCATGTCTTTGTCAGAACAATGCTCCATGACCATTGTCATCACAATGTGCCACACGCATTTCATCACAACGTTCCATACCTTGTCATTGCAATGATCCATAAACCTTGTAATCACAATGGTCCATGCACTTCTCATCAAAATGCTCTCTCACCAGAGATATCACAATGTTCCATCACTATTCATCACAATACACCCTCATCCTTGTAATCAAAATGTTCCATGACACTGTCATCACAATGCTACATCCCCTTATCATCACAATGTTCCATGACCCCTGCCATCACAATGTTCCATAAGCCCTGTCATCAAAATGCTCCATGACCCATTCCATCCCAAAGCTCCAAGACCCCTGCCATCACAATATTCTATAACACCTGCCATCAAAATGTTCCATTACACTTTTTATCAAATTGCTGCATGACCCGGTCATCAAAATGCTCCCTGCCCTTCTCATCAAAATGCTCCATGACATGTCATCACAAAGCTCCAAGACCCTTGGCATCACAATGCTCCCTGTCATTGTCATCACAATGCTCCATGAACCCTCTCATCACATTGCTCCATGCCCTTGTCACCACAAAGCTACATGACACTTGTCATCACAATGCTCGATGCCCTTCTCATCACAATGCTCCATGCCCTTGTCATTACAGTCCTGCATGACACATGTATCACAGTGTTCCGTGCTCTTGTCATCACAATGCTCCATGCCCACTCTCATCACAATAATCCATAAACATTTCAGACCAAAGTTCCATACCCTTCTCATCACAATGCTCCATTACCCCTGTCATAACAATGCACCATGACACCTGCCATCACAATGATCTACGGCCTAGTCATCACAAGGTTCCATGATAATTCTCATCACAATGCTCAAGACCCCTGATATCACAATGCTCCATACCCTTGTCATCACAAAGCTCCATGACGCATGTCATCAGAATATTCCATGGCCTTCTCATCACAATGCTCCATGCCCTTGTCATCACAATGCTCCAAGACCCTTGTCATCACAATGCTCCATGCCCCATTTCATCTCAATGCTCCATGAAATCTGTCATCACAATGCTCCAAGACCCTTGTAATCACAATGTTCCATGCCACTTTTCATCTCAATGCTCCATGAACCCTGTCATCACAATGCACCATGCCCATCATCATAATGCTTCAGGCTATTGTCATCGCAATGAAATCAATATTCTGCATGACCCCTGTCATCATAATGCTCCAAACCCTTGTGATCACAATGCTGCATAACACGTATCATCACAACACCCCATGACGCTCATCATCACAAATATCCATGGTCTTCTCATCACAATGCTCCATGATCTTTGTCAACACAATGCTCAATACACTTGTCATCACAATGCTCCCTGACCCTTGTCGTCAGTATGCTCCTTGAACCCTGTCATGACAAGTTTCCATGCATTTTTCATCACAATGATCCATGACCATTTCATTACAATGCTCCAAGGTCCCTGTAATCACAATGCTCCATGCCCTTGTCATTCACAAAACTCCATGATGCATGTCATCAGAATGCTCCATGGACTTCTCATCACAGTGCTCTATGCCCTAGTCATAACAATGCTCCAAGACCCCTGTAATCACAATGCTCCATGCCCCTTTTCATCAGAATGCTCCATGAGACTTGCCATCACAAGTCTCCATGGTCTTCTCATCACAATGTTCCAGGACCTTGACATCACCATGATCCATTCCCTTGTCATCACAATGCTCCATGACCCCTGTCATCACAATAATCCATGAACATTTTCAGCCCAATGCTCCTCGACCTTCTCATCACAATGCACCATTGCCAATATTATCACAATGCTCCATGACCACTGTCATCACAACACTCCATGACACCTGACAACACAATGATCCAGGACTCTTGTCATCACAAAGCTCCATTCCCTTGTCGTCACAATGCTACATGACACCTGTCATCACAACTCTCTATGAACATTTTCAGCCCCGTGCTCCATGACCCTTGTCATCACAATGATCCATGGCCTTGTCATCCCAATGCTCCATGACCCCAGTATTCACAATGCTCCTTGACGCTTGTCCTCACAGTGCTCCATGACACATGACATCACAATGCTCCATGCCTTTGTCAGCAAAATGCTACATGACCTTGTCATTACAATGCTCTATGCACTTGTCATCACAATACTCCATTTCCATTGTCATCACAATCCTCCATGAACTTTGGGATCACATTGCTTCATGCCCTTGTCATCACAATGCTCCATGCTCCTTGAAATCAAAATGATCCATGACCTCTGTCATCACAATGCTCCAAACCCTTGTGATCACAATGTTCCATAACACTTGTCATCACAACGCTCCATGATGCCTGTCATCACAATACTCCATGCTCTTTTCACCGCAATGCTCTGTGACCATTGTCACCACAATTCTCAATACACTTGTCATCACAATGCTCCCTGACACTTGTCATCAGAATGCTCCTTGAACCCTGTCACGAAAAGGCTCTATGCCTTTTTCATCAGAGTGCCCCATGCCATTTTCATCACAATGCTCCATGCCATTGTCATCAAAATACTCCACAAGCTTGTCATCAGAATGCTCCATGACCCTTGTCATCACAATTCTCCATGCACTTGTCAGCACAATGCTCCCTGACCCTTGTCAACACAATGTTCCAAGCCATTGTCATCACAATGCTCCATTACCTTTGTCATCAGAATCCTCCCTGACACTTGGCATCACAATGCTCCATGCAATCCTCATCACAATGGGCCATTACATATGTGATCACAATGCTCCCTGTCACCTGTCTTCACAATACGGCATGACCTGGTCATCACAATGCTCCATGCCCTTGTCATCACAGTGTGCCATTCCAACTCTCATCGCAATACTCCATGAAAGTTATTAGACCAATGTTCCATGCCCTTGTCATCACAATGCTCCATGCCCTTGTTATCACATTGCTCCATGACGCCTGTCATCACAATGCTCCGTGACTCCAGTCATCACAATGCTTCATGACCTTTGTCATCACAATGATCCATGCCCTCGTCATCAACAGTCTCTGTGACATTTTTAACCCCAATGCTCCATGAACTTTTCATCACAATGCTCTTTGACCCTTGTCATCACAATGCTCTATGCCTTTCTCAGCACAATGCTCCATGACCCTTGTCATCACAATGCTCCATGCGCTTGTCAGCACAATGCTCCATGACACATGTCATCACAATGCACCATGCGCTTGTCATCAGAGTGCTCCACAACATTGTCATCACAATGCTCCATAAAATTTTTCATCACAATGCACCATGCACTTCTCATCAAAATGCTCTCTCACCACTGATATCACAATGCTACATCACTATTTGTCACAATACTCCCTCACCCCTGTCATCACAATGTTCCATGACTCCTGTCATCACAATGCTACATGCACTTATCATCACAATGTTCGATGATCCCTGAAATCACAATGTTCCATAACACCTGTCATCAAAATGATCCATGACACTTTTCATCAAATTGCTCCATGACCCTGTCATCAGAATGCTCCCTGCCCTTCTCATCACAATGCACAACGCCCTTGCCATCAAAATGCTCCATGACCTTTGTCATCACAAAGATCCATGACCCTTGGCATCACAGTACTCCATGTCATTGTCACCACAATGCTCCATGAACGATCTCATCACATTGCTCCATGCCCTTGTCTTCACATAGCTCCATGACACATGTCATCAGAATGCTCCATGGCCTTCTCATCACAATGCTCCTTGCCCTTGCCATCACAATGCTCCATTACCCCTGTCATAACAATGCTCCATGACCCCTGCCATCACGATGTTCCATGGCCTTGTCATCACAAGGCTCCATGACCCTTCTCATCACAATGCTCCAAGAACACTGTAATCACAATGCTCTATGTCCCTTTTCATCTCAATGATCCATGAACCCTGTCATCACAATGCACTATGCCCATCATCATAATGCTTCATGCTATTGTCATAACAACGAAATCAAAATGTTCCATGACCTCTGTCATAACAATGCTCCAAACCCTTGTGATCACAATATTCCATAACACTTGTCATCACAATGCCCCAGGATGCTCGTCATCACAGTTATGCATGGTCTTCTCATCACAATGCTCCATGACGTTCGTCATCACAATGCTCAATACACCTGTCATCAACATGCTCCCTGACACTTGTTGTCTGTATGCTCCTTGAACCTTGTCATGACAAGGCTCCATGCCTTTTTCTTCACAAAGATCCATGCCCTTTTCATCACAATGCTCCAAGTCCCATGTAATCACAATGGTCCATGCCATTGTCATCACAAAGCTCAATGAGGCATGCCATCAGAATGCTACTTGGTCTTCTCCTCACAATGCTCCATGCCCTTGTCTTCACAATGTTCCAAGACCCCTGTAATCACAATGCTCCATTCCCCTTTTAATCAGTATGCTCCATGAGACTTGTCATCACAAGGCTCCATGGTTTTGTCATCACAATGCTCCAGGACCTGGTCATCACAATGCTTCACGATCTTGTCATCAAAATTTTCAATGGCCCTTGTCATCATAATGCTCCAAACCCTAATCAACACAATGCTCCATTATATTTTTCATCACAATCCTCCATTACATTTGGTATCACAAAGCTCCATGCCATTGTCATCGCCATGGACCATGAAATATGTCATCACAATGCTCCCTGACACCTGTCTTCACAATACTCCATGACCTTATCATCACAATGCTCCATGCCCTTGTCATCACAATGCACCATGCCCACTCTCATCACAATAATCTATGAAACTTGTCAGACCAATGCTCCATGCCACTGTCATCACAATGCTCCATGCCCTTGTCATCACAATGCTCCGTGACTCCAGTCATCACAATGCTTCATAACGTTTGTCATCACAATGGTTCATGCCCGCCTCATCACAAGGCTCTGTGACCTTTGTAACCACAATGCTCCATGAAATTTTCATCACAATTCTCTGAGAAACTTGTCATCACAATGCTCCATGTCTTTGTCTGAACAATGCTCCATGACCATTGTCATCACAATGTGCCACGCGCATTTCATCACAACGTTCCATACCTTGTCATTGCAATGATCCATAAACCTTGTAATCACAATGGTCCATGCACTTCTCATCAAAATGCTCTCTCACCAGAGATATCACAATATTCCATCACTAGTCATCACAATACACCCTCATCCTTGTAATCACAATGTTCCATGACACTCTCATCACAATGCTACATCCTCTTATCATCACAATGTTCCATGACCCCTGCCATCACAATGTTCCATAAGCCCTGTCATCAAAATGCTCCATGACCCCTTCCATCCCAAAGTTCCAAGACCCCTGCCATCACAATATTCTATAACACCTGCCATCAAAATGTTCCATTACACTTTTTATCAAATTGCTGCATGACCCGGTCATCAAAATGCTCCCTGCCCTTCTCAACAAAATGCTCCATGACATGTCATCACAAAGCTCCAAGACCCTTGGCATCACAATGCTCCATGTCATTGTCATCAAATGCTCCATGAACCCTCTCATCACATTGCTCCATGCCCTTGTCATCACAAAGCTCCATGACACTTGTCATCACAATGCTCGATGCCCTTCTCATCACAGTGCTCCATGCCCTTGTCATTACAGTTCTGCATGACCCATGTATCACAGTGTTCCGTGCCCTTGTCATCACAATGCTCCATGCCCACTCTCATCACAATAATCCATGAAACATTTCAGACCAAAGTTCCATACCCTTCTCATCACAATGCTCCATTACCCCTGTCATAACAATGCACCATGACACCTGCCATCAGAATGATCCTCGGCCTAGTCATTAAAAGATTCCATGATTATTCTCATCACAATGCTCAAGACCCCTGATATCACAATGCTCCATGCCCTTGTCATCCCAATGCTCCATGACCCATGTATTCACAATGCTCCTTGACGCTTGTCATCACAGTGCTCCATGACACATGTCATCACAATGCTCCATGCCTTTGTCAGCAAAATGATACATGACCTTGTCATTACAATGCTCTATGCACTTGTCATCACAATACTCCATTTCCAGTGTCATCACAATCCTCCATGAACTTTGGGATCACATTGCTTCATGCCCTAGTCATCACAATGCTCCATGCTCCTTGAAATCAAAATGATCCATGACCTCTGTCATCACAATGCTCCAAACCCTTGTGATCACAATGTTCCATAACACTTGTCCTCACAACACTCCATGATGCCTTTCATCACAATACTCCATGCCCTTTTCATCACAATGCTCCATGACCTTTGTCACCACAATTCTCAATACACTTGTCATCACAATGCTCCCTGACACTTGTGATCAGAATGCTCCTTGAACCCTGTCACGAAAAGGCTCCATGCCTTTTTCATCACAATGCCCCATGCCATTTTCATCACAATGCTCCATGCCATTGTCATCAAAATACTCCAAAAGCTTGTCATCAGAATGCTCCATGACCCTTGTCATCACAATTTTCCATGCACTTGTCAGCGCAATGCTACCTGACCCTTGTCATCACAATGTTCCAAGCCATTGTCACCATAATGCTCCATTACCTTTGTCATCAGAATCCTCCCTGACACTTGGCATCACAAAGCTCCATGCCATCCTCATCACAATGGGCCATTACATATGTGATCACAATGCTCCCTGACACCTGTCTTCACAATACGGCATGACCTGGTCATCACAATGCTCCATGCCCTTGTCATCACAGTGTGCCATTCCAACTCTCATCGCAATACTCCATGAAAGTTATTAGACCAATGTTCCATGCCCTTGTCATCACAATGCTCCATGCCCTTGTTTCACAATGCTCCATGACCCCTGTCAGCACAATGCTCCGTGACTCCTGTCATCACAATGCTTCATGACCTTTGTCATCACAATGGTCCATGCCCTCGTCATCAACAGTCTCTGTGACCTTTTTAACCACAATGCTCCATGAACTTTTCATCACAATGCTCCATGACCCTTGTCATCACAATGCTCCATGCGCTTGTCAGCACAATGCTCCATGACACATGTCATCACAATGCACCATGCGCTTGTCATCACAGTGCTCCACAACATTGTCATCACAATGCTCCATAAAATTTGTCATCACAATGTTCCATGCACTTCTCATCAAAATGCTCTCTCACCACTGATATCACAATGCTACATCACTATTTGTCACAATACTCCCTCACCCCTGTCATCACAATGTTCCATGACTCCTGTCATCACAATGCTACATGCACTTATCATCACAATGTTCGATGACCCCTGAAATCACAATGTTCCCTAACACCTGTCATCAAAATGTTCCATGACACTTTTCATCAAATTGCTCCATGACCCTGTCATCAGAATGCTCCCTGCCCTTCTCATCACAATGCACAACGGCCTTGCCATCAAAATGCTCCATGACCTTTGTCATCACAAAGATCCATGACCCTTGGCATCACAATGCTCCATGTCATTGTCATCACAATGCTCCATGAACGCTCTCATCACAATGCTCCAAGCCCTGGCCATCACAATGCTCCATTACACCTGTCATAACAATGCTCCATGACCCCTGCCATCACGATGATCCATGGCCTTGTCATCACAAGGCTCCATGACCCTTCTCATCACAATGCTCTATGCCCCTTTTCATCTCAATGATCCATGAACCCCGTCATCACAATTCACTATGCCCATCATCATAATGCTTCATGCTATTGTCATAACAACGAAATCAAAATGTTCCATGACCTCTGTCATAACAATGCTCCAAACCCTTGTGATCACAATATTCCATAACTCTTGTCATCACAATGCCCCAGGATGCTCGTCATCACAATTATCCATGGTCTTCTCATCACAATGCTCCATGACCTTCGTCATCACAATGCTCAATACACTTGTCATCAACATGCTCCCTGACACTAGTTGTCTGTATGCTCCTTGAACCCTGTCATGACAAGGCTCCATGCCTTTTTCATCACAATGATCTATGCCCTTTTCATCACAATGCTCCAAGTCCCATGTAATCACAATGGTCCATGCCATTGTCATCGCCATGGACCATGACATATGACATCACAATGCTCCCTGACACCTGTCTTCACAATACTCCATGACCTTATCATGACAATGCTCCATGCCTTTGTCATCACAATGCACCATGCCCACTCTCATCACAATAATCTATGAAACTTGTGAGACCAATGCTCATTGCCACTGTCATCACAATGCTCCATGCACTTGTCATCACAATGCTCCATGACCCCTGTCATCACAATGCTCCGTGACTCCAGTCATCACAGTGCTTCATAACGTTTGTCATCACAATGGTCCATGCCCGCGTCATCACAAGGCTCTGTGACTTTGTAACCACAATGCTCCATGAACTTTCATCACAATTCTCTGAGAAACTTGTCATCACAATGCTCCATGTCTTTGACAGAACAATGCAACATGACAATTGTCATCACAATGTGCCATGCGCATTTCATCACAATGTTCCAAACCTTGTCATTGCAATGCTCCATAAACCTTGTAATCACAATGGTCCATGCATTTCTCATCAAAATGCTCTCTCACCAGAGATATCACAATGTTCCATCAATAGTCATCACAATACACCATCGTCCTTGTAATCACATTGTTCCATGACACTCTCATCACAATGCTACGTCCCCTTATCATCACAATGTTCCATGACCCCTGCCATCACAATGTTCCATAAGCCCTGTCATCAAAATGCTCCATGACCCTTTCCATCCCAAACCTCCAAGTCCCCTGACATCACAATGTTCTATAACCCCTGCCATCAAAATATTCCATTACACTTTTTATCATATTGCTACATGACCCGGTCATCAAAATGTTCCCTGCCCTTCTCATCAAAATGCTCCATGACTTGTCATCACAAAGCTCCAAGACCCTTGGCATCACAATGCTCCATGTCATTGTCATCACAATGCTCCATGAACACTCTCATCACATTGCTCCATGCCCTTGTCATCACACAGCTCCGTGACACTTGTCGTCACAATGCTCGATGCCTTTCTCATCACAATGCTCCATGCCCTTGTCATTACAGTCCTACAAGACCCATGTATCACAGTGTTCCGTGCCCTTGTCATCACAATGCTCCATGCCCACTCTCATCACAATAATCCATGAAACCTTTCAGACCATATTTCTATACGCTTCTCATCACAATGCTCCATTACCCCTGTCATAACAATGCACCATGACACCTGCCATCACAATGCACCATGACACCTGCCATCACAATGATCCACGGCCAAGTCATCACAAGGTTCCATGATAATTCTCATCACAATGCTCAAGACCCCTGATATCACCATGCTCCATGCCCTGGTCATCACAAAGCTCCATGACCCCTGTCATCAAAATAATCCATGAACATTTTCAGCCCAATGCTCCACGACCTTCTCATCACAATGCTCCATTGCCAATATCATCACAGTGCTCCATGACCACTGTCATCACAACACTCAATGACACCTGACAACACAATGATCCAGGACTCTTGTCATCACAATGCTCCATTCCCTTGTCGTCACAATGCTACATGACACCTGTCATCACAACTCTCCATGAACATTTTCAGCCCAGTGCTCCATGACCCTTGTAATCACAATGATCCATGCCCTTGTAATCCCAATGCTCCATGACACCTGTATTCACAATGCTCCTTGACGCTTGTCATCACAGTGCTCCATGAAACATGTCATCACAATGCGCCATGCCTTTGTCAGCAAACTGCTACATGACCTTGTCATTACAATGCTCTATGCACTTGTCATCACAATACTCCATTTCCATTGTCATCACAATCCTCCATGAACTTTGGGATCACATTGCTTCATGCCCTTGTCATCACAATGCTCCATGCTCCTTGAAATCAAAATGATCCATGACCTCTGTCATCACAATGCTCCAAACCCTTGTGATCACAATGTTCCATAACACTTGTCATCACAACGCTCCATGATGCCTGTCATCACAATACTCCATGCCCTTTTCATCACAATGTTCCATGACCTTTGTCACCAGAATTCTCAATACACTTGTCATCACAATGCTCCCTGACACTTGTCATCAGAATGCTCCTTGAACCCTGTCACGAAAAGGATCCATGCCTTTTTCATCACAATGCCCCATGCAGTTTTCATCACAATGCTCCATGCCATTGTCATCAAAATACTCCACAAGCTTGTCATCAGAATGCTTCATGACCCTTGTCATCACAATTCTCCATGCACTTGTCAGCACAATGCTCCCTGACCCTTGTCATCACAATGCTCCAAGCCATTGTCATCACAATGCTCCATTACCTTTGTGATCAGAATCCTCCCTGACACTTGGCATCACAATGCTCCATGCCATCCTCATCACAATGGTCCATTACATATGTGATCCCAATGCTGCCTGACACCTGTCTTCACAATACGGCATGACCTGGTCATCACAATGCTCCATGCCCTTGTCATCACAGTGTGCCATTCCAACTCTCATCGCAATACTCCATGAAAGTTATTAGACCAATGTTCCATGCCCTTG
The DNA here is from genome assembly GCF_025265405.1 of Mesoplodon densirostris. Taxonomy (NCBI): domain Eukaryota; kingdom Metazoa; phylum Chordata; class Mammalia; order Artiodactyla; family Ziphiidae; genus Mesoplodon; species Mesoplodon densirostris. Next base: position 8,728,410 of record NW_026778195.1, on the reverse strand, counting down.
TCATCACAATGCTCCATGCCCTTGTTATCACAATGCTCCATGAACCCTGTCATCTCAATGCTCCGTGACTCCAGTCATCACAATGATTCATGACCTTTGTCATCACAATGGTCCATGCCTTCGTCATCAACAGTCTCTGTGACCATTTTAACCACAGTGCTCCATGAACTTTTCATCACAATGCTCTTTGACCCTTGTCATCACAATGCTCTATGCCTTTCTCAGCACAATGCTCCATGACCCTTGTCATCACAATGTTCCATGTGCTTGTCAGCACAATGATCCATGACACATGTCATCACAATGCACCATGCGCTTGTCATCACAGTGCTCCACAACATTGTCATCACAATGCTCCATAAAATTTGTCATCACAATGCTCCATGCACTTCTCATCAAAATGCTCTCTCACAACTGATATCACAATGCTACATCATTATTTGTCACAATACTACCTCAACCCTGTAATCACAATGTTCCATGACACTGTCATCACAATGCTACATCCCCTTATCATCACAATGTTCCATGACACTGTCATCACAATGTTCCATAAGCCCTGTCATCAAAATGCTCCATGACCCTTTCCATCCCAACGATCCAAGATCCCTGACATCAAAATGTTCTATAACCCCTGCCATCAAAATGTTCCATTACACTTTTTATCAAATTGCTGCATGACCCGGTCATCAAAATGCTCCCTGCCCTTCTCATCAAAATGCTCCATGACTTGTCATCACAAAGCTCCAAGACCCTTGGCATCACAATGCTCCATGTCATTGTCATCACAATGCTCCATGAACCCTCTCATCACATTGCTCCATGCCCTTGTCATCACACAGCTCCATGACACTTGTCATCACAATGCTCGATGCCCTTCTCATCACAATGCTCCATGCCCTTGTCATTACAGTCCTGCATGACCCATGTATCACAGTGTTCCGTGCACTTGTCATCACAATGCTCCATGCCCACTCTCATCACAATAATCCATGAAACATTTCAGACCAAAGTTCCATACCCTTCTCATCACAATGCTCCATTACCCCTGTCATAACAATGCACCATGACACCTGACATAACAATGATCAACGGCCTAGTCATCACAAGGTTCCATGATAATTCTCATCACAATGCTCAAGACCCCTGATACCACAATGCTCCATGCACTTGTCATCACAAAGCTCCATGACGCATGTCATCAGAATGTTCCATGGCCTTCTCATCACAATGCTCCATGCCCTTGTCATCACAATGCTCCAAGACCCTTGTCATCACAATGCTCCATGCCCCATTTCATCTCAATGCTCCATGAAATCTGTCATCACAATGCTCCGAGACCCTTGTAATCACAATGCTCCATGCACCTTTTCATCTCAATGCTCCATGAACCCTGTCATCACAATGCACCATGCCCATCATCATAATGCTTCAGGCTATTGTCATCACAATGAAATCAATATTCTGCATGACCCCTGTCATCATAATGCTCCAAACCCTTGTGATCACAATGTTGCATAACACGTATAATCACAACAGCCCATGACGCTCATCATCACAATTATCCATGGTCTTCTCATCACAATGCTCCATGATCTTTGTCATCACAATGCTCAATACACTTGTCATCACAATACTCCCTGACCCTTGTCGTCAGTATGCTCCTTGAACCCTGTCATGACAAGTTTCCATGCATTTTTCATCACAATGATCCATGACCATTTCATCACAATGCTCCAAGGTCCCTGTAATCACAATGCTCCATGCCCTTGTCATCACAAAACTCCATGACGCATGTCATCAGAATGCTCCATGGACTTCTCATCACCATGCTCAATGCCCTAGTCATAACAATGCTCCAAGACCCCTGTAATCACAATGCTCCATGCCCCTTTTCATCAGAATGCTCCAGGAGACTTGCCATCACAAGTCTCCATGGTCTTCTCATCACAATGTTCCAGGACCTTGACATCACCATGATCCATTCCCTTGTCATCACAATGCTCCATGACCCCTGTCATCACAATAATCCATGAACATTTTCAGCCCAATGATCCACGACTTTCTCATCACAATGCTCCATTGCCAATATCATCACAATGCTCCATGACCACTGTCATCACAACACTCCATGACAACTGACAACACAATGATCCAGGACTCTTGTCATCACAATGCTCCATTAAATTGTCGTCACAATGCTACCTGACACCTGTCATCACAACTCTCCATGAACATTTTTAGCCCAGTGCTCCATGACCCTTGTCATCACAATGATCCATGCCCTTGTCATCCCAATGCTCCATGACCCCTGTATTCACAATGCTCCTTGACGCTTGTCATCACAGTGCTCCATGACACATGTCATCACAATGCTCCATGCCTTTGTCAGCAAAATGCTACATGACCTTGTCATTACAATGCTCTATGCACTTGGCATCACAATACTCCATTTCCATTGTCATCACAATCCTCCATGAACTTTGGGATCACATTGCTTCATGCCCTTGTCATCACAATGCTCCATGCTCCTTGAAATCAAAATGATCCATGACCTCTGTCATCACAATGCTCCAAACCCTTGTGATCACAATGTTCCATAACACTTGTCATCACAAAGCTCCATGATGCCTGTCATCACAATACTCCATGCCCTTTTCATCACAATGCTCCATGACTTTTGTCACCAGAATTATCAATACACTTGTCATCACAATGCTCCCTGACACTTGTCATCAGAATGCTCCTTGAACCCTGTCACGAAAAGGCTCCATGCCTTTTTCATCACAATGCCCCATGCCATTTTCATCACAATGCTCCATGCCATTGTCATCAAAATACTCCACAAGCTTGTCATCAGAATGCTCCATGACCCTTGTCATCACAATTCTCCATGCACTTGTCAGCACAATGCTCCCTGACCATTGTCATCACAATGATCCAAGCCATTGTCATCACAATGCTCCATTACCTTTGTCATCAGAATCCTCCCTGACACTTGGCATCACAATGCTCCATGCCATCCTCATCACAATGGGCCATTACATATGTGATCACAATGCTCCCTGACACCTGTCTTCACAATACGGCATGACCTGGTCATCACAATGCTCCATGCCCTTGTCATCACAGTGTGCCATTCCAACTCTCATCGCAATACTCCATGAAAGTTATTAGACCAATGTTCCATGCCCTTGTCATCACAATGCTCCATGCCCTTCTTTCACAATGCTCCATGACCCCTGTCATCACAATGCTCCGTGACTCCAGTCATCACAATGCTTCATGACCTTTGTCATCACAATGGTCCATGCCCTCGTCATCAACAGTCTCTGTGACATTTTTAACAACAATGCTCCATGAACTTTTCATCACAATGCTCTTTGACCCTTGTCATCACAATGCTCTATGCCTTTCTCAGCACAATGCTCCATGACCCTTGTCATCACAATGCTCCATGCGCTTGTCAGCACAATGCTCCATGACACATGTCATCACAATGCACCATGCGCTTGTCATCACAGTGCTCCACAACATTGTCATCACAATGCTCCATAAAATTTGTCATCACAATGCTCCATGCACTTCTCATCAAAATGCTCTCTCACCACTGATATCACAATGCTACATCACTATTTGTCACAATACTCCCTCACCCCTGTCATCACAATGTTCCATGACTCCTGTCATCACAATGCTACATGCACTTATCATCACAATGTTCGATGATCCCTGAAATCACAATGTTCCATAACACCTGTCATCAAAATGTTCAATGCCACTTTTCATCAAATTGCTCCATGACCCTGTCATCAGAATGCTCCCTGCACTTCTCATCACAATGCACAACGCCCTTGCCAACAAAATGCTCCATGACCTTTGTCATCACAAAGATCCATGACACTTGGCAACACAGTGCTCCATATCATTGTCATCACAATGCTCCATAAACGATCTCATCACATTGCTCCATGCCCTTGTCTTCACATAGCTCCATGACACATGTCATCAGAATGCTCCATGGCCTTCTCATCACAATGCTCCTTGCCCTTGCCATCACAATGCTCCATTACCCCTGTCATAACAATGCTCCATGACCCCTGCCATCACGATGTTCCATGGCCTTGTCATCACAAGGCTCCATGACCCTTCTCATCACAATGCTCCAAGAACACTGTAATCACAATGCTCTATGCCCCTTTTCATCTCAATGATCCATGAACCCTGTCATCACAATGCACTATGCCCATCATCATAATGCTTCATGCTATTGTCATAACAACGAAATCAAAATGTTCCATGACCTCTGTCATAACAATGCTCCAAACCCTTGTGATCACAATATTCCATAACACTTGTCATCACAATGCCCCAGGATGCTCGTCATCACTATTATCCATGGTCTTCTCATCACAATGCTCCATGACCTTCGTCATCACAATGTTCAATACACTTGTCATCAACATGCTCCCTGACACTTGTTGTCTGTATGATCCTTGAACCTTGTCATGACAAGGCTCCATGCCTTTTTCTTCACAATGATCCATGCCCTTTTCATCACAATGCTCCAAGTCCCATGTAATCACAATGGTCCATGCCATTGTCATCACAAAGCTCAATGACGCATGCCATCAGAATCCTCCTTGGTCTTCTCCTCACAATGCTCCCTGCCCTTGTCTTTACAATGTTCCAAGACCCCTGTAATCACAATGCTCCATTCCCCTTTTAATCAGTATGCTCCATGAGACTTGTCATCACAAGGCTCCATGGTTTTGTCATCAAATGCTCCAGGACCTTGTCATCACAATGCTTCACGACCTTGTCATCAAAATTTTCAATGGCCCTCGCTATCATAATGCTCCAAACCCTAATCATCACAATGCTCGATTATATTTGTCATCACAAACCTCCATTACATTTGGTATCACAAAGCTCCATGCCATTGTCATCGCCATGGACCATGACATATGTCATCACAATGCTCCCTGACACCTGTCTTCACAATACTCCATGACCTTATCATCACAATGCTCCATGCCCTTGTCATCACAATGCACCATGCCCTCTCTCATCACAATAATCTATGAAACTTGTCAGACCAATGCTCCATGCCACTGTCATCACAATGCTCCATGCCCTTGTCATCACAATGCTCCGTGACTCCAGTCATCACAATGCTTCATAACGTTTGTCATCACAATGGTCCAGGCCCGCGTCATCACAAGGCTCTGTGACTTTTGTAACCACAATGCTCCATGAACTTTTCATCACAATTCTCTGAGAAACTTGTCATCACAATGCTCCATGTCTTTGTCAGAACAATGCTCCATGACCATTGTCATCACAATGTGCCACGCGCATTTCATCACAACGTTCCATACCTTGTCATTGCAATGATCCATAAACCTTGTAATCACAATGGTCCATGCACTTCTCATCAAAATGCTCTCTCACCAGAGATATCACAATATTCCATCACTAGTCATCACAATACACCCTCATCCTTGTAATCACAATGTTCCATGACACTGTCATCACAATGCTACATCCCCTTATCATCACAATGTTCCATGACCCCTGCCATCACAATGTTCCATAAGCCCTGTCATCAAAATGCTCCATGACCCATTCCATCCCAAAGCTCCAAGACCCCTGCCATCACAATATTCTATAACACCTGCCATCAAAATGTTCCATTACACTTTTTATCAAATTGCTGCATGACCCGGTCATCAAAATGCTCCCTGCCCTTCTCATCAAAATGCTCCATGACATGTCATCACAAAGCTCCAAGAACCTTGGCATCACAATGCTCCATGTCATTGTCATCACAATGCTCCATGAAACCTCTCATCACATTGCTCCATGCCCTTGTCATCACAAAGCTCCATGACACTTGTCATCACAATGCTCGATGCCCTTCTCATCACAATGCTCCATGCCCTTTTCATTACAGTCCTGCATGACCCATGTATCACAGTGTTCCGTGCCCTTGTCATCACAATGCTCCATGCCCACTCTCATCACAATAATCCATGAAATATTTCAGACCAAAGTTCCATACCCTTCTCATCACAATGCTCCATTACCCCTGTCATAACAATGCACCATGACACCTGCCATCAAAATGATCCACGGCCTAGTCATCACAAGGTTCCATGATAATTCTCATCACAATGCTCAAGACCCCTGATATCATAATGCTCCATGCCCTTGTCATCACAAAGCTCCATGACGCATGTCATCAGAATGTTCCATGGCCTTCTCATCACAATGCTCCATGCCCTTGTCATCACAATGCTCCAAGACCCTTGTCATCACAATGCTCCATGCCCCATTTCATCTCAATGCTCCATGAAATCTGTCATCACAATGCTCCGAGACCCTTGTAATCACAATGCGCCATGCCCCTTTTCATCACAATGCTCCATGAACCCTGTCATCAAAATGCACCATGCCCATCATCATAATGCTTCAGGCTATTGTCATCACAATGAAATCAATATTCTGCATGACCTCTGTCATCATAATGCTCCAAACCCTTGTGATCACAATGTTGCATAACACGTATCATCACAACACCCCATGACGCTCATCATCACAATTATCCATGGTCTTCGCATCACAATGCTCCATGATCTTTGTCATCACAATTCTCAATACACTTGTCATCACAATGCTCCCTGACCCTTGTCGTCAGTATGCTCCTTGAAGCCTGTCATGACAAGTTTCCATGCATTTTTCATCACAATGATCCATGACCATTTCATCACAATGCTCCAAGGTCCCTGTAATCACAATGCTCCATGCCCTTGTCATCACAAAACTCCATGACGCATGTCATCAGAATGCTCCTTGAACCCTGTCACGAAAAGGCTCCATGCCTTTTTCATCACAATGCCCCATGCCATTTTCATCACAATGTTCCATGCCATTGTCATCGAAATACTCCACAAGCTTGTCATCAGAATGCTCCATGACCCTTGTCATCACAATTCTCCATGCACTTGTCAGCACAATGCTCCCTGACCCTTGTCATCACAATGATCCAAGCCATTGTCATCACAATGCTCCATTACCTTTGTCATCAGAATCCTCCCTGACACTTGGCATCACAATGCTCCATGCCATCCTCATCACAGTGGGCCATTACATATGTGATCAAAATGCTCCCTGACACCTGTCTTCACAATACGGCATGACCTGGTCATCACAATGCTCCATGCCCTTGTCATCACAGTGTGCCATTCCAACTCTCATGGCAATACTCCATGAAAGTTATTAGACCAATGTTCCATGCCCTTGTCATCACAATGCTCCATGCCCTTGTTTCACAATGCTCCATGACCCCTGTCAACACTGCTCCGTGACTCCAGTCATCACAATGCTTCATGACCTTTTTCATCACAATGGTCCATGCCCTCGTCATCAACAGTCTCTGTGACCCTTTTAACCACAATGCTCCATGAACTTTTCATCACAATGCTCTTTGACCCTTGTCATCACAATGCTCTATGCCTTTATCAGCACAATGCTCCATGACCCTTGTCATCACAATGCTCCATGCGCTTGTCAGCACAATGCTCCATGACACATGTCATCACAATGCACCATGCGCTTGTCATCACAGTGCTCCACAACATTGTCATCACAATGCTCCATAAAATTTGTCATCACAATGCACCATGCACTTCTCATCAAAATGCTCTCTCACCACTGATATCACAATGCTACATCACTATTTGTCACAATACTCCCTCACCCCTGTCATCACAATGTTCCATGACTCCTCTCATCACAATGCTACATGCACTTATCATCACAATGTTCGATGATCCCTGAAATCACAATGTTCCATAACACCTGTCATCAAAATGTTCCATGACACTTTTCATCAAATTGCTCCATGACGCTGTCATCAGAATGCTCCCTGCCCTTCTCATCACAATGCACAACACCCTTGCCAACGAAATGCTCCATGACCTTTGTCATCTCAAAGATCCATGACACTTGGTATCACAGTGCTCCATGTCATTGTCATCACAATGCTCCATGAACGATATCATCACATTGCTCCATGGCCTTGTCTTCACATAGCTCCATGACACATGTCATCAGAATGCTCCATGGCCTTCTCATCACAATGCTCCATGCCCTTGCCATCACAATGCTCCATTACCCCTGTCATAACAATGCTCCATGACCCCTGCCATCACGATGTTCCATGGCCTTGTCATCACAAGGCTCCATGACCATTCTCATCACAATGCTCCAAGAACACTGTAATCACAATGCTCTATGGCCCTTTTCATCTCAATGATCCATGAACCCTGTCATCACAATGCACTATGCCCATCATCATAATGCTTCATGCTATTGTCATAACAACGAAATCAAAATGTTCCATGACCTCTGTCATAACAATGCTCCAAACCCTTGTGATCACAATATTCCATAACACTTGTCATCACAATGCCCCAGGATGCTCGTCATCACAATTATCCATGGACTTCTCATCACAATGCTCCATGACCTTCGTCATCACAATGCTCAATACACCTGTCATCAACATGCTCCCTGACACTTGTTGTCTGTATGCTCCTTGAACCTTGTCATGACAAGGCTCCATGCCTTTTTCATCACAATGATCCATGCCCTTTTCATCACAATGCTCCAAGTCCCATGTAATCACAATGGTCCATGCCATTGTCATCACAAAGCTCAATGACGCATGCCATCAGAATGCTCCTTGATCTTCTCCTCACAATGCTCCATGCCCTTGTCTTCACAATGTTCCAAGACCCCTGTAATCACAATGCTCCATTCCCCTTTTAAACAGTATGCTCCATGAGACTTGTCATCACAAGGCTCCATGGTTTTGTCATCACAATGCTCCAGGACCTTTTCATCATAATGCTTCACGACCTTGTCATCAAAATTTTCAATGGCCCTTGTCATCATAATGCTCCAAACCCTAATCATCACAATGCTCCATTATATTTGTCATCACAATCCTCCATTACATTTGGTATCACAAAGCTCCATGCCATTGTCATCGCCATGGACCATGACATATGTCATCACAATGCTCCCTGACACCTGTCTTCACAATACTCCATGACCTTATCATCACAATGCTCCATGCCCTTGTCATCACAATGCACCATGACCACTCTCATCACAATAATCTATGAAACTTGTCAGACCAATGCTCCATGCCCTTGTCATCACAATGCTCCATGACTCCATTCATCACAATGCTTCATAACGTTTGTCATCACAATGGTCCATGCCCGCGTCATCACAAGGCTCTGTGACGTTTGTAACCACAATGCTCCATGAACTTTTCATCACAATTCTCTAAGAAACTTGTCATCACAATGCTCCATGTCTTTGTCAGAACAATGCTCCATGACCATTGTCATCACAATGTGCCACGCGCATTTCATCACAACGTTCCATACCTTGTCATTGCAATGCTCCATAAACCTTGTAATCACAATGGTCCATGCACTTCTCATCAAAATGCTCTCTCACCAGAGATATCACAATATTCCATCACTAGTCTTCACAATACACCCTCATCCTTGTAATCACAATATTCCATGACACTGTCATCACAATGCTACATCCCCTTATCATCACAATGTTCCATGACACCTGCCATCACAATGTTCCATAAGCCCTGTCATCAAAATGCTCCATGACCCATTCCATCCCAAAGCTCCAAGACACCTGCCATCACAATATTCTATAACACCTGCCATCAAAATGTTCCATTACACTTTTTATCAAACTGCTGCATGACCCGGTCATCAAAATGCTCCCTGCCCTTCTCATCAAAATGCTCCATGACATGTCATCACAAAGCTCCAAGACCCTTGTCATCACAATGCTCCATGCCCACTCTCATCACAATAATCCATGAAACATTTCAGACCAAAGTTCCATACCCTTCTCATCACAATGCTCCATTACACCTGTCATAACAATGCACCATGACACCTGCCATCACAATGATCCACGGCCTAGTCATCACAAGGTTCCATGATAATTCTCATCACAATGCTCAAGAACCCTGATATCACAATGCTCCATGCCCTTTTCATCACAAAGCTCCATGACGCATGTCATCAGAATGTTCCATGGCCTTCTCATCACAATGCTCCTTGCCCTTGTCATCACAATGCTCCAAGACCCTTGTCATCACAATGCTCCATGCCCCATTTCATCTCAATGCTCCATGAAATCTGTCATCACAATGCTCCGAGACCCTTGTAACCACAATGCTCCATGCCCCTTTTCATCTCAATGCTCCATGAACCCTGTCATCAAAATGCACCATGCCCATCATCATAATGCCTCAGGCTATTGTCATCACAATGAAATCAATATTCTGCATGACCTCTGTCATCATAATGCTCCAAACCCTTGTGATCACAATGTTGCATAACACGTATCATCACAACACCCCATGACGCTCATCATCATAATTATCCATGGTCTTCTCATCACAATGCTCCATGATCTTTGTCATCACAATTCTCAATACACTTGTCATCACAATGCTCCCTGACCCTTGTCGTCAGTATGCTCCTTGAAGCCTGTCATGACAAGTTTCCATGCATTTTTCATCACAATGATCCATGACCATTTCATCACAATGCTCCAAGGTCCCTGTAATCACAATGCTCCATGCCCTTGTCATCACAAAACTCCATGACGCATGTCATCAGAATGCTCCATGGCCTTCTCATCACAATGCTCTATGCCCTAGTCATAACAATGCTCCAAGACCCCTGTAATCGCAATGCTCCATGCCCCTTTTCATCAGAATGCTCCAGGAGACTTGCCATCACAAGTCTCCATGGTCTTCTCATCACAATGTTCCAGGACCTTGACATCACCATGATCTATTCCCTTGTCATCACAATGCTCCATGACCCCTGTCATCACAATAATCCATGAACATTTTCAGCCCAATGCTCCACGACCTTCTCATCACAATGCTCCATTGCCAATATCATCACAATGCTCCATGACCACTGTCATCACAACACTCCATGACACCTGACAACACAATGATCCAGGACTCTTGTCATCACAAAGCTCCATTCCCTTGTCATCACAATGCTACATGACACCTGTCATCACAACTCTCTATGAACATTTTCAGCCCAGTGCTCCATGACCCTTGTCATCACAATGATCCAAGCCCTTGTCATCCCAATGCTCCAGGACCCCAGTATTCACAGTGCTCCTTGACGCTTGTCCTCACAGTGCTCCATGACACATGACATCACAATGCTCCATGCCTTTGTCAGCAAAATGCTACATGAACTTGTCATTACAATGCTCTATGCGCTTGTCATCACTATACTCCTTTTCCATTGTCATCACAATCCTCCATGAACTTTGGGATCACATTGCTTCATGCCCTTGTCATCACAATGCTCCATGCTCCTTGAAATCAAAATGATCCATGACCTCTGTCATCACAATGCTCCAAACCCTTGTGATCACAATGTTCCATAACACTTGTCATCACAAAGCTCCATGATGCCTGTCATCACAATACTCCATGCCCTTTTCATCACAATGCTCCATGACCTTTGTCACCAGAATTCTCAATACACTTGTCATCACAATGCTCCCTGACACTTGTCATCAGAATGCTCCTTGAACCCTGTCACGAAAAGGCTCCATGCCTTTTTCATCACAATGCCCCATGCCATTTTCATCACAATGCTCCATGCCATTGTCATCAAAATACTCCACAAGCTTGTCATCAGAATGCTCCATGACCCTTGTCATCACAAATCTCCATGCACTTGTCAGCACAATGCTCCCCGACCCTTGTCATCACAATGCTCCAAGACATTGTCATCACAATGCTCCATTACCTTTGTCATCAGAATCCTCCCTGACACTTGGCATCACAATGCTCCATGCCATCCTCATCACAATGAGCCATTACATATGTGATCACAATGCTCCCTGACACCTGTCTTCACAATACGGCACGACCTGGTCATCACAATGCTCCATGCCCTTGTCATCACAGTGTGCCATTCCAACTCTCATCGCAATAATCCATGAAAGTTATTAGACCAATGTTCCATGCCCTTGTCATCACAATGCTCCATGCCCTTGTTTCACAATGCTCCATGACCTCTGTCATCACAATGCTCCGTAACTCCAGTCATCACAATGCTTCATGACCTTTGTCATCACAATGGTCCATGCCCGCGTCATCACAAGGCTCTGTGACCTTTGTAAACACAATGCTCCATGAACTTTTCATCACAATTCTCTGAGAAACTTGTCATCACAATGCTCCATGTCTTTGTCAGAACAATGCTCCATGACCATTGTCATCACAATGTGCCACGTGCATTTCATCACAACGTTCCATACCTTGTCATTGCAATGCTCCATAAACCTTGTAATCACAATGGTCCATGCACTTCTCATCAAAATGCTCTCTCACCAGAGATATCACAATGTTCCATCACTATTCATCACAATACAACCTCAGCCTTGTAATCACAATGTTCCATGACACTGTCATCACAATGCTACATCCCCTTATCATCACAATGTTCCATGACCCCTGCCATCACAATGTTCCATAAGCCCTGTCATCAAAATGCTCCATGACCCATTCCATCCCAAAGCTCCAAAACACCTGCCATCACAATATTCTATAACACCTGCCATCAAAATGTTCCATTACACTTTTTATCAAATTGCTGCATGACCCGGTCATCAAAATGCTCCCTGCCCTTCTCATCAAAATGCTCCATGACATGTCATCACAAAGCTCCAAGACCCTTGGCATCACAATGCTCTATGTCATTGTCATCACAATGCTCCATGAACCCTCTCATCACATTGCTCCATTCCCTTGTCATCATAAAGCTCCATGACACTTGTCATCACAATGCTCGATGCCCTTCTCATCACAATGCTCCATGCCCTTGTCATTATAGTCCTGCATGACGCATGTATCACAGTGTTCCGTGCCCTTGTCATCACAATGCTCCATGCCCACTCTCATCACAATAATCCATGAAACATTTCAGACCAAAGTTCCATACCCTTCTCATCACAATGCTCCATTACCCCTGTCATAACAATGCACCATGACACCTGCCATCACAATGATCCACGGCCTAGTCATCACAAGGTTCCATGATAATTCTCATCACAATGCTCAAGACCCCTGATATCACAATGCTCCATGCCCTTGTCATCACAAACCTCCATGACGCATGTCATCAGAATGTTCCATGGCCTTCTCATCACAATGCTCCATGCCCTTGTCATCACAATGCTCCAAGACCCTTGTCATCACAATGCTCCATGCCCCATTTCATCTCAATGCTCCATGAAATCTGTCATCACAATGCTCCAAGACCCTTGTAATCACAATGCTCCATCCCCCTTTTCATCTCAATGCTCCATGAACCCTGTCATCACAATGCACCATGCCCATCATCATAATGTTTCAGGCTATTGTCATCACAATGAAATCCATATTCTGCATGACCTCTGTCATCATAATGCTCCAAACCCTTGTGATCACAATGCTGCATAACACGTATCATCACAACACCCCATGACGCTCATCATCACAAATATCCATGGACTTCTCATCACAATGCTCCATGATCTTTGTCATCACAATGCTCAATACACTTGTCATCACAATGCTCCCTGACCCTTGTCGTCAGTATGCTCCTTGAAGCCTGTCATGACAAGTTTCCATGCATTTTTCATCACAATGATCCATGACCATTTCATCACAATGCTCCAAGGTCCCTGTAATCACAATGCTCCATGCCCTTGTCATCACAAAACTCCATGATACATGTCATCAGAATGCTCCATGGACTTCTCATCACAGTGCTCTATGCCCTAGTCATAACAATGCTCCAAGACCCCTGTAATCACAATGCTCCATGCCCCTTTTCATCAGAATGCTCCATGAGACTTGCCATCACAAGTCTCCAAGGTCTTCTCATCACAATGTTCCAGGACCTTGACATCACCATGATCCATTCCCTTGTCATCAAAATGCTCCATGACCACTGTCTTCACAATAATCCATGAACATTTTCAGCCCAATGCTCCACGATCTTCTCATCACAATGCACCATTGCCAATATCATCACAATGCTCCATGACCACTGTCATCACAACACTCCATGACACCTGACAACACAATGATCCAGGACTCTTGTCATCACAAAGCTCCATTCCCTTGTCGTCACAATGCTACATGACACCTGTCATCACAACTCTCCATGAATATTTTCAGCCCAGTGCTCCATGACCCTTGTCATCACAATGATCCATGCCCTTGTCATCCCAATGCTCCATGACCCCAGTATTCACAATGCTCCTTGACGCTTGTCCTCCCAGTGCTCCATGACACATGACATCACAATGCTCCATGCCTTTGTCAGCAAAATGCTACATGACCTTGTCATTACAATGCTCTATGCACTTGTCATCACAATACTCCTTTTCCATTGTCATCACAATCCTCCATGAACTTTGGGATCACATTGCTTCATGCCCTTGTCATCACAATGCTCCATGCTCCTTGAAATCAAAATGATCCATGACCTCTGTCATCACAATGCTCCAAACCCTTGTGATCACAATGTTCCATAACACTTGTAATCACAACGCTCCATGATGCCTGTCATCACAATACTCCATGCTCTTTTCATCGCAATGCTCTGTGACCATTGTCACCACCATTCTCAATACACTTGTCATCACAATGCTCCCTGACACTTGTCATCAGAATGCTCCTTGAACCCTGTCACGAAAAGGCTCCATGCCTTTTTCATCACAATGCCCCATGCCATTTTCATCACAATGCTCCATGCCATTGTCATCAAAATACTCCACAAGCTTGTCATCAGAATGCTCCATGACCCTTGTCATCACAATTCTCCATGCACTTGTCAGCACAATGCTCCCTGACCCTTGTCATCACAATGCTCCAAGCCATTGTCATCACAATGCTCCATTACCTTTGTCATCAGAATCCTCCCTGACACTTGGCAGCACAATGCTCCATGCCATCCTCATCACAATGGGCCATTACATATGTGATCACAATGCTCCCTGTCACCTGTCTTCACAATACGGCATGACCTGGTCATCACAATGCTCCATGCCCTTGTCATCACAGTGTGCCATTCCAACTCTCATCGCAATACTCCATGAAGGTTATTAGACCAATGTTCCATGCCCTTGTCATCACAATGCTCCATGCCATTGTTATCACAATGCTCCATGACACCTGTCATCACAATGCTCCGTGACTCCAGTCATCACAATGCTTCATGACCTTTGTCATCACAATGGTCCATGCCCTCGTCATCAACAGTCTCTGTGACCTTTTTAACCACAATGCTCCATGAACTTTTCATCACAATGCTCTTTGACCCTTGTCATCACAATACTCTATGCCTTTCTCAGCACAATGCTCCATGACCCGTGTCATCACAATGCTCCATGCGCTTGTCAGCACAATGCTCCATGACACATGTCATCACAATGCACCATGCGCTTGTCATCACAGTGCTCCACAACATTGTCATCACAATGCTCCATAAAATTTGTCATCACAATGCTCCATGCCCTTCTCATCAAAATGCTCTCTCACCACTGATATCACAATGCTACATCACTATTTGTCACAATACTCCCTCACCCCTGTCATCACAATGTTCCATGACTCCTGTCATCACAATGCTACATGCACTTATCATCACAATGTTCGATGATCCCTGAAATCACAATGTTCCATAACACCTATCATCAAAATATTCCATGACACTTTTCATCAAATTGTTCCATGACCCTGTCATCAGAATGCGCCCTGCCCTTCTCATCACAATGCACAACGCCTTTGCCATCAAAATGCTCCATGACCTTTGTCATCACAAAGATCCATGACACTTGGAATCACAGTGCTCCATGTCATTGTCATCACAATGCTCCATGAACGATCTCATCACATTGCTCCATGCCCTTGTCTTCACATAGCTCCATGACACATGTCATCAGAATGCTCCATGGCCTTCTCATCACAATGCTCCATGCCCTTGCCATCACAATGCTCCATTACCACTGTCATAACAATGCTCCATGACCACTGCCATCACGGTGTTCCATGGCCTTGTTATCACAAGGCTCCATGACCCTTCTCATCACAATGCTCCAAGAACACTGTAATCACAATACTCTATGCCCCTTTACATCTCAATGATCCATGAACCCTGTCATCACAGTGCACTATGCCCATCATCATAATGCTTCATGCTATTGTCATAACAACGAAATCAAAATGTTCCATGACCTCTGTCATAACAATGCTCCAAACCCTTGTGATCACAATATTCCATAACACTTGTCATCGCAATGCCCCAGGATGCTCGTCATCACAATTATCCATGGTCTTCTCATCACAATGCTCCATGACCTTCGTCATCAGAATGCTCAATACACTTGTCATCAACATGCTCCCTGACACTTGTTTTCTGTATGCTCCTTGAACCTTGTCATGACAAGGCTCCATGCCTTTTTCATCACAATGATCCATGCCCTTTTCATCACAATGCTCCAAGTCCCATGTAATCACAATGGTCCATGCCATTGTCATCACAAAGCTCAATGACGCATGCCATCAGAATGCTCCTTGGTCTTCTCCTCACAATGCTCCATGCCCTTGTCTTCACAATGTTCCAAGACCCCTCTAATCACAATGCTCCATTCCCCTTGTAATCAGTATGCTCCATGAGACTTGTCATCACAAGGCTCCATGGTTTTGTCATCACAATGCTCCAGGACCTTGTCATCACAATGCTTCACGACCTTGTCATCAAAATTTTCAATGGCCCTTGTCATCATAATGCTCCAAACCCTAATCATCACAATGCTCCATTATATTTGTCATCACAATCCTCCATTACATTTGGTATCACAAAGCTCCATGCCATTGTCATCGCCATGGACCATGACATATGTCATCACAATGCTCCCTGACACCTGTCTTCACAATACTCCATGACCTTTTCATCACAATGCTCCATGCCCTTGTCATTACAATGCACCATGCCCACTCTCATCACAATAATCTATGAAGCTTGTCAGACCAATGCTCCATGCCACTGTCATCACAATGCTCCATGCCCTTGTCATCACAATGCTCCATGACCCCTGTCATCACAATGCTCCGTGACTCCAGTCATCACAATGCTTCATAAAGTTTGTCATCACAATGGTCCATGCCCATGCCCGCGTCATCACAAGTCTCTGTGACCTTTGTAACCACAATGCTCCATGAAATTTTCATCACAATTCTCTGAGAAACTTGTCATCACAATGCTCCATGTCTTTGTCAGAACAATGCTCCATGACCATTGTCATCACAATGTGCCACGCGCATTTCATCACAACGTTCCATACCTTGTCATTGCAATGATCCATAAACCTTGTAATCACAATGGTCCATGCACTTCTCATCAAAATGCTCTCTCACCAGAGATATCACAATGTTCCATCACTATTCATCACAATACACGCTCATCCTTGTAATCAAAATGTTCCATGACCCTGTCATCACAATGCTACATACCCTTATCATCACAATGTTCCATGACCCCTGCCATCACAATGTTCCATAAGCCCTGTCATCAAAATGCTCCATGACCCATTCCATCCCAAAGCTCCAAGACACCTGCCATCACAATATTCTATAACACCTGCCATCAAAATGTTCCATTACCCTTTTTATCAAATTGCTGCATGACCCGGTCATCAAAATGCTCCCTGCCCTTCTCATCAAAATGCTCCATGACATGTCATCACAAAGCTCCAAGACCCTTGGCATCACAATGCTCCCTGTCATTGTCATCACAATGCTCCATGAACCCTCTCATCACATTGCTCCATGCCCTTGTCATCACAAAGCTACATGACACTTGTCATCACAATGCTCGATGCCCTTCTCATCACAATGCTCCATGCCCTTGTCATTACAGTCCTGCATGACACATGTATCACAGTGTTCCGTGCCCTTGTCATCACAATGCTCCATGCCCACTCTCATCACAATAATCCATACACATTTCAGACCAAAGTTCCATACCCTTCTCATCACAATGCTCCATTACCCCTGTCATAACAATGCACCATGACACCTGCCATCACAATGCACCATGACACCTGCCATCACAATAATCCACGGCCTAGTCATCACAAGTTTCCATGATAATTCTCATCACAATGCTCAAGACCACTGATATCACAATGCTCCATGCCCTTGTCATCACAAAGCTCCGTGACGCATGTCATCAGAATGTTCCATGGCCTTCTCATCACAATGCTCCATGCCCTTGTCATCACAATGCTCCAAGACCCTTGTCATCACAATGCTCCATGCCCCATTTCATCTCAATGCTCCATGAAATCTGTCATCACAATGCTCCAAGACCCTTGTAATCACAATGCTCCATGCCCCTTTTCATCTCAATGCTCCATGAACCCTGTCATCACAATGCACCATGCCCATCATCATAATGCTTCAGGCTATTATCATCACAATGAAATCAATATTCTGCATGACCTCTGTCATCATAATGCTCCAAACCCTTGTGATCACAATGTTGCATAACACGTATCATCACAACACCCCATGACACTCATCATCACAATTATCCATGGTCTTCTCATCGCAATGCTCCATTATCTTTGTCATCACAATGCTCAATACACTTGTCATCACAATGCTCCCTGACCCTTGTCGTCAGTATGCTCCTTGAACCCTGTCATGACAAGTTTCCATGCATTTTTCATCACAATGATCCATGACCATTTCATCACAATGCTCCAAGGTCCCTGTAATCACAATGCTCCATGCCCTTGTCATCACAAAACTCCATGACGCATGTCATCAGAATGCTCCATGGACTTCTCATCACAGTGCTCTATGCCCTAGTCATAACAATGCTCCAAGACCCCTGTAATCACAATGCTCCATGCCCCTTTTCATCAGAATGCTCCATGAGACTTGCCATCACAAGTCTCCATGGTCTTCTCATCACAATGTTCCAGGACCTTGACATCACCATGATCCATTCCCTTGTCATCACAATGCTCCAAGACCACTGTCATCACAATAATCCATGAACATTTTCAGCCCAATGCTACTCGACCTTCTCATCACAATGCACCATTGCCAATATCATCACAATGCTCCATGACCACTGTCATCACAACACTCCATGACACCTGACAACACAATGATCCAGGACTCTTGTCATCACAAAGCTCCATTCCCTTGTCGTCACAATGCTACATGACACCTGTCATCACAACTCTCTATGAACATTTTCAGCCCCGTGCTCCATGACCCTTGTCATCAAAATGCTCCATGCCCTTGTCATCCCAATGCTCCATGACCCCAGTATTCACAATGCTCCTTGACGCTTGTCCTCACAGTGCTCCATGACACATGACATCACAATTCTCCATGCCTTTGTCAGCAAAATGATACATGACCTTGTCATTACAATGCTCTATGCACTTGTCATCACAATACTCCATTTCCATTGTCATCACAATCCTCCATGAACTTTGGGATCACATTGCTTCATGCCCTTGTCATCACAATGCTCCATGCTCCTTGAAATCAAAATGATCCATGACCTCTGTCATCGCAATGCTCCAAACCCTTGTGATCACAATGTTCCATAACACTTGTCATCACAACGCTCCATGATGCCTGTAATCACAATACTCCATGCTCTTTTCACCGCAATGCTCTGTGACCATTGTCACCACAATTCTCAATACACTTGTCATCACAATGCTCCCTGACACTTGTCATCAGAATGCTCCTTGAACCCTGTCACGAAAAGGCTCCATGCCTTTTTCATCACAATGCCCCATGCCATTTTCATCACAATGCTCCATGCCATTGTCATCAAAATACTCCACAAGCTTGTCATCAGAATGCTCCATGACCCTTGTCATCACAATTCTCCATGCACTTGTCACCACAATGCTCCCTGACCCTTGTCAACACAATGCTCCAAGCCATTGTCATCACAATGCTCCATTACCTTTGTCATCAGAATCCTCCCTGACACTTGGCATCACAGTGCTCCATGCAATCCTCATCACAATGGGCCATTACATATGTGATCACAATGCTCCCTGTCACCTGTCTTCACAATACGGCATGACCTGGTCATCACAATGCTCCATGCCCTTTCATCACAGTGTGCCATTCCAACTCTCATCGCAATACTCCATGAAAGTTATTAGACCAAAGTTCCATGCCCTTGTTATCAGAATGCTCCATGACCCCTGTCATCACAATGCTCCGTGACTCCAGTCATCACAATGCTTCATGACCTTTGTAATCACAATGGTCCATGCCCTCGTCATCAACAGTCTCTGTGACCTTTTTAACCACAATGCTCCATGAACTTTTCATCACAATGCTCTTTGACCCTTGTCATCACAATACTCTATGCCTTTCTCAGCACAATGCTCCATGACCCTTGTCATCACAATGCTCCATGCGCTTGTCAGCACAATGCTCCATGACACATGTCATCACAATGCACCATGTGCTTGTCATCACAGTGCTCCACAACATTGTCATCACAATGCTCCATAAAATTTGTCATCACAGTGCTCCATGCACTTCTCATCAAAATGCTCTCTCACCACTGATATCACAATGCTACATCACTATTTGTCACAATACTCCCTCACCCCTGTCATCACAATGTTCCATGACTCCTGTCATCACAATGCTACATGCACTTATCATCACAATGTTCGATGATCCCTGAAATCACAATGTTCCATAACACCTGTCATCAAAATATTCCATGACACTTTTCATCAAATTGTTCCATGACCGTGTCATCAGAATGCGCCCTGCCATTCTCATCACAATGCACAACCCCCTTGCCATCAAAATGCTCCATGACCTTTGTCAACACAAAGATCCATGACCCTTGGAATAACAGTGCTCCATGTCATTGTCATCACAATGCTCCATGAACGATCTCATCACATTGCTCCATGCCCTTGTCTTCACATAGCTCCATGACACATGTCATCAGAATGCTCCATGGCCTTCTCATCACAATGCTAGATGCCCTTGCCATCACAAAGCTCCATTACCACTGTCATAACAATGCTCCATGACCACTGCCATCACGATGTTCCATGGCCTTGTCATCACAAGGCTCCATGACCCTTCTCATCACAATGCTCCAAGAACACTGTTATCACAATACTCTATGCCCCTTTACATCTCAATGATCCATGAACCCTGTCATCACAATGCA
This sequence comes from Mesoplodon densirostris, assembly GCF_025265405.1. Classification (NCBI taxonomy): domain Eukaryota; kingdom Metazoa; phylum Chordata; class Mammalia; order Artiodactyla; family Ziphiidae; genus Mesoplodon; species Mesoplodon densirostris. Next base: position 8,707,015 of record NW_026778195.1, on the reverse strand, counting down.
CTATGCCCATCATCATAATGCTTCATGCTATTGTCATAACAACGAAATCAAAATGTTCCATGACCTCTGTCATAACAATGCTCCAAACCCTTGTGATCCCAATATTCCATAACACTTGTCATCACAATGCCCCAGGATGCTCGTCATCACAATTATCCATGGTCTTCTCATCACAATGCTCCACGACCTTCGTCATCACAATGCTCAATTCACTTGTCATCAACATGCTCCCTGATACTTGTTGTCTGTATACTCCTTGAACCCTGTCATGACAAGGCTCAATGCCTTTTTCATCAAAATGATCCATGCCCTTTTCATCACAATGCTCCAAGTCCCATGTAATCACAATGGTCCATGCCATTGTCATCACAAAGCTCAATGACGCATGCCATCAGAATGCTCCTTGGTCTTCTCCTCACAATGCTCCATGCCCTTGTCTTCACAATGTTCCAAGACCCCTGTAATCAGAATGCTCCATTCCCCTTTTAATCAGTATGCTCCATGAGACTTGTCATCACAAGGCTCCATGGTTTTGTCATCACAATGCTCCAGGACCTTGTCATCACAATGCTTCACGACCTTGTCATCAAAATTTTCAATGGCCTTCGCCATCATAATGCTCCAAACCCTAATCATCACAATGCTCCATTATATTTGTCATCACAGTCCTCCATTACATTTGGTATCACAAAGCTCCATGCCATTGTCATCGCCATGGACCATGACATATGTAATCACAATGCTCCCTGACACCTGTCTTCACAATACTCCATGACCTTTTCATCACAATGCTCCATGCCCTTGTCATCACAATGCACCATTCCCACTCTCATCACAATAATCTATGAAACTTGTCAGACCAATGCTCCATGCCACTGTCATCACAATGCTCCATGCCCTTGTCATCACAATGCTCCATGACCCCTGTCATCACAATGCTCCGTGACTCCAGTCAGCACAATGCTTCATAACGGATGTCATCACAATGGTCCAAGCCTGCGTCATCACAAGTCTCTGTGACCTTTGTAACCACAATGCTCCATGAACTTTTCATCACAATTCTCTGAGAAACTTGTCATCACAATGCTCCATGTCTTTGTCTGAACAATGCTCCATGACCATTGTCATCACAATGTGCCACGTGCATTTCTTCACAACGTTCCAAACCTTGTCATTGCAATGCTCCATAAATCTTGTAATCACAATGGTCCATGCACTTCTCATCAAAATGCTCTCTCACCAGAGATATCAAAACGTTCCATCACTAGTCATCACAATACACCCTCGTCCTTGTAATCACAATGTTCCATGACACTGTCATCACAATGCTACATCCCCTTATCATCACAATGTTCCATGACCCCTGCCATCACAATGTTCCATAAGCCCTGTCATCAAAATGCTCCATGACCCTTTCCATCCCAAAGTTCCAAGACCCCTGCCATCACAATGTTCTATAACCCCTGCCATCAAAATGTTCCATTACACTTTTTATCAAATTGCTGCATGACCCGTTCATCAAAATGTTCCCTGGCCTTCTCATCAAAATGCTCCATGACTTGTCATCACAATGCTCCAAGACCCTTAGCATCACAATGCTCCATGTCATTGTCATCACAATGCTCCATGAACCCTCTCATCACATTGCTCCATGCCCTTGAGGTCACACAGCTCCGTGACACTTGTCGTCACAATGCTTGATGCCTTTCTCATCACAATGCTCCATGCCCTTGTCATTACAGTCCTGCAAGACCCATGTATCACAGTGTTCCGTGCCCTTGTCATCACAATGCTCCATGCCCACTCTCATCACAATAATCTATGAAATATTTCAGACCAAATTTCTATACACTTCTCATCACAATGCTCCATTACCCCTGTCATAACAATGCACCATGACACCTGCCATCACAATGCACCATGACACCTGCCATCACAATGATCCACGGCCTAGTCATCACAAGGTTCCATGATAATTCTCATCACAATGCTCAAGACCCCTGATATCACAATGCTCCATGCCCTTGTCATCACAAAGCTCCATGACGCATGTCATCAGAATGTTCCATGGCCTTCTCATCACAATGCTCCATGCCCTTGTCATCACAATGCTCCAAGACCCTTGTCATCACAATGCTCCATGCCCCATTTCATCTCAATGCTCCATGAAATCTGTCATCACAATGCTCCCAGACCCTTGTAATCACAATGCTCCATGCCCCTTTTCATCTCAATGCTCCATGAACCCTGTCATCACAATGCACCATGCCCATCATCATAATGCTTCAGGCTATTATCATCACAATGAAATCAATATTCTGCATGAACTCTGTCATCATAATGCTCCAAACCCTTGTGATCACAATGTTGCATAACACGTATCATCACAACACCCCATGACGCTCATCATCACAATTATCCATGGTCTTCTCATCACAATGCTCCATTATCTTTGTCATCACAATGCTCAATACACTTGTCATCACAATGCTCCCTGACCCTTGTCGTCAGTATGCTCCTTGAACCCTGTCATGACAAGTTTCCATGCATTTTTCATCACAATGATCCATGACCATTTCATCACAATGCTCCAAGGTCCCTGTAAACACAATGCTCCATGCCCTTGTCATCACAAAACTCCATGACGCATGTCATCAGAATGCTCCATGGCTTTCTCATCACAATGCTCTATGCCCTAGTTATAACAATGCTCCAAGACCCCTGTAATCACAATGCTCCATGCCCCTTTTCATCAGAATGCTCCATGAGACTTGCCATCACAAGTCTCCATGGTCTTCTCATCACAATGTTCCAGGACCTTGACATCACCATGATCCATTCCCTTGTCATCTCAATGCTCCATGACCCCTGTCATCACAATAATCCATGAACATTTTCAGCCCAATGCTCCACGACCTTCTCATCACAATGCTCCATGGCCAATATCATCACAATGCTCCATGACCACTGTCATCACAACACTCCATGACACCTGACAACACAATGATCCAGGACTCTTGTCATCACAATGCTCCATTAAATTGTCGTCACAATGCTACATGAAACCTGTCATCACAACTCTCGATGAACATTTTCAGCCCAGTGCTCCATGACCGTTGTCATCACAATGATCCATGCCCTTGTCATCCCAATGCTCCATGACCCCTGTATTCACAATGCTCCTTGACGCTTGTCATCACAGTGCTCCATGACACATGTCATCACAATGCTCCATGCCTTTGTCAGCAAACTGCTACATGATCTTGTCATTACAATGCTCTATGCACTTGTCATCACAATACTCCATTTCCATTGTCATCACAATCCTCCATGAACTTTGGGATCACATTGCTTCATGCCGTTGTCATCACAATGCTCCATGCTCCTTGAAATCAAAATGATCCATGACTTCTGTCATCAAAATGCTCCAAACCCTTGTGATCACCATGTTCCATAACACTTGTCATCACAACGCTCCATGATGCCTGTCATCAGAATACTCCATGCCCTTTTCATCACAATGCTCCATGCCCTTTGTCATCAAAATTCTCAATACACTTGTCATCACAATGCTCCCTGACACTTGTCATCAGAATGCTCCTTGAACCCTGTCACGAAAAGGCTCCATGCCTTTTTCATCACAATGCCCCATGCCATCTTCATCACAATGCTCCATGCCATTGTCATCAAAATACTCCACAAGCTTGTCATCAGAATGCTCCATGACCTTGTCATCACAATTTTCCATGCACTTGTCAGCACAATGCTCCCTGACCCTTGTCATCACAATGCTCCAAGCCATTGTCATCACAATGCTCCATTACCTTTGTCATCAGAATCCTCCCTGACACTTGGCATCACAGTGCTCCATGCCATCCTCATCACAATGGGCCATTACTTATGTGATCACAATGCTCCCTGACATCTGTCTTCACAATATGGCATGACCTGGTCATCACAATGCTCCATGCCCTTGTCATCACAGTGTGCCATTCCAACTCTCATCGCAATACTCCATGAAAGTTATTAGACCAATGTTCCATGCCCTTGTCATCACAATGCTCCATGCCCTTGTTATCAAAATGCTCCATGACCCCTGTCATCACAATGCTCCGAGACTCCAGTCATCACAATGCTTCATGACCTTTGTCATCACAGTGGTCCATGCCCTCGTCATCAACAGTCTCTGTGACATTTTTAACCACAATGCTCCATGAACTTTTCATCACAATGCTCTTTGACCCTTGTCATCACAATACTCTATGCCTTTCTCAGCACAATGCTCCATGACACTTGTCATCACAATGCTCCATGCGCTTGTCAGCACATTGCTCCATGACACATGTCATCACAATGCACCATGCGCTTGTCATCACAGTGCTCCACAACATTGTCATCACAATGCTCCATAAAATTTGTCATCACAATGCTCCATGCACTTCTCATCAAAATGCTCTCTCACCACTGATATCACAATGCTACATCACTATTTGTCACAATACTCCCTCACCCCTGTCATCACAATGTTCCATGACTCCTGTCATCACAATGCTACATGCACTTATCATCACAATGTTCGATGACCCCTGAAATCACAATGTTCCATAACACCTGTCATCAAAATGTTCCATGACACTTTTCATCAAGTTGCTCCATGACCCTGTCATCAGAATGCTCCTTGCCCTTCTCATCTCAATGCACAACGCCCTTGCCATCAAAATGCTCCATGACCTTTGTCATCACAAAGATCCATGACCATTGGCATCACAATGCTCCATGTCTTTGTCATCACAATGCTCCATGAACGCTCTCATCACATTGCCCCATGCCCTTGTCTTCACATAGCTCCATGACACATGTCATCAGAATGCTCCATGGCCTTCTCATCACAATGCCCCAAGCACTGTCCATCACAATGCTCCATTACCCCTGTCATAACAATGCTCCATGACCCCTGCCATCACGATGTTCCATGGCCTTGTCATCACAAGGCTCCATGACCCTTCTCATCACAATTCTCCAAGAACACTGTAATCACAATGCTCTATGCCCCTTTTCATCTCAATGATCCATGAACCCTGTCATCACAATGCACTATGCGCATCATCATAATGCTTCATGCTATTGTCATAACAACGAAATCAAAATGTTCCATGACCTCTGTCATAACAATGCTCCAAACCCTTGTGATCACAATATTCCATAACACTTGTCATCACAATGCCCCAGGATGCTCGTCATCACAATTATCCATGGTCTTCTCATCACAATGCTCCATGACCTTCGTCATCACAATGCTCAATACACTTGTCATCCACATGATCCCTGACACTTATTGTCTGTATGCTCCTTGAACCCTGTCATGACAAGGCTCCATGCCTTTTTCATCACAGTGATCCATGCCCTTTTCATCACAATGCTCCAAGTCCCAAGTAATCACAATGGTCCATGCCATTGTCATCACAAAGCTCAATGATGCATGCCATGAGAATGCTCCTTGGTCTTCTCCTCACAATGCTCCATACCCTTGTCTTCACAATGTTCCAAGACCCCTGTAATCACAATGCTCCATTCCCCTTTTAATCAGTATGCTCCATTCCCCTTTTAATCAGTATGCTCCATGGTTTTGTCATCACAATGCTCCAGGACCTTGTCATCACAATGCTTCACGACCTTGTCATCAAAATTTTCAATGGCCCTTGTCATCATAATCCTCCAAAACCTAATCATCACAATGCTCCATTATATTTGTCATCACAATCCTCCATTATATTTGGTATCACAAAGCTCCATGCCATTGTCATCGCCATGGACCATGACATATGTCATCACAATGCTCCCTGACACCTGTCTTCACAATACTCCATGACCTTATCATCACAATGCTCCATGCCCTTGTCATCACAATGCACCATGCCCATGTGTGAAGGACAGCATGTCAGACAGAGGGAACAGGAAGTGTAAAGGCCCTGAAGCAGAGGCATACCTTGAAATCACATCTCCAGTGTATTTCAGAAGTACTTCAGGGATTCACCTTAAGTGGTCCGAGATTGTTGTGACCCAAGGTCATCACAATAATCTATGAAACTTGTCAGAACAATGCTCCATGCCACTGTCATCACAATGCTCCATGCCCTTGTCATCACAATGCTCCATGACCCCTGTCATCACAGTGCTCCGTGACTCCAGTCATCACAGTGCTTCATAACGTTTGTCATCACAATGGTCCATGCCCGCGTCATCACAAGGCTCTGTGACCTTTGTAACCACAATGCTCCATGAACTTTTCATCACAATTCTCTGAGAAACTTGTCATCACAATGCTCCATGTCTTTGTCAGAACAATGCACCATGACCATTGTCATCACAATGTGCCACGCACATTTCAACACAACGTTCCAAACTTTGTCATTGCAATGCTCCATAAATCTTGTAATCACAATGGTCCATGCACTTCTCATCAAAATGCTCTCTCACCAGAGATATCACAATGTTCCATCACTAGTCATCACAATACACCCTCATCCTTGTAATCACAATGTTCCATGACACTGTCATCACAATGCTACATCCCCTTATCATCACAATGTTCCATGACCCCTGCCATCACAATGTTCCATAAGCCCTGTCATCAAAATGCTCCATGACCCTTTCCATCCCAAAGATCCAAGACCCCTGACATCACAATGTTCTATAACCCCTGCCATCAAAATGTTCCATTACACTTTTTATCAAATTGCTGCATGACCCCGTCATCAAAATGCACCCTGGCCTTCTCATCAAAATGCTCCATGACTTGTCATCACAAAGCTCCAAGACCCTTGGCATCACAATGCTCCATGTCATTGTCATCACAATGCTCCATGAACCCTCTCATCACATTGCTCCATGCCCTTGTCATCACACAGCTCCATGACACTTGTCATCACAATGCTCGATGCCCTTCTCATCACAATGCTCCATGCCGTTGTCATTACAGTCCTGCATGACCCATGTATCACAGTGTTCCGTGCCCTTGTCATCACAATGCTCCATGCCCACTCTCATCACAATAATCCATGAAACATTTCAGACCAAAGTTACATACCCTTCTCATCACAATGCTACATTACCCCTGTCATAACAATGCACCATGACACCTGACATAACAATGATCCACGGCCTAGTCATCACAAGGTTCCATGATAATTCTCATCACAATGCTCAAGACCCCTGATACCACAATGCTCCATGCACTTGTCATCACAAAGCTCCATGACGCATGTCATCAGAATGTTCCATGGCCTTCTCATCACAATGCTCCATGCCCTTGTCATCACAATGCTCCAAGACCCTTGTCATCACAATGCTCCATGCCCCATTTCATCTCAATGCTCCATGAAATCTGTCATCACAATGCTCCAAGACCCTTGTAATCACAATGCTCCATTCCACTTTTCATCTCAATGCTCCATGAACCCTGTCATCACAATGCACCATGCCCATCATCATAATCCTTCAGGCTATTGTCATCACAATGAAATCAATATTCTCCATGACCTCTGTCATCATAGTGCTCCAAACCCTTGTGATCACAATACTGCATAACACGTATCATCACAACACCCCATGACGCTCATTATCACAATTATCCATGGTCTTCTCATCACAATGCTCCATGATCTTTGTCATCACAATTCTCAATACACTTGTCATCACAATGCTCCCTGACCCTTGTCGTCAGTATGCTCCTTGAAGCCTGTCATGACAAGTTTCCATGCATTTTTCATTACAATGATCCATGACCATTTCATCACAATGCTCCAAGGTCCCTGTAATCACAATGCTCCATGCCCTTGTCATCACAAAACTCCATGACGCATGTCATCAGAATGCTCCATGGATTTCTCATCACAGTGCTCTATGCCCTAGTCATAACAATGCTCCAAGACCCCTGTAATCACAATGCTCCATGCCCCTTTTCATCAGAATTCTCTATGAGACTTGCCATCACAAGTCTCCATGGTCTTCTCATCACAATGTTCCAGGACCTTGACATCACCATGATCCATTCCCTTGTCATCACAATGCTCCATGACCCCTGTCATCACAATAATCCATGAACATTTTCAGCCCAATGCTCCACGACCTTCTCATCACAATGCTCCATGGCCAATATCATCACAATGCTCCATGACCACTGTCATCACAACACTCCATGACATCTGACAACACTATGATCCAGGACTCTTGTCATCACAATGCTCAATTAACTTGTCGTCACAATGCTACATGACACATGTCATCACAACTCTCCATGAATATTTTCAGCCCAGTGCTCCATGACCCTTGTCATCACAATGATCCATGCCCTTGTCATCCCAATGCTCCATGACCCCTGTATTCACAATGCTCCTTGACGCTTGTCATCACAGTGCTCCATGACACATGTCATCACAATGCTCCATGCCTTTGTCAGCAAACTGCTACATGACCTTGTCATTACAATGCTCTATGCACTTGTCATCACAATACTCCATTTCCATTGTCATCACAATCCTCCATGAACTTTGGGATCACATTGCTTCATGCCCTTGTCATCACAATGCTCCATGCTCCTTGAAATCAAAATGAAACATGACCTCTGTCATCACTATGCTCCTAACCCTTGTGATCACAATGTTCCATAACACTTGTCATCACAACGCTCCATGATGCCTGTCATCACAATACTCCATGCCCTTTTCATCACAATGCTCCATGATCTTTGTCACCACAATTCTCAATACACTTGTCATCACAATGCTCCCTGACACTTGTCATCAGAATGCTCCTTGAACCCTGTCACGAAAAGGCTCCATGCCTTTTTCATCACAATGCCCCATGCCATTTTCATCACAATGCTCCATGCCATTGTCATCAAAATACTCCACAAGCTTGTCATCAGAATGCTCCATGACCCTTGTCATCACAATTCTCCATGCACTTTTCAGCACAATGCTCCCTGACCCTTGTCATCACAATGCTCCAAGCCATTGTCATCACAATGCTCCATTACCTTTGTCATCAGAATCCTCCCTGACACTTGGCATCACAATGCTCCATGCCATCCTCATCACACTGGGCCATTACATATGTGATCACAATGCTCCCTGACACCTGTCTTCACAATACGGCATGACCTGGTCATCACAATGCTCCATGCCCTTGTCATCACAGTGTGCCATTCCAACTCTCATCGCAATACTCCATGAAAGTTATTAGACCAATGTTCCATGCCCTTGTCATCACAATGCTCCATGTCCTTGTTATCACAATGCTCCATGACGCCTGTCATCACAATGCTCCGTGACTCCAGTCATCACAATGCTTCATGACCTTTGTCATCACAATGATCCATGCCCTCGTCATCAACAGTCTCTGTGACCTTTTTAACCACAATGCTCCATGAACTTTTCATCACAATGCTCTTTGACCCTTGTCATCACAATGCTCTATCCCTTTCTCAGCACAATGCTCCATGACCCTTGTCATCACAATGCTCCATGCGCTTGTCAGCACAATGCTCCATGACACATGTCATCACAATGCACCATTTGCTTGTCATCACAGTGCTCCACAACATTGTCATCACAATGCTCCATAAAATTTGTCATCACAATGCTCCATGCACTTCTCATCAAAATGCTCTCTCACCACAGATATCACAATGCTACATCACTATTTGTCACAGTACTCCCTCACCCCTGTCATCACAATGTTCCATGACTCCTGTCATCACAATGCTACATGCACTTATCATCACAATGTTCGATGATCCCTGAAATCACAATGTTCCATAACACCTGTCATCAAAATGTTCCATGACACTTTTCATCAAATTGCTCCATGACCCTGTCATCAGAATGCTCCCTGCCCTTCTCATCACAATGCACAACGCACTTGCCATCAAAATGCTCCATGACCTTTGTCATCACAAAGATCCATGACCCTTGGCATCACAGTGCTCCATGTCATTGTCACCACAATGCTCCATGAACGATCTCATCACATTGCTCCATGCCCTTGTCTTCACATAGCTCCATGACACATGTCATCAGAATGCTCCATGGCCTTCTCATCACAATGCTCCATGCCCTTGCCATCACAATGCTCCATTACCCCTGTCATAACAATGCTCCATGACCCCTGCCATCACGATGTTCCATGGCCTTGTCATCACAAGGCTCCATGACCCTTCTCATCACAATGCTCCAAGAACACTGTAATCACAATGCTCTATGTCCCTTTTCATCTCAATGATCCATGAACCCTGTCATCACAATGCACTATGCCCATCATCATAATGCTTCATGCTATTGTCATAACAACGAAATCAAAATGTTCCATGACCTCTGTCATAACAATGCTCCAAACCCTTGTGATCACAATATTCCATAACACTTGTCATCACAATGCCCCAGGATGCTCGTCATCACAGTTATGCATGGTCTTCTCATCACAATGCTCCATGACCTTCGTCATCACAATGCTCAATACACCTGTCATCAACATGCTCCCTGACACTTGTTGTCTGTATGCTCCTTGAACCTTGTCATGACAAGGCTCCATGCCTTTTTCTTCACAAAGATCCATGCCCTTTTCATCACAATGCTCCAAGTCCCATGTAATCACAATGGTCCATGCCATTGTCATCACAAAGCTCAATGAGGCATGCCATCAGAATGCTCCTTGGTCTTCTCCTCACAATGCTCCATGCCCTTGTCTTCACAATGTTCCAAGACCCCTGTAATCACAATGCTCCATTCCCCTTTTAATCAGTATGCTCCATGAGATTTGTCATCACAAGGCTCCATGGTTTTGTCATCACAATGCTCCAGGACCTGGTCATCACAATGCTTCACGATCTTGTCATCAAAATTTTCAATGGCCCTTGTCATCATAATGCTCCAAACCCTAATCATCACAATGCTCCATTATATTTGTCATCACAATCCTCCATTACATTTGGTATCACAAAGCTCCATGCCATTGTCATCGCCATGGACCATGACATATGTCATCACAATGCTCCCTGACACCTGTCTTCACAATACTCCATGACCTTATCATCACAATGCTCCATGCCCTTGTCATCACAATGCACTATGCCCACTCTCATCACAATAATCTATGAAACTTGTCAGACCAATGCTCCATGCCACTGTCATCACAATGCTCCATGCCCTTGTCATCACAATGCTCCGTGACTCCAGTCATCACAATGCTTCATAACGTTTGTCATCAAAATGGTTCATGCCCGCCTCATCACAAGGCTCTGTGACCTTTGTAACCACAATGCTCCATGAACTTTTCATCACAATTCTCTGAGAAACTTGTCATCACAATGCTCCATGTCTTTGTCTGAACAATGCTCCATGACCATTGTCATCACAATGTGCCACGCGCATTTCATCACAACGTTCCATACCTTGTCATTGCAGTGATCCATAAACCTTGTAATCACAATGGTCCATGCACTTCTCATCAAAATGCTCTCTCACCAGAGATATCACAATATTCCATCACTAGTCATCACAATACACCCTCATCCTTGTAATCACAATGTTCCATGACACTGTCATCACAATGCTACATCCCCTTATCATCACAATGTTCCATGACCCCTGCCATCACAATGTTCCATAAGCCCTGTCATCAAAATGCTCCATGACCCATTCCATCCCAAAGTTCCAAGACCCCTGCCATCACAATATTCTATAACACCTGCCATCAAAATGTTCCATTACACTTTTTATCAAATTGCTGCATGACCCGGTCATCAAAATGCTCCCTGCCCTTCTCAACAAAATGCTCCATGACATGTCATCACAAAGCTCCAAGACCCTTGGCATCACAATGCTCCATGTCATTGTCATCACAATGCTCCATGAACCCTCTCATCACATTGCTCCATGCCCTTGTCATCAAAAAGCTCCATGACACTTGTCATCACAATGCTCGATGCCCTTCTCATCACAATGCTCCATGCCCTTGTCATTACAGTCCTGCATGACCCATGTATCACAGTGTTCCTTGCCCTTGTCATCACAATGCTCCATGCCCACTCTCATCACAATAATCCATGAAACATTTCAGACCAAAGTTCCATACCCTTCTCATCACAATGCTCCATTACCCCTGTCATAACAATGCACCATGACACCTGCCATCACAATGATCCACGGCCTAGTCATTAAAAGATTTCATGATAATTCTCATCACAATGCTCAAGACCCCTGATATCACAATGCTCCATGCCCTTGTCATCCCAATGCTCCATGACCCATGTATTCACAATGCTCCTTGACGCTTGTCATCACAGTGCTCCATGACACATGTCATCACAATGTTCAATGCCTTTGTCAGCAAAATGATACATGACCTTGTCATTACAATGCTCTATGCACTTGTCATCACAATACTCCATTTCCAGTGTCATCACAATCCTCCATGAACTTTGGGATCACATTGCTTCATGCCCTCGTCATCACAATGCTCCATGCTCCTTGAAATCAAAATGATCCATGACCTCTGTCATCACAATGCTCCAAACACTTGTGATCACAATGTTCCATAACACTTGTCCTCACAACACTCCAAGATGCCTTTCATCACAATACTCCATGCCCTTTTCATCACAATGCTCCATGACCTTTGTCACCACAATTCTCAATACACTTGTCATCACAATGCTCCCTGACACTTGTGATCAGAATGCTCCTTGAACCCTGTCACGAAAAGGCTCCATGCCTTTTTCATCACAATGCCCCATGCCATTTTCATCACAATGCTCCATGCCATTGTCATCAAAATACTCCAAAAGCTTGTCATCAGAATGCTCCATGACCCTTGTCATCACAATTTTCCATGCACTTGTCAGCGCAATGCTCCCTGACCCTTGTCATCACAATGTTCCAAGCCATTGTCATCATAATGCTCCATTACCTTTGTCATCAGAATCCTCCCTGACACTTGGCATCACAAAGCTCCATGCCATCCTCATCACAATGGGCCATTACATATGTGATCACAATGCTCCCTGACACCTGTCTTCACAATACGGCATGACCTGGTCATCACAATGCTCCATGCCCTTGTCATCACAGTGTGCCATTCCAACTCTCATCGCAATACTCCATGAAAGTTATTAGACAAATGTTCCATGCCCTTGTCATCACAATGCTCCATGCCCTTGTTTCACAATGCTCCATGACCCCTGTCAGCACAATGCTCCGTGACTACAGTCATCACAATGCTTCATGACCTTTGTCATCACAATGGTCCATGCCCTCGTCATCAACAGTCTCTGTGACCTTTTTAACCACAATGCTCCATGAACTTTTCATCACAATTCTCCATGACCCTTGTCATCACAATGCTCCATGCGCTTGTCAGCACAATGCTCCATGACACATGTCATCACAATGCACCATGCGCTTGTCATCACAGTGCTCCACAACATTGTCATCACAATGCTCCATAAAATTTGTCATCACAATGTTCCATGCACTTCTCATCAAAATGCTCTCTCACCACTGATATCACAATGCTACATCACTATTTGTCACAATACTCCCTCACCCCTGTCATCACAATGTTCCATGACTCCTGTCATCACAATGCTACATGCACTTATCATCACAATGTTCGATGACCCCTGAAATCACAATGTTCCCTAACACCTGTCATCAAAATGTTCCATGACACTTTTCATCAAATTGCTCCATGACCCTGTCATCAGAATGCTCCCTGCCCTTCTCATCACAATGCACAACGCCCTTGCCATCAAAATGCTCCATGACCTTTGTCATCACAAAGATCCATGACCCTTGGCATCACAATGCTCCATGTCGTTGTCATCACAATGCTCCATGAACGCTCTCATCACAATGCTCCAAGCCCCGGCCATCACAATGCTCCATTACACCTGTCATAACAATGCTCCATGACCCCTGCCATCACGATGCTCCATGGCCTTGTCATCACAAGGCTCCATGACCCTTCTCATCACAACGCTCTATGCCCCTTTTCATCTCAATGACCCATGAACCCCGTCATCACAATTCACTATGCCCATCATCATAATGCTTCATGCTATTGTCATAACAACGAAATCAAAATGTTCCATGACCTCTGTCATAACAATGCTCCAAACCCTTGTGATCACAATATTCCATAACTCTTGTCATCACAATGCCCCAGGATGCTCGTCATCACAATTATCCATGGTCTTCTCATCACAATGCTCCATGACCTTCGTCATCACAATGCTCAATACACTTGTCATCAACATGCTCCCTGACACTAGTTGTCTGTATGCTCCTTGAACCCTGTCATGACAAGGCTCCATGCCTTTTTCATCACAATGACCTATGCCCTTTTCATCACAATGCTCCAAGTCCCATGTAATCACAATGTTCCATGCCATTGTCATCGCCATGGACCATGACATATGACATCACAATGCTCCCTGACACCTGTCTTCACAATACTCCATGACCTTATCATGACAATGCTCCATGCCTTTGTCATCACAATGCACCATGCCCACTCTCATCACAATAATCTATGAAACTTTTGAGACCAATGCTCATTGCAACTGTCATCACAATGCTCCATGCACTTGTCATCACAATGCTCCATGACCCCTGTCATCACAATGCTCCGTGACTCCAGTCATCACAGTGCTTCATAACGTTTGTCATCACAATGGTCCATGCCCGCGTCATCACAAGGCTCTGTGACCTTTGTAACCACAATGCTCCATGAACTTTCATCACAATTCTCTGAGAAACTTGTCATCACAATGCTCCATGTCTTTGACAGAACAATGCAACATGACAATTGTCATCACAATGTGCCATGCGCATTTCATCACAACGTTCCAAACCTTGTCATTGCAATGCTCCATAAACCTTGTAATCACAATGGTCCATGCATTTCTCATCAAAATGCTCTCTCACCAGAGATATCACAATGTTCCATCAATAGTCATCACAATACACCATCGTCCTTGTAATCACATTGTTCCATGACACTCTCATCACAATGCTACGTCCCCTTATCATCACAATGTTCCATGACCCCTGCCATCACAATGTTCCATAAGCCCTGTCATCAAAATGCTCCATGACCCTTTCCATCCCAAAGCTCCAAGACCCCTGACATCACAATGTTCTATAATCCCTGCCATCAAAATGTTCCATTACACTTTTTATCATATTGCTACATGACTCGGTCATTAAAATGTTCCCTGCCCTTCTCATCAAAATGATCCATGACTTGTCATCACAAAGCTCCAAGACCCTTGGCATCACAATGCTCCATGTCATTGTCATCACAATGCTCCATGAACACTCTCATCACATTGCTCCATGCCCTTGTCATCACACAGCTCCGTGACACTTGTCATCACAATGCTCGATGCCTTTCTCATCACAATGCTCCATGCCCTTGTCATTACAGTCCTGCAAGACCGATGTATCACAGTGTTCCGTGCCCTTGTCATCACAATGCTCCATGCCCCCTCTCATCACAATAATCCATGAAACCTTTCAGACCAAATTTCTATACGCTTCTCATCACAATGCTCCATTACCCCTGTCATAACAATGCACCATGACACCTGCCATCACAATGCACCATGACACCTGCCATCAAAATGATCCACGGCCAAGTCATCACAAGGTTCCATGATAATTCTCATCACAATGCTCAAGACCCCTGATATCACAATGCTCCATGCTCTTGTCATCACAAAGCTCCATGACGCATGTCATCAGAATGTTCCATGGCCTTCTCATCACAATGCTCCATGCCCTTGTCATCACAATGCTCCTAGACCCTTGTCATCACAATGCTCCATGCCCCATTTCCTCTCAATGCTCCAAGAAATCTGTCATCACAATTCTCCAAGACCCTTGTAATCACAATGCTCCATGCCCATTTTTATCTCAATGCTCAATGAACCCTGTCATCAAAATGCACCATGCCCATCATCATAATGCTTCAGGCTATTGTCATCACAATGAAATCAATATTCTGCATGACGTCTGTCATCATAGTGCTCCAAACCCTTGTGATCACAATGTTGCATAACACGTATCATCACAACACCCCATGACGCTCATCATCACATTTATCCATGGTCTTCTCATCACAATGCTCCATGATCTTTGTCATCACAATGCTCAATACACTTGTCATCACAATGCTCCCTGACCCTGGTCGTCAGTATGTTCCTTGAACCCTGTCATGACAAGTTTCCATGCATTTTTCATCACAATGATCCATGACCATTTCATCACAATGCTCCAAGGTCCCTGTAATCACAATGCTCCATGCCCTTGTCATCACAAAACTCCATGACGCATGTCATCACAATGCTCCATGGCTTTCTCATCACAATGCTCTATGCCCTAATCATAACAATGCTCCAAGACCCCTGTAATCACAATGCTACATGCCCCTTTTCATCAGAATGCTCCATGAGACTTGCCATCACAAATCTCCATGGTCTTCTCATCACAATTTTCCAGGACCTTGACATCACCATGATCCATTCCCTTGTCATCACAATGCTCCATGACCCCTGTCATCACAATAATCCATGAACATTTTCAGCCCAATGCTCCACGACCTTCTCATCACAATGCTCCATTGCCAATATCATCACAGTGCTCCATGACCACTGTCATCACAACACTCCATGACACCTGACAACACAATGATCCAGGACTCTTGTCATCACAATGCTCCATTCCCTTGTCGTCACAATGCTACATGACACCTGTCATCACAACTCTCCATGAACATTTTCAGCCCAGTGCTCCATGACCCTTGTAATCACAATGATCCATGCCCTTGTAATCCCAATGCTCCATGACACCTGTATTCACAATGCTCCTTGACGCTTGTCATCACAGTGCTCCATGACACATGTCATCACAATGCTCCATGCCTTTGTCAGGAAACTGCTACATGACCTTGTCATTACAATGCTCTATGCACTTGTCATCACAATACCCCATTTCCATTGTCATCACAATCCTCCATGAACTTTGGGATCACATTGCTTCATGCCCTTGTCATCACAATGCTCCATGCTCCTTGAAATCAAAATGATCCATGACCTCTGTCATCACAATGCTCCAAACCCTTGTGATCACAATGTTCCATAACACTTGTCATCACAACGCTCCATGATGCCTGTCATCACAATACTCCATGCCCTTTTCATCACAATGTTCCATGACCTTTGTCACCAGAATTCTCAATACACTTGTCATCACAATGCTCCCTGACACTTGTCATCAGAATGCTCCTTGAACCCTGTCACGAAAAGGCTCCATGCCTTTTTCATCACAATGCCCCATGCAGTTTTCATCACAATGCTCCATGCCATTGTCATCAAAATACTCCACAAGCTTGTCATCAGAATGCTCCATGACCCTTGCCATCACAATTCTCCTTGCACTTGTCAGCACAATGCTCCCTGACCCTTGTCATCACAATGCTCCAAGCCATTGCCATCACAATGCTCCATTACCTTTGTCATCAGAATCCTCCCTGACACTTGGCATCACAATGCTCCATGCCATCCTCATCACAATGGGCCATTACATATGTGATCCCAAT
Source organism: Mesoplodon densirostris (assembly GCF_025265405.1). Taxonomy (NCBI): domain Eukaryota; kingdom Metazoa; phylum Chordata; class Mammalia; order Artiodactyla; family Ziphiidae; genus Mesoplodon; species Mesoplodon densirostris. Next base: position 8,689,357 of record NW_026778195.1, on the reverse strand, counting down.
GCTGCCTGACACCTGTCTTAACAATACGGCATGACCTGGTCATCACAATGCTCCATGCCCTTGTCATCACTGTGTGCCATTCCAACTCTCATCGCAATACTCCATGAAAGTTATTAGACCAATGTTCCATGCCCTTGTCATCACAATGCTCCATGCCCTTGTTATCACAATGCTCCATGAACCCTGTCATCTCAGTGCTCCGTGACTCCAGTCATCACAATGATTCATGACCTTTGTCATCACAATGGTCCATGCCTTCGTCATCAACAGTCTCTGTGACCATTTTAACCACAGTGCTCCATGAACTTTTCATCACAATGCTCTTTGACCCTTGTCATCACAATGCTCTATGCCTTTCTCAGCACAATGCTCCATGATCCTTGTCATCACAATGCTCCATGTGCTTGTCAGCACAATGATCCATGACACATGTCATCACAATGCACCATGCGCTTGTCATCACAGTGCTCCACAACATTGTCATCACAATGCTCCATAAAATTTGTCATCACAATGCTCCATGCACTTCTCATCAAAATGCTCTCTCACCACTGATATCACAATGCTACATCATTATTTGTCACAATACTACCTCAACCCTGTAATCACAATGTTCCATGACACTGTCATCACAATGCTACATCCCCTTATCATCACAATGTTCCATGACACTGTCATCACAATGTTCCATAAGCCCTGTCATCAAAATGCTCCATGACCCTTTCCATCCCAACGATCCAAGATCCCTGACATCAAAATGTTCTATAACCCCTGCCATCAAAATGTTCCATTACACTTTTTATCAAATTGCTGCATGACCCGGTCATCAAAATGCTCCCTGCCCTTCTCATCAAAATGCTCCATGACTTGTCATCACAAAGCTCCAAGACCCTTGGCATCACAATGCTCCATGTCATTGTCATCACAATGCTCCATGAACCCTCTCATCACATTGTTCCATGCCCTTGTCATCACACAGCTCCATGACACTTGTCATCACAATGCTCGATGCCCTTCTCATCACAATGCTCCATGCCCTTGTCATTACAGTCCTGCATGACCCATGTATCACAGTGTTCCGTGCCCTTGTCATCACAATGCTCCATGCCCACTCTCATCACAATAATCCATGAAACATTTCAGACCAAAGTTCCATACCCTTCTCATCACAATGCTCCATTACCCCTGTCATAACAATGCACCATGACACCTGGCATCACAATGATCCACGGCCTAGTCATCACAAGGTTCCATGATAATTCTCATCACAATGCTCAAGACCCCTGATACCACAATGCTCCATGCACTTGTCATCACAAAGCTCCATGACGCATGTCATCAGAATGTTCCATGGCCTTCTCATCACAATGCTCCATGCCCTTGTCCTCACAATGCTCCAAGACCCTTGTCATCACAATGCTCCATGCCCCATTTCATCTCAATGCTCCATGAAATCTGTCATCACAATGCTCCGAGACCCTTGTAATCACAATGCTCCATGCACCTTTTCATCTCAATGCTCCATGAACCCTGTCATCACAATGCACCATGCCCATCATCATAATGCTTCAGGCTATTGTCATCACAATGAAATCAATATTCTGCATGACCCCTGTCATCATAATGCTCCAAACCCTTGTGATCACAATGTTGCATAACACGTATAATCACAACAGCCCATGACGCTCATCATCACAATTATCCATGGTCTTCTCATCACAATGCTCCATGATCTTTGTCATCACAATGCTCAATACACTTGTCATCACAATACTCCCTGACCCTTGTCGTCAGTATGCTCCTTGAACCCTGTCATGACAAGTTTCCATGCATTTTTCATTACAATGATCCATGACCATTTCATCACAATGCTCCAAGGTCCCTGTAATCACAATGCTCCATGCCCTTGTCATCACAAAACTCCATGACGCATGTCATCCGAATGCTCCATGGACTTCTCATCACCATGCTCAATGCCCTAGTCATAACAATGCTCCAAGACCCCTGTAATCACAATGCTCCATGCCCCTTTTCATCAGAATGCTCCATGAGACTTGCCATCACAAGTCTCCATGGTCTTCTCATCACAATGTTCCAGGACCTTGACATCACCATGATCCATTCCCTTGTCATCACAATGCTCCATGACCCCTGTCATCACAATAATCCATGAACATTTTCAGCCCAATGATCCACGACTTTCTCATCACAATGCTCCATTGCCAATATCATCACAATGCTCCATGACCACTGTCATCACAACACTCCATGACAACTGACAACACAATGATCCAGGACTCTTGTCATCACAATACTCCATTAACTTGTCGTCACAATGCTACCTGACACCTGTCATCACAACTCTCCATGAACATTTTCAGCCCAGTGCTCCATGACCCTTGTCATCACAATGATCCATGCCCTTGTCATCACAATGCTCCATGACCCCTGTATTCACAATGCTCCTTGACGCTTGTCATCACAGTGCTCCATGACACATGTCATCACAATGCTCCATGCCTTTGTCAGCAAAATGCTACATGACCTTGTCATTACAATGCTCTATGCACTTGTCATCACAATACTCCATTTCCATTGTCATCACAATCCTCCATGAACTTTGGGATCACATTGCTTCATGCCCTTGTCATCACAATGCTCCATGCTCCTTGAAATCAAAATGATCCATGACCTCTGTCATCACAATGCTCCAAACCCTTGTGATCACAATGTTCCATAACACTTGTCATCACAACGCTCCATGATGCCTGTCATCACAATACTCCATGCCCTTTTCATCACAATGCTCCATGACTTTTGTCACCAGAATTATCAATACACTTGTCATCACAATGCTCCCTGACACTTGTCATCAGAATGCTCCTTGAACCCTGTCACGAAAAGGCTCCATGCCTTTTTCATCACAATGCCCCATGCCATTTTCATCACAATGCTCCATGCCATTGTCATCAAAATACTCCACAAGCTTGTCATCAGAATGCTCCATGACCCTTGTCATCACAATTTTCCTTGCACTTGTCAGCACAATGCTCCCTGACCCTTGTCATCACAATGATCCAAGCCATTGCCATCACAATGCTCCATTACCTTTGTCATCAGAATCCTCCCTGACACTTGGCATCACAATGCTCCATGCCATCCTCATCACAGTGGGCCATTACATATGTGATCACAATGCTCCCTGACACCTGTCTTCACAATACGGCATGACCTGGTCATCACAATGCTCCATGCCCTTGTCATCACAGTGTGCCATTCCAACTCTCATCGCAATACTCCATGAAAGTTATTAGACCAATGTTCCATGCCCTTGTCATCACAATGCTCCATGCCCTTCTTTCACAATGCTCCATGACCCCTGTCATCACAATGCTCCGTGACTCCAGTCATCACAATGCTTCATGACCTTTGTCATCACAATGGTCCATGCCCTCGTCATCAACAGTCTCTGTGACATTTTTAACCACAATGCTCCATGAACTTTTCATCACAATGCTCTTTGACCCTTGTCATCACAATGCTCTATGCCTTTATCAGCACAATGCTCCATGACCCTTGTCATCACAATGCTCCATGCGCTTGTCAGCACAATGCTCCATGACACATGTCATCACAATGCACCATGCGCTTGTCATCACAGTGCTCCACAACATTGTCATCACAATGCTCCATAAAATTTGTCATCACAATGCTCCATGCACTTCTCATCAAAATGCTCTCTCACCACTGATATCACAATGCTACATCACTATTTGTCACAATACTCCCTCACCCCTGTCATCACAATGTTCCATGACTCCTGTCATCACAATGCTACATGCACTTATCATCACAATGTTCGATGATCCCTGAAATCACAATGTTCCATAACACCTGTCATCAAAATGTTCCATGACACTTTTCATCAAATTGCTCCATGACGCTGTCATCAGAATGCTCCCTGCCCTTCTCATCACAATGCACAACACCCTTGACAACGAAATGCTCCATGACCTTTGTCATCTCAAAGATCCATGACACTTGGCATCACAGTGCTCCATGTCATTGTCATCACAATGCTCCATGAACGATCTCATCACATTGCTCCATGGCCTTGTCTTCACATAGCTCCATGACACATGTCATCAGAATGCTCCATGGCCTTCTCATCACAATGCTCCATGCCCTTGCCATCACAATGCTCCATTACCCCTGTCATAACAATGCTCCATGACCCCAGCCATCACGATGTTCCATGGCCTTGTCATCACAAGGCTCCATGATCCTTCTCATCACAATGCTCCAAAACACTGTAATCACAATGCTCTATGGCCCTTTTCATCTCAATGATCCATGAACCTTGTCATCTCAATGCACTATGCCCATCATCATAATGCTTCATGCTATTGTCATAACAACGAAATCAAAATGTTCCATGACCTCTGTCATAACAATGCTCCAAACCCTTGTGATCACAATATTCCATAACACTTGTCATCACAATGCCCCAGGATGCTCGTCATCACAATTATCCATGGACTTCTCATCACAATGCTCCATGACCTTCGTCATCACAATGCTCAATACACCTGTCATCAACATGCTCCCTGACACTTGTTGTCTGTATGCTCCTTGAACCTTGTCATGACAAGGCTCCATGCCTTTTTCATCACAATGATCCATGCCCTTTTCATCACAATGCTCCAAGTCCCATGTAATCACAATGGTCCATGCCATTGTCATCACAAAGCTCAATGACGCATGCCATCAGAATGCTCCTTGACCTTCTCCTCACAATGCTCCATGCCCTTGTCTTCACAATGTTCCAAGACCCCTGTAATCACAATGCTCCATTCCCCTTTTAATCAGTATGCTCCATGAGACTTTTCATCACAAGGCTCCATGGTTTTGTCATCACAATGCTCCAGGACCTTGTCATCATAATGCTTCACGACCTTGTCATCAAAATTTTCAATGGCCCTTGTCATCATAATGCTCCAAACCCTAATCACCACAATGCTCCATTATATTTGTCATCACAATCCTCCATTACATTTGGTATCACAAAGCTCCATGCCATTGTCATCGCCATGGACCATGACATATGTCATCACAATGCTCCCTGACACCTGTCTTCACAATACTCCATGACCTTATCATCACAATGCTCCATGCCCTTGTCATCACAATGCACCATGACCACTCTCATCACAATAATTTGTGAAACTTGTCAGACCAATGCTCCATGCCCTTGTCATCACAATGCTCCATGACTCCATTCATCACAATGCTTCATAACGTTTGTCATCACAATGGTCCATGCCCGCGTCATCACAAGGCTCTGTGACCTTTGTAACCACAATGCTCCATGAACTTTTCATCACAATTCTCTGAGAAACTTGTCATCACAATGCTCCATGTCTTTGTCAGAACAATGCTCCATGACCATTGTCATCACAATGTGCCACGCGCATTTCATCACAACGTTCCATACCTTGTCATTGCAATGATCCATAAACCTTGTAATCACACTCGTCCATGCACTTCTCATCAAAATGCTCTCTCACCAGAGATATCACAATATTCCATCACTAGTCATCACAATACACCCTCATCCTTGTAATCACAATATTCCATGACACTGTCATCACAATGCTACATCCCCTTATCATCACAATGTTCCATGACCCCTGCCATCACAATGTTCCATAAGCCCTGTCATCAAAATGCTCCATGACCCATTCCATCCCAAACCTCCAAGACACCTGCCATCACAATATTCTATAACACCTGCCATCAAAATGTTCCATTACACTTTTTATCAAACTGCTGCATGACCCGGTCATCAAAATGGTCCCTGCACTTCTCATCAAAATGCTCCATGACATGTCATCACAAAGCTCCAAGACCCTTGTCATCACAATGCTCCATGCCCACTCTCATCACAATAATCCATGAAACATTTCAGACCAAAGTTCCATACCCTTCTCATCACAATGCTCCATTACCCCTGTCATAACAATGCACCATGACACCTGCCATCACAATGATCCACGGCCTAGTCATCACAAGATTCCATGATAATTCTCATCACAATGCTCAAGAACCCTGATATCACAATGCTCCATGCCCTTGTCATCACAAAGCTCCATGACGCATGTCATCAGAATGTTCCATGGCCTTCTCATCACAATGCTCCTTGCCCTTGTCCTCACAATGCTCCAAGACCCTTGTCATCACAATGCTCCATGCCCCATTTCATCTCAATGCTCCATGAAATCTGTCATCACAATGCTCCGAGAACCTTGTAACCACAATGCTCCATGCCCCTTTTCATCTCAATGCTCCATGAACCCTGTCATCAAAATGCACCATGCCCATCATCATAATTCTTCAGGCTATTGTCATCACAATGAAATCAATATTCTGCATGACCTCTGTCATCATAATGCCCCAAACCCTTGTGATCACAATGTTGCATAGCACGTATCATCACAACAGCCCATGACGCTCATCATCATAATTATCCATGGTCTTCTCATCACAATGCTCCATGATCTTTGTCATCACAATGCTCAATACACTTGTCATCACAATGCTCCCTGACCCTTGTCGTCAGTATGCTCCTTGAAGCCTGTCATGACAAGTTTCCATGCATTTTTCATCACAATGATCCATGACCATTTCATCACAATGCTCCAAGGTCCCTGTAATCACAATGCTCCATGCCCTTGTCATCACAAAACTCCATGACGCATGTCATCAGAATGCTCCATGGACTTCTCATCACAATGCTCTATGCCGTAGTCATAACAATGCTCCAAGACCCCTGTAATCGCAATGCTCCATGCCCCTTTTCATCAGAATGCTCCATGAGACTTGCCATCACAAGTCTCCATGGTCTTCTCATCACAATGTTCCAGGACCTTGACATCACCATGATCTATTCCCTTGTCATCACAATGCTCCATGACCCCTGTCATCACAATAATCCATGAACATTTTCAGCCCAATGCTCCACGACCTTATCATCACAATGCTCCATTGCCAATATCATCACAATGCTCCATGACCACTGTCATCACAACACTCCATGACACCTGACAACACAATGATCCAGGACTCTTGTCATCACAAAGCTCCATTCCCTTGTCATCACAATGCTACATGACACCTGTCATCACAACTCTCCATGAACATTTTCAGCCCAGTGCTCCATGACCCTTGTCATCACAATGATCCAAGCCCTTGTCATCCCAATGCTCCATGACCCCAGTATTCACAGTGCTCCTTGACGCTTGTCCTCACAGTGCTCCATGACACATGACATCACAATGCTCCATGCCTTTGTCAGCAAAATGCTACATGAACTTGTCATTACAATGCTCTATGCACTTGTCATCACAATACTCCTTTTCCATTGTCATCACAATCCTCCATGAACTTTGGGATCACATTGCTTCATGCCCTTGTCATCACAATGCTCCATGCTCCTTGAAATCAAAATGATCCATGACCTCTGTCATCACAATGCTCCAAAGCCTTGTGATCACAATGTTCCATAACACTTGTCATCACAAAGCTCCATGATGCCTGTCATCACAATACTCCATGCCCTTTTCATCACAATGCTCCATGACCTTTGTCACCAGAATTCTCAATACACTTGTCATCACAATGCTCCCTGACACTTGTCATCAGAATGCTCCTTGAACCCTGTCACGAAAAGGCTCCATGCCTTTTTCATCACAATGCCCCATGCCATTTTCATCACAATGCTCCATGCCATTGTCATCAAAATACTCCACAAGCTTGTCATCAGAATGCTCCATGACCCTTGTCATCACAAATCTCCATGCACTTGTCAGCACAATGCTCCCCGACCCTTGTCATCACAATGCTCCAAGCCATTGTCATCACAATGCTCCATTACCTTTGTCATCAGAATCCTCCCTGACACTTGGCATCACAATGCTCCATGCCATCCTCATCACAATGGGCCATTACATATGTGATCACAATGCTCCCTGACACCTGTCTTCACAATACGGCACGACCTGGTCATCACAATGCTCCATGCCCTTGTCATCACAGTGTGCCATTCCAACTCTCATCGCAATACTCCATGAAAGTTATTAGACCAATGTTCCATGCCCTTGTCATCAAAATGCTCCATGCCCTTGTTTCACAATGCTCCATGACCCCTGTCATCACAATGCTCCGTAACTCCAGTCATCACAATGCTTCATGACCTTTGTCATCACAATGGTCCATGCCCGCGTCATCACAAGGCTCTGTGACCTTTGTAAACACAATGCTCCATGAACTTTTCATCACAATTCTCTGAGAAACTTGTCATCACTATGCTCCATTTCTTTGTCAGAACAATGCTCCATGACCATTGTCATCACAATGTGCCACGCGCATTTCATCACAACGTTCCAAACCTTGTCATTGCAATGCTCCATAAACCTTGTAATCACAATGGTCCATGCACTTCTCATCAAAATGCTCTCTCACCAGAGATATCACAATGTTCCATCACTATTCATCACAATACACCCTCAGCCTTGTTATCACAATGTTCCATGACACTGTCATCACAATGCTACATCCCCTTATCATCACAATGTTCCATGACCCCTGCCATCACAATGTTCCATAAGCCCTGTCATCAAAATGCTCCATGACCCATTCCATCCCAAAGCTCCAAGACACCTGCCATCACAATATTCTATAACACCTGCCATCAAAATGTTCCATTACACTTTTTATCAAATTGCTGCATGACCCGGTCATCAAAATGCTCCCTGCCCTTCTCATCAAAATGCTCCATGACATGTCATCACAAAGCTCCAAGACCCTTGGCATCACAATGCTCCATGTCATTGTCATCACAATGCTCCATGAACCCTCTCATCACATTGCTCCATTCCCTTGTCATCATAAAGCTCCATGACACTTGTCATCACAATGCTCGATGCCCTTCTCATCACAATGCTCCATGCCCTTGTCATTATAGTCCTGCATGACGCATGTATCACAGTGTTCCGTGCCCTTGTCATCACAATGCTCCATGCCCACTCTCATCACAATAATCCATGAAACATTTCAGACCAAAGTTCCATACCCTTCTCATCACAATGCTCCATTACCCCTGTCATAACAATGCACCATGACACCTGCCATCACAATGATCCACGGCCTAGTCATCACAAGGTTCCATGATAATTCTCATCACAATGCTCAAGACCCCTGATATCACAATGCTCCATGCCCTTGTCATCACAAACCTCCATGACGCATGTCATCAGAATGTTCCATGGCCTTCTCATCACAATGCTCCATGCCCTTGTCATCACAATGCTCCAAGACCCTTGTCATCACAATGCTCCATGCCCCATTTCATCTCAATGCTCCATGAAATCTGTCATCACAATGCTCCAAGACCCTTGTAATCACAATGCTCCATCCCCCTTTTCATCTCAATGCTCCATGAACCCTGTCATCACAATGCACCATGCCCATCATCATAATTCTTCAGGCTATTGTCATCACAATGAAATCCATATTCTGCATGACCTCTGTCATCATAATGCTCCAAACCCTTGTGATCACAATGCTGCATAACACGTATCATCACAACACCCCATGACGCTCATCATCACAAATATCCATGGACTTCTCATCACAATGCTCCATGATCTTTGTCATCACAATGCTCAATACACTTGTCATCACAATGCTCCCTGACCCTTGTCGTCAGTATGCTCCTTGAAGCCTGTCATGACAAGTTTCCATGCATTTTTCATCACAATGATCCATGACCATTTCATCACAATGCTCCAAGGTCCCTGTAATCACAATGCTCCATGCCCTTGTCATCACAAAACTCCATGATACATGTCATCAGAATGCTCCATGGACTTCTCATCACAGTGCTCTATGCCCTAGTCATAACAATGCTCCAAGACCCCTGTAATCACAATGCTCCATGCCCCTTTTCTTCAGAATGCTCCATGAGACTTGCCATCACAAGTCTCCATGGTCTTCTCATCACAATGTTCCAGGACCTTGACATCACCATGATCCATTCCCTTGTCATCAAAATGCTCCATGACCACTGTCATCACAATAATCCATGAACATTTTCAGCCCAATGCTCCACGACCTTCTCATCACAATGCACCATTGCCAATATCATCACAATGCTCCATGACCACTGTCATCACAACACTCCATGACACCTGACAACACAATGATCCAGGACTCTTGTCATCACAAAGCTCCATTCCCTTGTCGTCACAAAGCTACATGACACCTGTCATCACAACTCTCCATGAATATTTTCAGCCCAGTGCTCCATGACCCTTGTCATCACAATGATCCATGCCCTTGTCATCCCAATGCTCCATGACCCCAGTATTCACAATGCTCCTTGACGCTTGTCCTCACAGTGCTCCATGACACATGACATCACAATGCTCCATGCCTTTGTCAGCAAAATGCTACATGACCTTGTCATTACAATGCTCTATGCACTTGTCATCACAATACTCCTTTTCCATTGTCATCACAATCCTCCATGAACTTTGGGATCACATTGCTTCATGCCCTTGTCATCACAATGCTCCATGCTCCTTGAAATCAAAATGATCCATGACCTCTGTCATCACAATGCTCCAAACCCTTGTGATCACAATGTTCCATAACACTTGTAATCACAACGCTCCATGATGCCTGTCATCACAATACTCCATGCTCTTTTCATCGCAATGCTCTGTGACCATTGTCACCACCATTCTCAATACACTTGTCATCACAATGCTCCCTGACACTTGTCATCAGAATGCTCCTTGAACCCTGTCACGAAAAGGCTCCATGCCTTTTTCATCACAATGCCCCATGCCATTTTCATCACAATGCTCCATGCCATTGTCATCAAAATACTCCACAAGCTTGTCATCAGAATGCTCCATGACCCTTGTCATCACAATTCTCCATGCACTTGTCAGCACAATGCTCCCTGACCCTTGTCATCACAATGCGCCAAGCCATTGTCATCACAATGCTCCATTACCTTTGTCATCAGAATCCTCCCTGAAACTTGGCAGCACAATGCTCCATGCCATCCTCATCACAATGGGCCATTACATATGTGATCACAATGCTCCCTGTCACCTGACTTCACAATACGGCATGACCTGGTCATCACAATGCTCCATGCCCTTGTCATCACAGTGTGCCATTCGAACTCTCATCGCAATAATCCATGAAGGTTATTAGACCAATGTTCCATGCCCTTGTTATCAGAATGCTCCATGACCCCTGTCATCACAATGCTCCGTGACTCCAGTCATCACAATGCTTCATGAACTTTGTCATCACAATGGTCCATGCCCTCGTCATCAACAGTCTCTATGACATTTTTAACCACAATGCTCCATGAACTTTTCATCACAATGCTCTTGGACCCTTGTCATCACAATGCTCTATGCCTTTCTCAGCACAATGCTCCATGACCCTTCTCATCACAATGCTCCATGCGCTTGTCAGCACAATGCTCCATGACACATGTCATCACAATGCACCATGCGCTTGTCATCACAGTGCTCCACAACCTTGTCATCACAATGCTCCATAAAATTTGTCCTCACCGTGCTGCATGCACTTCTCATCAAAATGCTCTCTCACCACTGATATCAAAAAGCTACATCACTATTTGTCACAATACTCCCTTACCCCTGTCATCACAATGTTCCATGACTCCTGTCATCACAATGCTACATGCACTTATCATCACAATGTTCGATGACCCCTGAAATCACAATGTTCCATAACACCTGTCATCAAAATGTTCCATGACACTTTTCATCAAATTGCTCCATGACCCTGTCATCAGAATGCTCCCTGACCTTCTCATCACAATGCACAACGCCCTTGCCATCAAAATGCTCCATGACCTTTGTCATCACAAAGGTCCATGACACTTGGCATCACAATGCTCCATGTCATTGTCATCACAATGCTCCATGAACGCTCTCATCACATTGCTGCATGCCCTTGTCTTCACAGAGATCCATGACACATGTCATCAGAATGCTCCATGGCCTTCTCATCACAATGCTCCATGCCCTTGCCATCACAAGGCTCCATTACCACTGTCATAACAATGCTCCATGACCCCTGCCATCACGATGTTCCATGGCCTTGTCATCACAAGGCTCCATGACCCTTCTCATCACAATGCTCCAAGACCCCTGTAATCACAATGCTCCATGCCCCTTTTCATCAGTATGCTCCATGAGACTTCTCATCACAAGGCTCCATGGTTTTGTCCTCACAATTCTCCAGGAACTTGTCATCACAACGCTTCACTACCTTGTCATCAAAATTTTCAATGGCCCTTGTCATCATAATGCTCCAAGCCCTAATCATCACAATGCTCCATTATATTTGTCATCACAATCCTCCATTACATTTGGTATCACAAAGCTTCATGCCATTGTCATAGCCATGGACCATGACATATGTCATCACCATGCTCCCTGACACCTGTCTTCACAATACTCCATGACCTTATCTTCACAATGCTCCATGCCCTTGTCATCACAATGCACCATGCCCACTCTCATCACAATAATCTATGAAACATGTCAGACCAATGCTGCATGCCACTGTCATCACAATGCTCCATACCCTTGTCATCACAATGCTCCATGACCCCTGTCATCACAATGCTCCATGACTCCAGTCATCACAATGCTTCATAACGTTTGTCAGCACAATGGTCCATGCCCGCGTCATCACAAGGCTCTGTGACATTTGTAACCACAATGCTCCATGAACTATTCATCACAATGCTCTGTGACCCTTGTCATCACAATGCTCTATGCCTTTCTCAGCACAGTGCTCCATGACCCTTGTCATCACAATGCTCCAAGCCATTGTCATCACAAAGCTCCATTACCTTTGTCATCAGAATCCTCCATGACACTTGGCATCACAATGCTCCATGCCATTGTCATCACAATGGGCCATTACATATGTCATCACAATGCTCCCTGAAACCTCTCTTCACAATACTGCATGAACTGGTCATCACAATGCTCCATGCCCTTGTCATCCCAATGCGCCATTCCAAATGTCATCGCAACAATCCTTGAAACTTATTAGACCAATGTTCCATGCCCTTGTCATCACAATTCTCCATGCCCTTGTTATCCCAATGCTCCATGACCCCTGTCATCACAATGCTCCGTGACTCCAGTCATCACAATGCTCCATGCCCCTTTTCATCAGTATGCTCCATGAGACTTGTCATCACAAGTCTCCATGGTTTTGTCATCACAATGCTCCAGGACCTAGTCAACACAATGCTTCACGACTTTGTCCTGAAAATTTTCAATGGCCCTTGTCATCATAATGCTCCAAACCCTAATCATCACAATGCTCCATTATATTTTCATCACAATCCTCCATTACAGTTAGTATCACAATGCTCCATGCCATTGTCTTCTCAATGGACGATGAAATATTTCATCACAATGCTCCCTGACACCTGTCTTCACAATACACCATGACCTTATTATCACAATGCTCCATGCCCTTGTCATTACAATGCACCATTCCAACTCTCATCACAATAATCTATGAAACTTGTCAGAGCAATGCTCCATGACTCCAGTCATCACAATGCTTCATAACGTTTGTCATCACAATGGTCCATGCCCACGTCATCACAAGGCCCTGTGACCTTTCTAACCACAATGCTCCATGAACTTTTCATCACAATTCTCTGTGAAACTTGTCATCACAATGCTCCATGTCTTTGTCAGAACAATGTTCCATGCCCATTGTCATCACAATGTGCCACACGCATTTCATCACAACGGTCCACAACTTTGTCATTGCAATGCTCCATAAACCTTGTAATCACAATGGTCCATGCATTTCTCATCAAAATGCTCTCTCACCAGAGATATCACAATGTTCCATCACTAGTCATCACAATACTCCCTCACGCTTGTAATCACAATGTTCCATGACACTGTCATCACAATGCTACATCCCCTTATCATCACAATGTTCTATGACCCCTGCCATCACAATGTTCCATAACCCCTGTCATCAAAATGCTCCATGACCCATTCCATCACAAAGATCCAAGACCCCTGACATCACAATGTTCTATAACCCCTGCCATCAAAATGTTCCATTACACTTTTTATCAAATTGCTGCATGACCTGGTCATCAAAATGCTCCCTGCCCTTCTCATCACAATGCACCATGCCCTTGTCATCCAAATGCTCCATGATCTTTGTCATCACAAAACTCTAAGACCCTTGGCATCACAATGCTCCATGTCATTGTCATCACAATGCTCCATGAACCCTCTCATCACATTGCTCAATGCCCTTGTCATCACAAAGCTCCATGACACTTGTCATCACAGTGTTCGATGCCCTTCTCATCACAATGCTCCATGCCCTTGTCATTACAGTCCTGCATGACCCATGTATCACAGTGTTCCGTGCCCTTGTCATCACAATGCTCCATGCCCACTCTCATCACAATAATCCATAAAATATTTCAGACCAAAGTTCCATACCCTTCTCATTACAATGCTCTATTAACCCTGTCATAACAATGCACCATGAGCCCTGCCATCACAATGTTCCACGGCCTAGTCTTCACAAGGTTCCATGATACTTCTCATCACATTGCTCAAGACCCCTGAAATCACAATGCTCCATGCCCTTGTCCTCACAAAGCTCCATGACGCATGTCATCAGAATGTTCCATGGCCTTCTCATCAAAATGCTCCATGCCCTTCTCATCACAATGCTCCAAGACCCTTGTAATCACAATGCTCCATGACCCTTTTCATCTCAATGCTCCATGAACCCTGTCATCACAATGCACCATGCCCATCATCTTAATGCTTCAAGCTATTTTCATCACAATGAAATCAAAATGCTCCATGACCTCTGTCATCACAATGCTCTATGACCCCTGTCATCACAATACTCCATGAACATTTTCAGCCCAATGCTCCATGACACTTGTCATCACAATCATCCATGCCCTTGTCATTCCAATGCTCCATGACCCCTGTATTCACAATGCTCCGTGACGCTCGTTATCACCATTATCCATGGCCTTCTCATCACAATACTCCACCGACTTGCCATCACAATGCTCCATGCCCTGGTCATCACAATGGTCCATGTTCCCTGTCATCACAATTCTCCACATTCTTGGCATCACTATTTTCCATGACACTTATCATCACAGAGTTACATGCTTTGTCATCACAATACTCCACAAGTTTTCTTCAGAATGCTCCATGACCCTTGTCATCACAATGATCCATGACGCCTGTCATCACAATGCTCCATGACACGTGTCATCACACTGCTCCAAGCCCCTTGTCTTTACAGTGCTCCATGATGCTCGTCACCACAATTATCCATGGTCTTCTAATCACAGTGCTCCACGGTCTTGCCATCACAATGCTCCATGCCCTGGTTATCACAATGCTCCATGTCCCTTGTCATCACCATTCTCCACGTCCCTGTCATCACAATGCTCCTTGACAGTTCTCAACACAGTGTTACATGCTCTTGTCATCACAATTCTCCATGCACTTGTCATTGCATTGACCCATGACCCCTCTCATAGCAAGCTCCATGCCTTTGTCATCACAATGCTTCCCGAACTTTTCCTCAAAATTCTCAATGGCCGTTGTCACCACAATGTTCCATTCCCTTGTTATCACAATGCTCCATGACCCTTGTCATCACAATGCTCCATGCCCTTGTCATCACAATGCTCCATTACCAATGTCATCACAATCCTCCATAAAACATGGCATCACAATGCTCCACAACCTTTTCATCACAATGCTCCATAAAACTTGTCATCACAATGCTCCATGCACTTCTTATCAAAATGCTCTCTCACTACTGATATCAAAATGTTCCCTCACTAGTCATCACAATACACCCACTCCCCTGTAATCACAATGGTCCATAACCCCTGTCATGAAAATGTTCCATGACCCCTGACAACACAATGTTCCATAACCCCTGTTATCAAAATGTTCCATGAGAGTTTTCATCAAATTGTTCCATGACCCTGTCATCACATATGCTCCCTGCCCTTCACAACAGAATGCACCACACCCTTGTCATCAGAATTCTCCATGATCTTTGTCATCACAGAGCTCCATGACCCTTGGCATCACAATGCTGCATGCCATTGTCATCACAATGCTCCATGAACCCTCTCATCACTTTGTTCCATGCCCTTGTCATGACAGGCTCCATGATGCTTTTCATCACAATGCTCGATGCCATTCTTCTCACAATGCCCCCAGGGCTTGTCATTACAATCCTCCATGACCCATGTATCACAGTGTTCCGTGCCCTTGTCATCACAATGCTCCTTGCCCCCTCTCAACACAATAATCCATGAAACATTTCAGACAAATGCTCCATGCCCTTGTCATTACAATGCTCCATTACACCTGTCATAACAATGCTCCATGACCGCTGCCATCTGAATGTTCCACAGCCTTGTCATCACAAGGCTCCATGACCCTTGTAATCACAATGCTACAAGACGCCTGTAATCACAATGCTCCATGCCTTTGTCATCACAATGCACCAAGACTCCTGTAATCACAATGCTCCATGCCCCTTTTCATCTCAATGCTCCATGAACCCTGGCATCACAATGCACTGTGCCCATCATCATAATGCTTCGTGCTATTATCATCACAATAAAATCAAAATGCTCCATGACCTCTGTCATCACAATGCTCCAAATCCTTGTTATCAAAATGTTCCATAACACTTATCATCACAATGCCCCATGACGCTTGTCATCACAATTATCCATGGTCTTCTCATCACAATGCTCCATGACCTTTGTCATCACAATGCTCAATACCCTTGTCATCACAATGCTCCCTGACACTTGTCGTCAGTATGCTCCTTGAACCCTGTCATGACAAGGCTCCATGCATTTTTCATCACAATGTTCCATGCCCTTGTCATCACAAAGCTCCATGATGCATGTCATCAGGACGCTCCATGGACTTCTCATCCCAATGCTCCATGCCCTTGTCCTCACAATGCTCCTCGACCCCTGTAATCACAATGCTCCATGCCCCTTTTCATCAGAATGTTCCATGAGACTTGTCATCACAAGGCTCCATGGTCTTCTCATCACAATGCTCCAGTACCTTGTCATCACAATGCTCCATGACGCCTGTCATCACAATACTCCATGAATATTTTCATCCCAATGCTCCATGACCTTCTCATCACAATGCTTCATGACCCCTGTCATCACAATGATCCATGTCACCTGTCATCACAATGCTCCATGAACCCTGACAACACAATGATCCGGGACTCTTGTCATCACAATGCTCCATGTGCTTCTCATCACAATACTCTATGAACCTTGGGATCACATTGCTTCATGCCCTTCTCATCTCTCTCTTGCCTTTCTGGTTTTTACAGATTTTCGGATGTCCCTTTTGCCCGGTGGGAAGTGACAATTCTTTGTAGTGTGGATTTGCATTGCACGCTTGCTTGATTGGCCAAAAAGGGCATATGCGTTTTCTCCTGAATATATTCAGGAGAAAAGGCATATGCCGTTTTTGGCCAAGTGCATCATTGTCAAAGTTGTGATGCTTTTCCTGTGCTTTAAAGGCGATTCCGATTTACCTCTTGAAATATGTTTTGTGCAATTCTGCCTCATTTTCAAGTCCGCTTTGTTGCCTTCCCTCAACAGATTTTTGGAAGAGAGTTATCCTTTATAACTCTGCAGGTTTGTGAATTGCTGTGCCCCTGAGCTCCAATTTTCAAATCCCAGTTTTGGGAGCTGACCGCAAATCCACAATTTTGCTTCACGACCTATACTGGTTCCAGGCGTGGCTATACTGTTCCCTGCGGGTGGCTGAGGCTTTGGTTAATTCTTCTTCCTGACGTGAATTTAGAGTGACAAGTGCCCGTCCAAATGCCTACATCTACTCTCTGATTGGTTCTCCCTCTTCCCTTTCATCCTCTGCACAATTAGCAAACTTTGCAAACCAGGAGGATATAGGGGCTGGCTCTTCTAAGTTGGGATTTTGATAGTAAAGCAGTTTGAATGTCAAACTGAGCACAAGGAGAGGAAAAATTAGGAGACATTTAAAAACATAACACCATCACAGGGTGTCCATTCTCTAGGTTTCCCATACATGTTATAACTGTAGTGATATTCCCTTCTACCTGGAGATTTGGGACCCATGGAATGGTGGCATGCATTGCTACGTTAAAGGGTCTGCATTTTCTCTCCCAATCTCACCAGTCCTCTCAGTCCCAAGTGTCCAGCCTTATGTCTCATCCAGCTGTCTTTGCAGATAGGGTCATTCCAGGTTTCATCAGAACCCCTGAAGGAATTGTGTAAAAATTTCGCTGTTTTTTTGTTTCGTTTTTGAAATTCATTTTTATAATGAGGTTGAACTGATTTTCACTGACGTGTTTATGCCGGTCTAGACACACTTGATTCCCTTACAGTGACATATCAATACATAGGTTTTAAGATACTTACTAGTCAGATATATTCCTCTGCGGGGAATAGGGGTTTTGAGTCCCGTTCACTGAGGAAGGTGTAGGTCTTTCTATTCTGTATTTGGTTTTTGGAACGGTACCTGTGCTTATATCAAACTCTGGTTTTATGCATCACCCCACCTCTCCTTCCCCCTTAAGCAGGCATAAGAGTGTTTTCTAAATGTGAGACTCTGTTCTCTTTGCTAACTCAGTTCATGTGTAGCCATGTTTACAGGATCTTCATAAGTGATATCTTATGATAAGTTTCTTTTTCTGTGTGACTTATTTCACTTAGAATCATCGTACCTGAATCCACTCACGTTGCTGCTACTGGTCTTATGACATTGATTTCATGGCTGAGGGATATTCCATCGTACATAAGTAACACAATTTTTTGAACCATTTTTATATTTCCTGGGATATTTACGGTATACCCAAGTTGAGGTTTTTGAAAGCAGTGCAGCCCTAAATTTTTGGGTGGCTCTGTCTTATTGATTTTCAGTTTTCCCAAGGTATATTCCCTAGACTGGAAGTGCCCTTGGCTCTGTAGCTCTGTTGTTTACTTGTTTTAGGGAACACAATGCACTCCTCCAGTGAGGCAGTTGGCAATTTACATGCCGCCCATCAGCATAACAAGGCTTCCGGTGCTCCAGGGCCTGTCTTGCCTTTCTGGTTTTTACCCAGTTTGTGGATGTCCCTTTGGACCGGTGGGAAGTGATACTTCTTTGTAGTGCAGATTTGCATTGCCCGCTTGCTGGCTTGGCTAAAAAGGGCGTATGCCTTTTCTCCTGAATATTTTCACGAGAAAACGCATACGCCCTGTTTGGCCAAGTGCATCATTGTCGAAGTTGTGTCCCTCTTCCTGTGTTTTAAATGCAATTCTTACGTAACTCTTGAAATCTGTTTCCTGCTATTCTGCCTCGCTTTCAAGTCCGCCTCGTTGCCTTCCATTAAACAGATATTTGGACGATAGTTGTCCTGTATTTCTCTGCCAGTTTGTGACTTGCCGTGCCCCTGAGCTCCATTTATCAACTCGTTTTTTGTGAGATGACCGCAAGTCCAAAATATTGGTTCAAGACCTATACTGGTTCAATGCGGGTTGCTGAGACTTTGGTTAATTCTTCCTGCCGGGCAATTAGAGTGACATGTGACAATCCAAATGCCTAACAACTATTCTCTCATTGGTTCTCCCTCTTCCCTTTCATCCTCTGCCAAATAGGCAACTTGTGTGAACCAGGAGGTTAAAGGTGCTGTCTCTCCAAGATGGGAGATTGATAGTAAAGCAGTTGGAAAATCAAACCGGAGCACCAAGAGAGGGACTATTAGTTGAGTTTTAGAAACCTTTCGGAGTCACAGTGTGTCCATTCTCTAGGTTTCCCGTACATGTTATAGCTGTAGTAATATTCCCTTCAACCTGGAGAGTTGGGACCCATGGAATGGGTGCCACGCCTTTTTGCTTTAAAGGGTCTGAATTTGCTCACCCAATCCCACCAATCCTCTCAGTCCCAAGTGTCCAGCCTTATGCCACATACAGCTGTCGTTGTAGATAGGGTCATTCCAGGTTTCATCAGAGACCCTGAAGGAATTGTAAAGAATTTCCCTGTTTTTTGGTTTTGCTTTTGAAATTCCTTTTTATAGTGTGTTTTAGCTGATTCTAGCTGCCATGTTTATGCCAGTCTAGACACACTTGATTCCCTTATGGAGTCATATCAATACATAGGTTTTAAGATTCTTACTAGTCAGATCTATTCCTATGCGAGGAATATGGGGTTTTGAGTCCCTTTTACTGAGGAAGGTGTAGGCCTTGTCTATGCCTTACTTGGTTTTTGGAACGGTACCTGTGCTTATATCAAACTCTGGTTTTATGCATCACCCCACCTCTCCTTCCCCCTTAAGCAGGCATAAGAGTTTTTTCTAAATGAGAGACTCTGTTCTCCTTCCTAACTCAGTTCATGTGTAGCCATGTTTACAGGATCTTCATAAGTGATATCTTATGATAAGTTTCTTTTTCTGTGTGACTTATTTCACTTAGAATCATCGTACCTGAATCCACTCACTTTGCTGCTACTGGTCTTATGACATTGATTTCATGGCTGAGGGATATTCCATCGTACATAAGTAACACAATTTTTTGAACCATTTTTATATTTCCTGGGATATTTAAGGTATACCCAAGTTGAGGTTCTTGTAAGCAGTGCAACCCTAAATTTGTGGGTGGCTCTGTCTTATTGATTTTCAGTTTTCCCAAGGTATATTCCCTAGACTGGAAATGCCCTTGGCTCTGTAGCTCTGTTGTTTACTTGTTTTAGGGAACACAATGCACTCCTCCAGTGAGGTAGTTGGCAATTTACATCCCGCCCATCATCATAACAAGGCTCCCTGTTCTCCAGGGCCTGTCTTGCCTTTCTGGTTTTTACCCAGTTTGTGGATGTCCCTTTGGACCGGTGGGAAGTGATACTTCTTTGTAGTGCAGATTTGCATTGCCCGCTTGCTGGCTTGGCTAAAAAGGGCGTATGCCTTTTCTCCTGAATATTTTCACGAGAAAACGCATACGCCCTGTTTGGCCAAGTGCATCATTGTCGAAGTTGTGTCCCTCTTCCTCTGCTTTAAAGGCAATTCCAACGTACCTCTTGAAATCTGTTTCCTGGTATTCTGCCTCGCTTTCAAATCCGCCTCGTTGCCTTCCATTAAACAGATATTTGGACGATAGTTGTCCTGTATTTCTCTGCCAGTTTGTGACTTGCCATGCCCTTGAGCTCCATTTATCAACTCGTTTTTTATGAGATGACTGCAAGTCCAAAATATTGGTTCAAGACCTATACTGGTCCAATGCGGGTTGCTGAGACTTTGGTTAATTCTTCGTGCCGGGCAATTAGAGTGACATGTGACAATCCAAATGCCTAACAACTATTCTCTCATTGGTTCTCCCTCTTCCCTTTCATCCTCTGCCAAATAGGCAACTTGTGTGAACCAGGAGGTTAAAGGGGCTGTCTCTCCAAGTTGGGAGATTGATAGTAAAGCAGTTGGAAAATCAAACCGGAGCACCAAGAGAGGGACTATGAGTTGAGTTTTAGAAACTTTTTGGAGTCACAGTGTGTCCATTCTCTAGGTTTCCCGTACATGTAATAGCTGTAGTAATATTCCCTTCAACCTGGAGAGTTGTGACCCATGGAATGGGTGCCACGCCTTATTGCTTTAAAGGGTCTGAATTTGCTCACCCAATCCCACCAATCCTCTCAGTCCCAAGTGTCCAGCCTTATGCCACATCCAGCTGTCGTTGTAGATAGGGTCATTCCAGATTTCATCAGAGACCCGGAAGGAATTGTAAAGAATTTCCGTGGTTTTTTGTTTTGTTTTTGAATTTCCTTTATTTATTTATTTATTTTTTTTTTTTTTGCTGTACGCAGGCCTCTCAATTCTGTGGCCTCTCCCGTTGCGGAGCACAGGCTCCGGACACACAGGGTCCGCGGCCATGGCTCGCGGGCCCAGCCGCTCCGCGGCATGTGGGATCTTCCGGGATCGGGGCACGAACCCGTGTCCCCTGCATCGGCAGGCGGACTCTCAACCACTGCGCCACCAGGGAAGCCCCATGAATTTCCTTTTTATAGTGGGTTTGAGCTGATTCTAGCTGCCATTTTTATGCCAGTCTAGACACACTTGATTCCCTTACGGAGACATATCAATACATAGGTTTTAAGTTTCATACCAGTCAGATCTATTCCTCTGCGGGAAATATGGGGTTTTGAGTCCCTTTCACTGACGAAGGTGTAGGTCTTGTCTATTCCATAGTTGGTTTTTGGAACGGTACCTGTGCTTATATCAAACTCTGGTTTTATGCATCACCCCACCTCTCCTTCACCCTTAAGCAGACATAAGAGTGTTTTCTAAATGTGACACTCTGTTCTCTTTCCTAACTCAGTTCATGTGTAGCCATGTTTAAAGGATCTTCATAAGTGATATCTTATGATAAGTTTCATTTTGTGTGTGACTTATTTCACTTAGAATCATCGTACCTGAATCCACTCACTTTGCTGCTACTGGTCTTATGACATTGATTTCATGGCTAAGGGATATTCCATCGCACGTAAGTACCACAATGTTTTGAACCATTTTTATATTTCCTGGGATATTTAAGGTGTACCCAAGTTGAGGTTCTTGTAAGCAGTGCAGCCCTAAATTTGGGGGTGGCTCTGTCTTATTGATTTTCAGTTTTCCCAAGGTATATTCCCTAGACTGGAAGTGCCCTTGGCTCTGTAGCTCTGTTGTTTACTTGTTTTAGGGAACACAATGCACTCTTCCAGTGAGGCAGTAGGCAATTTAAATCTCGCCCATCAGCATAACAGTGTTCACTGTTCTCCAGGGCCTGTCTTGTCTTTCTGGTTTTTACACATTTTGTGGATGTCCCTTTTGACCGGTGGGAAGTGATACTTCTTTGTAGTGCAAATTTGCATTGCCCGCTTGCTTGCTTGGCCAAAAAGGGCGTATGCGTTTTCACCTGAATATATTCAGGAGAAAACGCATACGCCCTGTTTGGCCAAGTGCATCATTGTCGAAGTTGTGCCCCTCTTCCTGTGCTTTACAGGAGATTCCTACGTACCTCTTGAAATCTGTTTCCTGCTATTCTGCCTCGCTTTCAAGTCGGCCTCGTTGCCTTCCCTCAACAGTTTTTTGGACGATCGTTGTCCTTTATTACTTTGCCAGTTTGTAAATTGCTGTGCCCCTGAGCTCCATTTTTCAACTCTTTTTTTTGTGAGCTGAACGCAAGTCTAAAATTTTGGTTCTGGACGTATACTGGTTCCCGGTGGGTGGCTGAGACTTTGGTTAATTCTTCTTCCTGCTTGGAAATTAGAGTGACATTTGCCCGTCCAAATGCCTAACAACTACTGTATCATTGGTTCTCCCTCTTCTCTTCCATCCTCGGCCAAATTGGCGACATGTGCGAACCAGGAGGTTAAACGGACTGTCTCTCCAAGTTGGGAGATTGATACTAAACAGTTGGAAAGTCAAACCAGAGCACCACGAGCGGGACTTTTCGTTGAGTTTTAGAAACGTTTTGTATTCACAGTGTGTCCATTCTCTAGGTTTCCCTTACATGTTATAGCTGTAGTAATATTCCCTTCAACCTGGAGAGTTGGGACCCATGGAATGGGGGCCATGCATTATTGCTTTAAAGGGTCTGAATTTGCTCACCCAATCTCACCAATCCTCTCAGTCCCAAGTGTCCAGCCTTATGCCACATCCAGCTGTCATTGTAGATAGGGTCATTTCAGGTTTCATCAGACACCCTGAAGGAATTGTAAAGAATTTCCCTGTTTTTTTGTTTTGCTTTTGAAATTCCTTTTTATAGTGGGTTTGAGCTGCTTCTCGCTGCCATGTTTATGCCAGTCTAGACACACTTGATTCCCTTACGGAGACATATCAATACATAGGTTTTAAGATTCTTA
This sequence comes from Mesoplodon densirostris, assembly GCF_025265405.1. Lineage (NCBI taxonomy): Eukaryota > Metazoa > Chordata > Mammalia > Artiodactyla > Ziphiidae > Mesoplodon > Mesoplodon densirostris. Next base: position 8,665,304 of record NW_026778195.1, on the reverse strand, counting down.
CTAGTCAGATCTATTCCTCTGCGGGAAATATGGGTTTTTGAGTCCCTTTCACTGAGAATGGTGTAGGTCTTGTCTATTCCATAGTTGGTTTTTGGAACGGTACCTGTGCTTATATCAACCTCTGGTTTTATGCATCACCCCACCTCTCCTTCCCCCTTATGCAGGCACAAGAGTGTTTTCTAAATGTGAGACTCTGTTCTCTTTCCTAACTCAGTTCATGTGTAGCCATGTTTAAAGGATCTTCATAAGTGATATCTTACGATAAGTTTCTTTTTCTGTGTGACTTATTTCACTTAGAATCATCGTACCTGAATCCACTCACTTTGCTGCTACTGATCTTATGACATTGATTTCATGGCTGAGGGGTATTCCATCGTATGTAATAACCACAATATTTTGAACCATTTTTATATTTCCTGGGATATTTAAGGTGTACCCAAGTTGTGATTTTTGTAAGCAGTGCATCCCTAAATTTGGGGGTGGCTTTGTCTTATTGATTTTCAGTTTTCACAAGTTATATTCCCTAGACTGGAAGTGCCCTTGGCTCTGTAGCTCTGTTGTTTACTTGTTTTAGGGAACACAATGCACTCCTCCAGTGAGGCAGTAGGCAATTTAAATCCCGCCCATCAGCATAACAATGTTCGCTGTTCTCCAGGGCCTGTCTTGTCTTTCTGGTTTTTACCCATTTTGTGGATGTCCCATTTGACCGGTGGGAAGTGATCCTTCTTTGTAGTGCAGATTTGCACTTCCCGCTTGCTTGCTTGGCCAAAAAGGGCGTATGCGTTTTCACCGGAATATATTCAGGAGAAAACGCATAAGCCCTGTTTGACCAAGTGCATCATTGTCGAAGTTGTGCCCCTCTTCCTGTGCCTTATAGGAGATTCCTTCGTACCTCTTGAAATCTGTTTCCTGCTATTCTGACTCGCTTTCAAGTCAGACTCGTTGCCTTCCCTCAACAGATTTTTGGACGATAGTTGTCCTTTGTTACTCTACCCGTTTGTGAATTTCTGTGCCCCTGAGCTCCATTTTTCAACTCGTTTTTTTGTGAGCTGAACACAAGTCCAAAATTCTGGTTCAGGACGTATACTGGTTCCGGGTGGGTGGCTGAGACTTTGGTTAATTCTTCTTCCTGCCGGGAAATTAGCGTGACATGTGCCCGTCCAAATGCCTAACAGCTACTCTCTCATTGGTTCTCCCTCTTCCCTTCCATATTCTGCCAAATTGGCAATCTCTTCGAACCAAGAGGTTAAAGGGGCTGTCTCTCCATGTTGTGAGATTGATAGTAAAGCTGTTAGAAATCAAGCCGGATCAAAATGAGAGGGACTATTGGTTGAGTTTTAGAAAAGTTTCTTATTCACAGTGTGTCCATTCTGTAGGTTTCCCGTACATGTTTTAGCTGTAGTAATATTCCCTTTAACCTGGAGAGTTAGGACCCATGGAATGGGGGCCATGCATTATTGCTTTAAAGGGTATGCAATTTCTCACCTAATCTCACCAATCCTCTAAGTCCCAAGTGTCCAGCCTTATGCCTCACCCAGCTGTCATTGTATATATGGTCATTCCAGGTTTCATCAGAGACCCTGAAGGAATTGTAGAGAATTTCACTGTTTTTTTGTTTTGTTTTTGAAATTCCTTTTTATAGTGGGTTTGAGCTGATTCTCGCTGCCATGTTTATGCCAGTCTAAACACACTTGATTCCCTTATGGAGACATATCAATACATAGGTTGTAAGATTCTTACTAGTCAGATTTATTCCTCTGTGGGAAATAAGGGGTTTTGAGTCCCTTTTCCTGAGGAAGGTGTAGGTCTTGTCTATTCCATAGTTGGTTTTTGGAACGGTACCTGTGCTTATATCAAACTCTGGTTTTCTGCATCACCCCACCTCTCCTTCCCCCTTAAGCAGCCATAAGAGGGTTTTCTAAATGTGAGACTCTGTTCTCTTTCCTAACTCAGTTCATGTGTAGCCATGTTTACAGGATCTTCATAAGTGATATCTTATGATAAGTTTCTTTTTCTGTGTGACTTATTTCACTTATAATCATCGTACCTGAATCCACTCACTTTGCTGCTACTGGTATAATGACATTGATTTCATGGCTGAGGGATATTCCATCGTACATAAGTAACACAATTTTTTTTTACCATTTTTATATTTCCTGGGATATTTAAGGTGTACCCAAGTTGAGGTTCTTGTACGCAGTGGAGCCCTAAATTTGGGGGTGGCTCTGTCTTATTGATTTTAAGTTTTCCCATGGTATATTCACTAGTCTGGAAGTTCCCTTGGTTCTGAAGCTCTGTTGTTTACTTGTTTTAGGGAACACAATGAACTCTTCCAGAGAGGCAGTTGGCTATTTACGTCCCACCCATCAACATAAAAAGGCTCCGTGTTCTCCAGGGCCTGTCTTGCCTTTCTGGTTTTTACACATTTTGCGGATGTCCCTTTGGACAGGTGGGAAGTGATACTTCTTTGTAGTGCAGATTTGCATTACCTGCTTGCTTGGTTGTCCAAAAAGGGCATATGCGTTTTCTCCTGAATATATTCAGGTGAAAACCCATACACACTTTTTGGACAAGTGCATCATTGTCGACATTGAGCCCGTCTTCCTTTGCTTTCAAGGCGATTCCAACATACCTCTTGAAATCTGTTTCCTGCTATTCGGCCTCGCTTTCAACTCTGCCTCTTAGCCTTCCCTCAAGAGATTTTTGGACGAGAGTTGTCCTTTATTACTCTGCCAGTTTGTGAATTGCTGTGCCCCTGAGCTACATTTTTCAACTCATTTTTTGTGAGCTGAATGCAAGTCCAAATTTTGTTTCAGGACCTATACTGGTGTCCAGTGTGTGGCTGAGACTTTGGTTAATTCTTCTTCCGGCCAGGAAATTAGAGTGACATTTGCCCGTCCAAATGCCTAACAGCTACTATCTCATTGGTTCTCCCTCTTCCCTTCCATCCTCCTCCAAATTGGCAACCTGTGAGAACCAGGAGGTTAAATGGGCTGTCTCTCCAAGTTGGGAGATTGATAGTAAAGCAGTTCGAAAGTCAAACCGGAGCCCCAGGAGAGGGACTATTAGTTGAGTATTACAAACCTTTCGTTTTCACAGTGTGTCCATTCTCCAGGTTTCCCCTACATGTTATAGCTGTAGTAATATTCCCTTTAAGCTGGAGAGTTGGAACCCATGGAACGGGTGCCACTTAATATTGCTTTAAAGGGTCTGCCTTTGCTCAACCAATCTCACAATTCCTCTCAGTCCCAAGTGTCCATCTTATGCCACATCGAGCTGTCATTGTAGATAGGGTCATTCCAGGTTTCATCACAGACCCTGAAGGAATTGTAAGGAATTTCCCTGTATTTTTGTTTTGTTTTTGAAATTCCTTTTTACAGTGGGTTTGTGCTGATTCTCACTGCCATGTTTATGCCAGTCTAGACACACTTGATTACCTTACAGAGACATATCAATACATAGGTTTTAAGATTCTTACTAGAAAGATATATTACTCTGCGGTGGATATGGGGTGTTGAGTCCCTTTCACTGAGGAAGGTGTAGGTCTTGTCTATTCCGTATTTGGTTTTTGGAATGGTACCTATAGTAATATCAAACTCTGGTTTTTTGCATCACTCCACCTCTCCTTCCCCTTTAAGAAGGCATAAGGTTGTTTTCTAAATGTGAGACTCTCTTCTCTTTCCTAACTCAGTTCATGTGTAGCCATGTTTACAGGATCTTCATAAGTGATATCTTATGATAAGTTTCTTTTTCTGTGTGACTTATTTCACTTAGAATTGTCGTACCTGAATCCACTCACTTTGCTGCTACTGGCCTTATGACATTGATTTCTTGGCTGAGGTATATTCCATCATACCTAAGTACCACAATTTCTTGTACCATATTTGTCTTTCCTGGGATATTTAAGATGTACCCAAGTTGAGGTTTTTGTAAGCAGTGCGGCCCTGAATTTTGGTGTGGATCTGTCTTATTGATTTTCAGTTTACCCAAGGTATATTCCCTAGACTGGAAGTGCCGTTGGCTCTGTAGCTCTGTTGTTTACTTGTTTTAGGGAACACAATGCACTCCTCCAGAGAGGCCATTGGCAATTTACTTCGGGCCCATCAGCATAACAATGCTCCCTGTTCTCCAGGACCTGTCTTGCCTTTCTGGTTTTTACACATTTTGCTGATGTCCCTTTTGACCCGTGGGAAGTGATACTTCTTTGTAGTGCAGATTTGCCTTGCCCAATTGCTTGCTTGTCCAAAAAGGGCATATGCATTTTTTCCTGAATATATTCACGTGAAAACCCATATGCCCTTTATGGCCATTTGCATAATTTTCGAAGTTGTGATGCTTTTCCTGTGTTTAAAGGCGATTCCAATGTACCTCTTGAAATCTGTTTCATACCATTCTGCCTCATTTTCACTTCGGCCTCGTGGCTTTCCCTCAACAGATTTTTGGAAGAGAGTAGTCCTTTATAACAACACAGTTTCGTGAATTGCTGTGGCCCTGAGCTCCATTTTTTAACTCGCGTTTTTGTGAGTTGACCGCAAATCCACAGTTTTGCTTCTGGACTTATACTGGTTCTTGGGGGACAGGCTGAGACTTTGGTTAATTCCTCTTCTGGACGGGAAATTAGAGTGACTTGTGGCCGTCAAAATGCCTACAGCTACTCTCTCATTGGTTCTCTCTCTTCCCTTATATCTTCTACACAATTTGCCAACTGTGCGAACCAGGAGGTTATAGGGGCTGAGTTTCCAAGTTGGGAGATTGATAGTAAAGCAGTTGGAATGTCAAACTGGAACACAAGGAGAGAGAAAAGTAGTAGAGTTTTAGAATTCTTTCACCATCAGATGGTTTCCGTTCTCTAGGTTCCCATACATGTTATAACAGTAGTGATATTCCCTACTATCTGGAGAGTTGGGAACCATGGAATGGGTGGCAGGCATTATGGCTTTAAAGGGTCTGCATTTGCTCACCCAATCTTACCAATCCTCTCAGTCCCAATTGACCAGCCTTATGCCACATACACCTGTCATTGTAGATAGGGTCATTCAAGGTTTCATCAGAACCCCTGAAGGTATTGTGTAAGAATTTTACTGTTTTTATCTTTTGTTTTGAAATTCATTTTTATAGTGGGTTTGAGCTGATTCTCACTGCCATGTTTATGTCGTTCTAGACACACTTGGTTCCCTTACGGAGACATATCAATACATAGGTTTTAAAATTCTTACTAGTCAGATATATTTCTCTGCGGGGAATAGGGATGTTGAGTTCCGTTCACTGAGGAAGGAGTAGGGCTTCTCTCTTCTGTTTTTGCTTTATGGAACGGTACCTGTGCTAATATCAAACTTTTGTTTTGTGCATCTCCCCACCTCTCTTTCTCCTTAAGCAAGCGTTTGAGTGTTTTCTAAATCTGAGACTCTGTTCCCTTCCCTAATTCAGTTCATATGTAGCCATGTTTACATTCTCTTGATAAGTGATATCTTATGTCAGAATGCAACATGGCCCTTGTCATAATAATGCTCCATGACCCCTATCATCACAATGCTCCATGCCCTGGTTATCACAATGTTCCATGTCCCTTGTCATCACAATTCTCAACGTCATTGTCATCACAATGCTACATGACATTTCTCATCAAAATGTTACATGTGCTTGTCATCACAATTCTCCATGCAATTAACATTGCAATGCTCCATGCACTTGTCATCACAATGCTCCATGCCCTTGTCATAACAATGCTCCATGACCCCTGTCATCACAATGCTCCATGACCCCTGTCATCACAATACTCCATGAACATTTTCAGCCCAATGCTCCATGACCATCTCATCACAATGCTCCATGACCAATATCATCACAATGCTCCATGACCACTGTCATCACTGCACTCGATGACACCTGACAACACAATGATCCGGGACTCTTGTCATCACAATGCTCCAAGACCCCTGTAATCACAATGCTCCATGACACCTGTCATCACAATACTCCATGAACATTTTCAGCCCAATGCTCCATGACCTTTGTCATCACAATGATCCATGCCCTTGTCATCCCAATGTTCCATGACCCCTGTATTCACATGCTCAGTGACGCTTGTCATCACAGTTCTACATGACACCTGTCATCTCAATGCTCCATGCCTTTGTCAGCAAAATGCTACATGACCTTGTCATTACAATGCTCTATGCGCTTGTCATCACAATACTCTATTACCATTGTCATCACAATCCTCCATGAACCTTGGGATCACATTGCTTCATGCCCTTGTCATCACAATGCTCCATGCTCCTTGAAATCAAAATGATCCATGACTTCTGTAATCACAATGCTCCAAACCCTTGTGATCACAATGTTCCATAACACTTTTCATCACAATGCTCCATGATGCCTGTCATCACAATACTCCATGCCATTTTCATCACAATGCTCTATGACCTTTGTCATCACAATTCTCAATACAATTGTCATCACAATGCTCCCTGACACTTGTCATCAGAATGCTCCTTGAATCCTGTCACGAAAAGGCTCCATGCCTTTTTCATCACAATGTCCCATGCCATTTTCATCACAATGCTCCATGCCATTGTCATCAAAATACTCCACAAGCTTGTCATCAGAATGCTTCATGAACCTTGTCATCACAAATCTCCATGCACTTTTCAGGACAATGCTCCCTGACCCTTGTCATCACAATGCTCCAAGCCATTGTTATCACAATGGGCCATTACATATGTCATCACAATGCTCCCTGACACCTCTCTTCACAATACTGCATGACCTGGTCATCACAATGCTCCATGCCCTTGTCATCACAATGCGCCATTCCAACTGTCATCATAATAATCCATGAAACTTATTAGACCAATGCTCCATGCCCTTGTCATCATAATGCTCCATGCACTTGTTTTCACAATTGTCCAAGACCCCTGTAATCAGAATGCTCCATGCCCCTTTTCATGAGTATGCTCCATGAGACTTGTCATCACAGGGCTCCATGGTTTTCTCATCACAGTGCTCCAGAACCTTGTCATCACAATGCTTCACAATATTGCTATGAAAATTCTCAATGGCCCTTGTCATCATAATGCTCCAAGCCCTAGTCATCACAATGCTCCATGATATTTGTCATCACAATCCTCCCTTACTTTTGGCATCACAATGTTCCATGCCATTGTCATCGCAATGGACCATGACATATGTCATCACAATGCCCCCTCACACCTGTCTTCACAATACTCCATGACCTTATCATCACAATGCTCCATGCCCTTGTCATCACAATGCTCCATGCCCTTGTCATCACAATGCACCTTGTCCACTGTCATCACAATAATCTATGAAACTTGTCAGACCAATGCTCCATGACCCTGTCATCACAATGCTCCATGCCCTGGTCATCTCAATGCTCCGTGACCCATGTCATCACAATGCTCCGGGACTCCAGTCATCACAATGCTTCATAACGTTTGTCATCACAACTGTCCATGCCTGCATCATCACAGGGTTCTGTGACCTTTGTAACCACAATGCTCCATGAACATTTCATCACAATGCCCCGTGACCCTTGTCATCACAATGCTCCATGCCTTTGTCAGAACAATGCTCCATGACCCTTGTCAACACAATGTGCCATGCGCTTTTCATCACAATGATCCACCACCTTTTCATCGCTATGCTCCATAAAATTGTAATCACAATGCTCCATGCACTTCTCATCCAAAAGCTATCTCACATGAGATATCACAGTGTTCCATCACTAGTCATCACAATCCACCCTCACCCCTGTTATCACAATGTTCCATGACCCCTGTTATCACAATGCTACCTCCCCTTATCTGCACAATATTCCATGACCACTGACATCACAATATTCCATAACCGCTGTCATCAAAATGCTCCATGACCCTTTTATCCCAAAGCTCCATGACCCTTGGCATCACAATGTTCTATAACCACTGTCATCAAAATATTCCATTACACTTTTCATCAAATTGCTGCATGACCCTGTCATCATAATGCTCCCTGTCCTTCTCATCACAATGCACCACACACTTGTCATCAAAATGCTCCATGACCTTTGTCATCAGTAAGCGCCATGACCCTTGGCATCACAATGCTCCATGTCATTGTCATCACAATGCTCCATGAACACTCTCATCACATTGCTCCATGTCCTTGTCATCACAAAGCTCCATGACACTTGTCACCACAATGCTCGATGCCCTTCTCATCACAATGCTCCATGCCCTTGTCATTACAATCCTCCATGACCCATGAATCACAGTGTACCGTGCCCTTGTCATCACAATGCTCCATGCCTACTCTCATCACAATAATCCATGAAACCTTTCAGACCAATGCTCAATAAACTTCTCATCACAATGATCCATTACCGCTGTCATAACAATGCTCCATGAGCCCTGCCATCACAATGTTCCACGGCCTTGTCATCACAAGGCTCCATGACCCTTGTCATCACAGTGCTCCAAGACCCATGTAATCACAATGTTCCATGCCCTTGTCATCACAAAGCTCCATGACGCATCTCATCAGAATGTTCCATGGCCTTCTCCTCACAATGCTCCATGCCTTTGTCATCACAATGCTCCAAGATCCTCGTAATCACAAGGCTCCATGCCCCTTTTCATCACAATGCTCCATTAGACTTGTCATCACAAGTCTCCATGGTCATCTCATCACAATGCTCCAGGACCTTGTCATCACCATGCTCCATTACCTTGTCATCACAATGCTCCATGACCCCTGTCATCACAATACTCCATGAACATTTTCAGCCCAATGCTCCATGACCATCTTATCACAATGCTCCATGACTAATATCATCACAATGCTCCATGACCACTGTCATCACTGCACTCGATGACACCTGAAAACACAATGATCCGGGACTCTTGTCATCACAATGCTCCAAGACCCCTGTAATCACAATGCTCCATGACACCTGTCATCACAATACTCCATGAACATTTTCAGCCCAATGCTCCATGACACTTGTCATCACAATGATCCATGCCCTTGTCATCCCAATGTTCCATGACCCCTGTATTCACATGCTCTGTGACGCTTGTCATCACAGTTCTACATGACACCTGTCATCACAATGCTCCATGCCTTTGTCAGCAAAATGCTACATGACCATGTCATTACAATGCTCTATGCGCTTGTCATCACAATACTCTATTACCATTGTCATCACAATACTCCATGAACCTTGGGATCACATTGCTTCATGCCCTTGTCATCACAATGCTTCATGCTCCTTGAAATCAAAATGATCCATGACCTCTGTCATCACAATGCTCCAAACCCTTGTGATCACAATGTTCCATAACACTTTTCATCACAACGCTCCATGATGCATGTCATCACAATACTCCATGCCATTTTCATCACAATGCTCTATGACCTTTGTCATCACAATTCTCAATACACTTGTCATCACAATGCTCCCTGACACTTGTCATCAGAATGCTCCTTGAATCCTGTCACGAAAAGGCTCCATGCCATTTTCATCACAATGCCCCATGCCATTTTCATCACAATGCTCCATGCCATTGTCATCAAAATACTCCACAAGCTTGTCATCAGAATGCTCCATGACCCTTGTCATCACAAATCTCCATGCACTTTTCAGGACAATGCTCCCTGACCCTTGTCATCACAATGCTCCAAGCCATTGTCATCACAATGCTCCATTACCTTTGTCATCAGAATCCTCCATGACACTTGGCATCTCAATGCTCCATGCCATCCTCATCACAATGGGCCATTACATATGTCATCACAATGCTCCCTGACACCTCTCATCACAATACTGCATGACCAGGTCATCACAATACTCCATGCCCTTGTCATCAAAATGCGCCATTCCAACTGTCATCGCAATAAGCCATGAAGCTTATTAGACTAATGTTCCATGCCCTTGTCATCACAATGCTCCATGCCCTTGTTATCACAATGCTCCATGACCCATGTCATCACAATGCTCCGTGACTCCAGTCATCACAATGCTCCCTGACACTTGTCATCAGAATGCTCCTTGAAACCTGTCACGAAAAGGCTCCATGCCTTTTTCATCAAAATGCCCCAAGCCATTTTCATCACAATGCTGCATGCCATTGTCATCAAAATACTCCACAAGCTTGTCATCAGAATGCTCCATGACCCTTGTCATCACAATTCTCCATGCACTTGTCAGCACAATGCTCCCTGAACCTTGTTATCACAATGCTCCAAGCCATTGTCATCACAAGGCTCCATTACCTTAGTCTTCAGAATGCCCCATGACACTTAGCATCACAATGCTCCCTGACACCTGTCTTTACAATAGTGCATGACCTGGTCATCACAGTCCTCCATGCCCTTGTCATCACAATGAGCCATTCCAACTGTCATCGCAACAATCCATGAAACTTATTAGACCAGTGTTCCATGCCCTTGTCTTCACAATGCTCCATGCCCTTGTTATAACAGTGCTCCATGAACCCTGTTATCACAATGCTCCATGACTCCAGTCATCACAATGCTTCATGACCTTTGTCATCACAATGGTCTATGCCCTCGTCATCAACAGTCTCTGTGACCTTTTTAACCACAATGCTCCATGAACTTTTCATCACAATGCTCTTTGACCCTTGTCATCACAATGCTCTATGCCTTTCTCAGCACAATGCTCCATGACCCTTGTCATGCCAATGCTCCATGCGCTTGTCATAACAGTGCTCCACATACTTGTCATCACAATGCTCCATAAACTTTGTCATCACAATGCTCCATGCACTTCTCATCAAAATGCTCTCACCACTGATATCACAATGCTATATCACTATTTGTCACAATACTCCCTCACCCCTGTCATCACAATGTTCCATGACTCCTGTCATCACAATGCTACATGCACTTATCATCACAATGTTCGATGACCCCTGACATCACAATGTTCCATAACACCTGTCATCAAAATGTTCCTTGACACTTTTCATCAAATTGTCCAATGACCCTGTCATCACAATGCTCCCTGCCCTTCTCATCACAATGCAAAACGCCCTTGCCATCAAAATGCTCCATGCCCATTGTCATCACAAAGATCCATGACCCTTGGCATCACAATGCTCCATGTCATTGTTATCACAATGCTCCATAAAGGCTCTCATCACATTGCTCCATGCCTTTGTCTTCACAAAGCTCCATGACACATGTCATCAGAATGCTCCATGGCCTTCTCATCACAATGCTCCCTGCCCTTGCCATCACAATGCTGAATTACCACAGTCATAACAATGCTCCATGACCCCTGCTATCACGATATTCCATGGCCTTGTCATCACAAAGCTCCATGACCCTTCTCATCACAATGCTCCAAGAACCCTGTAATCACAATGATCTATGCCCCCTTTAATCTCAATGATACATGAACCCTGTCATCACAATGCACCATGCCCATCATCATAAAGCTTCATGCTATTGTCATCACAATGAAATCAAAATGCTCCATGACCTCTGTCATAACAATGCTCCACACCCTTGTGATCACAATATTGCATAACACGTGTCATCACAATGCCCCATGAAGCTCGTCATCACAATTATCCATGGTCTTCTTATCACAATGCTCCATGACCTGTGTCATCACAATGCTCAATACACTTGTCATCAAAATGCTCCCTGACACTTGTTGATTGTATGCTCCTTGAACCCTGTCATGACAAGGCTCCATGCCTTTTTCATCACAATGATCCATGACCATTTCATCACAATGCTCCATGACCCATGTAATCACAATGCTCCATGCCCTTGTCATCACAAAGCTCCATGACGCATGTCATCCGAATGTTCCATTGCCTTCTCCTCACAATGCTCCATGCCCTTGTCATCACAATGCCCCAAGACCCCCGTAATCACAATGCTCCATGCCCCTTTTCATCAGAATGCTCCATGAGACTTGTCATCACAAGTCTCCATGGTCATCTCATGACAATGCTCAAAGACCTTGTCATCACCATGCTCCATTCCCTTGTCATCACAATGCTCCATGACCCATGTCATCACAATACTCCATGAATATTTTCAGCCCAATGCTACATGACCTTCTCATGACAGTGCTCCATGCCCAATATCATCACAATGCTCCATGACCACTGTCATCACAACACTCCATAACACCTGACAACACAATGATCCGGGACTCTTGTCATCACAATGCTCCAGGACCCCTTTCATCACAATACTTCATGAATATTTTCAGCCCAGTGCTCCATGACCCTTGTCATCACATTTATCCAGGCCCTTGTCATCCCAATGTTCCATGACGCTTGTCATCACAGTGCTCCATGACACCTGTCATCACAATGCTCCATGCCTTTGTCAGCAAAATGCTACATGACCTTGTCATTACAATGCACTATGTGCTTGTCATCACAATACTCCATTACCATTGTCATCACAATCCTCCATGAACCTTGGGATCACAGTGCTTCATGCCCTTGTCATCACAATGCTACATGACCTTTGTCATCACAATTCTCAATACACTTGTCATCACAATGCTCCCTGACACTTGTTGTCAGAATGCTCCTTGAACCGTGTCACAAAAAGGCTCCATGCATTTTTCATCACAAATCCCCATGCCGTTTTCATCCCAGTGCTCCAAGCCATGGTCATCAAAATACTCCACAAGCTTGTCATCAGAATGCTCCATGAGACTTGTCATCACAATTCTCCATGCACTTGTCAACACAATGCTCCCTGACCCTTGTCATCACAATGCTCCAAGCCATTGTCATCACAATGCTCCATTACCTCTGTCATCAGAATCGTCCACGACTTGGCATCTCAATGCTCCATGCCATTGTCATCACAATGGGCCATTACATATGTCATCACAATGATCCCTGACACCTCTCTTCACAATACTGCATGACCTGGTCATCACAATGCTCCATGCCCTTGTCATCACAATGCGCCATTCCAACTGTCATCACAATAATCCATGAAACTTATTAGAACAATGCTCCATGCCCTTGTCATCACAATGCTCCATGCCCTTGTTATCACAGTGTTCCACGAACCCTGTAATCGAAATGCTCCTTGCCCCTTTTCATCAGAATGCTCCATGAGACTTGTCATCACAAGGCTCCATGGTTTTGTCATCACAATGCTCCAGGACCTTGTCATGACAATGCTTCATGACATTGTCATGGAAATTCTCAATGGCCCTTTTCATCATAATGATCCTTGCCCTAGTCATCACAATGCTCCATTATATTTGTCATCACAGTCCTCCCTTACATTTGGCATCACAATGCTCCATGCCATTGTCATCGAAATGGACCATGACATATGTCATCACAATGCTCCCTGACACCTGTTTTCACAATGCTCCATTCCCTTGTCATCACAATGCACCATGTCCACTGTCATCACAATAATCTATGAAACTTGTCAGTCCAATGCTCCATGCCCTTCTCATCACAATGCTCCATGCCCTTTTCATCACAATGCTCCATGACCCGTGTCATCACAATGCTCCATGACTCCAGTCATCACAATGCTTCATAACGTTTGTCATCACAACGGTCCATGCCCTTCTCATCACAATGCACCACACCCTTGTCATCAAATGACACCCGCATCATCACAAGGCTCTGTACATTTGTAACCACAATGCTCCATGACTTTGTCATCACAAAGCTCCATGACCCTTCGCATCACAATGCTACATGTCCCTGTCATCACAGTGCTCCATGAACCCTCTCATCACATTGCTCCATGCCCTTGTCATCACAAAGCTCCATGACACTTGTCATCACAATGCTCGATGCCCTTCTCATCACAATGCTCCATGCCCTTGTCATTACAATACTCCATGACCCATGTATCACAGAGGACCATTCCCTTGTCATCACAATGCTCCATGCCCACTCTCATCACAATAATCCTTTAAACATTTCAGACCAATGCTCCATGCCCTTCTCATCACAATGCTCCATTACCACTGTCATAACAATGCTCCAGACTTCCGGGTAAGATGGCGGAAGAGTAAGACGCGGAGATCACCTTCCTCCCCACAGATACACCAGAAATACAGCTACACGTGCAACAACTCCTACAGAACACCTACTGAACGCTGGCAGAACACCCCAGACCTCCCAAAAGGCAAGAAACTCCCCACATACCTGGGTAGGGCAAAGCAGAGAGATTCCCGCAGAGAGGAGCGGTGCCGAGCAGCACTCACCAGCCCGAGAGGCTTGTCTGCTCCCCCACCGGGGCGGGCGGCGCTGGAGCTGAGGCTCGGGCTTTGGTCAGAGCGCAGGGAGAGGACTGGGGCTGGCGGCGAGAACTCAGCCTAAAGGGGGCTAATGTGCCACAGCTAGCCGGGAGGGAGTCTGGGAAAACTCTGGAGCTGCCGAAGAGGCAGGAGACTTTTTCTTCCCTCTTGGTTTCCTGGTGCGCGAGGAGAGGGGATTAAGAGCGCTGCGTAAAGGAGCTCCAGAGAAGGGCGCGAGTCGCGGCTTAAAGCGCGGAGCCCAGAGACGGGCGTGGGACGCTGGGGCTGCTGCTGCCGCCGCCAAGAAGCCTGTGTGCGAGCGCAGGTCACTGTCCACACCGCCCTTCCGGGAGCCTGTGCAGCCTGCCACTGCCGGGGTCCCGGGATCCAGGGGCGGCTTCCCTGGGAGAACGCACGGCACGCCTCGGGCTGGTGCAACGTCACGCCGACCTCTGCTGCTGCAGGCTCGCCCTGCACTCCGTGCCCCTCCCTCCCGCCCGGCCTGAGTGAGCCAGAGGCCCCGAAGAGGCTGCTCCTTTAACCCTGTCCTGTCTGAGCGAAGAACAGACGCCCTCCGGGGACCTACACGCAGAGGCAGGGCCAAATCAAAAGCTGAGACCCAGGAGCTGTGAGAACAAAGAAGAGAAAGGGAAACCTCTCCCAGCAGCCTCAGAAGCAGCGGATTAAAGCTCCACAATCAACTTCATGTACCCTGAATCTGTGGAATACATGAATAGACAACAAATCATCCCAAATTGAGGAGCCAGGAGTCAGTGCTGTGCCTCTGAGGTGGGAGAGCGAACTTCAGGACACTGGTCCACAAGAGACCTCCCAGCTCCACATAATATCAAACGGCGAAAATCTTCCAGAGATCTCCATCTCAACACCAGCACCCAGCTTCACTCAACGACAAGCAAGCTACAGTGCTGGACACCCTATGCCAAACAACTAGCAAGACAGGAACACAACGCCACCCATTAGCAGAGAGGCTGCCTCAAATCATAAAAAGTCCGCAAACACCCCAAAACACACCACCAGACGTGGACCTGCCCACCAGAAAGACAAGATCCAGCCTCATCCACCAGAACACAGGCAGTAGTCAACTCCACCAAGAAGCCTACACAACCCACTAAACCAACCTTAGCCACTGGGGACAGACACCAAAAACAACGGGAACTACGAACCTGCAGCCTGCAAAGAGGAGACCCCAAACACAGTAACATAAGCAAAATGAGAAGACAGAAAAACACACAGCAGGAGAAGGAGCAAGATAAAAACCCACCAGACCTAACAAATGAAGAGGTAATAGGCAGTCTATCTGAAAAAGAATTCAGAATAATGATGGTAAAGATGATCCAAAATCTTGGAAATAGAATAGACAAAATGCAAGAAACGGTTAACAAGGACCTAGAAGAACTAAAGACGAATCAAGCATCGATTAAAAACACAATAAATGAAATAAAAAATACTCTACATGGGATCAATAGCAGAATAACTGAGGCAGAAGAACGGATAAGTGAGGTGGAAGATAAAATAGTGGAAATAACTGCTGCACAGCAAAATAAAGAAAAAAGAATGAAAAGAACAGAGGACAGTCTCAGAGACCTCTGGGACAACATTAAACGCACCAACATTCGAATTATAGGGGTTCCAGAAGAAGAAGAGAAAAAGAAAGGGACTGAGAAAATATTTGAAGAGATTATAGTTGAAAACTTCCCTAATATGGGAAAGGAAATAGTTAATCAAGTCCAGGAGGCACAGAGAGCCCCATACAGAATAAATCCAAGGAGAAATACACCAAGACACATATTAATCAAACTGTCAAAAATTAAACACAAAGAAATCATATTAAAAGCAGCAAGGCAAAAACAACAAATAACACACAAGGGAATCCCCATCAGGATAACAGCTGATCTCTCAGCAGAAACTCTACAAGCCAGAAGGGAGTGGCAGGACATACTTAAAGTGATGAAGGAGAAAAACCTGCAACCAAGATTACTCTACCCAGCAAGGATCTCATTCAGATTTGATGGAGAAATTAAAACCTTTACAGACAAGCAAAAGCTGAGAGAGTTCAGCACCACCAAACCAGCTTTACAACAAATGCTAAAGGAACTTCTCTAGGCAAGAAACACAACAGAAGGAAAAGAACTACAATAACGAACCCAAAACAATTAAGAAAATGGGAATAGGAACATACATATCAATGATTACCTTAAATGTAAATGGACTAAATGCTCCCACCAAAAGACACAGACTGGCTGAATGGATACAAAAACAAGACCCATATATATGCTGTCTACAAGAGACCCACTTCAGACCTAGAGACACATACAGACTGAAAGTAAGGGGATGGAAAAAGATATTCCATGCAAATGGAAACCAAAAGAAAGCTGGTGTAGCAATTCTCATATCAGACAAAATAGACTTTAAAATAAAGACTACTAGAAGAGACAAAGAAGGACACTACATAATGATCAAGGGATCAATCCAAGAAGAAGATATAACAATTGTAAATATTTATGCACCAAACATAGGAGCACCTCAATACATAAGGGAAATATTAACAGCCATAAAAGGAGAAATCGACAGTAACACAATCATAGTAGGGGACTTTAACACCCCACTTGCACCAATGGACAGGTCATCCAAAATGATAATAAATAAGGAAACACAAGCTTTAAATGATACATTAAACAAGATGGACTTAATTGATATTTATAGGACATTCCATCCAAAAACAACAGAATACACATTTTTCTCAAGTGCTCATGGAACATTCTCCAGGATAGATCATATCTTGGGTCACAAATCAAGCCTTGGTAAATTTAAGAAAATTGAAATTGTATCAAGTATCTTTTCCGACCACAATGCTATGAGACTAGATATCAATTACAGGAAAAGAGCTGTAAAACATACAAACACATGGAGGCTAAACAATACACTACTTAATAACGAAGTGATCACTGAAGAAATCAAAGAGGAAATTAAAAAATACCTAGAAAAAAATGACAATGGAGACACGACAACCCAAAACCTATGGGATGCAGCAAAAGCAGTTCTAAGAGGGAAGTTTATGGCAATACAATCCCACCTTAAGAAACAGGAAATATCTCGAATAAACAACCTAACCTTGCACCTAAAGCAATTAGAGAAAGAAGAACAAAAACATCCCAAAGTTAGCAGAAGGAAAGAAATCATAAAAATCAGATCAGAAATAAATGAAAAAGAAATGAAGGAAACGATAGCAAAGATCAATAAAACTAAAAGCTGGTTCTTTGAGAAGATAAACAAAATTGATAAACCATTAGCCAGACTCATCAAGAAAAAAAGGGAGAAGACTCAAATCAATAGAATTAGAAATGAAAAAGGCGAAGTAACAACTGACACTGCAGAAATACAAAAGATCATGAGAGATTACTATAAGCAACTCTATGCCAATAAAATGGAAAACCTGGAAGAAATGGACAAATTCTTAGAAATGCACAACCTGCCAAGACTGACTCAGGAAGAAATAGAAAATATGAACAGACCAATCACAAGCACTGAAATTGAAACTGTGATTAAAAATCTTCCAACAGGGCCTCCCTGGTGGCGCAAGTGGTTGAGAGTCCGCCTGCCGATGCAGGGGATACGGGTTCGTGCCCCGGTCTGGGAGGATCCCATATGCCGCGGAGCGGCTGGGCCCGTGAGCCATGGCCGCTGAGCCTGCGCGTCCGGAGCCTGCGCGTCCGGAGCCTGTGCTCCGCAACGGGGGAGGCCACAACAGTGAGAGGCCCGCATACCGAAAAAAAAAAAAAAAAAAAAAAAAAAAAAAAAAAAAAAAAAAAAATCTTCCAACAAACAAAAGCCCAGGACCAGATGGCTTCACAGGCGAATTCTATCAAGCATTTAGAGAAGAGCTAACACCTATCCTTCTCAAACTCTTCCAAAATATAGCAGAGGGAGGAACACTCCCAAACTCATTCTATGAGCCCACCATCACCTTGATACCAAAACCAGACAAGGATGTCACAAAGAAAGAAAACTACAGGCCAATATCACTGATGAACATAGATGCAAAAATCCTCAACAAAATACTAGCAAACAGAATCCAACAGCACATTAAAAGGATCATACACCATGATCAAGTGGGGTTTATTCCAGGAATGCAAGGATTCTTCAATATACGCAAATCAATCAATGTGATACACCATATTAACAAACTGAAGGAGAAAAACCATATGATCATCTCAATAGATGCAGAGAAAGCTTTTGATAAAATTCAACACCCATTTATGATAAAAACCCTGCAGAAAGTAGGCATAGAGGGAACTTTCCTCAACATAATAAAGGCCATATATGACAAACCCACAGCCAGCATCGTCCTCAATGGTGAAAAACTGAAACCATTTCCACTAAGATCAGGAACAAGACAAGGTTGCCCACTCTCACCATTCTTATTCAACATAGTTTTGGAAGTTTTAGCCACAGCAATCAGAGAAGAAAAGGAAATAAAAGGAATCCAAATGGGAAAAGAAGAAGTAAAGCTGTCACTGTTTGCAGATGACATGATACTATACATAGAGAATCCTAAAGATGCTACCAGAAAACTACTAGAGCTAATCAATGAATTTGGTAAAGTTGCAGGATACAAAATTAATGCACAGAAATCTCTGGCATTCCTATATACTAATGATGAAAAATCTGAAAGTGAAATCAAGGAAACACTCCCATTTACCATTGCAACAAAAAGAATAAAATATCTAGGAATAAACCTACCTAAGGAGACAAAAGACCTGTATGCAGAAAATTATAAGACACTGATGAAAGAAATTAAAGATGATACAAATAGATGGAGAGATGTACCATGTTCTTGGATTGGAAGAATCAACATTGTGAAAATGACTCTACTACCCAAAGCAATCTACAGATTCAATGCAATACCTATCAAACTACCAATGGCATTTTTCACAGAACTAGAACAAAAAATTTCACAATTTGTATGGAAACACAAAAGACCCCGAATAGCCAAAGCAATCTTGAGAACGAAAAACGGAGCTGGATGAATCAGGCTCCCTGACTTCAGACTATACTACAAAGCTACAGTAATCAAGACAGTATGGTACTGGCACAAAAACAGAAAGATAGATCAATGGAACAGGATAGAAAGCCCAGAGATAAACCCACGGACATATGGTCACCTTATTTTTGATAAAGGAGGCAGGAATGTACAGTGGAGAAAGGACAGTCTCTTCAATAAGTGGTGCTGGGAAAACTGGACAGGGACATGTAAAAGTATGAGATTAGATCACTCCCTAACACCATACACAAAAATTAGCTCAAAATGGATTAAAGACCTAAATGTAAGGCCAGACACTATCAAACTCCTAGAGGAAAACATAGGCAGAACACTCTATGACATAAATCACAGCAAGATCCTTTTTGACCCACCTCCTAGAGAAATGGAAATAAAGACAAAAATAAACACATGGGACCTAATGAAACTTCAAAGCTTTTGCACAGCAAAGGAAACCATAAACAAGACGAAAAGACAACCCTCAGAATGGGAGAAAATATTTGCAAATGAAGCAACTGACAAAGGATTAATCTCCAAAATTTATAAGCAGCTCATGCAGCTTAATAGCAAAAAACAAACAACCCAATCCAAAAATGGGCAGAAGAACTAAATAGACATTTCTCCACAGAAGATATACAGACTGCCAACAAACACATGAAAGGATGCTCAACATCTTTACTCATTAGAGAAATGCAAATCAAAACTACAATGAGATATCATCTCACACCAGTCAGAATGGCCATCATCAAAAAATCTAGAAACAATAAATGCTGGAGAGGGTATGGAAAAAAGGGAACACTCTTGCACTGCTGGTGGGAATGTGAATTGGTACAGCCACTATGGAGAACGGTATGGAGGTTCCTTAAAAAACTACAAATAGAACTACCATATGACCCAGCAATCCCACTACTAGGCATATACCCTGAGAAAACCATAATTCAAAAAGAGACATGTACCAAAATGTTCATAGCAGCCCTATTTACAATAGCCCGGAGATGGAAACAACCTAAGTGTCCATCATCGGATGAATGGATAAAGAAGATGTGGCACATATATACAATGGAATATTACTCAGCCATAAAAAGAAATGAAATTGAGCTATTTGTAATGAGGTGGATGGACCTAGAGTCTGTCATACAGAGTGAAGTAAGTCAGAAAGAGAAAGACAAATACTGTATGCTGACACATATATATGGAATTTAAGAAAAAAATGTCATCAAGAACATAGGGGTAAGACAGGAATAAAGACACAGACCTACTAGAGCATGGACTTGAGGATATGGGGAGGGGGAAGGGTAAGCTGTGACAAAGTGAAAGAGCGGCATGGACATATATACACTACCAAACGTAAGGTAGATGGCTAGTGGGAAGCAGCCGCATAGCACAGGGAGATCAGCTCGGTTCTTTGTGACCGCCTGAAGGGGTGGGATAGGGAGGGTGGGAGGGAGACGCAAAAGGGAGGGGATATGGGAACATATGTATATGTATAACTGATTAAATTTGTAAAAAAAAAAAAAAAAAAAAAAAAACAATGCTCCATGACCCCTGCCATCACAGTGCTCCATGGCCTTGTCATCACAAGGCTCCGTGACCCTTGTCATCACAATGCTCCAAGACCCATGTAATCACAATGCTCCATGCCCTTGTCACCAAAAAGCTCCATGACACATGTCATCAGAATGTTCCATGGCCTTCTCCTCACAATGCTCCATGCCCTTATCATCACAATGCTCCATGCCCCTTTTCATCAGAATGCTCCACTAGACTGGTCATCACAAGTCAATGCTCCAAGACCTTGTCATCACCATTCTCCATTCCCTTGTCATCACAATGCTAGATGAACCCTGTCATCACAATACTCCATGAATATTTTCAGCCAAATGCTCCATGACCTTCTCATCACAATGCACCACACACTTGTTATCAAAATGCTCCATGACCTTTGTCATCACAAAGCTCTATGACGCTTGGCATCACAATGTTCCATGTCATTGTCATCACAATGCTCCATGAACCCTCTCATCACATTGCTCCATGCCTTTTTCATCACAAAGCTCCATGACACTTGTCATCACAATGCTCGATGCCCTTCTCATCACAATGCTCCATGCACTTGTCATTACAATCCTCCATGACCCATGTATCACAGTGTACCGTGCCCTTGTTATCACAATGCTCCATGCCCACTCTCATCACAATAATCCATGAAACATTTCAGACCAATGCTCAATGCCCTTCTCATCACAATGCTCCATTACCTCTGTCATAATAATGCTCAATGACCCCTGCCATCACAATGTTCCACGGACTTGTCATCACAAGGCTCCATGACCCTTCTCATTACAATGCTCCAAGACCCATGTAATCACAATGTTCCATGCCCTTGTCATCACAAAGCTCCATGACGCATGTCATCAGAATGTTCCATGGCCTTCTTCTCACAATGCTCCATGCCGTTGTCATCACAATGCTTCAAGACCCCCATAATCACAATGATCCATGCCCCTTTTCATCAGAATGCTCCATTAGACGTGTCAATCCAAGTCTCCATGGTCATCTCATCACAATGCTCCAAGATCTTGTCATCACCATGCTCCATTCCCTTGTCATCACAATGCTCCATGACCCCTGTCATCACAATACTCCATGAATATTTTCAGCCCAATGCTCCATGACCTTCTCATCACAATGCTCCATGAACAATATCATCACAATGCTCCATGACCATTGTCATCAAAACACTCCATGACACCTGACAACACAATGATCCGGGATTCTTGGCATCACAATGCTCCAAGACCCCTGTAATCACAATGCTCCATGACACCTGTCATCACAATACTCCATGAACATTTTCAGCCCAATGCTCCATGACCCTTGTCATCACAATTCTCCATGCACTTGTCAGCACAATGCTCCCTGACCCTTGTCATCACAATGCTCCAAGCCATTGTCATCACAGTGCTCCATTACCTTTGTCATCAGAATCCTCTATGACACTTGGCATCACAATGATCCATGCCATTGTCATCACAAAGGGCCATTACATATGTCATCACAATGCTCCCTGACACCTGTCTTCACAATAATGCATGACCTGGTCATCACAATGCTCCATGCCCTTGTCATCACAAGGAGCCATTCCAACTGTCATCACAATAATCCATTTAAATTATTAGACCAATGTTCCATGCCCTTCTCATCACAATGCACCATGTCCGCTGTCATCACAATAATCTATGAAACTTGTCAGACCAGTTCTCCATACCCCTGTCATCACAATGCTCCATGCCCTTGTCATCACAATGCTCCATGACCCCTGTTTCAGAATGCTCCGTGACTCCAATCATCACAATGCTTCATAACGTTTCTCATCACACCGGTACATGCCCGCATCATCACAAGGCTCTGTGACATTTGTAACCACAATGCTCCATGAACATTTCATCACAATGCTCTTTGACCCTTGTCATCACAATGCTCTATGCCTTTCTCAGCACAATGCTCCATGACCCTTGTCATCACAATGCTCCATGTGCTTGTCAGCACAATGCTCAATGACACATGTCATTACAGTGCACCATGCGCTTGTCATCACAGTGCTCCACAACATTGTCATCACAATGCTCCTTAAAATTTGTCATCACAGTGCTCCATGCACTTCTCATCAAAATGCTCTCTCACCACTGATAT
Source organism: Mesoplodon densirostris (assembly GCF_025265405.1). Classification (NCBI taxonomy): domain Eukaryota; kingdom Metazoa; phylum Chordata; class Mammalia; order Artiodactyla; family Ziphiidae; genus Mesoplodon; species Mesoplodon densirostris. Next base: position 8,642,274 of record NW_026778195.1, on the reverse strand, counting down.
CACAATGCTACATCACTATTTGTCACAATACTCCCTCACACCTGTGATCACAATATACCATGACTCCTGTCATCACAATGCTACATGCACTTATCATCACAATGTTCGATGACCCCTGACATCACAATGTTCCATTACACATGTCATCAAAATGTTCCTTGACACTTTTCATCAAATTGTCCAATGACCCTGTCATCAGAATGCTCGCTGCCCTTCTCATCACAATGCACAACGCCCTTGCCATCAAAATGCTCCATGCCCATTGTCATCACAAAGATCCATGACCCTTGGCATCACAATGCTCCATGTCATTGTCATCACAATGCTCCATAAAGGCTCTCATCACATTGCTCCATGCCCTTGTCTTCACAAAGCTCCATGACACATGTCATCAGAATGCTCCATGGCCTTCTCATCACAATGCTCCATGCCCTTGTCATCACAATGCTCCAAGACACTTGTCATCACAATGTTCCATGCACATTTTCATCTCAATGCTCCACTAAATGTGGCATCACAATGCTCCAAGACCTTTGTATCCACAATGTTCCATGCCCCTTTTCATCTCAATGATCCATGAACCCTGTCATCACAATGCACCATGCCCATCATCATAATGCTTCAGGCTATTGTCATCACAATGAAATCAATATTCTCCTTGAGGTCTGTCATCATAATGCTCCAAATCCTTGTGATCTCAATGTTGCATAACACGTATCATCACAAAACCCCATGACGCTCATCATCACAATTATCCATGGTCTTCTCATCACAATTCTCCATGATCATTGTCATCACAATACTCAATACACTTGTCATCACAATGCTCTCTGACCCTTGTCGTCAGTATGCTCCTTGAACCCTGTCATGACATGTTTCCATGCATTTTTCCTCACAATGATCCATGACCATTACATCACAATGCTCCAAGGTCCCTGTTATCACAATGCTCCATGCCCTTGTCATCACAAAACTCCATGACGCATGTCATCAGAATGCTCCATGGCCTTCTCATCCCATTGCTCTATGACCTAGTCATCACAATGATCGAAGACCCCTGTAATCACAATGCTCCATGCCCCTTTTCATCAGAATGCTCCATGAGACTTGCCATCACAAGTCTCCATGGTCTTCTCATCACAATGGTCCAGGAACTTGTCATCACCATTATCCATTCCCTTGTCATCACAATGATCCAAGACCCCTGTCATCACAGTAATCCATGAACATTTTCAGCCCAATGCTCCACGACCTTCTTATCACAATGCTCCATTGCCAATATCATCACAATTCTCCATGACCACGGTCATCAAAACACTCCATGACACCTGACAAAACAATGATCTGAGACTCTTGTCATCACAATGCTCCATTCCCTTGTCGTCACAATGCTCCAAGACACCTGTCATCACAACTTTCCATGAACATTTTCAGCCCAGTGCTCCATGACCCTTGTCATCACAATGATCCATGCCCTTGTCATCCCAATGCTCCATGATCCCTGTATTCACAATGCTCCTTGACCCCTGTCATCAGAGTGCTCCATGACACATGTCATCACAATGTTCCATGCCTTTGTCAGCAAAATGCTATATGACCTTGTCATTACAATGCTCTATGCGCTTGTCATCACAATACTCCTTTACCATTATCATCACAATCCTCCATGAACTTTGGGATCACATTGCTTCATGCCCTTGTCATCACAATGCTCCATGCTCCTTGAAATCAAAATGATCCATGACCACTGTCATCACAATTCTCCAAACCCTTGTGATCACAATGTTCCATAACACTTGTCATCACAACGCTCCATGATGCCTGTCATCACAATAATCCATGCCCTTTTCATCACAATGCTCCATAACCTTTGTCACCACAATTCTCAATACACTTGTCATCACAATGCTCCGTGACACTTGTCATCAGAATGCTTCTTGAACCCTGTCATGAAAGGCTCCATGCCTTTTTCATCACAATGCCCCATGCCATTTTCATCACAATGATCCATGCCATTGTCATCAAAATACTCCACAAGCTTGTCATCAGAATGCTCCATGACCCTTGTCATCACAATGCTCCAAGCCATTGTCATCACAATGCTCCATTACCTTTGTCATCAGAATCCTCCATGACACATGGCATCACAATGCTCCATGCCATCCTCATCACAATGGGCCATTACATATGTCATAACAATGCTCCCTGACACCTGTCTTCACAATACGGCATGACCTGGTCATCACAATGCTCCATGCCCTTGTCATCACAGTTTGCCATTCCAACTGTCATCGCAATACTCCATGAAAGTTATTAGACCAATGTTCCATGTCCTTGTCATCACAATGCCTCATGCCATTGTTATCACAATGCTCCATGACCCCTGTCATCACAATGCTCCGTGACTGAAGTCATCACAAAGCTTCATGACCTTTGTCATCACAATGATCCATGCCCTCGTCATCAACCGTCTCTGTGACATTTTTAACCACAATGCTCCATGAACTTTTCATCACAATGCTCTTTGACCCTTGTCATCACAATGCTCTATGCCTTTCTCAGCACAATGCTCCATGACCCTTGTCATCACAATGCTCCATGCGCTTTTCAGCACAATGCTCCATGACACATGTCATCACAAAGCACCATGCACTTGTCATCAGAGTGCTCCACAACATTGTCATCACAATGCTCCATAAAATTTATCATCACAATGCTCCATGCACTTCTCATCAAAATGCTCTCTCGCCACTGATATCACAATGCTACATCACTATTTGTCACAATACTCCCTCACCCCTGTCATCACAATGTTCCATGACTCCTGTCATCAAAATGCTACATGCACTTATCATCACAATGTTCGATGACCCCTGAAATCACAATGTTCCATAACACCTGTCATCAAAATATTCCATGACACTTTTCATTAAATTGCTCCATGACCCTGTCATCAGAATGCTCCCAGCCCTTCTCATCACAATGCACAATGCCCTTGCCATCAAAATGCTCCATGACCTTTGTCATCACAAAGATCCATGACCCTTGGCATCACAATGCTCCATGTCATTGTCATCACAATGCTCCATGAACGCTCTCATCACATTGTTCCATGCCCTTGTCTTCACATAGCTCCATGACACATGTCATCAGAATGCTCCATGGCCTTCTCATCACAATGCTCCATGCCCTTCCCATCACAATGCTCCATTACCACTGTCATAACAATGCTCGATGACCCCTGCCATCACGATGTTCCATGGCCTTGTCATCACAAGGCTCCATGACCATTCTCATCAAAATGCTCCAATAACACTGTAATCACAATGCTCTATACCCCTTTTCATCTCAATGATCCATGAACCCTGTCATCACAATGCACCATGCCCATCATCATAATGCTTCAAACTATTGTCATCACAACGAAATAAAAATGTCCCATGACCTCTGTCATAACAATGCTCCAAACCCTTGTGATCACAATATTCCATAACACTTGTCAACATAATGCCCCTTGACGCTCTTCATCACAATTATCCATGGTCTTCTCGTCACAATCCTCCATGACCTTCGTCATCAAAATGCTCAATACACCTGTCATCAACATGCTCCCTGACACTTGTTGTCTGTATGCTCCTTGAACCCTGTCATGACAAGGCTCCATGCCTTTTTCCTCACAATGATCCATGCCCTTTTCATCACAATGCTCCAAGTCCCATGTAATCAAAATGTTCCATGCCCTTGTCATCACAAAGCTCAATGACGCATGCCATCAGAATGCTCCTTGGACTTCTCCTCACAATTCTCCATGCCCTTATCATCACAATGTTCCAAGAACCCTGTAATCACAATGCTCCATACCCCTTTTCATCTGTATGCTCCATGAGACTTGTCATCACAAGGCTCCATAGTTTTGTCATCACAATTCTCCAGGACCTTGTCATCACAATGCTTCACGACCTTGTCCTGAAAATTTTCAATGGCCCTTGTCATCATAATGCTCCAAGCCCTAATCATCACAATGCTCCATTATATTTGTCATCACAATACTCCATTACATTGGGTATCACAGTGCTCCATGCCATTGTCATCGCAATGGACCATGACATATGTCATCACAATGCTCCCTGACACCTGTCTTCACAATACTCCATTACCTTATCATCAAAATGCTCGATGCCCTTGTCAGTACATTGCACCATGCCCCCTCTCATCACAATAATCTATGAAATATGTCAGACCAATGCTCCATGCCACTTTCATCACAATGCTCCATGACTCCAGTCATCACAATGCATCATAACGTTTGTCATCACAATGGTCCATGCCCGCGTCATCACAAGGCTCTGTGACCTTTTTAACCACAATGCTCCATGAACTTTTCATCACAATTCTCCCTGAAAATTGTCATCACAGTGCTCCATGTCTTTGTCATAACAATGCTCCATGTCCATTGTCATCACAATGTGCCACACGCATTTCATCACAGCGGTCCACAACCTTGTCATTGCAATGCTCCATAAACCTTGTAATCACAATGGTCCATGCACTTCTCATCAAAATGCTGTCTCACCAGAGATATCACAATGTTCCATCACTAGTCATCAAAATACTCCCTCACCCTTGTAATCACAAAGTTCCAAGACACTGTCATCACGGTGCTACATCCCCTTATCATCACAATGTTCCATGACACCTGCCATCAAAATGTTCCATAAGACCTGTCTCAAAATGCTGCATGACCCTTTTGATCCCAAAGCTCCAAGACCCCTGACATCACAATGTTCTATAACCCCTGCCATCAAAATATTCCATTACAATTTTTATCAAATTGCTGCATGACACAGTCATCAAAATGCTCCCTGCCCTTCTCATCAAAATGGTCCATGATTTGTCATCACAAAGCTCCAAGACCATTGGCATCACAATGATCCATGTCATTGTCATCACAATGCTCCATGAAACCTCTCATCACATTGCTCCATGCCCTTGTCATCACAAAGATCCATGACACTTGTCATCACAATGCTCGATGCCCATCTCATCACAATGCTCCATGCCCTTGTCATTACAGTCCTGCATGACCCATGTATCACAGTGTTCCGTGCCCTTGTCATCACAATGCTCCATGCCCACTCTCATCACAATAATCCATGAAATAATTCAGACCAATGTTCCATACACTTCTCATCACAATACTCCATTACCCCTGTCATAACAATGCCCCATGACCCCTGCCATCACAATGATCCACTGCCTAGTCATCACAAGGTTCCATGATACTTCTCATCACAATGCTCAAGACCCCTGAAATCACAATGCTCCATGACCCCTTTCATCACAATAATCCATGAACATATTCAGCCCAATGCTCCACGACCTTCTCATCACAATGCTCCATTGCCAATATCATCACAATGCTCCATGACCACTGTCATCACAACACTCCATGACACCTGACAACACAATGATCCAGGACTCTTGTCATCACAAAGCTCCATTCCCTTGTCGTCACAATCCTACATGACACCTGTCATCACAACTCTCCATGAACATTTTCAGCCCAGTGCTCCATGACCCTTGTCATCACAATGATCCATGCCCTTGTCATCCCAATGCTCCATGACCCCTGTATTCACAATGCACCTTGACGCTTGTCATCAAAGTGCTCCATGACACATGTCATCAAAATGCTCCATGCCTTTGTCAGCAAAATGCTACATGACCTTGTCATAACAATGCTCTATGCGCTTGTCATCAGAATACTCCTTTTCCATTATCATCACAATCCTCCATGAACTTTGGGATCACATTGCTTCATGCCCTTGTCATCACAATGCTCCATGCTCCTTGAAATCAAAATGATCCATGACCACTGTCATCACAATGCTCCAAAACCTTGTGATCACAATGTTCCATAACACTTGTCATCACAACGCTCCATGATGCCTGTCATTACAATACTCCATGCCCTTTTCATCACAATGCTCCATGACCTTTGTCATCACAATTCTCAATACACTTGTCATCACAATGCTCCCTGACACTTGTCGTCAGAATGCTCCTTGAACCCTGTCACGAAAAGGCTCCATGCCTTTTTCATCACAATGCCCCATGCCGTTTTCCTCACAATACTCCATTCCATTGTCATCAAAATACTCCACAAGCTTGTCATCAGAATGCTCCATGACCACTGTCAAAACAATTCTCCATGCACTTGTCAGCACAATGCTCCCTGACCCTTGTCATCACAATCCTCCAAGCCATTGTCATCAAAATGCTACATGACCTTTGTCACCACAATTCTCAATACACTTGTAATCACAATGCTCCATGACACTTGTCATCAGAATGCTCCTTGAAACCTGTCATGAAAAGGCTCCATGCCTTTTTCATCACAATGCCCCATGCCGTTTTCCTCACAATGCTCCATGCAATTGTCATCAAAATACTCCACAAGCTTGTCATCAGCATGCTCCATGACCCTTGTCATCACAATTCTCCATGCACTTGTCAGCACAATGCTCCCTGACCCTTGTCATCACAATGCTCCAAGCCATTGTCATCACAATGCTCCAAGACCTTTGTCACCACAATTCTCAATACACTTGTCATCACAATGCTCCCTGACACTTGTCATCAGAATGCTCCTTGATACCTGTCACGAAAAGGCTCCATGCATTTTTCATCACAATGCCCCATGCCGTTTTCCTCACAATGCTCCATGCCATTGTCATCAAAGTACTCCACAAGCTTGTCATCAGAATGCTCCATGACCCTTGTCATCACAATTCTCCATGCACTTGTCAGCACAATGCTCCCTGACCCTTGTCATCACAATGCTCCAAGCCATTGTCATCACAATGCTCCATTACCTTTGTCATCAGAATCCTCCCTGACACTTGGCAGCACAATGCTCCATGCCATCCTCATCACAATGGTCCATTACATATGTGATCACAATGCTCCCTGACACCTGTCTTCACAATATGGCATGACCTGGTCATCACAATGCTCCATGCCCTTGTCATTACAGTGTGCCATTCCAACTGTTATTGCAATACACCATGAAACTTATTAGACCAATGCTCCGTGCCTCTGTCATCACAATGCTCCATGCCCTTCTTATCACAATGCTCCATGACCCCTGTCATCACAATGCTCCGTGACTCCAGTCATCACAATGCTTCATGACCTTTGTCATCACAATGGTCCATGCCCTCGTCATCAACAGTCTCTGTGACCTTTTTAACCACAATGCTCCATGAGCTTTTCATCACAATGCTATTTGACCCTTGTCATCACAATGCTCTATGCCTTTCTCATCACAATGCTCCATGACCCTTGTCATCACAATGCTCCATGCGCTTGTCAGCACAATGCTCCATGATACATGTCATCACAATGCACCATGCGCTTGTCAGCACAGTGCTCCACAACATTGTCATCACAAAGCTCCATAAAATTTGTCATCACAGTGCTCCATGCACTTCTCATCAAAATGCTCTCTCACCACTGATATCACAATGCTACATCACTATTTGTCACAATACTCCCTCACCCCTGTCATCACAATGTTCCATGACTCCTGTCATCACAATGCTACATGCACTTATCATCACAATGTTCGATGACCACTGAAATCACAATGTTCCATAACACCTGTCATCAAAATGTTCCATGCCACTTTTCATCTAATTGCTCCATGACCCTGTCATCACAATGCTCCCTGCCCTTCTCATCACAATGCCCAACGCCCTTGCCATCAAAATGCTCCATGACCTTTGTCATCACAAAGATCCATGACCCTTGGCATCACAATGCTCCATGTTATTGTCATCGCAATGCTCCATGAACGCTCTCATCACATTGTTCCATGCCCTTGTCTTCACATAGCTCCATGCCACATGTCATCAGAATGCTCCATGGCCTTCTCATCACATTGCTCCATGCCCTTGTCATCACAAAGCTCCATGACACTTGTCATCACAATGCTCGATGCCCTTCTCATCACAATGCTCCATGCCCTTGTTATTACAGTCCTGCATGACCCATGTATCACTGTGTTCCGTGCCCTTGTCATCAAAATGTTCCATGCCCACTCTCATCACAATAATCCATGAAACATTTTAGACCAATGTTCCATGCCCTTCTCTTCACAATGGTCCATTACGCCTGTCATAACAATGCACCATGACCCCTGCCATCACAATGTTCCACGGCATAGTCTTCAAAAGGTTCCATGATACTTCTCATCACAGTGCTCAAGACCCCTGAAATCACAATGCTCCATAACCACTTTCATCACAATAATCCATGAACATATTCAGCCCAATGCTCCACGACCTTCTCATCACAATTCTCCATTGCCAATATCATCACAATGCTCCATGACCACTGTCATCACAACACTCCATGACACCTGACAACACAATGATCCAGGACTCTTGTCATCACAATGCTCCATTCCCTTGTCGTCACAATGCTACATGACACCTGTCATCACAACTCTCCATGAACATTTTCAGCCCAGTGCTCCATGACACTTGTCATCATAATGATCAATGCCCTTGTCATCCCAATGCTCCATGACCCCTGTATTCACAATGCTCCTTGATGCTTGTCATCACAGTGCTCCATGACACATGTCATCACAATGCTCCATGCGTTTGTCAGGAAAATGCTACATGACTTTGTCATAACAATGCTCTATGCGCTTGTCATCACAATACTCCATTTCCATTGTCATCACAATCCTCCATGAACTGTGGGATCACATTGCTTCATGCCCTTGTCATCACAGTGCTCCATGCTCCTTGAAATCAAAATGATCCATGACCTCTGTCATCACAATGCTCCAAACCCATGTGATCACAATGTTCCATAGCACTTTTCATCACAACGCTGCATGATGCCTGTCATTACAATACTCCATGCCCTTTTCATCACAATGCTCCATGACCCTTGTCACCACAATTCTCAATACACTTGTCATCACAATGCTCCCTGACACTTGTCATCAGAATGCTCCTTGAACCCTGTCATGAAAAGGCTCCATGCCTTTTTCATCACAATGCCCCATGCCATTTTCATCACAATGCTCCATGCCATTGTCATCAAAATACTCCACAAGCTTGTCATCAGAATGCTCCATGACCCTTGTCATCACAATTCTCCATGCACTTGTCAGCACAATGCTCCCTGACCCTTGTCATCACAATGCTCCAAGCCATTGTCATCACAATGGTCCATTACCTTTGTCATCAGAATCCTCCCTGACACTTGGCATCACAATGCTCCATGCCATCCTCATCACAATGGTCCATTACATATGTGATCACAATGCTCCCTGACACCTGTCTTCACAATACGGTATGACCTGGTCATCACAATGATCCATGCCCTTGTCATCACAGTGTGCCATTCCAACTCTCATCGCACTACTCCATGAAAGTTATTAGACCAATGTTCCATGCCCTTGTCATCACAGTGCTCCATGTCCTTGTTATCACAATGCTCCATGACCCCTGTCATCACAATGCTCCGTGACTCCAGTCATCACAATGCTTCATGACCTTTGTCATCACAATGGTCCATGCCCTCGTCATCAACAGTATCTGTGACCTTTTTAACCACAATGCTCCATGAACTTTTCATCACAATGCTCCATGACCCTTGTCATCACAATGCTCCATGTGCTTGTCAGCACAATGCTCCATGACACATGTCATCTCAATGCACCATGTGCTTGTCATGACAGTGCTCCACAACATTGTCATCACAGTGCTCCATAAAATTTGTCATCACAATGCTCCATGCACTTCTCATCAAAATGCTCTCTCACCACTGATATCACAATGCTACATCACTATTTGTCACAATACTCCCTCACCCCTGTCATCACAATGTTCCATGACTCCTGTCATCACAATGCTACATGCACTTATCATCACAATGTTCGATGACCCCTGACATCACAATGTTCCATAACACCTGTCATCAAAATGTTCCATGACACTTTTCTTCAAATTGCTCCATGACCCTGTCATCAGAATGCTCCCTGCCCTTCTCATCACAATGCACAACGCCCTTGCCATCAAAATGCTCCATGACCTTTGTCATCACAAAGATCCATGACCCTTGGCATCACAACTCTCCATGTCATTGTCATCACAATGCTCCATGAACGATCTCATCACATTGCTCCATGCACTTGTCTTCACATAGCTCCATGACACATGTCATCAGAATGCTCCATGGGTTTCTCATCACCATGCTCCATGCCCTTGGCATCACAATGCTCCTTTACCCCTGTCATAACAATGCTCCATGACCCCTGCCATCACGATGTTCCATGGCCTTGTCATCACTAGGCTCCATGACCCTTCTCATCACAATGCTCCAAGAACACTGGAATCACAGTGCTCTATGCTCCTTTTCATCTCAATGATCCATAAACCCTGTCATCACAATGCACCATGCCCATCATCATAATGATTCATGCTATTGTCATAACAATGAAATCAAAATGTTCCATGACCTCTGTCATAACAATGCTCCAAACCCTTGTGATCACAATATTCCATAACACTTGTCATCACAATGCCCTATGATGCTCGTCATCACAATTATCCATGGACTTGTCATCACAATGCTCCATGACCTTCGTCATCACAATACTCAATACACTTGTCATCAACATGCTCCCTGACACTTGTTGTCTGTATGCTCCTTGAACCCTGTCATGACAAGGCTCCATGCCTTTTTCATCACAATGATCCATGCCGTTTTCATCACAATGCTCCAAGTCCCATGTAATCACAATGGTCCATGCCATTGTCATCACAAAGCTCAATGACGCATGCCATCAGAATGCTCCTTGGTCTTCTCCTCACAATGCTCCATGCCCTTGTCTTCACAATGTTCCAAGACTCCTGTAATCACAATGCTCCATTCCCCTTTTCATCAGTATGCTCCATGAGACTTGTCATCACAAGGCTCCATGGTTTTGTCATCGCAATGCTCCAGGACATTGTCATCACAATGCTTCACGACCTTGTCATAAAAATTTTCAATGGCCCTTGTCATCATAATGCTCCAAACCCTAATCATCACAATTCTCCATTATATTTGTCATCACAATCCTCCATTACATTTGGTATCACAAAGCTCCATGCCATTGTCATCGCCATGGACCATGTCATATGTCATCACAATGCTCCCTGACACCTGTCTTCACAATACTCCATGACCTTATCATCACAATGCTCCATGCCCTTGTCATCACAATGCACCATGCCCACTCTCATCACAATAATCTATGAAACTTGTCAGACCAATGTTCCATGCCAATGTCATCACAATGCTCCATGCCCTTGTCATCACAATGCTCCATGACCCCTGTCATCACAATGCTCCATGACTCCAGTCATCACAGTGCTTCATAACGTTTGTCATAACAATGGTCCATGGCCGCGTCATCACAAGGCTCTTTGAAATTTGTAACAACAATGCTCCATGCCCTTTTCATCACAAAACTCCATGACGCATGTCATCAGAATGCTCCTTGGCCTTCTCATCACAATGCTCTATGCTCTAGTCATCACAATGCTCCAAGACCCCTGTAATCACAATGCTCCATGCCCCTTTTCATCAGAATGCTCCATGAGACTTGTCATCACATGTCTCCATGGTCTTCTCATCACAAGGTTCCAGGACCTTGTCATCACCATGATTCATTCCGTTGTCATCACCATGCTCCATGACCCCTGTCTTCAAAATAATCCATGAACATTTTCAGCCCAATGCTCCACGACCTTCTCATCACAATGCTCCGTTGCCAATATAATCACAATGCTCCATGACCACTGTCATCACAACACTCCATGACACCTGACAACACAATGATCCGGGACTCTTGTCATCACATGCTCCATTCCCTTGTCGTCACAATGCTCCATGACACCTGTCATCACAACTCTCCATGAACATTTTCAGCCCAGTGCTCCATGACCCTTGTCAACCCAATGCTCCATGACCCCTGTATTCACAATGCTCCTTGACGCTTGTCATCACAGTGCTCCATGAGACATGTCATCACAATGCTCCATGCCTTTGTCAGCAAAATGCTACATGACCTTGTCAATACAATGCTCTATGCACTTGTCATCACAATATTCCATTTCCATTGTCATCACAATCCTCCATGAACTTTGGGATCACATTGCTTCATGCCCTTGTCATCACAATGCTCCATGCTCCTTGAAATCAAAATGATCTATGACCTCTGTCATCACAATGCTCCAAACGCTTGTGATCACAATATTCCATAACACTTGTCATCACAACGCTCCATGATGCCTGTCATCACAATACTCCATGCCCTTTTCATCACAATGCTCCATGAGATTTGTCACCAGAATTCTCAATACACTTGTCATCACAATGGTCCCTGACACTTGTCATTAGAATGCTCTTGAACCCTGTCACAAAAAGGCTTCATGCCTTTTTCATCACAATGCCCCATTTCATTTTCATCACAATACTCCATGCCATTGTCATCAAAATACTCCACAATCTTGTCATCAGAATGCTCCATGACCCTTGTCATCACAATTCTTCATGCACTTTTCAGCACAATGCTCCCTGACCCTTGTCATCACAATGCTCCAAGCCATTGTCATCACAATGCTCCATTAACTTTGTCATCAGAATCCTCACTGGCACTTGGCAGCACAATGCTCCATGCCATCCTCATCACAATGTGCCATTACATATGTGATCACAATGCTTCCTGACACCTGTCTTCACAATACGGCATGACCTGATCATCACAATGCTCCATGCCCTTGTCATCACAGTGTGCCATTCCAACTCTCAGCGCAATACTCCATGAAAGTTATTAGACCAAAGTTCCATGCCCTTGTCATCACAGTGCTCCATGTCCTTGTTATCACAATGCTCCATGACCCCTGTCATCACAGTGCTCTGTGACTCCAGTCATCACAATTCTTCATGACCTTTGTCATCACAACTGTCCATGCCCTCGTCATCAACAGTCTCTGTGATCTTTTTAACCACAATGCTCCATGAACTTTTCATCACAATGCTCTTTAACCCTTGTCATCACAATTCTCTATGCCTTTCTCAGCACAATGCTCCATGACCTTTGTCATCACAATGCTCCATGCGCTTGTCAGCACAATGCTCCATGACACATGTCATCACAATGCACCAAGCGCTTGTCATCACAGTGCTCCACAACATTGTCATCACAATGCTCCATAAAATTTTTCATCACAATGCTCCATGCACTTCCCATCAAAATGCTATCTCACCACTGATATCACAATGCTACATCACTATTTGTCACAATACTCCCTCACCCCTGTCATCACAATGTTCCATGACTCCTGTCATCACAATGCTACATGCACTTATCATCACAATGTTCGATGACCCCTGAAATCACAATGTTCCATAACACCTGTCATCAAAATGTTCAATGCCACTTTTCATCAAATTGCTCCATGACACTGTCATCACAATGCTCGCTGCCCTTCTCATCACAATGCACAACGCCCTTCCCATCAAAATTCTCCATGATCTTTGTCATCACAAAGATCCATGACCCTTGGCATCACAATGCTCCATGAACGCTCTCATCACATTGCTCCATGCACTTGTTTCACATAGCTCCAGGACACATGTCATCAGTATGTTCCATGGCCTTCTCATCACAAAGCTCTATGCCCTTGCCATCACAATAGTCCATTACAACAGTCATAACAATGCTTCATGACCCCTGCCATCACGATGTTCCATGGCCTTGTCATCACAAGGCTCCATGACCCTTCTCATCACCATGCTCCAATAATACTGTAATCACAATTCTCTATGCCCCTTTTCATCTCAATGATCCCTGAACCCTGTCATCAAAATGCACCATGCCCATCATCATAATGCTTCATGCTATTGTCATAACAATGAAATCAAAATGTTCCATGACCTCTCTCATAACAATGCTCCAAACCCTTGTGATCACAATATTCCGTAACACTTGTCAACACAATGCCCCTTGACGGTCGTCATCACAATTATCCTTGGTCTTCTCATCACAATGCTCCATGACCTTCGTCATCACAATGCTCAATACACTTGTCATCAACATGCTCCCTGACAATTGTTGTCTGTATGCTCCTTGAACCCTGTCATGACAAGGCTCCATGCCTTTTTCATCACAATGATCCATGCCCTTTTCATCACAATGCTCCAAGTCCCATGTAATCACAATGGTCCATGCCATTGTCATCACAAAGCTCAATGACGCATGCCATCAGAATGCTCCTTGGTCTTCTCCTCACAATGCTCCATGCCCATGTCATCACAATGCACCATGCCCACACTCATCACAATAATCTATGAAACTTGTCAGACCAATGCTCCATGACACTGTCATCACAATGCTCCATGCCCCTGTCATCACAATGCTCCATGACTCCAGTCATCACAATGCTTCATAACGTTTGTCATCCCAATGGTCCATGCCCGCGTCATCACAAGGCTCTGTGACCTTTCTAACCACAATGCTCCAGTAACTTTTCATCACAATTCTCTGAGAAACTTGTCATCACAATGCTCCATGTATTTGTCAGAACAATGCTCCATGACCATTGTCATCACAATGTGTCACGCGCATGTCATCACAACGTTCCAAACCTTGTCATTGCAATGCTCCATAAACCTTGTAATCACAATGCTCCATGCACTTCTCATCAAAATGCTCTGTCACCAGAGATATCACAATATTCCATCACTAGTCATCACAATACACCCTCACCCTTGAAACCAAAATGTTCCATGACCCCTGCCATCACAATGATCCATAAGACCTGTCATCAAAATGCTCCATGACCCTTTCCATCCCAAAGCTCCAAGATCCCTGACATCACAATGTTCTATAACCACTGCCATCAAAATGTTCCATTACGCTTTTTATCAAATTGCTGCATGACCCGGTCATCAAAATGCTCCCTGCCCTTCTCATCAAAATGCTCCATGACTTGTCATCACAAAGCTCCAAGACCCTTGACATCACAATGTTGTATGTCATTGTCATCACAATGCTCCTTGAACCCTCTCATCACATTGCTCAATGCCCTTGTCATCACAAAGCTCCATGATACTTGTCATCACAATGCTAGATGCCCTGCTCATCACAATGCTCCATGCCCTTGTCATTACAGTCCTGCATGAGCCATGTATCACAGTGTTCCCTTTCCTTGTCATCACAATGCTCCATGCCCACTCTCATCACAATAATCCATGAAACATTTCAGACCAAAATTCCATACCCTTCTCATCACAATGCTCCATTACCCCTGTCATAACAATGCACCATGACACCTGCCATCACAATGTTCCACGGCCTAGTCATCACAAGGTTCCATGATACTTCTCATCACAATGCTCAAGACCCCTGAAATCACAATGCTCCATGCCCTTGTCATCACAAAGCTCCATGACGCATGTCATAAGAATGTTCCTTGGCCTTCTCATCACAATGCTCCATGCTATTGTCATCACAATACTCCACAAGCTTGTCATCAGAATGCTCCATGACCCTTCTCATCACAATGCTCCATGGCCACTGTCACCACAATGCTCCATACCCCTTGTCATTACAGTGCTCCATGACGCACGACATCACAATTATCCATGGTCTTCTCATCACAATGCTCCATGACCCCTGTCATCACAATGCTCCATGACCACTGTCATCACAACGTTCCATGAACCCTGACAACACAATGATCCGGGACACTTGTCATCAAAATGCTCCATGCCCTTGTCATCCCAATGCTCCATGACCCGTGTAATCACCATACTTCATGATGCTTGTCATCACAGTGCTCCATGAACCTTGTAATCACAAAGCCTTTGTCAGCATAATGATACATAATCTTGTCATCACTATGCTCCATTCTCTTGTCATCAAAATACTCCACAAGCTTGTCATCAGAATGCTCCATGCCCATGTCATCACAATGCGACATTCCAACTGTCATCGCAATAATCCATGAAAATTATTAGACCGATGCACCATGCCCTTATCATCACAATGCTCCATGCCCATATTATCACAATGCTCCATGACCCCTGTCATCACAATGTTCCATGAGTCCAGTCATCACAATACTTCATGACCTTTGTCA
Source organism: Mesoplodon densirostris (assembly GCF_025265405.1). Classification (NCBI taxonomy): domain Eukaryota; kingdom Metazoa; phylum Chordata; class Mammalia; order Artiodactyla; family Ziphiidae; genus Mesoplodon; species Mesoplodon densirostris. Next base: position 8,626,060 of record NW_026778195.1, on the reverse strand, counting down.
TCACTATGGTCCATGCCCTCATGATCAACATTCTCTGTGAAATTTTAAACACAATGCTTCATGAACATTTCATCACATTGCTCTTTGACCCTTGTCATAACAATGCTCTATGCCTTTCTCAGCACAATTCTCCATGACCCTTGTCATCACAATGCTCCATGTGTATGTCAGCACAATGCTCCATGACACGTCATCAGAATGCACCATGCGCTTGTCATCACAGTGCTCCACCATCTTGTCATCTCAATGCTCCATAAAACTTGTCATCAAGATGCTCCATGCACTTCTCATCAAAATGCTCTCTCACCACTGATGTCACAATGTTACATCACTATTCGTCACAATACTCCCTCACCTCTGTCATCACAATGTTCAATGACGCCTGTCATCACAATGCTACATGCACTTATCATCACCTTGTATGATGACCCCTGACATCACAATGTTCCATAACCCCTGTCATCAAAATGCTCCATTACCTTTTTCATCAAAATGTCCATGACCCCTGACATCACAATGTTCCATATCCACAGTCATCAAAATATTCCATGACCCTTTTCGTCAAATTGCTCCATGACCCTGTCATCACAATGCTCCCTGCCCTTCTCATCACAATGCACAACACCCTTGTCATAAAAATGCTCCATTCCCTTGCCATCACAATGATCCATTACACCTGTCATAACAATGTTCCATGACCCCTGCCATCACGATGTTCCATGGCCTTTTCATCACAAGGCTCCATGACCCTTCTCATCACAATGCTCCAAGACCCCTGTAATCAAAATGCTCCATGCCCCTTTTCATCACAATGATCCATGAACCCTGTCATCACAATGCACCATGCCCATCATCATAATGCTTCATGCTATTGTCATCAAAATGAAATCAAAATGCTCCATGACCTCTATCATAACAATGCTCCAAACCCTTGTGATCACAATATTCCATAACCCTGTCGTCACAATGCGCCATGACGCTCGTCATCAAAATTATCCATGGTCTTCCCATCACAATGCTCCATGACCTTTGTCCTCACTATGCTCAATACACTTGTCATCAAAATGCTCCCTGACACTTGTTGTCTGTATGCTCCATGAACCCTGTCATGAGAAGGCTCCATGCCATTTTCATCACAATGATCCATGCCCTTTTCATCATGATGCTCCAAGACCCTTGTAATCACAATGCTCCATGCCCTTGTCATCACAAAGCTCAATGACGCATGTCATCAGAATGCTCCTTGGCCTTCTCCTCACAAAGCTCCATGCCCTTGTCATCACAATGTTCCAAGGCCCATATAATCTCAATGCTCCATGCCCCTTTTCATCAGTATGCTCCATGAGACTTTTCATCACAGGGCTCCATGTTTTTTTCATCACAATGCTCCAGGAAATTGTCATCACAATGCTTCACGACATTGTCATGAAAATTCTCAATGGCCCTTGTTATCATAATGCTCCAATCCCTAGTCATCACAATGCTCCATTATATTAGTCATCACAATCCTCCATTAAATTTGGCATCACAATGCCCCATTCCATTGTCATCACAATGGAACATGACATATGTCCTCACAATGCTCCCTGACACCTGTCTTCACAATACTCCATGACCTTCTCATCACAATGCTGCATGCCCTTGTCATCACAATGCTCCATGACCCCTGTCATCACAATGCTCCGTGACTCCAGTCATCACAATGCCGCATAACGTTTGTCATCACAATGGTCCATGCCCGTGTCATCACAAGTTTCTGTGACCTTTGTAACCACAATGCTCCTTGAACTTTTCATCACAATGCTCCGTGACCCTTGTCATCACAATGCTCCATGAACCCTGTCATCACAATGCACCATGCCCATCATCATAATACTTCAGGCTATTGTCATTACAATGAAATCAAAATGCTCTATTACCTCTGTCATCAGAATGCTCCAAACGCTGGTGATCACAATGTTGCATAACACTTATCATCACAACACCCCATGAGGCTCATCATCACAATTATCCATGGTCTTCTCATCAAAATGCTCCATGACCTTTGTCATCACAATTCTCAATACACTAGTCATCACAATGCTCCCTGACACTTGTCGTCAGTATGCTCCATGAACCCTGTCATGACAAGGCTCCATGCCTTTTTCATCACAATGATCCATGCCATTTTCATCACAATGCTCCAGGAACCCTGTAATCACAATGCTCCATGCCCTTGTCATCACAAAGCTCCATGAAGCATGTCATCGGAATGTTCCATGGACTTCTCATCACAATGCTTCATTCCCTTGTCATCACAGTGCTCCAAGACCCCTGTAATCACAATGCTCCATGCCCCTTTTCATCTCAATGCCCCATGAACCCTGTCATCACAATGCACCATGCGCATCATCATAATGCTTCAGGCTATTGTCATCACAATAAAATCAAAATGCTCCATGACCTCTGTCATCACAATGCTCCATACCATGGTGATCACAGTGTTGCAAAACACTTATCATCACAACACCCCATAACGCTCATCATCACAATTATCCATGGTCTTCTCATCACAATGCTCCATGAACTTTTTCATCACAATTCTCAATACACTTGTCATCACAATGCTCCCTGACACTTCTTGTCAGTATGCTCCATTAACCCTGTCATGACAAGGCTCCATGCCTTTTTCATCACAATGATCCATTCCCTTTCCATCACAATGCTCCAAGACCCCAGTAATCACAATTCTCCATGCCCTTGTCATCACAAAGCTCCATGATGCATGTCATCAGAATGTTCCATGGATTTCTCATCACAATGCTCCATGCCCTTGTCATCACAATGCTCCAAGCCCACTGTAATCACAATGCTCCAATCCCCTTTTCTTCTCAATGCTCCATGAACACTCTCATCACAATGCACCATGCGCATCATCATAATGCTTCAGGCTATTGTCATCACAATGAAATCAAAATGCTCCATGACCTCTGTCATCACAATGCTCCAAACCCTGGTGATCCCAATGTTGCATAACACTTATCATCACAACACACCATGATGCTCATCATCACAATTATCCATGGTCTTCTCATCACAATGCTCCATGACCTTTGTCATCACAATGCTCAATACACTTGTCATCACAATGCTCCCTGACACTTGTCGTCAGTATGCTCCATGAACCCTGTCATGACAAGGCTCCATGCCTTTTTCATTACAATGATCCATTCCCTTTTCATCGCAATGCTCCAAGACCCGTGTAATCACAATGCTCCATGCCCTTGTCACCACAAAACTCCATGACGCATGTCATCAGAATGTTCCATGGACTTCTCATCACAATGCTCCATGCCCTTGTCATCACAATGCTCCAAGACCCCTGTAATCACAATGCTCCATGCCCCTTTTCATCTCAATGCTCCATGAACCCTGTCATCACAATGCACCATGCGCATCATCATAATGCTTCAGCCTATTGTCATCACAATGAAATCAAAATGCTCCATGAACTCTTTCATCACAATGCTCCAAACCCTGGTTATCACAATGTTGCATAACACTTATCATCACAACACACCATGATGCACATAATCACAATTATCCATGGTCTTCTCATCACAATGCTCCATGACCTTTGTCATCACAATGCTCAATACACTTCTCATCACAATGCTCCCTGACTCATGTCGTCAGTATGCTCCATGAACCCTGTCATGACAAGGCTCCATGCCTTTTTCATCACAATGATCCATGCCCTTTTTATCACAATGCCCCACGACGCCTGTAATCACAATGCTCCATGCCCTTGTCATCACAAACCTCCATGACGCTTGTCATCAGAATGTTCCATGGACTTCTCATCACAATGTTCCATGCCCTTGTCATCACAATGCTCCAAGACACCTGTAATCACAATGCACCATGCCCTCGTCATCACGAAGCTCCATGACAAATGTCATCAGAATGTTCGATGGACTTCTCATCACAATGCTCCATGCCCTTGTCATCACAATGCTCCAAGACCACTGTAATCACAATGCTCCATGCCCCTTTTCATCAGTATGCTCCATGAGACTTCTCATCACAAGGCTCCATGGATTTGTGATCACAATGCTCCAGGACCTTGTCATTACAATGCTTCACGACATTGTCATCAAAATTTTCAATGGCCCTTGTCATCATAATGCTCCAAGCCCTAATCATCACAATGCTCCATTATATTTGTCATCAGAATCCTCCATTACATTGGGGATCACAGTGCTCCATGCCATTGTCATCACAATGGACCATGACATATGTCATCACAATGCTCCCTGACACCTGTCTTCACAATACTCCATGACTTTATCATCACAATGCTTCATGCCCCTTTTCATCTCAATGCTCCATGAACCCTGTCATCACAATGCACCATGCCCATCATCATAATGCTTCAGGCTATTTGCTTCACAATGAAATCATAATGCTACATGACCTCTGTCATCACCATGCTCCAAACCCTGGTTATCACAATGTTGCATAACACTTATCATCACAACACACCATGATGCTAATCATCACAATTATCCATGGTCTTCTCATCACAATGCTCCATGACCTTTGTCATCACAATGCTCAATACACTTGTCATCACAATGCTCCCTGACACTTGTCTTTAGTATGCTCCATGAACCCTGTCATGACAAGGCTCCATGCCTTTTTCATCACAATGATCCATGCCCTTTTCATCACAATGCCCCACGACCCCTGTAATCACAATGCTCCATGCCCTTGTCATCACAAAGCTCCATGACGCATGTCATCAGAATGTTCCATGGATTTCTCATCACAATATTCAGTGCCCATGTCATCACAATGCTCCAAGACTCCTGTAATCAAAATGCTCCATGCCCTTGTCATCACGAAGCTCCATGACAAATGTCATCAGTATGTTCCATGGACTTCTCATCACAATGCTCCATACCCTTGTCATCACAATGCTCCAAGACCCCTGTAATCACAATGCTCCATGCCCCTTTTCATATCAATGCTCCATTAACCTTGTCATCACAATGCACCATGATGCATGTCATCAGAAGGTTTCATGGATTTCTCATCACAATGCTCCATGCCCTTGTCATCACAATGATCCAAGACCCCTGTAATCACATTGCTCCATGCCACTTTTCATCTCAATGCACCATGAACCCTGTCAGCACAATCCACAGTGCCCATCATCATAATGCTTCAGGCTATTGTCAACACAATGAAATCAAAATGCTCCATGACCTCTGTCATCACAATGCTCCAAACCCTGGTGATCACAATGTTGCATAACACTTATCATCACAACACCCCATGACGCTCATCATCACAATTATCCATGGTCTTCTCATCAAAATGCTCCATGACCTTTGTCATCACAATTCTCAATACACTTGTCATCACAATGCTCCCTGACACTTGTTGTCAGTATGTTCCATGAACCCTGTCATGACAAGGCTCCATGCATTTTTCATCACAGTGACCCCTGCCCTTTTCATCGCACTGCTCCAAGACCCCTGAAATCGCAATGTTCCATGCCATTGTCATCACAAAACTCCATGACGCATGTCATCAGAATGTTCCAAGGATTTCTCATCACAATGCTCCATGCCCTTGTCATCACAATGCTCCAAGACCCTTGTAATCACAATGCTCCATGCCCGTTTTCATCTCAATGCTCCATGAACCCTGTCATCACAATTCACCGTGCCCATCATCATAATGTTTCAAGCTATTGTCATCACAATGAAATCAAAATGCTCCATGACCTCTGTCATCACAATGCTCCAAACCCTGGTGATCACAATGTTGCATAACACTAATCATCACAAAACCCCATGACGCTCATCAGCACAATTACCCATGGTCTTCTCATCACAATGCTCCATGACCTTTGTCATCACAATTCTCAATACACTTGTCATCACAATACTCCCTGACACTTGTCGTCAGTATGTTCCATCAACCCTCTAATGACAAGGCTCCAGGCCTTTTTCACCACAATGATCCATGCCCTTTTCATAACAATGCTCCAAGACCCCTGTAATCACAATGCTCCATGCCCTTGTCATCACAAAGCTCCATGACGCATGTCATCAGAATGTTCCATGGACTTCTAATCACAATGCTCCATGCCCTTGCCATCACAATGCTCCATGACCCATTTAATCACAATGCTCCATGCCCCTTTTCATCTCAATGCTCCATGAACCCTGTCATCACAATGCACCATGCCCATCATCATAATACTTCAGGCTATTGTCATTACAATGAAATCAAAATGCTCTATTACCTCTGTCATCAGAATGCTCCAAACGCTGGTGATCACAATGTTGCATAACACTTATCATCACAACACCCCATGACGCTCATCATCACAATTATCCATGGTCTTCTCATCAAAATGCTCCATAACCTTTGTCATCACAATTCTCAATACACTAGTCATCACAATGCTCCCTGACACTTGTCGTCAGTATGCTCCATGAACCCTGTCATGACAAGGCTCCATGCCTTTTTCATCACAATGATCCATGCCCTTTTCATCACAATGCCCCTCGACCCCTGTAATCACAATGCTCCATGCCCTTGTCATCACAAAGCTCCATGATGCATGTCATCAGAATGTTCCATGGATTTCTCATCACAATATTCAGTGCCCATGTCATCACAATGCTCCAAGACTCCTGTAATCAAAATGCTCCATGCCCTTGTCATCACGAAGCTCCATGACAAATGTCATCAGTATGTTCCATGGACTTCTCATCACAATGCTCCATACCCTTGTCATCACAATGCTCCAAGACCCCTGTAATCACAATGCTCCATGCCCCTTTTCATCTCAATGCTCCATTAACCTTGTCATCACAATGCACCATGATGCATGTCATCAGAAGGTTTCATGGATTTCTCATCACAATGCTCCATGCCCTTGTCATCACAATGATCCAAGACCCCTGTAATCACATTGCTCCATGCCACTTTTCATCTCAATGCACCATGAACCCTGTCAGCACAATCCACAGTGCCCATCATCATAATGCTTCAGGCTATTGTCAACACAATGAAATCAAAATGCTCCATGACCTCTGTCATCACAATGCTCCAAACCCTGGTGATCACAATGTTGCATAACACTTATCATCACAACACCCCATGACGCTCATCATCACAATTATCCATGGTCTTCTCATCACAATGCTCCATGACCTTTGTCATCACAATTCTCAATACACTTGTCATCACAATGCTCCCTGACACTTGTTGTCAGTATGTTCCATGAACCCTGTCATGACAAGGCTCCATGCATTTTTCATCACAGTGACCCCTGCCCTTTTCATCGCACTGCTCCAAGACCCCTGAAATCGCAATGTTCCATGCCATTGTCATCACAAAACTCCATGACGCATGTCATCAGAATGTTCCAAGGATTTCTCATCACAGTGCTCCATGCCCTTGTCATCACAATGCTCCAAGACCCTTGTAATCACAATGCTCCATGCCCGTTTTCATCTCAATGCTCCATGAACCCTGTCATCACAATTCACCGTGCCCATCATCATAATGCTTCAAGCTATTGTCATCACAATGAAATCAAAATGCTCCATGACCTCTGTCATCACAATGCTCCAAACCCTGGTGATCACAATGTTGCATAACACTTATCATCACAACACACCATGATGCTCATCATCACAATTATCCATGGTCTTCTCATCACAATGCTCCATGACCTTTGTCATCACAATGCTCAATACACTTGTCATCACAATGCTCCCTGACACTTGTCGTCAGTATGCTCCATGAACCCTGTCATGACAAGGCTCCATGCCTTTTTCATTACAATGATCCATTCCCTTTTCATCGCAATGCTCCAAGACCCGTGTAATCACAATGCTCCATGCCCTTGTCACCACAAAACTCCATGACGCATGTCATCAGAATGTTCCATGGACTTCTCATCACAATGCTCCATGCCCTTGTCATCACAATGCTCCAAGACCCCTGTAATCACAATGCTCCATGCCCCTTTTCATCTCAATGCTCCATGAACCCTGTCATCACAATGCACCATGCGCATCATCATAATGCTTCAGCCTATTGTCATCACAATGAAATCAAAATGCTCCATGAACTCTTTCATCACAATGCTCCAAACCCTGGTTATCACAATGTTGCATAACACTTATCATCACAACACACCATGATGCACATAATCACAATTATCCATGGTCTTCTCATCACAATGCTCCATGACCTTTGTCATCACAATGCTCAATACACTTCTCATCACAATGCTCCCTGACTCATGTCGTCAGTATGCTCCATGAACCCTGTCATGACAAGGCTCCATGCCTTTTTCATCACAATGATCCATGCCCTTTTTATCACAATGCCCCACGACGCCTGTAATCACAATGCTCCATGCCCTTGTCATCACAAACCTCCATGACGCTTGTCATCAGAATGTTCCATGGACTTCTCATCACAATGTTCCATGCCCTTGTCATCACAATGCTCCAAGACACCTGTAATCACAATGCACCATGCCCTCGTCATCACGAAGCTCCATGACAAATGTCATCAGAATGTTCGATGGACTTCTCATCACAATGCTCCATGCCCTTGTCATCACAATGCTCCAAGACCACTGTAATCACAATGCTCCATGCCCCTTTTCATCTCAATGCTCCATGAACCTTGTCATCACAATGCACCATGTCCATCATCATAATGCTTGAGGCTATTGTCATCACAATGAAATCAAAATGCTCCATGACCTCTGTCATCACAATGCTCCAAACCCTGGTGATCACAATGTTGCATAACACTTATCATCACAACACCCCATGACGCTCATCATCACAATTATCCATGGTCTTCTCATCACAATGTTCCATGACCTTTGACATCACAATTCTCAATACACTTGTCATCACAATGCTCCCTGACACTTGTCGTTAGTATGCTCCATGAAGCCTGTCATGACAAGGCTCCATGCCTTCTTCATCAAAATGATCCATGCCCTTTTCATCACAAGGCTCCAGGACCCCTGTAATCACAATGCTCCATGCCCTTGTCATCACAAAGCTCCATGAAGCATGTCATTGGAATGCTCCATGGAATTCTCATCACAATGCTTCATGCCCATGTCATCACAGTGCTACAAGACCACTGTAATCACAATGCTCCATGCCCCTTTTCATCTCAATGCTCCATGAACCCTGTCATCACAATGCACCATGCCCATCATCATAATGCTTAATGGCTATTGTCATCACAATGAAATCAAAATGCTCTAGTACCTCTGTCATCACAATGCTCCAAACGCTGGTGATCACAATGTTGCATAACACTTATCATCACAACACCCCATGAGGCTCATCATCACAATTATCCATGGTCTTCTCATCACAATGCTCCATGACCTTTGTCATCACAATTCTCAATACACTTTTCATCACAATGCTTCCTGACACTTGTCGTCAGTATGCTCCATGAACCCTGTCATGACAAGGCTCCATGCCTTTTTCATCACAATGATCCATGCCCTTTTCATCGCAATGCTCCAAGACCCGTGTAATCACAATGCTCCATGCCCTTGTCACCCCACAACTCCATGACGCATGTCATCAGAATGTTCCATGGACTTCTCCTCACAATGCTCCATGCCCTTGTCATCACAATGCTCCAAGACACTTGTAATCACAATGCTCCATGCCCCTTTTTATCTCAATGCTTCATGAACCCTGTCAACACAATGCACCATGCGCATCATCATAATGCTTCAGGCTATTGTCATCACAGTGATATCAAAATGCTCCATGACCTCTGTCATCACAATGCTCCAAACCCTGGTTATCACAATGTTGCATAACATTTATCATCACAACACACCATGATGCTCATCATCACAATTATCCATGGTCTTCTCATCACAATGCTCCATTTATTTTGTCATCACAATGCTCAATACACTTGTCATCACAATGCTCCCTGATACTTGTCGTCAGTATGCTCCATGAACCCTGTCATGACAAGGCTCCATGCCTTTTTCATCACAATGATCCATGCCCTTTTCATCACAATGCCCCACGACCCCTGTAATCACAATGCTCCATGCCCTTGTCATCACAAAGCTCCATGACGCTTGTCATCAGAATGTTCCATGGACTTCTCATCACAATGTCCCATGCCCTTGTCATCACAATGCTCCAAGACCCCTGTAATCACAATGCTCCATGCCCTTGTCATCACGAAGCTCCATGACAAATGTCATCAGAATGTTCCATGGACTTCTCATCACAATGCTCCATGCCCTTGTCATCACAATGCTCCAAACCCCTGTAATCACAATGCTCCATGCCCCTTTTCATCTCAATGCTCCATGAACCTTGTAATCACAATGCACCATGCCCATCATCATAATGCTTGAGGCTATTGTCATCAAAATGAAATCAATATGCTCCATGACCTCTGTCATCACAATGGTCCAAACCCTGGTGATCACAATGTTGCATAACACTTATCATCACAACACCTCATGACGCTCATCATCACAATTATCCATGGTCTCCTCATCACAATGCTCCATGACCTTTGTCATCACAATTCTCAATACACTTGTCATCACAATGCTCCCTGACACTTGTCGTCAGTTTGCTCCATGAACCCTGTCATGACAAGGATCCATGCATTTTTCATCACAATGATCCATGCCCTTTTCATTGCAATGCTCCAAGACCCGTGTAATCACAATGCTCCATGCCCTTGTCATCAAAAACCTCCATGACGCATGTCATCAGAATGTTCCATGGACTTCTCATCACAATGCTCCATGCCCTTGTCATCACAATGCTCCAAGACCCCTGTAATCACTATGCTCCATGCCCCTTTTCATCTCAATGCTCCATGAACCCTGTCATCACAATGCACCATGCGCATCATCATAATGCTTCAGGCTATTGTCATCACAATGAAATCAAAATGCTCCATGAACTCTTTCATCACAATGCGCCAAACCCTGGTTATCACAATGTTGCATAACACTTATCATCACAACACACCATGATGCACATCATCACAATTATCCATGGTCTTCTCATCACAATGCTCCATGACCTTTGTCATCACAATGCTCAATACACTTCTCATCACAATGCTCCATGACTCATGTCGTCAGTATGCTCCATGAACCCTGTCATGACAAGGCTCCATGCCTTTTTCATCACAATGATCCATGCCCTTTTCATCACAATGCCCCACGACCCCTGTAATCACAATGCTCCATGCCCTTGTCATCACAAACCTCCATGACGCTTGTCATCAGAATGTTCCATGGACTTCTCCTCACAATGTTCCATGCCCTTGTCATCACAGTGCTCCAAGACACCTGTAATCACAAAGCACCATGCCCTCGTCATCTCGAAGCTCCATGACAAATGTCATCAGAAAGTTCGATGGACTTCTCATCACAATGCTCCATGCCCTTGTCATCACAATGCTCCAAGACCACTATAATCACAATGCTCCATGCCCCTTTTCATCTCAATGCTCCATGAACCTTGTCATCACAATGCACCATGTCCATCATCATAATGCTTGAGGCTATTGTCATCACAATGAAATCAAAATGCTCCATGACCTCTGTCATCACAATGCTCCAAACCCTGGTGATCACAATGTTGCATAACACTTATCATCACAACACCCCATGACACTCATCATCACAATTATCCATGGTCTTCTCATCACAATGTTCCATGACCTTTGTCATCACAATTCTCAATACACTTGTCATCACAGTGCTCCCTGACACTTGTCGTTAGTATGCTCCATGAACACTGTCATGACAAGGCTCCATGCCTTTTTCATCAAAATGATCCATGCCCTTTTCATCACAACGCTCCAGGACCCCTGTAATCACAATGCTCCATGCCCTTGTCATCACAAAGCTCCATGAAGCATGTCATTGGAATGCTCCATGGAATTCTCATCACAATGCTTCATGCCCATGTCATCACAGTGCTCCAAGACCCCTGTAATCACAATGCTCCATGCCCCTTTTCATCTCAATGCTCCATAAACCCTGTCATCACAATGCACCATGCCCATCATCATAATGCTTAATGGCTATTGTCATCACAATGAAATCAAAATGCTCTAGTACCTCTGTCATCACAATGCTCCAAACGCTGGTGATCACAATGTTGCATAACACTTATCATCACAACACCCCATGAGGCTCATCATCACAATTATCCATGGTCTTCTCATCACAATGCTCCATGACCTTTGTCATCACAATTCTCAATATACTTTTCATCACAATGCTTCTTGACACTTGTCGTCAGTATGCTCCATGAACCCTGTCATGACAAGGCTCCATGACTTTTTCATCACAATGATCCATGTCCTTTTCATCGCAATGCTCCAAGACCCGTGTAATCACAATGCTCCATGCCCTTGTCACCCCACAACTCCATGACGCATGTCATCAGAATGTTCCATGGACTTCTCATCACAATGCTCCATGCCCTTGTCATCACAATGCTCCAAGACACTTGTAATCACAATGCTCCATGCCCTTTTTCATCTCAATGCTTCATGAACCCTGTCAACACAATGCACCATGCGCATCATCATAATGCTTCAGGCTATTGTCATCACAGTGAAATCAAAATGCTCCATGACCTCTGTCATCACAATGCTCCAAACCCTGGTTATCACAATGTTGCATAACATTTATCATCACAACACCCCATGATGCTCATCATCACAATTATCCATGGTCTTCTCATCACAATGCTTCATGAACTTTGTCATCACAATGCTCAATACACTTGTCATCACAATGCTCCCTGATACTTGTCGTCAGTATGCTCCATGAACCCTGTCATGACAAGGCTCCATGCCTTTTTCATCACAATGATCCATGCCCTTTTCATCACAATGCCCCACGACCCCTGTAATCACAATTCTCCATGCCCTTGTCATCACAAAGCTCCATGACGCTTGTCATCAGAATGTTCCATGGACTTCTCATCACAATGTTCCATGCCCTTGTCATCACAATGCTCCAAGACCCCTCTAATCAAAATGCTCCATGCCCTTGTCATCACGAAGCTCCATGACAAATGTCATCAGAATGTTCCATGGACTTCTCATCACAATGCTCCATGCCCTTGTCATCACAATGCTCCAAACCCCTGTAATCACAATGCTCCATGCCCCTTTTCATCTCAATGATCCATGAACCTTGTAATCACAATGCACCTTGCCCATCATCATAATGCTTGAGGCTATTGTCATCACAATGAAATCAAAATGCTCCATGACCTCTGTAATCACAATGCTCCAAACCCTGGTGATCACAATGTTGCATAACACTTATCATCACAACACCTCATGACGCTCATCATCACAATTATCCATGGTCTCCTCATCACAATGCTCCATGACCTTTGTCATCACAATTCTCAATACACTTGTCATCACAATGCTCCCTGACACTTGTCGTCAGTATGCTCCATGAACCCTGTCATGACAAGGATCCATGCCTTTTTCATCACAATGATCCATGCCCTTTTCATTGCAATGCTCCAAGAACAGTGTAATCACAATGCCCCATGCCCTTGTCATCAAAAACCTCCATGACGCATGTCATCAGAATGTTCCATGGACTTCTCTTCACAATGCTCCATGCCCTTGTCATCACAGTGCTCCATGAACCCTGTAATCACAATGCTCCATGCCCCTTTTCATCTCAATGCTCCATGAACCCTGTCATCACAATGCACCATGCCCATCATCGTAATGCTTCAGGCTATTGTCATCACAATGAAATCAAAATGTTCCATGACCTCTGTCATCACAATGCTCCAAACCCTGGTGATCACAATGTTGCATAACACTTATCATCACAACACCCCTTAGCGCTCATCAGCACAATGACCCATGGTCTTCTCATCACAATTCTCCATGACCTTTGTCATCACAATTCTCAATACACTTGTCATCACAATACTCGCTGACACTTGCCGTCAGTATGCTCCATGAACCCTCTAATGACAAGGCTCCATGCCTTTTTCACCACAATGATCCATGCCCTTTTCATCACAATGCTCCAAGACCCCTGTAATCACAATGTTCCACGGCCTTGTCATCACAAAGCTCCATGACGCATGTCATCAGAATGTTACATGGACTTCTCAACACAATGCTCCATGCCCTTGCCATCACAATTCTCCATGACCCCTGTAATCACAATGATCCATGCCCCTTTTCATCTCAATGTTCCATGAAACCTGTCATCACAATTCACCATGCCCATCATCATAATGCTTCAGGCTATTGTCATCACAATGAAATCAAAATGCTCCATGACCTCTGTCATCACAATGCTCCAAACGCTGGTGATCACAATGTTGCATAACACTTATCATCAGAACACCCCATGATGCGCATCATCACAATTATCCATGGTCTTCTCATCACAATGCTCCATGATCTTTGTCATCACAATTCTCAATACACTTGTCTTCACAATGCTCCCTGACACTTCTCGTCAGTATGCTCCATGAAACCTGTCATGACAAGGCTCCATGCCTTTTTCATCACAATGAACCCTGCCCTTTTCATCGCAATGCTCCAAGAACCCTGTAATCACAATGCTCCATGCCATTGTCATCACAAAGCTCCATGACACATGTCATCAGGATGTTCCATGGACTTCTCATCACAATGCTCCATGCCCTTGTCATCACAATGCTCCAAGACCCCTGTAATCACAATGCTCCATGACCTTGTCATCACAAAGCTCCATGATGCATGTCATCAGAAAGTTTCATGGATTTCTCATCACAATGCTCCATGCCCTTGTCATCACAATGATCCAAGACCCCTGTAATCACAATGCTCCATGCCCCTTTTCATCTCAATGCTCCATGAACCCTGTCAGCACAATCCACCGTGCCCATCATCATAATGCTTCAGGCTATTGTCATCACAGTGAAATCAAAATGCTCCATGACCTCTGTCATCACAATGCTCCAATCCCTGGTGATCACCATGTTGCATAACACTTATCATCACAACACCCCATGACGCTCATCATCACAATTATCCATGGTCTTCTCATCACAATGCTCCATGAACTTTGTCTTCACAATTCTCAATACACTTGTCATCACAATGCTCCCTGACACTTGTTGTCAGTATGTTCCATGAACCCTGTCATGACAAGGCTCCATGCCTTTTTCATCACAGTGACCCCTGCCCTTTTCATCGCACTGCTCCAAGACCCCTGTAATCGCAATGCTCCATGCCATTGTCATCACAAAGCTCCATGACGCATGTCATCAGAATGTTCCAAGGACTTCTCATCACAATGCTTCATTCCCTTGTCATCACAGTGCTCCAAGACCCATGTAATCACAATGCTCCATGCCCCTTTTCATCTCAATGCCCAATGAACACTGTCATCACAATGCACCAAGCGCATCATCATAATGATTCAGGCTATTGTCATCACAATGAAATCAAAATGCTCCATGACCTCTGTCATCACAATGCTCCAAACCCTGGTGATCCCAATGTTGCATAACACTTATCATCTCAACACCCCATGACGCTCATCATCACAATTATCCATGGTCTTCTCATCACAATGCTCCATGACCTTTGTCATCACAATTCTCAATACACTTTTCATCACAATGCTTCCTGACACTTGTCGTCAGTATGCTCCATGAACCCTGTCATGACAAGGCTCCATGCCTTTTTCATCACAATGATCCATGCCCTTTTCATCGCAATGTTCCAAGACCCGTGTAATCACAATGCTCCATGCCCTTGTCAAAACAAAACTCCATGACGCATGTCATCAGAATGTTCCATGGACTTCTCATCACAATGCTCCATGCCCTTGTCATCACAATGCTCCAAGACCCCTGTAATCACAATGCTCCATGCCCCTTTTCATCTCAATGCTCCATGAACCCTGTCATCACAATGCACCATGCGCATCATCATAATGCTTCAGGCTATTGTCATCACAGTGAAATCAAAATGCTCCATGACCTCTGTCATCACAATGCTCCAAACCCTGGTTATCACAATGTTGCATAACACTTATCATCACAACACACCATGATGCTCATCATCACAATTATCCATGGTCTTCTCATCGCAATGCTCCATGACCTTTGTCATCACAATGCTCAATACACTTGTCATCACAGTGCTCCCTGACAGTTATCGTCAGTATGCTCCATGAAACATGTCATGACAAGGATCCATGCCTTTTTCATCACAATGATCCATGCCCTTTTCATCACAATGCCCCACGACCCATCTAATCACAATGCTCCATGCCGTTGTCATTACAAATCTCCATGACGCTTGTCATCACAATGTTCCATGGACTTCTCATCACAATGTTCCATGCCCTTGTCATCACAATGCTCCAAGACCCCTGTAATCACAATGCTCCATGCCCTTGTCATCACAAAGCTCCATGACGCATGTCATCAGAATGTTCCATCGATTTCTCATCACAATGCTCCAAGACGCCTGTAATCACAATGCTCCATGCCCCCATTCATCTCATTGCTCCATGTACCCTGTCATCACAATGAACCATGCCAATCATCATAATGCTTCAGTCTATTGTCATCACAATGAAATCAAAATGCTCCATAACCTCTGTCATCAAAATGCTCCATACCCTGGTGATCACAATGTTGCATAACACTTATCATCACAACACCCCATAACGCTCATCATCACAATTATCCATGGTCTTCTCATCACAATGCTCCATGAACTTTTTCATCACAATTCTCAATACACTTGTCATCACAATGCTCCCTGACACTTGTTGTCAGTATGCTCCATTAACCCTGTCATGACAAGGCTCCATGCCTTTTTCATCACAATGATCCATTCCCTTTCCATCACAATGCTCCAAGACCCCAGTAATCACAATGCTCCATGCCCTTGTCATGACAAAGCTCCATGATGCATGTCATCAGAATGTTCCATGGACTTCTCATCACAATGCTCCATGCCCTTGTCATCACAATGCACCAAGACCCCTGTAATCACAATGCTCCATGCCCCTTTTCATCTCAATGCACCATGAACCCTGTCATAACAATGCTCCATGCCCCTTTTCATCTCAATGCTCCATGAACCTTGTCATCACAATGCACCATGCCCATCATCATAATGCTTGAGGCTATTGTCATCACAATGAAATCAAAATGCTCCATGACCTCTGTCATCACAATGCTCCAAACCCTGGTGATCACAATGTTGCATAACACTTATCATCACAACACCCCATGACGCTCATCATGACAATTATCCATGGTCTACTCATCACAATGCTCCATGACCTTTGTCATCACAATTCTCAATACACTTGTCATCACAATGCTCCCTGACACTTGTCGTCAGTATGCTCCATGAACCCTGTCATGACAAGGATCCATGCCTTTTTCATCACAATGATCCATGCCCTTTTCATTGCAATGCTCCAAGAACAGTGTAATCACAATGCTCCATGCCCTTGTCATCACAAGGCTCCATGACGCATGTCATCAGAATGTTCCATGGACTTCTCATCACAATGCTCCATGCCCTTGCCATCACAATTCTCAATGAACCCTGTAATCACAATGCTCCATGCCCCTTTTCATCTCAATGCTCCATGAACCCTGTCATCACAGTTCACCGTGCCCATCATCATAATGCTTCAGGCTATTGTCATCACAATGTAATTAAAATGCTCTATTACCTCTGTCATCACAATGCTCCAAACGCTGGTGATCACAAAGTTGCATAACACTTATCATCACAACACCCCATGATGCGCATCATCACAATTATCCATGGTCTTCTCATCACAATGCTCCATGATCATTGTCATCACAATTCTCAATACGCTTGTCATCACAATGCTCCCTGACACTTCTCGTCAGTATGCTCCATGAACCCTGTCATGACAAGGCTCCATGCCTTTTTCATCACAATGACCCCTGCCCTTTTCATCGCAATGCTCCAAGAACCCTGTAATCACAATGCTCCATGCCATTGTCATCACAAAGCTCCATGACACATGTCATCAGGATGTTCCATGGACTTCTCATCACAATGCTCCATGCCCTTGTCATCACAAAGCTCCATGATGCATGTCATCAGAAGATTTCATGGATTTCTCATCACAATGCTCCATGCCCTTGTCATCACAATGCTCCAAGACCCCTGTAATCACAATGCTCCATGCCCCTTTTCATCTCAATGCTCCATGAACCCTGTCATCACAATGCACCGTGCCCATCATCATAATGCTTCAGGCTATTGTCATCACAATGAAATCAAAATGCTCCATGACCTCTGTCATCACAATGCTCCAAACCCTGGTGATCACAATGTTGCATAACACTTATCATCACAACACCCCATGACGCTCATCATCACAATTATCCATGGTCTTCTCATCACAATGCTCCATGACCTTTGTCATCACAATTCTCAATACACTTGTCATCACAATGCTCCCTGACACTTGTTGTCAGTATGCTCCATGAAACCTGTCATGACAAGGCTCCATGCCTTTTTCTTCACAGTGACCCCTGCCCTTTTCATCGCACTGCTCCAAGACACCTGTAATCGCAATGCTCCATGCCATTGTCATCACAAAGCTCCATGACGCATGTCATCAGAATGTTCCAAGGACTTCTCATCACAATGCTCCATGCCCTTGTCATCACAATGCTCCTTTCCCGTTTTCATCTCAATGCTCCATGAACCCTGTCATAACAATTCACCGTGCCAATCATCATAATGCTTCAAGCTATTGTCATCACAATGATATCAAAATGCTCCATGACCTCTGTCATCACAATGCTCCAAACCCTGGTGATCACAATGTTGCATAACACTTATCATCACAACACCCCATGATGCTCCTCAACACAATTATCCATGATCTTCTCATCACAGTGCTCCATTACCTTTGTCATCACAATTCTCAATACACTTGTCATCACAATGCTCCCTGACACTTGTCGTCAGAATGCTCCATGAACCCTGTCATGACAAGGCTCCATGCCTTTTTCATCACAATGATCCATGCCCTTGTCATCACAATGCTCCAAGACACTTGTAATCACAATGCTCCATGCCCATTTTCATCTCAATGCTTCATGAACCCTGTCAACACAATGCACCATGCGCATCATCATAATGCTTCAGGCTATTGTCATCACAATGAAATCAAAATGCTCCATGACCTCTGTCATCACAATGCTCCAAACCCTGGTTATCACAATGTTGCATAACATTTATCATCACAAAACACCATGATGCTCATCATCACAATTATCCATGGTCTTCTCATCACAATGCTCCATGAACTTTTTCATCACAATGCTCAATACACTTGTCATCACAATGCTCCCTGATACTTGTCGTCAGTATGCTCCATGAACCCTGTCATGACAAGGCTCCATGCCTTTTTCATCACAATGATCCATGCCCTTTTCATCACATTGCCCCACAACACCTGTAATCACAATGCTCCATGCCCTTGTCATCACAAAGCTCCATGACGCTTGTCATCAGAATGTTCCATGGACTTCTCATCACAATATTCCATGCCCTTGTCATCACAATGCTCCAAGACCCCTGTAATCACAATGCTCCATGCCATTGTCATCACGAAGCTCCATGACAAATGTCATCAGAATGTTCCATGGACTTCTCATCACAATGTTCCATGCCCTTGTCATCACAATGCTCCAAATCCATGTAATCACAATGCTCCATGCCCCTTTTCATCTCAATGTTCCATGAACCTTGTAATCACAATGCACCATGCCCATCATCATAATGCTTGAGGCTATTATTATCACAATGAAATCAAAATGCTCCATGACCTCTGTAATCACAATGCTCCAAACCCTGGTTATCACAATGTTGCATAACACTTATCATCACAACACCTCATGACGCTCATCATCACAATTATCCATGGTCTCCTCATCACAATGCTCCATGACCTTTGTCATCACAATTCTCAATACACTTGTCATCACAATGCTCCCTGACACTTGTCGTCAGTATGCTCCATGAACCCTGTCATGACAAGGATCCATGCCTTTTTCATCACAATGATCCATGCCCTTTTCATTGCAATGCTCCAAGAAAAGTGTAATCACAATGCTCCATGCCCTTGTCATCAAAAACATCCATGACGCATGTCATCAGAATGTTCCATGGACTTCTCATCACAATGCTCCATCCCCTTGTCATCACAATGCTCCATGAACCCTGTAATCACAATGCTCCATGCCCCTTTTCATCTCAATGCTCCATGAACCCTGTCATCACAATGCACCATGCCCATCATCATAATGCTTCAGGCTATTGTCATCACAATGAAATCAAAATGCTCCATGACCTCTGTCATCACAATGCTCCAAACCCTGGTGATCACAATGTTGCATAACACTTATCATCACAACACCCCTTAACGCTCATCAGCACAATTACCCATGGTCTTCTCATCACAATTCTCCATGACCTTTGTCATCACAATTCTCAATACACTTGTCATCACAATACTCGCTGACACTTGTCGTCAGTATGCTCCATGAACCCTGTCATGACAAGGCTCCATGCCTTTTTCACCACAATGATCCATGCCCTTTTCATCACAATGCTCCAAGACCACTGTAATCACAATGCTCCATGCCCTTGTCATCACAAAGCTCCATGACGCATGTCATCAGAATGTTCCATGGACTTCTCAACACAATGCTCCATGCCCTTGCCATCACAATTCTCCATGACCCCTGTAATCACAATGCTCCATGCCCCTTTTCATCTCAATGCTCCATGAACCCTGTCATCACAATTCACCGTGCCCATCATCATAATGCTTCAGGCTATTGTCATCACAGTGAAATCAAAATGCTCTATTACCTCTGTCATCACAATGCTCCAAACGCTGGTGATCACAATGTTGCATAACACTTATCATCACAACACCGCATGATGCGCATCATCACAATTATCCATGGTCTTCTCATCACAATGCTCCATGATCTTTGTCATCACAATTCTCAATACACTTGTCATCACAATGCTCCCTGACACTTGTCGTCAGTATGCTCCATGAACCCTGTCATGACAAGGCTCCATGACTTTTTCATCACAATGAACCCTGCCCTTTTCATCGCAATGCTCCAAGAACCCTGTAATCACAATGCTCCATGCCATTGTCATCACAAAACTCCATGACACATGTCATCAGGATGTTCCATGGACTTCTCATCACAATGCTCCATGCCCTTGTCATCACAATGCTCCAAGACCCCTGTAATCACAATGCTCCATGACCTTGTCATCACAAAGCTCCATGATGCATGTCATCAGAAAGTTTCATGGATTTCTCATCAAAATGCTCCATGCCCTTGTCATCACAATGATCCAAGACCCCTGTAATCACAATGCTCCATGCCCCTTTTCATCTCAATGCTCCATGAACCCTGTCAGCACAATCCACCGTGCCCATCATCATAATGCTTCAGGCTATTGTCATCACAATGAAATCAAAATGCTCCATGACCTCTGTCATCACAATGCTCCAAACCCTGGTGGTCACAATGTTGCATAACACTTATCATCACAACACCCGATGACGCTCATCATCACAATTATCCATGGTCTTCTCATCACAATGCTCCATGACCTTTGTCATCACAATTCTCAATACACTTGTCATCACAATGCTCCCTGACACTTGTCGTCAGTATGCTCCATCAACCATCTAATGACAAGGCTCCATGCCTTTTTCACCACAATGATCCATGCCCTTTCATCACAATGCTCCAAGACCCCTGTAATCACAATGCTCCATGCCCTTGTCATCACAAAGCTCCATGACGCATGCCATCAGAATGTTCCATGGACTTCTCATCACAATGCTCAATGCCCTTGCCATCACAATGCTCCATGACCCCTTTAATCACAATGCTCCATCCCCTTTTTCATCTCAATGCTCCATGAACCCTGTCATCACAATGCACCATGCCCATCATCATAATACTTCAGGCTATTGTCATTACAATGAAATCAAAATGCTCTATTACCTCTGTCATCAGAATGCTCCAAACGCTGGTGATCACAATGTTGCATAACACTTATCATCACAACACCCCATGATGCTCATCATCACAATTATCCATGGTCTTCTCATCACAATGCTCCATGACCTTTGTCATCACAATTCTCAATACACTTGTCATCACAATGCTCCCTGACACTTGTCGTCAGTATGCTCCATGAACCCTGTCATGACAAGGCTCCATGCCTTTTTCATCACAATGATACATGCCCTTTTCATCACAATGCTCCAGGACCCCTGTAATCACAATGCTCCATGCCCTTGTCATCACAAAGCTCCATGAAGCATGTCATCGGAATGTTCCATGGACTTCTCATCACAATGCTTCATTCCCTTGTCATCACAGTGCTCCAAGACCCATGTAATCACAATGCTCCATGCCCATTTTCATCTCAATGCCCCATGAACCCTGTCATCACAATGCACCATGCGCATCATCATAATGCTTCAGGCTATTGTCATCACAATGAAATAAAAATGCTCCATGACTTCTGTCATCACAATTCTCCAAACCCTGGTGATCCCAATGTTGCATAACACTTATCATCTCAACACCACATGACGCTCATCATCACAATTATCCATGGTCTTCTCATCACAATGCTCCATGACTTTTGTCATCAAAATTCTCAATACACTTTTCATCACAATGCTTCCTGACACTTGTCGTCAGTATGCTCCATGAACCCTGTCATGACAAGTCTCCATGACTTTTTCATCACAATGATCCATGCCCTTTTCATCGCAATGCTCCAAGACCCGTGTAATCACAATGCTCCATGCCCTTGTCAAAACAAAACTCCATGACGCATGTCATCAGAATGTTCCATGGACTTCTCATCACAATGCTCCATGCCCTTGTCATCACAATGCTCCAAGACCCCTGTAATCACAATGCTCCATTCCCCTTTTCATCTCAATGCTCCATGAACCCTGTCATCACAATGCACCATACGCATCATCATAATGCTTCAGGCTATTGTCATCACAGTGAAATCAAAATGCTCCATGACCTCTGTCATCACAATGCTCCAAACCCTGGTTATCACAATGTTGCATAACACTTATCATCACAACACACCATGATGCTCATCATCACAATTATCCATGGTCTTCTCATCACAATGCTCCATGACCTTTGTCATCACAATGCTCAATACACTTGTCATCACAATGCTCCCTGACACTTGTCATCAGTATGCTCCATGAACCCTGTCATGACAAGGCTCCATGCCTTTTTCATCACAATGATCCATTCCCTTTCCATCACAATGCTCCAAGACCCCAGTAATCACAATGCTCCATGCCCTTGTCATGACAAAGCTCCATGATGCATGTCATCAGAATGTTCCATGGACTTCTCATCACAATGCTCCATGCCCTTGTCATCACAATGCTCCAAGACCCCTGTAATCACAATGCTCCATGCCCCTTTTCATCTCAATGCACCATGAACCCTGTCATAACAATGCTCCATGCCCCTTTTCATCTCAATGCTCCATGAACCTTGTCATCACAATGCACCATGCCCATCATCATAATGCTTGAGGCTATTGTCATCACAATGAAATCAAAATGCTCCATGACCTCTGTCATCACAATGCTCTAAACCCTGGTGATCACAATGTTGCATAACACTTATCATCACAACACCCCATGACGCTCATCATGACAATTAACCATGGTCTACTCATCACAATGCTCCATGACCTTTGTCATCACAATTCTCAATACACTTGTCATCACAATGCTCCCTGACACTTGTCGTCAGTATGCTCCATGAACCCTGTCATGACAAGGATCCATGCCTTTTTCATCACAATGATCCATGCCCTTTTCATTGCAATGCTCCAAGAACAGTGTAATCACAATGCTCCATGCCCTTGTCATCACAAAGCTCCATGACGCATGTCATCAGAATGTTCCATGGACTTCTCAACACAATGCTCCATGCCCTTGCCATCACAATTCTCCATGACCCCTGTAATCACAATGCTCCATGCCCCTTTTCATCTCAATGCTCCATGAACCCTGTCATCTCAATTCACCGTGCCCATCATCATAATGCTTCAGGCTATTGTCATGACAGTGAAATCAAAATGCTCTATTACCTCTGTCATCACAATGCTCCAAACGCTGGTGATCACAATGTTGCATAACACTTATCATCACAACACCCCATGATGCGCATCATCACATTTATCCATGGACTTCTCATCACAATGCTCCATGATCTTTGTCATCACAATTCTCAATACACTTGTCATCACAATGCTCCCTGACACTTGTCGTCAGTATGCTCCATGAACCCTGTCATGACAAGGCTCCATGACTTTTTCATCACAATGAACCCTGCCCTTTTCATCGCAATGCTCCAAGAACCCTGTAATCACAATGCTCCATGCCATTGTCATCACAAAGCTCCATGACACATGTCATCAGGATGTTCCATGGACTTCTCATCACAATGCTCCATGCCCTTGTCATCACAATGCTCCAAGACCCCTGTAAACACAATGCTCCATGACCTTGTCATCACAAAGCTCCATGATGCATGTCATCAGAAAGTTTCATGGATTTCTCATCAAAATGCTCCATGCCCTTGTCATCACAATGATCCAAGACCCCTGTAATCACAATGCTCCATGCCCCTTTTCATCTCAATGCTCCATGAACCCTGTCAGCACAATCCATTGTGCCCATCATCATAATGCTTCAGGCTATTGTCATCACAATGAAATCAAAATGCTCCATGACTTCTGTCATCACAATGCTCCAAACCCTGGTGGTCACAATGTTGCATAACACTTATCATCACAACACCCCATGACGCTCATCATCACAATTACCCATGGTCTTCTCATCACAATGCTCCATGACCTTTGTCATCACAATTCTCAATACACTTGTCATCACAATGCTCCATGACACTTGTCGTCAGTATGCTCCATCAACCCTCTAATGACAAGGCTCCATGCCTTTTTCACCACAATGATCCATGCCCTTTCATCACAATGCTCCAAGACCACTGTAATCACAATGCTCCATGCCCTTGTCATCACAAAGCTCCATGACGCATGCCATCAGAATGTTCCATGGACTTCTCATCACAATGCTCAATGCCCTTGCCATCACAATGCTCCATGACCCCTTTAATCACAATGCTCCATGCCCCTTTTCATCTCAATGCTCCATGAACCCTGTCATCACAATGCACCATGCCCATCATCATAATACTTCAGGCTATTGTCATTAAAATGAAATCAAAATGCTCTATTACCTCTGTCATCAGAATGCTCCAAACGCTGGTGATCACAATGTTGCATAACACTTATCATCACAACACCCCATGATGCTCATCATCACAATTATCCATGGTCTTCTCATCACAATGCTCCATGACCTTTGTCATCACAATTCTCAATACACTTGTCATCACAATGCTCCCTGACACTTGTCGTCAGTATGCTCCATGAACCCTGTCATGACAAGGCTCCATGCCTTTTTCATCACAATGATACATGCCCTTTTCATCACAATGCTCCAGGACCCCTGTAATCACAATGCTCCATGCCCTTGTCATCACAAAGCTCCATGAAGCATGTCATCGGAATGTTCCATGGACTTCTCATCACAATGCTTCATTCCCTTGTCATCACAGTGCTCCAAGACCCATGTAATCACAATGCTCCATGCCCATTTTCATCTCAATGCCCCATGAACCCTGTCATCACAATGCACCATGCGCATCATCATAATGCTTCAGGCTATTGTCATCACAATGAAATAAAAATGCTCCATGACCTCTGTCATCACAATGCTCCAAACCCTGGTGATCCCAATGTTGCATAACACTTATCATCTCAACACCCCATGACGCTCATCATCACAATTATCCATGGTCTTCTCATCACAATGCTCCATGACTTTTGTCATCACAATTCTCAATACACTTTTCATCACAATGCTTCCTGACACTTGTCGTCAGTATGCTCCATGAACCCTGTCATGACAAGGATCCATGCCTTTTTCATCACAATGATCCATGCCCTTTTCATTGCAATGCTCCAAGAACAGTGTAATCACAATGCTCCATGCCCTTGTCATCAAAAACCTCCATGACGCATGTCATCAGAATGTTCCGTGGACTTCTCATCACAATGCTCCATCCCCTTGTCATCACAATGCTCCATGAACCCTGTAATCACAATGCTCCATGCCCCTTTTCATCTCAATGCTCCATGAACCCTGTCATCACAATGCACCATGCCCATCATCATAATGCTTCAGGCTATTGTCATCACAATGAAATCAAAATGCTCCATGACCTCTGTCATCACAATGCTCCAAACCCTGGTGATCACAATGTTGCATAACACTTATCATCACAACACCCCTTAACGCTCATCAGCACAATTACCAATGGTCTTCTCATCACAATTCTCCATGACCTTTGTCATCACAATTCTCAATACACTTGTCATCACAATACTCGCTGACACTTGTCGTCAGTATGCTCCATGAACCCTCTAATGACAAGGCTCCATGCCTTTTTCACCACAATGATCCATGCCCTTTTCATCACAATGCTCCAAGACCACTGTAATCACAATGCTCCATGCCCTTGTCATCACAAAGCTCCATGACGCATGTCATCAGAATGTTCCATGGACTTCTCAACACAATGCTCCATGCCCTTGCCATCACAATTCTCCATGACCCCTGTAATCACAATGCTCCATGCCCCTTTTCATCTCAATGCTCCATGAACCCTGTCATAAAAATTCACCGTGCCAATCATCATAATGCTTCAAGCTATTGTCATCACAATGATATCAAAATGCTCCATGACCTCTGTCATCACAATGCTCCAAACCCTGGTGATCACAATGTTGCATAACACTTATCATCACAACACCCCATGATGCTCCTCAACACAATTATCCATGGTCTTCTCATCACAGTGCTCCATTACCTTTGTCATCACAATTCTCAATACACTTGTCATCACAATGCTCCCTGACACTTGTCGTCAGAATGCTCCATGAACCCTGTCATGACAAGGCTCCATGCCTTTTTCATCACAATGATCCATGCCCTTGTCATCACAATGCTCCAAGACACTTGTAATCACAATGCTCCATGCCCATTTTCATCTCAATGCTTCATGAACCCTGTCAACACAATGCACCATGCGCATCATCATAATGCTTCAGGCTATTGTCATCACAATGAAATTAAAATGCTCCATGACCTCTGTCATCACAATGCTCCAAACCCTGGTTATCACAATGTTGCATAACATTTATCATCACAAAACACCATGATGCTCATCATCACAATTATCCATGGTCTTCTCATCACAATGCTCCATGAACTTTGTCATCACAATGCTCAATACACTTGTCATCACAATGCTCCCTGATACTTGTCGTCAGTATGCTCCATGAACCCTGTCATGACAAGGCTCCATGCCTTTTTCATCACAATGATCCATGCCCTTTTCATCACAATGCCCCACAACACCTGTAATCACAATGCTCCATGCCCTTGTCATCACAAAGCTCCATGACGCTTGTCATCAGAATGTTCCATGGACTTCTCATCACAATATTCCAGGCCCTTGTCATCACAATGCTCCAAGACCCCTGTAATCACAATGCTCCATGCCATTGTCATCACGAAGCTCCATGACAAATGTCATCAGAATGTTCCATGGACTTCTCATCACAATGTTCCATGCCCTTGTCATCACAATGCTCCAAATCCCTGTAATCACAATGCTCCATGCCCCTTTTCATCTATATGTTCCATGAACCTTGTAATCACAATGCACCATGCCCATCATCATAATGCTTGAGGCTATTATTATCACAATGAAATCAAAATGCTCCATGACCTCTGTAATCACAATGCTCCAAACCCTGGTTATCACAATGTTGCATAACACTTATCATCACAACACCTCATGACGCTCATCATCACAATTATCCATGGTCTCCTCATCACAATGCTCCATGACCTTTGTCATCACAATTCTCAATACACTTGTCATCACAATGCTCCCTGACACTTGTCGTCAGTATGCTCCATGAACCCTGTCATGACAAGGATCCATGCCTTTTTCATCACAATGATCCATGCCCTTTTCATTGCAATGCTCCAAGAACAGTGTAATCACAATGCTCCATGCCCTTGTCATCAAAAACATCCATGACGCATGTCATCAGAATGTTCCATGGACTTCTCATCACAATGCTCCATCCCCTTGTCATCACAATGCTCCATGAACCCTGTAATCACAATGCTCCATGCCCCTTTTCATCTCAATGCTCCATGAACCCTGTCATCACAATGCACCATGCCCATCATCATAATGCTTCAGGCTATTGTCATCACAATGAAATCAAAATGCTCCATGACCTCTGTCATCACAATGCTCCAAACCCTGGTGATCACAATGTTGCATAACACTGATCATCACAACACCCCTTAACGCTCATCAGCACAATTACCCATGGTCTTCTCATCACAATTCTCCATGACCTTTGTCATCACAATTCTCAATACACTTGTCATCACAATACTCGCTGACACTTGTCGTCAGTATGCTCCATGAACCCTGTCATGACAAGGCTCCATGCCTTTTTCACCACAATGATCCATGCCCTTTTCATCACAATGCTCCAAGACCACTGTAATCACAATGCTCCATGCCCTTGTCATCACAAAGCTCCATGACGCATGTCATCAGAATGTTCCATGGACTTCTCAACACAATGCTCCATGCCCTTGCCATCACAATTCTCCATGACCCCTGTAATCACAATGCTCCATGCCCCTTTTCATCTCAATGCTCCATGAACCCTGTCATCACAATTCACCGTGCCCATCATCATAATGCTTCAGGCTATTGTCATCACAGTGAAATCAAAATGCTCTATTACCTCTGTCATCACAATGCTCCAAACGCTGGTGATCACAATGTTGCATAACACTTATCATCACAACACCGCATGATGCGCATCATCACAATTATCCATGGTCTTCTCATCACAATGCTCCATGATCTTTGTCATCACAATTCTCAATACACTTGTCATCACAATGCTCCCTGACACTTGTCGTCAGTATGCTCCATGAACCCTGTCATGACAAGGCTCCATGACTTTTTCATCACAATGAACCCTGCCCTTTTCATCGCAATGCTCCAAGAACCCTGTAATCACAATGCTCCATGCCATTGTCATCACAAAGCTCCATGACACATGTCATCAGGATGTTCCATGGACTTCTCATCACAATGCTCCATGCCCTTGTCATCACAATGCTCCAAGACCCCTGTAATCACAATGCTCCATGACCTTGTCATCACAAAGCTCCATGATGCATGTCATCAGAAAGTTTCATGGATTTCTCATCAAAATGCTCCATGCCCTTGTCATCACAATGATCCAAGACCCCTGTAATCACAATGCTCCATGCCCCTTTTCATCTCAATGCTCCATGAACCCTGTCAGCACAATCCACCGTGCCCATCATCATAATGCTTCAGGCTATTGTCATCACAATGAAATCAAAATGCTCCATGACCTCTGTCATCACAATGCTCCAAACCCTGGTGGTCACAATGTTGCATAACACTTATCATCACAACACCCGATGACGCTCATCATCACAATTACCCATGGTCTTCTCATCACAATGCTCCATGACCTTTGTCATCACAATTCTCAATACACTTGTCATCACAATGCTCCCTGACACTTGTCGTCAGTATGCTCCATCAACCATCTAATGACAAGGCTCCATGCCTTTTTCACCACAATGATCCATGCCCTTTCATCACAATGCTCCAAGACCCCTGTAATCACAATGCTCCATGCCCTTGTCATCACAAAGCTCCATGACGCATGCCATCAGAATGTTCCATGGACTTCTCATCACAATGCTCAATGCCCTTGCCATCACAATGCTCCATGACCCCTTTAATCACAATGCTCCATGCCCCTTTTCATCTCAATGCTCCATGAACCCTGTCATCACAATGCACCATGCCCATCATCATAATACTTCAGGCTATTGTCATTACAATGAAATCAAAATGCTCTATTACCTCTGTAATCAGAATGCTCCAAACGCTGGTGATCACAATGTTGCATAACACTTATCATCACAACACCCCATGATGCTCATCATCACAATTATCCATGGTCTTCTCATCACAATGCTCCATGACCTTTGTCATCACAATTCTCAATACACTTGTCATCACAATGCTCCCTGACACTTGTCGTCAGTATGCTCCATGAACCCTGTCATGACAAGGCTCCATGCCTTTTTCATCACAATGATACATGCCCTTTTCATCACAATGCTCCAGGACCCCTGTAATCACAATGCTCCATGCCCTTGTCATCACAAAGCTCCATGAAGCATGTCATCGGAATGTTCCATGGACTTCTCATCACAATGCTTCATTCCCTTGTCATCACAGTGCTCCAAGACCCATGTAATCACAATGCTCCATGCCCATTTTCATCTCAATGCCCCATGAACCCTGTCATCACAATGCACCATGCGCATCATCATAATGCTTCAGGCTATTGTCATCACAATGAAATAAAAATGCTCCATGACTTCTGTCATCACAATGCTCCAAACCCTGGTGATCCCAATGTTGCATAACACTTATCATCTCAACACCCCATGACGCTCATCATCACAATTATCCATGGTCTTCTCATCACAATGCTCCATGACTTTTGTCATCAAAATTCTCAATACACTTTTCATCACAATGCTTCCTGACACTTGTCGTCAGTATGCTCCATGAACCCTGTCATGACAAGTCTCCATGCATTTTTCATCACAATGATCCATGCCCTTTTCATCGCAATGCTCCAAGACCCGTGTAATCACAATGCTCCATGCCCTTGTCAAAACAAAACTCCATGACGCATGTCATCAGAATGTTCCATGGACTTATCCTCACAATGCTCCATGCCCTTGTCATCACAATGCTCCAAGACCCCTGTAATCACAATGCTCCATTCCCCTTTTCATCTCAATGCTCCATGAACCCTGTCATCACAATGCACCATACGCATCATCATAATGCTTCAGGCTATTGTCATCACAGTGAAATCAAAATGCTCCATGACCTCTGTCATCACAATGCTCCAAACCCTGGTTATCACAATGTTGCATAACACTTATCATCACAACACACCATGATGCTCATCATCACAATTATCCATGGTCTTCTCATCACAATGCTCCATGACCTTTGTCATCACAATGCTCAATACACTTGTCATCACAATGCTCCCTGACACTTGTCATCAGTATGCTCCATGAACCCTGTCATGACAAGGCTCCATGCCTTTTTCATCACAATGATCCATTCCCTTTCCATCACAATGCTCCAAGACCCCAGTAATCACAATGCTCCATGCCCTTGTCATGACAAAGCTCCATGATGCATGTCATCAGAATGTTCCATGGACTTCTCATCACAATGCTCCATGCCCTTGTCATCACAATGCTCCAAGACCCCTGTAATCACAATGCTCCATGCCCCTTTTCATCACAATGCACCATGAACCCTGTCATAACAATGCTCCATGCCCCTTTTCATCTCAATGCTCCATGAACCTTGTCATCACAATGCACCATGCCCATCATCATAATGCTTGAGGCTATTGTCATCACAATGAAATCAAAATGCTCCATGACCTCTGTCATCACAATGCTCCAAACCCTGGTGATCACAATGTTGCATAACACTTATCATCACAACACCCCATGACGCTCATCATGACAATTATCCATGGTCTACTCATCACAATGCTCCATGACCTTTGTCATCACAATTCTCAATACACTTGTCATCACAATGCTCCCTGACACTTGTCGTCAGTATGCTCCATGAACCCTGTCATGACAAGGATCCATGCCTTTTTCATCACAATGATCCATGCCCTTTTCATTGCAATGCTCAAAGAACAGTGTAATCACAATGTTCCATGCCCTTGTCATCACAAAGCTCCATGACGCATGTCATCAGAATGTTCCATGGACTTCTCAACACAATGCTCCATGCCCTTGCCATCACAATTCTCCATGACCCCTGTAATCACAATGCTCCATGCCCCTTTTCATCTCAATGCTCCATGAACCCTGTCATCACAATTCACCGTGCCCATCATCATAATGCTTCAGGCTATTGTCATCACAGTGAAATCAAAATGCTCTATTACCTCTGTCATCACAATGCTCCAAACGCTGGTGATCACAATGTTGCATAACACTTATCATCACAACACCCCATGATGCGCATCATCACAATTATCCATGGACTTCTCATCACAATGCTCCATGATCTTTGTCATCACAATTCTCAATACACTTGTCATCACAATGCTCCCTGACACTTGTCGTCAGTATGCTCCATGAACCCTGTCATGACAAGGCTCCATGACTTTTTCATCACAATGAACCCTGCCCTTTTCATCGCAATGCTCCAAGAACCCTGTAATCACAATGCTCCATGCCATTGTCATCACAAAGCTCCATGACACATGTCATCAGGATGTTCCATGGACTTCTCATCACAATGCTCCATGCCCTTGTCATCACAATGCTCCAAGACCCCTGTAAACACAATGCTCCATGACCTTGTCATCACAAAGCTCCATGATGCATGTCATCAGAAAGTTTCATGGATTTCTCATCAAAATGCT
Source organism: Mesoplodon densirostris (assembly GCF_025265405.1). Lineage (NCBI taxonomy): Eukaryota > Metazoa > Chordata > Mammalia > Artiodactyla > Ziphiidae > Mesoplodon > Mesoplodon densirostris. Next base: position 8,593,114 of record NW_026778195.1, on the reverse strand, counting down.
CCATGCCCTTGTCATCACAATGATCCAAGACCCCTGTAATCACAATGCTCCATGCCCCTTTTCAAATCAATGCTCCATGAACCCTGTCAGCACAATCCACTGTGCCCATCATCATAATGCTTCAGGCTATTGTCATCACAATGAAATCAAAATGCTCCATGACCTCTGTCATCACAATGCTCCAAACCCTGGTGGTCACAATGTTGCATAACACTTATCATCACAACACCCCATGACGCTCATCATCACAATTACCCATGGTCTTCTCATCACAATGCTCCATGACCTTTGTCATCACAATTCTCAATACACTTGTCATCACAATGCTCCCTGACACTTGTCGTCAGTATGCTCCATCAACCCTCTAATGACAAGGCTCCATGCCTTTTTCACCACAATGATCCATGCCCTTTCATCACAATGCTCCAAGACCACTGTAATCACAATGCTCCATGCCCTTGTCATCACAAAGCTCCATGACGCATGCCATCAGAATGTTCCATGGACTTCTCATCACAATGCTCAATGCCCTTGCCATCACAATGCTCCATGACCCCTTTAATCACAATGCTCCATGCCCCTTTTCATCTCAATGCTCCATGAACCCTGTCATCACAATGCACCATGCCCATCATCATAATACTTCAGGCTATTGTCATTAAAATGAAATCAAAATGCTCTATTACCTCTGTCATCAGAATGCTCCAAACGCTGGTGATCACAATGTTGCATAACACTTATCATCACAACACCCCATGATGCTCATCATCACAATTATCCATGGTCTTCTCATCAAAATGCTCCATGACCTTTGTCATCACAATTCTCAATACACTTGTCATCACAATGCTCCCTGACACTTGTCGTCAGTATGCTCCATGAACCCTGTCATGACAAGGCTCCATGCCTTTTTCATCACAATGATACATGCCCTTTTCATCACAATGCTCCAGGACCCCTGTAATCACAATGCTCCATGCCCTTGTCATCACAAAGCTCCATGAAGCATGTCATCGGAATGTTCCATGGAATTCTCATCACAATGCTTCATTCCCTTGTCATCACAGTGCTCCAAGACCCATGTAATCACAATGCTCCATGCCCATTTTCATCTCAATGCCCCATGAACCCTGTCATCACAATGCACCATGCGCATCATCATAATGCTTCAGGCTATTGTCATCACAATGAAATAAAAATGCTCCATGACCTCTGTCATCACAATGCTCCAAACCCTGGTGATCCCAATGTTGCATAACACTTATCATCTCAACACCCCATGACGCTCATCATCACAATTATCCATGGTCTTCTCATCACAATGCTCCATGACTTTTGTCATCACAATTCTCAATACACTTTTCATCACAATGCTTCCTGACACTTGTCGTCAGTATGCTCCATGAACCCTGTCATGACAAGGATCCATGCCTTTTTCATCACAATGATCCATGCCCTTTTCATTGCAATGCTCCAAGAACAGTGTAATCACAATGCTCCATGCCCTTGTCATCAAAAACCTCCATGACGCATGTCATCAGAATGTTCCGTGGACTTCTCATCACAATGCTCCATCCCCTTGTCATCACAATGCTCCATGAACCCTGTAATCACAATGCTCCATGCCCCTTTTCATCTCAATGCTCCATGAACCCTGTCATCACAATGCACCATGCCCATCATCATAATGCTTAATGGCTATTGTCATCACAATGAAATCAAAATGCTCCATGACCTCTGTCATCACAATGCTCCAAACCCTGGTGATCACAATGTTGCATAACACTTATCATCACAACACCCCTTAACGCTCATCAGCACAATTACCAATGGTCTTCTCATCACAATTCTCCATGACCTTTGTCATCACAATTCTCAATACACTTGTCATCACAATACTCGCTGACACTTGTCGTCAGTATGCTCCATGAACCCTCTAATGACAAGGCTCCATGCCTTTTTCACCACAATGATCCATGCCCTTTTCATCACAATGCTCCAAGACCACTGTAATCACAATGCTCCATGCCCTTGTCATCACAAAGCTCCATGACGCATGTCATCAGAATGTTCCATGGACTTCTCAACACAATGCTCCATGCCCTTGCCATCACAATTCTCCATGACCCGTGTAATCACAATGCTCCATGCCCCTTTTCATCTCAATGCTCCATGAACCCTGTCATAACAATTCACCGTGCCAATCATCATAATGCTTCAAGCTATTGTCATCACAATGATATCAAAATGCTCCATGACCTCTGTCATCACAATGCTCCAAACCCTGGTGATCACAATGTTGCATAACACTTATCATCACAACACCCCATGATGCTCCTCAACACAATTATCCATGGTCTTCTCATCACAGTGCTCCATTACCTTTGCAATCACAATTCTCAATACACTTGTCATCACAATGATCCCTGACACTTGTCGTCAGAATGCTCCATGAACCCTGTCATGACAAGGCTCCATGCCTTTTTCATCACAATGATCCATGCCCTTTTCATTGCAATGCTCCAAGAACAGTGTAATCACAATGCTCCATGCCCTTGTCATCAAAAACCTCCATGACGCATGTCATCAGAATGTTCCGTGGACTTATCATCACAATGCTCCATCCCCTTGTCATCACAATGCTCCATGAACCCTGTAATCACAATGCTCCATGCCCCTTTTCATCTCAATGCTCCATGAACCCTGTCATCACAATGCACCATGCCCATCATCATAATGCTTCAGGCTATTGTCATCACAATGAAATCAAAATGCTCCATGACCTCTGTCATCACAATGCTCCAAACCCTGGTGATCACAATGTTGCATAACACTTATCATCACAACACCCCTTAACGCTCATCAGCACAATTACCAATGGTCTTCTCATCACAATTCTCCATGACCTTTGTCATCACAATTCTCAATACACTTGTCATCACAATACTCGCTGACACTTGTCGTCAGTATGCTCCATGAACCCTCTAATGACAAGGCTCCATGCCTTTTTCACCACAATGATCCATGCCCTTTTCATCACAATGCTCCAAGACCACTGTAATCACAATGCTCCATGCCCTTGTCATCACAAAGCTCCATGACGCATGTCATCAGAATGTTCCATGGACTTCTCAACACAATGCTCCATGCCCTTGCCATCACAATTCTCCATGACCCCTGTAATCACAATGCTCCATGCCCCTTTTCATCTCAATGCTCCATGAACCCTGTCATCACAATTCACCGTGCCCATCATCATAATGCTTCAGGCTATTGTCATCACAATGAAATCAAAATGCTCCATGACCTCTGTCATCACAATGCTCCAAACGCTGGTGATCACAATGTTGCATAACACTTATCATCACAACACCCCATGATGCGCATCATCACAATTATCCATGGTCTTCTCATCACAATGCTCCATGATCTTTGTCATCACAATTCTCAATACACTTGTCATCACAATGCTCCCTGACACTTGTCGTCAGTATGCTCCATGAACCCTGTCATGACAAGGCTCCATGACTTTTTCATCACAATGAACCCTGCCCTTTTCATCGCAATGCTCCAAGAACCCTGTAATCACAATGCTCCATGCCATTGTCATCACAAAGCTCCATGACACATGTCATCAGGATGTTCCATGGACTTCTCATCACAATGCTCCATGCCCTTGTCATCACAATGCTCCAAGACCCCTGTAATCACAATGCTCCATGACCTTGTCATCACAAAGCTCCATGATGCATGTCATCAGAAAGTTTCATGGATTTCTCATCAAAATGCTCCATGCCCTTGTCATCACAATGATCCAAGACCCCTGTAATCACAATGCTCCATGCCCCTTTTCATCTCAATGCTACATGAACCCTGTCAGCACAATCCACCGTGCCCATCATCATAATGCTTCAGGCTATTGTCATCACAATGAAATCAAAATGCTCCATGACCTCTGTCATCACAATGCTCCAAACCCTGGTGGTCACAATGTTGCATAACACTTATCATCACAACACCCCATGACGCTCATCATCACAATTACCCATGGTCTTCTCATCACAATGCTCCATGACCTTTGTCATCACAATTCTCAATACACTTGTCATCACAATGCTCCCTGACACTTGTCGTCAGTATGCTCCATCAACCCTCTAATGACAAGGCTCCATGCCTTTTTCACCACAATGATCCATGCCCTTTCATCACAATGCTCCAAGACCCCTGTAATCACAATGCTCCATGCCCTTGTCATCACAAAGCTCCATGACGCATGCCATCAGAATGTTCCATGGACTTCTCATCACAATGCTCAATGCCCTTGCCATCACAATGCCCCATGACCCCTTTAATCACAATGCTCCATGCCCCTTTTCATCTCAATGCTCCATAAACCCTGTCATCACAATGCACCATGCCCATCATCATAATACTTCAGGCTATTGTCATTACAATGAAATCAAAATGCTCTATTACCTCTGTCATCAGAATGCTCCAAACGCTGGTGATCACAATGTTGCATAACACTTATCATCACAACACCCCATGATGCTCATCATCACAATTATCCATGGTCTCCTCATCACAATGCTCCACGACCTTTGTCATCACAATTCTCAATACACTTGTCATCACAATGCTCCCTGACACTTGTCGTCAGTATGCTCCATGAACCCTGTCATGACAAGGCTCCATGCCTTTTTCATCACAATGATCCACGCCCTTTTCATCACAATGCCCCACGACCCCTGTAATCACAATGCTCCATGCCCTTGTCATCACAAAGCTCCATGACGCTTGTCATCAGAATGTTCCATGGACTTCTCATCACAATGTTCCATGCCCTTGTCATCACAATGCTCCAAGACCCCTGTAATCACAATGCTCCATGCCCTTGTCATCACGAAGCTCCATGACAAATGTCATCAGAATGTTCCATGGACTTCTCATCACAATGCTCCATGCTCTTGTCATCACAATGCTCCAAGACCCCTGTAATCACAATGCTCCATGCCCCTTTTCATCTCAATGCTCCATGAACCCTGTCATCACAATGCACCATGTGCATCATCATAATGCTTCAGTCTATTGTCATCACAATGAAATCAAAATGCTCCATGACCTCTGTCATCACAATGCTCCATACCCTGATGATCACAATGTTGCATAACACTTATCATCACAACACCGCATAACGCTCATCATCACAATTATCCATGGTCCTCTCTTCACAATGCTCCATGACCTTTTTCATCACAATTCTCAATACACTTGTCATCACAATGCTCCCTGACACTTGTTCTCAGTATGCTCCATTAACCCTGTCATGACAAGGCTCCATGGCTTTTTCATCACAATGATCCATTCCCTTTCCATCACAATGCTCCAAGACCCCTGTAATCACAATGCTCCATGCCCTTGTCATCACAAAGCTCCATGATGCATGTCATCAGAATGTTCCATGGACTTCTCATCACAATGCTCCATGCCCTTGTCATCACAATGCTCCAAGACCCCTGTAATCACAATGCTCCATGCCCCTTTTCATCTCAATGCTCCATGAACCCTGTCATCTCAATGCACCATGCCCATCATCATAGTGCTTCAGGCTATTGTCATCACAGTGATATCAAAATGCTCCATGACCTCTGTCATCACAATGATCCAAACCCTGGTGATCACAGTGTTGCATAACACTTATCATCAAAACACCCCATGACACTCATCAACACAATTATCCATGGTCTTCTCATCACAATGCTCCATGACCTTTGTCATCACAATTCTCAATACACTTGTCATCACAATGCTCCCTGACACTTTTCGTCAGTATGCTCCATGAACCGTGTCATGACAAGACTCCATGCCTTTTTCATCACAATGATCCATGCCCTTTTCTTCGCAATGCTCCAAGACCCCTGTCATCACAATGCAACATGCCCTTGTCATCACAAAGCTCCATAACGCATGTCATCAGAATGTTCCATGGACTTCTCATCACAATGCTCCATGCCCTTGTCATCACAGTGCTCCAAGACCCCTGTAATCACAATGCTCCATGCCCCTTTTCATCTCAATGCTCCATGAACCTTGTCATCACAATGCACCATGCCCATCATCATAATGCTTCAAGCTATTGTCATCACAATGAAATCAAAATGCTCCATGACCTCTGTCATCACAATGCTCCAAACCCTGGTTATCACAATGTTGCATAACACTTATCATCACAACACCCCATGATGCTCATCATCACATTTATCCATTGTCTTCTCATCACAATGCTCCATGACCTTTGTCCTCAGAATGCTCAATACACTTGTCATCACAATGCTCCCTGACACTTGTCGTCAGTATGCTCCATGAACCCTGGCATGACAAGGCTCCATGCCTTTTTCATCACAATGATCCATGCCTTTTTCTTTCTTTTTTTTTTTTAGATGAGAATAGAAGGAGTTTTATTATAGAAAGTCACCCACAGTGAAATTCCTTTAACACAACTGAATGATGATTTCTGAAGACGGGAAGCTTATGTAATCCCTTTTAAAAAAAATGGCAGCAAAATATACATAACATAAAATTTAACCTTTTAATTACTTTTAACTGTATTCATTGGCATTAAGTACATTCATATTGTTGCACAACCGTTACCACCAACCATCTCCAGACCTTCATCTCCCAAAACTGAAACTCTGAACTCATTAAACACCAACTCCCCATTCCTCCCTTCCCAGCCCCTGGACAACACCATTCTACTTTCTGTCTCTGTGAATTTGACTACCCTAGATTTCTTATATAAGTGGAATCATACAATATTTGTCCTCTTGTGACTGGCTTATTTCACTTAGCATGATGTCTTTGAGCATAATGTCATCTGTGTTTTAGCATATCAGACTTTATTTCCTTTTTAAAGCTGAGTGATATTGTACTGTATACAGCACATTTTGTTTATCCATTCATCTGCTGATGGACATTTGTGTTGTTTCCACTTTTGATTGTTGAGAAAAATTGAATCCCTCTTTAATAAGATAAGTAATGGATAGTTATAATATCCAGTTGCAAACTTCTGCTTCTTATTTGGTACACATCCAAATGAGTTTTCCTTTAGTCTCTAGTGGGCAAATTACAAAGTAGTAAGCAAGCACAATTCCTCTGAACAAAGAAGCCAGTTATAAAAATTTTCCTGCTTCCATTTCCTTCCCTTGTTGAATGTTTGCAAATTATCTGTGGAGAATAAAATTAAATGGTCATGCTTTTGAGGTGCCAGACTATAGGAACACCAGTGACAGTTCCAAGTCCAAGACTTTCCAAATGAAGGAAGGATTTCATATGGCTGAGAAATCGCCTGGCCAGCAGTGCTTGCTTTTCCAAGTGTCTCCAATGTATTCCAAGCATAATGCATTACTTACTATACCCCACTCTTTTTTTTTGCTGTAAAAAGCTTTATGGTTTCCATTTGGTCCAAGGCTTGGGAGAGAGCTCCAGGGCAGTTAAAAAGCTGCCTAGTGGCTGCAGGGAGGGGCTTCAGGCAGAAACCCTGACGCCAGAGGGGATCCTCAAAGGTCGCTGGGCTCCAGAGGCACCTAGTCATGCTGGAGGGTGAGCCTTTCGAAGAGAGACACACCCAGCCCAGCCTGGGGACCAGCCGGCCTGCGGAGGTTGGTCAGGTGGTCACCCATCTTCTTGATGAGTTTAATCTGCTCATCTAAGACAAGGCTCTCCAGGAAGTCACAGAGGCGGGGTTCTGCGTGGGCAGAACCCAGGGCACGCAGGTCCACAAGGGCCTGGTTCACGTTCTCCTCCACAAGCACGGCAGCTTCCATAGTATCCTGGGTTTTATCCCACTCATCTGGAGATGGCTTCTGCACATTCTAGAAGAAGGCGCGGCTGCCACGCTGGTTTTGTGTTTTCAAGAGATGCTTGGCTCCCTCGCACTTCTCCTTGGCCAATTCACAGAAAAAGTGGCCCATGCCCTCCAGGGCCACGTTGTCGCAGTCGAAATAGAAGCTCAGAGAGAGGAAGGTGTAGGAGCCCCTCAGCTGTGTGTCAGCCAGGGGGTTGACAGGGGCCTCCACCTCAGTGTGATAATTCTGACGAATCTGGAAACTCGTGGTTGATCGGTAGAAAGCAGTTAAGCTCAAAAAGTGGTGTTGGTTGGTCCCGGTGACCAAGGGGAGCTGAGTGGCTGATTCTGAAGGTTGTGACTGGAAAAAAGGTTGGAGGGTGACCAGAGGCTGGAGCAGGGGATGTCCATGTGGGTCTGTTCCACCCAAACACTACTGAAGCAAGAGACAGATCCAAAGCACTGCCTAGCACACTGCCTACACCCTAACCTCCTCTGCTGCAGTGAATGAATCTTATCAGTCCTTTTCTTAATTTTCTATTGCTGCATAACAAATGACTGCAAATTTCAAAGCTTAAGGCAGTACACACTCGTGAGCACACAGTTCTATGGGTCAGAAGTCTAGGTGGGTTCAACTACATCCTATGTATAAGATCACACAAGGCTGAAGCCAGGGTGTTGGCTGGGCTGGGCTGGGCTCTTATATGGAGGGTCTGGGAGATAATCTGCTTCCAAACTCATTCCCATTGTTGGCAGAATCTGGTTCCTTGAGGCTGTAGATCAGAGGTTCACTGTTTCCTTGCTGGCTGTCAGCAAGGGGTTGCTCTCTGCTTCTAAATGCTGCTTGCATTCCTTCTTTTTTTTTTCACTATATTTTTTTATTTTTTATTTTACAAATTTAATCAGTTATACATATACATATGTTCCCATATCCCCTCCCTTTTGCGTCTCCCTCCCACCCTCCCTATCCCACCCCTCCAGGCGGTCACAAAGAACCGAGCTGATCTCCCTGTGCTATGCGGCTGCTTCCCACTAGCTCTCTACCTTACATTTGGTAGTGTATATATGTCCATGCCGCTCTTTCACTTTGTCACAGCTTACCCTTCCCCCTCCCCATATCCTCAAGTCCATGCTCTAGTAGGTCTGTGTCTTTATTCCTGTCTTACCCCTATGTTCTTGATGACATTTTTTTCTTAAATTCCATATATATGTGTCAGCATACAGTATTTGTCTTTCTCTTTCTGACTTACTTCACTCTGTATGACAGACTCTAGGTCCATCCACCTCATTACAAATAGCTCAATTTCATTTCTTTTTATGGCTGAGTAATATTCCATTGTATATATGTGCCACATCTTCTTTATCCATTCATCCGATGATGGACACTTAGATTGTTTCCATCTCCGGGCTATTGTAAATAGGGCTGCTATGAACATTTTGGTACATGTCTCTTTTTGAATTATGGTTTTCTCAGGGTATATGCCCAGTAGTGGGATTGCTGGGTCATATGGTAGTTCTATTTGTAGTTTTTTAAGGAACCTCCATACCGTTCTCCATAGTGGCTGTACCAATTCACATTCCCACCAGCAGTGCAAGAGTGTTCCCTTTTTTCCACACCCTCTCCAGCATTTATTGTTTCTAGATTTTTTGATGATGGCCATTCTGACTGGTGTGAGATGATATCTCATTGTAGTTTTGATTTGCATTTCTCTAATGAGTAAAGATGTTGAGCATCCTTTCATGTGTTTGTTGGCTGTCTGTATATCTTCTGTGGAGAAATGTCTATTTAGGTCTTCTGCCCATTTTTGGATTGGGTTGTTTGTTTTTTTGCTATTGAGCTGCATGAGCTGCTTATAAATTTTGGAGATTAATCCTTTGTCAGTTGCTTCATTTGCAAATATTTTCTCCCATTCTGAGGGTTGTCTTTTGGTCTTGTTTATGGTTTCCTTTGCTGTGGAAAAGCTTTGAAGTTTCATTAGGTCCCATGTGTTTATCTTTGTCTTTATTTCCATTTCTCTAGGAGATGGGTCAAAAAGGATCTTGCTGTGATTTATGTCATAGAGTGTTCTGCCTATGTTTTCCTCTAAGAGTTTGATAGTTTCTGGCCTTACATTTAGGTCTTTAATCCATTTTGAGCTAATTTTTGTGTATGGTGTTAGGGAGTGATCTAATCTCATACTTTTACATGTCCCTGTCCAGTTTTCCCAGCACCACTTATTGAAGAGACTGTCCTTTCTCCACTGTACATTCCTGCCTCCTTTATCAAAGATAAGGTGACCATATGTCCGTGGGTTTATCTCTGGGCTTTCTATCCTGTTCCATTGATCTATCTTTCTGTTTTTGTGCCAGTACCATACTGTCTTGATTACTGTAGCTTTGTAGTATAGTCTGAAGTCAGGGAGCCTGATTCCTCCAGCTCCATTTTTCGTTCTCAAGATTGCTTTGGCTATTCGGGGTCTTTTGTGTTTCCATACAAATTGTGAAATTTTTTGTTCTAGTTCTGTGAAAAATGCCATTGGTAGTTTGATAGGTATTGCATTGAATCTGTAGATTGCTTTGGGTAGTAGAGTCATTTTCACAATGTTGATTCTTCCAATCCAAGAACATGGTACATCTCTCCATCTATTTGTATCATCTTTAATTTCTTTCATCAGTGTCTTATAATTTTCTGCATACAGGTCTTTTGTCTCCTTAGGTAGGTTTATTCCTAGATATTTTTTTCTTTTTGTTGCAATGGTAAATGGGAGTGTTTCCTTGATTTCACTTTCAGATTTTTCATCATTAGTATATAGGAATGCCAGAGATTTCTGTGCATTAATTTTGTATCCTGCAACTTTACCAAATTCATTGATTAGCTCTAGTAGTTTTCTGGTAGCATCTTTAGGATTCTCTATGTATAGTATCATGTCATCTGCAAACAGTGACAGCTTTACTTCTTCTTTTCCCATTTGGATTCCTTTTATTTCCTTTTCTTCTCTGATTGCTGTGGCTAAAACTTCCAAAACTATGTTAAATAAGAGTGGTGAGAGTGGGCAACCTTGTCTTGTTCCTGATCTTAGTGGAAATGGTTTCAGTTTTTCACCATTGAGGACGATGCTGGCTGTGGGTTTGTCATATATGGCCTTTATTATGTTGAGGAAAGTTCCCTCTATGCCTACTTTCTGCAGGGTTTTTATCATAAATGGGTGTTGAATTTTGTCAAAAGCTTTCTCTGCATCTATTGAGATGATCATATGGTTTTTCTCCTTCAACTTGTTAATATGGTGTATCACATTGATTGATTTGCGTATATTGAAGAATCCCTGCATTCCTGGAATAAACCCCACTTGATCATGGTGTATGATCCTTTTAATGTGCTGTTGGATTCTGTTTGCTAGTATTTTGTTGAGGATTTTTGCATCTATGTTCATCAGTGATATTGGCCTGTAGTTTTCTTTCTTTGTGACATCCTTGTCTGGTTTTGGTATCAAGGTGATGGTGGCCTCGTAGAATGAGTTTGGGAGTGTTCCTCCCTCTGCTATATTTTGGAAGAGTTTGAGAAGGATAGGTGTTAGCTCTTCTCTAAATGCTTGATAGAATTCGCCTGTGAAGCCATCTGGTCCTGGGCTTTTGTTTGTTGGAAGATTTTTAATCACAGTTTCAATTTCAGTGCTTGTGATTGGTCTATTCATATTTTCTATTTCTTCCTGAGTCAGTCTTGGCAGGTTGTGCATTTCTAAGAATTTGTCCATTTCTTCCAGGTTGTCCATTTTATTGGCATAGAGTTGCTTATAGTAATCTCTCATGATCTTTTGTATTTCTGCAGTGTCAGTTGTTACTTCTCCTTTTTCATTTCTAATTCTATTGATTTGAGTCTTCTCCCTTTTTTTCTTGATGAGTCTGGCTAATGGTTTATCAATTTTGTTTATCTTCTCAAAGAACCAGCTTTTAGTTTTATTGATCTTTGCTATCGTTTCCTTCATTTCTTTTTCATTTATTTCTGATCTGATTTTTATGATTTCTTTCCTTCTGCTAACTTTGGGATGTTTTTGTTCTTCTTTCTCTAATTGCTTTAGGTGCAAGGTTAGGTTGTTTATTCGAGATATTTCCTGTTTCTTAAGGTGTGATTGAATTGCCATAAACTTCCCTCTTAGAACTGCTTTTGCTGCATCCCATAGGTTTTGGGTCGTCGTGTCTCCATTGTCATTTGTTTCTAGGTATTTTTTAATTTCCTCTTTGATTTCTTCAGTGATCACTTCGTTATTAAGTAGTGTATTGTTTAGCCTCCATGTGTTTGTATGTTTTACAGCTTTTTTCCTGTAATTGATATCTAGTCTCATAGCATTGTGGTCGGAAAAGATACTTGATACAATTTCAATTTTCTTAAATTTACCAAGGCTTGATTTGTGACCCAAGATATGATCTATCCTGGAGAATGTTCCATGAGCACTTGAGAAAAATGTGTATTCTGTTGTTTTTGGATGGAATGTCCTATAAATATCAATTAAGTCCATCTTGTTTAATGTATCATTTAAAGCTTGTGTTTCCTTATTTATTTTCATTTTGGATGACCTGTCCATTGGTGAAAGTGGGGTGTTAAAGTCCCCTACTATGATTGTGTTACTGTCGATTTCTCCTTTTATGGCTGTTAATATTTCCCTTATGTATTGAGGTGCTCCTATGTTTGGTGCATAAATATTTACAATTGTTATATCTTCTTCTTGGATTGATCCCTTGATCATTATGTAGTGTCCTTCTTTGTCTCTTCTAGTAGTCTTTATTTTAAAGTCTATTTTGTCTGATATGAGAATTGCTACTCCAGCTTTCTTTTGGTTTCCATTTGCATGGAATATCTTTTTCCATCCCCTTACTTTCAGTCTGTATGTATCTCTAGGTCTGAAGTGGGTCTCTTGTAGACAGCATATATATGGGTCTTGTTTTTGTATCCATTCAGCCAGTCTGTGTCTTTTGGTGGGAGCATTTAGTCCATTTACATTTAAGGTAATTATTGATATGTATGTTCCTATTCCCATTTTCTTAATTGTTTTGGGTTCGTTATTGTAGGTCTTTTCCTTCTGTTGTGTTTCTTGCCTAGAGAAGTTCCTTTAGCATTTGTTGTAAAGCTGGTATGGTGGTGCTGAACTCTCTCAGCTTTTGCTTGTCTGTAAAGGTTTTAATTTCTCCATCAAATCTGAATGAGATCCTTGCTGGGTAGAGTAATCTTGGTTGCAGGTTTTTCTCCTTCATCACTTTAAGTATGTCCTGCCACTCCCTTCTGGCTTGTACAGTTTCTACTGAGAGATCAGCTGTTATCCTGATGGGGATTCCCTTGTGTGTTATTTGTTGTTTTTGCCTTGCTGCTTTTAATATGATTTCTTTGTGTTTAATTTTTGACAGTTTGATTAATATGTGTCTTGGTGTATTTCTCCTTGGATTTATTCTGTATGGGACTCTCTGTGCCTCCTGGACTTGATTAACTATTTCCTTTCCCATATTAGGGAAGTTTTCAACTATAATCTCTTCAAATATTTTCTCAGTCCCTTTCTTTTTCTCTTCTTCTTCTGGAACCCCTATAATTCGAATGTTGGTGCGTTTAATGTTGTCCCAGAGCTCTCTGAGACTGTCCTCTGTTCTTTTCATTCTTTTTTCTTTATTTTGCTGTGCAGCAGTTATTTCCACTATTTTATCTTCCACCTCACTTATCCGTTCTTCTGCCTCAGTTATTCTGCTATTGATCCCATCTAGAGTATTTTTTATTTCATTTATTGTGTTTTTAATCGATGCTTGATTCGTCTTTAGTTCTTCTAGGTCCTTGTTAACTGTTTCTTGCATTTTGTCTATTCTATTTCCAAGATTTTGGATCATCTTTACCATCATTATTCTGAATTCTTTTTCAGATAGACTGCCTATTACCTCTTCATTTGTTAGGTCTGGTGGGTTTTTATCTTGCTCCTTCTCCTGCTGTGTGTTTTTCTGTCTTCTCATTTTGCTTATGTTACTGTGTTTGGGGTCTCCTCTTTGCAGGCTGCAGGTTCGTAGTTCCCGTTGTTTTTGGTGTCTGTCCCCAGTGGCTAAGGTTGGTTTAGTGGGTTGTGTAGGCTTCTTGGTGTAGGGGACTACTGCCTGTGTTCTGGTGGATGAGGCTGGATCTTGTCTTTCTGGTGGGCAGGTCCACGTCTGGTGGTGTGTTTTGGGGTGTTTGCGGACTTTTTATGATTTGAGGCAGCCTCTCTGCTAATGGGTGGTGTTGTGTTCCTGTCTTGCTAGTTGTTTGGCATAGGGTGTCCAGCACTGTAGCTTGCTGGTCGTTGAGTGAAGCTGGGTGCTGGTGTTGAGATGGAGATCTCTGGAAGATTTTCGCCGTTTGATATTATGTGGAGCTGGGAGGTCTCTTGTGGACCAGTGTCCTGAAGTTCGCTCTCCCACCTCAGAGGCACAGCACTGACTCCTGGCTCCTCAATTTGGGATGATTTGTTGTCTATTCATGTATTCCACAGTTGCAGGGTACATGAAGTTGATTGTGGAGCTTTAATCCGCTGCTTCTGAGGCTGCTGGGAGAGGTTTCCCTTTCTCTTCTTTGTTCTCACAGCTCCTGGGTCTCAGCTTTGGATTTGGCCCCGCCTCTGCGTGTAGGTCGCCGGAGGGCGTCTGTTCTTCGCTCAGACAGGACAGGGTTAAAGGAGCAGCCTCTTCGGGGACTCTGGCTCACTCAGGCCGGGCGGGAGGGAGGGGCACGGAGTGCGGGGCGTGCCTGCAGCGGCAGAGGTCGGCGTGATGTTGCACCAGCCCGGGGCGCGCCGTGCGTTCTCCCAGGGAAGCCGCCCCTGGATCCCGGGACCCCGGCAGTGGCAGGCTGCACAGGCTCCCGGAAGGGCGGTTTGGACAGTGTCCTGCGCTAGCACACAGGCTTCTTGGCAGCGGCAGCAGCAGCCCCAGCGTCCCACGCCCGTCTCTGGGCTCCGCGCTTTCAGCCGCGACTCGCGCCCGTCTCTGGAGCTCCTTTACGCGGCGCTCTTAATCCCCTCTCCTCGCACACCAGGAAACCAAGAGGGAAGAAAAAGTCTCCTGCCTCTTCGGCAGCTCCAGAGTTTTCCCGGACTCCCTCCCAGCTAGCTGTGGCACATTAGGCCCCTTCAGGCTGATTTCTCGCCGCCAGTCCCAATCCTCTCCCTGCGCTCTGACCGAAGCCCGAGCCTCAGCTCCAGCGCCGCCCGCCCTGGCGGGGGAGCAGACAAGCCTCTCGGGCTGGTGAGTGCCGCTCGGCACCGCTCCTCTCTGTGGGAATCTCTCTGCTTTGCCCTACCCAGGTATGTGGGGAGTTTCTTGCCTTTTGGGAGGTCTGGGGTCTTCTGCCAGCGTTCAGTAGTTGTTCTGTAGGAGTTGTTGCACGTGTAGCTGTATTTCTGGTGTATCTGTGGGGAGGAAGGTGATCTCCGCGTCTTACTCTTCCGCCATCTTACCCGGAAGTCCTGATCCATGCCTTTTTCATCACAATGCCCCACCACCCCTTTAATCACAATGCTCCATGCCCTTGTCATCACAAAGCTCCATGACGCTTGTCATCAGAATGTTCCATGGACTTCTCATCACAATGTTCCATGCCCTTGTCATCACAATGCTCCAAGACCCCTGTAATCACAATGCTCCATGCCCTTGTCATCACGAAGCTCCATGACAAATGTCATCAGAATGTTCCATGGACTTCTCATCACAATGCTCCATGCCCTTGTCATCACAATGCTCCAAGACCCCTGTAATCACAATGCTCCATGCCCCTTTTCATCTCAATGCTCCATGAACCCTGTCATCACAATGCACCATGCACATCATCATAATGCTTCAGTCTATTGTCATCACAATGAAATCAAAATGCTCCATGACCTCTGTCATCACAATGCTCCATACCCTGATGATCACAATGTTGCATAACACTTATCATCACAACACCGCATAACGCTCATCATCACAATTATCCATGGTCCTCTCATCACAATGCTCCATGACCTTTTTCATCACAATTCTCAATACACTTGTCATCACAATGCTCCCTGACACTTGTTGTCAGTATGCTCCATTAACCCTGTCATGACAAGGCTCCATGCCTTTTTCATCACAATGATCCATTCCCTTTCCATCACAATGCTCCAAGACCCCTGTAATCACAATGCTCCATGCCCTTGTCATCACAAAGCTCCATGATGCATGTCATCAGAATGTTCCATGGACTTCTCATCACAATGCTCCATGCCCTTGTCATCACAATGATCCAAGACCCCTGTAATCACAATGCTCCATGCCCCTTTTCATCTCAATGCTACATGAACCCTGTCAGCACAATCCACCGTGCCCATCATCATAATGCTTCAGGCTATTGTCATCACAATGAAATCAAAATGCTCCATGACCTCTGTCATCACAATGCTCCAAACCCTGGTGGTCACAATGTTGCATAACACTTATCATCACAACACCCCATGACGCTCATCATCACAATTACCCATGGTCTTCTCATCACAATGCTCCATGACCTTTGTCATCACAATTCTCAATACACTTGTCATCACAATGCTCCCTGACACTTGTCGTCAGTATGCTCCATCAACCCTCTAATGACAAGGCTCCATGCCTTTTTCACCACAATGATCCATGCCCTTTCATCACAATGCTCCAAGACCCCTGTAATCACAATGCTCCATGCCCTTGCCATCACAAAGCTCCATGACGCATGCCATCAGAATGTTCCATGGACTTCTCATCACAATGCTCAATGCCCTTGCCATCACAATGCTCCATGACCCCTTTAATCACAATGCTCCATGCCCCTTTTCATCTCAATGCCCCATGAACCCTGTCATCACAATGCACCATGCGCATCATCATAATGCTTCAGGCTATTGTCATCACAATGAAATAAAAATGCTCCATGACCTCTGTCATCACAATGCTCCAAATCCTGGTGATCCCAATGTTGCATAACACTTATCATCTCAACACCCCATGACGCTCATCATCACAATTATCCATGGTCTTCTCATCACAATGCTCCATGACTTTTGTCATCAAATTTCTCAATACACTTTTCATCACAATGCTTCCTGACACTTGTCGTCAGTATGCTCCATGAACCCTGTCATGACAAGTCTCCATGCCTTTTTCATCACAATGATCCATGCCCTTTTCATCGCAATGCTCCAAGACCCGTGTAATCACAATGCTCCATGCCCTTGTCAAAACAAAACTCCATGACGCATGTCATCAGAATGTTCCATGGACTTCTCATCACAATGCTCCATGCCCTTTTCATCACAATGCTCCAAGACCCCTGTAATCACAATGCTCCATTCCCCTTTTCATCTCATGCTCCATGAACCCTGTCATCACAATGCACCATACGCATCATCATAATGCTTCAGGCTATTGTCATCACAGTGAAATCAAAATGCTCCATGACCTCTGTCATCACAATGCTCCAAACCCTGGTTATCACAATGTTGCATAACACTTATCATCACAACACACCATGATGCTCATCATCACAATTATCCATGGTCTTCTCATCACAATGCTCCATGACTTTTGTCCTCACAATGCTCAATACACTTGTCATCACAATGCTCCCTGACACTTGTCATCAGTATGCTCCATGAACCCTGTCATGACAAGGCTCCATGCGTTTTTCATCACAATGATCCATTCCCTTTCCATCACAATGCTCCAAGACCCCAGTAATCACAATGCTCCATGCCCTTGTCATGACAAAGCTCCATGATGCATGTCATCAGAATGTTCCATGGACTTCTCATCACAATGCTCCATGCCCTTGTCATCACAATGCTCCAAGACCCCTGTAATCACAATGCTCCATGCCCCTTTTCATCTCAATGCACCATGAACCCTGTCATAACAATGCTCCATGCCCCTTTTCATCTCAATGCTCCATGAACCTTGTCATCACAATGCACCATGCCCATCATCATAATGCTTGAGGCTATTGTCATCACAATGAAATCAAAATGCTCCATGACCTCTGTCATCACAATGCTCCAAACCCTGGTGATCACAATGTTGCATAACACTTATCATCACAACACCCCATGACGCTCATCATGACAATTATCCATGGTCTACTCATCACAATGCTCCATGACCTTTGTCATCACAATTCTCAATACACTTGTCATCACAATGCTCCCTGACACTTGTCGTCAGTATGCTCCATGAACCCTGTCATGACAAGGCTCCATGCCTTTTTCATCACAATGATCCATGCCTTTTTCTTTTTTTTTTTTTTTTAGATGAGAATAGAAGGAGTTTTATTATAGAAAGTCACCCACAGTGAAATTCCTTTAACACAACTGAATGATGATTTCTGAAGAAGGGAAGCTTATGTAATCCCTTTTTAAAAAAAAATGGCAGCAAAATATACATAACATAAAATTTAACCTTTTAATTACTTTTAACTGTATTCATTGGCATTAAGTACATTCATATTGTTGCACAACCATTACCACCAACCATCTCCACACCTTCATCTCCCAAAACTGAAACTCTGAACTCATTAAACACCAACTCCCCATTCCTCCCTTCCCAGCCCCTGGACAACACCATTCTACTTTCTGTCTCTGTGAATTTGACTACCCTAGATTTCTTATATAAGTGGAATCATACAATATTTGTCCTCTTGTGACTGGCTTATTTCACTTAGCATGATGTCTTTGAGCATAATGTCATCTGTGTTTTAGCATATCAGACTTTATTTCCTTTTTAAAGCTGAGTGATATTGTACTGTATACAGCACATTTTGTTTATCCATTCATCTGCTGATGGACATTTGTGTTGTTTCCACTTTTGATTGTTGAGAAAAATTGAATCCCTCTTTAATAAGATAAGTAATGGACAGTTATAATATCCAGTTGCAACCTTCTGCTTCTTATTTGGTACACATCCAAATGAGTTTTCCTTTAGTCTCTAGTGGGCAAATTACAAAGTAGTAAGCAAGCACAATTCCTCTGAACAAAGAAGCCAGTTATAAAAATTTTCCTGCTTCCATTTCCTTCCCTTGTTGAATGTTTGCAAATTATCTGTGGAGAATAAAATTAAATGGTCATGCTTTTGAGGTGCCAGACTATAGGAACACCAGTGACAGTTCCAAGTCCAAGACTTTCCAAATGAAGGAAGGATTTCACATGGCTGAGAAATCGCCTGGCCAGCAGTGCTTGCTTTTCCAAGTGTCTCCAATGTATTCCAAGCATAATGCATTACTTACTATACCCCACTCTTTTTTTTTTGCTGTAAAAAGCTTTATGGTTTCCATTTGGTCCAAGGCTTGGGAGAGAGCTCCAGGGCAGTTAAAAAGCTGCCTAGTGGCTGCAGGGAGGGGCTTCAGGCAGAAACCCTGACGCCAGAGGGGATCCTCAAAGGTCGCTGGGCTCCAGAGGCACCTAGTCATGCTGGAGGGTGAGCCTTTCGAAGAGAGACCCACCCAGCCCAGCCTGGGGACCAGCCGGCCTGCGGAGGTTGGTCAGGTGGTCACCCATCTTCTTGATGAGTTTAATCTGCTCATCTAAGACAAGGCTCTCCAGGAAGTCACAGAGGCGGGGGTCTGCGTGGGCAGAACCCAGGGCACGCAGGTCCACAAGGGCCTGGTTCACGTTCTCCTCCACAAGCACGGCAGCTTCCATAGTATCCTGGGTTTTATCCCACTCATCTGGAGATGGCTTCTGCACATTCTAGAAGAAGGCGCGGCTGCCACGCTGGTTTTGTGTTTTCAAGAGATGCTTGGCTCCCTCGCACTTCTCCTTGGCCAATTCACAGAAAAAGTGGCCCATGCCCTCCAGGGCCACGTTGTCGCAGTCGAAATAGAAGCTCAGAGAGAGGGAGGTGTAGGAGGCCCTCAGCTGTGTGTCAGCCAGGGGGTTGACAGGGGCCTCCACCTCAGTGTGATAATTCTGACGAATCTGGAAACTCGTGGTTGATCGGTAGAAAGCAGTTAAGCTCAAAAAGTGGTGTTGGTTGGTCCCGGTGACCAAGGGGAGCTGAGTGGCTGATTCTGAAGGTTGTGACTGGAAAAAAGGTTGGAGGGTGACCAGAGGCTGGAGCAGGGGATGTCCATGTGGGTCTGTTCCACCCAAACACTACTGAAGCAAGAGACAGATCCAAAGCACTGCCTAGCACACTGCCTACACCCTAACCTCCTCTGCTGCAGTGAATGAATCTTATCAGTCCTTTTCTTAATTTTCTATTGCTGCATAACAAATGACTGCAAATTTCAAAGCTTAAGGCAGTACACACTCGTGAGCACACAGTTCTATGGGTCAGAAGTCTAGGTGGGTTCAACTACATCCTATGTATAAGATCACACAAGGCTGAAGCCAGGGTGTTGGCTGGGCTGGGCTGGGCTCTTATATGGAGGGTCTGGGAGATAATCTGCTTCCAAACTCATTCCCATTGTTGGCAGAATCTGGTTCCTTGAGGCTGTAGATCAGAGGTTCACTGTTTCCTTGCTGGCTGTCAGCAAGGGGTTGCTCTCTGCTTCTAAATGCTGCTTGCATTCCTTCTTTTTTTTTTCACTATATTTTTTTTATTTTTTTTATTTTACAAATTTAATCAGTTATACATATACATATGTTCCCATATCCCCTCCCTTTTGCGTCTCCCTCCCACCCTCCCTATCCCACCCCTCCAGGCGGTCACAAAGAACCGAGCTGATCTCCCTGTGCTATGCGGCTGCTTCCCACTAGCTCTCTACCTTACATTTGGTAGTGTATATATGTCCATGCCGCTCTTTCACTTTGTCACAGCTTACCCTTCCCCCTCCCCATATCCTCAAGTCCATGCTCTACTAGGTCTGTGTCTTTATTCCTGTCTTACCCCTATGTTCTTGATGACATTTTTTTCTTAAATTCCATATATATGTGTCAGCATACAGTATTTGTCTTTCTCTTTCTGACTTACTTCACTCTGTATGACAGACTCTAGGTCCATCCACCTCATTACAAATAGCTCAATTTCATTTCTTTTTATGGCTGAGTAATATTCCATTGTATATATGTGCCACATCTTCTTTATCCATTCATCCGATGATGGACACTTAGGTTGTTTCCATCTCCGGGCTATTGTAAATAGGGCTGCTATGAACATTTTGGTACATGTCTCTTTTTGAATTATGGTTTTCTCAGGGTATATGCCTAGTAGTGGGATTGCTGGGTCATATGGTAGTTCTATTTGTAGTTTTTTAAGGAACCTCCATACCGTTCTCCATAGTGGCTGTACCAATTCACATTCCCACCAGCAGTGCAAGAGTGTTCCCTTTTTTCCACACCCTCTCCAGCATTTATTGTTTCTAGATTTTTTGATGATGGCCATTCTGACTGGTGTGAGATGATATCTCATTGTAGTTTTGATTTGCATTTCTCTAATGAGTAAAGATGTTGAGCATCCTTTCATGTGTTTGTTGGCTGTCTGTATATCTTCTGTGGAGAAATGTCTATTTAGGTCTTCTGCCCATTTTTGGATTGGGTTGTTTGTGTTTTTGCTATTGAGCTGCATGAGCTGCTTATGAATTTTGGAGATTAATCCTTTGTCAGTTGCTTCATTTGCAAATATTTTCTCCCATTCTGAGGGTTGTCTTTTGGTCTTGTTTATGGTTTCCTTTGCTGTGGAAAAGCTTTGAAGTTTCATTAGGTCCCATGTGTTTATCTTTGTCTTTATTTCCATTTCTCTAGGAGATGGGTCAAAAAGGATCTTGCTGTGATTTATGTCATAGAGTGTTCTGCCTATGTTTTCCTCTAAGAGTTTGATAGTTTCTGGCCTTACATTTAGGTCTTTAATCCATTTTGAGCTAATTTTTGTGTATGGTGTTAGGGAGTGATCTAATCTCATACTTTTACATGTCCCTGTCCAGTTTTCCCAGCACCACTTATTGAAGAGACTGTCCTTTCTCCACTGTACATTCCTGCCTCCTTTATCAAAGATAAGGTGACCATATGTCTGTGGGTTTATCTCTGGGCTTTCTACCCTGTTCCATTGATCTATCTTTCTGTTTTTGTGCCAGTACCATACTGTCTTGATTACTGTAGCTTTGTAGTATAGTCTGAAGTCAGGGAGCCTGATTCCTCCAGCTCCATTTTTCATTCTCAAGATTGCTTTGGCTATTCGGGGTCTTTTGTGTTTCCATACAAATTGTGAAATTTTTTGTTCTAGTTCTGTGAAAAATGCCATTGGTAGTTTGATAGGTATTGCATTGAATCTGTAGATTGCTTTGGGTAGTAGAGTCATTTTCACAATGTTGATTCTTCCAATCCAAGAACATGGTACATCTCTCCATCTATTTGTATCATCTTTAATTTCTTTCATCAGTGTCTTATAATTTTCTGCATACAGGTCTTTTGTCTCC
Organism: Mesoplodon densirostris; assembly: GCF_025265405.1. Taxonomy (NCBI): domain Eukaryota; kingdom Metazoa; phylum Chordata; class Mammalia; order Artiodactyla; family Ziphiidae; genus Mesoplodon; species Mesoplodon densirostris. The sequence continues at coordinate 8,570,897 of NW_026778195.1, read as the reverse complement.
TTAGGTAAGTTTATTCCTAGATATTTTTTTCTTTTTGTTGCAATGGTAAATGGGAGTGTTTCCTTGATTTCACTTTCAGATTTTTCATCATTAGTATATAGGAATGCCAGAGATTTCTGTGCATTAATTTTGTATCCTGCAACTTTACCAAATTCATTGATTAGCTCTAGTAGTTTTCTGGTAGCATCTTTAGGATTCTCTATGTATAGTATCATGTCATCTGCAAACAGTGACAGCTTTACTTCTTCTTTTCCCATTTGGATTCCTTTTATTTCCTTTTCTTCTCTGATTGCTGTGGCTAAAACTTCCAAAACTATGTTAAATAAGAGTGGTGAGAGTGGGCAACCTTGTCTTGTTCCTGATCTTAGTGGAAATGGTTTCAGTTTTTCACCATTGAGGACGATGCTGGCTGTGGGTTTGTCATATATGGCCTTTATTATGTTGAGGAAAGTTCCCTCTATGCCTACTTTCTGCAGGGTTTTTATCATAAATGGGTGTTGAATTTTGTCAAAAGCTTTCTCTGCATCTATTGAGATGATCATATGGTTTTTCTCCTTCAACTTGTTAATATGGTGTATCACATTGATTGATTTGCGTATATTGAAGAATCCCTGCATTCCTGGAATAAACCCCACTTGATCATGGTGTATGATCCTTTTAATGTGCTGTTGGATTCTGTTTGCTAGTATTTTGTTGAGGATTTTTGCATCTATGTTCATCAGTGATATTGGCCTGTAGTTTTCTTTCTTTGTGACATCCTTGTCTGGTTTTGGTATCAAGGTGATGGTGGCCTCGTAGAATGAGTTTGGGAGTGTTCCTCCCTCTGCTATATTTTGGAAGAGTTTGAGAAGGATAGGTGTTAGCTCTTCTCTAAATGCTTGATAGAATTCGCCTGTGAAGCCATCTGGTCCTGGGCTTTTGTTTGTTGGAAGATTTTTAATCACAGTTTCAATTTCAGTGCTTGTGATTGGTCTATTCATATTTTCTATTTCTTCCTGAGTCAGTCTTGGCAGGTTGTGCATTTCTAAGAATTTGTCCATTTCTTCCAGGTTGTCCATTTTATTGGCATAGAGTTGCTTATAGTAATCTCTCATGATCTTTTGTATTTCTGCAGTGTCAGTTGTTACTTCTCCTTTTTCATTTCTAATTCTATTGATTTGAGTCTTCTCCCTTTTTTTCTTGATGAGTCTGGCTAATGGTTTATCAATTTTGTTTATCTTCTCAAAGAACCAGCTTTTAGTTTTATTGATCTTTGCTATCGTTTCCTTCATTTCTTTTTCATTTATTTCTGATCTGATTTTTATGATTTCTTTCCTTCTGCTAACTTTGGGATGTTTTTGTTCTTCTTTCTCTAATTGCTTTAGGTGCAAGGTTAGGTTGTTTATTCGAGATATTTCCTGTTTCTTAAGGTGTGATTGAATTGCCATAAACTTCCCTCTTAGAACTGCTTTTGCTGCATCCCATAGGTTTTGGGTCGTCGTGTCTCCATTGTCATTTGTTTCTAGGTATTTTTTAATTTCCTCTTTGATTTCTTCAGTGATCACTTCGTTATTAAGTAGTGTATTGTTTAGCCTCCATGTGTTTGTATGTTTTACAGCTTTTTTCCTGTAATTGATATCTAGTCTCATAGCATTGTGGTCGGAAAAGATACTTGATACAATTTCAATTTTCTTAAATTTACCAACGCTTGATTTGTGACCCAAGATATGATCTATCCTGGAGAATGTTCCATGAGCACTTGAGAAAAATGTGTATTCTGTTGTTTTTGGATGGAATGTCCTATAAATATCAATTAAGTCCATCTTGTTTAATGTATCATTTAAAGCTTGTGTTTCCTTATTTATTTTCATTTTGGATGACCTGTCCATTGGTGAAAGTGGGGTGTTAAAGTCCCCTACTATGATTGTGTTACTGTCGATTTCTCCTTTTATGGCTGTTAATATTTCCCTTATGTATTGAGGTGCTCCTATGTTTGGTGCATAAATATTTACAATTGTTATATCTTCTTCTTGGATTGATCCCTTGATCATTATGTAGTGTCCTTCTTTGTCTCTTCTAGTAGTCTTTATTTTAAAGTCTATTTTGTCTGATATGAGAATTGCTACTCCAGCTTTCTTTTGGTTTCCATTTGCATGGAATATCTTTTTCCATCCCCTTACTTTCAGTCTGTATGTATCTCTAGGTCTGAAGTGGGTCTCTTGTAGACAGCATATATATGGGTCTTGTTTTTGTATCCATTCAGCCAGTCTGTGTCTTTTGGTGGGAGCATTTAGTCCATTTACATTTAAGGTAATTATTGATATGTATGTTCCTATTCCCATTTTCTTAATTGTTTTGGGTTCGTTATTGTAGGTCTTTTCCTTCTGTTGTGTTTCTTGCCTAGAGAAGTTCCTTTAGCATTTGTTGTAAAGCTGGTTTGGTGGTGCTGAACTCTCTCAGCTTTTGCTTGTCTGTAAAGGTTTTAATTTCTCCATCAAATCTGAATGAGATCCTTGCTGGGTAGAGTAATCTTGGTTGCAGGTTTTTCTCCTTCATCACTTTAAGTATGTCCTGCCACTCCCTTCTGGCTTGTACAGTTTCTACTGAGAGATCAGCTGTTATCCTGATGGGGATTCCCTTGTGTGTTATTTGTTGTTTTTGCCTTGCTGCTTTTAATATGATTTCTTTGTGTTTAATTTTTGACAGTTTGATTAATATGTGTCTTGGTGTATTTCTCCTTGGATTTATTCTGTATGGGACTCTCTGTGCCTCCTGGACTTGATTAACTATTTCCTTTCCCATATTAGGGAAGTTTTCAACTATAATCTCTTCAAATATTTTCTCAGTCCCTTTCTTTTTCTCTTCTTCTTCTGGAACCCCTATAATTCGAATGTTGGTGCGTTTAATGTTGTCCCAGAGGTCTCTGAGACTGTCCTCTGTTCTTTTCATTCTTTTTTCTTTATTTTGCTGTGCAGCAGTTATTTCCACTATTTTATCTTCCACCTCACTTATCCGTTCTTCTGCCTCAGTTATTCTGCTATTGATCCCATCTAGAGTATTTTTTATTTCATTTATTGTGTTTTTAATCGATGCTTGATTCGTCTTTAGTTCTTCTAGGTCCTTGTTAACTGTTTCTTGCATTTTGTCTATTCTATTTCCAAGATTTTGGATCATCTTTACCATCATTATTCTGAATTCTTTTTCAGATAGACTGCCTATTACCTCTTCATTTGTTAGGTCTGGTGGGTTTTTATCTTGCTCCTTCTCCTGCTGTGTGTTTTTCTGTCTTCTCATTTTGCTTATGTTACTGTGTTTGGGGTCTCCTCTTTGCAGGCTGCAGGTTCGTAGTTCCCGTTGTTTTTGGTGTCTGTCCCCAGTGGCTAAGGTTGGTTTAGTGGGTTGTGTAGGCTTCTTGGTGGAGGGGACTACTGCCTGTGTTCTGGTGGATGAGGCTGGATCTTGTCTTTCTGGTGGGCAGGTCCACGTCTGGTGGTGTGTTTTGGGGTGTTTGCGGACTTTTTATGATTTGAGGCAGCCTCTCTGCTAATGGGTGGTGTTGTGTTCCTGTCTTGCTAGTTGTTTGGCATAGGGTGTCCAGCACTGTAGCTTGCTGGTCGTTGAGTGAAGCTGGGTGCTGGTGTTGAGATGGAGATCTCTGGAAGATTTTCGCCGTTTGATATTATGTGGAGCTGGGAGGTCTCTTGTGGACCAGTGTCCTGAAGTTCGCTCTCCCACCTCAGAGGCACAGCACTGACTCCTGGCTCCTCAATTTGGGATGATTTGTTGTCTATTCATGTATTCCACAGATGCAGGGTACATGAAGTTGATTGTGGAGCTTTAATCCGCTGCTTCTGAGGCTGCTGGTAGAGGTTTCCCTTTCTCTTCTTTGTTCTCACAGCTCCTGGGTCTCAGCTTTGGATTTGGCCCCGCCTCTGCGTGTAGGTCGCCGGAGGGCGTCTGTTCTTCGCTCAGACAGGACAGGGTTAAAGGAGCAGCCTCTTCGGGGACTCTGGCTCACTCAGGCCAGGCGGGAGGGAGGGGCACGGAGTGCGGGGCGTGCCTGCAGTGGCAGAGGTCGGCGTGATGTTGCACCAGCCCGGGGCGCGCCGTGCGTTCTCCCAGGGAAGCCGCCCCTGGATCCCGGGACCCCGGCAGTGGCAGGCTGCACAGGCTCCCGGAAGGGCGGTGTGGACAGTGTCCTGCGCTCGCACACAGGCTTCTTGGCGGCGGCAGCAGCAGCCCCAGCGTCCCACGCCCGTCTCTGGGCTCCGCGCTTTCAGCCGCGACTCGCGCCCGTCTCTGGAGCTCCTTTACGCGGCGCTCTTAATCCCCTCTCCTCGCACACCAGGAAACCAAGAGGGAAGAGAAAGTCTCCTGCCTCTTCGGCAGCTCCAGAGTTTTCCCGGACTCCCTCCCGGCTAGCTGTGGCACATTAGCCCCCTTCAGGCTGAGTTCTCGCCGCCAGTCCCAGTCCTCTCCCTACGCTCTGACCGAAGCCCGAGCCTCAGCTCCAGCGCCGCCCGCCCTGGCGGGGGAGCAGACAAGCCTCTCGGGCTGGTGAGTGCCGCTCGGCACCGCTCCTCTCTGCGGGAATCTCTCTGCTTTGCCCTACCCAGGTATGTGGGGAGTTTCTTGCCTTTTGGGAGGTCTGGGGTCTTCTGCCAGCGTTCAGTAGTTGTTCTGTAGGAGTTGTTGCACGTGTAGCTGTATTTCTGGTGTATCTGTGGGGAGGAAGGTGATCTCCGCGTCTTACTCTTCCGCCATCTTACCCGGAAGTCCTGATCCATGCCTTTTTCATCACAATGCCCCACGACCCCTGTAATCACAATGCTCCATGCCCTTGTCATCACAAAGCTCCATGACGCTTGTCATCAGAATGTTCCATGGACTTCTCATCACAATGTTCCATGCCCTTGTCATCACAATGCTCCAAGACCCCTGTAATCACAATGCTCCATGCCCTTGTCATCACGAAGCTCCATGACAAATGTCATCAGAATGTTCCATGGACTTCTCATCACAATGCTCCATGCCCTTGTCATCACAATGCTCCAAGACCCCTGTAATCACAATGCTCCATGCCCCTTTTCATCTCAATGCTCCATGAACCCTGTCATCACAATGCACCATGCGCATCATCATAATGCTTCAGTCTATTGTCATCACAATGAAATCAAAATGCTCCATGACCTCTGTCATCACAATGCTCCATACCCTGATGATCACAATGTTGCATAACACTTATCATCACAACACCGCATAACGCTCATCATCACAATTATCCATGGTCCTCTCATCACAATGCTCCATGAACTTTTTCATCACAATTCTCAATACACTTGTCATCACAATGCTCACTGACACTTGTTGTCAGTATGCTCCATTAACCCTGTCATGACAAGGCTCCATGCCTTTTTCATCACAATGATCCATTCCCTTTCCATCACAATGCTCCAAGACCCCTGTAATCACAATGCTCCATGCCCTTGTCATCACAAAGCTCCATGATGCATGTCATCAGAATGTTCCATGGACTTCTCATCACAATGCTCCATGCCCTTGTCATCACAATGCTCCAAGACCCCTGTAATCACAATGCTCGATGCCCCTTTTCATCTCAATGCTCCATGAACCCTGTCATCACAATGCACCGTGCCCATCATCATAGTGCTTCAGGCTATTGTCATCACAATGAAATCAAAATGCTCCATGACCTCTGTCATCACAATGATCCAAACCCTGGTGATCACAATGTTGCATAACACTTATCATCAAAACACCCCATGACACTCATCATCACAATTATCCATGGTCTTCTCATCACAATGCTCCATGACCTTTGTCATCACAATTCTCAATACACTTGTCATCACAATGCTCCCTGACACTTTTCGTCAATATGCTCCATGAACCCTGTCATGACAAGGCTCCATGCCTTTTTCATCACAATGATCCATGCCCTTTTCATCGCAATGCTCCAAGACCCCTGTCATCACAATGCAACATGCCCTTGTCATCACAAAGCTCCATAACGCATGTCATCAGAATGTTCCATGGACTTCTCATCACAATGCTCCATGCCCTTGTCATCACAATGCTCCAAGACCCCTGTAATCACAATGCTCCATGCCCCTTTTCATCTCAATGCTCCATGAACCTTGTCATCACAATGCACCATGCCCATCATCATAATGCTTCAAGCTATTGTCATCACAATGAAATCAAAATGCTCCATGACCTCTGTCATCACAATGCTCCAAACCCTGGTTATCACAATGTTGCATAACACTTATCATCACAACACCCCATGATGCTCATCATCACATTTATCCATTGTCTTCTCATCACAATGCTCCATGACCTTTGTCCTCACAATGCTCAATACACTTGTCATCACAATGCTCCCTGACACTTGTCGTCAGTATGCTCCATGAACCCTGGCATGACAAGGCTCCATGCCTTTTTCATCACAATGATCCATGCCTTTTTCTTTTTTTTTTTTTTTTAGATGAGAATAGAAGGAGTTTTATTATAGAAAGTCACCCACAGTGAAATTCCTTTAACACAACTGAATGATGATTTCTGAAGAAGGGAAGTTTATGTAATCCCTTTTTTAAAAAAAAATGGCAGCAAAATATACATAACATAAAATTTAACCTTTTAATTACTTTTAACTGTATTCATTGGCATTAAGTACATTCATATTGTTGCACAACCATTACCACCAACCATCTCCAGACCTTCATCTCCCAAAACTGAAACTCTGAACTCATTAAACACCAACTCCCCATTCCTCCCTTCCCAGCCCCTGGACAACACCATTCTACTTTCTGTCTCTGTGAATTTGACTACCCTAGATTTCTTATATAAGTGGAATCATACAATATTTGTCCTCTTGTGACTGGCTTATTTCACTTAGCATGATGTCTTTGAGCATAATGTCATCCTTGTTTTAGCATATCAGACTTTATTTCCTTTTTAAAGCTGAGTGATATTGTACTGTATACAGCACATTTTGTTTATCCATTCATCTGCTGATGGACATTTGTGTTGTTTCCACTTTTGATTGTTGAGAAAAATTGAATCCCTCTTTAATAAGATAAGTAATGGACAGTTATAATATCCAGTTGCAACCTTCTGCTTCTTATTTGGTACACATCCAAATGAGTTTTCCTTTAGTCTCTAGTGGGCAAATTACAAAGTAGTAAGCAAGCACAATTCCTCTGAACAAAGAAGCCAGTTATAAAAATTTTCCTGCTTCCATTTCCTTCCCTTGTTGAATGTTTGCAAATTATCTGTGGAGAATAAAATTAAATGGTCATGCTTTTGAGGTGCCAGACTATAGGAACACCAGTGACAGTTCCAAGTCCAAGACTTTCCAAATGAAGGAAGGATTTCACATGGCTGAGAAATCGCCTGGCCAGCAGTGCTTGCTTTTCCAAGTGTCTCCAATGTATTCCAAGCATAATGCATTACTTACTATACCCCACTCTTTTTTTTTTGCTGTAAAAAGCTTTATGGTTTCCATTTGGTCCAAGGCTTGGGAGAGAGCTCCAGGGCAGTTAAAAAGCTGCCTAGTGGCTGCAGGGAGGGGCTTCAGGCAGAAACCCTGACGCCAGAGGGGATCCTCAAAGGTCGCTGGGCTCCAGAGGCACCTAGTCATGCTGGAGGGTGAGCCTTTCGAAGAGAGACCCACCCAGCCCAGCCTGGGGACCAGCCGGCCTGCGGAGGTTGGTCAGGTGGTCACCCATCTTCTTGATGAGTTTAATCTGCTCATCTAAGACAAGGCTCTCCAGGAAGTCACAGAGGCGGGGGTCTGCGTGGGCAGAACCCAGGGCACGCAGGTCCACAAGGGCCTGGTTCACGTTCTCCTCCACAAGCACGGCAGCTTCCATAGTATCCTGGGTTTTATCCCACTCATCTGGAGATGGCTTCTGCACATTCTAGAAGAAGGCGCGGCTGCCACGCTGGTTTTGTGTTTTCAAGAGATGCTTGGCTCCCTCGCACTTCTCCTTGGCCAATTCACAGAAAAAGTGGCCCATGCCCTCCAGGGCCACGTTGTCGCAGTCGAAATAGAAGCTCAGAGAGAGGGAGGTGTAGGAGGCCCTCAGCTGTGTGTCAGCCAGGGGGTTGACAGGGGCCTCCACCTCAGTGTGATAATTCTGACGAATCTGGAAACTCGTGGTTGATCGGTAGAAAGCAGTTAAGCTCAAAAAGTGGTGTTGGTTGGTCCCGGTGACCAAGGGGAGCTGAGTGGCTGATTCTGAAGGTTGTGACTGGAAAAAAGGTTGGAGGGTGACCAGAGGCTGGAGCAGGGGATGTCCATGTGGGTCTGTTCCACCCAAACACTACTGAAGCAAGAGACAGATCCAAAGCACTGCCTAGCACACTGCCTACACCCTAACCTCCTCTGCTGCAGTGAATGAATCTTATCAGTCCTTTTCTTAATTTTCTATTGCTGCATAACAAATGACTGCAAATTTCAAAGCTTAAGGCAGTACACACTCGTGAGCACACAGTTCTATGGGTCAGAAGTCTAGGTGGGTTCAACTACATCCTATGTATAAGATCACACAAGGCTGAAGCCAGGGTGTTGGCTGGGCTGGGCTGGGCTCTTATATGGAGGGTCTGGGAGATAATCTGCTTCCAAACTCATTCCCATTGTTGGCAGAATCTGGTTCCTTGAGGCTGTAGATCAGAGGTTCACTGTTTCCTTGCTGGCTGTCAGCAAGGGGTTGCTCTCTGCTTCTAAATGCTGCTTGAATTCCTTCTTTTTTTTTTCACTATATTTTTTTATTTTTTTTATTTTACAAATTTAATCAGTTATACATATACATATGTTCCCATATCCCCTCCCTTTTGCGTCTCCCTCCCACCCTCCCTATCCCACCCCTCCAGGCGGTCACAAAGAACCGAGCTGATCTCCCTGTGCTATGCGGCTGCTTCCCACTAGCTCTCTACCTTACATTTGGTAGTGTATATATGTCCATGCCGCTCTTTCACTTTGTCACAGCTTACCCTTCCCCCTCCCCATATCCTCAAGTCCATGCTCTACTAGGTCTGTGTCTTTATTCCTGTCTTACCCCTATGTTCTTGATGACATTTTTTTCTTAAATTCCATATATATGTGTCAGCATACAGTATTTGTCTTTCTCTTTCTGACTTACTTCACTCTGTATGACAGACTCTAGGTCCATCCACCTCATTACAAATAGCTCAATTTCATTTCTTTTTATGGCTGAGTAATATTCCATTGTATATATGTGCCACATCTTCTTTATCCATTCATCCGATGATGGACACTTAGGTTGTTTCCATCTCCGGGCTATTGTAAATAGGGCTGCTATGAACATTTTGGTACATGTCTCTTTTTGAATTATGGTTTTCTCAGGGTATATGCCTAGTAGTGGGATTGCTGGGTCATATGGTAGTTCTATTTGTAGTTTTTTAAGGAACCTCCATACCGTTCTCCATAGTGGCTGTACCAATTCACATTCCCACCAGCAGTGCAAGAGTGTTCCCTTTTTTCCACACCCTCTCCAGCATTTATTGTTTCTAGATTTTTTGATGATGGCCATTCTGACTGGTGTGAGATGATATCTCATTGTAGTTTTGATTTGCATTTCTCTAATGAGTAAAGATGTTGAGCATCCTTTCATGTGTTTGTTGGCTGTCTGTATATCTTCTGTGGAGAAATGTCTATTTAGGTCTTCTGCCCATTTTTGGATTGGGTTGTTTGTGTTTTTGCTATTGAGCTGCATGAGCTGCTTATAAATTTTGGAGATTAATCCTTTGTCAGTTGCTTCATTTGCAAATATTTTCTCCCATTCTGAGGGTTGTCTTTTGGTCTTGTTTATGGTTTCCTTTGCTGTGGAAAAGCTTTGAAGTTTCATTAGGTCCCATGTGTTTATCTTTGTCTTTATTTCCATTTCTCTAGGAGATGGGTCAAAAAGGATCTTGCTGTGATTTATGTCATAGAGTGTTCTGCCTATGTTTTCCTCTAAGAGTTTGATAGTTTCTGGCCTTACATTTAGGTCTTTAATCCATTTTGAGCTAATTTTTGTGTATGGTGTTAGGGAGTGATCTAATCTCATACTTTTACATGTCCCTGTCCAGTTTTCCCAGCACCACTTATTGAAGAGACTGTCCTTTCTCCACTGTACATTCCTGCCTCCTTTATCAAAGATAAGGTGACCATATGTCCGTGGGTTTATCTCTGGGCTTTCTACCCTGTTCCATTGATCTATCTTTCTGTTTTTGTGCCAGTACCATACTGTCTTGATTACTGTAGCTTTGTAGTATAGTCTGAAGTCAGGGAGCCTGATTCCTCCAGCTCCATTTTTCATTCTCAAGATTGCTTTGGCTATTCGGGGTCTTTTGTGTTTCCATACAAATTGTGAAATTTTTTGTTCTAGTTCTGTGAAAAATGCCATTGGTAGTTTGATAGGTATTGCATTGAATCTGTAGATTGCTTTGGGTAGTAGAGTCATTTTCACAATGTTGATTCTTCCAATCCAAGAACATGGTACATCTCTCCATCTATTTGTATCATCTTTAATTTCTTTCATCAGTGTCTTATAATTTTCTGCATACAGGTCTTTTGTCTCCTTAGGTAAGTTTATTCCTAGATATTTTTTTCTTTTTGTTGCAATGGTAAATGGGAGTGTTTCCTTGATTTCACTTTCAGATTTTTCATCATTAGTATATAGGAATGCCAGAGATTTCTGTGCATTAATTTTGTATCCTGCAACTTTACCAAATTCATTGATTAGCTCTAGTAGTTTTCTGGTAGCATCTTTAGGATTCTCTATGTATAGTATCATGTCATCTGCAAACAGTGACAGCTTTACTTCTTCTTTTCCCATTTGGATTCCTTTTATTTCCTTTTCTTCTCTGATTGCTGTGGCTAAAACTTCCAAAACTATGTTAAATAAGAGTGGTGAGAGTGGGCAACCTTGTCTTGTTCCTGATCTTAGTGGAAATGGTTTCAGTTTTTCACCATTGAGGACGATGCTGGCTGTGGGTTTGTCATATATGGCCTTTATTATGTTGAGGAAAGTTCCCTCTATGCCTACTTTCTGCAGGGTTTTTATCATAAATGGGTGTTGAATTTTGTCAAAAGCTTTCTCTGCATCTATTGAGATGATCATATGGTTTTTCTCCTTCAACTTGTTAATATGGTGTATCACATTGATTGATTTGCGTATATTGAAGAATCCCTGCATTCCTGGAATAAACCCCACTTGATCATGGTGTATGATCCTTTTAATGTGCTGTTGGATTCTGTTTGCTAGTATTTTGTTGAGGATTTTTGCATCTATGTTCATCAGTGATATTGGCCTGTAGTTTTCTTTCTTTGTGACATCCTTGTCTGGTTTTGGTATCAAGGTGATGGTGGCCTCGTAGAATGAGTTTGGGAGTGTTCCTCCCTCTGCTATATTTTGGAAGAGTTTGAGAAGGATAGGTGTTAGCTCTTCTCTAAATGCTTGATAGAATTCGCCTGTGAAGCCATCTGGTCCTGGGCTTTTGTTTGTTGGAAGATTTTTAATCACAGTTTCAATTTCAGTGCTTGTGATTGGTCTATTCATATTTTCTATTTCTTCCTGAGTCAGTCTTGGCAGGTTGTGCATTTCTAAGAATTTGTCCATTTCTTCCAGGTTGTCCATTTTATTGGCATAGAGTTGCTTATAGTAATCTCTCATGATCTTTTGTATTTCTGCAGTGTCAGTTGTTACTTCTCCTTTTTCATTTCTAATTCTATTGATTTGAGTCTTCTCCCTTTTTTTCTTGATGAGTCTGGCTAATGGTTTATCAATTTTGTTTATCTTCTCAAAGAACCAGCTTTTAGTTTTATTGATCTTTGCTATCGTTTCCTTCATTTCTTTTTCATTTATTTCTGATCTGATTTTTATGATTTCTTTCCTTCTGCTAACTTTGGGATGTTTTTGTTCTTCTTTCTCTAATTGCTTTAGGTGCAAGGTTAGGTTGTTTATTCGAGATATTTCCTGTTTCTTAAGGTGTGATTGAATTGCCATAAACTTCCCTCTTAGAACTGCTTTTGCTGCATCCCATAGGTTTTGGGTCGTCGTGTCTCCATTGTCATTTGTTTCTAGGTATTTTTTAATTTCCTCTTTGATTTCTTCAGTGATCACTTCGTTATTAAGTAGTGTATTGTTTAGCCTCCATGTGTTTGTATGTTTTACAGCTTTTTTCCTGTAATTGATATCTAGTCTCATAGCATTGTGGTCGGAAAAGATACTTGATACAATTTCAATTTTCTTAAATTTACCAACGCTTGATTTGTGACCCAAGATATGATCTATCCTGGAGAATGTTCCATGAGCACTTGAGAAAAATGTGTATTCTGTTGTTTTTGGATGGAATGTCCTATAAATATCAATTAAGTCCATCTTGTTTAATGTATCATTTAAAGCTTGTGTTTCCTTATTTATTTTCATTTTGGATGACCTGTCCATTGGTGAAAGTGGGGTGTTAAAGTCCCCTACTATGATTGTGTTACTGTCGATTTCTCCTTTTATGGCTGTTAATATTTCCCTTATGTATTGAGGTGCTCCTATGTTTGGTGCATAAATATTTACAATTGTTATATCTTCTTCTTGGATTGATCCCTTGATCATTATGTAGTGTCCTTCTTTGTCTCTTCTAGTAGTCTTTATTTTAAAGTCTATTTTGTCTGATATGAGAATTGCTACTCCAGCTTTCTTTTGGTTTCCATTTGCATGGAATATCTTTTTCCATCCCCTTACTTTCAGTCTGTATGTATCTCTAGGTCTGAAGTGGGTCTCTTGTAGACAGCATATATATGGGTCTTGTTTTTGTATCCATTCAGCCAGTCTGTGTCTTTTGGTGGGAGCATTTAGTCCATTTACATTTAAGGTAATTATTGATATGTATGTTCCTATTCCCATTTTCTTAATTGTTTTGGGTTCGTTATTGTAGGTCTTTTCCTTCTGTTGTGTTTCTTGCCTAGAGAAGTTCCTTTAGCATTTGTTGTAAAGCTGGTTTGGTGGTGCTGAACTCTCTCAGCTTTTGCTTGTCTGTAAAGGTTTTAATTTCTCCATCAAATCTGAATGAGATCCTTGCTGGGTAGAGTAATCTTGGTTGCAGGTTTTTCTCCTTCATCACTTTAAGTATGTCCTGCCACTCCCTTCTGGCTTGTACAGTTTCTACTGAGAGATCAGCTGTTATCCTGATGGGGATTCCCTTGTGTGTTATTTGTTGTTTTTGCCTTGCTGCTTTTAATATGATTTCTTTGTGTTTAATTTTTGACAGTTTGATTAATATGTGTCTTGGTGTATTTCTCCTTGGATTTATTCTGTATGGGACTCTCTGTGCCTCCTGGACTTGATTAACTATTTCCTTTCCCATATTAGGGAAGTTTTCAACTATAATCTCTTCAAATATTTTCTCAGTCCCTTTCTTTTTCTCTTCTTCTTCTGGAACCCCTATAATTCGAATGTTGGTGCGTTTAATGTTGTCCCAGAGCTCTCTGAGACTGTCCTCTGTTCTTTTCATTCTTTTTTCTTTATTTTGCTGTGCAGCAGTTATTTCCACTATTTTATCTTCCACCTCACTTATCCGTTCTTCTGCCTCAGTTATTCTGCTATTGATCCCATCTAGAGTATTTTTTATTTCATTTATTGTGTTTTTAATCGATGCTTGATTCGTCTTTAGTTCTTCTAGGTCCTTGTTAACTGTTTCTTGCATTTTGTCTATTCTATTTCCAAGATTTTGGATCATCTTTACCATCATTATTCTGAATTTTTTTTCAGATAGACTGCCTATTACCTCTTCATTTGTTAGGTCTGGTGGGTTTTTATCTTGCTCCTTCTCCTGCTGTGTGTTTTTCTGTCTTCTCATTTTGCTTATGTTACTGTGTTTGGGGTCTCCTCTTTGCAGGCTGCAGGTTCGTAGTTCCCGTTGTTTTTGGTGTCTGTCCCCAGTGGCTAAGGTTGGTTTAGTGGGTTGTGTAGGCTTCTTGGTGGAGGGGACTACTGCCTGTGTTCTGGTGGATGAGGCTGGATCTTGTCTTTCTGGTGGGCAGGTCCACGTCTGGTGGTGTGTTTTGGGGTGTTTGCGGACTTTTTATGATTTGAGGCAGCCTCTCTGCTAATGGGTGGTGTTGTGTTCCTGTCTTGCTAGTTGTTTGGCATAGGGTGTCCAGCACTGTAGCTTGCTGGTCGTTGAGTGAAGCTGGGTGCTGGTGTTGAGATGGAGATCTCTGGAAGATTTTCGCCGTTTGATATTATGTGGAGCTGGGAGGTCTCTTGTGGACCAGTGTCCTGAAGTTCGCTCTCCCACCTCAGAGGCACAGCACTGACTCCTGGCTCCTCAATTTGGGATGATTTGTTGTCTATTCATGTATTCCACAGATGCAGGGTACATGAAGTTGATTGTGGAGCTTTAATCCGCTGCTTCTGAGGCTGCTGGGAGAGGTTTCCCTTTCTCTTCTTTGTTCTCACAGCTCCTGGGTCTCAGCTTTGGATTTGGCCCCGCCTCTGCGTGTAGGTCGCCGGAGGGCGTCTGTTCTTCGCTCAGACAGGACAGGGTTAAAGGAGCAGCCTCTTCGGGGCCTCTGGCTCACTCAGGCCGGGCGGGAGGGAGGGGCACGGAGTGCGGGGCGTGCCTGCAGCGGCAGAGGTCGGCGTGATGTTGCACCAGCCCGGGGCGCGCCGTGCGTTCTCCCAGGGAAGCCGCCCCTGGATCCCGGGACCCCGGCAGTGGCAGGCTGCACAGGCTCCCGGAAGGGCGGTGTGGACAGTGTCCTGCGCTCGCACACAGGCTTCTTGGCGGCGGCAGCAGCAGCCCCAGCGTCCCACGCCCGTCTCTGGGCTCCGCGCTTTCAGCCGCGACTCGCGCCCGTCTCTGGAGCTCCTTTACGCGGCGCTCTTAATCCCCTCTCCTCGCACACCAGGAAACCAAGAGGGAAGAGAAAGTCTCCTGCCTCTTCGGCAGCTCCAGAGTTTTCCCGGACTCCCTCCCGGCTAGCTGTGGCACATTAGCCCCCTTCAGGCTGAGTTCTCGCCGCCAGTCCCAGTCCTCTCCCTACGCTCTGACCGAAGCCCGAGCCTCAGCTCCAGCGCCGCCCGCCCTGGCGGGGGAGCAGACAAGCCTCTCGGGCTGGTGAGTGCCGCTCGGCACCGCTCCTCTCTGCGGGAATCTCTCTGCTTTGCCCTACCCAGGTATGTGGGGAGTTTCTTGCCTTTTGGGAGGTCTGGGGTCTTCTGCCAGCGTTCAGTAGTTGTTCTGTAGGAGTTGTTGCACGTGTAGCTGTATTTCTGGTGTATCTGTGGGGAGGAAGGTGATCTCCGCGTCTTACTCTTCCGCCATCTTACCCGGAAGTCCTGATCCATGCCTTTTTCATCACAATGCCCCACGACCCCTGTAATCACAATGCTCCATGCCCTTGTCATCACAAAGCTCCATGACGCTTGTCATCAGAATGTTCCATGGACTTCTCATCACAATGTTCCATGCCCTTGTCATCACAATGCTCCAAGACCCCTGTAATCACAATGCTCCATGCCCTTGTCATCACGAAGCTCCATGACAAATGTCATCAGAATGTTCCATGGACTTCTCATCACAATGCTCCATGCCCTTGTCATCACAATGCTCCAAGACCCCTATAATCACAATGCTCCATGCCCCTTTTCATCTCAATGCTCCATGAACCCTGTCATCACAATGCACCATGCGCATCATCATAATGCTTCAGTCTATTGTCATCACAATGAAATCAAAATGCTCCATGACCTCTGTCATCACAATGCTCCATACCCTGATGATCACAATGTTGCATAACACTTATCATCACAACACCGCATAACGCTCATCATCACAATTATCCATGGTCCTCTCATAACAATGCTCCATGACCTTTTTCATCACAATTCTCAATACACTTGTCATCACAATGCTCCCTGACACTTGTTGTCAGTATGCTCCATTAACCCTGTCATGACAAGGCTCCATGCCTTTTTCATCACAATGATCCATTCCCTTTCCATCACAATGCTCCAAGACCCCTGTAATCACAATGCTCCATGCCCTTGTCATCACAAAGCTCCATGATGCATGTCATCAGAATGTTCCATGGACTTCTCATCACAATGCTCCATGCCTTTGTCATCACAATGCTCCAAGACCCCTGTAATCACAATGCTCCATGCCCCTTTTCATCTCAATGCTCCATGAACCCTGTTATCACAATGCACCGTGCCCATCATCATAGTGCTTCAGGCTATTGTCATCACAATGAAATCAAAATGCTCCATGACCTCTGTCATCACAATGATCCAAACCCTGGTGATCACAATGTTGCATAACACTTATCATCATACACCCCATGACACTCATCATCACAATTATCCATGGTCTTCTCATCACAATGCTCCATGACCTTTGTCATCACAATTCTCAATACACTTGTCATCACAATGCTCCCTGACACTTTTCGTCAATATGCTCCATGAACCCTGTCATGACAAGGCTCCATGCCTTTTTCATCACAATGATCCATGCCCTTTTCATCGCAATGCTCCAAGACCCCTGTCATCACAATGCAACATGCCCTTGTCATCACAAAGCTCCATAACGCATGTCATCAGAATGTTCCATGGACTTCTCATCACAATGCTCCATGCCCTTGTCATCACAATGCTCCAAGACCCCTGTAATCACAATGCTCCATGCCCCTTTTCATCTCAATGCTCCATGAACCTTGTCATCACAATGCACCATGCCCATCATCATAATGCTTCAAGCTATTGTCATCACAATGAAATCAAAATGCTCCATGACCTCTGTCATCACAATGCTCCAAACCCTGGTTATCACAATGTTGCATAACACTTATCATCACAACACCCCATGATGCTCATCATCACATTTATCCATTGTCTTCTCATCACAATGCTCCATGACCTTTGTCCTCACAATGCTCAATACACTTGTCATCACAATGCTCCCTGACACTTGTCGTCAGTATGCTCCATGAACCCTGGCATGACAAGGCTCCATGCCTTTTTCATCACAATGATCCATGCCTTTTTCTTTTTTTTTTTTTTTTTAGATGAGAATAGAAGGAGTTTTATTATAGAAAGTCACCCACAGTGAAATTCCTTTAACACAACTGAATGATGATTTCTGAAGAAGGGAAGCTTATGTAATCCCTTTTTAAAAAAAATGGCAGCAAAATATACATAACATAAAATTTAACCTTTTAATTACTTTTAACTGTATTCATTGGCATTAAGTACATTCATATTGTTGCACAACCATTACCACCAACCATCTCCACACCTTCATCTCCCAAAACTGAAACTCTGAACTCATTAAACACCAACTCCCCATTCCTCCCTTCCCAGCCCCTGGACAACACCATTCTACTTTCTGTCTCTGTGAATTTGACTACCCTAGATTTCTTATATAAGTGGAATCATACAATATTTGTCCTCTTGTGACTGGCTTATTTCACTTAGCATGATGTCTTTGAGCATAATGTCATCTGTGTTTTAGCATATCAGACTTTATTTCCTTTTTAAAGCTGAGTGATATTGTACTGTATACAGCACATTTTGTTTATCCATTCATCTGCTGATGGACATTTGTGTTGTTTCCACTTTTGATTGTTGAGAAAAATTGAATCCCTCTTTAATAAGATAAGTAATGGACAGTTATAATATCCAGTTGCAACCTTCTGCTTCTTATTTGGTACACATCCAAATGAGTTTTCCTTTAGTCTCTAGTGGGCAAATTACAAAGTAGTAAGCAAGCACAATTCCTCTGAACAAAGAAGCCAGTTATAAAAATTTTCCTGCTTCCATTTCCTTCCCTTGTTGAATGTTTGCAAATTATCTGTGGAGAATAAAATTAAATGGTCATGCTTTTGAGGTGCCAGACTATAGGAACACCAGTGACAGTTCCAAGTCCAAGACTTTCCAAATGAAGGAAGGATTTCACATGGCTGAGAAATCGCCTGGCCAGCAGTGCTTGCTTTTCCAAGTGTCTCCAATGTATTCCAAGCATAATGCATTACTTACTATACCCCACTCTTTTTTTTTTGCTGTAAAAAGCTTTATGGTTTCCATTTGGTCCAAGGCTTGGGAGAGAGCTCCAGGGCAGTTAAAAAGCTGCCTAGTGGCTGCAGGGAGGGGCTTCAGGCAGAAACCCTGACGCCAGAGGGGATCCTCAAAGGTCGCTGGGCTCCAGAGGCACCTAGTCATGCTGGAGGGTGAGCCTTTCGAAGAGAGACCCACCCAGCCCAGCCTGGGGACCAGCCGGCCTGCGGAGGTTGGTCAGGTGGTCACCCATCTTCTTGATGAGTTTAATCTGCTCATCTAAGACAAGGCTCTCCAGGAAGTCACAGAGGCGGGGGTCTGCGTGGGCAGAACCCAGGGCACGCAGGTCCACAAGGGCCTGGTTCACGTTCTCCTCCACAAGCACGGCAGCTTCCATAGTATCCTGGGTTTTATCCCACTCATCTGGAGATGGCTTCTGCACATTCTAGAAGAAGGCGCGGCTGCCACGCTGGTTTTGTGTTTTCAAGAGATGCTTGGCTCCCTCGCACTTCTCCTTGGCCAATTCACAGAAAAAGTGGCCCATGCCCTCCAGGGCCACGTTGTCGCAGTCGAAATAGAAGCTCAGAGAGAGGGAGGTGTAGGAGGCCCTCAGCTGTGTGTCAGCCAGGGGGTTGACAGGGGCCTCCACCTCAGTGTGATAATTCTGACGAATCTGGAAACTCGTGGTTGATCGGTAGAAAGCAGTTAAGCTCAAAAAGTGGTGTTGGTTGGTCCCGGTGACCAAGGGGAGCTGAGTGGCTGATTCTGAAGGTTGTGACTGGAAAAAAGGTTGGAGGGTGACCAGAGGCTGGAGCAGGGGATGTCCATGTGGGTCTGTTCCACCCAAACACTACTGAAGCAAGAGACAGATCCAAAGCACTGCCTAGCACACTGCCTACACCCTAACCTCCTCTGCTGCAGTGAATGAATCTTATCAGTCCTTTTCTTAATTTTCTATTGCTGCATAACAAATGACTGCAAATTTCAAAGCTTAAGGCAGTACACACTCGTGAGCACACAGTTCTATGGGTCAGAAGTCTAGGTGGGTTCAACTACATCCTATGTATAAGATCACACAAGGCTGAAGCCAGGGTGTTGGCTGGGCTGGGCTGGGCTCTTATATGGAGGGTCTGGGAGATAATCTGCTTCCAAACTCATTCCCATTGTTGGCAGAATCTGGTTCCTTGAGGCTGTAGATCAGAGGTTCACTGTTTCCTTGCTGGCTGTCAGCAAGGGGTTGCTCTCTGCTTCTAAATGCTGCTTGAATTCCTTCTTTTTTTTTTCACTATATTTTTTTATTTTTTTTATTTTACAAATTTAATCAGTTATACATATACATATGTTCCCATATCCCCTCCCTTTTGCGTCTCCCTCCCACCCTCCCTATCCCACCCCTCCAGGCGGTCACAAAGAACCGAGCTGATCTCCCTGTGCTATGCGGCTGCTTCCCACTAGCTCTCTACCTTACATTTGGTAGTGTATATATGTCCATGCCGCTCTTTCACTTTGTCACAGCTTACCCTTCCCCCTCCCCATATCCTCAAGTCCATGCTCTACTAGGTCTGTGTCTTTATTCCTGTCTTACCCCTATGTTCTTGATGACATTTTTTTCTTAAATTCCATATATATGTGTCAGCATACAGTATTTGTCTTTCTCTTTCTGACTTACTTCACTCTGTATGACAGACTCTAGGTCCATCCACCTCATTACAAATAGCTCAATTTCATTTCTTTTTATGGCTGAGTAATATTCCATTGTATATATGTGCCACATCTTCTTTATCCATTCATCCGATGATGGACACTTAGGTTGTTTCCATCTCCGGGCTATTGTAAATAGGGCTGCTATGAACATTTTGGTACATGTCTCTTTTTGAATTATGGTTTTCTCAGGGTATATGCCTAGTAGTGGGATTGCTGGGTCATATGGTAGTTCTATTTGTAGTTTTTTAAGGAACCTCCATACCGTTCTCCATAGTGGCTGTACCAATTCACATTCCCACCAGCAGTGCAAGAGTGTTCCCTTTTTTCCACACCCTCTCCAGCATTTATTGTTTCTAGATTTTTTGATGATGGCCATTCTGACTGGTGTGAGATGATATCTCATTGTAGTTTTGATTTGCATTTCTCTAATGAGTAAAGATGTTGAGCATCCTTTCATGTGTTTGTTGGCTGTCTGTATATCTTCTGTGGAGAAATGTCTATTTAGGTCTTCTGCCCATTTTTGGATTGGGTTGTTTGTTTTTTTGCTATTGAGCTGCATGAGCTGCTTATAAATTTTGGAGATTAATCCTTTGTCAGTTGCTTCATTTGCAAATATTTTCTCCCATTCTGAGGGTTGTCTTTTGGTCTTGTTTATGGTTTCCTTTGCTGTGGAAAAGCTTTGAAGTTTCATTAGGTCCCATGTGTTTATCTTTGTCTTTATTTCCATTTCTCTAGGAGATGGGTCAAAAAGGATCTTGCTGTGATTTATGTCATAGAGTGTTCTGCCTATGTTTTCCTCTAAGAGTTTGATAGTTTCTGGCCTTACATTTAGGTCTTTAATCCATTTTGAGCTAATTTTTGTGTATGGTGTTAGGGAGTGATCTAATCTCATACTTTTACATGTCCCTGTCCAGTTTTCCCAGCACCACTTATTGAAGAGACTGTCCTTTCTCCACTGTACATTCCTGCCTCCTTTATCAAAGATAAGGTGACCATATGTCCGTGGGTTTATCTCTGGGCTTTCTATCCTGTTCCATTGATCTATCTTTCTGTTTTTGTGCCAGTACCATACTGTCTTGATTACTGTAGCTTTGTAGTATAGTCTGAAGTCAGGGAGCCTGATTCCTCCAGCTCCATTTTTCGTTCTCAAGATTGCTTTGGCTATTCGGGGTCTTTTGTGTTTCCATACAAATTGTGAAATTTTTTGTTCTAGTTCTGTGAAAAATGCCATTGGTAGTTTGATAGGTATTGCATTGAATCTGTAGATTGCTTTGGGTAGTAGAGTCATTTTCACAATGTTGATTCTTCCAATCCAAGAACATGGTACATCTCTCCATCTATTTGTATCATCTTTAATTTCTTTCATCAGTGTCTTATAATTTTCTGCATACAGGTCTTTTGTCTCCTTAGGTAGGTTTATTCCTAGATATTTTTTCTTTTTGTTGCAATGGTAAATGGGAGTGTTTCCTTGATTTCACTTTCAGATTTTTCATCATTAGTATATAGGAATGCCAGAGATTTCTGTGCATTAATTTTGTATCCTGCAACTTTACCAAATTCATTGATTAGCTCTAGTAGTTTTCTGGTAGCATCTTTAGGATTCTCTATGTATAGTATCATGTCATCTGCAAACAGTGACAGCTTTACTTCTTCTTTTCCCATTTGGATTCCTTTTATTTCCTTTTCTTCTCTGATTGCTGTGGCTAAAACTTCCAAAACTATGTTAAATAAGAGTGGTGAGAGTGGGCAACCTTGTCTTGCTCCTGATCTTAGTGGAAATGGTTTCAGTTTTTCACCATTGAGGACGATGCTGGCTGTGGGTTTGTCATATATGGCCTTTATTATGTTGAGGAAAGTTCCCTCTATGCCTACTTTCTGCAGGGTTTTTATCATAAATGGGTGTTGAATTTTGTCAAAAGCTTTCTCTGCATCTATTGAGATGATCATATGGTTTTTCTCCTTCAACTTGTTAATATGGTGTATCACATTGATTGATTTGCGTATATTGAAGAATCCCTGCATTCCTGGAATAAACCCCACTTGATCATGGTGTATGATCCTTTTAATGTGCTGTTGGATTCTGTTTGCTAGTATTTTGTTGAGGATTTTTGCATCTATGTTCATCAGTGATATTGGCCTGTAGTTTTCTTTCTTTGTGACATCCTTGTCTGGTTTTGGTATCAAGGTGATGGTGGCCTCGTAGAATGAGTTTGGGAGTGTTCCTCCCTCTGCTATATTTTGGAAGAGTTTGAGAAGGATAGGTGTTAGCTCTTCTCTAAATGCTTGATAGAATTCGCCTGTGAAGCCATCTGGTCCTGGGCTTTTGTTTGTTGGAAGATTTTTAATCACAGTTTCAATTTCAGTGCTTGTGATTGGTCTATTCATATTTTCTATTTCTTCCTGAGTCAGTCTTGGCAGGTTGTGCATTTCTAAGAATTTGTCCATTTCTTCCAGGTTGTCCATTTTATTGGCATAGAGTTGCTTATAGTAATCTCTCATGATCTTTTGTATTTCTGCAGTGTCAGTTGTTACTTCTCCTTTTTCATTTCTAATTCTATTGATTTGAGTCTTCTCCCTTTTTTTCTTGATGAGTCTGGCTAATGGTTTATCAATTTTGTTTATCTTCTCAAAGAACCAGCTTTTAGTTTTATTGATCTTTGCTATCGTTTCCTTCATTTCTTTTTCATTTATTTCTGATCTGATTTTTATGATTTCTTTCCTTCTGCTAACTTTGGGATGTTTTTGTTCTTCTTTCTCTAATTGCTTTAGGTGCAAGGTTAGGTTGTTTATTCGAGATATTTCCTGTTTCTTAAGGTGTGATTGAATTGCCATAAACTTCCCTCTTAGAACTGCTTTTGCTGCATCCCATAGGTTTTGGGTCGTCGTGTCTCCATTGTCATTTGTTTCTAGGTATTTTTTAATTTCCTCTTTGATTTCTTCAGTGATCACTTCGTTATTAAGTAGTGTATTGTTTAGCCTCCATGTGTTTGTATGTTTTACAGCTTTTTTCCTGTAATTGATATCTAGTCTCATAGCATTGTGGTCGGAAAAGATACTTGATACAATTTAAATTTTCTTAAATTTACCAAGGCTTGATTTGTGACCCAAGATATGATCTATCCTGGAGAATGTTCCATGAGCACTTGAGAAAAATGTGTATTCTGTTGTTTTTGGATGGAATGTCCTATAAATATCAATTAAGTCCATCTTGTTTAATGTAT
This sequence comes from Mesoplodon densirostris, assembly GCF_025265405.1. NCBI lineage: Eukaryota > Metazoa > Chordata > Mammalia > Artiodactyla > Ziphiidae > Mesoplodon > Mesoplodon densirostris. The sequence goes on along the minus strand of NW_026778195.1, from coordinate 8,547,910 downwards.
CATTTAAAGCTTGTGTTTCCTTATTTATTTTCATTTTGGATGACCTGTCCATTGGTGAAAGTGGGGTGTTAAAGTCCCCTACTATGATTGTGTTACTGTCGATTTCTCCTTTTATGGCTGTTAATATTTCCCTTATGTATTGAGGTGCTCCTATGTTTGGTGCATAAATATTTACAATTGTTATATCTTCTTCTTGGATTGATCCCTTGATCATTATGTAGTGTCCTTCTTTGTCTCTTCTAGTAGTCTTTATTTTAAAGTCTATTTTGTCTGATATGAGAATTGCTACTCCAGCTTTCTTTTGGTTTCCATTTGCATGGAATATCTTTTTCCATCCCCTTACTTTCAGTCTGTATGTATCTCTAGGTCTGAAGTGGGTCTCTTGTAGACAGCATATATATGGGTCTTGTTTTTGTATCCATTCAGCCAGTCTGTGTCTTTTGGTGGGAGCATTTAGTCCATTTACATTTAAGGTAATTATTGATATGTATGTTCCTATTCCCATTTTCTTAATTGTTTTGGGTTCGTTATTGTAGGTCTTTTCCTTCTGTTGTGTTTCTTGCCTAGAGAAGTTCCTTTAGCATTTGTTGTAAAGCTGGTTTGGTGGTGCTGAACTCTCTCAGCTTTTGCTTGTCTGTAAAGGTTTTAATTTCTCCATCAAATCTGAATGAGATCCTTGCTGGGTAGAGTAATCTTGGTTGCAGGTTTTTCTCCTTCATCACTTTAAGTATGTCCTGCCACTCCCTTCTGGCTTGTACAGTTTCTACTGAGAGATCAGCTGTTATCCTGATGGGGATTCCCTTGTGTGTTATTTGTTGTTTTTGCCTTGCTGCTTTTAATATGATTTCTTTGTGTTTAATTTTTGACAGTTTGATTAATATGTGTCTTGGTGTATTTCTCCTTGGATTTATTCTGTATGGGACTCTCTGTGCCTCCTGGACTTGATTAACTATTTCCTTTCCCATATTAGGGAAGTTTTCAACTATAATCTCTTCAAATATTTTCTCAGTCCCTTTCTTTTTCTCTTCTTCTTCTGGAACCCCTATAATTCGAATGTTGGTGCGTTTAATGTTGTCCCAGAGCTCTCTGAGACTGTCCTCTGTTCTTTTCATTCTTTTTTCTTTATTTTGCTGTGCAGCAGTTATTTCCACTATTTTATCTTCCACCTCACTTATCCGTTCTTCTGCCTCAGTTATTCTGCTATTGATCCCATCTAGAGTATTTTTTATTTCATTTATTGTGTTTTTAATCGATGCTTGATTCGTCTTTAGTTCTTCTAGGTCCTTGTTAACTGTTTCTTGCATTTTGTCTATTCTATTTCCAAGATTTTGGATCATCTTTACCATCATTATTCTGAATTCTTTTTCAGATAGACTGCCTATTACCTCTTCATTTGTTAGGTCTGGTGGGTTTTTATCTTGCTCCTTCTCCTGCTGTGTGTTTTTCTGTCTTCTCATTTTGCTTATGTTACTGTGTTTGGGGTCTCCTCTTTGCAGGCTGCAGGTTCGTAGTTCCCGTTGTTTTTGGTGTCTGTCCCCAGTGGCTAAGGTTGGTTTAGTGGGTTGTGTAGGCTTCTTGGTGGAGGGGACTACTGCCTGTGTTCTGGTGGATGAGGCTGGATCTTGTCTTTCTGGTGGGCAGGTCCACGTCTGGTGGTGTGTTTTGGGGTGTTTGCGGACTTTTTATGATTTGAGGCAGCCTCTCTGCTAATGGGTGGTGTTGTGTTCCTGTCTTGCTAGTTGTTTGGCATAGGGTGTCCAGCACTGTAGCTTGCTGGTCGTTGAGTGAAGCTGGGTGCTGGTGTTGAGATGGAGATCTCTGGAAGATTTTCGCCGTTTGATATTATGTGGAGCTGGGAGGTCTCTTGTGGACCAGTGTCCTGAAGTTCGCTCTCCCACCTCAGAGGCACAGCACTGACTCCTGGCTCCTCAATTTGGGATGATTTGTTGTCTATTCATGTATTCCACAGATGCAGGGTACATGAAGTTGATTGTGGAGCTTTAATCCGCTGCTTCTGAGGCTGCTGGGAGAGGTTTCCCTTTCTCTTCTTTGTTCTCACAGCTCCTGGGTCTCAGCTTTGGATTTGGCCCCGCCTCTGCGTGTAGGTCGCCGGAGGGCGTCTGTTCTTCGCTCAGACAGGACAGGGTTAAAGGAGCAGCCTCTTCGGGGACTCTGGCTCACTCAGGCCGGGCGGGAGGGAGGGGCACGGAGTGCGGGGCGTGCCTGCAGCGGCAGAGGTCGGCGTGATGTTGCACCAGCCCGGGGCGCGCCGTGCGTTCTCCCAGGGAAGCCGCCCCTGGATCCCGGGACCCCGGCAGTGGCAGGCTGCACAGGCTCCCGGAAGGGCGGTGTGGACAGTGTCCTGCGCTCGCACACAGGCTTCTTGGCGGCGGCAGCAGCAGCCCCAGCGTCCCACGCCCGTCTCTGGGCTCCGCGCTTTCAGCCGCGACTCGCGCCCGTCTCTGGAGCTCCTTTATGCGGCGCTCTTAATCCCCTCTCCTCGCACACCAGGAAACCAAGAGGGAAGAGAAAGTCTCCTGCCTCTTCGGCAGCTCCAGAGTTTTCCCGGACTCCCTCCCGGCTAGCTGTGGCACATTAGCCCCCTTCAGGCTGAGTTCTCGCCGCCAGTCCCAGTCCTCTCCCTACGCTCTGACCGAAGCCCGAGCCTCAGCTCCAGCGCCGCCCGCCCTGGCGGGGGAGCAGACAAGCCTCTCGGGCTGGTGAGTGCCGCTCGGCACCGCTCCTCTCTGCGGGAATCTCTCTGCTTTGCCCTACCCAGGTATGTGGGGAGTTTCTTGCCTTTTGGGAGGTCTGGGGTCTTCTGCCAGCGTTCAGTAGTTGTTCTGTAGGAGTTGTTGCTCGTGTAGCTGTATTTCTGGTGTATCTGTGGGGAGGAAGGTGATCTCCGCGTCTTACTCTTCCGCCATCTTACCCGGAAGTCCTGATCCATGCCTTTTTCATCACAATGCCCCACGACCCCTGTAATCACAATGCTCCATGCCCTTGTCATCACAAAGCTCCATGACGCTTGTCATCAGAATGTTCCATGGACTTCTCATCACAATGTTCCATGCCCTTGTCATCACAATGCTCCAAGACCCCTGTAATCACAATGCTCCATGCCCTTGTCATCACGAAGCTCCATGACAAATGTCATCAGAATGTTCCATGGACTTCTCATCACAATGCTCCATGCCCTTGTCATCACAATGCTCCAAGACCCCTGTAATCACAATGCTCCATGCCCCTTTTCATCTCAATGCTCCATGAACCCTGTCATCACAATGCACCATGCGCATCATCATAATGCTTCAGTCTATTGTCATCACAATGAAATCAAAATGCTCCATGACCTCTGTCATCACAATGCTCCATACCCTGATGATCACAATGTTGCATAACACTTATCATCACAACACCGCATAACGCTCATCATCACAATTATCCATGGTCCTCTCATCACAATGCTCCATGACCTTTTTCATCACAATTCTCAATACACTTGTCATCACAATGCTCCCTGACACTTGTTGTCAGTATGCTCCATTAACCCTGTCATGACAAGGCTCCATGCCTTTTTCATCACAATGATCCATTCCCTTTCCATCACAATGCTCCAAGACCCCTGTAATCACAATGCTCCATGCCCTTGTCATCACAAAGCTCCATGATGCATGTCATCAGAATGTTCCATGGACTTCTCATCACAATGCTCCATGCCCTTGTCATCACAATGCTCCAAGACCCCTGTAATCACAATGCTCGATGCCCCTTTTCATCTCAATGCTCCATGAACCCTGTCATCACAATGCACCGTGCCCATCATCATAGTGCTTCAGGCTATTGTCATCACAATGAAATCAAAATGCTCCATGACCTCTGTCATCACAATGATCCAAACCCTGGTGATCACAATGTTGCATAACACTTATCATCAAAACACCCCATGACACTCATCATCACAATTATCCATGGTCTTCTCATCACAATGCTCCATGACCTTTGTCATCACAATTCTCAATACACTTGTCATCACAATGCTCCCTGACACTTTTCGTCAATATGCTCCATGAACCCTGTCATGACAAGGCTCCATGCCTTTTTCATCACAATGATCCATGCCCTTTTCATCGCAATGCTCCAAGACCCCTGTCATCACAATGCAACATGCCCTTGTCATCACAAAGCTCCATAACGCATGTCATCAGAATGTTCCATGGACTTCTCATCACAATGCTCCATGCCCTTGTCATCACAATGCTCCAAGACCCCTGTAATCACAATGCTCCATGCCCCTTTTCATCTCAATGCTCCATGAACCTTGTCATCACAATGCACCATGCCCATCATCATAATGCTTCAAGCTATTGTCATCACAATGAAATCAAAATGCTCCATGACCTCTGTCATCACAATGCTCCAAACCCTGGTTATCACAATGTTGCATAACACTTATCATCACAACACCCCATGATGCTCATCATCACATTTATCCATTGTCTTCTCATCACAATGCTCCATGACCTTTGTCCTCACAATGCTCAATACACTTGTCATCACAATGCTCCCTGACACTTGTCGTCAGTATGCTCCATGAACCCTGGCATGACAAGGCTCCATGCCTTTTTCATCACAATGATCCATGCCTTTTTCTTTTTTTTTTTTTTTTAGATGAGAATAGAAGGAGTTTTATTATAGAAAGTCACCCACAGTGAAATTCCTTTAACACAACTGAATGATGATTTCTGAAGAAGGGAAGTTTATGTAATCCCTTTTTTAAAAAAAAATGGCAGCAAAATATACATAACATAAAATTTAACCTTTTAATTACTTTTAACTGTATTCATTGGCATTAAGTACATTCATATTGTTGCACAACCATTACCACCAACCATCTCCAGACCTTCATCTCCCAAAACTGAAACTCTGAACTCATTAAACACCAACTCCCCATTCCTCCCTTCCCAGCCCCTGGACAACACCATTCTACTTTCTGTCTCTGTGAATTTGACTACCCTAGATTTCTTATATAAGTGGAATCATACAATATTTGTCCTCTTGTGACTGGCTTATTTCACTTAGCATGATGTCTTTGAGCATAATGTCATCCTTGTTTTAGCATATCAGACTTTATTTCCTTTTTAAAGCTGAGTGATATTGTACTGTATACAGCACATTTTGTTTATCCATTCATCTGCTGATGGACATTTGTGTTGTTTCCACTTTTGATTGTTGAGAAAAATTGAATCCCTCTTTAATAAGATAAGTAATGGACAGTTATAATATCCAGTTGCAACCTTCTGCTTCTTATTTGGTACACATCCAAATGAGTTTTCCTTTAGTCTCTAGTGGGCAAATTACAAAGTAGTAAGCAAGCACAATTCCTCTGAACAAAGAAGCCAGTTATAAAAATTTTCCTGCTTCCATTTCCTTCCCTTGTTGAATGTTTGCAAATTATCTGTGGAGAATAAAATTAAATGGTCATGCTTTTGAGGTGCCAGACTATAGGAACACCAGTGACAGTTCCAAGTCCAAGACTTTCCAAATGAAGGAAGGATTTCACATGGCTGAGAAATCGCCTGGCCAGCAGTGCTTGCTTTTCCAAGTGTCTCCAATGTATTCCAAGCATAATGCATTACTTACTATACCCCACTCTTTTTTTTTTGCTGTAAAAAGCTTTATGGTTTCCATTTGGTCCAAGGCTTGGGAGAGAGCTCCAGGGCAGTTAAAAAGCTGCCTAGTGGCTGCAGGGAGGGGCTTCAGGCAGAAACCCTGACGCCAGAGGGGATCCTCAAAGGTCGCTGGGCTCCAGAGGCACCTAGTCATGCTGGAGGGTGAGCCTTTCGAAGAGAGACCCACCCAGCCCAGCCTGGGGACCAGCCGGCCTGCGGAGGTTGGTCAGGTGGTCACCCATCTTCTTGATGAGTTTAATCTGCTCATCTAAGACAAGGCTCTCCAGGAAGTCACAGAGGCGGGGGTCTGCGTGGGCAGAACCCAGGGCACGCAGGTCCACAAGGGCCTGGTTCACGTTCTCCTCCACAAGCACGGCAGCTTCCATAGTATCCTGGGTTTTATCCCACTCATCTGGAGATGGCTTCTGCACATTCTAGAAGAAGGCGCGGCTGCCACGCTGGTTTTGTGTTTTCAAGAGATGCTTGGCTCCCTCGCACTTCTCCTTGGCCAATTCACAGAAAAAGTGGCCCATGCCCTCCAGGGCCACGTTGTCGCAGTCGAAATAGAAGCTCAGAGAGAGGGAGGTGTAGGAGGCCCTCAGCTGTGTGTCAGCCAGGGGGTTGACAGGGGCCTCCACCTCAGTGTGATAATTCTGACGAATCTGGAAACTCGTGGTTGATCGGTAGAAAGCAGTTAAGCTCAAAAAGTGGTGTTGGTTGGTCCCGGTGACCAAGGGGAGCTGAGTGGCTGATTCTGAAGGTTGTGACTGGAAAAAAGGTTGGAGGGTGACCAGAGGCTGGAGCAGGGGATGTCCATGTGGGTCTGTTCCACCCAAACACTACTGAAGCAAGAGACAGATCCAAAGCACTGCCTAGCACACTGCCTACACCCTAACCTCCTCTGCTGCAGTGAATGAATCTTATCAGTCCTTTTCTTAATTTTCTATTGCTGCATAACAAATGACTGCAAATTTCAAAGCTTAAGGCAGTACACACTCGTGAGCACACAGTTCTATGGGTCAGAAATCTAGGTGGGTTCAACTACATCCTATGTATAAGATCACACAAGGCTGAAGCCAGGGTGTTGGCTGGGCTGGGCTGGGCTCTTATATGGAGGGTCTGGGAGATAATCTGCTTCCAAACTCATTCCCATTGTTGGCAGAATCTGGTTCCTTGAGGCTGTAGATCAGAGGTTCACTGTTTCCTTGCTGGCTGTCAGCAAGGGGTTGCTCTCTGCTTCTAAATGCTGCTTGCATTCCTTCTTTTTTTTTTCACTATATTTTTTTATTTTTTTTATTTTACAAATTTAATCAGTTATACATATACATATGTTCCCATATCCCCTCCCTTTTGCGTCTCCCTCCCACCCTCCCTATCCCACCCCTCCAGGCGGTCACAAAGAACCGAGCTGATCTCCCTGTGCTATGCGGCTGCTTCCCACTAGCTCTCTACCTTACATTTGGTAGTGTATATATGTCCATGCCGCTCTTTCACTTTGTCACAGCTTACCCTTCCCCCTCCCCATATCCTCAAGTCCATGCTCTAGTAGGTCTGTGTCTTTATTCCTGTCTTACCCCTATGTTCTTGATGACATTTTTTTCTTAAATTCCATATATATGTGTCAGCATACAGTATTTGTCTTTCTCTTTCTGACTTACTTCACTCTGTATGACAGACTCTAGGTCCATCCACCTCATTACAAATAGCTCAATTTCATTTCTTTTTATGGCTGAGTAATATTCCATTGTATATATGTGCCACATCTTCTTTATCCATTCATCCGATGATGGACACTTAGGTTGTTTCCATCTCCGGGCTATTGTAAATAGGGCTGCTATGAACATTTTGGTACATGTCTCTTTTTGAATTATGGTTTTCTCAGGGTATATGCCTAGTAGTGGGATTGCTGGGTCATATGGTAGTTCTATTTGTAGTTTTTTAAGGAACCTCCATACCGTTCTCCATAGTGGCTGTACCAATTCACATTCCCACCAGCAGTGCAAGAGTGTTCCCTTTTTTCCACACCCTCTCCAGCATTTATTGTTTCTAGATTTTTTGATGATGGCCATTCTGACTGGTGTGAGATGATATCTCATTGTAGTTTTGATTTGCATTTCTCTAATGAGTAAAGATGTTGAGCATCCTTTCATGTGTTTGTTGGCTGTCTGTATATCTTCTGTGGAGAAATGTCTATTTAGGTCTTCTGCCCATTTTTGGATTGGGTTGTTTGTTTTTTTGCTATTGAGCTGCATGAGCTGCTTATAAATTTTGGAGATTAATCCTTTGTCAGTTGCTTCATTTGCAAATATTTTCTCCCATTCTGAGGGTTGTCTTTTGGTCTTGTTTATGGTTTCCTTTGCTGTGGAAAAGCTTTGAAGTTTCATTAGGTCCCATGTGTTTATCTTTGTCTTTATTTCCATTTCTCTAGGAGATGGGTCAAAAAGGATCTTGCTGTGATTTATGTCATAGAGTGTTCTGCCTATGTTTTCCTCTAAGAGTTTGATAGTTTCTGGCCTTACATTTAGGTCTTTAATCCATTTTGAGCTAATTTTTGTGTATGGTGTTAGGGAGTGATCTAATCTCATACTTTTACATGTCCCTGTCCAGTTTTCCCAGCACCACTTATTGAAGAGACTGTCCTTTCTCCACTGTACATTCCTGCCTCCTTTATCAAAGATAAGGTGACCATATGTCCGTGGGTTTATCTCTGGGCTTTCTACCCTGTTCCATTGATCTATCTTTCTGTTTTTGTGCCAGTACCATACTGTCTTGATTACTGTAGCTTTGTAGTATAGTCTGAAGTCAGGGAGCCTGATTCCTCCAGCTCCATTTTTCGTTCTCAAGATTGCTTTGGCTATTCGGGGTCTTTTGTGTTTCCATACAAATTGTGAAATTTTTTGTTCTAGTTCTGTGAAAAATGCCATTGGTAGTTTGATAGGTATTGCATTGAATCTGTAGATTGCTTTGGGTAGTAGAGTCATTTTCACAATGTTGATTCTTCCAATCCAAGAACATGGTACATCTCTCCATCTATTTGTATCATCTTTAATTTCTTTCATCAGTGTCTTATAATTTTCTGCATACAGGTCTTTTGTCTCCTTAGGTAGGTTTATTCCTAGATATTTTTTTCTTTTTGTTGCAATGGTAAATGGGAGTGTTTCCTTGATTTCACTTTCAGATTTTTCATCATTAGTATATAGGAATGCCAGAGATTTCTGTGCATTAATTTTGTATCCTGCAACTTTACCAAATTCATTGATTAGCTCTAGTAGTTTTCTGGTAGCATCTTTAGGATTCTCTATGTATAGTATCATGTCATCTGCAAACAGTGACAGCTTTACTTCTTCTTTTCCCATTTGGATTCCTTTTATTTCCTTTTCTTCTCTGATTGCTGTGGCTAAAACTTCCAAAACTATGTTAAATAAGAGTGGTGAGAGTGGGCAACCTTGTCTTGTTCCTGATCTTAGTGGAAATGGTTTCAGTTTTTCACCATTGAGGACGATGCTGGCTGTGGGTTTGTCATATATGGCCTTTATTATGTTGAGGAAAGTTCCCTCTATGCCTACTTTCTGCAGGGTTTTTATCATAAATGGGTGTTGAATTTTGTCAAAAGCTTTCTCTGCATCTATTGAGATGATCATATGGTTTTTCTCCTTCAACTTGTTAATATGGTGTATCACATTGATTGATTTGCGTATATTGAAGAATCCCTGCATTCCTGGAATAAACCCCACTTGATCATGGTGTATGATCCTTTTAATGTGCTGTTGGATTCTGTTTGCTAGTATTTTGTTGAGGATTTTTGCATCTATGTTCATCAGTGATATTGGCCTGTAGTTTTCTTTCTTTGTGACATCCTTGTCTGGTTTTGGTATCAAGGTGATGGTGGCCTCGTAGAATGAGTTTGGGAGTGTTCCTCCCTCTGCTATATTTTGGAAGAGTTTGAGAAGGATAGGTGTTAGCTCTTCTCTAAATGCTTGATAGAATTCGCCTGTGAAGCCATCTGGTCCTGGGCTTTTGTTTGTTGGAAGATTTTTAATCACAGTTTCAATTTCAGTGCTTGTGATTGGTCTATTCATATTTTCTATTTCTTCCTGAGTCAGTCTTGGCAGGTTGTGCATTTCTAAGAATTTGTCCATTTCTTCCAGGTTGTCCATTTTATTGGCATAGAGTTGCTTATAGTAATCTCTCATGATCTTTTGTATTTCTGCAGTGTCAGTTGTTACTTCTCCTTTTTCATTTCTAATTCTATTGATTTGAGTCTTCTCCCTTTTTTTCTTGATGAGTCTGGCTAATGGTTTATCAATTTTGTTTATCTTCTCAAAGAACCAGCTTTTAGTTTTATTGATCTTTGCTATCGTTTCCTTCATTTCTTTTTCATTTATTTCTGATCTGATTTTTATGATTTCTTTCCTTCTGCTAACTTTGGGATGTTTTTGTTCTTCTTTCTCTAATTGCTTTAGGTGCAAGGTTAGGTTGTTTATTCGAGATATTTCCTGTTTCTTAAGGTGTGATTGAATTGCCATAAACTTCCCTCTTAGAACTGCTTTTGCTGCATCCCATAGGTTTTGGGTCGTCGTGTCTCCATTGTCATTTGTTTCTAGGTATTTTTTAATTTCCTCTTTGATTTCTTCAGTGATCACTTCGTTATTAAGTAGTGTATTGTTTAGCCTCCATGTGTTTGTATGTTTTACAGCTTTTTTCCTGTAATTGATATCTAGTCTCATAGCATTGTGGTCGGAAAAGATACTTGATACAATTTCAATTTTCTTAAATTTACCAACGCTTGATTTGTGACCCAAGATATGATCTATCCTGGAGAATGTTCCATGAGCACTTGAGAAAAATGTGTATTCTGTTGTTTTTGGATGGAATGTCCTATAAATATCAATTAAGTCCATCTTGTTTAATGTATCATTTAAAGCTTGTGTTTCCTTATTTATTTTCATTTTGGATGACCTGTCCATTGGTGAAAGTGGGGTGTTAAAGTCCCCTACTATGATTGTGTTACTGTCGATTTCTCCTTTTATGGCTGTTAATATTTCCCTTATGTATTGAGGTGCTCCTATGTTTGGTGCATAAATATTTACAATTGTTATATCTTCTTCTTGGATTGATCCCTTGATCATTATGTAGTGTCCTTCTTTGTCTCTTCTAGTAGTCTTTATTTTAAAGTCTATTTTGTCTGATATGAGAATTGCTACTCCAGCTTTCTTTTGGTTTCCATTTGCATGGAATATCTTTTTCCATCCCCTTACTTTCAGTCTGTATGTATCTCTAGGTCTGAAGTGGGTCTCTTGTAGACAGCATATATATGGGTCTTGTTTTTGTATCCATTCAGCCAGTCTGTGTCTTTTGGTGGGAGCATTTAGTCCATTTACATTTAAGGTAATTATTGATATGTATGTTCCTATTCCCATTTTCTTAATTGTTTTGGGTTCGTTATTGTAGGTCTTTTCCTTCTGTTGTGTTTCTTGCCTAGAGAAGTTCCTTTAGCATTTGTTGTAAAGCTGGTTTGGTGGTGCTGAACTCTCTCAGCTTTTGCTTGTCTGTAAAGGTTTTAATTTCTCCATCAAATCTGAATGAGATCCTTGCTGGGTAGAGTAATCTTGGTTGCAGGTTTTTCTCCTTCATCACTTTAAGTATGTCCTGCCACTCCCTTCTGGCTTGTACAGTTTCTACTGAGAGATCAGCTGTTATCCTGATGGGGATTCCCTTGTGTGTTATTTGTTGTTTTTGCCTTGCTGCTTTTAATATGATTTCTTTGTGTTTAATTTTTGACAGTTTGATTAATATGTGTCTTGGTGTATTTCTCCTTGGATTTATTCTGTATGGGACTCTCTGTGCCTCCTGGACTTGATTAACTATTTCCTTTCCCATATTAGGGAAGTTTTCAACTATAATCTCTTCAAATATTTTCTCAGTCCCTTTCTTTTTCTCTTCTTCTTCTGGAACCCCTATAATTCGAATGTTGGTGCGTTTAATGTTGTCCCAGAGGTCTCTGAGACTGTCCTCTGTTCTTTTCATTCTTTTTTCTTTATTTTGCTGTGCAGCAGTTATTTCCACTATTTTATCTTCCACCTCACTTATCCGTTCTTCTGCCTCAGTTATTCTGCTATTGATCCCATCTAGAGTATTTTTTATTTCATTTATTGTGTTTTTAATCGATGCTTGATTCGTCTTTAGTTCTTCTAGGTCCTTGTTAACTGTTTCTTGCATTTTGTCTATTCTATTTCCAAGATTTTGGATCATCTTTACCATCATTATTCTGAATTCTTTTTCAGATAGACTGCCTATTACCTCTTCATTTGTTAGGTCTGGTGGGTTTTTATCTTGCTCCTTCTCCTGCTGTGTGTTTTTCTGTCTTCTCATTTTGCTTATGTTACTGTGTTTGGGGTCTCCTCTTTGCAGGCTGCAGGTTCGTAGTTCCCGTTGTTTTTGGTGTCTGTCCCCAGTGGCTAAGGTTGGTTTAGTGGGTTGTGTAGGCTTCTTGGTGGAGGGGACTACTGCCTGTGTTCTGGTGGATGAGGCTGGATCTTGTCTTTCTGGTGGGCAGGTCCACGTCTGGTGGTGTGTTTTGGGGTGTTTGCGGACTTTTTATGATTTGAGGCAGCCTCTCTGCTAATGGGTGGTGTTGTGTTCCTGTCTTGCTAGTTGTTTGGCATAGGGTGTCCAGCACTGTAGCTTGCTGGTCGTTGAGTGAAGCTGGGTGCTGGTGTTGAGATGGAGATCTCTGGAAGATTTTCGCCGTTTGATATTATGTGGAGCTGGGAGGTCTCTTGTGGACCAGTGTCCTGAAGTTCGCTCTCCCACCTCAGAGGCACAGCACTGACTCCTGGCTCCTCAATTTGGGATGATTTGTTGTCTATTCATGTATTCCACAGATGCAGGGTACATGAAGTTGATTGTGGAGCTTTAATCCGCTGCTTCTGAGGCTGCTGGGAGAGGTTTCCCTTTCTCTTCTTTGTTCTCACAGCTCCTGGGTCTCAGCTTTGGATTTCGCCCCGCCTCTGCGTGTAGGTCGCCGGAGGGCGTCTGTTCTTCGCTCAGACAGGACAGGGTTAAAGGAGCAGCCTCTTCGGGGACTCTGGCTCACTCAGGCCGGGCGGGAGGGAGGGGCACGGAGTGCGGGGCGTGCCTGCAGCGGCAGAGGTCGGCGTGATGTTGCACCAGCCCGGGGCGCGCCGTGCGTTCTCCCAGGGAAGCCGCCCCTGGATCCCGGGACCCCGGCAGTGGCAGGCTGCACAGGCTCCCGGAAGGGCGGTGTGGACAGTGTCCTGCGCTCGCACACAGGCTTCTTGGCGGCGGCAGCAGCAGCCCCAGCGTCCCACGCCCGTCTCTGGGCTCCGCGCTTTCAGCCGCGACTCGCGCCCGTCTCTGGAGCTCCTTTACGCGGCGCTCTTAATCCCCTCTCCTCGCACACCAGGAAACCAAGAGGGAAGAGAAAGTCTCCTGCCTCTTCGGCAGCTCCAGAGTTTTCCCGGACTCCCTCCCGGCTAGCTGTGGCACATTAGCCCCCTTCAGGCTGAGTTCTCGCCGCCAGTCCCAGTCCTCTCCCTACGCTCTGACCGAAGCCCGAGCCTCAGCTCCAGCGCCGCCCGCCCTGGCGGGGGAGCAGACAAGCCTCTCGGGCTGGTGAGTGCCGCTCGGCACCGCTCCTCTCTGCGGGAATCTCTCTGCTTTGCCCTACCCAGGTATGTGGGGAGTTTCTTGCCTTTTGGGAGGTCTGGGGTCTTCTGCCAGCGTTCAGTAGTTGTTCTGTAGGAGTTGTTGCACGTGTAGCTGTATTTCTGGTGTATCTGTGGGGAGGAAGGTGATCTCCGCGTCTTACTCTTCCGCCATCTTACCCGGAAGTCCTGATCCATGCCTTTTTCATCACAATGCCCCACGACCCCTGTAATCACAATGCTCCATGCCCTTGTCATCACAAAGCTCCATGACGCTTGTCATCAGAATGTTCCATGGACTTCTCATCACAATGTTCCATGCCCTTGTCATCACAATGCTCCAAGACCCCTGTAATCACAATGCTCCATGCCCTTGTCATCACGAAGCTCCATGACAAATGTCATCAGAATGTTCCATGGACTTCTCATCACAATGCTCCATGCCCTTGTCATCACAATGCTCCAAGACCCCTGTAATCACAATGCTCCATGCCCCTTTTCATCTCAATGCTCCATGAACCCTGTCATCACAATGCACCATGTGCATCATCATAATGCTTCAGTCTATTGTCATCACAATGAAATCAAAATGCTCCATGACCTCTGTCATCACAATGCTCCATACCCTGATGATCACAATGTTGCATAACACTTATCATCACAACACCGCATAACGCTCATCATCACAATTATCCATGGTCCTCTCATCACAATGCTCCATGACCTTTTTCATCACAATTCTCAATACACTTGTCATCACAATGCTCCCTGACACTTGTTGTCAGTATGCTCCATTAACCCTGTCATGACAAGGCTCCATGCCTTTTTCATCACAATGATCCATTCCCTTTCCATCACAATGCTCCAAGACCCCTGTAATCACAATGCTCCATGCCCTTGTCATCACAAAGCTCCATGATGCATGTCATCAGAATGTTCCATGGACTTCTCATCACAATGCTCCATGCCCTTGTCATCACAATGCTCCAAGACCCCTGTAATCACAATGCTCCATGCCCCTTTTCATCTCAATGCTCCATGAACCCTGTCATCACAATGCACCGTGCCCATCATCATAGTGCTTCAGGCTATTGTCATCACAATGAAATCAAAATGCTCCATGACCTCTGTCATCACAATGATCCAAACCCTGGTGATCACAATGTTGCATAACACTTATCATCAAAACACCCCATGACACTCATCATCACAATTATCCATGGTCTTCTCATCACAATGCTCCATGACCTTTGTCATCACAATTCTCAATACACTTGTCATCACAATGCTCCCTGACACTTTTCGTCAATATGCTCCATGAACCCTGTCATGACAAGGCTCCATGCCTTTTTCATCACAATGATCCATGCCCTTTTCATCGCAATGCTCCAAGACCCCTGTCATCACAATGCAACATGCCCTTGTCATCACAAAGCTCCATAACGCATGTCATCAGAATGTTCCATGGACTTCTCATCACAATGCTCCATGCCCTTGTCATCACAATGCTCCAAGACCCCTGTAATCACAATGCTCCATGCCCCTTTTCATCTCAATGCTCCATGAACCTTGTCATCACAATGCACCATGCCCATCATCATAATGCTTCAAGCTATTGTCATCACAATGAAATCAAAATGCTCCATGACCTCTGTCATCACAATGCTCCAAACCCTGGTTATCACAATGTTGCATAACACTTATCATCACAACACCCCATGATGCTCATCATCACATTTATCCATTGTCTTCTCATCACAATGCTCCATGACCTTTGTCCTCACAATGCTCAATACACTTGTCATCACAATGCTCCCTGACACTTGTCGTCAGTATGCTCCATGAACCCTGGCATGACAAGGCTCCATGCCTTTTTCATCACAATGATCCATGCCTTTTTCTTTTTTTTTTTTTTTTAGATGAGAATAGAAGGAGTTTTATTATAGAAAGTCACCCACAGTGAAATTCCTTTAACACAACTGAATGATGATTTCTGAAGAAGGGAAGTTTATGTAATCCCTTTTTTAAAAAAAAATGGCAGCAAAATATACATAACATAAAATTTAACCTTTTAATTACTTTTAACTGTATTCATTGGCATTAAGTACATTCATATTGTTGCACAACCATTACCACCAACCATCTCCAGACCTTCATCTCCCAAAACTGAAACTCTGAACTCATTAAACACCAACTCCCCATTCCTCCCTTCCCAGCCCCTGGACAACACCATTCTACTTTCTGTCTCTGTGAATTTGACTACCCTAGATTTCTTATATAAGTGGAATCATACAATATTTGTCCTCTTGTGACTGGCTTATTTCACTTAGCATGATGTCTTTGAGCATAATGTCATCTGTGTTTTAGCATATCAGACTTTATTTCCTTTTTAAAGCTGAGTGATATTGTACTGTATACAGCACATTTTGTTTATCCATTCATCTGCTGATGGACATTTGTGTTGTTTCCACTTTTGATTGTTGAGAAAAATTGAATCCCTCTTTAATAAGATAAGTAATGGACAGTTATAATATCCAGTTGCAACCTTCTGCTTCTTATTTGGTACACATCCAAATGAGTTTTCCTTTAGTCTCTAGTGGGCAAATTACAAAGTAGTAAGCAAGCACAATTCCTCTGAACAAAGAAGCCAGTTATAAAAATTTTCCTGCTTCCATTTCCTTCCCTTGTTGAATGTTTGCAAATTATCTGTGGAGAATAAAATTAAATGGTCATGCTTTTGAGGTGCCAGACTATAGGAACACCAGTGACAGTTCCAAGTCCAAGACTTTCCAAATGAAGGAAGGATTTCACATGGCTGAGAAATCGCCTGGCCAGCAGTGCTTGCTTTTCCAAGTGTCTCCAATGTATTCCAAGCATAATGCATTACTTACTATACCCCACTCTTTTTTTTTTTGCTGTAAAAAGCTTTATGGTTTCCATTTGGTCCAAGGCTTGGGAGAGAGCTCCAGGGCAGTTAAAAAGCTGCCTAGTGGCTGCAGGGAGGGGCTTCAGGCAGAAACCCTGACGCCAGAGGGGATCCTCAAAGGTCGCTGGGCTCCAGAGGCACCTAGTCATGCTGGAGGGTGAGCCTTTCGAAGAGAGACCCACCCAGCCCAGCCTGGGGACCAGCCGGCCTGCGGAGGTTGGTCAGGTGGTCACCCATCTTCTTGATGAGTTTAATCTGCTCATCTAAGACAAGGCTCTCCAGGAAGTCACAGAGGCGGGGGTCTGCGTGGGCAGAACCCAGGGCACGCAGGTCCACAAGGGCCTGGTTCACGTTCTCCTCCACAAGCACGGCAGCTTCCATAGTATCCTGGGTTTTATCCCACTCATCTGGAGATGGCTTCTGCACATTCTAGAAGAAGGCGCGGCTGCCACGCTGGTTTTGTGTTTTCAAGAGATGCTTGGCTCCCTCGCACTTCTCCTTGGCCAATTCACAGAAAAAGTGGCCCATGCCCTCCAGGGCCACGTTGTCGCAGTCGAAATAGAAGCTCAGAGAGAGGGAGGTGTAGGAGGCCCTCAGCTGTGTGTCAGCCAGGGGGTTGACAGGGGCCTCCACCTCAGTGTGATAATTCTGACGAATCTGGAAACTCGTGGTTGATCGGTAGAAAGCAGTTAAGCTCAAAAAGTGGTGTTGGTTGGTCCCGGTGACCAAGGGGAGCTGAGTGGCTGATTCTGAAGGTTGTGACTGGAAAAAAGGTTGGAGGGTGACCAGAGGCTGGAGCAGGGGATGTCCATGTGGGTCTGTTCCACCCAAACACTACTGAAGCAAGAGACAGATCCAAAGCACTGCCTAGCACACTGCCTACACCCTAACCTCCTCTGCTGCAGTGAATGAATCTTATCAGTCCTTTTCTTAATTTTCTATTGCTGCATAACAAATGACTGCAAATTTCAAAGCTTAAGGCAGTACACACTGGTGAGCACACAGTTCTATGGGTCAGAAATCTAGGTGGGTTCAACTACATCCTATGTATAAGATCACACAAGGCTGAAGCCAGGGTGTTGGCTGGGCTGGGCTGGGCTCTTATATGGAGGGTCTGGGAGATAATCTGCTTCCAAACTCATTCCCATTGTTGGCAGAATCTGGTTCCTTGAGGCTGTAGATCAGAGGTTCACTGTTTCCTTGCTGGCTGTCAGCAAGGGGTTGCTCTCTGCTTCTAAATGCTGCTTGCATTCCTTCTTTTTTTTTTCACTATATTTTTTTATTTTTTTTATTTTACAAATTTAATCAGTTATACATATACATATGTTCCCATATCCCCTCCCTTTTGCGTCTCCCTCCCACCCTCCCTATCCCACCCCTCCAGGCGGTCACAAAGAACCGAGCTGATCTCCCTGTGCTATGCGGCTGCTTCCCACTAGCTCTCTACCTTACATTTGGTAGTGTATATATGTCCATGCCGCTCTTTCACTTTGTCACAGCTTACCCTTCCCCCTCCCCATATCCTCAAGTCCATGCTCTAGTAGGTCTGTGTCTTTATTCCTGTCTTACCCCTATGTTCTTGATGACATTTTTTTCTTAATTTCCATATATATGTGTCAGCATACAGTATTTGTCTTTCTCTTTCTGACTTACTTCACTCTGTATGACAGACTCTAGGTCCATCCACCTCATTACAAATAGCTCAATTTCATTTCTTTTTATGGCTGAGTAATATTCCATTGTATATATGTGCCACATCTTCTTTATCCATTCATCCGATGATGGACACTTAGGTTGTTTCCATCTCCGGGCTATTGTAAATAGGGCTGCTATGAACATTTTGGTACATGTCTCTTTTTGAATTATGGTTTTCTCAGGGTATATGCCTAGTAGTGGGATTGCTGGGTCATATGGTAGTTCTATTTGTAGTTTTTTAAGGAACCTCCATACCGTTCTCCATAGTGGCTGTACCAATTCACATTCCCACCAGCAGTGCAAGAGTGTTCCCTTTTTTCCACACCCTCTCCAGCATTTATTGTTTCTAGATTTTTTGATGATGGCCATTCTGACTGGTGTGAGATGATATCTCATTGTAGTTTTGATTTGCATTTCTCTAATGAGTAAAGATGTTGAGCATCCTTTCATGTGTTTGTTGGCTGTCTGTATATCTTCTGTGGAGAAATGTCTATTTAGGTCTTCTGCCCATTTTTGGATTGGGTTGTTTGTTTTTTTGCTATTGAGCTGCATGAGCTGCTTATAAATTTTGGAGATTAATCCTTTGTCAGTTGCTTCATTTGCAAATATTTTCTCCCATTCTGAGGGTTGTCTTTTGGTCTTGTTTATGGTTTCCTTTGCTGTGGAAAAGCTTTGAAGTTTCATTAGGTCCCATGTGTTTATCTTTGTCTTTATTTCCATTTCTCTAGGAGATGGGTCAAAAAGGATCTTGCTGTGATTTATGTCATAGAGTGTTCTGCCTATGTTTTCCTCTAAGAGTTTGATAGTTTCTGGCCTTACATTTAGGTCTTTAATCCATTTTGAGCTAATTTTTGTGTATGGTGTTAGGGAGTGATCTAATCTCATACTTTTACATGTCCCTGTCCAGTTTTCCCAGCACCACTTATTGAAGAGACTGTCCTTTCTCCACTGTACATTCCTGCCTCCTTTATCAAAGATAAGGTGACCATATGTCCGTGGGTTTATCTCTGGGCTTTCTATCCTGTTCCATTGATCTATCTTTCTGTTTTTGTGCCAGTACCATACTGTCTTGATTACTGTAGCTTTGTAGTATAGTCTGAAGTCAGGGAGCCTGATTCCTCCAGCTCCATTTTTCGTTCTCAAGATTGCTTTGGCTATTCGGGGTCTTTTGTGTTTCCATACAAATTGTGAAATTTTTTGTTCTAGTTCTGTGAAAAATGCCATTGGTAGTTTGATAGGTATTGCATTGAATCTGTAGATTGCTTTGGGTAGTAGAGTCATTTTCACAATGTTGATTCTTCCAATCCAAGAACATGGTACATCTCTCCATCTATTTGTATCATCTTTAATTTCTTTCATCAGTGTCTTATAATTTTCTGCATACAGGTCTTTTGTCTCCTTAGGTAGGTTTATTCCTAGATATTTTTTCTTTTTGTTGCAATGGTAAATGGGAGTGTTTCCTTGATTTCACTTTCAGATTTTTCATCATTAGTATATAGGAATGCCAGAGATTTCTGTGCATTAATTTTGTATCCTGCAACTTTACCAAATTCATTGATTAGCTCTAGTAGTTTTCTGGTAGCATCTTTAGGATTCTCTATGTATAGTATCATGTCATCTGCAAACAGTGACAGCTTTACTTCTTCTTTTCCCATTTGGATTCCTTTTATTTCCTTTTCTTCTCTGATTGCTGTGGCTAAAACTTCCAAAACTATGTTAAATAAGAGTGGTGAGAGTGGGCAACCTTGTCTTGTTCCTGATCTTAGTGGAAATGGTTTCAGTTTTTCACCATTGAGGACGATGCTGGCTGTGGGTTTGTCATATATGGCCTTTATTATGTTGAGGAAAGTTCCCTCTATGCCTACTTTCTGCAGGGTTTTTATCATAAATGGGTGTTGAATTTTGTCAAAAGCTTTCTCTGCATCTATTGAGATGATCATATGGTTTTTCTCCTTCAACTTGTTAATATGGTGTATCACATTGATTGATTTGCGTATATTGAAGAATCCCTGCATTCCTGGAATAAACCCCACTTGATCATGGTGTATGATCCTTTTAATGTGCTGTTGGATTCTGTTTGCTAGTATTTTGTTGAGGATTTTTGCATCTATGTTCATCAGTGATATTGGCCTGTAGTTTTCTTTCTTTGTGACATCCTTGTCTGGTTTTGGTATCAAGGTGATGGTGGCCTCGTAGAATGAGTTTGGGAGTGTTCCTCCCTCTGCTATATTTTGGAAGAGTTTGAGAAGGATAGGTGTTAGCTCTTCTCTAAATGCTTGATAGAATTCGCCTGTGAAGCCATCTGGTCCTGGGCTTTTGTTTGTTGGAAGATTTTTAATCACAGTTTCAATTTCAGTGCTTGTGATTGGTCTATTCATATTTTCTATTTCTTCCTGAGTCAGTCTTGGCAGGTTGTGCATTTCTAAGAATTTGTCCATTTCTTCCAGGTTGTCCATTTTATTGGCATAGAGTTGCTTATAGTAATCTCTCATGATCTTTTGTATTTCTGCAGTGTCAGTTGTTACTTCTCCTTTTTCATTTCTAATTCTATTGATTTGAGTCTTCTCCCTTTTTTTCTTGATGAGTCTGGCTAATGGTTTATCAATTTTGTTTATCTTCTCAAAGAACCAGCTTTTAGTTTTATTGATCTTTGCTATCGTTTCCTTCATTTCTTTTTCATTTATTTCTGATCTGATTTTTATGATTTCTTTCCTTCTGCTAACTTTGGGATGTTTTTGTTCTTCTTTCTCTAATTGCTTTAGGTGCAAGGTTAGGTTGTTTATTCGAGATATTTCCTGTTTCTTAAGGTGTGATTGAATTGCCATAAACTTCCCTCTTAGAACTGCTTTTGCTGCATCCCATAGGTTTTGGGTCGTCGTGTCTCCATTGTCATTTGTTTCTAGGTATTTTTTAATTTCCTCTTTGATTTCTTCAGTGATCACTTCGTTATTAAGTAGTGTATTGTTTAGCCTCCATGTGTTTGTATGTTTTACAGCTTTTTTCCTGTAATTGATATCTAGTCTCATAGCATTGTGGTCGGAAAAGATACTTGATACAATTTCAATTTTCTTAAATTTACCAAGGCTTGATTTGTGACCCAAGATATGATCTATCCTGGAGAATGTTCCATGAGCACTTGAGAAAAATGTGTATTCTGTTGTTTTTGGATGGAATGTCCTATAAATATCAATTAAGTCCATCTTGTTTAATGTATCATTTAAAGCTTGTGTTTCCTTATTTATTTTCATTTTGGATGACCTGTCCATTGGTGAAAGTGGGGTGTTAAAGTCCCCTACTATGATTGTGTTACTGTCGATTTCTCCTTTTATGGCTGTTAATATTTCCCTTATGTATTGAGGTGCTCCTATGTTTGGTGCATAAATATTTACAATTGTTATATCTTCTTCTTGGATTGATCCCTTGATCATTATGTAGTGTCCTTCTTTGTCTCTTCTAGTAGTCTTTATTTTAAAGTCTATTTTGTCTGATATGAGAATTGCTACTCCAGCTTTCTTTTGGTTTCCATTTGCATGGAATATCTTTTTCCATCCCCTTACTTTCAGTCTGTATGTATCTCTAGGTCTGAAGTGGGTCTCTTGTAGACAGCATATATATGGGTCTTGTTTTTGTATCCATTCAGCCAGTCTGTGTCTTTTGGTGGGAGCATTTAGTCCATTTACATTTAAGGTAATTATTGATATGTATGTTCCTATTCCCATTTTCTTAATTGTTTTGGGTTCGTTATTGTAGGTCTTTTCCTTCTGTTGTGTTTCTTGCCTAGAGAAGTTCCTTTAGCATTTGTTGTAAAGCTGGTTTGGTGGTGCTGAACTCTCTCAGCTTTTGCTTGTCTGTAAAGGTTTTAATTTCTCCATCAAATCTGAATGAGATCCTTGCTGGGTAGAGTAATCTTGGTTGCAGGTTTTTCTCCTTCATCACTTTAAGTATGTCCTGCCACTCCCTTCTGGCTTGTACAGTTTCTACTGAGAGATCAGCTGTTATCCTGATGGGGATTCCCTTGTGTGTTATTTGTTGTTTTTGCCTTGCTGCTTTTAATATGATTTCTTTGTGTTTAATTTTTGACAGTTTGATTAATATGTGTCTTGGTGTATTTCTCCTTGGATTTATTCTGTATGGGACTCTCTGTGCCTCCTGGACTTGATTAACTATTTCCTTTCCCATATTAGGGAAGTTTTCAACTATAATCTCTTCAAATATTTTCTCAGTCCCTTTCTTTTTCTCTTCTTCTTCTGGAACCCCTATAATTCGAATGTTGGTGCGTTTAATGTTGTCCCAGAGGTCTCTGAGACTGTCCTCTGTTCTTTTCATTCTTTTTTCTTTATTTTGCTGTGCAGCAGTTATTTCCACTATTTTATCTTCCACCTCACTTATCCGTTCTTCTGCCTCAGTTATTCTGCTATTGATCCCATCTAGAGTATTTTTTATTTCATTTATTGTGTTTTTAATCGATGCTTGATTCGTCTTTAGTTCTTCTAGGTCCTTGTTAACTGTTTCTTGCATTTTGTCTATTCTATTTCCAAGATTTTGGATCATCTTTACCATCATTATTCTGAATTCTTTTTCAGATAGACTGCCTATTACCTCTTCATTTGTTAGGTCTGGTGGGTTTTTATCTTGCTCCTTCTCCTGCTGTGTGTTTTTCTGTCTTCTCATTTTGCTTATGTTACTGTGTTTGGGGTCTCCTCTTTGCAGGCTGCAGGTTCGTAGTTCCCGTTGTTTTTGGTGTCTGTCCCCAGTGGCTAAGGTTGGTTTAGTGGGTTGTGTAGGCTTCTTGGTGGAGGGGACTACTGCCTGTGTTCTGGTGGATGAGGCTGGATCTTGTCTTTCTGGTGGGCAGGTCCACGTCTGGTGGTGTGTTTTGGGGTGTTTGTGGACTTTTTATGATTTGAGGCAGCCTCTCTGCTAATGGGTGGTGTTGTGTTCCTGTCTTGCTAGTTGTTTGGCATAGGGTGTCCAGCACTGTAGCTTGCTGGTCGTTGAGTGAAGCTGGGTGCTGGTGTTGAGATGGAGATCTCTGGAAGATTTTCGCCGTTTGATATTATGTGGAGCTGGGAGGTCTCTTGTGGACCAGTGTCCTGAAGTTCGCTCTCCCACCTCAGAGGCACAGCACTGACTCCTGGCTCCTCAATTTGGGATGATTTGTTGTCTATTCATGTATTCCACAGATGCAGGGTACATGAAGTTGATTGTGGAGCTTTAATCCGCTGCTTCTGAGGCTGCTGGGAGAGGTTTCCCTTTCTCTTCTTTGTTCTCACAGCTCCTGGGTCTCAGCTTTGGATTTCGCCCCGCCTCTGCGTGTAGGTCGCCGGAGGGCGTCTGTTCTTCGCTCAGACAGGACAGGGTTAAAGGAGCAGCCTCTTCGGGGACTCTGGCTCACTCAGGCCGGGCGGGAGGGAGGGGCACAGAGTGCGGGGCGTGCCTGCAGCGGCAGAGGTCGGCGTGATGTTGCACCAGCCCGGGGCGCGCCGTGCGTTCTCCCAGGGAAGCCGCCCCTGGATCCCGGGACCCCGGCAGTGGCAGGCTGCACAGGCTCCCGGAAGGGCGGTGTGGACAGTGTCCTGCGCTCGCACACAGGCTTCTTGGCGGCGGCAGCAGCAGCCCCAGCGTCCCACGCCCGTCTCTGGGCTCCGCGCTTTCAGCCGCGACTCGCGCCCGTCTCTGGAGCTCCTTTACGCGGCGCTCTTAATCCCCTCTCCTCGCACACCAGGAAACCAAGAGGGAAGAGAAAGTCTCCTGCCTCTTCGGCAGCTCCAGAGTTTTCCCGGACTCCCTCCCGGCTAGCTGTGGCACATTAGCCCCCTTCAGGCTGAGTTCTCGCCGCCAGTCCCAGTCCTCTCCCTACGCTCTGACCGAAGCCCGAGCCTCAGCTCCAGCGCCGCCCGCCCTGGCGGGGGAGCAGACAAGCCTCTCGGGCTGGTGAGTGCCGCTCGGCACCGCTCCTCTCTGCGGGAATCTCTCTGCTTTGCCCTACCCAGGTATGTGGGGAGTTTCTTGCCTTTTGGGAGGTCTGGGGTCTTCTGCCAGCGTTCAGTAGTTGTTCTGTAGGAGTTGTTGCTCGTGTAGCTGTATTTCTGGTGTATCTGTGGGGAGGAAGGTGATCTCCGCGTCTTACTCTTCCGCCATCTTACCCGGAAGTCCTGATCCATGCCTTTTTCATCACAATGCCCCACGACCCCTGTAATCACAATGCTCCATGCCCTTGTCATCACAAAGCTCCATGACGCTTGTCATCAGAATGTTCCATGGACTTCTCATCACAATGTTCCATGCCCTTGTCATCACAATGCTCCAAGACCCCTGTAATCACAATGCTCCATGCCCTTGTCATCACGAAGCTCCATGACAAATGTCATCAGAATGTTCCATGGACTTCTCATCACAATGCTCCATGCCCTTGTCATCACAATGCTCCAAGACCCCTGTAATCACAATGCTCCATGCCCCTTTTCATCTCAATGCTCCATGAACCCTATCATCACAATGCACCATGCGCATCATCATAATGCTTCAGTCTATTGTCATCACAATGAAATCAAAATGCTCCATGACCTCTGTCATCACAATGCTCCATACCCTCATGATCACAATGTTGCATAACACTTATCATCACAACACCGCATAACGCTCATCATCACAATTATCCATGGTCCTCTCATCACAATGCTCCATGACCTTTTTCATCACAATTCTCAATACACTTGTCATCACAATGCTCCCTGACACTTGTTGTCAGTATGCTCCATTAACCCTGTCATGACAAGGCTCCATGCCTTTTTCATCACAATGATCCATTCCCTTTCCATCACAATGCTCCAAGACCCCTGTAATCACAATGCTCCATGCCCTTGTCATCACAAAGCTCCATGATGCATGTCATCAGAATGTTCCATGGACTTCTCATCACAATGCTCCATGCCCTTGTCATCACAATGCTCCAAGACCCCTGTAATCACAATGCTCGATGCCCCTTTTCATCTCAATGCTCCATGAACCCTGTCATCACAATGCACCGTGCCCATCATCATAGTGCTTCAGGCTATTGTCATCACAATGAAATCAAAATGCTCCATGACCTCTGTCATCACAATGATCCAAACCCTGGTGATCACAATGTTGCATAACACTTATCATCAAAACACCCCATGACACTCATCATCACAATTATCCATGGTCTTCTCATCACAATGCTCCATGACCTTTGTCATCACAATTCTCAATACACTTGTCATCACAATGCTCCCTGACACTTTTCGTCAATATGCTCCATGAACCCTGTCATGACAAGGCTCCATGCCTTTTTCATCACAATGCTCCATGCCCTTTTCATCGCAATGCTCCAAGACCCCTGTAATCACAATGCAACATGCCCTTGTCATCACAAAGCTCCATAACGCATGTCATCAGAATGTTCCATGGACTTCTCATCACAATGCTCCATGCCCTTGTCATCACAATGCTCCAAGACCCCTGTAATCACAATGCTCCATGCCCCTTTTCATCTCAATGCTCCATGAACCTTGTCATCACAATGCACCATGCCCATCATCATAATGCTTCAAGCTATTGTCATCACAATGAAATCAAAATGCTCCATGACCTCTGTCATCACAATGCTCCAAACCCTGGTTATCACAATGTTGCATAACACTTATCATCACAACACCCCATGATGCTCATCATCACATTTATCCATTGTCTTCTCATCACAATGCTCCATGACCTTTGTCCTCACAATGCTCAATACACTTGTCATCACAATGCTCCCTGACACTTGTCGTCAGTATGCTCCATGAAACCTGGCATGACAAGGCTCCATGCCTTTTTCATCACAATGATCCATGCCTTTTTCTTTTTTTTTTTTTTAGATGAGAATAGAAGGAGTTTTATTATAGAAAGTCACCCACAGTGAAATTCCTTTAACACAACTGAATGATGATTTCTGAAGAAGGGAAGCTTATGTAATCCCTTTTTTAAAAAAAAATGGCAGCAAAATATACATAACATAAAATTTAACCTTTTAATTACTTTTAACTGTATTCATTGGCATTAAGTACATTCATATTGTTGCACAACCATTACCACCAACCATCTCCAGACCTTCATCTCCCAAAACTGAAACTCTGAACTCATTAAACACCAACTCCCCATTCCTCCCTTCCCAGCCCCTGGACAACACCATTCTACTTTCTGTCTCTGTGAATTTGACTACCCTAGATTTCTTATATAAGTGGAATCATACAATATTTGTCCTCTTGTGACTGGCTTATTTCACTTAGCATGATGTCTTTGAGCATAATGTCATCTGTGTTTTAGCATATCAGACTTTATTTCCTTTTTAAAGCTGAGTGATATTGTACTGTATACAGCACATTTTGTTTATCCATTCATCTGCTGATGGACATTTGTGTTGTTTCCACTTTTGATTGTTGAGAAAAATTGAATCCCTCTTTAATAAGATAAGTAATGGACAGTTATAATATCCAGTTGCAACCTTCTGCTTCTTATTTGGTACACATCCAAATGAGTTTTCCTTTAGTCTCTAGTGGGCAAATTACAAAGTAGTAAGCAAGCACAATTCCTCTGAACAAAGAAGCCAGTTATAAAAATTTTCCTGCTTCCATTTCCTTCCCTTGTTGAATGTTTGCAAATTATCTGTGGAGAATAAAATTAAATGGTCATGCTTTTGAGGTGCCAGACTATAGGAACACCAGTGACAGTTCCAAGTCCAAGACTTTCCAAATGAAGGAAGGATTTCACATGGCTGAGAAATCGCCTGGCCAGCAGTGCTTGCTTTTCCAAGTGTCTCCAATGTATTCCAAGCATAATGCATTACTTACTATACCCCACTCTTTTTTTTTTTGCTGTAAAAAGCTTTATGGTTTCCATTTGGTCCAAGGCTTGGGAGAGAGCTCCAGGGCAGTTAAAAAGCTGCCTAGTGGCTGCAGGGAGGGGCTTCAGGCAGAAACCCTGACGCCAGAGGGGATCCTCAAAGGTCGCTGGGCTCCAGAGGCACCTAGTCATGCTGGAGGGTGAGCCTTTCGAAGAGAGACCCACCCAGCCCAGCCTGGGGACCAGCCGGCCTGCGGAGGTTGGTCAGGTGGTCACCCATCTTCCTGATGAGTTTAATCTGCTCATCTAAGACAAGGCTCTCCAGGAAGTCACAGAGGCGGGGGTCTGCGTGGGCAGAACCCAGGGCACGCAGGTCCACAAGGGCCTGGTTCACGTTCTCCTCCACAAGCACGGCAGCTTCCATAGTATCCTGGGTTTTATCCCACTCATCTGGAGATGGCTTCTGCACATTCTAGAAGAAGGCGCGGCTGCCACGCTGGTTTTGTGTTTTCAAGAGATGCTTGGCTCCCTCGCACTTCTCCTTGGCCAATTCACAGAAAAAGTGGCCCATGCCCTCCAGGGCCACGTTGTCGCAGTCGAAATAGAAGCTCAGAGAGAGGGAGGTGTAGGAGGCCCTCAGCTGTGTGTCAGCCAGGGGGTTGACAGGGGCCTCCACCTCAGTGTGATAATTCTGACGAATCTGGAAACTCGTGGTTGATCGGTAGAAAGCAGTTAAGCTCAAAAAGTGGTGTTGGTTGGTCCCGGTGACCAAGGGGAGCTGAGTGGCTGATTCTGAAGGTTGTGACTGGAAAAAAGGTTGGAGGGTGACCAGAGGCTGGAGCAGGGGATGTCCATGTGGGTCTGTTCCACCCAAACACTACTGAAGCAAGAGACAGATCCAAAGCACTGCCTAGCACACTGCCTACACCCTAACCTCCTCTGCTGCAGTGAATGAATCTTATCAGTCCTTTTCTTAATTTTCTATTGCTGCATAACAAATGACTGCAAATTTCAAAGCTTAAGGCAGTACACACTCGTGAGCACACAGTTCTATGGGTCAGAAGTCTAGGTGGGTTCAACTACATCCTATGTATAAGATCACACAAGGCTGAAGCCAGGGTGTTGGCTGGGCTGGGCTGGGCTCTTATATGGAGGGTCTGGGAGATAATCTGCTTCCAAACTCATTCCCATTGTTGGCAGAATCTGGTTCCTTGAGGCTGTAGATCAGAGGTTCACTGTTTCCTTGCTGGCTGTCAGCAAGGGGTTGCTCTCTGCTTCTAAATGCTGCTTGCATTCCTTCTTTTTTTTTTCACTATATTTTTTTATTTTTTTTATTTTACAAATTTAATCAGTTATACATATACATATGTTCCCATATCCCCTCCCTTTTGCGTCTCCCTCCCACCCTCCCTATCCCACCCCTCCAGGCGGTCACAAAGAACCGAGCTGATCTCCCTGTGCTATGCGGCTGCTTCCCACTAGCTCTCTACCTTACATTTGGTAGTGTATATATGTCCATGCCGCTCTTTCACTTTGTCACAGCTTACCCTTCCCCCTCCCCATATCCTCAAGTCCATGCTCTAGTAGGTCTGTGTCTTTATTCCTGTCTTACCCCTATGTTCTTGATGACATTTTTTTCTTAAATTCCATATATATGTGTCAGCATACAGTATTTGTCTTTCTCTTTCTGACTTACTTCACTCTGTATGACAGACTCTAGGTCCATCCACCTCATTACAAATAGCTCAATTTCATTTCTTTTTATGGCTGAGTAATATTCCATTGTATATATGTGCCACATCTTCTTTATCCATTCATCCGATGATGGACACTTAGGTTGTTTCCATCTCCGGGCTATTGTAAATAGGGCTGCTATGAACATTTTGGTACATGTCTCTTTTTGAATTATGGTTTTCTCAGGGTATATGCCTAGTAGTGGGATTGCTGGGTCATATGGTAGTTCTATTTGTAGTTTTTTAAGGAACCTCCATACCGTTCTCCATAGTGGCTGTACCAATTCACATTCCCACCAGCAGTGCAAGAGTGTTCCCTTTTTTCCACACCCTCTCCAGCATTTATTGTTTCTAGATTTTTTGATGATGGCCATTCTGACTGGTGTGAGATGATATCTCATTGTAGTTTTGATTTGCATTTCTCTAATGAGTAAAGATGTTGAGCATCCTTTCATGTGTTTGTTGGCTGTCTGTATATCTTCTGTGGAGAAATGTCTATTTAGGTCTTCTGCCCATTTTTGGATTGGGTTGTTTGTTTTTTTGCTATTGAGCTGCATGAGCTGCTTATAAATTTTGGAGATTAATCCTTTGTCAGTTGCTTCATTTGCAAATATTTTCTCCCATTCTGAGGGTTGTCTTTTGGTCTTGTTTATGGTTTCCTTTGCTGTGGAAAAGCTTTGAAGTTTCATTAGGTCCCATGTGTTTATCTTTGTCTTTATTTCCATTTCTCTAGGAGATGGGTCAAAAAGGATCTTGCTGTGATTTATGTCATAGAGTGTTCTGCCTATGTTTTCCTCTAAGAGTTTGATAGTTTCTGGCCTTACATTTAGGTCTTTAATCCATTTTGAGCTAATTTTTGTGTATGGTGTTAGGGAGTGATCTAATCTCATACTTTTACATGTCCCTGTCCAGTTTTCCCAGCACCACTTATTGAAGAGACTGTCCTTTCTCCACTGTACATTCCTGCCTCCTTTATCAAAGATAAGGTGACCATATGTCCGTGGGTTTATCTCTGGGCTTTCTATCCTGTTCCATTGATCTATCTTTCTGTTTTTGTGCCAGTACCATACTGTCTTGATTACTGTAGCTTTGTAGTATAGTCTGAAGTCAGGGAGCCTGATTCCTCCAGCTCCATTTTTCGTTCTCAAGATTGCTTTGGCTATTCGGGGTCTCTTGTGTTTCCATACAAATTGTGAAATTTTTTGTTCTAGTTCTGTGAAAAATGCCATTGGTAGTTTGATAGGGATTGCATTGAATCTGTAGATTGCTTTGGGTAGTAGAGTCATTTTCACAATGTTGATTCTTCCAATCCAAGAACATGGTACATCTCTCCATCTATTTGTATCATCTTTAATTTCTTTCATCAGTGTCTTATAATTTTCTGCATACAGGTCTTTTGTCTCCTTAGGTAGGTTTATTCCTAGATATTTTTTTCTTTTTGTTGCAATGGTAAATGGGAGTGTTTCCTTGATTTCACTTTCAGATTTTTCATCATTAGTATATAGGAATGCCAGAGATTTCTGTGCATTAATTTTGTATCCTGCAACTTTACCAAATTCATTGATTAGCTCTAGTAGTTTTCTGGTAGCATCTTTAGGATTCTCTATGTATAGTATCATGTCATCTGCAAACAGTGACAGCTTTACTTCTTCTTTTCCCATTTGGATTCCTTTTATTTCCTTTTCTTCTCTGATTGCTGTGGCTAAAACTTCCAAAACTATGTTAAATAAGAGTGGTGAGAGTGGGCAACCTTGTCTTGTTCCTGATCTTAGTGGAAATGGTTTCAGTTTTTCACCATTGAGGACGATGCTGGCTGTGGGTTTGTCATATATGGCCTTTATTATGTTGAGGAAAGTTCCCTCTATGCCTACTTTCTGCAGGGTTTTTATCATAAATGGGTGTTGAATTTTGTCAAAAGCTTTCTCTGCATCTATTGAGATGATCATATGGTTTTTCTCCTTCAACTTGTTAATATGGTGTATCACATTGATTGATTTGCGTATATTGAAGAATCCCTGCATTCCTGGAATAAACCCCACTTGATCATGGTGTATGATCCTTTTAATGTGCTGTTGGATTCTGTTTGCTAGTATTTTGTTGAGGATTTTTGCATCTATGTTCATCAGTGATATTGGCCTGTAGTTTTCTTTCTTTGTGACATCCTTGTCTGGTTTTGGTATCAAGGTGATGGTGGCCTCGTAGAATGAGTTTGGGAGTGTTCCTCCCTCTGCTATATTTTGGAAGAGTTTGAGAAGGATAGGTGTTAGCTCTTCTCTAAATGCTTGATAGAATTCGCCTGTGAAGCCATCTGGTCCTGGGCTTTTGTTTGTTGGAAGATTTTTAATCACAGTTTCAATTTCAGTGCTTGTGATTGGTCTATTCATATTTTCTATTTCTTCCTGAGTCAGTCTTGGCAGGTTGTGCATTTCTAAGAATTTGTCCATTTCTTCCAGGTTGTCCATTTTATTGGCATAGAGTTGCTTATAGTAATCTCTCATGATCTTTTGTATTTCTGCAGTGTCAGTTGTTACTTCTCCTTTTTCATTTCTAATTCTATTGATTTGAGTCTTCTCCCTTTTTTTCTTGATGAGTCTGGCTAATGGTTTATCAATTTTGTTTATCTTCTCAAAGAACCAGCTTTTAGTTTTATTGATCTTTGCTATCGTTTCCTTCATTTCTTTTTCATTTATTTCTGATCTGATTTTTATGATTTCTTTCCTTCTGCTAACTTTGGGATGTTTTTGTTCTTCTTTCTCTAATTGCTTTAGGTGCAAGGTTAGGTTGTTTATTCGAGATATTTCCTGTTTCTTAAGGTGTGATTGAATTGCCATAAACTTCCCTCTTAGAACTGCTTTTGCTGCATCCCATAGGTTTTGGGTCGTCGTGTCTCCATTGTCATTTGTTTCTAGGTATTTTTTAATTTCCTCTTTGATTTCTTCAGTGATCACTTCGTTATTAAGTAGTGTATTGTTTAGCCTCCATGTGTTTGTATGTTTTACAGCTTTTTTCCTGTAATTGATATCTAGTCTCATAGCATTGTGGTCGGAAAAGATACTTGATACAATTTCAATTTTCTTAAATTTACCAAGGCTTGATTTGTGACCCAAGATATGATCTATCCTGGAGAATGTTCCATGAGCACTTGAGAAAAATGTGTATTCTGTTGTTTTTGGATGGAATGTCCTATAAATATCAATTAAGTCCATCTTGTTTAATGTATCATTTAAAGCTTGTGTTTCCTTATTTATTTTCATTTTGGATGACCTGTCCATTGGTGAAAGTGGGGTGTTAAAGTCCCCTACTATGATTGTGTTACTGTCGATTTCTCCTTTTATGGCTGTTAATATTTCCCTTATGTATTGAGGTGCTCCTATGTTTGGTGCATAAATATTTACAATTGTTATATCTTCTTCTTGGATTGATCCCTTGATCATTATGTAGTGTCCTTCTTTGTCTCTTCTAGTAGTCTTTATTTTAAAGTCTATTTTGTCTGATATGAGAATTGCTACTCCAGCTTTCTTTTGGTTTCCATTTGCATGGAATATCTTTTTCCATCCCCTTACTTTCAGTCTGTATGTATCTCTAGGTCTGAAGTGGGTCTCTTGTAGACAGCATATATATGGGTCTTGTTTTTGTATCCATTCAGCCAGTCTGTGTCTTTTGGTGGGAGCATTTAGTCCATTTACATTTAAGGTAATTATTGATATGTATGTTCCTATTCCCATTTTCTTAATTGTTTTGGGTTCGTTATTGTAGGTCTTTTCCTTCTGTTGTGTTTCTTGCCTAGAGAAGTTCCTTTAGCATTTGTTGTAAAGCTGGTTTGGTGGTGCTGAACTCTCTCAGCTTTTGCTTGTCTGTAAAGGTTTTAATTTCTCCATCAAATCTGAATGAGATCCTTGCTGGGTAGAGTAATCTTGGTTGCAGGTTTTTCTCCTTCATCACTTTAAGTATGTCCTGCCACTCCCTTCTGGCTTGTACAGTTTCTACTGAGAGATCAGCTGTTATCCTGATGGGGATTCCCTTGTGTGTTATTTGTTGTTTTTGCCTTGCTGCTTTTAATATGATTTCTTTGTGTTTAATTTTTGACAGTTTGATTAATATGTGTCTTGGTGTATTTCTCCTTGGATTTATTCTGTATGGGACTCTCTGTGCCTCCTGGACTTGATTAACTATTTCCTTTCCCATATTAGGGAAGTTTTCAACTATAATCTCTTCAAATATTTTCTCAGTCCCTTTCTTTTTCTCTTCT
This sequence comes from Mesoplodon densirostris, assembly GCF_025265405.1. Lineage (NCBI taxonomy): Eukaryota > Metazoa > Chordata > Mammalia > Artiodactyla > Ziphiidae > Mesoplodon > Mesoplodon densirostris. Next base: position 8,515,121 of record NW_026778195.1, on the reverse strand, counting down.
TCTTCTGGAACCCCTATAATTCGAATGTTGGTGCGTTTAATGTTGTCCCAGAGCTCTCTGAGACTGTCCTCTGTTCTTTTCATTCTTTTTTCTTTATTTTGCTGTGCAGCAGTTATTTCCACTATTTTATCTTCCACCTCACTTATCCGTTCTTCTGCCTCAGTTATTCTGCTATTGATCCCATCTAGAGTATTTTTTATTTCATTTATTGTGTTTTTAATCGATGCTTGATTCGTCTTTAGTTCTTCTAGGTCCTTGTTAACTGTTTCTTGCATTTTGTCTATTCTATTTCCAAGATTTTGGATCATCTTTACCATCATTATTCTGAATTCTTTTTCAGATAGACTGCCTATTACCTCTTCATTTGTTAGGTCTGGTGGGTTTTTATCTTGCTCCTTCTCCTGCTGTGTGTTTTTCTGTCTTCTCATTTTGCTTATGTTACTGTGTTTGGGGTCTCCTCTTTGCAGGCTGCAGGTTCGTAGTTCCCGTTGTTTTTGGTGTCTGTCCCCAGTGGCTAAGGTTGGTTTAGTGGGTTGTGTAGGCTTCTTGGTGGAGGGGACTACTGCCTGTGTTCTGGTGGATGAGGCTGGATCTTGTCTTTCTGGTGGGCAGGTCCACGTCTGGTGGTGTGTTTTGGGGTGTTTGCGGACTTTTTATGATTTGAGGCAGCCTCTCTGCTAATGGGTGGTGTTGTGTTCCTGTCTTGCTAGTTGTTTGGCATAGGGTGTCCAGCACTGTAGCTTGCTGGTCGTTGAGTGAAGCTGGGTGCTGGTGTTGAGATGGAGATCTCTGGAAGATTTTCGCCGTTTGATATTATGTGGAGCTGGGAGGTCTCTTGTGGACCAGTGTCCTGAAGTTCGCTCTCCCACCTCAGAGGCACAGCACTGACTCCTGGCTCCTCAATTTGGGATGATTTGTTGTCTATTCATGTATTCCACAGATGCAGGGTACATGAAGTTGATTGTGGAGCTTTAATCCGCTGCTTCTGAGGCTGCTGGTAGAGGTTTCCCTTTCTCTTCTTTGTTCTCACAGCTCCTGGGTCTCAGCTTTGGATTTGGCCCCGCCTCTGCGTGTAGGTCGCCGGAGGGCGTCTGTTCTTCGCTCAGACAGGACAGGGTTAAAGGAGCAGCCTCTTCGGGGACTCTGGCTCACTCAGGCCGGGCGGGAGGGAGGGGCACGGAGTGCGGGGCGTGCCTGCAGCGGCAGAGGTCGGCGTGATGTTGCACCAGCCCGGGGCGTGCCGTGCGTTCTCCCAGGGAAGCCGCCCCTGGATCCCGGGACCCCGGCAGTGGCAGGCTGCACAGGCTCCCGGAAGGGCGGTGTGGACAGTGTCCTGCGCTCGCAAACAGGCTTCTTTGCGGCGGCAGCAGCAGCCCCAGCGGCCCACGCCCGTCTCTGGGCTCCGCGCTTTCAGCCGCGACTCGCGCCCGTCTCTGGAGCTCCTTTACGCGGCGCTCTTAATCCCCTCTCCTCGCACACCAGGAAACCAAGAGGGAAGAAAAAGTCTCCTGCCTCTTCGGCAGCTCCAGAGTTTTCCCGGACTCCCTCCCGGCTAGCTGTGGCACATTAGCCCCCTTCAGGCTGAGTTCTCGCCGCCAGTCCCAGTCCTCTCCCTGCGCTCTGACCGAAGCCCGAGCCTCAGCTCCAGCGCCGCCCGCCCTGGCGGGGGAGCAGACAAGCCTCTCGGGCTGGTGAGTGCCGCTCGGCACCGCTCCTCTCTGCGGGAATCTCTCTGCTTTGCCCTACCCAGGTATGTGGGGAGTTTCTTGCCTTTTGGGAGGTCTGGGGTCTTCTGCCAGCGTTCAGTAGTTGTTCTGTAGGAGTTGTTGCACGTGTAGCTGTATTTCTGGTGTATCTGTGGGGAGGAAGGTGATCTCCGTGTCTTACTCTTCCGCCATCTTACCCGGAAGTCCTGATCCATGCCTTTTTCATCACAATGCCCCACGACCCCTGTAATCACAATGCTCCATGCCCTTGTCATCACAAAGCTCCATGACGCTTGTCATCAGAATGTTCCATGGACTTCTCATCACAATGTTCCATGCCCTTGTCATCACAATGCTCCAAGACCCCTGTAATCACAATGCTCCATGCCCTTGTCATCACGAAGCTCCATGACAAATGTCATCAGAATGTTCCATGGACTTCTCATCACAATGCTCCATGCCCTTGTCATCACAATGCTCCAAGACCCCTGTAATCACAATGCTCCATGCCCCTTTTCATCTCAATGCTCCATGAACCCTGTCATCACAATGCACCATGCGCATCATCATAATGCTTCAGTCTATTGTCATCACAATGAAATCAAAATGCTCCATGACCTCTGTCATCACAATGCTCCATACCCTCATGATCACAATGTTGCATAACACTTATCATCACAACACCGCATAACGCTCATCATCACAATTATCCATGGTCCTCTCATCACAATGCTCCATGACCTTTTTCATCACAATTCTCAATACACTTGTCATCACAATGCTCCCTGACACTTGTTGTCAGTATGCTCCATTAACCCTGTCATGACAAGGCTCCATGCCTTTTTCATCACAATGATCCATTCCCTTTCCATCACAATGCTCCAAGACCCCTGTAATCACAATGCTCCATGCCCTTGTCATCACAAAGCTCCATGATGCATGTCATCAGAATGTTCCATGGACTTCTCATCACAATGCTCCATGCCCTTGTCATCACAATGCTCCAAGACCCCTGTAATCACAATGCTCCATGCCCCTTTTCATCTCAATGCTCCATGAACCCTGTCATCACAATGCACCGTGCCCATCATCATAGTGCTTCAGGCTATTGTCATCACAATGAAATCAAAATGCTCCATGACCTCTGTCATCACAATGATCCAAACCCTGGTGATCACAATGTTGCATAACACTTATCATCAAAACACCCCATGACACTCATCATCACAATTATCCATGGTCTTCTCATCACAATGCTCCATGACCTTTGTCATCACAATTCTCAATACACTTGTCATCACAATGCTCCCTGACACTTTTCGTCAATATGCTCCATGAACCCTGTCATGACAAGGCTCCATGCCTTTTTCATCACAATGATCCATTCCCTTTTCATCGCAATGCTCCAAGACCCCTGTAATCACAATGCAACATGCCCTTGTCATCACAAAGCTCCATAACGCATGTCATCAGAATGTTCCATGGACTTCTCATCACAATGCTCCATGCCCTTGTCATCACAATGCTCCAAGACCCCTGTAATCACAATGCTCCATGCCCCTTTTCATCTCAATGCTCCATGAAACTTGTCATCACAATGCACCATGCCCATCATCATAATGCTTCAGGCTATTGTCATCACAATGAAATCAAAATGCTCCATGACCTCTGTCATCACAATGCTCCAAACCCTGGTTATCACAATGTTGCATAACACTTATCATCACAACACCCCATGATGCTCATCATCACATTTATCCATTGTCTTCTCATCACAATGCTCCATGACCTTTGTCCTCACAATGCTCAATACACTTGTCATCACAATGCTCCCTGACACTTGTCGTCAGTATGCTCCATGAACCCTGTCATGACAAGGCTCCATGCCTTTTTCATCACAGTGATCCATGCATTTTTCTTTCTTTTTTTTTTTTAGACGAGAATAGAAGGAGTTTTATTATAGAAAGTCACCCACAGTGAAATTCCTTTAACACAACTGAATGATGATTTCTGAAGAAGGGAAGCTTATGTAATCCCTTTTTAAAAAAAAATGGCAGCAAAATATACATAACATAAAATTTAACCTTTTAATTACTTTTAACTGTATTCATTGGCATTAAGTACATTCATATTGTTGCACAACCATTACCACCAACCATCTCCAGACCTTCATCTCCCAAAACTGAAACTCTGAACTCATTAAACACCAACTCCCCATTCCTCCCTTCCCAGCCCCTGGACAACACCATTCTACTTTCTGTCTCTGTGAATTTGACTACCCTAGATTTCTTATATAAGTGGAATCATACAATATTTGTCCTCTTGTGACTGGCTTATTTCACTTAGCATGATGTCTTTGAGCATAATGTCATCTGTGTTTTAGCATATCAGAATTTATTTCCTTTTTAAAGCTGAGTGATATTGTACTGTATACAGCACATTTTGTTTATCCATTCATCTGCTGATGGACATTTGTGTTGTTTCCACTTTTGATTGTTGAGAAAAATTGAATCCCTCTTTAATAAGATAAGTAATGGACAGTTATAATATCCAGTTGCAACCTTCTGCTTCTTATTTGGTACACATCCAAATGAGTTTTCCTTTAGTCTCTAGTGGGCAAATTACAAAGTAGTAAGCAAGCACAATTCCTCTGAACAAAGAAACCAGTTATAAAAATTTTCCTGCTTCCATTTCCTTCCCTTGTTGAATGTTTGCAAATTATCTGTGGAGAATAAAATTAAATGGTCATGCTTTTGAGGTGCCAGACTATAGGAACACCAGTGACAGTTCCAAGTCCAAGACTTTCCAAATGAAGGAAGGATTTCACATGGCTGAGAAATCGCCTGGCCAGCAGTGCTTGCTTTTCCAAGTGTCTCCAATGTATTCCAAGCATAATGCATTACTTACTATACCCCACTCTTTTTTTTTTGCTGTAAAAAGCTTTATGGTTTCCATTTGGTCCAAGGCTTGGGAGAGAGCTCCAGGGCAGTTAAAAAGCTGCCTAGTGGCTGCAGGGAGGGGCTTCAGGCAGAAACCCTGACGCCAGAGGGGATCCTCAAAGGTCGCTGGGCTCCAGAGGCACCTAGTCATGCTGGAGGGTGAGCCTTTCGAAGAGAGACCCACCCAGCCCAGCCTGGGGACCAGCCGGCCTGCGGAGGTTGGTCAGGTGGTCACCCATCTTCTTGATGAGTTTAATCTGCTCATCTAAGACAAGGCTCTCCAGGAAGTCACAGAGGCGGGGGTCTGCGTGGGCAGAACCCAGAGCACGCAGGTCCACAAGGGCCTGGTTCACGTTCTCCTCCACAAGCACGGCAGCTTCCATAGTATCCTGGGTTTTATCCCACTCATCTGGAGATGGCTTCTGCACATTCTAGAAGAAGGCGCGGCTGCCACGCTGGTTTTGTGTTTTCAAGAGATGCTTGGCTCCCTCGCACTTCTCCTTGGCCAATTCACAGAAAAAGTGGCCCATGCCCTCCAGGGCCACGTTGTCGCAGTCGAAATAGAAGCTCAGAGAGAGGGAGGTGTAGGAGGCCCTCAGCTGTGTGTCAGCCAGGGGGTTGACAGGGGCCTCCACCTCAGTGTGATAATTCTGACGAATCTGGAAACTCGTGGTTGATCGGTAGAAAGCAGTTAAGCTCAAAAAGTGGTGTTGGTTGGTCCCGGTGACCAAGGGGAGCTGAGTGGCTGATTCTGAAGGTTGTGACTGGAAAAAAGGTTGGAGGGTGACCAGAGGCTGGAGCAGGGGATGTCCATGTGGGTCTGTTCCACCCAAACACTACTGAAGCAAGAGACAGATCCAAAGCACTGCCTAGCACACTGCCTACACCCTAACCTCCTCTGCTGCAGTGAATGAATCTTATCAGTCCTTTTCTTAATTTTCTATTGCTGCATAACAAATGACTGCAAATTTCAAAGCTTAAGGCAGTACACACTCGTGAGCACACAGTTCTATGGGTCAGAAGTCTAGGTGGGTTCAACTACATCCTATGTATAAGATCACACAAGGCTGAAGCCAGGGTGTTGGCTGGGCTGGGCTGGGCTCTTATATGGAGGGTCTGGGAGATAATCTGCTTCCAAACTCATTCCCATTGTTGGCAGAATCTGGTTCCTTGAGGCTGTAGATCAGAGGTTCACTGTTTCCTTGCTGGCTGTCAGCAAGGGGTTGCTCTCTGCTTCTAAATGCTGCTTGCATTCCTTCTTTTTTTTTTCACTATATTTTTTTATTTTTTTTATTTTACAAATTTAATCAGTTATACATATACATATGTTCCCATATCCCCTCCCTTTTGCGTCTCCCTCCCACCCTCCCTATCCCACCCCTCCAGGCGGTCACAAAGAACCGAGCTGATCTCCCTGTGCTATGCGGCTGCTTCCCACTAGCTCTCTACCTTACATTTGGTAGTGTATATATGTCCATGCCGCTCTTTCACTTTGTCACAGCTTACCCTTCCCCCTCCCCATATCCTCAAGTCCATGCTCTAGTAGGTCTGTGTCTTTATTCCTGTCTTACCCCTATGTTCTTGATGACATTTTTTTCTTAAATTCCATATATATGTGTCAGCATACAGTATTTGTCTTTCTCTTTCTGACTTACTTCACTCTGTATGACAGACTCTAGGTCCATCCACCTCATTACAAATAGCTCAATTTCATTTCTTTTTATGGCTGAGTAATATTCCATTGTATATATGTGCCACATCTTCTTTATCCATTCATCCGATGATGGACACTTAGGTTGTTTCCATCTCCGGGCTATTGTAAATAGGGCTGCTATGAACATTTTGGTACATGTCTCTTTTTGAATTATGGTTTTCTCAGGGTATATGCCTAGTAGTGGGATTGCTGGGTCATATGGTAGTTCTATTTGTAGTTTTTTAAGGAACCTCCATACCGTTCTCCATAGTGGCTGTACCAATTCACATTCCCACCAGCAGTGCAAGAGTGTTCCCTTTTTTCCACACCCTCTCCAGCATTTATTGTTTCTAGATTTTTTGATGATGGCCATTCTGACTGGTGTGAGATGATATCTCATTGTAGTTTTGATTTGCATTTCTCTAATGAGTAAAGATGTTGAGCATCCTTTCATGTGTTTGTTGGCTGTCTGTATATCTTCTGTGGAGAAATGTCTATTTAGGTCTTCTGCCCATTTTTGGATTGGGTTGTTTGTTTTTTTGCTATTGAGCTGCATGAGCTGCTTATAAATTTTGGAGATTAATCCTTTGTCAGTTGCTTCATTTGCAAATATTTTCTCCCATTCTGAGGGTTGTCTTTTGGTCTTGTTTATGGTTTCCTTTGCTGTGGAAAAGCTTTGAAGTTTCATTAGGTCCCATGTGTTTATCTTTGTCTTTATTTCCATTTCTCTAGGAGATGGGTCAAAAAGGATCTTGCTGTGATTTATGTCATAGAGTGTTCTGCCTATGTTTTCCTCTAAGAGTTTGATAGTTTCTGGCCTTACATTTAGGTCTTTAATCCATTTTGAGCTAATTTTTGTGTATGGTGTTAGGGAGTGATCTAATCTCATACTTTTACATGTCCCTGTCCAGTTTTCCCAGCACCACTTATTGAAGAGACTGTCCTTTCTCCACTGTACATTCCTGCCTCCTTTATCAAAGATAAGGTGACCATATGTCCGTGGGTTTATCTCTGGGCTTTCTATCCTGTTCCATTGATCTATCTTTCTGTTTTTGTGCCAGTACCATACTGTCTTGATTACTGTAGCTTTGTAGTATAGTCTGAAGTCAGGGAGCCTGATTCCTCCAGCTCCATTTTTCGTTCTCAAGATTGCTTTGGCTATTCGGGGTCTTTTGTGTTTCCATACAAATTGTGAAATTTTTTGTTCTAGTTCTGTGAAAAATGCCATTGGTAGTTTGATAGGTATTGCATTGAATCTGTAGATTGCTTTGGGTAGTAGAGTCATTTTCACAATGTTGATTCTTCCAATCCAAGAACATGGTACATCTCTCCATCTATTTGTATCATCTTTAATTTCTTTCATCAGTGTCTTATAATTTTCTGCATACAGGTCTTTTGTCTCCTTAGGTAGGTTTATTCCTAGATATTTTTTTTCTTTTTGTTGCAATGGTAAATGGGAGTGTTTCCTTGATTTCACTTTCAGATTTTTCATCATTAGTATATAGGAATGCCAGAGATTTCTGTGCATTAATTTTGTATCCTGCAACTTTACCAAATTCATTGATTAGCTCTAGTAGTTTTCTGGTAGCATCTTTAGGATTCTCTATGTATAGTATCATGTCATCTGCAAACAGTGACAGCTTTACTTCTTCTTTTCCCATTTGGATTCCTTTTATTTCCTTTTCTTCTCTGATTGCTGTGGCTAAAACTTCCAAAACTATGTTAAATAAGAGTGGTGAGAGTGGGCAACCTTGTCTTGTTCCTGATCTTAGTGGAAATGGTTTCAGTTTTTCACCATTGAGGACGATGCTGGCTGTGGGTTTGTCATATATGGCCTTTATTATGTTGAGGAAAGTTCCCTCTATGCCTACTTTCTGCAGGGTTTTTATCATAAATGGGTGTTGAATTTTGTCAAAAGCTTTCTCTGCATCTATTGAGATGATCATATGGTTTTTCTCCTTCAACTTGTTAATATGGTGTATCACATTGATTGATTTGCGTATATTGAAGAATCCCTGCATTCCTGGAATAAACCCCACTTGATCATGGTGTATGATCCTTTTAATGTGCTGTTGGATTCTGTTTGCTAGTATTTTGTTGAGGATTTTTGCATCTATGTTCATCAGTGATATTGGCCTGTAGTTTTCTTTCTTTGTGACATCCTTGTCTGGTTTTGGTATCAAGGTGATGGTGGCCTCGTAGAATGAGTTTGGGAGTGTTCCTCCCTCTGCTATATTTTGGAAGAGTTTGAGAAGGATAGGTGTTAGCTCTTCTCTAAATGCTTGATAGAATTCGCCTGTGAAGCCATCTGGTCCTGGGCTTTTGTTTGTTGGAAGATTTTTAATCACAGTTTCAATTTCAGTGCTTGTGATTGGTCTATTCATATTTTCTATTTCTTCCTGAGTCAGTCTTGGCAGGTTGTGCATTTCTAAGAATTTGTCCATTTCTTCCAGGTTGTCCATTTTATTGGCATAGAGTTGCTTATAGTAATCTCTCATGATCTTTTGTATTTCTGCAGTGTCAGTTGTTACTTCTCCTTTTTCATTTCTAATTCTATTGATTTGAGTCTTCTCCCTTTTTTTCTTGATGAGTCTGGCTAATGGTTTATCAATTTTGTTTATCTTCTCAAAGAACCAGCTTTTAGTTTTATTGATCTTTGCTATCGTTTCCTTCATTTCTTTTTCATTTATTTCTGATCTGATTTTTATGATTTCTTTCCTTCTGCTAACTTTGGGATGTTTTTGTTCTTCTTTCTCTAATTGCTTTAGGTGCAAGGTTAGGTTGTTTATTCGAGATATTTCCTGTTTCTTAAGGTGTGATTGAATTGCCATAAACTTCCCTCTTAGAACTGCTTTTGCTGCATCCCATAGGTTTTGGGTCGTCGTGTCTCCATTGTCATTTGTTTCTAGGTATTTTTTAATTTCCTCTTTGATTTCTTCAGTGATCACTTCGTTATTAAGTAGTGTATTGTTTAGCCTCCATGTGTTTGTATGTTTTACAGCTTTTTTCCTGTAATTGATATCTAGTCTCATAGCATTGTGGTCGGAAAAGATACTTGATACAATTTCAATTTTCTTAAATTTACCAAGGCTTGATTTGTGACCCAAGATATGATCTATCCTGGAGAATGTTCCATGAGCACTTGAGAAAAATGTGTATTCTGTTGTTTTTGGATGGAATGTCCTATAAATATCAATTAAGTCCATCTTGTTTAATGTATCATTTAAAGCTTGTGTTTCCTTATTTATTTTCATTTTGGATGACCTGTCCATTGGTGAAAGTGGGGTGTTAAAGTCCCCTACTATGATTGTGTTACTGTCGATTTCTCCTTTTATGGCTGTTAATATTTCCCTTATGTATTGAGGTGCTCCTATGTTTGGTGCATAAATATTTACAATTGTTATATCTTCTTCTTGGATTGATCCCTTGATCATTATGTAGTGTCCTTCTTTGTCTCTTCTAGTAGTCTTTATTTTAAAGTCTATTTTGTCTGATATGAGAATTGCTACTCCAGCTTTCTTTTGGTTTCCATTTGCATGGAATATCTTTTTCCATCCCCTTACTTTCAGTCTGTATGTATCTCTAGGTCTGAAGTGGGTCTCTTGTAGACAGCATATATATGGGTCTTGTTTTTGTATCCATTCAGCCAGTCTGTGTCTTTTGGTGGGAGCATTTAGTCCATTTACATTTAAGGTAATTATTGATATGTATGTTCCTATTCCCATTTTCTTAATTGTTTTGGGTTCGTTATTGTAGGTCTTTTCCTTCTGTTGTGTTTCTTGCCTAGAGAAGTTCCTTTAGCATTTGTTGTAAAGCTGGTTTGGTGGTGCTGAACTCTCTCAGCTTTTGCTTGTCTGTAAAGGTTTTAATTTCTCCATCAAATCTGAATGAGATCCTTGCTGGGTAGAGTAATCTTGGTTGCAGGTTTTTCTCCTTCATCACTTTAAGTATGTCCTGCCACTCCCTTCTGGCTTGTACAGTTTCTACTGAGAGATCAGCTGTTATCCTGATGGGGATTCCCTTGTGTGTTATTTGTTGTTTTTGCCTTGCTGCTTTTAATATGATTTCTTTGTGTTTAATTTTTGACAGTTTGATTAATATGTGTCTTGGTGTATTTCTCCTTGGATTTATTCTGTATGGGACTCTCTGTGCCTCCTGGACTTGATTAACTATTTCCTTTCCCATATTAGGGAAGTTTTCAACTATAATCTCTTCAAATATTTTCTCAGTCCCTTTCTTTTTCTCTTCTTCTTCTGGAACCCCTATAATTCGAATGTTGGTGCGTTTAATGTTGTCCCAGAGCTCTCTGAGACTGTCCTCTGTTCTTTTCATTCTTTTTTCTTTATTTTGCTGTGCAGCAGTTATTTCCACTATTTTATCTTCCACCTCACTTATCCGTTCTTCTGCCTCAGTTATTCTGCTATTGATCCCATCTAGAGTATTTTTTATTTCATTTATTGTGTTTTTAATCGATGCTTGATTCGTCTTTAGTTCTTCTAGGTCCTTGTTAACTGTTTCTTGCATTTTGTCTATTCTATTTCCAAGATTTTGGATCATCTTTACCATCATTATTCTGAATTCTTTTTCAGATAGACTGCCTATTACCTCTTCATTTGTTAGGTCTGGTGGGTTTTTATCTTACTCCTTCTCCTGCTGTGTGTTTTTCTGTCTTCTCATTTTGCTTATGTTACTGTGTTTGGGGTCTCCTCTTTGCAGGCTGCAGGTTCGTAGTTCCCGTTGTTTTTGGTGTCTGTCCCCAGTGGCTAAGGTTGGTTTAGTGGGTTGTGTAGGCTTCTTGGTGGAGGGGACTACTGCCTGTGTTCTGGTGGATGAGGCTGGATCTTGTCTTTCTGGTGGGCAGGTCCACGTCTGGTGGTGTGTTTTGGGGTGTTTGCGGACTTTTTATGATTTGAGGCAGCCTCTCTGCTAATGGGTGGTGTTGTGTTCCTGTCTTGCTAGTTGTTTGGCATAGGGTGTCCAGCACTGTAGCTTGCTGGTCGTTGAGTGAAGCTGGGTGCTGGTGTTGAGATGGAGATCTCTGGAAGATTTTCGCCGTTTGATATTATGTGGAGCTGGGAGGTCTCTTGTGGACCAGTGTCCTGAAGTTCGCTCTCCCACCTCAGAGGCACAGCACTGACTCCTGGCTCCTCAATTTGGGATGATTTGTTGTCTATTCATGTATTCCACAGATGCAGGGTACATGAAGTTGATTGTGGAGCTTTAATCCGCTGCTTCTGAGGCTGCTGGTAGAGGTTTCCCTTTCTCTTCTTTGTTCTCACAGCTCCTGGGTCTCAGCTTTGGATTTGGCCCCGCCTCTGCGTGTAGGTCGCCGGAGGGCGTCTGTTCTTCGCTCAGACAGGACAGGGTTAAAGGAGCAGCCTCTTCGGGGACTCTGGCTCACTCAGGCCGGGCGGGAGGGAGGGGCACGGAGTGCGGGGCGTGCCTGCAGCGGCAGAGGTCGGCGTGATGTTGCACCAGCCCGGGGCGTGCCGTGCGTTCTCCCAGGGAAGCCGCCCCTGGATCCCGGGACCCCGGCAGTGGCAGGCTGCACAGGCTCCCGGAAGGGCGGTGTGGACAGTGTCCTGCGCTCGCAAACAGGCTTCTTTGTGGCGGCAGCAGCAGCCCCAGCGGCCCACGCCCGTCTCTGGGCTCCGCACTTTCAGCCGCGACTCGCGCCCGTCTCTGGAGCTCCTTTACGCGGCGCTCTTAATCCCCTCTCCTCGCACACCAGGAAACCAAGAGGGAAGAAAAAGTCTCCTGCCTCTTCGGCAGCTCCAGAGTTTTCCCGGACTCCCTCCCGGCTAGCTGTGGCACATTAGCCCCCTTCAGGCTGAGTTCTCGCCGCCAGTCCCAGTCCTCTCCCTGCGCTCTGACCGAAGCCCGAGCCTCAGCTCCAGCGCCGCCCGCCCTGGCAGGGGAGCAGACAAGCCTCTCGGGCTGGTGAGTGCCGCTCGGCACCGCTCCTCTCTGCGGGAATCTCTCTGCTTTGCCCTACCCAGGTATGTGGGGAGTTTCTTGCCTTTTGGGAGGTCTGGGGTCTTCTGCCAGCGTTCAGTAGTTGTTCTGTAGGAGTTGTTGCACGTGTAGCTGTATTTCTGGTGTATCTGTGGGGAGGAAGGTGATCTCCGTGTCTTACTCTTCCGCCATCTTACCCGGAAGTCCTGATCCATGCCTTTTTCATCACAATGCCCCACGACCCCTGTAATCACAATGCTCCATGCCCTTGTCATCACAAAGCTCCATGACGCTTGTCATCAGAATGTTCCATGGACTTCTCATCACAATGTTCCATGCCCTTGTCATCACAATGCTCCAAGACCCCTGTAATCACAATGCTCCATGCCCTTGTCATCACGAAGCTCCATGACAAATGTCATCAGAATGTTCCATGGACTTCTCATCACAATGCTCCATGCCCTTGTCATCACAATGCTCCAAGACCCCTGTAATCACAATGCTCCATGCCCCTTTTCATCTCAATGCTCCATGAACCCTGTCATCACAATGCACCATGTGCATCATCATAATGCTTCAGTCTATTGTCATCACAATGAAATCAAAATGCTCCATGACCTCTGTCATCACAATGCTCCATACCCTCATGATCACAATGTTGCATAACACTTATCATCACAACACCGCATAACGCTCATCATCACAATTATCCATGGTCCTCTCATCACAATGCTCCATGAACTTTTTCATCACAATTCTCAATACACTTGTCATCACAATGCTCCCTGACACTTGTTGTCAGTATGCTCCATTAACCCTGTCATGACAAGGCTCCATGCCTTTTTCATCACAATGATCCATTCCCTTTCCATCACAATGCTCCAAGACCCCTGTAATCACAATGCTCCATGCCCTTGTCATCACAAAGCTCCATGATGCATGTCATCAGAATGTTCCATGGACTTCTCATCACAATGCTCCATGCCCTTGTCATCACAATGCTCCAAGACCCCTGTAATCACAATGCTCCATGCCCCTTTTCATCTCAATGCTCCATGAACCCTGTCATCACAATGCACCGTGCCCATCATCATAGTGCTTCAGGCTATTGTCATCACAATGAAATCAAAATGCTCCATGACCTCTGTCATCACAATGATCCAAACCCTGGTGATCACAATGTTGCATAACACTTATCATCAAAACACCCCATGACACTCATCATCACAATTATCCATGGTCTTCTCATCACAATGCTCCATGACCTTTGTCATCACAATTCTCAATACACTTGTCATCACAATGCTCCCTGACACTTTTCGTCAATATGCTCCATGAACCCTGTCATGACAAGGCTCCATGCCTTTTTCATCACAATGATCCATTCCCTTTTCATCGCAATGCTCCAAGACCCCTGTAATCACAATGCAACATACCCTTGTCATCACAAAGCTCCATAACGCATGTCATCAGAATGTTCCATGGACTTCTCATCACAATGCTCCATGCCCTTGTCATCACAATGCTCCAAGACCCCTGTAATCACAATGCTCCATGCCCCTTTTCATCTCAATGCTCCATGAAACTTGTCATCACAATGCACCATGCCCATCATCATAATGCTTCAGGCTATTGTCATCACAATGAAATCAAAATGCTCCATGACCTCTGTCATCACAATGCTCCAAACCCTGGTTATCACAATGTTGCATAACACTTATCATCACAACACCCCATGATGCTCATCATCACATTTATCCATTGTCTTCTCATCACAATGCTCCATGACCTTTGTCCTCACAATGCTCAATACACTTGTCATCACAATGCTCCCTGACACTTGTCGTCAGTATGCTCCATGAACCCTGGCATGACAAGGCTCCATGCCTTTTTCATCACAGTGATCCATGCATTTTTCTTTCTTTTTTTTTTTTAGACGAGAATAGAAGGAGTTTTATTATAGAAAGTCACCCACAGTGAAATTCCTTTAACACAACTGAATGATGATTTCTGAAGAAGGGAAGCTTATGTAATCCCTTTTTTAAAAAAAAATGGCAGCAAAATATACATAACATAAAATTTAACCTTTTAATTACTTTTAACTGTATTCATTGGCATTAAGTACATTCATATTGTTGCACAACCATTACCACCAACCATCTCCAGACCTTCATCTCCCAAAACTGAAACTCTGAACTCATTAAACACCAACTCCCCATTCCTCCCTTCCCAGCCCCTGGACAACACCATTCTACTTTCTGTCTCTGTGAATTTGACTACCCTAGATTTCTTATATAAGTGGAATCATACAATATTTGTCCTCTTGTGACTGGCTTATTTCACTTAGCATGATGTCTTTGAGCATAATGTCATCTGTGTTTTAGCATATCAGAATTTATTTCCTTTTTAAAGCTGAGTGATATTGTACTGTATACAGCACATTTTGTTTATCCATTCATCTGCTGATGGACATTTGTGTTGTTTCCACTTTTGATTGTTGAGAAAAATTGAATCCCTCTTTAATAAGATAAGTAATGGACAGTTATAATATCCAGTTGCAACCTTCTGCTTCTTATTTGGTACACATCCAAATGAGTTTTCCTTTAGTCTCTAGTGGGCAAATTACAAAGTAGTAAGCAAGCACAATTCCTCTGAACAAAGAAACCAGTTATAAAAATTTTCCTGCTTCCATTTCCTTCCCTTGTTGAATGTTTGCAAATTATCTGTGGAGAATAAAATTAAATGGTCATGCTTTTGAGGTGCCAGACTATAGGAACACCAGTGACAGTTCCAAGTCCAAGACTTTCCAAATGAAGGAAGGATTTCACATGGCTGAGAAATCGCCTGGCCAGCAGTGCTTGCTTTTCCAAGTGTCTCCAATGTATTCCAAGCATAATGCATTACTTACTATACCCCACTCTTTTTTTTTGCTGTAAAAAGCTTTATGGTTTCCATTTGGTCCAAGGCTTGGGAGAGAGCTCCAGGGCAGTTAAAAAGCTGCCTAGTGGCTGCAGGGAGGGGCTTCAGGCAGAAACCCTGACGCCAGAGGGGATCCTCAAAGGTCGCTGGGCTCCAGAGGCACCTAGTCATGCTGGAGGGTGAGCCTTTCGAAGAGAGACCCACCCAGCCCAGCCTGGGGACCAGCCGGCCTGCGGAGGTTGGTCAGGTGGTCACCCATCTTCTTGATGAGTTTAATCTGCTCATCTAAGACAAGGCTCTCCAGGAAGTCACAGAGGCGGGGGTCTGCGTGGGCAGAACCCAGAGCACGCAGGTCCACAAGGGCCTGGTTCACGTTCTCCTCCACAAGCACGGCAGCTTCCATAGTATCCTGGGTTTTATCCCACTCATCTGGAGATGGCTTCTGCACATTCTAGAAGAAGGCGCGGCTGCCACGCTG
Organism: Mesoplodon densirostris; assembly: GCF_025265405.1. Classification (NCBI taxonomy): domain Eukaryota; kingdom Metazoa; phylum Chordata; class Mammalia; order Artiodactyla; family Ziphiidae; genus Mesoplodon; species Mesoplodon densirostris. Next base: position 8,499,431 of record NW_026778195.1, on the reverse strand, counting down.
GTTTTGTGTTTTCAAGAGATGCTTGGCTCCCTCGCACTTCTCCTTGGCCAATTCACAGAAAAAGTGGCCCATGCCCTCCAGGGCCACGTTGTCGCAGTCGAAATAGAAGCTCAGAGAGAGGGAGGTGTAGGAGGCCCTCAGCTGTGTGTCAGCCAGGGGGTTGACAGGGGCCTCCACCTCAGTGTGATAATTCTGACGAATCTGGAAACTCGTGGTTGATCGGTAGAAAGCAGTTAAGCTCAAAAAGTGGTGTTGGTTGGTCCCGGTGACCAAGGGGAGCTGAGTGGCTGATTCTGAAGGTTGTGACTGGAAAAAAGGTTGGAGGGTGACCAGAGGCTGGAGCAGGGGATGTCCATGTGGGTCTGTTCCACCCAAACACTACTGAAGCAAGAGACAGATCCAAAGCACTGCCTAGCACACTGCCTACACCCTAACCTCCTCTGCTGCAGTGAATGAATCTTATCAGTCCTTTTCTTAATTTTCTATTGCTGCATAACAAATGACTGCAAATTTCAAAGCTTAAGGCAGTACACACTGGTGAGCACACAGTTCTATGGGTCAGAAGTCTAGGTGGGTTCAACTACATCCTATGTATAAGATCACACAAGGCTGAAGCCAGGGTGTTGGCTGGGCTGGGCTGGGCTCTTATATGGAGGGTCTGGGAGATAATCTGCTTCCAAACTCATTCCCATTGTTGGCAGAATCTGGTTCCTTGAGGCTGTAGATCAGAGGTTCACTGTTTCCTTGCTGGCTGTCAGCAAGGGGTTGCTCTCTGCTTCTAAATGCTGCTTGCATTCCTTCTTTTTTTTTTCACTATATTTTTTTATTTTTTTTATTTTACAAATTTAATCAGTTATACATATACATATGTTCCCATATCCCCTCCCTTTTGCGTCTCCCTCCCACCCTCCCTATCCCACCCCTCCAGGCGGTCACAAAGAACCGAGCTGATCTCCCTGTGCTATGCGGCTGCTTCCCACTAGCTCTCTACCTTACATTTGGTAGTGTATATATGTCCATGCCGCTCTTTCACTTTGTCACAGCTTACCCTTCCCCCTCCCCATATCCTCAAGTCCATGCTCTAGTAGGTCTGTGTCTTTATTCCTGTCTTACCCCTATGTTCTTGATGACATTTTTTTCTTAAATTCCATATATATGTGTCAGCATACAGTATTTGTCTTTCTCTTTCTGACTTACTTCACTCTGTATGACAGACTCTAGGTCCATCCACCTCATTACAAATAGCTCAATTTCATTTCTTTTTATGGCTGAGTAATATTCCATTGTATATATGTGCCACATCTTCTTTATCCATTCATCCGATGATGGACACTTAGGTTGTTTCCATCTCCGGGCTATTGTAAATAGGGCTGCTATGAACATTTTGGTACATGTCTCTTTTTGAATTATGGTTTTCTCAGGGTATATGCCTAGTAGTGGGATTGCTGGGTCATATGGTAGTTCTATTTGTAGTTTTTTAAGGAACCTCCATACCGTTCTCCATAGTGGCTGTACCAATTCACATTCCCACCAGCAGTGCAAGAGTGTTCCCTTTTTTCCACACCCTCTCCAGCATTTATTGTTTCTAGATTTTTTGATGATGGCCATTCTGACTGGTGTGAGATGATATCTCATTGTAGTTTTGATTTGCATTTCTCTAATGAGTAAAGATGTTGAGCATCCTTTCATGTGTTTGTTGGCTGTCTGTATATCTTCTGTGGAGAAATGTCTATTTAGGTCTTCTGCCCATTTTTGGATTGGGTTGTTTGTTTTTTTGCTATTGAGCTGCATGAGCTGCTTATAAATTTTGGAGATTAATCCTTTGTCAGTTGCTTCATTTGCAAATATTTTCTCCCATTCTGAGGGTTGTCTTTTGGTCTTGTTTATGGTTTCCTTTGCTGTGGAAAAGCTTTGAAGTTTCATTAGGTCCCATGTGTTTATCTTTGTCTTTATTTCCATTTCTCTAGGAGATGGGTCAAAAAGGATCTTGCTGTGATTTATGTCATAGAGTGTTCTGCCTATGTTTTCCTCTAAGAGTTTGATAGTTTCTGGCCTTACATTTAGGTCTTTAATCCATTTTGAGCTAATTTTTGTGTATGGTGTTAGGGAGTGATCTAATCTCATACTTTTACATGTCCCTGTCCAGTTTTCCCAGCACCACTTATTGAAGAGACTGTCCTTTCTCCACTGTACATTCCTGCCTCCTTTATCAAAGATAAGGTGACCATATGTCCGTGGGTTTATCTCTGGGCTTTCTATCCTGTTCCATTGATCTATCTTTCTGTTTTTGTGCCAGTACCATACTGTCTTGATTACTGTAGCTTTGTAGTATAGTCTGAAGTCAGGGAGCCTGATTCCTCCAGCTCCATTTTTCGTTCTCAAGATTGCTTTGGCTATTCGGGGTCTTTTGTGTTTCCATACAAATTGTGAAATTTTTTGTTCTAGTTCTGTGAAAAATGCCATTGGTAGTTTGATAGGTATTGCATTGAATCTGTAGATTGCTTTGGGTAGTAGAGTCATTTTCACAATGTTGATTCTTCCAATCCAAGAACATGGTACATCTCTCCATCTATTTGTATCATCTTTAATTTCTTTCATCAGTGTCTTATAATTTTCTGCATACAGGTCTTTTGTCTCCTTAGGTAGGTTTATTCCTAGATATTTTTTTTCTTTTTGTTGCAATGGTAAATGGGAGTGTTTCCTTGATTTCACTTTCAGATTTTTCATCATTAGTATATAGGAATGCCAGAGATTTCTGTGCATTAATTTTGTATCCTGCAACTTTACCAAATTCATTGATTAGCTCTAGTAGTTTTCTGGTAGCATCTTTAGGATTCTCTATGTATAGTATCATGTCATCTGCAAACAGTGACAGCTTTACTTCTTCTTTTCCCATTTGGATTCCTTTTATTTCCTTTTCTTCTCTGATTGCTGTGGCTAAAACTTCCAAAACTATGTTAAATAAGAGTGGTGAGAGTGGGCAACCTTGTCTTGTTCCTGATCTTAGTGGAAATGGTTTCAGTTTTTCACCATTGAGGACGATGCTGGCTGTGGGTTTGTCATATATGGCCTTTATTATGTTGAGGAAAGTTCCCTCTATGCCTACTTTCTGCAGGGTTTTTATCATAAATGGGTGTTGAATTTTGTCAAAAGCTTTCTCTGCATCTATTGAGATGATCATATGGTTTTTCTCCTTCAACTTGTTAATATGGTGTATCACATTGATTGATTTGCGTATATTGAAGAATCCCTGCATTCCTGGAATAAACCCCACTTGATCATGGTGTATGATCCTTTTAATGTGCTGTTGGATTCTGTTTGCTAGTATTTTGTTGAGGATTTTTGCATCTATGTTCATCAGTGATATTGGCCTGTAGTTTTCTTTCTTTGTGACATCCTTGTCTGGTTTTGGTATCAAGGTGATGGTGGCCTCGTAGAATGAGTTTGGGAGTGTTCCTCCCTCTGCTATATTTTGGAAGAGTTTGAGAAGGATAGGTGTTAGCTCTTCTCTAAATGCTTGATAGAATTCGCCTGTGAAGCCATCTGGTCCTGGGCTTTTGTTTGTTGGAAGATTTTTAATCACAGTTTCAATTTCAGTGCTTGTGATTGGTCTATTCATATTTTCTATTTCTTCCTGAGTCAGTCTTGGCAGGTTGTGCATTTCTAAGAATTTGTCCATTTCTTCCAGGTTGTCCATTTTATTGGCATAGAGTTGCTTATAGTAATCTCTCATGATCTTTTGTATTTCTGCAGTGTCAGTTGTTACTTCTCCTTTTTCATTTCTAATTCTATTGATTTGAGTCTTCTCCCTTTTTTTCTTGATGAGTCTGGCTAATGGTTTATCAATTTTGTTTATCTTCTCAAAGAACCAGCTTTTAGTTTTATTGATCTTTGCTATCGTTTCCTTCATTTCTTTTTCATTTATTTCTGATCTGATTTTTATGATTTCTTTCCTTCTGCTAACTTTGGGATGTTTTTGTTCTTCTTTCTCTAATTGCTTTAGGTGCAAGGTTAGGTTGTTTATTCGAGATATTTCCTGTTTCTTAAGGTGTGATTGAATTGCCATAAACTTCCCTCTTAGAACTGCTTTTGCTGCATCCCATAGGTTTTGGGTCGTCGTGTCTCCATTGTCATTTGTTTCTAGGTATTTTTTAATTTCCTCTTTGATTTCTTCAGTGATCACTTCGTTATTAAGTAGTGTATTGTTTAGCCTCCATGTGTTTGTATGTTTTACAGCTTTTTTCCTGTAATTGATATCTAGTCTCATAGCATTGTGGTCGGAAAAGATACTTGATACAATTTCAATTTTCTTAAATTTACCAAGGCTTGATTTGTGACCCAAGATATGATCTATCCTGGAGAATGTTCCATGAGCACTTGAGAAAAATGTGTATTCTGTTGTTTTTGGATGGAATGTCCTATAAATATCAATTAAGTCCATCTTGTTTAATGTATCATTTAAAGCTTGTGTTTCCTTATTTATTTTCATTTTGGATGACCTGTCCATTGGTGAAAGTGGGGTGTTAAAGTCCCCTACTATGATTGTGTTACTGTCGATTTCTCCTTTTATGGCTGTTAATATTTCCCTTATGTATTGAGGTGCTCCTATGTTTGGTGCATAAATATTTACAATTGTTATATCTTCTTCTTGGATTGATCCCTTGATCATTATGTAGTGTCCTTCTTTGTCTCTTCTAGTAGTCTTTATTTTAAAGTCTATTTTGTCTGATATGAGAATTGCTACTCCAGCTTTCTTTTGGTTTCCATTTGCATGGAATATCTTTTTCCATCCCCTTACTTTCAGTCTGTATGTATCTCTAGGTCTGAAGTGGGTCTCTTGTAGACAGCATATATATGGGTCTTGTTTTTGTATCCATTCAGCCAGTCTGTGTCTTTTGGTGGGAGCATTTAGTCCATTTACATTTAAGGTAATTATTGATATGTATGTTCCTATTCCCATTTTCTTAATTGTTTTGGGTTCGTTATTGTAGGTCTTTTCCTTCTGTTGTGTTTCTTGCCTAGAGAAGTTCCTTTAGCATTTGTTGTAAAGCTGGTTTGGTGGTGCTGAACTCTCTCAGCTTTTGCTTGTCTGTAAAGGTTTTAATTTCTCCATCAAATCTGAATGAGATCCTTGCTGGGTAGAGTAATCTTGGTTGCAGGTTTTTCTCCTTCATCACTTTAAGTATGTCCTGCCACTCCCTTCTGGCTTGTACAGTTTCTACTGAGATATCAGCTGTTATCCTGATGGGGATTCCCTTGTGTGTTATTTGTTGTTTTTGCCTTGCTGCTTTTAATATGATTTCTTTGTGTTTAATTTTTGACAGTTTGATTAATATGTGTCTTGGTGTATTTCTCCTTGGATTTATTCTGTATGGGACTCTCTGTGCCTCCTGGACTTGATTAACTATTTCCTTTCCCATATTAGGGAAGTTTTCAACTATAATCTCTTCAAATATTTTCTCAGTCCCTTTCTTTTTCTCTTCTTCTTCTGGAACCCCTATAATTCGAATGTTGGTGCGTTTAATGTTGTCCCAGAGCTCTCTGAGACTGTCCTCTGTTCTTTTCATTCTTTTTTCTTTATTTTGCTGTGCAGCAGTTATTTCCACTATTTTATCTTCCACCTCACTTATCCGTTCTTCTGCCTCAGTTATTCTGCTATTGATCCCATCTAGAGTATTTTTTATTTCATTTATTGTGTTTTTAATCGATGCTTGATTCGTCTTTAGTTCTTCTAGGTCCTTGTTAACTGTTTCTTGCATTTTGTCTATTCTATTTCCAAGATTTTGGATCATCTTTACCATCATTATTCTGAATTCTTTTTCAGATAGACTGCCTATTACCTCTTCATTTGTTAGGTCTGGTGGGTTTTTATCTTGCTCCTTCTCCTGCTGTGTGTTTTTCTGTCTTCTCATTTTGCTTATGTTACTGTGTTTGGGGTCTCCTCTTTGCAGGCTGCAGGTTCGTAGTTCCCGTTGTTTTTGGTGTCTGTCCCCAGTGGCTAAGGTTGGTTTAGTGGGTTGTGTAGGCTTCTTGGTGGAGGGGACTACTGCCTGTGTTCTGGTGGATGAGGCTGGATCTTGTCTTTCTGGTGGGCAGGTCCACGTCTGGTGGTGTGTTTTGGGGTGTTTGCGGACTTTTTATGATTTGAGGCAGCCTCTCTGCTAATGGGTGGTGTTGTGTTCCTGTCTTGCTAGTTGTTTGGCATAGGGTGTCCAGCACTGTAGCTTGCTGGTCGTTGAGTGAAGCTGGGTGCTGGTGTTGAGATGGAGATCTCTGGAAGATTTTCGCCGTTTGATATTATGTGGAGCTGGGAGGTCTCTTGTGGACCAGTGTCCTGAAGTTCGCTCTCCCACCTCAGAGGCACAGCACTGACTCCTGGCTCCTCAATTTGGGATGATTTGTTGTCTATTCATGTATTCCACAGATGCAGGGTACATGAAGTTGATTGTGGAGCTTTAATCCGCTGCTTCTGAGGCTGCTGGGAGAGGTTTCCCTTTCTCTTCTTTGTTCTCACAGCTCCTGGGTCTCAGCTTTGGATTTCGCCCCGCCTCTGCGTGTAGGTCGCCGGAGGGCGTCTGTTCTTCGCTCAGACAGGACAGGGTTAAAGGAGCAGCCTCTTCGGGGACTCTGGCTCACTCAGGCCGGGCGGGAGGGAGGGGCACGGAGTGCGGGGCGTGCCTGCAGCGGCAGAGGTCGGCGTGATGTTGCACCAGCCTGGGGCGTGCCGTGCGTTCTCCCAGGGAAGCCGCCCCTGGATCCCGGGACCCCGGCAGTGGCAGGCTGCACAGGCTCCCGGAAGGGCGGTGTGGACAGTGTCCTGCGCTCGCAAACAGGCTTCTTTGCGGCGGCAGCAGCAGCCCCAGCGGCCCACGCCCGTCTCTGGGCTCCGCGCTTTCAGCCGCGACTCGCGCCCGTCTCTGGAGCTCCTTTACGCGGCGCTCTTAATCCCCTCTCCTCGCACACCAGGAAACCAAGAGGGAAGAAAAAGTCTCCTGCCTCTTCGGCAGCTCCAGAGTTTTCCCGGACTCCCTCCCGGCTAGCTGTGGCACATTAGCCCCCTTCAGGCTGAGTTCTCGCCGCCAGTCCCAGTCCTCTCCCTGCGCTCTGACCGAAGCCCGAGCCTCAGCTCCAGCGCCGCCCGCCCTGGCGGGGGAGCAGACAAGCCTCTCGGGCTGGTGAGTGCCGCTCGGCACCGCTCCTCTCTGCGGGAATCTCTCTGCTTTGCCCTACCCAGGTATGTGGGGAGTTTCTTGCCTTTTGGGAGGTCTGGGGTCTTCTGCCAGCGTTCAGTAGTTGTTCTGTAGGAGTTGTTGCACGTGTAGCTGTATTTCTGGTGTATCTGTGGGGAGGAAGGTGATCTCCGTGTCTTACTCTTCCGCCATCTTACCCGGAAGTCCTGATCCATGCCTTTTTCATCACAATGCCCCACGACCCCTGTAATCACAATGCTCCATGCCCTTGTCATCACAAAGCTCCATGACGCTTGTCATCAGAATGTTCCATGGACTTCTCATCACAATGTTCCATGCCCTTGTCATCACAATGCTCCAAGACCCCTGTAATCACAATGCTCCATGCCCTTGTCATCACGAAGCTCCATGACAAATGTCATCAGAATGTTCCATGGACTTCTCATCACAATGCTCCATGCCCTTGTCATCACAATGCTCCAAGACCCCTGTAATCACAATGCTCCATGCCCCTTTTCATCTCAATGCTCCATGAACCCTGTCATCACAATGCACCATGCGCATCATCATAATGCTTCAGTCTATTGTCATCACAATGAAATCAAAATGCTCCATGACCTCTGTCATCACAATGCTCCATACCCTCATGATCACAATGTTGCATAACACTTATCATCACAACACCGCATAACGCTCATCATCACAATTATCCATGGTCCTCTCATCACAATGCTCCATGACCTTTTTCATCACAATTCTCAATACACTTGTCATCACAATGCTCCCTGACACTTGTTGTCAGTATGCTCCATTAACCCTGTCATGACAAGGCTCCATGCCTTTTTCATCACAATGATCCATTCCCTTTCCATCACAATGCTCCAAGACCCCTGTAATCACAATGCTCCATGCCCTTGTCATCACAAAGCTCCATGATGCATGTCATCAGAATGTTCCATGGACTTCTCATCACAATGCTCCATGCCCTTGTCATCACAATGCTCCAAGACCCCTGTAATCACAATGCTCCATGCCCCTTTTCATCTCAATGCTCCATGAACCCTATCATCACAATGCACCGTGCCCATCATCATAGTGCTTCAGGCTATTGTCATCACAATGAAATCAAAATGCTCCATGACCTCTGTCATCACAATGATCCAAACCCTGGTGATCACAATGTTGCATAACACTTATCATCAAAACACCCCATGACACTCATCATCACAATTATCCATGGTCTTCTCATCACAATGCTCCATGACCTTTGTCATCACAATTCTCAATACACTTGTCATCACAATGCTCCCTGACACTTTTCGTCAATATGCTCCATGAACCCTGTCATGACAAGGCTCCATGCCTTTTTCATCACAATGCTCCATGCCCTTTTCATCGCAATGCTCCAAGACCCCTGTAATCACAATGCAACATGCCCTTGTCATCACAAAGCTCCATAACGCATGTCATCAGAATGTTCCATGGACTTCTCATCACAATGCTCCATGCCCTTGTCATCACAATGCTCCAAGACCCCTGTAATCACAATGCTCCATGCCCCTTTTCATCTCAATGCTCCATGAAACTTGTCATCACAATGCACCATGCCCATCATCATAATGCTTCAGGCTATTGTCATCACAATGAAATCAAAATGCTCCATGACCTCTGTCATCACAATGCTCCAAACCCTGGTTATCACAATGTTGCATAACACTTATCATCACAACACCCCATGATGCTCATCATCACATTTATCCATTGTCTTCTCATCACAATGCTCCATGACCTTTGTCCTCACAATGCTCAATACACTTGTCATCACAATGCTCCCTGACACTTGTCGTCAGTATGCTCCATGAACCCTGGCATGACAAGGCTCCATGCCTTTTTCATCACAGTGATCCATGCATTTTTCTTTCTTTTTTTTTTTTAGACGAGAATAGAAGGAGTTTTATTATAGAAAGTCACCCACAGTGAAATTCCTTTAACACAACTGAATGATGATTTCTGAAGAAGGGAAGCTTATGTAATCCCTTTTTTAAAAAAAAATGGCAGCAAAATATACATAACATAAAATTTAACCTTTTAATTACTTTTAACTGTATTCATTGGCATTAAGTACATTCATATTGTTGCACAACCATTACCACCAACCATCTCCAGACCTTCATCTCCCAAAACTGAAACTCTGAACTCATTAAACACCAACTCCCCATTCCTCCCTTCCCAGCCCCTGGACAACACCATTCTACTTTCTGTCTCTGTGAATTTGACTACCCTAGATTTCTTATATAAGTGGAATCATACAATATTTGTCCTCTTGTGACTGGCTTATTTCACTTAGCATGATGTCTTTGAGCATAATGTCATCTGTGTTTTAGCATATCAGAATTTATTTCCTTTTTAAAGCTGAGTGATATTGTACTGTATACAGCACATTTTGTTTATCCATTCATCTGCTGATGGACATTTGTGTTGTTTCCACTTTTGATTGTTGAGAAAAATTGAATCCCTCTTTAATAAGATAAGTAATGGACAGTTATAATATCCAGTTGCAACCTTCTGCTTCTTATTTGGTACACATCCAAATGAGTTTTCCTTTAGTCTCTAGTGGGCAAATTACAAAGTAGTAAGCAAGCACAATTCCTCTGAACAAAGAAACCAGTTATAAAAATTTTCCTGCTTCCATTTCCTTCCCTTGTTGAATGTTTGCAAATTATCTGTGGAGAATAAAATTAAATGGTCATGCTTTTGAGGTGCCAGACTATAGGAACACCAGTGACAGTTCCAAGTCCAAGACTTTCCAAATGAAGGAAGGATTTCACATGGCTGAGAAATCGCCTGGCCAGCAGTGCTTGCTTTTCCAAGTGTCTCCAATGTATTCCAAGCATAATGCATTACTTACTATACCCCACTCTTTTTTTTTTGCTGTAAAAAGCTTTATGGTTTCCATTTGGTCCAAGGCTTGGGAGAGAGCTCCAGGGCAGTTAAAAAGCTGCCTAGTGGCTGCAGGGAGGGGCTTCAGGCAGAAACCCTGACGCCAGAGGGGATCCTCAAAGGTCGCTGGGCTCCAGAGGCACCTAGTCATGCTGGAGGGTGAGCCTTTCGAAGAGAGACCCACCCAGCCCAGCCTGGGGACCAGCCGGCCTGCGGAGGTTGGTCAGGTGGTCACCCATCTTCTTGATGAGTTTAATCTGCTCATCTAAGACAAGGCTCTCCAGGAAGTCACAGAGGCGGGGGTCTGCGTGGGCAGAACCCAGAGCACGCAGGTCCACAAGGGCCTGGTTCACGTTCTCCTCCACAAGCACGGCAGCTTCCATAGTATCCTGGGTTTTATCCCACTCATCTGGAGATGGCTTCTGCACATTCTAGAAGAAGGCGCGGCTGCCACGCTGGTTTTGTGTTTTCAAGAGATGCTTGGCTCCCTCGCACTTCTCCTTGGCCAATTCACAGAAAAAGTGGCCCATGCCCTCCAGGGCCACGTTGTCGCAGTCGAAATAGAAGCTCAGAGAGAGGGAGGTGTAGGAGGCCCTCAGCTGTGTGTCAGCCAGGGGGTTGACAGGGGCCTCCACCTCAGTGTGATAATTCTGACGAATCTGGAAACTCGTGGTTGATCGGTAGAAAGCAGTTAAGCTCAAAAAGTGGTGTTGGTTGGTCCCGGTGACCAAGGGGAGCTGAGTGGCTGATTCTGAAGGTTGTGACTGGAAAAAAGGTTGGAGGGTGACCAGAGGCTGGAGCAGGGGATGTCCATGTGGGTCTGTTCCACCCAAACACTACTGAAGCAAGAGACAGATCCAAAGCACTGCCTAGCACACTGCCTACACCCTAACCTCCTCTGCTGCAGTGAATGAATCTTATCAGTCCTTTTCTTAATTTTCTATTGCTGCATAACAAATGACTGCAAATTTCAAAGCTTAAGGCAGTACACACTCGTGAGCACACAGTTCTATGGGTCAGAAGTCTAGGTGGGTTCAACTACATCCTATGTATAAGATCACACAAGGCTGAAGCCAGGGTGTTGGCTGGGCTGGGCTGGGCTCTTATATGGAGGGTCTGGGAGATAATCTGCTTCCAAACTCATTCCCATTGTTGGCAGAATCTGGTTCCTTGAGGCTGTAGATCAGAGGTTCACTGTTTCCTTGCTGGCTGTCAGCAAGGGGTTGCTCTCTGCTTCTAAATGCTGCTTGCATTCCTTCTTTTTTTTTTCACTATATTTTTTTATTTTTTTTATTTTACAAATTTAATCAGTTATACATATACATATGTTCCCATATCCCCTCCCTTTTGCGTCTCCCTCCCACCCTCCCTATCCCACCCCTCCAGGCGGTCACAAAGAACCGAGCTGATCTCCCTGTGCTATGCGGCTGCTTCCCACTAGCTCTCTACCTTACATTTGGTAGTGTATATATGTCCATGCCGCTCTTTCACTTTGTCACAGCTTACCCTTCCCCCTCCCCATATCCTCAAGTCCATGCTCTAGTAGGTCTGTGTCTTTATTCCTGTCTTACCCCTATGTTCTTGATGACATTTTTTTCTTAAATTCCATATATATGTGTCAGCATACAGTATTTGTCTTTCTCTTTCTGACTTACTTCACTCTGTATGACAGACTCTAGGTCCATCCACCTCATTACAAATAGCTCAATTTAATTTCTTTTTATGGCTGAGTAATATTCCATTGTATATATGTGCCACATCTTCTTTATCCATTCATCCGATGATGGACACTTAGGTTGTTTCCATCTCCGGGCTATTGTAAATAGGGCTGCTATGAACATTTTGGTACATGTCTCTTTTTGAATTATGGTTTTCTCAGGGTATATGCCTAGTAGTGGGATTGCTGGGTCATATGGTAGTTCTATTTGTAGTTTTTTAAGGAACCTCCATACCGTTCTCCATAGTGGCTGTACCAATTCACATTCCCACCAGCAGTGCAAGAGTGTTCCCTTTTTTCCACACCCTCTCCAGCATTTATTGTTTCTAGATTTTTTGATGATGGCCATTCTGACTGGTGTGAGATGATATCTCATTGTAGTTTTGATTTGCATTTCTCTAATGAGTAAAGATGTTGAGCATCCTTTCATGTGTTTGTTGGCTGTCTGTATATCTTCTGTGGAGAAATGTCTATTTAGGTCTTCTGCCCATTTTTGGATTGGGTTGTTTGTTTTTTTGCTATTGAGCTGCATGAGCTGCTTATAAATTTTGGAGATTAATCCTTTGTCAGTTGCTTCATTTGCAAATATTTTCTCCCATTCTGAGGGTTGTCTTTTGGTCTTGTTTATGGTTTCCTTTGCTGTGGAAAAGCTTTGAAGTTTCATTAGGTCCCATGTGTTTATCTTTGTCTTTATTTCCATTTCTCTAGGAGATGGGTCAAAAAGGATCTTGCTGTGATTTATGTCATAGAGTGTTCTGCCTATGTTTTCCTCTAAGAGTTTGATAGTTTCTGGCCTTACATTTAGGTCTTTAATCCATTTTGAGCTAATTTTTGTGTATGGTGTTAGGGAGTGATCTAATCTCATACTTTTACATGTCCCTGTCCAGTTTTCCCAGCACCACTTATTGAAGAGACTGTCCTTTCTCCACTGTACATTCCTGCCTCCTTTATCAAAGATAAGGTGACCATATGTCCGTGGGTTTATCTCTGGGCTTTCTATCCTGTTCCATTGATCTATCTTTCTGTTTTTGTGCCAGTACCATACTGTCTTGATTACTGTAGCTTTGTAGTATAGTCTGAAGTCAGGGAGCCTGATTCCTCCAGCTCCATTTTTCGTTCTCAAGATTGCTTTGGCTATTCGGGGTCTTTTGTGTTTCCATACAAATTGTGAAATTTTTTGTTCTAGTTCTGTGAAAAATGCCATTGGTAGTTTGATAGGTATTGCATTGAATCTGTAGATTGCTTTGGGTAGTAGAGTCATTTTCACAATGTTGATTCTTCCAATCCAAGAACATGGTACATCTCTCCATCTATTTGTATCATCTTTAATTTCTTTCATCAGTGTCTTATAATTTTCTGCATACAGGTCTTTTGTCTCCTTAGGTAGGTTTATTCCTAGATATTTTTTTTCTTTTTGTTGCAATGGTAAATGGGAGTGTTTCCTTGATTTCACTTTCAGATTTTTCATCATTAGTATATAGGAATGCCAGAGATTTCTGTGCATTAATTTTGTATCCTGCAACTTTACCAAATTCATTGATTAGCTCTAGTAGTTTTCTGGTAGCATCTTTAGGATTCTCTATGTATAGTATCATGTCATCTGCAAACAGTGACAGCTTTACTTCTTCTTTTCCCATTTGGATTCCTTTTATTTCCTTTTCTTCTCTGATTGCTGTGGCTAAAACTTCCAAAACTATGTTAAATAAGAGTGGTGAGAGTGGGCAACCTTGTCTTGTTCCTGATCTTAGTGGAAATGGTTTCAGTTTTTCACCATTGAGGACGATGCTGGCTGTGGGTTTGTCATATATGGCCTTTATTATGTTGAGGAAAGTTCCCTCTATGCCTACTTTCTGCAGGGTTTTTATCATAAATGGGTGTTGAATTTTGTCAAAAGCTTTCTCTGCATCTATTGAGATGATCATATGGTTTTTCTCCTTCAACTTGTTAATATGGTGTATCACATTGATTGATTTGCGTATATTGAAGAATCCCTGCATTCCTGGAATAAACCCCACTTGATCATGGTGTATGATCCTTTTAATGTGCTGTTGGATTCTGTTTGCTAGTATTTTGTTGAGGATTTTTGCATCTATGTTCATCAGTGATATTGGCCTGTAGTTTTCTTTCTTTGTGACATCCTTGTCTGGTTTTGGTATCAAGGTGATGGTGGCCTCGTAGAATGAGTTTGGGAGTGTTCCTCCCTCTGCTATATTTTGGAAGAGTTTGAGAAGGATAGGTGTTAGCTCTTCTCTAAATGCTTGATAGAATTCGCCTGTGAAGCCATCTGGTCCTGGGCTTTTGTTTGTTGGAAGATTTTTAATCACAGTTTCAATTTCAGTGCTTGTGATTGGTCTATTCATATTTTCTATTTCTTCCTGAGTCAGTCTTGGCAGGTTGTGCATTTCTAAGAATTTGTCCATTTCTTCCAGGTTGTCCATTTTATTGGCATAGAGTTGCTTATAGTAATCTCTCATGATCTTTTGTATTTCTGCAGTGTCAGTTGTTACTTCTCCTTTTTCATTTCTAATTCTATTGATTTGAGTCTTCTCCCTTTTTTTCTTGATGAGTCTGGCTAATGGTTTATCAATTTTGTTTATCTTCTCAAAGAACCAGCTTTTAGTTTTATTGATCTTTGCTATCGTTTCCTTCATTTCTTTTTCATTTATTTCTGATCTGATTTTTATGATTTCTTTCCTTCTGCTAACTTTGGGATGTTTTTGTTCTTCTTTCTCTAATTGCTTTAGGTGCAAGGTTAGGTTGTTTATTCGAGATATTTCCTGTTTCTTAAGGTGTGATTGAATTGCCATAAACTTCCCTCTTAGAACTGCTTTTGCTGCATCCCATAGGTTTTGGGTCGTCGTGTCTCCATTGTCATTTGTTTCTAGGTATTTTTTAATTTCCTCTTTGATTTCTTCAGTGATCACTTCGTTATTAAGTAGTGTATTGTTTAGCCTCCATGTGTTTGTATGTTTTACAGCTTTTTTCCTGTAATTGATATCTAGTCTCATAGCATTGTGGTCGGAAAAGATACTTGATACAATTTCAATTTTCTTAAATTTACCAAGGCTTGATTTGTGACCCAAGATATGATCTATCCTGGAGAATGTTCCATGAGCACTTGAGAAAAATGTGTATTCTGTTGTTTTTGGATGGAATGTCCTATAAATATCAATTAAGTCCATCTTGTTTAATGTATCATTTAAAGCTTGTGTTTCCTTATTTATTTTCATTTTGGATGACCTGTCCATTGGTGAAAGTGGGGTGTTAAAGTCCCCTACTATGATTGTGTTACTGTCGATTTCTCCTTTTATGGCTGTTAATATTTCCCTTATGTATTGAGGTGCTCCTATGTTTGGTGCATAAATATTTACAATTGTTATATCTTCTTCTTGGATTGATCCCTTGATCATTATGTAGTGTCCTTCTTTGTCTCTTCTAGTAGTCTTTATTTTAAAGTCTATTTTGTCTGATATGAGAATTGCTACTCCAGCTTTCTTTTGGTTTCCATTTGCATGGAATATCTTTTTCCATCCCCTTACTTTCAGTCTGTATGTATCTCTAGGTCTGAAGTGGGTCTCTTGTAGACAGCATATATATGGGTCTTGTTTTTGTATCCATTCAGCCAGTCTGTGTCTTTTGGTGGGAGCATTTAGTCCATTTACATTTAAGGTAATTATTGATATGTATGTTCCTATTCCCATTTTCTTAATTGTTTTGGGTTCGTTATTGTAGGTCTTTTCCTTCTGTTGTGTTTCTTGCCTAGAGAAGTTCCTTTAGCATTTGTTGTAAAGCTGGTTTGGTGGTGCTGAACTCTCTCAGCTTTTGCTTGTCTGTAAAGGTTTTAATTTCTCCATCAAATCTGAATGAGATCCTTGCTGGGTAGAGTAATCTTGGTTGCAGGTTTTTCTCCTTCATCACTTTAAGTATGTCCTGCCACTCCCTTCTGGCTTGTACAGTTTCTACTGAGAGATCAGCTGTTATCCTGATGGGGATTCCCTTGTGTGTTATTTGTTGTTTTTGCCTTGCTGCTTTTAATATGATTTCTTTGTGTTTAATTTTTGACAGTTTGATTAATATGTGTCTTGGTGTATTTCTCCTTGGATTTATTCTGTATGGGACTCTCTGTGCCTCCTGGACTTGATTAACTATTTCCTTTCCCATATTAGGGAAGTTTTCAACTATAATCTCTTCAAATATTTTCTCAGTCCCTTTCTTTTTCTCTTCTTCTTCTGGAACCCCTATAATTCGAATGTTGGTGCGTTTAATGTTGTCCCAGAGCTCTCTGAGACTGTCCTCTGTTCTTTTCATTCTTTTTTCTTTATTTTGCTGTGCAGCAGTTATTTCCACTATTTTATCTTCCACCTCACTTATCCGTTCTTCTGCCTCAGTTATTCTGCTATTGATCCCATCTAGAGTATTTTTTATTTCATTTATTGTGTTTTTAATCGATGCTTGATTCGTCTTTAGTTCTTCTAGGTCCTTGTTAACTGTTTCTTGCATTTTGTCTATTCTATTTCCAAGATTTTGGATCATCTTTACCATCATTATTCTGAATTCTTTTTCAGATAGACTGCCTATTACCTCTTCATTTGTTAGGTCTGGTGGGTTTTTATCTTGCTCCTTCTCCTGCTGTGTGTTTTTCTGTCTTCTCATTTTGCTTATGTTACTGTGTTTGGGGTCTCCTCTTTGCAGGCTGCAGGTTCGTAGTTCCCATTGTTTTTGGTGTCTGTCCCCAGTGGCTAAGGTTGGTTTAGTGGGTTGTGTAGGCTTCTTGGTGGAGGGGACTACTGCCTGTGTTCTGGTGGATGAGGCTGGATCTTGTCTTTCTGGTGGGCAGGTCCACGTCTGGTGGTGTGTTTTGGGGTGTTTGCGGACTTTTTATGATTTGAGGCAGCCTCTCTGCTAATGGGTGGTGTTGTGTTCCTGTCTTGCTAGTTGTTTGGCATAGGGTGTCCAGCACTGTAGCTTGCTGGTCGTTGAGTGAAGCTGGGTGCTGGTGTTGAGATGGAGATCTCTGGAAGATTTTCGCCGTTTGATATTATGTGGAGCTGGGAGGTCTCTTGTGGACCAGTGTCCTGAAGTTCGCTCTCCCACCTCAGAGGCACAGCACTGACTCCTGGCTCCTCAATTTGGGATGATTTGTTGTCTATTCATGTATTCCACAGATGCAGGGTACATGAAGTTGATTGTGGAGCTTTAATCCGCTGCTTCTGAGGCTGCTGGGAGAGGTTTCCCTTTCTCTTCTTTGTTCTCACAGCTCCTGGGTCTCAGCTTTGGATTTGGCCCCGCCTCTGCATGTAGGTCGCCAGAGGGCGTCTGTTCTTCGCTCAGACAGGACAGGGTTAAAGGAGCAGCCTCTTCGGGGACTCTGGCTCACTCAGGCCGGGCGGGAGGGAGGGGCACGGAGTGCGGGGCGTGCCTGCAGCGGCAGAGGTCGGCGTGATGTTGCACCAGCCCGGGGCGCGCCGTGCGTTCTCCCAGGGAAGCCGCCCCTGGATCCCGGGACCCCGGCAGTGGCAGGCTGCACAGGCTCCCGGAAGGGCGGTGTGGACAGTGTCCTGCGCTCGCACACAGGCTTCTTGGCAGCGGCAGCAGCAGCCCCAGCGTCCCACGCCCGTCTCTGGGCTCCGCGCTTTCAGCCGCGACTCGCGCCCGTCTCTGGAGCTCCTTTACGCGGCGCTCTTAATCCCCTCTCCTCGCACACCAGGAAACCAAGAGGGAAGAAAAAGTCTCCTGCCTCTTCGGCAGCTCCAGAGTTTTCCCGGACTCCCTCCCGGCTAGCTGTGGCACATTAGCCCCCTTCAGGCTGAGTTCTCACCGCCAGTCCCAGTCCTCTCCCTGCGCTCTGACCGAAGCCCGAGCCTCAGCTCCAGCGCCGCCCGCCCTGGCGGGGGAGCAGACAAGCCTCTCGGGCTGGTGAGTGCCGCTCGGCACCGCTCCTCTCTGCGGGAATCTCTCTGCTTTGCCCTACCCAGGTATGTGGGGAGTTTCTTGCCTTTTGGGAGGTCTGGGGTCTTCTGCCAGCGTTCAGTAGTTGTTCTGTAGGAGTTGTTGCACGTGTAGCTGTATTTCTGGTGTATCTGTGGGGAGGAAAGTGATCTCCGCGTCTTACTCTTCCGCCATCTTACCCGGAAGTCCTGATCCATGCCTTTTTCATCACAATGCCCCACGACCCCTGTAATCACAATGCTCCATGCCCTTGTCATCACAAAGCTCCATGACGCTTGTCATCAGAATGTTCCATGGACTTCTCATCACAATGTTCCATGCCTTTGTCATCACAATGCTCCAAGACCCCTGTAATCACAATGCTCCATGCCCTTGTCATCACGAAGCTCCATGACAAATGTCATCAGAATGTTCCATGGACTTCTCATCACAATGCTCCATGCCCTTGTCATCACAATGCTCCAAGACCCCTGTAATCACAATGCTCCATGCCCCTTTTCATCTCAATGCTCCATGAACCCTGTCATCACAATGCACCATGCGCATCATCATAATGCTTCAGTCTATTGTCATCACAATGAAATCAAAATGCTCCATGACCTCTGTCATCACAATGCTCCATACCCTGATGATCACAATGTTGCATAACACTTATCATCACAACACCGCATAACGCTCATCATCACAATTATCCATGGTCCTCTCATCACAATGCTCCATGAACTTTTTCATCACAATTCTCAATACACTTGTCATCACAATGCTCCCTGACACTTGTTGTCAGTATGCTCCATTAACCCTGTCATGACAAGGCTCCATGGCTTTTTCATCACAATGATCCATTTCCTTTCCATCACAATGCTCCAAGACCCCTGTAATCACAATGCTCCATGCCCTTGTCATCACAAAGCTCCATGATGCATGTCATCAGAATGTTCCATGGACTTCTCATCACAATGCTCCATGCCCTTGTCATCACAATGCTCCAAGACCCCTGTAATCACAATGCTCCATGCCCCTTTTCATCTCAATGCTCCATGAACCCTGTCATCACAATGCACCGTGCCCATCATCATAGTGCTTCAGGCTATTGTCATCACAATGAAATCAAAATGCTCCATGACCTCTGTCATCACAATGATCCAAACCCTGGTGATCACAATGTTGCATAACACTTATCATCAAAACACCCCATGACACTCATCATCACAATTATCCATGGTCTTCTCATCACAATGCTCCATGACCTTTGTCATCACAATTCTCAATACACTTGTCATCACAATGCTCCCTGACACTTTTCGTCAGTATGCTCCATGAACCCTGTCATGACAAGGCTCCATGCCTTTTTCATCACAGTGATCCATGCCCTTTTCATCGCAATGCTCCAAGACCCCTGTCATCACAATGCAACATGCCCTTGTCATCACAAAGCTCCATAACGCATGTCATCAGAATGTTCCATGGACTTCTCATCACAATGCTCCATGCCCTTGTCATCACAATGCTCCAAGACCCCTGTAATCACAATGCTCAATGCCCCTTTTCATCTCAATGCTCCATGAACCTTGTCATCACAATGCACCATGCCCATCATCATAATGCTTCAAGCTATTCTCATCACAATGAAATCAAAATGCTCCATGACCTCTGTCATCACAATGCTCCAAACCCTGGTTATCACAATGTTGCATAACACTTATCATCACAACACCCCATGATGCTCATCATCACATTTATCCATTGTCTTCTCATCACAATGCTCCATGACCTTTGTCCTCACAATGCTCAATACACTTGTCATCACAATGCTCCCTGACACTTGTCCTCAGTATGCTCAGTGAACCCTGGCATGACAAGGCTCCATGCCTTTTTCATCACAGTGATCCATGCCCTTGTCATCACAAACCTACATGATGCATGTCATCAGAATGTTCCATGGACTTCTCATCACAAGGCTCCATGCCATTGTCATCACAATGCTCCAAGACACCTGTAATCACAATGCTCCATGCACTTTTCATCTCAATGCTCCATGAAACCTGTCATCACAATGCACCATGCCCATCATCATAATGCTTCAGTCTATTGTCATCACAGTGAAATCAAAATGCTCCATGACCTCTGTCATCACAATGCTCCAAACCCTGGTGATCACAATGTTGCATAACACCTATTATCTAAACACCCCATGATGCTCATCATCACAATTATCCATGGTCTTCTCATCACAATGCTCCATGAACTTTGTCATCACAATTCTCAATACACTTGTCATCACAATGCTCCCTGACACTTGTCGTCAGTATGCTCCATTAACCCTGTCATGACAAGGCTCCATGCCATTTTCATCAAAATGACCCATGTCCTTTTCATCGCAATGCTCCAAGACCAATGTAAACACAATGCTCCATGCCTTTGTCATCACAAGCGCCATGACGCATGTCATCAGAATGTTCCATGGACTTCTCATCACAAGGCTCCATGCCCTTATCATCACAATTCTCCAAGACCCCTGTAATCACAATGCTCCATGCCCCTTTTCATCTCAATGCTCCATGAACCCTGTCATCACAAGGCACCATGCCCATCATCCTAATGCTTCAGTCTATTGTCATCACAATGAAATCAAAATGCTCCATGACCTCTGTCATCACAATGCTCCAAACCCTGGTGATCAAAATGTTGCATAATACTTATCATAACAACACCCAATGACGCTCATCATCACAATTATCCAAGGTCTTCTCATCACAATGCTCCATGACCTTTGTCATCACAATTCTTAATGCACTTGTCATCACAATGCTCCCTGACACTTGTAGTCAGTATGTTCCATTAACCCTGTCATGACAAGGCTCCATGCCGTTTTCATCACAATGACCCATGCCCTTTTCATAGCAATGCTCCAAGACCAATGTAAACACAAAGCTCCATGCCCTTGTCATCACAAGCTCCATGATGCATGTCATCAGAATGTTACATGGACATCTAATCACAAGGCTCCATGCCCCTGTCATCACAATTCTCCAAGACCCCTGTAATCACAATGCTCCATGCCCCTTTTCATCTCAATGCTCCATGAACCCTGTCATCACAATGCACCATGCCCATCATCATAATGCTTCAGTCTATTGTCATCACTATGCAATCAAAATGCTCCATGACCTCTGTCATCACAATGCTCCAAACCCTGGTGATCACAATGTTGCATAACACCTATTATCTAAACACCCCATGATGCTCATCATCACAATTATCCATGGTCTTCTCATCACAATGCTCCATGACCTTTGTCATCACAATTCTCAATACACTTATCATCACAATACTCCCTGACACTTGTCGTCAGTATGCTCCATGAACCCTGTCATGACAAGGCTCCATGCCATTTTCATCACAGTGATCCATGCCCTTTTCATCGCAATGCTCCACGAACCCTGTAATCACAATGCTCCATGCCCTTGTCATCACAAATCTTCATGACGCATGTCATCAGTATGTTCCATGGACTTCTCAACACAATGCTTCATGCCCTTGTCATCACAATGCTGCAAGCCCCCTGTAATCACAATGCTCCATGCAACTTTTCATCTCAATGCTCCATGAACCCTGTCATCACAATGCACCGTGCCCATCATCATAATGCTTCAGGCTATTGTCATCACAATGAAATCAAAATGCTCCATGACCTCTGTCATCACAATGCTCCAAACCCTGGTGATCCCAGTGTTGCATAACACTTACCATCACAACACCCCATGACACTCATCATCACAATTATCCATGGTCTTCTCATCAAAATGCTCCATGACCTTTGTCATCACAGTTCTCAATACACTTGTCATCACAATGCTCCCTGACACTTGTCGTCAGTATGCTCCAAGAACCCTGGCATGACAAGGCTCCATGCCTTTTTCATCACAATGACCCCTGCCCTTTTCATCGCAATGCTCCAAGACCGCTGTAATCACAATGCTCCAAGCCATTGTCATCACAAAGCTCCATGACACATGTCATCAGGATGTTCTATGGACTTCTCATCACAATGCTCCATGCCCTTGTCATCACAATGCTCCATGACCCCTGTAATCACAATGCTCCATGCTCCTTTTCATCTTAATGCTCCAGGAACCCTGACATCTCAATGCACCATGCCCATCATCGTAATGCTTCAGGCTATTTTCATCACAATGAAATCATAATGCTCCATGACCTCTGTGATCACAATGCTCCAAACCCTGGTGATCACAATGTTGCATAACACTTATCAATACAACACCCCATGACGTTCATCATCAAAATTATCCATGGTCTTCTCATCACAATGTTCCATGAACTTTGTCATCACAATTCACAATACACTCGTCATCACAATGCTCCCTGACACTTGTCGTCATTATGCTCCATGAAACCTGTCATGACATGGCTCCATGCCTTTTTCATCACAATGATCCATGCCCTTTTCATCACAGTGCTCCAAGACCCCTGTAATCACAATGCTTCATGCCCTTCTCATCACAAAGCTCCATGACGCATGTCATCAGAATGTTCCATGGTATTCTCATCACAATGCTCCATGCCCTTTTCATCACAATGCTCCAAGACCCCTGTAATCACAATGCTCCATGCCCTTGTCATCACAAATCTCCGTGAAGCATGTCATCGGAATGTTCCATGGACTTCTCATCACAATGCTTCATGCCCTTGTCATCACAGTGCTCCAAGACTCCTGTAATCACAGTGCTCCATGCCCCTTTTCATCTCAATGCTCCATGAACCTAGTCATCACAATGCACCATGCCCATCATCATAATGCTTCAGGATATTGTCATCACAATGAAATCAAAATGCTCCATGACCTCTGTCATCACAATGCTCCAAACCCTGGTGATCACAATGTTTCATAACACTTATCATCAAAACACCCCATGACGCTCATCATCACAATTAGCCATGGTCTTCTCATCACAATGCTCCAAGAACTTTGTCATCACAATTCTCAATATACTTGTCATCACAATGCTCCCTGACACTTGTCGTCAGTATGCTCCATCAACCCTGTCATGACAAGGCTCCATGACTTTTTCGTCACAATGACCAATGCCCTTTTCATCACAGTGCTCCAAGCCCCCTGTAATCACAATGCTCCATGCCCTTTTCATCACAAACCTTCATGACGTATGTCATCAGTATGTTCCATGGACTTCTCATCACAATGCTTCATGCCCTTGTCATCACAAAGCTCCAAGAACCCTGTAATCACAATGCTCCATGCCCATTTTCTTCAAAATGCTCCATGAACCGTTTCATCAAAATGCACCATGCCCATCATCATAATGCTTCAGGCTATTGTCATCACAATGAAATCAAAATGCTGCAGGACCTCTGTCATCACAATGCTCCAAACCCTGGTGATCACAATGTTGCATAACACTTATCATCTCAACACCACCTGACGCTCATCATCACAATTATCCATGGTCTTCTCATCACAATGCTCCATGACCTTTGTCATCACAATTCTCAATACACTTGTCCTCACAATGCTCCCTGACACTTGTAGTCAGTATGCTCCATTAACCCTGTCATGACAAGGCTCCATGCCATTTTCATCACAATGACCCATGCCCTTTTCATCGCAATGCTCCAAGACCAATGTAAACACAATGCTCCATGCCCTTGTCATTACAAGCTCAATGACGCATGTCATCAGAATGTTACATGGACTTCTCATCACAAGGCTCCATGCCCCTGTCATCACAATTCTCCAATACCCCTGTAATCACAATGCTCCATGCCCCTTTTAATCTCAATTCTCTATGAACCGTGTCATCACAATGCACCGTGCCCATCATCATAATGCTTCAGACTATTGTCATCACAATGAACTCAAAATGTTCCACGACCTCTGTCATCACAGTGCTCCAAACGCTGTTGCTCCCAGTGTTGCATAACACTTATCATCACAACACCCCATGACGCTCATCATCACAATTATCCATGGTCTTCTCATCACAATGCTCCATGACCTTTGTCATCACAATTCTCAATACACTTATCATCACAATGCTCCCTGACACTTGTCGTCAGTATGCTCCATGAACCCTGTCATGACAAGGCTCCATGCCTTTTTCATCACAGTGATCCATGCCCTTTTCATCGCAATGCTCCAAGACCCCTGTAATCACAATGCTCCATGCCCTTGTCATCACAAATCTTCATGACGCATGTCATCAGTATGTGCCATGGACTTCTCAACACAATGCTTCATGCCCTTGTCATCACAATGCTGCAAGCCCCCTGTAATCACAATGCTCCATGCACCTTTTCATCTCAATGCTCCATGAACCCTGTCATCACAATGCACCATGCCCATCATCATAATGCTTCAGTCTATTGTCATCACTATGAAATCAAAATGCTCCATGACCTCTGTCATCACAATGCTCCAAACCCTGGTGATCAAAATGTTGCATAATACTTATCATCACAACACCCAATGACGCTCATCATCACAATTATCCATGGTCTTCTCATCACAATGCTCCATGACCTTTGTCATCACAATTCTCAATACACTTATCATCACAATGCTCCCTGACACTTGTCGTCAGTATGCTCCATGAACCCTGTCATGACAAGGCTCCATGCCTTTTTCATCACAGTGATCCATGCCCTTTTCATCGCAATGCTCCAAGACCCCTGTAATCACAATGCTCCATGCCCTTGTCATCACAAATCTTCATGACGCATGTCATCAGTATGTTCCATGGACTTCTCAACACAATGCTTCATGCCCTTGTCATCACAATGCTCCAAGCCCCCTGTAATCACAATGCTCCATGCACCTTTTCATCTCAATGCTCCATGAACCCTGTCATCACAATGCACCATTCCCATCATCATAATGCTTCAGGCTATGGTCATCACAATGAAATCAAAATGCTCCATGACCTCTGTCATCACAATGCTCCAAACCCTGGTGATCCCAATGTTGCATAACACTTACCATCACAACACCCCATGACGCTCATCATCACAATTATCCATGGTCTTCTCATCAAAATGCTCCATGACCTTTGTCATCACAGTTCTCAATACACTTGTCATCACAATGCTCCCTGACACTTGTCGTCAGTATGCTCAATGAACACTGTCATGACAAGGCTCCAAGCATTTTTAATCACAATGACCCATGCCCTTTTCATCGCAATGCTCCAAGACCAATGTAATCACAATGCTCCATACCCTTGTCATCACAAAGCTACATGACGCATGTCATCAAAATGTTCCATGGACTTCTCATCACAAGGCTCCATGCCCTTGTCATCACAATGCTCCAAGACCCCTTTAATCACAATGCTCCATGCCCCTTTTCATCTCAATGCTCCATGAAACCTGTCATCACAATGCACCATGCCCATCATCATAATGCTTCAGGCTATTGTCATCACAATGAAATCAAAATGCTCCATGACCTCTGTCATCACAATGCTCCAAATCCTGGTGATCACAATGTTGCATAACACTTATCATCAAAACACCCCATGACGCTCATCCTCACAATTATCCATGGTCTTCTCATCATAATGCTCCAAGACCTTTGTCATCACAATTCTCAATACACTTGTCATCACAATGCTCCCTGAAACTTGTCGTCAGTATTCTCCATGAACCCTGTCTTGGCAAGGCTCCATGCCTTTTTCATCACAATGACCCATGCCCTTTTCATCGCAATGCTCCAAGACCCCTGTAATCCCAATGCTCCATGCGGTTGTCATCACAAAGCTGCATGACGCATGTCATCAGAATGTTCCATGGATTTCTCATTACAATGCTCCAGGCCCTTGTCATCACAATGCTCCAAGACCCCTGTAATCACAGTGCTCCATGCCCCTTTTCATCTCAATGCTCCATGAACCTAGTCATCACAATGCACCATGCCCATCATCATAATGCTTCAGGATATTGTCATCACAATGAAATCAAAATGCTCCATGACCTCTGTCATCACAATGCTCCAAACCCTGGTGATCACAATGTTGCATAACACTTATCATCAAAACACCCCATGACGCTCATCATCACAATTAGCCATGGTCTTCTCATCACAATGCTCCAAGAACTTTGTCATCACAATTCTCAATACACTTGTCATCACAATGCTCCCTGACACTTGTCGTCAGTATGCTCCATCAACCCTGTCATGACAAGGCTCCATGACTTTTTAGTCACAATGACCAATGCCCTTTTCATCACAGTGCTCCAAGCCCCCTGTAATCACAATGCTCCATGCCCTTTTCATCACAAACCTTCATGACGTATGTCATCAGTATGTTCCATGGACTTCTCATCACAATGCTTCATGCCCTTGTCATCACAAAGCTTCAAGAACCCTGTAATCACAATGCTCCATGCCCATTTTCATCAAAATGCTCCATGAACCGTTTCATCAAAATGCACCATGCCCATCATCATAATGCTTCAGGCTATTGTCATCACAATGAAATCAAAATGCTGCAGGACCTCTGTCATCACAATGCTCCAAACCCTGGTGATCACAATGTTGCATAACACTTATCATCTCAACACCCCCTGACGCTCATCATCACAATTATCCATGGTCTTCTCATCACAATGCTCCATGACCTTTGTCATCACAATTCTCAATACACTTGTCATCACAA
The DNA here is from genome assembly GCF_025265405.1 of Mesoplodon densirostris. Lineage (NCBI taxonomy): Eukaryota > Metazoa > Chordata > Mammalia > Artiodactyla > Ziphiidae > Mesoplodon > Mesoplodon densirostris. The sequence goes on along the minus strand of NW_026778195.1, from coordinate 8,472,945 downwards.
TGCTCACTGACACTTGTAGTCAGTATGCTCCATTAACCCTGTCATGACAAGGCTCCATGCCATTTTCATCACAATGACCCATGCCCTTTTCATCGCAATGCTCCAAGACCAATGTAAACACAATGCTCCATGCCCTTGTCATCACAAGCGCCATGACGCATGTCATCAGAATGTTCCATGGACTTCTCATCACAAGGCTCCATGCCCTTGTCATCACAATGCTCCAAGACCCCTGTAATCACAATGCTCCATGCCCATTTTCATCTCAATGCTCCATGAACCCTGTCATCACAATGCACCGTGCCCATCATCATAATGCTGCAGACTATTGTCATCACAATGAAATCAAAATGCTCCATGACCTCTGTCATCACAATGCTCCAAACCCTGGTGATCATAATGTTGCATAACACTTATCATCACAACACCCATGACGCTCATCATCACAATTATCCATGGTCTTCTCATCACAATGCTCCATGACCGTTGTCATCACAATTCTCAATACACTTGTCATCACAATGCTCCCTGACACTTGTCGTCAGTATGCTCCATGAACCCTGTCATGACACGGCTCCATGCCTTTTTCATCACCATGACCCATGCCCATTTTATCGCAATGCACCAAGACACCTGTAATCACAATGCTCCATGCCCTTGTCATCACAAACCTTCATGACGTATGTCATCAGTATGTTCCATGGACTTCTCATCACAATGCTTCATGCCCTTGTCATCACAAAGCTCCAAGAACCCTGTAATCACAATGCTCCATGCCCATTTTCATCAAAATGCTCCATGAACCGTTTCATCAAAATGCACCATGCCCATCATCATAATGCTTCAGGCTATTGTCATCACAATGAAATCAAAATGCTGCAGGACCTCTGTCATCACAATGCTCCAAACCCTGGTGATCACAATGTTGCATAGCACTTATCATCACAAAACCCCCTGACGCTCATCATCACAATTATCCATGGTCTTCTCATCACAATGCTCCATGACCTTTGTCATCACAATTCTCAATACACTTGTCATCACAATGCTCCCTGACACTTGTAGTCAGTATGCTCCATGAACCCTGTCATGACAAGGCTCCATGCCATTTTCATCACAATGACCCATGCCCTTTTCATCGCAATGCTCCAAGACCAATGTAAACACAATGCTCCATGCCCTTTTCATCACAAGCGCCATGACGCATGTCATCAGAATGTTCCATGGACTTCTCATCACAAGGCTCCATGCCCTTATCATCACAATTCTCCAAGACCCCTGTAATCACAATGCTCCATGCCCCTTTTCATCTCAATGCTCCATGAACCCTGTCATCACAAGGCACCATGCCCATCATCCTAATGCTTCAGTCTATTGTCATCACAATGAAATCAAAATGCTCCATGACCTCTGTCATCACAATGCTCCAAACCCTGGTGATCAAAATGTTGCATAATACTTATCATCACAACACCCAATGACGCTCATCATCACAATTATCCATGGTCTTCTCATCACAATTCTCCTTGACCTTTGTCATCACAATTCTCAATGTACTTGTCATCACAATGCTCCCTGACACTTGTAGTCAGTATGCTCCATTAACCCTGTCATGACAAGGCTCCATGCCATTTTCATCACATTGACCACTGCCCTTTTCATAGCAATGCTCCAAGACCAATGTAAACACAATGCTCCATGCCTTGTCATTACAAGCTCCATGACGCATGTCATCAGAATGTTACATGGACTTCTCATCACAAGGCTCCATGCCCCTGTCATCACAATTCTCCAAGACCCCTGTAATCACAATGCTCCATGCCCCTTTTCATCTCAATGCTCCATGAACCCTGTCATCACAATGCACCATGCCCATCATCATAATGCTTCAGTCTATTGTCATCACTATGAAATCAAAATGATCCAGGACCTCTGTCATCACAATGCTCCAAACCCTGGTGATCAAAATGTTGCATAATACTTATCATCACAACACCCAATGACGCTCATCATCACAATTATCCATGGTCTTCTCATCACAATGCTCCTTGACCTTTGTCATCACAATTCTCAATGCACTTGTCATCACAATGCTCCCTGACACTTGTCGTCAGTATGCTCCATGAACCCTGTCATGACAAGGCTCCATGCCTTTTTCATCACCATGACCCATGCCCATTTTATCGCAATGCACCAAGACACCTGTAATCACAATGCTCCATGCCCTTGTCATCACAAACCTTCATGACGTATGTCATCAGTATGTTCCATGGACTTCTCATCACAATGCTTCATGCCCTTGTCATCACAAAGCTCCAAGAACCCTGTAATCACAATGCTCCATGCCCATTTTCATCAAAATGCTCCATGAACCGTTTCATCAAAATGCACCATGCCCATCATCATAATGCTTCAGGCTATTGTCATCACAATGAAATCAAAATGCTGCAGGACCTCTGTCATCACAATGCTCCAAACCCTGGTGATCACAATGTTGCATAGCACTTATCATCACAACACCCCCTGACGCTCATCATCACAATTATCCATGGTCTTCTCATCACAATGCTCCATGACCTTTGTCATCACAATTCTCAATACACTTGTCATCACAATGCTCCCTGACACTTGTAGTCAGTATGCTCCATGAACCCTGTCATGACAAGGCTCCATGCCATTTTCATCACAATGACCCATGCCCTTTTCATCGCAATGCTCCAAGACCAATGTAAACACAATGCTCCATGCCCTTGTCATCACAAGCGCCATGACGCATGTCATCAGAATGTTCCATGGACTTCTCATCACAAGGCTCCATGCCCTTATCATCACAATTCTCCAAGACCCCTGTAATCACAATGCTCCATGCCCCTTTTCATCTCAATGCTCCATGAACCCTGTCATCACAAGGCACCATGCCCATCATCCTAATGCTTCAGTCTATTGTCATCACAATGAAATCAAAATGCTCCATGACCTCTGTCATCACAATGCTCCAAACCCTGGTGATCAAAATGTTGCATAATACTTATCATCACAACACCCAATGACGCTCATCATCACAATTATCCATGGTCTTCTCTTCACAATTCTCCTTGACCTTTGTCATCACAATTCTCAATGTACTTGTCATCACAATGCTCCCTGACACTTGTAGTCAGTATGCTCCATTAACCCTGTCATGACAAGGCTCCATGCCATTTTCATCACATTGACCCCTGCCCTTTTCATAGCAATGCTCCAAGACCAATGTAAACACAATGCTCCATGCCCTTGTCATTACAAGCTCCATGACGCATGTCATCAGAATGTTACATGGACTTCTCATCACAAGGCTCCATGCCCCTGTCATCACAATTCTCCAAGACCCCTGTAATCACAATGCTCCATGCCCCTTTTCATCTCAATGCTCCATGAACCCTGTCATCACAATGCACCATGCCCATCATCATAATGCTTCAGTCTATTGTCATCACTATGAAATCAAAATGATCCAGGACCTCTGTCATCACAATGCTCCAAACCCTGGTGATCAAAATGTTGCATAATACTTATCATCACAACACCCAATGACGCTCATCATCACAATTATCCATGGTCTTCTCATCACAATGCTCCATGACCTTTGTCATCACAATTCTCAATACACTTATCATCACAATGCTCCCTGACACTTGTCGTCAGTATGCTCCATGAACACTGTCATGACAAGGCTCCATGCCTTTTTCATCACAGTGATCCATGCCCTTTTCATTGCAATGCTCCAAGACCCCTGTAATCACAATGCTCCATGCCCTTGTCATCACAAATCTTCATGACGCATGTCATCAGTATATTCCATGGACTTCTCAACACAATGCTTCATGCCCTTGTCATCACAATGCTGCAAGCCCACTGTAATCACAATGCTCCATGCACCTTTTCATCTCAATGCTCCATGAACCCTGTCATCACAATGCACCATGCCCATCATCATAATGCTTCAGTCTATTGTCATCACTATGAAATCAAAATGCTCCATGACCTCTGTCATCACAATGCTCCAAACCCTGGTGATCAAAATGTTGCATAATACTTATCATCACAACACCCAATGACGCTCATCATCACAATTATCCATGGTCTTCTCATCACAATGCTCCATGAACTTTGTCATCACAATTCTCAATACACTTATCATCACAATGCTCCCTGACACTTGTCGTCAGTATGCTCCATGAACCCTGTCATGACAAGGCTCCATGCCTTTTTCATCACAGTGATCCATGCCCTTTTCATCGCAATGCTCCAAGACCCCTGTAATCACAATGCTCCATGCCCTTGTCATCACAAATCTTCATGACGCATGTCATCAGTATGTTCCATGGACTTCTCAACACAATGCTTAATGCCCTTGTCATCACAATGCTCCAAGCCCCCTGTAATCACAATGCTCCATGCACCTTTTCATCTCAATGCTCCATGAACCCTGTCATCACAATGCACCATTCCCATCATCATAATGCTTCAGGCTATGGTCATCACAATGAAATCAAAATGTTCCATGACCTCTGTCATCACAATGCTCCAAACCCTGGTGATCCCAATGTTGCATAACACTTACCATCACAACACCCCATGACGCTCATCATCACAATTATCCATGGTCTTCTCATCAAAATGATCCATGACCTTTGTCATCACAGTTCTCAATACACTTGTCATCACAATGCTCCCTGACACTTGTCGTCAGTATGCTCAATGAACACTGTCATGACAAGGCTCCAAGCATTTTTAATCACAATGACCCATGCCCTTTTCATCGCAATGCTCCAAGACCAATGTAATCACAATGCTCCATACCCTTGTCATCACAAAGCTACATGACGCATGTCATCAAAATGTTCCATGGACTTCTCATCACAAGGCTCCATGCCCTTGTCATCACAATGCTCCAAGACCCCTTTAATCACAATGCTCCATGCCCCTTTTCATCTCAATGCTCCATGAAACCTGTCATCACAATGCACCATGCCCATCATCATAATGCTTCAGGCTATTGTCATCACAATGAAATCAAAATGCTCCATGACCTCTGTCATCACAATGCTCCAAATCCTGGTGATCACAGTGTTGCATAACACTTATCATCAAAACACCCCATGACGCTCATCCTCACAATTATCCATGGTCTTCTCATCATAATGCTCCAAGACCTTTGTCATCACAATTCTCAATACACTTGTCATCACAATGCTCCCTGAAACTTGTCGTCAGTATTCTCCATGAACCCTGTCTTGGCAAGGCTCCATGCCTTTTTCATCACAATGACCCATGCCCTTTTCATCGCAATGCTCCAAGACCCCTGTAATCCCAATGCTCCATGCGGTTGTCATCACAAAGCTGCATGACGCATGTCATCAGAATGTTCCATGGATTTCTCATCACAATGCTCCATGCCCTTGTCATCACAATGCTCCAAGACCCCTGTAATCACAATGCTCCATGCCTCTTTTCATCTCATTGCTCCATGAACCCTGTCATCACAATACAACATGCCCATCATCATAATGCTTCATGCTATTGTCATCACAATGAAATCAAAATGCTCCATGACCTCTGTCATCACAATGCTCCAAACCATGGTGATCACAATGTTGTATAACACTTATCATCACAACACCCCATGATGCTCATCATCACAGTTATCCATGGTCTTCTCATCACAATGTTCCATGACCTTTGTCATCACAATTCTCAATACACTTGTCATCACAATGCTCCCTGACACTTGTCGTCAGTATGCTCCATAAACCCTGTCATGACAAGGCTCCATGATTTTTTTCATCACAATGACCCATGCCCTTTTCATTGCAATGCTCCAAGACCCCTGTAAACACAATGCTCCATGCCCTTTTCATCACAAAGCTCCATGACGCATGTCATGAGAATGTTCCATGGACTTCTCATCACAAGGCTCCATGCCCTTGTCATCACAGTGCTCCAAGCACCTTGTAATCACAATGCTCCATGCCCCTCTTCATCTCATTGCTCCATGTACCCTGTCATCACAATGCACCATGCCTATCATCATAATGCTTCAGTCTATTGTCATCACAATGAAACCAAAATGCTCCATGACCTCTGTCATCACAATGCTCCAAACCCTGGTGATCACAATGTGGCATAATACTTATCATCACAACACCCCATAACCCTCATCATCACAATTATCCATGGTCTTCTCATCACAATGCTCCATGACCTTTTTCATCACAATTCTCAATACACTTGTCATCACAATGCTCCCTGACACTTGTTGTCAGTATGCTCCATTAACCCTGTCATGAGAAGGCTCCATGACTTTTTCATCACAATGATCCATGCCCTTTTCATCACAATGCTCCAAGACCCCTGTAATCACAATGCTCCATGCCCTTGTCATCACAAAGCTCCATGATGCATGTCATCAGAAGGTTTCATGGATTTCTCATCACAATGCTCCATGCCCTTGTCATCACAATGCTCCAAGATCCCTGTAATCACAATGCTCCATGCCCCTTTTCATCTCAATGCTCCATGAACCCTGTCATCACAATGAACCGTGCCCATCATCATAATGCTTCAGGCTATTGTCATCACAATGAAATCAAAATGCTCCATGACCTCTGTCATCACAATGCTCCAAACCCTGGTGATCACAATGTTGCATAACACTTATCATCACAACACCCCATGACGCTCATCATCACAATTATCCATGGTCTTCTCATCACAATGCTCCATGACCCTTGTCATCACAATTCTCAATACACTTGTCATCACAATGCTCCCTGACACTTGTTGTCAGTATGCTCCATGAACCCTGTCATGACAAGGCTCCATGCCTTTTTCATCACAGTGACCCCTGCCCTTTTCATCGCAATGCTCCAAGACCCCTGTAATCGCAATGCTCCATGCCATAGTCATCACAAAGCTCCATGACACATGGCATCAGAATGTCCCAAGGACTTCTCATCACAATGTTCCATGCCCTTGTCATCACAATGCACCAAGACCCCTGTAATCACAATGCTCCATGCCCATTTTCATCTCAATGCTCCATGAACCCTGTCATCACAATGCACCGTGCCCATCATCATAATGCTGCAGGCTATTGTCATCACAATGAAATCAAAATGCTCCATGACCTCTGTCATCACAATGCTCCAAACCCTGGTGATCATAATGTTGCATAACACTTATCATCACAACACCCCATGACGCTCATCATCACAATTATCCATGGTCTTCTCATCACAATGCTCCATGACCTTTGTCATCACAATTCTCAATACACTTGTCATCACAATGCTCCCTGACACTTGTCGTCAGTATGCTCCATGAACCCTGTCATGACAAGGCTCCATGCCTTTTTCATCACCATGACCCATGCCCATTTTATCGCAATGCACCAAGACACCTGTAATCACAATGCTCCATGCCCTTGTCATCACAAAGCTCAACGACACATGTCCTCAGGATGTTCCATGGACTTCTCATCACAATGCTCCATGCCCTTGTCATCACAATGCTCCAAGACCCCTGTAATCACAATGCTCCATGCCCCTTTTCATCTCAATGCTCCATGAAACCTGTCATCACAATGCACCGTGCCCATCATCATAATGCTTCAGGCTATTGTCATCACAATGAAATCAAAATGCTCCATGACCTCTGTCATCACAATGCTCCAAACCCTGGTGATCACAATGTTGCATAACACTTATCATCACAACACCCCATGACGCTCATCATCACAATTATCCATGGTCTTCTCATCAAAATGCTCCATGATCGTTGTCATCACAATTCTCAATACACTTGTCATCACAATGCTCCCTGACACTTCTCGTCAATATGCTCCATGAACCATGTCCTGACAAGGCTCCATTCCTTTTTCATCACTATGATCCATGCCCTTTTCATCACAATGCTCCAAGACCACTGTAATCACAATGCTCCATGGCCTTGTCATCACAAATCTTCATGACGCATGTCATCAGTATGTTCCATGGACTTCTCAACACAATGCTTCATGCCCTTGTCATCACAATGCTTCAAGCCCCCTGTAATCACAATGCTCCATGCCCCTTTTCATCTCAATGCTCCATGAACCCTGTCATCACAATGCACCATGCCCAAAATCATAATGCTTCAGTATATTGTCATCACAATGAAATCAAAATTCTCCATGACCTCTCTCATCACAATGCTCCAAACCACATTGATCACAATGTTGCATAACACTTATCATCACAACACCCCATGACGCTCATCATCACAATTATCCATGGTCTTCTCATCACAATGTTCCATGATCTTTGTCATCACAATTCTCAATACACTTTTCATCACAATGCTCCCTGACACTTGTTGTCAGTATGCTCCTTGAACCCTGTATTAACAAGGCTCCATGCCTTTTTCATCACAATGATCCATGCCCTTCTCATCACAAAGCTCCATGACGCATGTCATCAGAATGTTCCATGGACTTCTCATCACAATGCTCCATGCCCTTGTCATCTAAATGCTCCAAGACCCCTGTAATCACAATGCTCCATGCCCTTGTCTTCACAAAGCTCCATGATTCATGTCATCAGAATGTTCCATGGACTTCTCATCACTATTCTCCATGCCCTTGTCATCACAATGCTCCAAGACCCCTGTAATCACAATGCTCCATGTCCCTTTTCATGTCAATACTCCATGAAAACTGTCATCACAATGCACCGTGCCCATCATCATAATGCTTCAGGCTATTTCCATCACAATGAAATCAAAATGCTCCATGACCTCTGTCATCACAATGCTCCAAACCCTGGTGATCACAATGTTGCATAACACATATCATCACAACCCCCGTTGACGCTGATCCTCACATTTATGCATGGTCTTCTCATCACAATGCTCCATGACCTTTGTCATCACAATTCTGAATACACTTGTCATCACAATGCTCCCTGACAATTGTCATCAGTATGCTCCATGAACCCTGTCATGACACGGCTGCATGCCTTTTTCATCACAATGATCCATGCCCTTTTCATCGCAATGCTCCAAGACAACTGTAATCACAATGCTCCATGCCCTTGTCATCACAAAGCTCCATGATGCATGTCTTCAGAATGTTACATGGATTTCTCATCACAGTGCTCCATGCCCTTGTCATCACAATGCTCCAAGACACCTGTAATCACAATGCTCCATGTCACTTTCATCTCAATGCTCCATGAACACTGTCATAACAATGCACCATGCCCATCATCATAATGCTTCAGGCTATTGTCATCACAGTGAAATCAAAATGCTCCATGACCTCTGTCATCACAATGTTCCAAACCCTCTTGATCACAATGTTGCATAACACTTATCATCACAACACCCCATGACGCTCATCATCACAATTATCCATGGTCTTCTCATCAAAATGCTCCATCACCTTTGTCATCACAATTCTCAATACACTTGTCATCACAATGCTCCCTGACACTTGTCATCAGTATGCTCCATGAACCCTGTCATGACAAGGCTCCATGCTTTTTTCATCACAATGACGCATGCCCTTTTCATTGCAATGATCCAAGACCCCTGTAATCACAATGCTCCATGCCCTTGTCATCACAATTCACCAAGACCCCTGAAATCACAATGCTCCATGCCCCTTTTCATCTCAATCCTCCATGAACCCTGTCATCACAATTCACAGTGCCCATCATCATAATGCTTCAGGCTATTGTCATCACAATGAAATCAAAATGCTTCATGACCTCTGTCATCACAATGCTCCAAACCCTGTTGATCACAATGTTGCATAACACTTATCATTACAACACCCCATGATGCTCATCATCACAATTATCCATGGTCTTCTCATCACAATGCTCCATGACCTTTGTCATCACAATTCTCAATACACTTGTCATCACAATGCTCCCTGACACTTGTCGTCAGTATGCTCCATGAACCCTGTCATGACAAGGCTCCATGCCTTTTTCATCACAATGACCCATGCCTTTTTCATCGCAATGCTCCAAGACCCCTGTAATCACAATGCTCCATGCCCTTGTCATCACAAAGCACAATGACGCATATCATCAGAATGTTCCATGGACTTCTCATCACAATGCTCCATGCCCTTGTCATCACAATGCTCCAAGACCCCTGTAATCACAATGCTCCATGCCCCTTTTCATCTCAATGCTCCATGAACCCTGTCATCACAATGCACCGTGCCCATCATCATAATGCTTCAGGCTATTGTCATCACAATAAAATCAAAATGCTCCATGACCTCTGTCATCACAATGCCCAAAACCCTGGTGATCACAGTGTTGCATAACACTTATCATCACAACACCCCATGACGCTCATCATCACAATTATCCATGGGCTTCTCATCACAATGCTGCATGATCTTTGTCATCACAATTCTCAATACACTTGTCATCACAATGCTCCCTGACACTTGTTGTCAGTATGCTCCATGAACCCTGTATTGACAAGGCTCCATGCCTTTTTCATCACAATGATCCATGCCCTTTTCATCACAATGCTCCAAGACCGCTGTAATCACAAGGGTCCATGCCCTTGTCATCACAAAACTCCATGATGCATGTCATCAGAATGTTCCATGGACTTCTTATCACAATGCTCCATGCCCTTGTCATCACAATGCTCCAAGACCCCTGTAATCACAATGCTCCATGCCCCTTTTCATATCAATGCTCCATGAACACTGTCATCACAATGCACCGTGCCCATCATCATAATGCTTCAGGCTACTGTCATCACAATGAAATCAAAATGCTCCATGACCTCTGTCATCACAGTGCTCCAAACCCTGGTGCTCCAAATGTTGCATAACACTTATCATCACAACACCCCATGTCGCTTATCATCGCAATTATCCATGGTCTTCTCATCACAATGCTCCATGACATTTGTCATCACAATTCTCAATACACTTGTCATCACAATGCTCCCTGACACTTGTTCTCAGTATGCTCAATGAACACTGTCATGACAAGGCTCCATGCCTTTTTCATCACAGTGACCCCTGCCCTTTTCATCGCAATGCTCCAAGCCCCCTGTAATCCCAAAGCTCCATGCCATTGTCATCACAAAGCTCCATGACGCATGTCATCAGAATGTTCCATGGATTTCTCATCACAATGCTCCATGCCCTTGTCATCACAATGCTCCAAGACCCCTGTAATCACAATGCTCCATGCCCCTTTTCATCTCAATGCTCCATGAACCCTGTAATCACAATGCACCGTGCCCATCATCATAATGCTTCGGGCTATTGTCATCACAATGAAATCAAAATGCTCCATGACGTCTGTCATCACAATGCTCCAAACCCTGGTGATCACAATGTTGCATAACACTTATCATCACAACACCCCATGACGCTCATCATGCCAATAATCCATGGTCTTCTCATCACAATGCTCCATGACCTTTGTCATCACAATTCTCAATACACTTGTCATCACAATGCTCCCTGACACTTGTTGTCAGTATGCTCCATGAACCCTGCCATGAGAAGGCTCCATGACTTTTTCATCACAATGATCCATGCCCTTTCCATCACAATGCTCCAAGACCCCTGTAATCACAATGCTCCATGCCTTTGTCATCACAAAGCTCCATGATGCATGTCATCAGAAGGTTTCATGGATTTCTCATCACAATGCTCCATGCCCTTGTCATCACAATGCTCCAAGACCCCTGTAATCACAATGCTCCATGCCCCTTTTCATCTCAATGCTCCATGAACCCTGTCATCACAATGCACCGTGCCCATCATTATAATGCTTCAGGCTATTGTCATCACAATGAAATCAAAATGCTCCATGACCTCTGTCATCACAATGCTCCAAACCCTGGTGATCTCAATGTTGCATAACACTTATCATCACAACACCCCATGACGCTCATCATCACAATTATCCATGGTCTTCTCATCAAAATGCTCCATGACCTTTGTCATCACAATTCTCAATACAATTGTCATCACAATGCTCCCTGACACTTGTTGTCAGTATGCTCAATGAACCCTGTCATGACAAGGCTCCATGCCTTTTTCATCACAGTGACCCCTGCCCTTATCATCGCAATGCTCCAGGACCCCTGTAATCGCAATGCTCCATGCCATAGTCATCACAAAGCTCCATGACACATGTCATCAGAATGTTCCAAGGACTTCTCATCACAATGTTCCTTGCTCTTGTCATCACAATGCTCCAAGACCCCTGTAATCACAATGCTCCATGCCCCTTTTCATCTCAATGCTCCATGAACCCTGTCATCAAAATGCACCGTGCCCATCATCATAATGCTGCAGGCTATTGTCATCACAATGAAATCAAAATGCTCCATGACCTCTGTCATCACAATGCTCCAAACCCTGGTGATCACAATGTTGCATAACACTTATCATCACAACACCCCATGACGCTCATCATCACAATTATCCATGGTCTTCTCATCACAATGCTCTATGACCTTTGTCATCACAGTTCTCAATACACTTGTCATCACAATGCTCCCTGACACTTGTCGTCAGTATGCTCCATGAACCCTGTCATGACAAGGCTCCATGCCTTTTTCATCACCATGACCCATGCCCATTTTATCGCAATGCACCAAGACCCCTGTAATCACAATGATCCATGCCCTTGTCATCACAAAGCTCCACGACACATGTCATCAGAATGTTCCATGGACTTCTCATCACAATGCTCCATGCCCTTGTCATCACAATGGTCCAAGACCCCTGTAATCACAATGCTCCATGCCCCTTTTCATCTCAATGCTCAATGAACCCTGTCATCACAATGCACCATGCCCATCATCATAATGCTTCAGGCTATTGTCATCACAATGAAATCAAAATACTCCATGACCTCTGTCATCACAATGCTCCAAACCCTGGTGATCACAATGTTGCATAACACTTATCATCACAACACCCCATGACGCTCATCATCACAATTATCCATGGTCTTCTCATCAAAATGCTCCATGATCGTTGTCATCACAATTCTCAATACACTTGTCATCACAATGCTCCCTGACACTTCTCGTCAATATGCTCCATGAACCATGTCCTGAAAAGGCTCCATGCCTTTTTCATCACCATGATCCATGCCCTTTTCATCACAATGCTCCAAGACCACTGTAATCACAATGCTCCATGCCCTTGTCATCACAAAGCTCCACGACACATGTCATCAGAATGTTCCATGGACTTCTCATCACAATGCTCCATGCCCTTGTCATCACAATGCTCCAAGACCCCTGTAATCACAATGCTCCATGCCCCTTTTCATCTCAATGCTCCATGAACCCTGTCATCACAATGCACCATGCCCATCATCATAATGCTTCAGTATATTGTCATCACAATGAAATCAAAATTCTCCATGACCTCTCTCATCACAATGCTCCAAACCCCATTGATCACAATGTTGCATAACACTTATCATCACAACACCCCATGACGCTCATCATCACAATTATCCATGGTCTTCTCATCACAATGTTCCATGATCTTTGTCATCACAATTCTCAATACACCTGTCATCACAATGCTCCCTGACACTTGTTGTCAGTATGCTCCTTGAACCCTGTATTAACAAGGCTCCATGCCTTTTTCATCACAATGATCCATGCCCTTCTCATCACAAAGCTCCATGACGCATGTCATCAGAATGTTCCATGGACTTCTCATCACAATGCTCCATGCCCTTGTCATCTAAATGCTCCAAGACCCCTGTAATCACAATGCTCCATGCCCTTGTCTTCACAAAGCTCCATGATTCATGTCATCAGAATGTTCCATGGACTTCTCATCACTATTCTCCATGCCCTTGTCATCACAATGCTCCAAGACCCCTGTAATCACAATGCTCCATGTCCCTTTTCATGTCAATACTCCATGAAAACTGTCATCACAATGCACCGTGGCCATCATCATAATGCTTCAGGCTATTTTCATCACAATGAAATCAAAATGCTCCATGACCTCTGTCATCACAATGCTCCAAACCCTGGTGATCACAATGTTGCATAACACTTATCATCACAACCCCCGTTGACGCTGATCCTCACATTTATGCATGGTCTTCTCATAACAATGCTCCATGACCTTTGTCATCACAATTCTGAATACACTTGTCATCACAATGCTCCCTGAGATTTGTCATTAGTATGCTCCATGAACCCTGTCATGACACGGCTCCATGCCTTTTTCATCACAATGATCCATGCCCTTTTCATCGCAATGCTCCAAGACAACTGTAATCACAATGCTCCATGCCCTTGTCATCACAAAGCTCCATGATGCATGTCTTCAGAATGTTACATGGATTTCTCATCACAGTGCTCCATGCCCTTGTCATCACAATGCTCCAAGACACCTGTAATCACAATGCTCCATGCCACTTTCATCTCAATGCTCCATGAACCCTGTCATCACAATGCACCATGCGCATCATTATAATGTTTCAGTCTATTGTCATCACAATGAAATCAAAATGCTCCATGACCTCTGTCATCACAATGTTCCAAACCCTCTTGATCAAAATATTGCATAACACTTATCATCACAAAGCCCCATGACGCTCATCATCACAATTATCCATGGTCTTCTCATCAAAATGCTCCATGACCTTTGTCATCACAATTCTCAATACACTTGTCATCACAATGCTCCCTGACACTTGTCATCAGTATGCTCCATGAAACCTGTCAAGACAAGGCTCCATGCTTTTTTCATCACAATGACGCATGCCATTTTCATTGCAATGCTCCAAGACCCCTGTAATCACAATGCTCCATGCCCTTGTCATCACAATTCTCCAAGACCCCTGAAATCCCAATGCTCCATGCCCCTTTTCATCTCAATGCTCCATGAACCCTGTCATCACAATTCACAGTGCCCATCATCATAATGCTTCAGGCTATTGTCATCACAATGAAATCAAAATGCTCCATGACCTCTGTCATCACAATGCTCCAAAACCTGGTGATCAAAATGTTGCATAATACTTATCATCACAACACCCAATGACGCTCATCATCACAATTATCCATGGTCTTCTCATCACAATGCTCCATGACCTTTGTCATCACAATTCTCAATACACTTGTCATCACAATGCTCCCTGACACTTGTCGTCAGTATGCTCCATGAACCCTGTCATGACAAGGCTCCATGCCTTTTTCATCACAGTGATCCATGCCCTTTTCATCGCAATGCTCCAAGACCCCTGTAATCACAATGCTCCATGCCCTTGTCATCACAAATCTTCATGACGCATGTCATCAGTATGTTCCATGGACTTCTCAACACAATGCTTCATGCCCTTGTCATCACAATGCTCCAAGCCCCCTGTAATCACAATGCTCCATGCACCTTTTCATCTCAATGCTCCATGAACCCTGTCATCACAATGCACCATTCCCATCATCATAATGCTTCAGGCTATGTTCATCACAATGAAATAAAAATGCTCCATGACCTCTGTCATCACAATGCTCCAAACCCTGGTGATCCCAATGTTGCATAACACTTACCATCACAACACCCCATGACGCTCATCATCACAATTATCCATGGTCTTCTCATCAAAATGCTCCATGACCTTTGTCATCACAGTTCTCAATACACTTGTCATCACAATGCTCCCTGACACTTGTCGTCAGTATGCTCAATGAACACTGTCATGACAAGGCTCCAAGCATTTTTAATCACAATGACCCATGCCCTTTTCATCGCAATGCTCCAAGACCAATGTAATCACAATGCTCCATACCCTTGTCATCACAAAGCTACATGACGCATGTCATCAAAATGTTCCATGGACTTCTCATCAAAAGGCTCCATGCCCTTGTCATCACAATGCTCCAAGACCCCTTTAATCACAATGCTCCATGCCCCTTTTCATCTCAATGCTCCATGAAACCTGTCATCACAATGCACCATGCCCATCATCATAATGCTTCAGGCTATTGTCATCACAATGAAATCAAAATGCTCCATGACCTCTGTCATCACAATGCTCCAAATCCTGGTGATCACAATGTTGCATAACACTTATCATCAAAACACCCCATGACGCTCATCCTCACAATTATCCATGGTCTTCTCATCATAATGCTCCAAGACCTTTGTCATCACAATTCTCAATACACTTGTCATCACAATGCTCCCTGAAACTTGTCGTCAGTATTCTCCATGAACCCTGTCTTGGCAAGGCTCCATGCCTTTTTCATCACAATGACCCATGCCCTTTTCATCGCAATGCTCCAAGACCCCTGTAATCCCAATGCTCCATGCGGTTGTCATCACAAAGCTGCATGACGCATGTCATCAGAATGTTCCATGGATTTCTCATTACAATGCTCCAGGCCCTTGTCATCACAATGCTCCAAGACCCCTGTAATCACAGTGCTCCATGCCCCTTTTCATCTCAATGCTCCATGAACCTAGTCATCACAATGCACCATGCCCATCATCATAATGCTTCAGTATATTGTCATCACAATGAAAGCAAAATGCTCCATGACCTCTGTCATCACAATGCTCCAAACCCTGGTGATCACAATGTTGCATAACACTTATCATCAAAACACCCCATGACGCTCATCATCACAATTAGCCATGGTCTTCTCATCACAATGCTCCAAGAACTTTGTCATCACAATTCTCAATACACTTGTCATCACAATGCTCCCTGACACTTGTCGTCAGTATGCTCCATCAACCCTATCATGACAAGGCTCCATGACTTTTTAGTCACAATGACCAATGCCCTTTTCATCACAGTGCTCCAAGCCCCCTGTAATCACAATGCTCCATGCCCTTTTCATCACAAACCTTCATGACGTATGTCATCAGTATGTTCCATGGACTTCTCATCACAATGCTTCATGCCCTTGTCATCACAAAGCTTCAAGAACCCTGTAATCACAATGCTCCATGCCCATTTTCATCATAATGCTCCATGAACCGTTTCATCAAAATGCACCATGCCCATCATCATAATGCTTCAGGCTATTGTCATCACAATGAAATCAAAATGCTGCAGGACCTCTGTCATCACAATGCTCCAAACCCTGGTGATCACAATGTTGCATAACACTTATCATCTCAACACCCCCTGACGCTCATCATCACAATTATCCATGGTCTTCTCATCACAATGCTCCATGACCTTTGTCATCACAATTCTCAATACACTTGTCATCACAATGCTCACTGACACTTGTAGTCAGTATGCTCCATTAACCCTGTCATGACACGGCTCCATGCCTTTTTCATCACAATGACCCATGCCCTTTTCATCGCAATGCTCCAAGACCAATGTAAACACAATGCTCCATGCCCTTGTCATCACAAGCGCCATGACGCATGTCATCAGAATGTTCCATGGACTTCTCATCACAAGGCTCCATGCCCTTGTCATCACAATGCTCCAAGACCCCTGTAATCACAATGCTCCATGCCCATTTTCATCTCAATGCTCCATGAACCCTGTCATCACAATGCACCGTGCCCATCATCATAATGCTGCAGACTATTGTCATCACAATGAAATCAAAATGCTCCATGACCTCTGTCATCACAATGCTCCAAACCCTGGTGATCATAATGTTGCATAACACTTATCATCACAACACCCATGACGCTCATCATCACAATTATCCATGGTCTTCTCATCACAATGCTCCATGACCTTTGTCATCACAATTCTCAATACACTTGTCATCACAATGCTCCCTGACACTTGTCGTCAGTATGCTCCATGAACCCTGTCATGACAAGGCTCCATGCCTTTTTCATCACCATGACCCATGCCCATTTTATCGCAATGCACCAAGACACCTGTAATCACAATGCTCCATGCCCTTGTCATCACAAACCTTCATGACGTATGTCATCAGTATGTTCCATGGACTTCTCATCACAATGCTTCATGCCCTTGTAATCACAAAGCTCCAAGAACCCTGTAATCACAATGCTCCATGCCCATTTTCATCAAAATGCTCCATGAACCGTTTCATCAAAATGCACCATGCCCATCATCATAATGCTTCAGGCTATTGTCATCACAATGAAATCAAAATGCTGCAGGACCTCTGTCATCACAATGCTCCAAACCCTGGTGATCACAATGTTGCATAGCACTTATCATCACAACACCCCCTGACGCTCATCATCACAATTATCCATGGTCTTCTCATCACAATGCTCCATGACCTTTGTCATCACAATTCTCAATACACTTGTCATCACAATGCTCCCTGACACTTGTAGTCAGTATGCTCCATGAACCCTGTCATGACAAGGCTCCATGCCATTTTCATCACAATGACCCATGCCCTTTTCATCGCAATGCTCCAAGACCAATGTAAACACAATGCTCCATGCCCTTGTCATCACAAGCGCCATGACGCATGTCATCAGAATGTTCCATGGACTTCTCATCACAAGGCTCCATGCCCTTATCATCAAAATTCTCCAAGACCCCTGTAATCACAATGCTCCATGCCCCTTTTCATCTCAATGCTCCATGAACCCTGTCATCACAAGGCACCATGCCCATCATCCTAATGCTTCAGTCTATTGTCATCACAATGAAATCAAAATGCTCCATGACCTCTGTCATCACAATGCTCCAAACCCTGGTGATCAAAATGTTGCATAATACTTATCATCACAACACCCAATGACGCTCATCATCACAATTATCCATGGTCTTCTCATCACAATTCTCCTTGACCTTTGTCATCACAATTCTCAATGTACTTGTCATCACAATGCTCCCTGACACTTGTAGTCAGTATGCTCCATTAACCCTGTCATGACAAGGCTCCATTCCATTTTCATCACATTGACCCCTGCCCTTTTCATAGCAATGCTCCAAGACCAATGTAAACACAATGCTCCATGCCCTTGTCATTACAAGCTCCATGACGCATGTCATCAGAATGTTACATGGACTTCTCATCACAAGGCTCCATGCCCTTGTCATCACAATTCTCCAGGACCCCTGTAATCACAATGCTCCATGCCCCTTTTCATCTCAATGCTCCATGAACCCTGTCATCACAATGCACCATGCCCATCATCATAATGCTTCAGTCTATTGTCATCACTATGAAATCAAAATGATCCAGGACCTCTGTCATCACAATGCTCCAAACCCTGGTGATCAAAATGTTGCATAATACTTATCATCACAACACCCAATGACGCTCATCATCACAATTATCCATGGTCTTCTCATCACAATGCTCCATGACTTTGTCATCACAATTCTCAATACACTTATCATCACAATGCTCCCTGACACTTGTCGTCAGTATGCTCCATGAACCCT
This sequence comes from Mesoplodon densirostris, assembly GCF_025265405.1. Lineage (NCBI taxonomy): Eukaryota > Metazoa > Chordata > Mammalia > Artiodactyla > Ziphiidae > Mesoplodon > Mesoplodon densirostris. The sequence goes on along the minus strand of NW_026778195.1, from coordinate 8,453,530 downwards.
GTCATGACAAGGCTCCATGCCTTTTTCATCACAGTGATCCATGCCCTTTTCATTGCAATGCTCCAAGACCCCTGTAATCACAATGCTCCATGCCCTTGTCATCACAAATCTTCATGACGCATGTCATCAGTATATTCCATGGACTTCTCAACACAATGCTTCATGCCCTTGTCATCACAATGCTGCAAGCCCACTGTAATCACAATGCTCCATGCACCTTTTCATCTCAATGCTCCATGAACCGTGTCATCACAATGCACCATGCCCATCATCATAATGCTTCAGTCTATTGTCATCACTATGAAATCAAAATGCTCCATGACCTCTGTCATCACAATGCTCCAAACCCTGGTGATCACAATGTTGCATAATACTTATCATCACAACACCCAATGACGCTCATCATCACAATTATCCATGGTCTTCTCATCACAATGCTCCATGAACTTTGTCATCACAATTCTCAATACACTTATCATCACAATGCTCCCTGACACTTGTCGTCAGTATGCTCCATGAACCCTGTCATGACAAGGCTCCATGCCTTTTTCATCACAGTGATCCATGCCCTTTTCATCGCAATGCTCCAAGACCCCTGTAATCACAATGCTCCATGCCCTTGTCATCACAAATCTTCATGACGCATGTCATCAGTATGTTCCATGGACTTCTCAACACAATGCTTCATGCCCTTGTCATCACAATGCTCCAAGCCCCCTGTAATCACAATGCTCCATGCACCTTTTCATCTCAATGCTCCATGAACCCTGTCATCACAATGCACCATTCCCATCATCATAATGCTTCAGGCTATGGTCATCACAATGAAATCAAAATGCTCCATGACCTCTGTCATCACAATGCTCCAAACCCTGGTGATCCCAATGTTGCATAACACTTACCATCACAACACCCCATGACGCTCATCATCACAATTATCCATGGTCTTCTCATCAAAATGCTCCATGACCTTTGTCATCACAGTTCTCAATACACTTGTCATCACAATGCTCCCTGACACTTGTCGTCAGTATGCTCAATGAACACTGTCATGACAAGGCTCCAAGCATTTTTAATCACAATGACCCATGCCCTTTTCATCGCAATGCTCCAAGACCAATGTAATCACAATGCTCCATACCCTTGTCATCACAAAGCTACATGACGCATGTCATCAAAATGTTCCATGGACTTCTCATCACAAGGCTCCATGCCCTTGTCATCACAATGCTCCAAGACCCCTTTAATCACAATGCTCCATGCCCCTTTTCATCTCAATGCCCCATGAAACCTGTCATCACAATGCACCATGCCCATCATCATAATGCTTCAGGCTATTGTCATCACAATGAAATCAAAATGCTCCATGACCTCTGTCATCACAATGCTCCAAATCCTGGTGATCACAGTGTTGCATAACACTTATCATCAAAACACCCCATGACGCTCATCCTCACAATTATCCATGGTCTTCTCATCATAATGCTCCAAGACCTTTGTCATCACAATTCTCAATACACTTGTCATCACAATGCTCCCTGAAACTTGTCGTCAGTATTCTCCATGAACCCTGTCTTGGCAAGGCTCCATGCCTTTTTCATCACAAAGCCCCATGCCCTTTTCATCGCAATGCTCCAAGACCCCTGTAATCCCAATGCTCCATGCGGTTGTCATCACAAAGCTGCATGACGCATGTCATCAGAATGTTCCATGGATTTCTCATCACAATGCTCCATGCCCTTTTCATCACAATGCTCCAAGACCCCTGTAATCACAATGCTCCATGCCTCTTTTCATCTCATTGCTCCATGAACCCTGTCATCACAATACAACATGCCCATCATCATAATGCTTCATGTTATTGTCATCAAAATGAAATCAAAATGCTCCATGACCTCTGTCATCACAATGCTCCAAACCCTGGTGATCACAATGTTGTATAACACTTATCATCACAACACCCCATGATGCTCATCATCACAGTTATCCATGGTCTTCTCATCACAATGTTCCATGACCTTTGTCATCACAATTCTCAATACACTTGTCATCACAATGCTCCCTGACACTTGTCGTCAGTATGCTCCATAAACCCTGTCATGACAAGGCTCCATGCTTTTTTTCATCACAATGACCCATGCCCTTTTCATTGCAATGCTCCAAGACCCCTGTAATCACAATGCTCCATGCCCTTTTCATCACAAAGCTCCATGACGCATGTCATGAGAATGTTCCATGGACTTCTCATCACAAGGCTCCATGCCCTTGTCATCACAGTGCTCCAAGCACCCTGTAATCACAATGCTCCATGCCCCTCTTCATCTCATTGCTCCATGTACCCTGTCATCACAATGCACCATGCCTATCATCATAATGCTTCAGTCTATTGTCATCACAATGAAACCAAAATGCTCCATGACCTCTGTCATCACAATGCTCCAAACCCTGGTGATCACAATGTGGCATAACACTTATCATCACAACACCCCATAACCCTCATCATCACAATTATCCATGGTCTTCTCATCACAATGCTCCATGACCTTTTTCATCACAATTCTCAATACACTTGTCATCACAATGCTCCCTGACACTTGTTGTCAGTATGCTCCATTAACCCTGTCATGAGAAGGCTCCATGACTTTTTCATCACAATGATCCATGCCCTTTTCATCACAATTCTCCAAGACCCCTGTAATCACAATGCTCCATGCCCTTGTCATCACAAAGCTCCATGATGCATGTCATCAGAAGGTTTCATGGATTTCTCATCACAATGCTCCATGCCCTTGTCATCACAATGCTCCAAGATCCCTGTAATCACAATGCTCCATGCCCCTTTTCATCTCAATGCTCCATGAACCCTGTCATCACAATGCACCGTGCCCATCATCATAATGCTTCAGGCTATTGTCATCACAATGAAATCAAAATGCTCCATGACCTCTGTCATCACAATGCTCCAAACCCTGTTGATCACAATGTTGCATAACACTTATCATCACAACACCCCATGACGCTCATCATCACAATTATCCATGGTCTTCTCATCACAATGCTCCATGACCCTTGTCATCACAATTCTCAATACACTTGTCATCACAATGCTCCCTGACACTTGTTGTCAGTATGCTCCATGAACCCTGTCATGACAAGGCTCCATGCCTTTTTCATCACAGTGACCCCTGCCCTTTTCATCGCAATGCTCCAAGACCCCTGTAATCGCAATGCTCCATGCCATAGTCATCACAAAGCTCCATGACACATGGCATCAGAATGTCCCAAGGACTTCTCATCACAATGTTCCATGCCCTTGTCATCACAATGCTCCAAGACCCCTGTAATCACAATGCTCCATGCCCATTTTCATCTCAATGCTCCATGAACCCTGTCATCACAATGCACCGTGCCCATCATCATAATGCTGCAGGCTATTGTCATCACAATGAAATCAAAATGCTCCATGACCTCTGTCATCACAATGCTCCAAACCCTGGTGATCATAATGTTGCATAACACTTATCATCACAACACCCCATGACGCTCATCATCACAATTATCCATGGTCTTCTCATCACAATGCTCCATGACCTTTGTCATCACAATTCTCAATACACTTGTCATCACAATGCTCCCTGACACTTGTCGTCAGTATGCTCCATGAACCCTGTCATGACAAGGCTCCATGCCTTTTTCATCACCATGACCCATGCCCATTTTATCGCAATGCACCAAGACACCTGTAATCACAATGCTCCATGCCCTTGTCATCACAAAGCTCAACGACACATGTCCTCAGGATGTTCCATGGACTTCTCATCACAATGCTCCATGCCCTTGTCATCACAATGCTCCAAGACCCCTGTAATCACAATGCTCCATGCCCCTTTTCATCTCAATGCTCCATGAAACCTGTCATCACAATGCACCGTGCCCATCATCATAATGCTTCAGGCTATTGTCATCACAATGAAATCAAAATGCTCCATGACTTCTGTCATCACAATGCTCCAAACCCTGGTGATCACCATGTTGCATAACACTTATCATCACAACACCCCATGACGCTCATCATCACAATTATCCATGGTCTTCTCATCAAAATGCTCCATGATCGTTGTCATCACAATTCTCAATACACTTGTCATCACAATGCTCCCTGACACTTCTCGTCAATATGCTCCATGAACCATGTCCTGACAAGGCTCCATGCCTTTTTCATCACAATGATCCATGCCCTTCTCATCACAATGCTCCAAGACCACTGTAATCACAATGCTCCATGGCCTTGTCATCACAAATCTTCATGACGCATGTCATCAGTATGTTCCATGGACTTCTCAACACAATGCTTCATGCCCTTGTCATCACAATGCTTCAAGCCCCCTGTAATCACAATGCTCCATGCCCCTTTTCATCTCAATGCTCCATGAACCCTGTCATCACAATGCACCATGCCCAAAATCATAATGCTTCAGTATATTGTCATCACAATGAAATCAAAATTCTCCATGACCTCTCTCATCACAATGCTCCAAACCACATTGATCACAATGTTGCATAACACTTATCATCACAACACCCCATGACGCTCATCATCACAATTATCCATGGTCTTCTCATCACAATGTTCCATGATCTTTGTCATCACAATTCTCAATACACTTTTCATCACAATGCTCCCTGACACTTGTTGTCAGTATGCTCCTTGAACCCTGTATTAACAAGGCTCCATGCCTTTTTCATCACAATGATCCATGCCCTTCTCATCACAAAGCTCCATGACGCATGTCATCAGAATGTTCCATGGACTTCTCATCACAATGCTCCATGCCCTTGTCATCTAAATCCTCCAAGACCCCTGTAATCACAATGCTCCATGCCCTTGTCTTCATAAAGCTCCATGATTCATGTCATCAGAATGTTCCATGGACTTCTCATCACTATTCTCCATGCCCTTGTCATCACAATGCTCCAAGACCCCTGTAATCACAATGCTCCATGTCCCTTTTCATGTCAATACTCCATGAAAACTGTCATCACAATTCACCGTGCCCATCATCATAATGCTTCAGGCTATTTTCATCACAATGAAATCAAAATGCTCCATGACCTCTGTCATCACAATGCTCCAAACCCTGGTGATCACAATGTTGCATAACACATATCATCACAACCCCCGTTGACGCTGATCCTCACATTTATGCATGGTCTTCTCATCACAATGCTCCATGACCTTTGTCATCACAATTCTGAATACACTTGTCATCACAATGCTCCCTGACAATTGTCATCAGTATGCTCCATGAACCCTGTCATGACACGGCTCCATGCCTTTTTCATCACAATGATCCATGCCCTTTTCATCGCAATGCTCCAAGACAACTGTAATCACAATGCTCCATGCCCTTGTCATCACAAAGCTCCATGATGCATGTCTTCAGAATGTTACATGGATTTCTCATCACAGTGCTCCATGCCCTTGTCATCACAATGCTCCAAGACACCTGTAATCACAATGCTCCATGTCACTTTCATCTCAATGCTCCATGAACACTGTCATAACAATGCACCATGCCCATCATCATAATGCTTCAGGCTATTGTCATCACAGTGAAATCAAAATGCTCCATCATCTTTGTCATCACAATTCTCAATACACTTGTCATCACAATGCTCCCTGACACTTGTCATCAGTATGCTCCATGAACCCTGTCATGACAAGGCTCCATGCTTTTTTCATCACAATGACGCATGCCCTTTTCATTGCAATGCTCCAAGACCCCTGTAATCACAATGCTCCATGCCCTTGTCATCACAATTCACCAAGACCCCTGAAATCACAATGCTCCATGCCCCTTTTCATCTCAATGCTCCATGAACCCTGTCATCACAATTCACAGTGCCCATCATCATAATGCTTCAGGCTATTGTCATCACAATGAAATCAAAATGCTTCATGACCTCTGTCATCACAATGCTCCAAACCCTGTTGATCACAATGTTGCATAACACTTATCATTACAACACCCCATGATGCTCATCATCACAATTATCCATGGTCTTCTCATCACAATGCTCCATGACCTTTGTCATCACAATTCTCAATACACTTGTCATCACAATGCTCCCTGACACTTGTCGTCAGTATGCTCCATGAACCCTGTCATGACAAGGCTCCATGCCTTTTTCATCACAATGACCCATGCCTTTTTCATCGCAATGCTCCAAGACCCCTGTAATCACAATGCTCCATGCCCTTGTCATCACAAAGCACAATGACGCATATCATCAGAATGTTCCATGGACTTCTCATCACAATGCTCCATGCCCTTGTCATCACAATGCTCCAAGACCCCTGTAATCACAATTCTCCATGCCCCTTTTCATCTCAATGCTCCATGAACCCTGTCATCACAATGCACCGTGCCCATCATCATAATGCTTCAGGCTATTGTCATCACAATAAAATCAAAATGCTCCATGACCTCTGTCATCACAATGCCCAAAACCCTGGTGATCACAGTGTTGCATAACACTTATCATCACAACACCCCATGACGCTCATCATAACAATTATCCATGGGCTTCTCATCACAATGCTGCATGATCTTTGTCATCACAATTCTCAATACACTTGTCATCACAATGCTCCCTGACACTTGTTGTCAGTATGCTCCATGAACCCTGTATTGACAAGGCTCCATGCCTTTTTCATCACAATGATCCATGCCCTTTTCATCACAATGCTCCAAGACCGCTGTAATCACAAGGGTCCATGCCCTTGTCATCACAAAACTTCATGATGCATGTCATCAGAATGTTCCATGGACTTCTTATCACAATGCTCCATGCCCTTGTCATCACAATGCTCCAAGACCCCTGTAATCACAATGCTCCATGCCCCTTTTCATATCAATGCTCCATGAACACTGTCATCACAATGCACCGTGCCCATCATCATAATGCTTCAGGCTACTGTCATCACAATGAAATCAAAATGCTCCATGACCTCTGTCATCACAGTGCTCCAAACCCTGGTGCTCCCAATGTTGCATAACACTTATCATCACAACACCCCATGTCGCTCATCATCGCAATTATCCATGGTCTTCTCATCACAATGCTCCATGACATTTGTCATCACAATTCTCAATACACTTGTCATCACAATGCTCCCTGACACTTGTTCTCAGTATGCTCAATGAACACTGTCATGACAAGGCTCCATGCCTTTTTCATCACAGTGACCCCTGCCCTTTTCATCGCAATGCTCCAAGCCCCCTGTAATCCCAAAGCTCCATGCCATTGTCATCACAAAGCTCCATGACGCATGTCATCAGAATGTTCCATGGATTTCTCATCACAATGCTCCATGCCCTTGTCATCACAATGCTCCAAGACCCCTGTAATCACAATGCTCCATGCCCCTTTTCATCTCAATGCTCCATGAACCCTGTAATCACAATGCACCGTGCCCATCATCATAATGCTTCAGGCTATTGTCATCACAATGAAATCAAAATGCTCCATGACGTCTGTCATCACAATGCTCCAAACCCTGGTGATCACAATGTTGCATAACACTTATCATCACCACACCCCATGACGCTCATCATGCCAATAATCCATGGTCTTCTCATCACAATGCTCCATGACCTTTGTCATCACAATTCTCAATACACTTGTCATCACAATGCTCCCTGACACTTGTTGTCAGTATGCTCCATTAACCCTGCCATGAGAAGGCTCCATGACTTTTTCATCACAATGATCCATGCCCTTTCCATCACAATGCTCCAAGACCCCTGTAATCACAATGCTCCATGCCTTTGTCATCAGAAAGCTCCATGATGCATGTCATCAGAAGGTTTCATGGATTTCTCATCACAATGCTCCATGCCCTTGTCATCACAATGCTCCAAGACCCCTGTAATCACAATGCTCCATGCCCCTTTTCATCTCAATGCTCCATGAACCCTGTCATCACAATGCACCGTGCCCATCATTATAATGCTTCAGGCTATTGTCATCACAATGAAATCAAAATGCTCCATGACCTCTGTCATAACAATGCTCCAAACCCTGGTGATCTCAATGTTGCATAACACTTATCATCACAACACCCCATGACGCTCATCATCACAATTATCCATGGTCTTCTCATCAAAATGCTCCATGACCTTTGTCATCACAATTCTCAATACAATTGTCATCACAATGCTCCCAGACACTTGTTGTCAGTATGCTCAATGAACCCTGTCATGACAAGGCTCCATGCCTTTTTCATCACAGTGACCCCTGCCCTTATCATCGCAATGCTCCAGGACCCCTGTAATCGCAATGCTCCATGCCATAGTCATCACAAAGCTCCATGACACATGTCATCAGAATGTTCCAAGGACTTCTCATCACAATGTTCCTTGCCCTTGTCATCACAATGCTCCAAGACCCCTGTAATCACAATGCTCCATGCCCCTTTTCATCTCAATGCTCCATGAACCCTGTCATCAAAATGCACCGTGCCCATCATCATAATGCTGCAGGCTATTGTCATCACAATGAAATCAAAATGCTCCATGACCTCTGTCATCACAATGCTCCAAACCCTGCTGATCACAATGTTGCATAACACTTATCATCACAACACCCCATGACGCTCATCATCACAATTATCCATGGTCTTCTCATCACAATGCTCTATGACCTTTGTCATCAGAGTTCTCAATACACTTGTCATCACAATGCTCCCTGACACTTGTCGTCAGTATGCTCCATGAACCCTGTCATGACAAGGCTCCATGCCTTTTTCATCACCATGACCCATGCCCATTTTATCGCAATGCACCAAGACCTCTGTAATCACAATGATCCATGCCCTTGTCATCACAAAGCTCCACGACACATGTCATCAGAATGTTCCATGGACTTCTCATCACAATGCTCCATGCCCTTGTCATCACAATGGTCCAAGACCCCTGTAATCACAATGCTCCATGCCCCTTTTCATCTCAATGCTCAATGAACCCTGTCATCACAATGCACCGTGCCCATCATCATAATGCTTCAGGCTATTGTCATCACAATGAAATCAAAATACTCCATGACCTCTGTCATCACAATGCTCCAAACCCTGGTGATCACAATGTTGCATAACACTTATCATCACAACACCCCATGACGCTCATCATCACAATTATCCATGGTCTTCTCATCAAAATGCTCCATGATCGTTGTCATCACAATTCTCAATACACTTGTCATCACAATGCTCCCTGACACTTCTCGTCAATATGCTCCATGAACCATGTCCTGAAAAGGCTCCATGCCTTTTTCATCACAATGATCCATGCCCTTTTCATCACAATGCTCCAAGACCACTGTAATCACAATGCTCCATGCCCTTGTCATCACAAAACTCCACAACACATGTCATCAGAATGTTCCATGGACTTCTCATCACAATGCTCCATGCCCTTGTCATCACAATGCTCCAAGACCCCTGTAATCACAATGCTCCATGCCCCTTTTCATCTCAATGCTCCATGAACCCTGTCATCACAATGCACCATGCCCATCATCATAATGCTTCAGTATATTGTCATCACAATGAAATCAAAATTCTCCATGAACTCTCTCATCACAATGCTCCAAACCCCATTGATCACAATGTTGCATAACACTTATCATCACAACACCCCATGACGCTCATCATCACAATTATCCATGGTCTTCTCATCACAATGTTCCATGATCTTTGTCATCACAATTCTCAATACACCTGTCATCACAATGCTCCCTGACACTTGTTGTCAGTATGCTCCTTGAACCCTGTATTAACAAGGCTCCATGCCTTTTTCATCACAATGATCCATGCCCTTCTCATCACAAAGCTCCATGACGCATGTCATCAGAATGTTCCATGGACTTCTCATCACAATGCTCCATGCCCTTGTCATCTAAATCCTCCAAGACCCCTGTAATCACAATGCTCCATGCCCTTGTCTTCACAAAGCTCCATGATTCATGTCATCAGAATGTTCCATGGACTTCTCATCACTATTCTCCATGCCCTTGTCATCACAATGCTCCAAGACCCCTGTAATCACAATGCTCCATGTCCCTTTTCATGTCAATACTCCATGAAAACTGTCATCACAATGCACCGTGGCCATCATCATAATGCTTCAGGCTATTTTCATCACAATGAAATCAAAATGCTCCATGACCTCTGTCATCACAATGCTCCAAACCCTGGTGATCACAATGTTGCATAACACTTATCATCACAACCCCCGTTGACGCTGATCCTCACATTTATGCATGGTCTTCTCATAACAATGCTCCATGACCTTTGTCATCACAATTCTGAATACACTTGTCATCACAATGCTCCCTGAGAATTGTCATTAGTATGCTCCATGAACCCTGTCATGACACGGCTCCATGCCTTTTTCATCACAATGATCCATGCCCTTTTCATCGCAATTCTCCAAGACAACTGTAATCACAATGCTCCATGCCCTTGTCATCACAAAGCTCCATGATGCATGTCTTCAGAATGTTACATGGATTTCTCATCACAGTGCTCCATGCCCTTGTCATCACAATGCTCCAAGACACCTGTAATCACAATGCTCCATGCCACTTTCATCTCAATGCTCCATGAACCCTGTCATCACAATGCACCATGCGCATCATTATAATGTTTCAGTCTATTGTCATCACAATGAAATCAAAATGCTCCATGACCTCTGTCATCACAATGTTCCAAACCCTCTTGATCACAATATTGCATAACACATATCATCACAAAGCCCCATGACGCTCATCATCACAATTATCCATGGTCTTCTCATCAAAATGCTCCATGACCTTTGTCATCACAATTCTCAATACACTTGTCATCACAATGCTCCCTGACACTTGTCATCAGTATGCTCCATGAAACCTGTCAAGACAAGGCTCCATGCTTTTTTCATCACAATGACGCATGCCATTTTCATTGCAATGCTCCAAGACCCCTGTAATCACAATGCTCCATGCCCTTGTCATCACAATTCTCCAAGACCCCTGAAATCACAATGCTCCATGCCCCTTTTCATCTCAATGCTCCATGAACCCTGTCATCACAATTCACAGTGCCCATCATCATAATGCTTCAGGCTATTGTCATCACAATGAAATCAAAATGCTTCATGACCTCTGTCATCACAATGCTCCAAACCCTGTTGATCACAATGTTGCATAACACTTATCATCACAAAACCCCATGACGCTCATCATCACAATTATCCATGGTCTTCTCATCAAAATGCTCCATGACCTTTGTCATCACAATTCTCAATACACTTGTCATCACAATGCTCCCTGACACTTGTCATCAGTATGCTCCATGAACCCTGTCATGACAAGGCTCCATGCCTTTTTCATCACAATGACTCATGCATTTTTCATCGCAATGCTCCAAGACCCCTGTAATCACAATGCTCCTTGCCCTTGTCATCACAAAGCGCAATGACGCATATCATCAAAATGTTCCATGGACTTCTCATCACAATGCTCCATGCCCTTGTCATCACAATGCTCCAAGACCCCTGTAATCACAATGCTCCATGCCCCTTTTCATCTCAATGCTCCATGAACCCTGTCATCACAATGCACCGTGCCCATCATCATAATGCTTCAGGCTATTGTCATCACAATAAAATCAAAATGCTCCATGACCTCTGTCATCACAATGCCCAAAACCCTGGTGATCACAATGTTGCATAACACTTATCATCACAACACCCCATGACGCTCATCATCACAATTATCCATGGGCTTCTCATCACCATGCTGCATGATCTTTGTCATCACAATTCTCAATACACTTGTCATCACAATGCTCCCTGACACTTGTTGTCAGTATGCTCCATGAACCCTGTATTGACAAGGCTCCATGCCTTTTTCATCACAATGATCCATGCCCTTTTCATCACAATGCTCCAAGACCCCTGTAATCACAAGGCTCCATGCCCTTGTCATCACAAAACTCCATGATGCATGTCATCAGAATGTTCCATGGACTTCTCATCACAATGCTCCATGCCCTTGTCATCACAATGCTCCAAGACCCCTGTAATCACAATGCTCCATGCCCCTTTTCATCTCAATGCTCCATGAACACTGTCATCACAATGCATCGTGCCCATCATCATAATGCTTCAGGCTATTGTCATCACAATGAAATCAAAATGCTCCATGACCTCTGTCATCACAGTGCTCCAAACCCTGGTGCTCCCAATGTTGCATAACACTTATCATCCCAACACCCCATGACGCTCATAATCGCAATTATCCATGGTCTTCTCATCACAATGCTCCATGACATTTGTCATCACAATTCTCAATACACTTGTCATCACACTGCTCCCTGACACTTGTTGTCAGTATGCTCAATGAACACGGTCATGACAAGGCTCCATGCCTTTTTCATCACAGTGACCCCTGCCCTTTTCATCGCAATGCTCCAAGACCCCTGTAATCCCAAAGCTCCATGCCATTGTCATCACAAAGCTCCATGACGCATGTCATCAGAATGTTCCATGGATTTCTCATCACAATGCTCCATGCCCTTGTCATCACAATGCTCCATGCCCCTTTTCATCTCAATGCTCCATGAACCCTGTCATCACAATGCACCGTGCCCATCATCATAATGCTTCAGGCTATTGTCATCACAATGAAATCAAAATGCTCCATGACGTCTGTCATCACAATGCTCCAAAACCTGGTGATCACAGTGTTGCATAACACTTATCATCACAACACCCCATGACGCTCATCATCCCTATTATCCATGGTCTTCTCATCACAATGCTCCATGACCTTTGTCATTACAATTCTCAATACACTTGTCATCACAATGCTCCCTGACACTTGTCGTCAATATGCTCCATGAACCCAGTCATGACAAGGCTCCATGCCTTTTTCATCACAATGATCCATGCCCTTTTCATCGCAATGCTCCAAGAACCCTGTAATCACAATTCTCCATGCCCTTGTCATCACAAAGCTCCATGACGCATGTCATCAGAATGTTCCATGGACTTCTCATCACAATGCTCCATGCCCTTGCCATCAAAATGCTCCAAGAGCCCTGTAATCACAATGCTCCATGCCCCTTTTCATCTCAATGCTCCATGAACCCTGTCATCACAATGCACCATGCCCATCATCATAATGCTTCAGACTATTGTCATCACAATGAAATCTAAATGCTCCATGACGTCTGTCATCACAATGCTCCAAACCCTGGTGATCACAATGTTGCATAACACTTATCATCACAACACCCCATGACGCTCATCATCACAATTCTCCATGGTCTTCTCATCACAATGCTCCATGACCTTTGTCATCACAGTTCTCCATACAATTGTCATCACAATGCTTCCTGACACTTGTTGTCAGTATGCTCCATGAACCCTGTATTGACAAGGCTCCATGCCTTTTTCATCACAATGATCCATGCCCTTTTCATCACAATGCTCCAAGACCCCTGTAATCACAATGCTCCATGCCATTGTCATCACAAAGCTCCATGATGCATGTCACCAGAATGTTCCATGGACTTCTCATCACAATGCTCCATGCCCTTGTCATCAAAATTCTCCAAGACCCCTGTAATCACAATGCTCCATGCCTCTTTTCATCTCAATGCTCCATGAACCCTGTCATCACAATGCACCGTGCCCATCATCAAAATGCTTCAGGCCATTGTCATCACAATGAAATCAAAATGCTCCATGACGTCTGTCATCACAGTGCTCCAAACCCTGGTGATCACAATGTTGCATAACACTTATCATCACAACACCCCATGACGCTCATCATCCCAATTATCCATGGTCTTCTCATCACAATGCTCCATGACCTTTGTCATCACAATTCTCAATACACTTGTTATCACAATGCTCCCTGACACTTGTTGACAGTATGCTCCATGAACCCTGTCATGACAAGGCTCCATGCCTTTTTAATCACAATGACCCATGCCTTTTTCATTGCAATGCTCCAAGAACCCTGTAATCACAATGCTCCATGCCCTTGTCATCACAAAGCTCCATGACGCATGTCATCAGAATGTTCCATGGACTTCTCATCACAATGCTCCATGCCCTTGTCATCACAAAGCTCCAAGACCCCTGTAATCACAATGCTCCATGCCCCTTTTCATCTCAATGCTCCATGAACCCTGTCATCACAATTCACCGCGCCCATCATCATAATGCTTCAGGCTATTGTCATCACAATGAAATCAAAATGCTCCATGACCTCTGTCATCACAATGCTCCAAAACCTGGTGATCACAATGTTGCATAACACTTATCATCACAACACCCCATGATGCTCATCATCCCAATTATCCATGGTCTTCTCATCACAATGCTCCATGACCTTTGTCATCACAATTCTCAATACACTTGTTATCACAATGCTCCCTGACACTTGTCATCAGTATGCTCCATGAAACCTTTCATGACAAGGCGCCATGCCTTTTTCATCACAATGACCCATGCCTTTTTCATCGCAATGCTCCAAGACCCCTGTAATCACAATGCTCCATGCCCTTGTCATCACAAAGCTCCATGACTCATGTCATCAGAATGTTCCATGGACTTCTCATCACAATGCTCCATGCCCTTGTCATCACAATGCTCCAAGACCCCTGTAATCACAATGCTCCATGCCCCTTTTCATCTCAATGCTCCATGAACCCTGTCATCACAATGCACCATGCCCATCATCATAATGCTTCAGGCTATTGTCATCACAATAAAATCAAAATGCTCCATGACCTCTGTCATCACAATGCTCCAAACACTGGTGATCACAATGTTGCATAACACTTATCATCACAACACCCCATGACGCTCATCATCACAATTATCCATGGTTTTCTCATCACAATGCTGCATGATCTTTGTCATCACAATTCTCAATACACTTGTCATCACAATGCTCCCTGACACTTGTTGTCAGTATGCTCCATGAACCCTGTATTGACAAGGCTCCATGCCTTTTTCATCACAATGATCCATGCCCTTTTCATCACAATGCTCCAAGACCCCTGTAATCACAATGCTCCATGCCCTTGTCATCACAAAGCTCCATGATGCATGTCATCAGAATGTTCCATGGACTTCTCATCACAATGCTCCATGCCCTTGTCATCACAATGCTCCATGCCACACTTCATCTCAATGTTCCATGAAATCTGTCATCACAATGCTCCAAGACCCCTGTAATCACAATGCTCCATGCCCCTTTTCATCTCAATGCTCCATGAACCCTGTCATCACAATGCACCGTGCCCATCATCATAATGCTTCACACTATTGTCATCACAATGAACTCAAAATGTTCCACGACCTCTGTCATCACAGTGCTCCAAACGCTGTTGCTCCCAGTGTTGCATAACACTTATCATCACAACACCCCATGACGCTCATCATCACAATTATCCATGGTCTTCTCATCACAGTGCTCCATGACTTTTGTCATCACAATTCTCTATACACTTGTCATCACAATTCTCCCTGACACTTGTTGTCAGTATGCTCAATGAACACTGTCATGACAAGGCTCCATGCCTTTTTCATCACAGTGACCCCTGCCCTTTTCATCGCAATGTTCCAAGACCCCTGTAATCCCAATGCTCCATGCCATTGTCATCACAAAGCTCCATGACGCATGTCATCAGAATGTTCCATGGGCTTCTCATCACAATGCTCCATGCCCTTCTCATCACAATGCTCCATGCCACACTTCATCTCAATGTTCCATGAAATCTGTCATCACAATGCTCCAAGACCCCTGTAATCACAATGCTCCATGCCCCTTTTCATCTCAATGCTCCATGAACCCTGTCATCAAAATGCACCGTGCCCATCATCCTAATGCTGCAGGCTATTGTCATCACAATGAAATCAAAATGCTCCATGACCTCTGTCATCACAATGCTCCAAACCCTGGTGATCACAATGTTGCATAACACTTATCATCACAACACCCCATGACGCTCATCATCACAATTATCCATGGTCTTCTCATCACAATGCTCTATGACCTTTGTCATCACAGTTCTCAATACACTTGTCATCACAATGCTCCCTGACACTTGTCGTCAGTATGCTCCATGAACCCTGTCATGACAAGGCTCCATGCCTTTTTCATCACCATGACCCATGCCCATTTTATCGCAATGCACCAAGACCCCTGTAATCACAATGATCCATGCCCTTGTCATCACAAAGCTCCACGACACATGTCATCAGAATGTTCCATGGACTTCTCATCACAATGCTCCATGCCCTTGTCATCACAATGGTCCAAGACCCCTGTAATCACAATGCTCCATGCCCCTTTTCATCTCAATGCTCAATGAACCCTGTCATCACAATGCACCGTGCCCATCATCATAAGGCTTCAGGCTATTGTCATCACAATGAAATCAAAATACTCCATGACCTCTGTCATCACAATGCTCCAAACCCTGGTGATCACAATGTTGCATAACACTTATCATCACAACACCCCATGACGCTCATCATCACAATTATCCATGGTCTTCTCATCAAAATGCTCCATGATCGTTGTCATCACAATTCTCAATACACTTGTCATCACAATGCTCCCTGACACTTCTCGTCAATATGCTCCATGAACCATGTCCTGAAAAGGCTCCATGCCTTTTTCATCACAATGATCCATGCCCTTTTCATCACAATGCTCCAAGACCACTGTAATCACAATGCTCCATGCCCTTGTCATCACAAAGCTCCACGACACATGTCATCAGAATGTTCCATGGACTTCTCATCACAATGCTCCATGCCCTTGTCATCACAATGCTCCAAGACCCCTGTAATCACAATGCTCCATGCCCCTTTTCATCTCAATGCTCCATGAACCCTGTCATCACAATGCACCATGCCCATCATCATAATGCTTCAGTATATTGTCATCACAATGAAATCAAAATTCTCCATGACCTCTCTCATCACAATGCTCCAAACCCCATTGATCACAATGTTGCATAACACTTATCATCACAACACCCCATGACGCTCATCATCACAATTATCCATGGTCTTCTCATCACAATGTTCCATGATCTTTGTCATCACAATTCTCAATACACCTGTCATCACAATGCTCCCTGACACTTGTTGTCAGTATGCTCCTTGAACCCTGTATTAACAAGGCTCCATGCCTTTTTCATCACAATGATCCATGCCCTTCTCATCACAAAGCTCCATGACGCATGTCATCAGAATGTTCCATGGACTTCTCATCACAATGCTCCATGCCCTTGTCATCTAAATGCTCCAAGACCCCTGTAATCACAATGCTCCATGCCCTTGTCTTCACAAAGCTCCATGATTCATGTCATCAGAATGTTCCATGGACTTCTCATCACTATTCTCCATGCCCTTGTCATCACAATGCTCCAAGACCCCTGTAATCACAATGCTCCATGTCCCTTTTCATGTCAATACTCCATGAAAACTGTCATCACAATGCACCGTGCCCATCATCATAATGCTTCAGGCTATTTTCATCACAATGAAATCAAAATGCTCCATGACCTCTGTCATCACAATGCTCCAAACCCTGGTGATCACAATGTTGCATAACACTTATCATCACAACCCCCGTTGACGCTGATCCTCACATTTATGCATGGTCTTCTCATAACAATGCTCCATGACCTTTGTCATCACAATTCTGAATACACTTGTCATCACAATGCTCCCTGAGAATTGTCATTAGTATGCTCCATGAACCCTGTCATGACACGGCTCCATGCCTTTTTCATCACAATGATCCATGCCCTTTTCATCGCAATGCTCCAAGACAACTGTAATCACAATGCTCCATGCCCTTGTCATCACAAAGCTCCATGATGCATGTCTTCAGAATGTTACATGGATTTCTCATCACAGTGCTCCATGCCCTTGTCATCACAATGCTCCAAGACACCTGTAATCACAATGCTCCATGCCACTTTCATCTCAATGCTCCATGAACCCTGTCATCACAATGCACCATGCGCATCATTATAATGTTTCAGTCTATTGTCATCACAATGAAATCAAAATGCTCCATGACCTCTGTCATCACAATGTTCCAAACCCTCTTGATCACAATATTGCATAACACTTATCATCACAAAGCCCCATGACGCTCATCATCACAATTATCCATGGTCTTCTCATCAAAATGCTCCATGACCTTTGTCATCACAATTCTCAATACACTTGTCATCACAATGCTCCCTGACACTTGTCATCAGTATGCTCCATGAAACCTGTCAAGACAAGGCTCCATGCTTTTTTCATCACAATGACGCATGCCATTTTCATTGCAATGCTCCAAGACCCCTGTAATCACAATGCTCCATGCCCTTGTCATCACAATTCTCCAAGACCCCTGAAATCACAATGCTCCATGCCCCTTTTCATCTCAATGCTCCATGAACCCTGTCATCACAATTCACAGTGCCCATCATCATAATGCTTCAGGCTATTGTCATCACAATGAAATTAAAATGCTTCATGACCTCTGTCATCACAATGCTCCAAACCCTGTTGATCACAATGTTGCATAACACTTATCATCACAAAACCCCATGACGCTCATCATCACAATTATCCATGGTCTTCTCATCAAAATGCTCCATGACGTTTGTCATCACAATTCTCAATACACTTGTCATCACAATGCTCCCTGACACTTGTCATCAGTATGCTCCATGAACCCTGTCATGACAAGGCTCCATGCCTTTTTCATCACAATGACTCATGCCTTTTTCATCGCAATGCTCCAAGACCCCTGTAATCACAATGCTCCTTGCCCTTGTCATCACAAAGCTCAATGACGCATATCATCAAAATGTTCCATGGACTTCTCATCACAATGCTCCATGCCCTTGTCATCACAATGCTCCAAGACCCCTGTAATCACAATGCTCCATGCCCCTTTTCATCTCAATGCTCCATGAACCCTGTCATCACAATGCACCGTGCCCATCATCATAATGCTTCAGGCTATTGTCATCACAATAAAATCAAAATGCTCCATGACCTCTGTCATCACAATGCCCAAAACCCTGGTGATCACAATGTTGCATAACACTTATCATCACAACACCCCATGACGCTCATCATCACAATTATCCATGGGCTTCTCATCACCATGCTGCATGATCTTTGTCATCACAATTCTCAATACACTTGTCATCACAATGCTCCCTGACACTTGTTGTCAGTATGCTCCATGAACCCTGTATTGACAAGGCTCCATGCCTTTTTCATCACAATGATCCATGCCCTTTTCATCACAATGCTCCAAGACCCCTGTAATCACAAGGCTCCATGCCCTTGTCATCACAAAACTCCATGATGCATGTCATCAGAATGTTCCATGGACTTCTCATCACAATGCTCCATGCCCTTGTCATCACAATGCTCCAAGACCCCTGTAATCACAATGCTCCATGCCCCTTTTCATCTCAATGCTCCATGAACACTGTCATCACAATCACCGTGCCCATCATCATAATGCTTCAGGCTATTGTCATCACAATGAAATCAAAATGCTCCATGACCTCTGTCATCACAGTGCTCCAAACCCTGGTGCTCCCAATGTTGCATAACACTTATCATCCCAACACCCAATGACGCTCATAATCGCAATTATCCATGGTCTTCTCATCACAATGCTCCATGACATTTGTCATCACAATTCTCAATACACTTGTCATCACACTGCTCCCTGACACTTGTTGTCAGTATGCTCAATGAACACGGTCATGACAAGGCTCCATGCCTTTTTCATCACAGTGACCCCTGCCCTTTTCATCGCAATGCTCCAAGACCCCTGTAATCCCAAAGCTCCATGCCATTGTCATCACAAAGTTCCATGACGCATGTCATCAGAATGTTCCATGGATTTCTCATCACAATGCTCCATGCCCTTGTCATCACAATGCTCCATGCCCCTTTTCATCTCAATGCTCCATGAACCCTGTCATCACAATGCACCGTGCCCATCATCATAATGCTTCAGGCTATTGTCATCACAATGAAATCAAAATGCTCCATGACGTCTGTCATCACAATGCTCCAAAACCTGGTGATCACAGTGTTGCATAACACTTATCATCACAACACCCCATGACGCTCATCATCCCTATTATCCATGGTCTTCTCATCACAATGCTCCATGACCTTTGTCATTACAATTCTCAATACACTTGTCATCACAATGCTCCCTGACACTTGTCGTCAATATGCTCCATGAACCCAGTCATGACAAGGCTCCATGCCTTTTTCATCACAATGATCCATGCCCTTTTCATCGCAATGCTCCAAGAACCCTGTAATCACAATTCTCCATGCCCTTGTCATCACA
Organism: Mesoplodon densirostris; assembly: GCF_025265405.1. Taxonomy (NCBI): domain Eukaryota; kingdom Metazoa; phylum Chordata; class Mammalia; order Artiodactyla; family Ziphiidae; genus Mesoplodon; species Mesoplodon densirostris. The sequence goes on along the minus strand of NW_026778195.1, from coordinate 8,433,064 downwards.
AAGCTCCATGACGCATGTCATCAGAATGTTCCATGGACTTCTCATCACAATGCTCCATGCCCTTGCCATCAAAATGCTCCAAGAGCCCTGTAATCACAATGCTCCATGCCCCTTTTCATCTCAATGCTCCATGAACCCTGTCATCACAATGCACCATGCCCATCATCATAATGCTTCAGACTATTGTCATCACAATGAAATCAAAATGCTCCATGACGTCTGTCATCACAATGCTCCAAACCCTGGTGATCACAATGTTGCATAACACTTATCATCACAACACCCCATGACGCTCATCATCACAATTCTCCATGGTCTTCTCATCACAATGCTCCATGACCTTTGTCATCACAGTTCTCCATACAATTGTCATCACAATGCTTCCTGACACTTGTTGTCAGTATGCTCCATGAACCCTGTATTGACAAGGCTCCATGCCTTTTTCATCACAATGATCCATGCCCTTTTCATCACAATGCTCCAAGACCCCTGTAATCACAATGCTCCATGCCCTTGTCATCACAAAGCTCCATGATGCATGTCACCAGAATGTTCCATGGACTTCTCATCACAATGCTCCATGCCCTTGTCATCAAAATGCTCCAAGACCCCTGTAATCACAATGCTCCATGCCTCTTTTCATCTCAATGCTCCATGAACCCTGTCATCACAATGCACCGTGCCCATCATCAAAATGCTTCAGGCCATTGTCATCACAATGAAATCAAAATGCTCCATGACGTCTGTCATCACAATGCTCCAAACCCTGGTGATCACAATGTTGCATAACACTTATCATCACAACACCCCATGACGCTCATCATCCCAATTATACATGGTCTTCTCATCACAATGCTCCATGACCTTTCTCATCACAATTGTCAATACACTTGTTATCACAATGCTCCCTGACACTTGTTGACAGTATGCTCCATGAACCCTGTCATGACAAGGCTCCATGCCTTTTTAATCACAATGACCCATGCCTTTTTCATTGCAATGCTCCAAGACCCCTGTAATCACAATGCTCCATGCCCTTGTCATCACAAAGCTCCATGACTCATGTCATCAGAATGTTCCATGGACTTCTCATCACAATGCTCCATGCCCTTGTCATCACAATGCTCCAAGACCCCTGTAATCACAATGCTCCATGCCCCTTTTCATCTCAATGTTCCATGAACCCTGTCATCACAATGCACCATGCCCATCATCATAATGCTTCAGGCTATTGTCATCACAATAAAATCAAAATGCTCCATGACCTCTGTCATCACAATGCTCCAAACACTGGTGATCACAATGTTGCATAACACTTATCATCACAACACCCCATGACGCTCATCATCACAATTATCCATGGTTTTCTCATCACAATGCTGCATGATCTTTGTCATCACAATTCTCAATACACTTGTCATCACAATGCTCCCTGACACTTGTTGTCAGTATGCTCCATGAACCCTGTATTGACAAGGCTCCATGCCTTTTTCATCACAATGATCCATGCCCTTTTCATCACAATGCTCCAAGACCCCTGTAATCACAATGCTCCATGCCCTTGTCATCACAAAGCTCCATGATGCATGTCATCAGAATGTTCCATGGACTTCTCATCACAATGCTCCATGCCCTTGTCATCACAATGCTCCAAGACCCCTGTAATCACAATGCTCCATGCCCCTTTTAATCTCAATTCTCTATGAACCCTGTCATCACAATGCACCGTGCCCATCATCATAATGCTTCACACTATTGTCATCACAATGAACTCAAAATGTTCCACGACCTCTGTCATCACAGTGCTCCAAACGCTGTTGCTCCCAGTGTTGCATAACACTTATCATTACAACACCCCATGACGCTCATCATCACAATTATCCATGGTCTTCTCATCACAGTGCTCCATGACTTTTGTCATCACAATTCTCAATACACTTGTCATCACAATTCTCCCTGACACTTGTTGTCAGTATGCTCAATGAACACTGTCATGACAAGGCTCCATGCCTTTTTCATCACAGTGACCCCTGCCCTTTTCATCGCAATGTTCCAAGACCCCTGTAATCCCAATGCTCCATGCCATTGTCATCACAAAGCTCCATGACGCATGTCATCAGAATGTTCCATGGGCTTCTCATCACAATGCTCCATGCCCTTCTCATCACAATGCTCCATGCCACACTTCATCTCAATGTTCCATGAAATCTGTCATCACAATGCTCCAAGACCCCTGTAATCAAAATGCTCCATGCCCCTTTTCATCTCAATGCTCCATGAACCCTGTCATCACAATGCACCGTGCCCATCATCATAATGCTTCAGGCTATTGTCATCACAATAAAATCAAAATGCTCCATGACCTCTGTCATCACAATGCCCAAAACCCTGGTGATCACAATGTTGCATAACACTTATCATCACAACACCCCATGACGCTCATCATCACGATTATCCATGGGCTTCTCATCACAATGCTGCATGATCTTTGTCATCACAATTCTCAATACACCTGTCATCACAATGCTCCCTGACACTTGTTGTCAGTATGCTCCATGAACCCTGTATTGACAAGTCTCCATGCCTTTTTCATCACAATGATCCATGCCCTTTTCATCACAATGCTCCAAGACCCCTGTAATCACAAGGCTCCATGCCCTTGTCATCACAAAGCTCCATGATGCATGTCATCAGAATGTTCCATGGACTTCTTATCACAATGCTCCATGCCCTTGTCATCACAATGCTCCAAGACCCCTGTAATCACAATGCTCCATGCCCCTTTTCATCTCAATGCTCCATGAACACTGTCATCACAATGCACCGTGCCCATCATCATAATGCTTCAGGCTATTTTCATCACAATGAAATCAAAATGCTCCATGACCTCTGTCATCACAGTGCTCCAAACCCTGGTGCTCCCAATGTTGCATAACACTTATCATCACAACACCCCATGACGCTCATCATTGCAATTATCCATGGTCTTCTCATCACAATGCTCCATGACATTTGTCATCACAATTCTCAATACACTTGTCATCACAATGCTCCCTGACACTTGTCGTCAGTATGCTCCATGAACCCTGTCATGACAAGGCTCCATGCCTTTTTCATCACAATGACCCATGCCTTTTTCATCACAATTCTCCAAGACCCCTGTAATCACAATGCTCCATGCCCTTGTCATCACAAACCTCAATGACGCATATCATCAGAATGTTCCATGGACTTCTCATCACAATGCTCCATGCCCTTGTCATCACAATGCTCCAAGACCCATGTAATCACAATGCTCCATGCCCCTTTTCATCTCAATGCTCCATGAACCCTGTCATCACAATGCACCGTGCCCATCATCATAATGCTTCAGGCTATTGTCATCACAATAAAATCAAAATGCTCCATGACCTCTGTCATCACAATGCCCAAAACCCTGGTGATCACAATGTTGCATAACACTTATGATCACAACACCCCATGATGCTCATCATCACAATTATCCGTGGTCTTCTCATCACAATGCTCCATGACCTTTGTCATCACAATTCTCAATACACTTGTTATCACAATGCTCCCTGACCCTTGTCATCAGTATGCTCCATGAAACCTGTCATGACAAGGCGCCATGCCTTTTTCATCACAATGACCCATGCCTTTTTCATCGCAATGCTCCAAGACCCCTGTAATCACAATGCTCCATGCCCTTGTCATCACAAAGCTCCATGACTCATGTCATCAGAATGTTCCATGGACTTCTCATCACAATGCTCCATGCCCTTGTCATCACAATGCTCCAAGACCCCTGTAATCACAATGCTCCATGACCCTTTTCATCTCAATGCTCCATGAACACTGTCAGCACAATGCACCGTGCCCATCATCATAATGCTTCAGGCTATTGTCATCACAATAAAATCAAAATGCTCCATGACCTCTGTCATCACAATGCCCAAAACCCTGGTGATCACAATGTTGCATAACACTTATCATCACAACACCCAATGACGCTCATCATCACGATTATCCATGGGCTTCTCATCACAATGCTGCATGATCTTTGTCATCACAATTCTCAATACACCTGTCATCACAATGCTCCCTGACACTTGTTGTCAGTATGCTCCATGAACCCTGTATTGACAAGTCTCCATGCCTTTTTCATCACAATGATCCATGCCCTTTTCATCACAATGCTCCAAGACCCCTGTAATCACAAGGCTCCATGCCCTTGTCATCACAAAGCTCCATGATGCATGTCATCAGAATGTTCCATGGACTTCTTATCACAATGCTCCATGCCCTTGTCATCACAATGCTCCAAGACCCCTGTAATCACAATGCTCCATGCCCCTTTTCATCTCAATGCTCCATGAACACTGTCATCACAATGCACCGTGCCCATTATCATAATGCTTCAGGCTATTTTCATCACAATGAAATCAAAATGCTCCATGACCTCTGTCATCACAGTGCTCCAAACCCTGGTGCTCCCAATGTTGCATAACACTTATCATCACAACACCCCATGACGCTCATCATTGCAATTATCCATGGTCTTCTCATCACAATGCTCCATGACATTTGTCATCACAATTCTCAATACACTTGTCATCACAATGCTCCCTGACACTTGTCGTCAGTATGCTCCATGAACCCTGTCATGACAAGGCTCCATGCCTTTTTCATCACAATGACCCATGCCTTTTTCATCACAATTCTCCAAGACCCCTTTAATCACAATGCTCCATGCCCTTGTCATCACAAACCTCAATGACGCATATCATCAGAATGTTCCATGGACTTCTCATCACAATGCTCCATGCCCTTGTCATCACAATGCTCCAAGACCCATGTAATCACAATGCTCCATGCCCCTTTTCATCTCAATGCTCCATGAACCCTGTCATCACAATGCACCGTGCCCATCATCATAATGCTTCAGGCTATTGTCATCACAATAAAATCAAAATGCTCCATGACCTCTGTCATCACAATGCTCCAAACACTGGTGATCACAATGTTGCATAACACTTATCATCACAACACCCCATGACGCTCATCATCACAATTATCCATGGTTTTCTCATCACAATGCTGCATGATCTTTGTCATCACAATTCTCAATACACTTGTCATCACAATGCTCCCTGACACTTGTTGTCAGTATGCTCCATGAACCCTGTATTGACAAGGCTCCATGCCTTTTTCATCACAATGATCCATGCCCTTTTCATCACAATGCTCCAAGACCCCTGTAATCACAATGCTCCATGCCCTTGTCATCACAAAGCTCCATGATGCATGTCATCAGAATGTTCCATGGACTTCTCATCACAATGCTCCATGCCCTTGTCATCACAATGCTCCAAGACCCCTGTAATCACAATGCTCCATGCCCCTTTTAATCTCAATTCTCTATGAACCGTGTCATCACAATGCACCGTGCCCATCATCATAATGCTTCCGACTATTGTCATCACAATGAACTCAAAATGTTCCACGACCTCTGTCATCACAGTGCTCCAAACGCTGTTGCTCCCAGTGTTGCATAACACTTATCATCACAACACCCCATGACGCTCATCATCACAATTATCCATGGTCTTCTCATCACAATGCTCCATGAACTTTGTCATCACAATTCTCAATACACGTGTAATCACAATGCTCCGTGACCCTTGTCGTCAGTATGCTCCATGAACCCTGTCATGACAAGGCTCCATGCCTTTTTCATCACAGTGACCCCTGCCCTTTTCATCGCAATGCTCCAAGACCCCTGTAATCCCAATGCTCCATGCCATTGTCATCACAAAGCTCCATCACGCATGTCATAAGAATGTTCCATGGGCTTCTCATCACAATGCTCCATGCCCTTCTCATCACAATGCTCCATGCCCTTCTCATCACAATGCTTCATGCCACACTTCATCTCAATCTTCCATGAAATCTGTCATCACAATGCTCCAAGACCCCTGTAATCACAATGCTCCATGCCCCTTTTCATCTCAATGCTCCATGAACACTGTCATCACAATGCACCGTGCCCATCATCATAATGCTTCAGGCTATTGTCATCACAATGAAATCAAAATGCTCCATGACCTCTGTCATCACAGTGCTCCAAACCCTGGTGCTCCCAATGTTGCATAACACTTATCATCACAACACCCCATGACGCTCATCATCGCAATTATCCATGGTCTTCTCATCACAATGCTCCATGACATTTGTCATCACAATTCTCAATACACTTGTCATCACAATGCTCCCTGACACTTGTTGTCAGTATGCTCAATGAACACTGTCATGACAAGGCTCCATGCCTTTTTCATCACAGTGACCCCTGCCCTTTCCATCGCAATGCTCCAAGACCCCTGTAATCCCAAAGCTCCATGCCATTGTCATCACAAATCTCCATGACGTATGTCATCAGAATGTTCCATGGATTTCTCATCACAATGCTCCATGCCCTTGTCATCACAATGCTCCAAGACCCCTGTAATCACAATGCTCCATGCCCCTTTTCATCTTAATGCTCCATGAACCCTGTAATCACAATGCACCGTGCCCATCATCATAATGCTTCAGGCTATTGTCATCACAATGAAATCAAAATGCTCCATGACGTCTGTCATCACAATGCTCCAAACCCTGGTGATCACAATGTTGCATAACACTTATCATCACAACACCCCATGACGCTCATCATCCCAATTATCCATGGTCTTCTCATCACAATGCTCCATGAACTTTGTCATCACAATTCTCAATACACTTGTCATCACAATGCTCCCTGACACTTGTCGTCAATATGCTCCATGAACCCAGTCATGACAAGGCTCCATGCCTTTTTCATCACAATGATCCATGCCCTTTTCATCGCAATGCTCCAAGAACCCTGTAATCACAATGCTCCATGCCCTTGTCATCACAAAGCTCCATGACGCATGTCATCAGAATGTTCCATGGACTTCTCATCACAATGCTCCATGCCCTTGCCATCAAAATGCTCCAAGAGCCCTGTAATCACAATGCTCCATGCCCCTTTTCATCTCAGTGCTCCATGAACCCTGTCATCACAATGCACCATGCCCATCATCATAATGCTTCAGTCTATTGTCATCACAATGAAATCAAAATGCTCCATGACCTCTGTCATCACAATGCTGCAAACCCTGGTGATCACAATGTTGCATAACACTTATCATCACAACACCCCATGACGCTCATCATCACAATTCTCCATGGTCTTCTCATCACAATGCTGCATGACCTTTGTCATCACAGTTCTCAATACACTTGTCATCACAATGCTCCCTGACACTTGTTGTCAGTATGCTCCATGAACCCTGTATTGACAAGGCTCCATACCTTTTTCATCACAATGATCCATGCCCTTTTCATCACAATGCTCCAAGACCCCTGTAATCACAATGCCCCATGCCCTTGTCATCACAAAGCTCCATGATGCATGTCATCATAATGTTCCATGGACTTCTCATCACAATGCTCCATGCCCTTGTCATCAAAATGCTCCAAGACCCCTGTAATCACAATGCTCCATGCCCCTTTTCATCTCAATGCTCCATGAACGCTGTCATCACAATTCACAGTGCCCATCATCATAATGCTTCAGGCTATTGTCATCACAATGAAATCAAAATGCTTCATGACCTCTGTCATCACAATGCTCCAAACCCTGTTGATCACAATGTTGCATAACACTTATCATCACAACACCCCATGATGCTCATCATCACAATTATCCGTGGTCTTCTCATCACAATGCTCCATGACCTTTGTCATCACAATTCTCAATACACTTGTCATCACAATGCTTCCTGACACTTGTCGTCAGTATGCTCCATGAACCCTGTCATGACAAGGCTCCATGCCTTTTTCATCACAATGACCCATGCCTTTTTCATCTCAATTCTCCAAGACGCCTGTAATCACAATGCTCCATGCCCTTGTCATCACAAACCTCAATGACGCATATCATCAGAATGTTCCATGGACTTCTCATCACAATGCTCCATGCCCTTGTCATCACAATGCTCCAAGACCCCTGTAATCACAATGCTCCATGCCCCTTTTCATCTCAATGCTCCATGAACCCTGTCATCACAATGCACCGTGCCCATCATCATAATGCTTCAGGCTATTGTCATCACAATAAAATCAAAATGCTCCATGACCTCTGTCATCACAATGCCCAAAACCCTGGTGATCACAATGTTGCATAACACTTATCATCACAACACCCCATGACGCTCAGCATCACAATTATCCATGGGCTTCTCATCACAATGCTGCATGATCTTTGTCATCACAATTCTCAATACACTTGTCATCACAATGCTCCCTGACACTTGTTGTCAGTATGCTCCATGAACCCTGTATTGACAAGGCTCCATGCCTTTTTCATCACAATGATCCATGCCCTTTTAATCACAATGCTCCAAGACCCCTGTAATCACAAGGCTCCATGCCCTTGTCATCACAAAACTCCATGATGCATGTCATCAGAATGTTCCATGGACTTCTCATCACAATGCTCCATGCCCTTGTCATCACAATGCTCCCAGACCCCTGTAATCACAATGCTCCATGCCCCTTTTCATCTCAATGCTCCATGAACACTGTCATCACAATGCACCGTGCCCTTCATCATAATGCTTCAGGCTTTTGTCATCACAATGAAATCAAAATGCTCCATGACCTCTCTCATCACAGTGCTCCAAACCCTGGTGCTCTCAATGTTGCATAATACTTATCATCACAACACCCCATGACACTCATCATCGCAATTATCCATGGTCTTCTTATCACAATGCTCCATGACATTTGTCATCACAATTCTCAATACACTTGTCATCACAATGCTCCCTGACACTTGTTGTCAGTATGCTCAATGAACAGGCTCATGACAAGGCTCCATGCCTTTTTCATCACAGTGACCCCTGCCCTTTTCATCGCAGTGCTCCAAGACCCCTGTAATCCCAAAGCTCCATGCCATTGTCATCACAAAGCTAAATGACGCATGTCATCAGAATGTTACATGGATTTCTCATCACAATGCTCCATGCCCTTGTCATCACAATGCTCCATGCCCCTTTTCATCTCAATGCTCCATGAACCCTGTCATCACAATGCACCGTGCCCATCATCATAATGCTTCAGGCTATTGTCATCACAATGAAATCAAAATGCTCCATGACGTCTGTCATCACAATGCTCCAAACCCTGGTGATCACAGTGTTGCATAACACTTATCATCACAACACCCCATGACGCTCATCATCCCAATTATCCATGGTCTTCTCATCACAATGCTCCATGACATTTGTCATCACAATTCTCAATACACTTGTCATCACAATGCTCCCTGACACTTGTCGTCAATATGCTCCATGAACCCAGTCATGACAAGGCTCCATGCCTTTTTCATCACAATGATCCATGCCCTTTTCATCGCAATGCTCCAAGAACCCTGTAATCACAATTCTCCATGCCCTTGTCATCAGAAAGCTCCATGACGCATGTCATCAGAATGTTCCATGGACTTCTCATCACAATGCTCCATGCCCTTGCCATCAAAATGTTCCAAGAGCCCTGTAATCACAATGCTCCATGCCCCTTTTCATCTCAATGCTCCATGAACCCTGTCATCACAATGCACCATGCCCATCATCATAATGCTTCAGTCTATTGTCATCACAATGAAATCAAAATGCTCCATGACCTCTGTCATCACAATGCTGCAAACCCTGGTGATCACAATGTTGCATAACACTTATCATCACAACACCCCATGACGCTCATCATCAAAATTCTCCATGGTCTTCTCATCACAATGCTGCATGACCTTTGTCATCACAGTTCTCCATACACTTGTCATCACAATGCTCCCTGACACTTGTTGTCAGTATGCTCCATGAACCCTGTATTGACAAGGCTCCATGCCTTTTTCATCACAATGATCCATGCCCTTGTCATCACAATGCTCCAAGAACCCTGTAATCACAATGCTCCATGCACTTGTCATCACAAAGCTCCATGATGCATGTCATCAGAATGTTCCATGGACTTCTCATCACAATGCTCCATGCCCTTGTCATCAAAATGCTCCAAGACCCCTGTAATCACAATGCTCCATGCCCCTTTTCATCTCAATGCTCCATGAACCCTGTCATCACAATGCACCGTGCCCATCATCAAAATGCTTCAGGCCATTGTCATCACAATGAAATCAAAATGCTCCATGACGTCTGTCATCACAATGCTCCAAACCCTGGTGATCACAATGTTGCATAACACTTATCATCACAACACCCCATGACGCTCATCATCCCAATTCTCCATGGTCTTCTCATCACAATGCTCCATGACCTTTGTCATCACAATTCTCAATACACTTGTTATCAAAATGCTCCCTGACACTTGTTGACAGTATGCTCCATGAACCCTGTCATGACAAGGCTCCATGCCTTAGTCATCACAATGACCCATGCCTTTTTCATTGCAATGCTCCAAGACCCCTGTAATCACAATGCTCCATGCCGTTGTCATCACAAAGCTCCATGACGCATGTCATCAGAATGTTCCATGGACTTCTCATCACAATGCTCCATGCCCTTGTCATCACAATGCTCCAAGACCCCTGTAATCACAATGCTCCATGCCCCTTTTCATCTCAGTGCTCCATGAACCCTGTCATCACAATGCACCGTGCCCATCATCATAATGCTGCAGGCTATTGTCATCACAATAAAATCAAAATGCTCCATGACCTCTGTCATCACAATGCTCCAAACACTGGTGATCACAATGTTGCATAACACTTATCATCACAACACCCCATGACGCTCATCATCACAATTATCCATGGTTTTCTCATCACAATGCTGCATGATCTTTGTCATCACAATTCTCAATACACTTGTCATCACAATGCTCCCTGACACTTGTTGTCAGTATGCTCCATGAACCCTGTATTGACAAGGCTCCATGCCTTTTTCATCACAACGATCCATGCCCTTTTCATCACAATGCTCCAAGACCCCTGTAATCACAATGCTCCATGCCCTTGTCATCAAAAGCTCCATGATGCATGTCATCAAAATGTTCCATGGACTTCTCATCACAATGCTCCATGCCCTTGTCATCACAATGCTCCAAGACCCCTGTAATCACAATGCTCCTTGCCCCTTTTCATCTCAATGCTCCATGAACCCTGTCATCACAATGCACCGTGCCCATCATCAAAATGCTTCAGGCCATTGTCATCACAATGAAATCAAAATGCTCCATGACGTCTGTCATCACAATGCTCCAAACCCTGGTGATCACAATGTTGCATAACACTTATCATCACAACACCCCATGACACTCATCATCCCAATTATCCATGGTCTTCTCATCACAATGCTCCATGACCTTTGTCATCACAATTCTCAATACACTTGTTATCACAATGCTCCCTGACACTTGTTGACAGTATGCTCCATGAAACCTGTCATGACAACGCTCCATGCCGTTGTCATCTCAATGACCCATGCCTTTTTCATTGCAATGCTCCAAGACCCCTGTAATCACAATGCTCCATGCCCTTGTCATCACAAAGCTCCATGACGCATGTCATCAGAATGTTCCATGGACTTCTCATCACAATGCTCCATGCCCTTGTCATCACAATGCTCCAAGACCCCTGTAATCACAATGCTCCATGCCCCTTTTCATCTCAATGCTCCATGAACCCTGTCATCACAATGCACCGTGCCCATCATCATAACGCTTCAGGCTATTGTCATCACAATAAAATCAAAATGCTCCATGACCTCTGTCCTCACAATGCTCCAAACACTGGTGATCACAATGTTGCATAACATTTATCATCACAACACCCCATGACGCTCATCATCACAATTATCCATGGTTTTCTCATCACAATGCTGCATGATCTTTGTCATCACAATTCTCAATACACTTGTCATCACAATGCTCCCTGACACTTGTTGTCAGTATGCTCCATGAACCCTGTATTGACAAGGCTCCATGCCTTTTTCATCACAACGATCCATGCCCTTTTCATCACAATGCTCCAAGACCCCTGTAATCACAATGCTCCATGCCCTTGTCATCAAAAGCTCCATGATGCATGTCATCAAAATGTTCCATGGATTTCTCATCACAATGCTCCATGCCCTTGTCATCACAATGCTCCAAGACCCCTGTAATCACAATGCTCCATGCCCCTTTTCATCTCAATTCTCTATGAACCCTGTCATCACAATGCACCGTGCCCATCATCATAATGCTTCAGACTATTGTCATCACAATGAACTCAAAATGTTCCATGACCTCTGTCATCACAGTGCTCCAAACGCTGTTGCTCCCAGTGTTGCATAACACTTATCATCACAACACCCCATGACACTCATCATCACAATTATCCATGGTCTTCTCATCACAGTGCTCCATGACCTTTGTCATCACAATTCTCAATACACTTGTCATCACAATGCTCCCTGACACTTGTTGTCAGTATGCTCAATGAACACTGTCATGACAAGGCTCCATGCCTTTTTCATCACAATGATCCATTCCCTTTCCATCACAATGCTCCAAGACCCCTGTAATCCCAATGCTCCATGCCATTGTCATCACAAAGCTCCATGACGCATGTCATCAGAATGTTCCATGGGCTTCTCATCACAATGCTCCATGCCCTTGTCATCACAATGCTCCATGCCACACTTCATCTCAATGTTCCATGAAATCTGTCATCACAATGCTCCAAGACCCCTGTAATCACAATGCTCCATGCCCCTTTTCATCTCAATGCTCCATGAACCCTGTCATCACACTGCACCGTGCCCATCATCATAATGCTTCAGGCTATTGTCATCACAATGAAATCAAAATGCTCCATGACCTCTGTCATCAAAATGCTCCAAACCCTGGTGATCACAATGTTGCATAACACTTATCATCACAACACCCCATGATGCTCATCATCCCAATTATCCATGGTCTTCTCATCACAATGCTCCATGACATTTGTCATCACAATTCTCAATACACTTGTCATCACAATGCTCCCTGACACTTGTTGTCAGTATGCTCCATGAACCCTGTCATGACAAGGCTCCAAGCCTTTTTCATCACAGTGACCCCTGCCCTAATCATCGCAATGCTCCAAGACCCCTGTAATCCCAATGCTCCATGCGGTTGTCATCACAAAGCTCCATGACGCATGTCATCAGAATGTTCCATGGATTTCTCATCACAATCCTCCATGCCCTTGTCATCACAATGCTCCAAGACCCCTGTAATCACAATGCTCCATGCCCCTTTTCATCACAATGCTCCATGAACCCTGTCATCACAATTCACCGTGCCCATCATCATAATGCTTCAGGCTATTGTCATCACAATGAAATCAAAATGCTCCATGACCACTGTCATCACAATGCTCCAAACCCTGGTGATCACAATGTTGCATAACACTTATCATCACAACACCCCATGACGTTCATCATCACAATTATCAATGGTCTTCTCATCACAATGCTCCATGACCTTTGTCATCACAATTCTCAATACACTTGTCATCACAATGCTCCCTGACACTTGTCATCAGTATGTTCCGTGAACCCTGTCATGACAAGGCTCCATGCCTTTTTCATCACAATGACCCATGCCTTTTTCATCGTAATGCTCCAAGAACCCTGTAATCACAATGCTCCATGCCCTTGTCATCACAAAGCTCCATGACGCATGTCATCAGAATGTTCCATGGACTTCTCATCACAATGCTCCATGCCCTTGTTTATCACAATGCTCCAAGAACCTTGTAATCACAATGCTCAATGCCCCTATTCATCTCAATGCTCCATGAACCCTGTCATCACAATGCACCATGCCCATCATCATAATGCTTCAGGCTATTGTCATCACAAAGAAATCAAAATGCTCCATGACCTCTGTCATCACAATGCTCCAAACCCTGGTGATCACAATGTTGCATAACACTTATCATCACAACACCCCATGACGCTCATCATCACAATTCTCCATGGTCTTCTCATCACAATGCTGCATGACCTTTGTCATCACAATTCTCAATACACTTGTCATCACAATGCTCCCTGACACTTTTTGTCAGTATGCTCCATGAACCCTGTATTGACAAGGCTCCATGCCTTTTTCATCACAATGATCCAAGCCCTTTTCATCACAATGCTCCAAGACCCCTGTAATCACAATGCTCCATGCCCTTGTCATCACAAAGCTCCATGATGCATGTCATCTGAATGTTCCATGGAATTCTCATCACAATGCTCTATGTCCTTGTCATCAAAATGCTCCAATACCCCTGTAATCACAATGCTCCATGCCCATTTTCATCTCAATGCTCCATGAACCCTGTCATCACAATGCACCGTGCCCATCATCATAATGCTTCAGGCTATTGTCATCACAATGAAATCAAAATGTTCCATGACCTCTGTCATCACAGTGCTCCAAACGCTGTTGCTCCCAGTGTTGCATAACACTTATCATCACAACACCCCATGACACTCATCATCACAATTATCCATGGTCTTCTCATCACAGTGCTCCATGACCTTTGTCATCACAATTCTCAATACACTTGTCATCACAATGCTCCCTGACACTTGTTGTCAGTATGCTCAATGAACACTGTCATGACAAGGCTCCATGCCTTTTTCATCACAATGATCCATTCCCTTTCCATCACAATGCTCCAAGACCCCTGTAATCCCAATGCTCCATGCCATTGTCATCACAAAGCTCCATGACGCATGTCATCAGAATGTTCCATGGGCTTCTCATCACAATGCTCCATGCCCTTGTCATCACAATGCTCCATGCCACACTTCATCTCAATGTTCCATGAAATCTGTCATCACAATGCTCCAAGACCCCTGTAATCACAATGCTCCATGCCCCTTTTCATCTCAATGCTCCATGAACCCTGTCATCACACTGCACCGTGCCCATCATCATAATGCTTCAGGCTATTGTCATCACAATGAAATCAAAATGCTCCATGACCTCTGTCATCAAAATGCTCCAAACCCTGGTGATCACAATGTTGCATAACACTTATCATCACAACACCCCATGATGCTCATCATCCCAATTATCCATGGTCTTCTCATCACAATGCTCCATGACATTTGTCATCACAATTCTCAATACACTTGTCATCACAATGCTCCCTGACACTTGTTGTCAGTATGCTCCATGAACCCTGTCATGACAAGGCTCCAAGCCTTTTTCATCACAGTGACCCCTGCCCTAATCATCGCAATGCTCCAAGACCCCTGTAATCCCAATGCTCCATGCGGTTGTCATCACAAAGCTCCATGACGCATGTCATCAGAATGTTCCATGGATTTCTCATCACAATCCTCCATGCCCTTGTCATCACAATGCTCCAAGACCCCTGTAATCACAATGCTCCATGCCCCTTTTCATCACAATGCTCCATGAACCCTGTCATCACAATTCACCGTGCCCATCATCATAATGCTTCAGGCTATTGTCATCACAATGAAATCAAAATGCTCCATGACCACTGTCATCACAATGCTCCAAACCCTGGTGATCACAATGTTGCATAACACTTATCATCACAACACCCCATGACGTTCATCATCACAATTATCAATGGTCTTCTCATCACAATGCTCCATGACCTTTGTCATCACAATTCTCAATACACTTGTCATCACAATGCTCCCTGACACTTGTCATCAGTATGTTCCGTGAACCCTGTCATGACAAGGCTCCATGCCTTTTTCATCACAATGACCCATGCCTTTTTCATCGTAATGCTCCAAGAACCCTGTAATCACAATGCTCCATGCCCTTGTCATCACAAAGCTCCATGACGCATGTCATCAGAATGTTCCATGGACTTCTCATCACAATGCTCCATGCCCTTGTTTATCACAATGCTCCAAGAACCTTGTAATCACAATGCTCAATGCCCCTATTCATCTCAATGCTCCATGAACCCTGTCATCACAATGCACCATGCCCATCATCATAATGCTTCAGGCTATTGTCATCACAAAGAAATCAAAATGCTCCATGACCTCTGTCATCACAATGCTCCAAACCCTGGTGATCACAATGTTGCATAACACTTATCATCACAACACCCCATGACGCTCATCATCACAATTCTCCATGGTCTTCTCATCACAATGCTGCATGACCTTTGTCATCACAATTCTCAATACACTTGTCATCACAATGCTCCCTGACACTTTTTGTCAGTATGCTCCATGAACCCTGTATTGACAAGGCTCCATGCCTTTTTCATCACAATGATCCAAGCCCTTTTCATCACAATGCTCCAAGACCCCTGTAATCACAATGCTCCATGCCCTTGTCATCACAAAGCTCCATGATGCATGTCATCTGAATGTTCCATGGAATTCTCATCACAATGCTCTATGTCCTTGTCATCAAAATGCTCCAATACCCCTGTAATCACAATGCTCCATGCCCATTTTCATCTCAATGCTCCATGAACCCTGTCATCACAATGCACCGTGCCCATCATCATAATGCTTCAGGCTATTGTCATCACAATGAAATCAAAATGCTCCATGACCTCTGTCATCACAATGCTCCAAACCCTGGTGATCACAATGTTGCATAACACTTATCATCACAACACCCCATGACGCTCATCATCCCAATTATCCATGGTCTTCTCATCACAATGCTCCATGACATTTGTCATCACAATTCTCAATACACTTGTCATCACAATGCTCCCTGACACTTGTTGTTAGTATGCTCCATGAACCCTGTCATGACAAGGCTCCATGCCTGTTTCATCACAGTGACCCCTGCCCTTTTCATTGCAATGCTCCAAGACGCCTGTAATCCCAATGCTCCATGCCGTTGTCATCACAATGCTCCATGACGCATGTCATCAGAATGTTCCATGGATTTCTTATTACAATGCTCCATGCCCTTGTCATCACAATGCCCCAAGACCGCTGTAATCACAATGCTCCATGCCCCTTTTCATCTCAATGCTCCATGAAACCTGTCATCACAATTCACCGTGCCCATCATCATAATGCTTCAGGCTATTGTCATCACAATGAAATCAAAATGCTCCATGACCTCTGTCATCACAATGCTCCAAACCCTGTTGATCACAATGTTGCATAACACTTATCATCACAATACCCCATGATGCTCATCATCACAATTATCCATGGTCTTCTCATCACAATGCTCCATGAACTTTGTCATCACAATTCTCAATACACTTGTAATCACAATGCTCCGTGACACTTGTCGTCAGTATGCTCCATGAACACTATCATGACAAGGCTCCATGCCTTTTTCATCACAATGACCCATGCCTTTTTCATCGCAATGCTCCAAGACCCCTGTAATCACAATGCTCCATGCCCTACTCATCACAAAGCTCAATGACGCATGTCATCAGAATGTTCCATGGACTTCTCATCACAATGCTCCATGCCCTTGTCATCACAATGCTCCAAGACCCCTGTAATCACAATGCTCCATGCCCCTTTTCATCTCAATGCTCCATGAACCCTGTCATCACAATCCACCGTGCCCATCATCATAATGCTTCCGGCTATTGTCATCAAAATGAAATCAAAATGCTCCATTACCTCTGTCATCACAATGCTCCAAACCCTGGTGATCACAATGTTGCATAACACTTATCATCACAACACCCCATGACGCTCATCATCACAATTCTCCATGGTCTTCTCATCACAATGCTGCATGACCTTTGTCATCACAATTCTCAATACACTTGTCATCACAATGCTCCCTGACACTTTTTGTCAGTATGCTCCATGAACCCTGTATTGACAAGGCTCCATGCCTTTTTCATCACAATGATCCAAGCCCTTTTCATCACAATGCTCCAAGACCCCTGTAATCACAATGCTCCATGCCCTTGTCATCACAAAGCTCCATGATGCATGTCATCTGAATGTTCCATGGAATTCTCATCACAATGCTCTATGTCCTTGTCATCAAAATGCTCCAATACCCCTGTAATCACAATGCTCCATGCCCATTTTCATCTCAATGCTCCATGAACCCTGTCATCACAATGCACCGTGCCCATCATCATAATGCTTCAGGCTATTGTCATCACAATGAAATCAAAATGCTCCATGACCTCTGTCATCACAATGCTCCAAACCCTGGTGATCACAATGTTGCATAACACTTATCATCACAACACCCCATGACGCTCATCATCCCAATTATCCATGGTCTTCTCATCACAATGCTCCATGACATTTGTCATCACAATTCTCAATACACTTGTCATCACAATGCTCCCTGACACTTGTTGTTAGTATGCTCCATGAACCCTGTCATGACAAGGCTCCATGCCTGTTTCATCACAGTGACCCCTGCCCTTTTCATTGCAATGCTCCAAGACGCCTGTAATCCCAATGCTCCATGCCGTTGTCATCACAATGCTCCATGACGCATGTCATCAGAATGTTCCATGGATTTCTTATTACAATGCTCCATGCCCTTGTCATCACAATGCCCCAAGACCGCTGTAATCACAATGCTCCATGCCCCTTTTCATCTCAATGCTCCATGAAACCTGTCATCACAATTCACCGTGCCCATCATCATAATGCTTCAGGCTATTGTCATCACAATGAAATCAAAATGCTCCATGACCTCTGTCATCACAATGCTCCAAACCCTGTTGATCACAATGTTGCATAACACTTATCATCACAATACCCCATGATGCTCATCATCACAATTATCCATGGTCTTCTCATCACAATGCTCCATGAACTTTGTCATCACAATTCTCAATACACTTGTAATCACAATGCTCCGTGACACTTGTCGTCAGTATGCTCCATGAACACTATCATGACAAGGCTCCATGCCTTTTTCATCACAATGACCCATGCCTTTTTCATCGCAATGCTCCAAGACCCCTGTAATCACAATGCTCCATGCCCTACTCATCACAAAGCTCAATGACGCATGTCATCAGAATGTTCCATGGACTTCTCATCACAATGCTCCATGCCCTTGTCATCACAATGCTCCAAGACCCCTGTAATCACAATGCTCCATGCCCCTTTTCATCTCAATGCTCCATGAACCCTGTCATCACAATCCACCGTGCCCATCATCATAATGCTTCCGGCTATTGTCATCAAAATGAAATCAAAATGCTCCATTACCTCTGTCATCACAATGCTCCAAACCCTGGTGATCACAATGTTGCATAACACTTATCATCACAACACCCCATGATGCTCATCATCACAATTATCCATGGTCTTCTCATCACAATGCTCCATGACCTTTGTCATCACAATTCTCAATACACTTGTCATCACAATGCTCCCTGACACTTGTCGTCAGTATGCTCCATGAACCCTGTCATGACAAGGCTCCATGCCTTTTTCATCACAATGACCCATGCCTTTTTCATCGCAATGCTCCAAGACCCCTGTAATCACAATGCTCCATGCCCTTGTCATCACAAAGCTCCATGATGCATGTCATCAGAATGTTCCATGGCCTTCTCCTCACAATGCTCCATGCCCTTGTCATCACAATGCTCCAAGACACCCGTAATCACAAGGCTCCATGCCCCTTTTCATCAGAATGCTCCATTAGACTTGTCATCACAAGTCTCTATGGTCATCTCATCATAGTGCTCCAGGACCTTGTCATCACCATGCTCCATTCCCTTGTCATCACAATGCTCCATGACCACTCTCATCACAATATTCCATGAACATTTTCAGCCCAATGCTCCATGACCCTTGTAATCACAGTGCTCCATGACACCTGTCTTCACAATGCTCCATGCCTTTGTCAGCAAAATGCTACATGGCCTTGTCATTACAATGCTCTATGCGCTTATCATCACAATACTCCATTACCATTGTCATCACAATCCTCCATGAAACTTGGGATCCCATTGCTTCATGCCCTTGTCATCACAATGCTCCATGCTCCTTGAAATCAAAATGATCCATGACCTCTGTCATCACAATGCTCCAAACCCTTGTGATCACAATGTTCCATAACACTTGTCATCACAACGCTCCATGATGCCTGTCATCACAATACTCCATGCCTTTTTCATCACAGTGCTCCATGAACTTTGTCATCACAATTCTCAATACACTTGTCATCACAATGCTCCCTGACACTTGTCATCAGAATGCTACTTGAACCCTGTCACGAAAAGGCTCCATGCTTTTTTCATCACAAAGCCCCATGCCGTTTTCTTCCCAATGCTCCATGCCATTGTCATCAAAATACTCCACAAGCTTTTCATCAGAATGCTCCATGACCCTTGTCATCACAATTCTCCATGCACTTGTCAGCACAATGCACCCTGACCCTTGTCATCCCAATGCTCCAAGCCATTGTCACCATAATGCTCCATTACCTTTGTCATCAGAATCCTCCATGACACTTGGCATCACAATGCTCCATGCCATTGTCATCACAATGGGCCATTACATGTGTCATCACAATGCTCCCTGACACCTCTCTTCACAATACTGCATGACCTGGCCATCACAATGCTCCATGCCCTGGTCATCACAATGCGCTATTCCAACTGTCATCACAATAATCCTTGAAACTAATTAGACCAATGCTCCATGCCCTTTTCATCACAATGCTCCATGCCCTTGTTATCACAATGTTCCAACACCCATGTAATCAGAATGCTCGATGCGCCTTTTCATCAGTATTCTCCATGAGACTTGTCATCACAAGGCTCCATGGTTTTCTCATCCCAGTGCTCCAGGACATTGTCATCACAATGCTTCACGACATTGTCATGAAAATTCTCAATGGCCCTTGTCATCATAATGCTCCAAGCTCTAGTCATCGCAATGCTCCATTATATTTGTCATCACAATCCTCCCTTACATTTGGCATCACAATGCTCCATGCCATTGTCATCGCAATGGACCATGACATATGTCATCACAATGCTCCCTGACACCTGTCTTCACAATACTCCATGCCCTTGTCATCACAATGCTCCATGCCCTTGTCATCACAATGCACCATTTCCTCTGTCATCACAATAATCTATGAAACTAGTCAGATAAGTGATCCATGCCCCTGTCATCACAATGCTCCATGCCCGCGTCATCACAAGGCTCTGTGACCTTTGTAACCAAAATGCTCCATGAACTTTTCATCACAATGCTCCGTGACCCTTGTCATCACAATGCTACATGCCTTTGTCAGAACAATGCTCCATGACACTTGTCATCACAATGTGCCATGTGCTTTTCATCACAATGATCCACAACCTTGTCATCGCTATGCTCCATAAACCTTGTAATCACAATGCTCCATGCACTTCTCATCCAAATGCTCTCTCACATGAGATATCACAATGTTCCATCACTAGTCATCACAATCCTCCCTCACCCCTGTTATCACAATGTTCCATGACCCCTGTCATCACAATGCTACATCCCCTTATCAGCACAATGTTCCATGACCCCTGACATCACAATGTTACATAACCCCTGTCATCAAAATGCTCCATGACCCATTTCATCCCAAAGCTCCATGACCGCTGGCATCACAATGTTCTATAACCCCTGTCATCAAAATGTTCCATTACACTTTTCATCAAATTGCTGCATGAACATGTCATCAAAATGCTCCCTGTCCTTCTCATCACAGTGCACCACACCCTTGTCACCAAAAAGCTCCATGACCATTGTCCTCACTAAGCTCCATGACCATTGGCATCACAATGCTCCATGTCATTGTCATCACAATGCTCCATGAACCTTCTCATCACATTGCTCCATGCCCTTGTCATCACAAAGCTCCATGACACTTGTCATCACAATGCTCGATGCCCTTCTCATCACAATACTCCATGCCCTTGTCAGCACAATGCTCCATGCCCTTGTCATCACAGTGTTCCAAGACCGCTGTAATCAGAATGCTCCATGCCACTTTTCATGAGTATGCTCCATGAGATTTGTCATCACAAGGCTCCATGGATTTCTCATCACAATGCTCCAGGACCTTGTCATCACAGTGCTTCACGACATTGTCATGAAAATTCTCAATGGCCCTTGTCATCATAATGCTCCAAGCCATATTCATCACAGGGCTCCATTATATTTGTCATCAAAATCCTCCCTTACATTTGGCATCACAATGCTCCATGCCATTGTCATCGCAATGGACCGACCATGACATATGTCATCACAATGCCCTGACACCTCTCTTCACAATACTCCATGCCCTTGTCATCACAATGTTCCATGCCCTTGTCATCACAATGCACCATGTCCACTGTCATCACAATAATCAATGAAATTGTCAGACCAAAGCTCCATGACCCTGTCATCACAATGCTCCATGCCCTTGTCATCACAATGCTCCATGTCCCCTGTCATCAGAATGCTCCGTGACTCCAGTCATCACAATGCTTCATAAAGTTTGTCATCACAACGGTCCATGCCCACCTCATCACAAGGCTCTGTGACCTTTGTAACCACAATGCTCCATGAACTTTTCATCACAATGCTCCGTGACCCTTGTCCTCACAATGATCCATGCGTTTGTCAGAACAATGCTCCATGACCCTGGTAATCACAATGTGCCATGCGCTTTTCATCACACTGATCCACTACTTTGTCATCACTATGCTCCATAAACCTTGTAATCACAATGCTCCATGAACTTCTCATCAAAATGCTCTCTCACATGAGATATCACAATGTTCCATCACTAGTCATCACAATCCTCCCTTGCCCCTTTTATCACAATGTACCATGACCCCTGTCATCAAAATTCTTTATCCCCTTATCAGCACAATGTTCCATGACCCCTGACATCACAATGTTCGATAACCCCTGTCATCAAAATGTTCCATTACACTTTTCATCAAATTGCTGCATGACCCTGTCATCAAAATGCTCCCTGCCCTTCTCATCACAATGCACCACACCCTTGTCATCAAAATGCTCCATGACCATTGTCATCACTAAGATCCATGACCCTTGGCATCACAAAGCTCCATGTCATGGTCATCACAATGCTCCATGAACACCCTCATCAATTTGCTCCATGCCCTTGTCATCACAAAGTTCCATGACACTTGTCATCACAATGCTCGATGCCATTGTCATCACAATGCTCCATGCCCTTGTCATTACAATCCTCCATGACCCATGTACCACAGTGTACCATGCCCTTGTCTTCACAATGCTCCCATGCTCACTCGCATCACAATAATCCATGAAACATTTCAGACAAATGCTCAATGCCCTTCTCATCACAATGATCCATTACATCTGTCATAACAATGCTCCATGACCCCTGCCATCACAATGTTCCTCGGCCTTGTCATCACAAGGCTCCATGTCCCTTGTCATCACAATGCTCCAAGACCCATATAATCACAATGCTCCATGCCCTTGTCATAACAAATCTCCATGCCCTTGTCATCACAATGCACCATGTCCACTGTCATCACAATAATCCATGAAATTGTCAGACCAAAGCTCCATGACCCTGTCATCACAATGCTCCATGCCCTTGTCATCACAATGCTCCATGACCCCTGTCATCAGAATGCTCCGTGACTCCAGTCATCACAATGCTTCATAAAGTTTGTCATCACAACGGTCCATGCCCGCATCATCACAAGGCTCTGTAACTTGTAACCACAATGCTCCATGAACTTTTCATCACAATGCTCCGTGACCCTTGTCATCACAATGCTCCATGCCTTTATCAGAACAATGCTCCATGAACATTGTCATCGCAATGTGCCATGCACTTTTCATCACAATGATCCACAACCTTGTCATCGCTATGCTCCATAAAAATTGTAATCACAATGCTCCATGCAGTTCTCATCCAAATGCTCTCTCACATGAGATATCACAATGATCCATCACTAGTCATCAAAATCCTCCCTCACCCCTGTTATCGCATTGTTCCATGACCCCTGTTATCACAATGCTACATCCCCTTATCAGCACAATGTTCCATGACCCCTGACATCACAATGTTCCATAACCTCTGTCATGAAAATGTTCCATTACACTTTTCATCAAATTGCTGCATGACCCTGTCATCAAAATGCTCCCTGTCCTTCTCATCACAATGCACCACACACTTGTCACCAAAATGTTAAGTGACCATTGTCATCACTAAGCTCCATGACCCTTGGCATCACAATGCTCCATTTCATTGTCATCACAATGCTCCATGAAACCTCTCATCAAATTGCTCCATGCCCTTGTCATCACAAAGCTCCATGACACTTGTCATCACAATGCTTGATGCCCTTTTCATCACAATGCTTCATGCCCTTGTCATTACAATGCTCCATGTCCCATGTATCACAGTGTACCGTGCCCTTGTCATCACAATGCTCCATGCCCACTCTCATCACAATAATCCATGAAATATTTCAGACCAATGCTCAATGCCCTTCTCATCACAATGCTCCATTACCTCTGTCATAACAATGCTCCATGACCCATGCCATGAAAATGTTCCATGGCCTTGTCATCACAAGGCTCCATGACCCTTGTCATCACAATGCTCCAAGACCCATGTAATCACAATGCTCCATGCCCTTGTCATCACAAAGCTCCATGACGCATGTCATCAGAATTTTCCATGGCCTTCTCCTCACAATACTCCATGCCCTTGTCATCACAATGCTCCAAGACACCCGTAATCACAAGGCTCCATGCCCCTTTTCATCAGAATGCTCCATTAGATTTGTCATCACAAGTCTCCATGGTCATCTCATCATAGTGCTCCAGGACCTTGTCATCACCATGCTCCATTCCCTTGTCATCACAATGCTCCATGACCACTGTCACCACAATACTCCATCAACATTTTCAGCCCAATGCTCCATGACCCTTGTCATCACAGTGCTCCATGACACCTGTCATCACAATGCTCCATGCCTTTGTCAGCAAAATGCTACATGACCTTGTCATTACAATGCTCTATGCGCTTATCATCACAATACTCCATTACCATTGTCATCACAATCCTCCATGAACCTTGGGATCCCATTGCTTCATGCCCTTGTCATCACAATGCTCCATGCTCCTTGAAATCAAAATGATCCATGACCTCTGTCATCACAATGCTCCAAACCCTTGTGATCACAATGTTCCATAACACTTGTCATCACAATGCTCCATGATGCCTGTCATCACAATACTCCATGCCTTTTCATCACAGTGCTCCATGAACTTCGTCATCACAATTCTCAATACACTTGTCATCACAATGCTCCCTGACACTTGTCATCAGAATGCTCCTTGAACCCTGTCACGAAAAGGCTCCATGCCTTTTTCATCACAAAGCCACATGCCGTTTTCTTCCCAATGCTCCATGCCATTGTCATCAAAATACTCCACAAGCTTGTCATCAGAATGCTCCCTGACCCTTGTCATCACAATTCTCCATGCACTTGTCAGCACAATGCACCCTGACCCTTGTCATCCCAATGCTCCAAGCCATTGTCACCATAATGCTCCATTACCTTTGTCATCAGAATCCTCCATGACACTTGGCATGACAATGCTCCATGCCATTGTCATCACAATGGGCCATTACATGTGTCATCACAATGCTCCCTGACACCTCTCTTAACAATACTGCATGACCTGGCCATCACAATGCTCCATGCCCTTGTCATCACAATGCGCTATTCCAACTGTCATCACAATAATCCATGAAACTTATTAGACCAATGCTCCATGCCCTTGTCATCACAATGCTCCATGCCCTTGTTATCACAACGTTCCAACACCCATGTAATCAGATTGTTTGATGCCCCTTTTCATCAGTATGCTCCATGAGACTTGTCATCACAAGGCTCCATGGTTTTCTCATCACAATGCTCCAGGACGTTGTCATCACAATGCTTCACGACATTGTCATGAAAATTCTCAATGGCCCTTGTCATCATAATGCTCCAAGCCCTAGTCATCGCAATGCTCCATTATATTTGTCATCACAATCCTCCCTTACATTTAGCATCACAATGCTCCATGCCATTGTCATCGCAATGGACTATGACATATGTCATCACAATGCTCCCTGACACCTGTCTTCACAATACTCCATGCCCTTGTCATCACAATGCTCCATGCCCTTGTCATCACAATGAACCATTTCCACTGTCATCACTATAATCTATGAAACTGGTCAGATCAATGTTCCATGCCCCTGTCATCACAATGCTATATGCCCGCGTCATCACAAGGCTCTGTGACCTTTGTAACCACAATGCTCCATGAACTTTTCATCACAATGCTCCGTGACCCTTGTCATCACAATGCTACATGCCTTTGTCAGAACAATGCTCCATGACACTTGTCATCACAATGTGCCATGTGCTTTTCATCACAGTGATCCACAACCTTGTCATCGCTATGCTCCATAAACATTGTAATCACAATGCTCCATGCACTTCTCATCCAAATGCTCTCTCACATGAGATATCACAATGTTCCATCACTAGTCATCACAATCCTCCCTCATCCCTGTTATCACAATGTTCCATGACCCCTGTCATCACAATGCTACATCCCCTTATCAGCACAATGTTCCATGACCCCTGACATCACAATGTTACATAACCCCTGTCATCAAAATGCTCCATGACCTATTTCATCCCAAAGCTCCATGACCGCTGGCATCACAATGTTCTATAACCCCTGTCATCAAAATGTTCCATTACACTTTTCATCAAATTGCTGGATGAACATGTCATCAAAATGCTCCCTGTCCTTCTGATCACAATGCACCACACCCTTGTCACCAAAAAGCTCCATGACCATTGTCCTCACTAAGCTCCATGACCCTTGGCATCACAATGCTCCATGTCATTGTCATCACAATGCTCCATGAACCTTCTCATCACATTGCACCATGCCCTTGTCATCACAAAGCTCCATGACACTTGTCATCACAATGCTCGATGCCCTTCTCATCACAATGCTCCATGCCCTTGTCATCACAATGCTCCATGCCCTTGTCATCACAATGTTCCAAGACCCCTGTAATCACAGTGGTCCATGCCCCTTTTCATCAGTTTGCTCCATGAGATTTGTCATCACAAGGCTCCATGGATTTCTCATCACAATGCTCCAGGACCTTGTCATCACAGTGCTTCACGACATTGTCATGAAAATTCTCAATGGCCCTTGTCATCATAATGCTCCAAGCCCTGGTCATCACAATGCTCCATGATATTTGTCATCACAATCTTCCCTTACTTTTGGCATCACAATGCTCCATGCCATAGTCATCGCAATGGACCATGACATATGTCATCACAATGCCCCCGACACCTGTCTTCAC
Source organism: Mesoplodon densirostris (assembly GCF_025265405.1). Taxonomy (NCBI): domain Eukaryota; kingdom Metazoa; phylum Chordata; class Mammalia; order Artiodactyla; family Ziphiidae; genus Mesoplodon; species Mesoplodon densirostris. Next base: position 8,405,611 of record NW_026778195.1, on the reverse strand, counting down.
AATACTCCATGCCCTTGTCATCACAATGCTCCATGCCCTTGTCATCACAATGCACCATGTCCACTGTCATCACAATAATCTATGAAACTTGTCAGACCAATGCTCCATGCCCCTGTCATCACAATGCTCCATGCCCTTGTCATCACAATGCTCCATGACCCCTGTCATCACAATGCTCCGTGACTCCAGTCATCACAATGCTTCATAACGTTTGTCATCACAACGGTCCATGCCCGCATCCTCACAAGGCTCTGTGACCTTTGTAACCACAATGCTCCATGAACTTTTCATCACAATGCTCCGTGACCCTTCTCATCACAATGCTACATGCCTTTGTCAGAACAATGCTCCATGACACTTGTCATCACAATGTGCCATGCGCTTTTCATCACAATGATCCACAACCTTGTCATCGCTATGCTCCATAAACCTTGTAATCACAATGCTCCATGCACTTCTCATCCAAATGCTCTCTCACATGAGATATCACAATGTTCCATCACTAGTCATCACAATCCTCCCTCACCGCTGTTATCACAATGTTCCATGACCCCTGTCATCACAATGCTACATCCCTTTATCAGCACAATATTCCATGACCCCTGACATCACAATGTTCCATAACCGCTGTCATCAAAATGCTCCATGACCCTTTTCATCCCAAAGCTCCATGACCCCTGGTATCACAATGTTCCATAACCCCTGTCATCAAAATGTTCCATTACAGTTTTCATCAAATTGCTGCATGACCCTGTCATCAAAATGCTCCCTGCCCTTCTCATCACAATGCACCACACACTTGTCATCAAAATGCTCCTTGACCTTTGTCATCACAAAGCTCCATGACACTTGGCATCACAATGCTCCATGTCATTGTAGTCACAATGCTCCATGAACCCACTCATCACATTGTTCCATGTCCTTGTCATCACAAAGCTCCATGACACTTGTCATCACAATGCTCGATGCCATTCTCATCACAATGCTCCATGCCCTTGTCATTACAATCCTCCATGACCCATGTATCACAGTGTACCATGCCCTTGTCTTCACAATGATCCCATGCTCACTCTCATCACAATAATCCATGAAACATTTCAGACCAATGCTCAATGCCCTTCTCATCACAATGATCCATTACCTCTGTCATAACAATGCTCCATGACCCCTGCCATCACAATGTTCCACGGCCTTGTCATCACAAGGCTCCAAGACCCATGTAATCACAATGCTCCATGCCCTTGTCATCACAAAGCTCCATGATGCATGTCATCAGAATGTTCCATGGCCTTTTCCTCACAATGCTCCATGCCCTTGTCATCACAATGCTCCAAGACACCCGTAATCACAAGGCTCCATGCCCCTTTTCATCAGAATGCTCCATTAGACTTGTCATCACAAGTCTCCATGGTCATCTCATCATAGTGCTCCAGGACCTTGTCATCACCATGCTCCATTCCCTTGTCATTAGAATGCTCCATGACCACTGTCATCACAATACTCCATGAACATTTTCAGCCCAATGCTCCATGACCCTTGTCATCACAGTGCTCCATGACACCTGTCATCACAATGCTCCATGCCTTTGTCAGCAAAATGCTACATGACCTTGTCATTACAATGCTCTATGCGCTTATCATCACAATACTCCATTACCATTGTCATCACAATCCTCCATGAACCTTGGGATCCCATTGCTTCATGCCCTTGTCATCACAATGTTCCATGCTCCTTGAAATCAAAATGATCCATGACCTCTGTCATCACAATGCTCCAAACCCTTGTGATCACAATGTTCCATAACACTTGTCATCACAATGCTCCATGATGCCTGTCATCACAATACTCCATGCCTTTTTCATCACAGTGCTCCATGAACTTTGTCATCACAATTCTCAATACACTTGTCATCACAATGCTCCCTGACACTTGTCATCAGAATGCTCCTCGAACCCTGTCACGAAAAGGCTCCATGCCTTTTTCATCACAAAGCCCCATGCCGTTTTCTTCCCAATGCTCCATGCCATTGTCATCAAAATACTCCACAAGCTTGTCATCAGAATGCTCCATGACCGTTGTCATCACAATTCTCCATGCACTTGTCAGCACAATGCACCCTGACCCTTGTCATCCCAATGCTCCAAGCCATTGTCACCATAATGCTCCATTACCTTTGTCATCAGAATACTGCATGACCTGGCCATCACAATGCTCCATGCCCTGGTCATCACAATGCGCTATTCGAACTGTCATCACAATAATCCATGAAACTTATTAGACCAATGCTCCATGCCCTTGTCATCACAATGCTCCATGCCCTTGTTATCACAATGTTCCAACACCCATGTAATCAGAATGCTCGATGCCCCTTTTCATCAGTATGCTCCATGAGACTTGTCATCACAAGGCTCCATGGTTTTCTCATCACAATGCTCCAGGACATTGTCATCACAATGCTTCACGACATTGTCATGAAAATTCTCAATGGCCCTTGTCATCATAATGCTCCAAGCCCTAGTCATCGCAATGCTCCATTATATTTGTCATCACAATCCTCCCTTACATTTGGCATCACAATGCTCCATGCCATTGTCATCGCAATGGACCATGACATATGTCATCACAATGCTCCCTGACACCTGTCTTCACAATACTCCATGCCCTTGTCATCACAATGCTCCATGCCCTCGTCATCACAATGCACCATTTCCACGGTCATCACAATAATCTATGAAACTGGTCAGATCAATGTTCCATGCCCCTGTCATCACAATGCTCCATGCCTGTGTCATCACAAGGCTCTGTGACCTTTGTAACCACAATGCTCCATGAACTTTTCATCACAATGCTCCGTGACCCTTGTCATCACAATGCTACATGCCTTTGTCAGAACAATGCTCCATGACACTTGTCATCACAATGTGCCATGCGCTTTTCATCACAATGATCCACAACCTTGTCATCGCTATGCTCCATTAACCTTGTAATCACAATGCTCCATGCACTTCTCATCCAAATGCTCTCTCACATGAGATATCCCAATGTTCCATCACTAGTCATCACAATCCTCCGTCACCCCTGTTATCACAATGTTCCATGACCCCTGTCATCACAGTGCTACATCCCCTTATCAGCACAATGTTCCATGACCCCTGACATCACAATGTTACATAACTCCTGTCATCAAAATGCTCCATGACCCATTTCATCCCAAAGCTCCATGACCGCTGGCATCACAATGTTCTATAACCCCTGTCATCAAAATGTTCCATTACACTTTTCATCAAATTGCTGCATGAACATGTCATCAAAATGCTCCCTGTCCTTCTCATCACAATGCACCACACCCTTGTCACCAAAAAGCTCCATGACCATTGTCCTCACTAAGCTCCAAGACCATTGGCATCACAATGCTCCATGTCATTGTCATCACAATGCTCCATGAACCTTCTCATCACATTGCACCATGCCCTTGTCATCACAAAGCTCCATGACACTTGTCATTACAATGCTCGATGCCCTTCTCATCACAATGCTCCATGCCCTTGTCATCACAATGCTCCATGCCCTTGTCATCACAATGTTGCAAGACCGCTGTAATCAGAATGCTCCATGCCCCTTTTCATCAGTATGCTCCATGAGATTTGTCATCACAAGGCTCCATGGATTTCTCATCACAATGCTCCAGGACCTTGTCATCACAGTGCTTCACGACATTGTCATGAAAATTCTCAATGGCCCTTGTCATCATAATGCTCCAAGCCCTATTCATCACAGGGCTACATTATATTTGTCATCAAAATCCTCCCTTACATTTGGCATCACAATGCTCCATGCCATTGTCATCGCAATGGACCGACCATGACATATGTCATCACAATGCCCTGAAACCTCTCTTCACAATACTCCATGCCCTTGTCATCACAGTGTTCCATGCCCTTGTCATCACAATGCACCATGTCCACTGTCATCACAATAATCAATGAAATTGTCAGACCAAAGCTCCATGACCCTGTCATCACAATGCTCCATGCCCTTGTCATCACAATGCTCCATGTCCCCTGTCATCAGAATGCTCCGTGACTCCAGTCATCACAATGCTTCATAAAGTTTGTCATCACAACGGTCCATGCCCACCTCATCACAAGGCTCTGTGACCTTTGAAACCACAATGCTCCATGAACTTTTCATCACAATGCTCCGTGACCCTTGTCCTCACAATGATCCATGCGTTTGTCAGAACAATGCTCCATGACCCTGGTCATCACAATGTGCCATGCGCTTTTCATCACAATGATCCACGACTTTGTCATCACTATGCTCCATAAACCTTGTAATCACAATGCTCCATGCACTTCTCATCAAAATGCTCTCTCACATGAGATATCACAATGTTCCATCACTACTCATCACAATCCTCCCTCACCCCTTTTATCACAATGTTCCATGACCCCTGTCATCAAAATTCTTTATCCCCTTATCAGCACAATGTTCCATGACCCCTGACATCACAATGTTCGATAACCCCTGTCATCAAAATGTTCCATTACACTTTTCATCAAATTGCTGCATGACCCTGCCATCAAAATGCTCCCTGCCCTTCTCATCACAATGCACCACACCCTTGTCATCAAAATGCTCCATGACCATTGTCGTCACTAATATCCATGACCCTTGGCATCACAAAGCTCCATGTCATTGTCATCACAATGCTCCATGAACACCCTCATCAATTTGCTCCATGCCCTTGTCATCACAAAGTTCCATGACACTTGTCATCACAATGCTCGATGCCATTCTCATCACAATGCTCCATGCCCTTGTCATTACAATCCTCCATGACCCATGTACCACAGTGTACCATGCCCTTGTCTTCACAATGCTCCCATGCTCACTTGCATCACAATAATCCATGAAACATTTCAGACCAATGCTCAATGTCCTTCTCATCACAATGATCCATTACATCTGTCATAAAAATGCTCCATGACCCCTGCCATCACAATGTTCCACGGCCTTGTCATCACAAGGCTCCATGTCCCTTGTCATCACAATGCTCCAAGACCCATATAATCACAATGCTCCATGCCCTTGTCATCACAAAACTCCATGATGCATGTCATCAGAATGTTCCATGGCCTTCTCCTCACAAGGCTCCATTCCCCTTTTCATCAGAATGCTCCATTAGACTTGTCATCACAAGTCTCCATGGTCATCTCATCATAGTGCTCCAGGACCTTGTCATCACCATGCTCCATTCCCTTGGCATCACAATGTTCTATAACCCATGTCATCACAATGTTCCATTACAATTTTCATCAAATTGCTGAATGACCCTGTCATCAAAATGCTCCCTGCCCTTCCCATCACAATGCACCACACCCTTATCATCAAAATTCTCCATAACCTTTGTCATCACGAAGCTCCATGACACTTGGCATCACAATGCTCCATGTCATTTTCATCACAATGCTCCATGAAACCTATCATCACATTGCTCCATGCCCTTGTTATCACAAAGCTCCTTGACACTTGTCATCACAATGCTCAATGCCCTTCTCATCACAATGCTCCATGCACTTGTAATTACAATCCTCCATGACCCATGTATCACCGTGTACCGTGCCCTTGTCATCACAATGCTCCATGCCCACTCTCATCACAATAATCCATGAAATATTTCAGACCAATGCTCAATGCCCTTCTCATCACAATGCTCCATTACCTCTGTCATAACAATGTTCCATGACCCCTGCCATCACAATGTTCCACGGAATTGTCATCACAAGGCTCCATCACCCTTCTCATCACAATGCTCCAAGACCCATGTAATCCCAATGTTCCATGCCCTTGTCATCACAAAGCTCCATGACGCATGTCATCAGAATATTCCATGGCCTTCTTCTCACAATGCTCCATGCCGTTGTCATCACAATGCTCCAAGACCCATATATTCACAATGATCCATTCCCCTTTTCATCAGAATGCTCCATTAGACTTGTCATCACAAGTCTCCATGGTCAACTCATCACAATGATCCAAGATCCTGTCATCACCATGCTCCATTCCCTTGTCATCACAATGCTCCATGACACATGTCATCACAATATTCCATGAACATTTTCAGCCCAATGCTCCATGACCTTCTCATCACAATGCTCCATGACCAATATCATCACAATGCTCCATGACCATTGTCATCACAACACTCCATGACACCTGACAACACAATGATCCGGGATACTTGGCATCACAATGCTCCAAGACCCCTGTAATCACAATGCTCCATGACCCTTGTCATCACAATACTCCATGAACATTTTCAGCCCAATGCTCCATGACCCTTGTCATCACAATGATCCATGCCCTTGTCATCCAAATGTTCCATGACCCCTGTATTCACAGTGATCCGTGACGCTTGTCATTACAGTGCTCCATGACACCTGTCATCTCAATGCTCCATGCCTTTGTCAGCAAAATGCTACATGACTGTGTCATTACAATGCTCTATGTGCTTGTCATCACAATACTCGATTACCATTGTCATCACAATCCACCATGAATCTTGGGATGACATTGCTTCATGCCCTTGTCATCACAATGCTCCATGCTCCTTGAAATCAAAATGATCCATGACCTCTGTCATCACAATGCTCCAAAAGCTTGTGATCACAATGTTCCATAACACTTGTCCTCACAACGCTCCATGATGTCTGTCAGCACAATACTCCGTGCCCTTTTCATCACAATGCTCCATGACTTTTGTCATCACAATTCTCAATACACTTGTCATCACAATGCTCCCTGACCCTTGTCGTCAAAATGCTCATTTAACCCTTTCACAAAAATGCTCCATGCCTTTTTCATCACAAAGCCCCATGCCGTTTTCATCCCAATGCTCCATGCCATTGTCATCAAAATACTCCACAAGCTTGTCATCAGAATGCTCCATGACCCTTGTCATCACAATTCTCCATGCACTTGTCAGCACAATGCTCCCTGACCCTTGTCATCACAATGCTCCAAGCCATTGTCATCACAGTGCTTCATTACATATGTCATCAGAATCCTCCATGACACTTGGCATCACAATGCTCCATGCCATTGTCATCACAATGGGCCATTACATATGTCATCACAATGCTCCCTGACACCTGTCTTCACAATACTGCATGACCTGGTCATCACAATGCTCCATGCCCTTGTCATTACAATGAGCCATTCCAAATGTCATCACAATAATCCATGAAACTTATTAGACCAATGCTCCATGCACTTGTCATCACAATGCTCCATGCCCTTGTTATCACAAGGTTCCAAGACCCCTGTAATCAGAATGTTCCATGCCCCTTTTCATCAGTATTCTCCATGAGACTTGTCATCACAAGGCTCCATGGTTTTCTCATCACAATGCTCCAGGACCTTGTCATCACAATGCTTCACGACATTGTCATGAAAATTCTCAATGGCCCTTGTCATCATAATGCTCCAAGCCCTATTCATCACAATGCTCCATCATATTTGTCATCACAATCCTCCCTTACATTTGTCATCACAATGCTCCATGCCATTGTCATCGCAATGGACCATGACATATGTCATCACAATGCTCCCTGAAACCTGTCTTCACAATACCCAATGCCCTTGTCATCACAATGCTCCATGCCCTTGTCATCACAATGCACCATGTCCGCTCTCATCACAATAATCTATGAAACTTGTCAGACCAGTGCTCCATGCCCCTGTCATCACAATGCTCGATGCTCTTGTCATCACAATGCTCCATGACCCCTGTCATTAGAATGCTCCGTGACTCCAGTCATCACAATGCTTCATAACGTTTCTCATCACAACGGTCCATGCCTGCGTCATCACAAGGCTCTGTGACCTTTGTAACCACAATGCTCCATGAACATTTCATCACAATGCTCCGTGACCCTTGTCATCACAATGCTCCGTGACCCTTGTCATCACAGTGCTCCATGCCTTTGTCAGAACAATGCTCAATGACCATTGTCATCACAATGTACCATGCGCTTTTCATCACAACGATCCACAACATTGTCATCGCTCTGCTCCATAAACCTTGTAATCTCAATGCTCCATGCACTTCTCATCAAAATACTCTCTCACATGAGATATCACAATGTTCCATCACTAGTCATCACAATCCTCCCTCACCCCTATTATCACAGTGTTCCATGACCCCTGTCATCACAATGATACATCCACTTATCAGCACAATGGTCCATGACCCCTGACATCACAATGTTCCTTAACCCTGTCATCAAAATGCTCCATGACCCATTTCATCCCAAAGCTCCACGACCCCTGGCATCACAGTGTTCTATAACCCCGGTCATCAAAATGTTCCATTACACTTTTCAACAAATTGCTGCATGATGTGTCATCAAAATGCTCCCTGCCTTTTTCATCACAATGCACCACACACTTGTCATCAAAATGCTCCATGACCTTTGTCATCAAAAAGCTCCATGGCCCTTGGCATCACAATGCTCAATGTCATTGTCATCACCATGCTCCATGAACCCTCTCATCACATTGCTCCATGCCCTTGTCATCAAAAAGCTCCATTACGCATGTCATCAGAATTCCTCATGGCCTTCTCCTCACAATGCTCCATGAACCCTGTCATCACAATGCACCATGCCCATCATCATAATGCTTCAGGCTATTGTCATCACAATGAAATCAATATTCTCCATGACCTCTGTCATCATAATACTCCAAACCCTTGTGATCACAATGTTGCATAACACTTATCATCACAACACCCCATGACGCTCATCATCACAGTTATCCATGGTCTTTTCATCACAATGCTCCATGATCTTTGTCATCACAATGCTCAATACACTTGTCATCACAATGCTCCCTGACACTTGTCGTCAGTATGCTCCTTGAACCCTGTCATGACAAGGCTAAATGCCTTTTTCATCACAAGGATCCATGATCTTTTCATCACAATGCTCCAAGATCCCTGTAATCACAATTCCCCATGCCCTTGTCATCACTAAACTCCATGATGCATGTCATCAGAATGCTCCATGGCCTTCTCATCACAATGCTCCATGCCCTTGTCATCACAATGCTCCAAGACCCCTGTAATCACAATGCTCCATGCCCCTTTTCATCAGAATGCTCCATGAGACTTGTCATCAAGAGTCGCCATGGTCTTCTCATCGCAAGTCTCCATGGTCTTCTCATCACAATGCTCCAGGACCTTGTCATCACCATGCTCCATTCCCTTGTCATCACAATGCTCCATGACCACTGTCATCACAATAATCCATGAACATTTTCAGCCCAATGCTCCACGACGTTCTCATCACAATGCTCCATGGCCAATATCATCACAATGCTCCATGACCCAGTCATCACAACACTCCATGACACCTGAAAACACAATGATCCGGGACTCTTGTCATCACAATGTTCCATTTCCTAATAATCATCATGCTCCATGACCCCTGTCATCATAACACTCCGTGAACATTTTCAGCCTAGTGCTCCATGGCACTTGTCATTACAATGATCCATGCCCTTGTCATCCCAATGCTCCATGACCCCTGTATTCACAATGCTCCGTGACGCTTGTCATCACAGTGCTCCATGACACATGTCATCACAATGCTCCATGCCTTTGTCAGCAAAATACTTCATGCCATTGTCATCACAATGCTCCATGCTCCTTGAAATCAAAATGATCCATGACCTCTGTCATCACAATGCTCCAAACCCTTGTGATCACAATGTTCCATAACACTTGTCATCACAAAGCTCCATGATGCCTGTCATCACAATACTCCATGCCCTTTTCATCACAATGCTCCATGACCTTTCTCATCACAATTCTCAATACAATTGTCATCACAATGATCCCTGACACTTGTCATCAGAATGCTCCTTGAATCCTGTCATGAAAAGGCTCCATGCATTTTTAATCACAAAGCCCCATGCTGTTTTCATCACAATGCTCCATGCTATTGTCATCAAAATAATCCACAAGCTTGTCATCAAAATGCTCCATGACCCTTGTCATCACAATTCTCCATGCACTTGTCAGCACAATGCTCCCTGACCCTTGTCATCACAATGCTCCAAGCCATTGTCATCACTATGCTCCATTACTTCTGTCATCAGAATCCTCCATGACACTTGGCATCACAATGTTCCATGCCATTGGCATCACAATGGGCCATTACATATTTCATCACAATGCTCCCTGACATCTGTCTTCACAATACTGCATGAACTTGACATCACAATGCTCCATGCCCTTTTCATCACAATGCGCCTTTCCAAATGTCATCGCAATAATCCATGGAACTTATTAGACCAATGTTCCATGCCCTTGTCATCACAATGCTCCATGCCCTTGTTATCACAATGCTCCATGAGCCATGATATCACAATGCTCCGTGACCCCAGTCATCACAATGCTTCATGACCTTTGTCATCACATTTGTCCATGCCCTCGTCATCAACAGTCTCGGTGACATGGTTAACCACAATGCTCCATGAACTTTTCATCACAATGCTCTTGACCCCTGTCATCACAATGCTCTATGCCTTTCTCAGCACAATGCTCCATGACCCTTGTCATCACAAGGCTCCATGAACTTGTCATCACAATGCTCAATACACTTGTCATCACAATGCTCCCTGACACTTGTCGTCAGTATGCTCATTGAACCCTGTCATGACAAGGCTCCATGCCTTTTTCATCACAATGATCCATGACCTTTTCTTCACAATGCTCCAAGATCCCTGTAATCACAATGCTCCATGCCCTTGTCATCACAAAACTCCATGACGCATGTCATCAGAATGCTATATGGCCTTCTCATCACAATGCTCCATGCCATTGTCATCACAATGCTCCAAGACCCTTGTAATCACAATGCTCCATGCCCCTTTTAATCAGAATGCTCCATGAGACTTGACATCAAAATTCTCCATGATCTTCTCATCACAATGCTCCAGGACCCTGTAATCACCATGCTCCATTCACTTGTCATCACAATGCTCCATGAACCCGGCCATCACGATGTTCCATGGCCTTGTCATCACAAGGATCCATGACCCTTCTCATCACAATGCTCAAAGAACACTGTAATCACAATGCTCTATGCCCCTTTTCATCTCAATGATCCATGAACCCTGTCATCACAATGCACCATGCCCATCATCATAATGCTTCATGCTATTGTCATCACAATGAAATCAAAATGCTCCATGACTCTGTCATAACAATGCTCCAAACCCTTGTGATCACAATATTCCATAACACTTGTCATCACAATGCCCCATGATGCTCGTCATCACATTTAACCATGGTCTTCTCATCACAATGCTCCAAGACCTTCGTCATCACAATGCTCAATACACTTGTCATCAAAATGCTCCCTGACACTTGTTGTCTGTAAGCTCCTTGAACCCTGTTATGACAAGGCTCCATGCTTTTTCATCACAATGATCCATGCCCTTTTCATCACAGTGCTCCAAGACCCATGTAATCACAATGCTCCATGCCCTTGTCATCACAAAGCTTAATGACGCATGCCATCATAATGCTCCTTGGTCTTCTCCTCACAGTGCTCCATGCCCTTGTCATCACAATGTTCCAAGACCCCTGTAATCACAATGCTCCATGCCCCTTTTCTTCAGTATGCTCCAAGAGACTTGTCATCAAAAGGCTCCATGGATGTGTCATCACAATGCTCCAGGACCTTCTCATCACAAAGCGTCACGACATTGTCATGACAATTTTCAATGGCCCTTGTCATCATAATGCTCCAAGCCCTAATCATCACAATGCTCCATTATATTTGTCATCACAATCCTCCATTACATTTGGCATCACAATGATCCATGCCATTGTCATCGCAATGTAACATGACATATGTCATCACAATGCTCCCTAACACCTGTCTTCACAATACTCCATGACCATATCATCACAATGCTCCATGACCCCTGTCATCACAATAATCCAGGAACAATTTCAGCCCAATGCTCCACGACCTTCTCATCACAATGCTCCATGGCCAATATCATCACCATGATCCATGTCCACTGTCATCACAACACTCCATGACACCTGACAACACAATGATCCGGGACTCTTCTCATCACAATGCTCCATTCCCTAGTCATCACAATGCTCCATGACCCCTGTCATCACAACACTCCATGAAAATTTTCATCCCAGTGCTCCATGACCCTTGTCATCACAATAATCCATGCCCTTGTCATCCCAATGCTCCATGACCACTGTATTCACAATACTCCCTGAAGCTTGTCATCACAGTGCTCCATGACACATGTCATCACAATGATCCATGCCTTTGTCAGCAAAATGTTACAAGAACTTGTCATTACAGTGCTCTATGCGCTTGTCATCACAATACTCCATTTCCATTGTCATCACAATCCTCCATGAATCTTGGGATCACATTGCTTCATGCCCTTGTCATCACAATGCTCCATGCTCCTTGAAGTCAAAATGATCCATGACCTCTGTCATCACAATGCTCCAAACCCTTGTGAACACAATGTTCTATAACACATGTCATCACAACTCTCCATGATGCCTGTCATCACAATACTCCATGCCCTTTCATTACAAAGCTCCATAACCATTGTCATCACAATTCTCAATACACTTGTCATCACAATGCTCCCTGACACTTGTCATCAGAATGCTCCTTGAACCCTGTCACGAAAAGGCTTCATGCCTTTTCCATCACAATGCCCCATTCCATTTTCATCACAATACTCCATGCCATTGTCATGAAAATACTCCACAAGCTTGTCATCAGAATGCTCCATGACCCTTGTCATCACAATTCTCCATGCACTTGTCAGCACAAAGCTCCCTGATCCTTGTCATCACAATGCTCCAAGCCATTGTCATCACAATGCTCCATTACCTTTGTCATCAGAATCCTCCCTGACACTTGGCATCGCTATGCTCCATGTCATCGTCATCACAATGGGCCATTACATATGTCATCACAATGCTCCCTGACACCTGGCTTCACAATACTGCATGACCTGGTCATCAGGATGCTCCATGCCCTTTTCATCACAATGTGCCATTCCAACTTTCATCGCAATAATCCATGAAACTTATTAGAGCAATGTTCCATGCCCTTGTCATCAAAATGCACCATGCCCACTCTCATCATAATAATCTATGAAATATGTCAGACCAATTCTCCATGCCCCTGTCATCACAATGCACCATGCCCTTGTCATCACAATGCTCATGACCCCTGTCATCACAATGCTCCGTGACTCCAGTCATCACAATGCTTCATAACGTTTGTCATTACAATGGTCCATGCCCAAGTCATCACAAGGCTCTGTGACCTTTGTAACCACAATGCTCCATGAAATTTTCATCACAATTCTCTGTGACCCTTGTCATCACAATGCTCCATGTCTTTTTTAGAGCAATTCTCCATGACCATTGTCATCACAATGTGCCACGCGCATCTCACCACAGCTGTCCACAACCTTGTCACTGCAATGCTCCATAAACATTGTAATCACAATGGTCCATGCACTTCTCATCAAAATGCTCTCTCACCAGAGATATCACAATGTTCCATCATTAGTCATCACAATACACCCTCACCCGTGGAATCACAATGATCCATGACACTGTCATCACAATGCTACATCCACTTATCATCACAATGTTCCATGACCCCTGCCATCACAATGTTCCATAACCCCTGTCATCAAAATGCTCCATGACCCTTTCCATCCCAAAGCTCCACACCCCTGACATCACAATGTTCTATAACCCCTGCCATCTAAATGTTCCATTACACTTTTTATCAAATTGCTGCATGACCCGGTCATCAAAATGCTCCCTGCCCTTCTCATCACAATGCACCATGCCCTTGTCATCAAAATGCTCCATGACTTGTCATCACAAAACTCCATGACCCTTGGCATCACACTGCTCCATGTCATTGTCATCACAATGCTCCATGAACCCTCTCATAACATTGTTCAATGCCATTGTCATCACAAAGCTCCATGATACTTGTCATCACAATGCTCCATGCGCTTGTCAGCACAGTGCTCCATGACACATGTCATCACAATGCCCCATGCGCTTGTCATCACAGTGCTCCACAATCTTGTCATCACAATTCCCCATAAAATTTGTCATCACAATGCTCCATGCACTTCTCATCAAAATGCTCTCTCACCACTGATATCACAATGCTACATTACTGTTTGTCACAATACTCCCTCACCCCTGTGATCACAATGTTCCATGACTCCTGTCATCACAATGCTACATGCACTTATCATCACAATGTTCGATGAGCCCTGAAATCACAATGTTCCATAACACCTGTCATCAAAATGTTCCATGACACTTTTCATCAACTTGCTCCATAACCCTGTCATCATAATGCTCCCTGCCCTTCTCATCACAATGCACAACGCCCTTGCCATCAAAATGCTCCATGACCTTTGTCATCTCAAAGATCCATGACCCTTGGCATCACAGTGCTCCATGTCATTGTCATCACAATGCTCCATGAACGCTCTCATCACATTGCTCCATGCCCTTGTCTTCACATAGCTCCATGACAAGTCATTAGAATGCACCATTGCCTTCTCATCACAATTCTCCATGCCCTTGCCATCACAAAGATCCATGACCCTTGGCATCAGAGTACTCCATGTCATTGTCATCACAATGCTCCATGAACGCTCTCATCACATTGCTCCATGCACTTGTCTTCACATAGCTCCATGACAAGTCATCAGAATGCACCATGGCCTTCTCATCACAATTCTCCATGCCCTTGCCATCACAATGCTCCATTACCCCTGTCATAACAATGCTCCATGGCCCCTGCCATCACGATGTTCCATGGCCTTGTCATCAAAGGCTCCATGACCCTTCTCATCACAATGCTCCAAGAACACTGTAATCACAATGCTCTATGCCCCTTTTCGTCTCAATGATCCATGAACCCTGTCATCACAATGCACCATGCCCATCATCATAATGCTTCCTGCTATTGTCATAAAAACGAAATCAAAATGTTCCATGACCTCTGTCATAACAATGCTCCAAACCCTTGTGATCACAATGTTCCATAACACTTGTCATCACAATGCCCCATGATGCTCGTCATCACAATTATCCATGGTCTTCTCATCACAAGGCTCCATGACCTTCGTCATCACAATGTTCAATACACTTGTCATCAACATGCTCCCTGACACTTGTTGTCTGTATGCTCCTTGAACCCTGTCATGACAAGGCTCCATGCCTTTTTCATCACAATGATCCATGCCCTTTTCATCACAATGCTCCAAGTCCCATGTAATCACAATGGTCCATGCCATTGTCATCACAAATCTCAATGACACATGCCATCAGAATGCTCCTTGGTCTTCTCCTCACAATTCTCCATGCCCTTATTATCACAATGTTCCAAGACCCCTGTAATCACAATGCTCCATGCCCCTTTTCATCAGTATGCTCCATGAGACTTGTCATCACAAGGCTCCATAGATTTGTTATCACAATGCTCCAGGACCTTTTCATCACAATGCTTCACGACCTTGTCCTGAAAATTTTCAATGGCCCTTGTCATCATAATGCTCCAAGCCCTAATCATCACAATGCTCCATTATATTAGTCATCACAATCCTCCATTACATTGGGTATCACAATGCTCCATGCCATTGTCATCGCAATGGACCATGACATATGTCATCACAATGCTCCCTGACACCTGTCTTCACAATACTCCATGACCGTATCTTCACAATGCTCCATGCCCTTGTCATTACAATGCACCATGCCCACTCTCATCACAATAATCTATGAAACTTGTCAGACCAATGCTCCATGCCACTGTCATCACAATGCTCAATGCCCTTGTCATGACAAGGCTCCATGACGACTGTCATCACAATGTTTCATGACTCCAATCATCACAATGATCCATAACGTTTGTCATCACAATGGTCCATGCACGCGTCATCACAAGGCTCTGTTAAATTTGTAACCACAATGCTCCATGAACATTTCATAACAATTCTCTGTGAAACTTGTCATCACAATGCTCCATGTCTTTGTCAGAACAAAGCTCCATGACCATTGTCATCAGAATGTGCCACACGCATTTCATCACAACGGTCCACAACATTGTCATTGCAATGCTCCATAAACCTGGTAATCAAAATGGTCAATGCAATTCTCATCAAATTTCTCTCTCACCAGACATATCACAATGTTCCATCACTAGTCATCAAAATACTCCCTCACCCTTGTAATCACAAGTTTCCATGATCCTGTCATCACAATGCTACATAACCTTATCATCACAATGTTCCATGACCCCAGCCATCGCAATGTTCCATAAGCCCTGTCATCAAAATGCTCCATGACCCTTTCCATCCAAAAGCTCCAAGACCCCTGATATCACAATATTCTATAACCCCTGCCATCAAAATGTTCCATTACGCTTTTTATCAAATTGCGGCATGACCCGGTAATCAAAATGCTCCCTGCCCTTCTCAACAAAATGCTCCGTGAATTGTCATCACAAAGCTCCAAGACCCTTGGAATCACAATGCTCCATGTCATTGTCATCACAATGCTCCATGAACCCTCTCATCACATTGCTCCATGCCCTTGTCATCACAAAGCTCCATGACACTTGTCATCACAATGCTCGATGCCCTTCTCATCACAATGCTCCATGCCCTTGTCATTACAGTCCTGCATGACCCATGTATCACAGTGTTCCGTGCCCTTGTCATCACAATACTCCATGCCCACTCTCATCACAATAATCCATGAAACATTTCAGACCAAAGTTCCATAACCTTCTCATCAAAATGCTCCATTACCCCTGTCATAACAATGCACCATGACCCCTGCCATCACAATTATCCACGGCCTAGTCATCACAAGGCTCCATGATACTTCTCATCACAATGCACAAGACCCCTGAAATCACAATGCTCCATGTGCTTGTCATCACAAAGCTCCATGATGCATGTCATCAGAATGATCCATGGACTTCTCATCACAATGCTCCAAGCCCTTGTCATCACAATGTTCCAAGACCCTTGTAATCACAATGCTCCATGTCCCTTTTCATATCAATGCTCCATGAACCCTGTCATCACAATGCACCATGCCCATCATCATAATGCTTCAGGCTATTGTCATCACAATGAAATCAATATTCTGCATGACCTCTGTCATCATAATGCTCCAAACCCTTGTGATCACAATGTTGCATAACACGTATCATCACAACACCCCATGACGCTCATCATCACAATTATCCATGGTCTTCTCATCACAATGCTCCATGATCTTTGTCATCACAATACTAAATACAATTGTCATCACAATGCTCCCTGACCCTTGTCGTCAGTATGCTCCTTGAACCCTGTCATGACAAGTTTCCATGCATTTTTCATCACAATGATCCATGACCATTTCATCACAATGCTCCAACATCCCTATAATCACAATACTCCATTCCCTTGTGATCACAAATCTCCATGACGCATGTCATCAGAATGCTCCATGGCCTTCTCATCACAATGCTTTATGCCCTATTCAACACAAGGCTCCAAGACCCCTGTAATCACAATGCTCCATGCCCCTTTTCATCAGAATGCTCCATGAGACTTGCCATTACAAGTCTCCATGGTTTTCTCATCACAATGTTCCAGGACCTTGTCATCACCATGATCCATTCCCTTGTCATCACAATGCTCCATGATCCCTGTCATCACAATAATCCATGAACATTTTCAGCCCAATGCTCCACGAACTTCTCATCACAATGCTCCATGGGCAATATCATCACAATGCTCCATGACCTGTGTCATCACAACACTCCATGACACCTGACAACACAATGATCCGGGACTCTTGTCATCACAATGCTCCATTCCCTAGTCATCACAATGCTCCATGACACTTGTCATCACAACTCTCCATGAACATTTTCATCCCAGAGCTCCATGTCCCTTGTTATCAAAATGATCCATGCCCTTGTCATCCCAATGCTCCATGAACCCTGTATTCACAATGCTCCTTGACGCTTCTCATCACAGTGCTCCATGACACATATCATCACAATGCTCAATGCCTTTGTCAGCAAAATGCTACATGACCTTGTCATTACAATCCTCTATGCGCTTGTCATCACAATACTCCATTTCCATTGTCATCACAATCCTCCATGAATTTGGGGATCACATTGCTTTATGCCCTTGTCATCACAATGCTCCATGCTCCTTGAAATCAAAATGATCCATGACCTCTGTCATCACAATGCTCCAAACCCTTGTGATCACCATGTTCCATAACACTTGTCCTCACAACGCTCCATGATGCCTGTCATCAAAATACTCCATGCACTTTTCATCACAATGCTCCATGACCTTTGTCACCACAATTCTCAATACACTTGTCATCACAATGCTCCCTGACACTTGTCATCAGAATGCTTCTTGAACCCTGTCCCGAAAAGGTTCCATGCCTTTTTCATCACAATGCCCCATGCCGTTTTCCTCACAATGCTCCATGCCATTGTCATCAAAATACTCCACAAGCTTGTCATCAGAATGCTCCATGACCCTTGTCATCAGAATGCTCCAAGCCATTGTCATCACAATGCTCCATTACCTTTGTCATCAGAATCCTCCCTGACACTTGGCAGCACAATGCTCCATGCCTTCCTCATCACAATGGGCCATTTCATATGTGATCACAATGCTCACTGACACCTGTCTTCACAATACGGCGTGACCTGGTCATCACAATGCTCCATGCCCTTGTCATCACAGTGTGCCATTCCAACTGTCATCGCAATACTCCATGAAGCTTATTAGACCAATGTTGCATGCCCTTGTCATCACAATGCTCCATGCCCTTGTTATCACAATGCTCCATGACACCTGTCAACACAATGCTCCGTGACTCCAGTCTTCACAATGCTTCATGACCTTTGTCATCACAATTGTCCATGCCCTCGTCATCAACAATCTCTGTGAACTTTTTAACCACAATGTTCCATGAACTTTTCATCACAATGCTCTTTGACCCTTGTCATCACAATGCTCTATGCCTTTCTCAGCACAATGCTCCATGACCCTTGTCATCACAATGATCCATTCGCTTGTCAGCACAATGCTCCATGACACATGTCATCAAAATGCACCATGCACTTGTCATCACACTGCTCCACAACATTGTCTTCACAATGCTCCATAAAATTTGTCATCACAATGCTCCATGCACTTCTCATCAAAATGCTCTCTCACCACTGATATCACAATGCTACATCACTATTTGTCACAATACTCCCTCACCCCTGTCATCACAATGTTCCATGACTCCTGTCATCACAATGCTACATGCACTTATCATCACAATGTTCGATGAACCCTGACATCACAATGTTCCATAACACGTGTCATCAAAATGTTCCATGCCACTTTTCATCAAATTCCTTCATGCCCCTGTCATCACAATGCTCCCTACCCTTCTCATCACAATGCAAAACGCCCTTGCCATCAAAATGCTCCATGACCTTTGTCATCACAAAGATCCATGACACTTGGCATCACAATGCTCCATGTCATTGTCAGCACAATGCTCCATGAACGCTCTCATCACATTACTCCATGCCCTTGTCTTCACATAGCTCCATGACACATGTCATCAGAATGCTCCATGGCCTTCTCATCACAATGCTCCATGGCCTTGCCATCACAATCCTCCATTACACCTGTCATAACAATGCTCCATGACCCCTGCCATCACGATGTTCCATGGCCTTGTCATCACAAGGCTCCATGACCCTTCTCATCACAATGCTCCAAGAACACTGTAATCACAATGCTCTATGCCCCTTTTCATCTCAATGTTCCATGAACCCTGTCATCACAATGCTCCATGACCACTGTCATCACAACGTTCCATGAACCCTGACAACACAATGATCAGGGACACTTGTCATCAAAATGCTCCATGCCCTTGTCATCCCAATGCTCCATGACCCGTGTAATCACCATACTTCATGAAGCTTGTCATCACAGTGCTCCATGAACCTTGTAACCACAAAGCCTTTGTCAGCATAATGATACATAAACTTGTCATCACTATGCTCCATTCTCTTGTCATCAAATTCTCCACAAGCTTGTCATCAGAATGCTCCATGCCCATGTCATCACAATGCGACATTCCAACTGTCATCGCAATAATCCATGAAAATTATTAGACCGATGCTCCATGCCCTTATCTTCACAATGCTCCATGCCCATATTATCACAATGCTCCATGACCCCTGTCATCACAATGTTCTGTGACTCCAGTCATCACAATACTTCATGACCTTTGCCATCAATATGGTCCATGCCCTCGTCATCAACAGTCTCTGTGATATTTTAAACACAATGCTCCATGAACATTTCATCACAATGCTCTTTGACCCTTGTCATAACAATGCTCTATGCCTTTCTCAGCACAATTCTCCATGACCCTTGTCATCACAATGCTCCATGCGCATGTCAGCACAATGCTCCATGACACATGTCATCAGAATGCACCATGCGCTTGTCATCACAGTGCTCCACCATCTTGTCATCTCAATGCTCCATAAAACTTGTCATCAAGATGCTCCATGCACTTCTCATCAAAATGCTCTCTCACCACTGATGTCACAATGTTACATCACTATTCGTCACAATACTCCCTCACCTCTGTCATCACAATGTTCAATGAAGCCTGTCATCACAATGCTACATGCAATTATCATCACCTTGTATGATGACCCCTGACATCACAATGTTCCATAACCCCTGTCATCAAAATGCTCCATTACCTTTTTCATCAAAATGTCCATGACCACTGACATCACAATGTTCCATAACCACAGTCATCAAAATATTCCATGACCCATTTCATCAAATTGCTCCATGACCCTGTCATCACAATGCTCCCTGACCTTCTTATCACAATGCACAACACCCTTGTCATCAAAATGCTCCATTCCCTTGCCATCAAAATGATCCATTACACCTGTCATAACAATGTTCCATGACCCCTGCCATCACGATGTTCCATGGCCTTTTCATCACAAGGCTCCATGACCCTTATCATCACAATGATCCAAGACCCCTGTAATCAAAATGCTCCATGCCCCTTTTCATCACAATGATCCATGAACCCTGTCATCACAATGCACCATGCCCATCATCATGATGCTTCATGCTATTGTCATCACAATGAAATCAAAATGCTCCATGACCTCCATCATAACAATGCTCCAAACCCTTGTGATCACAATATTCCATAACACCTGTCGTCACAATGTGCCATGACGCTCGTCATCACAATTATCCATGGTCTTCCCATCACAGTGCTCCATGACCTTTGTCCTCACAATGCTCAATACACTTTTCATTAAAATGCTCCCTGACACTTGTTGTCTGTATGCTCCTTGAACCCTGTCATGACAAGGCTCCATGCCATTTTCATCACAATGATCCATGCCCTTTTCATCATGATGCTCCAAGACCCTTGTAATCACAATGCTCCATGCCCTTGTCATCACAAAGCTCAATGACGCATGTCATCAGAATGCTCCTTGGCCTTCTCCTCACAAAGCTCCATGCCCTTGTCATCACAATGTTCCAAGACCCCTATAATCTCAATGCTCCATGCCCCTTTTCATCAGTATGCTCCATGAGACTTTTCATCACAAGGCTCCATGGTTTTTTCATCAAAATGCTCCAGGAAATTGTCATCACAAAGCTTCACGACCTTGTCAAGAAAATTCTTAATGGCCCTTGTTATCATAATGCTCCAATCCCTAGTCATCACAATGCTCAATTATATTAGTCATCACAATCCTCCATTAAATTTGGCATCACAATGCCCCATTCCATTGTCATCACAATGGAACATGACATATGTCCTCACAATGCTCCCTGACAACTGTCTTCACAATACTCCATGACCTTCTCATCACAATGCTGCATGCCCTTGTCATCACAATGCTCCATGACCCCTGTCATCACAATGCTCCGTGACTCCAGTCATCACAATGCCGCATAACGTTTGTCATCACAATGGTCCATGCCCGCATCATCACAAGTTTCTGTGACCTTTGTAACCACAATGCTCCTTGAACTTTTCATCACTATGCTCCGTGACCCTTGTCATCACAATGCTCCATGCCTTTGTCAGAACCATGCCTCATGACACTTGTCATCACAATGTGAAACGTGTTTTCATCACAACAGTCCACAAATTTGTCATAGCAATGCTCCATAAAACTTTTAATTGAATGCTCCATGCTCTTCTAATCACAATGCTCCATTACCCCATCATAACAATGCTCCATGACCCATGCCATCAAAATGTTCCACGGCCTTGTCATCACAAGGCTCCATGACACTTGTCATCACAATTCTCCAAGACCCCTGTAATCACAATGCTCCATGCCCTTGTCATCACAATGCTCCATGACGCATGTCATCAGAATGTTCCATGGCCTTCTCATCACAATGTTCCATGCCCTTGTCATCACAATGCTCCAAGAACCCTGTAATCACAATGCTCCATGCCACTTTTCATCTCAATGCTCCATGAATCCTGTCATCACAATGCAGCATGCCCATCATCATAATGCTTCAAGCTATTGTCATCACAATGAAATCAAAATGCTCCATGACCTCTGTCATCACAATGCTCCATGACCCGTCTCATCACAATACTCCATGAACATTTTCAGCCCAATGCTCCATGACCCTTGTCATCACAATCATCCATGCCCTTGTCATTCCAATGCTCCATGAACCCTGTATTCACAATGCTCTGTGACGCTTGTCATCACAGTGTTCCATGACACATGTCATCACAATGCTCCATGCCTTTTTCAGCAAAATGCTACATGATCTTGTCATTACAATGCTCTATGTGCTTGTCATCACAGTACTCCATTACCATTTTCATCACAATCCTCCATGAACCTTGGGATCACATTGCTTCATGCCCTTGTCATCACAATGCTCCATGCTCCTTGAAATCAAAATGATCCATGACCTCTGTCATCACAATGCTCCAAACACTTGTGATCACAATCTTCCATAACACTTGTCATCACAACGCTCCATGACGCCTGTCATCACAATACTCCATGCCCTTTTCATCACAATGCTCCATGACCTTTGTCATCACCATTCTCAATACTCTTGTCATCACAATGCTCCCTGACACTTGTCGTAGAATGCTCCTTGATCTTTGTCACGAAAAGGCTCCATGCCTTTTTCATCACAATGCTCCTTGCCACTGTCATCACAATACTCCACAAGCTTGTCATCAGAATGCTCCATGACCCTTGTCATCACAATTCTCCATGGCCACTGTCATCACAATGCTCCATACCCCTTGTCATTACAGTGCTCCATGGCGATCGTTATCACAATTATCCATGGCCTTCTCATCACAATGCTCCACCGACTTGCCATCACAATGCTCCATGCCCTGGTCATCACAATGGTCCATGTTCCCTGTCATCACAATTCTCCACATTCTTGGCATCACTCTTTTCCATGACACTTATCATCACAGAGTTACATGCTTTGTCATCACAATACTCCACAAGTTTTTTTCAGAATGCTCCATGACCCTTGTCCTCACAATGATCCATGACGCCTGTCATCACAATGCTCCATGACATGTGTCATCACACTGCTCCAAGCAACTTGTCTTTACAGTGCTCCATGATGCTCGTCACCACAATTATCCATGGTCTTCTCATCACAGTGCTCCACGGTCTTGCCATCACAATGCTCCATGCCCTGGTTATCACAATGCTCCATGTCCCTTGTCATCACCATTCTCCAAGTCCTTGTCATCACAGTGCTCCATGACAGTTCACAACACAATGTTACATGCTCTTGTCAGCACAATTCTCCATCTACTTGTCATTGCAATGACCCATGACCCCTCTCATAGCAAGCTCCATGCCTTTGTCATCACAATGCTTCCCGAACTTTTCCTCAAAATTCTCAATGGCCGTTGTCACCACAATGTTCCATTCCCTTGTTATTACAATGCTCCATGACCCTTGTCATCACAATGCTCCAAGCCCTTGTCATCACAATGCTCCATTACCTTTGTCATCACAATCCTCCATAAAACTTGGCATCACAATGCTCCACAAACTTTTCATCACAATGCTCCATAAAACTTGTCATCACAATGCTCCATGCACGTCTTATCAAAATGCTCTCTCACTACTGATATCAAAATGTTCCCTCACAAGTCATCACAATACACCCACTCCCCTGTAATCACAATGGTCCAAAACCCCTGTCTGTGAAAATGTTCCATGACCCCTGACAACACAATATTCCATAACCCCTGTCATCAAAATGTTCCATGACAGTTTTCATAAAATTGCTCCATGACCCTGTCATCACAATGCTCCCTGCCCTTCACAACAGAATGCACCACACCCTTGTCATCAGAATTCTCCATGACCTTTGTCATCACAAAGCTCCATGACCCTTGGCATCACAATGCTGCATGCCATTGTCATCACAATGCTCCATGAACCCTCTCATCACTTTGTTCCATGCCCTTGTCATCACAGGCTCCATGATGCTTTTCATCACAATGCTCGATGCCATTCTTCTCACAATGCCCCCTGGGCTTGTCATTACAATCCTCCATGACCCATGTATCACAGTGTTCCGTGCCCTTGTCATCAGAATGCTCCTTGCCCCCTCTCAACACAATAATCCATGAAACATTTCAGACCAATGCTCCATGCCCTTGTCATCACAATGCTCCATTACACCTGTCATAACAATGCTCCATGACCGCTGCCATCTGAATGTTCCACAGCCTTGTCATCACAAGGCTCCATGACCCTTCTAATCACAATGCTCCATGCCCTTGTCATCACAAAGCTCCAGGACGCATGTCATCAGAATGCTCCATGGCCTTCTCATTCACGATGCTCCATGTCCCTTGCCATCACAATGCTCAATACCCTTGTCATCACAATGCTCCCTGACACTTGTAGTCAGTATGCTCCTTGAACCCTGTCATGACAAGGCTCCATGCATTTTTCATCACAATGTTCCATGCCCTTGTCATCACAAAGCTCCATGATGCATGTCATCAGGACGCTCCATGGACTTCTCATCCCAATGCTCCATGCCCTTGTCCTCACAATGCTCCTCGACCCCTGTAATCACAATGCTCCATGCCCCTTTTCATCAGAATGTTCCATGAGACTTGTCATCACAAGGCTCCATGGTCTTCTCATCACAATGCTCCAGTACCTTGTCATCACAATGCTCCATGACGCCTGTCATCACAATACTCCATGAATATTTTCATCCCAAGGCTCCATGACCTTCTCATCACAATGCTTCATGACACCTGTCATCACAATGATCCATGTCACCTGTCATCACAACGCTCCATGAACCCTGACAACACAATGATCCGGGACTCTTGTCATCACAATGCTCCATGTGCTTCTCATCACAATACTCTATGAACCTTGGGATCACATTGCTTCATGCCCTTCTCATCTCTCTCTTGCCTTTCTGGTTTTTACAGATTTTCGGATGTCCCTTTTGACCGGTGGGAAGTGACAATTCTTTGTAGTGTGGATTTGCATTGCACGCTTGCTTGATTGGCCAAAAAGGGCGTATGCGTTTTCTCCTGAATATATTCAGGAGAAAAGGCATATGCCGTTTTTGGCCAAGTGCATCATTGTCGACGTTGTGATGCTTTTCCTGTGCTTTAAAGGCGATTCCAATTTACCTCTTGAAATATGTTTTGTGCAATTCTGCCTCATTTTCAAGTCCGCTTTGTTGCCTTCCCTCAACAGATTTTTGGAAGAGAGTTATCCTTTATAACTCTGCAGGTTTGTGAATTGCTGTGCCCCTGAGCTCCAATTTTCAAATCCCATTTTTGGGAGCTGACCGCAAATCCACAATTTTGCTTCACGACCTATACTGGTTCCAGGAGTGGCTATACTGTTCCCTGCGGGTGGCTGAGGCTTTGGTTAATTCTTCTTCCTGACGTGAATTTAGAGTGACAAGTGCCCGTCCAAATGCCTACATCTACTCTCTGATTGGTTCTCCCTCTTCCCTTTCATCCTCTGCACAATTAGCAAACTTTGCAAACCAGGAGGATATAGGGGCTGGCTCTTCTAAGTTGGGATTTTGATAGTAAAGCAGTTTGAATGTCAAACTGAGCACAAGGAGAGGAAAAATTAGGAGACATTTAAAAACATTTCACCATCACAGGGTGTCCATTCTCTAGGTTTCCCATACATGTTATAACTGTAGTGATATTCCCTTTTACCTGGAGACTTGGGACCCATGGAATGGTGGCATGCATTGCTACGTTAAAGGGTCTGCATTTTCTCTCCCAATCTCACCAGTCCTCTCAGTCCCAAGTGTCCAGCCTTATGTCTCATCCAGCTGTCTTTGCAGATAGGGTCATTCCAGGTTTCATCAGAACCCCTGAAGGAATTGTGTAAGAATTTCGCTGTTTTTTTGTTTTGTTTTTGAAATTCATTTTTATAATGAGGTTGAACTGATTTTCACTGACGTGTTTATGCCGGTCTAGACACACTTGATTCCCTTACGGTGACATATCAATACATAGGTTTTAAGATTCTTACTAGTCAGATATATTCCTCTGCGGGGAATAAGGGTTTTGAGTCCCGTTCACTGAGGAAGGTGTAGGTCTTTTCTATTCTGTATTTGGTTTATGGAATGGTACCTGTGCTAATATCAAACTCTGGTTTTATGCATCACCCCACCTCTCCTTTCCCCTTAAGAATGCATAAGAGTGTTTTCTAAATGTGAGTCTCTGTTCTCTTTCTTAATTCAGTTCATGTGTTGTGATATTGACATTCCCTCTGTAAGTGATATCTTATGATAAGGTTCTTTTTCTGTGTGACTAATTTCACTTAGAATCATCATACCTAAATCCACTCATTATGCTGCTACTGGCCTTATGACATTGATTTCACGTCTGAGTGATATTCCATTGTACAAATTTACCACAAGTTCTTTATGCATTTCTCTTTTTCCTGGGATATTTTAGGTGTACCGAAGTTGAGGTTCTTGTATGCAGAGCAGCCCTAATCTTTGGGGTGCATGTGTCTTGTCGATATTTAGTCTTCCCAAGTTATATGCCCATGAGTTGAAGTCCCCTTTGCTCGGGGGCTTTGTATTTTAAATGTTTTAGGAAACAGCATACACTTCTTCAGAGTGGCTCTTGGATATTTATACCCCACCCATCATCGTGACTAGGATCCCTTTTCTCCATGGCCTCTCCAGCATTTCTGGTTTGTACACATTTTTTTTGGATGGCCTTTCTGAGCAGTGGACATTGAGACTTCTTTGTTGTGCGGATTTGCATTTCCCGCTTGCTTGGTTGGCCAAAAACTCTGTATGTGTTTTTTTCCTGAAGATATTCACGAAAAAAACGCATACACTCTTTTGCCCAACTGCATCATTTTAGAAATTCTGCTGCTTTTCATATGCTTTAAATGTGAGTACAATCTACCTTTTGAAATCTGTTTCCTGCAATTCTGCCTCTCATTCAGATCCTCTTCGTTGCCTTACCTGAATATATTTTTGGACGTTGGTTATCATTTATATCTTTGCAGGTCTTTGAATTGTGTGCTCCTGAGCTCCATTTTGCAACTGGCATTTTTGTGAGCTGGCCGCCAAAAATTTGATTGCTTCTGGCCCTATTCTGGTTCTGAGGAGGCAGGCTGAGCCTTTGGTTAATTCTTCTTCCTAATGGGAAATTAGAGTGACATGTGCCTGTCAAAACTCCTACAGCTAATCTCTCATTGGTTCCCCCTCTTCCCATTTATCCTCTGCAGAAATTGCAAACTGTGTGAAACAGGAGGTTAAAGGTGCTGATTCTCCAAGTGGGGAGATTGTTAGTAATGTGGCTGGAATGGCGAACCCCAGCACCAGGAGATCAAAAATGAGGTGCATTTTAGACACCTTTCCTGAGCATACGGTGTACATTCATCTCGGTTTCCCAGGCATGTTTTCGCTGTCAGAAGATTCCCTTGAACCTGCAGATTTGGGACCCATGGAATGGGTACCAGGCAGTATTACTTTAAAAGGTCTGCATTTCCTCACCCAGCCTCTCTAACATCTCTTAGTCTGCATAGCTTCCAGCCTTATATATCATCCTGCTGTGGGTCTACATTTGTTCAATCCATGTTACATCGTAGCCCTTCAACAAAAGTTGTAAGAATTTTTGTCTGTCTCACTGTTTTTATAAAATTTTTAAATTTATTTTTATATTGGTTACAGCTGATTTTCAAAGCTCTGTTTTTTGCTGCTGTACATCCACTTGATTCATGTACTGTGAGGCAACAATAAATTATTTTTCAGATGCTTACGAGTCATATGTATTATTGTCCACTGACTTGAGTGGGCTGAGTGCAGTTCTTTGAGGTACCGTGTAGGCCTTGTCAGTTATTCAATTTGGTACTTGGAATGGTATCTTTGCTAATTTCAACCTCCTGGATAATACCTCACCATTCCCCACCTTTCCCATTTAGCAGCCTTATGTCTATTTTCTACATATTTGACTATGTTTCTGTTTTGTAGTTTATTTCATGTGTAGCCATTTTTGATTCCACCTTTAAGTGACATCTTATGATATGTGTCTTTTTCTTTCTGACATATGTCACTTAGAATGATCGTATGTAACTCCTCCAGAGTTGTTACAACTGGCCTTATTTCATGGATTTCTGGATGAGTAATATTCCACTCTACATAAGTACCCCATCTCTTTTATCCATTTTATCCTTCCAGGGACATTTAGGTTATATCTAAGTGGAGGCCCTTTTTAACAGAGAGGTGGTAAACGTTGGCATGCCTGTTTTCTGTCCGTTTTTGTTTTTCCCAAAGTATACGCCCATGAGTGCAAGTGCCCTATGCTCTGTAGCTCATCTTTTAGATGTTTTAGCAAACACAATACACTTCTCCAGAGTGGCCGTTGGCAAATTACAGTTCCACTATCAGCCTCACAGGGCTCCCTTTTCTCCTCACCCTGTCCTGCATTTCTGGTGTTTACACTTTATGTGGATGGCCCTTCTGACGGATGTGAAGTGATACATTTTGTAGTATTGATTTTCAGTGCCCACCTGTTTGGTTGGATAAAAAGTGTGTGTGACCTTTACTTGAATATATTCAGAAAAAATGCATACGCCCTTTTGGGCCAACTGCATCCTTGGCGATGTTCAGCTCCTTTTCTTGTGCTTTAATGGGGAGTCCTTTCTACCTCTTCAAATCTGTTTCCTGCCACTCTCCCTTGCTTACAAGTCCTTTTCTGTGACTTACCTCAAGACATTTGTCGACGATAGATATTTTCAACTCTGCAGTTTCATGAATTTTAGTGCCCCTGAGTTCCATTTTTCAACTTGTGTTTTTGGAAACTGGACACAAAACAGCGGGATTTCCTCTAGCCCTATTCTGTTCCCGTGGGCAATTCTAGCCTTTGATGTATTTGTCTTCCGGATTGGAAATTAGAGTGGCATGTGCCTGTCCGAACACCTAAGACTTGTCTCTAAATTTTTCTCATCCTTCCGCTTCATCCTCTGGACAAATTCCAAACTGTGTGCAACAGGATGTTGACGGTGCTGATATCCCCAAGTGAGGAGATTGTTAGGAAAGATGCTGGAGGGGTGAACCCGAGCACCAGGCGATGAGGAGATGAGGTGCCTTTTCCAAACTCTTTCCGATCAAACGGTGTACCATCCTCTAGGAGTGACAGGCATGTTTTAGCTGTAGGAAGGGTCCCGTGCATGTAAGGAGAACACCAGGGATTTTTCCAAATCAGTGCCTCCCCGAACCCCAAACTGGGGAATTTTTAAGCTACGGCTACATGCATGTCCATTTAGGGCCTTGGGAAATAGGCAGAGCCCAAACTTTAGATGATTGAAATCTTCTAGGGTCAGAAGCGCTCACGATCGGCCTTGCTTAGGTTACATTTTATCTGTCATTGATAGATGCTGTCAATAAAAATATCGATTCTTTTTCAGATTATTTCCCCTTATAGGTTATTGCAAAATATTCAGTGTAGTTCCCTGTGCTATACAGTAGTTCCTTGTTGATGATCTATTTTATACATAGCAGTGTGTATGTGTTAATCCCAAACTGTTAATTTATCCCTTCTCCTACCTTTCCCCTTTGGTAATAATAAATTATAAGATTTTATACTTCTCAGAAATGGGGGAGCTGAAAGAGAGGTATCCTTTTCAATGGAAAAGCATTCAAAACAAGATTGAAGCTTCAGCCAAGAGTATTCGATGTACATCCATGGAAATAAATCACTTCATTTCTCTAATGTTGACCTGACAAATAAGACAGAGGTCTTCACTGAACTTGCTTATAGTAAAGTGATGGAAATATCAAAGGTAAGTCTTAGAAACATCTTATTTTACCTGAGCATTATACACTGCTCTATGTTAACTACAGTTTGCCTCACACATCTGTTCATTGAAGTTACAATGTTCTCAATTTCTGTTACTGATCCTCCAGAGTGGGCCCCAACAGGAGTCCCCATGCCCAGTGTCATTGGAGCCAACAGATCAAGACTGAGTTTGGTTCAGAAGCAAAGGAAACATTATTTAGAAAACAGAATGGAGAGGTGAGAGCGTGCACGCCCCCATGGGCTTTGGGCTGGACTGCTGTGTAGGGATCCCGGCAGCGTCAGTGGGAGGGAGGGGATGGAGCTCTCGAGGGCTGGGTTGGCTGCAGCTCAGGCACTATGCCACGGAGTCTGCATGGGAACCCGCTAGCTGAGGTGTCGACCCAGCCATTCTGCACTAGGAAATCGGGTCTGAAGTGCCGGGTGGGGGATCTCTGCATGCGGAACCCTAGGAGCACGTGAAATTAGACAAAGCACAAAGGAAAAACAGCTTAGACTTTATTTTATTGCCCAGATTCTTTTTTTATCTCCCAGGAATTTTTAATGAACGTTGCCGGAGACGAACACCTCTTCTGCTTTTTGTTCCATTCCTCATTCTTGGGGTGTTGAGGGTGCAGACCCCTCTTTTGTAACAGCTTCATGCTGTGGTGGGAGCCCTGATACCTGGGGGGAGGGGCAAAACGTCTCCCCACCAGCCTCCAGGTGAGGTTGATTGTCCCAAGGCCTCCTGCCTCACTTCTTGTCCGCCTGAGCACCAGCATTGGAAGTGTTATAGATTCTAATGACCTTTTAGGGTCCAGGAAAGAGATGTGCAGAGATGCTGAGGTGGCAGGTTTCACCCCACCCCACATTTGTTCGGTGACCTTAGGCTGACGGTTTTTGCCAGCCTAGATGCTCTGACCAGTAGTCTGTGCTTTCTTTAATTAGGTCCCTGAATTAATGTACAAACAGCACCATGTGTCAGAACCCTGGCCGCGCAACTCCCAGACAGTCCAGGGTCAGTGGTGATCCAGGACCATGACGTCCACTGAGTCAACGGCCTTTAGAAGTAGCCAGCAGTCCAGCCGATCATATTGGCCACCATCACCGCGGTGTCTGTAGGGTTTTCTATGGTGAAAGCATGATATACGTTTCCCCCGCCAAGCTTATTAGCTCCCCTCTGGGTGCAGTAAGTCCTGCAAGCAGTAGTCTGCTCTTTCGGGGCACAGTCTTGTTGTTTTCTGAGAGAAACTCCAGGTCAAGTGATGGTCACACGAGTAATCTTGGGGGCCCGTTGCCCCCGTTTGTCTCTCTAGAGGTTGGAGTTGGAGGGCCTCCTCACTCGAGGTCAGTGTGTCCACAGAGTGACCCCTGCAACTTCAGGGCATGATGTGTGGTTAGGATCACCACGTGGGGTCTTTTTCCCTTAGGAGGGAGCTGGCCTTGCGGGCTGCTGATTTCTAGCTTTTTAGATACCCCAGTATCCTGGCCTGAGGAGTTGGTGGGCAAAGCCCTTGGTGACCATAGTTTATCATACCTGAAGGGCATTCTTGTGTTGCTCCATTTCAAGTGGTCCCAGTTTTTGCACTAAGGCTCCAAGGGCGATTAACCTTTGACCGGGTATGTAAAGGTCAAAGGGCTTAGCTAAATTAGGGAGTTCCTGGGCAAGGGTCTGAATTGACTGCTCTTTCCATTCTTGAAAGGCTGCTTCTGGATTCTATTCAAAAGGATCATCATCTTTTCGTGTCAGTGTTTCATGTAGAGGCCCAGCTATTAGACTGTAGTTAGGGATCCAGATGCAGAAAACCTTGGCCTCCCCAGGAACTCCTAAGCTGTCTTCTAGTTTTAGAAGAGGTAAGGCTGCAAATGGCTTCTTCCCTATCCTGGGATGCGTTTCTCCGAATATCTGTGAGAATGAAGCCCAGGCATGTCACCTGAGCCTGGGATATTTGAGCCTTTTTCTTGGACACCTTGTATCCTTTCTTGGCTAGGTAGTTCAGAGGCGTCTTTAGTAGGGCTGGCGATCAGAATGTCATCTGCATATTGAAGGAGGGTTCCCTTTTACAGAGGTAGAACGTTTAGGTCTTTAGAGGTCATTTCCCCAATGATGGTGTGGGGATTTTTGTACCGTTGGGGCAGGACGGCCCAGCATTATTGCTTTTGTTGCATGTTGTGTCCTGCCACGCACAAGCCAAAAACTCTTGTGACTCTGAGATGAATGGAATACAGAAGAAGGCATCATTGAAGTCTAATACAGAATGCCATGGCCTGGTGGATGGTAGAATGAGCAGCAGGGTGTAGGAAATAGGAGCTACTGGATGTATATCCTTGGTGGCTTCACTGACTATCCTGATATCCTTTACCAGGTCTCCAGCAGCCCATGGGGCTCTCGTGGTCAGGCCAATCCCAGGATATGGAGCTCACCTAGGCTGCACCCCCCACCCCACAGCCCACGGGGCTCTCGTGGTCAAGTCCCTCCCAGGGTATGGAGCTCACCTGTGCAGCTACCCAGCAGCCCATGGGGCTCTCATAGTCAGGCCCTTCCCAGGATACAGAGCTCCCCTGGGCAGGTACCCCAGCAGGGCTGGACACACAGGAACTGTGCACATAGCCCACCTTGCAGAGAACCCCCAGCTCACCTGTCGCTCACAGCTGACACAGAACACCTCAGAGCAGGACTTGAACTAACAAACAGCAGCTCTGACAGGTCTGTGACCCTGGCTATCACTCTGTGCAGCCTCTCTCTGCCTGGTCTTCCAGACACTTCTACTGCAGCCAGGGCACCAGGCCTCTGTCTCCACCCACCATCACTCCTCTCCCTGACTCCTGGGATCCTCTCATTAGGATAGGGTCTTCTTGAAGTTGTTTTCCACTCATGGACCAGATAAAGTGATAAGAAAACAAGCCGCAGCTGCAGCCCATTGTCCAGCCTGACTCTCAAGGGCCCACACCTGTTCCTTGGGCCTGGCCCGTTTAGCAAGGTTCATTTTCTGCTACTGTGAGCCCCTGAGTGGTGAGGATTGGCTGATTTTGGCAGCCTGACACTGCCTGCCAGCCCTCCCCAGGTGTGCCTGGGTTGAGGTCAATATAAACACCTCTCCAGTCAGCAAGAGCCCCTGTAGCTGTGCCTGACGCCATATTCTCTGCCCCGTCAGCAGTGTCGGGGCTGGGGTGGTGGGACAGAGTGAGGGGCCGTGGCTTTGTGGGTGGCCCAGTGTGAGTGGGGCTCTGCTGGACATTCTGCAGGAGTTGCCAGGCTGCCACCTGCTAAAGAAGAGGATGTGTCATCCATACCTGACGCTGGAATTTCTCCCCAGGCAGAGGTGAGGAAGTAAAAAAGCATTGGGGGCCGTGGCAGGAGCGGTATCTCAGGCAGGGAAATGGAAAGCTTCCAGAAGAGCATCTGGGGCCAGGACCGTCCTGACTGGCCTGCAGGCATCAAGTCGGCCTGCGTGCTGTCGCTGGTGTGGCTCCACAGCCCTTCCTCTAGGCTTGCAAGTGCTTGTACATATTCAGGTGTTTTACCTGGAAAGGGTGGGAAGAGTTCAGCTGCAGCAGGACTGGGGCTCAGCTCACATTTACTCACAGACGCCTCGACACAGTCCCCCAGCTTTGCAATGAGGATGCTCCTTGTGGGGTGGAGTGCTGCTGACTGCATGGGAGGCGACTTCCCACCTCTGACCAACTTAAGAATTTTTTACCACTGGAGCAAGTGCCCTGATACGATTTTCCTCTGTATAACTGGTGGGTTCTGTTTTTTTTTTTTTCTTTTTTTCTTTTTGGTTCAAGGTATAGTTTATTTATTCCTCTTTTTTTTTAATTTGGAGATATAAACATGGAAATAATGCATTAATATAAAGACGTCTATGTGAAGGGAAAAACTTTTTTTCTGTTTTATTTTATTAAATGTTATGTATTTATTTTTATTTTGTTAAAATTTATTTATTTCTTTTATACAGCAGGTTCTAACTGGATATCTATTTTATACATATGTGTGCATATGTGAATCCCAGTCTCCCAATTCATCCCACCACCACGCTCACATGGTGCTCCCCCCTTGGTGTCCATATGTTTGTTCTCTACATCTGTGTCTCTATCTCTGCCCTGCAAACCGCTTCATCTTGTGTCATCTTTTCTAGGTTCCAAATATATGCATTAATATACAATATTTGTTTTTCTCTTTCTGACTTACTTCACTCCGTATGACAGTCTCTAGATCCATCAAGGTCCCTCCAAATGACCCAATTTCTTTCCTATGTATGGCTGAGTAATATTCCATTGTATATATGTACCACATCTTTATCCATTCGTCTGTCTGTGGGCACTTAGGTTGCTTTCATTACCTGGCTATTGTAAATAGTGCTGCAATGAACATTGTGGTGAATGTGTCTTTTTGATTTATGGTTTTCTCTGGGTATATGCCCAGTAGTGGGATTGCTGGATTATATGGTAATTCTATTTTTAGATTTTTAAGGAACCTCCATACTGTTCTCCATAGAGACTGTATCGATTTACATTCCCAACAATAGTGGAAGAAGGTTCCTTTTCTCCACACCCTCTCCAGCATTTGTTGTTTGTAGATTTTCTAATGATGTGACGTGATAACTCATTGTAGTTTCGATTTCCATTTCTCTAATAATTAGTGATGTTGAGCAGATTTTCATGTGCATACTGGCCATCTCTATGTCTTCTTGGAAGAAATGTCTATTTCGATCTTCTTCCATTTTTGTATTGGGTTGTTTGTTTTATTAATATTGAGCTGCATGAGCTGTTTATATATATTGGAGATTAATCATTTCTCCATTGATTCGTTTGCAAATATTTTCTGCCATTCTGAGGCTTGTCTTTTTGTCTTGTTTGAAGTTTCCTTTGCTTTGCAAAAGCTTTTACGTTTCATTAGGTCCCATCTGTTTAGTTTTCTTTTTTATTTCATTACTATAGGAGGTGGATCAAAAAAGATCTTGCTGTGATTTACGTCAGAGTATCCTTCGTAAGTTTTCCTCTCAGAGTTTTATACTATCCGGTCTTACACTAAGTTCTCTAATCCATTTTGAATATATTTTTATGTATGGTGTTGGGGAGTGTTCTAATTTCATTCTTTTACATGTAGCTGTCCATATTTCCCAGCACCAATGATTGAAGAGACTGTCTTATCTCCATTGTATAGTCTTGCATCCTTTGTCATAGATTAGGTGACCATAGGTGTGTAGGTTTATGCCTGTGCTTTCTTTTCTTTTTCCTTTTACACGTTTATTGGAGTGTAATTGATATACAATGGAGTGTTCGTTTCTGCTGTATAAAAAAGTGAATCAGCTATACATATACAAATATCACCAGATCCCCTCCCTCTTGCATCTCCCTCCCACACCCCATATCCCACCCCTTTATGTGGTCACAAAGCACCGAGCTGATCTCCCTGTTCTATGTGGCTGCTTCCCAGTAGCTATCGGTGTTACATTTGGTAATGTATTTATGTCCATGCCACTCACTCACTTCGTCCCAGCTTACCCATACCCCTTCCGGTGTCCTCAAGTCCTTTCTCTATGTCTGTGTCCTTATTCCTGTCCTGCCACTAGGTTCTTCAAAATCTTTTTTTTTTCTTCATTATATTCTGTATATCTCTGTTAACATACAGTATTTGTTTTTCCCTTTCTGACTTACTTCACTGTGTAGGACAGATTCTAAGTCCATTCACCTCAGTACAAATAACTCACTTTTGCTGCTTTTTATGGCTGAGTAATATTCCATTGTGTATATGTGCCAGATCTTCTTTATCCATTCATCTGTCGATGGACACTTAGGTTGCTTCCATGTCCTGACTATTGTAAATAGAGCTGCAATGAACATTTTTGTACATAACTCTTTTTGAATTATAGTTTTCAAAAGGCAAATGCCCAGTAGTTGGATTGTTGTGTCGTATGGTACTTCTATTGTTAGTTATTTAAAGGAACCTCCGTACTGTTCTCCCTAGTGCCCATATCAATTTACATTCCCACCCACAGTGCAAGTGTGTTCCCTTTTCTCCAATAAAGGCCTCTCCAGCATTTATTGTTTTGTAGATTTTTTTGATGATTGCCACTCTGACTGCTGTGAGGTGATACCTCACGGTAGTTTTGATTTGCATTTCTCTAATGATTAGTAATGTTCAGCATCCTTTCATGTGTTTCTTGGTAATCTGTATATCTTCTTTGGAGAAATGTCTATTTAGGTCTTCTGCCCGTTTTTGGATTGGGTTGTTTGTTTTTGTGATATTGAGCTACATGTGATGCTTGTAAAGTTTGGAGATTAATCCTTTGTCAATTGCTTCATTTGAAAATATTTTCTCCCATTCTGAATGATGTTTTTGCATCTTGTTTATGTTTTCCTGTACTGTGTAAAAGCTTTTAAGTTTCATTAGGTCCCATTTGTTAATTTCTGTTTTTATTTCCATTTCTCTAGGAGGTGGGTCAAAAAGGATCTTGCTGTGATTTATGTCATAGAGTGTTCTGCCTATGGTTTCCTCTAAGTGTTTTATAGTGTCTGGTCTTATATTTAGATCTCTAATCAATTTAGAGTTTATTTTTGTGTATGGTGTTATGGAGTGTTCTAATTTCATTCTTTTATGTGTAGGGGTCCAGTTTTCCCAGCACCAATTACTGAAGAGACTGTCTTTTCTCCATTGTATATCCTTAGCTCCTTTGTCATAGATGAGATAGCCATAGGTATGTAGGTTTCTCTCTGGGCTTTCTGTCCTGTTCCATTGATCTGTGTTTATGCCAGTCTACATAAACTTGATTCCATTATGGAGACATATAAATACATAGGATTCAAGGTTATTACCAGTCAGATATATTCCTCTTCAGTGAATAGGGTGTTTTGTGTCCAGTTCATTGAGAAAGGAGTAGGTCTTGTCTATTACATATTTGGTATATGGAATGGGATCTGTGCTAATTTCAAACTCTTCTTTTACACATCACCCCACGTCACCTTTCCCCTTAAGGAGGAATAAGTGTGTTTTCTAAATGTGTAACTCTGTTCACTTCTGAAATTCAGTTCATGTGTAGCCATGTTTACATTCCCTCTATAAGTGATATATTACAATAAGTTTCTTTTTTCTTTGTGGCTCATTTCACTTAGCATCATCGTACCTAAAACCACTCATTATGCTGCTATTGGCCTTATGACATTGATTTTATGTCTGAGTGACATTCCATTGTATATAAGTACCACAACATCTATATCCATTTTTTTTCCTTTCCTGGGATATTTAAAGTGTACCGAAGTCTAGGTTCTTGTAAACAGAGCAGCCCTAAACTTTGGGCTGGCTCTGTGTTGTGGAAATTTAGTTTTCCCAAAATACATGCCCATGAGTGGAAGTGTGCTATGCTCTGTAGCTCTGTTTTAGAAAACAACATACAGTTCTCCAGAGAGGCTGTTGGCAATTTACATCCGGTTCATCGGCGTAACCAGGCTCCCTTTTCTCCATGGCCTGTCCTGCATTTGTGGTTTTTACACTATTTGCGGATGGCCCTTTTCACAGGAGGTAAGGGACACTTCTCTGTAGTGTGGATTTGCAATGCCTAATGGCTTGCTTAGCCAAAAAGGGCGTATGCATTTTTTCCCAAATATATTCAAGAAAATACACATACTCCCTTTACAGCCAAGGGCAACATTGTCGAAGTTCTGTCGCTTTTCATGTGCTTTAAAGACGACTCCAATCTACCTCTTGAAATATGTTTCCTTCAATTCTGACTTGCATTCAAATCATCTTCACTGTCTTACCTCAATACATATCTGGATGATAGTTGTCCTTTATAACTCTGCAAGTTTGTGAATTGCTGTGCCCCTGATTTCCATTTTTCAACTCGCCTATTTGTGAGATGGCTGCAATACCGCAGGATGGCTTTAGGCCCTAGTCTGGTTCTGGGGCTTCAGGCTGAACCTTTGGTTAATTCTTCTTTCTGGTGGGAAACTAGAGTGACATGTGCCCATCCAAACACCTACAGCTAATCTCTCATTTATTCCCCCTCTTCCTGTTCATCCTCTGCACAATTTGCAAACTGTGCATAACAGGAGGGTAAAGGCGCAGACACTCCAAGTGGGGAGATTTTTAGTAATGCAGATGGAATGGCAAAGCCAAGCACGACAAAAGGAAAAATGAAGTACCTTTTAGAAAACTTTCCCAATTACACAGTGTACCATCCACTGGGTTTCCCATGCATGCTTTAACTGTAGGAAGATTCCCTTAAACCTGGAGAGTTGGGACCACTAGAATGGGTAGTACACAGTATTGCTCTAAGTGGTGTTCTTTTGCTCACACAACCTCAACAATCTTCTCAGCCCCAAGTGTCCAGTTTTATGTCTCATCCAGCTGTGGGTGTAAAGGTGGACAATCCAGGTTGCATCACAGGCCCTGAACGTAATTCTTAAGGCTTTCTCTCTGTTTCGCTGTTTTTGCATTTTGCTTTTAAAATTTATTTTTATAAGGGTGTTTAGCTGAATTTCAGGGCTGTGTTCATGTTGTTATACACACACATGATTCCTTTATGGAGACATGAGAATACATATGTATTAAAATTCTTGGAGTCAGATATATTCCTCTGCAATGAATAGGGGGTGTTGAGTCCAGTTCATTGTGCGGGGAGTAGGTGATGTCTATTACATACTTGGTTTATGTAACGTTATCTGTGCTAATTTAAAACTGTGGTTTTATGCATCAACCCACCTCACCTTTCCCCTTAAGCAGGCAGAATATTGTTTCCTATGTGTGTGACTCTGTTGTGTTTGTAATTCAGTTCATTCGTAACCATGTGTACGTTCCCACTATGAGTGATAACTTGTGATAAGATTCAGTACTCTGTTATCTTTCCAAACTCAGTTCATGTGTAGCCATGTTTACAGGACCTTCATAAGTGATATCTTATGATAAGTTTCTTTTTCTGTGTGACTTATTTCACTTAGAATCATCGTACCTGAATCCACTCATTTGGCTGCTACTGGCGTTATGACATTGATTTCGTGGCTGTGGAATATTCCATCGTACATAAGTACAACAATTTCTTGTACCATTTTTGTTTTTCCTGGGATATTTAAGGTGTACCCAAGTTGAGGTTCTTGTAGTCAGTGCAGCCCTAAATATTTGGGTGGCTCAGTCTTATTGATTTTCAATTTTCCCAAGGTATATTCCCTAGACTGGAAGTGCCCTTGGCTCTGTAGCTCTGTTGTTTACTTGGTTTAGGGAACACAACGCACTCCTCCAGAGAGGCAGTTGGCAATTTACATCCCGCCCATCAGCATAACAAGGCTCCATGTTCTCCAGGGCCTGTCTTGCTTTCTGTTTTTTACACATTTTGTTGATGTCCCATTTACCGGTGGGAAGTGATACTTCTTTGTAGTGCAGATTTGCAATGTCTGCTCGCTTGCTTGGCCAAAACGGACGTATGCGTTTTCTCCTGAATATATTCAGGAGAAAACGCATATGCCTCTTTTGGCCTAGTGCATCATTGTCGAAGTTGTGCCCCTCTTCCTGTGCTTTAAAGGTGATTCCAACGTACCTCTAGAAATCTGTTTCCTACTATTCTGCCTCGTTTTCAAGTTCGCCTCTTTGCCTACCCTTAACATATTTTTGGACGATAGTTGTCCTTTATTACTCTGCCAGTTTGTGAATTGTGTACCCCTGAGCTCCATTTTTAAACTCGTCTTTTTTGAGCTGACTGCAAGTCCGAACTTTTGGTTCAGGACCTATACTGGTTCCCGATGGGAGGCTGAGTCTTTGGTTAATTCTTCTTCGTGCCGGGAAATTAGAGTGACATGTGCCCGTCCAAATGCCTAACAGCTACTGTCTCATTGGTTCTCCGTCTTCCCTTTCATCCTCTGCCAAATTGGCAACCTGTGCTAACCAGGAGTTTAAAGGGCTGACTCTCCAAGTTGGCAGATTGATATTAAAGAAGTTGGAAAGTCAAACAGGAGCACAAGGAGAGGGAATATTAGTTGAGTTTTAGAAACCTTTCGTATTCACAGTGTGTCCATTCTCTAGGTTTCCCGTACATGTTATAGCTGTAGTAGTTTTCCCCTCAACCTGGAGAATTCGGACCCATGGAATGGGTGCCACGCATTATTGCTTTAAAGGGTCTGCATCTGCTCACCCAATCTCACCAATCCGCTCAGTCACAAGAGTCCAGCCATATTCCACAGCCAGCTGTCATTGTAGACAGTGTAATTCCAGGTTACATCCGACACCCTGAAGGAATTGTAAAGAATTTCCCTGTTTTGTTGTTTTGTTTTTGAAATTCAATTTTATAGTGGGTTTGAGCTGATTCTCACTGCCATGTTTATGCTAGTCTAGACACACTTGATTCCCTTACGGAGACATATCAATACATAGGTTTTAAGATTCTTACTAGTCAGATATAATCCTGTGCGGAAAATATAGGGTTTTGAGTCCCTTTCACTGAGGAAGGTGTAGGTCTTTTCTATTCCATAGATGGTTTTTGGAACGTTACGTGTGCTTATATCAAACTCTGGTTTTACGCATCACCCCACCTCTCCTTCCCCCTTAAGCAGGCATAAGAGTGTTTTCTAAATGTGAGACTCTGTTCTCTTTCCTAACTCAGTTCATGTGTAGCCATGTTTACAGGATCTTCATAAGTGATATCTTATGATAAGTTTCTTTTTCTGTGTGACTTATTTCACTTAGAATCATCGTACTTGAATCCACTCATTTTGCTGCTACTGGTCTTAAGACATTGATTTCATGGCTGAGGGATATTCCATCATATGTAAATACCAATATTTTTGAACCATTTTTATATTTCCTGGGATATTTAAGGTGTACCCAAGTTGAGGTTCTTGTAAGCAGTGCAGCCCTACATATTGGGGTGGCTCTGTCTTATTGATTTTCAGTTTTCCCAAGGTATATTCCCTAGACTAGAAGTGCCGTTGGCTCTGTAGCTCTGTTGTTTACTTGTTTTAGGGAACACAATGCACTCCCCCACTGAGGCAGTTGGCATTTTACATTCCGCTCATCAGCATAACAAGGCTCCATGTTCTCCAGGGCCTGTCTTGCCATTCTGGTTTTTACACATTTTGTGGATGTCCCTTTGGACCCGTGGGATATGATACTTTTTGTAGTGCAGATTTGCATTGCCCGCTTGCTTGCTCGGCCAAAAAGGGCGTATGCGTTTTCTCCTGAATATATTGAGGAGAAAACGCATACGCCCTTTTTGGCCAATTGCATCATTGTCGAAGTTGTGCCCCTCTTCCTGTCCTTTACAGGTGATTCCTACGTACC
Organism: Mesoplodon densirostris; assembly: GCF_025265405.1. Lineage (NCBI taxonomy): Eukaryota > Metazoa > Chordata > Mammalia > Artiodactyla > Ziphiidae > Mesoplodon > Mesoplodon densirostris. Next base: position 8,363,813 of record NW_026778195.1, on the reverse strand, counting down.
TCTTGAAATCTGTTTCCTGCTATACTGCCTAGCTTTCAAGTCGGCCTCGTTGCCTTCCATCAAAAAATTTTTGGACGACAGCTCTCCTTTATTACTCTGCCAGTTTGTGAATTGCTGTGACCCTGAGCTCCATTTATCAACTCGTTTTTTGTGAGCTGAAGGCAAGTCCAAAATTTTGGTTCAAGACGTATACTGGTTCCCGCTGGGTGGCGGAGTCTTTGGTTAATTCTTCTTCCTGCTGGGAAATTAGAATGACATGTGCCCGTCCAAATGCCTAAGAGCTACTCTCTCATTGGTTCTCCCTCTTCCCTTCCATCCTCTGCCAAATTGGTAACCTGTGCGAACCAGGAGGTTAACGGGGCTGTCTCTCCATGTTGGGAGATTGATAGTTAAGCAATTAGAAAGTCAAACCGGAGCACCAGGAGAGGGACTATTCATTGAGTTTTAGAAACCTTTCGTATTCACAGTGTGTCCATTCTCTAGGTTTCCCGTATATGTTATAGGTGTAGTAATATTCCCTTCAACATGGAGAGTTGGGACCCATGGAATGGGGGCCATGCATTATTGCTTTAAAGGGTTTGCTATTTCTCACCCAATCTCACCAGTCCTCTCAGTCCCAAGTGTCCAGCCTTATGCCACACCCAGCTGTAATTGTAGATTGGGTCATTCCTGGTTTCATCAGAGACCCTGAAGGAATTGTAAAGAATTATCCTATTTTTTTGTTTTGTTTTTGAAATTCCTTATTTTAGTGGGTTTGGGCTGATTCTCACTGCCATGTTTATGCCAGTCTAGGCACACTTGATTCCCTTACGGAGACATATCAATACACAGGTTTTAAGATTCTTACTAGTCAGATCTCTTCCTCTGCGGGAAATATGGGGTTTTGAGTCCCTTTCACTGAGGAAGGTGTTGGTCTTGTCTATTCCATAGTTGGTTTTTGGAACGGTACCTGTGCTTATATCAAACTCTGGTTTTATGCATCACCCCACCTCTCCTTCCACCTTAAGCAGGCATAAGAGTGTTTTCTAAATGTGAGACTCTGTTCTCTTTCCTAACTCAGTTCATGTGTAGCCATGTTTACAGGTTCTTCATATGTGATATCTTAAGATAAGTTTCTTTTTCTCTGTGACTTATTTCACTTAGAATCATCGTACCTGAATCCACTCACTTTGCTGCTACTGGTCTTATGACATTGATTTCATGGCTGAGGGATTTGCCATCGTACGTAAGTACCACAATTTTTTGAACCATTTTTATATTTCCTGGGATATTTAAGGTGTACACAAGTTGAGGTTCTTGTAAGCAATGCAGCCCTGAAATTAGGGTTGCCTCTGTCTTACTGATTTTCAGTTTTCCCAAGGTATATTCCCTAGAATGGAAGTGCCCTTGGATCTGTAGCTCTGTTGTTTACTTGTTTTAGGTAACACAATGCACTCCTCCAGTGAGGCAGTGGGCAATTTACATCCCGCCCATCATCATAACAAGTCTCCCTGTTCTCCAGGGCCTGTCTGGCCTTTCTGGTTTTTACACATTTTGTGGATGTCCCTTTCGACAAGTGAGAAGTGATACTTCTTTGTAGTGCAAATTTGCATTGCCCGCTTGCTTCCTTGGCCAAAACGGTCGTATGCGTTTTCTCCTGAATATATTCACCAGAAAAAGCATAGGCACTTTTTGGCCAAGTGCATCATTGTCGAAGTTGTGCCCGTCTTTCTGTGATTTACAGGTGATTCCTACGTACCTCTTGAAATCTGTTTCCTGCTATTCTGCCTCGCTTTCAAGTAGGCCTCGTTGCCTTCCCTCAACAGATTTTTGGACGATAGTTGTCCTTTATTACTCTGCAAGTTTGTGAATTTCTGTGCCCATGAGCTCCATTTTTCAACTCATTTTTTTGTGAGCTGAATGCAAGTCCAAAATTTTGGTTCAGGACCTATACTGGTTCCCGTTGGGTGGCTGAGACTTTGCTTATTTCTTCTTCCTGCCGGGAAATTAGAGTGACATGTGCCCATCCAAATGCCTAACAGCTACTCTCTCATTGGTTCTCCCTCTTCCCTACCATCCTCTGCCAAATTGGCAACTTGTGCGAACCAGGAGGTTAAAGGGGCTATCTCTCCAAGTTGGGAGATTGATAGTAAAGCAGTTGGAATGTCAAACCGGATCACCATGAGAAGGACTATTTGTTGAGTTTTAGAAACCTTTTGTATTCACAGTGTGTCCATTCTCTAGGTTTCCCGTACATGTTATAACGGTAGTAATATTCCCTTCAACTTGGATAGTGGGAACCAAGGAATGGGGAACATGCATTATTGCTTTGAAGGGTCTGCATTTGCTCTCCCAATCTCACCAATCCTCTGAGTCCCAAGTGTCCAGCCTTATGCCACATCCAGCTGTCCTTGTAGATATGGTCATTCCACGTTTCATCAGAGACCCTGAAGGAATTGTAAAGAAATTCCCTGTTTTTTTGTTTTGTTTTTGAAATTCCTTTTTATAGTGGGTTTGAGCTGATTCTCGCTGCCATGTTTATGCCAGTCTAGACACACTTGATTCCCTTATTGAGACATATCAATACATAGGTTTTAAGATTCTTACTAGTCAGATATATTCCTCTGAAGTAAATATGGGGTTTTGAGTCCATTACACTGAGGAAGGTGTAGGTCTTGTCTATTCCATAGTTGGTTTTTGGAACGGTACCTGTGCTTATATCAAACTCTGGTTATATGCATCAACCCACCTCTCCTTCCCCCTTAAGCAGGCATAAGAGTGTTTTCTAAATGTGAGACTCTGTTCTCTTTCCTAACTCAGTTCATGTGTAGCCATGTTTACAGGATCTTCATAAGTGATATCTTATGACAAGTTTCTTTTTCTGTGTGACTTATTTCACTTAGAATCATCGTACCTGAATCCACTCACTTTGCTGCTACTGGTCTTATGACATTGATTTCATGGCTGAGGGATATTCCATCGTACGTAAGTACCACAATGTTTTGAACCATTTTTATATTTCCTGGATTATTCAAGGTGTACCCAATTTGAGGTTCTTGTAAGCAGTGCAGCCCTAAATTTGGGGGTGGCTCTGACTTATTGATTTTCAGTTTTCCCAAGATATATTCCCTACTCTGGAAATGCCCTTGGCTCTGTAGCTCTGTTGTTTACTTGTTTTAGGGAACACAATGCACTCCTCCAGTGAGGAAGTTGGCAATTTACATTCCGCCCATCATCATAACAAGGCTCCCTGTTCTCCAGGGCCTGTCTTGCCTTTCTGGTTTTTACCCATTTGGTGGTTGTCCCTTCGGACCGGTGGGAACTGATACTTCTTTGTAGTGCAGATTTGCATTGCCCGCTTGCTTGCTTGGCCAAAATGGGCGTATGTGTTTTCTCCTGAAGATATTCAGGAGAAATGGCATACGCCCGTTTTGGCCAAGTGCATCTTTCTCGATGTTGTGCCCCTCTTCCTGTGCTTTACAGGCGATTCCTAAGTACCTCTTGAAATCTGTTTCCTGCTATTTTGCCTCGCTTTCAAATCCGCCTCGTTGACTTCCCTCAACAGATTTTTGGCCGATGGTTGTCCTTTATCACTCTGCCAGTTTGTGAATTGCTGTGCCCCTGAGCTCCATTTCTCAACTCGTTTTTTGTGAGCTGAACGCAAGTCCAAAATTTTAGATCATGTCCTATACTGGTTCCCGGTGGGTGGCTGAGACTTTGGTTAATTCTTCTTCCTGCCGGGAAATTAGAGTGACATGTGCCCGTCCAAATGCCTAACAGCTACTCTCTCATGGGTTCTCCCTCGTCCCTTCCATCCTCTGCCAAATTGGGAACCTGTGCAAACCAGGAGGTTAAAGGGCCTGTCTCTCCAAGTTGGGAGATTGATAGTAAGGCAGTTGGAATGTCAAACTGGAGCACCAGGAGAGGGACTATTCGTTGAGTTTTAGAAACCTTTCGTATTCACAGTGTGTACATTCTCTAGGTTTCCTGTACATGTTATAGCTGTAGTAATATTCCCTTGAACCTGGAGAGTTGGGACCCATGGAATGTGGGCCATGCATTATTGCTTGAAAGGGTCTGCATTTGCTCACCCAATCTCACCAATCCTCTCAGTCCCAAGTGTCCAGCCTTATGCCACATCCAGCTGTCATTGTAGATAGGGTCTTTCCAGGTTTCCTCAGACACACTGAAGGTATTGTAAAGAATTTCCCTGTTTTTTGGTTTTGCTTTTGAAATTCCTTTTTATAGTGGGTTTGAGCTGATTCTCGCTGCCGTGTTTATGCCACTCTAGACACACTTGATTCCCTTATGGTGTCATATCAATACATAAGTTTTAAGATTCTTACTAGTCAGATATATTCCTCTGCGGGAAATATGGGGTTTTGAGTCTCTTTCACTGAGGAAGGTGTAGGTCTTGTCTATTCCAAAGTTGGTTTTGGAAACGGTCCCTGTGCTTATATCAAACTCTGGTTTTATGCATCACCCCACCTCTCCTCCCCCTTTATGCAGGCATAAGAGTGTTTTCTAAATGTGAGACTCTGTTCTCTTTCCTAACTCAGTTCACGTGTAGCCATGTTTACAGGATCTTCATAAGTGATATCTTATGATAAGTTTCTTTTTCTGTGTGACTTATTTCACTTAGAATCATCGTACCTGAATCCACTCACTTTGCTGCTACTGGTCTTATGACATTGATTTCATGGCTGAGGGATATTCCATCGTACGTAATTACCACAATGTTTTGAACCATTTTTATATTTCCTGGGATATTTAAGGTGTACCCAAGTTGAGGTTCTTGTAGTCAGTGCAGCCCTAAATTTGGAGGTGGCTCTTTCTTATTGATTTTCAGTTTTCCCAAGGTATATTCCCTAGACTGGAAGTGGCCTTGGCTCTGTAGCTCTGTTGTTTACTTGTTTTAGGGAACACAATGCACTCCTCCAGTGAGGCAGTTGGCAATTTACATCCCGCCCATCAGCATAACAAGGCTCCCTGTTCTCCAGGGCCTGTCTTGCCTTTCTGGTTTTTACACATTTTGTGGATGTCCCTTTTGACCGGTGGGAAGTTAAACTTCTTTGTAGTGCAGATTTGCATTGCCGGCTTGCTTGCTTGGCCAAAAAGGGCGTATGCGTTTTCTCCTGAATATATTCAGGAGAAAACGCATACGCACTTTTTGGCCAAGTGCACCATTGTCCAAGTTGTGGCCCTCTTCCTGTGCTTTACAGGCGATTCCAAGGTACCTCTTGAAATCTGTTTCCTGCTATTTTGCCTCGCTTTCAATTCCGCCTCGTTAACTTCCCTCAACAGATTTTTGGCCGATAGTTGTCCTTTATCACTCTGCCAGTTTGTGAAATGCTGTGCCCCTGAGCTCCATTTCTCAACTCGTTTTTTGTGAGCTGAACACAAGTCCAAAATTTTGGATCATGTCCTATACTGGTTCCCGGTGGGTGGCTGAGACTTTGGTTAATTCTTCTTCCTGCCGGGAAATTAGAGTGACATGTGCCCGTCCAAATGCCTAACAACTACTCTCTCATGGGTTCTCCCTCGTCCCTTCCATCCTCTGCCAAATTGGGAACCTGTGCAAACCAGGAGATTAAAGGGCCTGTCTCTCCAAGTTGGGAGATTGATAGTAAGGCAGTTGGAATGTCAAACTGGAGCACCAGGAGAGGGACTATTCGTAGAGTTTTAGAAACCTTTCGTATTCACAGTGTGTAAATTCTCTAGGTTTCCTGTACATGTTATAGCTGTAGTAATATTCCCTTGAACCTGGAGAGTTGGGACCCATGGAATGGGCGCCATGCATTATTGCTTGAAAGGGACTGCATTTGCTCACCCAATCTCACCAATCCTCTCAGTCCCAAGTGTCCAGCCTTATGCCACATTCAGCTGTCATGGTAGATAGGGTCTTTCCATGTTTCCTCAGACACCCTGAAGGAATTGTAAAGAATTTCCCTTTTTTTTGGTTTTGCTTTTGAAATTCCTTTTTAGAGTGAGTTTGAGCTGATTCTCGCTGCCATGTTTATGCCACTCTAGACACACTTGATTCCCTTATGGAGACATATCAATACATAGGTTTTAAGATTCTTACTAGTCAGATATATTCCTCTGTGGGAAATATGGGGTTTTGAGTCTCTTTCACTGAGGAAGGTGTAGGTCTTGTCTATTCCAAAGTTGGTTTTTGAAACGGTCCCTGTGCTTATATCAAACTCTGGTTTTATGCATCACCCCACCTCTCCATCCCCTTTATGCAGGCATAAGAGTGTTTTCTAAATGTGAGACTCTGTTCTCTTTCCTAACTCAGTTCACGTGTAGCCATGTTTACAGGATCTTCATAAGTGATATCTTATGATAAGTTTCTTTTTCTGTGTGACTTATTTCACTTAGAATCATCGTACCTGAATCCACTCACTTTGCTGCTACTGGTCTTATGACATTGATTTCATGGCTGAGGGATATTCATCGTACGTAAGTACCACAATGTTTTGAACCATTTTTATATTTCCTGGGATATTTAAGGTGTACCCAAGTTGAGGTTCTTGTAGTCAGTGCAGCCCTAAATTTGGAGGTGGCTCTTTCTTATTGATTTTCAGTTATCCCAAGGTATACTCCCTAGACTGGAAGTGGCCTTGGCTCTGTAGCTCTGTTGTTTACTTGTTTTAGGGAACACAATGCACTCCTCCAGTGAGGCAGTTGGCAATTTACATCCCGCCCATCAGTATAACAAGGCTCCCAGTTCTCCAGGGCCTGTCTTGCCTTTCTGGTTTTTACACATTTTGTTCATGTCCCTTTTGACCGGTGGGAAATGATACTTCTTTGTACTGCAGATTTGCATTGCCCGCTTGCTTGCTTGGCCAAAAAGGGCGTATGCGTTTTCTCCTGAATATATTCAGGAGAAAACGCATACACGCTTTTTGGCCAAGTGCACCATTGTCCAAGTTGTGCCCATCTTCCTGTGCTTTACAGGCGATTCCAAGGTACCTCTTGAAATCTGTTTCCTGCTATTTTGCCTCGCTTTCAAGTCCTCCTCGTTGACTTCCCTCAACAGATTTTTGGACGATAGTTGTCCTTTATCACTCTGCCAGTTTGTGAATTGCTGTGCCCCTGAGCTCCATTTCTCAACTCGTTTTTTTGTGAGCTGAACGCAAGTCCAAAATTTTGGATCATGTCCTATACTGGTTCCCGCTGGGTGGCTGAGACTTTTGTTAATTCTTCTTCCTGCCGGGAAATTAGAGTGACATGTGCGCGTCCAAATGCCTAACAGCTACTCTCTCATGGGTTCTCCCTCGTCCCTTCCATCCTCTGCCAAATTGGGAACCTGTGCAAACCAGGATGTTAAAGGGCCTGTCTCTGCAAGTTGGGAGATTGATAGTAAGGCAGTTGGAAAGTCAAACTGGAGCACCAGGAGAGGGACTATTCGTTGAGTTTTAGAAACCTTTCGTATTCACAGTGTGTACATTTTCTAGGTTTCCTGTACATGTTATAGCTGTAGTAATATTCCCTTGAACATGGAGAGTTGGGACCCATGGAATGGGGGCCATGCATTATTGCTTGAAAGGGTCTACATTTGCTCACCCAATCTCACCAATCCTCTCAGTCCCAAGTGTCCAGCCTTATGCCACATCCAGCTGTCATGGTAGATAGGGTCTTTCCAGGTTTCCTCAGACACCCTGAAGGAATTGTAAAGAATTTCCCTGTTTTTTGGTTTTGCTTTTGAAATTCCTTTTTATAGTGGGTGTGAACTGATTCTCGCTGCCGTGTTTATGCCACTCTAGACACACTTGATTCCCTTATGGAGTCATATCAATACATAAGTTTTAAGATTCTTACTAGTCAGATATATTCCTCTCTGGGAAATATGGGGTTTTGAGTCTCTTTCACTGAGGAAGGTGTAGGTCTTGTCTATTCCAAAGTTGGTTTTGGAAACGGTCCCTGTGCTTATATCAAACTCTGGTTTTATGCATCACCCCACCTCTCCATCCCCTTTATGCAGGCATAAGAGTGTTTTCTAAATGTGAGACTCTGTTCTCTTTCCTAACTCAGTTCACGTGTAGCCATGTTTACAGGATCATCATAAGTGATATCTTATGATAAGTTTCTTTTTCTGTGTGACTTATTTCACTTAGAATCATCGTACCTGAATCCACTCACTTTGCTGCTACTGGTCTTATGACATTGATTTCATGGCTGAGGGATATTCCATCGTAAGTAAGTACCACAATGCTTTGAACCATTTTTATATTTCCTGGGATATTTAAGGTGTACCCAAGTTGAGGTTCTTGTAGTCAGTGCAGCCCTAAATTTGGAGGTGGCTCTTTCTTATTGATTTTCAGTTTTCCAAAGGTATATTCCCTAGACTGGAAGTGGCCTTGGCTCTGTAGCTCTGTTTTTTACTTGTTTTAGTGAACACAATGCACTCCTCCAGTGAGGCAGTTGGCAATTTACATCCCGCCCATCAGCATAACAAGGCTCCCAGTTCTCCAGGGCCTGTCTTGCCTTTCTGGTTTTTACACATTTTGTTCATGTCCCTTTTGACCGGTGGGAAATGATACTTCTTTGTACTGCAGATTTGCATTGCCCGCTTGCTTGCTTGGCCAAAAAGGGCGTATGCATTTTCTCCTGAATATATTCAGGAGAAAACGCAAACACCCTTTTTGGCCAAGTGCACCATTGTCCAAGTTGTGCCCCTCTTCCTGTGCTTTACAGGCGATTCCAAGGTACCTCTTGAAATCTGTTTCCTGCTTTTTTGCCTCGCTTTCAAGTCCGCCTCGTTGACTTCCCTCAACAGATTTTTGGACCATAGTTGTCCTTTATCACTCTGCCAGTTTGTGAATTGCTGTGCCCCTGAGCTCCATTTCTCAACTCGTTCTTTGTGAGCTGAACGCAAGTCCAAAATTTTGGATCTCGTGCTATACTGGTTCCCGGTGGGTGGCTGAGACTTTGGTTAATTCTTCTTCCTGCCGGGAAATTAGAGTGACATGTGCCCGTCCAAATGCCTAACAGCTACTCTCTCATGGGTTCTCCCTCGTCCCTTGCATCCTCTGCCAAATTGGGAACCTGTGCAAACCAGGAGGTTAAAGGGCCTGTCTCTTCAAGTTGGGAGATTAATAGTAAGGCAGTTGGAAAGTCAAACTGGAGCACCAGGAGAGGGACTATTCGTTGAGTTTTAGAAACCTTTCGTATTCACAGTGTGTACATTCTCTAGGTTTCCTATACATGTTATAGCTGTAGTAATATTCCCTTGAACCTGGAGAGTTGGGACCCATGGAATGGGGGCCATGCATTATTGCTTGAAAGGGTCTGCATTTGCTCACCCAATCTCACCAATCCTCTCAGTCCCAAGTGTCCAGCCTTATGCCACATCCAGCTGTCATTGTAGATAGGGTCTTTCCAGGTTTCCTCAGACACCCTGAAGGTATTGTAAAGAATTTCCCTGTTTTTGGTTTTGCTTTTGAAATTCCTTTTTAGAGTGGGTTTGAGCTGATTCTCGCTGCCATGTTTATGCCACTCTAGACACAGTTGATTCCCTTATGGAGTCATATCAATACATAGGTTTTAAGATTCTTACTAGTCAGATATATTCCTCTGCGGGAAATATGGGGTTTTGAGTCTCTTTCACTGAGGAAGGTGTAGGTCTTGTCTATTCCAAAGTTGGTTTTGGAAACGGTCCCTGTGCTAGTATCAAACTCTGGTTTTATGCATCACCTCACCTCTCCTCCCCCTTTATGCAGGCATAAGAGTGTTTTCTAAATGTGAGACTCTGTTCTCTTTCCTAACTCAGTTCACGTGTAGCCATGTTTACAGGATCTTCATAAGTGATATCTTATGATAAGTTTCTTTTTCTGTGTGACTTATTTCACTTAGAATCATCGTACCTGAATCCACTCACTTTGCTGCTACTGGTCTTATGACATTGATTTCATGGCTGAGGGATATTCCATCGTACGTAAGTACCACAATGTTTTGAACCATTTTTATATTTCCTGGGATATTTAAGGTGTACCCAAGTTGAGGTTCTTGTAATCAGTGCAGCCCTAAATTTGGAGGTGGCTCTTTCTTATTGATTTTCAGTTTTCCCAAGGTATATTCCCTAGACTGGAAGTGGCCTTGGCTCTGTAGCTCTGTTGTTTACTTGTTTTAGGGAACACAATGCACTCCTCCAGTGAGGCAGTTGGCAATTTACATCCCGCCCATCAGCATAACAAGGCTCCCTGTTCTCCAGGGCCTGTCTTGCCTTTCTGGTTTTTACACATTTTGTTCATGTCCCTTTTGACCGGTGGGAAATGATACTTCTTTGTAGTGCAGATTTGCATTGCCCGCTTGCTTGCTTGGCCAAAAAGGGCGTATGCGTTTTCTCCTGAATATATTCAGGAGAAAACGCATACACCCTTTTTGGCCAAGTGCACCATTGTCCAAGTTGTGCCCCTCTTCCTGTGCTTTACAGGCGATTCCAAGGTACCTCTTGAAATCTGTTTCCTGCTATTTTGCCTCGCTTTCAAGTCCGCCTCGTTGACTTCCCTCAACAGATTTTTGGACGATAGTTGTTCTTTATCACTCTTCCAGTTTGTGAATTGCTGTGCCCCTGATCTCCATTTCTCAACTCGTTTTTTGTGAGCTGAACGCAAGTCCAAAATTTTGGATCATGTCCTATACTGGTTCCCGGTGGGTGGCTGAGACTTTTGTTAATTCTTCTTCCTGCCGGGAAATTAGAGTGACATGTGCGCGTCCAAATGCCTAACAGCTACTCTCTCATGGGTTCTCCCTCGTCCCTTCCATCCTCTGCCAAATTGGGAACCTGTGCAAACCAGGAGGTTAAAGGGCCTGTCTCTCCAAGTTGGGAGATTGATAGTAAGGCAGTTGGAAAGTCAAACTGGAGCACCAGGAGAGGGACTATTCGTTGAGTTTTAGAAACCTTTCGTATTCACAGTGTGTACATTTTCTAGGTTTCCTGTACATGTTATAGCTGTAGTAATATTCCCTTGAACATGGAGAGTTGGGACCCATGGAATGGGGGCCATGCATTATTGCTTGAAAGGGTCTACATTTGCTCACCCAATCTCACCAATCCTCTCAGTCCCAAGTGTCCAGCCTTATGCCACATCCAGCTGTCATGGTAGATAGGGTCTTTCCAGGTTTCCTCAGACACCCTGAAGGAATTGTAAAGAATTTCCCTGTTTTTTGGTTTTGCTTTTGAAATTCCTTTTTATAGTGGGTGTGAGCTGATTCTCGCTGCCGTGTTTATGCCACTCTAGACACACTTGATTCCCTTATGGAGTCATATCAATACATAAGTTTTAAGATTCTTACTAGTCAGATATATTCCTCTCTGGGAAATATGGGGTTTTGAGTCTCTTTCACTGAGGAAGGTGTAGGTCTTGTCTATTCCAAAGTTGGTTTTGGAAACGGTCCCTGTGCTTATATCAAACTCTGGTTTTATGCATCACCCCACCTCTCCTCCCCCTTTATGCAGGCATAAGAGTGTTTTCTAAATGTGAGACTCTGTTCTCTTTCCTAACTCAGTTCACGTGTAGCCATGTTTACAGGATCATCATAAGTGATATCTTATGATAAGTTTCTTTTTCTGTGTGACTTATTTCACTTAGAATCATCGTACCTGAATCCACTCACTTTGCTGCTACTGGTCTTATGACATTGATTTCATGGCTGAGGGATATTCCATCGTAAGTAAGTACCACAATGTTTTGAACCATTTTTATATTTCCTGGGATATTTAAGGTGTACCCAAGTTGAGGTTCTTGTAGTCAGTGCAGCCCTAAATTTGGAGGTGGCTCTTTCTTATTGATTTTCAGTTTTCCCAAGGTATATTCCCTAGACTGGAAGTGGCCTTGGCTCTGTAGCTCTGTTGTTTACTTGTTTTAGGGAACACAATGCACTCCTCCAGTGAGGCAGTTGGCAATTTACATCCCGCCCATCAGCATAACAAGGCTCCCAGTTCTCCAGGGCCTGTCTTGCCTTTCTGGTTTTTACACATTTTGTTCATGTCCCTTTTGACCGGTGGGAAATGATACTTCTTTGTACTGCAGATTTGCATTGCCCGCTTGCTTCCTTGGCCAAAAAGGGCGTATGCATTTTCTCCTGAATATATTCAGGAGAAAACGCAAACACCCTTTTTGGCCAAGTGCACCATTGTCCAAGTTGTGCCCCTCTTCCTGTGCTTTACAGGCGATTCCAAGGTACCTCTTGAAATCTGTTTCCTGCTATTTTGCCTCGCTTTCAAGTCCGCCTCGTTGACTTCCCTCAACAGATTTTTGGACCATAGTTGTCCTTTATCACTCTGCCAGTTTGTGAAATGCTGTGCCCCTGAGCTCCATTTCTCAACTCGTTTTTTGTGAGCTGAACACAAGTCCAAAATTTTGGATCATGTCCTATACTGGTTCCCGGTGGGTGGCTGAGACTTTGGTTAATTCTTCTTCCTGCCGGGAAATTAGAGTGACATGTGCCCGTCCAAATGCCTAACAACTACTCTCTCATGGGTTCTCCCTCCTCCCTTCCATCCTCTGCCAAATTGGGAACCTGTGCAAACCAGGAGATTAAAGGGCCTGTCTCTCCAAGTTGGGAGATTGATAGTAAGGCAGTTGGAATGTCAAACTGGAGCACCAGGAGAGGGACTATTCGTTGAGTTTTAGAAACCTTTCGTATTCACAGTGTGTAAATTCTCTAGGTTTCCTGTACATGTTATAGCTGTAGTAATATTCCCTTGAACCTGGAGAGTTGGGACCCATGGAATGGGGGCCATGCATTATTGCTTGAAAGGGACTGCATTTGCTCACCCAATCTCACCAATCCTCTCAGTCCCAAGTGTCCAGCCTTATGCCACATCCAGCTGTCATGGTAGATAGGGTCTTTCCAGGTTTCCTCAGACACCCTGAAGGAATTGTAAAGAATTTCCCTGTTTTTTGGTTTTGCTTTTGAAATTCCTTTTTAGAGTGAGTTTGAGCTGATTCTCGCTGCCATGTTTATGCCACTCTAGACACACTTGATTCCCTTATGGAGACATATCAATACATAGGTTTTAAGATTCTTACTAGTCAGATATATTCCTCTGTGGGAAATATGGGGTTTTGAGTCTCTTTCACTGAGGAAGGTGTAGGTCTTGTCTATTCCAAAGTTGGTTTTTGAAACGGTCCCTGTGCTTATATCAAACTCTGGTTTTATGCATCACCCCACCTCTCCATCCCCTTTATGCAGGCATAAGAGTGTTTTCTAAATGTGAGACTCTGTTCTCTTTCCTAACTCAGTTCACGTGTAGCCATGTTTACAGGATCTTCATAAGTGATATCTTATGATAAGTTTCTTTTTCTGTGTGACTTATTTCACTTAGAATCATCGTACCTGAATCCACTCACTTTGCTGCTACTGGTCTTATGACATTGATTTCATGGCTGAGGGATATTCCATCGTACGTAAGTACCACAATGTTTTGAACCATTTTTATATTTCCTGGGATATTTAAGGTGTACCCAAGTTGAGGTTCTTGTAGTCAGTGCAGCCCTAAATTTGGAGGTGGCTCTTTCTTATTGATTTTCAGTTATCCCAAGGTATACTCCCTAGACTGGAAGTGGCCTTGGCTCTGTAGCTCTGTTGTTTACTTGTTTTAGGGAACACAATGCACTGCTCCAGTGAGGCAGTTGGCAATTTACATCCCGCCCATCAGCATAACAAGGCTCCCAGTTCTCTGGGGCCTGTCTTGCCTTTCTGGTTTTTACACATTTTGTTCATGTCCCTTTTGACCGGTGGGAAATGATACTTCTTTGTAGTGCAGATTTGCATTGCCCGCTTGCTTGCTTGGCCAAAAAGGGCGTATGCGTTTTCTCCTGAATATATTCAGGAGAAAACGCATACACCCTTTTTGGCCAAGTGCACCATTGTCCAAGTTGTGCCCCTCTTCCTGTGCTTTACAGGCGATTCCAAGGTACCTCTTGAAATCTGTTTCCTGCTATTTTGCCTCGCTTTCAAGTCCGCCTCGTTGACTTCCCTCAACAGATTTTTGGACGATAGTTGTCCTTTATCACTCTGCCAGTTTGTGAATTGCTGTGCCCCTGAGCTCCATTTCTCAACTCGTTTTTTGTGAGCTGAACGCAAGTCCAAAATTTTGGATCATGTCCTATACTGGTTCCCGGTGGGTGGCTGAGACTTTGGTTAATTCTTCTTCCTGCCGGGAAATTAGAGTGACATGTGCGCGTCCAAATGCCTAACAGCTACTCTCTCATGGGTTCTCCCTCGTCCCTTCCATCCTCTGCCAAATTGGGAACCTGTGCAAACCAGGATGTTAAAGGGCCTGTCTCTCCAAGTTGGGAGATTGATAGTAAGGCAGTTGGAAAGTCAAACTGGAGCACCAGGAGAGGGACTATTCGTTGAGTTTTAGAAACCTTTCGTATTCACAGTGTGTACATTTTCTAGGTTTCCTGTACATGTTATAGCTGTAGTAATATTTCCTTGAACATGGAGAGTTGGGACCCATGGAATGGGGGCCATGCATTATTGCTTGAAAGGGTCTACATTTGCTCACCCAATCTCACCAATCCTCTCAGTCCCAAGTGTCCAGCCTTATGCCACATCCAGCTGTCATGGTAGATAGGGTCTTTCCAGGTTTCCTCAGACACCCTGAAGGAATTGTAAAGAATTTCCCTGTTTTTTGGTTTTGCTTTTGAAATTCCTTTTTATAGTGGGTGTGAGCTGATTCTCGCTGCCGTGTTTATGCCACTCTAGACACACTTGATTCCCTTATGGAGTCATATCAATACATAAGTTTTAAGATTCTTACTAGTCAGATATATTCCTCTGCGGGAAATATGGGGTTTTGAGTCTCTTTCACTGAGGAAGGTGTAGGTCTTGTCTATTCCAAAGTTGGTTTTGGAAACGGTCCCTGTGCTTATATCAAACTCTGGTTTTATGCATCACCCCACCTCTCCTCCCCCTTTATGCAGGCATAAGAGTGTTTTCTAAATGTGAGACTCTGTTCTCTTTCCTAACTCAGTTCACGTGTAGCCATGTTTACAGGATCATCATAAGTGATATCTTATGATAAGTTTCTTTTTCTGTGTGACTTATTTCACTTAGAATCATCGTACCTGAATCCACTCACTTTGCTGCTACTGGTCTTATGACATTGATTTCATGGCTGAGGGATATTCCATCGTAAGTAAGTACCACAATGTTTTGAACCATTTTTATATTTCCTGGGATATTTAAGGTGTACCCAAGTTGAGGTTCTTGTAGTCAGTGCAGCCCTAAATTTGGAGGTGGCTCTTTCTTATTGATTTTCAGTTTTCCCAAGGTATATTCCCTAGACTGGAAGTGGCCTTGGCTCTGTAGCTCTGTTGTTTACTTGTTTTAGGGAGCACAATGCACTCCTCCAGTGAGGCAGTTGGCAATTTACATCCCGCCCATCAGCATAACAAGGCTCCCAGTTCTCCAGGGCCTGTCTTGCCTTTCTGGTTTTTACACATTTTGTTCATGTCCCTTTTGACCGGTGGGAAATGATACTTCTTTGTACTGCAGATTTGCATTGCCCGCTTGCTTGCTTGGCCAAAAAGGGCGTATGCATTTTCTCCTGAATATATTCAGGAGAAAACGCAAACACCCTTTTTGGCCAAGTGCACCATTGTCCAAGTTGTGCCCCTCTTCCTGTGCTTTACAGGCGATTCCAAGGTACCTCTTGAAATCTGTTTCCTGCTATTTTGCCTCGCTTTCAAGTCCGCCTCGTTGACTTCCCTCAACAGATTTTTGGACCATAGTTGTCCTTTATCACTCTGCCAGTTTGTGAATTGCTGTGCCCCTGAGCTCCATTTCTCAACTCGTTCTTTGTGAGCTGAACGCAAGTCCAAAATTTTGGATCTTGTGCTATACTGGTTCCCGGTGGGTGGCTGAGACTTTGGTTAATTCTTCTTCCTGCCGGGAAATTAGAGTGACATGTGCCCGTCCAAATGCCTAACAGCTACTCTCTCATGGGTTCTCCCTCGTCCCTTGCATCCTCTGCCAAATTGGGAACCTGTGCAAACCAGGAGGTTAAAGGGCCTGTCTCTTCAAGTTGGGAGATTAATAGTAAGGCAGTTGGAAAGTCAAACTGGAGCACCAGGAGAGGGACTATTCGTTGAGTTTTAGAAACCTTTCGTATTCACAGTGTGTACATTCTCTAGGTTTCCTATACATGTTATAGCTGTAGTAATATTCCCTTGAACCTGGAGAGTTGGGACCCATGGAATGGGGGCCATGCATTATTGCTTGAAAGGGTCTGCATTTGCTCACCCAATCTCACCAATCCTCTCAGTCCCAAGTGTCCAGCCTTATGCCACATCCAGCTGTCATTGTAGATAGGGTCTTTCCAGGTTTCCTCAGACACCCTGAAGGTATTGTAAAGAATTTCCCTGTTTTTTGGTTTTGCTTTTGAAATTCCTTTTTAGAGTGGGTTTGAGCTGATTCTCGCTGCCATGTTTATGCCACTCTAGACACACTTGATTCCCTTATGGAGTCATATCAATACATAGGTTTTAAGATTCTTACTAGTCAGATATATTCCTCTGCGGGAAATATGGGGTTTTGAGTCTCTTTCACTGAGGAAGGTGTAGGTCTTGTCTATTCCAAAGTTGGTTTTGGAAACGGTCCCTGTGCTTATATCAAACTCTGGTTTTATGCATCACCTCACCTCTCCTCCCCCTTTATGCAGGCATAAGAGTGTTTTCTAAATGTGAGACTCTGTTCTCTTTCCTAACTCAGTTCACGTGTAGACATGTTTACAGGATCTTCATAAGTGATATCTTATGATAAGTTTCTTTTTCTGTGTGACTTATTTCACTTAGAATCATCGTACCTGAATCCACTCACTTTGCTGCTACTGGTCTTATGACATTGATTTCATGGCTGAGGGATATTCCATCGTACGTAAGTACCACAATGTTTTGAACCATTTTTATATTTCCTGGGATATTTAAGGTGTACCCAAGTTGAGGTTCTTGTAGTCAGTGCAGCCCTAAATTTGGAGGTGGCTCTTTCTTATTGATTTTCAGTTTTCCCAAGGTATATTCCCTAGACTGGAAGTGGCCTTGGCTCTGTAGCTCTGTTGTTTACTTGTTTTAGGGAACACAATGCACTCCTCCAGTGAGGCAGTTGGCAATTTACATCCCGCCCATCAGCATAACAATGCTCCCAGTTCTCCAGGGCCTGTCTTGCCTTTCTGGTTTTTACACATTTTGTGGATGTCCCTTTTGACCGGTGGGAAGTGAAACTTCTTTGTAGTGCAGATTTGCATTGCCCGCTTGCTTGCTTGGCCAAAAAGGGCGTATGCGTTTTCTCCTGAATTTATTCAGGAGAAAACGCATACGCCCTTTGTGGCCAAGTGCACCATTGTCCAAGTTGTGGCCCTCTTCCTGTGCTTTACAGGCGATTCCAAGGTACCTCTTGAAATCTGTTTCCTGCTATTTTGCCTCGCTTTCAATTCCGCCTCGTTAACTTCCCTCAACAGATTTTTGGACGATAGTTGTCCTTTATCACTCTGCCTGTTTGTGAATTGCAGTGCCCCTGAGCTCCATTTCTCAACTCGTTTTTTGTGAGCTGAACGCAAGTCCAAAATTTTGGATCATGTCCTATACTGGTTCCCGGTGGGTGGCTGAGACTTTGGTTAATTCTACTTCCTGCCGGGAAATTAGAGTGACATGTGCCCGTCCAAATGCCTAACAGCTACTCTCTCATGGGTTCTCCCTCGTCCCTTCCATCCTCTGCCAAATTGGGAACCTGTGCATACCAGGAGGTTAAAGGGCCTGTCTCTCCAAGTTGGAAGATTGATAGTAAGGCAGTTGGAAAGTCAAACTGGAGCACCAGGAGAGGGACTATTCGTTGAGTTTTAGAAACCTTTCGTATTCACAGTGTGTACATTCTCTAGGTTTCCTGTACATGTTATAGCTGTAGTAATATTCCCTTGAACCTGGAGTGTTGGGACCCATGGAATGGGGGCCATGCATTATTGCTTGAAAGGGTCTGCATTTGCTCACCCAATCTCACCAATCCTCTCAGTCCCAAGTGTCCAGCCTTATGCCACATCCAGCTGTCATGGTAGATAGGGCCTTTCCAGGTTTCTTCAGACACCCTGAAGGAATTGAAAAGAATTTCCCTGTTTTTTTTGGTTTTGCTTTTGAAATTCCTTTTTAGAGTGGGTTTGAGCTGATTCTCGCTGCCATGTTTATGCCACTCTAGACACACTTGATTCCCTTATGGAGTCATATCAATACATAGGTTTTAAGATTCTTACTATTCAGATATATTCCTCTGTGGGAAATATGGGGTTTTGAGTCTCTTTCACTGAGGAAGGTGTAGGTCTTGTCTATTCCAAAGTTGGTTTTTGAAACGGTCCCTGTGCTTATATCAAACTCTGGTTTTATGCATCACCCCACCTCTCCATCCCCTTTATGCAGGCATAAGAGTGTTTTCTAAATGTGAAACTCTGTTCTCTTTCCTAACTCAGTTCACGTGTAGCCATGTTTACAGGATCTTCATAAGTGATATCTTATGATAAGTTTCTTTTTCTGTGTGACTTATTTCACTTAGAATCATCGTACCTGAATCCACTCTCTTTGCTGCTACTGGTCTTATGACATTGATTTCATGGCTGAGGGATATTCCATCCTACGTAAGTACCACAATGTTTTGAACCATTTTTATATTTCCTGGGATATTTCAGGTGTACCCAAGTTGAGGTTCTTGTAGTCAGTGCAGCCCTAAATTTGGAGGTGGCTCTTTCTTATTGATTTTCAGTTTTCCCAAGGTATATTCCCTAGACTGGAAGTGGCCTTGGCTCTGTAGCTCTGTTGTTTAATTGTTTGAGGGAACACAATGCACTCCTCCAGTGAGGCAGTTAGCAATTTACATCCCGCCCATCAGCATAACAAGGCTCCCTGTTCTCCAGGGCCTGTCTTGCCTTTCTGGTTTTTACACATTTTGGTCATGTCCCTTTTGACCAGTGGGAAATGATACTTCTTTGTAGTGCAGATTTGCATTGCCCGCTTGCTTGCTTGGCCAAAAAGGGCGTATGCGTTTTCTCCTGAATATATTCAGGAGAAAACGCATATGCCCTTTTTGGCCAAGTGCACCACTGTCCAAGTTGTGCCCCTCTTCCTGTGCTTTACAGGCGATTCCAAGGTACCTCTTGAAATCTGTTTCCTGCTATTTTGCCTCGCTTTCAAGTCCTCCTCGTTGACTTCCCTCAACAGATTTTTGGCCGATGGTTGTCCTTTATCACTCTGCCAGTTTGTGTATTGCTGTGCCCCTGAGCTCCATTTCTCAACTCGTTTTTTGTGAGCTGAACGCAAGTCCAAAATTTTGGATCATGTCCTATACTGGTTCCCGGTGGGTGGCTGAGACTTTGGTTAATTCTTCTTCCTGCCGGGAAATTAGAGTGACATGTGCCCGTCCAAATGCCTAACAGCTACTCTCTCATGGGTTCTCCCTCGTCCCTTGCATCCTCTGCCAAATTGGGAACCTGTGCAAACCAGGAGGTTAAAGGGCCTGTCTCTTCAAGTTGGGAGATTAATAGTAAGGCAGTTGGAAAGTCAAACTGGAGCACCAGGAGAGGGACTATTCGTTGAGTTTTAGAAACCTTTCGTATTCACAGTGTGTACATTCTCTAGGTTTCCTATACATGTTATAGCTGTAGTAATATTCCCTTGAACCTGGAGAGTTGGGACCCATGGAATGGGGGCCATGCATTATTGCTTGAAAGGGTCTGCATTTGCTCACCCAATCTCACCAATCCTCTCAGTCCCAAGTGTCCAGCCTTATGCCACATCCAGCTGTCATTGTAGATAGGGTCTTTCCAGGTTTACTCAGACACCCTGAAGGTATTGTAAAGAATTTCCCTGTTTTTTGGTTTTGCTTTTGAAATTCCTTTTTAGAGTGGGTTTGAGCTGATTCTCGCTGCCATGTTTATGCCACTCTAGACACACTTGATTCCCTTATGGAGTCATATCAATACATAGGTTTTAAGATTCTTACTAGTCAGATATATTCCTCTGCGGGAAATATGGGGTTTTGAGTCTCTTTCACTGAGGAAGGTGTAGGTCTTGTCTATTCCAAAGTTGGTTTTGGAAACGGTCCCTGTGCTTATATCAAACTCTGGTTTTATGCATCACCTCACCTCTCCTCCCCCTTTATGCAGGCATAAGAGTGTTTTCTAAATGTGAGACTCTGTTCTCTTTCCTAACTCAGTTCACGTGTAGACATGTTTACAGGATCTTCATAAGTGATATCTTATGATAAGTTTCTTTTTCTGTGTGACTTATTTCACTTAGAATCATCGTACCTGAATCCACTCACTTTGCTGCTACTGGTCTTATGACATTGATTTCATGGCTGAGGGATATTCCATCGTACGTAAGTACCACAATGTTTTGAACCATTTTTATATTTCCTGTAATATTTAAGGTGTACCCAAGTTGAGGTTCTTGTAGTCAGTGCAGCCCTAAATTTGGAGGTGGCTCTTTCTTATTGATTTTCAGTTTTCCCAAGGTATATTCCCTAGACTGGAAGTGGCCTTGGCTCTGTAGCTCTGTTGTTTACTTGTTTTAGGGAACACAATGCACTCCTCCAGTGAGGCAGTTGGCAATTTACATCCCGCCCATCAGCATAACAAGGCTCCCTGTTCTCCAGGGCCTGTCTTGCCTTTCTGGTTTTTACACATTTTGTGGATGTCCCTTTTGACCGGTGGGAAGTGAAACTTCTTTGTAGTGCAGATTTGCATTGCCCGCTTGCTTGCTTGGCCAAAAAGGGCGTATGCGTTTTCTCCTGAATTTATTCAGGAGAAAACGCATACGCCCTTTTTGGCCAAGTGCACCATTGTCCAAGTTGTGGCCCTCTTCCTGTGCTTTACAGGCGATTCCAAGGTACCTCTTGAAATCTGTTTCCTGCTATTTTGCCTCGCTTTCAATTCCGCCTCGTTAACTTCCCTCAACAGATTTTTGGACAATAGTTGTCCTTTATCACTCTGCCTGTTTGTGAATTGCAGTGCCCCTGAGCTCCATTTCTCAACTCGTTTTTTGTGAGCTGAACGCAAGTCCAAAATTTTGGATCATGTCCTATACTGGTTCCCGGTGGGTGGCTGAGACTTTGGTTAATTCTACTTCCTGCCGGGAAATTAGAGTGACATGTGCCCGTCCAAATGCCTAACAGCTACTCTCTCATGGGTTCTCCCTCGTCCCTTCCATCCTCTGCCAAATTGGGAACCTGTGCAAACCAGGAGGTTAAAGGGCCTGTCTCTCCAAGTTGGAAGATTGATAGTAAGGCAGTTGGAAAGTCAAACTGGAGCACCAGGAGAGGGACTATTCGTTGAGGTTTAGAAACCTTTCGTATTCACAGTGTGTACATTCTCTAGGTTTCCTGTACATGTTATAGCTGTAGTAATATTCCCTTGAACCTGGAGTGTTGGGACCCATGGAATGGGGGCCATGCATTATTGCTTGAAAGGGTCTGCATTTGCTCACCCAATCTCACCAATCCTCTCAGTCCCAAGTGTCCAGCCTTATGCCACATCCAGCTGTCATGGTAGATAGGGTCTTTCCAGGTTTCCTCAGACACCCTGAAGGAATTGAAAAGAATTTCCCTGTTTTTTTTGGTTTTGCTTTTGAAATTCCTTTTTAGAGTGGGTTTGAGCTGATTCTCGCTGCCATGTTTATGCCACTCTAGACACACTTGATTCCCTTATGGAGTCATATCAATACATAGGTTTTAAGATTCTTACTATTCAGATATATTCCTCTGTGGGAAATATGGGGTTTTGAGTCTCTTTCACTGAGGAAGGTGTAGGTCTTGTCTATTCCAAAGTTGGTTTTTGAAACGGTCCCTGTGCTTATATCAAACTCTGGTTTTATGCATCACCCCACCTCTCCATCCCCTTTATGCAGGCATAAGAGTGTTTTCTAAATGTGAAACTCTGTTCTCTTTCCTAACTCAGTTCACGTGTAGCCATGTTTACAGGATCTTCATAAGTGATATCTTATGATAAGTTTCTTTTTCTGTGTGACTTATTTCACTTAGAATCATCGTACCTGAATCCACTCTCTTTGCTGCTACTGGTCTTATGACATTGATTTCATGGCTGAGGAATATTCCATCATACGTAAGTACCACAATGTTTTGAACCATTTTTATATTTCCTGGGATATTTCAGGTGTACCCAAGTTGAGGTTCTTGTAGTCAGAGCAGCCCTAAATTTGGAGGTGGCTCTTTCTTATTGATTTTCAGTTTTCCCAAGGTATATTCCCTAGACTGGAAGTGGCCTTGGCTCTGTAGCTCTGTTGTTTAATTGTTTGAGGGAACACAATGCACTCCTCCAGTGAGGCAGTTAGCAATTTACATCCCGCCCATCAGCATAACAAGGCTCCCTGTTCTCCAGGGCCTGTCTTGCCTTTCTGGTTTTTACACATTTTGGTCATGTCCCTTTTGACCAGTGGGAAATGATACTTCTTTGTAGTGCAGATTTGCATTGCCCGCTTGCTTGCTTGGCCAAAAAGGGCATATGCGTTTTCTCCTGAATATATTCAGGAGAAAACGCATATGCCCTTTTTGGCCAAGTGCACCACTGTCCAAGTTGTGCCCCTCTTCCTGTGCTTTACAGGCGATTCCAAGGTACCTCTTGAAATCTGTTTCCTGCTATTTTGCCTCGCTTTAAAGTCCTCCTCGTTGACTTCCCTCAACAGATTTTTGGCCGATGGTTGTCCTTTATCACTCTGCCAGTTTGTGAATTGCTGTGCCCCTGAGCTCCATTTCTCAACTCGTTTTTTGTGAGCTGAACGCAAGTCCAAAATTTTGGATCATGTCCTATACTGGTTCCCGGTGGGTGGCTGAGACTTTGGTTAATTCTTCTTCCTGCCGGGAAATTAGAGTGACATGTGCCCGTCCAAATGCCTAACAGCTACTCTCTCATGGGTTCTCCCTCGTCCCTTCCATCCTCTGCCAAATTGGGAACCTGTGCAAACCAGGAGGTTAAAGGGCCTGTCTCTCCAAGTTGGGAGATTGATAGTAAGGCAGTTGGAAAGTCAAACTGGAGCACCAGGAGAGGGACTATTCGTTGAGTTTTAGAAACCTTTCGTATTCACAGTGTGTACATTCTCTAGTTTTCCTGTACATGTTATAGCTGTAGTAATATTCCCTTCAACCTGGAGAGTTGGCACCCATGGAATGGGGGCCATGCAATATTGCTTGAAAGGGTCTGCATTTGCTCACCCAATCTCACCAATCCTCTCAGTCCCAAGTGTCCAGCCTTATGCCACATCCAGCTGTCATTGTAGATAGGGTCTTTCCAGGTTTCCTCAGACACCCTGAAGGTATTGTAAAGAATTTCCCTGTTTTTTGGATTTGCTTTAGAAATTCCTTTTTATAGTGGGTTTGAGCTGATTCTCGCTGCCGTGTTTATGCCACTCTAGACACACTTGATTCCCTTATGGAGTCATATCAATACATAAGTTTTAAGATTCTTACTAGTCAGATATATTCCTCTGCGGGAAATATGGGGTTTTGAGTCTCTTTCACTGAGGAAGGTGTAGGTCTTGTCTATTCCAAAGTTGGTTTTGGAAACGGTCCCTGTGCTTATATCAAACTCTGGTTTTATGCATCACCCCACCTCTCCTCCCCCTTTATGCAGGCATAAGAGTGTTTTCTAAATGTGAGACTCTGTTCTCTTTCCTAACTCAGTTCACGTGTAGCCATGTTTACAGGATCTTCATAAGTGATATCTTATGATAAGTTTCTTTTTCTGTGTGACTTATTTCACTTAGAATCATCGTACCTGAATCCACTCACTTTGCTGCTACTGGTCTTATGACATTGATTTCATGGCTGAGGGATATTCCATCGTACGTAAGTACCACAATGTTTTGAACCATTTTTATATTTCCTGGGATATTTAAGGTGTACCCAAGTTGAGGTTTTTGTAGTCAGTGCAGCCCTAAATTTGGAGGTGGCTCTTTCTTATTGATTTTCAGTTATCCCAAGGTATACTCCCTAGACTGGAAGTGGCCTTGGCTCTGTAGCTCTGTTGTTTACTTGTTTTAGGGAACACAATGCACTCCTCCAGTGAGGCAGTTGGCAATTTACATTCTGCCCATCAGCATAACAAGGCTCCCTGTTCTCCAGGGCCTGTCTTGCCTTTCTGGTTTTTACACATGTTGTGGATGTCCCTTTTGACCGGTGGGAAGTGATACTTCTTTGTAGTGCAGATTTGCATTGCCCGCTTGCTTGCTTGGGCAAAAAGGGCGTATGCGTTTTCTCCTGAATATATTCAGGAGAAAACGCACACACCCTTTTTGGCCAAGTGCACCATTGTCCAAGTTGTGCCCCTCTTCCTGTGCTTTACAGGCGATTCCAAGGTACCTCTTGAAATCTGTTTCCTGCTATTTTGCCTCGCTTTCAAGTCCGCCTCGTTGACTTCCCTCAACAGATTTTTGGACGATAGTTGTCCTTTATCACTCTGCCAGTTTGTGAATTGCTGTGCACCTGAGCTCCATTTCTCAACTCGTTTTTTGTGAGCTGAACGCCAGTCCAAAATTTTGGATCATGTCCTATACTGGTTCCCGGTGGGTGGCTGAGACTTTGGTTAATTCTTCTTCCTGCCGGGAAATTAGGGTGACATGTGCCCGTCCAAATGCCTAACAGCTACTTTCTCATGGGTTCTCCCTCGTCCCTTCCATCCTCTGCCAAATTGGGAACCTGTGCAAACCAGGATGTTAAAGGGCCTGTCTCTCCAAGTTGGGAGATTGATAGTAAGGCAGTTGGAAAGTCAAACTGGAGCACCAGGAGAGGGACTATTCGTTGAGTTTTAGAAACCTTTCGTATTCACAGTGTGTACATTCTCTAGGTTTCCTGTACATGTTATAGCTGTAGTAATATTCCCTTGAACCTGGACAGTGGGACCCATGGAATGGGGGCCATGCATTATTGCTTGAAAGGGTCTGCATTTGCTCACCCAATCTCACCAATCCTCTCAGTCCCAAGTGTCCAGCCTTATGCCACATCCAGCTGTCATGGTAGATAGGGTCTTTCCAGGTTTCCTCAGACACCCTGAAAGAATTGTAAAGAATTTCCCTGTTTTTTGGTTTTGCTTTTGAAATTCCTTTTTAGAGTGAGTTTGAGCTGATTCTCGCTGCCATGTTTATGCCACTCTAGACACACTTGATTCCCTTATGGAGACATATCAATACATAGGTTTTAAGATTCTTACTAGTCAGATATATTCCTCTGTGGGAAATATGGGGTTTTCAGTCTCTTTCACTGAGGAAGGTGTAGGTCTTATCTATTCCAAAGTTGGTTTTTGGAACGGTCCCTGTGCTTATATCAAACTCTGGTTTTATGCATCACCCCACCTCTCCATCCCCTTTATGCAGGCATAAGAGTGTTTTCTAAATGTGAGACACTGTTCTCTTTCCTAACTCAGTTCACGTGTAGCCATGTTTACAGGATCTTCATAAGTGATATCTTATGATAAGTTTCTTTTTCTGTGTGACTTATTTCACTTAGAATCATCGTACCTGAATCCACTCACTTTGCTTCTACTGGTCTTATGACATTGATTTCATGGCTGAGGGATATTCCATCGTACGTAAGTACCACAATGTTTTGAACCATTTTTATATTTCCTGGGATATTTAAGGTGTACCCAAGTTGAGGTTCTTGTAGTCAGTGCATCCCTAAATTTGGAGGTGGCTCTTTCTTATTGATTTTCAGTTATCCCAAGGTATACTCCCTAGACTGGAAGTGGCCTTGGCTCTGTAGCTCTGTTGTTTACTTGTTTTAGGGAACACAATGCACTCCTCCAGTGAGGCAGTTGGCAATTTACATCCCGCCCATCAGCATAACAAGGCTCCCAGTTCTCCAGGGCCTGTCTTGCCTTTCTGGTTTTTACACATTTTGTGGATGTCCCTTTTGCCCGGTGGGAATTGATACTTCTTTGTAGTGCAGATTTGCATTGCCCGCTTGCTTGCTTGGCCAAAATGGGCGTATGCGTTTTCTCCTGAATATATTCAGGAGAAAACGCATACGCCCTTTTTGGCCAAGTGCACCATTGTCCAAGTTGTGCCCCTCTTCCTGTGCTTTACAGGCGATTCCAAGGTACCTCTTGAAATCTGTTTCCTGCTATTTTGCCTCGCTTTCAAGTCCGCCTCGTTGACTTCCCTCAACAGATTTTTGGACGATAGTTGTCCTTTATCACTCTGCCAGTTTGTGAATTGCTGTGCCCCTGAGCTCCATTTCTCAACTCGTTTTTTGTGAGCTGAACGCCAGTCCAAAATTTTGGATCATGTCCTATACTGGTTCCCGGTGGGTGGCTGAGACTTTGGTTAATTCTTCTTCCTGCCGGGAAATTAGAGTGACATGTGCCCGTCCAAATGCCTAACAGCTACTCTCTCATGGGTTCTCCCTCGTCCCTTCCATCCTCTGCCAAATTGGGAACCTGTGCAAACCAGGAGGTTAAAGGGCCTGTCTCTCCAAGTTGGGAGATTGATAGTAAGGCAGTTGGAAAGTCAAACTGGAGCACCAGGAGAGGGACTATTCGTTGAGTTTTAGAAACCTTTCGTATTCACAGTGTGTACATTCTCTAGTTTTCCTGTACATGTTATAGCTGTAGTAATATTCCCTTCAACCTGGAGAGTTGGCACCCATGGAATGGGGGCCATGCAATATTGCTTGAAAGGGTCTGCATTTGCTCACCCAATCTCACCAATCCTCTCAGTCCCAAGTGTCCAGCCTTATGCCACATCCAGCTGTCATTGTAGATAGGGTCTTTCCAGGTTTCCTCAGACACCCTGAAGGTATTGTAAAGAATTTCCCTGTTTTTTGGATTTGCTTTTGAAATTCCTTTTTATAGTGGGTTTGAGCTGATTCTCGCTGCCGTGTTTATGCCACTCTAGACACACTTGATTCCCTTATGGAGTCATATCAATACATAAGTTTTAAGATTCTTACTAGTCAGATATATTCCTCTGCGGGAAATATGGGGTTTTGAGTCTCTTTCACTGAGGAAGGTGTAGGTCTTGTCTATTCCAAAGTTGGTTTTGGAAACGGTCCCTGTGCTTATATCAAACTCTGGTTTTATGCATCACCCCACCTCTCCTCCCCCTTTATGCAGGCATAAGAGTGTTTTCTAAATGTGAGACTCTGTTCTCTTTCCTAACTCAGTTCACGTGTAGCCATGTTTACAGGATCTTCATAAGTGATATCTTATGATAAGTTTCTTTTTCTGTGTGACTTATTTCACTTAGAATCATCGTACCTGAATCCACTCACTTTGCTGCTACTGGTCTTATGACATTGATTTCATGGCTGAGGGATATTCCATCGTACGTAAGTACCACAATGTTTTGAACCATTTTTATATTTCCTGGGATATTTAAGGTGTACCCAAGTTGAGGTTTTTGTAGTCAGTGCAGCCCTAAATTTGGAGGTGGCTCTTTCTTATTGATTTTCAGTTATCCCAAGGTATACTCCCTAGACTGGAAGTGGCCTTGGCTCTGTAGCTCTGTTGTTTACTTGTTTTAGGGAACACAATGCACTCCTCCAGTGAGGCAGTTGGCAATTTACATTCTGCCCATCAGCATAACAAGGCTCCCTGTTCTCCAGGGCCTGTCTTGCCTTTCTGGTTTTTACACATGTTGTGGATGTCCCTTTTGACCGGTGGGAAGTGATACTTCTTTGTAGTGCAGATTTGCATTGCCCGCTTGCTTGCTTGGGCAAAAAGGGCGTATGCGTTTTCTCCTGAATATATTCAGGAGAAAACGCATACGCCCTTTTTGGCCAAGTGCACCATTGTCCAAGTTGTGCCCCTCTTCCTGTGCTTTACAGGCGATTCCAAGGTACCTCTTGAAATCTGTTTCCTGCTATTTTGCCTCGCTTTCAAGTCCGCCTCGTTGACTTCCCTCAACAGATTTTTGGACGATAGTTGTCCTTTATCACTCTGCCAGTTTGTGAATTGCTGTGCACCTGAGCTCCATTTCCCAACTCGTTTTTTGTGACCTGAACGCCAGTCCAAAATTTTGGATCATGTCCTATACTGGTTCCCGGTGGGTGGCTGAGACTTTGGTTAATTCTTCTTCCTGCCGGGAAATTAGGGTGACATGTGCCCGTCCAAATGCCTAACAGCTACTTTCTCATGGGTTCTCCCTCGTCCCTTCCATCCTCTGCCAAATTGGGAACCTGTGCAAACCAGGATGTTAAAGGGCCTGTCTCTCCAAGTTGGGAGATTGATAGTAAGGCAGTTGGAAAGTCAAACTGGAGCACCAGGAGAGGGACTATTCGTTGAGTTTTAGAAACCTTTCGTATTCACAGTGTGTACATTCTCTAGGTTTCCTGTACATGTTATAGCTGTAGTAATATTCCCTTGAACCTGGACAGTGGGACCCATGGAATGGGGGCCATGCATTATTGCTTGAAAGGGTCTGCATTTGCTCACCCAATCTCACCAATCCTCTCAGTCCTAAGTGTCCAGCCTTATGCCACATCCAGCTGTCATGGTAGATAGGGTCTTTCCAGGTTTCCTCAGACACCCTGAAAGAATTTCCCTGTTTTTTGGTTTTGTTTTTGAAATTCCTTTTTAGAGTGAGTTTGAGCTGATTCTCGCTGCCATGTTTATGCCACTCTAGACACACTTGATTCCCTTATGGAGACATATCAATACATAGGTTTTAAGATTCTTACTAGTCAGATATATTCCTCTGTGGGAAATATGGGGTTTTCAGTCTCTTTCACTGAGGAAGGTGTAGGTCTTATCTATTCCAAAGTTGGTTTTTGGAACGGTCCCTGTGCTTATATCAAACTCTGGTTTTATGCATCACCCCACCTCTCCATCCCCTTTATGCAGGCATAAGAGTGTTTTCTAAATGTGAGACACTGTTCTCTTTCCTAACTCAGTTCACGTGTAGCCATGTTTACAGGATCTTCATAAGTGATATCTTATGATAAGTTTCTTTTTCTGTGTGACTTATTTCACTTAGAATCATCGTACCTGAATCCACTCACTTTGCTTCTACTGGTCTTATGACATTGATTTCATGGCTGAGGGATATTCCATCGTACGTAAGTACCACAATGTTTTGAACCATTTTTATATTTCCTGGGATATTTAAGGTGTACCCAAGTTGAGGTTCTTGTAGTCAGTGCATCCCTAAATTTGGAGGTGGCTCTTTCTTATTGATTTTCAGTTATCCCAAGGTATACTCCCTAGACTGGAAGTGGCCTTGGCTCTGTAGCTCTGTTGTTTACTTGTTTTAGGGAACACAATGCACTCCTCCAGTGAGGCAGTTGGCAATTTACATCCCGCCCATCAGCATAACAAGGCTCCCAGTTCTCCAGGGCCTGTCTTGCCTTTCTGGTTTTTACACATTTTGTGGATGTCCCTTTTGCCCGGTGGGAATTGATACTTCTTTGTAGTGCAGATTTGCATTGCCCGCTTGCTTGCTTGGCCAAAATGGGCGTATGCGTTTTCTCCTGAATATATTCAGGAGAAAACGCATACGCCCTTTTTGGCCAAGTGCACCATTGTCCAAGTTGTGCCCCTCTTCCTGTGCTTTACAGGCGATTCCAAGGTACCTCTTGAAATCTGTTTCCTGCTATTTTGCCTCGCTTTCAAGTCCGCCTCGTTGACTTCCCTCAACAGATTTTTGGACGATAGTTGTCCTTTATCACTCTGCCAGTTTGTGAATTGCTGTGCCCCTGAGCTCCATTTCTCAACTCGTTTTTTGTGAGCTGAACGCCAGTCCAAAATTTTGGATCATGTCCTATACTGGTTCCCGGTGGGTGGCTGAGACTTTGGTTAATTCTTCTTCCTGCCGGGAAATTAGAGTGACATGTGCCCGTCCAAATGCCTAACAGCTACTCTCTCATGGGTTCTCCCTCGTCCCTTCCATCCTCTGCCAAATTGGGAACCTGTGCAAACCAGGAGGTTAAAGGGCCTGTCTCTCCAAGTTGGGAGATTGATAGTAAGGCAGTTGGAAAGTCAAACTGGAGCACCAGGAGAGGGACTATTCGTTGAGTTTTAGAAACCTTTCGTATTCACAGTGTGTACATTCTCTAGTTTTCCTGTACATGTTATAGCTGTAGTAATATTCCCTTCAACCTGGAGAGTTGGCACCCATGGAATGGGGGCCATGCAATATTGCTTGAAAGGGTCTGCATTTGCTCACCCAATCTCACCAATCCTCTCAGTCCCAAGTGTCCAGCCTTATGCCACATCCAGCTGTCATTGTAGATAGGGTCTTTCCAGGTTTCCTCAGACACCCTGAAGGTATTGTAAAGAATTTCCCTGTTTTTTGGATTTGCTTTTGAAATTCCTTTTTATAGTGGGTTTGAGCTGATTCTCGCTGCCGTGTTTATGCCACTCTAGACACACTTGATTCCCTTATGGAGTCATATCAATACATAAGTTTTAAGATTCTTACTAGTCAGATATATTCCTCTGCGGGAAATATGGGGTTTTGAGTCTCTTTCACTGAGGAAGGTGTAGGTCTTGTCTATTCCAAAGTTGGTTTTGGAAACGGTCCCTGTGCTTATATCAAACTCTGGTTTTATGCATCACCCCACCTCTCCTCCCCCTTTATGCAGGCATAAGAGTGTTTTCTAAATGTGAGACTCTGTTCTCTTTCCTAACTCAGTTCACGTGTAGCCATGTTTACAGGATCTTCATAAGTGATATCTTATGATAAGTTTCTTTTTCTGTGTGACTTATTTCACTTAGAATCATCGTACCTGAATCCACTCACTTTGCTGCTACTGGTCTTATGACATTGATTTCATGGCTGAGGGATATTCCATCGTACGTAAGTACCACAATGTTTTGAACCATTTTTATATTTCCTGGGATATTTAAGGTGTACCCAAGTTGAGGTTTTTGTAGTCAGTGCAGCCCTAAATTTGGAGGTGGCTCTTTCTTATTGATTTTCAGTTATCCCAAGGTATACTCCCTAGACTGGAAGTGGCCTTGGCTCTGTAGCTCTGTTGTTTACTTGTTTTAGGGAACACAATGCACTCCTCCAGTGAGGCAGTTGGCAATTTACATTCTGCCCATCAGCATAACAAGGCTCCCTGTTCTCCAGGGCCTGTCTTGCCTTTCTGGTTTTTACACATGTTGTGGATGTCCCTTTTGACCGGTGGGAAGTGATACTTCTTTGTAGTGCAGATTTGCATTGCCCGCTTGCTTGCTTGGGCAAAAAGGGCGTATGCGTTTTCTCCTGAATATATTCAGGAGAAAACGCATACGCCCTTTTTGGCCAAGTGCACCATTGTCCAAGTTGTGCCCCTCTTCCTGTGCTTTACAGGCGATTCCAAGGTACCTCTTGAAATCTGTTTCCTGCTATTTTGCCTCGCTTTCAAGTCCGCCTCGTTGACTTCCCTCAACAGATTTTTGGACGATAGTTGTCCTTTATCACTCTGCCAGTTTGTGAATTGCTGTGCACCTGAGCTCCATTTCCCAACTCGTTTTTTGTGAGCTGAACGCCAGTCCAAAATTTTGGATCATGTCCTATACTGGTTCCCGGTGGGTGGCTGAGACTTTGGTTAATTCTTCTTCCTGCCGGGAAATTAGGGTGACATGTGCCCGTCCAAATGCCTAACAGCTACTTTCTCATGGGTTCTCCCTCGTCCCTTCCATCCTCTGCCAAATTGGGAACCTGTGCAAACCAGGATGTTAAAGGGCCTGTCTCTCCAAGTTGGGAGATTGATAGTAAGGCAGTTGGAAAGTCAAACTGGAGCACCAGGAGAGGGACTATTCGTTGAGTTTTAGAAACCTTTCGTATTCACAGTGTGTACATTCTCTAGGTTTCCTGTACATGTTATAGCTGTAGTAATATTCCCTTGAACCTGGACAGTGGGACCCATGGAATGGGGGCCATGCATTATTGCTTGAAAGGGTCTGCATTTGCTCACCCAATCTCACCAATCCTCTCAGTCCCAAGTGTCCAGCCTTATGCCACATCCAGCTGTCATGGTAGATAGGGTCTTTCCAGGTTTCCTCAGACACCCTGAAAGAATTTCCCTGTTTTTTGGTTTTGTTTTTGAAATTCCTTTTTAGAGTGAGTTTGAGCTGATTCTCGCTGCCATGTTTATGCCACTCTAGACACACTTGATTCCCTTATGGAGACATATCAATACATAGGTTTTAAGATTCTTACTAGTCAGATATATTCCTCTGTGGGAAATATGGGGTTTTCAGTCTCTTTCACTGAGGAAGGTGTAGGTCTTATCTATTCCAAAGTTGGTTTTTGGAACGGTCCCTGTGCTTATATCAAACTCTGGTTTTATGCATCACCCCACCTCTCCATCCCCTTTATGCAGGCATAAGAGTGTTTTCTAAATGTGAGACACTGTTCTCTTTCCTAACTCAGTTCACGTGTAGCCATGTTTACAGGATCTTCATAAGTGATATCTTATGATAAGTTTCTTTTTCTGTGTGACTTATTTCACTTAGAATCATCGTACCTGAATCCACTCACTTTGCTTCTACTGGTCTTATGACATTGATTTCATGGCTGAGGGATATTCCATCGTACGTAAGTACCACAATGTTTTGAACCATTTTTATATTTCCTGGGATATTTAAGGTGTACCCAAGTTGAGGTTCTTGTAGTCAGTGCATCCCTAAATTTGGAGGTGGCTCTTTCTTATTGATTTTCAGTTATCCCAAGGTATACTCCCTAGACTGGAAGTGGCCTTGGCTCTGTAGCTCTGTTGTTTACTTGTTTTAGGGAACACAATGCACTCCTCCAGTGAGGCAGTTGGCAATTTACATCCCGCCCATCAGCATAACAAGGCTCCCAGTTCTCCAGGGCCTGTCTTGCCTTTCTGGTTTTTACACATTTTGTGGATGTCCCTTTTGCCCGGTGGGAATTGATACTTCTTTGTAGTGCAGATTTGCATTGCCCGCTTGCTTGCTTGGCCAAAATGGGCGTATGCGTTTTCTCCTGAATATATTCAGGAGAAAACGCATACGCCCTTTTTGGCCAAGTGCACCATTGTCCAAGTTGTGCCCCTCTTCCTGTGCTTTACAGGCGATTCCAAGGTACCTCTTGAAATCTGTTTCCTGCTATTTTGCCTCGCTTTCAAGTCCGCCTCGTTGACTTCCCTCAACAGATTTTTGGACGATAGTTGTCCTTTATCACTCTGCCAGTTTGTGAATTGCTGTGCCCCTGAGCTCCATTTCTCAACTCGTTTTTTGTGAGCTGAACGCCAGTCCAAAATTTTGGATCATGTCCTATACTGGTTCCCGGTGGGTGGCTGAGACTTTGGTTAATTCTTCTTCCTGCCGGGAAATTAGAGTGACATGTGCCCGTCCAAATGCCTAACAGCTACTCTCTCATGGGTTCTCCCTCGTCCCTTCCATCCTCTGCCAAATTGGGAACATGTGCAAACCAGGAGGTTAAAGGGCCTGTCTCTCCAAGTTGGGAGATTGATAGTAAGGCAGTTGGAAAGTCAAACTGGAGCACCAGGAGAGGGACTATTCGTTGAGTTTTAGAAACCTTTCGTATTCACAGGGTGTACATTCTCTAGGTTTCCTGTACATGTTATAGCTGTAGTAATATTCCCTTCAACCTGGAGAGTTGGCACCCATGGAATGGGGGCCATGCATTATTGCTTGAAAGGGTCTGCATTTGCTCACCCAATCTCACCAATCCTCTCAGTCCCAAGTGTCCAGCCTTATGCCACATCCAGCTGTCATTGTAGATAGGGTCTTTCCAGGTTTCCTCAGACACCCTGAAGGTATTGTAAAGAATTTCCCTGTTTTTTGGTTTTGCTTTTGAAATTCCTTTTTATAGTGGGTTTGAGCTGATTCTCGCTGCTGTGTTTATGCCACTCTAGACACAATTGATTCCCTTATGGAGTCATATCAATACATAAGATTTAAGATTCTTACTAGTCAGATATATTCCTCTGCGGGAAATATGGGGTTTTGAGTCTCTTTCACTGAGGAAGGTGTAGGTCTTATCTATTCCAAAGTTGGTTTTGGAAACGGTCCCTGTGCTTATATCAAACTCTGGTTTTATGCATCACCCCACCTCTCCTCCCCCTTTATGCAGGCATAAGAGTGTTTTCTAAATGTGAGACCCTGTTCTCTTTCCTAACTCAGTTCACGTGTAGCCATGTTTACAGGATCTTCATAAGTGATATCTTATGATAAGTTTCTTTTTCTATGTGACTTATTTCTCTTAGAATCATCGTACCTGAATCCACTCACTTTGCTGCTACTGGTCTTATGACATTGATTTCATGGCTGAGGGATATTCCATCGTACGTAAGTACCACAATGTTTTGAACCATTTTTATATTTCCTGGGATATTTAAGGTGTACCCAAGTTGAGGTTCTTGTAGTCAGTGCAGCCCTAAATTTGGAGGTGGCTCTTTCTTATTGATTTTCAGTTTTCCCAAGGTATATTCCCTAGACTGGAAGTGGCCTTGGCTCTGTAGCTCTGTTGTTTACTTGTTTTAGGGAACACAATGCACTCCTCCAGTGAGGCAGTTGGCAATTTACATCCCGCCCATCAGCATAACAAGGCTCCCTGTTCTCCAGGGCCTGTCTTGCCTTTCTGGTTTTTACACATTTTGTGGATGTCCCTTTTGACCGGTCGGAAGTGATACATCTTTGTACTGCAGATTTGCATTGCCCGCTTGCTTGCTTGGCCAAAAAGGGCGTATGCGTTTTCTCCTGAATATATTCAGTAGAAAACGCATACGCCCTTTTTGGCCAAGTGCACCTTTGTCCAAGTTGTGGCCCTCTTCCTGTGCTTTACAGGCGATTCCAAGGTACCTCTTGAAATCTGTTTCCTGCTATTTTGCCTCGCTTTCAATTCCGCCTCGTTAACTTCCCTCAACAGATTTTTGGCCGATAGTTGTCCTTTATCACTCTGCCAGTTTGTGAATTGCTGTGCCCCTGAGCTCCATTTCTCAACTCGTTTTGTGAGCTGAACGCAAGTCCAAAATTTTGGATCATGTCCTATACTGGTTCCCGGTGGGTGGCTGAGACTTTGGTTAATTCTTCTTCCTGTCGGGAATTTAGAGTGACATGTGCCCATCCAAATGCCTAACAACTTCTCTCTCATGGGTTCTCCCTCGTCCCTTCCATCCTCTGACGAATTGGGAACCTGTGCAAACCAGGAGGTTAAAGGGCCTGTCTCTCCAAGTTGGGAGATTGATAGTAAGGCAGTTGGAAAGTCAAACTGGAGCACCAGGAGAGGGACTATTCGTTGAGTTTTAGAAACCTTTCGTATTCACAGTGTGTACATTCTCTAGGTTTCCTGTACATGTTATAGCTGTAGTAATATTCCCTTGAACCTGGACAGTGGGACCCATGGAATGGGGGCCATGCATTATTGCTTGAAAGGGTCTGCATTTGCTCACCCAATCTCACCAATCCTCTCAGTCCCAAGTGTCCAGCCTTATGCCACATCCAGCTGTCATGGTAGATAGGGTCTTTCCAGGTTTCCTCAGACACCCTGAAAGAATTGTAAAGAATTTCCCTGTTTTTTGGTTTTGCTTTTGAAATTCCTTTTTAGAGTGAGTTTGAGCTGATTCTCGCTGCCATGTTTATGCCACTCTAGACACACTTGATTCCCTTATGGAGACATATCAATACATAGGTTTTAAGATTCTTACTAGTCAGATATATTCCACTGTGGGAAATATGGGGTTTTCAGTCTCTTTCACTGAGGAAGGTGTAGGTCTTATCTATTCCAAAGTTGGTTTTTGGAACGGTCCCTGTGCTTATATCAAACTCTGGTTTTATGCATCACCCCACCTCTCCATCCCCTTTATGCAGGCATAAGAGTGTTTTCTAAATGTGAGACACTGTTCTCTTTCCTAACTCAGTTCACGTGTAGCCATGTTTACAGGATCTTCATAAGTGATATCTTATGATAAGTTTCTTTTTCTGTGTGACTTATTTCA
Source organism: Mesoplodon densirostris (assembly GCF_025265405.1). Classification (NCBI taxonomy): domain Eukaryota; kingdom Metazoa; phylum Chordata; class Mammalia; order Artiodactyla; family Ziphiidae; genus Mesoplodon; species Mesoplodon densirostris. The sequence continues at coordinate 8,327,918 of NW_026778195.1, read as the reverse complement.
CTTAGAATCATCGTACCTGAATCCACTCTCTTTGCTTCTACTGGTCTTATGACATTGATTTCATGGCTGAGGGATATTCCATCGTACGTAAGTACCACAATGTTTTGAACCATTTTTATATTTCCTGGGATATTTAAGGTGTACCCAAGTTGAGGTTCTTGTAGTCAGTGCATCCCTAAATTTGGAGGTGGCTCTTTCTTATTGATTTTCAGTTATCCCAAGGTATACTCCCTAGACTGGAAGTGGCCTTGGCTCTGTAGCTCTGTTGTTTACTTGTTTTAGGGAACACAATGCACTCCTCCAGTGAGGCAGTTGGCAATTTACATCCCGCCCATCAGCATAACAAGGCTCCCAGTTCTCCAGGGCCTGTCTTGCCTTTCTGGTTTTTACACATTTTGTGGATGTCCCTTTTGCCCGGTGGGAATTGATACTTCTTTGTAGTGCAGATTTGCATTGCCCGCTTGCTTGCTTGGCCAAAATGGGCGTATGCGTTTTCTCCTGAATATATTCAGGAGAAAACGCATACGCCCTTTTTGGCCAAGTGCACCATTGTCCAAGTTGTGCCCCTCTTCCTGTGCTTTACAGGCGATTCCAAGGTACCTCTTGAAATCTGTTTCCTGCTATTTTGCCTCGCTTTCAAGTCCGCCTCGTTTACTTCCCTCAACAGATTTTTGGACGATAGTTGTCCTTTATCACTCTGCCAGTTTGTGAATTGCTGTGCCCCTGAGCTCCATTTCTCAACTCGTTTTTTGTGAGCTGAACGCCAGTCCAAAATTTTGGATCATGTCCTATACTGGTTCCCGGTGGGTGGCTGAGACTTTGGTTAATTCTTCTTCCTGCCGGGAAATTAGAGTGACATGTGCCCGTCCAAATGCCTAACAGCTACTCTCTCATGGGTTCTCCCTCGTCCCTTCCATCCTCTGCCAAACTGGGAACATGTGCAAACCAGGAGGTTAAAGGGCCTGTCTCTCCAAGTTGGGAGATTGATAGTAAGGCAGTTGGAAAGTCAAACTGGAGCACCAGGAGAGGGACTATTCGTTGAGTTTTAGAAACCTTTCGTATTCACAGGGTGTACATTCTCTAGGTTTCCTGTACATGTTATAGCTGTAGTAATATTCCCTTGAACCTGGAGAGTTGGGACCCATGGAATGGGGGCCATGCATTATTGCTTGAAAGGGTCTGCATTTGCTCACCCAATCTCACCAATCCTCTCAGTCCCAAGTGTCCAGCCTTATGCCACATCCAGCTGTCATTGTAGATAGGGTCTTTCCAGGTTTCCTCAGACACCCTGAAGGAATTGTAAAGAATTTCCCTGTTTTTTGGTTTTGCTTTTGAAATTCCTTTTTAGAGTGGGTTTGAGCTGATTCTCGCTGCCATGTTTATGCCACTCTAGACACACTTGATTCCCTTATGGAGTCATATCAATACATAGGTTTTAAGATTCTTACTAGTCAGATATATTCCTCTGCGGGAAATATGGGGATTTGAGTCTCTTTCACTTAGGAAGGTGTAGGGCTTTTCTATTCCAAAGTTGGTTTTTGAAACGGTCACTGTGCTTATATCAAACTCTGGTTTTATGCATCACCCTACCTCTCCATCCCCTTTATGCAGGCATAAGAGTGTTTTCTAAATGTGAGACTCTGTTCTCTTTCCTAACTCAGTTCACGTGTAGCCATGTTTACAGGATCTTCATAAGTGATATCTTATGATAAGTTTCTTTTTCTGTGTGACTTATTTCACTTAGAATCATCGTACCTGAATCCACTCACTTTGCTGCTACTGGTCTTATGACATTGATTTCAAGGCTGAGGGATATTCCATCGTACGTAAGTACCACAATGTTTTGAACCATTTTTATATGTCCTAGGATAATTCAGGTGTACCCAAGTTGAGGTTCTTGTAGTCAGTGCAGCCCTAAATTTGGAGCTGGCTCTTTCTTATTGATTTTCAGTTTTCCCAAGGTATATTCCCTAGACTGGAAGTGGCCTTGGCTCTGTAGCTCTGTTGTTTACTTGTTTTAGGGAACACAATGCACTCCTCCAGTGAGGCAGTTGGCAATTTACATCCCGCCCATCAGCATAACAAGGCTCCCAGTTCTCCAGGGCCTGTCTTGCCTTTCTGGTTTTTACCCATTTTGTGGATGTCCCTTTGGACCGGTGGGAAGTGATACTTCTTTGTAGTGCAGATTTGCATTGCCCGCTTGCTTGCTCGGCCAAGAAGGGCATATGCGTTTTCTCCTGAATATATTCAGGAGAAAACGCATACGCCCTTTTTGGCCAAGTGCATCATTGACCAAGTTGTGCCCCTCTTCCTGTGCTTTACAGGCGATTCCAAGGTACCTCTTGAAATCTGTTTCCTGCTATTTTGCCTCGCTTTCAAGTCCGCCTCGTTGACTTCCCTCAACAGATTTTTGGACGATAGTTGTCCTTTATCACTCTGCCAGTTTGTGAATTGCTGTGCCCCTGAGCTCCATTTCTCAACTCGTTCTTTGTGAGCTGAATGCAAGTCCAAAATTTTGGATCATGTCCTATACTGTTTCCTGGTGGGTGGCTGAGACTTTGGTTAATTCTTCTCCCTGCCGGGAAATTAGAGTGACATGTGCCCGTCCAAATGCCTAACAGCTACTCTCTCATGGGTTCTCCCTCGTCCCTTGCATCCTCTGCCAAATTGGGAACCTGTGCAAACCAGGAGGTTAAAGGGCCTGTCTCTCCAAGTTGGGAGATTGATAGTAAGGCAGTTGGAAAGTCAAACTGGAGCACCAGGAGAGGGACAATTCGTTGAGATTTAGAAACCTTTCGGATTCACAGTGTGTACATTCTCTAGGTTTCCTGTACATGTTATAGCTGTAGTAATATTCCCTTCAGCCTGCAGAGTTGGGACCCATGGAATGGGGGCCATGCATTATTGCTTGAAAGGGTCTGCATTTGCTCACCCAATCTCACCAATCCTCTCAGTCCCAAGTGTCCAGCCTTATGCCACATCCAGCTGTCATTGTAGATAGGGTCTTTCCAGGTTTCCTCAGACACCCTGAAGGAATTGTAAAGAATTTCCCTGTTTTTTGGTTTTGCTTTTGAAATTCCATTTTAGAGTGGGTTTCAGCTGATTCTCGCTGCTATGTTTATGCCACTCTAGCCACACTTGATTCACTTAAGGAGACATATCAATACATAGGTTTTAAGATTTTTACTAGTCAGATATATTCCTCTGCGGGAAATATGGGGTTTTGAGTCTCTTTCAATGAGGAAGGTGTAGGTCTTGTCTATTCCAAAGTTGGTTTTTGAAACGGTCCCTGTGCTTATATCAAACTCTGGTTTTATGCATCACCGCACCTCTCCATCCCCTTTATGCAGGCATAAGAGTGTTTTCTAAATGTGAGACTCTGTTCTCTTTCCTAACTCAGTTCACGTGTAGCCATGTTTACAGGATCTTCATAAGTGATATCTTATGATAAGTTTCTTTTTCTGTGAGACTTATTTCACTTAGAATCATCGTAACTGAATCCACTCACTTTGCTGCTACTGGTCTTATGACATTGATTTCATGGCTGAGGAATATTCCATCGTACGTAAGTACCACAATGTTTTGAACCATTTTTATATTTCCTGGGATATTTAAGGTGTACCCAAGTTGAGGTTCTTGTAGTCAGTGCAGCCCTAAATTTGGAGGTGGCTCTTTCTTATTGATTTTCAGTTTTCCCAAGGTATATTCCCTAGACTGGAAGTGGCCTTGGCTCTGTAGCTCTGTTGTTTACTTGTTTTAGGGAACACAATGCACTCCTCCAGTGAGGCAGTTGGCAATTTACATCCCGCCCATCAGCATAACAAGGCTCCTTGTTCTCCAGGGCCTGTCTTGCCTTTCTGGTTTTTACCCATTTTGTGGATGTCCCTTTGGACCGGTGGGAAGTGATACTTCTTTGTAGTGCAGATTTGCATTGCCCGCTTGCTTGCTCGGCCAAGAAGGGCGTATGTGTTTTCTCCTGAATATATTCAGGAGAAAACGCATACGCCCTTTTTGGCCAAGTGCACCATTGTCCAAGTTGTGCCCCTCTTCCTGTGCTTTACAGGCGATTCCAAGGTACCTCTTGAAATCTGTTTCCTGCTATTTTGCCTCGCTTTCAAGTCCGCCTCGTTGACTTCCCTCAACAGATTTTTGGACGATAGTTGTCCTTTATCACTCTGCCAGTTTGTGAATTGCTGTGCCCCTGAGCTCCATTTCTCAACTCGTTTTTTGTGAGCTGAACGCCAGTCCAAAATTTTGGATCATGTCCTATACTGGTTCCCGGTGGGTGGCTGAGACTTTGGTTAATTCTTCTTCCTGCCGGGAAATTAGAGTGACATGTGCCCGTCCAAATGCCTAACAGCTACTCTCTCATGGGTTCTCCCTCGTCCCTTCCATCCTCTGCCAAATTGGGAACATGTGCAAACCAGGAGGTTAAAGGGCCTGTCTCTCCAAGTTGGGAGATTGATAGTAAGGCAGTTGGAAAGTCAAACTGGAGCACCAGGAGAGGGACTATTCGTTGAGTTTTAGAAACCTTTCGTATTCACAGGGTGTACATTCTCTAGGTTTCCTGTACATGTTATAGCTGTAGTAATATTCCCTTCAACCTGGAGAGTTGGCACCCATGGAATGGGGGCCATGCATTATTGCTTGAAAGGGTCTGCATTTGCTCACCCAATCTCACCAATCCTCTCAGTCCCAAGTGTCCAGCCTTATGCCACATCCAGCTGTCATTGTAGATAGGGTCTTTCCAGGTTTCCTCAGACACCCTGAAGGTATTGTAAAGAATTTCCCTGTTTTTTGGTTTTGCTTTTGAAATTCCTTTTTATAGTGGGTTTGAGCTGATTCTCGCTGCTGTGTTTATGCCACTCTAGACACAATTGATTCCCTTATGGAGTCATATCAATACATAAGATTTAAGATTCTTACTAGTCAGATATATTCCTCTGCGGGAAATATGGGGTTTTGAGTCTCTTTCACTGAGGAAGGTGTAGGTCTTATCTATTCCAAAGTTGGTTTTGGAAACGGTCCCTGTGCTTATATCAAACTCTGGTTTTATGCATCACCCCACCTCTCCTCCCCCTTTATGCAGGCATAAGAGTGTTTTCTAAATGTGAGACCCTGTTCTCTTTCCTAACTCAGTTCACGTGTAGCCATGTTTACAGGATCTTCATAAGTGATATCTTATGATAAGTTTCTTTTTCTATGTGACTTATTTCTCTTAGAATCATCGTACCTGAATCCACTCACTTTGCTGCTACTGGTCTTATGACATTGATTTCATGGCTGAGGGATATTCCATCGTACGTAAGTACCACAATGTTTTGAACCATTTTTATATTTCCTGGGATATTTAAGGTGTACCCAAGTTGAGGTTCTTGTAGTCAGTGCAGCCCTAAATTTGGAGGTGGCTCTTTCTTATTGATTTTCAGTTTTCCCAAGGTATATTCCCTAGACTGGAAGTGGCCTTGGCTCTGTAGCTCTGTTGTTTACTTGTTTTAGGGAACACAATGCACTCCTCCAGTGAGGCAGTTGGCAATTTACATCCCGCCCATCAGCATAACAAGGCTCCCTGTTCTCCAGGGCCTGTCTTGCCTTTCTGGTTTTTACACATTTTGTGGATGTCCCTTTTGACCGGTCGGAAGTGATACATCTTTGTACTGCAGATTTGCATTGCCCGCTTGCTTGCTTGGCCAAAAAGGGCGTATGCGTTTTCTCCTGAATATATTCAGTAGAAAACGCATACGCCCTTTTTGGCCAAGTGCACCTTTGTCCAAGTTGTGGCCCTCTTCCTGTGCTTTACAGGCGATTCCAAGGTACCTCTTGAAATCTGTTTCCTGCTATTTTGCCTCGCTTTCAATTCCGCCTCGTTAACTTCCCTCAACAGATTTTTGGCCGATAGTTGTCCTTTATCACTCTGCCAGTTTGTGAATTGCTGTGCCCCTGAGCTCCATTTCTCAACTCGTTTTGTGAGCTGAACGCAAGTCCAAAATTTTGGATCATGTCCTATACTGGTTCCCGGTGGGTGGCTGAGACTTTGGTTAATTCTTCTTCCTGTCGGGAATTTAGAGTGACATGTGCCCATCCAAATGCCTAACAACTTCTCTCTCATGGGTTCTCCCTCGTCCCTTCCATCCTCTGACGAATTGGGAACCTGTGCAAACCAGGAGGTTAAAGGGCCTGTCTCTCCAAGTTGGGAGATTGATAGTAAGGCAGTTGGAAAGTCAAACTGGAGCACCAGGAGAGGGACTATTCGTTGAGTTTTAGAAACCTTTCGTATTCACAGTGTGTACATTCTCTAGGTTTCCTGTACATGTTATAGCTGTAGTAATATTCCCTTGAACCTGGACAGTGGGACCCATGGAATGGGGGCCATGCATTATTGCTTGAAAGGGTCTGCATTTGCTCACCCAATCTCACCAATCCTCTCAGTCCCAAGTGTCCAGCCTTATGCCACATCCAGCTGTCATGGTAGATAGGGTCTTTCCAGGTTTCCTCAGACACCCTGAAAGAATTGTAAAGAATTTCCCTGTTTTTTGGTTTTGCTTTTGAAATTCCTTTTTAGAGTGAGTTTGAGCTGATTCTCGCTGCCATGTTTATGCCACTCTAGACACACTTGATTCCCTTATGGAGACATATCAATACATAGGTTTTAAGATTCTTACTAGTCAGATATATTCCACTGTGGGAAATATGGGGTTTTCAGTCTCTTTCACTGAGGAAGGTGTAGGTCTTATCTATTCCAAAGTTGGTTTTTGGAACGGTCCCTGTGCTTATATCAAACTCTGGTTTTATGCATCACCCCACCTCTCCATCCCCTTTATGCAGGCATAAGAGTGTTTTCTAAATGTGAGACACTGTTCTCTTTCCTAACTCAGTTCACGTGTAGCCATGTTTACAGGATCTTCATAAGTGATATCTTATGATAAGTTTCTTTTTCTGTGTGACTTATTTCACTTAGAATCATCGTACCTGAATCCACTCTCTTTGCTTCTACTGGTCTTATGACATTGATTTCATGGCTGAGGGATATTCCATCGTACGTAAGTACCACAATGTTTTGAACCATTTTTATATTTCCTGGGATATTTAAGGTGTACCCAAGTTGAGGTTCTTGTAGTCAGTGCATCCCTAAATTTGGAGGTGGCTCTTTCTTATTGATTTTCAGTTATCCCAAGGTATACTCCCTAGACTGGAAGTGGCCTTGGCTCTGTAGCTCTGTTGTTTACTTGTTTTAGGGAACACAATGCACTCCTCCAGTGAGGCAGTTGGCAATTTACATCCCGCCCATCAGCATAACAAGGCTCCCAGTTCTCCAGGGCCTGTCTTGCCTTTCTGGTTTTTACACATTTTGTGGATGTCCCTTTTGCCCGGTGGGAATTGATACTTCTTTGTAGTGCAGATTTGCATTGCCCGCTTGCTTGCTTGGCCAAAATGGGCGTATGCGTTTTCTCCTGAATATATTCAGGAGAAAACGCATACGCCCTTTTTGGCCAAGTGCACCATTGTCCAAGTTGTGCCCCTCTTCCTGTGCTTTACAGGCGATTCCAAGGTACCTCTTGAAATCTGTTTCCTGCTATTTTGCCTCGCTTTCAAGTCCGCCTCGTTTACTTCCCTCAACAGATTTTTGGACGATAGTTGTCCTTTATCACTCTGCCAGTTTGTGAATTGCTGTGCCCCTGAGCTCCATTTCTCAACTCGTTTTTTGTGAGCTGAACGCCAGTCCAAAATTTTGGATCATGTCCTATACTGGTTCCCGGTGGGTGGCTGAGACTTTGGTTAATTCTTCTTCCTGCCGGGAAATTAGAGTGACATGTGCCCGTCCAAATGCCTAACAGCTACTCTCTCATGGGTTCTCCCTCGTCCCTTCCATCCTCTGCCAAACTGGGAACATGTGCAAACCAGGAGGTTAAAGGGCCTGTCTCTCCAAGTTGGGAGATTGATAGTAAGGCAGTTGGAAAGTCAAACTGGAGCACCAGGAGAGGGACTATTCGTTGAGTTTTAGAAACCTTTCGTATTCACAGGGTGTACATTCTCTAGGTTTCCTGTACATGTTATAGCTGTAGTAATATTCCCTTGAACCTGGAGAGTTGGGACCCATGGAATGGGGGCCATGCATTATTGCTTGAAAGGGTCTGCATTTGCTCACCCAATCTCACCAATCCTCTCAGTCCCAAGTGTCCAGCCTTATGCCACATCCAGCTGTCATTGTAGATAGGGTCTTTCCAGGTTTCCTCAGACACCCTGAAGGAATTGTAAAGAATTTCCCTGTTTTTTGGTTTTGCTTTTGAAATTCCTTTTTAGAGTGGGTTTGAGCTGATTCTCGCTGCCATGTTTATGCCACTCTAGACACACTTGATTCCCTTATGGAGTCATATCAATACATAGGTTTTAAGATTCTTACTAGTCAGATATATTCCTCTGCGGGAAATATGGGGATTTGAGTCTCTTTCACTTAGGAAGGTGTAGGGCTTTTCTATTCCAAAGTTGGTTTTTGAAACGGTCACTGTGCTTATATCAAACTCTGGTTTTATGCATCACCCTACCTCTCCATCCCCTTTATGCAGGCATAAGAGTGTTTTCTAAATGTGAGACTCTGTTCTCTTTCCTAACTCAGTTCACGTGTAGCCATGTTTACAGGATCTTCATAAGTGATATCTTATGATAAGTTTCTTTTTCTGTGTGACTTATTTCACTTAGAATCATCGTACCTGAATCCACTCACTTTGCTGCTACTGGTCTTATGACATTGATTTCAAGGCTGAGGGATATTCCATCGTACGTAAGTACCACAATGTTTTGAACCATTTTTATATGTCCTAGGATAATTCAGGTGTACCCATGTTGAGGTTCTTGTAGTCAGTGCAGCCCTAAATTTGGAGCTGGCTCTTTCTTATTGATTTTCAGTTTTCCCAAGGTATATTCCCTAGACTGGAAGTGGCCTTGGCTCTGTAGCTCTGTTGTTTACTTGTTTTAGGGAACACAATGCACTCCTCCAGTGAGGCAGTTGGCAATTTACATCCCGCCCATCAGCATAACAAGGCTCCCAGTTCTCCAGGGCCTGTCTTGCCTTTCTGGTTTTTACCCATTTTGTGGATGTCCCTTTGGACCGGTGGGAAGTGATACTTCTTTGTAGTGCAGATTTGCATTGCCCGCTTGCTTGCTCGGCCAAGAAGGGCATATGCGTTTTCTCCTGAATATATTCAGGAGAAAACGCATACGCCCTTTTTGGCCAAGTGCATCATTGACCAAGTTGTGCCCCTCTTCCTGTGCTTTACAGGCGATTCCAAGGTACCTCTTGAAATCTGTTTCCTGCTATTTTGCCTCGCTTTCAAGTCCGCCTCGTTGACTTCCCTCAACAGATTTTTGGACGATAGTTGTCCTTTATCACTCTGCCAGTTTGTGAATTGCTGTGCCCCTGAGCTCCATTTCTCAACTCGTTCTTTGTGAGCTGAATGCAAGTCCAAAATTTTGGATCATGTCCTATACTGTTTCCTGGTGGGTGGCTGAGACTTTGGTTAATTCTTCTCCCTGCCGGGAAATTAGAGTGACATGTGCCCGTCCAAATGCCTAACAGCTACTCTCTCATGGGTTCTCCCTCGTCCCTTGCATCCTCTGCCAAATTGGGAACCTGTGCAAACCAGGAGGTTAAAGGGCCTGTCTCTCCAAGTTGGGAGATTGATAGTAAGGCAGTTGGAAAGTCAAACTGGAGCACCAGGAGAGGGACAATTCGTTGAGATTTAGAAACCTTTCGGATTCACAGTGTGTACATTCTCTAGGTTTCCTGTACATGTTATAGCTGTAGTAATATTCCGTTCAGCCTGCAGAGTTGGGACCCATGGAATGGGGGCCATGCATTATTGCTTGAAAGGGTCTGCATTTGCTCACCCAATCTCACCAATCCTCTCAGTCCCAAGTGTCCAGCCTTATGCCACATCCAGCTGTCATTGTAGATAGGGTCTTTCCAGGTTTCCTCAGACACCCTGAAGGAATTGTAAAGAATTTCCCTGTTTTTTGGTTTTGCTTTTGAAATTCCATTTTAGAGTGGGTTTCAGCTGATTCTCGCTGCTATGTTTATGCCACTCTAGCCACACTTGATTCACTTAAGGAGACATATCAATACATAGGTTTTAAGATTTTTACTAGTCAGATATATTCCTCTGCGGGAAATATGGGGTTTTGAGTCTCTTTCAATGAGGAAGGTGTAGGTCTTGTCTATTCCAAAGTTGGTTTTTGAAACGGTCCCTGTGCTTATATCAAACTCTGGTTTTATGCATCACCGCACCTCTCCATCCCCTTTATGCAGGCATAAGAGTGTTTTCTAAATGTGAGACTCTGTTCTCTTTCCTAACTCAGTTCACGTGTAGCCATGTTTACAGGATCTTCATAAGTGATATCTTATGATAAGTTTCTTTTTCTGTGAGACTTATTTCACTTAGAATCATCGTAACTGAATCCACTCACTTTGCTGCTACTGGTCTTATGACATTGATTTCATGGCTGAGGAATATTCCATCGTACGTAAGTACCACAATGTTTTGAACCATTTTTATATTTCCTGGGATATTTAAGGTGTACCCAAGTTGAGGTTCTTGTAGTCAGTGCAGCCCTAAATTTGGAGGTGGCTCTTTCTTATTGATTTTCAGTTTTCCCAAGGTATATTCCCTAGACTGGAAGTGGCCTTGGCTCTGTAGCTCTGTTGTTTACTTGTTTTAGGGAACACAATGCACTCCTCCAGTGAGGCAGTTGGCAATTTACATCCCGCCCATCAGCATAACAAGGCTCCTTGTTCTCCAGGGCCTGTCTTGCCTTTCTGGTTTTTACCCATTTTGTGGATGTCCCTTTGGACCGGTGGGAAGTGATACTTCTTTGTAGTGCAGATTTGCATTGCCCGCTTGCTTGCTCGGCCAAGAAGGGCGTATGTGTTTTCTCCTGAATATATTCAGGAGAAAACGCATACGCCCTTTTTGGCCAAGTGCATCATTGTCCAAGTTGTGCCCCTCTTCCTGTGCTTTACAGGCGATTCCAAGGTACCTCTTGAAATCTGTTTCCTGCTATTTTGCCTCGCTTTCAAGTCCGCCTCGTTGACTTCCCTCAACAGATTTTTGGACGATAGTTGTCCTTTATCACTCTGCCAGTTTGTGAATTGCTGTGCCCCTGAGCTCCATTTCTCAACTCGTTCTTTGTGAGCTGAACGCAAGTCCAAAATTTTGGATCATGTCCTATACTGGTTCCCGGTGGGTGGCTGAGACTTTGGTTAATTCTTCTTCCTGCCGGGAAATTAGAGTGACATGTGCCCGTCCAAATGCCTAACAGCTACTCTCTCATGGGTTCTCCCTCGTCCCTTCTATCCTCTGCCAAATTGGGAACCTGTGCAAACCAGGAGGTTAAAGGGCCTGTCTCTCCAAGTTGGGAGATTGATAGTAAGGCAGTTGGAAAGTCAAACTGGAGCACCAGGAGAGGGACTATTCGTTGAGTTTTAGAAACCTTTCGTATTCACAGTGTGTACATTCTCTAGGTTTCCTGTACATGTTATAGCTGTAGTAATATTCCCTTCAACCTGGAGAGTTGGGACCCATGGAATGGGGGCCATGCATTATTGCTTGAAAGGGTCTGCATTTGCTCACCCAATCTCACCAATCCTCTCAGTCCCAAGTGTCCAGCCTTATGCCACATCCAGCTGTCATTGTAGATAGGGTCTTTCCAGGTTTCCTCAGACACCCTGAAGGAATTGTAAAGAATTTCCCTGTTTTTTGGTTTTGCTTTTGAAATTCCTTTTTAGAGTGGGTTTGAGCTGATTCTCGCTGCCATGTTTATGCCACTCTAGACACACTTGTTTGCCTTATGGAGACATATCAATACATAGGTTTTAAGATTCTTACTAGTCAGATATATTCCTCTGCGGGAAATATGGGGTTTTGAGTCTCTTTCACTGAGGAAGGTGTAGGTCTTGTCTATTCCAAAGTTGGTTTTTGAAACGGTCCCTGTGCTTATATCAAACTCTGGTTTTATGCATCACCACACCTCTCCATCCCCTTCATGCAGGCATAAGAGTGTTTTCTAAATGTGAGACTCTGTTCTCTTTCCTAACTCAGTTCACGTGTAGCCATGTTTAAAGGATCTTCATAAGTGATATCTTATGATAAGTTTCTTTTTCTGTGAGACTTATTTCACTTAGAATCATCGTAACTGAATCCACTCACTTTGCTGCTACTGGTCTTATGACATTGATTTCATGGCTGAGGAATATTCCATCGTACGTAAGTACCACAATGTTTTGAACCATTTTTATATTTCCTGGGATATTTAAGGTGTACCCAAGTTGAGGTTCTTGTAGTCAGTGCAGCCCTAAATAAGGAGGTGGCTCTTTCTTATTGATTTTCAGTTTTCCCAAGGTATATTCCCTAGACTGGAAGTGGCCTTGGCTCTGTAGCTCTGTTGTTTACTTGTTTTAGGGAACACAATGCACTCCTCCAGTGAGGCAGTTGGCAATTTACATCCCGCCCATCAGCATAACAAGGCTCCTTGTTCTCCAGGGCCTGTCTTGCCTTTCTGGTTTTTACACATTTTGTGGATGTCCCTTTGGACCGGTGGGAAGTGATACTTCTTTGTAGTGCAGATTTGCATTGCCCGCTTGCTTGCTCGGCCAAGAAGGGCGTATGTGTTTTCTCCGGAATATATGCAGGAGAAAACGCATACGCCCTTTTTGGCCAAGTGCATCATTGACCAAGTTGTGCCCCTCTTCCTGTGCTTTACAGGCGACTCCAAGGTACCTCTTGAAATCTGTTTCCTGCTATTTTGCCTCGCTTTCAAGTCCGCCTCGTTGACTTCCCTCAACAGATTTTTGGACGATAGTTGTCCTTTATCACTCTGCCAGTTTGTGAATTGCTGTGCCCCTGAGCTCCATTTCTCAACTCGTTCTTTGTGAGCTGAACGCAAGTCCAAAATTTTGGATCATGTCCTATACTGGTTCCCGGTGGGTGGCTGAGACTTTTGTTTAATTCTTCTTCCTGCCGGGAAATTAGAGTGAAATGTGCCCGTCCAAATGCCTAACAGCTACTCTCTCATGGGTTCTCCCTTGTCCCTTCTATCCTCTGCCAAATTGGGAACCTGTTCAAACCAGGAGGTTAAAGGGCCTGTCTCTCCAAGTTGGGAGATTGATAGTAAGGCAGTTGGAAAGTCAAACTGGAGCACCAGGAGAGGGACTATTCGTTGAGTTTTAGAAACCTTTCGTATTCACAGTGTGTACATTCTCTAGGTTTCCTGTACATGTTATAGCTGTAGTAATATTCCCTTCAACCTGGAGAGTTGGGACCCATGGAATGGGGGCCATGCATTATTGCTTGAAAGGGTCTGCATTTGCTCACCCAATCTCACCAATCCTCTCAGTCCCAAGTGTCCAGCCTTATGCCACATCCAGCTGTCATTGTAGATAGGGTCTTTCCAGGTTTCCTCAGACACCCTGAAGGAATTGTAAAGAATTTCCCTGTTTTTTGGTTTTGCTTTTGAAATTCCTTTTTAGAGTGGGTTTGAGCTGATTCTCGCTGCCATATTTATGCCACTCTAGACACACTTGATTCCTTTATGGAGTCATATCAATACATAGGTTTTAAGATTCTTACTAGTCAGATATATTCCTCTGCGGGAAATATGGAGTTTTGAGTCTCTTTCACTGAGGAAGGTGTAGGTCTTGTCTATTCCAAAGTTGGTTTTTGGAACGGTCCCTGTGCTTATATCAAACTCTGGTTTTATGCATCACCCCACCTCTCCATCCCCTTTATGCAGGCATAAGAGTGTTTTCTAAATGTGAGACTCTGTTCTCTTTCCTAACTCAGTTCACGTGTAGCCATGTTTACAGGATCTTCATAAGTGATATCTTATGATAAGTTTCTTTTTCTGTGAGACTTATTTCAATTAGAATCATCGTAACTGAATCCACTCACTTTGCTGCTACTGGTCTTATGACATTGATTTCATGGCTGAGGAATATTCCATGGTACGTAAGTACCACAATGTTTTGAACCATTTTTATATTTCCTGGGATATTTAAGGTGTACCCAAGTTGAGGTTCTTGTAGTCAGTGCAGCCCTAAATTTGGAGGTGGCACTTTCTTATTGATTTTCAGTTTTCCCAAGGTATATTCCCTAGACTGGAAGTGGCCTTGGCTCTGTAGTTCTGTTGTTTACTTGTTTAAGGGAACACAATGCACTGCTCCAGTGAGGCAGTTGGCAATTTACATCCCGGCCATCAGCATAACAAGGCTCCTTGTTCTCCCTGGCCTGTCTTGCCTTTCTGGTTTTTACCCATTTTGTGGATGTCCCTTTGGACCGGTGGGAAGTGATACTTCTTTGTAGTGCAGATTTGCATTGCCTGCTTGCTTGCTCGGCCAAGAAGGGCGTATGTGTTTTCTCCTGAATATATTCAGGAGAAAACGCATACGCCCTTTTTGGCCAAGTGCATCATTGACCAAGTTGTGCCCCTCTTCCTGTGCTTTACAGGCGACTCCAAGGTACCTCTTGAAATCTGTTTCCTGCTATTTTGCCTCGCTTTCAAGTCCGCCTCGTTGACTTCCCTCAACAGATTTTTGGACGATAGTTGTCCTTTTTCACTCTGCCAGTTTGTGAATTGCTGTGCCCCTGAGCTCCATTTCTCAACTCGTTCTTTGTGAGCTGAACGCAAGTCCAAAATTTTGGATCATGTCCTATACTGGTTCCCGGTGGGTGGCTGAGACTTTGGTTAATTCTTCTTCCTGCCGGGAAATTAGAGTGACATGTGCCCGTCCAAATGCCTAACAGCTACTCTCTCATGGGTTCTCCCTTGTCCCTTCTATCCTCTGCCAAATTGGGAACCTGTGCAAACCAGGAGGTTAAAGGGCCTGTCTCTCCAAGTTGGGAGATTGATAGTAAGGCAGTTGGAAAGTCAAACTGGAGCACCAGGAGAGGGACTATTCGTTGAGTTTTAGAAAACTTTCGTATTCACAGTGTGTACATTCTCTAGGTTTCCTGTACATGTTATAGCTGTAGTAATATTCCCTTCAACCTGGAGAGTTGGGACCCATGGAATGGGGGCCATGCATTATTGCTTGAAAGGGTCTGCATTTGCTCACCCAATCTCACCAATCCTCTCAGTCCCAAGTGTCCAGCCTTATGCCACATCCAGCTGTCATTGTAGATAGGGTCTTTCCAGGTTTCCTCAGACACCCTGAAGGAATTGTAAAGAATTTCCCTGTTTTTTGGTTTTGCTTTTGAAATTCCTTTTTAGAGTGGGTTTGAGCTGATTTTCGCTGCCATGTTTATGCCACTCTAGACACACTTGTTTCCCTTATGGAGACATATCAATACATAGGTTTTAAGATTATTACTAGTCAGATATATTCCTCTGCGGGAAATATGGGGTTTTGAGTCTCTTTCACTGAGCAAGGTGTAGGTCTTGTCTATTCCAAAGTTGGTTTTTGAAACGGTCCCTGTGCTTATATCAAACTCTGGTTTTATGCATCACCACACCTCTCCATCCCCTTTATGCAGGCATAAGAGTGTTTTCTAAATGTGAGACTCTGTTCTCTTTCCTAACTCAGTTCACGTGTAGCCATGTTTACAGGATCTTTATAAGTGATATCTTATGATAAGTTTCTTTCTCTGTGAGACTTATTTCACTTAGAATCATCGTAACTGAATCCACTCACTTTGCTGCTACTGGTCTTATGACATTGATTTCATGGCTGAGGAATATTCCATCGTACGTAAGTACCACAATGTTTTGAACCATTTTTATATTTCCTGGGATATTTAAGGTGTACCCAAGTTGAGGTTCTTGTAGTCAGTGCAGCCCTAAATTTGGAGGTGGCTCTTTCTTATTGATTTTCAGTTTTCCCAAGGTATATTCCCTAGACTGGAAGTGGCCTTGTCTCTGTAGCTCTGTTGTTTACTTGTTTTAGGGAACACAATGCACTCATCCAGTGAGGCAGTTGGCAATTTACATCCCGCCCATCAGCATAACAAGGCTGCCAGTTCTCCAGGGCCTGTCTTGCCTTTCTGGTTTTTACCCATTTTGTGGAAGTCCCTTTGGACCGGTGGGAAGTGATACTTCTTTGTAGTGCAGATTTGCATTGCCCGCTTGCTTGCTCGGCCAAGAAGGGCGTATGTGTTTTCTCCTGAATATATGCAGGAGAAAACGCATACGCCCTTTTTGGCCAAGTGCATCATTGACCAAGTTGTGCCCCTCTTCCTGTGCTTTACAGGCGATTCCAAGGTACCTCTTGAAATCTGTTTCCTGCTATTTTGCCTCGCTTTCAAGTCCGCCTCGTTGACTTCCCTCAACAGATTTTTGGACGATAGTTGTCCTTTATCACTCTGCCAGTTTGTGAATTGCTGTGACCCTGAGCTCCATTTCTCAACTCGTTCTTTGTGAGCTGAACGCAAGTCCAAAATTTTGGATCATGTCCTATACTGGTTCCCGGTGGGTGGGTGAGACTTTGGTTAATTCTTCTTCCTGCCGGGAAATTAGAGTGACATGTGCCCATCCAAATGCCTAACAGCTACTCTCTCATGGGTTCTCCCTCGTCCCTTCTATCCTCTGCCAAATTGGGAACCTGTGCAAACCAGGAGGTTAAAGGGCCTGTCTCTCCAAGTTTGGAGATTGATAGTAAGGCAGTTGGAAAGTCAAACTGGAGCACCAGGAGAGGGACTATTCGTTGAGTTTTAGAAACCTTTCGTATTCACAGTGTGTACATTCTCTAGGTTTCCTGTACATGTTATAGCTGTAGTAATATTCCCTTCAACCTGGAGAGTTGGGACCCATGGAATGGGGGCCATGCATTATTGCTTGAAAGGGTCTGCATTTGCTCACCCAATCTCACCAATCCTCTCAGTCCCAAGTGTCCAGCCTTATGCCACATCCAGCTGTCATTGTAGATAGGGTCTTTCCTGGTTTCCTCAGACACCCTGTAGGAATTGTAAAGAATTTCCCTGTTTTTTGGTTTTGCTTTTGAAATTCCTTTTTAGAGTGGGTTTGAGCTGATTCTCGCTGCCATGTTTATGCCACTCTAGACACACTTGTTTCCCTTATGGAGACATATCATTACATAGGTTTTAAGATTCTTACTAGTCAGATATATTCCTCTGCGGGAAATATGGGGTTTTGAGTCTCTTTCACTGAAGAAGGTGTAGGTCTTGTCTATTCCAAAGTTGGTTTTTGAAACGGTCCCTGTGCTTATATCAAACTCTGGTTTTATGCATCACCACACCTCTCCATCCCCTTTATGCAGGCATAAGAGTGTTTTCTAAATGTGAGACTCTGTTCTCTTTCCTAACTCAGTTCACGTGTAGCCATGTTTACAGGATCTTCATAAGTGATATCTTATGATAAGTTTCTTTCTCTGTGAGACTTATTTCACTTAGAATCATCGTAACTGAATCCACTCACTTTGCTGCTACTGGTCTTATGACATTGATTTCATGGCTGAGGAATATTCCATCGTACGTAAGTACCACAATGTTTTGAACCATTTTTATATTTCCTGGGATATTTAAGGTGTACCCAATTTGAGGTTCTTGTAGTCAGTGCAGCCCTAAATTTGGAGGTGGCTCTTTCTTATTGATTTTCAGTTTTCCCAAGGTATATTCCCTAGACTGGAAGTGGCCTTGTCTCTGTAGCTCTGTTGTTTACTTGTTTTAGGGAACACAATGCACTCCTCCAGTGAGGCAGTTGGCAATTTACATCCCGCCCATCAGCATAACAAGGCTCCCAGTTCTCCAGGGCCTGTCTTGCCTTTCTGGTTTTTACCCATTTTGTGGATGTCCCTTTGGACCGGTGGGAAGTGATACTTCTTTGTAGTGCAGATTTGCATTGCCCGCTTGCTTGCTCGGCCAAGAAGGGCGTATGTGTTTTCTCCTGAATATATGCAGGAGAAAACGCATACGCAGTTTTTGGCCAAGTGCATCATTGAGCAAGTTGTGCCCCTCTTCCTGTGCTTTACAGGCGATTCCAAGGTACCTCTTGAAATCTGTTTCCTGCTATTTTGCCTCGCTTTCAAGTCTGCCTCGTTGACTTCCCTCAACAGATTTTTGGACGATAGTTGTCCTTTATCACTCTGCCAGTTTGTGAATAGCTGTGCCCCTGAGCTCCATTTCTCAACTCGTTCTTTGTGAGCTGAACGCAAGTCCAAAATTTTGGATCATGTCCTAAACTGGTTCCCGGTGGGTGGCTGAGACTTTGGTTAATTCTTCTTCCTGCCGGGAAATTAGAGTGACATGTGCCCGTCCAAATGCCTAACAGCTACTCTCTCATGGGTTCTCCCTCGTCCCTTCTATCCTCTGCCAAATTGGGAACCTGTGCAAACCAGGAGGTTAAAGGGCCTGTCTCTCCAAGTTGGGAGATTGATAGTAAGGCAGTTGGAAAGTCAAACTGGAGCACCAGGAGAGGGACTATTCGTTGAGTTTTAGAAACCTTTCGTATTCACAGTGTGTACATTCTCTAGGTTTCCTGTACATGTTATAGCTGTAGTAATATTCCCTTGAACCTGGAGAGTTGGGACCCATGGAATGGTGGCCATGCATTATTGCTTGAAAGGGTCTGCATTTGCTCACCCAATCTCACCAATCCTCTCAGGCCCCAGTGTCCAGCCTTATGCCACATCCAGCTGTCATTGTAGATAGGGTCTTTCCAGGTTTCCTCAGACACCCTGTAGGAATTGTAAAGAATTTCCCTGTTTTTTGGTTTTGCTTTTGAAATTCCTTTTTAGAGTGGGTTTGAGCTGATTCTCGCTGCCATGTTTATGCCACTCTAGACACACTTGTTTCCCTTATGGAGACATATCATTACATAGGTTTTAAGATTCTTACTAGTCAGATATATTCCTCTGCGGGAAATATGGGGTTTTGAGTCTCTTTCACTGAGGAAGGTGTAGGTCTTGTCTATTCCAAAGTTGGTTTTTGAAACGGTCCCTGTGCTTATATCAAACTCTGGTTTTATGCATCACCACACCTCTCCATCCCCTTTATGCAGGCATAAGAGTGTTTTCTAAATGTGAGACTCTGTCCTCTTTCCTAACTCAGTTCACGTGTAGCCATGTTTACAGGATCTTCATAAGTGATATCTTATGATAAGTTTCTTTCTCTGTGAGACTTATTTCACTTAGAATCATCGTAACTGAATCCACTCACTTTGCTGCTACTGGTCTTATGACATTGATTTCATGGCTGAGGAATATTCCATCGTACGTAAGTACCACAATGTTTTGAACCATTTTTATATTTCCTGCGATATTTCAGGTGTACCCAATTTGAGGTTCTTGTAGTCAGTGCAGCCCTAAATAAGGAGGTGGCTCTTTCTTATTGATTTTCAGTTTTCCCAAGGTATATTCCCTAGACTGGAAGTGGCCTTGTCTCTGTAGCTCTGTTGTTTACTTGTTTTAGGGAACACAATGCACTCCTCCAGTGAGGCAGTTGGCAATTTACATCCCGCCCATCAGCATAACAAGGCTGCCAGTTCTCCAGGGCCTGTCTTGCCTTTCTGGTTTTTACCCATTTTGTGGATGTCCCTTTGGACCGGTGGGAAGTGATACTTCTTTGTAGTGCAGATTTGCATTGCCCGCTTGCTTGCTCGGCCAAGAAGGGCGTATGTGTTTTCTCCTGAATATATGCAGGAGAAAACGCATACGCCCTTTTTGGCCAAGTGCATCATTGTCCAAGTTGTGCCCCTCTTCCTGTGCTTTACAGGCGATTCCAAGGTACCTCTTGAAATCTGTTTCCTGCTATTTTGCCTCGCTTTCAAGTCCGCCTCGTTGACTTCCCTCAACAGATTTTTGGACGATAGTTGTCCTTTATCACTCTGCCAGTATGTGAATTGCTGTGCCCCTGAGCTCCATTTCTCAACTCGTTTTTTGTGAGCTGAACGCAAGTCCAAAATTTTGGATCATGTCCTATACTGGTTCCCGGTGGGTGGCTGAGACTTTGGTTAATTCTTCTTCCTGCCGGGAAATTAGAGTGACATGTGCCCGTCCAAATGCCTAACAGCTACTCTCTCATGGGTTCTCCCTCGTCCCTTCTATCCTCTGCCAAATTGGGAACCTGTGCAAACCAGGAGGTTAAAGGGCCTGTCTCTCCAAGTTGGGAGATTGATAGTAAGGCAGTTGGAAAGTCAAACTGGAGCACCAGGAGAGGGACTATTCGTAGAGTTTTAGAAACCTTTCGTATTCACAGTGTGTACATTCTCTAGGTTTCCTGTACATGTTATAGCTGTAGTAATATTCCCTTGAACCTGGAGAGTTGGGACCCATGGAATGGGGGCCATGCATTATTGCTTGAAAGGGTCTGCATTTGCTCACCCAATCTCACCAATCCTCTCAGTCCCAAGTGTCCAGCCTTATGCCACATGCAGCTGTCATTGTAGATAGGGTCTTTCCAGGTTTCCTCAGACACCCTGAAGGAATTGTAAAGAATTTCCCTGTTTTTTGGTTTTGCTTTTGAAATTCCTTTTTAGAGTTGGTTTGAGCTGATTCTCGCTGCCATGTTTATGCCACTCTAGACACACTTGTTTCCCTTATGGAGACATATCAATACATAGGTTTTAAGATTCTTACTAGTCAGATATATTCCTCTGCGGGAAATATGGGGTTTTGAGTCTCTTTCACTGAGGAAGGTGTAGGTCTTGTCTATTCCAAAGTTGGTTTTTGAAACGGTCCCTGTGCTTATATCAAACTCTGGTTTTATGCATCACCACACCTCTCCATCCCCTTTATGCAGGCATAAGAGTGTTTTCTAAATGTGAGACTCTGTTCTCTTTCCTAACTCAGTTCACGTGTAGCCATGTTTACAGGATCTTCATAAGTGATATCTTATGATAAGTTTCTTTTTCTGTGAGACTTATTTCACTTAGAATCATCGTAACTGAATCCACTCACTTTGCTGCTACTGGTCTTATGACATTGATTTCATGGCTGAGGAATATTCCATCGTACGTAAGTACCACAATGTTTTGAACCATTTTTATATTTCCTGGGATATTTAAGGTGTACCCAAGTTGAGGTTCTTGTAGTCAGTGCAGCCCTAAATTTGGAGGTGGCTCTTTCTTATTGATTTTCAGTTTTCCCAAGGTATATTCCCTAGACTGGAAGTGGCCTTGGCTCTGTAGCTCTGTTGTTTACTTGTTTTAGGGAACACAATGCACTCCTCCAGTGAGGCAGTTGGCAATTTACATCCCGCCCATCAGCATAACAAGGCTCCTTGTTCTCCAGGGCCTGTCTTGCCTTTCTGGTTTTTACCCATTTTGTGGATGTCCCTTTGGACCGGTGGGAAGTGATACTTCTTTGTAGTGCAGATTTGCATTGCCCGCTTGCTTGCTCGGCCAAGAAGGGCGTATGTGTTTTCTCCTGAATATATGCAGGAGAAAACGCATACGCCCTTTTTGGCCAAGTGCATCATTGACCAAGTTGTGCCCCTCTTCCTGTGCTTTACAGGCGATTCCAAGGTACCTCTTGAAATCTGTTTCCTGCTATTTTGCCTCGCTTTCAAGTCCGCCTCGTTGACTTCCCTCAACAGATTTTTGGACGATAGTTGTCCTTTATCACTCTGCCAGTTGGTGCATTGCTGTGCCCCTGAGCTCCATTTCTCAACTCGTTCTTTGTGAGCTGAACGCAAGTCCAAAATTTTGGATCATGTCCTATACTGGTTCCCGGTGGGTGGCTGAGACTTTGGTTAATTCTTCTTCCTGCCGGGAAATTAGAGTGACATGTGCCCGTCCAAATGCCTAACAGCTACTCTCTCATGGGTTCTCCCTCGTCCCTTCTATCCTCTGCCAAATTGGGAACCTGTGCAAACCAGGAGGCTAAAGGGCCTGTCTCTCCAAGTTGGGAGATTGATAGTAAGGCAGTTGGAAAGTCAAACTGGAGCACCAGGAGAGGGACTATTCGTTGAGTTTTAGAAACCTTTCGTATTCACAGTGTGTACATTCTCTAGGTTTCCTGTACATGTTATAGCTGTAGTAATATTCCCTTCAACCTGGAGAGTTGGGACCCATGGAATGGGGGCCATGCATTATTGCTTGAAAGGGTCTGCATTTGCTCACCCAATCTCACCAATCCTCTCAGTCCCAAGTGTCCAGCCTTATGCCACATCCAGATGTCATTGTAGATAGGGTCTTTCCAGGTTTCCTCAGACACCCTGTAGGAATTGTAAAGAATTTCCCTGTTTTTTGGTTTTGCTTTTGAAATTCCTTTTTAGAGTGGGTTTGAGCTGATTCTCGCTGCCATGTTTATGCCACTCTAGACACACTTGTTTCCCTTATGGAGACATATCATTACATAGGTTTTAAGATTCTTACTAGTCAGATATATTCCTCTGCGGGAAATATGGGGTTTTGAGTCTCTTTCACTGAGGAAGGTGTAGGTCTTGTCTATTCCAAAGTTGGTTTTGAAACGGTCCCTGTGCTTATATCAAACTCTGGTTTTATGCATCACCACACCTCTCCATCCCCTTTATGCAGGCATAAGAGTGTTTTCTAAATGTGAGACTCTGTTCTCTTTCCTAACTCAGTTCACGTGTAGCCATGTTTACAGGATCTTCATAAGTGATATCTTATGATAAGTTTCTTTCTCTGTGAGACTTATTTCACTTAGAATCATCGTAACTGAATCCACTCACTTTGCTGCTACTGGTCTTATGACATTGATTTCATGGCTGAGGAATATTCCATCGTAAGTAAGTACCACAATGTTTTGAACCATTTTTATATTTCCTGGGATATTTAAGGTGTACCCAATTTGAGGTTCTTGTAGTCAGTGCAGCCCTAAATTTGGAGGTGGCTCTTTCTTATTGATTTTCAGTTTTCCCAAGGTATATTCCCTAGACTGGAAGTGGCCTTGTCTCTGTAGCTCTGTTGTTTACTTGTTTTAGGGAACACAATGCACACCTCCAGTGAGGCAGTTGGCAATTTACATCCCGCCCATCAGCATAACAAGGCTCCCAGTTCTCCAGGGCCTGTCTTGCCTTTCTGGTTTTTACCCATTTTGTGGATGTCCCTTTGGACCGGTGGGAAGTGATACTTCTTTGTAGTGCAGATTTGCATTGCCCGCTTGCTTGCTCGGCCAAGAAGGGCGTATGTGTTTTCTCCTGAATATATGCAGGAGAAAACACATACGCCCTTTTTGGCCAAGTGCATCATTGACCAAGTTGTGCCCCTCTTCCTGTGCTTTACAGGCGATTCCAAGGTACCTCTTGAAATCTGTTTCCTGCTATTTTGCCTCGCTTTCAAGTCCGCCTCGTTGACTTCCCTCAACAAATTTTTGGACGATAGTTGTCCTTTATCACTCTGCCAGTTTGTGAATTGCTGTGCCCCTGAGCTCCATTTCTCAACTCGTTCTTTGAGAGCTGAACGCAAGTCCAAAATTTTGGATCATGTCCTATACTGGTTCCCGGTGGGAGGCTGAGACTTTGGTTAATTCTTCTTCCTGCCGGGAAATTAGAGTGACATGTGCCCGTCCAAATGCCTAACAGCTACTCTCTCATGGGTTCTCCCTCGTCCCTTCCATCCTCTGCCAAATTGGGAACCTGTGCACACCAGGAGGTTAAAGGACCTGTCTCTCCAAGTTGGGAGATTGATAGTAAGGCAGTTGGAAAGTCAAACTGGAGCACCAGGAGAGGGGCTATTCGATGAGTTTTAGAAACCTTTCGTATTCACAGTGTGTACATTCTCTAGGTTTCCTGTACATGTTATAGCTGTAGTAATATTCCCTTGAACCTGGAGAGTTGGGACCCATGGAATTGGGGCCATGCATTATTGCTTGAAAGGGTCTGCATTTGCTCACCCAATCTCACCAATCCTCTCAGTCCCAAGTGTCCAGCCTTATGCCACATGCAGCTGTCATTGTAGATAGGGTCTTTCCAGGTTTCCTCAGACACCCTGAAGGAATTGTAAAGAATTTCCCTGTTTTTTGGTTTTGCTTTTGAAATTCCTTTTTAGAGTGGGTTTGAGCTGATTCTCGCTGCCATGTTTATGCCACTCTAGACACACTTGATTCACTTATGGAGTCATATCAATACACAGGTTTTAAGATTCTTACTAGTCAGATATATTCCTCTGCGGGAAATATGGGATTTTGAGTCTCTTTCACTGAGGAAGGTGTAGGTCTTGTCTATTCCAAAGTTGGTTTTTGGAACGGTCCCTGTGCTTATATCAAACTCTGGTTTTATGCATCACCCCACCTCTCCATCCCCTTTATGCAGGCATAAGAGTGTTTTCTAAATGTGAGACTCTGTTCTCTTTCCTAACTCAGTTCACATGTAGCCATGTTTACAGGATCTTCATAAGTGATATCTTATGATAAGTTTCTTTTTCTGTGTGACTTATTTCACGTAGAATCATCGTACCTGAATCCACTCACTTTGCTGCTACTGGTCTTATGACATTGATTTCATGGCTGAGGAATATTCCATCGTACGTAAGTACCACAATGTTTTGAACCATTTTTATATTTCCTGGGATATTTAAGGTGTACCCTATTTGAGGTTCTTGTAGTCAGTGCAGCCCTAAATTTGGAGGTGGCTCTTTCTTATTGATTTTCAATTTTCCCAAGGTATATTCCCTATACTGGAAGTGGCCTTGGTTCTGTAGCTCTGTTGTTTACTTGTTTTAGGGAACACAATGCACTCCTCCAGTGAGGCAGTTGGCAATTTACATCCCGCCCATCAGCATAACAAGGCTCCCTGTTCTCCAGGGCCTGTCTTGCCTTTCTGGTTTTTACACATTTTGTGGATGTCCCTTTTGACCGGTGGGAAGTGATACTTCTTTGTAGTGCAGATTTGCATTGCCCGCTTGCTTGCTTGGCCAAAAAGGGCGTATGCGTTTTCTCCTGAATATATTCAGGAGAAAACGCATATGCCCTTTTTGGCCAATTGCACCATTGTCCAAGTTGTGCCCCTCTTCCTGTGCTTTACAGGCGATTCCAAGGTACCTCTTGAAATCTGTTTCCTGCTATTTTGCCTCGCTTTCAAGTCCGCCTCGTTGACTTCCCTCAACAAATTTTTGGACGATAGTTGTCCTTTATCACTCTGCCAGTTTGTGAATTGCTGTGCCCCTGAGCTCCATTTCTCAACTCGTTCTTTGAGAGCTGAACGCAAGTCCAAAATTTTGGATCATGTCCTATACTGGTTCCCGGTGGGAGGCTGAGACTTTGGTTAATTCTTCTTCCTGCCGGGAAATTAGAGTGACATGTGCCCGTCCAAATGCCTAACAGCTACTCTCTCATGGGTTCTCCCTCGTCCCTTCCATCCTCTGCCAAATTGGGAACCTGTGCACACCAGGAGGTTAAAGGACCTGTCTCTCCAAGTTGGGAGATTGATAGTAAGGCAGTTGGAAAGTCAAACTGGAGCACCAGGAGAGGGGCTATTCGATGAGTTTTAGAAACCTTTCGTATTCACAGTGTGTACATTCTCTAGGTTTCCTGTACATGTTATAGCTGTAGTAATATTCCCTTGAACCTGGAGAGTTGGGACCCATGGAATGGGGGCCATGCATTATTGCTTGAAAGGGTCTGCATTTGCTCACCCAATCTCACCAATCCTCTCAGTCCCAAGTGTCCAGCCTTATGCCACATACAGCTGTCATTGTAGATAGGGTCTTTCCAGGTTTCCTCAGACACCCTGAAGGAATTGTAAAGAATTTCCCTGTTTTTTGGTTTTGCTTTTGAAATTCCTTTTTAGAGTGGGTTTGAGCTGATTCTCGCTGCCATGTTTATGCCACTCTAGACACACTTGATTCCCTTATGGAGTCATATCAATACATAGGTTTTAAGATTCTTACTAGTCAGATATATTCCTCTGCGGGAAATATGGGATTTTGAGTCTCTTTCACTGAGGAAGGTGTAGGTCTTGTCTATTCCAAAGTTGGTTTTTGGAACGGTCCCTGTGCTTATATCAAACTCTGGTTTTATGCATCACCCCACCTCTCCATCCCCTTTATGCAGGCATAAGAGTGTTTTCTAAATGTGAGACTCTGTTCTCTTTCCTAACTCAGTTCACATGTAGCCATGTTTACAGGATCTTCATAAGTGATATCTTATGATAAGTTTCTTTTTCTGTGTGACTTATTTCACGTAGAATCATCGTACCTGAATCCACTCACTTTGCTGCTACTGGTCTTATGACATTGATTTCATGGCTGAGGAATATTCCATCGTACGTAAGTATCACAATGTTTTGAACCATTTTTATATTTCCTGGGATATTTAAGGTGTACCCAATTTGAGGTTCTTGTAGTCAGTGCAGCCCTAAATTTGGAGGTGGCTCTTTCTTATTGATTTTCAATTTTCCCAAGGTATATTCCCTATACTGGAAGTGGCCTTGGTTCTGTAGCTCTGTTGTTTACTTGTTTTAGGGAACACAATGCACTCCTCCAGTGAGGCAGTTGGCAATTTACATCCCGCCCATCAGCATAACAAGGCTCCCTGTTCTCCAGGGCCTGTCTTGCCTTTCTGGTTTTTACACATTTTGTGGATGTCCCTTTTGACCGGTGGGAAGTGATACTTCTTTGTAGTGCAGATTTGCATTGCCCGCTTGCTTGCTTGGCCAAAAAGGGCGTATGCGTTTTCTCCTGAATATATTCAGGAGAAAACGCATACGCCCTTTTTGGCCAATTGCACCATTGTCCAAGTTGTGCCCCTCTTCCTGTGCTTTACAGGCAATTCCAAGGTACCTCTTGAAATCTGTTTCCTGCTATTTTGCCTCGCTTTCAAGTACGCCTCGTTGACTTCCCTCAACAGATTTTTGGACGATAGTTGTCCTTTATCACTCTGCCAGTTTGTGAATTGCTGTGCCCCTGAGCTCCATTTCTCAACTCGTTTTTTGTGAGCTGAACGCAAGTCCAAAATTTTGGATCATGTCCTATACTGGTTCCCGGTGGGTGGCTGAGACTTTGGTTAATTTTTCTCCCTGCCGGGAAATTAGAGTGACATGTGCCCGTCCAAATGCCTAACAGCTACTCTCTCATGGGTTCTCCCTCGTCCCTTCCATCCTCTGCCAAATTGGGAACCTGTGCAAACCAGGAGGTTAAAGGGCCTGTCTCTCCAAGTTGGGAGATTGATAGTAAGGCAGTTGGAAAGTCAAACTGGAGCACCAGGAGAGGGACTATTCTTTGAGTTTTAGAAACCTTTCGTATTCACAGTGTGTACATTCTCTAGGTTTCCTGTACATGTTATAGCTGTAGTAATATTCCCTTCAACCAGAAGAGTTGGGACCTACGGAATGGGGGCCATGCATTATTGCTTGAAAGGGTCTGCATTTGCTAATCCAATCTCACCAATCCTCTCAGTCCCAAGTGTCCAGCCTTATGCCACATCCAGCTGTCATTGTAGATAGTGTCTTTCCAGGTTTCCTCAGACACCCTGAAGGAATTGTAAAGAATTTCCCAGTTTTTTGGTTTTGCTTTTGAAATTCATTTTTAGAGTGCGTTTGAGCTGATTCTCGCTGCCATGTTTATGCCACTCTAGACACAGTTGATTCCCTTATGGAGACATATCAATACATAGGTTTTAAGATTCTTACTAGTCAGATATATTCCTCTGTGGGAAATATGGGGTTTTGAGTCTCTTTCACTGAGGAAGGTGTAGGTCTTGTCTATTCCAAAGTTGGTTTTTGAAACGGTCCCTGTGCTTATATCAAACTCTGGTTTTATGCATCACCCCACCTCTCCTTCCCCTTTATGCAGGCATAAGAGTGTTTTCTAAATGTGAGACTCTGTTCTCTTTCCTAACTCAGTTCACGTGTAGCCATGTTTACAGGATCTTCATAAGTGATATCTTATGATAAGTTTCTTTTTCTGTGTGACTTATTTCACTTAGAATCATCATACCTGAATCCACTCACTTTGCTGCTACTGGTCTTATGACATTGATTTCATGGCTGAGGGATATTCCATCGTACGTAAGTACCACAATGTTTTGAACCATTTTTATATTTCCTGGGATATTTAAGTTGTACCCAAGTTGAGGTTCTTGTAGTCAGTGCAGCCCTAAATTTGGAGGTGGCTCTTTCTTATTGATTTTCAGTTTTCCCAAGGTATACTCCCTAGACTGGAAGTGGCCTTGGCTCTGTAGCTCTGTTGTTTACTTGTTTTAGGGAACACAATGCACTCCTCCAGTGAGGCAGTTGGCAATTTACATCCCGCCCATCAGCATAACAAGGCTCCTTGTTCTCCAGGGCCTGTCTTGCCTTTCTGGTTTTTACCCATTTTGTGGATGTCCCTTTGGACCGGTGGGAAGTGATACTTCTTTGTAGTGCAGATTTGCATTGCCCGCTTGCTTGCTCGGCCAAGAAGGGCGTATGTGTTTTCTCCTGAATATATGCAGGAGAAAACGCATACGCCCTTTTTGGCCAAGTGCATCATTGACCAAGTTGTGCCCCTCTTCCTGTGCTTTACAGGCGATTCCAAGGTACCTCTTGAAATCTGTTTCCTGCTATTTTGCCTCGCTTTCAAGTCCGCCTCGTTGACTTCCCTCAACAGATTTTTGGACGATAGTTGTCCTTTATCACTCTGCCAGTTGGTGCATTGCTGTGCCCCTGAGCTCCATTTCTCAACTCGTTCTTTGTGAGCTGAACGCAAGTCCAAAATTTTGGATCATGTCCTATACTGGTTCCCGGTGGGTGGCTGAGACTTTGGTTAATTCTTCTTCCTGCCGGGAAATTAGAGTGACATGTGCCCGTCCAAATGCCTAACAGCTACTCTCTCATGGGTTCTCCCTCGTCCCTTCTATCCTCTGCCAAATTGGGAACCTGTGCAAACCAGGAGGCTAAAGGGCCTGTCTCTCCAAGTTGGGAGATTGATAGTAAGGCAGTTGGAAAGTCAAACTGGAGCACCAGGAGAGGGACTATTCGTTGAGTTTTAGAAACCTTTCGTATTCACAGTGTGTACATTCTCTAGGTTTCCTGTACATGTTATAGCTGTAGTAATATTCCCTTCAACCTGGAGAGTTGGGACCCATGGAATGGGGGCCATGCATTATTGCTTGAAAGGGTCTGCATTTGCTCACCCAATCTCACCAATCCTCTCAGTCCCAAGTGTCCAGCCTTATGCCACATCCAGATGTCATTGTAGATAGGGTCTTTCCAGGTTTCCTCAGACACCCTGTAGGAATTGTAAAGAATTTCCCTGTTTTTTGGTTTTGCTTTTGAAATTCCTTTTTAGAGTGGGTTTGAGCTGATTCTCGCTGCCATGTTTATGCCACTCTAGACACACTTGTTTCCCTTATGGAGACATATCATTACATAGGTTTTAAGATTCTTACTAGTCAGATATATTCCTCTGCGGGAAATATGGGGTTTTGAGTCTCTTTCACTGAGGAAGGTGTAGGTCTTGTCTATTCCAAAGTTGGTTTTGAAACGGTCCCTGTGCTTATATCAAACTCTGGTTTTATGCATCACCACACCTCTCCATCCCCTTTATGCAGGCATAAGAGTGTTTTCTAAATGTGAGACTCTGTTCTCTTTCCTAACTCAGTTCACGTGTAGCCATGTTTACAGGATCTTCATAAGTGATATCTTATGATAAGTTTCTTTCTCTGTGAGACTTATTTCACTTAGAATCATCGTAACTGAATCCACTCACTTTGCTGCTACTGGTCTTATGACATTGATTTCATGGCTGAGGAATATTCCATCGTAAGTAAGTACCACAATGTTTTGAACCATTTTTATATTTCCTGGGATATTTAAGGTGTACCCAATTTGAGGTTCTTGTAGTCAGTGCAGCCCTAAATTTGGAGGTGGCTCTTTCTTATTGATTTTCAGTTTTCCCAAGGTATATTCCCTAGACTGGAAGTGGCCTTGTCTCTGTAGCTCTGTTGTTTACTTGTTTTAGGGAACACAATGCACACCTCCAGTGAGGCAGTTGGCAATTTACATCCCGCCCATCAGCATAACAAGGCTCCCAGTTCTCCAGGGCCTGTCTTGCCTTTCTGGTTTTTACCCATTTTGTGGATGTCCCTTTGGACCGGTGGGAAGTGATACTTCTTTGTAGTGCAGATTTGCATTGCCCGCTTGCTTGCTCGGCCAAGAAGGGCGTATGTGTTTTCTCCTGAATATATGCAGGAGAAAACACATACGCCCTTTTTGGCCAAGTGCATCATTGACCAAGTTGTGCCCCTCTTCCTGTGCTTTACAGGCGATTCCAAGGTACCTCTTGAAATCTGTTTCCTGCTATTTTGCCTCGCTTTCAAGTCCGCCTCGTTGACTTCCCTCAACAAATTTTTGGACGATAGTTGTCCTTTATCACTCTGCCAGTTTGTGAATTGCTGTGCCCCTGAGCTCCATTTCTCAACTCGTTCTTTGAGAGCTGAACGCAAGTCCAAAATTTTGGATCATGTCCTATACTGGTTCCCGGTGGGAGGCTGAGACTTTGGTTAATTCTTCTTCCTGCCGGGAAATTAGAGTGACATGTGCCCGTCCAAATGCCTAACAGCTACTCTCTCATGGGTTCTCCCTCGTCCCTTCCATCCTCTGCCAAATTGGGAACCTGTGCACACCAGGAGGTTAAAGGACCTGTCTCTCCAAGTTGGGAGATTGATAGTAAGGCAGTTGGAAAGTCAAACTGGAGCACCAGGAGAGGGGCTATTCGATGAGTTTTAGAAACCTTTCGTATTCACAGTGTGTACATTCTCTAGGTTTCCTGTACATGTTATAGCTGTAGTAATATTCCCTTGAACCTGGAGAGTTGGGACCCATGGAATTGGGGCCATGCATTATTGCTTGAAAGGGTCTGCATTTGCTCACCCAATCTCACCAATCCTCTCAGTCCCAAGTGTCCAGCCTTATGCCACATGCAGCTGTCATTGTAGATAGGGTTTTTCCAGGTTTCCTCAGACACCCTGAAGGAATTGTAAAGAATTTCCCTGTTTTTTGGTTTTGCTTTTGAAATTCCTTTTTAGAGTGGGTTTGAGCTGATTCTCGCTGCCATGTTTATGCCACTCTAGACACACTTGATTCCCTTATGGAGTCATATCAATACATAGGTTTTAAGATTCTTACTAGTCAGATATATTCCTCTGCGGGAAATATGGGATTTTGAGTCTCTTTCACTGAGGAAGGTGTAGGTCTTGTCTATTCCAAAGTTGGTTTTTGGAACGGTCCCTGTGCTTATATCAAACTCTGGTTTTATGCATCACCCCACCTCTCCATCCCCTTTATGCAGGCATAAGAGTGTTTTCTAAATGTGAGACTCTGTTCTCTTTCCTAACTCAGTTCACATGTAGCCATGTTTACAGGATCTTCATAAGTGATATCTTATGATAAGTTTCTTTTTCTGTGTGACTTATTTCACGTAGAATCATCGTACCTGAATCCACTCACTTTGCTGCTACTGGTCTTATGACATTGATTTCATGGCTGAGGAATATTCCATCGTACGTAAGTACCACAATGTTTTGAACCATTTTTATATTTCCTGGGATATTTAAGGTGTACCCAATTTGAGGTTCTTGTAGTCAGTGCAGCCCTAAATTTGGAGGTGGCTCTTTCTTATTGATTTTCAATTTTCCCAAGGTATATTCCCTATACTGGAAGTGGCCTTGGTTCTGTAGCTCTGTTGTTTACTTGTTTTAGGGAACACAATGCACTCCTCCAGTGAGGCAGTTGGCAATTTACATCCCGCCCATCAGCATAACAAGGCTCCCTGTTCTCCAGGGCCTGTCTTGCCTTTCTGGTTTTTACACATTTTGTGGATGTCCCTTTTGACCGGTGGGAAGTGATACTTCTTTGTAGTGCAGATTTGCATTGCCCGCTTGCTTGCTTGGCCAAAAAGGGCGTATGCGTTTTCTCCTGAATATATTCAGGAGAAAACGCATATGCCCTTTTTGGCCAATTGCACCATTGTCCAAGTTGTGCCCCTCTTCCTGTGCTTTACAGGCGATTCCAAGGTACCTCTTGAAATCTGTTTCCTGCTATTTTGCCTCGCTTTCAAGTCCGCCTCGTTGACTTCCCTCAACAAATTTTTGGACGATAGTTGTCCTTTATCACTCTGCCAGTTTGTGAATTGCTGTGCCCCTGAGCTCCATTTCTCAACTCGTTCTTTGAGAGCTGAACGCAAGTCCAAAATTTTGGATCATGTCCTATACTGGTTCCCGGTGGGAGGCTGAGACTTTGGTTAATTCTTCTTCCTGCCAGGAAATTAGAGTGACATGTGCCCGTCCAAATGCCTAACAGCTACTCTCTCATGGGTTCTCCCTCGTCCCTTCCATCCTCTGCCAAATTGGGAACCTGTGCACACCAGGAGGTTAAAGGACCTGTCTCTCCAAGTTGGGAGATTGATAGTAAGGCAGTTGGAAAGTCAAACTGGAGCACCAGGAGAGGGGCTATTCGATGAGTTTTAGAAACCTTTCGTATTCACAGTGTGTACATTCTCTAGGTTTCCTGTACATGTTATAGCTGTAGTAATATTCCCTTGAACCTGGAGAGTTGGGACCCATGGAATGGGGGCCATGCATTATTGCTTGAAAGGGTCTGCATTTGCTCACCCAATCTCACCAATCCTCTCAGTCCCAAGTGTCCAGCCTTATGCCACATGCAGCTGTCATTGTAGATAGGGTCTTTCCAGGTTTCCTCAGACACCCTGAAGGAATTGTAAAGAATTTCCCTGTTTTTTTGTTTTGCTTTTGAAATTCCTTTTTAGAGTGGGTTTGAGCTGATTCTCGCTGCCATGTTTATGCCACTCTAGACACACTTGATTCCCTTATGGAGTCATATCAATACATAGGTTTTAAGATTCTTACTAGTCAGATATATTCCTCTGCGGGAAATATGGGATTTTGAGTCTCTTTCACTGAGGAAGGTGTAGGTCTTGTCTATTCCAAAGTTGGTTTTTGGAACGGTCCCTGTGCTTATATCAAACTCTGGTTTTATGCATCACCCCACCTCTCCATCCCCTTTATGCAGGCATAAGAGTGTTTTCTAAATGTGAGACCCTGTTCTCTTTCCTAACTCAGTTCACATGTAGCCATGTTTACAGGATCTTCATAAGTGATATCTTATGATAAGTTTCTTTTTCTGTGTGACTTATTTCACGTAGAATCATCGTACCTGAATCCACTCACTTTGCTGCTACTGGTCTTATGACATTGATTTCATGGCTGAGGAATATTCCATCGTACGTAAGTATCACAATGTTTTGAACCATTTTTATATTTCCTGGGATATTTAAGGTGTACCCAATTTGAGGTTCTTGTAGTCAGTGCAGCCCTAAATTTGGAGGTGGCTCTTTCTTATTGATTTTCAATTTTCCCAAGGTATATTCCCTATACTGGAAGTGGCCTTGGTTCTGTAGCTCTGTTGTTTACTTGTTTTAGGGAACACAATGCACTCCTCCAGTGAGGCAGTTGGCAATTTACATCCCGCCCATCAGCATAACAAGGCTCCCTGTTCTCCAGGGCCTGTCTTGCCTTTCTGGTTTTTACACATTTTGTGGATGTCCCTTTTGACCGGTGGGAAGTGATACTTCTTTGTAGTGCAGATTTGCATTGCCCGCTTGCTTGCTTGGCCAAAAAGGGCGTATGCGTTTTCTCCTGAATATATTCAGGAGAAAACGCATACGCCCTTTTTGGCCAATTGCACCATTGTCCAAGTTGTGCCCCTCTTCCTGTGCTTTACAGGCAATTCCAAGGTACCTCTTGAAATCTGTTTCCTGCTATTTTGCCTCGCTTTCAAGTCCGCCTCGTTGACTTCCCTCAACAGATTTTTGGACGATAGTTGTCCTTTATCACTCTGCCAGTTTGTGAATTGCTGTGCCCCTGAGCTCCATTTCTCAACTCGTTTTTTGTGAGCTGAACGCAAGTCCAAAATTTTGGATCATGTCCTATACTGGTTCCCGGTGGGTGGCTGAGACTTTGGTTAATTTTTCTCCCTGCCGGGAAATTAGAGTGACATGTGCCCGTCCAAATGCCTAACAGCTACTCTCTCATGGGTTCTCCCTCGTCCCTTCCATCCTCTGCCAAATTGGGAACCTGTGCAAACCAGGAGGTTAAAGGGCCTGTCTCTCCAAGTTGGGAGATTGATAGTAAGGCAGTTGGAAAGTCAAACTGGAGCACCAGGAGAGGGACTATTCTTTGAGTTTTAGAAACCTTTCGTATTCACAGTGTGTACATTCTCTAGGTTTCCTGTACATGTTATAGCTGTAGTAATATTCCCTTCAACCAGAAGAGTTCGGACCTACGGAATGGGGGCCATGCATTATTGCTTGAAAGGGTCTGCATTTGCTAATCCAATCTCACCAATCCTCTCAGTCCCAAGTGTCCAGCCTTATGCCACATCCAGCTGTCATTGTAGATAGTGTCTTTCCAGGTTTCCTCAGACACCCTGAAGGAATTGTAAAGAATTTCCCTGTTTTTTGGTTTTGCTTTTGAAATTCATTTTTAGAGTGCGTTTGAGCTGATTCTCGCTGCCATGTTTATGCCACTCTAGACACAGTTGATTCCCTTATGGAGACATATCAATACATAGGTTTTAAGATTCTTACTAGTCAGATATATTCCTCTGTGGGAAATATGGGGTTTTGAGTCTCTTTCACTGAGGAAGGTGTAGGTCTTGTCTATTCCAAAGTTGGTTTTTGAAACGGTCCCTGTGCTTATATCAAACTCTGGTTTTATGCATCACCCCACCTCTCCTTCCCCTTTATGCAGGCATAAGAGTGTTTTCTAAATGTGAGACTCTGTTCTCTTTCCTAACTCAGTTCACGTGTAGCCATGTTTACAGGATCTTCATAAGTGATATCTTATGATAAGTTTCTTTTTCTGTGTGACTTATTTCACTTAGAATCATCATACCTGAATCCACTCACTTTGCTGCTACTTGTCTTATGACATTGATTTCATGGCTGAGGGATATTCCATCGTACGTAAGTACCACAATGTTTTGAACCATTTTTATATTTCCTGGGATATTTAAGTTGTACCCAAGTTGAGGTTCTTATAGTCAGTGCAGCCCTAAATTTGGAGGTGGCTCTTTCTTATTGATTTTCAGTTTTCCCAAGGTATATTCCCTAGACTGGAAGTGGCCTTGGCTCTGTAGCTCTGTTGTTTCCTTGTTTTAGGGAACACAATGCACTCCTCCAGTGAGGCAGTTGTCAATTTACATCCCGCCCATCAGCATAACAAGGCTCCCAGTTCTCCAGGGCCTGTCTTGCCTTTCTGGTTTTTACACATTTTGTGGATGTCCCTTTGGACCGGTGGGAAGTGATACTTCTTTGTAGTGCAGATTTGCATTGCCCTCTTGCTTGCTGGGCCAAAAAGGGCGTATGCGTTTTCTCCTGAATATATTCAGGAGAAAACGCATACGCCCTTTTTGGCCAAGTGCACCATTGTCCAAGTTGTGCCCCTCTTCCTGTGCTTTACAGGCGATTCCAAGGTACCTCTTGAAATCTGTTTCCTGCTATTTTGCCTCGCTTTCAAGTCCGCCTCGTTGACTTCCCTCAACAGATTTTTGGACGATAGTTGTCCTTTATCACTCTGCCAGTTTGTGAATTGCTGTGCCCCTGTGCTCCATTTCTCAACTCGTTTTTTTTGAGCTGAACGCAATTCCAAAATTTTGGATCATGTCCTATACTGGTTCCCGGTGGGTGGCTGAGACTTTGGTTAATTCTTCTTCCTACCGGGAAGTTAGAGTGACATGTGCCCGTCCAAATGCCTAACAGCTACTCTCTCATGGGTTCTCCCTCGTCCCTTCCATCCTCTGCCAAATTGGGAACATGTGCAAACCAGGAGGTTAAAGTGCCTGTCTCTCTAAGTTGGGAGATTGATAGTAAGGCAGTTGGAAAGTCAAACTGGAGCACCAGGAGAGGGACTATTCGTAGAGTTTTAGAAACCTTTCGTATTCACAGTGTGTACATTCTCTAGGTTTCCTGTACATGTTATAGCTGTAGTAATATTCCCTTGAACCTGGAGAGTTGGGACCCATGGAATGGGGGCCATGCATTATTGCTTGAAAGGGTCTGCATTTGCTCAACCAATCTCACCAATCCTCTCAGTCCCAAGTATCCAGCCTTATGCCACATCCAGCTGTCATTGTAGATAGGGTCTTTCCAGGTTTCCTCAGACACCCTGAAGGAATTGTAAAGAATTTCCCTGTTTTTTGGTTTTGCTTTTGAAATTCCTTTTTAGAGTGGGTTTGAGCTGATTCTCGCTGCCATGTTTATGCCACTCTAGACACACTTGATTCCCTTATGGAGACATATCAATACATAGGTTTTAAGATTCTTACTAGTTAGATATATTCCTCTGCGGGAAATATGGGGTTTTGAGTCTCTTTCATTGAGGAAGGTGTAGGTCTTGTCTATTCCAAAGTTGGTTTTTGAAACGGTCCCTGTGCTTATATCAAACTCTGGTTTTATGCATCACCCCACCTCTCCTTCCCCTTTATGCAGGCATAAGAGTGTTTTCTAAATGTGAGACTCTGTTCTCTTTCCTAACTCAGTTCACGTGTAGCCATGTTTACAGGATCTTCATAAGTGATATCTTATGATAAGTTTCTTTTTCTGTGTGACTTATTTCACTTAGAATCATCGTACCTGAATCCACTCACTTTGCTGCTACTGGTCTTATGACATTGATTTCATGGCTGAGGGATATTCCATCGTACGTAAGTACCACAATGTTTTGAACCATTTTTATATTTCCTGGGATATTTAAGGTGTACCCAAGTTGAGGATCTTGTAGTCAGTGCAGCCCTAAATTTGGAGGTGGCTCTTTCTTATTGATTTTCAGTTTTCCCAAGGTATATTCCCTAGACTGGAAGTGGCCTTGGCTCTGTAGCTCTGTTGTTTCCTTGTTTTAGGGAACACAATGCACTCCTCCAGTGAGGCAGTTGTCAGTTTACATCCCGCCCATCAGCATAACAAGGCTCCCAGTTCTCCAGGGCCTGTCTTGCCTTTCTGGTTTTTACACATTTTGTGGATATCCCTTTTGACCGGTGGGAAATGATACTTCTTTGTAGTGCAGATTTGCATTGCCCGCTTGCTTGCTTGGCCAAAATGGGCGTATGCGTTTTCTCCTGAATATATTCAGGAGAAAACGCATACGCCCATTTTTGGCCAAGTGCATCATTGTCCAAGTTGTGCCCCTCTTCCTGTGCTTTACAGGCGATTCCAAGGTACCTCTTGAAATCTGTTTCCTGCTATTTTGCCTCGCTTTCAAGTCCGCCTCGTTGACTTTCCTCAACAGATTTTTGGACGATAGTTGTCCTTTATCACTCTGCCAGTTTGTGAATTGCTGTGCCCCTGAGCTCCATTTCTCAACTCGTTTTTTTGTGAGCTGAACGCAAGTCCAAAATTTTGGATCATGTCCTATACTGGTTCCCGGTGGGTGGCTGAGACTTTGGTTAATTCTTCTTCCTGCTGGGAAATTAGAGTGACATGTGCCCGTCCAAATGCCTAACAGCTACTCTCTCATGGGTTCTCCCTCGTCCCTTCCATCCTCTGCCAAATTGGGAACCTGTGCAAACCAGGAGGTTAAAGGGCCTGTCTCTCCAAGTTGGGAGATTGATAGTAAGGCAGTTGGAAGTAAAACTGGAGCACCAGGAGAGGGACTATTCGTTGAGTTTTAGAAACCTTTCATATTCACAGTGTGTACATTCTCTAGGTTTCCTGTACATGTTATAGCTGTATTAATATTCCCTTGAACCTGGAGAGTTGGGACCCATGGAATGGGGGCCATGCATTATTGCTTGAAAGGGTCTGCATTTGCTCACCCAATCTCACCAATCCTCTCAGTCCCAAGTGTCCAGCCTTATGCCACATCCAGCTGTCATTGTAGATAGGGTCTTTCCAGGTTTCCTCAGACACCCTGAAGGAATTGTAAAGAATTTCCTTTTTTTTTGGTTTTGCTTTTGAAATTCCTTTTTAGAGTGGGTTTGAGCTGATTCTCGCTGCCATGTTTATGCCACTCTAGACACACTTGATTCCCTTATGGAGACATATCAATACATAGGTTTTAAGATTCTTACTATTCAGATATATTCCTCTGCGGGAAATATGGGGTTTTGAGTCTCTTTCACTGAGGAAGGTGTAGGTCTTGTCTATTGCAAAGTTGGTTTTTGAAACGGTCCCTGTGCTTATATGAAACTCTGGTTTTATGCATCACCGCACCTCTCCATCCCCTTTATGCAGGCATAAGAGTGTTTTCTAAATGTGAGACTCTGTTCTCTTTCCTAACTCAGTTCACGTGTAGCCATGTTTACAGGATCTTCATAAGTGATATCTTATGATAAGTTTCTTTTTCTGTGAGACTTATTTCACTTAGAATCATCGTACCTGAATCCACTCACTTTGCTTCTACTGGTCTTATGACATTGATTTCATGGCTGAGGAATATTCCATCGTACGTAAGTACCACAATGTTTTGAACCATTTTTATATTTCCTGGGATATTTAAGGTGTACCCAAGTTGAGGTTCTTGTAGTCAGTGCAGCCCTAAATTTGGAGGTGGCTCTTTCTTATTGATTTTCAGTTTTCCCAAGGTATATTCCCTAGACTGGAAGTGGCCTTGGCTCTGTAGCTCTGTTGTTTATTGTTTTAGGGAAGACAATGCACTCCTCCAGTGAGGCAGTTGGCAATTTACATCCCGCCCATCAGCATAACAAGGCTCCCTGTTCTCCAAGACCTGTCTTGCCTTTCTGGTTTTTACACATTTTGTGGATGTCCCTTTTGACCAGTGGGAAGTGATACTTCATTGTAGTGCAGATTTGCATTGCCCGCTTGCTTCCTTGTCCAAAAAGGGCGTATGCGTTTTCTCCTGAATATATTCAGGAGCAAACGCATACGCCCTTTTTGGCCAAGTGCACCATTGTCCAAGTTGTGCCCCTCTTCCTGTGCTTTACAGGCGATTCCAAGGTACCTCTTGAAATCTGTTTCCTGCTATTTTGGCTCGCTTTCAAGTCCGCCTCGTTGACTTCCCTCAACAGATTTTTGGACGATAGTTGTCCTTTATCACTCTGTCAGTTTGTGAATTGCTGTGCCCCTGAGCTCCATTTCTCAACTCGTTCTTTGTGAGCTGAACGCAAGTCCAAAATTTTGGATCATGTCCTATACTGGTTCCCGGTGGGTGGCTGAGACTTTGGTTAATTCTTCTTCCTGCCGGAAAATTAGAGTGACATGTGCCCGTCCAAATGCCTAACAGCTACTCTCTCCTGGGTTCTCCCTCGTCCCTTCCATCCTCTGCCAAATGGGGAACCTGTGCAAACCAGGAGGTTAAAGGGCCTGTCTCTCCAAGTTGGGAGATTGATAGTAAGGCAGTTGGAAAGTCAAACTGGAGCACCAGGAGAGGGACTATTCGTTGAGTTTTAGAAACCTTTCGTATTCACAGTGTGTACATTCTCTAGGTTTCCTGTACATGTTATAGCTGTAGTAATATTCCCTTCAACCTGGAGAGTTGGGACCCATGGAATGGGGGCCATGCATTATTGCTTGAAAGGGTCTGCATTTGCTCACCCAATCTCACCAATCCTCTCAGTCCCAAGTGTCCAGCCTTATGCCACAACCAGCTGTCATTGTAGATAGGGTCTTTCCAGGTTTCCTCAGACACTCTGAAGGAATTGTAAAGAATTTCCCTGTTTTTTGGTTTTGCTTTTGAAATTCCTTTTTAGAGTGGGTTTGAGCTGATTCTCGCTGCCATGTTTATGCCACTCTAGACACACTTGATTCACTTATGGAAACATATCAATACATAGGTTTTAAGATTCTTTCTAGTCAGATATATTCCTCTGCGGGAAATATGGGGTTTTGAGTCTCTTTCACTGAGGAAGGTGTAGGTCTTTTCTATTCCAAAGTTGGTTTTTGAAACGGTCCCTGTGCTTATATCAAACTCTGGTTTTATGCATCACCGCACCTCTCCATCCCCTTTATGCAGGCATAAGAGTGTTTTCTAAATGTGAGACTCTGTTCTCTTTCCTAACTCAGTTCACGTGTAGCCATGTTTACAGGATCTTCATAAGTGATATCTTATGATAAGTTTCTTTTTCTGTGTGACTTATTTCACTTAGAATCATCGTACCTGAATCCACTCACTTTGCTGCTACTGTTCTTATGACATTGATTTCATGGCTAAGGGATATTCCATCGCACGTAAGTACCACAATGTTTTGAACCATTTTTATATTTCCTGGGATATTTAAGGTGTACCCAAGTTGAGGATCTTGTAGTCAGTGCAGCCTTAAATTTGGAGGTGGCTCTTTCTTATTGATTTTCAGTTTTCCCAAGGTATATTCCCTAGACTGGAAGTGGCCTTGGCTCTGTAGCTCTGTTGTTTCCTTGTTTTAGGGAACACAATGCACTCCTCCAGTGAGGCAGTTGTCAATTTACATCCCGCCCATCAGCATAACAAGGCTCCCAGTT
Source organism: Mesoplodon densirostris (assembly GCF_025265405.1). Taxonomy (NCBI): domain Eukaryota; kingdom Metazoa; phylum Chordata; class Mammalia; order Artiodactyla; family Ziphiidae; genus Mesoplodon; species Mesoplodon densirostris. Next base: position 8,287,568 of record NW_026778195.1, on the reverse strand, counting down.
CTCCAGGGCCTGTCTTGCCTTTCTGGTTTTTACACATTTTGTGGATATCCCTTTTGACCGGTGGGAAATGATACTTCTTTGTAGTGCAGATTTGCATTGCCCGCTTGCTTGCTTGGCCAAAATGGGCGTATGCGTTTTCTCCTGAATATATTCAGGAGAAAACGCATACGCCCATTTTTGGCCAAGTGCATCATTGTCCAAGTTGTGCCCCTCTTCCTGTGCTTTACAGGCGATTCCAAGGTACCTCTTGAAATCTGTTTCCTGCTATTTTGCCTCGCTTTCAAGTCCGCCTCGTTGACTTTCCTCAACAGATTTTTGGACGATAGTTGTCCTTTATCACTCTGCCAGTTTGTGAATTGCTGTGCCCCTGAGCTCCATTTCTCAACTCGTTTTTTTGTGAGCTGAACGCAAGTCCAAAATTTTGGATCATGTCCTATACTGGTTCCCGGTGGGTGGCTGAGACTTTGGTTAATTCTTCTTCCTGCTGGGAAATTAGGGTGACATGTGCCCGTCCAAATGCCTAACAGCTACTCTCTCATGGGTTCTCCCTCGTCCCTTCCATCCTCTGCCAAATTGGGAACCTGTGAAAACCAGGAGGTTAAAGGGCCTGTCTCTCCAAGTTGGGAGATTGATAGTAAGGTAGTTGGAAGTAAAACTGGAGCACCAGGAGAGGGACTATTCGTTGAGTTTTAGAAACCTTTCATATTCACAGTGTGTACATTCTCTAGGTTTCCTGTACATGTTATAGCTGTAGTAATATTCCCTTGAACCTGGAGAGTTGGGACCCATGGAATGGGGGCCATGCATTATTGCTTGAAAGGGTCTGCATTTGCTCACCCAATCTCACCAATCCTCTCAGTCCCAAGTGTCCAGCCTTATGCCACATCCAGCTGTCATTGTAGATAGGGTCTTTCCAGGTTTCCTCAGACACCCTGAAGGAATTGTAAAGAATTTCGCTGTTTTTTGGTTTTGCTTTTGAAATTCCTTTTTAGAGTGGGTTTGAGCTGATTCTCGCTGCCATGTTTATGCCACTCTAGACACACTTGATTCCCTTATGGAGACATATCAATACATAGGTTTTAAGATTCTTACTATTCAGATATATTCCTCTGCGGGAAATATGGGGTTTTGAGTCTCTTTCACTGAGGAAGGTGTAGGTCTTGTCTATTGCAAAGTTGGTTTTTGAAACGGTCCCTGTGCTTATATGAAACTCTGGTTTTATGCATCACCGCACCTCTCCATCCCCTTTATGCAGGCATAAGAGTGTTTTCTAAATGTGAGACTCTGTTCTCTTTCCTAACTCAGTTCACGTGTAGCCATGTTTACAGGATCTTCATAAGTGATATCTTATGATAAGTTTCTTTTTCTGTGAGACTTATTTCACTTAGAATCATCGTACCTGAATCCACTCACTTTGCTTCTACTGGTCTTATGACATTGATTTCATGGCTGAGGAATATTCCATCGTACGTAAGTACCACAATGTTTTGAACCATTTTTATATTTCCTGGGATATTTAAGGTGTACCCAAGTTGAGGTTCTTGTAGTCAGTGCAGCCCTAAATTTGGAGGTGGCTCTTTCTTATTGATTTTCAGTTTTCCCAAGGTATATTCCCTAGACTGGAAGTGGCCTTGGCTCTGTAGCTCTGTTGTTTATTGTTTTAGGGAAGACAATGCACTCCTCCAGTGAGGCAGTTGGCAATTTACATCCCGCCCATCAGCATAACAAGGCTCCCTGTTCTCCAAGACCTGTCTTGCCTTTCTGGTTTTTACACATTTTGTGGATGTCCCTTTTGACCAGTGGGAAGTGATACTTCTTTGTAGTGCAGATTTGCATTGCCCGCTTGCTTCCTTGTCCAAAAAGGGCGTATGCGTTTTCTCCTGAATATATTCAGGAGCAAACGCATACGCCCTTTTTGGCCAAGTGCACCATTGTCCAAGTTGTGCCCCTCTTCCTGTGCTTTACAGGCGATTCCAAGGTACCTCTTGAAATCTGTTTCCTGCTATTTTGGCTCGCTTTCAAGTCCGCCTCGTTGACTTCCCTCAACAGATTTTTGGACGATAGTTGACCTTTATCACTCTGTCAGTTTGTGAATTGCTGTGCCCCTGAGCTCCATTTCTCAACTCGTTCTTTGTGAGCTGAACGCAAGTCCAAAATTTTGGATCATGTCCTATACTGGTTCCCGGTGGGTGGCTGAGACTTTGGTTAATTCTTCTTCCTGCCGGAAAATTAGAGTGACATGTGCCCGTCCAAATGCCTAACAGCTACTCTCTCCTGGGTTCTCCCTCGTCCCTTCCATCCTCTGCCAAATTGGGAACCTGTGCAAACCAGGAGGTTAAAGGGCCTGTCTCTCCAAGTTGGGAGATTGATAGTAAGGCAGTTGGAAAGTCAAACTGGAGCACCAGGAGAGGGACTATTCGTTGAGTTTTAGAAACCTTTCGTATTCACAGTGTGTACATTCTCTAGGTTTCCTGTACATGTTATAGCTGTAGTAATATTCCCTTCAACCTGGAGAGTTGGGACCCATGGAATGGGGGCCATGCATTATTGCTTGAAAGGGTCTGCATTTGCTCACCCAATCTCACCAATCCTCTCAGTCCCAAGTGTCCAGCCTTATGCCACAACCAGCTGTCATTGTAGATAGGGTCTTTCCAGGTTTCCTCAGACACTCTGAAGGAATTGTAAAGAATTTCCCTGTTTTTTGGTTTTGCTTTTGAAATTCCTTTTTAGAGTGGGTTTGAGCTGATTCTCGCTGCCATGTTTATGCCACTCTAGACACACTTGATTCACTTATGGAAACATATCAATACATAGGTTTTAAGATTCTTTCTAGTCAGATATATTCCTCTGCGGGAAATATGGGGTTTTGAGTCTCTTTCACTGAGGAAGGTGTAGGTCTTGTCTATTCCAAAGTTGGTTTTTGAAACGGTCCCTGTGCTTATATCAAACTCTGGTTTTATGCATCACCGCACCTCTCCATCCCCTTTATGCAGGCATAAGAGTGTTTTCTAAATGTGAGACTCTGTTCTCTTTCCTAACTCAGTTCACGTGTAGCCATGTTTACAGGATCTTCATAAGTGATATCTTATGATAAGTTTCTTTTTCTGTGTGACTTATTTCACTTAGAATCATCGTACCTGAATCCACTCACTTTGCTGCTACTGTTCTTATGACATTGATTTCATGGCTAAGGGATATTCCATCGCACGTAAGTACCACAATGTTTTGAACCATTTTTATATTTCCTGGGATATTTAAGGTGTACCCAAGTTGAGGATCTTGTAGTCAGTGCAGCCTTAAATTTGGAGGTGGCTCTTTCTTATTGATTTTCAGTTTTCCCAAGGTATATTCCCTAGACTGGAAGTGGCCTTGGCTCTGTAGCTCTGTTGTTTACTTGTTTTAGGGAACACAATGCACTCCTCCAGTGAGGCAGTTGGCAATTTACATCCCGCCCATCAGCATAACAAGGCTCCAAGTTCTCCAGGGCCTGTCTTGCCTTTCTGGTTTTTACATATTTTGTGGATGTCCCTTTTGACCGGTGGGAAATGATACTTCTTTGTAGTGCAGATTTGCATTGCCCGCTTGCTTGCTTGGCCAAAAAGGGCGTATGCGTTTTCTCCTGAATATATTCAGGAGAAAACGCATACGCCCTTTTTGGCCAAGTGCACCATTGTCCAAGTTGTGCCCCTCTTCCTGTGCTTTACAGGCGATTCCAAGGTACCTCTTGAAATCTGTTTCCTGCTATTTTGCCTCGCTTTCAAGTCCGCCTCGTTGACTTTGCTCAACAGATTTTTGGAGGATAGTTGTCCTTTATCACTCTGCCAGTTTGTGAATTGCTGTGCCCCTGAGCTCCATTTCTCAACTCGTTTTTTGTGAGCTGAACGCAAGTCCAAAATTTTGGATCATGTCCTATACTGGTTCCCGGTGGGTGGCTGAGACTTTGGTTAATTCTTCTTCCTGCCGGGAAATTAGAGTGGCATGTGCCCGTCCAAATGCCTAACAGCTACTCTCTCATGGGTTCTCCCTCGTCCCTTCCATCCTCTGCCAAATTGGGAACCTGTGCAAACCAGGAGGTTAAAGGGCCTGTCTCTCCAAGTTGGGAGATTGATAGTAAGGCAGTTGGAAAGTCAAACTGGAGCACCAGGAGAGGGACTATTCGTTGAGTTTTAGAAACCTTTCGTATTCACAGTGTGTACATTCTCTAGGTTTCCTGTACATGTTATAGCTGTAGTAATATTCCCTTCAACCTGGAGAGTTGGGACCCATGGAATGGGGGCCATGCATTATTGCTTGAAAGGGTCTGCATTTGCTCACCCAATCTCACCAATCCTCTCAGTCCCAAGTGTCCAGCCTTATGCCACATCCAGCTGTCATTGTAGATAGGGTCTTTCCAGGTTTCCTCAGACACCCTGAAGGAATTGTAAAGAATTTCCCTGTTTTTTGGTTTTGCTTTTGAAATTCCTTTTTAGAGTGGGTTTGAGCTGATTCTCGCTGCCATGTTTATGCCACTCTAGACACACTTGATTCCCTTATGGAGACATATCAATACATAGGTTTTAAGATTCTTACTAGTCAGATATATTCCTCTGCGGGAAATATGGGGTTTTGAGTCTCTTTCACTGAGGAAGGTGTAGGTCTTGTCTATTCCAAAGTTGGTTTTTGAAACGGTCCCTGTGCTTATATCAAACTCTGGTTTTATGCATCACCGCACCTCTCCATCCCCTTTATGCAGGCATAAGAGTGTTTTCTAAATGTGAGACTCTGTTCTCTTTCCTAACTCAGTTCACGTGTAGCCATGTTTACAGGATCTTCATAAGTGATATCTTATGATAAGTTTCTTTTTCTGTGAGACTTATTTCACGTAGAATCATCGTACCTGAATCCACTCACTTTGCTGCTACTGGTCTTATGACATTGATTTCATGGCTGAGGAATATTCCATCGTACGTAAGTACCACAGTGTTTTGAACCATTTTTATATTTCCTGGGATATTTAAGGTGTACCCAAGTTGAGGTTCTTGTAGTCAGTGCAGCCCTAAATTTGGAGGTGGCTCTTTCTTATTGATTTTCAGTTTTCCCAAGGTATATTCCCTAGACTGGAAGTGGCCTTGGCTCTGTAGCTCTGTTGTTTACTTGTTTTAGGGAACACAATGCACTCCTCCAGTGAGGCAGTTGTCAATTTACATCCCGCCCATCAGCATAACAAGGCTCCCAGTTCTCCAGGGCCTGTCTTGCCTTTCTGGTTTTTACACATTTTGTGGATGTCCCTTTGGACCGGTGGGAAGTGATACTTCTTTGTAGTGCAGATTTGCATTGCCCTCTTGCTTGCTGGGCCAAAAAGGGCGTATGCGTTTTCTCCTGAATATATTCAGGAGAAAACGCATACGCCCTTTTTGGCCAAGTGCACCATTGTCCAAGTTGTGCCCCTCTTCCTGTGCTTTACAGGCGATTCCAAGGTACCTCTTGAAATCTGTTTCCTGCTATTTTGCCTCGCTTTCAAGTCCGCCTCGTTGACTTCCCTCAACAGATTTTGGGACGATAGTTGTCCTTTATCACTCTGCCAGTTTGTGAATTGCTGTGCCCCTGAGCTCCATTTCTCAACTCGTTTTTTGTGAGCTGAACGCAAGTCCAAAATTTTGGATCATGTCCTATACTGGTTCCCGGTGGGTGGCTGAGACTTTGGTTAATTCTTATTCCTGCCGGGAAGTTAGAGTGACATGTGCCCGTCCAAATGCCTAACAGCTACTCTCTCATGGGTTCACCCTCGTCCCTTCCATCCTCTGCCAAATTGGGAACATGTGCAAACCAGGAGGTTAAAGGGCCTGTCTCTCTAAGTTGGGAGATTGATAGTAAGGCAGTTGGAAAGTCAAACTGGAGCACCAGGAGAGGGACTATTCGTAGAGTTTTAGAAACCTTTCGTATTCACAGTGTGTACATTCTCTAGGTTTCCTGTACATGTTATAGCTGTAGTAATATTCCCTTGAACCTGGAGAGTTGGGACCCATGGAATGGGGGCCATGCATTATTGCTTGAAAGGGTCTGCATTTGCTCAACCAATCTCACCAATCCTCTCAGTCCCAAGTGTCCAGCCTTATGCCACATCCAGCTGTCATTGTAGATAGGGTCTTTCCAGGTTTCCTCAGACACCCTGAAGGAATTGTAAAGAATATCCCTGTGTTTTGGTTTTGCTTTTGAAATTCCTTTTTAGAGTGGGTTTGAGCTGATTCTCGCTGCCATGTTTATGCCACTCTAGACACACTTGATTCCCTTATGGAGACATATCAATACATAGGTTTTAAGATTCTTACTAGTCAGATATATTCCTCTGCGGGAAATATGGGGTTTTGAGTCTCTTTCACTGAGGAAGGTGTAGGTCTTGTCTATTGCAAAGTTGGTTTTTGGAACGGTCCCTGTGCTTATATCAAACTCTGGTTTTATGCATCACCCCACCTCTCCTTCCCCTTTATGCAGGCATAAGAGTGTTTTCTAAATGTGAGACTCTGTTCTCTTTCCTAACTCAGTTCACGTGTAGCCATGTTTACAGGATCTTCATAAGTGATATCTTATGATAAGTTTCTTTTTCTGTGTGACTTATTTCACTTAGAATCATCATACCTGAATCCACTCACTTTGTTGCTACTGGTCTTATGACATTGATTTCATGGCTGAGGAATATTCCATCGTACGTAAGTACCACAATGTTTTGAACCATTTTTATATTTCCTGGGATATTTAAGGTGTACCCAAGTTGAGGTTCTTGTAGTCAGTGCAGCCCTAAATTTGGAGGTGGCTCTTTCTTATTGATTTTCAGTTTTCCCAAGGTATATTCCCTAGACTGGAAGTGGCCTTGGCTCTGTAGCTCTGTTGTTTACTTGTTTTAGGGAACACAACGCACTCCTCCAGTGAGGCAGTTGGCAATTTACATCCCGCCCATCAGCATAACAAGGCTCCCTGTTCTCCAAGGCCTGTCTTGCCTTTCTGGTTTTTACACATTTTGTGGATGTCCCTTTTGACCGGTGGGAAGTGATACTTCTTTGTAGTGCAGATTTGCATTGCCCGCTTGCTTGCTTGGCCAAAATGGGCGTATGCGTTTTCTCCTGAATATATTCAGGAGAAAACGCATACGCCCTTTTTGGCCAAGTGCATCATTTTCCAAGTTGTGCCCCTCTTCCTGTGCTTTACAGGCGATTCCAAGGTACCTCTTGAAATCTGTTTCCTGCTATTTTGCCTCGCTTTCAAGTCCGCCTCGTTGACTTCCCTCAACAGATTTTTGGACGATAGTTGTCCTTTATCACTCTGCCAGTTTGTGAATTGCTGTGCCCCTGAGTTCCATTTCTCAACTCGTTCTTTGTGAGCTGAACGCAAGTCCAAAATTTTGGATCATGTCCTATACTGGTTCCCGGTGGGTGGCTGAGACTTTGGTTAATTCTTCTTCCTGCCGGGAAATTAGAGTGACATGTGCCCCTCCAAATGCCTAACAGCTACTCTCTCATGGGTTCTCCAACGTCCCTTCCATCCTCTGCCAAATTGGGAACCTGTGCAAACCAGGAGGTTAAAGGGCCTGTCTCTCCAAGTTGGGAGATTGATAGTAAGGCAGTTGGAAAGTCAAACTGGAGCACCAGGAGAGGGACTATTCGTTGAGTTTTAGAAACCTTTCGTATTCACAGTGTGTACATTCTCTAGGTTTCCTGTACATGTTATAGCTGTAGTAATATTCCCTTGAACCTGGAGAGTTGGGACCCATGGAATGGGGGCCATGCATTATTACTTGAAAGGGTCTGCATTTGCTCACCCAATCTCACCAATCCTCTCAGTCCCAAGTGTCCAGCCTTATGCCACATCCAGCTGTCATTGTAGATAGGGTCTTTCCAGGTTTCCTCAGACACCCTGAAGGAATTGTAAAGAATTTCCCTGTTTTTTGGTTTTGCTTTTGAAATTCCTGTTTAGAGTGGGTTTGAGCTGATTCTCGCTGCCATGTTTATGCCACTCTAGACACACTTGATTCCCTTATGGAGACATATCAATACATAGGTTTTAAGATTCTTTCTAGTCAGATATATTCCTCTGCGGGAAATATGGGGTTTTGAGTCTCTTTCACTGAGGAAGGTGTAGGTCTTGTCTATTCCAAAGTTGGTTTTTGAAACGGTCCCTGTGCTTATATCAAACTCTGGTTTTATGCATCACCCCACCTCTCCTTCCCCTTTATGCAGGCATAAGAGTGTTTTCTAAATGTGAGACTCTGTTCTCTTTCCTAACTCAGTTCACGTGTAGCCATGTTTACAGGATCTTCATAAGTGATATCTTATGATAAGTTTCATTTTGTGTGTGACTTATTTCACTTAGAATCATCGTACCTGAATCCACTCACTTTGCTGCTACTGGTCTTATGACATTGATTTCATGGCTGAGGAATATTCCATCGTACGTAAGTACCACAATGTTTTGAACCATTTTTATATTTCCTGGGATATTTAAGGTGTACCCAAGTTGAGGTTCTTGTAGTCAGTGCAGCCCTAAATTTGGAGGTGGCTCTTTCTTATTGATTTTCAGTTTTCCCAAGGTATATTCCCTAGACTGGAAGTGGCCTTGGCTCTGTAGCTCTGTTGTTTACTTGTTTTAGGGAACACAATGCACTCCTCCAGTGAGGCAGTTGGCAATTTACATCCCGCTCATCAGCATAACAAGGCTCCCTGTTCTCCAAGGCCTGTCTTGCCTTTCTGGTTTTTACACATTTTGTGGATGTCCCTTTTGACCGGTGGGAAGTGATACTTCTTTGTAGTGCAGATTTGCATTGCCCGCTTGCTTGCTTGGCCAAAAAGGGCGTTTGCGTTTTCTCCTGAATATATTCAGGAGAAAACGCATACGCCCTTTTTGGCCAAGTGCACCATTGTCCAAGTTGTGCCCCTCTTCCTGTGCTTTACAGGCGATTCCAAGGTACCTCTTGAAATCTGTTTCCTGCTATTTTGCCTCGCTTTCAAGTCCGCCTCGTTGACTTCCCTCAACACATTTTTGGACGATAGTTGTCCTTTATCACTCTGCCAGTTTGTGAATTGCTGTGCCCCTGAGCTCCATTTCTCAACTCGTTTTTTGTGAGCTGAACACAAGTCCAAAATTTTGGATCATGTCCTATACTGGTTCCCGGTGGGTGGCTGAGACTTTGGTAAATTCTTCTTCCTGCCGGGAAATTAGAGTGGCATGTGCCCATCCAAATGCCTAACAGCCACTCTCTCATGGGTTCTCCCTCATCCCTTCCATCCTCTGCCAAATTGGGAACCTGTGCCAACCAGGAGGTTAAAGGGCCTGTCTCTCCAAGTTGGGAGATTGATAGTAAGGCAGTTGGAAAGTCAAACTGGAGCACCAGGAGAGGGACTATTCGTTGAGTTTTAGAAACCTTTCGTATTCACAGTGTGTACATTTTCTAGGTTTCCTGTACATGTTATAGCTGTAGTAATATTCCCTTGAACCTGGAGAGTTGGGACCCATGGAATGGGGGCCATGCATTATTGCTTGAAAGGGTCTGCATTTGCTCACCCAATCTCACCAATCCTCTCAGTCCCAAGTGTCCAGCCTTATGCCACATCCAGCTGTCATTGTAGATAGGGTCTTTCCAGGTTTCCTCAGACACCCTGAAGGAATGGTAAAGAATTTCCCTGTTTTTTGGTTTTGCTTTTGAAATTCCTTTTTAGAGTGGGTTTGAGCTGATTCTCGCTGCCATGTTTATGCCACTCTAGACACACTTGATTCCCTTATGGAGACATATCAATACATAGGTTTTAAGATTCTTACTAGTCAGATATATTCCTCTGCGGGAAATATGGGGTTTTGAGTCTCTTTCACTGAGGAAGGTGTAGGTCTTGTCTATTCCAAAGTTGGTTTTTGAAACGGTCCCTCTGCTTATATCAAACTCTGGTTTTATGCATCACCGCACCTCTCCATCCCCTTTATGCATGCATAAGAGTGTTTTCTAAATGTGAGACTCTGTTCTCTTTCCTAACTCAGTTCACGTGTAGCCATGTTTACAGGATCTTCATAAGTGATATCTTATGATAAGTTTCTTTTTCTGTGAGACTTATTTCACTTAGAATCATCGTACCTGAATCCACTCACTTTGCTGCTACTGGTCTTATGACATTGATTTCATGGCTGAGGAATATTCCATCGTACGTAAGTACCACAATGTTTTGAACCATTTTTATATTTCCTGGGATATTTAAGGTGTACCCAAGTTGAGGTTCTTGTAGTCAGTGCAGCCCTAAATTTGGAGGTGGCTCTTTCTTATTGATTTTCAGTTTTCCCAAGGTATATTCCCTAGACTGGAAGTGGCCTTGGCTCTGTAGCTCTGTTGTTTACTTGTTTTAGGGAACACAATGCACTCCTCCAGTGAGGCAGTTGGCAATTTACATCCCGCCCATCAGCATAACAAGGCTCCCTGTTCTCCAAGGCCTGTCTTGCCTTTCTGGTTTTTACACATTTTGTGGATGTCCCTTTTGACCGGTGGGAAGTGATACTTCTTTGTAGTGCAGATTTGCATTGCCCGCTTGCTTGCTTGGCCAAAAAGGGCGTATGCGTTTTCTCCTGAATATATTCAGGAGAAAACGCATACGCCCTTTTTGGCCAAGTGCATCATTTTCCAAGTTGTGCCCCTCTTCCTGTGCTTTACAGGCGATTCCAAGGTACCTCTTGAAATCTGTTTCCTGCTATTTTGCCTCGCTTTCAAGTCCGCCTCGATGACTTCCCTCAACAGATTTTTGGACGATAGTTGTCCTTTATCACTCTGCCAGTTTGTGAATTGCTGTGCCCCTGAGCTCCATTTCTCAACTCGTTCTTTGTGAGCTGAACGCAAGTCCAAAATTTTGGATCATGTCCTATACTGGTTCCCGGTGGGTGGCTGAGACTTTGGTTAATTCTTCTTCCTGCCGGGAAATTAGAGTGACATGTGCCCGTCCAAATGCCTAACAGCTACTCTCTCATGGGTTCTCCCTCGTCCCTTCCATCCTCTGCCAAATTGGGAACCTGTGCAAACCAGGAGGTTAAAGGGCCTGTCTCTCCAAGTTGGGAGATTGATAGTAAGGCAGTTGGAAAGTCAAACTGGAGCACCAGGAGAGGGACTATTCGTTGAGTTTTAGAAACCTTTCGTATTCACAGTGTGTACATTCTCTAGGTTTCCTGTACATGTTATAGCTGTAGTAATATTCCCTTCAACCTGGAGAGTTGGGACCCATGGAATGGGGGCCATGCATTATTGCTTAAAAGGGTCTGCATTTGCTCACCCAATCTCACCAATCCTCTCAGTCCCAAGTGTCCAACCTTATGCCACATCCAGCTGTCATTGTAGATAGGGTCTTTCCAGGTTTCCTCAGACACCCTGAAGGAATTGTAAAGAATTTCCCTGTTTTTTGGTTTTGCTTTTGAAATTCCTTTTTAGAGTGGGTTTGAGCTGATTCTCGCTGCCATGTTTATGCCACTCTAGACACACTTGATTCCCTTATGGAGACATATCAATACATAGGTTTTAAGATTCTTTCTAGTCAGATATATTCCTCTGCGGGAAATATGGGGTTTTGAGTCTCTTTCACTGAGGAAGGTGTAGGTCTTGCCTATTCCAAAGTTGGTTTTTGAAACGGTCCCTGTGCTTATATCAAACTCTGGTTTTATGCATCACCCCACCTCTCCTTCCCCTTTATGCAGGCATAAGAGTGTTTTCTAAATGTGAGACTCTGTTCTCTTTCCTAACTCAGTTCACGTGTAGCCATGTTTACAGGATCTTCATAAGTGATATCTTATGATAAGTTTCTTTTTCTGTGTGACTTATTTCACTTAGAATCATCGTACCTGAATCCACTCACTTTGCTGCTACTGGTCTTATGACATTGATTTCATGGCTGAGGAATATTCCATCTTACGTAAGTACCACAAGGTTTGAACCATTTTTATATTTCCTGGGATATTTAAGGTGTACCCAAGTTGAGGTTCTTGTAGTCAGTGCAGCCCTAAATTTGGAGGTGGCTCTTTCTTATTGATTTTCAGTTTTCCCAAGGTATATTCCCTAGACTGGAAGTGGCCTTGGCTCTGTAGCTCTGTTGTTTACTTGTTTTAGGGAACACAATGCACTCCTCCAGTGAGGCAGATGGCAATTTACATCCCGCCCATCAGCATAACAAGGCTCCCTCTTCTCCAAGGACTCTCTTGCCTTTCTGGTTTTTACACATTTTGTGGATGTCCCTTTTGAACGGTGGGAAGTGATACTTCTTTGTAGTGCAGATTTGCATTGCCCGCTTGCTTGCTTGGCCAAAAAGGGCATATGCGTTTTCTCCTGAATATATTCAGGAGAAAACGCATACGCCCTTTTTGGCCAAGTGCATCATTGTCCAAGTTGTGCCCCTCTTCCTGTGCTTTACAGGCGATTCCAAGGTACCTCTTGAAATCTGTTTCCTGCTATTTTGCCTCGCTTTCAAGTCCGCCTCGTTGACTTCCCTCAACAGATTTTTGGACGATAGTTGTCCTTTATCACTCTGCCAGTTTGTGAATTGCTGTGCCCCTGAGCTCCATTTCTCAACTCGTTCTTTGTGAGCTTAACACAAGTCCAAAATTTTGGATCATGTCCTATACTGGTTCCCGGTGGGTGGCTGAGACTTTGGTTAATTCTTCTTCCTGCCGGGAAATTAGAGTGACATGTGCCCGTCCAAATGCCTAACAGCTACTCTCTCATGGGTTCTCCCTCGTCCCTTCCATCCTCTGCCAAATTGGGAACCTGTGCAAACCAGGAGGTTAAAGGGCCTGTCTCTCCAAGTTGGGAGATTGATAGTAAGGCAGTTGGAAAGTCAAACTGGAGCACCAGGAGAGGGACTATTCGTTGAGTTTTAGAAACCTTTCGTATTCACAGTGTGTACATTCTCTAGGTTTCCTGTACATGTTATAGCTGTAGTAATATTCCCTTCAACCTGGAGAGTTGGGACCCATGGAATGGGGGCCATGCATTATTGCTTGAAAGGGTCTGCATTTGCTCACCCAATCTCACCAATCCTCTCAGTCCCAAGTGTCCAGCCTTATGCCACATCCAGCTGTCATTGTAGATAGGGTCTTTCCAGGTTTCCTCAGACACCCTGAAGGAATTGTAAAGAATTTCCCTGTTTTTTGGTTTTGCTTTTGAAATTCCTTTTTAGAGTGGGTTTGAGCTGATTCTCGCTGCCATGTTTATGCCACTCTAGACACACTTGATTCCCTTATGGAGACATATCAATACATAGGTTTTAAGATTCTTACTAGTCAGATATACTCCTCTGCGGGAAATATGGGGTTTTGAGTCTCTTTCACTGAGGAAGGTGTAGGTCTTGTCTATTCCAAAGTTGGTTTTTGAAACGGTCCCTGTGCTTATATCAAACTCTGGTTTTATGCATCACCGCACCTCTCCATCCCCTTTATGCAGGCATAAGAGTGTTTTCTAAATGTGAGATTCTGTTCTCTTTACTAACTCAGTTCACGTGTAGCCATGTTTACAGGATCTTCATAAGTGATATCTTATGATAAGTTTCTTTTTCTGTGAGACTTATTTCACTTAGAATCATCGTACCTGAATCCACTCACTTTGCTGCTACTGGTCTTATGACATTGATTTCATGGCTGAGGAATATTCCATCGTACGTAAGTACCACAATGTTTTGAACCATTTTTATATTTCCTGGGATATTTAAGGTGTACCCAAGTTGAGGTTCTTGTAGTCAGTGCAGCCATAATTTGGAGGTGGCTCTTTCTTATTGATTTTCAGTTTTCCCAAGGTATATTCCCTAGACTGGAAGTGCGCTTGGCTCTGTAGCTCTGTTGTTTACTTGTTTTAGGGAACACAATGCACTCCTCCAGTGAGGCAGTTGGCAATTTACATCCCGCCCATCAGCATAACAAGGCTCCCTGTTCTCCAGGGCCTGTCTTGCCTTTCTGGTTTTTACACATTTTGTGGATGTCCCTTTTGACCGGTGGGAAGTGATACTTCTTTGTAGTGAAGATTTGCATTGCCCGCTTGCTTATTTGGCCAAAAAGGGCGTATGCGTTTTCTCCTGAATATATTCAGGAGAAAACGCATACGCCCTTTTTGGCCAAGTGCATCATTGTCCAAGTTGTGCCCCTCTTCCTGTGCTTTACAGGCGATTCCAACGTACCTCTTGAAATCTGTTTCCGGCTATTTTGCCTCACTTTCAAGTCCCCCTCGTTCACTTCCCTCAACAGATTTTTGGACGATAGTTGTCCTTTATCACTCTGCCAGTTTGTGAATTGCTGTGCCCCTGAGCTCCATTTCTCAACTCGTTTTTTGTGAGCTGAACGCAAGTCCAAAATTTTGGATCATGTCCTATACTGGTTCCCGGTGGGTGGCTGAGACTTTGGTTAATTCTTCGTACTGCCGGGAAATTAGAGTGACATGTGCCCATCCAAATGCCTAACAGCTACTCTCTCATGGGTTCTCCCTCGTCCCTTCCATCCTCTGCCAAATTGGGAACCTGTGCAAACCAGGAGGTTAAAGGGCCTGTCTCTCCAAGTTGGGAGATTGATAGTAAGGCAGTTGGAAAGTCAAACTGGAGCACCAGGAGAGGGACTATTCGTTGAGTTTTAGAAACCATTCGTATTCACTGTGTGTACATTCTCTAGGTTTCCTGTACATGTTATAGCTGTAGTAATATTCCCTTCAACCTGGAGAGTTGGGACCCATGGAATGGGGGCCATGCATTATTGCTTGAAAGGGTCTGCATTTGCTCACCCAATCTCACCAATCCTCTCAGTCCCAAGTGTCCAGCCTTATGCCACATCCAGCTGTCATTGTAGATAGGGTCTTTCCAGGTTTCCTCAGACACCCTGAAGGAATTGTAAAGAATTTCCCTGTTTTTTGGTTTTGCTTTTGAAATTCTTTTTTAGAGTGGGTTTGAGCTGATTCTCGCTGCCATGTTTATGCCACTCTAGACACACTTGTTTCCCTTATGGAGACATATCAATACATAGGTTTTAAGATTCTTACTAGTCAGATATATTCCTCTGCGGGAAATATGGGGTTTTGAGTCTCTTTCACTGAGGAAGGTGTAGGTCTTGTCTATTCCAAAGTTGGTTTTTGAAACGGTCCCTGTGCTTATATCAAACTCTGGTTTTATGCATCACCCCACCTCTCCTTCCCCTTTATGCAGGCATAAGAGTGTTTTCTAAATGTGAGACTCTGTTCTCTTTCCTAACTCAGTTCACGTGTAGCCATGTTTACAGGATCTTCATAAGTGATATCTTATGATAAGTTTCTTTTTCTGTGTGACATATTTCACTTAGAATCATCGTACCTGAATCCACTCACTTTGCTGCTACTGGTCTTATGACATTGATTTCATGGCTGAGGGATATCCCATCGTACGTAAGTACCACAATGTTTTGAACCATTTTTATATTTCCTGGGATATTTAAGGTGTACCCAAGTTGAGGATCTTGTAGTCAGTGCAGCCCTAAATTTGGAGATGGCTCTTTCTTATTGATTTTCAGTTTTCCCAAGGTATATTCCCTAGACTGGAAGTGGCCTTGGCTCTGTAGCTCTGTTGTTTACTTGTTTTAGGGAACACAATGCACTCCTCCAGTGAGGCAGTTGGCAATTTACATCCCGCCCATCAGCATAACAAGGCTCCCAGTTCTCCAGGGCCTGTCTTGCCTTTCTGGTTTTTACACATTTTGTGGATGTCCCTTTTGACCGGTGGGAAATGATACTTCTTTGTAGTGCAGATTTGCATTGCCCTCTTGCTTGCTTGGCCAAAAAGGGCGTATGCGTTTTCTCCTGAATATATTCAGGAGAAAACACATACGCCCTTTTTGGCCAAGTGCACCATTGTCCAAGTTGTGCCCCTCTTCCTGTGCTTTACAGGCGATTCCAAGGTACCTCTTGAAATCTGTTTCCTGCTATTTTGCCTCGCTTTCAAGTCCGCCTCGTTGACTTTCCTCAACAGATTTTTGGACGATAGTTGTCCTTTATCACTCTGCCAGTTTGTGAATTGCTGTGCCCCTGAGCTCCATTTCTCAACTCGTTTTTTGTGAGCTGAACGCAAGTCCAAAATTTTGGATCATGTCCTATACTGGTTCCTGGTGGGTGGCTGAGACTTTGGTTAATTCTTCTTCCTGCCGGGAAATTAGAGTGACATGTGCCCGTCCAAATGCCTAACAGCTACTCTCTCATGGGTTCTCCCTCGTCCCTTCCATCCTCTGCCAAATTGGGAACCTGTGCAAACCAGGAGGTTAAAGGGCCTGTCTCTCCAAGTTGGGAGATTGATAGTAAGGCAGTTGGAAAGTCAAACTGGAGCACCAGGAGAGGGACTATTCGTTGAGTTATAGAAACCTTTCGTATTCACTGTGTGTACATTCTCTAGGTTTCCTGTACATGTTATAGCTGTAGTAATATTCCCTTCAACCTGGAGAGTTGGGACCCATGGAATGGGGGCCATGCATTATTGCTTGAAAGGGTCTGCATTTGCTCACCCAATCTCACCAATCCTCTCAGTCCCAAGTGTCCAGCCTTATGCCACATCCAGCTGTCATTGTAGATAGGGTCTTTCCAGGTTTCCTCAGGCACCCTGAAGGAATTGTAAAGAATTTCCCTGTTTTTTGGTTTTGCTTTTGAAATTCCTTTTTAGAGTGGGTTTGAGCTGATTCTCGCTGCCATGTTTATGCCACTCTAGACACACTTGATTCCCTTATGGAGACAGATCAATACATAGGTTTTAAGATTCTTACTAGTCAGATATATTCCTCTGCGGGAAATATGGGGTTTTGAGTCTCTTTCACTGAGGAAGGTGTAGGTCTTGTCTATTCCAAAGTTGGTTTTTGAAACGGTCCCTGTGCTTATATCAAACTCTGGTTTTATGCATCACCGCACCTCTCCATCCCCTTTATGCAGGCATAAGAGTGTTTTCTAAATGTGAGACTCTGTTCTCTTTCCTAACTCAGTTCACGTGTAGCCATGTTTACAGGATCTTCATAAGTGATATCTTATGATAAGTTCTTTTTCTGTGAGACTTATTTCACTTAGAATCATCGTACCTGAATCCACTCACTTTGCTGCTACTGGTCTTATGACATTGATTTCATGGCTGAGGGATATTCCATCGTACGTAATTACCACAATGTTTTGAACAATTTTTATATTTCCTGGGATATTGAAGGTGTACCCAAGTTGAGGATCTTGTAGTCAGTGCAGCCCTAAATTTGGAGGTGGCTCTTTCTTATTGATTTTCAGTTTTCCCAAGGTATATTCCCTAGACTGGAAGTGGCCTTGGCTCTGTAGCTCTGTTGTTTACTTGTTTTAGGGAACACAATGCACTCCTCCAGTGAGGCAGTTGGCAATTTACATCCCGCCCATCAGCATAACAAGGCTCCCAGTTCTCCAGGGCCTGTCTTGCCTTTCTGGTTTTTACACATTTTGTGGATGTCCCTTTTGACTGGTGGGAAATGATACTTCTTTGTAGTGCAGATTTGCATTGCCCGCTTGCTTGCTTGGCCAAAACGGGCGTATGCGTTTTCTCCTGAATATATTCAGGAGAAAACGCATACGCCCTTTTTGGCCAAGTGCACCATTGTCCAAGTTGTGCCCCTCTTCCTGTGCTTTACAGGCGATTCCAAGGTACCTCTTGAAATCTGTTTCCTGCTATTTTGCCTCGCTTTCAAGTCCGCCTCGTTGACTTTCCTCAACAGATTTTTGGACGATAGTTGTCCTTTATCACTCTGCCAGTTTGTGAATTGCTGTGCCCCTGAGCTCCATTTCTCAACTCGTTTTTTGTGAGCTGAACGCAAGTCCAAAATTTTGGATCATGTCCTATACTGCTTCCCGGTGGGTGGCTGAGACTTTGGTTAATTCTTCTTCCTGCCGGGAAATTAGAGTGACATGTGCCCGTCCAAATGCCTAACAGCTACTCTCTCATGGGTTCTCCCTCGTCCCTTCCATCCCCTGCCAAATTGGGAACCTGTGCAAACCAGGAGGTTAAAGGGCCTGTCTCTCCAAGTTGGGAGATTGATAGTAAGGCAGTTGGAAAGTCAAACTGGAGCACCAGGAGAGGGACTATTCGTTGAGTTTTAGAAACCTTTCGTATTCACAGTGTGTACATTCTCTAGGTTTCCTGTACATGTTATAGCTGTAGTAATATTCCCTTCAACCTGGAGAGTTGGGACCCATGGAATGGGGGCCATGCATTATTGCTTGAAAGGGTGTGCATTTGCTCACCCAATCTCACCAATCCTCTCAGTACCAAGTGTCCATCCTTATGCCACATCCAGCTGTCATTGTAGATAGGGTCTTTCCAGGTTTCCTCAGACACCCTGAAGGAATTGTAAAGAATTTCGCTGTTTTTTGGTTTTGCTTTTGAAATTCCTTTTTAGAGTGGGTTTGAGCTGATTCTCGCTGCCGTGTTTATGCCACTCTAGACACACTTGATTCCCTTATGGAGACAGATCAATACATAGGTTTTAAGATTCTTACTAGTCAGATATATTCCTCTGCGGGAAATATGGGGTTTTGAGTCTCTTTCACTGAGGAAGGTGTAGGTCTTGTCTATTCCAAAGTTGGTTTTGGAAACGGTCCCTGTGCTTATATCAAACTCTGTTTTTATTCATCACCGCACCTCTCCATCCCCTTTATGCAGGCATAAGAGTGTTTTCTAAATGTGAGACTCTGTTCTCTTTCCTAACTCAGTTCACGTGTAGCCATGTTTACAGGATCTTCATAAGTGATATCTTATGATAAGTTTCTTTTTCTGTGAGACTTATTTCACTTAGAATCATCGTACCTGAATCCACTCACTTTGCTGCTACTGGTCTTATGACATTGATTTCATGGCTGAGGGATATTCCATCGTACGTAATTACCACAAGGTTTTGAACCATTTTTATATTTCCTGGGATATTTAAGGTGTACCCAAGTTGAGGATCTTGTAGTCAGTGCAGCCCTAAATTTGGAGGTGGCTCTTTCTTATTGATTTTCAGTTTTCCCAAGGTATATTCCCTAGACTGGAAGTGGCCTTGGCTCTGTAGCTCTGTTGTTTACTTGTTTTAGGGAACACAATGCACTCCTCCAGTGAGGCAGTTGTCAATTTACATCCCGCCCATCAGCATAACAAGGCTCCCAGTTCTCCAGGGCCTGTCTTGCCTTTCTGGTTTTTACACATTTTGTGGATGTCCCTTTTGACCGGTGGGAAATGATACTTCTTTGTAGTGCAGATTTGCATTGCCCGCTTGCTTGCTTGGCCAAAAAGGGCGTATGCCTTTTCTCCTGAATATATTCAGGAGAAAACACATACGCCCTTTTTGGCCAAGTGCACCATTGTCCAAGTTGTGCCCCTCTTCCTGTGCTTTACAGGCGATTCCAAGGTACCTCTTGAAATCTGTTTCCTGCTATTTTGCCTTGCTTTCAAGTCCGCCTCGTTGACTTTCCTCAACAGATTTTTGGACGATAGTTGTCCTTTATCACTCTGCCAGTTTGTGAATTGCTGTGCCCCTGAGCTCCATTTCTCAACTCGTTAATTGTGAGCTGAACGCAAGTCCAAAATTTTGGATCATGTCCTATACTACTTCCCGGTGGGTGGCTGAGACTTTGGTTAATTCTTCTTCCTGCCGGGAAATTAGAGTGACATGTGACCCTCCAAATGCCTAACAGCTACTCTCTCATGGGTTCTCCCTCGTCCCTTCCATCCTCTGCCAAATTGGGAACCTGTGCAAACCAGGAGGTTAAAGGGCCTGTCTCTCCAAGTTGGGAGATTGATAGTAAGGCAGTTGGAAAGTCAAACTGGAGCACCAGGAGAGGGACTATTCGTTGAGTTTTAGAAACCTTTCGTATTCACAGTGTGTACATTCTCTAGGTTTCCTGTACATGTTATAGCTGTAGTAATATTCCCTTCAACCTGGAGAGTTGGGACCCATGGAATGGGGGCCATGCATTATTGCTTGAAAGGGTCTGCATTTGCTCACCCAATCTCACCAATCCTCTCAGTCCCAAGTGTCCAGCCTTATGCCACATCCAGCTGTCATTGTAGATAGGGTCTTTCCAGGTTTCCTCAGACACCCTGAAGGAATTGTAAAGAATTTCCCTGTTTTTTGGTTTTGCTTTTGAAATTCCTTTTTAGAGTGGGTTTGAGCTGATTCTCGCTGCCATGTTTATGCCACTCTAGACACACTTGATTCCCTTATGGAGACAGATCAATACATAGGTTTTAAGATTCTTACTAGTCAGATATATTCCTCTGCGGGAAATACGGGGTTTTGAGTCTCTTTCACTGAGGAAGGTGTAGGTCTTGTCTATTCCAAAGTTGGTTTTTGAAACGGTCCCTGTGCTTATATCAAACTCTGGTTTTATGCATCACCGCACCTCTCCATCCCCTTTATCCAGGCATAAGAGTGTTTTCTAAATGTGAGACTCTGTTCTCTTTCCTAACTCAGTTCACGTGTAGCCATGTTTACAGGATCTTCATAAGTGATATCTTATGATAAGTTTCTTTTTCTGTGAGACTTATTTCACTTAGAATCATCGTACCTGAATCCACTCATTTTGCTGCTACTGGTCTTATGACATTGATTTCATGGCTGAGGGATATTCCATCGTACGTAATTACCACAATGTTTTGAACCATTTTTATATTTCCTGGGATATTTAAGGTGTACCCAAGTTGAGGATCTTGTAGTCAGTGCAGCCCTAAATTTGGACGTGGCTCTTTCTTATTGATTTTCAGTTTTCCCAAGGTATATTCCCTAGACTGGAAGTGGCCTTGGCTCTGTAGCTCTGTTGTTTACTTCTTTTAGGGAACAAAATGCACTCCTCCAGTGAGGCAGTTGGCAATTTACATCCCGCCCATCAGCATAACAAGGCTCCCTGTTCTCCAAGGCCTGTCTTGCCTTTCTGGTTTTTACACATTTTGTGGATGTCCCTTTTGACCGGTGGGAAGTGATACTTCTTTGTAGTGCAGATTTGCATTGCCTGCTTGCTTGCTTGGCCAAAAAGGGCGTATGCGTTTTCTCCTGAATATATTCAGGAGAAAACGCATACGCCCTTTTTGGCCAAGTGCACCATTGTCCAAGTTGTGCCCCTCTTCCTGTGTTTTACAGGCGATTCCAAGGTACCTCTTGAAATCTGTTTCCTGCTATTTGGCCTCGCTTTCAAGTCCGCCTCGTTGACTTTCCTCAACAGATTTTTGGACGATAGTTGTCCTTTATCACTCTGCCAGTTTGTGAATTGCTGTGCCCCTGAGCTCCATTTCTCAACTCGTTTTTTGGGAGCTGAACACAAGTCCAAAATTTTGGATCATGTCCTATACTGGTTCCCGGTGGGTGGCTGAGACTTTGGTTAATTCTTCTTCCTGCCGGGAAATTAGAGTGGCATGTGCCCGTCCAAATGCCTAACAGCTACTCTCTCATGGGTTCTCCCTCGTCCCTTCCATCCTCTGCCAAATTGGGAACCTGTGCCAACCAGGAGGTTAAAGGGCCTGTCTCTCCAAATTGGGAGATTGATAGTAAGGCAGTTGGAAAGTCAAACTGGAGCACCAGTAGAGGGACTATTCGTTGAGTTTTAGAAACCTTTCGTATTCACAGTGTGTACATTCTCTAGGTTTCCTGTACATGTTATAGCTGTAGTAATATTCCCTTCAACCTGGAGAGTTGGGACCCATGGAATGGGGGCCATGCATTATTGCTTGAAAGGGTCTGCATTTGCTCACGAAATCTCACCAATCCTCTCAGTCCCAAGTGTCCAGCCTTATGCCACATCCAGCTGTCATTGTAGATAGGGTCTTTCCAGGTTTCCTCAGACACCCTGAAGGAATTGTAAAGAATTTCCCTGTTTATTGGTTTTGCTTTTGAAATTCCATTTTAGAGTGGGTTTGAGCTGATTCTCGCTGCCATGTTTATGCCACTCTAGACACACTTGATTCCCTTATGGAGACCTATCAATACATAGGTTTTAAGATTCTTACTAGTCAGATATATTCCTCTGCGGGAAATATGGGGTTTTGAGTCTCTTTCACTGAGGAAGGTGTAGGTCTTGTCTATTCCAAAGTTGGTTTTTGAAACGGTCCCTGTGCTTATATCAAACTCTGGTTTTATGCATCACCCCACCTCTCCTTCCCCTTTATGCAGGCATAAGAGTGTTTTCTAAATGTGAGACTCTGTTCTCTTTCCTAACTCAGTTCACGTGTAGCCATGTTTACAGGATCTTCATAAGTGATATCTTATGATAAGTTTCTTTTTCTGTGTGACTTATTTCACTTAGAATCATCGTACCTGAATCCACTCACTTTGCTGCTACTGGTCTTATGACATTGATTTCATGGCTGAGGGATATCCCATCGTACGTAAGTACCACAATGTTTTGAACCATTTTTATATTTCCTGGGATATTTAAGGTGTACCCAAGTTGAGGATCTTGTAGTCAGTGCAGCCCTAAATTTGGAGGTGGCTCTTTCTTATTGATTTTCAGTTTTCCCAAGGTATATTCCCTAGACTGGAAGTGGCCTTGGCTCTGTAGCTCTGTTGTTTACTTGTTTTAGGGAACACAATGCACTCCTCCAGTGAGGCAGTTGTCAATTTACATCCCGCCCATCAGCATAACAAGGCTCCCAGTTCTCCAGGGCCTGTCTTGCCTTTCTGGTTTTTACACATTTTGTGGATGTCCCTTTTGACCGGTGGGAAATGATACTTCTTTGTAGTGCAGATTTGCATTGCCCTCTTGCTTGCTTGGCCAAAAAGGGCGTATGCCTTTTCTCCTGAATATATTCAGGAGAAAACACATACGCCCTTTTTGGCCAAGTGCACCATTGTCCAAGTTGTGCCCCTCTTCCTGTGCTTTACAGGCGATTCCAAGGTACCTCTTGAAATCTGTTTCCTGCTATTTTGCCTCGCTTTCAAGTCCGCCTCGTTGACTTCCCTCAACAGATTTTTGGACGATAGTTGTCCTTTATCACTCTGCCAGTTTGTGAATTGCTGTGCCCCTGAGCTCCATTTCTCAACTCGTTAATTGTGAGCTGAACGCAAGTCCAAAATTTTGGATCATGTCCTATACTGGTTCCCGGTGGGTGGCTGAGACTTTGGTTAATTCTTCTTCCTGCCGGGAAATTAGAGTGACATGTGACCCTCCAAATGCCTAACAGCTACTCTCTCATGGGTTCTCCCTCGTCCCTTCCATCCTCTGCCAAATTGGGAACCTGTGCAAACCAGGAGGTTAAAGGGCCTGTCTCTCCAAGTTGGGAGATTGATAGTAAGGCAGTTGGAAAGTCAAACTGGAGCACCAGGAGAGGGACTATTCGTTGAGTTTTAGAAACCTTTTGTATTCACAGTGTGTACATTCTCTAGGTTTCCTGTACATGTTATAGCTGTAGTAATATTCCCTTGAACCTGGAGAGTTGGGACCCATGGAATGGGGGCCATGCATTATTGCTTGAAAGGGTCTGCATTTGCTCACCCAATCTCACCAATCCTCTCAGTCCCAAGTGTCCAGCCTTATGCCACATCCAGCTGTCATTGTAGATAGGGTCTTTCCAGGTTTCCTCAGACACCCTGAAGGAATTGTAAAGAATTTCCCTGTTTTTTGGTTTTGCTTTTGAAATTCCTTTTTAGAGTGGGTTTGAGCTGATTCTCGCTGCCATGTTTATGCCACTCTAGACACACTTGTTTCCCTTATGGAGGCAGATCAATACATAGGTTTTAAGATTCTTACTAGTCAGATATATTCCTCTGCGGGAAATATGGGGTTTTGAGTCTCTTTCACTGAGGAAGGTGTAGGTCTTGTCTATAACAAAGTTGGTTTTTGGAACGGTCCCTGTGCTTATATCAAACTCTGGTTTTATGCATCACCCCACCTCTCCATCCCCTTTATGCAGGCATAAGAGTGTTTTCTAAATGTGAGACTCTGTTCTCTTTCCTAACTCAGTTCACGTGTAGCCATGTTTACAGGATCTTCATAAGTGATATCTTATGATAAGTTTCTTTTTCTGTGTGACTTATTTCACTTAGAATCATCGTACCTGAATCCACTCACTTTGCTGCTACTGGTCTTATGACATTGATTTCATGGCTGAGGAATATTCCATCGTACGTAAGTACCACAATGTTTTGAACCATTTTTATATTTCCTGGGATATTTAAGGTGTACCCAAGTTGAGGTTCTTGTAGTCAGTGCAGCCCTAAATTTGGAGGTGGCTCTTTCTTATTGATTTTCAGTTTTCCCAAGGTATATTCCCTAGACTGGATGTGGCCTTAGCTCTGTAGCTCTGTTGATTACTTGTTTTAGGGAACACAATGCACTCCTCCAGTGAGGCAGTTGGCAATTTACATCCCGCCCATCAGCATAACAAGGCTCCCTGTTCTCCAGAGCCTGTCTTGCCTTTCTGGTTTTTACACATTTTGTGGATGTCCCTTTTGACCGGTGGGAAGTGATACTTCTTTGTAGTGCAGATTTGCATTGCCCGCTTGCTTCCTTGGCCAAAAAGGGCGTATGCGTTTTCTCCTGAATATATTCAGGAGAAAACGCATACGCCCTTTTTGGCCAAGTGCATCATTGTCCAAGTTGTGCCCCTCTTCCTGTGCTTTACAGGCGATTCCAAGGTACCTCTTGAAATCTGTTTCCTGCTATTTTGCCTCACTTTCAAGTCCCCCTCGTTGACGTCCCTCAACAGATTTTTGGACGATAGTTGTCCTTTATCACTCTGCCAGTTTGTGAATTGCTGTGCCCCTGAGCTCCATTTCTCAACTCGTTTTTTGTGAGCTGAACGCAAGTCCAAAATTTTGGATCATGTCCTATACTGGTTCCCGGTGGGTGGCTGAGACTTTGGTTAATTCTTCGTACTGCCGGGAAATTAGAGTGACATGTACCCATCCAAATGCCTAACAGCTACTCTCTCATGGGTTCTCCCTCGTCCCTTCCATCCTCTGCCAAATTGGGAACCTGTGCAAACCAGGAGGTTAAAGGGCCTGTCTCTCCAAGTTGGGAGATTGATAGTAAGGCAGTTGGAAAGTCAAACTTGAGCACCAGGAGAGGGACTATTCGTTGAGTTTTAGAAACCATTCGTATTCACTGTGTGTACATTCTCTAGGTTTCCTGTACATGTTATAGCTGTAGTAATATTCCCTTCAACCTGGAGAGTTGGGACCCATGGAATGGGGGCCATGCATTATTGCTTGAAAGGGTCTGCATTTGCTCACCCAATCTCACCAATCCTCTCAGTCCCAAGTGTCCAGCCTTATGCCACATCCAGCTGTCATTGTATATAGGGTCTTTCCAGGTTTCCTCAGACACCCTGAAGGAATTGTAAAGAATTTCCCTGTTTTTTGGTTTTGCTTTTGAAATTCTTTTTTAGAGTGGGTTTGAGCTGATTCTCGCTGCCATGTTTATGCCACTCTAGACACACTTGATTCCCTTATGGAGACATATCAATACATAGGTTTTAAGATTCTTACTAGTCAGATATATTCCTCTGCGGGAAATATGGGGCTTTGAGTCTCTTTCACTGAGGAAGGTGTAGGTCTTGTCTATTCCAAAGTTGGTTTTTGAAACGGTCCCTCTGCTTATATCAAACTCTGGTTTTATGCATCACCCCACCTCTCCTTCCCATTTATGCAGGCATAAGAGTGTTTTCTAAATGTGAGACTCTGTTCTCTTTCCTAACTCAGTTCACGTGTAGCCATGTTTAAAGGATCTTCATAAGTGATATCTTATGATAAGTTTCTTTTTCTGTGTGACTTATTTCACTTAGAATCATCGTACCTGAATCCACTCACTTTGCTGCTACTGGTCTTATGACATTGATTTCATGGCTGAGGGATATCCCATCATACGTAAGTACCACAATGTTTTGAACCATTTTTATATTTCCTGGGATATTTAAGGTGTACCCAAGTTGAGGATCTTGTAGTAAGTGCACGCCTAAATTTGGAGGTGGCTCTTTCTTATTGATTTTCAGTTTTCCCAAGGTATATTCCCTAGACTGGAAGTGGCCTAGGCTCTGTAGCTCTGTTGTTTACTTGTTTTAGGGAACACAATGCACTCCTCCAGTGAGGCAGTTGGCAATTTATATCCCGCCCATCAGTATAACAAGGCTCCCTGTTCTCCAGGGCCTGTCTTGCCTTTCTGGTTTTTACACATTTTGTGGATGTCCCTTTTGACCGGTGGGAAGTGATACTTCTTTGTAGTGCAGATTTGCATTGCCCGCTTGCTTGCTTGGCCAAAATGGGCCTATGCGTTTTCTCCTGAATATATTCAAGAGAAAACGCATAGGCCCTTTTGGCCAAGTGCATCATTGTCCAAGTTGTGCCCCTCTTCCTGTGCTTTACAGGCAATTCCAAGGTACCTCTTGAAATCTGTTTCCTGCTATTTTGCCTCGCTTTCAAGTCCGCCTCGTTGACTTCCCTCAACAGAATTTTGGACGATAGTTGTCCTTTATCACTCTGCCAGTTTGTGAATTGCTGTGCCCCTGAGCTCCATTTCTCAACTCGTTCTTTGTGAGCTGAACGCAAGTCCAAAATTTTGGATCATGTCCTATACTGCTTCCCGGTGGGTGGCTGAGACTTTGGATAATTCTTCTTTCTGCCGGGAAATTAGAGTGGCATGTGCCCGTCCAAATGCCTAACAGCTACTCTCTCATGGGTTCTCCCTCGTCCCTTCCATCCTCTGCCAAATTGGGAACCTGTGCACACCAGGAGGTTAAAGGGCCTGTCTCTCCAAGTTGGGAGATTGATAGTAAGGCAGTTGGAAAGTCAAACTGGAGCACCAGGAGAGGGACTATTCGTTGAGTTTTAGAAACCTTTCGTATTCACAGTGTGTACATTCTCTAGGTTTCCTGTACAAGTTATAGCTGTAGTAATATTCCCTTGAACCTGGAGAGTTGGGACCCATGGAATGGGGGCCATGCATTATTGCTTGAAAGGGTCTGCATTTGCTCACCCAATCTCACCAATCCTCTCAGTCCCAAGTGTCCAGCCTTATGCCACATCCAGCTGTTATTGTAGATAGGGTCTTTCCAGGTTTCCTCAGACACCCTGAAGGAATTGTAAAGAATTTCCCTGTTTTTTGGTTTTGCTTTTGAAATTCCTTTTTAGAGTGGGTTTGAGCTGATTCTCGCTGCCATGTTTATGCCACTCTAGACACACTTGATTCCCTTATTGAGACATATCAATACATAGGTTTTAAGATTCTTACTAGTCAGATATATTCCTCTGCGGGAAATATGGGGTTTTGAGTCTCTTTCACTGAGGAAGGTGTAGTGCTTGTCTATTCCAAAGTTGGTTTTTGAAACGGTCCCTGTGCTTATATCAAACTCTGGTTTTATGCATCACCGCACCTCTCCATCCACTTTATGCAGGCATAAGAGTGTTTTCTAAATGTGAGACTCTGTTCTCTTTCCTAACTCAGTTCACGTGTAGCCATGTTTACAGAATCTTCATAAGTGATATCTTATGATAAGTTTCTTTTTCTGTGAGACTTATTTCACTTAGAATCATCGTACCTGAATCCACTCACTTTGCTGCTACTGGTCTTATGACATTGATTTCATGGCTGAGGGATATTCCATCGTACGTAAGTACCACAATGTTTTGAACCAGTTTTATATTTCCTGGGATATTTAAGGTGTACCCAAGTTGAGGATCTTGTAGTCAGTGCAGCCCTAAATTTGGACGTGGCTCTTTCTTATTGATTTTCAGTTTTCCCAAGGTATATTCCCTAGACTGGAAGTGGCCTTGGCTCTGTAGCTCTGTTGTTTACTTCTTTTTGGGAACACAATGCACTCCTCCAGTGAGGCAGTTGGCAATTTACATCCCGCCCATCAGCATAACAACACTCCCAGTTCTCCAGGGCCTGTCTTGCCTTTCTGGTTTTTACACATTTTGTGGATGTCCCTTTTGACCGGTGGGAAATGATACTTCTTTGTAGTGCAGATTTGCATTGCCCGCTTGCTTGCTTGGCCAAAAAGGGCGTATGCGTTTTCTCCTGAATATATTCAGGAGAAAACGCATACGCCCTTTTTGGCCAAGTGCATCATTGTCCAAGTTGTGCCCCTCTTCCTGTGCTTTACAGGCGATTCCAAGGTACCTCTTGAAATCCGTTTCCTGCTATTTTGCCTCGCTTTCAAGTCCGCCTCGTTGACTTCCCTCAACAGATTTTTGGACGATAGTTGTCCTTTATCACTCTGCCAGTTTGTGAATTGCTGTGCCCCTGAGCTCCATTTCTCAACTCGTTCTTTGTGAGCTGAACGCAAGTCCAAAATTTTGGATCATGTCCTATACTGGTTCCCGGTGGGTGGCTGAGACTTTGGTTAATTCTTCTTCCTGCCGGGAAATTAGAGTGGCATGTGCCCGTCCAAATGCCTAACAGCTACTCTCTCATGGGTTCTCCCTCGTCCCTTCCATCCTCTGCCAAATTGGGAACCTGTGCAAACCAGGAGGTTAAAGGGCCTGTCTCTCCAAGTTGGGAGATTGATAGTAAGGCAGTTGGAAAGTCAAACTGGAGCACCAGGAGAGGGACTATTCGTTGAGTTTTAGAAACCTTTCGTATTCACAGTGTGTACATTCTCTAGGTTTCCTGTACATGTTATAGCTGTAGTAATATTCCCTTGAACCTGGAGAGTTGGGACCCATGGAATGGTGGCCATGCATTATTGCTTGAAAGGGTCTGCATTTGCTCACCCAATCTCACCAATCCTCTCAGTCCCAAGTGTCCAGCCTTATGCCACATCCAGCTGTCATTGTAGATAGGGTCTTTCCAGGTTTCCTCAGACACCCTGAAGGAATTGTAAAGAATTTCCCTGTTTTTTGGTTTTGCTTTTGAAATTCCTTTTTAGAGTGGGTTTGAGCTGATTCTCGCTGCCATGTTTATGCCACTCTAGACACACTTGATTCCCTTATGGAGACATATCAATACATAGGTTTTAAGATTCTTATTAGTCAGATATATTCCTCTGCGGGAAATATGGGGTTTTGAGTCTCTTTCACTGAGGAAGGTGTAGTGCTTGTCTATTCCAAAGTTGGTTTTTGAAACGGTCCCTGTGCTTATATCAAACTCTGGTTTTATGCATCACCGCACCTCTCCATCCACTTTATGCAGGCATAAGAGTGTTTTCTAAATGTGAGACTCTGTTCTCTTTCCTAACTCAGTTCACGTGTAGCCATGTTTACAGAATCTTCATAAGTGATATCTTATGATAAGTTTCTTTTTCTGTGAGACTTATTTCACTTAGAATCATCGTACCTGAATCCACTCACTTTGCTGCTACTGGTCTTATGACATTGATTTCATGGCTGAGGGATATTCCATCGT
Organism: Mesoplodon densirostris; assembly: GCF_025265405.1. Lineage (NCBI taxonomy): Eukaryota > Metazoa > Chordata > Mammalia > Artiodactyla > Ziphiidae > Mesoplodon > Mesoplodon densirostris. Next base: position 8,258,281 of record NW_026778195.1, on the reverse strand, counting down.
ACGTAAGTACCACAATGTTTTGAACCAGTTTTATATTTCCTGGGATATTTAAGGTGTACCCAAGTTGAGGATCTTGTAGTCAGTGCAGCCCTAAATTTGGACGTGGCTCTTTCTTATTGATTTTCAGTTTTCCCAAGGTATATTCCCTAGACTGGAAGTGGCCTTGGCTCTGTAGCTCTGTTGTTTACTTCTTTTTGGGAACACAATGCACTCCTCCAGTGAGGCAGTTGGCAATTTACATCCCGCCCATCAGCATAACAACACTCCCAGTTCTCCAGGGCCTGTCTTGCCTTTCTGGTTTTTACACATTTTGTGGATGTCCCTTTTGACCGGTGGGAAATGATACTTCTTTGTAGTGCAGATTTGCATTGCCCGCTTGCTTGCTTGGCCAAAAAGGGCGTATGCGTTTTCTCCTGAATATATTCAGGAGAAAACGCATACGCCCTTTTTGGCCAAGTGCATCATTGTCCAAGTTGTGCCCCTCTTCCTGTGCTTTACAGGCGATTCCAAGGTACCTCTTGAAATCCGTTTCCTGCTATTTTGCCTCGCTTTCAAGTCCGCCTCGTTGACTTCCCTCAACAGATTTTTGGACGATAGTTGTCCTTTATCACTCTGCCAGTTTGTGAATTGCTGTGCCCCTGAGCTCCATTTCTCAACTCGTTCTTTGTGAGCTGAACGCAAGTCCAAAATTTTGGATCATGTCCTATACTGGTTCCCGGTGGGTGGCTGAGACTTTGGTTAATTCTTCTTCCTGCCGGGAAATTAGAGTGGCATGTGCCCGTCCAAATGCCTAACAGCTACTCTCTCATGGGTTCTCCCTCGTCCCTTCCATCCTCTGCCAAATTGGGAACCTGTGCAAACCAGGAGGTTAAAGGGCCTGTCTCTCCAAGTTGGGAGATTGATAGTAAGGCAGTTGGAAAGTCAAACTGGAGCACCTGGAGAGGGACTATTCGTTGAGTTTTAGAAACCTTTCGTATTCACAGTGTGTACATTCTCTAGGTTTCCTGTACATGTTATAGCTGTAGTAATATTCCCTTGAACCTGGAGAGTTGGGACCCATGGAATGGTGGCCATGCATTATTGCTTGAAAGGGTCTGCATTTGCTCACCCAATCTCACCAATCCTCTCAGTCCCAAGTGTCCAGCCTTATGCCACATCCAGCTGTCATTGTAGATAGGGTCTTTCCAGGTTTCCTCAGACACCCTGAAGGAATTGTAAAGAATTTCCCTGTTTTTTGGTTTTGCTTTTGAAATTCCTTTTTAGAGTGGGTTTGAGCTGATTCTCGCTGCCATGTTTATGCCACTCTAGACACACTTGATTCCCTTATGGAGACATATCAATACATAGGTTTTAAGATTCTTATTAGTCAGATATATTCCTCTGTGGGAAATATGGGGTTTTGAGTCTCTTTCACTGAGGAAGGTGTAGGTCTTGTCTATTCCAAAGTTGGTTTTTGAAACGGTCCCTGTGCTTATATCAAACTCTGGTTTTATGCATCACCCCACCTCTCCTTCCCCCTTAAGCAGGCATAAGAGTGTTCTCTAAATGTGAGACTCTGTTTTCTTTCCTAACTCAGTTCACGTGTAGCCATGTTTACAGGATCTTCATAAGTGATATCTTATGATAAGTTTCTTTTTCTGTGTGACTTATTTCACTTAGAATCATCGTACCTGAATCCACTCACTTTGCTGCTACTGGTCTTATGACATTGATTTCATGGCTGAGGGATATTCCATCGTACGTAATTACCACAATGTTTTGAACCATTTTTATATTTCCTGGGATATTTAAGGTGTACCCAAGTTGAGGATCTTGTAGTCAGTGCAGCCCTAAATTTGGACGTGGCTCTTTCTTATTGATTTTCAGTTTTCCCAAGGTATATTCCCTAGACTGGAAGTGGCCTTGGCTCTGTAGCTCTGTTGTTTACTTGTTTTAGGGAACACAATGCACTCCTCCAGTGAGGCAGTTGGCAATTTACATCCCGCCCATCAGCATAACAACGCTCCCAGTTCTCCAGGGCCTGTCTTGCCTTTCAGGTTTTTACACATTTTGTGGATGTCCCTTTTGACCGGTGGGAAATGATACTTCTTTGTAGTGCAGATTTGCATTGCCCGCTTGCTTGCTTGGCCAAAAAGGGCGTATGCGTTTTCTCCTGAATATATTCAGGAGAAAACGCATACGCCCTTTTTGGCCAAGTGCATCATTGTCCAAGTTGTGCCCCTCTTCCTGTGCTTTACAGGCGATTCCAAGGTACCTCTTGAAATCCGTTTCCTGCTATTTTGCCTCGCTTTCAAGTCCGCCTCGTTGACTTCCCTCAACAGATTTTTGGACGATAGTTGTCCTTTATCACTCTGCCAGTTTGTGAATTGCTGTGCCCCTGAGCTCCATTTCTCAACTCGTTCTTTGTGAGCTGAACGCAAGTCCAAAATTTTGGATCATGTCCTATACTGGTTCCCGGTGGGTGGCTGAGACTTTGGTTAATTCTTCTTCCTGCCGGGAAATTAGAGTGACATGTGCCCGTCCAAATGCCTAACAGCTACTCTCTCATGGGTTCTCCCTCGTCCCTTCCATCCTCTGCCAAATTGGGAACCTGTGCAAACCAGGAGGTTAAAGGGCCTGTCTCTCCAAGTTAGGAGATTGATAGTAAGGCAGTTGGAAAGTCAAACTGGAGCACCAGGAGAGGGACTATTCGTTGAGTTTTAGAAACCTTTCGTATTCACAGTGTGTACATTCTCTAGGTTTCCTGTACATGTTATAGCTGTAGTAATATTCCCTTCAACCTGGAGAGTTGGGACCCATGGAATGGGGGCCATGCATTATTGCTTGAAAGGGTCTGCATTTGCTCACCCAATCTCACCAATCCTCTCAGTCCCAAGTGTCCAGCCTTATGCCACATCCAACTGTCATTGTAGATAGGGTCTTTCCAGGTTTCCTCAGACACCCTGAAGGAATTGTAAAGAATTTCCCTGTTTTTTGGTTTTGCTTTTGAAATTCCTTTTTAGAGTGGGTTTGAGCTGATTCTCGCTGCCATGTTTATGCCACTCTAGACACACTTGATTCCCTTATGGAGACATATCAATACATAGGTTTTAAGATTCGTTCTAGTCAGATATATTCCTCTGTGGGAAATATGGGGTTTTGAGTCTCTTTCACAGGGGAAGGTGTAGGTCTTGTCTATTCCAAAGTTGGTTTTTGAAACGGTCACTGTGCTTATATCAGACTCTGGTTTTATGCATCACCCCACCTCTCCTTCCCCTTTATGCAGGCATAAGAGTGTTTTCTAAATGTGAGACTCTGTTCTCTTTCCTAACTCAGTTCACGTGTAGCCATGTTTACAGGATCTTCATAAGTGATATCTTATGATAAGTTTCTTTTTCTGTGTGACTTATTTCACTTAGAATCATCGTACCTGAATCCACTCACTTTGCTGCTACTGGTCTTATGACATTGATTTCATGGCTGAGGGATATTCCATCGTACGTAATTACCACAATGTTTTGAACCATTTTTATATTTCCTGGGATATTTAAGGTGTACCCAAGTTGAGGATCTTGTAGTCAGTGCAGCCCTAAATTTGGACGTGGCTCTTTCTTATTGATTTTCAGTTTTCCCAAGGTATATTCCCTAGACTGGAAGTGGCCTTGGCTCTGTAGCTCTGTTGTTTACTTGTTTTAGGGAACACAATGCACTCCTCCAGTGAGGCAGTTGGCAATTTACATCCCGCCCATCAGCATAACAAGGCTCCCAGTTCTCCAGGGCCTGTCTTGCCTTTCTGGTTTTTACACATTTTGTGGATGTCCCTTTTGACCGGTGGGAAATGATACTTCTTTGTAGTGCAGATTTGCATTGCCCGCTTGCTTGCTTGGCCAAAAAGGGCGTATGCGTTTTCTCCTGAATATATTCAGGAGAAAACGCATACGCACTTTTTGGCCAAGTGCATCATTGTCCAAGTTGTGCCCCTCTTCCTGTGCTTTACAGGCGATTCCAAGGTACCTCTTGAAATCCGTTTCCTGCTATTTTGCCTCGCTTTCAAGTCCGCCTCGTTGACTTCCCTCAACAGATTTTTGGACGATAGTTGTCCTTTATCACTCTGCCAGTTTGTGAATTGCTGTGCCCCTGAGCTCCATTTCTCAACTCGTTCTTTGTGAGCTGAACGCAAGTCCAAAATTTTGGATCATGTCCTATACTGGTTCCCGGTGGGTGGCTGAGACTTTGGTTAATTCTTCTTCCTGCCGGGAAATTAGTGTGACATGTGCCCGTCCAAATGCCTAACAGCTACTCTCTCATGGGTTCTCCCTCGTCCCTTCCATCCTCTGCCAAATTGGGAACCTGTGCAAACCAGGAGGTTAAAGGGCCTGTCTCTCCAAGTTGGGAGATTGATAGTAAGGCAGTTGGAAAGTCAAACTGGAGCACCAGGAGAGGGACTATTCGTTGAGTTTTAGAAACCTTTCGTATTCACAGTGTGTACATTCTCTAGGTTTGCTGTACATGTTATAGCTGTAGTAATATTCCCTTGAACCTGGAGAGTTGGGACCCATGGAATGGGGGCCATGCATTATTGCTTGAAAGGGTCTGCATTTGCTCACCCAATCTCACCAATCCTCTCAGTCCCAATTGTCCATCCTTATGCCACATCCAGCTGTCATTGTAGATAGGGTCTTTCCAGGATTCCTCAGACACCCTGAAGGAATTGTAAAGAATTTCCCTGTTTTTCGGTTTTGCTTTTGAAATTCCTTTTTAGAGTGGGTTTGAGCTGATTCTCGCTGCCATGTTTATGCCACTCTAGACACACTTGATTCCCTTATGGAGACATATCAATACATAGGTTTTAAGATTCTTTCTAGTCAGATATATTCCTCTGTGGGAAATATGGGGTTTTGAGTCTCTTTCACTGAGGAAGGTGTAGGTCTTGTCTATTCCAAAGTTGGTTTTTGAAACGGTCCCTGTGCTTATATCAAACTCTGGTTTTATGCATCACCCCACCTCTCCTTCCCCTTTATGCAGGCATAAGAGTGTTTTCTAAATGTGAGACTCTGTTCTCTTTCCTAACTCAGTTCACGTGTAGCCATGTTTACAGGATCTTCATAAGTGATATCTTATGATAAGTTTCTTTTTCTGTGTGACTTATTTCACTTAGAATCATCGTACCTGAATCCACTCACTTTGCTGCTACTGGTCTTATGACATTGATTTCATGGCTGAGGAATATTCCATCGTACGTAAGTACCACAATGTTTTGAACCAGTTTTATATTTCCTGGGATATTTAAGGTGTACCCAAGTTGAGGTTCTTGTAGTCAGTGCAGCCCTAAATTTGGAGGTGGCTCTTTCTTATTGATTTTCAGTTTTCCCAAGGTATATTCCCTAGACTGGAAGTGGCCTTGGCTCTGTAGCTCTGCTGTTTACTTGTTTTAGGGAACACAATGCACTCCTCCAGTGAGGCAGTTGGCAATTTACATCCCGCCCAGCAGCATAACAAGGCTCCCTGTTCTCCAAGGCCTGTCTTGCCTTTCTGGTTTTTACACATTTTGTGGATGTCCCTTTTGACCGGTGGGAAGTGATACTTCTTTGTAGTGCAGATTTGCGTTGCCCGCTTGCTTGCTTGGCCAAAAAGGGCGTATGCGTTTTCTCCTGAATATCTTCAGGAGAAAACGCATACGCCCTTTTTGGACAAGTGCACCATTGTCCAAGTTGTGCCCCTCTTCCTGTGCTTTACAGGCGATTCCAAGGTACCTCTTGAAATCTGTTTCCTGCTATTTTGGCTCGCTTTCAAGTCCACCTCGTTGACTTCCCTCAACAGATTTTTGGACGATAGTTGTCCTTTATCACTCTGCCAGTTTGTGAATTGCTGTGCCCCTGAGCTCCATTTCTCAAATCGTTCTTTGTGAGCTGAACGCAAGTCCAAAATTTTGGATCATGTCCTATACTGGTTCCCGGTGGGTGGCTGAGACTTTGGTTAATTCTTCTTCCTGCCGGAAAATTAGAGTGACATGTGCCCGTCCAAATGCCTAACAGCTACTCTCTCATGGGTTCTCCCTCGTCCCTTCCATCCTCTGCCAAATTGGGAACCTGTGCAAACCAGGAGGTTAAAGGGCCTGTCTCTCCAAGTTGGGAGATTGATAGTAAGGCAGTTGGAAAGTCAAACTGGAGCACCAGGAGAGGGACTATTCGTTGAGTTTTAGAAACCTTTCGTATTCACAGTGTGTACATTCTCTAGGTTTCCTGTACATGTTATAGCTGTAGTAATATTCCCTTGAACCTGGAGAGTTGGGACCCATGGAATGGGGGCCATGCATTATTGCTTGAAAGGGTCTGCATTTGCTCACCCAATCTCACCAATCCTCTCAGTCCCAAGTGTCCAGCCTTATGCCACATCCAGCTGTCATTGTAGATAGGGTCTTTCCAGGTTTCCTCAGACACCCTGAAGGAATTGTAAAGAATTTCCCTGTTTTTTGGTTTTGCTTTTGAAATTCCTTTTTAGAGTGGGTTTGAGCTGATTCTCACTGCCATGTTTATGCCACTCTAGACACACTTGATTCCCTTATGGAGACATATCAATACATAGGTTTTAAGATTCTTTCTAGTCAGATATATTCCTCTGCGGGAAATATGGGGTTTTGAGTCTCTTTCACTGAGGAAGGTGTAGGTCTTGTCTATACCAAAGTTGGTTTTTGAAACGGTCCCTGTGCTTATATCAAACTCTGGTTTTATGCATCACCCCACCTCTCCTTCCCCTTTATGCAGGCATAAGAGTGTTTTCTAAATGTGAGACTCTGTTCTCTTTCCTAACTCAGTTCACGTGTAGCCATGTTTACAGGATCTTCATAAGTGATATCTTATGATAAGTTTCTTTTTCTGTGTGACTTATTTCACTTAGAATCATCGTACCTGAATCCACTCACTTTGCTGCTACTGGTCTTATGACATTGATTTCATGGCTGAGGAATATTCCATCGTACGTAAGTACCACAATGTTTTGAACCAGTATTATATTTCCTGGGATAATTAAGGTGTACCCAAGTTGAGGTTCTTGTAGTCAGTGCAGCCCTAAATTTGGAGGTGGCTCTTTCTTATTGATTTTCAGTTTTCCCAAGGTATATTCCCTAGACTGGAAGTGGCCTTGGCTCTGTAGCTCTGTTGTTTACTTCTTTTAGGGAACACAATGCACTCCTCCAGTGAGGCAGTTGGCAATTTACATCCCGCCCATCAGCATAACAAGGCTCCCTGTTCTCCAAGGCCTGTCTTGCCTTTCTGGTTTTTACACATTTTGTGGATGTCCCTTTTGACCGGTGGGAAGTGATACTTCTTTGTAGTGCAGATTTGCGTTGCCCGCTTGCTTGCTTGGCCAAAAAGGACGTATGCGTTTTCTCCTGAATATATTCAGGAGAAAACGCATACGCCCTTTTTGGCCAAGTGCATCATTTTCCAAGTTGTGCCCCTCTTCCTGTGCTTTACAGGCGATTCCAAGGTACCTCTTGAAATCTGTTTCCTGCTATTTTGCCTCGCTTTCAAGTCCGCCTCGTTGACTTCCCTCAACAGATTTTTGGACGATAGTTGTCCTTTATCACTCTGCCAGTTTGTGAATTGCTGTGCCCCTGAGCTCCATTTCTCAACTCGTTCTTTGTGAGCTGAACGCAAGTCCAAAATTTTGGATCATGTCCTATACTGGTTCCCGGTGGGTGGCTGAGACTTTGGTTAATTCTTCTTCCTGCCGGAAAATTAGAGTGACATGTGCCCGTCCAAATGCCTAACAGCTACTCTCTCATGGGTTCTCCCTCGTCCCTTCCATCCACTGCCAAATTGGGAACCTGTGCAAACCAGGAGGTTAAAGGGCCTGTCTCTCCAAGTTGGGAGATTGATAGTAAGGCAGTTGGAAAGTCAAACTGGAGCACCAGGAGAGGGACTATTCGTTGAGTTTTAGAAACCTTTCGTATTCACAGTGTGTACATTCTCTAGGTTTCCTGTACATGTTATAGCTGTAGTAATATTCCCTTCAACCTGGAGAGTTGGGACCCATGGAATGGGGGCCATGCATTATTGCTTGAAAGGGTCTGCATTTGCTCACCCAATCTCACCAATCCTCTCAGTCCCAAGTGTCCAGCCTTATGCCACATCCAGCTGTCATTGTAGATAGGGTCTTTCCAGGTTTCCTCAGACACCCTGAAGGAATTGTAAAGAATTTCCCTGTTTTTTGGTTTTGCTTTTGAAATTCCTTTTTAGAGTGGGTTTGAGCTGATTCTCGCTGCCATGTTTATGCCACTCTAGACACACTTGATTCCCTTATGGAGACATATCAATACATAGGTTTTAAGATTCTTATTAGTCAGATATATTCCTCTGTGGGAAATATGGGGTTTTGAGTCTCTTTCACTGAGGAAGGTGTAGGTCTTGTCTATTCCAAAGTTGGTTTTTGAAACGGTCCCTGTGCTTATATCAAACTCTGGTTTTATGCATCACCCCACCTCTCCTTCCCCCTTAAGCAGGCATAAGAGTGTTTTCTAAATGTGAGACTCTGTTCTCTTTCCTAACTCAGTTCACGTGTAGCCATGTTTACAGGATCTTCATAAGTGATATCTTATGATAAGTTTCTTTTTCTGTGTGACTTATTTCACTTAGAATCATCGTACCTGAATCCACTCACTTTGCTGCTACTGGTCTTATGACATTGATTTCATGGCTGAGGGATATTCCATCGTACGTAATTACCACAATGTTTTGAACCATTTTTATATTTCCTGGGATATTTAAGGTGTACCCAAGTTGAGGATCTTGTAGTCAGTGCAGCCCTAAATTTGGAGGTGGCTCTTTCTTATTGATTTTCAGTTTTCCCAAGGTATATTCCCTAGACTGGAAGTGGCCTTGGCTCTGTAGCTCTGTTGTTTACTTGTTTTAGGGAACACAATGCACTCCTCCAGTGAGGCAGTTGGCAATTTACATCCCGCCCATCAGCATAACAACGCTCCCAGTTCTCCAGGGCCTGTCTTGCCTTTCTGGTTTTTACACATTTTGTGGATGTCCCTTTTGACCGGTGGGAAATGATATTTCTTTGTAGTGCAGATTTGCATTGCCCGCTTGCTTGCTTGGCCAAAAAGGGCGTATGCGTTTTCTCGTGAATATATTCAGGAGAAAACGCATACGCCCTTTTTGGCCAAGTGCATCATTGTCCAAGTTGTGCCCCTCTTCCTGTGCTTTACAGGCGATTCCAAGGTACCTCTTGAAATCCGTTTCCTGCTATTTTGGCTCGCTTTCAAGTCCGCCTCGTTGACTTCCCTCAACAGATTTTTGGATGATAGTTGTCCTTTATCACTCTGCCAGTTTGTGAATTGCTGTGCCCCTGAGCTCTATTTCTCAACTCGTTCTTTGTGAGCTGAACGCAAGTCCAAAATTTTGGATCATGTCCTATACTGGTTCCCGGTGGGTGGCTGAGACTTTGGTTAATTCTTCTTCCTGCCGGGAAATTAGAGTGACATGTGCCCGTCCAAATGCCTAACAGCTACTCTCTCATGGGTTCTCCCTCGTCCCTTCCATCCTCTGCCAAATTGGGAACCTGTGCAAACCAGGAGGTTAAAGGGCCTGTCTCTCCAAGTTGGGAGATTGATAGTAAGGCAGTTGGAAAGTCAAACTGGAGCACCAGGAGAGGGACTATTCGTTGAGTTTTAGAAACCTTTCGTATTCACAGTGTGTACATTCTCTAGGTTTCCTGTACATGTTATAGCTGTAGTAATATTCCCTTGAACCTGGAGAGTTGGGACCCATGGAATGGGGGCCATGCATTATTGCTTGAAAGGGTCTGCATTTGCTCACCCAATCTCACCAATCCTCTCAGTCCCAAGTGTCCAGCCTTATGCCACATCCAGCTGTCATTGTAGATAGGGTCTTTCCAGGTTTCCTCAGACACCCTGAAGGAATTGTAAAGAATTTCCCTGTTTTTTGGTTTTGCTTTTGAAATTCCTTTTTAGAGTGGGTTTGAGCTGATTCTCACTGCCATGTTTATGCCACTCTAGACACACTTGATTCCCTTATGGAGACATATCAATACATAGGTTTTAAGATTCTTTCTAGTCAGATATATTCCTCTGCGGGAAATATGGGGTTTTGAGTCTCTTTCACTGAGGAAGGTGTAGGTCTTGTCTATACCAAAGTTGGTTTTTGAAACGGTCCCTGTGCTTATATCAAACTCTGGTTTTATGCATCACCCCACCTCTCCTTCCCCTTTATGCAGGCATAAGAGTGTTTTCTAAATGTGAGACTCTGTTCTCTTTCCTAACTCAGTTCACGTGTAGCCATGTTTACAGGATCTTCATAAGTGATATCTTATGATAAGTTTCTTTTTCTGTGTGACTTATTTCACTTAGAATCATCGTACCTGAATCCACTCACTTTGCTGCTACTGGTCTTATGACATTGATTTCATGGCTGAGGAATATTCCATCGTACGTAAGTACCACAATGTTTTGAACCAGTTTTATATTTCCTGGGATAATTAAGGTGTACCCAAGTTGAGGTTCTTGTAGTCAGTGCAGCCCTAAATTTGGAGGTGGCTCTTTCTTATTGATTTTCAGTTTTCCCAAGGTATATTCCCTAGACTGGAAGTGGCCTTGGCTCTGTAGCTCTGTTGTTTACTTCTTTTAGGGAACACAATGCACTCCTCCAGTGAGGCAGTTGGCAATTTACATCCCGCCCATCAGCATAACAAGGCTCCCTGTTCTCCAAGGCCTGTCTTGCCTTTCTGGTTTTTACACATTTTGTGGATGTCCCTTTTGACCGGTGGGAAGTGGTACTTCTTTGTAGTGCAGATTTGCGTTGCCCGCTTGCTTGCTTGGCCAAAAAGGACGTATGCGTTTTCTCCTGAATATATTCAGGAGAAAACGCATACGCCCTTTTTGGCCAAGTGCATCATTTTCCAAGTTGTGCCCCTCTTCCTGTGCTTTACAGGCGATTCCAAGGTACCTCTTGAAATCTGTTTCCTGCTATTTTGCCTCGCTTTCAAGTCCGCCTCGTTGACTTCCCTCAACAGATTTTTGGACAATAGTTGTCCTTTATCACTCTGCCAGTTTGTGAATTGCTGTGCCCCTGAGCTCCATTTCTCAACTCGTTCTTTGTGAGCTGAACGCAAGTCCAAAATTTTGGATCATGTCCTATACTGGTTCCCGGTGGGTGGCTGAGACTTTGGTTAATTCTTCTTCCTGCCGGAAAATTAGAGTGACATGTGCCCGTCCAAATGCCTAACAGCTACTCTCTCATGGGTTCTCCCTCGTCCCTTCCATCCACTGCCAAATTGGGAACCTGTGCAAACCAGGAGGTTAAAGGGCCTGTCTCTCCAAGTTGGGAGATTGATAGTAAGGCAGTTGGAAAGTCAAACTGGAGCACCAGGAGAGGGACTATTCGTTGAGTTTTAGAAACCTTTCGTATTCACAGTGTGTACATTCTCTAGGTTTCCTGTACATGTTATAGCTGTAGTAATATTCCCTTCAACCTGGAGAGTTGGGACCCATGGAATGGGCGCCATGCATTATTGCTTGAAAGGGTCTGCATTTGCTCACCCAATCTCACCAATCCTCTCAGTCCCAAGTGTCCAGCCTTATGCCACATCCAGCTGTCATTGTAGATAGGGTCTTTCCAGGTTTCCTCAGACACCCTGAAGGAATTGTAAAGAATTTCCCTGTTTTTTGGTTTTGCTTTTGAAATTCCTTTTTAGAGTGGGTTTGAGCTGATTCTCGCTGCCATGTTTATGCCACTCTAGACACACTTGATTCCCTTATGGAGACATATCAATACATAGGTTTTAAGATTCTTATTAGTCAGATATATTCCTCTGTGGGAAATATGGGGTTTTGAGTCTCTTTCACTGAGGAAGGTGTAGGTCTTGTCTATTCCAAAGTTGGTTTTTGAAACGGTCCCTGTGCTTATATCAAACTCTGGTTTTATGCATCACCCCACCTCTCCTTCCCCCTTAAGCAGGCATAAGAGTGTTTTCTAAATGTGAGACTCTGTTCTCTTTCCTAACTCAGTTCACGTGTAGCCATGTTTACAGGATCTTCATAAGTGATATCTTATGATAAGTTTCTTTTTCTGTGTGACTTATTTCACTTAGAATCATCGTACCTGAATCCACTCACTTTGCTGCTACTGGTCTTATGACATTGATTTCATGGCTGAGGGATATTCCATCGTACGTAATTACCACAATGTTTTGAACCATTTTTATATTTCCTGGGATATTTAAGGTGTACCCAAGTTGAGGATCTTGTAGTCAGTGCAGCCCTAAATTTGGAGGTGGCTCTTTCTTATTGATTTTCAGTTTTCCCAAGGTATATTCCCTAGACTGGAAGTGGCCTTGGCTCTGTAGCTCTGTTGTTTACTTGTTTTAGGGAACACAATGCACTCCTCCAGTGAGGCAGTTGGCAATTTACATCCCGCCCATCAGCATAACAACGCTCCCAGTTCTCCAGGGCCTGTCTTGCCTTTCTGGTTTTTACACATTTTGTGGATGTCCCTTTTGACCGGTGGGAAATGATATTTCTTTGTAGTGCAGATTTGCATTGCCCGCTTGCTTGCTTGGCCAAAAGGGCGTATGCCTTTTCTCGTGAATATATTCAGGAGAAAACGCATACGCCCTTTTTGGCCAAGTGCATCATTGTCCAAGTTGTGCCCCTCTTCCTGTGCTTTACAGGCGATTCCAAGGTACCTCTTGAAATCCGTTTCCTGCTATTTTGCCTCGCTTTCAAGTCCGCCTCGTTGACTTCCCTCAACAGATTTTTGGATGATAGTTGTCCTTTATCACTCTGCCAGTTTGTGAATTGCTGTGCCCCTGAGCTCTATTTCTCAACTCGTTCTTTGTGAGCTGAACGCAAGTCCAAAATTTTGGATCATGTCCTATACTGGTTCCCGGTGGGTGGCTGAGACTTTGGTTAATTCTTCTTCCTGCCGGGAAATTAGAGTGACATGTGCCCGTCCAAATGCCTAACAGCTACTCTCTCATGGGTTCTCCCTCGTCCCTTCCATCCTCTGCCAAATTGGGAACCTGTGCAAACCAGGAGGTTAAAGAGCCTGTCTCTCCAAGTTGGGAGATTGATAGTAAGGCAGTTGGAAAGTCAAACTGGAGCACCAGGAGAGGGACTATTCGTTGAGTTTTAGAAACCTTTCGTATTCACAGTGTGTACATTCTCTAGGTTTCCTGTACATGTTATAGCTGTAGTAATATTCCCTTGAACCTGGAGAGTTGGGACCCATGGAATGGGGGCCATGCATTATTGCTTGAAAGGGTCTGCATTTGCTCACCCAATCTCACCAATCCTCTCAGTCCCAAGTGTCCAGCCTTATGCCACATCCAGCTGTCATTGTAGATAGGGTCTTTCCAGGTTTCCTCAGACACCCTGAAGGAATTGTAAAGAATTTCCCTGTTTTTTGGTTTTGCTTTTGAAATTCCTTTTTAGAGTGGGTTTGAGCTGATTCTCGCTGCCATGTTTATGCCACTCTAGACACACTTGATTCCCTTATGGAGACATATCAATACATAGGTTTTAAGATTCTTTCTAGTCAGATATATTCCTCTGTGGGAAATATGGGGTTTTGAGTCTCTTTCACTGAGGAAGGTGTAGGTCTTGTCTATTCCAAAGTTGGTTTTTGAAACGGTCCCTGTGCTTATATCAAACTCTGGTTTTATGCATCACCCCACCTCTCCTTCCCCTTTATGCAGGCATAAGAGTGTTTTCTAAATGTGAGACTCTGTTCTCTTTCCTAACTCAGTTCACGTGTAGCCATGTTTACAGGATCTTCATAAGTGATATCTTATGATAAGTTTCTTTTTCTGTGTGACTTATTTCACTTAGAATCATCGTACCTGAATCCACTCACTTTGCTGCTACTGGTCTTATGACATTGATTTCATGGCTGAGGAATATTCCATCGTACGTAAGTACCACAATGTTTTGAACCATTTTTATATTTCCTGGGATATTTAAGGTGTACCCAAGTTGAGGTTCTTGTAGTCAGTGCAGCCCTAAATTTGGAGGTGGCTCTTTCTTATTGATTTTCAGTTTTCCCAAGGTATATTCCCTAGACTGGAAGTGGCCTTGGCTCTGTAGCTCTGCTGTTTACTTGTTTTAGGGAACACAATGCACTCCTCCAGTGAGGCAGTTGGCAATTTACATCCCGCCCATCAGCATAACAAGGCTCCCTGTTCTCCAAGGCCTGTCTTGCCTTTCTGGTTTTTACACATTTTGTGGATGTCCCTTTTGACCGGTGGGAAGTGATACTTCTTTGTAGTGCAGATTTGCGTTGCCCGCTTGCTTGCTTGGCCAAAAAGGGCGTATGCGTTTTCTCCTGAATATATTCAGGAGAAAACGCATACGCCCTTTTTGGCCAAGTGCATCATTTTCCAAGTTGTGCCCCTCTTCCTGTGCTTTACAGGCGATTCCAAGGTACCTCTTGAAATCTGTTTCCTGCTATTTTGCCTCGCTTTCAAGTCCGCCTCGTTGACTTCCCTCAACAGATTTTTGGACGATAGTTGTCCTTTATCACTCTGACAGTTTGTGAATTGCTGTGCCCCTGAGCTCCATTTCTCAACTCGTTCTTTGTGAGCTGAACGCAAGTCCAAAATTTTGGATCATGTCCTATACTGGTTCCCGGTGGGTGGCTGAGACTTTGGTTAATTCTTCTTCCTGCCGGAAAATTAGAGTGACATGTGCCCGTCCAAATGCCTAACAGCTACTCTCTCATGGGTTCTCCCTCGTCCCTTCCATCCTCTGCCAAATTGGGAACCTGTGCAAACCAGGAGGTTAAAGGGCCTGTCTCTCCAAGTTGGGAGATTGATAGTAAGGCAGTTGGAAAGTCAAACTGGAGCACCAGGAGAGGGACTATTCGTTGAGTTTTAGAAACCTTTCATATTCACAGTGTGTACATTCTCTAGGTTTCCTGTACATGTTATAGCTGTAGTAATATTCCCTTCAACCTGGAGAGTTGGGACCCATGGAATGGGGGCCATGCATTATTGCTTGAAAGGGTCTGCATTTGCTCACCCAATCTCACCAATCCTCTCAGTCCCAAGTGTCCAGCCTTATGCCACATCCAGCTGTCATTGTAGATAGGGTCTTTCCAGGTTTCCTCAGACACCCTGAAGGAATTGTAAAGAATTTCCCTGTTTTTTGGTTTTGCTTTTAAAATTCCTTTTTAGAGTGGGTTTGAGCTGATTCTCGCTGCCATGTTTATGCCACTCTAGACACACTTGATTCCCTTATGGAGACATATCAATACATAGGTTTTAAGATTCTTTCTAGTCAGATATATTCCTCTGCGGGAAATATGGGGTTTTGAGTCTCTTTCACTGAGGAAGGTGTAGGTCTTGTCTATTCCAAAGTTGGTTTTTGAAACGGTCCCTGTGCTTATATCAAACTCTGGTTTTATGCATCACCCCACCTCTCCTTCCCCTTTATGCAGGCATAAGAGTGTTTTCTAAATGTGAGACTCTGTTCTCTTTCCTAACTCAGTTCACGTGTAGCCATGTTTACAGGATCTTCATAAGACATATCTTATGATAAGTTTCTTTTTCTGTGTGACTTACTTCACTTAGAATCATCGTACCTGAATCCACTCACTTTGCTGCTACTGGTCTTATGACATTGATTTCATGGCTGAGGAATATTCCATCGTACGTAAGTACCACAATGTTTTGAACCAGTTTTATATTTCCTGGGATATTTAAGGTGTACCCAAGTTGAGGTTCTTGTAGTCAGTGCAGCCCTAAATTTGGAGGTGGCTCTTTCTTATTGATTTTCAGTTTTCCCAAGGTATATTCCCTAGACTGGAAGTGGCCTTGGCTCTGTAGCTCTGTTGTTTACTTCTTTTAGGGAACAAAATGCACTCCTCCAGTGAGGCAGTTGGCAATTTACATCCCGCCCATCAGCATAACAAGGCTCCCTGTTCTCCAAGGCCTGTCTTGCCTTTCTGGTTTTTACACATTTTGTGGATGTCCCTTTTGACCGGTGGGAAGTGATACTTCTTTGTAGTGCAGATTTGCGTTGCCCGCTTGCTTGCTTGGCCAAAAAGGGCGTATGCGTTTTCTCCTGAATATATTCAGGAGAAAACGCATACGCCCTTTTTGGCCAAGTGCATCATTTTCCAAGTTGTGCCCCTCTTCCTGTGCTTTACAGGCGATTCCAAGGTACCTCTTGAAATCTGTTTCCTGCTATTTTGCCTCGCTTTCAAGTCCGCCTCGTTGACTTCCCTCAACAGATTTTTGGACGATAGTTGTCCTTTATCACTCTGCCAGTTTGTGAATTGCTGTGCCCCTGAGCTCCATTTCTCAACTCGTTCTTTGTGAGCTGAACGCAAGTCCAAAATTTTGGATCATGTCCTATACTGGTTCCCGGTGGGTGGCTGAGACTTTGGTTAATTCTTCTTCCTGCCGGAAAATTAGAGTGACATGTGCCCGTCCAAATGCCTAACAGCTACTCTCTCATGGGTTCTCCCTCGTCCCTTCCATCCACTGCCAAATTGGGAACCTGTGCAAACCAGGAGGTTAAAAGGCCTGTCTCTCCAAGTTGGGAGATTGATAGTAAGGCAGTTGGAAAGTCAAACTGGAGCACCAGGAGAGGGACTATTCGTTGAGTTTTAGAAACATTTCGTATTCACAGTGTGTACATTCTCTAGGTTTCCTGTACATGTTATAGCTGTAGTAATATTCCCTTGAACCTGGAGAGTTGGGACCCATGGAATGGGGGCCATGCATTATTGCTTGAAAGGGTCTGCATTTGCTCACCCAATCTCACCAATCCTCTCAGTCCCAAGTGTCCAGCCTTATGCCACATCCAGCTGTCATTGTAGATAGGGTCTTTCCAGGTTTCCTCAGACACCCTGAAGGAATTGTAAAGAATTTCCCTGTTTTTTGGTTTTGCTTTTGAAATTCCTTTTTAGAGTGGGTTTGAGCTGATTCTCGCTGCCATGTTTATGCCACTCTAGACACACTTGATTCCCTTATGGAGACATATCAATACATAGGTTTTAAGATTCTTTCTAGTCAGATATATTCCTCTGCGGGAAATATGGGGTTTTGAGTCTCTTTCACTGAGGAAGGTGTAGGTCTTGTCTATTCCAAAGTTGGTTTTTGAAACGGTCCCTGTGCTTATATCAAACTCTGGTTTTATGCATCACCCCACCTCTCCTTCCCCTTTATGCAGGCATAAGAGTGTTTTCTAAATGTGAGACTCTGTTCTCTTTCCTAACTCAGTTCACGTGTAGCCATGTTTACAGGATCTTCATAAGTGATATCTTATGATAAGTTTCTTTTTCTGTGTGACTTATTTCACTTAGAATCATCGTACCTGAATCCACTCACTTTGCTGCTACTGGTCTTATGACATTGATTTCATGGCTGAGGGATATTCCATCGTACGTAAGTACCACAATGTTTTGAACCATTTTTATATTTCCTGGGATATTTAAGGTGTACCCAAGTTGAGGATCTTGTAGTCAGTGCAGCCCTAAATTTGGAAGTGGCTCTTTCTTATTGATTTTCAGTTTTTCCAAGGTATATTCCCTAGACTGGAAGTGGCCATGGCTCTGTAGCTCTGTTGTTTACTTGTTTTAGGGAACACAATGCACTCCTCCAGTGAGGCAGTTGGCAATTTACATCCCGCCCATCAGCATAACAAGGCTCCCTGTTCTCCAGGGCCTGTCTTGCCTTTCTGGTTTTTACACATTTTGTGGATGTCCCTTTTGACCGGTGGGAAGTGATACTTCTTTGTAGTGCAGATTTGCATTGCCCGCTTGCTTGCTTGGCCAAAAAGGGCGTATGCGTTTTCTCATGAATATATTCAGGAGAAAACGCATACGCCCTATTTGGCCAAGTGCAACATTGTCCAAGTTGTGCCCCTCTTCCTGTGCTTTACAGGCGATTCCAAGGTACCTCTTGAAATCTGTTTCCTGCTATTTTGCCTCGCTTTCAAGTCCGCCTCGTTGACTTCCCTCAACAGATTTTTGGACGATAGTTGTCCTTTATCACTCTGCCAGTTGGTGCATTCCTGTGCCCCTGAGCTCCATTTCTCAACTCGTTCTTTGTGAGCTGAACGCAAGTCCAAAATTTTGGATCATGTCCTATACTGGTTCCCGGTGGGTGGCTGAGACTTTGGTTAATTCTTCTTCCTGCCGGGAAATTAGAATGACATGTGCCCGTCCAAATGCCTAACAGCTACTCTCTCATGGGTTCTCCCTCGTCCCTTCCATCCTCTGCCAAATTGGGAACCTGTGCAAACCAGGAGGTTAAAGGGCCTGTCTCTCCAAGTTGGGAGATTGATAGTAAGGCAGTTGGAAAGTCAACCTGGAGCACCAGGAGAGGGACTATTCGTTGAGTTTTAGAAACCTTTCGTATTCACAGTGTGTACATTCTCTAGGTTTCCTGTACATGTTATAGCTGTAGTAATATTCCCTTGAACCCGGAGAGTTGGGACCCATGGAATGGGGGCCATGCATTATTGCTTGAAAGGGTCTGCATTTGCTCACCCAATCTCACCAATCCTCTCAGTCCCAAGTGTCCAGCCTTATGCCACATCCAGCTGTCATTGTAGATAGGGTCTTTCCAGGTTTCCTCAGACACCCTGAAGGAATTGTAAAGAATTTCCCTGTTTTTTGGTTTTGATTTTGAAATTCCATTTTAGAGTGGGTTTGAGCTGATTCTCACTGCCATGTTTATGCCACTCTAGACACATTTGATTCCCTTATGGAGACATATCAATTCATAGGTTTTAAGATTCTTACTAGTCAGATATATTCCTCTGCGGGAAATATGGGGTTTTGAGTCTCTTTCACTGAGGAAGGTGTAGATCTTGTCTATTCCAAAGTTGGTTTTTGGAACGGTCCCTATGCTTATATCAAACTCTGGTTTTATGCATCACACCACCTCTCCATCCGCTTTATGCAGGCATAATAGTGTTTTCTAAATGTGAGACTCTGTTCTCTTTCCTAACTCAGTTCACGTGTAGCCATGTTTACAGGATCTTCATAAGTGATATCTTATGATAAGTTTCGTTTTCTGTGAGACTTATTTCACTTAGAATCATCGTACCTGAATCCACTCACTTTGCTGCTACTGGTCTTATGACATTGATTTCATGGCTGAGGGATATTCCATCGTACGTAAGTACCACAATGTTTTGAACCATTTTTATATTTCCTGCGATATTTAAGGTGTACCCAAGTTGAGGTTCTTGTAGTCAGTGCAGCCCTAAATTTGGAGGTGGCACTTTCTTATTGATTTTCAGTTTTCCCGAGGTATATTCCCTAGACTGGAACTGGCCTTGGTTCTGTAGCTCTGTTGTTTACTTGTTTTAGGGAACACAATGCACTCCTCCAGTGAGGCAGTTGGCAATTTACATCCCGCCCATCAGCATAACAAGGCTCCCTGTTCTCCAGGGCCTGTCTTGCTTTTCTGGTTTTTACACATTTTGTGGATGTCCCTTTTGACCGGTGGGAAGTGATACTTCTTTGTAATGCAGATTTGCATTGCCCGCTTGCTTCCTTGGCCAAAAAGGGCGTATCCGTTTTCTCCTGAATATATTCTGGAGAAAACGCATACGCCCTTTTTGGCCAAGTGCATCATTGTCCAAGTTGTGCCCCTCTTCCTGTGCTTTACAGGCGATTCCAAGGTACCTCTTGAAATCTGTTTCCTGCTATTTTGCCTCGCTTTCAAGTCCGCCTCGTTGACTTCCCTCAACAGATTTTTGGACGATAGTTGTCCTTTATCACTCTGCCAGTTTGTGAATTGCTGTGCCCCTGAGCTCCATTTCTCATCTCGTTTTTTGTGAGCTGAACGCAAGTCCAAAATTTTGGATCATGTCCTATACTGGTTCCCGGTGGGTGGCTGAGACTTTGGTTAATTCTTCTTCCTGCCGGGAAATTAGAGTGACATGTGCCCGTCCAAATGCCTAACAGCTACTCTCTCATGGGTTCTCCCTCGTCCCTTCCATCCTCTGCCAAATTGGGAACCTGTGCAAACCAGGAGGTTAAAGGGCCTGTCTCTCCAAGTTAGGAGATTGATAGTAAGGCAGTTGGAAAGTCAAACTGGAGCACCAGGAGAGGGACTATTCGTTGAGTTTTAGAAACCTTTCATATTCACAGTGTATACATTCTCTAGGTTTCCTGTACATGTTATAGCTGTAGTAATATTCCCTTGAACCTGGAGAGTTGGGACCCATGGAATGGGGGCCATGCATTATTGCTTGAAAGGGTCTGCATTTGCTCACCCAATCTCACCAATCCTCTCAGTCCCAAGTGTCCAGCCTTATGCCACATCCAGCTGTCATTGTAGATAGGGTCTTTCCAGGTTTCCTCAGACACCCTGAAGGAATTGTAAAGAATTTCCCTGTTTTTTGGTTTTGCTTTTGAAATTCCATTTTCGAGTGGGTTTGAGCTGATTCTCGCTGCCATGTTTATGCCACTCTAGACACACTTGATTCCCTTATGGAGACAGATCAATACATAGGTTTTAAGATTCTTACTAGTCAGATGTATTCCTCTGCGGGAAATATGGGGTTTTGAGTCTCTTTCACTGAGGAAGGTGTAGGTCTTGTCTATACCAAAGTTGGTTTTTGGAATGGTCCCTGTGCTTATATCAAACTCTGGTTTTATGCATCACCCCACCTCTCCATCCCCTTTATGCAGGCATGAGAGTGTTTTCTAAATGTGAGACACTGTTCTCTTTCCTAACTCAGTTCACGTGTAGCCATGTTTACAGGATCTTCATAAGTGATATCTTATGATAAGTTTCTTTTTCTGTGTGACTTATTTCACGTAGAATCATCGTACCTGAATCCACTCACTTTGCTGCTACTGGTCTTATGACATTGATTTCATTGCTGAGGAATATTCCATCGTACGTAAGTACCACAATGTTTTGAACCATTTTTATAATTCCTGGGATATTTAAGGTGTACCCAAGTTGAGGTTCTTGTAGTCAGTGCAGGCCTAAATTTGGAGGTGGCTCTTTCTTATTGATTTTCAGTTTTCCCAAGGTATATTCCCTAGACTGGAAGTGGCCTTGGCTCTGTAGCTCTGTTGTTTACATGTTTTAGGGAAGACAATGCCGTCCTCCAGTGAGGCAGTTGGCAATTTACATCCCGCCCATCAGCATAACAAGGCTCCCTGTTCTCCAGGGCCTGTCTTGCCTTTCTGGTTTTTACACATTTTGTGGATGTCCCTTTGGACCGGTGGGAAGTGATACTTCTTTGTAGTGCAGATTTGCATTGCCCGCTTGCTTGCTTGGCCAAAAAGGGCATATGCATTTTCTCATGAATATATTCAGGAGAAAACGCATACACCCTTTTTGGCCAAGTGCACGTTTGTCCAAGTTGTGCCCCTCTTCCTGTGCTTTACAGGCGATTCCAAGGTACCTTTTGAAATCTGTTTCCTGCTATTTTGCCTCGCTTTCAAGTCTGCCTCGTTGACTTCCCTCAACAGATTTTTGGACGATAGTTGTCATTTATCACTCTGCCAGTTTGTGCATTGCTGTGCTCCTGAGCTCCATTTCTCAACTCGTTTTTTGTGAGCTGAACGCAAGTCCAAAATTTTGGATCATGTCCTATACTGGTTCCCGGTGGGTGGCTGAGACTTTGGTTAATTCTTCTTCCTGCCGGGAAATTAGTGTGACATGTGCCCGTCCAAATGCCTAACAGCTACTCTCTCATGGGTTCTCCCTCGTCCCTTCCATCCTCTGCCAAATTGGGAACCTGTGCAAACCAGGAGGTTAAAGGGCCTGTCTCTCCAAGTTGGGAGATTGATAGTAAGGCAGTTGGAAAGTCAAACTGGAGCACCAGGAGAGGGACTATTCGTTGAGTTTTAGAAACCTTTCGTATTCACAGTGTGTACATTCTCTAGGTTTCCTGTACATGTTATAGCTGTAGTAATATTCCCTTGAACCTGGAGAGTTGGGACCCATGGAATGGGGGCCATGCATTATTGCTTGAAAGGGTCTGCATTTGCTCACCCAATCTCACCAATCCTCTCAGTCCCAAGTGTCCAGCCTTATGCCACATCCAGCTGTCATTGTAGATAGGGTCTTTCCAGGTTTCCTCAGACACCCTGAAGGAATTGTAAAGAATTTCCCTGTTTTTTGGTTTTGCTTTTGAAATTCCTTTTTAGAGTGGGTTTGAGCTGATTCTCGCTGCCATGTTTATGCCACTGTAGACACACTTGATTCCCTTATGGAGACATATCAATACATAGGTTTTAAGATTCTTACTAGTCAGATATATTCCTCGGCGGGAAATATGGGGTTTTGAGTCTGTTTCACTGACGAAGGTGTAGGTCTTGTCTATTCCAAAGTTGGTTTTTCGAACGGTCCCTGTGCTTATATCAAACTCTGGTTTTATGCATCACCCCACCTCTTCATCCGCTTTATGCAGGCATAATAGTGTTTTCTAAATGTGAGACTCTGTTCTCTTTCCTAACTCAGTTCACGTGTAGCCATGTTTACAGGATCTTCATAAGTGATATCTTATGATAAGTTTCTTTTTCTGTGAGACTTATTTCACTTAGAATCATCATACCTGAATCCACTCACTTTGCTGTTACTGGTCTTATGACATTGATTTCATGGCTGAGGGATATTCCATCGTATGTAAGTACCACAATGTTTTGAACCTTTTTTATATTTCCTGGGATATTTAAGGTGTACCCAAGTTGAGGTTCTTGTAGTCAGTGCAGCCCTAAATTTGGAGGTGGCTCTTTCTTATTGATTTTCAGTTTTCCCAAGGTATATTCCCTAGACTGGAAGTGGCCTTGGCTCTGTAGCTCTGTTGTTTACTTGTTTTATGGAACACAATGCACTCCTCCAGTGAGGCAGTTGGCAATTTACATCCCGCCCATCAGCATAACAAGGCTCCCAGTTCTCCAGGGCCTGTCTTGCCTTTCTGGGTTTTACACATTTTGTGGATGTCCCTTTTGATCGGTGGGAAATGATACTTCTTTGTAGTGCAGATTTGCATTGCCCGCTTGCTTGCTTGGCCAAAATGGGCGTATGCGTTTCCTCCTGAATATATTCAGGAGAAAACGCATACGCCCTTTTTGGCCAAGTGCACCATTGTCCAAGTTGTGCCCCTCTTCCTGTGCTTTACAGGCGATTCCAAGGTACCTCTTGAAATCTGTTTCCTGCTATTTTGCCTCGCTTTCAAGTCTGCCTCGTTGACTTCCCTCAACAGATTTTTGGACGATAGCTGTCCTTTATCACTCTGCCAGTTTGTGAATTGCTGTGCCCCTGAGCTCCATTTCTCAACTCGCTCTTTGTGAGCTGAACGCAAGTCCAAAATTTTGGATCATGTCCTATACTGGTTCCCGGTGGGTGGCTGAGATTTTGGTTAATTCTTCTTCCTGCCGGGAAATTAGAGTGACATGTGCCCGTCCAAATGCCTAACAGCTACTCTCTCATGGGTTCTCCCTCGTCCCTTCCATCCTCTGCCAAATTGGGAACCTGTGCAAACCAGGAGGTTAAAGGGCCTGTCTCTCCAAGTTGGGAGATTGATAGTAAGGCAGTTGGAAAGTCAAACTGGAGCACCAGGAGAGGGACTATTCGTTGAGTTTTAGAAACCATTCGTATTCACAGTGTGTACATTCTCTAGGTTTCCTGTACATGTTATAGCTGTAGTAATATTCCCTTGAACCTGGAGAGTTGGGACCCATGGAATGGGGGCCATGCATTATTGCTTGAAAGGGTCTGCATTTGCTCACCCAATCTCACCAATCCTCTCAGTCCCAAGTGTCCAGCCTTATGCCACATCCAGCTGTCATTGTAGATAGGGTCTTTCCAGGTTTCCTCAGACACCCTGAAGGAATTGGAAAGAATTTCCCTGTTTTTTGGTTTTGATTTTGAAATTCCTTTTTAGAGTGGGTTTGAGCTGATTCTCGCTGCCATGTTTATGCCACTCTAGACACATTTGATTCCCTTATGGAGTCATATCAATACATAGGTTTTAAGATTCTTACTAGTCAGATATATTCCTCTGCGGGAAATATGGGGTTTTGAGTCTCTTTCACTGAGGAAGGTGTAGGTCTTGTCTATTCCAAAGTTGGTTTTTGGAACGGTCCCTGTGCTTATATCAAACTCTGCTTTTATGCATCACCCCACCTCTCCATCCCCTTTATGCAGGCATAGGAGTGTTTTCTAAATGTGAGACTCTGTTCTCTTTCCTAACTCAGTTCACGTGTAGCCATGTTTACAGGTTCTTCATAAGTGATATCTTATGAAGAGTTTCTTTTTTTGTGTGACTTATTTCACTTAGAATCATCGTACCTGAATCCACTCACTTTGCTGCTACTGGTCTTATGACATTGATTTCATGGCTGAGGGATATTCCATCGTATGTAAGTACCACAATGTTTTGAACCATTTTTATATTTCCTGGGATATTTAAGGTGTACCCAAGTTGAGGTTCTTGTAGTCAGTGCAGCCCTAAATTTGGAGGTGGCTCTTTCTTATTGATTTTCAGTTTTCCCAAGGTATATTCCCTAGACTGGAAGTGGCCTTGGCTCTGTAGCTCTGTTGTTTACTTGTTTTAGGGAACACAATGCACTCCTCCAGTGAGGCAGTTGGCAATTTACATCCCACCCATCAGCATAACAAGGCTCCCAGTTCTCCAGGGCCTGTCTTGCCTTTCTGGTTTTTACCCATTTTGTGGATGTCCCTTTTGACCGGTGGGAAATGATACTTCTTTGTAGTGCAGATTTGCATTGCCCGCTTGCTTGCTTGGCCAAAAAGGGCGTATGCGTTTTCTCCTGAATATATTCAGGAGAAAACGCATACGCCCTTTTTGGCCAAGTGCACCATTGTCCAAGTTGTGCCCCTCTTCCTGTGCTTTACAGGCGATTCCAAGGTACCTCTTGAAATCTGTTTCCTGCTATTTTGCCTCGCTTTCAAGTCCGCCTCGTTGACTTCCCTCAACAGATTTTTGGACGATAGTTGTCCTTTATCACTCTGCCAGTTTGTGCATTGCTGTGCCCCTGAGCTCCATTTCTCAACTCGTTTTTTGTGAGCTGAACACAAGTCCAAAATTTTGGATCATGTCCTATACTGGTTCCCGGTGGGTGGCTGAGACTTTGGTTAATTCTTCTTCCTGCCATGAAATTAGAGTGACATGTGCCCGTCCAAATGCCTAACAGCTACTCTCTCATGGGTTCTCCCTCATCCCTTCCATCCTCTGCCAAATTGGGAACCTGTGCAAACCAGGAGGTTGAAGGGCCTGTCTCCCCAAGTTGGGAGATTGATAGTAAGGCAGTTGGAAAGTCAAACTGGAGCACCAGGAGAGGGACTATTCGTTGAGTTTTAGAAACCTTTCGTATTCACAGTGTGTACATTCTCTAGGTTTCCTGTACATGTTATAGCTGTAGTAATATTCCCTTCAACATGGAGAGTTGGGACCCATGGAATGGGGGCCATGCATTATTGCTTGAAAGGGTCTGCATTTGCTCACCCAATCTCACCAATCCTCTCAGTCCCAAGTGTCCAGCCTTATGCCACATCCAGCTGTCATTGTAGATAGGGTCTTTCCAGGTTTCCTCAGACACCCTGAAGGAATTGGAAAGAATTTCCCTGTTTTTTGGTTTTGATTTTGAAATTCCTTTTTAGAGTGGGTTTGAGCTGATTCTCGCTGCCAAGTTTATGCCACTCTAGACACACTTGATTCCCTTATGGAGTCATATCAATACATAGGTTTTAAGATTCTTACTAGTCAGATATATTCCTCTGCGGGAAATATGGGGTTTTGAGTCTCTTTCACTGAGGAAGGTGTAGGTCTTGTCTATTCCAAAGTTGGTTTTTGGAACGGTCCCTGTGCTTATATCAAACTCTGCTTTTATGCATCACCCCACCTCTCCATCCCCTTTATGCAGGTATAAGAGTGTTTTCTAAATGTGAGACTCTGTTCTCTTTCCTAAGTCAGTTCACGTGTAGCCATGTTTACAGGATCTTCATAAGTGATATCTTATGATAAGTTTCTTTTTCTGTGTGACTTATTTCACTTAGAATCATCGTACCTGAATCCACTCACTTTGCTGCTACTGGTCTTATGACATTGATTTCATGGCTGAGGAATATTCCATCGTACGTAAGTACCACAATGTTTTGAACCATTTTTATATTTCCTGGGATATTTAAGGTGTACCCAAGTTGAGGTTCTTGTAGTCAGTGCAGCCCTAAATTTGGAGGTGGCTCTTTCTTATGGATTTTCAGTTTTCCCAAGGTATATTCCCTAGACTGGAAGTGGCCTTGGCTCTGTAGCTCTGTTGTTTACTTGTTTTAGGGAACACAATGCACTCCTCCAGTGAGGCAGTTGGCAATTTACATCCCGCCCATCAGCATAACAAGGCTCCCTGTACTCCAGGGACTGTCTTGCCTTTCTGGTTTTTACACATTTTGTGGATGTCCCTTTTGACCGGTGGGAAGTGATACTTCTTTGTAGTGCAGATTTGCATTGCCCGCTTGCTTGCTTGGCCAAAAAGGGCGTATGCGTTTTCTCCTGAATATATTCAGGAGAAAACGCATACGCCCTTTTTGGCCAAGTGCACCATTGTCCAAGTTGTGCCCCTCTTCCTGTGCTTTACAGGCGATTCCAAGGTACCTCTTGAAATCTGTTTCCTGCTATTTTGCCTCGCTTTCAAGTCCGCCTCGTTGACTTCCCTCAACAGATTTTTGGATGATAGTTGTCCTTTATCACTCTGCCAGTTTGTGCATTGCTGTGCCCCTGAGCTCCATTTCTCAACTCGTTTTTTGTGAGCTGAACGCAAGTCCAAAATTTTGGATCATGTCCTATACTGGTTCCCGGTGGGTGGCTGAGACTTTGGTTAATTCTTCTTCCTGCCGGGAAGTTAGAGTGACATGTGCCCGTCCAAATGCCTAACAGCTACTCTCTCATGGGTTCTCCCTCATCCCTTCTATCCTCTGCCAAATTGGGAACCTGTGCAAACCAGGAGGTTAAAGGGCCTGTCTCTCCAAGTTGGGAGATTGATAGTAAGGCAGTTGGAAAGTCAAACTGGAGCACCAGGAGAGGGACTATTCGTTGAGTTTTAGAAACCTTTCGTATTCACCGTGTGTACATTCTCTAGGTTTCCTGTACATGATATAGCTGTAGTAATATTCCCTTCAACCTGGAGAGTTGGGACCCATGGAATGGGGGCCATGCATTATTGCTTGAAAGGGTCTGCATTTGCTCACCCAATCTCACCAATCCTCTCAGTCCCAAGTGTCCAGCTTTATGCCACATCCAGCTCTCATTGTGGATAGTGTCTTTCCAGGTTTCCTCAGACACCCTGAAGGAATTGTAAAGAATTTCCCTGTTTTTTGGTTTTGCTTTTGAAATTCCTTTTTAGAGTGGGTTTGAGCTGATTCTCGCTGCCATGTTTATGCCACTCTAGACACATTTGATTCCCTTATGGAGTCATATCAATACATAGGTTTTAAGATTCTTACTAGTCAGATATATTCCTCTGCGGGAAATATGGGGTTTTGAGTCTCTTTCACTGAGGAAGGTGTAGGTCTTGTCTATTCCAAAGTTGGTTTTTGGAACGGTCCCTGTGCTTATATCAAACTCTGCTTTTATGCATCACCCCACCTCTCCATCCCCTTTATGCAGGCATAGGAGTGTTTTCTAAATGTGAGACTCTGTTCTCTTTCCTAACTCAGTTCACGTGTAGCCATGTTTACAGGTTCTTCATAAGTGATATCTTATGAAGAGTTTCTTTTTTTGTGTGACTTATTTCACTTAGAATCATCGTACCTGAATCCACTCACTTTGCTGCTACTGGTCTTATGACATTGATTTCATGGCTGAGGGATATTCCATCGTATGTAAGTACTACAATGTTTTGAACCATTTTTATATTTCCTGGGATATTTAAGGTGTACCCAAGTTGAGGTTCTTGTAGTCAGTGCAGCCCTAAATTTGGAGGTGGCTCTTTCTTATTGATTTTCAGTTTTCCCAAGGTATATTCCCTAGACTGGAAGTGGCCTTGGCTCTGTAGCTCTGTTGTTTACTTGTTTTAGGGAACACAATGCACTCCTCCAGTGAGGCAGTTGGCAATTTACATCCCACCCATCAGCATAACAAGGCTCCCAGTTCTCCAGGGCCTGTCTTGCCTTTCTGGTTTTTACCCATTTTGTGGATGTCCCTTTTGACCGGTGGGAAAAGATACTTCTTTGTAGTGCAGATTTGCATTGCCCGCTTGCTTGCTTGGCCAAAAAGTGCGTATGCGTTTTCTCCTGAATATATTCAGGAGAAAACGCATACGCCCTTTTTGGCCAAGTGCACCATTGTCCAAGTTGTGCCCCTCTTCCTGTGCTTTACAGGCGATTCCAAGGTACCTCTTGAAATCTGTTTCCTGCTATTTTGCCTCGCTTTCAAGTCCGCCTCGTTGACTTCCCTCAACAGATTTTTGGACGATAGTTGTCCTTTATCACTCTGCCAGTTTGTGCATTGCTGTGCCCCTGAGCTCCATTTCTCAACTCGTTTTTTGTGAGCTGAACACAAGTCCAAAATTTTGGATCATGTCCTATACTGGTTCCCGGTGGGTGGCTGAGACTTTGGTTAATTCTTCTTCCTGCCGGGAAATTAGATTGACATGTGCCCGTCCAAATGCCTAACAGCTACTCTCTCATGGGTTCTCCCTCATCCCTTCCATCCTCTGCCAAATTGGGAACCTGTGCAAACCAGGAGGTTAAAGGGCCTGTCTCCCCAAGTTGGGAGATTGATAGTAAGGCAGTTGGAAAGTCAAACTGGAGCACCAGGAGAGGGACTATTCGTTGAGTTTTAGAAACCTTTCGTATTCACAGTGTGTACATTCTCTAGGTTTCCTGTACATGTTATAGCTGTAGTAATATTCCCTTCAACATGGAGAGTTGGGACCCATGGAATGGGGGCCATGCATTATTGCTTGAAAGGGTCTGCATTTGCTCACCCAATCTCACCAATCCTCTCAGTCCCAAGTGTCCAGCCTTATGCCACATCCAGCTGTCATTGTAGATAGGGTCTTTCCAGGTTTCCTCAGACACCCTGAAGGAATTGTAAAGAATTTCCCTGTTTTTTGGTTTTGCTTTTGAAATTCCTTTTTAGAGTGGGTTTGAGCTGATTCTCGCTGCCATGTTTATGCCACTCTAGACACACTTGATTCCCTTATGGAGTCATATCAATACATAGGTTTTAAGATTCTTACTAGTCAGATATATTCCTCTGCGGGAAATATGGGGTTTTGAGTCTCTTTCACTGAGGAAGGTGTAGGTCTTGTCTATTCCAAAGTTGGTTTTGGAAAAGGTCCCTGTGCTTATATCAAACTCTGGTTTTATGCATCACCCCACCTCTCCATCCCCTTTATGCAGGCATAGGAGTGTTTTCTAAATGTGAGACTCTGTTCTCTTTCCTAAGTCAGTTCACGTGTAGCCATGTTTACAGGTTCTTCATAAGTGATATCTTATGATAAGTTTCTTTTTCTGTGAGACTTATTTCACTTAGAATCATCGTACCTGAATCCACTCACTTTGCTGCTACTGGTCTTATGACATTGATTTCATGGCTGAGGGATATTCCATCGTATGTAAGTACCACAATGTTTTGAACCATTTTTATATTTCCTGGGATATTTAAGGTGTACCCAAGTTGAGGTTCTTGTAGTCAGTGCAGCCCTAAATTTGGAGGTGGCTCTTTCTTATTGATTTTCAGTTTTCCCAAGGTATATTCCCTAGACTGGAAGTGGCCTTGGCTCTGTAGCTCTGTTGTTTACTTGTTTTAGGGAACACAATGCACTCCTCCAGTGAGGCAGTTGGCAATTTACATCCCACCCATCAGCATAACAAGGCTCCCAGTTCTCCAGGGCCTGTCTTGCCTTTCTGGTTTTTACACATTTTGTGGATGTCCCTTTTGACCGGTGGGAAATGATACTTCTTTGTAGTGCAGATTTGCATTGTCCGCTTGCTTGCTTGGCCAAAAAGGGCGTATGCGTTTTCTCCTGAATATATTCAGGAGAAAACGCATACGCCCTTTTTGGCCAAGTGCACCATTGTCCAAGTTGTGCCCCTCTTCCTGTGCTTTACAGGCGATTCCAAGGTACCTCTTGAAATCTGTTTCCTGCTATTTTGCCTCGCTTTCAAGTCCGCCTCGTTGACTTCCCTCAACAGATTTTTGGACGATAGTTGTCCTTTATCACTCTGCCAGTTTGTGCATTGCTGTGCCCCTCAGCTCCATTTCTCAACTCGTTTTTTGTGAGCTGAACGCAAGTCCAAAATTTTGGATCATGTCCTATACTGGTTCCCGGTGGGTGGCTGAGACTTTGGTTAAATCTTCTTCCTACCGGGAAATTAGAGTGACATGTGCCCGTCCAAATGCCTAACAGCTACTCTCTCATGGGTTCTCCCTCATCCCTTCCATCCTCTGCCAAATTGGGAACCTGTGCAAACCAGGAGGTTAAAGGGCCTGTCTCTCCAAGTTGGGAGATTGATAGTAAGGCAGTTGGAAAGTCAAACTGGAGCACCAGGAGAGGGACTATTCGTTGAGTTTTAGAAACCTTTCGTATTCACAGTGTGTACATTCTCTAGGTTTCCTGTACATGTTATAGCTGTAGTAATATTCCCTTCAACATGGAGAGTTGGGACCCATGGAATGGGGGCCATGCATTATTGCTTGAAAGGGTCTGCATTTGCTCACCCAATCTCACCAATCCTCTCAGTCCCAAGTGTCCAGCCTTATGCCACATCCAGCTGTCATTGTAGATAGGGTCTTTCCAGGTTTCCTCAGACACCCTGAAGGAATTGTAAAGAATTTCCCTGTTTTTTGGTTTTGCTTTTGAAATTCCTTTTTAGAGTGGGTTTGAGCTGATTCTCGCTGCCATGTTTATGCCACTCTAGACACACTTGATTCCCTTATGGAGTCATATCAATACATAGGTTTTAAGATTCTTACTAGTCAGATATATTCCTCTGCGGGAAATATGGGGTTTTGAGTCTCTTTCACTGAGGAAGGTGTAGGTCTTGTCTATTCCAAAGTTGGTTTTGGAAAAGGTCCCTGTGCTTATATCAAACTCTGGTTTTATGCATCACCCCACCTCTCCATCCCCTTTATGCAGGCATAGGAGTGTTTTCT
The DNA here is from genome assembly GCF_025265405.1 of Mesoplodon densirostris. Lineage (NCBI taxonomy): Eukaryota > Metazoa > Chordata > Mammalia > Artiodactyla > Ziphiidae > Mesoplodon > Mesoplodon densirostris. Next base: position 8,227,176 of record NW_026778195.1, on the reverse strand, counting down.
AAATGTGAGACTCTGTTCTCTTTCCTAAGTCAGTTCACGTGTAGCCATGTTTACAGGTTCTTCATAAGTGATATCTTATGATAAGTTTCTTTTTCTGTGAGACTTATTTCACTTAGAATCATCGTACCTGAATCCACTCACTTTGCTGCTACTGGTCTTATGACATTGATTTCATGGCTGAGGGATATTCCATCGTATGTAAGTACCACAATGTTTTGAACCATTTTTATATTTCCTGGGATATTTAAGGTGTACCCAAGTTGAGGTTCTTGTAGTCAGTGCAGCCCTAAATTTGGAGGTGGCTCTTTCTTATTGATTTTCAGTTTTCCCAAGGTATATTCCCTAGACTGGAAGTGGCCTTGGCTCTGTAGCTCTGTTGTTTACTTGTTTTAGGGAACACAATGCACTCCTCCAGTGAGGCAGTTGGCAATTTACATCCCACCCATCAGCATAACAAGGCTCCCAGTTCTCCAGGGCCTGTCTTGCCTTTCTGGTTTTTACACATTTTGTGGATGTCCCTTTTGACCGGTGGGAAATGATACTTCTTTGTAGTGCAGATTTGCATTGCCCGCTTGCTTGCTTGGCCAAAAAGGGCGTATGCGTTTTCTCCTGAATATATTCAGGAGAAAACGCATACGCCCTTTTTGGCCAAGTGCACCATTGTCCAAGTTGTGCCCCTCTTCCTGTGCTTTACAGGCGATTCCAAGGTACCTCTTGAAATCTGTTTCCTGCTATTTTGCCTCGCTTTCAAGTCCGCCTCGTTGACTTCCCTCAACAGATTTTTGGACGATAGTTGTCCTTTATCACTCTGCCAGTTTGTGCATTGCTGTGCCCCTCAGCTCCATTTCTCAACTCGTTTTTTGTGAGCTGAACGCAAGTCCAAAATTTTGGATCATGTCCTATACTGGTTCCCGGTGGGTGGCTGAGACTTTGGTTAAATCTTCTTCCTACCGGGAAATTAGAGTGACATGTGCCCGTCCAAATGCCTAACAGCTACTCTCTCATGGGTTCTCCCTCATCCCTTCCGTCCTCTGCCAAATTGGGAACCTGTGCAAACCAGGAGGTTAAAGGGCCTGTCTCTCCAAGTTGGGAGATTGATAGTAAGGCAGTTGGAAAGTCAAACTGGAGCACCAGGAGAGGGACTATTCGTTGAGTTTTAGAAACCTTTCGTATTCACAGTGTGTACATTCTCTAGGTTTCCTGTACATGTTATAGCTGTAGTAATATTCCCTTCAACATGGAGAGTTGGGACCCATGGAATGGGGGCCATGCATTATTGCTTGAAAGGGTCTGCATTTGCTCACCCAATCTCACCAATCCTCTCAGTCCCAAGTGTCCAGCCTTATGCCACATCCAGCTGTCATTGTAGATAGGGTCTTTCCAGGTTTCCTCAGACACCCTGAAGGAATTGGAAAGAATTTCCCTGTTTTTTGGTTTTGCTTTTGAAATTCCTTTTTAGAGTGGGTTTCAGCTGATTCTCGCTGCCATGTTTATGCCACTCTAGACACACTTGATTCCCTTATGGAGTCATATCAATACATAGGTTTTAAGATTCTTACTAGTCAGATATATTCCTCTGCGGGAAATATGGGGTTTTGAGTCTCTTTCACTGAGGAAGGTGTAGGTCTTGTCTATTCCAAAGTTGGTTTTTGGAACGGTCCCTGTGCTTATATCAAACTCTGGTTTTATGCATCACCCCACCTCTCCATCCCCTTTATGCAGGCATAGGAGTGTTTTCTAAATGTGAGACTCTCTTCTCTTTCCTAACTCAGTTCACGTGTAGCCATGTTTACAGGTTCTTCATAAGTGATATCTTATGATAAGTTTCTTTTTTTGTGTGACTTATTTCACTTAGAATCATCGTACCTGAATCCACTCACTTTGCTGCTACTGGTCTTATGACATTGATTTCATGGCTGAGGGATATTCCATCGTATGTAAGTACCACAATGTTTTGAACCATTTTTATATATCCTGGGATATTTAAGGTGTACCCAAGTTGAGGTTCTTGTAGTCAGTGCAGCCCTAAATTTGGAGGTGGCTCTTTCTTATTGATTTTCAGTTTTCCCAAGGTATATTCCCTAGACTGGAAGTGGCCTTGGCTCTGTAGCTCTGTTGTTTACTTGTTTTAGGGAACACAATGCACTCCTCCAGTGAGGCAGTTGGCAATTTACATCCCACCCATCAGCATAACAAGACGCCCAGTTCTCCAGGGCCTGTCTTGCCTTTCTGGTTTTTACACATTTTGTGGATGTCCCTTTTGACCGGTGGGAAATGATACTTCTTTGTAGTGCAGATTTGCATTGCCCGCTTGCTTGCTTGGCCAAAACGGGCGTATGCGTTTTCTCCTGAATATATTCAGGAGAAAAGGCATACGCCCTTTTTGGCCAAGTGCACCATTGTCCAAGTTGTGCCCCTCTTCCTGTGCTTTACAGGCGATTCCAAGGTACCTCTTGAAATCAGTTTCCTGCTATTTTGCCTCGATTTCAAGTCCGCCTCGTTGACTTCCCTCAACAGATTTTTGGACGATAGTTGTCCTTTATCACTCTGCCAGTTTGTGCATTGCTGTGCCCCTGAGCTCCATTTCTCAACTCGTTTTTGTGAGCTGAACGCAAGTCCAAAATTTTGGATCATGTCCTATACTGGTTCCCGGTGGGTGGCTGAGACTTTGGTTAATTCTTCTTCTTGCCGGGAAATTAGAGTGACATGTGCCCGTCCAAATGCCTAACAGCTACTCTCTCATGGGTTCTCCCTCATCCCTTCCATCCTCTGCCAAATTGGGAACCTGTGCAAACCAGGAGGTTAAAGGGCCTGTCTCTCCAAGTTGGGAGATTGATAGTATGGCAGTTGGAAAGTCAAACTGGAGCACCAGGAGAGGGACTATTCGTTGAGTTTTAGAAACCTTTCGTATTCACCGTGTGTACATTCTCTCGGTTTCCTGTACATGTTATAGCTGTAGTAATATTCCATTGAACCTGGAGAGTTGGGACCCATGGAATGGGGGCCATGCATTATTGCTTGAAAGGGTCAGCATTTGCTCACCCAATCTCACCAATCCTCTCAGTCCCAAGTGTCCAGCCTAATGCCACATCCAGCTGTCATTGTAGATAGGGTCTTTCCAGGTTTCCTCAGACACCCTGAAGGAATTGTAAAGAATTTCCCTGTTTTTTGGTTTTGCTTTTAAAATTCCTTTTTTTACTGGGTTTCAGCTGATTCTCACTGCCATGTTTATGCCACTCTAGACACACTTGATTCCCTTATGGAGTCATATCAATACATAGGTTTTAAGATTCTTACTAGTCAGATATATATCTGTGGGAAATATGGGGTTTTGAGTCTCTTTCACTGAGGAAGATGTAGGTCTTGTCTATTCCAAAGTTGGTTTTTGGAACGGTCCCTGTGCTTATATCAAACTCTGGTTTTATGCAGCACCACACCTCTCCTTCCCCTTTATGCAGGCATAAGAGTGTTTTCTAAATGTGAGACTCTGTTCTCTTTCCTAACTCAGTTCACGTTTAGCCATGTTTACAGGATATTCATAAGTGATATCTTATGATAAGTTTCTTTTTCTGTGTGACTTATTTCACTTAGAATCATCGTACCTGAATCCACTCACTTTGCTGCTACTGGTCTTATGACATTGATTTCATGGCTGAGGGATATTCCATCGTACGTAAGTACCACAATGTTTTGAACCATTTTTATATTTCCTGGGATATTTAAGGTGTACCCAAGTTGAGTTTCTTGTAGTCAGTGCAGCCCTAAATTTGGAGGTGGCTCTTTCTTATTGATTTTCAGTATTCCCAAGGTATATTCCCTAGACTGGAAGTGGCCTTGGCTCTGTAGCTCTGTTGTTTACTTGTTTTAGGGAACACAATGCACTCCTCCAGTGAGGCAGTTGGCAATTTACATCCCGCCCATCAGCATAACAAGGCTCCCTGTTCTCCAGGGCCTGTCTTGCCTTTCTGGTTTTTACATATTTTGTGGATGTCCCTTTTGACCGGTGGGAATTGATACTTCTTTGTAGTGCAGATTTGCATTGCCCGCTTGCTTGCTTGGCCAAAAACGGCGTATGCGTTTTCTCCTGAATATATTCAGGAGAAAACGCATACGCCCTTTTTGGCCAAGTGCACCATTGTCCAAGTTGTGCCCCTCTTCCTGTGCTTTACAGGCGATTCCAACGTACCTCTTGAAATCTGTTTCCTGCTATTTTGCCTCGCTTTCAAGTCCGCCTCGTTGACTTCCCTCAACAGATTTTTGGACGATAGTTGACCTTTATCACTCTGCCAGTTTGTGAATTGCTGTGCCCCTGAGCTCCATTTCTCAACTCGTTTTTTGTGAGCATAACGCAAGTCCAAAATTTTGGATCATGTCCTATACTGGTTCCCGATGGGTGGCTGAGACTTTGGTTAATTCTTCTTCCTGCCGGGAAATTAGAGTGACATGTGCCCGTCCAAATGCCTAACAGCTACTCTCTCATGGTTTCTCCCTCCTCCCGTCCATCCTCTGCCAATTTGGGAACCTGTGCAAACCAGGAGGTTAAAGGGCCTGTCTCTCCAAGTTGGGAGATTGATAGTAAGGCAGTTGGAAAGTAAAACTGGAGCACCAGGAGAGGGACTATTCGTTGAGTTTTAGAAACCTTTCGTATTCACAGTGTGTACATTCTCTAGGTTTCCTGTACATGTTATAGCTATAGTAATATTCCCTTCAACCTGGAGAGTTGGGACCCATGGAATGGGGGCCATGCATTATTGCTTGAAAGGGTCTGCATTTGCTCACCCAATCTCACCAATCCTCTCAGTCCCATGTGTCCAGCCTTATGCCACATCCAGCTGTCATTGTAGATAGGGTCTTTCCAGGTTTCCTCAGACACCCTGAAGGTATTGAAAAGAATTTCCCTGTTTTTTTGGTTTTGCTTTTGAAATTCCTTTTTATAGTGGGTTTGAGCTGATTCTCGCTGCCATGTTTATGCCACTCTAGACACACTTGATTCCCTTATGGAGTCATATCAATACATAGGTTTTAAGATTCTTACTAGTCAGATATATTCCTCTGTGGGAAATATGGGGTTTTGAGTCTCTTTCACTGAGGAAGGTGTAGGTCTTGTCTATTCCAAAGTTGGTTTTTGGAACGGTCCCTGTGCTTATATCAAACTCTGGTTTTATGCCTCACCCCACCTCTCCATCCCCTTTATGCAGGCATAAGAGTGTTTTCTAAATGTGAGACTCTGTTCTCTTTCCTAACTCTGTTCACGTGTAGCCATGTTTACAGGATCTTCATAAGTGATATCTTATGATAAGTTTCTTTTTCTGTGTGACTTATTTCACTTAGAATCATCGTACCTGATTCCACTCACTTTGCTGCTACTGGTCTTATGACATTGATTTCATGACTGAGGGATATTCCATCGTACGTAAGTACCACAATGTTTTGAACCATTTTTATATTTCCTTGGATATTTAAGGTGTACCCAAGTTGAGGTTCTTGTAGTCAGTGCAGCCCTAAATTTGGAGGTGGCTCTTTCTTTCTTATTGATTTTCAGTTTTCCCAAGGTATATTCCCTAGACTGGAAGTGGCCTTGGCTCTGTAGCTCTGTTGTTTACTTGTTTTAGGGAACACAATGCAGTCCTCCAGTGAGGCAGTTGGCAATTTACATCCCGCACATCAGCATAACAAGGCTCCCTGTTCTCAAGGGCATGTCTTGCCTTTCTGGTTTTTACACATTTTGTGGATGTCCCTTTTGACCGGTGGGAAATGAGACTTCTTTGTAGTGCAGATTTGCATTGCCCGCTTGCTTGCTTGGCCAAAAAGGGCGTATGCGTTTTCTCCTGAATATATTCAGGAGAAAACACATACGCCCTTTTTGGCCAAGTGCACCATTGTCCAAGTTGTGCCCCTCTTCCTGTGCTTTACAGGCGATTCCAAGGTACCTCTTGAAATCTGTTTCCTGCTATTTTGCCTCGCTTTCAAGTCTGCCTCGTTGACTTCCCTCAACAGATTTTTGGACGATAGTTGTCCTTTATCACTCTGCCAGTTTGTGAATTGCTGTGCCCCTGAGCTCCATTTCTCAACTCGTTCTTTGTGAGCTGAACGCAAGTCCAAAATTTTGGATCATGTCCTATACTGGTTCCCGGTGGGTGGCTGAGACTTTGGTTAATTCTTCTTCCTGCCATGAAATTAGAGTGACATGTGCCCGTCCAAATGCCTAACAGCTACTCTCTCATGGGTTCTCCCTCGTCCCTTCCATCCTCTGCCAAATTGGGAACCTGTGCAAACCAGGAGGTTAAAGGGCCTGTCTCTCCAAGTTGGGAGATTGATAGTAAGGCAGTTGGAAAGTCAAACTGGAGCACCAGGAGAGGGACTATTCGTTGAGTTTTAGAAACCTTTCGTATTCACAGTGTGTACATTCTCTAGGTTTCCTGTACATGTTATAGCTGTAGTAATATTCCCTTGAACCTGGAGAGTTGGGACCCATGGAATGGGGGCCATGCATTATTGCTTGAAAGCGTCTGCATTTGCTCACCCAATCTCACCAATCCTCTCAGTCCCAAGTGTCCAGCCTTATGCCACATCCAGCTGTCATTGTAGATAGTGTCTTTCCAGGTTTCCTCAGACACCCTGAAGGAATTGTAAAGAATTTCCCTGTTTTTTGGTTTTGCTTTTGAAATTCCTTTTTAGAGTGGGTTTGAGCTGATTCTCGCTGCCATGTTTATGCCACTCTAGACACACTTGATTCCCTTATGGAGTCATATCAATACATAGGTTTTAAGATTCTTACTAGTCAGATATATTCCTCGGCGGGAAATATGGGGTTTTGAGTCTCTTTCACTGAGGAAGGTGTAGGTCTTGTCTATTCCAAAGTTGGTTTTTGGAACGGTCCCTGTGCTTATATCAAACTCTGGTTTTATGCATCACCCCACCTCTCCATCCCCTTTATGCAGGCATAGGAGTGTTTTCTAAATGTGAGACTCTGTTCTCTTTCCTAACTCAGTTCACGTGTAGCCATGTTTACAGGTTCTTCATAAGTGATATCTTATGATAAGTTTCTTTTTTTGTGTGACTTATTTCACTTAGAATCATCGTACCTGAATCCACTCACTTTGCTGCTACTGGTCTTATGACATTGATTTCATGGCTGAGGGATATTCCATCGTATGTAAGTACCACAATGTTTTGAACCATTTTTATATTTCCTGGGATATTTAAGGTGTACCCAAGTTGAGGTTCTTGTAGTCAGTGCAGCCCTAAATTTGGAGGTGGCTCTTTCTTATTGATTTTCAGTTTTCCCAAGGTATATTCCCTAGACTGGAAGTGGCCTTGGCTCTGTAGCTCTGTTGTTTACTTGTTTTAGGGAACACAATGCACTCCTCCAGTGAGGCAGTTGGCAATTTACATCCCGCCCATCAGCATAACAAGGCTCCCTGTTCTCCAGGGCCTGTCTTGCCTTTCTGGGTTTTACACATTTTGTGGATGTCCCTTTTGACCGGTGGGAAGTGATACTTCTTTGTAGTGCAGATTTGCATTGCCCGCTTGCTTGCTTGGCCAAATAGGGCGTATGCGTTTTCTCCTGAATATATTCAGGAGAAAACGCATATGCCCTTTTTGGCCAAGTGCACCATTGTCCAAGTTGTGCCCCTCTTCCTGTGCTTTACAGGCGATTCCAAGGTACCTCTTGAAATCTGTTTCCTGCTATTTTGCCTCGCTTTCAAGTCCGCCTCGTTGACTTTCCTCAACAGATTTTTGGACGATAGTTGTCCTTTATCACTCTGCCAGTTTGTGAATTGCTGTGCCCCTGAGCTCATTTCTCAACTCGTTTTTTGTGAGCTGAACGCAAGTCCAAAATTTTGGATCATGTCCTATACTGGTTCCCGGTGGGTGGCTGAGACTTTGGTTAATTCTTCTTCCTGCCGGGAAATTAGAGTGACATGTGCCCGTCCAAATGCCTAACAGCTACTCTCTCATGGGTTCTCCCTCGTCCCTTCCATCCTTTGCCAAATTGGGAACCTGTGCAAACCAGGAGGTTAAAGGGCCTGTCTCTCCAAGTTGGGAGATTGATAGTAAGGCAGTTGGAAAGTCAAACTGGAGCACCAGGAGAGGGACTATTCGTTGAGTTTTAGAAACCATTCGTATTCACAGTGTGTACATTCTCTAGGTTTCCTGTACATGTTATAGCTGTAGTAATATTCCCTTGAACCTGGAGAGTTGAGACCCATGGAATGGGGGCCATGCATTATTGCTTGAAAGGGTCTGCATTTGCTCACCCAATCTCACCAATCCTCTCAGTCCCAAGTGTCCAGCCTTATGCCACATCCAGCTGTCATTGTAGATAGGGTCTTTCCAGGTTTCCTCAGACACCCTGAAGGAATTGGAAAGAATTTCCCTGTTTTTTGGTTTTGATTTTGAAATTCCTTTTTAGAGTGGGTTTGAGCTGATTCTCGCTGCCAAGTTTATGCCACTCTAGACACACTTGATTCCCTTATGGAGTCATATCAATACATAGGTTTTAAGATTCTTACTAGTCAGATATATTCCTCTGCGGGAAATATGGGGTTTTGAGTCTCTTTCACTGAGGAAGGTGTAGGTCTTGTCTATTCCAAAGTTGGTTTTTGGAACGATCCCTGTGCTTATATCAAACTCTGCTTTTATGCATCACCCCACCTCTCCATCCCCTTTATGCAGGTATAAGAGTGTTTTCTAAATGTGAGACTCTGTTCTCTTTCCTAACTCAGTTCACGTGTAGCCATGTTTACAGGATCTTCATAAGTGATATCTTATGATAAGTTTCTTTTTCTGTGTGACTTATTTCACTTAGAATCATCGTACCTGAATCCACTCACTTTGCTGCTACTGGTCTTATGACATTGATTTCATGGCTGAGGAATATTCCATCGTACGTAAGTACCACAATGTTTTGAACCATTTTTATATTTCCTGGGATATTTAAGGTGTACCCAAGTTGAGGTTCTTGTAGTCAGTGCAGCCCTAAATTTGGAGGTGGCTCTTTCTTATGGATTTTCAGTTTTCCCAAGGTATATTCCCTAGACTGGAAGTGGCCTTGGCTCTGTAGCTCTGTTGTTTACTTGTTTTAGGGAACACAATGCACTCCTCCAGTGAGGCAGTTGGCAATTTACATCCCGCCCATCAGCATAACAAGGCTCCCTGTACTCCAGGGACTGTCTTGCCTTTCTGGTTTTTACACATTTTGTGGATGTCCCTTTTGACCGGTGGGAAGTGATACTTCTTTGTAGTGCAGATTTGCATTGCCCGCTTGCTTGCTTGGCCAAAAAGGGCGTATGCGTTTTCTCCTGAATATATTCAGGAGAAAACGCATACGCCCTTTTTGGCCAAGTGCACCATTGTCCAAGTTGTGCCCCTCTTCCTGTGCTTTACAGGCGATTCCAAGGTACCTCTTGAAATCTGTTTCCTGCTATTTTGCCTCGCTTTCAAGTCCGCCTCGTTGACTTCCCTCAACAGATTTTTGGATGATAGTTGTCCTTTATCACTCTGCCAGTTTGTGCATTGCTGTGCCCCTGAGCTCCATTTCTCAACTCGTTTTTTGTGAGCTGAACGCAAGTCCAAAATTTTGGATCATGTCCTATACTGGTTCCCGGTGGGTGGCTGAGACTTTGGTTAATTCTTCTTCCTGCCGGGAAGTTAGAGTGACATGTGCCCGTCCAAATGCCTAACAGCTACTCTCTCATGGGTTCTCCCTCATCCCTTCTATCCTCTGCCAAATTGGGAACCTGTGCAAACCAGGAGGTTAAAGGGCCTGTCTCTCCAAGTTGGGAGATTGATAGTAAGGCAGTTGGAATGTCAAACTGGAGCACCAGGAGAGGGACTATTCGTTGAGTTTTAGAAACCTTTCGTATTCACCGTGTGTACATTCTCTAGGTTTCCTGTACATGATATAGCTGTAGTAATATTCCCTTCAACCTGGAGAGTTGGGACCCATGGAATGGGGGCCATGCATTATTGCTTGAAAGGGTCTGCATTTGCTCACCCAATCTCACCAATCCTCTCAGTCCCAAGTGTCCAGCTTTATGCCACATCCAGCTGTCATTGTGGATAGTGTCTTTCCAGGTTTCCTCAGACACCCTGAAGGAATTGTAAAGAATTTCCCTGTTTTTTGGTTTTGCTTTTGAAATTCCTTTTTAGAGTGGGTTTGAGCTGATTCTCGCTGCCATGTTTATGCCACTCTAGACACATTTGATTCCCTTATGGAGTCATATCAATACATAGGTTTTAAGATTCTTACTAGTCAGATATATTCCTCTGCGGGAAATATGGGGTTTTGAGTCTCTTTCACTGAGGAAGGTGTAGGTCTTGTCTATTCCAAAGTTGGTTTTTGGAACGGTCCCTGTGCTTATATCAAACTCTGGTTTTATGCATCACCCCACCTCTCCATCCCCTTTATGCAGGCATAGGAGTGTTTTCTAAATGTGAGACTCTGTTCTCTTTCCTAACTCAGTTCACGTGTAGCCATGTTTACAGGTTCTTCATAAGTGATATCTTATGAAGAGTTTCTTTTTTTGTGTGACTTATTTCACTTAGAATCATCGTACCTGAATCCACTCACTTTGCTGCTACTGGTCTTATGACATTGATTTCATGGCTGAGGGATATTCCATCGTATGTAATACCACAATGTTTTGAACCATTTTTATATTTCCTGGGATATTTAAGGTGTACCCAAGTTGAGGTTCTTGTAGTCAGTGCAGCCCTAAATTTGGAGGTGGCTCTTTCTTATTGATTTTCAGTTTTCCCAAGGTATATTCCCTAGACTGGAAGTGGCCTTGGCTCTGTAGCTCTGTTGTTTACTTGTTTTAGGGAACACAATGCACTCCTCCAGTGAGGCAGTTGGCAATTTACATCCCACCCATCAGCATAACAAGGCTCCCAGTTCTCCAGGGCCTGTCTTGCCTTTCTGGTTTTTACCCATTTTGTGGATGTCCCTTTTGACCGGTGGGAAATGATACTTCTTTGTAGTGCAGATTTGCATTGCCCGCTTGCTTGCTTGGCCAAAAAGGGCGTATGCGTTTTCTCCTGAATATATTCAGGAGAAAACGCATACGCCCTTTTTGGCCAAGTGCACCATTGTCCAAGTTGTGCCCCTCTTCCTGTGCTTTACAGGCGATTCCAAGGTACCTCTTGAAATCTGTTTCCTGCTATTTTGCCTCGCTTTCAAGTCCGCCTCGTTGACTTCCCTCAACAGATTTTTGGACGATAGTTGTCCTTTATCACTCTGCCAGTTTGTGCATTGCTGTGCCCCTGAGCTCCATTTCTCAACTCGTTTTTTGTGAGCTGAACACAAGTCCAAAATTTTGGATCATGTCCTATACTGGTTCCTGGTGGGTGGCTGAGACTTTGGTTAATTCTTCTTCCTGCCGGGAAATTAGATTAACATGTGCCCGTCCAAATGCCTAACAGCTACTCTCTCATGGGTTCTCCCTCATCCCTTCCATCCTCTGCCAAATTGGGAACCTGTGCAAACCAGGAGGTTAAAGGGCCTGTCTCCCCAAGTTGGGAGATTGATAGTAAGGCAGTTGGAAAGTCAAACTGGAGCACCAGGAGAGGGACTATTCGTTGAGTTTTAGAAACCTTTCGTATTCACAGTGTGTACATTCTCTAGGTTTCCTGTACATGTTATAGCTGTAGTAATATTCCCTTCAACATGGAGAGTTGGGACCCATGGAATGGGGGCCATGCATTATTGCTTGAAAGGGTCTGCATTTGCTCACCCAATCTCACCAATCCTCTCAGTCCCAAGTGTCCAGCCTTATGCCACATCCAGCTGTCATTGTAGATAGGGTCTTTCCAGGTTTCCTCAGACACCCTGAAGGAATTGTAAAGAATTTCCCTGTTTTTTGGTTTTGCTTTTGAAATTCCTTTTTAGAGTGGGTTTGAGCTGATTCTCGCTGCCATGTTTATGCCACTCTAGACACACTTGATTCCCTTATGGAGTCATATCAATACATAGGTTTTAAGATTCTTACTAGTCAGATATATTCCTCTGCGGGAAATATGGGGTTTTGAGTCTCTTTCACTGAGGAAGGTGTAGGTCTTGTCTATTCCAAAGTTGGTTTTGGAAACGGTCCCTGTGCTTATATCAAACTCTGGTTTTATGCATCACCCCACCTCTCCATCCCCTTTATGCAGGCATAGGAGTGTTTTCTAAATGTGAGACTCTGTTCTCTTTCCTAAGTCAGTTCACGTGTAGCCATGTTTACAGGTTCTTCATAAGTGATATCTTATGATAAGTTTCTTTTTTTGTGTGAATTATTTCACTTAGAATCATCGTACCTGAATCCACTCACTTTGCTGCTACTGGTCTTATGACATTGATTTCATGGCTGAGGGATATTCCATCTTATGTAAGTACCATAATGTTTTGAACCATTTTTATATTTCCTGGGATATTTAAGGTGTACCCAAGTTGAGGTTCTTGTAGTCAGTGCAGCCCTAAATTTGGAGGTGGCTCTTTCTTATTGATTTTCAGTTTTCCCAAGGTATATTCCCTAGACTGGAAGTGGCCTTGGCTCTGTAGCTCTGTTGTTTACTTGTTTTAGGGAACACAATGCACTCCTCCAGTGAGGCAGTTGGCAATTTACATCCCACCCATCAGCATAACAAGGCTCCCAGTTCTCCAGGGCCTGTCTTGCCTTTCTGGTTTTTCCACATTTTGTGGATGTCCATTTTGACCGGTGGGAAATGATACTTCTTTGTAGTGCAGATTTGCATTGCCCGCTTGCTTGCTTGGCCAAAAAGGGCGTATGCGTTTTCTCCTGAATATATTCAGGAGAAAACGCATACGCCCTTTTTGGCCAAGTGCACCATTGTCCAAGTTGTGCCCCTCTTCCTGTGCTTTACAGGCGATTCCAAGGTACCTCTTGAAATCTGTTTCCTGCAATTTTGCCTCGCTTTCAAGTCCGCCTCGTTGACTTCCCTCAACAGATTTTTGGACGATAGTTGTCCTTTATCACTCTGCCAGTTTGTGCATTGCTGTGCCCCTCAGCTCCATTTCTCAACTCGTTTTTTGTGAGCTGAACGCAAGTCCAAAATTTTGGATCATGTCCTATACTGGTTCCCGGTGGGTGGCTGAGACTTTGGTTAATTCTTCTTCTTGCCGGGAAATTAGAGTGACATGTGCCCGTCCAAATGCCTAACAGCTACTCTCTCATGGGTTCTCCCTCATCCCTTCCATCCTCTGCCAAATTGGGAACCTGTGCAAACCAGGAGGTTAAAGGGCCTGTCTCTCCAAGTTGGGAGATTGATAGTAAGGCAGTTGGAAAGTCAAACTGGAGCACCAGGAGAGGGACTATTCATTGAGTTTTAGAAACCTTTCGTATTCACCGTGTGTACATTCTCTCGGTTTCCTGTACATGTTATAGCTGTAGTAATATTCCATTGAACCTGGAGAGTTGGGACCCATGGAATGGGGGCCATGCATTATTGCTTGAAAGGGTCAGCATTTGCTCACCCAATCTCACCAATCCTCTCAGTCCCAAGTGTCCAGCCTAATGCCACATCCAGCTGTCATTGTAGATAGGGTCTTTCCAGGTTTCCTCAGACACCCTGAAGGAATTGTAAAGAATTTCCCTGTTTTTTGGTTTTGCTTTTAAAATTCCTTTTTTTACTTGGTTTCAGCTGATTCTCACTGCCATGTTTATGCCACTCTAGACACACTTGATTCCCTTATGGAGTCATATCAATACATAGGTTTTAAGATTCTTACTAGTCAGATATATATCTGTGGGAAATATGGGGTTTTGAGTCTCTTTCACTGAGGAAGGTGTAGGTCTTGTCTATTCCAAAGTTGGTTTTTGGAACGGTCCCTGTGCTTATATCAAACTCTGGTTTTATGCAGCACCACAACTCTCCTTCCCCTTTATGCAGGCATAAGAGTGTTTTCTAAATGTGAGACTCTGTTCTCTTTCCTAACTCAGTTCACGTTTAGCCATGTTTACAGGATATTCATAAGTGATATCTTATGATAAGTTTCTTTTTCTGTGTGACTTATTTCACTTAGAATCATCGTACCTGAATCCACTCACTTTGCTGCTACTGGTCTTATGACATTGATTTCATGGCTGAGGGATATTCCATCGTACGTAAGTACCACAATGTTTTGAACCATTTTTATATTTCCTGGGATATTTAAGGTGTACCCAAGTTGAGTTTCTTGTAGTCAGTGCAGCCCTAAATTTGGAGGTGGCTCTTTCTTATTGATTTTCAGTATTCCCAAGGTATATTCCCTAGACTGGAAGTGGCCTTGGCTCTGTAGCTCTGTTGTTTACTTGTTTTAGGGAACACAATGCACTCCTCCAGTGAGGCAGTTGGCAATTTACATCCCGCCCATCAGCATAACAAGGCTCCCTGTTCTCCAGGGCCTGTCTTGCCTTTCTGGTTTTTACACATTTTGTGGATGTCCCTTTTGACCGGTGGGAAGTGATACTTCTTTGTAGTGCAGATTTGCATTGCCCGCTTGCTTGCTTGGCCAAAAACGGCGTATGCGTTTTCTCCTGAATATATTCAGGAGAAAACGCATATGCCCTTTTTGGCCAAGTGCACCATTGTCCAAGTTGTGACCCTCTTCCTGTGCTTTACAGGCGATTCCAAGGTACCTCTTGAAATCTGTTTCCTGCTATTTTGCCTCGCTTTAAATTCCGCCTCGTTGACGTCCCTCAACAGATTTTTGGACGATAGTTGTCCTTTATCACTCTGCCAGTTTGTGAATTGCTGTGCCCCTGAGCTCCATTTCTCAACTCGTTTTTTGTGAGCTGAACGCAAGTCCAAAATTTTGGATCATGTCCTATACTGGTTCCCGGTGGGTGGCTGAGACTTTGGTTAATTCTTCTTCCTGCCAGGAAATTAGAGTGACATGTGCCCGTCCAAATGCCTAACAGCTACTCTCTCATGGGTTCTCCCTCATCCCTTCCATCCTCTGCCAAATTGGGAACCTGTGCAAACCAGGAGGTTAAAGGGCCTGTCTCTCCAAGTTGGGAGATTGATAGTAAGGCAGTTGGAAAGTCAAACTGGAGCACCAGGAGAGGGACTATTCGTTGAGTTTTAGAAACCTTTCGTATTCACAATGTGTACATTCTCTAGGTTTCCTGTACATGTTATAGCTGTAGTAATATTCCCTTCAACCTGGAGAGTTGGGACCCATGGAATGGGGGCCATGCATTATTGCTTGAAAGGGTCTGCATTTGCTCACCCAATCTCACCAATCCTCTCAGTCCCAAGTGTCCAGCCTTATGCCACATCCAGCTGTCATTGTAGATAGGGTCTTTCCAGGTATCCTCAGACACCCTGAAGGAATAGTAAAGAATTTCCCTGTTTTTTGGTTTTGATTTTGAAATTCCTTTTTAGAGTGGGTTTGAGCTGATTCTCGCTGCCAAGTTTATGCCACTCTAGACACAAATGATTCCCTTATGGAGTCATATCAATACATAGGTTTTAAGATTCTTACTAGTCAGATATATTCCTCTGCGGGAAATATGGGGTTTTGAGTCTCTTTCACTGAGGAAGGTGTAGGTCTTGTCTATTCCAAAGTTGGTTTTTGGAACGGTCCCTGTGCTTATATCAAACTCTGCTTTTATGCATCACCCCACCTCTCCATCCCCTTTATGCAGGTATAAGAGTGTTTTCTAAATGTGAGACTCTGTTCTCTTTCCTAACTCAGTTCACGTGTAGCCATGTTTACAGGATCTTCATAAGTGATATCTTATGATAAGTTTCTTTTTCTGTGTGACTTATTTCACTTAGAATCATCGTACCTGAATCCACTCACTTTGCTGCTACTGGTCTTATGACATTGATTTCATGACTGAGGGATATTCCATCGTACGTAAGTACCACAATGTTTTGAACCATTTTTATATTTCCTTGGATATTTAAGGTGTACCCAAGTTGAGGTTTTTGTAGTCAGTGCAGCCCTAAATTTGGAGGTGGCTCTTTCTTTCTTATTGATTTTCAGTTTTCCCAAGGTATATTCCCTAGACTGGAAGTGGCCTTGGCTCTGTAGCTCTGTTGTTTACTTGTTTTAGGGAACACAATGCAGTCCTCCAGTGAGGCAGTTGGCAATTTGCATCCCGCACATCAGCATAACAAGGCTCCCTGTTCTCAAGGGCATGTCTTGCCTTTCTGGTTTTTACACATTTTGTGGATGTCCCTTTTGACTGGTGGGAAATGAGACTTCTTTGTAGTGCAGATTTGCATTGCCCGCTTGCTTGCTTGGCCAAAAAGGGCGTATGCGTTTTCTCCTGAATATATTCAGGAGAAAACGCATACGCCCTTTTTGGCCAAGTGCACCATTGTCCAAGTTGTGCCCCTCTTCCTGTGCTTTACAGGCGATTCCAAGGTACCTCTTGAAATCTGTTTCCTGCTATTTTGCCTCGCTTTCAAGTCTGCCTCGTTGACTTCCCTCAACAGATTTTTGGACGATAGTTGTCCTTTATCACTCTGCCAGTTTGTGAATTGCTGTGCCCCTGAGCTCCATTTCTCAACTCGTTCTTTGTGAGCTGAACGCAAGTCCAAAATTTTGGATCATGTCCTATACTGGTTCCCGGTGGGTGGCTGAGTCTTTGGTTAATTCTTCTTCCTGCCGTGAAATTAGAGTGACATGTGCCCGTCCAAATGCCTAACAGCTACTCTCTCATGGGTTCTCCCTCGTCCCTTCCATCCTCTGCCAAATTGGGAACCTGTGCAAACCAGGAGGTTAAAGGGCCTGTCTCTCCAAGTTGGGAGATTGATAGTAAGGCAGTTGGAAAGTCAAACTGGAGCACCAGAAGAGGGACTATTCGTTGAGTTTTAGAAACCTTTCGTATTCACAGTGTGTACATTCTCTAGGTTTCCTGTACATGTTATAGCTGTAGTAATATTCCCTTCAACCTGGAGAATTGTGACCCATGGAATGGGGGCCATGCATTATTGCTTGAAAGGGGCTGCATTTGCTCACCCAATCTCACCAATCCTCTCAGTCCCAAGTGTCCAGCCTTATGCCACATCCAGCTGTCATTGTAGATAGGGTCTTTCCAGGTTTCCTCAGACACCCTGAAGGAATTGTAAAGAATTTCACTGTTTTTTGGTTTTGCTTTTGAAATTCCTTTTTAGAGTGGGTTTGAGCTGATTCTCGCTGCCATGTTTATGCCACTCTAGACACACTTGATTCCCTTATGGAGTCATATCAATACATAGGTTTTAAGATTCTTACTAGTCAGATATATTCCTCTGCGGGAAATATGGGGTTTTGAGTCTCTTTCACTGAGGAAGGTGTAGGTCTTGTCTATTCCAAAGTTGGTTTTTGGAACGGTCCCTGTGCTTATATCAAACTCTGGTTTTATGCATCACCCCACCTCTCCATCCCCTTTATGCAGGCATAGGAGTGTTTTCTAAATGTGAGACTCTGTTCTCTTTCCTAACTCATTTCACGTGTAGCCATGTTTACAGGATCTTCATAAGTGATATCTTATGATAAGTTTCTTTTTCTGTGTGACTTATTTCACGTAGAATCATCGTACCTGAATCCACTCACTTTGCTGCTACTGGTCTTATGACATTGATTTCATGGCCGAGGAATATTCCATCGTACGTAAGTACCAAAATGTTTTGAAGCATTTTTATATTTCCTGCGATATTTAAGGTGTACCCAAGTTGAGGTTTTTGTAGTCAGTGCAGCCCTAAATTTGGAGGTGGCTCTTTCTTATTGATTTTCAGTTTTCCCAAGGTATATTCCCTAGACTGGAAGTGGCCTTGGCTCTGTAGCTCTGTTGTTTACTTGTTTTAGGGAACACAATGCACTCCTCCAGTGAGGCAGTTGGCAATTTACATCCCGCCCATCAGCATAACAAGGCTCCCTGTTCTCCAGGGCCTGTCTTGCCTTTCTGGTTTTTACACATTTTGTGGATGTCCCTTTTGACTGGTGGGAAGTGATACTTCTTTGTAGTGCAGATTTGCATTGCCCGCTTGCTTGCTTGGCCAAAAAGGGCGTATGCATTTTCTCCTGAATATATTCAGGAGAAAACGCATACGCCCTTTTTGGCCAAGTGCATCATTGTCCAAGTTGTGCCCCTCTTCCTGTGCTTTACAGGCGATTCCAAGGTACCTCTTGAAATCTGTTTCCTGCTATTTTGCCTCGCTTTCAAGTCCGCCTCGTTGACTTCCCTCAACAGATTTTTGGACGATAGTTGTCCTTTATCACTCTGCCAGTTTGTGCATTGCTGTGCCCCTGAGCTCCATTTCTCAACTCGTTTTTTGTGAGCTGAACACAAGTCCAAAATTTTGGATCATGTCCTATACTGGTTCCCGGTGGGTGGCTGAGACTTTGGTTAATTCTTCTTCCTGCCGGGAAATTAGATTGACATGTGCCCGTCCAAATGCCTAACAGCTACTCTCTCATGGGTTCTCCCTCATCCCTTCCATCCTCTGCCAAATTGGGAACCTGTGCAAACCAGGAGGTTAAAGGGCCTGTCTCCCCAAGTTGGGAGATTGATAGTAAGGCAGTTGGAAAGTCAAACTGGAGCACCAGGAGAGGGACTATTCGTTGAGTTTTAGAAACCTTTCGTATTCACAGTGTGTACATTCTCTAGGTTTCCTGTACATGTTATAGCTGTAGTAATATTCCCTTCAACATGGAGAGTTGGGACCCATGGAATGGGGGCCATGCATTATTGCTTGAAAGGGTCTGCATTTGCTCACCCAATCTCACCAATCCTCTCAGTCCCAAGTGTCCAGCCTTATGCCACATCCAGCTGTCATTGTAGATAGGGTCTTTCCAGGTTTCCTCAGACACCCTGAAGGAATTGTAAAGAATTTCCCTGTTTTTTGGTTTTGCTTTTGAAATTCCTTTTTAGAGTGGGTTTGAGCTGATTCTCGCTGCCATGTTTATGCCACTCTAGACACACTTGATTCCCTTATGGAGTCATATCAATACATAGGTTTTAAGATTCTTACTAGTCAGATATATTCCTCTGCGGGAAATATGGGGTTTTGAGTCTCTTTCACTGAGGAAGGTGTAGGTCTTGTCTATTCCAAAGTTGGTTTTGGAAAAGGTCCCTGTGCTTATATCAAACTCTGGTTTTATGCATCACCCCACCTCTCCATCCCCTTTATGCAGGCATAGGAGTGTTTTCTAAATGTGAGACTCTGTTCTCTTTCCTAAGTCAGTTCACGTGTAGCCATGTTTACAGGTTCTTCATAAGTGATATCTTATGATAAGTTTCTTTTTTTGTGTGAATTATTTCACTTAGAATCATCGTACCTGAATCCACTCACTTTGCTGCTACTGGTCTTATGACATTGATTTCATGGCTGAGGGATATTCCATCGTATGTAAGTACCACAATGTTTTGAACCATTTTTATATTTCCTGGGATATTTAAGGTGTACCCAAGTTGAGGTTCTTGTAGTCAGTGCAGCCCTAAATTTGGAGGTGGCTCTTTCTTATTGATTTTCAGTTTTCCCAAGATATATTCCCTAGACTGGAAGTGGCCTTGGCTCTGTAGCTCTGTTGTTTACTTGTTTTAGGGAACACAATGCACTCCTCCAGTGAGGCAGTTGGCAATTTACATCCCACCCATCAGCATAACAAGGCTCCCAGTTCTCCAGGGCCTGTCTTGCCTTTCTGGTTTTTACACATTTTGTGGATGTCCCTTTTGACCGGTGGGAAATGATACTTCTTTGTAGTGCAGATTTGCATTGTCCGCTTGCTTGCTTGGCCAAAAAGGGCGTATGCGTTTTCTCCTGAATATATTCAGGAGAAAACGCATACGCCCTTTTTGGCCAAGTGCACCATTGTCCAAGTTGTGCCCCTCTTCCTGTGCTTTACAGGCGATTCCAAGGTACCTCTTGAAATCTGTTTCCTGCTATTTTGCCTCGCTTTCAAGTCCGCCTCGTTGACTTCCCTCAACAGATTTTTGGACGATAGTTGTCCTTTATCACTCTGCCAGTTTGTGCATTGCTGTGCCCCTCAGCTCCATTTCTCAACTCGTTTTTTGTGAGCTGAACGCAAGTCCAAAATTTTGGATCATGTCCTATACTGGTTCCCGGTGGGTGGCTGAGACTTTGGTTAAATCTTCTTCCTACCGGGAAATTAGAGTGACATGTGCCCGTCCAAATGACTAACAGCTACTCTCTCATGGGTTCTCCCTCATCCCTTCCGTCCTCTGCCAAATTGGGAACCTGTGCAAACCAGGAGGTTAAAGGGCCTGTCTCTCCAAGTTGGGAGATTGATAGTAAGGCAGTTGGAAAGTCAAACTGGAGCACCAGGAGAGGGACTATTCGTTGAGTTTTAGAAACCTTTCGTATTCACAGTGTGTACATTCTCTAGGTTTCTTGTACATGTTATAGCTGTAGTAATATTCCCTTCAACATGGAGAGTTGGGACCCATGGAATGGGGGCCATGCATTATTGCTTGAAAGGGTCTGCATTTGCTCACCCAATCTCACCAATCCTCTCAGTCCCAAGTGTCCAGCCTTATGCCACATCCAGCTGTCATTGTAGATAGGGTCTTTCCAGGTTTCCTCAGACACCCTGAAGGAATTGGAAAGAATTTCCCTGTTTTTTGGTTTTGCTTTTGAAATTCCTTTTTAGAGTGGGTTTCAGCTGATTCTCGCTGCCATGTTTATGCCACTCTAGACACACTTGATTCCCTTATGGAGTCATATCAATACATAGGTTTTAAGATTCTTACTAGTCAGATATATTCCTCTGCGGGAAATATGGGGTTTTGAGTCTCTTTCACTGAGGAAGGTGTAGGTCTTGTCTATTCCAAAGTTGGTTTTTGGAACGGTCCCTGTGCTTATATCAAACTCTGGTTTTATGCATCACCCCACCTCTCCATCCCCTTTATGCAGGCATAGGAGTGTTTTCTAAATGTGAGACTCTGTTCTCTTTCCTAACTCAGTTCACGTGTAGCCATGTTTACAGGTTCTTCATAAGTGATATCTTATGATAAGTTTCTTTTTTTGTGTGACTTATTTCACTTAGAATCATCGTACCTGAATCCACTCACTTTGCTGCTACTGGTCTTATGACATTGATTTCATGGCTGAGGGATATTCCATCGTATGTAAGTACCACAATGTTTTGAACCATTTTTATATATCCTGGGATATTTAAGGTGTACCCAAGTTGAGGTTCTTGTAGTCAGTGCAGCCCTAAATTTGGAGGTGGCTCTTTCTTATTGATTTTCAGTTTTCCCAAGGTATATTCCCTAGACTGGAAGTGGCCTTGGCTCTGTAGCTCTGTTGTTTACTTGTTTTAGGGAACACAATGCACTCCTCCAGTGAGGCAGTTGGCAATTTACATCCCACCCATCAGCATAACAAGACGCCCAGTTCTCCAGGGCCTGTCTTGCCTTTCTGGTTTTTACACATTTTGTGGATGTCCCTTTTGACCGGTGGGAAATGATACTTCTTTGTAGTGCAGATTTGCATTGCCCGCTTGCTTGCTTGGCCAAAACGGGCGTATGCGTTTTCTCCTGAATATATTCAGGAGAAAAGGCATACGCCCTTTTTGGCCAAGTGCACCATTGTCCAAGTTGTGCCCCTCTTCCTGTGCTTTACAGGCGATTCCAAGGTACCTCTTGAAATCAGTTTCCTGCTATTTTGCCTCGATTTCAAGTCCGCCTCGTTGACTTCCCTCAACAGATTTTTGGACGATAGTTGTCCTTTATCACTCTGCCAGTTTGTGCATTGCTGTGCCCCTGAGCTCCATTTCTCAACTCGTTTTTGTGAGCTGAACGCAAGTCCAAAATTTTGGATCATGTCCTATACTGGTTCCCGGTGGGTGGCTGAGACTTTGGTTAATTCTTCTTCTTGCCGGGAAATTAGAGTGACATGTGCCCGTCCAAATGCCTAACAGCTACTCTCTCATGGGTTCTCCCTCATCCCTTCCATCCTCTGCCAAATTGGGAACCTGTGCAAACCAGGAGGTTAAAGGGCCTGTCTCTCCAAGTTGGGAGATTGATAGTATGGCAGTTGGAAAGTCAAACTGGAGCACCAGGAGAGGGACTATTCGTTGAGTTTTAGAAACCTTTCGTATTCACCGTGTGTACATTCTCTCGGTTTCCTGTACATGTTATAGCTGTAGTAATATTCCATTGAACCTGGAGAGTTGGGACCCATGGAATGGGGGCCATGCATTATTGCTTGAAAGGGTCAGCATTTGCTCACCCAATCTCACCAATCCTCTCAGTCCCAAGTGTCCAGCCTAATGCCACATCCAGCTGTCATTGTAGATAGGGTCTTTCCAGGTTTCCTCAGACACCCTGAAGGAATTGTAAAGAATTTCCCTGTTTTTTGGTTTTGCTTTTAAAATTCCTTTTTTTACTGGGTTTCAGCTGATTCTCACTGCCATGTTTATGCCACTCTAGACACACTTGATTCCCTTATGGAGTCATATCAATACATAGGTTTTAAGATTCTTACTAGTCAGATATATATCTGTGGGAAATATGGGGTTTTGAGTCTCTTTCACTGAGGAAGATGTAGGTCTTGTCTATTCCAAAGTTGGTTTTTGGAACGGTCCCTGTGCTTATATCAAACTCTGGTTTTATGCAGCACCACACCTCTCCTTCCCCTTTATGCAGGCATAAGAGTGTTTTCTAAATGTGAGACTCTGTTCTCTTTCCTAACTCAGTTCACGTTTAGCCATGTTTACAGGATATTCATAAGTGATATCTTATGATAAGTTTCTTTTTCTGTGTGACTTATTTCACTTAGAATCATCGTACCTGAATCCACTCACTTTGCTGCTACTGGTCTTATGACATTGATTTCATGGCTGAGGGATATTCCATCGTACGTAAGTACCACAATGTTTTGAACCATTTTTATATTTCCTGGGATATTTAAGGTGTACCCAAGTTGAGGTTCTTGTAGCCAGTGCAGCCCTAAATTTGGAGGTGGCTCTTTCTTATTGATTTTCAGTATTCCCAAGGTATATTCCCTAGACTGGAAGTGGCCTTGGCTCTGTAGCTCTGTTGTTTACTTGTTTTAGGGAACACAATGCACTCCTCCAGTGAGGCAGTTGGCAATTTACATCCCGCCCATCAGCATAACAAGGCTCCCTGTTCTCCAGGGCCTGTCTTGCCTTTCTGGTTTTTACACATTTTGTGGATGTCCCTTTTGACCGGTTGGAATTGATACTTCTTTGTAGTGCAGATTTGCATTGCCCGCTTGCTTGCTTGGCCAAAAACGGCGTATGCGTTTTCTCCTGAATATATTCAGGAGAAAACGCATAAGCCCTTTTTGGCCAAGTGCACCATTGTCCAAGTTGTGCCCCTCTTCCTGTGCTTTACAGGCGATTCCAACGTACCTCTTGAAATCTGTTTCCTGCTATTTTGCCTCGCTTTCAAGTCCGCCTCGTTGACTTCCCTCAACAGATTTTTGGACGATAGTTGACCTTTATCACTCTGCCAGTTTGTGAATTGCTGTGCCCCTGAGCTCCATTTCTCAACTCGTTTTTTGTGAGCTGAACACAAGTCCAAAATTTTGGATCATGTCCTATACTGGTTCCCGATGGGTGGCTGAGACTTTGGTTAATTCTTCTTCCTGCCGGGAAATTAGAGTGACATGTGCCCGTCCAAATGCCTAACAGCTACTCTCTCATGGTTTCTCCCTCCTCCCGTCCATCCTCTGCCAATTTGGGAACCTGTGCAAACCAGGAGGTTAAAGGGCCTGTCTCTCCAAGTTGGGAGATTGATAGTAAGGCAGTTGGAAAGTAAAACTGGAGCACCAGGAGAGGGACTATTCGTTGAGTTTTAGAAACCTTTCGTATTCACAGTGTGTACATTCTCTAGGTTTCCTGTACATGTTATAGCTATAGTAATATTCCCTTCAACCTGGAGAGTTGGGACCCATGGAATGGGGGCCATGCATTATTGCTTGAAAGGGTCTGCATTTGCTCACCCAATCTCACCAATCCTCTCAGTCCCATGTGTCCAGCCTTATGCCACATCCAGCTGTCATTGTAGATAGGGTCTTTCCAGGTTTCCTCAGACACCCTGAAGGTATTGAAAAGAATTTCCCTGTTTTTTTGGTTTTGCTTTTGAAATTCCTTTTTATAGTGGGTTTGAGCTGATTCTCGCTGCCATGTTTATGCCACTCTAGACACACTTGATTCCCTTATGGAGTCATATCAATACATAGGTTTTAAGATTCTTACTAGTCAGATATATTCCTCTGTGGGAAATATGGGGTTTTGAGTCTCTTTCACTGAGGAAGGTGTAGGTCTTGTCTATTCCAAAGTTGGTTTTTGGAACGGTCCCTGTGCTTATATCAAACTCTGGTTTTATGCCTCACCCCACCTCTCCATCCCCTTTATGCAGGCATAAGAGTGTTTTCTAAATGTGAGACTCTGTTCTCTTTCCTAACTCTGTTCACGTGTAGCCATGTTTACAGGATCTTCATAAGTGATATCTTATGATAAGTTTCTTTTTCTGTGTGACTTATTTCACTTAGAATCATCGTACCTGATTCCACTCACTTTGCTGCTACTGGTCTTATGACATTGATTTCATGACTGAGGGATATTCCATCGTACGTAAGTACCACAATGTTTTGAACCATTTTTATATTTCCTTGGATATTTAAGGTGTACCCAAGTTGAGGTTCTTGTAGTCAGTGCAGCCCTAAATTTGGAGGTGGCTCTTTCTTTCTTATTGATTTTCAGTTTTCCCAAGGTATATTCCCTAGACTGGAAGTGGCCTTGGCTCTGTAGCTCTGTTGTTTACTTGTTTTAGGGAACACAATGCAGTCCTCCAGTGAGGCAGTTGGCAATTTACATCCCGCACATCAGCATAACAAGGCTCCCTGTTCTCAAGGGCATGTCTTGCCTTTCTGGTTTTTACACATTTTGTGGATGTCCCTTTTGACTGGTGGGAAATGAGACTTCTTTGTAGTGCAGATTTGCATTGCCCGCTTGCTTGCTTGGCCAAAAAGGGCGTATGCGTTTTCTCCTGAATATATTCAGGAGAAAACACATACGCCCTTTTTGGCCAAGTGCACCATTGTCCAAGTTGTGCCCCTCTTCCTGTGCTTTACAGGCGATTCCAAGGTACCTCTTGAAATCTGTTTCCTGCTATTTTGCCTCGCTTTCAAGTCTGCCTCGTTGACTTCCCTCAACAGATTTTTGGACGATAGTTGTCCTTTATCACTCTGCCAGTTTGTGAATTGCTGTGCCCCTGAGCTCCATTTCTCAACTCGTTCTTTGTGAGCTGAACGCAAGTCCAAAATTTTGGATCATGTCCTATACTGGTTCCCGGTGGGTGGCTGAGACTTTGGTTAATTCTTCTTCCTGCCATGAAATTAGAGTGACATGTGCCCGTCCAAATGCCTAACAGCTACTCTCTCATGGGTTCTCCCTCGTCCCTTCCATCCTCTGCCAAATTGGGAACCTGTGCAAACCAGGAGGTTAAAGGGCCTGTCTCTCCAAGTTGGGAGATTGATAGTAAGGCAGTTGGAAAGTCAAACTGGAGCACCAGGAGAGGGACTATTCGTTGAGTTTTAGAAACCTTTCGTATTCACAGTGTGTACATTCTCTAGGTTTCCTGTACATGTTATAGCTGTAGTAATATTCCCTTGAACCTGGAGAGTTGGGACCCATGGAATGGGGGCCATGCATTATTGCTTGAAAGCGTCTGCATTTGCTCACCCAATCTCACCAATCCTCTCAGTCCCAAGTGTCCAGCCTTATGCCACATCCAGCTGTCATTGTAGATAGGGTCTTTCCAGGTTTCCTCAGACACCCTGAAGGAATTGTAAAGAATTTCCCTGTTTTTTGGTTTTGCTTTTGAAATTCCTTTTTAGAGTGGGTTTGAGCTGATTCTCGCTGCCATGTTTATGCCACTCTAGACACACTTGATTCCCTTATGGAGTCATATCAATACATAGGTTTTAAGATTCTTACTAGTCAGATATATTCCTCGGCGGGAAATATGGGGTTTTGAGTCTCTTTCACTGAGGAAGGTGTAGGTCTTGTCTATTCCAAAGTTGGTTTTTGGAACGGTCCCTGTGCTTATATCAAACTCTGGTTTTATGCATCACCCCACCTCTCCATCCCCTTTATGCAGGCATAGGAGTGTTTTCTAAATGTGAGACTCTGTTCTCTTTCCTAACTCAGTTCACGTGTAGCCATGTTTACAGGTTCTTCATAAGTGATATCTTATGATAAGTTTCTTTTTTTGTGTGACTTATTTCACTTAGAATCATCGTACCTGAATCCACTCACTTTGCTGCTACTGGTCTTATGACATTGATTTCATGGCTGAGGGATATTCCATCGTATGTAAGTACCACAATGTTTTGAACCATTTTTATATTTCCTGGGATATTTAAGGTGTACCCAAGTTGAGGTTCTTGTAGTCAGTGCAGCCCTAAATTTGGAGGTGGCTCTTTCTTATTGATTTTCAGTTTTCCCAAGGTATATTCCCTAGACTGGAAGTGGCCTTGGCTCTGTAGCTCTGTTGTTTAATTGTTTTAGGGAACACAATGCACTCCTCCAGTGAGGCAGTTGGCAATTTACATCCCGCCCATCAGCATAACAAGGCTCCCTGTTCTCCAGGGCCTGTCTTGCCTTTCTGGGTTTTACACATTTTGTGGATGTCCCTTTTGACCGGTGGGAAATGATACTTCTTTGTAGTGCATATTTGCATTGCCCGCTTGCTTGCTTGGCCAAATAGGGCGTATGCGTTTTCTCCTGAATATATTCAGGAGAAAACGCATATGCCCTTTTTGGCCAAGTGCACCATTGTCCAAGTTGTGCCCCTCTTCCTGTACTTTACAGGCGATTCCAAGGTACCTCTTGAAATCTGTTTCCTGCTATTTTGCCTCGCTTTCAAGTCCGCCTCGTTGACTTTCCTCAACAGATTTTTGGACGATAGTTG
Organism: Mesoplodon densirostris; assembly: GCF_025265405.1. Lineage (NCBI taxonomy): Eukaryota > Metazoa > Chordata > Mammalia > Artiodactyla > Ziphiidae > Mesoplodon > Mesoplodon densirostris. The sequence continues at coordinate 8,200,291 of NW_026778195.1, read as the reverse complement.
TCCTTTATCACTCTGCCAGTTTGTGAATTGCTGTGCCCCTGAGCTCATTTCTCAACTCGTTTTTTGTGAGCTGAACGCAAGTCCAAAATTTTGGATCATGTCCTATACTGGTTCCCGGTGGGTGGCTGAGACTTTGGTTAATTCTTCTTCCTGCCGGGAAATTAGAGTGACATGTGCCCGTCCAAATGCCTAACAGCTACTCTCTCATGGGTTCTCCCTCGTCCCTTCCATCCTCTGCCAAATTGGGAACCTGTGCAAACCAGGAGGTTAAAGGGCCTGTCTCTCCAAGTTGGGAGATTGATAGTAAGGCAGTTGGAAAGTCAAACTGGAGCACCAGGAGAGGGACTATTCGTTGAGTTTTAGAAACCATTCGTATTCACAGTGTGTACATTCTCTAGGTTTCCTGTACATGTTATAGCTGTAGTAATATTCCCTTGAACCTGGAGAGTTGAGACCCATGGAATGGGGGCCATGCATTATTGCTTGAAAGGGTCTGCATTTGCTCACCCAATCTCACCAATCCTCTCAGTCCCAAGTGTCCAGCCTTATGCCACATCCAGCTGTCATTGTAGATAGGGTCTTTCCAGGTTTCCTCAGACACCCTGAAGGAATTGGAAAGAATTTCCCTGTTTTTTGGTTTTGATTTTGAAATTCCTTTTTAGAGTGGGTTTGAGCTGATTCTCGCTGCCAAGTTTATGCCACTCTAGACACACTTGATTCCCTTATGGAGTCATATCAATACATAGGTTTTAAGATTCTTACTAGTCAGATATATTCCTCTGCGGGAAATATGGGGTTTTGAGTCTCTTTCACTGAGGAAGGTGTAGGTCTTGTCTATTCCAAAGTTGGTTTTTGGAACGATCCCTGTGCTTATATCAAACTCTGCTTTTATGCATCACCCCACCTCTCCATCCCCTTTATGCAGGTATAAGAGTGTTTTCTAAATGTGAGACTCTGTTCTCTTTCCTAACTCAGTTCACGTGTAGCCATGTTTACAGGATCTTCATAAGTGATATCTTATGATAAGTTTCTTTTTCTGTGTGACTTATTTCACTTAGAATCATCGTACCTGAATCCACTCACTTTGCTGCTACTGGTCTTATGACATTGATTTCATGGCTGAGGAATATTCCATCGTACGTAAGTACCACAATGTTTTGAACCATTTTTATATTTCCTGGGATATTTAAGGTGTACCCAAGTTGAGGTTCTTGTAGTCAGTGCAGCCCTAAATTTGGAGGTGGCTCTTTCTTATGGATTTTCAGTTTTCCCAAGGTATATTCCCTAGACTGGAAGTGGCCTTGGCTCTGTAGTTCTGTTGTTTACTTGTTTTAGGGAACACAATGCACTCCTCCAGTGAGGCAGTTGGCAATTTACATCCCGCCCATCAGCATAACAAGGCTCCCTGTACTCCAGGGACTGTCTTGCCTTTCTGGTTTTTACACATTTTGTGGATGTCCCTTTTGACCGGTGGGAAGTGATACTTCTTTGTAGTGCAGATTTGCATTGCCCGCTTGCTTGCTTGGCCAAAAAGGGCGTATGCGTTTTCTCCTGAATATATTCAGGAAAAAACGCATACGCCCTTTTTGGCCAAGTGCACCATTGTCCAAGTTGTGCCCCTCTTCCTGTGCTTTACAGGCGATTCCAAGGTACCTCTTGAAATCTGTTTCCTGCTATTTTGCCTCGCTTTCAAGTCCGCCTCGTTGACTTCCCTCAACAGATTTTTGGATGATAGTTGTCCTTTATCACTCTGCCAGTTTGTGCATTGCTGTGCCCCTGAGCTCCATTTCTCAACTCGTTTTTTGTGAGCTGAACGCAAGTCCAAAATTTTGGATCATGTCCTATACTGGTTCCCGGTGGGTGGCTGAGACTTTGGTTAATTCTTCTTCCTGCCGGGAAGTTAGAGTGACATGTGCCCGTCCAAATGCCTAACAGCTACTCTCTCATGGGTTCTCCCTCATCCCTTCTATCCTCTGCCAAATTGGGAACCTGTGCAAACCATGAGGTTAAAGGGCCTGTCTCTCCAAGTTGGGAGATTGATAGTAAGGCAGTTGGAATGTCAAACTGGAGCACCAGGAGAGGGACTATTCGTTGAGTTTTAGAAACATTTCGTATTCACCGTGTGTACATTCTCTAGGTTTCCTGTACATGATATAGCTGTAGTAATATTCCCTTCAACCTGGAGAGTTGGGACCCATGGAATGGGGGCCATGCATTATTGCTTGAAAGGGTCTGCATTTGCTCACCCAATCTCACCAATCCTCTCAGTCCCAAGTGTCCAGCCTTATGCCACATCCAGCTGTCATTGTAGATAGGGTCTTTCCAGGTTTCCTCAGACACCCTGAAGGAATTGTAAAGAATTTCCCTGTTTTTTGGTTTTGCTTTTGAAATTCCTTTTTAGAGTGGGTTTGAGCTGATTCTCGCTGCCATGTTTATGCCACTCTAGACACACTTGATTCCCTTATGGAGTCATATCAATACATAGGTTTTAAGATTCTTACTAGTCAGATATATTCCTCGGCGGGAAATATGGGGTTTTGAGTCTCTTTCACTGAGGAAGGTGTAGGTCTTGTCTATTCCAAAGTTGGTTTTTGGAACGGTCCCTGTGCTTATATCAAACTCTGGTTTTATGCATCACCCCACCTCTCCATCCCCTTTATGCAGGCATAGGAGTGTTTTCTAAATGTGAGACTCTGTTCTCTTTCCTAACTCAGTTCACGTGTAGCCATGTTTACAGGTTCTTCATAAGTGATATCTTATGATAAGTTTCTTTTTTTGTGTGACTTATTTCACTTAGAATCATCGTACCTGAATCCACTCACTTTGCTGCTACTGGTCTTATGACATTGATTTCATGGCTGAGGGATATTCCATCGTATGTAAGTACCACAATGTTTTGAACCATTTTTATATTTCCTGGGATATTTAAGGTGTACCCAAGTTGAGGTTCTTGTAGTCAGTGCAGCCCTAAATTTGGAGGTGGCTCTTTCTTATTGATTTTCAGTTTTCCCAAGGTATATTCCCTAGACTGGAAGTGGCCTTGGCTCTGTAGCTCTGTTGTTTAATTGTTTTAGGGAACACAATGCACTCCTCCAGTGAGGCAGTTGGCAATTTACATCCCGCCCATCAGCATAACAAGGCTCCCTGTTCTCCAGGGCCTGTCTTGCCTTTCTGGGTTTTACACATTTTGTGGATGTCCCTTTTGACCGGTGGGAAATGATACTTCTTTGTAGTGCATATTTGCATTGCCCGCTTGCTTGCTTGGCCAAATAGGGCGTATGCGTTTTCTCCTGAATATATTCAGGAGAAAACGCATATGCCCTTTTTGGCCAAGTGCACCATTGTCCAAGTTGTGCCCCTCTTCCTGTACTTTACAGGCGATTCCAAGGTACCTCTTGAAATCTGTTTCCTGCTATTTTGCCTCGCTTTCAAGTCCGCCTCGTTGACTTTCCTCAACAGATTTTTGGACGATAGTTGTCCTTTATCACTCTGCCAGTTTGTGAATTGCTGTGCCCCTGAGCTCATTTCTCAACTCGTTTTTTGTGAGCTGAACGCAAGTCCAAAATTTTGGATCATGTCCTATACTGGTTCCCGGTGGGTGGCTGAGACTTTGGTTAATTCTTCTTCCTGCCGGGAAATTAGAGTGACATGTGCCCGTCCAAATGCCTAACAGCTACTCTCTCATGGGTTCTCCCTCGTCCCTTCCATCCTCTGCCAAATTGGGAACCTGTGCAAACCAGGAGGTTAAAGGGCCTGTCTCTCCAAGTTGGGAGATTGATAGTAAGGCAGTTGGAAAGTCAAACTGGAGCACCAGGAGAGGGACTATTCGTTGAGTTTTAGAAACCATTCGTATTCACAGTGTGTACATTCTCTAGGTTTCCTGTACATGTTATAGCTGTAGTAATATTCCCTTGAACCTGGAGAGTTGAGACCCATGGAATGGGGGCCATGCATTATTGCTTGAAAGGGTCTGCATTTGCTCACCCAATCTCACCAATCCTCTCAGTCCCAAGTGTCCAGCCTTATGCCACATCCAGCTGTCATTGTAGATAGGGTCTTTCCAGGTTTCCTCAGACACCCTGAAGGAATTGGAAAGAATTTCCCTGTTTTTTGGTTTTGATTTTGAAATTCCTTTTTAGAGTGGGTTTGAGCTGATTCTCGCTGCCAAGTTTATGCCACTCTAGACACACTTGATTCCCTTATGGAGTCATATCAATACATAGGTTTTAAGATTCTTACTAGTCAGATATATTCCTCTGCGGGAAATATGGGGTTTTGAGTCTCTTTCACTGAGGAAGGTGTAGGTCTTGTCTATTCCAAAGTTGGTTTTTGGAACGATCCCTGTGCTTATATCAAACTCTGCTTTTATGCATCACCCCACCTCTCCATCCCCTTTATGCAGGTATAAGAGTGTTTTCTAAATGTGAGACTCTGTTCTCTTTCCTAACTCAGTTCACGTGTAGCCATGTTTACAGGATCTTCATAAGTGATATCTTATGATAAGTTTCTTTTTCTGTGTGACTTATTTCACTTAGAATCATCGTACCTGAATCCACTCACTTTGCTGCTACTGGTCTTATGACATTGATTTCATGGCTGAGGAATATTCCATCGTACGTAAGTACCACAATGTTTTGAACCATTTTTATATTTCCTGGGATATTTAAGGTGTACCCAAGTTGAGGTTCTTGTAGTCAGTGCAGCCCTAAATTTGGAGGTGGCTCTTTCTTATGGATTTTCAGTTTTCCCAAGGTATATTCCCTAGACTGGAAGTGGCCTTGGCTCTGTAGTTCTGTTGTTTACTTGTTTTAGGGAACACAATGCACTCCTCCAGTGAGGCAGTTGGCAATTTACATCCCGCCCATCAGCATAACAAGGCTCCCTGTACTCCAGGGACTGTCTTGCCTTTCTGGTTTTTACACATTTTGTGGATGTCCCTTTTGACCGGTGGGAAGTGATACTTCTTTGTAGTGCAGATTTGCATTGCCCGCTTGCTTGCTTGGCCAAAAAGGGCGTATGCGTTTTCTCCTGAATATATTCAGGAGAAAACGCATACGCCCTTTTTGGCCAAGTGCACCATTGTCCAAGTTGTGCCCCTCTTCCTGTGCTTTACAGGCGATTCCAAGGTACCTCTTGAAATCTGTTTCCTGCTATTTTGCCTCGCTTTCAAGTCCGCCTCGTTGACTTCCCTCAACAGATTTTTGGATGATAGTTGTCCTTTATCACTCTGCCAGTTTGTGCATTGCTGTGCCCCTGAGCTCCATTTCTCAACTCGTTTTTTGTGAGCTGAACGCAAGTCCAAAATTTTGGATCATGTCCTATACTGGTTCCCGGTGGGTGGCTGAGACTTTGGTTAATTCTTCTTCCTGCCGGGAAGTTAGAGTGACATGTGCCCGTCCAAATGCCTAACAGCTACTCTCTCATGGGTTCTCCCTCATCCCTTCTATCCTCTGCCAAATTGGGAACCTGTGCAAACCATGAGGTTAAAGGGCCTGTCTCTCCAAGTTGGGAGATTGATAGTAAGGCAGTTGGAATGTCAAACTGGAGCACCAGGAGAGGGACTATTCGTTGAGTTTTAGAAACCTTTCGTATTCACCGTGTGTACATTCTCTAGGTTTCCTGTACATGATATAGCTGTAGTAATATTCCCTTCAACCTGGAGAGTTGGGACCCATGGAATGGGGGCCATGCATTATTGCTTGAAAGGGTCTGCATTTGCTCACCCAATCTCACCAATCCTCTCAGTCCCAAGTGTCCAGCTTTATGCCACATCCAGCTGTCATTGTGGATAGTGTCTTTCCAGGTTTCCTCAGACACCCTGAAGGAATTGTAAAGAATTTCCCTGTTTTTTGGTTTTGCTTTTGAAATTCCTTTTTAGAGTGGGTTTGAGCTGATTCTCGCTGCCATGTTTATGCCACTCTAGACACATTTGATTCCCTTATGGAGTCATATCAATACATAGGTTTTAAGATTCTTACTAGTCAGATATATTCCTCTGCGGGAAATATGGGGTTTTGAGTCTCTTTCACTGAGGAAGGTGTAGGTCTTGTCTATTCCAAAGTTGGTTTTTGGAACGGTCCCTGTGCTTATATCAAACTCTGGTTTTATGCATCACCCCACCTCTCCATCCCCTTTATGCAGGCATAGGAGTGTTTATTAAATGTGAGACTCTGTTCTCTTTCCTAACTCAGTTCACGTGTAGCCATGTTTACAGGTTCTTCATAAGTGATATCTTATGAAGAGTTTCTTTTTTTGTGTGACTTATTTCACTTAGAATCATCGTACCTGAATCCACTCACTTTGCTGCTACTGGTCTTATGACATTGATTTCATGGCTGAGGGATATTCCATCGTATGTAAGTACCACAATGTTTTGAACCATTTTTATATTTCCTGGGATATTTAAGGTGTACCCAAGTTGAGGTTCTTGTAGTCAGTGCAGCCCTAAATTTGGAGGTGGCTCTTTCTTATTGATTTTCAGTTTTCCCAAGGTATATTCCCTAGACTGGAAGTGGCCTTGGCTCTGTAGCTCTGTTGTTTACTTGTTTTAGGGAACACAATGCACTCCTCCAGTGAGGCAGTTGGCAATTTACATCCCGCCCATCAGCATAACAAGGCTCCCAGTTCTCCAGGGCCTGTCTTGCCTTTCTGGTTTTTACCCATTTTGTGGATGTCCCTTTTGACCGGTGGGAAATGATACTTCTTTGTAGTGCAGATTTGCATTGCCCGCTTGCTTGCTTGGCCAAAAAGGGCGTATGCGTTTTCTCCTGAATATATTCAGGAGAAAACGCATACGCCCTTTTTGGCCAAGTGCACCATTGTCCAAGTTGTGCCCCTCTTCCTGTGCTTTACAGGCGATTCCAAGGTACCTCTTGAAATCTGTTTCCTGCTATTTTGCCTCGCTTTCAAGTCCGCCTCGTTGACTTCCCTCAACAGATTTTTGGACGATAGTTGTCCTTTATCACTCTGCCAGTTTGTGCATTGCTGTGCCCCTGAGCTCCATTTCTCAACTCGTTTTTTGTGAGCTGAACACAAGTCCAAAATTTTGGATCATGTCCTATACTGGTTCCCGGTGGGTGGCTGAGACTTTGGTTAATTCTTCTTCCTGCCGGGAAATTAGATTAACATGTGCCCGTCCAAATGCCTAACAGCTACTCTCTCATGGGTTCTCCCTCATCCCTTCCATCCTCTGCCAAATTGGGAACCTGTGCAAACCAGGAGGTTAAAGGGCCTGTCTCCCCAAGTTGGGAGATTGATAGTAAGGCAGTTGGAAAGTCAAACTGGAGCACCAGGAGAGGGACTATTCGTTGAGTTTTAGAAACCTTTCGTATTCACAGTGTGTACATTCTCTAGGTTTCCTGTACATGTTATAGCTGTAGTAATATTCCCTTCAACATGGAGAGTTGGGACCCATGGAATGGGGGCCATGCATTATTGCTTGAAAGGGTCTGCATTTGCTCACCCAATCTCACCAATCCTCTCAGTCCCAAGTGTCCAGCCTTATGCCACATCCAGCTGTCATTGTAGATAGGGTCTTTCCAGGTTTCCTCAGACACCCTGAAGGAATTGTAAAGAATTTCCCTGTTTTTTGGTTTTGCTTTTGAAATTCCTTTTTAGAGTGGGTTTGAGCTGATTCTCGCTGCCATGTTTATGCCACTCTAGACACACTTGATTCCCTTATGGAGTCATATCAATACATAGGTTTTAAGATTCTTACTAGTCAGATATATTCCTCTGCGGGAAATATGGGGTTTTGAGTCTCTTTCACTGAGGAAGGTGTAGGTCTTGTCTATTCCAAAGTTGGTTTTGGAAACGGTCCCTGTGCTTATATCAAACTCTGGTTTTATGCATCACCCCACCTCTCCATCCCCTTTATGCAGGCATAGGAGTGTTTTCTAAATGTGAGACTCTGTTCTCTTTCCTAAGTCAGTTCACGTGTAGCCATGTTTACAGGTTCTTCATAAGTGATATCTTATGATAAGTTTCTTTTTTTGTGTGAATTATTTCACTTAGAATCATCGTACCTGAATCCACTCACTTTGCTGCTACTGGTCTTATGACATTGATTTCATGGCTGAGGGATATTCCATCTTACGTAAGTACCATAATGTTTTGAACCATTTTTATATTTCCTGGGATATTTAAGGTGTACCCAAGTTGAGGTTCTTGTAGTCAGTGCAGCCCTAAATTTGGAGGTGGCTCTTTCTTATTGATTTTCAGTTTTCCCAAGGTATATTCCCTAGACTGGAAGTGGCCTTGGCTCTGTAGCTCTGTTGTTTACTTGTTTTAGGGAACACAATGCACTCCTCCAGTGAGGCAGTTGGCAATTTACATCCCACCCATCAGCATAACAAGGCTCCCAGTTCTCCAGGGCCTGTCTTGCCTTTCTGGTTTTTACACATTTTGTGGATGTCCATTTTGACTGGTGGGAAATGATACTTCTTTGTAGTGCAGATTTGCATTGCCCGCTTGCTTGCTTGGCCAAAAAGGGCGTATGCGTTTTCTCCTGAATATATTCAGGAGAAAACGCATACGCCCTTTTTGGCCAAGTGCACCATTGTCCAAGTTGTGCCCCTCTTCCTGTGCTTTACAGGCGATTCCAAGGTACCTCTTGAAATCTGTTTCCTGCAATTTTGCCTCGCTTTCAAGTCCGCCTCGTTGACTTCCCTCAACAGATTTTTGGACGATAGTTGTCCTTTATCACTCTGCCAGTTTGTGCATTGCTGTGCCCCTCAGCTCCATTTCTCAACTCGTTTTTTGTGAGCTGAACGCAAGTCCAAAATTTTGGATCATGTCCTATACTGGTTCCCGGTGGGTGGCTGAGACTTTGGTTAATTCTTCTTCTTGCCGGGAAATTAGAGTGACATGTGCCCGTCCAAATGCCTAACAGCTACTCTCTCATGGGTTCTCCCTCATCCCTTCCATCCTCTGCCAAATTGGGAACCTGTGCAAACCAGGAGGTTAAAGGGCCTGTCTCTCCAAGTTGGGAGATTGATAGTAAGGCAGTTGGAAAGTCAAACTGGAGCACCAGGAGAGGGACTATTCATTGAGTTTTAGAAACCTTTCGTATTCACCGTGTGTACATTCTCTCGGTTTCCTGTACATGTTATAGCTGTAGTAATATTCCATTGAACCTGGAGAGTTGGGACCCATGGAATGGGGGCCATGCATTATTGCTTGAAAGGGTCAGCATTTGCTCACCCAATCTCACCAATCCTCTCAGTCCCAAGTGTCCAGCCTAATGCCACATCCAGCTGTCATTGTAGATAGGGTCTTTCCAGGTTTCCTCAGACACCCTGAAGGAATTGTAAAGAATTTCCCTGTTTTTTGGTTTTGCTTTTAAAATTCCTTTTTTTACTTGGTTTCAGCTGATTCTCACTGCCATGTTTATGCCACTCTAGACACACTTGATTCCCTTATGGAGTCATATCAATACATAGGTTTTAAGATTCTTACTAGTCAGATATATATCTGTGGGAAATATGGGGTTTTGAGTCTCTTTCACTGAGGAAGGTGTAGGTCTTGTCTATTCCAAAGTTGGTTTTTGGAACGGTCCCTGTGCTTATATCAAACTCTGGTTTTATGCAGCACCACAACTCTCCTTCCCCTTTATGCAGGCATAAGAGTGTTTTCTAAATGTGAGACTCTGTTCTCTTTCCTAACTCAGTTCACGTTTAGCCATGTTTACAGGATATTCATAAGTGATATCTTATGATAAGTTTCTTTTTCTGTGTGACTTATTTCACTTAGAATCATCGTACCTGAATCCACTCACTTTGCTGCTACTGGTCTTATGACATTGATTTCATGGCTGAGGGATATTCCATCGTACGTAAGTACCACAATGTTTTGAACCATTTTTATATTTCCTGGGATATTTAAGGTGTACCCAAGTTGAAGTTCTTGTAGTCAGTGCAGCCCTAAATTTGGAGGTGGCTCTTTCTTATTGATTTTCAGTTTTCCCAAGGTATATTCCCTAGACTGGAAGTGGCCTTGGCTCTGTAGCTCTGTTGTTTACTTGTTTTAGGGAACACAATGCACTCCTCCAGTGAGGCAGTTGGCAATTTACATCCCGCCCATCAGCATAACAAGGCTCCCTGTTCTCCAGGGCCTGTCTTGCCTTTCTGGTTTTTACACATTTTGTGGATGTCCCTTTTGACCGGTGGGAAGTGATACTTCTTTGTAGTGCAGATTTGCATTGCCCGCTTGCTTGCTTGGCCAAAAACGGCGTATGCGTTTTCTCCTGAATATATTCAGGAGAAAACGCATACGCCCTTTTTGGCCAAGTGCACCATTGTCCAAGTTGTGACCCTCTTCCTGTGCTTTACAGGCGATTCCAAGGTACCTCTTGAAATCTGTTTCCTGCTATTTTGCCTCGCTTTAAATTCCGCCTCGTTGACGTCCCTCAACAGATTTTTGGACGATAGTTGTCCTTTATCACTCTGCCAGTTTGTGAATTGCTGTGCCCCTGAGCTCCATTTCTCAACTCGTTTTTTGTGAGCTGAACGCAAGTCCAAAATTTTGGATCATGTCCTATACTGGTTCCCGGTGGGTGGCTGAGACTTTGGTTAATTCTTCTTCCTGCCAGGAAATTAGAGTGACATGTGCCCGTCCAAATGCCTAACAGCTACTCTCTCATGGGTTCTCCCTCATCCCTTCCATCCTCTGCCAAATTGGGAACCTGTGCAAACCAGGAGGTTAAAGGGCCTGTCTCTCCAAGTTGGGAGATTGATAGTAAGGCAGTTGGAAAGTCAAACTGGAGCACCAGGAGAGGGACTATTCGTTGAGTTTTAGAAACCTTTCGTATTCACAGTGTGTACATTCTCTAGGTTTCCTGTACATGTTATAGCTGTAGTAATATTCCCTTCAACCTGGAGAGTTGGGACCCATGGAATGGGGGCCATGCATTATTGCTTGAAAGGGTCTGCATTTGCTCACCCAATCTCACCAATCCTCTCAGTCCCAAGTGTCCAGCCTTATGCCACATCCAGCTGTCATTGTAGATAGGGTCTTTCCAGGTATCCTCAGACACCCTGAAGGAATAGTAAAGAATTTCCCTGTTTTTTGGTTTTGATTTTGAAATTCCTTTTTAGAGTGGGTTTGAGCTGATTCTCGCTGCCAAGTTTATGCCACTCTAGACACACTTGATTCCCTTATGGAGTCATATCAATACATAGGTTTTAAGATTCTTACTAGTCAGATATATTCCTCTGCGGGAAATATGGGGTTTTGAGTCTCTTTCACTGAGGAAGGTGTAGGTCTTGTCTATTCCAAAGTTGGTTTTTGGAACGGTCCCTGTGCTTATATCAAACTCTGCTTTTATGCATCACCCCACCTCTCCATCCCCTTTATGCAGGTATAAGAGTGTTTTCTAAATGTGAGACTCTGTTCTCTTTCCTAACTCAGTTCACGTGTAGCCATGTTTACAGGATCTTCATAAGTGATATCTTATGATAAGTTTCTTTTTCTGTGTGACTTATTTCACTTAGAATCATCGTACCTGAATCCACTCACTTTGCTGCTACTGGTCTTATGACATTGATTTCATGACTGAGGGATATTCCATCGTACGTAAGTACCACAATGTTTTGAACCATTTTTATATTTCCTTGGATATTTAAGGTGTACCCAAGTTGAGGTTCTTGTAGTCAGTGCAGCCCTAAATTTGGAGGTGGCTCTTTCTTTCTTATTGATTTTCAGTTTTCCCAAGGTATATTCCCTAGACTGGAAGTGGCCTTGGCTCTGTAGCTCTGTTGTTTACTTGTTTTAGGGAACACAATGCAGTCCTCCAGTGAGGCAGTTGGCAATTTGCATCCCGCACATCAGCATAACAAGGCTCCCTGTTCTCAAGGGCATGTCTTGCCTTTCTGGTTTTTACACATTTTGTGGATGTCCCTTTGGACTGGTGGGAAATGAGACTTCTTTGTAGTGCAGATTTGCATTGCCCGCTTGCTTGCTTGGCCAAAAAGGGCGTATGCGTTTTCTCCTGAATATATTCAGGAGAAAACGCATACGCCCTTTTTGGCCAAGTGCACCATTGTCCAAGTTGTGCCCCTCTTCCTGTGCTTTACAGGCGATTCCAAGGTACCTCTTGAAATCTGTTTCCTGCTATTTTGCCTCGCTTTCAAGTCTGCCTCGTTGACTTCCCTCAACAGATTTTTGGACGATAGTTGTCCTTTATCACTCTGCCAGTTTGTGAATTGCTGTGCCCCTGAGCTCCATTTCTCAACTCGTTCTTTGTGAGCTGAACGCAAGTCCAAAATTTTGGATCATGTCCTATACTGGTTCCCGGTGGGTGGCTGAGTCTTTGGTTAATTCTTCTTCCTGCCGTGAAATTAGAGTGACATGTGCCCGTCCAAATGCCTAACAGCTACTCTCTCATGGGTTCTCCCTCGTCCCTTCCATCCTCTGCCAAATTGGGAACCTGTGCAAACCAGGAGGTTAAAGGGCCTGTCTCTCCAAGTTGGGAGATTGATAGTAAGGCAGTTGGAAAGTCAAACTGGAGCACCAGAAGAGGGACTATTCGTTGAGTTTTAGAAACCTTTCGTATTCACAGTGTGTACATTCTCTAGGTTTCCTGTACATGTTATAGCTGTAGTAATATTCCCTTCAACCTGGAGAATTGGGACCCATGGAATGGGGGCCATGCATTATTGCTTGAAAGGGGCTGCATTTGCTCACCCAATCTCACCAATCCTCTCAGTCCCAAGTGTCCAGCCTTATGCCACATCCAGCTGTCATTGTAGATAGGGTCTTTCCAGGTTTCCTCAGACACCCTGAAGGAATTGTAAAGAATTTCACTGTTTTTTGGTTTTGCTTTTGAAATTCCTTTTTAGAGTGGGTTTGAGCTGATTCTCGCTGCCATGTTTATGCCACTCTAGACACACTTGATTCCCTTATGGAGTCATATCAATACATAGGTTTTAAGATTCTTACTAGTCAGATATATTCCTCTGCGGGAAATATGGGGTTTTGAGTCTCTTTCACTGAGGAAGGTGTAGGTCTTGTCTATTCCAAAGTTGGTTTTTGGAACGGTCCCTGTGCTTATATCAAACTCTGGTTTTATGCATCACCCCACCTCTCCATCCCCTTTATGCAGGCATAGGAGTGTTTTCTAAATGTGAGACTCTGTTCTCTTTCCTAACTCATTTCACGTGTAGCCATGTTTACAGGATCTTCATAAGTGATATCTTATGATAAGTTTCTTTTTCTGTGTGACTTATTTCACGTAGAATCATCGTACCTGAATCCACTCAGTTTGCTGCTACTGGTCTTATGACATTGATTTCATGGCTGAGGAATATTCCATCGTACGTAAGTACCAAAATGTTTTGAAGCATTTTTATATTTCCTGCGATATTTAAGGTGTACCCAAGTTGAGGTTTTTGTAGTCAGTGCAGCCCTAAATTTGGAGGTGGCTCTTTCTTATTGATTTTCAGTTTTCCCAAGGTATATTCCCTAGACTGGAAGTGGCCTTGGCTCTGTAGCTCTGTTGTTTACTTGTTTTAGGGAACACAATGCACTCCTCCAGTGAGGCAGTTGGCAATTTACATCCCGCCCATCAGCATAACAAGGCTCCCTGTTCTCCAGGGCCTGTCTTGCCTTTCTGGTTTTTACACATTTTGTGGATGTCCCTTTTGACTGGTGGGAAGTGATACTTCTTTGTAGTGCAGATTTGCATTGCCCGCTTGCTTGCTTGGCCAAAAAGGGCGTATGCATTTTCTCCTGAATATATTCAGGAGAAAACGCATACGCCCTTTTTGGCCAAGTGCATCATTGTCCAAGTTGTGCCCCTCTTCCTGTGCTTTACAGGCGATTCCAAGGTACCTCTTGAAATCTGTTTCCTGCTATTTTGCCTCGCTTTCAAGTCCGCCTCCTTGACTTCCCTCAACAGATTTTTGGACGATAGTTGTCCTTTATCACTCTGCCAGTTTGTGAATTGCTGTGCCCCTGAGCTCCATTTCTCAACTCGTTTTTTGTGAGCTGAACGCAAGTCCAAAATTTTGGATCATGTCCTCTACTGGTTCCCGGTGGGTGGCTGAGACTTTGGTTAATTCTTCTTCCTGCCGGGAAATTAGAGTAACATGTGCCCGTCCAAATGCCTAACAGCTACTCTCTCATGGGTTCTCCCTAGTCCCTTCCATCCTCTGCCAAATTGGGAACGTGTGCAAACCAGGAGGTTAAAGGGCCTGTCTCTCCAAGTTGGGAGATTGATAGTAAGGCAGTTGGAAAGTCAAACTGGAGCACCAGGAGAGGGACTATTCGTTGAGTTTTAGAAACCTTTCGTATTCACAGTGTGTACATTCTCTAGGTTTCCTGTACATGTTATAGCTGTAGTAATATTCCCTTCAACCTGGAGAGTTGGGACCCATGGAATGGGGGCCATGCATTGTTGCTTGAAAGGGTCTGCATTTGCTCACCCATTCTCACCAATCCTCTCAATCCCATGTGTCCAGCCTTATGCCACATCCAGCTGTCATTGTAGATAGGGTCTTTCCAGGTTTCCTCAGACACCCTGAAGGAATTGAAAAGAATTTCCCTGTTTTTTTGGTTTTGCTTTTGAAATTCCTTTTTATAGTGGGTTTGAGCTGATTCTCGCTGCCATGTTTATGCCACTCTAGGCACACTTGATTCCCTTATGGAGTCATATCAATACATAGGTTTTAAGATTCTTACTAGTCAGATATATTCCTCTGTGGGAAATATGGGGTTTTGAGTCTCTTTCACTGAGGAAGGTGTAGGTCTTGTCTATTCCAAAGTTGGATTTTGGAACGGTCCCTGTGCTTTTATCAAACTCTGGTTTTATGCCTCACCCCACCTCTCCATCCCCTTTATGCAGGCATAAGAGTGTTTTCTAAATGTGAGACTCTGTTCTCTTTCCTAACTCAGTTCACGTGTAGCCATGTTTACAGGATCTTCATAAGTGATATCTTATGATAAGTTTCTTTTTCTGTGTGACTTATTTCACTTAGAATCATCGTACCTGAATCCACTCACTTTGCTGCTACTGGTCTTATGACATTGATTTCATGGCTGAGGGATATTCCATCGTACGTAAGTACCACAATGTTTTGAACCATTTTTATATTTCCTGTGATATTTAAGGTGTACCCAAGTTGAGATTCTCGTAGTCAGTGCAGCCCTAAATTTGGAGGTGGCTCTTTCTTATTGATTTTCAGTTTTCCCAAGGTATATTCCCTAGACTGGAAGTGGCCTTGGCTCTGTAGCTCTGTTGTTTACTTGTTTTAGGGAACACAATGCACTCCTCCAGTGAGGCAGTTGGCAATTGACATCCCGCCCATCAGCATAACAAGGCTCCCTGTTCTCCAGGGCCTGTCTTGCCTTTCTGGTTTTTACACATTTTGTGGATGTCCCTTTTGACCGGTGGGAAGTGATACTTCTTTGTAGTGCAGATTTGCATTGCCTGCTTGCTTGCTTGGCCAAAAAGGGCGTATGCGTTTTCTCCTGAATATATTCAGGAGAAAACGCATACGCCCTTTTTGGCCAAGTGCATCATTGTCCAAGTTTTGCACCTCTTCCTGTGCTTTACAGGCGATTCCAAGGTACCTCTTGAAATCTGTTTCCTGCTATTTTGCCTCGCTTTCAAGTCCGCCTCCTTGACTTCCCTCAACAGATTTTTGGACGATAGTTGTCCTTTATCACTCTGCCAGTTTGTGAATTGCTGTGCCCCTGAGCTCCATTTCTCAACTCGTTTTTTGTGAGCTGAACGCAAGTCCAAAATTTTGGATCATGTCCTATACTGGTTCCCGGTGGGTGGCTGAGACTTTGGTTAATTCTTCTTCCTGCCGGGAAATTAGAGTAACATGTGCCCGTCCAAATGCCTAACAGCTACTCTCTCATGGGTTCTCCCTCGTCCCTTCCATCCTCTGCCAAATTGGGAACCTGTGCAAACCAGGAGGTTAAAGGGCCTGTCTCTCCAAGTTGGGAGATTGATAGTAAGGCAGTTGGAAAGTTAAACTGGAGCACCAGGAGAGGGACTATTCGTTGAATTTTAGAAACCTCCGTATTCACAGTGTGTACGTTCTCTAGGTTTCCTGTACATGTTATAGCTGTAGTAATATTCCCTTGAACCTGGAGAGTTGGGACCCATGGAATGGGGGCCATGCATTATTGCTTGAAAGGGTCTGCATTTGCTCACCCAATCTCACCAATCCTCTCAGTCCCAAGTGTCCAGCCTTATGCCACATCCAGCTGTCATTGTAGATAGGGTCTTTCCAGGTTTCCTCAGACACCCTGAAGGAATTGTAAAGGATTTCCCTGTTTTTTGGTTTTGCTTTTGAAATTCCTTTTTATACTGGGTTTGAGCTGATTCTCGCTGCCATGTTTATGCCACTCTAGACACACTTGATTCCCTTATGGAGACATATCAATACATAGGTTTTAAGATTCTTACTAGTCAGATATATTCCTCTGTGGGAAATATGGGGTTTTGATTCTCTTTCACTGTGGAAGGTGTAGGTCTTGTCTATTCCAAAGTTGGTTTTTGGAACGGTCCCTGTGCTTATATCAAACTCTGGTTTTATGCATCACCCCACCTCTCCATCCCCTTTATGCAGGCATAAGAGTGTTTTCTAAATGTGAGACTCTGTTCTCTTTCCTAACTCAGTTCACGTGTAGCCATGTTTACAGGATCTTCATAAGTGATATCTTATGATAAGTTTCTTTTTCTGTGTGACTTATTTCACTTAGGATCATCGTACCTGAATCCACTCACTTTGCTGCTACTGGTCTTATGACATTGATTTCATGGCTGAGGGATATTCCATCGTACGTAAGTACCACAATGTTTTGAACCATTTTTATATTTCCTGGGATATTTAAGGTGTACCCAAGTTGAAGTTCTTGTAGTCAGTGCAGCCCTAAATTTGGAGGTGGCTCTTTCTTATTGATTTTCAGTTTTCCCAAGGTATATTCCCTAGACTGGAAGTGGCCTTGGCTCTGTAGCTCTGTTGTTTACTTGTTTTAGGGAACACAATGCACTCCTCCAGTGAGGCAGTTGGCAATTTACATCCCGCCCATCAGCATAACAAGGCTCCCTGTTCTCCAGGGCCTGTCTTGCCTTTCTGGTTTTTACACATTTTGTGGATGTCGCTTTTGACCGGTGGGAAGTGATACATCTTTGTAGTGCAGATTTGCATTGCCCGCTTGCTTGCTTGGCCAAAAAGGGCGTATGCGTTTTCTCCTGAATATATTCAGGAAAAAACGCATACGCCCTTTTTGGCCAAGTGAATCATTGTCCAAGTTGTGACCCTCTTCCTGTGCTTTACAGGCGATTCCAAGGTACCTCTTGAAATCTGTTTCCTGCTATTTTGCCTCGCTTTCAATTCCGCCTCGTTGACGTCCCTCAACAGATTTTTGGACGATAGTTGTCCTTTATCACTCTGCCAGTTTGTGAATTGCTGTGCCCCTGAGCTCCATTTCTCAACTCGTTTTTTGTGAGCTGAACGCAAGTCCAAAATTTTGGATCATGTCCTATACTGGTTCCCGGTGGGTGGCTGAGACTTTGGTTAATTCTTCTTCCTGCCAGGAAATTAGAGTGACATGTGCCCGTCCAAATGCCTAACAGCTACTCTCTCATGGGTTCTCCCTCATCCCTTCCATCCTCTGCCAAATTGGGAACCTGTGCAAACCAGGAGGTTAAAGGGCCTGTCTCTCCAAGTTGGGAGATTGATAGTAAGGCAGTTGGAAAGTCAAACTGGAGCACCAGGAGAGGGACTATTCGTTGAGTTTTAGAAACCTTTCGTATTCACAGTGTGTACATTCTCTAGGTTTCCTGTACATGTTATAGCTGTAGTAATATTCCCTTCAACCTGGAGAGTTGGGACCCATGGAATGGGGGCCATGCATTATTGCTTGAAAGGGTCTGCATTTGCTCACCCAATCTCACCAATCCTCTCAGTCCCAAGTGTCCAGCCTTATGCCACATCCAGCTGTCATTGTAGATAGGGTCTTTCCAGGTTTCCTCAGACACCCTGAAGGAATTGAAAAGAATTTCCCTGTTTTTTTGGTTTTGCTTTTGAAATTCCTTTTTATAGTGGGTTTGAGCTGATTCTCGCTGCCATGTTTATGCCACTCTAGACACACTTGATTCCCTTATGGAGTCATATCAATACATAGGTTTTAAGATTCTTACTAGTCAGATATATTCCTCTGTGGGAAATATGGGGTTTTGAGTCTCTTTCACTGAGGAAGGTGTAGGTCTTGTCTATTCCAAAGTTGGATTTTGGAACGGTCCCTGTGCTTTTATCAAACTCTGGTTTTATGCCTCACCCCACCTCTCCATCCCCTTTATGCAGGCATAAGAGTGTTTTCTAAATGTGAGACTCTGTTCTCTTTCCTAACTCAGTTCACGTGTAGCCATGTTTACAGGATCTTCATAAGTGATATCTTATGATAAGTTTCTTTTTCTGTGTGACTTATTTCACTTAGAATCATCGTACCTGAATCCACTCACTTTGCTGCTACTGGTCTTATGACATTGATTTCATGGCTGAGGGATATTCCATCGTACGTAAGTACCACAATGTTTTGAACCATTTTTATATTTCCTGGGATATTTAAGGTGTACCCAAGTTGAGATTCTCGTAGTCAGTGCAGCCCTAAATTTGGAGGTGGCTCTTTCTTATTGATTTTCAGTTTTCCCAAGGTATATTCCCTAGACTGGAAGTGGCCTTGGCTCTGTAGCTCTGTTGTTTACTTGTTTTAGGGAACACAATGCACTCCTCCAGTGAGGCAGTTGGCAATTGACATCCCGCCCATCAGCATAACAAGGCTCCCTGTTCTCCAGGGCCTGTCTTGCCTTTCTGGTTTTTACACATTTTGTGGATGTCCCTTTTGACCGGTGGGAAGTGATACTTCTTTGTAGTGCAGATTTGCATTGCCTGCTTGCTTGCTTGGCCAAAAAGGGCGTATGCGTTTTCTCCTGAATATATTCAGGAGAAAACGCATACGCCCTTTTTGGCCAAGTGCATCATTGTCCAAGTTTTGCACCTCTTCCTGTGCTTTACAGGCGATTCCAAGGTACCTCTTGAAATCTGTTTCCTGCTATTTTGCCTCGCTTTCAAGTCCGCCTCGTTGACTTCCCTCAACAGATTTTTGGACGATAGTTGTCCTTTATCACTCTGCCAGTTTGTGAATTGCTGTGCCCCTGAGCTCCATTTCTCAACTCGTTTTTTGTGAGCTGAACGCAAGTCCAAAATTTTGGATCATGTCCTATACTGGTTCCCGGTGGGTGGCTGAGACTTTGGTTAATTCTTCTTCCTGCCGGGAAATTAGAGTAACATGTGCCCGTCCAAATGCCTAACAGCTACTCTCTCATGGGTTCTCCCTCGTCCCTTCCATCCTTTGCCAAATTGGGAACCTGTGCAAACCAGGAGGTTAAAGGGCCTGTCTCTCCAAGTTGGGAGATTGATAGTAAGGCAGTTGGAAAGTTAAACTGGAGCACCAGGAGAGGGACTATTCGTTGAATTTTAGAAACCTCCGTATTCACAGTGTGTACGTTCTCTAGGTTTCCTGTACATGTTATAGCTGTAGTAATATTCCCTTCAACATGGAGAGTTGGGACCCATGGAATGGGGGCCATGCATTATTGCTTGAAAGGGTCTGCATTTGCTCACCCAATCTCACCAATCCTCTCAGTCCCAAGTGTCCAGCCTTATGCCACATCCAGCTGTCATTGTAGATAGGGTCTTTCCAGGTTTCCTCAGACACCCTGAAGGAATTGTAAAGGATTTCCCTGTTTTTTGGTTTTGCTTTTGAAATTCCTTTTTATACTGGGTTTGAGCTGATTCTCGCTGCCATGTTTATGCCACTCTAGACACACTTGATTCCCTTATGGAGACATATCAATACATAGGTTTTAAGATTCTTACTAGTCAGATATATTCCTCTGTGGGAAATATGGGGTTTTGATTCTCTTTCACTGTGGAAGGTGTAGGTCTTGTCTATTCCAAAGTTGGTTTTTGGAACGGTCCCTGTGCTTATATCAAACTCTGGTTTTATGCATCACCCCACCTCTCCATCCCCTTTATGCAGGCATAAGAGTGTTTTCTAAATGTGAGACTCTGTTCTCTTTCCTAACTCAGTTCACGTGTAGCCATGTTTACAGGATCTTCATAAGTGATATCTTATGATAAGTTTCTTTTTCTGTGTGACTTATTTCACTTAGGATCATCGTACCTGAATCCACTCACTTTGCTGCTACTGGTCTTATGACATTGATTTCATGGCTGAGGGATATTCCATCGTACGTAAGTACCACAATGTTTTGAACCATTTTTATATTTCCTGGGATATTTAAGGTGTACCCAAGTTGAAGTTCTTGTAGTCAGTGCAGCCCTAAATTTGGAGGTGGCTCTTTCTTATTGATTTTCAGTTTTCCCAAGGTATATTCCCTAGACTGGAAGTGGCCTTGGCTCTGTAGCTCTGTTGTTTACTTGTTTTAGGGAACACAATGCACTCCTCCAGTGAGGCAGTTGGCAATTTACATCCCGCCCATCAGCATAACAAGGCTCCCTGTTCTCCAGGGCCTGTCTTGCCTTTCTGGTTTTTACACATTTTGTGGATGTCGCTTTTGACCGGTGGGAAGTGATACATCTTTGTAGTGCAGATTTGCATTGCCCGCTTGCTTGCTTGGCCAAAAAGGGCGTATGCGTTTTCTCCTGAATATATTCAGGAAAAAACGCATACGCCCTTTTTGGCCAAGTGAATCATTGTCCAAGTTGTGACCCTCTTCCTGTGCTTTACAGGCGATTCCAAGGTACCTCTTGAAATCTGTTTCCTGCTATTTTGCCTCGCTTTCAATTCCGCCTCGTTGACGTCCCTCAACAGATTTTTGGACGATAGTTGTCCTTTATCACTCTGCCAGTTTGTGAATTGCTGTGCCCCTGAGCTCCATTTCTCAACTCGTTTTTTGTGAGCTGAACGCAAGTCCAAAATTTTGGATCATGTCCTATACTGGTTCCCGGTGGGTGGCTGAGACTTTGGTTAATTCTTCTTCCTGCCAGGAAATTAGAGTGACATGTGCCCGTCCAAATGCCTAACAGCTACTCTCTCATGGGTTCTCCCTCGTCCCTTCCATCCTCTGCCAAATTGGGAACGTGTGCAAACCAGGAGGTTAAAGGGCCTGTCTCTCCAAGTTGGGAGATTGATAGTAAGGCAGTTGGAAAGTCAAACTGGAGCACCAGGAGAGGGACTATTCGTTGAGTTTTAGAAACCTTTCGTATTCACAGTGTGTACATTCTCTAGGTTTCCTGTACATGTTATAGCTGTAGTAATATTCCCTTCAACCTGGAGAGTTGGGACCCATGGAATGGGGGCCATGCATTATTGCTTGAAAGGGTCTGCATTTGCTCACCCAATCTCACCAATCCTCTCAGTCCCATGTGTCCAGCCTTATGCCACATCCAGCTGTCATTGTAGATAGGGTCTTTCCAGGTTTCCTCAGACACCCTGAAGGAATTGAAAAGAATTTCCCTGTTTTTTTGGTTTTGCTTTTGAAATTCCTTTTTATAGTGGGTTTGAGCTGATTCTCGCTGCCATGTTTATGCCACTCTAGACACACTTGATTCCCTTATGGAGTCATATCATTACATAGGTTTTAAGATTCTTACTAGTCAGATATATTCCTCTGTGGGAAATATGGGGTTTTGAGTCTCTTTCACTGAGGAAGGTGTAGGTCTTGTCTATTCCAAAGTTGGTTTTTGGAACGGTCCCTGTGCTTATATCAAACTCTGGTTTTATGCCTCACCCCACCTCTCCATCCCCTTTATGCAGGCATAAGAGTGTTTTCTAAATGTGAGACTCTGTTCTCTTTCCTAACTCAGTTCACGTGTAGCCATGTTTACAGGATCTTCATAAGTGATATCTTATGATAAGTTTCTTTTTCTGTGTGACTTATTTCACTTAGAATCATCGTACCTGAATCCACTCACTTTGCTGCTACTGGTCTTATGACATTGATTTCATGGCTGAGGGATATTCCATCGTACGTAAGTACCACAATGTTTTGAACCATTTTTATATTTCCTGGGATATTTAAGGTGTACCCAAGTTGAAGTTCTTGTAGTCAGTGCAGCCCTAAATTTGGAGGTGGCTCTTTCTTATTGATTTTCAGTTTTCCCAAGGTATATTCCCTAGACTGGAAGTGGCCTTGGCTCTGTAGCTCTGTTGTTTACTTGTTTTAGGGAACACAATGCACTCCTCCAGTGAGGCAGTTGGCAATTTACATCCCGCCCATCAGCATAACAAGGCTCCCTGTTCTCCAGGGCCTGTCTTGCCTTTCTGGTTTTTACACATTTTGTGGATGTCGCTTTTGACCGGTGGGAAGTGATACATCTTTGTAGTGCAGATTTGCATTGCCCGCTTGCTTGCTTGGCCAAAAAGGGCGTATGCGTTTTCTCATGAATATATTCAGGAAAAAACGCATACGCCCTTTTTGGCCAAGTGAATCATTGTCCAAGTTGTGACCCTCTTCCTGTGCTTTACAGGCGATTCCAAGGTACCTCTTGAAATCTGTTTCCTGCTATTTTGCCTCGCTTTCAATTCCGCCTCGTTGACGTCCCTCAACAGATTTTTGGATGATAGTTGTCCTTTATCACTCTGCCAGTTTGTGAATTGCTGTGCCCCTGAGCTCCATTTCTCAACTCGTTTTTTGTGAGCTGAACGCAAGTCCAAAATTTTGGATCATGTCCTATACTGGTTCCCGGTGGGTGGCTGAGACTTTGGTTAATTCTTCTTCCTGCCAGGAAATTAGAGTGACATGTGCCCGTCCAAATGCCTAACAGCTACTCTCTCATGGGTTCTCCCTCGTCCCTTCCATCCTCTGCCAAATTGGGAACCTGTGCAAACCAGGAGGTTAAAGGGCCTGTCTCTCCAAGTTGGGAGATTGATAGTAAGGCAGTTGGAAAGTCAAACTGGAGCACCAGGAGAGGGACTATTCGTTGAGTTTTAGAAACCTTTCGTATTCACAGTGTGTACATTCTCTAGGTTTCCTGTACATGTTATAGCTGTAGTAATATTCCCTTCAACCTGGAGAGTTGGGACCCATGGAATGGGGGCCATGCATTATTGCTTGAAAGGGTCTGCATTTGCTCACCCAATCTCACCAATCCTCTCAGTCCCATGTGTCCAGCCTTTTGCCACATCCAGCTGTCATTGTAGATAGGGTCTTTCCAGGTTTCCTCAGACACCCTGAAGGAATTGAAAAGAATTTCCCTGTTTTTTTGGTTTTGCTTTTGAAATTCCTTTTTATAGTGGGTTTGAGCTGATTCTCGCTGCCATGTTTATGCCACTCTAGACACACTTGATTCCCTTATGGAGTCATATCATTACATAGGTTTTAAGATTCTTACTAGTCAGATATATTCCTCTGTGGGAAATATGGGGTTTTGAGTCTCTTTCACTGAGGAAGGTGTAGGTCTTGTCTATTCCAAAGTTGGTTTTTGGAACGGTCCCTGTGCTTATATCAAACTCTGGTTTTATGCCTCACCCCACCTCTCCATCCCCTTTATGCAGGCATAAGAGTGTTTTCTAAATGTGAGACTCTGTTCTCTTTCCTAACTCAGTTCACGTGTAGCCATGTTTACAGGATCTTCATAAGTGATATCTTATGATAAGTTTCTTTTTCTGTGTGACTTATTTCACTTAGAATCATCGTACCTGAATCCACTCACTTTGCTGCTACTGGTCTTATGACATTGATTTCATGGCTGAGGGATATTCCATCGTACGTAAGTACCACAATGTTTTGAACCATTTTTATATTTCCTGTGATATTTAAGGTGTACCCAA
Source organism: Mesoplodon densirostris (assembly GCF_025265405.1). NCBI lineage: Eukaryota > Metazoa > Chordata > Mammalia > Artiodactyla > Ziphiidae > Mesoplodon > Mesoplodon densirostris. Next base: position 8,176,480 of record NW_026778195.1, on the reverse strand, counting down.
GTTGAGATTCTCGTAGTCAGTGCAGCCCTAAATTTGGAGGTGGCTCTTTCTTATTGATTTTCAGTTTTCCCAAGGTATATTCCCTAGACTGGAAGTGGCCTTGGCTCTGTAGCTCTGTTGTTTACTTGTTTTAGGGAACACAATGCACTCCTCCAGTGAGGCAGTTGGCAATTGACATCCCGCCCATCAGCATAACAAGGCTCCCTGTTCTCCAGGGCTTGTCTTGCCTTTTTGGTTTTTACACATTTTGTGGATGTCGCTTTTGACCGGTGGGAAGTGATACATCTTTGTAGTGCAGATTTGCATTGCCCGCTTGCTTGCTTGGCCAGAAAGGGCGTATGCGTTTTCTCCTGAATATATTCAGGAAAAAACGCATACGCCCTTTTTGGCCAAGTGAATCATTGTCCAAGTTGTGACCCTCTTCCTGTGCTTTACAGGCGATTCCAAGGTACCTCTTGAAATCTGTTTCCTGCTACTTTGCCTCGCTTTCAATTCCGCCTCGTTGACGTCCCTCAACAGATTTTTGGACGATAGTTGTCCTTTATCACTCTGCCAGTTTGTGAATTGCTGTGCCCCTGAGCTCCATTTCTCAACTCGTTTTTTGTGAGCTGAACGCAAGTCCAAAATTTTGGATCATGTCCTATACTGGTTCCCGGTGGGTGGCTGAGACTTTGGTTAATTCTTCTTCCTGCCAGGAAATTAGAGTGACATGTGCCCGTCCAAATGCCTAACAGCTACTCTCTCATGGGTTCTCCCTCGTCCCTTCCATCCTCTGCCAAATTGGGAACCTGTGCAAACCAGGAGGTTAAATGGCCTGTCTCTGCAAGTTGGGAGATTGATAGTAAGGCAGTTGGAAAGTCAAACTGGAGCACCAGGAGAGGAACTATTCGTTGAGTTTTAGAAACCTTTCGTATTCACAGTGTGTACATTCTCTAGGTTTCCTGTACATGTTATAGCTGTAGTAATATTCCCTTCAACCAGGAGAGTTGGGACCCATGGAATGGGGGCCATGCATTATTGCTTGAAAGGGTCTGCATTTGCTCACCCAATCTCACCAATCCTCTCAGTCCCATGTGTCCAGCCTTATGCCACATCCAGCTGTCATTGTAGATAGGGTCTTTCCAGGTTTCCTCAGACACCCTGAAGGAATTGAAAAGAATTTCCCTGTTTTTTTGGTTTTGCTTATGAAATTCCTTTTTATAGTGGGTTTGAGCTGATTCTCGCTGCCATGTTTATGCCACTCTAGACACACTTGATTCCCTTATGGAGTCATATCAATACATAGGTTTTAAGATTCTTACTAGTCAGATATATTCCTCTGTGGGAAATATGGGGTTTTGAGTCTCTTTCACTGAGGAAGGTGTAGGTCTTGTCTATTCCAAAGTTGGTTTTTGGAAACGGTCCCTGTGCTTATATCAAACTCTGGTTTTATGCCTCACCCCACCTCTCCATCCCCTTTATGCAGGCATAAGAGTGTTTTCTAAATGTGAGACTCTGTTCTCTTTCCTAACTCAGTTCACGTGTAGCCATGTTTACAGGATCTTCATAAGTGATATCTTATGATAAGTTTCTTTTTCTGTGTGACTTATTTCACTTAGAATCATCGTACCTGAATCCACTCACTTTCCTGCTACTGGTCTTATGACATTGATTTCATGGCTGAGGGATATTCCATCGTACGTAAGTACCACAATGTTTTGAACCATTTTTATATTTCCTGTGATATTTAAGGTGTACCCAAGTTGAGATTCTCGTAGTCAGTGCAGCCCTAAATTTGGAGGTGGCTGTTTCTTATTGATTTTCAGTTTTCCCAAGGTATATTCCCTAGACTGGAAGTGGCCTTGGCTCTGTAGCTCTGTTGTTTACTTGTTTTAGGGAACACAATGCACTCCTCCAGTGAGGCAGTTGGCAATTTACATCCCGCCCATCAGCATAACAAGGCTCCCTGTTCTCCAGGGCCTGTCTTGCCTTTCTGGTTTTTACACATTTTGTGGATGTCCCTTTTGACCGGTGGGAAGTGATACTTCTTTGTAGTGCAGATTTGCATTGCCCGCTTGCTTGCTTGGCCAAAAAGGGCGTATGCGTTTTCTCCTGAATATATTCAGGAGAAAACGCATACGCCCTTTTTGGCCAAGTGCATCATTGTCCAAGTTGTGCCCCTCTTCCTGTGCTTTACAGGCGATTCCAAGGTACCTCTTGAAATCTGTTTCCTGCTATTTTGCCTCGCTTTCAAGTCCGCCTCCTTGACTTCCCTCAACAGATTTTTGGACGATAGTTGTCCTTTATCACTCTGCCAGTTTGTGAATTGCTGTGCCCCTGAGCTCCATTTCTCAACTCGTTTTTTGTGAGCTGAACGCAAGTCCAAAATTTTGGATCATGTCCTATACTGGTTCCCGGTGGGTGGCTGAGACTTTGGTTAATTCTTCTTCCTGCTTGGAAATTAGAGTGACATGTGCCCGTCCAAATGCCTAACAGCTACTCTCTCATGGGTTCTCCCTAGTCCCTTCCATCCTCTGCCAAATTGGGAACCTGTGCAAACCAGGAGGTTAAAGGGCCTGTCTCTCCAAGTTGGGAGATTGATAGTAAGGCAGTTGGAAAGTTAAACTGGAGCACCAGGAGAGGGACTATTCGTTGAATTTTAGAAACCTCCGTATTCACAGTGTGTACATTCTCTAGGTTTCCTGTACATGTTATAGCTGTAGTAATATTCCCTTGAACCTGGAGAGTTGGGACCCATGGAATGGGGGCCATGCATTATTGCTTGAAAGGGTCTGCATTTGCTCACCCAATCTCACCAATCCTCTCAGTCCCAAGTGTCCAGCCTTATGCCACATCCAGCTGTCATTGTAGATAGGGTCTTTCCAGGTTTCCTCAGACACCCTGAAGGAATTGTAAAGGATTTCCCTGTTTTTTGGTTTTGCTTTTGAAATTCCTTTTTATACTGGGTTTGAGCTGATTCTCGCTGCCATGTTTATGCCACTCTAGACACACTTGATTCCCTTATGGAGACATATCAATACATAGGTTTTAAGATTCTTACTAGTCAGATATATTCCTCTGTGGGAAATATGGGGTTTTGATTCTCTTTCACTGTGGAAGGTGTAGGTCTTGTCTATTCCAAAGTTGGTTTTTGGAACGGTCCCTGTGCTTATATCAAACTCTGGTTTTATGCATCACCCCACCTCTCCATCCCCTTTATGCAGGCATAAGAGTGTTTTCTAAATGTGAGACTCTGTTCTCTTTCCTAACTCAGTTCACGTGTAGCCATGTTTACAGGATCTTCATAAGTGATATCTTATGATAAGTTTCTTTTTCTGTGTGACTTATTTCACTTAGAATCATCGTACCTGAATCCACTCACTTTGCTGCTACTGGTCTTATGACATTGATTTCATGGCTGAGGGATATTCCATCGTACGTAAGTACCACAATGTTTTGAACCATTTTTATATTTCCTGGGATATTTAAGGTGTACCCAAGTTGAAGTTCTTGAGTCAGTGCAGCCCTAAATTTGGAGGTGGCTCTTTCTTATTGATTTTCAGTTTTCCCAAGGTATATTCCCTAGACTGGAAGTGGCCTTGGCTCTGTAGCTCTGTTGTTTACTTGTTTTAGGGAACACAATGCACTCCTCCAGTGAGGCAGTTGGCAATTTACATCCCGCCCATCAGCATAACAAGGCTCCCTGTTCTCCAGGGCCTGTCTTGCCTTTCTGGTTTTTACACATTTTGTGGATGTCGCTTTTGACCGGTGGGAAGTGATACATCTTTGTAGTGCAGATTTGCATTGCCCGCTTGCTTGCTTGGCCAAAAAGGGCGTATGCGTTTTCTCCTGAATATATTCAGGAAAAAACGCATACGCCCTTTTTGGCCAAGTGAATCATTGTCCAAGTTGTGACCCTCTTCCTGTGCTTTACAGGCGATTCCAAGGTACCTCTTGAAATCTGTTTCCTGCTATTTTGCCTCGCTTTCAATTCCGCCTCGTTGACGTCCCTCAACAGATTTTTGGACGATAGTTGTCCTTTATCACTCTGCCAGTTTGTGAATTGCTGTGCCCCTGAGCTCCATTTCTCAACTCGTTTTTTGTGAGCTGAACGCAAGTCCAAAATTTTGGATCATGTCCTATACTGGTTCCCGGTGGGTGGCTGAGACTTTGGTTAATTCTTCTTCGTGCCAGGAAATTAGAGTGACATGTGCCCGTCCAAATGCCTAACAGCTACTCTCTCATGGGTTCTCCCTCGTCCCTTCCATCCTCTGCCAAATTGGGAACCTGTGCAAACCAGGAGGTTAAAGGGCCTGTCTCTCCAAGTTGGGAGATTGATAGTAAGGCAGTTGGAAAGTCAAACTGGAGCACCAGGAGAGGGACTATTCGTTGAGTTTTAGAAACCTTTCGTATTCACAGTGTGTACATTCTCTAGGTTTCCTGTACATGTTATAGCTGTAGTAATATTCCCTTCAACCTGGAGAGTTGGGACCCATGGAATGGGGGCCATGCATTATTGCTTGAAAGGGTCTGCATTTGCTCACCCAATCTCACCAATCCTCTCAGTCCCATGTGTCCAGCCTTATGCCACATCCAGCTGTCATTGTAGATAGGGTCTTTCCAGGTTTCCTCAGACACCCTGAAGGAATTGAAAAGAATTTCCCTGTTTTTTTGGTTTTGCTTTTGAAATTCCTTTTTATAGTGGGTTTGAGCTGATTCTCGCTGCCATGTTTATGCCACTCTAGACACACTTGATTCCCTTATGGAGTCATATCAATACATAGGTTTTAAGATTCTTACTAGTCAGATATATTCCTCTCTGGGAAATATGGGGTTTTGAGTCTCTTTCACTGAGGAAGGTGTAGGTCTTGTCTATTCCAAAGTTGGTTTTTGGAACGGTCCCTGTGCTTATATCAAACTCTGGTTTTATGCCTCACCCCACCTCTCCATCCCCTTTATGCAGGCATAAGAGTGTTTTCTAAATGTGAGACTCTGTTCTCTTTCCTAACTCAGTTCACGTGTAGCCATGTTTACAGGATCTTCATAAGTGATATCTTATGATAAGTTTCTTTTTCTGTGTGACTTATTTCACTTAGAATCATCGTACCTGAATCCACTCACTTTCCTGCTACTGGTCTTATGACATTGATTTCATGGCTGAGGGATATTCCATCGTACGTAAGTACCACAATGTTTTGAACCATTTTTATATTTCCTGTGATATTTAAGGTGTACCCAAGTTGAGATTCTCGTAGTCAGTGCAGCCCTAAATTTGGAGGTGGCTGTTTCTTATTGATTTTCAGTTTTCCCAAGGTATATTCCCTAGACTGGAAGTGGCCTTGGCTCTGTAGCTCTGTTGTTTACTTGTTTTAGGGAACACAATGCACTCCTCCAGTGAGGCAGTTGGCAATTTACATCCCGCCCATCAGCATAACAAGGCTCCCTGTTCTCCAGGGCCTGTCTTGCCTTTCTGGTTTTTACACATTTTGTGGATGTCCCTTTTGACCGGTGGGAAGTGATACTTCTTTGTAGTGCAGATTTGCATAGCCCGCTTGCTTGCTTGGCCAAAAAGGGCGTATGCGTTTTCTCCTGAATATATTCAGGAGAAAACGCATACGCCCTTTTTGGCCAAGTGCATCATTGTCCAAGTTGTGCCCCTCTTCCTGTGCTTTACAGGCGATTCCAAGGTACCTCTTGAAATCTGTTTCCTGCTATTTTGCCTCGCTTTCAAGTCCGCCTCCTTGACTTCCCTCAACAGATTTTTGGACGATAGTTGTCCTTTATCACTCTGCCAGTTTGTGAATTGCTGTGCCCCTGAGCTCCATTTCTCAACTCGTTTTTTGTGAGCTGAACGCAAGTCCAAAATTTTGGATCATGTCCTATACTGGTTCCCGGTGGGTGGCTGAGACTTTGGTTAATTCTTCTTCCTGCCGGGAAATTAGAGTGACATGTGCCCGTCCAAATGCCTAACAGCTACTCTCTCATGGGTTCTCCCTAGTCCCTTCCATCCTCTGCCAAATTGGGAACCTGTGCAAACCAGGAGGTTAAAGGGCCTGTCTCTCCAAGTTGGGAGATTGATAGTAAGGCAGTTGGAAAGTTAAACTGGAGCACCAGGAGAGGGACTATTCGTTGAATTTTAGAAACCTCCGTATTCACAGTGTGTACATTCTCTAGGTTTCCTGTACATGTTATAGCTGTAGTAATATTCCCTTGAACCTGGAGAGTTGGGACCCATGGAATGGGGGCCATGCATTATTGCTTGAAAGGGTCTGCATTTGCTCACCCAATCTCACCAATCCTCTCAGTCCCAAGTGTCCAGCCTTATGCCACATCCAGCTGTCATTGTAGATAGGGTCTTTCCAGGTTTCCTCAGACACCCTGAAGGAATTGTAAAGGATTTCCCTGTTTTTTGGTTTTGCTTTTGAAATTCCTTTTTATACTGGGTTTGAGCTGATTCTCGCTGCCATGTTTATGCCACTCTAGACACACTTGATTCCTTTATGGAGACATATCAATACATAGGTTTTAAGATTCTTACTAGTCAGATATATTCCTCTGTGGGAAATATGGGGTTTTGATTCTCTTTCACTGTGGAAGGTGTAGGTCTTGTCTATTCCAAAGTTGGTTTTTGGAACGGTCCCTGTGCTTATATCAAACTCTGGTTTTATGCATCACCCCACCTCTCCATCCCCTTTATGCAGGCATAAGAGTGTTTTCTAAATGTGAGACTCTGTTCTCTTTCCTAACTCAGTTCACGTGTAGCCATGTTTACAGGATCTTCATAAGTGATATCTTATGATAAGTTTCTTTTTCTGTGTGACTTATTTCACTTAGGATCATCGTACCTGAATCCACTCACTTTGCTGCTACTGGTCTTATGACATTGATTTCATGGCTGAGGGATATTCCATCGTACGTAAGTACCACAATGTTTTGAACCATTTTTATATTTCCTGGGATATTTAAGGTGTACCCAAGTTGAAGTTCTTGTAGTCAGTGCAGCCCTAAATTTGGAGGTGGCTCTTTCTTATTGATTTTCAGTTTTCCCAAGGTATATTCCCTAGACTGGAAGTGGCCTTGGCTCTGTAGCTCTGTTGTTTACTTGTTTTAGGGAACACAATGCACTCCTCCAGTGAGGCAGTTGGCAATTTACATCCCGCCCATCAGCATAACAAGGCTCCCTGTTCTCCAGGGCCTGTCTTGCCTTTCTGGTTTTTACACATTTTGTGGATGTCGCTTTTGACCGGTGGGAAGTGATACATCTTTGTAGTGCAGATTTGCATTGCCCGCTTGCTTGCTTGGCCAAAAAGGGCGTATGCGTTTTCTCCTGAATATATTCAGGAAAAAACGCATACGCCCTTTTTGGCCAAGTGAATCATTGTCCAAGTTGTGACCCTCTTCCTGTGCTTTACAGGCGATTCCAAGGTACCTCTTGAAATCTGTTTCCTGCTATTTTGCCTCGCTTTCAATTCCGCCTCGTTGACGTCCCTCAACAGATTTTTGGACGATAGTTGTCCTTTATCACTCTGCCAGTTTGTGAATTGCTGTGCCCCTGAGCTCCATTTCTCAACTCGTTTTTTGTGAGCTGAACGCAAGTCCAAAATTTTGGATCATGTCCTATACTGGTTCCCGGTGGGTGGCTGAGACTTTGGTTAATTCTTCTTCGTGCCAGGAAATTAGAGTGACATGTGCCCGTCCAAATGCCTAACAGCTACTCTCTCATGTGTTCTCCCTCGTCCCTTCCATCCTCTGCCAAATTGGGAACCTGTGCAAACCAGGAGGTTAAAGGGCCTGTCTCTCCAAGTTGGGAGATTGATAGTAAGGCAGTTGGAAAGTCAAACTGGAGCACCAGGAGAGGGACTATTCGTTGAGTTTTAGAAACCTTTCGTATTCACAGTGTGTACATTCTCTAGGTTTCCTGTACATGTTATAGCTGTAGTAATATTCCCTTCAACCTGGAGAGTTGGGACCCATGGAATGGGGGCCATGCATTATTGCTTGAAAGGGTCTGCATTTGCTCACCCAATCTCACCAATCCTCTCAGTCCCATGTGTCCAGCCTTATGCCACATCCAGCTGTCATTGTAGATAGGGTCTTTCCAGGTTTCCTCAGACACCCTGAAGGAATTGAAAAGAATTTCCCTGTTTTTTTGGTTTTGCTTTTGAAATTCCTTTTTATAGTGGGTTTGAGCTGATTCTCGCTGCCATGTTTATGCCACTCTAGACACACTTGATTCCCTTATGGACTCATATCAATACATAGGTTTTAAGATTCTTACTAGTCAGATATATTCCTCTGTGGGAAATATGGGGTTTTGAGTCTCTTTCACTGAGGAAGGTGTAGGTCTTGTCTATTCCAAAGTTGGTTTTTGGAACGGTCCCTGTGCTTATATCAAACTCTGGTTTTATGCCTCACCCCACCTCTCCATCCCCTTTATGCAGGCATAAGAGTGTTTTCTAAATGTGAGACTCTGTTCTCTTTCCTAACTCAGTTCACGTGTAGCCATGTTTACAGGATCTTCATAAGTGATATCTTATGATAAGTTTCTTTTTCTGTGTGACTTATTTCACTTAGAATCATCGTACCTGAATCCACTCACTTTGCTGCTACTGGTCTTATGACATTGATTTCATGGCTGAGGGATATTCCATCGTACGTAAGTACCACAATGTTTTGAACCATTTTTATATTTCCTGTGATATTTAAGGTGTACCCAAGTTGAGATTCTCGTAGTCAGTGCAGCCCTAAATTTGGAGGTGGCTGTTTCTTATTGATTTTCAGTTTTCCCAAGGTATATTCCCTAGACTGGAAGTGGCCTTGGCTCTGTAGCTCTGTTGTTTACTTGTTTTAGGGAACACAATGCACTCCTCCAGTGAGGCAGTTGGCAATTTACATCCCGCCCATCAGCATAACAAGGCTCCCTGTTCTCCAGGGCCTGTCTTGCCTTTCTGGTTTTTACACATTTTGTGGATGTCCCTTTTGACCGGTGGGAAGTGATACTTCTTTGTAGTGCAGATTTGCATTGCCCGCTTGCTTGCTTGGCCAAAAAGGGCGTATGCGTTTTCTCCTGAATATATTCAGGAGAAAACGCATACGCCCTTTTTGGCCAAGTGCATCATTGTCCAAGTTGTGCCCCTCTTCCTGTGCTTTACAGGCGATTCCAAGGTACCTCTTGAAATCTGTTTCCTGCTATTTTGCCTCGCTTTCAAGTCCGCCTCCTTGACTTCCCTCAACAGATTTTTGGACGATAGTTGTCCTTTATCACTCTGCCAGTTTGTGAATTGCTGTGCCCCTGAGCTCCATTTCTCAACTCGTTTTTTGTGAGCTGAACGCAAGTCCAAAATTTTGGATCATGTCCTATACTGGTTCCCGGTGGGTGGCTGAGACTTTGGTTAATTCTTCTTCCTGCCGGGAAATTAGAGTAACATGTGCCCGTCCAAATGCCTAACAGCTACTCTCTCATGGGTTCTCCCTAGTCCCTTCCATCCTCTGCCAAATTGGGAACCTGTGCAAACCAGGAGGTTAAAGGGCCTGTCTCTCCAAGTTGGGAGATTGATAGTAAGGCAGTTGGAAAGTTAAACTGGAGCACCAGGAGAGGGACTATTCGTTGAATTTTAGAAACCTCCGTATTCACAGTGTGTACATTCTCTAGGTTTCCTGTACATGTTATAGCTGTAGTAATATTCCCTTGAACCTGGAGAGTTGGGACCCATGGAATGGGGGCCATGCATTATTGCTTGAAAGGGTCTGCATTTGCTCACCCAATCTCACCAATCCTCTCAGTCCCAAGTGTCCAGCCTTATGCCACATCCAGCTGTCATTGTAGATAGGGTCTTTCCAGGTTTCCTCAGACACCCTGAAGGAATTGTAAAGGATTTCCCTGTTTTTTGGTTTTGCTTTTGAAATTCCTTTTTATACTGGGTTTGAGCTGATTCTCGCTGCCATGTTTATGCCACTCTAGACACACTTGATTCCCTTATGGAGACATATCAATACATAGGTTTTAAGATTCTTACTAGTCAGATATATTCCTCTGTGGGAAATATGGGGTTTTGATTCTCTTTCACTGTGGAAGGTGTAGGTCTTGTCTATTCCAAAGTTGGTTTTTGGAACGGTCCCTGTGCTTATATCAAACTCTGGTTTTATGCCTCACCCCACCTCTCCATCCCCTTTATGCAGGCATAAGAGTGTTTTCTAAATGTGAGACTCTGTTCTCTTTCCTAACTCAGTTCACGTGTAGCCATGTTTACAGGATCTTCATAAGTGATATCTTATGATAAGTTTCTTTTTCTGTGTGACTTATTTCACTTAGAATCATCGTACCTGAATCCACTCACTTTGCTGCTACTGGTCTTATGACATTGATTTCATGGCTGAGGGATATTCCATCGTACGTAAGTACCACAATGTTTTGAACCATTTTTATATTTCCTGGGATATTTAAGGTGTACCCAAGTTGAAGTTCTTGTAGTCAGTGCAGCCCTAAATTTGGAGGTGGCTCTTTCTTATTGATTTTCAGTTTTCCCAAGGTATATTCCCTAGACTGGAAGTGGCCTTGGCTCTGTAGCTCTGTTGTTTACTTGTTTTAGGGAACACAATGCACTCCTCCAGTGAGGCAGTTGGCAATTTACATCCCGCCCATCAGCATAACAAGGCTCCCTGTTCTCCAGGGCCTGTCTTGCCTTTCTGGTTTTTACACATTTTGTGGATGTCGCTTTTGACCGGTGGGAAGTGATACATCTTTGTAGTGCAGATTTGCATTGCCCGCTTGCTTGCTTGGCCAAAAAGGGCGTATGCGTTTTCTCCTGAATATATTCAGGAAAAAACGCATACGCCCTTTTTGGCCAAGTGAATCATTGTCCAAGTTGTGCCCCTCTTCCTGTGCTTTACAGGCGATTCCAAGGTACCTCTTGAAATCTGTTTCCTGCTACTTTGCCTCGCTTTCAAGTCCGCCTCGTTGACGTCCCTCAACAGATTTTTGGACGATAGTTGTCCTTTATCACTCTGCCAGTTTGTGAATTGCTGTGCCCCTGAGCTCCATTTCTCAACTCGTTTTTGGTGAGCTGAACGCAAGTCCAAAATTTTGGATCATGTCCTATACTGGTTCCCGGTGGGTGGCTGAGACTTTGGTTAATTCTTCTTCCTGCCAGGAAATTAGAGTGACATGTGCCCGTCCAAATGCCTAACAGCTACTCTCTCATGGGTTCTCCCTCGTCCCTTCCATCCTCTGCCAAATTGGGAACCTGTGCAAACCAGGAGGTTAAAGGGCCTGTCTCTCCAAGTTGGGAGATTGATAGTAAGGCAGTTGGAAAGTCAAACTGGAGCACCAGGAGAGGGACTATTCGTTGAATTTTAGAAACCTCCGTATTCACAGTGTGTACATTCTCTAGGTTTCCTGTACATGTTATAGCTGTAGTAATATTCCCTTGAACCTGGAGAGTTGGGACCCATGGAATGGGGGCCATGCATTATTGCTTGAAAGGGTCTGCATTTGCTCACCCAATCTCACCAATCCTCTCAGTCCCAAGTGTCCAGCCTTATGCCACATCCAGCTGTCATTGTAGATAGGGTCTTTCCAGGTTTCCTCAGACACCCTGAAGGAATTGTAAAGGATTTCCCTGTTTTTTGGTTTTGCTTTTGAAATTCCTTTTTATACTGGGTTTGAGCTGATTCTCGCTGCCATGTTTATGCCACTCTAGACACACTTGATTCCCTTATGGAGACATATCAATACATAGGTTTTAAGATTCTTACTAGTCAGATATATTCCTCTGTGGGAAATATGGGGTTTTGATTCTCTTTCACTGTGGAAGGTGTAGGTCTTGTCTATTCCAAAGTTGGTTTTTGGAACGGTCCCTGTGCTTATATCAAACTCTGGTTTTATGCATCACCCCACCTCTCCATCCCCTTTATGCAGGCATAAGAGTGTTTTCTAAATGTGAGACTCTGTTCTCTTTCCTAACTCAGTTCACGTGTAGCCATGTTTACAGGATCTTCATAAGTGATATCTTATGATAAGTTTCTTTTTCTGTGTGACTTATTTCACTTAGAATCATCGTACCTGAATCCACTCACTTTGCTGCTACTGGTCTTATGACATTGATTTCATGGCTGAGGGATATTCCATCGTACGTAAGTACCACAATGTTTTGAACCATTTTTATATTTCCTGGGATATTTAAGGTGTACCCAAGTTGAAGTTCTTGTAGTCAGTGCAGCCCTAAATTTGGAGGTGGCTCTTTCTTATTGATTTTCAGTTTTCCCAAGGTATATTCCCTAGACTGGAAGTGGCCTTGGCTCTGTAGCTCTGTTGTTTACTTGTTTTAGGGAACACAATGCACTCCTCCAGTGAGGCAGTTGGCAATTTACATCCCGCCCATCAGCATAACAAGGCTCCCTGTTCTCCAGGGCCTGTCTTGCCTTTCTGGTTTTTACACATTTTGTGGATGTCGCTTTTGACCGGTGGGAAGTGATACATCTTTGTAGTGCAGATTTGCATTGCCCGCTTGCTTGCTTGGCCAAAAAGGGCGTATGCGTTTTCTCCTGAATATATTCAGGAAAAAATGCATACGCCCTTTTTGGCCAAGTGAATCATTGTCCAAGTTGTGACCCTCTTCCTGTGCTTTACAGGCGATTCCAAGGTACCTCTTGAAATCTGTTTCCTGCTATTTTGCCTCGCTTTCAATTCCGCCTCGTTGACGTCCCTCAACAGATTTTTGGACGATAGTTGTCCTTTATCACTCTGCCAGTTTGTGAATTGCTGTGCCCCTGAGCTCCATTTCTCAACTCGTTTTTTGTGAGCTGAACGCAAGTCCAAAATTTTGGATCATGTCCTATACTGGTTCCCGGTGGGTGGCTGAGACTTTGGTTAATTCTTCTTCCTGCCAGGAAATTAGAGTGACATGTGCCCGTCCAAATGCCTAACAGCTACTCTCTCATGGGTTCTCCCTCGTCCCTTCCATCCTCTGCCAAATTGGGAACGTGTGCAAACCAGGAGGTTAAAGGGCCTGTCTCTCCAAGTTGGGAGATTGATAGTAAGGCAGTTGGAAAGTCAAACTGGAGCACCAGGAGAGGGACTATTCGTTGAGTTTTAGAAACCTTTCGTATTCACAGTGTGTACATTCTCTAGGTTTCCTGTACATGTTATAGCTGTAGTAATATTCCCTTCAACCTGGAGAGTTGGGACCCATGGAATGGGGGCCATGCATTATTGCTTGAAAGGGTCTGCATTTGCTCACCCAATCTCACCAATCCTCTCAGTCCCATGTGTCCAGCCTTATGCCACATCCAGCTGTCATGGTAGATAGGGTCTTTCCAGGTTTCCTCAGACACCCTGAAGGAATTGAAAAGAATTTCCCTGTTTTTTTGGTTTTGCTTTTGAAATTCCTTTTTATAGTGGGTTTGAGCTGATTCTCGCTGCCATGTTTATGCCACTCTAGACACACTTGATTCCCTTATGGACTCATATCAATACATAGGTTTTAAGATTCTTACTAGTCAGATATATTCCTCTGTGGGAAATATGGGGTTTTGAGTCTCTTTCACTGAGGAAGGTGTAGGTCTTGTCTATTCCAAAGTTGGTTTTTGGAACGGTCCCTGTGCTTATATCAAACTCTGGTTTTATGCCTCACCCCACCTCTCCATCCCCTTTATGCAGGCATAAGAGTGTTTTCTAAATGTGAGACTCTGTTCTCTTTCCTAACTCAGTTCACGTGTAGCCATGTTTACAGGATCTTCATAAGTGATATCTTATGATAAGTTTCTTTTTCTGTGTGACTTATTTCACTTAGAATCATCGTACCTGAATCCACTCACTTTGCTGCTACTGGTCTTATGACATTGATTTCATGGCTGAGGGATATTCCATCGTACGTAAGTACCACAATGTTTTGAACCATTTTTATATTTCCTGTGATATTTAAGGTGTACCCAAGTTGAGATTCTCGTAGTCAGTGCAGCCCTAAATTTGGAGGTGGCTGTTTCTTATTGATTTTCAGTTTTCCCAAGGTATATTCCCTAGACTGGAAGTGGCCTTGGCTCTGTAGCTCTGTTGTTTACTTGTTTTAGGGAACACAATGCACTCCTCCAGTGAGGCAGTTGGCAATTTACATCCCGCCCATCAGCATAACAAGGCTCCCTGTTCTCCAGGGCCTGTCTTGCCTTTCTGGTTTTTACACATTTTGTGGATGTCCCTTTTGACCGGTGGGAAGTGATACTTCTTTGTAGTGCAGATTTGCATTGCCCGCTTGCTTGCTTGGCCAAAAAGGGCGTATGCGTTTTCTCCTGAATATATTCAGGAGAAAACGCATACGCCCTTTTTGGCCAAGTGCATCATTGTCCAAGTTGTGCCCCTCTTCCTGTGCTTTACAGGCGATTCCAAGGTACCTCTTGAAATCTGTTTCCTGCTATTTTGCCTCGCTTTCAAGTCCGCCTCCTTGACTTCCCTCAACAGATTTTTGGACGATAGTTGTCCTTTATCACTCTGCCAGTTTGTGAATTGCTGTGCCCCTGAGCTCCATTTCTCAACTCGTTTTTTGTGAGCTGAACGCAAGTCCAAAATTTTGGATCATGTCCTATACTGGTTCCCGGTGGGTGGCTGAGACTTTGGTTAATTCTACTTCCTGCCGGGAAATTAGAGTGACATGTGCCCGTCCAAATGCCTAACAGCTACTCTCTCATGGGTTCTCCCTAGTCCCTTCCATCCTCTGCCAAATTGGGAACCTGTGCAAACCAGGAGGTTAAAGGGCCTGTCTCTCCAAGTTGGGAGATTGATAGTAAGGCAGTTGGAAAGTTAAACTGGAGCACCAGGAGAGGGACTATTCGTTGAATTTTAGAAACCTCCGTATTCACAGTGTGTACATTCTCTAGGTTTCCTGTACATGTTATAGCTGTAGTAATATTCCCTTGAACCTGGAGAGTTGGGACCCATGGAATGGGGGCCATGCATTATTGCTTGAAAGGGTCTGCATTTGCTCACCCAATCTCACCAATCCTCTCAGTCCCAAGTGTCCAGCCTTATGCCACATCCAGCTGTCATTGTAGATAGGGTCTTTCCAGGTTTCCTCAGACACCCTGAAGGAATTGTAAAGGATTTCCCTGTTTTTTGGTTTTGCTTTTGAAATTCCTTTTTATACTGGGTTTGAGCTGATTCTCGCTGCCATGTTTATGCCACTCTAGACACACTTGATTCCCTTATGGAGACATATCAATACATAGGTTTTAAGATTCTTACTAGTCAGATATATTCCTCTGTGGGAAATATGGGGTTTTGATTCTCTTTCACTGTGGAAGGTGTAGGTCTTGTCTATTCCAAAGTTGGTTTTTGGAACGGTCCCTGTGCTTATATCAAACTCTGGTTTTATGCATCACCCCACCTCTCCATCCCCTTTATGCAGGCATAAGAGTGTTTTCTAAATGTGAGACTCTGTTCTCTTTCCAAACTCAGTTCCCGTGTAGCCATGTTTACAGGATCTTCATAAGTGATATCTTATGATAAGTTTCTTTTTCTGTGTGACTTATTTCACTTAGAATCATCGTACCTGAATCCACTCACTTTGCTGCTACTGGTCTTATGACATTGATTTCATGGCTGAGGGATATTCCATCGTACGTAAGTACCACAATGTTTTGAACCATTTTTATATTTCCTGGGATATTTAAGGTGTACCCAAGTTGAAGTTCTTGTAGTCAGTGCAGCCCTAAATTTGGAGGTGGCTCTTTCTTATTGATTTTCAGTTTTCCCAAGGTATATTCCCTAGACTGGAAGTGGCCTTGGCTCTGTAGCTCTGTTGTTTACTTGTTTTAGGGAACACAATGCACTCCTCCAGTGAGGCAGTTGGCAATTTACATCCCGCCCATCAGCATAACAAGGCTCCCTGTTCTCCAGGGCCTGTCTTGCCTTTCTGGTTTTTACACATTTTGTGGATGTCGCTTTTGACCGGTGGGAAGTGATACATCTTTGTAGTGCAGATTTGCATTGCCCGCTTGCTTGCTTGGCCAAAAAGGGCGTATGCGTTTTCTCCTGAATATATTCAGGAAAAAACGCATACGCCCTTTTTGGCCAAGTGAATCATTGTCCAAGTTGTGACCCTCTTCCTGTGCTTTACAGGCGATTCCAAGGTACCTCTTGAAATCTGTTTCCTGCTATTTTGCCTCGCTTTCAATTCCGCCTCGTTGACGTCCCTCAACAGATTTTTGGACGATAGTTGTCCTTTATCACTCTGCCAGTTTGTGAATTGCTGTGCCCCTGAGCTCCATTTCTCAACTCGTTTTTGGTGAGCTGAACGCAAGTCCAAAATTTTGGATCATGTCCTATACTGGTTCCCGGTGGGTGGCTGAGACTTTGGTTAATTCTTCTTCCTGCCAGGAAATTAGAGTGACATGTGCCCGTCCAAATGCCTAACAGCTACTCTCTCATGGGTTCTCCCTCGTCCCTTCCATCCTCTGCCAAATTGGGAACCTGTGCAAACCAGGAGGTTAAAGGGCCTGTCTCTCCAAGTTGGGAGATTGATAGTAAGGCAGTTGGAAAGTCAAACTGGAGCACCAGGAGAGGGACTATTCGTTGAGTTTTAGAAACCTTTCGTATTCACAGTGTGTACATTCTCTAGGTTTCCTGTACATGTTATAGCTGTAGTAATATTCCCTTCAACCTGGAGAGTTGGGACCCATGGAATCGGGGCCATGCATTATTGCTTGAAAGGGTCTGCATTTGCTCACCCAATCTCACCAATCCTCTCAGTCCCATGTGTCCAGCCTTATGCCACATCCAGCTGTCATTGTAGATAGGGTCTTTCCAGGTTTCCTCAGACACCCTGAAGGAATTGAAAATAATTTCCCTGTTTTTTTGGTTTTGCTTTTGAAATTCCTTTTTATAGTGGGTTTGAGCTGATTCTCGCTGCCATGTTTATGCCACTCTAGACACACTTGATTCCCTTATGGAGACATATCAATACATAGGTTTTAAGATTCTTTCTAGTCAGATATATTCCTCTGCGGGAAATATGGGGTTTTGAGTCTCTTTCACTGAGGAAGGTGTAGGTCTTGTCTATTCCAAAGTTGGTTTTTGGAACGGTCCCTGTGCTTATATCAAACTCTGGTTTTATGCCTCACCCCACCTCTCCATCCCCTTTATGCAGGCATAAGAGTGTTTTCTAAATGTGAGACTCTGTTCTCTTTCCTAACTCAGTTCACGTGTAGCCATGTTTACAGGATCTTCATAAGTGATATCTTATGATAAGTTTCTTTTTCTGTGTGACTTATTTCACTTAGAATCATCGTACCTGAATCCACTCACTTTGCTGCTACTGGTCTTATGACATTGATTTCATGGCTGAGGGATATTCCATCGTACGTAAGTACCACAATGTTTTGAACCATTTTTATATTTCCTGGGATATTTAAGGTGTACCCAAGTTGAAGTTCTTGTAGTCAGTGCAGCCCTAAATTTGGAGGTGGCTCTTTCTTATTGATTTTCAGTTTTCCCAAGGTATATTCCCTAGACTGGAAGTGGCCTTGGCTCTGTAGCTCTGTTGTTTACTTGTTTTAGGGAACACAATGCACTCCTCCAGTGAGACAGTTGGCAATTTACATCCCGCCCATCAGCATAACAAGGCTCCCTGTTCTCCAGGGCCTGTCTTGCCTTTCTGGTTTTTACACATTTTGTGGATGTCGCTTTTGACCGGTGGGAAGTGATACATCTTTGTAGTGCAGATTTGCATTGCCCGCTTGCTTGCTTGGCCAAAAAGGGCGTATGCGTTTTCTCCTGAATATATTCAGGAGAAAACGCATACGCCCTTTTTGGCCAAGTGCACCATTGTCCAAGTTGTGCCCCTCTTCCTGTGCTTTACAGGCGATTCCAAGGTACCTCTTGAAATCTGTTTCCTGCTATTTTGTCTCGCTTTCAAGTCTGCCTCGTTGACTTCCCTCAACAGATTTTTGGACGATAGTTGTCCTTTATCACTCTGCCAGTTTGTGAATTGCTGTGCCCCTGAGCTCCATTTCTCAAATCGTTTTTTGTGAGCTGAACGCAAGTCCAAAATTTTGGATCATGTCCTATACTGGTTCCCGGTGGGTGGCTGAGACTTTGGTTAATTCTTCTTCCTGCCAGGAAATTAGATTGACATGTGCCCGTCCAAATGCCTAACAGCTACTCTCTCATGGGTTCTCCCTCGTCCCTTCCATCCTCTGCCAAATTGGGAACCTGTGCAAACCAGGAGGTTAAAGGGCCTGTCTCTCCAAGTTGGGAGATTGATAGTAAGGCAGTTGGAAAGTCAAACTGGAGCACCAGGAGAGGGACTATTCGTTGAGTTTTAGAAACCTTTCGTATTCACAGTGTGTACATTCTCTAGGTTTCCTGTACATGTTATAGCTGTAGTAATATTCCCTTGAACCTGGAGAGTTGGGACCCATGGAATGGGGGCCATGCATTATTGCTTGAAAGGGTCTGCATTTGCTCACCCGATCTCACCAATCCTCTCAGTCCCAAGTGTCCAGCCTTATGCCACATCCAGCTGTCATGGTAGATAGGGTCTTTCCAGGTTTCCTCAGACACCCTGAAGGAATTGTAAAGAATTTCCCTGTTTTTTGGTTTTGCTTTTAAAATTCCTTTTTTTACTGGGTTTCAGCTGATTCTCACTGCCATGTTTATGCCACTCTAGACACACTTGATTCCCTTATGGAGTCATATCAATACATAGGTTTTAAGATTCTTACTAGTCAGATATATATCTGTGGGAAATATGGGGTTTTGAGTCTCTTTCACTGAGGAAGGTGTAGGTCTTGTCTATTCTAAAGTTGGTTTTTGGAACGGTCCCTGTGCTTATATCAAACTCTGGTTTTATGCAGCACCCCACCTCTCCTTCCCCTTTATGCAGGCATAAGAGTGTTTTCTAAATGTGAGACTCTGTTCTCTTTCCTAACTCAGTTCACGTTTAGCCATGTTTACAGGATATTCATAAGTGATATCTTATGATAAGTTTCTTTTTCTGTGTGACTTATTTCACTTAGAATCATCGTACCTGAATCCACTCACTTTGCTGCTACTGGTCTTATGACATTGATTTCATGGCTGAGGGATATTCCATCGTACGTAAGTACCACAATGTTTTGAACCATTTTTATATTTCCTGGGATATTTAAGGTGTACCCAAGTTGAGTTTCTTGTAGTCAGTGCAGCCCTAAATTTGGAGGTGGCTCTTTCTTATTGATTTTCAGTATTCCCAAGGTATATTCCCTAGACTGGAAGTGGCCTTGGCTCTGTAGCTCTGTTGTTTACTTGTTTTAGGGAACACAATGCACTCCTCCAGTGAGGCAGTTGGCAATTTACATCCCGCCCATCAGCATAACAAGGCTCCCTGTTCTCCAGGGCCTGTCTTGCCTTTCTGGTTTTTACACATTTTGTGGATGTCCCTTTTGACCGGTGGGAAGTGATACTTCTTTGTAGTGCAGATTTGCATTGCCCGCTTGCTTGCTTGGCCAAAAAGGGCGTATGCGTTTTCTCCTGAATATATTCAGGAGAAAACGCATACGCCCTTTTTGGCCAAGTGCACCATTGTCCAAGTTGTGCCCCTCTTCCTGTGCTTTACAGGCGATTCCAAGGTACCTCTTGAAATCTGTTTCCTTCTATTTTGCCTCGCTTTCAAGTCCGCCTCGTTGACTTCCCTCAACAGATTTTTGGACGATAGTTGTCCTTTATCACTCTGCCAGTTTGTGAATTGCTGTGCCCCTGAGCTCCATTTCTCAACTCGTTTTTTGTGAGCATAACGCAAGTCCAAAATTTTGGATCATGTCCTATACTGGTTCCCGATGGGTGGCTGAGACTTTGGTTAATTCTTCTTCCTGCCGGGAAATTAGAGTGACATGTGCCCGTCCAAATGCCTAACAGCTACTCTCTCATGGTTTCTCCCTCCTCCCGTCCATCCTCTGCCAATTTGGGAACCTGTGCAAACCAGGAGGTTAAAGGGCCTGTCTCTCCAAGTTGGGAGATTGATAGTAAGGCAGTTGGAAAGTAAGACTGGAGCACCAGGAGAGGGACTATTCGTTGAGTTTTAGAAACCTTTCTTATTCACAGTGTGTCCATTCTCTAGGTTTCCTGTACATGTTATAGCTGTAGTAATATTCCCTTCAACCTGGAGAGTTGGGACCCATGGAATGGGGGCCATGCATTATTGCTTGAAAGGGTCTGCATTTGCTCACCCGATCTCACCAATCCTCTCAGTCCCAAGTGTCCAGCCTTATGCCACATCCAGCTGTCATTGTAGATAGGGTATTTCCAGGTTTCCTCAGACACCCTGAAGGAATTGTAAAGAATTTCCCTGTTTTTTGGTTTTGCTTTTAAAATTCCTTTTTTTACTGGGTTTCAGCTGATTCTCACTGCCATGTTTATGCCACTCTAGACACACTTGATTCCCTTATGGAGTCATATCAATACATAGGTTTTAAGATTCTTACTAGTCAGATATATATCTGTGGGAAATATGGGGTTTTGAGTCTCTTTCACTGAGGAAGGTGTAGGTCTTGTCTATTCCAAAGTTGGTTTTTGGAACGGTCCCTGTGCTTATATCAAACTCTGGTTTTATGCAGCACCACACCTCTCCTTCCCCTTTATGCAGGCATAAGAGTGTTTTCTAAATGTGAGACTCTGTTCTCTTTCCTAACTCAGTTCACGTTTAGCCATGTTTATAGGATATTCATAAGTGATATCTTATGATAAGTTTCTTTTTCTGTGTGACTTATTTCACTTAGAATCATCGTACCTGAATCCACTCACTTTGCTGCTACTGGTCTTATGACATTGATTTCATGGCTGAGGGATATTCCATCGTACGTAAGTACCACAATGTTTTGAACCATTTTTATATTTCCTGGGATATTTAAGGTGTACCCAAGTTGAGTTTCTTGTAGTCAGTGCAGCCCTAAATTTGGAGGTGGCTCTTTCTTATTGATTTTCAGTATTCCCAAGGTATATTCCCTAGACTGGAAGTGGCCTTGGCTCTGTAGCTCTGTTGTTTACTTGTTTTAGGGAACACAATGCACTCCTCCAGTGAGGCAGTTGGCAATTTACATCCCGCCCATCAGCATAACAAGGCTCCCTGTTCTCCAGGGCCTGTCTTGCCTTTCTGTTTTTTACACATTTTGTGGATGTCCCTTTTGACCGGTGGGAAGTGATACTTCTTTGTAGTGCAGATTTGCATTGCCCGCTTGCATGCTTGGCCAAAAAGGGCGTATGCGTTTTCTCCTGAATATATTCAGGAGAAAACGCATACGCCCTTTTTGGCCAAGTGCACCATTGTCCAAGTTGTGCCCCTCTTCCTGTGCTTTACAGGCGATTCCAAGGTACCTCTTGAAATCTGTTTCCTGCTATTTTGCCTCGCTTTCAAGTCCGCCTCGTTGACTTCCCTCAACAGATTTTTGGACGATAGTTGTCCTTTATCACTCTGCCAGTTTGTGAATTGCTGTGCCCCTGAGCTCCATTTCTCAACTCGTTTTTTGTGAGCATAACGCAAGTCCAAAATTTTGGATCATGTCCTATACTGGTTCCCGGTGGGTGGCTGAGACTTTGGTTAATTCTTCTTCCTGCCAGGAAATTAGAGTGACATGTGCCCGTCCAAATGCCTAACAGCTACTCTCTCATGGGTTCTCCCTCGTCCCTTCCATCCTCTGCCAAATTGGGAACCTGTGCAAACCAGGAGGTTAAAGGGCCTGTCTCTCCAAGTTGGGAGATTGATAGTAAGGCAGTTGGAAAGTCAAACTGGAGCACCAGGAGAGGGACTATTCGTTGAGTTTTAGAAACCTTTCTTATTCACAGTGTGTCCATTCTCTAGGTTTCCTGTACATGTTATAGCTATAGTAATATTCCCTTCAACCTGGAGAGTTGGGACCCATGGAATGGGGGCCATGCATTATTGCTTGAAAGGGTCTGCATTTGCTCACCCAATCTCACCAATCCTCTCAGTCCCATGTGTCCAGCCTTATGCCACATCCAGCTGTCATTGTAGATAGGGTCTTTCCAGGTTTCCTCAGACACCCTGAAGGAATTGAGAAGAATTTCCCTGTTTTTTTGGTTTTGCTTTTGAAATTCCTTTTTATAGTGGGTTTGAGCTGATTCTCGCTGCCATGTTTATGCCACTCTAGACACACTTGATTCCCTTATGGAGTCATATCAATACATAGGTTTTAAGATTCTTACTAGTCAGATATATTCCTCTGTGGGAAATATGGGGTTTTGAGTCTCTTTCACTGAGGAAGGTGTAGGTCTTGTCTATTCCAAAGTTGGTTTTTGGAACGGTCCCTGTGCTTATATCAAACTCTGGTTTTATGCATCACCCCACCTCTCCATCCCCTTTATGCAGGCATAAGAGTGTTTTCTAAATGTGAGACTCTGTTCTCTTTCCTAACTCAGTTCACGTGTAGCCATGTTTACAGGATATTCATAAGTGATATCTTATGATAAGTTTCTTTTTCTGTGTGACTTATTTCACTTAGAATCATCGTACCTGAATCCACTCACTTTGCTGCTACTGGTCTTATGACATTGATTTCATGGCTGAGGGATATTCCATCGTACGTAAGTACCACAATGTTTTGAACCATTTTTATATTTCCTGGGATATTTAAGGTGTACCCAAGTTGAGTTTCTTGTAGTCAGTGCAGCCCTAAATTTGGAGGTGGCTCTTTCTTATTGATTTTCAGTATTCCCAAGGTATATTCCCTAGACTGGAAGTGGCCTTGGCTCTGTAGCTCTGTTGTTTACTTGTTTTAGGGAACACAATGCACTCCTCCAGTGAGGCAGTTGGCAATTTACATCCCGCCCATCAGCATAACAAGGCTCCCTGTTCTCCAGGGCCTGTCTTGCCTTTCTGTTTTTTACA
Organism: Mesoplodon densirostris; assembly: GCF_025265405.1. Taxonomy (NCBI): domain Eukaryota; kingdom Metazoa; phylum Chordata; class Mammalia; order Artiodactyla; family Ziphiidae; genus Mesoplodon; species Mesoplodon densirostris. The sequence continues at coordinate 8,153,633 of NW_026778195.1, read as the reverse complement.
CATTTTGTGGATGTCCCTTTTGACCGGTGGGAAGTGATACTTCTTTGTAGTGCAGATTTGCATTGCCCGCTTGCATGCTTGGCCAAAAAGGGCGTATGCGTTTTCTCCTGAATATATTCAGGAGAAAACGCATACGCCCTTTTTGGCCAAGTGCACCATTGTCCAAGTTGTGCCCCTCTTCCTGTGCTTTACAGGCGATTCCAAGGTACCTCTTGAAATCTGTTTCCTGCTATTTTGCCTCGCTTTCAAGTCCGCCTCGTTGACTTCCCTCAACAGATTTTTGGACGATAGTTGTCCTTTATCACTCTGCCAGTTTGTGAATTGCTGTGCCCCTGAGCTCCATTTCTCAACTCGTTTTTTGTGAGCATAACGCAAGTCCAAAATTTTGGATCATGTCCTATACTGGTTCCCGGTGGGTGGCTGAGACTTTGGTTAATTCTTCTTCCTGCCAGGAAATTAGAGTGACATGTGCCCGTCCAAATGCCTAACAGCTACTCTCTCATGGGTTCTCCCTCGTCCCTTCCATCCTCTGCCAAATTGGGAACCTGTGCAAACCAGGAGGTTAAAGGGCCTGTCTCTCCAAGTTGGGAGATTGATAGTAAGGCAGTTGGAAAGTCAAACTGGAGCACCAGGAGAGGGACTATTCGTTGAGTTTTAGAAACCTTTCTTATTCACAGTGTGTCCATTCTCTAGGTTTCCTGTACATGTTATAGCTATAGTAATATTCCCTTCAACCTGGAGAGTTGGGACCCATGGAATGGGGGCCATGCATTATTGCTTGAAAGGGTCTGCATTTGCTCACCCAATCTCACCAATCCTCTCAGTCCCATGTGTCCAGCCTTATGCCACATCCAGCTGTCATTGTAGATAGGGTCTTTCCAGGTTTCCTCAGACACCCTGAAGGAATTGAGAAGAATTTCCCTGTTTTTTTGGTTTTGCTTTTGAAATTCCTTTTTATAGTGGGTTTGAGCTGATTCTCGCTGCCATGTTTATGCCACTCTAGACACACTTGATTCCCTTATGGAGTCATATCAATACATAGGTTTTAAGATTCTTACTAGTCAGATATATTCCTCTGTGGGAAATATGGGGTTTTGAGTCTCTTTCACTGAGGAAGGTGTAGGTCTTGTCTATTCCAAAGTTGGTTTTTGGAACGGTCCCTGTGCTTATATCAAACTCTGGTTTTATGCATCACCCCACCTCTCCATCCCCTTTATGCAGGCATAAGAGTGTTTTCTAAATGTGAGACTCTGTTCTCTTTCCTAACTCAGTTCACGTGTAGCCATGTTTACAGGATCTTCATAAGTGATATCTTATGATAAGTTTCTTTTTCTGTGTGACTTATTTCACTTAGAATCATCGTACCTGAATCCACTCACTTTGCTGCTACTGGTCTTATGACATTGATTTCATGGCTGAGGGATATTCCATCGTACGTAAGTACCACAATGTTTTGAACCATTTTTATATTTCCTGTGATATTTAAGGTGTACCCAAGTTGAGATTCTCGTAGTCAGTGCAGCCCTAAATTTGGAGGTGGCTCTTTCTTATTGATTTTCAGTTTTCCCAAGGTATATTCCCTAGACTGGAAGTGGCCTTGGCTCTGTAGCTCTGTTGTTTACTTGTTTTAGGGAACACAATGCACTCCTCCAGTGAGGCAGTTGGCAATTTACATCCCGCCCATCAGCATAACAAGGCTCCCTGTTCTCCAGGGCCTGTCTTGCCTTTCTGGTTTTTACACATTTTGTGGATGTCCCTTTTGACCGGTGGGAAGTGATACTTCTTTGTAGTGCAGATTTGCATTGCCTGCTTGCTTGCTTGGCCAAAAAGGGCGTATGCGTTTTCTCCTGAATATATTCAGGAGAAAACGCATACGCCCTTTTTGGCCAAGTGCACCATTGTCCAAGTTGTGCCCCTCTTCCTGTGCTTTACAGGCGATTCAAGGTACCTCTTGAAATCTGTTTCCTGCTATTTTGCCTCGCTTTCAAGTCCGCCTCGTTGACTTCCCTCAACAGATTTTTGGATGATAGTTGTCCTTTATCACTCTGCCAGTTTGTGAATTGCTGTGCCCCTGAGCTCCATTTCTCAACTCGTTTTTTGTGAGCATAACGCAAGTCCAAAATTTTGGATCATGTCCTATACTGGTTCCCGATGGGTGGCTGAGACTTTGGTTAATTCTTCTTCCTGCCGGGAAATTAGAGTGACATGTGCCCGTCCAAATGCCTAACAGCTACTCTCTCATGGTTTCTCCCTCCTCCCGTCCATCCTCTGCCAATTTGGGAACCTGTGCAAACCAGGAGATTAAAGGGCCTGTCTCTCCAAGTTGGGAGATTGATAGTAAGGCAGTTGGAAAGTCAAACTGGAGCACCAGGAGAGGGACTATTCGTTGAGTTTTAGAAACCTTTCGTATTCACAGTGTGTCCATTCTCTAGGTTTCCTGTACATGTTATAGCTGTAGTAATATTCCCTTCAACCTGGAGAGTTGGGACCCATGGAATGGGGGCCATGCATTATTGCTTGAAAGCGTCTGCATTTGCTCACCCAATCTCACCAATCATCTCAGTCCCAAGTGTCCAGCCTTAGGCCACATCCAGCTGTCATTGTAGATAGGGTATTTCCAGGTTTCCTCAGACACCCTGAAGGAATTGTAAAGAATTTCCCTGTTTTTTGGTTTTGCTTTTGAAATTCCTTTTTACAGTGGGTTTGAGCTGATTCTCGCTGCCATGTTTATGCCACTCTAGACACACTTGATTCCCTTATGGACTCATATCAATACATAGGTTTTAAGATTCTTACTAGTCAGATATATTCCTCTGCGGGAAATTTGGTGTTTTGATTCTCTTTCACTGTGGAAGGTGTAGGTCTTGTCTATTCCAAAGTTGGTTTTTGGAACGGTCCCTGTGCTTATATCAAACTCTGGTTTTATGCATCACCCCACCTCTCCATCCCCTTTATGCAGGCATAAGAGTGTTTTCTAAATGTGAGACTCTGTTCTCTTTCCTAACTCAGTTCACGTGTAGCCATGTTTACAGGATCTTCATAAGTGATATCTTATGATAAGTTTCTTTTTCTGTGTGACTTATTTCACTTAGAATCATCGTACCTGAATCCACTCACTTTGCTGCTACTGGTCTTATGACATTGATTTCATGGCTGAGGGATATTCCATCGTACGTAAGTACCACAATGTTTTGAACCATTTTTGTATTTCCTGGGATATTTAAGGTGTACCCAAGTTGAGATTCTCGTAGTCAGTGCAGCCCTAAATTTGGAGGTGGCTCTTTCTTATTGATTTTCAGTTTTCCCAAGGTATATTCCCTAGACTGGAAGTGGCCTTGGCTCTGTAGCTCTGTTGTTTACTTGTTTTAGGGAACACAATGCACTCCTCCAGTGAGGCAGTTGGCAATTTACATCCCGCCCATCAGCATAACAAGGCTCCCTGTTCTCCAGGGCCTGTCTTGCCTTTCTGGTTTTTACACATTTTGTGGATGTCGCTTTTGACCGGTGGGAAGTGATACATCTTTGTAGTGCAGATTTGCATTGCCCGCTTGCTTGCTTGGCCAAAAAGGGCGTATGCGTTTTCTCCTGAATATATTCAGGAAAAAACGCATACGCCCTTTTTGGCCAAGTGAATCATTGTCCAAGTTGTGACCCTCTTCCTGTGCTTTACAGGCGATTCCAAGGTACCTCTTGAAATCTGTTTCCTGCTATTTTGCCTCGCTTTCAATTCCGCCTCGTTGACGTCCCTCAACAGATTTTTGGACGATAGTTGTCCTTTATCACTCTGCCAGTTTGTGAATTGCTGTGCCCCTGAGCTCCATTTCTCAACTCGTTTTTTGTGAGCTGAACGCAAGTCCAAAATTTTGGATCATGTCCTATACTGGTTCCCGGTGGGTGGCTGAGACTTTGGTTAATTCTTCTTCCTGCCAGGAAATTAGAGTGACATGCGCCCGTCCAAATGCCTAACAGCTACTCTCTCATGGGTTCTCCCTCGTCCCTTCCATCCTCTGCCAAATTGGGAACCTGTGCAAACCAGGAGGTTAAAGGGCCTGTCTCTCCAAGTTGGGAGATTGATAGTAAGGCAGTTGGAAAGTCAAACTGGAGCACCAGGAGAGGGACTATTCGTTGAGTTTTAGAAACCTTTCGTATTCACAGTGTGTACATTCTCTAGGTTTCCTGTACATGTTATAGCTGTAGTAATATTCCCTTCAACCTGGAGAGTTGGGACCCATGGAATGGGGGCCATGCATTATTGCTTGAAAGGGTCTGCATTTGCTCACCCAATCTCACCAATCCTCTCAGTCCCATGTGTCCAGCCTTATGCCACATCCAGCTGTCATTGTAGATAGGGTCTTTCCAGGTTTCCTCAGACACCCTGAAGGAATTGAAAAGAATTTCCCTGTTTTTTGGTTTTGCTTTTGAAATTCCTTTTTATAGTGGGTTTGAGCTGATTCTCGCTGCCATGTTTATGCCACTCTAGACACACTTGATTCCCTTATGGAGTCATATCAATACATAGGTTTTAAGATTCTTACTAGTCAGATATATTCCTCTGTGGGAAATATGGGGTTTTGAGTCTCTTTCACTGAGGAAGGTGTAGGTCTTGTCTATTCCAAAGTTGGTTTTTGGAACGGTCCCTGTGCTTATATCAAACTCTGGTTTTATGCCTCACCCCACCTCTCCATCCCCTTTATGCAGGCATAAGAGTGTTTTCTAAATGTGAGACTCTGTTCTCTTTCCTAACTCAGTTCACGTGTAGCCATGTTTACAGGATCTTCATAAGTGATATCTTATGATAAGTTTCTTTTTCTGTGTGACTTATTTCACTTAGAATCATCGTACCTGAATCCACTCACTTTGCTGCTACTGGTCTTATGACATTGATTTCATGGCTGAGGGATATTCCATCGTACGTAAGTACCACAATGTTTTGAACCATTTTTATATTTCCTGTGATATTTAAGGTGTACCCAAGTTGAGATTCTCGTAGTCAGTGCAGCCCTAAATTTGGAGGTGGCTCTTTCTTATTGATTTTCAGTTTTCCCAAGGTATATTCCCTAGACTGGAAGTGGCCTTGGCTCTGTAGCTCTGTTGTTTACTTGTTTTAGGGAACACAATGCACTCCTCCAGTGAGGCAGTTGGCAATTTACATCCCGCCCATCAGCATAACAAGGCTCCCTGTTCTCCAGGGCCTGTCTTGCCTTTCTGGTTTTTACACATTTTGTGGATGTCCCTTTTGACCGGTGGGAAGTGATACTTCTTTGTAGTGCAGATTTGCATTGCCCGCTTGCTTGCTTGGCCAAAAAGGGCGTATGCGTTTTCTCCTGAACATATTCAGGAGAAAACGCATACGCCCTTTTTGGCCAAGTGCATCATTGTCCAAGTTGTGCCCCTCTTCCTCTGCTTTACAGGCGATTCCAAGGTACCTCTTGAAATCTGTTTCCTGCTATTTTGCCTCGCTTTCAAGTCCGCCTCCTTGACTTCCCTCAACAGATTTTTGGACGATAGTTGTCCTTTATCACTCTGCCAGTTTGTGAATTGCTGTGCCCCTGAGCTCCATTTCTCAACTCGTTTTTTGTGAGCTGAACGCAAGTCCAAAATTTTGGATCATGTCCTATACTGGTTCCCGGTGGGTGGCTGAGACTTTGGTTAATTCTTCTTCCTGCCGGGAAATTAGAGTAACATGTGCCCGTCCAAATGCCTAACAGCTACTCTCTCATGGGTTCTCCCTAGTCCCTTCCATCCTCTGCCAAATTGGGAACCTGTGCAAACCAGGAGGTTAAAGGGCCTGTCTCTCCAAGTTGGGAGATTGATAGTAAGGCAGTTGGAAAGTTAAACTGGAGCACCAGGAAAGGGACTATTCGTTGAATTTTAGAAACCTCCGTATTCACAGTGTGTACATTCTCTAGGTTTCCTGTACATGTTATAGCTGTAGTAATATTCCCTTGAACCTGGAGAGTTGGGACCCATGGAATGGGGGCCATGCATTATTGCTTGAAAGGGTCTGCATTTGCTCACCCAATCTCACCATTCCTCTCAGTCCCAAGTGTCCAGCCTTATGCCACATCCAGCTGTCATTGTAGATAGGGTCTTTCCAGGTTTCCTCAGACACCCTGAAGGAATTGTAAAGGATTTCCCTGTTTTTTGGTTTTGCTTTTGAAATTCCTTTTTATACTGGGTTTGAGCTGATTCTCGCTGCCATGTTTATGCCACTCTAGACACACTTGATTCCCTTATGGAGACATATCAATACATAGGTTTTAAGATTCTTACTAGTCAGATATATTCCTCTGTGGGAAATATGGGGTTTTGATTCTCTTTCACTGTGGAAGGTGTAGGTCTTGTCTATTCCAAAGTTGGTTTTTGGAACGGTCCCTGTGCTTATATCAAACTCTGGTTTTATGCATCACCCCACCTCTCCATCCCCTTTATGCAGGCATAAGAGTGTTTTCTAAATGTGAGACTCTGTTCTCTTTCCTAACTCAGTTCACGTGTAGCCATGTTTACAGGATCTTCATAAGTGATATCTTATGATAAGTTTCTTTTTCTGTGTGACTTATTTCACTTAGAATCATCGTACCTGAATCCACTCACTTTGCTGCTACTGGTCTTATGACATTGATTTCATGGCTGAGGGATATTCCATCGTACGTAAGTACCACAATGTTTTGAACCATTTTTGTATTTCCTGGGATATTTAAGGTGTACCCAAGTTGAGATTCTCGTAGTCAGTGCAGCCCTAAATTTGGAGGTGGCTCTTTCTTATTGATTTTCAGTTTTCCCAAGGTATATTCCCTAGACTGGAAGTGGCCTTGGCTCTGTAGCTCTGTTGTTTACTTGTTTTAGGGAACACAATGCACTCCTCCAGTGAGGCAGTTGGCAATTTACATCCCGCCCATCAGCATAACAAGGCTCCCTGTTCTCCAGGGCCTGTCTTGCCTTTCTGGTTTTTACACATTTTGTGGATGTCCCTTTTGACCGGTGGGAAGTGATACTTCTTTGTAGTGCAGATTTGCATTGCCCGCTTGCTTGCTTGGCCAAAAAGGGCGTATGCGTTTTCTCCTGAACATATTCAGGAGAAAACGCATACGCCCTTTTAGGCCAAGTGCATCATTGTCCAAGTTGTGCCCCTCTTCCTCTGCTTTACAGGCGATTCCAAGGTACCTCTTGAAATCTGTTTCCTGCTATTTTGCCTCGCTTTCAAGTCCGCCTCCTTGACTTCCCTCAACAGATTTTTGGACGATAGTTGTCCTTTATCACTCTGCCAGTTTGTGAATTGCTGTGCCCCTGAGCTCCATTTCTCAACTCGTTTTTTGTGAGCTGAACGCAAGTCCAAAATTTTGGATCATGTCCTATACTGGTTCCCGGTGGGTGGCTGAGACTTTGGTTAATTCTTCTTCCTGCCGGGAAATTAGAGTAACATGTGCCCGTCCAAATGCCTAACAGCTACTCTCTCATGGGTTCTCCCTAGTCCCTTCCATCCTCTGCCAAATTGGGAACCTGTGCAAACCAGGAGGTTAAAGGGCCTGTCTCTCCAAGTTGGGAGATTGATAGTAAGGCAGTTGGAAAGTTAAACTGGAGCACCAAGAAAGGGACTATTCGTTGAATTTTAGAAACATCCGTATTCACAGTGTGTACATTCTCTAGGTTTCCTGTACATGTTATAGCTGTAGTAATATTCCCTTGAACCTGGAGAGTTGGGACCCATGGAATGGGGGCCATGCATTATTGCTTGAAAGGGTCTGCATTTGCTCACCCAATCTCACCATTCCTCTCAGTCCCAAGTGTCCAGCCTTATGCCACATCCAGCTGTCATTGTAGATAGGGTCTTTCCAGGTTTCCTCAGACACCCTGAAGGAATTGTAAAGGATTTCCCTGTTTTTTGGTTTTGCTTTTGAAATTCCTTTTTATACTGGGTTTGAGCTGATTCTCGCTGCCATGTTTATGCCACTCTAGACACACTTGATTCCCTTATGGAGACATATCAATACATAGGTTTTAAGATTCTTACTAGTCAGATATATTCCTCTGTGGGAAATATGGGGTTTTGATTCTCTTTCACTGTGGAAGGTGTAGGTCTTGTCTATTCCAAAGTTGGTTTTTGGAACGGTCCCTGTGCTTATATCAAACTCTGGTTTTATGCATCACCCCACCTCTCCATCCCCTTTATGCAGGCATAAGAGTGTTTTCTAAATGTGAGACTCTGTTCTCTTTCCTAACTCAGTTCACGTGTAGCCATGTTTACAGGATCTTCATAAGTGATATCTTATGATAAGTTTCTTTTTCTGTGTGACTTATTTCACTTAGAATCATCGTACCTGAATCCACTCACTTTGCTGCTACTGGTCTTATGACATTGATTTCATGGCTGAGGGATATTCCATCGTACGTAAGTACCACAATGTTTTGAACCATTTTTGTATTTCCTGGGATATTTAAGGTGTACCCAAGTTGAGATTCTCGTAGTCAGTGCAGCCCTAAATTTGGAGGTGGCTCTTTCTTATTGATTTTCAGTTTTCCCAAGGTATATTCCCTAGACTGGAAGTGGCCTTGGCTCTGTAGCTCTGTTGTTTACTTGTTTTAGGGAACACAATGCACTCCTCCAGTGAGGCAGTTGGCAATTTACATCCCGCCCATCAGCATAACAAGGCTCCCTGTTCTCCAGGGCCTGTCTTGCCTTTCTGGTTTTTACACATTTTGTGGATGTCGCTTTTGACCGGTGGGAAGTGATACATCTTTGTAGTGCAGATTTGCATTGCCCGCTTGCTTGCTTGGCCAAAAAGGGCGTATGCGTTTTCTCCTGAATATATTCAGGAAAAAACGCATACGCCCTTTTTGGCCAAGTGAATCATTGTCCAAGTTGTGACCCTCTTCCTGTGCTTTACAGGCGATTCCAAGGTACCTCTTGAAATCTGTTTCCTGCTATTTTGCCTCGCTTTCAATTCCGCCTCGTTGACGTCCCTCAACAGATTTTTGGACGATAGTTGTCCTTTATCACTCTGCCAGTTTGTGAATTGCTGTGCCCCTGAGCTCCAATTCTCAACTCGTTTTTTGTGAGCTGAACGCAAGTCCAAAATTTTGGATCATGTCCTATACTGGTTCCCGGTGGGTGGCTGAGACTTTGGTTAATTCTTCTTCCTGCCAGGAAATAAGAGTGACATGTGCCCGTCCAGATGCCTAACAGCTACTCTCTCATGGGTTCTCCCTCGTCCCTTCCATCCTCTGCCAAATTGGGAACCTGTGCAAACCAGGAGGTTAAAGGGCCTGTCTCTCCAAGTTGGGAGATTGATAGTAAGGCAGTTGGAAAGTCAAACTGGAGCACCAGGAGAGGGACTATTCGTTGAATTTTAGAAACCTTTCGTATTCACAGTGTGTACATTCTCTAGGTTTCCTGTACATGTTATAGCTGTAGTAATATTCCCTTCAACCTGGAGAGTTGGGACCCATGGAATGGGGGCCATGCATTATTGCTTGAAAGGGTCTGCATTTGCTCACCCAATCTCACCAATCCTCTCAGTCCCATGTGTCCAGCCTTATGCCACATCCAGCTGTCATTGTAGATAGGGTCTTTCCAGGTTTCCTCAGACACCCTGAAGGAATTGAAAAGAATTTCCCTGTTTTTTGGTTTTGCTTTTGAAATTCCTTTTTAGAGTGGGTTTGAGCTGATTCTCGCTGCCATGTTTATGCCACTCTAGACACACTTGATTCCCTTATGGAGTCATATCAATACATAGGTTTTAAGATTCTTACTAGTCAGATATATTCCTCTGTGGGAAATATGGGGTTTTGAGTCTCTTTCACTGAGGAAGGTGTAGGTCTTGTCTATTCCAAAGTTGGTTTTTGGAACGGTCCCTGTGCTTATATCAAACTCTGGTTTTATGCAGCACCACACCTCTCCTTCCCCTTTATGCAGGCATAAGAGTGTTTTCTAAATGTGAGACTCTGTTCTCTTTCCTAACTCAGTTCACGTTTAGCCATGTTTATAGGATATTCATAAGTGATATCTTATGATAAGTTTCTTTTTCTGTGTGACTTATTTCACTTAGAATCATCGTACCTGAATCCACTCACTTTGCTGCTACTGGTCTTATGACATTGATTTCATGGCTGAGGGATATTCCATCGTACGTAAGTACCACAATGTTTTGAACCATTTTTATATTTCCTGGGATATTTAAGGTGTACCCAAGTTGAGTTTCTTGTAGTCAGTGCAGCCCTAAATTTGGAGGTGGCTCTTTCTTATTGATTTTCAGTATTCCCAAGGTATATTCCCTAGACTGGAAGTGGCCTTGGCTCTGTAGCTCTGTTGTTTACTTGTTTTAGGGAACACAATGCACTCCTCCAGTGAGGCTGTTGGCAATTTACATCCCGCCCATCAGCATAACAAGGCTCCCTGTTCTCCAGGGCCTGTCTTGCCTTTCTGTTTTTTACACATTTTGTGGATGTCCCTTTTGACCGGTGGGAAGTGATACTTCTTTGTAGTGCAGATTTGCATTGCCCGCTTGCTTGCTTGGCCAAAAAGGGCGTATGCGTTTTCTCCTGAATATATTCAGGAGAAAACGCATACGCCCTTTTTGGCCAAGTGCACCATTGTCCAAGTTGTGCCCCTCTTCCTGTGCTTTACAGGCGATTCCAAGGTACCTCTTGAAATCTGTTTCCTGCTATTTTGCCTCGCTTTCAAGTCCGCCTCGTTGACTTCCCTCAACAGATTTTTGGACGATAGTTGTCCTTTATCACTCTGCCAGTTTGTGAATTGCTGTGCCCCTGAGCTCCATTTCTCAACTCGTTTTTTGTGAGCATAACGCAAGTCCAAAATTTTGGATCATGTCCTATACTGGTTCCCGATGGGTGGCTGAGACTTTGGTTAATTCTTCTTCCTGCCGGGAAATTAGAGTGACATGTGCCCGTCCAAATGCCTAACAGCTACTCTCTCATGGTTTCTCCCTCCTCCCGTCCATCCTCTGCCAATTTGGGAACCTGTGCAAACCAGGAGGTTAAAGGGCCTGTCTCTCCAAGTTGGGAGATTGATAGTAAGGCAGTTGGAAAGTAAGACTGGAGCACCAGGAGAGGGACTATTCGTTGAGTTTTAGAAACCTTTCGTATTCACAGTGTGTCCATTCTCTAGGTTTCCTGTACATGTTATAGCTGTAGTAATATTCCCTTCAACCTGGAGAGTTGGGACCCATGGAATGGGGGCCATGCATTATTGCTTGAAAGGGTCTGCATTTGCTCACCCAATCTCACCAATCATCTCAGTCCCAAGTGTCCAGCCTTAGGCCACATCCAGCTGTCATTGTAGATAGGGTCTTTCCAGGTTTCCTCAGACACCCTGAAGGAATTGTAAAGAATTTCCCTGTTTTTTGGTTTTGCTTTTGAAATTCCTTTTTACAGTGGGTTTGAGCTGATTCTCGCTGCCATGTTTTTGCCACTCTAGACACACTTGATTCCCTTATGGACTCATATCAATACATAGGTTTTAAGATTCTTACTAGTCAGATATATTCCTCTGCGGGAAATTTCGGGTTTTGATTCTCTTTCACTGTGGAAGGTGTAGGTCTTGTCTATTCCAAAGTTGGTTTTTGGAACGGTCCCTGTGCTTATATCAAACTCTGGTTTTATGCATCACCCCACCTCTCCATCCCCTTTATGCAGGCATAAGAGTGTTTTCTAAATGTGAGACTCTGTTCTCTTTCCTAACTCAGTTCACGTGTAGCCATGTTTACAGGATCTTCATAAGTGATATCTTATGATAAGTTTCTTTTTCTGTGTGACTTATTTCACTTAGAATCATCGTACCTGAATCCACTCACTTTGCTGCTACTGGTCTTATGACATTGATTTCATGGCTGAGGGATATTCCATCGTACGTAAGTACCACAATGTTTTGAACCATTTTTATATTTCCTGTGATATTTAAGGTGTACCCAAGTTGAGATTCTCGTAGTCAGTGCAGCCCTAAATTTGGAGGTGGCTCTTTCTTATTGATTTTCAGTTTTCCCAAGGTATATTCCCTAGACTGGAAGTGGCCTTGGCTCTGTAGCTCTGTTGTTTACTTGTTTTAGGGAACACAATGCACTCCTCCAGTGAGGCAGTTGGCAATTTACATCCCGCCCATCAGCATAACAAGGCTCCCTGTTCTCCAGGGCCTGTCTTGCCTTTCTGGTTTTTACACATTTTGTGGATGTCCCTTTTGACCGGTGGGAAGTGATACTTCTTTGTAGTGCAGATTTGCATTGCCTGCTTGCTTGCTTGGCCAAAAAGGGCGTATGCGTTTTCTCCTGAATATATTCAGGAGAAAACGCATACGCCCTTTTTGGCCAAGTGCACCATTGTCCAAGTTGTGCCCATCTTCCTGTGCTTTACAGGCGATTCAAGGTACCTCTTGAAATCTGTTTCCTGCTATTTTGCCTCGCTTTCAAGTCCGCCTCGTTGACTTCCCTCAACAGATTTTTGGATGATAGTTGTCCTTTATCACTCTGCCAGTTTGTGAATTGCTGTGCCCCTGAGCTCCATTTCTCAACTCGTTTTTTGTGAGCATAACGCAAGTCCAAAATTTTGGATCATGTCCTATACTGATTCCCGATGGGTGGCTGAGACTTTGGTTAATTCTTCTTCCTGCCGGGAAATTAGAGTGACATGTGCCCGTCCAAATGCCTAACAGCTACTCTCTCATGGTTTCTCCCTCCTCCCGTCCATCCTCTGCCAATTTGGGAACATGTGCAAACCAGGAGATTAAAGGGCCTGTCTCTCCAAGTTGGGAGATTGATAGTAAGGCAGTTGGAAAGTCAAACTGGAGCACCAGGAGAGGGACTATTCGTTGAGTTTTAGAAACCTTTCGTATTCACAGTGTGTACACTCTCTAGGTTTCCTGTACATGTTATAGCTGTAGTAATATTCCCTTCAACCTGGAGAGTTGGGACCCATGGAATGGGGGCCATGCATTATTGCTTGAAAGCGTCTGCATTTGCTCACCCAATCTCACCAATCATCTCAGTCCCAAGTGTCCAGCCTTAGGCCACATCCAGCTGTCATTGTAGATAGGGTATTTCCAGGTTTCCTCAGACACCCTGAAGGAATTGTAAAGAATTTCCCTGTTTTTTGGTTTTGCTTTTGAAATTCCTTTTTACAGTGGGTTTGAGCTGATTCTCGCTGCCATGTTTATGCCACTCTAGACACACTTGATTCCCTTATGGACTCATATCAATACATAGGTTTTAAGATTCTTACTAGTCAGATATATTCCTCTGCGGGAAATTTGGGGTTTTGATTCTCTTTCACTGTGGAAGGTGTAGGTCTTGTCTATTCCAAAGTTGGTTTTTGGAACGGTCCCTGTGCTTATATCAAACTCTGGTTTTATGCATCACCCCACCTCTCCATCCCCTTTATGCAGGCATAAGAGTGTTTTCTAAATGTGAGACTCTGTTCTCTTTCCTAACTCAGTTCACGTGTAGCCATGTTTACAGGATCTTCATAAGTGATATCTTATGATAAGTTTCTTTTTCTGTGTGACTTATTTCACTTAGAATCATCGTACCTGAATCCACTCACTTTGCTGCTACTGGTCTTATGACATTGATTTCATGGCTGAGGGATATTCCATCGTACGTAAGTACCACAATGTTTTGAACCAGTTTTGTATTTCCTGGGATATTTAAGGTGTACCCAAGTTGAGATTCTCGTAGTCAGTGCAGCCCTAAATTTGGAGGTGGCTCTTTCTTATTGATTTTCAGTTTTCCCAAGGTATATTCCCTAGACTGGAAGTGGCCTTGGCTCTGTAGCTCTGTTGTTTACTTGTTTTAGGGAACACAATGCACTCCTCCAGTGAGGCAGTTGGCAATTTACATCCCGCCCATCAGCATAACAAGGCTCCCTGTTCTCCAGGGCCTGTCTTGCCTTTCTGGTTTTTACACATTTTGTGGATGTCGCTTTTGACCGGTGGGAAGTGATACATCTTTGTAGTGCAGATTTGCATTGCCCGCTTGCTTGCTTGGCCAAAAAGGGCGTATGCGTTTTCTCCTGAATATATTCAGGAAAAAACGCATACGCCCTTTTTGGCCAAGTGAATCATTGTCCAAGTTGTGACCCTCTTCCTGTGCTTTACAGGCGATTCCAAGGTACCTCTTGAAATCTGTTTCCTGCTATTTTGCCTCGCTTTCAATTCCGCCTCGTTGACGTCCCTCAACAGATTTTTGGACGATAGTTGTCCTTTATCACTCTGCCAGTTTGTGAATTGCTGTGCCCCTGAGCTCCATTTCTCAACTCGTTTTTTGTGAGCTGAACGCAAGTCCAAAATTTTGGATCATGTCCTATACTGGTTCCCGGTGGGTGGCTGAGACTTTGGTTAATTCTTCTTCCTGCCAGGAAATTAGAGTGACATGTGCCCGTCCAAATGCCTAACAGCTACTCTCTCATGGGTTCTCCCTCGTCCCTTCCATCCTCTGCCAAATTGGGAACCTGTGCAAACCAGGAGGTTAAAGGGCCTGTCTCTCCAAGTTGGGAGATTGATAGTAAGGCAGTTGGAAAGTCAAACTGGAGCACCAGGAGAGGGACTATTCGTTGAGTTTTAGAAACCTTTCGTATTCACAGTGTGTACATTCTCTAGGTTTCCTGTACATGTTATAGCTGTAGTAATATTCCCTTCAACCTGGAGAGTTGGGACCCATGGAATGGGGGCCATGCATTATTGCTTGAAAGGGTCTGCATTTGCTCACCCAATCTCACCAATCCTCTCAGTCCCATGTGTCCAGCCTTATGCCACATCCAGCTGTCATTGTAGATAGGGTCTTTCCAGGTTTCCTCAGACACCCTGAAGGAATTGAAAAGAATTTCCCTGTTTTTTTGGTTTTGCTTTTGAAATTCCTTTTTATAGTGGGTTTGAGCTGATTCTCGCTGCCATGTTTATGCCACTCTAGACACACTTGATTCCCTTATGGAGTCATATCAATACATAGGTTTTAAGATTCTTACTAGTCAGATATATTCCTCTGTGGGAAATATGGGGTTTTGAGTCTCTTTCACTGAGGAAGGTGTAGGTCTTGTCTATTCCAATGTTGGTTTTTGGAACGGTCCCTGTGCTTATATCAAACTCTGGTTTTATGCCTCACCCCACCTCTCCATCCCCTTTATGCAGGCATAAGAGTGTTTTCTAAATGTGAGACTCTGTTCTCTTTCCTAACTCAGTTCACGTGTAGCCATGTTTACAGGATCTTCATAAGTGATATCTTATGATAAGTTTCTTTTTCTGTGTGACTTATTTCACTTAGAATCATCGTACCTGAATCCACTCACTTTGCTGCTACTGGTCTTATGACATTGATTTCATGGCTGAGAGATATTCCATCGTACGTAAGTACCACAATGTTTTGAACCATTTTTATATTTCCTGTGATATTTAAGGTGTACCCAAGTTGAGATTCTCGTAGTCAGTGCAGCCCTAAATTTGGAGGTGGCTCTTTCTTATTGATTTTCAGTTTTCCCAAGGTATATTCCCTAGACTGGAAGTGGCCTTGGCTCTGTAGCTCTGTTGTTTACTTGTTTTAGGGAACACAATGCACTCCTCCAGTGAGGCAGTTGGCAATTTACATCCCGCCCATCAGCATAACAAGGCTCCCTGTTCTCCAGGGCCTGTCTTGCCTTTCTGGTTTTTACACATTTTGTGGATGTCCCTTTTGACCGGTGGGAAGTGATACTTCTTTGTAGTGCAGATTTGCATTGCCCGCTTGCTTGCTTGGCCAAAAAGGGCGTATGCGTTTTCTCCTGAATATATTCAGGAGAAAACGCATACGCCCTTTTTGGCCAAGTGCATCATTGTCCAAGTTGTGCCCCTCTTCCTGTGCTTTACAGGCGATTCCAAGGTACCTCTTGAAATCTGTTTCCTGCTATTTTGCCTCGCTTTCAAGTCCGCCTCCTTGACTTCCCTCAACAGATTTTTGGACGATAGTTGTCCTTTATCACTCTGCCAGTTTGTGAATTGCTGTGCCCCTGAGCTCCATTTCTCAACTCGTTTTTTGTGAGCTGAACGCAAGTCCAAAATTTTGGATCATGTCCTATACTGGTTCCCGGTGGGTGGCTGAGACTTTGGTTAATTCTTCTTCCTGCCGGGAAATTAGAGTAACATGTGCCCGTCCAAATGCCTAACAGCTACTCTCTCATGGGTTCTCCCTAGTCCCTTCCATCCTCTGCCAAATTGGGAACCTGTGCAAACCAGGAGGTTAAAGGGCCTGTCTCTCCAAGTTGGGAGATTGATAGTAAGGCAGTTGGAAAGTTAAACTGGAGCACCAGGAAAGGGACTATTCGTTGAATTTTAGAAACCTCCGTATTCACAGTGTGTACATTCTCTAGGTTTCCTGTACATGTTATAGCTGTAGTAATATTCCCTTGAACCTGGAGAGTTGGGACCCATGGAATGGGGGCCATGCATTATTGCTTGAAAGGGTCTGCATTTGCTCACCCAATCTCACCATTCCTCTCAGTCCCAAGTGTCCAGCCTTATGCCACATCCAGCTGTCATTGTAGATAGGGTCTTTCCAGGTTTCCTCAGACACCCTGAAGGAATTGTAAAGGATTTCCCTGTTTTTTGGTTTTGCTTTTGAAATTCCTTTTTATACTGGGTTTGAGCTGATTCTCGCTGCCATGTTTATGCCACTCTAGACACACTTGATTCCCTTATGAAGACATATCAATACATAGGTTTTAAGATTCTTACTAGTCAGATATATTCCTCTGTGGGAAATATGGGGTTTTGATTCTCTTTCACTGTGGAAGGTGTAGGTCTTGTCTATTCCAAAGTTGGTTTTTGGAACGGTCCCTGTGCTTATATCAAACTCTGGTTTTATGCATCACCCCACCTCTCCATCCCCTTTATGCAGGCATAAGAGTGTTTTCTAAATGTGAGACTCTGTTCTCTTTCCTAACTCAGTTCACGTGTAGCCATGTATACAGGATCTTCATAAGTGATATCTTATGATAAGTTTCTTTTTCTGTGTGACTTATTTCACTTAGAATCATCGTACCTGAATCCACTCACTTTGCTGCTACTGGTCTTATGACATTGATTTCATGGCTGAGGGATATTCCATCGTACGTAAGTACCACAATGTTTTGAACCATTTTTGTATTTCCTGGGATATTTAAGGTGTACCCAAGTTGAGATTCTCGTAGTCAGTGCAGCCCTAAATTTGGAGGTGGCTCTTTCTTATTGATTTTCAGTTTTCCCAAGGTATATTCCCTAGACTGGAAGTGGCCTTGGCTCTGTAGCTCTGTTGTTTACTTGTTTTAGGGAACACAATGCACTCCTCCAGTGAGGCAGTTGGCAATTTACATCCCGCCCATCAGCATAACAAGGCTCCCTGTTCTCCAGGGCCTGTCTTGCCTTTCTGGTTTTTACACATTTTGTGGATGTCGCTTTTGACCGGTGGGAAGTGATGCATCTTTGTAGTGCAGATTTGCATTGCCCGCTTGCTTGCTTGGCCAAAAAGGGCGTATGCGTTTTCTCCTGAATATATTCAGGAAAAAACGCATACGCCCTTTTTGGCCAAGTGAATCATTGTCCAAGTTGTGACCCTCTTCCTGTGCTTTACAGGCGATTCCAAGGTACCTCTTGAAATCTGTTTCCTGCTATTTTGCCTCGCTTTCAATTCCGCCTCGTTGACGTCCCTCAACAGATTTTTGGACGATAGTTGTCCTTTATCACTCTGCCAGTTTGTGAATTGCTGTGCCCCTGAGCTCCATTTCTCAACTCGTTTTTTGTGAGCTGAACGCAAGTCCAAAATTTTGGATCATGTCCTATACTGGTTCCCGGTGGGTGGCTGAGACTTTGGTTAATTCTTCTTCCTGCCAGGAAATTAGAGTGACATGTGCCCGTCCAAATGCCTAACAGCTACTCTCTCATGGGTTCTCCCTCGTCCCTTCCATCCTCTGCCAAATTGGGAACCTGTGCAAACCAGGAGGTTAAAGGGCCTGTCTCTCCAAGTTGGGAGATTGATAGTAAGGCAGTTGGAAAGTCAAACTGGAGCACCAGGAGAGGGACTATTCGTTGAATTTTAGAAACCTCCGTATTCACAGTGTGTACATTCTCTAGGTTTCCTGTACATGTTATAGCTGTAGTAATATTCCCTTGAACCTGGAGAGTTGGGACCCATGGAATGGGGGCCATGCATTATTGCTTGAAAGGGTCTGCATTTGCTCACCCAATCTCACCAATCCTCTCAGTCCCAAGTGTCCAGCCTTATGCCACATCCAGCTGTCATTGTAGATAGGGTCTTTCCAGGTTTCCTCAGACACCCTGAAGGAATTGTAAAGGATTTCCCTGTTTTTTGGTTTTGCTTTTGAAATTCCTTTTTATACTGGGTTTGAGCTGATTCTCGCTGCCATGTTTATGCCACTCTAGACACACTTGATTCCCTTATGGAGACATATCAATACATAGGTTTTAAGATTCTTACTAGTCAGATATATTCCTCTGTGGGAAATATGGGGTTTTGATTCTCTTTCACTGTGGAAGGTGTAGGTCTTGTCTATTCCAAAGTTGGTTTTTGGAACGGTCCCTGTGCTTATATCAAACTCTGGTTTTATGCATCACCCCACCTCTCCATCCCCTTTATGCAGGCATAAGAGTGTTTTCTAAATGTGAGACTCTGTTCTCTTTCCTAACTCAGTTCACGTGTAGCCATGTTTACAGGATCTTCATAAGTGATATCTTATGATAAGTTTCTTTTTCTGTGTGACTTATTTCACTTAGAATCATCGTACCTGAATCCACTCACTTTGCTGCTACTGGTCTTATGACATTGATTTCATGGCTGAGGGATATTCCATCGTACGTAAGTACCACAATGTTTTGAACCATTTTTATATTTCCTGGGATATTTAAGGTGTACCCAAGTTGAAGTTCTTGTAGTCAGTGCAGCCCTAAATTTGGAGGTGGCTCTTTCTTATTGATTTTCAGTTTTCCCAAGGTATATTCCCTAGACTGGAAGTGGCCTTGGCTCTGTAGCTCTGTTGTTTACTTGTTTTAGGGAAGACAATGCACTCCTCCAGTGAGGCAGTTGGCAATTTACATCCCGCCCATCAGCATAACAAGGCTCCCTGTTCTCCAGGGCCTGTCTTGCCTTTCTGGGTTTTACACATTTTGTGGATGTCCCTTTTGACCGGTGGGAAGTGATACTTCTTTGTAGTGCAGATTTGCATTGCCCGCTTGCTTGCTTGGCCAAAAAGGGCGTATGCGTTTTCTCCTGAATATATTCAGGAGAAAACGCATACGCCCTTTTTGGCCAAGTGCATCATTGTCCAAGTTGTGCCCCTCTTCCTGTGCTTTACAGGCGATTCCAAGGTACCTCTTGAAATCTGTTTCCTGCTATTTTGCCTCGCTTTCAAGTCCGCCTCGTTGACTTCCCTCAACAGATTTTTGGACGATAGTTGTCCTTTATCACTCTGCCAGTATGTGAATTGCTGTGCCCCTGAGCTCCATTTCTCAACTCGTTTTTTGTGAGCTGAACGCAAGTCCAAAATTTTGGATCATGTCCTATACTGGTTCCCGGTGGGTGGCTGAGACTTTGGTTAATTCTTCTTCCTGCCGGGAAATTAGAGTGACATGTGCCCGTCCAAATGCCTAACAGCTACTCTCTCATGGGTTCTCCCTCGTCCCTTCCATCCTCTGCCAAATTAGGAACCTGTGCAAACCAGGAGGTTAAAGGGCCTGTCTCTCCAAGTTGGGAGATTGATAGTAAGGCAGTTGGAAAGTCAAACTGGAGCACCAGGAGAGGGACTATTCGTTGAGTTTTAGAAACCTTTCGTATTCACAGTGTGTACATTCTCTAGGTTTCCTGTACATGTTATAGCTGTAGTAATATTCCCTTGAACCTGGAGAGTTGGGACCCATGGAATGGGGGCCATGCATTATTGCTTGAAAGGGTCTGCATTTGCTCACCCAATCTCACCAATCCTCTCAGTCCCAAGTGTCCAGCCTTATGCCACATCCAGCTGTCATTGTAGATAGGGTCTTTCCAGGTTTCCTCAGACACCCTGAAGGAATTGTAAAGAATTTCCCTGTTTTTTGGTTTTGCTTTTGAAATTCCTTTTTAGAGTGGGTTTGAGCTGATTCTCGCTGCCATGTTTATGCCACTCTAGACACACTTGATTCCCTTATGGACTCATATCAATACATAGGTTTTAAGATTCTTACTAGTCAGATATATTCCTCTGCGGGAAATTTGGGGTTTTGATTCTCTTTCACTGTGGAAGGTGTAGGTCTTGTCTATTCCAAAGTTGGTTTTTGGAACGGTCCCTGTGCTTATATCAAACTCTGGTTTTATGCATCACCCCACCTCTCCATCCCCTTTATGCAGGCATAAGAGTGTTTTCTAAATGTGAGACTCTGTTCTCTTTCCTAACTCAGTTCACGTGTAGCCATGTTTACAGGATCTTCATAAGTGATATCTTATGATAAGTTTCTTTTTCTGTGTGACTTATTTCACTTAGAATCATCGTACCTGAATCCACTCACTTTGCTGCTACTGGTCTTATGACATTGATTTCATGGCTGAGGGATATTCCATCGTACGTAAGTACCACAATGTTTTGAACCAGTTTTGTATTTCCTGGGATATTTAAGGTGTACCCAAGTTGAGATTCTCGTAGTCAGTGCAGCCCTAAATTTGGAGGTGGCTCTTTCTTATTGATTTTCAGTTTTCCCAAGGTATATTCCCTAGACTGGAAGTGGCCTTGGCTCTGTAGCTCTGTTGTTTACTTGTTTTAGGGAACACAATGCACTCCTCCAGTGAGGCAGTTGGCAATTTACATCCCGCCCATCAGCATAACAAGGCTCCCTGTTCTCCAGGGCCTGTCTTGCCTTTCTGGTTTTTACACATTTTGTGGATGTCGCTTTTGACCGGTGGGAAGTGATACATCTTTGTAGTGCAGATTTGCATTGCCCGCTTGCTTGCTTGGCCAAAAAGGGCGTATGCGTTTTCTCCTGAATATATTCAGGAAAAAACGCATACGCCCTTTTTGGCCAAGTGAATCATTGTCCAAGTTGTGACCCTCTTCCTGTGCTTTACAGGCGATTCCAAGGTACCTCTTGAAATCTGTTTCCTGCTATTTTGCCTCGCTTTCAATTCCGCCTCGTTGACGTCCCTCAACAGATTTTTGGACGATAGTTGTCCTTTATCACTCTGCCAGTTTGTGAATTGCTGTGCCCCTGAGCTCCATTTCTCAACTCGTTTTTTGTGAGCTGAACGCAAGTCCAAAATTTTGGATCATGTCCTATACTGGTTCCCGGTGGGTGGCTGAGACTTTGGTTAATTCTTCTTCCTGCCAGGAAATTAGAGTGACATGTGCCCGTCCAAATGCCTAACAGCTACTCTCTCATGGGTTCTCCCTCGTCCCTTCCATCCTCTGCCAAATTGGGAACATGTGCAAACCAGGAGGTTAAAGGGCCTGTCTCTCCAAGTTGGGAGATTGATAGTAAGGCAGTTGGAAAGTTAAACTGGAGCACCAGGAGAGGGACTATTCGTTGAATTTTAGAAACCTCCGTATTCACAGTGTGTACATTCTCTAGGTTTCCTGTACATGTTATAGCTGTAGTAATATTCCCTTGAACCTGGAGAGTTGGGACCCATGGAATGGGGGCCATGCATTATTGCTTGAAAGGGTCTGCATTTGCTCACCCAATCTCACCATTCCTCTCAGTCCCAAGTGTCCAGCCTTATGCCACATCCAGCTGTCATTGTAGATAGGGTCTTTCCAGGTTTCCTCAGACACCCTGAAGGAATTGTAAAGGATTTCCCTGTTTTTTGGTTTTGCTTTTGAAATTCCTTTTTATACTGGGTTTGAGCTGATTCTCGCTGCCATGTTTATGCCACTCTAGACACACTTGATTCCCTTATGAAGACATATCAATACATAGGTTTTAAGATTCTTACTAGTCAGATATATTCCTCTGTGGGAAATATGGGGTTTTGATTCTCTTTCACTGTGGAAGGTGTAGGTCTTGTCTATTCCAAAGTTGGTTTTTGGAACGGTCCCTGTGCTTATATCAAACTCTGGTTTTATGCATCACCCCACCTCTCCATCCCCTTTATGCAGGCATAAGAGTGTTTTCTAAATGTGAGACTCTGTTCTCTTTCCTAACTCAGTTCACGTGTAGCCATGTATACAGGATCTTCATAAGTGATATCTTATGATAAGTTTCTTTTTCTGTGTGACTTATTTCACTTAGAATCATCGTACCTGAATCCACTCACTTTGCTGCTACTGGTCTTATGACATTGATTTCATGGCTGAGGGATATTCCATCGTACGTAAGTACCACAATGTTTTGAACCATTTTTGTATTTCCTGGGATATTTAAGGTGTACCCAAGTTGAGATTCTCGTAGTCAGTGCAGCCCTAAATTTGGAGGTGGCTCTTTCTTATTGATTTTCAGTTTTCCCAAGGTATATTCCCTAGACTGGAAGTGGCCTTGGCTCTGTAGCTCTGTTGTTTACTTGTTTTAGGGAACACAATGCACTCCTCCAGTGAGGCAGTTGGCAATTTACATCCCGCCCATCAGCATAACAAGGCTCCCTGTTCTCCAGGGCCTGTCTTGCCTTTCTGGTTTTTACACATTTTGTGGATGTCGCTTTTGACCGGTGGGAAGTGATGCATCTTTGTAGTGCAGATTTGCATTGCCCGCTTGCTTGCTTGGCCAAAAAGGGCGTATGCGTTTTCTCCTGAATATATTCAGGAAAAAACGCATACGCCCTTTTTGGCCAAGTGAATCATTGTCCAAGTTGTGACCCTCTTCCTGTGCTTTACAGGCGATTCCAAGGTACCTCTTGAAATCTGTTTCCTGCTATTTTGCCTCGCTTTCAATTCCGCCTCGTTGACGTCCCTCAACAGATTTTTGGACGATAGTTGTCCTTTATCACTCTGCCAGTTTGTGAATTGCTGTGCCCCTGAGCTCCATTTCTCAACTCGTTTTTTGTGAGCTGAACGCAAGTCCAAAATTTTGGATCATGTCCTATACTGGTTCCCGGTGGGTGGCTGAGACTTTGGTTAATTCTTCTTCCTGCCAGGAAATTAGAGTGACATGTGCCCGTCCAAATGCCTAACAGCTACTCTCTCATGGGTTCTCCCTCGTCCCTTCCATCCTCTGCCAAATTGGGAACCTGTGCAAACCAGGAGGTTAAAGGGCCTGTCTCTCCAAGTTGGGAGATTGATAGTAAGGCAGTTGGAAAGTCAAACTGGAGCACCAGGAGAGGGACTATTCGTTGAATTTTAGAAACCTCCGTATTCACAGTGTGTACATTCTCTAGGTTTCCTGTACATGTTATAGCTGTAGTAATATTCCCTTGAACCTGGAGAGTTGGGACCCATGGAATGGGGGCCATGCATTATTGCTTGAAAGGGTC
Organism: Mesoplodon densirostris; assembly: GCF_025265405.1. NCBI lineage: Eukaryota > Metazoa > Chordata > Mammalia > Artiodactyla > Ziphiidae > Mesoplodon > Mesoplodon densirostris. The sequence continues at coordinate 8,130,243 of NW_026778195.1, read as the reverse complement.
TGCATTTGCTCACCCAATCTCACCAATCCTCTCAGTCCCAAGTGTCCAGCCTTATGCCACATCCAGCTGTCATTGTAGATAGGGTCTTTCCAGGTTTCCTCAGACACCCTGAAGGAATTGTAAAGGATTTCCCTGTTTTTTGGTTTTGCTTTTGAAATTCCTTTTTATACTGGGTTTGAGCTGATTCTCGCTGCCATGTTTATGCCACTCTAGACACACTTGATTCCCTTATGGAGACATATCAATACATAGGTTTTAAGATTCTTACTAGTCAGATATATTCCTCTGTGGGAAATATGGGGTTTTGATTCTCTTTCACTGTGGAAGGTGTAGGTCTTGTCTATTCCAAAGTTGGTTTTTGGAACGGTCCCTGTGCTTATATCAAACTCTGGTTTTATGCATCACCCCACCTCTCCATCCCCTTTATGCAGGCATAAGAGTGTTTTCTAAATGTGAGACTCTGTTCTCTTTCCTAACTCAGTTCACGTGTAGCCATGTTTACAGGATCTTCATAAGTGATATCTTATGATAAGTTTCTTTTTCTGTGTGACTTATTTCACTTAGAATCATCGTACCTGAATCCACTCACTTTGCTGCTACTGGTCTTATGACATTGATTTCATGGCTGAGGGATATTCCATCGTACGTAAGTACCACAATGTTTTGAACCATTTTTATATTTCCTGGGATATTTAAGGTGTACCCAAGTTGAAGTTCTTGTAGTCAGTGCAGCCCTAAATTTGGAGGTGGCTCTTTCTTATTGATTTTCAGTTTTCCCAAGGTATATTCCCTAGACTGGAAGTGGCCTTGGCTCTGTAGCTCTGTTGTTTACTTGTTTTAGGGAAGACAATGCACTCCTCCAGTGAGGCAGTTGGCAATTTACATCCCGCCCATCAGCATAACAAGGCTCCCTGTTCTCCAGGGCCTGTCTTGCCTTTCTGGGTTTTACACATTTTGTGGATGTCCCTTTTGACCGGTGGGAAGTGATACTTCTTTGTAGTGCAGATTTGCATTGCCCGCTTGCTTGCTTGGCCAAAAAGGGCGTATGCGTTTTCTCCTGAATATATTCAGGAGAAAACGCATACGCCCTTTTTGGCCAAGTGCATCATTGTCCAAGTTGTGCCCCTCTTCCTGTGCTTTACAGGCGATTCCAAGGTACCTCTTGAAATCTGTTTCCTGCTATTTTGCCTCGCTTTCAAGTCCGCCTCGTTGACTTCCCTCAACAGATTTTTGGACGATAGTTGTCCTTTATCACTCTGCCAGTATGTGAATTGCTGTGCCCCTGAGCTCCATTTCTCAACTCGTTTTTTGTGAGCTGAACGCAAGTCCAAAATTTTGGATCATGTCCTATACTGGTTCCCGGTGGGTGGCTGAGACTTTGGTTAATTCTTCTTCCTGCCGGGAAATTAGAGTGACATGTGCCCGTCCAAATGCCTAACAGCTACTCTCTCATGGGTTCTCCCTCGTCCCTTCCATCCTCTGCCAAATTAGGAACCTGTGCAAACCAGGAGGTTAAAGGGCCTGTCTCTCCAAGTTGGGAGATTGATAGTAAGGCAGTTGGAAAGTCAAACTGGAGCACCAGGAGAGGGACTATTCGTTGAGTTTTAGAAACCTTTCGTATTCACAGTGTGTACATTCTCTAGGTTTCCTGTACATGTTATAGCTGTAGTAATATTCCCTTGAACCTGGAGAGTTGGGACCCATGGAATGGGGGCCATGCATTATTGCTTGAAAGGGTCTGCATTTGCTCACCCAATCTCACCAATCCTCTCAGTCCCAAGTGTCCAGCCTTATGCCACATCCAGCTGTCATTGTAGATAGGGTCTTTCCAGGTTTCCTCAGACACCCTGAAGGAATTGTAAAGAATTTCCCTGTTTTTTGGTTTTGCTTTTGAAATTCCTTTTTAGAGTGGGTTTGAGCTGATTCTCGCTGCCATGTTTATGCCACTCTAGACACACTTGATTCCCTTATGGAGTCATATCAATACATAGGTTTTAAGATTCTTACTAGTCAGATATATTCCTCTGCGGGAAATATGGGGTTTTGAGTCTCTTTCACTGAGGAAGGTGTAGGTCTTGTCTATACCAAAGTTGGTTTTTGGAACGGTCCCTGTGCTTATATCAAACTCTGGTTTTATGCATCACCCCACCTCTCCATCCCCTTTATGCAGGCATAAGAGTGATTTCTAAATGTGAGACTCTGTTCTCTTTCCTAACTCACTTCACGTGTAGCCATGTTTACAGGATCTTCATAAATGATATCTTATGATAAGTTTCGTTTTCTGTGAGACTTATTTCACGTAGAATCATCGTACCTGAATCCACTCACTTTGCTGCTACTGGTCTTATGACATTGATTTCATGGCTGAGGAATATTCCATCGTACCTAAGTACCACAATGTTTTGAACCATTTTTATATTTCCTGGGATAATTAAGGTGTACCCAAGTTGAGGTTCTTGTAGTCAGTGGAGCCCTAAATTTGGAGGTGGCTCTTTCTTATTGATTTTCAGTTTTCCCAAGGTATATTCCCTAGACTGGAAGTGGCCTTGGCTCTGTAGCTCTGTTGTTTACTTGTTTTAGGGAACACAATGAACTCCTCCAGTGAGGCAGTTGGCAATTTACATTGCGCCCATCAACATAACAAGGCTCCCTGTTCTCCAGGGCCTGTCTTGCCTTTCTGGTTTTTACACATTTTGTGGATGTCCCTTTGGACCGGTGGGAAGTCATACTTCTTTGTAGTGCAGATTTGCATTGCCCGCTTGCTTGCTTGGCCAAAAAGGGCATATGCATTTTCTCATGAATATATTCAGTAGAAAACGCATACGCCCTTTTTGGCCAAGTGAATCATTGTCGAAGTTGTGTCCCTCTTCCTGTGCTTTACAGGTGATTCCTATGTACCTCTTGAAATCTGTTTCCTGCTTTTCTGCCTCGCTTTTAAGACGGCCTCGTTGCCTTCCCTCAACAGATTTTTTGACGATAGTTGTCCTTTATTACTCTGCCAGTTTTTGAATTGCTGTGCCCCTGAGCTCCATTTTTCAACTCGTTTTTTGTGAGCTGAATGCAAGTCCAAAATTTTGGTTCAGGAACTACACTGGTTCCCGATGTGTGGCTGAGTCTTTGGTTAATTCTTCTTCCTGCCGGGAAATTAGAGTGACATGTGCCCGTCCAAATGCCTAACAGCTACTCTCTCATTGGATCTCCCTCTTCCCTTCCATCCTCTGCCAAATTGGCAACCTGTGCGAACCAGGAGGTTAAAGGGGCTGTCTCTCCAAGTTGGGAGATTGATAGTAAAGCAGTTGGAAAGTCAAACCGGAGCACCACGAGAGGGACTATTCGTTGAGATTTAGAAACCTTTCGTATTCACAGTGTGTCCATTCTCTAGGTTTCCCGTACATGTTATAGCTGTAGTAATATTCCCTTCCACCTGGAGAGTTCGGACCCAGGGAATGGGGTCCATGCATTATTTCATTGAAGGGACTGCATTTGCTCACCCTATCTCACGAATCCTCTCAGTACCAAGTGTCCAGCCTTATGCCACATCCAGCTGTCCTTGTAGATAGGGTCATTCCAGGTTTCATCAGACACCCTGAAGGAATTGTAAAGAATTTCCCTGTTTTTTTGTTTTGGTTTTGAAATTCCTTTTTATAGTGGGTTTGAGCTGATTCTCACTGCCATGTTTATGCCAGTCTAGACACTCTTGATTCCCTTATGGAGACATATCAATACATAGGTTTTAAGATTCTTACTAGTCAGATCAATTCCTCTGTGGGAAATGTGGGTTTTTGAGTCCCTTTCACTGAGGAAGGTGTAGGTCTTGTCTATTCCATAGTTGGTTTTTGGAACGGTACCTGTGCTTATATCAAACTCTGGTTTTATGCATCACCCCACCTCTCCTTCCCCCTTAAGCAGGCATAAGAGTGTTTGCTAAATGTGAGACTCTGTTCTCTTTCCTAACTCAGTTCATGTGCAGCCATGTTTACAGGATCTTCATAAGTCATATCTTATGCTAAGTTTCTTTTTCTGTGTGACTTATTTCACTTAGAATCATCGTACCTGAACCACTCAGTTTGCTGCTACTGGTCTTATGACATTGATTTCATGGCTGAGGGATATTCCATTGTACGTAACTACCACAATTTTTGAACCATTTTTATATTTCCTGAGATATTTAAGGTGTACCCAAGTTGAGGTTCTTGTAAGCAGTGCAGCCCTAAATATGGGGGTGGCTCTGTCTTATTGATTTTCAATTTTCCCAAGGTATATTCCCTAGACTGGAAGTGCCCTTGGATCTGTAGCTCTGTTGTTTACTTGTTTTAGGGAACACAATGCACTCCTCCAGTGAGGCAGTTGGCAATTTACATCTCGCCCATCAGCATAACAAGGCTCCTTGTTCTCCAGGGCCTGTCTTGCCTTTCTGGTTTTTACACATTTTGTGGATGTCCCTTTGGACCGGTGGGAAGTCATACTTCTTTGTAGTGCAGATTTGCATTGCCCGCTTGCATGCTTGGCCAAAAAGGGCGTATGCATTTTCTCATGAATATATTCAGTAGAAAACGCATACGCCCTTTTTGGCCAAGTGAATCATTGTCCAAGTTGTGCCCCTCTTCCTGTGCTTTACATGCGATTCCTACGTACCTCTTGAAATCTGTTTCCTGCTATTCTGCCTCGCTTTTAAGACGGCCTCGTTGCCTTCCCTCAACAGATTTTTGGACGATAGTTGTCCTTTATTACTCTGCCAGTTTGTGAATTGCTGTGCCCCTGAGCTCCATTTTTCAACTCGTTTTTTTGTGAGCTGAATGCAAGTCCAAAATTTTGGTTCACGACCTATACTGGTTCCCAATGGGTGGCTGAGTCTTTGGTTAATTCTTCTTCCTGCCGGGAAATTAGAGTGACATGTGCCCGTCCAAATGCCTAACAGCTACTCTCTCATTGGTTCTCCCTCTTCCCTTCCACCCTCTGCCAAATTGGCAACCTGTGCGAACCAGGAGGTTAAAGGGGCTGTCTCTCCAAGTTGGGAGATTGATAGTAAAGCAGTTGGAAAGTCAAACCGGAGCACCACGAGAGGGACTATTCGTTGAGTTTTAGTAACCTTTCGTATTCACAGTGTGTCCATTCTCTAGGTTTCCCATACATGTTATAGCTGTAGTAATATTCCCTTCAACCTGGAGAGTTCGGACCCAGGGAATGGGGTCCATGCATTATTGCATTAAAGGGTCTGCATGTGCTCACCCTATCACACCAATCCTCTCAGTCCCAAGTGTCCAGCCTTATGCCACATCCAGCTGTCCTTGTAGATAGGGTCATTCCAGGTTTCATCAGACACCCTGAAGGAATTGTAAAGAATTTCCCTGTTTTTTGGTTTTGCTTTTGAAATTCCTTTTTATAGTGGGTTTGAGCTGATTCTCACTGACATGTTTATGCCAGTCTAGACACTCTTGATTCCCTTATGGAGACATATCAATACATAGGTTTTAAGATTCTTACTAGTCAGATCTATTCCTCTGTGGGAAATATGGGTTTTTGAGTCCCTTTCACTGAGGAAGGTGTAGGTCTTGTCTATTCCATAGTTAGTTTTTGGAACGGTACCTGTGCTTATATCAAACTCTGGTTTTATGCATCACCCCACCTCTCCTTCCCCCTTAAGCAGGCATAAGAGTGTTTTCTAAATGTGAGACTCTGTTCTCTTTCCTAACTCAGTTCATGTGTAGCCATGTTTACAGGATCTTCATAAGTCATATCTTATGCTAAGTTTCTTTTTCTGTGTGACTTATTTCACTTAGAATCATCGTACCTGAACCACTCACTTTGCTGCTACTGGTCTTATGACATTGATTTCATGGCTGAGGGATATTCCATTGTACATAACTACCACAATTTTTGAAACATTTTTATATTTCCTGTTATATTTAAGGTGTACCCAAGTTGAGGTTCTTGTAAGCAGTGCAGCCCTAAATTTGGGGGTGGCTCTCTCTTATTGATTTTCAGTTTTCCCAAGGTATATTCCCTAGACTGGAAGTGCCCTTGGCTCTGTAGCTCTGTTGTTTACTTGTTTTAGGGAACACAATGCACTCCTCCAGTGAGGCAGTTGGCAATTTACATCTCGCCCATCAGCATAACAAGGCTCCCTGTTCTCCAAGGCCTGTCTTGCCTTTCTGGTTTTTACACATTTTGTGGATGTCCCTTTGGACCGGTGGGAAGTGATACTTCTTTGTAGTGCAGATTTGCATTGCCCGCTTGCTTGCTTGGCCAAAAAGGGCGTATGCATTTTCTCATGAATATATTCAGTAGAAAACGCATACGCCCTTTTTGGCCAAGTGAATCATTGTCGAAGTTGTGTCCCTCTTCCTGTGCTTTAGAGGCGATTCCTATGTACCTCTTGAAATATGTTTCCTGCTATTCTGCCTCGCTTTTAAGACGGCCTCGTTGCCTTCCCTCAACAGATTTTTGGACGATAGTTGTCCTTTATTACTCTGCCAGTTTGTGAATTGCTGTGCCCCTGAGCTCCATTTTTCAACTCCTTTTGTGTGAGCTGAATGCAAGTCCAAAATTTTGGTTCAGGAACTATACTGGTTCCCGATGGGTGGCTGAGTCTTTGGTTAATTCTTCTTCCTGCCGGGAAATTAGAGTGACATGTGCCCGTCCAAATGCCTAACAGCTACTCTCTCATTGGTTCTCCCTCTTCCCTTCCATCCTCTGCCAATTTGGCAACCTGTGCGAACCAGGAGGTTAAAGGGGCTGTCTCTCCAAGTTGGGAGATTGATAGTAAAGCAGTTGGAAAGTCAAAGCGGAGCACCACGAGAGGGACTATTCGTTGAGTTTTAGTAACCTTTCGTATTCACAGTGTGTCCATTCTCTAGGTTTCCCGTACATGTTATAGCTGTAGTAATATTCCCTTCAACCTGGAGAGTTCGGACCCAGGGAATGGGGGCCATGCATTATTGCTTTAAAGGGTCTGAATTTGCTCACCCTATCTCACCAATCCTCTCAGTCCCAAGTGTCCAGCCTTATGCCACATCCAGCTGTCCTTGTAGATAGGGTCATTCCAGGTTTCATCAGACACCCTGAAGGAATTGTAAAGAATTTCCCTGTTTTTTTGTTTTGGTTTTGAAATTCCTTTTTATAGTGGGTTTGAGCTGATTCTCACTGCCATGTTTATGCCAGTCTAGACACACTTGATTCCCTTATGGAGACATATCAATACATAGGTTTTAAGATTCTTACTAGTCAGATCTATTCCTCTGTGGGAAATATGGGTTTTTGAATCTCTTTCACTGAGGAAGGTGTAGTTCTTGTCTATTCCAAAGTTGGTTTTTGGAACGGTACCTGTGCTTATATCAAACTCTGGTTTTATGCATCACCCCACCTCTCCTTCCCCCTTAAGCAGGCATAAGAGTGTTTTCTAAATGTGAGACTCTGTTCTCTTTCCTAACTCAGTTCATGTGTAGCCATGTTTACAGGATCTTCATAAGTCATATCTTATGCTAAGTTTCTTTTTCTGTGTGACTTATTTCACTTAGAATCATCGTACCTGAACCACTCACTTTGCTGCTACTGGTCTTATGACATTGATTTCATGGCTGAGGGATATTCCATTGTACGTAAGTACCACAATTTTTTGAACCATTTTTATATTTCCTGGGATATTTAAGGTGTACCCAAGTTGAGGTTCTTGTAAGCAGTGCAGCCCTAAATTTGGGGGTGGCTCTCTCTTATTGATTTTCAGTTTTCCCAAGGTATATTCCCTAGACTGGAAGTGCCCTTGGCTCTGTAGCTCTGGTGTTTACTTGTTTTAGGGAACACAATGCACTCCTCCAGTGAGGCAGTTGGCAATTTACATCTCGCCCATCAGCATAACAAGGCTCCCTGTTCTCCAGGGCCTGTCTTGCCTTTCTGGTTTTTACACATTTTGTGGATGTCCCTTTGGACCGGTGGGAAGTGATACTTCTTTGTAGTGCAGATTTGCATTGCCCGCTTGCTTGCTTGGCCAAAAAGGGCGTATGCGTTTTCTCCTGAATATATTCAGTAGAAAACGCATACGCCCTTTTTGGCCAAGTGAATCATTGTCGAAGGTGTGCCCCTCTTCCTGTGCTTTACATGCGATTCCTACGTACCTCTTGAAATCTGTTTCCTGCTATTCTGCCTCGCTTTTAAGACGGCCTCGTTGCCTTCCCTCAACAGATTTTTGGACGATAGTTGTCCTTTATTACTCTGCCAGTTTGTGAATTGCTGTGCCCCTGAGCTCCATTTCTCAACTCGTTTTTTGTGAGCTGAATGCAAGTCCAAAATTTTGGTTCACGACCTATACTGGTTCCCGATGGGTGGCTGAGTCTTTGGTTAATTCTTCTTCCTGCCGGGAAATTAGAGTGACATGTGCCCGTCCAAATGCCTAACAGCTACTCTCTCATTGGTTCTCCCTCTTCCCTTCCACCCTCTGCCAAATTGGCAACCTGTGCGAACCAGGAGGTTAAAGGGGCTGTCTCTCCAAGTTGGGAGATTGATAGTAAAGCAGTTGGAAAGTCAAACCGGAGCACCACGAGAGGGACTATTCGTTGAGTTTTAGAAACCTTTCGTATTCACAGTGTGTCCATTCTCTAGGTTTCCCATACATGTTATAGCTGTAGTAATATTCCCTTCAACCTGGAGAGTTCGGACCCAGGGAATGGGGTCCATGCATTATTGCATTAAAGGGTCTGCATTTGCTCACCCTATCACACCAATCCTCTCAGTCCCAAATGTCCAGCCTTATGCCACATCCAGCTGTCCTTGTAGATAGGGTCATTCCAGGTTTCATCAGACACCCTGAAGGAATTGTAAAGAATTTCCCTGTTTTTTTGTTTTGGTTTTGAAATTCCTTTTTATAGTGGGTTTGAGCTGATTCTCACTGCCATGTTTATGCCAGTCTAGACACTCTTGATTCCCTTATGGAGACATATCAATACATAGGTTTTAAGATTCTTACTAGTCAGATCTATTCCTCTGTGGGAAATATGGGTTTTTGGGTCCCTTTCACTGAGGAAGGTGTAGGTCTTGTCTATTCCATAGTTAGTTTTCGAAACGGTACCTGTGCTTATATCAAACTCTGGTTTTATGCATCACCCCACCTCTCCTTCCCCCTTAAGCAGGCATAAGAGTGTTTTCTAAATGTGAGACTCTGTTCTCTTTCCTAACTCAGTTCATGTGTAGCCATGTTTACTGGATCTTCATAAGTCATATCTTATGCTAAGTTTCTTTTTCTGTGTGACTTATTTCACTTAGAATCATCGTACCTGAACCACTCACTTTGCTGCTACTGATCTTATGACATTGATTTCTTGGCTGAGGGATATTCCATTGTACATAACTACCACAATTTTTGAAACATTTTTATATTTCCTGTTATATTTAAGGTGTACCCAAGTTGAGGTTCTTGTAAGCAGTGCAGCCCTAAATTTGGGGGTGGCTCTGTCTTATTGATTTTCAGTTTTCCCAAGGTATATTCCCTAGACTGGAAGTGCCCTTGACTCTGTAGCTCTGTTGTTTACTTGTTTTAGGGAACACAATGCACTCCTCCAGTGAGGCAGTTGGCAATTTACATCTCGCCCATCAGCATAACAAGGCTCCCTGTTCTCCAAGGCCTGTCTTGCCTTTCTGGTTTTTACACATTTTGTGGATGTCCCTTTGGACCGGTGGGAAGTGATACTTCTTTGTAGTGCAGATTTGCATTGCCCTCTTGCTTGCTTGGCCAAAAAGGGCGTATGCATTTTCTCATGAATATATTCAGTAGAAAACGCATACGCCCTTTTTGGCCAAGTGAATCATTGTCGAAGTTGTGCCCCTCTTCCTGTGCTTTACAGGCGATTCCTATGTACCTCTTGAAATCTGTTTCCTGCTATTCTGCATCGCTTTTAAGACGGCCTCGTTGCCTTCCCTCAACAGATTTTTGGACGATAGTTGTCCTTTATTACTCTGCCAGTTTGTGAATTGCTGTGCCCCTGAGCTCCATTTTTCAACTCGTTTTTTGTGAGCTGAATGCAAGTCCAAAATTTTGGTTCAGGAACTATACTGGTTCCCGATGGGTGGCTGAGTCTTTGGTTAATTCTTCTTCCTGCCGGGAAATTAGAGTGACATGTGCCCGTCCAAATGCCTAACAGCTACTCTCTCATTGGTTCTCCCTCTTCCCTTCCATCCTCTGCCAAATTGGCAACCTGTGCGAACCAGGAGGTTAAAGGGGCTGTCTCTCCAAGTTGGGAGATTGATAGTAAAGCAGTTGGAAAGTCAAAGCGGAGCACCACGAGAGGGACTATTCGTTGAGTTTTAGAAACATTTCGTATTCACAGTGTGTCCATTCTCTAGGTTTCCCGTACATGTTATAGCTGTAGTAATATTCCCTTCAACCTGGAGAGTTCGGACCCAGGGAATGGGGGCCATGCATTATTGCTTTAAAGGGTCTGAATTTGCTCACCCTATCTCACCAATCCTCTCAGTCCCAAGTGTCCAGCCTTATGCCACATCCAGCTGGCCTTGTAGATAGGGTCATTCCAGGTTTCATCAGACACACTGAAGGAATTGTAAAGAATTTCCCTGTTTTTTTGTTTTGGTTTTGAAATTCCTTTTTATAGTGGGTTTGAGCTGATTCTCACTGCCATGTTTATGCCAGTCTAGACACACTTGATTCCCTTACGGAGACATATCAATACATAGGTTTTAAGATTCTTACTAGTCAGATCTATTCCTCTGTGGGAAATATGGGTTTTTGAGTCCCTTTCACTGAGGAAGGTGTAGGTCTTGTCTATTACATAGTTGGTTTTTGGAACGGTACCTGTGCTTATATCAAACTCTGGTTTTATGCATCATCCCACCTCTCCTTCCCCCTTAAGCAGGCATAAGAGTGTTTTCTAAATGTGAGACTCTGTTCTCTTTCCTAACTCAGTTCATGTGTAGCCATGTTTACAGGATCTTCATAAGTCATATCTTATGCTAAGTTTCTTTTTCTGTGTGACTTATTTCACTTAGAATCATCGTACCTGAACCACTCACTTTGCTGCTACTGGTCTTATGACATTGATTTCATGGCTGAGGGATATTCCATTGTACGTAACTACCACAATTTTTGAAACATTTTTATATTTCCTGGGATATTTAAGGTGTACCCAAGTTGAGGTTCTTGTAAGCAGTGCAGCCCTAAATTTGGGGGTGGCTCTGTCTTATTGATTTTCAGTTTTCCCAAGGTATATTCCCTAGACTGGAAGTGCCCTTGGCTCTGTAGCTCTGTTGTTTACTTGTTTTAGGGAACACAATGCACTCCTCCAGTGAGGCAGTTGGCAATTTACATCTCGCCCATCAGCATAACAAGGCTCCCTGTTCTCCAGGGCCTGTCTTGCCTTTCTGGTTTTTACACATTTTGTGGATGTCCCTTTGGACCGGTGGGAAGTGATACTTCTTTGTAGTGCAGATTTGCATTGCCCAATTGCTTGCTTGGCCAAAAAGGGCGTATGCGTTTTCTCATGAATATATTCAGTAGAAAACGCATACGCCCTTTTTGGCCAAGTGAATCATTGTCGAAGTTGTGCCCCTCTTCCTGTGCTTTACAGGCGATTCCTATGTACCTCTTGAAATCTGTTTCCTGCTATTCTGCCTCGCTTTTAAGACGGCCTCGTTGCCTTCCCTCAACAGATTTTTGGACGATAGTTGTCCTTTATTACTCTGCCAGTTTGTGAATTGCTGTGCCCCTGAGCTCCATTTCTCAACTCGTTTTTTGGGAGCTGAACGCAAGTCCAAAATTTTGGATCATGTCCTATACTGGTTCCCGGTGGGTGGCTGAGACTTTGGTTAATTCTTCTTCCTGCCGGGAAATTAGAGTGACATGCGCCCGTCCAAATGCCTAACAGCTACTCTCTCATGGGTTCTCCCTCGTCCTTTCCATCCTCTGCCAAATTGGGAACCTGTGCAAACCAGGAGGTTAAAGGGCCTGTCTCTCCAAGTTGGGAGATTGATAGTAAGGCAGTTGGAAAGTCAAACTGGAGCACCAGGAGAGGGACTATTCGTTGAGTTTTAGAAACCTTTCGTATTCACAGTGTGTCCATTCTCTAGGTTTCCCGTACATGTTATAGCTGTAGTAATATTCCCTTCAACCTGGAGAGTTCGGACCCAGGGAATGGGGGCCATGCATTATTACTTGAAAGGGTCTGCATTTGCTCACCCAATCTCACCAATCCTCCTAGTCCCAAGTGTCCAGCCTTATGCCACATCCAGCTGTCATTGTAGATAGGGTCTTTCCAGGTTTCCTCAGACACCCTGAAGGAATTGTAAAGAATTTCCCTGTTTTTTGGTTTTGCTTTTGAAATTCCTTTTTAGAGTGGGTTTGAGCTGATTATCGCTGCCATGTTTATGCCACTCTAGACACACTTGATTCCCTTATGGAGACATATCAATACATAGGTTTTAAGATTCTTATTAGTCAGATATATTCCTCTGTGGGAAATATGGGGTTTTGAGTCTCTTTCACTGAGGAAGTTGTAGGTCTTGTCTATTCCAAAGTTGGTTTTTGAAACGGTCCCTGTGCTTATATCAAACTCTGGTTTTATGCATCACCCCACCTCTCCTTCCCCCTTAAGCAGGCATAAGAGTGTTTTCTAAATGTGAGACTCTGTTCTCTTTCCTAACTCAGTTCATGTGTAGCCGTGTTTACAGGATCTTCATAAGTCATTTCTTATGCTAAGTTTCTTTTTCTGTGTGGATTATTTCACTTAGAATCATCGTACCTGAACCACTCACTTTGCTGCTCCTGGTCTTATGACATTGATTTCATGGCTGAGGGATATTCCATTGTACATAACTACCACAATTTTTTGAACCATTTTTATATTTCCTGGGATATTTAAGGTGTACCCAAGTTGAGGTTCTTGTAAGCAGTGCAGCCCTAAATTTAGGGGTGGCTCTGTCTTATTGATATTCAGATTTCCCAAGGTATATTCCCTAGATTGGAAGTGCCCTTGGCTCTGTAGCTCTGGTGTTTACTTGTTTTAGGGAACACAATGCACTCCTAGAGTGAGGCAGTTGGCAATTTACATCTCTCCCATCAGCATAACAAGGCTCCCTTTTCTCCAGGGCCTGACTTGCCTTTCTGGTTTTTACATATTTTGTGGATGTCCCTTTGGACCGGTGGGAAGTGATACTTCTTTGTAGTGCATATTTGCATTGTCCGCTTGCTTGCTTGGCCAAAAAGGGTGTATGCATTTTCTCCTGAATATATTCAGTAGAAAACGCATATGCCCTTTTTGGCCAAGTGAATCATTGTCGAAGTTGTGCCCCTCTTCCTGTGCTTTACAGGCGATTCCTACGTACCTCTTGAAATCTGTTTCCTGCTATTCTGCCTCGCTTTTAAGTCGGCCTCGTTGCCTTCTCTCAACAGATTTTTGGACGATAGTTGTCCTTTATTACTCTGCCAGTTTGTGAATTGCTGTGCCCCTGAGCTCCATTTTTCAACTCGTTTTTTGTGAGCTGAATGCAAGTCCAAAATTTTGGTTCAGGACCTATACTGGTTCCCGATGGGTGGCGGAGTCTTTGGTTAATTCTTCTTCCTGCCGCGAAATTAGAGTGACATGTGCCCGTCCAAATGCCTAACAGCTACTCTCTCATTGGTTCTCCCTCTTCCCTTCCATCCTCTGCCAAATTGGCAACCTGTGCGAACCAGGAGGTTAAAGGGGCTGTCTCTCCAAGTTGGGAGATTGATAGTAAAGCAGTTGGAAAGTCAAACTGGAGCACCACGAGAGGGACTCTTCGTTGAGTTTTGAAACATTTCGTATTCACAGTGTGTCCATTCTCTAGGTTTCCCGTACATGTTATAGCTGTAGTAATATTCCCTTCAACCTGGAGATTTCGGACCAAGGGAATGGGGGCCATGCATTATTGCTTTAAAGGGTCTGCATTTGCTCACCCTATCTCACCAATCCTCTCAGTCCCAAGTGTCCAGCCTTATGCCACATCCAGCTGTCCTTGTAGATAGGGTCATTCCAGGTTTCATCAGACACCCTGAAGGAATTGTAAAGAATTTCCCTGTTTTTTTGTTTTGGTTTTGAAATTCCTTTTTATAGTGGGTTTGAGCTGATTATCACTGCCATGTTTATGCCAGTCTAGACACACTTAATTCCCTTATGGAGACATATCAATACATAGGTTTTAAGATTCTTACTAGTCAGATCTATTCCTCTGTGGGAAATATGGGTTTTTGAGTCCCTTTCACTGAGGAAGGTGTAGGTCTTGTATATTCCATAGTTGGTTTTTGGAACGGTACCTGTGCTTATATCAAACTCTGGTTTTATGCATCACCCCACCTCTCCTTCCCCCTTAAGCAGGCATAAGAGTGTTTTCTAAATGTGAGACTCTGTTCTCTTTCCTAACTCAGTTCATGTGTAGCCATGTTTACAGGATCTTCATAAGTCATATCTTATGCTAAGTTTCTTTTTCTGTGTGACTTATTTCACTTAGAATCATCGTACCTGAACCACTCACTTTGCTGCTACTGGTCTTATGACATTGATTTCATGGCTGAGGGATATTCCATTGTACGTAACTCCCAAAATTTTTTGAACCATTTTTATATTTCCTGGGATATTTAAGGTGTACCCAAGTTGAGGTTCTTGTAAGCAGTGCAGCCCTAAATTTGGGGGTGGCTCTGTCTTATTGATTTTCAGTTTTCCCAAGGTATATTCCCTAGACTGGAAGTGCCCTTGGCTCTGTAGCTCTGTTGCTTACTTGTTTTAGGGAACACAATGCACTCCTCCACTGAGGCAGCTGGCAATTTACATCTAACCCATCAGCATAACAAGGTTCCCTGTTCTCCAGAGCCTCTCTTGCCTTTCTGGTTTTTACACAATTTGTGGATGGCCCTTTGGACCGGTGGGAAGTGATACTTCTTTGTAGTGCAGATTTGCATTGCCCGCTTGCTTGCTTGGCCAAAAAGCGCGTATGCGTTTTCTCCTGAATATATTCAGTAGAAAATGCATACGCCCTTTTTGGCCAAGTGAATCATTGTCGAAGTTGTGCCCCTCTTCCTGTGCTTTACAGGCGATTCCTATGTACCTCTTGAAATCTGTTTCCTGCTATTCTGCCTCGCTTTCAAGTCGGCCTCGTTGCCTTCCCACAACAGATTTTTGAACGATAGTTGTCCTTTATTACTCTGCCAGATTGTGAATTGCTGTGCCCCTGAGCTCCATTTTTCAACTCGTTTTTTTGTGAGCTGAATGCAAGTCCAAAATTTTGGTTCAGGACCTATACTGGTTCCCGATGGGTGGCTGAGTCTTTGGTTAATTCTTCTTCCTGCCGGGAAATTAGAGTGAAATGTGCCCGTCCAAATGCCTAACAGCTACACTCTCATTGGTTCTCCCTATTCCCTTCCATCCTCTGCCAATTTGGCAACCTGTGCGAACCAGGAGATTAAAGGGGCTGTCTCTCCAAGTTGGGAGATTGATAGTAAAGCAGTTGGAAAGTCAAACCGGAGCACCACGAGAGGGACTCTTCGTTGAGTTTTGAAACATTTCGTATTCACACTGTGTCCATTCTCTAGGTTTCCTGTACATGTTATAGCTGTAGTAATATTCCCTTCAACCTGGAGAGTTCGGACCAAAGGGAATGGGGGCCATGCATTATTGCTTTAAAGGGTCTGCATTTGCTCACCCTATCTCACCAATCCTCTCAGTCCCAAGTGTCCAGCCTTATGCCACATCCAGCTGTCCTTGTACATAGGGTCATTCCAGGTTTCATCAGACACCCTGAAGGAATTGTAAAGAATTTCCCTGTTTTTTTGTTTTGGTTTTGAAATTCCTTTTTATAGTGGGTTTGAGCTGATTCTCACTGCCATGTTTATGCCAGTCTAGACACACTTGATTCCGTTATGGAGACATATCAATACATAGGTTTTAAGATTCTTACTAGTCAGATCTATTCCTCTGTGGGAAATATGGGTTTTTGAGTCCCTTTCACTGAGGAAGGTGTAGGTCTTGTCTATTCCATAGTTGGTTTTTGGAACGGTACCTGTGTTATATCAAACTCTGGTTTTATGCATCACCCCACCTCTCCTTCCCCCTTAAGCAGGCATAAGAGTGTTTTCTAAATGTGAGACTCTGTTCTCTTTCCTAACTCAGTTCATGTGTAGCCATGTTTACAGGATCTTCATAAGTCATATCTTATGCTAAGTTTCTTTTTCTGTGTGACTTATTTCACTTAGAATCATCGTACCTGAACCACTCAGTTTGCTGCTACTGGTCTTATGACATTGATTTCATGGCTGAGGGATATTCCATTGTACGTAACTACCACAATTTTTGAACCATTTTTATATTTCCTGTGATATTTAAAGTGTACCCAAGTTGAGGTTCTTGTAAGCAATGCAGCCCTAAATTTGGTGGAGGCTCTGTCTTATTGATTTTCAGTTTTCCCAAGGTATATTCCCTAGACTGGAAGTGCCCTTGGCTCTGTAGCTCTGGTGTTTACTTGTTTTAGGGAACACAATGCACTCCTCCATTGAGGCAGTTGGCAATTTACATCTCGCCCATCAGCATAGCAAGGCTCCCTGTTCTCCAGGGCCTGTCTTGCCTTTCTGGTTTTTACACATTTTGTGGATGTCCCTTTGGACCGGTGGGAAGTGATACTTCTTTGTAGTGCAGATTTGCATTGCCCGCTTGCTTGCTTGGCCAAAAAGGGCGTATGCGTTTTCTCATGAATATATTCAGTAGAAAACGCATACGCCCTTTTTGGCCAAGTGAATCATTGTCGAAGTTGTGCCCCTCTTCCTGTGCTTTACAGGCGATTCCTATGTACCTCTTGAAATCTGTTTCCTGCTATTCTGCCTCGCTTTTAAGACGGCCTCGTTGCCTTCCCTCAACAGATTTTTGGACGATAGTTGTCCTTTATTACTCTGCCAGTTTGTGAATTGCTGTGCCCCTGAGCTCCATTTTTCAACTCGTTTTTTGTGAGCTGAATGCAAGTCCAAAATTTTGGTTCAGGAACTATACTGGTTCCCGATGGGTGGCTGAGTCTTTGGTTAATTCTTCTTCCTGCCGGGAAATTAGAGTGACATGTGCCCGTCCAAATGCCTAACAGCTACTCTCTCATTGGTTCTCCCTCTTCCCTTCCATCCTCTGCCAAATTGGCAACCTGTGCGAACCAGGAGGTTAAAGGGGCTGTCTCTCCAAGTTGGGAGATTGATAGTAAAGCAGTTGAAAAGTCAAACCGGAGCACCACGAGAGGGAGTATTCGTTGAGATTTAGAAACCTTTCGTATTCACAATGTGTCCATTCTCTAGGTTTCCCGTACATGTTATAGCTGTAGTAATATTCCCTTCAACCTGGAGAGTTCGGACCCAGGGAATGGGGTCCATGCATTATTTCATTGAAGGGACTGCATTTGCTCACCCTATCTCACCAATCCTCTCAGTCCCAAGTGTCCAGCCTTATGCCACATCCAGCTGTCCTTGTAGATAGGGTCATTCCAGGTTTCATCAGACACCCTGAAGGAATTGTAAAGAATTTCCCTGTTTTTTTGTTTTGGTTTTGAAATTCCTTTTTATAGTGGGTTTGAGCTGATTCTCACTGCCATGTTTATGCCAGTCTAGACACACTTGATTCCCTTACGGAGACATATCAATACATAGGTTTTAAGATTCTTACTAGTCAGATCTATTCCTCTGTGGGAAATATGGGTTTTTGAGTCCCTTTCACTGAGGAAGGTGTAGGTCTTGTCTATTCCATAGTTGGTTTTTGGAACGGTACCTGTGTTTTTATCAAACTCTGGTTTTATGCATCACCCCACCTCTCCTTCCCCCTTAAGCAGGCATAAGAGTGTTTTCTAAATGTGAGACTCTGTTCTCTTTCCTAACTCAGTTCATGTGCAGCCATGTTTACAGGATCTTCATAAGTCATATCTTATGCTAAGTTTCTTTTTCTGTGTGACTTATTTCACTTAGAATCATCGTACCTGAACCACTCACTTTGCTGCTACTGGTCTTATGACATTGATTTCATGGCTGAGGGATATTCCATTGTACGTAACTACCACAATTTTTGAACCATTTTTATATTTCCTGGGATATTTAAGGTGTACCCAAGTTGAGGTTCTTGTAAGCAGTGCAGCCCTAAATTTGGGGGTGGCTCTGTCTTATTGATTTTCAGTTTTCCCAAGGTATATTCCCTAGACTGGAAGTGCCCTTGGCTCTGTAGCTCTGTTGTTTACTTGTTTTAGGGAACACAATGCACTCCTCCAGTGAGGCAGTTGGCAATTTACATCTCGCCCATCAGCATAACAAGGCTCCCTGTTCTCCAGGGCCTGTCTTGCCTTTCTGGTTTTTACACATTTTGTGGATGTCCCTTTGGACCGGTGGGAAGTGATACTTCTTTGTAGTGCAGATTTGCATTGCCCGCTTGCTTGCTTGGCCAAAAAGGGCGTATGCATTTTCTCATGAATATATTCAGTAGAAAACGCATACGCCCTTTTTGGCCAAGTGAATCATTGTCGAAGTTGTGCCCCTCTTCCTGTGCTTTACAGGTGATTCCTATGTACCTCTTGAAATCTGTTTCCTGCTATTCTGCCTCGCTTTTAAGACGGCCTCGTTTCCTTCCCTCAACAGATTTTTGGACGATAGTTGTCCTTTATTACTCTGCCAGTTTGTGAATTGCTGTGCCCCTGAGCTCCATTTTTCAACTCGTTTTTTGTGAGCTGAATGCAAGTCTAAAATTTTGGTTCAGGAACTATACTGGTTCCCGATGGGTGGCTGAGTCTTTGGTTAATTCTTCTTCCTGCCGGGAAATTAGAGTGACATGTGCCCGTCCAAATGCCTAACAGCTACTCTCTCATTGGTTCTCCCTCTTCCCTTCATTCCTCTGCCAAATTGGCAACCTGTGCGAACCAGGAGGTTAAAGGGGCTGTCTCTCCAAGTTGGGAGATTGATAGTAAAGCAGTTGGAAAGTCAAACCGGAGCTCCACGAGAGGGACTATTCGTTGAGTTTTAGAAACCTTTCGTATTCACAGTGTGTCCATTCTCTAGGTTTCCCGTACATGTTATAGCTGTAGTAATATTCCCTTCAACCTGGAGAGTTCGCACACATGGAATGGGGTCCATGAATTATTGCATTAAAGGGTCTGCATTTTCTCACCCAATCTCACCAATCCTCTCAGTCCCAAGTGTCCAGCCTTATGCCACATCCAGCTGTCCTTGTAGGTAGGGTCATTCCAGGTTTCATCAGACACCCTGAAGGAATTGTAAAGAATTTCCCTGTTTTTTTGTTTTGGTTTTGAAATTCCTTTTTATAGTGGGTTTGAGCTCATTCTCACTGCCATGTTTATGCCAGTCTAGACACACTTGATTCCCTTACAGAGACATATCAATACATAGGTTTTAAGATTCTTACTAGTCAGATCTATTCCTCTGTGGGAAATGTGGGTTTTTGAGTCCCTTTCACTGAGGAAGGTGTAGGTCTTGTCTATTCCATAGTTGGTTTTTGGAACGGTACCTGTGCTTATATCAAACTCTGGTTTTATGCATCACCCCACCTCTCCTTCCCCCTTAAGCAGGCATAAGAGTGTTTGCTAAATGTGAGACTCTGTTCTCTTTCCTAACTCAGTTCATGTGCAGCCATGTTTACAGGATCTTCATAAGTCATATCTTATGCTAAGTTTCTTTTTCTGTGTGACTTATTTCACTTAGAATCATCGTACCTGAATCCACTCACTTTGCTGCTACTGGTCTTATGACATTGATTTCATGGCTGAGGGATATTCCATTGTACGTAACTACCACAATTTTTGAACCATTTTTATATTTCCTGTGATATTTAAAGTGTACCCAAGTTGAGGTTCTTGTAAGCAATGCAGCCCTAAATTTGGTGGAGGCTCTGTCTTATTGATTTTCAGTTTTCCCAAGGTATATTCCCTAGACTGGAAGTGCCCTTGGCTCTGTAGCTCTGGTGTTTACTTGTTTTAGGGAACACAATGCACTCCTCCAGTGAGGCAGTTGGCAATTTACATCTCGCCCATCAGCATAACAAGGCTCCCTGTTCTCCAGGGCCTGTCTTGCCTTTCTGGTTTTTACACATTTTGTGGATGTCCCTTTGGACCGGTGGGAAGTGATACTTCTTTGTAGTGCAGATTTGCATTGCCCGCTTGCTTGCTTGGCCAAAAAGGGCGTATGCGTTTTCTCATGAATATATTCAGTAGAAAACGCATACGCCCTTTTTGGCCAAGTGAATCATTGTCGAAGTTGTGCCCCTCTTCCTGTGCTTTACAGGCGATTCCTATGTACCTCTTGAAATCTGTTTCCTGCTATTCTGCCTCGCTTTTAAGACGGCCTCGTTGCCTTCCCTCAACAGATTTTTGGACGATAGTTGTCCTTTATTACTCTGCCAGTTTGTGAATTGCTGTGCCCCTGAGCTCCATTTTTCAACTCGTTTTTTGTGAGCTGAATGCAAGTCCAAAATTTTGGTTCAGGAACTATACTGGTTCCCGATGGGTGGCTGAGTCTTTGGTTAATTCTTCTTCCTGCCGGGAAATTAGAGTGACATGTGCCCGTCCAAATGCCTAACAGCTACTCTCTCATTGGTTCTCCCTCTTCCCTTCCATCCTCTGCCAAATTGGCAACCTGTGCGAACCAGGAGGTTAAAGGGGCTGTCTCTCCAAGTTGGGAGATTGATAGTAAAGCAGTTGAAAAGTCAAACCGGATCACCACGAGAGGGAGTATTCGTTGAGATTTAGAAACCTTTCGTATTCACAGTGTGTCCATTCTCTAGGTTTCCCGTACATGTTATAGCTGTAGTAATATTCCCTTCAACCTGGAGAGTTCGGACCCAGGGAATGGGGTCCATGCATTATTTCATTGAAGGGACTGCATTTGCTCACCCTATCTCACCAATCCTCTCAGTCCCAAGTGTCCAGCCTTATGCCACATCCAGCTGTCCTTGTAGATAGGGTCATTCCAGGTTTCATCAGACACCCTGAAGGAATTGTAAAGAATTTCCCTGTTTTTTTGTTTTGGTTTTGAAATTCCTTTTTATAGTGGGTTTGAGCTGATTCTCACTGCCATGTTTATGCCAGTCTAGACACACTTGATTCCCTTACAGAGACATATCAATACATAGGTTTTAAGATTCTTACTAGTCAGATCTATTCCTCTGTGGGAAATGTGGGTTTTTGAGTCCCTTTCACTGAGGAAGGTGTAGGTCTTGTCTATTCCATAGTTGGTTTTTGGAACGGTACCTGTGCTTATATCAAACTCTGGTTTTATGCATCACCCCACCTCTCCTTCCCCCTTAAGCAGGCATAAGAGTGTTTTCTAAATGTGAGACTCTGTTCTCTTTCCTAACTCAGTTCATGTGCAGCCATGTTTACAGGATCTTCATAAGTCATATCTTATGCTAAGTTTCTTTTTCTGTGTGACTTATTTCACTTAGAATCATCGTACCTGAACCACTCACTTTGCTGCTACTGGTCTTATGACATTGATTTCATGGCTGAGGGATATTCCATTGTACGTAACTACCACAATTTTTGAACCATTTTTATATTTCCTGGGATATTTAAGGTGTACCCAAGTTGAGGTTCTTGTAAGCAGTGCAGCCCTAAATTTGGGGGTGGCTCTGTCTTATTGATTTTCAGTTTTCCCAAGGTATATTCCCTAGACTGGAAGTGCCCTTGGCTCTGTAGCTCTGTTGTTTACTTGTTTTAGGGAACACAATGCACTCCTCCAGTGAGGCAGTTGGCAATTTACATCTCGCCCATCAGCATAACAAGGCTCCCTGTTCTCCAGGGCCTGTCTTGCCTTTCTGGTTTTTACACATTTTGTGGATGTCCCTTTGGACCGGTGGGAAGTCATACTTCTTTGTAGTGCAGATTTGCATTGCCCGCTTGCTTGCTTGGCCAAAAAGGGCGTATGCATTTTCTCATGAATATATTCAGTAGAAAACGCATACGCCCTTTTTGGCCAAGTGAATCATTGTCGAAGTTGTGCCCCTCTTCCTGTGCTTTACAGGTGATTCCTATGTACCTCTTGAAATCTGTTTCCTGCTATTCTGCCTCGCTTTTAAGACGGCCTCGTTTCCTTCCCTCAACAGATTTTTGGACGATAGTTGTCCTTTATTACTCTGCCAGTTTGTGAATTGCTGTGCCCCTGAGCTCCATTTTTCAACTCATTTTTTGTGAGCTGAATGCAAGTCTAAAATTTTGGTTCAGGAACTATACTGGTTCCCGATGGGTGGCTGAGTCTTTGGTTAATTCTTCTTCCTGCCGGGAAATTAGAGTGACATGTGCCCGTCCAAATGCCTAACAGCTACTCTCTCATTGGTTCTCCCTCTTCCCTTCATTCCTCTGCCAAATTGGCAACCTGTGCGAACCAGGAGGTTAAAGGGGCTGTCTCTCCAAGTTGGGAGATTGATAGTAAAGCAGTTGGAAAGTCAAACCGGAGCACCACGAGAGGGACTATTCGTTGAGTTTTAGAAACCTTTCGTATTCACAGTGTGTCCATTCTCTAGGTTTCCCGTACATGTTATAGCTGTAGTAATATTCCCTTCAACCTGGAGAGTTCGCACCCATGGAATGGGGTCCATGAATTATTGCATTAAAGGGTCTGCATTTTCTCACCCAATCTCACCAATCCTCTCAGTCCCAAGTGTCCAGCCTTATGCCACATCCAGCTGTCCTTGTAGATAGGGTCATTCCAGGTTTCATCAGACACCCTGAAGGAATTGTAAAGAATTTCCCTGTTTTTTTGTTTTGGTTTTGAAATTCCTTTTTATAGTGGGTTTGAGCTGATTCTCACTGCCATGTTTATGCCAGTCTAGACACACTTGATTCCCTTACAGAGACATATCAATACATAGGTTTTAAGATTCTTACTAGTCAGATCTATTCCTCTGTGGGAAATGTGGGTTTTTGAGTCCCTTTCACTGAGGAAGGTGTAGGTCTTGTCTATTCCATAGTTGGTTTTTGGAACGGTACCTGTGCTTATATCAAACTCTGGTTTTATGCATCACCCCACCTCTCCTTCCCCCTTAAGCAGGCATAAGAGTGTTTGCTAAATGTGAGACTCTGTTCTCTTTCCTAACTCAGTTCATGTGCAGCCATGTTTACAGGATCTTCATAAGTCATATCTTATGCTAAGTTTCTTTTTCTGTGTGACTTATTTCACTTAGAATCATCGTACCTGAACCACTCAGTTTGCTGCTACTGGTCTTATGACATTGATTTCATGGCTGAGGGATATTCCATTGTACGTAACTACCACAATTTTTGAACCATTTTTATATTTCCTGTGATATTTAAAGTGTACCCAAGTTGAGGTTCTTGTAAGCAATGCAGCCCTAAATTTGGTTGAGGCTCTGTCTTATTGATTTTCAGTTTTCCCAAGGTATATTCCCTAGACTGGAAGTGCCCTTGGCTCTGTAGCTCTGGTGTTTACTTGTTTTAGGGAACACAATGCACTCCTCCAGTGAGGCAGTTGGCAATTTACATCTCACCCATCAGCATAACAAGGCTCCCTTTTCTCCAGGGCCTGTCTTGCCTTTCTGGTTTTTACACATTTTGTGGATGTCCCTTTGGACCGGTGGGAAGTCATACTTCTTTGTAGTGCAGATTTGCATTGCCCGCATGCTTGCTTGGCCAAAAAGGGCGTATGCGTTTTCTCATGAATATATTCAGTAGAAAACGCATACGCCCTTTTTGGCCAAGTGAATCATTGTCGAAGTTGTGCCCCTCTTCCTGGGCTTTACAGGCGATTCCTATGTACCTCTTGAAATCTGTTTCCTGCTATTCTGCCTCGCTTTTAAGACGGCCTCGTTGCCTTCCCTCAACAGATTTTTGGACGATAGTTGTCCTTTATTACTCTGCCAGTTTGTGAATTGCTGTGCCCCTGAGCTCCATTTTTCAACTCGTTTTTTGTTAGCTGAATGCAAGTCCAAAATTTTGGTTCAGGAACTATACTGGTTCCCGATGGGTGGCTGAGTCTTTGGTTAATTCTTCTTCCTGCCGGGAAATTAGAGTGACATGTGCCCGTCCAAATGCCTAACAGCTACTCTCTCATTGGATCTCCCTCTTCCCTTCCATCCTCTGCCAAATTGGCAACCTGTGCGAACCAGGAGGTTAAAGGGGCTGTCTCTCCAAGTTGGGAGATTGATAGTAAAGCAGTTGAAAAGTCAAACCGGAGCACCACGAGAGGGAGTATTCGTTGAGATTTAGAAACCTTTCGTATTCACAGTGTGTCCATTCTCTAGGTTTCCCGTACATGTTATAGCTGTAGTAATATTCCCTTCAACCTGGAGAGTTCGGACCCAGGGAATGGGGTCCATGCATTATTTCATTGAAGGGACTGCATTTGCTCACCCTATCTCACCAATCCTCTCAGTCCCAAGTGTCCAGCCTTATGCCACATCCAGCTGTCCTTGTAGATAGGGTCATTCCAGGTTTCATCAGACACCCTGAAGGAATTGTAAAGAATTTCCCTGTTTTTTTGTTTTGGTTTTGAAATTCCTTTTTATAGTGGGTTTGAGCTGATTCTCACTGCCATGTTTATGCCAGTCTAGACACACTTGATTCCCTTACGGAGACATATCAATACATAGGTTTTAAGATTCTTACTAGTCAGATCTATTCCTCTGTGGGAAATATGGGTTTTTGAGTCCCTTTCACTGAGGAAGGTGTAGGTCTTGTCTATTCCATAGTTGGTTTTTGGAACGGTACCTGTGCTTATATCAAACTCTGGTTTTATGCATCACCCCACCTCTCCTTCCCCCTTAAGCAGGCATAAGAGTGTTTTCTAAATGTGAGACTCTGTTCTCTTTCCTAAATCAGTTCATGTGTAGCCATGTTTCGAGGATCTTCATAAGTCATATCTTATGCTAAGTTTCTTTTTCTGTTTGACTTATTTCACTTAGAATCATCGTACCTGAACCACTCACTTTGCTGCTACTGGTCTTATGACATTGATTTCATGGCTGAGGGATATTCCATTGTACGTAACTACCACAATTTTTGAACCATTTTTATATTTCCTGAGATATTTAAGTTGTACCCAAGTTGAGGTTCTTGTAAGCAGTGCAGCCCTAAATATGGGGGTGGCTCTGTCTTATTGATTTTCAATTTTCCCAAGGTTTATTCCCTAGACAGGAAGTGCCCTTGGCTCTGTAGCTCTGTTGTTTACTTGTTTTAGGGAACACAATGCACTCCTCCAGTGAGGCAGTTGGCAATTTACATCTCGCCCATCAGCATAACAAGGCTCCCTGTTCTCCAGGGCCTGTCTTGCCTTTCTGGTTTTTACACATTTTGTGGATGTCCCTTTGGACCGGTGGGAAGTCACACTTCTTTGTAGTGCAGATTTGCATTGCCCGCTTGCTTGCTTGGCCAAAAAGGGTGTATGCATTTTCTCATGAATATATTCAGTAGAAAACGCATACGCCCTTTTTGG
This sequence comes from Mesoplodon densirostris, assembly GCF_025265405.1. Classification (NCBI taxonomy): domain Eukaryota; kingdom Metazoa; phylum Chordata; class Mammalia; order Artiodactyla; family Ziphiidae; genus Mesoplodon; species Mesoplodon densirostris. The sequence continues at coordinate 8,104,823 of NW_026778195.1, read as the reverse complement.
CCAAGTGAATCATTGTCGAAGTTGTGTCCCTCTTCCTGTGCTTTACAGGCGATTCCTATGTACCTCTTGAAATCTGTTTCCTGCTATTCTGCCTCGCTTTTAAGATGGCCTCATTGACTTCCCTCAACAGATTTTTGGACGATAGTTGTCCTTTATTACTCTGCCAGTTTGTGAATTGCTGTGCCCCTGAGCTCCATTTTTCAACTCGTTTTTTGTGAGCTGAATGCAAATCCAAAATTTTGGTTCTGGAACTATACTGGTTCCCGATGGGTGGCTTAGTCTTTGGTTAATTCTTCTTCCTGCCGGGAAATTAGAGTGACATGTGCCCGTCCAAATGCCTAACAGCTACTCTCTCATTGGTTCTCCCTCTTCCCTTCCATCCTCTGCCAAATTGGCAACCTGTGCGAACCAGGAGGTTAAAGGGGCTGTCTCTCCAAGTTGGGAGATTGATAGTAAAGCAGTTGGAAAGTCAAACCAGAGCACCACGAGAGGGACTATTCGTTGAGTTTTAGAAACCTTTCGTATTCACAGTGTGTCCATTCTCTAGGTTTCCCGTACATGTTATAGGTGTAGTAATATTCCCTTCAACCTGGAGAGTTCGGACCCATAGAATGGTGTCCATGCATTATTGCATTAAAGGGTCTGCATTTGCTCACCCTATCTCACCAATCCTCTCAGTCCCAAGTGTCCAGCCTTATGCCACATCCAGCTGTCCTTGTAGATAGGGTCATTCCAGGTTTCATCAGACACCCTGAAGGAATTGTAAAGAATTTCCCTGTTTTATTGTTTTGGTTTTGAAATTCCTTTTTATAGTGGGTTTGAGCTGATTCTCACTGCCATGTTTATGCCAGTCTAGACACACTTGATTCCCTTACGGAGACATATCAATACATAGGTTTTAAGATTCTTACTAGTCAGATCTATTCCTCTGTGGGAAATATGGGTTTTTGAGTCCCTTTCACTGAGGAAGGTGTAGGTCTTGTCTATTCCATAGTTGGTTTTTGGAACGGTACCTGTGCTTATATCAAACTCTGGTTTTATGCATCACCCCACCTCTCCTTCCCCCTTAAGCAGGCATAAGAGTGTTTTCTAAATGTGAGACTCTGTTCTCTTTCCTAACTCAGTTCATGTGCAGCCATGTTTACAGGATCTTCATAAGTCATATCTTATGCTAAGTTTCTTTTTCTGTGTGACTTATTTCACTTAGAATCATCGTACCTGAACCACTCACTTTGCTGCTACTGGTCTTATGACATTGATTTCATGGCTGAGGGATATTCCATTGTACGTAACTACCACAATTTTTGAACCATTTTTATATTTACTGGGATATTTAAGGTGTACCCAAGTTGAGGTTCTTGTAAGCAGTGCAGCCCTAAATTTGGGGGTGGCTCTGTCTTATTGATTTTCAGTTTTCCCAAGGTATATTCCCTAGACTGGAAGTGCCCTTGGCTCTGTAGCTCTGTTGTTTACTTGTTTTAGGGAACACAATGCACTCCTCCAGTGAGGCAGTTGGCAATTTACATCCCGCCCATCAGCATAACAAGGCTCCCTGTTCTCCAGGGCCTGTCTTGCCTTTCTGGTTTTTACACATTTTGTGGATGTCCCTTTTGACCGGTGGGAAGTGATACTTCTTTGTAGTGCAGATTTGCATTGCCCGCTTGCTTGCTTGGCCAAAAAGGGCGTATGCGTTTTCTCCTGAATATATTCAGGAGAAAACACATCCGCCCTTTTTGGCCAAGTGCATCATTGTCCAAGTTGTGCCCCTCTTCCTGTCCTTTACAGGCGATTCCAAGGTACCTCTTGAAATCTGTTTCCTGCTATTTTGCCTCGCTTTCAAGTCCGCCTCTTTGACTTCCCTCAACAGATTTTTGGACGATAGTTGTCCTTTATCACTCTGCCAGTTTGTGAATTGCTGTGCCCCTGAGCTCCATTTCTCAACTCGTTTTTTGTGAGCTGAACGCAAGTCCAAAATTTTGGATCATGTCCTATACTGGTTCCCGGTGGGTGGCTGAGACTTTGGTTAATTCTTCTTCCTCCCGGGAAATTAGAGTGACATGTGCTCTTCCAAATGCCTAACAGCTACTCTCTCAGGGGCTCTCCCTCGTCCCATCCATCCTCTGCCAAATTGGGAACCTGTGCAAACCAGGAGTTTAAAGGGCCTGTCTCTCCAAGTTGGGAGATTGATAGTAAGGCAGTTGGAAAGTCAAACTGGAGCACCAGGAGAGGGACTATTCGTTGAGTTTTAGAAACCTTTCGTATTCACAGTGTGTCCATTCTCTAGGTTTCCTGTACATGTTATAGCTGTAGTAATATTCCCTTCAACCTGGAGAGTTGGGACCCATGGAATGGGGGCCATGCATTATTGCTTGAAAGGGTCTGCATTTGCTCACCCAATCTCACCAATCCTCTCATTCCCAAGTGTCCAGCCTTATGCCACATCCAGCTGTCATTGTAGATAGGGTCTTTCCAGGATTCCTCAGACACCCTGAAGGAATTGTAAAGAATTTCCCTGTTTTTTGGTTTTGCTTTTGAAATTCCTTTTTAGAGTGGGTTTGAGCTGATTCTCGCTGCCATGTTTATGCCCCTCTAGACACACTTGTTCGCCTTATGGAGTCATATCAATACATAGGTTTTAAGATTCTTACTAGTCAGATATATTCCTCTGTGGGAAATATGGGGTTTTGAGTCTCTTTCAGTGAGACAGGTGTAGGTCTTGTCTATTCCAAAGTTGGTTTTTAGAACGGTCCCTGTGCTTATAACAAACTCTGGTTTTATGCATCACCTCACCTCTCCATCCCCTTAATGCAGGCATAAGTGTGTTTTCTAAATGTGAGACTCTGTTCTCTTTCCTAACTCAGTTCACGTGTAGCCATGTTTACAGGATCTTCATAAGTGATATCTTATGATAAGTTTCTTTTTCTGTGTGACTTATTTCACTTAGAATCATCGTACCTGAATCCACTCACTTTGCTGCTACTGGTCTTATGACATTGATGTCATGGCTGAGGAATATTCCATCGTACGTAAGTACCACAATATTTTGAACCATTTTTATATTTCCTGGGATATTTAAGGTGTACCCAAGTTGAGGTTCTTGTAGTCAGTGCAGCCCTAAATTTGGAGGTGGCTCTTTCTTATTGATTTTCAGTTTTCCCAAGGTATATTCCCTAGACTGGAAGTGGCTTTGGCTCTGTAGCTCTGTTGTTTACTTGTTTTAGGGAACACAATGCACTCCTCCAGTGAGGCAGTTGGCAATTTACATCCCGCCCATCAGCATAACAAGGCTCCCTGTTCTCCAGGGCCTGTCTTGCCTTTCTGGTTTTTACACATTTTGTGGATGTCCCTTTTGACCGGTGGGAAGTGATACTTCTTTGTAGTGCAGATTTGCATTGCCCGCTTGCTTGCTTGGCCAAAAAGGGCGTATGCGTTTTCTCATGAATATATTCAGGAGAAAACGCATACGCCCTTTTTGGCCAAGTGCATCATTGTCCAAGATATGCCCCTCTTCCTGTGCTTTACAGGCGATTCCAAGGTACCTCTTGAAATCTGTTTCCTGCTATTTTGCCTCGCTTTCAAGTCCGCCTCTTTGACTTCCCTCAACAGATTTTTGGACGATAGTTGTCCTTTATCACTCTGCCAGTTTGTGAATTGCTGTGCCCCTGAGCTCCATTTCTCAACTCGTTTTTTGTGAGCTGAACGCAAGTCCAAAATTTTGGATCATGTCCTATACTGGTTCCCGGTGGGTGGCTGAGACTTTGGTTAATTCTTCTTCCTCCCGGGAAATTAGAGTGACATGTGCTCTTCCAAATGCCTAACAGCTACTCTCTCAGGGGCTCTCCCTCGTCCCATCCATCCTCTGCCAAATTGGGAACCTGTGCAAACCAGGAGGTTAAAGGGCCTGTCTCTCCAAGTTGGGAGATTGATAGTAAGGCAGTTGGAAAGTCAAACTGGAGCACCAGGAGAGGGACTATTCGTTGAGTTTTAGAAACCTTTCGTATTCACAGTGTGTCCATTCTCTAGGTTTCCTGTACATGTTATAGCTGTAGTAATATTCCCTTCAACCTGGAGAGTTGGGACCCATGGAATGGGGGCCATGCATTATTGCTTGAAAGGGTCTGCATTTGCTCACCCAATCTCACCAATCCTCTCAGTCCCAAGTGTCCAGCCTTATGCCACATCCAGCTGTCATTGTAGATAGGGTCTTTCCAGGTTTCCTCAGACACCCTGAAGGAATTGTAAAGAATTTCCCTGTTTTTTGGTTTTGCTTTTGAAATTCCTTTTTAGAGTGGGTTTGAGCTGATTCTCGCTGCCATGTTTATGCCACTCTAGACACACTTGTTCTCCTTATGGAGTCATATCAATACATAGATTTTAAGATTCTTACTAGTCAGATATATTCCTCTGCGGGAAATATGGGGTTTTGAGTCTCTTTCACTGAGGAAGGTGTAGGTCTTGTCTATTCCAAAGTTGGTTTTTGGAACGGTCCCTGTGCTTATATCAAACTCTGGTTTTATGCATCACCCCACCTCTCCATCCCCTTTAGGCAGGCATAAGAGTGTTTTCTAAATGTGAGACTCTGTTCTCTTTCCTAACTCAGTTCACGTGTAGCCATGTTTACAGGATCTTCATAAGTGATATCTTATGATAAGTTTCTTTTTCTGTGTGACTTATTTCACTTAGAATCATCGTACCTGAATCCACTCACTTTGCTGCTACCGGTCTTATGACATTGATTTCATGGCTGAGGGATATTCCATCGTACGTAAGTACCACAAAGTTTTGAACCATTTTTATATTTCCTGGGATATTTAAGGTGTACCCAAGTTGAGGTTCTTATAGTCAGTGCAGCCCTAAATTTGGAGGTGGCTCTTTCTTATTGATTTTCAGTTTTCCCAAGGTATATTCCCTAGACAGGAAGTGGCCTTGGCTCTGTAGCTCTGTTGTTTACTTGTTTTAGGGAACACAATGCACTCCTCCAGTGAGGCAGTTGGCAATTTACATCCCGCCCATCAGCATAACAAGGCTCCCTGTTCTCCAGGGCCTGTCTTGCCTTTCTGGTTTTTACACATTTTGTGGATGTCCCTTTTGACCGGTGGGAAGTGATACTTCTTTGTAGTGCAGATTTGCATTGCCCGCTTGCTTGCTTGGCCAAAAAGGGCGTATGCGTTTTCTCCTGAATATATTCAGGAGAAAACACATACGCCCTTTTTGGCCAAGTGCATCATTGTCCAAGTTGTGCCCCTCTTCCTGTGCTTTACAGGCGATTCCAAGGTACCTCTTGAAATCTGTTTCCTGCTATTTTGCCTCACTTTCAAGTCCGCCTCGTTGACTTCCCTCAACAGATTTTTGGACGATAGTTGTCCTTTATCACTCTGCCAGTTTGTGAATTGCTGTGCCCCTGAGCTCCATTTCTCAACTCGTTTTTTGGGAGCTGAACGCCAGTCCAAAATTTTGGATCATGTCCTATACTGGTTCCCGGTGGGTGGCTGAGACTTTGGTTAATTCTTCTTCCTGCCGGGAAATTAGAGTGACATGTGCCCGTCCAAATGCCTAACAGCTACTCTCTCATGGGTTCTCCCTCGTCCCTTCCATCCTCTGCCAAATTGGGAACCTGTGCAAACCAGGAGGTTAAAGGGCCTGTCTCTCCAAGTTGGGAGATTGATAGTAAGGCAGTTGGAAAGTCAAACTGGAGCACCAGGAGAGGGACTATTCGTTGAGTTTTAGAAACCTTTCGTATTCACAGTGTGTCCATTCTCTAGGTTTCCTGTACATGTTATAGCTGTAGTAATATTCCCTTCAACCTGGAGACTTGGGACCCATGGAATGGGGGCCATGCATTATTGCTTGAAAGGGTCTGCATTTGCTCACCCAATCTCACCAATCCTCTCAGTCCCAAGTGTCCAGCCTTATGCCACATCCAGCTGTCATTGTAGATAGGGTCTTTCCAGGTTTCCTCAGACACCCTGAAGGAATTGTAAAGAATTTCCCTGTTTTTTGGTTTTGCTTTTGAAATTCCTTTTTATAGTGAGTTTGAGCTGATTCTCGCTGCCATGTTTATGCCACTCTAGACACACTTGTTTGCCTTATGGAGTCATATCAATACATAGGTTTTAAGATTCTTACTAGTCAGATATATTCCTCTGTGGGAAATATGGGGTTTTGAGTCTCTTTCACTGAGGCAGGTGTAGGTCTTGTCTATTCCAAAGTTGGTTTTTGGAACGGTCCCTGTGCTTATAACAAACTCTGGTTTTATGCATCACCTCACCTCTCCATCCCCTTAATGCAGGCATAAGTTTGTTTTCTAAATGTGAGACACTGTTCTCTTTCCTAACTCAGTTCACGTGTAGCCATGTTTACAGGATCTTCATAAGTGATATCTTATGATAAGTTTCTTTTTCTGTGTGACTTATTTCACTTAGAATCATCGTACCTGAATCCACTCACTTTGCTGCTACTGGTCTTATGACATTGATGTCATGGCTGAGGAATATTCCATCGTACGTAAGTACCACAATGTTTTGAACCATTTTTATATTTCCTGGGATATTTAAGGTGTACCCAAGTTGAGGTTCTTGTAGTCAGTGCAGCCCTAAATTTGGAGGTGGCTCTTTCTTATTGATTTTCAGTTTTCCCAAGGTATATTCCCTAGACTGGAAGTGGCTTTGGCTCTGTAGCTCTGTTGTTTACTTGTTTTAGGGAACACAATGCACTCCTCCAGTGAGGCAGTTGGCAATTTATATCCCGCCCATCAGCATAACAAGGCTCCCTGTTCTCCAGGGCCTGTCTTGCCTTTCTGGTTTTTACACATTTTGTGGATGTCCCTTTTGACCGGTGGGAAGTGATACTTCTTTGTAGTGCAGATTTGCATTGCCTGCTTGCTTGCTTGGCCAAAAAGGGCGTATGCGTTTTCTCCTGAATATATTCAGGAGAAAACGCATACGCCCTTTTTGGCCAAGTGCATCATTGTCCAAGTTGTGCCCCTCTTCCTGTGCTTTACAGGCGATTCCAAGGTACCTCTTGAAATCTGTTTCCTGCTATTTTGGCTCGCTTTCAAGTCCGCCTCGTTGACTTCCCTCAACAGATTTTTGGACGATAGTTGTCCTTTATCACTCTGCCAGTTTGTGAATTGCTGTGCCCCTGAGCTCCATTTCTCAACTCGTTTTTTGTGAGCTGAACGCAAGTCCAAAATTTTGGATCATGTCCTATACTGGTTCCCGGTGGGTGGCTGAGACTTTGGTTAATTCTTCTTCCTGCCGGGAAATTAGAGTGACATGTGCTCTTCCAAATGCCTAACAGCTACTCTCTCAGGGGCTCTCCCTCGTCCCATCCATCCTCTGCCAAATTGGGAACCTGTGCAAACCAGGAGGTTAAAGGGCCTGTCTCTCCAAGTTGTGAGATTGATAGTAAGGCAGTTGGAAAGTCAAACTGGAGCACCAGGAGAGGGACTATTCGTTGAGTTTTAGAAACCTTTCGTATTCACAGTGTGTCCATTCTCTAGGTTTCCTGTACATGTTATAGCTGTAGTAATATTCCCTTCAACCTGGAGAGTTGGGACCCATGGAATGGGGGCCATGCATTATTGCTTGAAAGGGTCTGCATTTGCTCACCCAATCTCACCAATCCTCTCATTCCCAAGTGTCCAGCCTTATGCCACATCCAGCTGTCATTGTAGATAGGGTCTTTCCAGGATTCCTCAGACACCCTGAAGGAATTGTAAAGAATTTCCCTGTTTTTTGGTTTTGCTTTTGAAATTCCTTTTTAGAGTGGGTTTGAGCTGATTCTCGCTGCCATGTTTATGCCACTCTAGACACACTTGTTCTCCTTATGGAGTCATATCAATACATAGATTTTAAGATTCTTACTAGTCAGATATATTCCTCTGCGGGAAATATGGGGTTTTGAGTCTCTTTCACTGAGGAAGGTGTAGGTCTTGTCTAATCCAAAGTTGGTTTTTGGAACGGTCCCTGTGCTTATATCAAACTCTGGTTTTATGCATCACCCCACCTCTCCATTCCCTTTAGGCAGGCATAAGAGTGTTTTCTAAATGTGAGACTCTGTTCTCTTTCCTAACTCAGTTCACGTGTAGCCATGTTTACAGGATCTTCATAAGTGATATCTTATGATAAGTTTCTTTTTCTGTGTGACTTATTTCACTTAGAATCATCGTACCTGAATCCACTCACTTTGCTGCTACTGGTCTTATGACATTGATTTCATGGCTGAGGGATATTCCATCGTACGTAAGTACCACAATGTTTTGAACCATTTTTATATTTCCTGGGATATTTAAGGTGTACCCAAGTTGAGGTTCTTATAGTCAGTGCAGCCCTAAATTTGGAGGTGGCTCTTTCTTATTGATTTTCAGTTTTCCCAAGGTATATTCCCTAGACAGGAAGTGGCCTTGGCTCTGTAGCTCTGTTGTTTACTTGTTTTAGGGAACACAATGCACTCCTCCAGTGAGGCAGTTGGCAATTTACATCCCGCCCATCAGCATAACAAGGCTCCCTGTTCTCCAGGGCCTGTCTTGCCTTTCTGGTTTTTACACATTTTGTGGATGTCCCTTTTGACCGGTGGGAAGTGATACTTCTTTTTAGTGCAGATTTGCATTGCCCGCTTGCTTGCTTGGCCAAAAAGGGCGTATGCGTTTTCTCCTGAATATATTCAGGAGAAAACACATACGCCCTTTTTGGCCAAGTGCATCATTGTCCAAGTTGTGCCCCTCTTCCTGTGCTTTACAGGCGATTCCAAGGTACCTCTTGAAATCTGTTTCCTGCTATTTTGCCTCACTTTCAAGTCCGCCTCGTTGACTTCCCTCAACAGATTTTTGGACGATAGTTGTCCTTTATCACTCTGCCAGTTTGTGAATTGCTGTGCCCCTGAGCTCCATTTCTCAACTCGTTTTTTGGGAGCTGAACGCCAGTCCAAAATTTTGGATCATGTCCTATACTGGTTCCCGGTGGGTGGCTGAGACTTTGGTTAATTCTTCTTCCTGCCGGGAAATTAGAGTGACATGTGCCCGTCCAAATGCCTAACAGCTACTCTCTCATGGGTTCTCCCTCGTCCCTTCCATCCTCTGCCAAATTGGGAACCTGTGCAAACCAGGAGGTTAAAGGGCCTGTCTCTCCAAGTTGGGAGATTGATAGTAAGGCAGTTGGAAAGTCAAACTGGAGCACCAGGAGAGGGACTATTCGTTGAGTTTTAGAAACCTTTCGTATTCACAGTGTGTACATTCTCTAGGTTTCCTGTACATGTTATAGCTGTAGTAATATTCCCTTCAACCTGGAGAGTTGGGACCCATGGAATGGGGGCCATGCATTATTGCTTGAAAGGGTCTGCATTTGCTCACCCAATCTCACCAATCCTCTCAGTCCCAAGTGTCCAGCCTTATGCCACATCCAGCTGTCATTGTAGATAGGGTCTTTCCAGGTTTCCTCACACACCCTGAATGAATTGTAAAGAATTTCCCTGTTTTTTGGTTTTCCTTTTGAAATTCCTTTTTATAGTGAGTTTGAGCTGATTCTCGCTGCCATGTTTATGCCACTCTAGACACACTTGTTTGCCTTATGGAGTCATATCAATACATAGGTTTTAAGATTCTTACTAGTCAGATATATTCCTCTGCGGGAAATATGGGGTTTTGAGTCTCTTTCACTGAGGAAGGTGTAGGTCTTGTCTATTCCAAAGTTGGTTTTTGGAACGGTCCCTGTGCTTATATCAAACTCTGGTTTTATGCATCACCCCACCTCTCCATCCCCTTAATGCAGGCATAAGAGTGTTTTCTAAATGTGAGACTCTGTTCTCTTTCCTAACTCAGTTCACGTGTAGCCATGTTTACAGGATCTTCATAAGTGATATCTTATGATAAGTTTCTTTTTCTGTGTGACTTATTTCACTTAGAATCATCGTACCTGAATCCACTCACTTTGCTGCTACTGGTCTTATGACATTGATTTCATGGCTGATGAATATTCCATCGTATGTAAGTACCACAATGTTTTGAACCATTTTTATATTTCCTGGGATATTTAAGGTGTACCCAAGTTGAGGTTCTTGTAGTCAGTGCAGCCCTAAATTTGGAGGTGGCTCTTTCTTATTGATTTTCAGTTTTCCCAAGGTATATTCCCTAGACTGGAAGTGGCTTTGGCTCTGTAGCTCTGTTGTTTACTTGTTTTAGGGAACACAATGCACTCCTCCAGTGAGGCAGTTGGCAATTTACATCCCGCCCATCAGCATAACAAGGCTCCCTGTTCTCCAGGGCCTGTCTTGCCTTTCTGGTTTTTACACATTTTGTGGATGTCCCTTTTGACCGGTGGGAAGTGATACTTCTTTGTAGTGCAGATTTGCATTGCCCGCTTGCTTGCTTGGCCAAAAAGGGCGTATGCGTTTTCTCCTGAATATATTCAGGAGAAAACGCATACTCCCTTTTTGGCCAAGTGCATCATTGTCCAAGTTGTGCCCCTCTTCCTGTGCTTTACAGGCGATTCCAAGGTACCTCTTGAAATCTGTTTCCTGCTATTTTGCCTCACTTTCAAGTCCGCCTCGTTGACTTCCCTCAACAGATTTTTGGACGATAGTTGTTCTTTATCACTCTGCCAGTTTGTGAATTGCTGTGCCCCTGAGCTCCATTTCTCAACTCTTTTTTTGTGAGCTGAACGCAAGTCCAAAATTTTGGATCATGTCCTATACTGGTTCCCGGTGGGTGGCTGAGACTTTGGTTAATTCTTCTTCCTGCCGGGAAATTAGAGTGACATGTGCCCTTCCAAATGCCTAACAGCTACTCTCTCAGGGGCTCTCCTTCGTCCCATCCATCCTCTGCCAAATTGGGAACCTGTGCAAACCAGGAGGTTAAAGGGCCTGTCTCTCCAAGTTGGGAGATTGATAGTAAGGCAGTTGGAAAGTCAAACTGGAGCACCAGGAGAGGGACTATTCGTTGAGTTTTAGAAACCTTTCTTATTCACAGTGTGTACATTCTCTAGGTTTCCTGTACATGTTATAGCTGTAGTAATATTCCCTTGAACCTGGAGAGTTGGGACCCATGGAATGGGGGCCATGCATTATTGCTTGAAAGGGTCTGCATTTGCTCACCCAATCTCACCAATCCTCTCAGTCCCAAGTGTCCATCCTTATGCCACATCCAGCTGTCATTGTAGATAGGGTCTTTCCAGGTTTCCTCAGACACCCTGAAGGAATTGTAAAGAATTTCCCTGTTTTTTGGTTTTGCTTTTGAAATTCCTTTTTAGAGTGGGTTTGAGCTGATTCTCGCTGCCATGTTTATGCCACTCTAGACACACTTGTTCTCCTTATGGAGTCATATCAATACATAGATTTTAAGATTCTTACTAGTCAGATATATTCCTCTGCGGGAAATATGGGGTTTTGAGTCTCTTTCACTGAGGAAGGTGTAGGTCTTGTCTATTCCAAAGTTGGTTTTTGGAACGGTCCCTGTGCTTATATCAAACTCTGGTTTTATGCATCACCCCACCTCTCCATCCCATTAATGCAGGCATAAGAGTGTTTTCTAAATGTGAGACTCTGTTCTCTTTCCTAACTCTGTTCACATGTAGCCATGTTTACAGGATCTTCATAAGTGATATCTTATGATAAGTTTCTTTTTCTGTGTGACTTATTTCACTTAGAATCATCGTACCTGAATCCACTCACTTTGCTGCTACTGGTCTTATGACATTGATTTCATGGCTGAGGGATATTCCATCGTATGTAAGTACCACAATGTTTTGAACCATTTTTATATTTCCTGGGATATTTAAGGTGTACCCAAGTTGAGGTTCTTATAGTCAGTGCAGCCCTAAATTTGGAGGTGGCTCTTTCTTATTGATTTTCAGTTTTCCCAAGGTATATTCCCTAGACAGGAAGTGGCCTTGGCTCTGTAGCTCTGTTTTTTACTTGTTTTAGGGAACACAATGCACTCCTCCAGTGAGGCAGTTGGCAATTTACATCCCGCCCATCAGCATAACAAGGCTCCCTGTTCTCCAGGGCCTGTCTTGCCTTTCTGGTTTTTACACATTTTGTGGATGTCCCTTTTGACCGGTGGGAAGTGATACTTCTTTGTAGTGCAGATTTGCATTGCCCGCTTGCTTGCTTGGCCAAAAAGGGCGTATGCGTTTTCTCCTGAATATATTCAGGAGAAAACACATACGCCCTTTTTGGCCAAGTGCATCATTGTCCAAGTTGTGCCCCTCTTCCTGTGCTTTACAGGCGATTCCAAGATACCTCTTGAAATCTGTTTCCTGCTATTTTGCCTCACTTTCAAGTCCGCCTCGTTGACTTCCCTCAACAGATTTTTGGACGATAGTTGTCCTTTATCACTCTGCCAGTTTGTGAATTGCTGTGCCCCTGAGCTCCATTTCTCAACTCGTTTTTTGGGAGCTGAACGCCAGTCCAAAATTTTGGATCATGTCCTATACTGGTTCCCGGTGGGTGGCTGAGACTTTGGTTAATTCTTCTTCCTGCCGGGAAATTAGAGTGACATGTGCCCGTCCAAATGCCTAACAGCTACTCTCTCATGGGTTCTCCCTCGTCCCTTCCATCCTCTGCCAAATTGGGAACCTGTGCAAACCAGGAGGTTAAAGGGCCTGTCTCTCCAAGTTGGGAGATTGATAGTAAGGCAGTTGGAAAGTCAAACTGGAGCACCAGGAGAGGGACTATTCGTTGAGTTTTAGAAACCTTTCGTATTCACAGTGTGTCCATTCTCTAGGTTTCCTGTACATGTTATAGCTGTAGTAATATTCCCTTGAACCTGGAGAGTTGGGACCCATGGAATGGGGGCCATGCATTATTGCTTGAAAGGGTCTGCATTTGCTCACCCAATCTCACCAATCCTCTCAGTCCCAAGTGTCCAGCCTTATGCCACATCCAGCTGTCATTGTAGATAGGGTCTTTCCAGGTTTCCTCAGACACCCTGAAGGAATTGTAAAGAATTTCCCTGTTTTTTGGTTTTGCTTTTGAAATTCCTTTTTAGAGTGGGTTTGAGCTGATTCTCGCTGCCATGTTTATGGCACTCTAGACACACTTGTTCTCCTTATGGAGTCATATCAATACATAGATTTTAAGATTCTTACTAGTCAGATATATTCCTCTGCGGGAAATATGGGGTTTAGAGTCTCTTTCACTGAGGAAGGTGTAGGTCTTGTCTATTCCAAAGTTGGTTTTTGGAACGGTCCCTGTGCTTATATCAAACTCTGGTTTTATGCATCACCCCACCTCTCCATCCCCTTTAGGCAGGCATAAGAGTGTTTTCTAAATGTGAGACTCTGTTCTCTTTCCTAACTCAGTTCACGTGTAGCCATGTTTACAGGATCTTCATAAGTGATATCTTATGATAAGTTTCTTTTTCTGTGTGACTTATTTCACTTAGAATCATCGTACCTGAATCCACTCACTTTGCTGCTACTGGTCTTATGACATTGATTTCATGGCTGAGGGATATTCCATCGTACGTAAGTACCACAATGTTTTGAACCATTTTTATATTTCCTGGGATATTTAAGGTGTACCCAAGTTGAGGTTCTTATAGTCAGTGCAGCCCTAAATTTGGAGGTGGCTCTTTCTTATTGATTTTCAGTTTTCCCAAGGTATATTCCCTAGACAGGAAGTGGCCTTGGCTCTGTAGCTCTGTTGTTTACTTGTTTAAGGGAACACAATGCACTCCTCCAGTGAGGCAGTTGGCAATTTACATCCCGCCCATCAGCATAACAAGGCTCCCTGTTCTCCAGGGCCTGTCTTGCCTTTCTGGTTTTTACACATTTTGTGGATGTCCCTTTTGACCAGTGGGAAGTGATACTTCTTTGTAGTGCAGATTTGCATTGCCCGCTTGCTTGCTTGGCCAAAAAGGGCGTATGCGTTTTCTCCTGAATATATTCAGGAGAAAACACATACGCCCTTTTTGGCCAAGTGCATCATTGTCCAAGTTGTGCCCCTCTTCCTGTGCTTTACAGGCGATTCCAAGGTACCTCTTGAAATCTGTTTCCTGCTATTTTGCCTCACTTTCAAGTCCGCCTCGTTGACTTCCCTCAACAGATTTTTGGACGATAGTTGTCCTTTATCACTCTGCCAGTTTGTGAATTGCTGTGCCCCTGAGCTCCATTTCTCAACTCGTTTTTTGGGAGCTGAACGCCAGTCCAAAATTTTGGATCATGTCCTATACTGGTTCCCGGTGGGTGGCTGAGACTTTGGTTAATTCTTCTTCCTGCCGGGAAATTAGAGTGACATGTGCCCGTCCAAATGCCTAACAGCTACTCTCTCATGGGTTCTCCCTCGTCCCTTCCATCCTCTGCCAAATTGGGAACCTGTGCAAACCAGGAGGTTAAAGGGCCTGTCTCTCCAAGTTGGGAGGTTGATAGTAAGGCAGTTGGAAAGTCAAACTGGAGCACCAGGAGAGGGACTATTCGTTGAGTTTTAGAAACCTTTCGTATTCACAGTGTGTACATTCTCTAGGTTTCCTGTACATGTTATAGCTGTAGTAATATTCCCTTCAACCTGGAGAGTTGGGACCCATGGAATGGGGGCCATGCATTATTGCTTGAAAGGGTCTGCATTTGCTCACCCAATCTCACCAATCCTCTCAGTCCCAAGTGTCCAGCCTTATGCCACATCCAGCTGTCATTGTAGATAGGGTCTTTCCAGGTTTCCTCACACACCCTGAAGGAATTGTAAAGAATTTCCCCGTTTTTTGGTTTTCCTTTTGAAATTCCTTTTTATAGTGAGTTTGAGCTGATTCTCGCTGCCATGTTTATGCCACTCTAGACACACTTGTTTGCCTTATGGAGTCATATCAATACATAGGTTTTAAGATTCTTACTAGTCAGATATATTCCTCTGCGGGAAATATGGGGTTTTGAGTCTCTTTCACTGAGGAAGGTGTAGGTCTTGTCTATTCCAAAGTTGGTTTTTGGAACGGTCCCTGTGCTTATATCAAACTCTGGTTTTATGCATCACCCCACCTCTCCATCCCCTTAATGCAGGCATAAGAGTGTTTTCTAAATGTGAGACTCTGTTCTCTTTCCTAACTCAGTTCACGTGTAGCCATGTTTACAGGATCTTCATAAGTGATATCTTATGATAAGTTTCTTTTTCTGTGTGACTTATTTGACTTAGAATCATCGTACCTGAATCCACTCACTTTGCTGCTACTGGTCTTATGACATTGATTTCATGGCTTATGAATATTCCATCGTACGTAAGTACCACAATGTTTTGAACCATTTTTATATTTCCTGGGATATTTAAGGTGTACCCAAGTTGAGGTTCTTGTAGTCAGTGCAGCCCTAAATTTGGAGGTGGCTCTTTCTTATTGATTTTCAGTTTTCCCAAGGTATATTCCCTAGACTGGAAGTGGCCTTGGCTCTGTAGCTCTGTTGTTTACTTGTTTTAGGGAACACAATGCACTCCTCCAGTGAGGCAGTTGGCAATTTACATCCCGCCCATCAGCATAACAAGGCTCCCTGTTCTCCAGGGCCTGTCTTGCCTTTCTGGTTTTTACACATTTTGTGGATGTCCCTTTTGACCGGTGGGAAGTGATACTTCTTTGTAGTGCAGATTTGCATTGCCCGCTTGCTTGCTTGGCCAAAAAGGGCGTATGCATTTTCTCCTGAATATATTCAGGAGAAAACGCATACGCCCTTTTTGGCCAAGTGCATCATTGTCCAAGTTGTGCCCCTCTTCCTGTGCTTTACAGGCGATTCCAAGGTACCTCTTGAAATCTGTTTCCTGCTATTTTGCCTCACTTTCAAGTCCGCCTCGTTGACTTCCCTCAACAGATTTTTGGACGATAGTTGTTCTTTATCACTCTGCCAGTTTGTGAATTGCTGTGCCCCTGAGCTCCATTTCTCAACTCTTTTTTTGTGAGCTGAACGCAAGTCCAAAATTTTGGATCATGTCCTATACTGGTTCCCGGTGGGTGGCTGAGACTTTGGTTAATTCTTCTTCCTGCCGGGAAATTAGAGTGACATGTGCCCTTCCAAATGCCTAACAGCTACTCTCTCATGGGCTCTCCCTCGTCCCATCCATCCTCTGCCAAATTGGGAACCTGTGCAAACCAGGAGGTTAAAGGGCCTGTCTCTCCAAGTTGGGAGATTGATAGTAAGGCAGTTGGAAAGTCAAACTGGAGCACCAGGAGAGGGACTATTCGTTGAGTTTTAGAAACCTTTCTTATTCACAGTGTGTCCATTCTCTAGGTTTCCTGTACATGTTATAGCTGTAGTAATATTCCCTTCAACCTGGAGAGTTGGGACCCATGGAATGGGGGCCATGCATTATTGCTTGAAAGGGTCTGCATTTGCTCACCCAATCTCACCAATCCTCTCAGTCCCAAGTGTCCAGCCTTATGCCACATCCAGCTGTCATTGTAGATAGGGTCTTTCCAGGTTTCCTCAGACACCCTGAAGGAATTGTAAAGAATTTCCCTGTTTTTTGGTTTTGCTTTTGAAATTCCTTTTTAGAGTGGGTTTGAGCTGATTCTCGCTGCCATGTTTATGCCACTCTAGACACACTTGATTCCCTTATGGAGTCATATCAATACATAGATTTTAAGATTCTTACTAGTCAGATATATTCCTCTGCGGGAAATATGGGGTTTTGAGTCTCTTTCACTGAGGAAGGTGTAGGTCTTGTCTATTCCAAAGTTGGTTTTTGGAACGGTCCCTGTGCTTATATCAAACTCTGGTTTTATGCATCACCCCACCTCTCCATCCCATTAATGCAGGCATAAGAGTGTTTTCTAAATGTGAGACTCTGTTCTCTTTCCTAACTCTGTTCACATGTAGCCATGTTTACAGGATCTTCATAAGTGATATCTTATGATAAGTTTCTTTTTCTGTGTGACTTATTTCACTTAGAATCATCGTACCTGAATCCACTCACTTTGCTGCTACTGGTCTTATGACATTGATTTCATGGCTGAGGGATATTCCATCGTATGTAAGTACCACAATGTTTTGAACCATTTTTATATTTCCTGGGATATTTAAGGTGTACCCAAGTTGAGGTTCTTATAGTCAGTGCAGCCCTAAATTTGGAGGTGGCTCTTTCTTATTGATTTTCAGTTTTCCCAAGGTATATTCCCTAGACAGGAAGTGGCCTTGGCTCTGTAGCTCTGTTGTTTACTTGTTTTAGGGAACACAATGCACTCCTCCAGTGAGGCAGTTGGCAATTTACATCCCGCCCATCAGCATAACAAGGCTCCCTGTTCTCCAGGGCCTGTCTTGCCTTTCTGGTTTTTACACATTTTGTGGATGTCCCTTTTGACCGGTGGGAAGTGATACTTCTTTGTAGTGCAGTTTTGCATTGCCCGCTTGCTTGCTTGGCCAAAAAGGGCGTATGCGTTTTCTCCTGAATATATTCAGGAGAAAACACATCCGCCCTTTTTGGCCAAGTGCATCATTGTCCAAGTTGTGCCCCTCTTCCTGTGCTTTACAGGCGATTCCAAGATACCTCTTGAAATCTGTTTCCTGCTATTTTGCCTCACTTTCAAGTCCGCCTCGTTGACTTCCCTCAACAGATTTTTGGACGATAGTTGTCCTTTATCACTCTGCCAGTTTGTGAATTGCTGTGCCCCTGAGCTCCATTTCTCAACTCGTTTTTTGGGAGCTGAACGCCAGTCCAAAATTTTGGATCATGTCCTATACTGGTTCCCGGTGGGTGGCTGAGACTTTGGTTAATTCTTCTTCCTGCCGGGAAATTAGAGTGACATGTGCCCGTCCAAATGCCTAACAGCTACTCTCTCATGGGTTCTCCCTCGTCCCTTCCATCCTCTGCCAAATTGGGAACCTGTGCAAACCAGGAGGTTAAAGGGCCTGTCTCTCCAAGTTGGGAGATTGATAGTAAGGCAGTTGGAAAGTCAAACTGGAGCACCAGGAGAGGGACTATTCGTTGAGTTTTAGAAACCTTTCGTATTCACAGTGTGTCCATTCTCTAGGTTTCCTGTACGTGTTATAGCTGTAGTAATATTCCCTTCAACCTGGAGAGTTGGGACCCATGGAATGGGGGCCATGCATTATTGCTTGAAAGGGTCTGCATTTGCTCACCCAATCTCACCAATCCTCTCAGTCCCAAGTGTCCAGCCTTATGCCACATCCAGCTGTCATTGTAGATAGGGTCTTTCCAGGTTTCCTCAGACACCCTGAAGGAATTGTAAAGAATTTACCTGTTTTTTGGTTTTGCTTTTGAAATTCCTTTTTAGAGTGGGTTTGAGCTGATTCTCGCTGCCATGTTTATGCCACTCTAGACACACTTGTTCTCCTTATGGAGTCATATCAATACATAGATTTTAAGATTCTTACTAGTCAGATATATTCCTCTGCGGGAAATATGGGGTTTTGAGTCTCTTTCACTGAGGAAGGTGTAGGTCTTGTCTATTCCAAAGTTGGTTTTTGGAACGGTCCCTGTGCTTATATCAAACTCTGGTTTTATGCATCACCCCACCTCTCCATCCCCTTTATGCAGGCATAAGAGTGTTTTCTAAATGTGAGACTCTGTTCTCTTTCCTAACTCAGTTCACGTGTAGCCATGTTTACAGGATCTTCATAAGTGATATCTTATGATAAGTTTCTTTTTCTGTGTGACTTATTTCACTTAGAATCATCGTACCTGAATCCACTCACTTTGCTGCTACTGGTCTTATGACATTGATTTCATGGCTGAGGGATATTCCATCGTACGTAAGTACCACAATGTTTTGAACCATTTTTATATTTCCTGGGATATTTAAGGTGTACCCAAGTTGAGGTTCTTATAGTCAGTGCAGCCCTAAATTTGGAGGTGGCTCTTTCTTATTGATTTTCAGTTTTCCCAAGGTATATTCCCTAGACAGGAAGTGGCCTTGGCTCTGTAGCTCTGTTGTTTACTTGTTTTAGGGAACACAATGCACTCCTCCAGTGAGGCAGTTGGCAATTTACATCCCGCCCATCAGCATAACAAGGCTCCCTGTTCTCCAGGGCCTGTCTTGCCTTTCTGGTTTTTACACATTTTGTGGATGTCCCTTTTGACCGGTGGGAAGTGATACTTCTTTGTAGTGCAGATTTGCATTGCCCGCTTGCTTGCTTGGCCAAAAAGGGCGTATGCGTTTTCTCCTGAATATATTCAGGAGAAAACACATACGCCCTTTTTGGCCAAGTGCATCATTGTCCAAGTTGTGCCCCTCTTCCTGTGCTTTACAGGCGATTCCAAGGTACCTCTTGAAATCTGTTTCCTGCTATTTTGCCTCACTTTCAAGTCCGCCTCGTTGACTTCCCTCAACAGATTTTTGGACGATAGTTGTCCTTTATCACTCTGCCAGTTTGTGAATTGCTGTGCCCCTGAGCTCCATTTCTCAACTCGTTTTTTGGGAGCTGAACGCCAGTCCAAAATTTTGGATCATGTCCTATACTGGTTCCCGGTGGGTGGCTGAGACTTTGGTTAATTCTTCTTCCTGCCGGGAAATTAGAGTGACATGTGCCCGTCCAAATGCCTAACAGCTACTCTCTCATCGGTTCTCCCTCGTCCCTTCCATCCTCTGCCAAATTGGGAACCTGTGCAAACCAGGAGGTTAAAGGGCCTGTCTCTCCAAGTTGGGAGATTGATAGTAAGGCAGTTGGAAAGTCAAACTGGAGCACCAGGAGAGGGACTATTCGTTGAGTTTTAGAAACCTTTCGTATTCACAGTGTGTACATTCTCTAGGTTTCCTGTACATGTTATAACTGTAGTAATATTCCCTTCAACCTGGAGAGTTGGGACCCATGGAATGGGGGCCATGCATTATTGCTTGAAAGGGTCTGCATTTGCTCACCCAATCTCACCAATCCTCTCAGTACCAAGTGTCCAGCCTTATGCCACATCCAGCTGTCATTGTAGATAGGGTCTTTCCAGGTTTCCTCACACACCCTGAAGGAATTGTAAAGAATTTCCCTGTTTTTTGGTTTTCCTTTTGAAATTCCTTTTTATAGTGAGTTTGAGCTGATTCTCGCTGCCATGTTTATGCCACTCTAGACACACTTGTTTGCCTTATGGAGTCATATCAATACATAGGTTTTAAGATTCTTACTAGTCAGATATATTCCTCTGCGGGAAATATGGGGTTTTGAGTCTCTTTCACTGAGGAAGGTGTAGGTCTTGTCTATTCCACAGTTGGTTTTTGGAACGGTCCCTGTGCTTATATCAAACTCTGGTTTTATGCATCACCCCACCTCTCCATCCCCTTAATGCAGGCATAAGAGTGTTTTCTAAATGTGAGACTCTGTTCTCTTTCCTAACTCAGTTCACGTGTAGCCATGTTTACAGGATCTTCATAAGTGATATCTTATGATAAGTTTCTTTTTCTGTGTGACTTATTTCACTTAGAATCATCGTACCTGAATCCACTCACTTTGCTGCTACTGGTCTTATGACATTGATGTCATGGCTGAGGGATATTCCATCGTACATAAGTACCACAATGTTTTGAACCATTTTTATATTTCCTGGGATATTTAAGGTGTACCCAAGTTGAGGTTCTTATAGTCAGTGCAGCCCTAAATTTGGAGGTGGCTCTTTCTTATTGATTTTCAGTTTTCCCAAGGTATATTCCCTAGACAGGAAGTGGCCTTGGCTCTGTAGCTCTGTTGTTTACTTGTTTTAGGGAACACAATGCACTCCTCCAGTGAGGCAGTTGGCAATTTACATCCCGCCCATCAGCATAACAAGGCTCCCTGTTCTCCAGGGCCTGTCTTGCCTTTCTGGTTTTTACACATTTTGTGGATGTCCCTTTTGACCGGTGGGAAGTGATACTTCTTTGTAGTGCAGATTTGCATTGCCTGCTTGCTTGCTTGGCCAAAAAGGGCGTATGCGTTTTCTCCTGAATATATTCAGGAGAAAACACATACGCCCTTTTTGGCCAAGTGCATCATTGTCCAAGTTGTGCCCCTCTTCCTGTGCTTTACAGGCGATTCCAAGGTACCTCTTGAAATCTGTTTCCTGCTATTTTGCCTCACTTTCAAGTCCGCCTCGTTGACTTCCCTCAACAGATTTTTGGACGATAGTTGTTCTTTATCACTCTGCCAGTTTGTGAATTGCTGTGCCCCTGAGCTCCATTTCTCAACTCTTTTTTTGTGAGCTGAACGCAAGTCCAAAATTTTGGATCATGTCCTATACTGGTTCCCGGTGGGTGGCTGAGACTTTGGTTAATTCTTCTTCCTGCCGGGAAATTAGAGTGACATGTGCCCTTCCAAATGCCTAACAGCTACTCTCTCAGGGGCTCTCCCTCGTCCCATCCATCCTCTGCCAAATTGGGAACCTGTGCAAACCAGGAGGTTAAAGGGCCTGTCTCTCCAAGTTGGGAGATTGATAGTAAGGCAGTTGGAAAGTCAAACTGGAGCACCAGGAGAGGGACTATTCGTTGAGTTTTAGAAACCTTTCGTATTCACAGTGTGTCCATTCTCTAGGTTTCCTGTACATGTTATAGCTGTAGTAATATTCCCTTGAACCTGGAGAGTTGGGACCCATGGAATGGGGGCCATGCATTATTGCTTGAAAGGGTCTGCATTTGCTCACCCAATCTCACCAATCCTCTCAGTCCCAAGTGTCCAGCCTTATGCCACATCCAGCTGTCATTGTAGATAGGGTCTTTCCAGGTTTCCTCAGACACCCTGAAGGAATTGTAAAGAATTTCCCTGTTTTTTGGTTTTGCTTTTGAAATTCCTTTTTAGAGTGGGTTTGAGCTGATTCTCGCTGCCATGTTTATGCCACTCTAGACACACTTGTTCTCCTTATGGAGTCATATCAATACATAGATTTTAAGATTCTTACTAGTCAGATATATTCCTCTGCGGGAAATATGGGGTTTTGAGTCTCTTTCACTGAGGAAGGTGTAGGTCTTGTCTATTCCAAAGTTGGTTTTTGGAACGGTCCCTGTGCTTATATCAAACTCTGGTTTTATGCATCACCCCACCTCTCCATCCCATTAATGCAGGCATAAGAGTGTTTTCTAAATGTGAGACTCTGTTCTCTTTCCTAACTCTGTTCACATGTAGCCATGTTTACAGGATCTTCATAAGTGATATCTTATGATAAGTTTCTTTTTCTGTGTGACTTATTTCACTTAGAATCATCGTACCTGAATCCACTCACTTTGCTGCTACTGGTCTTATGACATTGATTTCATGGCTGAGGGATATTCCATCATATGTAAGTACCACAATGTTTTGAACCATTTTTATATTTCCTGGGATATTTAAGGTGTACCCAAGTTGAGGTTCTTATAGTCAGTGCAGCCCTAAATTTGGAGGTGGCTCTTTCTTATTGATTTTCAGTTTTCCCAAGGTATATTCCCTAGACAGGAAGTGGCCTTGGCTCTGTAGCTCTGTTGTTTACTTGTTTTAGGGAACACAATGCACTCCTCCAGTGAGGCAGTTGGCAATTTACATCCCGCCCATCAGCATAACAAGGCTCCCTGTTCTCCAGGGCCTGTCTTGCCTTTCTGGTTTTTACACATTTTGTGGATGTCCCTTTTGACCGGTGGGAAGTGATACTTCTTTGTAGTGCAGATTTGCATTGCCCGCTTGCTTGCTTGGCCAAAAAGGGCGTATGCGTTTTCTCCTGAATATATTCAGGAGAAAACACATCCGCCCTTTTTGGCCAAGTGCATCATTGTCCAAGTTGTGCCCCTCTTCCTGTGCTTTACAGGCGATTCCAAGATACCTCTTGAAATCTGTTTCCTGCTATTTTGCCTCACTTTCAAGTCCGCCTCGTTGACTTCCCTCAACAGATTTTTGGACGATAGTTGTCCTTTATCACTCTGCCAGTTTGTGAATTGCTGTGCCCCTGAGCTCCATTTCTCAACTCGTTTTTTGGGAGCTGAACGCCAGTCCAAAATTTTGGATCATGTCCTATACTGGTTCCCGGTGGGTGGCTGAGACTTTGGTTAATTCTTCTTCCTGCCGGGAAATTAGAGTGACATGTGCCCGTCCAAATGCCTAACAGCTACTCTCTCATGGGTTCTCCCTCGTCCCTTCCATCCTCTGCCAAATTGGGAACCTGTGCAAACCAGGAGGTTAAAGGGCCTGTCTCTCCAAGTTGGGAGATTGATAGTAAGGCAGTTGGAAAGTCAAACTGGAGCACCAGGAGAGGGACTATTCGTTGAGTTTTAGAAACCTTTCGTATTCACAGTGTGTCCATTCTCTAGGTTTCCTGTACATGTTATAGCTGTAGTAATATTCCCTTGAACCTGGAGAGTTGGGACCCATGGAATGGGGGCCATGCATTATTGCTTGAAAGGGTCTGCATTTGCTCACCCAATCTCACCAATCCTCTCAGTCCCAAGTGTCCAGCCTTATGCCACATCCAGCTGTCATTGTAGATAGGGTCTTTCCAGGTTTCCTCAGACACCCTGAAGGAATTGTAAAGAATTTCCCTGTTTTTTGCTTTTGCTTTTGAAATTCCTTTTTAGAGTGGGTTTGAGCTGATTCTCGCTGCCATGTTTATGCCACTCTAGACACACTTGTTCTCCTTATGGAGTCATATCAATACATAGATTTTAAGATTCTTACTAGTCAGATATATTCCTCTGCGGGAAATATGGGGTTTTGAGTCTCTTTCACTGAGGAAGGTGTAGGTCTTGTCTATTCCAAAGTTGGTTTTTGGAACGGTCCCTGTGCTTATATCAAACTCTGGTTTTATGCATCAGCCCACCTCTCCATCCCCTTAATGCAGGCATAAGAGTGTTTTCTAAATGTGAGACTCTGTTCTCTTTCCTAACTCTGTTCACATGTAGCCATGTTTACAGGATCTTCATAAGTGATATCTTATGATAAGTTTCTTTTTCTGTGTGACTTATTTCACTTAGAATCATCGTACCTGAATCCACTCACTTTGCTGCTACTGGTCTTATGACATTGATGTCATGGCTGAGGGATATTCCATCGTATGTAAGTACCACAATGTTTTGAACCATTTTTATATTTCCTGGGATATTTAAGGTGTACCCAAGTTGAGGTTCTTATAGTCAGTGCAGCCCTAAATTTGGAGGTGGCTCTTTCTTATTGATTTTCAGTTTTCCCAAGGTATATTCCCTAGACAGGAAGTGGCCTTGGCTCTGTAGCTCTGTTGTTTACTTGTTTTAGGGAACACAATGCACTCCTCCAGTGAGGCAGTTGGCAATTTACATCCCGCCCATCAGCATAACAAGGCTCCCTGTTCTCCAGGGCCTGTCTTGCCTTTCTGGTTTTTACACATTTTGTGGATGTCCCTTTTGACCGGTGGGAAGTGATACTTCTTTGTAGTGCAGATTTGCATTGCCCGCTTGCTTGCTTGGCCAAAAAGGGCGTATGCGTTTTCTCCTGAATATATTCAGGAGAAAACACATACGCCCTTTTTGGCCAAGTGCATCATTGTCCAAGTTGTGCCCCTCTTCCTGTGCTTTACAGGCGATTCCAAGATACCTCTTGAAATCTGTTTCCTGCTATTTTGCCTCACTTTCAAGTCCGCCTCGTTGACTTCCCTCAACAGATTTTTGGACGATAGTTGTCCTTTATCACTCTGCCAGTTTGTGAATTGCTGTGCCCCTGAGCTCCATTTCTCAACTCGTTTTTTGGGAGCTGAACGCCAGTCCAAAATTTTGGATCATGTCCTATACTGGTTCCCGGTGGGTGGCTGAGACTTTGGTTAATTCTTCTTCCTGCCGGGAAATTAGAGTGACATGTGCCCGTCCAAATGCCTAACAGCTACTCTCTCATGGGTTCTCCCTCGTCCCTTCAATCCTCTGCCAAATTGGGAACCTGTGCAAACCAGGAGGTTAAAGGGCCTGTCTCTCCAAGTTGGGAGATTGATAGTAAGGCAGTTGGAAAGTCAAACTGGAGCACCAGGAGAGGGACTATTCGTTGAGTTTTAGAAACCTTTCTTATTCACAGTGTGTCCATTCTCTAGGTTTCCTGTACATGTTATAGCTGTAGTAATATTCCCTTCAACCTGCAGAGTTGGGACCCATGGAATGGGGGCCATGCATTATTGCTTGAAAGGGTCTGCATTTGCTCACCCAATCTCACCAATCCTCTCAGTCCCAAGTGTCCAGCCTTATGCCACATCCAGCTGTCATTGTAGATAGGGTCTTTCCAGGTTTCCTCAGACACCCTGAAGGAATTGTAAAGAATTTCCCTGTTTTTTGGTTTTGCTTTTGAAATTCCTTTTTATAGTGGGTTTGAGCTGATTCTCGCTGCCATGTTTATGCCACTCTAGACACACTTGTTCTCCTTATGGAGTCATATCAATACATAGATTTTAAGATTCTTACTAGTCAGATATATTCCTCTGCGGGAAATATGGGGTTTTGAGTCTCTTTCACTGAGGAAGGTGTAGGTCTTGTCTATTCCAAAGTTGGTTTTTGGAACGGTCCCTGTGCTTATATCAAACTCTGGTTTTATGCATCAGCCCACCTCTCCATCCCCTTTAGGCAGGCATAAGAGTGTTTTCTAAATGTGAGACTCTGTTCTCTTTCCTAACTCAGTTCACGTGTAGCCATGTTTACATGATCTTCATAAGTGATATCTTATGATAAGTTTCTTTTTCTGTGTGACTTATTTCACTTAGAATCATCGTACCTGAATCCACTCACTTTGCTGCTACTGGTCTTATGACATTGATGTCATGGCTGAGGGATATTCCATCGTATGTAAGTACCACAATGTTTTGAACCATTTTTATATTTCCTGGGATATTTAAGGTGTACCCAAGTTGAGGTTCTTGTAGTCAGTGCAGCCCTAAATTTGGAGGTGGCTCTTTCTTATTGATTTTCAATTTTCCCAAGGTATATTCCCTAGACAGGAAGTGGCCTTGGCTCTGTAGCTCTGTTGTTTACTTATTTTAGGGAACACAATGCACTCCTCCAGTGAGGCAGTTGGCAATTTACATCCCGCCCATCAGCATAACAAGGCTCCCTGTTCTCCAGGGCCTGTCTTGCCTTTCTGGTTTTTACACATTTTGTGGATTTCCCTTTTGACCGGTGGGAAGTGATACTTCTTTGTAGTGCAGATTTGCATTGCCCGCTTGCTTGCTTGGCCAAAAAGGGCGTATGCGTTTTCTCCTGAATATATTCAGGAGAAAACACATACGCCCTTTTTGGCCAAGTGCATCATTGTCCAAGTTGTGCCCCTCTTCCTGTGTTTTACAGGCGATTCCAAGGTACCTCTTGAAATCTGTTTCCTGCTATTTTGCCTCGCTTTCAAGTCCGCCTCGTTGACTTCCCTCAACAGATTTTTGGACGATAGTTGTCCTTTATCACTCTGCCAGTTTGTGAATTGCTGTGCCCCTGTGCTCCATTTCTCAACTCGTTTTTTGTGAGCTGAACGCAAGTCCAAAATTTTGGATCATGTCCTATACTGGTTCCCGGTGGGTGGCTGAGACTTTGGTTAATTCTTCTTCCTGCCGGGAAATTAGAGTGACATGTGCCCGTCCAAATGCCTAACAGCTACTCTCTCATGGGTTCTCCCTCGTCCCTTCCATCCTCTGCCAAATTGGGATCCTGTGCAAACCAGGAGGTTAAAGGGCCTGTCTCTCCATGTTGGGATATTGATAGTAAGGAAGTTGGAAAGTCAAACTGGAGCACCAGGAGAGGGACTATTCGTTGAGTTTTAGGAACCTTTCGTATTCACAGTGTGTACATTCTCTAGGTTTCCTGTACATGTTATAGCTGTAGTAATATTCCCTTCAACCTGGAGAGTTGGGACCCATGGAATGGGGGCCATGCATTATTGCTTGAAAGGATCTGCATTTGCTCACCCAATCTCACCAATCCTCTCAGTCCCAAGTGTCCAGCCTTATGCCACATCCACCTCTCATTGTAGATAGGGTCTTTCCAGGTTTCCTCAGACACCCTGAAGGAATTGTAAAGAATTTCCCTGTTTTTTGGTTTTGCTTTTGAAATTCCTTTTTATAGTGGGTTTGAGCTGATTCTCGCTGCCATGTTTATGCCACTCTAGACACACTTGTTCTCCTTATGGAGTCATATCAATACATAGATTTTAAGATTCTTACTAGTCAGATATATTCCTCTGCGGGAAATATGGGGTTTTGAGTCTCTTTCACTGAGGAAGGTGTAGGTCTTGTCTATTCCAAAGTTGGTTTTTGGAACGGACCCTGTGCTTATATCAAACTCTGGTTTTATGCATCAGCCCACCTCTCCATCCCCTTAATGCAGGCATAAGAGTGTTTTCTAAATGTGAGACTCTGTTCTCTTTCCTAACTCTGTTCACATGTAGCCATGTTTACAGGATCTTCATAAGTGATATCTTATGATAAGTTTCTTTTTCTGTGTGACTTATTTCACTTAGAATCATCGTACCTGAATCCACTCACTTTGCTGCTACTGGTCTTATGACATTGATTTCATGGCTGAGGGATATTCCATCGTACGTAAGTACCACAATGTTTTGAAACATTTTTATATTTCCTGGGATATTTAAGGTGTACCCAAGTTGAGGTTCTTGTAGTCAGTGCAGCCCTAAATTTGGAGGTGGCACTTTCTTATTGATTTTCAGTTTTCCCCAGGTATATTCCCTAGACTGGAAGTGGCCTTGGCTCTGTAGCTCTGTTGTTTACTTGTTTTAGGGAACACAATGCACTCCTCCAGTGAGGCAGTTGGCAATTTACATCCCGCCCATCAGCATAACAAGGCTCCCAGTTCTCCAGGGCCTGTCTTGCCTTTCTGGTTTTTACACATTTTGTGGATGTCCCTTTTGACCAGTGGGAAGTGATACTTCTTTGTAGTGCAGATTTGCATTGCCCGCTTGCTTGCTTGGCCAAAAAGGGCGTATGCGTTTTCTCCTGAATATATTCAGGAGAAAACACATACGCCCTTTTTGGCCAAGTGCATCATTGTCCAAGTTGTGCCCCTCTTCCTGTGCTTTACAGGCGATTCCAAGATACCTCTTGAAATCTGTTTCCTGCTATTTTGCCTCACTTTCAAGTCCGCCTCGTTGACTTCCCTCAACAGATTTTTGGACGATAGTTGTCCTTTATCACTCTGCCAGTTTGTGAATTGCTGTGCCCCTGAGCTCCATTTCTCAACTCGTTTTTTGGGAGCTGAACGCCAGTCCAAAATTTTGGATCATGTCCTATACTGGTTCCCGGTGGGTGGCTGAGACTTTGGTTAATTCTTCTTCCTGCCGGGAAATTAGAGTGACATGTGCCCGTCCAAATGCCTAACAGCTACTCTCTCATGGGTTCTCCCTCGTCCCTTCCATCCTCTGCCAAATTGGGAACCTGTGCAAACCAGGAGGTTAAAGGGCCTGTCTCTCCAAGTTGTGAGATTGATAGTAAGGCAGTTGGAAAGTCAAACTGGAGCACCAGGAGAGGGACTATTCGTTGAGTTTTAGAAACCTTTCGTATTCACAGTGTGTCCATTCTCTAGGTTTCCTGTACATGTTATAGCTGTAGTAATATTCCCTTCAACCTGGAGAGTTGGGACCCATGGAATGGGGGCCATGCATTATTGCTTGAAAGGGTCTGCATTTGCTCACCCAATCTCACCAATCCTCTCAGTCCCAAGTGTCCAGCCTTATGCCACATCCAGCTGTCATTGTAGATAGGGTCTTTCCAGGATTCCTCAGACACCCTGAAGGAATTGTAAAGAATTTCCCTGTTTTTTGGTTTTGCTTTTGAAATTCCTTTTTAGAGTGGGTTTGAGCTGATTCTCGCTGCCATGTTTATGCCACTCTAGACACACTTGTTCTCCTTATGGAGTCATATCAATACATAGATTTTAAGATTCTTACTAGTCAGATATATTCCTCTGCGGGAAATATGGGGTTTTGAGTCTCTTTCACTGAGGAAGGTGTAGGTCTTGTCTATTCCAAAGTTGGTTTTTGGAACGGTCCCTGTGCTTATATCAAACTCTGGTTTTATGCATCACCCCACCTCTCCATTCCCTTTAGGCAGGCATAAGAGTGTTTTCTAAATGTGAGACTCTGTTCTCTTTCCTAACTCAGTTCACGTGTAGCCATGTTTACAGGATCTTCATAAGTGATATCTTATGATAAGTTTCTTTTTCTGTGTGACTTATTTCACTTAGAATCATCGTACCTGAATCCACTCACTTTGCTGCTACTGGTCTTATGACATTGATTTCATGGCTGATGAATATTCCATCGTATGTAAGTACCACAATGTTTTGAACCATTTTTATATTTCCTGGGATATTTAAGGTGTACCCAAGTTGAGGTTCTTGTAGTCAGTGCAGCCCTAAATTTGGAGGTGGCTCTTTCTTATTGATTTTCAGTTTTCCCAAGGTATATTCCCTAGACTGGAAGTGGCTTTGGCTCTGTAGCTCTGTTGTTTACTTGTTTTAGGGAACACAATGCACTCCTCCAGTGAGGCAGTTGGCAATTTACATCCCGCCCATCAGCATAACAAGGCTCCCTGTTCTCCAGGGCCTGTCTTGCCTTTCTGGTTTTTACACATTTTGTGGATGTCCCTTTTGACCGGTGGGAAGTGATACTTCTTTGTAGTGCAGATTTGCATTGCCCGCTTGCTTGCTTGGCCAAAAAGGGCGTATGCGTTTTCTCCTGAATATATTCAGGAGAAAACGCATACTCCCTTTTTGGCCAAGTGCATCATTGTCCAAGTTGTGCCCCTCTTCCTGTGCTTTACAGGCGATTCCAAGGTACCTCTTGAAATCTGTTTCCTGCTATTTTGCCTCACTTTCAAGTCCGCCTCGTTGACTTCCCTCAACAGATTTTTGGACGATAGTTGTTCTTTATCACTCTGCCAGTTTGTGAATTGCTGTGCCCCTGAGCTCCATTTCTCAACTCTTTTTTTGTGAGCTGAACGCAAGTCCAAAATTTTGGATCATGTCCTATACTGGTTCCCGGTGGGTGGCTGAGACTTTGGTTAATTCTTCTTCCTGCCGGGAAATTAGAGTGACATGTGCCCTTCCAAATGCCTAACAGCTACTCTCTCAGGGGCTCTCCTTCGTCCCATCCATCCTCTGCCAAATTGGGAACCTGTGCAAACCAGGAGGTTAAAGGGCCTGTCTCTCCAAGTTGGGAGATTGATAGTAAGGCAGTTGGAAAGTCAAACTGGAGCACCAGGAGAGGGACTATTCGTTGAGTTTTAGAAACCTTTCTTATTCACAGTGTGTACATTCTCTAGGTTTCCTGTACATGTTATAGCTGTAGTAATATTCCCTTGAACCTGGAGAGTTGGGACCCATGGAATGGGGGCCATGCATTATTGCTTGAAAGGGTCTGCATTTGCTCACCCAATCTCACCAATCCTCTCAGTCCCAAGTGTCCATCCTTATGCCACATCCAGCTGTCATTGTAGATAGGGTCTTTCCAGGTTTCCTCAGACACCCTGAAGGAATTGTAAAGAATTTCCCTGTTTTTTGGTTTTGCTTTTGAAATTCCTTTTTAGAGTGGGTTTGAGCTGATTCTCGCTGCCATGTTTATGCCACTCTAGACACACTTGTTCTCCTTATGGAGTCATATCAATACATAGATTTTAAGATTCTTACTAGTCAGATATATTCCTCTGCGGGAAATATGGGGTTTTGAGTCTCTTTCACTGAGGAAGGTGTAGGTCTTGTCTATTCCAAAGTTGGTTTTTGGAACGGTCCCTGTGCTTATATCAAACTCTGGTTTTATGCATCACCCCACCTCTCCATCCCATTAATGCAGGCATAAGAGTGTTTTCTAAATGTGAGACTCTGTTCTCTTTCCTAACTCTGTTCACATGTAGCCATGTTTACAGGATCTTCATAAGTGATATCTTATGATAAGTTTCTTTTTCTGTGTGACTTATTTCACTTAGAATCATCGTACCTGAATCCACTCACTTTGCTGCTACTGGTCTTATGACATTGATTTCATGGCTGAGGGATATTCCATCGTATGTAAGTACCACAATGTTTTGAACCATTTTTATATTTCCTGGGATATTTAAGGTGTACCCAAGTTGAGGTTCTTATAGTCAGTGCAGCCCTAAATTTGGAGGTGGCTCTTTCTTATTGATTTTCAGTTTTCCCAAGGTATATTCCCTAGACAGGAAGTGGCCTTGGCTCTGTAGCTCTGTTTTTTACTTGTTTTAGGGAACACAATGCACTCCTCCAGTGAGGCAGTTGGCAATTTACATCCCGCCCATCAGCATAACAAGGCTCCCTGTTCTCCAGGGCCTGTCTTGCCTTTCTGGTTTTTACACATTTTGTGGATGTCCCTTTTGACCGGTGGGAAGTGATACTTCTTTGTAGTGCAGATTTGCATTGCCCGCTTGCTTGCTTGGCCAAAAAGGGCGTATGCGTTTTCTCCTGAATATATTCAGGAGAAAACACATACGCCCTTTTTGGCCAAGTGCATCATTGTCCAAGTTGTGCCCCTCTTCCTGTGCTTTACAGGCGATTCCAAGATACCTCTTGAAATCTGTTTCCTGCTATTTTGCCTCACTTTCAAGTCCGCCTCGTTGACTTCCCTCAACAGATTTTTGGACGATAGTTGTCCTTTATCACTCTGCCAGTTTGTGAATTGCTGTGCCCCTGAGCTCCATTTCTCAACTCGTTTTTTGGGAGCTGAACGCCAGTCCAAAATTTTGGATCATGTCCTATACTGGTTCCCGGTGGGTGGCTGAGACTTTGGTTAATTCTTCTTCCTGCCGGGAAATTAGAGTGACATGTGCCCGTCCAAATGCCTAACAGCTACTCTCTCATGGGTTCTCCCTCGTCCCTTCCATCCTCTGCCAAATTGGGAACCTGTGCAAACCAGGAGGTTAAAGGGCCTGTCTCTCCAAGTTGGGAGATTGATAGTAAGGCAGTTGGAAAGTCAAACTGGAGCACCAGGAGAGGGACTATTCGTTGAGTTTTAGAAACCTTTCGTATTCACAGTGTGTCCATTCTCTAGGTTTCCTGTACATGTTATAGCTGTAGTAATATTCCCTTGAACCTGGAGAGTTGGGACCCATGGAATGGGGGCCATGCATTATTGCTTGAAAGGGTCTGCATTTGCTCACCCAATCTCACCAATCCTCTCAGTCCCAAGTGTCCAGCCTTATGCCACATCCAGCTGTCATTGTAGATAGGGTCTTTCCAGGTTTCCTCAGACACCCTGAAGGAATTGTAAAGAATTTCCCTGTTTTTTGGTTTTGCTTTTGAAATTCCTTTTTAGAGTGGGTTTGAGCTGATTCTCGCTGCCATGTTTATGCCACTCTAGACACACTTGTTCTCCTTATGGAGTCATATCAATACATAGATTTTAAGATTCTTACTAGTCAGATATATTCCTCTGCGGGAAATATGGGGTTTTGAGTCTCTTTCACTGAGGAAGGTGTAGGTCTTGTCTATTCCAAAGTTGGTTTTTGGAACGGTCCCTGTGCTTATATCAAACTCTGGTTTTATGCATCACCCCACCTCTCCATCCCCTTTAGGCAGGCATAAGAGTGTTTTCTAAATGTGAGACTCTGTTCTCTTTCCTAACTCAGTTCACGTGTAGCCATGTTTACAGGATCTTCATAAGTGATATCTTATGATAAGTTTCTTTTTCTGTGTGACTTATTTCACTTAGAATCATCGTACCTGAATCCACTCACTTTGCTGCTACTGGTCTTATGACATTGATTTCATGGCTTATGAATATTCCATCGTACGTAAGTACCACAATGTTTTGAACCATTTTTATATTTCCTGGGATATTTAAGGTGTACCCAAGTTGAGGTTCTTATAGTCAGTGCAGCCCTAAATTTGGAGGTGGCTCTTTCTTATTGATTTTCAGTTTTCCCAAGGTATATTCCCTAGACAGGAAGTGGCCTTGGCTCTGTAGCTCTGTTGTTTACTTGTTTAAGGGAACACAATGCACTCCTCCAGTGAGGCAGTTGGCAATTTACATCCCGCCCATCAGCATAACAAGGCTCCCTGTTCTCCAGGGCCTGTCTTGCCTTTCTGGTTTTTACACATTTTGTGGATGTCCCTTTTGACCAGTGGGAAGTGATACTTCTTTGTAGTGCAGATTTGCATTGCCCGCTTGCTTGCTTGGCCAAAAAGGGCGTATGCGTTTTCTCCTGAATATATTCAGGAGAAAACACATACGCCCTTTTTGGCCAAGTGCATCATTGTCCAAGTTGTGCCCCTCTTCCTGTGCTTTACAGGCGATTCCAAGGTACCTCTTGAAATCTGTTTCCTGCTATTTTGCCTCACTTTCAAGTCCGCCTCGTTGACTTCCCTCAACAGATTTTTGGACGATAGTTGTCCTTTATCACTCTGCCAGTTTGTGAATTGCTGTGCCCCTGAGCTCCATTTCTCAACTCGTTTTTTGGGAGCTGAACGCCAGTCCAAAATTTTGGATCATGTCCTATACTGGTTCCCGGTGGGTGGCTGAGACTTTGGTTAATTCTTCTTCCTGCCGGGAAATTAGAGTGACATGTGCCCGTCCAAATGCCTAACAGCTACTCTCTCATGGGTTCTCCCTCGTCCCTTCCATCCTCTGCCAAATTGGGAACCTGTGCAAACCAGGAGGTTAAAGGGCCTGTCTCTCCAAGTTGGGAGGTTGATAGTAAGGCAGTTGGAAAGTCAAACTGGAGCACCAGGAGAGGGACTATTCGTTGAGTTTTAGAAACCTTTCGTATTCACAGTGTGTACATTCTCTAGGTTTCCTGTACATGTTATAGCTGTAGTAATATTCCCTTCAACCTGGAGAGTTGGGACCCATGGAATGGGGGCCATGCATTATTGCTTGAAAGGGTCTGCATTTGCTCACCCAATCTCACCAATCCTCTCAGTCCCAAGTGTCCAGCCTTATGCCACATCCAGCTGTCATTGTAGATAGGGTCTTTCCAGGTTTCCTCACACACCCTGAAGGAATTGTAAAGAATTTCCCCGTTTTTTGGTTTTCCTTTTGAAATTCCTTTTTATAGTGAGTTTGAGCTGATTCTCGCTGCCATGTTTATGCCACTCTAGACACACTTGTTTGCCTTATGGAGTCATATCAATACATAGGTTTTAAGATTCTTACTAGTCAGATATATTCCTCTGCGGGAAATATGGGGTTTTGAGTCTCTTTCACTGAGGAAGGTGTAGGTCTTGTCTATTCCAAAGTTGGTTTTTGGAACGGTCCCTGTGCTTATATCAAACTCTGGTTTTATGCATCACCCCACCTCTCCATCCCCTTAATGCAGGCATAAGAGTGTTTTCTAAATGTGAGACTCTGTTCTCTTTCCTAACTCAGTTCACGTGTAGCCATGTTTACAGGATCTTCATAAGTGATATCTTATGATAAGTTTCTTTTTCTGTGTGACTTATTTGACTTAGAATCATCGTACCTGAATCCACTCACTTTGCTGCTACTGGTCTTATGACATTGATTTCATGGCTTATGAATATTCCATCGTACGTAAGTACCACAATGTTTTGAACCATTTTTATATTTCCTGGGATATTTAAGGTGTACCCAAGTTGAGGTTCTTGTAGTCAGTGCAGCCCTAAATTTGGAGGTGGCTCTTTCTTATTGATTTTCAGTTTTCCCAAGGTATATTCCCTAGACTGGAAGTGGCCTTGGCTCTGTAGCTCTGTTGTTTACTTGTTTTAGGGAACACAATGCACTCCTCCAGTGAGGCAGTTGGCAATTTACATCCCGCCCATCAGCATAACAAGGCTCCCTGTTCTCCAGGGCCTGTCTTGCCTTTCTGGTTTTTACACATTTTGTGGATGTCCCTTTTGACCGGTGGGAAGTGATACTTCTTTGTAGTGCAGATTTGCATTGCCCGCTTGCTTGCTTGGCCAAAAAGGGCGTATGCATTTTCTCCTGAATATATTCAGGAGAAAACGCATACGCCCTTTTTGGCCAAGTGCATCATTGTCCAAGTTGTGCCCCTCTTCCTGTGCTTTACAGGCGATTCCAAGGTACCTCTTGAAATCTGTTTCCTGCTATTTTGCCTCACTTTCAAGTCCGCCTCGTTGACTTCCCTCAACAGATTTTTGGACGATAGTTGTTCTTTATCACTCTGCCAGTTTGTGAATTGCTGTGCCCCTGAGCTCCATTTCTCAACTCTTTTTTTGTGAGCTGAACGCAAGTCCAAAATTTTGGATCATGTCCTATACTGGTTCCCGGTGGGTGGCTGAGACTTTGGTTAATTCTTCTTCCTGCCGGGAAATTAGAGTGACATGTGCCCTTCCAAATGCCTAACAGCTACTCTCTCATGGGCTCTCCCTCGTCCCATCCATCCTCTGCCAAATTGGGAACCTGTGCAAACCAGGAGGTTAAAGGGCCTGTCTCTCCAAGTTGGGAGATTGATAGTAAGGCAGTTGGAAAGTCAAACTGGAGCACCAGGAGAGGGACTATTCGTTGAGTTTTAGAAACCTTTCTTATTCACAGTGTGTCCATTCTCTAGGTTTCCTGTACATGTTATAGCTGTAGTAATATTCCCTTCAACCTGGAGAGTTGGGACCCATGGAATGGGGGCCATGCATTATTGCTTGAAAGGGTCTGCATTTGCTCACCCAATCTCACCAATCCTCTCAGTCCCAAGTGTCCAGCCTTATGCCACATCCAGCTGTCATTGTAGATAGGGTCTTTCCAGGTTTCCTCAGACACCCTGAAGGAATTGTAAAGAATTTCCCTGTTTTTTGGTTTTGCTTTTGAAATTCCTTTTTAGAGTGGGTTTGAGCTGATTCTCGCTGCCATGTTTATGCCACTCTAGACACACTTGATTCCCTTATGGAGTCATATCAATACATAGATTTTAAGATTCTTACTAGTCAGATATATTCCTCTGCGGGAAATATGGGGTTTTGAGTCTCTTTCACTGAGGAAGGTGTAGGTCTTGTCTATTCCAAAGTTGGTTTTTGGAACGGTCCCTGTGCTTATATCAAACTCTGGTTTTATGCATCACCCCACCTCTCCATCCCATTAATGCAGGCATAAGAGTGTTTTCTAAATGTGAGACTCTGTTCTCTTTCCTAACTCTGTTCACATGTAGCCATGTTTACAGGATCTTCATAAGTGATATCTTATGATAAGTTTCTTTTTCTGTGTGACTTATTTCACTTAGAATCATCGTACCTGAATCCACTCACTTTGCTGCTACTGGTCTTATGACATTGATTTCATGGCTGAGGGATATTCCATCGTATGTAAGTACCACAATGTTTTGAACCATTTTTATATTTCCTGGGATATTTAAGGTGTACCCAAGTTGAGGTTCTTATAGTCAGTGCAGCCCTAAATTTGGAGGTGGCTCTTTCTTATTGATTTTCAGTTTTCCCAAGGTATATTCCCTAGACAGGAAGTGGCCTTGGCTCTGTAGCTCTGTTGTTTACTTGTTTTAGGGAACACAATGCACTCCTCCAGTGAGGCAGTTGGCAATTTACATCCCGCCCATCAGCATAACAAGGCTCCCTGTTCTCCAGGGCCTGTCTTGCCTTTCTGGTTTTTACACATTTTGTGGATGTCCCTTTTGACCGGTGGGAAGTGATACTTCTTTGTAGTGCAGTTTTGCATTGCCCGCTTGCTTGCTTGGCCAAAAAGGGCGTATGCGTTTTCTCCTGAATATATTCAGGAGAAAACACATCCGCCCTTTTTGGCCAAGTGCATCATTGTCCAAGTTGTGCCCCTCTTCCTGTGCTTTACAGGCGATTCCAAGATACCTCTTGAAATCTGTTTCCTGCTATTTTGCCTCACTTTCAAGTCCGCCTCGTTGACTTCCCTCAACAGATTTTTGGACGATAGTTGTCCTTTATCACTCTGCCAGTTTGTGAATTGCTGTGCCCCTGAGCTCCATTTCTCAACTCGTTTTTTGGGAGCTGAACGCCAGTCCAAAATTTTGGATCATGTCCTATACTGGTTCCCGGTGGGTGGCTGAGACTTTGGTTAATTCTTCTTCCTGCCGGGAAATTAGAGTGACATGTGCCCGTCCAAATGCCTAACAGCTACTCTCTCATGGGTTCTCCCTCGTCCCTTCCATCCTCTGCCAAATTGGGAACCTGTGCAAACCAGGAGGTTAAAGGGCCTGTCTCTCCAAGTTGGGAGATTGATAGTAAGGCAGTTGGAAAGTCAAACTGGAGCACCAGGAGAGGGACTATTCGTTGAGTTTTAGAAACCTTTCGTATTCACAGTGTGTCCATTCTCTAGGTTTCCTGTACATGTTATAGCTGTAGTAATATTCCCTTCAACCTGGAGAGTTGGGACCCATGGAATGGGGGCCATGCATTATTGCTTGAAAGGGTCTGCATTTGCTCACCCAATCTCACCAATCCTCTCAGTACCAAGTGTCCAGCCTTATGCCACATCCAGCTGTCATTGTAGATAGGGTCTTTCCAGGTTTCCTCAGACACCCTGAAGGAATTGTAAAGAATTTACCTGTTTTTTGGTTTTGCTTTTGAAATTCCTTTTTAGAGTGGGTTTGAGCTGATTCTCGCTGCCATGTTTATGCCACTCTAGACACACTTGTTCTCCTTATGGAGTCATATCAATACATAGATTTTAAGATTCTTACTAGTCAGATATATTCCTCTGCGGGAAATATGGGGTTTTGAGTCTCTTTCACTGAGGAAGGTGTAGGTCTTGTCTATTCCAAAGTTGGTTTTTGGAACGGTCCCTGTGCTTATATCAAACTCTGGTTTTATGCATCACCCCACCTCTCCATCCCCTTTATGCAGGCATAAGAGTGTTTTCTAAATGTGAGACTCTGTTCTCTTTCCTAACTCAGTTCACGTGTAGCCATGTTTACAGGATCTTCATAAGTGATATCTTATGATAAGTTTCTTTTTCTGTGTGACTTATTTCACTTAGAATCATCGTACCTGAATCCACTCACTTTGCTGCTACTGGTCTTATGACATTGATTTCATGGCTGAGGGATATTCCATCGTACGTAAGTACCACAATGTTTTGAACCATTTTTATATTTCCTGGGATATTTAAGGTGTACCCAAGTTGAGGTTCTTATAGTCAGTGCAGCCCTAAATTTGGAGGTGGCTCTTTCTTATTGATTTTCAGTTTTCCCAAGGTATATTCCCTAGACAGGAAGTGGCCTTGGCTCTGTAGCTCTGTTGTTTACTTGTTTTAGGGAACACAATGCACTCCTCCAGTGAGGCAGTTGGCAATTTACATCCCGCCCATCAGCATAACAAGGCTCCCTGTTCTCCAGGGCCTGTCTTGCCTTTCTGGTTTTTACACATTTTGTGGATGTCCCTTTTGACCGGTGGGAAGTGATACTTCTTTGTAGTGCAGATTTGCATTGCCCGCTTGCTTGCTTGGCCAAAAAGGGCGTATGCGTTTTCTCCTGAATATATTCAGGAGAAAACACATACGCCCTTTTTGGCCAAGTGCATCATTGTCCAAGTTGTGCCCCTCTTCCTGTGCTTTACAGGCGATTCCAAGGTACCTCTTGAAATCTGTTTCCTGCTATTTTGCCTCACTTTCAAGTCCGCCTCGTTGACTTCCCTCAACAGATTTTTGGACGATAGTTGTCCTTTATCACTCTGCCAGTTTGTGAATTGCTGTGCCCCTGAGCTCCATTTCTCAACTCGTTTTTTGGGAGCTGAACGCCAGTCCAAAATTTTGGA
Organism: Mesoplodon densirostris; assembly: GCF_025265405.1. Lineage (NCBI taxonomy): Eukaryota > Metazoa > Chordata > Mammalia > Artiodactyla > Ziphiidae > Mesoplodon > Mesoplodon densirostris. Next base: position 8,066,323 of record NW_026778195.1, on the reverse strand, counting down.
TCATGTCCTATACTGGTTCCCGGTGGGTGGCTGAGACTTTGGTTAATTCTTCTTCCTGCCGGGAAATTAGAGTGACATGTGCCCGTCCAAATGCCTAACAGCTACTCTCTCATGGGTTCTCCCTCGTCCCTTCCATCCTCTGCCAAATTGGGAACCTGTGCAAACCAGGAGGTTAAAGGGCCTGTCTCTCCAAGTTGGGAGATTGATAGTAAGGCAGTTGGAAAGTCAAACTGGAGCACCAGGAGAGGGACTATTCGTTGAGTTTTAGAAACCTTTCGTATTCACAGTGTGTACATTCTCTAGGTTTCCTGTACATGTTATAACTGTAGTAATATTCCCTTCAACCTGGAGAGTTGGGACCCATGGAATGGGGGCCATGCATTATTGCTTGAAAGGGTCTGCATTTGCTCACCCAATCTCACCAATCCTCTCAGTACCAAGTGTCCAGCCTTATGCCACATCCAGCTGTCATTGTAGATAGGGTCTTTCCAGGTTTCCTCACACACCCTGAAGGAATTGTAAAGAATTTCCCTGTTTTTTGGTTTTCCTTTTGAAATTCCTTTTTATAGTGAGTTTGAGCTGATTCTCGCTGCCATGTTTATGCCACTCTAGACACACTTGTTTGCCTTATGGAGTCATATCAATACATAGGTTTTAAGATTCTTACTAGTCAGATATATTCCTCTGCGGGAAATATGGGGTTTTGAGTCTCTTTCACTGAGGAAGGTGTAGGTCTTGTCTATTCCACAGTTGGTTTTTGGAACGGTCCCTGTGCTTATATCAAACTCTGGTTTTATGCATCACCCCACCTCTCCATCCCCTTAATGCAGGCATAAGAGTGTTTTCTAAATGTGAGACTCTGTTCTCTTTCCTAACTCAGTTCACGTGTAGCCATGTTTACAGGATCTTCATAAGTGATATCTTATGATAAGTTTCTTTTTCTGTGTGACTTATTTCACTTAGAATCATCGTACCTGAATCCACTCACTTTGCTGCTACTGGTCTTATGACATTGATGTCATGGCTGAGGGATATTCCATCGTACATAAGTACCACAATGTTTTGAACCATTTTTATATTTCCTGGGATATTTAAGGTGTACCCAAGTTGAGGTTCTTATAGTCAGTGCAGCCCTAAATTTGGAGGTGGCTCTTTCTTATTGATTTTCAGTTTTCCCAAGGTATATTCCCTAGACAGGAAGTGGCCTTGGCTCTGTAGCTCTGTTGTTTACTTGTTTTAGGGAACACAATGCACTCCTCCAGTGAGGCAGTTGGCAATTTACATCCCGCCCATCAGCATAACAAGGCTCCCTGTTCTCCAGGGCCTGTCTTGCCTTTCTGGTTTTTACACATTTTGTGGATGTCCCTTTTGACCGGTGGGAAGTGATACTTCTTTGTAGTGCAGATTTGCATTGCCTGCTTGCTTGCTTGGCCAAAAAGGGCGTATGCGTTTTCTCCTGAATATATTCAGGAGAAAACACATACGCCCTTTTTGGCCAAGTGCATCATTGTCCAAGTTGTGCCCCTCTTCCTGTGCTTTACAGGCGATTCCAAGGTACCTCTTGAAATCTGTTTCCTGCTATTTTGCCTCACTTTCAAGTCCGCCTCGTTGACTTCCCTCAACAGATTTTTGGATGATAGTTGTTCTTTATCACTCTGCCAGTTTGTGAATTGCTGTGCCCCTGAGCTCCATTTCTCAACTCTTTTTTTGTGAGCTGAACGCAAGTCCAAAATTTTGGATCATGTCCTATACTGGTTCCCGGTGGGTGGCTGAGACTTTGGTTAATTCTTCTTCCTGCCGGGAAATTAGAGTGACATGTGCCCTTCCAAATGCCTAACAGCTACTCTCTCAGGGGCTCTCCCTCGTCCCATCCATCCTCTGCCAAATTGGGAACCTGTGCAAACCAGGAGGTTAAAGGGCCTGTCTCTCCAAGTTGGGAGATTGATAGTAAGGCAGTTGGAAAGTCAAACTGGAGCACCAGGAGAGGGACTATTCGTTGAGTTTTAGAAACCTTTCGTATTCACAGTGTGTCCATTCTCTAGGTTTCCTGTACATGTTATAGCTGTAGTAATATTCCCTTGAACCTGGAGAGTTGGGACCCATGGAATGGGGGCCATGCATTATTGCTTGAAAGGGTCTGCATTTGCTCACCCAATCTCACCAATCCTCTCAGTCCCAAGTGTCCAGCCTTATGCCACATCCAGCTGTCATTGTAGATAGGGTCTTTCCAGGTTTCCTCAGACACCCTGAAGGAATTGTAAAGAATTTCCCTGTTTTTTGGTTTTGCTTTTGAAATTCCTTTTTAGAGTGGGTTTGAGCTGATTCTCGCTGCCATGTTTATGCCACTCTAGACACACTTGTTCTCCTTATGGAGTCATATCAATACATAGATTTTAAGATTCTTACTAGTCAGATATATTCCTCTGCGGGAAATATGGGGTTTTGAGTCTCTTTCACTGAGGAAGGTGTAGGTCTTGTCTATTCCAAAGTTGGTTTTTGGAACGGTCCCTGTGCTTATATCAAACTCTGGTTTTATGCATCACCCCACCTCTCCATCCCATTAATGCAGGCATAAGAGTGTTTTCTAAATGTGAGACTCTGTTCTCTTTCCTAACTCTGTTCACATGTAGCCATGTTTACAGGATCTTCATAAGTGATATCTTATGATAAGTTTCTTTTTCTGTGTGACTTATTTCACTTAGAATCATCGTACCTGAATCCACTCACTTTGCTGCTACTGGTCTTATGACATTGATTTCATGGCTGAGGGATATTCCATCATATGTAAGTACCACAATGTTTTGAACCATTTTTATATTTCCTGGGATATTTAAGGTGTACCCAAGTTGAGGTTCTTGTAGTCAGTGCAGCCCTAAATTTGGAGGTGGCTCTTTCTTATTGATTTTCAGTTTTCCCAAGGTATATTCCCTAGACAGGAAGTGGCCTTGGCTCTGTAGCTCTGTTGTTTACTTGTTTTAGGGAACACAATGCACTCCTCCAGTGAGGCAGTTGGCAATTTACATCCCGCCCATCAGCATAACAAGGCTCCCTGTTCTCCAGGGCCTGTCTTGCCTTTCTGGTTTTTACACATTTTGTGGATGTCCCTTTTGACCGGTGGGAAGTGATACTTCTTTGTAGTGCAGATTTGCATTGCCCGCTTGCTTGCTTGGCCAAAAAGGGCGTATGCGTTTTCTCCTGAATATATTCAGGAGAAAACACATCCGCCCTTTTTGGCCAAGTGCATCATTGTCCAAGTTGTGCCCCTCTTCCTGTGCTTTACAGGCGATTCCAAGATACCTCTTGAAATCTGTTTCCTGCTATTTTGCCTCACTTTCAAGTCCGCCTCGTTGACTTCCCTCAACAGATTTTTGGACGATAGTTGTCCTTTATCACTCTGCCAGTTTGTGAATTGCTGTGCCCCTGAGCTCCATTTCTCAACTCGTTTTTTGGGAGCTGAACGCCAGTCCAAAATTTTGGATCATGTCCTATACTGGTTCCCGGTGGGTGGCTGAGACTTTGGTTAATTCTTCTTCCTGCCGGGAAATTAGAGTGACATGTGCCCGTCCAAATGCCTAACAGCTACTCTCTCATGGGTTCTCCCTCGTCCCTTCCATCCTCTGCCAAATTGGGAACCTGTGCAAACCAGGAGGTTAAAGGGCCTGTCTCTCCAAGTTGGGAGATTGATAGTAAGGCAGTTGGAAAGTCAAACTGGAGCACCAGGAGAGGGACTATTCGTTGAGTTTTAGAAACCTTTCGTATTCACAGTGTGTCCATTCTCTAGGTTTCCTGTACATGTTATAGCTGTAGTAATATTCCCTTGAACCTGGAGAGTTGGGACCCATGGAATGGGGGCCATGCATTATTGCTTGAAAGGGTCTGCATTTGCTCACCCAATCTCACCAATCCTCTCAGTCCCAAGTGTCCAGCCTTATGCCACATCCAGCTGTCATTGTAGATAGGGTCTTTCCAGGTTTCCTCAGACACCCTGAAGGAATTGTAAAGAATTTCCCTGTTTTTTGCTTTTGCTTTTGAAATTCCTTTTTAGAGTGGGTTTGAGCTGATTCTCGCTGCCATGTTTATGCCACTCTAGACACACTTGATTCCCTTATGGAGTCATATCAATACATAGATTTTAAGATTCTTACTAGTCAGATATATTCCTCTGCGGGAAATATGGGGTTTTGAGTCTCTTTCACTGAGGAAGGTGTAGGTCTTGTCTATTCCAAAGTTGGTTTTTGGAACGGTCCCTGTGCTTATATCAAACTCTGGTTTTATGCATCAGCCCACCTCTCCATCCCCTTAATGCAGGCATAAGAGTGTTTTCTAAATGTGAGACTCTGTTCTCTTTCCTAACTCTGTTCACATGTAGCCATGTTTACAGGATCTTCATAAGTGATATCTTATGATAAGTTTCTTTTTCTGTGTGACTTATTTCACTTAGAATCATCGTACCTGAATCCACTCACTTTGCTGCTACTGGTCTTATGACATTGATGTCATGGCTGAGGGATATTCCATCGTATGTAAGTACCACAATGTTTTGAACCATTTTTATATTTCCTGGGATATTTAAGGTGTACCCAAGTTGAGGTTCTTATAGTCAGTGCAGCCCTAAATTTGGAGGTGGCTCTTTCTTATTGATTTTCAGTTTTCCCAAGGTATATTCCCTAGACAGGAAGTGGCCTTGGCTCTGTAGCTCTGTTGTTTACTTGTTTTAGGGAACACAATGCACTCCTCCAGTGAGGCAGTTGGCAATTTACATCCCGCCCATCAGCATAACAAGGCTCCCTGTTCTCCAGGGCCTGTCTTGCCTTTCTGGTTTTTACACATTTTGTGGATGTCCCTTTTGACCGGTGGGAAGTGATACTTCTTTGTAGTGCAGATTTGCATTGCCCGCTTGCTTGCTTGGCCAAAAAGGGCGTATGCGTTTTCTCCTGAATATATTCAGGAGAAAACACATACGCCCTTTTTGGCCAAGTGCATCATTGTCCAAGTTGTGCCCCTCTTCCTGTGCTTTACAGGCGATTCCAAGATACCTCTTGAAATCTGTTTCCTGCTATTTTGCCTCACTTTCAAGTCCGCCTCGTTGACTTCCCTCAACAGATTTTTGGACGATAGTTGTCCTTTATCACTCTGCCAGTTTGTGAATTGCTGTGCCCCTGAGCTCCATTTCTCAACTCGTTTTTTGGGAGCTGAACGCCAGTCCAAAATTTTGGATCATGTCCTATACTGGTTCCCGGTGGGTGGCTGAGACTTTGGTTAATTCTTCTTCCTGCCGGGAAATTAGAGTGACATGTGCCCGTCCAAATGCCTAACAGCTACTCTCTCATGGGTTCTCCCTCGTCCCTTCAATCCTCTGCCAAATTGGGAACCTGTGCAAACCAGGAGGTTAAAGGGCCTGTCTCTCCAAGTTGGGAGATTGATAGTAAGGCAGTTGGAAAGTCAAACTGGAGCACCAGGAGAGGGACTATTCGTTGAGTTTTAGAAACCTTTCTTATTCACAGTGTGTCCATTCTCTAGGTTTCCTGTACATGTTATAGCTGTAGTAATATTCCCTTCAACCTGGAGAGTTGGGACCCATGGAATGGGGGCCATGCATTATTGCTTGAAAGGGTCTGCATTTGCTCACCCAATCTCACCAATCCTCTCAGTCCCAAGTGTCCAGCCTTATGCCACATCCAGCTGTCATTGTAGATAGGGTCTTTCCAGGATTCCTCAGACACCCTGAAGGAATTGTAAAGAATTTCCCTGTTTTTTGGTTTTGCTTTTGAAATTCCTTTTTAGAGTGGGTTTGAGCTGATTCTCGCTGCCATGTTTATGCCACTCTAGACACACTTGTTCTCCTTATGGAGTCATATCAATACATAGATTTTAAGATTCTTACTAGTCAGATATATTCCTCTGCGGGAAATATGGGGTTTTGAGTCTCTTTCACTGAGGAAGGTGTAGGTCTTGTCTATTCCAAAGTTGGTTTTTGGAACGGTCCCTGTGCTTATATCAAACTCTGGTTTTATGCATCACCCCACCTCTCCATTCCCTTTAGGCAGGCATAAGAGTGTTTTCTAAATGTGAGACTCTGTTCTCTTTCCTAACTCAGTTCACGTGTAGCCATGTTTACAGGATCTTCATAAGTGATATCTTATGATAAGTTTCTTTTTCTGTGTGACTTATTTCACTTAGAATCATCGTACCTGAATCCACTCACTTTGCTGCTACTGGTCTTATGACATTGATTTCATGGCTGATGAATATTCCATCGTATGTAAGTACCACAATGTTTTGAACCATTTTTATATTTCCTGGGATATTTAAGGTGTACCCAAGTTGAGGTTCTTGTAGTCAGTGCAGCCCTAAATTTGGAGGTGGCTCTTTCTTATTGATTTTCAGTTTTCCCAAGGTATATTCCCTAGACTGGAAGTGGCTTTGGCTCTGTAGCTCTGTTGTTTACTTGTTTTAGGGAACACAATGCACTCCTCCAGTGAGGCAGTTGGCAATTTACATCCCGCCCATCAGCATAACAAGGCTCCCTGTTCTCCAGGGCCTGTCTTGCCTTTCTGGTTTTTACACATTTTGTGGATGTCCCTTTTGACCGGTGGGAAGTGATACTTCTTTGTAGTGCAGATTTGCATTGCCCGCTTGCTTGCTTGGCCAAAAAGGGCGTATGCGTTTTCTCCTGAATATATTCAGGAGAAAACGCATACTCCCTTTTTGGCCAAGTGCATCATTGTCCAAGTTGTGCCCCTCTTCCTGTGCTTTACAGGCGATTCCAAGGTACCTCTTGAAATCTGTTTCCTGCTATTTTGCCTCACTTTCAAGTCCGCCTCGTTGACTTCCCTCAACAGATTTTTGGACGATAGTTGTTCTTTATCACTCTGCCAGTTTGTGAATTGCTGTGCCCCTGAGCTCCATTTCTCAACTCTTTTTTTGTGAGCTGAACGCAAGTCCAAAATTTTGGATCATGTCCTATACTGGTTCCCGGTGGGTGGCTGAGACTTTGGTTAATTCTTCTTCCTGCCGGGAAATTAGAGTGACATGTGCCCTTCCAAATGCCTAACAGCTACTCTCTCAGGGGCTCTCCTTCGTCCCATCCATCCTCTGCCAAATTGGGAACCTGTGCAAACCAGGAGGTTAAAGGGCCTGTCTCTCCAAGTTGGGAGATTGATAGTAAGGCAGTTGGAAAGTCAAACTGGAGCACCAGGAGAGGGACTATTCGTTGAGTTTTAGAAACCTTTCTTATTCACAGTGTGTACATTCTCTAGGTTTCCTGTACATGTTATAGCTGTAGTAATATTCCCTTGAACCTGGAGAGTTGGGACCCATGGAATGGGGGCCATGCATTATTGCTTGAAAGGGTCTGCATTTGCTCACCCAATCTCACCAATCCTCTCAGTCCCAAGTGTCCATCCTTATGCCACATCCAGCTGTCATTGTAGATAGGGTCTTTCCAGGTTTCCTCAGACACCCTGAAGGAATTGTAAAGAATTTCCCTGTTTTTTGGTTTTGCTTTTGAAATTCCTTTTTAGAGTGGGTTTGAGCTGATTCTCGCTGCCATGTTTATGCCACTCTAGACACACTTGTTCTCCTTATGGAGTCATATCAATACATAGATTTTAAGATTCTTACTAGTCAGATATATTCCTCTGCGGGAAATATGGGGTTTTGAGTCTCTTTCACTGAGGAAGGTGTAGGTCTTGTCTATTCCAAAGTTGGTTTTTGGAACGGTCCCTGTGCTTATATCAAACTCTGGTTTTATGCATCACCCCACCTCTCCATCCCATTAATGCAGGCATAAGAGTGTTTTCTAAATGTGAGACTCTGTTCTCTTTCCTAACTCTGTTCACATGTAGCCATGTTTACAGGATCTTCATAAGTGATATCTTATGATAAGTTTCTTTTTCTGTGTGACTTATTTCACTTAGAATCATCGTACCTGAATCCACTCACTTTGCTGCTACTGGTCTTATGACATTGATTTCATGGCTGAGGGATATTCCATCGTATGTAAGTACCACAATGTTTTGAACCATTTTTATATTTCCTGGGATATTTAAGGTGTACCCAAGTTGAGGTTCTTATAGTCAGTGCAGCCCTAAATTTGGAGGTGGCTCTTTCTTATTGATTTTCAGTTTTCCCAAGGTATATTCCCTAGACAGGAAGTGGCCTTGGCTCTGTAGCTCTGTTTTTTACTTGTTTTAGGGAACACAATGCACTCCTCCAGTGAGGCAGTTGGCAATTTACATCCCGCCCATCAGCATAACAAGGCTCCCTGTTCTCCAGGGCCTGTCTTGCCTTTCTGGTTTTTACACATTTTGTGGATGTCCCTTTTGACCGGTGGGAAGTGATACTTCTTTGTAGTGCAGATTTGCATTGCCCGCTTGCTTGCTTGGCCAAAAAGGGCGTATGCGTTTTCTCCTGAATATATTCAGGAGAAAACACATCCGCCCTTTTTGGCCAAGTGCATCATTGTCCAAGTTGTGCCCCTCTTCCTGTGCTTTACAGGCGATTCCAAGATACCTCTTGAAATCTGTTTCCTGCTATTTTGCCTCACTTTCAAGTCCGCCTCGTTGACTTCCCTCAACAGATTTTTGGACGATAGTTGTCCTTTATCACTCTGCCAGTTTGTGAATTGCTGTGCCCCTGAGCTCCATTTCTCAACTCGTTTTTTGGGAGCTGAACGCCAGTCCAAAATTTTGGATCATGTCCTATACTGGTTCCCGGTGGGTGGCTGAGACTTTGGTTAATTCTTCTTCCTGCCGGGAAATTAGAGTGACATGTGCCCGTCCAAATGCCTAACAGCTACTCTCTCATGGGTTCTCCCTCGTCCCTTCCATCCTCTGCCAAATTGGGAACCTGTGCAAACCAGGAGGTTAAAGGGCCTGTCTCTCCAAGTTGGGAGATTGATAGTAAGGCAGTTGGAAAGTCAAACTGGAGCACCAGGAGAGGGACTATTCGTTGAGTTTTAGAAACCTTTCGTATTCACAGTGTGTCCATTCTCTAGGTTTCCTGTACATGTTATAGCTGTAGTAATATTCCCTTGAACCTGGAGAGTTGGGACCCATGGAATGGGGGCCATGCATTATTGCTTGAAAGGGTCTGCATTTGCTCACCCAATCTCACCAATCCTCTCAGTCCCAAGTGTCCAGCCTTATGCCACATCCAGCTGTCATTGTAGATAGGGTCTTTCCAGGTTTCCTCAGACACCCTGAAGGAATTGTAAAGAATTTCCCTGTTTTTTGGTTTTGCTTTTGAAATTCCTTTTTAGAGTGGGTTTGAGCTGATTCTCGCTGCCATGTTTATGCCACTCTAGACACACTTGTTCTCCTTATGGAGTCATATCAATACATAGATTTTAAGATTCTTACTAGTCAGATATATTCCTCTGCGGGAAATATGGGGTTTTGAGTCTCTTTCACTGAGGAAGGTGTAGGTCTTGTCTATTCCAAAGTTGGTTTTTGGAACGGTCCCTGTGCTTATATCAAACTCTGGTTTTATGCATCACCCCACCTCTCCATCCCCTTTAGGCAGGCATAAGAGTGTTTTCTAAATGTGAGACTCTGTTCTCTTTCCTAACTCAGTTCACGTGTAGCCATGTTTACAGGATCTTCATAAGTGATATCTTATGATAAGTTTCTTTTTCTGTGTGACTTATTTCACTTAGAATCATCGTACCTGAATCCACTCACTTTGCTGCTACTGGTCTTATGACATTGATTTCATGGCTTATGAATATTCCATCGTACGTAAGTACCACAATGTTTTGAACCATTTTTATATTTCCTGGGATATTTAAGGTGTACCCAAGTTGAGGTTCTTATAGTCAGTGCAGCCCTAAATTTGGAGGTGGCTCTTTCTTATTGATTTTCAGTTTTCCCAAGGTATATTCCCTAGACAGGAAGTGGCCTTGGCTCTGTAGCTCTGTTGTTTACTTGTTTAAGGGAACACAATGCACTCCTCCAGTGAGGCAGTTGGCAATTTACATCCCGCCCATCAGCATAACAAGGCTCCCTGTTCTCCAGGGCCTGTCTTGCCTTTCTGGTTTTTACACATTTTGTGGATGTCCCTTTTGACCAGTGGGAAGTGATACTTCTTTGTAGTGCAGATTTGCATTGCCCGCTTGCTTGCTTGGCCAAAAAGGGCGTATGCGTTTTCTCCTGAATATATTCAGGAGAAAACACATACGCCCTTTTTGGCCAAGTGCATCATTGTCCAAGTTGTGCCCCTCTTCCTGTGCTTTACAGGCGATTCCAAGATACCTCTTGAAATCTGTTTCCTGCTATTTTGCCTCACTTTCAAGTCCGCCTCGTTGACTTCCCTCAACAGATTTTTGGACGATAGTTGTCCTTTATCACTCTGCCAGTTTGTGAATTGCTGTGCCCCTGAGCTCCATTTCTCAACTCGTTTTTTGGGAGCTGAACGCCAGTCCAAAATTTTGGATCATGTCCTATACTGGTTCCCGGTGGGTGGCTGAGACTTTGGTTAATTCTTCTTCCTGCCGGGAAATTAGAGTGACATGTGCCCGTCCAAATGCCTAACAGCTACTCTCTCATGGGTTCTCCCTCGTCCCTTCCATCCTCTGCCAAATTGGGAACCTGTGCAAACCAGGAGGTTAAAGGGCCTGTCTCTCCAAGTTGGGAGGTTGATAGTAAGGCAGTTGGAAAGTCAAACTGGAGCACCAGGAGAGGGACTATTCGTTGAGTTTTAGAAACCTTTCGTATTCACAGTGTGTACATTCTCTAGGTTTCCTGTACATGTTATAGCTGTAGTAATATTCCCTTCAACCTGGAGAGTTGGGACCCATGGAATGGGGGCCATGCATTATTGCTTGAAAGGGTCTGCATTTGCTCACCCAATCTCACCAATCCTCTCAGTCCCAAGTGTCCAGCCTTATGCCACATCCAGCTGTCATTGTAGATAGGGTCTTTCCAGGTTTCCTCACACACCCTGAAGGAATTGTAAAGAATTTCCCCGTTTTTTGGTTTTCCTTTTGAAATTCCTTTTTATAGTGAGTTTGAGCTGATTCTCGCTGCCATGTTTATGCCACTCTAGACACACTTGTTTGCCTTATGGAGTCATATCAATACATAGGTTTTAAGATTCTTACTAGTCAGATATATTCCTCTGCGGGAAATATGGGGTTTTGAGTCTCTTTCACTGAGGAAGGTGTAGGTCTTGTCTATTCCAAAGTTGGTTTTTGGAACGGTCCCTGTGCTTATATCAAACTCTGGTTTTATGCATCACCCCACCTCTCCATCCCCTTAATGCAGGCATAAGAGTGTTTTCTAAATGTGAGACTCTGTTCTCTTTCCTAACTCAGTTCACGTGTAGCCATGTTTACAGGATCTTCATAAGTGATATCTTATGATAAGTTTCTTTTTCTGTGTGACTTATTTGACTTAGAATCATCGTACCTGAATCCACTCACTTTGCTGCTACTGGTCTTATGACATTGATTTCATGGCTTATGAATATTCCATCGTACGTAAGTACCACAATGTTTTGAACCATTTTTATATTTCCTGGGATATTTAAGGTGTACCCAAGTTGAGGTTCTTGTAGTCAGTGCAGCCCTAAATTTGGAGGTGGCTCTTTCTTATTGATTTTCAGTTTTCCCAAGGTATATTCCCTAGACTGGAAGTGGCCTTGGCTCTGTAGCTCTGTTGTTTACTTGTTTTAGGGAACACAATGCACTCCTCCAGTGAGGCAGTTGGCAATTTACATCCCGCCCATCAGCATAACAAGGCTCCCTGTTCTCCAGGGCCTGTCTTGCCTTTCTGGTTTTTACACATTTTGTGGATGTCCCTTTTGACCGGTGGGAAGTGATACTTCTTTGTAGTGCAGATTTGCATTGCCCGCTTGCTTGCTTGGCCAAAAAGGGCGTATGCATTTTCTCCTGAATATATTCAGGAGAAAACGCATACGCCCTTTTTGGCCAAGTGCATCATTGTCCAAGTTGTGCCCCTCTTCCTGTGCTTTACAGGCGATTCCAAGGTACCTCTTGAAATCTGTTTCCTGCTATTTTGCCTCACTTTCAAGTCCGCCTCGTTGACTTCCCTCAACAGATTTTTGGACGATAGTTGTTCTTTATCACTCTGCCAGTTTGTGAATTGCTGTGCCCCTGAGCTCCATTTCTCAACTCTTTTTTTGTGAGCTGAACGCAAGTCCAAAATTTTGGATCATGTCCTATACTGGTTCCCGGTGGGTGGCTGAGACTTTGGTTAATTCTTCTTCCTGCCGGGAAATTAGAGTGACATGTGCCCTTCCAAATGCCTAACAGCTACTCTCTCATGGGCTCTCCCTCGTCCCATCCATCCTCTGCCAAATTGGGAACCTGTGCAAACCAGGAGGTTAAAGGGCCTGTCTCTCCAAGTTGGGAGATTGATAGTAAGGCAGTTGGAAAGTCAAACTGGAGCACCAGGAGAGGGACTATTCGTTGAGTTTTAGAAACCTTTCTTATTCACAGTGTGTCCATTCTCTAGGTTTCCTGTACATGTTATAGCTGTAGTAATATTCCCTTCAACCTGGAGAGTTGGGACCCATGGAATGGGGGCCATGCATTATTGCTTGAAAGGGTCTGCATTTGCTCACCCAATCTCACCAATCCTCTCAGTCCCAAGTGTCCAGCCTTATGCCACATCCAGCTGTCATTGTAGATAGGGTCTTTCCAGGTTTCCTCAGACACCCTGAAGGAATTGTAAAGAATTTCCCTGTTTTTTGGTTTTGCTTTTGAAATTCCTTTTTAGAGTGGGTTTGAGCTGATTCTCGCTGCCATGTTTATGCCACTCTAGACACACTTGATTCCCTTATGGAGTCATATCAATACATAGATTTTAAGATTCTTACTAGTCAGATATATTCCTCTGCGGGAAATATGGGGTTTTGAGTCTCTTTCACTGAGGAAGGTGTAGGTCTTGTCTATTCCAAAGTTGGTTTTTGGAACGGTCCCTGTGCTTATATCAAACTCTGGTTTTATGCATCACCCCACCTCTCCATCCCATTAATGCAGGCATAAGAGTGTTTTCTAAATGTGAGACTCTGTTCTCTTTCCTAACTCTGTTCACATGTAGCCATGTTTACAGGATCTTCATAAGTGATATCTTATGATAAGTTTCTTTTTCTGTGTGACTTATTTCACTTAGAATCATCGTACCTGAATCCACTCACTTTGCTGCTACTGGTCTTATGACATTGATTTCATGGCTGAGGGATATTCCATCGTATGTAAGTACCACAATGTTTTGAACCATTTTTATATTTCCTGGGATATTTAAGGTGTACCCAAGTTGAGGTTCTTATAGTCAGTGCAGCCCTAAATTTGGAGGTGGCTCTTTCTTATTGATTTTCAGTTTTCCCAAGGTATATTCCCTAGACAGGAAGTGGCCTTGGCTCTGTAGCTCTGTTGTTTACTTGTTTTAGGGAACACAATGCACTCCTCCAGTGAGGCAGTTGGCAATTTACATCCCGCCCATCAGCATAACAAGGCTCCCTGTTCTCCAGGGCCTGTCTTGCCTTTCTGGTTTTTACACATTTTGTGGATGTCCCTTTTGACCGGTGGGAAGTGATACTTCTTTGTAGTGCAGTTTTGCATTGCCCGCTTGCTTGCTTGGCCAAAAAGGGTGTATGCGTTTTCTCCTGAATATATTCAGGAGAAAACACATCCGCCCTTTTTGGCCAAGTGCATCATTGTCCAAGTTGTGCCCCTCTTCCTGTGCTTTACAGGCGATTCCAAGATACCTCTTGAAATCTGTTTCCTGCTATTTTGCCTCACTTTCAAGTCCGCCTCGTTGACTTCCCTCAACAGATTTTTGGACGATAGTTGTCCTTTATCACTCTGCCAGTTTGTGAATTGCTGTGCCCCTGAGCTCCATTTCTCAACTCGTTTTTTGGGAGCTGAACGCCAGTCCAAAATTTTGGATCATGTCCTATACTGGTTCCCGGTGGGTGGCTGAGACTTTGGTTAATTCTTCTTCCTGCCGGGAAATTAGAGTGACATGTGCCCGTCCAAATGCCTAACAGCTACTCTCTCATGGGTTCTCCCTCGTCCCTTCCATCCTCTGCCAAATTGGGAACCTGTGCAAACCAGGAGGTTAAAGGGCCTGTCTCTCCAAGTTGGGAGATTGATAGTAAGGCAGTTGGAAAGTCAAACTGGAGCACCAGGAGAGGGACTATTCGTTGAGTTTTAGAAACCTTTCGTATTCACAGTGTGTCCATTCTCTAGGTTTCCTGTACATGTTATAGCTGTAGTAATATTCCCTTCAACCTGGAGAGTTGGGACCCATGGAATGGGGGCCATGCATTATTGCTTGAAAGGGTCTGCATTTGCTCACCCAATCTCACCAATCCTCTCAGTACCAAGTGTCCAGCCTTATGCCACATCCAGCTGTCATTGTAGATAGGGTCTTTCCAGGTTTCCTCAGACACCCTGAAGGAATTGTAAAGAATTTACCTGTTTTTTGGTTTTGCTTTTGAAATTCCTTTTTAGAGTGGGTTTGAGCTGATTCTCGCTGCCATGTTTATGCCACTCTAGACACACTTGTTCTCCTTATGGAGTCATATCAATACATAGATTTTAAGATTCTTACTAGTCAGATATATTCCTCTGCGGGAAATATGGGGTTTTGAGTCTCTTTCACTGAGGAAGGTGTAGGTCTTGTCTATTCCAAAGTTGGTTTTTGGAACGGTCCCTGTGCTTATATCAAACTCTGGTTTTATGCATCACCCCACCTCTCCATCCCCTTTATGCAGGCATAAGAGTGTTTTCTAAATGTGAGACTCTGTTCTCTTTCCTAACTCAGTTCACGTGTAGCCATGTTTACAGGATCTTCATAAGTGATATCTTATGATAAGTTTCTTTTTCTGTGTGACTTATTTCACTTAGAATCATCGTACCTGAATCCACTCACTTTGCTGCTACTGGTCTTATGACATTGATTTCATGGCTGAGGGATATTCCATCGTACGTAAGTACCACAATGTTTTGAACCATTTTTATATTTCCTGGGATATTTAAGGTGTACCCAAGTTGAGGTTCTTATAGTCAGTGCAGCCCTAAATTTGGAGGTGGCTCTTTCTTATTGATTTTCAGTTTTCCCAAGGTATATTCCCTAGACAGGAAGTGGCCTTGGCTCTGTAGCTCTGTTGTTTACTTGTTTTAGGGAACACAATGCACTCCTCCAGTGAGGCAGTTGGCAATTTACATCCCGCCCATCAGCATAACAAGGCTCCCTGTTCTCCAGGGCCTGTCTTGCCTTTCTGGTTTTTACACATTTTGTGGATGTCCCTTTTGACCGGTGGGAAGTGATACTTCTTTGTAGTGCAGATTTGCATTGCCCGCTTGCTTGCTTGGCCAAAAAGGGCGTATGCGTTTTCTCCTGAATATATTCAGGAGAAAACACATACGCCCTTTTTGGCCAAGTGCATCATTGTCCAAGTTGTGCCCCTCTTCCTGTGCTTTACAGGCGATTCCAAGGTACCTCTTGAAATCTGTTTCCTGCTATTTTGCCTCACTTTCAAGTCCGCCTCGTTGACTTCCCTCAACAGATTTTTGGACGATAGTTGTCCTTTATCACTCTGCCAGTTTGTGAATTGCTGTGCCCCTGAGCTCCATTTCTCAACTCGTTTTTTGGGAGCTGAACGCCAGTCCAAAATTTTGGATCATGTCCTATACTGGTTCCCGGTGGGTGGCTGAGACTTTGGTTAATTCTTCTTCCTGCCGGGAAATTAGAGTGACATGTGCCCGTCCAAATGCCTAACAGCTACTCTCTCATGGGTTCTCCCTCGTCCCTTCCATCCTCTGCCAAATTGGGAACCTGTGCAAACCAGGAGGTTAAAGGGCCTGTCTCTCCAAGTTGGGAGATTGATAGTAAGGCAGTTGGAAAGTCAAACTGGAGCACCAGGAGAGGGACTATTCGTTGAGTTTTAGAAACCTTTCGTATTCACAGTGTGTACATTCTCTAGGTTTCCTGTACATGTTATAACTGTAGTAATATTCCCTTCAACCTGGAGAGTTGGGACCCATGGAATGGGGGCCATGCATTATTGCTTGAAAGGGTCTGCATTTGCTCACCCAATCTCACCAATCCTCTCAGTACCAAGTGTCCAGCCTTATGCCACATCCAGCTGTCATTGTAGATAGGGTCTTTCCAGGTTTCCTCACACACCCTGAAGGAATTGTAAAGAATTTCCCTGTTTTTTGGTTTTCCTTTTGAAATTCCTTTTTATAGTGAGTTTGAGCTGATTCTCGCTGCCATGTTTATGCCACTCTAGACACACTTGTTTGCCTTATGGAGTCATATCAATACATAGGTTTTAAGATTCTTACTAGTCAGATATATTCCTCTGCGGGAAATATGGGGTTTTGAGTCTCTTTCACTGAGGAAGGTGTAGGTCTTGTCTATTCCACAGTTGGTTTTTGGAACGGTCCCTGTGCTTATATCAAACTCTGGTTTTATGCATCACCCCACCTCTCCATCCCCTTAATGCAGGCATAAGAGTGTTTTCTAAATGTGAGACTCTGTTCTCTTTCCTAACTCAGTTCACGTGTAGCCATGTTTACAGGATCTTCATAAGTGATATCTTATGATAAGTTTCTTTTTCTGTGTGACTTATTTCACTTAGAATCATCGTACCTGAATCCACTCACTTTGCTGCTACTGGTCTTATGACATTGATGTCATGGCTGAGGGATATTCCATCGTACATAAGTACCACAATGTTTTGAACCATTTTTATATTTCCTGGGATATTTAAGGTGTACCCAAGTTGAGGTTCTTATAGTCAGTGCAGCCCTAAATTTGGAGGTGGCTCTTTCTTATTGATTTTCAGTTTTCCCAAGGTATATTCCCTAGACAGGAAGTGGCCTTGGCTCTGTAGCTCTGTTGTTTACTTGTTTTAGGGAACACAATGCACTCCTCCAGTGAGGCAGTTGGCAATTTACATCCCGCCCATCAGCATAACAAGGCTCCCTGTTCTCCAGGGCCTGTCTTGCCTTTCTGGTTTTTACACATTTTGTGGATGTCCCTTTTGACCGGTGGGAAGTGATACTTCTTTGTAGTGCAGATTTGCATTGCCTGCTTGCTTGCTTGGCCAAAAAGGGCGTATGCGTTTTCTCCTGAATATATTCAGGAGAAAACACATACGCCCTTTTTGGCCAAGTGCATCATTGTCCAAGTTGTGCCCCTCTTCCTGTGCTTTACAGGCGATTCCAAGGTACCTCTTGAAATCTGTTTCCTGCTATTTTGCCTCACTTTCAAGTCCGCCTCGTTGACTTCCCTCAACAGATTTTTGGATGATAGTTGTTCTTTATCACTCTGCCAGTTTGTGAATTGCTGTGCCCCTGAGCTCCATTTCTCAACTCTTTTTTTGTGAGCTGAACGCAAGTCCAAAATTTTGGATCATGTCCTATACTGGTTCCCGGTGGGTGGCTGAGACTTTGGTTAATTCTTCTTCCTGCCGGGAAATTAGAGTGACATGTGCCCTTCCAAATGCCTAACAGCTACTCTCTCAGGGGCTCTCCCTCGTCCCATCCATCCTCTGCCAAATTGGGAACCTGTGCAAACCAGGAGGTTAAAGGGCCTGTCTCTCCAAGTTGGGAGATTGATAGTAAGGCAGTTGGAAAGTCAAACTGGAGCACCAGGAGAGGGACTATTCGTTGAGTTTTAGAAACCTTTCGTATTCACAGTGTGTCCATTCTCTAGGTTTCCTGTACATGTTATAGCTGTAGTAATATTCCCTTGAACCTGGAGAGTTGGGACCCATGGAATGGGGGCCATGCATTATTGCTTGAAAGGGTCTGCATTTGCTCACCCAATCTCACCAATCCTCTCAGTCCCAAGTGTCCAGCCTTATGCCACATCCAGCTGTCATTGTAGATAGGGTCTTTCCAGGTTTCCTCAGACACCCTGAAGGAATTGTAAAGAATTTCCCTGTTTTTTGGTTTTGCTTTTGAAATTCCTTTTTAGAGTGGGTTTGAGCTGATTCTCGCTGCCATGTTTATGCCACTCTAGACACACTTGTTCTCCTTATGGAGTCATATCAATACATAGATTTTAAGATTCTTACTAGTCAGATATATTCCTCTGCGGGAAATATGGGGTTTTGAGTCTCTTTCACTGAGGAAGGTGTAGGTCTTGTCTATTCCAAAGTTGGTTTTTGGAACGGTCCCTGTGCTTATATCAAACTCTGGTTTTATGCATCACCCCACCTCTCCATCCCATTAATGCAGGCATAAGAGTGTTTTCTAAATGTGAGACTCTGTTCTCTTTCCTAACTCTGTTCACATGTAGCCATGTTTACAGGATCTTCATAAGTGATATCTTATGATAAGTTTCTTTTTCTGTGTGACTTATTTCACTTAGAATCATCGTACCTGAATCCACTCACTTTGCTGCTACTGGTCTTATGACATTGATTTCATGGCTGAGGGATATTCCATCATATGTAAGTACCACAATGTTTTGAACCATTTTTATATTTCCTGGGATATTTAAGGTGTACCCAAGTTGAGGTTCTTGTAGTCAGTGCAGCCCTAAATTTGGAGGTGGCTCTTTCTTATTGATTTTCAGTTTTCCCAAGGTATATTCCCTAGACAGGAAGTGGCCTTGGCTCTGTAGCTCTGTTGTTTACTTGTTTTAGGGAACACAATGCACTCCTCCAGTGAGGCAGTTGGCAATTTACATCCCGCCCATCAGCATAACAAGGCTCCCTGTTCTCCAGGGCCTGTCTTGCCTTTCTGGTTTTTACACATTTTGTGGATGTCCCTTTTGACCGGTGGGAAGTGATACTTCTTTGTAGTGCAGATTTGCATTGCCCGCTTGCTTGCTTGGCCAAAAAGGGCGTATGCGTTTTCTCCTGAATATATTCAGGAGAAAACACATCCGCCCTTTTTGGCCAAGTGCATCATTGTCCAAGTTGTGCCCCTCTTCCTGTGCTTTACAGGCGATTCCAAGATACCTCTTGAAATCTGTTTCCTGCTATTTTGCCTCACTTTCAAGTCCGCCTCGTTGACTTCCCTCAACAGATTTTTGGACGATAGTTGTCCTTTATCACT
Organism: Mesoplodon densirostris; assembly: GCF_025265405.1. Lineage (NCBI taxonomy): Eukaryota > Metazoa > Chordata > Mammalia > Artiodactyla > Ziphiidae > Mesoplodon > Mesoplodon densirostris. The sequence goes on along the minus strand of NW_026778195.1, from coordinate 8,047,278 downwards.
CTGCCAGTTTGTGAATTGCTGTGCCCCTGAGCTCCATTTCTCAACTCGTTTTTTGGGAGCTGAACGCCAGTCCAAAATTTTGGATCATGTCCTATACTGGTTCCCGGTGGGTGGCTGAGACTTTGGTTAATTCTTCTTCCTGCCGGGAAATTAGAGTGACATGTGCCCGTCCAAATGCCTAACAGCTACTCTCTCATGGGTTCTCCCTCGTCCCTTCCATCCTCTGCCAAATTGGGAACCTGTGCAAACCAGGAGGTTAAAGGGCCTGTCTCTCCAAGTTGGGAGATTGATAGTAAGGCAGTTGGAAAGTCAAACTGGAGCACCAGGAGAGGGACTATTCGTTGAGTTTTAGAAACCTTTCGTATTCACAGTGTGTCCATTCTCTAGGTTTCCTGTACATGTTATAGCTGTAGTAATATTCCCTTGAACCTGGAGAGTTGGGACCCATGGAATGGGGGCCATGCATTATTGCTTGAAAGGGTCTGCATTTGCTCACCCAATCTCACCAATCCTCTCAGTCCCAAGTGTCCAGCCTTATGCCACATCCAGCTGTCATTGTAGATAGGGTCTTTCCAGGTTTCCTCAGACACCCTGAAGGAATTGTAAAGAATTTCCCTGTTTTTTGCTTTTGCTTTTGAAATTCCTTTTTAGAGTGGGTTTGAGCTGATTCTCGCTGCCATGTTTATGCCACTCTAGACACACTTGATTCCCTTATGGAGTCATATCAATACATAGATTTTAAGATTCTTACTAGTCAGATATATTCCTCTGCGGGAAATATGGGGTTTTGAGTCTCTTTCACTGAGGAAGGTGTAGGTCTTGTCTATTCCAAAGTTGGTTTTTGGAACGGTCCCTGTGCTTATATCAAACTCTGGTTTTATGCATCAGCCCACCTCTCCATCCCCTTAATGCAGGCATAAGAGTGTTTTCTAAATGTGAGACTCTGTTCTCTTTCCTAACTCTGTTCACATGTAGCCATGTTTACAGGATCTTCATAAGTGATATCTTATGATAAGTTTCTTTTTCTGTGTGACTTATTTCACTTAGAATCATCGTACCTGAATCCACTCACTTTGCTGCTACTGGTCTTATGACATTGATGTCATGGCTGAGGGATATTCCATCGTATGTAAGTACCACAATGTTTTGAACCATTTTTATATTTCCTGGGATATTTAAGGTGTACCCAAGTTGAGGTTCTTATAGTCAGTGCAGCCCTAAATTTGGAGGTGGCTCTTTCTTATTGATTTTCAGTTTTCCCAAGGTATATTCCCTAGACAGGAAGTGGCCTTGGCTCTGTAGCTCTGTTGTTTACTTGTTTTAGGGAACACAATGCACTCCTCCAGTGAGGCAGTTGGCAATTTACATCCCGCCCATCAGCATAACAAGGCTCCCTGTTCTCCAGGGCCTGTCTTGCCTTTCTGGTTTTTACACATTTTGTGGATTTCCCTTTTGACCGGTGGGAAGTGATACTTCTTTGTAGTGCAGATTTGCATTGCCCGCTTGCTTGCTTGGCCAAAAAGGGCGTATGCGTTTTCTCCTGAATATATTCAGGAGAAAACACATACGCCCTTTTTGGCCAAGTGCATCATTGTCCAAGTTGTGCCCCTCTTCCTGTGTTTTACAGGCGATTCCAAGGTACCTCTTGAAATCTGTTTCCTGCTATTTTGCCTCGCTTTCAAGTCCGCCTCGTTGACTTCCCTCAACAGATTTTTGGACGATAGTTGTCCTTTATCACTCTGCCAGTTTGTGAATTGCTGTGCCCCTGTGCTCCATTTCTCAACTCGTTTTTTGTGAGCTGAACGCAAGTCCAAAATTTTGGATCATGTCCTATACTGGTTCCCGGTGGGTGGCTGAGACTTTGGTTAATTCTTCTTCCTGCCGGGAAATTAGAGTGACATGTGCCCGTCCAAATGCCTAACAGCTACTCTCTCATGGGTTCTCCCTCGTCCCTTCCATCCTCTGCCAAATTGGGATCCTGTGCAAACCAGGAGGTTAAAGGGCCTGTCTCTCCATGTTGGGATATTGATAGTAAGGAAGTTGGAAAGTCAAACTGGAGCACCAGGAGAGGGACTATTCGTTGAGTTTTAGGAACCTTTCGTATTCACAGTGTGTACATTCTCTAGGTTTCCTGTACATGTTATAGCTGTAGTAATATTCCCTTCAACCTGGAGAGTTGGGACCCATGGAATGGGGGCCATGCATTATTGCTTGAAAGGATCTGCATTTGCTCACCCAATCTCACCAATCCTCTCAGTCCCAAGTGTCCAGCCTTATGCCACATCCACCTCTCATTGTAGATAGGGTCTTTCCAGGTTTCCTCAGACACCCTGAAGGAATTGTAAAGAATTTCCCTGTTTTTTGGTTTTGCTTTTGAAATTCCTTTTTATAGTGGGTTTGAGCTGATTCTCGCTGCCATGTTTATGCCACTCTAGACACACTTGTTCTCCTTATGGAGTCATATCAATACATAGATTTTAAGATTCTTACTAGTCAGATATATTCCTCTGCGGGAAATATGGGGTTTTGAGTCTCTTTCACTGAGGAAGGTGTAGGTCTTGTCTATTCCAAAGTTGGTTTTTGGAACGGACCCTGTGCTTATATCAAACTCTGGTTTTATGCATCAGCCCACCTCTCCATCCCCTTAATGCAGGCATAAGAGTGTTTTCTAAATGTGAGACTCTGTTCTCTTTCCTAACTCTGTTCACATGTAGCCATGTTTACAGGATCTTCATAAGTGATATCTTATGATAAGTTTCTTTTCCTGTGTGACTTATTTCACTTAGAATCATCGTACCTGAATCCAATCACTTTGCTGCTACTGGTCTTATGACATTGATGTCATGGCTGAGGGATATTCCATCGTATGTAAGTACCACAATGTTTTGAACCATTTTTATATTTCCTGGGATATTTAAGGTGTACCCAAGTTGAGGTTCTTATAGTCAGTGCAGCCCTAAATTTGGAGGTGGCTCTTTCTTATTGATTTTCAGTTTTCCCAAGGTATATTCCCTAGACAGGAAGTGGCCTTGGCTCTGTAGCTCTGTTGTTTACTTGTTTTAGGGAACACAATGCACTCCTCCAGTGAGGCAGTTGGCAATTTACATCCCGCCCATCAGCATAACAAGGCTCCCTGTTCTCCAGGGCCTGTCTTGCCTTTCTGGTTTTTACACATTTTGTGGATGTCCCTTTTGACCGGTGGGAAGTGATACTTCTTTGTAGTGCAGATTTGCATTGCCCGCTTGCTTGCTTGGCCAAAAAGGGCGTATGCGTTTTCTCCTGAATATATTCAGGAGAAAACACATACGCCCTTTTTGGCCAAGTGCATCATTGTCCAAGTTGTGCCCCTCTTCCTGTGCTTTACAGGCGATTCCAAGGTACCTCTTGAAATCTGTTTCCTGCTATTTTGCCTCACTTTCAAGTCCGCCTCGTTGACTTCCCTCAACAGATTTTTGGACGATAGTTGTCCTTTATCACTCTGCCAGTTTGTGAATTGCTGTGCCCCTGTGCTCCATTTCTCAACTCGTTTTTTGGGAGCTGAACGCCAGTCCAAAATTTTGGATCATGTCCTATACTGGTTCCCGGTGGGTGGCTGAGACTTTGGTTAATTCTTCTTCCTGCTGGGAAATTAGAGTGACATGTGCCCGTCCAAATGCCTAACAGCTACTCTCTCATGGGTTCTCCCTCGTCCCTTCCATCCTCTGCCAAATTGGGATCCTGTGCAAACCAGGAGGTTAAAGGGCCTGTCTCTCCATGTTGGGAGATTGATAGTAAGGAAGTTGGAAAGTCAAACTGGAGCACCAGGAGAGGGACTATTCGTTGAGTTTTAGGAACCTTTCGTATTCACAGTGTGTACATTCTCTAGGTTTCCTGTACATGTTATAGCTGTAGTAATATTCCCTTCAACCTGGAGAGTTGGGACCCATGGAATGGGGGCCATGCATTATTGCTTGAAAGGGTCTGCATTTGCTCACCCAATCTCACCAATCCTCTCAGTCCCAAGTGTCCAGGCTTATGCCACATCCACCTCTCGTTGTAGATAGGGTCTTTCCAGGTTTCCTCAGACACCCTGAAGGAATTGTAAAGAATTTCCCTGTTTTTTGGTTTTGCTTTTGAAATTCCTTTTTAGAGTGGGTTTGAGCTGATTCTCGCTGCCATGTTTATGCCACTCTAGACACACTTGTTCTCCTTATGGAGTCATATCAATACATAGATTTTAAGATTCTTACTAGTCAGATATATTCCTCTGCGGGAAATATGGGGTTTTGAGTCTCTTTCACTGAGGAAGGTGTAGGTCTTGTCTATTCCAAAGTTGGTTTTTGGAACGGTCCCTGTGCTTATATCAAACTCTGGTTTTATGCATCACCCCACCTCTCCATCCCCTTAATGCAGGCATAAGAGTGTTTTCTAAATGTGAGACTCTGTTCTCTTTCCTAACTCTGTTCACATGTAGCCATGTTTACAGGATCTTCATAAGTGATATCTTATGATAAGTTTCTTTTTCTGTGTGACTTATTTCACTTAGAATCATCGTACCTGAATCCACTCACTTTGCTGCTACTGGTCTTATGACATTGATGTCATGGCTGAGGGATATTCCATCGTATGTAAGTACCACAATGTTTTGAACCATTTTTATATTTCCTGGGATATTTAAGGTGTACCCAAGTTGAGGTTTTTATAGTCAGTGCAGCCCTAAATTTGGAGGTGGCTCTTTCTTATTGATTTTCAGTTTTCCCAAGGTATATTCCCTAGACAGGAAGTGGCCTTGGCTCTGTTGCTCTGTTGTTTACTTGTTTTAGGGAACACAATGCACTCCTCCAGTGAGGCAGTTGGCAATTTACATCCCGCCCATCAGCATAACAAGGCTCCCTGTTCTCCAGGGCCTGTCTTGCCTTTCTGGTTTTTACACATTTTGTGGATGTCCCTTTTGACCGGTGGGAAGTGATACTTCTTTGTAGTGCAGATTTGCATTGCCCGCTTGCTTGCTTGGCCAAAAAGGGCGTATGCGTTTTCTCCTGAATATATTCAGGAGAAAACACATACGCCCTTTTTGGCCAAGTGCATCATTGTCCAAGTTGTGCCCCTCTTCCTGTGCTTTACAGGCGATTCCAAGATACCTCTTGAAATCTGTTTCCTGCTATTTTGCCTCACTTTCAAGTCCGCCTCGTTGACTTCCCTCAACAGATTTTTGGACGATAGTTGTCCTTTATCACTCTGCCAGTTTGTGAATTGCTGTGCCCCTGAGCTCCATTTCTCAACTCGTTTTTTGGGAGCTGAACGCCAGTCCAAAATTTTGGATCATGTCCTATACTGGTTCCCGGTGGGTGGCTGAGACTTTGGTTAATTCTTCTTCCTGCCGGGAAATTAGAGTGACATGTGCCCGTCCAAATGCCTAACAGCTACTCTCTCATGGGTTCTCCCTCGTCCCTTCAATCCTCTGCCAAATTGGGAACCTGTGCAAACCAGGAGGTTAAAGGGCCTGTCTCTCCAAGTTGGGAGATTGATAGTAAGGCAGTTGGAAAGTCAAACTGGAGCACCAGGAGAGGGACTATTCGTTGAGTTTTAGAAACCTTTCTTATTCACAGTGTGTCCATTCTCTAGGTTTCCTGTACATGTTATAGCTGTAGTAATATTCCCTTCAACCTGCAGAGTTGGGACCCATGGAATGGGGGCCATGCATTATTGCTTGAAAGGGTCTGCATTTGCTCACCCAATCTCACCAATCCTCTCAGTCCCAAGTGTCCAGCCTTATGCCACATCCAGCTGTCATTGTAGATAGGGTCTTTCCAGGTTTCCTCAGACACCCTGAAGGAATTGTAAAGAATTTCCCTGTTTTTTGGTTTTGCTTTTGAAATTCCTTTTTATAGTGGGTTTGAGCTGATTCTCGCTGCCATGTTTATGCCACTCTAGACACACTTGTTCTCCTTATGGAGTCATATCAATACATAGATTTTAAGATTCTTACTAGTCAGATATATTCCTCTGCGGGAAATATGGGGTTTTGAGTCTCTTTCACTGAGGAAGGTGTAGGTCTTGTCTATTCCAAAGTTGGTTTTTGGAACGGTCCCTGTGCTTATATCAAACTCTGGTTTTATGCATCAGCCCACCTCTCCATCCCCTTTAGGCAGGCATAAGAGTGTTTTCTAAATGTGAGACTCTGTTCTCTTTCCTAACTCAGTTCACGTGTAGCCATGTTTACATGATCTTCATAAGTGATATCTTATGATAAGTTTCTTTTTCTGTGTGACTTATTTCACTTAGAATCATCGTACCTGAATCCACTCACTTTGCTGCTACTGGTCTTATGACATTGATGTCATGGCTGAGGGATATTCCATCGTATGTAAGTACCACAATGTTTTGAACCATTTTTATATTTCCTGGGATATTTAAGGTGTACCCAAGTTGAGGTTCTTGTAGTCAGTGCAGCCCTAAATTTGGAGGTGGCTCTTTCTTATTGATTTTCAATTTTCCCAAGGTATATTCCCTAGACAGGAAGTGGCCTTGGCTCTGTAGCTCTGTTGTTTACTTATTTTAGGGAACACAATGCACTCCTCCAGTGAGGCAGTTGGCAATTTACATCCCGCCCATCAGCATAACAAGGCTCCCTGTTCTCCAGGGCCTGTCTTGCCTTTCTGGTTTTTACACATTTTGTGGATTTCCCTTTTGACCGGTGGGAAGTGATACTTCTTTGTAGTGCAGATTTGCATTGCCCGCTTGCTTGCTTGGCCAAAAAGGGCGTATGCGTTTTCTCCTGAATATATTCAGGAGAAAACACATACGCCCTTTTTGGCCAAGTGCATCATTGTCCAAGTTGTGCCCCTCTTCCTGTGTTTTACAGGCGATTCCAAGGTACCTCTTGAAATCTGTTTCCTGCTATTTTGCCTCGCTTTCAAGTCCGCCTCGTTGACTTCCCTCAACAGATTTTTGGACGATAGTTGTCCTTTATCACTCTGCCAGTTTGTGAATTGCTGTGCCCCTGTGCTCCATTTCTCAACTCGTTTTTTGTGAGCTGAACGCAAGTCCAAAATTTTGGATCATGTCCTATACTGGTTCCCGGTGGGTGGCTGAGACTTTGGTTAATTCTTCTTCCTGCCGGGAAATTAGAGTGACATGTGCCCGTCCAAATGCCTAACAGCTACTCTCTCATGGGTTCTCCCTCGTCCCTTCCATCCTCTGCCAAATTGGGATCCTGTGCAAACCAGGAGGTTAAAGGGCCTGTCTCTCCATGTTGGGATATTGATAGTAAGGAAGTTGGAAAGTCAAACTGGAGCACCAGGAGAGGGACTATTCGTTGAGTTTTAGGAACCTTTCGTATTCACAGTGTGTACATTCTCTAGGTTTCCTGTACATGTTATAGCTGTAGTAATATTCCCTTCAACCTGGAGAGTTGGGACCCATGGAATGGGGGCCATGCATTATTGCTTGAAAGGATCTGCATTTGCTCACCCAATCTCACCAATCCTCTCAGTCCCAAGTGTCCAGCCTTATGCCACATCCACCTCTCATTGTAGATAGGGTCTTTCCAGGTTTCCTCAGACACCCTGAAGGAATTGTAAAGAATTTCCCAGTTTTTTGGTTTTGCTTTTGAAAATCCTTTTTATAGTGGGTTTGAGCTGATTCTCGCTGCCATGTTTATGCCACTCTAGACACACTTGTTCTCCTTATGGAGTCATATCAATACATAGATTTTAAGATTCTTACTAGTCAGATATATTCCTCTGCGGGAAATATGGGGTTTTGAGTCTCTTTCACTGAGGAAGGTGTAGGTCTTGTCTATTCCAAAGTTGGTTTTTGGAACGGTCCCTGTGCTTATATCAAACTCTGGTTTTATGCATCAGCCCACCTCTCCATCCCCTTAATGCAGGCATAAGAGTGTTTTCTAAATGTGAGACTCTGTTCTCTTTCCTAACTCTGTTCACATGTAGCCATGTGTACAGGATCTTCATAAGTGAAATCTTATGATAAGTTTCTTTTCCTGTGTGACTTATTTCACTTAGAATCATCGTACCTGAATCCAATCACTTTGCTGCTACTGGTCTTATGACATTGATGTCATGGCTGAGGGATATTCCATCGTATGTAAGTACCACAATGTTTTGAACCATTTTTATATTTCCTGGGATATTTAAGGTGTACCCAAGTTGAGGTTCTTATAGTCAGTGCAGCCCTAAATTTGGAGGTGGCTCTTTCTTATTGATTTTCAGTTTTCCCAAGGTATATTCCCTAGACAGGAAGTGGCCTTGGCTCTGTAGCTCTGTTGTTTACTTGTTTTAGGGAACACAATGCACTCCTCCAGTGAGGCAGTTGGCAATTTACATCCCGCCCATCAGCATAACAAGGCTCCCTGTTCTCCAGGGCCTGTCTTGCCTTTCTGGTTTTTACACATTTTGTGGATGTCCCTTTTGACCGGTGGGAAGTGATACTTCTTTGTAGTGCAGATTTGCATTGCCCGCTTGCTTGCTTGGCCAAAAAGGGCGTATGCGTTTTCTCCTGAATATATTCAGGAGAAAACACATACGCCCTTTTTGGCCAAGTGCATCATTGTCCAAGTTGTGCCCCTCTTCCTGTGCTTTACAGGCGATTCCAAGGTACCTCTTGAAATCTGTTTCCTGCTATTTTGCCTCACTTTCAAGTCCGCCTCGTTGACTTCCCTCAACAGATTTTTGGAGGATAGTTGTCCTTTATCACTCTGCCAGTTTGTGAATTGCTGTGCCCCTGAGCTCCATTTCTCAACTCGTTTTTTGGGAGCTGAACGCCAGTCCAAAATTTTGGATCATGTCCTATACTGGTTCCCGGTGGGTGGCTGAGACTTTGGTTAATTCTTCTTCCTGCCGGGAAATTAGAGTGACATGTGCCCGTCCAAATGCCTAACAGCTACTCTCTCATGGGTTCTCCCTCGTCCCTTCAATCCTCTGCCAAATTGGGAACCTGTGCAAACCAGGAGGTTAAAGGGCCTGTCTCTCCAAGTTGGGAGATTGATAGTAAGGCAGTTGGAAAGTCAAACTGGAGCACCAGGAGAGGGACTATTCGTTGAGTTTTAGAAACCTTTCTTATTCACAGTGTGTCCATTCTCTAGGTTTCCTGTACATGTTATAGCTGTAGTAATATTCCCTTCAACCTGGAGAGTTGGGACCCATGGAATGGGGGCCATGCATTATTGCTTGAAAGGGTCTGCATTTGCTCACCCAATCTCACCAATCCTCTCAGTCCCAAGTGTCCAGCCTTATGCCACATCCAGCTGTCATTGTAGATAGGGTCTTTCCAGGTTTCCTCAGACACCCTGAAGGAATTGTAAAGAATTTCCCTGTTTTTTGGTTTTGCTTTTGAAATTCCTTTTTATAGTGGGTTTGAGCTGATTCTCGCTGCCATGTTTATGCCACTCTAGACACACTTGTTCTCCTTATGGAGTCATATCAATACATAGATTTTAAGATTCTTACTAGTCAGATATATTCCTCTGCGGGAAATATGGGGTTTTGAGTCTCTTTCACTGAGGAAGGTGTAGGTCTTGTCTATTCCAAAGTTGGTTTTTGGAACGGTCCCTGTGCTTATATCAAACTCTGGTTTTATGCATCAGCCCACCTCTCCATCCCCTTAATGCAGGCATAAGAGTGTTTTCTTAATGTGAGACTCTGTTCTCTTTCCTAACTCAGTTCACGTGTAGCCATGTTTACATGATCATCATAAGTGATATCTTATGATAAGTTTCTTTTTCTGTGTGACTTATTTCACTTAGAATCATCGTACCTGAATCCACTCACTTTGCTGCTACTGGTCTTATGACATTGATTTCATGGCTGAGGGATATTCCATCGTACGTAAGTACCACAATGTTTTGAACCATTTTTATATTTCCTGGGATATTTAAGGTGTACCCAAGTTGAGGTTCTTGTAGTCAGTGCAGCCCTAAATTTGGAGGTGGCTCTTTCTTATTGATTTTCAGTTTTCCCAAGGTATATTCCCTAGACAGGAAGTGGCCTTGGCTCTGTAGCTCTGTTGTTTACTTGTTTTAGGGAACACAATGCACTCCTCCAGTGAGGCAGTTGGCAATTTACATCCCGCCCATCTGCATAACAAGGCTCCCTGTTCTCCAGGGCCTGTCTTGCCTTTCTGGTTTTTACACATTTTGTGGATGTCCCTTTTGACCGGTGGGAAGTGATACTTCTTTGTAGTGCAGATTTGCATTGCCCGCTTGCTTGCTTGGCCAAAAAGGGCGTATGCGTTTTCTCCTGAATATATTCAGGAGAAAACACATACGCCCTTTTTGGCCAAGTGCATCATTGTCCAAGTTGTGCCCCTCTTCCTGTGTTTTACAGGCGATTCCAAGGTACCTCTTGAAATCTGTTTCCTGCTATTTTGCCTCGCTTTCAAGTCCGCCTCGTTGACTTCCCTCAACAGATTTTTGGACGATAGTTGTCCTTTATCACTCTGCCAGTTTGTGAATTGCTGTGCCCCTGTGCTCCATTTCTCAACTCGTTTTTTCTGAGATGAACGCAAGTCCAAAATTTTGGATCATGTCCTATACTGGTTCCCGGTGGGTGGCTGAGACTTTGGTTAATTCTTCTTCCTGCTGGGAAATTAGAGTGACATGTGCCCGTCCAAATGCCTAACAGCTACTCTCTCATGGGTTCTCCCTCGTCCCTTCCATCCTCTGCCAAATTGGGATCCTGTGCAAACCAGGAGGTTAAAGGGCCTGTCTCTCCATGTTGGGAGATTGATAGTAAGGAAGTTGGAAAGTCAAACTGGAGCACCAGGAGAGGGACTATTCGTTGAGTTTTAGGAACCTTTCGTATTCACAGTGTGTACATTCTCTAGGTTTCCTGTACATGTTATAGCTGTAGTAATATTCCCTTCAACCTGGAGAGTTGGGACCCATGGAATGGGGGCCATGCATTATTGCTTGAAAGGGTCTGCATTTGCTCACCCAATCTCACCAATCCTCTCAGTCCCAAGTGTCCAGGCTTATGCCACATCCACCTCTCGTTGTAGATAGGGTCTTTCCAGGTTTCCTCAGACACCCTGAAGGAATTGTAAAGAATTTCCCTGTTTTTTGGTTTTGCTTTTGAAATTCCTTTTTAGAGTGGGTTTGAGCTGATTCTCGCTGCCATGTTTATGCCACTCTAGACACACTTGTTCTCCTTATGGAGTCATATCAATACATAGATTTTAAGATTCTTACTAGTCAGATATATTCCTCTGCGGGAAATATGGGGTTTTGAGTCTCTTTCACTGAGGAAGGTGTAGGTCTTGTCTATTCCAAAGTTGGTTTTTGGAACGGTCCCTGTGCTTATATCAAACTCTGGTTTTATGCATCACCCCACCTCTCCATCCCCTTAATGCAGGCATAAGAGTGTTTTCTAAATGTGAGACTCTGTTCTCTTTCCTAACTCTGTTCACATGTAGCCATGTTTACAGGATCTTCATAAGTGATATCTTATGATAAGTTTCTTTTTCTGTGTGACTTATTTCACTTAGAATCATCGTACCTGAATCCACTCACTTTGCTGCTACTGGTCTTATGACATTGATGTCATGGCTGAGGGATATTCCATCGTATGTAAGTACCACAATGTTTTGAACCATTTTTATATTTCCTGGGATATTTAAGGTGTACCCAAGTTGAGGTTCTTGTAGTCAGTGCAGCCCTAAATTTGGAGGTGGCTCTTTCTTATTGATTTTCAATTTTCCCAAGGTATATTCCCTAGACAGGAATTGGCCTTGGCTCTGTAGCTCTGTTGTTTACTTATTTTAGGGAACACAATGCACTCCTCCAGTGAGGCAGTTGGCAATTTACATCCCGCCCATCAGCATAACAAGGCTCCCTGTTCTCCAGGGCCTGTCTTGCCTTTCTGGTTTTTACACATTTTGTGGATTTCCCTTTTGACCGGTGGGAAGTGATACTTCTTTGTAGTGCAGATTTGCATTGCCCGCTTGCTTGCTTGGCCAAAAAGGGCGTATGCGTTTTCTCCTGAATATATTCAGGAGAAAACACATACGCCCTTTTTGGCCAAGTGCATCATTGTCCAAGTTGTGCCCCTCTTCCTGTGTTTTACAGGCGATTCCAAGGTACCTCTTGAAATCTGTTTCCTGCTATTTTGCCTCGCTTTCAAGTCCGCCTCGTTGACTTCCCTCAACAGATTTTTGGACGATAGTTGTCCTTTATCACTCTGCCAGTTTGTGAATTGCTGTGCCCCTGTGCTCCATTTCTCAACTCGTTTTTTGTGAGCTGAACGCAAGTCCAAAATTTTGGATCATGTCCTATACTGGTTCCCGGTGGGTGGCTGAGACTTTGGTTAATTCTTCTTCCTGCCGGGAAATTAGAGTGACATGTGCCCGTCCAAATGCCTAACAGCTACTCTCTCAAGGGTTCTCCCTCGTCCCTTCCATCCTCTGCCAAATTGGGAACCTGTGCAAACCAGGAGGTTAAAGGGCCTGTCTCTCCAAGTTGGGAGATTGATAGTAAGGCAGTTGGAAAGTCAAACTGGAGCACCAGGAGAGGGACTATTCGTTGAGTTTTAGGAACCTTTCGTATTCACAGTGTGTCCATTCTCTAGGTTTCCTGTACATGTTATAGCTGTAGTAATATTCCCTTCAACCTGGAGAGTTGGGACCCATGGAATGGGGGCCATGCATTATTGCTTGAAAGGGTCTGCATTTGCTCACCCAATCTCACCAATCCTCTCAGTCCCAAGTGTCCAGGCTTATGCCACATCCACCTCTCGTTGTAGATAGGGTCTTTCCAGGTTTCCTCAGACACCCTGAAGGAATTGTAAAGAATTTCCCTGTTTTTTGGTTTTGCTTTTGAAATTCCTTTTTAGAGTGGGTTTGAGCTGATTCTCGCTGCCATGTTTATGCCACTCTAGACACACTTGTTCTCCTTATGGAGTCATATCAATACATAGATTTTAAGATTCTTACTAGTCAGATATATTCCTCTGCGGGAAATATGGGGTTTTGAGTCTCTTTCACTGAGGAAGGTGTAGGTCTTGTCTATTCCAAAGTTGGTTTTTGGAACGGTCCCTGTGCTTATATCAAACTCTGGTTTTATGCATCACCCCACCTCTCCATCCCCTTAATGCAGGCATAAGAGTGTTTTCTAAATGTGAGACTCTGTTCTCTTTCCTAACTCTGTTCACATGTAGCCATGTTTACAGGATCTTCATAAGTGATATCTTATGATAAGTTTCTTTTTCTGTGTGACTTATTTCACTTAGAATCATCGTACCTGAATCCACTCACTTTGCTGCTACTGGTCTTATGACATTGATGTCATGGCTGAGGGATATTCCATCGTATGTAAGTACCACAATGTTTTGAACCATTTTTATATTTCCTGGGATATTTAAGGTGTACCCAAGTTGAGGTTTTTATAGTCAGTGCAGCCCTAAATTTGGAGGTGGCTCTTTCTTATTGATTTTCAGTTTTCCCAAGGTATATTCCCTAGACAGGAAGTGGCCTTGGCTCTGTTGCTCTGTTGTTTACTTGTTTTAGGGAACACAATGCACTCCTCCAGTGAGGCAGTTGGCAATTTACATCCCGCCCATCAGCATAACAAGGCTCCCTGTTCTCCAGGGCCTGTCTTGCCTTTCTGGTTTTTACACATTTTGTGGATGTCCCTTTTGACCGGTGGGAAGTGATACTTCTTTGTAGTGCAGATTTGCATTGCCCGCTTGCTTGCTTGGCCAAAAAGGGCGTATGCGTTTTCTCCTGAATATATTCAGGAGAAAACACATACGCCCTTTTTGGCCAAGTGCATCATTGTCCAAGTTGTGCCCCTCTTCCTGTGCTTTACAGGCGATTCCAAGATACCTCTTGAAATCTGTTTCCTGCTATTTTGCCTCACTTTCAAGTCCGCCTCGTTGACTTCCCTCAACAGATTTTTGGACGATAGTTGTCCTTTATCACTCTGCCAGTTTGTGAATTGCTGTGCCCCTGAGCTCCATTTCTCAACTCGTTTTTTGGGAGCTGAACGCCAGTCCAAAATTTTGGATCATGTCCTATACTGGTTCCCGGTGGGTGGCTGAGACTTTGGTTAATTCTTCTTCCTGCCGGGAAATTAGAGTGACATGTGCCCGTCCAAATGCCTAACAGCTACTCTCTCATGGGTTCTCCCTCGTCCCTTCAATCCTCTGCCAAATTGGGAACCTGTGCAAACCAGGAGGTTAAAGGGCCTGTCTCTCCAAGTTGGGAGATTGATAGTAAGGCAGTTGGAAAGTCAAACTGGAGCACCAGGAGAGGGACTATTCGTTGAGTTTTAGAAACCTTTCTTATTCACAGTGTGTCCATTCTCTAGGTTTCCTGTACATGTTATAGCTGTAGTAATATTCCCTTCAACCTGCAGAGTTGGGACCCATGGAATGGGGGCCATGCATTATTGCTTGAAAGGGTCTGCATTTGCTCACCCAATCTCACCAATCCTCTCAGTCCCAAGTGTCCAGCCTTATGCCACATCCAGCTGTCATTGTAGATAGGGTCTTTCCAGGTTTCCTCAGACACCCTGAAGGAATTGTAAAGAATTTCCCTGTTTTTTGGTTTTGCTTTTGAAATTCCTTTTTATAGTGGGTTTGAGCTGATTCTCGCTGCCATGTTTATGCCACTCTAGACACACTTGTTCTCCTTATGGAGTCATATCAATACATAGATTTTAAGATTCTTACTAGTCAGATATATTCCTCTGCGGGAAATATGGGGTTTTGAGTCTCTTTCACTGAGGAAGGTGTAGGTCTTGTCTATTCCAAAGTTGGTTTTTGGAACGGTCCCTGTGCTTATATCAAACTCTGGTTTTATGCATCAGCCCACCTCTCCATCCCCTTTAGGCAGGCATAAGAGTGTTTTCTAAATGTGAGACTCTGTTCTCTTTCCTAACTCAGTTCACGTGTAGCCATGTTTACATGATCTTCATAAGTGATATCTTATGATAAGTTTCTTTTTCTGTGTGACTTATTTCACTTAGAATCATCGTACCTGAATCCACTCACTTTGCTGCTACTGGTCTTATGACATTGATGTCATGGCTGAGGGATATTCCATCGTATGTAAGTACCACAATGTTTTGAACCATTTTTATATTTCCTGGGATATTTAAGGTGTACCCAAGTTGAGGTTCTTGTAGTCAGTGCAGCCCTAAATTTGGAGGTGGCTCTTTCTTATTGATTTTCAATTTTCCCAAGGTATATTCCCTAGACAGGAAGTGGCCTTGGCTCTGTAGCTCTGTTGTTTACTTATTTTAGGGAACACAATGCACTCCTCCAGTGAGGCAGTTGGCAATTTACATCCCGCCCATCAGCATAACAAGGCTCCCTGTTCTCCAGGGCCTGTCTTGCCTTTCTGGTTTTTACACATTTTGTGGATTTCCCTTTTGACCGGTGGGAAGTGATACTTCTTTGTAGTGCAGATTTGCATTGCCCGCTTGCTTGCTTGGCCAAAAAGGGCGTATGCGTTTTCTCCTGAATATATTCAGGAGAAAACACATACGCCCTTTTTGGCCAAGTGCATCATTGTCCAAGTTGTGCCCCTCTTCCTGTGTTTTACAGGCGATTCCAAGGTACCTCTTGAAATCTGTTTCCTGCTATTTTGCCTCGCTTTCAAGTCCGCCTCGTTGACTTCCCTCAACAGATTTTTGGACGATAGTTGTCCTTTATCACTCTGCCAGTTTGTGAATTGCTGTGCCCCTGTGCTCCATTTCTCAACTCGTTTTTTGTGAGCTGAACGCAAGTCCAAAATTTTGGATCATGTCCTATACTGGTTCCCGGTGGGTGGCTGAGACTTTGGTTAATTCTTCTTCCTGCCGGGAAATTAGAGTGACATGTGCCCGTCCAAATGCCTAACAGCTACTCTCTCATGGGTTCTCCCTCGTCCCTTCCATCCTCTGCCAAATTGGGATCCTGTGCAAACCAGGAGGTTAAAGGGCCTGTCTCTCCATGTTGGGATATTGATAGTAAGGAAGTTGGAAAGTCAAACTGGAGCACCAGGAGAGGGACTATTCGTTGAGTTTTAGGAACCTTTCGTATTCACAGTGTGTACATTCTCTAGGTTTCCTGTACATGTTATAGCTGTAGTAATATTCCCTTCAACCTGGAGAGTTGGGACCCATGGAATGGGGGCCATGCATTATTGCTTGAAAGGATCTGCATTTGCTCACCCAATCTCACCAATCCTCTCAGTCCCAAGTGTCCAGCCTTATGCCACATCCACCTCTCATTGTAGATAGGGTCTTTCCAGGTTTCCTCAGACACCCTGAAGGAATTGTAAAGAATTTCCCAGTTTTTTGGTTTTGCTTTTGAAATTCCTTTTTATAGTGGGTTTGAGCTGATTCTCGCTGCCATGTTTATGCCACTCTAGACACACTTGTTCTCCTTATGGAGTCATATCAATACATAGATTTTAAGATTCTTACTAGTCAGATATATTCCTCTGCGGGAAATATGGGGTTTTGAGTCTCTTTCACTGAGGAAGGTGTAGGTCTTGTCTATTCCAAAGTTGGTTTTTGGAACGGTCCCTGTGCTTATATCAAACTCTGGTTTTATGCATCAGCCCACCTCTCCATCCCCTTAATGCAGGCATAAGAGTGTTTTCTAAATGTGAGACTCTGTTCTCTTTCCTAACTCTGTTCACATGTAGCCATGTGTACAGGATCTTCATAAGTGAAATCTTATGATAAGTTTCTTTTCCTGTGTGACTTATTTCACTTAGAATCATCGTACCTGAATCCAATCACTTTGCTGCTACTGGTCTTATGACATTGATGTCATGGCTGAGGGATATTCCATCGTATGTAAGTACCACAATGTTTTGAACCATTTTTATATTTCCTGGGATATTTAAGGTGTACCCAAGTTGAGGTTCTTATAGTCAGTGCAGCCCTAAATTTGGAGGTGGCTCTTTCTTATTGATTTTCAGTTTTCCCAAGGTATATTCCCTAGACAGGAAGTGGCCTTGGCTCTGTAGCTCTGTTGTTTACTTGTTTTAGGGAACACAATGCACTCCTCCAGTGAGGCAGTTGGCAATTTACATCCCGCCCATCAGCATAACAAGGCTCCCTGTTCTCCAGGGCCTGTCTTGCCTTTCTGGTTTTTACACATTTTGTGGATGTCCCTTTTGACCGGTGGGAAGTGATACTTCTTTGTAGTGCAGATTTGCATTGCCCGCTTGCTTGCTTGGCCAAAAAGGGCGTATGCGTTTTCTCCTGAATATATTCAGGAGAAAACACATACGCCCTTTTTGGCCAAGTGCATCATTGTCCAAGTTGTGCCCCTCTTCCTGTGCTTTACAGGCGATTCCAAGGTACCTCTTGAAATCTGTTTCCTGCTATTTTGCCTCACTTTCAAGTCCGCCTCGTTGACTTCCCTCAACAGATTTTTGGAGGATAGTTGTCCTTTATCACTCTGCCAGTTTGTGAATTGCTGTGCCCCTGAGCTCCATTTCTCAACTCGTTTTTTGGGAGCTGAACGCCAGTCCAAAATTTTGGATCATGTCCTATACTGGTTCCCGGTGGGTGGCTGAGACTTTGGTTAATTCTTCTTCCTGCCGGGAAATTAGAGTGACATGTGCCCGTCCAAATGCCTAACAGCTACTCTCTCATGGGTTCTCCCTCGTCCCTTCAATCCTCTGCCAAATTGGGAACCTGTGCAAACCAGGAGGTTAAAGGGCCTGTCTCTCCAAGTTGGGAGATTGATAGTAAGGCAGTTGGAAAGTCAAACTGGAGCACCAGGAGAGGGACTATTCGTTGAGTTTTAGAAACCTTTCTTATTCACAGTGTGTCCATTCTCTAGGTTTCCTGTACATGTTATAGCTGTAGTAATATTCCCTTCAACCTGGAGAGTTGGGACCCATGGAATGGGGGCCATGCATTATTGCTTGAAAGGGTCTGCATTTGCTCACCCAATCTCACCAATCCTCTCAGTCCCAAGTGTCCAGCCTTATGCCACATCCAGCTGTCATTGTAGATAGGGTCTTTCCAGGTTTCCTCAGACACCCTGAAGGAATTGTAAAGAATTTCCCTGTTTTTTGGTTTTGCTTTTGAAATTCCTTTTTATAGTGGGTTTGAGCTGATTCTCGCTGCCATGTTTATGCCACTCTAGACACACTTGTTCTCCTTATGGAGTCATATCAATACATAGATTTTAAGATTCTTACTAGTCAGATATATTCCTCTGCGGGAAATATGGGGTTTTGAGTCTCTTTCACTGAGGAAGGTGTAGGTCTTGTCTATTCCAAAGTTGGTTTTTGGAACGGTCCCTGTGCTTATATCAAACTCTGGTTTTATGCATCAGCCCACCTCTCCATCCCCTTAATGCAGGCATAAGAGTGTTTTCTTAATGTGAGACTCTGTTCTCTTTCCTAACTCAGTTCACGTGTAGCCATGTTTACATGATCATCATAAGTGATATCTTATGATAAGTTTCTTTTTCTGTGTGACTTATTTCACTTAGAATCATCGTACCTGAATCCACTCACTTTGCTGCTACTGGTCTTATGACATTGATTTCATGGCTGAGGGATATTCCATCGTACGTAAGTACCACAATGTTTTGAACCATTTTTATATTTCCTGGGATATTTAAGGTGTACCCAAGTTGAGGTTCTTGTAGTCAGTGCAGCCCTAAATTTGGAGGTGGCTCTTTCTTATTGATTTTCAGTTTTCCCAAGGTATATTCCCTAGACAGGAAGTGGCCTTGGCTCTGTAGCTCTGTTGTTTACTTGTTTTAGGGAACACAATGCACTCCTCCAGTGAGGCAGTTGGCAATTTACATCCCGCCCATCAGCATAACAAGGCTCCCTGTTCTCCAGGGCCTGTCTTGCCTTTCTGGTTTTTACACATTTTGTGGATGTCCCTTTTGACCGGTGGGAAGTGATACTTCTTTGTAGTGCAGATTTGCATTGCCCGCTTGCTTGCTTGGCCAAAAAGGGCGTATGCGTTTTCTCCTGAATATATTCAGGAGAAAACACATACGCCCTTTTTGGCCAAGTGCATCATTGTCCAAGTTGTGCCCCTCTTCCTGTGTTTTACAGGCGATTCCAAGGTACCTCTTGAAATCTGTTTCCTGCTATTTTGCCTCGCTTTCAAGTCCGCCTCGTTGACTTCCCTCAACAGATTTTTGGACGATAGTTGTCCTTTATCACTCTGCCAGTTTGTGAATTGCTGTGCCCCTGTGCTCCATTTCTCAACTCGTTTTTTGTGAGCTGAACGCAAGTCCAAAATTTTGGATCATGTCCTATACTGGTTCCCGGTGGGTGGCTGAGACTTTGGTTAATTCTTCTTCCTGCTGGGAAATTAGAGTGACATGTGCCCGTCCAAATGCCTAACAGCTACTCTCTCATGGGTTCTCCCTCGTCCCTTCCATCCTCTGCCAAATTGGGATCCTGTGCAAACCAGGAGGTTAAAGGGCCTGTCTCTCCATGTTGGGAGATTGATAGTAAGGAAGTTGGAAAGTCAAACTGGAGCACCAGGAGAGGGACTATTCGTTGAGTTTTAGGAACCTTTCGTATTCACAGTGTGTCCATTCTCTAGGTTTCCTGTACATGTTATAGCTGTAGTAATATTCCCTTCAACCTGGAGAGTTGGGACCCATGGAATGGGGGCCATGCATTATTGCTTGAAAGGGTCTGCATTTGCTCACCCAATCTCACCAATCCTCTCAGTCCCAAGTGTCCAGGCTTATGCCACATCCACCTCTCGTTGTAGATAGGGTCTTTCCAGGTTTCCTCAGACACCCTGAAGGAATTGTAAAGAATTTCCCTGTTTTTTGGTTTTGCTTTTGAAATTCCTTTTTAGAGTGGGTTTGAGCTGATTCTCGCTGCCATGTTTATGCCACTCTAGACACACTTGTTCTCCTTATGGAGTCATATCAATACATAGATTTTAAGATTCTTACTAGTCAGATATATTCCTCTGCGGGAAATATGGGGTTTTGAGTCTCTTTCACTGAGGAAGGTGTAGGTCTTGTCTATTCCAAAGTTGGTTTTTGGAACGGTCCCTGTGCTTATATCAAACTCTGGTTTTATGCATCACCCCACCTCTCCATCCCCTTAATGCAGGCATAAGAGTGTTTTCTAAATGTGAGACTCTGTTCTCTTTCCTAACTCTGTTCACATGTAGCCATGTTTACAGGATCTTCATAAGTGATATCTTATGATAAGTTTCTTTTTCTGTGTGACTTATTTCACTTAGAATCATCGTACCTGAATCCACTCACTTTGCTGCTACTGGTCTTATGACATTGATTTCATGGCTGAGGGATATTCCATCGTATGTAAGTACCACAATGTTTTGAACCATTTTTATATTTCCTGGGATATTTAAGGTGTACTCAAGTTGAGGTTCTTATAGTCAGTGCAGCCCTAAATTTGGAGGTGGCTCTTTCTTATTGATTTTCAGTTTTCCCAAGGTATATTCCCTAGACAGGAAGTGGCCTTGGCTCTGTAGCTCTGTTGTTTACTTGTTTTAGGGAACACAATGCACTCCTCCAGTGAGGCAGTTGGCAATTTACATCCCGCCCATCAGCATAACAAGGCTCCCTGTTCTCCAGGGCCTGTCTTGCCTTTCTGGTTTTTACACATTTTGTGGATGTCCCTTTTGACCGGTGGGAAGTGATACTTCTTTGTAGTGCAGATTTGCATTGCCCGCTTGCTTGCTTGGCCAAAAAGGGCGTATGCGTTTTCTCCTGAATATATTCAGGAGAAAACACATACGCCCTTTTTGGCCAAGAGCATCATTGTCCAAGTTGTGCCCCTCTTCCTGTGCTTTACAGGCGATTCCAAGGTACCTCTTGAAATCTGTTTCCTGCTATTTTGCCTCACTTTCAAGTCCGCCTCGTTGACTTCCCTCAACAGATTTTTGGACGATAGTTGTCCTTTATCACTCTGCCAGTTTGTGAATTGCTGTGCCCCAGAGCTCCATTTCTCAACTCGTTTTTTGTGAGCTGAACGCCAGTCCAAAATTTTGGATCATGTCCTATACTGGTTCCCGGTGGGTGGCTGAGACTTTGGTTAATTCTTCTTCCTGCCGGGAAATTAGAGTGACATGTGCCCATCCAAATGCCTAACAGCTACTCTCTCATGGGTTCTCCCTCGTCCCTTCCATCCTCTGCCAAATTGGGAACCTGTGCAAACCAGGAGGTTAAAGGGCCTGTCTCTCCAAGTTGGGAGATTGATAGTAAGGCAGTTGGAAAGTCAAACTGGAGCACCAGGAGAGGGACTATTCGTTGAGTTTTAGAAACCTTTCGTATTCACAGTGTGTACATTCTCTAGGTTTCCTGTACATGTTATAGCTGTAGTAATATTCCCTTCAACCTGGAGAGTTGGGACCCATGGAATGGGGGCCATGCATTATTGCTTGAAAGGGTCTGCATTTGCTCAACCAATCTCACCAATCCTCTCAGTCCCAAGTGTCCAGCCTTATGCCATATCCAGCTGTCATTGTAGATAGGGTCTTTCCAGGTTTCCTCAGACACCCTGAAGGAATTGTAAAGAATTTCCCTGTTTTTTGGTTTTGCTTTTGAAATTCCTTTTTAGAGTGGGTTTGAGCTGATTCTCGCTGCCATGTTTATGCCACTCTAGACACACTTGATTCCCTTATGGAGTCATATCAATACATAGGTTTTAAGATTCTTACTAGTCAGATATATTCCTCTGCGGGAAATATGGGGTTTTGAGTCTCTTTCACTGAGGAAGGTGTAGGTCTTGTCTATTCCAAAGTTGGTTTTTGGAACAGTCCCTGTGCTTATATCAAACTCTGGTTTTATTCATCACCCCACCTCTCCATCCCCTTAATGCAGGCATAAGAGTGTTTTCTAAATGTGAGACTCTGTTCTCTTTCCTAACTCAGTTCACGTGTAGCCATGTTTACAGGATCTTCATAAGTGATATCTTATGATAAGTTTCTTTTTCTGTGTGACTTATTTCACTTAGAATCATCGTACCTGAATCCACTCACTTTGCTGCTACTGGTCTTATGACATTGATTTCATGGCTGATGAATATTCCATCGTACATAAGTACCACAATGTTTTGAACCATTTTTATATTTCCTGGGATATTTAAGGTGTACCCAAGTTGAGGTTCTTGTAGTCAGTGCAGCCCTAAATTTGGAGGTGGCTCTTTCTTATTGATTTTCAGTTTTCCCAAGGTATATTCCCTAGACAGGAAGTGGCCTTGGCTCTGTAGCTCTGTTGTTTACTTGTTTTAGGGAACACAATGCACTCCTCCAGTGAGGCAGTTGGCAATTTACATCCCGCCCATCAGCATAACAAGGCTCCCTGTTCTCCAGGGCCTGTCTTGCCTTTCTGGTTTTTACACATTTTGTGGATGTCCCTTTTGACCGGTGGGAAGTGATACTTCTTTGTAGTGCAGATTTGCATTGCCCGCTTGCTTGCTTGGCCAAAAAGGGCGTATGCGTTTTCTCCTGAATATATTCAGGAGAAAACACATACGCCCTTTTTGGCCAAGAGCATCATTGTCCAAGTTGTGCCCCTCTTCCTGTGCTTTACAGGCGATTCCAAGATACCTCTTGAAATCTGTTTCCTGCTATTTTGCCTCACTTTCAAGTCCGCCTCGTTGACTTCCCTCAACAGATTTTTGGACGATAGTTGTCCTTTATCACTCTGCCAGTTTGTGAATTGCTGTGCCCCAGAGCTCCATTTCTCAACTCGTTTTTTGTGAGCTGAACGCCAGTCCAAAATTTTGGATCATGTCCTATACTGGTTCCCGGTGGGTGGCTGAGACTTTGCTTAATTCTTCTTCCTGCCGGGAAATTAGAGTGACATGTGCCCGTCCAAATGCCTAACAGCTACTCTCTCATGGGTTCTCCCTCGTCCCTTCCATCCTCTGCCAAATTGGGAACCTGTGCAAACCAGGAGGTTAAAGGGCCTGTCTCTCCAAGTTGGGAGATTGATAGTAAGGCAGTTGGAAAGTCAAACTGGAGCACCAGGAGAGGGACTATTCGTTGAATTTTAGAAACCTTTCGTATTCACAGTGTGTCCATTCTCTATGTTTCCTGTACATGTTATAGCTGTAGTAATATTCCCTTGAACCTGGAGAGTTGGGACCCATGGAATGGGGGCCATGCCTTATTGCTTGAAAGGGTCTGCATTTGCTCACCCAATCTCACCAATCCTCTCAGTCCCAAGTGTCCAGCCTTATGCCACATCCAGCTGTCAATGTAGATAGGGTCTTTCCAGGTTTCCTCAGACACCCTGAAGGAATTGTAAAGAATTTCCCTGTTTTTTGGTTTTGCTTTTGAAATTCCTTTTTATACTGAGTTTGAGCTGATTCTCGCTGCCATGTTTATGCCACTCTAGACACACTTGATTCCCTTATGGAGACATATCAATACATAGGTTTTAAGATTCTTACTAGTCAGATATATTCCTCTGCGGGAAATATGGGGTTTTGAGTCTCTTTCACTGAGGAAGGTGTAGGTCTTGTCTATTCCAAAGTTGGTTTTTTGAACGGTCCCTGTGCTTATATCAAACTCTGGTTTTATGCATCACCCCACCTCTCCATCCCCTTAATGCAGGCATAAGAGTGTTTTCTAAATGTGAGACTCTGTTCTCTTTCCTAACTCAGTTCACGTGTAGCCATGTTTACAGGATCTTCATAAGTGATATCTTATGATAAGTTTCTTTTTCTGTGTGACTTATTTCACTTAGAATCATCGTACCTGAATCCACTCACTTTGCTGCTACTGGTCTTATGACATTGATTTCATGGCTGATGAATATTCCATCATACATAAGTACCACAATGTTTTGAACCATTTTTATATTTCCTGGGATATTTAAGGTGTACCCAAGTTGAGGTTCTTGTAATCAGTGCAGCCCTAAATTTGGAGGTGGCTCTTTCTTATTGATTTTCAGTTTTCCCAAGGTATATTCCCTAGACTGGAAGTGGCTTTGGCTCTGTAGCTCTGTTGTTTACTTGTTTTAGGGAACACAATGCCTCCTCCAGTGAGGCAGTTGGCAATTTACATCCCGCCCATCAGCATAACAAGGCTCCCTGTTCTCCAGGGCCTGTGTTGCCTTTCTGGTTTTTACACATTTTGTGGATGTCCCTTTTGACCGGTGGGAAGTGATACTTCTTTGTAGTGCAGATTTGCATTGCCCGCTTGCTTGCTTGGCCAAAAAGGGCGTATGCGTTTTCTCCTGAATATATTCAGGAGAAAACACATACGCCCTTTTTGGCCAAGTGCATCATTGTCCAAGTTGTGCCCCTCTTCCTGTGCTTTACAGGCGATTCCAAGGTACCTCTTGAAATCTGTTTCCTGCTATTTTGCCTCACTTTCAAGTCCGCCTCGTTGACTTCCCTCAACAGATTTTTGGACGATAGTTGTCCTTTATCACTCTGCCAGTTTGTGAATTGCTGTGCCCCTGAGCTCCATTTCTCAACTCGTTTTTTGGGAGCTGAACGCCAGTCCAAAATTTTGGATCATGTCCTATACTGGTTCCCGGTGGGTGGCTGAGACTTTGGTTAATTCTTCTTCCTGCCGGGAAATTAGAGTGACATGTGCCCGTCCAAATGCCTAACAGCTACTCTCTCATGGGTTCTCCCTCGTCCCTTCCATCCTCTGCCAAATTGGGAACCTGTGCAAACCAGGAGGTTAAAGGGCCTGTCTCTCCAAGTTGGGAGATTGATAGTAAGGCAGTTGGAAAGTCAAACTGGAGCACCAGGAGAGGGACTATTCGTTGAGTTTTAGAAACCTTTCGTATTCACAGTGTGTCCATTCTCTATGTTTCCTGTACATGTTATAGCTGTAGTAATATTCCCTTGAACCTGGAGAGTTGGGACCCATGGAATGGGGGCCATGCCTTATTGCTTGAAAGGGTCTGCATTTGCTCACCCAATCTCACCAATCCTCTCAGTCCCAAGTGTCCAGCCTTATGCCACATCCAGCTGTCATTGTAGATAGGGTCTTTCCAGGTTTCCTCAGACACCCTGAAGGAATTCTAAAGAATTTCCCTGTTTTTTGGTTTTGCTTTTGAAATTCCTTTTTATACTGAGTTTGAGCTGATTCTCGCTGCCATGTTTATGCCACTCTAGACACACTTGATTCCCTTATGGAATCATATCAATACATAGGTTTTAAGATTCTTACTAGTCAGATATATTCCTCTGCGGGAAATATGGGGTTTTGAGTCTCTTTCACTGAGGAAGGTGTAGGTCTTGTCTATTCCAAAGTTGGTTTTTCGAACGGTCCCTGTGCTTATATCAAACTCTGGTTTTATGCATCACCCCACCTCTCCATCCCCTTTAGGCAGGCATAAGAGTGTTTTCTAAATGTGAGACTCTGTTCTCTTTCCTAACTCAGTTCACGTGTAGCCATGTTTACAGGATCTTCATAAGTGATATCTTATGATAAGTTTCTTTTTCTGTGTGACTTATTTCACTTAGAATCATCGTACCTGAATCCACTCACTTTGCTGCTACTGGTCTTATGACATTGATTTCATGGCAGAGGAATATTCCATCGTACGTAAGTACCACAATATTTTGAACCATTTTTATATTTCCTGGGATATTTAAGGTGTACCCAAGTTGAGGTTCTTGTAGTCAGTGCAGCCCTAAATTTGGAGGTTGCTCTTTCTTATTGATTTTCAGTTTTCCCAAGGTATATTCCCTAGACTGGAAGTGGCCTTGGCTCTGTAGCTCTGTTGTTTACTTGTTTTAGGGAACACAATGCACTCCTCCAGTGAGGCAGTTGGCAATTTACATCCCGCCCATCAGCATAACAAGGCTCCCTGTTCTCCAGGGCCTGTGTTGCCTTTCTGGTTTTTACACATTTTGTGGATGTCCCTTTTGACCGGTGGGAAGTGATACTACTTTGTAGTGCAGATTTGCATTGCCCGCTTGCTTGCTTGGCCAAAAAGGGCGTATGCGTTTTCTCCTGAATATATTCAGGAGAAAACGCATACGCCCTTTTTGGCCAAGTGCATCATTGTCCAAGTTGTGCCCCTCTTCCTGTGCTTTACAGGCGATTCCAAGGTACCTCTTGAAATCTGTTTCCTGCTATTTTGCCTCGCTTTCAAGTCCGCCTCGTTGACTTCCCTCAACAGATTTTTGGACGATAGTTGTCCTTTATCACTCTGCCAGTTTGTGAATTGCTGTGCCCCTGTGCTCCATTTCTCAACTCGTTTTTTGTGAGCTGAACGCAAGTCCAAAATTTTGGATCATGTCCTATACTGGTTCCCGGTGGGTGCCTGAGACTTTGGTTAATTCTTCTTCCTGCCGGGAAATTAGAGTGACATGTGCCCGTCCAAATGCCTAACAGCTACTCTCTCATGGGTTCTCCCTCGTCCCTTCCATCCTCTGCCAAATTGGGATCCTGTGCAAACCAGGAGGTTAAAGGGCCTGTCTCTCCATGTTGGGAGATTGATAGTAAGGAAGTTGGAAAGTCAAACTGGAGCACCAGGAGAGGGACTATTCGTTGAGTTTTAGGAACCTTTCGTATTCACAGTGTGTACATTCCCTAGGTTTCCTGTACATGTTATAGCTGTAGTAATATTCCCTTCAACCTGGAGAGTTGGGACCCATGGAATGGGAGCCATGCATTATTGCTTGAAAGGGTCTGCATTTGCTCACCCAATCTCACCAATCCTCTCAGTCCCAAGTGTCCAGCCTTATGCCACATCCACCTCTCATTGTAGATAGGGTCTTTCCAGGTTTCCTCAGACACCCTGAAGGAATTGTAAAGAATTTCCCTGTTTTTTGGTTTTGCTTTTGAAATTCCTTTTTATAGTGGGTTTGAGCTGATTCTCGCTGCCATGTTTATGCCACTCTAGACACACTTGTTCTCCTTATGGAGTCATATCAATACATAGATTTTAAGATTCTTACTAGTCAGATATATTCCTCTGCGGGAAATATGGGGTTTTGAGTCTCTTTCACTGAGGAAGGTGTAGGTCTTGTCTATTCCAAAGTTGGTTTTTGGAACGGTCCCTGTGCTTATATCAAACTCTGGTTTTATGCATCACCCCACCTCTCCATCCCCTTTAGGCAGGCATAAGAGTGTTTTCTAAATGTGAGACTCTGTTCTCTTTCCTAACTCTGTTCACGTGTAGCCATGTTTACAGGATCTTCATAAGTGATATCTTATGATAAGTTTCTTTTTCTGTGTGACTTATTTCACTTAGAATCATCGTACCTGAATCCACTCACTTTGCTGCTACTGGTCTTATGACATTGATTTCATGGCTGAGGGATATTCCATCGTACGTAAGTACCACAATGTTTTGAACCATTTTTATATTTCCTGGGATATTTAAGGTGTACCCAAGTTGAGGTTCTTATAGTCAGTGCAGCCCTAAATTTGGAGGTGGCTCTTTCTTATTGATTTTCAGTTTTCCCAAGGTATATTCCCTAGACAGGAAGTGGCCTTGGCTCTGTAGCTCTGTTGTTTACTTGTTTTAGGGAACACAATGCACTCCTCCAGTGAGGCAGTTGGCAATTTACATCCCGCCCATCAGCATAACAAGGCTCCCTGTTCTCCAGGGCCTGTCTTGCCTTTCTGGTTTTTACACATTTTGTGGATGTCCCTTTTGACCGGTGGGAAGTGATACTTCTTTGTAGTGCAGATTTGCATTGCCCGCTTGCTTGCTTGGCCAAAAAGGGCGTATGCGTTTTCTCCTGAATATATTCAGGAGAAAACACATACGCCCTTTTTGGCCAAGTGCATCATTGTCCAAGTTGTGCCCCTCTTCCTGTGCTTTACAGGCGATTCCAAGGTACCTCTTGAAATCTGTTTCCTGCTATTTTGCCTCACTTTCAAGTCCGCCTCGTTGACTTCCCTCAACAGATTTTTGGACGATAGTTGTCCTTTATCACTCTGCC
Source organism: Mesoplodon densirostris (assembly GCF_025265405.1). Taxonomy (NCBI): domain Eukaryota; kingdom Metazoa; phylum Chordata; class Mammalia; order Artiodactyla; family Ziphiidae; genus Mesoplodon; species Mesoplodon densirostris. Next base: position 8,019,450 of record NW_026778195.1, on the reverse strand, counting down.
AGTTTGTGAATTGCTGTGCCCCAGAGCTCCATTTCTCAACTCGTTTTTTGTGAGCTGAACGCCAGTCCAAAATTTTGGATCATGTCCTATACTGGTTCCCGGTGGGTGGCTGAGACTTTGGTTAATTCTTCTTCCTGCCGGGAAATTAGAGTGACATGTGCCCATCCAAATGCCTAACAGCTACTCTCTCATGGGTTCTCCCTCGTCCCTTCCATCCTCTGCCAAATTGGGAACCTGTGCAAACCAGGAGGTTAAAGGGCCTGTCTCTCCAAGTTGGGAGATTGATAGTAAGGCAGTTGGAAAGTCAAACTGGAGCACCAGGAGAGGGACTATTCGTTGAGTTTTAGAAACCTTTCGTATTCACAGTGTGTACATTCTCTAGGTTTCCTGTACATGTTATAGCTGTAGTAATATTCCCTTCAACCTGGAGAGTTGGGACCCATGGAATGGGGGCCATGCATTATTGCTTGAAAGGGTCTGCATTTGCTCAACCAATCTCACCAATCCTCTCAGTCCCAAGTGTCCAGCCTTATGCCACATCCAGCTGTCATTGTAGATAGGGTCTTTCCAGGTTTCCTCAGACACCCTGAAGGAATTGTAAAGAATTTCCCTGTTTTTTGGTTTTGCTTTTGAAATTCCTTTTTATAGTGAGTTTGAGCTGATTCTCGCTGCCATGTTTATGCCACTCTAGACACACTTGTTTGCCTTATGGAGTCATATCTATACATAGGTTTTAAGATTCTTACTAGTCAGATATATTCCTCTGCGGGAAATATGGGGTTTTGAGTCTCTTTCACTGAGGAAGGTGTAGGTCTTGTCTATTCCAAAGTTGGTTTTTGGAACGGTCCCTGTGCTTATATCAAACTCTGGTTTTATGCATCACCCCACCTCTCCATCCCCTTAATGCAGGCATAAGAGTGTTTTCTAAATGTGAGACTCTGTTCTCTTTCCTAACTCAGTTCACGTGTAGCCATGTTTACAGGATCTTCATAAGTGATATCTTATGATAAGTTTCTTTTTCTGTGTGACTTATTTCACTTAGAATCATCGTACCTGAATCCACTCACTTTGCTGCTACTGGTCTTATGACATTGATTTCATGGCTGATGAATATTCCATCGTACATAAGTACCACAATGTTTTGAACCATTTTTATATTTCCTGGGATATTTAAGGTGTACCCAAGTTGAGGTTCTTGTAGTCAGTGCAGCCCTAAATTTGGAGGTGGCTCTTTCTTATTGATTTTCAGTTTTCCCAAGGTATATTCCCTAGACTGGAAGTGGCTTTGGCTCTGTAGCTCTGTTGTTTACTTGTTTTAGGGAACACAATGCACTCCTCAAGTGAGGCAGTTGGCAATTTACATCCCGCCCATCAGCATAACAAGGCTCCCTGTTCTCCAGGGCCTGTCTTGCCTTTCTGGTTTTTACACATTTTGTGGATGTCCCTTTTGACCGGTGGGAATTGATACTTCTTTGTAGTGCAGATTTGCATTGCCCGCTTGCTTGCTTGGCCAAAAAGGGCGTATGCGTTTTCTCCTGAATATATTCAGGAGAAAACACATACGCCCTTTTTGGCCAAGTGCATCATTGTCCAAGTTGTGCCCCTCTTCCTGTGCTTTACAGGCGATTCCAAGGCACCTCTTGAAATCTGTTTCCTGCTATTTTGCCTCACTTTCAAGTCCGCCTCTTTGACTTCCCTCAACAGATTTTTGGACGATAGTTGTCCTTTATCACTCTGCCAGTTTGTGAATTGCTGTGCCCCTGAGCTCCATTTCTCAACTCGTTTTTTGGGAGCTGAACGCCAGTCCAAAATTTTGGATCATGTCCTATACTGGTTCCCGGTGGGTGGCTGAGACTTTGCTTAATTCTTCTTCCTGCCGGGAAATTAGAGTGACATGTGCCCGTCCAAATGCCTAACAGCTACTCTCTCATGGGTTCTCCCTCGTCCCTTCCATCCTCTGCCAAATTGGGAACCTGTGCAAACCAGGAGGTTAAAGGGCCTGTCTCTCCAAGTTGGGAGATTGATAGTAAGGCAGTTGGAAAGTCAAACTGGAGCACCAGGAGAGGGACTATTCGTTGAGTTTTAGAAACCTTTCGTATTCACAGTGTGTCCATTCTCTAGGTTTCCTGTACATGTTATAGCTGTAGTAATATTCCCTTGAACCTGGAGAGTTGGGACCCATGGAATGGGGGCCATGCCTTATTGCTTGAAAGGGTCTGCATTTGCTCACCCAATCTCACCAATCCTCTCAGTCCCAAGTGTCCAGCCTTATGCCACATCCAGCTGTCATTGTAGATAGGGTCTTTCCAGGTTTCCTCAGACACCCTGAAGGAATTGTAAAGAATTTCCCTGTTTTTTGGTTTTGCTTTTGAAATTCCTTTTTATACTGAGTTTGAGCTGATTCTCGCTGCCATGTTTATGCCACTCTAGACACACTTGATTCCCTTATGGAGACATATCAATACATAGGTTTTAAGATTCTTACTAGTCAGATATATTCCTCTGCGGGAAATATGGGGTTTTGAGTCTCTTTCACTGAGGAAGGTGTAGGTCTTGTCTATTCCAAAGTTGGTTTTTGGAACGGTCCCTGTGCTTATATCAAACTCTGGTTTTATGCATCACCCCACCTCTCCATCCCCTTAATGCAGGCATAAGAGTGTTTTCTAAATGTGAGACTCTGTTCTCTTTCCTAACTCAGTTCACGTGTAGCCATGTTTACAGGATCTTCATAAGTGATATCTTATGATAAGTTTCTTTTTCTGTGTGACTTATTTCACTTAGAATCATCGTACCTGAATCCACTCACTTTGCTGCTACTGGTCTTATGACATTGATTTCATGGCTGATGAATATTCCATCATACATAAGTACCACAATGTTTTGAACCATTTTTATATTTCCTGGGATATTTAAGGTGTACCCAAGTTGAGGTTCTTGTAGTCAGTGCAGCCCTAAATTTGGAGGTGGCTCTTTCTTATTGATTTTCAGTTTTCCCAAGGTATATTCCCTAGACTGGAAGTGGCTTTGGCTCTGTAGCTCTGTTGTTTACTTGTTTTAGGGAACACAATGCACTCCTCCAGTGAGGCAGTTGGCAATTTACATCCCGCCCATCAGCATAACAAGGCTCCCTGTTCTCCAGGGCCTGTCTTGCCTTTCTGGTTTTTACACATTTTGTGGATGTCCCTTTTGACCGGTGGGAAGTGATACTTCTTTGTAGTGCAGATTTGCATTGCCCGCTTGCTTGCTTGGCCAAAAAGGGCGTATGCGTTTTCTCCTGAATATATTCAGGAGAAAACACATACGCCCTTTTTGGCCAAGTGCATCATTGTCCAAGTTGTGCCCCTCTTCCTGTGCTTTACAGGCGATTCCAAGGTACCTCTTGAAATCTGTTTCCTGCTATTTTGCCTCACTTTCAAGTCCGCCTCGTTGACTTCCCTCAACAGATTTTTGGACGATAGTTGTCCTTTATCACTCTGCCAGTTTGTGAATTGCTGTGCCCCTGAGCTCCATTTCTCAACTCGTTTTTTGGGAGCTGAACGCCAGTCCAAAATTTTGGATCATGTCCTATACTGGTTCCCGGTGGGTGGCTGAGACTTTGGTTAATTCTTCTTCCTGCCGGGAAATTAGAGTGACATGTGCCCGTCCAAATGCCTAACAGCTACTCTCTCATGGGTTCTCCCTCGTCCCTTCCATCCTCTGCCAAATTGGGAACCTGTGCAAACCAGGAGGTTAAAGGGCCTGTCTCTCCAAGTTGGGAGATTGATAGTAAGGCAGTTGGAAAGTCAAACTGGAGCACCAGGAGAGGGACTATTCGTTGAGTTTTAGAAACCTTTCGTATTCACAGTGTGTCCATTCTCTATGTTTCCTGTACATGTTATAGCTGTAGTAATATTCCCTTGAACCTGGAGAGTTGGGACCCATGGAATGGGGGCCATGCCTTATTGCTTGAAAGGGTCTGCATTTGCTCACCCAATCTCACCAATCCTCTCAGTCCCAAGTGTCCAGCCTTATGCCACATCCAGCTGTCATTGTAGATAGGGTCTTTCCAGGTTTCCTCAGACACCCTGAAGGAATTGTAAAGAATTTCCCTGTTTTTTGGTTTTGCTTTTGAAATTCCTTTTTATACTGAGTTTGAGCTGATTCTCGCTGCCATGTTTATGCCACTCTAGACACACTTGATTCCCTTATGGAGTCATATCAATACATAGGTTTTAAGATTCTTACTAGTCAGATATATTCCACTGCGGGAAATATGGGGTTTTGAGTCTCTTTCACTGAGGAAGGTGTAGGTCTTGTCTATTCCAAAGTTGGTTTTTCGAACGGTCCCTGTGCTTATATCAAACTCTGGTTTTATGCATCACCCCACCTCTCCATCCCCTTTAGGCAGGCATAAGAGTGTTTTCTAAATGTGAGACTCTGTTCTCTTTCCTAACTCAGTTCACGTGTAGCCATGTTTACAGGATCTTCATAAGTGATATCTTATGATAAGTTTCTTTTTCTGTGTGACTTATTTCACTTAGAATCATCGTACCTGAATCCACTCACTTTGCTGCTACTGGTCTTATGACATTGATTTCATGGCAGAGGAATATTCCATCGTACGTAAGTACCACAATGTTTTGAACCATTTTTATATTTCCTGGGATATTTAAGGTGTACCCAAGTTGAGGTTCTTGTAGTCAGTGCAGCCCTAAATTTGGAGGTGGCTCTTTCTTATTGATTTTCAGTTTTCCCAAGGTATATTCCCTAGACTGGAAGTGGCCTTGGCTCTGTAGCTCTGTTGTTTACTTGTTTTAGGGAACACAATGCACTCCTCCAGTGAGGCAGTTGGCAATTTACATCCCGCCCATCAGCATAACAAGGCTCCCTGTTCTCCAGGACCTGTCTTGCCTTTCTGGTTTTTACACATTTTGTGGATGTCCCTTTTGACCGGTGGGAAGTGATACTTCTTTGTAGTGCAGATTTACATTGCCCGCTTGCTTGCTTGGCCAAAAAGGGCGTATGCGTTTTCTCCTGAATATATTCAGGAGAAAACGCATACGCCCTTTTTGGCCAAGTGCATCATTGTCCAAGTTGTGCCCCTCTTCCTGTGCTTTACAGGCGATTCCAAGGTACCTCTTGAAATCTGTTTCCTGCTATTTTGCCTCGCTTTCAAGTCCACCTCGTTGACTTCCCTCAACAGATTTTTGGACGATAGTTGTCCTTTATCACTCTGCCAGTTTGTGAATTGCTGTGCCCCTGAGCTCCATTTCTCAACTCGTTTTTTGTGAGCTGAACGCAAGTCCAAAATTTTGGATCATGTCCTATACTGGTTCCCGGTGGGTGGCTGAGACTTTGGTTAATTCTTCTTCCTGCCGGGAAATTAGAGTGACATGTGCCCGTCCAAATGCCTAACAGCTACTCTCTCATGGGTTCTCCCTCGTCCCTTCCATCCTCTGCCAAATTGGGATCCTGTGCAAACCAGGAGGTTAAAGGGCCTGTCTCTCCATGTTGGGAGATTGATAGTAAGGAAGTTGGAAAGTCAAACTGGAGCACCAGGAGAGGGACTATTCGTTGAGTTTTAGGAACCTTTCGTATTCACAGTGTGTACATTCTCTAGGTTTCCTGTACATGTTATAGCTGTAGTAATATTCCCTTCAACCTGGAGAGTTGGGACCCATGGAATGGGGGCCATGCATTATTGCTTGAAAGGGTCTGCATTTGCTCACCCAATCTCACCAATCCTCTCAGTCCCAAGTGTCCAGCCTTATGCCACATCCAGCTGTCATTGTAGATAGGGTCTTTCCAGGTTTCCTCAGACACCCTGAAGGAATTGTAAAGAATTTCCCTGTTTTTTGGTTTTGCTTTTGAAATTCCTTTTTATAGTGGGTTTGAGCTGATTCTCGCTGCCATGTTTATGCCAATCTAGACACACTTGTTCTCCTTATGGAGTCATATCAATACATAGATTTTAAGATTCTTACTAGTCAGATATATTCCTCTGCGGGAAATATGGGGTTTTGAGTCTCTTTCACTGAGGAAGGTGTAGGTCTTGTCTATTCCAAAGTTGGTTTTTGGAACGGTCCCTGTGCTTATATCAAACTCTGGTTTTATGCATCACCCCACCTCTCCATCCCCTTAATGCAGGCATAAGAGTGTTTTCTAAATGTGAGACTCTGTTCTCTTTCCTAACTCTGTTCACATGTAGCCATGTTTACAGGATCTTCATAAGTGATATCTTATGATAAGTTTCTTTTTCTGTGTGACTTATTTCACTTAGAATCATCGTACCTGAATCCACTCACTTTGCTGCTACTGGTCTTATGACATTGATGTCATGGCTGAGGGATATTCCATCGTATGTAAGTACCACAATGTTTTGAACCATTTTTATATTTCCTGGGATATTTAAGGTGTACCCAAGTTGAGGTTCTTATAGTCAGTGCAGCCCTAAATTTGGAGGTGGCTCTTTCTTATTGATTTTCAGTTTTCCCAAGGTATATTCCCTAGACAGGAAGTGGCCTTGGCTCTGTAGCTCTGTTGTTTACTTGTTTTAGGGAACACAATGCACTCCTCCAGTGAGGCAGTTGGCAATTTACATCCCGCCCATCAGCATAACAAGGCTCCCTGTTCTCCAGGGCCTGTCTTGCCTTTCTGGTTTTTACACATTTTGTGGATATCCCTTTTGACCGGTGGGAAGTGATACTTCTTTGTAGTGCAGATTTGCATTGCCCGCTTGCTTGCTTGGCCAAAAAGGGCGTATGCGTTTTCTCCTGAATATATTCAGGAGAAAACACATACGCCCTTTTTGGCCAAGTGCATCATTGTCCAAGTTGTGCCCCTCTTCCTGTGCTTTACAGGCGATTCCAAGATACCTCTTGAAATCTGTTTCCTGCTATTTTGCCTCACTTTCAAGTCCGCCTCGTTGACTTCCCTCAACAGATTTTTGGACGATAGTTGTCCTTTATCACTCTGCCAGTTTGTGAATTGCTGTGCCCCTGAGCTCCATTTCTCAACTCGTTTTTTGGGAGCTGAACGCCAGTCCAAAATTTTGGATCATGTCCTATACTGGTTCCCGGTGGGTGGCTGAGACTTTGGTTAATTCTTCTTCCTGCCGGGAAATTAGAGTGACATGTGCCCGTCCAAATGCCTAACAGCTACTCTCTCATGGGTTCTCCCTCGTCCCTTCCATCCTCTGCCAAATTGGGAACCTGTGCAAACCAGGAGGTTAAAGGGCCTGTCTCTCCAAGTTGGGAGATTGATAGTAAGGCAGTTGGAAAGTCAAACTGGAACACCAGGAGAGGGACTATTCGTTGAGTTTTAGAAACCTTTCTTATTCACAGTGTGTCCATTCTCTAGGTTTCCTGTACATGTTATAGCTGTAGTAATATTCCCTTCAACCTGGAGAGTTGGGACCCATGGAATGGGGGCCATGCATTATTGCTTGAAAGGGTCTGCATTTGCTCACCCAATCTCACCAATCCTCTCAGTCCCAAGTGTCCAGCCTTATGCCACATCCAGCTGTCATTGTAGATAGGGTCTTTCCAGGTTTCCTCAGACACCCTGAAGGAATTGTAAAGAATTTCCCTGTTTTTTGGTTTTGCTTTTGAAATTCCTTTTTATAGTGGGTTTGAGCTGATTCTCGCTGCCATGTTTATGCCACTCTAGACACACTTGTTCTCCTTATGGAGTCATATCAATACATAGATTTTAAGATTCTTACTAGTCAGATATATTCCTCTGCGGGAAATATGGGGTTTTGAGTCTCTTTCACTGAGGAAGGTGTAGGTCTTGTCTATTCCAAAGTTGGTTTTTGGAACGGTCCCTGTGCTTATATCAAACTCTGGTTTTATGCATCACCCCACCTCTCCATCCCCTTTAGGCAGGCATAAGAGTGTTTTCTAAATGTGAGACTCTGTTCTCTTTCCTAACTCTGTTCACGTGTAGCCATGTTTACAGGATCTTCATAAGTGATATCTTATGATAAGTTTCTTTTTCTGTGTGACTTATTTCACTTAGAATCATCGTACCTGAATCCACTCACTTTGCTGCTACTGGTCTTATGACATTGATTTCATGGCTGAGGGATATTCCATCGTACGTAAGTACCACAATGTTTTGAACCATTTTTATATTTCCTGGGATATTTAAGGTGTACCCAAGTTGAGGTTCTTATAGTCAGTGCAGCCCTAAATTTGGAGGTGGCTCTTTCTTATTGATTTTCAGTTTTCCCAAGGTATATTCCCTAGACAGGAAGTGGCCTTGGCTCTGTAGCTCTGTTGTTTACTTGTTTTAGGGAACACAATGCACTCCTCCAGTGAGGCAGTTGGCAATTTACATCCCGCCCATCAGCATAACAAGGCTCCCTGTTCTCCAGGGCCTGTCTTGCCTTTCTGGTTTTTACACATTTTGTGGATGTCCCTTTTGACCGGTGGGAAGTGATACTCCTTTGTAGTGCAGATTTGCATTACCCGCTTGCTTGCTTGGCCAAAAAGGGCATATGCGTTTTCTCCTGAATATATTCAGGAGAAAACACATACGCCCTTTTTGGCCAAGTGCATCATTGTCCAAGTTGTGCCCCTCTTCCTGTGCTTTACAGGCGATTCCAAGGTACCTGTTTAAATCTGTTTCCTGCTATTTTGCCTCACTTTCAAGTCCGCCTCGTTGACTTCCCTCAACAGATTTTTGGACGATAGTTGTCCTTTATCACTCTGCCAGTTTGTGAATTGCTGTGCCCCTGAGCTCCATTTCTCAACTCGTTTTTTGTGAGCTGAACGCAAGTCCAAAATTTTGGATCATGTCCTATACTGGTTCCCAGTGGGTGGCTGAGACTTTGGTTAATTCTTCTTCCTGCCGGGAAATTAGAGTGACACGTGCCCTTCCAAATGCCTAACAGCTACTCTCTCAGGGGTTCTCCCTCGTCCCATCCATCCTCTGCCAAATTGGGAACCTGTGCAAACCAGGAGGTTAAAGGGCCTGTCTCTCCAAGTTGGGAGATTGATAGTAAGGCAGTTGGAAAGTCAAACTGGAGCACCAGGAGAGGGACTATTCGTTGAGTTTTAGAAACCTTTCGTATTCACAGGGTGTCCATTCTCTAGGTTTCCTGTACATGTTATAGCTGTAGTAATATTCACTTCAACTTGGAGAGTTGGGACCCATGGAATGGGGGCCATGCATTATTGCTTGAAAGGGTCTGCATTTGCTCACCCAATCTCACCAATCCTCTTAGTCCCAAGTGTCCAGCCTTATGCCACATTCAGCTGTCATTGTAGATAGGGTCTTTCCAGGTTTCCTCAGACACCCTGAAGGAATTGTAAAGAATTTCCCTGTTTTTTGGTTTTGCTTTTGAAATTCCTTTTTATAGTGGGTTTGAGCTGATTCTCGCTGCCATGTTTATGCCACTCTAGACACACTTGTTCTCCTTATGGAGTCATATCAATACATAGATTTTAAGATTCTTACTAGTCAGATATATTCCTCTGCGGGAAATATGGGGTTTTGAGTCTCTTTCACTGAGGAAGGTGTAGGTCTTGTCTATTCCAAAGTTGGTTTTTGGAACGGTCCCTGTGCTTATATCAAACTCTGGTTTTATGCATCACCCCACCTCTCCATCCCCTTTATGCAGGCATAAGAGTGTTTTCTAAATGTGAGACTCTGTTCTCTTTCCTAACTCAGTTCACGTGTAGCCATGTTTACAGGATCTTCATAAGTGATATCTTATGATAAGTTTCTTTTTCTGTGTGACTTATTTCACTTAGAATCATCGTACCTGAATCCACTCACTTTGCTGCTACTGGTCTTATGACATTGATTTCATGGCTGAGGGATATTCCATCGTACGTAAGTACCACAATGTTTTGAACCATTTTTATATTTCCTGGGATATTTAAGGTGTACCCAAGTTGAGGTTCTTGTAGTCAGTGCAGCCCTAAATTTGGAGGTGGCTCTTTCTTATTGATTTTCAGTTTTCCCAAGGTATATTCCCTAGACAGGAAGTGGCCTTGGCTCTGTAGCTCTGTTGTTTACTTGTTTTAGGGAACACAATGCACTCCTCCAGTGAGGCAGTTGGCAATTTACATCCCGCCCATCAGCATAACAAGGCTCCCTGTTCTCCAGGGCCTGTCTTGCCTTTCTGGTTTTTACACATTTTGTGGATGTCCCTTTTGACCGGTGGGAAGTGATACTTCTTTGTAGTGCAGATTTGCATTGCCTGCTTGCTTGCTTGGCCAAAAAGGGTGTATGCGTTTTCTCCTGAATATATTCAGGAGAAAACACATACACCCTTTTTGGCCAAGTGCATCATTGTCCAAGTTGTGCCCCTCTTCCTGTGTTTTACAGGCGATTCCAAGGTACCTCTTGAAATCTGTTTCCTGCTATTTTGCCTCGCTTTCAAGTCCGCCTCGTTGACTTCCCTCAACAGATTTTTGGACGATAGTTGTCCTTTATCACTCTGCCAGTTTGTGAATTGCTGTGCCCCTGTGCTCCATTTCTCAACTCGTTTTTTGTGAGCTGAACGCAAGTCCAAAATTTTGGATCATGTCCTATACTGGTTCCCGGTGGGTGGCTGAGACTTTGGTTAATTCTTCTTCCTGCCGGGAAATTAGAGTGACATGTGCCCGTCCAAATGCCTAACAGCTACTCTCTCATGGGTTCTCCCTCGTCCCTTCCATCCTCTGCCAAATTGGGATCCTGTGCAAACCAGGAGGTTAAAGGGCCTGTCTCTCCATGTTGGGAGATTGATAGTAAGGAAGTTGGAAAGTCAAACTGGAGCACCAGGAGAGGGACTATTCGTTGAGTTTTAGGAACCTTTCGTATTCACAGTGTGTACATTCTCTAGGTTTCCTGTACGTGTTATAGCTGTAGTAATATTCCCTTCAACCTGGAGAGTTGGGACCCATGGAATGGGGGCCATGCATTATTGCTTGAAAGGGTCTGCATTTGCTCACCCAATCTCACCAATCCTCTCAGTCCCAAGTGTCCAGCCTTATGCCACATCCACCTCTCATTGTAGATAGGGTCTTTCCAGGTTTCCTCAGACACCCTGAAGGAATTGTAAAGAATTTCCCTGTTTTTTGGTTTTGCTTTTGAAATTCCTTTTTATACTGAGTTTGAGCTGATTCTCGCTGCCATGTTTATGCCACTCTAGACACACTTGTTTGCCTTATGGAGTCATATCAATACATGGGTTTTAAGATTCTTACTAGTCAGATATATTCCTCTGCGGGAAATATGGGGTTTTGAGTCTCTTTCACTGAGGAAGGTGTAGGTCTTGTCTATTCCAAAGTTGGTTTTTGGAACGGTCCCTGTGCTTATATCAAACTCTGGTTTTATGCATCACCCCACCTCTCCATCCCCTTAATGCAGGCATAAGAGTGTTTTCTAAATGTGAGACTCTGTTCTCTTTCCTAACTCAGTTCACGTGTAGCCATGTTTACAGGATCTTCATAAGTGATATCTTATGATAAGTTTCTTTTTCTGTGTGACTTATTTCACTTAGAATCATCGTACCTGAATCCACTCACTTTGCTGCTACTGGTCTTATGACATTGATTTCATGGCTGAGGAATATTCCATCGTACGTAAGTACCACAATGTTTTGAACCATTTTTATATTTCCTGGGATATTTAAGGTGTACCCAAGTTGAGGTTCTTGTAGTCAGTGCAGCCCTAAATTTGGAGGTGGCTCTTTCTTATTGATTTTCAGTTTTCCCAAGGTATATTCCCTAGACTGGATGTGGCTTTGGCTCTGTAGCTCTGTTGTTTACTTGTTTTAGGGAACACAATGCACTCCTCCAGTGAGGCAGTTGGCAATTTACATCCCGCCCATCAGCATAACAAGGCTCCCTGTTCTCCAGGGCCTGACTTGCCTTTCTGGTTTTTACACATTTTGTGGATGTCCCTTTTGACTGGTGGGAAGTGATACTTCTTTGTAGTGCAGATTTGCATTGCCTGCTTGCTTGCTTGGCCAAAAAGGGCGTATGCTTTTTCTCCTGAATATATTCAGGAGAAAACGCATACGCCCTTTTTGGCCAAGTGCATCATTGTCCAAGTTGTGCCCCTCTTCCTGTGCTTTACAGGCGATTCCAAGGTACCTCTTGAAATCTGTTTCCTGCTATTTTGCCTCGCTTTCAAGTACGCCTCGTTGACTTCCCTCAACAGATTTTTGGACGATAGTTGTCCTTTATCACTCTGCCAGTTTGTGAATTGCTGTGCCCCTGAGCTCCATTTCTCAACTCGTTTTTTGTGAGCTGAACGCAAGTCCAAAATTTTGGATCATGTCCTATACTGGTTCCCGGTGGGTGGCTGAGACTTTGGTTAATTCTTCTTCCTGCCGGGAAATTAGAGTGACATGTGCCCTTCCAAATGCCTAACAGCTACTCTCTCAGGGGTTCTCCCTCGTCCCATCCATCCTCTGCCAAATTGGGAACCTGTGCAAACCAGGAGGTTAAAGGGCCTGTCTCTCCAAGTTGGGAGATTGATAGTAAGGCAGTTGGAACGTCAAACTGGAGCACCAGGAGAGGGACTATTCGTTGAGTTTTAGAAACCTTTCGTATTCACAGTGTGTACATTCTCTAGGTTTCCTGTACATGTTATAGCTGTAGTAATATTCCCTTCAACCTGGAGAGTTGGGACCCATGGAATGGGGGCCATGCATTATTGCTTGAAAGGGTCTGCATTTGCTCACCCAATCTCACCAATCCTCTCAGTCCCAAGTGTCCAGCCTTATGCCACATCCAGCTGTCATTGTAGATAGGGTCTTTCCAGGTATCCTCAGACACCCTGAAAGAAGTGTAAAGAATTTCCCTGTTTTTTGGTTTTGCTTTTGAAATTCCTTTTTAGAGTGGGTTTGAGCTGATTCTCGCTGCCATGTTTATGCCACTCTAGACACACTTGATTCCCTTATGGAGACATATCAATACATAGGTTTAAAGATTCTTACTAGTCAGATATATTCCTCTGTGGGAAATATGGGGTTTTGAGTCTCTTTCACTGAGGAAGGTGTAGGTCTTGTCTATTCCAAAGTTGGTTTTGGAAACGGTCCCTGTGCTTATATCAAACTCTGGTTTTATGCATCACCCCACCTCTCCTTCCCCTTTATGCAGGCATAAGAGTGTTTTCTAAATGTGAGACTCTGTTCTCTTTCCTAACTCAGTTCACGTGTAGCCATGTTTACAGGATCTTCATAAGTGATATCTTATGATAAGTTTCTTTTTCTGTGTGACTTATTTCACTTAGAATCATCGTACCTGAATCCACTCACTTTGTTGCTACTGGTCTTATGACATTGATTTCATGGCTGAGGGATATTCCATCGTACGTAAGTACCACAATATTTTGAACCATTTTTATATTTCCTGGGATATTTAAGGTGTACCCAAGTTGAGGTTCTTGTAGTCAGTGCAGCCCTAAATTTGGAGGTGGCTCTTTCTTATTGATTTTCAGTTTTCCCAAGTTATATTCCCTAGACTGGAAGTGGCCTTGGCTCTGTAGCTCTGTTGTTTACTTGTTTTAGGGAACACAATGCACTCCTCCAGTGAGGCAGTTGGCAATTTACATCCCGCCCATCAGCATAACAAGGCTCCCTGTTCTCCAGGGCCTGTCTTGCCTTTCTGGTTTTTACACATTTTGTGGATGTCCCTTTTGACTGGTGGGAAGTGATACTTCTTTGTAGTGCAGATTTGCATTGCCCGCTTGCTTTCTTGGCCAAAAAGGGCGTATGCGTTTTCTCCTGAATATATTCAGGAGAAAACGCATACGCCCTTTTTCGCCAAGTGCATCATTGTCCAAGTTGTGCCCCTCTTCTTGTGCTTTACAGGTGATTCCAAGGTACCTCTTGAAATCTGTTTCCTGCTATTTTGCCTCGCTTTCAAGTCCGCCTCGTTGACTTCCCTCAACAGATTTTTGGACGATAGTTGTCCTTTATCACTCTGCCAGTTTGTGAATTGCTGTGCCCCTGAGCTCCATTTCTCAACTCGTTCTTTGTGAGCTGAACGCAAGTCCAAAATTTTGGATCATGTCCTATACTGGTTCCCGGTGGGTGGCTGAGACTTTGGTTAATTCTTCTTCCTGCCGGGAAATTAGAGTGACATGTGCCCGTCCAAATGCCTAACAGCTACTCTCTCATGGGTTCTCCCTCGTCCCTTCCATCCTCTGCCAAATTGGGAACCTGTGCAAACCAGGAGGTTAAAGGGCCTGTCTCTCCAAGTTGGGAGATTGATAGTAAGGCAGTTGGAAAGTCAAACTGGAGCACCAGGAGAGGGACTATTCGTTGAGTTTTAGAAACCTTTCGTATTCACAGTGTGTACATTCTCTAGGTTTCCTGTACATGTTATAGCTGTAGTAATATTCCCTTCAACCTGGAGAGTTGGGACCCATGGAATGGGGGCCATGCATTATTGCTTGAAAGGGTCTGCATTTGCTCACCCAATCTCACCAATCCTCTCAGTCCCAAGTGTCCAGCCTTATGCCACATCCAGCTGTCATTGTAGATAGGGTCTTTCCAGGTTTCCTCAGACACCCTGAAGGAATTGTAAAGAATTTCCCTGTTTTTTTGGTTTTGCTTTTGAAATTCCTTTTTAGAGTGGGTTTGAGCTGATTCTCGCTGCCATGTTTATGCCACTCTAGACACACTTGATTCCCTTATGGAGTCATATCAATACATAGGTTTTAAGATTCTTACTAGTCAGATATATTCCTCTGCGGGAAATATGGGGTTTTGAGTCTCTTTCACTGAGGAAGGTGTAGGTCTTGTCTATTCCAAAGTTGGTTTTTGGAACGGTCCCTGTGCTTATATCAAACTCTGGTTTTATGCATCACCCCACCTCTCCTTCCCCTTTATGCAGGCATAAGAGTGTTTTCTAAAAGTGAGACTCTGTTCTCTTTCCTAACTCAGTTCACGTGTAGCCATGTTTACAGGATCTTCATAAGTGATATCTTATGATAAGTTTCTTTTTCTGTGTGACTTATTTCACTTAGAATCATCGTACCTGAATCCACTCACTTTGCTGCTACTGGTCTTATGACATTGATTTCATGGCTGAGGGATATTCCATCTTACGTAAGTACCACAATGTTTTGAACCATTTTTATATTTCCTGGGATATTTAAGGTGTACCCAAGTTGAGGTTCTTGTAGTCAGTGCAGCCCTAAATTTGGAGGTGGCTCTTTCTTATTGATTTTCAGTTTTCCCAAGGTATATTCCCTAGACTGGAAGTGGCCTTGGCTCTGTAGCTCTGTTGTTTACTTGTTTTAGGGAACACAATGCACTCCTCCAGTGAGGCAGTTGGCAATTTACATCCCGCCCATCAGCATAACAAGGCTCCCTGTTCTCCAGGGCATGTCTTGCCTTTCTGGTTTTTACAAATTTTGTGGATGTCCCTTTGACCGGTGGGAAGTGATACTTCTTTGTAGTGCAGATTTGCATTGCCTGCTTGCTTGCTTGGCCAAAAAGGGCGTATGCGTTTTCTCATGAATATATTCAGGAGAAAACGCATACGCCCTTTTTGGCCAAGTGCATCATTGTCCAAGTTGTGCCCCTCTTCCTGTGCTTTACAGGCGATTCCAAGGTACCTCTTGAAATCTGTTTCCTGCTATTTTGCCTCGCTTTCAAGTCCGCCTCGTTGACTTCCCTCAACAGATTTTTGGACGATAGTTGTCCTTTATCACTCTGCCAGTTTGTGAATTGCTGTGCCCCTGAGCTCCATTTCTCAACTCGTTCTTTGTGAGCTGAACGCAAGTCCAAAATTTTGGATCATGTCCTATACTGGTTCCCGGTGGGTGGCTGAGACTTTGGTTAATTCTTCTTCCTGCTGGGAAATTAGAGTGACATGTGCCCGTCCAAATGCCTAACAGCTACTCTCTCATGGGTTCTCCCTCGTCCCTTCCATCCTCTGCCAAATTGGGAACCTGTGCAAACCAGGAGGTTAAAGGGCCTGTCTCTCCAAGTTGGGAGATTGATAGTAAGGCAGTTGGAAAGTCAAACTGGAGCACCAGGAGAGGGACTATTCGTTGAGTTTTAGAAACCTTTCGTATTCACAGTGTGTACATTCTCTAGGTTTCCTGTACATGTTATAGCTGTAGTAATATTCCCTTCAACCTGGAGAGTTGGGACCCATGGAATGGGGGCCATGCATTATTGCTTGAAAGGGTCTGCATTTGCTCACCCAATCTCACCAATCCTCTCAGTCCCAAGTGTCCAGCCTTATGCCACATCCAGCTGTCTTTGTAGATAGGGTCTTTCCAGGTTTCCTCAGACACCCTGAAGGAATTGTAAAGAATTTCCCTGTTTTTTGGTTTTGCTTTTGAAATTCCTTTTTAGAGTGGGTTTGAGCTGATTCTCGCTGCCATGTTCATGCCACTCTAGACACACTTGATTCCCTTATGGAGACATATCAATACATAGGTTTTAATATTCTTACTAGTCAGATATATTCCTCTGTGGGAAATATGGGGTTTTGAGTCTCTTTCACTGAGGAAGGTGTAGGTCTTGTCTATTCCAAAGTTGGTTTTGGAAACGGTCCCTGTGCTTATATCAAACTCTGGTTTTATGCATCACCCCACCTCTCCTTCCCCTTTATGCAGGCATAAGAGTGTTTTGTAAATGTGAGACTCTGTTCTCTTTCCTAACTCAGTTCACGTGTAGCCATGTTTACAGGATCTTCATAAGTGATATCTTATGATAAGTTTCTTTTTCTGTGTGACTTATTTCACTTAGAATCATCGTACCTGAATCCACTCACTTTGCTGCTACTGGTCTTATGACATTGATTTCATGGCTGAGGGATATTCCATCGTACGTAAGTACCACAATGTTTTGAACCATTTTTATATTTCCTGGGATATTTAAGGTGTACCCAAGTTGAGGTTCTTGTAGTCAGTGCAGCCCTAAATTTGGAGGTGGCTCTTTCTTATTGATTTTCAGTTTTCCCAAGGTATATTCCCTAGACTGGAAGTGGCCTTGGCTCTGTAGCTCTGTTGTTTACTTGTTTTAGGGAACACAATGCACTCCTCCAGTGAGGCAGTTGGCAATTTACATCCCGCCCATCAGCATAGCAAGGCTCCCTGTTCTCCAGGGCCTCTCTTGACGTTCTGGTTTTTACACATTTTGTGGATGTCCCTTTTGACTGGTGGGAAGTGATACTTCTTTGTAGTGCAGATTTGCATTGCCCGCTTGCTTGCTTGGCCAAAAAGGGCGTATGCGTTTTCTCCTGAATATATTCAGGAGAAAACGCATACGCCCTTTTTGGCCAAGTGCATCATTGTCCAAGTTGTGCCCCTCTTCCTGTGCTTTACAGGCGATTCCAAGGTACCTCTTGAAATCTGTTTCCTGCTATTTTGCCTCGCTTTCAAGTCCGCCTCGTTGACTTCCCTCAACAGATTTTTGGACGATAGTTGTCCTTTATCACTCTGCCAGTTTGTGAATTGCTGTGCCGTTGAGCTCCATTTCTCAACTCGTTTTTTGAGAGCTGAACGCAAGTCCAAAATTTTGGATCATGTCCTATACTGGTTCCCGGTTTGTGGCTGAGACTTTGGTTAATTCTTCTTCCTGCCAGGAAATTAGAGTGACATGTGCCCTTCCAAATGCCTAACAGCTACTCTCTCATGGGTTCTCCCTCGTCCCTTCCATCCTCTGCCAAATTGGGAACCTGTGCAAACCAGGAGGTTAAAGGGCCTGTCTCTCCAAGTTGGGAGATTGATAGTAAGGCAGTTGGAAAGTCAAACTGGAGCACCAGGAGAGGGACTATTCGTTGAGTTTTAGAAACCTTTCGTATTCACAGTGTGTACATTCTCTAGGTTTCCTGTACATGTTATAGCTGTAGTAATATTCCCTTCAACCTGGAGAGTTGGGACCCATGGAATGGGGGCCATGCATTATTGCTTGAAAGGGTCTGCATTTGCTCACCCAATCTCACCAATCCTCTCAGTCCCAAGTGTCCAGCCTTATGCCACATACAGCTGTCATTGTAGATAGGGTCTTTCCAGGTTTCCTCACACACCCTGAAAGAATTGTAAAGAATTTCCCTGTTTTTATGGTTTGGCTTTTGAAATTCCTTTTTATAGTGGGTTTAAGCTGATTCTCGCTGCCATGTTTATGCCACTCTAGACACACTTGATTCCCTTATGGAGTCATATCAATACATAGGTTTTAAGATTCTTACTAGTCAGATATATTCCTCTGTGGGAAATATGGGGTTTTGAGTCTCTTTCACTGAGGAAGGTGTAGGTCTTGTCTATTCCAAAGTTGGTTTTGGAAACGGTCCCTGTGCTTATATCAAACTCTGGTTTTATGCATCACCCCACCTCTCCTTCCCCTTTATGCAGGCATAAGAGTGTTTTCTAAAAGTGAGACTCTGTTCTCTTTCCTAACTCAGTTCACGTGTAGCCATGTTTACAGGATCTTCATAAGTGATATCTTATGATAAGTTTCTTTTTCTGTGTGACTTATTTCACTTAGAATCATCGTACCTGAATCCACTCACTTTGCTGCTACTGGTCTTATGACATTGATTTCATGGCTGAGGGATATTCCATCGTACGTAAGTACCACAATGTTTTGAACCATTTTTATATTTCCTGGGATATTTAAGGTGTACCCAAGTTGAGGTTCTTGTAGTCAGTGCAGCCCTAAATTTGGAGGTGGCTCTTTCTTATTGATTTTCAGTTTTCCCAAGGTATATTCCCTAGACTGGAAGTGGCCTTGGCTCTGTAGCTCTGTTGTTTACTTGTTTTAGGGAACACAATGCACTCCTCCAGTGAGGCAGTTGGCAATTTACATCCCGCCCATCAGCATAACAAGGCTCCCTGTTCTCCAGGGCCTGTCTTGCCTTTCTGGTTTTTACACATTTTGTGGATGTCCCTTTTGACCGGTGGGAAGTGATACTTCTTTGTAGTGCAGATTTGCATTGCCCGCTTGCTTGCTTGGCCAAAAAGGGCGTATGCGTTTTCTCCTGAATATATTCAGGAGAAAACGCATACGCCCTTTTTGGCCAAGTGCATCATTGTCCAAGTTGTGCCCCTCTTCCTGTGCTTTACAGGCGATTCCAAGGTACCTCTTGAAATCTGTTTCCTGCTATTTTGCCTCGCTTTCAAGTCCACCTCGTTGACTTCCCTCAACAGATTTTTGGACGATAGTTGTCCTTTATCACTCTGCCAGTTTGTGAATTGCTGTGCCCCTGAGCTCCATTTCTCAACTCGTTTTTTGGGAGCTGAACGCAAGTCCAAAATTTTGGATCATGTCCTATACTGGTTCCAGGTGGGTGGCTGAGACTTTGGTTAATTCTTCTTCCTGCCGGGAAATTAGAGTGACATGTGCCCGTCCAAATGCCTAACAGCTACTCTCTCATGGGTTCTCCCTCGTCCCTTCCATCCTCTGCCAAATTGGGAACCTGTGCAAACCAGGAGGTTAAAGGGCCTGTCTCTCCAAGTTGGGAGATTGATAGTAAGGCAGTTGGAAAGTCAAACTGGAGCACCAGGAGAGGGACTATTCGTTGAGTTTTAGAAACCTTTCGTATTCACAGTGTGTCCATTCTCTAGGTTTCCTGTACATGTTATAGCTGTAGTAATATTCCCTTCAACCTGGAGACTTGGGACCCATGGAATGGGGGCCATGCATTATTGCTTGAAAGGGTCTGCATTTGCTCACCCAATCTCACCAATCCTCTCAGTCCCAAGTGTCCAGCCTTATGCCACATCCAGCTGTCATTGTAGATAGGGTCTTTCCAGGTTTCCTCAGACACCCTGAAGGAATTGTAAAGAATTTCCCTGTTTTTTGGTTTTGCTTTTGAAATTCCTTTTTATAGTGAGTTTGAGCTGATTCTCGCTGCCATGTTTATGCCACTCTAGACACACTTGTTTGCCTTATGGAGTCATATCAATATATAGGTTTTAAGATTCTTACTAGTCAGATATATTCCTCTGTGGGAAATATGGGGTTTTGAGTATCTTTCACTGAGGCAGGTGTAGGTCTTGTCTATTCCAAAGTTGGTTTTTGGAACGGTCCCTGTGCTTATAACAAACTCTGGTTTTATGCATCACCTCACCTCTCCATCCCCTTAATGCAGGCATAAGTGTGTTTTCTAAATGTGAGACTCTGTTCTCTTTCCTAACTCAGTTCACGTGTAGCCATGTTTACAGGATCTTCATAAGTGATATCTTATGATAAGTTTCTTTTTCTGTGTGACTTATTTCACTTAGAATCATCGTACCTGAATCCACTCACTTTGCTGCTACTGGTCTTATGACATTGATGTCATGGCTGAGGAATATTCCATCGTACGTAAGTACCACAATGTTTTGAACCATTTTTATATTTCCTGGGATATTTAATGTGTACCCAAGTTGAGGTTCTTGTAGTCAGTGCAGCCCTAAATTTGGAGGTGGCTCTTTCTTATTGATTTTCAGTTTTCCCAAGGTATATTCCCTAGACTGGAAGTGGCTTTGGCTCTGTAGCTCTGTTGTTTACTTGTTTTAGGGAACACAATGCACTCCTCCAGTGAGGCAGTTGGCAATTTACATCCCGCCCATCAGCATAACAAGGCTCCCTGTTCTCCAGGGCCTGTCTTGCCTTTCTGGTTTTTACACATTGTGTGGATGTCCCTTTTGACCGGTGGGAAGTGATACTTCTTTGTAGTGCAGATTTGCATTGCCTGCTTGCTTGCTTGGCCAAAAAGGGCGGATGCGTTTTCTCCTGAATATATTCAGGAGAAAACGCATCCGCCCGTTTTGGCCAAGTGCATCATTGTCCAAGTTGTGCCCCTCTTCCTGTGCTTTACAGGCGATTCCAAGGTACCTCTTGAAATCTGTTTCCTGCTATTTTGCCTCGCTTTCAAGTCCGCCTCGTTGACTTCCCTCAACAGATTTTTGGAGGATAGTTGTCCTTTATCACTCTGCCAGTTTGTGAATTGCTGTGCCCCTGAGCTCCATTTCTCAACTCGTTTTTTGTGAGCTGAACGCAAGTCCAAAATTTTGGATCATGTCCTATACTGGTTCCCGGTGGGTGGCTGAGACTTTGGTTAATTCTTCTTCCTGCCGGGAAATTTGAGTGACATGTGCTCTTCCAAATGCCTAACAGCTACTCTCTCAGGGGCTCTCCCTCGTCCCATCCATCCTCTGCCAAATTGGGAACCTGTGCAAACCAGGAGGTTAAAGGGCCTGTCTCTCCAAGTTGGGAGATTGATAGTAAGGCAGTTGGAAAGTCAAACTGGAGCACCAGGAGAGGGACTATTCGTTGAGTTTTAGAAACCTTTCGTATTCACAGTGTGTCCATTCTCTAGGTTTCCTGTACATGTTATAGCTGTAGTAATATTCCCTTCAACCTGGAGAGTTGGGACCCATGGAATGGGGGCCATGCATTATTGCTTGAAAGGGTCTGCATTTGCTCACCCAATCTCACCAATCCTCTCAGTCCCAAGTGTCCAGCCTTATGCCACATCCAGCTGTCATTGTAGATAGGGTCTTTCCAGGTTTCCTCAGACACCCTGAAGGAATTGTAAAGAATTTCCCTGTTTTTTGGTTTTGCTTTTGAAATTCCTTTTTATAGTGGGTTTGAGCTGATTCTCGCTGCCATGTTTATGCCACTCTAGACACACTTGTTCTCCTTATGGAGTCATATCAATACATAGATTTTAAGATTCTTACTAGTCAGATATATTCCTCTGCGGGAAATATGGGGTTTTGAGTCTCTTTCACTGAGGAAGGTGTAGGTCTTTTCTATTCCAAAGTTGGTTTTTGGAACGGTCCCTGTGCTTATATCAAACTCTGGTTTTATGCATCACCCCACCTCTCCATCCCCTTTAGGCAGGCATAAGAGTGTTTTCTAAATGTGAGACTCTGTTCTCTTTCCTAACTCAGTTCACGTGTAGCCATGTTTACAGGATCTCCATAAGTGATATCTTATGATAAGTTTCTTTTTCTGTGTGACTTATTTCACTTAGAATCATCGTACCTGAATCCACTCCCTTTGCTGCTACTGGTCTTATGACATTGATTTCATGGCTGAGGGATATTCCATCGTACGTAAGTACCACAATGTTTTGAACCATTTTTATATTTCCTGGGATATTTAAGGTGTACCCAAGTTGAGGTTCTTATAGTCAGTGCAGCACTAAATTTGGAGGTGGCTCTTTCTTATTGATTTTCAGTTTTCCCAAGGTATATTCCCTAGACAGGAAGTGGCCTTGACTCTGTAAATCTGTTGTTTACTTGTTTTAGGGAACACAATGCACTCCTCCAGTGAGGCAGTTGGCAATTTACATCCCGCCCATCAGCATAACAAGGCTCCCTGTTCTCCAGGGCCTGTCTTGCCTTTCTGGTTTTTACACATTTTGTGGATGTCCCTTTTGACCGGTGGGAAGTGATACTTCTTTGTAGTGCAGATTTGCATTGCCCGCTTGCTTGCTTGGCCAAAAAGGGCGTATGCGTTTTCTCCTGAATATATTCAGGAGAAAACACATACGCCCTTTTTGGCCAAGTGCATCATTGTCCAAGTTGTGCCCCTCTTCCTGTGCTTTACAGGCGATTCCAAGGTACCTCTTGAAATCTGTTTCCTGCTATTTTGCCTCACTTTCAAGTCTGCCTCGTTGACTTCCCTCAAAAGATTTTTGGACGATAGTTGTCCTTTATCACTCTGCCAGTTTGTGAATTGCTGTGCCCCTGAGCTCCATTTCTCAACTCGTTTTTTGTGAGCTGAACGCCAGTCCAAAATTTTGGATCATGTCCTATACTGGTTCCCGGTGGGTGGCTGAGACTTTGGTTAATTCTTCTTCCTGCCGGGAAATTAGAGTGACATGTGCCCGTCCAAATGCCTAACAGCTACTCTCTCATGGGTTCTCCCTCGTCCCTTCCATCCTCTGCCAAATTGGGAACCTGTGCAAACCAGGAGGTTAAAGGGCCTGTCTCTCCAAGTTGGGAGATTGATAGTAAGGCAGTTGGAAAGTCAAACTGGAGCACCAGGAGAGGGACTATTCGTTGAGTTTTAGAAACCTTTCGTATTCACAGTGTGTACATTCTCTAGGTTTCCTGTACATGTTATAGCTGTAGTAATATTCCCTTCAACCTGGAGAGTTGGGACCCATGGAATGGGGGCCATGCATTATTGCTTGAAAGGGTCTGCATTTGCTCACCCAATCTCACCAATCCTCTCAGTCCCAAGTGTCCAGCCTTATGCCACATCCAGCTGTCATTGTAGATAGGGTCTTTCCAGGTATCCTCAGACATCCTGAAAGAAGTGTAAAGAATTTCCCTGTTTTTTGGTTTTGCTTTTGAAATTCCTTTTTAGAGTGGGTTTGAGCTGATTCTCGCTGCCATGTTTATGCCACTCTAGACACACTTGATTCCCTTATGGAGACATATCAATACATAGGTTTAAAGATTCTTACTAGTCAGATATATTCCTCTGTGGGAAATATGGGGTTTTGAGTCTCTTTCACTGAGGAAGGTGTAGGTCTTGTCTATTCCAAAGTTGGTTTTGGAAACGGTCCCTGTGCTTATATCAAACTCTGGTTTTATGCATCACCCCACTTCTCCTTCCCCTTTATGCAGGCATAAGAGTGTTTTCTAAATGTGAGACTCTGTTCTCTTTCCTAACTCAGTTCACGTGTAGCCATGTTTACAGGATCTTCATAAGTGATATCTTATGATAAGTTTCTTTTTCTGTGTGACTTATTTCACTTAGAATCATCGTACCTGAATCCACTCACTTTGCTGCTACTGGTCTTATGACATTGATTTCATGGCTGAGGGATATTCCATCGTACGTAAGTACCACAATGTTTTGAACCATTTTTATATTTCCTGGGATATTTAAGGTGTACCCAAGTTGAGGTTCTTGTAGTCAGTGCAGCCCTAAATTTGGAGGTGGCTCTTTCTTATTGATTTTCAGTTTTCCCAAGGTATATTCCCTAGACTGGAAGTGGCCTTGGCTCTGTAGCTCTGTTGTTTACTTGTTTTAGGGAACACAATGCACTCCTCCAGTGAGGCAGTTGGCAATTTACATCCCGCCCATCAGCATAACAAGGCTCCCTGTTCTCCAGGGCCTGTCTTGCCTTTCTGGTTTTTACACATTTTGTGGATGTCCCTTTTGAATGGTGGGAAGTGATACTTCTTTGTAGTGCAGATTTGCATTGCCCGCTTGCTTGCTTGGCCAAAAAGGGCGTATGCGTTTTCTCCTGAATATATTCAGGAGAAAACGCATACGCCCTTTTTCGCCAAGTGCATCATTGTCCAAGTTGTGCCCCTCTTCCTGTGCTTTACAGGTGATTCCAAGGTACCTCTTGAAATCTGTTTCCTGCTATTTTGCCTCGCTTTCAAGTCCGCCTCGTTGACTTCCATCAACAGATTTTTGGACGATAGTTGTCCTTTATCACTCTGCCAGTTTGTGAATTGCTGTGCCCCTGAGCTCCATTTCTCAACTCGTTCTTTGTGAGCTGAACGCAAGTCCAAAATTTTGGATCATGTCCTATACTGGTTCCCGGTGGGTGGCTGAGACTTTGGTTAATTCTTCTTCCTGCCGGGAAATTAGAGTGACATGTGCCCGTCCAAATGCCTAACAGCTACTCTCTCATGGGTTCTCCCTCGTCCCTTCCATCCTCTGCCAAATTGGGAACCTGTGCAAACCAGGAGGTTAAAGGGCCTGTCTCTCCAAGTTGGGAGATTGATAGTAAGGCAGTTGGAAAGTCAAACTGGAGCACCAGGAGAGGGACTATTCGTTGAGTTTTAGAAACCTTTCGTATTCACAGTGTGTACATTCTCTAGGTTTCCTGTACATGTTATAGCTGTAGTAATATTCCCTTCAACCTGGAGAGTTGGGACCCATGGAATGGGGGCCATGCATTATTGCTTGAAAGGGTCTGCATTTGCTCACCCAATCTCACCAATCCTCTCAGTCCCAAGTGTCCAGCCTTATGCCACATCCAGCTGTCATTGTAGATAGGGTCTTTCCAGGTATCCTCAGACACCCTGAAAGAAGTGTAAAGAATTTCCCTGTTTTTTGGTTTTGCTTTTGAAATTCCTTTTTAGAGTGGGTTTGAGCTGATTCTCGCTGCCATGTTTATGCCACTCTAGACACACTTGATTCCCTTATGGAGACATATCAATACATAGGTTTAAAGATTCTTACTAGTCAGATATATTCCTCTGTGGGAAATATGGGGTTTTGAGTCTCTTTCACTGAGGAAGGTGTAGGTCTTGTCTATTCCAAAGTTGGTTTTGGAAACGGTCCCTGTGCTTATATCAAACTCTGGTTTTATGCATCACCCCACTTCTCCTTCCCCTTTATGCAGGCATAAGAGTGTTTTCTAAATGTGAGACTCTGTTCTCTTTCCTAACTCAGTTCACGTGTAGCCATGTTTACAGGATCTTCATAAGTGATATCTTATGATAAGTTTCTTTTTCTGTGTGACTTATTTCACTTAGAATCATCGTACCTGAATCCACTCACTTTGCTGCTACTGGTCTTATGACATTGATTTCATGGCTGAGGGATATTCCATCGTACGTAAGTACCACAATGTTTTGAACCATTTTTATATTTCCTGGGATATTTAAGGTGTACCCAAGTTGAGGTTCTTGTAGTCAGTGCAGCCCTAAATTTGGAGGTGGCTCTTTCTTATTGATTTTCAGTTTTCCCAAGGTATATTCCCTAGACTGGAAGTGGCCTTGGCTCTGTAGCTCTGTTGTTTACTTGTTTTAGGGAACACAATGCACTCCTCCAGTGAGGCAGTTGGCAATTTACATCCCGCCCATCAGCATAACAAGGCTCCCTGTTCTCCAGGGCCTGTCTTGCCTTTCTGGATTTTACACATTTTGTGGATGTCCCTTTTGAATGGTGGGAAGTGATACTTCTTTGTAGTGCAGATTTGCATTGCCCGCTTGCTTGCTTGGCCAAAAAGGGCGTATGCGTTTTCTCCTGAATATATTCAGGAGAAAACGCATACGCCCTTTTTCGCCAAGTGCATCATTGTCCAAGTTGTGCCCCTCTTCCTGTGCTTTACAGGTGATTCCAAGGTACCTCTTGAAATCTGTTTCCTGCTATTTTGCCTCGCTTTCAAGTCCGCCTCGTTGACTTCCATCAACAGATTTTTGGACGATAGTTGTCCTTTATCACTCTGCCAGTTTGTGAATTGCTGTGCCCCTGAGCTCCATTTCTCAACTCGTTCTTTGTGAGCTGAACGCAAGTCCAAAATTTTGGATCATGTCCTATACTGGTTCCCGGTGGGTGGCTGAGACTTTGGTTAATTCTTCTTCCTGCCGGGAAATTAGAGTGACATGTGCCCGTCCAAATGCCTAACAGCTACTCTCTCATGGGTTCTCCCTCGTCCCTTCCATCCTCTGCCAAATTGGGAACCTGTGCAAACCAGGAGGTTAAAGGGCCTGTCTCTCCAAGTTGGGAGATTGATAGTAAGGCAGTTGGAAAGTCAAACTGGAGCACCAGGAGAGGGACTATTCGTTGAGTTTTAGAAACCTTTCGTATTCACAGTGTGTACATTCTCTAAGTTTCCTGTACATGTTATAGCTGTAGTAATATTCCCTTCAACCTGGAGAGTTGGGACCCATGGAATGGGGGCCATGCATTATTGCTTGAAAGGGTCTGCATTTGCTCACCCAATCTCACCAATCCTCTCAGTCCCAAGTGTCCAGCCTTATGCCACATCCAGCTGTCTTTGTAGATAGGGTCTTTCCAGGTTTCCTCAGACACCCTGAAGGAATTGTAAAGAATTTCCCTGTTTTTTGGTTTTGCTTTTGAAATTCCTTTTTATAGTGGGTTTGAGTTGATTCTCGCTGCCATGTTCATGCCACTCTAGACACACTTGATTCCCTTATGGAGACATATCAATACATAGGTTTTAATATTCTTACTAGTCAGATATATTCCTCTGTGGGAAATATGGGGTTTTGAGTCTCTTTCACTGAGGAAGGTGTAGGTCTTGTCTATTCCAAAGTTGGTTTTGGAAACGGTCCCTGTGCTTATATCAAACTCTGGTTTTATGCATCACCCCACCTCTCCTTCCCCTTTATGCAGGCATAAGAGTGTTTTGTAAATGTGAGACTCTGTTCTCTTTCCTAACTCAGTTCACGTGTAGCCATGTTTACAGGATCTTCATAAGTGATATCTTATGATAAGTTTCTTTTTCTGTGTGACTTATTTCACTTAGAATCATCGTACCTGAATCCACTCACTTTGCTGCTACTGGTCTTATGACATTGATTTCATGGCTGAGGGATATTCCATCGTACGTAAGTACCACAATGTTTTGAACCATTTTTATATTTCCTGGGATATTTAAGGTGTACCCAAGTTGAGGTTCTTGTAGTCAGTGCAGCCCTAAATTTGGAGGTGGCTCTTTCTTATTGATTTTCAGTTTTCCCAAGGTATATTCCCTAGACTGGAAGTGGCCTTGGCTCTGTAGCTCTGTTGTTTACTTGTTTTAGGGAACACAATGCACTCCTCCAGTGAGGCAGTTGGCAATTTACATCCCGCCCATCAGCATAACAAGGCTCCCTGTTCTCCAGGGCCTGTCTTGCCTTTCTGGTTTTTACACATTTTGTGGATGTCCCTTTTGACTGGTGGGAAGTGCTACTTCTTTGTAGTGCAGATTTGCATTGCCCGCTTGCTTGCTTGGCCAAAAAGGGTGTATGCGTTTTCTCCTGAATATATTCAGGAGAAAATGCAAACGCCCTTTTTGGCCAAGTGCATCATTGTCCAAGTTGTGCCCCTCTTCCTGTGCTTTACAGGCGATTCCAAGGTACCTCTTGAAATCTGTTTCCTGCTATTTTGCCTCGCTTTCAAGTCCGCCTCGTTGACTTCCCTCAACAGATTTTTGGACGATAGTTGTCCTTTATCACTCTGCCAGTTTGTGAATTGCTGTGCCGTTGAGCTCCATTTCTCAACTCGTTTTTTGAGAGCTGAACGCAAGTCCAAAATTTTGGATCATGTCCTATACTGGTCCCCGGTGGGTGGCTGAGACTTTGGTTAATTCTTCTTCCTGCCGGGAAATTAGAGTGACATGTGCCCTTCCAAATGCCTAACAGCTACTCTCTCATGGTTTCTCCCTCGTCCCTTCCATCCTCTGCCAAATTGGGAACCTGTGCAAACCAGGAGGTTAAAGGGCCTGTCTCTCCAAGTTGGGAGATTGATAGTAAGGCAGTTGGAAAGTCAAACTGGAGCACCAGGAGAGGGACTATTCGTTGAGTTTTAGAAACCTTTCGTATTCACAGTGTGTACATTCTCTAGGTTTCCTGTACATGTTATAGCTGTAGTAATATTCCCTTCAACCTGGAGAGTTGGGACCCATGGAATGGGGGCCATGCATTATTGTTGAAAGGGACTGCATTTGCTCACCCAATCTCACCAATCCTCTCAGTCCCAAGTGTCCAGCCTTATGCCACATACAGCTGTCATTGTAGATAGGGTCTTTCCAGGTTTCCTCACACACCCTGAAAGAATTGTAAAGAATTTCCCTGTTTTTTTGGTTTTGCTTTTGAAATTCCTTTTTATAGTGGGTTTGAGCTGATTCTCGC
This sequence comes from Mesoplodon densirostris, assembly GCF_025265405.1. Classification (NCBI taxonomy): domain Eukaryota; kingdom Metazoa; phylum Chordata; class Mammalia; order Artiodactyla; family Ziphiidae; genus Mesoplodon; species Mesoplodon densirostris. Next base: position 7,990,956 of record NW_026778195.1, on the reverse strand, counting down.
TGCCATGTTTATGCCACTCTAGACACACTTGATTCCCTTATGGAGTCATATCAATACATAGGTTTTAAGATTCTTACTAGTCAGATATATTCCTCTGTGGGAAATATGGGGTTTTGAGTCTCTTTCACTGAGGAAGGTGTAGGTCTTGTCTATTCCAAAGTTGGTTTTGGAAACGGTCCCTGTGCTTATATCAAACTCTGGTTTTATGCATCACCCCACCTCTCCTTCCCCTTTATGCAGGCATAAGAGTGTTTTCTAAAAGTGAGACTCTGTTCTCTTTCCTAACTCAGTTCACGTGTAGCCATGTTTACAGGATCTTCATAAGTGATATCTTATGATAAGTTTCTTTTTCTGTGTGACTTATTTCACTTAGAATCATCGTACCTGAATCCACTCACTTTGCTGCTACTGGTCTTATGACATTGATTTCATGGCTGAGGGATATTCCATCGTACGTAAGTACCACAATGTTTTGAACCATTTTTATATTTCCTGGGATATTTAAGGTGTACCCAAGTTGAGGTTCTTGTAGTCAGTGCAGCCCTAAATTTGGAGGTGGCTCTTTCTTATTGATTTTCAGTTTTCGCAAGGTATATTCCCTAGACTGGAAGTGGCCTTGGCTCTGTAGCTCTGTTGTTTACTTGTTTTAGGGAACACAATGCACTCCTCCAGTGAGGCAGTTGGCAATTTACATCCCGCCCATCAGCATAACAAGGCTCCCTGTTCTCCAGGGCCTGTCTTGCCTTTCTGGTTTTTACACATTTTGTGGATGTCCCTTTTGACCGGTGGGAAGTGATACTTCTTTGTAGTGCAGATTTGCATTGCCTGCTTGCTTGCTTGGCCAAAAAGGGCGTATGCGTTTTCTCCTGAATATATTCAGGAGAAAACGCATACGCCCTTTTTGGCCAAGTGCATCATTGTCCAAGTTGTGCCCCTCTTCCTGTGCTTTACAGGCGATTCCAAGGTACCTCTTGAAATCTGTTTCCTGCTATTTTGCCTCGCATTCAAGTCCGCCTCGTTGACTTCCCTCAACAGATTTTTGGACGATAGTTGTCCTTTATCACTCTGCCAGTTTGTGAATTGCTGTGCCCCTGAGCTCCATTTCTCAACTCGTTCTTTGTGAGCTGAACGCAAGTCCAAAATTTTGGATCATGTCCTACACTGGTTCCCGGTGGGTGGCTGAGACTTTGGTTAATTCTTCTTCCTGCCGGGAAATTAGAGTGACATGTGCCCGTCCAAATGCCTAACAGCTACTCTCTCATGGGTTCTCCCTCGTCCCTTCCATCCTCTGCCAAATTGGGAACCTGTGCAAACCAGGAGGTTAAAGGGCCTGTCTCTCCAAGTTGGGAGATTGATAGTAAGGCAGTTGGAAAGTCAAACTGGAGCACCAGGAGAGGGACTATTCGTTGAGTTTTAGAAACCTTTCGTATTCACAGTGTGTCCATTCTCTAGGTTTCCTGTACATGTTATAGCTGTAGTAATATTCCCTTCAACCTGGAGAGTTGGGACCCATGGAATGGGGGCCATGCATTATTGCTTGAAAGGGTCTGCATTTGCTCACCCAATCTCACCAATCCTCTCAGTCCCAAGTGTCCAGCCTTATGCCACATCCAGCTGTCTTTGTAGATAGGGTCTTTCCAGGTTTCCTCAGACACCCTGAAGGAATTGTAAAGAATTTCCCTGTTTTTTGGTTTTGCTTTTGAAATTCCTTTTTAGAGTGGGTTTGAGTTGATTCTCGCTGCCATGTTTATGCCACTCTAGACACACTTGATTCCCTAATGGAGTCATATCAATACATAGGTTTTAAGATTCTTACTAGTCAGATATATTCCTCTGTGGGAAATATGGGGTTTTGAGTCTCTTTCACTGAGGAAGGTGTAGGTCTTGTCTATTCCAAAGTTGGTTTTTGGAACGGTCCCTGTGCTTATATCAAACTCTGGTTTTATGCATCACCCCACCTCTCCTTCCCCTTTATGCAGGCATAAGAGTGTTTTCTAAAAGTGAGACTCTGTTCTCTTTCCTAACTCAGTTCACGTGTAGCCATGTTTACAGGATCTTCATAAGTGATATCTTATGATAAGTTTCTTTTTCTGTGTGACTTATTTCACTTAGAATCATCATACCTGAATCCACTCACTTTGCTGCTACTGGTCTTATGACATTGATTTCATGGCTGAGGGATATTCCATCGTACGTAAGTACCACAATGTTTTGAACCATTTTTATATTTCCTGGGATATTTAAGGTGTACCCAAGTTGAGGTTCTTGTAGTCAGTGCAGCCCTAAATTTGGAGGTGGCTCTTTCTTATTGATTTTCAGTTTTCCCAAGGTATATTCCCTAGACTGGAAGTGGCCTTGGCTCTGTAGCTCTGTTGTTTACTTGTTTTAGGGAACACAATGCACTCCTCCAGTGAGGCAGTTGGCAATTTACATCCCGCCCATCAGCATAACAAGGCTCCCTGTTCTCCAGGGCCTGTCTTGCCTTTCTGGTTTTTACACATTTTGTGGATGTCCCTTTTGACCGGTGGGAAGTGATACTTCTTTGTAGTGCAGATTTGCATTGCCTTCTTGCTTGCTTGGCCAAAAAGGGCGTATGCGTTTTCTCCTGAATATATTCAGGAGAAAACGCATACGCCCTTTTTGGCCAAGTGCATCATTGTCCAAGTTGTGCCCCTCTTCCTGTGCTTTACAGGCGATTCCAAGGTACCTCTTGAAATCTGTTTCCTGCTATTTTGCCTCGCTTTCAAGTCCGCCTCGTTGACTTCCCTCAACAGATTTTTGGACGATAGTTGTCCTTTATCACTCTGCCAGTTTGTGAATTGCTGTGCCGTTGAGCTCCATTTCTCAACTCGTTTTTTTGTGAGCTGAACGCAAGTCCAAAATTTTGGATCATGTCCTATACTGGTTCCCAGTGGGTGGCTGAAACTTTGGTTAATTCTTCTTCCTGCCGGGAAATTAGAGTGACATGTGCCCGTCCAAATGCCTAACAGCTACTCTCTCATGGGTTCTCCCTAGTCCCTTCCATCCTCTGCCAAATTGGGAACCTGTGCAAACCAGGAGGTTAAAGGGCCTGTCTCTCCAAGTTGGGAGATTGATAGAAAGGCAGTTGGAAAGTCAAACTGGAGCACCAGGAGAGGGACTATTCGTTGAGTTTTAGAAACCTTTCGTATTCACAGTGTGTCCATTCTCTAGGTTTCCTGTACATGTTATAGCTGTAGTAATATTCCCTTGAACCTGGAGAGTTGGGACCCATGGAATGGGGGCCATGCATTATTGCTTGAAAGGGTCTGCATTTGCTCACCCAATCTCACCAATCCTCTCAGTCCCAAGTGTCCAGCCTTATGCCACATCCAGCTGTCATTGTAGATAGGGTCTTTCCAGGTTTCCTCAGACACCCTGAAGGAATTGTAAAGAATTTCCCTGTTTTTTGGTTTTGCTTTTGAAATTCCTTTTTAGAGTGGGTTTGAGCTGATTCTCGCTGCCATGTTTATGCCACTCTAGACACACTTGATTCCCTTATGGAGTCATATCAATACATAGGTTTTAAGATTCTTACTAGTCAGATATATTCCTCTGCGGGAAATATGGGGTTTTGAGTCTCTTTCACTGAGGAAGGTGTAGGTCTTGTCTATTCCAAAGTTGGTTTTTGGAAAGGTCCCTGTGCTTATATCAAACTCTGGTTTTATGCATCACCCCACCTCTCCATCCCCTTAATGCAGGCATAAGAATGTTTTCTAAATCTGAGACTCTGTACTCTTTCCTAACTCAGTTCACGTGTAGCCATGTTTACAGGATCTTCATAAGTGATATCTTATGATAAGTTTCTTTTTCTGTGTGACTTACTTCACTTAGAATCATCGTACCTGAATCCACTCACTTTGCTGCTACTGGTCTTATGACATTGATTTCATGGCTGAGGAATATTCCATCGTACGTAAGTACCACAATGTTTTGAACCATTTTTATATTTCCTGGGATATTTAAGGTGTACCCAAGTTGAGGTTCTTGTAGTCAGTGCAGCCCTAAATTTGGAGGTGGCTCTTTCTTATTGATTTTCAGTTTTCGCAAGGTATATTCCCTAGACTGGAAGTGGCCTTGGCTCTGTAGCTCTGTTGTTTACTTGTTTTAGGGAACACAATGCACTCCTCCAGTGAGGCAGTTGGCAATTTACATCCCGCCCATCAGCATAACAAGGCTCCCTGTTCTCCAGGGCCTGTCTTGCCTTTCTGGTTTTTACAAATTTTGTGGATGTCCCTTTTGACCGGTGGGAAGTGATACTTCTTTGTAGTGCAGATTTGCATTGCCTGCTTGCTTGCTTGGCCAAAAAGGGCGTATGCGTTTTCTCCTGAATATATTCAGGAGAAAACGCATACACCCTTTTTGGCCAAGTGCATCATTGTCCAAGTTGTGCCCCTCTTCCTGTGCTTTACAGGCGATTCCAAGGTACCTCTTGAAATCTGTTTCCTGCTATTTTGCCTCGCTTTCAAGTCCGCCTCCTTGACTTCCCTCAACAGATTTTTGGACGATAGTTGTCCTTTATCACTCTGCCAGTTTGTGAATTGCTGTGCCCCTGAGCTCCATTTCTCAACTCGTTTTTTGTGAGCTGAACGCAAGTCCAAAATTTTGGATCATGTCCTATACTGGTTCCCGGTGGGTGGCTGAGACTTTGGTTAATTCTTCTTCCTGCCGGGAAATTAGAGTGACATGTGCCCGTCCAAATGCCTAACAGCTACTCTCTCATGGGTTCTCCCTCGTCCCTTCCATCCTCTGCCAAATTGGGAACCTGTGCAAACCAGGAGGTTAAAGGGCCTGTCTCTCCAAGTTGGGAGATTGATAGTAAGGCAGTTGGAAAGTCAAACTGGAGCACCAGGAGAGGGACTATTCGTTGAGTTTTAGAAACCTTTCGTATTCACAGTGTGTACATTCTCTAGGTTTCCTGTACATGTTATAGCTGTAGTAATATTCCCTTCAACCTGGAGAGTTGGGAACCATGGAATGGGGGCCATGCATTATTGCTTGAAAGGGTCTGCATTTGCTCACCCAATCTCACCAATCCTCTCAGTCCCAAGTGTCCAGCCTTATGCCACATCCAGCTGTCATTGTAGATAGGGTCTTTCCAGGTTTCCTAAGACACCCTGAAGGAATTGTAAAGAATTTCCCTGTTTTTTGGTTTTGCTTTTGAAATTCCTTTTTAGAGTGGGTTTGAGCTGATTCTCGCTGCCATGTTTATGCCACTCTAGACACACTTGATTCCCTTATGGAGTCATATCAATACATAGGTTTTAAGATTCTTACTAGTCAGATATATTCCTCTGCGGGAAATATGGGGTTTTGAGTCTCTTTCACTGAGGAAGGTGTAGGTCTTGTCTATTCCAAAGTTGGTTTTTGGAACGGTCCCTGTGCTTATATCAAACTCTGGATTTATGCATCACCCCACCTCTCCTTCCCCTTTATGCAGGCATAAGAGTGTTTTCTAAAAGTGAGACTCTGTTCTCTTTCCTAACTCAGTTCACGTGTAGCCATGTTTACAGGATCTTCATAAGTGATATCTTATGATAAGTTTCTTTTTCTGTGTGACTTATTTCACTTAGAATCATCGTACCTGAATCCACTCACTTTGCTGCTACTGGTCTTATGACATTGATTTCATGGCTGAGGGATATTCCATCATACTTAAGTACCACAATGTTTTGAACCATTTTTATATTTCCTGGGATATTTAAGGTGTACCCAAGTTGAGGTTCTTGTAGTCAGTGCAGTCCTAAATTTGGAGGTGGCTCTTTCTTATTGATTTTCAGTTTTCCCAAGGTATATTCCTTAGACTGGAAGTGGCCTTGGCTCTGTAGCTCTGTTGTTTCCTTCTTTTAGGGAACACAAGGCACTCCTCCAGTGAGGCAGTTAGCAATTTACATCCCGCCCATCAGCATAACAAGGCACCCTGTTCTCCAGGGCCTGTCTTGCCTTTCTTGTTTTTACACATTTTGTGGATGTCCCTTTTGACCGGTGGGAAGTGATACTTCTTTGTAGTGCAGATTTGCATTGCCTGCTTGCTTGCTTGGCCAAAAAGGGCGTATGCGTTTTCTCCTGAATATATTCAGGAGAAAACGCATACGCCCTTTTTGGCCAAGTGCATCATTGTCCAAGTTGTGACCCTCTTCCTGTGCTTTACAGGCGATTCCAAGGTACCTCTTGAAATCTGTTTCCTTCTATTTTGCCTCGCTTTCAAGTCCGCCTCGTTGACTTCCCTCAACAGATTTTTGGACGATAGTTGTCCTTTATCACTCTGCCAGTTTGTGAATTGCTGTGCCGTTGAGCTCCATTTCTCAACTCGTTTTTTGTGAGCTGAACGCCAGTCCAAAATTTTGGATCATGTCCTATACTGGTTCCCGGTGGGTGGCTGAAACTTTGGTTAATTCTTCTTCCTGCCGGGAAATTAGAGTGACATGTGCCCGTCCAAATGCCTAACAGCTACTCTCTCATGGGTTCTCCCTCGTCCCTTCCATCCTCTGCCAAATTGGGAACCTCTGCAAACCAGAAGGTTAAAGGGCCTTTCTCTCCAAGTTGGGAGATTGATAGTAAGGCAGTTGGAAAGTCAAACTGGAGCACCAGGAGAGGGACTATTCGTTGAGTTTTAGAAACCTTTCGTATTCACAGTGTGTACATTCTCTAGGTTTCCTGTACATGTTATAGCTGTAGTAATATTCCCTTCAACCTGGAGAGTTGGGACCCATGGAATGGGGGCCATGCATTATTGCTTGAAAGGGTCTGCATTTGCTCACCCAATCTCACCAATCCTCTCAGTCCCAAGTGTCCAGCCTTATGCCACATCCAGCTGTCATTGTAGATAGGGTCTTTCCAGGTTTCCTCAGACACCCTGAAGGAATTGTAAAGAATTTCCCTGTTTTTTGGTTTTGCTTTTGAAATTCCTTTTTAGAGTGGGTTTGAGCTGATTCTCGCTGCCATGTTTATGCCACTCTAGACACACTTGATTCCCTTATGGAGTCATATCAATACATAGGTTTTAAGATTCTTACTAGTCAGATATATTCCTCTGCGGGAAATATGGGGTTTTGAGTCTCTTTCACTGAGGAAGGTGTAGGTCTTGTCTATTCCAAAGTTGGTTTTTGGAAAGGTCCCTGTGCTTATATCAAACTCTGGTTTTATGCATCACCCCACCTCTCCATCCCCTTAATGCAGGCATAAGAGTGTTTTCTAAATCTGAGACTCTGTACTCTTTCCTAACTCAGTTCACGTGTAGCCATGTTTACAGGATCTTCATAAGTGATATCTTATGATAAGTTTCTTTTTCTGTGTGACTTATTTCACTTAGAATCATCGTACCTGAATCCACTCACTTTGCTGCTACTGGTCTTATGACATTGATTTCATGGCTGAGGAATATTCCATCGTACGTAAGTACCACAATGTTTTGAACCATTTTTATATTTCCTGGGATATTTAAGGTGTACCCAAGTTGAGGTTCTTGTAGTCAGTGCAGCCCTAAATTTGGAGGTGGCTCTTTCTTATTGATTTTCAGTTTTCGCAAGGTATATTCCCTAGACTGGAAGTGGCCTTGGCTCTGTAGCTCTGTTGTTTACTTGTTTTAGGGAACACAATGCACTCCTCCAGTAAGGCAGTTGGCAATTTATATCCCGCCCATCAGCATAACAAGGCTCCCTGTTCTCCAGGGCCTGTCTTGCCTTTCTGGTTTTTACACATTTTGTGGATGTCCCTTTTGACCGGTGGGAAGTGATACTTCTTTGTAGTGCAGATTTGCATTGCCTGCTTGCTTGCTTGGCCAAAAAGGGCGTATGCGTTTTCTCCTGAATATATTCAGGAGAAAACGCATACACCCTTTTTGGCCAAGTGCATCATTGTCCAAGTTGTGCCCCTCTTCCTGTGCTTTACAGGCGATTCCAAGGTACCTCTTGAAATCTGTTTCCTGCTATTTTGCCTCGCTTTCAAGTCCGCCTCGTTGACTTCCCTCAACAGATTTTTGGACGATAGTTGTCCTTTATCACTCTGCCAGTTTGTGAATTGCTGTGCCGTTGAGCTCCATTTCTCAACTCGTTTTTTGTGAGCTGAACGCAAGTCCAAAATTTTGGATCATGTCCTATACTGGTTCCCGGTGGGTGGCAGAGACTTTGGTTAATTCTTCTTCCTGCCGGGAAATTAGAGTGACATGTGCCCGTCCAAATGCCTAACAGCTACTCTCTCATGGGTTCTCCCTCGTCCCTTCCATCCTCTGCCAAATTGGGAACCTGTGCAAACCAGGAGGTTAAAGGGCCTGTCTCTCCAAGTTGGGAGATTGATAGTAAGGCAGTTGGAAAGTCAAACTGGAGCACCAGGAGAGGGACTATTCGTTGAGTTTTAGAAACCTTTCGTATTCACAGTGTGTACATTCTCTAGGTTTCCTGTACATGTTATAGCTGTAGTAATATTCCCTTCAACCTGGAGAGTTGGGACCCATGGAATGGGGGCCATGCATTATTGCTTGAAAGGGTCTGCATTTGCTCACCCAATCTCACCAATCCTCTCAGTCCCAAGTGTCCAGCCTTATGCCACATCCAGCTGTCATTGTAGATAGGGTCTTTCCAGGTTTCCTCAGACACCCTGAAGGAATTGTAAAGAATTTCCCTGTTTTTTGGTTTTGCTTTTGAAATTCCTTTTTAGAGTGGGTTTGAGCTGATTCTCGCTGCCATGTTTATGCCACTCTAGACACACTTGATTCCCTTATGGAGTCATATCAATACATAGGTTTTAAGATTCTTACTAGTCAGATATATTCCTCTGCGGGAAATATGGGGTTTTGAGTCTCTTTCACTGAGGAAGGTGTAGGTCTTGTCTATTCCAAAGTTGGTTTTTGGAACGGTCCCTGTGCTTATATCAAACTCTGGTTTTATGCATCACCCCACCTCTCCTTCCCCTTTATGCAGGCATAAGAGTGTTTTCTAAAAGTGAGACTCTGTTCTCTTTCCAAACTCAGTTCACGTTTAGCCATGTTTACAGGATGTTCATAAGTGATATCTTATGATAAGTTTCTTTTTCTGTGTGACTTATTTCACTTAGAATCATCGTACCTGAATCCACTCACTTTGCTGCTACTGGTCTTATGACATTGATTTCATGGCTGAGGGATATTCCATCGTACGTAAGTACCACAATGTTTTGAACCATTTTTATATTTCCTGGGATATTTAAGGTGTACCCAAGTTGAGGTTCTTGTAGTCAGTGCAGTCCGAAATTTGGAGGTGGCTCTTTCTTATTGATTTTCAGTTTTCCCAAGGTATATTCCCTAGACTGGAAGTGGCCTTGGCTCTGTAGCTCTGTTGTTTACTTGTTTTAGGGAACACAAGGCACTCCTCCAGTGAGGCAGTTAGCAATTTACATCCCGCCCATCAGCATAACAAGGCTCCCTGTTCTCCAGGGCCTGTCTTGCCTTTCTGGTTTTTACACATTTTGTGGATGTCCCTTTTGACCGGTGGGAAGTGATACTTCTTTGTAGTGCAGATTTGCATTGCCTGCTTGCTTGCTTGGCCAAAAAGGGCGTATGCGTTTTCTCCTGAATATATTCAGGAGAAAACGCATACGCCCTTTTTGGCCAAGTGCATCATTGTCCAAGTTGTGCCCCTCTTCCTGTGCTTTACAGGCGATTCCAAGGTACCTCTTGAAATCTGTTTCCTGCTATTTTGCCTCGCTTTCAAGTCCGCCTCGTTGACTTCCCTCAACAGATTTTTGGACGATAGTTGCCCTTTATCACTCTGCCAGTTTGTGAATTGCTGTGCCGTTGAGCTCCATTTCTCAACTCGTTTTTTTGTGAGCTGAACGCAAGTCCAAAATTTTGGAACATGTCCTATACTGGATCCCGGTGGGTGGCTGAAATTTTGGTTAATTCTTCTTCCTGCCGGGAAATTAGAGTGACATGTGCCCGTCCAAATGCCTAACAGCTACTCTCTCATGGGTTCTCCCTCGTCCCTTCCATCCTCTGCCAAATTGGGAACCTGTGCAAATCAGGAGGTTAAAGGGCCTGTCTCTCCAAGTTGGGAGATTGATAGTAAGGCAGTTGGAAAGTCAAACTGGAGCACCAGGAGAGGGAATATTCGTTGAGTTTTAGAAACCTTTCGTATTCACAGTGTGTCCATTCTCTAGGTTTCCTGTACATGTTATAGCTGTAGTAATATTCCCTTGAACCTGGAGAGTTGGGACCCATGGAATGGGGGCCATGCATTATTGCTTGAAAGGGTCTGCATTTGCTCACCCAATCTCACCAATCCTCTCAGTCCCATGTGTCCAGCCTTATGCCACATCCAGCTGTCATTGTAGATAGGGTCTTTCCAGGTTTCCTCAGACACCCTGAAGGAATTGTAAAGAATTTCCCTGTTTTTTTGGTTTTGCTTTTGAAATTCCTTTTTAGAGTGGGTTTGAGCTGATTCTCGCTGCCATGTTTATGCCACTCTAGACACACTTGATTCCCTTATGGAGTCATATCAATACATAGGTTTTAAGATTCTTACTAGTCAGATATATTCCTCTGCGGGAAATATGGGGTTTTGAGTCTCTTTCACTGAGGAAGGTGTAGGTCTTGTCTATTCCAAAGTTGGTTTTTGGAACGGTCCCTGTGCTTATATCAAACTCTGGTTTTATGCATCACCCCACCTCTCCTTCCCCTTTATGCAGGCATAAGAGTGTTTTCTAAAAGTGAGACTCTGTTCTCTTTCCTAACTCAGTTCACGTGTAGCCATGTTTACAGGATCTTCATAAGTGATATCTTATGATAAGTTTCTTTTTCTGTGTGACTTATTTCACTTAGAATCATCGTACCTGAATCCACTCACTTTGCTGCTACTGGTCTTATGACATTGATTTCATGGCTGAGGGATATTCCATCGTAGGTAAGTACCACAATGTTTTGAACCATTTTTATATTTCCTGGGATATTTAAGGTGTACCCAAGTTGAGGTTCTTGTAGTCAGTGCAGTCCTAAATTTGGAGGTGGCTCTTTCTTATTGATTTTCAGTTTTCCCAAGGTATATTCCCTAGACTGGAAGTGGCCTTGGCTCTGTAGCTCTGTTGTTTACTTGTTTTAGGGAACACAAGGCACTCCTCCAGTGAGGCAGTTAGCAATTTACATCCCGCCCATCAGCATAACAAGGCTCCCTGTTCTCCAGGGCCTGTCTTGCCTTTCTGGTTTTTACACATTTTGTGGATGTCCCTTTTGACCGGTGGGAAGTGATACTTCTTTGTAGTGCAGATTTGCATTGCCTGCTTGCTTGCTTGGCCAAAAAGGGCGTATGCGTTTTCTCCTGAATATATTCAGGAGAAAACGCATACACCCTTTTTGGCCAAGTGCATCATTGTCCAAGTTGTGCCCCTCTTCCTGTGCTTTACAGGCGATTCCAAGGTACCTCTTGAAATCTGTTTCCTGCTATTTTGCCTCGCTTTCAAGTCCGCCTCGTTGACTTCCCTCAACAGATTTTTGGACGATAGTTGTCCTTTATCACTCTGCCAGTTTGTGAATTGCTGTGCTGTTGAGCTCCATTTCTCAACTCGTTTTTTTGTGAGCTGAACGCAAGTCCAAAATTTTGGATCATGTCCTATACTGGTTCCCGGTGGGTGGCTGAAACTTTGGTTAATTCTTCTTCCTGCCGGGAAATTAGAGTGACATGTGCCCGTCCAAATGCCTAACAGCTACTCTCTCATGGGTTCTCCCTCGTCCCTTCCATCCTCTGCCAAATTGGGAACCTGTGCAAACCAGGAGGTTAAAGGGCCTGTCTCTCCAAGTTGGGAGATTGATAGTAAGGCAGTTGGAAAGTCAAACTGGAGCACCAGGAGAGGGACTATTCGTTGAGTTTTAGAAACCTTTCGTATTCACAGTGTGTCCATTCTCTAGGTTTCCTGTACATGTTATAGCTGTAGTAATATTCCCTTGAACCTGGAGAGTTGGGACCCATGGAATGGGGGCCATGCATTATTGCTTGAAAGGGTCTGCATTTGCTCACCCAATCTCACCAATCCTCTCAGTCCCAAGTGTCCAGCCTTATGCCACATCCAGCTGTCATTGTAGATAGGGTCTTTCCAGGTTTCCTCAGACACCCTGAAGGAATTGTAAAGAATTTCCCTGTTTTTTGGTTTTGCTTTTGAAATTCCTTTTTAGAGTGGGTTTGAGCTGATTCTCGCTGCCATGTTTATGCCACTCTAGACACACTTGATTCCCTTATGGAGTCATATCAATACATAGGTTTTAAGATTCTTACTAGTCAGATATATTCCTCTGCGGGAAATATGGGGTTTTGAGTCTCTTTCACTGAGGAAGGTGTAGGTCTTGTCTATTCCAAAGTTGGTTTTTGGAACGGTCCCTGTGCTTATATCAAACTCTGGTTTTATGCATCACCCCACCTCTCCTTCCCCTTTATGTAGGCATAAGAGTGTTTTCTAAAAGTGAGACTCTGTTCTCTTTCCTAACTCAGTTCACGTGTAGCCATGTTTACAGGATCTTCATAAGTGATATCTTATGATAAGTTTCTTTTTCTGTGTGACTTATTTCACTTAGAATCATCGTACCTGAATCCACTCACTTTGCTGCTACTGGTCTTATGACATTGATTTCATGGCTGAGGGATATTCCATCGTACGTAAGTACCACAATGTTTTGAACCATTTTTATATTTCCTGGGATATTTAAGGTGTACCCAAGTTGAGGTTCTTGTAGTCAGTGCAGCCCTAAATTTGGAGGTGGCTCTTTCTTATTGATTTTCAGTTTTCCCAAGGTATATTCCCTAGACTGGAAGTGGCCTTGGCTCTGTAGCTCTGCTGTTTACTTGTTTTAGGGAACACAATGCACTCCTCCAGTGAGGCAGTTAGCAATTTACATCCCGCCCATCAGCATAACAAGGCTCCCTGTTCTCCAGGGCCTGTCTTGCCTTTCTGGTTTTTACACATTTTGTGGATGTCCCTTTTGACCGGTGGGAAGTGATACTTCTTTGTAGTGCAGATTTGCATTGCCTGCTTGCTTGCTTGGCCAAAAAGGGCGTATGTGTTTTCTCCTGAATATATTCAGGAGAAAACGCATACGCCCTTTTTGGACAAGTGCATCATTGTCCAAGTTGTGCCCCTCTTCCTGTGCTTTACAGGCGATTCCAAGGTACCTCTTGAAATCTGTTTCCTGCTATTTTGCCTCGCTTTCAAGTCCGCCTCGTTGACTTCCCTCAACAGATTTTTGGACGATAGTTGTCCTTTATCACTCTGCCAGTTTGTGAATTGCTGTGCCATTGAGCTCCATTTCTCAACTCGTTTTTTTGTGAGCTGAACGCAAGTCCAAAATTTTGGATCATGTCCTATACTGGTTCCCGGTGGGTGGCTGAAACTTTGGTTAATTCTTCTTCCTGCCGGGAAATTAGAGTGACATGTGCCCGTCCAAATGCCTAACAGCTACTCTCTCATGGGTTCTCCCTCGTCCCTTCCATCCTCTGCCAAATTGGGAACCTGTGCAAACCAGGAGGTTAAAGGGCCTGTCTCTCCAAGTTGGGAGATTGATAGTAAGGCAGTTGGAAAGTCAAACTGGAGCACCAGGAGAGGGACTATTCGTTGAGTTTTAGAAACCTTTCGTATTCACAGTGTGTCCATTCTCTAGGTTTCCTGTACATGTTATAGCTGTAGTAATATTCCCTTGAACCTGGAGAGTTGGGACCCATGGAATGGGGGCCATGCATTATTGCTTGAAAGGGTCTGCATTTGCTCACCCAATCTCACCAATCCTCTCAGTCCCAAGTGTCCAGCCTTATGCCACATCCAGCTGTCATTGTAGATAGGGTCTTTCCAGGTTTCCTCAGACACCCTGAAGGAATTGTAAAGAATTTCCCTGTTTTTTGGTTTTGCTTTTGAAATTCCTTTTTATAGTGGGTTTGAGCTGATTCTCGCTGCCATGTTTATGCCACTCTAGACACACTTGATTCCCTTATGGAGTCATATCAATACATAGGTTTTAAGATTCTTACTAGTCAGATATATTCCTCTGCGGGAAATATGGGGTTTTGAGTCTCTTTCACTGAGGAAGGTGTAGGTATTGTCTATTCCAAAGTTGGTTTTTGGAAAGGTCCCTGTGCTTATATCAAACTCTGGTTTTATGCATCACCCCACCTCTCCATCCCTTTAATGCAGGCATAAGAGTGTTTTCTAAATCTGAGACTCTGTACTCTTTCCTAACTCAGTTCACGTGTAGCCATGTTTACAGGATCTTCATAAGTGATATCTTATGATAAGTTTCTTTTTCTGTGTGACTTATTTCACTTAGAATCATCGTACCTGAATCCACTCACTTTGCTGCTACTGGTCTTATGACATTGATTTCATGGCTGAGGAATATTCCATCGTACGTAAGTACCACAATGTTTTGAACCATTTTTATATTTCCTGGGATATTTAAGGTGTACCCAAGTTGAGGTTCTTGTAGTCAGTGCAGCCCTAAATTTGGAGGTGGCTCTTTCTTATTGATTTTCAGTTTTCGCAAGGTATATTCCCTAGACTGGAAGTGGCCTTGGCTCTGTAGCTCTGTTGTTTACTTGTTTTAGGGAACACAATGCACTCCTCCAGTGAGGCAGTTGGCAATTTACATCCCGCCCATCAGCATAACAAGGCTCCCTGTTCTCCAGGGCCTGTCTTGCCTTTCTGGTTTTTACACATTTTGTGGATGTCCCTTTTGACCGGTGGGAAGTGATACTTCTTTGTAGTGCAGATTTGCATTGCCTGCTTGCTTGCTTGGCCAAAAAGGGCGTATGCGTTTTCTCCTGAATATATTCAGGAGAAAACGCATACGTCCTTTTTGGCCAAGTGCATCATTGTCCAAGTTGTGCCCCTCTTCCTGTGCTTTACAGGCGATTCCAAGGTACCTCTTGAAATCTGTTTCCTGCTATTTTGCCTCGCTTTCAAGTCCGCCTCGTTGACTTCCCTCAACAGATTTTTGGACGATAGTTGTCCTTTATCACTCTGCCAGTTTGTGAATTGCTGTGCCGTTGAGCTCCATTTCTCAACTCGTTTTTTGTGAGCTGAACGCAAGTCCAAAATTTTGGATCATGTCCTATACTGGTTCCCGGTGGGTGGCTGAGACTTTGGTTAATTCTTCTTCCTGCCGGGAAATTAGAGTGACATGTGCCCGTCCAAATGCCTAACAGCTACTCTCTCAAGGGTTCTCCCTTTTCCCTTCCATCCTCTGCCAAATTGGGAACCTGTGCAAACCAGGAGGTTAAAGGGCCTGTCTCTCCAAGTTGGGAGATTGATAGTAAGGCAGTTGGAAAGTCAAACTGGAGCACCAGGAGAGGGACTATTCGTTGAGTTTTAGAAACCTTTCGTATTCACAGTGTGTACATTCTCTAGGTTTCCTGTACATGTTATAGATGTAGTAATATTCCCTTCAACCTGGAGAGTTGGGACCCATGGAATGGGGGCCATGCATTATTGCTTGAAAGGGTCTGCATTTGCTCACCCAATCTCACCAATCCTCTCAGTCCCAAGTGTCCAGCCTTATGCCACATCCACCTCTCATTGTAGATAGGGTCTTTCCAGGTTTCCTCAGACACCCTGAAGGAATTGTAAAGAATTTCCCTGTTTTTTGGTTTTGCTTTTGAAATTGCTTTTTAGAGTGGGTTTGAGCTGATTCTCGCTGCCATGTTTATGCCACTCTAGACACACTTGATTCCCTTATGGAGTCATATCAATACATAGGTTTTAAGATTCTTACTAGTCAGATATATTCCTCTGCGGGAAATATGGGGTTTTGAGTCTCTTTCACTGAGGAAGGTGTAGGTCTTGTCTATTCCAAAGTTTGTTTTTGGAAAGGTCCCTGTGCTTATATCAAACTCTGGTTTTATGCATCACCCCACCTGTCCATCACCTTAATGCAGGCATAAGAGTGTTTTCTAAATCTGAGACTCTGTACTCTTTCCTAACTCAGTTCACGTGTAGCCATGTTTACAGGATCTTCATAAGTGATATCTTATGATAAGTTTCTTTTTCTGTGTGACTTATTTCACTTAGAATCATCGTACCTGAATCCACTCACTTTGCTGCTACTGGTCTTATGACATTGATTTCATGGCTGAGGAATATTCCATCGTACGTAAGTAGCACAATGTTTTGAACCATTTTTATATTTCCTGGGATATTTAAGGTGTACCCAAGTTGAGGTTCTTGTAGTCAGTGCAGCCCTAAATTTGGAGGTGGCTCTTTCTTATTGATTTTCAGTTTTCGCAAGGTATATTCCCTAGACTGGAAGTGGCCTTGGCTCTGCAGCTCTGTTGTTTACTTGTTTTAGGGAACACAATGCACTCCTCCAGTGAGGCAGTTGGCAATTTACATCCCGCCCATCAGCATAACAAGGCTCCCTGTTCTCCAGGGCCTGTCTTGCCTTTCTGGTTTTTACACATATTGTGGATGTCCCTTTTGACCGGTGGGAAGTGATACTTCTTTGTAGTGCAGATTTGCATTGCCTGCTTGCTTGCTTGGCCAAAAAGGGCGTATGCGTTTTCTCCTGAATATATTCAGGAGAAAACGCATACACCCTTTTTGGCCAAGTGCATCATTGTCCAAGTTGTGCCCCTCTTCCTGTGCTTTACAGGCGATTCCAAGGTACCTCTTGAAATCTGTTTCCTGCTATTTTGCCTCGCTTTCAAGTCCGCCTCGTTGACTTCCCTCAACAGATTTTTGGACGATAGTTGTCCTTTATCACTCTGCCAGTTTGTGAATTGCTGTGCCGTTGAGCTCCATTTCTCAACTCGTTTTTTGTGAGCTGAACGCAAGTCCAAACTTTTGGACCATGTCCTATACTGGTTCCCGGTGGGTGGCAGAGACTTTGGTTAATTCTTCTTCCTGCCGGGAAATTAGAGTGACATGTGCCCGTCCAAATGCCTAACAGCTACTCTCTCATGGGTTCTCCCTCGTCCCTTCCATCCTCTGCCAAATTGGGAACCTGTGCAAACCAGGAGGTTAAAGGGCCTGTCTCTCCAAGTTGGGAGATTGATAGTAAGGCAGTTGGAAAGTCAAACTGGAGCACCAGGAGAGGGACTATTCGTTGAGTTTTAGAAACCTTTCGTATTCACAGTGTGTACATTCTCTAGGATTCCTGTACATGTTATAGCTGTAGTAATATTCCCTTCAACCTGGAGAGTTGGGACCCATGGAATGGGGGCCATGCATTATTGCTTGAAAGGGTCTGCATTTGCTCACCCAATCTCACCAATCCTCTCAGTCCCAAGTGTCCAGCCTTATGCCACATCCAGCTGTCATTGTAGATAGGGTCTTTCCAGGTTTCCTCAGACACCCTGAAGGAATTGTAAAGAATTTCCCTGTTTTTTGGTTTTGCTTTTGAAATTCCTTTTTAGAGTGGGTTTGAGCTGATTCTCGCTGCCATGTTTATGCCACTCTAGACACACTTGATTCCCTTATGGAGTCATATCAATACATAGGTTTTAAGATTCTTACTAGTCAGATATATTCCTCTGCGGGAAATATGGGGTTTTGAGTCTCTTTCACTGAGGAAGGTGTAGGTCTTGTCTATTCCAAAGTTGGTTTTTGGAACGGTCCCTGTGCTTATATCAAACTCTGGTTTTATGCATCACCCCACCTCTCCTTCCCCTTTATGCAGGCATAAGAGTGTTTTCTAAAAGTGAGACTCTGTTCTCTTTCCTAACTCAGTTCACGTGTAGCCATGTTTACAGGATCTTCATAAGTGATATCTTATGATAAGTTTCTTTTTCTGTGTGACTTATTTCACTTAGAATCATCGTACCTGAATCCACTCACTTTGCTGCTACTGGTCTTATGACATTGATTTCATGGCTGAGGGATATCCCATCGTACGTAAGTACCACAATGTTTTGAACCATTTTTATATTTCCTGGGATATTTAAGGTGTACCCAAGTTGAGGTTCTTGTAGTCAGTGCAGTCCGAAATTTGGAGGTGGCTCTTTCTTATTGATTTTCAGTTTTCCCAAGGTATATTCCCTAGACTGGAAGTGGCCTTGGCTCTGTAGCTCTGTTGTTTACTTGTTTTAGGGAACACAAGGCACTCCTCCAGTGAGGCAGTTAGCAATTTACATCCCGCCCATCAGCATAACAAGGCTCCCTGTTCTCCAGGGCCTGTCTTGCCTTTCTGGTTTTTACACATTTTGTGGATGTCCCTTTTGACCGGTGGGAAGTGATACTTCTTTGTAGTGCAGATTTGCATTGCCTGCTTGCTTGCTTGGCCAAAAAGGGCGTATGCGTTTTCTCCTGAATATATTCAGGAGAAAACGCATACGCCCTTTTTGGCCAAGTGCATCATTGTCCAAGTTGTGCCCCTCTTCCTGTGCTTTACAGGCGATTCCAAGGTACCTCTTGAAATCTGTTTCCTGCTATTTTGCCTCGCTTTCAAGTCCGCCTCGTTGACTTCCCTCAACAGATTTTTGGACGATAGTTGCCCTTTATCACTCTGCCAGTTTGTGAATTGCTGTGCCGTTGAGCTCCATTTCTCAACTCGTTTTTTTGTGAGCTGAACGCAAGTCCAAAATTTTGGATCATGTCCTATACTGGATCCCGGTGGGTGGCTGAAATTTTGGTTAATTCTTCTTCCTGCTGGGAAATTAGAGTGACATGTGCCCGTCCAAATGCCTAACAGCTACTCTCTCATGGGTTCTCCCTCGTCCCTTCCATCCTCTGCCAAATTGGGAACCTGTGCAAATCAGGAGGTTAAAGGGCCTGTCTCTCCAAGTTGGGAGATTGATAGTAAGGCAGTTGGAAAGTCAAACTGGAGCACCAGGAGAGGGAATATTCGTTGAGTTTTAGAAACCTTTCGTATTCACAGTGTGTCCATTCTCTAGGTTTCCTGTACATGTTATAGCTGTAGTAATATTCCCTTGAACCTGGAGAGTTGGGACCCATGGAATGGGGGCCATGCATTATTGCTTGAAAGGGTCTGCATTTGCTCACCCAATCTCACCAATCCTCTCAGTCCCAAGTGTCCAGCCTTATGCCACATCCAGCTGTCATTGTAGATAGGGTCTTTCCAGGTTTCCTCAGACACCCTGAAGGAATTGTAAAGAATTTCCCTGTTTTTTGGTTTTGCTTTTGAAATTGCTTTTTAGAGTGGGTTTGAGCTGATTCTCGCTGCCATGTTTATGCCACTCTAGACACACTTGATTCCCTTATGGAGTCATATCAATACATAGGTTTTAAGATTCTTACTAGTCAGATATATTCCTCTGCGGGAAATATGGGGTTTTGAGTCTCTTTCACTGAGGAAGGTGTAGGTCTTGTCTATTCCAAAGTTGGTTTTTGGAATGGTCCCTGTGCTTATATCAAACTCTGGTTTTATGCATCACCCCACCTCTCCTTCCCCTTTATGCAGGCATAAGAGTGTTTTCTAAAAGTGAGACTCTGTTCTCTTTCCTAACTCAGTTCACGTGTAGCCATGTTTACAGGATCTTCATAAGTGATATCTTATGATAAGTTTCTTTTTCTGTGTGACTTATTTCACTTAGAATCATCGTACCTGAATCCACTCACTTTGCTGCTACTGGTCTTATGACATTGATTTCATGGCTGAGGGATATCCCATCGTACGTAAGTACCACAATGTTTTGAACCATTTTTATATTTCCTGGGATATTTAAGGTGTACCCAAGTTGAGGTTCTTGTAGTCAGTGCAGTCCGAAATTTGGAGGTGGCTCTTTCTTATTGATTTTCAGTTTTCCCAAGGTATATTCCCTAGACTGGAAGTGGCCTTGGCTCTGTAGCTCTGTTGTTTACTTGTTTTAGGGAACACAAGGCACTCCTCCAGTGAGGCAGTTAGCAATTTACATCCCGCCCATCAGCATAACAAGGCTCCCTGTTCTCCAGGGCCTGTCTTGCCTTTCTGGTTTTTACACATTTTGTGGATGTCCCTTTTGACCGGTGGGAAGTGATACTTCTTTGTAGTGCAGATTTGCATTGCCTGCTTGCTTGCTTGGCCAAAAAGGGCGTATGCGTTTTCTCCTGAATATATTCAGGAGAAAACGCATACGCCCTTTTTGGCCAAGTGCATCATTGTCCAAGTTGTGCCCCTCTTCCTGTGCTTTACAGGCGATTCCAAGGTACCTCTTGAAATCTGTTTCCTGCTATTTTGCCTCGCTTTCAAGTCCGCCTCCTTGACTTCCCTCAACAGATTTTTGGACGATAGTTGCCCTTTATCACTCTGCCAGTTTGTGAATTGCTGTGCCGTTGAGCTCCATTTCTCAACTCGTTTTTTTGTGAGCTGAACGCAAGTCCAAAATTTTGGATCATGTCCTATACTGGATCCCGGTGGGTGGCTGAAATTTTGGTTAATTCTTCTTCCTGCCGGGAAATTAGAGTGACATGTGCCCGTCCAAATGCCTAACAGCTACTCTCTCATGGGTTCTCCCTCGTCCCTTCCATCCTCTGCCAAATTGGGAACCTGTGCAAATCAGGAGGTTAAAGGGCCTGTCTCTCCAAGTTGGGAGATTGATAGTAAGGCAGTTGGAAAGTCAAACTGGAGCACCAGGAGAGGGAATATTCGTTGAGTTTTAGAAACCTTTCGTATTCACAGTGTGTCCATTCTCTAGGTTTCCTGTACATGTTATAGCTGTAGTAATATTCCCTTGAACCTGGAGAGTTGGGACCCATGGAATGGGGGCCATGCATTATTGCTTGAAAGGGTCTGCATTTGCTCACCCAATCTCACCAATCCTCTCAGTCCCAAGTGTCCAGCCTTATGCCACATCCAGCTGTCATTGTAGATAGGGTCTTTCCAGGTTTCCTCAGACACCCTGAAGGAATTGTAAAGAATTTCCCTGTTTTTTGGTTTTGCTTTTGAAATTCCTTTTTAGAGTGGGTTTGAGCTGATTCTCGCTGCCATGTTTATGCCACTCTAGACACACTTGATTCCCTTATGGAGTCATATCAATACATAGGTTTTAAGATTCTTACTAGTCAGATATATTCCTCTGCGGGAAATATGGGGTTTTGAGTCTCTTTCACTGAGGAAGGTGTAGGTCTTGTCTATTCCAAAGTTGGTTTTTGGAACGGTCCCTGTGCTTATATCAAACTCTGGTTTTATGCATCACCCCACCTCTCCTTCCCCTTTATGTAGGCATAAGAGTGTTTTCTAAAAGTGAGACTCTGTTCTCTTTCCTAACTCAGTTCACGTGTAGCCATGTTTACAGGATCTTCATAAGTGATATCTTATGATAAGTTTCTTTTTCTGTGTGACTTATTTCACTTAGAATCATCGTACCTGAATCCACTCACTTTGCTGCTACTGGTCTTATGACATTGATTTCATGGCTGAGGGATATTCCATCGTACGTAAGTACCACAATGTTTTGAACCATTTTTATATTTCCTGGGATATTTAAGGTGTACCCAAGTTGAGGTTCTTGTAGTCAGTGCAGCCCTAAATTTGGAGGTGGCTCTTTCTTATTGATTTTCAGTTTTCCCAAGGTATATTCCCTAGACTGGAAGTGGCCTTGGCTCTGTAGCTCTGCTGTTTACTTGTTTTAGGGAACACAATGCACTCCTCCAGTGAGGCAGTTAGCAATTTACATCCCGCCCATCAGCATAACAAGGCTCCCTGTTCTCCAGGGCCTGTCTTGCCTTTCTGGTTTTTACACATTTTGTGGATGTCCCTTTTGACCGGTGGGAAGTGATACTTCTTTGTAGTGCAGATTTGCATTGCCTGCTTGCTTGCTTGGCCAAAAAGGGCGTATGCGTTTTCTCCTGAATATATTCAGGAGAAAACGCATACGCCCTTTTTGGACAAGTGCATCATTGTCCAAGTTGTGCCCCTCTTCCTGTGCTTTACAGGCGATTCCAAGGTACCTCTTGAAATCTGTTTCCTGCTATTTTGCCTCGCTTTCAAGTCCGCCTCGTTGACTTCCCTCAACAGATTTTTGGACGATAGTTGTCCTTTATCACTCTGCCAGTTTGTGAATTGCTGTGCCATTGAGCTCCATTTCTCAACTCGTTTTTTTGTGAGCTGAACGCAAGTCCAAAATTTTGGATCATGTCCTATACTGGTTCCCGGTGGGTGGCTGAAACTTTGGTTAATTCTTCTTCCTGCCGGGAAATTAGAGTGACATGTGCCCGTCCAAATGCCTAACAGCTACTCTCTCATGGGTTCTCCCTCGTCCCTTCCATCCTCTGCCAAATTGGGAACCTGTGCAAACCAGGAGGTTAAAGGGCCTGTCTCTCCAAGTTGGGAGATTGATAGTAAGGCAGTTGGAAAGTCAAACTGGAGCACCAGGAGAGGGACTATTCGTTGAGTTTTAGAAACCTTTCGTATTCACAGTGTGTCCATTCTCTAGGTTTCCTGTACATGTTATAGCTGTAGTAATATTCCCTTCAACCTGGAGAGTTGGGACCCATGGAATGGGGGCCATGCATTATTGCTTGAAAGGGTCTGCATTTGCTCACCCAATCTCACCAATCCTCTCAGTCCCAAGTGTCCAGCCTTATGCCACATCCAGCTGTCATTGTAGATAGGGTCTTTCCAGGTTTCCTCAGACACCCTGAAGGAATTGTAAAGAATTTCCCTGTTTTTTGGTTTTGCTTTTGAAATTCCTTTTTATAGTGGGTTTGAGCTGATTCTCGCTGCCATGTTTATGCCACTCTAGACACACTTGATTCCCTTATGGAGTCATATCAATACATAGGTTTTAAGATTCTTACTAGTCAGATATATTCCTCTGCGGGAAATATGGGGTTTTGAGTCTCTTTCACTGAGGAAGGTGTAGGTATTGTCTATTCCAAAGTTGGTTTTTGGAAAGGTCCCTGTGCTTATATCAAACTCTGGTTTTATGCATCACCCCACCTCTCCATCCCTTTAATGCAGGCATAAGAGTGTTTTCTAAATCTGAGACTCTGTACTCTTTCCTAACTCAGTTCACGTGTAGCCATGTTTACAGGATCTTCATAAGTGATATCTTATGATAAGTTTCTTTTTCTGTGTGACTTATTTCACTTAGAATCATCGTACCTGAATCCACTCACTTTGCTGCTACTGGTCTTATGACATTGATTTCATGGCTGAGGAATATTCCATCGTACGTAAGTACCACAATGTTTTGAACCATTTTTATATTTCCTGGGATATTTAAGGTGTACCCAAGTTGAGGTTCTTGTAGTCAGTGCAGCCCTAAATTTGGAGGTGGCTCTTTCTTATTGATTTTCAGTTTTCGCAAGGTATATTCCCTAGACTGGAAGTGGCCTTGGCTCTGTAGCTCTGTTGTTTACTTGTTTTAGGGAACACAATGCACTCCTCCAGTGAGGCAGTTGGCAATTTACATCCCGCCCATCAGCATAACAAGGCTCCCTGTTCTCCAGGGCCTGTCTTGCCTTTCTGGTTTTTACACATTTTGTGGATGTCCCTTTTGACCGGTGGGAAGTGATACTTCTTTGTAGTGCAGATTTGCATTGCCTGCTTGCTTGCTTGGCCAAAAAGGGCGTATGCGTTTTCTCCTGAATATATTCAGGAGAAAACGCATACGTCCTTTTTGGCCAAGTGCATCATTGTCCAAGTTGTGCCCCTCTTCCTGTGCTTTACAGGCGATTCCAAGGTACCTCTTGAAATCTGTTTCCTGCTATTTTGCCTCGCTTTCAAGTCCGCCTCGTTGACTTCCCTCAACAGATTTTTGGACGATAGTTGTCCTTTATCACTCTGCCAGTTTGTGAATTGCTGTGCCGTTGAGCTCCATTTCTCAACTCGTTTTTTGTGAGCTGAACGCAAGTCCAAAATTTTGGATCATGTCCTATACTGGTTCCCGGTGGGTGGCTGAGACTTTGGTTAATTCTTCTTCCTGCCGGGAAATTAGAGTGACATGTGCCCGTCCAAATGCCTAACAGCTACTCTCTCAAGGGTTCTCCCTTTTCCCTTCCATCCTCTGCCAAATTGGGAACCTGTGCAAACCAGGAGGTTAAAGGGCCTGTCTCTCCAAGTTGGGAGATTGATAGTAAGGCAGTTGGAAAGTTAAACTGGAGCACCAGGAGAGGGACTATTCGTTGAGTTTTAGAAACCTTTCGTATTCACAGTGTGTACATTCTCTAGGTTTCCTGTACATGTTATAGCTGTAGTAATATTCCCTTCAACCTGGAGAGTTGGGACCCATGGAATGGGGGCCATGCATTATTGCTTGAAAGGGTCTGCATTTGCTCACCCAATCTCACCAATCCTCTCAGTCCCAAGTGTCCAGCCTTATGCCACATCCACCTCTCATTGTAGATAGGGTCTTTCCAGGTTTCCTCAGACACCCTGAAGGAATTGTAAAGAATTTCCCTGTTTTTTGGTTTTGCTTTTGAAATTGCTTTTTAGAGTGGGTTTGAGCTGATTCTCGCTGCCATGTTTATGCCACTCTAGACACACTTGATTCCCTTATGGAGTCATATCAATACATAGGTTTTAAGATTCTTACTAGTCAGATATATTCCTCTGCGGGAAATATGGGGTTTTGAGTCTCTTTCACTGAGGAAGGTGTAGGTCTTGTCTATTCCAAAGTTTGTTTTTGGAAAGGTCCCTGTGCTTATATCAAACTCTGGTTTTATGCATCACCCCACCTGTCCATCACCTTAATGCAGGCATAAGAGTGTTTTCTAAATCTGAGACTCTGTACTCTTTCCTAACTCAGTTCACGTGTAGCCATGTTTACAGGATCTTCATAAGTGATATCTTATGATAAGTTTCTTTTTCTGTGTGACTTATTTCACTTAGAATCATCGTACCTGAATCCACTCACTTTGCTGCTACTGGTCTTATGACATTGATTTCATGGCTGAGGAATATTCCATCGTACGTAAGTAGCACAATGTTTTGAACCATTTTTATATTTCCTGGGATATTTAAGGTGTACCCAAGTTGAGGTTCTTGTAGTCAGTGCAGCCCTAAATTTGGAGGTGGCTCTTTCTTATTGATTTTCAGTTTTCGCAAGGTATATTCCCTAGACTGGAAGTGGCCTTGGCTCTGCAGCTCTGTTGTTTACTTGTTTTAGGGAACACAATGCACTCCTCCAGTGAGGCAGTTGGCAATTTACATCCCGCCCATCAGCATAACAAGGCTCCCTGTTCTCCAGGGCCTGTCTTGCCTTTCTGGTTTTTACACATATTGTGGATGTCCCTTTTGACCGGTGGGAAGTGATACTTCTTTGTAGTGCAGATTTGCATTGCCTGCTTGCTTGCTTGGCCAAAAAGGGCGTATGCGTTTTCTCCTGAATATATTCAGGAGAAAACGCATACACCCTTTTTGGCCAAGTGCATCATTGTCCAAGTTGTGCCCCTCTTCCTGTGCTTTACAGGCGATTCCAAGGTACCTCTTGAAATCTGTTTCCTGCTATTTTGCCTCGCTTTCAAGTCCGCCTCGTTGACTTCCCTCAACAGATTTTTGGACGATAGTTGTCCTTTATCACTCTGCCAGTTTGTGAATTGCTGTGCCGTTGAGCTCCATTTCTCAACTCGTTTTTTGTGAGCTGAACGCAAGTCCAAAATTTTGGACCATGTCCTATACTGGTTCCCGGTGGGTGGCAGAGACTTTGGTTAATTCTTCTTCCTGCCGGGAAATTAGAGTGACATGTGCCCGTCCAAATGCCTAACAGCTACTCTCTCATGGGTTCTCCCTCGTCCCTTCCATCCTCTGCCAAATTGGGAACCTGTGCAAACCAGGAGGTTAAAGGGCCTGTCTCTCCAAGTTGGGAGATTGATAGTAAGGCAGTTGGAAAGTCAAACTGGAGCACCAGGAGAGGGACTATTCGTTGAGTTTTAGAAACCTTTCGTATTCACAGTGTGTACATTCTCTAGGATTCCTGTACATGTTATAGCTGTAGTAATATTCCCTTCAACCTGGAGAGTTGGGACCCATGGAATGGGGGCCATGCATTATTGCTTGAAAGGGTCTGCATTTGCTCACCCAATCTCACCAATCCTCTCAGTCCCAAGTGTCCAGCCTTATGCCACATCCAGCTGTCATTGTAGATAGGGTCTTTCCAGGTTTCCTCAGACACCCTGAAGGAATTGTAAAGAATTTCCCTGTTTTTTGGTTTTGCTTTTGAAATTCCTTTTTAGAGTGGGTTTGAGCTGATTCTCGCTGCCATGTTTATGCCACTCTAGACACACTTGATTCCCTTATGGAGTCATATCAATACATAGGTTTTAAGATTCTTACTAGTCAGATATATTCCTCTGCGGGAAATATGGGGTTTTGAGTCTCTTTCACTGAGGAAGGTGTAGGTCTTGTCTATTCCAAAGTTGGTTTTTGGAACGGTCCCTGTGCTTATATCAAACTCTGGTTTTATGCATCACCCCACCTCTCCTTCCCCTTTATGCAGGCATAAGAGTGTTTTCTAAAAGTGAGACTCTGTTCTCTTTCCTAACTCAGTTCACGTGTAGTCATGTTTACAGGATCTTCATAAGTGATATCTTATGATAAGTTTCTTTTTCTGTGTGACTTATTTCACTTAGAATCATCGTACCTGAATCCACTCACTTTGCTGCTACTGGTCTTATGACATTGATTTCATGGCTGAGGGATATCCCATCGTACGTAAGTACCACAATGTTTTGAACCATTTTTATATTTCCTGGGATATTTAAGGTGTACCCAAGTTGAGGTTCTTGTAGTCAGTGCAGCCCTAAATTTGGAGGTGGCTCTTTCTTATTTATTTTCAGTTTTCCCAAGGTATATTCCCTAGACTGGAAGTGGCCTTGGCTCTGTAGCTCTGCTGTTTACTTGTTTTAGGGAACACAATGCACTCCTCCAGTGAGGCAGTTGGCAATTTACATCCCGCCCATCAGCATAACAAGGCTCCCTGTTCTCCAGGGCCTGTCTTGCCTTTCTGGTTTTTACACATATTGTGGATGTCCCTTTTGACCGGTGGGAAGTGATACTTCTTTGTAGTGCAGATTTGCATTGCCTGCTTGCTTGCTTGGCCAAAAAGGGCGTATGCGTTTTCTCCTGAATATATTCAGGAGAAAACGCATACACCCTTTTTGGCCAAGTGCATCATTGTCCAAGTTGTGCCCCTCTTCCTGTGCTTTACAGGCGATTCCAAGGTACCTCTTGAAATCTGTTTCCTGCTATTTTGCCTCGCTTTCAAGTCCGCCTCGTTGACTTCCCTCAACAGATTTTTGGACGATAGTTGTCCTTTATCACTCTGCCAGTTTGTGAATTGCTGTGCCGTTGAGCTCCATTTCTCAACTCGTTTTTTGTGAGCTGAACGCAAGTCCAAAATTTTGGATCATGTCCTATACTGGTTCCCGGTGGGTGGCAGAGACTTTGGTTAATTCTTCTTCCTGCCGGGAAATTAGAGTGACATGTGCCCGTCCAAATGCCTAACAGCTACTCTCTCATGGATTCTCCCTCGTCCCTTCCATCCACTGCCAAATTGGGAACCTGTGCAAACCAGGAGGTTAAAGGGCCTGTCTCTCCAAGTTGGGAGATTGATAGTAAGGCAGTTGGAAAGTCAAACTGGAGCACCAGGAGAGGGACTATTCGTTGAGTTTTAGAAACCTTTCGTATTCACAGTGTGTACATTCTCTAGGTTTCCTGTACATGTTATAGCTGTAGTAATATTCCCTTCAACCTGGAGAGTTGGGACCCATGGAATGGGGGCCATGCATTATTGCTTGAAAGGGTCTGCATTTGCTCACCCAATCTCACCAATCCTCTCAGTCCCAAGTGTCCAGCCTTATGCCACATCCAGCTGTCATTGTAGATAGGGTCTTTCCAGTTTTCCTCAGACACCCTGAAGGAATTGTAAAGAATTTCCCTGTTTTTTGGTTTTGCTTTTGAAATTCCTTTTTAGAGTGGGTTTGAGCTGATTCTCGCTGCCATGTTTATGCCACTCTAGACACACTTGATTCCCTTATGGAGTCATATCAATACATAGGTTTTAAGATTCTTACTAGTCAGATATATTCCTCTGCGGGAAATATGGGGTTTTGAGTCTCTTTCACTGAGGAAGGTGTAGGTCTTGTCTATTCCAAAGTTGGTTTTTGGAACGGTCCCTGTGCTTATATCAAACTCTGGTTTTATGCATCACCCCACCTCTCCTTCCCCTTTATGCAGGCATAAGAGTGTTTTCTAAAAGTGAGACTCTGTTCTCTTTCCTAACTCAGTTCACGTGTAGCCATGTTTACAGGATCTTCATAAGTGATATCTTATGATAAGTTTCTTTTTCTGTGTGACTTATTTCACTTAGAATCATCGTACCTGAATCCACTCACTTTGCTGCTACTGGTCTTATGACATTGATTTCATGGCTGAGGGATATTCCATCGTACGTAAGTACCACAATGTTTTGAACCATTTTTATATTTCCTGGGATATTTAAGGTGTACCCAAGTTGAGGTTCTTGTAGTCAGTGCAGCCCTAAATTTGGAGGTGGCTCTTTCTTATTGATTTTCAGTTTTCCCAAGGTATATTCCCTAGACTGGAAGTGGCCTTGGCTCTGTAGCTCTGCTGTTTACTTGTTTTAGGGAACACAATGCACTCCTCCAGTGAGGCAGTTAGAAATTTACATCCCGCCCATCAGCATAACAAGGCTCCCTGTTCTCCAGGGCCTGTCTTGCCTTTCTGGTTTTTACACATTTTGTTGATGTCCCTTTTGACCGGTGGGAAGTGATACTTCTTTGTAGTGCAGATTTGCATTGCCTGCTTGCTTGCTTGGCCAAAAACGGCGTATGCGTTTTCTCCTAAATATATTCAGGAGAAAACGCATACGCCCTTTTTGGCCAAGTGCATCATTGTCCAAGTTGTGCCCCTCTTCCTGTGCTTTACAGGCGATTCCAAGGTACCTCTTGAAATCTGTTTCCTGCTATTTTGCCTCGCTTTCAAGTCCGCCTCGTTGACTTCCCTCAACAGATTTTTGGACGATAGTTGTCCTTTATCACTCTGCCAGTTTGTGAATTGCTGTGCTGTTGAGCTCCATTTCTCAACTCGTTTTTTTGTGAGCTGAACGCAAGTCCAAAATTTTGGATCATGTCCTATACTGGTTCCCGGTGGGTGGCTGAAACTTTGGTTAATTCTTCTTCCTGCCGGGAAATTAGAGTGACATGTGCCCGTCCAAATGCCTAACAGCTACTCTCTCATGGGTTCTCCCTCGTCCCTTCCATCCTCTGCCAAATTGGGAACCTGTGCAAACCAGGAGGTTAAAGGGCCTGTCTCTCCAAGTTGGGAGATTGATAGTAAGGCAGTTGGAAAGTCAAACTGGAGCACCAGGAGAGGGACTATTCGTTGAGTTTTAGAAACCTTTCGTATTCACAGTGTGTCCATTCTCTAGGTTTCCTGTACATGTTATAGCTGTAGTAATATTCCCTTCAACCTGGAGAGTTGGGACCCATGGAATGGGGGCCATGCATTATTGCTTGAAAGGGTCTGCATTTGCTCACCCAATCTCACCAATCCTCTCAGTCCCAAGTGTCCAGCCTTATGCCACATCCAGCTGTCATTGTAGATAGGGTCTTTCCAGGTTTCCTCAGACACCCTGAAGGAATTGTAAAGAATTTCCCTGTTTTTTGGTTTTGCTTTTGAAATTCCTTTTTATAGTGGGTTTGAGCTGATTCTTGCTGCCATGTTTATGCCACTCTAGACACACTTGATTCCCTTATGGAGTCATATCAATACATAGGTTTTAAGATTCTTACTAGTCAGATATATTCCTCTGCGGGAAATATGGGGTTTTGAGTCTCTTTCACTGAGGAAGGTGTAGGTCTTGTCTATTCCAAAGTTGGTTTTTGGAAAGGTCCCTGTGCTTATATCAAACTCTGGTTTTATGCATCACCCCACCTCTCCATCCCCTTAATGCAGGCATAAGAGTGTTTTCTAAATCTGAGACTCTGTACTCTTTCCTAACTCAGTTCACGTGTAGCCATGTTTACAGGATCTTCATAAGTGATATCTTATGATAAGTTTCTTTTTCTGTGTGACTTATTTCACTTAGAATCATCGTACCTGAATCCACTCACTTTGCTGCTACTGGTCTTATGACATTGATTTCATGGCTGAGGAATATTCCATCGTACGTAAGTACCACAATGTTTTGAACCATTTTTATATTTCCTGGGATATTTAAGGTGTACCCAAGTTGAGGTTCTTGTAGTCAGTGCAGCCCTAAATTTGGAGGTGGCTCTTTCTTATTGATTTTCAGTTTTCGCAAGGTATATTCCCTAGACTGGAAGTGGCCTTGGCTCTGTAGCTCTGTTGTTTACTTGTTTTAGGGAACACAATGCACTCCTCCAGTGAGGCAGTTGGCAATTTACATCCCGGCCATCAGCATAACAAGGCTCACTGTTCTCCAGGGCCTGTCTTGCCTTTCTGGTTTTTACACATTTTGTGGATGTCCCTTTTGACCGGTGGGAAGTGATACTTCTTTGTAGTGCAGATTTGCATTGCCTGCTTGCTTGCTTGGCCAAAAAGGGCGTATGCGTTTTCTCCTGAATATATTCAGGAGAAAACGCATACGCCCTTTTTGGCCAAGTGCATCATTGTCCAAGTTGTGCCCCTCTTCCTGTGCTTTACAGGCGATTCCAAGGTAACTCCTGAAATCTGTTTCCTGCTATTTTGCCTCGCTTTCAAGTCCGCCTCGTTGACTTCCCTCAACAGATTTTTGGACGATAGTTGTCCTTTATCACTCTGCCAGTTTGTGAATTGCTGTGCCGTTGAGCTCCATTTCTCAACTCGTTTTTTGTGAGCTGAACGCAAGTCCAAAATTTTGGATCATGTCCTATACTGGTTCCCGGTGGGTGGCTGAGACTTTGGTTAATTCTTCTTCCTGCCGGGAAATTAGAGTGACATGTGCCCGTCCAAATGCCTAACAGCTACTCTCTCATGGGTTCTCCCACGTCCCTTCCATCCTCTGCCAAATTCGGAACCTGTGCAAACCAGGAGGTTAAAGGGCCTGTCTCTCCAAGTTGGGAGATTGATAGTAAGGCAGTTGGAAAGTCAAACTGGAGCACCAGGAGAGGGACTATTCGTTGAGTTTTAGAAACCTTTCATATTCACAGTGTGTACATTCTCTAGGTTTCCTGTACATGTTATAGCTGTAGTAATATTCCCTTCAACCTGGAGAGTTGGGACCCATGGAATGGGGGCCATGCATTATTGCTTGAAAGGGTCTGCATTTGCTCACCCAATCTCACCAATCCTCTCAGTCCCAAGTGTCCAGCCTTATGCCACATCCAGCTGTCATTGTAGATAGGGTCTTTCCAGGTTTCCTCAGACACCCTGAAAGAATTGTAAAGAATTTCCCTGTTTTTTGGTTTTGCTTTTGAAATTCCTTTTTAGAGTGGGTTTGAGCTGATTCTCGCTGCCATGTTTATGCCACTGTAGACACACTTGATTCCCTTATGGAGTCATATAAATACATAGATTTTAAGATTCTTACTAGTCAGATATATTCCTCTGCGGGAAATATGAGGTTTTGAGTCTCTTTCACTAAGGAAGGTATAGGTCTTGTCTATTCCAAAGTTGGTTTTTGAAACGGTCCCTGTGCTTATATCAAACTCTGGTGTTATGCATCACCCCACCTCTCCTTCCCCTTTATGCAGGCATAAGAGTGTTTTCTAAATGTGAGACTCTGTTCTCTTTCCTAACTCAGTTCACATGTAGCCATGTTTACAGGATCTTCATAAGTGATATCTTTTGATAAGTTTCTTTTTCTGTGTGACTTATTTCACTTAGAATCATCGTACCTGAATCCACTCACTTTGCTGCTACTGGTCTTATGACATTGATTTCATGGCTGAGGGATATTCCATCGTACGTAAGTACCACAATGTTTTGAACCATTTTTATATTTCCTGGGATATTTAAGGTGTACCCAAGTTGAGGTTCTTGTAGTCAGTGCAGCCCTGAATTCGGAGGTGGGTCTTTCTTATTGATTTTCAGTTTTCCCAAGGTATATTCCCTAGACTGGAAGTGGCCTTGGCTCTGTAGCTCTGTTGTTTATTTGTTTTAGGGAACACAATGCACTCCTCCAGTAAGGCAGTTGGCAATTTACATCCCGCCCATCAGCATAGCAAGGCTCCCTGTTCTCCAGGGCCTGTCTTGCCTTTCTGGTTTTTACACATTTTGTGGATGTCCCTTTTGACCGGTGGGAAGTGATACTTCTTTGTAGTGCAGATTTGCATTGCCTGCTTGCTTGCTTGGCCAAAAAGGGCGTATGCGTTTTCTCCTGAATATATTCAGGAGAAAACGCATACTCCCTTTTTGGCCAAGTGCATCATTGTCCAAGTTGTGCCCCTCTTCCTGTGCTTTACAGGCGATTCCAAGGTACCTCTTGAAATCTATTTCCTGCTATTTTGCCTCGCTTTCAAGTCCGCCTCGTTGACTTCCCTCAACAGATTTTTGGACGATAGTTGTCCTTTATCACTCTGCCAGTTTGTGAATTGCTGTGCTGTTGAGCTCCATTTCTCAACTCGTTTTTTTGTGAGCTGAACGCAAGTCCAAAATTTTGGATCATGTCCTATACTGGTTCCCGGTGGGTGGCTGAAACTTTGGTTAATTCTTCTTCCTGCCGGGAAATTAGAGTGACATGTGACCGTCCAAATGCCTAACAGCTACTCTCTCATGGGTTCTCCCTCGTCCCTTCCATCCTCTGCCAAATTGGGAACCTGTGCAAACCAGGAGGTTAAAGGGCCTGTCTCTCCAAGTTGGGAGATTGATAGTAAGGCAGTTGGAAAGTCAAACTGGAGCACCAGGAGAGGGACTATTCGTTGAGTTTTAGAAACCTTTCGTATTCACAGTGTGTCCATTCTCTAGGTTTCCTGTACATGTTATAGCTGTAGTAATATTCCCTTCAACCTGGAGAGTTGGGACCCATGGAATGGGGGCCATGCATTATTGCTTGAAAGGGTCTGCATTTGCTCACCCAATCTCACCAATCCTCTCAGTCCCAAGTGTCCAGCCTTATGCCACATCCAGCTGTCATTGTAGATAGGGTCTTTCCAGGTTTCCTCAGACACCCTGAAGGAATTGTAAAGAATTTCCCTGTTTTTTGGTTTTGCTTTTGAAATTCCTTTTTAGAGTGGGTTTGAGCTGATTCTCGCTGCCATGTTTATGCCACTCTAGACACACTTGATTCCCTTATGGAGTCATATCAATACATAGGTTTTAAGATTCTTACTAGTCAGATATATTCCTCTGCGGGAAATATGAGGTTTTGAGTCTCTTTCACTGAGGAAGGTGTAGGTCTTGTCTATTCCAAAGTTGGTTTTTGGAAAGGTCCCTGTGCTTATATCAAACTCTGGTTTTATGCATCAACCCACCTCTCCTTCCCCTTTATGCAGGCATAAGAGTGTTTTCTAAAAGTGAGACTCTGTTCTCTTTCCTAACTCAGTTCACGTGTAGCCATGTTTACAGGATCTTCATAAGTGATATCTTATGATAAGTTTCTTTTTCTGTGTGACTTATTTCACTTAGAATCATCGTACCTGAATCCACTCACTTTGCTGCTACTGGTCTTATGACATTGATTTCATGGCTGAGGGATATTCCATCGTACGTAAGTACCACAATGTTTTGAACCATTTTTATATTTCCTGGGATATTTAAGGTGTACCCAAGTTGAGGTTCTTGTAGTCAGTGCAGCCCTAAATTTGGAGGTGGCTCTTTCTTATTGATTTTCAGTTTTCCCAAGGTATATTCCCTAGACTGGAAGTGGCCTTGGCTCTGTAGCTCTGTTGTTTACTTGTTTTAGGGAACACAATGCACTCCTCCAGTGAGGCAGTTGGCAATTTACATCCCGCCCATCAGCATAACAAGGCTCCCTGTTCTCCAGGGCCTGTCTTGCCTTTCTGGTTTTTACACATTTTGTGGATGTCCCTTTTGACCGGTGGGAAGTGATACTTCTTTGTAGTGCAGATTTGCATTGCCTGCTTGCTTGCTTGGCCAAAAAGGGCGTATGCGTTTTCTCCTGAA
Organism: Mesoplodon densirostris; assembly: GCF_025265405.1. Classification (NCBI taxonomy): domain Eukaryota; kingdom Metazoa; phylum Chordata; class Mammalia; order Artiodactyla; family Ziphiidae; genus Mesoplodon; species Mesoplodon densirostris. Next base: position 7,957,034 of record NW_026778195.1, on the reverse strand, counting down.
TATATTCAGGAGAAAACGCATACGCCCTTTTTGGCCAAGTGCATCATTGTCCAAGTTGTGCCCCTCTTCCTGTGCTTTACAGGCGATTCCAAGGTACCTCTTGAAATCTGTTTCCTGCTATTTTGCCTCGCTTTCAAGTCCGCCTCGTTGACTTCCCTCAACAGATTTTTGGACGATAGTTGTCCTTTATCACTCTGCCAGTTTGTGAATTGCTGTGCCGTTGAGCTCCATTTCTCAACTCGTTTTTTGTGAGCTGAACGCAAGTCCAAAATTTTGGATCATGTCCTATACTGGTTCCCGGTGGGTGGCTGAGACTTTGGTTAATTCTTCTTCCTGCTTGGAAATTAGAGTGACATGTGCCCGTCCAAATGCCTAACAGCTACTCTCTCATGGGTTCTCCCTCGTCCCTTCCATCCTCTGCCAAATTGGGAACCTGTGCAAACCAGGAGGTTAAAGGGCCTGTCTCTCCAAGTTGGGAGATTGATAGTAAGGCAGTTGGAAAGTCAAACTGGAGCACCAGGAGAGGGACTATTCGTTGAGTTTTAGAAACCTTTCGTATTCACAGTGTGTCCATTCTCTAGGTTTCCTGTACATGTTATAGCTGTAGTAATATTCCCTTCAACCTGGAGAGTTGGGACCCATGGAATGGGGGCCATGCATTATTGCTTGAAAGGGTCTGCATTTGCTCACCCAATCTCACCAATCCTCTCAGTCCCAAGTGTCCAGCCTTATGCCACATCCAGCTGTCATTGTAGATAGGGTCTTTCCAGGTTTCCTCAGACACCCTGAAGGAATTGTAAAGAATTTCCCTGTTTTTTGGTTTTGCTTTTGAAATTCCTTTTTAGAGTGGGTTTGAGCTGATTCTCGCTGCCATGTTTATGCCACTCTAGACACACTTGATTCCCTTATGGAGTCATATCAATACATAGGTTTTAAGATTCTTACTAGTCAGATATATTCCTCTGCGGGAAATATGAGGTTTTGAGTCTCTTTCACTGAGGAAGGTGTAGGTCTTGTCTATTCCAAAGTTGGTTTTTGGAAAGGTCCCTGTGCTTATATCAAACTCTGGTTTTATGCATCAACCCACCTCTCCTTCCCCTTTATGCAGGCATAAGAGTGTTTTCTAAAAGTGAGACTCTGTTCTCTTTCCTAACTCAGTTCACGTGTAGCCATGTTTACAGGATCTTCATAAGTGATATCTTATGATAAGTTTCTTTTTCTGTGTGACTTATTTCACTTAGAATCATCGTACCTGAATCCACTCACTTTGCTGCTACTGGTCTTATGACATTGATTTCATGGCTGAGGGATATTCCATCGTACGTAAGTACCACAATGTTTTGAACCATTTTTATATTTCCTGGGATATTTAAGGTGTACCCAAGTTGAGGTTCTTGTAGTCAGTGCAGCCCTAAATTTGGAGGTGGCTCTTTCTTATTGATTTTCAGTTTTCCCAAGGTATATTCCCTAGACTGGAAGTGGCCTTGGCTCTGTAGCTCTGTTGTTTACTTGTTTTAGGGAACACAATGCACTCCTCCAGTGAGGCAGTTGGCAATTTACATCCCGCCCATCAGCATAACAAGGCTCCCTGTTCTCCAGGGCCTGTCTTGCCTTTCTGGTTTTTACACATTTTGTGGATGTCCCTTTTGACCGGTGGGAAGTGATACTTCTTTGTAGTGCAGATTTGCATTGCCTGCTTGCTTGCTTGGCCAAAAAGGGCGTATGCGTTTTCTCCTGAATATATTCAGGAGAAAACGCATACGCCCTTTTTGGCCAAGTGCATCATTGTCCAAGTTGTGCCCCTCTTCCTGTGCTTTACAGGCGATTCCAAGGTACCTCTTGAAATCTGTTTCCTGCTATTTTGCCTCGCTTTCAAGTCCGCCTCGTTGACTTCCCTCAACAGATTTTTGGACGATAGTTGTCCTTTATCACTCTGCCAGTTTGTGAATTGCTGTGCCGTTGAGCTCCATTTCTCAACTCGTTTTTTGTGAGCTGAACGCAAGTCCAAAATTTTGGATCATGTCCTATACTGGTTCCCGGTGGGTGGCTGAGACTTTGGTTAATTCTTCTTCCTGCTTGGAAATTAGAGTGACATGTGCCCGTCCAAATGCCTAACAGCTACTCTCTCATGGGTTCTCCCATGTCCCTTCCATCCTCTGCCAAATTGGGAACCTGTGCAAACCAGGAGGTTAAAGGGCCTGTCTCTCCAAGTTGGGAGATTGATAGTAAGGCAGTTGGAAAGTCAAACTGGAGCACCAGGAGAGGGACTATTCGTTGAGTTTTAGAAACCTTTCATATTCACAGTGTGTACATTCTCTAGGTTTCCTGTACATGTTATAGCTGTAGTAATATTCCCTTCAACCTGGAGAGTTGGGACCCATGGAATGGGGGCCATGCATTATTGCTTGAAAGGGTCTGCATTTGCTCACCCAATCTCACCAATCCTCTCAGTCCCAAGTGTCCAGCCTTATGCCACATCCAGCTGTCATTGTAGATAGGGTCTTTCCAGGTTTCCTCAGACACCCTGAAAGAATTGTAAAGAATTTCCCTGTTTTTTGGTTTTGCTTTTGAAATTCCTTTTTAGAGTGGGTTTGAGCTGATTCTCGCTGCCATGTTTATGCCACTCTAGACACACTTGATTCCCTTATGGAGTCATATAAATACATAGATTTTAAGATTCTTACTAGTCAGATATATTCCTCTGCGGGAAATATGAGGTTTTGAGTCTCTTTCACTAAGGAAGGTATAGGTCTTGTCTATTCCAAAGTTGGTTTTTGAAACGGTCCCTGTGCTTATATCAAACTCTGGTGTTATGCATCACCCCACCTCTCCTTCCCCTTTATGCAGGCATAAGAGTGTTTTCTAAATGTGAGACTCTGTTCTCTTTCCTAACTCAGTTCACATGTAGCCATGTTTACAGGATCTTCATAAGTGATATCTTATGATAAGTTTCTTTTTCTGTGTGACTTATTTCACTTAGAATCATCGTACCTGAATCCACTCACTTTGCTGCTACTGGTCTTATGACATTGATTTCATGGCTGAGGGATATTCCATCGTACGTAAGTACCACAATGTTTTGAACCATTTTTATATTTCCTGGGATATTTAAGGTGTACCCAAGTTGAGGTTCTTGTAGTCAGTGCAGCCCTGAATTCGGAGGTGGGTCTTTCTTATTGATTTTCAGTTTTCCCAAGGTATATTCCCTAGACTGGAAGTGGCCTTGGCTCTGTAGCTCTGTTGTTTACTTGTTTTAGGGAACACAATGCACTCCTCCAGTAAGGCAGTTGGCAATTTACATCCCGCCCATCAGCATAGCAAGGCTCCCTGTTCTCCAGGGCCTGTCTTGCCTTTCTGGTTTTTACACATTTTGTGGATGTCCCTTTTGACCGGTGGGAAGTGATACTTCTTTGTAGTGCAGATTTGCATTGCCTGCTTGCTTGCTTGGCCAAAAAGGGCGTATGCGTTTTCTCCTGAATATATTCAGGAGAAAACGCATACGCCCTTTTTGGCCAAGTGCATCATTGTCCAAGTTGTGCCCCTCTTCCTGTGCTTTACAGGCGATTCCAAGGTACCTCTTGAAATCTATTTCCTGCTATTTTGCCTCGCTTTCAAGTCCGCCTCGTTGACTTCCCTCAACAGATTTTTGGACGATAGTTGTCCTTTATCACTCTGCCAGTTTGTGAATTGCTGTGCTGTTGAGCTCCATTTCTCAACTCGTTTTTTTGTGAGCTGAACGCAAGTCCAAAATTTTGGATCATGTCCTATACTGGTTCCCGGTGGGTGGCTGAAACTTTGGTTAATTCTTCTTCCTGCCGGGAAATTAGAGTGACATGTGCCCGTCCAAATGCCTAACAGCTACTCTCTCATGGGTTCTCCCTCGTCCCTTCCATCCTCTGCCAAATTGGGAACCTGTGCAAACCAGGAGGTTAAAGGGCCTGTCTCTCCAAGTTGGGAGATTGATAGTAAGGCAGTTGGAAAGTCAAACTGGAGCACCAGGAGAGGGACTATTCGTTGAGTTTTAGAAACCTTTCGTATTCACAGTGTGTCCATTCTCTAGGTTTCCTGTACATGTTATAGCTGTAGTAATATTCCCTTCAACCTGGAGAGTTGGGACCCATGGAATGGGGGCCATGCATTATTGCTTGAAATGGTCTGCATTTGCTCACCCAATCTCACCAATCCTCTCAGTCCCAAGTGTCCAGCCTTATGCCACATCCAGCTGTCATTGTAGATAGGGTCTTTCCAGGTTTCCTCAGACACCCTGAAGGAATTGTAAAGAATTTCCCTGTTTTTTGGTTTTGCTTTTGAAATTCCTTTTTAGAGTGGGTTTGAGCTGATTCTCGCTGCCATGTTTATGCCACTCTAGACACACTTGATTCCCTTATGGAGTCATATCAATACATAGGTTTTAAGATTCTTACTAGTCAGATATATTCCTCTGCGGGAAATATGGGGTTTTGAGTCTCTTTCACTGAGGAAGGTGTAGGTCTTGTCTATTCCAAAGTTGGTTTTTGGAAAGGTCCCTGTGCTTATATCAAACTCTGGTTTTATGCATCAACCCACCTCTCCTTCCCCTTTATGCAGGCATAAGAGTGTTTTCTAAAAGTGAGACTCTGTTCTCTTTCCTAACTCAGTTCACGTGTAGCCATGTTTACAGGATCTTCATAAGTGATATCTTATGATAAGTTTCTTTTTCTGTGTGACTTATTTCACTTAGAATCATCGTACCTGAATCCACTCACTTTGCTGCTACTGGTCTTATGACATTGATTTCATGGCTGAGGGATATTCCATCGTACGTAAGTACCACAATGTTTTGAACCATTTTTATATTTCCTGGGATATTTAAGGTGTACCCAAGTTGAGGTTCTTGTAGTCAGTGCAGCCCTAAATTTGGAGGTGGCTCTTTCTTATTGATTTTCAGTTTTCCCAAGGTATATTCCCTAGACTGGAAGTGGCCTTGGCTCTGTAGCTCTGTTGTTTACTTGTTTTAGGGAACACAATGCACTCCTCCAGTGAGGCAGTTGGCAATTTACATCCCGCCCATCAGCATAACAAGGCTCCCTGTTCTCCAGGGCCTGTCTTGCCTTTCTGGTTTTTACACATTTTGTGGATGTCCCTTTTGACCGGTGGGAAGTGATACTTCTTTGTAGTGCAGATTTGCATTGCCTGCTTGCTTGCTTGGCCAAAAAGGGCGTATGCGTTTTCTCCTGAATATATTCAGGAGAAAACGCATACGCCCTTTTTGGCCAAGTGCATCATTGTCCAAGTTGTGCCCCTCTTCCTGTGCTTTACAGGCGATTCCAAGGTACCTCTTGAAATCTGTTTCCTGCTATTTTGCCTCGCTTTCAAGTCCGCCTCGTTGACTTCCCTCAACAGATTTTTGGACGATAGTTGTCCTTTATCACTCTGCCAGTTTGTGAATTGCTGTGCCGTTGAGCTCCATTTCTCAACTCGTTTTTTGTGAGCTGAACGCAAGTCCAAAATTTTGGATCATGTCCTATACTGGTTCCCGGTGGGTGGCTGAGACTTTGGTTAATTCTTCTTCCTGCTTGGAAATTAGAGTGACATGTGCCCGTCCAAATGCCTAACAGCTACTCTCTCATGGGTTCTCCCACGTCCCTTCCATCCTCTGCCAAATTGGGAACCTGTGCAAACCAGGAGGTTAAAGGGCCTGTCTCTCCAAGTTGGGAGATTGATAGTAAGGCAGTTGGAAAGTCAAACTGGAGCACCAGGAGAGGGACTATTCGTTGAGTTTTAGAAACCTTTCATATTCACAGTGTGTACATTCTCTAGGTTTCCTGTACATGTTATAGCTGTAGTAATATTCCCTTCAACCTGGAGAGTTGGGACCCATGGAATGGGGGCCATGCATTATTGCTTGAAAGGGTCTGCATTTGCTCACCCAATCTCACCAATCCTCTCAGTCCCAAGTGTCCAGCCTTATGCCACATCCAGCTGTCATTGTAGATAGGGTCTTTCCAGGTTTCCTCAGACACCCTGAAAGAATTGTAAGGAATTTCCCTGTTTTTTGGTTTTGCTTTTGAAATTCCTTTTTAGAGTGGGTTTGAGCTGATTCTCGCTGCCATGTTTATGCCACTCTAGACACACTTGATTCCCTTATGGAGTCATATAAATACATAGATTTTAAGATTCTTACTAGTCAGATATATTCCTCTGCGGGAAATATGAGGTTTTGAGTCTCTTTCACTAAGGAAGGTATAGGTCTTGTCTATTCCAAAGTTGGTTTTTGAAACGGTCCCTGTGCTTATATCAAACTCTGGTGTTATGCATCACCCCACCTCTCCTTCCCCTTTATGCAGGCATAAGAGTGTTTTCTAAATGTGAGACTCTGTTCTCTTTCCTAACTCAGTTCACATGTAGCCATGCTTACAGGATCTTCATAAGTGATATCTTATGATAAGTTTCTTTTTCTGTGTGACTTATTTCACTTAGAATCATCGTACCTGAATCCACTCACTTTGCTGCTACTGGTCTTATGACATTGATTTCATGGCTGAGGGATATTCCATCGTACGTAAGTACCACAATGTTTTGAACCATTTTTATATTTCCTGGGATATTTAAGGTGTACCCAAGTTGAGGTTCTTGTAGTCAGTGCAGCCCTGAATTCGGAGGTGGGTCTTTCTTATTGATTTTCAGTTTTCCCAAGGTATATTCCCTAGACTGGAAGTGGCCTTGGCTCTGTAGCTCTGTTGTTTACTTGTTTTAGGGAACACAATGCACTCCTCCAGTAAGGCAGTTGGCAATTTACATCCCGCCCATCAGCATAGCAAGGCTCCCTGTTCTCCAGGGCCTGTCTTGCCTTTCTGGTTTTTACACATTTTGTGGATGTCCCTTTTGACCGGTGGGAAGTGATACTTCTTTGTAGTGCAGATTTGCATTGCCTGCTTGCTTGCTTGGCCAAAAAGGGCGTATGCGTTTTCTCCTGAATATATTCAGGAGAAAACGCATACGCCCTTTTTGGCCAAGTGCATCATTGTCCAAGTTGTGCCCCTCTTCCTGTGCTTTACAGGCGATTCCAAGGTACCTCTTGAAATCTGTTTCCTGCTATTTTGCCTCGCTTTCAAGTCCGCCTCGTTGACTTCCCTCAACAGATTTTTGGACGATAGTTGTCCTTTATCACTCTGCCAGTTTGTGAATTGCTGTGCTGTTGAGCTCCATTTCTCAACTCGTTTTTTTGTGAGCTGAACGCAAGTCCATAATTTTGGATCATGTCCTATACTGGTTCCCGGTAGGTGGCTGAAACTTTGGTTAATTCTTCTTCCTGCCGGGAAATTAGAGTGACATGTGCCCGTCCAAATGCCTAACAGCTACTCTCTCATGGGTTCTCCCTCGTCCCTTCCATCCTCTGCCAAATTGGGAACCTGTGCAAACCAGGAGGTTAAAGGGCCTGTCTCTCCAAGTTGGGAGATTGATAGTAAGGCAGTTGGAAAGTCAAACTGGAGCACCAGGAGAGGGACTATTCGTTGAGTTTTAGAAACCTTTCGTATTCACAGTGTGTCCATTCTCTAGGTTTCCTGTACATGTTATAGCTGTAGTAATATTCCCTTGAACCTGGAGAGTTGGGACCCATGGAATGGGGGCCATGCATTATTGCTTGAAAGGGTCTGCATTTGCTCACCCAATCTCACCAATCCTCTCAGTCCCAAGTGTCCAGCCTTATGCCACATCCAGCTGTCATTGTAGATAGGGTCTTTCCAGGTTTCCTCAGACACCCTGAAGGAATTGTAAAGAATTTCCCTGTTTTTTGGTTTTGCTTTTGAAATTCCTTTTTAGAGTGGGTTTGAGCTGATTCTCGCTGCCATGTTTATGCCACTCTAGACACACTTGATTCCCTTATGGAGTCATATCAATACATAGGTTTTAAGATTCTTACTAGTCAGATATATTCCTCTGCGGGAAATATGGGGTTTTGAGTCTCTTTCACTGAGGAAGGTGTAGGTCTTGTCTATTCCAAAGTTGGTTTTTGGAAAGGTCCCTGTGCTTATATCAAACTCTGGTTTTATGCATCACCCCACCTCTCCTTCCCCTTTATGCAGGCATAAGAGTGTTTTCTAAAAGTGAGACTCTGTTCTCTTTCCTAACTCAGTTCACGTGTAGCCATGTTTACAGGATCTTCATAAGTGATATCTTATGATAAGTTTCTTTTTCTGTGTGACTTATTTCACTTAGAATCATCGTACCTGAATCCACTCACTTTGTTGCTACTGGTCTTATGACATTGATTTCATGGCTGAGGGATATTCCATCGTACGTAAGTACCACAAAGTTTTGAACCATTTTTATATTTCCTGGGATATTTAAGGTGTACCCAAGTTGAGGTTCTTGTAGTCAGTGCAGCCCTAAATTTGGAGGTGGCTCTTTCTTATTGATTTTCAGTTTTCCCAAGGTATACTCCCTAGACTGGAAGTGGACTTGGCTCTGTAGCTCTGTTGTTTACTTGTTTTAGGGAACACAATTCACTCCTCCAGTGAGGCAGTTGGCAATTTACATCCCGCCCATCAGCATAACAAGGCTCCCTGTTCTCCAGGGCCTGTCTTGCCTTTCTGGTTTTTACACATTTTGTGGATGTCCCTTTTGACCGGTGGGAAGTGATACTTCTTTGTAGTGCAGATTTGCATTGCCTGCTTGCTTGCTTGGCCAAAAAGGGCGTATGCGTTTTCTCCTGAATATATTCAGGAGAAAACGCATACGCCCTTTTTGGCCAAGTGCATCATTGTCCAAGTTGTGCCCCTCTTCCTGTGCTTTACAGGCGATTCCAAGGTACCTCTTGAAATCTGTTTCCTGCTATTTTGCCTCGCTTTCAAGTCCGCCTCGTTGACTTCCCTCAACAGATTTTTGGACGATAGTTGTCCTTTATCACTCTGCCAGTTTGTGAATTGCTGTGCCGTTGAGCTACATTTCTCAACTCGTTTTTTGTGAGCTGAACGCAAGTCCAAAATTTTGGATCATGTCCTATACTGGTTCCCGGTGGGTGGCTGAGACTTTGGTTAATTCTTCTTCCTGCTTGGAAATTAGAGTGACATGTGCCCGTCCAAATGCCTAACAGCTACTCTCTCATGGGTTCTCCCACGTCCCTTCCATCCTCTGCCAAATTGGGAACCTGTGCAAACCAGGAGGTTAAAGGGCCTGTCTCTCCAAGTTGGGAGATTGATAGTAAGGCAGTTGGAAAGTCAAACTGGAGCACCAGGAGAGGGACTATTCGTTGAGTTTTAGAAAACTTTCGTATTCACAGTGTGTACATTCTCTAGGTTTCCTGTACATGTTATAGCTGTAGTAATATTCCCTTCAACCTGGAGAGTTGGGACCCATGGAATGGGGGCCATGCATTATTGCTTGAAAGGGTCTGCATTTGCTCACCCAATCTCACCAATCCTCTCAGTCCCAAGTGTCCAGCCTTATGCCACATCCAGCTGTCATTGTAGATAGGGTCTTTCCAGGTTTCCTCAGACACCCTGAAAGAATTGTAAAGAATTTCCCTGTTTTTTGGTTTTGCTTTTGAAATTCCTTTTTAGAGTGGGTTTGAGCTGTTTCTCGCTGCCATGTTTATGCCACTGTAGACACACTTGATTCCCTTATGGAGTCATATAAATACATAGATTTTAAGATTCTTACTAGTCAGATATATTCCTCTGCGGGAAATATGAGGTTTTGAGTCTCTTTCACTAAGGAAGGTATAGGTCTTGTCTATTCCAAAGTTGGTTTTTGAAACGGTCCCTGTGCTTATATCAAACTCTGGTGTTATGCATCACCCCACCTCTCCTTCCCCTTTATGCAGGCATAAGAGTGTTTTCTAAATGTGAGACTCTGTTCTCTTTCCTAACTCAGTTCACATGTAGCCATGTTTACAGGATCTTCATAAGTGATATCTTATGATAAGTTTCTTTTTCTGTGTGACTTATTTCACTTAGAATCATCGTACCTGAATCCACTCACTTTGCTGCTACTGGTCTTATGACATTGATTTCATGGCTGAGGGATATTCCATCGTACATAAGTACCACAATGTTTTGAACCGTTTTTATATTTCCTGGGATATTTAAGGTGTACCCAAGTTGAGGTTCTTGTAGTCAGTGCAGCCCTGAATTCGGAGGTGGGTCTTTCTTATTGATTTTCAGTTTTCCCAAGGTATATTCCCTAGACTGGAAGTGGCCTTGGCTCTGTAGCTCTGTTGTTTACTTGTTTTAGGGAACACAATGCACTCCTCCAGTAAGGCAGTTGGCAATTTACATCCCGCCCATCAGCATAGCAAGGCTCCCTGTTCTCCAGGGCCTGTCTTGCCTTTCTGGTTTTTACACATTTTGTGGATGTCCCTTTTGACCGGTGGGAAGTGATACTTCTTTGTAGTGCAGATTTGCATTGCCTGCTTGCTTGCTTGGCCAAAATGGGCGTATGCGTTTTCTCCTGAATATATTCAGGAGAAAACGCATACGCCCTTTTTGGCCAAGTGCATCATTGTCCAAGTTGTGCCCCTCTTCCTGTGCTTTACAGGCGATTCCAAGGTACCTCTTGAAATCTGTTTCCTGCTATTTTTCCTCGCTTTCAAGTCCGCCTCGTTGACTTCCCTCAACAGATTTTTGGACGATAGTTGTCCTTTATCACTCTGCCAGTTTGTGAATTGCTGTGCCCCTGAGCTCCATTTCTCAACTCGTTTTTTGTGAGCTGAACGCAAGTCCAAAATTTTGGATCATGTCCTATACTGGTTCCCGGTGGGTGGCTGAGACTTTGGTTAATTCTTCTTCCTGCCGGGAAATTAGAGTGACATGTGCCGGTCCAAATGCCTAACAGCTACTCTCTCATGGGTTCTCCCTCGTCCCTTCCATCCTCTGCAAAATTGGGAACCTGTGCAAACCAGGAGTTTAAAGGGCCTGTCTCTCCAAGTTGGGAGATTGATAGTAAGGCAGTTGGAAAGTCAAACTGGAGCACCAGGAGAGAGACTATTCTTTGAGTTTTAGAAACTTTTCGTATTCACAGTGTGTACATTCTCTTGGTTTCCTGTACATGTTATAGCTGTAGTAATATTCCCTTCAACCTGGAGAGTTGGGACCCATGGAATGGGGGCCATGCATTATTGCTTGAAAGGGTCTGCATTTGCTCACCCAATCACACCAATCCTCTCAGTCCCAAGTGTCCAGCCTTATGCCACATCCAGCTGTCATTGTAGATAGGGTCTTTCCAGGTTTCCTCACACACCCTGAAAGAATTGTAAAGAATTTCCCTGTTTTTTGGTTTTGCTTTTGAAATTCCTTTTTAGAGTGGGTTTGAGCTGATTCTCGCTGCCATGTTCATGCCACTCTAGACACACTTGATTCCCTTATGGAGACATATCAATACATAGGTTTTAATATTCTTACTAGTCAGATATATTCATCTGTGGGAAATATGGGGTTTTGAGTCTCTTTCACTGAGGAAGGTGTAGGTCTTATCTATTCCAAAGTTGGTTTTGGAAACTGTCCCTGTGCTTATATCAAACTCTGGTTTTATGCATCACCCCACCTCTCCTTCCCCTTTATGCAGGCATAAGAGTGTTTTCTAAATGTGAGACTCTGTTCTCTTTCCTAACTCAGTTCACGTGTAGCCATGTTTACAGGATCTTCATAAGTGATATGTTATGATAAGTTTCTTTTTCTGTGTGACTTATTTCACTTAGAATCATCGTACCTGAATCCACTCACTTTGCTGCTACTGGTCTTATGACATTGATTTCATGGCTGAGGGATATTCCATCGTACGTAAGTACCACAATGTTTTGAACCATTTTTATATTTCCTGGGATATTTAAGGTGTACCCAAGTTGAGGTTCTTGTAGTCAGTGCAGCCCTAAATTTGGAGGTGGCTCTTTCTTATTGATTTTCAGTTTTCCCAAGGTATATTCCCTAGACTGGAAGTGGCCTTAGCTCTGTAGCTCTGTTGTTTACTTGTTTTAGGGAACACAATGCACTCCTCCAGTGAGGCAGTTGGCAATTTACATCCCGCCCATCAGCATAGCAAGGCTCCCTGTTCTCCAGGGCCTGACTTGCCTTTCTGGTTTTTACACATTTTGTGGATGTCCCTTTTGACCGGTGGGAAGTGATACTTCTTTGTAGTGCAGATTTGCATTGCCCGCTTGCTTGCTTGTCCAAAAAGGGCGTATGGGTTTTCTCCTGAATATATTCAGGAGAAAACGCATACGCCCTTTTTGGCCAAGTGCATCATTGTCCAAGTTGTGCCCCGCTTCCTGTGCTTTACAGGCGATTCCAACGTACCTCTTGAAATCTGTTTCCTGCTATTTTGCCTCGCTTTCAAGTCCGCCTCGTTGACTTCCCTCAACAGATTTTTGGACGATAGTTGTCCTTTATCACTCTGCCAGTTTGTGAATTGCTGTGCTGTTGAGCTCCATTTCTCAACTCGTTTTTTTGTGAGCTGAACTCAAGTCCAAAATTTTGGATCATGTCCTATACTGGTTCCCGGTGGGTGGCTGCAACTTTGGTTAATTCTTCTTCCTGCCGGGAAATTAGAGTGACATGTGCCCGTCCAAATGCCTAACAGCTACTCTCTCATGGGTTCTCCCTTGTCCCTTCCATCCTCTGCCAAATTGGGAACCTGTGCAAACCAGGAGGTTAAAGGGCCTGTCTCTCCAAGTTGGGAGATTGATAGTAAGGCAGTTGGAAAGTCAAACTGGAGCACCAGGAGAGGGACTATTCGTTGAGTTTTAGAAACCTTTCGTATTCACAGCGTGTCCATTCTCTAGGTTTCCTGTACATGTTATAGCTGTAGTAATATTCCCTTGAACCTGGAGAGTTGGGACCCATGGAATGGGGGCCATGCATTATTGCTTGAAAGGGTCTGCATTTGCTCACCCAATCTCACCAATCCTCTCAGTCCCAAGTGTCCAGCCTTATGCCACATCCAGCTGTCATTGTAGATAGGGTCTTTCCAGGTTTCCTCAGACACCCTGAAGGAATTGTAAAGAATTTCCCTGTTTTTTGGTTTTGCTTTTGAAATTCCTTTTTATAGTGGGATTGAGCTGATTCTCGCTGCCATGTTTATGCCACTCTAGACACACTTGATTCCCTTATGGAGTCATATCAATACATAGGTTTTAAGATTCTTACTAGTCAGATATATTCCTCTGCGGGAAATATGGGGTTTTGAGTCTCTTTCACTGAGGAAGGTGTAGGTCTTGTCTATTCCAAAGTTGGTTTTTGGAAAGGTCCCTGTGCTTATATCAAACTCTGGTTTTATGCGTCACCCCACCTCTCCATCCCCTTAATGGAGGCATAAGAGTGTTTTCTAAATCTGAGACTCTGTACTCTTTCCTAACTCAGTTCACGTGTAGCCATGTTTACAGGATCTTCATAAGTGATATCTTATGATAAGTTTCTTTTTCTGTGTGACTTATTTCACTTAGAATCATCGTACCTGAATCCACTCACTTTGCTGCTACTGGTCTTATGACATTGATTTCATGGCTGAGGAATATTCCATCGTACGTAAGTACCACAATGTTTTGAACCATTTTTATATTTCCTGGGATATTTAAGGTGTACCCAAGTTGAGGTTCTTGTAGTCAGTGCAGCCCTAAATTTGGAGGTGGCTCTTTCTTATTGATTTTCAGTTTTCGCAAGGTATATTCCCTAGAATGGAAGTGGCCTTGGCTCTGTAGCTCTGTTGTTTACTTGTTTTAGGGAACACAATGCACTCCTCCAGTGAGGCAGTTGGCAATTTACATCCCGCCCATCAGCATAACAAGGCTCCCTGTTCTCCAGGGCCTGTCTTGCCTTTCTGGTTTTTACACATTTTGTGGATGTCCCTTTTGACCGGTGGGAAGTGATACTTCTTTGTAGTGCAGATTTGCATTGCCCGCTTGCTTGCTTGGCCAAAAAGGGCGTATGCGTTTTCTCCTGAATATATTCAGGAGAAAACGCATACGCCCTTTTTGGCCAAGTGCATCATTGTCCAAGTTGTGCCCCTCTTCCTGTGCTTTACAGGCGATTCCAAGGTACCTCTTGAAATCTGTTTCCTGCTATTTTGCCTCGCTTTCAAGTCCGCCTCGTTGACTTCCCTCAACAGATTTTTGGACGATAGTTGTCCTTTATCACTCTGCCAGTTTGTGAATTGCTGTGCCGTTGAGCTCCATTTCTCAACTCGTTTTTTGTGAGCTGAACGCAAGTCCAAAATTTTGGATCATGTCCTATACTGGTTCCCGGTGGGTGGCTGAGACTTTGGTTAATTCATCTTCCTGCCGGGAAATTAGAGTGACATGTGCCCGTCCAAATGCCTAACAGCTACTCTCTCATGGGTTCTCCCTCGTCCCTTCCATCCTCTGCCAAATTGGGAACCTGTGCAAACCAGGATGTTAAAGGGCCTGTCTCTCCAAGTTGGGAGATTGATAGTAAGGCAGTTGGAAAGTCAAACTGGAACACCAGGAGAGGTACTATTCGTTGAGTTTTAGAAACCTTTCATATTCACAGTGTGTACATTCTCTAGGTTTCCTGTACATGTTATAGCTGTAGTAATATTCCCTTCAACCTGGAGAGTTGGGACCCATGTAATGGGGGCCATGCATTATTGCTTGAAAGGGTCTGCATTTGCTCACCCAATCTCACCAATCCTCTCAGTCCCAAGTGTCCAGCCTTATACCACATCCAGCTGTCATTGTAGATAGGGTCTTTCCAGGTTTCCTCAGACACCCTGAAGGAATTGTAAAGAATTTCCCTGTTTTTTGGTTTTGCTTTTGAAATTCCTTTTTAGAGTGGGTTTGAGCTGATTCTCGCTGCCATGTTTATGCCACTCTAGACACACTTGATTCCCTTATGGAGTCATATCAATACATAGGTTTTAAGATTCTTACTAGTCAGATATATTCCTCTGCGGGAAATATGGGGTTTTGAGTCCCTTTCACTGAGGAAGGTGTAGGTCTTGTCTATTCCAAAGTTGGTTTTTGGAACGGTCCCTGTGCTTATATCAAACTCTGGTTTTATGCATCACCCCACCTCTCCTTCCCCTTTATGCAGGCATAAGAGTGTTTTCTAAAAGTGAGACTCTGTTCTCTTTCCTAACTCAGTTCACGTGTAGCCATGTTTACAGGATCTTCATAAGTGATATCTTATGATAAGTTTCTTTTTCTGTGTGACTTATTTCACTTAGAATCATCGTACCTGAATCCACTCACTTTGCTGCTACTGGTCTTATGACATTGATTTCATGGCTGAGGGATATTCCATCGTACGTAAGTACCACAATGTTTTGAACCATTTTTATATTTCCTGGGATATTTAAGGTGTACCCAAGTTGAGGTTCTTGTAGTCAGTGCAGTCCTAAATTTGGAGGTGGCTCTTTCTTATTGATTTTCAGTTTTCCCAAGGTATATTCCCTAGACTGGAAGTGGCCTTGGCTCTGTAGCTCTGTTGTTTACTTGTTTTAGGGAACACAAGGCACTCCTCCAGTGAGGCAGGTAGCAATTTACATCCCGCCCATCAGCATAACAAGGCTCCCTGTTCTCCAGGGCCTGTCTTGCCTTTCTGGTTTTTACACATTTTGTGGATGTCCCTTTTGACCAGTGGGAAGTGATACTTATTTGTAGTGCAGATTTGCATTGCCTGCTTGCTTGCTTGGCCAAAAAGGGCGTATGCGTTTTCTCCTGAATATATTCAGGAGAAAACGCATACGCCCTTTTTGGCCAAGTGCATCATTGTCCAAGTTGTGCCCCTCTTCCTGTGCTTTACAGGCGATTCCAAGGTACCTCTTGAAATCTGTTTCCTGCTATTTTGCCTCGCTTTCAAGTCCGCCTCGTTGACTTCCCTCAACAGATTTTTGGACGATAGTTGTCCTTTATCACTCTGCCAGTTTGTGAATTGCTGTGCCGTTGAGCTCCATTTCTCAACTCGTTTTTTGTGAGCTGAACGCAAGTCCAAAATTTTGGATCATGTCCTATACTGGTTCTCGGTGGGTGGCTGAGACTTTGGTTAATTCTTCTTCCTGCCGGGAAATTAGAGTGACATGTGCCGGTCCAAATGCCTAACAGCTACTCTCTCATGGGTTCTCCCTCGTCCCTTCCATCCTCTGCCAAATTGGTAACGTGTGCAAACCAGAAGGTTAAAGGGCCTGTCTCTCCAAGTTGGGTGATTGATAGTAAGGCAGTTGGAAAGTCAAACTGGAGCACCAGGAGAGGGACTATTCGTTGAGTTTTAGAAACCTTTCGTATTCACAGTGTGTCCATTCTCTAGGTTTCCTGTACATGTTATAGCTGTAGTAATATTCCCTTGAACCTGGAGAGTTGGGACCCATGGAATGGGGGCCATGCATTATTGCTTGAAAGGGTCTGCATTTGCTCACCCAATCTCACCAATCCTCTCAGTCCCAAGTGTCCAGCCTTATGCCACATCCAGCTGTCATTGTAGATAGGGTCTTTCCAGGTTTCCTCAGACACCCTGAAGGAATTGTAAAGAATTTCCCTGTTTTTTGGTTTTGCTTTTGAAATTCCTTTTTAGAGTGGGTTTGAGCTGATTCTCGCTGCCATGTTTATGCCACTCTAGACACACTTGATTCCCTTATGGAGTCATATCAATACATAGGTTTTAAGATTCTTACTAGTCAGATATATTCTTCTGCGGGAAATATGGGGTTTTGAGTCTCTTTCACTGAGGAAGGTGTAGGTCTTGTCTATTCCAAAGTTCGTTTTTGGAACGGTCCCTGTGCTTATATCAAACTCTGGTTTTATGCATCACCCCACCTCTCCTTCCCCTTTATGCAGGCATAAGAGTGTTTTCTTAAAGTGAGACTCTGTTCTCTTTCCTAACTCAGTTCACGTGTAGCCATGTTTACAGGATCTTCATAAGTGATATCTTATGATAAGTTTCTTTTTCTGTGTGACTTATTTCACTTAGAATCATCGTACCTGAATCCACTCACTTTGCTGCTACTGGTCTTATGACATTGATTTCATGGCTGAGGGATATTCCATCGTACGTAAGTACCACAATGTTTTGAACCATTTTTATATTTCCTGGGATATTTAAGGTGTACCCAAGTTGAGGTTCTTGTAGTCAGTGCAGCCCTAAATTTGGAGGTGGCTCTTTCTTATTGATTTTCAGTTTTTGCAAGGTATATTCCCTAGACTGGAAGTGGCATTGGCTCTGTAGCTCTGTTGTTTACTTGTTTTAGGGAACACAATGCACTCCTCCAGTGAGGCAGTTGGCAATTTACATCCCGCCCATCAGCATAACAAGGCTCCCTGTTCTCCAGGGCCTGTCTTGCCTTTCTGGTTTTTACACATTTTGTGGATGTCCCTTTTGACCGGTGGGAAGTGATACTTCTTTGTAGTGCAGATTTGCATTGCCCGCTTGCTTGCTTGGCCAAAAAGGGCGTATGCGTTTTCTCCTGAATATATTCAGGAGAAAACGCATACGCCCTTTTTGGCCAAGTCCATCATTGTCCAAGTTGTGCCCCTCTTCCTGTGCTTTACAGGCGATTCCAAGGTACCTCTTGAAATCTGTTTCCTGCTATTTTGCCTCGCTTTCAAGTCCGCCTCGTTGACTTCCCTCAACAGATTTTTGGACGATAGTTGTCCTTTATCACTCTGCCAGTTTGTGAATTGCTGTGCCGTTGAGCTCCATTTCTCAACTCGTTTTTTGTGAGCTGAACGCAAGTCCAAAATTTTGGATCATGTCCTATACTGGTTCCCGGTGGGTGGCTGAGACTTTGGTTAATTCTTCTTCCTGCCGGGAAATTAGAGTGACATGTGCCCGTCCACATGCCTAACAGCTACTCTCTCATGGGTTCTCCCTCGTCCCTTCCATCCTCTGCCAAATTGGGAACCTGTGCAAACCAGGAGGTTAAAGGGCCTGTCTCTCCAAGTTGGGAGATTGATAGTAAGGCAGTTGGAAAGTCAAACTGGAGCACCAGGAGAGGGACTATTCATTGAGTTTTAGAAACCTTTCGTATTCACAGTGTGTACATTCTCTAGGTTTCCTGTACATGTTATAGCTGTAGTAATATTCCCTTGAACCTGGAGAGTTGGGACCCATGGAATGGGGGCCATGCATTATTGCTTGAAAGGGTCTGCATTTGCTCACCCAATCTCACCAATCCTCTCAGTCCCAAGTGTCCAGCCTTATGCCACATCCAGCTGTCATTGTAGATAGGGTCTTTCCAGGTTTCCTCAGACACCCTGAAGGAATTGTAAAGAATTTCCCTGTTTTTTGGTTTTGCTTTTGAAATTCATTTTTAGAGTGGGTTTGAGCTGATTCTCGCTGCCATGTTTATGCCACTGTAGACACACTTGATTCCCTTATGGAGTCATATAAATACATAGATTTTAAGATTCTTACTAGTCAGATATATTCCTCTGCGGTAAATATGGGGTTTTGAGTCTCTTTCCCTAAGGAAGGTATAGGTCTTGTCTATTCCAAAGTTGGTTTTTGAAACGGTCCCTGTGCTTATATCAAACTCTGGTGTTATGCATCACCCCACCTCTCCTTCCCCTTTATGCAGGCATAAGAGTTTTTTCTAAATGTGAGACTCTGTTCTCTTTCCTAACTCAGTTCACGTGTAGCCATGTTTACAGGATCTTCATAAGTGATATCTTATGATAAGTTTCTTTTTCTGTGTGACTTATTTCACTTAGAATCATCGTACCTGAATCCACTCACTTTGCTGCTACTGGTCTTATGACATTGATTTCATGGCTGAGGGAATTTCCATCGTACGTAAGTACCACAATGTTTGGAACCATTTTTATATTTCCTGGGATATTTAAGGTGTACCCAAGTTGAGGTTCTTGTAGTCAGTGCAGCCCTGAATTCGGAGGTGGGTCTTTCTTATTGATTTTCAGTTTTCCCAAGGTATATTCCCTAGACTGGAAGTGGCCTTGGCTCTGTAGCTCTGTTGTTTACTTGTTTTAGGGAACACAATGCACTCCTCCAGTGAGGCAGTTGGCAATTTACATCCCGCCCATCAGCATAGCAAGGCTCCCTGTTCTCCACGGCCTGTCTTGCCTTTCTGGTTTTTACACATTTTGTGGATGTCCCTTTTGACCGGTGGGAAGTGATACTTCTTTGTAGTGCAGATTTGCATTGCCTGCTTGCTTGCTTGGCCAAAAAGGGCGTATGAGTTTTCTCCTGAATATATTCAGGAGAAAACGCATACGCCCTTTTTGGCCAAGTGCATCATTGTCCAAGTTGTGCCCCTCTTCCTGTGCTTTACAGGCGATTCCAAGGTACCTCTTGAAATCTGTTTCCTGCTATTTTGCCTCGCTTTCAAGTCCGCCTCGTTGACTTCTCTCAACAGATTTTTGGACGATAGTTGTCCTTTATCACTCTGCCTGTTTGTGAATTGCTGTGCCCCTGAGCTCCATTTCTCAACTCGTTTTTTGTGAGCTGAACGCAAGTCCAAAATTTTGGATCATGTCCTATACTAGTTCCCGGTGGGTGGCTGAGACTTTGGTTAATTCTTCTTCCTGCCGGGAAATTAGAGTGACATGTGCCCGTCCAAATGCCTAACAGCTACTCTCTCATGGGTTCTCCCTCGTCCCTTCCATCCTCTGCCAAATTGGGAACCTGTGCAAACCAGGAGGTTAAAGGGCCTGTCTCTCCAAGTTGGGAGATTGATAGTAAGGCAGTTCGAAAGTCAAACTGGAGTACCAGGAGAGGGACTATTCGTTGAGTTTTAGAAACCTTTCGTATTCACAGTGTGTACATTCTCTAGGTTTCCTGTACATGTTATAGCTGTAGTAATATTCCCTTCAACCTGGAGAGTTGGGCCCCATGGAATCGGGGCCATGCATTATTGCTTGAAAGGGTCTGCATTTGCTCACCCAATCTCACCAATCCTCTCAGTCCCAAGTGTCCAGCCTTATGCCACATCCAGCTGTCATTGTAGATAGGGTCTTTCCAGGTTTCCTCAGACACCCTGAAAGAATTGTAAAGAATTTCCCTGTTTTTTGGTTTTGCTTTTGAAATTCCTTTTTAGAGTGGGTTTGAGCTGATTCTCGCTGCCATGTTTATGCCACTGTAGACACACTTGATTCCCTTATGGAGTCATATAAATACATAGATTTTAAGATTCTTACTAGTCAGATATATTCCTCTGCGGGAAATATGGGGTTTTGAGTCTCTTTCACTAAGGAAGGTATAGGTCTTGTCTATTCCAAAGTTGGTTTTTGGAAAGGTCCCTGTGCTTATATCAAACTCTGGTGTTATGCATCACCACACCTCTCCTTCCCCTTTATGCAGGCATAGGAGTGTTTTCGAAATGTGAGACTCTGTTCTCTTTCCTAACTCAGTTCACGTGTAGCCATGTTTACAGGATCTTCATAAGTGATATCTTATGATAAGTTTATTTTTCTGTGTGACTTATTTCACTTAGAATCATCGTACCTGAATCCACTCACTTTGCTGCTACTGGTCTTATGACATTGATTTCATGGCTGAGGGATATTCCATCGTACGTAAGTACCACAATGTTTTGAACCATTTTTATATTTCCTGGGATATTTAAGGTGT
Organism: Mesoplodon densirostris; assembly: GCF_025265405.1. Taxonomy (NCBI): domain Eukaryota; kingdom Metazoa; phylum Chordata; class Mammalia; order Artiodactyla; family Ziphiidae; genus Mesoplodon; species Mesoplodon densirostris. The sequence goes on along the minus strand of NW_026778195.1, from coordinate 7,936,524 downwards.
ACCCAAGTTGAGGTTCTTGTAGTCAGTGCAGCCCTAAATTTGGAGGTGGCTCTTTCTTATTGATTTTCAGTTTTCCCAAGGTATATTCCCTAGACTGGAAGTGGCCTTGGCTCTGTAGCTCTGTTGTTTACTTGTTTTAGGGAACACAATGCACTCCTCCAGTGAGGCAGTTGGCAATTTACATCCCGCCCATCAGCATAGCAAGGCTCCCTGTTCTCCAGGGCCTGTCTTGCCTTTCTGGTTTTTACACATTTTGTGGACGTCCCTTTTGACCGGTGGGAAGTGATACATTCTCTAGGATTCCTGTTTTTTGGTTTAGCTTTTGAAATTCCTTTTTAGAGTGGGTTTGAGCTGATTCTCGCTCCCATGTTTATGCCACTCTAGACACACTTGATTCCCTTATGGAGACATATCTATACATAGGTTATAAGATTCTTACTAGTCAGATATATTCCTCTGTGGGAAATATGGCGTTTTGAGTCTCTTTCACTGAGGAAGGTGTAGGTCTTGTCTATTCCAAAGTTGGTTTTTGGAAAGGTCCCTGTGCTTATATCAAACTCTGGTTTTATGCATCACCACACCTCTCCTTCCCCTTTATGCAGGCATAGGAGTGTTTTCGAAATGTTTGGACGGGCACATGTCACTCTAATTTCCCGGCAGGAAGAAGAATTAACCAAAGTTTCAGCCACCCACTGGGAACCAGTATAGGACATGATGCAAAATTTTGGACTTGCGTTCAGCTCACAAAAAAACGAGTTGAGAAATGGAGCTCAACAGCACAGCAATTCACAAACTGGCAGAGTGATAAAGGACAACTATCGTCCAAAAATCTGTTGAAGGAAGTCAACGAGGCGGACTTGAAAGCGAGGCAAAATAGCAGGAAACAGATTTCAAGAGGTACCTTGGAATCGCCTGTAAAGCACAGGAAGAGGGGCACAACTTGGACAATGATGCACTTGGCCAAAAAGGGCGTATGCGTTTTCTCCTGAATATATTCAGGAGAAAACGCATACGCCCTTTTTGGCCAAGCAAGCAAGCAGGCAATGCAAATCTGCACTACAAAGAAGTATCACTTCCCACCGGTCAAAAGGGACATCCACAAAATGTGTAAAAACCAGAAAGGCAAGACAGGCCCTGGAGAACAGGGAGCCTTGTTATGCTGATGGGCGGGATGTAAATTGCCAACTGCCTCACTGGAGGAGTGCATTGTGTTCCCTAAAACAAGTAAACAACAGAGCTACAGAGCCAAGGCCACTTCCAGTCTAGGGAATATACCTTGGGAAAACTGAAAATCAATAAGAAAGAGCCACCTCCAAATTTAGGGCTGCACTGACTACAAGAACCTCAACTTGGGTACACCTTAAATATCCCAGGAAATATAAAAATGGTTCAAAACATTGTGGTACTTACGTACGATGGAATATCCCTCAGCCATGAAATCAATGTCATAAGACCAGTAGCAGCAAAGTGAGTCGATTCAGGTACGATGATTCTAAGTGAAATAAGTCACACAGAAAAAGAAACTTATCATAAGATATCACTTATGAAGATCCTGTAAACATGGCTACACGTGAACTGAGTTAGGAAAGAGAACAGAGTCTCACTTTTAGAAAACACTCTTATGCCTGCATAAAGGGGAAGGAGAGGTGGGGTGATGCATAAAACCAGAGTTTGATATAAGCACAGGGACCGTTCCAAAAACCAACTTTGGAATAGACAAGACCTACACCTTCCTCAGTGAAAGAGACTCAAAACCCCATATTTCCCACAGAGGAATATATCTGACTAGTAAGAATCTTAAAACCTATGTATTGATATGACTCCATAAGGGAATCAAGTGTGTCTAGAGTGGCATAAACATGGCAGCGAGAATCAGCTCAAACCCACTATAAAAAGGAATTTCAAAAGCAAAACCAAAAAAACAGGGAAATTCTTTACAATTCCTTCAGGGTGTCTGAGGAAACCTGGAAAGACCCTATCTACAAAGACAGCTGGATGTGGCATAAGGCTGGACACTTGGGACTGAGAGGATTGGTGAGATTGGGTGAGCAAATGCAGTCCCTTTCAAGCAATAATGCATGGCCCCCATTCCATGGGTCTCAACTCTCCAGGTTGAAGGGAATATTACTACAGCTATAACATGTACAGGAAACCTAGAGAATGTACACACTGTGAATACGAAAGGTTTCTAAAACTCAACGAATAGTCCCTCTCCTGGTGCTCCAGTTTGACTTTCCAACTGCCTTACTATCAATCTCCCAACTTGGAGAGACAGGCCCTTTAACCTCCTGGTTTGCACAGGTTCCCAATTTGGCAGAGGATGGAAGGGACGAGGGAGAACCCATGAGAGAGTAGCTGTTAGGCATTTGGACGGGCACATGTCACTCTAATTTCCCGGCAGGAAGAAGAATTAACCAAAGTCTCAGCCACCCACCGTGGACCAGTATAGGACATGATCCAAAATTTTGGACTTGCGTTCAGCTCACAAAGAACGAGTTGAGAAATGGAGCTCAGGAGCACAGCAATTCACAAACTGGCAGAGTGATAAAGGACAACTATCGTCCAAAAATCTGTTGAGGGAAGTCAACGAGGCGGACTTGAAAGCGAGGCAAAATAGCAGGAAACAGATTTCAAGAGGTACCTTGGAATCGCCTGTAAAGCACAGGAAGAGGGGCACAACTTGGACAATGATGCACTTGGCCAAAAAGGGCGTATGCGTTTTCTCCTGAATATATTCAGGAGAAAACGCATACGCCCTTTTTGGCCAAGCAAGCAAGCAGGCAATGCAAATCTGCACTACAAAGAAGTATCACTTCCCACCGGTCAAAAGGGACATCCACAAAATGTGTAAAAACCAGAAAGGCAAGACAGGCCCTGGAGAACAGGGAGCCTTGTTATGCTGATGGGCGGGATGTAAATTGCCAACTGCCTCACTGGAGGAGTGCATTGTGTTCCCTAAAACAAGTAAACAACAGAGCTACAGAGCCAAGGCCACTTCCAGTCTAGGGAATATACCTTGGGAAAACTGAAAATCAATAAGAAAGAGCCACCTCCAAATTTAGGGCTGCACTGACTACAAGAACCTCAACTTGGGTACACCTTAAATATCCCAGGAAATATAAAAATGGTTCAAAACATTGTGGTACTTACGTACGATGGAATATCCCTCAGCCATGAAATCAATGTCATAAGACCAGTAGCAGCAAAGTGAGTGGATTCAGGTACGATGATTCTAAGTGAAATATGTCACACAGAAAAAGAAACTTATCATAAGATATCACTTATGAAGATCCTGTAAACATGGCTACACGTGAACTGAGTTAGGAAAGAGAACAGAGTCTCACTTTTAGAAAACACTCTTATGCCTGCATAAAGGGGAAGGAGAGGTGGGGTGATGCATAAAACCAGAGTTTGATATAAGCACAGGGACCGTTTCCAAAACCAACTTTGGAATAGACAAGACCTACACCTTCCTCAGTGAAAGAGACTCAAAACCCCATATTTCCCACAGAGGAATATATCTGACTAGTAAGAATATTAAAACCTATGTATTGATATGTCTCCATAAGGGAATCAAGTGTGTCTAGAGTGGCATGAACATGGCAGCGAGAATCAACTCAAACCCACTATAAAAAGGAATTTCAAAAGCAAAACCAAAAAACAGGGAAATTCTTTACAATTCCTTCAGGGTGTCTGAGGAAACCTGGAAAGACCCTATCTACAAAGACAGCTGGATGTGGCATAAGGCTGGACACTTGGGACTGAGAGGATTGGTGAGATTGGGTGAGCAAATGCAGACCCTTTCAAGCAATAATGCATGGCCCCCATTCCATGGGTCCCAACTCTCCAGGTTGAAGGGAATATTACTACAGCTATAACATGTACAGGAAACTTAGAGAATGTACACACTGTGAATACGAAAGGTTTCTAAAACTCAACGAATAGTCCCTCTCCTGGTGCTCCAGTTTGACTTTCCAACTGCCTTACTATCAATCTCCCAACTTGGAGAGACAGGCCCTTTAACCTCCTGGTTTGCACAGGTTCCCAATTTGGCAGAGGATGGAAGGGACGAGGGAGAACCCATGAGAGAGTAGCTGTTAGGCATTTGGACGGGCACATGTCACTCTAATTTCCCGGCAGGAAGAAGAATTAACCAAAGTCTCAGCCACCCACCGGGAACCAGTATAGGACATGATCCAAAATTTTGGACTTGCGTTCAGCTCACAAAGAACGAGTTGAGAAATGGAGCTCAGGGGCACAGCAATTCACAAACTGGCAGAGTGATAAAGGACAACTATCGTCCAAAAATCTGTTGATGGAAGTCAACGAGGCGGACTTGAAAGCGAGGCAAAATAGCAGGAAACAGATTTCAAGAGGTACCTTGGAATCACCTGTAAAGCACAGGAAGAGGGGCACAACTTGGACAATGATGCACTTGGCGAAAAAGGGCGTATGCGTTTTCTCCTGAATATATTCAGGAGAAAACGCATACGCCCTTTTTGGCCAAGCAAGCAAGCGGGCAATGCAAATCTGCACTACAAAGAAGTATCACTTCCCACCAGTCAAAAGGGACATCCACAAAATGTGTAAAAACCAGAAAGGCAAGACAGGCCCTGGAGAACAGGGAGCCTTGTTATGCTGATGGGCGGGATGTAAATTGCCAACTGCCTCACTGGAGGAGTGCATTGTGTTCCCTAAAACAAGTAAACAACAGAGCTACAGAGCCAAGGCCACTTCCAGTCTAGGGAATATACCTTGGGAAAACTGAAAATCAATAAGAAAGAGCCACCTCCAAATTTAGGGCTGCACTGACTACAAGAACCTCAACTTGGGTACACCTTAAATATCCCAGGAAATATAAAAATGGTTCAAAACATTGTGGTACTTACGTACGATGGAATATCCCTCAGCCATGAAATCAATGTCATAAGACCAGTAGCAGCAAAGTGAGTGGATTCAGGTACGATGATTCTAAGTGAAATAAGTCACACAGAAAAAGAAACTTATCATAAGATATCACTTATGAAGATCCTGTAAACATGGCTACACGTGAACTGAGTTAGGAAAGAGAACAGAGTCTCACATTTAGAAAACACTCTTATGCCTGCATAAAGGGGAAGGAGAAGTGGGGTGATGCATAAAACCAGAGTTTGATATAAGCACAGGGACCGTTTCCAAAACCAACTTTGGAATAGACAAGACCTACACCTTCCTCAGTGAAAGAGACTCAAAACCCCATATTTCCCACAGAGGAATATATCTGACTAGTAAGAATCTTTAAACCTATGTATTGATATGTCTCCATAAGGGAATCAAGTGTGTCTAGAGTGGCATAAACATGGCAGCGAGAATCAGCTCAAACCCACTCTAAAAAGGAATTTCAAAAGCAAAACCAAAAAACAGGGAAATTCTTTACACTTCTTTCAGGGTGTCTGAGGATACCTGGAAAGACCCTATCTACAATGACAGCTGGATGTGGCATAAGGCTGGACACTTGGGACTGAGAGGATTGGTGAGATTGGGTGAGCAAATGCAGACCCTTTCAAGCAATAATGCATGGCCCCCATTCCATGGGTCCCAACTCTCCAGGTTGAAGGGAATATTACTACAGCTATAACATGTACAGGAAACCTAGAGAATGTACACACTGTGAATACGAAAGGTTTCTAAAACTCAACGAATAGTCCCTCTCCTGGTGCTCCAGTTTGACTTTCCAACTGCCTTACTATCAATCTCCCAACTTGGAGAGACAGGCCCTTTAACCTCCTGGTTTGCACATGTTCCCAATTTGGCAGAGGATGGAAGGGACGAGGGAGAACCCATGAGAGAGCAGTGCAGCCCTAAATTTGGAGGTGGCTCTTTCTTATTGATTTTCAGTTTTCCCAAGGTATATTCCCTAGACTGGAAGTGGTCTTGGCTCTGTAGCTCTGTTGTTTACTTCTTTTAGGGAACACAATGCACTCCTCCAGTGAGTCAGTTGGCAATTTACATCCCGCCCATCCGCATAACAAGGCTCCCTGTTCTCCAAGGCCTGTCTTGCCTTTCTGGGTTTTAGACATTTTGTGGATGTCCCTTTTGACCGGTGGGAAGTGATACTTCTTTGTAGTGCAGATTTGCATTGCCCGCTTGCTTGCTTGGCCAAAAAGGGCGTATGCGTTTTCTCCTGAATATATTCAGGCGAAAACGCATACGCCCTTTTTGGCCAAGTGCATCATTGTCCAAGTTGTGCCCCTCTTCCTGTGCTTTACAGGCGATTCCAAGGTACCTCTTGAAATCTGTTTCCTGCTATTCGGCCTTGCTTTCAAGTCCGCATCGGTGCCTTCCCTCAACAGATTTTTGGATGATAGTTGTACTTTATAATCTGCCAGTTTGTGAATTGCTGTGCCCCTGAGGTCCAGTTTTCAACTCGTTTTTTGTGAGCTGAACGCAAGTCCAAAATATTGCTTCACGACCTATGCTGGTACATAGTGCGTTGTTGAGACTTTGGGTAATTCTGCTTCCGGCGGGGAAATTAGAGTGACATGTGCCCGTCCAAATGCCTAACAGCTACTCTCTCATTGGTTCTCCCTCTTCCCTTTCATCCTCTGCCAATTTGGCAACCTGTGAGAAGCAGGAGGTTAAAGGGGCAGTCTCTCCAACTTGGGAGATTGATAGTAATGCAGTTGGAAATTCAAACCGGAGCACCAGGAGAGGGACTATTCGTTGAGTTTTAGAAACCTTTCGTATTCACAGTGTGTCCATTCTCTAGGTTTCCCGGACATGTTATACCTGTAGTAATATTCCCTTCAACCAGGAGAGTTGAGACCCATGGAATGGGTGCCACTCATTATTGCTTTAAAGGGTCTGCATTTGCTCACCCAATCTCTTCAATCCTCTCAGTCCCAAGTGTCCAGCCTTATGCCACATCCAGCTGTCATTGTAGATAGGGTCATTCCCGGTTTCATCAGAGACCCTGAAGGAATTGTAAGAAATTTCCCTGTTTTTTTGTTTTGTTTTTGAAATTCCTTTTTATAGTGAGTTTGTGCTGATTCTCACTGCCATGTTTATGCCAGTCTAGACACACTTGTTTCCCTTATGGAGACATATCAATACATAGGTATTAAGATTCTTACTAGTAAGATATATTACTCTGTGGTGAATATGAGGTGTTGAGTCCCTTTCATTGAGGGAGGAGTAGGTCTTGTCTATTATATATTTGGTTTTTGGAACGGTACATGTACTAATATCAAACTCTGCTTTTATGCATCACCCCACCTCTCCTTCCCCCTTAAGAAGGCATAAGGGTGTTTTCTAAATGTGAGACTCTCTTTTCTTTCCTAACTCAGTTCATGTGTAGCCATGTTTACAGGATCTTCATAAGTGATATCTAATGATAAGTTTCTTTTTCTGTGTGACTTATTTCACTTAGAATCATCGTACCTGAATCCAGTCATTTTGCTGCTACTGGCCTTATGACATTGATTTTATGGCTCAGGGATATTCCATCATACGTAAGTACCACAATTTCCTGAACCATTTTTGTCTTTCCTGGGATATTAAAGTGTACCCAAGTTGAGGTTTTTGTAAGCAGTGCTGCCCTGAATTTTTGTGTGGATCTGTCTTATTGATTTTCAGTTTTCCCAAGGTATATTCCCTAGATTGGAAGTGCCCTTGGCTCCATAGCTTTGTTGTTTACTTGTTTTAGGGAACACAATGCACTCCTCCAGTGAGGCAGTTGGCAATTTACATCCCGCCCATCAGCCTTACAAGGCTCCCTGTTCTCCAGGGCCTGTCTTGACTTTCTGGTTTTTACACATTTTGCGGATGTCCTGTTTGACCAGTGTGAAGTGATACTTCATTGTAGTGCAGATTTGCATTGCCCGCTTGCTTGCTTGTCTGAAAAGGGCATATGCGTTTTCTCCTGAATATATTCACGTGAAATCCCATATGCCCTTTATGGCCATTTCCATAATTTTTGAAGTTGTGATGCTTTTCCTGTGTTTAAAGGCCATTCCAATGTACCTCTTGAAATCTGTTTCATGCCATTCTGCCTCATTTTCACTTCCGCCTCGTGTCTTTCCGTCAACAGATTTTTGGAAGACAGTAGTCCTTTATAACTCTGCAGGTTAGTGAATTGCTGTGGCCCTGAGCTCCATTTTTCAACTTGAGTTTTTGTTAGCTGACCGCAGATCCACAATTTTGCTTCTGGAACTATACTGGTTCTGGGGGGGCAGGCTGAGACTTTGGTTAATTCCTCTTCATGACGGGAAATTAGAGTGACATGTGGCCATCCAAATGCCTACAGCTACTCTCTCTTTGGTTCTCTCTCTTCCCTTATATCATCTGCAGAATTTGCCAACTGTGTGAACCATGAGGTTATAGGGGCTGACTCTCCAAGTTGTGAGAGTGATAGTAAAGCAGTTGGAATGTCAAACTGGAGCACAAGGAGAGAAAAAAGTAGTAGAGTTTTAGAAACCTTTCACCATAAGTCGGTTTCCATTCTCTAGGTTCCCATACATGTTATAACTGTAGTGATATTCCCTTCTACCTGGAGAGATGGGAACCATCGAATGGGTGGCAGGCATTATTGCTTTAAAGGGTCTGCATTTTTTCACCCAATCTCACCAATCCTCTCAGTCCCAAGTGACCAGCCTTATGCCACATCCAGCTGTCATTGTAGATAGGGTCATTCCAGGTTTCATCAGAACCCCTGAAGGTATTGTGTAAGAATTTTACTGTTTTTATCTTTTGTTTTGAAATTCATTTTTATAGTGGGTTTGAGCTGATTCTCACTGCCATGTTTATGTCATTCTAGACACACTTCGTTCACTTATGGAGACATATCAATACATAGGTGTTAAAATTCTTAGTAGTCAGATATATTTCTCTGCGGGGAATAGATATGTTGAGTTCCGTTCACTGAGGAAGGAGTAGGGCTTGTCTCTTCTGTTTTTGGATTATGGAACATTACCTGTGCTAATATCAAACTTTTGTTTTGTGCATCTCCCCACCTCTCTTTCCCCTTAAGCAAGCCTTAGAGTGTTTTCTAAATCTGAAACTCTGTTCTCTTCCCTAATTCAGTTCATATGTAGCCATGTTTACATTCCCTTCATAAGTGATATCTTATGTCAGAATGCACTATGGCTCTTGTCATAATAATGCTCCATGACGCCTGTCATCACCATGCTCCATGCCCTGGTTATCACAAAGCTCCATGTCCCTTGTCATCACAATTCTCCACGTCCTTGACATCACAATGCTACAGGACACTTCTCATCACAATGTTACATGCTCTTGTCATCACAATTCTCCATGCACTTGACCTTGCAATGCTCCATGCACTTGTCATCACAATGCTCCAAGCACTTGTCATCACAATGCTCCATGACCCCTGTCATCACAATTCTCCATGCACTTGACCTTGCAATGCTCCATGCACTTGTCATCACAATGCTCCATGCACTTGTCATCACAATGCTCCATGACCCCTGTCATCACAATGCTCCATGAAACCTGTCATCACAGTGCTTCATGCCCCTTGTCATTACAGTGCTCCATGATGCTCGACATCACAATTACCCAAGGTCTTCTCATCACAATGCTCCACGGTTTTGCCATCACCATGCTCCATGCCTTGTCATCTCAAAGCTCAATGTCCCTTGTCCTCAAAATTCTTCATGTCCTTGTCATTACAATGCTCCTTGGCACTTCACATAACAATGTTATATGCTCTTGTCATCACAATACTCCATTCACTTGTCACAGCATTGCTCCATGACCCCTGTCATAGGAAGCTCCATGCGATTTTCATCACAATGTTTCACGACCTGGACATTAAAATTATCAATGTCCCTTGATATAACAATGCTCCATGCCCTTGTCATCACAATGCTCCTTTACTTTGTCACAACAATCCTCCATGACACCTGGCATCACAATGATCCATGATATTGTCATCAAACTGGAACATGACATATTTCATCACAATGCTCACTGACAACTTACTTCACAATAATCCATGACCTTGTTATCACAGTGCTCCATGCCCTTGTCATCACAATGTGCCATGCCCACTCTTATCACAATAATCCATGAAACTTGTCAGACTAATGCTCCATGCCACTTTTCATCTCAATGCCCCATGAACGCTGTCATCACAATGCACCATGCCCATCATAATAATACTTCAGGCTATTGTCATCACAATGAAATCAAAATGATCCATGACCTCTGTCAACACAATGCTCCAAACCCTTGTGACCACAATGTTCCATAACACTTGTCATCACAATGCCCCATGACGCTGTTCAGCACAATTATCCATGGTCTTCTCATCACAATGCACCATGTCCTTGTCATCAAAATGCTCCATGACTGGTCAGCAGAAAGCTCCATGACCCCTGGCATCACAATGCTAAATGTCATTGTCATCACAATGCTACATGAACCCTCTCATAACATTGCTCTATGCCCTTGTCATCACGAAGCTCCATGACACTTGTCATCATAATGCTCGATGCCGTTCTCATCACAATGCTCCATGCCTTTGTCATTACACTCCTGCATGACGAATGTATCATAGTGTTCCGTACCCTTGTCATCACAATGCTCCATGCCCACTCTCATCACAAAAATCCATGAAATATTTCAGACCAATGTTCCATGCCCTTCTCATCACAATGCTCCATTACCTCCGTCATAAAAATGCACCATGAACCCTGCCATCACAATGTTCCACGGCCTAGTCTTCACAATGTTCCATGACTCTTGTCATCACAATGCTGAAAACCACTGTAATCACAATGCTCCATGCCCTTCTCATCACAAAACTCCATGACGCATGTCATCAGAATGTTCCATGGCCTTCTCATCACAATGCTCCTTGCCCTTGTCATCACAATGCTCCAAGACCCTTGTAAACACAATGCTCCATGCCCCTTTTCATCTCAATGCTCCATGAACCCTGTCATCACAATGCATGATGCCCATCATCATAATACTTCATTTATTGTCATCACAATGAAATCAGTATTCTCCATGACCTCTGACATCATAATGCTCCAAACCCTTGTGATCACAATGTTCCATAAAACTTATCATCACAGCACCACATGAGGCTCATCATCACAATTATCCATGGTCTTCTCATCACAATGCTCCATGATCTTTGTCATCACGATGCTCAATACACTGTCATCACAATGCTCCCTGACACTTGTCGTCAGTATTCTCCTTGAACCCTGTCATGACAAGGCTCCATGCATTTTTCATCACAATAATCCATGCCCTTTTCATCACAATGCTCCAAGATCCCTGTAATCACAATGCTTCTTGGCCTTGTCATCAAAAAGCTCCATGAGGCATGTCATCAGAATGTTTCCTGGCATTCTCATCACAATGCGCCATGCCCTTGTCATCACAATGCTCCATGACCACTTTCATCACAATAATCCATGAACATTTTCAGCCCAATTCTCCAAGACCTTCTCTTCACAATGCACCATGCCCACTCTCATCACAATAATCTTTGAAACTTGTCAGACCAATGCTCCATGCCACTGTCATCACAATGCTCCATGCCCTTGTCATCACAATGCTCCATGACCCCTGTCATCACAATGCTCCGTGACTCCAGTCATCACAATGCTTCATAACGTTTTTCATCACACTGGTCCATGCCCGCGTCATCACAAGGCTCTGTGACCTTTGTAACCACAATGCTCCATGCCCCTTTTCATCTCAATGCTCCATGAAATCTGTCATCACAATGCTCCAAGACCCTTGTAATCACAATGCTCCATGCCCCTTTTCATCTTAGTGCTCCATGAACCCTGTCATCACAATGCACCATACCCATCATCATAATGCTTCACGCTGTTGTCATCACAATGAAATCAATATTCTGCATGACCTCTGTCATCATAATGCTCCAAACCCTTGTGATCACAATGTTGCATAACACATATCATCACAACACCCCATGACGCTCATCATCACAATTATCCATGGTCTTCTCATCACAATGCTCCAATATCTTGTCATCACAATTCTCAATACATTTGTCATCACAATGCTCCCTGACAATTGTCGTCAGTATGCTCCTTGAACCCTGTCATGACAAGGCTCCATGCCTTTTTCATCACAATGATCCATGACAATTTCATAATAATCCTCCAAGGTCCCTGTAATCACAATGCTCCATGCCCTTGTCATCACAAAACTCCATGACGCATGTCATCAGAATGCTCCATGGCCTTCTCATCACAATGCTCTATGCCCTAGTCATCACAATGCTCCTTGACCCCTGTAAGCACAATGCTCCATGCCCCTTTTCATCAGAATGCTCCATGAGACTTGCCATCACAAGTCTCCATGGTCTTCTCATCACAATGTTCCAGGACCTTTTCATCACCATGATCCATTCCCTTGTCATCACAATTCTTCAAGATCCCTGTCATCACAGTAATCCATGAACATTTTCAGCCCAGTGCTCCACGACCTTCTCATCACAATGCTCCATTGCAAATATCATCACAATGCTCCATGACCACAGTCATCACAACACTCCATGACACCCGACAAAACAATGATCCGGGATTCTTGTCATCACAATGCTCCATTCCCTTATCGTCACAATGCTCCATGACACCTGTAATCACAACTCTCCATGAACATTTTCAGCCCAGTGCTCCATGACCCTTGTCATCACAATGATCCATGCCCTTTTCATCACAATGCTCCATGACCTTTGTCATCACAATTCTCAATACACTTGTCATCACAATGCTCCCTGACACTTGTCGTCAGAATGCTCCTTGAAACCTGTCACGAAAAGGCTCCATGCCATTTTCATCACAAAGCCCCATGCCCTTTTCATCCCAATGCTACATGCCATTGTCATCAAAATACTCCACAAGCTTGTCATCAGAATGCTCCATGACCCTTGTCATCACAATTCTCCATGCACTTGTTAGCACAATGCTCCCTGACACTTGTCATCACAATGCTCCAAGCCATTGTCATCACAATGCTCCATTACCTTTGTGATCAAAATCCTCAATGGAAGTTTACATCACAATGCTCCATGCCATTGTCATCACAGTGGGCCATTACATATATTATCACAATGCTCCCTGACACCTCTCTTTACAATACTGCATTACCTGGTCATCACAATGCTCCCTGCCGTTCTCATCACAATGCACCACACCCTTGTCATCAAAATGCTCCATGACCTTTGTCATCACAAAGCTCCATGACCCTTGGCATCACAATGCTCCATGTCATTGTCATCACAATGCTCCATGAACCCTCTCATCACATTGCTCCATGCCCTTGTCATCACAAAGCTCCATGGCACTTGTCATCACAATGCTCGATGCCCTTCTCATCACAATGCTCCATGCTCTTGTCATTACAATCCTCCATGACCCATGTATCACAGTGTACCGTGCCCTTGTCATCACAATTCGCCATGCCCACTCTCATCACAATAATCCATGAAACATTTCAGACCAATGCTCAATTCACTTCTCATCACAATGCTCCATTACCTCTGTCATAACAAGCTCCATGACCACTGCCATCACAATGTTCCACGGCCTTGTCATCACAAGGCTCCAGGACCCTTGTGAGCACAATGCTCCAAGACACCTGTAATCACAATGCTCCATGCCCTAGTCATAACAAAGTTCCATGACGCATGTCATCAGAATATTCCATGGCCTTCTCCTCAAAATGCTCCATGCCCTTGTCATCACAATGCTCCAAGACCCAAGTAATCACAATGCTCCATGCCCCTTTTCATCAGAATGCTCCATGAGACTTGTCATCACAAGTCTCCATGTTCATCTCATAAAAATGCTCCAGGATCTTGTCATCACCATGCTCCATTCCCTTGTCATCCCAATGCTCCATGACCCATGTCATCACAATACTCCATGAAAATTTTCAGCCCAATTCTCCATGACATTCTCATCACAATGCTCCATGACCAATATCATCACAATGCTCCAAGACCAGTGTCATCAACACACTCCATCACACCTGACAACACAATGATCCGGGACTCTTGTCATCACAATTCTCCAAGACCGCTGTAATAACAATGCTCCATGACCCCTTTCATCACAATACTCCATGAACATTTTCAGCCCTATGCTCCATGACCCTTGTCATCACAATGATCCATGCCCATGTTATCCCAATGTTCCATGACCCATGTATTCACAATGCTCCATGACGCTTCTCATCACAGTGCTCCATGACACCTGTCATCACAATGCTCCATGCCTTTGTCAGCAAAATGTACATGACCTTGTCATTACAATGCTCTATGCACTTGTCATCACAATACTCCATTTCCATTGTCATCACAATCCTCCATGAACTTTGGGTCACATTGCTTCATGCCCTTGTCATCACAATGCTCCATGCTCCTTGAAATCAAAATGATCCATGACCTCTGTCATCACAATGCTCCAAACCCTTGTGATCACAATGTTCCATAACACTTGTCCTCACAACGCTCCATGATGCCTGTCATCACAATAATCCATGCCCATTTCATCACAATGCTCCATGACCTTTGTCATCACAATTCTCAATACACTTGTCATCACAATGCTCCCTGACACTTGTTGTCAGAATGCTCCTTGAATCCTGTCACGAAAAGGCTCCATGCCTTTTTCATCACAAAGCCCCATGCCCTTTTCATCCCAATGCTCCATGCCATTGTCATCAAAATACTCCACAAGCTTGTCATCAAAATGCTCCATGACCCTTATCATCACAATTCTCCATGCACTTGTCAGCACAATGCTCCCTGACCCTTGTCATCACAAAGCTCCAAGCCATTGTCATCACAATGCTCCATTACCATTGTGATCAGAATCCTCAATGGAAGTTTGCATCACAATGCTCCATGCCATTGTCATCACAATGGGCCATTACATATGTCATCACAATGCTCCCTGACACCTCTCTTTACAATACTGCATTACCTGGTCATCACAATGCTCCCTGCCGTTCTCATCACAATGCACCACACCCTTGTCATCAAAATGCTCCATGACCTTTGTCATCACAAAGCTCCATGACCCTTGGCATCACAATGCTCCATGTCATTGTCATCACAATGCTCCATGAACCCTCTCATCACATTGCTCCATGCCCTTGTCATCACAAAGCTCCATGGCACTTGTCATCACAATGCTCAATGAGCTTCTCTTCACAATGCTCCATGCCCTTGTCATTACAATCCTCCATGACCCATGTATCACAGTGTACCGTGCCCTTGTCATCACAATGCGCCACGCCCACTCTCATCACAATAATCCATGAAATATTTCAGACCAATGCTCAATGCACTTCTCATCACAATGCTCCATTACCTCTGTCATAACAAGCTCCATGACCCCTGCCATCACAATATTCCACGGCCTTGTCATCACAAGGCTCCAGGACCCTTGTCAGCACAATGCTCCAAGACCCATGTAATCACAATACTCCATGCCCTTGTCATCACAAAGCTCCATGACGCATGTCATCACAATGTTCCATGGCCTTCGCCTCACAATGCTCCATGCCCTTGTCATCACAATGCTTCAAGACACCCGTAATCACAATGCTCCATGCCCCTTTTCATCAGAATGCTCCATTAGACTTGTCATCCCAAGTCTCCATGGTCGTCTCATCACAATGCTCCAAGACCTTGTCATCAACATGCTCCATTCCCTTGTCATCACAATGCTCCATGACCCCTGTCATCACAATACTCCATGCACATTTTCAGCCCAATGCTCCATGACCCTTGTCATCACAAAGCTCCATGCACTTGTCAGCACAATGCTCCCTGATCCTTGTCATCACAATGCTCCAAACCATTGTCACCACAATGCTCCTTTACCTTTGTCATCAGAATCCTCCATGACACTTGGCATCACAATGCTCCATGCAATTGTCATCACAATGCTCCATGACACCTGTCATCACAATGCTCCATGACTACAGTCATCACAATGCTTCATAACGTTTGTCATCACAACAATCCATGCCCACGTCTTCACAAGGCTCTGTGACCTTTGTAACCACAATGCTCCATGAACTTTTCATCACAATGCTCCGTGACCCTTGTCATCACAATGCTCCATGCCTTTATCAGAACAATGCTCCTTGACCCTTGTCATCAAATTGTGCCATGCGCTTTTCACCACAATGATCCACAACCTTGTCATCGCTATGCTCCATAAACCTTGTAATCACAATGCTCCATGCACTTCTCATCCAAATACTCTCTCACATGAGATATCACAATGTTCCATCACTAGTCATCACAATCCTCCCTCACCCCTGTTATCACAATGTTCCATGACCCCTGTCATCACAATGCTACATCCCCTTATCAGCACAATGTTCCATGACCCCTGACATCACAATGTTCCATAACCCCTGTCATCAAAATGTTCCATGACCCTTTTCATCCCATAGCTCCATGACCCCTGGCATCACAATGTTCTATAACCCCTGGCATCAAAATGTTCCATTACACTTTTCATCAAATTGCTGCATGACCCTGTCATCAAAATGCTCCCTGCCCTTCTCATCACAATGCACCACACACTTGTCATCAAAATGCTCCATGACCTCTGTCATCACAAAGCTCCATGACACTTGGCATCACAATGCTCCATGTCATTGTCATCACAATGCTCCATGAACCCTCTCATCACATTGCTCCATGTCCTTGTCATCACAAAGCTCCATGACACTTGTCATCACAATGCTCGATGCCATTCTCATCACAATGCTCCATGACCTTGTCATTACAATCCTCCATGACCCGTGTATCACAGTGTACCGTGCCCTTGTCCTGACAAACCGCCAGGCCCACTCTCATCACAGTAATCCATGAAACATTTCAGATCAATGCTCAATGCCCTTCTCATCACAATGCTCCATTACCTCTGTCGTAACAATGCTCCATGACACCTGCCATCATAATATTCCATGGCCTTGTCATCACAAGGCTCCATGACCCTTGTCATCACAATGCTCCAAGATCCATGTAATCACAATGCTCCATGCCCTTGTCATCACAAAGCTCCATGACGCATGTCATCAGAATGTTCCAGGGTCTTCTCCTCACAATGCTCCATGCCCTTGTCATCACAATGCTCGAAGACTCCAGTAATCACAATGTTCCATTCCCTTTTTCATCAGAATGTTCCATTAGATTTGTCATCACAAGTCTCCATGGTCATCTCCTCACAATGCTCCAAGACCTTGTCATCACCATGCTCCATTCCCTTGTCATCACAATGCTCCATGACCCATGTCATCACAATACTCCATGAAAATTTTCAGCCCAATTCTCCATGACATTCTCATCACAATGCTCCATGACCAATATCATCACAATGCTCCAAGACCAGTGTCATCAACACACTCCATCACACCTGACAACACAATGATCCGGGACTCTTGTCATCACAATTCTCCAAGATCGCTGTAATAACAATGCTCCATGACCCCTTTCATCACAATACTCCATGAACATTTTCAGCCCTATGCTCCATGACCCTTGTCATCACAATGATCCATGCCCATGTTATCCCAATGTTCCATGACCCATGTATTCACAATGCTCCATGACGCTTCTCATCACAGTGCTCCATGACACCTGTCATCACAATGCTCCATGCCTTTGTCAGCAAAATGTACATGACCTTGTCATTACAATGCTCTATGCACTTGTCATCACAATACTCCATTTCCATTGTCATCACAATCCTCCATGAAATTTGGGTCACATTGCTTCATGCCCTTGTCATCACAATGCTCCATGCTCCTTGAAATCAAAATGATCCATGACCTCTGTCATCACAATGCTCCAAACCCTTGTGATCACAATGTTCCATAACACTTGTCCTCACAACGCTCCATGATGCCTGTCATCACAATAATCCATGCCCATTTCATCACAATGCTCCATGACCTTTGTCATCACAATTCTCAATACACTTGTCATCACAATGCTCCCTGACACTTGTTGTCAGAATGCTCCTTGAATCCTGTCACGAAAAGGCTCCATGCCTTTTTCATCACAAAGCCCCATGCCCTTTTCATCCCAATGCTCCATGCCATTGTCATCAAAATACTCCACAAGCTTGTCATCAGAATGCTCCATGACCCTTGTCATCACAATTCTCCATGCACTTGTCAGCACAATGCTCCCTGACCCTTGTCATCACAAAGCTCCAAGCCATTGTCATCACAATGCTCCATTACCATTGTGATCAGAATCCTCAATGGAAGTTTGCATCACAATGCTCCATGCCATTGTCATCACAATGGGCCATTACATATGTCATCACAATGCTCCCTGACACCTCTCTTTACAATACTGCATTACCTGGTCATCACAATGCTCCCTGCCGTTCTCATCACAATGCACCACACCCTTGTCATCAAAATGCTCCATGACCTTTGTCATCATAAAGCTCCATGACCCTTGGCATCACAATGCTCCATGTCATTGTCATCACAATGCTCCATGAACCCTCTCATCACATTGCTCCATGCCCTTGTCATCACAAAGCTCCATGGCACTTGTCATCACAATGCTCAATGAGCTTCTCTTCACAATGCTCCATGCCCTTGTCATTACAATCCTCCATGACCGATGTATCACAGTGTACCGTGCCCTTGTCATCACAATGCGCCACGCCCACTCTCATCACAATAATCCATGAAATATTTCAGACCAATGCTCAATGCACTTCTCATCACAATGCTCCATTACCTCTGTCATAACAAGCTGCATGACCCCTGCCATCACAATGTTCCACGGCCTTGTAATCACAAGGCTCCAGGACCCTTGTCAGCACAATGCTCGAAGACCCATGTAATCACAATGCTCCATGACCTTGTCATCACAAAGCTCCATGACGCATGTCATCACAATGTTCCATGGCCTTCGCCTCACAATGCTCCATGCCCTTGTCATCACAATGCTTCAAGACCCCCGTAATCACAATGCTCCATGCCCCTTTTCATCAGAATGCTCCATTAGACTTGTCATCCCAAGTCTCCATGGTCATCTCATCACAATGCTCCAAGACCTTGTCATCAACATGCTCCATTCCCTTGTCATCACAATGCTCCATGACCCCTGTCATCACAATACTCCATGCACATTTTCAGCCCAATGCTCCATGACCCTTGTCATCACAAAGCTCCATGCACTTGTCAGCACAATGCTCCCTGATCCTTGTCATCACAATGCTCCAAACCATTGTCACCACAATGCTCCATTACCTTTGTCATCAGAATCCTCCATGACACTTGGCATCACAATGCTCCATGCCATTGTCATCACAATGCTCCATGACCCCTGTCATCACAATGCTCCGTGACTACAGTCATCACAATGCTTCATAACGTTTGTCATCACAACAATCCATGCCCACGTCATCACAAGGCTCTGTGACCTTTGTAACCACAATGCTCCATGAACTTTTCATCACAATGCTCCGTGACCCTTGTCATCACAATGCTCCATGCCTTTGTCAGAACAATGCTCCATGACCCTTGTCATCAAATTGTGCCATGCGCTTTTCACCACAATGATCCACAACCTTGTCATCGCTATGCTCCATAAACCTTGTAATCACAATGCTCCATGCACTTCTCATCCAAATACTCTCTCACATGAGATATCACAATGTTCCATCACTAGTCATCACAATCCTCCCTCACCCCTGTTATCACAATGTTCCATGACCCCTGTCATCACAATGCTACATCCCCTTATCAGCACAATGTTCCATGACCCCTGACATCACAATGTTCCATAACCCCTGTCATCAAAATGCTCCATGACCCTTTTCATCCCATAGCTCCATGACCCCTGGCATCACAATGTTCTATAACCCCTGGCATCAAAATTTTCCATTACACTTTTCATCAAATTGCTGCATGACCCTGTCATCAAAATGCTCCCTGCCCTTCTCATCACAATGCACCACACACTTGTCATCAAAATGCTCCATGACCTTTGTCATCACAAAGCTCCATGACCCTTGGCATCACAATGCTCCATGTCATTGTCATCACAATGCTCCATGAACCCTCTCATCATATTGCTCCATGTCCTTGTCATCACAAAGCTCCATGACACTTGTCATCACAATGCTCGATGCCATTCTCATCACAATGCTCCATGACCTTGTCATTACAATCCTCCATGACCCGTGTATCACAGTGTACCGTGCCCTTGTCATGACAAACCGCCATGCCCACTCTCATCACAGTAATCCATGAAACATTTCAGATCAATGCTCAATGCCCTTCTCATCACAATGCTCCGTTACCTCTGTCGTAACAATGCTCCATGACACCTGCCATCATAATATTCCATGGCCTTGTCATCACAAGGCTCCATGACCCTTGTCATCACAATGCTCCAAGATCCATGTAATCACAATGCTCCATGCCCTTGTCATCACAAAGCTCCATGACGCATGTCATCAGAATGTTCCAGGGTCTTCTCCTCACAATGCTCCATGCCCTTGTCATCACAATGCTCGAAGACTCCAGTAATCACAATGTTCCATTCCCTTTTTCATCAGAATGCTCCATTAGATTTGTCATCACAAGTCTCCATGGTCATCTCCTCACAATGCTCCAAGACCTTGTCATCACCATGCTCCATTCCCTTGTCATCACAATGCTCCATGACCCCTGTCTCCACAATACTCCATGAAAATTTTCAGCCCAATTCTCCATGACATTCTCATCACAATGCTCCATGACCAATATCATCACAATGCTCCAAGACCAGTGTCATCAACACACTCCATCACACCTGACAACACAATGATCCGGGACTCTTGTCATCACAATTCTCCAAGACCGCTGTAATAACAATGCTCCATGACCCCTTTCATCACAATACTCCATGAACATTTTCAGCCCTATGACCCATGACCCTTGTCATCACAATGATCCATGCCCATGTTATCCCAATGTTCCATGACCCATGTATTCACAATTCTCCATGACGCTTGTCATCACAGTGCTCCATGACACCTGTCATCACAATGCTCCATGCCTTTGTCAGCAAAATGCTACATGACCTTGTCATTACAATGCTCTATGCACTTGTCATCACAATACTCCATTTCCATTGTCATCACAATCCTCCATGAACTTTGGGATCACATTGCTTTATGCCCTTGTCATCACAATGCTCCATGCTCCTTGAAATCAAAATGATCCATGACCTCTGTCATCACAATGCTCCAAACCCTTGTGATCACAATGTTCCATAACACTTGTCCTCACAACGCTCAATGATGCCTGTCATCACAATAATCCATGCCCATTTCATCACAATGCTCCATGACCTTTGTCATCACAATTCTCAATACACTTGTCATCACAATGCTCCCTGACACTTGTTGTCAGTATGCTCCTTGAATCCTGTCACGAAAAGGCTCCATGCCTTTTTCATCACAATGCCCCATGCCCTTTTCATCCCAATGCTCCATGACATTGTCATCAAAATACTCCACAAGCTTGTCATCAGAATGCTCCATGACCCTTGTCATCACAATTCTCCATGCACTTGTCAGCACAATGCTCCCTGACCCTTGTCATCACAAAGCTCCAAGCCATTGTCATCACAATGCTCCATTACCATTGTGATCAGAATCCTCAATGGAAGTTTGCATCACAATGCTCCATGCCATTGTCATCACAATGGGCCATTACATATGTCATCACAATGCTCCCTGACACATCTCTTTACAATACTGCATTACCTGGTCATCACAATGCTCCCTGCCGTTCTCATCACAATGCACCACACACTTGTCATCAAAATGCTCCATGACCTTTGTCATCACAAAGCTCCATGACCCTTGGCATCACAATGCTCCATGTCATTGTCATCACAATGCTCCATGAACCCTCTCATCACATTGCTCCATGCCCTTGTCATCACAAAGCTCCATGGCACTTGTCATCACAATGCTCAATGAGCTTCTCTTCACAATGCTCCATGCCCTTGTCATTACAATCCTCCATGACCCATGTATCACAGTGTACCGTGCCCTTGTCATCACAATGCGCCACGCCCACTCTCATCACAATAATCCATGAAATATTTCAGACCAATGCTCAATGCACTTCTCATCACAATGCTCCATTACCTCTGTCATAACAAGCTCCATGACCCCTGCCATCACAATGTTCCACGGCCTTGTCATCACAAGGCTCCAGGACCCTTGTCAGCACAATGCTCCAAGACCCATGTAATCACAATACTCCATGCCCTTGTCATCACAAAGCTCCATGACGCATGTCATCACAATGTTCCATGGCCTTCGCCTCACAATGCTCCATGCCCTTGTCATCACAATGCTTCAAGACCCCCGTAATCACAATGCTCCATGCCCCTTTTCATCAGAATGCTCCATTTGACTTGTCATCCCAAGTCTCCATTGTCATCTCATCACAATGCTCCAAGACCTTGTCATCAACATGCTCCATTCCCTTGTCATCACAATGCTCCAAGATCCATGTAATCACAATGCTCCATGCCCTTGTCATCACAAAGCTCCATGACGCATGTCATCAGAATGTTCCATGGTCTTCTCCTCACAATGCTCCATGCCCTTGTCATCACAATGCTCGAAGACTCCAGTAATCACAATGTTCCATTCCCTTTTTCATCAGAATGCTCCATTAGATTTGTCATCACAAGTCTCCATGGTCATCTCCTCACAATGCTCCAAGACCTTGTCATCACCATGCTCCATTCCCTTGTCATCACAATGCTCCATGACCCCTGTCATCACAATACTCCATGAACATTTTCAGCCCAATTCTCTATGACCTTCTCATCACAATGCTCCATGACCAATATCATCACAATGCTCCATGACCACTGTCATCACAACACTCCATGACACCTGACAACACAATGATCCGGGACTCTTGTCATCACAATGCTCCAAGACCCCTGTAATCACAATGCTCCATGACCCCTGTCATCACAATACTCCATGAACATTTTCAGCCCAATGCTCCATGACCCTTGTCATCACAATGATCCATGCCCATGTTATCCCAATGTTCCATGACCCATGTATTCACAATGCTCCATGACGCTTGTCATCACAGTGCTCCATGACACCTGTCATCTCAATGCTCCATGCCTTTGTCAGCAAAATGCTACATGACCTTGTCATTACAATGCTCTATGCACTTGTCATCACAATACTCCATTTCCATTGTCATCACAATCCTCCATGAACTTTGGGATCACATTGCTTCATGCCCTTGTCATCACAATGCTCCATGCTCCTTGAAATCAAAATGATCCATGACCTCTGTCATCACAATGCTCCAAACCCTTGTGATCACAATGTTCCATAACACTTGTCCTCACAACACTCCATGATGCCTGTCATCACAATAATCCATGCCCTTTTCATCACAATGCTCCATGACCTTTGTCATCACAATTCTCAATACACTTGTCATCACAATGCTCCCTGACACTTGTCGTCAGAATGCTCCTTGAACCCTGTCACGAAAAGGCTCCATGCCGTTTTCATCACAAAGCCCCATGCCCTTTTCATCCCAATGCTCCATGCCATTGTCATCAAAATACTCCACAAGCTTGTCATCAGAATGCTCCATGACCCTTGTCATCACAATTCTCCATGCACTTGTCAGCACAATGCTCCCTGACACTTGTCATCACAATGCTCCAAGCCATTGTCATCACAATGCTCCATTACCTTTGTGATCAGAGTCCTCAATGGAAGTTTGCATCACAATGCTCCATGCCATTGTCATCACAATGGGCCATTACATATGTCATCACAATGCTCCCTGACACCTCTCTTTACAATACTGCATTACCCGGTCATCACAATGCTCCCTGCCGTTCTCATCACAATGCACCACACAATTGTCATCAAAATGCTCCATGACATTTGTCATCACAAAGCTCCATGACCCTTGGCATCACAATGCTCCATGTCATTGTCATCACAATGCTCCATGAACCCTCTCATCACATTGCTCCATGCACTTGTCATCACAAAGCTCCATGGCACTTGTCATCACAATGCTCGATGCCCTTCTCATCACAATGCTCCATGCCCTTGTCATTACAATCCTCCATGACACATGTATCACAGTGTACCGTGCCCTTGTCATCACAATGCGCCATGCCCACTCTCATCACAATAATCCATGAAATATTTCAGACCAATGCTCAATGCACTTCTCATCACAATGCTCCATTACCTCTGTCATAACAAGCTCCATGACCCCTGCCATCACAATGTTCCACGGCCTTGTCATCACAAGGCTCCAGGACCCTTGTCAGCACAATGCTCCAAGACCCATGTAATCACAATGCTCCATGCCCTTGTCATCACAAAGCTCCATGACGCATGTCATCAAAATGTTCCATGGCTTTCGCCTCACAATGCTCCATGCCCTTGTCATCACAATGCTTCAAGACCCCCGTAATCACAATGCTCCATGCCCCTTTTCATAAGAATGCCCCATTAGACTTGTCATCAGAAGTCTCCATGTTCATCTCATCACAATGCTCCAAGACCTTGTCATCAACATGCTCCATTCCCTTGTCATCACAATGCTCCATGACCCCTGTCATCACAATACTCCATGCACTTTTTTAGCCCAATGCTCCATGACCCTTGTCATCACAATGATCCATGCCCTTGTCATCACAATGCTCCATGCACTTGTCAGCACAATGCTCCCTGATCCTTGTCATCACAATGCACCAAACCATTGTCACCACAATGCTCCATTACCTTTGTCATCAGAATCCTCCATGACACTTGGCATCACAATGCTCCATGCCATTGTCATCACAATGCTCCATGACCCCTGTCATCACAATGCTCCGTGACTACAGTCATCACAATGCTTCATAACGTTTGTCATCACAAAAATCCATGCCCATGTCATCACAAGTCTCTGTGACCATTGTAACCACAATGCTCCATGAACTTTTCATCACAATGCTCCGTGACCCTTGTCATCACAATGCTCCATGCCTTTGTCAGAACAATGCTCCTTGACCCTTGTCATCAAATTGTGCCATGCGCTTTTCACCACAATGATCCACAATCTTGTCATCGCTATGCTCCATAAACCTTGTAATCACAATGCTCCATGCACTTCTCATCCAAATACTCTCTCACATGAGATATCACAATGTTCCATCACTAGTCATCACAATCCTCCCTCACCCCTGTTATCACAATGTTCCATGACCCCTGTCATCACAATGCTACATCCCCTTATCAGCACAATGTTCCATGACCCCTGACATCACAATGTTCCATAACCCCTGTCATCAAAATGCTCCATGACCCTTTTCATCCCATAGCTCCATGAACCCTGGCATCACAATGTTCTATAACCCCTGGCATCAAAATGTTCCATTACACTTTTCATCAAATTGCTGCATGACCCTGTCCTCAAAATGCTCCCTGCCCTTCTCATCACAATGCACCACACACTTGTCATCAAAATGCTCCATGACCTTTGTCATCACAAAGCTCCATGACCCTTGGCATCACAATGCTCCATGTCATTGTCATCACAATGCTCCATGAACCCTCTCATCACATTGCTCCATGTCCTTGTCATCACAAAGCTCCATGACACTTGTCATCACAATGCTCGATGCCATTCTCATCACAATGCTCCATGACCTTGTCATTACAATCCTCCATGACCCATGTATCACAGTGTACCGTGCCCTTGTCATGACAAACCGCCATGCCCACTCTCATCACAGTAATCCATGAAACATTTCAGATCAATGCTCAATGCCCTTCTCATCACAATGCTCCGTTACCTCTGTCGTAACAATGCTCCATGACACCTGCCATCATAATATTCCACGGCCTTGTCATCACAAGGCTCCATGACCCTTGTCATCACAATGCTCCAAGATCCATGTAATCACAATGCTCCATGCCCTTGTCATCACAAAGCTCCATGACGCATGTCATCAGAATGTTCCATGGTCTTCTCCTCACAATGCTCCCTGCCCTTGTCATCACAATGCTCGAAGACTCCAGTAATCACAATGTTCCATTCCCTTTTTCATCAGAATGCTCCATTATATTTGTCATCACAAGTCTCCATGGTCATCTCCTCACAATGCTCCAAGACCTTGTCATCACCATGCTCCATTCCCTTGTCATCACAATGCTCCATGACCCCTGTCATCACAATACTCCATGAACATTTTCAGCCCAATTCTCTATGACCTTCTCATCACAATGCTCCATGACCAATATCATCACAATGCTCCATGACCACTGTCATCACAACACTCCATGACACCTGACAACACAATGATCCGGGACTCTTGTCATCACAATGCTCCAAGACCCCTGTAATCACAATGTTCCATGACCCCTGTCATCACAATACTCCATGAACATTTTCAGCCCAATGCTCCATGACCCTTGTCATCACAATGATCCATGCCCATGTTATGCAAATGTTCCATGTCCCATGTATTCACAATGCTCCATGACGCTTGTCATCACAGTGCTCCATGACACCTGTCATCACAATGCTCCATGCCTTTGTCAGCAAAATGCTACATGACCTTGTCATTACAATGCTCTATGCACTTGTCATCACAATACTCCATTTCCATTGTCATCACAATCCTCCATGAACTTTGGGATCATATTGCTTCATGCCCTTGTCATCACAATGCTCCATGCTCCTTGAAATCAAAATGATCCATGACCTCTGTCATCACAATGCTCCAAACCCTTGTGATCACAATGTTCCATAACACTTGTCCTCACAACACTCCATGATGCCTGTCATCACAATAATCCATGCCCTTTTCATCACAATGCTCCATGACCTTTGTCATCACAATTCTCAATACACATGTCATCACAATGCTCCCTTCCCTCTCTCTTCCCTTGTCTGATCATGTCCTACACTGGTTCCCGGTGGGTGGCTGAGACTTTGGTTAATTCTTCTTCCTGCCGGGAAATTAGAGTGACATGTGCCCGTCCAAATGCCTAACAGCTACTCTCTCATGGGTTCTCCCTCGTCCCTTCCATCCTCTGCCAAATTGGGAACCTGTGCAAACCAGGAGGTTAAAGGGCCTGTCTCTCCAAGTTGGGAGATTGATAGTAAGGCAGTTGGAAAGTCAAACTGGAGCACCAGGAGAGGGACTATTCGTTGAGTTTTAGAAACCTTTCGTATTCACAGTGTGTACATTCTCTAGGTTTCCTGTACATGTTATAGCTGTAGTAATATTCCCTTCAACCTGGAGAGTTGGGACCCATGGAATGGGGGCCATGCATTATTGCTTGAAAGGGTCTGCATTTGCTCACCCAATCTCACCAATCCTCTCAGTCCCAAGTGTCCAGCCTTATGCCACATCCAGCTGTCTTTGTAGATAGGGTCTTTCCAGGTTTCCTCAGACACCCTGAAGGAATTGTAAAGAATTTCCCTGTTTTTTGGTTTTGCTTTTGAAATTCCTTTTTAGAGTGGGTTTGAGCTGATTCTCGCTGCTATGTTTATGCCACTCTAGACACACTTGATTCCCTAATGGAGTCATATCAATACATAGGTTTTAAGATTCTTACTAGTCAGATATATTCCTCTGTGGGAAATATGGGGTTTTGAGTCTCTTTCACTGAGGAAGGTGTAGGTCTTGTCTATTCCAAAGTTGGTTTTTGGAACGGTCCCTGTGCTTATATCAAACTCTGGTTTTATGCATCACCCCACCTCTCCTTCCCCTTTATGCAGGCATAAGAGTGTTTTCTAAAAGTGAGACTCTGTTCTCTTTCCTAACTCAGTTCACGTGTAGCCATGTTTACAGGATCTTCATAAGTGATATCTTATGATAAGTTTCTTTTTCTGTGTGACTTATTTCACTTAGAATCATCGTACCTGAATCCACTCACTTTGCTGCTACTGGTCTTATGACATTGATTTCATGGCTGAGGGATATTCCATCGTACGTAAGTACCACAATGTTTTGAACCATTTTTATATTTCCTGGGATATTTAAGGTGTACCCAAGTTGAGGTTCTTGTAGTCAGTGCAGCCCTAAATTTGGAGGTGGCTCTTTCTTATTGATTTTCAGTTTTCCCAAGGTATATTCCCTAGACTGGAAGTGGCCTTGGCTCCGTAGCTCTGTTGTTTACTTGTTTTAGGGAACACAATGCACTCCTCCAGTGAGGCAGTTGGCAATTTACATCCCGCCCATCCGCATAACAAGGCTCCCTGTTCTCCAGGGCCTGTCTTGCCTTTCTGGTTTTTACACATTTTGTGGATGTCCCTTTTGACCGGTGGGAAGTGATACTTCTTTGTAGTGCAGATTTGCATTGCCTGCTTGCTTGCTTGGCCAAAAAGGGCGTATGCGTTTTCTCCTGAATATATTCAGGAGAAAACGCATACGCCCTTTTTGGCCAAGTGCATCATTGTCCAAGTTGTGCCCCTCTTCCTGTGCTTTACAGGCGATTCCAAGGTACCTCTTGAAATCTGTTTCCTGCTATTTTGCCTCGCTTTCAAGTCCGCCTCGTTGACTTCCCTCAACAGATTTTTGGACGATAGTTGTCCTTTATCACTCTGCCAGTTTGTGAATTGCTGTGC
Organism: Mesoplodon densirostris; assembly: GCF_025265405.1. Lineage (NCBI taxonomy): Eukaryota > Metazoa > Chordata > Mammalia > Artiodactyla > Ziphiidae > Mesoplodon > Mesoplodon densirostris. The sequence goes on along the minus strand of NW_026778195.1, from coordinate 7,907,844 downwards.
TGTTGAGCTCCATTTCTCAACTCGTTTTTTTGTGAGCTGAACGCAAGTCCAAAATTTTGGATCATGTCCTATACTGGTTCCCAGTGGGTGGCTGAAACTTTGGTTAATTCTTCTTCCTGAAGGGAAATTAGAGTGACATGTGCCCGTCCAAATGCCTAACAGCTACTCTCTCATGGGTTCTCCCTCGTCCCTTCCATCCTCTGCCAAATTGGGAACCTGTGCAAACCAGGAGGTTAAAGGGCCTGTCTCTCCAAGTTGGGAGATTGATAGAAAGGCAGTTGGAAAGTCAAACTGGAGCACCAGGAGAGGGACTATTCGTTGAGTTTTAGAAACCTTTCGTATTCACAGTGTGTCCATTCTCTAGGTTTCCTGTATATGTTATAGCTGTAGTAATATTCCCTTGAACCTGGAGAGTTGGGACCCATGGAATGGGGGCCATGCATTATTGCTTGAAAGGGTCTGCATTTGCTCACCCAATCTCACCAATCCTCTCAGTCCCAAGTGTCCAGCCTTATGCCACATCCAGCTGTCATTGTAGATAGGGTCTTTCCAGGTTTCCTCAGACACCCTGAAGGAATTGTAAAGAATTTCCCTGTTTTTTGGTTTTGCTTTTGAAATTCCTTTTTAGAGTGGGTTTGAGCTGATTCTCGCTGCCATGTTTATGCCACTCTAGACACACTTGATTCCCTTATGGAGTCATATCAATACATAGGTTTTAAGATTCTTACTAGTCAGATATATTCCTCTGCGGGAAATATGGGGTTTTGAGTCTCTTTCACTGAGGAAGGTGTAGGTCTTGTCTATTCCAAAGTTGGTTTTTGGAAAGGTCCCTGTGCTTATATCAAACTCTGGTTTTATGCATCACCCCACCTCTCCATCCCCTTAATGCAGGCATAAGAATGTTTTCTAAATCTGAGACTCTGTACTCTTTCCTAACTCACTTCACGTGTAGCCATGTTTACAGGATCTTCATAAGTGATATCTTATGATAAGTTTCTTTTTCTGTGTGACTTACTTCACTTAGAATCATCGTACCTGAATCCACTCACTTTGCTGCTACTGGTCTTATGACATTGATTTCATGGCTGAGGAATATTCCATCGTACGTAAGTACCACAATGTTTTGAACCATTTTTATATTTCCTGGGATATTTAAGGTGTACCCAAGTTGAGGTTCTTGTAGTCAGTGCAGCCCTAAATATGGAGGTGGCTCTTTCTTATTGATTTTCAGTTTTCGCAAGGTATATTCCCTAGACTGGAAGTGGCCTTGGCTCTGTAGCTCTGTTGTTTACTTGTTTTAGGGAACACAATGCACTCCTCCAGTGAGGCAGTTGGCAATTTACATCCCGCCCATCAGCATAACAAGGCTCCCTGTTCTCCAGGGCCTGTCTTGCCTTTCTGGTTTTTACACATTTTGTGGATGTCCCTTTTGACCGGTGGGAAGTGATACTTCTTTGTAGTGCAGATTTGCATTGCCTGCTTGCTTGCTTGGCCAAAAAGGGCATATGCGTTTTCTCCTGAATATATTCAGGAGAAAACGCATACACCCTTTTTGGCCAAGTGCATCATTGTCCAAGTTGTGCCCCTCTTCCTGTGCTTTACAGGCGATTCCAAGGTACCTCTTGAAATCTGTTTCCTGCTATTTTGCCTCGCTTTCAAGTCCGCCTCGTTGACTTCCCTCAACAGATTTTTGGACGATAGTTGTCCTTTATCACTCTGCCAGTTTGTGAATTGCTGTGCCCCTGAGCTCCATTTCTCAACTCGTTTTTTGTGAGCTGAACGCAAGTCCAAAATTTTGGATCATGTCCTATACTGGTTCCCGGTGGGTGGCTGAGACTTTGGTTAATTCTTCTTCCTGCCGGGAAATTAGAGTGACATGTGCCCGTCCAAATGCCTAACAGCTACTCTCTCATGGGTTCTCCCTCGTCCCTTCCATCCTCTGCCAAATTGGGAACCTGTGCAAACCAGGAGGTTAAAGGGCCTGTCTCTCCAAGTTGGGATATTGATAGTAAGGCAGTTGGAAAGTCAAACTGGAGCACCAGGAGAGGGACTATTCGTTGAGTTTTAGAAACCTTTCGTATTCACAGTGTGTCCATTCTCTAGGTTTCCTGTACATGTTATAGCTGTAGTAATATTCCCTTCAACCTGGAGAGTTGGGACCCATGGAATGGGGGCCATGCATTATTGCTTGAAAGGGTCTGCATTTGCTCACCCAATCTCACCAATCCTCTCAGTCCCAAGTGTCCAGCCTTATGCCACATCCAGCTGTCATTGTAGATAGGGTCTTTCCAGGTTTCCTCAGACACCCTGAAGGAATTGTAAAGAATTTCCCTGTTTTTTGGTTTTGCTTTTGAAATTCCTTTTTAGAGTGGGTTTGAGCTGATTCTCGCTGCCATGTTTATGCCACTCTAGACACACTTGATTCCCTTATGGAGTCATATCAATACATAGGTTTTAAGATTCTTACTAGTCAGATATAATCCTCTGCGGGAAATATGGGGTTTTGAGTCTCTTTCACTGAGGAAGGTGTAGGTCTTGTCTATTCCAAAGTTGGTTTTTGGAACGGTCCCTGTGCTTATATCAAACTCTGGATTTATGCATCACCCCACCTCTCCTTCCCCTTTATGCAGGCATAAGAGTGTTTTCTAAAAGTGAGACTCTGTTCTCTTTCCTAACTCAGTTCACGTGTAGCCATGTTTACAGGATCTTCATAAGTGATATCTTATGATAAGTTTCTTTTTCTGTGTGACTTATTTCACTTAGAATCATCGTACCTGAATCCACTCACTTTGCTGCTACTGGTCTTATGACATTGATTTCATGGCTGAGGGATATTCCATCATACGTAAGTACCACAATGTTTTGAACCATTTTTATATTTCCTGGGATATTTAAGGTGTACCCAAGTTGAGGTTCTTGTAGTCAGTGCAGTCCTAAATTTGGAGGTGGCTCTTTCTTATTGATTTTCAGTTTTCCCAAGGTATATTCCCTAGACTGGAAGTGGCCTTGGCTCTGTAGCTCTGTTGTTTCCTTGTTTTAGGGAACACAAGGCACTCCTCCAGTGAGGCAGTTAGCAATTTACATCCCGCCCATCAGCATAACAAGGCACCCTGTTCTCCAGGGCCTGTCTTGCCTTTCTGGTTTTTACACATTTTGTGGATGTCCCTTTTGACCGGTGGGAAGTGATACTTCTTTGTAGTGCAGATTTGCATTGCCTGCTTGCTTGCTTGGCCAAAAAGGGCGTATGCGTTTTCTCCTGAATATATTCAGGAGAAAACGCATACGCCCTTTTTGGCCAAGTGCATCATTGTCCAAGTTGTGACCCTCTTCCTGTGCTTTACAGGCGATTCCAAGGTACCTCTTGAAATCTGTTTCCTGCTATTTTGCCTCGCTTTCAAGTCCGCCTCGTTGACTTCCCTCAACAGATTTTTGGACGATAGTTGTCCTTTATCACTCTGCCAGTTTGTGAATTGCTGTGCCGTTGAGCTCCATTTCTCAACTCGTTTTTTGTGAGCTGAACGCCAGTCCAAAATTTTGGATCATGTCCTATACTGGTTCCCGGTGGGTGGCTGAAACTTTGGTTAATTCTTCTTCCTGCCGGGAAATTAGAGTGACATGTGCCCGTCCAAATGCCTAACAGCTACTCTCTCATGGGTTCTCCCTCGTCCCTTCCATCCTCTGCCAAATTGGGAACCTCTGCAAACCAGAAGGTTAAAGGGCCTTTCTCTCCAAGTTGGGAGATTGATACTAAGGCAGTTGGAAAGTCAAACTGGAGCACCAGGAGAGGGACTATTCGTTGAGTTTTAGAAACCTTTCGTATTCACAGTGTGTCCATTCTCTAGGTTTCCTGTACATGTTATAGCTGTAGTAATATTCCCTTCAACCTGGAGAGTTGGGACCCATGGAATGGGGGCCATGCATTATTGCTTGAAAGGGTCTGCATTTGCTCACCCAATCTCACCAATCCTCTCAGTCCCAAGTGTCCAGCCTTATGCCACATCCAGCTGTCATTGTAGATAGGGTCTTTCCAGGTTTCCTCAGACACCCTGAAGGAATTGTAAAGAATTTCCCTGTTTTTTGGTTTTGCTTTTGAAATTCCTTTTTAGAGTGGGTTTGAGCTGATTCTCGCTGCCATGTTTATGCCACTCTAGACACACTTGATTCCCTTATGGAGTCATATCAATACATAGGTTTTAAGATTCTTACTAGTCAGATATATTCCTCTGCGGGAAATATGGGGTTTTGAGTCTCTTTCACTGAGGAAGGTGTAGGTCTTGTCTATTCCAAAGTTGGTTTTTGGAACGGTCCCTGTGCTTATATCAAACTCTGGTTTTATGCATCACCCCACCTCTCCTTCCCCTTTATGCAGGCATAAGAGTGTTTTCTAAAAGTGAGACTCTGTTCTCTTTCCTAACTCAGTTCACGTGTAGCCATGTTTACAGGATCTTCATAAGTGATATCTTATGATAAGTTTCTTTTTCTGTGTGACTTATTTCACTTAGAATCATCGTACCTGAATCCACTCACTTTGCTGCTACTGGTCTTATGACATTGATTTCATGGCTGAGGGATATTCCATCGTAGGTAAGTACCACAATGTTTTGAACCATTTTTATATTTCCTGGGATATTTAAGGTGTACCCAAGTTGAGGTTCTTGTAGTCAGTGCAGTCCTAAATTTGGAGGTGGCTCTTTCTTATTGATTTTCAGTTTTCCCAAGGTATATTCCCTAGACTGGAAGTGGCCTTGGCTCTGTAGCTCTGTTGTTTACTTGTTTTAGGGAACACAAGGCACTCCTCCAGTGAGGCAGTTAGCAATTTACATCCCGCCCATCAGCATAACAAGGCTCCCTGTTCTCCAGGGCCTGTCTTGCCTTTCTGGTTTTTACACATTTTGTGGATGTCCCTTTTGACCGGTGGGAAGTGATACTTCTTTGTAGTGCAGATTTGCATTGCCTGCTTGCTTGCTTGGCCAAAAAGGGCGTATGCGTTTTCTCCTGAATATATTCAGGAGAAAACGCATACACCCTTTTTGGCCAAGTGCATCATTGTCCAAGTTGTGCCCCTCTTCCTGTGCTTTACAGGCGATTCCAAGGTACCTCTTGAAATCTGTTTCCTGCTATTTTGCCTCGCTTTCAAGTCCGCCTCGTTGACTTCCCTCAACAGATTTTTGGACGATAGTTGTCCTTTATCACTCTGCCAGTTTGTGAATTGCTGTGCTGTTGAGCTCCATTTCTCAACTCGTTTTTTTGTGAGCTGAACGCAAGTCCAAAATTTTGGATCATGTCCTATACTGGTTCCCGGTGGGTGGCTGAAACTTTGGTTAATTCTTCTTCCTGCCGGGAAATTAGAGTGACATGTGCCCGTCCAAATGCCTAACAGCTACTCTCTCATGGGTTCTCCCTCGTCCCTTCCATCCTCTGCCAAATTGGGAACCTGTGCAAACCAGGAGGTTAAAGGGCCTGTCTCTCCAAGTTGGGAGATTGATAGTAAGGCAGTTGGAAAGTCAAACTGGAGCACCAGGAGAGGGACTATTCGTTGAGTTTTAGAAACCTTTCGTATTCACAGTGTGTCCATTCTCTAGGTTTCCTGTACATGTTATAGCTGTAGTAATATTCCCTTGAACCTGGAGAGTTGGGACCCATGGAATGGGGGCCATGCATTATTGCTTGAAAGGGTCTGCATTTGCTCACCCAATCTCACCAATCCTCTCAGTCCCAAGTGTCCAGCCTTATGCCACATCCAGCTGTCATTGTAGATAGGGTCTTTCCAGGTTTCCTCAGACACCCTGAAGGAATTGTAAAGAATTTCCCTGTTTTTTGGTTTTGCTTTTGAAATTCCTTTTTAGAGTGGGTTTGAGCTGATTCTCGCTGCCATGTTTATGCCACTCTAGACACACTTGATTCCCTTATGGAGTCATATCAATACATAGGTTTTAAGATTCTTACTAGTCAGATATATTCCTCTGCGGGAAATATGGGGTTTTGAGTCTCTTTCACTGAGGAAGGTGTAGGTCTTGTCTATTCCAAAGTTGGTTTTTGGAACGGTCCCTGTGCTTATATCAAACTCTGGTTTTATGCATCACCCCACCTCTCCTTCCCCTTTATGTAGGCATAAGAGTGTTTTCTAAAAGTGAGACTCTGTTCTCTTTCCTAACTCAGTTCACGTGTAGCCATGTTTACAGGATCTTCATAAGTGATATCTTATGATAAGTTTCTTTTTCTGTGTGACTTATTTCACTTAGAATCATCGTACCTGAATCCACTCACTTTGCTGCTACTGGTCTTATGACATTGATTTCATGGCTGAGGGATATTCCATCGTACGTAAGTACCACAATGTTTTGAACCATTTTTATATTTCCTGGGATATTTAAGGTGTACCCAAGTTGAGGTTCTTGTAGTCAGTGCAGCCCTAAATTTGGAGGTGGCTCTTTCTTATTGATTTTCAGTTTTCCCAAGGTATATTCCCTAGACTGGAAGTGGCCTTGGCTCTGTAGCTCTGCTGTTTACTTGTTTTAGGGAACACAATGCACTCCTCCAGTGAGGCAGTTAGCAATTTACATCCCGCCCATCAGCATAACAAGGCTCCCTGTTCTCCAGGGCCTGTCTTGCCTTTCTGGTTTTTACACATTTTGTGGATGTCCCTTTTGACCGGTGGGAAGTGATACATCTTTGTAGTGCAGATTTGCATTGCCTGCTTGCTTGCTTGGCCAAAAAGGGCGTATGCGTTTTCTCCTGAATATATTCAGGAGAAAACGCATACGCCCTTTTTGGACAAGTGCATCATTGTCCAAGTTGTGCCCCTCTTCCTGTGCTTTACAGGCGATTCCAAGGTACCTCTTGAAATCTGTTTCCTGCTATTTTGCCTCGCTTTCAAGTCCGCCTCGTTGACTTCCCTCAACAGATTTTTGGACGATAGTTGTCCTTTATCACTCTGCCAGTTTGTGAATTGCTGTGCCGTTGAGCTCCATTTCTCAACTCGTTTTTTTGTGAGCTGAACGCAAGTCCAAAATTTTGGATCATGTCCTATACTGGTTCCCGGTGGGTGGCTGAAACTTTGGTTAATTCTTCTTCCTGCCGGGAAATTAGAGTGACATGTGCCCGTCCAAATGCCTAACAGCTACTCTCTCATGGGTTCTCCCTCGTCCCTTCCATCCTCTGCCAAATTGGGAACCTGTGCAAACCAGGAGGTTAAAGGGCCTGTCTCTCCAAGTTGGGAGATTGATAGTAAGGCAGTTGGAAAGTCAAACTGGAGCACCAGGAGAGGGACTATTCGTTGAGTTTTAGAAACCTTTCGTATTCACAGTGTGTCCATTCTCTAGGTTTCCTGTACATGTTATAGCTGTAGTAATATTCCCTTCAACCTGGAGAGTTGGGACCCATGGAATGGGGGCCATGCATTATTGCTTGAAAGGGTCTGCATTTGCTCACCCAATCTCACCAATCCTCTCAGTCCCAAGTGTCCAGCCTTATGCCACATCCAGCTGTCATTGTAGATAGGGTCTTTCCAGGTTTCCTCAGACACCCTGAAGGAATTGTAAAGAATTTCCCTGTTTTTTGGTTTTGCTTTTGAAATTCCTTTTTATAGTGGGTTTGAGCTGATTCTCGCTGCCATGTTTATGCCACTCTAGACACACTTGATTCCCTTATGGAGTCATATCAATACATAGGTTTTAAGATTCTTATTAGTCAGATATATTCCTCTGCGGGAAATATGGGGTTTTGAGTCTCTTTCACTGAGGAAGGTGTAGGTATTGTCTATTCCAAAGTTGGTTTTTGGAAAGGTCCCTGTGCTTATATCAAACTCTGGTTTTATGCATCACCCCACCTCTCCATCCCTTTAATGCAGGCATAAGAGTGTTTTCTAAATCTGAGACTCTGTACTCTTTCCTAACTCAGTTCACGTGTAGCCATGTTTACAGGATCTTCATAAGTGATATCTTATGATAAGTTTCTTTTTCTGTGTGACTTATTTCACTTAGAATCATCGTACCTGAATCCACTCACTTTGCTGCTACTGGTCTTATGACATTGATTTCATGGCTGAGGAATATTCCATCGTACGTAAGTACCACAATGTTTTGAACCATTTTTATATTTCCTGGGATATTTAAGGTGTACCCAAGTTGAGGTTCTTGTAGTCAGTGCAGCCCTAAATTTGGAGGTGGCTCTTTCTTATTGATTTTCAGTTTTCCCAAGGTATATTCCCTAGACTGGAAGTGGCCTTGGCTCTGTAGCTCTGTTGTTTACTTGTTTTAGGGAACACAATGCACTCCTCCAGTGAGGCAGTTGGCAATTTACATCCCGCCCATCAGCATAACAAGGCTCCCTGTTCTCCAGGGCCTGTCTTGCCTTTCTGGTTTTTACACATTTTGTGGATGTCCCTTTTGACCGGTGGGAAGTGATACTTCTTTGTAGTGCAGATTTGCATTGCCTGCTTGCTTGCTTGGCCAAAAAGGGCGTATGCGTTTTCTCCTGAATATATTCAGGAGAAAACGCATACGTCCTTTTTGGCCAAGTGCATCATTGTCCAAGTTGTGCCCCTCTTCCTGTGCTTTACAGGCGATTCCAAGGTACCTCTTGAAATCTGTTTCCTGCTATTTTGCCTCGCTTTCAAGTCCGCCTCGTTGACTTCCCTCAACAGATTTTTGGACGATAGTTGTCCTTTATCACTCTGCCAGTTTGTGAATTGCTGTGCCGTTGAGCTCCATTTCTCAACTCGTTTTTTGTGAGCTGAACGCAAGTCCAAAATTTTGGATCATGTCCTATACTGGTTCCCGGTGGGTGGCTGAGACTTTGGTTAATTCTTCTTCCTGCCGGGAAATTAGAGTGACATGTGCCCGTCCAAATGCCTAACAGCTACTCTCTCATGGGTTCTCCCTCTTCCCTTCCATCCTCTGCCAAATTGGGAACCTGTGCAAACCAGGAGGTTAAAGGGCCTGTCTCTCCAAGTTGGGAGATTGATAGTAAGGCAGTTGGAAAGTCAAACTGGAGCACCAGGAGAGGGACTATTCGTTGAGTTTTAGAAACCTTTCGTATTCACAGTGTGTACATTCTCTAGGTTTCCTGTACATGTTATAGCTGTAGTAATATTCCCTTCAACCTGGAGAGTTGGGACCCATGGAATGGGGGCCATGCATTATTGCTTGAAAGGGTCTGCATTTGCTCACCCAATCTCACCAATCCTCTCAGTCCCAAGTGTCCAGCCTTTTGCCACATCCACCTCTCATTGTAGATAGGGTCTTTCCAGGTTTCCTCAGACACCCTGAAGGAATTGTAAAGAATTTCCCTGTTTTTTGGTTTTGCTTTTGAAATTGCTTTTTAGAGTGGGTTTGAGCTGATTCTCGCTGCCATGTTTATGCCACTCTAGACACACTTGATTCCCTTATGGAGTCATATCAATACATAGGTTTTAAGATTCTTACTAGTCAGATATATTCCTCTGCGGGAAATATGGGGTTTTGAGTCTCTTTCACTGAGGAAGGTGTAGGTCTTGTCTATTCCAAAGTTTGTTTTTGGAAAGGTCCCTGTGCTTATATCAAACTCTGGTTTTATGCATCACCCCACCTGTCCATCCCCTTAATGCAGGCATAAGAGTGTTTTCTAAATCTGAGACTCTGTACTCTTTCCTAACTCAGTTCACGTGTAGCCATGTTTACAGGATCTTCATAAGTGATATCTTATGATAAGTTTCTTTTTCTGTGTGACTTATTTCACTTAGAATCATCGTACCTGAATCCACTCACTTTGCTGCTACTGGTCTTATGACATTGATTTCATGGCTGAGGAATATTCCATCGTACGTAAGTAGCACAATGTTTTGAACCATTTTTATATTTCCTGGGATATTTAAGGTGTACCCAAGTTGAGGTTCTTGTAGTCAGTGCAGCCCTAAATTTGGAGGTGGCTCTTTCTTATTGATTTTCAGTTTTCGCAAGGTATATTCCCTAGACTGGAAGTGGCCTTGGCTCTGTAGCTCTGTTGTTTACTTGTTTTAGGGAACACAATGCACTCCTCCAGTGAGGCAGTTGGCAATTTACATCCCGCCCATCAGCATAACAAGGCTCCCTGTTCTCCAGGGCCTGTCTTGCCTTTCTGGTTTTTACACATATTGTGGATGTCCCTTTTGACCGGTGGGAAGTGATACTTCTTTGTAGTGCAGATTTGCATTGCCTGCTTGCTTGCTTGGCCAAAAAGGGCGTATGCGTTTTCTCCTGAATATATTCAGGAGAAAACGCATACACCCATTTTGGCCAAGTGCATCATTGTCCAAGTTGTGCCCCTCTTCCTGTGCTTTACAGGCGATTCCAAGGTACCTCTTGAAATCTGTTTCCTGCTATTTTGCCTCGCTTTCAAGTCCGCCTCGTTGACTTCCCTCAACAGATTTTTGGACGATAGTTGTCCTTTATCACTCTGCCAGTTTGTGAATTGCTGTGCCGTTGAGCTCCATTTCTCAACTCGTTTTTTGTGAGCTGAACGCAAGTCCAAAATTTTGGATCATGTCCTATACTGGTTCCCGGTGGGTGGCAGAGACTTTGGTTAATTCTTCTTCCTGCCGGGAAATTAGAGTGACATGTGCCCGTCCAAATGCCTAACAGCTACTCTCTCATGGGTTCTCCCTCGTCCCTTCCATCCTCTGCCAAATTGGGAACCTGTGCAAACCAGGAGGTTAAAGGGCCTGTCTCTCCAAGTTGGGAGATTGATAGTAAGGCAGTTGGAAAGTCAAACTGGAGCACCAGGAGAGGGACTATTCGTTGAGTTTTAGAAACCTTTCGTATTCACAGTGTGTACATTCTCTAGGTTTCCTGTACATGTTATAGCTGTAGTAATATTCCCTTCAACCTGGAGAGTTGGGACCCATGGAATGGGGGCCATGCATTATTGCTTGAAAGGGTCTGCATTTGCTCACCCAATCTCACCAATCCTCTCAGTCCCAAGTGTCCAGCCTTATGCCACATCCAGCTGTCATTGTAGATAGGGTCTTTCCAGGTTTCCTCAGACACCCTGAAGGAATTGTAAAGAATTTCCCTGTTTTTTGGTTTTGCTTTTGAAATTCCTTTTTAGAGTGGGTTTGAGCTGATTCTCGCTGCCATGTTTATGCCACTCTAGACACAATTGATTCCCTTATGGAGTCATATCAATACATAGGTTTTAAGATTCTTACTAGTCAGATATATTCCTCTGCGGGAAATATGGGGTTTTGAGTCTCTTTCACTGAGGAAGGTGTAGGTCTTGTCTATTCCAAAGTTGGTTTTTGGAACGGTCCCTGTGCTTATATCAAACTCTGGTTTTATGCATCACCCCACCTCTCCTTCCCCTTTATGCAGGCATAAGAGTGTTTTCTAAAAGTGAGACTCTGTTCTCTTTCCTAACTCAGTTCACGTGTAGCCATGTTTACAGGATCTTCATAAGTGATATCTTATGATAAGTTTCTTTTTCTGTGTGACTTATTTCACTTAGAATCATCGTACCTGAATCCACTCACTTTGCTGCTACTGGTCTTATGACATTGATTTCATGGCTGAGGGATATTCCATCGTACGTAAGTACCACAATGTTTTGAACCATTTTTATATTTCCTGGGATATTTAAGGTGTACCCAAGTTGAGGTTCTTGTAGTCAGTGCAGCCCTAAATTTGGAGGTGGCTCTTTCTTATTTATTTTCAGTTTTCCCAAGGTATATTCCCTAGACTGGAAGTGGCCTTGGCTCTGTAGCTCTGCTGTTTACTTGTTTTAGGGAACACAATGCACTCCTCCAGTGAGGCAGTTGGCAATTTACATCCCGCCCATCAGCATAACAAGGCTCCCTGTTCTCCAGGGCCTGTCTTGCCTTTCTGGTTTTTACACATTTTGTGGATGTCCCTTTTGACCGGTGGGAAGTGATACTTCTTTGTAGTGCAGATTTGCATTGCCCGCTTGCTTGCTTGTCCAAAAAGGGCGTATGCGTTTTCTCCTGAATATATTCAGGAGAAAACGCATACGCCCTTTTTGGCCAAGTGCATCATTGTCCAAGTTGTGCCCCGCTTCCTGTGCTTTACAGGCGATTCCAAGGTACCTCTTGAAATCTGTTTCCTGCTATTTTGCCTCGCTTTCAAGTCCGCCTCGTTGACTTCCCTCAACAGATTTTTGGACGATAGTTGTCCTTTATCACTCTGCCAGTTTGTGAATTGCTGTGCCGTTGAGCTCCATTTCTCAACTCGTTTTTTGTGAGCTGAACGCAAGTCCAAAATTTTGGATCATGTCCTATACTGGTTCCCGGTGGGTGGCTGAGACTTTGGTTAATTCTTCTTCCTGCCGGGAAATTAGAGTGACATGTGCCCGTCCAAATGCCTAACAGCTACTCTCTCATGGGTTCTCCCTCTTCCCTTCCATCCTCTGCCAAATTGGGAACCTGTGCAAACCAAGAGGTTAAAGGGCCTGTCTCTCCAAGTTGGGAGATTGATAGTAAGGCAGTTGGAAAGTCAAACTGGAGCACCAGGAGAGGGACTATTCGTTGAGTTTTAGAAACCTTTCGTATTCACAGTGTGTACATTCTCTAGGTTTCCTGTACATGTTATAGCTGTAGTAATATTCCCTTCAACCTGGAGAGTTGGGACCCATGGAATGGGGGCCATGCATTATTGCTTGAAAGGGTCTGCATTTGCTCACCCAATCTCACCAATCCTCTCAGTCCCAAGTGTCCAGCCTTTTGCCACATCCACCTCTCATTGTAGATAGGGTCTTTCCAGGTTTCCTCAGACACCCTGAAGGAATTGTAAAGAATTTCCCTGTTTTTTGGTTTTGCTTTTGAAATTGCTTTTTAGAGTGGGTTTGAGCTGATTCTCGCTGCCATGTTTATGCCACTCTAGACACACTTGATTCCCTTATGGAGTCATATCAATACATAGGTTTTAAGATTCTTACTAGTCAGATATATTCCTCTGCGGGAAATATGGGGTTTTGAGTCTCTTTCACTGAGGAAGGTGTAGGTCTTGTCTATTCCAAAGTTTGTTTTTGGAAAGGTCCCTGTGCTTATATCAAACTCTGGTTTTATGCATCACCCCACCTGTCCATCCCCTTAATGCAGGCATAAGAGTGTTTTCTAAATCTGAGACTCTGTACTCTTTCCTAACTCAGTTCACGTGTAGCCATGTTTACAGGATCTTCATAAGTGATATCTTATGATAAGTTTCTTTTTCTGTGTGACTTATTTCACTTAGAATCATCGTACCTGAATCCACTCACTTTGCTGCTACTGGTCTTATGACATTGATTTCATGGCTGAGGAATATTCCATCGTACGTAAGTAGCACAATGTTTTGAACCATTTTTATATTTCCTGGGATATTTAAGGTGTACCCAAGTTGAGGTTCTTGTAGTCAGTGCAGCCCTAAATTTGGAGGTGGCTCTTTCTTATTGATTTTCAGTTTTCGCAAGGTATATTCCCTAGACTGGAAGTGGCCTTGGCTCTGTAGCTCTGTTGTTTACTTGTTTTAGGGAACACAATGCACTCCTCCAGTGAGGCAGTTGGCAATTTACATCCCGCCCATCAGCATAACAAGGCTCCCTGTTCTCCAGGGCCTGTCTTGCCTTTCTGGTTTTTACACATATTGTGGATGTCCCTTTTGACCGGTGGGAAGTGATACTTCTTTGTAGTGCAGATTTGCATTGCCTGCTTGCTTGCTTGGCCAAAAAGGGCGTATGCGTTTTCTCCTGAATATATTCAGGAGAAAACGCATACACCCATTTTGGCCAAGTGCATCATTGTCCAAGTTGTGCCCCTCTTCCTGTGCTTTACAGGCGATTCCAAGGTACCTCTTGAAATCTGTTTCCTGCTATTTTGCCTCGCTTTCAAGTCCGCCTCGTTGACTTCCCTCAACAGATTTTTGGACGATAGTTGTCCTTTATCACTCTGCCAGTTTGTGAATTGCTGTGCCGTTGAGCTCCATTTCTCAACTCGTTTTTTGTGAGCTGAACGCAAGTCCAAAATTTTGGATCATGTCCTATACTGGTTCCCAGTGGGTGGCAGAGACTTTGGTTAATTCTTCTTCCTGCCGGGAAATTAGAGTGACATGTGCCCGTCCAAATGCCTAACAGCTACTCTCTCATGGGTTCTCCCTCGTCCCTTCCATCCTCTGCCAAATTGGGAACCTGTGCAAACCAGGAGGTTAAAGGGCCTGTCTCTCCAAGTTGGGAGATTGATAGTAAGGCAGTTGGAAAGTCAAACTGGAGCACCAGGAGAGGGATTATTCGTTGAGTTTTAGAAACCTTTCGTATTCACAGTGTGTCCATTCTCTAGGTTTCCTGTACATGTTATAGCTGTAGTAATATTCCCTTCAACCTGGAGAGTTGGGACCCATGGAATGGGGGCCATGCATTATTGCTTGAAAGGGTCTGCATTTGCTCACCCAATCTCACCAATCCTCTCAGTCCCAAGTGTCCAGCCTTATGCCACATCCAGCTGTCATTGTAGATAGGGTCTTTCCAGGTTTCCTCAGACACCCTGAAGGAATTGTAAAGAATTTCCCTGTTTTTTGGTTTTGCTTTTGAAATTCCTTTTTAGAGTGGGTTTGAGCTGATTCTCGCTGCCATGTTTATGCCACTCTAGACACACTTGATTCCCTTATGGAGTCATATCAATACATAGGTTTTAAGATTCTTACTAGTCAGATATATTCCTCTGCGGGAAATATGGGGTTTTGAGTCTCTTTCACTGAGGAAGGTGTAGGTCTTGTCTATTCCAAAGTTGGTTTTTGGAACGGTCCCTGTGCTTATATCAAACTCTGGTTTTATGCATCACCCCACCTCTCCTTCCCCTTTATGCAGGCATAAGAGTGTTTTCTAAAAGTGAGACTCTGTTCTCTTTCCTAACTCAGTTCACGTGTAGCCATGTTTACAGGATCTTCATAAGTGATATCTTATGATAAGTTTCTTTTTCTGTGTGACTTATTTCACTTAGAATCATCGTACCTGAATCCACTCACTTTGCTGCTACTGGTCTTATGACATTGATTTCATGGCTGAGGGATATTCCATCGTACGTAAGTACCACAATGTTTTGAACCATTTTTATATTTCCTGGGATATTTAAGGTGTACCCAAGTTGAGGTTCTTGTAGTCAGTGCAGCCCTAAATTTGGAGGTGGCTCTTTCTTATTGATTTTCAGTTTTCCCAAGGTATATTCCCTAGACTGGAAGTGGCCTTGGCTCTGTAGCTCTGCTGTTTACTTGTTTTAGGGAACACAATGCACTCCTCCAGTGAGGCAGTTAGAAATTTACATCCCGCCCATCAGCATAACAAGGCTCCCTGTTCTCCAGGGCCTGTCTTGCCTTTCTGGTTTTTACACATTTTGTTGATGTCCCTTTTGACCGGTGGGAAGTGATACTTCTTTGTAGTGCAGATTTGCATTGCCTGCTTGCTTGCTTGGCCAAAAAGGGCGTATGCGTTTTCTCCTGAATATATTCAGGAGAAAACGCATACGCCCTTTTTGGCCAAGTGCATCATTGTCCAAGTTGTGCCCCTCTTCCTGTGCTTTACAGGCGATTCCAAGGTACCTCTTGAAATCTGTTTCCTGCTATTTTGCCTCGCTTTCAAGTCCGCCTCGTTGACTTCCCTCAACAGATTTTTGGACGATACTTGTCCTTTATCACTCTGCCAGTTTGTGAATTGCTGTGCTGTTGAGCTCCATTTCTCAACTCGTTTTTTTGTGAGCTGAACGCAAGTCCAAAATTTTGGATCATGTCCTATACTGGTTCCCGGTGGGTGGCTGAAACTTTGGTTAATTCTTCTTCCTGCCGGGAAATTAGAGTGACATGTGCCCGTCCAAATGCCTAACAGCTACTCTCTCATGGGTTCTCCCTCGTCCCTTCCATCCTCTGCCAAATTGGGAACCTGTGCAAACCAGGAGGTTAAAGGGCCTGTCTCTCCAAGTTGGGAGATTGATAGTAAGGCAGTTGGAAAGTCAAACTGGAGCACCAGGAGAGGGACTATTCGTTGAGTTTTAGAAACCTTTCGTATTCACAGTGTGTCCATTCTCTAGGTTTCCTGTACATGTTATAGCTGTAGTAATATTCCCTTGAACCTGGAGAGTTGGGACCCATGGAATGGGGGCCATGCATTATTGCTTGAAAGGGTCTGCATTTGCTCACCAAATCTCACCAATCCTCTCAGTCCCAAGTGTCCAGCCTTATGCCACATCCAGCTGTCATTGTAGATAGGGTCTTTCCAGGTGTCCTCAGACACCCTGAAGGAATTGTAAAGAATTTCCCTGTTTTTTGGTTTTGCTTTGAAATTCCTTTTTATAGTGGGTTTGAGCTGATTCTCGCTGCCATGTTTATGCCACTCTAGACACACTTGATTCCCTTATGGAGTCATATTAATACATAGGTTTTAAGATTCTTACTAGTCAGATATATTCCTCTGCGGGAAATATGTGGTTTTGAGTCTCTTTCACTGAGGAAGGTGTAGGTCTTGTCTATTCCAAAGTTGGTTTTTGGAAAGGTCCCTGTGCTTATATCAAACTCTGGTTTTATGCATCACCCCACCTCTCCATCCCCTTAATGCAGGCATAAGAGTGTTTTCTAAATCTGAGACTCTGTACTCTTTCCTAACTCAGTTCACGTGTAGCCATGTTTACAGGATCTTCATAAGTGATATCTTATGATAAGTTTCTTTTTCTGTGTGACTTATTTCACTTAGAATCATCGTACCTGAATCCACTCACTTTGCTGCTACTGGTCTTATGACATTGATTTCATGGCTGAGGAATATTCCATCGTACGTAAGTACCACAATGTTTTGAACCATTTTTATATTTCCTGGGATATTTAAGGTGTACCCAAGTTGAGGTTCTTGTAGTCAGTGCAGCCCTAAATTTGGAGGTGGCTCTTTCTTATTGATTTTCAGTTTTCCCAAGGTATATTCCCTAGACTGGAAGTGGCCTTGGCTCTGTAGCTCTGTTGTTTACTTGTTTTAGGGAACACAATGCACTCCTCCAGTGAGGCAGTTGGCAATTTACATCCCGCCCATCAGCATAACAAGGCTCCATGTTCTCCAGGGCCTGTCTTGCCTTTCTGGTTTTTACACATTTTGTGGATGTCCCTTTTGACCGGTGGGAAGTGATACTTCTTTGTAGTGCAGATTTGCATTGCCTGCTTGCTTGCTTGGCCAAAAAGGGCGTATGCGTTTTCTCCTGAATATATTCAGGAGAAAACGCATACGCCCTTTTTGGCCAAGTGCATCATTGTCCAAGTTGTGCCCCTCTTCCTGTGCTTTACAGGCGATTCCAAGGTACCTCTTGAAATCTGTTTCCTGCTATTTTGCCTCGCTTTCAAGTCCGCCTCGTTGACTTCCCTCAACAGATTTTTGGACGATAGTTGTCCTTTATCACTCTGCCAGTTTGTGAATTGCTGTGCCGTTGAGCTCCATTTCTCAACTCGTTTTTTGTGAGCTGAACGCAAGTCCAAAATTTTGGATCATGTCCTATACTGGTTCCCGGTGGGTGGCTGAGACTTTGGTTAATTCTTCTTCCTGCCGGGAAATTAGAGTGACATGTGCCCGTCCAAATGCCTAACAGCTACTCTCTCATGGGTTCTCCCTCTTCCCTTCCATCCTCTGCCAAATTGGGAACCTGTGCAAACCAGGAGGTTAAAGGGCCTGTCTCTCCAAGTTGGGAGATTGATAGTAAGGCAGTTGGAAAGTCAAACTGGAGCACCAGGAGAGGGACTATTCGTTGAGTTTTAGAAACCTTTCGTATTCACAGTGTGTACATTCTCTAGGTTTCCTGTATATGTTATAGCTGTAGTAATATTCCCTTCAACCTGGAGAGTTGGGACCCATGGAATGGGGGCCATGCATTATTGCTTGAAAGGGTCTGCATTTGCTCACCCAATCTCACCAATCCTCTCAGTCCCAAGTGTCCAGCCTTATGCCACATCCAGCTGTCATTGTAGATAGGGTCTTTCCAGGTTTCCTCAGACACCCTGAAGGAATTGTAAAGAATTTCCCTGTTTTTTGGTTTTGCTTTTGAAATTGCTTTTTAGAGTGGGTTTGAGCTGATTCTCGCTGCCATGTTTATGCCACTCTAGACACACTTGATTCCCTTATGGAGACATATCAATACATAGGTTTTAAGATTCTTACTAGTCAGATATATTCCTCTGCGGGAAATATGGGGTTTTGAGTCTCTTTCACTGAGGAAGGTGTAGGTCTTGTCTATTCCAAATTTGGTTTTTGGAACGGTCCCTGTTCTTATATCAAACTCTGGTTTTATGCATCACCCCACCTCTCCTTCCCCTTTATGCAGGCATAAGAGTGTTTTCCAAAAGTGAGACTCTGTTCTCTTTCCTAACTCAGTTCACGTGTAGCCATGTTTACAGGATCTTCATAAGTGATATCTTATGATAAGTTTCTTTTTCTGTGTGACTTATTTCACTTAGAATCATCGTACCTGAATCCACTCACTTTGCTGCTACTGGTCTTATGACATTGATTTCATGGCTGAGGGATATTCCATCGTACGTAAGTACCACAATGTTTTGAACCATTTTTATATTTCCTGGGATATTTAAGGTGTACCCAAGTTGAGGTTCTTGTAGTCAGTGCAGCCCTAAATTTGGAGGTGGCTCTTTCTTATTGATTTTCAGTTTTCCCAAGGTATATTCCCTAGACTGGAAGTGGCCTTCGCTCTGTAGCTCTGCTGTTTACTTGTTTTAGGGAACACAATGCACTCCTCCAGTGAGGCAGTTAGCAATTTACATCCCGCCCATCAGCATAACAAGGCTCCCTGTTCTCCAGGGCCTGTCTTGCCTTTCTGGTTTTTACACATTTTGTGGATGTCCCTTTTGACCGGAGGGAAGTGATACTTCTTTGTAGTGCAGATTTGCATTGCCTGCTTGCTTGCTTGGCCAAAAAGGGCGTATGCGTTTTCTCCTGAATATATTCAGGAGAAAACGCATACGCCCTTTTTGGCCAAGTGCATCATTGTCCAAGTTGTGGCCCTCTTCCTGTGCTTTACAGGCGATTCCAAGGTACCTCTTGAAATCTGTTTCCTGCTATTTTGCCTCGCTTTCAAGTCCGCCTCGTTGACTTCCCTCAACAGATTTTTGGACGATAGTTGTCCTTTATCACTCTGCCAGTTTGTGAATTGCTGTGCTGTTGAGCTCCATTTCTCAACTCGTTTTTTTGTGAGCTGAACGCAAGTCCAAAATTTTGGATCATGTCCTATACTGGTTCCCGGTGGGTGGCTGAAACTTTGGTTAATTCTTCTTCCTGCCGGGAAATTAGAGTGACATGTGCCCGTCCAAATGCCTAACAGCTACTCTCTCATGGGTTCTCCCTCGTCCCTTCCATCCTCTGCCAAATTGGGAACCTGTGCAAACCAGGAGGTTAAAGGGCCTGTCTCTCCAAGTTGGGAGATTGATAGTAAGGCAGTTGGAAAGTCAAACTGGAGCACCAGGAGAGGGACTATTCGTTGAGTTTTAGAAACCTTTCGTATTCACAGTGTGTCCATTCTCTAGGTTTCCTGTACATGTTATAGCTGTAGTAATATTCCCTTCAACCTGGAGAGTTGGGACCCATTGAATGGGGGCCATGCATTATTGCTTGAAAGGGTCTGCATTTGCTCACCCAATCTCACCAATCCTCTCAGTCCCAAGTGTCCAGCCTTATGCCACATCCAGCTGTCATTGTAGATAGGGTCTTTCCAGGTTTCCTCAGACACCCTGAAGGAATTGTAAAGAATTTCCCTGTTTTTTGGTTTTGCTTTTGAAATTCCTTTTTAGAGTGGGTTTGAGCTGATTCTCGCTGCCATGTTTATGCCACTCTAGACACACTTGATTCCCTTATGGAGTCATATCAATACATAGGTTTTAAGATTCTTACTAGTCAGATATATTCCTCTGCGGGAAATATGGGGTTTTGAGTCTCTTTCACTGAGGAAGGTGTAGGTCTTGTCTATTCCAAAGTTGGTTTTTGGAAAGGTCCCTGTGCTTATATCAAACTCTGGTTTTATGCATCAACCCACCTCTCCTTCCCCTTTATGCAGGCATAAGAGTGTTTTCTAAAAGTGAGACTCTGTTCTCTTTCCTAACTCAGTTCACGTGTAGCCATGTTTACAGGATCTTCATAAGTGATATCTTATGATAAGTTTCTTTTTCTGTGTGACTTATTTCACTTAGAATCATCGTACCTGAATCCACTCACTTTGCTGCTACTGGTCTTATGACATTGATTTCATGGCTGAGGGATATTCCATCGTACGTAAGTACCACAATGTTTTGAACCATTTTTATATTTCCTGGGATATTTAAGGTGTACCCAAGTTGAGGTTCTTGTAGTCAGTGCAGCCCTAAATTTGGAGGTGGCTCTTTCTTATTGATTTTCAGTTTTCCCAAGGTATATTCCCTAGACTGGAAGTGGCCTTGGCTCTGTAGCTCTGTTGTTTACTTGTTTTAGGGAACACAATGCACTCCTCCAGTGAGGCAGTTGGCAATTTACATCCCGCCCATCAGCATAACAAGGCTCCCTGTTCTCCAGGGCCTGTCTTGCCTTTCTGGTTTTTACACATTTTGTGGATGTCCCTTTTGACCGGTGGGAAGTGATACTTCTTTGTAGTGCAGATTTGCATTGCCTGCTTGCTTGCTTGGCCAAAAAGGGCGTATGCGTTTTCTCCTGAATATATTCAGGAGAAAACGCATACGCCCTTTTTGGCCAAGTGCATCATTGTCCAAGTTGTGCCCCTCTTCCTGTGCTTTACAGGCGATTCCAAGGTACCTCTTGAAATCTGTTTCCTGCTATTTTGCCTCGCTTTCAAGTCCGCCTCGTTGACTTCCCTCAACAGATTTTTGGACGATAGTTGTCCTTTATCACTCTGCCAGTTTGTGAATTGCTGTGCCGTTGAGCTCCATTTCTCAACTCGTTTTTTGTGAGCTGAACGCAAGTCCAAAATTTTGGATCATGTCCTATACTGGTTCCCGGTGGGTGGCTGAGACTTTGGTTAATTCTTCTTCCTGCTTGGAAATTAGAGTGACATGTGCCCGTCCTAATGCCTAACAGCTACTCTCTCATGGGTTCTCCCACGTCCCTTCCATCCTCTGCCAAATTGGGAACCTGTGCAAACCAGGAGGTTAAAGGGCCTGTCTCTCCAAGTTGGGAGATTGATAGTAAGGCAGTTGGAAAGTCAAACTGGAGCACCAGGAGAGGGACTATTCGTTGAGTTTTAGAAACCTTTCATATTCACAGTGTGTACATTCTCTAGGTTTCCTGTACATGTTATAGCTGTAGTAATATTCCCTTCAACCTGGAGAGTTGGGACCCATGGAATGGGGGCCATGCATTATTGCTTGAAAGGGTCTGCATTTGCTCACCCAATCTCACCAATCCTCTCAGTCCCAAGTGTCCAGCCTTATGCCACATCCAGCTGTCATTGTAGATAGGGTCTTTCCAGGTTTCCTCAGACACCCTGAAAGAATTGTAAAGAATTTCCCTGTTTTTTGGTTTTGCTTTTGAAATTGCTTTTTAGAGTGGGTTTGAGCTGATTCTCGCTGCCATGTTTATGCCACTCTAGACACACTTGATTCCCTTATGGAGTCATATCAATACATAGGTTTTAAGATTCTTACTAGTCAGATATATTCCTCTGCGGGAAATATGGGGTTTTGAGTCTCTTTCACTGAGGAAGGTGTAGGTCTTGTCTATTCCAAAGTTGGTTTTTGGAAAGGTCCCTGTGCTTATATCAAACTCTGGTTTTATGCATCACCCCACCTCTCCTTCCCCTTTATGCAGGCATAAGAGTGTTTTCTAAAAGTGAGACTCTGTTCTCTTTCCTAACTCAGTTCACGTGTAGCCATGTTTACAGGATCTTCATAAGTGATATCTTATGATAAGTTTCTTTTTCTGTGTGACTTATTTCACTTAGAATCATCGTACCTGAATCCACTCACTTTGTTGCTACTGGTCTTATGACATTGATTTCATGGCTGAGGGATATTCCATCGTACGTAAGTACCACAATGTTTTGAACCATTTTTATATTTCCTGGGATATTTAAGGTGTACCCAAGTTGAGGTTCTTGTAGTCAGTGCAGCCCTAAATTTGGAGGTGGCTCTTTCTTATTGATTTTCAGTTTTCCCAAGGTATATTCCCTAGACTGGAAGTGGCCTTGGCTCTGTAGCTCTGTTGTTTACTTGTTTTAGGGAACACAATGCACTCCTCCAGTGAGGCAGTTGGCAATTTACATCCCGCCCATCAGCATAACAAGGCTCCCTGTTCTCCAGGGCCTGTCTTGCCTTTCTGGTTTTTACACATTTTGTGGATGTCCCTTTTGACCGGTGGGAAGTGATACTTCTTTGTAGTGCAGATTTGCATTGCCTGCTTGCTTGCTTGTCCAAAAAGGGCGTATGCGTTTTCTCCTGAATATATTCAGGAGAAAACGCATACGCCCTTTTTGGCCAAGTGCATCATTGTCCAAGTTGTGCCCCTCTTCCTGTGCTTTACAGGCGATTCCAAGGTACCTCTTGAAATCTGTTTCCTGCTATTTTGCCTCGCTTTCAAGTCCGCCTCGTTGACTTCCCTCAACAGATTTTTGGACGATAGTTGTCCTTTATCACTCTGCCAGTTTGTGAATTGCTGTGCCGTTGAGCTCCATTTCTCAACTCGTTTTTTGTGAGCTGAACGCAAGTCCAAAATTTTGGATCATGTCCTATACTGGTTCCCGGTGGGTGGCTGAGACTTTGGTTAATTCTTCTTCCTGCTTGGAAATTAGAGTGACATGTGCCCGTCCAAATGCCTAACAGCTACTCTCTCATGGGTTCTCCCACGTCCCTTCCATCCTCTGCCAAATTGGGAACCTGTGCAAACCAGGAGGTTAAAGGGCCTGTCTCTCCAAGTTGGGAGATTGATAGTAAGGCAGTTGGAAAGTCAAACTGGAGCACCAGGAGAGGGACTATTCGTTGAGTTTTAGAAACCTTTCGTATTCACAGTGTGTACATTCTCTAGGTTTCCTGTACATGTTATAGTTGTAGTAATATTCCCTTCAACCTGGAGAGTTGGGACCCATGGAATGGGGGCCATGCATTATTGCTTGAAAGGGTCTGCATTTGCTCACCCAATCTCACCAATCCTCTCAGTCCCAAGTGTCCAGCCTTATGCCACATCCAGCTGTCATTGTAGATAGGGTCTTTCCAGGTTTCCTCAGACACCCTGAAAGAATTGTAAAGAATTTCCCTGTTTTTTGGTTTTGCTTTTGAAATTCCTTTTTAGAGTGGGTTTGAGCTGATTCTCGCTGCCATGTTTATGCCACTGTAGACACACTTGATTCCCTTATGGAGTCATATAAATACATAGATTTTAAGATTCTTAGTAGTCAGATATATTCCTCTGCGGGAAATATGAGGTTTTGAGTCTCTTTCACTAAGGAAGGTATAGGTCTTGTCTATTCCAAAGTTGGTTTTTGAAACGGTCCCTGTGCTTATATCAAACTCTGGTGTTATGCATCACCCCACCTCTCCTTCCCCTTTATGCAGGCATAAGAGTGTTTTCTAAATGTGAGACTCTGTTCTCTTTCCTAACTCAGTTCACATGTAGCCATGTTTACAGGATCTTCATAAGTGATATCTTATGATAAGTTTCTTTTTCTGTGTGACTTATTTCACTTAGAATCATCGTACCTGAATCCACTCACTTTGCTGCTACTGGTCTTATGACATTGATTTCATGGCTGAGGGATATTCCATCGTACGTAAGTACCACAATGTTTTGAACCATTTTTATATTTCCTGGGATATTTAAGGTGTACCCAAGTTGAGGTTCTTGTAGTCAGTGCAGCCCTGAATTCGGAGGTGGGTCTTTCTTATTGATTTTCAGTTTTCCCAAGGTATATTCCCTAGACTGGAAGTGGCCTTGGCTCTGTAGCTCTGTTGTTTACTTGTTTTAGGGAACACAATGCACTCCTCCAGTAAGGCAGTTGGCAATTTACATCCCGCCCATCAGCATAGCAAGGCTCCCTGTTCTCCAGGGCCTGTCTTGCCTTTCTGGTTTTTACACATTTTGTGGATGTCCCTTTTGACCGGTGGGAAGTGATACTTCTTTGTAGTGCAGATTTGCATTGCCTGCTTGCTTGCTTGGCCAAAAAGGGCGTATGCGTTTTCTCCTGAATATATTCAGGAGAAAACGCATACGCCCTTTTTGGCCAAGTGCATCATTGTCCAAGTTGTGCCCCTCTTCCTGTGCTTTACAGGCGATTCCAAGGTACCTCTTGAAATCTGTTTCCTGCTATTTTGCCTCGCTTTCAAGTCCGCCTCGTTGACTTCCCTCAACAGATTTTTGGACGATAGTTGTCCTTTATCACTCTGCCAGTTTGTGAATTGCTGTGCTGTTGAGCTCCATTTCTCAACTCGTTTTTTTGTGAGCTGAACGCAAGTCCATAATTTTGGATCATGTCCTATACTGGTTCCCGGTAGGTGGCTGAAACTTTGGTTAATTCTTCTTCCTGCCGGGAAATTAGAGTGACATGTGCCCGTCCAAATGCCTAACAGCTACTCTCTCATGGGTTCTCCCTCGTCCCTTCCATCCTCTGCCAAATTGGGAACCTGTGCAAACCAGGAGGTTAAAGGGCCTGTCTCTCCAAGTTGGGAGATTGATAGTAAGGCAGTTGGAAAGTCAAACTGGAGCACCAGGAGAGGGACTATTCGTTGAGTTTTAGAAACCTTTCGTATTCACAGTGTGTCCATTCTCTAGGTTTCCTGTACATGTTATAGCTGTAGTAATATTCCCTTGAACCTGGAGAGTTGGGACCCATGGAATGGGGGCCATGCATTATTGCTTGAAAGGGTCTGCATTTGCTCACCCAATCTCACCAATCCTCTCAGTCCCAAGTGTCCAGCCTTATGCCACATCCAGCTGTCATTGTAGATAGGGTCTTTCCAGGTTTCCTCAGACACCCTGAAGGAATTGTAAAGAATTTCCCTGTTTTTTGGTTTTGCTTTTGAAATTCCTTTTTAGAGTGGGTTTGAGCTGATTCTCGCTGCCATGTTTATGCCACTCTAGACACACTTGATTCCCTTATGGAGTCATATCAATACATAGGTTTTAAGATTCTTACTAGTCAGATATATTCCTCTGCGGGAAATATGGGGTTTTGAGTCTCTTTCACTGAGGAAGGTGTAGGTCTTGTCTATTCCAAAGTTGGTTTTTGGAAAGGTCCCTGTGCTTATATCAAACTCTGGTTTTATGCATCACCCCACCTCTCCTTCCCCTTTATGCAGGCATAAGAGTGTTTTCTAAAAGTGAGACTCTGTTCTCTTTCCTAACTCAGTTCACGTGTAGCCATGTTTACAGGATCTTCATAAGTGATATCTTATGATAAGTTTCTTTTTCTGTGTGACTTATTTCACTTAGAATCATCGTACCTGAATCCACTCACTTTGTTGCTACTGGTCTTATGACATTGATTTCATGGCTGAGGGATATTCCATCGTACGTAAGTACCACAATGTTTTGAACCATTTTTATATTTCCTGGGATATTTAAGGTGTACCCAAGTTGAGGTTCTTGTAGTCAGTGCAGCCCTAAATTTGGAGGTGGCTCTTTCTTATTGATTTTCAGTTTTCCCAAGGTATATTCCCTAGACTGTAAGTGGCCTTGGCTCTGTAGCTCTGTTGTTTACTTGTTTTAGGGAACACAATGCACTCCTCCAGTGAGGCAGTTGGCAATTTACATCCCGCCCATCAGCATAACAAGGCTCCCTGTTCTCCAGGGCCTGTCTTGCCTTTCTGGTTTTTACACATTTTGTGGATGTCCCTTTTGACCGGTGGGAAGTGATACTTCTTTGTAGTGCAGATTTGCATTGCCTGCTTGCTTGCTTGGCCAAAAAGGGCGTATGCGTTTTCTCCTGAATATATTCAGGAGAAAACGCATACGCCCTTTTTGGCCAAGTGCATCATTGTCCAAGTTGTGCCCCTCTTCCTGTGCTTTACAGGCGATTCCAAGGTACCTCTTGAAATCTGTTTCCTGCTATTTTGCCTCGCTTTCAAGTCCGCCTCGTTGACTTCCCTCAACAGATTTTTGGACGATAGTTGTCCTTTATCACTCTGCCAGTTTGTGAATTGCTGTGCCGTTGAGCTCCATTTCTCAACTCGTTTTTTGTGAGCTGAACGCAAGTCCAAAATTTTGGATCATGTCCTATACTGGTTCCCGGTGGGTGGCTGAGACTTTGGTTAATTCTTCTTCCTGCTTGGAAATTAGAGTGACATGTGCCCGTCCAAATGCCTAACAGCTACTCTCTCATGGGTTCTCCCACGTCCCTTCCATCCTCTGCCAAATTGGGAACCTGTGCAAACCAGGAGGTTAAAGGGCCTGTCTCTCCAAGTTGGGAGATTGATAGTAAGGCAGTTGGAAAGTCAAACTGGAGCACCAGGAGAGGGACTATTCGTTGAGTTTTAGAAACCTTTCGTATTCACAGTGTGTACATTCTCTAGGTTTCCTGTACATGTTATAGCTGTAGTAATATTCCCTTCAACCTGGAGAGTTGGGACCCATGGAATGGGGGCCATGCATTATTGCTTGAAAGGGTCTGCATTTGCTCACCCAATCTCACCAATCCTCTCAGTCCCAAGTGTCCAGCCTTATGCCACATCCAGCTGTCATTGTAGATAGGGTCTTTCCAGGTATCCTCAGACACCCTGAAAGAAGTGTAAAGAATTTCCCTGTTTTTTGGTTTTGCTTTTGAAATTCCTTTTTAGAGTGGGTTTGAGCTGATTCTCGCTGCCATGTTTATGCCACTGTAGACACACTTGATTCCCTTATGGAGTCATATAAATACATAGATTTTAAGATTCTTACTAGTCAGATATATTCCTCTGCGGGAAATATGAGGTTTTGAGTCTCTTTCACTAAGGAAGGTATAGGTCTTGTCTATTCCAAAGTTGGTTTTTGAAACGGTCCCTGTGCTTATATCAAACTCTGGTGTTATGCATCACCCCACCTCTCCTTCCCCTTTATGCAGGCATAAGAGTGTTTTCTAAATGTGAGACTCTGTTCTCTTTCCTAACTCAGTTCACATGTAGCCATGTTTACAGGATCTTCATAAGTGATATCTTATGATAAGTTTCTTTTTCTGTGTGACTTATTTCACTTAGAATCATCGTACCTGAATCCACTCACTTTGCTGCTACTGGTCTTATGACATTGATTTCATGGCTGAGGGATATTCCATCGTACGTAAGTACCACAATGTTTTGAACCATTTTTATATTTCCTGGGATATTTAAGGTGTACCCAAGTTGAGGTTCTTGTAGTCAGTGCAGCCCTGAATTCGGAGGTGGGTCTTTCTTATTGATTTTCAGTTTTCCCAAGGTATATTCCCTAGACTGGAAGTGGCCTTGGCTCTGTAGCTCTGTTGTTTACTTGTTTTAGGGAACACAATGCACTCCTCCAGTAAGGCAGTTGGCAATTTACATCCCGCCCATCAGCATAGCAAGGCTCCCTGTTCTCCAGGGCCTGTCTTGCCTTTCTGGTTTTTACACATTTTGTGGATGTCCCTTTTGACCGGTGGGAAGTGATACTTCTTTGTAGTGCAGATTTGCATTGCCTGCTTGCTTGCTTGGCCAAAATGGGCTAATGCGTTTTCTCCTGAATATATTCAGGAGAAAACGCATACGCCCTTTTTGGCCAAGTGCATCATTGTCCAAGTTGTGCCCCTCTTCCTGTGCTTTACAGGCGATTCCAAGGTACCTCTTGAAATCTGTTTCCTGCTATTTTGCCTCGCTTTCAAGTCCGCCTCGTTGACTTCCCTCAACAGATTTTTGGACGATAGTTGTCCTTTATCACTCTGCCAGTTTGTGAATTGCTGTGCCCCTGAGCTCCATTTCTCAACTCGTTTTTTGTGAGCTGAACGCAAGTCCAAAATTTTGGATCATGTCCTATACTGGTTCCCGGTGGGTGGCTGAGACTTTGGTTAATTCTTCTTCCTGCCGGGAAATTAGAGTGACATGTGCCGGTCCAAATGCCTAACAGCTACTCTCTCATGGGTTCTCCCTCGTCCCTTCCATCCTCTGCCAAATTGGGAACCTGTGCAAACCAGGAGTTTAAAGGGCCTGTCTCTCCAAGTTGGGAGATTGATAGTAAGGCAGTTGGAAAGTCAAACTGGAGCACCAGGAGAGAGACTATTCTTTGAGTTTTAGAAACTTTTCGTATTCACAGTGTGTACATTCTCTTGGTTTCCTGTACATGTTATAGCTGTAGTAATATTCCCTTCAACCTGGAGAGTTGAGACCCATGGAATGGGGGCCATGCATTATTGCTTGAAAGGGTCTGCATTTGCTCACCCAATCACACCAATCCTCTCAGTCCCAAGTGTCCAGCCTTATGCCACATCCAGCTGTCATTGTAGATAGGGTCTTTCCAGGTTTCCTCACACACCCTGAAAGAATTGTAAAGAATTTCCCTGTTTTTTGGTTTTGCTTTTGAAATTCCTTTTTAGAGTGGGTTTGAGCTGATTCTCGCTGCCATGTTCATGCCACTCTAGACACACTTGATTCCCTTATGGAGACATATCAATACATAGGTTTTAATATTCTTACTAGTCAGATATATTCATCTGTGGGAAATATGGGGTTTTGAGTCTCTTTCACTGAGGAAGGTGTAGGTCTTATCTATTCCAAAGTTGGTTTTGGAAACTGTCCCTGTGCTTATATCAAACTCTGGTTTTATGCATCACCCCACCTCTCCTTCCCCTTTATGCAGGCATAAGAGTGTTTTCTAAATGTGAGACTCTGTTCTCTTTCCTAACTCAGTTCACGTGTAGCCATGTTTACAGGATCTTCATAAGTGATATGTTATGATAAGTTTCTTTTTCTGTGTGACTTATTTCACTTAGAATCATCGTACCTGAATCCACTCACTTTGCTGCTACTGGTCTTATGACATTGATTTCATGGCTGAGGGATATTCCATCGTACGTAAGTACCACAATGTTTTGAACCATTTTTATATTTCCTGGGATATTTAAGGTGTATCCAAGTTGAGGTTTTGTAGTCAGTGCAGCCCTAAATTTGGAGGTGGCTCTTTCTTATTGATTTTCAGTTTTCCCAAGGTATATTCCCTAGACTGGAAGTGGCCTTGGCTCTGTAGCTCTGTTGTTTACTTGTTTTAGGGAACACAATGCACTCCTCCAGTGAGGCAGTTGGCAATTTACATCCCGCCCATCAGCATAGCAAGGCTCCCTGTTCTCCAGGGCCTGACTTGCCTTTCTGGTTTTTACACATTTTGTGGATGTCCCTTTTGACCGGTGGGAAGTGATACTACTTTGTAGTGCAGATTTGCATTGCCAGCTTGCTTGCTTGTCCAAAAAGGGCGTATGCGTTTTCTCCTGAATATATTCAGGAGAAAACGCATACGCCCTTTTTGGCCAAGTGCATCATTGTCCAAGTTGTGCCCCGCTTCCTGTGCTTTACAGGCGATTCCAACGTACCTCTTGAAATCTGTTTCCTGCTATTTTGCCTCGCTTTCAAGTCCGCCTCGTTGACTTCCCTCAACAGATTTTTGGACGATAGTTGTCCTTTATCACTCTGCCAGTTTGTGAATTGCTGTGCTGTTGAGCTCCATTTCTCAACTCGTTTTTTTGTGAGCTGAACTCAAGTCCAAAATTTTGGATCATGTCCTATACTGGTTCCCGGTGGGTGGCTGAAACTTTGGTTAATTCTTCTTCCTGCCGGGAAATTAGAGTGACATGTGCCCGTCCAAATGCCTAACAGCTACTCTCTCATGGGTTCTCCCTTGTCCCTTCCATCCTCTGCCAAATTGGGAACCTGTGCAAACCAGGAGGTTAAAGGGCCTGTCTCTCCAAGTTGGGAGATTGATAGTAAGGCAGTTGGAAAGTCAAACTGGAGCACCAGGAGAGGGACTATTCGTTGAGTTTTAGAAACCTTTCGTATTCACAGTGTGTCCATTCTCTAGGTTTCCTGTACATGTTATAGCTGTAGTAATATTCCCTTGAACCTGGAGAGTTGGGACCCATGGAATGGGGGCCATGCATTATTGCTTGAAAGGGTCTGCATTTGCTCACCCAATCTCACCAATCCTCTCAGTCCCAAGTGTCCAGCCTTATGCCACATCCAGCTGTCATTGTAGATAGGGTCTTTCCAGGTTTCCTCAGACACCCTGAAGGAATTGTAAAGAATTTCCCTGTTTTTTGGTTTTGCTTTTGAAATTCCTTTTTATAGTGGGATTGAGCTGATTCTCGCTGCCATGTTTATGCCACTCTAGACACACTTGATTCCCTTATGGAGTCATATCAATACATAGGTTTTAAGATTCTTACTAGTCAGATATATTCCTCTGCGGGAAATATGGGGTTTTGAGTCTCTTTCACTGAGGAAGGTGTAGGTCTTGTCTATTCCAAAGTTGGTTTTTGGAAAGGTCCCTGTGCTTATATCAAACTCTGGTTTTATGCATCACCCCACCTCTCCATCCCCTTAATGCAGGCATAAGAGTGTTTTCTAAATCTGAGACTCTGTACTCTTTCCTAACTCAGTTCACGTGTAGCCATGTTTACAGGATCTTCATAAGTGATATCTTATGATAAGTTTCTTTTTCTGTGTGACTTATTTCACTTAGAATCATCGTACCTGAATCCACTCACTTTGCTGCTACTGGTCTTATGACATTGATTTCATGGCTGAGGAATATTCCATCGTACGTAAGTACCACAATGTTTTGAACCATTTTTATATTTCCTGGGATATTTAAGGTGTACCCAAGTTGAGGTTCTTGTAGTCAGTGCAGCCCTAAATTTGGAGGTGGCTCTTTCTTATTGATTTTCAGTTTTCGCAAGGTATATTCCCTAGAATGGAAGTGGCCTTGGCTCTGTAGCTCTGTTGTTTACTTGTTTTAGGGAACACAATGCACTCCTCCAGTGAGGCAGTTGGCAATTTACATCCCGCCCATCAGCATAACAAGGCTCCCTGTTCTCCAGGGCCTGTCTTGCCTTTCTGGTTTTTACACATTTTGTGGATGTCCCTTTTGACCGGTGGGAAGTGATACTTCTTTGTAGTGCAGATTTGCATTGCCCGCTTGCTTGCTTGGCCAAAAAGGGCGTATGCGTTTTCTCCTGAATATATTCAGGAGAAAACGCATACACCCTTTTTGGCCAAGTGCATCATTGTCCAAGTTGTGCCCCTCTTCCTGTGCTTTACAGGCGATTCCAAGGTACCTCTTGAAATCTGTTTCCTGCTATTTTGCCTCGCTTTCAAGTCCGCCTCGTTGACTTCCCTCAACAGATTTTTGGACGATAGTTGTCCTTTATCACTCTGCCAGTTTGTGAATTGCTGTGCCGTTGAGCTCCATTTCTCAACTCGTTTTTTGTGAGCTGAACGCAAGTCCAAAATTTTGGATCATGTCCTATACTGGTTCCCGGTGGGTGGCTGAGACTTTGGTTAATTCTTCTTCCTGCCGGGAAATTAGAGTGACATGTGCCGGTCCAAATGCCTAACAGCTACTCTCTCATGGGTTCTCCCTCGTCCCTTCCATCCTCTGCCAAATTGGGAACCTGTGCAAACCAGGAGTTTAAAGGGCCTGTCTCTCCAAGTTGGGAGATTGATAGTAAGGCAGTTGGAAAGTCAAACTGGAGCACCAGGAGAGAGACTATTCTTTGAGTTTTAGAAACTTTTCGTATTCACAGTGTGTACATTCTCTTGGTTTCCTGTACATGTTATAGCTGTAGTAATATTCCCTTCAACCTGGAGAGTTGAGACCCATGGAATGGGGGCCATGCATTATTGCTTGAAAGGGTCTGCATTTGCTCACCCAATCACACCAATCCTCTCAGTCCCAAGTGTCCAGCCTTATGCCACATCCAGCTGTCATTGTAGATAGGGTCTTTCCAGGTTTCCTCACACACCCTGAAAGAATTGTAAAGAATTTCCCTGTTTTTTGGTTTTGCTTTTGAAATTCCTTTTTAGAGTGGGTTTGAGCTGATTCTCGCTGCCATGTTCATGCCACTCTAGACACACTTGATTCCCTTATGGAGACATATCAATACATAGGTTTTAATATTCTTACTAGTCAGATATATTCATCTGTGGGAAATATGGGGTTTTGAGTCTCTTTCACTGAGGAAGGTGTAGGTCTTATCTATTCCAAAGTTGGTTTTGGAAACTGTCCCTGTGCTTATATCAAACTCTGGTTTTATGCATCACCCCACCTCTCCTTCCCCTTTATGCAGGCATAAGAGTGTTTTCTAAATGTGAGACTCTGTTCTCTTTCCTAACTCAGTTCACGTGTAGCCATGTTTACAGGATCTTCATAAGTGATATGTTATGATAAGTTTCTTTTTCTGTGTGACTTATTTCACTTAGAATCATCGTACCTGAATCCACTCACTTTGCTGCTACTGGTCTTATGACATTGATTTCATGGCTGAGGGATATTCCATCGTACGTAAGTACCACAATGTTTTGAACCATTTTTATATTTCCTGGGATATTTAAGGTGTACCCAAGTTGAGGTTCTTGTAGTCAGTGCAGCCCTAAATTTGGAGGTGGCTCTTTCTTATTGATTTTCAGTTTTCCCAAGGTATATTCCCTAGACTGGAAGTGGCCTTGGCTCTGTAGCTCTGTTGTTTACTTTTTTTAGGGAACACAATGCACTCCTCCAGTGAGGCAGTTGGCAATTTACATCCCGCCCATCAGCATAGCAAGGCTCCCTGTTCTCCAGGGCCTGACTTGCCTTTCTGGTTTTTACACATTTTGTGGATGTCCCTTTTGACCGGTGGGAAGTGATACTTCTTTGTAGTGCAGATTTGCATTGCCCGCTTGCTTGCTTGTCCAAAAAGGGCGTATGCGTTTTCTCCTGAATATATTCAGGAGAAAACGCATACGCCCTTTTTGGCCAAGTGCATCATTGTCCAAGTTGTGCCCCGCTTCCTGTGCTTTACAGGCGATTCCAACGTACCTCTTGAAATCTGTTTCCTGCTATTTTGCCTCGCTTTCAAGTCCGCCTCGTTGACTTCCCTCAACAGATTTTTGGACGATAGTTGTCCTTTATCACTCTGCCAGTTTGTGAATTGCTGTGCTGTTGAGCTCCATTTCTCAACTCGTTTTTTTGTGAGCTGAACTCAAGTCCAAAATTTTGGATCATGTCCTATACTGGTTCCCGGTGGGTGGCTGAAACTTTGGTTAATTCTTCTTCCTGCCGGGAAATTAGAGTGACATGTGCCCGTCCAAATGCCTAACAGCTACTCTCTCATGGGTTCTCCCTTGTCCCTTCCATCCTCTGCCAAATTGGGAACCTGTGCAAACCAGGAGGTTAAAGGGCCTGTCTCTCCAAGTTGGGAGATTGATAGTAAGGCAGTTGGAAAGTCAAACTGGAGCACCAGGAGAGGGACTATTCGTTGAGTTTTAGAAACCTTTCGTATTCACAGTGTGTCCATTCTCTAGGTTTCCTGTACATGTTATAGCTGTAGTAATATTCCCTTGAACCTGGAGAGTTGGGACCCATGGAATGGGGGCCATGCATTATTGCTTGAAAGGGTCTGCATTTGCTCACCCAATCTCACCAATCCTCTCAGTCCCAAGTGTCCAGCCTTATGCCACATCCAGCTGTCATTGTAGATAGGGTCTTTCCAGGTTTCCTCAGACACCCTGAAGGAATTGTAAAGAATTTCCCTGTTTTTTGGTTTTGCTTTTGAAATTCCTTTTTATAGTGGGATTGAGCTGATTCTCGCTGCCATGTTTATGCCACTCTAGACACACTTGATTCCCTTATGGAGTCATATCAATACATAGGTTTTAAGATTCTTACTAGTCAGATATATTCCTCTGCGGGAAATATGGGGTTTTGAGTCTCTTTCACTGAGGAAGGTGTAGGTCTTGTCTATTCCAAAGTTGGTTTTTGGAAAGGTCCCTGTGCTTATATCAAACTCTGGTTTTATGCATCACCCCACCTCTCCATCCCCTTAATGCAGGCATAAGAGTGTTTTCTAAATCTGAGACTCTGTACTCTTTCCTAACTCAGTTCACGTGTAGCCATGTTTACAGGATCTTCATAAGTGATATCTTATGATAAGTTTCTTTTTCTGTGTGACTTATTTCACTTAGAATCATCGTACCTGAATCCACTCACTTTGCTGCTACTGGTCTTATGACATTGATTTCATGGCTGAGGAATATTCCATCGTACGTAAGTACCACAATGTTTTGAACCATTTTTATATTTCCTGGGATATTTAAGGTGTACCCAAGTTGAGGTTCTTGTAGTCAGTGCAGCCCTAAATTTGGAGGTGGCTCTTTCTTATTGATTTTCAGTTTTCGCAAGGTATATTCCCTAGAATGGAAGTGGCCTTGGCTCTGTAGCTCTGTTGTTTACTTGTTTTAGTGAACACAATGCAATCCTCCAGTGAGGCAGTTGGCAATTTACATCCCGCCCATCAGCATAACAAGGCTCCCTGTTCTCCAGGGCCTGTCTTGCCTTTCTGGTTTTTACACATTTTGTGGATGTCCCTTTTGACCGGTGGGAAGTGATACTTCTTTGTAGTGCAGATTTGGATTGCCCGCTTGCTTGCTTGGCCAAAAAGGGCGTATGCGTTTTCTCCTGAATATATTCAGGAGAAAACGCATACACCCTTTTTGGCCAAGTGCATCATTGTCCAAGTTGTGCCCCTCTTCCTGTGCTTTACAGGCGATTCCAAGGTACCTCTTGAAATCTGTTTCCTGCTATTTTGCCTCGCTTTCAAGTCCGCCTCGTTGACTTCCCTCAACAGATTTTTGGACGATAGTTGTCCTTTATCACTCTGCCAGTTTGTGAATTGCTGTGCCGTTGAGCTCCATTTCTCAACTCGTTTTTTGTGAGCTGAACGCAAGTCCAAAATTTTGGATCATGTCCTATACTGGTTCCCGGTGGGTGGCTGAGACTTTGGTTAATTCTTCTTCCTGCCGGGAAATTAGAGTGACATGTGCCCGTCCAAATGCCTAACAGCTACTCTCTCATGGGTTCTCCCTCGTCCCTTCCATCCTCTGCCAAATTGGGAACCTGTGCAAACCAGGAGGTTAAAGGGCCTGTCTCTCCAAGTTGGGAGATTGATAGTAAGGCAGTTGGAAAGTCAAACTGGAACACCAGGAGAGGGACTATTCGTTGAGTTTTAGAAACCTTTCATATTCACAGTGTGTACATTCTCTAGGTTTCCTGTACATGTTATAGCTGTAGTAATATTCCCTTCAACCTGGAGAGTTGGGACCCATGGAATGGGGGCCATGCATTATTGCTTGAAAGGGTCTGCATTTGCTCACCCAATCTCACCAATCCTCTCAGTCCCAAGTGTCCAGCCTTATACCACATCCAGCTGTCATTGTAGATAGGGTCTTTCCAGGTTTCCTCAGACACCCTGAAGGAATTGTAAAGAATTTCCCTGTTTTTTGGTTTTGCTTTTGAAATTCCTTTTTAGAGTGGGTTTGAGCTGATTCTCGCTGCCATGTTTATGCCACTCTAGACACACTTGATTCCCTTATGGAGTCATATCAATACATAGGTTTTAAGATTCTTACTAGTCAGATATATTCCTCTGCGGGAAATATGGGGTTTTGAGTCTCTTTCACTGAGGAAGGTGTAGGTCTTGTCTATTCCAAAGTTGGTTTTTGGAACGGTCCCTGTGCTTATATCAAACTCTGGTTTTATGCATCACCCCACCTCTCCTTCCCCTTTATGCAGGCATAAGAGTGTTTTCTAAAAGTGAGACTCTGTTCTCTTTCCTAACTCAGTTCACGTGTAGCCATGTTTACAGGATCTTCATAAGTGATATCTTATGATAAGTTTCTTTTTCTGTGTGACTTATTTCACTTAGAATCATCGTACCTGAATCCACTCACTTTGCTGCTACTGGTCTTATGACATTGATTTCATGGCTGAGGGATATTCCATCGTACGTAAGTACCACAATGTTTTGAACCATTTTTATATTTCCTGGGATATTTAAGGTGTACCCAAGTTGAGGTTCTTGTAGTCAGTGCAGTCCTAAATTTGGAGGTGGCTCTTTCTTATTGATTTTCAGTTTTCCCAAGGTATATTCCCTAGACTGGAAGTGGCCTTGGCTCTGTAGCTCTGTTGTTTCCTTGTTTTAGGGAACACAAGGCACTCCTCCAGTGAGGCAGGTAGCAATTTACATCCCGCCCATCAGCATAACAAGGCTCCCTGTTCTCCAGGGCCTGTCTTGCCTTTCTGGTTTTTACACATTTGTGGATGTCCCTTTTGACCGGTGGGAAGTGATACTTCTTTGTAGTGCAGATTTGCATTGCCTGCTTGCTTGCTTGGCCAAAAAGGGCGTATGCGTTTTCTCCTGAATATATTCAGGAGAAAACGCATACGCCCTTTTTGGCCAAGTGCATCATTGTCCAAGTTGTGCCCCTCTTCCTGTGCTTTACAGGCGATTCCAAGGTACCTCTTGAAATCTGTTTCCTGCTATTTTGCCTCGCTTTCAAGTCCACCTCGTTGACTTCCCTCAACAGATTTTTGGACGATAGTTGTCCTTTATCACTCTGCCAGTTTGTGAATTGCTGTGCCGTTGAGCTCCATTTCTCAACTCGTTTTTTGTGAGCTGAACGCAAGTCCAAAATTTTGGATCATGTCCTATACTGGTTCTCGGTGGGTGGCTGAGACTTTGGTTAATTCTTCTTCCTGCCGGGAAATTAGAGTGACATGTGCCCATCCAAATGCCTAACAGCTACTCTCTCATGGGTTCTCCCTCGTCCCTTCCATCCTCTGCCAAATTGGTAACGTGTGCAAACCAGAAGGTTAAAGGGCCTGTCTCTCCAAGTTGGGAGATTGATAGTAAGGCAGTTGGAAAGTCAAATTGGAGCACCAGGAGAGGGACTATTCGTTGAGTTTTAGAAACCTTTCGTATTCACAGTGTGTCCATTCTCTATGTTTCCTGTACATGTTATAGCTGTAGTAATATTCCCTTGAACCTGGAGAGTTGGGACCCATGGAATGGGGGCCATGCATTATTGCTTGAAAGGGTCTGCATTTGCTCACCCAATCTCACCAATCCTCTCAGTCCCAAGTGTCCAGCCTTATGCCACATCCAGCTGTCATTGTAGATAGGGTCTTTCCAGGTTTCCTCAGACACCCTGAAGGAATTGTAAAGAATTTCCCTGTTTTTTGGTTTTGCTTTTGAAATTCCTTTTTAGAGTGGGTTTGAGCTGATTCTCGCTGCCATGTTTATGCCACTCTAGACACACTTGATTCCCTTATGGAGTCATATCAATACATAGGTTTTAAGATTCTTACTAGTCAGATATATTCTTCTGCGGGAAATATGGGGTTTTGAGTCTCTTTCACTGAGGAAGGTGTAGGTCTTGTCTATTCCAAAGTTCGTTTTTGGAACGGTCCCTGTGCTTATATCAAACTCTGGTTTTATGCATCACCCCACCTCTCCTTCCCCTTTATGCAGGCATAAGAGTGTTTTCTAAAAGTGAGACTCTGTTCTCTTTCCTAACTCAGTTCACGTGTAGCCATGTTTACAGGATCTTCATAAGTGATATCTTATGATAAGTTTCTTTTTCTGTGTGACTTATTTCACTTAGAATCATCGTACCTGAATCCACTCACTTTGCTGCTACTGGTCTTATGACATTGATTTCATGGCTGAGGGATATTCCATCGTACGTAAGTACCACAATGTTTTGAACCATTTTTATATTTCCTGGGATATTTAAGGTGTACCCAAGTTGAGGTTCTTGTAGTCAGTGCAGCCCTAAATTTGGAGGTGGCTCTTTCTTATTGATTTTCAGTTTTTGCAAGGTATATTCCCTAGACTGGAAGTGGCATTGGCTCTGTAGCTCTGTTGTTTACTTGTTTTAGGGAACACAATGCACTCCTCCAGTGAGGCAGTTGGCAATTTACATCCCGCCCATCAGCATAACAAGGCTCCCTGTTCTCCAGGGCCTGTCTTGCCTTTCTGGTTTTTACACATTTTGTGGATGTCCCTTTTGACCGTTGGGAAGTGATACTTCTTTGTAGTGCAGATTTGCATTGCCCGCTTGCTTGCTTGGCCAAAAAGGGCGTATGCGTTTTCTCCTGAATATATTCAGGAGAAAACGCATACGCCCTTTTTGGCCAAGTCCATCATTGTCCAAGTTGTGCCCCTCTTCCTGTGCTTTACAGGCGATTCCAAGGTACCTCTTGAAATCTGTTTCCTGCTATTTTGCCTCGCTTTCAAGTCCGCCTCGTTGACTTCCCTCAACAGATTTTTGGACGATAGTTGTCCTTTATCACTCTGCCAGTTTGTGAATTGCTGTGCCGTTGAGCTCCATTTCTCAACTCGTTTTTTGTGAGCTGAACGCAAGTCCAAAATTTTGGATCATGTCCTATACTGGTTCCCGGTGGGTGGCTGAGACTTTGGTTAATTCTTCTTCCTGCCGGGAAATTAGAGTGACATGTGCCCGTCCACATGCCTAACAGCTACTCTCTCATGGGTTCTCCCTCGTCCCTTCCATCCTCTGCCAAATTGGGAACCTGTGCAAACCAGGAGGTTAAAGGGCCTGTCTCTCCAAGTTGGGAGATTGATAGTAAGGCAGTTGGAAAGTCAAACTGGAGCACCAGGAGAGGGACTATTCATTGAGTTTTAGAAACCTTTCGTATTCACAGTGTGTACATTCTCTAGGTTTCCTGTACATGTTATAGCTGTAGTAATATTCCCTTGAACCTGGAGAGTTGGGACCCATGGAATGGGGGCCATGCATTATTGCTTGAAAGGGTCTGCATTTGCTCACCCAATCTCACCAATCCTCTCAGTCCCAAGTGTCCAGCCTTATGCCACATCCAGCTGTCATTGTAGATAGGGTCTTTCCAGGTTTCCTCAGACACCCTGAAGGAATTGTAAAGAATTTCCATGTTTTTTGGTTTTGCTTTTGAAATTCATTTTTAGAGTGGGTTTGAGCTGATTCTCGCTGCCATGTTTATGCCACTGTAGACACACTTGATTCCCTTATGGAGTCATATAAATACATAGATTTTAAGATTCTTACTAGTCAGATATATTCCTCTGCGGTAAATATGGGGTTTTGAGTCTCTTTCCCTAAGGAAGGTATAGGTCTTGTCTATTCCAAAGTTGGTTTTTGAAACGGTCCCTGTGCTTATATCAAACTCTGGTGTTATGCATCACCCCACCTCTCCTTCCCCTTTATGCAGGCATAAGAGTGTTTTCTAAATGTGAGACTCTGTTCTCTTTCCTAACTCAGTTCACGTGTAGCCATGTTTACAGGATCTTCATAAGTGATATCTTATGATAAGTTTCTTTTTCTGTGTGACTTATTTCACTTAGAATCATCGTACCTGAATCCACTCACTTTGCTGCTACTGGTCTTATGACATTGATTTCATGGCTGAGGGAATTTCCATCGTACGTAAGTACCATAATGTTTGGAACCATTTTTATATTTCCTGGGATATTTAAGGTGTACCCAAGTTGAGGTTCTTGTAGTCAGTGCAGCCCTGAATTCGGAGGTGGGTCTTTCTTATTGATTTTCAGTTTTCCCAAGGTATATTCCCTAGACTGGAAGTGGCCTTGGCTCTGTAGCTCTGTTGTTTACTTGTTTTAGGGAACACAATGCACTCCTCCAGTGAGGCAGTTGGCAATTTACATCCCGCCCATCAGCATAGCAAGGCTCCCTGTTCTCCAGGGCCTGTCTTGCCTTTCTGGTTTTTACACATTTTGTGGATGTCCCTTTTGACCGGTGGGAAGTGATACTTCTTTGTAGTGCAGATTTGCATTGCCTGCTTGCTTGCTTGGCCAAAAAGGGCGTATGAGTTTTCTCCTGAATATATTCAGGAGAAAACGCATACGCCCTTTTTGGCCAAGTGCATCATTGTCCAAGTTGTGCCCCTCTTCCTGTGCTTTACAGGCGATTCCAAGGTACCTCTTGAAATCTGTTTCCTGCTATTTTGCCTCGCTTTCAAGTCCGCCTCGTTGACTTCTCTCAACAGATTTTTGGACGATAGTTGTCCTTTATCACTCTGCCTGTTTGTGAATTGCTGTGCCCCTGAGCTCCATTTCTCAACTCGTTTTTTGTGAGCTGAACGCAAGTCCAAAATTTTGGATCATGTCCTATACTAGTTCCCGGTGGGTGGCTGAGACTTTGGTTAATTCTTCTTCCTGCCGGGAAATTAGAGTGACATGTGCCCGTCCAAATGCCTAACAGCTACTCTCTCATGGGTTCTCCCTCGTCCCTTCCATCCTCTGCCAAATTGGGAACCTGTGCAAACCAGGAGGTTAAAGGGCCTGTCTCTCCAAGTTGGGAGATTGATAGTAAGGCAGTTGGAAAGTCAAACTGGAGTACCAGGAGAGGGATTATTCGTTGAGTTTTAGAAACCTTTCGTATTCACAGTGTGTACATTCTCTAGGTTTCCTGTACATGTTATAGCTGTAGTAATATTCCCTTCAACCTGGAGAGTTGGGCCCCATGGAATGGGGGCCATGCATTATTGCTTGAAAGCGTCTGCATTTGCTCACCCAATCTCACCAATCCTCTCAGTCCCAAGTGTCCAGCCTTATGCCACATCCAGCTGTCATTGTAGATAGGGTCTTTCCAGGTTTCCTCAGACACCCTGAAAGAATTGTAAAGAATTTCCCTGTTTTTTGGTTTTGCTTTTGAAATTCCTTTTTAGAGTGGGTTTGAGCTGATTCTCGCTGCCATGTTTATGCCACTGTAGACACACTTGATTCCCTTATGGAGTCATATAAATACATAGATTTTAAGATTCTTACTAGTCAGATATATTCCTCTGCGGGAAATATGGGGTTTTGAGTCTCTTTCACTAAGGAAGGTATAGGTCTTTTCTATTCCAAAGTTGGTTTTTGAAACGGTCCCTGTGCTTATATCAAACTCTGGTGTTATGCATCACCCCACCTCTCCTTCCCCTTTATGCAGGCATAAGAGTGTTTTCTAAATGTGAGACTCTGTTCTCTTTCCTAACTCAGTTCACGTGTAGCCATGTTTACAGGATCTTCATAAGTGATATCTTATGATAAGTTTATTTTTCTGTGTGACTTATTTCACTTAGAATCATCGTACCTGAATCCACTCACTTTGCTGCTACTGGTCTTATGACATTGATTTCATGGCTGAGGGATATTCCATCGTACGTAAGTACCACAATGTTTTGAACCATTTTTATATTTCCTGGGATATTTAAGGTGTACCCAAGTTGAGGTTCTTGTAGTCAGTGCAGCCCTAAATTTGGAGGTGGCTCTTTCTTATTGATTTTCAGTTTTCCCAATGTATATTCCCTAGACTGGAAGTGGCCTTGGCTCTGTAGCTCTGTTGTTTACTTGTTTTAGGGAACACAATGCACTCCTCCAGTGAGGCAGTTGGCAATTTACATCCCGCCCATCAACATAGCAAGGCTCCCTGTTCTCCAGGGCCTGTCTTGCCTTTCTGGTTTTTACACATTTTGTGGATGTCCCTTTTGACCGGTGGGAAGTGATAATTCTTTGTAGTGCAGATTTGCATTGCCCGCTTGCTTGCTTGTCCAAAAAGGGCGTATGCGTTTTCTCCTGAATATATTCAGGAGAAAACGCATACGCCATTTTTGGCCAAGTGCATCATTGTCCAAGTTGTGCCCCGCTTCCTGTGCTTTACAGACGATTCCAACGTACCTCTTGAAATCTGTTTCCTGCTATTTTGCCTCGCTTTCAAGTCCGCCTCGTTGACTTCCCTCAACAGATTTTTGGACGATAGTTGTCCTTTATCACTCTGCCAGTTTGTGAATTGCTGTGCCCCTGAGCTTCATTTCTCAACTCGTTTTTTGTGAGCTGAACGCCAGTACAAAATTTTGGATCATGTCCTATACTGGTTCCCGGTGGGTTGCTGAGACTTTGGTTAATTCTTCTTCCTGCCGGGAAATTAGAGTGACATGTGCCCGTCCAAATGCCTAACAGCTACTCTCTCATGGGTTCTCCCTCGTCCCTTCCATCCTCTGCCAAATTGGGAACCTCTGCAAACCAGGAGGTTAAAGGGCCTGTCTCTCCAAGTTGGGAGATTGATAGTAAGGCAGTTGGAAAGTCAAACTGGAGCACCAGGAGAGGGACTATTCGTTGAGTTTTAGAAACCTTTCGTATTCACAGTGTGTACATTCTCTAGGTTTCCTGTACATGTTATAGCTGTAGTAATATTCCCTTGAACCTGGAGAATTGGGACCCATGGAATGGGGGCCATGCATTATTGCTTGAAAGTGTCTGCATTTGCTCACCCAATCTCACCAATCCTCTCAGTCCCAAGTGTGCAGCCTTATGCCACATACAGCTGTCATTGTAGATAGGGTCTTTCCAGGTTTCCTCAGACACCCTGAAGGAATTGTAAAGAATTTCCCTGTTTTTTGGTTTTGCTTTTGAAATTCCTTTTTAGAGTGGGTTTGAGCTGATTCTCGCTGCCATGTTTATGCCACTCTAGACACACTTGATTCCCTTATGGAGTCATATCAATACATAGGTTTTAAGATTCTTACTAGTCAGATATATTCCTCTGCGGGAAATATGGGGTTTTGAGAATCTTTCACTGAGGAAGGTGTAGGTCTTGTCTATTCCAAAGTTGGTTTTTGGAAAGGTCCCTGTGCTTATATCAAACTCTGGTTTTATGCATCACCCCACCTCTCCATCCCCTTAATGCAGGCATAAGAGTGTTTTCTAAAAGTGAGACTCTGTTCTCTTTCCTAACTCAGTTCACGTGTAGCCATGTTTACAGGCTCTTCATAAGTGATATCTTATGATAAGTTTCTTTTTCTGTGTGACTTATTTCACTTAGAATCATCGTACCTGAATCCACTCACTTTGCTGCTACTGGTCTTATGACGTTGATTTCATGGCTGAGGGATATTCCATCGTACGTAAGTACCACAATGTTTTGAACCATTTTTATATTTCCTGCGATATTTAAGGTGTACCCAAGTTGAGGTTCTTGTAGTCAGTGCAGCCCTAAATTTGGAGGTGGCTCTTTCTTATTGATTTTCAGTTTTCCCACGGTATATTCCCTAGACTGGAAGTGGCCTTGGCTCTGTAGCTCTGTTGTTTACTTGTTTTAGGGAACACAATGCACTCCTCCAGTGAGGCAGTTGGCAATTTACATCCCGCCCATCAGCATAACAAGGCTCCCTGTTCTCCAGGGCCTGTCTTGCCTTTCTGGTTTTTACCCATTTTTTGGCTGTCGCTTTTGACCGGTGGGAAGTGATACTTCTTTGTAGTGCAGATTTGCATTGCCTGCTTGCTTGCTTGGCCAAAAAGGGCGTATGCGTTTTCTCCTGAATATATTCAGGCGAAAACGCATACGCCCTTTTTGGCCAAGTGCATCATTGTCCAAGTTGTGCCCCTCTTCCTGTGCTTTACAGGCGAT
Organism: Mesoplodon densirostris; assembly: GCF_025265405.1. Lineage (NCBI taxonomy): Eukaryota > Metazoa > Chordata > Mammalia > Artiodactyla > Ziphiidae > Mesoplodon > Mesoplodon densirostris. The sequence goes on along the minus strand of NW_026778195.1, from coordinate 7,864,495 downwards.
TCCAAGGTACCTCTTGAAATCTGTTTCCTGCTATTTTGCCTCGCTTTCAAGTCCGCCTCGTTGACTTCCCTCAACAGATTTTAGGACGATAGTTTTCCTTTATCACTCTGCCAGTTTGTGAATTGCTGTGCCCCTGAGCTCCATTTCTCAACTCGTTTTTTGGGAGCTGAACGCAAGTCCAAAATTTTGGATCATGTCCTATACTGGTTCCAGGTGTGTGGCTGAGACTTTGGTTAATTCTTCTTCCTGCCGGGAAATTAGAGTGACATGTGCCCGTCCAAATGCCTAACAGCTACTCTCTCATGGGTTCTCCCTCGTCCCTTCCATCCTCTGCCAAATTGGAAACCTGTGCAAACCAGGAGGTTGAAGGGCCTGTCTCTCCAAGTTGGGAGATTGATAGTAAGGCAGTTGGAAAGTCAAACTGGAGCACCAGGAGAGGGAATATTCGTTGAGTTTTAGAAACCTTTCGTATTCACAGTGTGTACATTCTCTAGGATTCCTGTACATGTTATAGCTGTAGTAATATTCCCTTCAACCTGGAGAGTTGAGACCCATGAAATGGGGGCCATGCATTATTGCTTGAAAGGGTCTGCATTTGCTCACCCAATCTCACCAATCCTCTCAGTCCCAAGTGTCCAGCCTTATGCCACATCCAGCTCTCATTGTAGATAGGGTCTTTCCAGGTTTCCTCAGACACCCTGAAGGAATTGTAAAGAATTTCCCTGTTTTTTGGTTTAGCTTTTGAAATTCCTTTTTAGAGTGGGTTTGAGCTGATTCTCGCTCCCATGTTTATGCCACTCTAGACACACTTGATTCCCTTATGGAGACATATCAATACATAGGTTTTAAGATTCTTACTAGTCAGATATATTCCTCTGTGGGAAATATGGGGTTTTGAGTCTCTTTCACTGAGGAAGGTGTAGGTCTTGTCTATTCCAAAGTTGGTTTTTGGAAAGGTCCCTGTGCTTATATCAAACTCTGGTTTTATGCATCACCACACCTCTCCTTCCCCTTTATGCAGGCATAGGAGTGTTTTCGAAATGTGAGACTCTGTTCTCTTTCCTAACTCAGTTCACGTGTAGCCATGTTTACAGGATCTTCATAAGTGATATCTTATGATAAGTTTCTTTTTCTGTGTGACTTATTTCACTTAGAATCATCGTACCTGAATCCACTCACTTTGCTGCTACCGGTCTTATGACATTGATTTCATGGCTGAGGGATATTCCATCGTACGTAAGTACCAGAATGTTTTGAACCATTTTTATATTTCCTGGGATATTTAAGGTGTACCCAAGTTGAGGTTCTTGTAGTCAGTGCAGCCCTAAATTTGGAGGTGGCTCTTTCTTATTGATTTTCAGTTTTCCCAAGGTATATTCCCTAGACTGGAAGTGGCCTTGGCTCTGTAGCTCTGTTGTTTACTTCTTTTAGGGAACACAATGCACTCCTCCAGTGAGGCAGTTGGCAATTTACATCCCGCCCATCCGCATAACAAGGCTCCCTGTTCTCCAAGGCCTGTCTTGCCTTTCTGGGTTTTAGACATTTTGTGGATGTCCCTTTTGACCGGTGGGAAGTGATACTTCTTTGTAGTGCAGATTTGCATTGCCCGCTTGCTTGCTTGGCCAAAAAGGGCGTATGCGTTTTCTCCTGAATATATTCAGGAGAAAACACATACGCCCTTTTTGGCCAAGTGCATCATTGTCCAAGTTGTGCCCCTCTTCCTGTGCTTTACAGGCGATTCCAAGGTACCTCTTGAAATCTGTTTCCTGCTATTCGGCCTTGCTTTCAAGTCCGCATCGGTGCCTTCCCTCAACAGATTTTTGGATGATAGTTGTACTTTATAATCTGCCAGTTTGTGAATTGCTGTGCCCCTGAGGTCCAGTTTTCAACTCGTTTTTTGTGAGCTGAACGCAAGTCCAAAATATTGCTTCACGACCTATGCTGGTACATAGTGCGTTGTTGAGACTTTGGGTAATTCTTGCTTCCGGCGGGGAAATTAGAGTGACATGTGCCCGTCCAAATGCCTAACAGCTACTCTCTCATTGGTTCTCCCTCTTCCCTTTCATCCTCTGCCAATTTGGCAACCTGTGAGAAGCAGGAGGTTAAAGTGGCAGTCTCTCCAACTTGGGAGATTGATAGTAATGCAGTTGGAAATTCAAACCGGAGCACCAGGAGAGGGACTATTCGTTGAGTTTTAGAAACCTTTCGTATTCACAGTGTGTCCATTCTCTAGGTTTCCCGGACATGTTATACCTGTAGTAATATTCCCTTCAACCAGCAGATTTGGGACCAATGGAATGGGTGCCACTCATTATTGCTTTAAAGGGTCTGCATTTGCTCACCCAATCTCTTCAATCCTCTCAGTCCCAAGTGTCCAGCCTTATGCCACATCCAGCTGTCATTGTAGATAGGGTCATTCCCGGTTTCATCAGAGACCCTGAAGGAATTGTAAGAAATTTCCCTGTTTTTTTGTTTTGTTTTTGAAATTCCTTTTTATAGTGAGTTTGTGCTGATTCTCACTGCCATGTTTATGCCAGTCTAGACACACTTGTTTCCCTTATGGAGACATATCAATACATAGGTATTAAGATTCTTACTAGTAAGATATATTACTCTGTGGTGAATATGAGGTGTTGAGTCCCTTTCATTGAGGGAGGAGTAGGTCTTGTCTATTATATATTTGGTTTTTGGAACGGTACATGTACTAATATCAAACTCTGCTTTTATGCATCACCCCACCTCTCCTTCCCCCTTAAGAAGGCATAAGGGTGTTTTCTAAATGTGAGACTCTCTTTTCTTTCCTAACTCAGTTCATGTGTAGCCATGTTTACAGGATCTTCATAAGTGATATCTAATGATAAGTTTCTTTTTCTGTGTGACTTATTTCACTTAGAATCATCGTACCTGAATCCAGTCATTTTGCTGCTACTGGCCTTATGACATTGATTTTATGGCTCAGGGATATTCCATCATACGTAAGTACCACAATTTCCTGAACCATTTTTGTCTTTCCTGGGATATTAAAGTGTACCCAAGTTGAGGTTTTTGTAAGCAGTGCTGCCCTGAATTTTTGTGTGGATCTGTCTTATTGATTTTCAGTTTTCCCAAGGTATATTCCCTAGATTGGAAGTGCCCTTGGCTCCATAGCTTTGTTGTTTACTTGTTTTAGGGAACACAATGCACTCCTCCAGTGAGGCAGTTGGCAATTTACATCCCGCCCATCAGCCTTACAAGGCTCCCTGTTCTCCAGGGCCTGTCTTGACTTTCTGGTTTTTACACATTTTGCGGATGTCCTGTTTGACCAGTGTGAAGTGATACTTCATTGTAGTGCAGATTTGCATTGCCCGCTTGCTTGCTTGTCTGAAAAGGGCATATGCGTTTTCTCCTGAATATATTCACGTGAAATCCCATATGCCCTTTATGGCCATTTCCATAATTTTTGAAGTTGTGATGCTTTTCCTGTGTTTAAAGGCCATTCCAATGTACCTCTTGAAATCTGTTTCATGCCATTCTGCCTCATTTTCACTTCCGCCTCGTGTCTTTCCGTCAACAGATTTTTGGAAGACAGTAGTCCTTTATAACTCTGCAGGTTAGTGAATTGCTGTGGCCCTGAGCTCCATTTTTCAACTTGAGTTTTTGTTAGCTGACCGCAGATCCACAATTTTGCTTCTGGAACTATACTGGTTCTGGGGGGGCAGGCTGAGACTTTGGTTAATTCCTCTTCATGACGGGAAATTAGAGTGACATGTGGCCATCCAAATGCCTACAGCTACTCTCTCTTTGGTTCTCTCTCTTCCCTTATATCATCTGCAGAATTTGCCAACTGTGTGAACCATGAGGTTATAGGGGCTGACTCTCCAAGTTGTGAGAGTGATAGTAAAGCAGTTGGAATGTCAAACTGGAGCACAAGGAGAGAAAAAAGTAGTAGAGTTTTAGAAACCTTTCACCATAAGTCGGTTTCCATTCTCTAGGTTCCCATACATGTTATAACTGTAGTGATATTCCCTTCTACCTGGAGAGATGGGAACCATCGAATGGGTGGCAGGCATTATTGCTTTAAAGGGTCTGCATTTTTTCACCCAATCTCACCAATCCTCTCAGTCCCAAGTGACCAGCCTTATGCCACATCCAGCTGTCATTGTAGATAGGGTCATTCCAGGTTTCATCAGAACCCCTGAAGGTATTGTGTAAGAATTTTACTGTTTTTATCTTTTGTTTTGAAATTCATTTTTATAGTGGGTTTGAGCTGATTCTCACTGCCATGTTTATGTCATTCTAGACACACTTCGTTCACTTATGGAGACATATCAATACATAGGTGTTAAAATTCTTAGTAGTCAGATATATTTCTCTGCGGGGAATAGATATGTTGAGTTCCGTTCACTGAGGAAGGAGTAGGGCTTGTCTCTTCTGTTTTTGGATTATGGAACATTACCTGTGCTAATATCAAACTTTTGTTTTGTGCATCTCCCCACCTCTCTTTCCCCTTAAGCAAGCCTTAGAGTGTTTTCTAAATCTGAAACTCTGTTCTCTTCCCTAATTCAGTTCATATGTAGCCATGTTTACATTCCCTTCATAAGTGATATCTTATGTCAGAATGCACTATGGCTCTTGTCATAATAATGCTCCATGACGCCTGTCATCACCATGCTCCATGCCCTGGTTATCACAAAGCTCCATGTCCCTTGTCATCACAATTCTCCACATCCTTGACATCACAATGCTACAGGACACTTCTCATCACAATGTTACATGCTCTTGTCATCACAATTCTCCATGCACTTGACCTTGCAATGCTCCATGCACTTGTCATCACAATGCTCCAAGCACTTGTCATCACAATGCTCCATGACCCCTGTCATCACAATTCTCCATGCACTTGACCTTGCAATGCTCCATGCACTTGTCATCACAATGCTCCATGCACTTGTCATCACAATGCTCCATGACCCCTGTCATCACAATGCTCCATGAAACCTGTCATCACAGTGCTTCATGCCCCTTGTCATTACAGTGCTCCATGATGCTCGACATCACAATTACCCAAGGTCTTCTCATCACAATGCTCCACGGTTTTGCCATCACCATGCTCCATGCCTTGTCATCTCAAAGCTCAATGTCCCTTGTCCTCAAAATTCTTCATGTCCTTGTCATTACAATGCTCCTTGGCACTTCACATAACAATGTTATATGCTCTTGTCATCACAATACTCCATTCACTTGTCACAGCATTGCTCCATGACCCCTGTCATAGGAAGCTCCATGCGATTTTCATCACAATGTTTCACGACCTGGACATTAAAATTATCAATGTCCCTTGATATAACAATGCTCCATGCCCTTGTCATCACAATGCTCCTTTACTTTGTCACAACAATCCTCCATGACACCTGGCATCACAATGATCCATGATATTGTCATCAAACTGGAACATGACATATTTCATCACAATGCTCACTGACAACTTACTTCACAATAATCCATGACCTTGTTATCACAGTGCTCCATGCCCTTGTCATCACAATGTGCCATGCCCACTCTTATCACAATAATCCATGAAACTTGTCAGACTAATGCTCCATGCCACTTTTCATCTCAATGCCCCATGAACGCTGTCATCACAATGCACCATGCCCATCATAATAATACTTCAGGCTATTGTCATCACAATGAAATCAAAATGATCCATGACCTCTGTCAACACAATGCTCCAAACCCTTGTGACCACAATGTTCCATAACACTTGTCATCACAATGCCCCATGACGCTGTTCAGCACAATTATCCATGGTCTTCTCATCACAATGCACCATGTCCTTGTCATCAAAATGCTCCATGACTGGTCAGCAGAAAGCTCCATGACCCCTGGCATCACAATGCTAAATGTCATTGTCATCACAATGCTACATGAACCCTCTCATAACATTGCTCTATGCCCTTGTAATCACGAAGCTCCATGACACTTGTCATCATAATGCTCGATGCCGTTCTCATCACAATGCTCCATGCCTTTGTCATTACACTCCTGCATGACGAATGTATCATAGTGTTCCGTACCCTTGTCATCACAATGCTCCATGCCCACTCTCATCACAAAAATCCATGAAATATTTCAGACCAATGTTCCATGCCCTTCTCATCACAATGCTCCATTACCTCCGTCATAAAAATGCACCATGAACCCTGCCATCACAATGTTCCACGGCCTAGTCTTCACAATGTTCCATGACTCTTGTCATCACAATGCTGAAAACCACTGTAATCACAATGCTCCATGCCCTTCTCATCACAAAACTCCATGACGCATGTCATCAGAATGTTCCATGGCCTTCTCATCACAATGCTCCTTGCCCTTGTCATCACAATGCTCCAAGACCCTTGTAAACACAATGCTCCATGCCCCTTTTCATCTCAATGCTCCATGAACCCTGTCATCACAATGCATGATGCCCATCATCATAATACTTCATTTATTGTCATCACAATGAAATCAGTATTCTCCATGACCTCTGACATCATAATGCTCCAAACCCTTGTGATCACAATGTTCCATAAAACTTATCATCACAGCACCACATGAGGCTCATCATCACAATTATCCATGGTCTTCTCATCACAATGCTCCATGATCTTTGTCATCACGATGCTCAATACACTTGTCATCACAATGCTCCCTGACACTTGTCGTCAGTATTCTCCTTGAACCCTGTCATGACAAGGCTCCATGCATTTTTCATCACAATAATCCATGCCCTTTTCATCACAATGCTCCAAGATCCCTGTAATCACAATGCTTCTTGGCCTTGTCATCAAAAAGCTCCATGAGGCATGTCATCAGAATGTTTCCTGGCATTCTCATCACAATGCGCCATGCCCTTGTCATCACAATGCTCCATGACCACTTTCATCACAATAATCCATGAACATTTTCAGCCCAATTCTCCAAGACCTTCTCTTCACAATGCACCATGCCCACTCTCATCACAATAATCTTTGAAACTTGTCAGACCAATGCTCCATGCCACTGTCATCACAATGCTCCATGCCCTTGTCATCACAATGCTCCATGACCCCTGTCATCACAATGCTCCGTGACTCCAGTCATCACAATGCTTCATAACGTTTTTCATCACACTGGTCCATGCCCGCGTCATCACAAGGCTCTGTGACCTTTGTAACCACAATGCTCCATGCCCCTTTTCATCTCAATGCTCCATGAAATCTGTCATCACAATGCTCCAAGACCCTTGTAATCACAATGCTCCATGCCCCTTTTCATCTTAGTGCTCCATGAACCCTGTCATCACAATGCACCATACCCATCATCATAATGCTTCACGCTGTTGTCATCACAAAGAAATCAATATTCTGCATGACCTCTGTCATCATAATGCTCCAAACCCTTGTGATCACAATGTTGCATAACACATATCATCACAACACCCCATGACGCTCATCATCACAATTATCCATGGTCTTCTCATCACAATGCTCCAATATCTTGTCATCACAATTCTCAATACATTTGTCATCACAATGCTCCCTGACACTTGTCGTCAGTATGCTCCTTGAACCCTGTCATGACAAGGCTCCATGCCTTTTTCATCACAATGATCCATGACCATTTCATAATAATCCTCCAAGGTCCCTGTAATCACAATGCTCCATGCCCTTGTCATCACAAAACTCCATGACGCATGTCATCAGAATGCTCCATGGCCTTCTCATCACAATGCTCTATGCCCTAGTCATCACAATGCTCCTTGACCCCTGTAAGCACAATGCTCCATGCCCCTTTTCATCAGAATGCTCCATGAGACTTGCCATCACAAGTCTCCATGGTCTTCTCATCACAATGTTCCAGGACCTTTTCATCACCATGATCCATTCCCTTGTCATCACAATTCTTCAAGATCCCTGTCATCACAGTAATCCATGAACATTTTCAGCCCAGTGCTCCACGACCTTCTCATCACAATGCTCCATTGCAAATATCATCACAATGCTCCATGACCACAGTCATCACAACACTCCATGACACCCGACAAAACAATGATCCGGGATTCTTGTCATCACAATGCTCCATTCCCTTATCGTCACAATGCTCCATGACACCTGTAATCACAACTCTCCATGAACATTTTCAGCCCAGTGCTCCATGACCCTTGTCATCACAATGATCCATGCCCTTTTCATCACAATGCTCCATGACCTTTGTCATCACAATTCTCAATACACTTGTCATCACAATGCTCCCTGACACTTGTCGTCAGAATGCTCCTTGAAACCTGTCACGAAAAGGCTCCATGCCATTTTCATCACAAAGCCCCATGCCCTTTTCATCCCAATGCTACATGCCATTGTCATCAAAATACTCCACAAGCTTGTCATCAGAATGCTCCATGACCCTTGTCATCACAATTCTCCATGCACTTGTTAGCACAATGCTCCCTGACACTTGTCATCACAATGCTCCAAGCCATTGTCATCACAATGCTCCATTACCTTTGTGATCAAAATCCTCAATGGAAGTTTACATCACAATGCTCCATGCCATTGTCATCACAGTGGGCCATTACATATATTATCACAATGCTCCCTGACACCTCTCTTTACAATACTGCATTCCCTGGTCATCACAATGCTCCCTGCCGTTCTCATCACAATGCACCACACCCTTGTCATCAAAATGCTCCATGACCTTTGTCATCACAAAGCTCCATGACCCTTGGCATCACAATGCTCCATGTCATTGTCATCACAATGCTCCATGAACCCTCTCATCACATTGCTCCATGCCCTTGTCATCACAAAGCTCCATGGCACTTGTCATCACAATGCTCGATGCCCTTCTCATCACAATGCTCCATGCTCTTGTCATTACAATCCTCCATGACCCATGTATCACAGTGTACCGTGCCCTTGTCATCACAATTCGCCATGCCCACTCTCATCACAATAATCCATGAAACATTTCAGACCAATGCTCAATTCACTTCTCATCACAATGCTCCATTACCTCTGTCATAACAAGCTCCATGACCACTGCCATCACAATGTTCCACGGCCTTGTCATCACAAGGCTCCAGGACCCTTGTGAGCACAATGCTCCAAGACACCTGTAATCACAATGCTCCATGCCCTAGTCATAACAAAGTTCCATGATGCATGTCATCAGAATATTCCATGGCCTTCTCCTCAAAATGCTCCATGCCCTTGTCATCACAATGCTCCAAGACCCAAGTAATCACAATGCTCCATGCCCCTTTTCATCAGAATGCTCCATGAGACTTGTCATCACAAGTCTCCATGTTCATCTCATAAAAATGCTCCAGGATCTTGTCATCACCATGCTCCATTCCCTTGTCATCCCAATGCTCCATGACCCATGTCATCACAATACTCCATGAAAATTTTCAGCACAATTCTCCATGACATTCTCATCACAATGCTCCATGACCAATATCATCACAATGCTCCAAGACCAGTGTCATCAACACACTCCATCACACCTGACAACACAATGATCCGGGACTCTTGTCATCACAATTCTCCAAGACCGCTGTAATAACAATGCTCCATGACCCCTTTCATCACAATACTCCATGAACATTTTCAGCCCTATGCTCCATGACCCTTGTCATCACAATGATCCATGCCCATGTTATCCCAATGTTCCATGACCCATGTATTCACAATGCTCCATGACGCTTGTCATCACAGTGCTCCATGACACCTGTCATCACAATGCTCCATGCCTTTGTCAGCAAAATGTACATGACCTTGTCATTACAATGCTCTATGCACTTGTCATCACAATACTCCATTTCCATTGTCATCACAATCCTCCATGAACTTTGGGTCACATTGCTTCATGCCCTTGTCATCACAATGCTCCATGCTCCTTGAAATCAAAATGATCCATGACCTCTGTCATCACAATGCTCCAAACCCTTGTGATCACAATGTTCCATAACACTTGTCCTCACAACGCTCCATGATGCCTGTCATCACAATAATCCATGCCCATTTCATCACAATGCTCCATGACCTTTGTCATCACAATTCTCAATACACTTGTCATCACAATGCTCCCTGACACTTGTTGTCAGAATGCTCCTTGAATCCTGTCACGAAAAGGCTCCATGCCTTTTTCATCACAAAGCCCCATGCCCTTTTCATCCCAATGCTCCATGCCATTGTCATCAAAATACTCCACAAGCTTGTCATCAGAATGCTCCATGACCCTTGTCATCACAATTCTCCATGCACTTGTCAGCACAATGCTCCCTGACCCTTGTCATCACAAAGCTCCAAGCCATTGTCATCACAATGCTCCATTACCATTGTGATCAGAATCCTCAATGGAAGTTTGCATCACAATGCTCCATGCCATTGTCATCACAATGGGCCATTACATATGTCATCACAATGCTCCCTGACACCTCTCTTTACAATACTGCATTACCTGGTCATCACAATGCTCCCTGCCGTTCTCATCACAATGCACCACACCCTTGTCATCAAAATGCTCCATGACCTTTGTCATCATAAAGCTCCATGACCCTTGGCATCACAATGCTCCATGTCATTGTCATCACAATGCTCCATGAACCCTCTCATCACATTGCTCCATGCCCTTGTCATCACAAAGCTCCATGGCACTTGTCATCACAATGCTCAATGAGCTTCTCTTCACAATGCTCCATGCCCTTGTCATTACAATCCTCCATGACCCATGTATCACAGTGTACCGTGCCCTTGTCATCACAATGCGCCACGCCCACTCTCATCACAATAATCCATGAAATATTTCAGACCAATGCTCAATGCACTTCTCATCACAATGCTCCATTACCTCTGTCATAACAAGCTCCATGACCCCTGCCATCACAATATTCCACGGCCTTGTCATCACAAGGCTCCAGGACCCTTGTCAGCACAATGCTCCAAGACCCATGTAATCACAATACTCCATGCCCTTGTCATCACAAAGCTCCATGACGCATGTCATCACAATGTTCCATGGCCTTCGCCTCACAATGCTCCATGCCCTTGTCATCACAATGCTTCAAGACACCCGTAATCACAATGCTCCATGCCCCTTTTCATCAGAATGCTCCATTAGACTTGTCATCCCAAGTCTCCATGGTCGTCTCATCACAATGCTCCAAGACCTTGTCATCAACATGCTCCATTCCCTTGTCATCACAATGCTCCATGACCCCTGTCATCACAATACTCCATGCACATTTTCAGCCCAATGCTCCATGACCCTTGTCATCACAAAGCTCCATGCACTTGTCAGCACAATGCTCCCTGATCCTTGTCATCACAATGCTCCAAACCATTGTCACCACAATGCTCCATTACCTTTGTCATCAGAATCCTCCATGACACTTGGCATCACAATGCTCCATGCAATTGTCATCACAATGCTCCATGACACCTGTCATCACAATGCTCCATGACTACAGTCATCACAATGCTTCATAACGTTTGTCATCACAACAATCCATGCCCACGTCTTCACAAGGCTCTGTGACCTTTGTAACCACAATGCTCCATGAACTTTTCATCACAATGCTCCGTGACCCTTGTCATCACAATGCTCCATGCCTTTATCAGAACAATGCTCCATGACCCTTGTCATCAAATTGTGCCATGCGCTTTTCACCACAATGATCCACAACCTTGTCATCGCTATGCTCCATAAACCTTGTAATCACAATGCTCCATGCACTTCTCATCCAAATACTCTCTCACATGAGATATCACAATGTTCCATCACTAGTCATCACAATCCTCCCTCACCCCTGTTATCACAATGTTCCATGACCCCTGTCATCACAATGCTACATCCCCTTATCAGCACAATGTTCCATGACCCCTGACATCACAATGTTCCATAACCCCTGTCATCAAAATGTTCCATGACCCTTTTCATCCCATAGCTCCATGACCCCTGGCATCACAATGTTCTATAACCCCTGGCATCAAAATGTTCCATTACACTTTTCATCAAATTGCTGCATGACCCTGTCATCAAAATGCTCCCTGCCCTTCTCATCACAATGCACCACACACTTGTCATCAAAATGCTCCATGACCTCTGTCATCACAAAGCTCCATGACCCTTGGCATCACAATGCTCCATGTCATTGTCATCACAATGCTCCATGAACCCTCTCATCACATTGCTCCATGTCCTTGTCATCACAAAGCTCCATGACATTTGTCATCACAATGCTCGATGCCATTCTCATCACAATGCTCCATGAACTTGTCATTACAATCCTCCATGACCCGTGTATCACAGTGTACCGTGCCCTTGTCCTGACAAACCGCCATGCCCACTCTCATCACAGTAATCCATGAAACATTTCAGATCAATGCTCAATGCCCTTCTCATCACAATGCTCCATTACCTCTGTCGTAACAATGCTCCATGACACCTGCCATCATAATATTCCATGGCCTTGTCATCACAAGGCTCCATGACCCTTGTCATCACAATGCTCCAAGATCCATGTAATAACAATGCTCCATGCCCTTGTCATCACAAAGCTCCATGACGCATGTCATCAGAATGTTCCAGGGTCTTCTCCTCACAATGCTCCATGCCCTTGTCATCACAATGCTCGAAGACTCCAGTAATCACAATGTTCCATTCCCTTTTTCATCAGAATGTTCCATTAGATTTGTCATCACAAGTCTCCATGGTCATCTCCTCACAATGCTCCAAGACCTTGTCATCACCATGCTCCATTCCCTTGTCATCACAATGCTCCATGACCCATGTCATCACAATACTCCATGAAAATTTTCAGCCCAATTCTCCATGACATTCTCATCACAATGCTCCATGACCAATATCATCACAATGCTCCAAGACCAGTGTCATCAACACACTCCATCACACCTGACAACACAATGATCCGGGACTCTTGTCATCACAATTCTCCAAGACCGCTGTAATAACAATGCTCCATGACCCCTTTCATCACAATACTCCATGAACATTTTCAGCCCTATGCTCCATGACCCTTGTCATCACAATGATCCATGCCCATGTTATCCCAATGTTCCATGACCCATGTATTCACAATGCTCCATGACGCTTCTCATCACAGTGCTCCATGACACCTGTCATCACAATGCTCCATGCCTTTGTCAGCAAAATGTACATGACCTTGTCATTACAATGCTCTATGCACTTGTCATCACAATACTCCATTTCCATTGTCATCACAATCCTCCATGAACTTTGGGTCACATTGCTTCATGCCCTTGTCATCACAATGCTCCATGCTCCTTGAAATCAAAATGATCCATGACCTCTGTCATCACAATGCTCCAAACCCTTGTGATCACAATGTTCCATAACACTTGTCCTCACAACGCTCCATGATGCCTGTCATCACAATAATCCATGCCCATTTCATCACAATGCTCCATGACCTTTGTCATCACAATTCTCAATACACTTGTCATCACAATGCTCCCTGACACTTGTTGTCAGAATGCTCCTTGAATCCTGTCACGAAAAGGCTCCATGCCTTTTTCATCACAAAGCCCCATGCCCTTTTCATCCCAATGCTCCATGCCATTGTCATCAAAATACTCCACAAGCTTGTCATCAGAATGCTCCATGACCCTTGTCATCACAATTCTCCATGCACTTGTCAGCACAATGCTCCCTGACCCTTGTCATCACAAAGCTCCAAGCCATTGTCATCACAATGCTCCATTACCTTTGTGATCAGAATCCTCAATGGAAGTTTGCATCACAATGCTCCATGCCATTGTCATCACAATGGGCCATTACATATGTCATCACAATGCTCCCTGACACCTCTCTTTACAATACTGCATTACCTGGTCATCACAATGCTCCCTGCCGTTCTCATCACAATGCACCACACCCTTGTCATCAAAATGCTCCATGACCTTTGTCATCATAAAGCTCCATGACCCTTGGCATCACAATGCTCCATGTCATTGTCATCACAATGCTCCATGAACCCTCTCATCACATTGCTCCATGCCCTTGTCATCACAAAGCTCCATGGCACTTGTCATCACAATGCTCAATGAGCTTCTCTTCACAATGCTCCATGCCCTTGTCATTACAATCCTCCATGACCCATGTATCACAGTGTACCGTGCCCTTGTCATCACAATGCGCCACGCCCACTCTCATCACAATAATCCATGAAATATTTCAGACCAATGCTCAATGCACTTCTCATCACAATGCTCCATTACCTCTGTCATAACAAGCTGCATGACCCCTGCCATCACAATGTTCCACGGCCTTGTCATCACAAGGCTCCAGGACCCTTGTCAGCACAATGCTCGAAGACCCATGTAATCACAATGCTCCATGACCTTGTCATCACAAAGCTCCATGACGCATGTCATCACAATGTTCCATGGCCTTCGCCTCACAATGCTCCATGCCCTTGTCATCACAATGCTTCAAGACCCCCGTAATCACAATGCTCCATGCCCATTTTCATCAGAATGCTCCATTAGACTTGTCATCCCAAGTCTCCATGGTCATCTCATCACAATGCTCCAAGACCTTGTCATCAACATGCTCCATTCCCTTGTCATCACAATGCTCCATGACCCCTGTCATCACAATTATCCATGCACATTTTCAGCCCAATGCTCCATGACCCTTGTCATCACAAAGCTCCATGCACTTGTCAGCACAATGCTCCCTGATCCTTGTCATCACAATGCTCCAAACCATTGTCACCACAATGCTCCATTACCTTTGTCATCAGAATCCTCCATGACACTTGGCATCACAATGCTCCATGCCATTGTCATCACAATGCTCCATGACCCCTGTCATCACAATGCTCCGTGACTACAGTCATCACAATGCTTCATAACGTTTGTCATCACAACAATCCATGCCCACGTCATCACAAGGCTCTGTGACATTTGTAACCACAATGCTCCATGAACTTTTCATCACAATGCTCCGTGACCCTTGTCATCACAATGCTCCATGCCTTTGTCAGAACAATGCTCCATGACCCTTGTCATCAAATTGTGCCATGCGCTTTTCACCACAATGATCCACAACCTTGTCATCGCTATGCTCCATAAACCTTGTAATCACAATGCTCCATGCACTTCTCATCCAAATACTCTCTCACATGAGATATCACAATGTTCCATCACTAGTCATCACAATCCTCCCTCACCCCTGTTATCACAATGTTCCATGACCCCTGTCATCACAATGCTACATCCCCTTATCAGCACAATGTTCCATGACACCTGACATCACAATGTTCCATAACCCCTGTCATCAAAATGCTCCATGACCCTTTTCATCCCATAGCTCCATGACCCCTGGCATCACAATGTTCTATAACCCCTGGCATCAAAATGTTCCATTACACTTTTCATCAAATTGCTGCATGACCCTGTCATCAAAATGCTCCCTGCCCTTCTCATCACAATGCACCACACACTTGTCATCAAAATGCTCCATGACCTTTGTCATCACAAAGCTCCATGACCCTTGGCATCACAATGCTCCATGTCATTGTCATCACAATGCTCCATGAACCCTCTCATCATATTGCTCCATGTCCTTGTCATCACAAAGCTCCATGACACTTGTCATCACAATGCTCGATGCCATTCTCATCACAATGCTCCATGACCTTGTCATTACAATCCTCCATGACCCGTGTATCACAGTGTACCGTGCCCTTGTCATGACAAACCGCCATGCCCACTCTCATCACAGTAATCCATGAAACATTTCAGATCAATGCTCAATGCCCTTCTCATCACAATGCTCCGTTACCTCTGTCGTAACAATGCTCCATGACACCTGCCATCATAATATTCCATGGCCTTGTCATCACAAGGCTCCATGACCCTTGTCATCACAATGCTCCAAGATCCATGTAATCACAATGCTCCATGCCCTTGTCATCACAAAGCTCCATGACGCATGTCATCAGAATGTTCCAGGGTCTTCTCCTCACAATGCTCCATGCCTTTGTCATCACAATGCTCGAAGACTCCAGTAATCACAATGTTCCATTCCCTTTTTCATCAGAATGCTCCATTAGATTTGTCATCACAAGTCTCCATGGTCATCTCCTCACAATGCTCCAAGACCTTGTCATCACCATGCTCCATTCCCTTGTCATCACAATGCTCCATGACCCCTGTCTCCACAATACTCCATGAAAATTTTCAGCCCAATTCTCCATGACATTCTCATCACAATGCTCCATGACCAATATCATCACAATGCTCCAAGACCAGTGTCATCAACACACTCCATCACACCTGACAACACAATGATCCGGGACTCTTGTCATCACAATTCTCCAAGACCGCTGTAATAACAATGCTCCATGACCCCTTTCATCACAATACTCCATGAACATTTTCAGCCCTATGACCCATGACCCTTGTCATCACAATGATCCATGCCCATGTTATCCCAATGTTCCATGACCCATGTATTCACAATGCTCCATGACGCTTGTCATCACAGTGCTCCATGACACCTGTCATCACAATGCTCCATGCCTTTGTCAGCAAAATGCTACATGACCTTGTCATTACAATGCTCTATGCACTTGTCATCACAATACTCCATTTCCATTGTCATCACAATCCTCCATGAACTTTGCGATCACATTGCTTCATGCCCTTGTCATCACAATGCTCCATGCTCCTTGAAATCAAAATGATCCATGACCTCTGTCATCACAATGCTCCAAACCCTTGTGATCACAATGTTCCATAACACTTGTCCTCACAACGCTCAATGATGCCTGTCATCACAATAATCCATGCCCATTTCATCACAATGCTCCATGACCTTTGTCATCACAATTCTCAATACACTTGTCATCACAATGCTCCCTGACACTTGTTGTCAGAATGCTCCTTGAATCCTGTCACGAAAAGGCTCCATGCCTTTTTCATCACAATGCCCCATGCCCTTTTCATCCCAATGCTCCATGACATTGTCATCAAAATACTCCACAAGCTTGTCATCAGAATGCTCCATGACCCTTGTCATCACAATTCTCCATGCACTTGTCAGCACAATGCTCCCTGACCCTTGTCATCACAAAGCTCCAAGCCATTGTCATCACAATGCTCCATTACCATTGTGATCAGAATCCTCAATGGAAGTTTGCATCACAATGCTCCATGCCATTGTCATCACAATGGGCCATTACATATGTCATCACAATGCTCCCTGACACCTCTCTTTACAATACTGCATTACCTGGTCATCACAATGCTCCCTGCCGTTCTCATCACAATGCACCACACACTTGTCATCAAAATGCTCCATGACCTTTGTCATCACAAAGCTCCATGACCCTTGGCATCACAATGCTCCATGTCATTGTCATCACAATGCTCCATGAACCCTCTCATCACATTGCTCCATGCCCTTGTCATCACAAAGCTCCATGGCACTTGTCATCACAATGCTCAATGAGCTTCTCTTCACAATGCTCCATGCCCTTGTCATTACAATCCTCCATGACCCATGTATCACAGTGTACCGTGCCCTTGTCATCACAATGCGCCACGCCCACTCTCATCACAATAATCCATGAAATATTTCAGACCAATGCTCAATGCACTTCTCATCACAATGCTCCATTACCTCTGTCATAACAAGCTCCATGACCCCTGCCATCACAATGTTCCACGGCCTTGTCATCACAAGGCTCCAGGACCCTTGTCAGCACAATGCTCCAAGACCCATGTAATCACAATACTCCATGCCCTTGTCATCACAAAGCTCCATGACGCATGTCATCACAATGTTCCATGGCCTTCGCCTCACAATGCTCCATGCCCTTGTCATCACAATGCTTCAAGACCCCCGTAATCACAATGCTCCATGCCCCTTTTCATCAGAATGCTCCATTAGACTTGTCATCCCAAGTCTCCATTGTCATCTCATCACAATGCTCCAAGACCTTGTCATCAACATGCTCCATTCCCTTGTCATCACAATGCTCCAAGATCCATGTAATCACAATGCTCCATGCCCTTGTCATCACAAAGCTCCATGACGCATGTCATCAGAATGTTCCATGGTCTTCTCCTCACAATGCTCCATGCCCTTGTCATCACAATGCTCGAAGACTCCAGTAATCACAATGTTCCATTCCCTTTTTCATCAGAATGCTCCATTAGATTTGTCATCACAAGTCTCCATGGTCATCTCCTCACAATGCTCCAAGACCTTGTCATCACCATGCTCCATTCCCTTGTCATCACAATGCTCCATGACCCCTGTCATCACAATACTCCATGAACATTTTCAGCCCAATTCTCTATGACCTTCTCATCACAATGCTCCATGACCAATATCATCACAATGCTCCATGACCACTGTCATCACAACACTCCATGACACCTGACAACACAATGATCCGGGACTCTTGTCATCACAATGCTCCAAGACCCCTGTAATCACAATGCTCCATGACCCCTGTCATCACAATACTCCATGAACATTTTCAGCCCAATGCTCCATGACCCTTGTCATCACAATGATCCATGCCCATGTTATCCCAATGTTCCATGACCCATGTATTCACAATGCTCCATGACGCTTCTCATCACAGTGCTCCATGACACCTGTCATCTCAATGCTCCATGCCTTTGTCAGCAAAATGCTACATGACCTTGTCATTACAATGCTCTATGCACTTGTCATCACAATACTCCATTTCCATTGTCATCACAATCCTCCATGAACTTTGGGATCACATTGCTTCATGCCCTTGTCATCACAATGCTCCATGCTCCTTGAAATCAAAATGATCCATGACCTCTGTCATCACAATGCTCCAAACCCTTGTGATCACAATGTTCCATAACACTTGTCCTCACAACACTCCATGATGCCTGTCATCACAATAATCCATGCCCTTTTCATCACAATGCTCCATGACCTTTGTCATCACAATTCTCAATACACTTGTCATCACAATGCTCCCTGACACTTGTCGTCAGAATGCTCCTTGAACCCTGTCACGAAAAGGCTCCATGCCGTTTTCATCACAAAGCCCCATGCCCTTTTCATCCCAATGCTCCATGCCATTGTCATCAAAATACTCCACAAGCTTGTCATCAGAATGCTCCATGACCCTTGTCATCACAATTCTCCATGCACTTGTCAGCACAATGCTCCCTGACACTTGTCATCACAATGCTCCAAGCCATTGTCATCACAATGCTCCATTACCTTTGTGATCAGAATCCTCAATGGAAGTTTGCATCACAATGCTCCATGCCATTGTCATCACAATGGGCCATTACATATGTCATCACAATGCTCCCTGACACCTCTCTTTACAATACTGCATTACCCGGTCATCACAATGCTCCCTGCCGTTCTCATCACAATGCACCACACAATTGTCATCAAAATGCTCCATGACATTTGTCATCACAAAGCTCCATGACCCTTGGCATCACAATGCTCCATGTCATTGTCATCACAATGCTCCATGAACCCTCTCATCACATTGCTCCATGCACTTGTCATCACAAAGCTCCATGGCACTTGTCATCACAATGCTCGATGCCCTTCTCATCACAATGCTCCATGCCCTTGTCATTACAATCCTCCATGACACATGTATCACAGTGTACCGTGCCCTTGTCATCACAATGCGCCATGCCCACTCTCATCACAATAATCCATGAAATATTTCAGACCAATGCTCAATGCACTTCTCATCACAATGCTCCATTACCTCTGTCATAACAAGCTCCATGACCCCTGCCATCACAATGTTCCACGGCCTTGTCATCACAAGGCTCCAGGACCCTTGTCAGCACAATGCTCCAAGACCCATGTAATCACAATGCTCCATGCCCTTGTCATCACAAAGCTCCATGACGCATGTCATCAAAATGTTCCATGGCTTTCGCCTCACAATGCTCCATGCCCTTGTTATCACAATGCTTCAAGACCCCCGTAATCACAATGCTCCATGCCCCTTTTCATAAGAATGCCCCATTAGACTTGTCATCAGAAGTCTCCATGTTCATCTCATCACAATGCTCCAAGACCTTGTCATCAACATGCTCCATTCCCTTGTCATCACAATGCCCCATGAACCCTGTCATCACAATACTCCATGCACTTTTTTAGCCCAATGCTCCATGACCCTTGTCATCACAATGATCCATGCCCTTGTCATCACAATGCTCCATGCACTTGTCAGCACAATGCTCCCTGATCCTTGTCATCACAATGCTCCAAACCATTGTCACCACAATGCTCCATTACCTTTGTCATCAGAATCCTCCATGACACTTGGCATCACAATGCTCCATGCCATTGTCATCACAATGCTCCATGACCCCTGTCATCACAATGCTCCGTGACTACAGTCATCACAATGCTTCATAACGTTTGTCATCACAAAAATCCATGCCCATGTCATCACAAGTCTCTGTGACCTTTGTAACCACAATGCTCCATGAACTTTTCATCACAATGCTCCGTGACCCTTGTCATCACAATGCTCCATGCCTTTGTCAGAACAATGCTCCATGACCCTTGTCATCAAATTGTGCCATGCGCTTTTCACCACAATGATCCACAACCTTGTCATCGCTATGCTCCATAAACCTTGTAATCACAATGCTCCATGCACTTCTCATCCAAATACTCTCTCACATGAGATATCACAATGTTCCATCACTAGTCATCACAATCCTCCCTCACCCCTGTTATCACAATGTTCCATGACCCCTGTCATCACAATGCTACATCCCCTTATCAGCACAATGTTCCATGACCCCTGACATCACAATGTTCCATAACCCCTGTCATCAAAATGCTCCATGACCCTTTTCATCCCATAGCTCCATGAACCCTGGCATCACAATGTTCTATAACCCCTGGCATCAAAATGTTCCATTACACTTTTCATCAAATTGCTGCATGACCCTGTCATCAAAATGCTCCCTGCCCTTCTCATCACAATGCACCACACACTTGTCATCAAAATGCTCCATGACCTTTGTCATCACAAAGCTCCATGACCCTTGGCATCACAATGCTCCATGTCATTGTCATCACAATGCTCCATGAACCCTCTCATCACATTGCTCCATGTCCTTGTCATCACAAAGCTCCATGACACTTGTCATCACAATGCTCGATGCCATTCTCATCACAATGCTCCATGACCTTGTCATTACAATCCTCCATGACCCATGTATCACAGTGTACCGTGCCCTTGTCATGACAAACCGCCATGCCCACTCTCATCACAGTAATCCATGAAACATTTCAGATCAATGCTCAATGCCCTTCTCATCACAATGCTCCGTTACCTCTGTCGTAACAATGCTCCATGACACCTGCCATCATAATATTCCACGGCCTTGTCATCACAAGGCTCCATGACCCTTGTCATCACAATGCTCCAAGATCCATGTAATCACAATGCTCCATGCCCTTGTCATCACAAAGCTCCATGACGCATGTCATCAGAATGTTCCATGGTCTTCTCCTCACAATGCTCCATGCCCTTGTCATCACAATGCTCGAAGACTCCAGTAATCACAATGTTCCATTCCCTTTTTCATCAGAATGCTCCATTATATTTGTCATCACAAGTCTCCATGGTCATCTCCTCACAATGCTCCAAGACCTTGTCATCACCATGCTCCATTCCCTTGTCATCACAATGCTCCATGACCCCTGTCATCACAATACTCCATGAACATTTTCAGCCCAATTCTCTATGACCTTCTCATCACAATGCTCCATGACCAATATCATCACAATGCTCCATGACCACTGTCATCACAACACTCCATGACACCTGACAACACAATGATCCGGGACTCTTGTCATCACAATGCTCCAAGACCCCTGTAATCACAATGCTCCATGACCCCTGTCATCACAATACTCCATGAACTTTTTCAGGCCAATGCTCCATGACCCTTGTCATCACAATGATCCATGCCCATGTTATGCCAATGTTCCATGTCCCATGTATTCACAATGCTCCATGACGCTTGTCATCACACTGCTCCATGACACCTGTCATCACAATGCTCCATGCCTTTGTCAGCAAAATGCTACATGACCTTGTCATTACAATGCTCTATGCACTTGTCATCACAATACTCCATTTCCATTGTCATCACAATCCTCCATGAACTTTGGGATCACATTGCTTCATGCCCTTGTCATCACAATGCTCCATGCTCCTTGAAATCAAAATGATCCATGACCTCTGTCATCACAATGCTCCAAACCCTTGTGATCACAATGTTCCATAACACTTGTCCTCACAACGCTCCATGATGCCTGTCATCACAATAATCCATGCCCTTTTCATCACAATGCTCCATGACCTTTGTCATCACAATTCTCAATACACTTGTCATCACAGTGCTCCCTGACACTTGTCGTCAGAATGCTCCTTGAACCCTGTCACGAAAAGGCTCCATGCCTTTTTCATCACAAAGCCCCATGCCCTTTTCATCCCAATGCTCCATGCCATTGTCATCAAAATACTCCACAAGCTTGTCATCAGAATGCTCCATGACCCTTGTCATCACAATTCTCCATGCACTTGTCAGCACAATGCTCTCTGACACTTGTCATCACAATGCTCCAAGCCATTGTCATCACAATGCTCCATTACCTTTGTGATCAGAATCCTCAATGGAAGTTTGCATCACAATGCTCCATGCCATTGTCATCACAATGGGCCATTACATATGTCATCACAATGCTCCCTGACACCTCTCTTTACAATACTGCATTACCTGGTCATCACAATGCTCCCTGCCGTTCTCATCACAATGCACCACACCCTTGTCATCAAAATGCTCCATGACCTTTGTCATCAGAAAGCTCCATGACCCTTGGCATCACAATGCTCCATGTCATTGTCATCACAATGCTCCATGAACCCTCTCATCACATTGCTCCATGCCCTTGTCATCACAAAGCTCCATGACACTTGTCATCACAATGCTCGATGCCCTTCTCATCACAATGCTCCATGCCCTTGTCATTACAATCCTCCATGACCCATGTATCACAGTGTACCGTGCCCTTGTCATCACAATGCGCCACGCCCACTCTCATCACAATAATCCATGAAATATTTCAGACCAATGCTCAATGCACTTCTCATCACAATGCTCCATTACCTCTGTCATAACAAGCTCCATGACCCCTGCCATCACAATGTTCCACGGCCTTGTCATCACAAGGCTCCAGGACCCTTGTCAGCACAATGCTCCAAGACCCATGTAATCACAATGCTCCATGCCCTTGTCATCACAAAGCTCCATGACGCATGTCATCACAATATTCCATGGCCTTCGCCTCACAATGCTCCATGCCCTTGTCATCACAATGCTTCAAGACCCCCGTAATCACATTGCTCCATGCCCCTTTTCATCAGAATGCTCCATTAGACTTGTCATCCCAAGTCTGCATTGTCATCTCATCACAATGCTCCAAGACCTTGTCATCAACATGCTCCATTCCCTTGTCATCACAATGCTCCATGACCCCTGTCATCACAATACTCCATGCACATTATTAGCCCAATGCTCCATGACCCTTGTCATCACAAAGCTCCATGCACTTGTCAGCACAATGCTCCCTGATCCTTGTCATCACCATGCTCCAAACCATTGTCACCACAATGCTCCATTACCTTTGTCATCAGAATCCTCCATGACACTTGGCATCACAATGCTCCATGCCATTGTCATCACAATGCTCCATGACCCCTGTCATCACAATGCTCCGTGACTACAGTCATCACAATGCTTCATAACGTTTGTCATCACAACAATCCATGCCCACGTCATCACAAGTCTCTGTGACCTTTGTAACCACAATGCTCCATGAACTTTTCATCACAATGCTCCGTGACCCTTGTCATCACAATGCTCCATGCCTTTGTCAGAACAATGCTCCATGACCCTTGTCATCAAATTGTGCCATGCGATTTTCACCACAATGATCCACAACCTTGTCATCGCTATGCTCCATAAACCTTGTAATCACAATGCTCCATGCACTTCTCATCCAAATACTCTCTCACATGAGATATCACAATGTTCCATCACTAGTCATCACAATCCTCCCTCACCCCTGTTATCACAATGTTCCATGACCCCTGTCATCACAATGCTACATCCCCTTATTAGCACAATGTTCCATGACCCCTGACATCACAATGTTCCATAACCCCTGTCATCAAAATGCTCCATGACCCTTTTCATCCCATAGCTCCATGACCCCTGGCATCACAATGTTCTATAACCCCTGGCATCAAAATGTTCCATTAAACTTTTCATCAAATTGCTGCATGACCCTGTCATCAAAATGCTCCCTGCCCTTCTCATCACAATGCACCACACACTTGTCATCAAAATGCTCCATGACCTTTGTCATCACAAAGCTCCATGACCCTTGGCATCATAATGCTCCATGTCATTGTCATCACAATGCTCCATGAACCCTCTCATCACATTGCTCCATGTCCTTGTCATCACAAAGCTCCATGACACTTGTCATCACAATGCTCGATGCCATTCTCATCACAATGCTCCATGACCTTGTCATTAAAATCCTCCATGACCCATGTATCACAGTGTACCGTGCCCTGGTCATGACAAACCGCCATGCCCACTCTCATCACAGTAATCCATGAAACATTTCAGATCAATGCTCAATGCCCTTCTCATCACAATGCTCCGTTACCTCTGTCGTAACAATGCTCCATGACACCTGCCATCATAATATTCCATGGCCTTGTCATCACAAGGCTCCATGACCCTTGTCATCACAATGCTCCAAGATCCATGTAATCACAATGCTCCATGCCCTTGTCATCACAAAGCTCCATGACGCATGTCATCAGAATGTTCCAGGGTCTTCTCCTCACAATGCTCCATGCCCTTGTCATCACAATGCTCGAAGACTCCAGTAATCACAATGTTCCATTCCCATTTTCATCAGAATGCTCCATTAGATTTGTCATCAAAAGTCTCCATGGTCATCTCCTCACAATGCTCCAAGACCTTGTCATCACCATGCTCCATTCCCTTGTCATCACAATGCTCCATGACGCCTGTCACCACAATACTCCATGAACATTTTCAGCCCAATTCTCTATGACCTTCTCATCACAATGCTCCATGACCAATATCATCACAATGCTCCATGACCACTGTCATCACAACACTCCATGACACCTGACAACACAATGATCCGGGACTCTTGTCATCACAATGCTCCAAGACCCCTGTAATCACAATGCTCCATGACCCCTGTCATCACAATACTCCATGAACATTTTCAGCCCAATGCTCCATGACCCTTGTCATCACAATGATCCATGCCCATGTTATGCCAATGTTCCATGTCCCATGTATTCACAATGCTCCATGACGCTTGTCATCACAGTGCTCCATGACACCTGTCATCAAAATGCTCCATGCCTTTGTCAGCAAAATGCTACATGACCTTGTCATTACAATGCTCTATGCACTTGTCATCACAATACTCCATTTCCATTGTCATCACAATCCTCCATGAACTTTGGGATCACATTGCTTCATGCCCTTGTCATCACAATGCTCCATGCTCCTTGAAATCAAAATGATCCATGACCTCTGTCATCACAATGCTCCAAACCCTTGTGATCACAATGTTCCATAACACTTGTCCTCACAACACTCCATGATGCCTGTCATCACAATAATCCATGCCCTTTTCATCACAATGCTCCATGACCTTTGTCATCACAATTCTCAATACACTTGTCATCACAATGCTCCCTGACACTTGTCGTCAGATTGCTCCTTGAACCCTGTCACGAAAAGGCTCCATGCCTTTTTCATCACAAAGCCCCATGCCCTTTTCATCCCAATGCTCCATGCCATTGTCATCAAAATACTCCACAAGCTTGTCATCAGAATGCTCCATGACCCTTGTCATCACAATTCTCCATGCACTTGTCAGCACAATGCTCCCTGACACTTGTCATCACAATGCTCCAAGCCATTGTCATCACAATGCTCCATTACCTTTGTGATCAGAATCCTCAATGGAAGTTTGCATCACAATGCTCCATGCCATTGTCATCACAATGGGCCATTACATATGTCATCACAATGCTCCCTGACACCTCTCTTTACAATACTGCATTACCTGGTCATCACAATGCTCCCTGCCGTTCTCATCACAATGCACCACACCCTTGTCATCAAAATGCTCCATGACCTTTGTCATCACAAAGCTCCATGACCCTTGGCATCACAATGCTCCATGTCATTGTCATCACAATGCTCCATGAACCCTCTCATCACATTGCTCCATGCCCTTGTCATCACAAAGCTCCATGACACTTGTCATCACAATGCTCGATGCCCTTCTCATCACAATGCTCCATGCCCTTGTCATTACAATCCTCCATGACCCATGTATCACAGTGTACCGTGCCCTTGTCATCACAATGCGCCACGCCCACTCTCATCACAATAATCCATGAAATATTTCAGACCAATGCTCAATGCACTTCTCATCACAATGCTCCATTACCTCTGTCATAACAAGCTCCATGACCCCTGCCATCACAATGTTCCACGGCCTTGTCATCACAAGGCTCCAGGACCCTTGTCAGCACAATGCTCCAAGACCCATGTAATCACAATGCTCCATGCCCTTGTCATCACAAAGCTCCATGACGCATGTCATCACAATATTCCATGGCCTTCGCCTCACAATGCTCCATGCCCTTGTCATCACAATGCTTCAAGACCCCCGTAATCACAATGCTCCATGCCCCTTTTCATCAGAATGCTCCATTAGACTTGTCATCCCAAGTCTGCATTGTCATCTCATCACAATGCTCCAAGACCTTGTCATCAACATGCTCCATTCCCTTGTCATCACAATGCTCCATGACCCCTGTCATCAAAATACTCCATGCACATTATTAGCCCAATGCTCCATGACCCTTGTCATCACAAAGCTCCATGCACTTGTCAGCACAATGCTCCCTGATCCTTGTCATCACCATGCTCCAAACCATTGTCACCACAATGCTCCATTACCTTTGTCATCAGAATCCTCCATGACACTTGGCATCACAATGCTCCATGCCATTGTCATCACAATGCTCCATGACCCCTGTCATCACAATGCTCCGTGACTACAGTCATCACAATGCTTCATAACGTTTGTCATCACAACAATCCATGCCCACGTCATCACAAGTCTCTGTGACCTTTGTAACCACAATGCTCCATGAACTTTTCATCACAATGCTCCGTGACCCTTGTCATCACAATGCTCCATGCCTTTGTCAGAACAATGCTCCATGACCCTTGTCATCAAATTGTGCCATGCGCTTTTCACCACAATGATCCACAACCTTGTCATCGCTATGCTCCATAAACCTTGTAATCACAATGCTCCATGCACTTCTCATCCAAATACTCTCTCACATGAGATATCACAATGTTCCATCACTAGTCATCACAATCCTCCCTCACCCCTGTTATCACAATGTTCCATGACCCCTGTCATCACAATGCTACATCCCCTTATTAGCACAATGTTCCATGACCCCTGACATCACAATGTTCCATAACCCCTGTCATCAAAATGCTCCATGACCCTTTTCATCCCATAGCTCCATGACCCCTGGCATCACAATGTTCTATAACCCCTGGCATCAAAATGTTCCATTACACTTTTCATCAAATTGCTGCATGACCCTGTCATCAAAATGCTCCCTGCCCTTCTCATCACAATGCACCACACACTTGTCATCAAAATGCTCCATGACCTTTGTCATCACAAAGCTCCATGACCCTTGGCATCACAATGCTCCATGTCATTGTCATCACAATGCTCCATGAACCCTCTCATCACATTGCTCCATGTCCTTGTCATCACAAAGCTCCATGACACTTGTCATCACAATGCTCGATGCCATTCTCATCACAATGCTCCATGACCTTGTCATTAAAATCCTCCATGACCCATGTATCACAGTGTACCGTGCCCTGGTCATGACAAACCGCCATGCCCACTCTCATCACAGTAATCCATGAAACATTTCAGATCAATGCTCAATGCCCTTCTCATCACAATGCTCCGTTACCTCTGTCGTAACAATGCTCCATGACACCTGCCATCATAATATTCCATGGCCTTGTCATCACAAGGCTCCATGACCCTTGTCATCACAATGCTCCAAGATCCATGTAATCACAATGCTCCATGCCCTTGTCATCACAAAGCTCCATGACGCATGTCATCAGAATGTTCCAGGGTCTTCACCTCACAATGCTCCATGCCCTTGTCATCACAATGCTCGAAGACTCCAGTAATCACAATGTTCCATTCCCATTTTCATCAGAATGCTCCATTAGATTTGTCATCAAAAGTCTCCATGGTCATCTCCTCACAATGCTCCAAGACCTTGTCATCACCATGCTCCATTCCCTTGTCATCACAATGCTCCATGACCCCTGTCACCACAATACTCCATGAACATTTTCAGCCCAATTCTCTATGACCTTCTCATCACAATGCTCCATGACCAATATCATCACAATGCTCCATGACCACTGTCATCACAACACTCCATGACACCTTACAACACAATGATCCGGGACTCTTGTCATCACAATGCTCCAAGACCCCTGTAATCACAATGCTCCATGACCCCTGTCATCACAATACTCCATGAACATTTTCAGCCCAATGCTCCATGACCCTTGTCATCACAATGATCCATGCCCATGTTATCCCAATGTTCCATGACCCATGTATTCACAATGCTCCATGACGCTTGTCATCACAGTGCTCCATGACACCTGTCATCACAATGCTCCATGCCTTTGTCAGCAAAATGCTACATGACCTTGTCATTACAATGCTCTATGCACTTGTCATCACAATACTCCATTTCCATTGTCATCACAATCCTCCATGAACTTTGGGATCACATTGCTTCATGCCCTTGTCATCACAATGCTCCATGCTCCTTGAAATCAAAATGATCCATGACCTCTGTCATCACAATGCTCCAAACACTTGTGATCACAATGTTCCATAACACTTGTCCTCACAACGCTCCATGATGCCTGTCATCACAATAATCCATGCCCTTTTCATCACAATGCTCCATGACCTTTGTCATCACAATTCTCAATACACTTGTCATCACAATGCTCCCTGACACTTGTCGTCAGAATTCTCCTTGAACCCTGTCACGAAAAGGCTCCATGCCGTTTTCATCACAAAACCCCATGCCCTTTTCATCCCAATGCTCCATGCCATTGTCATCAAAATACTCCACAAGCTTGTCATCAGAATGCTCCATGACCCTTGTCATCACAATTCTCCATGCACTTGTCAGCACAATGCTCCCTGACATTTGTCATCACAATGCTCCAAGCCATTGTCATCACAATGCTCCATTACCTTTGTGATCAGAATCCTCAATGGAAGTTTGCATCACAATGCTCCATGCCATTGTCATCACAATGGGCCATTACATATGTCATCACAATGCTCCCTGACACCTCTCTTTACAATACTGCATTACCTGGTCATCACAATGCTCCCTGCCGTTCTCATCACAATGCACCACACACTTGTCATCAAAATGCTCCATGACCTTTGTCATCACAAAGCTCCATGACCCTTGGCATCACAATGCTCCATGTCATTGTCATCACAATGCTCCATGAACCGTCTCATCACATTGCTCCATGCCCTTGTCATCACAAAGCTCCATGGCACTTGTCATCACAATGCTCGATGCCCTTCTCATCACAATGCTCCATGCCCTTGTCATTACAATCCTCCATGACCCATGTATCACAGTGTACCGTGCCCTTGTCATCACAATGCGCCACGCCCACTCTCATCACAATAATCCATGAAATATTTCAGACCAATGCTCAATGCCCTTCTCATCACAATGCTCCATTACCTCTGTCATAACAAGCTCCATGACCCCTGCCATCACAATGTTCCACGGCCTTGTCATCACAAGGCTCCAGGACCCTTGTCAGCACAATGCTCCAAGACCCATGTAATCACAATGCTCCATGCCATTGTCATCACAAAGCTCCATGACGCATGTCATCAAAATGTCCATGGCCTTCGCCTCACAATGCTCCATGCCCTTGTCATCACAATGCTTCAAGACCCCCGTAATCACAATGCTCCATGCCCCTTTTCATCAGAATGCTCCATTAGACTTGTCATCCCAAGTCTCCATTGTCATCTCATCACAATGCTCCAAGACCTTGTCATCAACATGCTCCATTCCCTTGTCATCACAATGCTCCATGACCCCTGTCATCACAATACTCCATGCACATTATTAGCCCAATGCTCCATGACCCTTGTCATCACAAAGCTCCATGCACTTGTCAGCACAATGCTCCCTGATCCTTGTCATCACAATGCTCCAAACCATTGTCACCACAATGCTCCATTACCTTTGTCATCAGAATCCTCCATGACACTTGACATCACAATGCTCCATGCCATTGTCATCACAATGCTCCATGACCCCTGTCATCACAATGCTCCGTGACTACAGTCATCACAATGCTTCATAACGTTTGTCATCACAACAATCCATGCCCACGTCATCACAAGGCTCTGTGACCTTTGTAACCACAATGCTCCATGAACTTTTCATCACAATGCTCCGTGACCCTTGTCATCACAATGCTCCATGCCTTTGTCAGAACAATGCTCCATGACCCTTGTCATCAAATTGTGCCATGTGCTTTTCACCACAATGATCCACAACCTTGTCATCGCTATGCTCCATAAACCTTGTAATCACAATGCTCCATGCACTTCTCATCCAAATACTCTCTCACATGAGATATCACAATGTTCCATCACTAGTCATCACAATCCTCCCTCACCCCTGTTATCACAATGTTCCATGACCCCTGTCATCACAATGCTACATCCCCTTATCAGCACAATGTTCCATGACCCCTGACATCACAATGTTCCATAACCCCTGTCATCAAAATGCTCCATGACCCTTTTCATCCCATAGCTCCATGACCACTGGCATCACAATGTTCTATAAGCCCTGGCATCAAAATGTTCCATTACACTTTTCATCAAATTGCTGCATGACCCTGTCATCAAAATGCTCCCTGCCCTTCTCATCACAATGCACCACACACTTGTCATCAAAATGCTCCATGACCTTTGTCATCACAAAGCTCCATGACCCTTGGCATCACAATGCTCCATGTCATTGTCATCACAATGCTCCATGAACCCTCTCATCACATTGCTCCATGTCCTTGTCATCACAAAACTCCATGACACTTGTCATCACAATGCTCGATGCCATTCTCATCACAATGCTCCATGACCTTGTCATTACAATCCTCCATGACCCATGTATCACAGTGTACCGTGCCCTTGTCATGACAAACCGCCATGCCCACTCTCATCACAGTAATCCATGAAACATTTCATATCAATGCTCAATGCCCTTCTCATCACAATGCTCCGTTACCTCTGTCGTAACAATGCTCCATGACACCTGCCATCATAATATTCCACGGCCTTGTCATCACAAGGCTCCATGACCCTTGTCATCACAATGCTCCAAGATCCATGTAATCACAATGCTCCATGCCCTTGTCATCACAAAGCTCCATGACGCATGTCATCAGAATGTTCCATGGTCTTCTCCTCACAATGCTCCATGCCCTTGTCATCACAATGCTCGAAGACTCCAGTAATCACAATGTTCCATTCCCTTTTTCATCAGAATGCTCCATTAGATTTGTCATCACAAGTCTCCATGGTCATCTCCTCACAATGCTCCAAGACCTTGTCATTACCATGCTCCATTCCCTTGTCATCACAATGCTCCATGACCCCTGTCATCACAATACTCCATGAACATTTTCAGCCCAATTGTCTATGACCTTCTCATCACAATGCTCCATGACCAATATCATCACAATGCTCCATGACCACTGTCATCACAACACTCCATGACACCTGACAACACAATGATCCGGGACTCTTGTCATCACAATGCTCCAAGACCCCTGTAATCACAATGCTCCATGACCCCTGCCATCACAATACTCCATGAACATTTTCAGCCCAATGCTCCATGACCCTTGTCATCACAATGATCCATGCCCATGTTATCCCAAAGTTCCATGACCCATGTATTCACAATGCTCCATGACGCTTGTCATCACAGTGCTCCATGACACCTGTCATCACAATGCTCCATGCCTTTGTCAGCAAAATGCTACATGACCTTGTCATTACAATGCTCTATGCACTTGTCATCACAATACTCCATTTCCATTGTCATCACAATCCTCCATGAACTTTGGGATCACATTGCTTCTTGCCGTTGTCATCACAATGCTCCATGCTCCTTGAAATCAGAATGATCCATGACCTCTGTCATCACAATGCTCCAAACCCTTGTGATCACAATGTTCCATAACACTTGTCCTCACAACGCTCCATGATGCCTGTCATCACAATAATCCATGCCCTTTTCATCACAATGCTCCATGACCTTTGTCATCACAATTCTCAATACACTTGTCATCACAATGCTCCCTGACACTTGTCGTCAGAATGCTCCTTGAACCCTGTCACGAAAAGGCTCCATGCCTTTTTCATCACAAAGCCCCATGCCCTTTTCATCCCAATGCTCCATGCCATTGTCATCAAAATACTCCACAAGCTTGTCATCAGAATGCTCCATGACCCTTGTCATCACAATTCTCCATGCACTTGTCAGCACAATGCTCCCTGACACTTGTCATCACAATGCTCCAAGCCATTGTCATCACAATGCTCCATTACCTTTGTGATCAGAATCCTCAATGGAAGTTTGCATCACAATGCTCCATGCCATTGTCATCACAATGGGCCATTACATATGTCATCACAATGCTCCATGACACCTCTCTTTACAATACTGCATTACCTGGTCATCACAATGCTCCCTGCCGTTCTCATCACAATGCACCACACCCTTGTCATCAAAATGCTCCATGACCTTTGTCATCACAAAGCTCCATGACCCTTGGCATCACAATGCTCCATGTCATTGTCATCACAATGCTCCATGAACCCTCTCATCACATTGCTCCATGCCCTTGTCATCACAAAGCTCCATGACACATGTCATCACAATGCTCGATGCCCTTCTCATCACAATGCTCCATGCCCTTGTCATTACAATCCTCCATGACCCATGTATCACAGTGTACCGTGCCCTTGTCATCACAATGCGCCACGCCCACTCTCATCACAATAATCCATGAAATATTTCAGACCAATGCTCAATGCACTTCTCATCACAATGATCCATTACCTCTGTCATAACAAGCTCCATGACCCCTGCCATCACAATGTTCCACTGCCTTGTCATCACAAGGCTCCAGGACCCTTGTCAGCACAATGCTCGAAGACCCATGTAATCACAATGCTCCATGCCCTTGTCATCACAAAGCTCCATGACGCATGTCATCACAATGTTCCATGGCCTTCGCCTCACAATGCTCCATGCCCTTGTCATCACAATGCTTCAAGACCCACGTAATCAAAATGCTCCATGCCCCTTTTCATCAGAATGCTCCATTAGACTTGTCATCCCAAGTCTCCATTGTCATCTCATCACAATGCTCCAAGACCTTGTCATCAACATGCTCCATTCCCTTGTCATCACAATGCTCCATGACCCCTGTCATCACAATACTCCATGCACATTATCAGCCCAATGCTCCATGACCCTTGTCATCACAAAGCTCCATGCACTTGTCAGCACAATGCTCCCTGATCCTTGTCATCACAATGCTCCAAACCATTGTCACCACAATGCTCCATTACCTTTGTCATCAGAATCCTCCATGACACTTGGCATCACAATGCTCCATGCCATTGTCATCACAATGGGCCATTACATATGTCATCACAATGCTCCCTGACACCTCCCTTTACAATACTGCATTACCTGGTCATCACAATGCTCCCTGCCATTCTCATCACAATGCACCACACCCTTGTCATCAAAATGCTCCATGACCTTTGTCATCACAAAGCTCCATGACCCTTGGCATCACAATGCTCCATGTCATTGTCATCACAATGCTCCATGAACCCTCTCATCACATTGCTCCATGCCCTTGTCATCACAAAGCTCCATGGCACTTGTCATCACAATGCTCGATGCCCTTCTCATCACAATGCTCCATGCCCTTGTCATTACAATCCTCCATGACCCATGTATCACAGTGTACCGTGCCCTTGTCATCACAATGCGCCACGCCCACTCTCATTACAATAATCCATGAAATATTTCAGACCAATGCTCAATGCCCTTCTCATCACAATGCTCCGTTACCTCTGTTGTAACAATGCTCCATGACACCTGCCATCATAATATTCCACGGCCTTGTCATCACAAGGCTCCATGACCCTTGTCATCACAATGCTCCAAGATCCATGTAATCACAATGCTCCATGCCCTTGTCATCACAAAGCTCCATGACGCATGTCATCAGAATGTTCCATGGTCTTCTCCTCACAATGCTCCATGCCCTTGTCATCACAATGCTCGAAGACTCCAGTAATCACAATGTTCCATTCCCTTTTTCATCAGAATGCTCCATTAGATTTGTCATCACAAGTCTCCATGGTCATCTCCTCACAATGCTCCAAGACCTTGTCATCACCATGCTCCATTCCCTTGTCATCACAATGCTCCATGACCCCTGTCATCACAATACTCCATGAACATTTTCAGCCCAATTCTCTATGACCTTCTCATCACAATGCTCCATGACCAATATCATCACAATGCTCCATGACCACTGTCATCACAACACTCCATGACACCTGACAACACAATGATCCGGGACTCTTGTCATCACAATGCTCCAAGACCCCTGTAATCACAATGCTCCATGACCCCTGTCATCACAATACTCCATGAACATTTTCAGCCCAATGCTCCATGACCCTTGTCATCACAATGATCCATGCCCATGTTATCCCAATGTTCCATGACCCATGTATTCACAATGCTCCATGACGCTTGTCATCACAGTGCTCCATGACACCTGTCATCTCAATGCTCCATGCCTTTGTCAGCAAAATGCTACATGACCTTGTCATTACAATGCTCTATGCACTTGTCATCACAATACTCCATTTCCATTGTCATCACAATCCTCCATGAACTTTGGGATCACATTGCTTCATGCCCTTGTCATCACAATGCTCCATGCTCCTTGAAATCAAAATGATCCATGACCTCTGTCATCACAATGCTCCAAACCCTTGTGATCACAATGTTCCATAACACTTGTCCTCACAACGCTCCATGATGCCAGTCATCACAATAATCCATGCCCTTTTCATCACAATGCTCCATGACCTTTGTCATCACAATTCTCAATACACTTGTCATCACAATGCTCCCTGACACTTGTCGTCAGAATGCTCCTTGAACCCTGTCACGAAAAGGCTCCATGCCTTTTTCATCACAAAGCCCCATGCCCTTTTCATCCCAATGCTCCATGCCATTGTCATCAAAATACACCACAAGCTTGTCATCAGAATGCTCCATGACCCTTGTCATCACAATTCTCCATGCACTTGTCAGCACAATGCTCCCTGACACTTGTCATCACAATGCTCCAAGCCATTGTCATCACAATGCTCCATTACCTTTGTGATCAGAATCCTCAATGGAAGTTTGCATCACAATGCTCCATGCCATTGTCATCACAATGGGCCATTACATATGTCATCACAATGCTCCCTGACACCTCTCTTTACAATACTGCATTACCTGGTCATCACAATGCTCCCTGCCGTTCTCATCACAATGCACCACACCCTTGTCATCAAAATGCTCCATGACCTTTGTCATCACAAAGCTCCATGACCCTTGGCATCACAATGCTCCATGTCATGGTCATCACAATGCTCCATGAACCCTCTCATCACATTGCTCCATGCCCTTGTCATCACAAAGCTCCATGGCACTTGTCATCACAATGCTCGATGCCCTTCTCATCACAATGCTCCATGCCCTTGTCATTACAATCCTCCATGACCCATGTATCACAGTGTACCGTGCCCTTGTCATCACAATGCGCCATGCCCACTCTCATCACAATAATCCATGAAATATTTCAGACCAATGCTCAATGCACTTCTCATCACAATGCTCCATTACCTCTGTCATAACAAGCTCCATGACCCCTGCCATCACAATGTTCCACGGCCTTGTCATCACAAGGCTCCAGGACCCTTGTCAGCACAATGCTCGAAGACCCATGTAATCACAATGCTCCATGCCCTTGTCATCACAAAGCTCCATGACGCATGTCATCACAATGTTCCATGGCCTTCGCCTCACAATGCTCCATGCCCTTGTCATCACAATGCTTCAAGACCCCCGTAATCACAATGCTCCATGCCCCTTTTCATAAGAATGCTCCATTAGACTTGTCATCACAAGTCTCCATGTTCATCTCATCACAATGCTCCAAGACCTTGTCATCAACATGCTCCATTCCCTTGTCATCACAATGCTCCATGACCCCTGTCATCACAATACTCCATGCACATTTTTAGCCCAATGCTCCATGACCCTTGTCATCACAATGATCCATGCCCTTGTCATCACAATGCTCCATGCACTTGTCAGCACAATGCTCCCTGATCCTTGTCATCACAATGCTCCAAACCATTGTCACCACAATGCTCCATTACATTTGTCATCAGAATCCTCCATGACACTTGGCATCACAATGCTCCATGCCATTGTCATCACAATGCTCCATGACCCCTGTCATCACAATGCTCCGTGACTACAGTCATCACAATGCTTCATAACGTTTGTCATCACAACAATCCATGCCCGCGTCATCACAAGGCTCTGTGACCTTTGTAACCACAATGCTCCATGAACTTTTCATCACAATGCTCCGTGACCCTTGTCATCACAATGCTCCATGCCTTTGTCAGAACAATGCTCCTTGACCCTTGTCATCAAATTGTGCCATGCGCTTTTCACCACAATGATCCACAACCTTGTCATCGCTATGCTCCATAAACCTTGTAATCACAATGCTCCATGCACTTCTCATCCAAATACTCTCTCACATGAGATATCACAATGTTCCATCACTAGTCATCACAATCCTCCCTCACCCCTGTTATCACAATGTTCCATGACCCCTGTCATCACAATGCTACATCCCCTTATCAGCACAATGTTCCATGACCCCTGACATCACAATGTTCCATAACCCTTGTCATCAAAATGCTCCATGACCCTTTTCATCCCAAAGCTCCATGACCCCTGGCATCACAATGTTCTATAACCCCTGGCATCAAAATGTTCCATTACACTTTTCATCAAATTGCTGCATGACCCTGTCATCAAAATGCTCCCTGCCCTTCTCATCACAATGCACCACACACTTGTCATCAAAATGCTCCATGACCTTTGTCATCACAAAGCTCCATGACCCTTGGCATCACAATGCTCCATGTCATTGTCATCACAATGCTCCATGAACCCTCTCATCACATTGCTCCATGTCCTTGTCATCACAAAGCTCCATGACACTTGTCATCACAATGCTCGATGCCCTTCTCATCACAATGCTCCATGACCTTGTCATTACAATCCTCCATGACCCATGTATCACAGTGTACCGTGCCCTTCTCATGACAAACCGCCATGCCCACTCTCATCACAGTAATCCATGAAACTTTTCAGA
This sequence comes from Mesoplodon densirostris, assembly GCF_025265405.1. Classification (NCBI taxonomy): domain Eukaryota; kingdom Metazoa; phylum Chordata; class Mammalia; order Artiodactyla; family Ziphiidae; genus Mesoplodon; species Mesoplodon densirostris. The sequence continues at coordinate 7,826,609 of NW_026778195.1, read as the reverse complement.
TCAATGCTCAATGCCCTTCTCATCACAATGCTCCGTTACCTCTGTCGTAACTATGCTCCATGACACCTGCCATCATAATATTCCACGGCCTTGTCATCACAAGGCTCCATGACCCTTGTCATCACAATGCTCCAAGATCCATGTAATCACAATGCTCCATGCCCTTGTCATCACAAAGCTCCATGACGCATGTCATCAGAATGTTCCATGGTCTTCTCCTCACAATGCTCCATGCCCTTGTCATCACAATGCTCGAAGACTCCAGTAATCACAATGTTCCATTCCCTTTTTCATCAGAATGCTCCATTAGATTTGTCATCACAAGTCTCCATGGTCATCTCCTCACAATGCTCCAAGACCTTGTCATCACCATGCTCCATTCCCTTGTCATCACAATGCTCCATGACCCCTGTCATCACAATACTCCATGAACATTTTCAGCCCAATGCTCCATGACCCTTGTCATCACAATGATCCATGCCCATGTTATCCCAATGTTCCATGACCCATGTATTCACAATGCTCCATGACGCTTGTCATCACAGTGCTCCATGACACCTGTGATCACAATGCTCCATGCCTTTGTCAGCAAAATGCTACATGACCTTGTCATTACAATGCTCTATGCACTTGTCATCACAATACTCCATTTCCATTGTCATCACAATCCTCCATGAACTTTGGGATCACATTGCTTCATGCCCTTGTCATCACAATGCTCCATGCTCCTTGAAATCAAAATGATCCATGACCTCTGTCATCACAATGCTCCAAACCCTTGTGATCACAATGTTCCATAACACTTGTCCTCACAACGCTCCATGATGCCAGTCATCACAATAATCCATGCCCTTTTCATCACAATGCTCCATGACCTTTGTCATCACAATTCTCAATACACTTGTCATCACAATGCTCCCTGACACTTGTCGTCAGAATGCTCCTTGAACCCTGTCACGAAAAGGCTCCATGCCTTTTTCATCACAAAGCCCCATGCCCTTTTCATCCCAATGCTCCATGCCATTGTCATCAAAATACACCACAAGCTTGTCATCAGAATGCTCCATGACCCTTGTCATCACAATTCTCCATGCACTTGTCAGCACAATGCTCCCTGACACTTGTCATCACAATGCTCCAAGCCATTGTCATCACAATGCTCCATTACCTTTGTGATCAGAATCCTCAATGGAAGTTTGCATCACAATGCTCCATGCCATTGTCATCACAATGGGCCATTACATATGTCATCACAATGCTCCCTGACACCTCTCTTTACAATACTGCATTACCTGGTCATCACAATGCTCCCTGCCGTTCTCATCACAATGCACCACACCCTTGTCATCAAAATGCTCCATGACCTTTGTCATCACAAAGCTCCATGACCCTTGGCATCACAATGCTCCATGTCATGGTCATCACAATGCTCCATGAACCCTCTCATCACATTGCTCCATGCCCTTGTCATCACAAAGCTCCATGGCACTTGTCATCACAATGCTCGATGCCCTTCTCATCACAATGCTCCATGCCCTTGTCATTACAATCCTCCATGACCCATGTATCACAGTGTACCGTGCCCTTGTCATCACAATGCGCCATGCCCACTCTCATCACAATAATCCATGAAATATTTCAGACCAATGCTCAATGCACTTCTCATCACAATGCTCCATTACCTCTGTCATAACAAGCTCCATGACCCCTGCCATCACAATGTTCCACGGCCTTGTCATCACAAGGCTCCAGGACCCTTGTCAGCACAATGCTCGAAGACCCATGTAATCACAATGCTCCATGCCCTTGTCATCACAAAGCTCCATGACGCATGTCATCACAATGTTCCATGGCCTTCGCCTCACAATGCTCCATGCCCTTGTCATCACAATGCTCGAAGACTCCAGTAATCACAATGTTCCATTCCCTTTTTCATCAGAATGCTCCATTAGATTTGTCATCACAAGTCTCCATGGTCATCTCCTCACAATGCTCCAAGACCTTGTCATCACCATGCTCCATTCCCTTGTCATCACAATGCTCCATGACCCCTGTCATCACAATACTCCATGAACATTTTCAGCCCAATTCTCTATGACCTTCTCATCACAATGCTCCATGACCAATATCATCACAATGCTCCATGACCACTGTCATCACAACACTCCATGACACCTGACAACACAATGATCCGGGACTCTTGTCATCACAATGCTCCAAGACCCCTGTAATCACAATGCTCCATGACCCCTGTCATCACAATACTCCATGAACATTTTCAGCCCAATGCTCCATGACCCTTGTCATCACAATGATCCATGCCCATGTTATCCCAATGTTCCATGACCCATGTATTCACAATGCTCCATGACGCTTGTCATCACAGTGCTCCATGACACCTGTCATCTCAATGCTCCATGCCTTTGTCAGCAAAATGCTACATGACCTTGTCATTACAATGCTCTATGCACTTGTCATCACAATACTCCATTTCCATTGTCATCACAATCCTCCATGAACTTTGGGATCACATTGCTTCATGCCCTTGTCATCACAATGCTCCATGCTCCTTGAAATCAAAATGATCCATGACCTCTGTCATCACAATGCTCCAAACCCTTGTGATCACAATGTTCCATAACACTTGTCCTCACAACGCTCCATGATGCCAGTCATCACAATAATCCATGCCCTTTTCATCACAATGCTCCATGACCTTTGTCATCACAATTCTCAATACACTTGTCATCACAATGCTCCCTGACACTTGTCGTCAGAATGCTCCTTGAACCCTGTCACGAAAAGGCTCCATGCCTTTTTCATCACAAAGCCCCATGCCCTTTTCATCCCAATGCTCCATGCCATTGTCATCAAAATACACCACAAGCTTGTCATCAGAATGCTCCATGACCCTTGTCATCACAATTCTCCATGCACTTGTCAGCACAATGCTCCCTGACACTTGTCATCACAATGCTCCAAGCCATTGTCATCACAATGCTCCATTACCTTTGTGATCAGAATCCTCAATGGAAGTTTGCATCACAATGCTCCATGCCATTGTCATCACAATGGGCCATTACATATGTCATCACAATGCTCCCTGACACCTCTCTTTACAATACTGCATTACCTGGTCATCACAATGCTCCCTGCCGTTCTCATCACAATGCACCACACCCTTGTCATCAAAATGCTCCATGACCTTTGTCATCACAAAGCTCCATGACCCTTGGCATCACAATGCTCCATGTCATGGTCATCACAATGCTCCATGAACCCTCTCATCACATTGCTCCATGCCCTTGTCATCACAAAGCTCCATGGCACTTGTCATCACAATGCTCGATGCCCTTGTCATCACAATGCTTCAAGACCCCCGTAATCACAATGCTCCATGCCCCTTTTCATAAGAATGCTCCATTAGACTTGTCATCACAAGTCTCCATGTTCATCTCATCACAATGCTCCAAGACCTTGTCATCAACATGCTCCATTCCCTTGTCATCACAATGCTCCATGACCCCTGTCATCACAATACTCCATGCACATTTTTAGCCCAATGCTCCATGACCCTTGTCATCACAATGATCCATGCCCTTGTCATCACAATGCTCCATGCACTTGTCAGCACAATGCTCCCTGATCCTTGTCATCACAATGCTCCAAACCATTGTCACCACAATGCTCCATTACATTTGTCATCAGAATCCTCCATGACACTTGGCATCACAATGCTCCATGCCATTGTCATCACAATGCTCCATGACCCCTGTCATCACAATGCTCCGTGACTACAGTCATCACAATGCTTCATAACGTTTGTCATCACAACAATCCATGCCCGCGTCATCACAAGGCTCTGTGACCTTTGTAACCACAATGCTCCATGAACTTTTCATCACAATGCTCCGTGACCCTTGTCATCACAATGCTCCATGCCTTTGTCAGAACAATGCTCCTTGACCCTTGTCATCAAATTGTGCCATGCGCTTTTCACCACAATGATCCACAACCTTGTCATCGCTATGCTCCATAAACCTTGTAATCACAATGCTCCATGCACTTCTCATCCAAATACTCTCTCACATGAGATATCACAATGTTCCATCACTAGTCATCACAATCCTCCCTCACCCCTGTTATCACAATGTTCCATGACCCCTGTCATCACAATGCTACATCCCCTTATCAGCACAATGTTCCATGACCCCTGACATCACAATGTTCCATAACCCTTGTCATCAAAATGCTCCATGACCCTTTTCATCCCAAAGCTCCATGACCCCTGGCATCACAATGTTCTATAACCCCTGGCATCAAAATGTTCCATTACACTTTTCATCAAATTGCTGCATGACCCTGTCATCAAAATGCTCCCTGCCCTTCTCATCACAATGCACCACACACTTGTCATCAAAATGCTCCATGACCTTTGTCATCACAAAGCTCCATGACCCTTGGCATCACAATGCTCCATGTCATTGTCATCACAATGCTCCATGAACCCTCTCATCACATTGCTCCATGTCCTTGTCATCACAAAGCTCCATGACACTTGTCATCACAATGCTCGATGCCCTTCTCATCACAATGCTCCATGACCTTGTCATTACAATCCTCCATGACCCATGTATCACAGTGTACCGTGCCCTTCTCATGACAAACCGCCATGCCCACTCTCATCACAGTAATCCATGAAACATTTCAGATCAATGCTCAATGCCCTTCTCATCACAATGCTCCGTTACCTCTGTCGTAACTATGCTCCATGACACCTGCCATCATAATATTCCACGGCCTTGTCATCACAAGGCTCCATGACCCTTGTCATCACAATGCTCCAAGATCCATGTAATCACAATGCTCCATGCCCTTGTCATCACAAAGCTCCATGACGCATGTCATCAGAATGTTCCATGGTCTTCTCCTCACAATGCTCCATGCCCTTGTCATCACAATGCTCGAAGACTCCAGTAATCACAATGTTCCATTCCCTTTTTCATCAGAATGCTCCATTAGATTTGTCATCACAAGTCTCCATGGTAATCTCCTCACAATGCTCCAAGACCTTGTCATCACCATGCTCCATTCCCTTGTCATCACAATGCTCCATGACCCCTGTCATCACAATACTCCATGAACAGTTTCAGCCCAATGCTCCATGACCCTTGTCATCACAATGATCCATGCCCATGTTATCCCAATGTTCCATGACCCATGTATTCACAATGCTCCATGACGCTTGTCATCACAGTGCTCCATGACACCTGTGATCACAATGCTCCATGCCTTTGTCAGCAAAATGCTACATGACCTTGTCATTACAATGCTCTATGCACTTGTCATCACAATACTCCATTTCCATTGTCATCACAATCCTCCATGAACTTTGGGATCACATTGCTTCATGCCCTTGTCATCACAATGCTCCATGCTCCTTGAAATCAAAATGATCCATGACCTCTGTCATCACAATGCTCCAAACCCTTGTGATCACAATGTTCCATAACACTTGTCCTCACAACGCTCCATGATGCCAGTCATCACAATAATCCATGCCCTTTTCATCACAATGCTCCATGACCTTTGTCATCACAATTCTCAATACACTTGTCATCACAATGCTCCCTGACACTTGTCGTCAGAATGCTCCTTGAACCCTGTCACGAAAAGGCTCCATGCCTTTTTCATCACAAAGCCCCATGCCCTTTTCATCCCAATGCTCCATGCCATTGTCATCAAAATACACCACAAGCTTGTCATCAGAATGCTCCATGACCCTTGTCATCACAATTCTCCATGCACTTGTCAGCACAATGCTCCCTGACACTTGTCATCACAATGCTCCAAGCCATTGTCATCACAATGCTCCATTACCTTTGTGATCAGAATCCTCAATGGAAGTTTGCATCACAATGCTCCATGCCATTGTCATCACAATGGGCCATTACATATGTCATCACAATGCTCCCTGACACCTCTCTTTACAATACTGCATTACCTGGTCATCACAATGCTCCCTGCCGTTCTCATCACAATGCACCACACCCTTGTCATCAAAATGCTCCATGACCTTTGTCATCACAAAGCTCCATGACCCTTGGCATCACAATGCTCCATGTCATGGTCATCACAATGCTCCATGAACCCTCTCATCACATTGCTCCATGCCCTTGTCATCACAAAGCTCCATGGCACTTGTCATCACAATGCTCGATGCCCTTCTCATCACAATGCTCCATGCCCTTGTCATTACAATCCTCCATGACCCATGTATCACAGTGTACCGTGCCCTTGTCATCACAATGCGCCATGCCCACTCTCATCACAATAATCCATGAAATATTTCAGACCAATGCTCAATGCACTTCTCATCACAATGCTCCATTACCTCTGTCATAACAAGCTCCATGACCCCTGCCATCACAATGTTCCACGGCCTTGTCATCACAAGGCTCCAGGACCCTTGTCAGCACAATGCTCGAAGACCCATGTAATCACAATGCTCCATGCCCTTGTCATCACAAAGCTCCATGACGCATGTCATCACAATGTTCCATGGCCTTCGCCTCACAATGCTCCATGCCCTTGTCATCACAATGCTTCAAGACCCCCGTAATCACAATGCTCCATGCCCCTTTTCATAAGAATGCTCCATTAGACTTGTCATCACAAGTCTCCATGTTCATCTCATCACAATGCTCCAAGACCTTGTCATCAACATGCTCCATTCCCTTGTCATCACAATGCTCCATGACCCCTGTCATCACAATACTCCATGCACATTATCAGCCCAATGCTCCATGACCCTTGTCATCACAAAGCTCCATGCACTTGTCAGCACAATGCTCCCTGATCCTTGTCATCACAATGCTCCAAACCATTGTCACCACAATGCTCCATTACCTTTGTCATCAGAATCCTCCATGACACTTGGCATCACAATGCTCCATGCCATTGTCATCACAATGGGCCATTACATATGTCATCACAATGCTCCCTGACACCTCCCTTTACAATACTGCATTACCTGGTCATCACAATGCTCCCTGCCATTCTCATCACAATGCACCACACCCTTGTCATCAAAATGCTCCATGACCTTTGTCATCACAAAGCTCCATGACCCTTGGCATCACAATGCTCCATGTCATTGTCATCACAATGCTCCATGAACCCTCTCATCACATTGCTCCATGCCCTTGTCATCACAAAGCTCCATGACACTTGTCATCACAATGCTCGATGCCATTCTCATCACAATGCTCCATGACCTTGTCATTACAATCCTCCATGACCCATGTATCACAGTGTACCGTGCCCTTGTCATCACAATGCGCCACGCCCACTCTCATTACAATAATCCATGAAATATTTCAGACCAATGCTCAATGCCCTTCTCATCACAATGCTCCGTTACCTCTGTTGTAACAATGCTCCATGACACCTGCCATCATAATATTCCACGGCCTTGTCATCACAAGGCTCCATGACCCTTGTCATCACAATGCTCCAAGATCCATGTAATCACAATGCTCCATGCCCTTGTCATCACAAAGCTCCATGACGCATGTCATCAGAATGTTCCATGGTCTTCTCCTCACAATGCTCCATGCCCTTGTCATCACAATGCTCGAAGACTCCAGTAATCACAATGTTCCATTCCCTTTTTCATCAGAATGCTCCATTAGATTTGTCATCACAAGTCTCCATGGTCATCTCCTCACAATGCTCCAAGACCTTGTCATCACCATGCTCCATTCCCTTGTCATCACAATGCTCCATGACCCCTGTCATCACAATACTCCATGAACATTTTCAGCCCAATTCTCTATGACCTTCTCATCACAATGCTCCATGACCAATATCATCACAATGCTCCATGACCACTGTCATCACAACACTCCATGACACCTGACAACACAATGATCCGGGACTCTTGTCATCACAATGCTCCAAGACCCCTGTAATCACAATGCTCCATGACCCCTGTCATCACAATACTCCATGAACATTTTCAGCCCAATGCTCCATGACCCTTGTCATCACAATGATCCATGCCCATGTTATCCCAATGTTCCATGACCCATGTATTCACAATGCTCCATGACGCTTGTCATCACAGTGCTCCATGACACCTGTCATCTCAATGCTCCATGCCTTTGTCAGCAAAATGCTACATGACCTTGTCATTACAATGCTCTATGCACTTGTCATCACAATACTCCATTTCCATTGTCATCACAATCCTCCATGAACTTTGGGATCACATTGCTTCATGCCCTTGTCATCACAATGCTCCATGCTCCTTGAAATCAAAATGATCCATGACCTCTGTCATCACAATGCTCCAAACCCTTGTGATCACAATGTTCCATAACACTTGTCCTCACAACGCTCCATGATGCCAGTCATCACAATAATCCATGCCCTTTTCATCACAATGCTCCATGACCTTTGTCATCACAATTCTCAATACACTTGTCATCACAATGCTCCCTGACACTTGTCGTCAGAATGCTCCTTGAACCCTGTCACGAAAAGGCTCCATGCCTTTTTCATCACAAAGCCCCATGCCCTTTTCATCCCAATGCTCCATGCCATTGTCATCAAAATACACCACAAGCTTGTCATCAGAATGCTCCATGACCCTTGTCATCACAATTCTCCATGCACTTGTCAGCACAATGCTCCCTGACACTTGTCATCACAATGCTCCAAGCCATTGTCATCACAATGCTCCATTACCTTTGTGATCAGAATCCTCAATGGAAGTTTGCATCACAATGCTCCATGCCATTGTCATCACAATGGGCCATTACATATGTCATCACAATGCTCCCTGACACCTCTCTTTACAATACTGCATTACCTGGTCATCACAATGCTCCCTGCCGTTCTCATCACAATGCACCACACCCTTGTCATCAAAATGCTCCATGACCTTTGTCATCACAAAGCTCCATGACCCTTGGCATCACAATGCTCCATGTCATGGTCATCACAATGCTCCATGAACCCTCTCATCACATTGCTCCATGCCCTTGTCATCACAAAGCTCCATGGCACTTGTCATCACAATGCTCGATGCCCTTCTCATCACAATGCTCCATGCCCTTGTCATTACAATCCTCCATGACCCATGTATCACAGTGTACCGTGCCCTTGTCATCACAATGCGCCATGCCCACTCTCATCACAATAATCCATGAAATATTTCAGACCAATGCTCAATGCACTTCTCATCACAATGCTCCATTACCTCTGTCATAACAAGCTCCATGACCCCTGCCATCACAATGTTCCACGGCCTTGTCATCACAAGGCTCCAGGACCCTTGTCAGCACAATGCTCGAAGACCCATGTAATCACAATGCTCCATGCCCTTGTCATCACAAAGCTCCATGACGCATGTCATCACAATGTTCCATGGCCTTCGCCTCACAATGCTCCATGCCCTTGTCATCACAATGCTTCAAGACCCCCGTAATCACAATGCTCCATGCCCCTTTTCATAAGAATGCTCCATTAGACTTGTCATCACAAGTCTCCATGTTCATCTCATCACAATGCTCCAAGACCTTGTCATCAACATGCTCCATTCCCTTGTCATCACAATGCTCCATGACCCCTGTCATCACAATACTCCATGCACATTTTTAGCCCAATGCTCCATGACCCTTGTCATCACAATGATCCATGCCCTTGTCATCACAATGCTCCATGCACTTGTCAGCACAATGCTCCCTGATCCTTGTCATCACAATGCTCCAAACCATTGTCACCACAATGCTCCATTACATTTGTCATCAGAATCCTCCATGACACTTGGCATCACAATGCTCCATGCCATTGTCATCACAATGCTCCATGACCCCTGTCATCACAATGCTCCGTGACTACAGTCATCACAATGCTTCATAACGTTTGTCATCACAACAATCCATGCCCGCGTCATCACAAGGCTCTGTGACCTTTGTAACCACAATGCTCCATGAACTTTTCATCACAATGCTCCGTGACCCTTGTCATCACAATGCTCCATGCCTTTGTCAGAACAATGCTCCTTGACCCTTGTCATCAAATTGTGCCATGCGCTTTTCACCACAATGATCCACAACCTTGTCATCGCTATGCTCCATAAACCTTGTAATCACAATGCTCCATGCACTTCTCATCCAAATACTCTCTCACATGAGATATCACAATGTTCCATCACTAGTCATCACAATCCTCCCTCACCCCTGTTATCACAATGTTCCATGACCCCTGTCATCACAATGCTACATCCCCTTATCAGCACAATGTTCCATGACCCCTGACATCACAATGTTCCATAACCCTTGTCATCAAAATGCTCCATGACCCTTTTCATCCCAAAGCTCCATGACCCCTGGCATCACAATGTTCTATAACCCCTGGCATCAAAATGTTCCATTACACTTTTCATCAAATTGCTGCATGACCCTGTCATCAAAATGCTCCCTGCCCTTCTCATCACAATGCACCACACACTTGTCATCAAAATGCTCCATGACCTTTGTCATCACAAAGCTCCATGACCCTTGGCATCACAATGCTCCATGTCATTGTCATCACAATGCTCCATGAACCCTCTCATCACATTGCTCCATGTCCTTGTCATCACAAAGCTCCATGACACTTGTCATCACAATGCTCGATGCCATTCTCATCACAATGCTCCATGACCTTGTCATTACAATCCTCCATGACCCATGTATCACAGTGTACCGTGCCCTTCTCATGACAAACCGCCATGCCCACTCTCATCACAGTAATCCATGAAACATTTCAGATCAATGCTCAATGCCCTTCTCATCACAATGCTCCGTTACCTCTGTCGTAACTATGCTCCATGACACCTGCCATCATAATATTCCACGGCCTTGTCATCACAAGGCTCCATGACCCTTGTCATCACAATGCTCCAAGATCCATGTAATCACAATGCTCCATGCCCTTGTCATCACAAAGCTCCATGACGCATGTCATCAGAATGTTCCATGGTCTTCTCCTCACAATGCTCCATGCCCTTGTCATCACAATGCTCGAAGACTCCAGTAATCACAATGTTCCATTCCCTTTTTCATCAGAATGCTCCATTAGATTTGTCATCACAAGTCTCCATGGTAATCTCCTCACAATGCTCCAAGACCTTGTCATCACCATGCTCCATTCCCTTGTCATCACAATGCTCCATGACCCCTGTCATCACAATACTCCATGAACAGTTTCAGCCCAATGCTCCATGACCCTTGTCATCACAATGATCCATGCCCATGTTATCCCAATGTTCCATGACCCATGTATTCACAATGCTCCATGACGCTTGTCATCACAGTGCTCCATGACACCTGTGATCACAATGCTCCATGCCTTTGTCAGCAAAATGCTACATGACCTTGTCATTACAATGCTCTATGCACTTGTCATCACAATACTCCATTTCCATTGTCATCACAATCCTCCATGAACTTTGGGATCACATTGCTTCATGCCCTTGTCATCACAATGCTCCATGCTCCTTGAAATCAAAATGATCCATGACCTCTGTCATCACAATGCTCCAAACCCTTGTGATCACAATGTTCCATAACACTTGTCCTCACAACGCTCCATGATGCCAGTCATCACAATAATCCATGCCCTTTTCATCACAATGCTCCATGACCTTTGTCATCACAATTCTCAATACACTTGTCATCACAATGCTCCCTGACACTAGTCGTCAGAATGCTCCTTGAACCCTGTCACGAAAAGGCTCCATGCCTTTTTCATCACAAAGCCCCATGCCCTTTTCATCCCAATGCTCCATGCCATTGTCATCAAAATACACCACAAGCTTGTCATCAGAATGCTCCATGACCCTTGTCATCACAATTCTCCATGCACTTGTCAGCACAATGCTCCCTGACACTTGTCATCACAATGCTCCAAGCCATTGTCATCACAATGCTCCATTACCTTTGTGATCAGAATCCTCAATGGAAGTTTGCATCACAATGCTCCATGCCATTGTCATCACAATGGGCCATTACATATGTCATCACAATGCTCCCTGACACCTCTCTTTACAATACTGCATTACCTGGTCATCACAATGCTCCCTGCCGTTCTCATCACAATGCACCACACCCTTGTCATCAAAATGCTCCATGACCTTTGTCATCACAAAGCTCCATGACCCTTGGCATCACAATGCTCCATGTCATGGTCATCACAATGCTCCATGAACCCTCTCATCACATTGCTCCATGCCCTTGTCATCACAAAGCTCCATGGCACTTGTCATCACAATGCTCGATGCCCTTCTCATCACAATGCTCCATGCCCTTGTCATTACAATCCTCCATGACCCATGTATCACAGTGTACCGTGCCCTTGTCATCACAATGCGCCATGCCCACTCTCATCACAATAATCCATGAAATATTTCAGACCAATGCTCAATGCACTTCTCATCACAATGCTCCATTACCTCTGTCATAACAAGCTCCATGACCCCTGCCATCACAATGTTCCACGGCCTTGTCATCACAAGGCTCCAGGACCCTTGTCAGCACAATGCTCGAAGACCCATGTAATCACAATGCTCCATGCCCTTGTCATCACAAAGCTCCATGACGCATGTCATCACAATGTTCCATGGCCTTCGCCTCACAATGCTCCATGCCCTTGTCATCACAATGCTCGAAGACTCCAGTAATCACAATGTTCCATTCCCTTTTTCATCAGAATGCTCCATTAGATTTGTCATCACAAGTCTCCATGGTCATCTCCTCACAATGCTCCAAGACCTTGTCATCACCATGCTCCATTCCCTTGTCATCACAATGCTCCATGACCCCTGTCATCACAATACTCCATGAACATTTTCAGCCCAATTCTCTATGACCTTCTCATCACAATGCTCCATGACCAATATCATCACAATGCTCCATGACCACTGTCATCACAACACTCCATGACACCTGACAACACAATGATCCGGGACTCTTGTCATCACAATGCTCCAAGACCCCTGTAATCACAATGCTCCATGACCCCTGTCATCACAATACTCCATGAACATTTTCAGCCCAATGCTCCATGACCCTTGTCATCACAATGATCCATGCCCATGTTATCCCAATGTTCCATGACCCATGTATTCACAATGCTCCATGACGCTTGTCATCACAGTGCTCCATGACACCTGTCATCTCAATGCTCCATGCCTTTGTCAGCAAAATGCTACATGACCTTGTCATTACAATGCTCTATGCACTTGTCATCACAATACTCCATTTCCATTGTCATCACAATCCTCCATGAACTTTGGGATCACATTGCTTCATGCCCTTGTCATCACAATGCTCCATGCTCCTTGAAATCAAAATGATCCATGACCTCTGTCATCACAATGCTCCAAACCCTTGTGATCACAATGTTCCATAACACTTGTCCTCACAACGCTCCATGATGCCAGTCATCACAATAATCCATGCCCTTTTCATCACAATGCTCCATGACCTTTGTCATCACAATTCTCAATACACTTGTCATCACAATGCTCCCTGACACTTGTCGTCAGAATGCTCCTTGAACCCTGTCACGAAAAGGCTCCATGCCTTTTTCATCACAAAGCCCCATGCCCTTTTCATCCCAATGCTCCATGCCATTGTCATCAAAATACACCACAAGCTTGTCATCAGAATGCTCCATGACCCTTGTCATCACAATTCTCCATGCACTTGTCAGCACAATGCTCCCTGACACTTGTCATCACAATGCTCCAAGCCATTGTCATCACAATGCTCCATTACCTTTGTGATCAGAATCCTCAATGGAAGTTTGCATCACAATGCTCCATGCCATTGTCATCACAATGGGCCATTACATATGTCATCACAATGCTCCCTGACACCTCTCTTTACAATACTGCATTACCTGGTCATCACAATGCTCCCTGCCGTTCTCATCACAATGCACCACACCCTTGTCATCAAAATGCTCCATGACCTTTGTCATCACAAAGCTCCATGACCCTTGGCATCACAATGCTCCATGTCATGGTCATCACAATGCTCCATGAACCCTCTCATCACATTGCTCCATGCCCTTGTCATCACAAAGCTCCATGGCACTTGTCATCACAATGCTCGATGCCCTTCTCATCACAATGCTCCATGCCCTTGTCATTACAATCCTCCATGACCCATGTATCACAGTGTACCGTGCCCTTGTCATCACAATGCGCCATGCCCACTCTCATCACAATAATCCATGAAATATTTCAGACCAATGCTCAATGCACTTCTCATCACAATGCTCCATTACCTCTGTCATAACAAGCTCCATGACCCCTGCCATCACAATGTTCCACGGCCTTGTCATCACAAGGCTCCAGGACCCTTGTCAGCACAATGCTCGAAGACCCATGTAATCACAATGCTCCATGCCCTTGTCATCACAAAGCTCCATGACGCATGTCATCACAATGTTCCATGGCCTTCGCCTCACAATGCTCCATGCCCTTGTCATCACAATGCTTCAAGACCCCCGTAATCACAATGCTCCATGCCCCTTTTCATAAGAATGCTCCATTAGACTTGTCATCACAAGTCTCCATGTTCATCTCATCACAATGCTCCAAGACCTTGTCATCAACATGCTCCATTCCCTTGTCATCACAATGCTCCATGACCCCTGTCATCACAATACTCCATGCACATTTTTAGCCCAATGCTCCATGACCCTTGTCATCACAATGATCCATGCCCTTGTCATCACAATGCTCCATGCACTTGTCAGCACAATGCTCCCTGATCCTTGTCATCACAATGCTCCAAACCATTGTCACCACAATGCTCCATTACATTTGTCATCAGAATCCTCCATGACACTTGGCATCACAATGCTCCATGCCATTGTCATCACAATGCTCCATGACCCCTGTCATCACAATGCTCCGTGACTACAGTCATCACAATGCTTCATAACGTTTGTCATCACAACAATCCATGCCCGCGTCATCACAAGGCTCTGTGACCTTTGTAACCACAATGCTCCATGAACTTTTCATCACAATGCTCCGTGACCCTTGTCATCACAATGCTCCATGCCTTTGTCAGAACAATGCTCCTTGACCCTTGTCATCAAATTGTGCCATGCGCTTTTCACCACAATGATCCACAACCTTGTCATCGCTATGCTCCATAAACCTTGTAATCACAATGCTCCATGCACTTCTCATCCAAATACTCTCTCACATGAGATATCACAATGTTCCATCACTAGTCATCACAATCCTCCCTCACCCCTGTTATCACAATGTTCCATGACCCCTGTCATCACAATGCTACATCCCCTTATCAGCACAATGTTCCATGACCCCTGACATCACAATGTTCCATAACCCTTGTCATCAAAATGCTCCATGACCCTTTTCATCCCAAAGCTCCATGACCCCTGGCATCACAATGTTCTATAACCCCTGGCATCAAAATGTTCCATTACACTTTTCATCAAATTGCTGCATGACCCTGTCATCAAAATGCTCCCTGCCCTTCTCATCACAATGCACCACACACTTGTCATCAAAATGCTCCATGACCTTTGTCATCACAAAGCTCCATGACCCTTGGCATCACAATGCTCCATGTCATTGTCATCACAATGCTCCATGAACCCTCTCATCACATTGCTCCATGTCCTTGTCATCACAAAGCTCCATGACACTTGTCATCACAATGCTCGATGCCCTTCTCATCACAATGCTCCATGACCTTGTCATTACAATCCTCCATGACCCATGTATCACAGTGTACCGTGCCCTTCTCATGACAAACCGCCATGCCCACTCTCATCACAGTAATCCATGAAACATTTCAGATCAATGCTCAATGCCCTTCTCATCACAATGCTCCGTTACCTCTGTCGTAACTATGCTCCATGACACCTGCCATCATAATATTCCACGGCCTTGTCATCACAAGGCTCCATGACCCTTGTCATCACAATGCTCCAAGATCCATGTAATCACAATGCTCCATGCCCTTGTCATCACAAAGCTCCATGACGCATGTCATCAGAATGTTCCATGGTCTTCTCCTCACAATGCTCCATGCCCTTGTCATCACAATGCTCGAAGACTCCAGTAATCACAATGTTCCATTCCCTTTTTCATCAGAATGCTCCATTAGATTTGTCATCACAAGTCTCCATGGTAATCTCCTCACAATGCTCCAAGACCTTGTCATCACCATGCTCCATTCCCTTGTCATCACAATGCTCCATGACCCCTGTCATCACAATACTCCATGAACAGTTTCAGCCCAATGCTCCATGACCCTTGTCATCACAATGATCCATGCCCATGTTATCCCAATGTTCCATGACCCATGTATTCACAATGCTCCATGACGCTTGTCATCACAGTGCTCCATGACACCTGTGATCACAATGCTCCATGCCTTTGTCAGCAAAATGCTACATGACCTTGTCATTACAATGCTCTATGCACTTGTCATCACAATACTCCATTTCCATTGTCATCACAATCCTCCATGAACTTTGGGATCACATTGCTTCATGCCCTTGTCATCACAATGCTCCATGCTCCTTGAAATCAAAATGATCCATGACCTCTGTCATCACAATGCTCCAAACCCTTGTGATCACAATGTTCCATAACACTTGTCCTCACAACGCTCCATGATGCCAGTCATCACAATAATCCATGCCCTTTTCATCACAATGCTCCATGACCTTTGTCATCACAATTCTCAATACACTTGTCATCACAATGCTCCCTGACACTTGTCGTCAGAATGCTCCTTGAACCCTGTCACGAAAAGGCTCCATGCCTTTTTCATCACAAAGCCCCATGCCCTTTTCATCCCAATGCTCCATGCCATTGTCATCAAAATACACCACAAGCTTGTCATCAGAATGCTCCATGACCCTTGTCATCACAATTCTCCATGCACTTGTCAGCACAATGCTCCCTGACACTTGTCATCACAATGCTCCAAGCCATTGTCATCACAATGCTCCATTACCTTTGTGATCAGAATCCTCAATGGAAGTTTGCATCACAATGCTCCATGCCATTGTCATCACAATGGGCCATTACATATGTCATCACAATGCTCCCTGACACCTCTCTTTACAATACTGCATTACCTGGTCATCACAATGCTCCCTGCCGTTCTCATCACAATGCACCACACCCTTGTCATCAAAATGCTCCATGACCTTTGTCATCACAAAGCTCCATGACCCTTGGCATCACAATGCTCCATGTCATGGTCATCACAATGCTCCATGAACCCTCTCATCACATTGCTCCATGCCCTTGTCATCACAAAGCTCCATGGCACTTGTCATCACAATGCTCGATGCCCTTCTCATCACAATGCTCCATGCCCTTGTCATTACAATCCTCCATGACCCATGTATCACAGTGTACCGTGCCCTTGTCATCACAATGCGCCATGCCCACTCTCATCACAATAATCCATGAAATATTTCAGACCAATGCTCAATGCACTTCTCATCACAATGCTCCATTACCTCTGTCATAACAAGCTCCATGACCCCTGCCATCACAATGTTCCACGGCCTTGTCATCACAAGGCTCCAGGACCCTTGTCAGCACAATGCTCGAAGACCCATGTAATCACAATGCTCCATGCCCTTGTCATCACAAAGCTCCATGACGCATGTCATCACAATGTTCCATGGCCTTCGCCTCACAATGCTCCATGCCCTTGTCATCACAATGCTCGAAGACTCCAGTAATCACAATGTTCCATTCCCTTTTTCATCAGAATGCTCCATTAGATTTGTCATCACAAGTCTCCATGGTCATCTCCTCACAATGCTCCAAGACCTTGTCATCACCATGCTCCATTCCCTTGTCATCACAATGCTCCATGACCCCTGTCATCACAATACTCCATGAACATTTTCAGCCCAATTCTCTATGACCTTCTCATCACAATGCTCCATGACCAATATCATCACAATGCTCCATGACCACTGTCATCACAACACTCCATGACACCTGACAACACAATGATCCGGGACTCTTGTCATCACAATGCTCCAAGACCCCTGTAATCACAATGCTCCATGACCCCTGTCATCACAATACTCCATGAACATTTTCAGCCCAATGCTCCATGACCCTTGTCATCACAATGATCCATGCCCATGTTATCCCAATGTTCCATGACCCATGTATTCACAATGCTCCATGACGCTTGTCATCACAGTGCTCCATGACACCTGTCATCTCAATGCTCCATGCCTTTGTCAGCAAAATGCTACATGACCTTGTCATTACAATGCTCTATGCACTTGTCATCACAATACTCCATTTCCATTGTCATCACAATCCTCCATGAACTTTGGGATCACATTGCTTCATGCCCTTGTCATCACAATGCTCCATGCTCCTTGAAATCAAAATGATCCATGACCTCTGTCATCACAATGCTCCAAACCCTTGTGATCACAATGTTCCATAACACTTGTCCTCACAACGCTCCATGATGCCAGTCATCACAATAATCCATGCCCTTTTCATCACAATGCTCCATGACCTTTGTCATCACAATTCTCAATACACTTGTCATCACAATGCTCCCTGACACTTGTCGTCAGAATGCTCCTTGAACCCTGTCACGAAAAGGCTCCATGCCTTTTTCATCACAAAGCCCCATGCCCTTTTCATCCCAATGCTCCATGCCATTGTCATCAAAATACACCACAAGCTTGTCATCAGAATGCTCCATGACCCTTGTCATCACAATTCTCCATGCACTTGTCAGCACAATGCTCCCTGACACTTGTCATCACAATGCTCCAAGCCATTGTCATCACAATGCTCCATTACCTTTGTGATCAGAATCCTCAATGGAAGTTTGCATCACAATGCTCCATGCCATTGTCATCACAATGGGCCATTACATATGTCATCACAATGCTCCCTGACACCTCTCTTTACAATACTGCATTACCTGGTCATCACAATGCTCCCTGCCGTTCTCATCACAATGCACCACACCCTTGTCATCAAAATGCTCCATGACCTTTGTCATCACAAAGCTCCATGACCCTTGGCATCACAATGCTCCATGTCATGGTCATCACAATGCTCCATGAACCCTCTCATCACATTGCTCCATGCCCTTGTCATCACAAAGCTCCATGGCACTTGTCATCACAATGCTCGATGCCCTTCTCATCACAATGCTCCATGCCCTTGTCATTACAATCCTCCATGACCCATGTATCACAGTGTACCGTGCCCTTGTCATCACAATGCGCCATGCCCACTCTCATCACAATAATCCATGAAATATTTCAGACCAATGCTCAATGCACTTCTCATCACAATGCTCCATTACCTCTGTCATAACAAGCTCCATGACCCCTGCCATCACAATGTTCCACGGCCTTGTCATCACAAGGCTCCAGGACCCTTGTCAGCACAATGCTCGAAGACCCATGTAATCACAATGCTCCATGACCTTGTCATCACAAAGCTCCATGACGCATGTCATCACAATGTTCCATGGCCTTCGCCTCACAATGCTCCATGCCCTTGTCATCACAATGCTTCAAGACCCCCGTAATCACAATGCTCCATGCCCCTTTTCATAAGAATGCTCCATTAGACTTGTCATCACAAGTCTCCATGTTCATCTCATCACAATGCTCCAAGACCTTGTCATCAACATGCTCCATTCCCTTGTCATCACAATGCTCCATGACCCCTGTCATCACAATACTCCATGCACATTTTTAGCCCAATGCTCCATGACCCTTGTCATCACAATGATCCATGCCCTTGTCATCACAATGCTCCATGCACTTGTCAGCACAATGCTCCCTGATCCTTGTCATCACAATGCTCCAAACCATTGTCACCACAATGCTCCATTACATTTGTCATCAGAATCCTCCATGACACTTGGCATCACAATGCTCCATGCCATTGTCATCACAATGCTCCATGACCCCTGTCATCACAATGCTCCGTGACTACAGTCATCACAATGCTTCATAACGTTTGTCATCACAACAATCCATGCCCGCGTCATCACAAGGCTCTGTGACCTTTGTAACCACAATGCTCCATGAACTTTTCATCACAATGCTCCGTGACCCTTGTCATCACAATGCTCCATGCCTTTGTCAGAACAATGCTCCTTGACCCTTGTCATCAAATTGTGCCATGCGCTTTTCACCACAATGATCCACAACCTTGTCATCGCTATGCTCCATAAACCTTGTAATCACAATGCTCCATGCACTTCTCATCCAAATACTCTCTCACATGAGATATCACAATGTTCCATCACTAGTCATCACAATCCTCCCTCACCCCTGTTATCACAATGTTCCATGACCCCTGTCATCACAATGCTACATCCCCTTATCAGCACAATGTTCCATGACCCCTGACATCACAATGTTCCATAACCCTTGTCATCAAAATGCTCCATGACCCTTTTCATCCCAAAGCTCCATGACCCCTGGCATCACAATGTTCTATAACCCCTGGCATCAAAATGTTCCATTACACTTTTCATCAAATTGCTGCATGACCCTGTCATCAAAATGCTCCCTGCCCTTCTCATCACAATGCACCACACACTTGTCATCAAAATGCTCCATGACCTTTGTCATCACAAAGCTCCATGACCCTTGGCATCACAATGCTCCATGTCATTGTCATCACAATGCTCCATGAACCCTCTCATCACATTGCTCCATGTCCTTGTCATCACAAAGCTCCATGACACTTGTCATCACAATGCTCGATGCCCTTCTCATCACAATGCTCCATGACCTTGTCATTACAATCCTCCATGACCCATGTATCACAGTGTACCGTGCCCTTCTCATGACAAACCGCCATGCCCACTCTCATCACAGTAATCCATGAAACTTTTCAGATCAATGCTCAATGCCCTTCTCATCACAATGCTCCGTTACCTCTGTCGTAACTATGCTCCATGACACCTGCCATCATAATATTCCACGGCCTTGTCATCACAAGGCTCCATGACCCTTGTCATCACAATGCTCCAAGATCCATGTAATCACAATGCTCCATGCCCTTGTCATCACAAAGCTCCATGACGCATGTCATCAGAATGTTCCATGGTCTTCTCCTCACAATGCTCCATGCCCTTGTCATCACAATGCTCGAAGACTCCAGTAATCACAATGTTCCATTCCCTTTTTCATCAGAATGCTCCATTAGACTTGTCATCACAAGTCTCCATGGTAATCTCCTCACAATGCTCCAAGACCTTGTCATCACCATGCTCCATTCCCTTGTCATCACAATGCTCCATGACCCCTGTCATCACAATACTCCATGAACAGTTTCAGCCCAATGCTCCATGACCCTTGTCATCAAAATGATCCATGCCCATGTTATCCCAATGTTCCATGACCCATGTATTCACAATGCTCCATGACGCTTGTCATCACAGTGCTCCATGACACCTGTGATCACAATGCTCCATGCCTTTGTCAGCAAAATGCTACATGACCTTGTCATTACAATGCTCTATGCACTTGTCATCACAATACTCCATTTCCATTGTCATCACAATCCTCCATGAACTTTGGGATCACATTGCTTCATGCCCTTGTCATCACAATGCTCCATGCTCCTTGAAATCAAAATGATCCATGACCTCTGTCATCACAATGCTCCAAACCCTTGTGATCACAATGTTCCATAACACTTGTCCTCACAACGCTCCATGATGCCAGTCATCACAATAATCCATGCCCTTTTCATCACAATGCTCCATGACCTTTGTCATCACAATTCTCAATACACTTGTCATCACAATGCTCCCTGACACTTGTCGTCAGAATGCTCCTTGAACCCTGTCACGAAAAGGCTCCATGCCTTTTTCATCACAAAGCCCCATGCCCTTTTCATCCCAATGCTCCATGCCATTGTCATCAAAATACACCACAAGCTTGTCATCAGAATGCTCCATGACCCTTGTCATCACAATTCTCCATGCACTTGTCAGCACAATGCTCCCTGACACTTGTCATCACAATGCTCCAAGCCATTGTCATCACAATGCTCCATTACCTTTGTGATCAGAATCCTCAATGGAAGTTTGCATCACAATGCTCCATGCCATTGTCATCACAATGGGCCATTACATATGTCATCACAATGCTCCCTGACACCTCTCTTTACAATACTGCATTACCTGGTCATCACAATGCTCCCTGCCGTTCTCATCACAATGCACCACACCCTTGTCATCAAAATGCTCCATGACCTTTGTCATCACAAAGCTCCATGACCCTTGGCATCACAATGCTCCATGTCATGGTCATCACAATGCTCCATGAACCCTCTCATCACATTGCTCCATGCCCTTGTCATCACAAAGCTCCATGGCACTTGTCATCACAATGCTCGATGCCCTTCTCATCACAATGCTCCATGCCCTTGTCATTACAATCCTCCATGACCCATGTATCACAGTGTACCGTGCCCTTGTCATCACAATGCGCCATGCCCACTCTCATCACAATAATCCATGAAATATTTCAGACCAATGCTCAATGCACTTCTCATCACAATGCTCCATTACCTCTGTCATAACAAGCTCCATGACCCCTGCCATCACAATGTTCCACGGCCTTGTCATCACAAGGCTCCAGGACCCTTGTCAGCACAATGCTCGAAGACCCATGTAATCACAATGCTCCATGCCCTTGTCATCACAAAGCTCCATGACGCATGTCATCACAATGTTCCATGGCCTTCGCCTCACAATGCTCCATGCCCTTGTCATCACAATGCTCGAAGACTCCAGTAATCACAATGTTCCATTCCCTTTTTCATCAGAATGCTCCATTAGATTTGTCATCACAAGTCTCCATGGTCATCTCCTCACAATGCTCCAAGACCTTGTCATCACCATGCTCCATTCCCTTGTCATCACAATGCTCCATGACCCCTGTCATCACAATACTCCATGAACATTTTCAGCCCAATTCTCTATGACCTTCTCATCACAATGCTCCATGACCAATATCATCACAATGCTCCATGACCACTGTCATCACAACACTCCATGACACCTGACAACACAATGATCCGGGACTCTTGTCATCACAATGCTCCAAGACCCCTGTAATCACAATGCTCCATGACCCCTGTCATCACAATACTCCATGAACATTTTCAGCCCAATGCTCCATGACCCTTGTCATCACAATGATCCATGCCCATGTTATCCCAATGTTCCATGACCCATGTATTCACAATGCTCCATGACGCTTGTCATCACAGTGCTCCATGACACCTGTCATCTCAATGCTCCATGCCTTTGTCAGCAAAATGCTACATGACCTTGTCATTACAATGCTCTATGCACTTGTCATCACAATACTCCATTTCCATTGTCATCACAATCCTCCATGAACTTTGGGATCACATTGCTTCATGCCCTTGTCATCACAATGCTCCATGCTCCTTGAAATCAAAATGATCCATGACCTCTGTCATCACAATGCTCCAAACCCTTGTGATCACAATGTTCCATAACACTTGTCCTCACAACGCTCCATGATGCCAGTCATCACAATAATCCATGCCCTTTTCATCACAATGCTCCATGACCTTTGTCATCACAATTCTCAATACACTTGTCATCACAATGCTCCCTGACACTTGTCGTCAGAATGCTCCTTGAACCCTGTCACGAAAAGGCTCCATGCCTTTTTCATCACAAAGCCCCATGCCCTTTTCATCCCAATGCTCCATGCCATTGTCATCAAAATACACCACAAGCTTGTCATCAGAATGCTCCATGACCCTTGTCATCACAATTCTCCATGCACTTGTCAGCACAATGCTCCCTGACACTTGTCATCACAATGCTCCAAGCCATTGTCATCACAATGCTCCATTACCTTTGTGATCAGAATCCTCAATGGAAGTTTGCATCACAATGCTCCATGCCATTGTCATCACAATGGGCCATTACATATGTCATCACAATGCTCCCTGACACCTCTCTTTACAATACTGCATTACCTGGTCATCACAATGCTCCCTGCCGTTCTCATCACAATGCACCACACCCTTGTCATCAAAATGCTCCATGACCTTTGTCATCACAAAGCTCCATGACCCTTGGCATCACAATGCTCCATGTCATGGTCATCACAATGCTCCATGAACCCTCTCATCACATTGCTCCATGCCCTTGTCATCACAAAGCTCCATGGCACTTGTCATCACAATGCTCGATGCCCTTCTCATCACAATGCTCCATGCCCTTGTCATTACAATCCTCCATGACCCATGTATCACAGTGTACCGTGCCCTTGTCATCACAATGCGCCATGCCCACTCTCATCACAATAATCCATGAAATATTTCAGACCAATGCTCAATGCACTTCTCATCACAATGCTCCATTACCTCTGTCATAACAAGCTCCATGACCCCTGCCATCACAATGTTCCACGGCCTTGTCATCACAAGGCTCCAGGACCCTTGTCAGCACAATGCTCGAAGACCCATGTAATCACAATGCTCCATGCCCTTGTCATCACAAAGCTCCATGACGCATGTCATCACAATGTTCCATGGCCTTCGCCTCACAATGCTCCATGCCCTTGTCATCACAATGCTTCAAGACCCCCGTAATCACAATGCTCCATGCCCCTTTTCATAAGAATGCTCCATTAGACTTGTCATCACAAGTCTCCATGTTCATCTCATCACAATGCTCCAAGACCTTGTCATCAACATGCTCCATTCCCTTGTCATCACAATGCTCCATGACCCCTGTCATCACAATACTCCATGCACATTTTTAGCCCAATGCTCCATGACCCTTGTCATCACAATGATCCATGCCCTTGTCATCACAATGCTCCATGCACTTGTCAGCACAATGCTCCCTGATCCTTGTCATCACAATGCTCCAAACCATTGTCACCACAATGCTCCATTACATTTGTCATCAGAATCCTCCATGACACTTGGCATCACAATGCTCCATGCCATTGTCATCACAATGCTCCATGACCCCTGTCATCACAATGCTCCGTGACTACAGTCATCACAATGCTTCATAACGTTTGTCATCACAACAATCCATGCCCGCGTCATCACAAGGCTCTGTGACCTTTGTAACCACAATGCTCCATGAACTTTTCATCACAATGCTCCGTGACCCTTGTCATCACAATGCTCCATTCCTTTGTCAGAACAATGCTCCTTGACCCTTGTCATCAAATTGTGCCATGCGCTTTTCACCACAATGATCCACAACCTTGTCATCGCTATGCTCCATAAACCTTGTAATCACAATGCTCCATGCACTTCTCATCCAAATACTCTCTCACATGAGATATCACAATGTTCCATCACTAGTCATCACAATCCTCCCTCACCCCTGTTATCACAATGTTCCATGACCCCTGTCATCACAATGCTACATCCCCTTATCAGCACAATGTTCCATGACCCCTGACATCACAATGTTCCATAACCCTTGTCATCAAAATGCTCCATGACCCTTTTCATCCCAAAGCTCCATGACCCCTGGCATCACAATGTTCTATAACCCCTGGCATCAAAATGTTCCATTACACTTTTCATCAAATTGCTGCATGACCCTGTCATCAAAATGCTCCCTGCCCTTCTCATCACAATGCACCACACACTTGTCATCAAAATGCTCCATGACCTTTGTCATCACAAAGCTCCATGACCCTTGGCATCACAATGCTCCATGTCATTGTCATCACAATGCTCCATGAACCCTCTCATCACATTGCTCCATGTCCTTGTCATCACAAAGCTCCATGACACTTGTCATCACAATGCTCGATGCCCTTCTCATCACAATGCTCCATGACCTTGTCATTACAATCCTCCATGACCCATGTATCACAGTGTACCGTGCCCTTCTCATGACAAACCGCCATGCCCACTCTCATCACAGTAATCCATGAAACATTTCAGATCAATGCTCAATGCCCTTCTCATCACAATGCTCCGTTACCTCTGTCGTAACTATGCTCCATGACACCTGCCATCATAATATTCCACGGCCTTGTCATCACAAGGCTCCATGACCCTTGTCATCACAATGCTCCAAGATCCATGTAATCACAATGCTCCATGCCCTTGTCATCACAAAGCTCCATGACGCATGTCATCAGAATGTTCCATGGTCTTCTCCTCACAATGTTCCATGCCCTTGTCATCACAATGCTCGAAGACTCCAGTAATCACAATGTTCCATTCCCTTTTTCATCAGAATGCTCCATTAGATTTGTCATCACAAGTCTCCATGGTAATCTCCTCACAATGCTCCAAGACCTTGTCATCACCATGCTCCATTCCCTTGTCATCACAATGCTCCATGACCCCTGTCATCACAATACTCCATGAACAGTTTCAGCCCAATGCTCCATGACCCTTGTCATCAAAATGATCCATGCCCATGTTATCCCAATGTTCCATGACCCATGTATTCACAATGCTCCATGACGCTTGTCATCACAGTGCTCCATGACACCTGTGATCACAATGCTCCATGCCTTTGTCAGCAAAATGCTACATGACCTTGTCATTACAATGCTCTATGCACTTGTCATCACAATACTCCATTTCCATTGTCATCACAATCCTCCATGAACTTTGGGATCACATTGCTTCATGCCCTTGTCATCACAATGCTCCATGCTCCTTGAAATCAAAATGATCCATGACCTCTGTCATCACAATGCTCCAAACCCTTGTGATCACAATGTTCCATAACACTTGTCCTCACAACGCTCCATGATGCCAGTCATCACAATAATCCATGCCCTTTTCATCACAATGCTCCATGACCTTTGTCATCACAATTCTCAATACACTTGTCATCACAATGCTCCCTGACACTTGTCGTCAGAATGCTCCTTGAACCCTGTCACGAAAAGGCTCCATGCCTTTTTCATCACAAAGCCCCATGCCCTTTTCATCCCAATGCTCCATGCCATTGTCATCAAAATACACCACAAGCTTGTCATCAGAATGCTCCATGACCCTTGTCATCACAATTCTCCATGCACTTGTCAGCACAATGCTCCCTGACACTTGTCATCACAATGCTCCAAGCCATTGTCATCACAATGCTCCATTACCTTTGTGATCAGAATCCTCAATGGAAGTTTGCATCACAATGCTCCATGCCATTGTCATCACAATGGGCCATTACATATGTCATCACAATGCTCCCTGACACCTCTCTTTACAATACTGCATTACCTGGTCATCACAATGCTCCCTGCCGTTCTCATCACAATGCACCACACCCTTGTCATCAAAATGCTCCATGACCTTTGTCATCACAAAGCTCCATGACCCTTGGCATCACAATGCTCCATGTCATGGTCATCACAATGCTCCATGAACCCTCTCATCACATTGCTCCATGCCCTTGTCATCACAAAGCTCCATGGCACTTGTCATCACAATGCTCGATGCCCTTCTCATCACAATGCTCCATGCCCTTGTCATTACAATCCTCCATGACCCATGTATCACAGTGTACCGTGCCCTTGTCATCACAATGCGCCATGCCCACTCTCATCACAATAATCCATGAAATATTTCAGACCAATGCTCAATGCACTTCTCATCACAATGCTCCATTACCTCTGTCATAACAAGCTCCATGACCCCTGCCATCACAATGTTCCACGGCCTTGTCATCACAAGGCTCCAGGACCCTTGTCAGCACAATGCTCGAAGACCCATGTAATCACAATGCTCCATGCCCTTGTCATCACAAAGCTCCATGACGCATGTCATCACAATGTTCCATGGCCTTCGCCTCACAATGCTCCATGCCCTTGTCATCACAATGCTTCAAGACCCCCGTAATCACAATGCTCCATGCCCCTTTTCATAAGAATGCTCCATTAGACTTGTCATCACAAGTCTCCATGTTCATCTCATCACAATGCTCCAAGACCTTGTCATCAACATGCTCCATTCCCTTGTCATCACAATGCTCCATGACCCCTGTCATCACAATACTCCATGCACATTTTTAGCCCAATGCTCCATGACCCTTGTCATCACAATGATCCATGCCCTTGTCATCACAATGCTCCATGCACTTGTCAGCACAATGCTCCCTGATCCTTGTCATCACAATGCTCCAAACCATTGTCACCACAATGCTCCATTACCTTTGTCATCAGAATCCTCCATGACACTTGGCATCACAATGCTCCATGCCATTGTCATCACAATGCTCCATGACCCCTGTCATCACAATGCTCCGTGACTACAGTCATCACAATGCTTCATAACGTTTGTCATCACAACAATCCATGCCCGCGTCATCACAAGGCTCTGTGACCTTTGTAACCACAATGCTCCATGAACTTTTCATCACAATGCTCCGTGACCCTTGTCATCACAATGCTCCATGCCTTTGTCAGAACAATGCTCCTTGACCCTTGTCATCAAATTGTGCCATGCGCTTTTCACCACAATGATCCACAACCTTGTCATCGCTATGCTCCATAAACCTTGTAATCACAATGCTCCATGCACTTCTCATCCAAATACTCTCTCACATGAGATATCACAATGTTCCATCACTAGTCATCACAATCCTCCCTCACCCCTGTTATCACAATGTTCCATGACCCCTGTCATCACAATGCTACATCCCCTTATCAGCACAATGTTCCATGATTCCTGACATCACAATGTTCCATAACCCTTGTCATCAAAATGCTCCATGACCCTTTTCATCCCAAAGCTCCATGACCACTGGCATCACAATGTTCTATAACCCCTGGCATCAAAATGTTCCATTACACTTTTCATCAAATTGCTGCATGACCCTGTCCTCAAAATGCTCCCTGCCCTTCTCATCACAATGCACCACACACTTGTCATCAAAATGCTCCATGACCTTTGTCATCACAAAGCTACATGACCCTTGGCATCACAATGCTCCATGTCATTGTCATCACAATGCTCCATGAACCCTCTCATCACATTGCTCCATGTCCTTGTCATCACAAAGCTCCATGACTCTTGTCATCACAATGCTCGATGCCATTCTCATCACAATGCTCCATGACCTTGTCATTACAATCCTCCATGACCCATGTATCACAGTGTACCGTGCCCTTCTCATGACAAACCGCCATGCCCACTCTCATCACAGTAATCCATGAAACATTTCAGATCAATGCTCAATGCCCTTCTCATCACAATGCTCCGTTACCTCTGTCGTAACTATGCTCCATGACACCTGCCATCATAATATTCCACGGCCTTGTCATCACAAGGCTCCATGACCCTTGTCATCACAATGCTCCAAGATCCATGTAATCACAATGCTCCATGCCCTTGTCATCACAAAGCTCCATGACGCATGTCATCAGAATGTTCCATGGTCTTCTCCTCACAATGCTCCATGCCCTTGTCATCACAATGCTCGAAGACTCCAGTAATCACAATGTTCCATTCCCTTTTTCATCAGAATGCTCCATTAGATTTGTCATCACAAGTCTCCATGGTAATCTCCTCACAATGCTCCAAGACCTTGTCATCACCATGCTCCATTCCCTTGTCATCACAATGCTCCATGACCCCTGTCATCACAATACTCCATGAACAGTTTCAGCCCAATGCTCCATGACCCTTGTCATCAAAATGATCCATGCCCATGTTATCCCAATGTTCCATGACCCATGTATTCACAATGCTCCATGACGCTTGTCATCACAGTGCTCCATGACACCTGTGATCACAATGCTCCATGCCTTTGTCAGCAAAATGCTACATGACCTTGTCATTACAATGCTCTATGCACTTGTCATCACAATACTCCATTTCCATTGTCATCACAATCCTCCATGAACTTTGGGATCACATTGCTTCATGCCCTTGTCATCACAATGCTCCATGCTCCTTGAAATCAAAATGATCCATGACCTCTCTCATCACAATGCTCCAAACCCTTGTGATCACAATGTTCCATAACACTTGTCCTCACAACGCTCCATGATGCCTGTCATCACAATAATCCATGCCCTTTTCATCACAATGCTCCATGACCTTTGTCATCACAATTCTCAATACACTTGTCATCACAATGCTCCCTGACACTTGTCGTCAGAATGCTCCTTGAACCCTGTCACGAAAAGGCTCCATGCCTTTTTCATCACAAAGCCCCATGCCCTTTTCATCCCAATGCTCCATGCCATTGTCATCAAAATACTCCACAAGCTTGTCATCAGAATGCTCCATGACCCTTGTCATCACAATTCTCCATGCACTTGTCAGCACAATGCTCCCTGACACTTGTCATCACAATGCTCCAAGCCATTGTCATCACAATGCTCCATTACCTTTGTGATCAGAATCCTCAATGGAAGTTTGCATCACAATGCTCCATGCCATTGTCATCACAATGGGCCATTACATATGTCATCACAATGCTCCCTGACACCTCTCTTTACAATAATGAATTACCTGGTCATCACAATGCTCCCTGCCGTTCTCATCACAATGCACCACACCCTTGTCATCAAAATGCTCCATGACCTTTGTCATCACAAAGCTCCATGACCCTTGGCATCACAATGCTCCATGTCATGGTCATCACAATGCTCCATGAACCCTCTCATCACATTGCTCCATGCCCTTGTCATCACAAAGCTCCATGACACTTGTCATCACAATGCTCGATGCCCTTCTCATCACAATGCTCCATGCCCTTTTCATTACAATCCTCCATGACCCATGTATCACAGTGTACCGTGCCCTTGTCATCACAATGCGCCACGCCCACTCTCATCACAATAATCCATGAAATATTTCAGACCAATGCTCAATGCACTTCTCATCACAATGCTCCATTACCTCTGTCATAACAAGCTCCATGACACCTGCCATCACAATGGTGAACGGACTTGTCATCACAAGGCTCCAGCACACTTGTCAGCACAATGCTCCAAGACCCATGTAATCACAATGCTCCATGCCCTTGTCATCAAAAAGCTCCGTGACGCATGTCATCAGAATGTTCCATGGCCTTCGCCTCACAATGCTCCATGCCCTTGTCATCACAATGCTTCAAGACCCCCGTAATCACAATGCTCCATGCCCCTTTTCATAAGAATGCTCCATTAGACTTGTCATCACAAGTCTCCATGGTCATCTCATCACAATGCTCCAAGACCTTGTCATCAACATGCTCCATTCCCTTCTCATCACAATGCTCCATGACCCCTGTCATCACAATACTCCATGCACATTTTCAGCCCAATGCTCCATGACCCTTTTCATCACAATGATCCATGCCCTTGTCATCACAATGCTCCATGCACTTGTCAGCACAATGCTCCCTGATCCTTGTCATCACAATGCTCCAAACCATTGTCACCACAATGCTCCATTACCTTTGTCATCAGAATCCTCCATGACACTTGGCATCACAATGCTCCATGCCATTGTCATCACAATGCTCCATGACCCCTGTCATCACAATGCTCCGTGAC
Source organism: Mesoplodon densirostris (assembly GCF_025265405.1). Taxonomy (NCBI): domain Eukaryota; kingdom Metazoa; phylum Chordata; class Mammalia; order Artiodactyla; family Ziphiidae; genus Mesoplodon; species Mesoplodon densirostris. The sequence continues at coordinate 7,794,998 of NW_026778195.1, read as the reverse complement.
TACAGTCATCACAATGCTTCATAACGTTTGTCATCACAACAATCCATGCCCGCGTCATCACAAGGCTCTGTGACCTTTGTAACCACAATGCTCCATGAACTTTTCATCACAATGCTCCGTGACCCTTGTCATCACAATGCTCCATGCCTTTGTCAGAACAATGCTCCATGACCCTTGTCATCAAATTGTGCCATGCGCTTTTCACCACAATGATCCACAACCTTGTCATCGCTATGCTCCATAAACCTTGTAATCACAATGCTCCATGCACTTCTCATCCAAATACTCTCTCACATGAGATATCACAATGTTCCATCACTAGTCATCACAATCCTCCCTCACCCCTGTTATGACAATGTTCCATGACCCCTGTCATCACAATGCTACATCCCCTTATCAGCACAATGTTCCATGATCCCTGACATCACAATGTTCCATAACCCTTGTCATCAAAATGCTCCATGACCCTTTTCATCCCAAAGATCCATGACCCCTGGCATCACAATGTTCTATAAGCCCTGGCATCAAAATGTTCCATTACACTTTTCATCAAATTGCTGCATGACCCTGTCCTCAAAATGCTCCCTGCCCTTCTCATCACAATGCACCACACACTTGTCATCAAAATGCTCCATGATCTTTGTCATCACAAAGCTCCATGACCCTTGGCATCACAATGCTCCATGTCATTGTCATCACAATGCTCCATGAACCCTCTCATCACATTGCTCCATGTCCTTGTCATCACAAAGCTCCATGACACTTGTCATCACAATGCTCGATGCCATTCTCATCACAATGCTCCATGACCTTGTCATTACAATCCTCCATGACCCATGTATCACAGTGTACCGTGCCCTTGTCATGACAAACCGCCATGCCCACTCTCATCACAGTAATCCATGAAACATTTCAGATCAATGCTCAATGCCCTTCTCATCACAATGCTCCGTTACCTCTGTCGTAACAATGCTCCATGACACCTGCCATCATAATATTCCACGGCCTTGTCATCACAAGGCTCCATGACCCTTGTCATCACAATGCTCCAAGATCCATGTAATCACAATGCTCCATGCCCTTGTCATCACAAAGCTCCATGACGCATGTCATCAGAATGTTCCATGGTCTTCTCCTCACAATGCTCCATGCCCTTGTCATCACAATGCTCGAAGACTCCAGTAATCACAATGTTCCATTCCCTTTTTCATCAGAATGCTCCATTAGATTTGTCATCACAAGTCTCCATGGTCATCTCCTCACAATGCTCCAAGACCTTGTCATCACCATGCTCCATTCCCTTGTCATCACAATGCTCCATGACCCCTGTCACCACAATACTCCATGAACATTTTCAGCCCAATTCTCTATGACCTTCTCATCACAATGCTCCATGACCAATATCATCACAATGCTCCATGACCACTGTCATCACAACACTCCATGACACCTGACAACACAATGATCCGGGACTCTTGTCATCACAATGCTCCAAGACCCCTGTAATCACAATGCTCCATGACCCCTGTCATCACAATACTCCATGAACATTTTCAGCCCAATGCTCCATGACCCTTGTCATCACAATGATCCATGCCCATGTTATCCCAATGTTCCATGACCCATGTATTCACAATGCTCCATGACGCTTGTCATCACAGTGCTCCATGACACCTGTCATCACAATGCTCCATGCCTTTGTCAGCAAAATGCTACATGACCTTGTCATTACAATGCTCTATGCACTTGTCATCACAATACTCCATTTCCATTGTCATCACAATCCTCCATGAACTTTGGGATCACATTGCTTCATGCCCTTGTCATCACAATGCTCCATGCTCCTTGAAATCAAAATGATCCATGACCTCTGTCATCACAATGCTCCAAACCCTTGTGATCACAATGTTCCATAACACTTGTCCTCACAACGCTCCATGATGCCTGTCATCACAATAATCCATGCCCTTTTCATCACAATGCTCCATGACCTTTGTCATCACAATTCTCAATACACTTGTCATCACAATGCTCCCTGACACTTGTCGTCAGAATGCTCCTTGAACCCTGTCACGAAAAGGCTCCATGCCTTTTTCATCACAAAGCCCCATGCCCTTTTCATCCCAATGCTCCATGCCATTGTCATCAAAATACTCCACAAGCTTGTCATCAGAATGCTCCATGACACTTGTCATCACAATTCTCCATGCACTTGTCAGCACAATGCTCACTGACACTTGTCATCACAATGCTCCAAGCCATTGTCATCACAATGCTCCATTACCTTTGTGATCAGAATCCTCAATGGAAGTTTGCATCACAATGCTCCATGCCATTGTCATCACAATGGGCCATTACATATGTCATCACAATGCTCCCTGACACCTCCCTTTACAATACTGCATTACCTGGTCATCACAATGCTCCCTGCCGTTCTCATCACAATGCACAACGCCCTTGCCATCAAAATGCTCCATGACCTTTGTCATCACAAAGCTCCATGACCCTTGGCATCACAATGCTCCATGTCATTGTCATCACAATGCTCCATGAACCCTCTCATCACATTGCTCCATGCCCTTGTCATCTCAAAGCTCCATGGCACTTGTCATCACAATGCTCGATGCCCTTCTCATCACAATGCTCCATGCCCTTGTCATTACAATCCTCCATGACGCATGTATCACAGTGTACGGTGCCCTTGTCATCACAATGCGCCATGCCTACTCTCATCACAATAATCCATGAAATATTTCAGACCAATGCTCAATGCACTTCTCATCACAATGCTCCATTACCTCTGTCATAACAAGCTCCATGACCCCTGCCATCACAATGTTCCACGGCCTTGTCATCACAAGGCTCCAGGACCCTTGTCAGCACAATGCTCCAAGACCCATGTAATCACAATGCTCCATGCCCTTGTCATCACAAAGCTCCATGACGCATGTCATCACAATGTTCCATGGGCTTCGCCTCACAATGCTCCATGCCCTTGTCATCACAATGCTTCAAGACCCCCGTAATCACAATGCTCCATGCCCCTTTTCATAAGAATGCTCCATTAGACTTGTCATCACAAGTCTCCATGGTCATCTCATCACAATGCTCCAAGACCTTGTCATCAACATGCTCCATTCCCTTGTCATCACAATGCTCCATGACCCCTGTCATCACAATACTCCATGCACATTTTTAGCCCAATGCTCCATGACCCTTGTCATCACAATGATCCATGCCCTTGTCATCACAATGCTCCATGCACTTGTCAGCACAATGCTCCCTGATCCTTGTCATCACAATGCTCCAAACCATTGTCACCACAATGCTCCATTACCTTTGTCATCAGAATCCTCCATGACACTTGGCATCACAATGCTCCATGCCATTGTCATCACAATACTCCATGACCCCTGTCATCACAATGCTCCGTGACTACAGTCATCACAATGCTTCATAACGTTTGTCATCACAACAATCCATGCCCGCGTCATCACAAGGCTCTGTGACCTTTGTAACCACAATGCTCCATGAACTTTTCATCACAATGCTCCGTGACCCTTGTCATCACAATGCTCCATGCCTTTGTCAGAACAATGCTCCATGACCCTTGTCATCAAATTGTGCCATGCGCTTTTCACCACAATGATCCACAACCTTGTCATCGCTATGCTCCATAAACCTTGTAATCACAATGCTCCATGCACTTCTCATCCAAATACTCTCTCACATGAGATATCACAATGTTCCATCACTAGTCATCACTATCCTCCCTCACCCCTGTTATGACAATGTTCCATGACCCCTGTCATCACAATGCTACATCCCCTTATCAGCACAATGTTCCATGATCCCTGACATCACAATGTTCCATAACACTTGTCATCAAAATGCTCCATGACCCTTTTCATCCCAAAGCTCCATGACCACTGGCATCACAATGTTCTATAACCCCTGGCATCAAAATGTTCCATTACACTTTTCATCAAATTGCTGCATGACCCTGTCCTCAAAATGCTCCCTGCCCTTCTCATCACAATGCACCACACACTTGTCATCAAAATGCTCCATGACCTTCGTCATCACAAAGCTCCATGACCCTTGGCATCACAATGCTCCATGTCATTGTCATCGCAATGCTCCATGAACCCTCTCATCACATTGCTCCATGTCCTTGTCATCACAAAGCTCCATGACACTTGTCATCACAATGCTCGATGCCATTCTCATCACAATGCTCCATGACCTTGTCATTACAATCCTCCATGACCCATGTATCACAGTGTACCGTGCCCTTGTCATGACAAACCGCCATGCCCACTCTCATCACAGTAATCCATGAAACATTTCAGATCAATGCTCAATGCCCTTCTCATCACAATGCTCCGTTACCTCTGTCGTAACAATGCTCCATGACACCTGCCATCATAATATTCCACGGCCTTGTCATCACAAGGCTCCATGACCCTTGTCATCACAATGCTCCAAGATCCATGTAATCACAATGCTCCATGCACTTGTCATCACAAAGCTCCATGACGCATGTCATCAGAATGTTCCATGGTCTTCTCCTCACAATGCTCCATGCCCTTGTCATCACAATGCTCGAAGACTCCAGTAATCACAATGTTCCTTTCCCTTTTTCATCAGAATGCTCCATTAGATTTGTCATCACAAGTCTCCATGGTCATCTCCTCACAATGCTCCAAGACCTTGTCATCACCATGCTCCATTCCCTTGTCATCACAATGCTCCATGACCCCTGTCATCACAATACTCCATGAATATTTTCAGCCCAATTCTCTATGACCTTCTCATCACAATGCTCCATGACCAATATCATCACAATGCTCCATGACCACTGTCATCACAACACTCCATGACACCTGACAACACAATGATCCGGGACTCTTGTCATCACAATGCTCCAAGACCCCTGTAATCACAATGCTCCATGACCCCTGTCATCACAATACTCCATGAACATTTTCAGCCCAATGCTCCATGACCCTTGTCATCACAATGATGCATGCCCATGTTATCCCAATGTTCCATGACCCACGTATTCACAATGCTCCATGACGCTTGTCATCACAGTGCTCCATGACACCTGTCATCTCAATGCTCCATGCCTTTGTCAGCAAAATGCTACATGACCTTGTCATTACAATGCTCTATGCACTTGTCATCACAATACTCCATTTCCATTGTCATCACAATCCTCCATGAACTTTGGGATCACATTGCTTCATGCCCTTGTCATCACAATGCTCCATGCTCCTTGAAATCAAAATGATCCATGACCTCTGTCATCACAATGCTCCAAACCCTTGTGATCACAATGTTCCATAACACTTGTCCTCACAACGCTCCATGATGCCTGTCATCACAATAATCCATGCCCTTTTCATCACAATGCTCCATGACCTTTGTCATCACAATTCTCAATACACTTGTCATCACAATGCTCCCTGACACTTGTCGTCAGAATGCTCCTTGAACCCTGTCACGAAAAGGCTCCATGCCTTTTTCATCACAAAGCCCCATGCCCTTTTCATCCCAATGCTCCATGCCATTGTCATCAAAATACTCCACAAGCTTGTCATCAGAATGCTCCATGACCCTTGTCATCACAATTCTCCATGCACTTGTCAGCACAATGCTCCCTGACACTTGTCATCACAATGCTCCAAGCCATTGTCATCACAATGCTCCATTACCTTTGTGATCAGAATCCTCAATGGAAGTTTGCATCACAATGCTCCATGCCATTGTCATCACAATGGGCCATTACATATGTCATCAGAATGCTCCCTGACACCTCTCTTTACAATACTGCATTACCTGGTCTTCACAATGCTCCCTGCCGTTCTCATCACAATGCACCACACACTTGTCATCAAAATGCTCCATGACCTTTGTCATCACAAAGCTCCATGACCCTTGGCATCACAATGCTCCATGTCATTGTCATCACAATGCTCCATGAACACTCTCATCACATTGCTCCATGCCCTTGTCATCACAAAGCTCCATGGCATTGTCATCACAATGCTCGATGCCCTTCTCATCACAATGCTCCATGCCCTTTTCATTACAATCCTCCATGACCCATGTTTCACAGTGTACCGTGCCCTTGTCATCACAATGCGCCATGCCCACTCTCATCACAATAATCCATGAAATATTTCAGACCAATGCTCAATGCACTTCTCATCACAATGCTCCATTTCCTCTGTCATAACAAGCTCCATGACACCTGCCATCACAATGTTGAACGGCCTTGTCATCACAAGGCTCCAGCACCCTTGTCAGCACAATGCTCCAAGACCCATATAATCACAATGCTCCATGCCCTTGTCATCACAAAGCTCCATGACGCATGTCATCAGAATGTTCCATGGCCTTCGCCTCACAATGCTCCATGCCCTTGTCATCACAATGCTTCAAGACCCCCGTAATCACAATACTCCATGCACATTTTCAGCCCAATGCTCCATGACCCTTTTCATCACAATGATCCTTGCCCTTGTCATCACAATGCTCCATGCACTTGTCAGCACAATGCTCCCTGATCCTTGTCATCACAATGCTCCAAACCATTGTCACCACAATGCTCCATTACCTTTGTCATCAGAATCCTCCATGACACTTGGCATCACAATGCTCCATGCCATTGTCATCACAATGCTCCATGAACCCTGTCATCACAATGCTCCATGACTACAGTCATCACAATGCTTCATAACGTTTGTCATCACAACAATCCATGCCCGCGTCCTCACAAGGCTCTGTGACCTTTGTAACCACAATGCTCCATGAACTTTTCATCACAATGCTCCGTGACCCTTGTCATCACAATGCTCCATGCCTTTGTCAGAACAATGCTCCATGACCCTTGTCATCAAATTGTGCCATGCGCGTTTCACCACAATGATCCACAACCTTGTCATCGCTATGCTCCATAAACCTTGTAATCACAATGCTCCATGCACTTCTCATCCAAATACTCTCTCACATGAGATATCACAATGTTCCATCACTAGTCATCACAATCCTCCCTCACCCCTGTTATCACAATGTTCCATGACCCCTGTCATCACAATGCTACATCCCCTTATCAGCACAATGTTCCATGACCCCTGACATCACAATGTTCCATAACCCTTGTCATCAAAATGCTCCATGACCCTTTTCATCCCAAAGCTCCATGACCCCTGGCATCACAATGTTCTATAACCCCTGGCATCAAAATGTTCCATTACACTTTTCATCAAATTGCTGCATGACCCTGTCATCAAAATGCTCCCTGCCCTTCTCATCACAATGCACCACACACTTGCCATCAAAATGCTCCATGACCTTTGTCATCACAAAGCTCCATGACCCTTGGCATCACAATGCTCCATGTCATTGTCATCACAATGCTCCATGAACCCTCTCATCACATTGCTCCATGTCCTTGTCATCACAAAGCTCCATGACACTTGTCATCACAATGCTCGATGCCCTTCTCATCACAATGCTCCATGACCTTGTCATTACAATCCTCCATGACCCATGTATCACAGTGTACCGTGCCCTTGTCATGACAAACCGCCATGCCCACTCTCATCACAGTAATCCATGAAACATTTCAGATCAATGCTCAATGCCTTTCTCATCACAATGCTCCGTTACCTCTGTCGTAACAATGCTCCATGACACCTGCCATCATAATATTCCACGGCCTTGTCATCACAAGGCTCCATGACCCTTGTCATCACAATGCTCCAAGATCCATGTAATCACAATGCTCCATGCCCTTGTCATCACAAAGCTCCATGACGCATGTCATCAGAATATTCCATGGTCTTCTCCTCACAATGCTCCATGCCCTTGTCATCACAATGCTCGAAGACTCCAGTAATCACAATGTTCCATTCCCTTTTTCATCAGAATGCTCCATTAGATTTGTCATCACAAGTCTCCATGGTCATCTCCTCACAATGCTCCAAGACCTTGTCATCACCATGCTCCATTCCCTTGTCATCACAATGCTCCATGACTCCTGTCATCACAATACTCCATGAACATTTTCAGCCCAATTCTCTATGACCTTCTCATCACAATGCTCCATGACCAATATCATCACAATGCTCCATGACCACAGTCATCACAACACTCCATGACACCTGACAACACAATGATCCGGGACTCTTGTCATCACAATGCTCCAAGACCCCTGTAATCACAATGCTCCATGACCCTTGTCATCACAATGATCCATGCCCATGTTATCCCAATGTTCCATGACCCATGTATTCACAATGCTCCATGACGCTTGTCATCACAGTGCTCCATGACACCTGTCATCTCAATGCTCCATGCCTTTGTCAGCAAAATGCTACATGACCTTGTCATTACAATGCTCTATGCACTTGTCATCACAATACTCCATTTCCATTGTCATCACAATCCTCCATGAACTTTGGGATCACATTGCTTCATGCCCTTGTCATCACAATGCTCCATGCTCCTTGAAATCAAAATGATCCATGACCTCTGTCATCACAATGCTCCAAACCCTTGTGATCACAATGTTCCATAACACTTCTCCTCACAACGCTCCATGATGCCTGTCATCACAATAATCCATGCCCTTTTCATCACAATGCTCCATGACCTTTGTCATCACAATTTTCAATACACTTGTCATCACAATGCTCCCTGACACTTGTCGTCAGAATGCTCCTTGAACCCTGTCACGAAAAGGCTCCATGCCTTTTTCATCACAAAGCCCCATGCCCTTTTCATCCCAATGCTCCATGCCATTGTCATCAAAATACTCCACAAGCTTGTCATCAGAATGCTCCATGACCCTTGTCATCACAATTCTCCATGCACTTGTCAGCACAATGCTCCCTGACACTTGTCATCACAATGCTCCAAGCCATTGTCATCACAATGCTCCATTACCTTTGTGATCAGAATCCTCAATGGAAGTTTGCATCAGAATGCTCTATGCCATTGTCATCACAATGGGCCATTACATATGTCATCACAATGCTCCCTGACAACTCTCTTTACAATACTGCATTACCTGGTCATCACAATGCTCCCTGCCGTTCTCATCTCAATGCACCAAACCCTTGTCATCAAAATGCTCCATGACCTTTGTCATCACAAAGCTCCATGACCCTTGGCATCACAATGCTCCATGTCATTGTCATCACAATGCTCCATGAACCCTCTCATCACATTGCTCCATGCCCTTGTCATCACAAAGCTCCATGGCATTGTCATCACAATGCTCGATGCCATTCTCATCACAATGCTCCATGCCCTTTTCATTACAATCCTCCATGACCCATGTTTCACAGTGTACCGTGCCCTTGTCATCACAATGCGCCATGCCCACTCTCATCACAATAATCCATGAAATATTTCAGACCAATGCTCAATGCACTTCTCATCACAATGCTCCATTACCTCTGTCATAACAAGCTCCATGACCCCTGCCATCACAATGTTCCACGGCCTTGTCATCACAAGGCTCCAGGACCCTTGTCAGCACAATGCTCCAAGACCCATGTAATCACAATGCTCCATGCCCTTGTCATCACAAAGCTCCATGACGCATGTCATCACAATGTTCCATGGCCTTCGCCTCACAATGCTCCATGCCCTTGTCATCACAATGCTTCAAGACCCCCGTAATCACAATGCTCCATGCCCCTTTTCATAAGAATGCTCCATTAGACTTGTCATCACAAGTCTCCATGGTCATCTCATCACAATGCTCCAAGACCTTGTCATCAACATGCTCCATTCCCTTGTCATCACAATGCTCCATGACCCCTGTCATCACAATACTCCATGCACATTTTTAGCCCAATGCTCCATGACCCTTGTCATCACAATGATCCATGCCCTTGTCATCACAATGCTCCATGCACTTGTCAGCACAATGCTCCCTGATCCTTGTCATCACAATGCTCCAAACCATTGTCACCACAATGCTCCATTACCTTTGTCATCAGAATCCTCCATGACACTTGGCATCACAATGCTCCATGCCATTGTCATCACAATGCTCCATGACCCCTGTCATCACAATGCTCCGTGACTACAGTCATCACAATGCTTCATAACGTTTGTCATCACAACAATCCATGCCCGCGTCATCACAAGGCTCTGTGACCTTTGTAACCACAATGCTCCATGAACTTTTCATCACAATGCTCCGTGACCCTTGTCATCACAATGCTCCATGCCTTTGTCAGAACAATGCTCCATGACCCTTGTCATCAAATTGTGCCATGCGCTTTTCACCACAATGATCCACAACCTTGTCATCGCTATGCTCCATAAACCTTGTAATCACAATGCTCCATGCACTTCTCATCCAAATACTCTCTCACATGAGATATCACAATGTTCCATCACTAGTCATCACAATCCTCCCTCACCCCTGTTATCACAATGTTCCATGACCCCTGTCATCACAATGCTACATCCCCTTATCAGCACAATGTTCCATGACCCCTGACATCACAATATTCCATAACCCTTGTCATCAAAATGCTCCATGACCCTTTTCATCCCAAAGCTCCATGACTCCTGGCATCACAATGTTCTATAACCCCTGGCATCAAAATGTTCCATTACACTTTTCATCAAATTGCTGCATGACCCTGTCATCAAAATGCTCCCTGCCCTTCTCATCACAATGCACCACACACTTGTCATCAAAATGCTCCATGACCTTTGTCATCACAAAGCTCCATGACCCTTGGCATCACAATGCTCCATGTCATTGTCATCACAATGCTCCATGAACCCTCTCATCACATTGCTCCATGTCCTTGTCATCACAAAGCTCCATGACACTTGTCATCACAATGCTCGATGCCCTTCTCATCACAATGCTCCATGACCTTGTCATTACAATCCTCCATGACCCATGTATCACAGTGTACCGTGCCCTTGTCATGACAAACCGCCATGCCCACTCTCATCACAGTAATCCATGAAACATTTCAGATCAATGCTCAATGCCCTTCTCATCACAATGCTCCGTTACCTCTGTCGTAACAATGCTCCATGACACCTGCCATCATAATATTCCACGGCCTTGTCATCACAAGGCTCCATGACCCTTGTCATCACAATGCTCCAAGATCCATGTAATCACAATGCTCCATGCCCTTGTCATCACAAAGCTCCATGACGCATGTCATCAGAATGTTCCATGGTCTTCTCCTCACAATGCTCCATGCCCTTGTCATCACAATGCTCGAAGACTCCAGTAATCACAATGTTCCATTCACTTTTTCATCAGAATGCTCCATTAGATTTGTCATCACAAGTCTCCATGGTCATCTCCTCACAATGCTCCAAGACCTTGTCATCACCATGCTCCATTCCCTTGTCATCACAATGCTCCATGACCCCTGTCATCACAATACTCCATGAACATTTTCAGCCCAATTCTCTATGACCTTCTCATCACAATGCTCCATGACCAATATCATCACAATGCTCCATGACCACTGTCATCACAACACTCCATGACACCTGACAACACAATGATCCGGGACTCTTGTCATCACAATGCTCCAAGACCCCTGTAATCACAATGCTCCATGACCCCTGTCATCACAATACTCCATGAACATTTTCAGCCAAATGCTCCATGACACTTGTCATCACAATGATCCATGCCCATGTTATCCCAATGTTCCATGACCCATGTATTCACAATGCTCCATGACGCATGTCATCACAGTGCTCCATGACACCTGTCATCACAATGCTCCATGCCTTTGTCAGCAAAATGCTACATGACCTTGTCATTACAATGCTCTATGCACTTGTCATCACAATACTCCATTTCCATTGTCATCACAATCCTCCATGAACTTTGGGGTCACATTGCTTCATGCCCTTGTCATCACAATGCTCCATGCTCCTTGAAATCAAAATGATCCATGACCTCTGTCATCACAATGCTCCAAACCCTTGTGATCACAATGTTCCATAACACTTGTCCTCACAACGCTCCATGATGCCTGTCATCACAATAATCCATGCCCTTTTCATCACAATGCTCCATGACCTTTGTCATCACAATTCTCAATACACTTGTCATCACAATGCTCCCTGACACTTGTCGTCAGAATGCTCCTTGAACCCTGTCACGAAAAGGCTCCATGCCTTTTTCATCGCAAAGCCCCATGCCCTTTTCATCCCAATGCTCCATGCCATTGTCATCAAAATACTCCACAAGCTTGTCATCAGAATGCTCCATGACCCTTGTCATCACAATTCTCCATGCACTTGTCAGCACAATGCTCCCTGACACTTGTCATCACAATGCTCCAAGCCATTGTCATCACAGTGCTCCATTACCTTTGTGATCAGAATCCTCAATGGAAGTTTGCATCACAATGCTCCATGCCATTGTCATCACAATGGGCCATTACATATGTCATCACAATGCTCCCTGACACCTCCCTTTACAATACTGCATTACCTGGTCATCACAATGCTCCCTGCCGTTCTCATCACAATGCACAACGCCCTTGCCATCAAAATGCTCCATGACCTTTGTCATCACAAAGCTCCATGACCCTTGGCATCACAATGCTCCATGTCATTGTCATCACAATGCTCCATGAACCCTCTCATCACATTGCTCCATGCCCTTGTCATCACAAAGCTCCATGGCACTTGTCATCACAATGCTCGATGCCCTTCTCATCACAATGCTCCATGCCCTTGTCATTACAATCCTCCATGACGCATGTATCACAGTGTACGGTGCCCTTGTCATCACAATGCGCCATGCCTACTCTCATCACAATAATCCATGAAATATTTCAGACCAATGCTCAATGCACTTCTCATCACAATGCTCCATTACCTCTGTCATAACAAGCTCCATGACCCCTGCCATCACAATGTTCCACGGCCTTGTCATCACAAGGCTCCAGGACCCTTGTCAGCACAATGCTCCAAGACCCATGTAATCACAATGCTCCATGCCCTTGTCATCACAAAGCTCCATGACGCATGTCATCACAATGTTCCATGGGCTTCGCCTCACAATGCTCCATGCCCTTGTCATCACAATGCTTCAAGACCCCCGTAATCACAATGCTCCATGCCCCTTTTCATAAGAATGCTCCATTAGACTTGTCATCACAAGTCTCCATGGTCATCTCATCACAATGCTCCAAGACCTTGTCATCAACATGCTCCATTCCCTTGTCATCACAATGCTCCATGACCCCTGTCATCACAATACTCCATGCACATTTTTAGCCCAATGCTCCATGACGCTTGTCATCACAATGATCCATGCCCTTGTCATCACAATGCTCCATGCACTTGTCAGCACAATGCTCCCTGATCCTTGTCATCACAATGCTCCAAACCATTGTCACCACAATGCTCCATTACCTTTGTCATCAGAATCCTCCATGACACTTGGCATCACAATGCTCCATGCCATTGTCATCACAATACTCCATGACCCCTGTCATCACAATGCTCCGTGACTACAGTCATCACAATGCTTCATAACGTTTGTCATCACAACAATCCATGCCCGCGTCCTCACAAGGCTCTGTGACCTTTGTAACCACAATGCTCCATGAACTTTTCATCACAATGCTCCGTGACCCTTGTCATCACAATGCTCCATGCCTTTGTCAGAACAATGCTCCATGACCCTTGTCATCAAATTGTGCCATGCGCTTTTCACCACAATGATCCACAACCTTGTCATCGCTATGCTCCATAAACCTTGTAATCACAATGCTCCATGCACTTCTCATCCAAATACACTCTCACATGAGATATCACAATGTTCCATCACTAGTCATCACAATCCTCCCTCACCCCTGTTATCACAATGTTCCATGACCCCTGTCATCACAATGCTACATCCCCTTATCAGCACAATGTTCCATGATCCCTGACATCACAATGTTCCATAACACTTGTCATCAAAATGCTCCATGACCCTTTTCATCCCAAAGCTGCATGACCACTGGCATCACAATGTTCTATAACCCCTGGCATCAAAATGTTCCATTACACTTTTCATCAAATTGCTGCATGACCCTGTCCTCAAAATGCTCCCTGCCCTTCTCATCACAATGCACCACACACTTGTCATCAAAATGCTCCATGACCTTCGTCATCACAAAGCTCCATGACCCTTGGCATCACAATGCTCCATGTCATTGTCATCACAATGCTCCATGAACCCTCTCATCACATTGCTCCATGTCCTTGTCATCACAAAGCTCCATGACACTTGTCATCACAATGCTCGATGCCATTCTCATCACAATGCTCCATGACCTTGTCATTACAATCCTCCATGACCCATGTATCACAGTGTACCGTGCCCTTGTCATGACAAACCGCCATGCCCACTCTCATCACAGTAATCCATGAAACATTTCAGATCAATGCTCAATGCCCTTCTCATCACAATGCTCCGTTACCTCTCTCGTAACAATGCTCCATGACACCTGCCATCATAATATTCCACGGCCTTGTCATCACAAGGCTCCATGACCCTTGTCATCACAATGCTCCAAGATCCATGTAATCACAATGCTCCATGCACTTGTCATCACAAAGCTCCATGACGCATGTCATCAGAATGTTCCATGGTCTTCTCCTCACAATGCTCCATGCCCTTGTCATCACAATGCTCGAAGACTCCAGTAATCACAATGTTCCTTTCCCTTTTTCATCAGAATGCTCCATTAGATTTGTCATCACAAGTCTCCATGGTCATCTCCTCACAATGCTCCAAGACCTTGTCATCACCATGCTCCATTCCCTTGTCATCACAATGCTCCATGACCCCTGTCATCACAATACTCCATGAACATTTTCAGCCCAATTCTCTATGACCTTCTCATCACAATGCTCCATGACCAATATCATCACAATGCTCCATGACCACTGTCATCACAACACTCCATGACACCTGACAACACAATGATCCGGGACTCTTGTCATCACAATGCTCCAAGACCCCTGTAATCACAATGCTCCATGACCCCTGTCATCACAATACTCCATGAACATTTTCAGCCCAATGCTCCATGACCCTTGTCATCAAAATGATCCATGCCCATGTTATCCCAATGTTCCATGACCCATGTATTCACAATGCTCCATGACGCTTGTCATCACAGTGCTCCATGACACCTGTCATCTCAATGCTCCATGCCTTTGTCAGCAAAATGCTACATGACCTTGTCATTACAATGCTCTATGCACTTGTCATCACAATACTCCATTTCCATTGTCATCACAATCCTCCATGAACTTTGGGATCACATTGCTTCATGCCCTTGTCATCACAATGCTCCATGCTCCTTGAAATCAAAATGATCCATGACCTCTGTCATCACAATGCTCCAAACCCTTGTGATCACAATGTTCCATAACACTTGTCCTCACAACGCTCCATGATGCCTGTCATCACAATAATCCATGCCCTTTTCATCACAATGCTCCATGACCTTTGTCATCACAATTCTCAATACACTTGTCATCACAATGCTCCCTGACACTTGTCGTCAGAATGCTCCTTGAACCCTGTCACGAAAAGGCTCCATGCCTTTTTCATCACAAAGCCCCATGCCCTTTTCATCCCAATGCTCCATGCCATTGTCATCAAAATACTCCACAAGCTTGTCATCAGAATGCTCCATGACCCTTGTCATCACAATTCTCCATGCACTTGTCAGCACAATGCTCCCTGACACTTGTCATCACAATGCTCCAAGCCATTGTCATCACAATGCTCCATTACCTTTGTGATCAGAATCCTCAATGGAAGTTTGCATCAGAATGCTCCATGCCATTGTCATCACAATGGGCCATTACATATGTCATCACAATGCTCCCTGACAACTCTCTTTACAATACTGCATTACCTGGTCATCACAATGCTCCCTGCCGTTCTCATCACAATGCACCAAACCCTTGTCATCAAAATGCTCCATGACCTTTGTCATCACAAAGCTCCATGACCCTTGGCATCACAATGCTCCATGTCATTGTCATCACAATGCTCCATGAACCCTCTCATCACATTGCTCCATGCCCTTGTCATCACAAAGCTCCATGGCATTGTCATCACAATGCTCGATGCCATTCTCATCACAATGCTCCATGCCCTTTTCATTACAATCCTCCATGACCCATGTTTCACAGTGTACCGTGCCCTTGTCATCACAATGCGCCATGCCCACTCTCATCACAATAATCCATGAAATATTTCAGACCAATGCTCAATGCACTTCTCATCACAATGCTCCATTACCTCTGTCATAACAAGCTCCATGACCCCTGCCATCACAATGTTCCACGGCCTTGTCATCACAAGGCTCCAGGACCCTTGTCAGCACAATGCTCCAAGACCCATGTAATCACAATGCTCCATGCCCTTGTCATCACAAAGCTCCATGACGCATGTCATCACAATGTTCCATGGCCTTCGCCTCACAATGCTCCATGCCCTTGTCATCACAATGCTTCAAGACCCCCGTAATCACAATGCTCCATGCCCCTTTTCATAAGAATGCTCCATTAGACTTGTCATCACAAGTCTCCATGGTCATCTCATCACAATGCTCCAAGACCTTGTCATCAACATGCTCCATTCCCTTGTCATCACAATGCTCCATGACCCCTGTCATCACAATACTCCATGCACATTTTTAGCCCAATGCTCCATGACCCTTGTCATCACAATGATCCATGCCCTTGTCATCACAATGCTCCATGCACTTGTCAGCACAATGCTCCCTGATCCTTGTCATCACAATGCTCCAAACCATTGTCACCACAATGCTCCATTACCTTTGTCATCAGAATCCTCCATGACACTTGGCATCACAATGCTCCATGCCATTGTCATCACAATGCTCCATGACCCCTGTCATCACAATGCTCCGTGACTACAGTCATCACAATGCTTCATAACGTTTGTCATCACAACAATCCATGCCCGCGTCATCACAAGGCTCTGTGACCTTTGTAACCACAATGCTCCATGAACTTTTCATCACAATGCTCCGTGACCCTTGTCATCACAATGCTCCATGCCTTTGTCAGAACAATGCTCCATGACACTTGTCATCAAATTGTGCCATGCGCTTTTCACCACAATGATCCACAACCTTGTCATCGCTATGCTCCATAAACCTTGTAATCACAATGCTCCATGCACTTCTCATCCAAATACTCTCTCACATGAGATATCACAATGTTCCATCACTAGTCATCACAATCCTCCCTCACCCCTGTTATCACAATGTTCCATGACCCCTGTCATCACAATGCTACATCCCCTTATCAGCACAATGTTCCATGACCCCTGACATCACAATATTCCATAACCCTTGTCATCAAAATGCTCCATGACCCTTTTCATCCCAAAGCTCCATGACTCCTGGCATCACAGTGTTCTATAACCCCTGGCATCAAAATGTTCCATTACACTTTTCATCAAATTGCTGCATGACCCTGTCATCAAAATGCTCCCTGCCCTTCTCATCACAATGCACCACACACTTGTCATCAAAATGCTCCATGACCTTTGTCATCACAAAGCTCCATGACCCTTGGCATCACAATGCTCCATGTCATTGTCATCACAATGCTCCATGAACCCTCTCATCACATTGCTCCATGTCCTTGTCATCACAAAGCTCCATGACACTTGTCATCACAATGCTCGATGCCCTTCTCATCACAATGCTCCATGACCTTGTCATTACAATCCTCCATGACCCATGTATCACAGTGTACCGTGCCCTTGTCATGACAAACCGCCATGCCCACTCTCATCACAGTAATCCATGAAACATTTCAGATCAATGCTCAATGCCCTTCTCATCACAATGCTCCGTTACCTCTGTCGTAACAATGCTCCATGACACCTGCCATCATAATATTCCACGGCCTTGTCATCACAAGGCTCCATGACCCTTGTCATCACAATGCTCCAAGATCCATGTAATCACAATGCTCCATGCCCTTGTCATCACAAAGCTCCATGACGCATGTCATCAGAATGTTCCATGGTCTTCTCCTCACAATGCTCCATGCCCTTGTCATCACAATGCTCGAAGACTCCAGTAATCACAATGTTCCATTCCCTTTTTCATCAGAATGCTCCATTATATTTGTCATCACAAGTCTCCATGGTCATCTCCTCACAATGCTCCAAGACCTTGTCATCACCATGCTCCATTCCCTTGTCATCACAATGCTCCATGACCCCTGTCATCACAATACTCCATGAACATTTTCAGCCCAATTCTCTATGACCTTCTCATCACAATGCTCCATGACCAATATCATCACAATGCTCCATGACCACTGTCATCACAACACTCCATGACACCTGACAACACAATGATCCGGGACTCTTGTCATCACAATGCTCCAAGACCCCTGTAATCACAATGCTCCATGACCCCTGTCATCACAATACTCCATGAACATTTTCAGCCAAATGCTCCATGACCCTTGTCATCACAATGATCCATGCCCATGTTATCCCAATGTTCCATGACCCATGTATTCACAATGCTCCATGACGCATGTCATCACAGTGCTCCATGACACCTGTCATCACAATGCTCCATGCCTTTGTCAGCAAAATGCTACATGACCTTGTCATTACAATGCTCTATGCACTTGTCATCACAATACTCCATTTCCATTGTCATCACAATCCTCCATGAACTTTGGGATCACATTGCTTCATGCCCTTGTCATCACAATGCTCCATGCTCCTTGAAATCAAAATGATCCATGACCTCTGTCATCACAATGCTCCAAACCCTTGTGATCACAATGTTCCATAACACTTGTCCTCACAACGCTCCATGATGCCTGTCATCACAATAATCCATGCCCTTTTCATCACAATGCTCCATGACCTTTGTCATCACAAAGCTCCATGCCCTTGTCATCACAAAGCTCCATGGCATTGTCATCACAATGCTCGATGCCATTCTCATCACAATGCTCCATGCCCTTTTCATTACAATCCTCCATGACCCATGTTTCACAGTGTACCGTGCCCTTGTCATCACAATGCGCCATGCCCACTCTCATCACAATAATCCATGAAATATTTCAGACCAATGCTCAATGCACTTCTCATCACAATGCACCATTACCTCTGTCATAACAAGCTCCATGACCCCTGCCATCACAATGTTCCACGGCCTTGTCATCACAAGGCTCTAGGACCCTTGTCAGCACAATGCTCCAAGACCCATGTAATCACAATGCTCCATGCCCTTGTCATCACAAAGCTCCATGACGCATGTCATCACAATGTTCCATGGCCTTCGCCTCACAATGCTCCATGCCCTTGTCATCACAATGCTTCAATACGCCCGTAATCACAATGCTCCATGCCCCTTTTCATAAGAATGCTCCATTAGACTTGTCATCACAAGTCTCCATGGTCATCTCATCACAATGCTCCAAGACCTTGTCATCAACATGCTCCATTCCCTTGTCATCACAATGCTCCATGACCCCTGTCATCACAATACTCCATGCACATTTTTAGCCCAATGCTCCATGACCCTTGTCATCACAATGATCCATGCCCTTGTCATCACAATGCTCCATGCACTTGTCAGCACAATGCTCCCTGATCCTTGTCATCACAATGCTCCAAACCATTGTCACCACAATGCTCCATTACCTTTGTCATCAGAATCCTCCATGACACTTGGCATCACAATGCTCCATGCCATTGTCATCACAATGCTCCATGACCCCTGTCATCACAATGCTCCGTGACTACAGTCATCACAATGCTTCATAACGTTTGTCATCACAACAATCCATGCCCGCGTCATCACAAGGCTCTGTGACCTTTGTAACCACAATGCTCCATGAACTTTTCATCACAATGCTCCGTGACACTTGTCATCACAATGCTCCATGCCTTTGTCAGAACAATGCTCCATGACCCTTGTCATCAAATTGTGCCATGCGCTTTTCACCACAATGATCCACAACCTTGTCATCGCTATGCTCCATAAACCTTGTAATCACAATGCTCCATGCACTTCTCATCCAAATACTCTCTCACATGAGATATCACAATGTTCCATCACTAGTCATCACAATCCTCCCTCACCCCTGTTATCACAATGTTCCATGACCCCTGTCATCACAATGCTACATCCCCTTATCAGCACAATGTTCCATGACCCCTGACATCACAATATTCCATAACCCTTGTCATCAAAATGCTCCATGACCCTTTTCATCCCAAAGCTCCATGACTCCTGGCATCACAATGTTCTATAACCCCTGGCATCAAAATGTTCCATTACACTTTTCATCAAATTGCTGCATGACCCTGTCATCAAAATGCTCCCTGCCCTTCTCATCACAATGCACCACACACTTGTCATCAAAATGCTCCATGACCTTTGTCATCACAAAGCTCCATGACCCTTGGCATCACAATGCTCCATGTCATTGTCATCACAATGCTCCATGAACCCTCTCATCACATTGCTCCATGTCCTTGTCATCACAAAGCTCCATGACACTTGTCATCACAATGCTCGATGCCCTTCTCATCACAATGCTCCATGACCTTGTCATTACAATCCTCCATGACCCATGTATCACAGTGTACCGTGCCCTTGTCATGACAAACCGCCATGCCCACTCTCATCACAGTAATCCATGAAACATTTCAGATCAATGCTCAATGCCCTTCTCATCACAATGCTCCGTTACCTCTGTCGTAACAATGCTCCATGACACCTGCCATCATAATATTCCACGGCCTTGTCATCACAAGGCTCCATGACCCTTGTCATCACAATGCTCCAAGATCCATGTAATCACAATGCTCCATGCCCTTGTCATCACAAAGCTCCATGACGCATGTCATCAGAATGTTCCATGGTCTTCTCCTCACAATGCTCCATGCCCTTGTCATCACAATGCTCGAAGACTCCAGTAATCACAATGTTCCATTCCCTTTTTCATCAGAATGCTCCATTAGATTTGTCATCACAAGTCTCCATGGTCATCTCCTCACAATGCTCCAAGACCTTGTCATCACCATGCTCCATTCCCTTGTCATCACAATGCTCCATGACCCCTGTCATCACAATACTCCATGAACATTTTCAGCCCAATTCTCTATGACCTTCTCATCACAATGCTCCATGACCAATATCATCACAATGCTCCATGACCACTGTCATCACAACACTCCATGACACCTGACAACACAATGATCCGGGACTCTTGTCATCACAATGCTCCAAGACCCCTGTAATCACAATGCTCCATGACCCCTGTCATCACAATACTCCATGAACATTTTCAGCCAAATGCTCCATGACCCTTGTCATCACAATGATCCATGCCCATGTTATCCCAATGTTCCATGACCCATGTATTCACAATGCTCCATGACGCATGTCATCACAGTGCTCCATGACACCTGTCATCACAATGCTCCATGCCTTTGTCAGCAAAATGCTACATGACCTTGTCATTACAATGCTCTATGCACTTGTCATCACAATACTCCATTTCCATTGTCATCACAATCCTCCATGAACTTTGGGATCACATTGCTTCATGCCCTTGTCATCACAATGCTCCATGCTCCTTGAAATCAAAATGATCCATGACCTCTGTCATCACAATGCTCCAAACCCTTGTGATCACAATGTTCCATAACACTTGTCCTCACAACGCTCCATGATGCCTGTCATCACAATAATCCATGCCCTTTTCATCACAATGCTCCATGACCTTTGTCATCACAATTCTCAATACACTTGTCATCACAATGCTCCCTGACACTTGTCGTCAGAATGCTCCTTGAACCCTGTCACGAAAAGGCTCCATGCCTTTTTCATCACAAAGCCCCATGCCCTTTTCATCCCAATGCTCCATGCCATTGTCATCAAAATACTCCACAAGCTTGTCATCAGAATGCTCCATGACCCTTGTCATCACAATTCTCCATGCACTTGTCAGCACAATGCTCCCTGACACTTGTCATCACAATGCTCCAAGCCATTGTCATCACAGTGCTCCATTACCTTTGTGATCAGAATCCTCAATGGAAGTTTGCATCACAATGCTCCATGCCATTGTCATCACAATGGGCCATAACATATGTCATCACAATGCTCCCTGACACCTCTCTTTACAATAATGAATTACCTGGTCATCACAATGCTCCCTGCCGTTCTCATCACAATGCACCACACCCTTGTCATCAAAATGCTCCATGACCTTTGTCATCACAAAGCTCCATGACCCTTGGCATCACAATGCTCCATGTCATTGTCATCACAATGCTCCATGAACCCTCTCATCACATTGCTCCATGCCCTTGTCATCACAAAGCTCCATGGCATTGTCATCACAATGCTCGATGCCCTTCTCATCACAATGCTCCATGCCCTTTTCATTACAATCCTCCATGACCCATGTTTCACAGTGTACCGTGCCCTTGTCATCACAATGTGCCATGCCCACTCTCATCACAATAATCCATGAAATATTTCAGACCAATTCTCAATGCACTTCTCATCACAATGCTCCATTACCTCTGTCATAACAAGCTCCATGACCCCTGCCATCACAATGTTCCACGGCCTTGTCATCACAAGGCTCCAGGACCCTTGTCAGCACATGCTCCAAGACCCATGTAATCACAATGCTCCATGCCCTTGTCATCACAAAGCTCCATGACGCATGTCATCACAATGTTCCATGGCCTTCGCCTCACAATGCTCCATGCCCTTGTCATCACAATGCTTCAAGACCCCCGTAATCACAATGCTCCATGCCCCTTTTCATAAGAATGCTCCATTAGACTTGTCATCACAAGTCTCCATGGTCATCTCATCACAATGCTCCAAGACCTTGTCATCAACATGCTCCATTCCCTTGTCATCACAATGCTCCATGACCCCTGTCATCACAATACTCCATGCACATTTTTAGCCCAATGCTCCATGACCCTTGTCATCACAATGATCCATGGCTTTGTCATCACAATGCTCCAAGCACTTGTCAGCACAATGCTCCCTGATCCTTGTCATCACAATGCTCCAAACCATTGTCACCACAATGCTCCATTACCTTTGTCATAAGAATCCTCCATGACACTTGGCATCACAATGCTCCATGCCATTGTCATCACAATGCTCCATGACCCCTGTCATCACAATGCTCCGTGACTACAGTCATCACAATGCTTCATAACGTTTGTCATCACAACAATCCATGCCCGCGTCATCACAAGGCTCTGTGACCTTTGTAACCACAATGCTCCATGAAATTTTCATCACAATGCTCCGCAACCCTTGTCATCACAATGCTCCATGCCTTTGTCAGAACAATGCTCCATGACCCTTGTCATCAAATTGTGCCATGCGCTTTTCACCACAATGATCCACAACCTTGTCATCGCTATGCTCCATAAACCTTGTAATCACAATGCTCCATGCACTTCTCATCCAAATACTCTCTCACATGAGATATCACAATGTTCCATCACTAGTCATCACAATCCTCCCTCACCCCTGTTATCACAATGTTCCATGACCCCTGTCATCACAATGCTACATCCCCTTATCAGCACAATGTTCCATGACCCCTGACATCACAATGTTCCATAACCCTTGTCATCAAAATGCTCCATGACCCTTTTCATCCCAAAGCTCCATGACCCCTGGCATCACAATGTTCTATAACCCCTGGCATCAAAATGTTCCATTACACTTTTCATCAAATTGCTGCATGACCCTGTCCTCAAAATGCTCCCTGCCCTTCTCATCACAATGCACCACACACTTGTCATCAAAATGCTCCATGACCTTTGTCATCACAAAGCTCCATGACCCTTGGCATCACAATGCTCCATGTCATTGTCATCACAATGCTCCATGAACCCTCTCATCACATTGCTCCATGTCCTTGTCATCACAAAGCTCCATGACACATGTCATCACAATGCTCGATGCCCTTCTCATCACAATGCTCCATGACCTTGTCATTCCAATCCTCCATGACCCATGTATCACAGTGTACCGTGCCCTTGTCATGACAAACCGCCATGCCCACTCTCATCACAGTAATCCATGAAACATTTCAGATCAATGCTCAATGCCCTTCTCATCACAATGCTCCGTTACCTCTGTCGTAACAATGCTCCATGACACCTGCCATCATAATATTCCAGGGCCTTGTCATCACAAGGCTCCATGACCCTTGTCATCACAATGCTCCAAGATCCATGTAATCACAATGCTCCATGCCCTTGTCATCACAAAGCTCCATGACGCATGTCATCAGAATGTTCCATGGTCTTCTCCTCACAATGCTCCATGCCCTTGTCATCACAATGCTCGAAGACTCCAGTAATCACAATGTTCCATTCCCTTTTTCATCAGAATGCTCCATTAGATTTGTCATCACAAGTCTCCATGGTCATCTCCTCACAATGCTCCAAGACCTTGTCATCACCATGCTCCATTCCCTTGTCATCACAATGCTCCATGACCCCTGTCATCACAATAATCCATGAACATTTTCAGCCCAATTCTCTATGACCTTCTCATCACAATGCTCCATGACCAATATCATCACAATGCTCCATGACCACTGTCATCACAACACTCCATGACACCTGACAACACAATGATCCGGGACTCTTGTCATCACAATGCTCCAAGACCCCTGTAATCACAATGCTCCATGACCCCTGTCATCACAATACTCCATGAACATTTTCAGCCCAATGCTCCATGACCCTTGTCATCACAATGATCCATGCCCATGTTATCCCAATGTTCCATGACCCATGTATTCACAATGCTCCATGACGCTTGTCATCACAGTGCTCCATGACACCTGTCATCACAATGCTCCATGCCTTTGTCAGCAAAATGCTACATGACCTTGTCATTACAATGCTCTATGCACTTGTCATCACAATACTCCATTTCCATTGTCATCACAATCCTCCATGAACTTTGGGATCACATTGCTTCATGCCCTTGTCATCACAATGCTCCATGCTCCTTGAAATCAAAATGATCCATGACCTCTGTCATCACAATGCTCCAAACCCTTGTGATCACAATGTTCCATAACACTTGTCCTCACAACGCTCCATGATGCCTGTCATCACAATAATCCATGCCCTTTTCATCACAATGCTCCATGACCTTTGTCATCACAATTCTCAATACACTTGTCATCACAATGCTCCCTGACACTTGTCGTCAGAATGCTCCTTGAACCCTGTCACGAAAAGGCTCCATGCCTTTTTCATCACAAAGCCCCATGCCCTTTTCATCCCAATGCTCCATGCCATTGTCATCAAAATACTCCACAAGCTTGTCATCAGAATGCTCCATGACCCTTGTCATCACAATTCTCCATGCACTTGTCAGCACAATGCTCCCTGACACTTGTCATCACAATGCTCCAAGCCATTGTCATCACAGTGCTCCATTACCTTTGTGATCAGAATCCTCAATGGAAGTTTGCATCACAATGCTCCATGCCATTGTCATCACAATGGGCCATAACATATGTCATCACAATGCTCCCTGACACCTCTCTTTACAATAATGAATTACCTGGTCATCACAATGCTCCCTGCCGTTCTCATCACAATGCACCACACCCTTGTCATCAAAATGCTCCATGACCTTTGTCATCACAAAGCTCCATGACCCTTGGCATCACAATGCTCCATGTCATTGTCATCACAATGCTCCATGAACCCTCTCATCACATTGCTCCATGCCCTTGTCATCACAAAGCTCCATGGCATTGTCATCACAATGCTCGATGCCCTTCTCATCACAATGCTCCATGCCCTTTTCATTACAATCCTCCATGACCCATGTTTCACAGTGTACCGTGCCCTTGTCATCACAATGTGCCATGCCCACTCTCATCACAATAATCCATGAAATATTTCAGACCAATTCTCAATGCACTTCTCATCACAATGCTCCATTACCTCTGTCATAACAAGCTCCATGACCCCTGCCATCACAATGTTCCACGGCCTTGTCATCACAAGGCTCCAGGACCCTTGTCAGCACATGCTCCAAGACCCATGTAATCACAATGCTCCATGCCCTTGTCATCACAAAGCTCCATGACGCATGTCATCACAATGTTCCATGGCCTTCGCCTCACAATGCTCCATGCCCTTGTCATCACAATGCTTCAAGACCCCCGTAATCACAATGCTCCATGCCCCTTTTAATAAGAATGCTCCATTAGACTTGTCATCACAAGTCTCCATGGTCATCTCATCACAATGCTCCAAGACCTTGTCATCAACATGCTCCATTCCCTTGTCATCACAATGCTCCATGACCCCTGTCATCACAATACTCCATGCACATTTTTAGCCCAATGCTCCATGACCCTTGTCATCACAATGATCCATGGCTTTGTCATCACAATGCTCCAAGCACTTGTCAGCACAATGCTCCCTGATCCTTGTCATCACAATGCTCCAAACCATTGTCACCACAATGCTCCATTACCTTTGTCATCAGAATCCTCCATGACACTTGGCATCACAATGCTCCATGCCATTGTCATCACAATGCTCCATGACCCCTGTCATCACAATGCTCCGTGACTACAGTCATCACAATGCTTCATAACGTTTGTCATAACAACAATCCATGCCCGCGTCATCACAAGGCTCTGTGACCTTTGTAACCACAATGCTCCATGAACTTTTCATCACAATGCTCCGTGACCCTTGTCATCACAATGCTCCATGCCTTTGTCAGAACAATGCTCCATGACCCTTGTCATCAAATTGTGCCATGCACTTTTCACCACAATGATCCACAACCTTGTCATCGCTATGCTCCATAAACCTTGTAATCACAATGCTCCATGCACTTCTCATCCAAATACTCTCTCACATGAGATATCACAATGTTCCATCACTAGTCATCACAATCCTCCCTCACCCCTGTTATCACAATGTTCCATGACCCCTGTCATCACAATGCTACATCCCCTTATCAGCACAATGTTCCATGACCCCTGACATCACAATGTTCCATAACCCTTGTCATCAAAATGCTCCATGACGCTTTTCATCCCAAAGCTCCATGACCACTGGCATCACAATGTTCTATAACCCCTGGCATCAAAATGTTCCATTACACTTTTCATCAAATTGCTGCATGACCCTGTCATCAAAATGCTCCCTGCCCTTCTCATCACAATGCACCACACACTTGTCATCAAAATGCTCCATGACCTTTGTCATCACAAAGCTCCATGACCCTTGGCATCACAATGCTCCATGTCATTGTCATCACATTGCTCCATGAACCCTCTCATCACATTGCTCCATGTCCTTGTCATCACAAAGCTCCATGACACTTGTCATCACAATGGTCGATGCCATTCTCATCACAATGCTCCATGACCTTGTCATTACAATCCTCCATGACCCATGTATCACAGTGTACCGGGCCCTTGTCATGACAAACCGCCATGCCCACTCTCATCACAGTAATCCATGAAACATTTCAGATCAATGCTCAATGCCCTTCTCATCACAATGCTCCGTTACCTCTGTCGTAACAATGCTCCATGACACCTGCCATCATAATATTCCAGGGCCTTGTCATCACAAGGCTCCATGACCCTTGTCATCACAATGCTCCAAGATCCATGTAATCACAATGCTCCATGCCCTTGTCATCACAAAGCTCCATGACGCATGTCATCAGAATGTTCCATGGTCTTCTCCTCACAATGCTCCATGCCCTTGTCATCACAAAGCTCCCTGACGCATGTCATCAGAATGTTCCATGGTCTTCTCCTCACAATGCTCCATGCCCTTGTCATCACAATGCTCGAAGACTCCAGTAATCACAATGTTCCATTCCCTTTTTCATCAGAATGCTCCATTAGATTTGTCATCACAAGTCTCCATGGTCATCTCCTCACAATGCTCCAAGACCTTGTCATCACCATGCTCCATTCCCTTGTCATCACAATGCTCCATGACCCCTGTCATCACAATACTCCATGAACATTTTCAGCCCAATTCTCTATGACCTTCTCATCACAATGCTCCATGACCAATATCATCACAATGCTCCATGACCACTGTCATCACAACACTCCATGACACCTGACAACACAATGATCCGGGACTCTTGTCATCACAATGCTCCAAGACCCCTGTAATCACAATGCTCCATGACCCCTGTCATCACAATACTCCATGAACATTTTCAGCCCAATGCTCCATGACCCTTGTCATCACAATGATCCATGCCCATGTTATCCCAATGTTCCATGACCCATGTATTCACAATGCTCCATGACGCATGTCATCACAGTGCTCCATGACACCTGTCATCACAATGCTCCATGCCTTTGTCAGCAAAATGCTACATGACCTTGTCATTACAATGCTCTATGCACTTGTCATCACAATACTCCATTTCCATTGTCATCACAATCCTCCATGAACTTTGGGATCACATTGCTTCATGCCCTTGTCATCACAATGCTCCATGCTCCTTGAAATCAAAATGATCCATGACCTCTGTCATCACAATGCTCCAAACCCTTGTGATCACAATGTTCCATAACACTTGTCCTCACAACGCTCCATGATGCCTGTCATCACAATAATCCATGCCCTTTTCATCACAATGCTCCATGACCTTTGTCATCACAATTCTCAATACACTTGTCATCACAATGCTCCCTGACACTTGTCGTCAGAATGCTCCTTGAACCCTGTCACGAAAAGGCTCCATGCCTTTTTAATCACAAAGCCCCATGCCCTTTTCATCCCAATGCTCCATGCCATTGTCATCAAAATACTCCACAAGCTTGTCATCAGAATGCTCCATGACCCTTGTCATCACAATTCTCCATGCACTTGTCAGCACAATGCTCCCTGACACTTGTCATCACAATGCTCCAAGCCATTGTCATCACAATGCTCCATTACCTTTGTGATCAGAATCCTCAATGGAAGTTTGCATCACAATGCTCCATGCCATTGTCATCACAATGGGCCATTACATATGTCATCACAATGCTCCCTGACACCTCCCTTTACAATAATGCATTACCTGGTCATCACAATGCTCCCTGCCATTCTCATCACAATGCACCACACACTTGTCCTCAAAATGCTCCATGACCTTTGTCATCACAAAGCTCCATGACCCTTGGCATCACAATGCTCCATGTCATTGTCATCACAATGCTCCATGAACCCTCTCATCACATTGCTCCATGCCCTTGTCATCACAAAGCTCCATGGCACTTGTCATCACAATGCTCGATGCCCTTCTCATCACAATGCTCCATGCCCTTGTCATTACAATCCTCCATGACCCATGTATCACAGTGTACCGTGCCCTTGTTATCACAATGTGCCATGCCCACTCTCATCACAATAATCCATGAAATATTTCAGACCATTGCTCAATGCACTTCTCATCACAATGCTCCATTACCTCTGTCATAACAAGCTCCATGACCCCTGCCATCACAATGTTCCACGGCCTTGTCATCACAAGGCTCCAGGACCCTTGTCAGCACAATGCTCCAAGACCCATGTAATCACAATGCTCCATGCCCTTGTCATCACAATGCTTCAAGACCCCCATAATCACAATGCTCCATGCCCCTTTTCATAAGAATGCTCCATTAGATTGTCATCACAAGTCTCCATGGTCATCTCATCACAATGCTCCAAGACCTTGTCATCAACATGCTCCATTCCCTTGTCATCACAATGCTCCATGACCCCTGTCATCACAATACTCCATGCACATTTTCAGCCCAATGCTCCATGACCCTTTTCATCACAATGATCCATGCCCTTGTCATCACAATGCTCCATGCACTTGTCAGCACAATGCTCCCTGATCCTTGTCATCACAATGCTCTAAACCATTGTCACCACAATGCTCCATTACCTTTGTCATCAGAATCCTCCATGACACTTGGCATCACAATGCTCCATGCCATTTTCATCACAATGCTCCATGACCCCTGTCATCACAATGCTCCGTGACTACAGTCATCACAATGCTTCATAACGTTTGTCATCACAACAATCCATGCCCGCGTCATCACAAGGCTCTGTGACCTTTGTAACCACAATGCTCCATGAACTTTTCATCACAATGCTCCGTGAACCTTGTCATCACAATGCTCCATGCCTTTGTCAGAACAATGCTCCATGACCCTTGTCATCAAATTGTGCCATGCTCTTTTCACCACAATGATCCACAACCTTGTCATCGCTATGCTCCTTAAACCTTGTAATCACAATGCTCCATGCACTTCTCATCCAAATACTCTCTCACATGAGATATCACAATGTTCCATCACTAGTCATCACAATCCTCCCTCACCCCTGTTATCACAATGTTCCATGACCCCTGTCATCACAATGCTACATCCCCTTATCAGCACAATGTTCCATGACCCCTGACATCACAATGTTCCATAACCCTTGTCATCAAAATGCTCCATGACCCTTTTCATCCCAAAGCTCCATGACCCCTGGCATCACAATGTTCTATAACCCCTGGCATCAAAATGTTCCATTACACTTTTCATCAAATTGCTGCATGACCCTGTCATCAAAATGCTCCCTGCCCTTCTCATCACAATGCACCACACACTTGTCATCAAAATGCTCCATGACCTTTGTCATCACAAAGCTCCATGACCCTTGGCATCACAATGCTCCATGTCATTGTCATCACAATGCTCCATGAACCCTCTCATCACATTGCTCCATGTCCTTGTCATCACAAAGCTCCATGACACTTGTCATCACAATGCTCGATGCCATTCTCATCACAATGCTCCATGACCTTGTCATTACAATCCTCCATGACCCATGTATCACAGTGTACCGTGCCCTTGTCATGACAAACCGCCATGCCCACTCTCATCACAGTAATCCATGAAACATTTCAGATCAATGCTCAATGCCCTTCTCATCACATTGCTCCGTTACCTCTGTCGTAACAATGCTCCATGACACCTGCCATCATAATATTCCAGGGCCTTGTCATCACAAGGCTCCATGACCCTTGTCATCACAATGCTCCAAGATCCATGTAATCACAATGCTCCATGCCCTTGTCATCACAAAGCTCCATGACGCATGTCATCAGAATGTTCCATGGTCTTCTCCTCACAATGCTCCATGCTCTTGTCATCACAATGCTCGAAGACTCCAGTAATCACAATGTTCCATTCCCTTTTTCATCAGAATGCTCCATTAGATTTGTCATCACAAGTCTCCATGGTCATCTCCTCACAATGCTCCAAGACCTTGTCATCACCATGCTCCATTCCCTTGTCATCACAATGCTCCATGACCCCTGTCATCACAATACTCCATGAACATTTTCAGCCCAATTCTCTATGACCTTCTCATCACAATGCTCCATGACCAATATCATCACAATGCTCCATGACCACTGTCATCACAACACTCCATGACACCTGACAACACAATGATCCGGGACTCTTGTCATCACAATGCTCCAAGACCCCTGTAATCACAATGCTCCATGACCCCTGTCATCACAATACTCCATGAACATTTTCAGCCCAATGCTCCATGACCCTTGTCATCACAATGATCCATGCCCATGTTATCCCAATGTTCCATGACCCATGTATTCACAATGCTCCATGACGCATGTCCTCACAGTGCTCCATGACACCTGTCATCACAATGCTCCATGCCTTTGTCAGCAAAATGCTACATGACCTTGTCATTACAATGCTCTATGCACTTGTCATCACAATACTCCATTTCCATTGTCATCACAATCCTCCATGAACTTTGGGATCACATTGCTTCATGCCCTTGTCATCACAATGCTCCATGCTCCTTGAAATCAAAATGATCCATGACCTCTGTCATCACAATGCTCCAAACCCTTGTGATCACAATGTTCCATAACACTTGTCCTCACAACGCTCCATGATGCCAGTCATCACAATAATCCATGCCCTTTTCATCACAATGCTCCATGACCTTTGTCATCACAATTCTCAATACACTTGTCATCACAATGCTCCCTGACACTTGTCGTCAGAATGCTCCTTGAACCCTGTCACGAAAAGGCTCCATGCCTTTTTCATCACAAAGCCCCATGCCCTTTTCATCCCAATGCTCCATGCCATTGTCATCAAAATACTCCACAAGCTTGTCATCAGAATGCTCCATGACCCTTGTCATCACAATTCTCCATGCACTTGTCAGCACAATGCTCCCTGACACTTGTCATCACAATGCTCCAAGCCATTGTCATCACAATGCTCCATTACCTTTGTGATCAGAATCCTCAATGGAAGTTTGCATCACAATGCTCCATGCCATTGTCATCACAATGGGCCATTACATATGTCATCACAATGCTCCCTGACACCTCTCTTTACAATACTGCATTACCTGGTCATCACAATGCTCCCTGCCGTTCTCATCACAATGCACCACACCCTTGTCATCAAAATGCTCCATGACCTTTGTCATCACAAAGCTCCATGACCCTTGGCATCACAATGCTCCATGTCATTGTCATCACAATGCTCCATGAACCCTCTCATCACATTGCTCCATGCCCTTGTCATCACAAAGCTCCATGGCACTTGTCATCACAATGCTCGATGCCCTTCTCATCACAATGCTCCATGCCCTTGTCATTACAATCCTCCATGACCCATGTTTCACAGTGTACCGTGCCCTTGTCATCACAATGCGCCATGCCCACTCTCATCACAATAATCCATGAAATATTTCAGACCAATGCTCAATGCACTTCTCATCACAATGCTCCATTACCTCTGTCATAACAAGCTCCATGACACCTGCCATCACAATGTTGAACGGCCTTGTCATCACAAGGCTCCAGCACCCCTGTCAGCACAATGCTCCAAGACCCATGTAATCACAATGCTCCATGCCCTTGTCATCACAAAGCTCCATGACGCATGTCATCAGAATGTTCCATGGCCTTCGCCTCACAATGCTCCATGCCCTTGTCATCACAATGCTTCAAGACCCCCATAATCACAATGCTCCATGCCCCTTTTCATAAGAATGCTCCATTAGATTGTCATCACAAGTCTCCATGGTCATCTCATCACAATGCTCCAAGACCTTGTCATCAACATGCTCCATTCCCTTGTCATCACAATGCTCCATGACCCCTGTCATCACAATACTCCATGCACATTTTCAGCCCAATGCTCCATGACCCTTTTCATCACAATGATCCATGCCCTTGTCATCACAATGCTCCATGCACTTGTCAGCACAATGCTCCCTGATCCTTGTCATCACAATGCTCCAAACCATTGTCACCACAATGCTCCATTACCTTTGTCATCAGAATCCTCCATGACACTTGGCATCACAATGCTCCATGCCATTGTCATCACAATGCTCCATGACCCCTGTCATCACAATGCTCCGTGACTACAGTCATCACAATGCTTCATAACGTTTGTCATCACAACAATCCATGCCCGCGTCATCACAAGTCTCTGTGACCTTTGTAACCACAATGCTCCATGAACTTTTCATCACAATGCTCCGTGAACCTTGTCATCACAATGCTCCATGCCTTTGTCAGAACAATGCTCCATGACCCTTGTCATCAAATTGTGCCATGCTCTTTTCACCACAATGATCCACAACCTTGTCATCGCTATGCTCCTTAAACCTTGTAATCACAATGCTCCATGCACTTCTCATCCAAATACTCTCTCACATGAGATATCACAATGTTCCATCACTAGTCATCACAATCCTCCCTCACCCCTGTTATCACAATGTTCCATGACCCCTGTCATCACAATGCTACATCCCCTTATCAGCACAATGTTCCATGACCCCTGACATCACAATGTTCCATAACCCTTGTCATCAAATGCTCCATGACCCTTTTCATCCCAAAGCTCCATGACCCCTGGCATCACAATGTTCTATAACCCCTGGCATCAAAATGTTCCATTACACTTTTCATCAAATTGCTGCATGACCCTGTCATCAAAATGCTCCCTGCCTTTCTCATCACAATGCACCACACACTTGTCATCAAAATGCTCCATGACCTTTGTCATCACAAAGCTCCATGACCCTTGGCATCACAATGCTCCATGTCATTGTCATCACAATGCTCCATGAACCCTCTCATCACATTGCTCCATGTCCTTGTCATCACAAAGCTCCATGACACTTGTCATCACAATGCTCGATGCCATTCTCATCACAATGCTCCATGACCTTGTCATTACAAGCCTCCATGACCCATGTATCACAGTGTACCGTGCCCTTCTCATGACAAACCGCCATGCCCACTGTCATCACAGTAATCCATGAAACATTTCAGATCAATGCTCAATGCCTTCTCATCACAATGCTCCGTTACCTCTGTCGTAACTATGCTCCATGACACCTGCCATCATAATATTCCACGGCCTTGTCATCACAAGGCTCCATGACCCTTGTCATCACAATGCTCCAAGATCCATGTAATCACAATGCTCCATGCCCTTGTCATCACAAAGCTCCATGACGCATGTCATCAGAATGTTCCATGGTCTTCTCCTCACAATGCTCCATGCCCTTGTCATCACAATGCTCGAAGACTCCAGTAATCACAATGTTCCATTCCCTTTTTCATCAGAATGCTCCATTAGATTTGTCATCACAAGTCTCCATGGTCATCTCCTCACAATGCTCCAAGACCTTGTCATCACCATGCTCCATTCCCTTGTCATCACAATGCTCCATGACCCCTGTCATCACAATACTCCATGAACATTTTCAGCCCAATTCTCTATGACCTTCTCATCACAATGCTCCATGACCAATATCATCACAATGCTCCATGACCACTGTCATCACAACACTCCATGACACCTGACAACACAATGATCCGGGACTCTTGTCATCACAATGCTCCAAGACCCCTGTAATCACAATGCTCCATGACCCCTGTCATCACAATACTCCATGAACATTTTCAGCCCAATGCTCCATGACCCTTGTCATCACCATGATCCATGCCCATGTTATCCCAATGTTCCATGACCCATGTATTCACAATGCTCCATGACGCTTGTCATCACAGTGCTCCATGACACCTGTCATCACAATGCTCCATGCCTTTGTCAGCAAAATGCTACATGACCTTGTCATTACAATGCTCTATGCACTTGTCATCACAATACTCCATTTCCATTGTCATCACAATCCTCCATGAACTTTGGGATCACATTGCTTCATGCCCTTGTCATCACAATGCTCCATGCTCCTTGAAATCAAAATGATCCATGACCTCTGTCATCACAATGCTCCAAACCCTTGTGATCACAATGTTCCATAACACTTGTCCTCACAACGCTCCATGATGCCTGTCATCACAATAATCCATGCCCTTTTCATCACAATGCTCCATGACCTTTGTCATCACAATTCTCAATACACTTGTCATCACAATGCTCCCTGACACTTGTCGTCAGAATGCTCCTTGAACCCTGTCACGAAAAGGCTCCATGACTTTTTCATCACAAAGCCCCATGCCCTTTTCA
Organism: Mesoplodon densirostris; assembly: GCF_025265405.1. NCBI lineage: Eukaryota > Metazoa > Chordata > Mammalia > Artiodactyla > Ziphiidae > Mesoplodon > Mesoplodon densirostris. The sequence continues at coordinate 7,759,289 of NW_026778195.1, read as the reverse complement.
TCCCAATGCTCCATGCCATTGTCATCAAAATACTCCACAAGCTTGTCATCAGAATGCTCCATGACCCTTGGCATCACAATTCTCCATGCACTTGTCAGCACAATGCTCCCTGACACTTGTCATCACAATGCTCCAAGCCATTGTCATCACAATGCTCCATTACCTTTGTGATCAGAATCCTCAATGGAAGTTTGCATCACAATGCTCCATGCCATTGTCATCACAATGGGCCATTACATATGTCATCACAATGCTCCCTGACACCTCCCTTTACAATACTGCATTACCTGGTCATCACAATGCTCCCTGCCGTTCTCATCACAATGCACCACACACTTGTCATCAAAATGCTCCATGACCTTTGTCATCACAAAGCTCCATGACCCTTGGCATCACAATGCTCCATGTCATTGTCATCACAATGCTCCATGAACCCTCTCATCACATTGCTCCATGCCCTTGTCATCACAAAGCTCCATGGCACTTGTCATCACAATGCTCGATGCCCTTCTCATCACAATGCTCCATGCCCTTGTCATTACAATCCTCCATGACCCATGTATCACAGTGTACCGTGCCCTTGTCATCACAATGCGCCATGCCCACTCTCATCACAATAATCCATGAAATATTTCAGACCAATGCTCAATGCACTTCTCATCACAATGCTCCATTACCTCTGTCATAACAAGCTCCATGACCCCTGCCATCACAATGTTCCACGGCCTTGTCATCACAAGGCTCCAGGACCCTTGTCAGCACAATGCTCCAAGACCCATGTAATCACAATGCTCCATGCCCTTGTCATCACAAAGCTCCATGATGCATGTCATCAGAATGTTCCATGGCCTTCGCCTCACAATGCTCCATGCCCTTGTCATCACAAGCTTCAAGACCCCCGTAATCACAATGCTCCATGCCCCTTTTCATAAGAATGCTCCATTAGACTTGTCATCACAAGTCTCCATGGTCATCTCCTCACAATGCTCCAAAACCTTGTCATCACCATGCTCCATTCCCTTGTCATGACAATGCTCCATGACCCCTGTCATCACAATACTCCATGAACATTTTCAGCCCAATTCTCTATGACCTTCTCATCACAATGCTCCATGACCAATATCATCACAATGCTCCATGACCACTGTCATCACAACACTCCTTGACACCTGACAACACAATGATCCGGGACTCTTGTCATCACTCTGCTCCAAGACCCCTGTAATCACAATGCTCCATGACCCCTGTCATCACAATACTCCATGAACATTTTCAGCCCTATGCTCCATGACACTTGTCATCACAATGATCCATGCCCATGTTATCCCAATGTTCCATGACCCATGTATTCACAATGCTCCATGACGCTTGTCATCACAGTGCTCCATGACACCTGTCATCACAATGCTCCATGCCTTTGTCAGCAAAATGCTACATGACCTTGTCATTACAATGCTCTATGCACTAGTCATCACAATACTCCATTTCCATTGTCATCACAATCCTCCATGAACTTTGGGATCACATTGCTTCATGCCCTTGTCATCACAAAGCTCCATGCTCCTTGAAATCAAAATGATCCATGACCTCTGTCATCACAATGCTCCAAACACTTGTGATCACAATGTTCCATAACACTTGTCCTCACAACGCTCCATGATGCCTGTCATCACAATACTCCATGCCCTTTTCATCACAATGCTCCATGACCTTTGTCATCACAATTCTCAATACACTTGTCATCACAATGCTCCCTGACACTTGTCGTCAGAATGCTCCTTGAACCCTGTCACGAAAAGGCTCCATGCCTTTTTCATCACAAAGCCCCATGCCCTTTTCATCCCAATGCTCCATGCCATTGTCATCAAAATACTCCACAAGCTTGTCATCAGAAAGCTCCATGACCCTTGTCATCACAATGCTCCATGCACTTGTCAGCACAATGCTCCCTGACCCTTGTCATCACAATGCTCCAAGCCATTGTCATTCACAATGCTCCATTACCTTTGTCATCAGAATCCTCCCTGACACTTGGCATCACAATTCTCCATGCCATTGTCATCACAATGGGCCATTACATATGTCATCACAATGCTCCCTGACACCTATTTTCACAATACTGCATGACCTGGTCATCACAATGCTCCATGCCCTTGTCATCATAATGCGCCATTCCAAATGTCATGACAATAATCCATGGAACTTATTAGACCAATGCTCCGTGCGCTTGTCATCACAATGTTCTATGCCCTTGTTATCACAATGATCCCAGACCCCTGTAATCAGAATGCTCCATGCCCCTTTACATCAGTATGCTCCATGAGACTTGTCATCACAAGGCTCCATGGTTTTCTCATCACAATGATCCAGGACCTTTTCATCACAATGCTTCACGACATTGTCATGAAAATTCCCAATGGCCCTTGTCATCATAATGCTCCAAGCCCTAGTCATCACAATGCTCCATTATATTTGTCATCACAATCCTTCATTATATTTGGCATCACAATGCTCTATGCCATTGTCATCGCAATGGACCATTACATATGTCATCACAATGCTCCCTGACACCTGTCTTCACAATATTCCATGCCCTTGTCATCACAAAGATCAATGCCTTGTAATCACAATGCTCCATGCCTTTGTTTTCACAATGTTCCAAGAACCCTGTAATCAGAATGCTCCATGCCCCTTTTCATCAGTATGCTCCATGAGATTTGTCATCACAAGGCTCCATGGTTTTCTCATCACAATGCTCCAGGACCTTGTCATCACAATTCTTCAAGACATTGTCCTGAAAATTCTCAATGGCCCTTGTCATCATAATGCTCCAAGCCCTAGTCATCACAATGCTCCATTATATTTGTCATCACAATCCTCCATTACATTTGGCATCACAATGCTCCATGCCATATTTATCGCAATGGACTATGAAATATGTCATCACAATGCTCCCTGACACCTGTCTTAAAAATACTCCATGCCCTTGACATCACAATGCTCCATGCCCTTGTCATCACAATGCACCATGTCCACTATCATCACAATAATCTATGAAACTTGTCAGACCAATTCTCCATGCCCCTGTCATCACAATGCTCCATGCCCTTGTCATCACAATGCTCCATGACACCTTTCATCACAATGCTCCGTGACTCCAATGCTCCATGACACCTTTCATCACAATGCTCCGTGACTCCAATCATCACAATGCTTCATGACCTTTGTCATCACAATTGTCCATGCCCTCGTCATCAACAGTCTCTGTGACCATTTTAACCACAATGCTCAATGAACTTTTCATCACAATTCTCTGTGAAACTTGTCATCACAATGCTCCATGTCTTTGTCAAAACAATGCTCCATGACCATTGTCATCACAATGTGCCACGCGCATTTCATCACAACGTTCCAATCCTTGTCATTGCAATGCTCCATAAACCTTGTAATCACAATGGTCCATGCACTTCTCATCAAAATGCGCTCTCACCAGAGATATCACAATGTTCCATCACTAGTCATCACAATACACCCTCATCCTTGTAATCACAATGTTCCATGACACTCTCATCACAATGCTACATCCCCTTATCATCACAATGTTCCATGACCCCTGCCATCACAATGTTCCATAAGCCCTGTCATCAAAATGCTCCATGACACTTTCCATCCCAAAGCTCCAAGACCCCTGCCATCACAATGTTTTATAACCCCTGCCATCAAAATGTTCCATTACACTTTTTATCAAATTGCTGCATGACCCGGTCATCAAAATGCTCCCTGCCCTTCTCATCAAAATGCACCATGCACTTGTCATTAAAATGCTCCATTACTTTTGTCATCACAATGTTCCAAGACCCTTTGCATCACAATTCTCCATGTCATTGTCATCACAATGCTCCATGAACCCTCTCATCACATTGCACCTTGCCCTTGTCATCACAAAGCTCCATGACACTTGTCATCACAATGCTCCCTGCCCTTGTCATTACAGTCCTGCATGACCCATGTATCACAGTGTTCCGTGCCCTTGTCATCACAATGCTCCATGCCCACTCTCATCACAATTATCCATGAAACATTTCAGACATAAGTTCCATACCCTTCTCATCACAATGCTCCTTTACCCCTGTCATAACAATGCACCATGACCCCTACCATCACAATGTTCCACGGCCTAGTCATCACAAGGTTCCATGATACTTCTCATCACAATGCTCAAGACCCCGGAAATCACAATGCTCCATGCCCTTGTCATCACAAAGCTCCATGACGCATGTCATCAGAATGTTCCATGGGCTTCTCATCAAAATGCTCCATGCCCTTGTCATCACAATGCTTCAAGACCCTTGTAATCACAATGCTCCATGCCCCTTTTCATCTCAATGCTCCATGAACCCTGTCATCACAATGCACCATGCCCATCATCATAATGCTTCAGGCTATTGTCAGCACAATGAAATCAAAATTATCCATGACCTCTATCATCACAATGCTCCATGACCCCTGTCATCACAATACTCCATGAACATTTTCAGCCCCATGCTCCATGACACTTGTTATCACAATGATCCATGCCCTTGTCATCACAATGCTCCATGACCCCTGTATTCACAATGCTCCGTGACGCTTGTCATCACAGTGCTCCATGTCACCTGTCATCACAATGTTCCATGCTTTTGTCAGCAAAATACTACATGACCTTGTCATTACAATGCTCTATGCGCTTGTCATCACAGTACTCCATTACCATTGTCATCAAAATCCTCCATGAACATTGGGATCTTTTTGCTTCATTCCCTTTGTCATCACAATCCTCCATGCTCCTTGAAATCAAAATGATTCATGACCTCTGTCATCACAGTGCTCCAAAACCTTGTGATCACAATGTTCCATAACACTTGTCATCACAACGCTCCATGATGCCTTTTTCATCACTATTCTTTATGCCGTTTTCATCACAATGCTCCATGCCATTGTCATCAAAATACTCCACAAGCTTTTCATCAGAATGCTCCATGACGCTTGTCATCACAATTCTCCATGCACTTGTCAGCACAATGCTCCCTGACTCTTGTCATCACAATGCTCCATGTGCTTGTCAGGACAATGCTCCATGACACATGTCATCACAATGCACCATACGCTTGTCATCACAGTGCTCCACAATCTCGTCATCATAATTCTCCATAAAACTTCTCATCACAGTGCTCCATGCACTTCTCATCAAAATGATCTCTCACCCCTGATATTACAAAGTTACATCACTATTCGTCACTATACACCCTCACCCCTGTCATCACAATGTTCCATGACTCCTGTCATCACAATGCTACTTGCACTTATCATCACAATGTTCGATGACCTCTGACATCACATTATTCCAATACCCCTGTCATCAAAATGCTCCATGACCCTTTTCATCAAAATGCTCTATGACTCCTGACATCACAATGTTCCATAACACATGTCATCAAAATGTTCCATGACACTTTTCATCAAATTGCTCAATGACCCTGTCATCACACTGCTCCCGGCCCTTCTCATCACAATGCACAACGCCCTTGTCATCAAAATGCTCCATGATCTTTGTCATCACAAAGATCCATTAACCTTGGCATCACAATGCTCCATGTCATTGTCATCACAGTGCTCCATGAACGCTCTCATCACATTGCTCCATGCCCTTGTCATCACAAAGCTCCATAACACATGTCATCAGAATGCTCCATCGCTTCTCATCATAATGCTCTATGCCCTTGCCATCACAATGCTCCATTACCCCTGTCATAACAATGCTCCATGACCCCTGCCATCACGATGTTCCATGGCCTTGTTATCACAAGGCTCCATGACCCATCTCATCACAATGCTCCAAGACCCCTGTAATCACAATGCTCCATGCCCCTTTTCATCTCAATGATCCATGAACCCTGTCATCACAATGCACCATGCCCATCATCATAATGCTTCATGCTATTGTCATCACTATGAAATCAAAATGCTCCATGAACTCTGTCATAAGAATGCTCCAAACCCTTGTGATCACAATATTCCATAACACTTGTCATCACAATGCCCCATGATACTCGTCATCACAATTATCCGTGGTCTTCTCATCACAATGCTCCATGAACTTTGTCATCACAATGCTCAATACCCTCGTCATCAAAATGCTCACTGACACTTGTTATCTGTATGCTCCTTGAATCCTGTCATGAGAAGGCTCCATGTATTTTTCATCACAATGATCCATGCCCTTTTCATCACAGTGCTCCAAGACCCCTGTAATCACAATGTTCCATGCCCTTTTCATCACAAAGCTAAATGACGCATGTCATTAGAATGCTCCTTGGCCTTCTCCTCACAAATCTTCATTCCCTTGTCAGCACAGTCTTCCAAGACCCCTATAATCTCAGTGGTACATGCCCCTTTTCATCAGTATGCTCCATGAGATTTGTCATCACAAGGCTCCATGGTTTTCTTATCACAATGCTCAAGAACATTGTCATCACAATGCTTCACGACCTTGTCATGAAAATTCTCAATGGCCCTTGTCATCATAATGCTCCAGTCCCTAGTCATCACAATGCTCCATTATATTTGTCATCAAAATCCTCCATTACATTTGGCATCACAATGCTCCATGCCATTGTCATCGAAATGGACCGTGACATATGTCATCAAAATGCTCCCTGACACCTTTCTTCAAAATACTCCATGTACTATTTATCACAATGCTCTATGCCCCTGTCATCACAATGCTCCATGCCCTTGTCATCACAATGCTCCATGACCCCTGTCATCACAATGCTCCGTGACTCCAGTCATCACAATGCTTCATAGTATTTGTCATCACAATGGTCCATGCCCGCGTCCTCACAAGGCTCTGTGTCCTTTTTAACCACAATGCTCCATGAACTTTTCATCACAATTCTCCGTGACCCTTATCATCACAATGCTCCATGCCTTTGTCAGAAAAATGCTCCATGACCCTTGTCATTACATTGTGCCACCTGCTTTTCATCCCATCGGTCCTCAAATTTGTCATCGCAATGCTCCATAAACCTTGTAATCACAATGCTCCTTGGCTTTCTCATCACAATGCTCCATTACCCCTGTCATAACAATGCTCCATGACCCCTGCCATCACAATGTTCCACGGCCGTGTCATCACAAGGCTCCATGACACTTGACATCACAATGTTCCAAGACCCCTGTAATCACAATGCTCAATGCCCCTTTTCATCAGTATGCTTCATGAGATTTGTCATCACGAGCCTCCATGGTTTCTCATCACAGTGCTCTAGGACCTTATAATCACAATGTTTCACGACTTGTCATGAAAATACTACATGGCCCGTGTCATCATAATGCTCCAATCCCTAGTCATCACAATGCTCCTTTAAATTTGTCATCACAATCCTCCATTACATTTGGCATCACAATGCTCCCTGCCATTGTCATCGCAATGGAACATGACATATGTCATCACAATGCTCCCTGACACCTGTCTTCACAATACTCCATGACCTTCTCATCACCATGATCCATGCCCTTGTCATCACAATGCACCATGTCCACTCTCATCACAATAATCTATGAAGCTTGTCAGACAAATGTACCATGCCCCTGACAACACAATGCTCCATGGCCTTGTCATCACAATACTCCATTACCATTGTCATCAAAATCCTCCATGAACCTTGGGATCACATTGCTTCATGCCTTTGTCATCACAATGTGCAAAGACCACTGTAATCACAATGGTCCATGCCCCTTTTCATCAGTATGCTCGATGAGATTTGTCATCACAAGGCTCCATGGTTTCTCATCACAATGCTCCAGGACCTTGTCATCACGTTGCTTCACGACTTGTCATGAAAATTCTCAATGGCCCGTTTCATCATAATGCTCCAAGCCCTAGTCATCACAATGCTCCTTTAAATTTGTCATCACAATCCTCCATTACATTTGGCATCACAATGCTCTATGCCATTGTCATCGCAATGGACCATGACATATGTCATCACAATGCTCCCTGACACCTGTCTTCACAATACTCCATGACCTTCTCATCACCATGATCCATTCCCTTGTCATCACAATGCACCATGTCCACTCTCATGACAATAATCTATGAAACTTGTCAGACCAATGTTCCATGCCCCTGACATCACAATGCTCCATGCCCTTGTCTGCACAATGCTCCATTACCCCTGTCATCACAATGCTCCTTAACTCCAGTCATCACAATGCTTCATTATATTTGTCATCACCATGGTCCATGCCTGCGTCATCAGAAGGCTCTGTGACCTTTGTAACCACAATGCTCCATGAACTTTCCATCACAATGCTCCGTGACTCCTGTCATCACACTGCTCCCGGCCCTTCTCATCACAATGCACAACGCCCTTGTCATCAAAATGCTCCATGATCTTTGTCATCACAAAGATCCATTAACCTTGGCATCACAATGCTCCATGTCATTGTCATCACAGTGCTCCATGAACGCTCTCATCACATTGCTCCATGCCCTTGTCATCACAAAGCTCCATAACACATGTCATCAGAATGCTCCATCGCTTCTCATCATAATGCTCTATGCCCTTGCCATCACAATGCTCCATTACCCCTGTCATAACAATGCTCCATGACCCCTGCCATCACGATGTTCCATGGCCTTGTTATCACAAGGCTCCATGACCCATCTCATCACAATGCTCCAAGACCCCTGTAATCACAATGCTCCATGCCCCTTTTCATCTCAATGATCCATGAACCCTGTCATCACAATGCACCATGCCCATCATCATAATGCTTCATGCTATTGTCATCACTATGAAATCAAAATGCTCCATGAACTCTGTCATAAGAATGCTCCAAACCCTTGTGATCACAATATTCCATAAAACTTGTCATCACAATGCCCCATGATACTCGTCATCACAATTATCCGTGGTCTTCTCATCACAATGCTCCATGAACTTTGTCATCACAATGCTCAATACCCTCGTCATCAAAATGCTCACTGACACTTGTTATCTGTATGCTCCTTGAATCCTGTCATGAGAAGGCTCCATGTATTTTTCATCACAATGATCCATGCCCTTTTCATCACAGTGCTCCAAGACCCCTGTAATCACAATGTTCCATGCCCTTTTCATCACAAAGCTAAATGACGCATGTCATTAGAATGCTCCTTGGCCTTCTCCTCACAAATCTCCATTCCCTTGTCAGCACAGTCTTCCAAGACCCCTATAATCTCAGTGGTACATGCCCCTTTTCATCAGTATGCTCCATGAGATTTGTCATCACAAGGCTCCATGGTTTTCTTATCACAATGCTCAAGAACATTGTCATCACAATGCTTCACGACCTTGTCATGAAAATTCTCAATGGCCCTTGTCATCATAATGCTCCAGTCCCTAGTCATCACAATGCTCCATTATATTTGTCATCAAAATCCTCCATTACATTTGGCATCACAATGTTCCATGCCATTGTCATTGAAATGGACCGTGACATATGTCATCAAAATGCTCCCTGACAACTTTCTTCAAAATACTCCATGTACTATTTATCACAATGCTCTATGCCCCTGTCATCACAATGCTCCATGCCCTTGTCATCACAATGCTCCATGACCCCTGTCATCACAATGCTCCGTGACTCCAGTCATCACAATGCTTCATAGTATTTGTCATCACAATGGTCCATGCCCGCGTCCTCACAAGGCTCTGTGTCCTTTTTAACCACAATGCTCCATGAACTTTTCATCACAATTCTCCGTGACCCTTATCATCACAATGCTCCATGCCTTTGTCAGAAAAATGCTCCATGACCCTTGTCATTACATTGTGCCACCTGCTTTTCAACCCATCGGTCCTCAAATTTGTCATCGCAATGCTCCATAAACCTTGTAATCACAATGCTCCTTGGCTTTCTCATCACAATGCTCCATTACCCCTGTCATAACAATGCTCCATGACCCCTGCCATCACAATGTTCCACGGCCGTGTCATCACAAGGCTCCATGACACTTGACATCACAATGTTCCAAGACCCCTGTAATCACAATGCTCAATGCCCCTTTTCATCAGTATGCTTCATGAGATTTGTCATAACAAGCCTCCATGGTTTCTCATCACAGTGCTCTAGGACCTTATAATCACAATGTTTCACGACTTGTCATGAAAATACTCAATGGCCCGTGTCATCATAATGCTCCAATCCCTAGTCATCACAATGCTCCTTTAAATTTGTCATCACAATCCTCCATTACATTTGGCATCACAATGCTCCCTGCCATTGTCATCGCAATGGAACATGACATATGTCATCACAATGCTCCCTGACACCTGTCTTAAAAATACTCCATGCCCTTGACATCACAATGCTCCATGCCCTTGTCATCACAATGCACCATGTCCACTATCATCACAATAATCTATGAAACTTGTCAGACCAATTCTCCATGCCCCTGTCATCACAATGCTCCATGCCCTTGTCATCACAATGCTCCATGACAACTTTCATCACAATGCTCCGTGACTCCAATGCTCCATGACACCTTTCATCACAATGCTCCGTGACTCCAATCATCACAATGCTTCATGACCTTTGTCATCACAATTGTCCATGCCCTCGTCATCAACAGTCTCTGTGACCATTTTAACCACAATGCTCAATGAACTTTTCATCACAATTCTCTGTGAAACTTGTCATCACAATGCTCCATGTCTTTGTCAAAACAATGCTCCATGACCATTGTCATCACAATGTGCCACGCGCATTTCATCACAACGTTCCAAACCTTGTCATTGCAATGCTCCATAAACCTTGTAATCACAATGGTCCATGCACTTCTCATCAAAATGCTCTCTCACCAGAGATATCACAATGTTCCATCACTAGTCATCACAATACACCCTCATCCTTGTAATCACAATGTTCCATGACACTCTCATCACAATGCTACATCCCCTTATCATCACAATGTTCCATGACCCCTGCCATCACAATGTTCCATAAGCCCTGTCATCAAAATGCTCCATGACACTTTCCATCCCAAAGCTCCAAGACCCCTGCCATCACAATGTTCCATAACCCCTGCCATCAAAATGTTCCATTACACTTTTTATCAAATTGCTGCATGACCCGGTCATCAAAATGCTCCCTACCCTTCTCATCAAAATGCACCATGCACTTGTCATTAAAATGCTCCATTACTTTTGTCATCACAATGTTCCAAGACCCTTTGCATCACAATTCTCCATGTCATTGTCATCACAATGCTCCATGAACCCTCTCATCACATTGCACCTTGCCCTTGTCATCACAAAGCTCCATGACACTTGTCATCACAATGCTCCCTACCCTTGTCATTACAGTCCTGCATGACCCATGTATCACAGTGTTCCGTGCCCTTGTCATCACAATGCTCCATGCCCACTCTCATCACAATAATCCATGAAACATTTCAAACATAAGTTCCATACCCTTCTCATCACAATGCTCCTTTACCCCTGTCATAACAATGCACCATGACCCCTACCATCACTATGTTCCACGGCCTAGTCATCACAAGGTTCCATGATACTTCTCATCACAATGCTCAAGACCCCGGAAATCACAATGCTCCATGCCCTTGTCATCACAAAGCTCCATGACGCATGTCATCAGAATGTTCCATGGGCTTCTCATCAAAATGTTCCATGCCCTTGTCATCACAATGCTTCAAGACCCTTGTAATCACAATGCTCCATGCCCCTTTTCATCTCAATGCTCCATGAACCCTGTCATCACAATGCACCATGCCCATCATCATAATGCTTCAGGCTATTGTCAGCACAATGAAATCAAAATTATCCATGACCTCTATCATCACAATGCTCCATGACCCCTGTCATCACAATACTCCATGAACGTTTTCAGCCCCATGCTCCATGACACTTGTTATCACAATGATCCATGCCCTTGTCATCACAATGCTCCATGACCCCTGTATTCACAATGCTCCGTGACGCTTGTCATCACAGTGCTCCATGTCACCTGTCATCACAATGCTCCATGCTTTTGTCAGCAAAATACTACATGACCTTGTCATTACAATGCTCTATGCGCTTGTCATCACAGTACTCCATTACCATTGTCATCAAAATCCTCCATGAACATTGGGATCTCTTTGCTTCATTCCCTTTGTCATCACAATCCTCCATGCTCCTTGAAATCAAAATGATTCATGACCTCTGTCATCACAGTGCTCCAAAACCTTGTGATCACAATGTTCCATAACACTTGTCATCACAACGCTCCATGATGCCTTTTTCATCACTATTCTTTATGCCGTTTTCATCACAATGCTCCATGCCATTGTCATCAAAATACTCCACAAGCTTTTCATCAGAATGCTCCATGACGCTTGTCATCACAATTCTCCATGCACTTGTCAGCACAATGCTCCCTGAATCTTGTCATCACAATGCTCCATGTGCTTGTCAGGACAATGCTCCATGACACATGTCATCACAATGCACCATACGCTTGTCATCACAGTGCTCCACAATCTCGTCATCATAATTCTCCATAAAACTTCTCATCAGAGTGCTCCATGCACTTCTCATCAAAATGATCTCTCACCCCTGATATTACAAAGTTACATCACTATTCGTCACTATACACCCTCACCCCTGTCATCACAATGTTCCATGACTCCTGTCATCACAATGCTACTTGCACTTATCATCACAATGTTCGATGACCTCTGACATCACATTATCCCAATACCCCTGTCATCAAAATGCTCCATGACCCTTTTCATCAAAATGCTCTATGACTCCTGACATCACAATGTTCCATAACACATGTCATCAAAATGTTCCATGACACTTTTCATCAAATTGCTCAATGACCCTGTCATCACACTGCTCCCGGCCCTTCTCATCACAATGCACAACGCCCTTGTCATCAAAATGCTCCATGATCTTTGTCATCACAAAGATCCATTAACCTTGGCATCACAATGCTCCATGTCATTGTCATCACAGTGCTCCATGAACGCTCTCATCACATTGCTCCATGCCCTTGTCATCACAAAGCTCCATAACACATGTCATCAGAATGCTCCATCGCTTCTCATCATAATGCTCTATGCCCTTGCCATCACAATGCTCCATTACCCCTGTCATAACAATGCTCCATGACCCCTGCCATCACGATGTTCCATGGCCTTGTTATCACAAGGCTCCATGACCCATCTCATCACAATGCTCCAAGACCCCTGTAATCACAATGCTCCATGCCCCTTTTCATCTCAATGATCCATGAACCCTGTCATCACAATGCACCATGCCCATCATCATAATGCTTCATGCTATTGTCATCACTATGAAATCAAAATGCTCCATGAACTCTGTCATAAGAATGCTCCAAACCCTTGTGATCACAATATTCCATAACACTTGTCATCACAATGCCCCATGATACTCGTCATCACAATTATCCGTGGTCTTCTCATCACAATGCTCCATGAACTTTGTCATCACAATGCTCAATACCCTCGTCATCAAAATGCTCACTGACACTTGTTATCTGTATGCTCCTTGAATCCTGTCATGAGAAGGCTCCATGTATTTTTCATCACAATGATCCATGCCCTTTTCATCACAGTGCTCCAAGACCCCTGTAATCACAATGTTCCATGCCCTTTTCATCACAAAGCTAAATGACGCATGTCATTAGAATGCTCCTTGGCCTTCTCCTCACAAATCTTCATTCCCTTGTCAGCACAGTCTTCCAAGACCCCTATAATCTCAGTGGTACATGCCCCTTTTCATCAGTATGCTCCATGAGATTTGTCATCACAAGGCTCCATGGTTTTCTTATCACAATGCTCAAGAACATTGTCATCACAATGCTTCACGACCTTGTCATGAAAATTCTCAATGGCCCTTGTCATCATAATGCTCCAGTCCCTAGTCATCACAATGCTCCATTATATTTGTCATCAAAATCCTCCATTACATTTGGCATCACAATGCTCCATGCCATTGTCATCGAAATGGACCGTGACATATGTCATCAAAATGCTCCCTGACACCTTTCTTCAAAATACTCCATGTACTATTTATCACAATGCTCTATGCCCCTGTCATCACAATGCTCCATGCCCTTGTCATCACAATGCTCCATGACCCCTGTCATCACAATGCTCCGTGACTCCAGTCATCACAATGCTTCATAGTATTTGTCATCACAATGGTCCATGCCCGCGTCCTCACAAGGCTCTGTGTCCTTTTTAACCACAATGCTCCATGAACTTTTCATCACAATTCTCCGTGACCCTTATCATCACAATGCTCCATGCCTTTGTCAGAAAAATGCTCCATGACCCTTGTCATTACATTGTGCCACCTGCTTTTCATCCCATCGGTCCTCAAATTTGTCATCGCAATGCTCCATAAACCTTGTAATCACAATGCTCCTTGGCTTTCTCATCACAATGCTCCATTACCCCTGTCATAACAATGCTCCATGACCCCTGCCATCACAATGTTCCACGGCCGTGTCATCACAAGGCTCCATGACACTTGACATCACAATGTTCCAAGACCCCTGTAATCACAATGCTCAATGCCCCTTTTCATCAGTATGCTTCATGAGATTTGTCATCACGAGCCTCCATGGTTTCTCATCACAGTGCTCTAGGACCTTATAATCACAATGTTTCACGACTTGTCATGAAAATACTACATGGCCCGTGTCATCATAATGCTCCAATCCCTAGTCATCACAATGCTCCTTTAAATTTGTCATCACAATCCTCCATTACATTTGGCATCACAATGCTCCCTGCCATTGTCATCGCAATGGAACATGACATATGTCATCACAATGCTCCCTGACACCTGTCTTCACAATACTCCATGACCTTCTCATCACCATGATCCATGCCCTTGTCATCACAATGCACCATGTCCACTCTCATCACAATAATCTATGAAGCTTGTCAGACAAATGTACCATGCCCCTGACAACACAATGCTCCATGGCCTTGTCATCACAATACTCCATTACCATTGTCATCAAAATCCTCCATGAACCTTGGGATCACATTGCTTCATGCCTTTGTCATCACAATGTGCAAAGACCACTGTAATCACAATGGTCCATGCCCCTTTTCATCAGTATGCTCGATGAGATTTGTCATCACAAGGCTCCATGGTTTCTCATCACAATGCTCCAGGACCTTGTCATCACGTTGCTTCACGACTTGTCATGAAAATTCTCAATGGCCCGTTTCATCATAATGCTCCAAGCCCTAGTCATCACAATGCTCCTTTAAATTTGTCATCACAATCCTCCATTACATTTGGCATCACAATGCTCTATGCCATTGTCATCGCAATGGACCATGACATATGTCATCACAATGCTCCCTGACACCTGTCTTCACAATACTCCATGACCTTCTCATCACCATGATCCATTCCCTTGTCATCACAATGCACCATGTCCACTCTCATGACAATAATCTATGAAACTTGTCAGACCAATGTTCCATGCCCCTGACATCACAATGCTCCATGCCCTTGTCTGCACAATGCTCCATTACCCCTGTCATCACAATGCTCCTTAACTCCAGTCATCACAATGCTTCATTATATTTGTCATCACCATGGTCCATGCCTGCGTCATCAGAAGGCTCTGTGACCTTTGTAACCACAATGCTCCATGAACTTTCCATCACAATGCTCCGTGACTCCTGTCATCACACTGCTCCCGGCCCTTCTCATCACAATGCACAACGCCCTTGTCATCAAAATGCTCCATGATCTTTGTCATCACAAAGATCCATTAACCTTGGCATCACAATGCTCCATGTCATTGTCATCACAGTGCTCCATGAACGCTCTCATCACATTGCTCCATGCCCTTGTCATCACAAAGCTCCATAACACATGTCATCAGAATGCTCCATCGCTTCTCATCATAATGCTCTATGCCCTTGCCATCACAATGCTCCATTACCCCTGTCATAACAATGCTCCATGACCCCTGCCATCACGATGTTCCATGGCCTTGTTATCACAAGGCTCCATGACCCATCTCATCACAATGCTCCAAGACCCCTGTAATCACAATGCTCCATGCCCCTTTTCATCTCAATGATCCATGAACCCTGTCATCACAATGCACCATGCCCATCATCATAATGCTTCATGCTATTGTCATCACTATGAAATCAAAATGCTCCATGAACTCTGTCATAAGAATGCTCCAAACCCTTGTGATCACAATATTCCATAAAACTTGTCATCACAATGCCCCATGATACTCGTCATCACAATTATCCGTGGTCTTCTCATCACAATGCTCCATGAACTTTGTCATCACAATGCTCAATACCCTCGTCATCAAAATGCTCACTGACACTTGTTATCTGTATGCTCCTTGAATCCTGTCATGAGAAGGCTCCATGTATTTTTCATCACAATGATCCATGCCCTTTTCATCACAGTGCTCCAAGACCCCTGTAATCACAATGTTCCATGCCCTTTTCATCACAAAGCTAAATGACGCATGTCATTAGAATGCTCCTTGGCCTTCTCCTCACAAATCTCCATTCCCTTGTCAGCACAGTCTTCCAAGACCCCTATAATCTCAGTGGTACATGCCCCTTTTCATCAGTATGCTCCATGAGATTTGTCATCACAAGGCTCCATGGTTTTCTTATCACAATGCTCAAGAACATTGTCATCACAATGCTTCACGACCTTGTCATGAAAATTCTCAATGGCCCTTGTCATCATAATGCTCCAGTCCCTAGTCATCACAATGCTCCATTATATTTGTCATCAAAATCCTCCATTACATTTGGCATCACAATGTTCCATGCCATTGTCATTGAAATGGACCGTGACATATGTCATCAAAATGCTCCCTGACAACTTTCTTCAAAATACTCCATGTACTATTTATCACAATGCTCTATGCCCCTGTCATCACAATGCTCCATGCCCTTGTCATCACAATGCTCCATGACCCCTGTCATCACAATGCTCCGTGACTCCAGTCATCACAATGCTTCATAGTATTTGTCATCACAATGGTCCATGCCCGCGTCCTCACAAGGCTCTGTGTCCTTTTTAACCACAATGCTCCATGAACTTTTCATCACAATTCTCCGTGACCCTTATCATCACAATGCTCCATGCCTTTGTCAGAAAAATGCTCCATGACCCTTGTCATTACATTGTGCCACCTGCTTTTCAACCCATCGGTCCTCAAATTTGTCATCGCAATGCTCCATAAACCTTGTAATCACAATGCTCCTTGGCTTTCTCATCACAATGCTCCATTACCCCTGTCATAACAATGCTCCATGACCCCTGCCATCACAATGTTCCACGGCCGTGTCATCACAAGGCTCCATGACACTTGACATCACAATGTTCCAAGACCCCTGTAATCACAATGCTCAATGCCCCTTTTCATCAGTATGCTTCATGAGATTTGTCATAACAAGCCTCCATGGTTTCTCATCACAGTGCTCTAGGACCTTATAATCACAATGTTTCACGACTTGTCATGAAAATACTCAATGGCCCGTGTCATCATAATGCTCCAATCCCTAGTCATCACAATGCTCCTTTAAATTTGTCATCACAATCCTCCATTACATTTGGCATCACAATGCTCCCTGCCATTGTCATCGCAATGGAACATGACATATGTCATCACAATGCTCCCTGACACCTGTCTTAAAAATACTCCATGCCCTTGACATCACAATGCTCCATGCCCTTGTCATCACAATGCACCATGTCCACTATCATCACAATAATCTATGAAACTTGTCAGACCAATTCTCCATGCCCCTGTCATCACAATGCTCCATGCCCTTGTCATCACAATGCTCCATGACAACTTTCATCACAATGCTCCGTGACTCCAATGCTCCATGACACCTTTCATCACAATGCTCCGTGACTCCAATCATCACAATGCTTCATGACCTTTGTCATCACAATTGTCCATGCCCTCGTCATCAACAGTCTCTGTGACCATTTTAACCACAATGCTCAATGAACTTTTCATCACAATTCTCTGTGAAACTTGTCATCACAATGCTCCATGTCTTTGTCAAAACAATGCTCCATGACCATTGTCATCACAATGTGCCACGCGCATTTCATCACAACGTTCCAAACCTTGTCATTGCAATGCTCCATAAACCTTGTAATCACAATGGTCCATGCACTTCTCATCAAAATGCTCTCTCACCAGAGATATCACAATGTTCCATCACTAGTCATCACAATACACCCTCATCCTTGTAATCACAATGTTCCATGACACTCTCATCACAATGCTACATCCCCTTATCATCACAATGTTCCATGACCCCTGCCATCACAATGTTCCATAAGCCCTGTCATCAAAATGCTCCATGACACTTTCCATCCCAAAGCTCCAAGACCCCTGCCATCACAATGTTTTATAACCCCTGCCATCAAAATGTTCCATTACACTTTTTATCAAATTGCTGCATGACCCGGTCATCAAAATGCTCCCTACCCTTCTCATCAAAATGCACCATGCACTTGTCATTAAAATGCTCCATTACTTTTGTCATCACAATGTTCCAAGACCCTTTGCATCACAATTCTCCATGTCATTGTCATCACAATGCTCCATGAACCCTCTCATCACATTGCACCTTGCCCTTGTCATCACAAAGCTCCATGACACTTGTCATCACAATGCTCCCTACCCTTGTCATTACAGTCCTGCATGACCCATGTATCACAGTGTTCCGTGCCCTTGTCATCACAATGCTCCATGCCCACTCTCATCACAATAATCCATGAAACATTTCAAACATAAGTTCCATACCCTTCTCATCACAATGCTCCTTTACCCCTGTCATAACAATGCACCATGACCCCTACCATCACTATGTTCCACGGCCTAGTCATCACAAGGTTCCATGATACTTCTCATCACAATGCTCAAGACCCCGGAAATCACAATGCTCCATGCCCTTGTCATCACAAAGCTCCATGACGCATGTCATCAGAATGTTCCATGGGCTTCTCATCAAAATGTTCCATGCCCTTGTCATCACAATGCTTCAAGACCCTTGTAATCACAATGCTCCATGCCCCTTTTCATCTCAATGCTCCATGAACCCTGTCATCACAATGCACCATGCCCATCATCATAATGCTTCAGGCTATTGTCAGCACAATGAAATCAAAATTATCCATGACCTCTATCATCACAATGCTCCATGACCCCTGTCATCACAATACTCCATGAACGTTTTCAGCCCCATGCTCCATGACACTTGTTATCACAATGATCCATGCCCTTGTCATCACAATGCTCCATGACCCCTGTATTCACAATGCTCCGTGACGCTTGTCATCACAGTGCTCCATGTCACCTGTCATCACAATGCTCCATGCTTTTGTCAGCAAAATACTACATGACCTTGTCATTACAATGCTCTATGCGCTTGTCATCACAGTACTCCATTACCATTGTCATCAAAATCCTCCATGAACATTGGGATCTCTTTGCTTCATTCCCTTTGTCATCACAATCCTCCATGCTCCTTGAAATCAAAATGATTCATGACCTCTGTCATCACAGTGCTCCAAAACCTTGTGATCACAATGTTCCATAACACTTGTCATCACAACGCTCCATGATGCCTTTTTCATCACTATTCTTTATGCCGTTTTCATCACAATGCTCCATGCCATTGTCATCAAAATACTCCACAAGCTTTTCATCAGAATGCTCCATGACGCTTGTCATCACAATTCTCCATGCACTTGTCAGCACAATGCTCCCTGAATCTTGTCATCACAATGCTCCATGTGCTTGTCAGGACAATGCTCCATGACACATGTCATCACAATGCACCATACGCTTGTCATCACAGTGCTCCACAATCTCGTCATCATAATTCTCCATAAAACTTCTCATCACAGTGCTCCATGCACTTCTCATCAAAATGATCTCTCACCCCTGATATTACAAAGTTACATCACTATTCGTCACTATACACCCTCACCCCTGTCATCACAATGTTCCATGACTCCTGTCATCACAATGCTACTTGCACTTATCATCACAATGTTCGATGACCTCTGACATCACATTATCCCAATACCCCTGTCATCAAAATGCTCCATGACCCTTTTCATCAAAATGCTCTATGACTCCTGACATCACAATGTTCCATAACACATGTCATCAAAATGTTCCATGACACTTTTCATCAAATTGCTCAATGACCCTGTCATCACACTGCTCCCGGCCCTTCTCATCACAATGCACAACGCCCTTGTCATCAAAATGCTCCATGATCTTTGTCATCACAAAGATCCATTAACCTTGGCATCACAATGCTCCATGTCATTGTCATCACAGTGCTCCATGAACGCTCTCATCACATTGCTCCATGCCCTTGTCATCACAAAGCTCCATAACACATGTCATCAGAATGCTCCATCGCTTCTCATCATAATGCTCTATGCCCTTGCCATCACAATGCTCCATTACCCCTGTCATAACAATGCTCCATGACCCCTGCCATCACGATGTTCCATGGCCTTGTTATCACAAGGCTCCATGACCCATCTCATCACAATGCTCCAAGACCCCTGTAATCACAATGCTCCATGCCCCTTTTCATCTCAATGATCCATGAACCCTGTCATCACAATGCACCATGCCCATCATCATAATGCTTCATGCTATTGTCATCACTATGAAATCAAAATGCTCCATGAACTCTGTCATAAGAATGCTCCAAACCCTTGTGATCACAATATTCCATAACACTTGTCATCACAATGCCCCATGATACTCGTCATCACAATTATCCGTGGTCTTCTCATCACAATGCTCCATGAACTTTGTCATCACAATGCTCAATACCCTCGTCATCAAAATGCTCACTGACACTTGTTATCTGTATGCTCCTTGAATCCTGTCATGAGAAGGCTCCATGTATTTTTCATCACAATGATCCATGCCCTTTTCATCACAGTGCTCCAAGACCCCTGTAATCACAATGTTCCATGCCCTTTTCATCACAAAGCTAAATGACACATGTCATTAGAATGCTCCTTGGCCTTCTCCTCACAAATCTTCATTCCCTTGTCAGCACAGTCTTCCAAGACCCCTATAATCTCAGTGGTACATGCCCCTTTTCATCAGTATGCTCCATGAGATTTGTCATCACAAGGCTCCATGGTTTTCTTATCACAATGCTCAAGAACATTGTCATCACAATGCTTCACGACCTTGTCATGAAAATTCTCAATGGCCCTTGTCATCATAATGCTCCAGTCCCTAGTCATCACAATGCTCCATTATATTTGTCATCAAAATCCTCCATTACATTTGGCATCACAATGCTCCATGCCATTGTCATCGAAATGGACCGTGACATATGTCATCAAAATGCTCCCTGACACCTTTCTTCAAAATACTCCATGTACTATTTATCACAATGCTCTATGCCCCTGTCATCACAATGCTCCATGCCCTTGTCATCACAATGCTCCATGACCCCTGTCATCACAATGCTCCGTGACTCCAGTCATCACAATGCTTCATAGTATTTGTCATCACAATGGTCCATGCCCGCGTCCTCACAAGGCTCTGTGTCCTTTTTAACCACAATGCTCCATGAACTTTTCATCACAATTCTCCGTGACCCTTATCATCACAATGCTCCATGCCTTTGTCAGAAAAATGCTCCATGACCCTTGTCATTACATTGTGCCACCTGCTTTTCATCCCATCGGTCCTCAAATTTGTCATCGCAATGCTCCATAAACCTTGTAATCACAATGCTCCTTGGCTTTCTCATCACAATGCTCCATTACCCCTGTCATAACAATGCTCCATGACCCCTGCCATCACAATGTTCCACGGCCGTGTCATCACAAGGCTCCATGACACTTGACATCACAATGTTCCAAGACCCCTGTAATCACAATGCTCAATGCCCCTTTTCATCAGTATGCTTCATGAGATTTGTCATCACGAGCCTCCATGGTTTCTCATCACAGTGCTCTAGGACCTTATAATCACAATGTTTCACGACTTGTCATGAAAATACTACATGGCCCGTGTCATCATAATGCTCCAATCCCTAGTCATCACAATGCTCCTTTAAATTTGTCATCACAATCCTCCATTACATTTGGCATCACAATGCTCCCTGCCATTGTCATCGCAATGGAACATGACATATGTCATCACAATGCTCCCTGACACCTGTCTTCACAATACTCCATGACCTTCTCATCACCATGATCCATGCCCTTGTCATCACAATGCACCATGTCCACTCTCATCACAATAATCTATGAAGCTTGTCAGACAAATGTACCATGCCCCTGACAACACAATGCTCCATGGCCTTGTCATCACAATACTCCATTACCATTGTCATCAAAATCCTCCATGAACCTTGGGATCACATTGCTTCATGCCTTTGTCATCACAATGTGCAAAGACCACTGTAATCACAATGGTCCATGCCCCTTTTCATCAGTATGCTCGATGAGATTTGTCATCACAAGGCTCCATGGTTTCTCATCACAATGCTCCAGGACCTTGTCATCACGTTGCTTCACGACTTGTCATGAAAATTCTCAATGGCCCGTTTCATCATAATGCTCCAAGCCCTAGTCATCACAATGCTCCTTTAAATTTGTCATCACAATCCTCCATTACATTTGGCATCACAATGCTCTATGCCATTGTCATCGCAATGGACCATGACATATGTCATCACAATGCTCCCTGACACCTGTCTTCACAATACTCCATGACCTTCTCATCACCATGATCCATTCCCTTGTCATCACAATGCACCATGTCCACTCTCATGACAATAATCTATGAAACTTGTCAGACCAATGTTCCATGCCCCTGACATCACAATGCTCCATGCCCTTGTCTGCACAATGCTCCATTACCCCTGTCATCACAATGCTCCTTAACTCCAGTCATCACAATGCTTCATTATATTTGTCATCACCATGGTCCATGCCTGCGTCATCAGAAGGCTCTGTGACCTTTGTAACCACAATGCTCCATGAACTTTCCATCACAATGCTCCGTGACTCCTGTCATCACACTGCTCCCGGCCCTTCTCATCACAATGCACAACGCCCTTGTCATCAAAATGCTCCATGATCTTTGTCATCACAAAGATCCATTAACCTTGGCATCACAATGCTCCATGTCATTGTCATCACAGTGCTCCATGAACGCTCTCATCACATTGCTCCATGCCCTTGTCATCACAAAGCTCCATAACACATGTCATCAGAATGCTCCATCGCTTCTCATCATAATGCTCTATGCCCTTGCCATCACAATGCTCCATTACCCCTGTCATAACAATGCTCCATGACCCCTGCCATCACGATGTTCCATGGCCTTGTTATCACAAGGCTCCATGACCCATCTCATCACAATGCTCCAAGACCCCTGTAATCACAATGCTCCATGCCCCTTTTCATCTCAATGATCCATGAACCCTGTCATCACAATGCACCATGCCCATCATCATAATGCTTCATGCTATTGTCATCACTATGAAATCAAAATGCTCCATGAACTCTGTCATAAGAATGCTCCAAACCCTTGTGATCACAATATTCCATAAAACTTGTCATCACAATGCCCCATGATACTCGTCATCACAATTATCCGTGGTCTTCTCATCACAATGCTCCATGAACTTTGTCATCACAATGCTCAATACCCTCGTCATCAAAATGCTCACTGACACTTGTTATCTGTATGCTCCTTGAATCCTGTCATGAGAAGGCTCCATGTATTTTTCATCACAATGATCCATGCCCTTTTCATCACAGTGCTCCAAGACCCCTGTAATCACAATGTTCCATGCCCTTTTCATCACAAAGCTAAATGACGCATGTCATTAGAATGCTCCTTGGCCTTCTCCTCACAAATCTCCATTCCCTTGTCAGCACAGTCTTCCAAGACCCCTATAATCTCAGTGGTACATGCCCCTTTTCATCAGTATGCTCCATGAGATTTGTCATCACAAGGCTCCATGGTTTTCTTATCACAATGCTCAAGAACATTGTCATCACAATGCTTCACGACCTTGTCATGAAAATTCTCAATGGCCCTTGTCATCATAATGCTCCAGTCCCTAGTCATCACAATGCTCCATTATATTTGTCATCAAAATCCTCCATTACATTTGGCATCACAATGTTCCATGCCATTGTCATTGAAATGGACCGTGACATATGTCATCAAAATGCTCCCTGACAACTTTCTTCAAAATACTCCATGTACTATTTATCACAATGCTCTATGCCCCTGTCATCACAATGCTCCATGCCCTTGTCATCACAATGCTCCATGACCCCTGTCATCACAATGCTCCGTGACTCCAGTCATCACAATGCTTCATAGTATTTGTCATCACAATGGTCCATGCCCGCGTCCTCACAAGGCTCTGTGTCCTTTTTAACCACAATGCTCCATGAACTTTTCATCACAATTCTCCGTGACCCTTATCATCACAATGCTCCATGCCTTTGTCAGAAAAATGCTCCATGACCCTTGTCATTACATTGTGCCACCTGCTTTTCAACCCATCGGTCCTCAAATTTGTCATCGCAATGCTCCATAAACCTTGTAATCACAATGCTCCTTGGCTTTCTCATCACAATGCTCCATTACCCCTGTCATAACAATGCTCCATGACCCCTGCCATCACAATGTTCCACGGCCGTGTCATCACAAGGCTCCATGACACTTGACATCACAATGTTCCAAGACCCCTGTAATCACAATGCTCAATGCCCCTTTTCATCAGTATGCTTCATGAGATTTGTCATAACAAGCCTCCATGGTTTCTCATCACAGTGCTCTAGGACCTTATAATCACAATGTTTCACGACTTGTCATGAAAATACTCAATGGCCCGTGTCATCATAATGCTCCAATCCCTAGTCATCACAATGCTCCTTTAAATTTGTCATCACAATCCTCCATTACATTTGGCATCACAATGCTCCCTGCCATTGTCATCGCAATGGAACATGACATATGTCATCACAATGCTCCCTGACACCTGTCTTAAAAATACTCCATGCCCTTGACATCACAATGCTCCATGCCCTTGTCATCACAATGCACCATGTCCACTATCATCACAATAATCTATGAAACTTGTCAGACCAATTCTCCATGCCCCTGTCATCACAATGCTCCATGCCCTTGTCATCACAATGCTCCATGACAACTTTCATCACAATGCTCCGTGACTCCAATGCTCCATGACACCTTTCATCACAATGCTCCGTGACTCCAATCATCACAATGCTTCATGACCTTTGTCATCACAATTGTCCATGCCCTCGTCATCAACAGTCTCTGTGACCATTTTAACCACAATGCTCAATGAACTTTTCATCACAATTCTCTGTGAAACTTGTCATCACAATGCTCCATGTCTTTGTCAAAACAATGCTCCATGACCATTGTCATCACAATGTGCCACGCGCATTTCATCACAACGTTCCAAACCTTGTCATTGCAATGCTCCATAAACCTTGTAATCACAATGGTCCATGCACTTCTCATCAAAATGCTCTCTCACCAGAGATATCACAATGTTCCATCACTAGTCATCACAATACACCCTCATCCTTGTAATCACAATGTTCCATGACACTCTCATCACAATGCTACATCCCCTTATCATCACAATGTTCCATGACCCCTGCCATCACAATGTTCCATAAGCCCTGTCATCAAAATGCTCCATGACACTTTCCATCCCAAAGCTCCAAGACCCCTGCCATCACAATGTTCCATAACCCCTGCCATCAAAATGTTCCATTACACTTTTTATCAAATTGCTGCATGACCCGGTCATCAAAATGCTCCCTACCCTTCTCATCAAAATGCACCATGCACTTGTCATTAAAATGCTCCATTACTTTTGTCATCACAATGTTCCAAGACCCTTTGCATCACAATTCTCCATGTCATTGTCATCACAATGCTCCATGAACCCTCTCATCACATTGCACCTTGCCCTTGTCATCACAAAGCTCCATGACACTTGTCATCACAATGCTCCCTACCCTTGTCATTACAGTCCTGCATGACCCATGTATCACAGTGTTCCGTGCCCTTGTCATCACAATGCTCCATGCCCACTCTCATCACAATAATCCATGAAACATTTCAAACATAAGTTCCATACCCTTCTCATCACAATGCTCCTTTACCCCTGTCATAACAATGCACCATGACCCCTACCATCACTATGTTCCACGGCCTAGTCATCACAAGGTTCCATGATACTTCTCATCACAATGCTCAAGACCCCGGAAATCACAATGCTCCATGCCCTTGTCATCACAAAGCTCCATGACGCATGTCATCAGAATGTTCCATGGGCTTCTCATCAAAATGTTCCATGCCCTTGTCATCACAATGCTTCAAGACCCTTGTAATCACAATGCTCCATGCCCCTTTTCATCTCAATGCTCCATGAACCCTGTCATCACAATGCACCATGCCCATCATCATAATGCTTCAGGCTATTGTCAGCACAATGAAATCAAAATTATCCATGACCTCTATCATCACAATGCTCCATGACCCCTGTCATCACAATACTCCATGAACGTTTTCAGCCCCATGCTCCATGACACTTGTTATCACAATGATCCATGCCCTTGTCATCACAATGCTCCATGACCCCTGTATTCACAATGCTCCGTGACGCTTGTCATCACAGTGCTCCATGTCACCTGTCATCACAATGCTCCATGCTTTTGTCAGCAAAATACTACATGACCTTGTCATTACAATGCTCTATGCGCTTGTCATCACAGTACTCCATTACCATTGTCATCAAAATCCTCCATGAACATTGGGATCTCTTTGCTTCATTCCCTTTGTCATCACAATCCTCCATGCTCCTTGAAATCAAAATGATTCATGACCTCTGTCATCACAGTGCTCCAAAACCTTGTGATCACAATGTTCCATAACACTTGTCATCACAACGCTCCATGATGCCTTTTTCATCACTATTCTTTATGCCGTTTTCATCACAATGCTCCATGCCATTGTCATCAAAATACTCCACAAGCTTTTCATCAGAATGCTCCATGACGCTTGTCATCACAATTCTCCATGCACTTGTCAGCACAATGCTCCCTGAATCTTGTCATCACAATGCTCCATGTGCTTGTCAGGACAATGCTCCATGACACATGTCATCACAATGCACCATACGCTTGTCATCACAGTGCTCCACAATCTCGTCATCATAATTCTCCATAAAACTTCTCATCACAGTGCTCCATGCACTTCTCATCAAAATGATCTCTCACCCCTGATATTACAAAGTTACATCACTATTCGTCACTATACACCCTCACCCCTGTCATCACAATGTTCCATGACTCCTGTCATCACAATGCTACTTGCACTTATCATCACAATGTTCGATGACCTCTGACATCACATTATCCCAATACCCCTGTCATCAAAATGCTCCATGACCCTTTTCATCAAAATGCTCTATGACTCCTGACATCACAATGTTCCATAACACATGTCATCAAAATGTTCCATGACACTTTTCATCAAATTGCTCAATGACCCTGTCATCACACTGCTCCCGGCCCTTCTCATCACAATGCACAACGCCCTTGTCATCAAAATGCTCCATGATCTTTGTCATCACAAAGATCCATTAACCTTGGCATCACAATGCTCCATGTCATTGTCATCACAGTGCTCCATGAACGCTCTCATCACATTGCTCCATGCCCTTGTCATCACAAAGCTCCATAACACATGTCATCAGAATGCTCCATCGCTTCTCATCATAATGCTCTATGCCCTTGCCATCACAATGCTCCATTACCCCTGTCATAACAATGCTCCATGACCCCTGCCATCACGATGTTCCATGGCCTTGTTATCACAAGGCTCCATGACCCATCTCATCACAATGCTCCAAGACCCCTGTAATCACAATGCTCCATGCCCCTTTTCATCTCAATGATCCATGAACCCTGTCATCACAATGCACCATGCCCATCATCATAATGCTTCATGCTATTGTCATCACTATGAAATCAAAATGCTCCATGAACTCTGTCATAAGAATGCTCCAAACCCTTGTGATCACAATATTCCATAACACTTGTCATCACAATGCCCCATGATACTCGTCATCACAATTATCCGTGGTCTTCTCATCACAATGCTCCATGAACTTTGTCATCACAATGCTCAATACCCTCGTCATCAAAATGCTCACTGACACTTGTTATCTGTATGCTCCTTGAATCCTGTCATGAGAAGGCTCCATGTATTTTTCATCACAATGATCCATGCCCTTTTCATCACAGTGCTCCAAGACCCCTGTAATCACAATGTTCCATGCCCTTTTCATCACAAAGCTAAATGACGCATGTCATTAGAATGCTCCTTGGCCTTCTCCTCACAAATCTCCATTCCCTTGTCAGCACAGTCTTCCAAGTCCCCTATAATCTCAGTGGTACATGCCCCTTTTCATCAGTATGCTCCATGAGATTTGTCATCACAAGGCTCCATGGTTTTCTTATCACAATGCTCAAGAACATTGTCATCACAATGCTTCACGACCTTGTCATGAAAATTCTCAATGGCCCTTGTCATCATAATGCTCCAGTCCCTAGTCATCACAATGCTCCATTATATTTTCATCAAAATCCTCCATTACATTTGGCATCACAATGCTCCATGCCATTGTCATCGAAATGGACCGTGACATATGTCATCAAAATGCTCCCTGACACCTTTCTTCAAAATACTCCATGTACTATTTATCACAATGCTCTATGCCCCTGTCATCACAATGCTCCATGCCCTTGTCATCACAATGCTCCATGACCCCTGTCATCACAATGCTCCGTGACTCCAGTCATCACAATGCTTCATAGTATTTGTCATCACAATGGTCCATGCCCGCGTCCTCACAAGGCTCTGTGTCCTTTTTAACCACAATGCTCCATGAACTTTTCATCACAATTCTCCGTGACCCTTATCATCACAATGCTCCATGCCTTTGTCAGAAAAATGCTCCATGACCCTTGTCATTACATTGTGCCACCTGCTTTTCATCCCATCGGTCCTCAAATTTGTCATCGCAATGCTCCATAAACCTTGTAATCACAATGCTCCTTGGCTTTCTCATCACAATGCTCCATTACCCCTGTCATAACAATGCTCCATGACCCCTGCCATCACAATGTTCCACGGCCGTGTCATCACAAGGCTCCATGACACTTGACATCACAATGTTCCAAGACCCCTGTAATCACAATGCTCAATGCCCCTTTTCATCAGTATGCTTCATGAGATTTGTCATCACGAGCCTCCATGGTTTCTCATCACAGTGCTCTAGGACCTTATAATCACAATGTTTCACGACTTGTCATGAAAATACTCAATGGCCCGTGTCATCATAATGCTCCAATCCCTAGTCATCACAATGCTCCTTTAAATTTGTCATCACAATCCTCCATTACATTTGGCATCACAATGCTCCCTGCCATTGTCATCGCAATGGAACATGACATATGTCATCACAATGCTCCCTGACACCTGTCTTCACAATACTCCATGACCTTCTCATCACCATGATCCATGCCCTTGTCATCACAATGCACCATGTCCACTCTCATCACAATAATCTATGAAGCTTGTCAGACAAATGCACCATGCCCCTGACAACACAATGCTCCATGGCCTTGTCATCACAATACTCCATTACCATTGTCATCACAATCCTCCATGAACCTTGGGATCACATTGCTTCATGCCTTTGTCATCACAATGTGCAAAGACCACTGTAATCACAATGGTCCATGCCCCTTTTCATCAGTATGCTCGATGAGATTTGTCATCACAAGGCTCCATGGTTTCTCATCACAATGCTCCAGGACCTTGTCATCACGTTGCTTCACGACTTGTCATGAAAATTCTCAATGGCCCATTTCATCATAATGCTCCAAGCCCTAGTCATCACAATGCTCCTTTAAATTTGTCATCACAATCCTCCATTACATTTGGCATCACAATGCTCTATGCCATTGTCATCGCAATGGACCATGACATATGTCATCACAATGCTCCCTGACACCTGTCTTCACAATACTCCATGACCTTCTCATCACCATGATCCATGTCCTTGTCATCACAATGCACCATGTCCACTCTCATGACAATAATCTATGAAACTTGTCAGACCAATGTTCCATGCCCCTGACATCACAATGCTCCATGCCCTTGTCTGCACAATGCTCCATTACCCCTGTCATCACAATGCTCCTTAACTCCAGTCATCACAATGCTTCATTATATTTGTCATCACCATGGTCCATGCCTGCGTCATCAGAAGGCTCTGTGACCTTTGTAACCACAATGGTCCATGAACTTTCCATCACAATGCTCCGTGACTCCTGTCATCACAGTGCTCCATGCCTTTGTCAGAAAAATGCTCCATGACACTTGTCATCTCAATGTGCCACGCGCTTTTCATAACAACGGTCCAAAAATTTGTCATGGCAATGTTCCATAAACTTTGTAATCACAATGCTCCATGTCCTTCTCATCACAATGCTGCATTACCCCTGTCATAACAATGCTCCATGACAACTGCCATCACAATGTTCCACGGCCTTGTCATCACAATGCTCCATGACACTTGTCATCACAATGCTCGAAGACCCCTGTAATCACAATGCTCCATGGCCTTGTCATCACAAACCTCCATGACACATATCATCAGAATGTTCCATGGCCTTCTCATCAAAATGCTCCATGCCCTTGTTTTCAAATTGCTTAATGACCGCTGTAATCACAATGCTACATGCCCCTTTTCATCTCAATGCTCCTTGAACCCTGTCATCACAATGCATCATGCCCATAATCATAATGCTTAAGGCAATTGTCATCAAAATGAAATCAAAATGCTACATAACCTCTGTCATCACAATGCTCCACATCGTTGTGATCACAATATTCCATAACACTTATCATCACAACACCCCATGACGCTCATAATCACAATTATCCATGGTCTTCTCATCACTATGCTCCATAACCTTTGTCATCACAATGCTCAATACACTTGTCATCACAATGCTCCCTGACGCTTGTTGTCAGTATGCTCCTTGAACACTGTCATGACAAGGGTCCATGCGTTTTTCATCACAATGATCCATGCCCTTTACATCAAAATGCTCCAAGACACCTATAATCACATTGTTCCATAAAATTCTCATCACAGTGCTCCATGACACATTCATCAGAATGCTCCATGTCCTGCTCTTCAAAATGCTCCATGCCCTTGTCATAACAATGCTCAAAGACACCTGTCATCACAATGCTCCATGCCCCTTTTCATCAGAATACTCCATGAGACTTGTCATCACAAGTCTCCATGGTCTTCTCATCACAATGCTCCAGGACTTTGTCATCACCATGCTCCATTACCTTGTCATCACAATGTTCCATGACCCCTGTCATCACAGTACTCCATGATCATTTTCAGCCTAATGCACCATGACCTTCTCATCACAATGCTCCATGATCAATATCATCACAATGCTCCAGGACCACTGTCATCACAACACTCCATTACCCCTGACAACACAGTATTCGGGGACTCTTGTCATCACAATGCTCCATGACACCTGTCATCACAATACTCCATGAACATTTTCAGCCCAATGTTCCATGACACTTGTCATCACAATGATCCATGCCCTTGTCATCCCAATGCTCCATGACCACTGTATTCACAATGCTGTGTGACGCATGTCATCACAGTGGTCCATGACACCTGTCATCACAATGCTCAATGCCTTTGTCAGCAAAATGCTACATGACATTGTCATTACAATGTTCTATGTGCTTGTCATCACAATACTCCATTACCATTGTCTTCAAAATCCTCCATGAACCTTGGGATAACATTGTTTCATGCCCTTGTCATCACAGTGCTCCATGATCCTTGAAATCAAAATGATTCATGACCGGTTTCATCACAATGCTCCAAACACTTGTGATCACAATGTTCCATAACACTTGTCATGACAACGCTCCATGATGCCTGTCATCAAAATACTCCATGCCCTTTTCATCACAATGCTCCATGACCTTTGTCATAACAATTCACAATACACTTGTCATCACAATGCTCCCTGACACTTGTCATCAGAATGCTCCATGAACCCTGTCACAAAAAGGCTCCATGCCTTTTTCATCACAATGCCACATGCAGTTTTCATCACAATGCTCCATGCCATTGTCATCCAAATACTCCACAAGCTTGTCATCAGAATGCTCCATGACCCTTGTCATCACAATTCTCCATGCACTTACCAGCACTATGCTCCCTGACCCTTTTCATCACAATGCTCCAAGCCATTGTCTCACAATGTTCCATTACATTTGTCATCAGAATCCTCCATGACACTTGCATCACAATGCTCCATGCCATTGTAATCACAATGGGTCATTACATATGTCCTCACAATGCTCCCTGACACCTGTCTTCCAATACTGTATGACCTGGTCTTCACAATGCTCCATCCCCTTGTCATCACAATGCGCCATTCCAACTGTCATTGCAATAATCCATGAAACATATTAGACCAATGATCCATGCCCTTGTCATCACAATGCTCCATGCCCTTGTTATCACAATGCTCCATGACCCCTGTCATCACAATGCTCCGTGACTCCAGTCATCACAGTGCTTCATGACCTTTGTCATCACAGTGGTCCATGCCCTCGTCATCAACAGTCTCTGTGACCTTTTTAACCATAATGCTCCATGAACTTTTCATCACAATGCTCTTCGACCATTGTCATCACAATACTGTATGCCTTTCTCAGCACAATGCTCCAAGACCGTTGTTATTACAATGCTCCATGTGCTTGTCAGCACAATGCTCCATGACACATATCATCACAATTTGCCATGCCCTTGTCATCAAGTGCTCCACAATCTTGTCATCACAATGCTCCATAAACCTTGTCATCACAATGCTCCATGCACTTCTCAACAAAATGCTCTCTCCAACTGATATCACAATGTTTCATCACTATTCATCACAATACTCCCTCAGCCCTGTCATCACAATGTTCTATGACTCCTGTCATCACAATGCTACATGCACTTATCATCACAATGTTCGATGACCCTTGACATCACATTGTTCCATAACCCCTGTCATCAAAATGCTCCATGACCCTATTCATCAAAACGTTCCATGTCCACTGACATCACAATGCTCCATGACCCCTGTCATCACAATGCTCCATGCCCTTTTCATCACAATGCTCCATGCCATTGTCATCACAATAATCCATAAGCTTGTCATCAGAATGCTCCGTGACACTTGTCATCACAATGCTCTATATGCACTGTCATCACAATGCTCCATACCCCTTGTCATTACAGTGCTCCATGACGCTCGTCATTCACAATTATCCATGGTCTTCTCATCACAATGCTCCACGCCCTTGTCATCTACATGCTCCATGACACTTGTCATCTCAATGCTCCATGGCCACTCTCATCACAATGCTCCATACCCCTTTTCATTATAGCGCTCCATGACGCTCGTCATCACAATTATCCATGGTCTTCTCATCACAATGCTCCACGGTCTTGCCATCACAATGCTCCATGCCCTGGTCATCACAATGCTCCATGTTCCCTATCATCACAATTCTCCACGTTCTTGGCATCACTATGTTCCATGACACTTCCCATCACAGTGTTAAATGCTTTGTCATCACAATACTCCTCAAGCTTGTCATCAGAATACTCCATGACCCTTGTCATCACAATGATCCATGACCCCTGTCATCACAATGCTCTATGAGACATATCATCACAATGCGCCATGCCCCTTGTCATTACAGTACTCCATGATGTTCGTCCCCAGAATTATCCATGGTCTTCTCATCACAGTGCTCCACGTTCTTGCCATCACAATGCTCCATGCCCTGGTCATCTCAATGCTCCATGTCCCTTGTCATCACAATTTTCCAGGTCCTTTTCATCACAATGCTCCATGACATTTCTCATCACAATGTTACATGCTATTGTCATCACAATTCTCCATGCACTTGTCATTGTAATGCCCCATGACCAGTGTCATAGCAATCTCCATGCCTTTGTCATCACAAAGCTTCACTAATTTTTCATCAAAATTCTCAATGGCCGTTGTCATCACAATGCTCCATGCCCTTGTCATCACAATGCTCCATGACCCTTGTCATCACAATGCTCCAAGCCCTTATCATCACAATGCACCATTACCTTTGTCATCACAATCCTCCATAACACTTGGCATCACAATGCTCCATGCAATTGTCATCACAATGGAACATGAAATATGCTATCACAATGCTCCCTGACACCTGTCTTCACAATACTCCATGACCTTGTCATCACAATGCTCCATGCCCTTGTCATCACAAAGTGCTATGCCCACTGTAAACACAATTATCCATGAAACTTGTCAGACCAATGCTCCATGCCCCTGTCATCACAATGCTACATGACACCATTCATCAAAATGCTCCGTGTGTCCCATCATCACAAGGCTTCATGACCTGTGTCATCACAATGGTCAATGCCCTCATCATCACAAGGCTCTGTGAAATTTGTCACCACAATGCTCCATGAACTTTTCATCACAATGCTCCATGTCATTGTCATCACAATTCTCCATGAACGCTCTCATCACATTGCTCCATGACCTTGTCATCACAAAGCTCCATGATGCATGTCATCAGAATGCTCCATGGCTTTCTCATCACAATGTTCCATGCCCTTGCCATCACAAAGCTCCATTAGCCCTATCATAACAATGCTCCATGACCCCTGCCATCACGATGTTCCATGGACTTGTCATCACAAGGTTCCATGACGATTCTCATCACAATGCTCCAAGACCCCTGTAATCACAATGCTCCATGCCCCTTTTCATTTCAATGATCCATGAACCCTGTCATCACAATGCACCATGCCCATCATCATAATGCTTCATGCTATTGTCATCACAATGAAATCAGAATTCTCCATGACCTCTGTCATCATAATGCTCCAAACCATTGTGATCACGATGTTCCATAACACTTATCATCACAACACCCCATGACACTCGTCATCACAATTATCCATGGTCTTCTCATCACAATGCTCCATGACCTTTGTCATCACAATGCTCAATACACTTGTCATCACAATGCTCCTTGACACTTGTCGTCAGTATGCTCCTTGAACCCTGTCATGACAAGGTTCCATGCCTTTTTCATCACAATGTTCCATGCCCTTGTAATCACAAAGCTCCATGATGCATGTCATCAGAACGCTCCATGGCCATCTCATCCCAATGCTCGATGCCCTTGTCATCAGAATGCTCCACGACTCCTGTAATCACAATGCTCCATGCTCCTTTTCATCAGAATATTCCATGAGACTTGTCATCACAAGTTTCCATGGTCTTCTCATCACAATGCTCCAGTACCTTGTCATCACAATCCTCCAGGATCCCTGTCATCACAATACTCCATGAACATTTTCAGCCCAATGCTCCTTGACCTTCTCATCACAATGCTCCATGACCCCTGTGATCTCAATGCTCCATGACCCCTGTCATCACAACGATCCATGAACCCTGACAACAAAATGATCCGGGACTCTTGTCATCAAAATCCTCCATGCCCTTGTCATCCCAATGCTCCATGAACCCTGTAATCACAATGCTCCATGACACTTGTCATCACAGTGCTCCATGAACCTTGTCATCACAATGCTCCATGCCTTTGTCAGCAATATGCTACATAATCTTTTCTTCAAAATGTTCCATGCGCTTGTCATCACAATCCTTCATGACCCTTGGGATCACATTGCTTCATGCCCTTGTCATCTCCCTTTTGCCGTTCTGGTTTTTACAGATTTTCAGATGTCCCTTTTGACCCGTGGGAAGTGACAATTCTTTGTAGTGTGGATTTGCATTGCACTCTTGCTAGATTGACCAAAAAGGGCGTATGCGTTTTCTCCTGAATATATTCAGGAGAAAAGGCATACGCCCTTTTTGGCCAAGTGCATCATTGTCAAAGTTGTGATTATTTTCCTGTGCTTTAAAGGCGATTCCAATTTACCTCTTGAAATATGTTTTGTGCAATTCTGCCTCATTTTCAAGTCAGCTTCGTTGCCTTCCCTAAACAGATTTTTGGAAGAGAGTAGTCCTTTATAACTCTGTAGTTTTGTGAATTGCTGTGCCCGTGAGCTCCAATTTTCAAATCCCATTTTTGGGAGCTGACCGCAAATCCACAATTTTGCTTCAGGACCTATACTTGTACCAGGGCTGGCTATACTGTTCCCTGTGGGTGGCTGAGGCTTTGGTTAATTCTTCTTCCTGACGGGAATTTAGAGTGACATGTGCCCGTCGAAATGCCTACGTCTACTCTCTGATTTGTTCTCCCTCTTCCCTTTCATCCTTTGCACAATTAGCAAACTGTGCGAACCAGGAGGTTATAGGGGCTGGCTGTCCTAAGTTGGGAGATTGATAGTAAAGCAGTTGCAATGCCAAACTGGAGCACAAGGAGTGGAAAAATTAGGAGACTTTTAGAAACCTTTCGCCATCACAGGGTGTCCATGCTCTAGGTTTCCCATACACGTTATAACTGTAGTGATATTCCCTTCTACCTGGAGATTTGGGATCCATGGAATGGTGGCATGCATTACTACTTTAAAGGGTCTGCATTTTCTCTCCCAATCTCCAGTCCTCTCAGTCCCAAGTGTCCAGCCTTATGTCTCATCCAGCTGTCTTTGCAGAGAGGGTCATTCCCGGTTTCATCAGAACCCCTGAAGGAATTGTGTAAGAATTTCGCTTTTTTTGTGTGTGTGTTTTTGAAATTCATTTTTATAATGGGGTTGAGCTGATTTTCACTGACGTATTTATGCCGGTCTAGACACACTTGATTCCCTTACGGAGACATATCAATACATAGGTTTTAAGATTCTTACTAGTCAGATATATTCCTCTGCAGGGAATAGGGGTTTTGAGTCCCGTTCACTGAGGAAGGGGTAGGTCTCGTCTATTCTGTATTTGGTTTATGGAATGGTACCTGTGCTAATATCAAACTCTGGTTTTATGCATCACCCCACCTCTCCTTTCCCATTAAACAGGCATAAGAGTGTTTTCTAAATGTGAGACTCTGTTCTCTTTCTTAATTCAGTTCATGTGTTGTGATGTTGACATTCCCTCTGTAAGTGATATCTTATGATAAGATTCTTTTTCTGTGTGACTAATTTCACTTAGAATCATCATACCTAAATCCACTCTTTATGCTGCTACTGGCCTTATGACATTGATTTCACGTCTGAGTGATATTCCATTGTACAAAATTACCACAAGTTATTTATGCATTTCTCTTTTTCCTGGGATATTTAAGGTGTACCGAAGTTGAGGTTCTTGTATGCAGAGCAGCCCTAAATTTTGGGGTGCCTGTGTCTTGTCAATATTTAGTCTTCCCAAGTTATATGCCCATGAGTTGAAGTCCCCTTTCCTCCGGGGCTTTGTATTTAAATGTTTTAGGAAACAGCATACACTTCTTCAGAGTGGCTCTTGGATATTTATACCCCACCCATCAGCGTGACTAGGCTCCCTGTTCTCCATGACCTCTCCAGCATTTCTGGTTTGTACACATTTTTCGGATGGCCTTTCTGATCAGTGGACATTGAGACTTCTTTGTTGTGCGGATTTGCATTTACCGCTTGCTTGGTTGGCCAAAAACTCTGTATGCGTTTTTTTCCTAAAGATATTCACGAAAAAAACGCATACACCCTTTTGCCCAACTGCATCATTTGAGAAATTCTGCTGCTTTCCATATGCTTTAAATGTGAGTACAATCTACCTTTTGAAATCTGTTTCCTGCAATTCTGCCTCTCATTCAGATCCTCTTCGTTGCCTTACCTGAATATATTTTTGGACGTTGGTTATCATTTATATCTTTGCACGTCTTTGAATTGTCTGCCCCTGAGCTCCATTTTGCAACTCGTTGTTTTTGTGAGCTGGCCGCCAAACCTTTGGATTGCTTCTGGCCCTATTCTGGTTCTGAGGAGGCAGGCTGAGCCTTTGGTTAATTCTTCTTCCTAATGGGAAATTAGAGTGACATGTGCCTGTCAAAACTCCTACAGCTAATCTCTCATTGGTTCCCCCCTTCCCATTTATCCTCTGCACAAATTGCAAACTGTGTGAAACAGGAGGTTAAAGGTGCTTATTCTCCAAGTGGGGAGATTGTTAGTAATGTGACTGGAATGGCGAACCCCAGCACCAGGAGATCAAAAATGAGGTGCATTTTAGACACCTTTCCTGAGCACACGGTGTACATTCATCTCGGTTTCCCAGGCATGTTTTTGCTGTCAGAAGATTCCCTTGAACCTGCCGATTTGGGACCCATGGAATGGGTACCAGGCAGTATTAATTTAAAAGGTCTGCATTTCCTCACACAGCCTCTCTAACATCTCTTAGCCTGTATAGCTTCCAGCCTTATATATCATCCTGCTGTGGGTCTACATGTGTTCAATCCCTGTTACATTGTAGCCCTTCAACAACTGTTGTAAGAATTTTTGTCTGTCTCACTGTTTTTATAAATATTTTAAAATTTATTTTTATATTGGTTACAGCTGATTTTCAAAGCTCTGTTTTTTGCTGCTGTACATCCACTTGATTCATGTACTGAGAGACAACAATAAATTATTTTTCAGATGCTTACGAGTCATATGTATTATTGTCCACTGACTTGAGTGGGCTGAGTGCAGTTCTTTGAGGTACTGTGTAGGCCTTGTCAGTTATTCAATTCGGTACTTGGAATGGTATCTTTGCTTATTTCAACCTCCTGGATAATACCTCACCATTCCCCACCTTTCCCATTTAGCAGCCTTATGTCTATTTTCTACATATTTGACTATGTTTCTGTTTTGTAGTTTATTTCATGTGTAGCCATTTTTGATTCCACCTTTAAGTGACATCTTATGATATGTGTCTTTTTCTTTCTGACATATGTCACTTAGAATGATCGTATGTAACTCCTCCAGAGTTGTTACAACTGGCCTTATTTCATGGATTTCTGGATGAGTAATATTCCACTCTACATAAGTACCCCATCTCTTTTATCCATTTTATCCTTCCAGGGACATTTAGGTTATATCCAAGTGGAGGCCCTTTTTAACAGAGAGGTGGTAAATGTTGGCGTGCCTGTTTTCTGTCCATTTTTGTTTTTCCCAAAGTATACGCCCATGAGTGCAAGTGCCCTATGCTCTGTAGCTCATCTTTTAGATGTTTTAGCAAACACAATACACTTCTCCAGAGTAGCCGTTGGCAAATTACATTTCCACTATCAGCCTCACAGGGCTTCCTTTTCTCCTCAACCTGTCCTGCATTTCTGGTGTTTACACTTTATGTGGATGGCCCTTCTGACTGATGTGAAGTGATACATTTTGTAGTATTGATTTCCAGTGCCCACCTGTTTGGTTGGATAAAAAGTGTGTATGGCCTTTACTTGAATATATTCAGAAAAAAAAATGCATACGCCCTTTTGGGAAAACTGCATCATTGGCGATGTTCAGCCCCTTTTCTTGTGCTTTAATGGGGAGTCCTTTCTACCTCTTCAAATCTGTTTCCTGCCACTCTCCCTTGCTTACAAGTCCTTTTCTGTGACTTACCTCAAGATATTTTTCGACAATAGATATTTTCAACTCTGCAGTTTCATGAATTTTAGTGCCCCTGAGTTCCATTATTCAACTTGTGTTTTTGGAAACTGGACACAAAACAGCAGGATTTCCTCTAGCCCTATTCTGTTTCCGTGGGCAATTCTAGCCTTTGATGAATTTGTCTTCCGGATTGGAAATTAGAGTGGCATGTGCCTGTCCGAACAACTAAGACTTGCCTCTAATTTTTTCTCATCCTTCCGCTTCATCCTCTGGACAAATTCCAAACTGTGTGCAACAGGATGTTGACGGTGCTGATATCCCCAAGTGAGGAGATTGTTAGGAAAGATGCTGGAGGGGTGAACCCGAGCACCAGGCGATGAGGAGATGAGGTGCCTTTTCCAAACTCTTTCCGATCAAACGGTGTACCATCCTCTAGGTGTGACAGGCATGTTTTAGCTGTAGGAAGGGTCCCGTGCATGTAAGGAGAACACCAGGGATTTTTCCAAATCAGTGTCTCCCCGAACCCCAAATTGGGGAATTTTTAAGCTACGGCTACACGTATGTCCATTAAGGGCCTTGGGAAATAGGCAGAGCCCAAACTTTAGATGATTGAAATCTTCAGGGTCAGAAGTGTTCACCATCGGCCTTGCTTAGGTTACATTTTATCTGTCATTGATAGATGATGTCAATAAAAATATCGATTCTTTTTCAGATTATTTCCCCTTATAGGTTATTGCAAAATATTCTGTGTAGTTCCCTGTGCTATACAGTAGTTCCTTGTTGATGATCTATTTTATACATAGCAGTGTGTATGTGTTAATCCCAAACTGTTAATATATCCCTTCTCCTACCTTTCCCCTTTGGTAATAATAAATTATAAGATTTTATACTTCTCAGAAACGGGGGAGCTGAAAGAGAGGTATCCTTTTCAATGGAAAAGCATTCAAAACAAATTGAAGCTTCAGCCAAGAGTATTCGATGTACATCCATGGAAATCAATCACTTCATTTCTCTAATGTTGACCTGACAAATAAGACAGACGTCTTCACTGAACTTGCTTATAGTAAAGTGATGGAAATATCAAAGGTAAGTCTTAGAAACATCTTATTTTACCCTAGCATTATACACTGCTCTATGTAAACTACAGTTTGGCTCACACATCTGTTCATTGAAGTTACAATGTTCTCAATTTCTGTTACTGATCCTCCAGAGTGGACCCCAACAGGAGTCCCCATGCCCAGTGTCATTGGAACCAACAGATCAAGACTGAGTTTGGTTCAGAAGCAAAGGAAACATTATTTTTAAAACAGAATGGAGGGGTGAGAGCGTGCACTCCCCCAAGGGCTGTGGGATGGGATGCTGTGTAGGGATCCCGGCAGCATCCTTGGGTGGGAGGGGATGGAGCTCTCGAGGGCTGGGTTGGCTGCAGCTCAGGCTCTATGCCATGGAGTCTGCATGGGAACCCGCTAGCTGAGGTGTCGACCCAGCCATTCTGCACTAGGAAATCGGGTCTGAAGTGCCAGGTGTGGGACCTCTGCATGCGGAACCCTAGGAGCACGTGAAATTAGACAAAGCACAAAGAAAAAACAGGTTAGACTTTATTTTATTGCCCAGATTCTCTTTTTATCTCCCAGGAATTTTTAATGAATGTTGCCGGAGACGAACATTTCCTCTGCTTTTTGTTCCGTTCCTCATTCTTGGGGTGTTGACTGTGCAGACCCCTCTTTTGTAAGTGCTTCATGCTGTGGTGGGAGCCCTGATACATGGGGGGAGGGGCAAAACATCTCCCCACCAGCCGCCAGGTGAGGTTGATTGTCCCAAGGCCTCCTGCCCAACTTCTCGTCTGCCTGAGCACCAGCACTGGAAATGTTACAGATTCTAATGACCTTTAATGGTCCAGGAAAGAGATGAGCAGAGATGCAGCAGTGGCAGGTTTCACCCCACCCCACATTTGTTTGGCGACCTTAGGCTGACGGTTTTTGCCAGCCTAGATGCTCTGACCAGTAGTCTGTGCTTTCTTTAATTAGGTCCCTGAATTAATGTACAAACAGCACCATGTGTCAGAACCCTGGCCGCGCAACTCCCAGACAGTCCAGGGTCAGTTGTGATCCAGGACCATGACGTCCACTGAGTCAACGGCCTTTAGAAGTAGCCAGCAGTCCAGCCGGTCATATTGGCCACCATCACCGCGGTGTCTGTAGGGTTTTCTATGGTGAAAGCGTGATATACGTTTCCCCCGCCAAGCTTATTAGCTCCCCTCTGGGTGCAGGAAGTCCTGCAAGCAGTAGTCTGCTCTTTCGGGGCACAGCCTTGTTGTTTTCTGAGAGAAACTCCATGTCAAGTGATGGTCACACGAGTCATCTTGGTGGCCCGTTGCTCCCGTTTGTCTCTCTGGAGGTTGGAGTTGGAGGGCCTCCTCACTCGAGGTCAGTGTGCCCAAAGAGTGACCCCTGCAACTTCAGGGCATGATGGGTGGTTAGGATCACCACGTGGGGTCCTTTTCCCTTAGGAGGGAGCTGGCCTTGCGGGCTGCTGATTTCCAGCTTTTTAGATACCCCAGTATCCTGGCCTGATGAGTCGGTGGGCAAAGCCCTTGGTGACCATAGTTTATCATACCTGAAGGGCATTCTTGTGTTGCTCCATTTCAAGTGGTCCCAGTTTTTGCACTAAGGCTCCAAGGACGATTAACCTTTGACCGGGTATGTAAAGGTCAAAAGGTTTAGCTAAATTAGGGAGTTCCTTGGCAAGGGTCTGAATTGACTGCTCTTTCCATTCTTGAAAGGCTGCTTCTGGATTCTGTACAAAAGGATCATCATCTTTCTGTGTCAGTGTTTCATGTAGAGGCCCAGCTATTAGACTGTAGTTAGGGATCCAGATGCAGAAAACCTTGGCCTCTGCAGGAACCCCTAAGCTGTCTTCTAGTTTTAGAAGAGGTAAGGCTGCAAATGGCT
Source organism: Mesoplodon densirostris (assembly GCF_025265405.1). Lineage (NCBI taxonomy): Eukaryota > Metazoa > Chordata > Mammalia > Artiodactyla > Ziphiidae > Mesoplodon > Mesoplodon densirostris. Next base: position 7,716,491 of record NW_026778195.1, on the reverse strand, counting down.
TCTTCCCTATCCTGGGATGCGTTTCTCCGAATATCTGTGAGAATGAAGCCCAGACATGTCACCTTAGCCTGGGATATTTGAGCCTTTTTCTTGGACACCTTTTATCCTTTCTTGGCTAGGTAGTTCAGAGGCGTCTTTAGTAGGCCTGGGGATCAGAATGTCATCTGCATATTGAAAGAGGGTTCCCTTTTACAGAGGTAGAACGTTTAGGTCTTTAGAGGACATTTCCCCAATGATGGTGTGGGGATTTTTGAACCATTGGGGCAGGACGGCCCAGCATTATTGCTTGTGTTGCATGTTGTTTCCTGCCACTCACAAGCCGAAAATTCTTGTGACTCTGAGATGAATGGAATACAGAAGAAGGCATCATTGAAGTCTAATACAGAATGCCATGGCCTGCTGGATGGTAGAATGAGCAGCAGGGTGTAGGAAATAGGAGCTACTGGATGTATATCCTCGGTGGCTTCACTGACTGTCCTGATATCCTTTACCAGGTCCCCAGCAGCCCATGGGGCTCTCGTCGTCAGGCCAATCCCAGGATATGGAGCTCACCTGGGCTGCACCCCCCACCCCACAGCCTACGGGGCTCTCGTGGTCAAGTCCCTCCCAGGGTATGGAGCTCACCTGTGCAGCTACCCAGCAGCCCATTGGGCTCTCATAGTCAGGCCCTTACCAGGATACAGAGCTCCCCTGGGCAGGTACCCCAGCAGGGCTGGACACACAGGAACTGTGCACATAGCCCACCTTGCAGAGAATCCCCAGCTCACCTGTCGCTCACAGCTGACACAGAACACCTCAGAGCAGGACTTGAACTAACAAACAGCAGCTCTGACAGGTCTGTGACCCTGGTTATCACTCTGTGCAGCCTCTCTCTGCCTGGTCTTCCAGACACTTCCAGTGCAGCCAGGGCACCAGGCCTCTGTCTCCACCCACCATCACTCCTCTCCCTGACTCCTGGGTTCCTCTCATTAGGATAGGGTCTTCTTGAAGTTGTTTTCCACTCATGGACCAGATAAAATGATAAGAAAACAAGCCGCAGCTGCAGCCCCTTGTCTAGCCTGACTCTCAAGGGCCCACACCTGTTCCTTGGGCCTGGCCCGTTTAGCAAAATTCAGTTTCTGCAACTGTGAGCCCCTGAGGGGTGAGGATTGGCTGATTTGGCAGCCTGACACTGCCTGCCAGCCCTCTCCAGGTGTGCCTGGGTTGAGGTCAATATAAACACCTCTCCAGTCATTAAGAGCCCCTGTAGCTGTGCCTGACGCCATATTCTCTGCCCCGTCAGCAGTGTCGGGGCTGGGGTGGTGGGAGGGAGTGAGGGGCCGTGGCTTTGTGGGTGGCCCAGTGTGAGTGGGGCTCTGCTGGACTTTAAGCAGGAGTTGCCAGGCTGCCACCTGCTAAAGAAGAGGATGTGTCACCCATACCTGCCGCTGGACTTTCTCCCCAGGCAGAGGTGAGGAAGTAAAAAACAGTGGGGGCCGTGGCAGGAGAGGAATCTCAGGCAGGGAAATGGAAAGCTTCCAGAAGAGCATCTGGGGCCAGGACCATCCTAACTGGCCAGCAGGCACCAAGTCGGCCTACGTGCTGTCGCTGGTGTGGCTCCACAGCCCTTCCTCTAGGCTTGCAAGTGCTTGTACATATTCAGGTGTTTTACCTGGAAAGGGTGGGAAGAGTTCAGCTGCAGCAGGACTCGGGCTCAGCTCACATTTACTCACAGACGCCTCGACACAGTTCCCCAGCTTTGCAATGAGGATGCTCCTTGTGGGGGGGAGCGCTGCTGACTGCATGGGAGACGATTTCCCACCTCTGACCAACTTAAGAATTTTTTACCACTGGAGCTAGTGCCCTGATACGATTTTCCTCTGTATAACTGGTGGGTTCTGTTTTTTTTTTTTTTTCTTTTTTGTTCAAGGTAGATTTTATTTATTCCTCTTTTTTTAAATTTGGAGATATAAACATGGAAATAATGCATTAATATAAAGACATCTATGTGAAGGGAAAACTTTTATTCTGTTTTATTTTATTAAATGTTATTTATATATTTTTAATTTTTAAAAAATTATGTATTTCTTTTATACAGCAGGTTCTTATTGGATATCTATTTTATACATATAAGTGTGCACATGTGAATCCCAGTCTCCCAATTCATCCCACCACCACCCTCACATGGTGTTCCCCCCTTGGTGTCCATATGTTTGTTCTCTACATCTGTGTCTCTATCTCTGCCCTGCAAACCGGTTCATCTGTATCATTTTTCTAGGTTCCACATATATGCATTAATATACAATATTTGTTTTTCTCTTTCTGACTTACTTCACTCCGTATGACAGTCTCTAGATCCATCAAGGTCTCTACAAATGACCCAATTTCATTCCTATGTATGGCTGTGTAATATTCCATTGTATATAAGTACCACATCTTTATCCATTCGTCTGTCTGTGGGCACTTAGGTTGCTTTCATTACCTGGCTATTGTAAATAGTGCTGCAATGAACACTGTGTTGAATGTGTCTTTTTGATTTATGGTTTTCTCTGGGTATATGCCCAGTAGTGGGATTGCTGGATTATATGGTAATTCTATTTTTAGTTTTTTAAGGAACCTCCATACTGTTCTCCATAGAGACTGTATCGATTTACATTCCCAACAATAGTGGAAGAAGGTTCCTTTTCTCCACACCCTCTCCAGCATTTGTTGTTTGTAGATTTTCTGATGATGTGACGTGATACCTCATTGTACTTTCGATTTCCATTTCTCTAATAATTAGTGATGTTGAGCAGATTTTCATGTGCGTACTGGCCATCTCTATGTCTTCTTGGAAGAAATGTCTATTTAGATCTTCCATTTTTGTATCGGGTTGTTTGGTTTATTAATATTGAGCTGCATGAGCTGTTTATATATATTGGAGATTAATCATTTGTCCATTGATTCGTTTGCAAATATTTTCTGCCATTCTGAGGGTTGTCTTTTTGTCTTGTTTGAAGTTTCCTTTGCTTTGCAAAAGGTTTTACGTTTCATTAGGTCCCATCTGTTTAGTTTTCTTTTTTATTTCATTACTATAGGAGGTGGATCAAAAAAGATCTTGCTGTGATTTATCTCAGAGTATCCTTCGTAAGTTTTCCTCTCAGAGTTTTATACTGTCCGGTCTTACATTAAGGTCTCTAATCCATTTTGAATATATTTTTATGTATGGTGTTGGGGAGTGTTCTAACTTCATTCTTTTACATGTAGCTGTCCATATTTCCCAGCACCAATGATTGAAGAGACTGTCTTATCTCCATTGTATAGTCTTGCCTCCTTTGTCATAGATTAGTTGACCATAGGTGTGTAGGTTTATCCTTGGGCTTTCTGTTTTTTTTTTTCCTTTTACACGTTTATTGGAGTATAATTGCTTTACAATGGAGTGTTCGTTTCTGCTTTATAACAAAGTGAATCAGCTATACATATACAGATATCACCAGATCCCCTCCCTCTTGCATCTCCCTCCCACACTCCATATCCCACCCCTTTATGTGGTCACAAAGCACCGAGCTGATCTCCCTGTTCTATGTGGCTGCTTCCCAGTAGCTATCGGTGTTACATTTGGTAATGTATTTATGTCCATGCCACTCTCTCACTTCGTCCCAGCTTACCCATCCCCCTTCCGGTGTCCTCAAGTCCTTTCTCTATGTCTGTGTCCTTAATCCTGTCCTGCCACTAGGTTCTTCAAAATCTTTTTTTTTTCTTCATTAGATTCCGTATATCTCTGTTAACATACAGTATTTGTTTTTCCCTTTCTGACTTACTTCACTGTGTAGGACAGATTCTAAGTCCATCCAACTCAGTACAAATAACTCAGTTTTGCTTCTTTTTATGGCTGAGTAATATTCCATTGTATATATGTGCCAGATCTTCTTTATCCATTCATCTGTCGATGGACACTTACGTTGCTTCCATGTCCTGGCTAATGCAAATAGAGCTGCAATGAACATTTTTGTACATAACTCTTTGAATTATGGTTTTCGCAAGGCAAATGCCCAGTAGTTGGATTGTTGTGTCGTATGGTACTTCTATTGTTAGTTATTTAAAGGAACCTCCGTACAGTTCTCCCTAGTGCCCATATCAATTTAAATTCCCACCCACAGTGCAAATTTGTTCCCTTTTCTCCAATAAAGGCCTCTCCAGCATTTATTGTTTTGTAGATTTTTTTGATGATTGCCACTCTGACTGCTGTGAGGTGATACCTCATGGTAGTTTTGATTTGCATTTCTCTAATGATTAATGATGTTCAGCATCCTTTCATGTGTTTCTTGGTAATCTGTATATCTTCTTTGGAGAAATGTCTATTTAGGTCTTCTGCCCTTTTTTGGATTGGGTTGTTTGTTTTTGTGATATTGAGCTACATGTGGTGCTTGTAAAGTTTGGAGATTAATCCTTTGTCAATTGCTTCATTTGAAAATATTTTCTCCCATTCTGAGGGTTGTTTTTGCATCTTGTTTATGTTTTCCTGTACTGTGTAAAAGCTTTTAAGTTTCATTAGGTCCCATTTGTTGATTTCTGTTTTTATTTCCATTTCTCTAGGAGGTGGGTCAAAAAGGAACTTGCTGTGATTTATGTCATAGAGTGTTCTGCCTATGGTTTCCTCTAAGTGTTTTATAATGTCTGGTCTTATATTTAGATCTCTAATCAACTTAGAGTTTATTTTTGTGTATGGTGTTATGGAGTGTTCTAATTTCATTCTTATATGTGTAGGGGTCCAGTTTTCCCAGCACCAATTACTGAAGAGACTGTCTTTTCTCCATTGTATATCCTTAGCTCCTTTGTCATAGATGAGATAGCCATAGGTATGTAGGTTTATCTCTGGGCTTTCTGTCCTGTTCCATTGATCTGTGTTTATGCCAGTCTACATACACTTGATTCCATTATGGAGACATATAAATACATAGGTTTCAAGGTTATTACCAGTCAGATGTATTCCTCTTCAGTGAATAGGGTGTTTTGTGTCCAGTTCATTGAGAAAGGAGTAGGTCTTATCTATTATATATTTGGTATATGGAATGGGATCTGTGCTAATTTCAAACTCTGCTTTTACACATCACCCCACGTCACCTTTCCCCTTAAGGAGGCATAAGTGTGTTTTCTAAATGTATAACTCTGTTCTTTTTTGAAATTCAGTTCATGTGTAGCCATGTTTACATTCCCTCTATAAGTGATATATAACAATAAGTTTCTTTCTCTTTGTGGCTCATTTCACTTAGCATCATCATACCTAAAGCCACTCATTAAGCTGCTATTGGCCTTATGACATTGATTTTATGTCTGAGTGACATTCCATTGTATATAAGTACCACAACATCTAAATCCATTTTTTTTTCCTTTCCTGGGATATTTAAAGTGTACCGAAGTCGAGGTTCTTGTAAACAGAGCAGCCCTAAACTTTGGGCTGGCTGTGTGTTGTGGATTTTTAGTTTTCCCAAAATACACGCCCATGAGTGGAAGTGTGCTATGCTCTGTAGCTCTGTTTTGGAAAACAACATACAGTTCTCCAGAGGGGCTGTTGGCAATTTACATCCTGTCCATCGGCGTAACCAGGCTCCCTTTTCTCCATGGCCTGTCCTGCATTTGTGGTTTTTACACTATTTGCGGATGGCTCTTTTTTTTTTTTTTTTTTTTTTTTTTGCGGTATGCGGGCCTCTCACTGTTGTGGCCTCCCCCGTCGCGGAGCACAGGCTCCGGACGCACAGGCTCCGGACGCGCAGGCTCAGTGGCCATGGCTCACGGGCCCAGCCGCTCCGCGGCATATGGGATCCTCCCAGACCGGGGCACGAACCCGTATCCCCTGCATCGGCAGGCGGACTCTCAACCACTTGCGCCACCAGGGAGGCCCGCGGATGCCCCTTTTGATTGGAGGTAAGGCATACTTCTCTGTAGTGTGGAATTGCAATGCCTGATGGCTTGCTTAGCCAAAAAGGGCATATGCATTTTTTCCCGAATATATTCAAGAAAATACACATACTCCCTTTTCAGCTAAGGGCAACATTGTCGAAGTTCTTTCGCTTTTCATGTGCTTTAAAGACGACTCCAATCTACCTCTTGAAATCTGTTTCTTTCAATTCTGCCTTGCATTCAAATCATCTTCACTGTCTTACCTCAATATATATATGGATGATAGTTGTCCTTTATAACTCTGCAAGTTTGTGAATTGCTGTGCCCCTGATTTCCATTTTTCAACTCGCCTATTTGTGAGCTGGCTGCAATACTGCAGGATGGCTTTAGGCCCTAGTCTGGTTCCAGGGCTTCAGGCTGAGCCTTTGGTTAATTCTTCTTCCTGATGGGAAACTAGAGTGACATGTGCCCATGCAAACACCTACAGCTAATCTCTCATTTATTCCCCCTCTTCCTGTTCATCCTCTGCACAGTTTGCAAACTGTGCATAACAGGAGGGTAAAGGTGCTGACACTCCAAGTGGGGATATTTTTAGTAATTCAGATGGAATGGTGAAGCCGAGCACGACAAAAGGAAAAATGAGGTACCTTTTAGAAAATGTTCCCAATTACACAGTGTACCATCCACTGGTTTTCCCATGCATGTTTTAACTGTAGGAAGATTGCCTTAAAAATGGAGAGTTGGGACCACTAGAATGGGTGGCACACAGTATTGCTCTAAGTGGTGTTCTTTTGCTCACACAACCTCAGCAATCTTGTCAGCCCCAAGTGTCCAGTCTTACGTCTCATCCAGCTGTGGGTGTAAAGATGGTCAATCCAGGTTGCATCACAGGCCCTGAAAGTAATTTTTAAAACTTTCTCACTGTTTCACTGTTTTTGCAATTTGCTTTTGAAATTTATTTTTATAAGTGTGTTTAACTGAATTTCAGTGCTGTGTTCATGCGGTTATACATAGACAGGATTCCTTTATGGAGACATGAGAATACATATGTTTTAAAATACTTAGAGTCAGACATATTCCTCTGCAATGAATAAGGGGTGTTGGGTCCAGTTCACTGTGCCAGAGGTAGGTGTTGTGTATTACATACATGGTTTATATAACGGTATCTGTGCTAATTTAAAACTGTGGTTTTATGCATCACCCCACCTCGGGTTTCCCCTTAAGGAGGCTGGAGATGTTTTCTAAATGTGTGACACTGTTGTGTTTGTAATTCAGTTCATGTGTAGTCATGTGTACATTCCCGATATGAGTGATATGTTATGATAAGATTAGTTACATTGTTATCTTTCCTAACTCAGTTCATATGTAGCCATGTTTACAGGACCTTTATAAGTGATATCTTATGATAAGTTTCTTTTTCTGTGTGAATTATTTCAATTAGAATCATCGTACCTGAATCCACTCATTTTGCTGCTACTGGCCTTATGACATTGATTTCATGGCTGTGGGATATTCCATCGTATGTAAGTACCACAATTTCTTGAACCATTTTTGTCTTTCCTAGGATATTTAAGGTGTACCCAAGATGAGGTTCTTGTAAGCAGTGCAGCCCTAAATATTGTGGTGGCTCAGGCTTATTGATTTTCAGTTTTCCCAAAGTATATTCCCTAGACTGGAAGTGCCCTTGGCTCTGTAGCTCTGTTGTTTACTTGTTTTAGGGAACACAATGCACTCTTCCAGAGAGGCAGTTGGCAATTTACATCCCGCCCATCAGCATAACAATGCTCCCTGTTCTCCAGGGCCTGTCTTGCCTTTCTGGTTTTCACACATTTTGTGGATGTCCCTTTTGACCGGTGGGAAGTGATACTTCGTTGTAGTGCAGATTTGCATTGCCCGCTTCATTGCTTGGCCAAAAAGGGTGTATGCGTTTTCTCCTAAATATATTCAGGAGAAAACACATACACCCTTTCTGGCCAAGTGCATCATTGTTAATGTTGTGTCCCTCTTCCTGTGCTTTACAGGCGATTCCAAAGTACCTCTTGAAATCTGTTTCCTGCTATGCTGTCTCGCTTTCAGGTCGGCCTCGTTGCCTTCCATCAACAGATTTTTGGATGAGAGTTTTCCTTTATTACTCTGCCAGTTTGTGAATTGCTGTGCCCCTGAGCTCCATTTTTCAACTCGTTATTTGTAAGCTGACCGCAAGTCCAAAATTTCGTTGCAGGACCTATACCGTTTCCCGGCAGGGGGATGAGTCTTGGTTAATTCTTCCTCCCGTGCAATTAGAGTGACATGTGCCAGTCCAAATGCCTAACAGCTAATCTCTCATTGGTTCTCCCTCTTCCCTTCAATTCTCTGCCAAATTGCCAACCTGTGGGAACCAGGAGGTTAAAGGGGCTGTCTCTGCAAGTTGGGAGATTGATAGTAAAGCAGTTGGAAAGGGAAACTGCAGCACAAGGAGAGGGATTATTAGTTAGGTTTTAGAAACCTTTCGTATTCACAGTGTTTCCATTCTCTACGTTTCCCGTATATGTTAAAGCTGTAGTAATATTCACTTCAACTTGGAGATTTGGGACCCATGGAATGGTGGCCACACATTTTTGCTTTAAAAGGTCTGCATTTGCTCACCCAATCTCACCAATCTTCTCAGAGCCAAATGTCCAGCCTTATGCCACATCCAGCTGTCATTGTAAATATGTTCATTCCAGTTTTCATCAGAGACCCTGAATGAATTGTAAAGAAATTCCTTGTTTTTTTGTTTTGTGTTTGAAATTCCTTTTTATAGTGGGTTGTAGCTGATTCTCACTGACATGTTTAAGCCAGTTGAGACACACTTGATTCCCTTACGGAGACATATCAATACATAGGTTTTAAGGTTATTACTAGTCAGATATATACCTCTGCGGGAAGTATGGGAGGTTGAGTCCCTTTCACTGATGAATGTGTAGGTCTTGCCTATTCCATATTTGGTTTTTGGAATAGTACCTGTACTACTATCAAACTCTGGTTTTACGCATCAACCCACCTCTGCTTCCCCCTTAAGAAGGCATAAGAGTGTTTTCTAAATGTGAGAGTCTGTTCTCTTTCCTAACTCAGTTCCTGTGTAGCCTTGTTTACAGGACCTTCATAATGATATCTTAGTATAAGTTTCTTATACATTGTGACTTATTTCACTTAGAATCATCATACCTGAATCCACTCATTTTGCTGCTACTGGCCTTATGACATTGATTTCATGGCTGACGGGTATTCCATCGTACATAAGTACCAAAATTTTAAAACCATTTTTGTCTTTCCTTGTATATTAAAGGTGTAGCCAAGTTGAGGTTCTTGTAAGCAGTGCAGCCCTAAACTTTGGGGTGGCTCTGTCTTATTGATTTTCAGTTTTCCCAAGGTATAATACCTAGACGTGAAGTGCCCTTGGCTCTGTAGCTCTTTTATTTACATGTTTTAGGGAACACAATGCACTCCTCCAGAGATGCAGTTGGCAATTTACATCCCGCCCATCTGCATAACGAGGCTCCCAGTTCTCCAGCTCCTGTCTTGCCTTTCTGGTTTTTACACATTTTGTGGATGTCCCTTTGGACCGGTGGGAAGTGATACTTCTTTGTAGTGCAGATTTGCATTGCCTGCTTGCTTGCTTGGCCAAAAACGGCGTATGCGTTTTCTCCTGAATATATTCAGGAGAAAACGCATACGCCCTTTTTGGCCAAGTGCATCATTGTCGAAGTTGTGCCCCTCTTCCTGTGCTTTACAGGCGATTCCTACGTACCTCTTGAAATCTGTTTCCTGCTATTCTGCATCGTTTTCACGTCGGCCTCATTGCCTTCCATCAACAGATTTTTGGACGATAGTTGTCCTTTATTACTCTGCCAGTTTGTTAATTGCTATGCCCCTGAGCTCCATTTTTCAACTCGTTTTCTGTGAGCTGAACACAAGTCCAAAATTTTGGTTCAGGACCTATACTGGTTCCCGATGGGTGGCTGAGACTTTGGTTAATTCTTCTTCCTGCCGGGAAATTAGAGTGACATGTGCCCGTCCAAATGCCTAACAGCTACTCTCTCATGGGTTCTCCCTAATCCCTTACATCCTCTGCAAAATTGGGATCCTGTGCAAACCATGAGGTTAAAGGGGTTGTCTCTCCACGTTGGGAGATTGATAGTAAAGCAGTTGGAATGTCAAACCGGAGCACCAGGAGAGGGACTATTCGTTGAGTTTTAGAAACCTTTCGTATTCGCAGTGTGTCCATTCTCTAGGTTTCCCGTACATGTTATAGCTGTAGTAATATTCCCTTCAACCAGGAGAGTTGGGACCCAAGGAATGTGGGCCATGCATTATTGCTTTAAATGGTCTGTATTTGCTCACCCAACCCCATCAATCCTCTCAGTCCCAAGTGTCCAGCCTTATGCCACATCCAGCTGTCATTGTAAATAGGGTCATTACAGGTTTCATCAGAGACCCTGAAGGAATTGTAAAGAATTTCCCTGTTTTTTTTTTTTTTGAAATTCCTTTTTATAGTGGGTTTGAGCTGATTCTCGCTGCCATGTTTATGCCAGTCTGGGCACACTTTATTCCCTTATGGAGACATATCAATACATAGGTTTTAAGATTCTTACTATCAGATCTATTCCTCTGCGGGAAATATGGTGTTTTGAGTCCCTTTCACTGAGGAAGGTGTAGGTCTTGTCTATTCCATAGTTGGTTTTTGGAACAGTAACTGTGCTTATATCAAACTCTGGTTTTATGCATCACCCCACCTCTCCTTCCCCCTTAAGCAGGCATAAGAGTGTTTTCTAAATGTGAGACTCTTCTCTTTCCTAACTCAGTTCATGTGTAGCCATGTTTACAGGATCTTCATAAGTGATATCTTATGATAAGTTTCTTTTCCTGTGTGACTTATTTCACTTAGAATCATCGTACCTGAATCCACTCACTTTGTTGCTACTGGTCTTATGACTTTGATTTCATGGCTGAGGGATATTCCATCGTACGTAAGTACCACAATTTTTTGAACCATTTTTATAATTCCTGGGATATTTAAGGTGTACCCAAGCTGAGGTTCTTGTCAGCAGTGCAGCCCTAAATTTGGGGGTGGCTCTGTCTTATTGATTTTCAGTTTTCCCCAGGTATATTCCCTAGACTGGAATTGACCTTGCCTCTGTAGCTCTGTTGTTTACTTGTTTTAGGGAACACAATGCACTCCTCCAGTGAGGCATTTGGCAATTTATATCCCACCCATCATCGTAACAAGGCTACCTGTTCTTCAGGGCCTGTCTTGCCTTTCTGGTTTTTACACATTTTGTGGATGTCCCTTTGGACCGGTGGGAAGTGATATTTCTTTGTAGTGCAGATTTGCATTGCCCGCTTGCTTGCTTGGCCAAAAAGGGCGTATGCGTTTTCTCCTGAATATATTCACGAGTAAACGCATGAGCCCTTTTTGGCCAAGTGCATCATTGTCGAAGTTGTGCCCCTCTTCCTGTGCTTTACAGGCCATTCCTACGTACCTCTTGAAATCTGTTTCCTGCTATTCTGCCTCGCTTTCAAGTCGGCCTCGTTGCCTTCCATCAACAAATTTTTGGTCGATAGTTCTCCTTTATTATTCTGCCAGTTTGTGAATAGCTGTGCCCCTTAGCTCCATTTTTCAACTCGTTTTCTGTGAGCTGAACGTAATTCCAAAATTTCAGTTCAGGACCTATACTTGTTCCCGATGGGTGTCTGATACTTTGGTTAATTCATCTTCCTGCCGGGAAATTAGAGTGACAGGTGCCCGTCCAAATGCCTAACAGCTACTATCTCATTGGTTCTCCCTATTCCCTTCCATCCTCTGCCAAATTGGCAACCTGTGCGAACCAGGAGGTAAAAGGGGCTGTCTCTCCAAGTTGGGAGATGGATAGTAAAGCAGTTGGAAAGTCAAACCAGAGTACCAAGAGAGTGACTATTTGTTGAGTTTTAGAAACCTTTCGTATTCACAGTGTGTACATTCTCTAGGTTTCCCGTACATGTTATAGCTGTAGTAATACTCCGTTCAACCTAGAGAGTTAGGACCCATGGAATGGGTGCCATGCATTGTTACTTTAAAGGGTCTGCATTTGCTCACCCAATCTCACCAATCCTCTCAGTCCCAAGCTTCCAGCCTTATGCCACATCCAGCTGTCATTGTAGATAGGGTCATTCCAGGTTTCATCAGAGAACCTGAAGGAATTGTAAAGAATTTCCCTGTTTTTTTTGGTTTGTTTTTGAAATTCCTTTTTATACTGGGTTTGAGCTGATTCTCGCTGCCATGTTTATGCCAGTCTAGACACACTTGATTCCCTTACGAAGACATATCAATACATAGGTTTTAAGATTCTTACTAGTCAGATCTATTCCTCTGCGGGAAATATGGGGTTTTGCGTCCCTTTCACTGAGGAAGGTGTAGGTTTTGTCTATTCCACATTTGGTTTTTGGAACGGTACCTGAGCTTATATCAAACTCTGGTTTTATGCATCACGCCACCTCTCCTTCCCCCTTAAGCAGGCATAAGTGTGTTTTCTAAATATGAGACTCTGTTCTCTTTCCTAACTCAGTTAATGTGTAGCCATGTTTACAGGAACTTCATAAATGATATCTTATGCTAAGTTTCTTTTTCTGTGTGACTTATTTCACTTAGAATCATCGTACCTGAATCCACTCACTTTGCTGGTACTGGTCTTATGACATTGATTTCATGGCTGAGGGATATTCCATCGTACGTAATTACCACAATTTTTTGAACCATTTTTTAATTTCCTGGGATATTTAAGGTGTACCCAACTTGAGGTTCTTGTAAGCAGTGTAGCCGTAAATTTGGGGTGGCTCTGTCTTATTGATTTTCAGTTTTCCCGAGGTATATTCCCTAGACTGGAAGTGGCCTTGGCTCTGTAGCTCTGTTGTTTACTTGTTTTAGGGAACACAATGAACTCCTCCAGTGAGACAGTTGGCAATTTACATCCGGCCCATCTTCATAACAATGCTCCCTGTTCTCCAGGGCCTGTATTGCCTTTCTGGTTTTTACACATTTTGTGGATGTCCCTTTGGACCGGTGGGAAGTGATACTTCTTTGTAGTGCAGATTTGCATTGTCTGCTTGCTTGTTTGGCCAAAAAGAGCGTATGCGTTTTCTCCTGAATATATTCACGGGAAAACGCATACGCCCTTTTTGGCCAAGTGCATCATTGTCGAAGTTGTGCCCTCTTCCTGTGGTTTACAGGCCATTCCTACTTACCTCTTGAAATCTCTTTCCTGCTATTCTGCCTCGCTTTCAAGTCGGCCTCTTTGCCTTTCCGCAACAGATTTTTGGACGATAGTTGTCCTTTATTACTCTGCCAGTTTGTGTATTGCTGTGTCCCTGAGCTCCTTTTTTCAACTAGTTTTTTGTTAGATGAATGCAAGTCCAAAATTTTGGTTCAGGACGTATACTGGTTCCCGGTGGGTGGCTGAGACTTTGTTTAATTTTTCTTCCTGCCTGGAAATTAGAGTGACATGTGCCCGTCCAAATGCCTATCAGCTACTCTCTCATTGGTTCTCCCTCTTCCCTTCCATCCTCTGCCAAATTGGCAACCTGTGCGAACCAGGAGGTTAAAGGGCCTGTCTCTCCAAGTTGGGAGATTGATAGTAAAGCAGTTGGAAAGTCAAACCGGAGCACCACGAGAGGGACTATTCGTTGAGTTTTAGAAACCTTTCGTATTCACAGTGTGTCCATTCTCTAGGTTTCCCGTACATGTTATAGCTGTAGTAATATTCCCTTCAAAATGGAGAGTTGGAAACCATGGCATGGGGGCCTTGCATTATTGCTTTAAAGGGTATGCATTTGCTCACCAAATCTCAACAATCCTCTCAGTCCCAAGTGTCCAGCCTTATGCCACATCCAGCTGCCATTGTAGATAGGGTCATTCCCGGTTTCATCAGATACCCTGAAGGAATTGTAAAGAATTTCCCTGTTTTTTTGTTTTGTTTTTGAAATTCCTTTTTATAGTGGGTTTGAGCTGATTTACGCTGCCATGTTTATGCCAGTCTAGACACACTTCATTCCTTTATGGAGACATATCAATACATGGGTATTAAGATTCTTACTGGTCAGATATATTCCTTTGCAGGAAATATGGGGTTTTGAGTCCCTTTCACTGAGGAAGGTGTAGGTATTGTGTATTCCATAGTTGGTTTTTGGAACGGTACTTGTGCTTTTATCAAACTCTGGTTTTATGCATCACCCCACCTCTCCTTACCCCTTAAGCAGGTATAAGATTGTTTTCTAAATGTGAGACTCTGTTCTCTTTCCTAACTCAGTTCATGTGTAGCCATGTTTACAGGATCTTCATAAGTGATATCTTATGATAAGTTTCGTTTTCTGTGTGACTTATTAAACTTAGAATCATCGTACCTGAATCCACTCACTTTGCTGCTACTGGTCTTATGACATTAATTTCATGGCTGAGGGATATTCCATCGTACATAAGTACCACAATTTTTGAACCATTTTTATATTTCCTGGTATATTTAAGGTGTACCCAAGTTGAGGTTCTTGTAAGCAGTGCAGCCCTAAATTTGGGGGTGGCTCTGTCTCATTGATTTTCAGTTTTCCCAAGGTATATTCCCGACACTGGAAGTGCCCTTGTCTCTGTAGCTCTGTTGTTTACTAGTTTTATTTAGGGAACTCAATGCACTTCTCCTGTGAGGCAGTTGGCAATTTACATCCTGCCCATCAGCATAACAATGCTCCCTGTTCTCCAAGGCCTGTCTGGCCTTTCTGGTTTTTACCCATTTTGTCGATTTCCCTTTGAGCGGTGGGAAGTGATACTTCTTTGTAGTGCAGATTTGCATTGCCCACTTGCTTGCTTGGCGAAAAAGGGCGTATGCGTTTTCTCCTGAATATATTCAGGAGAAAACACATACGCCCTTTTTGACCAAGTGCATCATTGTCGAAGTTGTGCCCCTCTTCTTGTGCTTTAAAGGTGATTCCTATGTACCTCTTGAAATCTCTTTCCTGGTATTCTGCCTCGCTTTCAAGTTGGCCTCATTGCCTTCCCTCAACAGATTTGTGAACGAAAGTTGTCCTTTATGACTCTGCCAGTTTGTGAATTGCTGTGCCCCTGAGCTCCATTTTTCAACTCGTTTTTTGTGAGCTGAACGCAAGTCCAAAATTTTGGTTCAGAACCTATAGTGGTTCCCGATGGGTGGCTGAGACTTTGCTTAATTCTTCTTCCTGCCGGGAAGTTAGAGTGACATGTGCCAGTCCAATGCCTAACAGATACTCTCTCATTGGTTCTCCCTCTTCCCTTCCATCCTCTGCCAAATTGGCAACCTGTGCAAACCAGGAGGTTAAAGGGGCTGTATCTCCAAGTTGGGAGATTGATAGTAAAGCAGTTGGAAAGTCAAACCGGAGCAGCACGAGAGGGCCTATTCGTTGAGTTTTAGAAACCTATTGTATTCACAGTGTGTCCATTCTCTAGGTTTCCCTTCCATGTTATAGCTGTAGTAATATTCCCTTCAACCTGGAGAGTTGGGACCCATGGCATAGGGGGCTTGCATTATTGCTTTAAACGGTCTGCATTTGCTCACCCAGTGTCACCAATCCTCTCAGTACCAAGTGTCCAGCCTTATGCCACATCCAGCTGTCATTGTAGATAGGGTCATTCCAGGTTTCATCAGAGACCCTGAAGGAATTGGAAAGAATTTCCCTGTTTTTTGCTTTGTTTTTGACATTCCTTTTTATAGTGGGTTTGAGCTGATTCTCGCTGCCATGTTTATGCCAGTCTAGACACCTTGATTCCCTTACGGAGACATATCAATACATAGGTTTTAAGATTCATACTAGTCAGATCTATTCCTCTGCGGGAAATATGGGGTTTTGAGTCCCTTTCACTGAGGAAGGTGTGGGTCTTGTCTATTACATAGTTGGTTTTTGGAACGGTACCTGTGCTTATATCAAACTCTGATTTTATGCATAACCCCACCTCTCCTTCCCCCTTAAGCAGGCATAAGAGTGTTTTCTAAATGTGAGACTCTGTTCTCTTTCCTAACTCAGTTCATGTATAGCCATGTTTACAGGATCTTCATAAGTGATATCTTATGCTAAGTTTCTTTTTCTGTGGGACTTATTTCACTTAGAATCATCGTACCTGAATCCACTCACTTTGTTGCTACTGGTCTTATGACATTGATTTCATGGCTGAGCGATATTCCATCGTATGTAAGTACCAAAAATTTTTAAACCATTTTTATATTTCCTGGGATATTTAAGGTGTACCCAAGTTGAGGTTCTTGTAAGCAGTGCACCCCTAAATTTGGAGGTGGCTCTTTCTTATTGATTTTCAGTTTTCCCAAGGTATATTCCCTAGACTGGAAGTGGCCTTGGCTCTGTAGCTCTGTTGTTTACTTGTTTTAGGGAACACAATGCACTCCTCCAGTGAGGCAGTTGGCAATTTACATCCCGCCCATCATTATAACAAGGCTCCCTGTTCTCCAGGGCCTCTCTGACCTTTCTTGTTTTTACACATATTGTGGTTGTTTCTTTTGACCTGTGGGAAGTGATACTTCTTTGTAGTGCAGATTTGCATTGCCCAGTTGCTTGCTTGGCCAAAAAGGACATGCATATACGTTTTCTCCTTTATATATTCAGGAGAAAACGCATATGCCATTTTTGGCCAAGTGCATCATTGTCGAAGTTGTGCCCCTCTTCCTGTGCTTTACAGGTGATTCCTACGTACCTCTTGAAATCTGTTTCCTGCTATTCTGCCTCGCTTTCAAGTCGGCCTCGTTGCCTTCCCTCAACAGATTTTTGGACGATAGTTGTCCTTTATTACTCTGCCTGTTTGTGAATTGCTGTGCCCCTGAGCTCCATTTTTCAACTCGTTTTTTGTGAGCAGAACGCAAGTCCAAAATTTAGGTTCAGGAGATATACTGGTTCCCGGTGGGTGGCTGAGACTTTGTTTAATTTTTCTTCCTGCCGGGAAATTAGGGTGACATGTGCCTGTCCAAATGCATAACAGCTACTCTCTCATTGGTTCTCCCTCTTCCCTTCCATCCTCTGCCAAATTGGCAACCTGTGCGAATCAGGAGGTTAAAGGGACTGTCTCTCCAAGTTGGGAGATTGATAGTAAAGCAGTTGGAAAGTCAAATCGGAAAAAAAGGAGAGGGAATATTCTTTGAGTTTTAGAAACCTTTCGTATTCACAGTGTGTCCATTCTCTAGGTTTCCCGTACATGTTAGAGCTGTAGTAATATTCCCTTTAACCTGGAGAGTTGGGAAACATGGAATGGGGGCCATGCGTTATTGCTTTATAGTGTCTGCAATTTCTCACCCAATTTCAACAATCCTCTCAGTCCCAAGTGTCCAGCCTTATGCCACATCCAGCTGTCATTGTAGATAGGGTCTTTCCAGGTTTCCTCAGACACCCTGAAGGAATTGTAAAGAATTTCCCTTTTTTTTTGTTTTGTTTTTGAAATTCATTTTTATAGTGGGTTTGAGCTGATTCTGCTGCCATGTTTATGCCAGTCTAGACACACTTGTTTCCCTAACGGAGACCTATCAATACATAGGTTTTAAGATTCTTACTAGTCAGATCTATTCCTCTGCGGGAAATATGGGGTTTTGAGTCCCTTTCACTGAGGAAGGTGTAGGTCTTTTCTATTCCATAGTTGGTTTTTGGAACCGTACCTGTGCTTATATCAAACTCTGGTTTTATGCATCCCCCCAACTCTCCTTCCCCCTTAAGCAGGCATAAGAGTGTTTTCTAAATGTGAGACTCTGTTCTCTTTCCTAACTCAGTTCATGTGTAGCCATGTTTACAGGATCTTCATAAGTGATATCTTATGCTAAGTTTCTTTTTCTGTGTGACTTATTTCACTTAGAATCATCGTACCTGAACCACTCACTTTGCTGCTACTGGTCTTATGACATTGATTTCATGGCTGAGGGATATTGCATTGTACATAAGTACCACAATTTTTTGAACCATTTTTATATTTCCTGGGATATTTAAGCTGTACACAAGTTGAGGTTCTTTTAAGCAGTGCAGCCCTAAATTTGGGGCTGGCTCTGTCTCATTGATTTTCAGTTTTCCCAAGGTATATTCCCTAGAGTGGAAGTACCCTTGGCTCTGTAGCTCTGTTGTTTACTTGTTTTAGGGAACACAATGCACTCCTCCAGTGAGGCAGTTGGCAATTTACATCCCGCCCATCAGCATAACAAGGCTCCCAGTTCTCCAGGGCCTGTCTTGCCTTTCTGGTTTTTACACATTTTGTGAATTTCCTTTTGGACCGGTGGGAAGCAATACTTCTGTCTGGTGAACATTTGCATTGCCCGCTTGCTTGCTTGGCCAAAAAGGGCGTATGTGTTTTCTCCTGAATATATTCATGAGAAAACACATACGCCCATTTCAGCCAAGTGAATCATTGTCGAAGTTGTGCCCCTCTTCCTGTGCTTTACAGGCGATTCCTACCTACCTCTTGAAATCTGTTTCCTGCTTTCTGCCTCACTTTCAAGTAGGCCTCGTTGCCTTCCCTCAACAGATTTTTGGACGATAGTTGTCCTTTATTACTCTGCCTGTTTGTGAATTACTGTGCCCCTGAGCTCCATTTTTCAACTCATTTTTTGTGACCTGAATGCAAGTCCAAAATTTTGGTTTTTGGACCTATACTGGTTCCCGATGGGTGGCTGAGTCTTTGGTTAATTCTTCTTCCTGCCGGGAAATTAGAGTGACATGTGCCCGTCCAAATGCCTAACAGCTACTCTCTCATTGGTTCTCCCTCTTCCCTTCCATCCTCTGCCAAATTGGCAACCTGTGTGAACCAGGAGGTTAAAGGGGCTGTCTCTCCAAGTTGGGAGATTGATAGGAAAGCTGTTGGAAAGTCAAAACGGAGCACCACGAGAGGGACTATTCGTTGAGTTTTAGAAACCTTTCATATTCACAGCGTATCCATTCTGTAGGTTTCCCGTACATGTTATAGCTGTAGTAATATTCCCTTCAACCTGGAGCGTTGGGACCCATGGAATGGGGGCCATGCATTATTGCTTTAAAGGGTCTGCATTTGCTCACCCAATCTCACGTATCTTCTCAGTCCCAAGTGTCCAGCCTTATGCCACATCCAGCTGTCATTGCAGATAGGGTCATTCCAGGTTTCAACAGACACCCTGAAGGAATTGTAAAGAATTTCCCTGTTTTTTTGTTTGTTTTTGAAATTCCTTTTTATAGTGGGTTTGAGCTGATTCTTGCTGCCATGTTTATGTCAGTCTAGACACACTTGATTCCCTTATGGAGACATATCAATACATAGGTTTAAGATTCTTACTAGTCAGATCTATTCCTCTGATGGAAATATGTGTTTTTGAGTCCCTTTCACTGAGGAAGGTGTAGGTCTTGTCTATTCCATAGTTGGTTTTTGGAACGGTACCTGTGCTTATATCAAACTCTGGTTTTATGTATCACCCCATCTCTCCTTCCCCCTTAAGCAGGCATAAGAGTGTTTTCTAAATGTAAGACTCTGTTCTCTTTCCTAACTCAGTTCATGTGTAGCCATGTTTACAGGATCTTCATAAGTGATATCTTATGATAAGTTTCTTTTTCTGTGTGACTTATTTCACTTAGAATCATCGTACCTGAATCCACTCACTTTGCTGCTACTGGTCGTATGACATTGATTTCATGGCTGAGGGATATTCCATCTTACGTAAGTACCACAATGTTTTGAACCATTTTTATATTTCCTGGGATATTTAAGGTGTACCCAAGTTGAGGTTCTTGTAAGCAGTGTAGCCCTAAATTTGGGTGTGGCTCTGTCTTATTGATTTTCAGTTTTCCCAAGGTATATTCCCTAGACTGGAAGTGCCCTTGGCCCTGTAGCTCTGTTGTTTACTTGTTTTAGGGAACACAATGCACTCCTCCAGTGAGGCAGTTGGCTATTTACATCCCGCCAATCATCATAACAAGGCTACCTGTTCTCCAGGGCCTGTCTTGCCTTTCTGGTTTTTACACATTTTGTGGATGTCCCTTTGGACTGGTGGGAAGTGATACTTCATTGTAGTGCATATCTGCATTGCCTGCTTGCTTGCTTGGCCAAAAAGGGCGTATGCGTTTTCTCCTGAATATATTCAGTAGAAAAAGCATACGCCCTTTTTGGCCAAGTGCATCATTGTCGAAGTTGTGCCCCTCTTCCTGTGCTTTACAGGTGATTCCTTGGTACCTCTTGAAATCTGTTTCCTGCTATTCTGCCTAGCTTTCAAGTCGGCCTCGTTGCCTTCCCTCAACAGATTTTTGGACGATAGTTGTCCTTTATTAATCTGCCAGTTTGTGAATTGCTGAGCCCCTGAGCTCCATTTTTCAACTCGTTTTTTGTGAGCTGAACGCAAGTCCAAAATTTTGGTTCAGGACGTATACTGGTTCGCTGTGGGTGGCTGAGACTTTGGTTAATTCTTCTTCCTGCCGGGAAATTAGAGTGACATGTGCCCGTCCAAATGCCTAACAGCTACTCTCTCATTGGTTCTCCCTCTTCCCTTCCATCCTCTGCCAAAGAGGCAACCTGTGTGAACCAGGAGGTTAAAAGGGCTGTCTCTCCAAGTTAGGAGATTGATCGTAAAGCAGTTGGAATGTCAAACTGGAGCACCAGTAGAGGGACTATTCGTTGAGTATTTAAAAACTTTCATATTCACAGTGTGTGCATTCTCTAGGTTTCCCGTACATGTTATAGTTGTAGTAATATTCCCTTTAACCTGGAGAGTTGGGAAACATGGAATGGGGGCCATGCATTATGGCTTTATACTGTCTGCAATTTCTCACCCAATCTCACCAGTCCTCTCAGTCCCAAGTGTCAAGCCTTATGCCACACCCAGCTGTCATTGTAGATTGGGTCATTCCAGGTTTCATCAGAGACCCTGAAAGATTTGTAAAGAATTATGCTGTTTTTATGTTTTGTTTTTGAAATTCCTTTTTATAGTGGGTTTGAGCTGATTCTCGCTGCCATATTTATG
This sequence comes from Mesoplodon densirostris, assembly GCF_025265405.1. Classification (NCBI taxonomy): domain Eukaryota; kingdom Metazoa; phylum Chordata; class Mammalia; order Artiodactyla; family Ziphiidae; genus Mesoplodon; species Mesoplodon densirostris. The sequence goes on along the minus strand of NW_026778195.1, from coordinate 7,695,654 downwards.
CCAGTCTTGACACACTTGATTCCCTTACGGAGACATATCAATACATAGGTTTTAAGATTTTTACTAGTCAGATCTATTCCTCTGTGGGAAATATGGGGTTTTGAGTCCCTTTCACTGAGGAAGGTGTAGTTCTTGTCTATTTCATAGTTGGTTTTTGGAACGGTACCTGTGCTTATATCAAACTCTGGTTTTATGCATCACCCCACCTCTCTTTCACCCTTAAGCAGGCATAAGAGTGTTTTCTAAATGTGAGACTCTCTTCTCTTTCCTAACTCAGTTCATGTGTAGCCATTTTTACAGGAACTTCATAAGTGATATCTTATGATAAGTTTATTTTTCTGTGTGACTTATTTCACTTAGAATCATCGTACCTGAACCACTCACTTTGCTGCTACTGGTCTTATGACATTGATTTCATGGCTGAGGGATATTGCATTGTACATAAGTACCACAATTTTTTGAACCATTTTTATATTTCCTGGGATATTTAAGGTGTACACAAGTTGAGGTTCTTGTAAGCAGTCCAGCCCTAAATTTGGGGCTGGCTCTGTCTCATTGATTTTCAGTTTTCCCAAGGTATATTCCCTAGAGTGGAAGTGCCCTTGGCTCTGTAGCTCTGTTGTTTACTTGTTTTAGGGCACACAATGCACTCCTCCAGTGAGGCAGTTGGCAATTTACATCCCGCCCATCAGCATAACAAGACTCCCTGTTCTCCATGGCCTGTCTTGCCTTTCTGGATTTTACACATTTTGCAGATATCCCTTTTGACTGGTGGGAAGTGATACTACTTTGTAGTGCAGATTTGCATTGCCCGCTTGCTTTGTTGTCAAAAAGGGCGTATGCGTTTTCTCCTGAATATATTCAGGAGAAAACGCATACGCCCTTTTTGGCCAAGTGCATCATTGTCGAAGTTTTGCCCCTCTTCCTGTGCTTTATAGGTGATTCCTACGTAACTCTTGAAATCTGTTTCCTGCTATTCGGCCTTGCATTCAAGTCCGCCTCGGTGCCTTCCCTCAACAGACTTGTGGACGATAGTTATCCTTTATACTCTGCCAGTTTGTGAATTGCTGTGCCCCTGTGGTCCAGTTTTCAACTCGTTTTTTTGTGAGCTGAACGCAAGTCCAAAATATTGCTTCACGACCTATGCTGGTACATTGTGCGTGGCTGAGACTTTGGTTAATTCTGCTTCCAGCCGGGAAATTAGAGTGACATGTGCCCGTCCAAATGCCTAACAGCTACTCTCTCATTGGTTCTCCCTCTTCCCTTTCATCCTCTGCCAATTTGGCAACCTGTGAGAAGCAGGAAGTGAAAGCGGCAGTCTCTCTAAGTTGGGAGATTGATAGTAATGCAGTTGGAAATTCAAACCCGAGCACTAGGAGAGGGACTATTCGTTGAGTTTTAGAAACCTTTCGTATTGACAGTGTGTCCATTCTCTAGGTTTCCCGTACATGTTATACCTGTAGTAATATTCCCTTCAACCAGCAGAGTCGGGACAAATGGAATGGGTGCCACTCATTATTGATTTATAGGGTCTGCATTTGCTCACCCAATCTCACCAATCCTCTCAGTCCCAAGTGTCCAGCCATATGCCACATCCAGCTGTCATTGTAGATAGGGTCATTCCCGGTTTCATCAGATACCCTGAAGGAATTGTAAGAAATTTCCCTGTTTTTTTGTTTTGTTTTTGAAATTGCTTTATATATTGGGTTTGAGCTGATTCTCACTGCCATGTTTATGCCAGTCTAGACACACTTGTTTCCCTTATGGAGACATATCAATACATAGGTGTTAAGATTCTTACTAGTAAGATATATTACTCTGCGGTGAATATGAGGTGTTGAGTCCCTTTCACTGAGGAAGGAGTAGGTCTTGTCTATTCCATATTTGGTTTTTGGAACGGTACCTGTACTAATATCAAACTCTGGTTTTATGCATCACCCCACCTCTCCTTCCCCCTTAAGAAGGCAAAAGGGTGTTTTCTAAATGTGAGACTCTCTTTTCTTTCCTAACTCAGTTCATGTGTAGCCATGTTTACAGGATCTTCATAAGTGATATTTTATGATAAGTTTCTTTTTCTGTGTGACTTATTTCACTTAGAATCATCGTACCTGTATCCACTCATTTTGCTGCTACTGGACTTATGACATTGATTTTATGGCTCAGGGATATTCCATCATACGTAAGTACCACAATTTCCTGAACCATTTTTGTCTTTCCTGGGATATTTAAGGTGTACCCAAGTTGAGGTTTTTGTAAGCAGTGCAGCCCTGAATTTTTGTGTGGATCTGTCTTATTGATTTCAGTTTTACCAAGGTATATTCCCTAGATTGGAAGTGCTCTTGGCTCCGTAGCTTTGTTGTTTACTTGTTTTAGGGAACACAATGCACTCCTCCAGAGAGGCAGTTGGCAATTTACATCCCGCCCATCAGCCTAACAGGGCTCCCTGTTCTCCAGGGCCTGTCTTGCCTTTCTGGTTTTTACACATTTTGTGGATGTCCTGTTTGACCGGTGGGAAGTGATACTTCATTGTAGTGCAGATTTGCATTGTCCGCTTGCTTACTTGTCTGAAAAGGTCATAAGCGTTTTCTCCTGAATATATTCACGTGAAATCCCATATGCCCTTTTTGGCCATTTCCATAATTTTCGAAGTTGTGATGCTTTTCCTGTGTTTAAAGGCGATTCCAATGTACCTCTTGAAATCTGTTACATGCCATTCTGCCTCATTTTCGCCTCCGCCTCGTGGCTTTCCGTCAACAGATTTTTGGAAGAGAGTACTCCTTTATAACTCTGCAGGTTAGTGAATTGCTTTGGCCCTGAGCTCCATTTTTCAACTTGCGTTTTTGTTAGCTGACCACAGATCCACAGTTTTGCTTCTGGAACTATCCTGGTTCTGGGGGGGAAGGCTGAGACTTTGGTTAATTCCTCTACGTGACGGGAAATTAGAGTGACATGTGGCCATCCAAATGCCTACAGCTACTCTCTCTTTGGTTCTCTCTCTTCCCTTATATCCTCTGCTGAATTTGCCAACTGTGTGAACCATGAGGTTATAGGGGCTGACTCTCCAAGTTGTGAGAGTGATAGTAAAGCAGTTGGAATGTCAAACTGGAGCACAAGGAGAGAAAAAAAGTAGTAGAGTTTTAAAAACCTTTCACCATAAGTCGGTTTCCATTCTCTAGGTTCCCATACATGTTATAACTGTAGTGATATTCCCTTCTACCTGGAGAGATGGGAACCATGGAATGGGTGGCAGGCATTATTGCTTTAAAGGGTCGGCATTTTTTCACCCAATCTCACCAATCCTCTCAGTCCCAAGTGACCAGCCTTATGCCACATCCAGCTGTCATTGTAGATAGGGTCATTCCAGGTTTCATCAGAACCCCTGAAGGTATTGTGTAAGAATTTTACTGTTTTTATCTTTTGTTTTGAAATTCATTTTTATAGTGGGTTTGAGTTGATTTTCACTGCCATGTTTATGTCATTCTAGACACACTTCGTTCCCTTATGGAGACATATCAATACATAGGTGTTAAAATTCTTACTAGTCAGATATATTTCTCTGCGGGGAATAGGGATGTTGAGTTCCATTCACTGAGGAAGGAGTAGGGCTTGTCTCTTCTGTTTTTGGATTATGGAACATTACCTGAGCTAATATCAAACTTCTGTTTTGTGCATCTCCCCACCTCTCTTTCCCCTTAAGCAAGCGTTAGAGTGTTTTCTAAATCTGAGACTCTGTTCTCTTCCCTAATTCATTTCATATGTAGCCATGTTTACATTCCCTTCATAAGTGATATCTTATGTCAGAATGCACTATGGCTCTTGTCATAATAATGCTCCATGACTCCTGTCATCACAATGCTCCACGCCCTGGTTATCACAATGCTCCATGTCCCTTGTCATCACAATTCTCCACGTCCTTGACATCACAATGCTACATGACACTTCTCATCACAACGTTTCATGCTCTTGTCATCACAATTCTCCATGCACTTGACATTGCAATGCTCCATGCACTTGTCATCACAATGCTCCATGCACTTGTCATCACAATGCTCCATGAACCCTGTCATCACAATGCTCCCTGAAACCTGTCATCACAATGCTTCATGCCCCTTGTCATTACAGTGCTCCATGATGCTCGACATCACAATTACCCAAGGTCTTCTCATCACAATGCTCCAAGGTTTTGCCATCACCATGCTCCATGCCTTGTCATCTCAAAGCTCAATGTCCCTTGTCCTCAAAATTCTCCATGTCCTTGTCATTACAATGCTCCACGGCACTTCACATAACAATGTTATATGCTCTTGTCATCACAATACTCCATGCACTTGTCACAGCATTGCTCCATGACCCCTGTCATAGGAAGCTCCAAGCGATTGTCATCACAATGTTTCATGACCTGGACATTAAAATTATCAATGGCCCTTGATATCACAATTCTCCATGCCCTTGTCATCACAATGCTCCTTTACTTTGTCACAACAATCCTCCATGACACTTGGCATCACAATGCTCCATGATATTGTCATCAAACTGGAACATGACATATTTCATCACAATGCTCCCTGACAACTTTCTTCACCATAATCTACGACCTTGTTATCACAGTGCACCATGCCCTTGTCATCACAATGTGCCATGTCCACTCTTATCACAATAATCCATGAAACTTGTCAGACTAATGCTCCATGCCACTTTTCATCTCAATGCTCCATGAACGCTGTCATCACAATGCACCATGCCCATCATCATAATGCTTCATGCTATTGTCATCACAATTAAATCAAAATGGTCCATGACCTCTGTCAACACAATGCTCCAAACCCTTGTGATCACAATGTTCCATAACACTTGTCATCACAATGCCCCATGACGCTGGTCAGCACAATTATCCATGGTCTTCTCATCACAGTGCACCATGACTTTTGTCATCACAATGCTCAATACACTTGTCATCACAATGCTCTCTGACTATTGCCGTCAGTATGCACATTGAAATCTTTCATGACAAGGCTCCATGCCTTTTTCATCACAATGCTCCAAGACCCCTATGATCACAATGTTCCTTGCACTTGTCATCACAAATCTCCATGACGCATGTCATCAGAATGCTCCATGACATTCTCATCATAATGTTCCATGCCCTTATCATCACAATGCTCCAAGACCCCTGTAATCACAATGATCCCTGCGTCTTTTCATCAGAATGCTCCATGAGATATGTCATCACAAGGTACCATGGTCTTCACATCACAGTGCTCCAGGACCTTTTCGTCACAGTGCTCCATTCCCTTGTCATCACAATGCTCCATGACTCCAGTCATCACAATACTCCATGAACATTTTCAGCCCAATGTGCCATGACACTTCTCATCACAATGATGCATGCACTTTTCATCCCAATGCTCCATGACCCCTGTATTCACAATGCTCTGTGACGCTTGTCATCAAAGTGCTCCATGACACCTGTCATAACAATGCTCCAAGCCTTTTTCAGCAAAATGCTACATTACCTTGTCATTACAATGCTCTATGTGATTGTCATCCAAATACTCCATTACCAATGCCATCACAATCCTCCATGAACTTTGGGATCACATTGCTTCATGCCGTTGTCATCACAATGCTCCATGCTCCTTGAAATCAAATGAGCCATGACCTCTGTCATCACAATGCTCCAATCCCTTGTGATCACAATGTTCCATAACACTTGTCATCACAACGCTCCATGATGCCTGTCATCACAATACTCCATGCCCTTTTCATCACAATGCTCCATGACATTGTCATCAAAATACTCCACAAGATTGTCATCAGAATGATCCATGACCCTTGTCATCACAATTCTCCTTGCACTTGTCAGAACAATGCTCCTTGACACTTGTCATCACAATGCTCCAAGCCATTGTCATCACAATGCTCCATTACCTTTGTCGTCAGAATCCTCCATGACACTTTGCATCACAATGCTCCATGCCATTGTCATCACAATGTGCCATTATATATGTCATCACAATGCTCCCTGACACCTGTCTTCACAATACTACATGACCTGGTCATCACAATGCTCCACGCCCTTTTCATCACAATGCGCCATTCCAACTGTCATCGCAATAATTCTTGAAACTTATTAGACCAATGCTCTATGCCCTTGTCATCACAATGCTCCATTCCCTTGTTATCACAGTGCTCCATGACCCCTGTCATCACAATGCTCTTTGACTCCAGTCATCACAATGCTTCATGACCTATGTCATCACAATTGTCCATGACCTCGTCATCAACAGTCTCTGTGACCTTTTTAACCACAATGCTCCATGAACTATTCATAACAATGCTCTTTGACACTTGTCATCACAATGCTCTATGCCTTTATCAGCACAATGCTCCATGACCCTTGTAATCACAATGCTCCATGAACGCTCTCATCACATTGCTCCATGCCCTTCTCTTCACAAAGCTCCATGACAAATGTCATCAGAATGCTCCATGGCCTTCTCATCACAATGTTCCATGCCCTTGCCATGACAATGCTCCATTACCCCAGTCATAAAAATGCTCCATGACCCCTGCCATCACAATGTTCCATGGCTTGTCATCACATAGCTCGATGACCCTTCTCATCACAGTGCTCCAAGAACCCTGTAATCACAATGCTCTATGCCCTTTTTCATCACAATGATCCATGAATCCTGTCATCACAATGCACCATGCCCATCGTCCTAATGTTTCAGGCTATTGTCATCACAATGAAATCAAAATGTTCCATGACCTCTGAAATAACAATGCTCCAAACCCTTGTGAACACAATATTCCATAACACTTGTCATCACAATGCCCCATGTGGCTCGTCATCACAATTATCCATGGACTTCTCATCACAATGCTCCATGACGTTTGTCATCACAATGCTCAACACACTTGTCATCAAAATGCTCCCTGGCACTTGTTGTCTGTTTGCTCCTTGAACCCTGTCATGACAAGGCTCCATGCCTTTTTCATAACAATGATCCATGCCATTTTCATCACAATGCTCCGAGACCCATGTAATTTCAATGCTCCATGCCCTTGTCATCACAAAGCTCAATGACGCATGCCATCAGAATGCTCCTTGTTCTTCTCCTCACAATGCTCCATGCCGTAGTCATCACAATGTTCCAAGACCCCGGTAATCACAATGCTTCATGCCCTTGTCATCAAAAAACTCCATGACGCATGTCATCAGAATGCTCCATGCCCTAGTCATCACAATGCTCCAAGACCCCTGTAATCACAATGCTCCATGCCCCTTTTCATCAGAATGCTCCATGAGACTTGTCATCACAAGTCTCCTGGTCTTCTCATCACAATGCTCCAGGACCTTGTTATCACCATACTCCATTCCCTTGTCAACACAATGCTCCATGACCCCTGTCATCACGATAATCCATGATGATTTTCAGCCCAATGCTCCACGACCTACTCATCACAATCCTCCATGGCCAATATAATCACAATGCTTCATGACCACTGTCATCACAACACTCCATGACACCTGACAACGCAATGATCCTGGACTCTTATCATCACAATGCTCCATTCCCTAGTCCTCACAATGCTCCATGACCCCGGTAATCAGAACACTCCATGAACATGTTCAGCTCAGTGCTCCATGACCCTTGTCATCAAAATGATCCATTCCCTTGTCATCCCAATGCTCCATGACCCCTGTATTCACTATGCTCCGTGACGCTTGTCATCACAGTGCTCCATGACACATGTCATCACAATGCTCCATGCCTTTGTCAGCAAAATGCTACATGACCTTGTCATTACAATGCTCTATGCGCTTGTCATCACAATACTCCATTTCCATTGTCATCACAATCCTCCATGAACTTTGGGATCACATTGCTTCATGCCCTTGTCATCACAATGCTCCATGCTCCTTGAAATCAAAATGATCCATGACCTCTGTCATCACAATGCTCCAAACCCTTGTGATCACAATGTTCCATAACACTGGTCATCACAACGCTCCATGATGCCTGTCATCACAATACACCATACCCTTTTCATCATAATGGTCCATGACCTTTGTGATCACAATTCTCAATACACTTGTCATCACAATGCTCCCTGACACTTGTCGTCAGAATGCTCCTTGAACCCTGTCACGAAAAGGCTCCATGCCTTTTACATCACAAAGCCCCATGCCATTTTCATCACAATGCTGCATGCCATTGTCATCAAAATACTCCACAAGCTTGTCATCAGAATGCTCCATGACCCTTGTCATCACAATTCTCCATGCACTTGTCAGCACAATGCTCCCTGAACCTTGTCATCACAATGCTCCAAGCCATTGTCATCACAATGCTCCATTACCTTTGTCATCAGTATCCTCCATGACACTTGGCATCACAATGCTCCATGCCATCCTCATCACAATGGGCCATTACAAATGTCATCAAAATGCTCCCTGACACCTCTCTTAACAATACTGCATGACCTGGTCATCAAAATGCTCCATGCCCCCTGACATTACAATGTTTCATAACACCTGTCATCAAAATTTTCCATAAAACTTTTCATTAAATTGCTCCATGACCCTGTCATCAGGATGCTCCCTGCCCTTCTCATCACAATGCACAACGTCCTTGCCATCAAAATGCTCCTGACCTTTGTCATCACAAAGATCAATGACACTTGGCATCACACTGCTCCAAGTCATTGTCATCACAGTGCTCCAAGAATGCTCTCATCACATTGATCCATGCCTATGTGTTCACAAAGCTCCATGACACATGTCATCAGAATGCTCCATGGCGTTCTCATCACAATGCTCCATGTCCTTGCAATCACAATGCTCAATTACAACAGTAATAACAATGCTCCATGACCCCTGCCATCACAATGTTCCATGGCCTTGTCATCACAAAGCTCCATGACCCTTCTCATCACAATGCTCCAAGAACCCTGTAATCACAATGCTCTATGCCGCTTTTCATCTCAATGATCCATGAACCCTGTCATCACAATTCACCATGCCCATCATCATAATGCTTCATGCTATTGTCATCACAACAAAATTAAAATGCTCCATGACCTCTGTCATCACAATGCTCCAAGACCCCTGTAATCACAATGCTCCATGCCCCTTTTAATCAGAATGCTCCATGAGACTTGTCTTCACAAGTCTCCAAGGTCTTCTCATCACAATGCTCCAGGACCTTGTCATCACCATGCTCCATTCCCTTGTCATCACAATTCTCCATGACCCCTGTCATCACAATAATCCATGAACATTTTTAGCCCAATGATCCACGACCTTCTCATCACAATGCTCCATGGCGAATATCATCACAAGGCTCCATTGTTTTGTCATCACAATGCTCCAGCACATTGTCATCACAATGCTTCCCTACCTTTTCCTGAAAATTTTCAATGGCCCTTGTCATCATAATGCTCCAAGCCCTAATCCTCACAATGCTCCATTATATTTGTTATCACAATCCTCCATTACATTTGGTATCACAATGCTCCATGCCATTGTCTTCGCAATGGACCATGACATATTTCATCACAATGCTCCCTGACAACTGTCTTCACAATACTCCATGACCTTATTATCAAAATACTCCATGCCCTTGTCATTACAATGCACCATTCCCACTCTCATCACAATAATCTATGAAAATTGTCAGACCAATGCTCCATGCCACTGTCATCCCAATGTTCCATGCCCTTGTCATCACAATGCTCCATGACCCAGGTCATCACAATGCTCCATGACTCCACTCATCACAATGCTTCATAACGTTTGTCATCACAATGGTCCATGCCCACGTCATCACAAGGCTCTGTGACGTTTGTAACCACAATGCTCCATGAACTCTTCATCACAATTCTCTGTGAAACTTGTCAACACAAGGCGCCATTCCAAATGTCACTGCAATAATCCATGAAAATTATTAGACAAATGATCCATGCCCTTGTCATCACAATGCTCCATGCCCTTGTTATCACAATGCTCCATGACCCCTGTCATCACAGTGCTCCGTGACTCCAGTCATCACAATGCTTCATGACCTTTGTCATCACAATGATCCATGCCCTCGTCATCAACAGTCTCTGTGACCTTTTTAACCACAATTCTCCATGAACTTTTTATCACAATGCTCTTTGACCCTTGTCATCACAATGCTCTATGCCTTTCTCAGCACAATGCTCCATGACCCTTGTCATCACAATGCTCCATGCGCTTGTCAGCCCAATGCTCCATGACACATGTCATCACAATGCACCATGCGCTTGTCATCACAGTGCTCCACAACATTGTCATCACAATGCTCCATAAAATTTGTCATCACAATGCTCCATGCACTTCTCATCAAAATGCTCTCTCACCACTGATATCACAATGCTACATCACTATTTGTCACAATACTCCCTCACCCCTGTCATCACAATGTTCCATGGCTCCTGTCATCACAATGCTACATGCACTTATCATCACAATGTTCGATGACCCCTGAAATCACAATGTTCCTGTCATTAAAATGTTCCATGACACTTTTCATCAAATTGCTCCATGACCCTGTCATCAGAATGCGCCCTGCCCTTCTCATCACAATGCACAAAGCCATTGCCATCACAATGCTCCATGACCTTTGTCATCACAAAGATCCATGACCCTTGGCATCACAATGCTCCATGTCATTGTCATCACAATGCTCCATGAACGCTCTCATCACATTGCTCCATGCCCTTGTCTTCACATAGCTCCATGACACATGTCATCAGAATGCTCCATGACAGGGGCTTCCTTTGTGCCGCAGTGGTTGAGAGTCCGCCTGCCGATGCAGGGGATACGGGTTCGTGCCCCGGTCTGGGAGGAGCCCACATGCCCTGGAGCGGCTGGGCCTGTGAGCCATGGCCGCTGAGCCTGCGCGTCCGGAGCCTGTGCTCCTCAATGGGAGAGGCGACAACAGTGAGAGGCCCGTGTACCGCAAAAAAAAGAAAAAAAAAATGCTCCCTGACACTTGTTGTCTGTATGCTCCTTGAACCCTGTCATGACAAGTCTCCATGCCGTTTTCATCACAATGATCCATGCCCTTTTCATCACAATGCTCCAAGACCCATGTAATCACAATGCTCCATGCCCTTGTCATCACAAATCTCAATGACGCATGCCATCAGAATGCTCCTTGGTCTTCTCCTCACAATGCTCCATGCCCTTGTCATCACAATGTTCCAAGACCCCTGTAATCACAATGCTCCATGCCCCTATTCATCAGTATGCTCCATGAGACTTGTCATCACAAGGCTCCAAGGTTTTGTCATCACAATGCTCCAGGCCCTTGTCATCACAATGCTTCACGGCCTTGTCATCAAAATTTTCAATGGCCCTTGTCATCATAATGCTCCAAGCCCTAATCATCACAATGCTCCATTATATTTGTCATCACAATCCTCCATTACATTTGGTATCACAATGCTCCATGCCATTGTCTTCGCAATGGACAATGACATATTTCATCAGAATGCTCCCTGACACCTGTCTTCACAATACTCCATGACCTTATTATCACAATGCTCCACGCCCTTGTCATTACAATGCACCATTTCCACTCTCATCACAATAATCTATGAAACTTGTCAGACCAATGCTCCATGCCACTCTCATCACAATGTTCCATTCCCTTGTCATCACAATGCTCCATGACCCCTGTCATCACAATGCTCCATGACTCCAGTCATCACAATGCTTCATAACGTTTTTCATCACAATGGTCCATCCCGCATCATCACAAGGCTCTGTGACCTTTGTAACCACAATACTCCATGAACTTTACATCACAATTCTCTGTGAAACTTGTCATCACAATGCTCCATGTCTTTGTAAGAACAATGCTCCATGACCACTGTCATCACAATGTGCCATGCGCATTTCATCACAACGATCCACAACCTTGTAATTGCAATGCCCCATAAACCTTGTAATCACAATGGTCCATGCACTTCTCATCAAAATGCTCTCTCACCAGAGATATCACAATGTTCCATCACTAGTCATCACAATACTCCCTCACCCTTGTAATCACAATATTCCATGACGCTCTCATCACAATGCTACATCCCCTTATAATCACAATGTTCCATGACCCCTGCCATCACAATGTTCCATAACCCCTGTCAACAAAATGCTCCATGACCCATTCCATCCCAAAGCTCCAAGACCCCTGACATCACAATGTTCTATAACCCCTGCCATCAAAATATTACATTACACTTTTTATCAAATTGCTGCATGACCCGGTCATCAAAATGCTCCCTGGCCTTCTCATCACAATGCACCATGCCCTTGTCATCAAAATGCTCCATGACATTTGTCATCACAAAGCTCCAAGACACTTGGAATCACAATGCTCCATGTCATTGTCATCACAATGCTCCATGATCCCTCTCATCACATTGCTCCATGCCTTTGTCATCACAAAGCTCCATGACACTTGTCATCACAATGCTCGATGCCCTTCTCATCACAATGCTCCATGCCCTTGTTATTACAGTCCTGCATGACCCATGTATCACAGTGTTCCGTGCCTTGGTCATCACAATTTTCCCTGCCCTCTCTCATCACAATAATCCATGAAACATTTCAGCCCAAAGTTCCATACCCTTTTCATCACAATGCTCCATTACCCCTGTCATAACAATGCACCATGACCTCTGCCACCACAATGTTCCACGGCCTAGTCATCACAAGGTTCCATGATACATCTCATCACAATGCTCAAGACCCCTGAAATCACAATGCTCCATGCCCTTCTCATCACAATGCACCATGTCCACTGTCATCACAATAATCTATGAAACTTTTCAGACGAATGCTCCATGACCCTGTCATCACAATGCTCCATGCCCTTGTCATCACAAAGCTCCATTACGCATGTGATCAGAATGTTCCATGGCCTTCACATCACAATGCTCCATACCTTAGTCATCATAATGCTCTAAGACCCCTGTAAACACAATGCTCCATGCACCTTTTCATCTCAATGCTCCATGAACCCTGTCATCACAATGCACCATTCCCATCATCATAATGCTTCAGGCTATTGTCATCACAATAAAATCAATATTCTCCATGACCTGTGTCATCATAATTCTCCAAATCCTTGTGATCACAATGTTCCATAACACGTATCATCACAACACCCCATAACGCACATCATCACAATTATCCAAGGCCTTCTCATCACAATGCTGCATGATCTTTGTCATCACAATGCTCAATACACTTGTCATCACAATGCTCCCTGACACTTGTCGTCAGTATGCTCCTTGAACCCTGTCATGACAAGGATCCATGCCTTTTTCATCACAATAATCCATGCCCTTTTCATCACAATGCTCCAAGATACCTGTAATCACAATGCTCCAAGGCCTTGTCATCATAATGCTCCAAGACCCCTGTAATCACAATGCTCCATGCCCCTTTTCATCAGAATGCTCCATGAGACTTGTCATCACACGTCTCCATGGTCTTCTCATCACAATGCTCCACGACCTTGTCATCACCATGCTCCGTTCCGTTGTCGTCACAATGCTCCATGGCCCCTGTCATCACAATAATACATGAATATTTTCAGCCCAATGCTCCACGACTTTCTCATCACAATGCTCCATGGCCAATATCATCACAATGCCCCATGACCACTGTCATCACAACACTCCATGACAGCTGACAACACAATGATCCTGGACTCTTGTCATCACAATGCTCCATTTCCTAGTCATCACAATGCTCCATGACCCCAGTCATCACAACACTTTTTGAACAATTTCAGCCAAGTGCTCCATGACCCATGTCATCACAATGATCCATGCCCTTGTCATCCCAATGCTCCATGACCCATGTATTCACAATGCGCTGTGACGGTTGTCATCACTGTGCTCCATGACACATGTCATCACAATGCTCCATGCCCTTGTCATCACACAGCTCCGTGACACTTGTCATCACAATGCTCGTTGCCCTTCTCATCATAATGCTCCATGTCCTTGTCATTACACTCCTCCATGACCCATGTATCACAGTGTACCGTGCCCTTGTCATCACAATGCTCCATGGCCACTCTCATCACAGTAATCCATGAAACATTTCAGACCAATGCTCAATGCCCTTCTCATCACAATGCTCCATTACCTCTGTCAACGATGCTCCATGACCCCTGCCATCACAATGTTCCACGGCCATGTGATCACAAGGCTCCATGACCATTGTCATCACAATGTTCCAAGACCCATGTAATCGCAATGCTCCATGCCATTGTCATCACAAAGCTCCATGACACATGTCATCAGAATGTTCCATGGCCTTCTCCTCACAATGCTCCATGCCCTTGTCATCACAATGCTCCATACCCTCGTAATCACAATGCTCCATGCCCCTTTTCATCAGAATGCTCCAGGAGACTTGTCATCACAAGTCTCCATGGTCATCTCATCACAATGCTCCAAGACCTTGTCATCACCATGCTCCATTCCCTGGTCATCACAATGCTCCATAACCCCTGTCATCACAAGTCTCCATGACACATCTCATCAAAATGCTCCAAGACCCCTGTAATCACAATGCTCCATGCCCCTTTTCATCACAATGCTCCACGATCCCTTTCATCACAATGAACCATGCCCATCATCATAATTCTTCAGGCTATTGTCATCACAATGAAATCAAAATGCTCCATGACCTCTGTCATGACAATGCTCCAAACCATGGTGATCACAATGTTGCATAACACTTATCATCACAAAACCCCATGACGCTAATCATCACTATTATCCATGGTCTTCTCATCACAAGGCTCCATGACCTTTGTCATCACAATTCTCAATACTCTTTTCATCACAATACTCCCTGACACTTGTCGTCAGTATGCTCCATGAACTCTTTCATGACAAGGCTCCATGCCATTTTCATCAAATTGATCCATAGGCTTTACATCACAGTGCTCCAAGACCCCTGTAATCATAATGCTCCTTGCCCTTGTCATCACAAAGCTCCATGATGCATATCATCAGAATGTTCCATGCACTTCTCATCACAATGCTCCATGCCCTTGTCATCACAATGCTCCAAGACACATGTAATCACAATGCTCCATGCCCCTTTTCATCTCAATGCTCCATGAATACTGTCATAATAATGCACCATGTCCATCATCATAATGCTTCAGTCTATTGTCATCACAGTGAAATCAAAATGCTCCATGACCTCTGTCATCACAATGCTCCAAACCCTGGTGATCACAATGTTGCAAAACACTTATCATCACAAAACCCCATGACGCTCTTCATCACAATTATCCATGGTCTTCTCATCAAAATGCACCATGACTTTGTCATCACAATTCTCAATACACTTGTCATCACAATGCTCCCTGACACTTGTCGTCAGAATGCTCCTTGAACCCTGTCATGAAGAGGCTCCATGCCTTTTTCATCACAAAGCCCCATGCTGTTTTCATCCCAATGCTCCATGCCATTGTCATCAAAATACTCCACAAGCTTGTCATCAGAATGCTCCATGACCCTTGTCATCACTATTCTCCATGCACTTGTCAGAACAATGCTCCCTGACCCTTGTCATCACAATGATCCAAGCCATTGTCATCACAATGCTCCATTACCTTTGTCATTATAATCCTCCATGACACTTGGCATCACAATGCTCCAAGCCATTGTCATCACAATGGGCCATTACATATGTAATCACAATGCTCCCTGACAACTCTCTTCACAATACTGCATGACCTGGTCATCACAATGCTCCATGCTCTTGTCTTCACAATGCGCCATTCCAACTGTCATCACAATAATCCATGAAACTTATTAGACCAATGCTCCATGCCCTTGTCATCACATTGCTCCATGCTCTTGTTATCACAATGTTCCAAGACCCCTGTAATCAGAATGCCCCTTGCCCCTTTTCATCAGTATGCTCCATGAGACTTGTCATCGCAAGGCTCCATGGTTTTCTCATCACAATGCTCCAGGACCTTGTCATCACAATGGTTCATGACATTGTCATGACAATTCTCAATGGCCCTTGTCTTCATAATGCTCCAAGCCCTAGTCATCACAGTGCTCCATTATATTTGTCATCACAATCCTCCCTTGCATTTGGCATCACTATGCTCCATGCTATTGTCATCGCAATGGACCATGACATATTTCATCACAATGCCCCCTGACACCTGTCTTCACAATATTCCATGCCCTTGTCATCACAATGCTCCCTGCCCTTCACATCACAATGCACCACACCCTTGTCATCAAAATGCTCCATGACCATTGTCATCACTAAGCTCCATGACCGTTGACATCACAATGCTCCATGTCATTGTCATCACAATGCTCCATGAACCCTCTAATCACATTGCTCCATGCCCTTGTCATCACACAGCTCCTGGATACTTGTCTTCACAATGCTCGATGGCCTACTCATCACAATGCTCCATGCCCTTTTCATCACAATGCTCCATGAACCCTGTCAACACAATGCTCCGTGACTCCAGTCATCACAATGCCTCATAACGTTTGTCAATACAACGGTCCATGCCCGCGTCATCACAAGGCTCTGTGACCTTTTTAACCACAATGCTCCATGAACATTTCATCACAATGCTCCGTGAGCCTTGTTATCACAATGCTCCATGCCTTTGTCAGAACAATGCTCCATGACCCTTGTCATCACAATGTGCCATATGATTTTCATCACAATGATCCACAACCTTGTCATCACTCTGCTCCATCAACCTTGTAATCAGAATGCTCCATGCACTTCTCATCCAAATGCTCTCTCACATGAGATATCACAATGTTCCATCACTAGTCATCACAATCCTCCCTCACCATTGTTATCCCAATGTTCCATGACAACTGTCATCACAATGCTACATCCCCTTATCAGCACAATGTTCCATGACCCCTGACATCACAATGCTCCATGACCACTGTCATCACAACACTCCATAACACCTGACAACACAATGATCCGGGACTCTTGTCATCACAATGCTCCAAGACCCCTGTCATCACAATACTCCATGAACATTTTCAGCCCAGTGCTCATGACCCTTGTCATCACAATGATCCATGCCCTTGTCATCCCAATGTTCCATGACGCTTGTAATCACAGTGCTCCATGACATCTGTCATCACAATGCTCCATGCCTTTGTCAGCAAAATGTTACATGACCTTGTCATTACAATGCTCTATGCGCTTGTCATCACAATACTCCCTTACAATTGTCATCACAATCCTCCAGGAACCTTGGGATCACATTGCTTCAGGCCCTTGTCATCAAAATGCTCCATGCTCCTTGAAATCAAAATGATCCGTGACCTCTGTCATCACAATGCTCCAAACACTTGTGATCACAGTGTTCCATAAAACTTGTCCTCACAACGCTCCATGATGCCTGTCATCACAATACTCCATGCCCTTTTCATCACAATGCTCCATGACCATTGTCATCAAAATTCTCAATACACTTGTGATCACAATGCTCCCTGACACTTGTCATCAGAATGCTCCTTGAAACCTGTCACGAAAAGGCTCCATGCTTTTTTCATCACAATGCCCCATGCCATTTTCATCCCAATGGTCCATGCCATTGTCATCAAAATACTCCACAAGCTTGTCATCAGAATGCTCCATGACCCTTGTCATCACAATTCTCCATGCACTTGTCAGCACAATGCTCCCTGACCCTTATCATCACAATGCTCCAAGCTAATGTCATGACAATGCTCCATTACCTTTGTCATCAGAATCCTCCATGACACTTGGCATCACAATGCTCCATGTCATTGTCATCACAATGGGCCATTACATATGTCATCACAATGCTCCCTGACAACTATCTTCACAATACTGCATGACCTGGTCATCACAATGCTCCACGCCCTTGTCATCACAATGTGCCATTACAACTCTCATCACAATAATCCATGAAACTTATTAGACCAATGCTCCTTGCCCTTGTTATCACAATGTTCCATGACCCATGTAATCAGAATGCTCCATGCCCCTTTTCATCAGAATGCTCCATGAGACATGTCATCAGAAGGCTCCATGGATTTCTCTTCACAATGCTCCATGACCTTTGTCATCACAATGCTCAAAGACCCATGTAATCACAATGCTTCATGCCCCTGTCATCGCAATGGACCATGACATTTGGCATCACAATGCTCCATGCCATTGTCTTTGAAATTGACCATGACATATGTTATCACAATGCCCCCTTACACCTGTCTTCACAATACTCCATGCCCTTGTCATCACAATGCTCCATGCCCTTGTCATCACAATGCACCATGTCCAATGTCATCACAATAATCTATTAAACTTGTCAGACCAATGCTCCATGCCCCTGTCATCACAATGTTCCATGCCCTTGTCATCACAATGCTCCATGGCCCTTGTCATCACAATGCTCCGTGACTCCAGTCATCACAATGCTTCATAACGTTTCTCATCACCACGGTCCATGGCTGTGTCATCGCAAGGCTCTGTGACATTTGTAACCACAATGTTCCATGAAATTTTCATCACAATGCTCCGTGACCCTTGTCATCACAATGCTCCATGCCTTTTTCAGAACAATGCTCCATGACCCTTGTCATCACAATGATCCATGCCCTTGTCATCCCAATGTTCCATGACCCCTGTATTCACAGTGCTCCATGACGCTTGTCATCACAGTGCTCCATGACACCTGTCTTCATAATGCTCCATGCCTTTGTCAGCAAAATGCTACATGACCTTTTCATTACAATGCTCTATGCACTTGTCATCAAAATATTCGATTACCATTGTCATCACAATCCTCCATGAACCTTGGGATCACATTGCTTCATGCCCTTGTCCTCACAATGCTCCATGCTCCTTGAAATCAAAATGATCCATGACCTCTGTCATCACAATGCTCCAACCCTTGTGATCACAATGTTCCATAACACTTGTCCTCACAATGCTCCATGATGCCTGTCATCACAATACTCCATACACTTTTCATCACAATGCTCCATGACCTTTGTCATCACAATTCTCAATACACTTGTCATCACAATGCTCCCTGACACTTGTCATCAGTATGCTCCATGAAACCTTTCATGACAAGGCTCCATGCCTTTTTCATCACAATGATGCATGCCCTTTTCATCACAATGCTCCAAGACCCCTGGAATCACAATGCTCCATGCTCTTGCCATCCAAAGCTTCATGACGCATGTCATCAGAATGTTCCATGGACTTCTCATCACAATGCTCCCTGCTCTTGTCATCACAATGCTCTAAGACCCCTGTAATCACAATGCCCCATGCCCCTTTTCATCTCAATGTCCCATGAACCCTGTCATCACAATGAACAATGCCCATCATCATAATGCTTCAGGCTATTGTCATCAAAATCAAATCAAAATGCTCCATGACCTCTGTCATCACAATGCTCAAAATCCTGGTGATAACAATGTTGCATAACACTTATCATCACAACACCCCATGACGCTCATCATCACAATTATCCATGGTCTTCTCATCACAAGGCTCCATGAAATTTGTCATTAAAATTCTCAATACACTTGTCATCACAATGCTAGCTGACACTTGTCGTCAGAATGCTCCTTGAAACCTGTCACAAAAAGGCTCCCTGTCTTTTTCATCACAAAGACCCATGCCGTTTTCATCCCAATGCTGCATGCCATTGTCATCAAAATACACCACAGGCTTGTCATCAGAATGCTCCATGACCCTTGTCATCACAATTCTCCATGCACTTGTCAGCACAATGCTCCCTGACCCTTGTCATCACAATGCTCCAAGCCATTTTCATCACAATGCTCCATTACATTTGTCATCAGAATCCTCCATGACACTTGGCATCACAATGCTCCATGCCATTGTCATCACAATGCTCCATGTCTTTGTCAGCAAAATGCTACATGACCTTGTCATTACAATCCTCTATGCGCTTGTCATCACAATACTCCATTTCCATTGTCATCACAATCCTCCATCAACCTTGGATCACATTGCTTCATGCCCTTGTCATCACAATGCTCCATGCTCCTTGAAATCAAAATGATCCATGACCTCTGTCATCACAATGTTCCAAACCCTTGTGATCACATTGTTCCATAACACTTGTCATCACAGCGTTCCATGATGCCTGTCATTACAATACTCCATGCCCTTTTCATCACAATGCTCCATGACCATTGTCATCAAAATTCTCAATACACTTGTGATCACAATGCTCCCTGACACTTGTCATCAGAATGCTCCTTGAACCCCGTCACGAAAAGGCTCCATGCCTTTTTCATCGCGATGCCCCATGCCGTTTTCATCACATTGCTCCATGCCATTTTCATCAAAATACTCCACAAGGTTTTTATCAGAATGCTCCCTGACTCTTGTCATCACAATTCTCCATGCACTTGTCAGCACAAGGCTCCCTGACCCTTGTCATCACAATGCTCCAAGCCATTGTCATCACAATGCTCCATGAACCCTGTCATCACAATAATCCATGAACATTTTCAGCCCAATGCTCCACGACCTTCTCATCACAATGCTCAATAGCCAGTATCATCACTATGCTCCATGACCACTGTCATCACAACACTCCATGATACCTGACAACACAATGATCCGGGACTCTTGTCATCACAATGCTCCATACCCTAGTCATCGCAATGCTCTATGACCCCTGTTATCAAAACACTCCATGAACATTTTCAGCCAAGTGCTCCATGACCCTTGTCAACCCAAAGCTCCATGGCCCTGTATTCACAATGCTCCTTGACGCTTCTCATCACAGTGCTCCATGACACTTGTCATCACAATGCTCCCTGACCCTTGTCATCAGTATGCTCCTTGAACCCTGTCATGACAAGTTTCCATGCATTTTTCATCACAATGATCCATGACCGTTTCATCACAATGCTCCAAGGTCCCTGTAATCGCAATGCTCCATGCCCTTGTCATCACAAAACTCCATGACGCATGTCATCAGAATGCTCCATGGGCTTCTCATCACAGTGCTCTATGCCCTAGTCATAACAATGCTCCAAGACCGCTGTAATCACAATGCTCCATGTCCCTTTTCATCAGAATGCTCCATGAGACTTGCCATCACAAGTCTCCATGGTCTTCTCATCACAATGTTCCAGGACATTGACATCACCATGATCCATTCACTTGTCATCACAATGCTCCATTACCCCTGTCATCACAATAATCCATGAACATTTTCAGCCCAATGCTCCACGACTTTCTCATCACAATGCTCCATGCCCTTGCCATCACAATGCTCCATTACCCCTGTCATAACAATGCTCCATGACCCTTGCCATCACGATGTTCCATGGCCTTGTCACCACAAGGCTCCATGACCCTTCTCATCACAATGCTCCAAGAACACTGTAATCACAATGTTCTATGCCCCTTTTCATCTCAATGATCCATGAACCCTGTCATCACAATGCACCATGCCCATCATCATAATGCTTCATGCAATTGTCATAACAACGAAATCAAAATGTTCCATGACCTCTGTCATAACAATGTTCCAAACCCTTGTTATCACAATATTCCATAACACTTGTCATCACAATGCCCCAGGATGCTCGTCATCACAATTATCCATGGTCTTCTCATCACAATGCTCCATGAACTTCGTCATCACAAGGCTCAATACACTTGTCATCAACATGCTCCCTGACACATGTTGTCTGTATGCTCCTTGAGCCCTGTCATGACAAGGCTCCATGCCTTTTTCATCACAATGATCCATGCCCTTTTCATCACAATGCTCCAAGTCCCATGTAATCACAATGGTGCATGCCATTGTCATCAGAAAGCTCAATGACGCATGCCATCAGGATGCTCCTTGGACTTCTCCTCACAATCCTCCATGCCCTGGTCTTCACAATGTTCCAGGACCCCTGTAATCACAATGCTCCATTCCCCTTTTAATCAGTATGCTCCATGAGACTTGTCATCACAAGGCTCCATGGTTTTGTCATCACAATGCTCTAGGACCTTGTCATCACAGTGCTTCATGACCTTGTCATCAAAATTTTCAATGGCCCTTGTCATCATAATGCTCCAAACCCTAATCATCACAATGCTCCATTTTCTTTGTCATCACAATCCTCCATTACATTTGGTATCACAAAGCTCCATGCCATTGACATCGCCATGGACCATGACATATGTCATCACAATGATCCCTGACACCTGTCTTCACAATACTCCATGACCTTATCATCACAATGCTCCATGCCCTTGTCATCACAATGCACCATGCCCACTCTCATCACAATAATCTATGAAACTTGTCAGACAAATGCTCCATGCCTCTGTCATCACAATGCTCCATGCCCTTGTCATCACAATGCTCCATGACCCCTGTCATCACAATGCTACATGACTCCAGTCATCATAATGCTTCATAACGTTTGTCATCACAATGGTCCATGCCCGCGTCATCACAAGGCACTGTGACCTTTGTAACCACAATGCTCCATGAACTTTTCATCACAATTCTCTGAGAAACTTGTCATCACAATGCTCCATGTCTTTGTAAGAACAATGCTCCATGACAATTGTCATCACAATGTGCCACGTGCATTTCATCACAACGTTCCAAACCTTGTCATTGCAATGCTCCATAAAACTTGTAATCACAATGGTCCATGCACTTCTCATCAAAATGCTCTCTCACCAGAGATATCACAATGTTCCATCACTAGTCATCACAATACACCCTCATCCTTGTAATCACAATGTTCCATGACACTGTCATCACAATGCTACATCCTCTTATCATCACAATGTTCCATGACCCCTGCCATCACAATGTTCCATAAGCCCTGTCATCAAAATGCTCCATGACCCTTTCCATCACAA
Source organism: Mesoplodon densirostris (assembly GCF_025265405.1). Lineage (NCBI taxonomy): Eukaryota > Metazoa > Chordata > Mammalia > Artiodactyla > Ziphiidae > Mesoplodon > Mesoplodon densirostris. The sequence continues at coordinate 7,672,682 of NW_026778195.1, read as the reverse complement.
AGCTCCAAGAACCCTGTCATCACAATGTTCTATAACCACTGCCATCAAAATGTTCAATTATACTTATTATCAAATTGCTGCATGACGCGGTCATCAAAATGCTCCCTGCCCTTCTCATCAAAATGCTCCATGATTTGTCATCACAAAACTCCAAGACCCTTGGCATCACAATGCTCCATGTCACTGTCATCACAATGCTCCATGAACCATCTCATCACATTGCTCCATGCCCTTGTCGTCACACAGCTCCATGACACTTGTCATCATAATGCTCGATGCCCTTCTCATCACAATGCTCCATGCCCTTGTCATTACAGTCCAGCATGACCCATGTATCACAGTGTTCCTTGCCCTTGTCATCACAATGCTCCATGCACACTCTCATCACAATAATCCATGAAACATTTCAGACCGAAGTTCCATACCCTTCTCATCACAATGCTCCATTACCCCTGTCATAACAATGCACCATGACACCTGCCATCACAATGATCCACGGCCTAGTCATCACAAGGTTCCATGATAATTCTCATCACAATGCTCAAGTCCCCTGATATCACAATGCTCCATGCCCTTGTCATCACAAATCTCCATGACGCATGTCATCAGAATGTTCCATGGCCTTCTCATCACAGTGCTCCATGTCCTTGTCATCAAAATGCTCCAAGACCCTTGTAATCACAATGCTCCATGCCCCATTTCATCTCAGTGCTCCATGAAATCTGTCATCACAATGCTCCAAGACCCTTGTAATCACAATGCTCCATGCCCCTTTTCATCTCAATGCTCCATGAACCCTGTCATCACAATGCACAATGCCCATTATCATAATGCTTCAGGCTATTGTCATCACAATGAAATCAATATTCTGCATGACCTCTGTAATCAAAATGCTCCAAATCCTTGTGATCACAATGTTGCATAACACGTATCATCACAACACCCCATGACGCTCATCATCACAATTATCTATGGTCTTCTCATCACAATGCTCCATGATCTTTGTCATCACAATGCTCAATCCACTTGTCATCACAATGCTCCCTGACCCTTGTCGTCAGTATGCTCCTTGAACCCTGTCATGACAAGTTTCCATGCATTTTTCATCACAATGATCCATGACCATTTCATCACAATGCTCCAAGGTCCCTGTAATCACAATGCTCCATGCCCTTGTCATCACAAAACTCCATGACGCATGTCATCAGAATTCTCCATGGCCTTCTCATCACAATGCTCTATGCCCTAGTCATAACAATGCTCCAAGACACCTGTAATCACAATGCTCCATGCCCCTTTTCATCAGAATGCTCCATGAGACTTGCCATCACAAGTCTCCATGGTCTTCTCATCACAATGATCCAGGACCTTGACATCACCAGGATCCATGCCCTTGTCATCACAATGCTCCATGACCCCTGTCATCACAATAATCCATGAACATTTTCAGCCCAATGCTCCACGACCTTCTCATCACAATGCTCCATTGCCAATATCATCACAATGCTCCATGACCACTGTCATCACAACACTCCATGACACAAGACAACACAATGATCCAGGACTCTTGTCATCACAATGCTCCATTCCTTTGTCGTCACAATGCTACATGACACCTATCATCACAACTCTCCATGAACATTTTCAGCCCAGTGCTCCATGACCCTTGTCATCAAAATGATCCATGCCCTTGTCATCCCAATGCTCCATGACCACTGTATTCACAATGCTCCTTGACGCTTGTCATCACAGTGCTCCATGACACATGTCATCACAATGCTCCATGCCTTTGTCAGCAAAATGCTACATGAACTTGTCATTACAATGCTCTATGCGCTTGTCATCACAATACTCCATTTCCATTGTCATCACAATCCTCCATGAACTTTGGGATCACATTGCTTCATTCCCTTGTCATCACAATGCTCCATGCTCCTTGAAATCAAAATGATCCATTACCTCTGTCATCACAATGCTCCAAACCCTTGTGATCACAATGTTCCATAACAATTGTCATCACAACGCTCCATGATGCCTGTCATCACAATACTCCATGCCCTTTTCTTCACAATGCTCCATGACCTTTGTCACCACAATTCTCAATACACTTGTCATCACAATCCTCCCTGACACTTGTCATCAGAATGCTCCTTGAACCCTGTCAGGAAAAGGCTCCATGCCTTTTTCATCACAATGCCCCATGCCATTTTCATCAGAATGCTCCATGCCATTGTCATCAAAATACTCCACAAGCTTGTCATCAGAATGCTCCATGACCCTTGTCATCACAATTCTCCATGCACTTTTCAGCACAATGCTCCCTGGCCCTTGTCTTCACAATGCTCCAAGCCATTGTCATAACAAGGCTCCATTACATTTGTCATCAGGATCCTCCCTGACACTTGGACTCACAGTGCTCCATGCCATCCTCATCACAATGGGCCATTACATATGTGATCACAATGCTCCCTGACACCTGTCTTCACAATACGGCATGACCTGGTCATCACAATGCTCCATGCCCTTGTCATCACAGTGTGCCATACCAACTCTCATCGCAATACTCCATGAAAGTTATTAGACCAATGTTCCATGTCCTTGTCATCACAATGCTCCATGCCTTTTTTACCACAATGCTCCATGACCCCTGTCATCACAGTGCTCCGTGACTCCAGTCATCACAATGCTTCATGACCTTTGTCATCACAATGGTCCATGCCCTCGTCATCAACAGTCTCTGTGACTATTTTAACCACGATGCTCCATGAACTTTTCATCACAATGCTCTTTGACCCTTGTCATCACAATGCTCTATGACTTTCTCAGCACAATGCTCAATGACCCTTGTCATCACAATGCACCATGCGCTTGTCATCACAGTGCTCCACAACATTGTCATCACAATGCTCCATAAAATTTGTCATCACAATGCTCCATGCACTTCTCATCAAAATGCTCTCTCACCACTGATATCACAATGCTACATCACTATTTGTCACAATACTCCCTCACCCCTGTCATCACAATGTTCCATGACTCCTGTCATCACAATGCTACATGCACTTATCATCACAATGTTCGATGACCCCTGAAATCACAATGTTCCATAACACCTGTCATCAAAATATTCCTTGACACTTTTCATCAAATTGCTCCATGACCCTGTCATCAGAATGCTCCCTGCCCTTCTCATCACAGTGCACAACGCCCTTGCCATCAAAATGCTCCATGACCTTTGTCATCACAAAGATCCATGACCCTTGGCATCACAATGCTCCATGTCATTGTCATCACAGTGCTCCATGAACGCTCTCATCACATTGCTCTATGCCCTTGTCTTCACATAGCTCCATGACACATGTCATCAGAATGCTCCATGGCCTTCTCATCACAATGCTCCAAGCCCTTGCCATCACAATGCTCCATTACCCCTGTCATAACCATGACCCATGACCCCTGCCATCACGATGTTCCATGGCCTTGTCATCACAAGGCTCCATGACCCTTCTTATCACAATGCTCCAAGAACACTGTAATCACAATGCTCTATGCCCCTTTTCATCTCAATGATCCATGAACCCTGTCATCACAATGCACCATGCCCATCATCATAATGCTTCATGCAATTGTCATCACAACGAAATCAAAATGTTCCATGACCTCTGTCATAACAATTCTCCAAACCCTTGTGATCACAATATTCCATAACACTTGTCATCACAATGCCCCAGGATGTTCGTCATCACAATTATCCATGGTCTTCTCATCACAATGCTCCATGACCTTCGTCATCACAATGCTCAATACACTTGTCATCAACATGCTCCCTGACACTTGTTGTCTGTATGCTCCTTGAAACCTGTCATGACAAGGCTCCATGCCTTTTTCATCACAATGATCCATGCCCTTTTAATCACAATGCTCCAAGTCCCATGTAATCACAATGGTACATGCCATTGTCATCACAAAGCTCAATGACGCATGCCATCAGAATGCTCCTTGGTCTTCTCCTCACAATGCTCCATGCCCTTGTCTTCACAATGTTCCATGCCCTTGTCATCACAATGCTCCATGCCCATGTTATCACAATTCTCCATGACCCCTGTCATCACAATGCTCCGTGACTCCAGTCATCACAATGCTTCATGACTTTTGTCATCACAATGGTCCATGCCCTCGTCATCAACCGTCTCTGTGACCTTTTTAACCACAATGCTCCATGAACATTTTCAGCACAATGCTCCATGACCCTTGTCATCACATTACTCCATGCGCTTTTCAGCACAATGCTCCATGACACATGTCATCACAATGCACCATGCGCTTGTCATCACAGTGCTCCACAACATTGTCATCACAATGCTCCATAAAATTTGTCATCACAATGCTCCATGCACTTCTCATCAAAATGGGCTCTCACCACTGATATAACAATGCTACATCACTATTTGTCACAATACTCCCTCACCCCTGTCATCACAATGTTCCATGACTCCTGTCATCACAATGCTACATGCACTTATCATCACAATGTTCGATGACCCCTGCAATCACAATGTTCCATAACACCTGTCATCAAAATATTCCATGACACTTTTCATCAAATTGCTCCATGACCCTGTCATCAGAATGCTCCCTGCCCTTCTCATCACAATGCACAACGCCCTTGCCATCAAAATGCTCCATGACCTTTGTCATCACAATGATCCAAGACCCTTGGCATCACAATGCTCCATGTCATTGTCATCACAATGCTCCATGAACCCTCTCATCACATTGCTCCATGCCCTTGTCATCACACAGCTCCATGACACTTGTCATCACAATGCTCGATGCCCTTCTCATCACAATGCTCCATGCCTTTGTCATTACAGTCCAACATGACCCATGTATCAGAGTGTTCCGTGCCCTTGTCATCACAATGCTCCATGCCCACACTCATCACAATAATCCATGAAATATTTCAGACCAAAGTTCCATACCCTTCTCATCACAATGCTCCATTACCCCTGTCATAACAATGCACCATGACACCTGCCATCACAATGATCCACGGCCTAGTGATCACAAGGTTCCATGATAATTCTCATCACAATGCTCCAGACCCCTGATATCACAATGCTCCATGCCCTTGTCATCACAAAGCTCCATGACGCATGTCATCAGAATGTTCCATGGCCTTCTCATCACAATGCTCCATGCCCTTGTCATCACAATGCTCCAAGACCCTTGTCATCACAATGCTCCATGCCGCATTTCATCTCAATGCTCCATGAAATCTGTCATCACAATGCTCCAAGACCCTTGTAATCACAATGCTCCATGCCGCTTTTCATCTCAATGCTCCATGAACCCTGTCATCACAATGCACCATGCCCATCATCATAATGCTTCAGGCTATTGTCATCACAATGAAATCAATATTCTGCATGACCTCTGTCATCATAATGCTCCAAACCCTTGTGATCACAATGTTGCATAACACGTATCATCACAACACCCCATGACGCTCATCATCACAATTATCCATGGTCTTCTCATCACAATGCTCCATGATCTTTGTCATCACAATGCTCAATACACTTGTCATCACAATGCTCCCTGACCCTTGTCGTCAGTATGCTCCTTGAACCCTGTCATGACAAGTTTCCATGCATTTTTCATCACAATGATCCATGACCATTTCATCACAATGCTGCAAGGTCCCTGTAATCACAATGCTCCATGCCCTTGTCATCCCAAAACTCCAAGACGCATGTCATCAGAATTCTCCATGGCCTTCTCATCACAATGCTCTATGCCCTAGTCATAACAATGCTCCAAGACCCCTGTAATCACAATGCTCCATGCCCCTTTTCATCAGAATGCTCCATGAGACTTGCCATCACATGTCTCCATGGTCTTCTCATCACAATGTTCCAGGACCTTGACATCATCATGATCCATTCCCTTGTCATCACAATGCTCCATGACCCCTGTCATCAAAATAATCCATGAATATTTTCAGCCCAATGTTCCACGACCTTCTCATCACAATGCTCCATTGTCAATATCATCACAATGCTCCATGACCACTGTCACCACAACACTTCATGACACCTGACAACACAATGATCCAGGACACTTGTCATCACAATGCTCCATTCCCTTGTCGTCACAATGCTACATGACACCTGTCAGCACAACTCTCCATGAACATTTTCAGCCCAGTGCTCCATGACCCTTGTCATCACAATGATCCATGCCCTTGTCATCCCAATGCTCCATGACGCCTGTATTCACAATGCTCCTTGAGGCTTGTCATCACAGTGCTCCATGACACATGTCATCACAATGCTCCATGCCTTTGTCAGCAAAATGCTACATGACCTTGTCATTACAATGCTCTATGCGCTTGTCATCACAATACTCCATTTCCATAGTCATCACAATCCTCCATGAACTTTGGGATCACATTGCTTCATGCCCTTGTCATCACAATGCTCTATGCTCCTTGAAATCAAAATGATCCATGACCTCTGTCATCACAATGCTCCAAACCCTTGTGATCACAATGTTCCATAACACTTGTCTTCACAATGCTCCATGATGCCTGTCATCACAATATTCCATGCCCCTTTCATCACAATGCTCGATGACCTTTGTCACCACAATTCTCAATACACTTGTCATCACAATGCTCCCTGACACTTGTCATCAGAATGATCCTTGAACCCTGTCATGAAATGGCTCCATGCCATTTTCATCACAATGCTCCATGCCATTGTCATCTAAATACTACACAAGCTTGTCATCAGAATGCTCCATGACCCTTGTCATCACAATTCTCCATGCACTTGTCAGCACAATGCTCCCTGACCCTTGTCATCACAATGCTCCAAGCCATTGTCATCACAATGCTCCATGACCTTTGTCATCAGAATCCTCCCTGACACTTGGCCTCACAATGCTCCATGCCATCCTTATCACAATGGGCCATTACATATGTGATCACAATGCTCCCTGACACCTGTTTTCACAATACGGCATGACCTGGTCATCACAATTCTCCATGCCCTTGTCATCACAGTGTGCCATTCCAATTCTCATCGCAATACTCCATGAAAGTTGTTAGACCAATGTTCCATGTCCTTGTCATCACAATGCTCCATACACTTGTTATCACAATGCTCCATGACCCCTGTCATCACAATGCTCCGTGACTCCAGTCATCACAATGCCTCATGACCTTTGTCATCACAATGGTCCATGCCCTCGTCATCAACAGTCTCTGTAACCTTTTTAACCACAATGCTCCATGAACTTTTCATCACAATGCTCTTTGACCCTTTTCATCACAATGCACCATGCGCTTGTCATCACAGTGCTCCACAACATTGTCATCACAATGCTCCATAAAATTTGTCATCACAATGCTCCATGCACTTCTCATCAAAATGCTCTCTCACCACTGATATCACAATGCTACATCACTATTTGTCACAATACTCCCTCACCCCTGTCATCACAATGTTCCATGACTCCTGTCATCACAATGCTCCATGCAATTATCATCACAATGTTCGATGACCCCTGAAATCACAATGTTCCATAACACCTGTCATCAAAATGTTCCATGACACTTTTCATCAAATTGCTCCATGACCCTGTCATCAGAATGCTCCCTGCCCTTCTCATCACAATGCACAACGCCCTTGCCATCAAAATGCTCCATGACTTTGTCATCACAAAGATCCATGACACTTGGCATCACAATGCTCCATGTCATTGTCATCACAATGCTCCATGAACGCTATCATCACATTGCTCCATGCCCTTGTCTTCACATAGCTCCATGACACATGTCATCAGAATGCTCCATGGCCTTCTCATCACAATGCCCCAAGCCCTGGCCATCACAATGCTCCATTACCCCTGTCATAACAATGCTCCATGACCCCTGCCATCACGATGTTCCATGGCCTTGTCATCACAAGGCTCCATGACCCTTCTCATCACAATGCTCCAAGAACACTGTAATCACAATGCTCTATGCCCCTTTTCATCTCAATGATCCATGAACCCTGTCATCACAATGCACTATGCCCATCATCATAATGCTTCATGCTATTGTCATAACAACGAAATCAGAATGTTCCATGACATCTGTCATAACAATGTTCCAAACCCTTGTGATCACAATATTCCATAACACTTGTCATCACAATGCCCCAGTATGCTCGTCATCAAAATTATCCATGGTCTTCTCATCACAATGCTCCATGCCTTTTTCAGAACAATGCTCCATGACCCTTGTTATCACAATGTGCCATGTGCTTTTCATCACAATGATCCACAACCTTGTCATCGCTATGCTCCATAAACCTTGTAATCACAATGCTCCATGCACTTCTCATCCAAATGCTCTCTCACATGAGATATCACAATGTTCCATCACTTGTCATCACAATCCTTCCTCACCCCTGTTATCACAATGTTCCATGACCCCTGTCATCACAATGCTACATCCCCTTATCAGCACAATTTTCCATGACCCCTGACATCACAATGTTCCATAACCCCTGTCATCAAAATGCTCCATGACCATTTTCATCCCAAAGCTCTATGACCCCTGGCATCACAATGTTCTATAACCCCTGTCATCAAAATATTACATTACACTTTTCATCAAATTGCTGCATGACCCTGTCATCAAAATGCTCCCTGCCCTTCTCATCACAATGCACCACACACTTGTCATCAAAATGCTCCATGACCATGGTCATCACAAAGCTCCATGACCTTTGGCATCACAATGCTCCATGCCATGGACATCACAATGCTCCATGAACCCTCTCATCACATTGCTCCATGCCCTTGTCATCACAAAGCTCCATGACACTTGTCATCACAATGCTCGATGCCCTTCTCATCACAATGCTCCATGTCCTTGTCATTACAATCCTCCATCACCCATGTATCACAGTATACCGTGCCCTTGTCCTCACAATGCGCCATGCCCACTGTCATCACAATAATCCATGAAACATTTCAGACCAATGCTCAATGCACTTCTCATCACAATGCTCCATTACCTCTGTCAACAATGCTCCATGACCCCTGCCATTACAATGTTCCACGGCCTTGTGATCACAAGACTAAGTGACCATTGTCATCACAATGCTCCAAGACACATGTAATCACAATGCTCCATGCCCTTGTCATCACAGAGCTCCATGACGCATGTCATCAGAATGTTCCATGGCCTTCTCCTCACAATGCTCCATGCCCTTGTCATCACAATGCTCCAAGACACTCGTAATCACAATGCTCCATGCCCCTTTTCATCAGAAGCCTCCATGATATTTGTCATCACAAGTCTCCATGGTCAACTCATCACAATGCTCCAAGACCTTGTCATCACCATGCTCCATTCCCTTGTCATCACAATGCTCCATGACTCCTGTCATCACAATACTCCATGAACATTTTCAGCCCAATGCTCCATGACCTTCTCATCACAATGCTCCATGACCAATATCATCACAATGCTCCATGACCACTGTCATCACAACACTCCATGACACCTGACAACACAATGATCCGGGACTCTTGTCATCACAATGCTCCAAGACCCCTGTAATCACAATGCTCCATGACCCCTGTCATCACAATACTCCATGAACATTTTCAGCCCAATGCTCCATGACCCTTGTCATCACAATGATCCATGCCCTTGTCATCCCAATGTTCCATGACCCCTGTATTCACAGTGCTCCGTGACGCTTGTCATCACAGTGCTCCATGACACCTGTCATCACAATGCTCCATGCCTTTGTCAGCAAAATGCTACATGACCTTGTCATTACAATGCTCTATGCGATTGTCATCACAATATTCGATTACCATTGTCATCACAATCCTCCATGAACCTTGGGATCACATTGCTTCATGCCCTTGTCATCACAATGCTACATGCTCCTTGAAATCAAAATGATCCATGACCTCTGTCATCACAATGCTCCAAACCCTTGTGATCACAATGTTCCATAACACTTGTCCTCACAACGCTCCAAGATGCCTGTCATCACAATATTCCATACACTTTTCATCACAATTCTCCATGACCTTTGTCATCACAATTCTCAATACACTTTTCATCACAGTGCTCCCTGACACTTGTCGTCAGTATTCTCCATGAACCCTGTCATGTCAAGGCTCCATGCCTTTTTCATCACAATGATCCATGCCCTTTTCATCACAATGCTCCAAGACCCCTGTAATCACAATGCTCCATGCCCTTGCCATCCAAAGCTCCATGACGCATGTCATCAGAATGTTCCATGGACTTCTCATCACAATGCTCCCTGCTCTTGTCATCACAAAACACTAAGACCCCTGTAATCACAATGCTCCATGCCCCTTTTCATCTCAATGCTCCTATGAACCCTGTCAGCACAATTAACAATGCCCATCATCATAATGTTTCAGGCAATTGTCATCACAATCAAATCAAAATGCTCCATGACCTCTGTCATCACAATGCTCAAAATCCTGGTGATCACAGTGTTGCATAACTCTTATCATCACAACACCCCATGACGCTCATCATCACAATGATCCATGGTGGTCTCATCACAAGGCTCCATGACCTTTGTCATCAAAATTCTCAATAAACTTGTCATCACAATGCTCACTGACACTTGTCGTCAGAATGCTCCTTGAACCCTGTCACAAAAAGGCTCCATGTCTTTTTCATCACAAAGCCACATGCCGTTTTCATCCCAATGCTGCATGCCATTGTCATCAAAATACACCACAGGCTTGTTATCAGAATGCTCCATGACCCTTGTCATCACAATTCTCCATGCACTTGTCAGCACAATGCTCCCTGACCCTTGTCATCACAATGCTCCAAGCCATTGTCATCACAATGCTCCATTACCACTGTCATCAGAATCCTCCATGACACTTGGCATCACAATGTTCCATACCATTGTCATCAAAATACTCCACAAGCTTGTCATCAGAATGCTCCCGGACCCTTGTCATCACAATGCTCCATTAACTTTCTCATCAGAATCCTCCATGACACTTGGCATCACAGTGCTACATGCCATTGTCATCACAATGGGCCATTACATATGTCATCACAATGCTCCCTGACACTTATCTTCACAATACTGCATGACCTGGTCATCACAATGCTCCATGCCCTTGTCATCACAATAGGCCATTCCAAATGTCATCGCAACAAACCATGAAAGTGATTAGACCAATGTTCCATGCCCTTGTCATCACAATGCTCCATGCCCTTGTTATCACAATGCTCCATGACCCCTGTCATCACAATGCTCCGTTACTCCAGTCATCACAATGCTTCATGAACTTTGTCATCACAGTGGTCCATGCCCTCACCATCAACAGTCTCTGTGACCTTTTTAACCCCAATGCTCCATGAACTTTTCATCACAATGCTCTTTGACCCTTGTCATCACAATGCTTTATGCCTTTCTCAGCACAATGCTCCATGACCCTGGTCATCACAATGCTCCATGCCCCTTTTCATCTCAATGATCCCTGAACCCTGTCATCACAGTGCACGATGCCCATCATCATAATACTTCAGTCTATTGTCATCACAATGAAATTAATATTCTCCATGACCTCTGACATCATAATGCTACAAACCCTTGTGATCACAATGTTCCATAAAACTTATCATCACAGCACCCCATGAGGCTCATCATCACAATTATCCATGGTCTTATCATCACAATGCTCCATGATCTTTGTCATCACGATGCTCAATACACTTTTCATCACAATGCTCCCTGACACTTGTCGTCAGTATGCTCCATGAACCCTGTCATGACAAGGCTCCATGCCTTTATCATCACAATGATCCATGCCTTTTCATCGCAATGCTCCAAGACCCCTGCAATCACAATGCTCCATGCACTTCTCATCCAAATGCTCTCTCACATGAGATATCACAATGTTCCATCACTAGTCATCACATTCCTCCCTCAACCCTGTTATCACAATGTTCCATGACCTCTGTTATCACAATGCTACATCCCCTTATCAGCACAATGTTCCATGACCCCTGACATCACAATGTTCCATAACCGATGTCATCAAAATGCTCCATGACCCTTTTCATCCCAAAGCTCCATGACCCCTGGAATCACAGTGTTCTATAACCACTGTCATCAAAATGTTCCATTGCACTTTTCATCAAATTGCTGCATGACCCTGTCATCAAAATGCTCCCTGCCCTACTCATAACAATGCACCACACGCTGGTCATCAAAATGCTCCATGACCTTTGTCATCACAAAGCTCCATGACCCTTGGCATCACAATGCTCCATGTCATTGTCATCACAATGCTCCATGAAACCTCTCTTCACATTGCTCCATGCCCTTGTCATCACAAATCTCCATGACACTTGTCATCACAATGCTCGATTGCCTTCTCATCATAATGCTCCAAGTCCTTGTCATTACAATCCTCCATGACCCATGTATCACAGTGTACCGTGCCCTGGTCATCACAATGCTCCATGCCCACTCTCATCAAAATAATCCATGAAACATTTCAGACCAATGCTCAATGCCCTTCTCATCACAATGCTCCATTACCTCTATCAACAATGCTCCATGCCCCCTGCCATCACAATGTTCCACGGACTTGTGATCACAAGGCTCCATGACCATTGTCATCACAATGCTCCAAGACCCATGTAATCACAATGCTCCATGCCCTAGTCATCACAAAGCTCCATGACACATGTCATCAGAATGTTCCATGGCCATCTCCTCACAATGTTCCATGCCCTTTTCATCACAGTGCTCCAAGACACTCGTAATCACAATGCTCCATGCCCCTTTTCATCAGAAGGCTCCATGATATTTGTCATCACAAGTCTCCATGGTCAACTCATCACAATGCTCCAAGAACTTGTCATCACCATGCTCCATTCCCTTGTCATCACAATGCTCCCTGACACTTGACGTCAGTATGCTCCATGAACTTTGTCATGACAAGGCTCCATGCCTTTTTCATCACAATGATCCATGCCCTTTTCATCACAGTTCTCCAAGACCACTGTAATCATAATGCTCCTTGCCCTTGTCATCACAAAGCTCCATGATGCATATCATCAGAATGTTCCATGCACTTCTCATCACAATACTCCATGCCCTTGTCATCGCAATGCTCCAAGACCCATGTAATCACAATGCTCCATGCCCCTTTTCATCTCAATGCTCCATGAACACTGTCATAACAATGCACCATGCCCATCATCATAATGCTTCAGGCTATTGTCATCACAGTGAAATCAAAATGCTCCATGACCTTTGTCATCACAAAGCTCCATGACCCTTGGCATCACAATGCTCCATGTCATTGTCATCACAATGCTCCATGAAACCTCTCTTCACATTGCTCCATGTTCTTGTCATCACAAATCTCCATGACACTTGTCATCACAATTCTCGATGCCCTTCTCATCATAATGCTCCATGTCCTTCTCATTACAATCCTCCATGACCCATGTATCACAGTGTACCGTGCCCTTGTCATCAAAATGCTCCATGCCCACTCTCATCACAATAATCCATGAAACATTTCAGACCAATGCTCAATGCCCTTCTTATCACAATACTCCATTACCTCTATCAACAATGCTCCATGACCCCTGCTATCACAATGTTCCATGGCCTTCTCTTCACAATGCTCGATGCCCTTGTCATCACAATGCTCCATACCCTTGTAATCACAATGCTCCATGCCCCTTTTCATCAGAATGCTCCATGAGACTTGTCATCACAAGTCTCCATGGTCATCTCATCACAGTGCTCCAAGACCTTGTCATCACCATGCTCCATTCCCTGGTCATCACAATGCTCCATGACCCCTCACATCACAAGGCTCCATGACCCTTCTCATCACAATACTCCAAACCCCTGTAATCACAATGCTCCATGCCCCTTTTCATCACAATGCTCCATGAACCCTGTCATCACAATGAACAATGCCCATCATCATAATGCTTCAGGCTATTGTCATCACAATGAAATCAAAATGCTCCATGACCTCTGTCATCACAATGCTCCAAACCCTGGTGATCACAATGTTGCATAACACTTATCATCACAAAACCCCATGACGCTAATCATCACTATTATCCATGGTCTTCTCATCACAAGGCTCCATGACCTTTGTCATCACAATTCTCAATACTCTTTTCATCACAATGCTCCCTGACACTTGTCGTCAGTATGCTCCATGAACTCTGTCATGACAAGGCTCAATGCCTTTTTCATCACAATGATCCATGCCCTTTTCATCACAGTGCTCCAAGACCCCTGTAATCATAATGCTCCTTGCCCTTGTCATCACAAAGCTCCATGATGCATAACATCAGAATGTTCCATGCACTTCTCATCACAATGCTCCATGCCCTTGTCATCACAATGCTCCAAGACCCCTGTAATCACAATGCTCCATGCCCCTTTTCATCTCAATGCTCTATGAACACTGTCATAACAATGCACCATGCCCATCATCATAATGCTTCAGGCTATTGTCATCACAGTGAAATCAAAATGCTCCATGACCTCTGTCATCACAATGCTCCAAACCCTGGTGATCACAATGTTGCAAAACACTTATCATCACAACACCCCATGACGCTCATCATCACAATTATCCATGGTCTTCTCATCACAATGCTCCATGACCTTTGTCATCACAATTCTCAATACACTTGTCATCACAATGCTCCCTGACACTTGTCGTCAGAATGCACCTTGAACCCTGTGACGAAAAGGCTCCATGCCTTTTTCATCACAAAGCCCCATGCTGTTTTCATCCCAAAGCTCCATGCCATTGTCATCAAAATACTACACAAGCTTGTCATCAGAATGCTCCATGACCCTTGTCATCACAATTCTCCATGCACTTGTCAGCACAATGCTCCCTGACCCTTGTCATCACAATGATCCAAGCCATTGTCATCACAATGCTCCATTACCTTTGTCATTAGAATCCTCCATGACACTTGGAATCACAATGCTCCAAGCCATTGTCATCACAATGGGCCATTACATATGTAATCACAATGCTCCCTGACACCTCTCTTCACAATACTGCATGATCTGGTCATCACAATGCTCCATGCTCTTGTCTTCATAATGCGCCATTCCAACTGTCATCACAATAATCCATGAAACTTATTAGACCAATGGTCCATGCCCTTGTCATCACATTGCTCCATGCTCTTGTTATCACAATGTTTAAGACCCCTGTAATCAGAATGCCCCATGCCCCTTTTCATCAGTATGCTCCATGAGACTTGTCATCGCAAGGCTCCATGGTTTTCTCATCACAATGCTCCAGGACCTTGTCATCACAATGGTTCACGACATTGTCATGAAAATTCTCAATGGCCCTTGTCTTCATAATGATCCAAGCCCTGGTCATCACAGTGCTCCATTATATTTGTCATCACAATCCTCCCTTGCATTTGGCATCACTATGCTCCATGCTATTGTCATCGCAATGGACCATGACATATTTCATCACAATGCCCCCGACACCTGTCTTCACAATACTCCATGCCCTTGTCATCACAATGCTCCATGCCCTGGTCATCACAATGCACCATGTCCACTGTCATCACAATAATCTATGAAACTTGTAAGACCAATGCTCCATGCCCCTGTCATAACAATGCTCCATGACCTTGTCATCACAATGCTCCATGACCCCTGTCATCACAATACTCCATGTACATTTTCAGCCCAATGCTCCATGACACTTGTCATCAGAATGATCCATGCACTTGTCATCCCAATGTTCCATGACGCTTGTAATCACAGTGCTCCATGACATCTGTCATCACAGTGCTCCATGCCTTTGTCAGCAAAATGCTATATGACCTTGTCATTACAATGCTCTATGTGCATGTCATCACAATACTCCATTACCATTGTCATCACAATCCTCCAGGAACCTTGGGATCACATTGCTTCAGGCCCTTGTCATCAAAATGCTCCATGATCCTTGAAATCAAAATGATCCATGACCTCTGTCATCACAATGCTCCAAACCCTTGTGATCAAAATGTTCAATAACACTTGTCTTCACAACACTCCATGATGCCTGTCATCACAATACTCCATGCCCTTTTCATCACAATGCTCCATGAACTTTGTCATCACAATTCTCCATACACTTGTCATCAAAATGCTCCCTGACACTTGTCGTCAGAATGCTCCTTGAACTGTGTCACGAAAAGGCTCCATGCCATTTTCATCACAAATCCACATGCCTTTTTCATCCCAGTGCTCCATGCCATTGTCATCAAAATACTCCACAAGCTTGTCATCAGAATGCTCCATGACGCTTGTCATCACAATTCTCCGTGCACTTGTCAGCAAAATGCTCCCTGACCCTTATCATCACAATGCTCCAAGCCATTGTCATCACAATGCTCCATTACCTTTGTCATCAGAATCCTCCATGACACTTGGCATCACAATGCTCCATGCCATTGTCATCACAATGGGCCATTACATATGTCATCACAATGCTCCCTGACACCTCTCTTCACAATACTGCATAACCTGGTCATCACAATGCTCCATGCCCTTGTCATCACAATGTGCCATTCCAACTCTCATCACAATAATCCATGAAACTTATTAGACCAATGCTCCTTGCCCTTGTTATCACAATGTTCCAAGACCCCTGTAATCAGAATGCTCCATGCCCCTTTTCATCAGAATGCTCCATATGACATGTCATCAGAAGGCTCCATGGATTTCTCATCAAAATGCTCCATGACCTTTGTCATCACAATTCTCCAAGACCCATGTAATCACAATGCTTCATGCCCCTGTCATCGCAATGGACCATGACATTTGGCATCACAATGCTCCATGCCATTGTCTTTGAAATTGACCATAACATATGTCATCACAATGCCCCCTTACACCTGTTTTCACAATACTCCATGCCCTTGTCATCACAATGCTCCATGCCCTTGTCATCACAATGCACCATGTCCAATGTCATCACAATAATCTATTAAATTTGTCAGAGCAAAGCTCCATGCCCCTGTCATCACAATGTTCCATGCCCTTGTCATCACAATGCTCCATGACCCTTGTCATCACAATGCTCCGTGACTCCAGTCATCACAATGCTCCATAACGTTTGTCATCACAACGGTCCATGCCTGCATCATCGCAAGGCTCTGTGACCTTTGTAACCACAATGCTCCATGAACTTTTCATCACAATTCTCCGTGGCCCTTGTCATCACAAGGCTCCATGCCTTTTTCAGAACAATGCTCCATGACCCTTGTCATCACAATGTGCCATGTGCTTTTCATCACAATGATCCACAACCTTGTCATCGCTATGCTCCATAAACCTTGTAATCACAATGCTCCATGCACTTCTCATCCAAATGCTCTCTCACATGAGATATCACAATGTTCCATCACTTGTCATCACAATCCTCCCTCACCCCTGTTATCAAAATGTTCCATGACCCCTGTCATCACAATGCTACATCCCCTTATCAGCACAATTTTCCATGACCCCTGACATCACAATGTTCCATAACCCCTGTCATCAAAATGCTCCATGACCATTTTCATCCCAAAGCTCTATGACCCCTGGCATCACAATGTTCTATAACCCCTGTCATCAAAATATTACATTACACTTTTCATCAAATTGCTGCATGACCCTGTCATCAAAATGCTCCCTGCCCTTCTCATCACAATGCACCACACACTTGTCATCAAAATGCTCCATGACAATGGTCATCACTAAGCTCCATGACCCTTGGCATCACAATGCTCCATGCCATGGACATCACAATGCTCCATGTTTTTGTCATTATATTCCTCCATCACCCATGTATCACAGTGTACCGTGCCCTTGTCATCACAATGTGCCATGCCCACTGTCATCACAATAATCCATGAAATATTTCAGACCAATGCTCAATGCACTTCTCATCACAATGCTCCATTACCACTGTCAACAATGCTCCATGACCCCTGCCATCACAATGTTCCACGGCCTTGTGATCACAAGACTCAATGACCATTGTCATCACAATGCTCCAAGACCCATGTAATCACAATGCTCCATGCCCTTGTCATCACAGAGCTCCATGACGCATGTCATCAGAATGTTCCATGGCCTTCTCCTCACAATGCTCCATGCCCTTGTCATCACAATGCTCCAAGACACTCGTAATCACAATGCTCCATGCCCCTTTTCATCAGAAGGCTCCATGATATTTGTCATCACAAGTCTCCATGGTCAACTCATCACAATGCTCCAAGACCTTGTCATCACCATGCTCCATTCCCTTGTCATCACAATGCTCCATGACTCCTGTCATCACAATACTCCATGAACATTTTCAGCCCAATGCTCCATGACCTTCTCATCACAATGCTCCATGACCAATATCATCACAATGCTCCATGACCACTGTCATCACAACACTCCATGACACCTGACAACACAATGATCTGGGACTCTTGTCATCACAATGCTCCAAGACCCCTGTAATCACAATGCTCCATGACCCCTGTCAACACAATACTCCATGAACATTTTCAGCCCAATGCTCCATGACCCTTGTCATCACAATGATCCATGCCCTTGTCATCCCAATGTTCCATGACCCCTGTATTCACAGTGCTCTGTGACGCTCGTCATCACAGTGCTCCATGACACCTGTCATCACAATGCTCCATGCCTTTGTCAGCAAAATGCTACATGACCTTGTCATTACAATGCTCTATGCGATTGTCATCACAATACTCGATTACCATTGTCATCACAATCCTCCATGAACCTTGGGTTCACATTGCTTCATGCCCTTGTCATCACAATGCTCCATGCTCCTTGAAATCAAAATGATCCATGACCTCTGTCATCACAATGCTCCATACCCTTGTGATCACAATGTTCCATAACACTTGTCCTCACAACGCTCCAAGATGCCTGTCATCACAATATTCCATACACTTTTCATCACAATTCTCCATGCCCTTTGTCATCACAATTCTCAATACACTTTTCATCACAGTGCTCCCTGACACTTGTCGTCAGTATGCTCCATGAACCCTGTCATGACAAGGCTCCATGCCTTTTTCATCACAATGATCCATGCCGTTTTCATCACAATGCTCCAAGACCCCTGTAATCACAATGCTCCATGCCCTTGCCATCCAAAGCTCCATGACGCATGTCATCAGAATGTTCCATGGACTTCTCATCACAATGCTCCCTGCACTTGTCATCACAAAGCACTAAGACCCCTGTAATCACAATGCTCCATGCCCCTTTTCATCTCAATGCTCCTATGAACCCTGTCAGCACAATGAACAATGCCCATCATCATAATGCTTCAGGCAATTGTCATCACAATCAAATCAAAATGCTCCATGACCTCTGTCATCACAATGCTCAAAATCCTGGTGATCACAATGTTGCATAACTCTTATCATCACAACACCCCATGACGCTCATCATCACAATGATCCATGGTCGTCTCATCACAAGGCTCCATGACCTTTGTCATCAAAATTCTCAATAAACTTGTCATCACAATGCTCGCTGACACTTGTCGTCAGAATGCTCCTTGAACCCTGTCACAAAAAGGCTCCATGTCTTTTTCATCACAAAGCCACTTGCCGTTTTCATCCCAATGCTGCATGCCATTGTCATCAAAATACACCACAGGCTTGTTATCAGAATGCTCCATGACCCTTGTCATCACAATTCTCCATGCACTTGTCAGCACAATGCTCCCTGACCCTTGTCATCACAATGCTCCAAGCCATTGTCATCACAATGCTCCATTACCACTGTCATCAGAATCCTCCATGACACTTGGCATCACAATGCTCCATGCCATTGTCATCACAATGCTCCATGTCTTTGTCAGCAAAATGCTAAATGACCTTGTCATTACAATCCTCTATGCGCTTGTCATCACAATACTCCATTTCCATTGTCATCACAATCCTCCATCAACCTTGGGATCACATTGCTTCATGCCCTTGTCATCACAATGCTCCATGCTCCTTGAAATCAAAATTATCCATGACCTCTGTCATCACAATGCTCCAAACCCTTGTGATCACATTGTTCCATAACACTTGTCATCACAACGCTCCATGATGCCTGTCATCACAATACTCCATGCCCTTTTCATCACAATGCTCCATGACCTTAGTCACCACAATTCTCAATACACTTGTCATCACAATGCTCCCTGACACTTGTCATCAGAATGCTCCTTGAAACCCATCACGAAAAGGCTCCATGCCTTTTTCATCACAATGCCCCATGCCATTTTCATCACAATGTTCCATACCATTGTCATCAAAATACTCCACAAGCTTGTCATCAGAATGCTCCCGGACCCTTGTCATCACAATGCTCCATTACCTTTGTAATCAGAATCCTCCATGACACTTGGCATCACAGTGCTACATGCCATTGTCATCACAATGGGCCATTACATATGTCATCACAATGCTCCCTGACACTTATCTTCACAATACTGCATGACCTGGTCATCACAATGCTCCATGCCCTTGTCATCACAATAGGCCATTCCAAAAGTCATCGCAACAAACCATGAAAGTGATTAGACCAATGTTCCATGCCCTTGTCATCACAATGCTCCATGCCCTTGTTATCACAATGCTCCATGACCCCTGTCATCACAATGCTCCGTTACTCCAGTCATCACAATGCTTCATGAACTTTGTCATCACAGTGGTCCATGCCCTCACCATCAACAGTCTCTGTGACCTTTTTAACCCCAATGCTCCATGAACTTTTCATCACAATGGTCTTTGACCCTTGTCATCACAATGATCTATTCCTTTCTCAGCACAATGCTCCATGACCCTGGTCATCACAATGCTCCATGCCCCTTTTCATCTCAATGCTCCCTGAACCCTGTCATCACAGTGCACGATGCCCATCATCATAATACTTCAGTCTTTTGTCATCACAATGAAATTAATATTCTCCATGACCTCTGACATCATAATGCTACAAACCCTTGTGATCACAATGTTCCATAAAACTTATCATCACAGCACCCCATGACGCTCATCATCACAATTATCCATGGTCTTATCATCACAATGCTCCATGATCTTTGTCATCACGATGCTCAATACACTTTTCATCACAATGCTCCCTGACACTTGTCGTCAGTATGCTCCATGAACCCTGTAATGACAAGGCTCCATGCCTTTATCATCACAATGATCCATGCCTTTTCATCACAATGTTCCAAGACACCTGCAATCACAATGCTCCATGCACTTCTCATCCAAATGCTCTCTCACATGAGATATCACAATGTTCCATCACTAGTCATCACATTCCTCCCTCAACCCTGTTATCACAATGTTCCATGACCCCTGTTATCACAATGCTACATCCCCTTATCAGCACAATGTTCCATGACCCCTGACATCACAATGTTCCATAACCACTGTCATCAAAATGCTCCATGACCCTTTTCATCCCAAAGCTCCATGACCCCTGGAATCACAGTGTTCTCTAACCCCTGTCATCAAAATGTTCCATTGCACTTTTCATCAAAGTGCTGCATGACCCTGTCATCAAAATGCTCCCTGCCCTACTCATAACAATGCACCACACGCTGGTCATCAAAATGCTCCATGACCTTTGTCATCACAAAGCTCCATGACCATTGGCTTCACAATGCTCCATGTCATTGTCATCACAATGCTCCATGAAAACTCTCTTCACATTGCTCCATGCCCTTGTCATCACAAATCTCCATGACACTTGTCATCACAATGCTCGATGCCCTTCTCATCATAATTCTCCATGTCCTTGTCATTACAATCCTCCATGACCCATGTATCACAGTGTACCGTGCCCTTGTCATCACAATGCTCCATGCCCACTCTCATCACAATAATCCATGAAACATTTCAGACCAATGCTCAATGCCCTTCTCATCAAAATGCTCCATTACCTCTATCAACAATGCTCCATGACCCCTGCCATCACAATGTTCCACGGCCTTGTGATCACAAGGCTCCATGACCATTGTCATCACAATGCTCCAAGACACATGTAATCACAATGCTCCATGCCCTTGTCATCACAAAGCTCCATGACACATGTCATCAGAATGTTCCATGGCCATCTCCTCACAATGCGCCTTGCCCTTGTCATCACAATGCTCCAAGACACTCGTAATCACAATGCTCCATGCCCCTTTTCATCAGAAGGCTCCATGATATTTTTCATCACAAGTCTCCATGGTCAACTCATCACAATGCTCCAAGACCTTGTCATCACCATGCTCCATTCCCTTGTCATCACAATGCTCCCTGACACTTGTCGTCAGTATGCTCCATGAACTCTGTCATGACAAGGCTCCATGCCTTTTTCATCACAATGATCCATGCCCTTTTCATCACAGTTCTCCAAGACCACTGTAATCATAATGCTCCTTGCCCTTGTCATCACAAAGCTCCATGATGCATATCATCAGAATGTTCCATGCACTTCTCATCACAATGCTCCATGCCCTTGTCATCACAATGCTCCCAGACCCATGTAATCACAATGCTCCATGCCCCTTTTCATCTCAATGCTCCATGAACACTGTCATAACAATGCACCATGCCCATCATCATAATGCTTCAGGCTATTGTCATCACAGTGAAATCAAAATCCTCCATGACCTTTGTCATCACAAAGCTCCATGACCCTTGGCATCACAATGCTCCATGTCATTGTCATCACAATGCTCCATGAAACCTCTCTTCACATTGCTCCATGTCCTTGTCATCACAAATCTCCATGACACTTGTCATCACAATGCTCGATGCCCTTCTCATCATAATGCTCCATGTCCTTGTCATTAAATCCTCCATGACCCATGTATCACAGTGTACCGTGCCCTTGTCATCACAATGCTCGATGCCCACTCTCATCACAATAATCCATGAAACATTTCAGACCAATGCTCAATGCCCTTCTCATCACATTGCTCCATTACCTCTATCAACAATGCTCCATGACCCCTGCCATCACAATGTTCCACGGCCTTGTGATCACAAGGCTCCATGACCATTGTCATCACAATGCTCCAAGAGCCATGTAATCACAATGCTCCATGCCCTTGTCATCACAAAGCTCCATGACACATGTCATCAGAATGTTCCATGGTCTTCTCCTCACAATGCTCCATGCCCTTGTCATCACAATGCTCCATACCCTCGTAATCACAATGCTCCATGCCCATTTTCATCAGAATGCTCCATGAGACTTGTCATCACAAGTCTCCATGGTCATCTCATCACAATGCTCCAAGACCTTGTCATCACCATGCTCCACTCCCTGGTCATCACAATGCTCCATGACCCCTGTCATCACAAGGCTCCATGACCCTTCTCATCACAATGCTCCAAACTCACGTAATCACAATGCTCCATGCCCCTTTTCATCACAATGCTCCATGAACCCTGTCATCACAATGAACCATGCCCATCATCATAATGCTTCAGGCTATTGTCATCACAATGAAATCAAAATGCTCCATGACCTCTGTCATCACAATGCTCCAAACCCTGGTGATCACAATGTTGCATAACACTTATCATCACAAAACCCTATGACGCTAATCATCACTATTATCCATGGTCTTCTCATCACAAGGCTCCATGACCTTTGTCATCACAATTCTCAATACTCTTTTCAACACAATGCTCCCTGACACTTGTCGTCAGTATGTTCCATGAACTCTGTCATGACACGGCTCCATGCCTTTATCATCACAATGATCCATGCCCTTTTCATCACAGTGCTCCAAGACCACTGTAATCATAATGCTCCTTGCCCTTGTCATCACAAAGCTCCATGATGCATATCATCAGAATGTTCCATGCACTTCTCATCACAATGCTCCATGCCCTTGTCATCACAATGCTCCAAGACCCCTGTAATCACAATGCTCCATGCCCCTTTTCATCTCAATGCTCCATGAACACTGTCATAACAATGTACCATACCCATCATCATAATGCTTCAGGCTCTTGTCATCACAGTGAAATCAAAATGCTCCATGACCTCTGTCATCACAATGCTCCAAACCCTGGTGATCACAATGTTGCAAAACACTTATCATCACAACACCCCATGACGCTCATCATCACAATTATCCATGGTCTTCTCATCACAATGCTCCATGACCTTTGTCATCACAATTCTCAATACACTTGTCATCACAATGCTCCCTGACACTTGTTGTCATAATGCACCTTGAACCCTGTGACGAAAAGGCTCCATGCCTTTTTCATCACAAAGCCCCATGCTGTTTTCATCCCAAAGCTCCATGCCATTGTCATCAAAATACTCCACAAGCTTGTCATCAGAATGCTCCATGACCCTTGTCATCACAATTCTCCATTCACTTGTCAGCACAATTCTCCCTGACCCTTGTCATCACAATGATCCAAGCCATTGTCATCACAATGCTCCATTACCTTTGTCACTAGAATCCTCCATGACACTTGGAATCACAATGCTCCAAGCCATTGTCATCACAATGGGCCATTACATATGTAATCACAATGCTCCCTGACACCTCTCTTCACAATACTGCATGATCTGGTCATCACAATGCTCCATGCTCTTGTCTTCATAATGCACAATTCCAACTGTCATCACAATAATCCATGAAACTTATTAGACCAATGGTCCATGCCCTTGTCATCACATTGCTCCATGCTCTTTTTATCACAATGTTTAAGTCCCCTGTAATCAGAATGCCCCATGCCCCTTTTCATCAGTATGCTCCATGAGACTTGTCATCGCAAGGCTCCATGGTTTTCTCATCACAATGCTCCAGGACCTTGTCATCACAATGGTTCACGACATTGTCATGAAAATTCTCAATGGCCCTTGTCTTCATAATGCTCCAAGCCCTAGTCATCACAGTGCTCCATTATATTTGTCATCACAATCCTCCCTTGCATTTGGCATCACTATGCTCCATGCTATTGTCATCGCAATGGACCATGACATATTTCATCACAATGCCCCCTGACACCTGTCTTCACAATACTCCATGCCCTTGTCATCACAATGCTCCATGCCCTGGTCATCACAATGCACCATGTCGACTGTCATCACAATAATCTATGAAATTTGTAAGACCAATGCTCCATGCCCCTGTCATAACAATGCTCCATGACCTTGTCATCACAATGCTCCATGACCCCTGTCATCACAATACTCCATGTACATTTTCAGCCCAGTGCTCCATGACCCTTGTCATCACAATGATCCATGCACTTGTCATCCCAATGTTCCATGACGCTTGTAATCACAGTGCTCCATGACATCTGTCATCACAGTGCTCCATGCCTTTGTCAGCAAAATGCTACATGACCTTGTCATTACAATGCTCTATGCGATTGTCATCACAATACTCCATTACCATTGTCATCACAATCCTCCAGGAACCTTGGTATCACATTGCTTCAGGCCCTTGTCATCAAAATGCTCCATGCTCCTTGAAATCAAATTGATCCATGACCTCTGTCATCACAATGCTCCAAACCCTTGTGATCAAAATGTTCAATAACACTTGTCCTCACAACGCTCCATGATGCCTGTCATCAAAATACTCCATGCCCTTTTCATCACAATGCTCCATGAACTTTGTCATCACAATTCTCCATACACTTGTCATCAAAATGCTCCCTGACACTTGTCGTCAGAATGCTCCTTGAACTGTGTCACGAAAAGGCTCCATGCCATTTTCATCAGAAATCCACATGCCGTTTTCATCCCAGTGCTCCATGCCATTGTCATCAAAATACTCCACAAGATTGTCATCAGAATGCTCCATGACGCTTGTCATCACAATTCTCCGTGCACTTGTCAGCAAAATGCTCCCTGACCCTTATCATCACAATGTTCCAAGCCATTGTCATCACAATGCTCCATTACCTTTGTCATCAGAATCCTCCATGACACTTGGCATCACAATGCTCCATGCCATTGTCATCACAATGGGCCATTACATATGTCATCACAATGCTCCCTGACACCTCTCTTCACAATACTGCATAACCTGGTCATCACAATGCTCCATGCCCTTGTCATCACAATGTGCCATTCCAACTCTCATCACAATAATCCATGAAAATTATTAGACCAATGCTCCTTGCCCTTGTTATCACAATGTTCCAAGACCCCTGTAATCAGAATGCTCCATGCCCCTTTTCATCAGAATGCTCCATATGACATGTCATCAGAAGGCTCCATGGATTTCTCATCACAATGCTCCATGACCTTTGTCATCACAATGCTCCAAGACCCATGTAATCACAATGCTTCATGCCCCTGTCATCGCAATGGACCATGACATTTGGCATCACAATACTCCATGCCATTGTCTTTGAAATTGTCCATGACATATGTCATCACATTGCCCCCTTACACCTGTTTTCACAATACTCCATGCCCTTGTCATCACAATGCTCCATGCCCTTGTCATCTCAATGCACCATGTCCAATGTCATCACAATAATCTATTAAACTTGTCAGACCAATGCTCCATGCCCCTGTCATCACAATGTTCCATGCCCTTGTCATCACAATGCTCCATGACCCTTGTCATCAAAATGCTCCGTGACTCCAGTCATCACAATGCTTCATAACGTGTGTCATCACAACGGTCCATGCCTGCGTCATCGCAAGGCTCTGTGACCTTTGTAAGCACAATGCTCCATGAACTTTTCATCACAATTCTCCGTGGCCCTTGTCATCACAATGCTCCATGCCTTTTTCAGAACAATGCTCCATGACCCTTGTCATCACAATGTGCCATGTGCTTTTCATCACAATGATCCACAACCTTGTCATCGCTATGCTCCATAAACCTTGTAATCACAATTCTCCATGCACTTCTCATCCAAATGCTCTCTCACATGAGATATCACAATGTTCCATCACTTGTCATCACAATCCTACCTCACCCCTGTTATCACAATGTTCCATGACCCCTGTCATCACAATGCTACATCCCCTTATCAGCACAATTTTCCATGATCCTGACATCACAATGTTCCATAACCCCAGTCATCAAAATATTACATTACACTTTTCATCAAATTGCTGCATGACCATGTCATCAAAATGCTCCCTGCCCTTCTCATCACAATGCACCACACACTTGAAATCAAAATGCTCCATGACCATGGTCATCACTAAGCTCCATGACCCTTGGCATCACAATGCTCCATGCCATGGACATCACAATGCTCCATGAACCCTCTCATCACATTGCTCCATGCACTTGTCATCACAAAGCTCCATGACACTTGTCATCACAATGCTCGATGCCCTTCTCATCACAATGCTCCATGTCCTTGTCATTACAATCCTCCATCACCCATGTATCACAGTGTACCGTGCCCTTGTCATCACAGTGCGCCATGCCCACTGTCATCACAATAATCCATGAAACATTTCAGACCAATGCTCATTGCACTTCTCATCACAATGCTCCATTACCACTGTCAACAATGCTCCATGACCCCTGCCATCACAATGTTCCACGGCCTTGTGATCACAAGACTCCATGACCATTGTCATCACAATGCTCCAAGACCCATGTAATCACAATGCTCCATGCCCTTGTCATCACAGAGCTCCATGACGCATGTCATCAGAATGTTCCATGGCCTTTTCCTCACAATGCTCCATGCCCTTGTCATCACAATGCTCCAAGACACTCGTAATCACAATGCTCCATGCCCCTTTTCATCAGAAGGCTCCATGATATTTGTCATCACAAGTCTCCATGGTCAACTCATCACAATGCTCCAAGACCTTGTCATCACCATGCTCCATTCCCTTCTCATCACAATGCTCCATGACTCCTGTCATCACAATACTCCATGAACATTTTCAGCCCAATGCTCCATGACCTTCTCATCACAATGCTCCATGACCAATATCATCACAATGCTCCATGACCACTGTCATCACAACACTCCATGACACCTGACAACCCAATGATCCCGGACTCTTGTCATCACAATGCTCCAAGTCCCCTGTAATCACAATGCTCCATGACCCCTGTCATCAAAATATTCCATGAACATTTTCAGCCCAATGCTCCATGACCCTTGTCATCACAATGATCCATGCCCTTGTCATCCCAATGTTCCATGACGCCTGTATTCACAGTGCTCCGTGACGCTTGTCATCACAGTGCTCCATGACACCTGTCATCACAATGCTCCATGCCTTTGTCAGCAAAATGCTACATGACCTTGTCATTACAATGCTCTATGCGATTGTCATCACAATAGTCGATTACCATTGTCATCACAATCCTCCATGAACCTTGGGATCACATTGCTTCATGCCCTTGTCATCACAATGCTCCATGCTCCTTGAAATCAAAATGATCCATGACCTCTGTCATCACAATGCTCCAAACCCTTGTGATCACAATGTTCCATAACACTTGTCCTCACAACGCTCCATGATGCCTGTCATCACAATACTCCATACACTTTTCATCACAATTCTCCATGACCTTTGTCATCACAATTCTCAATACACTTTTCATCACAGTGCTCCCTGACACTTGTCGTCAGTATGCTCCATGAACCCTGTCATGACAAGGCTCCATGCCTTTTTCATCACAATGTTCCATGCCCTTTTCATCACAATGCTCCAAGACCCCTGTAATCACAATGCTCCATGCCCTTGCCATCCAAAGCTCCATGACGCATGTCATCAGAATGTTCCATGGACTTCTCATCACAATGCTCCCTGCTCTTGTCATCACAAAGCACTAAGACCCCTGTAATCACAATGCTCCATGCCCCTTTTCATCTCAATGCTCCTATGAACCCTGTCAGCACAATGAACAATGCCCATCATCATAATGCTTCAGGCAATTGTCATCACAATCAAATCAAAATGCTCCATGACCTCTGTCATCACAATGCTCAAAATCCTGGTGATCACAATGTTGCATAACTCTTATCATCACAACACCCCATGACGCTCATCATCACAATGATCCATGGTCGTCTCATCACAAGGCTCCATGACCTTTGTCATCAAAATTCTCAATAAACTTGTCATCACAATGCTCGCTGACACTTGTCGTCAGAATGCTCCTTGAACCCTGTCACAAAAAGGCTCCATGTCTTTTTCATCACAGAGCCACATGCCGTTTTCATCCCAATGCTGCATGCCATTGTCATCAAAATACACCACAGGCTTGTCATCAGAATGCTCCATGACCCTTGTCATCACAATTCTCCATGCACTTGTCAGCACAATGCTCCCTGACCCTTGTCATCACAATGCTCCAAGCCATTGTCATCACAATGCTCCAATACCATTGTCATCAGAATCCTCCATGACACTTGGCATCACAATGCTCCATGCCATTGTCATCACAATGCTCCATGTCTTTGTCAGCAAAATGCTAAATGACCTTGTCATTACAATCCTCTATGCGCTTGTCATCACAATACTCCATTTCCATTGTCATCACAATCCTCCATCAACCTTGGGATCACATTGCTTCATGCCATTGACATCACAATGCTCCATGCTCCTTGAAATCAAAATGATCCATGACCTCTGTCATCACAATGCTCCAAACCCTTGTGATCACATTGTTCCATAACACTTGTCATCACAACGCTCCATGATGCCTGTCATCACAATACTCCATGCCCTTTTCATCACAATGCTCCATGACCTTTGTCATCACAATTCTCAAAACACTTGTGATCACAATGCTCCCTTACACTTGTCATCAGAATGCTCCTTGAAACCCGTCACGAAAAGTCTCCATGCATTTTTCATCACAATGCTCCATGCCATTTTCATCACAATGTTCCATACCATTGTCATCAAAATACTGCACAACCTTGTCATCAGAATGCTCCCGGACCCTTGTCATCACAATGCTCCATTACCTTTCTCATCAGAATCCTCCATGACACTTGGCATCACAGTGCTACATGCCATTGTCATCACAATAGGCCATTCCAACTGTCATCGCAATAAACCATGAAAGTTATTAGACCAATGTTCCATGCCCTTGTCATCACAATGCTCCATGCCCTTGTTATCACAATGCTCCATGACCCCTGTCATCACAATGCTCCGTTACTCCAGTCATCACAATGCTTCATGAACTATGTCATCACAATGGTCCATGCCCTCACCATCAACAGTCTCTGTGACCTTTTTAACCCCTATGCTCCATGAACTTTTCATCACAATGCTCTTTGACACTTGTCATCACAATGCTCTATGCCTTTCTCAGCACAATTCTCCATGACCCTGGTCATCACAATGCTCCATGCCCCTTTTCATCTCAATGCTCCCTGAACCCTGTCATCACAGTGCACGATGCCCATCATCATAATACTTCAGTCTATTGTCATCACAATGAAATTAATATTCTCCATGACCTCTGACATCATAATGCTACAAACCCTTGTGATCACAATGTTCCATAAAACTTATCATCACAGCACACCATGACGCTCATCATCACAATTATCCATGGTCTTATCATCACAATGCTCCATGATCTTTGTCATCACGATGCTCAATACACTTTTCATCACAATGCTCCCTGACACTTGTCGTCAGTATGCTCCATGAACCCTGTCATGACAAGGCTCCATGCCTTTATCATCACGATGATCCATGCCTTTTCATCGCAATGCTCCAAGACCCCTGCAATCACAATGCTCCATGCACTTCTCATCCAAATGCTCTCTCACATGAGATATCACAATGTTCCATCACTAGTCATCACATTCCTCCCTCAACCCTGTTATCACAATGTTCCATGACCCCTGTTATCACAATGCTACATCCCCTTATTAGCACAATGTTCCATGACCGCTGACATCACAATGTTCCATAACCACTGTCATCAAAATGCTCCATGACCCTTTTCATCCCAAAGCTCCATGACCCCTGGAATCACAGTGTTCTATAACCCCTGTCATCAAAAAGTTCCATTACACTTTTCATCAAATTGCTGCATGACCCTGTCATCAAAATGCTCCCTGCCCTACTCATAAAAATGCACCACACGCTGGTCATCAAAATGCTCCATGACCTTTGTCATCACAAAGCTCCATGACCCTTGGCATCACAATGCTCCATGTCATTGTCATCACAATGCTCCATGAAACCTCTCTTCACATTGCTCCATGCCCTTGTCATCACAAATCTCCATGACACTTGTCATCACAATGCTCGATGCCCTTCTCATCATAATGCTCCATGTCCTTGTCATTACAATCCTCCATGACCCATGTATCACAGTGTACCGTGCCCTTGTCATCACAATGCTCCATGCCCACTCTCATCACAATAATCCATGAAACATTTCAGACCAATGCTCATTGCACTTCTCATCACAATGCACCATTACCACTGTCAACAATGCTCCATGACCACTGCCATCACAATGTTCCACGGCCTTGTGATCACAAGACTCCATGACCATTGTCATCACAATGCTCCAAGACCCATGTAATCACAATGCTCCATGCCCTTGTCATCACAGAGCTCCATGACGCATGTCATCAGAATGTTCCATGGCCTTCTCCTCACAATGCTCCATGCCCTTGTCATCACAATGCTCCAAGACACTCGTAATCACAATGCTCCATGCCCCTTTTCATCAGAAGGCTCCATGATATTTGTCATCACAAGTCTCCATGGTCAACTCATCACAATGCTCCAAGACCTTGTCATCACCATGCTCCATTCCCTTCTCATCACAATGCTCCATGACTCCTGTCATCACAATACTCCATGAACATTTTCAGCCCAATGCTCCATGACCTTCTCATCACAATGCTCCATGACCAATATCATCACAATGCTCCATGACCACTGTCATCACAACACTCCATGACACCTGACAACCCAATGATCCCGGACTCTTGTCATCACAATGCTCCAAGTCCCCTGTAATCACAATGCTCCATGACCCCTGTCATCAAAATATTCCATGAACATTTTCAGCCCAATGCTCCATGACCCTTGTCATCACAATGATCCATGCCCTTGTCATCCCAATGTTCCATGACGCCTGTATTCACAGTGCTCCGTGACGCTTGTCATCACAGTGCTCCATGACACCTGTCATCACAATGCTCCATGCCTTTGTCAGCAAAATGCTACATGACCTTGTCATTACAATGCTCTATGCGATTGTCATCACAATAGTCGATTACCATTGTCATCACAATCCTCCATGAACCTTGGGATCACATTGCTTCATGCCCTTGTCATCACAATGCTCCATGCTCCTTGAAATCAAAATGATCCATGACCTCTGTCATCACAATGCTCCAAACCCTTGTGATCACAATGTTCCATAACACTTGTCCTCACAACGCTCCATGATGCCTGTCATCACAATACTCCATACACTTTTCATCACAATTCTCCATGACCTTTGTCATCACAATTCTCAATACACTTTTCATCACAGTGCTCCCTGACACTTGTCGTCAGTATGCTCCATGAACCCTGTCATGACAAGGCTCCATGCCTTTTTCATCACAATGTTCCATGCCCTTTTCATCACAATGCTCCAAGACCCCTGTAATCACAATGCTCCATGCCCTTGCCATCCAAAGCTCCATGACGCATGTCATCAGAATGTTCCATGGACTTCTCATCACAATGCTCCCTGCTCTTGTCATCACAAAGCACTAAGACCCCTGTAATCACAATGCTCCATGCCCCTTTTCATCTCAATGCTCCTATGAACCCTGTCAGCACAATGAACAATGCCCATCATCATAATGCTTCAGGCAATTGTCATCACAATCAAATCAAAATGCTCCATGACCTCTGTCATCACAATGCTCAAAATCCTGGTGATCACAATGTTGCATAACTCTTATCATCACAACACCCCATGACGCTCATCATCACAATGATCCATGGTCGTCTCATCACAAGGCTCCATGACCTTTGTCATCAAAATTCTCAATAAACTTGTCATCACAATGCTCGCTGACACTTGTCGTCAGAATGCTCCTTGAACCCTGTCACAAAAAGGCTCCATGTCTTTTTCATCACAGAGCCACATGCCGTTTTCATCCCAATGCTGCATGCCATTGTCATCAAAATACACCACAGGCTTGTCATCAGAATGCTCCATGACCCTTGTCATCACAATTCTCCATGCACTTGTCAGCACAATGCTCCCTGACCCTTGTCATCACAATGCTCCAAGCCATTGTCATCACAATGCTCCAATACCATTGTCATCAGAATCCTCCATGACACTTGGCATCACAATGCTCCATGCCATTGTCATCACAATGCTCCATGTCTTTGTCAGCAAAATGCTAAATGACCTTGTCATTACAATCCTCTATGCGCTTGTCATCACAATACTCCATTTCCATTGTCATCACAATCCTCCATCAACCTTGGGATCACATTGCTTCATGCCATTGACATCACAATGCTCCATGCTCCTTGAAATCAAAATGATCCATGACCTCTGTCATCACAATGCTCCAAACCCTTGTGATCACATTGTTCCATAACACTTGTCATCACAACGCTCCATGATGCCTGTCATCACAATACTCCATGCCCTTTTCATCACAATGCTCCATGACCTTTGTCATCACAATTCTCAAAACACTTGTGATCACAATGCTCCCTGACACTTGTCATCAGAATGCTCCTTGAAACCCGTCACGAAAAGTCTCCATGCATTTTTCATCACAATGCTCCATGCCATTTTCATCACAATGTTCCATACCATTGTCATCAAAATACTGCACAACCTTGTCATCAGAATGCTCCCGGACCCTTGTCATCACAATGCTCCATTACCTTTCTCATCAGAATCCTCCATGACACTTGGCATCACAGTGCTACATGCCATTGTCATCACAATAGGCCATTCCAACTGTCATCGCAATAAACCATGAAAGTTATTAGACCAATGTTCCATGCCCTTGTCATCACAATGCTCCATGCCCTTGTTATCACAATGCTCCATGACCCCTGTCATCACAATGCTCCGTTACTCCAGTCATCACAATGCTTCATGAACTATGTCATCACAATGGTCCATGCCCTCACCATCAACAGTCTCTGTGACCTTTTTAACCCCTATGCTCCATGAACTTTTCATCACAATGCTCTTTGACACTTGTCATCACAATGCTCTATGCCTTTCTCAGCACAATGCTCCATGACCCTGGTCATCACAATGCTCCATGCCCCTTTTCATCTCAATGCTCCCTGAACCCTGTCATCACAGTGCACGATGCCCATCATCATAATACTTCAGTCTATTGTCATCACAATGAAATTAATATTCTCCATGACCTCTGACATCATAATGCTACAAACCCTTGTGATCACAATGTTCCATAAAACTTATCATCACAGCACACCATGACGCTCATCATCACAATTATCCATGGTCTTATCATCACAATGCTCCATGATCTTTGTCATCACGATGCTCAATACACTTTTCATCACAATGCTCCCTGACACTTGTCGTCAGTATGCTCCATGAACCCTGTCATGACAAGGCTCCATGCCTTTATCATCACGATGATCCATGCCTTTTCATCGCAATGCTCCAAGACCCCTGCAATCACAATGCTCCATGCACTTCTCATCCAAATGCTCTCTCACATGAGATATCACAATGTTCCATCACTAGTCATCACATTCCTCCCTCAACCCTGTTATCACAATGTTCCATGACCCCTGTTATCACAATGCTACATCCCCTTATTAGCACAATGTTCCATGACCGCTGACATCACAATGTTCCATAACCACTGTCATCAAAATGCTCCATGACCCTTTTCATCCCAAAGCTCCATGACCCCTGGAATCACAGTGTTCTATAACCCCTGTCATCAAAAAGTTCCATTACACTTTTCATCAAATTGCTGCATGACCCTGTCATCAAAATGCTCCCTGCCCTACTCATAAAAATGCACCACACGCTGGTCATCAAAATGCTCCATGACCTTTGTCATCACAAAGCTCCATGACCCTTGGCATCACAATGCTCCATGTCATTGTCATCACAATGCTCCATGAAACCTCTCTTCACATTGCTCCATGCCCTTGTCATCACAAATCTCCATGACACTTGTCATCACAATGCTCGATGCCCTTCTCATCATAATGCTCCATGTCCTTGTCATTACAATCCTCCATGACCCATGTATCACAGTGTACCGTGCCCTTGTCATCACAATGCTCCATGCCCACTCTCATCACAATAATCCATGAAACATTTCAGACCAATGCTCAATGCCCTTCTCATCACAATGCTCCATTACCTCTATCAACAATGCTCCATGACCCCTGCCATCACAATGTTCCACGGCCTTGTGATCACAAGGCTCCATGACCATTGTCATCACAATGCTCCAAGAGCCATGTAATCACAATGCTCCACGCCCTTGTCATCACAAAGCTCCATGACACATGTCATCAGAATGTTCCATGGCCTTCTCCTCACAATGCTCCTTGCCCTTGTCATCACAATGCTCCATACCCTCTTAATCACAATGCTCCATGCCCCTTTTCATCAGAATGCTCCATGAGACTTGTCATCACAAGTCTCCATGGTCATCTCATCACAATGCTCCAAGACCTTGTCATCACCATGCTCCATTCCCTGGTCATCACAATGCTCCATGAGCCCTGTCATCACAAGGCTCCATGACCCTTCTCATCACAATGCTCCAAACTCCTGTAATCACAATGCTCCAAGACCCTTTTCATCACAATGTTCCATGATCCCTGTCATCACAATGAACCATGCCCATCATCATAATGCTTCAGGCTATTGTCATCACAATGAAATCAAAATGCTCCATGACCTCTGTCATCACAATGCTCCAAACCCTGGTGATCACAATGTTGCATAACACTTATCATCACAAAACCCCATGACGCTAATCATCACTATTATCCATGGTCTTCTCATCACAAGGCTCCATGACCTTTGTCATCACAATTCTCAATACTCTTTTCATCACAATGCTCCCTGACACTTGTCGTCAGTATGCTCCATGAACTCTGTCATGACAAGGCTCCATGCCTTTTTCATCACAATGATCCATGCCCTTTTCATCACAGTTCTCCAAGACCACTGTAATCATAATGCTCCTTGCCCTTGTCATCACAAAGCTCCATGATGCATATCATCAGAATGTTCCATGCACTTCTCATCACAATGCTCCATGCCCTTGTCATCACAATGCTCCAAGACCCCTGTAATCACAATGCTCCATGCCCCTTTTCATCACAATGCTCCATGAACACTGTCATAACAATGCACCATGCCCATCATCATAATGCTTCAGGCTATTGTCATCACAGTGAAATCAAAATGCTCCATGACCTCTGTCATCACAATGCTCCAAACCCTGGTGATCACAATGTTGCAAAACACTTATCATCACAACACCCCATGACGCTCATCATCACAATTATCCATGGTCTTCTCATCACAATGCTCCATGACCTTTGTCATCACAATTCTCAATACACTTGTCATCACAATGCTCCCTGACACTTGTCGTCAGAATGCACCTTGAACCCTGTGACGAAAAGGCTCCATGCCTTTTTCATCACAAAGCCCCATGCTGTTTTCATCCCAAAGCTCCATGCCATTGTCATCAAAATACTACACAAGCTTGTCATCAGAATGCTCCATGACCATTGTCATCACAATTCTCCATGCACTTGTCAGCACAATGCTCCCTGACCCTTGTCATCACAATGATCCAAGCCATTGTCATCACAATGCTCCATTACCTTTGTCATTAGAATCCTCCATGACACTTGGAATCACAGTGCTCCAAGCCATTGTCATCACAATGGGCCATTACATATGTAATCACAATGCTCCCTGACACCTCTCTTCACAATACTGCATGATCTGGTCATCACAATGCTCCATGCTCTTGTCTTCATAATGCGCCATTCCAACTGTCATCACAATAATCCATGAAACTTATTAGACCAATGGTCCATGCCCTTGTCATCACATTGCTCCATGCTCTTGTTATCACAATGTTTAAGACCCCTGTAAACAGAATGCCCCATGCCGCTTTTCATCTGTATGCTCCATGAGACTTGTCATCGCAAGGCTCCATGGTTTTCTCATCACAATGCTCCAGGACCTTGTCATCACAATGGTTCACGACATTGTCATGAAAATTCTCAATGGCCCTTGTCTTCATAATGCTCCAAGCCCTAGTCATCACAGTGCTCCATTATATTTGTCATCACAATCCTCACTTGCATTTGGCATCACTATTCTCCATGCTATTGTCATCGCAATGGACCATGACATATTTCATCACAATGCCCCCTGACACCTGTCTTCACAATACTCCATGCCCTTGTCATCACAATGCTCCATGCCCTGGTCATCACAATGCACCATGTCCACTGTCATCACAATAATCTATGAAACTTGTAAGACCAATGCTCCATGCCCCTGTCATAACAATGCTCCATGACCTTGTCATCACAATGCTCCATGACCCCTGTCATCACAATACTCCATGTACATTTTCAGCCCAGTGCTCCATGAACCTTGTCATCACAATGATCCATGCACTTGTCATCCCAATGTTCCATGACGCTTGTAATCACAGTGCTCCATGACATCTGTCATCACAGTGCTCCATGCCTTTGTCAGCAAAATGCTACATGACCTTGTCATTACAATGCTCTATGCGATTGTCATCACAATACTCCATTACCATTGTCATCACAATCCTCCAGGAACCTTGGGATCACATTGCTTCAGGCTCTTGTCATCAAAATGCTCCATGCTCCTTGAAATCAAATTGATCCATGACCTCTGTCATCACAATGCTCCAAACCCTTGTGATCAAAATGTTCAATAACACTTGTCCTCACAACGCTCCATGATGCCTGTCATCACAATACTCCATGCCTTTTTCATCACAATGCTCCATGAAATTTGTCATCACAATTCTCCATACACTTGTCATCAAAATGCTCCCTGACACTTGTCGTCAGAATGCTCCTTGAACTGTGTCACGAAAAGGCTCCATGCCATTTTCATCACAAATCCACATGCCGTTTTCATCCTAGTGCTCCATGCCATTGTCATCAAAATACTCCACAAGATTGTCATCAGAATGCTCCACGACGCTTGTCATCACAATTCTCCGTGCACTTGTCAGCAAAATGCTCCCTGACCCTTATCATCACAATGCTCCAAGCCATTGTCATCACAATGCTCCATTACCTTTGTCATCAGAATCCTCCATGACACTTGGCATCACAATGCTCCATGCCATTGTCATCACAATGGGCCATTACATATGTCATCACAATGCTCCCTGACACCTCTCTTCACAATACTCCATAACCTGGTCATCACAATACTCCATGCACTTGTCATCACAATGTGCCATTCCAACTCTCATCACAATAATCCATGAAACTTATTAGACCAATGCTCCTTTCCCTTGTTATCACAATGTTCCAAAACCCCTGTAATCAGAATGCTCCATGCACCTTTTCATCAGAATGCTCCATATGACATGTCATCAGAAGGCTCCATGGATTTCTCATCACAATGCTCCATGACCTTTGTCATCACAATGCTCCAAGACCCATGTAATCACAATGCTCCATGCCCTTGTCATCACAGAGTTCCATGACGCATGTCATCAGAATGTTCCATGGCCTTCTCCTCACAATGCTCCATGCCCTTGTCATCACAATGCTCCAAGACACTCGTAATCACAATGCTCCATGCCACTTTTCATCAGAAGGCTCCATGATATTTGTCATCACAAGTCTCCATGGTCAACTCATCACAATGCTCCAAGACCTTGTCATCACAATGCTCCATTCCCTTGTCATCACAATGCTCCATGACTCCTGTCATCACAATACTCCATGAATATTTTCAGCCCAATGCTCCATGACCTTCTCATCACAATGCTCCACGACCAATATCATCACAAGGCTCCATGACCACTGTCATCACAACACTCCATGACACCTGACAACACAATGATCCGGGACTCTTGTCATCACAATGCTCCAAGACCCCTGTAATCACAATGCTCCATGACCCCTTTCATCAAAATATTCCATGAATATTTTCAGCCCAATGCTCCATGACCCTTGTCATCACAATGATCCATGCCCTTGTCATCCCAATGTTCCATGACGCCTGTATTCACAGTGCTCCGTGACGCTTGTCATCAAAGTGCTCCATGACACCTGTCATCACAATGCTCCATGCCTTTGTCAGCAAAATGCTACATGACCTTGTCATTACAATGCTCTATGCGATTGTCATCACAATACTCGATTACCATTGTCATCACAATCCTCCATGAACCTTGGGATCACATTGCTTCATGCCCTTGTCATCACAATGCTACATGCTCCTTGAAATCAAAATGATCCATGACCTCTGTCATCACAATGCTCCAAACCCTTGTGATCACAATGTTCCATAACACTTGTCCTCACAACGCTCCATGATGCCTGTCATCACAATATACTCCATACACTTTTCATCACAATTCTCCATGACCTTTGTCATCACAATACTCAATACACTTCTCATCACAGTGCTCCCTGATACTTGTCGTCACTATGCTCCATGAACCCTGTCATGACAAGGCTCCATGCCTTTTTCATCACAATGTTCCATGCCCTTTTCATCACAATGCTCCAAGACCCCTGTAATCACAATGCTCCATGCCCTTGCCATCCAAAGCTCCATGACGCATGTCATCAGAATGTTCCATGGAATTCTCATCACAATGCTCCCTGCTCTTGTCATCACAAAGCACTAAGACCCCTGTAATCACAATGCTCCATGCCCCTTTTCATCTCAATGCTCCTATGAACCCTGTCAGCACAATGAACAATGCCCATCATCATAATGCTTCAGGCAATTGTCATCACAATCAAATCAAAATGCTCCATGACCTCTGTCATCACAATGCTCAAAATCCTGGTGATCACAATGTTGCATAACTCTTATCATCACAACACCCCATGACGCTCATCATCACAATGATCCATGGTCGTCTCATCACAAGGCTCCATGACCTTTGTCATCAAAATTCTCAATAAACTTGTCATCACAATGCTCGCTGACACTTGTCGTCAGAATGCTCCTTGAACCCTGTCACAAAAAGGCTCCATGTCTTTTTCATCACAGAGCCACATGCCGTTTTCATCCCAATGCTGCATGCCATTGGCATCAAAATACACCACAGGCTTGTCATCAGAATGCTCCATGACCCTTGTCATCACAATTCTCCATGCACTTGTCAGCACAATGCACCCTGACCCTTGTCATCACAATGCTCCAAGCCATTGTCATCACAATGCTCCATTACCATTGTCATCAGAATCCTCCATGACACTTGGCATCACAGTGCTCCATGCCATTGTCATCACAATGCTCCATGTCTTTGTCAGCAAAATGCTAAATGACCTTGTCATTACAATCCTCTATGCGCTTGTCATCACAATACTCCATTTCCATTGTCATCACAATCCTCCATCAACCTTGGGATCACATTGCTTCATGCCCTTGTCATCACAATGCTCCATGCTCCTTGAAATCAAAATGATCCATGACCTCTGTCATCACAATGCTCCAAACCCTTGTGATCACATTGTTCCATAACACTTGTCATCACAACGCTCCATGATGCCTGTCATCACAATACTCCATGCCCTTTTCATCACAATGCTCCATGACCTTTGTCATCACAATTCTCAATACACTTGTGATCACAATGCTCCCTGACACTTCTCATCAGAATGCTCCTTGAAACCCGTCACGAAAAGGCTCCATGCATTTTTCATCACAATGCCCCATGCCATTTTCATCACAATGTTCCATACCATTGTCATCAAAATACTGCACAAGCTTGTCATCAGAATGCTCCCGAACCCTTGTCATCACAATGCTCCATTACCTTTCTCATCAGAATCCTCCATGACACTTGGCATCACAGTGCTACATGCATTGTCATCACAATAGGCCATTCCAACTGTCATCGCAACAAACCATGAAAGTTATTAGACCAATGTTCCATGCCCTTGTCATCACAATGCTCCATGCCCTTGTTATCACAATGCTCCATGACCCCTGTCATCACAATTCTCCGTTACTCCAGTCATCACAATGCTTCATGAACTTTGTCATCACAATGGTCCATGCCCTCACCATCAACAGTCTCTGTGACTTTTTTAACCCCAATGCTCCATGAACTTTTCATCACAATGCTCTTTGACCCTTGTCATCACAATGATCTATGCCTTTCTCAGCACAATGCTCCATGACCCTGGTCATCACAATGCTCCATGCACTTGTCAGCACAATGTTCCATGACACATGTCATCACAGTGCTCCATGACCCCTGTCATCATAATGCTCAGTGACTCCAGTCATCACAATGCTTCATAACGTTTTTCCTCACAATGTTCCAAGCCCGCGTCATCACAAGGCTCTGTGATATTTGTTACCACAATGCTCCATGAACTTTTCATCACAATTCTCTGTGACCCTCGTCATCACAATGCTACATGTCTTTGTCAGAACAATGCTCCATGACCATTGTCATCACAATGTGCCACGCGCATTTCATCAAATGTTCCAAACCTTGTCATTGCAATGCTCCATAAACCTTTTAATCACAATGCTCCATGCACTTCCCATCAAAATGTGCTGTTACCAGAGATATCACAGTATTCCATCCCTAGTCATCACAATACCCCCTCACCCCTGTAATCACAATGTTCGATGACCCTGTCATCACACTGCTACATCCCCTTATCAGCACAATCTTCCAAGATTCCTGACATCACAATGTTCCATAACCCATGTCATCAAAATGCTCCATGACCCTTTTCATCCCAAAGCTCCAAGACCCCTGACATCACAATGTTCTATAACCCCTGCCATCAAAATGTTCCATTACACTTTTCATCAAATTGCTGCATGACCCGGTCATCAAAATGCTCCCTGCACTTCTCATCACAATGCACCATGTCCTTGTCATCAAAATGCTCCATGACTGGTCAGCAGAAAGCTCCATGACCCCTGGCATCACAATGCTAAATGTCATTGTCATCACAATGCTCCATGAACCCTCTCATAACATTGCTCAATGCCCTTGTCATCACAAAGCTCCATGACACTTGTCATAACAATGCTCGATGCCCGTCTCATCACAATGCTCCATGCCCTTGTCATTACAATCCTGCATGATGAATGTATCATAGTGTTCCGTGCCCTTGTCATCAAAATGCTGCATGCCCACTCTCATCAAAATAATACATGAAATATTTCAGACCAATATTCCATGCCCTTCTCATCACAATGCTAGATTACCTCTGTCATAACAATGCACCATGACCCCTGCCATCACAATGTTCCACGGCCTAGTCTTCACAAGGTTCCATGACACTTTTCATCACAATGCTGAAAACCACTGTAATCACAATGCTCCATGCCCTTCTCATCACAAAGCTCCATGACGCATGTCATCAGAATGTTCCATGGCCATCTCATCACAATGCTCCATGCCCTTGTCATCACAATGCTCCAAGACCCTTGTAACCACAATGCTCCATGCCCCTTTTCATCTCAATGCTCCCTGAACCCTGTCATCACAGTGCACGATGCCCATCATCATAATACTTCAGTCTATTGTCATCACAATGAAATTAATATTCTCCATGACCTCTGACATCATAATGCTACAAACCCTTGTGATCACAATGTTCCATAAAACTTATCATCACAGCACCCCATGACGCTCATCATCACAATTATCCATGGTCTTATCATCACAATGCTCCATGATCTTTGTCATCACGATGCTCAATACACTTTTCATCACAATGCTCCCTGACACTTGTCGTCAGTATGCTCCATGAACACTGTCATGACAAGGCTCCATGCCTTTATCATCACAATGATCCATGCCTTTTCATCGCAATGCTCCAAGACCATTGCAATCACAATGCTCCATGCACTTGTCATCCAAATGCTCTCTCACATTAGATATCACAATGTTCCATCACTAGTCATCACATTCCTCCCTCAACCCTGTTATCACAATGTTCCATGACCCCTGTTATCACAAGGCTACATCCCCTTATCAGCACAATGTTCCATGACCCCTGACATCACAATGTTCCATAACCACTGTCATCAAAATGCTCCATGACCCTTTTCATCCCAAAGCTCCATGACCCCTGGAATCACAGTGTTCTATAACCCCTGTCATCAAAATGTTCCATTGCACTTTTCATCAAATTGCTGCATGACACTCTCATCAAAATGCTCCCTGCCCTACTCATAACAATGCACCACACGCTGGTCATCAAAATGCTCCATGACTTTGTCATCACAAAGCTCCATGACGCTTGGCATCACAATGCTCCATGTCATTGTCATCACAATGCTCCATGAAACCTCTCTTCACATTGCTCCATGCCCTTGTCATCACAAATCTCCATGACACTTGTCATCACAATGCTCGATGCCCTTCTCATCATAATGCTCCATGTCCTTGTCATTACAATCCTCCATGACCCATGTATCACAGTGTACCGTGCCCTTGTCATCACAATGCTCCATGCCCACTCTCATCACAATAATCCATGAAACATTTCAGACCAATGCTCAATGCCCTTCTCATCACAATGCTCCATTACCTCTATCAACAATGCTCCATGACCCCTGCCATCACAATGTTCCACGGCCTTGTGATCACAAGGCTCCATGACCATTGTCATCACAATGCTCCAAGAGCCATGTAATCACAATGCTCCATGCCCTTGTCATCACAAAGCTCCATGACACATGTCATCAGATTGTTCCATGGCCTTCTCCTCACAATGCTCCATGCCCTTGTCATCACAATGCTCCATACCCTCGTAATCACAATGCTCCATGCCCCTTTTCATCAGAATGTTCCATGAGACTTGTCATCACAAGTCTCAATGGTCATCTCATCACAATGCTCCAAGACCTTGTCATCACCATGCTCCATTCCCTGGTCATCACAATGCTCCATGACCCCTGTCATCACAAGGCTCCATGACCCTTCTCATCACAATGCTCCAAACCCCTGTAATCACAATGCTCCATGCCCCTTTTCATCACAATGCTCCATGAACCCTGTCATCACAATGAACCATGCCCATCATCATAATGCTTCAGGCTATTGTCATCACAATGAAATCAAAATGCTCCATGACCTCTGTCATCACAATGCTCCAAACCCTGGTGATCACAATGTTGCATAACACTTATCATCACAAAACCCCACGACGCTAATCATCACTATTATCCATGGTCTTCTCATCACA
Source organism: Mesoplodon densirostris (assembly GCF_025265405.1). Taxonomy (NCBI): domain Eukaryota; kingdom Metazoa; phylum Chordata; class Mammalia; order Artiodactyla; family Ziphiidae; genus Mesoplodon; species Mesoplodon densirostris. Next base: position 7,628,148 of record NW_026778195.1, on the reverse strand, counting down.
AGGCTCCATGACCTTTGTCATCACAATTCTCAATACTCTTTTCATCACAATGCTCCCTGACACTTGTCGTCAGTATGCTCCATGAACTCTGTCATGACAAGGCTCCATGCCTTTTTCATCACAATGATCCATTCCCTTTTCATCAGAGTTCTCCAAGACCACTGTAATCATAATGCTCCTTGCCCTTGTCATCACAAAGCTCCATGATGCATATCATCAGAATGTTCCATGCACTTCTCATCACAATGCTCCATGCCCTTGTCATCACAATGCTCCAAGACCCCTGTAATCACAATGCTCCATGCCCCTTTTCATCTCAGTGCTCCATGAACACTGTCATAACAATGCACCATGCCCATCATCATAATGCTTCAGGCTATTGTCATCATAGTGAAATCAAAATGCTCCATGACCTCTGTCATCACAATGCTCCAAACCCTGGTGATCACAATGTTGCAAAACACTTATCATCACAACACCCCATGACGCTCATCATCACAATTATCCATTGTCTTCTCATCACAATGCTCCATAACCTTTGTCATCACAATTCTCAATACACTTGTCATCACAATGCTCCCTGACACTTGTCGTCAGAATGCACCTTGAACCCTGTGACGAAAAGGCTCCATGTCTTTTTCATCACAAAGCCCCATGCAGTTTTCATCCCAAAGCTCCATGCCATTGTCATCAAAATACTACACAAGCTTGTCATCAGAATGCTCCATGACCCTTGTCATCACAATTCTCCATGCACTTGTCAGCACAATGCTCCCTGACCCTTGTCATCACAATGATCCAAGCCATTGTCATCACAATGCTCCATTACCTTTGTCATTAGAATCCTCCATGACACTTGGAATCACAATGCTCCAAGCAATTGTCATCACAATGGGCCATTACATATGTAATCACAATGCTCCCTGACAACTCTCTTCACAATACTGCATGACCTGGTCATCACAATGCTCCATGCCCTTGTCTTCATAATGCACCATTCCAACTGTCATCACAATAATCCATGAAACTTATTAGACCAATGGTCCATGCCCTTGTCATCACATTGCACCATGCTCTTGTTTTCACAGTGTTCCAAGACCCCTGTAATCAGAATGCCCCATGCCCCTTTTCATCAGTATGCTCCATGTGACTTGTCATCGCAAGGCTCCATGGTTTTCTCATCACAATGCTCCAGGGCCTTGTCATCACAATGGTTCACGACATTGTCATGAAAATTCTCAATGGCCCTTGTCTTCATAATGCTCCAAGCCCTAGTCATCACAGTGCTCCATTATATTTGTCATCACAATCCTCCCTTGCATTTGGCATCACTATGCTCCATGCTATTGTCATCGCAATGGACCATGACATATTTCATCACAATGCCCCCTGACACCTGTCTTCACAATACTCCATACCCTTGTCATCACAATGTTCCATGCCCTTGTCTTCACAATGCACCATGTCCACTGTCATCACAATAATCTATGAAACTTGTCAGACCAATTCTCCATGCCCCTGTCATAACAATGTTCCATGACCTTGTCAACACAATGCTCCATGTCCCCTGTCATCACAATATTCCATGAATATTTTCAGCCCAGTGCTCCATGACCCTTGTCATCACAATGATCCATGCACTTGTCATCCCAATGTTCCATGACGCTTGTAATCACAGTGCTCCATGACATCTGTTTTCACAATGCTCCATGCCTTTGTCAGCAAAATGCTACATGACCTTGTCATTACAATGCTCTATGTGCATGTCATCACAATACTCCATTACCATTGTCATCACAATCCTCCGGGAACCTTGGGATCACATTGCTTCAGGCCCTTGTCATCAAAATGCTCCATGATCCTTGAAATCAAAATGATCCATGACCTCTGTCATCACAATGCTCCAAACACTTGTGATCAAAATGTTCAATAACACTTGTCCTCACAACGCTCCATGATGCCTGTCATCACAATACTCCATGCCCTTTTCATCACAATGCTCCATGAACTTTGTCATCACAATTCTCCATACACTTGTCATCAAAATGCTCCCTGACACTTGTCGTCAGAATGCTCCTTGAACTGTGTCACGAAAAGGCTCCATGCCATTTTCATCACAAATACACATGCCGTTTTCATCCCAGTGCTCCATGCCATTGTCATCAAAATACTCCACAAGCTTGTCATCAGAATGCTCCATGACGCTTGTCATCACAATTCTCCGTGCACTTGTCAGCAAAATGCTCCCTGACCCTTATCATCACAATGCTCCAAGCCATTGTCATCACAATGCTCCATTAACTTTGTCATCAGAATCCTCCAAGACACTTGGCATCACAATGCTCCATGCCATTGTCATCACAATGGGCCATTACATATGTCATCACAATGCTCCCTGACACCTCTCTTCACAATACTGCATAACCTGGTCATCACAATGCTCCATGCCCTTGTCATCACAATGTGCCATTCCAACTCTCATCACAATAATCCATGAAACTTATTAGACCGATGCTCCTTGCCCTTGTTATCACAATGTTCCTAGACCCCTGTAATCAGAATGCTCCATGCCCCTTTTCATCAGAATGCTCCATATGACATGTCATCAGTAGGCTCCATGGATTTCTCATCACAATGCTCCATGACCTTTGTCATCACAATGCTCCAAGACCCATGTAATCACAATGCTTCATGCCCCTGTCATCGCAATGGACCATGACATTTGGCATAACAATGCTCCATGCCATTGTCTTTGAAATTGACCATGACATATGTCATCACAATGCCCCCTTACACCTGTTTTAACAATACTCCATGCCCTTGTCATCACAATGCTCCATGCCCTTGTCATCACAATGCACCATGTCCACTGTCATCACAATAATCTATGAAACTTGTCAGACCAATGCTCCATGCCCCTGTCATAACAATGCTCCATGACCTTGTCATCACAATGCTCCATGACCCCTGTCATCACAATACTCCATGAACATATTCAGCCCAGTGCTCCATGACCCTTGTCATCACAATGATCCACGCACTTGTCATCCCAATGTTCCCTGACGCTTGTAATCACAGTGCTCCATGACATGTGTTATCACAATGCTCCATGCCTTTGTCAGCAAAATGCTACATGAACTTGTCATTACAATTCTCTATGCGAATGTCATCACAATACTCCATTACCATTGTCATCACAATCCTCCAGGAACCTTGGGATCACATTGCTTCAGGCCCTTCTCATCAAAATGCTCCATGATCCTTGAAATCAAAATGATCCATGACCTCTGTCATCACAATGCTCCAAACACTTGTGATCAAAATGTTCAATAACACTTGTCCTCACAAAACTCCATGATGCCTGTCATCACAATACTCCATGCCCTTTTCACCACAATGCTCCATGAACTTTGTCATCACAATTCTCCATACACTTGTCATCAAAATGCTCCCTGACACTTGTCGTCAGAATGCTCCTTGAACTGTGTCACGAAAAGGCTCCATGCCATTTTCATCACAAATCCACATGCCATTTTCATCCCAGTGCTCCATGCCATTGTCATCAAAATACTCCACAAGCTTGTCATCAGAATGCTCCATGACGCTTGTCATCACAATTCTCCGTGCACTTGTCAGCAAAATGCTCCCTGACCCTTATCATCACAATGCTCCAAACCATTGTCATCACAATGCTCCATTACCTTTGTCATCAGAATCCTCCATGACACTTGGCATCACAATGCTCCATGCCATTGTCATCACAATGGGCCATTACATATGTCATCACAATGCTCCCTGACACCTCTCTTCACAATACTGCATAACCTGGTCATCACAATGCTCCATTCCGTTGTCATCACAATGTGCCATTCCAACTCTCATCACAATAATCCATGAAACTTATTAGACCGATGCTCCTTGCCCTTGTTATCACAATGTTCCAAGACCCCTGTAATCAGAATGCTCCATGCCCCTTTTCATCAGAATGCTCCATATGACATGTCATCAGAAGGCTCCATGGATTTCTCATCACAATGCTCCATGACCTTTGTCATCACAATGCTCCAAGACCCATGTAATCACAATGCTTCATGCCCCATTCATCGCAATGTACCATGACATTTGGCATCACAATGCTCCATGCCATTGTCTTTGAAATTGACCATGACATATGTCATCACAATGCGCCCTTACACCTGTTTTCACAATACTCCATGCCCTTGTCATCACAATGCTCCATGCCCTTGTCATCACAATGCACCAGGTCCAATGTCATCACAATAATCTATTAAACTTGTCAGACCAATGCTCCATGCCCCTGTCATCACAATGTTCCATGCCCTTGTCATCACAATGCTCCATGACCCTTGTCATCACAATGCTCCGTGACTCCAGTCATCACAATGCTTCATAACGTTTGTCATCACAACGGTCCATGCCTGCGTCATCGCAAGGCTCTGTGACCTTTGTGACCACAATGCTCCATGAACTTTTCATCACAATTCTCCGTGACCCTTGTCATCACAATGCTCCATGCCTTTGTCAGAACAATGCTCCATGACCCTTGTCATCAAAATGTGCCATGTGCTTTTCATCACACTGATCAACAACATTGTAATCGCTATGCTCCATAAACCTTGTAATCACAATGCTCCATGCACTTCTCATCCAAATGCTCTCTCACATGAGATATCACAATGTTCCATCACTTGTCATCACAATCCTCCCTCACCCCTGTTATCACAATGTTCCATGACCCCTGTCATCACAATGCTACATCCCCTTATCAGCACAATTTTCCATGACCCCTGACATCACAATGTTCCATAACCCCTGTCAACAAAATGCTCCATGACCATTTTCATCCCAAAGCTCTATGACCCCTGGCATCACAATGTTCTATAACCCCTGTCATCAAAATATTACATTACACTTTTCATCAAATTGCTGCATGACCCTGTCATCAAAATGCGCCCTGCCCTTCTCATCACAATGCACCACACACTTGTCATCAAAATGCTCCATGACCATGGCCATCACTAAGCTCCATGACCCTTGGCATCACAATGCTCCATGCCATGGACATCACAATGCTCCATGAACCCTCTCATCACATTGCTCCATGCACTTGTCATCACAAAGCTCCATGACACTTGTCATCACAATGCTCGATGCCCTTCTCATCACAATGCTTCATGTCCTTGTCATTACAATCCTCCATCACCCATGTATCACAGTGTACCGTGCCCTTGTCATCACAATGCGCCATGCCCACTGTCATCACAATAATCCATGAAACATTTCAGACCAATGCTCAATGCACTTCTCATCACAATGCTCCATTACCACTGTCAACAATGCTCCATGACCCCTGCCATCACAATGTTCCACGGCCTTGTGATCACAAGACTCCATGACCATTGTCATCACAATGCTCCAAGACCCATGTAATCACAATGCTCCATGCCCTTGTCATCACAGAGCTCCATGACGCATGTCATCAGAATGTTCCATGGCCTTCTCCTCACAATGCTCCATGCCCTTGTCATCACAATGCTCCAAGACACTCGTAATCACAATGCTCCATGCCCCTTTTCATCAGAAGGCTCCATGATATTTGTCATCACAAGTCTCCATGGTCAACTCATCACAATGCTCCAAGACCTTGTCATCACCATGCTCCATTCCCTTGTCATCACAATGCTCCATGACTCCTGTCATCACAATACTCCATGAACATTTTCAGCCCAATGCTCCATGACCTTCTCATCACAATGCTCCATGACCAATATCATCACAATGCTCCATGACCACTGTCATCACAACACTCCATGACACCTGACAACACAATGATCCGGGACTCTTGTCATCACAATGCTCCAAGTCCCCGGTAATCACAATGCTCCATGACCCCTGTCATCACAATACTCCATGAACATTTTCAGCCCAATCCTCCATGACCCTTGTCATCACAATGATCCATGCCCTTGTCATCCCAATGTTCCATGACCCCTGTATTCACAGTGATCCATGACGCTCGTCATCACAGTGCTCCATGACACCTGTCATCACAATGCTCCATGCCTTTGTCAGCAAAATGCTACATGACCTTGTCATTACAATGCTCTATGCGATTGTCATCACAATACTCGATTACCATTGTCATCACAATCCTCCATGAACCTTGGGATCACATTGCTTCATGCCCTTGTCATCACAATGCTACATGCTCCTTGAAATCAAAATGATCCATGACCTCTGTCATCACAATGCTCCAAACCCATGTGATCACAATGTTCCATAACACTTGTCCTCACAACGCTCCATGATGCTGTCATCACAATACTCCATATACTTTTCATCACAATTCTCCATGACCTTTGTCATCACAATTCTGAATACCCTTTTCATCACAGTGCTCCCTGACACATGACGTCAGTAGGCTCCATGAACCCTGTCATGACAAGGCTCCATGCCTTTTTCATCACAATGATCCATGCCCTTTTCATCACAATGCTCCAAGACCCCTGTAGTCACAATGATCCATGCCCTTGCCATCCAAAGCTCCATGACGCATGTCATCAGAATGTTCCATGGACTTCTCATCACAATGCTCCCTGCTCTTGTCATCACAAAGCACTAAGACCCCTGTAATCACAATGCTCCATGCCCCTTTTTATCTCAATGCTCCTAGGAACCCTGTCAGCACAATGAACAATGCCCATCATCATAATGATTCAGGCAATTGTCATCACAATCAAATCAAAATGCTCCATGACCTCTGTCATCACAATGCTCAAAATCCTGGTGATCACAATGTTGAATAACACTTATCATCACAACACCCCATGACACTCATCATCACAATGATCCATGGTCGTCTCATCACAAGGCTCCATGACCTTTGTCATCAAAATTCTCAATAAACTTGTCATCACAATGCTCGCTGACACTTGTCGTCAGAATGCTCCTTGAACCATGTCACAAAAAGGCTCCATGTCGTTTTCATCAAAAAGCCCCATGCCGTTTTCATCCCAATGCTGCATGCCATTGTCATCCAAATACACCACAGGCTTGTCATCAGAATGCTCCATGACCCTTGTCATCACAATTCTCCATGCACTTGTCAGCACAATGCTCCCTGACCCTTGCCATCACAATGCTCCAAGCCATTGTCATCACAATGCTCCATTACCATTGTCATCAGAATCCTCCATGACACTTGGCATCACAATGCTCCATGCCATTGTCATCACAATGCTAAATGACCTTGTCATTACAATCCTCTATGCGCTTGTCATCACAATACTCCATTTCCATTGTCATCACAATCCTCCATCAACCTTGGGATCACATTGCTTCATGCCCTTGTCATCACAATGCTCCATGCTCCTTGAAATCAAAATGATCCATGACCTCTGTCATCACAATGCTCCAAACCCTTGTGATCACATTGTTCCATAACACTTGTCATCACAACGCTCAATGATGCCTGTCATCACAATACTCCATGCCCTTTTCATCACAATGCTCCATGACCTTTGTCATCACAATTCTCAATACACTTGTGATCACAATGCTCCCTGACACTTGTCATCAGAATGCTCCTTGAAACCCGTCACGAAAAGGCTCCATGCCTTTTTCTTCACAATGCCCCATGCCATTTTCATCACAATGTTCCATACCATTGTCATCAAAATACTCCACAAGCTTGTCATCAGAATGCTCCCGGACCCTTGTCATCACAATGCTCCATTACCTTTCTCATCAGAATCCTCCATGACACTTGGCATCACAGTGCTACATGCCATTGTCATCACAATGGGCCATTACATATGTCATCACAATGCTCCCTGACACTTATCTTCACAATACTGCATGACCTGGTCATCACAATGCTCCATGCCCTTGTCATCACAATAGGCCATTCCAACTGTCATCGCAACGAACCATGAAAGTTATTAGACCAATGTTCCATGCCCTTGTCATCACAATGCTCCATGCCCTTGTTATCACAATGCTCCATGACCCCTGTCATCACAATGCTCCGTTACTCCAATCATCACAATGCTTCATGACTTTGTCATCACAGTGGTCCATGCCCTCACCATCAACAGTCTCTGTGACATTTTTAATCCCAACGCTCCATGAACTTTTCATCACAATGCTCCGTGACCCTTGTCATCACAAAGCTACATGCCTTTGTCAGAACAATGCTCCATGACACTTGTCATCACAATGTGCCATGCGCTTTTCATCACAATGATCCACAACTTTGTCATCGCTATGCTCCATAAACCTTGTAATCACAATGCTCCATGCACTTCTCATCCAAATGCTCTCTCACATGAGATATCACAATGTTCCATCACTAGTCATCAAAATCCTCCCTCACCCCTGTTATCACAATGTTCAATAACCCTTGTCATCACCATGCTACATCCCCTTATCAGCACAATGTTCCATGACCACTGACATCACAATGTTCTATATCCCCTGTCATCAAAATGCTCCATGACCCATTTCATCCCAAAGCTCCATGACCGCTGGCATCACAATGTTCTATAAGGCCTGTCATCAAAATGTTCCATTACACTTTTCATCAAATTGCTGCATGAACATGTCATCAAAATGCTCCCTGCCCTTCTCATCACAATGCACCACACCCTTGTCACCAAAAAGCTCCATGACCATTGCCCTCACTAAGCTCCATGACCCTTGGCATCACAATGCTCCATGTCATTGTCATCACAATGCTCCATGAACCTTCTCATCACATTGCTCCATGCCCTTGTCTTCACAAAGCTCCATGACTCTTGTCATCACAATGCTCGATGCCCTTTTCATCACAATGCTCCATGCCCTTGTCATTACAATCCTCCATCACCCATGTATCACAGTGTACCGTGCACTTGTCATCACAATGCTCCATGCCCACTCTCATCACTATAATCCATGAAACATTTCAGACTAATGCTCAATGCCCTTCTCATCACAATGCTCCATTACCTCTGTCATAACAATGCTCCATGACACCTGACATGACAATGCTCCATGCCCTTGTCATCACAATGCTCCAAGACCCTCGTAATCACAAGTTTCCATGCCCCTTTTCATCAGAATGCTCCATTAGGCTTGTCATCACAATTCTCCATGGTCATCTCATCACAATGCTCCAGGACCTTGTCATCTCCATTCTCCATTCCCTTGTCATCACAATGCTTCATGACCCCTGTCATCACAATACTCCATGAAAATTTTCAGCCCAATGCTCCATTAACTTCTCATCACAATGCTCCATGACCAATATCATCACAATGCTCCATGACACCTGACAACACAATGATCAGGGACTCCTGTCATCACAATGCTCCAAGACCCCTGTAATCACAATGCTCCATGACCCCTGTCATCACAATACTCCATGAACATTTTCAGCCGAATGCTCCATGACCCTTGTCATCAAATTGATCCATGCCCTTGTCATCCCAATGTTCCATAACCACTGTATTCAGAATGCTCCTTGACGCTTGTCATCACAGTGCTCCATGACACCTGTCATCACAATGCCCCATGAATTTGTCAGCAAAATGCTACATGACCTTTTCATTACAATGCTCTATGCACTTGTCATCACAATACTCCATTACCATTGTCATCACTATCCGCCATGAACATTGGGATCACATTGCTTCATGCCCTTGTCATCACAATGCTCCATGCTCCTTGAAATCAACATGATCCATAACCTCTATCATCACAATGCTCCAAACCCTTTTGATCACAATGTTCCATAACACTTGTCCTCACAATGCTCCATGATGCCTGTCATCACAATACTCCATGCCCTTTTCATCACAATGCTCCATGACCTTTGTCATCACAATTATCAATACACTTGTCATCACAATGTTCTCTGACTCTTGTCGTCAGAATGCTCCTTGAACCGTGTCACGAAAAGGCTCCATGCCTTTTTCATCACAAAGCCCCATGCCATTTTCATCCCAATGCTCCATGCCATTGTCATCAAAATACTCCACAAGCTTGTCATCAGAATGCTCCATGACCCTTGTCATCACAATGCTCCGTGACTCCAGTCATCACAATGCTTCATAACGTTTGTCATCACAACGGTCCATGACTGCGTCATCGCAAGGCTCTGTGACCTTTGTGACCACAATGCTCCATGAACTTTTCATCACAATTCTCGTGACCCTTGTCATCACAATGCTCCATGCCTTTTTCAGAACAATGCTCCATGACACTTGTCATCACAATGTGCCATGTGCTTTACACCACAATGATCCACAACCTTGTCATCGCTATGCTCCATAAACCTTGTAATCACAATGCTCCATGAACTTCTCATCCAAATACTCTCTCACATGAGATATCACAATGTTCCATCACTAGTCATCACAATCCTCCCTCACCCCTGTTATCACAATGTTCCATGACCCCTGTCATCACAATGCTACATCCCCTTATCAGCACAATTTTCCATGACCCCTGACATCACAATGTTCCATAACCCCTGTCATCAAAATGCTCCATGACCATTTTCATCCCAAAGCTCTATGACCCCTGGCATCACAATGTTCTATAACCCCTGTCATCAAAATATTACATTACATTTTTCATCAAATTGCTGCATGACCCTGTCATCAAAATGCTCCCTGCCCTTCTCATCACAATGCACCACACACTTGTCATCAAAATGCTCCATGACCATGGTCATCACTAAGCTCCATGAACCTTGGCATCACAATGCTCCATGCCATGGACATCACAATGCTCCATGAACCCTCTCATCACATTGCTCCCTGCACTTGTCATCACAAAGCTCCATGACACTTGTCATCACAATGCTCGATGCCCTTCTCATCACAATGCTCCATGTCCTTGTCATTACAATCCTCCATCACCCATGTATCACAGTGTACCGTGCCCTTGTCATCACAATGTGCCATGCCCACTGTCATCACAATAATCCATGAAACATTTCAGACCAATGCTCAATGCACTTCTCATCACAATGCTCCATTACCACTGTCAACAATGCTCCATGACCCCTGCCATCACAATGTTCCACGGCCTTGTGATCACAAGACTAAATGACCATTGTCATCAAAATGCTCCAAAACCCATGTAATCACAATGCTCCATGCCCTTGTCATCACAGAGCTCCATGACGCATGTCATCAGAATGTTCCATGGCCTTCTCCACACAATGTTCCATGCCCTTGTCATCACAATGCTCCAAGACACTCGTAATCACAATGCTCCATGCCCCTTTTCATCAGAAGGCTCCATGATATTTGTCATCACAAGTCTCCATGGTCAACTCATCACAATGCTCCAAGACCTTGTCATCACCATGCTCCATTCCCTTGTCATCACAATGCTCCATGACTCCTGTCATCACAATACTCCATGAACATTTTCAGCCCAATGCTCCATGACCTTCTCATCACAATGCTCCATGACCAATATCATCACAATGCTCCATGACCACTGTCATCACAACACTCCATGACACCTGACAACACAACGATCCGGGACTCTTGTCATCACAATGCTCCAAGACCATGCAATCACAATGCTCCATGACCCCTGTCATCACAATACTCCATGAACATTTTCAGCCCAATGCTCCATGACCCTTGTCATCACAATGATCCATGCCCTTGTCATCCCAATGTTCCATGACCCCTGTATTCACAGTGCTCCGTGACGCTTGTCATCACAGTGCTCCATGACACCTGTCATCACAATGCTCCATGCCTTTGTCAGCAAAATGCTACATGGCCTTGTCATTACAATGCTCTATGCGCTTGTCATCACAATACTCGATTACCATTGTCATCACAATCCTCCATGAACCTTGGGATCACATTGCTTCATGCCCTTGTCATCACAATGCTACATACTCCTTGAAATCAAAATGATCCATGACCTCTGTCATCACAATGCTCCAAACCCTTGTGATCACAATGTTCCATAACAATTGTCCTCACAACGCTCCAAGATGCCTGTCATCACAATACTCCATACACTTTTCATCACAATTCTCCATGACATTTGTCATCACAATTCTCAATACACTTTTCATCACAGTGCTCCCTGAAACTTGTCGTCAGTATGCTCCATGAAACCTATCATGACAAGGCTCCATGCCTTTTTCATCACAATGATCCATGCCCTTTTCATCAAAATGCTCCAAGACCCCTGTAATCACAATGCTCCATGCCCTTGCCATCCAAAGCTCCATGACGCATGTCATCAGAATGTTCCATGGACTTCTCATCACAATGCTCCCTGCTCTTGTCATCACAAAGCACTAAGACCCCTGTAATCACAATGCTCCATGCCCCTTTTTATCTCAATGCTCCTAGGAACCCTGTCAGCACAATGAACAATGCCCATCATCATAATGATTCAGGCAATTGTCATCACAATCAAATCAAAATGCTCCATGACCTCTGTCATCACAATGCTCAAAATCCTGGTGATCACAATGTTGAATAACACTTATCATCACAACACCCCATGACGCTCATCATCACAATGATCCATGGTCGTCTCATCACAAGGCTCCATGACCTTTGTCATCAAAATTCTCAATAAACTTGTCATCACAATGCTCGCTGACACTTGTCGTCAGAATGCTCCTTGAACCATGTCACAAAAAGGCTCCATGTCGTTTTCATCAAAAAGCCCCATGCCGTTTTCATCCCAATGCTGCATGCCATTGTCATCCAAATACACCACAGGCTTGTCATCAGAATGCTCCATGACCCTTGTCATCACAATTCTCCATGCACTTGTCAGCACAATGCTCCCTGACCCTTGTCATCACAATGCTCCAAGCCATTGTCATCACAATGCTCCATTACCATTGTCATCAGAATCCTCCATGACACTTGGCATCACAATGCTCCATGCCATTGTCATCACAATGCTAAATGACCTTGTCATTACAATCCTCTATGCGCTTGTCATCACAATACTCCATTTCCATTGTCATCACAATCCTCCATCAACCTTGGGATCACATTGCTTCATGCCCTTGTCATCACAATGCTCCATGCTCCTTGAAATCAAAATGATCCATGACCTCTGTCATCACAATGCTCCAAACCCTTGTGATCACATTGTTCCATAACACTTGTCATCACAACGCTCAATGATGCCTGCAATCACAATACTCCATGCCCTTTTCATCACAATGCTCCATGACCTTTGTCATCACAATTCTCAATACACTTGTGATCACAATGCTCCCTGACACTTGTCATCAGAATGCTCCTTGAAACCCGTCACGAAAAGGCTCCATGCCTTTTTCTTCACAATGCCCCATGCCATTTTCATCACAATGTTCCATACCATTGTCATCAAAATACTCCACAAGCTTGTCATCAGAATGCTCCCGGACCCTTGTCATCACAATGCTCCATTACCTTTGTAATCAGAATCCTCCATGACACTTGGCATCACAGTGCTACATGCCATTGTCATCACAATGGGCCATTACATATGTCATCACAATGCTCCCTGACACTTATCTTCACAATACTGCATGACCTGGTCATCACAATGCTCCATGCCCTTGTCATCACAATAGGCCATTCCAACTGTCATCGCAACGAACCATGAAAGTTATTAGACCAATGTTCCATGCCCTTGTCATCACAATGCTCCATGCCCTTGTTATCACAATGCTCCATGACCCCTGTCATCACAATGCTCCGTTACTCCAATCATCACAATGCTTCATGACTTTGTCATCACAGTGGTCCATGCCCTCACCATCAACAGTCTCTGTGACATTTTTAATCCCAACGCTCCATGAACTTTTCATCACAATGCTCCGTGACCCTTGTCATCACAAAGCTACAAGCCTTTGTCAGAACAATGCTCCATGACACTTGTCATCACAATGTGCCATGCGCTTTTCATCACAATGATCCACAACCTTGTCATCGCTATGCTCCATAAACCTTGTAATCACAATGCTCCATGCACTTCTCATCCAAATGCTCTCTCACATGAGATATCACAATGTTCCATCACTAGTCATCAAAATCCTCCCTCACCCCTGTTATCACAATGTTCAATAACCCTTGTCATCACCATGCTACATCCCCTTATCAGCACAATGTTCCATGACCACTGACATCACAATGTTCTATATCCCCTGTCATCAAAATGCTCCATGACCCATTTCATCCCAAAGCTCCATGACCGCTGGCATCACAATGTTCTATAAGGCCTGTCATCAAAATGTTCCATTACACTTTTCATCAAATTGCTGCATGAACATGTCATCAAAATGCTCCCTGCCCTTCTCATCACAATGCACCACACCCTTGTCACCAAAAAGCTCCATGACCATTGCCCTCACTAAGCTCCATGACCCTTGGCATCACAATGCTCCATGTCATTGTCATCACAATGCTCCATGAACCTTCTCATCACATTGCTCCATGCCCTTGTCATCACAAAGCTCCATGACTCTTGTCATCACAATGCTCGATGCCCTTTTCATCACAATGCTCCATGCCCTTGTCATTACAATCCTCCATCACCCATGTATCACAGTGTACCGTGCACTTGTCATCACAATGCTCCATGCCCACTCTCATCACAATAATCCATGAAACATTTCAGACTAATGCTCAATGCCCTTCTCATCACAATGCTCCATTACCTCTGTCATAACAATGCTCCATGACACCTGACATGACAATGCTCCATGCCCTTGTCATCACAATGCTCCAAGACCCTCGTAATCACAAGTTTCCATGCCCCTTTTCATCAGAATGCTCCATTAGGTTTGTCATCACAATTCTCCATGGTCATCTCATCACAATGCTCCAGGACCTTGTCATCTCCATTCTCCATTCCCTTGTCATCACAATGCTTCATGACCCCTGTCATCACAATACTCCATGAAAATTTTCAGCCCAATGCTCCATTAACTTCTCATCACAATGCTCCATGACCAATATCATCACAATGCTCCATGACACCTGACAACACAATGATCAGGGACTCCTGTCATCACAATGCTCCAAGACCCCTGTAATCACAATGCTCCATGACCCCTGTCATCACAATACTCCATGAACATTTTCAGCCGAATGCTCCATGACCCTTGTCATCAAATTGATCCATGCCCTTGTCATCCCAATGTTCCATAACCACTGTATTCAGAATGCTCCTTGACGCTTGTCATCACAGTGCTCCATGACACCTGTCATCACAATGCCCCATGAATTTGTCAGCAAAATGCTACATGACCTTTTCATTACAATGCTCTATGCACTTGTCATCACAATACTCCATTACCATTGTCATCACTATCCGCCATGAACATTGGGATCACATTGCTTCATGCCCTTGTCATCACAATGCTCCATGCTCCTTGAAATCAACATGATCCATAACCTCTATCATCACAATGCTCCAAACCCTTGTGATCACAATGTTCCATAACACTTGTCCTCACAATGCTCCATGATGCCTGTCATCACAATACTCCATGCCCTTTTCATCACAATGCTCCATGACCTTTGTCATCACAATTATCAATACACTTGTCATCACAATGCTCTCTGACTCTTGTCGTCAGAATGCTCCTTGAACCGTGTCACGAAAAGGCTCCATGCCTTTTTCATCACAAAGCCCCATGCCATTTTCATCCCAATGCTCCATGCCATTGTCATCAAAATACTCCACAAGCTTGTCATCAGAATGCTCCATGACCCTTGTCATCACAATGCTCCGTGACTCCAGTCATCACAATGCTTCATAACGTTTGTCATCACAACGGTCCATGCCTGCGTCATCGCAAGGCTCTGTGACCTTTGTGACCACAATGCTCCATGAACTTTTCATCACAATTCTCGTGACCCTTGTCATCACAATGCTCCATGCCTTTTTCAGAACAATGCTCCATGACACTTGTCATCACAATGTGCCATGTGCTTTACACCACAATGATCCACAACCTTGTCATCGCTATGCTCCATAAACCTTGTAATCACAATGCTCCATGAACTTCTCATCCAAATACTCTCTCACATGAGATATCACAATGTTCCATCACTAGTCATCACAATCCTCCCTCACCCCTGTTATCACAATGTTCCATGACCCCTGTCATCACAATGCTACATCCCCTTATCAGCACAATTTTCCATGACCCCTGACATCACAATGTTCCATAACCCCTGTCATCAAAATGCTCCATGACCATTTTCATCCCAAAGCTCTATGACCCCTGGCATCACAATGTTCTATAACCCCTGTCATCAAAATATTACATTACATTTTTCATCAAATTGCTGCATGACCCTGTCATCAAAATGCTCCCTGCCCTTCTCATCACAATGCACCACACACTTGTCATCAAAATGCTCCATGACCATGGTCATCACTAAGCTCCATGAACCTTGGCATCACAATGCTCCATGCCATGGACATCACAATGCTCCATGAACCCTCTCATCACATTGCTCCCTGCACTTGTCATCACAAAGCTCCATGACACTTGTCATCACAATGCTCGATGCCCTTCTCATCACAATGCTCCATGTCCTTGTCATTACAATCCTCCATCACCCATGTATCACAGTGTACCGTGCCCTTGTCATCACAATGTGCCATGCCCACTGTCATCACAATAATCCATGAAACATTTCAGACCAATGCTCAATGCACTTCTCATCACAATTCTCCATTACCACTGTCAACAATGCTCCATGACCCCTGCCATCACAATGTTCCACGGCCTTGTGATCACAAGACTAAATGACCATTGTCATCAAAATGCTCCAAAACCCATGTAATCACAATGCTCCATGCCCTTGTCATCACAGAGCTCCATGACGCATGTCATCAGAATGTTCCATGGCCTTCTCCACACAATGCTCCATGCCCTTGTCATCACAATGCTCCAAGACACTCGTAATCACAATGCTCCATGCCCCTTTTCATCAGAAGGCTCCATGATATTTGTCATCACAAGTCTCCATGGTCAACTCATCACAATGCTCCAAGACCTTGTCATCACCATGCTCCATTCCCTTGTCATCACAATGCTCCATGACTCCTGTCATCACAATACTCCATGAACATTTTCAGCCCAATGCTCCATGACCTTCTCATCACAATGCTCCATGACCAATATCATCACAATGCTCCATGACCACTGTCATCACAACACTCCATGACACCTGACAACACAACGATCCGGGACTCTTGTCATCACAATGCTCCAAGACCATGCAATCACAATGCTCCATGACCCCTGTCATCACAATACTCCATGAACATTTTCAGCCCAATGCTCCATGACCCTTGTCATCACAATGATCCATGCCCTTGTCATCCCAATGTTCCATGACCCCTGTATTCACAGTGCTCCGTGACGCTTGTCATCACAGTGCTCCATGACACCTGTCATCACAATGCTCCATGCCTTTGTCAGCAAAATGCTACATGGCCTTGTCATTACAATGCTCTATGCGCTTGTCATCACAATACTCGATTACCATTGTCATCACAATCCTCCATGAACCTTGGGATCACATTGCTTCATGCCCTTGTCATCACAATGCTACATACTCCTTGAAATCAAAATGATCCATGACCTCTGTCATCACAATGCTCCAAACCCTTGTGATCACAATGTTCCATAACAATTGTCCTCACAACGCTCCAAGATGCCTGTCATCACAATACTCCATACACTTTTCATCACAATTCTCCATGACATTTGTCATCACAATTCTCAATACACTTTTCATCACAGTGCTCCCTGAAACTTGTCGTCAGTATGCTCCATGAAACCTATCATGACAAGGCTCCATGCCTTTTTCATCACAATGATCCATGCCCTTTTCATCAAAATGCTCCAAGACCCCTGTAATCACAATGCTCCATGCCCTTGCCATCCAAAGCTCCATGACGCATGTCATCAGAATGTTCCATGGACTTCTCATCACAATGCTCCCTGCTCTTGTCATCACAAAGCACTAAGACCCCTGTAATCACAATGCTCCATGCCCCTTTTTATCTCAATGCTCCTGGGAACCCTGTCAGCACAATGAACAATGCCCATCATCATAATGATTCAGGCAATTGTCATCACAATCAAATCAAAATGCTCCATGACCTCTGTCATCACAATGCTCAAAATCCTGGTGATCACAATGTTGAATAACACTTATCATCACAACACCCCATGACGCTCATCATCACAATGATCCATGGTCGTCTCATCACAAGGCTCCATGACCTTTGTCATCAAAATTCTCAATAAACTTGTCATCACAATGCTCGCTGACACTTGTCGTCAGAATGCTCCTTGAACCATGTCACAAAAAGGCTCCATGTCGTTTTCATCAAAAAGCCCCATGCCGTTTTCATCCCAATGCTGCATGCCATTGTCATCCAAATACACCACAGGCTTGTCATCAGAATGCTCCATGACCCTTGTCATCACAATTCTCCATGCACTTGTCAGCACAATGCTCCCTGACCCTTGTCATCACAATGCTCCAAGCCATTGTCATCACAATGCTCCATTACCATTGTCATCAGAATCCTCCATGACACTTGGCATCACAATGCTCCATGCCATTGTCATCACAATGCTAAATGACCTTGTCATTACAATCCTCTATGCGCTTGTCATCACAATACTCCATTTCCATTGTCATCACAATCCTCCATCAACCTTGGGATCACATTGCTTCATGCCCTTGTCATCACAATGCTCCATGCTCCTTGAAATCAAAATGATCCATGACCTCTGTCATCACAATGCTCCAAACCCTTGTGATCACATTGTTCCATAACACTTGTCATCACAACGCTCAATGATGCCTGCAATCACAATACTCCATGCCCTTTTCATCACAATGCTCCATGACCTTTGTCATCACAATTCTCAATACACTTGTGATCACAATGCTCCCTGACACTTGTCATCAGAATGCTCCTTGAAACCCGTCACGAAAAGGCTCCATGCCTTTTTCTTCACAATGCCCCATGCCATTTTCATCACAATGTTCCATACCATTGTCATCAAAATACTCCACAAGCTTGTCATCAGAATGCTCCCGGACCCTTGTCATCACAATGCTCCATTACCTTTCTCATCAGAATCCTCCATGACACTTGGCATCACAGTGCTACATGCCATTGTCATCACAATGGGCCATTACATATGTCATCACAATGCTCCCTGACACTTATCTTCACAATACTGCATGACCTGGTCATCACAATGCTCCATGCCCTTGTCATCACAATAGGCCATTCCAACTGTCATCGCAACGAACCATGAAAGTTATTAGACCAATGTTCCATGCCCTTGTCATCACAATGCTCCATGCCCTTGTTATCACAATGCTCCATGACCCCTGTCATCACAATGCTCCGTTACTCCAATCATCACAATGCTTCATGACTTTGTCATCACAGTGGTCCATGCCCTCACCATCAACAGTCTCTGTGACATTTTTAATCCCAACGCTCCATGAACTTTTCATCACAATGCTCCGTGACCCTTGTCATCACAAAGCTACAAGCCTTTGTCAGAACAATGCTCCATGACACTTGTCATCACAATGTGCCATGCGCTTTTCATCACAATGATCCACAACCTTGTCATCGCTATGCTCCATAAACCTTGTAATCACAATGCTCCATGCACTTCTCATCCAAATGCTCTCTCACATGAGATATCACAATGTTCCATCACTAGTCATCAAAATCCTCCCTCACCCCTGTTATCACAATGTTCAATAACCCTTGTCATCACCATGCTACATCCCCTTATCAGCACAATGTTCCATGACCACTGACATCACAGTGTTCTATATCCCCTGTCATCAAAATGCTCCATGACCCATTTCATCCCAAAGCTCCATGACCGCTGGCATCACAATGTTCTATAAGGCCTGTCATCAAAATGTTCCATTACACTTTTCATCAAATTGCTGCATGAACATGTCATCAAAATGCTCCCTGCCCTTCTCATCACAATGCACCACACCCTTGTCACCAAAAAGCTCCATGACCATTGCCCTCACTAAGCTCCATGACCCTTGGCATCACAATGCTCCATGTCATTGTCATCACAATGCTCCATGAACCTTCTCATCACATTGCTCCATGCCCTTGTCATCACAAAGCTCCATGACTCTTGTCATCACAATGCTCGATGCCCTTTTCATCACAATGCTCCATGCCCTTGTCATTACAATCCTCCATCACCCATGTATCACAGTGTACCGTGCACTTGTCATCACAATGCTCCATGCCCACTCTCATCACAATAATCCATGAAACATTTCAGACTAATGCTCAATGCCCTTCTCATCACAATGCTCCATTACCTCTGTCATAACAATGCTCCATGACACCTGACATGACAATGCTCCATGCCCTTGTCATCACAATGCTCCAAGACCCTCGTAATCACAAGTTTCCATGCCCCTTTTCATCAGAATGCTCCATTAGGCTTGTCATCACAATTCTCCATGGTCATCTCATCACAATGCTCCAGGACCTTGTCATCTCCATTCTCCATTCCCTTGTCATCACAATGCTTCATGACCCCTGTCATCACAATACTCCATGAAAATTTTCAGCCCAATGCTCCATTAACTTCTCATCACAATGCTCCATGACCAATATCATCACAATGCTCCATGACACCTGACAACACAATGATCAGGGACTCCTGTCATCACAATGCTCCAAGACCCCTGTAATCACAATGCTCCATGACCCCTGTCATCACAATACTCCATGAACATTTTCAGCCGAATGCTCCATGACCCTTGTCATCAAATTGATCCATGCCCTTGTCATCCCAATGTTCCATAACCACTGTATTCAGAATGCTCCTTGACGCTTGTCATCACAGTGCTCCATGACACCTGTCATCACAATGCCCCATGAATTTGTCAGCAAAATGCTACATGACCTTTTCATTACAATGCTCTATGCACTTGTCATCACAATACTCCATTACCATTGTCATCACTATCCGCCATGAACATTGGGATCACATTGCTTCATGCCCTTGTCATCACAATGCTCCATGCTCCTTGAAATCAACATGATCCATAACCTCTATCATCACAATGCTCCAAACCCTTGTGATCACAATGTTCCATAACACTTGTCCTCACAATGCTCCATGATGCCTGTCATCACAATACTCCATGCCCTTTTCATCACAATGCTCCATGACCTTTGTCATCACAATTATCAATACACTTGTCATCACAATGCTCTCTGACTCTTGTCGTCAGAATGCTCCTTGAACCGTGTCACGAAAAGGCTCCATGCCTTTTTCATCACAAAGCCCCATGCCATTTTCATCCCAATGCTCCATGCCATTGTCATCAAAATACTCCACAAGCTTGTCATCAGAATGCTCCATGACCCTTGTCATCACAATGCTCCGTGACTCCAGTCATCACAATGCTTCATAACGTTTGTCATCACAACGGTCCATGCCTGCGTCATCGCAAGGCTCTGTGACCTTTGTGACCACAATGCTCCATGAACTTTTCATCACAATTCTCGTGACCCTTGTCATCACAATGCTCCATGCCTTTTTCAGAACAATGCTCCATGACACTTGTCATCACAATGTGCCATGTGCTTTACACCACAATGATCCACAACCTTGTCATCGCTATGCTCCATAAACCTTGTAATCACAATGCTCCATGAACTTCTCATCCAAATACTCTCTCACATGAGATATCACAATGTTCCATCACTAGTCATCACAATCCTCCCTCACCCCTGTTATCACAATGTTCCATGACCCCTGTCATCACAATGCTACATCCCCTTATCAGCACAATTTTCCATGACCCCTGACATCACAATGTTCCATAACCCCTGTCATCAAAATGCTCCATGACCATTTTCATCCCAAAGCTCTATGACCCCTGGCATCACAATGTTCTATAACCCCTGTCATCAAAATATTACATTACATTTTTCATCAAATTGCTGCATGACCCTGTCATCAAAATGCTCCCTGCCCTTCTCATCACAATGCACCACACACTTGTCATCAAAATGCTCCATGACCATGGTCATCACTAAGCTCCATGAACCTTGGCATCACAATGCTCCATGCCATGGACATCACAATGCTCCATGAACCCTCTCATCACATTGCTCCCTGCACTTGTCATCACAAAGCTCCATGACACTTGTCATCACAATGCTCGATGCCCTTCTCATCACAATGCTCCATGTCCTTGTCATTACAATCCTCCATCACCCATGTATCACAGTGTACCGTGCCCTTGTCATCACAATGTGCCATGCCCACTGTCATCACAATAATCCATGAAACATTTCAGACCAATGCTCAATGCACTTCTCATCACAATGCTCCATTACCACTGTCAACAATGCTCCATGACCCCTGCCATCACAATGTTCCACGGCCTTGTGATCACAAGACTAAATGACCATTGTCATCAAAATGCTCCAAAACCCATGTAATCACAATGCTCCATGCCCTTGTCATCACAGAGCTCCATGACGCATGTCATCAGAATGTTCCATGGCCTTCTCCACACAATGTTCCATGCCCTTGTCATCACAATGCTCCAAGACACTCGTAATCACAATGCTCCATGCCCCTTTTCATCAGAAGGCTCCATGATATTTGTCATCACAAGTCTCCATGGTCAACTCATCACAATGCTCCAAGACCTTGTCATCACCATGCTCCATTCCCTTGTCATCACAATGCTCCATGACTCCTGTCATCACAATACTCCATGAACATTTTCAGCCCAATGCTCCATGACCTTCTCATCACAATGCTCCATGACCAATATCATCACAATGCTCCATGACCACTGTCATCACAACACTCCATGACACCTGACAACACAACGATCCGGGACTCTTGTCATCACAATGCTCCAAGACCATGCAATCACAATGCTCCATGACCCCTGTCATCACAATACTCCATGAACATTTTCAGCCCAATGCTCCATGACCCTTGTCATCACAATGATCCATGCCCTTGTCATCCCAATGTTCCATGACCCCTGTATTCACAGTGCTCCGTGACGCTTGTCATCACAGTGCTCCATGACACCTGTCATCACAATGCTCCATGCCTTTGTCAGCAAAATGCTACATGGCCTTGTCATTACAATGCTCTATGCGCTTGTCATCACAATACTCGATTACCATTGTCATCACAATCCTCCATGAACCTTGGGATCACATTGCTTCATGCCCTTGTCATCACAATGCTACATACTCCTTGAAATCAAAATGATCCATGACCTCTGTCATCACAATGCTCCAAACCCTTGTGATCACAATGTTCCATAACAATTGTCCTCACAACGCTCCAAGATGCCTGTCATCACAATACTCCATACACTTTTCATCACAATTCTCCATGACCTTTGTCATCACAATTCTCAATACACTTTTCATCACAGTGCTCCCTGACACTTGTCGTCAGTATGCTCCATGAAACCTATCATGACAAGGCTCCATGCCTTTTTCATCACAATGATCCATGCCCTTTTCATCAAAATGCTCCAAGACCCCTGTAATCACAATGCTCCATGCCCTTGCCATCCAAAGCTCCATGACGCATGTCATCAGAATGTTCCATGGACTTCTCATCACAATGCTCCCTGCTCTTGTCATCACAAAGCACTAAGACCCCTGTAATCACAATGCTCCATGCCCCTTTTCATCTCAATGCTCCTAGGAACCCTGTCAGCACAATGAACAATGCCCATCATCATAATGATTCAGGCAATTGTCATCACAATCAAATCAAAATGCTCCATGACCTCTGTCATCACAATGCTCAAAATCCTGGTGATCACAATGTTGAATAACACTTATCATCACAACACCCCATGACGCTCATCATCACAATGATCCATGGTCGTCTCATCACAAGGCTCCATGACCTTTGTCATCAAAATTCTCAATAAACTTGTCATCACAATGCTCGCTGACACTTGTCGTCAGAATGCTCCTTGAACCATCTCACAAAAAGGCTCCATGTCGTTTTAATCAAAAAGCCCCATGCCGTTTTCATCCCAATGCTGCATGCCATTGTCATCCAAATACACCACAGGCTTGTCATCAGAATGCTCCATGACCCTTGTCATCACAATTCTCCATGCACTTGTCAGCACAATGCTCCCTGACCCTTGTCATCACAATGCTCCAAGCCATTGTCATCACAATGCTCCATTACCATTGTCATCAGAATCCTCCATGACACTTGGCATCACAATGCTCCATGCCATTGTCATCACAATGCTCCATGTCTTTGTCAGCAAAATGCTAAATGACCTTGTCATTACAATCCTCTATGCGCTTGTCATCACAATACTCCATGCCCTTTTCATCACAATGCTCCATGACCTTTGTCATCACAATTCTCAATACACTTGTGATCACAATGCTCCCTGACACTTGTCATCAGAATGCTCCTTGAAACCCGTCACGAAAAGGCTCCATGCCTTTTCCTTCACAATGCCCCATGCCATTTTCATCACAATGTTCCATACCATTGTCATCAAAATACTCCACAAGCTTGTCATCAGAATGCTCCCGGACCCTTGTCATCACAATGCTCCATTACCTTTCTCATCAGAATCCTCCATGACACTTGGCATCACAGTGCTACATGCCATTGTCATCACAATGGGCCATTACATATGTCATCACAATGCTCCCTGACACTTATCTTCACAATACTGCATGACCTGGTCATCACAATGCTCCATGCCCTTGTCATCACAATAGGCCATTCCAACTGTCATCGCAACGAACCATGAAAGTTATTAGACCAATGTTCCATGCCCTTGTCATCACAATGCTCCATGCCCTTGTTATCACAATGCTCCATGACCCCTGTCATCACAATGCTCCGTTACTCCAATCATCACAATGCTTCATGACTTTGTCATCACAGTGGTCCAAGCCCTCACCATCAACAGTCTCTGTGACATTTTTAATCCCAATGCTCCATGAACTTTTCTTCACAATGCTCCTTGACCCTTGTCATCACAAAGCTACATGCCTTTGTCAGAACAATGCTCCATGACACTTGTCATCACAATGTGCCATGCGCTTTTCATCACAATGATCCACAACCTTGTCATCGCTATGCTCCATAAACCTTGTAATCACAATGCTCCATGCACTTCTCATCCAAATGCTCTCTCACATGAGATATCACAATGTTCCATCACTAGTCATCAAAATCCTCCCTCACCCCTGTTATCACAATGTTCAATAACCCTTGTCATCACCATGCTACATCCCCTTATCAGCACAATGTTCCATGACCCCTGACATCACAATGTTCTATATCCCCTGTCATCAAAATGCTCCATGACCCATTTCATCCCAAAGCTCCATGACCGCTGGCATCACAATGTTCTATAAGGCCTGTCATCAAAATGTTCCATTACACTTTTCATCAAATTGCTGCATGAACATGTCATCAAAATGCTCCCTGCCCTTCTCATCACAATGCACCACACCCTTGTCACCAAAAAGCTCCATGACCATTGCCCTCACTAAGCTCCATGACCCTTGGCATCACAATGCTCCATGTCATTGTCATCACAATGCTCCATGAACCTTCTCATCACATTGCTCCATGCCCTTGTCATCACAAAGCTCCATGACTCTTGTCATCACAATGCTCGATGCCCTTTTCATCACAATGCTCCATGCCCTTGTCATTACAATCCTCCATCACCCATGTATCACAGTGTACCGTGCACTTGTCATCACAATGCTCCATGCCCACTCTCATCACAATAATCCATGAAACATTTCAGACTAATGCTCAATGCCCTTCTCATCACAATGCTCCATTACCTCTGTCATAACAATGCTCCATGACACCTGACATGACAATGCTCCATGCCCTTGTCATCACAATGCTCCAAGACCCTCGTAATCACAAGTTTCCATGCCCCTTTTCATCAGAATGCTCCATTAGACTTGTCATCACAATTCTCCATGGTCATCTCATCACAATGCTCCAGGACCTTGTCATCTCCATTCTCCATTCCCTTGTCATCACAATGCTTCATGACCCCTGTCATCACAATACTCCATGAAAATTTTCAGCCCAATGCTCCATTAACTTCTCATCACAATGCTCCATGACCAATATCATCACAATGCTCCATGACCACTGTCATCACAACACTCCATGACACCTGACAACACAATGATCAGGGACTCCTGTCATCACAATGCTCCAAGACCCCTGTAATCACAATGCTCCATGACCCATGTCATCACAATACTCCATGAACATTTTCAGCCGAATGCTCCATGACCCTTGTCATCAAATTGATCCATGCCCTTGTCATCCCAATGTTCCATAACCACTGTATTCAGAATGCTCCTTGACGCTTTTCATCACAGTGCTCCATGACACCTGTCATCACAATGCCCTATGAATTTGTCAGCAAAATGCTACATGACCTTTTCATTACAATGCTCTATGCACTTGTCATCACAATACTCCATTACCATTGTCATCACTATCCGCCATGAACATTGGGATCACATTGCTTCATGCCCTTGTCATCACAATGCTCCATGCTCCTTGAAATCAACATGATCCATAACCTCTATCATCACAATGCTCCAAACCCTTGTGATCACAATGTTCCATAACACTTGTCCTCACAATGCTCCATGATGCCTGTCATCACAATACTCCATGCCCTTTTCATCACAATGCTCCATGACCTTTGTCATCACAATTATCAATACACTTGTCATCACAATGCTCCCTGACTCTTGTCGTCAGAATGCTCCTTGAACCGTGTCACGAAAAGGCTCCATGCCTTTTTCATCACAAAGCCCCATGCCATTTTCATCCCAATGCTCCATGCCATTGTCATCAAAATACTCCACAAGCTTGTCATCAGAATGCTCCGTGACCCTTTTCATCACAATTCTCCATGCACTTGTCAGCACAATGCACCCTGACCCTTGTCATCACAATGCTCCAAGCCATTGTCATCAAAATACTCCACAAGCTTGTCATCAGAATGCTCACTGACACTTGTCATCACAATGCTCCAAGCCATTATCATCACAATGCTCCATTACCTTTGTCATCAGAATCCTCCATGACACTTGGCATCACAATGCTCCATGCCATTGTCATCAAAATGGGCCATTACATATGTCATCACAATGCTCCCTGACACATCTCTTCACCATACTTCATGCCCTTGTCTTAACAATGCACCATTCAAGCTGTCATCACAATAATCCATGAAACTTATTAGACCAATGCTCCATGCCCTTGTCATCACAATGCTCCATGACCTTGTTATCACAATGTTCCAAGACCCCTGTAATCAGAATGCTCCATGCCCCTTTTAATCAGTATGCTCCATGAGACTTTTCATCACATGGCTCCATGGTTTTCTCATCATAATGCTCCAGGACCTTGTCATCACAATGCTTCACAACATTGTCATGAAAATTCTCAATGGCACTTGTCATCATAATGCTCCAAGCCCTAGTCATCACAATGCTCCATGATATTGGTCATCACAATCCTCCCTTACATTTGGCATCACAATGCTCAATGCCATTGTCATCGCAATGGACCAGGATATATGTCATCACAATACCCTGACACCTCTCTTCACAATACTCCATGCCCTTATCATCACAAAGCTCCATGCCCTTGTCATCACAATGCACCATGTCCACTGTCATCACAATAATCTATGAAAATTGTCAGACCAAAGCTCCATGACCCTGTCATCACAATTCTCCATGCCCTTGTCATCACAATGCTCCATGTCCCCTGTCATCACAATGCTCGGTGACTCCAGTCATCACAATGCTTCATAAAGTTTGTCATCACAGCGGTCCATGCCCACGTCATCACAAGGCTCTGTGACCTTTGTAACCACAATGCTCCATGACCCTTGTCCTCACAATGCTCCATGCCTTTGTCAGAACAATTCTCCATGACCCTTGTCATCACAATGTGCCATGCGCTTTTCATCACAATGATCCACAACCTTGTCATCACTATGCTCAATAAACCTTGTAATCACAATGCTCCATGCACTTTTCCTCCAAATGCTCTCTCACATGAGATATCACAATGTTCCATCACTAGTCATCACAATCCTCCCTCACCCCAGTTATCACAATGTACCATGACCCCTGTCATCACAATGCTACATCCCCTTATCAACACAATATTCCATGACACCTGACATCACAATGTTCCATAACCACTGTCATCAAAATGCTCCATGACCCTTTTCATCCCAAAGCTCCATGATCCCTGGCCACATAATGTTCAATAACCCCTGTCATCAAAATATTCCATTACACTTTTCATCAAATTGCTGCATGACCCTGTCATCAAAATGCTTCCTGCCTTTCTCATCACAATGCACCACACCCTTGTCATCAAAATGCTGCATGACCTTTGTCATCCCAAAGCTCCATGACACTTGGCATCACAATGCTCCATGTCATTGTCATCACAATGCTCCATGAACCCAGTCATCACATTGCTCCATGCCCTTGTCATCACAAAGCTCAATAACACTTGTCATCACAATGCTCGATGCCTTTCTCATCACAATGCTCCATGCCCTTGTCATTACAATCCTCCATGACCCATGTATCACAGTGTTCCGTGCCCTTGTCATCACAATGCTCCATGCCCCATCTCATCACAATAATCCATGAAACATTTCAGACCAATGCTCAATGCCCTTCTCATCACAATGCTCCATTACTTCTGTCATAACAATGCTCCAATACCCCTGCCATCACAATGTTCCACGGCCTTGTTATCACAAGGCTCCATGACCTTTGTCATCAAAATAGCCCAAGACCCCTGTAATCACAATGCTCAATGCCCTAGTCATAACAAAGCTCGATGACGCATGTCATCAGAAAGTTCCATGGCCTTCTCCTCAAAATGCTCCATGCCCTTGTCATCACAATGCTCGAAGACCCCGTAATCACAATGCTCCATGCCCCTTTTCATCAGAATGCTCCATGAGACTTGTCATCACAAGTCTCCTTGGTCATCTCATAACAATGCTCCAGGACCTTGTCATCACCATGATCCATTCCCTTGTCATCACAATGCTCCATGACCCCTGTCATCACAATACTCCATGAAAATTTTCAGCCCAATGCTCCATGACATTCTCATCACAATGCTCCATGACCAATATCATCACAATGCTCCAAGACCACTGTCATCACAACACTCCATCACACCAGACAACACAATGATCCGGGACTCTTGTCATCACAATGCTCCAAGACCGCTCTAATCACAATGCTCCATGACCCCTGTCATCACAACACTTCATGAACATTTTCAGCCCAATGCTCCATGACCCTTGTCATCACAATGATATATGCCCTTCTCATCCCAATGCTCCATGACCCCTGTATTCACAATGCTCCATGACACTAGTCATCACAGTGCTCCATGACACCTGTCATCACAATGCTCCATGCCTTTGTCAGCAAAATGCTACATGACCTTGTCATTACAATGCTCTATGTGCTTATCATCACAATGATCCATTACCATTGTCATCACAATCCTCAATGAACCTTGGGATCACATTGCTTCATGCCCTTGTCATCACAATGCTCCATGCTCCTTGAAATGAAAATGATCCATGACCTCTGTCATCACAATGCTCCAAACCCTTGTGATCACAATGTTCCATAACACTTCTCATCACTATGATCCATGATGTCTGTCATCACAATACTCCATGCCCTTTTCATCACAGTGCTCCATGAAATTTGTCATCACAATTCTCAATACACTTGTCATCACAATGCTCCCTGACACTTGTCAACATAATGCTCCTTGAACCCTGTCACGAAAAGTCTCCATGCCTTTTTCATCACATTGCCCCATGCCGTTTTCCTCCTAATGCTCCATGCCACTGTCATAAAAATACTCCACAAGCTTGTCATCAGAATGCTCCATGACACTTGTCATCACAATTCTCCATGCACTTGTCAGCACAATGCTCCCTGACCCTTGTCATCACAATGCTCCAAGCCATTGTCACCAAAATGCTCCATTACCTTTGGCATCAGAATCCTCCTTGACACTTGGCATCACAATACTCCATACCATTTTCATCACAATGGGCCATTACATATGTCATCACAATGCTCCCTGACACCTCTCTTGACAATACTGCATGACCTGGTCATCACAATCCTCCATGCCCTTGTCATCACAATGAGCCATTCCAACTGTCATCACAATAATCCATGAAACTTATTAGACCAATGCTCCATGCCTTTGTCGTCACATTTCTCCATGCCCTTGTTATCACAATGTTCCAAGACCCCTGTAATCAGAATCCTCCATGCCCCTTTTCATCAGGGTGCTCCATGAGACTTGTCATCACAAGTCTCCATGGTTTTCTCATCACAATGCTCCAGGACCTTGTCATCACAATGCTTCACGACATTGTCATGAAAATTTTCAATGGCCCTTGTCATCATAATGCTCCATGCCCTATTCATCACAATGCTCCATTATATTTGTCATCACAATCCTCCCTTACATTTGGCATCACAATGCTCCATGCCATTGTCATCGCAATGGACCATGACATATGTCATCACAATGACCTGACACCTCTCTTCACAATACTCCATGTCCTTGTCATCACAATGTTCCATGCCCTTGTCATCACAATGCACCATGTCCAGTGTCATCACAATAATCTATGAAATTGTCAGACCAAATCTCCATGAACCTGTCATCGCAATGCTCCATGCCTTTGTCATCACAATGCTCCATGTCCCCTGTCATCAGAGTGCTCCGTGACTCCAGTCATCACAATGCTTCATAAAGTTTGTCATCACAACGGTCCATGCCCACGTCATCACAAGGCTCTGTGACGTTTGTAAACACAATGCTCCATAAACTTTTCCTCACAATCCTCAGTGACCCTTGTCCTCACAATACTCCATGTCTTTGTAAGAACAATGCTCCATGACACTTGTCATCACAATGTGCCATGCGCTTTTCATCACAATGATCCACAACATTGTCATCACTATGCTCCATAAACCTTGTAATCACAATGCTCCATTCACTTCTCATCCAAATGCTCTCTCACATGAGATATCACAATGTTCCATCACTAGTCATCACAATCCTCCCTCACCCCTGTTATCACAATGTTCCATGACCCCTGACATCAAAATATTCCATAACCCTGTCATCAAAATGTTCCATTACACTTTTCTTCAAATTGCTGCATGACCCAGTCATCAAAATGCTCCCTGCCCTTCTCATCACAATGTACCACACACTTGTCATCAAAATGCTCCATGACCATTGTCATCACTAAGATCCATGACCCTTGGCATTACAATGCTCCATTTCATTGTCATCACAATGCTCCATGAACCCTCTCATCACATTGCTCCATGCCCTTGTCATCACAAAGCTCCATGACACTTGTCATCACAATGCTCGATGCCCTTCTCATCAGAATGCTACATGCCCTTGTCATTACAATCCTCCATGACCCATGTATCACAGTGTACCGTGCCCTTGACATCACAAAGCGCCACGCCCACTCTCATCACAATAATCCATGAAATATATCCGACCAATGCTCAATGCCCTTCTCATCACAATGCTCCATTACCTCTGTCATAACAATGCTCCATGACCCCTGCCATCACAATGATCCATGGCCTTGTCATCACAAGGCCCCATGACCCTTGTCATCACAATGATCCAAGACCCATGTAATCACAATGGTCCATGCACTTGTCATTACAAAGCTCCATGACGCATGTCATCAGAATGTTCCATGTCCTTCTCCACAAAAAGCTCCATGCCCTTGTCATCACAATGCTGCATTACCCCTGTCATAACAATGCTCCATAACCCCTGCCATCACGATGTTCATTGGCCTTGTCATCACAAGGCTCCATGACCCTTCTCATCACAATGCTCCAAGAACACTGTAATCACAATGCTCTATGCCCCTTTTCATCTCAATGATCCATGAACCCTGTCATCACAATGCACCATGCCCATCATCATAATGATTCATGCTATTGTCATCACAAAGAAATAAAAATGCTCCATGACCTCTGTCATAAAAATGCTCCAAACCCTTGTGATCACAATATTCCATAACACTTGTCATCACAAAGCCCCATGACGCTCTTCATCACAATTATCCATGGTCTTCTCATCACAATGCTCCATGACCTTCGTCATCACAATGCTCAATACACTTGTCATCAAAATGCTCCCTGACACTTGTTGTCTGTATGCTCCTTGAACTCTGTCAAGACAAGGCTCCATGCCTTTTTCATCAAAATGATCCATGCACTTTTCATCACGGTGCTCCAAGACAAATGTTATCACAATGCTCCATGCCATTGTCATCACAAAGCTCAATGACGCATGCCATCAGAATGCTCCTTGGTCTTCTCCTCACCATGCTCCATGCCCTTGTCATCAAAATGTTCCAAGACCCCTGTAATCACAATGCTCCATTCCCCTTTTCATCAGTATGCTCCATGAGACTTGTCATCAAAAGGCTCCATGGTTTTGTCATCACAATGCTCCAGGACCTTGTCATCACAATGCTTCATGACCTTGTCATGAAAATTTTCAATGGCCCTTGTCATCATAATGCTCCAAGCCATAATCATCACAATGCTCCATTATATTTGTCATCAGAAACCTCCATTATCTTTGGCATCACAATGCTCCATGCCATTGTCATCGCAATGGACCATGACATATGTCATCACAATGCTCCCTGACACCTGTCTTCACAATACTCCATGACCTTATCATCACAATGCTCCATGCCCTTGTCATCACAATGCACCATGCCCACTCTCATCACAATAATCTATGAAACTTGTCAGACCAATGCACCATGCCCCTGTCATCACAATGCACCATGCCCTTGTCATCACAGTGCTCCATGACCCCTGTCATCACAAGGCTCTGTGCCTCCAGTCATCACAATGCTTCATAAAGATTGTCATCACTATGGTCCATGCCCGCGTCATCACAAGGCTCTGTGACCTTTGTATCCACAATGCTCCATGTATTTTTCATCACAATTCTCTGTGACCCTTGTCATCACAATGCTCCATGTCTTTGTCTGAACAATGCTCCATGACCATTGTCATCACAGTGTGCCACGTGCATTTCATCACAACTGTCCACAAGCTTGTCATTGCAATGCTCCATAATCCTTGTAATCACAATGGTCCATGCACTTCTCATCAAAATGCTCTCTCACCAGAGATATCACAATGTTCCATCACTAGTCATCACAATACTCCCTCACCCCTGGAATCACAGTGATCCATGACCCTGTCATCACAATGCTACATCCACTTGTCATCACAATGTTCCATGACCCCTTCCATCACAATGTTCCATAAGCCCTGTCATCAAAATGCTCCATGACCCTTTCCATCCCAAAGATCCAAGTCCCCTGCCATCACAATGTTCTATAACCCCTGCCATCTAAATGTTCCATTACACTTTTTATCAAATTGCTGCAGGACCCGGTTATCAAAATGCTCTCTGCCCTTCTCATCAAAATGCTCCATGACTTGTCATCACAAAGCCCGAAGACTCTTGGCATCACAATGCTCCATGTCATTGTCATCACAATGCTCCATGTACCCTCTCATCACATTGCTCCATGCCCTTGTCATCACACAGCTCCATGACATTTGTCATCACAATGCTCAATAAACTTGTCATCACAATGCTCCCTGACCCTTGTCATCAGTATGCTCCTTCAACACTGTCATAACAAGTTTCCATGCATTTTTCATCACAATGATCCATGACCATTTCATCACAATGCTCCAAGACCCCTGTAATCACAATGCTCCATGCTCCTATTCATCACAATGCTCCATGAGACTTGCCATCACAAGTCTCCATGGTCTTCTCATCACAATGTTCCAGGACCTTGACATCACCATGATCCATTCCCTTGTCATCACAATGCTCCATGACCCCTGTCATCACAATAATCCATGAACATTTTCAGCCCAATGCTCCACGACCTTCTCCTCACAATGCTCCATTGCCAATATCATCACAATGCCCCATGACCACTGTCATCACAACACTCCATGACACCTGACCACACAATGATCCAGGACTCTGGTCATCACAATGCTCCATTCCCTTGTCGTCACATTGCTACATGACACCTGTCATCAAAACTCTCCATGAACATTTTCAGCCCAGTGCTCCATGACACTTGTCATCACAGTGATCCATGCCCTTGCCATCCCAATGCTCCATGACCCCTGTATTCACAATGCTCCTTGACGCTTGTCATCACAGTGCTCCATGACACATGTCATCACAATGCTCCATGCCTTTGTCAGCAAAATGCTACATGACCTTTTCATTACAATGCTCTATGCACTTGTCATCACAATACTCCATTTCCATTGTCATCACAATCCTCCATGTACCTTAGGATCACATTGCTTCATGCGAATGTCATCACAATGCTCCATGCTCCTTGAAATCAAAATGATCCATGACCTCTGTCATCACAATGCTCCAAACCCTTGTGATCACAATGTTCCATAACACTTGTCATCACAACGCTCCATGATGCCTGTCATCACAATACTCCATGCACTTTTCATCACAATGCTCCATGACCTTTGTCACCACAATTCTCAATACACTTGTCATCACAATGCTCCCTGACACTTGTCATCAGAATGCTCCTTGAACCCTGTCACAAAAAGGCTCCATGCCTTTTTCATAACAATGCCCCATGCCATTTTCATCACAATGCTCCATGCCATTGTCATAAAAATACTCCACAAGCTTGTCATCAGAATGCTCCATGACCCTTGTCATCACAATTCTCCATGCACTTGTCAGCACAATGCTCCCTGACCCTTGTCATCACAATACTCCAAGCCATTGTCATCACAATGCTCCATTACCTTTGTCATCAAAATCCTCCCTGACACTTGGCATCACAATGCTCCATGCCATCCTCATCACAATGGGCCATTACATATGTGATCACAATGCTCCCTGACACCTTTCTTAACAATAGGGCATGACATGGTCATCACA
Source organism: Mesoplodon densirostris (assembly GCF_025265405.1). Taxonomy (NCBI): domain Eukaryota; kingdom Metazoa; phylum Chordata; class Mammalia; order Artiodactyla; family Ziphiidae; genus Mesoplodon; species Mesoplodon densirostris. The sequence continues at coordinate 7,592,915 of NW_026778195.1, read as the reverse complement.
ATGCTCCATGCCCTTGTCATCACAGTGTGCCATTCCAACTCTCATCGCAATACTCCATGAAAGTTATTACTCCAATGTTCCATGCCCTTGTCATCACAATGCTCCATGCCCTTGTTATCACAATGCTCCATGACCCCTGTCATCACAATGCTCCGTGACTCCAGTCATCACAATGCTTCATGACCTTTGTCATCCCAATGGTCCATGCCCTTGTCATCAACAGTCTCTGTGACGTTTTTAACCACAATGCTGCATGAACTTTTCATCACAATGCTCTTTGACCCTTGTCATCACAATGCTCTATGCCTTACTCAGCACAGTGCTCCATGACGCTTGTCACCACAATGCTCCATGCGCTTGTCAGCCCAATGCTCCATGACACATGTCATCACAATGCACCATGCGCTTGTCATCACAGTGCTACACAACATTGTCATCACAATGCTTCATAAAATTTGTCATCACAGTGCTCCATGCACTTCTCATCAAAATGCTCTCTCACCACTGATATCACAATGCTACATCACTATTTGTCAAAATACTCCCTCACCCCTGTCATCACAATGTTCCATGACTCCTGTCACCACAATGCTACATGCACTTATCATCACAATGTTTGATGACGCCTGACATCACAATGTTCCATAACAACTGTCATCAAAATATTCCATGACACTTTTCATCAAATTGCTCCATGACCCTGTCATCAGAATGCTCCCTGACCTACTCATCACAATGCACAACGCCCTTGCCATCAAAATGCTCCATGACCTTTGTCATCACAAAGATCCATGACCCTTGGCATCACAATGCTCCATGTCATTGTCATCACAATGCTCCATGAACGCTCTCATCACATTGCTCCATGCCCTTGTCTTCACATAGCTCCATGACACATGTCATCAAAATGCTCCATGGCCTTCTCATCACAATGCTCCATGCGCTTGCCATCACAATGCTCCATTACCCCTTTCATAACAATGCACCATGACCCCTGCCATCACGATGTTCCATAGCCTTGTCATCACAAGGCTCTATGACCCTTCTCATCACAATGCTCCAGTAACACTGTAATCACAATGCTCTATGCCCCTTTTCCTCTCAATGATCCATGAACCCTGTCATCAAAATGCACCATGCCAATCATCATAATGCTTCATGCTATTGTCATAACAACGAAATCAAATTGTTCCATGACCTCTGTCATAACAATGCTCCAAACCCTTGTGATCACAATATTCCATAACACTTGTCATCACAATGCCCCATGAGGCTCGTCATCACAATTATCCATGGTCTTCTCATCACAATACTCCATGACCTTCGTCATCACAATGCTCAATACACATGTCATCAACATGCTCCCTGACTCTTGTTGTCTGTAAGCTCTTTGAACCCTGTCATGACAAGGCTGCATGCCTTTTTCATCACAGTGATCCATGCCCTTTTCATCACAGTGCTCCAAGTCCCATGTAATCACAGTGGTCCATGCCATTGTCATCACAAAGCTCAATGACGCATGCCATCAGAATGCTACTTGGTCTTCTCCTCACAATGCTCCAGGCCCTTGTCTTCACAATGTTCCAAGACCCCTGTAATCACAATGCTCCATTCCCCTTTTAATCAGTATGCTCCATGAGACTTGTCATCTCAAGGCTCCATGGTTTTGTCATCACAATGCTCCAGGACCTTGTCATCACAATGATTCACGACATTGTCATCAAAATTTTCAATGGCCCTTGTCATCATAATGCTCCAAACCTTAATCATCACAATGCTCCATTATATTTGTCATCACAATCCTCCATTACATTTGGTATCACAAAGATCCATGCCATTGTCATGGCCATGGATCATGACAAAAATCATCACAATGCTCCCTGACACCTGTCTTCACAATACTCCATGACCTTATCATCACAATGCTCCATGCCCTTGTCATCACAATGCACCATGCCCACTCTCATCACAATAATCTATGAAACTTGTCAGACCAATGCTCCATGCCACTGTCATCACAATGCTCCATGCCCTTGTCATCACAAGGCTCCATGACCCCTGTCATCACAATGCTCCGTGACTCCAGTCATCACAATGCTTCATAACGTTTGTCATCACAATGGTCCATGCCCGCGTCATCACAAGGCTCTGTGACCTTTGTAACCACAATGCTCCATGAACTTTTCATCACAATTCTCTGAGAAACTTGTCATCACAATGCTCCATGTCTTTGTCAGAACAATGCTCCATGACCATTGTCATCACAATAATCCATGAACATTTTCAGCCCAATGCTCCACGACCTTCTCATCACAATGCTCCATTGCCAATATCATCACAATGCTCCATGACCACTGTCATCACAACAATCCATGACACCTGAACACACAATGATCCATGACATCTGTCATCACAGTGCTCCAAACCCTTGTGATCACAATGTTCCATAACACTTGTCCTCACAACGCTCCATGATGCCTGTCATCACAATACTCCATGCCTTTTTCATCACAATGCTCCATGAACTTTGTCACCACAATTCTCAATACACTTGTCATCACAATGCTCCCTGACACTTGTCATCAGAATGCTCCTTGAACCCTGTCACGAAAAGGCTCCATGCCATTTTCATCACAATGCCCCATGACATTTTCATCACAATGCTCCATGCCATTGTCATCAAAATACTCCACAAGCTTGTTATCAGAATGCTCCATGACCCTTGTCATCACAATTCTCCATGCACTTGTCAGCACAATGCTCCCTGACCCTTTTCATCACAATGATGCAAGCCATTGTCATCACAATGCTCCAATACCTTTGTCATCAGAATCCTCCCTGACACTTGGCATCACAATGCTCCATGCCATCCTCATCACAATGGGCCATTACATATGTGATCACAATGCTCCCTGACACCTGTCTTCACAATACGGCATGACCTGGTCATCACAATGCTCCATGCCCTTGTCATCACAGTGTGCCATTCCAACTCTCATCGCAATACTCCATGAAAGTTATTAGACCAATGTTCCATGCCCTTGTCATCACAATGCTCCATGCCCTTGTTATCACAATGCTCCATGACCCCTATCATCACAATGCTCCAAGAACACTGTAATCACAATGCTCTATGCCCCTTTTCATCTCAGTGATCCATGAACCCTGTCATCACAATGCACCATGCCCATCATTATAATGCTTCATGCTATTGTCATCACAAAGAAATAAAAATGCTCCATGACCTCTGTCATAAAAATGCTCCAAATCCTTGTGATCACAATATTCCATAACACTTGTCATCACAAAGCCCCATGACGCTCTTCATCACAATTATCCATGGTCTTCTCATCACAATGCTCCATGACCTTCGTCATCACAATGCTCAATACATTTGTCATCAAATTGCTCCCTGACACTTGTTGTCTGTATGCTCCTTGAACTCTGTCATGACAAGGCTCCATGCCTTTTTCATCACAATGATCCATGCACTTTTCATCACAGTGCTCCAAGACCAATGTAATCACAAAGCTCCATGCACTTGTCATCACAAAGCTCAATGCCGCATGCCATCAGAATGCTCCTTGGTCTTCTCCTCACCATGCTCCATGCCCTTGTCATCACAATGTTCCAAGACCCCTGTAATCACAATGCTCCATGCCCCTTTTCTTCAGTATGCTCCATGAGACTTGTCATCAAAAGGCTCCATGGTTTTGTCATCACAATGCTCCAGGACCTTGTCATCACAATGCTTCATGACCTTGTCATGAAAATTTTCAATGGCCCTTGTCATCATAATGCTCCAAGCCATAATCATCACAATGCTCCATTATATTTGTCATCACAATCCTCCATTAAATTTGGCATCACAATGCTCCATGCCATTGTTATCGCAATGGACCATGACATATGTCATCACAATGCTCCCTGACACCTGTCTTCACAATACTCCATGACCTTATCATCACAATGCTCCATGCCCTTGTCATCACAATGCACCATGCCCACTCTCATCACAATAATCTATGAAACTTGTCAGACCAATGCACCATGCCCCTGTCATCACAATGCACCATGCCCTTTTCATCACAGTGCTCCATGACCCCTGTCATCACAATGCTCTGTGACTCCAGTCATCACAATGCTTCATAAAGATTGTCATCACAATGGTCAATGCCTGCGTCATCACAAGGCTCTGTGACCTTTGTAACCACAATGCTCCATGAATTTTTCATCACAATTCTCTGTGACCCTTGTCATCACAATGCTCCATGTCTTTGTCAGAACAATGCTCCATGACCATTGTCATCACAGTATGCCACATGCATTTCATCACAACTGTCCACAACCTTGTCATTGCAATGCTCCATAAACCTTGTAATCACAATGGTCCATGCACTTCTCATCAAAATGCTCTCTCACCAGAGATATCACAATGTTCCATCACTAGTCATCACAATACTCCCTCACCCCTGGAATCACAATGATCCATGACCCTGTCATCACAATGCTACATCCACTTATCATCACAATGTTCTATGACCCCTGCCATAACAATGTTCCATAAGCCCTGTCATCAAAATGCTCCATGACCCTTTGCATCCCAAAACTCCAAGACCCCTGCCATCACAATGTTCTATAACCCCTGCCATCTAAATGTTCCATTACACTTTTTATCAAATTGCTGCATGACTCGGTCATCAAAATGCTCCCTGCCCTTCTCATCAAAATGCTCCGTGACTTGTCATCACAAAGCTCCAAGACACTTGGCATCACAATGCTCCATGTCATTGTCATCACAATGCTCCATGAACGCTCTCATCACATTGCTCCATGCCCTTGTCATCACAAAGCTCCATGCTCCTTGAAATCAAAATGATCCATGACCTCTGTCATCACAATGCTCCATACCCTTGTGATCACAATGTTCCATAACACTTGTCATCACAACGCTCCATGATGCCTGTCATCACAATACTCCATGCCCTTTTCATCACAATGCTCCATGACCTTAGTCACCACAATTCTCAATACACTTGTCATCACAATGCTCCCTGACACTTGTCATCAGAATGCTCCTTGAACCCTGTCACGAAAAGGCTCCATGCCTTTTTCATCACAATGTCCCATGCCATTTTCATCACAATGCTCCATGCCATTGTCATCAAAATACTCCACAAGCTTGTCATCAGAATGCTCCATGACCCTTGTCATCACAATTCTCCATGCACTTGTCAGCACAATGCTCCCTGACCCTTGTTCTCACAATGCTCCAAGCCATTGTCATCACAATGCTCCATTACATTTGTCATCAGAATCCTCCCTGACACTTGGCATCACAATGCTCCATGCCATCCTCATCACAATGGGCCATTACATATGTGATCACAATGCTCCCTGACACCTGTCTTCACAATATGGCATGACCTGGTCATCACAATTCTCCATGCCCTTGTCATCACAGTGTGCTATTCCAACTGTCATCGCAATACTCCATGAAAGTTATTAGTCCAATGTTCCATGCCCTTGTCATCACAATGCTCCATGCCCTTGTTATCACAATGCTCCATGACCCCTGTCATCACAATCCTCCGTGACTCCAGTCATCACAATGCTTCATGACCTTTGTCATCCCAATGGTCCATGCCCTTGTCATCAACAGTCTCTGTGACGTTTTTAACCACAATGCTCCATGAACTTTTCATCACAATGCTCTTTGACCCTTGTCATCACAATGCTTTATGCCTTACTCAGCACAGTGCTCCATGACGCTTGTCACCACAATGCTCCATGCGCTTGTCAGCCCAATGCTCCATGACACATGTCATCACAATGCACCATGCGCTTGTCATCACAGTGCTCCACAACATTGTCATCACAATGCTCCATAAAATTTGTCATCACAATGCTCCATGCACTTCTCATCAAAATGCTCTCTCACCACTGATATCACAATGCTACATCACTATTTGTCACAATACTCCCTCACCCCTGTCATCACAATGTTCCATGGCTCCTGTCATCACAATGCTACATGCACTTATCATCACAATGTTCGATGACCCCTGAAATCACAATGTTCCATAACACCTGTCATCAAAATGTTCCATGGCACTTTTCATCAAATTGCTCCATGACCCTGTCATCAGAATGCTCCCTGCCCTTCTCATCACAATGCACAACGTCCTTGCCATCAAAATGCTCCATGACCTTTGTCATCACAAAGATCCATGACCCTTGGCATCACAATGCTCCATGTCATTGTCATCACAATGCTCCATGAACACTCTCATCACATTGCTCCATGCCCTTGTCTTCACATAGCTCCATGACACATGTCATCAGAATGCTCCATGGCCTTCTCATCACAATGCTCCATGCCCTTGCCATCACAATGCTCCATTACCCCTGTCATAACAATGCACCATGACCCATGCCATCACGATGTTCCATGGCCTTGTCATCACAAGGCTCTATGACCCTTCTCATCACAATGCTCCAGTAACACTGTAATCACAATGCTCTATGCCCCTTTTCCTCTCAATGATCCATGAACCCTGTCATCAAAATGCACCATGCCCATCATCATAATGCTTCATGCTATTGTCATAACAACGAAATCAAATTGTTCCATGACCTCTGTCATAACAATGCTCCAAACCCTTGTGATCACAATATTCCATAACACTTGTCATCACAATGCCCCATGAGGCTCGTCACCACAATTATCCACGGTCTTCTCATCACAATGCTCCATGACCTTCGTCATCACAATGCTCAATACACATGTCATCAACATGCTCCCTGACATTTGTTGTCTGTATGCTCCTTGAACCCTGTCATGACAAGGCTGCATGCCTTTTTCATCACAGTGATCCATGCCCTTTTCATCACAGTGCTCCAAGTCCCATGTAATCACAGTGGTCCATGCCATTGTCATCACAAAGCTCAATGACGCATGCCATCAGAATGCTCCTTGGTCTTCTCCTCACAATGCTCCATGCCCTTGTCTTCACAATGTTCCAAGACCCCTGTAATCACAATGTTCCATTCCCCTTTTAATCAGTATGCTCCATGAGACTTGTCATCTCAAGGCTCCATGGTTTTGTCATCACAATGCTCCAGGACTTTGTCATCACAATGCTTCACGACATTGTCATCAAAATTTTCAATGGCCCTTGTCATCATAATGCTCGAAACCTTAATCATCACAATGCTCCATTATATTTGTCATCACAATCCTCCATTACATTTGGTATCACAAAGCTCCATGCCATTGTCATCGCCATGGACCATGACATAAGTCATCACAATGCTCCCTGACACCTGTCTTCACAATACTCCATGACCTTATGATCAAAATGCTCCATGCCCTTGTCATCACAATGCACCATGCCCACTCTCATCACAATAACCTATGAAACTTGTCAGACCAATCCTCCATGCCACTGACATCACAATGCTCCATGCCCTTGTCATCACAATGCTCCATGAACCCTGTCATCACAATGCTCCGTGACTCCAGTCATCACAATGCTTCATAACGTTTGTCATCACAATGGTCCATGCCGGCGTCATCACAAGGCTCTGTGACCTTTGTAACCACAATGCTCCATGAACTTTTCATCACAATTCTCTGAGAAACTTGTCATCACAATGCTCCATGTCTTTGTCAGAACAATGCTCCATGACCATTGTCATCACAATGTGCCACGCACATTTCATCACAACGTTCCAAACCTTGTCCTTGCAATGCTCCATAAACCTTGTAATCACAATGGTCCATGCACTTCTCATCAAAATGCTCTCTCACCAGAGATGTCACAATGTTCCATTACTAGTCATCACAATACACCCTCATCCTTGTAATCACAATGTTCCATGACCCTGTCATCACAATGCTACATCCCCTTATCATCACAATGTTCCATGACCCCTGCCAGCACAATGTTCCATAAGCCCCGTCATCAAAATGCTCCATGACCCTTTCCATCCCAAAGCTCCAAGACCCCTGACATCACAATGTTCTATAACCCCTGCCATCAAAATGTTCCATTACACTTTTTATCAAATTGCTGCATGACGCGGTCATCAAAATGCTCCCTGCCCTTCTCATCAACATGCTCCATGACTTGTCATCACAAAGCTCCAAGACCCTTGGCATCACAATGCTCCATGTCATTGTCATCACAATGCTCCATGAACCCTCTCATCACATTGCTCCATGCCCTTGTCATCACACAGCTCCATGACACTTGTCATCACAATGCTCGATGCCCTTCTCATCACAATGCTCCATGCCCTTGTCATTACAGTCCTGCATGACACATGTATCACAGTGTACCGTGCCCTTGTCATCACAGTGCTCCATGCCGACTCTCATCACAATAATCCATGAAACATTTCAGACCAAAGTTCCATACCCTTCTCATCACAATGCACCATGCCCTTTTCATCACAGTGCTCCATGACCCCTGTCATCACAATGCTCTGTGACTCCAGTCATCACAATGCTTCATAAAGATTGTCATCACAATGGTCAATGCCCGCGTCATCACAAGGCTCTGTGACCTTTGTAACCACAATGCTCCATGAATTTTTCATCACAATTCTCTGTGACCCTTGTCATCACAATTCTCCATGTCTTTGTCAGAACAATGCTCCATGACCATTGTCATCACAGTATGCCACATGCATTTCATCACAACTGTCCACAACCTTGTCATTGCAATGCTCCATAAACCTTGTAATCACAATGGTCCATGCACTTCTCATCAAAATGCTCTCTCACCAGAGATATCACAATGTTCCATCACTAGTCATCACAATACTCCCTCACCCCTGGAATCACAATGATCCATGACCCTGTCATCACAATGCTACATCCACTTATCATCACAATGTTCTATGACCCCTGCCATAACAATGTTCCATAAGCCCTGTCATCAAAATGCTCCATGACCCTTTGCATCCCAAAACTCCAAGACCCCTGCCATCACAATGTTCTATAACCCCTGCCATCTAAATGTTCCATTACACTTTTTATCAAATTGCTGCATGACTCGGTCATCAAAATGCTCCCTGCCCTTCTCATCAAAATGCTCCGTGACTTGTCATCACAAAGCTCCAAGACACTTGGCATCACAATGCTCCATGTCATTGTCATCACAATGCTCCATGAACGCTCTCATCACATTGCTCCATGCCCTTGTCATCACAAAGCTCCATGCTCCTTGAAATCAAAATGATCCATGACCTCTGTCATCACAATGCTCCATACCCTTGTGATCACAATGTTCCATAACACTTGTCATCACAACGCTCCATGATGCCTGTCATCACAATACTCCATGCCCTTTTCATCACAATGCTCCATGACCTTTGTCACCACAATTCTCAATACACTTGTCATCACAATGCTCCCTGACACTTGTCATCAGAATGCTCCTTGAACCCTGTCACGAAAAGGCTCCATGCCTTTTTCATCACAATGTCCCATGCCATTTTCATCACAATGCTCCATGCCATTGTCATCAAAATACTCCACAAGCTTGTCATCAGAATGCTCCATGACCCTTGTCATCACAATTCTCCATGCACTTGTCAGCACAATGCTCCCTGACCCTTGTTCTCACAATGCTCCAAGCCATTGTCATCACAATGCTCCATTACCTTTGTCATCAGAATCCTCCCTGACACTTGGCATCACAATGCTCCATGCCATCCTCATCACAATGGGCCATTACATATGTGATCACAATGCTCCCTGACACCTGTCTTCACAATACGGCATGACCTGGTCATCACAATGCTCCATGCCCTTGTCATCACAGTGTGCTATTCCAACTGTCATCGCAATACTCCATGAAAGTTATTAGTCCAATGTTCCATGCCCTTGTCATCACAATGCTCCATGCCCTTGTTATCACAATGCTCCATGACCCCTGTCATCACAATGCTCCGTGACTCCAGTCATCACAATGCTTCATGACCTTTGTCATCCCAATGGTCCATGCCCTTGTCATCAACAGTCTCTGTGACGTTTTTAACCACAATGCTCCATGAACTTTTCATCACAATGCTCTTTGACCCTTGTCATCACAATGCTTTATGCCTTACTCAGCACAGTGATCCATGACCATTGTCACCACAATGCTCCTTGCGCTTGTCCGCCCAATGCTCCATGACACATGTCATCACAATGCACCATGTGCTTGTCATCACAGTGCTCCACAACATTGTCATCACAATGCTCCATAAAATTTGTCATCACAATGCTCCATGCACTTCTCATCAAAATGCTCTCTCACCACTGATATCACAATGCTACATCACTATTTGTCACAATACTCCCTCACCCCTGTCATCACAAAGTTCCATGACAGCTGTCATCACAATGCTACATGCACTTATCATCACAATGTTCGATGACCCCTGAAATCACAATGTTCCATAACACCTGTCATCAAAATGTTCCATGACACTTTTCATCAAATTGCTCCATGACCCTGTCATCAGAATGCTCCCTGCCCTACTCATAACAATGCACCACACGCTGGTCATCAAAATGCTCCATGACCTTTGTCATCACAAAGCTCCATGACCCTTGGCATCACAATGCTCCATGTCATTGTCATCACAATGCTCCATGAAACCTCTCTTCACATTGCTCCATGCCCTTGTCATCACAAATCTCCATGACACTTGTCATCACAATGCTCGATGCCCTTCTCATCATAATGCTCCATGTCCTTGTCATTACAATCCTCCATGACCCATGTATCACAGTGTACCGTGCCCTTGTCATCACAATGCTCCATGCCCACTCTCATCACAATAATCCATGAAACATTTCAGACCAATGCTCAATGCCCTTCTCATCACAATGCTCCATTACCTCTATCAACAATGCTCCATGACCCCTGCCATCACAATGTTCCACGGCCTTGTGATCACAAGGCTCCATGACCATTGTCATCACAATGCTCCAAGAGCCATGTAATCACAATGCTCCATGCCTTTGTCATCACAAAGCTCCATGACACATATCATCAGATTGTTCCATGGCCTTCTCCTCACAATGCTCCATGCCCTTGTCATCACAATGCTCCATACCCTCGTAATCACAATGCTCCATGCCCCTTTTCATCAGAATGTTCCATGAGACTTTTCATCACAAGTCTCCATGGTCATCTCATCACAATGCTCCAAGACCTTGTCATCACCATGCTCCATTCCCTGGTCATCACAATGCTCCATGACCCCTGTCATCACAAGGCTCCATGACCCTTCTCATCACAATGCTCCAAACCCTTGTAATCACAATGCTCCATGCCCCTTTTCATCACAATGCTCCATGAACCCTGTCATCACAATGAACCATGACCATCATCATAATGCTTCAGGCTATTGTCATCACAATGAAATCAAAATGCTCCATGACCTCTGTCATCACAATGCTCCAAACCCTGGTGATCACAATGTTGCATAACACTTATCATCACAAAACCCCATGACGCTAATCATCACTATTATCCATGGTCTTCTCATCACAAGGCTCCATGACCTTTGTCATCACAATTCTCAATACTCTTTTCATCACAATGCTCCCTGACACTTGTCGTCAGTATGCTCCATGAACTCTGTCATGACAAGGCTCCATGCCTTTTTCATCACAATGATCCATGCCCTTTTCATCACAGTTCTCCAAGACCACTGTAATCATAATGCTCCTTGCCCTTGTCATCACAAAGCTCCATGATGCATATCATCAGAATGTTCCATGCACTTCTCATCACAATGCTCCATGCCCTTGTCATCACAATGCTCCAAGACCCCTGTAATCACAATGCTCCATGCCCCTTTTCATCTCAGTGCTCCATGAACACTGTCATAACAATGCACCATGCCCATCATCATAATGCTTCAGGCTATTGTCATCACAGTGAAATCAAAATGCTCCATGACCTCTGTCATCACAATGCTCCAAACCCTGGTGATCACAATGTTGCAAAACACTTATCATCACAACACCCCATGACGCTCATCATCACAATTATCCATTGTCTTCTCATCACAATGCTCCATAACCTTTGTCATCACAATTCTCAATACACTTGTCATCACAATGCTCCCTGACACTTGTCGTCAGAATGCACCTTGAACCCTGTGACGAAAAGGCTCCATGTCTTTTTCATCACAAAGCCCCATGCAGTTTTCATCCCAAAGATCCATGCCATTGTCATCAAAATACTACACAAGCTTGTCATCAGAATGCTCCATGACCCTTGTCATCACAATTCTCCATGCACTTGTCAGCACAATGCTCCCTGACCCTTGTCATCACAATGATCCAAGCCATTGTCATCACAATGCTCCATTACCTTTGTCATTAGAATCCTCCATGACACTTGGAATCACAATGCTCCAAGCAATTGTCATCACAATGGGCCATTACATATGTAATCACAATGCTCCCTGACAACTCTCTTCACAATACTGCATGACCTGGTCATCACAATGCTCCATGCTCTTGTCTTCATAATGCACCATTCCAACTGTCATCACAATAATCCATGAAACTTATTAGACCAATGGTCCATGCCCTTGTCATCACATTGCACCATGCTCTTGTTTTCACAATGTTCCAAGACCCCTGTAATCAGAATGCCCCATGCCCCTTTTCATCAGTATGCTCCATGTGACTTGTCATCGCAAGGCTCCATGGTTTTCTCATCACAATGCTCCAGGACCTTGTCATCACAATGGTTCACGACATTGTCATGAAAATTCTCAATGGCCCTTGTCTTCATAATGCTCCAAGCCCTAGTCATCACAGTGCTCCATTATATTTGTCATCACAATCCTCCCTTGCATTTGGCATCACTATGCTCCATGCTATTGTCATCGCAATGGACCATGACATATTTCATCACAATGCCCCCTGACACCTGTCTTCACAATACTCCATACCCTTGTCATCACAATGTTCCATGCCCTTGTCTTCACAATGCACCATGTCCACTGTCATCACAATAATCTATGAAACTTGTCAGACCAATGCTCCATGCCCCTGTCATAACAATGTTCCATGACCTTGTCAACACAATGCTCCATGTCCCCTGTCATCACAATATTCCATGAATATTTTCAGCCCAGTGCTCCATGACCCTTGTCATCACAATGATCCATGCACTTGTCATCCCAATGTTCCATGACGCTTGTAATCACAGTGCTCCATGACATCTGTCATCACAATGCTCCATGCCTTTGTCAGCAAAATGCTACATGACCTTGTCATTACAATGCTCTATGTGCATGTCATCACAATACTCCATTACCATTTTCATCACAATCCTCCAGGAACCTTGGGATCACATTGCTTCAGGCCCTTGTCATCAAAATGCTCCATGATCCTTGAAATCAAAATGATCCATGACCTCTGTCATCACAATGCTCCAAACCCTTGTGATCAAAATGTTCAATAACACTTGTCCTCACAACGCTCCATGATGCCTGTCATCACAATACTCCATGCCCTTTTCATCACAATGCTCCATGAACTTTGTCATCACAATTCTCCATACACTTGTCATCAAAATGCTCCCTGACACTTGTCGTCAGAATGCTCCTTGAACTGTGTCACGAAAAGGCTCCATGCCATTTTCATCACAAATCCACATGCCGTTTTCATCCCAGTGCTCCATGCCATTGTCATCAAAATACTCCACAAGCTTGTCATCAGAATGCTCCATGACGCTTGTCATCACAATTCTCCGTGCACTTGTCAGCAAAATGCTCCCTGACCCTTATCATCACAATGCTCCAAGCCATTGTCATCACAATGCTCCATTAACTTTGTCATCAGAATCCTCCAAGACACTTGGCATCACAATGCTCCATGCCATTGTCATCACAATGGGCCATTACATATGTCATCACAATGCTCCCTGACACCTCTCTTCACAATACTGCATAACCTGGTCATCACAATGCTCCATGCCCTTGTCATCACAATGTGCCATTCCAACTCTCATCACAATAATCCATGAAACTTATTAGACCGATGCTCCTTGCCCTTGTTATCACAATGTTCCTAGACCCCTGTAATCAGAATGCTCCATGCCCCTTTTCATCAGAATGCTCCATATGACATGTCATCAGTAGGCTCCATGGATTTCTCATCACAATGCTCCATGACCTTTGTCATCACAATGCTCCAAGACCCATGTAATCACAATGCTTCATGCCCCTGTCATCGCAATGGACAATGACATTTGGCATCACAATGCTCCATGCCATTGTCTTTGAAATTGACCATGACATATGTCATCACAATGCCCCCTTACACCTGTTTTAACAATACTCCATGCCCTTGTCATCACAATGCTCCATGCCCTTGTCATCACAATGCACCATGTCCACTGTCATCACAATAATCTATGAAACTTGTCAGACCAATGCTCCATGCCCCTGTCATAACAATGCTCCATGACCTTGTCATCACAATGCTCCATGACCCCTGTCATCACAATACTCCATGAACATATTCAGCCCAGTGCTCCATGACCCTTGTCATCACAATGATCCACGCACTTGTCATCCCAATGTTCCCTGACGCTTGTAATCACAGTGCTCCATGACATGTGTTATCACAATGCTCCATGCCTTTGTCAGCAAAATGCTACATGAACTTGTCATTACAATTCTCTATGCGAATGTCATCACAATACTCCATTACCATTGTCATCACAATCCTCCAGGAACCTTGGGATCACATTGCTTCAGGCCCTTGTCATCAAAATGCTCCATGCTCCTTGAAATCAAAATGATCCATGACCTCTGTCATCACAATGCTCCAAACACTTGTGATCAAAATGTTCAATAACACTTGTCCTCACAAAACTCCATGATGCCTGTCATCACAATACTCCATGCCCTTTTCATCACAATGCTCCATGAACTTTGTCATCACAATTCTCCATACACTTGTCATCAAAATGCTCCCTGACACTTGTCCTCAGAATGCTCCTTGAACTGTGTCACAAAAAGGCTCCATGCCATTTTCATCACAAATCCACATGCCATTTTCATCCCAGTGCTCCATGCCATTGTCATCAAAATACTCCACAAGCTTGTCATCAGAATGCTCCATGACGCTTGTCATCACAATTCTCCGTGCACTTGTCAGCAAAATGCTCCCTGACCCTTATCATCACAATGCTCCAAGCCATTGTCATAACAATGCTCCATTACCTTTGTCATCAGAATCCTCCATGACACTTGGCATCACAATGCTCCATGCCATTGTCATCACAATGGGCCATTACATATGT
The DNA here is from genome assembly GCF_025265405.1 of Mesoplodon densirostris. Taxonomy (NCBI): domain Eukaryota; kingdom Metazoa; phylum Chordata; class Mammalia; order Artiodactyla; family Ziphiidae; genus Mesoplodon; species Mesoplodon densirostris. Next base: position 7,577,580 of record NW_026778195.1, on the reverse strand, counting down.
CATCACAATGCTCCCTGACACCTCTCTTCACAATACTGCATAACCTGGTCATCACAATGCTCCATTCCGTTGTCATCACAATGTGCCATTCCAACTCTCATCACAATAATCCATGAAACTTATTAGACCGATGCTCCTTGCCCTTGTTATCACAATGTTCCAAGACCCCTGTAATCAGAATGCTCCATGCCCCTTTTCATCAGAATGCTCCATATGACATGTCATCAGAAGGCTCCATGGATTTCTCATCACAATGCTCCATGACCTTTGTCATCACAATGCTCCAAGACCCATGTAATCACAATGCTTCATGCCCCATTCATCGCAATGGACCATGACATTTGGCATCACAATGCTCCATGCCATTGTCTTTGAAATTGACCATGACATATGTCATCACAATGCGCCCTTACACCTGTTTTCACAATACTCCATGCCCTTGTCATCACAATGCTCCATGCCCTTGTCATCACAATGCACCAGGTCCAATGTCATCACAATAATCTATGAAACTTGTCAGACCAATGCTCCATGCCCCTGTCATCACAATGTTCCATGCCCTTGTCATCACAATGCTCCATGACCCTTGTCATCACAATGCTCCGTGACTCCAGTCATCACAATGCTTCATAACGTTTGTCATCACAACGGTCCATGCCTGCGTCATCGCAAGGCTCTGTGACCTTTGTGACCACAATGCTCCATGAACTTTTCATCACAATTCTCCGTGACCCTTGTCATCACAATGCTCCATGCCTTTGTCAGAACAATGCTCCATGACCCTTGTCATCAAAATGTGCCATGTGCTTTTCATCACACTGATCAACAACATTGTAATCGCTATGCTCCATAAACCTTGTAATCACAATGCTCCATGCACTTCTCATCCAAATGCTCTCTCACATGAGATATCACAATGTTCCATCACTTGTCATCACAATCCTCCCTCACCCCTGTTATCACAATGTTCCATGACCCCTGTCATCACAATGCTACATCCCCTTATCAGCACAATTTTCCATGACCCCTGACATCACAATGTTCCATAACCCCTGTCAACAAAATGCTCCATGACCATTTTCATCCCAAAGCTCTATGACCCCTGGCATCACAATGTTCTATAACCCCTGTCATCAAAATATTACATTACACTTTTCATCAAATTGCTGCATGACCCTGTCATCAAAATGCGCCCTGCCCTTCTCATCACAATGCACCACACACTTGTCATCAAAATGCTCCATGACCATGGCCATCACTAAGCTCCATGACCCTTGGCATCACAATTCTCCATGCCATGGACATCACAATGCTCCATGAACCCTCTCATCACATCGCTCCATGCACTTGTCATCACAAAGCTCCATGACACTTGTCATCACAATGCTCGATGCCCTTCTCATCACAATGCTCCATGTCCTTGTCATTACAATCCTCCATCACCCATGTATCACAGTGTACCGTGCCCTTGTCATCACAATGCGCCATGCCCACTGTCATCACAATAATCCATGAAACATTTCAGACCAATGCTCAATGCACTTCTCATCACAATGCTCCATTACCACTGTCAACAATGCTCCATGACCCCGGCCATCACAATGTTCCACGGCCTTGTGAACACAAGACTCCATGACCATTGTCATCACAATGCTCCAAGACCAATGTAATCACAATGCTCCATGCCCTTGTCATCACAGAGCTCCATGACGCATGTCATCAGAATGTTACATGGCCTTCTCCTCACAATGCTCCATGCCCTTGTCATCACAATGCTCCAAGACACTCGTAATCACAATGCTCCATGCCCCTTTTCATCAGAAGGCTCCATGATATTTGTCATCACAAGTCTCCATGGTCAACTCATCACAATGCTCCAAGACCTTGTCATCACCATGCTCCATTCCCTTGTCATCACAATGCTCCATGACTCCTGTCATCACAATACTCCATGAACATTTTCAGCCCAATGCTCCATGACCTTCTCATCACAATGCTCCATGACCAATATCATCACAATGCTCCATGACCACTGTCATCACAACACTCCATGACACCTGACAACACAATGATCCGGGACTCTTGTCATCACAATGCTCCAAGTCCCCGGTAATCACAATGCTCCATGACCCCTGTCATCACAATACTCCATGAACATTTTCAGCCCAATCCTCCATGACCCTTGTCATCACAATGATCCATGCCCTTGTCATCCCAATGTTCCATGACCCCTGTATTCACAGTGATCCATGACGCTCGTCATCACAGTGCTCCATGACACCTGTCATCACAATGCTCCATGCCTTTGTCAGCAAAATGCTACATGACCTTGTCATTACAATGCTCTATGCGATTGTCATCACAATACTCGATTACCATTGTCATCACAATCCTCCATGAACCTTGGGATCACATTGCTTCATGCCCTTGTCATCACAATGCTACATGCTCCTTGAAATCAAAATGATCCATGACCTCTGTCATCACAATGCTCCAAACCCATGTGATCACAATGTTCCATAACACTTGTCCTCACAACGCTCCATGATGCTGTCATCACAATACTCCATACACTTTTCATCACAATTCTCCATGACCTTTGTCATCACAATTCTGAATACACTTTTCATCACAGTGCTCCCTGACACATGACGTCAGTAGGCTCCATGAACCCTGTCATGACAAGGCTCCATGCCTTTTTCATCACAATGATCCATGCCCTTTTCATCACAATGCTCCAAGACCCCTGTAGTCACAATGATCCATGCCCTTGCCATCCAAAGCTCCATGACGCATGACATCAGAATGTTCCATGGACTTCTCATCACAATGCTCCCTGCTCTTGTCATCACAAAGCACTAAGACCCCTGTAATCACAATGCTCCATGCCCCTTTTCATCTCAATGCTCCTATGAACCCTGTCAGCACAATGAACAATGCCCATCATCATAATGCTTCAGGCAATTGTCATCACAATCAAATCAAAATGCTCCATGACCTCTGTCATCACAATGCTCAAAATCCTGGTGATAACAATGTTGAATAACACTTATCATCACAACACCCCATGACTCTCATCATCACAATGATCCATGGTCGTCTCATCACAAGGCTCCATGACCTTTGTCATCAAAATTCTCAATAAACTTGTCATCACAATGCTCGCTGAAACTTGTCGTCAGAATGCTCCTTGAACCCTGTCACAAAAAGGCTCCATGTCTTTTTCATCACAAAGCCACATGCCGTTTTCATCCCAATGCTGCATGTCATTGTCATGAAAATACACCACAGGCTTCTCATCAGAATGCTCCATGACCCTTGTCATCACAATTCTCCATGCACTTGTCAGCACAATGCTCCCTGACCCTTGTCATCACAATGCTCCAAGCCATTGTCATCACAATGCTCCATTACCATTGTCATCAGAATCCTCCATGACACTTGGCATCACAATGCTCCATGCCATTGTCATCACAATGCTCCATGTCTTTGTCAGCAAAATGCTAAATTACTTTGTCATTACAATCCTCTATGCGCTTGTCATCACAATACTCCATTTCCATTGTCATCACAATCCTCCATCAACCTTGGGATCACATTGCTTCATGCCCTTGTCATCACAATGCTCCATGCTCCTTGAAATCAAAATGATCCATGACCTCTGTCATCACAATGCTCCAAACCCTTGTGATCACATTGTTCCATAACATTTGTCATCACAACGCTCCATGATGCCTGTCATCACAATAATCCATGCCCTTTTCATCACAATGCTCCATGACCTTTGTCATCACAATTCTCAATACACTTGTGATCACAATGCTCCCTGACACTTGTCATCAGAATGCTCCTTGAAACCCATCACGAAAAGGCTCCATGGCTTTTTCATCACAATGCCCCATGCCATTTTCATCACAATGTTCCATACCATTGTCATCAAAATACTCCACAAGCTTGTCATCAGAATGCTCCCGGACCCTTGTCATCACAATGCTCCATTACCTTTCTCATCAGAATCCTCCATGACACTTGGCATCACAGTGCTACATGCCATTGTCATCACAATGGGCCATTACATATGTCATCACAATGCTCCCTGACACTTATCTTCACAATACTGCATGACCTGGTCATCACAATGCTCCATGCCCTTGTCATCACAATAGGCCATTCCAACTGTCATCGCAACAAACCATGAAAGTTATTAGACCAATGTTCCATGCCCTTTTCATCACAATGCTCCATGCCCTTGTTATCACAATGCTCCATGACCCCTGTCATCACAATGCTCCGTTACTCCAGTCATCACAATGCTTCATGACCTTTGTCATCACAGTGGTCCATGCCCTCACCATCAACAGTCTCTGTGACGTTTTTAACCCCAATGCTCCATGAACTTTTCATCACAATGCTCTTTGACCCTTGTCATCACAATGATCTATGCCTTTCTCAGCACAATGCTCCATGACCCTGGTCATCACAATGCTCCATGCACTTGTCAGCACAATGTTCCATGACACATGTCATCACAGTGCTCCATGACCCCTGTCATCATAATGCTCAGTGACTCCAGTCATCACAATGCTTCATAACGTTTTTCCTCAAAATGTTCCAACCGCGTCATCACAATGCTCTGTGACATTTGTTACCACACTGCTCCATGAACTTTTCATCACAATTCTCTGTGACCCTCGTCATCACAATGCTACATGTCTTTGTCAGAACAATGCTCCATGACCATTGTCATCACAAGGTGCCACGTGCATTTCATCACAACGTTCCAAACCTTGTCATTGCAATGCTCCATAAAACTTGTAATCACAATGCTCCATGCACTTCTCATCAAAATGCGCTGTTACCAGAGATATCACAGTATTCCATCCCTAGTCATCACAATACTCCCTCAACCCTGTAATCACAATGATCCATGACCCTGTCATCACAATGCTACATCCCCTTATCAGCACAATGTTCCAAGACACCTGACATCACAATGTTCCATAACGCATGTCATCAAAATGCTCCATGACCCATTTCATCCCAAAGCTCCAAGACCCCTGACCTCACAATGTTCTATAACCCCTCCCATCAAAATGTTCCATTACACTTTTCATCAAATTGCTGCATGACCCGGTCATCAAAATGCTCCCTGCACTTCTCATCACAAAGCACCATGTCCTTGTCATCAAAATGCTCCATGACTGGTCAGCAGATATCTACATGACCCCTGGCATCACAATGCTAAATGTGATTGTCATCACAATGCTCCATGAACCCTCTCATAACATTGCTCAATGCCCTTGTCATCACAAAGCTCCATGACACGTGTCATAACAATGCTCGATGCCCTTCTCATCACAATGCTCCATGCCTTTGTCATTACAATCCTGCATGATGAATGTATCATAGTGTTCCGTACACTTGTCATCAAAATGCTCCATGACCACTCTCATCAAAATAATACATGAAATATTTCACACCAATGTTCCATGCCCTTCTCATCACAATGCTCCATTACCTCTGTCATAACAATGCACCATGACCCCTGCCATCACAGTGTTCCACGGCCTAGTCTTCACAAGGTTCCATGACACTTGTCATCACAATGCTGAAAACCACTGTAATCACAATGCTCCATGCCCTTCTCATCACAAAGCTCCATGACGCATGTCATCAGAATGTTCCATGGCCATCTCATCACAATACTCCATGCCCTTGTCATCACAATGCTCCAAGACCCTTGTAACCACAATGCTCCATGCCCCTTTTCATCTCAATGCTCCCTGAACCCTGTCATCACAGTGCACGATGCCCATCATCATAATACTTCAGTCTATTGTCATCACAATGAAATTAATATTCTCCATGACCTCTGACATCATAATGCTACAAACCCTTGTGATCACAATGTTACATAAAACTTATCATCACAGCACCCCATGACGCTCATCATCACAATTATCCATGGTCTTATCATCACAATGCTCCATGATCTTTGTCATCACGATGCTCAATACACTTTTCTTCACAATGCTCCCTGACACTTGTCGTCAGGATGCTCCATGAACCCTGTCATGACAAGGCTCCATGCCTTTATCATCACAATGATCCATGCCTTTTCATCGCAATGCTCCAAGACCCCTGTAATCACAATGCTCCATTCACTTGTCATCCAAATGCTCTCTCACATGAGATATCACAATGTTCCATCACTAGTCATCACATTCCTCCCTCAACCCTGTTATCACAATGTTCCATGACCCCTGTCATCACAATGCTATATCCCCTTATCAGCACAATGTTCCATGACCCCTGACATCACAATGTTCCATAACCACTGTCATCAAAATGCTCCATGACCCTTTTCATCCCAAAGCTCCATGACCCCTGGAATCACAGTGTTCTATAACCCCTGTCATCAAAATGTTCCATTGCACTTTTCATCAAATTGCTGCATGACCCTGTCATCAAAATGCTCCCTAGCCAACTCATAACAATGCACCACACGCTTGTCATCAAAATGCTCCATGCCCTTGTCATCATAAATCTCCATGACACTTGTCATCACAATGCTCGATGCCCTTCTCATCATAATGCTCCATGTCCTTGTCATTACAATCCTCCATGACCCATGTATCACAGTGTACCGTGCCCTTGTCATCACAATGCTCCATGCCCACTCTCATCACAATAATCCATGAAACATTTCAGACCAATGCTCAATGCCCTTCTCATCACAATGCTCCATTACCTCTATCAACAAAGCTCCATGACCCCTGCCATCACAATGTTCCACGGCCTTGTGATCACAAGGCTCCATGACCATTGTCATCACAATGCTCCAAGAGCCATGTAATCACAATGCTCCATGCCCTTGTCATCACAAAGCTCCATGACACATGTCATCAGAATGTTCCATGGCCTTCTCCTCACAATGCTCCATGCCCTTGTCATCACAATGCTCCATACCCTCGTAATCACAATGCTCCATGCCCCTTTTCATCAGAATGCTCCATGAGACTTGTCATCACAAGTCTCCATGGTCATCTCATCACAATGCTCCAAGACCTTGTCATCACCATGCTCCATTCCCTGGTCATCACAATGCTCCATGACCCCTGTCATCACAAGGCTCCATGACCCTTCTCATCACAATGCTCCAAACTCCTGTAATCACAATGCTCCATGCCCCTTTTCATCACAGTGCTCCATGAACCCTGTCATCACAATGAACCATGCCCATCATCATAATGCTTCAGGCTATTGTCATCACAATGAAATCAAAATGCTCCATGACCTCTGTCATCACAATGCTCCAAACCCTGGTGATCACAATGTTGCATAACACTTATCATCACAAAACCCCATGACGCTAATCATCACTATTATCCATGGTCTTCTCATCACAAGGCTCCATGACCTTTGTCATCACAATTCTCAATACTCTTTTCATCACAATGCTCCCTGACACTTGTCGTCAGTATGCTCCATGAACTCTGTCATGACAAGGCTCCATGCCTTTTTCATCACAATGATCCATGCCCTTTTCATCACAGTGCACTAAGACCACTGTAATCATAATGCTCCTTGCCCTTGTCATCACAAAGCTCCATGATGCATATCATCAGAATGTTCCATGCACTTCTCATCACAATGCTCCATGCCCTTGTCATCACAATGCTCCAAGACCCCTGTAATCACAATGCTCCATGCCCCTTTTCATCTCAATGCTCCATGAACACTGTCATAACAATGCACCATGCCCATCATCATAATGCTTCAGGCTATTGTCATCACAGTGAAATCAAAATGCTCCAAACCCTGGTGATCACAATGTTGCAAAACACTTATCATCACAACACCCCATGACGCTCATCATGACAATTATCCATGGTCTTCTCATCACAATGCTCCATGACCTTTGTCATCACAATTCTCAATACACTTGTCATCACAATGCTCCCTGACACTTGTCATCAGAATGCACCTTGAACCCTGTGACGAAAAGGCTCCATGCCATTTTCATCACAAAGCCCCATGCTGTTTTCATCCCAAAGCTCCATGCCATTGTCATCAAAATACTACACAAGCTTGTCATCAGAATGCTCCATGACCCTTGTCATCACAATTCTCCATGCACTTGTCAGCACAATGCTCCCTGACCCTTGTCATCACAATGATCCAAGCCATGGTCATCACAATGCTCCATTACCTTTGTCATTAGAATCCTCCATGACACATTTAATCACAAAGCTCCAAGCCATTGTCATCACAATGGGCCATTACATATGTAATCACAATGCTCCCTGACACCTCTATTCACAATACTGCATGAACTGGTTATCACAATGCTCCATGCTCTTGTCTTCATAATGCACCATTCCAACTGTCATCACAATAATCCATGAAACTTATTAGACCAATGATCCATGCCCTTGTAATCACATTGCTCCATGCTCTTGTTATCACAATGTTCCAAGACCCCTGTAATCAGAATGCCCCATGCCCCTTTTCATCAGTATGCTCCATGAGACTTGTCATCGCAAGGCTCCATGGTTTTCTCATCACAATGCTCCAGGACCTTGTCATCACAAAGGTTCACGACATTGTCATGAAAATTCTCAATGGCCCTTGTCTTCATAATGCTCCATGCCCTAGTCATCACAGTGCTCCATTATATTTGTCATCACAATCCTCCCTTGCATTTGGCATCAATATGCTCCATGCTATTGTCATCGCAATGGACCATGACATATTTCATCACAATGCCCCCTGACACCTGTCTTTACAATACTCCATGCCCTTGTCATCACAATGCTCCATGCCCTTGTCATCACAATGCACCATGTCCACTGTCATCACAATAATCTATGAAACTTGTCAGACCAATGCTCCATGCCCCTGTCATAACAATGCACCATGACCTTGTCATCACAATGCTCCATGACCCCTGTCATCACAATACTCCATGAACATTTTCAGCCCAGTGCTCCATGACCCTTGTCATCACAATGATCCATGCACTTGTCATCCCAATGTTCCATGACGCTTGTAATCACAGTGCTCCATGACATCTGTCATCACAATGCTCCATGCCTTTGTCAGCAAAATGCTATATGACCTTGTCATTACAATGCTCTATGTGCATGTCATCACAATACTCCATTACCATTGTCATCACAATCCTCCAGGAACCTTGGGATCACATTGCTTCAGGCCCTTGTCATCAAAATGCTCCATGCTCCTTGAAATCAAAATGATCCATGACCTCTGTCATCACAATGCTCCAAACCCCTGTGATCAAAATGTTCAATAACACTTGTCCTCACAACGCTCCATGATGCCTGTCATCACAATACTCCATGTCCTTTTCATCACAATGCTCCATGAACTTTGTCATCACAATTCTCCATACACTTGTCATCAAAATGCTCCCTGACACTTGTCGTCAGAATGCTCCTTGAACTGTGTCACGAAAAGGCTCCATGCCATTTTCATCACAAATCCACATGCCGTTTGCATCCCAGTGCTCCATGCCATTGTCATCTAAATACTCCACAAGTTTGTCATCAGAATGCTCCATGACGCTTGTCATCACAATTCTCCATGCACTTGTCAGCAAAATGCTCCCTGACCCTTATCATCACAATGCTCCAAGCCATTGTCATCACAATGCTCCATTACCTTTGTCATCAGAATCCTCCATGACACTTGGCATCACAATGCTCCATGCCATTGTCATCACAATGGGCCATTACATATGTCATCACAATGCTCCCTGACACCTCTCTTCACAATACTGCATAACCTGGTCATCACAATGCTCCATGCCCTTGTCATCACAATGTGCCATTCCAACTCTCATCACAATAATCCATGAAACTTATTAGACCAATGCTCCTTGCCCTTGTTATCACAATGTTCCAAGTCCACTGTAATCAGAATGCTCCATGCCCCTTTTCATCAGAATGCTCCATATGACATGTCATCAGAAGGCTCCATGGATTTCTCATCACAATGCTCCATAACCTTTGTCATCACAATGCTCCAAGACCCATGTAATCACAATGTTTCATGCCCCTGTCATCGCAATGGACCATGACATTTGGCATCACAATACTCCATGGCATTGTCTTTGAAATTGACCATGACATATGTCATCACAATGCCCCCTTACACCAGTTTTCACAATACTCCATGCCCTTGTCATCACAATGCTCCATGCCCTTGTCATCACAATGCACCATGTCCAATGTCATCACAATAATCTATTAAACTTGTCAGACCAATGCTCCATGCCCCTGTCATCACAATGTTCCATGCCCTTGTCATCACAATGCTCCATGACCCTTGTCATCACAATGCTCCGTGACTCCAGTCATCACAATGCTTCATAACGTTTGTCATCACAACGGTCCATGCCTGCGTCATGGCAAGGCTCTGTGACCTTTGTGACCACAATGCTCCATGAACTTTTCATCACAATTCTCCGTGACCCTTGTCATCACAATGCTCCATGCCTTTTTCAGAACAATGCTCCATGACCCTTGTCATCACAATGTGCCATGTGCTTTACACCACAATGATCCACAACCTTGTCATCGCTATGCTCCATAAACCTTGTAATCACAATGCTCCATGAACTTCTCATCCAAATACTCTCTCACATGAGATATCACAATGTTCCATCACTAGTCATCACAATCCTCCCTCACCCCTGTTATCACAATGTTCCATGACCCCTGTCATCACAATGCTACATCCCCTTATCAGCACAATTTTCCATGACCCCTGACATCACAATGTTCCATAACCCCTGTCATCAAAATGCTCCATGACCATTTTCATCCCAAAGCTCTATGACCCCTGGCATCACAATGTTCTATAACCCCTGTCATCAAAATATTACATTACATTTTTCATCAAATTGCTGCATGACCCTGTCATCAAAATGCTCCCTGCCCTTCTCATCACAATGCACCACACACTTGTCATCAAAATGCTCCATGACCATGGTCATCACTAAACTCCATGAACCTTGGCGTCACAATGCTCCATGCCATGGACATCACAATGCTCCATGAACCCTCTCATCACATTGCTCCATGCCCTTGTCATCACAAAGCTCCATGACACTTGTCATCACAATGCTCGATGCCCTTCTCATCACAATGCTCCATGCCCTTGTCATTACAGTCCTGCATGACCCATGTATCACAGTGTTCCGTGCCCTTGTCATCACAATGCGCCATGCCCTTGTCATCACAATGCTCCAAGACACTCGTAATCACAATGCTCCATGCCCCTTTTCATCAGAAGGCTCCATGATATTTGTCATCACAAGTCTCCATGGTCAACTCATCACAATGCTCCAAGACCTTGTCATCACCATGCTCCATTCCCTTGTCATCACAATGCTCCATGACTCTTGTCATCACAATACTCCATGAACATTTTCAGCCCAATGCTCCATGACCTTCTCATCACAATGCTCCATGACCAATATCATCACAATGCTCCATGACCACTGTCATCACAACACTCCATGACACCTGACAACACAACGATCCGGGACTCTTGTCATCACAATGCTCCAAGACCATGCAATCACAATGCTCCATGACCCCTGTCATCACAATACTCCATGAACATTTTCAGCCCAATGCTCCATGACCCTTGTCATCACAATGATCCATGCCCTTGTCATCCCAATGTTCCATGACCCCTGTATTCACAGTGCTCCGTGACGCTTGTCATCACAGTGCTCCATGACACCTGTCATCACAATGCTCCATGCCTTTGTCAGCAAAATGCTACATGGCCTTGTCATTACAATGCTCTATGCGCTTGTCATCACAATACTCGATTACCATTGTCATCACAATCCTCCATGAACCTTGGGATCACATTGCTTCATGCCCTTGTCATCACAATGCTACATACTCCTTGAAATCAAAATGATCCATGACCTCTGTCATCACAATGCTCCAAACCCTTGTGATCACAATGTTCCATAACAGTTGTCCTCACAACGCTCCAAGATGCCTGTCATCACAATACTCCATACACTTTTCATCACAATTCTCCATGACCTTTGTCATCACAATTCTCAAAACACTTTTCATCACAGTGCTCGCTGACACTTGTTGTCAGTATGCTCCATGAAACCTATCATGACAAGGCTCCATGCCTTTTTCATCACAATGATCCATGCCCTTTTCATCAAAATGCTCCAAGACCCCTGTAATCACAATGCTCCATGCCCTTGCCATCCAAAGCTCCATGACGCATGTCATCAGAATGTTCCATGGACTTCTCATCACAATGCTCCCTGCTCTTGTCATCACAAAGCACTAAGACCCCTGTAATCACAATGCTCCATGCCCCTTTTCATCTCAATGCTCCTAGGAACCCTGTCAGCACAATGAACAATGCCCATCATCATAATGATTCAGGCAATTGTCATCACAATCAAATCAAAATGCTCCATGACCTCTGTCATCACAATGCTCAAAATCCTGGTGATCACAATGTTGAATAACACTTATCATCACAACACCCCATGACGCTCATCATCACAATGATCCATGGTCGTCTCATCACAAGGCTCCATGACCTTTGTCATCAAAATTCTCAATAAACTTGTCATCACAATGCTCGCTGACACTTGTCGTCAGAATGCTCCTTGAACCCTGTCACAAAAAGGCTCCATGTCTTTTTCATCACAAAGCCACATGCCGTTTTCATCCCAATGCTGCATGCCATTGTCATCCAAATACACCACAGGCTTGTCATCAGAATGCTCCATGACCCTTGTCATCACAATTCTCCATGCACTTGTCAGCACAATGCTCCCTGACCCTTGCCATCACAATGCTCCAAGCCATTGTCATCACAATGCTCCATTACCATTGTCATCAGAATCCTCCATGACACTTGGCATCACAATGCTCCATGCCATTGTCATCACAATGCTAAATGACCTTGTCATTACAATCCTCTATGCGCTTGTCATCACAATACTCCATTTCCATTGTCATCACAATCCTCCATCAACCTTGGGATCACATTGCTTCATGCCCTTGTCATCACAATGCTCCATGCTCCTTGAAATCAAAATGATCCATGACCTCTGTCATCACAATGCTCCAAACACTTGTGATCACATTGTTCCATAACACTTGTCATCACAACGCTCAATGATGCCTGTCATCACAATACTCCATGCCCTTTTCATCACAATGCTCCATGACCTTTGTCATCACAATTCTCAATACACTTGTGATCACAGTGCTCCCTGACACTTGTCATCAGAATGCTCCTTGAAACCCGTCACGAAAAGGCTCCATGCCTTTTTCTTCACAATGCCCCATGCCATTTTCATCACAATGTTCCATACCATTGTCATCAAAATACTTCACAAGCTTGTCATCAGAATGCTCCCGGACCCTTGTCATCACAATGCTCCATTACCTTTCTCATCAGAATCCTCCATGACACTTGGCATCACAGTGCTACATGCCATTGTCATCACAATGGGCCATTACATATGTCATCACAATGCTCCCTGACACTTATCTTCACAATACTGCATGACCTGGTCATCACAATGCTCCATGCCCTTGTCATCACAATAGGCCATTCCAACTGTCATCGCAACGAACCATGAAAGTTATTAGACCAATGTTCCATGCCCTTGTCATCACAATGCTCCATGCCCTTGTTATCACAATGCTCCATGACCCCTGTCATCACAATGCTCCGTTACTCCAATCATCACAATGCTTCATGACTTTGTCATCACAGTGGTCCATGCCCTCACCATCAACAGTCTCTGTGACATTTTTAACCCCAACGCTCCATGAACTTTTCATCACAATGCTCCGTGACCCTTGTCATCACAATGCTACATGCCTTTGTTAGAACAATGCTCCATGACACTTGTCATCACAATGTGCCATGCGCTTTTCATCACAATGATCCACAACCTTGTCATCGCTATGCTCCATAAACCTTGTAATCACAATGCTCCATGCACTTCTCATCCAAATGCTCTCTCACATGAGATATCACAATGTTCCATCACTAGTCATCAAAATCCTCCCTCACCCCTGTTATCACAATGTTCAATAACCCTTGTCATCACCATGCTACATCCCCTTATCAGCACAATGTTCCATGACCCCTGACATCACAATGTTCTATATCCCCTGTCATCAAAATGCTCCATGACCCATTTCATCCCAAAGCTCCATGACCGCTGGCATCACAATGTTCTATAAGGCCTGTCATCAAAATGTTCCATTACACTTTTCATCAAATTGCTGCATGAACATGTCATCAAAATGCTCCCTGCCCTTCTCATCACAATGCACCACAACCTTGTCACCAAAAAGCTCCATGACCATTGCCCTCACTAAGCTCCATGACCCTTGGCATCACAATGCTCCATGTCATTGTCATCACAATGCTCCATGAACCTTCTCATCACATTGCTCCATGCCCTTGTCATCACAAAGCTCCATGACTCTTGTCATCACAATGCTCGATGCCCTTTTCATCACAATGCTCCATGCCCTTGTCATTACAATCCTCCATCACCCATGTATCACAGTGTACCGTGCACTTGTCATCACAATGCTCCATGCCCACTCTCATCACAATAATCCATGAAACATTTCAGACTAATGCTCAATGCCCTTCTCATCACAATGCTCCATTACCTCTGTCATAACAATGCTCCATGACACCTGACATGACAATGCTCCATGCCCTTGTCATCACAATGCTCCAAGACCCTCATAATCACAAGTTTCCATGCCCCTTTTCATCAGAATGCTCCATTAGACTTGTCATCACAATTCTCCATGGTCATCTCATCACAATGCTCCAGGACCTTGTCATCTCCATTCTCCATTCCCTTGTCATCACAATGCTTCATGACCCCTGTCATCACAATACTCCATGAAAATTTTCAGCCCAATGCTCCATTACCTTCTCATCACAATGCTCCATGACCAATATCATCACAATGCTCCATGACCACTGTCATCACAACACTCCATGACACCTGACAACACAATGATCAGGGACTCCTGTCATCACAATGCTCCAAGACCCCTGTAATCACAATGCTCCATGACCCCTGTCATCACAATACTCCATGAACATTTTCAGCCTAATGCTCCATGACCCTTGTCATCAAATTGATCCATGCCCTTGTCATCCCAATGTTCCATAACCACTGTATTCACAATGCTCCTTGACGCTTGTCATCACAGTGCTCCATGACACCTGTCATCACAATGCTCCATGAATTTGTCAGCAAAATGCTACATGACCTTTTCATTACAATGCTCTATGCGCTTGTCATCACAGTACTCCATTACCATTGTCATCACTATCCGCCATGAACATTGGGATCACATTGTTTCATGCCCTTGTCATCACAATGCTCCATGCTCCTTGAAATCAACATGATCCATAACCTCTATCATCACAATGCTCCAAACCCTTGTGATCACAATGTTCCACAACACTTGTCCTCACAATGCTCCATGATGCCTGTCATCACAATACTCCATGCCCTTTTCATCACAATGCTCCATGACCTTTGTCATCACAATTATCAATACACTTGTCATCACAATGCTCCCTGACTCTTGTCGTCAGAATGCTCCTTGAACCGTGTCACGAAAAGGCTCCATGCCTTTTTCATCACAAAGCCCCATGCCATTTTCATCCCAATGCTCCATGCCATTGTCATCAAAATACTCCACAAGCTTGTCATCAGAATGCTCCGTGACCCTTGTCATCACAATTCTCCATGCACTTGTCAGCACAATGCACCCTGACCCTTGTCATCACAATGCTCCAAGCCATTGTCATCAAAATATTCCACAAGCTTGTCATCAGAATGCTCACTGACACTTGTCATCACAATGCTCCAAGCCATTATCATCACAATGCTCCATTACCTTTGTCATCAGAATCCTCCATGACACTTGGCATCACAATGCTCCATGCCATTGTCATCAAAATGGGCCATTACATATGTAATCACAATGCTCCCTGACACATCTCTTCACCATACTTCATGCCCTTGTCTTAACAATGCGCCATTCAAACTGTCATCACAATAATCCATGAAACTTATTAGACCAATGCTCCATGCCCTTGTCATCACAATGCTCCATGACCTTGTTATCACAATGTTCCAAGACCCCTGTAATCAGAATGCTCCATGCCCCTTTTCATCAGTATGCTCCATGAGACTTTTCATCACATGGTTCCATGGTTTTCTCATCATAATGCTCCAGGAACTTGTCATCACAATGCTTCACAACATTGTCATGAAAATTCTCAATGGCACTTGTCATCATAATGCTCCAAGCCCTAGTCATCACAATGCTCCATGATATTGGTCATCACAATCCTCCCTTACATTTGGCATCACAATGCTCCATGCCATTGTCATCGCAATGGACCAGGATATATGTCATCACAATACCCTGACACCTCTCTTCACAATACTCCATGCCCTTATCATCACAAAGCTCCATGCCCTTGTCTTCACAATGCACCATGTCCACTGTCATCACAATAATCTATGAAAATTGTCAGACCAAAGCTCCATGACCCTGTCATCACAATTCTCCATGCCCTTGTCATCACAATGCTCCATGTCCCCTGTCATCACAATGCTCGGTGACTCCAGTCATAACAATGCTTCATAAAGTTTGTCATCACATCAGTCCATGCCCACGTCATCACAAGGCTCTGTGACCTTTGTAACCACAATGCTCCATGAACTTTTCATCACAATGCTCCATGACCCTTGTCCTCACAATGCTCCATGCCTTTGTCAGAACAATTCTCCATGACCCTTGTCATCACAATGTGCCATGCGCTTTTCATCACAATGATCCACAACCTTGTCATCACTATGCTCAATAAACCTTGTAATCACAATGCTCCATGCACTTTTCCTCCAAATGTTCTCTCACATGAGATATCACAATGTTCCATCACTAGTCATCACAATCCTCCCTCACCCCAGTTATCACAATGTACCATGACCCCTGTCATCACAATGCTACATCCCCTTATCAACACAATATTCCATGACACCTGACATCACAATGTTCCATAACCACTGTCATCAAAATGCTCCATGACCCTTTTCATCCCAAAGCTCCATGATCCCTGGCCACACAATGTTCAATAACCCCTGTCATCAAAATATTCCATTACACTTTTCATCAAATTGCTGCATAACCCTGTCATCAAAATGCTGCCTGCCTTTCTCATCACAATGCACCACACCCTTGTCATCAAAATGCTCCATGACCTTTGTCATCCCAAAGCTCCATGACACTTGGCATCACAATGCTCCATGTCATTGTCATCACAATGCTCAATGAACCCAGTCATCACATTGCTCCATGCCCTTGTCATCACAAAGCTCAATAACACTTGTCATCACAATGCTCGATGCCTTTCTCATCACAATGCTCCATGCCCTTGTCATTACAATCCTCCATGACCCATGTATCACAGTGTTCCGTGCCCTTGTCATCACAATGCTCCATGCCCCATCTCATCACAATAATCCATGAAACATTTCAGACCAATGCTCAATGCCCTTCTCATCACAATGCTCCATTACTTCTGTCATAACAATGCTCCAATACCCCTGCCATCACAATGTTCCACGGCCTTGTTATCACAAGGCTCCATGACCCTTGTCATCAAAATAGCCCAAGACCCCTGTAATCACAATGCTCAATGCCCTAGTCATAACAAAGCTCGATGACGCATGTCATCAGAAAGTTCCATGGCCTTCTCCTAAAAATGCTCCATGCCCTTGTCATCACAATGCTCGAAGACCCCAGTAATCACAATGCTCCATGCCCCTTTTCATCAGAATGCTCCATGAGACTTGTCATCACAAGTCTCCTTGGTCATCTCATAACAATGCTCCAGGACCTTGTCATCACCATGCTCCATTCCCTTGTCATCACAATGCTCCTTGACCCCTGTCATCACAATACTCCATGAAAATTTTCAGCCAAATGCTCCATGACATTCTCATCACAATGCTCCATGACCAATATCATCACAATGCTCCAAGACCACAGTCATCACAACACTCCATCACACCAGACAACACAATGATCCGGGACACTTGTCATCACAATGCTCCAAGACCGCTCTAATGACAATGCTTCATGACCCCTGTCATCACAACACTTCATGAACATTTTCAGCCCAATGCTCCATGACCCTTGTCATCACAATGATATATGCCCTTCTCATCCCAATGCTCCATGACCCCTGTATTCACAATGCTCCATGACGCTTGTCATCACAGTGCTCCATGACACCTGTCATCACAATGCTCCATGCCTTTGTCAGCAAAATGCTACATGACCTTGTCATTACAATGCTCTATGTGCTTATCATCACAATACTCCATTACCATTGTCATCACAATCCTCAATGAACCTTGGGATCACATTGCTTCATGCCCTTGTCATCACAATGCTCCATGCTCCTTGAAATGAAAATGATCCATGACCTCTGTCATCACAATGCTCCAAACCCTTGTGATCACAATGTTCCATAACACTTGTCATCACTATGATCCATGATGTCTGTCATCACAATACTCCATGCCCTTTTCATCACAGTGCTCCATGAAATTTGTCATCACAATTCTCAATACACTTGTCATCACAATGCTCCCTGACACTTGTCGTCAGAATGCTCCTTGAACCGTGTCACGAAAAGGCTCCATGCCATTTTCATCACAAATCCACATGCCGTTTTCATCCCAGTGCTCCATGCCATTGTCATCAAAATACTCCACAAGTTTGTCATCAGAATGCTCCATGACGCTTGTCATCACAATTCTCCATGCACTTGTCAGCAAAATGCTCCCTGACCCTTATCATCACAATGCTCCAAGCCATTGTCATCACAATGCTCCATTACCTTTGTCATCAGAATCCTCCATGACACTTGGCATCACAATGCTCCATGCCATTGTCATCACAATGGGCCATTACATATGTCATCACAATGCTCCCTGACACCTCTCTTCACAATACTGCATAACCTGGTCAGCACAATGCTACATGCCCTTGTCATCACAATGTGCCATTCCAACTCTCATCACAATAATCCATGAAAATTATTAGACCAATGCTCCTTGCCCTTGTTATCACAATGTTCCAAGTCCACTGTAATCAGAATGCTCCATGCCCCTTTTCATCAGAATGCTCCATGTGACATGTCATCAGAAGGCTCCATGGATTTCTCATCACAATGCTCCATGACCTTTGTCATCACAATGCTCCAAGACCCATGTAATCACAATGCTTCATGCCCCTGTCATCGCAATGGACCATGACATTTGGCATCACAATACTCCATGGCATTGTCTTTGAAATTGACCATGACATATGTCATCACAATGCCCCCTTACACC
This sequence comes from Mesoplodon densirostris, assembly GCF_025265405.1. Taxonomy (NCBI): domain Eukaryota; kingdom Metazoa; phylum Chordata; class Mammalia; order Artiodactyla; family Ziphiidae; genus Mesoplodon; species Mesoplodon densirostris. The sequence continues at coordinate 7,558,088 of NW_026778195.1, read as the reverse complement.
AGTTTTCACAATACTCCATGCCCTTGTCATCACAATGCTCCATGCCCTTGTCATCACAATGCACCATGTCCAATGTCATCACAATAATCTATTAAACTTGTCAGACCAATGCTCCATGCCCCTGTCATCACATTGTTCCATGCCCTTGTCAACAGAATGCTCCATGACCCTTGTCATCACAATGCTCCGTGACTCCAGTCATCACAATGCTTCATAACGTTTGTCATCACAACGGTCCATGCCTGCGTCATCGCAAGGCTCTGTGACCTTTGTGACCACAATGCTCCATGAACTTTTCATCACAATTCTCGTGACCCTTGTCATCACAATGCTCCATGCCTTTTTCAGAACAATGCTCCATGACCCTTGTCATCACAATGTGCCATGTGCTTTACACCACAATGATCCACAACCTTGTCATCGCTATGCTCCATAAACCTTGTAATCACAATGCTCCATGAACTTCTCATCCAAATACTCTCTCACATGAGATATCACAATGTTCCATCACTAGTCATCACAATCCTCCCTCACCCCTGTTATCACAATGTTCCATGACCCCTGTCATCACAATGCTACATCCCCTTATCAGCACAATTTTCCATGACCCCTGACATCACAATGTTCCATAACCCCTGTCATCAAAATGCTCCATGACCATTTTCATCCCAAAGCTCTATGACCCCTGGCATCACAATGTTCTATAACCCCTGTCATCAAAATATTACATTACATTTTTCATCAAATTGCTGCATGACCCTGTCATCAAAATGCTCCCTGCCCTTCTCATCACAATGCACCACACACTTGTCATCAAAATGCTCCATGACCATGGTCATCACTAAGCTCCATGAACCTTGGCATCACAATGCTCCATGCCATGGACATCACAATGCTCCATGAACCCTCTCATCACATTGCTCCCTGCACTTGTCATCACAAAGCTCCATGACACTTGTCATCACAATGCTCGATGCCCTTCTCATCACAATGCTCCATGTCCTTGTCATTACAATCCTCCATCACCCATGTATCACAGTGTACCGTGCCCTTGTCATCACAATGCGCCATGCCCACTGTCATCACAATAATCCATGAAACATTTCAGACCAATGCTCAATGCACTTCTCATCACAATGCTCCATTACCACTGTCAACAATGCTCCATGACCCCTGCCATCACAATGTTCCACGGCCTTGTGATCACAAGACTAAATGACCATTGTCATCAAAATGCTCCAAAACCCATGTAATCACAATGCTCCATGCCCTTGTCATCACAGAGCTCCATGACGCATGTCATCAGAATGTTCCATGGCCTTCTCCACACAATGCTCCATGCCCTTGTCATCACAATGCTCCAAGACACTCGTAATCACAATGCTCCATGCCCCTTTTCATCAGAAGGCTCCATGATATTTGTCATCACAAGTCTCCATGGTCAACTCATCACAATGCTCCAAGACCTTGTCATCACCATGCTCCATTCCCTTGTCATCACAATGCTCCATGACTCCTGTCATCACAATACTCCATGAACATTTTCAGCCCAATGCTCCATGACCTTCTCATCACAATGCTCCATGACCAATATCATCACAATGCTCCATGACCACTGTCATCACAACACTCCATGACACCTGACAACACAACGATCCGGGACTCTTGTCATCACAATGCTCCAAGACCATGCAATCACAATGCTCCATGACCCCTGTCATCACAATACTCCATGAACATTTTCAGCCCAATGCTCCATGACCCTTGTCATCACAATGATCCATGCCCTTGTCATCCCAATGTTCCATGACCCCTGTATTCACAGTGCTCCGTGACGCTTGTCATCACAGTGCTCCATGACACCTGTCATCACAATGCTCCATGCCTTTGTCAGCAAAATGCTACATGGCCTTGTCATTACAATGCTCTATGCGCTTGTCATCACAATACTCGATTACCATTGTCATCACAATCCTCCATGAACCTTGGAATCACATTGCTTCATGCCCTTGTCATCACAATGCTACATACTCCTTGAAATCAAAATGATCCATGACCTCTGTCATCACAATGCTCCAAACCCTTGTGATCACAATGTTCCATAACAATTGTCCTCAGAACGCTCCAAGATGCCTGTCATCACAATACTCCATACACTTTTCATCACAATTCTCCATGACATTTGTCATCACAATTCTCAATACACTTTTCATCACAGTGCTCCCTGACACTTGTCGTCAGTATGCTCCATGAAACCTATCATGACAAGGCTCCATGCCTTTTTCATCACAATGATCCATGCCCTTTTCATCAAAATGCTCCAAGACCCCTGTAATCACAATGCTCCATGCCCTTGCCATCCAAAGCTCCATGACGCATGTCATCAGAATGTTCCATGGACTTCTCATCACAATGCTCCCTGCTCTTGTCATCACAAAGCACTAAGACCCCTGTAATCACAATGCTCCATGCCCCTTTTCATCTCAATGCTCCTAGGAACCCTGTCAGCACAATGAACAATGCCCATCATCATAATGATTCAGGCAATTGTCATCACAATCAAATCAAAATGCTCCATGACCTCTGTCATCACAATGCTCAAAATCCTGGTGATCACAATGTTGAATAACACTTATCATCACAACACCCCATGACGTTCATCATCACAATGATCCATGGTCGTCTCATCACAAGGCTCCATGACCTTTGTCATCAAAATTCTCAATAAACTTGTCATCACAATGCTCGCTGACACTTGTCGTCAGAATGCTCCTTGAACCATGTCACAAAAAGGCTCCATGTCGTTTTCATCAAAAAGCCCCATGCCGTTTTCATCCCAATGCTGCATGCCATTGTCATCCAAATACATCACAGGCTTGTCATCAGAATGCTCCATGACCCTTGTCATCACAATTCTCCATGCACTTGTCAGCACAATGCTCCCTGACCCTTGCCATCACAATGCTCCAAGCCATTGTCATCACAATGCTCCATTACCATTGTCATCAGAATCCTCCATGACACTTGGCATCACAATGCTCCATGCCATTGTCATCACAATGCTAAATGACCTTGTCATTACAATCCTCTATGCGCTTGTCATCACAATACTCCATTTCCATTGTCATCACAATCCTCCATCAACCTTGGGATCACATTGCTTCATGCCCTTGTCATCACAATGCTCCATGACCTTTGTCATCACAATTCTCAATACACTTGTGATCACAATGCTCCCTGACACTTGTCATCAGAATGCTCCTTGAAACCCGTCACGAAAAGGCTCCATGCCTTTTTCTTCACAATGCCCCATGCCATTTTCATCACAATGTTCCATACCATTGTCATCAAAATACTCCACAAGCTTGTCATCAGAATGCTCCCGGACCCTTGTCATCACAATGCTCCATTACCTTTCTCATCAGAATCCTACATGACACTTGGCATCACAGTGCTACATGCCATTGTCATCACAATGGGCCATTACATATGTCATCACAATGCTCCCTGACACTTATCTTCACAATACTGCATGACCTGGTCATCACAATGCTCCATGCCCTTGTCATCACAATAGGCCATTCCAACTGTTATCGCAACGAACCATGAAAGTTATTAGACCAATGTTCCATGCCCTTGTCATCACAATGCTCCATGCCCTTGTTATCACAATGCTCCATGACCCCTGTCATCACAATGCTCCGTTACTCCAATCATCACAATGCTTCATGACTTTGTCATCACAGTGGTCCATGCCCTCACCATCAACAGTCTCTGTGACATTTTTAATCCCAACGCTCCATGAACTTTTCATCACAATGCTCCGTGACCCTTGTCATCACAAAGCTACATGCCTTTGTCAGAACAATGCTCCATGACACTTGTCATCACAATGTGCCATGCGCTTTTCATCACAATGATCCACAACCTTGTCATCGCTATGCTCCATAAACCTTGTAATCACAATGCTCCATGCACTTCTCATCCAAATGCTCTCTCACATGAGATATCACAATGTTCCATCACTAGTCATCAAAATCCTCCCTCTCCCCTGTTATCACAATGTTCAATAACCCTTGTCATCACCATGCTACATCCCCTTATCAGCACAATGTTCCATGACCCCTGACATCACAATGTTCTATATCCCCTGTCATCAAAATGCTCCATGACCCATTTCATCCCAAAGCTCCATGACCGCTGGCATCACAATGTTCTATAAGGCCTGTCATCAAAATGTTACATTACACTTTTCATCAAATTGCTGCATGAACATGTCATCAAAATGCTCCCTGCCCTTCTCATCACAATGCACCACACCCTTGTCACCAAAAAGCTCCATGACCATTGCCCTCACTAAGCTCCATGACCCTTGGCATCACAATGCTCCATGTCATTGTCATCACAATGCTCCATGAACCTTCTCATCACATTGCTCCATGCCCTTGTCATCACAAAGCTCCATGACTCTTGTCATCACAATGCTCGATGCCCTTTTCATCACAATGCTCCATGCCCTTGTCATTACAATCCTCCATCACCCATGTATCACAGTGTACCGTGCACTTGTCATCACAATGCTCCATGCCCACTCTCATCACAATAATCCATGAAACATTTCAGACTAATGCTCAATGCCCTTCTCATCACAATGCTCCATTACCTCTGTCATAACAATGCTCCATGACACCTGACATGACAATGCTCCATGCCCTTGTCATCACAATGCTCCAAGACCCTCGTAATCACAAGTTTCCATGCCCCTTTTCATCAGAATGCTCCATTAGACTTGTCATCACAATTCTCCATGGTCATCTCATCACAATGCTCCAGGACCTTGTCATCTCCATTCTCCATTCCCTTGTCATCACAATGCTTCATGACCCCTGTCATCACAATACTCCATGAAAATTTTCAGCCCAATGCTCCATTAACTTCTCATCACAATGCTCCATGACCAATATCATCACAATGCTCCATGACACCTGACAACACAATGATCAGGGACTCCTGTCATCACAATGCTCCAAGACCCCTGTAATCACAATGCTCCATGACCCCTGTCATCACAATACTCCATGAACATTTTCAGCCGAATGCTCCATGACCCTTGTCATCAAATTGATCCATGCCCTTGTCATCCCGATGTTCCATAACCACTGTATTCAGAATGCTCCTTGACGCTTGTCATCACAGTGCTCCATGACACCTGTCATCACAATGCCCCATGAATTTGTCAGCAAAATGCTACATGACCTTTTCATTACAATGCTCTATGCACTTCTCATCACAATACTCCATTACCATTGTCATCACTATCCGCCATGAACATTGGGATCACATTGCTTCATGCCCTTGTCATCACAATGCTCCATGCTCCTTGAAATCAACATGATCCATAACCTCTATCATCACAATGCTCCAAACCCTTGTGATCACAATGTTCCATAACACTTGTCCTCACAATGCTCCATGATGCCTGTCATCACAATACTCCATGCCCTTTTCATCACAATGCTCCATGACCTTTGTCATCACAATTATCAATACACTTGTCATCACAGTGCTCTCTGACTCTTGTCGTCAGAATGCTCCTTGAACCGTGTCACGAAAAGGCTCCATGCCTTTTTCATCACAAAGCCCCATGCCATTTTCATCCCAATGCTCCATGCCATTGTCATCAAAATACTCCACAAGCTTGTCATCAGAATGCTCCATGACCCTTGTCATCACAATGCTCCGTGACTCCAGTCATCACAATGCTTCATAACGTTTGTCATCACAACGGTCCATGCCTGCGTCATCGCAAGGCTCTGTGACCTTTGTGACCACAATGCTCCATGAACTTTTCATCACAATTCTCGTGACCCTTGTCATCACAATGCTCCATGCCTTTTTCAGAACAATGCTCCATGACCCTTGTCATCACAATGTGCCATGTGCTTTACACCACAATGATCCACAACCTTGTCATCGCTATGCTCCATAAACCTTGTAATCACAATGCTCCATGAACTTCTCATCCAAATACTCTCTCACATGAGATATCACAATGTTCCATCACTAGTCATCACAATCCTCCCTCACCCCTGTTATCACAATGTTCCATGACCCCTGTCATCACAATGCTACATCCCCTTATCAGCACAATTTTCCATGACCCCTGACATCACAATGTTCCATAACCCCTGTCATCAAAATGCTCCATGACCATTTTCATCCCAAAGCTCTATGACCCCTGGCATCACAATGTTCTATAACCCCTGTCATCAAAATATTACATTACATTTTTCATCAAATTGCTGCATGACCCTGTCATCAAAATGCTCCCTGCCCTTCTCATCACAATGCACCACACACTTGTCATCAAAATGCTCCATGACCATGGTCATCACTAAGCTCCATGAACCTTGGCATCACAATGCTCCATGCCATGGACATCACAATGCTCCATGAACCCTCTCATCACATTGCTCCCTGCACTTGTCATCACAAAGCTCCATGACACTTGTCATCACAATGCTCGATGCCCTTCTCATCACAATGCTCCATGTCCTTGTCATTACAATCCTCCATCACCCATGTATCACAGTGTACCGTGCCCTTGTCATCACAATGCGCCATGCCCACTGTCATCACAATAATCCATGAAACATTTCAGACCAATGCTCAATGCACTTCTCATCACAATGCTCCATTACCACTGTCAACAATGCTCCATGACCCCTGCCATCACAATGTTCCACGGCCTTGTGATCACAAGACTAAATGACCATTGTCATCAAAATGCTCCAAAACCCATGTAATCACAATGCTCCATGCCCTTGTCATCACAGAGCTCCATGACGCATGTCATCAGAATGTTCCATGGCCTTCTCCACACAATGCTCCATGCCCTTGTCATCACAATGCTCCAAGACACTCGTAATCACAATGCTCCATGCCCCTTTTCATCAGAAGGCTCCATGATATTTGTCATCACAAGTCTCCATGGTCAACTCATCACAATGCTCCAAGACCTTGTCATCACCATGCTCCATTCCCTTGTCATCACAATGCTCCATGACTCCTGTCATCACAATACTCCATGAACATTTTCAGCCCAATGCTCCATGACCTTCTCATCACAATGCTCCATGACCAATATCATCACAATGCTCCATGACCACTGTCATCACAACACTCCATGACACCTGACAACACAACGATCCGGGACTCTTGTCATCACAATGCTCCAAGACCATGCAATCACAATGCTCCATGACCCCTGTCATCACAATACTCCATGAACATTTTCAGCCCAATGCTCCATGACCCTTGTCATCACAATGATCCATGCCCTTGTCATCCCAATGTTCCATGACCCCTGTATTCACAGTGCTCCGTGACGCTTGTCATCACAGTGCTCCATGACACCTGTCATCACAATGCTCCATGCCTTTGTCAGCAAAATGCTACATGGCCTTGTCATTACAATGCTCTATGCGCTTGTCATCACAATACTCGATTACCATTGTCATCACAATCCTCCATGAACCTTGGGATCACATTGCTTCATGCCCTTGTCATCACAATGCTACATACTCCTTGAAATCAAAATGATCCATGACCTCTGTCATCACAATGCTCCAAACCCTTGTGATCACAATGTTCCATAACAATTGTCCTCACAACGCTCCAAGATGCCTGTCATCACAATACTCCATACACTTTTCATCACAATTCTCCATGACCTTTGTCATCACAATTCTCAATACACTTTTCATCACAGTGCTCCCTGACACTTGTCGTCAGTATGCTCCATGAAACCTATCATGACAAGGCTCCATGCCTTTTTCATAACAATGATCCATGCCCTTTTCATCAAAATGCTCCAAGACCCCTGTAATCACAATGCTCCATGCCCTTGCCATCCAAAGCTCCATGACGCATGTCATCAGAATGTTCCATGGACTTCTCATCACAATGCTCCCTGCTCTTGTCATCACAAAGCACTAAGACCCCTGTAATCACAATGCTCCATGCCCCTTTTCATCTCAATGCTCCTAGGAACCCTGTCAGCACAATGAACAATGCCCATCATCATAATGATTCAGGCAATTGTCATCACAATCAAATCAAAATGCTCCATGACCTCTGTCATCACAATGCTCAAAATCCTGGTGATCACAATGTTGAATAACACTTATCATCACAACACCCCATGACGCTCATCATCACAATGATCCATGGTCGTCTCATCACAAGGCTCCATGACCTTTGTCATCAAAATTCTCAATAAACTTGTCATCACAATGCTCGCTGACACTTGTCGTCAGAATGCTCCTTGAACCATGTCACAAAAAGGCTCCATGTCGTTTGCATCAAAAAGCCCCATGCCGTTTTCATCCCAATGCTGCATGCCATTGTCATCCAAATACACCACAGGCTTGTCATCAGAATGCTCCATGACCCTTGTCATCACAATTCTCCATGCACTTGTCAGCACAATGCTCCCTGACCCTTGTCATCACAATGCTCCAAGCCATTGTCATCACAATGCTCCATTACCATTGTCATCAGAATCCTCCATGACACTTGGCATCACAATGCTCCATGCCATTGTCATCACAATGCTCCATGTCTTTGTCAGCAAAATGCTAAATGACCTTGTCATTACAATCCTCTATGCGCTTGTCATCACAATACTCCTTTTCCATTGTCATCACAATCCTCCATCAACCTTGGGATCACATTGCTTCATGCCCTTGTCATCACAATGCTCCATGCTCCTTGAAATCAAAATGATCCATGACCTCTGTCATCACAATGCTCCAAACCCTTGTGATCACATTGTTCCATAACACTTGTCATCACAACGCTCAATGATGCCTGTCATCACAATACTCCATGCCCTTTTCATCACAATGCTCCATGACCTTTGTCATCACAATTCTCAATACACTTGTGATCACAATGCTCCCTGACACTTGTCATCAGAATGCTCCTTGAAACCCGTCACGAAAAGGCTCCATGCCTTTTTCATCACAATGCCCCATGCCAATTTCATCACAATGTTCCATACCATTGTCATCAAAATACTCCACAAGCTTGTCATCAGAATGCTCCCGGACCCTTGTCATCACAATGCTCCATTACCTTTCTCATCAGAATCCTCCATGACACTTGGCATCACAGTGCTACATGCCATTGTCATCACAATGGGCCATTACATATGTCATCACAATGCTCCCTGACACTTATCTTCACAATACTGCATGACCTGGTCATCACAATGCTCCATGCCCTTGTCATCACAATAGGCCATTCCAACTGTCATCGCAACGAACCATGAAAGTTATTAGACCAATGTTCCATGCCCTTGTCATCACAATGCTCCATGCCCTTGTTATCACAATGCTCCATGACCCCTGTCATCACAATGCTCCGTTACTCCAATCATCACAATGCTTCATGACTTTGTCATCACAGTGGTCCATGCCCTCACCATCAACAGTCTCTGTGACATTTTTAATCCCAACGCTCCATGAACTTTTCATCACAATGCTCCGTGACCCTTGTCATCACAAAGCTACATGCCTTTGTCAGAACAATGCTCCATGACACTTGTCATCACAATGTGCCATGCGCTTTTCATCACAATGATCCACAACCTTGTCATCGCTATGCTCCATAAACCTTGTAATCACAATGCTCCATGCACTTCTCATCCAAATGCTCTCTCACATGAGATATCACAATGTTCCATCACTAGTCATCAAAATCCTCCCTCACCCCTGTTATCACAATGTTCAATAACCCTTGTCATCACCATGCTACATCCCCTTATCAGCACAATGTTCCATGACCCCTGACATCACAATGTTCTATATCCCCTGTCATCAAAATGCTCCATGACCCATTTCATCCCAAAGCTCCATGACCGCTGGCATCACAATGTTCTATAAGGCCTGTCATCAAAATGTTCCATTACACTTTTCATCAAATTGCTGCATGAACATGTCATCAAAATGCTCCCTGCCCTTCTCATCACAATGCACCACACCCTTGTCACCAAAAAGCTCCATGACCATTGCCCTCACTAAGCTCCATGACCCTTGGCAACACAATGCTCCATGTCATTGTCATCACAATGCTCCATGAACCTTCTCATCACATTGCTCCATGCCCTTGTCATCACAAAGCTCCATGACTCTTGTCATCACAATGCTCGATGCCCTTTTCATCACAATGCTCCATGCCCTTGTCATTACAATCCTCCATCACCCATGTATCACAGTGTACCGTGCACTTGTCATCACAATGCTCCATGCCCACTCTCATCACAATAATCCATGAAACATTTCAGACTAATGCTCAATGCCCTTCTCATCACAATGCTCCATTACCTCTGTCATAACAATGCTCCATGACACCTGATATGACAATGCTCCATGCCCTTGTCATCACAATGCTCCAAGACCCTCGTAATCACAAGATTCCATGCCCCTTTTTATCAGAATGCTCCATTAGACTTGTCATCACAATTCTCCATGGTCATCTCATCACAATGCTTCAGGACCTTGTCATCTCCATTCTCCATTCCCTTGTCATCACAATGCTTCATGACCCCTGTCATCACAATACTCCATGAAAATTTTCAGCCCAATGCTCCATTAACTTCTCATCACAATGCTCCATGACCAATATCATCACAATGCTCCATGACCACTGTCATCACAACACTCCATGACACCTGACAACACAATGATCAGGGACTCCTGTCATCACAATGCTCCAAGACCCCTGTAATCACAATGCTCCATGACCCATGTCATCACAATACTCCATGAACTTTTTCAGCCGAATGCTCCATGACCCTTGTCATCAAATTGATCCATGCCCTTGTCATCCCAATGTTCCATAACCACTGTATTCAGAATGCTCCTTGACGCTTGTCATCACAGTGCTCCATGACACCTGTCATCACAATGCCCTATGAATTTGTCAGCAAAATGCTACATGACCTTTTCATTACAATGCTCTATGCACTTGTCATCACAATACTCCATTACCATTGTCATCACTATCCGCCATGAACATTGGGATCACATTGCTTCATGCCCTTGTCATCACAATGCTCCATGCTCCTTGAAATCAACATGATCCATAACCTCTATCATCACAATGCTCCAAACCCTTGTGATCACAATGTTCCATAACACTTGTCCTCACAATGCTCCATGATGCCTGTCATCACAATACTCCATGCCCTTTTCATCACAATGCTCCATGACCTTTGTCATCACAATTATCAATACACTTGTCATCACAATGCTCCCTGACTCTTGTCGTCAGAATGCTCCTTGAACCGTGTCACGAAAAGGCTCCATGCCTTTTTCATCACAAAGCCCCATGCCATTTTCATCCCAATGCTCCATGCCATTGTCATCAAAATACTCCACAAGCTTGTCATCAGAATGCTCCGTGACCCTTGTCATCACAATTCTCCATGCACTTGTCAGCACAATGCACCCTGACCCTTGTCATCACAATGCTCCAAGCCATTGTCATCAAAATACTCCACAAGCTTGTCATCAGAATGCTCACTGACACTTGTCATCACAATGCTCCAAGCCATTATCATCACAATGCTCCATTACCTTTGTCATCAGAATCCTCCATGACACTTGGCATCACAATGCTCCATGCCATTGTCATCAAAATGGGCCATTACATATGTCATCACAATGCTCCCTGACACATCTCTTCACCATACTTCATGCCCTTGTCTTAACAATGCACCATTCAAGCTGTCATCACAATAATCCATGAAACTTATTAGACCAATGCTCCATGCCCTTGTCATCACAATGCTCCATGACCTTGTTATCACAATGTTCCAAGACCCCTGTAATCAGAATGCTCCATGCCCCTTTTAATCAGTATGCTCCATGAGACTTTTCATCACATGGCTCCATGGTTTTCTCATCATAATGCTCCAGGACCTTGTCATCACAATGCTTCACAACATTGTCATGAAAATTCTCAATGGCACTTGTCATCATAATGCTCCAAGCCCTAGTCATCACAATGCTCCATGATATTGGTCATCACAATCCTCCCTTACATTTGGCATCACAATGCTCAATGCCATTGTCATCGCAATGGACCAGGATATATGTCATCACAATACCCTGACACCTCTCTTCACAATACTCCATGCCCTTATCATCACAAAGCTCCATGCCCTTGTCATCACAATGCACCATGTCCACTGTCATCACAATAATCTATGAAAATTGTCAGACCAAAGCTCCATGACCCTGTCATCACAATTCTCCATGCCCTTGTCATCACAATGCTCCATGTCCCCTGTCATCACAATGCTCGGTGACTCCAGTCATCACAATGCTTCATAAAGTTTGTCATCACAGCGGTCCATGCCCACGTCATCACAAGGCTCAGTGACCTTTGTAACCACAATGCTCCATGACCCTTGTCCTCACAATGCTCCATGCCTTTGTCAGAACAATTCTCCATGACCCTTGTCATCACAATGTGCCATGCGCTTTTCATCACAATGATCCACAACCTTGTCATCACTATGCTCAATAAACCTTGTAATCACAATGCTCCATGCACTTTTCCTCCAAATGCTCTCTCACATGAGATATCACAATGTTCCATCACTAGTCATCACAATCCTCCCTCACCCCAGTTATCACAATGTACCATGACCCCTGTCATCACAATGCTACATCCCCTTATCAACACAATATTCCATGACACCTGACATCACAATGTTCCATAACCACTGTCATCAAAATGCTCCATGACCCTTTTCATCCCAAAGCTCCATGATCCCTGGCCACACAATGTTCAATAACCCCTGTCATCAAAATATTCCATTACACTTTTCATCAAATTGCTGCATGACCCTGTCATCAAAATGCTTCCTGCCTTTCTCATCACAATGCACCACACCCTTGTCATCAAAATGCTGCATGACCTTTGTCATCCCAAAGCTCCATGACACTTGGCATCACAATGCTCCATGTCATTGTCATCACAATGCTCCATGAACCCAGTCATCACATTGCTCCATGCCCTTGTCATCACAAAGCTCAATAACACTTGTCATCACAATGCTCGATGCCTTTCTCATCACAATGCTCCATGCCCTTGTCATTACAATCCTCCATGACCCATGTATCACAGTGTTCCGTGCCCTTGTCATCACAATGCTCCATGCCCCATCTCATCACAATAATCCATGAAACATTTCAGACCAATGCTCAATGCCCTTCTCATCACAATGCTCCATTACTTCTGTCATAACAATGCTCCAATACCCCTGCCATCACAATGTTCCACGGCCTTGTTATCACAAGGCTCCATGACCCTTGTCATCAAAATAGCCCAAGACCCCTGTAATCACAATGCTCAATGCCCTAGTCATAACAAAGCTCGATGACGCATGTCATCAGAAAGTTCCATGGCCTTCTCCACAAAATGCTCCATTCCCCTTTTCATCAGAATGCTCCATGAGACTTGTCATCACAAGTCTCCTTGGTCATCTCATAACAATGCTCCAGGAACTTGTCATCACCATGCTCCATTCCCTTGTCATCACAATGCTCCATGACCCCTGTCATCACAATACTCCATGAAAATTTTCAGCCCAATGCTCCATGACATTCTCATCACAATGCTCCATGACCAATATCATCACAATGCTCCAAGACCACTGTCATCACAACACTCCATCACACCAGACAACACAATGATCCGGGACTCTTGTCATCACAATGCTCCAAGACCGCTCTAATCACAATGCTCCATGACCCCTGTCATCACAACACTTCATGAACATTTTCAGCCCAGTGCTCCATGACCCTTGTCATCACAATGATATATGCCCTTCTCATCCCAATGCTCCATGACCCCTGTATTCACAATGCTCCATGACACTTGTCATCACAGTGCTCCATGACACCTGTCATCACAATGCTCCATGCCTTTGTCAGCAAAATGCTACATGACCTTGTCATTACAATGCTCTATGAGCTTATCATCACAATGCTCCATTACCATTGTCATCACAATCCTCAATGAACCTTGGGATCACATTGCTTCATGCCCTTGTCATCACAATGCTCCATGCTCCTTGAAATGAAAATGATCCATGACCTCTGTCATCACAATGCTCCAAACCCTTGTGATCACAATGTTCCATAACACTTGTCATCACTATGATCCATGATGTCTGTCATCACAATACTCCATGCCCTTTTCATCACAGTGCTCCATGAAATTTTTCATCACAATTCTCAATACACTTGTCATCACAATGCTCCCTGACACTTGTCAACATAATGCTCCTTGAACCCTGTCACGAAAAGTCTCCATGCCTTTTTCATCACATTGCCCCATGCCGTTTTCCTCCTAATGCTCCATGCCACTGTCATAAAAATACTCCACAAGCTTGTCATCAGAATGCTCCATGACACTTGTCATCACAATTCTCCATGCACTTGTCAGCACAATGCTCCCTGACCCTTGTCATCACAATGCTCCAAGCCATTGTCACCAAAATGCTCCATTACCTTTGGCATCAGAATCCTCCTTGACACTTGGCATCACAATGCTCCATACCATTTTCATCACAATGGGCCATTACATATGTCATCACAATGCTCCCTGACACCTCTCTTGACAATACTGCATGACCTGGTCATCACAATCCTCCATGCCCTTGTCATCACAATGAGCCATTCCAACTGTCATCACAATAATCCATGAAACTTATTAGACCAATGCTCCATGCCTTTGTCGTCACATTTCTCCATGCCCTTGTTATCACAATGTTCCAAGACCCCTGTAATCAGAATCCTCCATGCCCCTTTTCATCAGGGTGCTCCATGAGACTTGTCATCACAAGTCTCCATGGTTTTCTCATCACAATGCTCCAGGACCTTGTCATCACAATGCTTCACGACATTGTCATGAAAATTTTCAATGGCCCTTGTCATCATAATGCTCCATGCCCTATTCATCACAATGCTCCATTATATTTGTCATCACAATCCTCCCTTACATTTGGCATCACAATGCTCCATGCCATTGTCATCGCAATGGACCATGACATATGTCATCACAATGACCTGACACCTCTCTTCACAATACTCCATGTCCTTGTCATCACAATGTTCCATGCCCTTGTCATCACAATGCACCATGTCCAGTGTCATCACAATAATCTATGAAATTGTCAGACCAAATCTCCATGAACCTGTCATCACAATGCTCCATGCCTTTGTCATCACAATGCTCCATGTCCCCTGTCATCAGAGTGCTCCGTGACTCCAGTCATCACAATGCTTCATAAAGTTTGTCATCACAACGGTCCATGCCCACGTCATCACAAGGCTCTGTGACATTTGTAAACACAATGCTCCATAAACTTTTCCTCACAATCCTCAGTGACCCTTGTCCTCACAATACTCCATGTCTTTGTAAGAACAATGCTCCATGACACTTGTCATCACAATGTGCCATGCGCTTTTCATCACAATGATCCACAACATTGTCATCACTATGCTCCATAAACCTTGTAATCACAATGCTCCATTCACTTCTCATCCAAATGCTCTCTCACATGAGATATCACAATGTTCCATCACTAGTCATCACAATCCTCCCTCACCCCTGTTATCACAATGTTCCATGACCCCTGACATCAAAATATTCCATAACCCTGTCATCAAAATGTTCCATTACACTTTTCTTCAAATTGCTGCATGACCCAGTCATCAAAATGCTCCCTGCCCTTCTCATCACAATGTACCACACACTTGTCATCAAAATGCTCCATGACCATTGTCATCACTAAGATCCATGACCCTTGGCATTACAATGCTCCATTTCATTGTCATCACAATGCTCCATGAACCCTCTCATCACATTGCTCCATGCCCTTGTCATCACAAAGCTCCATGACACTTGTCATCACAATGCTCGATGCCCTTCTCATCAGAATGCTCCATGCCCTTGTCATTACAATCCTCCATGACCCATGTATCACAGTGTACCGTGCCCTTGACATCACAAAGCGCCACGCCCACTCTCATCACAATAATCCATGAAATATATCCGACCAATGCTCAATGCCCTTCTCATCACAATGCTCCATTACCTCTGTCATAACAATGCTCCATGACCCCTGCCATCACAAGGATCCATGGCCTTGTCATCACAAGGCCCCATGACCCTTGTCATCACAATGATCCAAGACCCATGTAATCACAATGGTCCATGCACTTGTCATTACAAAGCTCCATGACGCATGTCATCAGAATGTTCCATGGCCTTCTCCACAAAAAGCTCCATGCCCTTGTCATCACAATGCTGCATTACCCCTGTCATAACAATGCTCCATAACCCCTGCCATCACGATGTTCCATGGCCTTGTCATCACAAGGCTCCATGACCCTTCTCATCACAATGCTCCAAGAACACTGTAATCACAATGCTCTATGCCCCTTTTCATCTCAATGATCCATGAACCCTGTCATCACAATGCACCATGCCCATCATCATAATGATTCATGCTATTGTCATCACAAAGAAATAAAAATGCTCCATGACCTCTGTCATAAAAATGCTCCAAACCCTTGTGATCACAATATTCCATAACACTTGTCATCACAAAACCCCATGACGCTCTTCATCACAATTATCCATGGTCTTCTCATCACAATGCTCCATGACCTTCGTCATCACAATGCTCAATACACTTGTCATCAAAATGCTCCCTGACACTTGTTGTCTGTATGCTCCTTGAACTCTGTCAAGACAAGCTCCATGCCTTTTTCATCAAAATGATCCATGCACTTTTCATCACGGTGCTCCAAGACAAATGTTATCACAATGCTCCATGCCATTGTCATCACAAAGCTCAATGACGCATGCCATCAGAATGCTCCTTGGTCTTCTCCTCACCATGCTCCATGCCCTTGTCATCAAAATGTTCCAAGACCCCTGTAATCACAATGCTCCATGCCCTTTTCATCAGTATGCTCCATGAGACTTGTCATCAAAAGGCTCCATGGTTTTGTCATCACAATGCTCCAGGACCTTGTCATCACAATGCTTCATGACCTTGTCATGAAAATTTTCAATGGCCCTTGTCATCATAATGCTCCAAGCCCTAATCATCACAATGCTCCATTATATTTGTCATCAGAAACCTCCATTATCTTTGGCATCACAATGCTCCATGCCATTGTCATCGCAATGGACCATGACATATGTCATTACAATGCTCCCTGACACCTGTCTTCACAATACTCCATGACCTTATCATCACAATGCTCCATGCCCTTGTCATCACAATGCACCATGCCCACTCTCATCACAATAATCTATGAAACTTGTCAGACCAATGCACCATGCCCCTGTCATCACAATGCACCATGCCCTTGTCATCACAGTGCTCCATGACCCCTGTCATCACAAGGCTCTGTGCCTCCAGTCATCACAATGCTTCATAAAGATTGTCATCACTATGGTCCATGCCCGCGTCATCACAAGGCTCTGTGACCTTTGTATCCACAATGCTCCATGTATTTTTCATCACAATTCTCTGTGACCCTTGTCATCACAATGCTCCATGTCTTTGTCTGAACAATGCTCCATGACCATTGTCATCACAGTGTGCCACGTGCATTTCATCACAACTGTCCACAAGCTTGTCATTGCAATGCTCCATAATCCTTGTAATCACAATGGTCCATGCACTTCTCATCAAAATGCTCTCTCACCAGAGATATCACAATGTTCCATCACTAGTCATCACAATACTCCCTCAACCCTGGAATCACAGTGATCCATGACCCTGTCATCACAATGCTACATCCACTTGTCATCACAATGTTCCATGACCCCTTCCATCACAATGTTCCATAAGCCCTGTCATCAAAATGCTCCATGACCCTTTCCATCCCAAAGATCCAAGTCCCCTGCCATCACAATGTTCTATAACCCCTGCCATCTAAATGTTCCATTACACTTTTTATCAAATTGCTGCAGGACCCGGTTATCAAAATGCTCCCTGCCCTTCTCATCAAAATGCTCCATGACTTGTCATCACAAAGCCCGAAGACTCTTGGCATCACAATGCTCCATGTCATTGTCATCACAATGCTCCATGTACCCTCTCATCACATTGCTCCATGCCCTTGTCATCACACAGCTCCATGACATTTGTCATCACAATGCTCAATAAACTTGTCATCACAATGCTCCCTGACCCTTGTCATCAGTATGCTCCTTCAACACTGTCATAACAAGTTTCCATGCATTTTTCATCACAATGATCCATGACCATTTCATCACAATGCTCCAAGACCCCTGCAATCACAATGCTCCATGCTCCTATTCATCACAATGCTCCATGAGACTTGCCATCACAAGTCTCCATGGTCTTCTCATCACAATGTTCCCGGACCTTGACATCACCATGATCCATTCCCTTGTCATCACAATGCTCCATGACCCCTGTCATCACAATAATCCATGAACATTTTCAGCCCAATGCTCCACGACCTTCTCCTCACAATGCTCCATTGCCAATATCATCACAATGCCCCATGACCACTGTCATCACAACACTCCATGACACCTGACCACACAATGATCCAGGACTCTTGTCATCACAATGCTCCATTCCCTTGTCGTCACATTGCTACATGACACCTGTCATCAAAACTCTCCATGAACATTTTCAGCCCAGTGCTCCATGACCCTTGTCATCACAGTGATCCATGCCCTTGCCATCCCAATGCTCCATGACCCCTGTATTCACAATGCTCCTTGACGCTTGTCATCATAGTGCTCCATGACACATGTCATCACAATGCTCCATGCCTTTGTCAGCAAAATGCTACATGACCTTTTCATTACAATGCTCTATGCACTTGTCATCACAATACTCCATTTCCATTGTCATCACAATCCTCCATGTACCTTAGGATCACATTGCTTCATGCGCATGTCATCACAATGCTCCATGCTCCTTGAAATCAAAATGATCCATGACCTCTGTCATCACAATGCTCCAAACCCTTGTGATCACAATGTTCCATAACACTTGTCATCACAACGCTCCATGATACCTGTCATCACAATACTCCATGCACTTTTCATCACAATGCTCCATGACCTTTGTCACCACAATTCTCAATACACTTGTCATCACAATGCTCCCTGAAACTTGTCATCAGAATGCTCCTTGAACCCTGTCACAAAAAGGCTCCATGCCTTTTTCATAACAATGCCCCATGCCATTTTCATCACAATGCTCCATGCCATTGTCATAAAAATACTCCACAAGCTTGTCATCAGAATGCTCCATGACCCTTGTCATCACAATTCTCCATGCACTTGTCAGCACAATGCTCCCTGACCCTTGTCATCACAATACTCCAAGCCATTGTCATCACAATGCTCCATTACCTTTGTCATCAAAATCCTCCCTGACACTTGGCATCACAATGCTCCATGCCATCCTCATCACAATGGGCCATTACATATGTGATCACAATGCTCCCTGACACCTTTCTTAACAATAGGGCATGACATGGTTATCACAATGCTCCATGCCCTTGTCATCACAGTGTGCCATTCCAACTCTCATCGCAATACTCCATGAAAGTTATTACTCCAATGTTCCATGCCCTTGTCATCACAATGCTCCATGCCCTTGTTATCACAATGCTCCATGACCCCTGTCATCACAATGCTCCGTGACTCCAGTCATCACAATGCTTCATGACCTTTGTCATCCCAATGGTCCATGCCCTTGTCATCAACAGTCTCTGTGACGTTTTTAACCACAATGCTGCATGAACTTTTCATCACAATGCTCTTTGACCCTTGTCATCACAATGCTCTATGCCTTACTCAGCACAGTGCTCCATGACGCTTGTCACCACAATGCTCCATGCGCTTGTCAGCCCAATGCTCCATGACACATGTCATCACAATGCACCATGCGCTTGTCATCACAGTGCTACACAACATTGTCATCACAATGCTCCATAAAATTTGTCATCACAGTGCTCCATGCACTTCTCATCAAAATGCTCTCTCACCACTGATATCACAATGCTACATCACTATTTGTCAAAATACTCCCTCACCCCTGTCATCACAATGTTCCATGACTCCTGTCATCACAATGCTACATGCACTTATCATCACAATGTTCGATGACGCCTGACATCACAATGTTCCATAACAACTGTCATCAAAATATTCCATGACACTTTTCATCAAATTGCTCCATGACCCTGTCATCGGAATGCTCCCTGACCTACTCATCACAATGCACAACGCCCTTGCCATCAAAATGCTCCATGACCTTTGTCATCACAAAGATCCATGACCCTTGGCATCACAATGCTCCATGTCATTGTCATCACAATGCTCCATGAACGCTCTCATCACATTGCTCCATGCCCTTGTCTTCACATAGCTCCATGACACATGTCATCAAAATGCTCCATGGCCTTCTCATCACAATGCTCCATGCGCTTGCCATCACAATGCTCCATTACCCCTTTCATAACAATGCACCATGACCCCTGCCATCACGATGTTCCATGGCCTTGTCATCACAAGGCTCTATGACCCTTCTCATCACAATGCTCCAGTAACACTGTAATCACAATGCTCTATGCCCCTTTTCCTCTCAATGATCCATGAACCCTGTCATCAAAATGCACCATGCCAATCATCATAATGCTTCATGCTATTGTCATAACAACGAAATCAAATTGTTCCATGACCTCTGTCATAACAATGCTCCAAACCCTTGTGATCACAATATTCCATAACACTTGTCATCACAATGCCCCATGAGGCTCGTCATCACAATTATCCATGGTCTTCTCATCACAATACTCCATGACCTTCGTCATCACAATGCTCAATACACATGTCATCAACATGCTCCCTGACACTTGTTGTCTTTAAGCTCTTTGAACCCTGTCATGACAAGGCTGCATGCCTTTTTCATCACAGTGATCCATGCCCTTTTCATCACAGTGCTCCAAGTCCCATGTAATCACAGTGGTCCATGCCATTGTCATCACAAAGCTCAATGACGCATGCCATCAGAATGCTACTTGGTCTTCTCCTCACAATGCTCCAGGCCCTTGTCTTCACAATGTTCCAAGACCCCTGTAATCACAATGCTCCATTCCCCTTTTAATCAGTATGCTCCATGAGACTTGTCATCTCAAGGCTCCATGGTTTTGTCATCACAATGCTCCAGGACCTTGTCATCACAATGATTCACGACATTGTCATCAAAATTTTCAATGGCCCTTGTCATCATAATGCTCCAAACCTTAATCATCACAATGCTCCATTATATTTGTCATCACAATCCTCCATTACATTTGGTATCACAAAGATCCATGCCATTGTCATGGCCATGGATCATGACAAAAATCATCACAATGCTCCCTGACACCTGTCTTCACAATACTCCATGACCTTATCATCACAATGCTCCATGCCCTTGTCATCACAATGCACCATGCCCACTCTCATCACAATAATCTATGAAACTTGTCAGACCAATGCTCCATGCCACTGTCATCACAATGCTCCATGCCCTTGTCATCACAAGGCTCCATGAACCCTGTCATCACAATGCTCCGTGACTCCAGTCATCACAATGCTTCATAACGTTTGTCATCACAATGGTCCATGCCCGCGTCATCACAAGGCTCTGTGACCTTTGTAACCACAATGCTCCATGAACTTTTCATCACAATTCTCTGAGAAACTTGTCATCACAATGCTCCATGTCTTTGTCAGAACAATGCTCCATGATCATTGTCATCACAATGTGCCATGCACATTTCATCACAACGTTCCAAACCTTGTCATTGCAATGCTCCATAAACCTTGTAATCACAATGGTCCATGCACTTCTCATCAAAATGCTCTCTCACCAGAGATGTCACAATGTTCCATCACTAGTCATCACAATACAACCTCATCCTTGTAATCACGATGTTCCATGACCCTGTCATCACAATGCTACATCCCCTTATCATCACAATGTTCCATGACCCCTGCCAGCACAATGTTCCATAAGCCCTGTCATCAAAATGCTCCATGACCCTTTCCATCCCAAAGCTCCAAGACCCCTGACATCACAATGTTCTATAACCCCTGCCATGAAAATGTTCCATTACACTTTTTATCAAATTGCTGCATGACCCGGTCATCAAAATGCCCCCTGCCCTTCTCATCAAAATGCTGCATGACTTGTCATCACAAAGCTCCAAGACCCTTGGCACCACAATGCTCCATGTCATTGTCATCACAATGCTCCATGAACCATCTCATCACATTGCTCCATGCCCTTGTCATCACACAGCTCCATGACACTTGTCATCACAATGCTCGATGCCCTTTTCATCACAATGCTCCATGCCCTTGTCATTACAATCCTCCATCACCCATGTATCACAGTGTACCGTGCACTTGTCATCACAATGCTCCATGCCCACTCTCATCACAATAATCCATGAAACATTTCAGACTAATGCTCAATGCCCTTCTCATCACAATGCTCCATTACCTCTGTCATAACAATGCTCCATGACACCTGACATGACAATGCTCCATGCCCTTGTCATCACAATGCTCCAAGACCCTCGTAATCACAAGATTCCATGCCCCTTTTTATCAGAATGCTCCATTAGACTTGTCATCACAATTCTCCATGGTCATCTCATCACAATGCTTCAGGACCTTGTCATCTCCATTCTCCATTCCCTTGTCATCACAATGCTTCATGACCCCTGTCATCACAATACTCCATGAAAATTTTCAGCCCAATGCTCCATTAACTTCTCATCACAATGCTCCATGACCAATATCATCACAATGCTCCATGACCACTGTCATCACAACACTCCATGACACCTGACAACACAATGATCAGGGACTCCTGTCATCACAATGCTCCAAGACCCCTGTAATCACAATGCTCCATGACCCATGTCATCACAATACTCCATGAACATTTTCAGCCGAATGCTCCATGACCCTTGTCATCAAATTGATCCATGCCCTTGTCATCCCAATGTTCCATAACCACTGTATTCAGAATGCTCCTTGACGCTTGTCATCACAGTGCTCCATGACACCTGTCATCACAATGCCCTATGAATTTGTCAGCAAAATGCTACATGACCTTTTCATTACAATGCTCTATGCACTTGTCATCACAATACTCCATTACCATTGTCATCACTATCCGCCATGAACATTGGGATCACATTGCTTCATGCCCTTGTCATCACAATGCTCCATGCTCCTTGAAATCAACATGATCCATAACCTCTATCATCACAATGCTCCAAACCCTTGTGATCACAATGTTCCATAACACTTGTCCTCACAATGCTCCATGATGCCTGTCATCACAATACTCCATGCCCTTTTCATCACAATGCTCCATGACCTTTGTCATCACAATTATCAATACACTTGTCATCACAATGCTCCCTGACTCTTGTCGTCAGAATGCTCCTTGAACCGTGTCACGAAAAGGCTCCATGCCTTTTTCATCACAAAGCCCCATGCCATTTTCATCCCAATGCTCCATGCCATTGTCATCAAAATACTCCACAAGCTTGTCATCAGAATGCTCCGTGACCCTTGTCATCACAATTCTCCATGCACTTGTCAGCACAATGCACCCTGACCCTTGTCATCACAATGCTCCAAGCCATTGTCATCAAAATACTCCACAAGCTTGTCATCAGAATGCTCACTGACACTTGTCATCACAATGCTCCAAGCCATTATCATCACAATGCTCCATTACCTTTGTCATCAGAATCCTCCATGACACTTGGCATCACAATGCTCCATGCCATTGTCATCAAAATGGGCCATTACATATGTCATCACAATGCTCCCTGACACATCTCTTCACCATACTTCATGCCCTTGTCTTAACAATGCACCATTCAAGCTGTCATCACAATAATCCATGAAACTTATTAGACCAATGCTCCATGCCCTTGTCATCACAATGCTCCATGACCTTGTTATCACAATGTTCCAAGACCCCTGTAATCAGAATGCTCCATGCCCCTTTTAATCAGTATGCTCCATGAGACTTTTCATCACATGGCTCCATGGTTTTCTCATCATAATGCTCCAGGACCTTGTCATCACAATGCTTCACAACATTGTCATGAAAATTCTCAATGGCACTTGTCATCATAATGCTCCAAGCCCTAGTCATCACAATGCTCCATGATATTGGTCATCACAATCCTCCCTTACATTTGGCATCACAATGCTCAATGCCATTGTCATCGCAATGGACCAGGATATATGTCATCACAATACCCTGACACCTCTCTTCACAATACTCCATGCCCTTATCATCACAAAGCTCCATGCCCTTGTCATCACAATGCACCATGTCCACTGTCATCACAATAATCTATGAAAATTGTCAGACCAAAGCTCCATGACCCTGTCATCACAATTCTCCATGCCCTTGTCATCACAATGCTCCATGTCCCCTGTCATCACAATGCTCGGTGACTCCAGTCATCACAATGCTTCATAAAGTTTGTCATCACAGCGGTCCATGCCCACGTCATCACAAGGCTCAGTGACCTTTGTAACCACAATGCTCCATGACCCTTGTCCTCACAATGCTCCATGCCTTTGTCAGAACAATTCTCCATGACCCTTGTCATCACAATGTGCCATGCGCTTTTCATCACAATGATCCACAACCTTGTCATCACTATGCTCAATAAACCTTGTAATCACAATGCTCCATGCACTTTTCCTCCAAATGCTCTCTCACATGAGATATCACAATGTTCCATCACTAGTCATCACAATCCTCCCTCACCCCAGTTATCACAATGTACCATGACCCCTGTCATCACAATGCTACATCCCCTTATCAACACAATATTCCATGACACCTGACATCACAATGTTCCATAACCACTGTCATCAAAATGCTCCATGACCCTTTTCATCCCAAAGCTCCATGATCCCTGGCCACACAATGTTCAATAACCCCTGTCATCAAAATATTCCATTACACTTTTCATCAAATTGCTGCATGACCCTGTCATCAAAATGCTTCCTGCCTTTCTCATCACAATGCACCACACCCTTGTCATCAAAATGCTGCATGACCTTTGTCATCCCAAAGCTCCATGACACTTGGCATCACAATGCTCCATGTCATTGTCATCACAATGCTCCATGAACCCAGTCATCACATTGCTCCATGCCCTTGTCATCACAAAGCTCAATAACACTTGTCATCACAATGCTCGATGCCTTTCTCATCACAATGCTCCATGCCCTTGTCATTACAATCCTCCATGACCCATGTATCACAGTGTTCCGTGCCCTTGTCATCACAATGCTCCATGCCCCATCTCATCACAATAATCCATGAAACATTTCAGACCAATGCTCAATGCCCTTCTCATCACAATGCTCCATTACTTCTGTCATAACAATGCTCCAATACCCCTGCCATCACAATGTTCCACGGCCTTGTTATCACAAGGCTCCATGACCCTTGTCATCAAAATAGCCCAAGACCCCTGTAATCACAATGCTCAATGCCCTAGTCATAACAAAGCTCGATGACGCATGTCATCAGAAAGTTCCATGGCCTTCTCCTCAAAATGCTCCATTCCCCTTTTCATCAGAATGCTCCATGAGACTTGTCATCACAAGTCTCCTTGGTCATCTCATAACAATGCTCCAGGAACTTGTCATCACCATGCTCCATTCCCTTGTCATCACAATGCTCCATGACCCCTGTCATCACAATACTCCATGAAAATTTTCAGCCCAATGCTCCATGACATTCTCATCACAATGCTCCATGACCAATATCATCACAATGCTCCAAGACCACTGTCATCACAACACTCCATCACACCAGACAACACAATGATCCGGGACTCTTGTCATCACAATGCTCCAAGACCGCTCTAATCACAATGCTCCATGACCCCTGTCATCACAACACTTCATGAACATTTTCAGCCCAGTGCTCCATGACCCTTGTCATCACAATGATATATGCCCTTCTCATCCCAATGCTCCATGACCCCTGTATTCACAATGCTCCATGACACTTGTCATCACAGTGCTCCATGACACCTGTCATCACAATGCTCCATGCCTTTGTCAGCAAAATGCTACATGACCTTGTCATTACAATGCTCTATGAGCTTACCATCACAATGCTCCATTACCATTGTCATCACAATCCTCAATGAACCTTGGGATCACATTGCTTCATGCCCTTGTCATCACAATGCTCCATGCTCCTTGAAATGAAAATGATCCATGACCTCTGTCATCACAATGCTCCAAACCCTTGTGATCACAATGTTCCATAACACTTGTCATCACTATGATCCATGATGTCTGTCATCACAATACTCCATGCCCTTTTCATCACAGTGCTCCATGAAATTTTTCATCACAATTCTCAATACACTTGTCATCACAATGCTCCCTGACACTTGTCAACATAATGCTCCTTGAACCCTGTCACGAAAAGTCTCCATGCCTTTTTCATCACATTGCCCCATGCCGTTTTCCTCCTAATGCTCCATGCCACTGTCATAAAAATACTCCACAAGCTTGTCATCAGAATGCTCCATGACACTTGTCATCACAATTCTCCATGCACTTGTCAGCACAATGCTCCCTGACCCTTGTCATCACAATGCTCCAAGCCATTGTCACCAAAATGCTCCATTACCTTTGGCATCAGAATCCTCCTTGACACTTGGCATCACAATGCTCCATACCATTTTCATCACAATGGGCCATTACATATGTCATCACAATGCTCCCTGACACCTCTCTTGACAATACTGCATGACCTGGTCATCACAATCCTCCATGCCCTTGTCATCACAATGAGCCATTCCAACTGTCATCACAATAATCCATGAAACTTATTAGACCAATGCTCCATGCCTTTGTCGTCACATTTCTCCATGCCCTTGTTATCACAATGTTCCAAGACCCCTGTAATCAGAATCCTCCATGCCCCTTTTCATCAGGGTGCTCCATGAGACTTGTCATCACAAGTCTCCATGGTTTTCTCATCACAATGCTCCAGGACCTTGTCATCACAATGCTTCACGACATTGTCATGAAAATTTTCAATGGCCCTTGTCATCATAATGCTCCATGCCCTATTCATCACAATGCTCCATTATATTTGTCATCACAATCCTCCCTTACATTTGGCATCACAATGCTCCATGCCATTGTCATCGCAATGGACCATGACATATGTCATCACAATGACCTGACACCTCTCTTCACAATACTCCATGTCCTTGTCATCACAATGTTCCATGCCCTTGTCATCACAATGCACCATGTCCAGTGTCATCACAATAATCTATGAAATTGTCAGACCAAATCTCCATGAACCTGTCATCACAATGCTCCATGCCTTTGTCATCACAATGCTCCATGTCCCCTGTCATCAGAGTGCTCCGTGACTCCAGTCATCACAATGCTTCATAAAGTTTGTCATCACAACGGTCCATGCCCACGTCATCACAAGGCTCTGTGACATTTGTAAACACAATGCTCCATAAACTTTTCCTCACAATCCTCAGTGACCCTTGTCCTCACAATACTCCATGTCTTTGTAAGAACAATGCTCCATGACACTTGTCATCACAATGTGCCATGCGCTTTTCATCACAATGATCCACAACATTGTCATCACTATGCTCCATAAACCTTGTAATCACAATGCTCCATTCACTTCTCATCCAAATGCTCTCTCACATGAGATATCACAATGTTCCATCACTAGTCATCACAATCCTCCCTCACCCCTGTTATCACAATGTTCCATGACCCCTGACATCAAAATATTCCATAACCCTGTCATCAAAATGTTCCATTACACTTTTCTTCAAATTGCTGCATGACCCAGTCATCAAAATGCTCCCTGCCCTTCTCATCACAATGTACCACACACTTGTCATCAAAATGCTCCATGACCATTGTCATCACTAAGATCCATGACCCTTGGCATTACAATGCTCCATTTCATTGTCATCACAATGCTCCATGAACCCTCTCATCACATTGCTCCATGCCCTTGTCATCACAAAGCTCCATGACACTTGTCATCACAATGCTCGATGCCCTTCTCATCAGAATGCTCCATGCCCTTGTCATTACAATCCTCCATGACCCATGTATCACAGTGTACCGTGCCCTTGACATCACAAAGCGCCACGCCCACTCTCATCACAATAATCCATGAAATATATCCGACCAATGCTCAATGCCCTTCTCATCACAATGCTCCATTACCTCTGTCATAACAATGCTCCATGACCCCTGCCATCACAAGGATCCATGGCCTTGTCATCACAAGGCCCCATGACCCTTGTCATCACAATGATCCAAGACCCATGTAATCACAATGGTCCATGCACTTGTCATTACAAAGCTCCATGACGCATGTCATCGGAATGTTCCATGGCCTTCTCCACAAAAAGCTCCATGCCCTTGTCATCACAATGCTGCATTACCCCTGTCATAACAATGCTCCATAACCCCTGCCATCACGATGTTCCATGGCCTTGTCATCACAAGGCTCCATGACCCTTCTCATCACAATGCTCCAAGAACACTGTAATCACAATGCTCTATGCCCCTTTTCATCTCAATGATCCATGAACCCTGTCATCACAATGCACCATGCCCATCATCATAATGATTCATGCTATTGTCATCACAAAGAAATAAAAATGCTCCATGACCTCTGTCATAAAAATGCTCCAAACCCTTGTGATCACAATATTCCATAACACTTGTCATCACAAAGCCCCATGACGCTCTTCATCACAATTATCCATGGTCTTCTCATCACAATGCTCCATGACCTTCGTCATCACAATGCTCAATACACTTGTCATCAAAATGCTCCCTGACACTTGTTGTCTGTATGCTCCTTGAACTCTGTCAAGACAAGCTCCATGCCTTTTTCATCAAAATGATCCATGCACTTTTCATCACGGTGCTCCAAGACAAATGTTATCACAATGCTCCATGCCATTGTCATCACAAAGCTCAATGACGCATGCCATCAGAATGCTCCTTGGTCTTCTCCTCACCATGCTCCATGCCCTTGTCATCAAAATGTTCCAAGACCCCTGTAATCACAATGCTCCATGCCCCTTTTCATCAGTATGCTCCATGAGACTTGTCATCAAAAGGCTCCATGGTTTTGTCATCACAATGCTCCAGGACCTTGTCATCACAATGCTTCATGACCTTGTCATGAAAATTTTCAATGGCCCTTGTCATCATAATGCTCCAAGCCCTAATCATCACAATGCTCCATTATATTTGTCATCAGAAACCTCCATTATCTTTGGCATCACAATGCTCCATGCCATTGTCATCGCAATGGACCATGACATATGTCATCACAATGCTCCCTGACACCTGTCTTCACAATACTCCATGACCTTATCATCACAATGCTCCATGCCCTTGTCATCACAATGCACCATGCCCACTCTCATCACAATAATCTATGAAACTTGTCAGACCAATGCACCATGCCCCTGTCATCACAATGCACCATGCCCTTGTCATCACAGTGCTCCATGACCCCTGTCATCACAAGGCTCTGTGCCTCCAGTCATCACAATGCTTCATAAAGATTGTCATCACTATGGTCCATGCCCGCGTCATCACAAGGCTCTGTGACCTTTGTATCCACAATGC
Organism: Mesoplodon densirostris; assembly: GCF_025265405.1. NCBI lineage: Eukaryota > Metazoa > Chordata > Mammalia > Artiodactyla > Ziphiidae > Mesoplodon > Mesoplodon densirostris. The sequence continues at coordinate 7,528,232 of NW_026778195.1, read as the reverse complement.
TCCATGTATTTTTCATCACAATTCTCTGTGACCCTTGTCATTACAATGCTCCATGTCTTTGTCTGAACAATGCTCCATGACCATTGTCATCACAGTGTGCCACGTGCATTTCATCACAACTGTCCACAAGCTTGTCATTGCAATGCTCCATAATCCTTGTAATCACAATGGTCCATGCACTTCTCATCAAAATGCTCTCTCACCAGAGATATCACAATGTTCCATCACTAGTCATCACAATTCTCCCTCAACCCTGGAATCACAGTGATCCATGACCCTGTCATCACAATGCTACATCCACTTGTCATCACAATGTTCCATGACCCCTTCCATCACAATGTTCCATAAGCCCTGTCATCAAAATGCTCCATGACCCTTTCCATCCCAAAGATCCAAGTCCCCTGCCATCACAATGTTCTATAACCCCTGCCATCTAAATGTTCCATTACACTTTTTATCAAATTGCTGCAGGACCCGGTTATCAAAATGCTCCCTGCCCTTCTCATCAAAATGCTCCATGACTTGTCATCACAAAGCCCGAAGACTCTTGGCATCACAATGCTCCATGTCATTGTCATCACAATGCTCCATGTACCCTCTCATCACATTGCTCCATGCCCTTGTCATCACACAGCTCCATGACATTTGTCATCACAATGCTCAATAAACTTGTCATCACAATGCTCCCTGACCCTTGTCATCAGTATGCTCCTTCAACACTGTCATAACAAGTTTCCATGCATTTTTCATCACAATGATCCATGACCATTTCATCACAATGCTCCAAGACCCCTGCAATCACAATGCTCCATGCTCCTATTCATCACAATGCTCCATGAGACTTGCCATCACAAGTCTCCATGGTCTTCTCATCACAATGTTCCAGGACCTTGACATCACCATGATCCATTCCCTTGTCATCACAATGCTCCATGACCCCTGTCATCACAATAATCCATGAACATTTTCAGCCCAATGTTCCACGACCTTCTCCTCACAATGCTCCATTGCCAATATCATCACAATGCCCCATGACCACTGTCATCACAACACTCCATGACACCTGACCACACAATGATCCAGGACTCTTGTCATCACAATGCTCCATTCCCTTGTCGTCACATTGCTACATGACACCTGTCATCAAAACTCTCCATGAACATTTTCAGCCCAGTGCTCCATGACCCTTGTCATCACAGTGATCCATGCCCTTGCCATCCCAATGCTCCATGACCCCTGTATTCACAATGCTCCTTGACGCTTGTCATCATAGTGCTCCATGACACATGTCATCACAATGCTCCATGCCTTTGTCAGCAAAATGCTACATGACCTTTTCATTACAATGCTCTATGCACTTGTCATCACAATACTCCATTTCCATTGTCATCACAGTCCTCCATGTACCTTAGGATCACATTGCTTCATGCGCATGTCATCACAATGCTCCATGCTCCTTGAAATCAAAATGATCCATGACCTCTGTCATCACAATGCTCCAAACCCTTGTGATCACAATGTTCCATAACACTTGTCATCACAACGCTCCATGATACCTGTCATCACAATACTCCATGCACTTTTCATCACAATGCTCCATGACCTTTGTCACCACAATTCTCAATACACTTGTCATCACAATGCTCCCTGAAACTTGTCATCAGAATGCTCCTTGAACCCTGTCACAAAAAGGCTCCATGCCTTTTTCATAACAATGCCCCATGCCATTTTCATCACAATGCTCCATGCCATTGTCATAAAAATACTCCACAAGCTTGTCATCAGAATGCTCCATGACCCTTGTCATCACAATTCTCCATGCACTTGTCAGCACAATGCTCCCTGACCCTTGTCATCACAATACTCCAAGCCATTGTCATCACAATGCTCCATTACCTTTGTCATCAAAATCCTCCCTGACACTTGGCATCACAATGCTCCATGCCATCCTCATCACAATGGGCCATTACATATGTGATCACAATGCTCCCTGACACCTTTCTTAACAATAGGGCATGACATGGTTATCACAATGCTCCATGCCCTTGTCATCACAGTGTGCCATTCCAACTCTCATCGCAATACTCCATGAAAGTTATTACTCCAATGTTCCATGCCCTTGTCATCACAATGCTCCATGCCCTTGTTATCACAATGCTCCATGACCCCTGTCATCACAATGCTCCGTGACTCCAGTCATCACAATGCTTCATGACCTTTGTCATCCCAATGGTCCATGCCCTTGTCATCAACAGTCTCTGTGACGTTTTTAACCACAATGCTCCATGAACTTTTCATCACAATGCTCTTTGACCCTTGTCATCACAATGCTCTATGCCTTACTCAGCACAGTGCTCCATGACGCTTGTCACCACAATGCTCCATGCGCTTGTCAGCCCAATGCTCCATGACACATGTCATCACAATGCACCATGCGCTTGTCATCACAGTGCTACACAACATTGTCATCACAATGCTCCATAAAATTTGTCATCACAGTGCTCCATGCACTTCTCATCAAAATGCTCTCTCACCACTGATATCACAATGCTACATCACTATTTGTCAAAATACTCCCTCACCCCTGTCATCACAATGTTCCATGACTCCTGTCATCACAATGCTACATGCACTTATCATCACAATGTTCGATGACGCCTGACATCACAATGTTCCATAACAACTGTCATCAAAATATTCCATGACACTTTTCATCAAATTGCTCCATGACCCTGTCATCGGAATGCTCCCTGACCTACTCATCACAATGCACAACGCCCTTGCCATCAAAATGCTCCATGACCTTTGTCATCACAAAGATCCATGACCCTTGGCATCACAATGCTCCATGTCATTGTCATCACAATGCTCCATGAACGCTCTCATCACATTGCTCCATGCCCTTGTCTTCACATAGCTCCATGACACATGTCATCAAAATGCTCCATGGCCTTCTCATCACAATGCTCCATGCGCTTGCCATCACAATGCTCCATTACCCCTTTCATAACAATGCACCATGACCCCTGCCATCACGATGTTCCATGGCCTTGTCATCACAAGGCTCTATGACCCTTCTCATCACAATGCTCCAGTAACACTGTAATCACAATGCTCTATGCCCCTTTTCCTCTCAATGATCCATGAACCCTGTCATCAAAATGCACCATGCCAATCATCATAATGCTTCATGCTATTGTCATAACAACGAAATCAAATTGTTCCATGACCTCTGTCATAACAATGCTCCAAACCCTTGTGATCACAATATTCCATAACACTTGTCATCACAATGCCCCATGAGGCTCGACATCACAATTATCCATGGTCTTCTCATCACAATACTCCATGACCTTCGTCATCACAATGCTCAATACACATGTCATCAACATGCTCCCTGACACTTGTTGTCTTTAAGCTCTTTGAACCCTGTCATGACAAGGCTGCATGCCTTTTTCATCACAGTGATCCATGCCCTTTTCATCACAGTGCTCCAAGTCCCATGTAATCACAGTGGTCCATGCCATTGTCATCACAAAGCTCAATGACGCATGCCATCAGAATGCTACTTGGTCTTCTCCTCACAATGCTCCAGGCCCTTGTCTTCACAATGTTCCAAGACCCCTGTAATCACAATGCTCCATTCCCCTTTTAATCAGTATGCTCCATGAGACTTGTCATCTCAAGGCTCCATGGTTTTGTCATCACAATGCTCCAGGACCTTGTCATCACAATGATTCACGACATTGTCATCAAAATTTTCAATGGCCCTTGTCATCATAATGCTCCAAACCTTAATCATCACAATGCTCCATTATATTTGTCATCACAATCCTCCATTACATTTGGTATCACAAAGATCCATGCCATTGTCATGGCCATGGATCATGACAAAAATCATCACAATGCTCCCTGACACCTGTCTTCACAATACTCCATGACCTTATCATCACAATGCTCCATGCCCTTGTCATCACAATGCACCATGCCCACTCTCATCACAATAATCTATGAAACTTGTCAGACCAATGCTCCATGCCACTGTCATCACAATGCTCCATGCCCTTGTCATCACAAGGCTCCATGACCCCTGTCATCACAATGCTCCGTGACTCCAGTCATCACAATGCTTCATAACGTTTGTCATCACAATGGTCCATGCCCGCGTCATCACAAGGCTCTGTGACCTTTGTAACCACAATGCTCCATGAACTTTTCATCACAATTCTCTGAGAAACTTGTCATCACAATGCTCCATGTCTTTGTCAGAACAATGCTCCATGATCATTGTCATCACAATGTGCCATGCACATTTCATCACAACGTTCCAAACCTTGTCATTGCAATGCTCCATAAACCTTGTAATCACAATGGTCCATGCACTTCTCATCAAAATGCTCTCTCACCAGAGATGTCACAATGTTCCATCACTAGTCATCACAATACAACCTCATCCTTGTAATCACGATGTTCCATGACCCTGTCATCACAATGCTACATCCCCTTATCATCACAATGTTCCATGACCCCTGCCAGCACAATGTTCCATAAGCCCTGTCATCAAAATGCTCCATGACCCTTTCCATCCCAAAGCTCCAAGACCCCTGACATCACAATGTTCTATAACCCCTGCCATGAAAATGTTCCATTACACTTTTTATCAAATTGCTGCATGACCCGGTCATCAAAATGCCCCCTGCCCTTCTCATCAAAATGCTGCATGACTTGTCATCACAAAGCTCCAAGACCCTTGGCACCACAATGCTCCATGTCATTGTCATCACAATGCTCCATGAACCATCTCATCACATTGCTCCATGCCCTTGTCATCACACAGCTCCATGACACTTGTCATCACAATGCTCAATGCCCTTCTCATCACAATGCTCCATGCCGTGGTCATTACAGTCCTGCTTGACACATGTATCACAGTGTTCCGTGCCCTTCTCATCACAATGCTCCATGCCCACTCTCATCACAATAATCCATGAAACATTTCAGACCAAAGTTCCATACCCTTCTCATCACAATGCTCCATTACCCCTGTCATAACAATGCACCATGACACCTGCTATCACAATGATCCATGGACTAGTCATCACAAGGTTCCATGATAATTCTCATCACAATGCTCAAGACCCCTGATATCACAATGCTCCATGCCCTTGTCATCACAAAGTTCCATGACGCATGTCATCAGAATGTTCCATGGCCTTCTCATCACAATGCTCCATGCCCTTGTCATCACAATGCTCCAAGACCCTTGTCATCACAATGCTCTATGCCACTTTTCATCTCAATGCTCCATGAACCCAGTCATCACAATGCACCATGCCCATCATCATAATGCTTCAGGCTATTGTCATCACAATGAAATCAATATTCTGCATGACCTCTGTCATCATAATGCTACAAACCCTTGTGATCACAATGCTGCATAACACGTATCATCACAACACCCCATGACGCTCATCATCACAATTATCCATGGTCTTCTCATCACAATGCTCCATGATCTTTGTCATCATAATGCTCAATACACTTGTCATCACAATGCTCCCTGACCCTTGTCGTCAGTATGCTCCTTGAACCCTGTCATGACAAGTTTCCATGCATTTTTCATCACAATGATCCATGACCATTTCATCACAATGCTCCAAGGTCCCTGTAATCACAATGCTGCATGCACTTTTCATCACAAAACTCCATGACGCATGTCATCAGAATGCTCCATGGCCTTCTCATCAAAATGCTCTATGCCCTAGTCATAACAATGCTCCAAGACCCCTGTAATCACAATGCTCCATGCCCCTTTTCATCAGAATGCTCCATGAGACTTGCCATCACAAGTCTCCATGATCTTCTCATCACAATGTTCCAGGACCTTGACATCACCTTGATCCATTCCCTTGTCATCACAATGCTCCATGACCACTGTCATCACAATAATCCATGAACATTTTCAGCCCAATGCTCCACGACCTTCTCATCACAATGCTCCATTGCCAATATCATCACAATGCTCCATGACCACTGTCATCACAACAATCCATGACACCTGAACACACAATGATCCAGGACTCTTGTCATCACAATGCTCCATTAACTTGTCGCCACAATGCTCCATGACCACTGTCATCACAATAATCCATGAACATTTTCAGCCCAATGCTCCACGACCTTCTCATCACAATGCTCCATTGCCAATATCATCACAATGCTCCATGACCACTGTCATCACAACAATCCATGACACCTGAACACACAATGATCCATGACCTCGGTCATCACAGTGCTCCAAACCCTTGTGATCACAATGTTCCATAACACTTGTCCTCACAACGCTCCATGATGCCTGTCATCACAATACTCCATGCCTTTTTCATCACAATGCTCCATGACCTTTGTCACCACAATTCTAAATACACTTGTCATCACAATGCTCCCTGACACTTGTCATCAGAATGCTCCTTGAACCCTGTCACGAAAAGGCTCCATGCCATTTTCATCACAATGCCCCATGCCATTTTCATCACAATGCTCCATGCCATTGTCATCAAAATACTCCACAAGCTTGTTATCAGAATGCTCCATGACCCTTGTCATCACAATTCTCCATGCACTTGTCAGCACAATGCTCCCTGACCCTTTTCATCACAATGATGCAAGCCATTGTCATCACAATGCTCCAATACCTTTGTCATCAGAATCCTCCCTGACACTTGGCATCACAATGCTCCATGCCATCCTCATCACAATGGGCCATTACATATGTGATCACAATGCTCCCTGACACCTGTCTTCACAATACGGCATGACCTGGTCATCACAATGCTCCATGCCCTTGTCATCACAGTGTGCCATTCCAACTCTCATCGCAATACTCCATGAAAGTTATTAGACCAATGTTCCATGCCCTTGTCATCACAATGCTCCATGCCCTTGTTATCACAATGCTCCATGACCCCTATCATCACAATGCTCCAAGAACACTGTAATCACAATGCTCTATGCCCCTTTTCATCTCAGTGATCCATGAACCCTGTCATCACAATGCACCATGCCCATCATTATAATGCTTCATGCTATTGTCATCACAAAGAAATAAAAATGCTCCATGACCTCTGTCATAAAAATGCTCCAAATCCTTGTGATCACAATATTCCATAACACTTGTCATCACAAAGCCCCATGACGCTCTTCATCACAATTATCCATGGTCTTCTCATCACAATGCTCCATGACCTTCGTCATCACAATGCTCAATACATTTGTCATCAAATTGCTCCCTGACACTTTTTGTCTGTATGCTCCTTGAACTCTGTCATGACAAGGCTCCATGCCTTTTTCATCACAATGATCCATGCACTTTTCATCACAGTGCTCCAAAACCAATGTAATCACAAAGCTCCATGCACTTGTCATCACAAAGCTCAATGACGCATGCCATCAGAATGCTCCTTGGTCTTCTCCTCACCATGCTCCATGCCCTTGTCATCACAATGTTCCAAGACCCCTGTAATCACAATGCTCCATGCCCCTTTTCTTCAGTATGCTCCATGAGACTTGTCATCAAAAGGCTCCATGGTTTTGTCATCACAATGCTCCAGGACCTTGTCATCACAATGCTTCATGACCTTGTCATGAAAATTTTCAATGGCCCTTGTCATCATAATGCTCCAAGCCATAATCATCACAATGCTCCATTATATTTGTCATCACAATCCTCCATTAAATTTGGCATCACAATGCTCCATGCCATTGTTATCGCAATGGACCATGACATATGTCATCACAATGCTCCCTGACACCTGTCTTCACAATACTCCATGACCTTATCATCACAATGCTCCATGCCCTTGTCATCACAATGCACCATGCCCACTCTCATCACAATAATCTATGAAACTTGTCAGACCAATGCACCATGCCCCTGTCATCACAATGCACCATGCCCTTTTCATCACAGTGCTCCATGACCCCTGTCATCACAATGCTCTGTGACTCCAGTCATCACAATGCTTCATAAAGATTGTCATCACAATGGTCAATGCCCGCGTCATCACAAGGCTCTGTGACCTTTGTAACCACAATGCTCCATGAATTTTTCATCACAATTCTCTGTGACCCTTGTCATCACAATGCTCCATGTCTTTGTCTGAACAATGCTCCATGACCATTGTCATCACAGTATGCCACATGCATTTCATCACAACTGTCCACAACCTTGTCATTGCAATGCTCCATAAACCTTGTAATCACAATGGTCCATGCACTTCTCATCAAAATGCTCTCTCACCAGAGATATCACAATGTTCCATCACTAGTCATCACAATACTCCCTCACCCCTGGAATCACAATGATCCATGACCCTGTCATCACAATGCTACATCCACTTATCATCACAATGTTCTATGACCCCTGCCATAACAATGTTCCATAAGCCCTGTCATCAAAATGCTCCATGACCCTTTCCATCCCAAAACTCCAAGACCCCTGCCATCACAATGTTCTATAACCCCTGCCATCTAAATGTTCCATTACACTTTTTATCAAATTGCTGCATGACTCGGTCATCAAAATGCTCCCTGCCCTTCTCATCAAAATGCTCCGTGACTTGTCATCACAAAGCTCCAAGACACTTGGCATCACAATGCTCCATGTCATTGTCATCACAATGCTCCATGAACGCTCTCATCACATTGCTCCATGCCCTTGTCATCACAAAGCTCCATGCTCCTTGAAATCAAAATGATCCATGACCTCTGTCATCACAATGCTCCATACCCTTGTGATCACAATGTTCCATAACACTTGTCATCACAACGCTCCATGATGCCTGTCATCACAATACTCCATGCCCTTTTCATCACAATGCTCCATGACCTTAGTCACCACAATTCTCAATACACTTGTCATCACAATGCTCCCTGACACTTGTCATCAGAATGCTCCTTGAACCCTGTCACGAAAAGGCTCCATGCCTTTTTCATCACAATGTCCCATGCCATTTTCATCACAATGCTCCATGCCATTGTCATCAAAATACTCCACAAGCTTGTCATCAGAATGCTCCATGACCCTTGTCATCACAATTCTCCATGCACTTGTCAGCACAATGCTCCCTGACCCTTGTTCTCACAATGCTCCAAGCCATTGTCATCACAATGCTCCATTACCTTTGTCATCAGAATCGTCCCTGACACTTGGCATCACAATGCTCCATGCCATCCTCATCACAATGGGCCATTACATATGTGATCACAATGCTCCCTGACACCTGTCTTCACAATATGGCATGACCTGGTCATCACAATGCTCCATGCCCTTGTCATCACAGTGTGCTATTCCAACTGTCATCGCAATACTCCATGAAATTTATTAGTCCAATGTTCCATGCCCTTGTCATCACAATGCTCCATGCCCTTGTTATCACAATGCTCCATGACCCCTGTCATCACAATGCTCCGTGACTCCAGTCATCACAATGCTTCATGACCTTTGTCATCCCAATGGTCCATGCCCTTGTCATCAACAGTCTCTGTGACGTTTTTAACCACAATGCTCCATGAACTTTTCATCACAATGCTCTTTGACCCTTGTCATCACAATGCTTTATGCCTTACTCAGCACAGTGCTCCATGACGCTTGTCACCACAATACTCCATGCGCTTGTCAGCCCAATGCTCCATGACACATGTCATCACAATGCACCATGCGCTTGTCATCACAGTGCTCCACAACATTGTCATCACAATGCTCCATAAAATTTGTCATCACAATGCTCCATGCACTTCTCATCAAAATGCTCTCTCACTACTGATATCACAATGCTACATCACTATTTGTCACAATACTCCCTCACCCCTGTCATCACAATGTTCCATGGCTCCTGTCATCACAATGCTACATGCACTTATCATCACAATGTTCGATGACCCCTGAAATCACAATGTTCCATAACACCTGTCATCAAAATGTTCCATGACACTTTTCATCAAATTGCTCCATGACCCTGTCATCAGAATGCTCCCTGCCTTTCTCATCACAATGCACAACGCCCTTGCCATCAAAATGCTCCATGACCTTTGTCATCACAAAGATCCATGACCCTTGGCATCACAATGCTCCATGTCATTGTCATCACAATGCTCCATGAACACTCTCATCACAATGCTCCATGCCCTTGTCTTCACATAGCTCCATGACACATGTCATCAGAATGCTCCATGGCCTTCTCATCACAATGCTCCATGCCCTTGCCATCACAATGCTCCATTACCCCTGTCATAACAATGCACCATGACCCATGCCATCACGATGTTCCATGGCCTTGTCATCACAAGGCTCTATGACCCTTCTCATCACAATGCTCCAGTAACACTGTAATCACAATGCTTTATGCCCCTTTTCCTCTCAATGATCCATGAACCCTGTCATCAAAATGCACCATGCCCATCATCATAATGCTTCATGCTATTGTCATAACAACGAAATCAAATTGTTCCATGACCTCTGTCATAACAATGCTCCAAACCCTTGTGACCACAATATTCCATAACACTTGTCATCACAATGCCCCATGAGGCTCGTCACCACAATTATCCACGGTCTTCTGATCACAATGCTCCATGACCTTCGTCATCACAATGCTCAATACACATGTCATCAACATGCTCCCTGACATTTGTTGTCTGTATGCTCCTTGAACCCTGTCATGACAAGGCTGCATGCCTTTTTCATCACAGTGATCCATGCCCTTTTCATCACAGTGCTCCAAGTCCCATGTAATCACAGTGGTCCATGCCATTGTCATCACAAAGCTCAATGACGCATGCCATCAGAATGCTCCTTGGTCTTCTCCTCACAATGCTCCATGCCCTTGTCTTCACAATGTTCCAAGACCCCTGTAATCACAATGTTCCATTCCCCTTTTAATCAGTATGCTCCATGAGACTTGTCATCTCAAGGCTCCATGGTTTTGTCATCACAATGCTCCAGGACTTTGTCATCACAATGCTTCACGACATTTTCATCAAAATTTTCAATGGCCCTTGTCATCATAATGCTCCAAACCTTAATCATCACAATGCTCCATTATATTTGTCATCACAATCCTCCATTACATTTGGTATCACAAAGCTCCATGCCATTGTCATCGCCATGGACCATGACATAAGTCATCACAATGCTCCCTGACACCTGTCTTCACAATACTCCATGACCTTATGATCACAATGCTCCATGCCCTTGTCATCACAATGCACCATGCCCACTCTCATCACAATAACCTATGAAACTTGTCAGACCAATGCTCCATGCCACTGACATCACAATGCTCCATGCCCTTGTCATCACAATGCTCCATGAACCCTGTCATCACAATGCTCCGTGACTCCAGTCATCACAATGCTTCATAACGTTTGTCATCACAATGGTCCATGCCGGCGTCATCACAAGGCTCTGTGACCTTTGTAACCACAATGCTCCATGAACTTTTCATCACAATTCTCTGAGAAACTTGTCATCACAATGCTCCATGTCTTTGTCAGAACAATGCTCCATGACCATTGTCATCACAATGTGCCACGCACATTTCATCACAACGTTCCAAACCTTGTCATTGCAATGCTCCATAAACCTTGTAATCACAATGGTCCATGCACTTCTCATCAAAATGCTCTCTCATCAGAGATGTCACAATGTTCCATTACTAGTCATCACAATACACCCTCATCCTTGTAATCACAATGTTCCATGACCCTGTCATCACAATGCTACATCCCCTTATCATCACAATGTTCCATGACCCCTGCCAGCACAATGTTCCATAAGCCCTGTCATCAAAATGCTCCATGACCCTTTCCATCCCAAAGCTCCAAGACCCCTGACATCACAATGTTCTATAACCCCTGCCATCAAAATGTTCCATTACACTTTTTATCAAATTGCTGCATGACGCGGTCATCAAAATGCTCCCTGCCCTTCTCATCAACATGCTCCATGACTTGTCATCACAAAGCTCCAAGACCCTTGGCATCACAATGCTCCATGTCATTGTCATCACAATGCTCCATGAACCCTCTCATCACATTGCTCCATGCCCTTGTCATCACACAGCTCCATGACACTTGTCATCACAATGCTCGATGCCCTTCTCATCACCATGCTCCATGCCCTTGTCATTACAGTCCTGCATGACACATGTATCACAGTGTACCGTGCCCTTGTCATCACAGTGCTCCATGCCGACTCTCATCACAATAATCCATGAAACATTTCAGACCAAAGTTCCATACCCTTCTCATCACAATGCACCATGCCCTTTTCATCACAGTGCTCCATGACCCCTGTCATCACAATGCTCTGTGACTCCAGTCATCACAATGCTTCATAAAGATTGTCATCACAATGGTCAATGCCCGCATCATCACAAGGCTCTGTGACCTTTGTAACCACAATGCTCCATGAATTTTTCATCACAATTCTCTGTGACCCTTGTCATCACAATTCTCCATGTCTTTGTCAGAACAATGCTCCATGACCATTGTCATCACAGTATGCCACATGCATTTCATCACAACTGTCCACAACCTTGTCATTGCAATGCTCCATAAACCTTGTAATCACAATGGTCCATGCACTTCTCATCAAAATGCTCTCTCACCAGAGATATCACAATGTTCCATCACTAGTCATCACAATACTCCCTCACCCCTGGAATCACAATGATCCATGACCCTGTCATCACAATGCTACATCCACTTATCATCACAATGTTCTATGACCCCTGCCATCACAATGTTCCATAAGCCCTGTTATCAAAATGCTCCATGACCCTTTCCATCCCAAAACTCCAAGACCCCTGCCATCACAATGTTCTATAACGCCTGCCATCTAAATGTTCCATTACACTTTTTATCAAATTGCTGCATGAATCGGTCATCAAAATGCTCCCTGCCCTTCTCATCAAAATGCTCCGTGACTTGTCATCACAAAGCTCCAAGACACTTGGCATCACAATGCTCCATGTCATTGTCATCACAATGCTCCATGAACGCTCTCATCACATTGCTCCATGCCCTTGTCATCACAAAGCTCCATGCTCCTTGAAATCAAAATGATCCATGACCTCTGTCATCACAATGCTCCATACCCTTGTGATCACAATGTTCCATAACACTTGTCATCACAACGCTCCATGATGCCTGTCATCACAATACTCCATGCCCTTTTCATCACAATGCTCCATGACCTTGGTCACCACAATTCTCAATACACTTGTCATCACAATGCTCCCTGACACTTGTCATCAGAATGCTCCTTGAACCCTGTCACGAAAAGGCTCCATGCCTTTTTCATCACAATGTCCCATGCCATTTTCATCACAATGCTCCATGCCATTGTCATCAAAATACTCCACAAGCTTGTCATCAGAATGCTCCATGACCCTTGTCATCACAATTCTCCATGCACTTGTCAGCACAATGCTCCCTGACCCTTGTTCTCACAATGCTCCAAGCCATTGTCATCACAATGCTCCATTACCTTTGTCATCAGAATCGTCCCTGACACTTGGCATCACAATGCTCCATGCCATCCTCATCACAATGGGCCATTACATATGTGATCACAATGCTCCCTGACACCTGTCTTCACAATACGGCATGACCTGGTCATCACAATGCTCCATGCCCTTGTCATCACAGTGTGCTATTCCAACTGTCATCGCAATACTCCATGAAAGTTATTAGTCCAATGTTCCATGCCCTTGTCATCACAATGCTCCATGCCCTTGTTATCACAATGCTCCATGACCCCTGTCATCACAATGCTCCGTGACTCCAGTCATCACAATGCTTCATGACCTTTGTCATCCCAATGGTCCATGCCCTTGTCATCAACAGTCTCTGTGACGTTTTTAACCACAATGCTCCATGAACTTTTCATCACAATGCTCTTTGACCCTTGTCATCACAATGCTTTATGCCTTACTAAGCACAGTGCTCCATGACCCTTGTCACCACAATGCTCCATGCGCTTGTCAGCCCAATGCTCCATGACACATGTCATCATAATGCACCATGTGCTTGTCATCACAGTGCTCCACAACATTGTCATCACAATGCTCCATAAAATTTGTCATCACAATGCTCCATGCACTTCTCATCAAAATACTCTCTCACCACTGATATCACAATGCTACATCACTATTTGTCACAATACTCCCTCACCCCTGTCATCACAAAGTTCCATGACAGCTGTCATCACAATGCTACATGCACTTATCATCACAATGTTCGATGACCCCTGAAATCACAATGTTCCATAACACCTGTCATCAAAATGTTCCATGACACTTTTCATCAAATTGCTCCATGACCCTGTCATCAGAATGCTCCCTGCCCTTCTCATCACAATGCACAACGCCCTTGCCATCAAAATGCTCCATGACCTTTGTCATCACAAAGATCCATGACCCTTGGCATCACAATGCTCCATGTCATTGTCATCACAATGCTCCATGAACACTCTCATCACATTGCTCCATGCCCTTGTCTTCACATAGCTCCATGACACATGTCATCAGAATGCTCCATGGCCTTCTCATCACAATGCTCCATGCCCTTGCCATCACAATGCTCCATTACACCTGTCATAACAATGCACCATGACCCCTGCCATCACGATGTTCCATGGCCTTGTCATCACAAGGCTCTATGACCCTTCTCATCACAATGCTCCAGTAACACTGTAATCACAATGCTCTATGCCCCTTTTCCTCTCAATGATCCATGAACCCTGTCATCAAAATGCACCATGCCCATCATCATAATGCTGCATGCTATTGTCATAACAACGAAATCAAATTGTTCCATGACCTCTGTCATAACAATGCTCCAAACCCTTGTGATCACAATATTCCATAACACTTGTCATCACAATGCCCCATGAGGCTCGTCATCACAATTATCCACGGTCTTCTCATCACAATGCTCCATGACCTTCGTCATCACAATGCTCAATACACATGTCATCAACATGCTCCCTGACATTTGTTGTCTGTATGCTCCTTGAACCCTGTCATGACAAGGCTGCATGCCTTTTTCATCACAGAGATCCATGCCCTTTTCATCACAGTGCTCCAAGTCCCATGTAATCACAGTGGTCCATGCCATTGTCATCACAAAGCTCAATGACGCATGCCATCAGAATGCTCCTTGGTCTTCTCCTCACAATGCTCCATGCCCTTGTCTTCACAAGTTTCCAAGACCCCTGTAATCACAATGCTCCATTCCCCTTTTAATCAGTATGCTCCATGAGACTTGTCATCTCAAGGCTCCATGGTTTTGTCGTCACAATGCTCCAGGACCTTGTCATCACAATGCTTCACGACATTGTCATCAAAATTTTCAATGGCCCTTGTCATCATAATGCTCCAAACCTTAATCATCACAATGCTCCATTATATTTGTCATCACAATCCTCCATTACATTTGGTATCACAAAGCTCCAATCCATTGTCATCGCCATGGACCATGACATAAGTCATCACAATGCTCCCTGACACCTGTCTTCACAATACTCCATGACCTTATCATCACAATGCTCCATGCCCTTGTCATCACAATGCACCATGCCCACTCTCATCACAATAATCTATGAAACTTGTCAGACCAATGCTCCATGCCACTGTCATTACAATGCTCCATGCCCTTGTCATCACAATGCTCAATGACCCCTGTCATCACAATGCTCCGTGACTCCAGTCATCACAATGCTTCATAACGTTTGTCATCACAATGGTCCATTCCCGCGTCATCACAAGGCTCTGTGACCTTTGTAACCACAATGCTCCATGAACTTTTCATCACAATTCTCTGAGAAACTTGTCATCACAATGCTCCATGTCTTTCTCAGAACAATGCTCCATGACCATTGTCATCACAATGTGCCACGCACATTTCACCACTACGTTACAAACCTTGTCATTGCAATGCTCCATAAACGTTGTAATCACAATTGTCCATGCATTTCTCATCAAAATGCTCTCTCACCACTGATATCACAATGCTACATCACTATTTGTCACAATACTCCCTCACCCCTGTCATCACAATGTTCCATGACTCCTGTCATCACAATGCTAAATGCACTTATCATCACAATGTTCGATGACCCCTGACATCACAATGTTCCATAACACCTGTCATCAAAATGTTCCATGACACTTTTCATCAAATTGCTCCATGACCCTGTCATCAGAATGCTCCCTGCCCTTCTCATCACAATGCACAACGCCCTTGCCATCAAAATGCTCCATGACCTTTGTCATCACAAAGATCCATGACCCTTGGCATCACAATGCTCCATGTCATTGTCATCACAATGCTCCATGAACGCTCTCATCACATTGCTCCATGCCCTTGTCTTCACATAGCTCCATGACACATGTCATCAGAATGCTCCATGGCCTTCTCATCACAATGCTCCATGCCCTTGCCATCACAATGCTCCATTACCCCTGTCATAACAATGCACCATGACCCCTGCCATCACGATGTTCCATGGCCTTGTCATCACAAGGCTCTATGACCCTTCTCATCACAATGCTCCAAGAACACTGTAATCACAATGCTCTATGCCCCTTTTCCTCTCAATGATCCATGAACCCTGTCATCAAAATGCACCATGCCCATCATCATAATGCTTCATGCTATTGTCATAACAACGAAATCAAATTGTTCCATGACCTCTGTCATAACAATGCTCCAAACCCTTGTGATCACAATATTCCATAACACTTGACATCACAATGCCCCAGGAGGCTCGTCATCACAATTATCCATGGTCTTCTCATAACAATGCTCCATGACCTTCGTCATCACAATGCTCAATACACATGTCATCAACATGCTCCCTGACACTTGTTGTCTGTATGCTCCTTGAACCCTGTCATGACAAGGCTCCATGCCTTTTTCATCACAGTGATCCATGCCCTTTTCATCACAGTGCTCCAAGTCCCATGTAATCACAGTGGTCCATGCCATTGTCATCACAAAGCTCAATGACGCATGCCATCAGAATGCTCCTTGGTCTTCTCCTCACAATGCTCCATGCCCTTGTCTTCACAAGGTTCCAAGACCCCTGTAATCACAATGCTCCATTCCCCTTTTAATCAGTATGCTCCATGAGACTTGTCATCTCAAGGCTCCATGGTTTTGTCATCACAATGTTCCAGGACCTTGTCATCACAATGCTTCACGACATTGTCATCAAAATTTTTAATGGCCCTTGTCATCATAATGCTCCAAACCTTAATCATCACAATGCTCCATTATATTTGTCATCACAATCCTCCATTACATTTGGTATCACAAAGCTCCATGCCATTGTCATCGCCATGGACCATGACATAAGTCATCACAATGCTCCCTGACACCTGTCTTCACAATACTCCATGACCTTATGATCACAATGCTCCATGCCCTTGTCATCACAATGCACCATGCCCACTCTCATCACAATAACCTATGAAACTTGTCAGACCAATGCTCCATGCCACTGACATCACAATGCTCCATGCCCTTGTCATCACAATGCTCCATGAACCCTGTCATCACAATGCTCCGTGACTCCAGTCATCACAATGCTTCATAACGTTTGTCATCACAATGGTCCATGCCGGCGTCATCACAAGGCTCTGTGACCTTTGTAACCACAATGCTCCATGAACTTTTCATCACAATTCTCTGAGAAACTTGTCATCACAATGCTCCATGTCTTTGTCAGAACAATGCTCCATGACCATTGTCATCACAATGTGCCACGCACATTTCATCACAACGTTCCAAACCTTGTCATTGCAATGCTCCATAAACCTTGTAATCACAATGGTCCATGCACTTCTCATCAAAATGCTCTCTCACCAGAGATGTCACAATGTTCCATTACTAGTCATCACAATACACCCTCATCCTTGTAATCACAATGTTCCATGACCCTGTCATCACAATGCTACATCCCCTTATCATCACAATGTTCCATGACCCCTGCCAGCACAATGTTCCATAAGCCCTGTCATCAAAATGCTCCATGACCCTTTCCATCCCAAAGCTCCAAGACCCCTGACATCACAATGTTCTATAACCCCTGCCATCAAAATGTTCCATTACACTTTTTATCAAATTGCTGCATGACGCGCTCATCAAAATGCTCCCTGCCCTTCTCATCAACATGCTCCATGACTTGTCATCACAAATCTCCAAGACGCTTGGCATCACAATGCTCCATGTCATTGTCATCACAATGCTCCATGAACCCTCTCATCACATTGCTCCATGCCCTTGTCATCACACAGCTCCATGACACTTGTCATTACAATGCTCGATGCCCTTCTCATCACAATGCTCCATGCCCTTGTCATTACAGTCCTGCATGACACATGTATCACAGTGTACCGTGCCTTTGTCATCACAGTGCTCCATGCCGACTCTCATCACAATAATCCATGAAACATTTCAGACCAAAGTTCCATACCCTTCTCATCACAATGCTCCATTACCCCTGTCATAACAATGCACCATGACACCTGCTATCACAATGATCCACGGCCTAGTCATCACAAGGTTCCATGATAATTCTCATCACAATGCTCAAGACCCCTGATATCACAATGCTCCATGCCCTTGTCATCACAAAGCTCCATGACGCATGTCATCATAATGTTCCATGGCCTTCTCATCACAATGCTCCATGCCCTTGTCATCACAATGCTCCAAGACCCTTGTCATTACAATGCTCCATGCCCCTTTTCATCTCAATGCTCCATGAACCCTGTCATCACAATGCACCATGCCCATCATCATAATGCTTCAGGCTATTGTCATCACAATGAAATCAATATTCTGCATGACCTCTGTCATCATAATATTCCAAACCCTTGTGATCACAATGCTGCATAACACGTATCATCACAACACCCCATGACACTCATCATCACAATTATCCATGGTCTTCTCATCACAATGTTCCATGATCTTTGTCATCATAATGCTCAATACACTTGTCATCACAATGCTCCCTGACCCTTGTCGTCAGTATGCTCCTTGAACCCTGTCATGACAAGTTTCCATGCATTTTTCATCACAATGATCCATGACCATTTCATCACAATGCTCCAAGGTCCCTGTAATCACAATGCTGCATGCCCTTTTCATAACAAAACTCCATGACGCATGTCATCAGAATGCTCCATGGCCTTCTCATCACAATGCTCTATGCCCTAGTCATAACAATGCTCCAAGACCCCTGTAATCACAATGCTCCATGCCCCTTTTCATCAGAATGCTCCATGAGACTTGCCATCACAAGTCTCCATGGTCTTTTCATCACAATGTTCCAGGACCTTGACATCACCATGATCCATTCCCTTGTCATCACAATGCTCCATGACCCCTGTCATCACAATAATCTATGAACATTTTCAGCCCAATGCTCCACGACCTTCTCATCACAATGCTCCATTGCCAATATCATCACAATGCTCCATGACCACTGTCATCACAACAATCCATGACACCTGACCACACAATGATCCAGGACTCTTGTCATCACAATGCTCCATTAACTTGTCGTCACAATGCTACATGACACCTGTCATCACAACTCTCCATGAACATTTTCAGCCCAGTGCTCCATGACCCTTGTCATCACAATGATCAATGCCCTTGTCATCCCAATGCTCCATGACCCCTGTATTCACAATGCTCCTTGACGCTTGTCATCACAGTGCTCCATGACACATGTCATCACAATGCTCCATGCCTTTGTCAGCAAAATGCTACATGACCTTGTCATTACAATGCTCTATGCACTTGTCATCACAATACTCCATTTCCATTGTCATCACAATCCTCCATGAACTTTGGGATCACATTGCTTCATGCCCTTGTCATCACAATGCTCCATTCTCCTTGAAATCCAAATGATCCATGACCTCTGTCATCACAATGCTCCAAACCCTTGTGATCACAATGTTCCATAACACTTGTCATCACAACGCTCCATGATGCCTGTCATCACAATACTCCATGCCCTTTTCATCACAATGCTCCATGACCTTTGTCACCACAATTCTCAATACACTTGTCATCACAATGCTCCCTGACACTTGTCATCAAAATGCTCCTTGAACCTTGTCACGAAAAGGCTCCATGCCTTTTTCATCACAATGCCCCATGCCATTTTCATCCCAATGCTCCATGCCATTGTCATCAAAATACTCCACAAGCTTGTCATCAGAATGCTCCATGACCCTTGTCATCACAATTCTCCATGCACTTGTCAGCACAATGCTCCCTGACCCTTTTCATCACAATGATGCAAGCCATTGTCATCACAATGCTCCAATACCTTTGTCATCAGAATCCTCCCTGACACTTGGCATCACAATGCTCCATGCCATCCTCATCACAATGGGCCATTACATATGTGATCACAATGCTCCCTGACACCTGTCTTCACAATACGGCATGACCTGGTCATCACAATGCTCCATGCCCTTGTCATCACAGTGTGCCATTCCAACTCTCATCGCAATACTCCATGAAAGTTATTAGACCAATGTTCCATGCACTTGTCATCACAATGCTCCATGCCCTTCTTATCACAATGCTCCATGACCCCTATCATCACAATGATCCGTAACTCCAGTCATCACAATGCTTCATGACCTTTGTCATCACAATGGTCCATGCCCTCGTCATCAACAGTCTCTGTGACCTTTTTAACCACAATGCTCCATGAAATTTTCATTACAATGCTCTTTGACCCTTGTCATCACAATGCTCTATGCCTTTCGCAGCACAATGCTCCATGACCCTTGTCATCACAATGCTCCATGCGCTTGTCAGCACAATGCTCCATGACACATGTCATCACAATGCACCATGCGCTTGTCACCACAGTGCTCCACAACATTGTCATCACAATGCTCCATAAAATTTGTCATCACAATGCTCCATGCACTTCTCATCAAAATGCTCTCTCACCACTGATATCTCAATGCTACATCACTATTTGTCACAATACTCCCTCATCCCTGTCATCACAATGTTCCATGACTCCTGTCATCACAATGCTACATGCACTTATCATCACAATGTTCGAGGATCCCTGAAATCACAATGTTCCATAACACCTGTCATCAAAATGTTCCATGACACTTTTCATCAAATTGCTCCATGACCCTGTCATCAGAATGCTCCCTGCCCTTCTCATCACAATGCACAACGCCCTTGCCATCAAATGCTCCATGACCTTTGTCATCACAAAGCTCCATGACCCTTGGCATCACAATGCTCCATGTCATTGTCATCACAATGCTCCTTGAACGCTCTCATCACATTGCTCCATGCCCTTGTCTTCACATAGCTCCATGACACATGTCATCAGAATGCTCCATGGCCTTCTCATCACAATGCTCCAAGCCCTTGCCATCACAATGCTCCATTACCCCTGTCATAACAATGTTCCATGACCCCTGCCATCACGATGTTCCATGGCCTTGTCATCACAAAGCTCCTTGACCCTTGTCATCACAATGATCCTTGCCCCTTTTCATCTGAATGATCCATGAACCCTGTCATCACAATGCACTATGCCCATCATCATAATGCTTCATGCTATTGTCATAACAACGAAATCAAAATGTTCCATGACCTCTGTCATAACAATGCTCCAAACCCTTGTGATCACAATATTCCATAACACTTGTCATCACAATGCCCCGGATGCTCGTCATCACAATTATCCATGGTCTTCTCATCACAATGCTCCATGACCTTCGTCATCACAATGCTCAATACACTTGTCATCAACATGCTCCCTGACACTTGTTGTCTGTATGCTCCTTGAACCCTGTCATGACAAGGCTCCATGCCATTTTCATCACAATGATCCATGCCCTTTTCATCACAATGCTCCAAGTCCCATGTAATCACAATGGTCCATGCCATTGTCATCACAATGCTCAATGACGCATGCCATCAGAATGCTCCTTGGTCTTCTCCTCACAATGCTCCCTGCTCTTGTCTTCACAATGTTCCAAGACCCTTGTAATCACAATGCTCCATTCCCCTTTTAATCAGTATGCTCCATGAGACTTGTCATCACAAGGCTCCATGGTTTTGTCATCACAATGCTCCAGGACCTTGTCATCACAATGCTTCACGACCTTGTCATCAAAATTTTCAATGGCCCTTGTCATCATAATGCTCCAAACCCTAATCATCACAATGCTCCATTATATTTGTCATCACAATCCTCCATTACATTTGGTATCACAAAGCTCCATGCCATTGTCATCGCCATGGACCATGACATATGTCATCACAATGCTCCCTGACACATGTCTTCACAATACTCCATGCCCTTGTCATCACAATGCACCATGCCCATTCTCATCACAATAATCTATGAAACTTGTCAGACCAATGCTCCATGCCACTGTCATCACAATGCTCCATGCCCTTGTCATCACAATGCTCCATGAACCCTGTCATCACAATTCTCCGTGACTCCAGTCATCACAATGCTTCATAACGTTTGTCATCACAATGGTCCATGCCCGCGTCATCACAAGGCTCTGTGACCTTTGTAACCACAATGCTCCATGAACTTTTCATCACAATTCTCTGAGAAACTTGTCATCACAATGCTCCATGTCTTTGTCAGAACAATGCTCCATGACCATTGTCATCACAATGTGCCACGCGCATTTCATCACAACGTTCCAAACCTTGTCATTGCAATGCTCCATAAACCTTGTAATCACAATTGTCCATGCACTTCTCATCAAAATGCTCTCTCACCAGAGATATCACAATGTTTCATCACTAGTCATCACAATACACCCTCATCCATGTAATCACAATGTTCCATGACCCTGTCATCACAATGCTACATCCCCTTATCATCACAATGTTCCATGACCCCTGCCATCACAATGTTCCATAAGCCCTGTCATCAAAATGCTCCATGACCCTTTCCATCCCAAAGCCCCAAGACCCCTGACATCACAATGTCTGTAACCCCTGCCATCAAAATGTTCCATTACACTTTTTATCAAATTGCTGCATGACCCAGTCATCAAAATGCTCCATGCCCTTCTCATCAAAATGCTCCATGACTTGTCATCACAAAGCTCCAAGACCCTTGGCATCACAATGCTCCATGTCATTGTCATCACAATGCTCCATGAACCCTCTCATCACATTGCTCCATGCCCTTGTCATCACAAAGCTCCATGACACTTGTCATCACAATGCTCAATGCCCTTCTCATCACAATGCTCCATGCCCTTTTCATTACAGTCCTGCATGACACATGTATCACAGTGTTCCGTGCCCTTGTCATCACAATGTTCCATGCCCACTCTCATCACAATAATCCATGAAACATTTCAGACCATAGTTCCATACCCTTCTCATCACAATGCTCCATTACCCCTGTCATAACAATGCACCTTGACACCTCACATCACAATGATCCACGGCCTAGTCATCACAAGGTTCCATGATAATTCTCATCACAATGCTCAAGACCCCTGATATCACAATGCTCCATGCCCTTGTCATCACAAAGCTCCATGACGCATGTCATCAGAATGTTCCATGGCCTTCTCATCACAATGCTCCATGCCCTTGTCATCACAATGCTCCAAGACCCTTGCCATCACAATGCTCCATGCCCCATTTCATCTCAATGCTCCATGAAATCTGTCATCACAATCCTCCAAGACCCTTGTAATCACAATGCTCCATGCCACTTTTCATCTCAATGCTCCATGAACCCTGTCATCACAATGCACCATGCCCATCATCATAATGCTTCAGGCTATTGTCATCACAATGAAATCAATATTCTGCATGACCTCTGTCATCATAATGCTCCAAACCCTTGTGATCACAATGCTGCATAACACGTATCATCACAACACCCCATGACGCTCATCATCACAAATATCCATGGTCTTCTCATCACAATGCTCCATGATCTTTGTCATCACAATGCTCAATACACTTGGCCTCACAATGCTCCCTGACCCTTGTCGTCTGTATGCTCCTTGAACCCTGTCATGACAAGTTTCCATGCATTTTTCATCACAATGATCCATGACCATTTCATCACAATGCTCCAAGGTCCCTGTAATCACAATGCTCCATGCCGTTGTCATCACAAAACTCCATGACGCTTGTCATCAGAATGCTCCCTGGACTTCTCATCACAGTGCTATATGCCCTAGGCATAACAATGCTCCAAGACCCCTGTAATCAGAATGCTCCATGCCCCTTTTCATCAGAATGCTCCATGAGACTTGCCATCACAAGTCTCCATGGTCTTCTCATCACAATATTCCAGGACCTTGACATCACCATGATCCATTCCCTTGTCATCACAATGCTCCATGACCCCTGTCATCACAATAATCCATGAACATTTTCAGCCCAATGCTCCACGACTTTCTCATCACAATGCTCCATTGCCAATATCATCACAATGCTCCATGACCACTGTCATCACAACAATCCATGACACCTGACAACACAATGATCCAGGACTCTTGTCATCACAATGCTCCATTAACTTGTCGTCACAATGCTACATGACACCTGTCATCACAACTCTCCATGAACATTTTCAGCCCAGTGCTCGATGACCCTTGTCATCACAATGATCCATGCCCTTGTCATCCCAATGCTCCATGACCCCTGTATTCACAATGCTCCTTGACACTTGTCATCACAGTGCTCCATGACACATGTCATCACAATGCTCCATGCCTTTGTCAGCAAAATGCTACATGACCTTGTCATTACAATGCTCTATGCGCTTGTCATCACAATACTCCATTTCCATTGTCATCACAATCCTCCATGAACTTTGGGATCACATTGCTTCATGCCCTTGTCATCACAATTCTCCATGCTCCTTGAAATACAAATGATCCATGACCTCTGTCATCACAATGCTCCAAAACCTTGTGATCACAATGTTCCATAACACTTGTCATCACAACGCTCCATGATGCCTGTCATCACAATACTCCATGCCCTTTTCATCACAATGCTCCATGACCTTTGTCACCACAATTCTCAATACACTTGTCATCACAATGCTCCCTGACACTTGTCATCAGAATGCTCCTTGAACCCTGTCAAGAAAAGGCTCCATGCCTTTTTCATCACAATGCCCCATGCCATTTTCATCACAATGCTCCATGCCATTGTCATCAAAATACTCCACAAGCTTGTCATCAGAATGCTCCATGACCCTTGTCATCACAATTCTCCATGCACTTGTCAGCACAATGCTCCCTGACCCTTGTCATCACAATGCTGCAAGCCATTGTCATCACAATGCTCCAATACCTTTGTCATCAGAATCCTCCCTGACACTTGGCATCACAATGCTCCATGCCATCCTCATCACAATGGGCCATTACATATGTGATCACAATGCTCCCTGACACCTGTCTTCACAATACGGCATGACCTGGTCATCACAATGCTCCATGCCCTTGTCATCACAGTGTGCCATTCCAACTCTCATCGCAATACTCCATGAAAGTTATTAGACCAATGTTCCATGCACTTGTCATCACAATGCTCCATGCCCTTCTTATCACAATGCTCCATGACCCCTGTCAT
Source organism: Mesoplodon densirostris (assembly GCF_025265405.1). NCBI lineage: Eukaryota > Metazoa > Chordata > Mammalia > Artiodactyla > Ziphiidae > Mesoplodon > Mesoplodon densirostris. The sequence goes on along the minus strand of NW_026778195.1, from coordinate 7,502,519 downwards.
CAAAATGCTCCATGACTCCAGTCATCACAATGCTTCATGACCTTTGTCATCACAATGGTCCATGCCCTCGTCATCAACAGTCTCTGTGACCATTTTAACCACAATGCTCCATGAACTTTTCATCACAATGCTCTTTGACCCTTGTCATCACAATGCTCTATGCCTTTCTCAGCACAATGCTCCATGACCCTTGTCATCACAATGCTCCATGCGCTTGTCAGCACAATGCTCCATGACTCCTGTCATCACAATGCTACATGCACTTATCATCACAATGTTCGATGATCCGTGAAATCACAATGTTCCATAACACCTGTCATCAAAATGTTCCATGACACTTTTCATCAAATTGCTCCATGACCCTGTCATCAGAATGCTCCCTGACCTTCTCATCACAATGCACAACGCCCTTGCCATCACAATGCTCCATGACCTTTGTCATCACAAAGATCCATGACCCTTGGCATCACAATGCTCCATGTCATTGTCATCACAATGCTCCATGAACGCTCTCATCACATTTCTCCATGCCCTTGTCTTCACATAGCTCCATGACACATGTCATCAGAATGCTCCATGGCCTTCTCATCACAATGCTCCAAGCCCTTGCCATCACAATGCTCCATTACCCCTGTCATAACAATGCTCCATGACCCTTGCCATCACGATGTTCCATGGCCTTGTCATCACAAGGCTCCATGACCCTTCTCATCCCAATGCTCCAAGAACACTGTAATCACAATGCTCTATGCCCCTTTTCATCTCAATGATCCATGAACCCTGTCATCACAATGCACTATGCCCATCATCATAATGCTTCATGCTATTGTCATAACAACGAAATCAAAATGTTCCATGACCTCTGTCATAACAATGCTCCAAACCCTTGTGATCTCAATATTCCATAACGCTTGTCATCACAATGCCCCAGAATGCTCGCCATCACAATTATCCATGGTCTTCTCATCACAATGCTCCTTGACCTTCGTCATCACAATGCTCAATACACTTGTCATCAACATGCTCCCTGACACTTGTTGTCTGTATGCTCCTTGAACCCTGTCATGACAAGGCTCCATGCTTTTTTCATCACAATGATCCATGCCCTTTTCATCACAATGCTCCAAGTCCCATGTAATCACAATGGTCCATGCCTTTGTCATCACAAAACTCAATGATGCATGCCATCAGAATGCTCCTTGGTCTTCCCCTCACAATGCTCCATGCCCTTGTCTTCACAATGTTCCAAGACCCCTGTAATCACAATGCTCCATTCCCCTTTTAATCAGTATGCGCCATGAGACTTATCATCACAAGGCTCCATGGTTTTGTCATCACAATGCTCCAGGACCTTGTCATCACAATGCTTCACGACCTGGTCATCAAAATTTTCAATGGCCCTTGTCATCATAATGCTCCAAACCCTAATCATCACAATGCTCCATTATATTTGTCATCACAAACCTCCATTACATTTGGTATCACAAAGCTCCATGCCATTGTCATCGCCATGGACCATGACATATGTCATCACAATGCTCCCTGACACCTGTCTTCACAATGCTCCATGACCTTATCATCGCAATGCTCCATGCCCTTGTCATCACAATGCACCATGCCTACTCTCATCACAATAATCTATGAAACTTGTCAGACCAATGCTCCATGCCACTGTCATCACAATGCTCCATGCCCTTGTCATCACAATGCTCCATGACCGCTGTCATCACAATGCTCCGTGACTCCAGTCATCACAATGTTTCATAACGTTTGTCATCACAATGGTCCATGCCCGCGTCATCACAAGGCTCTGTGACCTTTTTAACCACAATGCTCCATGAAGTTTTCATCACAATTCTCTGAGAAATTTGTCATCACAATGCTCCATGTCTTTGTCAGAACAATGCTCCATGACCATTGTCATCACAATGTGCCACGTGCATTTCATCACAACGTTCCAAACCTTGTCATTGCAATGCTCCATAAACCTTGTAATCACAATGGTCCATGCACTTCTCATCAAAATGCTCTCTCACCAGAGATATCACAATGTTCCATCACTAGTCATCACAATACACCCTCGTCCTTGTAATCACAATGTTCCATGACACTGTCATCACAATGCTACATCCCCTTATCATCACAATGTTCCATGACCCCTGCCATCACAATGTTCCATAAGCCCTGTCATCAAAATGCTCCATGACCCTTTCCATCCCAAATCTCCAAGACCCCTGACATCACAATGTTCTATAACCCCTGCCATCAAAATATTCCATTACACTTTTTATCAAATTGCTGCATGACCCGGTCATCAAAATGCTCCCTTCCCTTCTCATCAAAATGCTCCATGAATTGTCATCACAAAGCTCCAAGACCCTTGGCATCACAATGCTCCATGTCATTGTCATCACAATGCTCCATGAACCCTCTCATCACATTGCTCCATGCCCTTGTCATCACACAGCTCCGTGACACTTGTCATCAAAATGCTTGATGCCCTTCTCATCACAATGCTCCATGCCCTTGTCATTACAGTCCTGCATGACCCATGTATCACAGTGTTCCGTGCCCTTGTCATCACAATGCTCCATGCCCACTCTCATCACAATAATCCATGAAACATTTCAGACCAAATTTCTATACCCTTCTCATCACAATGCTCCATTACCCCTGTCATAACAATGCACCATGACACCTGCCATCACAATGCACCATGACACCTGCCATCACAATGATCCACGGCCTAATCATCACAAGGTTCCATGATAATTCTCATCACAATGCTCAAGACCCCTGATATCACAATGCTCCATGACCTTTTCATCACAATGCTCCAAGACCCTTGTCATCACAATGCTCCATGCCCCATTTCATCTCAATGCTCCCTGAAATCTGTCATCACAATGCTCCAAGACCCTTGTAGTCACAATGCTCCATGCCCCTTTTCATCTCAATGCTCCATGAACCCTGTCATCACAATGCACCATGCCCATCATCATAATGCTTCAGGCTATTGTCTTCACAATGAAATCAATATTCTGCATGACCTCTGTCATCATAATGCTCCAAACCCTTGTGATCACAATGTTGCATAACACGTATCATCAAAACACCCCATGACGCTCATCATCACAAATATCCATGGTCTTCTCATCACAATGCTCCATGATCTTTGTCATCACAATGCTCAATACACTTGGCATCACAATGCTCCCTGACCCTTGTCGTCTGTATGCTCCTTGAACCCTGGCATGACAAGTTTCCATGCATTTTTCATCACAATGATCCATGACCATTTCATCACAATGCTCCAAGGTCCCTGTAATCACAATGCTCCATGCCGTTGTCATCACAAAACTCCATGACGCTTGTCATCAGAATGCTCCATGGACTTCTCATCACAGTGCTATATGCCCTAGGCATAACAATGCTCCAAGACCCTTGTAATCACAATGCTCCATGCCCCTTTTCATCAGAATGCTCCATGAGACTTGCCATCACAAGTCTCCATGGTCTTCTCATCACAATGTTCCAGGACCTTGACATCACCATGATCCATTCCCTTGTCATCACAATGCTCCATGACCCCTGTCATCACAATAATCCATGAACATTTTCAGCCCAATGCTCCACGACCTTCTCATCACAATGCTCCATTGCCAATATCATCACAATGCTCCATGACCACTGTCATCACAACAATCCATGACACCTGACAACACAATGATCCAGGACTCTTGTCATCACAATGCTCCATTAACTTGTCGTCACAATGCTACATGACACCTGTCATCACAACTCTCCATGAACATTTTCAGCCCAGTGCTCCATGACCCTTGTCATCACAATGATCCATGCCCTTGTCATCCCAATGCTCCATGACCCCTGTATTCACAATGCTCCTTGACACTTGTCATCACAGTGCTCCATGACACATGTCATCACAATGCTCCATGCCTTTGTCAGCAAAATGCTACATGACCTTGTCATTACAATGCTCTATGCACTTGTCATCACAATACTCCATTTCCATTGTCATCACAATCCTCCATGAACTTTGGGATCACATTGCTTCATGCCCTTGTCATCAAAATGCTCCATGCTCCTTGAAATCAAAATGATCCATGACCTCTGTCATCACAATGCTCCAAACCCTTGTGATCACAATGTTCCATAACACTTGTCATCACAACGCTCCATGATGCCTGTCATCACAATACTCCATGCCCTTTTCATCACAATGCTCCATGACCTTTGTCACCACAATTCTCAATACACTTGTCATCACAATGCTCCCTGACACTTGTCATCAGAATGCTCCTTGAACCCTGTCAAGAAAAGGCTCCATGCCTTTTTCATCACAATGCCCCATGCCATTTTCATCACAATGCTCCATGCCATTGTCATCAAAATACTCCACAAGCTTGTCATCAGAATGCTCCATGACCCTTGTCATCACAATTCTCCATGCACTTGTCAGCACAATGCTCCCTGACCCTTGTCATCACAATGCTGCAAGCCATTGTCATCACAATGCTCCAATACCTTTGTCATCAGAATCCTCCCTGACACTTGGCATCACAATGCTCCATGCCATCCTCATCACAATGGGCCATTACATATGTGATCACAATGCTCCCTGACACCTGTCTTCACAATACGGCATGACCTGGTCATCACAATGCTCCATGCCCTTGTCATCACAGTGTGCCATTCCAACTCTCATCGCAATACTCCATGAAAGTTATTAGACCAATGTTCCATGCACTTGTCATCACAATGCTCCATGCCCTTGCTATCACAATGCTCCATGACCCCTGTCATCACAATGCTCCATGACTCCAGTCATCACAATGCTTCATGACCTTTGTCATCACAATGGTCCATGCCCTCGTCATCAACAGTCTCTGTGACCTTTTTAACCACAATGCTCCATGAAATTTTCATCACAATGCTCTTTGACCCTTGTCATCACAATGCTCTATGCCTTTCTCAGCACAATGCTCCATTACCCTTGTCATCACAATGCTCCATGCGCTTGTCAGCACAATGCTCCATGACACATGTCATCACAATGCACCATGCGCTTGTCACCACAGTGCTCCACAACATTGTCATCACAATGCTCCATAAAATTTGTCATCACAATGCTCCATGCACTTCTCATCAAAATGCTCTCTCACCACTGATATCACAATGCTACATCACTATTTGTCACAATACTCCCTCACCCCTGTCATCACAATGTTCCATGACTCCTGTCATCACAATGCTACATGCACTTATCATCACAATGTTCGATGATCCCTGAAATCACAATGTTCCATAACACCTGTCATCAAAATGTTCCATGACACTTTTCATCAAATTGCTCCATGACCCTGTCATCAGAATGCTCCCTGACCTTCTCATCACAATGCACAACGCCCTTGCCATCACAATGCTCCATGACCTTTGTCATCACAAAGATCCATGACCCTTGGCATCACAATGCTCCATGTCATTGTCATCACAATGCTCCATGAACGCTCTCATCACATTTCTCCATGCCCTTGTCTTCACATAGCTCCATGACACATGTCATCAGAATGCTCCATGGCCTTCTCATCACAATGCTCCAAGCCCTTGCCATCACAATGCTCCATTACCCCTGTCATAACAATGCTCCATGACCCTTGCCATCACGATGTTCCATGGCCTTGTCATCACAAGGCTCCATGACCCTTCTCATCCCAATGCTCCAAGAACACTGTAATCACAATGCTCTATGCCCCTTTTCATCTCAATGATCCATGAACCCTGTCATCACAATGCACTATGCCCATCATCATAATGCTTCATGCTATTGTCATAACAACGAAATCAAAATGTACCATGACCTCTGTCATAACAATGCTCCAAACCCTTGTGATCACAATATTCCATAACACTTGTCATCACAATGCCCCAGAATGCTCGCCATCACAATTATCCATGGTCTTCTCATCACAATGCTCCTTGACCTTCATCATCACAATGCTCAATACACTTGTCATCAACATGCTCCCTGACACTTGTTGTCTGTATGCTCCTTGAACCCTGTCATGACAAGGCTCCATGCCATTTTCATCACAATGATCCATGCCCTTTTCATCACAATGCTCCAAGTCACATGTAATCACAATGGTCCATGCCTTTGTCATCACAGAACTCAATGATGCATGCCATCAGAATGCTCCTTGGTCTTCCCCTCACAATGCTCCATGCCCTTGTCTTCACAATGTTCCAAGACCCCTGTAATCACAATGCTCCTTTCCCCTTTTAATCAGTATGCGCCATGAGACTTGTCATCACAAGGCTCCATGGTTTTGTCATCACAGTGCTCCAGGACCTTGTCATCACAATGCTTCACGACCTTGTCATCAAAATTTTCAATGGCCCTTGTCATCATAATGCTCCAAACCCTAATCATCACAATGCTCCATTATATTTGTCATCACAATCCTCCATTACATTTGGTATCACAAAGCTCCATGCCATTGTCATCGCCATGGACCATGACATATGTCATCACAATGCTCCCTGACACCTGTCTTCACAATGCTCCATGACCTTATCATCGCAATGCTCCATGCCCTTGTCATCACAATGCACCATGCCTACTCTCATCACAATAATCTATGAAACTTGTCAGACCAATGCTCCATGCCACTGTCATCACAATGCTCCATGCCCTTGTCATCACAATGCTCCATGACCCCTGTCATCACAATGCTCCGTGACTCCAGTCATCACAATGTTTCATAACGTTTGTCATCACAATGGTCCATGCCCGCGTCATCACAAGGCTCTGTGACCTTTATAACCACAAAGCTCCATGAACTTTTCATCACAATTCTCTGAGAAACTTGTCATAACAATGCTCCATGTCTTTGTCAGAACAATGCTCCATGACCATTGTCATCACAATGTGCCACGTGCATTTCATCACAACGTTCCAAACCTTGTCATTGCAATGCTCCATAAACCTTGTAATCACAATGGTCCATGCACTTCTCATCAAAATGCTCTCTCACCAGAGATATCACAATGTTCCATCACTAGTCATCACAATACACCCTCGTCCTTGTAATCACAATGTTCCATGACACTGTCATCACAATGCTACATCCCCTTATCATCACAATGTTCCATGACCCCTGCCATCACAATGTTCCATAAGCCCTGTCATCAAAATGCTCCATGACCCTTTCCATCCAAATCTCCAAGACCCCTGACATCACAATGTTCTATAACCCCTGCCATCAAAATATTCCATTACACTTTTTATCAAATTGCTGCATGACCCGGTCATCAAAATGCTCCCTTCCCTTCTCATCAAAATGCTCCATGAATTGTCATCACAAAGCTCCAAGACCCTTGGCATCACAATGCTCCATGTCATTGTCATCACAATGCTCCATGAACCCTCTCATCACATTGCTCCATGCCCTTGTCATCACACAGCTCCGTGACACTTGTCATCAAAATGCTTGATGCCCTTCTCATCACAATGCTCCATGCCCTTGTCATTACAGTCCTGCATGACCCATGTATCACAGTGTTCCGTGCCCTTGTCATCACAATGCTCCATGCCCACTCTCATCACAATAATCCATGAAACATTTCAGACCAAATTTCTATACCCTTCTCATCACAATGCTCCATTACCCCTGTCATAACAATGCACCATGACACCTGCCATCACAATGCACCATGACACCTGCCATCACAATGATCCACGGCCTAATCATCACAAGGTTCCATGATAATTCTCATCACAATGCTCAAGACCCCTGATATCACAATGCTCCATGCCCTTGTCATCACAATGCTCCAAGACCCTTGTCATCACAATGCTCCATGCCCCATTTCATCTCAATGCTCCCTGAAATCTGTCATCACAATGCTCCAAGACCCTTGTAGTCACAATGCTCCATGCCCCTTTTCATCTCAATGCTCCATGAACCCTGTCATCACAATGCACCATTCCCATCATCATAATGCTTCAGGCTATTGTCTTCACAATGAAATCAATATTCTGCATGACCTCTGTCATCATAATGCTCCAAACCCTTGTGATCACAATGTTGCATAACACGTATCATCACAACACCCCATGACGCTCATCATCACAATTATCCATGGTCTTCTCATCACAATGCTCCATGATCTTTGTCATCACAATGCTCAATACACTTGGAATCACAATGCTCCCTGACCCTTGTCGTCTGTATGCTCCTTGAACCCTGTCATGACAAGTTTCCATGCATTTTTCATCACAATGATCCATGACCATTTCATCACAATGCTCCAAGTTCCCTGTAATCACAATGCTCCATGCCCTTGTCATCACAAAACTCCATGACGCATGTCATCAGAATGCTCCATGGCCTTCTTATCACAATGCTCTATGCCCTAGTCATAACAATGCTCCAAGACCCCTGTAATCACAATGCTCCATGCCCCTTTTTATCAGAATGCTCCATGAGACTTGTCATCACAAGTCTCCATGGTCTTCTCATCACAATGTTCCAGGACCTTGACATCACCATGATCCATTCCCTTGTCATCACAATGCTCCATAACCCCTGTCATCACAATAATCCATGAACATTTTCAGCCCAATGCTCCACGACCTTCTCATCACAATGCTCCATTGCCAATATCATCACAATGCTCCATGACCACTGTCATCACAACACTCCATGACACCTGACAACACAATGATCCAGGACTCTTGTCATCACAATGCTCCATTAACTTGTCGTCACAATGCTACATGACACCTGTCATCACAACTCTCCATGAACATTTTCAGCCCAGTGCTCCATGACCCTTGTCATCACAATGATCCATGCCCTTGTCAGCCCAATGCTCCATGACCCCTGTATTCACAATGCTCCTTGACGCTTGTCCTCACAGTGCTCCATGACACATGTCATCACAATGCTCCATGCCTTTGTCAGCAAAATGCTACATGACCTTGTCATTACAATGCTCTATGCGCTAGTCATCACAATACTCCATTTCCATTGTCATCAAAATCCTCCATGAACTTTGGGATCACATTGCTTCATGCTCTTGTCATCACAATGCTCCATGCTCCTTGAAATCAAAATGATCCATGACCTCTGTCATCACAATGCTCCAAACCCTTGTGATCACAATGTTCCATAACACTTGTCATCACAACGCTCCATGATGCCTGTCATCACAATACTCCATGCCCTTTTCATCGCAATGCTCCATGACCTATGTAACCACAATTCTCAATACACTTGTCATCACAATGCTCCCTGACACTTGTCATCAGAATGCTCCTTGAACCCTGTCACAAAAAGGCTCCATGCCTTTTTCATCACAATGCCCCATGCCATTTTCATCACAATGATCCATGCCATTGTCATCAAGATACTCCACAAGCTTGTCATCAGAATGCTCCATGACCCTTGTCATCACAATTCTCCATGCACTTGTCAGCACAATGCTCCCTGACCCTTGTCATCACAATGCTCCAAGCCATTGTCATCACAATGCTCCCTTACCTTTGTCATCAGAATCCTCCCTGACACTTGGCATCACAATGCTCCATACCTTCCTCATCACAATGGGCCATTACATATGTGATCACAATGCTCCCTGACACCTGTCTTCACAATACGGCATGACCTGTTCATCACAATGCTCCATGCCCTTGTCATCACAGTGTGCCATTCCAACTCTCATCGCAATACTCCATGAAATTTATTAGACCAATGTTCCATGCCCTTGTCATCACAATGCTCCATGCCCTTGCTATCACAATGCTCAATGACCCCTGTCATCACAATGCTCCGTGACTCCAGTCATCACAATGCTTCATCACCTTTGTCATCACAATGGTCCATGCCCTCGTCATCAACAGTCTCTGTGACCTTTTTAACCACAGTGCTCCATGATCTTTTCGTCACAATGCTCTTTGACCCTTGTCATCACAATGCTCTATGCCTTTCTCAGCACAATGCTCCATGACCCTTGTCATCACAATGCTCCATGCGCTTGTCAGCCCAATGCTCCATGACACATGTCATCACAATGCACCATGCGCTTGTCATCACAGTGCTCCACAACATTGTCATCACAATGCTCCATAAAATTTGTCATCACAATGCTCCATGCACTTCTAATCAAAATGCTCTCTCACCACTGATATCACAATGCTACATCACTATTTGTCACAATACTCCCTCACACTTGTCATCACAATGTTCCATGACTCCTGTCATCACAATGCTACATGCACTTATCATCACAATGTTCGATGACCCCTGAAATCACAATGTTCCATAACACCTGTCATCAAAATGTTCCATGACACTTTTCATCAAATTGCTCCATGACCCTGTCATCACAATGCTCCCTGCCCTTCTCATCACAATTCACAACGCCCTTGCCATCAAAATGCTCCATGACCTTTGTCATCACAAAGATCCATGACCCTTGGCATCACAATGCTCCATGTCATTGTCATCACAGTGCTCCATGAACGCTCTCATCACATTGCTCCATGCCCTTGTCTTCACATAGCTCCATGACACATGTCATCAGAATGCTCCATGGCCTTCTCATCACAATGCTCCAAGCCCTGGCCATCACAATGCTCCATTACCCCTGTCATAACAATGCTCCATGACCCCTGCCATCACGATGTTCCATGACCTTGTCATCACAAGGCTCCATGACCCTTCTCACCACAATGCTCCAAGAACACTGTAATCACAATGCTCTATGCCCCTTTTCATCTCAATGATCCTTGAACCCTGTCATCACAATGCACTATGCCCATCATCATAATGCGTCATGCTATTGTCATAACAACGAAATCAAAATGTTCCATGACCTCTGTCATAACAATGCTCCAAACCCTTGTGATCACAATATTCCATAACACTTGTCATCACAATGCCCCAGTATGCTCGTCCTCACAATTATCCATGGTCTTCTCATCACAATGCTCCATGACCTTCGTCATCACAATGCTCAATACACTTGTCATCAACATGCTCCCTGACACTTGTTGTCTGTATGCTCCTTGAACCCTGTCATGACAAGGCTCCATGCCTTTTTCATCACAATGATCCATGCCCTTTTCATCACAATGCTCCAAGTCCCATGTAATCACAATGGTCCATGCCATTGTCATCACAAAGCTCAATGACGCATGACATCAGAATGCTCCTTGGTCTTCTCCTCACAATGCTCCATAACCTTGTCTTCACAATGTTCCAAGACCCCTGTAATCACAATGCTCCATTCCCCTTTTAATCAGTATGCTCCATGAGAATTGTCATCACAAGGCTCCATGGTTTTGTCATCACAATGCTCCAGGACCTTGTCATCACAATGCTTCACGACATTGTCATCAAAATTTTCAATGGCCCTTGTCATCATAATGCTCCAAACCCTAATCATCACAATGCTCCATTATATTTGTCATCACAATCCTCCATCACATTTGGTATCACAAAGCTCCATGCCATTGTCATCGCCATGGACCATGACATATGTCATCACAATGCTCCCTGACACCTGTCTTCACAATACTCCATGACCTTATCATCACAATGCTCCATGCCCTTTTCATCACAATGCACCATGCCCACTCTCATCACAATAATCTATGAAACTTGTCAGACGAATGCTCCATGCCACTGTCATCACAATGCTCCATGCCCTTGTCATCACAATGCTCCATGACCCCTGTCATCACAATGCTCCATGACTCCAGTCATCCCAATGCTTCATGACCTTTGTCATCACAATGGTCAATGCCCGCGTCATCACAAGGCTCTGGGACCTTTTTAACCACAATGCTCCATGAATTTTTCATCACAATTCTCTGTGACCCTTGTCATCACAATGCTCCATGTCTTTGTCTGAACAATGCTCCATGACCATTGTCATCACAGTATGCCACATGCATTTCATCACAACTGTCCACAACCTTGTCATTGCAATGCTCCATAAACCTTGTAATCACAATGGTCCATGCACTTCTCATCAAAATGCTCTCTCACCAGAGATATCACAATGTTCCATCACTAGTCATCACAATACTCCCTCACCCCTGGAATCACAATGATCCATGACCCTGTCATCACAATGCTACATCCACTTATCATCACAATGTTCTATGACCCCTGCCATCACAATGTTCCATAAGCCCTGTCATCAAAATGCTCCATGACCCTTTCCATCCCAAAACTCCAAGACCCCTGCCATCACAATGTTCTATAACCCCTGCCATCTAAATGTTCCATTACACTTTTTATCAAATTGCTGCATGAATCGGTCATCAAAATGCTCCCTGCCCTTCTCATCAAAATGCTCCGTGACTTGTCATCACAAAGCTCCAAGACACTTGGCATCACAATGCTCCATGTCATTGTCATCACAATGCTCCATGAACGCTCTCATCACATTGCTCCATGCCCTTGTCATCACAAAGCTCCATGCTCCTTGAAATCAAAATGATCCATGACCTCTGTCATCACAATGCTCCATACCCTTGTGATCACAATGTTCCATAACACTTGTCATCACAACGCTCCATGATGCCTGTCATCACAATACTCCATGCCCTTTTCATCACAATGCTCCATGACCATTGTCACCACAATTCTCAATACACTTGTCATCACAATGCTCCCTGACACTTGTCATCAGAATGCTCCTTGAACCCTGTCACGAAAAGGCTCCATGCCTTTTTCATCACAATGTCCCATTCCATTTTCATCACAATGCTCCATGCCATTGTCATCAAAATACTCCACAAGCTTGTCATCAGAATGCTCCATGACCCTTGTCATCACAATTCTCCATGCACTTGTCAGCACAATGCTCCCTGACCCTTGTTCTCACAATGCTCCAAGCCATTGTCATCACAATGCTCCATTACCTTTGTCATCAGAATCCTCCCTGACACTTGGCATCACAATGCTCCATGCCATCCTCATCACAATGGGCCATTACATATGTGATCACAATGCTCCCTGACACCTGTCTTCACAATACGGCATGACCTGGTCATCACAATGCTCCATGCCCTTGTCATCACAGTGTGCTATTCCAACTGTCATCGCAATACTCCATGAAAGTTATTAGTCCAATGTTCCATGCCCTTGTCATCACAATGCTCCATGCCCTTGTTATCACAATGCTCCATGACCCCTGTCATCACAATGCTCCGTGACTCCAGTCATCACAATGCTTCATGACCTTTGTCATCCCAATGGTCCATGCCCTTGTCATCAACAGTCTCTGTGACGTTTTTAACCACAATGCTCCATGAACTTTTCATCACAATGCTCTTTGACCCTTGTCATCACAATGCTTTATGCCTTACTCAGCACAGTGCTCCATGACCCTTGTCACCACAATGCTCCATGCGCTTGTCAGCCCAATGCTCCATGACACATGTCATCACAATGCACCATGTGCTTGTCATCACAGTGCTCCACAACATTGTCATCACAATGCTCCATAAAATTTGTCATCACAATGCTCCATGCACTTCTCATCAAAATGCTCTCTCACCACTGATATCACAATGCTACATCACTATTTGTCACAATACTCCCTCACCCCTGTCATCACAAAGTTCCATGACAGCTGTCATCACAATGCTACATGCACTTATCATCACAATGTTCGATGACCCCTGAAATCACAATGTTCCATAACACCTGTCATCAAAATGTTCCATGACACTTTTCATCAAATTGCTCCATGACCCTGTCATCAGAATGCTCCCTGCCCTTCTCATCACAATGCACAACGCCCTTGCCATCAAAATGCTCCATGACCTTTGTCATCACAAAGATCCATGACCCTTGGCATCACAATGCTCCATGTCATTGTCATCACAATGCTCCATGAACACTCTCATCACATTGCTCCATGCCCTTGTCTTCACATAGCTCCATGACACATGTCATCAGAATGCTCCATGGCCTTCTCATCACAATGCTCCATGCCCTTGCCATCACAATGCTCCATTACACCTGTCATAACAATGCACCATGACCCCTGCCATCACGATGTTCCATGGCCTTGTCATCACAAGGCTCTATGACCCTTCTCATCACAATGCTCCAGTAACACTGTAATCACAATGCTCTATGCCCCTTTTCCTCTCAATGATCCATGAACCCTGTCATCAAAATGCACCATGCCCATCATCATAATGCTGCATGCTATTGTCATAACAACGAAATCAAATTGTTCCATGACCTCTGTCATAACAATGCTCCAAACCCTTGTGATCACAATATTCCATAACACTTGTCATCACAATGCCCCATGAGGCTCGTCATCACAATTATCCACGGTCTTCTCATCACAATGCTCCATGACCTTCGTCATCACAATGCTCAATACACATGTCATCAACATGCTCCCTGACATTTGTTGTCTGTATGCTCCTTGAACCCTGTCATGACAAGGCTGCATGCCTTTTTCATCACAGAGATCCATGCCCTTTTCATCACAGTGCTCCAAGTCCCATGTAATCACAGTGGTCCATGCCATTGTCATCACAAAGCTCAATGACGCATGCCATCAGAATGCTCCTTGGTCTTCTCCTCACAATGCTCCATGCCCTTGTGTTCACAAGGTTCCAAGACCCCTGTAATCACAATGCTCCATTCCCCTTTTAATCAGTATGCTCCATGAGACTTGTCATCTCAAGGCTCCCTGGTTTTGTCATCACAATGCTCCAGGACCTTGTCATCACAATGCTTCACGACATTGTCATCAAAATTTTCAATGGCCCTTGTCATCATAATGCTCCAAACCTTAATCATCACAATGCTCCATTATATTTGTCATCACAATCCTCCATTACATTTGGTATCACAAAGCTCCAATCCATTGTCATCGCCATGGACCATGACATAAGTCATCACAATGCTCCCTGACACCTGTCTTCACAATACTCCATGACCTTATCATCACAATGCTCCATGCCCTTGTCATCAAAATGCACCATGCCCACTCTCATCACAATAATCTATGAAACTTGTCAGACCAATGCTCCATGCCACTGTCATTACAATGCTCCATGCCCTTGTCATCACAATGCTCCATGACCCCTGTCATCACAATGCTCCGTGACTCCAGTCATCACAATGCTTCATAACGTTTGTCATCACAATGGTCCATGCCCGCGTCATCACAAGGCTCTGTGACCTTTGTAACCACAATGCTCCATGAAATTTTCATCACAATTCTCTGAGAATCTTGTCATCACAATGCTCCATGTCTTTCTCAGAACAATGCTCCATGACCATTGTCATCACAATGTTCCACGCACATTTCATCACTACGTTCCAAACCTTGTCATTGCAATGCTCCATAAACCTTGTAATCACAATGGTCCATGCACTTCTCATCAAAATGCTCTCTCACCACTGATATCACAATGCTACATCACTATTTGTCACAATACTCCCTCACCCCTGTCATCACAATGTTCCATGACTCCTGTCATCACAATGCTAAATGCACTTATCATCACAATGTTCGATGACCCCTGACATCACAATGTTCCATAACACCTGTCATCAAAATGTTCCATGACACTTTTCATCAAATTGCTCCATGACCCTGTCATCAGAATGCTCCCTGCCCTTCTCATCACAATGCACAACGCCCTTGCCATCAAAATGCTCCATGACCTTTGTCATCACAAAGATCCATGACCCATGGCATCACAATGCTCCATGTCATTGTCATCACAATGCTCCATGAACGCTCTCATCACATTGCTCCATGCCCTTGTCTTCACATAGCTCCATGACACATGTCATCAGAATGCTCCATGGCCTTCTCATCACAATGCTCCATGCCCTTGCCATCACAATGCTCCATTACCCCTGTCATAACAATGCACCATGACCCCTGCCATCACGATGTTCCATGGCCTTGTCATCACAAGGCTCTATGACCCTTCTCATCACAATGCTCCAGTAACACTGTAATCACAATGCTCTATGCCCCTTTTCCTCTCAATGATCCATGAACCCTGTCATCAAAATGCACCATGCCCATCATCATAATGCTTCATGCTATTGTCATAACAACGAAATCAAATTGTTCCATGACCTCTGTCATAACAATGCTCCAAACCCTTGTGATCACAATATTCCATAACACTTGACATCACAATGCCCCATGAGGCTCGTCATCACAATTATCCATGGTCTTCTCATAACAATGCTCCATGACCTTCGTCATCACAATGCTCAATACACATGTCATCAACATGCTCCCTGACACTTGTTGTCTGTATGCTCCTTGAACCCTGTCATGACAAGGCTCCATGCCTTTTTCATCACAGTGATCCATGCCCTTTTCATCACAGTGCTCCAAGTCCCATGTAATCACAGTGGTCCATGCCATTGTCATCACAAAGCTCAATGACGCATGCCATCAGAATGCTCCTTGGTCTTCTCCTCACAATGCTCCATGCCCTTGTCTTCACAATGTTCCAAGACCCCTGTAATCACAATGTTCCATTCCCCTTTTAATCAGTATGCTCCATGAGACTTGTCATCTCAAGGCTCCATGGTTTTGTCATCACAATGTTCCAGGACCTTGTCATCACAATGCTTCACGACATTGTCATCAAAATTTTCAATGGCCCTTGTCATCATAATGCTCCAAACCTTAATCATCACAATGCTCCATTATATTTGTCATCACAATCCTCCATTACATTTGGTATCACAAAGCTCCATGCCATTGTCATCGCCATGGACCATGACATAAGTCATCACAATGCTCCCTGACACCTGTCTTCACAATACTCCATGACCTTATGATCACAATGCTCCATGCCCTTGTCATCACAATGCACCATGCCCACTCTCATCACAATAACCTATGAAACTTGTCAGACCAATGCTCCATGCCACTGACATCACAATGCTCCATGCCCTTGTCATCACAATGCTCCATGAACCCTGTCATCACAATGCTCCGTGACTCCAGTCATCACAATGCTTCATAACGTTTGTCATCACAATGGTCCATGCCGGCGTCATCACAAGGCTCTGTGACCTTTGTAACCACAATGCTCCATGAACTTTTCATCACAATTCTCTGAGAAACTTGTCTTCACAATGCTCCATGTCTTTGTCAGAACAATGCTCCATGACCATTGTCATCACAATGTGCCACGCACATTTCATCACAACGTTCCAAACCTTGTCATTGCAATGCTCCATAAACCTTGTAATCACAATGGTCCATGCACTTCTCATCAAAATGCTCTCTCACCAGAGATGTCACAATGTTCCATTACTAGTCATCACAATACACCCTCATCCTTGTAATCACAATGTTCCATGACCCTGTCATCACAATGCTACATCCCCTTATCATCACAATGTTCCATGACCCCTGCCAGCACAATGTTCCATAAGCCCTGTCATCAAAATGCTCCATGACCCTTTCCATCCCAAAGCTCCAAGACCCCTGACATCACAATGTTCTATAACCCCTGCCATCAAAATGTTCCATTACACTTTTTATCAAATTGCTGCATGACGCGCTCATCAAAATGCTCCCTGCCCTTCTCATCAACATGCTCCATGACTTGTCATCACAAAGCTCCAAGACGCTTGGCATCACAATGCTCCATGTCATTGTCATCACAATGCTCCATGAACCCTCTCATCACATTGCTCCATGCCCTTGTCATCACACAGCTCCATGACACTTGTCATTACAATGCTCGATGCCCTTCTCATCACAATGCTCCATGCCCTTGTCATTACAGTCCTGCATGACACATGTATCACAGTGTACCGTGCCTTTGTCATCACAGTGCTCCATGCCGACTCTCATCACAATAATCCATGAAACATTTCAGACCAAAGTTCCATACTCTTCTCATCACAATGCTCCATTACCCCTGTCATAACAATGCACCATGACACCTGCTATCACAATGATCCACGGCCTAGTCATCACAAGGTTCCATGATAATTCTCATCACAATGCTCAAGACCCCTGATATCACAATGCTCCATGCCCTTGTCATCACAAAGCTCCATGACGCATGTCATCATAATGTTCCATGGCCTTCTCATCACAATGCTCCATGCCCTTGTCATCACAATGCTCCAAGACCCTTGTCATTACAATGCTCCATGCCCCTTTTCATCTCAATGCTCCATGAACTCTGTCATCACAATGCACCATGCCCATCATCATAATGCTTCAGGCTATTGTCATCACAATGAAATCAATATTCTGCATGACCTCTGTCATCATAATATTCCAAACCCTTGTGATCACAATGCTGCATAACACGTATCATCACAACACCCCATGACACTCATCATCACAATTATCCATGGTCTTCTCATCACAATGTTCCATGATCTTTGTCATCATAATGCTCAATACACTTGTCATCACAATGCTCCCTGACCCTTGTCGTCAGTATGCTCCTTGAACCCTGTCATGACAAGTTTCCATGCATTTTTCATCACAATGATCCATGACCATTTCATCACAATGCTCCAAGGTCCCTGTAATCACAATGCTGCATGCCCTTTTCATAACAAAACTCCATGACGCATGTCATCAGAATGCTCCATGGCCTTCTCATCACAATGCTCTATGCCCTAGTCATAACAATGCTCCAAGACCCCTGTAATCACAATGCTCCATGCCCCTTTTCATCAGAATGCTCCATGAGACTTGCCATCACAAGTCTCCATGGTCTTTTCATCACAATGTTCCAGGACCTTGACATCACCATGATCCATTCCCTTGTCATCACAATGCTCCATGACCCCTGTCATCACAATAATCTATGAACATTTTCAGCCCAATGCTCCACGACCTTCTCATCACAATACTCCATTGCCAATATCATCACAATGCTCCATGACCACTGTCATCACAACAATCCATGACACCTGACCACACAATGATCCAGGACTCTTGTCATCACAATGCTCCATTAACTTCTCGTCACAATGCTACATGACACCTGTCATCACAACTCTCCATGAACATTTTCAGCCCAGTGCTCCATGACCCTTGTCATCACAATGATCAATGCCCTTGTCATCCCAATGCTCCATGACCCCTGTATTCACAATGCTCCTTGACGCTTGTCATCACAGTGCTCCATGACACATGTCATCACAATGCTCCATGCCTTTGTCAGCAAAATGCTACATGACCTTGTCATTACAATGCTCTATGCACTTGTCATCACAATACTCCATTTCCATTGTCATCACAATCCTCCATGAACTTTGGGATCACATTGCTTCATGCCCTTGTCATCACAATGCTCCATTCTCCTTGAAATCCAAATGATCCATGACCTCTGTCATCACAATGCTCCAAACCCTTGTGATCACAATGTTCCATAACACTTGTCATCACAACGCTCCATGATGCCTGTCATCACAATACTCCATGCCCTTTTCATCACAATGCTCCATGACCTTTGTCACCACAATTCTCAATACACTTGTCATCACAATGCTCCCTGACACTTGTCATCAAAATGCTCCTTGAACCTTGTCACGAAAAGGCTCCATGCCTTTTTCATCACAATGCCCCATGCCATTTTCATCCCAATGCTCCATGCCATTGTCATCAAAATACTCCACAAGCTTGTCATCAGAATGCTCCATGACCCTTGTCATCACAATTCTCCATGCACTTCTCAGCACAATGCTCCCTGACCCTTTTCATCACAATGATGCAAGCCATTGTCATCACAATGCTCCAATACCTTTGTCATAAGAATCCTCCCTGACACTTGGCATCACAATGCTCCATGCCATCCTCATCACAATGGGCCATTACATATGTGATCACAATGCTCCCTGACACCTGTCTTCACAATACGGCATGACCTGGTCATCACAATGCTCCATGCCCTTGTCATCACAGTGTGCCATTCCAACTCTCATCGCAATACTCCATGAAAGTTATTAGACCAATGTTCCATGCACTTGTCATCACAATGCTCCATGCCCTTCTTATCACAATGCTCCATGACCCCTATCATCACAATGATCCGTGACTCCAGTCATCACAATGCTTCATGACCTTTGTCATCACAATGGTCCATGCCCTCGTCATCAACAGTCTCTGTGACCTTTTTAACCACAATGCTCCATGAAATTTTCATTACAATGCTCTTTGACCCTTGTCATCACAATGCTCTATGCCTTTCGCAGCACAATGCTCCATGACCCTTGTCATCACAATGCTCCATGCGCTTGTCAGCACAATGCTCCATGACACATGTCATCACAATGCACCATGCGCTTGTCATCACAGTGCTCCACAACATTGTCATCACAATGCTCCATAAAATTTGTCATCACAATGCTCCATGCACTTCTCATCAAAATGCTCTCTCACCACTGATATCTCAATGCTACATCACTATTTGTCACAATACTCCCTCATCCCTGTCATCACAATGTTCCATGACTCCTGTCATCACAATGCTACATGCACTTATCATCACAATGTTCGATGATCCCTGAAAAAACAATGTTCCATAACACCTGTCATCAAAATGTTCCATGACACTTTTCATCAAATTGCTCCATGACCCTGTCATCAGAATGCTCCCTGCCCTTCTCATCACAATGCACAACGCCCTTGCCATCAAATGCTCCATGACCTTTGTCATCACAAAGCTCCATGACCCTTGGCATCACAATGCTCCATGTCATTGTCATCACAATGCTCCTTGAACGCTCTCATCACATTGCTCCATGCCCTTGTCTTCACATAGCTCCATGACACATGTCATCAGAATGCTCCATGGCCTTCTCATCACAATGCTCCAAGCCCTTGCCATCACAATGCTCCATTACCCCTGTCATAACAATGCTCCATGACCCCTGCCATCACGATGTTCCATGGCCTTGTCATCACAAAGCTCCTTGACCCTTGTCATCACAATGATCCTTGCCCCTTTTCATCTGAATGATCCATGAACCCTGTCATCACAATGCACTATGCCCATCATCATAATGCTTCATGCTATTGTCATAACAACGAAATCAAAATGTTCCATGACCTCTGTCATAACAATGCTCCAAACCCTTGTGATCACAATATTCCATAACACTTGTCATCACAATGCCCCGGATGCTCGTCATCACAATTATCCATGGTCTTCTCATCACAATGCTCCATGACCTTCGTCATCACAATGCTCAATACACTTGTCATCAACATGCTCCCTGACACTTGTTGTCTGTATGCTCCTTGAACCCTGTCATGACAAGGCTCCATGCCATTTTCATCACAATGATCCATGCCCTTTTCATCACAATGCTCCAAGTCCCATGTAATCACAATGGTCCATGCCATTGTCATCACAATGCTCAATGACGCATGCCATCAGAATGCTCCTTGGTCTTCTCCTCACAATGCTCCCTGCTCTTGTCTTCACAATGTTCCAAGACCCTTGTAATCACAATGCTCCATTCCCCTTTTAATCAGTATGCTCCATGAGACTTGTCATCACAAGGCTCCATGGTTTTGTCATCACAATGCTCCAGGACCTTGTCATCACAATGCTTCACGACCTTGTCATCAAAATTTTCAATGGCCCTTGTCATCATAATGCTCCAAACCCTAATCATCACAATGCTCCATTATATTTGTCATCACAATCCTCCATTACATTTGGTATCACAAAGCTCCATGCCATTGTCATCGCCATGGACCATGACATATGTCATCACAATGCTCCCTGACACATGTCTTCACAATACTCCATGACCTTATCATCACAATGCTCCATGCCCTTGTCATCACAATGCACCATGCCCATTCTCATCACAATAATCTATGAAACTTGTCAGACCAATGCTCCATGCCACTGTCATCACAATGCTCCATGCCCTTGTCATCACAATGCTCCATGAACCCTGTCATCACAATTCTCCGTGACTCCAGTCATCACAATGCTTCATAACGTTTGTCATCACAATGGTCCATGCCCGCGTCATCACAAGGCTCTGTGACCTTTGTAACCACAATGCTCCATGAACTTTTCATCACAATTCTCTGAGAAACTTGTCATCACAATGCTCCATGTCTTTGTCAGAACAATGCTCCATGACCATTGTCATCACAATGTGCCACGCGCATTTCATCACAACGTTCCAAAACTTGTCATTGCAATGCTCCATAAACCTTGTAATCACAATTGTCCATGCACTTCTCATCAAAATGCTCTCTCACCAGAGATATCACAATGTTTCATCACTAGTCATCACAATACACCCTCATCCATGTAATCACAATGTTCCATGACCCTGTCATCACAATGCTACATCCCCTTATCATCACAATGTTCCATGACCCCTGCCATCACAATGTTCCATAAGCCCTGTCATCAAAATGCTCCATGACCCTTTCCATCCCAAAGCCCCAAGACCACTGACATCACAATGTTCTGTAACACCTGCCATCAAAATGTTCCATTACACTTTTTATCAAATTGCTGCATGACCCAGTCATCAAAATGCTCCATGCCCTTCTCATCAAAATGCTCCATGACTTGTCATCACAAAGCTCCAAGACCCTTGGCATCACAATGCTCCATGTCATTGTCATCACAATGCTCCATGAACCCTCTCATCACATTGCTCCATGCCCTTGTCATCACAAAGCTCCATGACACTTGTCATCACAATGCTCGATGCCCTTCTCATCACAATGCTCCATGCCCTTGTCATTACAGTCCTGCATGACACATGTATCACAGTGTTCCGTGCCCTTGTCATCACAATGTTCCATGCCCACTCTCATCACAATAATCCATGAAACATTTCAGACCATAGTTCTATACCCTTCTCATCACAATGCTCCATTACCCCTGTCATAACAATGCACCGTGACACCTCACATCACAATGATCCACGGCCTAGTCATCACAAGGTTCCATGATAATTCTCATCACAATGCTCAAGACCCCTGATATCACAATGCTCCATGCCCTTGTCATCACAAAGCTCCATGACGCATGTCATCAGAATGTTCCATGGCCTTCTCATCACAATGCTCCATGCCCTTGTCATCTCAATGCTCCAAGACCCTTGCCATCACAATGCTCCATGCCCCATTTCATCTCAATGCTCCATGAAATCTGTCATCACAATGCTCCAAGACCCTTGTAATCACAATGCTCCATGCCTCTTTTCATCTCAATGCTCCATGAACCCTGTCATCACAATGCACCATGCCCATCATCATAATGCTTCAGGCTATTGTCATCACAATGAAATCAATATTCTGCATGACCTCTGTCATCATAATGCTCCAAACCCTTGTGATCACAATGCTGCATATCACGTATCATCACAACACCCCATGACGCTCATCATCACAAATATCCATGGTCTTCTCATCACAATGCTCCATGATTTTTGTCATCACAATGCTCAATACACTTGGCATCACAATGCTCCCTGACCCTTGTCGTCTGTATGCTCCTTGAACCCTGTCATGACAAGTTTCCATGCATTTTTCATCACAATGATCCATGAACATTTCATCACAATGCTCCAAGGTCCCTGTAATCACAATGCTCCATGCCGTTGTCATCACAAAACTCCATGACGCTTGTCATCAGAATGCTCCCTGGACTTCTCATCACAGTGCTATATGCCCTAGGCATAACAATGCTCCAAGACCCCTGTAATCACAATGCTCCATGCCCCTTTTCATCAGAATGCTCCATGAGACTTGCCATCACAAGTCTCCATGGTCTTCTCATCACAATATTCCAGGACCTTGACATCACCATGATCCATTCCCTTGTCATCACAATGCTCCATGACCACTGTCATCACAATAATCCATGAACATTTTCAGCCCAATGCTCCACGACTTTCTCATCACAATGCTCCATTGCCAATATCATCACAATGCTCCATGACCACTGTCATCACAACAATCCATGACACCTGACAACACAATGATCCAGGACTCTTGTCATCACAATGCTCCATTAACTTGTCGTCACAATGCTACATGACACCTGTCATCACAACTCTCCATGAACATTTTCAGCCCAGTGCTCGATGACCCTTGTCATCACAATGATCCATGCCCTTGTCATCCCAATGCTCCATGACCCCTGTATTCACAATGCTCCTTGACACTTGTCATCACAGTGCTCCATGACACATGTCATCACAATGCTCCATGCCTTTGTCAGCAAAATGCTACATGACCTTGTCATTACAATGCTCTATGCGCTTGTCATCACAATACTCCATTTCCATTGTCATCACAATCCTCCATGAACTTTGGGATCACATTGCTTCATGCCCTTGTCATCACAATTCTCCATGCTCCTTGAAATACAAATGATCCATGACCTCTGTCATCAAAATGCTCCAAAACCTTGTGATCACAATGTTCCATAACACTTGTCATCACAACGCTCCATGATGCCTGTCATCACAATACTCCATGCCCTTTTCATCACAATGCTCCATGACCTTTGTCACCACAATTCTCAATACACTTGTCATCACAATGCTCCCTGACACTTGTCATCAGAATGCTCCTTGAACCCTGTCAAGAAAAGGCTCCATGCCTTTTTCATCACAATGCCCCATGCCATTTTCATCACAATGCTCCATGCCATTGTCATCAAAATACTCCACAAGCTTGTCATCAGAATGCTCCATGACCCTTGTCATCACAATTCTCCATGCACTTTTCAGCACAATGCTCCCTGACCCTTGTCATCACAATGCTGCAAGCCATTGTCATCACAATGCTCCAATACCTTTGTCATCAGAATCCTCCCTGACACTTGGCATCACAATGCTCCATGCCATCCTCATCACAATGGGCCATTACATATGTGATCACAATGCTCCCTGACACCTGTCTTCACAATACGGCATGACCTGGTCATCACAATGCTCCATGCCCTTGTCATCACAGTGTGCCATTCCAACTCTCATCGCAATACTCCATGAAAGTTATTAGACCAATGTTCCAGGCACTTGTCATCACAATGCTCCATGCCCTTCTTATCACAATGCTCCATGACCCCTGTCATCAAAATGCTCCATGACTCCAGTCATCACAATGCTTCATGACCTTTGTCATCACAATGGTCCATGCCCTCGTCATCAACAGTCTCTGTGACCATTTTAACCACAATGCTCCATGAAATTTTCATCACAATGCTCTTTGACCCTTGTCATCACAATGCTCTATGCCTTTCTCAGCACAATGCTCCATGACCCTTGTCATCACAATGCTCCATGCGCTTGTCAGCACAATGCTCCATGACTCCTGTCATCACAATGCTACATGCACTTATCATCACAATGTTCGATGATCCGTGAAATCACAATGTTCCATAACACCTGTCATCAAAATGTTCCATGACACTTTTCATCAAATTGCTCCATGACCCTGTCATCAGAATGCTCCCTGACCTTCTCATCAAAATGCACAACGCCCTTGCCATCACAATGCTCCATGACCTTTGTCATCACAAAGATCCATGACCCTTGGCATCACAATGCTCCATGTCATTGTCATCACTATGCTCCATGAACGCTCTCATCTCATTTCTCCATGCCCTTGTCTTCACATAGCTCCATGACACATGTCATCAGAATGCTCCATGGCCTTCTCATCACAATGCTCCAAGCCCTTGCCATCACAATGCTCCATTACCCCTGTCATAACAATGCTCCATGACCCTTGCCATCACGATGTTCCATGGCCTTGTCATCACAAGGCTCCATGACCCTTCTCATCCCAATGCTCCAAGAACACTGTAATCACAATGCTCTATGCCCCTTTTCATCTCAATGATCCATGAACCCTCTCATCACAATGCACTATGCCCATCATCATAATGCTTCATGCTATTGTCATAACAACGAAATCAAAATGTTCCATGACCTCTGTCATAACAATGCTCCAAACCCTTGTGATCTCAATATTCCATAACGCTTGTCATCACAATGCCCCAGAATGCTCGCCATCACAATTATCCATGGTCTTCTCATCACAATGCTCCTTGACCTTCGTCATCACAATGCTCAATACACTTGTCATCAACATGCTCCCTGACACTTGTTGTCTGTATGCTCCTTGAACCCTGTCATGACAAGGCTCCATGCTTTTTTCATCACAATGATCCATGCCCTTTTCATCACAATGCTCCAAGTCCCATGTAATCACAATGGTCCATGCCTTTGTCATCACAAAACTCAATGATGCATGCCATCAGAATGCTCCTTGGTCTTCCCCTCACAATGCTCCATGCCCTTGTCTTCACAATGTTCCAAGACCCCTGTAATCACAATGCTCCATTCCCCTTTTAATCAGTATGCGCCATGAGACTTGTCATCACAAGGCTCCATGGTTTTGTCATCACAATGCTCCAGGACCTTGTCATCACAATGCTTCACGACCTTGTCATCAAAATTTTCAATGGCCCTTGTCATCATAATGCTCCAAACCCTAATCATCACAATGCTCCATTATATTTGTCATCACAATCCTCCATTACATTTGGTATCACAAAGCTCCATGCCATTGTCATCGCCATGGACCATGACATATGTCATCACAATGCTCCCTGACACCTGTCTTCACAATGCTCCATGACCTTATCATCGCAATGCTCCATGCCCTTGTCATCACAATGCACCATACCTACTCTCATCACAATAATCTATGAAACTTGTCAGACCAATGCTCCATGCCACTGTCATCACAATGCTCCATGCCCTTGTCATCACAATGCTCCATGACCCCTGTCATCACAATGCTCCGTGACTCCAGTCATCACAATGTTTCATAACGTTTGTCATCACAATGGTCCATGCCCGCGTCATCACAAGGCTCTGTGACCTTTGTAACCACAATGCTCCATGAACTTTTCATCACAATTCTCTGAGAAACTTGTCATAACAATGCTCCATGTCTTTGTCAGAACAATGCTCCATGACCATTGTCATCACAATGTGCCACGTGCATTTCATCACAACGTTCCAAACCTTGTCATTGCAATGCTCCATAAACCTTGTAATCACAATGGTCCATGCACTTCTCATCAAAATGCTCTCTCACCAGAGATATCACAATGTTCCATCACTAGTCATCACAATACACCCTCGTCCTTGTAATCACAATGTTCCATGACACTGTCATCACAATGCTACATCCCCTTATCATCACAATGTTCCATGACCCCTGCCATCACAATGTTCCATAAGCCCTGTCATCAAAATGCTCCATGATCCTTTCCATCCCAAATCTCCAAGACCCCTGACATCACAATGTTCTATAACCCCTGCCATCAAAATATTCCATTACACTTTTTATCAAATTGCTGCATGACCCGGTCATCAAAATGCTCCCTTCCCTTCTCATCAAAATGCTCCATGAATTGTCATCACAAAGCTCCAAGACCCTTGGCATCACAATGCTCCATGTCATTGTCATCACAATGCTCCATGAACCCTCTCATCACATTGCTCCATGCCCTTGTCATCACACAGCTCCGTGACACTTGTCATCAAAATGCTTGATGCCCTTCTCATCACAATGCTCCATGCCCTTGTCATTACAGTCCTGCATGACCCATGTATCACAGTGTTCCGTGCCCTTGTCATCACAATGCTCCATGCCCACTCTCATCACAATAATCCATGAAACATTTCAGACCAAATTTCTATACCCTTCTCATCACAATGCTCCATTACCCCTGTCATAACAATGCACCATGACACCTGCCATCACAATGCACCATGACACCTGCCATCACAATGATCCACGGCCTAATCATCACAAGGTTCCATGATAATTCTCATCACAATGCTCAAGACCCCTGATATCACAATGCTCCATGCCCTTGTCATCACAATGCTCCAAGACCCTTGTCATCACAATGCTCCATGCCCCATTTCATCTCAATGCTCCCTGAAATCTGTCATCACAATGCTCCAAGACCCTTGTAGTCACAATGCTCCATGCCCCTTTTCATCTCAATGCTCCATGAACCCTGTCATCACAATGCACCATTCCCATCATCATAATGCTTCAGGCTATTGTCTTCACAATGAAATCAATATTCTGCATGACCTCTGTCATCATAATGCTCCAAACCCTTGTGATCACAATGTTGCATAACACGTATCATCACAACACCCCATGACGCTCATCATCACAATTATCCATGGTCTTCTCATCACAATGCTCCATGATCTTTGTCATCACAATGCTCAATACACTTGGCATCACAATGCTCCCTGACCCTTGTCGTCTGTATGCTCCTTGAACCCTGTCATGACAAGTTTCCATGCATTTTTCATCACAATGATCCATGACCATTTCATCACAATGCTCCAAGTTCCCTGTAATCACAATGCTCCATGCCGTTGTCATCACAAAACACCATGACGCATGTCATCAGAATGCTCCATGGCCTTCTTATCACAATGCTCTATGCCCTAGTCATAACAATGCTCCAAGACCCCTGTAATCACAATGCTCCATGCCCCTTTTTATCAGAATGCTCCATGAGACTTGTCATCACAAGTCTCCATGGTCTTCTCATCACAATGTTCCAGGACCTTGACATCACCATGATCCATTCCCTTGTCATCACAATGCTCCAAAACCCCTGTCATCACAATAATCCATGAACATTTTCAGCCCAATGCTCCACGACCTTCTCATCACAATGCTCCATTGCCAATATCATCACAATGCTCCATGACCACTGTCATCACAACACTCCATGACACCTGACAACACAATGATCCAGGACTCTTGTAATCACAATGCTCCATTAACTTGTCGTCACAATGCTACATGACACCTGTCATCACAACTCTCCATGAAGATTTTCAGCCCAGTGCTCCATGACCCTTGTCATCACAATGATCCATGCCCTTGTCAGCCCAATGCTCCATGACCCCTGTATTCACAATGCTCCTTGACGCTTGTCCTCACAGTGCTCCATGACACATGTCATCACAATGCTCCATGCCTTTGTCAGCAAAATGCTACATGACCTTGTCATTACAATGCTCTATGCGCTAGTCATCACAATACTCCATTTCCATTGTCATCAAAATCCTCCATGAACTTTGGGATCACATTGCTTCATGCTCTTGTCATCACAATGCTCCATGCTCCTTGAAATCAAAATGATCCATGACCTCTGTCATCACAATGCTCCAAACTCTTGTGATCACAATGTTCCATAACACTTGTCATCACAACGCTCCATGATGCCTGTCATCACAATACTCCATGCCCTTTTCATCGCAATGCTCCATGACCTTTGTAACCACAATTCTCAATACACTTGTCATCACAATGCTCCCTGACACTTGTCATCAGAATGCTCCTTGAAACCTGTCACAAAAAGGCTCCATGCCTTTTTCATCACAATGCCCCATGCCATTTTCATCACAATGATCCATGCCATTGTCATCAAGATACTCCACAAGCTTGTCATCAGAATGCTCCATGACCCTTGTCATCACAATTCTCCATGCACTTGTCAGCACAATGCTCCCTGACCCTTGTCATCACAATGCTCCAAGCCATTGTCATCACAATGCTCCCTTACCTTTGTCATCAGAATCCTCCCTGACACTTGGCATCACAATGCTCCATACCTTCCTCATCACAATGGGCAATTACATATGTGATCACAATGCTCCCTGACACCTGTCTTCACAATACGGCATGACCTGTTCATCACAATGCTCCATGCCCTTGTCATCACAGTGTGCCATTCCAACTCTCATCGCAATACTCCATGAAAGTTATTAGACCAATGTTCCATGCCCTTGTCATCACAATGCTCCATGCCCTTGCTATCACAATGCTCAATGACCCCTGTCATCACAATGCTCCGTGACTCCAGTCATCACAATGCTTCATGACCTTTGTCATCACAATGGTCCATGCCCTCGTCATCAACAGTCTCTGTGACCTTTTTAACCACAGTGCTCCATGATCTTTTCGTCACAATGCTCTTTGACCCTTGTCATCATAATGCTCTATGCCTTTCTCAGCACAATGCTCCATGACCCTTGTCATCACAATGCTCCATGCGCTTGTCAGCCCAATGCTCCATGACACATGTCATCACAATGCACCATGCGCTTGTCATCACAGTGCTCCACAACATTGTCATCACAATGCTCCATAAAATTTGTCATCACAATGCTCCATGCACTTCTCATCAAAATGCTCTCTCACCACTGATATCACAATGCTACATCACTATTTGTCACAATACTCCCTCACACCTGTCATCACAATGTTCCATGACTCCTGTCATCACAATGCTACATGCACTTATCATCACAATGTTCGATGACCCCTGAAATCACAATGTTCCATAACACCTGTCATCAAAATGTTCCATGACACTTTTCATCAAATTGCTCCATGACCCTGTCATCACAATGCTCCCTGCCCTTCTCATCACAATTCACAACGCCCTTGCCATCAAAATGCTCCATGACCTTTGTCATCACAAAGATCCATGACCCTTGGCATCACAATGCTCCATGTCATTGTCATCACAGTGCTCCATGAACGCTCTCATCACATTGCTCCATGCCCTTGTCTTCACATAGCTCCATGACACATGTCATCAGAATGCTCCATGGCCTTAACATCACAATGCTCCAAGCCCTGGCCATCACAATGCTCCATTACCCCTGTCATAACAATGCTCCATGACCCCTGCCATCACGATGTTCCATGACCTTGTCATCACAAGGCTCCATGACCCTTCTCATCACAATGCTCCAAGAACACTGTAATCACAATGCTCTATGCCCCTTTTCATCTCAATGATGCTTGAACCCTGTCATCACAATGCACTATGCCCATCATCATAATGCGTCATGCTATTGTCATAACAACGAAATCAAAATGTTCCATGACCTCTGTCATAACAATGCTCCAAACCCTTGTGATCACAATATTCCATAACACTTGTCATCACAATGCCCCAGTATGCTCGTCCTCACAATTATCCATGGTCTTCTCATCACAATGCTCCATGACCTTCGTCATCACAATGCTCAATACACTTGTCATCAACATGCTCCCTGACACTTGTTGTCTGTATGCTCCTTGAACCCTGTCATGACAAGGCTCCATGCCTTTTTCATCACAATGATCCATGCCCTTTTCATCACAATGCTCCAAGTCCCATGTAATCACAATGGTCCATGCCATTGTCATCACAAAGCTCAATGACGCATGACATCAGAATGCTCCTTGGTCTTCTCCTCACAATGCTCCATGCCCTTGTCTTCACAATGTTCCAAGACCCCTGTAATCACAATGCTCCTTTCCCCTTTTAATCAGTATGCTCCATGAGAATTGTCATCACAAGGCTCCATGGTTTTGTCATCACAATGCTCCAGGACCTTGTCATCACAATGCTTCACGACATTGTCATCAAAATTTTCAATGGCCCTTGTCATCATAATGCTCCAAACCCTAATCATCACAATGCTCCATTATATTTGTCATCACAATCCTCCATCACATTTGGTATCACAAAGCTCCATGCCATTGTCATCGCCATGGACCATGACATATGTCATCACAATGCTCCCTGACACCTGTCTTCACAATACTCCATGACCTTATCATCACAATGCTCCATGCCCTTTTCATCACAATGCACCATGCCCACTCTCATCACAATAATCTATGAAACTTGTCAGACCAATGCTCCATGCCACTGTCATCACAATGCTCCATGCCCTTGTCATCACAATGCTCCATGACCCCTGTCATCACAATGCTCCATGACTCCAGTCATCCCAATGCTTCATGACCTTTGTCATCACAATGGTCCATGCCCTCGTCATCAACAGTCTCTGTGACCTTTTTAACCACAATGCTCCATGAAATTTTCATCACAATGCTCTTTGACCCTTGTCATCACAATGCTCTATGCCTTTCTCAGCACAATGCTCCATGACCCTTGTCATCACAATGCTCCATGCGCTTGTCATCATAATGCTCCATGACACATGTCATCACAGTGCACCATGCGCTTGTCATCACAGTGCTCCACAACATTGTCATCACAATGCTCCATAAAATTTGTCTTCACAATGCTCCATGCATTTCTCAAAATGCTCTCTCACCACTGATATCACAATGCTACATCACTATTTGTCACAATACTCCCTCACCCCTGTCATCACATGTTCCATGCCTCCTGTCATCACAATGCTTCATGCACTTATCATCACAATGTTCGATGATCCCTAAAATCACAATGTTCCATAACACCTGTCATCAAAATGTTCCATGACACTTTTCATCAAATTGCTCCATGACCCTGTCATCAGAATGCTCCCTGCCCTTCTCATCACAATGCACAACGCCCTTGCCATCAAAATGCTCCATGACTTTTATCATCAAAAAGATCCATGACCCTTGGCATCACAATGCTCCATGTCATTGTCATCACAATGCTCCATGAACGCTCTCATCACATTGCTCCATGCCCTTGTCTTCACATAGCTCCATGACACATGTCACCAGAATGCTCCATGGCCTTCTCATCACAATGCTCCAAGCCCTTGCCATCACAATGCTCCACTACCCCTGTCATAACAATGCTACATGACCCCTGCCATCACAATGCTCCATGCCCTTGTCATCACAATGCTCCAAGACCCTTGTCATCACAATGCTCCATGCCCCATTTCATCTCAATGCTCCATGAAATCTGTCATCACAATGCTCCAAGACCCTTGTAATCACAATGCTCCATGCCCCTTTTCATCTCAATGCTCCATGAACCCTGTCATCACACTGCTCCATGCCCATCATCATAATGCTTCAGTCTATTGTCATCACAATGAAATCAATATTCTGCATGACCTGTGTCATCATAATGCTCCAAAGCCTTGTGATTACAATGTTGCATAACACGTATCATCACAACACCCCATGACGCTCATCATCACTATTATCCATGGTCTTCTCATCACAATGTTCCATGATCTTTGTCATCACAATGCTCAATACACTTGTCATCACAATGCTCCCTGACCCTTGTCGTCAGTATGCTCCTTGAACCCTGTCATGACAAGTTTCCATGCATTTTTCATCACAATGATCCATGACGATTTCATCACAATGCTCCAAGGTCCCTGTAATAACAATGCTCCATGCACTTGTCATCACAAACCTCCATGACGCATGTCATCAGAATGCTCCATGGCCTTCTCTTCACAATGCTCTATGCCCTAGTCATAACAATGCTCCAAGACCCATGTAATCACAATGCACCATGCCCCTTTTCATCAGAATGCTCCATGAGACTTTCCATCACAAGTCTCCATGATCTTCACATCACAATGTTCCAGGACTTTGACATCACCATGATCCATTCCCTTGTCATCACAATGCTCCATGACCCCTGTCATCACAATACTCCATGCCCTTTTCATCACAATGCTCCATGACCTTTGTCCCCACAATTCTCAATACACATGTCATCACAATGCTCCCTGACACTTGTCATCAGAATGCCCCTTGAAACCTGTCACGAAAAGGCTCCATGCCTTTTTCATCACAATGCCCCATGCCATTTTCATCAAAATGCTCCAGGCCATTGTCATCAAAATATTCCACAAGCTTGTCATCAGAATGCTCCATGACCATTGTCATCACAATTCTCCATGCACTTGTCAGCACAATGCTCCCTGACCGTTGTCATCACAATGCTCCAAGCCATTGTCGTCACAATGCTCCATTACCTTTGTCATCAGAATCCTCCCTGACACTTGGCATCACAATGCTCCATGCCATCCTCATCACAATGGGCCATTACATATGTGATCACAATGCTCCCTGACACCTGTCTTCACAATGCTCCATGACCTTATCATCACAATGCTCCATGCCCTTGTCATCACAATGCACCATGCCCACTCTCATCACAATAATCTATGAAACTTGTCAGACCAAAGTTCCATGCCACTGTCATCACAATGCTCCATGCCCTTGTCATCACAATGCTCCATGACCCCTGTCATCACAATGCTCCGTGACTCCAGTCATCACAATGCTTCATAAAGTTTGTCATCACAGTGGTCCATGCCCGCGTCATCACAAGGCTCTTTGACCTTTGTAACCACAATGCTCCATGAACTTTTCATCACAATTCTCTGAGAAACTTGTCATCACAATGCTCCATGTCTTTGTCAGAACAATGCTCCATGACCATTGTCATCACAATGTGCCACGCGCATTTCATCACAACGTTCCAAACCTTGTCATTGCAATGCTCCATAAACCTTGTAATCACAATGGTCCATGCACTTCTCATCAAAATGCTCTCTCACCAGAGATATCACAATGTTCCATCACTAGTCATCACAATACACCCTCATCCTTGTAATCACAATGTTCCATGACATTGTCATCACAAAGCTACATCGCCTTATCATCACAATGTTCCATGACCACTGCCATCACAATATTCCATCAGCCCTGTCATCAAAATGATCCATGACCCTTTCCATCCCAAAGCTCCAAGACCCCTGCCATCACAATGTTCTATAAGCACTGCCATCAAAATGTTCCATTACACTTTTTATCAAATTGCTGCATGACCCCGTCATCAAAATGCTCCCTGCCCTTCTCATAAAAATGCTCCATGACTTGTCATCACAAAGCTCCAAGACCCGTGGCATCACAATGCGCCATGTCATTGTCATCACAATGCTCCATGAACCCTCTCATCACATTGCTCCATGCCCTTGTCATCACACAGCTCCATGACACTTGTCATCACAATGCTCGATGCCCTTCTCATCACAATGCCCCATGCCCTTGTCATTACGATCCTGCATGACCCATGTATCACAGTGTTCCGTGCCCTTGTCATCACAATGCTCCATGACCCAAGTCAACACAATGCTCCATGAATATTGTCAGCCCAATGCTCCATGACCTTCTCATCACAATGCTCC
This sequence comes from Mesoplodon densirostris, assembly GCF_025265405.1. Taxonomy (NCBI): domain Eukaryota; kingdom Metazoa; phylum Chordata; class Mammalia; order Artiodactyla; family Ziphiidae; genus Mesoplodon; species Mesoplodon densirostris. The sequence continues at coordinate 7,467,420 of NW_026778195.1, read as the reverse complement.
ATGAGCAATATCATCACAATTCTCCATGACCACTGTCATCACAACACTCCATGACACCTGACAACACAATGATCCGGGACTCTTGTCATCACAATGCTCCATTAACTTGTCGTCACAATGCTACATGACACCTGTCATCACAACTCTCCATGAACATTTTCAGCCCAGTGCTCCATGACCCTTGTCATCACAATGATCCATGCCCTTGTCAGCCCAATGCTCCATGACCCCTGTATTCACAATGCTCCTTGACGCTTGTCCTCACAGTGCTCCATGACACATGTCATCACAATGCTCCATGCCTTTGTCAGCAAAATGCTACATGACCTTGTCATTACAATGCTCTATGCGCTTGTCATCACAATACTCCATCTCCATTGTCATCAAAATCCTCCATGAACTTTGGGATCACATTGCTTCATGCTCTTGTCATCACAATGCTCCATGCTCCTTGAAATCAAAATGATCCATGACCTCTGTCATCACAATGCTCCAAACCCTTGTGATCACAATGTTCCATAACACTTGTCATCACAACGCTCCATGATGCCTGTCATCACAATACTCCATGCCCTTTTCATCGCAATGCTCCATGACCTTTGTAACCACAATTCTCAATACACTTGTCATCACAATGCTCCCTGACACTTGTCATCAGAATGCTCCTTGAACCCTGTCACAAAAAGGCTCCATGCCTTTTTCATCACAATGCCCCATGCCATTTTCATCACAATGATCCATGCCATTGTCATCAAGATACTCCACAAGCTTGTCATCAGAATGCTCCATGACCCTTGTCATCACAATTCTCCATGCACTTGTCAGCACAATGCTCCCTGACCCTTGTCATCACAATGCTCCAAGCCATTGTCATCACAATGCTCCCTTACCTTTGTCATCAGAATCCTCCCTGACACTTGGCATCACAATGCTCCATACCTTCCTCATCACAATGGGCCATTACATATGTGATCACAATGCTCCCTGACACCTGTCTTCACAATACGGCATGACCTGTTCATCACAATGCTCCATGCCCTTGTCATCACAGTGTGCCATTCCAACTCTCATCGCAATACTCCATGAAAGTTATTAGACCAATGTTCCATGCCCTTGTCATCACAATGCTCCATGCCCTTGCTATCACAATGCTCAATGACCCCTGTCATCACAATGCTCCGTGACTCCAGTCATCACAATGCTTCATGACCTTTGTCATTACAATGGTCCATGCCCTCGTCATCAACAGTCTCTGTGACCTTTTTAACCACAGTGCTCCATGATCTTTTCGTCACAATGCTCTTTGACCCTTGTCATCATAATGCTCTATGCCTTTCTCAGCACAATGCTCCATGACCCTTGTCATCACAATGCTCCATGCGCTTGTCAGCCCAATGCTCCATGACACATGTCATCACAATGCACCATGCGCTTGTCATCACAGTGCTCCACAACATTGTCATCACAATGCTCCATAAAATTTGTCATCACAATGCTCCATGCACTTCTCATCAAAATGCTCTCTCACCACTGATATCACAATGCTACATCACTATTTGTCACAATACTCCCTCACACCTGTCATCACAATGTTCCATGACTCCTGTCATCACAATGCTACATGCACTTATCATCACAATGTTCGATGACCCCTGAAATCACAATGTTCCATAACACCTGTCATCAAAATGTTCCATGACACTTTTCATCAAATTGCTCCATGACCCTGTCATCACAATGCTCCCTGCCCTTCTCATCACAATTCACAACGCCCTTGCCATCAAAATGCTCCATGACCTTTGTCATCACAAAGATCCATGACCCTTGGCATCACAATGCTCCATGTCATTGTCATCACAGTGCTCCATGAACGCTCTCATCACATTGCTCCATGCCCTTGTCTTCACATAGCTCCATGACACATGTCATCAGAATGCTCCATGGCCTTCTCATCACAATGCTCCAAGCCCTGGCCATCACAATGCTCCATTACCCCTGTCATAACAATGCTCCATGACCCCTGCCATCACGATGTTCCATGACCTTGTCATCACAAGGCTCCATGACCCTTCTCATCACAATGCTCCAAGAACACTGTAATCACAATGCTCTATGCCCCTTTTCATCTCAATGATCCTTGAACCCTGTCATCACAATGCACTATGCCCATCATCATAATGCGTCATGCTATTGTCATAACAACGAAATCAAAATGTTCCATGACCTCTGTCATAACAATGCTCCAAACCCTTGTGATCACAATATTCCATAACACTTGTCATCACAATGCCCCAGTATGCTCGTCCTCACAATTATCCATGGTCTTCTCATCACAATGCTCCATGACCTTCGTCATCACAATGCTCAATACACTTGTCATCAACATGCTCCCTGACACTTGTTGTCTGTATGCTCCTTGAACCCTGTCATGCCAAGGCTCCATGCCTTTTTCATCACAATGATCCATGCCCTTTTCATCACAATGCTCCAAGTCCCATGTAATCACAATGGTCCATGCCATTGTCATCACAAAGCTCAATGACGCATGACATCAGAATGCTCCTTGGTCTTCTCCTCACAATGCTCCATGCCCTTGTCTTCACAATGTTCCAAGACCCCTGTAATCACAATGCTCCTTTCCCCTTTTAATCAGTATGCTCCATGAGAATTGTCATCACAAGGCTCCATGGTTTTGTCATCACAATGCTCCAGGACCTTGTCATCACAATGCTTCACGACATTGTCATCAAAATTTTCAATGGCCCTTGTCATCATAATGCTCCAAACCCTAATCATCACAATGCTCCATTATATTTGTCATCACAATCCTCCATCACATTTGGTATCACAAAGCTCCATGCCATTGTCATCGCCATGGACCATGACATATGTCATCACAATGCTCCCTGACACCTGTCTTCACAATACTCCATGACCTTATCATCACAATGCTCCATGCCCTTTTCATCACAATGCACCATGCCCACTCTCATCACAATAATCTGTGAAACTTGTCAGACCAATGCTCCATGCCACTGTCATCACAATGCTCCATGCCCTTGTCATCACAATGCTCCATGACCCCTGTCATCACAATGCTCCATGACTCCAGTCATCCCAATGCTTCATGACCTTTGTCATCACAATGGTCCATGCCCTCGTCATCAACAGTCTCTGTGACCTTTTTAACCACAATGCTCCATGAAATTTTCATCACAATGCTCTTTGACCCTTGTCATCACAATGCTCTATGCCTTTCTCAGCACAATGCTCCATGACCCTTGTCATCACAATGCTCCATGCGCTTGTCATCATAATGCTCCATGACACATGTCATCACAGTGCACCATGCGCTTGTCATCACAGTGCTCCACAACATTGTCATCACAATGCTCCATAAAATTTGTCTTCACAATGCTCCATGCATTTCTCAAAATGCTCTCTCACCACTGATATCACAATGCTACATCACTATTTGTCACAATACTCCCTCACCCCTGTCATCACATGTTCCATGCCTCCTGTCATCACAATGCTTCATGCACTTATCATCACAATGTTCGATGATCCCTAAAATCACAATGTTCCATAACACCTGTCATCAAAATGTTCCATGACACTTTTCATCAAATTGCTCCATGACCCTGTCATCAGAATGCTCCCTGCCCTTCTCATCACAATGCACAACGCCCTTGCCATCAAAATGCTCCATGACCTTTATCATCAAAAAGATCCATGACCCTTGGCATCACAATGCTCCATGTCATTGTCATCACAATGCTCCATGAACGCTCTCATCACATTGCTCCATGCCCTTGTCTTCACATAGCTCCATGACACATGTCACCAGAATGCTCCATGGCCTTCTCATCACAATGCTCCAAGCCCTTGCCATCACAATGCTCCACTACCCCTGTCATAACAATGCTACATGACCCCTGCCATCACAATGCTCCATGCCCTTGTCATCACAATGCTCCAAGACCCTTGTCATCACAATGCTCCATGCCCCATTTCATCTCAATGCTCCATGAAATCTGTCATCACAATGCTCCAAGACCCTTGTAATCACAATGCTCCATGCCCCTTTTCATCTCAATGCTCCATGAACCCTGTCATCACACTGCTCCATGCCCATCATCATAATGCTTCAGTCTATTGTCATCACAATGAAATCAATATTCTGCATGACCTGTGTCATCATAATGCTCCAAAGCCTTGTGATTACAATGTTGCATAACACGTATCATCACAACACCCCATGACGCTCATCATCACTATTATCCATGGTCTTCTCATCACAATGTTCCATGATCTTTGTCATCACAATGCTCAATACACTTGTCATCACAATGCTCCCTGACCCTTGTCGTCAGTATGCTCCTTGAACCCTGTCATGACAAGTTTCCATGCATTTTTCATCACAATGATCCATGACGATTTCATCACAATGCTCCAAGGTCCCTGTAATAACAATGCTCCATGCACTTGTCATCACAAACCTCCATGACGCATGTCATCAGAATGCTCCATGGCCTTCTCTTCACAATGCTCTATGCCCTAGTCATAACAATGCTCCAAGACCCATGTAATCACAATGCACCATGCCCCTTTTCATCAGAATGCTCCATGAGACTTTCCATCACAAGTCTCCATGATCTTCACATCACAATGTTCCAGGACTTTGACATCACCATGATCCATTCCCTTGTCATCACAATGCTCCATGACCCCTGTCATCACAATACTCCATGCCCTTTTCATCACAATGCTCCATGACCTTTGTCCCCACAATTCTCAATACACATGTCATCACAATGCTCCCTGACACTTGTCATCAGAATGCCCCTTGAAACCTGTCACGAAAAGGCTCCATGCCTTTTTCATCACAATGCCCCATGCCATTTTCATCAAAATGCTCCAGGCCATTGTCATCAAAATATTCCACAAGCTTGTCATCAGAATGCTCCATGACCATTGTCATCACAATTCTCCATGCACTTGTCAGCACAATGCTCCCTGACCGTTGTCATCACAATGCTCCAAGCCATTGTCATCACAATGCTCCATTACCTTTGTCATCAGAATCCTCCCTGACACTTGGCATCACAATGCTCCATGCCATCCTCATCACAATGGGCCATTACATATGTGATCACAATGCTCCCTGACACCTGTCTTCACAATGCTCCATGACCTTATCATCACAATGCTCCATGCCCTTGTCATCACAATGCACCATGCCCACTCTCATCACAATAATCTATGAAACTTGTCAGACCAAAGTTCCATGCCACTGTCATCACAATGCTCCATGCCCTTGTCATCACAATGCTCCATGACCCCTGTCATCACAATGCTCCGTGACTCCAGTCATCACAATGCTTCATAAAGTTTGTCATCACAGTGGTCCATGCCCGCGTCATCACAAGGCTCTTTGACCTTTGTAACCACAATGCTCCATGAACTTTTCATCACAATTCTCTGAGAAACTTGTCATCACAATGCTCCATGTCTTTGTCAGAACAATGCTCCATGACCATTGTCATCACAATGTGCCACGTGCATTTCATCACAACGTTCCAAACCTTGTCATTGCAATGCTCCATAAACCTTGTAATCACAATGGTCCATGCACTTCTCATCAAAATGCTCTCTCACCAGAGATATCACAATGTTCCATCACTAGTCATCACAATACACCCTCATCCTTGTAATCACAATGTTCCATGACATTGTCATCACAAAGCTACATCGCCTTATCATCACAATGTTCCATGACCACTGCCATCACAATATTCCATCAGCCCTGTCATCAAAATGATCCATGACCCTTTCCATCCCAAAGCTCCAAGACCCCTGCCATCACAATGTTCTATAAGCACTGCCATCAAAATGTTCCATTACACTTTTTATCAAATTGCTGCATGACCCCGTCATCAAAATGCTCCCTGCCCTTCTCATAAAAATGCTCCATGACTTGTCATCACAAAGCTCCAAGACCCGTGGCATCACAATGCGCCATGTCATTGTCATCACAATGCTCCATGAACCCTCTCATCACATTGCTCCATGCCCTTGTCATCACACAGCTCCATGACACTTGTCATCACAATGCTCGATGCCCTTCTCATCACAATGCCCCATGCCCTTGTCATTACGATCCTGCATGACCCATGTATCACAGTGTTCCGTGCCCTTGTCATCACAATGCTCCATGACCCAAGTCAACACAATGCTCCATGAATATTGTCAGCCCAATGCTCCATGACCTTCTCATCACAATGCTCCATGAGCAATATCATCACAATTCTCCATGACCACTGTCATCACAACACTCCATGAAACCTGACAACACAATGATCTGGGACTCTTGTCATCACAAAGCTCCAAGACCCCTGTAATCACAGTGCTCCATGACCCCTGTCATCACAATACTCCATGACCATTTTCAGCCCCATGTTCCAGGACCCTTGTCATCACAATGATCCAAGACACATTTAATCACAATGCTCCATGCCCTTGTCATCACAAAACTCCATGACGCATGTCATCAGAATATTCCATGGCCTTCGCCTCACAATGCTCCATGCCCTTGTCATCACAATGCTTCAAGACCCCCGTAATCACAATGCTCCATGCCCCTTTTCATAAGAATGCTCCATTAGACTTGTCATCACAAGTCTCCATGATCATCTCATCACAATGCTCCAAGACCTTGTCATCAACATGCTCCATTCCCTTGTCATCACAATGCTCCATGACCCATGTAATCACAATACTCCATGAATATTTTCAGCCAAATGCTCCATGACCCTTGTCATCACAATGATCCATGCCATTGTCATCCCAATGTTCCATGACCCATGTATTCACAAAGCTCCGTGCCGCTTGTCATCACAGTGCTCCATGTCACCTGTCATCACAATGCTCCATGCCTTTGTCAGCAAAATGCTACATGACCTTGTCATTACAATGCTCTATGAGCTTGTCATCACAATACTCCATTACCATTGTCATCACAATCCTCCATGAACCTTGGGATCACATTGCTTCATGTCCTTGTCATCACATTGTTCCATGCTCCTTGAAATCAAAATGATCAATGACCTCTGTCATCACAATGCTCCAAACCCTTGTGATCACAATGTTCCATAACACTTGTCATCACAACTCTCCATGATGCCTGTCATCACAATACTCCATGCCCTTTTCATCACAATGCTCCATGACCTTTGTCATCACAATTCTCAACACACTTATTGTCACAATGCTCCCTGACACTTGTCGTCAGAATGCTCCTTGAACCCTGTCACAAAATGTCTCCATGCCTTTTTCATCACAAAGCCCAATGCCGTTTTCATCCCAATGCTCCATGCCATTGTCATCAAAATACTCTACAAGTTTGTCATCAGAATCCTCCCTGACCCTTGTCATCACAATTCTCCATGCACTTGTCAGCACAATGCTCCCTGACACTTGTCATCACAATGCTCCAAGCCATTGTCATCACAATGCTCCATTACCTTTGTCATCAGAATCCTCCATGACACTTGGCATCACAATGCTCCATGTCATTGTCATCACAATGGGCCATTACATATGTCATCACAATGCTTCCTGACACCTCTCTTCACAATACTGCATGACCTGGTCATCAAAATGCTCCATGCCCTTGTCATCACAATGCGCCATTCCAACTGTCATCACAATAATCCATGAAACTTATTAGACCAATGCTCCATGCGCTTGTCATCACAATGCTCCATGCCCTTGTTATCACAATGTTCCAAGACCACTGTAATCAGAATGCTCCATGCCCCTTTTCATCAGTATGCTCCATGAGACTTGTCATCACAAGGCTCCATGGTTTTGTCATCACAGTGCTCCAGGACCTTGTCATCACAATGCTTCACGACTTTGTCATGAAAATTCTCAATGGCCCTAGTCATCATAATGCTCCAAGCCCTAGTCATCACAATGCTCCATTATATTTGTCATCACAATCCTCCATTACATTTTCATCACAATGCTCCCTGCCATTGTCATCGCAATGGAACAGGACATATGTCATCACAATGCTCCCTGACACCTGTCTTCACAATATTCCATGCCCTTGTCATCACAATGCTCCATGCCCTTGTCATCACAATGCACCATGTCCACTGTCATCACAATAATCTATGAAACTTGTCAGACCAGTGCTCCATGCCCCTGTCTTCACAATGCTCCATGCCCTTTTCATCACAATGCTCCAAGAACCCTTACATCACAATGCTCCTTGACTCCAGTCATCAAAATGCTTCATAACATTTGTCATCACAACGGTCCATTCCCGCCTCATCAGAAGGCTCTGTGACGTTTGTAACCAGAATGCTCCATGAACTTTTCATCACAATGCTCCTTGACCCATGTCATCACAATGCTCCAAGATCCATGTAATCACAATGCTCCATGCCCTTGTCATCACAAAGCTCCATGACGCATGTCATCAGAATGTTCCATGGTCTTCTCCTCACAATGCTCCATGCCCTTGTCATCACAATGCTCGAAGACTCCAGTAATCACAATGTTCCATTCCCTTTTTCATCAGAATGCTCCATTAGATTTGTCATCACAAGTCTCCATGGTCATCTCCTCACAATGCTCCAAGACCTTGTCATCACCATGCTCCATTCCCTTGTCATCAAAATGCTCCATGACCCCTGTCATCACAATACTCCATGAACATTTTCAGCCCAATTCTCTATGACCTTCTCATCACAATGCTCCATGACCAATATCATCACAATGCTCCATGACCACTGTCATCACAACACTCCATGACACCTGACAACACAATGATCCGTGACTCTTGTCATCACAATGCTCCAAGACCCCTGTCATCACAATACTCCATGAACATTTTCAGCCCAATGCTCCATGACCCTTGTCATCACAATGATCCATGCCCATGTTATCCCAATGTTCCATGACCCATGTATTCACAATGCTCCATGACGCTTGTCATCACAGTGCTCCATGACACCTGTCATCACAATGCTCCATGCCTTTGTCAGCAAAATGCTACATGACCTTGTCATTACAATGCTCTATGCACTTGTCATCACAATATTCCATTTCCATTGTCATCACAATCCTCCATGAACTTTGGGATCACATTGCTTCATGCCCTTGTCATCACAATGCTCCATGCTCCTTGAAATCAAAATTATCCATGACCTCTGTCATCACAATGCTCCAAACCCTTGTGATCACAATGTTCCATAACACTTGTCCTCACAACGCTCCATGATGCCTGTCATCACAATAATCCATGCCCTTTCATCACAATGCTCCATGAACTTTGTCATCACAATTCTCAATACACTTGTCATCACAATGCTCCCTGACACTTGTCGTCAGAATGCTCCTTGAACTCTGTCACGAAAAGGCTCCATGCCTTTTTCATCACAAAGCCCCATGCCCTTTTCATCCCAATGCTCCATGCCATAGTCATCAAAATACTCCACAAGCTTGTCATCAGAATGCTCCATGACCCTTGTCATCACAATTCTCCATGCACTTGTCAGCACAATGCTCCCTGACACTTGTCATCACAATGCTCCAAGCCATTGTCATCACAATGCTCCATTACCTTTGTGATCAGAATCCTCAATGGAAGTTTGCATCACAATGCTCCATGCCATTGTGATCACAATGGGCCATTACATATGTCATCACAAAGCTCCCTGACACCTCTCTTTACAATACTGCATTACCTGGTCATCACAATGCTCCCTGCCGTTCTCATCACAATGCACCACACCCTTGTCATCAAAATGCTCCATGAACTTTGTCATCACAAAGCTCCATGACCCTTGGCATCACAGTGCTCCATGTCATTGTCATCACAATGCTCCATGAACCCTCTCATCACATTGCTCCATGCCCTTGTCATCACAAAGCTCCATGGCACTTGTCATCACAATGCTCGATGCCGTTCTCATCACAATGCTCCATGCCCTTGTCATTACAATCCTCCATGACCCATGTATCACAGTGTACCATGCCGTTGTCATCACAATGCGCCATGCCCACTCTCATCACAATAATCCATGAAATATTTCAGACCAATGCTCAATGCACTTCTCATCACAATGCTCCATTACCTCTGTCATAAGAAGCTCCATGACCCCTGCCATCACAATGTTCCACGGCCTTGTCATCACAAGGCTCCAGGACCCTTGTCAGCACAATGCTCCAAGACCCATGTAATCACAATGCTCCATGCCCTTGTCATCACAAAGCTCCATGACGCATGTCATCACAATGTTCCATGGCCTTCGCCTCACAATGCTCCATGCCCTTGTCATCACAATGCTTCAAGACCCCCGTAATCACAATGCTCCATGCCCCTTTTCATAAGAATGCTCCATTAGACTTGTCATCACAAGTCTCCATGGTCATCTAATCACAATGCTCCAAGACCTAGTCATCAACATGCTCCATTCCCTTGTCATCACAATGCTCCATGACCCCTGTCATCACAATACTCCATGCACATTTTCATCCCAATGCTCCATGACCCTTGTCATCACAATGATCCATGACCTTGTCATCACAAAGCTCCATGCACTTGTCAGCACAATGCTCCCTGATCCTTGTCATCACAATGCTCCAAACCATTGTCACCACAATGCTCCATTACCTTTGTCATCAGAATACTCCATGACACTTGGCATCACAATGCTCCATGCCATTGTCATCACAATGCTCCATGACCCCTGTCATCACAATGCTCCGTGACTACAGTCATCACAATGCTTCATAACGTTTGTCATCACAACAATCCATGCCCGCATCTTCACAAGGCTCTGTGACCTTTGTAACCACAATCCTCCATGAACTTTTCATCACAATGCTCCGTGACCCTTGTCATCACAATGCTCCAGGCCTTTGTCAGAACAATGCTCCATGACCCTTGCCATCAAATTGTGCCATGCGCTTTTCACCACAATGATCCACAACCTTGTCATCGCTATGCTCCATAAACCTTGTAATCACAATGCTCCATGCACTTCTCATCCAAATACTCTCTCACCTGAGATATCACAATGTTCCATCACTAGTCATCACAATCCTCCCTCACCCCTGTTATCTCAATGTTCCATGACCCCTGTCATCACAATGCTACATCCCCTTATCAACACAATGTTCCATGACCCCTGACATCACAATGTTCCATAACCCCTGTCATCAAAATGCTCCATGACCCTTTTCATCCCAAAGCTCCATGACCCCTGCCATCACAATGTTCTATAACCCCTGGCATCAAAATGATCCATTACACTTTTCATCAAATTGCTGCATGATCCTGCCATCAAAATGCTCCCTGCCCTTCTCATCACAATGCACCACACACTTGTCATCAAAATGCTCCATGACCTTTGTCATCACAAAGCTCCATGACCCTTGGTATCACAATGCTCCATGTCATTGTCATCACAATGCTCCATGAACCCTCTCATCACATTGCTCCATGTCCTTGTCATCACAAAGCTCCATGACACTTGTCATCACAATGTTCGATGCCATTCTCATCACAATGCTCCATGACCTTGTCATTACAATCCTCCATGACCCATGTATCACAGTGTACCGTGCCCTTGTCATGACAAACCGCCATGCACACTCTCATCACAGTAATTCATGAAATATTTCAGATCAATGCTCAATGCCCTTCTCATCACAATGCTCCGTTACCTCTGTCGTAACAATGCTCCATGACACCTGCCATCATAATATTCCAAGGCCTTGTCATCACAAGGCTCCATGACCCTTGTCATCACAATGCTCCAAGATCCATGTAATCACAATGCTCCATTCCCTTGTCATCACAAAGCTCCATGATGCATGTCATCAGAATGTTCCATGGTCTTCTCCTCACAATGCTCCATGCCTTTTCATCACAAAGCCCCATGCCCTTTTCATCCCAATGCTCCATGCCATTGTCATCAAAATACTCCACAAGCTTGTCATCAGAATGCTCCATGACCCTTGTCATCACAATTCTCCATGCACTTCTCAGCACAATGCTCCCTGACACTTGTCATCACAATGTTCCAAGCCATTGTCATCACAATGCTTCATTACCTTTGTGATCAGAATCCTCACTGGAAGTTTGCATCACAATGCTCCATGCCATTGTCATCACAATGGGCCATTACATATGTCATCACAATGCTCCCTGACACCTCTCTTTACAATACTGCATTACCTGGTCATCACAATTCTCCCTGCCGTTCTCATCACAATGCACCACACCCTTGTCATCAAAATGCTCCATGACCTTTGTCATCACAAAGCTCCATGACCCTTGGCATCACAGTGCTCCATGTCATTGTCATCACAATGCTCCATGAACCCTCTCATCACATTGCTCCATGCCCTTGTCATCACAAAGCTCCATGGCACTTGTCATCACAATGCTCGATGCCCTTCTCATCACAATGCTCCATGCCCTTGTCATTACAATCCTCCATGACCCATGTATCACAGTGTACCGTGCCCTTGTCATCACAATGCGCCATGCCCACTCTCATCACAATAATCCATGAAATATTTCAGACCAATGCTCAATGCACTTCTCATCACAATGCTCCATTACCTCTGTTATAACAAGCTCCATGACCCCTGCCATCACAATGTTCCACGGCCTTGTCATCACAAGGCTCCAGGACCCTTGTCAGCACAATGCTCCAAGACCCATGTAATCACAATGCTCCATGCACTTGTCATCACAAAGCTCCATGACGCATGTCATCACAATGTTCCATGGCCTTCGTCTCTCAATGCTCCATGCCCTTGTCATCACAATGCTTCAAACTCCCGTAATCACAATGCTCCATGCCCCTTTTCATAAGAATGCTCCATTAGACTAGTCATCACAAGTCTCCATGGTCATCTCATCACAGTGCTCCAAGACCTAGTCATCAACATGCTCCATTCCCTTGTCATCACAATGCTCCATGACCCCTGTCATCACAATACTCCATGCACATTTTCAGCCCAATGCTCCATGACCCTTGTCATCACAATGATCCATGCCCTTGTCATCACAAAGCTCCATGCACTTGTCAGCACAATGCTCCCTGATCCTTGTCATCACAATGCTCCAAACCATTGTCACCACAATGCTCCATTACCTTTGTCATCAGAATCCTCCATGACACTTGGCATCACAATGCTCCATGCCATTGTCATCACAATGCTCCATGACCCCTGTCATCACAATGCTCCGTGACTACAGTCATCACAATGCTTCATAACGTTTGTCATCACAAAAATCCATGCCCATGTCATCACAAGTCTCTGTGACCTTTGTAACCACAATGCTCCATGAACTTTTCATCACAATGCTCCGTGACCCTTGTCATCACAATGCTCCATGCCTTTGTCTGAACAATGCTCCTTGACCCTTGTCATCAAATTGTGCCATGCGCTTTTCACCACAATGATCCACAACCTTGTCATCGCTATGCTCCATAAACCTTGTAATCACAATGCTCCATGCACTTCTCATCCAAATACTCTCTCACATGAGATATCACAATGTTCCATCACTAGTCATCACAATCCTCCCTCACCCCTGTTATCACAATGTTCCATGACCCCTGTCATCACAATGCTACATCCCCTTATCAGCACAATGTTCCATGACCCCTGACATCACAATGTTCCATAACCCTTGTCATCAAAATGCTCCATGACCCTTTTCATCCCAAAGCTCCATGACCCCTGGCATCACAATGTTCTATAACCCCTGGCATCAAAATGTTCCATTACACTTTTCATCAAATTGCTGCATGACCCTGTCATCAAAATGCTCCCTGCCCTTCTCATCACAATGCACCACACACTTGCCATCAAAATGCTCCATGACCTTTGTCATCACAAAGCTCCATGACCCATGGCATCACAATGCTCCATGTCATTGTCATCACAATGCTCCATGAACCCTCTCATCACACTGCTCCATGTCCTTGTCATCACAAAGCTCCATGACACTTGTCATCACAATGCTCGATGCCATTCTCATCACAATGCTCCATGACCTTGTCATTACAATCCTCCATGACCCATGTATCACAGTGTACCGTGCCCTTGTCATGACAAACCGCCATGCCCACTCTCATCACAGTAATCCATGAAACATTTCAGATCAATGCTCAATGCCCTTCTCATCACAATGCTCCGTTACCTCTGTCGTAACAATGCTCCATGACACCTGCCATCATAATATTCCACGGCCTTGTCATCACAAGGCTCCATGACCCTTGTCATCATAATGCTCCAAGATCCATGTAATCACAATGCTCCATGCCCTTGTCATCACAAAGCTCCATGACGCATGTCATCAGAATGTTCCATGGTCTTCTCCTCACAATGCTCCATGCCCTTGTCATCACAATGCTCGAAGACTCCAGTAATCACAATGTTCCATTCCCTTTTTCATCAGAATGCTCCATTAGATTTGTCATCACAAGTCTCCATGGTCATCTCCTCACAATGCTCCAAGACCTTGTCATCACCATGCTCCATTCCCTTGTCATCACAATGCTCCATGACCCCTGTCATCACAATACTCCATGAACATTTTCAGCCCAATTCTCTATGACCTTCTCATCACAATGCTCCATGACCAATATCATCACAATGCTCCATGACCACTGTCATCACAACACTCCATGACACCTGACAACACAATGATCCGGGACTCTTGTCATCACAATGCTCCAAGACCCCTGTAATCACAATGCTCCATGACCCCTGTCATCACAATACTCCATGAACATTTTCAGCCAAATGCTCCATGACCCTTGTCATCACAATGATCTATGCCCATGTTATCCCAATGTTCCATGACCCATGTATTCACAATGCTCCATGACGCATGTCATCACAGTGCTCCATGACACCTGTCATCACAATGCTCCATGCCTTTGTCAGCAAAATGCTACATGACCTTGTCATTACAATGCTCTATGCACTTGTCATCACAATACTCCATTTCCATTGTCATCACAATCCTCCATGAACTTTGGGATCACATTGCTTCATGCCCTTGTCATCACAATGCTCCATGCTCCTTGAAATCAAAATGATCCATAACCTCTGTCATCACAATGCTCCAAACCCTTGTGATCACAATGTTCCATAACACTTGTCCTCACAACGCTCCATGATGCCTTTCATCACAATAATCCATGCCCTTTTCATCACAATGCTCCATGACCCTTGTCATAACAATTCTCAATACACTTGTCATCACAATGCTCCCTGACACTTGTCGTCAGAATGCTCCTTGAACCCTGTCACGAAAAGGCTCCATGCCTTTTTCATCACAAAGCCCCATGCCCTTTTCATCCCAATGCTCCATGCCATTGTCATTCAAATACTCCACAAGCTTGTCATCAGAATGCTCCATGACCCTTGTCATCACAATTCTCCATGCACTTGTCATCACAATGCTCCAAACCATTGTCACCACAATGCTCCATTACCTTTGTCATCAGAATACTCCATGACACTTGGCATCACAATGCTCCATGCCATTGTCATCACAATGCTCCATGACCCCTGTCATCACAATGCTCCGTGACTACAGTCATCACAATGCTTCATAATGTTTGTCATCACAACAATCCATGCCCGCGTCATCACAAGGCTCTGTGACCTGTGTAACCACAATGCTCCATGAACTTTTCATCACAATGCTCCGTGACCCTTGTCATCACAATGCTCCAGGCCTTTGTCAGAACAATGCTCCATGACCCTTGTCATCAAATTGTGCCATGCGCTTTTCACCACAATGATCCACAACCTTGTCATCGCTATGCTCCATAAACCTTGTAATCACAATGCTCCATGCACTTCTCATCCAAATACTCTCTCACATGAGATATCACAATGTTCCTTCACTAGTCATCACAATCCTCCCTCACCCCTGTTATCACAATGTTCCATGACCCCTGTCATCACAATGCTACATCCCCTTATCAGCACAATGTTCCATGACCCCTGACATCACAATGTTCCATAACCCCTGTCATCAAAATGCTCCATGACCCTTTTCATCCCAAAGCTCCATGACCCCTGGCATCACAATGTTCTATAACCCCTGGCATCAAAATGTTCCATTACACTTTTCATCAAATTGCTGCATGACCCTGTCATCAAAATGCTCCCTGCCCTTCCCATCACAATGCACCACACACTTGTCATCAAAATGCTCCATGACATTTTTCATCACAAAGCTCCATGACCCTTGGCATCACAATGCTCCATGTCATTTTCATCACAATGCTCCATGAACCCTCTCATCACATTGCTCCATGTCCTTGTCATCACAAAGCTCCATGACACTTGTCATCACAATGCTCGATGCCATTCTCATCACAATGCTCCATGACCTTGTCATTACAATCCTCCATGACCCATGTATCACAGTGTACCGTGCCCTTGTCATGACAAACCGCCATGCCCACTCTCATCACAGTAATCCATGAAACATTTCAGATCAATGCTCAATGCCCTTCTCATCACAATGCTCCGTTACCTCTGTCGTAACAATGCTCCATGACACCTGCCATCATAATATTCCACGGCCTTGTCATCACAAGGCTCCATGACCCTTGTCATCACAATGCTCCAATATCCATGTAATCACAATGCTCCATGCCCTTGTCATCACAAAGCTCCATGACGCATGTCATCAGAATGTTCCATGGTCTTCTCCTCACAATGCTCCATGCCCTTGTCATCACAATGCTCGAAGACTCCAGTAATCACAATTTTCCATTCCCTTTTTCATCAGAATGCTCCATTAGATTTGTCATCACAAGTCTCCATGGTCATCTCCTCACAATGCTCCAAGACCTTGTCATCACCATGCTCCATTCCCTTGTCATCACAATGCTCCATGACCCCTGTCACCACAATACTCCATGAACATTTTCAGCACAATTCTCTATGACCTTCTCATCACAATGCTCCATGACCAATATCATCACAATGCTCCATGACCACTGTCATCACAACACTCCATGACACCTGACAACACAATGATCCGGGACTCTTGTCATCACAATGCTCCAAGACCCCTGTAATCACAATGCTCCATGACCCCTGTCATCACAATACTCCATGAACATTTTCAGCCCAATGCTCCATGACCCTTTTCATCACAATGATCCATGCCCATGTTATCCCAATGTTCCATGACCCATGTATTCACAATGCTCCATGACGCTTGTCATCACAGTGCTCCATGACACCTGTCATCACAATGCTCCATGCCTTTGTCAGCAAAATGCTACATGACCTTGTCATTACAATGCTCTATGCACTTGTCATCACAATACTCCATTTCCATTGTCATCACAATCCTCCATGAACTTTGGGATCACATTGCTTCATGCCCTTGTCATCACAATGCTCCATGCTCCTTGAAATCAAAATGATCCATGACCTCTGTCATCACAATGCTCCAAACCCTTGTGATCACAATGTTCCATAACACTTGTCCTCACAACGCTCCATGATGCCTTTCATCACAATAATCCATGCCCTTTTCATCACAATGCTCCATGACCCTTGTCATAACAATTCTCAATACACTTGTCATCACAATGCTCCCTGACACTTGTCGTCAGAATGCTCCTTGAACCCTGTCACGAAAAGGCTCCATGCCTTTTTCATCACAAAGCCCCATGCCCTTTTCATCCCAATGCTCCATGCCATTGTCATTCAAATACTCCACAAGCTTGTCATCAGAATGCTCCATGACCCTTGTCATCACAATTCTCCATGCACTTGTCATCACAATGCTCCAAACCATTGTCACCACAATGCTCCATTACCTTTGTCATCAGAATACTCCATGACACTTGGCATCACAATGCTCCATGCCATTGTCATCACAATGCTCCATGACCCCTGTCATCACAATGCTCCGTGACTACAGTCATCACAATGCTTCATAACGTTTGTCATCACAACAATCCATGCCCACGTCATCACAAGTCTCTGTGACCTTTGTAACCACAATGCTCCATGAACTTTTCATCACAATGCTCCGTGACCCTTGTCATCACAATGCTCCAGGCCTTTGTCAGAACAATGCTCCATGACCCTTGTCATCAAATTGTGCCATGCGCTTTTCACCACAATGATCCACAACCTTGTCATCGCTATGCTCCATAAACCTTGTAATCACAATGCTCCATGCACTTCTCATCCAAATACTCTCTCACATGAGATATCACAATGTTCCTTCACTAGTCATCACAATCCTCCCTCACCCCTGTTATCACAATGTTCCATGACCCCTGTCATCACAATGCTACATCCCCTTATCAGCACAATGTTCCATGACCCCTGACATCACAATGTTCCATAACCCCTGTCATCAAAATGCTCCATGACCCTTTTCATCCCAAAGCTCCATGACCCCTGGCATCACAATGTTCTATAACCCCTGGCATCAAAATGTTCCATTACACTTTTCATCAAATTGCTGCATGACCCTGTCATCAAAATGCTCCCTGCCCTTCCCATCACAATGCACCACACACTTGTCATCAAAATGCTCCATGACATTTTTCATCACAAAGCTCCATGACCCTTGGCATCACAATGCTCCATGTCATTTTCATCACAATGCTCCATGAACCCTCTCATCACATTGCTCCATGTCCTTGTCATCACAAAGCTCCATGACACTTGTCATCACAATGCTCGATGCCATTCTCATCACAATGCTCCATGACCTTGTCATTACAATCCTCCATGACCCATGTATCACAGTGTACCGTGCCCTTGTCATGACAAACCGCCATGCCCACTCTCATCACAGTAATCCATGAAACATTTCAGATCAATGCTCAATGCCCTTCTCATCACAATGCTCCGTTACCTCTGTCGTAACAATGCTCCATGACACCTGCCATCATAATATTCCACGGCCTTGTCATCACAAGGCTCCATGACCCTTGTCATCACAATGCTCCAATATCCATGTAATCACAATGCTCCATGCCCTTGTCATCACAAAGCTCCATGACGCATGTCATCAGAATGTTCCATGGTCTTCTCCTCACAATGCTCCATGCCCTTGTCATCACAATGCTCGAAGACTCCAGTAATCACAATTTTCCATTCCCTTTTTCATCAGAATGCTCCATTAGATTTGTCATCACAAGTCTCCATGGTCATCTCCTCACAATGCTCCAAGACCTTGTCATCACCATGCTCCATTCCCTTGTCATCACAATGCTCCATGACCCCTGTCACCACAATACTCCATGAACATTTTCAGCACAATTCTCTATGACCTTCTCATCACAATGCTCCATGACCAATATCATCACAATGCTCCATGACCACTGTCATCACAACACTCCATGACACCTGACAACACAATGATCCGGGACTCTTGTCATCACAATGCTCCAAGACCCCTGTAATCACAATGCTCCATGACCCCTGTCATCACAATACTCCATGAACATTTTCAGCCCAATGCTCCATGACCCTTTTCATCACAATGATCCATGCCCATGTTATCCCAATGTTCCATGACCCATGTATTCACAATGCTCCATG
This sequence comes from Mesoplodon densirostris, assembly GCF_025265405.1. NCBI lineage: Eukaryota > Metazoa > Chordata > Mammalia > Artiodactyla > Ziphiidae > Mesoplodon > Mesoplodon densirostris. The sequence goes on along the minus strand of NW_026778195.1, from coordinate 7,447,773 downwards.
ACGCTTGTCATCACAGTGCTCCATGACACCTGTCATCACAATGCTCCATGCCTTTGTCAGCAAAATGCTACATGACCTTGTCATTACAATGCTCTATGCACTTGTCATCACAATACTCCATTTCCATTGTCATCACAATCCTCCATGAACTTTGGGATCACATTGCTTCATGCCCTTGTCATCACAATGCTCCATGCTCCTTGAAATCAAAATGATCCATGACCTCTGTCATCACAATGCTCCAAACCCTTGTGATCACAATGTTCCATAACACTTGTCCTCACAACGCTCCATGATGCCTTTCATCACAATAATCCATGCCCTTTTCATCACAATGCTCCATGACCCTTGTCATAACAATTCTCAATACACTTGTCATCACAATGCTCCCTGACACTTGTCGTCAGAATGCTCCTTGAACCCTGTCACGAAAAGGCTCCATGCCTTTTTCATCACAAAGCCCCATGCCCTTTTCATCCCAATGCTCCATGCCATTGTCATTCAAATACTCCACAAGCTTGTCATCAGAATGCTCCATGACCCTTGTCATCACAATTCTCCATGCACTTGTCATCACAATGCTCCAAGCCATTGTCATCACAATGCTCCATTACCTTTGTGATCAGAATCCTCAATGGAAGTTTGCATCACAGTGCTCCATGCCATTGTCATCACAATGGGCCATTACATATGTCATCACAATGCTCCCTGACACCTCTCTTTACAATACTGCATTACCTGGTCATCACAATGCTCCCTGCCGTTCTCATCACAATGCACCACACCCTTGTCATCAAAATGCTCCATGACCTTTGTCATCACAAAGCTCCATGACCCTTGGCATCACAATGCTCCATGTCATTGTCATCACAATGCTCCATGAACCCTCTCATCACATTGCTCCATGCCCTTGTCATCACAAAGCTCCATGGCACTTGTCATCACAATGCTCGATTCCCTTCTCATCACAATGCTCCATGCCCTTGTCATTACAATCCTCCATGACCCATGTATCACAGTGTACCATGCCCTTGTCATCACAATGCGCCATGCCCACTCTCATCACAATAATCCATGAAATATTTCAGACCAATGCTCAATGCACTTCTCATCACAATGCTCCATTACCTCTGTCATAAGAAGCTCCATGACCCATGCCATCACAATGTTCCACGGCCTTGTCATAACAAGGCTCCAGGACCCTTGTCAGCACAATGCTCCAAGACCCATGTAATCACAATGCTCCATGCCCTTGTCATCACAAAGCTCCATGACGCATGTCATCACAATGTTCCATGGCCTTCGCCTGACAATGCTCCATGCCCTTGTCATCACAATGCTTCAAGACCCCCGTAATCACAATGCTCCATGCCCCTTTTCATAAGAATGCTCCATTAGACTTGTCATCACAAGTCTCCATGGTCATCTCATCACAATGCTCCAAGACCTTGTCATCAACATGCTCCATTCCCTTGTCATCACAATGCTCCATGACCCCTGTCATCACAATACTCCATGCACATTTTTAGCCCAATGCTCCATGACCCTTGTCATCACAATGATCCATGTCTTGTCATCACAATGCTCCATGCACTTGTCAGCACAATGCTCCCTGATCCTTGTCATCACAATGCTCCAAACCATTGTCACCACAATGCTCCATTACCTTTGTCATCAGAATCCTCCATGACACTTGGCATCACAATGCTCCATGCCATTGTCATCACAATTCTCCATGACCCCTGTCATCACAATACTCCATGCACATTTTTAGCCCAATGCTCCATGACCCTTGTCATCACAATGATCCATGCCCTTGTCATCACAATGCTCCATGCACTTGCCAGCACAATGCTCCCTGATCCTTGTCATCACAATGCTCCAAAACATTGTCACCACAATGCTCCAAACCATTGTCACCACAATGCTCCATTACCTTTGTCATCAGTATCTTCCATGAAACGTGGCATCACAGTGCTCCATGCCATTGTCATCACAATGCTCCATGACCCCTGTCATCACAATGCTCCGTGACTACAATCATCACAATGCTTCATAACGTTTGTCATCACAACAATCCATGCCCGCGTCATCACAAGGCTCTGTGACCTGTGTAACCACAATGCTCCATGAACTTTTCATCACAATGCTCCGTGACCCTTGTCATCACAATGCTCCATGCCTTTGTCAGAACAATGCTCCATGACCCTTGTCATCAAATTGTGCCATGCGCTTTTCACCACAATGATCCACAACCTTGTCATCGCTATGCTCCATAAACCTTGTAATCACAATGCTCCATGCACTTCTCATCCAAATACTCTCTCACATGAGATATCACAATGTTCCTTCACTAGTCATCACAATCCTCCCTCACCCCTGTTATCACAATGTTCCATGACCCCTGTCATCACAATGCTACATCCCCTTACCAGCACAATGTTCCATGACCCCTGACATCACAATGTTCCATAACCCCTGTCATCAAAATGCTCCATGACCCTTTTCTTCCCAAAGCTCCATGACCCCTGGCATCACAATGTTCTATAACCCCTGGCATCAAAATGTTCCATTACACTTTTCATCAAATTGCTGCATGACCCTGTCAACAAAATGCTCCCTGCCCTTCCCATCACAATGCACCACACACTTGTCATCAAAATGCTCCATGACATTTGTCATCACAAAGCTCCATGACCCTTGGCATCACAATGCTCCATGTCATTTTCATCACAATGCTCCATGAACCCTCTCATCACATTGCTCCATGTCCTTGTCATCACAAAGCTCCATGACACTTGTCATCACAATGCTCGATGCCATTCTCATCACAATGCTCCATGACCTTGTCATTACAATCCTCCATGACCCATGTATCACAGTGTACCGTGCCCTTGTCATGACAAACCGCCATGCCCACTCTCATCACAGTAATCCATGAAACATTTCAGATCAATGCTCAATGCCCTTCTCATCACAATGCTCCGTTACCTCTGTCATAACAATGCTCCATGACACCTGCCATCATAATATTCCACGGCCTTGTCATCACAAGGCTCCATGACCCTTGTCATCACAATGCTCCAAGATCCATGTAATCACAATGCTCCATGCCCTTGTCATCACAAAGCTCCATGACGCATGTCATCAGAATGTTCCATGGTCTTCTCCTCACAATGCTCCATGCCCTTGTCATCACAATGCTCGAAGACTCCAGTAATCACAATTTTCCATTCCCTTTTTCATCAGAATGCTCCATTAGATTTGTCATCACAAGTCTCCATGGTCATCTCCTCACAATGCTCCAAGACCTTGTCATCACCATGCTCCATTCCCTTGTCATCACAATGCTCCATGACCCCTGTCACCACAATACTCCATGAACATTTTCAGCACAATTCTCTATGACCTTCTCATCACAATGCTCCATGACCAATATCATCACAATGCTCCATGACCACTGTCATCACAACACTCCATGACACCTGACAACACAATGATCCAGGACTCTTGTCATCACAATGCTCCAAGACCCCTGTAATCACAATGCTCCATGACCCCTGTCATCACAATACTCCATGAACATTTTCAGCCCAATGCTCCATGACCCTTTTCATCACAATGATCCATGCCCATGTTATCCCAATGTTCCATGACCCATGTATTCACAATGCTCCATGACGCTTGTCATCACAGTGCTCCATGACACCTGTCATCACAATGCTCCATGCCTTTGTCAGCAAAATGCTACATGACCTTGTCATTACAATGCTCTATGCACTTCTCATCACAATACTCCATTTCCATTGTCATCACAATCCTCCATGAACTTTGGGATCACATTGCTTCATGCCCTTGTCATCACAATGCTCCATGCTCCTTGAAATCAAAATGATCCATGACCTCTGTCATCACAATGCTCCAAACCCTTGTGATCACAATGTTCCATAACACTTGTCCTCACAACGCTCCATGATGCCTTTCATCACAATAATCCATGCGCTTTTCATCACAATGCTCCATGACCCTTGTCATCACAATTCTCAATACACTTGTCATCACAATGCTCCCTGACACTTGTCGTCAGAATGCTCCTTGAACCCTGTCACGAAAAGGCTCCATGCCTTTTTCATCACAAAGCCCCATGCCCTTTTCATCCCAATGCTCCATGCCATTGTCATTCAAATACTCCACAAGCTTGTCATCAGAATGCTCCATGACCCTTGTCATCACAATTCTCCATGCACTTGTCATCACAATGCTCCAAGCCATTGTCATCACAATGCTCCATTACCTTTGTGATCAGAATCCTCAATGGAAGTTTGCATCACAGTGCTCCATGCCATTGTTATCACAATGGGCCATTACATATGTCATCACAATGCTCCCTGACACCTCTCTTTACAATACTGCATTACCTGGTCATCACAATGCTCCCTGCCGTTCTCATCACAATGCACCACACCCTTGTCATCAAAATGCTCCATAACCTTTGTCATCACAAAGCTCCATGACCCTTGGCATCACAATGCTCCATGTCATTGTCATCACAATGCTCCATGAACCCTCTCATCACATTGCTCCATGCCCTTGTCATCACAAAGCTGCATGGCACTTGTCATCACAATGCTCGATTCCCTTATCATCACAATGCTCCATGCCCTTGTCATTACAATCCTCCATGACCCATGTATCACAGTGTACCATGCCCTTGTCATCACAATGCGCCATGCCCACTCTCATCACAATAATCCATGAAATATTTCAGACCAATGCTCAATGCACTTCTCATCACAATGCTCCATTACCTCTGTCATAAGAAGCTCCATGACCCCTGCCATCACAATGTTCCACGGCCTTGTCATCACAAGGCTCCAGGACCCTTGTCAGCACAATGCTCCAAGACACATGTATTCACAATGCTCCATGCCCTTGTCATTCCAAAGCTCCATGACGCATGTCATCACAATGTTCCATGGCCTTCGCCTGACAATGCTCCATGCCCTTGTCATCACAATGCTTCAAGACCCCCGTAATCACAAAGCTCCATGCCCCTTTTCATAAGAATGCTCCATTAGACTTGTCATCACAAGTCTCCATGGTCATCTCATCACAATGCTCCAAGACCTTGTCATCAACATGCTCCATTCCCTTGTCATCACAATGCTCCATGCCTTTGTCAGCAAAATGCTACATGACCTTGTCATTACAATGCTCTATGCACTTGTCATCACAATACTCCATTTCCATTGTCATCACAATCCTCCATGAACTTTGGGATCACATTGCTTCATGCCCTTGTCATCACAATGCTCCATGCTCCTTGAAATCAAAATGATCCATGACCTCTGTCATCACAATGCTCCAAACCCTTGTGATCACAATGTTCCATAACACTTGTCCTCACAACGCTCCATGATGCCTGTCATCACAATACTCCATGCCCTTTTCATCACAATGCTCCATGACCTTTGTCATCACAATTCTCAATACACTTGTCATCACAATGCTCCCTGACACTTGTCGTCAGAATGCTCCTTGAACCCTGTCATGAAAAGGCTCCATGCCTTTTTCATCACAAAGCCCCATGCCCTTTTCATCCCAATGCTCCATGCCATTGTCATCAAAATCCTCCACAAGCTTGTCATCAGAATGCTCCATGACCCTTGTCATCACAATTCTCCATGCACTTGTCAGCACAATGCTCCCTGACACTTGTCATCACAATGCTCCAAGCCATTGTCATCACAATGCTCCATTACCTTTGTGATCAGAATCCTCAATTGAAGTTTGCATCACAATGCTCCATGTCATTGTCATCACAATGGGCCATTACATATGTCATCACAATGCTCCCTGACACCTCTCTTTACAATACTGCATTACCTGGTCATCACAATGCTCCCTGCCATTCTCATCACAATGCACCACACCCTTGTCATCAAAATGCTCCATGACCTTTGTCATCACAAAGCTCCATGACCCTTGGCATCACAATGCTCCATGTCATTGTCATCACAATGCTCCATGAGCCCTCTCATCACATTGCTCCATGCCCTTGTCATCACAAAGCTCCATGGCACTTGTCATCACAATGCTCGATGCCCTTCTCATCACAATGCTCCATGCCCTTGTCATTACAATCCTCCATGACCCATGTATCACAGTGTACCGTGCCCTTGTCATCACAATGCGCCACGCCCACTCTCATCACAATAATCCATGAAATATTTCAGACCAATGCTCAATGCACTTCTCATCACAATGCTCCATGCACTTGCCAGCACAATGCTCCCTGATCCTTGTCATCACAATGCTCCAAAACATTGTCACCACAATGCTCCAAACCATTGTCACCACAATGCTCCATTACCTTTGTCATCAGTATCTTCCATGAAACTTGGCATCACAGTGCTCCATGCCATTGTCATCACAATGCTCCATGACCCCTGTCATCACAATGCTCCGTGACTACAATCATCACAATGCTTCATAACGTTTGTCATCACAACAATCCATGCCCGCGTCATCACAAGGCTCTGTGACCTGTGTAACCACAATGCTCCATGAACTTTTCATCACAATGCTCCGTGACCCTTGTCATCACAATGCTCCATGCCTTTGTCAGAACAATGCTCCATGACCCTTGTCATCAAATTGTGCCATGCGCTTTTCACCACAATGATCCACAACCTTGTCATCGCTATGCTCCATAAACCTTGTAATCACAATGCTCCATGCACTTCTCATCCAAATACTCTCTCACATGAGATATCACAATGTTCCTTCACTAGTCATCACAATCCTCCCTCACCCCTGTTATCACAATGTTCCATGACCCCTGTCATCACAATGCTACATCCCCTTACCAGCACAATGTTCCATGACCCCTGACATCACAATGTTCCATAACACCTGTCATCAAAATGCTCCATGACCCTTTTCATCCCAAAGCTCCATGACCCCTGGCATCACAATGTTCTATAACCCCTGGCATCAAAATGTTCCATTACACTTTTCATCAAATTGCTGCATGACCCTGTCATCAAAATGCTCCCTGCCCTTCCCATCACAATGCACCACACACTTGTCATCAAAATGCTCCATGACATTTGTCATCACAAAGCTCCATGACCCTTGGCATCACAATGCTCCATGTCATTTTCATCACAATGCTCCATGAACCCTCTCATCACATTGCTCCATGTCCTTGTCATCACAAAGCTCCATGACACTTGTCATCACAATGCTCGATGCCATTCTCATCACAATGCTCCATGACCTTGTCATTACAATCCTCCATGACCCATGTATCACAGTGTACCGTGCCCTTGTCATGACAAACCGCCATGCCCACTCTCATCACAGTAATCCATGAAACATTTCAGATCAATGCTCAATGCCCTTCTCATCACAATGCTCCGTTACCTCTGTCGTAACAATGCTCCATGACACCTGCCATCATAATATTCCACGGCCTTGTCATCACAAGGCTCCATGACCCTTGTCATCACAATGCTCCAAGATCCATGTAATCACAATGCTCCATGCCCTTGTCATCACAAAGCTCCATGACGCATGTCATCAGAATGTTCCATGGTCTTCTCCTCACAATGCTCCATGCCCTTGTCATCACAATGCTCGAAGACTCCAGTAATCACAATTTTCCATTCCCTTTTTCATCAGAATGCTCCATTAGATTTGTCATCACAAGTCTCCATGGTCATCTCCTCACAATGCTCCAAGACCTTGTCATCACCATGCTCCATTCCCTTGTCATCACAATGCTCCATGACCCCTGTCACCACAATACTCCATGAACATTTTCAGCACAATTCTCTATGACCTTCTCATCACAATGCTCCATGACCAATATCATCACAATGCTCCATGACCATTGTCATCACAACACTCCATGACACCTGACAACACAATGATCCGGGACTCTTGTCATCACAATGCTCCAAGACCCCTGTAATCACAATGCTGCATGACCCCTGTCATCACAATACTCCATGAACATTTTCAGCCCAATGCTCCATGACCCTTTTCATCACAATGATCCATGCCCATGTTATCCCAATGTTCCATGACCCATGTATTCACAATGCTCCATGACGCTTGTCATCACAGTGCTCCATGACACCTGTCATCACAATGCTCCATGCCTTTGTCAGCAAAATGCTACATGACCTTGTCATTACAATGCTCTATGCACTTGTCATCACAATACTCCATTTCCATTGTCATCACAATCCTCCATGAACTTTGGGATCACATTGCTTCATGCCCTTGTCATCACAATGCTCCAAACCCTTGTGATCACAATGTTCCATAACACTTGTCCTCACAACGCTCCATGATGCCTTTCATCACAATAATCCATGCGCTTTTCATCACAATGCTCCATGACCCTTGTCATCACAATTCTCAATACACTTGTCATCACAATGCTCCCTGACACTTGTCGTCAGAATGCTCCTTGAACCCTGTCACGAAAAGGCTCCATGCCTTTTTCATCACAAAGCCCCATGCCCTTTTCATCCCAATGCTCCATGCCATTGTCATCAAAATACTCCACAAGCTTGTCATCAGAATGCTCCATGACCCTTGTCATCACAATTCTCCATGCACTTGTCAGCACAATGCTCCCTGACACTTGTCATCACAATGCTCCAAGCCATTGTCATCACAATGCTCCATTACCTTTGTGATCAGAATCCTCAATGGAAGTTTGCATCACAATGCTCCATGTCATTGTCATCACAATGGGCCATTACATATGTCATCACAATGTTCCCTGACACCTCTCTTTACAATACTGCATTACCTGGTCATCACAATGCTCCCTGCCATTCTCATCACAATGCACCACACCCTTGTCATCAAAATGCTCCATGACCTTTGTCATCACAAAGCTCCATGACCTTTGGCATCACAATGCTCCATGTCATTGTCATCACAATGCTCCATGAGCCCTCTCATCACATTGCTCCATGCCCTTGTCATCACAAAGCTCCATGGCACTTGTCATCACAATGCTCGATGCCCTTCTCATCACAATGCTCCATGCCCTTGTCATTACAATCCTCCATGACCCATGTATCACAGTGTACCGTGCCCTTGTCATCACAATGCGCCACGCCCACTCTCATCACAATAATCCATGAAATATTTCAGACCAATGCTCAATGCACTTCTCATCACAATGCTCCATTACCTCTGTCATAACATGCTCCATGACCCCTGCCATCACAATGTTCCACGGCCTTGTCATCACAAGGCTCCAGGACCCTTGTCAGCACAATGCTCCAAGACCCATGTAATCACAATGCTCCATGCCCTTGTCATCACAAAGCTCCATGACGCATGTCATCACAATGTTCCATGGCCTTCGCCTCACAATGCTCCATGCCCTTGTCATCACAATGCTTCAAGACCCCCGTAATCACAATGCTCCATGCCCCTTTTCATAAGAATGCTCCATTAGACTAGTCATCACAAGTCTCCATGGTCATCTCATCACAATGCTCCAAGACCTAGTCATCAACATGCTCCATTCCCTTGTCATCACAATGCTCCATGACCCCTGTCATCACAATACTCCATGCACATTTTCAGCCCAATGCTCCATGACCCTTGTCATCACAATGATCCATGCCCTTGTCATCACAAAGCTCCATGCACTTGTCAGCACAATGCTCCCTGATCCTTGTCATCACAATGCTCCAAACCATTGTCACCACAATGCTCCATTACCTTTGTCATCAGAATCCTCCATGACACTTGGCATCACAATGCTCCATGCCATTGTCATCACAATGCTCCATGACCCCTGTCATCACAATGCTCCGTGACTACAGTCATCACAATGCTTCATAACGTTTGTCATCACAACAATCCATGCCCACGTCATCACAAGTCTCTGTGACCTTTGTAACCAGAATGCTCCATGAACTTTTCATCACAATGCTCCGTGACCCTTGTCATCACAATGCTCCAGGCCTTTGTCAGAACAATGCTCCATGACCCTTGTCATCAAATTGTGCCATGCGCTTTTCACCACAATGATCCACAACCTTGTCATCGCTATGCTCCATAAATCTTGTAATCACAATGCTCCATGCACTTCTCATCCAAATACTCTCTCACATGAGATATCACAATGTTCCATCACTAGTCATCACAATCCTCCCTCACCCCTGTTATCACAATGTTCCATGACCCCTGTCATCACAATGCTACATCCCCTTATCAGCACAATGTTCCATGACCCCTGACATCACAATGTTCCATAACCCCTGTCATCAAAATGCTCCATGACCCTTTTCATCCCAAAGCTCCATGACCCCTGGCATCACAATGTTCTATAACCCCTGGCATCAAAATGTTCCATTACACTTTTCATCAAATTGCTGCATGACCCTGTCATCAAAATGATCCCTGCCCTTCTCCTCACAATGCACCACACACTTGTCATCAAAATGCTCCGTGACCTTTGTCATCACAAAGCTCCATGACCCTTGGCATCACAATGCTCCATGTCATTGTCATCACAATGCTCCATGAACCCTCTCATCACATTGCTCCATGTCCTTGTCATCACAAAGCTCCATGACACTTGTCATCACAATGCTCGATGCCATTCTCATCACAATGCTCCATGACATTGTCATTACAATCCTCCATGACCCATGTATCACAGTGTACCGTGCCCTTGTCATGACAAACCGCCATGCCCACTCTCATCACAGTAATCCATGAAACATTTCAGATCAATGCTCAATGCCCTTCTCATCACAATGCTCCGTTACCTCTGTCGTAACAATGCTCCATGACACCTGCCATCATAATATTCCACGGACTTGTCATCACAAGGCTCCATGACCCTTGTCATCACAATGCTCCAAGATCCATGTAATCACAATGCTCCATGCCCTTGTCATCACAAAGCTCCATGACGCATGTCATCAGAATGTTCCATGGTCTTCTCCTCACAATGCTCCATGCCCTTGTCATCACAATGCTCGAAGACTCCAGTAATCACAATGTTCCATTCCCTTTTTCATCAGAATGCTCCATTAGATTTGTCATCACAAGTCTCCATGGTCATCTCCTCACAATGCTCCAAGACCTTGTCATCACCATGCTCCATTCCCTTGTCATCACAATGCTCCATGACCCCTGTCACCACAATACTCCATGAATATTTTCAGCCCAATTCTCTATGACCTTCTCATCACAATGCTCCATGACCAATATCATCACAATGCTCCATGACCACTGTCATCACAACACTCCATGACACCTGACAACACAATGATCCGGGACTCGTCATCACAATGCTCCAAGACCCCTGTCATCACAATACTCCATGAACATTTTCAGCCCAATGCTCCATGACCCTTGTCATCACAATGATCCATGCCCATGTAATCCCAATGTTCCATGACCCATGTATTCACAATGCTCCATGACGCTTGTCATCACAGTGCTCCATGACACCTGTCATCACAATGCTCCATGCCTTTGTCAGCAAAATGCTACATGATCTTGTCATTACAATGCTCTATGCACTTGTCATCACAATACTCCATTTACATTGTCATCACAATCCTCCATGAACTTTGGGATCACATTGCTCCATGTCCTTGTCATCACAAAGCTCCATGACACTTGTCATCACAATGCTCGATGCCATTCTCATCACAATGCTCCATGACCTTTTCATTACAATCCTCCATGACCCATGTATCACAGTGTACCGTGCCCTTGTCATGACAAACCGCCATGCCCACTCTCATCACAGTAATCCATGAAACATTTCAGATCAATGCTCCATGCCCTTCTCATCACAGTGCTCCGTTACGTCTGTCGTAACAATGCTCCATGACACCTGCCATCATAATATTCCACGGCCTTGTCATTCCAACGCTCCATGACCCTTGTCATCACAATGCTCCAAGATCCATGTAATCACAATGCTCCATGCCCTTGTCATCACAAAGCTCCATGACGCATGTCATCAGAATGTTCCATGGTCTTCTCCTCACAATGCTCCATGCCCTTGTCATCACAATGCTCGAAGACTCCAGTAATCACAATGTTCCATTCCCTTTTTCATCAGAATGCTCCATTAGATTTGTCATCACAAGACTCCATGGTCATCTCCTCACAATGCTCCAAGACCTTGTCATCACCATGCTCCATTCCCTTGTCATCACAATGCTCCATGACCCCTGTCACCACAATACTCCATGAATATTTTCAGCCCAATTCTCTATGACCTTCTCATCACAATGCTCCATGACCAATATCATCACAATGCTCCATGACCACTGTCATCACAACACTCCATGACACCTGACAACACAATGATCCGGGACTCTTGTCATCACAATGCTCAAAGACCCCTGTAATCACAATGCTCCATGACCCCTGTCATCACAATACTCCATGAACATTTTCAGCCCAATGTTCCATGACCCTTGTCATCACAATGATCCATGCCCATGTTATCACAATGTTCCATGACCCATGTATTCACAATGCACCATGACGCTTGTCATCACAGTGCTCCATGACACCTGGCATCACAGTGCTCCATGCCTTTGTCAGCAAAATGCTACATGACCTTGTCATTACAATACTCCATTTCCATTGTCATCACAATCCTCCATGAATTTTGGAATCACATTGCTTCATGCCCTTGTCATCACAATGCTCCATGCTCCTTGAAATCAAAATGATCCATGACCTCTGTCATCACAATGCTCCAAACCCTTGTGATCACAATGTTCCATAACACTTGTCCTCACAAAGCTCCATGATGCCTGTCATCACAATAATCCATGCCCTTTTCAACACAATGCTCCATGACCTTTGTCATCACAATTCTCAATACACTTGTCATCACAATGCTCCCTGACACTTGTCGTCAGAATGCTCCTTGAACCCTGTCACGAAAAGGCTCCATGCCTTTTTCATCACAAAGCCCCATGTCCTTTTCATCCCAATGCTCCATGCCATTGTCATCCAAATACTCCACAAGCTTGTCATCAGAATGCTCCATGACCCTTGTCATCACAATTCTCCATGCACTTGTCAGCACAATGCTCCCTGACACTTGTCATCACAATGCCCCAAGCCATTGTCATCACAATGCTCCATTACCTTTGTGATCAGAATCCTCAATGGAAGTTTGCATCACAATGCTCCATGCCATTGTCATCACAATGGGCCATTACTATGTCATCACAATGCTCCCTGACACCTCTCTTTACAATACTGCATTACCTGGTCATCACAATGCTCCCTGCCGTTCTCATCACAATGCACCACACCCTTGTCATCAAAATGCTCCATGACCTTTGTCATCACAAAGCTCCATGACCCTTGGCATCACAATGCTCCATGTCATTGTCATCACAATGCTCCATGAACCCTCTCATCACATTGCTCCATGCCCTTGTCATCACAAAGCTCCATGGCACTTGTCATCACAATGCTCGATGCCCTTCTCATCACAATGCTCCATGCCCTTGTCATTACAATCCTCCATGACCCATGTATCACAGTGTACCGTGCCCTTGTCATCACAATGCACCATGCCCACTCTCATCACAATAATCCATGAAATATTTCAGACCAATGCTCAATGCACTTCTCATCACAATGCTCCATTACCTCTGTCATAACAAGCTCCATGACCCCTGCCATCACAATGTTCCACGGCCTTGTCATCACAAGGCTCCAGGACCCTTGTCAGCACAATGCTCCAAGACCCATATAATCACAATGCTCCATGCCCTTGTCATCACAAAGCTCCATGACGCATGTCATCACAATGTTCCATGGCCTTCGCCTCACAATGCTCCATGACCTTGTCATCACAATGCTTCAAGACCCCCGTAATCACAATGCTCCATGCCCCTTTTCAAAAGAATGCTCCATTAGACTTGTCATCACAAGTCTCCATGGTCATCTCATCACAATGCTCCAAGACCTTGTCATCAACATGCTCCATTCCCTTGTCATCACAATGCTCCATGACCCCTGTCATCACAATACTCCATGCACATTTTTACCCCAATGCTCCATGACGCTTGTCATCACAATGATCCATGCACTTGTCATCACAATGCTCCATGCACTTGTCAGCACAATGCTCCCTGATCCTTGTCATCACAATGCTCCAAACCATTTTCACCACAATGCTCCATTACCATTGTCATCAGAATCCTCCATGACACTTGGCATCACAATGCTCCATGCCATTGTCATCACAATGCTCCATGACCCCTGTCATCACAATGCTCCGTGACTACAGTCATCACAATGCTTCATAACGTTTGTCATCACAACAATCCATGCCCACGTCATCACAAGGCTCTGTGACTTTTGTAACCACAATGCTCCATGAACTTTTCATCACAATGCTCCGTGACCCTTGTCATCACAATGCTCCATGCCTTTGTCAGAACAATGCTCCATGACCCTTGTCATCAAATTGTGCCATGCGCTTTTCACCACAATGATCCACAACCTTGTCATCGCTATGCTCCATAAACCTTGTAATCACAATGCTCCATGCACTTCTCATCCAAATACTCTCTCACATGAGATCTCACTATGTTCCATCACTAGTCATCACAATCCTCCCTCACCCCTGTTATCACAATGTTCCATGACCCCTGTCATCACAATGCTACATCCCCTTATCAGCACAATGTTCCATGACCCCTGACATCACAATGTTCCATAACACCTGTCATCAAAATGCTCCATGACCCTTTTCATCCCAAAGCTCCATGACCCCTGGCATCACAATGTTCTATAACCCCTGGCATCAAAATGTTCCATTACACTTTTCATCAAATTGCTGCATGACCCTGTCATCAAAATTCTCACTGCCCTTCTCCTCACAATGCACCACACATTTGTCATCAAAATGCTCCATGACCTTTGTCATCACAAAGCTCCATGACCCTTGGCATCACAATGCTCCATGTCATTGTCATCACAATGCTCCATGAAACCTCTCATCACATTGCTCTATGTCCTTGTCATCACAAAGCTCCATGACACTTGTCATCACAATGCTCGATGCCATTCTCATCACAATGCTCCATGACCTTGTCATTACAATCCTCCATGACCCATGTATCACAGTGTACCGTGCCCTTGTCATGACAAACCGCCATGCCCACTCTCATCACAGTAATCCATGAAACATTTCAGATCAATGCTCAATGCCCTTCTCATCACAATGCTCCGTTACCTCTGTCGTAACAATGCTCCATGACACCTGCCATCATAATATTCCACGGCCTTGTCACCACAAGGCTCCATGACCCTTGTCATCACAATGCTCCAAGATCCATGTAATCACAATGCTCCATGCCCTTGTCATCACAAAGCTCCATGACGCATGTCATCAGAATGTTCCATGGTCTTCTCCTCACAATGCTCCATGCCCTTGTCATCACAATGCTCGAAGACTCCAGTAATCACAATGTTCCATTCCCTTTTTCATCAGAATGCTCCATTAGATTTGTCATCACAAGTCTCCATGGTCATCTCCTCACAATGCTCCAAGACCTTGTCATCACCATGCTCCATTCCCTTGTCATCACAATGCTCCATGACCCCTGTCACCACAATATTCCATGAACATTTTCAGCCCAATTCTCTATGACCTTCTCATCACAATGCTCCATGACCACTGTCATCACAACACTCCATGACACCTGACAACACAATGATCCGGGACACTTGTCATCACAATGCTCCAAGACCCCTGTAATCACAATGCTCCATGACCCCTGTCATCACAATACTCCATGAACATTTTCAGCCCAATGCTCCATGACCATTGTCATCACAATGATCCATGCCCTTGTCATCCCAATGTTCCATGACACTTGTTTTCACAAGGCTCTGTGACGCTTGTCACCACAGTGCTCCATGACACCTGTCATCACAATGCTCCATTCCTTTGTCAGCAAAATGCTAAATGGCCTTGTCATTACAATGCGCTAGGCGCTTGTCATCACAATACTCCATTACTGTTGTCATCACAATTTCCCATGAACCTTGGGATCACATTGCTTCATGCCCTTGTCATCACAATGCTCCATGCTCCTTGAAATCAAAATGATCCATGACCTCTGTCATCACAATGCTCAAAACCCTTGTGATCACAATGTTCCATAACACTTTTCCTCACAACACTCCATGATGCCTGTCATCACAATACTCCATGCCCTTTTCATCACAATGTTCCATGACCTTTGTCATCACAATTCTCAATACACTTGTGATCACAATGCTCCCTGACACTTGTCGTCAGCATGCTCCTTGAAACCTGTCACTAAAAGGCTACACACCTTTTTCATCTCAAAGCCCCATGCCGTTTTCATCCCAATGCTCCATGCCATTGTCATCTAAATATTCCACAAGCTTGTCATCAGAAAGCTCCATGACCCTTGTCATCACAATGCTCCATGCACTTGTCAGAACAATGCTCCCTGACCCTTGTCATCACAATGCTCCAAGCCATTGTCATTCACAATGCTCCATTACCTTTGTCATCAGAATCCTCCATGACACTTGGCATCACAATCCTCCATGACATTGTCATCACAATGGGCCATTACATATGTCATCACAATGCTCCCTGACACCTATCTTCACAATACTACATGACCTTTGTCATCACAAAGCTCCATGACCCTTGGCATCACAATGCTCCATGTCATTGTCATCACAATGCTCCATGAACCCTCTCATTACATTGCTCCATGCCCTTGTCATCACAAAGCTCCATGGCACTTGTCATCACAATGCTCGATGCCCTTCTTATCACAATGCTCCATGCCCTTGTCATTACAATCCTCCATGACCCATGTATCACAGTGTACTGTGCCCTTGTCATCACAATGCGCCATGCCCACTCTCATCACAATAATCCATGAAATATTCCAGACCAATGCTCAATGCACTTCTCATCACAATGCTCCATTACCTCTGCATAACAAGCTCCATGACCCCTGCCATCACAATGTTCCACGGCCTTGTCATCACAAGGCTCCAACACCCTTGTCAGCACAATGCTCCAAGACCCATGTAATCACAATGCTCCATGCCCTTGTCATCACAAAGCTCCATGACGCATGCCATCACAATGTTCCATGGCTTTGGCCTCACAATGCTCCATGCCCTTGTCATCACAATGCTTCAAAACCCCCGTAATCACAATGCTCCATGCCCCTTTTCATAAGAATGCTCCATTAGACTTGTCATCACAAGTCTCCATGGTCATCTCATCACAATGCTCCAAGACCTTGTCATCAACATGCTCCATTCCCTTGTCATCACAATGCTCCATGACCCCTTTCATCACAATACTCCATGCACATTTTTAGCCCAATGCTCCATGACCCTTGTCATCACAATGATCCATGCCCTTGTCATCACAATGCTCCATGCACTTGTCAGCACAATGCTCCAAACCATTGTCACCACAATGCTCCATTACATTTGTCATCAGAATCCTCCATGACAATTGGCATCACAATGCTCCATGCCATTGTCATCACAATGCTCCATGACCCCTGTCATCACAATGCTCCGTGACTACAGTCATCACAATGCTTCATAACGTTTGTCATCACAACAATCCATGCCCGCGTCATCACAAGGCTCTGTGACATTTGTAACCACAATGCTCCGTGACCCTTGTCATCACAATGCTCCATGCCTTTGTCAGAACAATGCTCCATGACCCTTGTCATCAAATTGTGCCATGCGCTTTTCACCACAATGATCCACAACCTTGTCATCGCTATGCTCCATAAACCTTGTAATCACAATGCTCCATGCACTTCTCATCCAAATACTCTCTCACATGAGATATCACAATGTTCCATCACTAGTCATCACAATCCTCCCTCACCCCTGTTATCACAATGTTCCATGACCCCTGTCATCACAATGCTACATCCCCTTATCAGCACAATGTTCCATGACCCCTGACATCACAATGTTCCATAACCCCTGTCATCAAAATGCTCCATGACCCTTTTCATCCCAAAGCTCCATGACCCCTGGCATCACAATGTTCTATAACCCCTGGCATCAAAATGTTCCATTACACTTTTCATCAAATTGCTGCATGACCCTGTCATCAAAATGCTCCCTGCCCTTCTCATCACAATGCACCACACTTGTCATCAAAATGCTCCATGATCTTTGTCATCACAAAGCTCCATGACCCTTGACATCACAATGCTCCATTCCCTTGTCATCACAATGCTCCATGAACCCTGTCATCACAATACTCCATGAACATTTTCAGCCCAATTCTCTATGACCTTCTCATCACAATGCTCCATGAACAATATCATCACAATGCTCCATGACCACTGTCATCACAACACTCCATGACACCTGACAACACAATGATCCGGGACTCTTGTCATCACAATGCTCCAAGACCCCTGTAATCACAGTGCTCCATGACCCCTGTCATCACAATACTCCATGAACATTTTCAGCCCAAAGCTCCATGACCCTTGTCATCACAATGATCCATGCCCATGTTATCCCAATGTTCCATGACCCATGTATTCACAATGCTCCATGAAGCTTGTCATCACAGAGCTCCATGACACCTGTCATCACAATGCTCCATGCCTTTGTCAGCAAAATGCTACATGACCTTTTCATTACAATGCTCTATGAACTTGTCATCACAATACTCCATTTCCATTGTCATCACAATCCTCCATGAACTTTGGGATCACATTGCTTCATGCCCTTGTCATCACAATGCTCCATGCTCCTTGAAATCAAAATGATCCATGACCTCTGTCATCACAATGCTCCAAACCCTTGTGATCACAATGTTCCATAACACTTGTCCTCACAACGCTCCATGATGCCTGTCATCACAATAATCCATGCCCTTTTCATCACAATGCTCCATGACCTTTGTCATCACAATTCTCAATACACTTGTCATCACAATGCTCCCTGACACTTGTCGTCAGAATGCTCCTTGAACCCTGTCACGAAAAGGCTCCATGCCTTTTTCATCACAAAGCCCCATGCCCTTTTCATCCCAATGCTCCATGCCATTGTCATCAAAATACTCCACAAGCTTGTCATCAGAATGCTCCATGACCCGTGTCATCACAATTCTCCATGCACTTGTCAGCACAATGCTCCCTGACACTTGTCATCACAATGCTCCAAGCCATTGTCATCACAATGCTCCATTACCTTTGTGATCAGAATCCTCAATGGAAGTTTGCATCACAATGCTCCATGCCATTGTCATCACAATGGGCCATTACATATGTCATCACAATGTTCCCTGACACCTCTCTTTACAATACTGCATTACCTAGTCATCACAATGCTCCCTGCCTTTCTCATCACAATGCACCACACACTTGTCATCAAAATGCTCCATGACCTTTGTCATCACAAAGCTCCATGACCCTTGGCATCACAATGCTCCATGTCATTGTCATCACAATGCTCCATGAACCCTCTCATCACATTGCTCCATGCCCTTGTCATCACAAAGCTCCATGGCACTTGTCATCACAATGCTCGATGCCCTTGTCATTACAATCCTCCATGACCAATGTATCACAGTGTACCGTGCCCTTGTCATCACAATGCGCCATGCCCATTCTCATCACAATAATCCATGAAATATTTCATACCAATGCTCAATGCACTTCTCATCAAAATGCTCCATTACCTCTGTCATAACAAGCTCCATGACCCCTGCCATCACAATGTTCCACGGCCTTGTCATCACAAGGCTCCAGGACCATTGTCAGCACAATGCTCCAAGACCCATGTAATCACAATGCTCCATGCCCTTGTCATCACAAAGCTCCATGACGCATGTCATCACAATGTTCCATGGCCTTCGCCTCACAATGCTCCATGCCCTTGTCATCACAATGCTTCAAGACCCCCGTAATCACAATGCTCCATGCCCCTTTTCATAAGAATGCTCCATTAGACTTGTCATCACAAGTCTCCATGGTCATCTCATCACAATGCTCCAAGACCTTGTCATCAACATGCTCCATTCCCTTGTCATCAAAATGCTCCATGACCCCTGTCATCACAATACTCCATGCACATTTTTACCCCAATGCTCCATGACCCTTGTCATCACAATGATCCATGCCCTTGTCATCACAATGCTCCATGCACTTGTCAGCACAATGCTCCCTGATCCTTGTCATCACAATGCTCCAAACCATTGTCACCACAATGCTCCATTACCTTTGTCATCAGAATCCTCCATGACATTTGGAATCACAATGCTCCATGCCATTGTCATCACAATGCTCCATGACCCCTGTCATCACAATGCTCCGTGACTACAGTCATCACAATGCTTCATAACGTTTGTCATCACAACAATCCATGCCCGCGTCATCACAAGGCTCTGTGACCTTTGTAACCACAATGCTCCGTGACCCTTGTCATCACAATGCTCCATGCCTTTGTCAGAACAATGCTCCATGACCCTTGTCATCAAATTGTGCCATGCGCTTTTCACCACAATGATCCACAACCTTGTCATCCTTATGCTCCTGAAAACTTGTAATCACAATGCTCCATGCACTTCTCATCCAAATACTCTCTCACATGAGATATCACAATGTTCCTTCACTAGTCATCACAATCCTCCCTCACCCCTGTTATCACAATGTTCCATGACCCCTGTCATCACAATGCTACATCCCCTTATCAGCACAATGTTCCATGACCCCTGACATCACAATGTTCCATAACCCCTGTCATCAAAATGCTCCATGACCCTTTTCATCCCAAAGCTCCATGACCGCTGGCATCACAATGTTCTATAACCCCTGGCATCAAAATGTTCCATTACACTTTTCATCAAATTGCTGCATGACCCTGTCATCAAAATGCTCCCTGCCCTTCTCATCACAATGCAACACACACTTGTCATCAAAATGCTCCATGACCTTTGTCATCACAAAGCTCCATGACCCTTGGCATCACAATGCTCCATGTCATTGTCATCACAATGCTCCATGAACCCTCTCATCACATTGCTCCAAGTCCTTGTCATCACAAAGCTCCATGACACTTGTCATCACAATGCTTGATGCCATTCTCATCACAATGCTCCATGACCTTGTCATTACAATCTTCCATGACCCATGTATCACAGTGTACCGTGCCCTTGTCATGACAAACCGCCATGCCCACTCTCATCACAGTAATCCATGAAACATTTCAGATCAATGCTCAATGCCCTTCTCATCACAATGCTCCGTTACCTCTGTCGTAACAATGCTCCATGACACCTGCCATCATAATATTCCACGGCCTTGTCATCACAAGGCTCCATGACCCTTGTCATCACAATGCTCCAAGATCCATGTAATCACAATGCTCCATGCGCTTGTCATCACAAAGCTCCGTGACGCATGTCATCAGAATGTTCCATGGTCTTCTCCTCACAATGCTCCATGCCCTTGTCATCACAATGCTCGAAGACTCCAGTAATCACAATGTTCCATTCCCTTTTTCATCAGAATGCTCCATTAGATTTGTCATCACAAGTCTCCATGGTCATCTCCTCACAATGCTCCAAGACCTTGTCATCACCATGCTCCAATCCCTTGTCATCACAATGCTCCATGACCCCTGTCACCACAATACTCCATGAATATTTTCAGCCCAATTCTCTATGACCTTCTCATCACAATGCTCCATGACCAATATCATCACAAAGCTCCATGACGACTGTCATCAAAACACTCCATGACACCTGACAACACAATGATCCGGGACTCTTGTCATCACAAGGCTCCATGACCCTTGTCATCACAATGCTCCAAGACCCCTGTAATCACAATGCTCCATGACCCCTGTCATCACAATACTCCATGAACATTTTCAGCCCAATGCTCCATGACCCTTGTCATCACAATGATCCATGCCCATGTTATCCCAATGTTCCATGACCCATGTATTCACAATGCACCATGACGCTTGTCATCACAGTGCTCCATGACACCTGTCATCACAATGCTCCATGCCTTTGTCAGCAAAATGCTACATGACCTTGTCATTACAATGCTCTATGCACTTGTCATCACAATACTCCATTTCCATTGTCATCACAATCCTCCATGAACTTTGGGATCACATTGCTTCATGCCCTTGTCATCACAATGCTCCATGCTCCTTGAAATCAAAATGATCCATGACCTCTGTCATCACAATGCTCCAAACCCTTGTGATCACAATGTTCCATAACACTTGTCCTCACAACGCTCCATGATGCCTGTCATCACAATAATCCATGCCCTTTTCATCACAATGCTCCATGAACTTTGTAATCACAATTCTCAATACACTTGTCATCACAATGCTCCCTGACACTTGTCGTCAGAATGCTCCTTGAAACCTGTCACGAAAAGGCTCCATGCCTTTTTCATCACAAAGCCCCATGCCCTTTTCATCCCAATGCTCCATGCCATTGTCATCAAAATACTCCACAAGCTTGTCATCAGAATGCTCCATGACCCTTGTCATCACAATTCTCCATGCACTTGTCAGCACAATGCTCCCTGACACTTGTCATCACAATGCTCCAAGCCATTGTCATCACAATGCTCCATTACCTTTGTGATCAGAATCCTCAATGGAAGTTTGCATCACAATGCTCCATGCCATTGTCATCACAATGGGCCATTACATATGTCATCACAATGCGCCCTGACACCTCTCTTTACAATACTGCATTACCTGGTCATCACAATGCTCCCTGCCATTCTCATCACAATGCACCACACCCTTGTCATCAAAATGCTCCATGACCTTTATCATCACAAAGCTCCATGACCCTTGGCATCACAATGCTCCATGTCATTGTCATCACAATGCTCCATGAACCCTCTCATCACATTGCTCCATGCCCTTGTCATCACAAAGCTCTATGGCACTTGTCATCACAATGCTCGATGCCCTTCTCATCACAATGCTCCATGCCCTTGTCATTACAATCCTCCATGACCCATGTATCACAGTGTACCGTGCCCTTGTCATCACAATGCGCCATGCCCACTCTCATCACAATAATCCATGAAATATTTCAGACCAATGCTCAATGCACTTCTCATCACAATGCTCCATTACCTCTGTCATAACAAGCTCCATGACCCCTGCCATCACAATGTTCCACGGCCTTGTCATCACAAGGCTCCAGGACCCTTGTCAGCACAATGCTCCAAGACCCATGTAATCACAATGCTCCATGCCCTTGTCATCACAAAGCTCCATGACGCATGTCATCACAATGTTCCATGGCCTTCACCTCACAATGCTCCATGCCCTTGTCATCACAATGCTTCAAGACCCCCGTAATCACAATGCTCCATGCCCCTTTTCATAAGAATGCTCCATTAGACTTGTCATCACAAGTCTCCATGGTCATCTCATCACAATGCTCCAAGACCTTGTCATCAACATGCTCCATTCCCTTGTCATCACAATGCTCCATGACCCCTGTCATCACAATACACCATGCACATTTTCAGCCCAATGCTCCATGACCATTGTCATCACAATGATCCATGCCCTTGTCATCACAATGCTCCATGCACTTGTCAGCACAATGCTCCCTGATCCTTGTCATCACAATGCTCCAAACCATTGTCACCACAATGCTCCATTACTTTGTCATCAGAATCCTCCATGACACTTGGCATCACAATGCTCCATGCCATTGTCATCACAATGCTCCATGACCCCTGTCATCACAATGCTCCGTGACTACAGTCATCACAATGCTTCATAATGTTTGTCATCACAACAATCCATGCCCGCGTCATCACAAGGCTCTGTGACCTTTGTAACCAAAATGCTCCATGAACTTTTCATCACAATGCTCCGTGACCCTTGTCATCACAATGCTCCATGCCTTTGTCAGAACAATGCTGCATGACCCTTGTCATCAAATTGTGCCATGCGCTTTTCACCACAATGATCCACAACCTTGTCATCGCTATGCTCCATAAAACTTGTAATCACAATGCTCCATGCACTTCTCATCCAAATACTCTCTCACATGAGATATCACAATGTTCCATCACTAGTCATCACAATCCTCCCTCACCCCTGTCATCACAATGCTACATCCCCTTATCAGCACAATGTTCCATGACCCCTGACATCACAATGTTCCATAACCCCTGTCATCAAAATGCTTCATGACCCTTTTCATCCCAAAGCTCCATGACCCCTGGCATCACAATGTTCTATAAACCCTGGCATCAAAATGTTCCATTACACTTTTCATCAAATTGCTGCATGACCCTGTCATCAAAATGCTCCCTGCCCTTCTCATCACAATGCACCACACACTTGTCATCAAAATGCTCCATGACCTCTGTCATCACAAAGCTCCATGACCCTTGGCATCACAATGCTCCATGTCATTGTCATCACAATGCTCCATGAACCCTCTCATCACACTGCTCCATGTCCTTGTCATCACAAAGCTCCATGACACTTGTCATCACAATGCTCGATGCCATTCTCATCACAATGCTCCATGACCTTGTCATTACAATCCTCCATGACCCATGTATCACAGTGTACCGTGCCCTTGTCATGACAAACCGCCATGCCCACTCTCATCACAGTAAACCATGAAACATTTCAGATCAATGCTCAATGCCCTTCTCATCACAATGCTCCATTACCTCTGTCGTAACAATGCTCCATTACACCTGCCATCATAATATTCCACGGCCTTGTCATCACAAGGCTCCATGACCCTTGTCATCACAATGCTCCAAGATCCATGTAATCACAATGCTCCATGCCCTTGTCATCACAAAGCTCCATGACGCATGTCATCAGAATGTTCCATGGTCTTCTCCTCACAATGCTCCATGCCCTTGTCATCACAATGCTCGAAGACTCCAGTAATCACAATGTTCCATTCCCTTTTTCATCAGAATGCTCCATTAGATTTGTCATCACAAGTCTCCATGGTCATCTCCTCACAGTGCTCCAAGACCTTGTCATCACCATGCTCCATTCCCTTGTCATCACAATGCTCCATGACCCCTGTCACCACAATACTCCATGAATATTTTCAGCACAATTCTCTATGACCTTCTCATCACAATGCTCCATGACCAATATCATCACAATGCTCCATGACCACTGTCATCACAACACTCCATGACACCTGACAACACAGTGATCCGGGACTCGTCATCACAATGCTCCAAGACCCCTGTAATCACAATGCTCCATGACCCCTGTCATCACAATACTCCATGAATATTTTCAGCCCAATGCTCCATGACCTCTGTCATCACAATGCTCCAAACCCTTGTGATCACAATGTTCCATAACACTTGTCCTCACAACGCTCCATGATGCCTGTCATCACAATAATCCATGCCCTTTTCATCACAATGCTCCATGAACTTTGTCATCACAATTCTCAATACACTTGTCATCACAATGCTCCCTGACACTTGTCGTCAGAATGCTCCTTGAACCCTATCACGAAAAGGCTCCATGCCTTTTTCATCACAAAGCCCCATGCACTTTTCATCCCAATGCTCCATGCCATTGTCATCAAAATACTCCACAAGCTTGTCATCAGAATGCTCCATGACCCTTGTCATCACAATTCTCCATGCACTTGTCAGCACAATGCTCCCTGACACTTGTCATCACAATGCTCCAAGCCATTGTCATCACAATGCTCCATTACCTTTGTGATCAGAATCCTCAATGGAAGTTTGCATCACAATGCTCCATGCCATTGTCATCACAATGGGCCATTACATATGTCATCACAATGCTCCCTGACACCTCTCTTTACAATACTGCATTACCTGGTCATCACAATGCTCCCTGCCGTTCTCATCACAATGCACCACACCCTTGTCATCAAAATGCTCCATGACCTTTGTCATCACAAAGCTCCATGACCCTTGGCATCACAATGCTCCATGCCCTTGTCATCACAAAGCTCCATGGCACTTGTCATCACAATGCTCGATGCCCTTCTCATCACAATGCTCCATGCCCTTGTCATTACAATCCTCCATGACCCATGTATCACAGTGTACCGTGCCCTTGTCATCACAATGCGCCATGCCCACTCTCATCACAATAATCCATGAAATATTTCAGACCAATGCTCAATGCACTTCTCATCACAATGCTCCATTACCTCTGTCATAACAAGCTCCATGACCCCTGCCATCACAATGTTCCACGGCCTTGTCATCACAAGGCTCCAGCACCCTTGTCAGCACAATGCTCCAAGACCCATGTAATCACAATGCTCCATGCCCTTGTCATCACAAAGCTCCATGACGCATGTCATCAGAATGTTCCATGGTCTTCTCCTCACAATGCTCCATGCCCTTGTCATCACAATGCTCGAAGACTCCAGTAATCACAATGTTCTATTCCCTTTTTCATCAGAATGCTCCATTAGATTTGTCATCACAAGTCTCCATGGTCATCTCCTCACAATGCTCCAAGACCTTGTCATCACCATGCTCCATTCCCTTGTCATCACAATGCTCCATGACCCCTGTCACCACAATACTCCATGAATATTTTCAGCCCAATTCTCTATGACCTTCTCATCACAATGCTCCATTACCAATATCATCACAATGCTCCATGACCACTGTCATCACAACACTCCATGACACCTGACAACACAATGATCCGGGACTCTTGTCATCACAGTGCTCCAAGACCCCTGTAATCACAATGCTCCATGACCCCTGTCATCACAATACTCCATGAACATTTTCAGCCCAATGCTCCATGACCCTTGTCATCACAATGATCCATGCCCATGTTATCCCAATGTTCCATGACCCATGTATTCACAATGCACCATGACGCTTGTCATCACAGTGCTCCATGACACCTGTCATCACAATGCTCCATGCCTTTGTCAGCAAAATGCTACATGACCTTGTCATTACAATGCTCTATGCACTTGTCATCACAATACTCCATTTCCATTGTCATCACAATCCTCCATGAAATTTGGGATCACATTGCTTCATGCCCTTGTCATCACAATGCTCCATGCTCCTTGAAATCAAAATGATCCATGACCTCTGTCATCACAATGCTCCAAACCCTTGTGATCACAATGTTCCATAACACTTGTCCTCACAACGCTCCATGATGCCTGTCATCACAATAATCCATGCCCTTTTCATCACAATGCTCCATGAACTTTGTCATCACAATTCTCAATACACTTGTCATCACAATGCTCCCTGACACTTGTCGTCAGAATGCTCCTTGAACCCTGTCACGAAAAGGCTCCATGCCTTTTTCATCACAAAGCCCCATGCCCTTTTCATCCCAATGCTCCATGCCATTGTCATCAAAAAACTCCACAAGCTTGTCATCAGAATGCTCCATGACCCTTGTCATCACAATTCTCCATGCACTTGTCAGCACAATGCTCCCTGACACTTGTCATCGCAATGCTCCAAGCCATTGTCATCACAATGCTCCATTACCTTTGTGATCAGAATCCTCAATGGAAGTTTGCATCACAATGCTCCATGCCATTGTCATCACAATGGGCCATTACATATGTCATCACAATGCTCCCTGACACCTCTCTTTACAATACTGCATTACCTGGTCATCACAATGCTCCCTGCCGTTCTCATCACAATGCACCACACCCTTGTCATCAAAATGCTCCATGACCTTTATCATCACAAAGCTCCATGACCCTTGGCATCACAATGCTCCATGTCATTGTCATCACAATGCTCCATGAACCCTCTCATCACATTGCTCCATGCCCTTGTCATCACAAAGCTCTATGGCACTTGTCATCACAATGCTCGATGCCCTTCTCATCACAATGCTCCATGCCCTTGTCATTACAATCCTCCATGACCCATGTATCACAGTGTACCGTGCCCTTGTCATCACAATGCGCCATGCCCACTCTCATCACAATAATCCATGAAATATTTCAGACCAATGCTCAATGCACTTCTCATCACAATGCTCCATTACCTCTGTCATAACAAGCTCCATGACCCCTGCCATCACAATGTTCCACGGCCTTGTCATCACAAGGCTCCAGGACCCTTGTCAGCACAATGCTCCAAGACCCATGTAATCACAATGCTCCATGCCCTTGTCATCACAAAGCTCCATGACGCATGTCATCACAATGTTCCATGGCCTTCACCTCACAATGCTCCATGCCCTTGTCATCACAATGCTTCAAGACCCCCGTAATCACAATGCTCCATGCCCCTTTTCATAAGAATGCTCCATTAGACTTGTCATCACAAGTCTCCATGGTCATCTCATCACAATGCTCCAAGACCTTGTCATCAACATGCTCCATTCCCTTGTCATCACAATGCTCCATGACCCCTGTCATCACAATACTCCATGCACATTTTCAGCCCAATGCTCCATGACCATTGTCATCACAATGATCCATGTCCTTGTCATCACAATGCTCCATGCACTTGTCAGCACAATGCTCCCTGATCCTTGTCATCACAATGCTCCAAACCATTGTCACCACAATGCTCCATTACTTTGTCATCAGAATCCTCCATGACACTTGGCATCACAATGCTCCATGCCATTGTCATCACAATGCTCCATGACCCCTGTCATTACAATGCTCCGTGACTACAGTCATCACAATGCTTCATAACGTTTGTCATCACAACAATCCATGCCCGCGTCATCACAAGGCTCTGTGACCTTTGTAACCAAAATGCTCCATGAGCTTTTCATCACAATGCTCCGTGACCCTTGTCATCACAATGCTCCATGCCTTTGTCAGAACAATGCTCCATGACCCTTGTCATCAAATTGTGCCATGCGCTTTTCACCACAATGATCCACAACCTTGTCATCGCTATGCTCCATAAAACTTGTAATCACAATGCTCCATGCACTTCTCATCCAAATACTCTGTCACATGAGATATCACAATGTTCCATCACTAGTCATCACAATCCTCCCTCACCCCTGTCATCACAATGCTACATCCCCTTATCAGCACAATGTTCCAGGACCCCTGACATCACAATGTTCCATAACCCCTGTCATCAAAATGCTTCATGACCCTTTTCATCCCAAAGCTCCATGGCCCTTGGCATCACAATGTTCTATAACCCCTGGCATCAAAATGTTCCATTACACTTTTCATCAAATTGCTGCATGACCCTGTCATCAAAATGCTCCCTGCCCTTCTCATCACAATGCACCACACACTTGTCATCAAAATGCTCCATGACCTTTGTCATCACAAAGCTCCATGACCCTTGGCATCACAATGCTGCATGTCATTGTCATCACAATGCTCCATGAACCCTCTCATCACACTGCTCCATGTCCTTGTCATCACAAAGCTCCATGACACTTGTCATCACAATGCTCGATGCCATTCTCATCACAATGCTCCATGACCTTGTCATTACAATCCTCCATGACCCATGTATCACAGTGTACCGTGCCCTTGTCATGACAAACCGCCATGCCCACTCTCATCACAGTAATCCATGAAACATTTCAGATCAATGCTCAATGCCCTTCTCATCACAATGCTCCATTACCTCTGTCGTAACAATGCTCCATGACACCTGCCATCATAATATTCCACGGCCTTGTCATCACAAGGCTCCATGACCCTTGTCATCACAATGCTCCAAGATCCATGTAATCACAATGCTCCATGCCCTTGTCATCACAAAGCTCCATGACGCATGTCATCAGAATGTTCCATGGTCTTCTCCTCACAATGCTCCATGCCCTTGTCATCACAATGCTCGAAGACTCCAGTAATCACAATGTTCCATTCCCTTTTTCATCAGAATGCTCCATTAGATTTGTCATCACAAGTCTCCATGGTCATCTCCTCACAATGCTCCAAGACCTTGTCATCACCATGCTCCATTCCCTTGTCATCACAATGCTCCATGACCCCTGTCACCACAATACTCCATGAATATTTTCAGCCCAATTCTCTATGACCTTCTCATCACAATGCTCCATGACCAATATCATCACAATGCTCCATGACCACTGTCATCACAACACTCCATGACACCTGACAACACAATGATCCTGGACTCGTCATCACAATGCTCCAAGACCCCTGTAATCACAATGCTCCATGACCCCTGTCATCACAATACTCCATGAACATTTTCAGACCAATGCTCCATGACCTCTGTCATCACAATGCTCCAAACCCTTGTGATCACAATGTTCCATAACACTTGTCCTCACAACGCTCCATGATGCCTGTCATCACAATAATCCATGCCCTTTTCATCACAATGCTCCATGAACTTTGTCATCACAATTCTCAATACACTTGTCATCACAATGCTCCCTGACACTTGTCGTCAGAATG
The DNA here is from genome assembly GCF_025265405.1 of Mesoplodon densirostris. Taxonomy (NCBI): domain Eukaryota; kingdom Metazoa; phylum Chordata; class Mammalia; order Artiodactyla; family Ziphiidae; genus Mesoplodon; species Mesoplodon densirostris. Next base: position 7,417,286 of record NW_026778195.1, on the reverse strand, counting down.
CTCCTTGAACCCTGTCACGAAAAGGCTCCATGCCTTTTTCATCACAAAGCCCCATGCCCTTTTCATCCCAATGCTCCATGCCATTGTCATCAAAATACTCCACAAGCTTGTCATCAGAATGCTCCATGACCCTTGTCATCACAATTCTCCATGCACTTGTCAGCACAATGCTCCCTGACACTTGTCATCACAATGCTCCAAGCCATTGTCATCACAATGCTCCATTACCTTTGTGATCAGAATCCTCAATGGAAGTTTGCATCACAATGCTCCATGCCATTGTCATCACAATGGGCCATTACATATGTCATCACAATGCTCCCTGACACCTCTCTTTACAATACTGCATTACCTGGTCATCACAATGCTCCCTGCCGTTCTCATCACAATGCACCACACCCTTGTCATCAAAATGCTCCATGACCTTTGTCATCACAAAGCTCCATGACCCTTGGCATCACAATGCTCCATGTCATTGTCATCACAATGCTCCATGAACCCTCTCATCACATTGCTCCATGCCCTTGTCATCACAAAGCTCCATGGCACTTGTCATCACAATGCTCGATGCACTTCTCATCACAATGCTCCATGCCCTTGTCATTACAATCCTCCATGACCCATGTATCACATTATACCGTGCCCTTGTCATCACAATGCGCCATGCCCACTCTCATCACAATAATCCATGAAATATTTCAGACCAATGCTCAATGCACTTCTCATCACAATGCTCCATTACCTCTGTCATAACAAGCTCCATGACCCCTGCCATCACAATGTTCCACGGCCTTGTCATCACAAGGCTCCAGCACCCTTGTCAGCACAATGCTCCAAGACCCATGTAATCACAATGCTCCATGCCCTTGTCATCACAAAGCTCCATGACGCATGTCATCACAATGTTCCATGGCCTTCGCCTCACAATGCTCTATGCCCTTGTCATCACAATGCTTCAAGACCCCCGTAATCACAATGCTCCATGCCCCTTTTCATAAGAATGCTCCATTAGACTTGTCATCACAAGTCTCCATGGTCATCTCATCACAATGCTCCAAGACCTTGTCATCAACATGCTCCATTCCCTTGTCATCACAATGCTCCATGACCCCTGTCATCACAATACTCCATGCACATTTTTAGCCCAATGCTCCATAACCCTTGTCATCACAATGATCCATGCCCTTGTCATCACAATGCTCCATGCACTTGTCAGCACAATGCTCCCTGATCCTTGTCATCACAATGCTCCAAACCATTGTCAGCACAATGCTCCATTACCTTTGTCATCAGAATCCTCCATGACACTTGGCATCACAATGCTCCATGCCATTGTCATCACAATGCTCCATGACCCCTGTCATCACAATGCTCCGTGACTACAGTCATCACAATGCTTCATAACGTTTGTCATCACAACAATCCATGCCCGCGTCATCACAAGGCTCTGTGACCTTTGTAACCACAATGCTCCATGAACTTTTCATTACAATGCTCCGTGACCCTTGTCATCACAATGCTCCATGCCTTTGTCAGAACAATGCTCCATGACCCTTGTCATCAAATTGTGCCATGCGCTTTTCACCTCAATGATCCACAACCTTGTCATCGCTATGCTCCATAAACCTTGTAATCACAATGCTCCATGCACTTCTCATCCAAATACTCTCTCACATGAGATATCACAATGTTCCATCACTAGTCATCACAATCTTCCCTCACCCCTGTTATCACAATGTTCCATGACCCCTGTCATCACAATGCTACATCCCCTTATCAGCACAATGTTCCATGACCCCTGACATCACAATGTTCCATAACCCCTGTCATCAAAATGCTCCATGACCCTTTTCATCCCAAAGCTCCATGACCCTTGGCATCACAATGTTCTATAACCCCTGGCATCAAAATGTTCCATTACACTTTTCATCAAATTGCTGCATGACCCTGTCATCAAAATGCTCCCTGCCCTTCTCATCACGATGCACCACACACTTGTCGTCAAAATGCTCCATGACCTTTGTCATCACAAAGCTCCATGACCCTTGGCATCACAATACTCCATGTCATTGTCATCACAATGCTCCATGAACCCTCTCATCACACTGCTCCATGTCCTTGTCATCACAAAGCTCCATGACACTTGTCATCACAATGCTCGATGCCATTCTCATCACAATGCTCCATGACCTTGTCATTACAATCCTCCATGACCCATGTATCACAGTGTACCGTGCCCTTGTCATGACAAACCGCCATGCCCACTCTCATCACAGTAATCCATGAAACATTTCAGATCAATGCTCAATGCCCTTCTCATCACAATGCTCCGTTACCTCTGTCGTAACAATGCTCCATGACACCTGCCATCATAATATTCCACGGCCTTGTCATCACAAGGCTCCATGACCCTTGTCATCAGAATGCTCCAAGATCCATGTAATCACAATGCTCCATGCCCTTGTCATCACAAAGCTCCATGACGCATGTCATCAGAATGTTCCATGGTCTTCTCCTCACAATGCTCCATGCCCTTGTCATCACAATGCTCGAAGACTCCAGTAATCACAATGTTCCATTCCCTTTTTCATCAGAATGCACCATTAGATTTGTCATCACAAGTCTCCATGGTCATCTCCTCACAATGCTCCAAGACCTTGTCATCACCATGCTCCATTCCCTTGTCATCACAATGCTCCATGACCCCTGTCACCACAATACTCCATGAATATTTTCAGCCCAATTCTCTATGACCTTCTCATCACAATGCTCCATGACCAATATCATCACAATGCTCCATGACCACTGTCATCACAACACTCCATGACACCTGACAACACAATGATCTGGGACACGTCATCACAATGCTCCAAGACCCCTGTAATCACAATGCTCCATGACCCCTGTCATCACAATACTCCATGAACATTTTCAGCCCAATGCTCCAAGACCCTTGTCATCACAATGATCCATGCCCATGTTATCCCAATGTTCCATGACCCATGTATTCACAATGCACCATGACGCTTGTCATCACAGTGCTCCATGACACCTGTCATCACAATGCTCCATGCCTTTGTCAGCAAAATGCTACATGACCTTGTCATTACAATGCTCTATGCACTTGTCATCACAATACTCCATTTCCATTGTCATCACAATCCTCCATGAACTTTGGGATCACATTGCTTCATGCCCTTGTCATCACAATGCTCCATGCTCCTTGAAATCAAAATGATCCATGACCTCTGTCATCACAATGCTCCAAACCCTTGTGATCACAATGTTCCATAACACTTGTCCTCACAACGCTCCATGATGCTTGTCATCACAATAATCCATGCCCTTTTCATCACAATGCTCCATGAACTTTGTAATCACAATTCTCAATACACTTGTCATCACAATGCTCCCTGACACTTGTCGTCAGAATGCTCCTTGAACCCTGTCACGAAAAGGCTCCATGCCTTTTTCATCACAAAGCCCCATGCCCTTTTCATCCCAATGCTCCATGCCATTGTCATCAAAATACTCCACAAGCTTGTCATCAGAATGCTCCATGACCCTTGTCATCACAATTCTCCATGCACTTGTCAGCACAATGCTCCCTGACACTTGTCATCACAATGCTCCAAGCCATTGTCATCACAATGCTCCATTACCTTTGTGATCAGAATCCTCAATGGAAGTATGCATCACAATGCTCCATGCCATTGTCATCACAATGGGCCATTACATATGTCATCACAATGCTCCCTGACACCTCTCTTTACAATACTGCATTACCTGGTCATCACAATGCTCCCTGCCGTTCTCATCACAATGCACCACACCCTTGTCATCAAAATGCTCCATGACCTTTGTCATCACAAAGCTCCATGACCCTTGGCATCACAATGCTCCATGTCATTGTCATCACAATGCTCCATGAACCCTCTCATCACATTGCTCCATGCCCTTGTCATCACAAAGCTCTATGGCACTTGTCATCACAATGCTCGATGCCCTTCTCATCACAATGCTCCATGCCCTTGTCATTACAATCCTCCATGACCCATGTATCACAGTGTACCGTGCCCTTGTCATCACAATGCGCCATGCCCACTCTCATCACAATAATCCATGAAATATTTCAGACCAATGCTCAATGCACTTCTCATCACAATGCTCCATTACCTCTGTCATAACAAGCTCCATGACCCCTGCCATCACAATGTTCCACGGCCTTGTCATCACAAGGCTCCATGACCCTTGTCTGCACAATGCTCCAAGATCCATGTAATCACAATGCTCCATGCCCTTGTCATCACAAAGCTCCATGACGCATGTCATCACAATGTTCCATGGCCTTCGCCTCACAATGCTCCATGCCCTTGTCATCACAATGCTTCAAGACCCCCGTAATCACAATGCTCCATGCCCCTTTTCATAAGAATGCTCCATTAGATTTGTCATCACAAGTCTCCATGGTCATCTCCTCACAATGCTCCAAGACCTTGTCATCACCATGCTCCATTCCCTTGTCATCACAATGCTCCATGACCCCTGTCATCACAATTCTCCATGAACATTTTCAGCCCAATTCTCTATGACCTTCTCATCACAATGCTCCATGAACAATATCATCACAATGCTCCATGACCACTGTCATCACAACACTCCATGACACCTGACAACACAATGATCCGGGACTCTTGTCATCACAATGCTCCAAGACCCCTGTAATCACAATGCTCCATGACCCCTGTCATCACAATACTCCATGAACATTTTCAGCCCAATGCTCCATGACCATTGTCATCACAATGATCCATGCCCTTGTCATCCCAATGTTCCATGACACTTGTTTTCACAAGGCTCTGTGACGCTTGTCACCACAGTGCTCCAAGACACCTGTCATCACAATGCTCCATTCCTTTGTCAGCAAAATGCTACATGGCCTTGTCATTACAATGCGCTAGGCGCTTGTCATCACAATACTCCATTACTGTTGTCATCACAATTTCCCATGAACCTTGGGATCACATTGCTTCATGCCCTTGTCATCACAATGCTCCATGCTCCTTGAAATCAAAATGATCCATGACCACTGTCATCACAATGCTCCAAACCCTTGTGATCACAATGTTCCATAACACTTGTCCTCACAACGCTCCATGATGCCTGTCATCAAAATACTCCATGCGCTTTTCATCACAATGTTCCATGACCTTTGTCATCACAATTCTCAATACACTTGTCATCACAATGCTCCCTGACACTTGTCGTCAGCATGCTCCTTGAACGCTGTCACCAAAAGGCTACACGCCTTTTTCATCACAAAGCCCCATGCCGTTTTCATCCCAATGCTCCATGCCATTGTCATCAAAATATTCCACAAGCTTGTCATCAGAAAGCTCCATGACCCTTGTCATCACAATGCTCCCTGCACTTGTCAGAACAATGCTCCCTGACCCTTGTCATCACAATGCTCCAAGCCATTGTCATTCACAATGCTCCATTACCTTTGTCATCAGAATCCTCCATGAAACTTGGCATCACAATGCTCCATGACATTGTCATCACAATGGGCCATTACATATGTCATCACAATGCTCCCTGACACCTATCTTCACAATACTGCATGACCTTTGTCATCACAAAGCTCCATGACCCTTGGCATCACAGTGCTCCATGTCATTGTCATCACAATGCTCCATGAACCCTCTCATCACATTGCTCCATGCCCTTGTCATCACAAAGCTCCATGGCACTTGTCATCACAATGCTCGATGCCCTTCTCATCACAATGCTCCATGCCCTTGTCATTACAATCCTCCATGACCCATGTATCACAGTGTACCGTGCCCTTGTCATCACAATGCGCCATGCCCACTCTCATCACAATAATCCATGAAATATTTCAGACCAATGCTCAATGCACTTCTCATCACAATGCTCCATTACCTCTGTCATAACAAGCTCCATGACCCCTGCCATCACAATGTTCCACGGCCTTGTCATCACAAGGCTCCAGCACCCTTGTCAGCACAATGCTCCAAGACCCATGTAATCACAATGCTCCATGCCCTTGTCATCATAAAGCTCCATGACGCATGTCATCACAATGTTCCATGGCCTTCGCCTCACAATGCTCCATGCCCTTGTCATCGCAATGCTTCAAGAACCCCGTAATCACAATGCTCCATGCCCCTTTTCATAAGAATGCTCCATTAGACTTGTCATCACAAGTCTCCATGGTCATCTCATCACAATGCTCCAAGACCTTGTCATCAACCTACTCCATTCCCTTGTCATCACAATGCTCCATGACCCCTGTCATCACAATACTCCATGCACATTTTTAGCCCAATGCTCCATGACCCTTGTCATCACAATGATCCATGTCCTTGTCATCACAATGCTCCATGAACTTGTCAGCACAATGCTCCCTGATCCTTGTCATCACAATGCTCCACACCATTGTCACCACAATGCTCCATTACCTTTGTCATCAGAATCCTCCATGACACTTGGCATCACAATGCTCCATGCCATTGTCATCATAATGCTCCATGACCCCTGTAATCACAATGCTCCGTGACTACTGTCATCACAATGCTTCATAACGTTTGTCATCACAACAATCCATGCCCGCGTCATCACAAGGCTCTGTGACCTTTGTAACCACAATGCTCCGTGACCCTTGTCATCACAATGCTCCATGCCTTTGTCAGAACATTGCTCCATGACCCTTGTCATCAAATTGTGCCATGCGCTTTTCACCACAATGATCCACAACCTTGTCATCGCTATGCTCCATAAACCTTGTAATCACAATGCTCCATGCACTTCTCATCCAAATACTGTCTCACATGAGATATCACAATGTTCCATCACTAGTCATCACAATCCTCCCTCACCCCTGTTATCACAATGTTCCATGACCCCTGTCATCACAATGCTACATCCCCTTATCAGCACAATGTTCCATGACCCCTGACATCACAATGTTCCATAACCCCTGTCATCAAAATGCTCCATGACCCTTTTCATCCCAAAGCTCCATGACCCCTGGCATCACAATGTTCTATAACCCCTGGCATCAAAATGTTCCATTACACTTTTCATCAAATTGCTGCATGACCCTGTCATCAAAATGCTTCCTGCCCTTCTCATCACAATGCACCACACACTTGTCATCAAAATGCTCCATGACCTTTGTCATCACAAAGCTCCATGACACTTGGCATCACAATGCTCCATGTCAATGTCATCACAATGCTCCATGAACCCTCTCATCACATTGCTCCATGTCCTTGTCATCACAAAGCTCCATGACACTTGTCATCACAATGCTCGATGCCCTTCTCATCACAATGCTCCATGACCTTGTCATTACAATCCTCCATGACCCATGTATCACAGTGTACCGTGCCCTTGTCATGACAAACCGCCATGCCCACTCTCATCACAGTAATCCATGAAACATTTCAGATCAATGCTCAATGCCCTTCTCATCACAATGCTCCGTTACCTCTGTCGTAACAATGCTCCATGACACCTGCCATCATAATATTCCACGGCCTTGTCATCACAAGGCTCCATGACTCTTGTCATCACAATGCTCCAAGATCCATGTAATCACAATGCTCCATGCCCTTGTCATCACAAAGCTCCATGACGCATGTCATCAGAATGTTCCATGGTCTTCTCCTCACAATGCTCCATGCTCTTGTCATCACAATGCTCGAAGACTCCAGTAATCACAATGTTCCATTCCCTTTTTCATCAGAATGCTCCATTAGATTTGTCATCACAAGTCTCCATGGTCATCTCCTCACAATGCTCCAAGACCTTGTCATCACCATGCTCCATTCCCTTGTCATCACAATGCTCCATGACCCCTGTCACCACAATACTCCATGAATATTTTCAGCCCAATTCTCTATGACCTTCTCATCACAATGCTCCATGACCAATATCATCACAATGCTCCATGACCCTTGTCATCACAATGATCCATGCCCTTGTCATCCCAATGTTCCATGACACTTGTTTTCACAAGGCTCTGTGACGCTTGTCACCACAGTGCTCCATGACACCTGTCATCACAATGGTCCATTCCTTTGTCAGCAAAATGCTACATGGCCTTGTCATTACAATGCGCTAGGCGCTTGTCATCACAATACTCCATTACTGTTCTCATCACAATTTCCCATGAACCTTGGGATCACATTGCTTCATGCCCTTGTCATCACAATGCTCCATGCTCCTTGAAATCAAAATGATCCATGACCTCTGTCATCACAATGCTCAAAACCCTTGTGATCACAATGTTCCATAACACTTGTCCTCACAACGCTCCATGATGCCTGTCATCACAGTACTCCATGCCCTTTTCATCACAATGTTCCATGACCTTTGTCATCACAATTCTCAATACACTTATCATCACAATGCTCCCTGACACTTGTCGTCAGCATGCTCCATGAAACCTGTCACCAAAAGGCTACACGCCTTTTTCATCACAAAGCCCCATGCCGTTTTCATCCCAATGCTCCATGCCATTGTCATCAAAATATTCCACAAGCTTGTCATCAGAAAGCTCCATGACCCTTGTCATCACAATGCTCCCTGCACTTGTCAGAACAATGCTCCCTGACCCTTGTCATCACAATGCTCCAAGCCATTGTCATTCACAATGCTCCATTACCTTTGTCATCAGAATCCTCCATGAAACTTGGCATCACAATGCTCCATGACATTGTCATCACAATGGGCCATTACATATGTCATCACAATGCTCCCTGACACCTATCTTCACAATACTGCATGACCTTTGTCATCACAAAGCTCCATGACCCTTGGCATCACAGTGCTCCATGTCATTGTCATCACAATGCTCCATGAACCCTCTCATCACATTGCTCCATGCCCTTGTCATCACAAAGCTCCATGGCACTTGTCATCACAATGCTCGATGCCCTTCTCATCACAATGCTCCATGCCCTTGTCATTACAATCCTCCATGACCCATGTATCACAGTGTACCGTGCCCTTGTCATCACAATGCGCCATGCCCACTCTCATCACAATAATCCATGAAATATTTCAGACCAATGCTCAATGCACTTCTCATCACAATGCTCCATTACCTCTGTCATAACAAGCTCCATGACCCCTGCCATCACAATGTTCCACGGCCTTGTCATCACAAGGCTCCAGCACCCTTGTCAGCACAATGCTCCAAGACCCATGTAATCACAATGCTCCATGCCCTTGTCATCACAAAGCTCCATGACGCATGTCATCACAATGTTCCATGGCCTTCGCCTCACAATGCTCCATGCCCTTGTCATCACAATGCTTCAAGACCCCCGTAATCACAATGCTCCATGCCCCTTTTCATAAGAATGCTCCATTAGACTTGTCATCACAAGTCTCCATGGTCATCTCATCACAATGCTCCAAGACCTTGTCATCAACATGCTCCATTCCCTTGTCATCACAATGCTCCATGACCCCTGTCATCACAATACTCCATGCACATTTTTAGCCCAATGCTCCATGACCCTTGTCATCACAATGACCCATGCCCTTGTCATCACAATGCTCCATGCACTTGTCAACACAATGCTACCTGATCCTTGTCATCACAATGCTCCAAACCATTGTCACCACAATGCCCCATTACCTTTTTCATCAGAATCCTCCATGACACTTGGCATCACAATGCTCCATGCCATTGTCATCACAATGCTCCATGACCCCTGTCATCACAATGCTCCGTGACTACAGTCATCACAATGCTTCATAACGTTTGTCATCACAACAATCCATGCCCGCATCATCACAAGGCTCTGTGACCTTTGTAACCACAATGCTCCGTGACCCTTGTCATCACAATGCTCCATGCCTTTGTCAGAACAATGCTCCATGACCCATGTCATCAAATTGTGCCATGCGCTTTTCACCACAATGATCCACAACCTTGTCATCGCTATGCTCCATAAACCTTGTAATCACAATGCTCCATGCACTTCTCATCCAAATACTGTCTCACATGAGATATCACAATATTCCATCACTAGTCATCACAATCCTCCCTCACCCCTGTTATCACAATGTTCCATGACCCCTGTCATCACAATGCTACATCCCCTTATCAGCACAATGTTCCATGACCCCTGACATCACAATGTTCCATAACCCCTGTCATCAAAATGCTCCATGACCCTTTTCATCCCAAAGCTCCATGACCCCTGGCATCACAATGTTCTATAACCCCTGGCATCAAAATGTTCCATTACAATTTTCATCAAATTGCTTCATGACCCTGTCATCAAAATGCTCCCTGCCCTTCTCATCACAATGCACCACACACTTGTCATCAAAATGCTCCATGACCTTTGTCATCACAAAGCTCCATGACCCTTGGCATCACAATGCTCCATGTCATTGTCATCACAATGCTCCATGAACCCTCTCATCACATTGCTCCATGTCCTTGTCATCACAAAGCTCCATGACACTTGTCATCACAATGCTCGATGCCATTCTCATCACAATGCTCCATGCCCTTGTCATTACAATCCTCCATGACCCATGTATCACAGTGTACCGTGCCCTTGTCATGACAAACCGCCATGCCCACTCTCATCACAGTAATCCATGAAACATTTCAGATCAATGCTCAATGCACTTCTCATCACAATGCTCCGTTACCTCTGTCGTAACAATGCTCCATGACACCTGCCATCATAATATTCCACGGCCTTGTCATCACAAGGCTCCATGACCCTTGTCATCACAATGCTCCAAGATCCATGTAATCACAATGCTCCATGCCCTTGTCATCACAAAGCTCCATGACGCATGTCATCAGAATGTTCCATGGTCTTCTCCTCACAATGCTCCATGCCCTTGTCATCACAATGCTCGAAGACTCCAGTAATCACAATGTTCCATTCCCTTTTTCATCAGAATGCTCCATTAGATTTGTCATCACAAGTCTCCATGGACATCTCCTCAAAATGCTCCAAGACCTTGTCATCACCATGCTCCATTCCCTTGTCATCACAATGCTCCATGACCCCTGTCACCACAATACTCCATGCCCTTTTCATCACAATGCTCCATGACCTTTGTCATCACAATTCTCAATACACTTGTCATCACAATGCTCCCTGACACTTGTCGTCAGAATGCTCCTTGAACCCTGTCACGAAAAGGCTCCATGCCTTTTTCATCACAAAGCCCCATGCCCTTTTCATCCCAATGCTCCATGCCATTGTCATCAAAATACTCCACAATCTTGTCATCAGAATGCTCCATGACCCTTGTCATCACAATTCTCCATGCACTTGTCAGCACAATGCTCCCTGACACCTGTCATCACAATGCTCCAAGCCATTGTCATCACAATGCTCCATGACCCCTGTCATCACAATACTCCATGAACATTTTCAGCCCAATGCTCCATGACACTTGTCATCACAATGATCCATGCCCATGTTATCCCAATGTTCCATGACCCATGTATTCACAATGCACCATGACGCTTGTCATCACAGTGCTCCATGACACCTGTCATCACAATGCTCCATGCCTTTGTCAGCAAAATGCTACATGACCTTGTCATTACAATGCTCTATGCACTTGTCATCACAATACTCCATTTCCATTGTCATCACAATCCTCCATGAACTTTGGGATCACATTGCTTCATGCCCTTGTCATCACAATGCTCCATGCTCCTTGAAATCAAAATGATCCATGACCTCTGTCATCACAATGCTCCAAACCCTTGTGATCACAATGTTCCATAACACTTGTCCTCACAACGCTCCATGATGCCTGTCATCACAATAATCCATGCCCTTTTCATCACAATGCTCCATGAACTTTGTCATCACAATTCTCAATACACTTGTCATCACAATGCTCCCTGACACTTGTCGTCAGAATGCTCCTTGAACCCTGTCACGAAAAGGCTCCATGCCTTTTTCATCACAAAGCCCCATGCCCTTTTCATCTCAATGCTCCATGCCATTGTCATCAAAATACTCCAGAAGATTGTCATCAGAATGCTCCATGACCCTTGTCATCACAATTCTCCATGCACTTGTCAGCACAATGCTCCCTGACACTTGTCATCACAATGCTCCAAGCCATTGTCATCACAATGCTCCATTACCTTTGTGATCAGAATCCTCAATGGAAGTTTGCATCACAATGCTCCATGCCATTGTCATCACAATGGGCCATTACATATGTCATCACAATGCTCCCTGACACCTCTCTTTACAATACTGCATTACCTGGTCATCACAATGCTCCCTGCCGTTCTCATCACAATGCACCACACCCTTGTCATCAAAATGCTCCATGACCTTTGTCATCACAAACTCCATGACCCTTGGCATCACAATGCTCCATGTCATTGTCATCACAATGCTCCATGAACCCTCTCATCACATTGCTCCATGCCCTTGTCATCACAAAGCTCCATGGCACTTGTCATCACAATGCTCGATGCCCTTCTCATCACAATGCTCCATGCCCTTGTCATTACAATCCTCCATGACCCATGTATCACAGTGTACCGTGCCCTTGTCATCACAATGCGCCATGCCCACTCTCATCACAATAATCCATGAAATATTTCAGACCAATGCTCAATGCACTTCTCATCACAATGCTCCATTACCTCTGTCATAACAAGCTCCATGACCCCTGCCATCACAATGTTCCACGGCCTTGTCATCACAAGGCTCCAGGACCCTTGTCAGCACAATGCTCCAAGACCCATGTAATCACAATGCTCCATGCCCTTGTCATCAAAAAGCTCCATGACGCATGTCATCACAATGTTCCATGGCCTTCACCTCACAATGCTCCATGCCCTTGTCATCACAATGCTTCAAGACCCCCGTAATCACAATGCTCCATGCCCCTTTTCATAAGAATGCTCCATTAGACTTGTCATCACAAGTCTCCATGGTCATCTCATCACAATGCTCCAAGACTTTGTCATCAACATGCTCCATTCCCTTGTCATCACAATGCTCCATGACCCCTGTCATCACAATACTCCATGCACATTTTTAGCCCAATGCTCCATGACCCTTGTCATCACAATGATCCATGCCCTTGTCATCACAATGTTCCATGCACTTGTCAGCACAATGCTCCCTGATCCTTGTCATCACAATGCTCCAAACCATTGTCACCACAATGCTCCATTACCTTTGTCATCAGAATCCTCCATGACACTTGGCATCACAATGCTCCATGCCATTGTCATCACAATGCTCCATGACCCCTGTCATTACAATGATCCGTGACTACAGTCATCATAATGCTTCATAACGTTTGTCATCGCAACAATCCATGCCCGTGTCATCACAAGGCTCTGTGACCTTTGTAACCAAAATGCTCCATGAACTTTTCATCACAATGCTCCGTGACCCTTGTCATCACAATGCTCCATGCCTTTGTCAGAACAATGCTCCATGACCCTTGTCATCAAATTGTGCCATGCGCTTTTCACCACAATGATCCACAACCTTTTCATCGCTATGCTCCATAAACCTTGTAATCACAATGCTCCATGCACTTCTCATCCAAATACTCTCTCACATGATATATCACAATGTTCCATCACTAGTCATCACAATCCTCCCTCACCCCTGTTATCACAATGTTCCATGACCCCTGTCATCACAATGCTACATCCCCTTATCAGCACAATGTTCCATGACCCCTGACATCACAATGTTCCATAACCCCTGTCATCAAAATGCTCCATGACACTTTTCATCCCAAAGCTCCATGACCCCTGGCATCACAATGTTCTATAACCCCTGGCATCAAAATGTTCCATTACACTTTTCATCAAATTGCTGCATGACCCTGTCATCAAAATGCTCCCTGACCTTCTCATCACAATGCACCACACACTTGTCATCAAAATGCTCCATGACCTCTGTCATCACAAAGCTCCATGACCCTTGGCATCACAATTCTCCATGTCATTGTCATCACAATGCTCCATGAACCCTCTCATCACACTGATCCATGTCCTTGTCATCACAAAGCTCCATGACACTTGTCATCACAATGCTCGATGCCATTCTCATCACAATGCTCCATGCCCTTGTCATTACAATCCTCCATGACCCATGTATCACAGTGTACCGTGCCCTTGCAATGACAAACCGCCATGCCCACTCTCATCACAGTAATCCATGAAACATTTCAGATCAATGCTCAATGCCCTTCTCATCACAATGCTCCGTTACCTCTGTCGTAACAATGCTCCATGACACCTGCCATCATAATATTCCACGGCCTTGTCATCACAAGGCTCCATGACCCTTGTCATCACAATGCTCCAAGATCCATGTAATCACAATGCTCCATGCCCTTGTCATCACAAAGCTCCATGACGCATGTCATCAGAATGTTCCATGGTCTTCTCCTCACAATGCTCCATGCCCTTGTCATCACAATGCTCGAAGACTCCAGTAATCACAATGTTCCTTTCCCTTTTTCATCAGAATGCTCCATTAGATTTGTCATCACAAGTCTCCATGGTCATCTCCTCACAATGCTCCAAGACCTTGTCATCACCATGCTCCATTCCCTTGTCATCACAATGCTCCATGACCCCTGTCACCACAATACTCCATGAATATTTTCAGCCCAATTCTCTATGACCTTCTCATCACAATGCTCCATGACCAATATCATCACAATGCTCCATGACCACTGTCATCACAACACTCCATGACACCTGACAACACAATGATCCGGGACTCGTCATCACAATGCTCCAAGACCCCTGTAATCACAATGCTCCATGACCCCTGTCATCACAATACTCCATGAACATTTTCAGCCCAATGCTCCATGACCCTTGTCATCACAATGATCCATGCCCATGTTATCCCAGTGTTCCATGACCCATGTATTCACAATGCACCATGACGCTTGTCATCACAGTGCTCCATGACACCTGTCATCACAATGCTCCATGCCTTTGTCAGCAAAATGCTACATGACCTTGTCATTACAATGCTCTATGCACTTGTCATCACAATACTCCATTTCCATTGTCATCACAATCCTCCATGAACTTTGGGATCACATTGCTTCATGCCCTTGTCATCACAATGCTCCATGCTCCTTGAAATCAAAATGATCCATGACCTCTGTCATCACAATGCTCCAAACCCTTGTGATCACAATGTTCCATAACACTTGTCCTCACAACGCTCCATGATGCCTGTCATCACAATAATCCATGCCCTTTTCATCACAATGCTCCATGAACTTTGTCATCACAATTCTCAATACACTTGTCATCACAATGCTCCCTGACACTTGTCGTCAGAATGCTCCTTGAACCCTGTCACGAAAAGGCTCCATGCCTTTTTCATCACAAAGCCCCATGCCCTTTTCATCCCAATGCTCCATGCCATTGTCATCAAAATACTCCACAAGCTTGTCATCAGAATGCTCCATGACCCTTGTCATCACAATTCTCCATGCACTTATCAGCACGATGCTCCCTGACACTTGTCATCACAATGCTCCAAGCCATTGTCATCACAATGCTCCATTACCTTTGTGATCAGAATCCTCAATGGAAGTTTGCATCACAATGCTCCATGCCATTGTCATCACAATGGGCCATTACATATGTCATCACAATGCTCCCTGACACCTCTCTTTACAATACTGCATTACCTGGTCATCACAATGCTCCCTGCCGTTCTCATCACAATGCACCACACCCTTGTCATCAAAATGCTCCATGACCTTTGTCATCACAAAGCTCCATGACCCTTGGCATCACAATGCTCCATGTCATTGTCATCACAATGCTCCATGAACCCTCTCATCACATTGCTCCATGCCCTTGTCATCACAAAGCTCCATGGCACTTGTATCACAGTGTACCGTGCCCTTGTCATCACAATGCGCCATGCCCACTCTCATCACAATAATCCATGAAATATTTCAGACCAATGCTCAATGCACTTCTCATCACAATGCTCCATTACCTCTGTCATAACAAGCTCCATGACCCCTGCCATCACAATGTTCCACGGCCTTGTCATCACAAGGCTCCAGCACCCTTGTCAGCACAATGCTCCAAGACCCATGTAATCACAATGCTCCATGCCCTTGTCATCACAAAGCTCCATGACGCATGTCATCACAATGTTCCATGGCCTTCGCCTCACAGTGCTCCATGCCCTTGTCATCACAGTGCTTCAAGAACCCCGTAATCACAATGCTCCATGCCCCTTTTCATAAGAATGCTCCATTAGACTTGTCATCACAAGTCTCCATGGTCATCTCATCACAATGCTCCAAGACCTTGTCATCAACATGCTCCATTCCCTTGTCATCACAATGCTCCATGACCCCTGTCATCACAATACTCCATGCACATTTTTAGCCCAATGCTCCATGACCCTTGTCATCACAATGATCCATGTCCTTGTCATCACAATGCTCCAGCACTTGTCAGCACAATGCTCCCTGATCCTTGTCATCACAATGCTCCAAACCATTGTCACCACAATGCTCCATTACCTTTGTCATCAGAATCCTCCATGACACTTGGCATCACAATGCTCCATGCCATTGTCATCACAATGCTCCATGACCCCTGTCATCACAATGCTCCGTGACTACAGTCATCACAATGCTTCATAACGTTTGTCATCACAACAATCCATGCCCGCGTCATCACAAGGCTCTGTGACCTTTGTAACCACAATGCTCCGTGACCCTTGTCATCACAATGCTCCATGCCTTTGTCAGGACATTGCTCCATGACCCTTGTCATCAAATTGTGCCATGCGCTTTTCACCACAATGATCCACAACCTTGTCATCGCTATGCTCCATAAACCTTGTAATCACAATGCTCCATGCACTTCTCATCCAAATACTGTCTCACATGAGATATCACAATGTTCCATCACTAGTCATCACAATCCTCCCTCACCCCTGTTATCACAATGTTCCATGACCCCTGTCATCACAATGCTACATCCCCTTATCAGCACAATGTTCCATGACCCCTGACATCACAATGTTCCATAACCCCTGTCATCAAAATGCTCCATGACCCTTTTCATCCCAAAGCTCCATGACCCCTGGCATCACAATGTTCTATAACCCCTGGCATCAAAATGTTCCATTACACTTTTCATCAAATTGCTGCATGACCCTGTCATCAAAATGCTCCCTGCCCTTCTCATCACAATGCACCACACACTTGTCATCAAAATGCTCCATGACCTTTGTCATCACAAAGCTCCATGACCCTTGGCATCACAATGCTCCATGTCATTGTCATCACAATGCTCCATGAACCCTCTCATCACATTGCTCCATGTCCTTGTCATCACAAAGCTCCATGACACTTGTCATCACAATGCTCGATGCCATTCTCATCACAATGCTCCATGACCTTGTCATTACAATCCTCCATGACCCATGTATCACAGTGTACCGTGCCCTTGTCATGACAAACCGCCATGCCCACTCTCATCACAGTAATCCATGAAACATTTCAGATCAATGCTCAATGCCCTTCTCATCACAATGCTCCGTTACCTCTGTCGTAACAATGCTCCATGACACCTGCCATCATAATATTCCACGGCCTTGTCATCATAAGGCTCCATGACCCTTGTCATCACAATGCTCCAAGATCCATGTAATCACAATGCTCCATGCCCTTGTCATCACAAAGCTCCATGACGCATGTCATCAGAATGTTCCATGGTCTTCACCTAACAATGCTCCATGCCCTTGTCATCACAATGCTCGAAGACTCCAGTAATCACAATGTTCCATTCCCTTTTTCATCAGAATGCTCCATTAGATTTGTCATAACAAGTCTCCATGGTCATCTCCTCACAATGCTCCAAGACCTTGTCATCACCATGCTCCATTCCCTTGTCATCACAATGCTCCATGACCCCTGTCACCACAATACTCCATGCCCTTTTCATCACAATGCTCCATGACCTTTGTCATCACAATTCTCAATAAACTTGTCATCACAATGCTCCCTGACACTTGTCGTCAGAATGCTCCTTGAACCCTGTCACGATAAGGCTCCATGCCTTTTTCATCACAAAGCCCCATGCCCTTTTCATCCCAATGCTCCATGCCATTGTCATCAAAATACTCCACAATCTTGTCTTCAGAATGCTCCATGACCCTTGTCATCACAATTCTCCATCACTTGTCAGCACAATGCTCCCTGACACTTGTCATCACAATGCTCCAAGCCATTGTCATCACAAGGCTCCATTACCTTTGTGATCAGAATCCTCAATGGAAGTTTGCATCACAATGCTCCATGCCATTGTCATCACAATGGGCCATTACATATGTCATCACAATGCTCCCTGACAACTCTCTTTACAATACTGCATTACCTGCTCATCACAATACTCCCTGCCGTTCTCATCACAATGCACCACACCCTTGTCATCAAAATTCTCCATGACCTTTGTCATCACAAAGCTCCATGACCCTTGGCATCACAATGCTCCATGTCATTGTCATCACAATGCTCCATGAACCCTCTCATCACATTGCTCCATGCCCTTGTCATCACAAAGCTCCATGGCACTTGTCATCACAATGCTCGATGCCCTTCTCATCACAATGCTCCATGCCCTTGTCATTACAATCCTCCATGACCCATGTATCACAGTGTACCGTGCCCTTGTCATCACAATGCGCCACGCCCACTCTCATCACAATAATCCATGAAATATTTCAGACCAATGCTCAATGCACTTCTCATCACAATGCTCCATTACCTCTGTCATAACAAGCTCCATGACCCCTGCCATCACAATGTTCCACGGCCTTGTCATCACAAGGCTCCAGGACCCTTGTCAGCACAATGCTCCAAGACCCATGTAATCACAATGCTCCATGCCCTTGTCATCACAAAGCTCCATGACGCATGTCATCACAATGTTCCATGGCCTTCGCCTCACAATGCTCCATGCCCTTGTCATCACAATGTTTCAAGACCCCCGTAATCACAATGCTCCATGCCCCTTTTCATAAGAATGCTCCATTAGACTTGTCATCACAAGTCTCCATGGTCATCTCATCACAATGCTCCAAGACCTTGTCATCAACATGCTCCATTCCCTTGTCATCACAATGCTCCATGACCCCTGTCATCACAATACACCATGCACATTTTTGGCCCAATGCTCCATGACCCTTGTCATCACAATGATCCATGTCCTTGTCATCACAATGCTCCATGCACTTGTCAGCACAATGCTCCCTGATCCTTGTCATCACAATGCTCCAAACCATTGTCACCACAATGCTCCATTACCTTTGTCATCAGAATCCTCCATGACACTTGGCATCACAATGCTCCATGCCATTGTCATCACAATGCTCCATGACCCCTGTCATCACAATGCTCCGTGACTACAGTCATCACAATGCTTCATAAAGTTTGTCATCACAACAATCCATGCCCGCGTCATCACAAGGCTCTGTGACCTTTGTAACCAAAATGCTCCATGAATATTTCATCACAATGCTACGTGACCCTTGTCATCACAATGCTCCATGCCTTCGTCAGAACAATGCTCCATGACCCTTGTCATCAAATTGTGCCATGCGCTTTTCACCACAATGATCCACAACCTTGTCATCGCTATGCTCCATAAACCTTGTAATCACAATGCTCCATGCACTTCTCATCCAAATACTCTCTCACATGAGATATCACAATGTTCCATCACTAGTCATCACAATCCTCCCTCACCCCTGTTATCACAATGTTCCATGACCCCTGTCATCACAATGCTACATCCCCTTATCAGCACAATGATCCATGACCCCTGACATCACAATGTTCCATAACCCCTGTCATCAAAATGCTCCATGACCCTTTTCATCCCAAAGCTCCATGACCCCTGGCATCACAATGTTCTATAACCCCTGGCATCAAAATGTTCCATTACACTTTTCATCAAATTGCTGCATGACCCTGTCATCAAAATGCTCCCTGCCCTTCTCATCACAATGCACCACACACTTGTCATCAAAATGCTCCATGACCTCTGTCATCACAAAGCTCCATGACCCTTGGCATCACAATGCTCCATGTCATTGTCATCACAATGCTCCATGAACCCTCTCATCACATTGCTCCATGTTCTTGTCATCACAAAGCTCCATGACACTTGTCATCACAATGCTCGATGCCATTCTCATCACAATGCTCCATGACCTTGTCATTACAATCCTCCATGACCCATGTATCACAGTGTACCGTGCCCTTGTCATGACAAACCGCCATGCCCACTCTCATCACAGTAATCCATGAAACATTTCAGATCAATGCTCAATGCCCTTCTCATCACAATGCTCCGTTACCTCTGTCGTAACAATGCTCCATGACACCTGCCATCATAATATTCCACGGCCTTGTCATCACAAGGCTCCATGACCCTTGTCATCACAATGCTCCAAGATCCATGTAATCACAATGCTCCATGCCCTTGTCATCACAAAGCTCCATGATGCATGTCATCAGAATGTTCCATGGTCTTCTCCTCACAATGCTCCATGCCTTTGTCATCACAATGCTCGAAGACTCCAGTAATCACAATGTTCCATTCCCTTTTTCATCAGAATGCTCCATTAGATTTGTCATCACAAGTCTCCATGGTCATCTCCTCACAATGCTCCAAGACCTTGTCATCACCATGCTCCATTCCCTTGTCATCACAATGCTCCATGACCCCTGTCACCACAATACTCCATGAATATTTTCAGCCCAATTCTCTATGACCTTCTCATCACAATGCTCCATGACCAATATCATCACAATGCTCCATGACCACTGTCATCACAACACTCCATGACACCTGACAACACAATGATCCGGGACTCTTGTCATCACAATGCTCCAAGACCCCTGTAATCACAATGCTCCATGACCCCTGTCATCACAATACTCCATGAACATTTTCAGCCCAATGCTCCATGACACTTGTCATCACAATGATCCATGCCCATGTTATCCCAATGTTCCATGACCCATGTATTCACAATGCACCATGACGCTTGTCATCACAGTGCTCCATGACACCTGTCATCACAATGCTCCATGCCTTTGTCAGCAAAATGCTACATGACCTTGTCATTACAATGCTCTATGCACTTGTCATCACAATACTCCATTTCCATTGTCATCAAAATCCTCCATGAACTTTGGGATCACATTGCTTCATGCCCTTGTCATCACAATGCTCCATGCTCCTTGAAATCAAAATGATCCATGACCTCTGTCATCACAATGCTCTAAACCCTTGTGATCACAATGTTCCATAACACTTGTCATCACAACGCTCCATGATGCCTGTAATCACAATAATCCAAGCCCTTTTCATCACAATGCTCCATGAACTTTGTCATCACAATTCTCAATACACTTGTCATCACAATGCTCCCTGACACTTGTCGTCAGAATGCTCCTTGAACCCTGTCACGAAAAGGCTCCATGCCTTTTTCATCACAAAGCCCCATGCCCTTTTCATCCCAATGCTCCATGCCATTGTCATCAAAATACTCCACAAGCTTATCATCAGAATGCTCCATGAGCATTGTCATCACAATTCTCCATGCACTTGTCAGCACAATGCTCCCTGACACTTGTCATCACAATGCTCCAAGCCATTGTCATCACAATGCTCCATTACCTTTGTGATCAGAATCCTCAATGGAAGTTTGCATCACAATGCTCCATGCCATTGTCATCACAATGGGCCATTACATATGTCATCACAATGCTCCCTGACACCTCACTTTACAATACTGCATTACCTGGTCATCACAATGCTCCCTGCCGTTCTCATCACAATGCACCACACCCTTGTCATCAAAATGCTCCATGACCTTTGTCATCACAAAGTTCCATGACCCTTGGCATCACAATGCTCCATGTCATTGTCATCACATTGCTCCATGCCCTTGTCATCACAAAGCTCCATGGCACTTGTCATCACAATGCTCGATGCCCTTCTCATCACAATGCTCCATGCCCTTGTCATTACAATCCTCCATGACCCATGTATCACAGTGTACCGTGCCCTTGTCATCACAATGCGCCATGCCCACTCTCATCACAATAATCCATGAAATATTTCAGACCAATGCTCAATGCACTTCTCATCACAATGCTCCATTACCTCTGTCATAACAAGCTCCATGACCCCTGCCATCACAATGTTCCACGGCCTTGTCATCACAAGGCTCCAGCACCCTTGTCAGCACAATGCTCCAAGACCCATGTAATCACAATGCTCCATGCCCTTGTCATCACAAAGCTCCATGACGCATGTCATCACAATGTTCCATGGCCTTCGCCTCACAATGCTCCATGCCCTTGTCATCACAATGCTTCAAGACCCCCGTAATCACAATGCTCCATGCCCCTTTTCATAAGAATGCTCCATTAGACTTGTCATCACAAGTCTCCATGGTCATCTCATCACAATGCTCCAAGACCTTGTCATCAACATGCTCCATTCCCTTGTCATCACAATGCTCCATGACCCCTGTCATCACAATACTCCATGCACATTTTTAGCCCAATGCTCCATGACCCTTGTCATCACAATGATCCATGCCCTTGTCATCACAATGCTCCATGCACTTGTCAGCACAATGCTCCCTGATCCTTGTCATCAAAATGCTCCAAACCATTGTCACCACAATGCTCCATTACCTTTGTCATCAGAATCCTCCATGACACTTGGCATCACAATGCTCCATGCCATTGTCATCACAATGCTCCATGACCCCTGTCATCACAATGCTCCGTGACTACAGTCATCACAATGCTTCATAACGTTTGTCATCACAACAATCCATGCCCGCGTCATCACAAGGCTCTGTGACCTTTGTAACCACAATGCTCCATGAACTTTTCATCACAATGCTCCGTGACCCTTGTCATCACAATGCTCCATGCCTTTGTCAGAACAATGCTCCATGACCCTTGTCATCAAATTGTGCCATGCGCTTTTCACCACAATGATCCACAACCTTGTCATCGCTATGCTCCATAAACCTTGTAATCACAATGCTCCATGCACTTCTCATCCAAATACTGTCTCACATGAGATATCACAATGTTCCATCACTAGTCATCACAATCCTCCCTCAACCCTGTTATCACAATGTTCCATGACCCCTGTCATCACAATGCTACATCCCCTTATCAGCACAATGTTCCATGACCCCTGACATCACAATGTTCCATAACCCCTGTCATCAAAATGCTCCATGACCCTTTTCATCCCAAAGCTCCATGACCCCTGGCATCACAATGTTCTATAATCCCTGGCATCAAAATGTTCCATTACAATTTTCATCAAATTTCTGCATGACCCTGTCATCAAAATGCTCCCTGCCCTTCTCATCACAATGCACCACACACTTGTCATCAAAATGCTCCATGACCTCTGTCATCACAAAGCTCCATGACCCTTGGCATCACAATGCTCCATGTCATTGTCATCACAATGCTCCATGAACCCTCTCATCACATTGCTCCATGTCCTTGTCATCACAAAGCTCCATGACATTTGTCATCACAATGCTCGATGCCCTTCTCATCACAATGCTCCATGCCCTTGTCATTACAATCCTCCATGACCCATGTATCACAGTGTACCGTGCCCTTGTCATGACAAACCGCCATGCCCACTCTCATCACAGTAATCCATGAAACATTTCAGATCAATGCTCAATGCCCTTCTCATCACAATGCTCCGTTACCTCTGTCGTAACAATGCTCCATGACACCTGCCATCATAATATTCCACGGCCTTGTCATCACAAGGCTCCATGACCCTTGTCATCACAATGCTCCAAGATCCATGTAATCACAATGCTCCATGCCCTTGTCATCACAAAGCTCCATGACGCATGTCATCAGAATGTTCCATGGTCTTCTCCTCACAATGCTCCATGCCCTTGTCATCACAATGCTTGAAGACTCCAGTAATCACAATGTTCCATTCCCTTTTTCATCAGAATGCTCCATTAGATTTGTCATCACAAGTCTCCATGGACATCTCCTCACAATGCTCCAAGACCTTGTCATCACCATGCTCCATTCCCTTGTCATCACAATGCTCCATGACCCCTGTCACCACAATACTCCATGCCCTTTTCATCACAATGCTCCATGATCTTTGTCATCACAATTCTCAATACACTTGTCATCACAATGCTCCCTGACACTTGTCGTCAGAATGCTCCTTGAACCCTGTCACGAAAAGGCTCCATGCCTTTTTCATCACAAAGCCCCATGCCCTTTTCATCCCAATGCTCCATGCCATTGTCATCAAAATACTCCACAAGCTAGTCATCAGAATGCTCCATGACCCTTGTCATCACAATTCTCCATGCATTGTCAGCACAATGCTCCCTGACACTTGTCATCACAATGCTCCAAGCCATTGTCATCACAATGCTCCATGACCCCTGTCATCACAATACTCCATGAACATTTTCAGCCCAATTCTCTATGACCTTCTCATCACAATGCTCCATGACCAATATCATCACAGTGCTCCATGACCACTGTCATCACAACACTCCATGACACTTGACAACACAATGATCCGGGACACGTCATCACAATGCTCCAAGACCCCTGTAATCACAATGCTCCATGACCCCTGTCATCACAATACTCCATGAACATTTTCAGCCCAATGCTCCATGACCCTTGTCATCACAATGATCCATGCCCATGTTATCCCAATGTTCCATGACCCATGTATTCACAATGCACCATGACGCTTGTCATCACAGTGCTCCATGACACCTGTCATCACAATGCTCCATGCCTTTGTCAGCAAAATGCTACATGACCTTGTCATTACAATGCTCTATGCACTTGTCATCACAATACTCCATTTCCATTGTCATCACAATCCTCCATGAACTTTGGGGTCACATTGCTTCATGCCCTTGTCATCACAATGCTCCATGCTCCTTGAAATCAAAATGATCCATGACCTCTGTCATCACAATGCTCTAAACCCTTGTGATCACAATGTTCCATAACACTTGTCATCACAACGCTCCATGATGCCTGTCATCACAATAATCCAAGCCCTTTTCATCACAATGCTCCATGAACTTTGTCATCACAATTCTCAATACACTTGTCATCACAATGCTCCCTGACACTTGTCGTCAGAATGCTCCTTGAACCCTGTAACGAAAAGGCTCCATGCCTTTTTCATCACAAAGCCCCATGCCCTTTTCATCCCAATGCTCCATGCCATTGTCATCAAAATACTCCAAAAGCTTGTCATCAGAATGCTCCATGACCCTTGTCATCACAATTCTCCATGCACTTGTCAGCACAATGCTCCCTGACACTTGTCATCACAATGCTCCAAGCCATTGTCATCACAATGCTCCATTACCTTTGTGATCAGAATCCTCAATGGAAGTTTGCATCACAATGCTCCATGCCATTGTCATCACAATGGGCCATTACATATGTCATCACAATGCTCCCTGACACCTCTCTTTACAATACTGCATTACCTGGTCATCAAAATGCTCCCTGCCGTTCTCATCAGAATGCACCACACCCTTGTCATCAAAATGCTCCATGACCTTTGTCATCACAAAGCTCCATGACCCTTGGCATCACAATGCTCCATGTCATTGTCATCACAATGCTCCATGAACCCTCTCATCACATTGCTCCATGCCCTTGTCATCACAAAGCTCCATGGCACTTGTCATCACAATGCTCGATGCCCTTCTCATCACAATGCTCCATGCCCTTGTCATTACAATCCTCCATGACCCATGTATCACAGTGTACCGTGCCCTTGTCATCACAATGCGCCATGCCCACTCTCATCACAATAATCTATGAAATATTTCAGACCAATGCTCAATGCACTTCTCATCACAATGCTCCATTACCTCTGTCATAATAAGCTCCATGACCCCTGCCATCACAATGTTCCACGGCCTTGTCATCACAAGGCTCCAGCACCCTTGTTAGCACAATGCTCCAAGACCCATGTAATCACAATGCTCCATGCCCTTGTCATCACAAAGCTCCATGACGCATGTCATCACAATGTTCCATGGCCTTCGCCTCACAATGCTCCATGCCCTTGTCATCACAATGCTTCAAGACCCCCGTAATCACAATGTTCGATGCCCCTTTTCATAAGAATGCTCCATTAGACTTGTCATCACAAGTCTCCATGGTCATCTCATCACAGTGCTCCAAGACCTTGTCATCAACATGCTCCATTCCCTTGTCATCACAATGCTCCAGGACCCCTGTCATCACAATACTCCATGCATATTTTTAGCCCAATGCTCCATGACCCTTGTCATCACAATGATCCATGCCCTTGTCATCACATTGCTCCATGCACTTGTCAGCACAATGCTCCCTGATCCTTGTCATCACAATGCTCCAAACCATTGTCACCACAATGCTCCATTACCTTTGTCATCAGAATCCTCCATGACACTTGGCATCACAATGCTCCATGCCATTGTCATCACAATGCTCCATGACCCCTGTCATCACAATGCTCCGTGACTACAGTCATCACAATGCTTCATAACGTTTGTCATCACAACAATCCATGCCCGCGTCATCACAAGGCTCTGTGACCTTTGTAACCACAATGCTCCATGAACTTTTCATCACAATGCTCCGTGACCCTTGTCATCACAATGCTCCATGCCTTTGTCAGAAAAATGCTCCATGACCCTTGTCATCAAATTGTGCCATGTGCTTTTCACCACAATGATCCACAACCTTGTCACCACTATGCTCCATAAAACTTGTAATCACAATGCTCCATGCACTTCTCATCCAAATACTGTCTCACATGAGATATCACAATGTTCCATCACTAGTCATCACAATCCTCCCTCACCCCTGTTATCACAATGTTCCATGACCCCTGTCATCACAATGCTACATCCCCTTATCAGCACAATGTTCCATGACCCCTGACATCACAATGTTCCATAACCCCTGTCATCAAAATGCTCCATGACCCTTTTCATCCCAAAGCTCCATGACCCCTGGCATCACAATGTTCTATAACCCCTGGCATCAAAATGTTCCATTACACTTTTCATCAAATTGCTGCATGACCCTGTCATCAAAATGCTCCCTGACCTTCTCATCACAATGCACAACGCCCTTGCCATCAAAATGCTCCATGACCTTTGTCATCACAAAGCTCCATGACCCTTGGCATCACAATGCTCCATGACATTGTCATCACAATGGGCCATTACATATGTCATCACAATGCTCCCTGACACCTATCTTCACAATACTGCATGACCTTTGTCATCACAAAGCTCCATGACCCTTGGCATCACAATGCTCCATGTCATTGTCATCACAATGCTCCATGAACCCTCTCATCACATTGCTCCATGCCCTTGTCATCACAAAGCTCCATGGCACTTGTCATCACAATGCTCGATGCCCTTCTCATCACAATGCTCCATGCCCTTGTCATTACAATCCTCCATGACCCATGTATCACAGTGTACCGTGCCCTTGTCATCACAATGCGCCATGCCCACTCTCATCACAATAATCCATGAAATATTTCAGACCAATGCTCAATGCACTTCTCATCACAATGCTCCATTACCTCTGTCATAACAAGCTCCATGACCCCTGCCATCACAATGTTCCACGGCCTTGTCATCACAAGGCTCCAGCACCCTTGTCAGCACAATGCTCCAAGACCCAAGTAATCACAATGCTCCATGCCCTTGTCATCACAAAGCTCCATGACGCATGTCATCACAATGTTCCATGGCCTTCGCCTCACAATGCTCCATGCCCTTGTCATCACAATGCTTCAAGACCCCCGTAATCACAATGCTCCATGCCCCTTTTCATAAGAATGCTCCATTAGACTTGTCATCACAAGTCTCCATGGTCATCTCATCACAATGCTCCAAGACCTTGTCATCAACATGCTCCATTCCCTTGTCATCACAATGCTCCATGACCCCTGTCATCACAATACTACATGCACATTTTTAGCCCAATGCTCCATGACCCTTGTCATCACAATGATCCATGCCCTTGTCATCACAATGCTCCATGCACTTGTCAGCACAATGCTCCCTGATCCTTGTCATCACAATGCTCCAAACCATTGTCACCACAATGCTCCATTACCTTTGTCATCAGAATCCTCCATGACACTTGGCATCACAATGCTCCATGCCATTGTCATCACAATGCTCCATGACCCCTGTCATCACAATGCTCCGTGACTACAGTCATCACAATGCTTCATAACGTTTGTCATCACAACAATCCATGCCCGCGTCATCACAAGGCTCTGTGACCTTTGTAACCACAATGCTCCGTGACCCTTGTCATCACAATGCTCCATGCCTTTGTCAGAACAATGCTCCATGACCCTTGTCATCAAATTGTGCCATGCGCTTTTCACCACAATGATCCACAACCTTGTCATCGCTATGCTCCATAAACCTTGTAATCACAATGCTCCATGCACTTCTCATCCAAATACTCTCTCACATGAGATATCACAATGTTCCATCACTAGTCATCACAATCCTCCCTCACCCCTGTTATCACAATGTTCCATGACCCCTGTCATCACAATGCTACATCCCCTTATCAGCACAATGTTCCATGACGCCTGACATCACAATGTTCCATAACCCCTGTCATCAAAATGCTCCATGACCCTTTTCATCCCAAAGCTCCATGACCCCTGGCATCACAATGTTCTATAACCCCTGGCATCAAAATGTTCCATTACACTTTTCATCAAATTGCTGCATGACCCTGTCCTCAAAATGCTCCCTGCCCTTCTCATCACAATGCACCACACACTTGTCATCAAAATGCTCCATGACCTTTGTCATCACAAAGCTCCATGACCCTTGGCATCACAATGCTCCATGTCCTTGTCATCACAATGCTCCATGAACCCTCTCATCACATTGCTCCATGTCCTTGTCATCACAAAGCTCCATGACACTTGTCATCACAATGCTCGATGCCATTCTCATCACAATGCTCCATGACCTTGTCATTACAATCCTCCATGACCCATGTATCACAGTGTACCGTGCCCTTGTCATGACAAACCGCCATGCCCACTCTCATCACAGTAATCCATGAAACATTTCAGATCAATGCTCAATGCCCTTCTCATCACAATGCTCCGTTACCTCTGTCGTAACAATGCTCCATGACACCTGCCATCATAATATTCCACGGCCATGTCATCACAAGGCTCCATGACCCTTGTCATCACAATGCTCCAAGATCCATGTAATCACAATGCTCCATGCCCTTGTCATCACAAAGCTCCATGACGCATGTCATCAGAATGTTCCATGGTCTTCTCCACACAATGCTCCATGCCCTTGTCATCACAATGCTCGAAGACTCCAGTAATCACAATGTTCCATTCCCTTTTTCATCAGAATGCTCCATTAGATTTGTCATCAGAAGTCTCCATGGTCATCTCCTCACAATGCTCCAAGATCTTGTCATAACCATGCTCCATTCCCTTGTCATCACAATGCTCCCTGATCCTTGTCATCACAATGCTCCAAACCATTGTCACCACAATGCTCCATTACCTTTGTCATCAGAATCCTCCATGACACTTGGCATCACAATGCTCCATGCCATTGTCATCACAATGCTCCATGACCCCTGTCATCACAATGCTCCGTGACTACAGTCATCACAATGCTTCATAACGTTTGTCATCACAACAATCCATGCCCGCGTCATCACAAGGCTCTGTGACCTTTGTAACCACAATGCTCCGTGACTCTTGTCATCACAATGCTGCATGCCTTTGTCAGAACAATGCTCCATGACCCTTGTCATCAAATTGTGCCATGCGCTTTTCACCACAATGATCCACAACCTTGTCATCGCTATGCTCCATAAAACTTGTAATCACAATGCTCCATGCACTTCTCATCCAAATACTGTCTCACATGAGATATCACAATGTTCCATCACTAGTCATCACAATCCTCCCTCACCCCTGTTATCACAATGTTCCATGACCCCTGTCATCACAATGCTACATCCCCTTATCAGCACAATGTTCCATGACCCCTGACATCACAATGTTCCATAACCCCTGTCATCAAAATGCTCCATGACCCTTTTCATCCCAAAGCTCCATGACCCCTGGCATCACAATGTTCTATAACCCCTGGCATCAAAATGTTCCATTACACTTTTCATCAAATTGCTGCATGACCCTGTCATCAAAATGCTCCCTGCCCTTCTCATCACAATGCACCACACACTTGTCATCAAAATGCTCCATGACCTTTGTCATCACAAAGCTCCATGACCCTTGGCATCACAATGCTGCATGTCATTGTCATCACAATGCTCCATGAACCCTCTCATCACATTGCTCCATGCCCTTGTCATCACAAAGCTCCATGGCACTTGTCATCACAATGCTCGATGCCCTTCTCATCACAATGCTCCATGCCCTTGTCATTACAATCCTCCATGACCCATGTATCACAGTGTACCGTGCCCTTGTCATCACAATGTGCCATGCCCACTCTCATCACAATAATCCATGAAATATTTCAGACCAATGCTCAATGCACTTCTCATCACAATGCTCCATTACCTCTGTCATAACAAGCTCCATGACCCCTGCCATCACAATGTTCCACGGCCTTGTCATCACAAGGCTCCAGCACCCTTGTCAGCACAATGCTCCAAGACCCATGTAATCACAATGCTCCATGCCCTTGTCATCACAAAGCTCCATGACGCATGTCATCACAATGTTCCATGGCCTTCGCCTCACAATGCTCCATGCCCTTGTCATCACAATGCTTCAAGACCACCGTAATCACAATGCTCCATGCCCCTTTTCATAAGAATGCTCCATTAGACTTGTCATCACAAGTCTCCATGGTCATCTCATCACAATGCTCCAAGACCTTGTCATCAACATGCTCCATTCCCTTGTCATCACAATGCTCCATGACCCCTGTCATCACAATACTCCATGCACATTTTTAGCCCAATGCTCCATGACCCTTGTCATCACAATGATCCATGCCCTTGTCATCACAATGCTCCATGCACTTGTCAGCACAATGCTCCCTGATCCTTGTCATCACAATGCTCCAAACCATTGTCACCACAATGCTCCATTACCTTTGTCATCAGAATCCTCCATGACACTTGGCATCACAATGCTCCATGCCATTGTCATCACAATGCTCCATGACCCCTGTCATCACAATGCTCCGTGACTACAGTCATCACAATGCTTCATAACGTTTGTCATCACAACAATCCATGCCCGCGTCATCACAAGGCTCTGTGACCTTTGTAACCACAATGCTCCGTGACCCTTGTCATCACAATGCTCCATGCCTTTGTCAGAACAATGCTCCATGACCATTGTCATCAAATTGTGCCATGCGCTTTTCACCACAATGATCCACAACCTTGTCATCGCTATGCTCCATAAACCTTGTAATCACAATGCTCCATGCACTTCTCATCCAAATACTCTCTCACATGAGATATCACAATGTTCCATCACTAGTCATCACAATCCTCCCTCACCCCTGTTATCACAATGTTCCATGACCCCTGTCATCACAATGCTACATCCCCTTGTCAGCACAATGTTCCATGACCCCTGACATCACAATGTTCCATAACCCCTGTCATCAAAATGCTCCATGACCCTTTTCATCCCAAAGCTCCATGACCCCTGGCATCACAATGTTCTATAACCCCTGGCATCAAAATGTTCCATTACAATTTTCATCAAATTGCTGCATGACCCTGTCCTCAAAATGCTCCCTGCCCTTCTCATCACAATGCACCACACACTTGTCATCAAAATGCTCCATGACCTTTGTCATCACAAAGCTCCATGACCCTTGGCATAACAATGCTCCATGTCATTGTCATCACAATGCTCCATGAACCCTCTCATCACATTGCTCCATGTCCTTGTCATCACAAAGCTCCATGACACTTGTCATCACAATGCTCGATGCCATTCTCATCACAATGCTCCATGACCTTGTCATTACAATCCTCCATGACCCATGGATCACAGTGTACCGTGCCCTTGTCATGACAAACCGCCATGCCCACTCTCATCACAGTAATCCATGAAACATTTCAGATCAATGCTCAATGCCCTTCTCATCACAATGCTCCGTTACCTCTGTCATAACAATGCTCCATGACACCTGCCATCATAATATTCCACGGCCTTGTCATCACAAGGCTCCATGACCCTTGTCATCACAATGCTCCAAGATCCATGTAATCACAATGCTCCATGCCCTTGTCATCACAAAGCTCCATGACGCATGTCATCAGAATGTTCCATGGTCTTCTCCTCACAATGCTCCATGCCCTTGTCATCACAATGCTCGAAGACTCCAGTAATCACAATGTTCCATTCCCTTTTTCATCAGAATGCTCCATTAGATTTGTCATCACAAGTCTCCATGGTCATCTCCTCACAATGCTCCAAGATCTTGTCATAACCATGCTCCATTCCCTTGTCATCACAATGCTCCATGACCCCTGTCATCACAATACTCCATGAACATTTTCAGCCCAATTCCCTATGACCTTCTCATCACAATGCTCCATGCCCTTGTCATTACAATCCTCCATGACCCATGTATCACAGTGTACCGTGCCCTTGTCATCACAATGCGCCATGCCCACTCTCATCACAATAATCCATGAAATATTTCAGACCAATGCTCAATGCACTTCTCATCACAATGCTCCATTACCTCTGTCATAACAAGCTCCATGACCCCTGCCATCACAATGTTCCACGGCCTTGTCATCACAAGGCTCCAGCACCCTTGTCAGCACAATGCTCCAAGACCCATGTAATCACAATGCTCCATGCCCTTGTCATCACAAAGCTCCATGACGCATGTCATCACAATGTTCCATGGCCTTCGCCTCACAATGCTCCATGCCCTTGTCATCACAATGCTTCAACACCCCCGTAATCACAATGCTACATGCCCCTTTTCATAAGAATGCTCCATTAGACTTGTCATCACAAGTCTCCATGGTCATCTCATCACAATGCTCCAAGACCTTGTCATCAACATGCTGCATTCCCTTGTCATCACAATGCTCCATGACCCCTGTCATCACAATACTCCATGCACATTTTTAGCCCAATGGTCCATGACCCATGTCATCACAATGGCCCATGCCCTTGTCATCACAATGCTCCATGCACTTGTCAGCACAATGCTCCCTGATCCTTGTCATCACAATGCTCCAAACCATTGTCACCACAATGCTCCATTACCTTTGTCATCAGAATCCTCCATGACACTTGGCATCACAATGCTCCATGCCATTGCCATCACAATGCTCCATGACCCCTGTCATCACAATGCTCCGTGACTACAGTCATCACAATGCTTCATAACGTTTGTCATCACAACAATCCATGCCCGCGTCATCACAAGGCTCTGTGACCTTTGTAACCACAATGCTCCGTGACCCTTGTCATCACAATGCTCCATGCCTTTGTCAGAACAATGCTCCATGACCCTTGTCATCAAATTGTGCCATGCGCTTTTCACCACAATGATCCACAACCTTGTCATCGCTATGCTCCATAAACCTTGTAATCACAATGCTCCATGCACTTCTCATCCAAATACTGTCTCACATGAGATATCACAATGTTCCATCACTAGTCATCACAATCCTCCCTCACCCCTGTTATCACAATGTTCCATGACCCCTGTCATCACAATGCTACATCCCCTTATCAGCACAATGTTCCATGACCCCTGACATCACAATGTTCCATAACCCCTGTCATCAAAATGCTCCATGACCCTTTTCATCCCAAAGCTCCATGACCCCTGGCATAACAATGTTCTATAACCCCTGGCATCAAAATGTTCCATTACAATTTTCATCAAATTGCTGCATGACCCTGTCCTCAAAATGCTCCCTGCCCTTCTCATCACAATGCACCACACCCTTGTCATCAAAATGCTCCATGACCTTTGTCATCGCAAAACTCCATGACCCTTGGCATCACAATGCTGCATGTCATTGTCATCACAATGCTCCATGAACCCTCTCATCACATTGCTCCATGCCCTTGTCATCACAAAGCTCCATGGCACTTGTCATCACAATGCTCGATGCCCTTCTCATCACAATGCTCCACGCCCTTGTCATTACAATCCTCCATGAACCATGTATCACAGTGTACCGTGCCCTTGTCATCACAATGCACCATGCCCACTCTCATCACAATAATCCATGAAATATTTCAGACCAATGTTCAATGCACTTCTCATCACAATGCTCCATTACCTCTGTCATAACAAGCTCCATGACCCCTGCCATCACAATGTTCCACGGCCTTGTCATCACAAGGCTCCAGCACCCTTGTCAGCACAATGCTCCAAGACCCATGTAATCACAATGCTCCATGCCCTTGTCATCACAAAGCTCCATGACGCATGTCATCACAATGTTCCATGGCCTTCGCCTCACAATGCTCCATGCCCTTGTCATCACAATGCTTCAAGACCCCCGTAATCACAATGTTCCATGCCCCTTTTCATAAGAATGCTCCATTAGACTTGTCATCACAAGTCTCCATGGTCATCTCATCACAGTGCTCCAAGACCTTGTCATCAACATGCTCCATTCCCTTGTCATCACAATGCTCCATGACCCCTGTCATCACAATACTCCATGCATATTTTTAGCCCAATGCTCCATGACCCTTGTCATCACAATGATCCATGCCCTTGTCATCACAATGCTCCATGCACTTGTCAGCACATTGCTCCCTGATCCTTGTCATCACAATGCTCCAAACCATTGTCACCACAATGCTCCATTACCTTTGTCATCAGAATCCTCCATGACACTTGGCATCACAATGCTCCATGCCATTGTCATCACAATGCTCCATGACCCCTGTCATCACAATGCTCCGTGACTACAGTCATCACAATGCTTCATAACGTTTGTCATCACAACAATCCATGCCCGCGTCATCACAAGGCTCTGTGACCTTTGTAACCACAATGCTCCATGAACTTTTCATCACAATGCTCCGTGACCCTTGTCATCACAATGCTCCATGCCTTTGTCAGAACAATGCTCCATGATCCTTGTCATCAAATTGTGCCATGCGCTTTTCACCACAATGATCCACAACCTTGTCATCGCTATGCTCCATAAACCTTGTAATCACAATGCTCCATGCACTTCTCATCCAAATACTGTCTCACATGAGATATCACAATGTTCCATCACTAGTCATCACAATCCTCCCTCACCCCTGTTATCACAATGTTCCATGACCCCTGTCATCACAATGCTACATCCCCTTATCAGCACAATGTTCCATGACCCCTGACATCACAATGTTCCATAACCCCTGTCATCAAAATGCTCCATGACCCTTTTCATCCTAAAGCTCCATGACCCCTGGCATCACAATGTTCTATAACCCCTGGCATCAAAATGTTCCATTACACTTTTCATCAAATTGCTGCATGACCCTGTCATCAAAATGCTCCCTGCCCTTCTCATCACAATGCACCACACACTTGTCATCAAAATGCTCCATGACCTTTGTCATCACAAAGCTCCATGACCCTTGGCATCACAATGCTGCATGTCATTGTCATCACAATGCTCCATGAACCCTCTCATCACATTGCTCCATGCCCTTGTCATCACAAAGCTCCATGGCACTTGTCATCACAATGCTCGATGCCCTTCTCATCACAATGCTCCATGCCCTGTCATTACAATCCTCCATGAACCATGTATCACAGTGTACCGTGCCCTTGTCATCACAATGCACCATGCCCACTCTCATCACAATATTCCATGAAATATTTCAGACCAATGTTCAATGCACTTCTCATCACAATGCTCCATTACCTCTGTCATAACAAGCTCCATGACCCCTGCCATCACAATGTTCCACGGCCTTGTCATCACAAGGCTCCAGCACCCTTGTCAGCACAATGCTCCAAGACCCATGTAATCACAATGCTCCATGCCCTTGTCATCACAAAGCTCCATGACGCATGTCATCACAATGTTCCATGGCCTTCGCCTCACAATGCTCCATGCCCTTGTCATCACAATGCTTCAAGACCCCCGTAATCACAATGTTCCATGCCCCTTTTCATAAGAATGCTCCATTAGACTTGTCATCACAAGTCTCCATGGTCATCTCATCACAGTGCTCCAAGACCTTGTCATCAACATGCTCCATTCCCTTGTCATCACAATGCTCCATGACCCCTGTCATCACAATACTCCATGCATATTTTTAGCCCAATGCTCCATGACCCTTGTCATCACAATGATCCATGCCCTTGTCATCACAATGCTCCATGCACTTGTCAGCACATTGCTCCCTGATCCTTGTCATCACAATGCTCCAAACCATTGTCACCACAATGCTCCATTACCTTTGTCATCGGAATCCTCCATGACACTTGGCATCACAATGCTCCATGCCATTGTCATCACAATGCTCCATGACCCCTGTCATCACAATGCTCCGTGACTACAGTCATCACAATGCTTCATAACGTTTGTCATCACAACAATCCATGCCCGCGTCATCACAAGGCTCTGTGACCTTTGTAACCACAATGCTCCGTGACCCTTGTCATCACAATGCTCCATGCCTTTGTCAGAACAATGCTCCATGACCATTGTCATCAAATTGTGCCATGCGCTTTTCACCACAATGATCCACAACCTTGTCATCGCTATGCTCCATAAACCTTGTAATCACAATGCTCCATGCACTTCTCATCCAAATACTCTCTCACATGAGATATCACAATGTTCCATCACTAGTCATCACAATCCTCCCTCACCCCTGTTATCACAATGTTCCATGACCCCTGTCATCACAATGCTACATCCCCTTATCAGCACAATGTTCCATGACCCCTGACATCACAATGTTCCATAACCCCTGTCATCAAAATGCTCCATGACCCTTTTCATCCCAAAGCTCCATGACCCCTGGCATCACAATGTTCTATAACCCCTGGCATCAAAATGTTCCATTACAATTTTCATCAAATTGCTGCATGACCCTGTCCTCAAAATGCTCCCTGCCCTTCTCATCACAATGCACCACACACTTGTCATCAAAATGCTCCATGACCTTTGTCATCACAAAGCTCCATGACCCTTGGCATAACAATGCTCCATGTCATTGTCATCACAATGCTCCATGAACCCTCTCATCACATTGCTCCATGTCCTTGTCATCACAAAGCTCCATGACACTTGTCATCACAATGCTCGATGCCATTCTCATCACAATGCTCCATGACCTTGTCATTACAATCCTCCATGACCCATGTATCACAGTGTACCGTGCCCTTGTCATGACAAACCGCCATGCCCACTCTCATCACAGTAATCCATGAAACATTTCAGATCAATGCTCAATGCCCTTCTCATCACAATGCTCCGTTACCTCTGTCGTAACAATGCTCCATGACACCTGCCATCATAATATTCCACGGCCTTGTCATCAAAAGGCTCCATGACCCTTGTCATCACAATGCTCCAAGATCCATGTAATCACAATGCTCCATGCCCTTGTCATCACAAAGCTCCATGACGCATGTCATCAGAATGTTCCATGGTCTTCTCCTCACAATGCTCCATGCCCTTGTCATCACAATGCTCGAAGACTCCAGTAATCACAATGTTCCATTCCCTTTTTCATCAGAATGCTCCATTAGATTTGTCATCACAAGTCTCCATGGTCATCTCCTCACAATGCTCCAAGATCTTGTCATAACCATGCTCCATTCCCTTGTCATCACAATGCTCCATG
Source organism: Mesoplodon densirostris (assembly GCF_025265405.1). Taxonomy (NCBI): domain Eukaryota; kingdom Metazoa; phylum Chordata; class Mammalia; order Artiodactyla; family Ziphiidae; genus Mesoplodon; species Mesoplodon densirostris. The sequence continues at coordinate 7,379,263 of NW_026778195.1, read as the reverse complement.
ACCCCTGTCATCACAATACTCCATGAACATTTTCAGCCCAATTCCCTATGACCTTCTCATCACAATGCTCCATGCCCTTGTCATTACAATCCTCCATGACCCATGTATCACAGTGTACCGTGCCCTTGTCATCACAATGCGCCATGCCCACTCTCATCACAATAATCCATGAAATATTTCAGACCAATGCTCAATGCACTTCTCATCACAATGCTCCATTACCTCTGTCATAACAAGCTCCATGACCCCTGCCATCACAATGTTCCACGGCCTTGTCATCACAAGGCTCCAGCACCCTTGTCAGCACAATGCTCCAAGACCCATGTAATCACAATGCTCCATGCCCTTGTCATCACAAAGCTCCATGACGCATGTCATCACAATGTTCCATGGCCTTCGCCTCACAATGCTCCATGCCCTTGTCATCACAATGCTTCAACACCCCCGTAATCACAATGCTCCATGCCCCTTTTCATAAGAATGCTCCATTAGACTTGTCATCACAAGTCTCCATGGTCATCTCATCACAATGCTCCAAGACCTTGTCATCAACATGCTGCATTCCCTTGTCATCACAATGCTCCATGACCCCTGTCATCACAATACTCCATGCACATTTTTAGCCCAATGGTCCATGACCCATGTCATCACAATGGCCCATGCCCTTGTCATCACAATGCTCCATGCACTTGTCAGCACAATGCTCCCTGATCCTTGTCATCACAATGCTCCAAACCATTGTCACCACAATGCTCCATTACCTTTGTCATCAGAATCCTCCATGACACTTGGCATCACAATGCTCCATGCCATTGCCATCACAATGCTCCATGACCCCTGTCATCACAATGCTCCGTGACTACAGTCATCACAATGCTTCATAACGTTTGTCATCACAACAATCCATGCCCGCGTCATCACAAGGCTCTGTGACCTTTGTAACCACAATGCTCCGTGACCCTTGTCATCACAATGCTCCATGCCTTTGTCAGAACAATGCTCCATGACCCTTGTCATCAAATTGTGCCATGCGCTTTTCACCACAATGATCCACAACCTTGTCATCGCTATGCTCCATAAACCTTGTAATCACAATGCTCCATGCACTTCTCATCCAAATACTCTCTCACATGAGATATCACAATGTTCCATCACTAGTCATCACAATCCTCCCTCACCCCTGTTATCACAATGTTCCATGACCCCTGTCATCACAATGCTACATCCCCTTGTCAGCACAATGTTCCATGACCCCTGACATCACAATGTTCCATAACCCCTGTCATCAAAATGCTCCATGACCCTTTTCATCCCAAAGCTCCATGACCCCTGGCATCACAATGTTCTATAACCCCTGGCATCAAAATGTTCCATTACAATTTTCATCAAATTGCTGCATGACCCTGTCCTCAAAATGCTCCCTGCCCTTCTCATCACAATGCACCACACACTTGTCATCAAAATGCTCCATGACCTTTGTCATCACAAAGCTCCATGACCCTTGGCATCACAATGCTGCATGTCATTGTCATCACAATGCTCCATGAACCCTCTCATCACATTGCTCCATGCCCTTGTCATCACAAAGCTCCATGGCACTTGTCATCACAATGCTCGATGCCCTTCTCATCACAATGCTCCATGCCCTTGTCATTACAATCCTCCATGAACCATGTATCACAGTGTACCGTGCCCTTGTCATCACAATGCACCATGCCCACTCTCATCACAATAATCCATGAAATATTTCAGACCAATGTTCAATGCACTTCTCATCACAATGCTCCATTACCTCTGTCATAACAAGCTCCATGACCCCTGCCATCACAATGTTCCACGGCCTTGTCATCACAAGGCTCCAGCACCCTTGTCAGCACAATGCTCCAAGACCCATGTAATCACAATGCTCCATGCCCTTGTCATCACAAAGCTCCATGACGTATGTCATCACAATGTTCCATGGCCTTCGCCTCACAATGCTCCATGCCCTTGTCATCACAATGCTTCAAGACCCCCGTAATCACAATGTTCCATGCCCCTTTTCATAAGAATGCTCCATTAGACTTGTCATCACAAGTCTCCATGGTCATCTCATCACAGTGCTCCAAGACCTTGTCATCAACATGCTCCATTCCCTTGTCATCACAATGCTCCATGACCCCTGTCATCACAATACTCCATGCATATTTTTAGCCCAATGCTCCATGACCCTTGTCATCACAATGATCCATGCCCTTGTCATCACAATGCTCCATGCACTTGTCAGCACATTGCTCCCTGATCCTTGTCATCACAATGCTCCAAACCATTGTCACCACAATGCTCCATTACCTTTGTCATCAGAATCCTCCATGACACTTGGCATCACAATGCTCCATGCCATTGTCATCACAATGCTCAATGACCCCTGTCATCACAATGCTCCGTGACTACAGTCATCACAATGCTTCATAACGTTTGTCATCACAACAATCCATGCCCGCGTCATCACAAGGCTCTGTGACCTTTGTAACCACAATGCTCCATGAACTTTTCATCACAATGCTCCGTGACCCTTGTCATCACAATGCTCCATGCCTTTGTCAGAACAATGCTCCATGACCCTTGTCATCAAATTGTGCCATGCGCTTTTCACCACAATGATCCACAACCTTGTCATCGCTATGCTCCATAAACCTTGTAATCACAATGCTCCATGCACTTCTCATCCAAATACTGTCTCACATGAGATATCACAATGTTCCATCACTAGTCATCACAATCCTCCCTCACCCCTGTTATCACAATGTTCCATGACCCCTGTCATCACAATGCTACATCCCCTTATCAGCACAATGTTCCATGACCCCTGACATCACAATGTTCCATAACCCCTGTCATCAAAATGCTCCATGACCCATTTCATCCCAAAGCTCCATGACCCCTGGCATCACAATGTTCTATAACCCCTGGCATCAAAATGTTCCATTACACTTTTCATCAAATTGCTGCATGACCCTGTCATCAAAATGCTCCCTGACCTTCTCATCACAATGCACAACGCCCTTGCCATCAAAATGCTCCATGACCTTTGTCATCACAAAGCTCCATGACCCTTGGCATCACAATGCTCCATGACATTGTCATCACAATGGGCCATTACATATGTCATCACAATGCTCCCTGACACCTATCTTCACAATACTGCATGACCTTTGTCATCACAAAGCTCCATGACCCTTGGCATCACAATGCTCCATGTCATTGTCATCACAATGCTCCATGAACCCTCTCATCACATTGCTCCATGCCCTTGTCATCACAAAGCTCCATGGCACTTGTCATCACAATGCTCGATGCCCTTCTCATCACAATGCTCCATGCCCTTGTCATTACAATCCTCCATGACCCATGTATCACAGTGTACCGTGCCCTTGTCATCACAATGCGCCATGCCCACTCTCATCACAATAATCCATGAAATATTTCAGACCAATGCTCAATGCACTTCTCATCACAATGCTCCATTACCTCTGTCATAACAAGCTCCATGACCCCTGCCATCACAATGTTCCACGGATTGTCATCACAAGGCTCCAGCACCCTTGTCAGCACAATGCTCCAAGACCCATGTAATCACAATGCTCCATGCCCTTGTCATCACAAAGCTCCATGACGCATGTCATCACAATGTTCCATGGCCTTCGCCTCACAATGCTCCATGCCCTTGTCATCACAATGCTTCAAGACCCCCGTAATCACAATGCTCCATGCCCCTTTTCATAAGAATGCTCCATTAGACTTGTCATCACAAGTCTCCATGGTCATCTCATCACAATGCTCCAAGACCTTGTCATCAACATGCTCCATTCCCTTGTCATCACAATGCTCCATGACCCCTGTCATCACAATACTCCATGCACATTTTTAGCCCAATGCTCCATGACCCTTGTCATCACAATGATCCAGGCCCTTGTCATCACAATGCTCCATGCACTTGTCAGCACAATGCTCCCTGATCCTTGTCATCACAATGCTCCAAACCATTGTCACCACAATGCTCCATTACCTTTGTCATCAGAATTCTCCATGACACTTGGCATCACAATGATCCATGACCCCAGCCATCACAATGCTCCGTGACTACACTCATCACAATGCTTCATAACGTTTGTCATCAAAACAATCCATGCCCGCGTCATCACAAGGCTCTGTGACCTTTGTAACCACAATGCTCCGTGACCCTTGTCATCACAATGCTCCATGCCTTTGTCAGAACAATGCTCCATGACCCTTGTCATCAAATTGTGCCATGCGCTTTTCACCACAATGATCCACAACCTTGTCATCGCTATGCTCCATAAACCTTGTAATCACAATGCTCCATGCACTTCTCATCCAAATACTCTCTCACATGAGATATCACAATGTTCCATCACTAGTCATCACAATCCTCCCTCACCCCTGTTATCACAATGTTCCATGAACCCTGTCATCACAATGCTACATCCCCTTATCAGCACAATGTTCCATGACGCCTGACATCACAGTGTTCCATAACCCCTGTCATCAAAATGCTCCATGACCCTTTTCATCCCAAAGCTCCATGACCCCTGGCATCACAATGTTCTATAACCCTTGGCATCAAAATGTTCCATTACACTTTTCATCAAATTGCTGCATGACCCTGTCATCAAAATGCTCCCTGCCCCTCTCATCACAATGCACCACACACTTGTCATCAAAATGCTCCATGACCTTTGTCATCACAAAGCTCCATGACCCTTGGCATCACAATGCTCCATGTCATTGTCATCACAATGCTCCATGAACCCTCTCATCACATTGCTCCATGTCCTTGTCATCACAAAGCTCCATGACACTTGTCATCACAATGCTCGATGCCATTCTCATCACAATGCTCCATGACCTTGTCATTACAATCCTCCATGACCCATGTATCACAGTGTACCGTGCCCTTGTCATGACAAACCTCCATGCCCACTCTCATCACAGTAAACCATGAAACATTTCAGATCAATGCTCAATGCCCTTCTCATCACAATGCTCCGTTACCTCTGTCGTAACAATGCTCCATGACACCTGCCATCATAATATTCCACGGCCTTGTCATCACAAGGCTCCATGACCCTTGTCATCACAATGCTACAAGATCCATGTAATCACAATGCTCCATGCCCTTGTCATCACAAAGCTCCATGACGCATGTCATCAGAATGTTCCATCGTCTTCTCCTCACAATGCTCCATGCCCTTGTCATCACAATGCTCGAAGACTCCAGTAATCACAATGTTCCATTCCCTTTTTCATCAGAATGCTCCATTAGATTTGTCATCACAAGTCTCCATGGTCATCTCCTCACAATGCTCCAAGATCTTGTCATAAACATGCTCCATTCCCTTGTCATCACAATGCTCCATGACCCCTGTCATCACAATACTCCATGAACATTTTCAGCCCAATTCTCTATGACCTTCTCATCACAATGCTCCATGCCCTTGTCATTACAATCCTCCATGACCCATGTATCACAGTGTACCGTGCCCTTGTCATCACAATGCGCCATGCCCACTCTCATCACAATAATCCATGAAATATTTCAGACCAATGCTCAATGCACTTCTCATCACAATGCTCCATTACCTCTGTCATAACAAGCTCCATGACCCCTGCCATCACAATGTTCCACGGCCTTGTCATCACAAGGCTCCAGCACCCTTGTCAGCACAATGCTCCAAGACCCATGTAATCACAATGCTCCATGCCCTTGTCATCACAAAGCTCCATGACGCATGTCATCACATTGTTCCATGGCCTTCGCCTCACAATGCTCCATGCCCTTGTCATCACAATGCTTCAAGACCCCCGTAATCACAATGCTCCATGCCCCTTTTCATAAGAATGCTCCATTAGACTTGTCATCACAAGTCTCCATGGTCATCTCATCACAATGCTCCAAGACCTTGTCATCAACATGCTGCATTCCCTTGTAATCACAATGCTCCATGACCCCTGTCATCACAATACTCCATGCACATTTTTAGCCCAATGGTCCATGACCCTTGTCATCACAATGGCCCATGCCCTTGTCATCACAATGCTCCATGCACTTGTCAGCACAATGCTCCCTGATCCTTGTCATCACAATGCTCCAAACCATTGTCACCACAATGCTCCATTACCTTTGTCATCAGAATCCTCCATGACACTTGGCATCACAATGCTCCATGCCATTGTCATCACAATGCTCCATGACCCCTGTCATCACAATGCTCCGTGACTACAGTCATCACAATGCTTCATAACGTTTGTCATCGTAACAATCCATGCCCGCGTCATCACAAGGCTCTGTGACCTTTGTAACCACAATGCTCCGTGACCCTTGTCATCACAATGCTCCATGCCTTTGTCAGAACAATGCTCCATGACCCTTGTCATCAAATTGTGCCATGCGCTTTTCACCACAATGATCCACAACCTTGTCATCGCTATGCTCCATAAACCTTGTAATCACAATGCTCCATGCACTTCTCATCCAAATACTCTCTCACATGAGATATCACAATGTTCCATCACTAGTCATCACAATCCTCCCTCAACCCTGTTATCACAATGTTCCATGACCCATGTCATCACAATGCTACATCCCCTTATCAGCACAAAGTTCCATGACCCCTGACATCACAATGTTCCATAACCCCTGTCATCAAAATGCTCCATGACCCTTTTCATCCCAAAGCTCCATGACCCCTGGCATCACAATGTTCTATAACCCCTGGCATCAAAATGTTCCATTACAATTTTCATCAAATTGCTGCATGACCCTGTCATCAAAATGCTCCCTGCCCTTCTCATCACAATGCATCACACACTTGTCATCAAAATGCTCCATGACCTCTGTCATCACAAAGCTCCATGACCCTTGGCATCACAATGCTCCATGTCATTGTCATCACAATGCTCCATGAACCCTCTCATCACATTGCTCCATGTCCTTGTCATCACAAAGCTCCATGACACTTGTCATCACAATGCTCGATGCCATTCTCATCACAATGCTCCATGCCCTTGTCATTACAATCCTCCATGACCCATGTATCACAGTGTACCGTGCCCTTGTCATGACAAACCGCCATGCCCACTCTCATCACAGTAATCCATGAAACATTTCAGATCAATGCTCAATGCCCTGCTCATCACAATGCTCCGTTACCTCTGTCGTAACAATGCTCCATGACACCTGCCATCATAATATTCCACGGCCTTGTCATCACAAGGCTCCATGACCCTTGTCATCACAATGCTCCAAGATCCATGTAATCACAATGCTCCATGCCCTTGTCATCACAAAGCTCCATGACACATGTCATCAGAATGTTCCATGGTCTTCTCCTCACAATGCTCCATGCCCTTGTCATCACAATGCTCGAAGACTCCAGTAATCACAATGTTCCATTCCCTTTTTCATCAGAATGCTCCATTAGATTTGTCATCACAAGTCTCCATGGACATCTCCTCACAATGCTCCAAGACCTTGTCATCACCATGCTCCATTCCCTTGTCATCACAATGCTCCATGACCCCTGTCACCACAATACTCCATGCCCTTTTCATCACAGTGCTCCATGACCTTTGTCATCACAATTCTCAATACACTTGTCATCACAATGCTCCCTGACACTTGTCGTCAGAATGCTCCTTGAACCCTGTCACGAAAAGGCTCCATGCCTTTTTCATCACAAAGCCCCATGCCCTTTTCATCCCAATGCTCCATGCCATTGTCATCAAAATACTCCACAATCTTGTCATCAGAATGCTCCATGACCCTTGTCATCACAATTCTCCATGCACTTGTCAGCACAATGCTCCCTGACACTTGTCATCACAATGCTCCAAGCCATTGTCATCACAAGGCTCCATTACCTTTGTGATCAGAATCCTCAATGGAAGTTTGCATCACAATGCTCGATGCCATTGTCATCACAATGGGCCATTACATATGTCATCACAATGCTCCCTGACACCTCTCTTTACAATACTGCATTACCTGGTCATCACAATGCTCCCTGCCGTTCTCATCACAATGCACCACACCCTTGTCATCAAAATGCTCCATGACCTTTGTCATCACAAAGCTCCATGACCCTTGGCATCACAATGCTCCATGTCATTGTCATCACAATGCTCCATGAACCCTCTCATCACATTGCTCCATGCCCTTGTCATCACAAAGCTCCATGGCACTTGTCATCACAATGCTCGATGCCCTTCTCATCACAATGCTCCATGCCCTTGTCATTACAATCCTCCATGACCCATGTATCACAGTGTACCGTGCCCTTGTCATCACAATGCGCCACGCCCACTCTCATCACAATAATCCATGAAATATTTCAGACCAATGCTCAATGCACTTCTCATCACAATGCTCCATTACCTCTGTCATAACAAGCTCCATGACACCTGCCATCACAATGTTCCACGGCCTTGTCATCACAAGGCTCCAGGACCCTTGTCAGCACAATGCTCCAAGACCCATGTAATCACAATGCTCCATGCCCTTGTCATCACAAAGCTCCATGACGCATGTCATCACAATGATCCATGGCCTTCGCCTCACAATGCTCCATGCCCTTGTCATCACAATGCTTCAAGACCCCCGTAATCACAATGCTCCATGCCCCTTTTCATAAGTATGCTCCATTAGACTTGTCATCACAAGTCTCCATGGTCATCTCATCACAATGCTCCAAGACCTTGTCATCAACATGCTCCATTCCCTTGTCATCACAATGCTCCATGACCCCTGTCATCACAATACTCCATGCACATTTTTAGCCCAATGCTCCATGACCCTTGTCATCACAATGATCCATGTCCTTGTCATCACAATGCTCCATGCACTTGTCAGCACAATGCTCCCTGATCCTTGTCATCACAATGCTCCAAACCATTGTCACCACAATGCTCCATTACCTTTGTCATCAGAATCCTCCATGACACTTGGCATCACAATGCTCCATGCCATTGTCATCACAATGCTCCATGACCCCTGTCATCACAATGCTCCGTGACTACAGTCATCACAATGCTTCATAACGTTTGTCATCACAACAATCCATGCCAGCGTCATCACAAGCCTCTGTGACCTTTGTAACCAAAATGCTCCATGAATATTTCATCACAATGCTCCGTGACACTTGTCATCACAATGCTCCATGCCTTCGTCAGAACAATGCTCCATGACCCTTGTCATCAAATTGTGCCATGCGCTTTTCACCACAATGATCCACAACCTTGTCATCGCTATGCTCCATAAACCTTGTAATCACAATGCTCCATGCACTTCTCATCCAAATACTCTCTCACATGAGATATCACAATGTTCCATCACTAGTCATCACAATCCTCCCTCACCCCTGTTATCACAATGTTCCATGACCCCTGTCATCACAATGCTACATCCCCTTATCAGCACAATGATCCATGACCCCTGACATCACAATGTTCCATAACCCCTGTCATCAAAATGCTCCATGACCCTTTTCATCCCAAAGCTCCATGACCCCTGGCATCACAATGTTCTATAACCCCTGGCATCAAAATGTTCCATTACACTTTTCATCAAATTGCTGCATGACCCTGTCATCAAAATGCTCCCTGCCCTTCTCATCACAATGCACCACACACTTGTCATCAAAATGCTCCATGACCTCTGTCATCACAAAGCTCCATGACCTTGGCATCACAATGCTCCATGTCATTGTCATCACAATGCTCCATGAACCCTCTCATCACATTGCTCCATGTTCTTGTCATCACAAAGCTCCATGACACTTGTCATCACAATGCTCGATGCCATTCTCATCACAATGCTCCATGACCTTGTCATTACAATCCTCCCTGACCCATGTATCACAGTGTACCGTGCCCTTGTCATGACAAACCGCCATGCCCACTCTCATCACAGTAATCCATGAAACATTTCAGATCAATGCTCAATGCCCTGCTCATCACAATGCTCCGTTACCTCTGTCGTAACAATGCTCCATGACACCTGCCATCATAATATTCCACGGCCTTGTCATCACAAGGCTCCATGACCCTTGTCATCACAATGCTCCAAGATCCATGTAATCACAATGCTCCATGCCCTTGTCATCACAAAGCTCCATGACGCATGTCATCAGAATGTTCCATGGTCTTCTCCTCACAATGCTCCATGCCTTTGTCATCACAATGCTCGAAGACTCCAGTAATCACAATGTTCCATTCCCTTTTTCATCAGAATGCTCCATTAGATTTGTCATCACAAGTCTCCATGGTCATCTCCTCACAATGCTCCAAGACCTTGTCATCACCATGCTCCATTCCCTTGTCATCACAATGCTCCATGACCCCTGTCACCACAATACTCCATGCCCTTTTCATCACAATTCTCCATGACCTTTGTCATCACAATTCTCAATACACTTGTCATCACAATGCTCCCTGACACTTGTCGTCAGAATGCTCCTTGAACCCTGTCACGAAAAGGCTCCATGCCTTTTTCATCACAAAGCCCCATGCCCTTTTCATTCCAATGCTCCATGCCATTGTCATCAAAATACTCCACAAGCTAGTCATCAGAATGCTCCATGACCCTTGTCATCACAATTCTCCATCACTTGTCAGCACAATGCTCCCTGACACTTGTCATCACAATGCTCCAAGCCATTGTCATCACAAGGCTCCATTACCTTTGTGATCAGAATCCTCAATGGAAGTTTGCATCACAATGCTCGATGCCATTGTCATCACAATGGGCCATTACATATGTCATCACAATGCTCCCTGACACCTCTCTTTACAATACTGCATTACCTGGTCATCACAATGCTCCCTGCCGTTCTCATCACAATGCACCACACCCTTGTCATCAAAATGCTCCATGACCTTTGTCATCACAAAGCTCCATGACCCTTGGCATCACAATGCTCCATGTCATTGTCATCACAATGCTCCATGAACCCTCTCATCACATTGCTCCATGCCCTTGTCATCACAAAGCTCCATGGCACTTGTCATCACAATGCTCGATGCCCTTCACATCACAATGCTCCATGCCCTTGTCATTACAATCCTCCATGACCCATGTATCACAGTGTACCGTGCCCTTGTCATCACAATGCGCCACGCCCACTCTCATCACAATAATCCATGAAATATTTCAGACCAATGCTCAATGCACTTCTCATCACAATGCTCCATTACCTCTGTCATAACAAGCTCCATGACCCCTGCCATCACAATGTTCCACGGCCTTGTCATCACAAGGCTCCAGGACCCTTGTCAGCACAATGCTCCAAGACCCATGTAATCACAATGCTCCATGCCCTTGTCATCACAAAGCTCCATGACGCATGTCATCACAATGTTCCATGGCCTTCGCCTCACAATGCTCCATGCCCTTGTCATCACAATGCTTCAAGACCCCCGTAATCACAATGCTCCATGTCCCTTTTCATAAGTATGCTCCATTAGACTTGTCATCACAAGTCTCCATGGTCATCTCATCACAATGCTCCAAGACCTTGTCATCAACATGCTCCATTCCCTTGTCATCACAATGCTCCATGACCCCTGTCATCACAATACTCCATGCACATTTTTAGCCCAATGCTCCATGACCCTTGTCATCACAATGATCCATGTCCTTGTCATCACAATGCTCCATGCACTTGTCAGCACAATGCTCCCTGATCCTTGTCATCACAATGCTCCAAACCATTGTCACCACAATGCTCCATTACCTTTGTCATCAGAATCCTCCATGACACTTGGCATCACAATGCTCCATGCCATTGTCATCACAATGCTCCATGACCCCTGTCATCACAATGCTCCGTGACTACAGTCATCACAATGCTTCATAACGTTTGTCATCACAACAATCCATGCCGGCGTTATCACAAGCCTCTGTGACCTTTGTAACCAAAATGCTCCATGAATATTTCATCACAATGCTCCGTGACCCTTGTCATCACAATGCTCCATGCCTTCGTCAGAACAATGCTCCATGACCCTTGTCATCAAATTGTGCCATGCGCTTTTCACCACAATGATCCACAACTTTGTCATCGCTATGCTCCATAAACCTTGTAATCACAATGCTCCATGCACTTCTCATCCAAATACTCTCTCACATGAGATATCACAATGTTCCATCACTAGTCATCACAATCCTCCCTCACCCCTGTTATCACAATGTTCCATGACCCCTGTCATCACAATGCTACATCCCCTTATCAGCACAATGATCCATGACCCCTGACATCACAATGTTCCATAACCCCTGTCATCAAAATGCTCCATGACCTTTTTCATCCCAAAGCTCCATGACCCCTGGCATCACAATGTTCTATAACCCCTGGCATCAAAATGTTCCATTACACTTTTCATCAAATTGCTGCATGACCCTGTCATCAAAATGCTCCCTGCCCTTCTCATCACAATGCACCACACACTTGTCATCAAAATGCTCCATGACCTCTGTCATCACAAAGCTCCATGACCCTTGGCATCACAATGCTCCATGTCATTGTCATCACAATGCTCCATGAACCCTCTCATCACATTGCTCCATGTTCTTGTCATCACAAAGCTCCATGACACTTGTCATCACAATGCTCGATGCCATTCTCATCACAATGCTCCATGACCTTGTCATTACAATCCTCCATGACCCATGTATCACAGTGTACCGTGCCCTTGTCATGACAAACCGCCATGCCCACTCTCATCACAGTAATCCATGAAACATTTCAGATCAATGCTCAATGCCCTGCTCATCACAATGCTCCGTTACCTCTGTCGTAACAATGCTCCATGACACCTGCCATCATAATAGTCCACGGCCTTGTCATCACAAGGCTCCATGACCCTTGTCATCACAATGCTCCAAGATCCATGTAATCACAATGCTCCATGCCCTTGTCATCACAAAGCTCCATGACGCATGTCATCAGAATGTTCCATGGTCTTCTCCTCACAATGCTCCATGCCTTTGTCATCACAATGCTCGAAGACTCCAGTAATCACAATGTTCCATTCCCTTTTTCATCAGAAGGCTCCATTAGATTTGTCATCACAAGTCTCCATGGTCATCTCCTCACAATGCTCCAAGACCTTGTCATCACCATGCTCCATTCCCTTGTCATCACAATGCTCCATGACCCCTGTCACCACAATACTCCATGCCCTTTTCATCACAATGCTCCATGACCTTTGTCATCACAATTCTCAATACACTTGTCATCACAATGCTCCCTGACACTTGTCGTCAGAATGCTCCTTGAACCCTGTCACGAAATGGCTCCATGCCTTTTTCATCACAAAGCCCCATGCCCTTTTCATTCCAAGGCTCCATGCCATTGTCATCAAAATACTCCACAAGCTAGTCATCAGAATGCTCCATGACCCTTGTCATCACAATTCTCCATGCACTTGTCAGCACAATGCTCCCTGACACTTGTCATCACAATGCTCCAAGCCATTGTCATCACAATGCTCCATGCCCTTGTCATTACAATCCTCCATTACCCATGTATCACAGTGTACCGTGCCCTTGTCATCACAATGCGCCACGCCCACTCTCATCACAATAATCCATGAAATATTTCAGACCAATGCTCAATGCACTTCTCATCACAATGCTCCATTACCGCTGTCATAACAAGCTCCATGACCCCTGCCATCACAATGTTCCACGGCCTTGTCATCACAAGGCTCCAGGACCCTTGTCAGCACAATGCTCCAAGACCCATGTAATCACATTGCTCCATGCCCTTGTCATCACAAAGCTCCATGACGCATGTCATCACAATGTTCCATGGCCTTCGCCTCACAATGCTCCATGCCCTTGTCATCACAATGCTTCAAGACCCCCGTAATCACAATGCTCCATGTCCCTTTTCATAAGTATGCTCCATTAGACTTGTCATCACAAGTCTCCATGGTCATCTCATCACAATGCTCCAAGACCTTGTCATCAACATGCTCCATTCCCTTGTCATCACAATGCTCCATGACCCCTGTCATCACAATACTCCATGCACATTTTTAGCCCAATGCTCCATGACCCTTGTCATCACAATGATCCATGTCCTTGTCATCACAATGCTCCATGCACTTGTCAGCACAATGCTCCCTGATCCTTGTCATCACAATGCTCCAAACCATTGTCACCACAATGCTCCATTACCTTTGTCATCAGAATCCTCCATGACACTTGGCATCACAATGCTCCATGCCATTGTCATCACAATGCTCCATGACCCCTGTCATCACAATGCTCCGTGACTACAGTCATCACAATGCTTCATAACGTTTTTCATCACAACAATCCATGCCGGCGTTATCACAAGCCTCTGTGACCTTTGTAACCAAAATGCTCCATGAATATTTCATCACAATGCTCCGTGACCCTTGTCATCACAATGCTCCATGCCTTCGTCAGAACAATGCTCCATGACCCTTGTCATCAAATTGTGCCATGCGCTTTTCACCACAATGATCCACAACTTTGTCATCGCTATGCTCCATAAACCTTGTAATCACAATGCTCCATGCACTTCTCATCCAAATACTCTCTCACATGAGATATCACAATGTTCCATCACTAGTCATCACAATCCTCCCTCACCCCTGTTATCACAATGTTCCATGACCCCTGTCATCACAATGCTACATCCCCTTATCAGCACAATGATCCATGACCCCTGACATCACAATGTTCCATAACCCCTGTCATCAAAATGCTCCATGACCTTTTTCATCCCAAAGCTCCATGACCCCTGGCATCACAATGTTCTATAACCCCTGGCATCAAAATGTTCCATTACACTTTTCATCAAATTGCTGCATGACCCTGTCATCAAAATGCTCCCTGCCCTTCTCATCACAATGCACCACACACTTGTCATCAAAATGCTCCATGACCTCTGTCATCACAAAGCTCCATGACCCTTGGCATCACAATGCTCCATGTCATTGTCATCACAATGCTCCATGAACCCTCTCATCACATTGCTCCATGTTCTTGTCATCACAAAGCTCCATGACACTTGTCATCACAATGCTCGATGCCATTCTCATCACAATGCTCCATGACCTTGTCATTACAATCCTCCATGACCCATGTATCACAGTGTACCGTGCCCTTGTCATGACAAACCGCCATGCCCACTCTCATCACAGTAATCCATGAAACATTTCAGATCAATGCTCAATGCCCTGCTCATCACAATGCTCCGTTACCTCTGTCGTAACAATGCTCCATGACACCTGCCATCATAATATTCCACGGCCTTGTCATCACAAGGCTCCATGACCCTTGTCATCACAATGCTCCAAGATCCATGTAATCACAATGCTCCATGCCCTTGTCATCACAAAGCTCCATGACGCATGTCATCAGAATGTTCCATGGTCTTCTCCTCACAATGCTCCATGCCTTTGTCATCACAATGCTCGAAGACTCCAGTAATCACAATGTTCCATTCCCTTTTTCATCAGAATGCTCCATTAGATTTGTCATCACAAGTCTCCATGGTCATCTCCTCACAATGCTCCAAGACCTTGTCATCACCATGCTCCATTCCCTTGTCATCACAATGCTCCATGACCCCTGTCACCACAATACTCCATGCCCTTTTCATCACAATGCTCCATGACCTTTGTCATCACAATTCTCAATACACTTGTCATCACAATGCTCCCTGACACTTGTCGTCAGAATGCTCCTTGAACCCTGTCACGAAATGGCTCCATGCCTTTTTCATCACAAAGCCCCATGCCCTTTTCATTCCAATGCTCCATGCCATTGTCATCAAAATACTCCACAAGCTAGTCATCAGAATGCTCCATGACCCTTGTCATCACAATTCTCCATGCACTTGTCAGCACAATGCTCCCTGACACTTGTCATCACAATGCTCCAAGCCATTGTCATCACAATGCTCCATGCCCTTGTCATTACAATCCTCCATTACCCATGTATCACAGTGTACCGTGCCCTTGTCATCACAATGCGCCACGCCCACTCTCATCACAATAATCCATGAAATATTTCAGACCAATGCTCAATGCACTTCTCATCACAATGCTCCATTACCGCTGTCATAACAAGCTCCATGACCCCTGCCATCACAATGTTCCACGGCCTTGTCATCACAAGGCTCCAGGACCCTTGTCAGCACAATGCTCCAAGACCCATGTAATCACATTGCTCCATGCCCTTGTCATCACAAAGCTCCATGACGCATGTCATCACAATGTTCCATGGCCTTCGCCTCACAATGCTCCATGCCCTTTTCATCACAATGCTTCAAGAACCCCGTAATCACAATGCTCCATGCCCCTTTTCATAAGAATGCTCCATTAGACTTGTCATCACAAGTCTCCATGGTCATCTCATCACAATGCTCCAAGACCTTGTCATCAACATGCTCCATTCCCTTGTCATCACAATGCTCCATGACCCCTGTCATCACAATACTCCATGCACATTTTTAGCCCAATGCTCCATGACCCTTGTCATCACAATGATCCATGTCCTTGTCATCATAATGCTCCAT
The DNA here is from genome assembly GCF_025265405.1 of Mesoplodon densirostris. Lineage (NCBI taxonomy): Eukaryota > Metazoa > Chordata > Mammalia > Artiodactyla > Ziphiidae > Mesoplodon > Mesoplodon densirostris. Next base: position 7,362,647 of record NW_026778195.1, on the reverse strand, counting down.
GCACTTGTCAGCACAATGCTCCCTGATCCTTGTCATCACAATGCTCCAAACCATTGTCACCACAATGCTCCATTACCTTTGTCATCAGAATCCTCCATGACACTTGGCATCACAATGCTCCATGCCATTGTCATCACAATGCTCCATGACCCCTGTCATCACAATGCTCCATGCCTTCGTCAGAACAATGCTCCATGACCCTTGTCATCAAATTGTGCCATGCGCTTTTCACCACAATGATCCACAACCTTGTCATCGCTATGCTCCATAAAACTTGTAATCACAATGCTCCATGCACTTCTCATCCAAATACTCTCTCACATGAGATATCACAATGTTCCATCACTAGTCATCACAATCCTCCCTCACCCCTGTTATCACAATGTTCCATGACCCCTGTCATCACAATGCTACATCCCCTTATCAGCACAATGATCCATGACCCCTGACATCACAATGTTCCATAACCCCTGTCATCAAAATGCTCCATGACCCTTTTCATCCCAAAGCTCCATGACCCCTGGCATCACAATGTTCTATAACCCCTGGCATCAAAATGTTCCATTACACTTTTCATCAAATTGCTGCATGACCCTGTCATCAAAATGCTCCCTGCCCTTCTCATCACAATGCACCACACACTTGTCATCAAAATGCTCCATGACCTCTGTCATCACAAAGCTCCATGACCTTTGGCATCACAATGCTCCATGTCATTGTCATCACAATGCTCCATGAACCCTCTCATCACATTGCTCCATGTCCTTGTCATCACAAAGCTCCATGACACTTGTCATCACAATGCTCGATGCCATTCTCATCACAATGCTCCATGACCTTGTCATTACAATCCTCCATGACCCATGTATCACAGTGTACCGTGCCCTTGTCATGACAAACCGCCATGCCCACTCTCATCACAGTAATCCATGAAACATTTCAGATCAATGCTCAATGCCCTTCTCATCACAATGCTCCGTTACCTCTGTCGTAACAATGCTCCATGACACCTGCCATCATAATATTCCACGGCCTTGTCATCAAAAGGCTCCATGACCCTTGTCATCACAATGCTCCAAGATCCATGTAATCACAATGCTCCATGCCCTTGTCATCACAAAGCTCCATGACGCATGTCATCAGAATGTTCCATGGTCTTCTCCTCACAATGCTCCATGCCTTTTTCATCACAATGCTCGAAGACTCCAGTAATCACAATGTTCCATTCCCTTTTTCATCAGAATGCTCCATTAGATTTGTCATCACAAGTCTCCATGGTCATCTCCTCACAATGCTCCAAGACCTTGTCATCACCATGCTCCATTCCCTTGTCATCACAATGCTCCATGACCCCTGTCATCACAATACTCCATGAACATTTTCAGCCCAATTCTCTATGACCTTCTCATCACAATGCTCCATGACCAATATCATCACAGTGCTCCATGACCACTGTCATCACAACACTCCATGACACCTGACAACACAATGATCCGGGACACGTCATCACAATGCTCCAAGACCCCTGTAATCACAATGCTCCATGACCCCTGTCATCACAATACTCCATGAACATTTTCAGCCCAAAGCTCCATGACCCTTGTCATCACAATGATCCATGCCCATGTTATCCCAATGTTCCATGACCCATGTATTCACAATGCACCATGACGCTTGTCATCACAGTGCTCCATGACACCTGTCATCACAATGCTCCATGCCTTTGTCAGCAAAATGCTACATGACCTTGTCATTACAATGCTCTATGCACTTGTCATCACAATACTCCATTTCCATTGTCATCACAATCCTCCATGAACTTTGGGATCACATTGCTTCATGCCCTTGTCATCACAATGCTCCATGCTCCTTGAAATCAAAATGATCCATGACCTCTGTCATCACAATGCTCCAAACCCTTGTGATCACAATGTTCCATAACACTTGTCCTCACAACGCTCCATGATGCCTGTCATCACAATAATCCATGCCCTTTTCATCACAATGCTCCATGAACTTTGTCATCACAATTCTCAATACACTTGTCATCACAATGCTCCCTGACACTTGTCGTCAGAATGCTCCTTGAACCCTGTCACGAAAAGGCTCCATGCCTTTTTCATCACAAAGCCCCATGCCCTTTTCATCCCAATGCTCCATGCCATTGTCATCAAAATACTCCACAAGCTTGTCATCAGAATGCTCCATGACCCTTGTCATCACAATTCTCCATGCACTTGTCAGCACAATGCTCCCTGACACTTGTCATCACAATGCTCCAAGCCATTGTCATCACAATGCTCCATTACCTTTGTGATCAGAATCCTCAATGGAAGTTTGCATCACAATGCTCCATGCCATTGTCATCACAATGGGCCATTACATATGTCATCACAATGCTCCCTGACACCTCTCTTTACAATACTGCATTACCTGGTCATCACAATGCTCCCTGCCGTTCTCATCACAATGCACCACACCCTTGTCATCAAAATGCTCCATGACCTTTGTCATCACAAAGCTCCATGACCCTTGGCATCACAATGCTCCATGTCATTGTCATCACAATGCTCCATGAAACCTCTCATCACATTGCTCCATGCCCTTGTCATCACAAAGCTCCATGGCACTTGTCATCACAATGCTCGATGCCCTTCTCATCACAATGCTCCATGCCCTTGTCATTACAATCCTCCATGAACCATGTATCACAGTGTACCGTGCCCTTGTCATCACAATGCACCATGCCCACTCTCATCACAATAATCCATGAAATATTTCAGACCAATGCTCAATGCACTTCTCATCACAATGCTCCATTACCTCTGTCATAACAAGCTCCATGACCCCTGCCATCACAATGTTCCACGGCCTTGTCATCACAAGGCTCCAGCACCCTTGTCAGCACAATGCTTCAAGACCCATGTAATCACAATGCTCCATGCCCTTGTCATTACAAAGCTCCATGACGCATGTCATCACAATGTTCCATGACCTTCGCCTCACAATGCTCCATGCCCTTGTCATCACAATGCTTCAAGACCCCCGTAATCACAATGTTCCATGCCCCTTTTCATAAGAATGCTCCATTAGACTTGTCATCACAAGTCTCCATGGTCATCTCATCACAGTGCTCCAAGACCTTGTCATCAACATGCTCCATTCCCTTGTCATCACAATTCTCCATGACCCCTGTCATCACAATACTCCATGCATATTTTTAGCCCAATGCTCCATGACCCTTGTCATCACAATGATCCATGCCCTTGTCATCACAATGCTCCATGCACTTGTCAGCACAATGCTCCCTGATCCTTGTCATCACAATGCTCCAAACCATTGTCACCACAATGCTCCATTACCTTTGTCATCAGAATCCTCCATGACACTTGGAATCACAATGCTCCATGCCATTGTCATCACAATGCTCCATGACCCCTGTCATCACAATGCTCCGTGACTACAGTCATCACAATGCTTCATAACGTTTGTCATCACAACAATCCATGCCCGCGTCAACACAAGGCTCTGTGACTTTTGTAACCACAATGCTCCATGAACTTTTCATCACAATGCTCCGTGACCCTTGTCATCACAATGCTCCATGCCTTTGTCAGAACAATGCTCCATGACCCCTGTCATCAAATTGTGCCATGCGCTTTTCACCACAATGATCCACAACCTTGTCATCGCTATGCTCCATAAACCTTGTAATCACAATGCTCCATGCACTTCTCATCCATATACTGTCTCACATGAGATATCACAATGTTCCATCACTAGTCATCACAATCCTCCCTCACCCCTGTTATCACAATGTTCCATCACCCCTGTCATCACAAGGCTACATCCCCTTATCAGCACAATGTTCCATGACCCCTGACATCACAATGTTCCATAACCCCTGTCATCAAAATGCTCCATGACACTTTTCATCCCAAAGCTCCATGACCCCTGGCATCACAATGTTCTATAAACCCTGGCATCAAAATGTTCCATTACACTTTTCATCAAATTGCTGCATGACCCTGTCATCAAAATGCTCCCTGACCTTCTCATCACAATGCACAACGCCCTTGCCATCAAAATGCTCCATGACCTTTGTCATCACAAAGCTCCATGACCCTTGGCATCACAATCCTCCATGACATTGTCATCACAATGGGCCATTACATATGTCATCACAATGCTCCCTGACACCTATCTTCACAATACTGCATGACCTTTGTCATCACAAAGCTCCATGACCCTTGGCATCACAATGCTCCATGTCATTGTCATCACAATGCTCCATGAACCCTCTCATCACATTGCTCCATGCCCTTGTCATCACAAAGCTCCATGGCACTTGTCATCACAATGCTCCATGCCCTTGTCATTACAATCCTCCATGACCCATGTATCACAGTGTACCGTGCCCTTGTCATCACAATGCGCCATGCCCACTCTCATCACAATAATCCATGAAATATTTCAGACCAATGCTCAATGCACTTCTCATCACAATGCTCCATTACCTCTGTCATAACAAGCTCCATGACCCCTGCCATCACAATGTTCCACGGCCTTGTCATCACAAGGCTCCAGCACCCTTGTCAGCACAATGCTCCAAGACCCATGTAATCACAATGCTCCATGCCCTTGTCATCACAAAGCTCCATGACGCATGTCATCACAATGTTCCATGGCCTTCGCCTCACAATGCTCCATGCCCTTGTCATCACAATGCTTCAAGACCCCCGTAATCACAATGCTCCATGCCCCTTTTCATAAGAATGCTCCATTAGACTTGTCATCACAAGTCTCCATGGTCATCTCATCACAATGCTCCAAGACCTTGTCATCAACATGCTCCATTCCCTTGTCATCACAATGCTCCATGACCCCTGTCATCACAATACTCCATGCACATTTTTAGCCCAATGCTCCATGACCCTTGTCATCACAATGATCCATGCCCTTGTCATCACAATGCTCCATGCACTTGTCAGCACAATGCTCCCTGATCCTTGTCATCACAATGCTCCAAACCATTGTCACCACAATGCTCCATTACCTTTGTCATCAGAATCCTCCATGACACTTGGCATCACAATGCTCCATGCCATTGTCATCACAATGCTCCATGACCCCTGTCATCACAATGCTCCGTGACTACAGTCATCACAATGCTTCATAACGTTTGTCATCACAACAATCCATGCCCGCGTCATCACAAGGCTCTGTGACCTTTGTAACCACAATGCTCCGTGACCCTTGTCATCACAATGCTCCATGCCTTTGTCAGAACAATGCTCCATGACCCTTGTCATCAAATTGTGCCATGCGCTTTTCACCACAATGATCCACAACCTTGTCATCGCTATGCTCCATAAACCTTGTAATCACAATGCTCCATGCACTTCTCATCCAAATACTCTCTCACATGAGATATCACAATGTTCCATCACTAGTCATCACAATCCTCCCTCACCCCTGTTATCACAATGTTCCATGACCCCTGTCATCACAATGCTACATCCCCTTATCAGCACAATGTTCCATGACGCCTGACATCACAATGTTCCATAACCCCTGTCATCAAAATGCTCCATGACCCTTTTCATCCCAAAGCTCCATGACCCCTGGCATCACAATGTTCTATAACCCCTGGCATCAAAATGTTCCATAACAATTTTCATCAAATTGCTGCATGACCCTGTCATCAAAATGCTCCCTGCCCTTCTCATCACAATGCACCACACACTTGTCATCAAAATGCTCCATGACCTTTGTCATCACAAAGCTCCATGACCCTTGGCATCACAATGCTCCATGTCATTGTCATCACAATGCTCCATGAACCCTCTCATCACATTGCTCCATGTCCTTGTCATCACAAAGCTCCATGACACTTGTCATCACAATGCTCGATGCCATTCTCATCACAATGCTCCATGACCTTGTCATTACAATCCTCCATGACCCATGTATCACAGTGTACCGTGCCCTTGTCATGACAAACCGCCATGCCCACTCTCATCACAGTAATCCATGAAACATTTCAGATCAATGCTCAATGCCCTTCTCATCACAATGCTCCGTTACCTCTGTCGTAACAATGCTCCATGACACCTGCCATCATAATATTCCACGGCCTTGTCATCACAAGGCTCCATGACCCTTGTCATCACAATGCTACAAGATCCATGTAATCACAATGCTCCATGCCCTTGTCATCACAAAGCTCCATGACGCATGTCATCAGAATGTTCCATGGTCTTCTCCTCAAAATGCTCCATGCCCTTGTCATCACAATGCTCGAAGACTCCAGTAATCACAATGTTCCATTCCCTTTTTCATCAGAATGCTCCATTAGATTTGTCATCACAAGTCTCCATGGTCATCTCCTCACAAAGCTCCAAGATCTTGTCATAACCATGCTCCATTCCCTTGTCATCACAATGCTCCATGACCCCTGTCATCACAATACTCCATGAATATTTTCAGCCCAATTCTCTATGACCTTCTCATCACAATGCTCCATGCCCTTGTCATTACAATCCTCCATGACCCATGTATCACAGTGTACCGTGCCCTTGTCATCACAATGCGCCATGCCCACTCTCATCACAATAATCCATGAAATATTTCAGACCAATGCTCAATGCACTTCTCATCACAATGCTCCATTACCTCTGTCATAACAAGCTCCATGACCCCTGCCATCACAATGTTCCACGGCCTTGTCATCACAAGGCTCCAGCACCCTTGTCAGCACAATGCTCCAAGACCCATGTAATCACAATGCTCCATGCCCTTGTCATCACAAAGCTCCATGACGCATGTCATCACAATGTTCCATGGCCTTCGCCTCACAATGCTCCATGCCCTTGTCATCACAATGCTTCAAGACCCCCGTAATCACAATGCTCCATGCCCCTTTTCATAAGAATGCTCCATTAGACTTGTCATCACAAGTCTCCATGGTCATCTCATCACAATGCTCCAAGACCTTGTCATCAACATGCTGCATTCCCTTGTCATCACAATGCTCCATGACCCCTGTCATCACAATACTCCATGCACATTTTTAGCCCAATGGTCCATGACCCTTGTCATCACAATGGCCCATGCCCTTGTCATCACAATGCTCCATGCACTTGTCAGCACAATGCTCCCTGATCCTTGTCATCACAATGCTCCAAACCATTGTCACCACAATGCTCCATTACCTTTGTCATCAGAATCCTCCATGACACTTGGCATCACAATGCTCCATGCCATTGTCATCACAATGCTCCATGACCCCTGTCATCACAATGCTCCATGACTACAGTCATCACAATGCTTCATAACGTTTGTCATCACAACAATCCATGCCCGCGTCATCACAAGGCTCTGTGACCTTTGTAACCACAATGCTCCGTGACCCTTGTCATCACAATGCTCCATGCCTTTGTCAGAACAATGCTCCATGACCCTTGTCATCAAATTGTGCCATGCGCTTTTCACCACAATGATCCACAACCTTGTCATCGCTATGCTCCATAAACCTTGTAATCACAATGCTCCATGCACTTCTCATCCAAATACTGTCTCACATGAGATATCACAATGTTCCATCACTAGTCATCACAATCCTCCCTCACCCCTGTTATCACAATGTTCCATGACCCCTGTCATCACAATGCTACATCCCCTTATCAGCACAATGTTCCATGACCCCTGACATCACAATGTTCCATAACCCCTGTCATCAAAATGCTCCATGACCCTTTTCATCCCAAAGCTCCATGACCCCTGGCATCACAATGTTCTATAACCCCTGGCATCAAAATGTTCCATTACACTTTTCATCAAATTGCTGCATGACCCTGTCATCAAAATGCTCCCTGCCCTTCTCATCACAATGCACCACACACTTGTCATCAAAATGCTCCATGACCTTTGTCATCACAAAGCTCCATGACCCTTGGCATCACAATGCTGCATGTCATTGTCATCACAATGCTCCATGAACCCTCTCATCACATTGCTCCATGCCCTTGTCATCACAAAGCTCCATGGCACTTGTCATCACAATGCTCGATGCCCTTCTCATCACAATGCTCCATGCCCTTGTCATTACAATCCTCCATGACCCCTGTATTCACAGTGCTCCATGACGCTTGTCATCACAGTGCTCCATGACACCTGTCATCACAATGCTCCATGCCTTTGTCAGCAAAATGCTACATGACCTTGTCATTACAATGCTCTATGCACTTGTCATCACAATACTCCATTTCCATTGTCATCACAATCCTCCATGAACTTTGGGATCACATTGCTTCATGCCCTTGTCATCACAATGCTCCATGCTCCTTGAAATCAAAATGATCCATGACCTCTGTCATCACAATGCTCCAAACCCTTGTGATCACAATGTTCCATAACACTTGTCCTCACAACGCTCCATGATGCCTGTCATCACAATAATCCATGCCCTTTTCATCACAATGCTCCATGAACTTTGTCATCACAATTCTCAATACACTTGTCATCACAATGCTCCCTGACACTTGTCGTCAGAATGCTCCTTGAACCCTGTCACGAAAAGGCTCCATGCCTTTTTCATCACAAAGCCCCATGCCCTTTTCATCCCAATGCTCCATGCCATTGTCATCAAAATACTCCACAAGCTTGTCATCAGAATGCTCCATGACCCTTGTCATCACAATTCTCCATGCACTTGTCAGCACAATGCTCCCTGACACTTGTCATCACAATGCTCCAAGCCATTGTCATCACAATGCTCCATTACCTTTGTGATCAGAATCCTCAATGGAAGTTTGCATCACAATGCTCCATGCCATTGTCATCACAATGGGCCATTACATATGTCATCACAATGCTCCCTGACACCTCTCTTTACAATACTGCATTACCTGCTCATCACAATGCTCCCTGCCGTTCTCATCACAATGCACCACACCCTTGTCATCAAAATGCTCCATGACCTTTGTCATCACAAAGCTCCATGACCCTTGGCATCACAATGCTCCATGTCATTGTCATCACAATGCTCCATGAACCCTCTCATCACATTGCTCCATGCCCTTGTCATCACAAAGCTCCATGGCACTTGTCATCACAATGCTCGATGCCCTTCTCATCACAATGCTCCATGCCCTTGTCATTACAATCCTCCATGAACCATGTATCACAGTGTACCGTGCCCTTGTCATCACAATGCACCATGCCCACTCTCATCACAATAATCCATGAAATATTTCAGACCAATGCTCAATGCACTTCTCATCACAATGCTCCATTACCTCTGTCATAACAAGCTCCATGACCCCTGCCATCACAATGTTCCACGGCCTTGTCATCACAAGGCTCCAGCACCCTTGTCAGCACAATGCTCCAAGACCCATGTAATCACAATGCTCCATGCCCTTGTCATCACAAAGCTCCATGACGCATGTCATCACAATGTTCCATGGCCTTCGCCTCACAATGCTCCATGCCTTTGTCATCACAATGCTTCAAGACCCCCGTAATCACAATGTTCCATGCCCCTTTTCATAAGAATGCTCCATTAGACTTGTCATCACAAGTCTCCATGGTCATCTCATCACAGTGCTCCAAGACCTTGTCATCAACATGCTCCATTCCCTTGTCATCACAATTCTCCATGACCCCTGTCATCACAATACTCCATGCATATTTTTAGCCCAATGCTCCATGACCCTTGTCATCACAATGATCCATGCCCTTGTCATCACAATGCTCCATGCACTTGTCAGCACAATGCTCCCTGATCCTTGTCATCACAATGCTCCAAACCATTGTCACCACAATGCTCCATTACCTTTGTCATCAGAATCCTCCATGACACTTGGCATCACAATGCTCCATGCCATTGTCATCACAATGCTCCATGACCCCTGTCATCACAATGCTCCGTGACTACAGTCATCACAATGCTTCATAACGTTTGTCATCACAACAATCCATGCCCGCGTCAACACAAGGCTCTGTGACCTTTGTAACCACAATGCTCCATGAACTTTTCATCACAATGCTCCGTGACCCTTGTCATCACAATGCTCCATGCCTTTGTCAGAACAATGCTCCATGACCCTTGTCATCAAATGGTGCCATGCGCTTTTCACCACAATGATCCACAACCTTGTCATCGCTATGCTCCATAAACCTTGTAATCACAATGCTCCATGCACTTCTCATCCAAATACTCTCTCACATGAGATATCACAATGTTCCATCACTAGTCATCACAATCCTCCCTCACCCCTGTTATCACAATGTTCCATGACCCCTGTCATCACAATGCTACATCCCCTTATCAGCACAATGTTCCACGACGCCTGACATCACAATGTTCCATAACCCCTGTCATCAAAATGCTCCATGACCCTTTTCATCCCAAAGCTCCATGACCCCTGGCATCACAATGTTCTATAACCCCTGGCATCAAAATGTTCCATTACACTTTTCATCAAATTGCTGCATGACCCTGTCATCAAAATGCTCCCTGACCTTCTCATCACAATGCACAACGCCCTTGCCATCAAAATGCTCCATGACCTTTGTCATCACAAAGCTCCATGACCCTTGGCATCACAATGCTCCATGATATTGTCATCACAATGGGCCATTACATATGTCATCACAATGCTCCCTGACACCTATCTTCACAATACTGCATGACCTTTGTCATCACAAAGCTCCATGACCCTTGGCATCACAATGCTCCATGTCATTGTCATCACAATGCTCCATGAACCCTCTCATCACATTGCTCCATGCCCTTGTCATCACAAAGCTCCATGGCACTTGTCATCACAATGCTCCATGCCCTTGTCATTACAATCCTCCATGACCCATGTATCACAGTGTACCGTGCCCTTGTCATCACAATGCGCCATGCCCACTCTCATCACAATAATCCATGAAATATTTCAGACCAATGCTCAATGCACTTCTCATCACAATGCTCCATTACCTCTGTCATAACAAGCTCCATGACCCCTGCCATCACAATGTTCCACGGCCTTGTCATCACAAGGCTCCAGCACCCTTGTCAGCACAATGCTCCAAGACCCATGTAATGACAATGCTCCATGCCCTTGTCATCACAAAGCTCCATGATGCATGTCATCACAATGTTCCATGGCCTTCGCCTCACAATGCTCCATGCCCTTTTCATCACAATGCTTCAAGACCCCCGTAATCACAATGCTCCATGCCCCTTTTCATAAGAATGCTCCATTAGACTTGTCATCACAAGTCTCCATGGTCATCTCATCACAATGCTCCAAGACCTTGTCATCAACATGCTCCATTCCCTTGTCATCACAATGCTCCATGACCCCTGTCATCACAATACTCCATGCACATTTTTAGCCTAATGCTCCATGACCCTTGTCATCACAATGATCCATGCCCTTGTCATCACAATGCTCCATGCACTTGTCAGCACAATGCTCCCTGATCCTTGTCATCACAATGCTCCAAACCATTGTCACCACAATGCTCCATTAACTTTGTCATCAGAATCCTCCATGACACTTGGCATCACAATGCTCCATGCCATTGTCATCACAATGCTCCATGACCCCTGTCATCACAATGCTCCGTGACTACAGTCATCACAATGCTTCATAATGTTTGTCATCACAACAATCCATGCCCGCGTCATCACAAGGCTCTGTGACCTTTGTAACCACAATGCTCCGTGACCCTTGTCATCACAATGCTCCATGCCTTTGTCAGAACAATGCTCCATGACCCTTGTCATCAAATTGTGCCATGCGCTTTTCACCACAATGATCCACAACCTTGTCATCGCTATGCTCCATAAACCTTGTAATCACAATGCTCCATGCACTTCTCATCCAAATACTCTCTCACATGAGATATCACAATGTTCCATCACTAGTCATCACAATCCTCCCTCACCCCTGTTATCACAATGTTCCATGACCCCTGTCATCACAATGCTACATCCCCTTATCAGCACAATGTTCCATGACGCCTGACATCACAATGTTCCATAACCCCTGTCATCAAAATGCTCCATGACCCTTTTCATCCCAAAGCTCCATGACCCCTGGCATCACAATGTTCTATAACCCCTGGCATCAAAATGTTCCATTACAATTTTCATCAAATTGCTGCATGACCCTGTCATCAAAATGCTCCCTGCCCTTCTCATCACAATGCACCACACACTTGTCATCAAAATGCTCCATGACCTTTGTCATCACAAAGCTCCATGACCTTGGCATCACAATGCTCCATGTCATTGTCATCACAATGCTCCATGAACCCTCTCATCTCATTGCTCCATGTCCTTGTCATCACAAAGCTCCATGACACTTGTCATCACAATGCTCGATGCCATTCTCATCACAATGCTCCATGACCTTGTCATTACAATCCTCCATGACCCATGTATCACAGTGTACCGTGCCCTTGTCATGACAAACCGCCATGCCCACTCTCATCACAGTAATCCATGAAACATTTCAGATCAATGCTCAATGCCCTTCTCATCACAATGCTCCGTTACCTCTGTCGTAACAATGCTCCATGACACCTGCCATCATAATATTCCACGGCCTTGTCATCACAAGGCTCCATGACCCTTGTCATCACAATGCTCCAAGATCCATGTAATCACAATGCTCCATGCCCTTGTCATCACAAAGCTCCATGACGCATGTCATCAGAATGTTCCATGGTCTTCTCCTCAAAATGCTCCATGCCCTTGTCATCACAATGCTCGAAGACTCCAGTAATCACAATGTTCCATTCCCTTTTTCATCAGAATGCTCCATTAGATTTGTCATCACAAGTCTCCATGGTCATCTCCTCACAATGCTCCAAGATCTTGTCATAACCATGCTCCATTCCCTTGTCATCAAAATGCTCCATGACCCCTGTCATCACAATACTCCATGAACATTTTCAGCCCAATTCTCTATGACCTTCTCATCACAATGCTCCATGCCCTTGTCATTACAATCCTTCATGACCCATGTATCACAGTGTACCGTGCCCTTGTCATCACAATGCGCCATGCCCACTCTCATCACAATAATCCATGAAATATTTCAGACCAATGCTCAATGCACTTCTCATCACATTGCTCCATTACCTCTGTCATAACAAGCTCCATGACCCCTGCCATCACAATGTTCCACGGCCTTGTCATCACAAGGCTCCAGCACCCTTGTCAGCACAATGCTCCAAGACCCATGTAATCACAATGCTCAATGCCCTTGTCATCACAAAGCTCCATGACGCATGTCATCACAATGTTCCATGGCCTTCGCCTCACAATGCTCCATGCCCTTGTCATCACAATGCTTCAAGACCCCCGTAATCACAATGCTCCATGCCCCTTTTCATAAGAATGCTCCATTAGACTTGTCATCACAAGTCTCCATGGTCATCTCATCACAATGCTCCAAGACCTTGTCATCAACATGCTGCATTCCCTTGTCATCACAATGCTCCATGACCCCTGTCATCACAATACTCCATGCACATTTTTAGCCCAATGGTCCATGACCCTTGTCATCACAATGGCCCATGCCCTTGTCATCACAATGCTCCATGCACTTGTCAGCACAATGCTCCCTGATCCTTGTCATCACAATGCTCCAAACCATTGTCACCACAATGCTCCATTACCTTTGTCATCAGAATCCTCCATGACACTTGGCATCACAATGCTCCATGCCATTGTCATCACAATGCTCCATGACCCCTGTCATCACAATGCTCCGTGACTACAGTCATCACAATGCTTCATAACGTTTGTCATCACAACAATCCATGCCCGCGTCATCACAAGGCTCTGTGACCTTTGTAACCACAATGCTCCGTGACACTTGTCATCACAATGCTCCATGCCTTTGTCAGAACAATGCTCCATGACCCTTGTCATCAAATTGTGCCATGCGCTTTTCACCACAATGATCCACAACCTTGTCATCGCTATGCTCCATAAACCTTGTAATCACAATGCTCCATGCACTTCTCATCCAAATACTGTCTCACATGAGATATCACAATGTTCCATCACAAGTCATCACAATCCTCCCTCACCCCTGTTATCACAATGTTCCATGACCCCTGTCATCACAATGCTACATCCCCTTATCAGCACAATGTTCCATGACCCCTGACATCACAATGTTCCATAACCCCTGTCATCAAAATGCTCCATGACCCTTTTCATCCCAAAGCTCCATGACCCCTGGCATCACAATGTTCTATAACCCCTGGCATCAAAATGTTCCATTACACTTTTCATCAAATTGCTGCATGACCCTGTCATCAAAATGCTCCCTGCCCTTCTCATCACAATGCACCACACACTTGTCATCAAAATGCTCCATGACCTTTGTCATCACAAAGCTCCATGACCCTTGGCATCACAATGCTGCATGTCATTGTCATCACAATGCTCCATGAACCCTCTCATCACATTGCTCCATGCCCTTGTCATCACAAAGCTCCATGGCACTTGTCATCACAATGCTCGATGCCCTTCTCATCACAATGCTCCATGCCCTTGTCATTACAATCCTCCATGACCCATGTATCACAGTGTACCGTGCCCTTGTCATCACAATGCGCCATGCCCACTCTCATCACAATAATCCATGAAATATTTCAGACCAATGCTCAATGCACTTCTCATCACAATGCTCCATTACCTCTGTCATAACAAGCTCCATGACCCCTGCCATCACAATGTTCCACGGCCTTGTCATCACAAGGCTCCAGCACCCTTGTCAGCACAATGCTCCAAGACCCATGTAATCACAATGCTCCATGCCCTTGTCATCACAAAGCTCCATGACGCATGTCATCACAATGTTCCATGGCCTTCGCCTCACAATGCTCCATGCCCTTGTCATCACAATGCTTCAAGACCCCCGTAATCACAATGCTCCATGCCCCTTTTCATAAGAATGCTCCATTAGACTTGTCATCACAAGTCTCCATGGTCATCTCATCACAATGCTCCAAGACCTTGTCATCAACATGCTCCATTCCCTTGTCATCACAATGCTCCATGACCCCTGTCATCACAATACTCCATGCACATTTTTAGCCCAATGCTCCATGACCCTTGTCATCACAATGATCCATGCCCTTGTCATCACAATGCTCCATGCACTTGTCAGCACAATGCTCCCTGATCCTTGTCATCACAATGCTCCAAACCATTGTCACCACAATGCTCCATTACCTTTGTCATCAGAATCCTCCATGACACTTGGCATCACAATGCTCCATGCCATTGCCATCACAATGCTCCATGACCCCTGTCATCACAATGCTCCGTGACTACAGTCATCACAATGCTTCATAACGTTTGTCATCACAACAATCCATGCCCGCGTCATCACAAGGCTCTGTGACCTTTGTAACCACAATGCTCCGTGACCCTTGTCATCACAATGCTCCATGCCTTTGTCAGAACAATGCTCCATGACCCTTGTCATCAAATTGTGCCATGCGCTTTTCACCACAATGATCCACAACCTTGTCATCGCTATGCTCCATAAACCTTGTAATCACAATGCTCCATGCACTTCTCATCCAAATACTGTCTCACATGAGATATCACAATGTTCCATCACTAGTCATCACAATCCTCCCTCACCCCTGTTATCACAATGTTCCATGACCCCTGTCATCACAATGCTACATCCCCTTATCAGCACAATGTTCCATGACCCCTGACATCACAATGTTCCATAACCCCTGTCATCAAAATGCTCCATGACCCTTTTCATCCCAAAGCTCCATGACCCCTGGCATCACAATGTTCTATAACCCCTGGCATCAAAATGTTCCATTACAATTTTCATCAAATTGCTGCATGACCCTGTCATCAAAATGCTCCCTGCCCTTCTCATCACAATGCACCACACACTTGTCATCAAAATGCTCCATGACCTTTGTCATCACAAAGCTCCATGACCCTTGGCATCACAATGCTCCATGTCATTGTCATCACAATGCTCCATGAACCCTCTCATCACATTGCTCCATGCCCTTGTCATCACAAAGCTCCATGGCACTTGTCATCACAATGCTCGATGCCCTTCTCATCACAATGCTCCATGCCCTTGTCATTACAATCCTCCATGAACAATGTATCACAGTGTACCGTGCCCTTGTCATCACAATGCGCCATGCCCACTCTAATCACAATAATCCATGAAATATTTCAGACCAATGTTCAATGCACTTCTCATCACAGTGCTCCATTACCTCTGTCATAACAAGCTCCATGACCCCTGCCATCACAATGTTCCACGGCCTTGTCATCACAAGGCTCCAGCACCCTTGTCAGCACAATGCTCCAAGACCCATGTAATCACAATGCTCCATGCCCTTGTCATCACAAAGCTCCATGACGCATGTCATCACAATGTTCCATGGCCTTCGCCTCACAATGCTCCATGCCCTTGTCATCACAATGCTTCAAGACCCCCGTAATCACAATGTTCCATGCCCCTTTTCATAAGAATGCTCCATTAGACTTGTCATCACAAGTCTCCATGGTCATCTCATCACAGTGCTCCAAGACCTTGTCATCAACATGCTCCATTCCCTTGTCATCACAATGCTCCATGACCCCTGTCATCACAATACTCCATGCATATTTTTAGCCCAATGCTCCATGACCCTTGTCATCACAATGATCCATGCCCTTGTCATCACAATGCTCCATGCACTTGTCAGCACATTGCTCCCTGATCCTTGTCATCACAATGCTCCAAAGCATTGTCACCACAATGCTCCATTACCTTTGTCATCAGAATCCTCCATGACACTTGGCATCACAATGCTCCATGCCATTGTCATCACAATGCTCCATGACCCCTGTCATCACAATGCTCCGTGACTACAGTCATCACAATGCTTCATAACGTTTGTCATCACAACAATCCATGCCCGCGTCATCACAAGGCTCTGTGACCTTTGTAACCACAATGCTCCATGAACTTTTCATCACAATGCTCCGTGACCCTTGTCATCAAAATGCTCCATGCCTTTGTCAGAACAATGCTCCATGACCCTTGTCATCAAATTGTGCCATGCGCTTTTCACCACAATGATCCACAACCTTGTCATCGCTATGCTCCATAAACCTTGTAATCACAATGCTCCATGCACTTCTCATCCAAATACTGTCTCACATGAGATATCACAATGTTCCATCACTAGTCATCACAATCCTCCCTCACCCCTGTTATCACAATGTTCCATGACCCCTGTCATCACAATGCTACATCCCCTTATCAGCACAATGTTCCATGACCCCTGACATCACAATGTTCCATAACCCCTGTCATCAAAATGCTCCATGACCCTTTTCATCCCAAAGCTCCATGACCCCTGGCATCACAATGTTCTATAACCCCTGGCATCAAAATGTTCCATTACACTTTTCATCAAATTGCTGCATGACCCTGTCATCAAAATGCTCCCTGACCTTCTCATCACAATGCACAACGCGCTTGCCATCAAAATGCTCCATGACCTTTGTCATCACAAAGCTCCATGACCCTTGGCATCACAATGCTCCATGACATTGTCATCACAATGGGCCATTACATATGTCATCACAATGCTCCCTGACACCTATCTTCACAATACTGCATGACCTTTGTCATCACAAAGCTCCATGACCCTTGGCATCACAATGCTCCATGTCATTGTCATCACAATGCTCCATGAACCCTCTCATCACATTGCTCCATGTCCTTGTCATCACAAAGCTCCATGGCACTTGTCATCACAATGCTCGATGCCCTTCTCATCACAATGCTCCATGCCCTTGTCATTACAATCCTCCATGACCCATGTATCACAGTGTACCGTGCCCTTGTCATCACAATGCGCCATGCCCACTCTCATCACAATAATCCATGAAATATTTCAGACCAATGCTCAATGCACTTCTCATCACAATGCTCCATTACCTCTGTCATAACAAGCTCCAAGACCCCTGCCATCACAATGTTCCACGGCCTTGTCATCACAAGGCTCCAGCACCCTTGTCAGCACAATGCTCCAAGACCCATGTAATCACAATGCTCCATGCCCTTGTCATCACAAAGCTCCATGACGCATGTCATCACAATGTTCCATGGCCTTCGCCTCACAATGCTCCATGCCCTTGTCATCACAATGCTTCAAGACACCCGTAATCACAATGCTCCATGCCCCTTTTCATAAGAATGCTCCATTAGACTTGTCATCACAAGTCTCCATGGTCATCTCATCACAATGCTCCAAGACCTTGTCATCAACATGCTCCATTCCCTTGTCATCACAATGCTCCATGACCCCTGTCATCACAATACTCCATGCACATTTTTAGCCCAATGCTCCATGACCCTTGTCATCACAATGATCCATGCCCTTGTCATCACAATGCTCCATGCACTTGTCAGCACAATGCTCCCTGATCCTTGTCATCACAATGCTCCAAACCATTGTCACCACAATGCTCCATTACCTTTGTCATCAGAATCCTCCATGACACTTGGCATCACAATGCTCCATGCCATTGTCATCACAATGCACCATGACCCCTGTCATCACAATGCTCCGTGACTACAGTCATCACAATGCTTCATAACGTTTGTCATCACAACAATCCATGCCTGCGTCATCACAAGGCTCTGTGACCTTTGTAACCACAATGCTCCGTGACCCTTGTCATCACAATGCTCCATGCCTTTGTCAGAACAATGCTCCATGACCCTTGTCATCAAATTGTGCCATGCGCTTTTCACCACAATGATCCACAGCCTTGTCATCGCTATGCTCCATAAACCTTGTAATCACAATGCTCCATGCACTTCTCATCCAAATACTCTCTCACATGAGATATCACAATGTTCCATCACTAGTCATCACAATCCTCCCTCACCCCTGTTATCACAATGTTCCATGAACCCTGTCATCACAATGCTACATCCCCTTATCAGCACAATGTTCCATGACGCCTGACATCACAATGTTCCATAACCCCTGTCATCAAAATGCTCCATGACCCTTTTCATCCCAAAGCTCCATGACCCCTGGCATCACAATGTTCTATAACCCCTGGCATCAAAATGTTCCATTACACTTTTCATCAAATTGCTGCATGACCCTGTCATCAAAATGCTCCCTGCCCTTCTCATCACAATGCACCACACACTTGTCATCAAAATGCTCCATGACCTTTGTCATCACAAAGCTCCATGACCCTTGGCATCACAATGCTCCATGTCATTGTCATCACAATGCTCCATGAACCCTCTCATCACATTGCTCCATGTCCTTGTCATCACAAAGCTCCATGACACTTGTCATCACAATGCTCGATGCCATTCTCATCACAATGCTCCATGAGCTTGTCATTACAATCCTCCATGACCCATGTATCACAGTGTACCGTGCCCTTGTCATGACAAACCGCCATGCCCACTCTCATCACAGTAATCCATGAAACATTTCAGATCAATGCTCAATGCCCTTCTCATCACAATGCTCCGTTACCTCTGTCGTAACAATGCTCCATGACACCTGCCATCATAATATTCCACGGCCTTGTCATCACAAGGCTCCATGACCCTTGTCATCACAATGCTCCAAGATCCATGTAATCACAATGCTCCATGCCCTTGTCATCACAAAGCTCCATTACGCATGTCATCAGAAAGTTCCATGGTCTTCTCCTCACAATGCTCCATGCCCTTGTCATCACAATGCTCGAAGACTCCAGTAATCACAATGTTCCATTCCCTTTTTCATCAGAATGCTCCATTAGATTTGTCATCACAAGTCTCCATGGTCATCTCCTCACAATGCTCCAAGATCTTGTCATAACCATGCTCCATTCCCTTGTCATCACAATGCTCCATGACCCCTGTCATCACAATACTCCATGAACATTTTCAGCCCAATTCTCTATGACCTTCTCATCACAATGCTCCATGCCCTTGTCATTACAATCCTCCATGACCCATGTATCACAGTGTACCGTGCCCTTGTCATCACAATGCGCCATGCCCACTCTCATCACAATAATCAATGAAATATTTCAGACCAATGCTCAATGCACTTCTCATCACAATGCTCCATTACCTCTGTCATAACAAGCTCCATGACCCCTGCCATCACAATGTTCCACGGCCTTGTCATCACAAGGCTCCAGCACCCTTGTCAGCACAATGCTCCAAGACCCATGTAATCACAATGCTCCATGCCCTTGTCATCACAAAGCTCCATGACGCATGTCATCACAATGTTCCATGGCCTTCGCCTCACAATGCTCCATGCCCTTGTCATCACAATGCTTCAAGACCCCCGTAATCACAATGCTCCATGCCCCTTTTCATAAGAATGCTCCATTAGACTTGTCATCACAAGTCTCCATGGTCATCTCATCACAATGCTCCAAGACCTTGTCATCAACATGCTGCATTCCCTTGTCATCACAATGCTCCATGACCCCTGTCATCACAATACTCCATGCACATTTTTAGCCCAATGCTCCATGACCCTTGTCATCACAGTGGCCCATGCCCTTGTCATCACAATGCTCCATGCACTTGTCAGCACAATGCTCCCTGATCCTTGTCATCACAATGCTCCAAACCATTGTCACCACAATGCTCCATTACCTTTGTCATCAGAATCCTCCATGACACTTGGCATCACAATGCTCCATGCCATTGTCATCACAATGCTCCATGACCCCTGTCATCACAATGCTCCGTGACTACAGTCATCACAATGCTTCATAACGTTTGTCATCACAACAATCCATGCCCGCGTCATCACAAGGCTCTGTGACCTTTGTAACCACAATGCTCCGTGACCCTTGTCATCACAATGCTCCATGCCTTTGTCAGAACAATGCTCCATGACCCTTGTCATCAAATTGTGCCATGCGCTTTTCACCACAATGATCCACAACCTTGTCATCTCTATGCTCCATAAACCTTGTAATCACAATGCTCCATGCACTTCTCATCCAAATACTGTCTCACATGAGATATCACAATGTTCCATCACTAGTCATCACAATCCTCCCTCACCCCTGTTATCACAATGTTCCATGACCCCTGTCATCACAATGCTACATCCCCTTATCAGCACAATGTTCCATGACCCCTGACATCACAATGTTCCATAACCCCTGTCATCAAAATGCTCCATGACCCTTTTCATCCCAAAGCTCCATGACCCCTGGCATCACAATGTTCCATTACAATTTTCATCAAATTGCTGCATGACCCTGTCATCAAAATGCTCCCTGCCCTTCTCATCACAATGCACCACACACTTGTCATCAAAATGCTCCATGACCTTTGTCATCACAAAGCTCCATGACCCTTGGCATCACAATGCTGCATGTCATTGTCATCACAATGCTCCATGAACCCTCTCATCACATTGCTCCATGTCCTTGTCATCACAAAGCTCCATGACACTTGTCATCACAATGCTCGATGCCATTCTCATCACAATGCTCCATGCCCTTGTCATTACAATCCTCCATGACCCATGTATCACAGTGTACCGTGCCCTTGTCATGACAAACCGCCATGCCCACTCTCATCACAGTAATCCATGAAACATTTCAGATCAATTCTCAATGCCCTGCTCATCACAATGCTCCGTTACCTCTGTCGTAACAATGCTCCATGACACCTGCCATCATAATATTCCACGGCCTTGTCATCACAAGGCTCCATGACCCTTGTCATCACAATGCTCCAAGATCCATGTAATCACAATGCTCCATGCCCTTGTCATCACAAAGCTCCATGACGCATGTCATCAGAATGTTCCATGGTCTTCTCCTCACAATGCTCCATGCCCTTGTCATCACAATGCTCGAAGACTCCAGTAATCACAATGTTCCATTCCCTTTTTCATCAGAATGCTCCATTAGATTTGTCATCACAAGTCTCCATGGACATCTCCTCACAATGCTCCAAGACCTTGTCATCACCATGCTCCATTCCCTTGTCATCACAATGCTCCATTACCCCTGTCACCACAATACTCCATGCTCTTTTCATCACAATGCTCCATGACCTTTGTCATCACAATTCTCAATACACTTGTCATCACAATGCTCCCTGACACTTGTCGTCAGAATGCTCCTTGAACCCTGTCACGAAAAGGCTCCATGCCTGTTTCATCACAAAGCACCATGCCCTTTTCATCCCAATGCTCCATGCCATTGTCATCAAAATACTCCACAATCTTGTCATCAGAATGCTCCATGACCCTTGTCATCACAATTCTCCATGCACTTGTCAGCACAATGCTCCCTGACACATGTCATCACAATGCTCCAAGCCATTGTCATCACAATGCTCCATTACCTTTGTGATCAGAATCCTCTATGGAAGTTTGCATCACAATGCTCCATGCCATTGTCATCACAATGGGACATTACATATGTCATCACAATGCTCCCTGACACCTCTCTTTACAATACTTCATTACCTGGTCATCACAATGCTCCCTGCCGTTCTCATCACAATGCACCACACCCTTGTCATCAAAATGCTCCATGACCTTTGTCATCACAAAGCTCCATGACCCTTGGCATCACAATGCTCCATGTCATTGTCATCACAATGCTCCATGAACCCTCTCATCACATTGCTCCATGCCCTTGTCATCACAAAGCTCCATGGCACTTGTCATCACAATGCTCGATGCCCTTCTCATCACAATGCTCCATGCCCTTGTCATTACAATCCTCCATGACCCATGTATCACAGTGTACCGTGCCCTTGTCATCACAATGCGCCATGCCCACTCTCATCACAATAATCCATGAAATATTTCAGACCAATGCTCAATGCACTTCTCATCACAATGCTCCATTACCTCTGTCATAACAAGCTCCATGACCCCTGCCATCACAATGTTCCACGGCCTTGTCATCACAAGGCTCCAGCACCCTTGTCAGCACAATGCTCCAAGACCCATGTAATCACAATGCTCCATGCCCTTGTCATCACAAAGCTCCATGACGCATGTCATCACAATGTTC
The DNA here is from genome assembly GCF_025265405.1 of Mesoplodon densirostris. NCBI lineage: Eukaryota > Metazoa > Chordata > Mammalia > Artiodactyla > Ziphiidae > Mesoplodon > Mesoplodon densirostris. The sequence goes on along the minus strand of NW_026778195.1, from coordinate 7,339,546 downwards.
CATGGCCTTCGCCTCACAATGCTCCATGCCCTTGTCATCACAATGCTTCAAGACCCCCGTAATCACAATGCTCCATGCCCCTTTTCATAAGAATGCTCCATTAGACTTGTCATCACAAGTCTCCATGGTCATCTCATCACAATGCTCCAAGACCTTGTCATCAACATGCTCCATTCCCTTGTCATCACAATGCTCCATGACCCCTGTCATCACAATACTCCATGCACATTTTTAGCCCAATGGTCCATGACCCTTGTCATCACAATGATCCATGCCCTTGTCATCACAATGCTCCATGCACTTGTCAGCACAATGCTCCCTGATCCTTGTCATCACAATGCTCCAAACCATTGTCACCACAATGCTCCATTACCTTTGTCATCAGAATCCTCCATGACACTTGGCATCACAATGCTCCATGCCATTGTCATCACAATGCTCCATGACCCCTGTCATCACAATGCTCCGTGACTACAGTCATCACAATGCTTCATAACGTTTGTCATCACAACAATCCATGCCCGCGTCATCACAAGGCTCTGTGACCTTTGTAACCACAATGCTCCATGAACTTTTCATCACAATGCTCCGTGACCATTGTCATCACAATGCTCCATGCCTTTGTCAGAACAATGCTCCATGACCCTTGTCATCAAATTGTGCCATGCGCTTTTCACCACAATGATCCACAACCTTGTCATCGCTATGCTCCATTAACCTTGTAATCACAATGCTCCATGCACTTCTCATCCAAATACTGTCTCACATGAGATATCCCAATGTTCCATCACTAGTCATCACAATCTTCCCTCACCCCTGTTATCACAATGTTCCATGACCCCTGTCATCACAATGCTACATCCCCTTATCAGCACAATGTTCCATGACCCCTGACATCACAATGTTCCATAACCCCTGTCATCAAAATGCTCCATGACCCTTTTCATCCCAAAGCTCCATGACCCCTGGCATCACAATGTTCTATAACCCCTGGCATCAAAATGTTCCATTACACTTTTCATCAAATTGCTGCATGACCCTGTCATCAAAATGCTCCCTGCCCTTCTCATCAAAATGCACCACACACTTGTCATCAAAATGCTCCATGACCTTTGTCATCACAAAGCTCCATGACCCTTGGCATCACAATGCTCCATGTCATTGTCATCACAATGCTCCATGAACCCTCTCATCACATTGCTCCATGTCCTTGTCATCACAAAGCTCCATGACACTTGTCATCACAATGCTCGATGCCATTCTCATCACAATGCTCCATGACCTTGTCATTACAATCCTCCATGACCCATGTATCACAGTGTACCGTGCCCTTGTCATGACAAACCGCCATGCCCACTCTCATCACAGTAATCCATGAAACATTTCAGATCAATGCTCAATGCCCTGCTCATCACAATGCTCCGTTACCTCTGTCGTAACAATGCTCCATGACACCTGCCATCATAATATTCCACGGCCTTGTCATCACAAGGCTCCATGACCCTTGTCATCACAATGCTCCAAGATCCATGTAATCACAATGCTCCATGCCCTTGTCATCACAAAGCTCCATGACGCATGTCATCAGAATGTTCCATGGTCTTCTCCTCACAATGCTCCATGCCCTTGTCATCACAATGCTCGAAGACTCCAGTAATCACAATGTTCCTTTCCCTTTTTCATCAGAATGCTCCATTAGATTTGTCATCACAAGTCTCCATGGTCATCTCCTCACAATGCTCCAAGACCTTGTCATCACCATGCTCCATTCCCTTGTCATCACAATGCTCCATGACCCCTGTCATCACAATACTCCATGAACATTTTCAGCCCAATTCTCTATGACCTTCTCATCACAATGCTCCATGACCAATATCATCACAATGCTCCATGACCACTGTCATCACAACACTCCATGACACCTGACAACACAATGATCCGGGACTCTTGTCATCACAGTGCTCCAAGACCCCTGTAATCACAATGCTCCATGACCCCTGTCATCACAATACTCCATGAACATTTTCAGCCCAATGCTCCATGACCCTTGTCATCACAATGATCCATGCCCATGTTATCCCAATGTTCCATGACCCATGTATTCACAATGCTCCATGACGCTTGTCATCACAGTGCTTCATGACACCTGTCATCACAATGCTCCATGCCTTTGTCAGCAAAATGCTACATGACCTTGTCATTACAATGCTCTATGCACTTGTCATCACAATACTCCATTTCCATTGTCATCACAATCCTCCATGAACTTTGGGATCACATTGCTTCATGCCCTTGTCATCACAATGCTCCATGCTCCTTGAAATCAAAATGATCCATGACCTCTGTCATCACAATGCTCCAAACCCTTGTGATCACAATGTTCCATAACACTTGACCTCACAATGCTCCATGATGCCTGTCATCACAATAATCCATGCCATTTTCATCACAATGCTCCATGACCTTTGTCATCACAATTCTCAATACACTTGTCATCACAATGCTCCCTGACACTTGTCGTCAGAATGCTCCTTGAACCCTGTCACGAAAAGGCTCCATGCCTTTTTCATCACAAAGCCCCATGCCCTTTTCATCCCAATGCTCCATGTCATTGTCCTCAAAATACTCCACAAGCTTGTCATCAGAATGCTCCATGACCCTTGTCATCACAATTCTCAATGCACTTGTCAGCACAATGCTCCCTGACACTTGTCATCACAATGCTCCAAGCCATTGTCATCACAATGCTCCATTACCTTTGTGATCAGAATCCTCAATGGAAGTTTGCATCACAATGCTCCATGCCATTGTCATCACAATGGGCCATTACATATGTCATCACAATGCTCCCTGACACCTCTGTTTACAATACTGCATTACCTGGTCATCACAATGCTCCCTGCCGTTCTCATCACAATGCACCACACCCTTGTCATCAAAATGCTCCATGACCTTTGTCATCACAAAGCTCCATGACCCTTGGCATCACAATGCTCCATGTCATTGTCATCACAATGCTCCATGAACCCTCTCATCACATTGCTCCATGCCCTTGTCATCACAAAGCTCCATGGCACTTGTCATCACAATGCTCGATGCCCTTCTCATCACAATGCTCCATGCCCTTGTCATTACAATCCTCCATGACCCATGTATCACAGTGTACCGTGCCCTTGTCATCACAATGCGCCATGCCCACTCTCATCACAATAATCCATGAAATATTTCAGACCAATGCTCAATGCACTTCTCATCACAATGCTCCATTACCTCTGTCATAACAAGCTCCATGACCCCTGCCATCACAATGTTCCACGGCCTTGTCATCACAAGGCTCCAGCACCCTTGTCACCACAATGCTCCAAGACCCATGTAATCACAATGCTCCATGCCCTTGTCATCACAAAGCTCCATGACGCATGTCATCACAATGTTCCATGGCCTTCGCCTCACAATGCTCCATGCCCTTGTCATCACAATGCTTCAAGACCCCCGTAATCACAATGCTCCATGCCCCTTTTCATAAGAATGCTCCATTAGACTTGTCATCACAAGTCTCCATGGTCATCTCATCACAATGCTCCAAGACCTTGTCATCAACATGCTCCATTCCCTTGTCATCACAATGCTCCATGACCCCTGTCATCACAATACTCCATGCACATTTTTAGCCCAATGCTCCATGACCCTTGTCATCACAATGATCCATGCCCTTGTCATCACAATGCTCCATGCACTTGTCAGCACAATGCTCCCTGATCCTTGTCATCACAATGCTCCAAACCATTGTCACCACAATGCTCCATTACCTTTGTCATCAGAATCCTCCATGACACTTGGCATCACAATGCTCCATGCCATTGTCATCACAATGCTCCATGACCCCTGTCATCACAATGCTCCGTGACTACAGTCATCACAATGCTTCATAACGTTTGTCATCACAACAATCCTTGCCCGCGTCATCACAAGGCTCTGTGACCTTTGTAACCACAATGCTCCATGAACTTTTCATCACAATGCTCCGTGACCCTTGTCATCACAATGCTCCATGCCTTTGTCAGAACAATGCTCCATGACCCTTGTCATCAAATTGTGCCATGTGCTTTTCACCACAATGATCCACAACCTTGTCATCGCTATGCTCCATAAACCTTGTAATCACAATGCTCCATGCACTTCTCATCCAAATACTCTCTCACATGAGATATCACAATGTTCCATCACTAGTCATCACAATCTTCCCTCACCCCTGTTATCACAATGTTCCATGACCCCTGTCATCACAATGCTACATCCCCTTATCAGCACAATGTTCCATGACCCCTGACATCACAATGTTCCATAACCCCTGTCATCAAAATGCTCCATGACCCTTTTCATCCCAAAGCTCCATGACCCCTGGCATCACAATGTACTATAACCCCTGGCATCAAAATGTTCCATTACACTTTTCATCAAATTGCTGCATGACCCTGTCATCAAAATGCTCCCTGCCCTTCTCATCACAATGCACCACACACTTGTCATCAAAATGCTCCATGACCTTTGTCATCACAAAGCTCCATGACCCTTGGCATCACAATGCTCCATGTCATTGTCATCACAATGCTCCATGAACCCTCTCATCACACTGCTCCATGTCCTTGTAATCACAAAGCTCCATGACACTTGTCATCACAATGCTCGATGCCATTCTCATCACAAGGCTCCATGACCTTGTCATTACAATCCTCCATGACCCATGTATCACAGTGTACCGTACCCTTGTCATGACAAACCGCCATGCCCACTCTCATCACAGTAATCCATGAAACATTTCAGATCAATGCTCAATGCCCTTCTCATCACAATGCTCCGTTACCTCTGTCGTAACAATGCTCCATGACTCCTGCCATCATAATATTCCACAGCCTTGTCATCACAAGGCTCCATGACCCTTGTCATCACAATGCTCCAAGATCCATGTAATCACAATGCTCCATGCCCTTGTCAATACAAAGCTCCATGACGCATGTCATCAGAATGTTCCATGGACTTCTCCTCACAATGCTCCATGCCCTTGTCATCACAATGCTCGAAGACTCCAGTAATCACAATGTTCCATTCCCTTTTTCATCAGAATGCTCCATTAGATTTGTCATCACAAGTCTCCATGGTCATCTCCTCACAATGCTCCAAGAACTTGTCATCACAAAGCTCCATGACGCATGTCATCAGAATGTTCCATGGTCTTCTCCTCACAATGCTCCATGCCCTTGTCATCACAATGCTCGAAGACTCCAGTAATCACAATGTTCCATTCCCTTTATCATCAGAATGCTCCATTAGATTTGTCATCACAAGTCTCCATGGTCATCTCCTCACAATGCTCCAAGACCTTGTCATCACCATGCTCCATTCCCTTGTCATCACAATGCTCCATGACCCCTGTCACCACAATACTCCATGAATATTTTCAGCCCAATTCTCTATGACCTTCTCATCACAATGCTCCATGACCAATATCATCACAGTGCTCCATGACCACTGTCATCACAACACTCCATGACACCTGACAACACAATGATCCGGGACACGTCATCACAATGCTCCAAGACCCGTGTAATCACAATGCTCCATGACCCCTGTCATCACAATACTCCATGAACATTTTCAGCCCAATGCTCCATGACCCTTGTCATCACAATGATCCATGCCCATGTTATCCCAATGTTCCATGACCCATGTATTCACAATGCACCATGGCGCTTGTCATCACAGTGCTCCATGACACCTGTCATCACAATGCTCCATGCCTTTGTCAGCAAAATGCTACATGACCTTGTCATTACAATGCTCTATGCACTTGTCATCAGAATACTCCATTTCCATTGTCATCACAATCCTCCATGAACTTTGGGATCACATTGCTTCATGCCCTTGTCATCACAATGCTCCATGCTCCTTGAAATCAAAATGATCCATGACCTCTGTCATCACAATGCTCCAAACCCTTGTGATCACAATGTTCCATAACACTTGTCCTCACAACGCTCCATGATGCCTGTCATCACAATAATCCATGCCCTTTTCATCACAATGCTCCATGAACTTTGTCATCACAATTCTCAATACACTTGTCATCACAATGCTCCCTGACACTTGTCGTCAGAATGCTCCTTGAACCCTGTCACGAAAAGGCTCCATGCCTTTTTCATCACAAAGCCCCATGCCCTTTTCATCCCAATGCTCCATGCCATTGTCATCAAAATACTCCACAAGCTTGTCATCAGAATGCTCCATGACCCTTGTCATCACAATTCTCCATGCACTTGTCAGCACAATGCTCCCTGACACTTGTCATCACAATGCTCCAAGCCATTGTCATCACAATGCTCCATTACCTTTGTGATCAGAATCCTCAATGGAAGTTTGCATCACAATGCTCCATGCCATTGTCATCACAATGGGCCATTACATATGTCATCACAATGCTCCCTGACACCTCTCTTTACAATACTGCATTACCTGGTCATCACAATGCTCCCTGCCGTTCTCATCACAATGCACCACACCCTTGTCATCAAAATGCTCCATGACCTTTGTCATCACAAAGCTCCATGACCCTTGGCATCACAATGCTCCATGTCATTGTCATCACAATGCTCCATGAACCCTCTCAGCACATTGCTCCATGCCCTTGTCATCACAAAGCTCCATGGCACTTGTCATCACAATGCTCGATGCCCTTCTCATCACAATGCTCCATGCCCTTGTCATTACAATCCTCCATGACCCATGTATCACAGTGTACCGTGCCCTTGTCATCACAATGCGCCATGCCCACTCTAATCACAATAATCCATGAAATATTTCAGACCAATGCTCAATGCACTTCTCATCACAATGCTCCATTACCTCTGTCATAACAAGCTCCATCACAATGTTCCACGGCCTTGTCATCACAAGGCTCCAGGACCCTTGTCAGCACAATGCTCCAAGACCCATGTAATCACAATGCTCCATGCCCTTGTCATCACAATGCTTCAAGACCCCTGTAATCACAATGTTCCATGCCCCTTTTCATAAGAATGCTCCATTAGACTTGTCATCACAAGTCTCCATGGTCATCTCATCACAATGCTCCAAGACCTTGTCATCAACATGCTCCATTCCCTTGTCATCACAATGGTCCATGACCCCTGTTATCACAATACTACATGCACATTTTTAGCCCAATGCTCCATGACCCTTGTCATCACAATGATCCATGCCCTTGTCATCACAATGCTCCATGCACTTGTCAGCACAATGCTCCCTGATCCTTGTCATCACAATGCTCCAAACCATTGTCACCACAATGCTCCATTACCCTTGTCATCAGAATCCTCCATGACACTTGGCATCACAATGCTCCATGCCATTGTCATCACAATGCTCCATGACCCCTGTCATCACAATGCTCCGTGACTACAGTCATCACAATGCTTCATAACGTTTGTCATCACAACAATCCATGCCCGCGTCATCAGAAGGCTCTGTGACCTTTGTAACCAAAATGCTCCATGAACTTTTCATCACAATGCTCCGTGACCCTTGTCATCACAATGCTCCATGCCTTTGTCAGAACAATGCTCCATGACCCTTGTCATCAAATTGTGCCATGCGCTTTTCACCACAATGATCCACAACCTTGTCATCGCTATGCTCCATAAACCTTGTAATCACAATGCTCCATGCACTTCTCATCCAAATACTCTCTCACATGAGATATCACAATGTTCCATCACTAGTCATCACAATCCTCCCTCACCCCTGTTATCACAATATTCCATGACCCCTGTCATCACAATGCTACATCCCCTTATCAGCACAATGTTCCATGACGCCTGACATCACAATGTTCCATAACCCCTGTCATCAAAATGCTCCATGACCCTTTTCATCCCAAAGCTCCATGACCCTGGCATCACAATGTTCTATAACCCCTGGCATCAAAATGTTCCATTACACTTTTCATCAAATTGCTGCATGACCCTGTCATCAAAATGCTCCATGACCCTTCTCATCACAATGCACCACACACTTGTCATCAAAATGCTCCATGACCTCTGTCATCACAAAGCTCCATGACCCTTGGCATCACAATGCTCCATGTCATTGTCATCACAAAGCTCCATGACACTTGTCATCACAATGTTCGATGCTATTCTCATCACAATGCTCCATGACCTTGTCATTACAATCCTCCATGACCCATGTATCACAGTGTACCGTGCCCTTGTCATGACAAACCGCCATGCCCACTCTCATCACAGTAATCCATGAAACATTTCAGATCAATGCTCAATGCCCTTCTCATCACAATGCTCCGTTACCTCTGCCGTAACAATGCTCCATGACACCTGCCATCATAATATTCCACGGCCTTGTCATCACAAGGCTCCATGACCCTTGTCATCACAATGCTCCAAGATCCATGTAATCACAATGCTCCATGCCCTTGTCATCACAAAGCTCCATGACGCATGTCATCAGAATGTTCCATGGTCTTCTCCTCACAATGCTCCATGCCCTTGTCATCACAATGCTCGAAGACTCCAGTAATCACAATGTTCCATTCCCTTTTTCATCAGAATGCTCCATTAGATTTGTCATCACAAGTCTCCATGGTCATCTCCTCACAATGCTCCAAGACCTTGTCATCACCATGCTCCATTCCCTTGTCATCACAATGCTCCATGACCCCTGTCACCACAATACTCCATGAATATTTTCAGCCCAATTCTCTATGACCTTCTCATCACAATGCTCCATGACCAATATCATCACAGTGCTCCATGACCACTGTCATCACAACACTCCATGACACCTGACAACACAATGATCCGGGACTCGTCATCACAATGCTCCAAGACCCCTGTAATCACAATGCTCCATGACCCCTGTCATCACAATATTCCATGAACATTTTCAGCCCAATGCTCCATGACCCTTGTCATCACAATGATCCATGCCCATGTTATCCCAATGTTCCATGACCCATGTATTCACAATGCACCATGACGCTTGTCATCACAGTGCTCCATGACACCTTTCATCACAATGCTCCATGCCTTTGTCAGCAAAATTCTACATGACCTTGTTATTACAATGCTCTATGCACTTGTCATCACAATACTCCATTTCCATTGTCATCACAATCCTCCATGAACTTTGGGATCACATTGCTTCATGCCCTTGTCATCACAATGCTCCATGCTCCTTGAAATCAAAATGATCCATGACCTCTGTCATCACAATGCTCCAAACACTTGTGATCACAATGTTCCATAACACTTGTCCTCACAACACTCCATGATGCCTGTCATCACAATAATCCATGCCCTTTTCATCACAATGCTCCATGAACTTTGTCATCACAATTCTCAATACACTTGTCATCACAATGCTCCCTGACACTTGTCGTCAGAATGCTCCTTGAACCCTGTCACAAAAAGGCTCCATGCCTTTTTCATCACAAAGCCCCATGCCCTTTTCATCCCAATGCTCCATGCCATTGTCATCAAAATACTCCACAAGCTTGTCATCAGAATGCTCCATGACCCTTGTCATCACAATTCTCCATGCACTTGTCAGCACAATGCTCCCTGACACTTGTCATCACAATGCTCCAAGCCATTGTCATCACAATGCTCCATTACCTTTGTGATCAGAATCCTCAATGGAAGTTTGCATCACAATGCTCCATGCCATTGTCATCACAATGGGCCATTACATATGTCATCACAATGCTCCCTGACACCTCTCTTTACAATACTGCATTACCTGGTCATCACAAATCTCCCTGCCGTTCTCATCACAATGCACCACACCCTTGTCATCAAAATGCTCCATGACCTTTGTCATCACAAAGCTCCATGACCCTTGGCATCACAATGCTCCATGTCATTGTCATCACAATGCTCCATGAACCCTCTCATCACATTGCTCCATGCCCTTGTCATCACAAAGCTCCATGGCACTTGTCATCACAATGCTCGATGCCCTTCTCATCACAATGCTCCATGCCCTTGTCATTACAATCCTCCATGACCCATGTATCACAGTGTACCGTGCCCTTGTCATCACAATGCGCCATGCCCACTCTCATCACAATAATCCATGAAATATTTCAGACCAATGCTCAATGCACTTCTCATCACAATGCTCCATTACCTCTGTCATAACAAGCTCCATGACCCCTGCCATCACAATGTTCCACGGCCTTGTCATCACAAGGCTCCAGCACCCTTGTCAGCACAATGCTCCAAGACCCATGTAATCACAATGCTCCATGCCCTTGTCATCATAAAGCTCCATGACGCATGTCATCACAATGTTCCATGGCCTTCGCCTCACAATGCTCCATGCCCTTGTCATCACAATGCTTCAAGAACCCCGTAATCACAATGCTCCATGCCCCTTTTCATAAGAATGCTCCATTAGACTTGTCATCACAAGTCTCCATGGTCATCTCATCACAATGCTCCAAGACCTTGTCATCAACATGCTCCATTCCCTTGTCATCACAATGCTCCATGACCCCTGTCATCACAATACTCCATGCACATTTTTAGCCCAATGCTCCATGACCCTTGTCATCACAATGATCCATGTCCTTGTCATCACATTGCTCCATGCACTTGTCAGCACAATGCTCCCTGATCCTTGTCATCACAATGCTCCAAACCATTGTCACCACAATGCTCCATTACCTTTGTCATCAGAATCCTCCATGACACTTGGCATCACAATGCTCCATGCCATTGTCATCACAATGCTCCATGACCCCTGTCATCACAATGCTCCGTGACTACAGTCATCACAATGCTTCATAACGTTTGTCATCACAACAATCCATGCCCGCGTCATCACAAGGCTCTGTGACCTTTGTAACCACAATGCTCCGTGACCCTTGTCATCACAATGCTCCATGCCTGTGTCAGAACATTGCTCCATGACCCTTGTCATCAAATTGTGCCATGCGCTTTTCACCACATTGATCCACAACCTTGTCATCGCTATGCTCCATAAACCTTGTAATCACAATGCTCCATGCACTTCTCATCCAAATACTCTCTCACATGAGATATCACAATGTTCCATCACTAGTCATCACAATCCTCCCTCACCCCTGTTATCACAATGTTCCATGACCCCTGTCATCACAATGCTACATCCCCTTATCAGCACAATGTTCCATGACCCCTGACATCACAATGTTCCATAACCCCTGTCATCAAAATGCTCCATGACCCTTTTCATCCCAAAGCTCCATGACCCCTGGCATCACAATGTTCTATAACCCCTGGCATCAAAATGTTCCATTACACTTTTCATCAAATTGCTGCATGACCCTGTCATCAAAATGCTCCCTGACTTTCTCATCACAATGCACCACACACTTGTCATCAAAATGCTCCATGACCTTTGTCATCACAAAGCTCCATGACCCTTGGCATCACAATGCTCCATGTCATTGTCATCACAATGCTCCATGAACACTCTCATCACATTGCTCCATGTCCTTGTCATCACAAAGCTCCATGACACTTGTCATCACAATGCTCGATGCCATTCTCATCACAATGCTCCATGACCTTGTCATTACAATCCTCCATGACCCATGTATCACAGTGTACCGTGCCCTTGTCATGACAAACCGCCATGCCCACTCTCATCACAGTAATCCATGAAACATTTCAGATCAATGCTCAATGCCCTTCTCATCACAATGCTCCGTTACCTCTGTCGTAACAATGCTCCATGACACCTGCCATCATAATATTCCACGGCCTTGTCATCACAAGGCTCCATGACTCTTGTCATCACAATGCTCCAAGATCCATGTAATCACAATGCTCCATGCCCTTGTCATCACAAAGCTCCATGACGCATGTCATCAGAATGTTCCATGGTCTTCTCCTCACAATGCTCCATGCTCTTGTCATCACAATGCTCGAAGACTCCAGTAATCACAATGTTCCATTCCCTTTTTCATCAGAATGCTCCATTAGATTTGTCATCACAAGTCTCCATGGTCATCTCCTCACAATGCTCCAAGACCTTGTCATCACCATGCTCCATTCCCTTGTCATCACAATGCTCCATGACCCCTGTCACCACAATACTCCATGAATATTTTCAGCCCAATTCTCTATGACCTTCTCATCACAATGCTCCATGACCAATATCATCACAATGCTCCATGACCACTGTCATCACAACACTCCATGACACCTGACAACACAATGATCCGGGACTCTTGTCATCACAATGCTCCAAGACCCCTGTAATCACAATGCTCCATGACCCCTGTCATCACAATACTCCATGAACATTTTCAGCCCAATGCTCCATGACCATTGTCATCACAATGATCCATGCCCTTGTCATCCCAATGTTCCATGACACTTGTTTTCACAAGGCTCTGTGACGCTTGTCACCACAGTGCTCCATGACACCTGTCATCACAATGCTCCATTCCTTTGTCAGCAAAATGCTACATGGCCTTGTCATTACAATGCGCTAGGCGCTTGTCATCACAATACTCCATTACTGTTGTCATCACAATTTCCCATGATCCTTGGGATCACATTGCTTCATGCCCTTGTCATCACAATGCTCCATGCTCCTTGAAATCAAAATGATCCATGACCTCTGTCATCACAATGCTCAAAACCCTTGTGATCACAATGTTCCATAACACTTGTCCTCACAACGCTCCATGATGCCTGTCATCACAATACTCCATGCCCTTTTCATCACAATGTTCCATGACCTTTGTCATCAGAATTCTCAATACACTTATCATCACAATGCTCCCTGACACTTGTCGTCAGCATGCTCCTTGAAAACTGTCACCAAAAGGCTACACGCCTTTTTCATCACAAAGCCCCATGCCGTTTTCATCCCAATGCTCCATGCCATTGTCATCAAAATATTCCACAAGCTTGTCATCAGAAAGCTCCATGACCCTTGTCATCACAATGTTCCCTGCACTTGTCAGAACAATGCTCCCTGACCCTTGTCATCACAATGCTCCAAGCCATTGTCATTCACAATGCTCCATTAACTTTGTCATCAGAATCCTCCATGAAACTTGGCATCACAATGCTCCATGACATTGTCATCACAATGGGCCATTACATATGTCATCACAATGCTCCCTGACACCTATCTTCACAATACTGCATGACCTTTGTCATCACAAAGCTCCATGACCCTTGGCATCACAGTGCTCCATGTCATTGTCATCACAATGCTCCATGAACCCTCTCATCACATTGCTCCATGCCCTTGTCATCACAAAGCTCCATGGCACTTGTCATCACAATGCTCGATGCCCTTCTCATCACAATGCTCCATGCCCTTGTCATTACAATCCTCCATGACCCATGTATCACAGTGTACCGTGCCCTTGTCATGACAAACCGCCATGCCCACTCTCATCACAGTAATCCATGAAACATTTCAGATCAATGCTCAATGCACTTCTCATCACAATGCTCCGTTACCTCTGTCGTAACAATGCTCCATGACACCTGCCATCATAATATTCCACGGCCTTGTCATCACAAGGCTCCATGACCCTTGTCATCACAATGCTCCAAGATCCATGTAATCACAATGCTCCATGCCCTTGTCATCACAAAGCTCCATGACGCATGTCATCACAATGTCCCATGGTCTTCTCCTCACAATGCTCCATGCCCTTGTCATCACAATGCTCGAAGACTCCAGTAATCACAATGTTCCATTCCCTTTTTCATCAGAATGCTCCATTAGATTTGTCATCACAAGTCTCCATGGACATCTCCTCACAATGCTCCAAGACCTTGTCATCACCATGCTCCATTCCCTTGTCATCACAATGCTCCATGACCCCTGTCACCACAATACTCCATGCCCTTTTCATCACAATGCTCCATGACCTTTGTCATCACAATTCTCAATACACTTGTCATCACAATGCTCCCTGACACTTGTCGTCAGAATGCTCCTTGAACCCTGTCACGAAAAGGCTCCATGCCTTTTTCATCACAAAGCCCCATGCCCTTTTCATCCCAATGCTCCATGCCATTGTCATCAAAATACTCCACAATCTTGTCATCAGAATGCTCCATGACCCTTGTCATCACAATTCTCCATGCACTTGTCAGCACAATGCTCCCTGACACTTGTCATCACAATGCTCCAAGCCATTGTCATCACAATGCTCCATGACCCCTGTCACTACAATACTCCATGAATATTTTCAGCCCAATTCTCTATGACCTTCTCATCACAATGCTCCATGACCAATATCATCACAATGCTCCATGACCACTGTCATCACAACACTCCATGACACCTGACAACACAATGATCCGGGACTCTTGTCATCACAGTGCTCCAAGACCCCTGTAATCACAATGCTCCATGACCCCTGTCATCACAATACTCCATGAACATTTTCAGCCCAATGCTCCATGACCCTTGTCATCACAATGATCCATGCCCATGTTATCCCAATGTTCCATGACCCATGTATTCACAATGCACCATGACGCTTGTCATCACAGTGCTCCATGACACCTGTCATCACAATGCTCCATGCCTTTGTCAGCAAAATGCTACATGACCTTGTCATTACAGTGCTCTATGCACTTGTCATCACAATACTCCATTTCCATTGTCATCACAATCCTCCATGAACTTTGGGATCACATTGCTTCATGCCCTTGTCATCACAATGCTCCATGCTCCTTGAAATCAAAATGATCCATGACCTCTGTCATCACAATGCTCCAAACCCTTGTGATCACAATGTTCCATAACACTTGTCCTCACAACGTTCCATGATGCCTGTCATCACAATAATCCATGCCCTTTTCATCACAATGCTCCATGAACTTTGTCATCCCAATTCTCAATACACTTGTCATCACAATGCTCCCTGACACTTGTCGTCAGAATGCTCCTTGAACCCTGTCACGAAAAGGCTCCATGCCTTTTTCATCACAAAGCCCCATGCCCTTTTCATCCCAATGCTCCATGCCATTGTCATCAAAATACTCCACAAGCTTGTCATCAGAATGCTCCATGACCCTTGTCATCACAATTCTCCATGCACTTGTCAGCACAATGCTCCCTGACACTTGTCATCACAATGCTCCAAGCCATTGTCATCACAATGCTCCATTACCTTTGTGATCATAATCCTCAATGGAAGTTTGCATCACAATGCTCCATGCCATTGTCATCACAATGGGCCATTACATATGTCATCACAATGCTCCCTGACACCTCTCTTTACAATACTGCATTACCTGCTCATCACAATGCTCCCTGCCGTTCTCATCACAATGCACCACACCCTTGTCATCAAAATGCTCCATGACCTTTGTCATCACAAAGCTCCATGACCCTTGGCATCACAATGCTCCATGTCATTGTCATCACAATGCTCCATGAACCCTCTCATCACATTGCTCCATGCCCTTGTCATCACAAAGCTCCATGGCACTTGTCATCACAATGCTCGATGCCCTTCTCATCACAATGCTCCATGCCCTTGTCATTACAATCCTCCATGACCCATGTATCACAGTGTACCGTGCCCTTGTCATCACAATGCGCCATGCCCACTCTCATCACAATAATCCATGAAATATTTCAGACCAATGCTCAATGCACTTCTCATCACAATGCTCCATTACCTCTGTCATAACAAGCTCCATGACCCCTGCCATCACAATGTTCCACGGCCTTGTCATCACAAGGCTCCAGGACCCTTGTCAGCACAATGCTCCAAGACCCATGTAATCACAATGCTCCATGCCCTTGTCATCACAAAGCTCCATGACGCATGTCATCACAATGTTCCATGGCCTTCACCTCACAATGCTCCATGCCCTTGTCATCACAATGCTTCAAGACCCCCGTAATCACAATGCTCCATGCCCCTTTTCATAAGAATGCTCCATTAGACTTGTCATCACAAGTCTCCATGGTCATCTCATCACAATGCTCCAAGACCTTGTCATCAACATGCTCCATTCCCTTGTCATCACAATGCTCCATGACCCCTGTCATCACAATACTCGATGCACATTTTTAGCCCAATGCTCCATGACCCTTGTCATCACAATGATCCATGCCCTTGTCATCACAATGCTCCATGCACTTGTCAGCACAATGCTCCCTGATCCTTGTCATCACAATGCTCCAAACAATTGTCACCACAATGCTCCATTACCTTTGTCATCAGAATCCTCCATGACACTTGGCATCACAATGGTCCATGCCATTGTCATCACAATGCTCCATGACCCCTGTCATTACAATGATCCGTGACTACAGTCATCACAATGCTTCATAACGTTTGTCATCGCAACAATCCATGCCCGCATCATCACAAGGCTCTGTGACCTTTGTAACCAAAATGCTCCATGAAATTTTCATCACAATGCTCCGTGACCCTTGTCATCACAATGCTCCATGCCTTTGTCAGAACATTGCTCCATGACCCTTGTCATCAAATTGTGCTATGCGCTTTTCACCACAATGATCCACAACCTTGTCATCGCTATGCTCCATAAAACTTGTAATCACAATGCTCCATGCACTTCTCATCCAAATACTCTCTCACATGATATATCACAATGTTCCATCACTAGTCATCACAATCCTCCTCACCCCTGTTATCACAATGTTCCATGACCCCTGTCATCACAATGCTACATCCCCTTATCAGCACAATGTTCCATGACCCCTGACATCACAATGTTCCATAACCCTGTCATCATAATGCTCCATGACACTTTTCATCCCAAAGCTCCATGAGCCCTGGCATCACAATGTTCTATAACCCCTGGCATCAAAATGTTCCATTACACTTTTCATCAAATTGCTGCATGACCCTGTCATCCAAATGCTCCCTGCCCTTCTCATCACAATGCCCCACACACTTGTCATCAAAATGCTCCATGACCTCTGTCATCACAAAGCTCCATGACCCTTGGCATCACAATTCTCCATGTCATTGTCATCACAATGCTCCATGAACCCTCTCATCACATTGCTCCATGTCCTTGTCATCACAAAGCTCCATGACACTTGTCATCACAATGCTCGATGCCATTCTCATCACAATGCTCCATGACCTTGTCATTACAATCCTCCATGACCCATGTATCACAGTGTACCGTGCCCTTGTCATGACAAACCGCCATGCCCACTCTCATCACAGTAATCCATGAAACATTTCAGATCAATGCTCAATGCCCTTCTCATCACAATGCTCCGTTACCTCTGTCGTAACAATGCTCCATGACATGCCATCATAATATTCCACGGCCTTGTCATCACAAGGCTCCATGACCCTTGTCATCACAATGCTCCAAGATCCATGTAATCACAATGCTCCATGCCCTTGTCATCACAAAGCTCCATGACGCATGTCATCAGAATGTTCCATGGTCTTCTCCTCACAATGCTCCATGCCCTTGTCATCACAATGCTCGAAGACTCCAGTAATCACAATGTTCCTTTCCCTTTTTCATCAGAATGCTCCATTAGATTTGTCATCACAAGTCTCCATGGTCATCTCCTCACAATGCTCCAAGACCTTGTCATCACCATGCTCCATTCCCTTGTCATCACAATGCTCCATGACCCCTGTCACCACAATACTCCATGAACATTTTCAGCCCAATTCTCTATGACCTTCTCATCACAATGCTCCATGACCAATATCATCACAATGCTCCATGACCACTGTCATCACAACACTCCATGACACCTGACAACACAATGATCCGGGACACGTCATCACAATGCTCCAAGACCCCTGTAATCACAATGCTCCATGACCCCTGTCATCACAATACTCCATGAACATTTTCAGCCCAAAGCTCCATGACCCTTGTCATCACAATGATCCATGCCCATGTTATCCCAATGTTCCATGACCCATGTATTCACAATGCACCATGACGCTTGTCATCACAGTGCTCCATGACACCTGTCATCACAATGCTCCATGCCTTTGTCAGCAAAATGCTACATGACCTTGTCATTACAATGCTCTATGCACTTGTCATCACAATACTCCATTTCCATTGTCATCACAATCCTCCATGAACTTTGGGATCACATTGCTTCATGCCCTTGTCATCACAATGCTCCATGCTCCTTGAAATCAAAATGATCCATGACCTCTGTCATCACAATGCTCCAAACCCTTGTGATCACAATGTTCCATAACACTTGTCCTCACAACGCTCCATGATGCCTGTCATCACAATAATCCATGCCCTTTTCATCACAGTGCTCCATGAACTTTGTCATCACAATTCTCAATACACTTGTCATCACAATGCTCCCTGACACTTGTCGTCAGAATGCTCCTTGAACCCTGTCACGAAAAGGCTCCATGCCTTTTTCATCACAAAGCCCCATGCCCTTTTCATCCCAATGCTCCATGCCATTGTCATCAAAATACTCCACAAGCTTGTCATCAGAATGCTCCATGACCCTTGTCATCACAATTCTCCATGCACTTGTCAGCACAATGCTCCCTGACACTTGTCATCACAATGCTCCAAGCCATTGTCATCACAATGCTCCATTACCTTTGTGATCAGAATCCTCAATGGAAGTTTGCATCACAATGCTCCATGCCATTGTCATCACAATGGGCCATTACATATGTCATCACAATGCTCCCTGACACCTCTCTTTACAATACTGCATTACCTGGTCATCACAATGCTCCCTGCCGTTCTCATCACAATGCACCACACCCTTGTCATCAAAATGCTCCATGACCTTTGTCATCACAAAGCTCCATGACCCTTGGCATCACAATGCTCCATGTCATTGTCATCACAATGCTCCATGAACCCTCTCAGCACATTGCTCCATGCCCTTGTCATCACAAAGCTCCATGGCACTTGTCATCACAATGCTCGATGCCCTTCTCATCACAATGCTCCATGCCCTTGTCATTACAATCCTCCATGACCCATGTATCACAGTGTACCGTGCCCTTGTCATCACAATGTGCCATGCCCACTCTCATCACAATAATCCATGAAATATTTCAGACCAATGCTCAATGCACTTCTCATCACAATGCTCCATTACCTCTGTCATAACAAGCTCCATGACCCCTGCCATCACAATGTTCCACGGCCTTGTCATCACAAGGCTCCAGCACCCTTGTCAGCACAATGCTCCAAGACCCATGTAATCACAATGCTCCATGCCCTTGTCATCACAAAGCTCCATGACGCATGTCATCACAATGTTCCATGGCCTTCGCCTCACAGTGCTCCATGCCCTTGTCATCACAATGCTTCAAGAACCCCGTAATCACAATGCTCCATGCCCCTTTTCATAAGAATGCTCCATTAGACTTGTCATCACAAGTCTCCATGGTCATCTCATCACAATGCTCCAAGACCTTGTCATCAACATGCTCCATTCCCTTGTCATCACAATGCTCCATGACCCCTGTCATCACAATACTCCATGCACATTTTTAGCCCAATGGTCCATGACCCTTGTCATCACAATGATCCATGCCCTTGTCATCACAATGCTCCATGCACTTGTCAGCACAATGCTCCCTGATCCTTGTCATCACAATGCTCCAAACCATTGTCACCACAATGCTCCATTACCTTTGTCATCAGAATCCTCCATGACACTTGGCATCACAATGCTCCATGCCATTGTCATCACAATGCTCCATGACCCCTGTCATCACAATGCTCCGTGACTACAGTCATCACAATGCTTCATAACGTTTGTCATCACAACAATCCATGCCCGCGTCATCACAAGGCTCTGTGACCTTTGTAACCACAATGCTCCGTGACCCTTGTCATCACAGTGCTCCATGCCTTTGTCAGAACATTGCTCCATGACCCTTGTCATCAAATTGTGCCATGCGCTTTTCACCACAATGATCCACAACCTTGTCATCGCTATGCTCCATAAACCTTGTAATCACAATTCTCCATGCACTTCTCATCCAAATACTCTCTCACATGAGATATCACAATGTTCCATCACTAGTCATCACAATCCTCCCTCACCCCTGTTATCACAATGTTCCATGACCCCTGTCATCACAATGCTACATCCCCTTATCAGCACAATGTTCCATGACCCCTGACATCACAATGTTCCATAACCCCTGTCATCACAATGCTTCATGACCCTTTTCATCCCAAAGCTCCATGACCCCTGGCATCACAATGTTCTATAACCCCTGGCATCAAAATTTTCCATTACACTTTTCATCAAATTGCTGCATGACCCTGTCATCAAAATGCTCCCTGCCCTTCTCATCACAATGCACCACACACTTGTCATCAAAATGCTCCATGACCTCTGTCATCACAAAGCTCCATGACCCTTGGCATCACAATGCTCCATGTCATTGTCATCACAATGCTCCATGAACCCTCTCATCACATTGCTCCATGCCCTTGTCATCACAAAGCTCCATGGCACTTGTCATCACAATGCTCGATGCCCTTCTCATCACAATGCTCCATGCCCTTGTCATTACAATCCTCCATGACCCATGTATCACAGTGTACCGTGCCCTTGTCATCACAATGCGCCCTGCCCACTCTCATCACAATAATCCATGAAATATTTCAGACCAATGCTCAATGCACTTCTCATCACAATGCTCCATTACCTCTGTCATAACAAGCTCCATGACCCCTGCCATCACAATGTTCCACGGCCTTGTCATCACAAGGCTCCAGGACCCTTGTCAGCACAATGCTCCAAGACCCATGTAATCACAATGCTCCATGCCCTTGTCATCACAAAGCTCCATGACGCATGTCATCACAATGTTCCATGGCCTTCACCTCACAATGCTCCATGCCCTTGTCATCACAATGCTTCAAGACCCCCGTAATCACAATGCTCCATGCCCCTTTTCATAAGAATGCTCCATTAGACTTGTCATCACAAGTCTCCATGGTCATCTCATCACAATGCTCCAAGACCTTGTCATCAACATGCTCCATTCCCTTGTCATCACAATGCTCCATGACCCCTGTCATCACAATACTCGATGCACATTTTTAGCCCAATGCTCCATGACCCTTGTCATCACAATGATCCATGCCCTTGTCATCAGAATGCTCCATGCACTTGTCAGCACAATGCTCCCTGATCCTTGTCATCACAATGCTCCAAACAATTGTCACCACAATGCTCCATTACCTTTGTCATCAGAATCCTCATGACACTTGGCATCACAATGGTCCATGCCATTGTCATCACAATGCTCCATGACCCCTGTCATTACAATGATCCGTGACTACAGTCATCACAATGCTTCATAACGTTTGTCATCGCAACAATCCATGCCCGCGTCATCACAAGGCTCTGTGACCTTTGTAACCAAAATGCTCCATGAAATTTTCATCACAATGCTCCGTGACCCTTGTCATCACAATGCTCCATGCCTTTGTCAGAACAATGCTCCATGACCCTTGTCATCAAATTGTGCCATGCGCTTTTCACCACAATGATCCACAACCTTGTCATCGCTATGCTCCATAAAACTTGTAATCACAATGCTCCATGCACTTCTCATCCAAATACTCTCTCACATGATATATCACAATGTTCCATCACTAGTCATCACAATCCTCCCTCACCCCTGTTATCACAATGTTCCATGACCCCTGTCATCACAATGCTACATCCCCTTATCAGCACAATGTTCCATGACCCCTGACATCACAATGTTCCATAACCCTGTCATCAAAATGCTCCATGACCCTTTTCATCCCAAAGCTCCATGACCCCTGGCATCACAATGTTCTATAACCCCTGGCATCAAAATGTTCCATTACACTTTTCATCAAATTGCTGCATGACCCTGTCATCCAAATGCTCCCTGCCCTTCTCATCACAATGCCCCACACACTTGTCATCAAAATGCTCCATGACCTCTGTCATCACAAAGCTCCATGACCCTTGGCATCACAATTCTCCATGTCATTGTCATCACAATGCTCCATGAACCCTCTCATCACATTGCTCCATGTCCTTGTCATCACAAAGCTCCATGACACTTGTCATCACAATGTTCGATGCCATTCTCATCACAATGCTCCATGACCTTGTCATTACAATCCTCCATGACCCATGTATCACAGTGTACCGTGCCCTTGTCATGACAAACCGCCATGCCCACTCTCATCACAGTAATCCATGAAACATTTCAGATCAATGCTCAATGCCCTTCTCATCACAATGCTCCGTTACCTCTGCCGTAACAATGCTCCATGACACCTGCCATCATAATATTCCACGGCCTTGTCATCACAAGGCTCCATGACCCTTGTCATCACAATGCTCCAAGATCCATGTAATCACAATGCTCCATGCCCTTGTCATCACAAAGCTCCATGACGCATGTCATCAGAATGTTCCATGGTCTTCTCCTCACAATGCTCCATGCCCTTGTCATCACAATGCTCGAAGACTCCAGTAATCACAATGTTCCATTCCCTTTTTCATCAGAATGCTCCATTAGATTTGTCATCACAAGTCTCCATGGTCATCTCCTCACAATGCTCCAAGACCTTGTCATCACCATGCTCCATTCCCTTGTCATCACAATGCTCCATGACCCCTGTCACCACAATACTCCATGAATATTTTCAGCCCAATTCTCTATGACCTTCTCATCACAATGCTCCATGACCAATATCATCACAGTGCTCCATGACCACTGTCATCACAACACTCCATGACACCTGACAACACAATGATCCGGGACTCGTCATCACAATGCTCCAAGACCCCTGTAATCACAATGCTCCATGACCCCTGTCATCACAATATTCCATGAACATTTTCAGCCCAATGCTCCATGACCCTTGTCATCACAATGATCCATGCCCATGTTATCCCAATGTTCCATGACCCATGTATTCACAATGCACCATGACGCTTGTCATCACAGTGCTCCATGACACCTTTCATCACAATGCTCCATGCCTTTGTCAGCAAAATTCTACATGACCTTGTTATTACAATGCTCTATGCACTTGTCATCACAATACTCCATTTCCATTGTCATCACAATCCTCCATGAACTTTGGGATCACATTGCTTCATGCCCTTGTCATCACAATGCTCCATGCTCCTTGAAATCAAAATGATCCATGACCTCTGTCATCACAATGCTCCAAACACTTGTGATCACAATGTTCCATAACACTTGTCCTCACAACACTCCATGATGCCTGTCATCACAATAATCCATGCCCTTTTCATCACAATGCTCCATGAACTTTGTCATCACAATTCTCAATACACTTGTCATCACAATGCTCCCTGACACTTGTCGTCAGAATGCTCCTTGAACCCTGTCACAAAAAGGCTCCATGCCTTTTTCATCACAAAGCCCCATGCCCTTTTCATCCCAATGCTCCATGCCATTGTCATCAAAATACTCCACAAGCTTGTCATCAGAATGCTCCATGACCCTTGTCATCACAATTCTCCATGCACTTGTCAGCACAATGCTCCCTGACACTTGTCATCACAATGCTCCAAGCCATTGTCATCACAATGCTCCATTACCTTTGTGATCAGAATCCTCAATGGAAGTTTGCATCACAATGCTCCATGCCATTGTCATCACAATGGGCCATTACATATGTCATCACAATGCTCCCTGACACCTCTCTTTACAATACTGCATTACCTGGTCATCACAAAGCTCCCTGCCGTTCTCATCACAATGCACCACACCCTTGTCATCAAAATGCTCCATGACCTTTGTCATCACAAAGCTCCATGACACTTGGCATCACAGTGCTCCATGTCATTGTCATCACAATGCTCCATGAACCCTCTCATCACATTGCTCCATGCCCTTGTCATCACAAAGCTCCATGGCACTTGTCATCACAATGCTCGATGCCCTTCTCATCACAATGCTCCATGCCCTTGTCATTACAATCCTCCATGACCCATGTATCACAGTGTACCGTGCCCTTGTCATCACAATGCGCCATGCCCACTCTCATCACAATAATCCATGAAATATTTCAGACCAATGCTCAATGCACTTCTCATCACAATGCTCCATTACCTCTGTCATAACAAGCTCCATGACCCCTGCCATCACAATGTTCCACGGCCTTGTCATCACAAGGCTCCAGCACCCTTGTCAGCACAATGCTCCAAGACCCATGTAATCACAATGCTCCATGCCCTTGTCATCATAAAGCTCCATGACGCATGTCATCACAATGTTCCATGGCCTTCGCCTCACAATGCTCCATGCCCTTGTCATCACAATGCTTCAAGAACCCCGTAATCACAATGCTCCATGCCCCTTTTCATAAGAATGCTCCATTAGACTTGTCATCACAAGTCTCCATGGTCATCTCATCACAATGCTCCAAGACCTTGTCATCAACATGCTCCATTCCCTTGTCATCACAATGCTCCATGACCCCTGTCATCACAATACTCCATGCACATTTTTAGCCCAATGCTCCATGACCCTTGTCATCACAATGATCCATGTCCTTGTCATCACATTGCTCCATGCACTTGTCAGCACAATGCTCCCTGATCCTTGTCATCACAATGCTCCAAACCATTGTCACCACAATGCTCCATTACCTTTGTCATCAGAATCCTCCATGACACTTGGCATCACAATGCTCCATGCCATTGTCATCACAATGCTCCATGACCCCTGTCATCACAATGCTCCGTGACTACAGTCATCACAATGCTTCATAACGTTTGTCATCACAACAATCCATGCCCGCGTCATCACAAGGCTCTGTGACCTTTGTAACCACAATGCTCCGTGACCCTTGTCATCACAATGCTCCATGCCTTTGTCAGAACATTGCTCCATGACCCTTGTCATCAAATTGTGCCATGCGCTTTTCACCACATTGATCCACAACCTTGTCATCGCTATGCTCCATAAACCTTGTAATCACAATGCTCCATGCACTTCTCATCCAAATACTCTCTCACATGAGATATCACAATGTTCCATCACTAGTCATCACAATCCTCCCTCACCCCTGTTATCACAATGTTCCATGACCCCTGTCATCACAATGCTACATCCCCTTATCAGCACAATGTTCCATGACCCCTGACATCACAATGTTCCATAACCCCTGTCATCAAAATGCTCCATGACCCTTTTCATCCCAAAGCTCCATGACCCCTGGCATCACAATGTTCTATAACCCCTGGCATCAAAATGTTCCATTACACTTTTCATCAAATTGCTGCATGACCCTGTCATCAAAATGCTCCCTGACCTTCTCATCACAATGCACCACACACTTGTCATCAAAATGCTCCATGACCTTTGTCATCACAAAGCTCCATGACCCTTGGCATCACAATGCTCCATGTCATTGTCATCACAATGCTCCATGAACACTCTCATCACATTGCTCCATGTCCTTGTCATCACAAAGCTCCATGACACTTGTCATCACAATGCTCGATGCCATTCTCATCACAATGCTCCATGACCTTGTCATTACAATCCTCCATGACCCATGTATCACAGTGTACCGTGCCCTTGTCATGACAAACCGCCATGCCCACTCTCATCACAGTAATCCATGAAACATTTCAAATCAATGCTCAATGCCCTTCTCATCACAATGCTCCGTTACCTCTGTCGTAACAATGCTCCATGACACCTGCCATCATAATATTCCACGGCCTTGTCATCACAAGGCTCCATGACTCTTGTCATCACAATGCTCCAAGATCCATGTAATCACAATGCTCCATGCCCTTGTCATCACAAAGCTCCATGACGCATGTCATCAGAATGTTCCATGGTCTTCTCCTCACAATGCTCCATGCTCTTGTCATCACAATGCTCGAAGACTCCAGTAATCACAATGTTCCATTCCCTTTTTCATCAGAATGCTCCATTAGATTTGTCATCACAAGTCTCCATGGTCATCTCCTCACAATGCTCCAAGACCTTGTCATCACCATGCTCCATTCCCTTGTCATCACAATGCTCCATGACCCCTGTCACCACAATACTCCATGAATATTTTCAGCCCAATTCTCTATGACCTTCTCATCACAATGCTCCATGACCAATATCATCACAATGCTCCATGACCACTGTCATCACAACACTCCATGACACCTGACAACACAATGATCCGGGACTCTTGTCATCACAATGCTCCAAGACCCCTGTAATCACAATGCTCCATGACCCCTGTCATCACAATACTCCATGAACATTTTCAGCCCAATGCTCCATGACCATTGTCATCACAATGATCCATGCCCTTGTCATCCCAATGTTCCATGACACTTGTTTTCACAAGGCTCTGTGACGCTTGTCACCACAGTGCTCCATGACACCTGTCATCACAATGCTCCATTCCTTTGTCAGCAAAATGCTACATGGCCTTGTCATTACAATGCGCTAGGCGCTTGTCATCACAATACTCCATTACTGTTGTCATCACAATTTCCCATGAACCTTGGGATCACATTGCTTCATGCCCTTGTCATCACAATGCTCCATGCTCCTTGAAATCAAAATGATCCATGACCTCTGTCATCACAATGCTCAAAACCCTTGTGATCACAATGTTCCATAACACTTGTCCTCACAACGCTCCATGATGCCTGTCATCACAATACTCCATGCCCTTTTCATCACAATGTTCCATGACCTTTGTCATCAGAATTCTCAATACACTTATCATCACAATGCTCCCTGACACTTGTCGTCAGCATGCTCCTTGAAAACTGTCACCAAAAGGCTACACGCCTTTTTCATCACAAAGCCCCATGCCGTTTTCATCCCAATGCTCCATGCCATTGTCATCAAAATATTCCACAAGCTTGTCATCAGAAAGCTCCATGACCCTTGTCATCACAATGTTCCCTGCACTTGTCAGAACAATGCTCCCTGACCCTTGTCATCACAATGCTCCAAGCCATTGTCATTCACAATGCTCCATTAACTTTGTCATCAGAATCCTCCATGAAACTTGGCATCACAATGCTCCATGACATTGTCATCACAATGGGCCATTACATATGTCATCACAATGCTCCCTGACACCTATCTTCACAATACTGCATGACCTTTGTCATCACAAAGCTCCATGACCCTTGGCATCACAGTGCTCCATGTCATTGTCATCACAATGCTCCATGAACCCTCTCATCACATTGCTCCATGCCCTTGTCATCACAAAGCTCCATGGCACTTGTCATCACAATGCTCGATGCCCTTCTCATCACAATGCTCCATGCCCTTGTCATTACAATCCTCCATGACCCATGTATCACAGTGTACCGTGCCCTTGTCATGACAAACCGCCATGCCCACTCTCATCACAGTAATCCATGAAACATTTCAGATCAATGCTCAATGCACTTCTCATCACAATGCTCCGTTACCTCTGTCGTAACAATGCTCCATGACACCTGCCATCATAATATTCCACGGCCTTGTCATCACAAGGCTCCATGACCCTTGTCATCACAATGCTCCAAGATCCATGTAATCACAATGCTCCATGCCCTTGTCATCACAAAGCTCCATGACGCATGTCATCACAATGTCCCATGGTCTTCTCCTCACAATGCTCCATGCCCTTGTCATCACAATGCTCGAAGACTCCAGTAATCACAATGTTCCATTCCCTTTTTCATCAGAATGCTCCATTAGATTTGTCATCACAAGTCTCCATGGACATCTCCTCACAATGCTCCAAGACCTTGTCATCACCATGCTCCATTCCCTTGTCATCACAATGCTCCATGACCCCTGTCACCACAATACTCCATGCCCTTTTCATCACAATGCTCCATGAACTTTGTCATCACAATTCTCAATACACTTGTCATCACAATGCTCCCTGACACTTGTCGTCAGAATGCTCCTTGAACCCTGTCACGAAAAGGCTCCATGCCTTTTTCATCACAAAGCCCCATGCCCTTTTCATCCCAATGCTCCATGCCATTGTCATCAAAATACTCCACAATCTTGTCATCAGAATGCTCCATGACCCTTGTCATCACAATTCTCCATGCACTTGTCAGCACAATGCTCCCTGACACTTGTCATCACAATGCTCCAAGCCATTGTCATCACAATGCTCCATGACCCCTGTCACTACAATACTCCATGAATATTTTCAGCCCAATTCTCTATGACCTTCTCATCACAATGCTCCATGACCAATATCATCACAATGCTCCATGACCACTGTCATCACAACACTCCATGACACCTGACAACACAATGATCCGGGACTCTTGTCATCACAGTGCTCCAAGACCCCTGTAATCACAATGCTCCATGACCCCTGTCATCACAATACTCCATGAACATTTTCAGCCCAATGCTCCATGACCCTTGTCATCACAATGATCCATGCCCATGTTATCCCAATGTTCCATGACCCATGTATTCACAATGCACCATGACGCTTGTCATCACAGTGCTCCATGACACCTGTCATCACAATGCTCCATGCCTTTGTCAGCAAAATGCTACGTGACCTTGTCATTACAGTGCTCTATGCACTTGTCATCACAATACTCCATTTCCATTGTCATCACAATCCTCCATGAACTTTGGGATCACATTGCTTCATGCCCTTGTCATCACAATGCTCCATGCTCCTTGAAATCAAAATGATCCATGACCTCTGTCATCACAATGCTCCAAACCCTTGTGATCACAATGTTCCATAACACTTGTCCTCACAACGTTCCATGATGCCTGTCATCACAATAATCCATGCCCTTTTCATCACAATGCTCCATGAACTTTGTCATCCCAATTCTCAATACACTTGTCATCACAATGCTCCCTGACACTTGTCGTCAGAATGCTCCTTGAACCCTGTCACGAAAAGGCTCCATGCCTTTTTCATCACAAAGCCCCATGCCCTTTTCATCCCAATGCTCCATGCCATTGTCATCAAAATACTCCACAAGCTTGTCATCAGAATGCTCCATGACCCTTGTCATCACAATTCTCCATGCACTTGTCAGCACAATGCTCCCTGACACTTGTCATCACAATGCTCCAAGCCATTGTCATCACAATGCTCCATTACCTTTGTGATCAGAATCCTCAATGGAAGTTTGCATCACAATGCTCCATGCCATTGTCATCACAATGGGCCATTACATATGTCATCACAATGCTCCCTGACACCTCTCTTTACAATACTGCATTACCTGCTCATCACAATGCTCCCTGCCGTTCTCATCACAATGCACCACACCCTTGTCATCAAAATGCTCCATGACCTTTGTCATCACAAAGCTCCATGACCCTTGGCATCACAATGCTCCATGTCATTGTCATCACAATGCTCCATGAACCCTCTCATCACATTGCTCCATGCCCTTGTCATCACAAAGCTCCATGGCACTTGTCATCACAATGCTCGATGCCCTTCTCATCACAATGCTCCATGCCCTTGTCATTACAATCCTCCATGACCCATGTATCACAGTGTACCGTGCCCTTGTCATCACAATGCGCCATGCCCACTCTCATCACAATAATCCATGAAATATTTCAGACCAATGCTCAATGCACTTCTCATCACAATGCTCCATTACCTCTGTCATAACAAGCTCCATGACCCCTGCCATCACAATGTTCCACGGCCTTGTCATCACAAGGCTCCAGGACCCTTGTCAGCACAATGCTCCAAGACCCATGTAATCACAATGCTCCATGCCCTTGTCATCACAAAGCTCCATGACGCATGTCATCACAATGTTCCATGGCCTTCACCTCACAATGCTCCATGCCCTTGTCATCACAATGCTTCAAGACCCCCGTAATCACAATGCTCCATGCCCCTTTTCATAAGAATGCTCCATTAGACTTGTCATCACAAGTCTCCATGGTCATCTCATCACAATGCTCCAAGACCTTGTCATCAACATGCTCCATTCCCTTGTCATCACAATGCTCCATGACCCCTGTCATCACAATACTCGATGCACATTTTTAGCCCAATGCTCCATGACCCTTGTCATCACAATGATCCATGCCCTTGTCATCACAATGCTCCATGCACTTGTCAGCACAATGCTCCCTGATCCTTGTCATCACAATGCTCCAAACAATTGTCACCACAATGCTCCATTACCTTTGTCATCAGAATCCTCCATGACACTTGGCATCACAATGCTCCATGCCATTGTCATCACAATGCTCCATGACCCCTGTCATTACAATGATCCGTGACTACAGTCATCACAATGCTTCATAACGTTTGTCATCGCAACAATCCATGCCCGCATCATCACAAGGCTCTGTGACCTTTGTAACCAAAATGCTCCATGAAATTTTCATCACAATGCTCCGTGACCCTTGTCATCACAATGCTCCATGCCTTTGTCAGAACATTGCTCCATGACCCTTGTCATCAAATTGTGCCATGCGCTTTTCACCACAATGATCCACAACCTTGTCATCGCTATGCTCCATAAAACTTGTAATCACAATGCTCCATGCACTTCTCATCCAAATACTCTCTCACATGATATATCACAATGTTCCATCACTAGTCATCACAATCCTCCTCACCCCTGTTATCACAATGTTCCATGACCCCTGTCATCACAATGCTACATCCCCTTATCAGCACAATGTTCCATGACCCCTGACATCACAATGTTCCATAACCCTGTCATCATAATGCTCCATGACACTTTTCATCCCAAAGCTCCATGAGCCCTGGCATCACAATGTTCTATAACCCCTGGCATCAAAATGTTCCATTACACTTTTCATCAAATTGCTGCATGACCCTGTCATCCAAATGCTCCCTGCCCTTCTCATCACAATGCCCCACACACTTGTCATCAAAATGCTCCATGACCTCTGTCATCACAAAGCTCCATGACCCTTGGCATCACAATTCTCCATGTCATTGTCATCACAATGCTCCATGAACCCTCTCATCACATTGCTCCATGTCCTTGTCATCACAAAGCTCCATGACACTTGTCATCACAATGCTCGATGCCATTCTCATCACAATGCTCCATGACCTTGTCATTACAATCCTCCATGACCCATGTATCACAGTGTACCGTGCCCTTGTCATGACAAACAGCCATGCCCACTCTCATCACAGTAATCCATGAAACATTTCAGATCAATGCTCAATGCCCTTCTCATCACAATGCTCCGTTACCTCTGTCGTAACAATGCTCCATGACATGCCATCATAATATTCCACGGCCTTGTCATCACAAGGCTCCATGACCCTTGTCATCACAATGCTCCAAGATCCATGTAATCACAATGCTCCATGCCCTTGTCATCACAAAGCTCCATGACGCATGTCATCAGAATGTTCCATGGTCTTCTCCTCACAATGCTCCATGCCCTTGTCATCACAATGCTCGAAGACTCCAGTAATCACAATGTTCCTTTCCCTTTTTCATCAGAATGCTCCAATTAGATTTGTCATCACAAGTCTCCATGGTCATCTCCTCACAATGCTCCAAGACCTTGTCATCACCATGCTCCATTCCCTTGTCATCACAATGCTCCATGACCCCTGTCACCACAATACTCCATGAACATTTTCAGCCCAATTCTCTATGACCTTCTCATCACAATGCTCCATGACCAATATCATCACAATGCTCCATGACCACTGTCATCACAACACTCCATGACACCTGACAACACAATGATCCGGGACACGTCATCACAATGCTCCAAGACCCCTGTAATCACAATGCTCCATGACCCCTGTCATCACAATACTCCATGAACATTTTCAGCCCAAAGCTCCATGACCCTTGTCATCACAATGATCCATGCCCATGTTATCCCAATGTTCCATGACCCATGTATTCACAATGCACCATGACGCTTGTCATCACAGTGCTCCATGACACCTGTCATCACAATGCTCCATGCCTTTGTCAGCAAAATGCTACATGACCTTGTCATTACAATGCTCTATGCACTTGTCATCACAATACTCCATTTCCATTGTCATCACAATCCTCCATGAACTTTGGGATCACATTGCTTCATGCCCTTGTCATCACAATGCTCCATGCTCCTTGAAATCAAAATGATCCATGACCTCTGTCATCACAATGCTCCAAACCCTTGTGATCACAATGTTCCATAACACTTGTCCTCACAACGCTCCATGATGCCTGTCATCACAATAATCCATGCCCTTTTCATCACAATGCTCCATGAACTTTGTCATCACAATTCTCAATACACTTGTCATCACAATGCTCCCTGACACTTGTCGTCAGAATGCTCCTTGAACCCTGTCACGAAAAGGCTCCATGCCTTTTTCATCACAAAGCCCCATGCCCTTTTCATCCCAATGCTCCATGCCATTGTCATCAAAATACTCCACAAGCTTGTCATCAGAATGCTCCATGACCCTTGTCATCACAATTCTCCATGCACTTGTCAGCACAATGCTCCCTGACACTTGTCATCACAATGCTCCAAGCCATTGTCATCACAATGCTCCATTACCTTTGTGATCAGAATCCTCAATGGAAGTTTGCATCACAATGCTCCATGCCATTGTCATCACAATGGGCCATTACATATGTCATCACAATGCTCCCTGACACCTCTCTTTACAATACTGCATTACCTGGTCATCACAATGCTCCCTGCCGTTCTCATCACAATGCACCACACCCTTGTCATCAAAATGCTCCATGACCTTTGTCATCACAAAGCTCCATGACCCTTGGCATCACAATGCTCCATGTCATTGTCATCACAATGCTCCATGAACCCTCTCAGCACATTGCTCCATGCCCTTGTCATCACAAAGCTCCATGGCACTTGTCATCACAATGCTCGATGCCCTTCTCATCACAATGCTCCATGCCCTTGTCATTACAATCCTCCATGACCCATGTATCACAGTGTACCGTGCCCTTGTCATCACAATGTGCCATGCCCACTCTCATCACAATAATCCATGAAATATTTCAGACCAATGCTCAATGCACTTCTCATCACAATGCTCCATTACCTCTGTCATAACAAGCTCCATGACCCCTGCCATCACAATGTTCCACGGCCTTGTCATCACAAGGCTCCAGCACCCTTGTCAGCACAATGCTCCAAGACCCATGTAATCACAATGCTCCATGCCCTTGTCATCACAAAGCTCCATGACGCATGTCATCACAATGTTCCATGGCCTTCGCCTCACAGTGCTCCATGCCCTTGTCATCACAATGCTTCAAGAACCCCGTAATCACAATGCTCCATGCCCCTTTTCATAAGAATGCTCCATTAGACTTGTCATCACAAGTCTCCATGGTCATCTAATCACAATGCTCCAAGACCTTGTCATCAACATGCTCCATTCCCTTGTCATCACAATGCTCCATGACCCCTGTCATCACAATACTCCATGCACATTTTTAGCCCAATGGTCCATGACCCTTGTCATCACAATGATCCATGCCCTTGTCATCACAATGCTCCATGCACTTGTCAGCACAATGCTCCCTGATCCTTGTCATCACAATGCTCCAAACCATTGTCACCACAATGCTCCATTACCTTTGTCATCAGAATCCTCCATGACACTTGGCATCACAATGCTCCATGCCATTGTCATCACAATGCTCCATGACCCCTGTCATCACAATGCTCCGTGACTACAGTCATCACAATGCTTCATAACGTTTGTCATCACAACAATCCATGCCCGCGTCATCACAAGGCTCTGTGACCTTTGTAACCACAATGCTCCGTGACCCTTGTCATCACAGTGCTCCATGCCTTTGTCAGAACATTGCTCCATGACCCTTGTCATCAAATTGTGCCATGCGCTTTTCACCACAATGATCCACAACCTTGTCATCGCTATGCTCCATAAACCTTGTAATCACAATTCTCCATGCACTTCTCATCCAAATACTCTCTCACATGAGATATCACAATGTTCCATCACTAGTCATCACAATCCTCCCTCACCCCTGTTATCACAATGTTCCATGACCCCTGTCATCACAATGCTACATCCCCTTATCAGCACAATGTTCCATGACCCCTGACATCACAATGTTCCATAACCCCTGTCATCAAAATGCTTCATGACCCTTTTCATCCCAAAGCTCCATGACCCCTGGCATCACAATGTTCTATAACCCCTGGCATCAAAATTTTCCATTACACTTTTCATCAAATTGCTGCATGACCCTGTCATCAAAATGCTCCCTGCCCTTCTCATCACAATGCACCACACACTTGTCATCAAAATGCTCCATGACCTCTGTCATCACAAAGCTCCATGACCCTTGGCATCACAATGCTCCATGTCATTGTCATCACAATGCTCCATGAACCCTCTCATCACATTGCTCCATGCCCTTGTCATCACAAAGCTCCATGGCACTTGTCATCACAATGCTCGATGCCCTTCTCATCACAATGCTCCATGCCCTTGTCATTACAATCCTCCATGACCCATGTATCACAGTGTACCGTGCCCTTGTCATCACAATGCGCCCTGCCCACTCTCATCACAATAATCCATGAAATATTTCAGACCAATGCTCAATGCACTTCTCATCACAATGCTCCATTACCTCTGTCATAACAAGCTCCATGACCCCTGCCATCACAATGTTCCACGGCCTTGTCATCACAAGGCTCCAGGACCCTTGTCAGCACAATGCTCCAATACCCATGTAATCACAATGCTCCATGCCCTTGTCATCACAAAGCTCCATGACGCATGTCATCACAATGTTCCATGGCCTTCACCTCACAATGCTCCATGCCCTTGTCATCACAATGCTTCAAGACCCCCGTAATCACAATGCTCCATGCCCCTTTTCATAAGAATGCTCCATTAGACTTGTCATCACAAGTCTCCATGGTCATCTCATCACAATGCTCCAAGACCTTGTCATCAACATGCTCCATTCCCTTGTCATCACAATGCTCCATGACCCCTGTCATCACAATACTCGATGCACATTTTTAGCCCAATGCTCCATGACCCTTGTCATCACAATGATCCATGCCCTTGTCATCAGAATGCTCCATGCACTTGTCAGCACAATGCTCCCTGATCCTTGTCATCACAATGCTCCAAACAATTGTCACCACAATGCTCCATTACCTTTGTCATCAGAATCCTCATGACACTTGGCATCACAATGGTCCATGCCATTGTCATCACAATGCTCCATGACCCCTGTCATTACAATGATCCGTGACTACAGTCATCACAATGCTTCATAACGTTTGTCATCGCAACAATCCATGCCCGCGTCATCACAAGGCTCTGTGACCTTTGTAACCAAAATGCTCCATGAAATTTTCATCACAATGCTCCGTGACCCTTGTCATCACAATGCTCCATGCCTTTGTCAGAACAATGCTCCATGACCCTTGTCATCAAATTGTGCCATGCGCTTTTCACCACAATGATCCACAACCTTGTCATCGCTATGCTCCATAAAACTTGTAATCACAATGCTCCATGCACTTCTCATCCAAATACTCTCTCACATGATATATCACAATGTTCCATCACTAGTCATCACAATCCTCCCTCACCCCTGTTATCACAATGTTCCATGACCCCTGTCATCACAATGCTACATCCCCTTATCAGCACAATGTTCCATGACCCCTGACATCACAATGTTCCATAACCCTGTCATCAAAATGCTCCATGACCCTTTTCATCCCAAAGCTCCATGACCCCTGGCATCACAATGTTCTATAACCCCTGGCATCAAAATGTTCCATTACACTTTTCATCAAATTGCTGCATGACCCTGTCATCCAAATGCTCCCTGCCCTTCTCATCACAATGCCCCACACACTTGTCATCAAAATGCTCCATGACCTCTGTCATCACAAAGCTCCATGACCCTTGGCATCACAATTCTCCATGTCATTGTCATCACAATGCTCCATGAACCCTCTCATCACATTGCTCCATGTCCTTGTCATCACAAAGCTCCATGACACTTGTCATCACAATGCTCGATGCCATTCTCATCACAATGCTCCATGACGTTGTCATTACAATCCTCCATGACCCATGTATCACAGTGTACCATGCCCTTGTCATGACAAACCGCCATGCCCACTCTCATCACAGTAATCCATGAAACATTTCAGATCAATGCTCAATGCCCTTCTCATCACAATGCTCCGTTA
This sequence comes from Mesoplodon densirostris, assembly GCF_025265405.1. Taxonomy (NCBI): domain Eukaryota; kingdom Metazoa; phylum Chordata; class Mammalia; order Artiodactyla; family Ziphiidae; genus Mesoplodon; species Mesoplodon densirostris. The sequence goes on along the minus strand of NW_026778195.1, from coordinate 7,303,272 downwards.
CCTCTGTCGTAACAATGCTCCATGACATGCCATCATAATATTCCACGGCCTTGTCATCACAAGGCTCCATGACCCTTGTCATCACAATGCTCCAAGATCCATGTAATCACAATGCTCCATGCCCTTGTCATCACAAAGCTCCATGACGCATGTCATCAGAATGTTCCATGGTCTTCTCCTCACAATGCTCCATGCCCTTGTCATCACAATGCTCGAAGACTCCAGTAATCACAATGTTCCTTTCCCTTTTTCATCAGAATGCTCCATTAGATTTGTCATCACAAGTCTCCATGGTCATCTCCTCACAATGCTCCAAGACCTTGTCATCACCATGCTCCATTCCCTTGTCATCACAATGCTCCATGACCCCTGTCACCACAATACTCCATGAATATTTTCAGCCCAATTCTCTATGACCTTCTCATCACAATGCTCCATGACCAATATCATCACAATGCTCCATGACCACTGTCATCACAACACTCCATGACACCTGACAACACAATGATCCGGGACTCGTCATCACAATGCTCCAAGACCCCTGTAATCACAATGCTCCATGACCCCTGTCATCACAATACTCCATGAACATTTTCAGCCCAATGCTCCATGACACTTGTCATCACAATGATCCATGCCCATGTTATCCCAATGTTCCATGACCCATGTATTCACAATGCACCATGACGCTTGTCATCACAGTGCTCCATGACACCTGTCATCACAATGCTCCATGCCTTTGTCAGCAAAATGCTACATGACCTTGTCATTACAATGCTCTATGCACTTGTCATCACAATACTCCATTTCCATTGTCATCACAATCCTCCATCAACTTTGGGATCACATTGCTTCATGCCCTTGTCATCACAATGCTCCATGCTCCTTGAAATCAAAATGATCCATGACCTCTGTCATCACAATGCTCCAAACACTTGTGATCATAATGTTCCATAACACTTGTCCTCACAACGCTCCATGATGCCTGTCATCACAATAATCCATGCCCTTTTCATCACAATGCTCCATGAACTTTGTCATCACAATTCTCAATACACTTGTCATCACAATGCTCCCTGACACTTGTCGTCAGAATGCTCCTTGAACCCTGTCACGAAAAGGCTCCATGCCTTTTTCATCACAAAGCCCCATGCCCTTTTCATCCCAATGCTCCATGCCATTGTCATCAAAATACTCCACAAGCTTGTCATCAGAATGCTCCATGACCCTTGTCATCACAATTCTCCATGCACTTGTCAGCACAATGCTCCCTGACACTTGTCATCACAATGCTCCAAGCCATTGTCATCACAATGCTCCATTACCTTTGTGATCAGAATCCTCAATGGAAGTTTGCATCACAATGCTCCATGCCATTGTCATCACAATGGGCCATTACATATGTCATCACAATGCTCCCTGACACCTCTCTTTACAATACTGCATTACCTGGTCATCACAATGCTCCCTGCCGTTCTCATCACAATGCACCACACCCTTGTCATCAAAATGCTCCATGACCTTTGTCATCACAAAGCTCCATGACCCTTGGCATCACAATGCTCCATGTCATTGTCATCACAATGCTCCATGAACCCTCTCATCACATTGCTCCATGCCCTTGTCATCACAAAGCTCCATGGCACTTGTCATCACAATGCTCGATGCCCTTCTCATCACAATGCTCCATGCCCTTGTCATTACAATCCTCCATGACCCATGTATCACAGTGTACCGTGCCCTTGTCATCACAATGTGCCATGCCCACTCTCATCACAATAATCCATGAAATATTTCAGACCAATGCTCAATGCACTTCTCATCACAATGCTCCATTAACTCTGTCATAAGAAGCTCCATGACCCCTGCCATCACAATGTTCCACGGCCTTGTCATCACAAGGCTCCAGCACCCTTGTCAGCACAATGCTCCAAGACCCATGTAATCACAATGCTCCATGCCCTTGTCATCACAAAGCTCCATGACGCATGTCATCACAATGTTCCATGGCCTTCGCCTCACAATGCTCCATGCCCTTGTCATCACAATGCTTCAAGACCCCCGTAATCACAATGCTCCATGCCCCTTTTCATAAGAATGCTCCATTAGACTTGTCATCACAAGTCTCCATGGTCATCTCATCACAATGCTCCAAGACCTTGTCATCAACATGCTGCATTCCCTTGTCATCACAATGCTCCATGACCCCTGTCATCACAATACTCCATGCACATTTTTAGCCCAATGGTCCATGACCCTTGTCATCACAATGGCCCATGCCCTTGTCATCACAATGCTCCATGCACTTGTCAGCACAATGCTCCCTGATCCTTGTCATCACAATGCTCCAAACCATTGTCACCACAATGCTCCATTACCTTTGTCATCAGAATCCTCCATGACACTTGGCATCACAATGCTCCATGCCATTGTCATCACAATGCTCCATGACCCCTGTCATCACAATGCTCCGTGACTACAGTCATCACAATGCTTCATAACGTTTGTCATCACAACAATCCATGCCCGCGTCATCACAAGGCTCTGTGACCTTTGTAACCACAATGCTCCGTGACCCTTGTCATCACAGTGCTCCATGCCTTTGTCAGAACATTGCTCCATGACCCTTGTCATCAAATTGTGCCATGCGCTTTTCACCACAATGATCCACAACCTTGTCATCGCTATGCTCCATAAACCTTGTAATCACAATGCTCCATGCACTTCTCATCCAAATACTCTCTCACATGAGATATCACAATGTTCCATCACTAGTCATCACAATCCTCCCTCACCCCTGTTATCACAATGTTCCATGACCCCTGTCATCACAATGCTACATCCCCTTATCAGCACAATGTTCCATGACGCCTGACATCACAATGTTCCATAACCCCTGTCATCAAAATGCTCCATGACCCTTTTCATCCCAAAGCTCCATGACCCCTGGCATCACAATGTTCTATAACCCCTGGCATCAAAATGTTCCATTACACTTTTCATCAAATTGCTGCATGACCCTGTCATCACAATGCTCCCTGCCGTTCTCATCACAATGCACCACACCCTTGTCATCAAAATGCTCCATGACCTTTGTCATCACAAAGCTCCATGACCCTTGGCGTCACAATGCTCCATGTCATTGTCATCACAATGCTCCATGAACCCTCTCATCACATTGCTCCATGCCCTTGTCATCACAAAGCTCCATGGCACTTGTCATCACAATGCTCGATGCCCTTCTCATCACAATGCTCCATGCCCTTGTCATTACAATCCTCCATGACCCATGTATCACAGTGTACCGTGCCCTTGTCATCACAATGCGCCATGCCCACTCTCATCACAATAATCCATGAAATATTTCAGACCAATGCTCAATGCACTTCTCATCACAATGCTCCATTACCTCTGTCATAACAAGCTCCATGACCCCTGCCATCACAATGTTCCACGGCCTTGTCATCACAAGGCTCCAGGACCCTTGTCAGCACAATGCTCCAAGACCCATGTAATCACAATGCTCCATGCCCTTGTCATCACAAAGCTCCATGACGCATGTCATCACAATGTTCCATGGCCTTCACCTCACAATGCTCCATGCCCTTGTCATCACAATGCTTCAAGACCCCCGTAATCACAATGCTCCATGCCCCTTTTCATAAGAATGCTCCATTAGACTTGTCATCACAAGTCTCCATGGTCATCTCATCACAATGCTCCAAGACCTTGTCATCAACATGCTCCATTCCCTTGTCATCACAATGCTCCATGACCCCTGTCATCACAATACTCGATGCACATTTTTAGCCCAATGCTCCATGACCCTTGTCATCACAATGATCCATGCCCTTGTCATCACAATGCTCCATGCACTTGTCAGCACAATGCTCCCTGATCCTTGTCATCACAATGCTCCAAACAATTGTCACCACAATGCTCCATTACCTTTGTCATCAGAATCCTCCATGACACTTGGCATCACAATGGTCCATGCCATTGTCATCACAATGCTCCATGACCCCTGTCATTACAATGATCCGTGACTACAGTCATCACAATGCTTCATAACGTTTGTCATCGCAACAATCCATGCCCGCGTCATCACAAGGCTCTGTGACCTTTGTAACCAAAATGCTCCATGAAATTTTCATCACAATGCTCCGTGACCCTTGTCATCACAATGCTCCATGCCTTTGTCAGAACAATGCTCCATGACCCTTGTCATCAAATTGTGCCATGCGCTTTTCACCACAATGATCCACAACCTTGTCATCGCTATGCTCCATAAAACTTGTAATCACAATGCTCCATGCACTTCTCATCCAAATACTCTCTCACATGATATATCACAATGTTCCATCACTAGTCATCACAATCCTCCCTCACCCCTGTTATCACAATGTTCCATGACCCCTGTCATCACAATGCTACATCCCCTTATCAGCACAATGTTCCATGACCCCTGACATCACAATGTTCCATAACCCTGTCATCAAAATGCTCCATGACCCTTTTCATCCCAAAGCTCCATGACCCCTGGCATCACAATGTTCTATAACCCCTGGCATCAAAATGTTCCATTACACTTTTCATCAAATTGCTGCATGACCCTGTCATCCAAATGCTCCCTGCCCTTCTCATCACAATGCCCCACACACTTGTCATCAAAATGCTCCATGACCTCTGTCATCACAAAGCTCCATGACCCTTGGCATCACAATTCTCCATGTCATTGTCATCACAATGCTCCATGAACCCTCTCATCACATTGCTCCATGTCCTTGTCATCACAAAGCTCCATGACACTTGTCATCACAATGCTCGATGCCATTCTCATCACAATGCTCCATGACCTTGTCATTACAATCCTCCATGACCCATGTATCACAGTGTACCGTGCCCTTGTCATGACAAACCGCCATGCCCACTCTCATCACAGTAATCCATGAAACATTTCAGATCAATGCTCAATGCCCTTCTCATCACAATGCTCCGTTACCTCTGTCGTAACAATGCTCCATGACATGCCATCATAATATTCCACGGCCTTGTCATCACAAGGCTCCATGACCCTTGTCATCACAATGCTCCAAGATCCATGTAATCACAATGCTCCATGCCCTTGTCATCACAAAGCTCCATGACGCATGTCATCAGAATGTTCCATGGTCTTCTCCTCACAATGCTCCATGCCCTTGTCATCACAATGCTCGAAGACTCCAGTAATCACAATGTTCCTTTCCCTTTTTCATCAGAATGCTCCATTAGATTTGTCATCACAAGTCTCCATGGTCATCTCCTCACAATGCTCCAAGACCTTGTCATCACCATGCTCCATTCCCTTGTCATCACAATGCTCCATGACCCCTGTCACCACAATACTCCATGAATATTTTCAGCCCAATTCTCTATGACCTTCTCATCACAATGCTCCATGACCAATATCATCACAATGCTCCATGACCACTGTCATCACAACACTCCATGACACCTGACAACACAATGATCCGGGACTCGTCATCACAATGCTCCAAGACCCCTGTAATCACAATGCTCCATGACCCCTGTCATCACAATACTCCATGAACATTTTCAGCCCAATGCTCCATGACACTTGTCATCACAATGATCCATGCCCATGTTATCCCAATGTTCCATGACCCATGTATTCACAATGCACCATGACGCTTGTCATCACAGTGCTCCATGACACCTGTCATCACAATGCTCCATGCCTTTGTCAGCAAAATGCTACATGACCTTGTCATTACAATGCTCTATGCACTTGTCATCACAATACTCCATTTCCATTGTCATCACAATCCTCCATGAACTTTGGGATCACATTGCTTCATGCCCTTGTCATCACAATGCTCCATGCTCCTTGAAATCAAAATGATCCATGACCTCTGTCATCACAATGCTCCAAACACTTGTGATCACAATGTTCCATAACACTTGTCCTCACAACGCTCCATGATGCCTGTCATCACAATAATCCATGCCCTTTTCATCACAATGCTCCATGAACTTTGTCATCACAATTCTCAATACACTTGTCATCACAATGCTCCCTGACACTTGTCGTCAGAATGCTCCTTGAACCCTGTCACGAAAAGGCTCCATGCCTTTTTCATCACAAAGCCCCATGCCCTTTTCATCCCAATGCTCCATGCCATTGTCATCAAAATACTCCACAAGCTTGTCATCAGAATGCTCCATGACCATTGTCATCACAATTCTCCATGCACTTGTCAGCACAATGCTCCCTGACACTTGTCATCACAATGCTCCAAGCCATTGTCATCACAATGCTCCATTACCTTTGTGATCAGAATCCTCAATGGAAGTTTGCATCACAATGCTCCATGCCATTGTCATCACAATGGGCCATTACATATGTCATCACAATGCTCCCTGACACCTCTCTTTACAATACTGCATTACCTGGTCATCACAATGCTCCCTGCCGTTCTCATCACAATGCACCACACCCTTGTCATCAAAATGCTCCATGACCTTTGTCATCACAAAGCTCCATGACCCTTGGCATCACAATGCTCCATGTCATTGTCATCACAATGCTCCATGAACCCTCTCAGCACATTGCTCCATGCCCTTGTCATCACAAAGCTCCATGGCACTTGTCATCACAATGCTCGATGCCCTTCTCATCACAATGCTCCATGCCCTTGTCATTACAATCCTCCATGACCCATGTATCACAGTGTACCGTGCCCTTGTCATCACAATGTGCCATGCCCACTCTCATCACAATAATCCATGAAATATTTCAGACCAATGCTCAATGCACTTCTCATCACAATGCTCCATTACCTCTGTCATAAGAAGCTCCATGACCCCTGCCATCACAATGTTCCACGGCCTTGTCATCACAAGGCTCCAGCACCCTTGTCAGCACAATGCTCCAAGACCCATGTAATCACAATGCTCCATGCCCTTGTCATCACAAAGCTCCATGACGCATGTCATCACAATGTTCCATGGCCTTCGCCTCACAATGCTCCATGCCCTTGTCATCACAATGCTTCAAGACCCCCGTAATCACAATGCTCCATGCCCCTTTTCATAAGAATGCTCCATTAGACTTGTCATCACAAGTCTCCATGGTCATCTCATCACAATGCTCCAAGACCTTGTCATCAACATGCTGCATTCCCTTGTCATCACAATGCTCCATGACCCCTGTCATCACAATACTCCATGCACATTTTTAGCCCAATGGTCCATGACCCTTGTCATCACAATGGCCCATGCCCTTGTCATCACAATGCTCCATGCACTTGTCAGCACAATGCTCCCTGATCCTTGTCATCACAATGCTCCAAACCATTGTCACCACAATGCTCCATTACCTTTGTCATCAGAATCCTCCATGACACTTGGCATCACAATGCTCCATGCCATTGTCATCACAATGCTCCATGACCCCTGTCATCACAATGCTCCGTGACTACAGTCATCACAATGCTTCATAACGTTTGTCATCACAACAATCCATGCCCGCGTCATCACAAGGCTCTGTGACCTTTGTAACCACAATGCTCCGTGACCCTTGTCATCACAGTGCTCCATGCCTTTGTCAGAACATTGCTCCATGACCCTTGTCATCAAATTGTGCCATGCGCTTTTCACCACAATGATCCACAACCTTGTCATCGCTATGCTCCATAAACCTTGTAATCACAATGCTCCATGCACTTCTCATCCAAATACTCTCTCACATGAGATATCACAATGTTCCATCACTAGTCATCACAATCCTCCCTCACCCCTGTTATCACAATGTTCCATGACCCCTGTCATCACAATGCTACATCCCCTTATCAGCACAATGTTCCATGACGCCTGACATCACAATGTTCCATAACCCCTGTCATCAAAATGCTCCATGACCCTTTTCATCCCAAAGCTCCATGACCCCTGGCATCACAATGTTCTATAACCCCTGGCATCAAAATGTTCCATTACACTTTTCATCAAATTGCTGCATGACCCTGTCATCACAATGCTCCCTGCCGTTCTCATCACAATGCACCACACACTTGTCATCAAAATGCTCCATGACCTTTGTCATCACAAAGCTCCATGACCCTTGGCGTCACAATGCTCCATGTCATTGTCATCACAATGCTCCATGAACCCTCTCATCACATTGCTCCATGCCCTTGTCATCACAAAGCTCCATGGCACTTGTCATCACAATGCTCGATGCCCTTCTCATCACAATGCTCCATGCCCTTGTCATTACAATCCTCCATGACCCATGTATCACAGTGTACCGTGCCCTTGTCATCACAATGCGCCATGCCCACTCTCATCACAATAATCCATGAAATATTTCAGACCAATGCTCAATGCACTTCTCATCACAATGCTCCATTACCTCTGTCATAACAAGCTCCATGACCCCTGCCATCACAATGTTCCACGGCCTTGTCATCACAAGGCTCCAGGACCCTTGTCAGCACAATGCTCCAAGACCCATGTAATCACAATGCTCCATGCCCTTGTCATCACAAAGCTCCATGACGCATGTCATCACAATGTTCCATGGCCTTCACCTCACAATGCTCCATGCCCTTGTCATCACAATGCTTCAAGACCCCCGTAATCACAATGCTCCATGCCCCTTTTCATAAGAATGCTCCATTAGACTTGTCATCACAAGTCTCCATGGTCATCTCATCACAATGCTCCAAGACCTTGTCATCAACATGCTCCATTCCCTTGTCATCACAATGCTCCATGACCCCTGTCATCACAATACTCGATGCACATTTTTAGCCCAATGCTCCATGACCCTTGTCATCACAATGATCCATGCCCTTGTCATCACAATGCTCCATGCACTTGTCAGCACAATGCTCCCTGATCCTTGTCATCACAATGCTCCAAACAATTGTCACCACAATGCTCCATTACCTTTGTCATCAGAATCCTCCATGACACTTGGCATCACAATGGTCCATGCCATTGTCATCACAATGCTCCATGACCCCTGTCATTACAATGATCCGTGACTACAGTCATCACAATGCTTCATAACGTTTGTCATCGCAACAATCCATGCCCGCGTCATCACAAGGCTCTGTGACCTTTGTAACCAAAATGCTCCATGAAATTTTCATCACAATGCTCCGTGACCCTTGTCATCACAATGCTCCATGCCTTTGTCAGAACAATGCTCCATGACCCTTGTCATCAAATTGTGCCATGCGCTTTTCACCACAATGATCCACAACCTTGTCATCGCTATGCTCCATAAAACTTGTAATCACAATGCTCCATGCACTTCTCATCCAAATACTCTCTCACATGATATATCACAATGTTCCATCACTAGTCATCACAATCCTCCCTCACCCCTGTTATCACAATGTTCCATGACCCCTGTCATCACAATGCTACATCCCCTTATCAGCACAATGTTCCATGACCCCTGACATCACAATGTTCCATAACCCTGTCATCAAAATGCTCCATGACCCTTTTCATCCCAAAGCTCCATGACCCCTGGCATCACAATGTTCTATAACCCCTGGCATCAAAATGTTCCATTACACTTTTCATCAAATTGCTGCATGACCCTGTCATCCAAATGCTCCCTGCCCTTCTCATCACAATGCCCCACACACTTGTCATCAAAATGCTCCATGACCTCTGTCATCACAAAGCTCCATGACCCTTGGCATCACAATTCTCCATGTCATTGTCATCACAATGCTCCATGAACCCTCTCATCACATTGCTCCATGTCCTTGTCATCACAAAGCTCCATGACACTTGTCATCACAATGCTCGATGCCATTCTCATCACAATGCTCCATGACCTTGTCATTACAATCCTCCATGACCCATGTATCACAGTGTACCGTGCCCTTGTCATGACAAACCGCCATGCCCACTCTCATCACAGTAATCCATGAAACATTTCAGATCAATGCTCAATGCCCTTCTCATCACAATGCTCCGTTACCTCTGTCGTAACAATGCTCCATGACATGCCATCATAATATTCCACGGCCTTGTCATCACAAGGCTCCATGACCCTTGTCATCACAATGCTCCAAGATCCATGTAATCACAATGCTCCATGCCCTTGTCATCACAAAGCTCCATGACGCATGTCATCAGAATGTTCCATGGTCTTCTCCTCACAATGCTCCATGCCCTTGTCATCACAATGCTCGAAGACTCCAGTAATCACAATGTTCCTTTCCCTTTTTCATCAGAATGCTCCATTAGATTTGTCATCACAAGTCTCCATGGTCATCTCCTCACAATGCTCCAAGACCTTGTCATCACCATGCTCCATTCCCTTGTCATCACAATGCTCCATGACCCCTGTCACCACAATACTCCATGAATATTTTCAGCCCAATTCTCTATGACCTTCTCATCACAATGCTCCATGACCAATATCATCACAATGCTCCATGACCACTGTCATCACAACACTCCATGACACCTGACAACACAATGATCCGGGACTCGTCATCACAATGCTCCAAGACCCCTGTAATCACAATGCTCCATGACCCCTGTCATCACAATACTCCATGAACATTTTCAGCCCAATGCTCCATGACACTTGTCATCACAATGATCCATGCCCATGTTATCCCAATGTTCCATGACCCATGTATTCACAATGCACCATGACGCTTGTCATCACAGTGCTCCATGACACCTGTCATCACAATGCTCCATGCCTTTGTCAGCAAAATGCTACATGACCTTGTCATTACAATGCTCTATGCACTTGTCATCACAATACTCCATTTCCATTGTCATCACAATCCTCCATGAACTTTGGGATCACATTGCTTCATGCCCTTGTCATCACAATGCTCCATGCTCCTTGAAATCAAAATGATCCATGACCTCTGTCATCACAATGCTCCAAACCCTTGGGATCACAATGTTCCATAACACTTGTCCTCACAACGCTCCATGATGCCTGTCATCACAATAATCCATGCCCTTTTCATCACAATGCTCCATGAACTTTGTCATCACAATTCTCAATACACTTGTCATCACAATGCTCCCTGACACTTGTCGTCAGAATGCTCCTTGAACCCTGTCACGAAAAGGCTCCATGCCTTTTTCATCACAAAGCCCCATGCCCTTTTCATCCCAATGCTCCATGCCATTGTCATCAAAATACTCCACAAGCTTGTCATCAGAATGCTCCATGACCCTTGTCATCACAATTCTCCATGCACTTGTCAGCACAATGCTCCCTGACACTTGTCATCACAATGCTCCAAGCCATTGTCATCACAATGCTCCATTACCTTTGTGATCAGAATCCTCAATGGAAGTTTGCATCACAATGCTCCATGCCATTGTCATCACAATGGGCCATTACATATGTCATCACAATGCTCCCTGACACCTCTCTTTACAATACTGCATTACCTGGTCATCACAATGCTCCCTGCCGTTCTCATCACAATGCACCACACCCTTGTCATCAAAATGCTCCATGACCTTTGTCATCACAAAGCTCCATGACCCTTGGCATCACAATGCTCCATGTCATTGTCATCACAATGCTCCATGAACCCTCTCAGCACATTGCTCCATGCCCTTGTCATCACAAAGCTCCATGGCACTTGTCATCACAATGCTCGATGCCCTTCTCATCACAATGCTCCATGCCCTTGTCATTACAATCCTCCATGACCCATGTATCACAGTGTACCGTGCCCTTGTCATCACAATGCGCCATGCCCACTCTCATCACAATAATCCATGAAATATTTCAGACCAATGCTCAATGCACTTCTCATCACAATGCTCCATTACCTCTGTCATAACAAGCTCCATGACCCCTGCCATCACAATGTTCCACAGCCTTGTCATCACAAGGCTCCAGCACCCTTGTCAGCACAATGCTCCAAGACCCATGTAATCACAATGCTCCATGCCCTTGTCATCACAAAGCTCCATGACGCATGTCATCACAATGTTCCATGGCCTTCGCCTCACAATGCTCCATGCCCTTGTCATCACAATGCTTCAAGAACCCCGTAATCACAATGCTCCATGCCCCTTTTCATAAGAATGCTCCATTAGACTTGTCATCACAAGTCTCCATGGTCATCTCATCACAGTGCTCCAAGACCTTGTCATCAACATGCTCCATTCCCTTGTCATCACAATGCTCCATGACCCCTGTCATCACAATACTCCATGCACATTTTTAGCCCAATGCTCCATGACCCTTGTCATCACAATGATCCATGCCCTTGTCATCACAATGCTCCATGCACTTGTCAGCACAATGCTCCCTGATCCTTGTCATCACAATGCTCCAAACCATTGTCACCACAATGCTCCATTACCTTTGTCATCAGAATCCTCCATGACACTTGGCATCACAATGCTCCATGCCATTGTCATCACAATGCTCCATGACCCCTGTCATCACAATGCTCGGTGACTACAGTCATCACAATGCTTCATAACGTTTGTCATCACAACAATCCATGCCCGCGTCATCACAAGGCTCTGTGACCTTTGTAACCACAATGCTCCGTGACCCTTGTCATCACAATGCTCCATGCCTTTGTCAGAACTTTGCTCCATGACACTTGTCATCAAATTGTGCCATGCGCTTTTCACCACAATGATCCACAACCTTGTCATCGCTATGCTCCATAAACCTTGTAATCACAATGCTCCATGCACTTCTCATCCAAATACTCTTTCACATGAGATATCACAATGTTCCATCACTAGTCATCACATTCCTCCCTCACCCCTGTTATCACAATGTTCCATGACCCCTGTCATCACAATGCTACATCCCCTTATCAGCACAATGTTCCATGACCCCTGACATCACAATGTTCCATAACCCCTGTCATCAAAATGCTCCATGACCCTTTTCATCCCAAAGCTCCATGACCCCTGGCATCACAATGTTCTATAACCCCTGGCATCAAAATGTTCCATTACACTTTTCATCAAATTGCTGCATGACCCTGTCATCAAAATGCTCCCTGCCCTTCTCATCACAATGCACCACACACTTGTCATCAAAATGCTTCATGACCTTTGTCATCACAAAGCTCCATGACCCTTGGCATCACAATGCTCCATGTCATTGTCATCACAATGCTCCATGAACCCTCTCATCACATTGCTCCATGTCCTTGTCATCACAAAGCTCCATGACACTTGTCATCACAATGCTCGATGCCATTCTCATCACAATGCTCCATGACCTTGTCATTACAATCCTCCATGACCCATGTATCACAGTGTACCGTGCCCTTGTCATGACAAACCGCCATGCCCACTCTCATCACAGTAATCCATGAAACATTTCAGATCAATGCTCAATGCCCTTCTCATCACAATGCTCCGTTACCTCTGTCGTAACAATGCTCCATGACACCTGCCATCATAATATTCCACGGCCTTGTCATCACAAGGCTCCATGACCCTTGTCATCACAATGCTCCAAGATCCATGTAATCACAATGCTCCATGCCCTTGTCATCACAAAGCTCCATGACGCATGTCATCAGAATGTTCCATGGTCTTCTCCTCACAATGCTCCATGCCCTTGTCATCACAATGCTCGAAGACTCCAGTAATCACAATGTTCTATTCCCTTTTTCATCAGAATGCTCCATTAGATTTGTCATCACAAGTCTCCATGGTCATCTCCTCACAATGCTCCAAGACCTTGTCATCACCATGCTCCATTCCCTTGTCATCACAATGCTCCATGACCCCTGTCATCACAATACTCCATGAATATTTTCAGCCCAATTCTCTATGACCTTCTCATCACAATGCTCCATGACCAATATCATCACAATGCTCCATGACCACTGTCATCACAACACTCCATGACACCTGACAACACAATGATCCGGGACTCTTGTCATCACAATGCTCCAAGACCCCTGTAATCACAATGCTCCATGACCCCTGTCATCACAATACTCCATGAACATTTTCAGCCCAATGCTCCATGACCATTGTCATCACAATGATCCATGCCCTTGTCATCCCAATGTTCCATGACACTTGTTTTCACAAGGCTCTGTGACGCTTGTCACCACAGTGCTCCATGACACCTGTCATCACAATGCTCCATTCCTTTGTCAGCAAAATGCTACATGGCCTTGTCATTACAATGCGCTAGGCGCTTGTCATCACAATACTCCATTACTGTTGTCATCACAATTTCCCATGAACCTTGGGATCACATTGCTTCATGCCCTTGTCATCACAATGCTCCATGCTCCTTGAAATCAAAATGATCCATGACCTCTGTCATCACAATGCTCAAAACCCTTGTGATCACAATGTTCCATAACACTTGTCCTCACAACGCTCCATGATGCCTGTCATCACAATACTCCATGCGCTTTTCATCACAATGTTCCATGACCTTTGTCATCACAATTCTCAATACACTTGTCATCACAATGCTCCCTGACACTTGTCGTCAGCATGCTCCTTGAAACCTGTCACCAAAAGGCTACACGCCTTTTTCATCACAAAGCCCCATGCCGTTTTCATCCCAATGCTCCATGCCATTGTCATCAAAATATTCCACAAGCTTGTCATCAGAAAGCTCCATGACCCTTGTCATCACAATGCTCCCTGCACTTGTCAGAACAATGCTCCCTGACCCTTGTCATCACAATGCTCCAAGCCATTGTCATTCAAAATGCTCCATTACCTTTGTCATCGGAATCCTCCATGACACTTGGCATCACAATGCTCCATGACATTGTCATCACAATGGGCCATTACATATGTCATCACAATGCTCCCTGACACCTATCTTCACAATACTGCATGACCTTTGTCATCAGAAAGCTCCATGACCCTTGTCATCACAAAGCTCCATGGCACTTGTCATCACAATGTTCGATGCCCTTCTCATCACAATGCTCCATGCCCTTGTCATTACAATCCTCCATGACCCATGTATCACAGTGTACCGTGCCCTTGTCATCACAATGCGCCATGCCCACTCTCATCACAATAATCCATGAAATATTTCAGACCAATGCCCAATGCACTTCTCATCACAATGCTCCATTACCTCTGTCATAACAAGCTCCATGACCCCTGCCATCACAATGTTCCACGGCCTTGTCATCACAAGGCTCCAGCACCCTTGTCAGCACAATGCTCCAAGACCCATGTAATCACAATGCTCCATGCCCTTGTCATCATAAAGCTCCATGACGCATGTCATCACAATGTTCCATGGCCTTCGCCTCACAATGCTCCATGCCCTTGTCATCACAATGCTTCAAGAACCCCGTAATCACAATGCTCCATGCCCCTTTTCATAAGAATGCTCCATTAGACTTGTCATCACAAGTCTCCATGGTCATCTCATCACAATGCTCCAAGACCTTGTCATCAACATGCTCCATTCCCTTGTCATCACAATGCTCCATGACCCCTGTCATCACAATACTCCATGCACATTTTTAGCCCAATGCTCCATGACCCTTGTCATCACAATGATCCATGTCCTTGTCATCACATTGCTCCATGCACTTGTCAGCACAATGCTCCCTGATCCTTGTCATCACAATGCTCCAAACCATTGTCACCACAATGCTCCATTACCTTTGTCATCAGAATCCTCCATGACACTTGGCATCACAATGCTCCATGCCATTGTCATCACAATGCTCCATGACCCCTGTCATCACAATGCTCCGTGACTACAGTCATCACAATGCTTCATAACGTTTGTCATCACAACAATCCATGCCCGCGTCATCACAAGGCTCTGTGACCTTTGTAACCACAATGCTCCGTGACCCTTGTCATCACAATGCTCCATGCCTTTGTCAGAACATTGCTCCATGACCCTTGTCATCAAATTGTGCCATGCGCTTTTCACCACAATGATCCACAACCTTGTCATCGCTATGCTCCATAAACCTTGTAATCACAATGCTCCATGCACTTCTCATCCAAATACTCTCTCACATGAGATATCACAATGTTCCATCACTAGTCATCACAATCCTCCCTCACCCCTGTTATCACAATGTTCCATGACCCCTGTCATCACAATGCTACATCCCCTTATCAGCACAATGTTCCATGACCCCTGACATCACAATGTTCCATAACCCCTGTCATCAAAATGCTCCATGACCCTTTTCATCCCAAAGCTCCATGACCCCTGGCATCACAATGTTCTATAACCCCTGGCATCAAAATGTTCCATTACACTTTTCATCAAATTGCTGCATGACCCTGTCATCAAAATGCTCCCTGACCTTCTCATCACAATGCACCACACACTTGTCATCAAAATGCTCCATGACCTTTGTCATCACAAAGCTCCATGACCCTTGGCATCACAATGCTCCATGTCATTGTCATCACAATGCTCCATGAACACTCTCATCACATTGCTCCATGTCCTTGTCATCACAAAGCTCCATGACACTTGTCATCACAATGCTCGATGCCATTCTCATCACAATGCTCCATGACCTTGTCATTACAATCCTCCATGACCCATGTATCACAGTGTACCGTGCCCTTGTCATGACAAACCGCCATGCCCACTCTCATCACAGTAATCCATGAAACATTTCAGATCAATGCTCAATGCCCTTCTCATCACAATGCTCCGTTACCTCTGTCGTAACAATGCTCCATGACACCTGCCATCATAATATTCCACGGCCTTGTCATCACAAGGCTCCATGACCCTTGTCATCACAATGCTCCAAGATCCATGTAATCACAATGCTCCATGCCCTTGTCATCACAAAGCTCCATGACGCATGTCATCAGAATGTTCCATGGTCTTCTCCTCACAATGCTCCATGCCCTTGTCATCACAATGCTCGAAGACTCCAGTAATCACAATGTTCCTTTCCCTTTTTCATCAGAATGCTCCATTAGATTTGTCATCACAAGTCTCCATGGTCATCTCCTCACAATGCTCCAAGACCTTGTCATCACCATGCTCCATTCCCTTGTCATCACAATGCTCCATGACCCCTGTCACCACAATACTCCATGAATATTTTCAGCCCAATTCTCTATGACCTTCTCATCACAATGCTCCATGACCAATATCATCACAATGCTCCATGACCACTGTCATCACAACACTCCATGACCCCTGACAACACAATGATCCGGGACTCGTCATCACAATGCTCCAAGACCCCTGTAATCACAATGCTCCATGACCCCTGTCATCACAATACTCCATGAACATTTTCAGCCCAATGCTCCATGACACTTGTCATCACAATGATCCATGCCCATGTTATCCCAATGTTCCATGACCCATGTATTCACAATGCACCATGACGCTTGTCATCACAGTGCTCCATGACACCTGTCATCACAATGCTCCATGCCTTTGTCAGCAAAATGCTACATGACCTTGTCATTACAATGCTCTATGCACTTGTCATCACAATACTCCATTTCCATTGTCATCACAATCCTCCATGAACTTTGGGATCACATTGCTTCATGCCCTTGTCATCACAATGCTCCATGCTCCTTGAAATCAAAATGATCCATGACCTCTGTCATCACAATGCTCCAAACCCTTGGGATCACAATGTTCCATAACACTTGTCCTCACAACGCTCCATGATGCCTGTCATCACAATAATCCATGCCCTTTTCATCACAATGCTCCATGAACTTTGTCATCACAATTCTCAATACACTTGTCATCACAATGCTCCCTGACACTTGTCGTCAGAATGCTCCTTGAACCCTGTCACGAAAAGGCTCCATGCCTTTTTCATCACAAAGCCCCATGCCCTTTTCATCCCAATGCTCCATGCCATTGTCATCAAAATACTCCACAAGCTTGTCATCAGAATGCTCCATGACCCTTGTCATCACAATTCTCCATGCACTTGTCAGCACAATGCTCCCTGACACTTGTCATCACAATGCTCCAAGCCATTGTCATCACAATGCTCCATTACCTTTGTGATCAGAATCCTCAATGGAAGTTTGCATCACAATGCTCCATGCCATTGTCATCACAATGGGCCATTACATATGTCATCACAATGCTCCCTGACACCTCTCTTTACAATACTGCATTACCTGGTCATCACAATGCTCCCTGCCGTTCTCATCACAATGCACCACACCCTTGTCATCAAAATGCTCCATGACCTTTGTCATCACAAAGCTCCATGACCCTTGGCATCACAATGCTCCATGTCATTGTCATCACAATGCTCCATGAACCCTCTCAGCACATTGCTCCATGCCCTTGTCATCACAAAGCTCCATGGCACTTGTCATCACAATGCTCGATGCCCTTCTCATCACAATGCTCCATGCCCTTGTCATTACAATCCTCCATGACCCATGTATCACAGTGTACCATGCCCTTGTCATCACAATGCGCCATGCCCACTCTCATCACAATAATCCATGAAATATTTCAGACCATTGCTCAATGCACTTCTCATCACAATGCTCCATTACCTCTGTCATAACAAGCTCCATGACCCCTGCCATCACAATGTTCCACAGCCTTGTCATCACAAGGCTCCAGCACCCTTGTCAGCACAATGCTCCAAGACCCATGTAATCACAATGCTCCATGCCCTTGTCATCACAAAGCTCCATGATGCATGTCATCACAATGTTCCATGGCCTTCGCCTCACAATGCTCCATGCCCTTGTCATCACAATGCTTCAAGAACCCCGTAATCACAATGCTCCATGTCCCTTTTCATAAGAATGCTCCATTAGACTTGTCATCACAAGTCTCCATGGTCATCTCATCACAGTGCTCCAAGACCTTGTCATCAACATGCTCCATTCCCTTGTCATCACAATGCTCCATGACCCCTGTCATCACAATACTCCATGCACATTATTAGCCCAATGCTCCATGACCCTTGTCATCACAATGATCCATGCCCTTGTCATCACAATGCTCCATGCACTTGTCAGCACAATGCTCCCTGATCCTTGTCATCACAATGCTCCAAACCATTGTCACCACAATGCTCCATTACCTTTGTCATCAGAATCCTCCATGACACTTGGCATCACAATGCTCCATGCCATTGTCATCACAATGCTCCATGACCCCTGTCATCACAATGCTCGGTGACTACAGTCATCACAATGCTTCATAACGTTTGTCATCACAACAATCCATGCCCGCGTCATCACAAGGCTCTGTGACCTTTGTAACCACAATGCTCCGTGACCCTTGTCATCACAATGCTCCATGCCTTTGTCAGAACTTTGCTCCATGACACTTGTCATCAAATTGTGCCATGCGCTTTTCACCACAATGATCCACAACCTTGTCATCGCTATGCTCCATAAACCTTGTAATCACAATGCTCCATGCACTTCTCATCCAAATACTCTTTCACATGAGATATCACAATGTTCCATCACTAGTCATCACATTCCTCCCTCACCCCTGTTATCACAATGTTCCATGACCCCTGTCATCACAATGCTACATCCCCTTATCAGCACAATGTTCCATGACCCCTGACATCACAATGTTCCATAACCCCTGTCATCAAAATGCTCCATGACCCTTTTCATCCCAAAGCTCCATGACCCCTGGCATCACAATGTTCTATAACCCCTGGCATCAAAATGTTCCATTACACTTTTCATCAAATTGCTGCATGACCCTGTCATCAAAATGCTCCCTGCCCTTCTCATCACAATGCACCACACACTTGTCATCAAAATGCTTCATGACCTTTGTCATCACAAAGCTCCATGACCCTTGGCATCACAATGCTCCATGTCATTGTCATCACAATGCTCCATGAACCCTCTCATCACATTGCTCCATGTCCTTGTCATCACAAAGCTCCATGACACTTGTCATCACAATGCTCGATGCCATTCTCATCACAATGCTCCATGACCTTGTCATTACAATCCTCCATGACCCATGTATCACAGTGTACCGTGCCCTTGTCATGACAAACCGCCATGCCCACTCTCATCACAGTAATCCATGAAACATTTCAGATCAATGCTCAATGCCCTTCTCATCACAATGCTCCGTTACCTCTGTCGTAACAATGCTCCATGACACCTGCCATCATAATATTCCACGGCCTTGTCATCACAAGGCTCCATGACCCTTGTCATCACAATGCTCCAAGATCCATGTAATCACAATGCTCCATGCCCTTGTCATCACAAAGCTCCATGACGCATGTCATCAGAATGTTCCATGGTCTTCTCCTCACAATGCTCCATGCCCTTGTCATCACAATGCTCGAAGACTCCAGTAATCACAATGTTCTATTCCCTTTTTCATCAGAATGCTCCATTAGATTTGTCATCACAAGTCTCCATGGTCATCTCCTCACAATGCTCCAAGACCTTGTCATCACCATGCTCCATTCCCTTGTCATCACAATGCTCCATGACCCCTGTCATCACAATACTCCATGAACATTTTCAGCCCAATTCTCTATGACCTTCTCATCACAATGCTCCATGACCAATATCATCACAATGCTCCATGACCACTGTCATCACAACACTCCATGACACCTGACAACACAATGATCCGGGACTCTTGTCATCACAATGCTCCAAGACCCCTGTAATCACAATGCTCCATGACCCCTGTCATCACAATACTCCATGAACATTTTCAGCCCAATGCTCCATGACCATTGTCATCACAATGATCCATGCCCTTGTCATCCCAATGTTCCATGACACTTGTTTTCACAAGGCTCTGTGACGCTTGTCACCACAGTGCTCCATGACACCTGTCATCACAATGCTCCATTCCTTTGTCAGCAAAATGCTACATGGCCTTGTCATTACAATGCGCTAGGCGCTTGTCATCACAATACTCCATTACTGTTGTCATCACAATTTCCCATGAACCTTGGGATCACATTGCTTCATGCCCTTGTCATCACAATGCTCCATGCTCCTTGAAATCAAAATGATCCATGACCTCTGTCATCACAATGCTCAAAACCCTTGTGATCACAATGTTCCATAACACTTGTCCTCACAACGCTCCATGATGCCTGTCATCACAATACTCCATGCGCTTTTCATCACAATGTTCCATGACCTTTGTCATCACAATTCTCAATACACTTGTCATCACAATGCTCCCTGACACTTGTCGTCAGCATGCTCCTTGAAACCTGTCACCAAAAGGCTACACGCCTTTTTCATCACAAAGCCCCATGCCGTTTTAATCCCAATGCTCCATGCCATTGTCATCAAAATATTCCACAAGCTTGTCATCAGAAAGCTCCATGACCCTTGTCATCACAATGCTCCCTGCACTTGTCAGAACAATGCTCCCTGACCCTTGTCATCACAATGCTCCAAGCCATTGTCATTCAAAATGCTCCATTACCTTTGTCATCGGAATCCTCCATGACACTTGGCATCACAATGCTCCATGACATTGTCATCACAATGGGCCATTACATATGTCATCACAATGCTCCCTGACACCTATCTTCACAATACTGCATGACCTTTGTCATCAGAAAGCTCCATGACCCTTGGCATCACAATGCTCCATGAACCCTCTCATCACATTGCTCCATGCCCTTGTCATCACAAAGCTCCATGGCACTTGTCATCACAATGTTCGATGCCCTTCTCATCACAATGCTCCATGCCCTTGTCATTACAATCCTCCATGACCCATGTATCACAGTGTACCGTGCCCTTGTGATCACAATGCGCCATGCCCACTCTCATCACAATAATCCATGAAATATTTCAGACCAATGCCCAATGCACTTCTCATCACAATGCTCCATTACCTCTGTCATAACAAGCTCCATGACCCCTGCCATCACAATGTTCCACGGCCTTGTCATCACAAGGCTCCAGCACCCTTGTCAGCACAATGCTCCAAGACCCATGTAATCACAATGCTCCATGCCCTTGTCATCATAAAGCTCCATGACGCATGTCATCACAATGTTCCATGGCCTTCGCCTCACAATGCTCCATGCCCTTGTCATCACAATGCTTCAAGAACCCCGTAATCACAATGCTCCATGCCCCTTTTCATAAGAATGCTCCATTAGACTTGTCATCACAAGTCTCCATGGTCATCTCATCACAATGCTCCAAGACCTTGTCATCAACATGCTCCATTCCCTTGTCATCACAATGCTCCATGACCCCTGTCATCACAATACTCCATGCACATTTTTAGCCCAATGCTCCATGACCCTTGTCATCACAATGATCCATGTCCTTGTCATCACATTGCTCCATGCACTTGTCAGCACAATGCTCCCTGATCCTTGTCATCACAATGCTCCAAACCATTGTCACCACAATGCTCCATTACCTTTGTCATCAGAATCCTCCATGACACTTGGCATCACAATGCTCCATGCCATTGTCATCACAATGCTCCATGACCCCTGTCATCACAATGCTCCGTGACTACAGTCATCACAATGCTTCATAACGTTTGTCATCACAACAATCCATGCCCGCGTCATCACAAGGCTCTGTGACCTTTGTAACCACAATGCTCCGTGACCCTTGTCATCACAATGCTCCATGCCTTTGTCAGAACATTGCTCCATGACCCTTGTCATCAAATTGTGCCATGCGCTTTTCACCACAATGATCCACAACCTTGTCATCGCTATGCTCCATAAACCTTGTAATCACAATGCTCCATGCACTTCTCATCCAAATACTCTCTCACATGAGATATCACAATGTTCCATCACTAGTCATCACAATCCTCCCTCACCCCTGTTATCACAATGTTCCATGACCCCTGTCATCACAATGCTACATCCCCTTATCAGCACAATGTTCCATGACCCCTGACATCACAATGTTCCATAACCCCTGTCATCAAAATGCTCCATGACCCTTTTCATCCCAAAGCTCCATGACCCCTGGCATCACAATGTTCTATAACCCCTGGCATCAAAATGTTCCATTACACTTTTCATCAAATTGCTGCATGACCCTGTCATCAAAATGCTCCCTGACCTTCTCATCACAATGCACCACACACTTGTCATCAAAATGCTCCATGACCTTTGTCATCACAAAGCTCCATGACCCTTGGCATCACAATGCTCCATGTCATTGTCATCACAATGCTCCATGAACACTCTCATCACATTGCTCCATGTCCTTGTCATCACAAAGCTCCATGACACTTGTCATCACAATGCTCGATGCCATTCTCATCACAATGCTCCATGACCTTGTCATTACAATCCTCCATGACCCATGTATCACAGTGTACCGTGCCCTTGTCATGACAAACCGCCATGCCCACTCTCATCACAGTAATCCATGAAACATTTCAGATCAATGCTCAATGCCCTTCTCATCACAATGCTCCGTTACCTCTGTCGTAACAATGCTCCATGACACCTGCCATCATAATATTCCACGGCATTGTCATCACAAGGCTCCATGACTCTTGTCATCACAATGCTCCAAGATCCATGTAATCACAATGCTCCATGCCCTTGTCATCACAAAGCTCCATGACGCATGTCATCAGAATGTTCCATGGTCTTCTCCTCACAATGCTACATGCTCTTGTCATCACAATGCTCGAAGACTCCAGTAATCACAATGTTCCATTCCCTTTTTCATCAGAATGCTCCATTAGATTTGTCATCACAAGTCTCCATGGTCATCTCCTCACAATGCTCCAAGACCTTGTCATCACCATGCTCCATTCCCTTGTCATCACAATGCTCCATGACCCCTGTCACCACAATACTCCATGAATATTTTCAGCCCAATTCTCTATGACCTTCTCATCACAATGCTCCATGACCAATATCATCACAATGCTCCATGACCACTGTCATCACAACACTCCATGACACCTGACAACACAATGATCCGGGACTCTTGTCATCACAATGCTCCAAGACCCCTGTAATCACAATGCTCCATGACCCCTGTCATCACAATACTCCATGAACATTTTCAGCCCAATGCTCCATGACCATTGTCATCACAATGATCCATGCCCTTGTCATCCCAATGTTCCATGACACTTGTTTTCACAAGGCTCTGTGACGCTTGTCACCACAGTGCTCCATGACACCTGTCATCACAATGCTCCATTCCTTTGTCAGCAAAATGCTACATGGCCTTGTCATTACAATGCGCTAGGCGCTTGTCATCACAATACTCCATTACTGTTGTCATCACAATTTCCCATGAACCTTGGGATCACATTGCTTCATGCCCTTGTCATCACAATGCTCCATGCTCCTTGAAATCAAAATGATCCATGACCTCTGTCATCACAATGCTCAAAACCCTTGTGATCACAAAGTTCCATAACACTTGTCCTCACAACGCTCCATGATGCCTGTCATCACAATACTCCATGCCCTTTTCATCACAATGTTCCATGACCTTTGTCATCAGAATTCTCAATACACTTATCATCACAATGCTCCCTGACACTTGTCGTCAGCATGCTCCTTGAAAACTGTCACCAAAAGGCTACACGCCATTTTCATCACAAAGCCCCATGCCGTTTTCATCCCAATGCTCCATGCCATTGTCATCAAAATATTCCACAAGCTTGTCATCAGAAAGCTCCATGACCCTTGTCATCACAATGCTCCCTGCACTTGTCAGAACAATGCTCCCTGACCCTTGTCATCACAATGCTCCAAGCCATTGTCATTCACAATGCTCCATTAACTTTGTCATCAGAATCCTCCATGAAACTTGGCATCACAATGCTCCATGACATTGTCATCACAATGGGCCATTACATATGTCATCACAATGCTCCCTGACACCTATCTTCACAATACTGCATGACCTTTGTCATCACAAAGCTCCATGACCCTTGGCATCACAGTGCTCCATGTCATTGTCATCACAATGCTCCATGAACCCTCTCATCACATTGCTCCATGCCCTTGTCATCACAAAGCTCCATGGCACTTGTCATCACAATGCTCGATGCCCTTCTCATCACAATGCTCCATGCCCTTGTCATTACAATCCTCCATGACCCATGTATCACAGTGTACCGTGCCCTTGTCATGACAAACCGCCATGCCCACTCTCATCACAGTAATCCATGAAACATTTCAGATCAATGCTCAATGCACTTCTCATCACAATGCTCCGTTACCTCTGTCGTAACAATGCTCCATGACACCTGCCATCATAATATTCCACGGCCTTGTCATCACAAGGCTCCATGACCCTTGTCATCACAATGCTCCAAGATCCATGTAATCACAATGCTCCATGCCCTTGTCATCACAAAGCTCCATGACGCATGTCATCACAATGTCCCATGGTCTTCTCCTCACAATGCTCCATGCCCTTGTCATCACAATGCTCGAAGACTCCAGTAATCACAATGTTCTATTCCCTTTTTCATCAGAATGCTCCATTAGATTTGTCATCACAAGTCTCCATGGACATCTCCTCACAATGCTCCAAGACCTTGTCATCACCATGCTCCATTCCCTTGTCATCACAATGCTCCATGACCCCTGTCACCAAAATACTCCATGCCCTTTTCATCACAATGCTCCATGACCTTTGTCATCACAATTCTCAATACACTTGTCATCACAATGCTCCATGACACTTGTCGTCAGAATGCTCCTTGAACCCTGTCACGAAAAGGCTCCATGCCTTTTTCATCACAAAGCCCCATGCCCTTTTCATCCCAATGCTCCATGCCATTGTCATCAAAATACTCCACAATCTTGTCATCAGAATGCTCCATGACCCTTGTCATCACAATTCTCCATGCACTTGTCAGCACAATGCTCCCTGACACTTGTCATCACAATGCTCCAAGCCATTGTCATCACAATGCTCCATGACCCCTGTCACTACAATACTCCATGAATATTTTCAGCCCAATTCTCTATGACCTTCTCATCACAATGCTCCATGACCAATATCATCACAATGCTCCATGACCACTGTCATCACAACACTCCATGACACCTGACAACACAATGATCCGGGACTCTTGTCATCACAGTGCTCCAAGACCCCTGTAATCACAATGCTCCATGACCCCTGTCATCACAATACTCCATGAACATTTTCAGCCCAATGCTCCATGACCCTTGTCATCACAATGATCCATGCCCATGTTATCCCAATGTTCCATGACCCATGTATTCACAATGCACCATGACGCTTGTCATCACAGTGCTCCATGACACCTGTCATCACAATGCTCCATGCCTTTGTCAGCAAAATGCTACATGACCTTGTCATTACAGTGCTCTATGCACTTGTCATCACAATACTCCATTTCCATTGTCATCACAATCCTCCATGAACTTTGGGATCACATTGCTTCATGCCCTTGTCATCACAATGCTCCATGCTCCTTGAAATCAAAATGATCCATGACCTCTGTCATCACAATGCTCCAAACCCTTGTGATCACAATGTTCCATAACACTTGTCCTCACAACGCTCCATGATGCCTGTCATCACAATAATCCATGCCCTTTTCATCACAATGCTCCATGAACTTTGTCATCACAATTCTCAATACACTTGTCATCACAATGCTCCCTGACACTTGTCGTCAGAATGCTCCTTGAACCCTGTCACGAAAAGGCTCCATGCCTTTTTCATCACAAAGCCCCATGCCCTTTTCATCCCAATGCTCCATGCCATTGTCATCAAAATACTCCACAAGCTTGTCATCAGAATGCTCCATGACCCTTGTCATCACAATTCTCCATGCACTTGTCAGCACAATGCTCCCTGACACTTGTCATCACAATGCTCCAAGCCATTGTCATCACAATGCTCCATTACCTTTGTGATCAGAATCCTCAATGGAAGTTTGCATCACAATGCTCCATGCCATTGTCATCACAATGGGCCATTACATATGTCATCACAATGCTCCCTGACACCTCTCTTTACAATACTGCATTACCTGGTCATCACAATGCTCCCTGCCGTTCTCATCACAATGCACCACACCCTTGTCATCAAAATGCTCCATGACCTTTGTCATCACAAAGCTCCATGACCCTTGGCATCACAATGCTCCATGTCATTGTCATCACAATGCTCCATGAACCCTCTCATCACATTGCTCCATGCCCTTGTCATCACAAAGCTCCATGGCACTTGTCATCACAATGCTCGATGCCCTTCTCATCACAATGCTCCATGCCCTTGTCATTACAATCCTCCATGACCCATGTATCACAGTGTACCGTGCCCTTGTCATCACAATGCGCCATGCCCACTCTCATCACAATAATCCATGAAATATTTCAGACCAATGCTCAATGCACTTCTCATCACAATGCTCCATTACCTCTGTCATAACAAGCTCCATGACCCCTGCCATCACAATGTTCCACGGCCTTGTCATCACAAGGCTCCAGGACCCTTGTCAGCACAATGCTCCAAGACCCATGTAATCACAATGCTCCATGCCCTTGTCATCACAAAGCTCCATGACGCATGTCATCACAATGTTCCATGGCCTTCACCTCACAATGCTCCATGCCCTTGTCATCACAATGCTTCAAGACCACCGTAATCACAATGCTCCATGCCCCTTTTCATAAGAATGCTCCATTAGACTTGTCATCACAAGTCTCCATGGTCATCTCATCACAATGCTCCAAGACCTTGTCATCAACATGCTCCATTCCCTTGTCATCACAATGCTCCATGACCCCTGTCATCACAATACTCGATGCACATTTTTAGCCCAATGCTCCATGACCCTTGTCATCACAATGATCCATGCCCTTGTCATCACAATGCTCCATGCACTTGTCAGCACAATGCTCCCTGATCCTTGTCATCACAATGCTCCAAACAATTGTCACCACAATGCTCCATTACCTTTGTCATCAGAATCCTCCATGACACTTGGCATCACAATGGTCCATGCCATTGTCATCACAATGCTCCATGACCCCTGTCATCACAATACTCCATGCACATTTTTAGCCCAATGCTCCATGACCCTTGTCATCACAATGATCCATGTCCTTGTCATCACATTGCTCCATGCACTTGTCAGCACAATGCTCCCTGATCCTTGTCATCACAATGCTCCAAACCATTGTCACCACAATGCTCCATTACCTTTGTCATCAGAATCCTCCATGACACTTGGCATCACAATGCTCCATGCCATTGTCATCACAATGCTCCATGACCCCTGTCATCACAATGCTCCGTGACTACAGTCATCACAATGCTTCATAACGTTTGTCATCACAACAATCCATGCCCGCGTCATCACAAGGCTCTGTGACCTTTGTAACCACAATGCTCCGTGACCCTTGTCATCACAATGCTCCATGCCTTTGTCAGAACATTGCTCCATGACCCTTGTCATCAAATTGTGCCATGCGCTTTTCACCACAATGATCCACAACCTTGTCATCGCTATGCTCCATAAACCTTGTAATCACAATGCTCCATGCACTTCTCATCCAAATACTCTCTCACATGAGATATCACAATGTTCCATCACTAGTCATCACAATCCTCCCTCACCCCTGTTATCACAATGTTCCATGACCCCTGTCATCACAATGCTACATCCCCTTATCAGCACAATGTTCCATGACCCCTGACATCACAATGTTCCATAACCCCTGTCATCAAAATGCTCCATGACCCTTTTCATCCCAAAGCTCCATGACCCCTGGCATCACAATGTTCTATAACCCCTGGCATCAAAATGTTCCATTACACTTTTCATCAAATTGCTGCATGACCCTGTCATCAAAATGCTCCCTGACCTTCTCATCACAATGCACCACACACTTGTCATCAAAATGCTCCATGACCTTTGTCATCACAAAGCTCCATGACCCTTGGCATCACAATGCTCCATGTCATTGTCATCACAATGCTCCATGAACACTCTCATCACATTGCTCCATGTCCTTGTCATCACAAAGCTCCATGACACTTGTCATCACAATGCTCGATGCCATTCTCATCACAATGCTCCATGACCTTGTCATTACAATCCTCCATGACCCATGTATCACAGTGTACCGTGCCCTTGTCATGACAAACCGCCATGCCCACTCTCATCACAGTAATCCATGAAACATTTCAGATCAATGCTCAATGCCCTTCTCATCACAATGCTCCGTTACCTCTGTCGTAACAATGCTCCATGACACCTGCCATCATAATATTCCACGGCCTTGTCATCACAAGGCTCCATGACTCTTGTCATCACAATGCTCCAAGATCCATGTAATCACAATGCTCCATGCCCTTTTCATCACAAAGCTCCATGACGCATGTCATCAGAATGTTCCATGGTCTTCTCCTCACAATGCTACATGCTCTTGTCATCACAATTCTCGAAGACTCCTGTAATCACAATGTTCCATTCCCTTTTTCATCAGAATGCTCCATTAGATTTGTCATCACAAGTCTCCATGGTCATCTCCTCACAATGCTCCAAGACCTTGTCATCACCATGCTCCATTCCCTTGTCATCACAATGCTCCATGACCCCTGTCACCACAATACTCCATGAATATTTTCAGCCCAATTCTCTATGACCTTCTCATCACAATGCTCCATGACCAATATCATCACAATGCTCCATGACCACTGTCATCACAACACTCCATGACACCTGACAACACAATGATCCGGGACTCTTGTCATCACAATGCTCCAAGACCCCTGTAATCACAATGCTCCATGACCCCTGTCATCACAATACTCCATGAACATTTTCAGCCCAATGCTCCATGACCATTGTCATCACAATGATCCATGCCCTTGTCATCCCAATGTTCCATG
This sequence comes from Mesoplodon densirostris, assembly GCF_025265405.1. Taxonomy (NCBI): domain Eukaryota; kingdom Metazoa; phylum Chordata; class Mammalia; order Artiodactyla; family Ziphiidae; genus Mesoplodon; species Mesoplodon densirostris. The sequence continues at coordinate 7,273,431 of NW_026778195.1, read as the reverse complement.
ACACTTGTTTTCACAAGGCTCTGTGACGCTTGTCACCACAGTGCTCCATGACACCTGTCATCACAATGCTCCATTCCTTTGTCAGCAAAATGCTACATGGCCTTGTCATTACAATGCGCTAGGCGCTTGTCATCACAATACTCCATTACTGTTGTCATCACAATTTCCCATGAACCTTGGGATCACATTGCTTCATGCCCTTGTCATCACAATGCTCCATGCTCCTTGAAATCAAAATGATCCATGACCTCTGTCATCACAATGCTCAAAACCCTTGTGATCACAATGTTCCATAACACTTGTCCTCACAACGCTCCATGATGCCTGTCATCACAATACTCCATGCCCTTTTCATCACAATGTTCCATGACCTTTGTCATCAGAATTCTCAATACACTTATCATCACAATGCTCCCTGACACTTGTCGTCAGCATGCTCCTTGAAAACTGTCACCAAAAGGCTACACGCCATTTTCATCACAAAGCCCCATGCCGTTTTCATCCCAATGCTCCATGCCATTGTCATCAAAATATTCCACAAGCTTGTCATCAGAAAGCTCCATGACCCTTGTCATCACAATGCTCCCTGCACTTGTCAGAACAATGCTCCCTGACCCTTGTCATCACAATGCTCCAAGCCATTGTCATTCACAATGCTCCATTAACTTTGTCATCAGAATCCTCCATGAAACTTGGCATCACAATGCTCCATGACATTGTCATCACAATGGGCCATTACATATGTCATCACAATGCTCCCTGACACCTATCTTCACAATACTGCATGACCTTTGTCATCACAAAGCTCCATGACCCTTGGCATCACAGTGCTCCATGTCATTGTCATCACAATGCTCCATGAACCCTCTCATCACATTGCTCCATGCCCTTGTCATCACAAAGCTCCATGGCACTTGTCATCACAATGCTCGATGCCCTTCTCATCACAATGCTCCATGCCCTTGTCATTACAATCCTCCATGACCCATGTATCACAGTGTACCGTGCCCTTGTCATGACAAACCGCCATGCCCACTCTCATCACAGTAATCCATGAAACATTTCAGATCAATGCTCAATGCACTTCTCATCACAATGCTCCGTTACCTCTGTCGTAACAATGCTCCATGACACCTGCCATCATAATATTCCACGGCCTTGTCATCACAAGGCTCCATGACCCTTGTCATCACAATGCTCCAAGATCCATGTAATCACAATGCTCCATGCCCTTGTCATCACAAAGCTCCATGACGCATGTCATCACAATGTCCCATGGTCTTCTCCTCACAATGCTCCATGCCCTTGTCATCACAATGCTCGAAGACTCCAGTAATCACAATGTTCTATTCCCTTTTTCATCAGAATGCTCCATTAGATTTGTCATCACAAGTCTCCATGGACATCTCCTCACAATGCTCCAAGACCTTGTCATCACCATGCTCCATTCCCTTGTCATCACAATGCTCCATGACCCCTGTCACCAAAATACTCCATGCCCTTTTCATCACAATGCTCCATGACCTTTGTCATCACAATTCTCAATACACTTGTCATCACAATGCTCCCTGACACTTGTCGTCAGAATGCTCCTTGAACCCTGTCACGAAAAGGCTCCATGCCTTTTTCATCACAAAGCCCCATGCCCTTTTCATCCCAATGCTCCATGCCATTGTCATCAAAATACTCCACAATCTTGTCATCAGAATGCTCCATGACCCTTGTCATCACAATTCTCCATGCACTTGTCAGCACAATGCTCCCTGTCACTTGTCATCACAATGCTCCAAGCCATTGTCATCACAATGCTCCATGACCCCTGTCACTACAATACTCCATGAATATTTTCAGCCCAATTCTCTATGACCTTCTCATCACAATGCTCCATGACCAATATCATCACAATGCTCCATGACCACTGTCATCACAACACTCCATGACACCTGACAACACAATGATCCGGGACTCTTGTCATCACAGTGCTCCAAGACCCCTGTAATCACAATGCTCCATGACCCCTGTCATCACAATACTCCATGAACATTTTCAGCCCAATGCTCCATGACCCTTGTCATCACAATGATCCATGCCCATGTTATCCCAATGTTCCATGACCCATGTATTCACAATGCACCATGACGCTTGTCATCACAGTGCTCCATGACACCTGTCATCACAATGCTCCATGCCTTTGTCAGCAAAATGCTACATGACCTTGTCATTACAGTGCTCTATGCACTTGTCATCACAATACTCCATTTCCATTGTCATCACAATCCTCCATGAACTTTGGGATCACATTGCTTCATGCCCTTGTCATCACAATGCTCCATGCTCCTTGAAATCAAAATGATCCATGACCTCTGTCATCACAATGCTCCAAACCCTTGTGATCACAATGTTCCATAACACTTGTCCTCACAACGCTCCATGATGCCTGTCATCACAATAATCCATGCCCTTTTCATCACAATGCTCCATGAACTTTGTCATCACAATTCTCAATACACTTGTCATCACAATGCTCCCTGACACTTGTCGTCAGAATGCTCCTTGAACCCTGTCACGAAAAGGCTCCATGCCTTTTTCATCACAAAGCCCCATGCCCTTTTCATCCCAATGCTCCATGCCATTGTCATCAAAATACTCCACAAGCTTGTCATCAGAATGCTCCATGACCCTTGTCATCACAATTCTCCATGCACTTGTCAGCACAATGCTCCCTGACACTTGTCATCACAATGCTCCAAGCCATTGTCATCACAATGCTCCATTACCTTTGTGATCAGAATCCTCAATGGAAGTTTGCATCACAATGCTCCATGCCATTGTCATCACAATGGGCCATTACATATGTCATCACAATGCTCCCTGACACCTCTCTTTACAATACTGCATTACCTGGTCATCACAATGCTCCCTGCCGTTCTCATCACAATGCACCACACCCTTGTCATCAAAATGCTCCATGACCTTTGTCATCACAAAGCTCCATGACCCTTGGCATCACAATGCTCCATGTCATTGTCATCACAATGCTCCATGAACCCTCTCATCACATTGCTCCATGCCCTTGTCATCACAAAGCTCCATGGCACTTGTCATCACAATGCTCGATGCCCTTCTCATCACAATGCTCCATGCCCTTGTCATTACAATCCTCCATGACCCATGTATCACAGTGTACCGTGCCCTTGTCATCACAATGCGCCATGCCCACTCTCATCACAATAATCCATGAAATATTTCAGACCAATGCTCAATGCACTTCTCATCACAATGCTCCATTACCTCTGTCATAACAAGCTCCATGACCCCTGCCATCACAATGTTCCACGGCCTTGTCATCACAAGGCTCCAGGACCCTTGTCAGCACAATGCTCCAAGACCCATGTAATCACAATGCTCCATGCCCTTGTCATCACAAAGCTCCATGACGCATGTCATCACAATGTTCCATGGCCTTCACCTCACAATGCTCCATGCCCTTGTCATCACAATGCTTCAAGACCACCGTAATCACAATGCTCCATGCCCCTTTTCATAAGAATGCTCCATTAGACTTGTCATCACAAGTCTCCATGGTCATCTCATCACAATGCTCCAAGACCTTGTCATCAACATGCTCCATTCCCTTGTCATCACAATGCTCCATGACCCCTGTCATCACAATACTCGATGCACATTTTTAGCCCAATGCTCCATGACCCTTGTCATCACAATGATCCATGCCCTTGTCATCACAATGCTCCATGCACTTGTCAGCACAATGCTCCCTGATCCTTGTCATCACAATGCTCCAAACAATTGTCACCACAATGCTCCATTACCTTTGTCATCAGAATCCTCCATGACACTTGGCATCACAATGGTCCATGCCATTGTCATCACAATGCTCCATGACCCCTGTCATTACAATGATCCGTGACTACAGTCATCACAATGCTTCATAACGTTTGTCATCGCAACAATCCATGCCCGCGTCATCACAAGGCTCTGTGACCTTTGTAACCAAAATGCTCCATGAAATTTTCATCACAATGCTCCGTGACCCTTGTCATCACAATGCTCCATGCCTTTGTCAGAACAATGCTCCATGACCCTTGTCATCAAATTGTGCCATGCGCTTTTCACCACAATGATCCACAACCTTGTCATCGCTATGCTCCATAAACCTTGTAATCACAATGCTCCATGCACTTCTCATCCAAATACTCTCTCACATGATATATCACAATGTTCCATCACTAGTCATCACAATCCTCCCTCACCCCTGTTATCACAATGTTCCATGACCCCTGTCATCACAATGCTACATCCCCTTATCAGCACAATGTTCCATGACCCCTGACATCACAATGTTCCATAACCCTGTCATCAAAATGCTCCATGACCCTTTTCATCCCAAAGCTCCATGACCCCTGGCATCACAATGTTCTATAACCCCTGGCATCAAAATGTTCCATTACACTTTTCATCAAATTGCTGCATGACCCTGTCATCCAAATGCTCCCTGCCCTTCTCATCACAATGCCCCACACACTTGTCATCAAAATGCTCCATGACCTCTGTCATCACAAAGCTCCATGACCCTTGGCATCACAATTCTCCATGTCATTGTCATCACAATGCTCCATGAACCCTCTCATCACATTGCTCCATGTCCTTGTCATCACAAAGCTCCATGACACTTGTCATCACAATGCTCGATGCCATTCTCATCACAATGCTCCATGACCTTGTCATTACAATCCTCCATAACCCATGTATCACAGTGTACCGTGCCCTTGTCATGACAAACCGCCATGCCCACTCTCATCACAGTAATCCATGAAACATTTCAGATCAATGCTCAATGCCCTTCTCATCACAATGCTCCGTTACCTCTGTCGTAACAATGCTCCATGACATGCCATCATAATATTCCACGGCCTTGTCATCACAAGGCTCCATGACCCTTGTCATCACAATGCTCCAAGATCCATGTAATCACAATGCTCCATGCCCTAGTCATCACAAAGCTCCATGACGCATGTCATCAGAATGTTCCATGGTCTTCTCCTCACAATGCTCCATGCCCTTGTCATCACAATGCTCGAAGACTCCAGTAATCACAATGTTCCTTTCCCTTTTCATCAGAATGCTCCATTAGATTTGTCATCACAAGTCTCCATGGTCATCTCCTCACAATGCTCCAAGACCTTGTCATCACCATGCTCCATTCCCTTGTCATCACAATGCTCCATGACCCCTGTCACCACAATACTCCATGAATATTTTCAGCCCAATTCTCTATGACCTTCTCATCACAATGCTCCATGACCAATATCATCACAATGCTCCATGACCACTGTCATCACAACACTCCATGACACCTGACAACACAATGATCCGGGACTCGTCATCACAATGCTCCAAGACCCCTGTAATCACAATGCTCCATGACCCCTGTCATCACAATACTCCATGAACATTTTCAGCCCAATGCTCCATGACACTTGTCATCACAATGATCCATGCCCATGTTATCCCAATGTTCCATGACCCATGTATTCACAATGCACCATGACGCTTGTCATCACAGTGCTCCATGACACCTGTCATCACAATGCTCCATGCCTTTGTCAGCAAAATGCTACATGACCTTGTCATTACAATGCTCTATGCACTTGTCATCACAATACTCCATTTCCATTGTCATCACAATCCTCCATGAACTTTGGGATCACATTGCTTCATGCCCTTGTCATCACAATGCTCCATGCTCCTTGAAATCAAAATGATCCATGACCTCTGTCATCACAATGCTCCAAACCCTTGTGATCACAATGTTCCATAACACTTGTCCTCACAACGCTCCATGATGCCTGTCATCACAATAATCCATGCCCTTTTCATCACAATGCTCCATGAACTTTGTCATCACAATTCTCAATACACTTGTAATCACAATGCTCCCTGACACTTGTCGTCAGAATGCTCCTTGAACCCTGTCACGAAAAGGCTCCATGCCTTTTTCATCACAAAGCCCCATGCCCTTTTCATCCCAATGCTCCATGCCATTGTCATCAAAATACTCCACAAGCTTGTCATCAGAATGCTCCATGACCCTTGTCATCACAATTCTCCATGCACTTGTCAGCACAATGCTCCCTGACACTTGTCATCACAATGCTCCAAGCCATTGTCATCACAATGCTCCATTACCTTTGTGATCAGAATCCTCAATGGAAGTTTGCATCACAATGCTCCATGCCATTGTCATCACAATGGGCCATTACATATGTCATCACAATGCTCCCTGACACCTCTCTTTACAATACTGCATTACCTGGTCATCACAATGCTCCCTGCCGTTCTCATCACAATGCACCACACCCTTGTCATCAAAATGCTCCATGACCTTTGTCATCACAAAGCTCCATGACCCTTGGCATCACAATGCTCCATGTCATTGTCATCACAATGCTCCATGAACCCTCTCAGCACATTGCTCCATGCCCTTGTCATCACAAAGCTCCATGGCACTTGTCATCACAATGCTCGATGCCCTTCTCATCACAATGCTCCATGCCCTTGTCATTACAATCCTCCATGACCCATGTATCACAGTGTACCGTGCCCTTGTCATCACAATGTGCCATGCCCACTCTCATCACAATAATCCATGAAATATTTCAGACCAATGCTCAATGCACTTCTCATCACAATGCTCCATTACCTCTGTCATAACAAGCTCCATGACCCCTGCCATCACAATGTTCCACGGCCTTGTCATCACAAGGCTCCAGCACCCTTGTCAGCACAATGCTCCAAGACCCATGTAATCACAATGCTCCATGCCCTTGTCATCACAAAGCTCCATGACGCATGTCATCACAATGTTCCATGGCCTTCGCCTCACAATGCTCCATGCCCTTGTCATCACAATGCTTCAAGAACCCCGTAATCACAATGCTCCATGCCCCTTTTCATAAGAATGCTCCATTAGACTTGTCATCACAAGTCTCCATGGTCATCTCCTCACAATGCTCCAAGACCTTGTCATCAACATGCTCCATTCCCTTGTCATCACAATGCTCCATGACCCCTGTCATCACAATACTCCATGCACATTTTTAGCCCAATGCTCCATGACCCTTGTCATCACAATGATCCATGCCCTTTTCATCACAATGCTCCATGCACTTGTCAGCACAATGCTCCCTGATCCTTGTCATCACAATGCTCCAAACCATTGTCACCACAATGCTCCATTACCTTTGTCATCAGAATCCTCCATGACACTTGGCATCACAATGCTCCATGCCATTGTCATCACAATGCTCCATGACCCCTGTCATCACAATGCTCCGTGACTACAGTCATCACAATGCTTCATAACGTTTGTCATCACAACAATCCATGCCCGCGTCATCACAAGGCCCTGTGACCTTTGTAAACACAATGCTCCGTGACCCTTGTCATCACAGTGCTCCATGCCTTTGTCAGAACATTGCTCCATGACCCTTGTCATCAAATTGTGCCATGCGCTTTTCACCACAATGATCCACAACCTTGTCATCGCTATGCTCCATAAACCTTGTAATCACAATGCTCCATGCACTTCTCATCCAAATACTCTCTCACATGAGATATCACAATGTTCCATCACTAGTCATCACAATCCTACCTCACCCCTGTTATCACAATGTTCCATGACCCCTGTCATCACAATGCTACATCCCCTTATCAGCACAATGTTCCATGACGCCTGACATCACAATGTTCCATAACCCCTGTCATCAAAATGCTCCATGACCCTTTTCATCCCAAAGCTCCATGACCCCTGGCATCACAATGTTCTATAACCCCTGGCATCAAAATGTTCCATTACACTTTTCATCAAATTGCTGCATGACCCTGTCATCACAATGCTCCCTGCCGTTCTCATCACAATGCACCACACCCTTGTCATCAAAATGCTCCATGACCTTTGTCATCACAAAGCTCCATGACCCTTGGCATCACAATGCTCCATGTCATTGTCATCACAATGCTCCATGAACCCTCTCAGCACATTGCTCCATGCCCTTGTCATCACAAAGCTCCATGGCACTTGTCATCACAATGCTCGATGCCCTTCTCATCACAATGCTCCATGCCCTTGTCATTACAATCCTCCATGACCCATGTATCACAGTGTACCGTGCCCTTGTCATCACAATGCGCCATGCCCACTCTCATCACAATAATCCATGAAATATTTCAGACCAATGCTCAATGCACTTCTCATCACAATGCTCCATTACCTCTGTCATAACAAGCTCCATGACACCTGCCATCATAATGTTCCACGGCCTTGTCATCACAAGGCTCCAGGACCCTTGTCAGCACAATGCTCCAAGACCCATGTAATCACAATGCTCCATGCCCTTGTCATCACAAAGCTCCAAGACGCATGTCATCACAATGTTCCATGGCCTTCACCTCACAATGCTCCATGCCCTTGTCATCACAATGCTTCAAGACCCCCGTAATCACAATGCTCCATGCCCCTTTTCATAAGAATGCTCCATTAGACTTGTCATCACAAGTCTCCATGGTCATCTCATCACAATGCTCCAAGACCTTGTCATCAACATGCTCCATTCCCTTGTCATCACAATGCTCCATGACCCCTGTCATCACAATACTCGATGCACATTTTTAGCCCAATGCTCCATGACCCTTGTCATCACAATGATCCATGCCCTTGTCATCACAGTGCTCCATGCACTTGTCAGCACAATGCTCCCTGATCCTTGTCATCACAATGCTCCAAACAATTGTCACCACAATGCTCCATTACCTTTGTCATCAGAATCCTCCATGACACTTGGCATCACAATGGTCCATGCCATTGTCATCACAATGCTCCATGACCCCTGTCATTACAATGATCCGTGACTACAGTCATCACAATGCTTCATAACGTTTGTCATCGCAACAATCCATGCCCGCGTCATCACAAGGCTCTGTGACCTTTGTAACCAAAATGCTCCATGAAATTTTCATCACAATGCTCCGTGACCCTTGTCATCACAATGCTCCATGCCTTTGTCAGAACAATGCTCCATGACCCTTGTCATCAAATTGTGCCATGCACTTTTCACCACAATGATCCACAACCTTGTCATCGCTATGCTCCATAAAACTTTTAATCACAATGCTCCATGCACTTCTCATCCAAATACTCTCTCACATGATATATCACAATGTTCCATCACTAGTCATCACAATCCTCCCTCACCCCTGTTATCACAATGTTCCATGACCCCTGTCATCACAATGCTACATCCCCTTATCAGCACAATGTTCCATGACCCCTGACATCACAATGTTCCATAACCCTGTCATCAAAATGCTCCATGACCCTTTTCATCCCAAAGCTCCATGACCCCTGGCATCACAATGTTCTATAACCCCTGGCATCAAAATGTTCCATTACACTTTTCATCAAATTGCTGCATGACCCTGTCATCCAAATGCTCCCTGCCCTTCTCATCACAATGCCCCACACACTTGTCATCAAAATGCTCCATGACCTCTGTCATCACAAAGCTCCATGACCCTTGGCATCACAATTCTCCATGTCATTGTCATCACAATGCTCCATGAACCCTCTCATCACATTGCTCCATGTCCTTTTCATCACAAAGCTCCATGACACTTGTCATCACAATGCTCGATGCCATTCTCATCACAATGCTCCATGACCTTGTCATTACAATCCTCCATGACCCATGTATCACAGTGTACCGTGCCCTTGTCATGACAAACCGCCATGCCCACTCTCATCACAGTAATCCATGAAACATTTCAGATTAATGCTCAATGCCCTTCTCATCACAATGCTCCGTTACCTCTATCGTAACAATGCTCCATGACATGCCATCATAATATTCCACGGCCTTGTCATCACAAGGCTCCATGACCCTTGTCATCACAATGCTCCAAGATCCATGTAATCACAATGCTCCATGCCCTTGTCATCACAAAGCTCCATGATGCATGTCATCAGAATGTTCCATGGTCTTCTCCTCACAATGCTCCATGCCCTTGTCATCACAATGCTCGAAGACTCCAGTAATCACAATGTTCCTTTCCCTTTTTCATCAGAATGCTCCATTAGATTTGTCATCACAAGTCTCCATGGTCATCTCCTCACAATGCTCCAAGACCTTGTCATCACCATGCTCCATTCCCTTGTCATCACAATGCTCCATGACCCCTGTCACCACAATACTCCATGAATATTTTCAGCCCAATTCTCTATGACCTTCTCATCACAATGCTCCATGACCAATATCATCACAATGCTCCATGACCACTGTCATCACAACACTCCATGACACCTGACAACACAATGATCCGGGACTCGTCATCACAATGCTCCAAGACCCCTGTAATCACAATGCTCCATGACCCCTGTCATCACAATACTCCATGAACATTTTCAGCCCAATGCTCCATGACACTTGTCATCACAATGATCCATGCCCATGTTATCCCAATGTTCCATGACCCATGTATTCACAATGCACCATGACGCTTGTCATCACAGTGCTCCATGACACCTGTCATCACAATGCTCCATGCCTTTGTCAGCAAAATGCTACATGACCTTGTCATTACAATGCTCTATGCACTTGTCATCACAATACTCCATTTCCATTGTCATCACAATCCTCCATGAACTTTGGGATCACATTGCTTCATGCCCTTGTCATCACAATGCTCCATGCTCCTTGAAATCAAAATGATCCATGACCTCTGTCATCACAATGCTCCAAACCCTTGTGATCACAATGTTCCATAACACTTGTCCTCACAACGCTCCATGATGCCTGTCATCACAATAATCCATGCCCTTTTCATCACAATGCTCCATGAACTTTGTCATCACAATTCTCAATACACTTGTCATCACAATGCTCCCTGACACTTGTCGTCAGAATGCTCCTTGAACCCTGTCACGAAAAGGCTCCATGCCTTTTTCATCACAAAGCCCCATGCCCTTTTCATCCCAATGCTCCATGCCATTGTCATCAAAATACTCCACAAGCTTGTCATCAGAATGCTCCATGACCCTTGTCATCACAATTCTCCATGCACTTGTCAGCACAATGCTCCCTGACACTTGTCATCACAATGCTCCAAGCCATTGTCATCACAATGCTCCATTACCTTTGTGATCAGAATCCTCAATGGAAGTTTGCATCACAATGCTCCATGCCATTGTCATCACAATGGGCCATTACATATGTCATCACAATGCTCCCTGACACCTCTCTTTACAATACTGCATTACCTGGTCATCACAATGCTCCCTGCCGTTCTCATCACAATGCACCACACCCTTGTCATCAAAATGCTCCATGACCTTTGTCATCACAAAGCTCCATGACCCTTGGCATCACAATGCTCCATGTCATTGTCATCACAATGCTCCATGAACCCTCTCAGCACATTGCTCCATGCCCTTGTCATCACAAAGCTCCATGGCACTTGTCATCACAATGCTCGATGCCCTTCTCATCACAATGCTCCATGCCCTTGTCATTATAATCCTCCATGACCCATGTATCACAGTGTACCGTGCCCTTGTCATCACAATGTGCCATGCCCACTCTCATCACAATAATCCATGAAATATTTCAGACCAATGCTCAATGCACTTCTCATCACAATGCTCCATTACCTCTGTCATAACAAGCTCCATGACCCCTGCCATCACAATGTTCCACGGCCTTGTCATCACAAGGCTCCAGCACCCTTGTCAGCACAATGCTCCAAGACCCATGTAATCACAATGCTCCATGCCCTTGTCATCACAAAGCTCCATGACGCATGTCATCACAATGTTCCATGGCCTTCGCCTCACAATGCTCCATGCCCTTGTCATCACAATGCTTCAAGACCCCCGTAATCACAATGCTCCATGCCCCTTTTCATAAGAATGCTCCATTAGACTTGTCATCACAAGTCTCCATGGTCATCTCATCACAATGCTCCAAGACCTTGTCATCAACATGCTGCATTCCCTTGTCATCACAATGCTCCATGACCCCTGTCATCACAATACTCCATGCACATTTTTAGCCCAATGGTCCATGACCCTTGTCATCACAATGGCCCTTGCCCTTGTCATCACAATGCTCCATGCACTTGTCAGCACAATGCTCCCTGATCCTTGTCATCACAATGCTCCAAACCATTGTCACCACAATGCTCCATTACCTTTGTCATCAGAATCCTCCATGACACTTGGCATCACAATGCTCCATGCCATTGTCATCACAATGCTCCATGACCCCTGTCATCACAATGCTCCGTGACTACAGTCATCACAATGCTTCATAACGTTTGTCATCACAACAATCCATGCCCGCGTCATCACAAGGCTCTGTGACCTTTGTAACCACAATGCTCCGTGACCCTTGTCATCACAGTGCTCCATGCCTTTGTCAGAACATTGCTCCATGACCCTTGTCATCAAATTGTGCCATGCGCTTTTCACCACAATGATCCACAACCTTGTCATCGCTATGCTCCATAAACCTTGTAATCACAATGCTCCATGCACTTCTCATCCAAATACTCTCTCACATGAGATATCACAATGTTCCATCACTAGTCATCACAATCCTCCCTCACCCCTGTTATCACAATGTTCCATGACCCCTGTCATCACAATGCTACATCCCCTTATCAGCACAATGTTCCATGACGCCTGACATCACAATGTTCCATAACCCCTGTCATCAAAATGCTCCATGACCCTTTTCATCCCAAAGCTCCATGACCCCTGGCATCACAATGTTCTATAACCCCTGGCATCAAAATGTTCCATTACACTTTTCATCAAATTGCTGCATGACCCTGTCATCAAAATGCTCCCTGCCCTTCTCATCACAATGCACCACACACTTGTCATCAAAATGCTCCATGACCTTTGTCATCACAAAGCTCCATGACCCTTGGCATCACAATGCTCCATGTCATTGTCATCACAATGCTCCATGAACCCTCTCATCACATTGCTCCATGTCCTTGTCATCACAAAGCTCCATGACACTTGTCATCACAATGCTCGATGCCATTCTCATCACAATGCTCCATGACCTTGTCATTACAATCCTCCATGACCCATGTATCACAGTGTACCGTGCCCTTGTCATGACAAACCGCCATGCCCACTCTCATCACAGTAATCCATGAAACATTTCAGATCAATGCTCAATGCCCTTCTCATCACAATGCTCCGTTACCTCTGTCGTAACAATGCTCCATGACATGCCATCATAATATTCCACGGCCTTGTCATCACAAGGCTCCATGACCCTTGTCATCACAATGCTCCAAGATCCATGTAATCACAATGCTCCATGCCCTTGTCATCACAAAGCTCCATGACGCATGTCATCAGAATGTTCCATGGTCTTCTCCTCACAATGCTCCATGCCCTTGTCATCACAATGCTCCAAGACTCCAGTAATCACAATGTTCCTTTCCCTTTTTCATCAGAATGCTCCATTAGATTTGTCATCACAAGTCTCCATGGTCATCTCCTCACAATGCTCCAAGACCTTGTCATCACCATGCTCCATTCCCTTGTCATCACAATGCTCCATGACCCCTGTCACCACAATACTCCATGAATATTTTCAGCCCAATTCTCTATGACCTTCTCATCACAATGCTCCATGACCAATATCATCACAATGCTCCATGACCACTGTCATCACAACACTCCATGACACCTGACAACACAATGATCCGGGACTCGTCATCACAATGCTCCAAGACCCCTGTAATCACAATGCTCCATGACCCCTGTCATCACAATACTCCATGAACATTTTCAGCCCAATGCTCCATGACACTTGTCATCACAATGATCCATGCCCATGTTATCCCAATGTTCCATGACCCATGTATTCACAATGCACCATGACGCTTGTCATCACAGTGCTCCATGACACCTGTCATCACAATGCTCCATGCCTTTGTCAGCAAAATGCTACATGACCTTGTCATTACAATGCTCTATGCACTTGTCATCACAATACTCCATTTCCATTGTCATCACAATCCTCCATGAACTTTGGGATCACATTGCTTCATGCCCTTGTCATCACAATGCTCCATGCTCCTTGAAATCAAAATGATCCATGACCTCTGTCATCACAATGCTCCAAACCCTTGTGATCACAATGTTCCATAACACTTGTCCTCACAACGCTCCATGATGCCTGTCATCACAATAATCCATGCCCTTTTCATCACAATGCTCCATGAACTTTGTCATCACAATTCTCAATACACTTGTCATCACAATGCTCCCTGACACTTGTCGTCAGAATGCTCCTTGAACCCTGTCACGAAAAGGCTCCATGCCTTTTTCATCACAAAGCCCCATGCCCTTTTCATCCCAATGCTCCATGCCATTGTCATCAAAATACTCCACAAGCTTGTCATCAGAATGCTCCATGACCCTTGTCATCACAATTCTCCATGCACTTGTCAGCACAATGCTCCCTGACACTTGTCATCACAATGCTCCAAGCCATTGTCATCACAATGCTCCATTACCTTTGTGATCAGAATCCTCAATGGAAGTTTGCATCACAATGCTCCATGCCATTGTCATCACAATGGGCCATTACATATGTCATCACAATGCTCCCTGACACCTCTCTTTACAATACTGCATTACCTGGTCATCACAATGCTCCCTGCCGTTCTCATCACAATGCACCACACCCTTGTCATCAAAATGCTCCATGACCTTTGTCATCACAAAGCTCCATGACCCTTGGCATCACAATGCTCCATGTCATTGTCATCACAATGCTCCATGAACCCTCTCAGCACATTGCTCCATGCCCTTGTCATCACAAAGCTCCATGGCACTTGTCATCACAATGCTCGATGCCCTTCTCATCACAATGCTCCATGCCCTTGTCATTATAATCCTCCATGACCCATGTATCACAGTGTACCGTGCCCTTGTCATCACAATGTGCCATGCCCACTCTCATCACAATAATCCATGAAATATTTCAGACCAATGCTCAATGCACTTCTCATCACAATGCTCCATTACCTCTGTCATAACAAGCTCCATGACCCCTGCCATCACAATGTTCCACGGCCTTGTCATCACAAGGCTCCAGCACCCTTGTCAGCACAATGCTCCAAGACCCATGTAATCACAATGCTCCATGCCCTTGTCATCACAAAGCTCCATGACGCATGTCATCACAATGTTCCATGGCCTTCGCCTCACAATGCTCCATGCCCTTGTCATCACAATGCTTCAAGACCCCCGTAATCACAATGCTCCATGCCCCTTTTCATAAGAATGCTCCATTAGACTTGTCATCACAAGTCTCCATGGTCATCTCATCACAATGCTCCAAGACCTTGTCATCAACATGCTGCATTCCCTTGTCATCACAATGCTCCATGACCCCTGTCATCACAATACTCCATGCACATTTTTAGCCCAATGGTCCATGACCCTTGTCATCACAATGGCCCTTGCCCTTGTCATCACAATGCTCCATGCACTTGTCAGCACAATGCTCCCTGATCCTTGTCATCACAATGCTCCAAACCATTGTCACCACAATGCTCCATTACCTTTGTCATCAGAATCCTCCATGACACTTGGCATCACAATGCTCCATGCCATTGTCATCACAATGCTCCATGACCCCTGTCATCACAATGCTCCGTGACTACAGTCATCACAATGCTTCATAACGTTTGTCATCACAACAATCCATGCCCGCGTCATCACAAGGCTCTGTGACCTTTGTAACCACAATGCTCCGTGACCCTTGTCATCACAGTGCTCCATGCCTTTGTCAGAACATTGCTCCATGACCCTTGTCATCAAATTGTGCCATGCGCTTTTCACCACAATGATCCACAACCTTGTCATCGCTATGCTCCATAAACCTTGTAATCACAATGCTCCATGCACTTCTCATCCAAATACTCTCTCACATGAGATATCACAATGTTCCATCACTAGTCATCACAATCCTCCCTCACCCCTGTTATCACAATGTTCCATGACCCCTGTCATCACAATGCTACATCCCCTTATCAGCACAATGTTCCATGACGCCTGACATCACAATGTTCCATAACCCCTGTCATCAAAATGCTCCATGACCCTTTTCATCCCAAAGCTCCATGACCCCTGGCATCACAATGTTCTATAACCCCTGGCATCAAAATGTTCCATTACACTTTTCATCAAATTGCTGCATGACCCTGTCATCAAAATGCTCCCTGCCCTTCTCATCACAATGCACCACACACTTGTCATCAAAATGCTCCATGACCTTTGTCATCACAAAGCTCCATGACCCTTGGCATCACAATGCTCCATGTCATTGTCATCACAATGCTCCATGAACCCTCTCATCACATTGCTCCATGTCCTTGTCATCACAAAGCTCCATGACACTTGTCATCACAATGCTCGATGCCATTCTCATCACAATGCTCCATGACCTTGTCATTACAATCCTCCATGACCCATGTATCACAGTGTACCGTGCCCTTGTCATGACAAACCGCCATGCCCACTCTCATCACAGTAATCCATGAAACATTTCAGATCAATGCTCAATGCCCTTCTCATCACAATGCTCCGTTACCTCTGTCGTAACAATGCTCCATGACATGCCATCATAATATTCCACGGCCTTGTCATCACAAGGCTCCATGACCCTTGTCATCACAATGCTCCAAGATCCATGTAATCACAATGCTCCATGCCCTTGTCATCACAAAGCTCCATGACGCATGTCATCAGAATGTTCCATGGTCTTCTCCTCACAATGCTCCATGCCCTTGTCATCACAATGCTCCAAGACTCCAGTAATCACAATGTTCCTTTCCCTTTTTCATCAGAATGCTCCATTAGATTTGTCATCACAAGTCTCCATGGTCATCTCCTCACAATGCTCCAAGACCTTGTCATCACCATGCTCCATTCCCTTGTCATCACAATGCTCCATGACCCCTGTCACCACAATACTCCATGAATATTTTCAGCCCAATTCTCTATGACCTTCTCATCACAATGCTCCATGACCAATATCATCACAATGCTCCATGACCACTGTCATCACAACACTCCATGACACCTGACAACACAATGATCCGGGACTCGTCATCACAATGCTCCAAGACCCCTGTAATCACAATGCTCCATGACCCCTGTAATCACAATACTCCATGAACATTTTCAGCCCAATGCTCCATGACACTTGTCATCACAATGATCCATGCCCATGTTATCCCAATGTTCCATGACCCATGTATTCACAATGCACCATGACGCTTGTCATCACAGTGCTCCATGACACCTGTCATCACAATGCTCCATGCCTTTGTCAGCAAAATGCTACATGACCTTGTCATTACAATGCTCTATGCACTTGTCATCACAATACTCCATTTCCATTGTCATCACAATCCTCCATGAACTTTGGGATCACATTGCTTCATGCCCTTGTCATCACAATGCTCCATGCTCCTTGAAATCAAAATGATCCATGACCTCTGTCATCACAATGCTCCAAACCCTTGTGATCACAATGTTCCATAACACTTGTCCTCACAACGCTCCATGATGCCTGTCATCACAATAATCCATGCCCTTTTCATCACAATGCTCCATGAACTTTGTCATCACAATTCTCAATACACTTGTCATCACAATGCTCCCTGACACTTGTCGTCAGAATGCTCCTTGAACCCTGTCACGAAAAGGCTCCATGCCTTTTTCATCACAAAGCCCCATGCCCTTTTCATCCCAATGCTCCATGCCATTGTCATCAAAATACTCCACAAGCTTGTCATCAGAATGCTCCATGACCCTTGTCATCACAATTCTCCATGCACTTGTCAGCACAATGCTCCCTGACACTTGTCATCACAATGCTCCAAGCCATTGTCATCACAATGCTCCATTACCTTTGTGATCAGAATCCTCAATGGAAGTTTGCATCACAATGCTCCATGCCATTGTCATCACAATGGGCCATTACATATGTCATCACAATGCTCCCTGACACCTCTCTTTACAATACTGCATTACCTGGTCATCACAATGCTCCCTGCCGTTCTCATCACAATGCACCACACCCTTGTCATCAAAATGCTCCATGACCTTTGTCATCACAAAGCTCCATGACCCTTGGCATCACAATGCTCCATGTCATTGTCATCACAATGCTCCATGAACCCTCTCATCACATTGCTCCATGCCCTTGTCATCACAAAGCTCCATGGCACTTGTCATCACTATGCTCGATGCCCTTCTCATCACAATGCTCCATGCCCTTGTCATTACAATCCTCCATGACCCATGTATCACAGTGTACCGTGCCCTTGTCATCACAATGCGCCATGCCCACTCTCATCACAATAATCCATGAAATATTTCAGACCAATGCTCAATGCACTTCTCATCACAATGCTCCATTACCTCTGTAATAACAAGCTCCATGACCCCTGCCATCACAATGTTCCACGGCCTTGTCATCACAAGGCTCCAACACCCTTGTCAGCACAATGCTCCAAGACCCATGTAATAACAATGCTCCATGCCCTTGTCATCACAAAGCTCCATGACGCATGTCATCACAATGTTCCATGGCCTTCGCCTCACAATGCTCCATGCCCTTGTCATCACAATGCTTCAAGAACCCCGTAATCACAATGCTCCATGCCCCTTTTCATAAGAATGCTCCATTAGACTTGTCATCACAAGTCTCCATGGTCATCTCATCACAATGCTCCAAGACCTTGTCATCAACATGCTCCATTCCCTTGTCATCACAATGCTCCATGACCCCTGTCATCACAATACTCCATGCACATTTTTAGCCCAATGGTCCATGACCCTTGTCATCACAATGACCCATGCCCTTGTCATCACAATGCTCCATGCACTTGTCAGCACAATGCTCCCTGATCCTTGTCATCACAATGCTCCAAACCATTGTCACCACAATGCTCCATTACCTTTGTCATCAGAATCCTCCATGACACTTGGCATCACAATGCTCCATGCCATTGTCATCACAATGCTCCATGACCCCTGTCATCACAATACTCCATGAATATTTTCAGCCCAATTCTCTATGACCTTCTCATTACAATGCTCCATGACCAATATCATCACAATGCTCCATGACCACTGTCATCACAACACTCCATGACACCTGACAACACAATGATCCGGGACTCTTGTCATCACAGTGTTCCAAGACCCCTGTAATCACAATGCTCCATGAACCCTGTCATCACAATACTCCATGAACATTTTCAGCCAAATGCTCCATGACCCTTGTCATCACAATGATCCATGCCCATGTTATCCCAATGTTCCATGACCCATGTATTCACAATGCACCATGACGCTTGTCATCACAGTGCTCCATGACACCTGTCATCACAATGCTCCATGCCTTTGTCAGCAAAATGCTACATGACCTTGTCATTACAATGCTCTATGCACTTGTCATCACAATACTCCATTTCCATTGTCATCACAATCCTCCATGAACTTTGGGATCACATTGCTTCATGCCCTTGTCATCACAATGCTCCATGCTCCTTGAAATCAAAATGATCCATGACCTCTGTCATCACAATGCTCCAAACCCTTGTGATCACAATGTTCCATAACACTTGT
This sequence comes from Mesoplodon densirostris, assembly GCF_025265405.1. Taxonomy (NCBI): domain Eukaryota; kingdom Metazoa; phylum Chordata; class Mammalia; order Artiodactyla; family Ziphiidae; genus Mesoplodon; species Mesoplodon densirostris. The sequence continues at coordinate 7,253,681 of NW_026778195.1, read as the reverse complement.
CCTCACAACGCTCCATGATGCCTGTCATCACAATAATCCATGCCCTTTTCATCACAATGCTCCATGAACTTTGTCATCACAATTCTCAATACACTTGTCATCACAATGCTCCCTGACACTTGTCGTCAGAATGCTCCTTGAACCCTGTCACGAAAAGGCTCCATGCCTTTTTCATCACAAAGCCCCATGCCCTTTTCATCCCAATGCTCCATGCCATTGTCATCAAAATACTCCACAAGCTTGTCATCAGAATGCTCCATGACCCTTGTCATCACAATTCTCCATGCACTTGTCAGCACAATGCTCCCTGACACTTGTCATCACAATGCTCCAAGCCATTGTTATCACAATGCTCCATTACCTTTGTGATCAGAATCCTCAATGGAAGTTTGCATCACAATGCTCCATGCCATTGTCATCACAATGGGCCATTACATATGTCATCACAATGCTCCCTGACACCTCTCTTTACAATACTGCATTACCTGGTCATCACAATGCTCCCTGCCGTTCTCATCACAATGCACCACACCCTTGTCATCAAAATGCTCCATGACCTTTGTCATCACAAAGCTCCATGACCCTTGGCATCACAATGCTCCATGTCATTGTCATCACAATGTTCCATGAACCCTCTCATCACATTGCTCCATGCCCTTGTCATCACAAAGCTCCATGGCACTTGTCATCACAATGCTCGATGCCCTTCTCATCACAATGCTCCATGCCCTTGTCATTACAATCCTCCATAAACCATGTATCACAGTGTACCGTGCCCTTGTCATCACAATGCTCCATGCCCACTCTCATCACAATTATCCATGAAATATTTCAGACCAATGCTCAATGCACTTCTCATCACAATGCTCCATTACCTCTGTCATAACAAGCTCCATGACCCCTGCCATCACAATGTTCCACGGCCTTGTCATCACAAGGCTCCAGCACCCTTGTCAGCACAATGCTCCAAGACCCATGTAATAACAATGCTCCATGCCCTTGTCATCACAAAGCTCCATGACGCATGTCATCACAATGTTCCATGGCCTTCGCCTCACAATGCTCCATGCCCTTGTCATCACAATGCTTCAAGACCCCCGTAATCACAATGCTCCATGCCCCTTTTCATAAGAATGCTCCATTAGACTTGTCATCACAAGTCTCCATGGTCATCTCATCACAATGCTCCAAGACCTTGTCATCAACATGCTGCATTCCCTTGTCATCACAATGCTCCATGACCCCTGTCATCACAATACTCCATGCACATTTTTAGCCCAATGCTCCATGACCCTTGTCATCACAATGATCCATGCCCTTGTCATCACAATGCTCCATGCACTTGTCAGCACAATGCTCCCTGATCCTTGTCATCACAATGCTCCAAACCATTGTCACCACAATGCTCCATTACCTTTGTCATCAGAATCCTCCATGACACTTGGCATCACAATGCTCCATGCCATTGTCATCACAATGCTCCATGACCCCTGTCATCACAATGCTCCGTGACTACAGTCATCACAATGTTTCATAACGTTTGTCATCACAACAATCCATGCCCGCGTCATCACAAGGCTCTGTGACCCCTGTCACCACAATACTCCCTGAATATTTTCAGCCCAATTCTCTATGACCTTCTCATCACAATGCTCCATGACCAATATCATCACAATGCTCCATGACCACTGTCATCACAACACTCCATGACACCTGACAACACAATGATCCGGACTCTTGTCATCACAATGCTCCAAGACCCCTGTAATCACAATGCTCCATGTCCCCTGTCATCACAATACTCCATGAACATTTTCAGCCCAATGCTCCATGACCATTGTCATCACAATGATCCATGCCCTTGTCATCCCAATGTTCCATGACACTTGTTTTCACAAGGCTCTGTGACGCTTGTCACCACAGTGCTCCATGACACCTGTCATCACAATGCTCCATTCCTTTGTCAGCAAAATGCTACATGGCCTTGTCATTACAATGCGCTAGGCGCTTGTCATCACAATACTCCATTACTGTTGTCATCACAATTTCCCATGAACCTTGGGATCACATTGCTTCATGCCCTTGTCATCACAATGCTCCATGTTCCTTGAAATCAAAATGATCCATGACCTCTGTCATCACAATGCTCAAAACCCTTGTGATCACAATGTTCCATAACACTTGTCCTCACAACGCTCCATGATGCCTGTCATCACAATACTCCATGCCCTTTTCATCACAATGTTCCATGACCTTTGTCATCACAATTCTCAATACACTTGTCATCACAATGCTCCCTGACACTTGTCGTCAGCATGCTCCTTGAAACCTGTCACCAAAAGGCTACACGCCTTTTTCATCACAAAGCCCCATGCCGTTTTCATCCCAATATTCCATGCCATTGTCATCAAAATATTCCACAAGCTTGTCATCAGAAAGCTCCATGACCCTTGTCATCACAATGCTCCCTGCACATGTCAGAACAATGCTCCCTGACCCTTGTCATCACAATGCTCCAAGCCATTGTCATTCACAATGCTCCATTACCTTTGTCATCAGAATCCTCCATGACACTTGGCATCACAATGCTCCATGACATTGTCATCACAATGGGCCATTACATATGTCATCACAATGCTTCCTGACACGTATCTTCACAATACTGCATGACCTTTGTCATCACAAAGCTCCATGAACCTTGGCATCACAATGCTCCATGTCATTGTCATCACAATGCTCCATGAACCCTCTCATCACATTGCTCCATGCCCTTGTCATCACAAAGCTCCATGGCACTTGTCATCACAATGCTCGATGCCCTTCTCATCACAATGCTCCATGCCCTTGTCATTACAATCCTCCATGACCCATTTATCACAGTGTACCGTGCCCTTGTCCTCACAATGCGCCATGCCCACTCTCATCACAATAATCCATGAAATATTTCAGACCAATGCTCAATGCACTTCTCATCACAATGCTCCATTACCTCTGTCATAACAAGCTCCATGACCCCTGCAATCACAATGTTCCACGGCCTTGTCATCACAAGGCTCCAGCACCCTTGTCAGCACAATGCTCCAAGACCCATGTAATCACAATGCTCCATGCCCTTGTCATCACAAAGCTCCATGACGCATGTCATCACAATGTTCCATGGCCTTCGCCTCACAATGCTCCATGCCCTTGTCATCACAATGCTTCAAGAACCCCGTAATCACAATGCTCCATGCCCCTTTTCATAAGAATGCTCCATTAGACTTGTCATCACAAGTCTCCATGGTCATCTCATCACAATGCTCCAAGACCTTGTCATCAACATGCTCCATTCCCTTGTCATCACAATGCTCCATGACCCCTGTCATCACAATACTCCATGCACATTTTTAGCCCAATGGTCCATGACCCTTGTCATCACAATGACCCATGCCCTAGTCATCACGATGCTCCATGCACTTGTCAGCACAGTGCTCCCTGATCCTTGTCATCACAATGCTCCAAACCATTGTCACCACAATGCTCCATTACCTTTGTCATCAGAATCCTCCATGACACTTGGCATCACAATGCTCCATGCCATTGTCATCACAATGCTCCATGACCCCTGTCATCACAATGCTCCGTGACTACAGTCATCACAATGCTTCATAACGTTTGTCATCACAACAATCCATGCCCGCGTCATCACACGGCTCTGTGACCTTTATAACCACAATGCTCCGTGACCCTTGTCATCACAATGCTCCATGCCTTTGTCAGAACTATGCTCCATGACCCTTGTCATCAAATTGTGCCATGCGCTTTTCACCACAATGATCCACAACCTTGTCATCGCTATGCTCCATAAACCTTGTAATCACAATGCTCCATGCACTTCTCATCCAAATACTGTCTCACATGAGATATCACAATGTTCCATCACTAGTCATCACAATCCTCCCTCACCCCTGTTATCACAATGTTCCATGACCCCTGTCATCACAATGCTACATCCCCTTATCAGCACAACGTTCCATGACCCCTGACATCACAATGTTCCATAACCCCTGTCATCAAAATGCTCCATGACCCTTTTCATCCCAAAGCTCCATGACCCCTGGCATCACAATGTTCTATAACCCCTGGCATCAAAATGTTCCATTACACTTTTCATCAAATTGCTGCATGACCCTGTCATCAAAATGCTCCCTGCCCTTCTCATCACAATGCACCACACACTTGTCATCAAAACGCTCCATGACCTCTGTCATCACAAAGCTCCATGACCCTTGGCATCACAATGCTCCATGTCATTGTCATCACAATGCTCCATGAACCCTCTCATCACATTGCTCCATGTCCTTGTCATCACAAAGCTCCATGACACTTGTCATCACAATGCTCGATGCCATTCTCATCACAATGCTCCATGCCCTTTTCATTACAATCCTCCATGACCCATGTATCACAGTGTACCGTGCCCTTGTCATGACAAACCGCCATGCCCACTCTCATCACAGTAATCCATGAAACATTTCAGATCAATGCTCAATGCCCTTCTCATCACAATGCTCCGTTACCTCTGTCGTAACAATGCTCCATGACACCTGCCATCATAATATTCCACGGCCTTGTCATCACAAGGCTCCATGACCCTTGTCATCACAATGCTCCAAGATCCATGTAATCACAATGCTCCATGCCCTTTTCATCACAAAGCTCCATGACGCATGTCATCAGAATGTTCCATGGTCTTCTCCTCACAATGCTCCATGCCCTTGTCATCACAATGCTCGAAGACTCCAGTAATCACAATGTTCCATTCCCTTTTTCATCAGAATGCTCCATTAGATTTGTCATCACAAGTCTCCATGGACATCTCCTCACAATGCTCCAAGACCTTGTCATCACCATGCTCCATTCCCTTGTCATCACAATGCTCCATGACCCCTGTCACCACAATACTCCATGCCCTTTTCATCACAATGCTCCATGACCTTTGTCATCACAATTCTCAATACACTTGTCATCACAATGCTCCCTGACACTTGTCGTCAGAATGCTCCTTGAACCCTGTCACGAAAAGGCTCCATGCCTTTTTCATCACAAAGCCCCATGCCCTTTTCATCCCAATGCTCCATGCCATTGTCATCAAAATACTCCACAATCTTGTCATCAGAATTCTCCATGACCCTTGTCATGACAATTCTCCATCACTTGTCAGCACAATGCTCCCTGACACTTGTCATCACAATGCTCCAAGCCATTGTCATCACAATGCTCCATTACCTTTGTGATCAGAATCCTCAATGGAAGTTTGCATCACAATGCTCGATGCCATTGTCATCACAATGGGCCATTACATATGTCATCACAATGCTCCCTGACACCTCTCTTTACAATACTGCATTACCTGGTCATCACAATGCTCCCTGCCGTTCTCATCACAATGCACCACACCCTTGTCATCAAAATGCTCCATGACCTTTGTCATCACAAAGCTCCATGACCCTTGGCATCACAATGCTCCATGTCATTGTCATCACAATGCTCCATGAACCCTCTCATCACATTGCTCCATGCCCTTGTCATCACAAAGCTCCATGGCACTTGTCATCACAATGCTCGATGCCCTTCTCATCACAATGCTCCATGCCCTTGTAATTACAATCCTCCATGACCCATGTATCACAGTGTACCGTGCCCTTGTCATCACAATGTGCCACGCCCACTCTCATCACAATAATCCATGAAATATTTCAGACCAATGCTCAATGCACTTCTATTCACAATGCTCCATTACCTCTGTCATAACAAGCTCCATGACCCCTGCCATCACAATGTTCCACGGCCTTGGCATCACAAGGCTCCAGGACCCTTGTCAGCACAATGCTCCAAGACCCATGTAATCACAATGCTCCATGCCCTTGTCATCACAAAGCTCCATGACGCATGTCATCACAATGTTCCATGGCCTTCGCCTCACAATGCTCCATGCCCTTGTCATCACAATGCTTCAAGACCCCCGTAATCACAATGCTCCATGCCCCTTTTCATAAGAATGCTCCATTAGACTTGTCATCACAAGTCTCCATGGTCATCTCATCACAGTGCTCCAAGACCTTGTCATCAACATGCTCCATTCCCTTGTCATCACAATGCTCCATGACCCATGTCATCACAATACTCCATGCACATTTTTAGCCCAATGCTCCATGACCCTTGTCATCACAATGATCCATGTCCTTGTCATCACAATGCTCCATGCACTTGTCAGCACAATGCTCCCTGATCCTTGTCATCACAATGCTCCAAACCATTGTCACCACAATGCTCCATTACCTTTGTCATCAGAATCCTCCATGACACTTGGCATCACAATGCTCCATGCCATTGTCATCACAATGCTCCATGACCCCAGTCATCACAATGCTCCGTGACTACAGTCATCACAATGCTTCATAACGTTTGTCATCACAACAATCCATGCCCGCGTCATCACAAGGCTCTGTGACCTTTGTAACCACAATGCTCCATGAACATTTCATCACAATGCTCCGTGACCCTTGTCATCACAATGCTCCATGCCTTCGTCAGAACAATGCTCCATGACCCTTGTCATCAAATTGTGCCATGCGCTTTTCACCACAATGATCCACAACCTTGTCATCGCTATGCTCCATAAACCTTGTAATCACAATGCTCCATGCACTTCTCATCCAAATACTCTCTCACATGAGATATCACAATGTTCCATCACTAGTCATCACAATCCTCCCTCACCCCTGTTATCACAATGTTCCATGACCCCTGTCATCACAATGCTACATCCCCTTATCAGCACAATGTTCCATGACCCCTGACATCACAATGTTCCATAACCCCTGTCATCAAAATGCTCCATGACCCTTTTCATCCCAAAGCTCCATGACCCCTGGCATCACAATGTTCTATAACCCCTGGCATCAAAATGTTCCATTACACTTTTCATCAAATTGCTGCATGACCCTGTCATCAAAATGCTCCCTGCCCTTCTCATCACAATGCACCACACACTTGTCATCAAAATGCTCCATGACCTCTGTCATCACAAAGCTCCATGACCCTTGGCATCACAATGCTCCATGTCATTGTCATCACAATGCTCCATGAACCCTCTCATCACATTGCTCCATGTCCTTGTCATCACAAAGCTCCATGACACTTGTCATCACAATGCTCGATGCCATTCTCATCACAATGCTCCATGACCTTGTCATTACAATCCTCCATGACCCATGTATCACAGTGTACCGTGCCCTTGTCATGACAAACCGCCCTGCCCACTCTCATCACAGTAATCCATGAAACATTTCAGATTAATGCTCAATGCCCTGCTCATCACAATGCTCCGTTACCTCTGTCGTAACAATGCTCCATGACACCTGCCATCATAATATTCCACGGCCTTGTCATCACAAGGCTCCATGACCCTTGTCATCACAATGCTCCAAGATCCATGTAATCACAATGCTCCATGCCCTTGTCATCAAAAAGCTCCATGATGCATGTCATCAGAATGTTCCATGGTCTTCTCCTCACAATGCTCCATGCCTTTGTCATCACAATGCTCGAAGACTCCAGTAATCACAATGTTCCATTCCCTTTTTCATCAGAATGCTCCATTAGATTTGTCATCACAAGTCTCCATGGTCATCTCCTCACAATGCTCCAAGACCTTGTCATCACCATGCTCCATTCCCTTGTCATCACAATGCTCCCTGACCCCAGTCATCACAATACTCCATGAACATTTTCAGCCCAATTCTCTATGACCTTCTCATCACAATGCTCCATGACCAATATCATCACAATGCTCCATGACCACTGTCATCACAACACTCCATGACACCTGACAACACAATGATCCGGGACACGTCATCACAATGCTCCAAGACCCCTGTAATCACAATGCTCCATGACCCCTGTCATCACAATACTCCATGAACATTTTCAGCCCAAAGCTCCATGACCCTTGTCATCACAATGATCCATGCCCATGTTATCCCAATGTTCCATGACCCATGTATTCACAATGCACCATGACGCTTGTCATCACAGTGCTCCATGACACCTGTCATCACAATGCTCCATGCCTTTGTCAGCAAAATGCTACATGACCTTGTCATTACAATGCTCTATGCACTTGTCATCACAATACTCCATTTCCATTGTCATCACAATCCTCCATGAAATTTGGGATCACATTGCTTCATGCCCTTGTCATCACAATGCTCCATGCTCCTTGAAATCAAAATGATCCATGACCTCTGTCATCACAATGCTCCAAACCCTTGTGATCACAATGTTCCATAACACTTGTCCTCACAACGCTCCATGATGCCTGTCATCACAATAATCCATGCCCTTTTCATCACAATGCTCCATGAACTTTGTCATCACAATTCTCAATACACTTGTCATCACAATGCTCCCTGACACTTGTCGTCAGAATGCTCCTTGAACCCTGTCACGAAAAGGCTCCATGCCTTTTTCATCACAAAGCCCCATGCCCTTTTCATCCCAATGCTCCATGCCATTGTCATCAAAATACTCCACAAGCTTGTCATCAGAATGCTCCATGACCCTTGTCATCACAATTCTCCATGCACTTGTCAGCACAATGCTCCCTGACACTTGTCATCACAATGCTCCAAGCCATTGTTATCACAATGCTCCATTACCTTTGTGATCAGAATCCTCAATGGAAGTTTGCATCACAATGCTCCATGCCATTGTCATCACAATGGGCCATTACATATGTCATCACAATGCTCCCTGACACCTCTCTTTACAATACTGCATTACCTGGTCATCACAATGCTCCCTGCCATTCTCATCACAATGCACCACACCCTTGTCATAAAAATGCTCCATGACCTTTGTCATCACAAAGCTCCATGACCCTTGGCATCACAATGCTCCATGTCATTGTCATCACAATGTTCCATGAACCCTCTCATCACATTGCTCCATGCCCTTGTCATCACAAAGCTCCATGGCACTTGTCATCACAATGCTCGATGCCCTTCTCATCACAATGCTCCATGCCCTTGTCATTACAATCCTCCATGAACCATGTATCACAGTGTACCGTGCCCTTGTCATCACAATGCTCCATGCCCACTCTCATCACAATTATCCATGAAATATTTCAGACCAATGCTCAATGCACTTCTCATCACAATGCTCCATTACCTCTGTCATAACAAGCTCCATGACCCCTGCCATCACAATGTTCCACGGCCTTGTCATCACAAGGCTCCAGCACCCTTGTCAGCACAATGCTCCAAGACCCATGTAATAACAATGCTCCATGCCCTTGTCATCACAAAGCTCCATGACGCATGTCATCACAATGTTCCATGGCCTTCGCCTCACAATGCTCCATGCCCTTGTCATCACAATGCTTCAAGACCCCCGTAATCACAATGCTCCATGCCCCTTTTCATAAGAATGCTCCATTAGACTTGTCATCACAAGTCTCCATGGTCATCTCATCACAATGCTCCAAGACCTTGTCATCAACATGCTGCATTCCCTTGTCATCACAATGCTCCATGACCCCTGTCATCACAATACTCCATGCACATTTTTAGCCCAATGCTCCATGACCCTTGTCATCACAATGATCCATGCCCTTGTCATCACAATGCTCCATGCACTTGTCAGCACAATGCTCCCTGATCCTTGTCATCACAATGCTCCAAACCATTGTCACCACAATGCTCCATTACCTTTGTCATCAGAATCCTCCATGACACTTGGCATCACAATGCTCCATGCCATTGTCATCACAATGCTCCATGACCCCTGTCATCACAATGCTCCGTGACTACAGTCATCACAATGTTTCATAACGTTTGTCATCACAACAATCCATGCCCGCGTCATCACAAGGCTCTGTGACCCCTGTCACCACAATACTCCCTGAATATTTTCAGCCCAATTCTCTATGACCTTCTCATCACAATGCTCCATGACCAATATCATCACAATGCTCCATGACCACTGTCATCACAACACTCCATGACACCTGACAACACAATGATCCGGACTCTTGTCATCACAATGCTCCAAGACCCCTGTAATCACAATGCTCCATGTCCCCTGTCATCACAATACTCCATGAACATTTTCAGCCCAATGCTCCATGACCATTGTCATCACAATGATCCATGCCCTTGTCATCCCAATGTTCCATGACACTTGTTTTCACAAGGCTCTGTGACGCTTGTCACCACAGTGCTCCATGACACCTGTCATCACAATGCTCCATTCCTTTGTCAGCAAAATGCTACATGGCCTTGTCATTACAATGCGCTAGGCGCTTGTCATCACAATACTCCATTACTGTTGTCATCACAATTTCCCATGAACCTTGGGATCACATTGCTTCATGCCCTTGTCATCACAATGCTCCATGTTCCTTGAAATCAAAATGATCCATGACCTCTGTCATCACAATGCTCAAAACCCTTGTGATCACAATGTTCCATAACACTTGTCCTCACAACGCTCCATGATGCCTGTCATCACAATACTCCATGCCCTTTTCATCACAATGTTCCATGACCTTTGTCATCACAATTCTCAATACACTTGTCATCACAATGCTCCCTGACACTTGTCGTCAGCATGCTCCTTGAAACCTGTCACCAAAAGGCTACACGCCTTTTTCATCACAAAGCCCCATGCCGTTTTCATCCCAATGCTCCATGCCATTGTCATCAAAATATTCCACAAGCTTGTCATCAGAAAGCTCCATGACCCTTGTCATCACAATGCTCCCTGCACATGTCAGAACAATGCTCCCTGACCCTTGTCATCACAATGCTCCAAGCCATTGTCATTCACAATGCTCCATTACCTTTGTCATCAGAATCCTCCATGACACTTGGCATCACAATGCTCCATGACATTGTCATCACAATGGGCCATTACATATGTCATCACAAGGCTTCCTGACACGTATCTTCACAATACTGCATGACCTTTGTCATCACAAAGCTCCATGAACCTTGGCATCACAATGCTCCATGTCATTGTCATCACAATGCTCCATGAACCCTCTCATCACATTGCTCCATGCCCTTGTCATCACAAAGCTCCATGGCACTTGTCATCACAATGCTCGATGCCCTTCTCATCACAATGCTCCATGCCCTTGTCATTACAATCCTCCATGACCCATTTATCACAGTGTACCGTGCCCTTGTCCTCACAATGCGCCATGCCCACTCTCATCACAATAATCCATGAAATATTTCAGACCAATGCTCAATGCACTTCTCATCACAATGCTCCATTACCTCTGTCATAACAAGCTCCATGACCCCTGCCATCACAATGTTCCACGGCCTTGTCATCACAAGGCTCCAGCACCCTTGTCAGCACAATGCTCCAAGACCCATGTAATCACAATGCTCCATGCCCTTGTCATCACAAAGCTCCATGACGCATGTCATCACAATGTTCCATGGCCTTCGCCTCACAATGCTACATGCCCTTGTCATCACAATGCTTCAAGAACCCCGTAATCACAATGCTCCATGCACCTTTTCATAAGAATGCTCCATTAGACTTGTCATCACAAGTCTCCATGGTCATCTCATCACAGTGCTCCAAGACCTTGTCATCAACATGCTCCATTCCCTTGTCATCACAATGCTCCATGACCCCTGTCATCACAATACTCCATGCACATTTTTAGCCCAATGCTCCATGACCCTTGTCATCACAATGATCCATGTCCTTGTCATCACAATGCTCCATGCACTTGTCAGCACAATGCTCCCTGATCCTTGTCATCACAATGCTCCAAACCATTGTCACCACAATGCTCCATTACCTTTGTCATCAGAATCCTCCATGACACTTGGCATCACAATGCTCCATGCCATTGTCATCACAATGCTCCATGACCCCAGTCATCACAATGCTCCGTGACTACAGTCATCACAATGCTTCATAACGTTTGTCATCACAACAATCCATGCCCGCGTCATCACAAGGCTCTGTGACCTTTGTAACCACAATGCTCCATGAACATTTCATCACAATGCTCCGTGACCCTTGTCATCACAATGCTCCATGCCTTCGTCAGAACAATGCTCCATGACCCTTGTCATCAAATTGTGCCATGCGCTTTTCACCACAATGATCCACAACCTTGTCATCGCTATGCTCCATAAACCTTGTAATCACAATGCTCCATGCACTTCTCATCCAAATACTCTCTCACATGAGATATCACAATGTTCCATCACTAGTCATCACAATCCTCCCTCACCCCTGTTATCACAATGTTCCATGACCCCTGTCATCACAATGCTACATCCCCTTATCAGCACAATGTTCCATGACCCCTGACATCACAATGTTCCATAACCCCTGTCATCAAAATGCTCCATGACCCTTTTCATCCCAAAGCTCCATGACCCCTGGCATCACAATGTTCTATAACCCCTGGCATCAAAATGTTCCATTACACTTTTCATCAAATTGCTGCATGACCCTGTCATCAAAATGCTCCCTGCCCTTCTCATCACAATGCACCACACACTTGTCATCAAAATGCTCCATGACCTCTGTCATCACAAAGCTCCATGACCCTTGGCATCACAATGCTCCATGTCATTGTCATCACAATGCTCCATGAACCCTCTCATCACATTGCTCCATGTCCTTGTCATCACAAAGCTCCATGACACTTGTCATCACAATGCTCGATGCCATTCTCATCACAATGCTCCATGACCTTGTCATTACAATCCTCCATGACCCATGTATCACAGTGTACCGTGCCCTTGTCATGACAAACCGCCCTGCCCACTCTCATCACAGTAATCCATGAAACATTTCAGATTAATGCTCAATGCCCTGCTCATCACAATGCTCCGTTACCTCTGTCGTAACAATGCTCCATGACACCTGCCATCATAATATTCCACGGCCTTGTCATCACAAGGCTCCATGACCCTTGTCATCACAATGCTCCAAGATCCATGTAATCACAATGCTCCATGCCCTTGTCATCAAAAAGCTCCATGATGCATGTCATCAGAATGTTCCATGGTCTTCTCCTCACAATGCTCCATGCCCTTGTCATAACAATGCTCGAAGACTCCAGTAATCACAATGTTCCATTCCCTTTTTCATCAGAATGCTCCATTAGATTTGTCATCACAAGTCTCCATGGTCATCTCCTCACAATGCTCCAAGACCTTGTCATCACCATGCTCCATTCCCTTGTCATCACAATGCTCCTTGACCCCAGTCATCACAATACTCCATGAACATTTTCAGCCCAATTCTCTATGACCTTCTCATCACAATGCTCCATGACCAATATCATCACAATGCTCCATGACCACTGTCATCACAACACTCCATGACACCTGACAACACAATGATCCGGGACACGTCATCACAATGCTCCAAGACCCCTGTAATCACAATGCTCCATGACCCCTGTCATCACAATACTCCATGAACATTTTCAGCCCAAAGCTCCATGACCCTTGTCATCACAATGATCCATGCCCATGTTATCCCAATGTTCCATGACCCATGTATTCACAATGCACCATGACGCTTGTCATCACAGTGCTCCATGACACCTGTCATCACAATGCTCCATGCCTTTGTCAGCAAAATGCTACATGACCTTGTCATTACAATGCTCTATGCACTTGTCATCACAATACTCCATTTCCATTGTCATCACAATCCTCCATGAAATTTGGGATCACATTGCTTCATGCCCTTGTCATCACAATGCTCCATGCTCCTTGAAATCAAAATGATCCATGACCTCTGTCATCACAATGCTCCAAACCCTTGTGATCACAATGTTCCATAACACTTGTCCTCACAACGCTCCATGATGCCTGTCATCACAATAATCCATGCCCTTTTCATCACAATGCTCCATGAACTTTGTCATCACAATTCTCAATACACTTGTCATCACAATGCTCCCTGACACTTGTCGTCAGAATGCTCCTTGAACCCTGTCACGAAAAGGCTCCATGCCTTTTTCATCACAAAGCCCCATGCCCTTTTCATCCCAATGCTCCATGCCATTGTCATCAAAATACTCCACAAGCTTGTCATCAGAATGCTCCATGACCCTTGTCATCACAATTCTCCATGCACTTGTCAGCACAATGCTCCCTGACACTTGTCATCACAATGCTCCAAGCCATTGTTATCACAATGCTCCATTACCTTTGTGATCAGAATCCTCAATGGAAGTTTGCATCACAATGCTCCATGCCATTGTCATCACAATGGGCCATTACATATGTCATCACAATGCTCCCTGACACCTCTCTTTACAATACTGCATTACCTGGTCATCACAATGCTCCCTGCCGTTCTCATCACAATGCACCACACCCTTGTCATCAAAATGCTCCATGACCTTTGTCATCACAAAGCTCCATGACCCTTGGCATCACAATGCTCCATGTCATTGTCATCACAATGCTCCATGAACCCTCTCATCACATTGCTCCATGCCCTTGTCATCACAAAGCTCCATGGCACTTGTCATCACAATGCTCGATGCCCTTCTCATCACAATGCTCCATGCCCTTGTCATTACAATCCTCCATGAACCATGTATCACAGTGTACCGTGCCCTTGTCATCACAATGCGCCATGCCCACTCTCATCACAATAATCCATGAAATATTTCAGACCAATGCTCAATGCACTTCTCATCACAATGCTCCATTACCTCTGTCATAACAAGCTCCATGACCCCTGCCATTACAATGTTCCACGGCCTTGTCATCACAAGGCTCCAGCACCCTTGTCAGCACAATGCTCCAAGACCCATGTAATAACAATGCTCCATGCCCTTGTCATCACAAAGCTCCATGACGCATGTCATCACAATGTTCCATGGCCTTCGCCTCACAATGCTCCATGCCCTTGTCATCACAATGCTTCAAGACCCCCGTAATCACAATGCTCCATGCCCCTTTTCATAAGAATGCTCCATTAGACTTGTCATCACAAGTCTCCATGGTCATCTCATCACAATGCTCCAAGACCTTGTCATCAACATGCTGCATTCCCTTGTCATCACAATGCTCCATGACCCCTGTCATCACAATACTCCATGCACATTTTTAGCCCAATGCTCCATGACCCTTGTCATCACAATGATCCATGCCCTTGTCATCACAATGCTCCATGCACTTGTCAGCACAATGCTCCCTGATCCTTGTCATCACAATGCTCCAAACCATTGTCACCACAATGCTCCATTACCTTTGTCATCAGAATCCTCCATGACACTTGGCATCACAATGCTCCATGCCATTGTCATCACAATGCTCCATGACCCCTGTCATCACAATGCTCCGTGACTACAGTCATCACAATGTTTCATAACGTTTGTCATCACAACAATCCATGCCCGCGTCATCACAAGGCTCTGTGACCCCTGTCACCACAATACTCCATGAATATTTTCAGCCCAATTCTCTATGACCTTCTCATCACAATGCTCCATGACCAATATCATCACAATGCTCCATGACCACTGTCATCACAACACTCCATGACACCTGACAACACAATGATCCGGGACTCTTGTCATCACAATGCTCCAAGACCCCTGTAATCACAATGCTCCATGTCCCCTGTCATCACAATACTCCATGAACATTTTCAGCCCAATGCTCCATGACCATTGTCATCACAATGATCCATGCCCTTGTCATCCCAATGTTCCATGACACTTGTTTTCACAAGGCTCTGTGACGCTTGTCACCACAGTGCTCCATGACACCTGTCATCACAATGCTCCATTCCTTTGTCAGCAAAATGCTACATGGCCTTGTCATTACAATGCGCTAGGCGCTTGTCATCACAATACTCCATTACTGTTGTCATCACAATTTCCCATGAACCTTGGGATCACATTGCTTCATGCCCTTGTCATCACAATGCTCCATGTTCCTTGAAATCAAAATGATCCATGACCTCTGTCATCACAATGCTCAAAACCCTTGTGATCACAATGTTCCATAACACTTGTCCTCACAACGCTCCATGATGCCTGTCATCACAATACTCCATGCCCTTTTCATCACAATGTTCCATGACCTTTGTCATCACAATTCTCAATACACTTGTCATCACAATGCTCCCTGACACTTGTCGTCAGCATGCTACTTGAAACCTGTCACCAAAAGGCTACACGCCTTTTTCATCACAAAGCCCCATGCCGTTTTCATCCCAATGCTCCATGCCATTGTCATCAAAATATTCCACAAGCTTGTCATCAGAAAGCTCCATGACCCTTGTCATCACAATGCTCCCTGCACATGTCAGAACAATGCTCCCTGACCCTTGTCATCACAATGCTCCAAGCCATTGTCATTCACAATGCTCCATTACCTTTGTCATCAGAATCCTCCATGACACTTGGCATCACAATGCTCCATGACATTGTCATCACAATGGGCCATTACATATGTCATCACAATGCTTCCTGACACGTATCTTCACAATACTGCATGACCTTTGTCATCACAATGCTCCATGACCCCTGTCATCACAATGCTCCGTGACTACAGTCATCACAATGTTTCATAACGTTTGTCATCACAACAATCCATGCCCGCGTCATCACAAGGCTCTGTGACCCCTGTCACCACAATACTCCATGAATATTTTCAGCCCAATTCTCTATGACCTTCTCATCACAATGCTCCATGACCAATATCATCACAATGCTCCATGACCACTGTCATCACAACACTCCATGACACCTGACAACACAATGATCCGGGACTCTTGTCATCACAATGCTCCAAGACCCCTGTAATCACAATGCTCCATGTCCCCTGTCATCACAATACTCCATGAACATTTTCAGCCCAATGCTCCATGACCATTGTCATCACAATGATCCATGCCCTTGTCATCCCAATGTTCCATGACACTTGTTTTCACAAGGCTCTGTGACGCTTGTCACCACAGTGCTCCATGACACCTGTCATCACAATGCTCCATTCCTTTGTCAGCAAAATGCTACATGGCCTTGTCATTACAATGCGCTAGGCGCTTGTCATCACAATACTCCATTACTGTTGTCATCACAATTTCCCATGAACCTTGGGATCACATTGCTTCATGCCCTTGTCATCACAATGCTCCATGTTCCTTGAAATCAAAATGATCCATGACCTCTGTCATCACAATGCTCAAAACCCTTGTGATCACAATGTTCCATAACACTTGTCCTCACAACGCTCCATGATGCCTGTCATCACAATACTCCATGCCCTTTTCATCACAATGTTCCATGACCTTTGTCATCACAATTCTCAATACACTTGTCATCACAATGCTCCCTGACACTTGTCGTCAGCATGCTACTTGAAACCTGTCACCAAAAGGCTACACGCCTTTTTCATCACAAAGCCCCATGCCGTTTTCATCCCAATGCTCCATGCCATTGTCATCAAAATATTCCACAAGCTTGTCATCAGAAAGCTCCATGACCCTTGTCATCACAATGCTCCCTGCACATGTCAGAACAATGCTCCCTGACCCTTGTCATCACAATGCTCCAAGCCATTGTCATTCACAATGCTCCATTACCTTTGTCATCAGAATCCTCCATGACACTTGGCATCACAATGCTCCATGACATTGTCATCACAATGGGCCATTACATATGTCATCACAATGCTTCCTGACACGTATCTTCACAATACTGCATGACCTTTGTCATCACAAAGCTCCATGAACCTTGGCATCACAATGCTCCATGTCATTGTCATCACAATGCTCCATGAACCCTCTCATCACATTGCTCCATGCCCTTGTCATCACAAAGCTCCATGGCACTTGTCATCACAATGCTCGATTCCCTTCTCATCACAATGCTCCATGCCCTTGTCATTACAATCCTCCATGACCCATTTATCACAGTGTACCGTGCCCTTGTCCTCACAATGCGCCATGCCCACTCTCATCACAATAATCCATGAAATATTTCAGACCAATGCTCAATGCACTTCTCATCACAATGCTCCATTACCTCTGTCATAACAAGCTCCATGACCCCTGCCATCACAATGTTCCACGGCCTTGTCATCACAAGGCTCCAGCACCCTTGTCAGCACAATGCTCCAAGACCCATGTAATCACAATGCTCCATGCCCTTGTCATCACAAAGCTCCATGACGCATGTCATCACAATGTTCCATGGCCTTCGCCTCACAATGCTCCATGCCCTTGTCATCACAATGCTTCAAGAACCCCGTAATCACAATGCTCCATGCCCCTTTTCATAAGAATGCTCCATTAGACTTGTCATCACAAGTCTCCATGGTCATCTCATCACAATGCTCCAAGACCTTGTCATCAACATGCTCCATTCCCTTGTCATCACAATGCTCCATGACCCCTGTCATCACAATACTCCATGCACATTTTTAGCCCAATGGTCCATGACCCTTGTCATCACAATGACCCATGCCCTTGTCATCACGATGCTCCATGCACTTGTCAGCACAGTGCTCCCTGATCCTTGTCATCACAATGCTCCAAACCATTGTCACCACAATGCTCCATTACCTTTGTCATCAGAATCCTCCATGACACTTGGCATCACAATGCTCCATTCCATTGTCATCACAATGCTCCATGACCCCTGTCATCACAATGCTCCGTGACTACAGTCATCACAATGCTTCATAACGTTTGTCATCACAACAATCCATGCCCGCGTCATCACACGGCTCTGTGACCTTTATAACCACAATGCTCCGTGACCCTTGTCATCACAATGCTCCATGCCTTTGTCAGAACTATGCTCCATGACCCTTGTCATCAAATTGTGCCATGCGCTTTTCACCACAATGATCCACAACCTTGTCATCGCTATGCTCCATAAACCTTGTAATCACAATGCTCCATGCACTTCTCATCCAAATACTGTCTCACATGAGATATCACAATGTTCCATCACTAGTCATCACAATCCTCCCTCACCCCTGTTATCACAATGTTCCATGACCCCTGTCATCACAATGCTACATCCCCTTATCAGCACAATGTTCCATGACCCCTGACATCACAATGTTCCATAACCCCTGTCATCAAAATGCTCCATGACCCTTTTCATCCCAAAGCTCCATGACCCCTGGCATCACAATGTTCTATAACCCCTGGCATCAAAATGTTCCATTACACTTTTCATCAAATTGCTGCATGACCCTGTCATCAAAATGCTCCCTGCCCTTCTCATCACAATGCACCACACACTTGTCATCAAAATGCTCCATGACCTCTGTCATCATAAAGCTCCATGACCCTTGGCATCACAATGCTCCATGTCATTGTCATCACAATGCTCCATGAACCCTCTCATCACATTGCTCCATGTCCTTGTCATCACAAAGCTCCATGACACTTGTCATCACAATGCTCGATGCCATTCTCATCACAATGCTCCATGCCCTTGTCATTACAATCCTCCATGACCCATGTATCACAGTGTACCTTGCCCTTGTCATGACAAACCGCCATGCCCACTCTCATCACAGTAATCCATGAAACATTTCAGATCAATGCTCAATGCCCTTCTCATCACAATGCTCCGTTACCTCTGTCGTAACAATGCTCCATGACACCTGCCATCATAATATTCCACGGCCTTGTCATCACAAGGCTCCATGACCCTTGTCATCACAATGCTCCAAGATCCATGTAATCACAATGCTCCATGCCCTTTTCATCACAAAGCTCCATGACGCATGTCATCAGAATGTTCCATGGTCTTCTCCTCACAATGCTCCATGCCCTTTTCATCACAATGCTCGAAGACTCCAGTAATCACAATGTTCCATTCCCTTTTTCATCACAATGCTCCATTAGATTTGTCATCACAAGTCTCCATGGACATCTCCTCACAATGCTCCAAGACCTTGTCATCACCATGCTCCATTCCCTTGTCATCA
The DNA here is from genome assembly GCF_025265405.1 of Mesoplodon densirostris. Classification (NCBI taxonomy): domain Eukaryota; kingdom Metazoa; phylum Chordata; class Mammalia; order Artiodactyla; family Ziphiidae; genus Mesoplodon; species Mesoplodon densirostris. Next base: position 7,233,669 of record NW_026778195.1, on the reverse strand, counting down.
CAATGCTCCATGACCCCTGTCACCACAATACTCCATGCCCTTTTCATCACAATGCTCCATGACCTTTGTCATCACAATTCTCAATACACTTGTCATCACAATGCTCCCTGACACTTGTCGTCAGAATGCTCCTTGAACCCTGTCACGAAAAGGCTCCATGCCTTTTTCATCACAAAGCCCCATGCCCTTTTCATCCCAATGCTCCATGCCATTGTCATCAAAATACTCCACAATCTTGTCATCAGAATTCTCCATGACCCTTGTCATGACAATTCTCCATCACTTGTCAGCACAATGCTCCCTGACACTTGTCATCACAATGCTCCAAGCCATTGTCATCACAATGCTCCATTACCTTTGTGATCAGAATCCTCAATGGAAGTTTGCATCACAATGCTCCATGCCATTGTCATCACAATGGGCCATTACATATGTCATCACAATGCTCCCTGACACCTCTCTTTACAATACTGCATTACCTGGTCATCACAATGCTCCCTGCCGTTCTCATCACAATGCACCACACCCTTGTCATCAAAATGCTCCATGACCTTTGTCATCACAAAGCTCCATGACCCTTGGCATCACAATGCTCCATGTCATTGTCATCACAATGCTCCATGAACCCTCTCATCACATTGCTCCATGCCCTTGTCATCACAAAGCTCCATGGCACTTGTCATCACAATGCTCGATGCCCTTCTCATCACAATGCTCCATGCCCTTGTCATTACAATCCTCCATGACCCATGTATCACAGTGTACCGTGCCCTTGTCATCACAATGTGCCACGCCCACTCTCATCACAATAATCCATGAAATATTTCAGACCAATGCTCAATGCACTTCTCATCACAATGCTCCATTACCTCTGTCATAACAAGCTCCATGACCCCTGCCATCACAATGTTCCACGGCCTTGGCATCACAAGGCTCCAGGACCCTTGTCAGCACAATGCTCCAAGACCCATGTAATCACAATGCTCCATGCCCTTGTCATCACAAAGCTCCATGACGCATGTCATCACAATGTTCCATGGCCTTCGCCTCACAATGCTCCATGCCCTTGTCATCACAATGCTTCAAGACCCCCGTAATCACAATGCTCCATGCCCCTTTTCATAAGAATGCTCCATTAGACTTGTCATCACAAGTCTCCATGGTCATCTCATCACAGTGCTCCAAGACCTTGTCATCAACATGCTCCATTCCCTTGTCATCACAATGCTCCATGACCCCTGTCATCACAATACTCCATGCACATTTTTAGCCCAATGCTCCATGACCCTTGTCATCACAATGATCCATGTCCTTGTCATCACAATGCTCCATGCACTTGTCAGCACAATGCTCCCTGATCCTTGTCATCACAATGCTCCAAACCATTGTCACCACAATGCTCCATTACCTTTGTCATCAGAATCCTCCATGACACTTGGCATCACAATGCTCCATGCCATTGTCATCACAATGCTCCATGACCCCAGTCATCACAATGCTCCGTGACTACAGTCATCACAATGCTTCATAACGTTTGTCATCACAACAATCCATGCCCGCGTCATCACAAGGCTCTGTGACCTTTGTAACCACAATGCTCCATGAACATTTCATCACAATGCTCCGTGACCCTTGTCATCACAATGCTCCATGCCTTCGTCAGAACAATGCTCCATGACCCTTGTCATCAAATTGTGCCATGCGCTTTTCACCACAATGATCCACAACCTTGTCATCGCTATGCTCCATAAACCTTGTAATCACAATGCTCCATGCACTTCTCATCCAAATACTCTCTCACATGAGATATCACAATGTTCCATCACTAGTCATCACAATCCTCCCTCACCCCTGTTATCACAATGTTCCATGACCCCTGTCATCACAATGCTACATCCCCTTATCAGCACAATGTTCCATGACCCCTGACATCACAATGTTCCATAACCCCTGTCATCAAAATGCTCCATGACCCTTTTCATCCCAAAGCTCCATGACCCCTGGCATCACAATGTTCTATAACCCCTGGCATCAAAATGTTCCATTACACTTTTCATCAAATTGCTGCATGACCCTGTCATCAAAATGCTCCCTGCCCTTCTCATCACAATGCACCACACACTTGTCATCAAAATGCTCCATGACCTCTGTCATCACAAAGCTCCATGACCCTTGGCATCACAATGCTCCATGTCATTGTCATCACAATGCTCCATGAACCCTCTCATCACATTGCTCCATGTCCTTGTCATCACAAAGCTCCATGACACTTGTCATCACAATGCTCGATGCCATTCTCATCACAATGCTCCATGACCTTGTCATTACAATCCTCCATGACCCATGTATCACAGTGTACCGTGCCCTTGTCATGACAAATCGCCCTGCCCACTCTCATCACAGTAATCCATGAAACATTTCAGATTAATGCTCAATGCCCTGCTCATCACAATGCTCCGTTACCTCTGTCGTAACAATGCTCCATGACACCTGCCATCATAATATTCCACGGCCTTGTCATCACAATGCTCCATGACCCTTGTCATCACAATGCTCCAAGATCCATGTAATCACAATGCTCCATGCCCTTGTCATCAAAAAGCTCCATGACGCATGTCATCAGAATGTTCCATGGTCTTCTCCTCACAATGCTCCATGCCTTTGTCATCACAATGCTCGAAGACTCCAGTAATCACAATGTTCCATTCCCTTTTTCATCAGAATGCTCCATTAGATTTGTCATCACAAGTCTCCATGGTCATCTCCTCACAATGCTCCAAGACCTTGTCATCACCATGCTCCATTCCCTTGTCATCACAATGCTCCATGACCCCTGTCATCACAATACTCCATGAACATTTTCAGCCCAATTCTCTATGACCTTCTCATCACAATGCTCCATGACCAATATCATCACAGTGCTCCATGACCACTGTCATCACAACACTCCATGACACCTGACAACACAATGATCCGGGACACGTCATCACAATGCTCCAAAACCCCTGTAATCACAATGCTCCATGACCCATGTCATCACAATACTCCATGAACATTTTCAGCCCAATGCTCCATGACCCTTGTCATCACAATGATCCATGCCCATGTTATCCCAATGTTCCATGACCCATGTATTCACAATGCACCATGACGCTTGTCATCACAGTGCTCCATGACACCTGTCATCACAATGCTCCATGCCTTTGTCAGCAAAATGCTACATGACCTTGTCAATACAATGCTCTATGCACTTGTCATCACAATACTCCATTTCCATTGTCATCACAATCCTCCATGAACTTTGGGATCACATTGCTTCATGCCCTTGTCATCACAATGCTCCATGCTCCTTGAAATCCAAATGATCCATGACCTCTGTCATCACAATGCTCCAAACCCTTGTGATCACAATGTTCCATAACACTTGTCCTCACAACGCTCCATGATGCCTGTCATCACAATAATCCATGCCCTTTTCATCACAATGCTCCATGAACTTTGTCATCACAATTCTCAATACACTTGTCATCACAATGCTCCCTGACACTTGTCGTCAGAATGCTCCTTGAACCCTGTCACGAAAAGGCTCCATGCCTTTTTCATCACAAAGCCCCATGCCCTTTTCATCCCAATGCTCCATGCCATTGTCATCAAAATACTCCACAAGCTTGTCATCAGAATGCTCCATGACCCTTGTCATCACAATTCTCCATGCACTTGTCAGCACAATGCTCCCTGACACTTGTCATCACAATGCTCCAAGCCATTGTTATCACAATGCTCCATTACCTTTTTGATCAGAATCCTCAATGGAAGTTTGCATCACAATGCTCCATGCCATTGTCATCACAATGGGCCATTACATATGTCATCACAATGCTCCCTGACACCTCTCTTTACAATACTGCATTACCTGGTCATCACAATGCTCCCTGCCGTTCTCATCACAATGCACCACACCCTTGTCATCAAAATGCTCCATGACCTTTGTCATCACAAAGCTCCATGACCCTTGGCATCACAATGCTCCATGTCATTGTCATCACAATGCTCCATGAACCCTCTCATCACATTGCTCCATGCCCTTGTCATCACAAAGCTCCATGGCACTTGTCATCACAATGCTCGATGCCCTTCTCATCACAATGCTCCATGCCCTTGTCATTACAATCCTCCATGAACCATGTATCACAGTGTACCGTGCCCTTGTCATCACAATGTGCCATGCCCACTCTCATCACAATAATCCATGAAATATTTCAGACCAATGCTCAATGCACTTCTCATCACAATGCTCCATTACCTCTGTCATAATAAGCTCCATGACCCCTGCCATCACAATGTTCCACGGCCTTGTCATCACAAGGCTCCAGCACCCTTGTCAGCACAATGCTCCAAGACCCATGTAATCACAATGCTCCATGCCCTTGTCATCACAAAGCTCCATGACGCATGTCATCACAATGTTCCATGGCCTTCGCCTCACAATGCTCCATGCCCTTGTCATCACAATGCTTCAAGACCCCCGTAATCACAATGCTCCATGCCCCTTTTCATAAGAATGCTCCATTAGACTTGTCATCACAAGTCTCCATGGTCATCTCATCACAATGCTCCAAGACCTTGTCATCAACATGCTCCATTCCCTTGTCATCACAATGCTCCATGACCCCTGTCATCACAATACTCCATGCACATTTTTAGCCCAATGCTCCATGACACTTGTCATCACAATGATCCATGCCCTTGTCATCACAATGCTCCATGCACTTGTCAGCACAATGCTCCCTGATCCTTGTCATCACAATGCTCCAAACCATTGTCACCACAATGCTCCATTACCATTGTCATCAGAATCCTCCATGACACTTGGCATCACAATGCTCCATGCCATTGTCATCACAATGCTCCATGACCCCTGTCATCACAATGCTACATCCCCTTATCAGCACAATGTTCCATGACCCCTGACATCACAATGTTCCATAACCCCTGTCATCAAAATGCTCCATGACCCTTTTCATCCCAAAGCTCCATGACCCCTGGCATCACAATGTTCTATAACCCCTGGCATCAAAATGTTCCATTACACTTTTCATCAAATTGCTGCATGACCCTGTCATCAAAATGCTCCCTGACCTTCTCATCACAATGCACAATGCCCTTGCCATCAAAATGCTCCATGACCTTTGTCATCACAAAGCTCCATGACCCTTGGCATCACAATGCTCCATGACATTGTCATCACAATGGGCCATTACATATGTCATCACAATGCTCCCTGACACCTATCTTCACAATACTGCATGACCTTTGTCATCACAAAGCTCCATGACCCTTGGCATCACAATGCTCCATGTCATTGTCATCACAATGCTCCATGAACCCTCTCATCACATTGCTCCATGCCCTTGTCATCACAAAGCTCCATGGCACTTGTCATCACAATGCTCGATGCCCTTCTCATCACAATGCTCCATGCCCTTGTCATTACAATCCTCCATGACCCATGTATCACAGTGTACCATGCCCTTGTCATCACAATGTGCCATGCCCACTCTCATCACAATAATCCATGAAATATTTCAGACCAATGCTCAATGCACTTCTCATCACAATGCTCCATTACCTCTGTCATAACAAGCTCCATGACCCCTGCCATCACAATGTTCCACGGCCTTGTCATCACAAGGCTCCAGCACCCTTGTCAGCACAATGCTCCAAGACCCATGTAATCACAATGCTCCATGCCCTTGTCATCACAAAGCTCCATGACGCATGTCATCACAATGTTCCATGTCCTTCGCCTCACAATGCTCCATGCCCTTGTCATCACAATGCTTCAAGACCCCCGTAATCACAATGCTCCATGCCCCTTTTCATAAGAATGCTCCATTAGACTTGTCATCACAAGTCTCCATGGTCATCTCATCACAATGCTCCAAGACCTTGTCATCAACATGCTCCATTCCCTTGTCATCACAATGCTCCATGACCCCTGTCATCACAATACTCCATGCACATTTTTAGCCCAATGCTCCATGACCCTTGTCATCACAATGATCCATGCCCTTGTCATCACAATGCTCCATGCACTTGTCAGCACAATGCTCCCTGATCCTTGTCATCACAATGCTCCAAACCATTGTCACCACAATGCTCCATTACCTTTGTCATCAGAATCCTCCATGACACTTGGCATCACAATGCTCCATGCCATTGTCATCACAATGCTCCATGACCCCTGTCATCACAATGCTCCGTGACTACAGTCATCACAATGCTTCATAACGTTTGTCATCACAACAATCCATGCCCGCGTCATCACAAGGCTCTGTGACCTTTGTAACCACAATGCTCCATGAACTTTTCATCACAATGCTCCGTGACCCTTGTCATCACAATGCTCCATGCCTTTGTCAGAACAATGCTCCATGACCCTTGTCATCAAATTGTGCCATGCGCTTTTCACCACAATGATCCACAACCTTGTCATCGCTATGCTCCATAAACCTTGTAATCACAATGCTCCATGCACTTCTCATCCAAATACTCTCTCACATGAGATATCACAATGTTCCATCACTAGTCATCACAATCCTCCCTCACCCCTGTTATCACAATGTTCCATGACCCCTGTCATCACAATGCTACATCCCCTTATCAGCACAATGTTCCATGACCCCTGACATCACAATGTTCCATAACCCCTGTCATCAAAATGCTCCATGACCCTTTTCATCCCAAAGCTCCATGACCCCTGGCATCACAATGTTCTATAACCCCTGGCATCAAAATGTTCCATTACACTTTTCATCAAATTGCTGCATGACCCTGTCATCAAAATGCTCCCTGCCCTTCTCATCACAATGCACCACACACTTGTCATCAAAATGCTCCATGACCTTTGTCATCACAAAGCTCCATGACCCTTGGCATCACAATGCTCCATGTCATTGTCATCACAATGCTCCATGAACCCTCTCATCACATTGCTCCATGTCCTTGTCATCACAAAGCTCCATGACATTTGTCATCACAATGCTCGATGCCATTCTCATCACAATGCTCCATGCCCTTGTCATTACAATCCTCCATGACCCATGTATCACAGTGTACCGTGCCCTTGTCATGACAAACCGCCATGCCCACTCTCATCACAGTAATCCATGAAACATTTCAGATCAATGCTCAATGCCCTCCTCATCACAATGCTCCGTTACCTCTGTCGTAACAATGCTCCATGACACCTGCCATCATAATATTCCACGGCCTTGTCATCACAAGGCTCCATGACCCTTGTCATCACAATGCTCCAAGATCCATGTAATCACAATGCTCCATGCCCTTTTCATCACAAAGCTCCATGACGCATGTCATCAGAATGTTCCATGGTCTTCTCCTCACAATGCTCCATGCCCTTGTCATCACAATGCTCGAAGACTCCAGTAATCACAATGTTCCATTCCCTTTTTCATCAGAATGCTCCATTAGAATTGTCATCACAAGTCTCCATGGACATCTCCTCACAATGCTCCAAGACCTTGTCATCACCATGCTCCATTCCCTTGTCATCACAATGCTCCATGACCCCTGTCACCACAATACTCCATGCCCTTTTCATAACAATGCTCCATGACCTTTGTCATCACAATTCTCAATACACTTGTCATCACAATGCTTCCTGACACTTGTCGTCAGAATGCTCCTTTAACCCTGTCACGAAAAGGCTCCATGCCTTTTTCATCACAAAGCCCCATGCCCTTTTCATCCCAATGCTCCATGCCATTGTCATCAAAATACTCCACAAGCTTGTCATCAGAATGCTCCATGACCCTTGTCATCACAATTCTCCATCACTTGTCAGCACAATGCTCCCTGACACTTGTCATCACAATGCTCCAAGCCATTGTCATCACAATGCTCCATTACCTTTGTGATCAGAATCCTCAATGGAAGTTTGCATCACAATGCTCGATGCCATTGTCATCACAATGGGCCATTACATATGTCATCACAATGCTCCCTGACACCTCTCTTTACAATACTGCATTACCTGGTCATCACAATGCTCCCTGCCGTTCTCATCACAATGCACCACACCCTTGTCATCAAAATGCTCCATGACCTTTGTCATCACAAAGCTCCATGACCCTTGGCATCACAATGCTCCATGTCATTGTCATCACAATGCTCCATGAACCCTCTCATCACATTGCTCCATGCCCTTGTCATCACAAAGCTCCATGGCACTTGTCATCACAATGCTCGATGCCCTTCTCATCACAATGCTCCATGCCCTTGTCATTACAATCCTCCATGACCCATGTATCACAGTGTACCGTGCCCTTGTCATCACAATGTGCCACGCCCACTCTCATCACAATAATCCATGAAATATTTCAGACCAATGCTCAATGCACTTCTCATCACAATGCTCCATTACCTCTGTCATAACAAGCTCCATGACCCCTGCCATCACAATGTTCCACGGCCTTGTCATCACAAGGCTCCAGGACCCTTGTCAGCACAATGCTCCAAGACCCATGTAATCACAATGCTCCATGCCCTTGTCATCACAAAGCTCCATGACGCATGTCATCACAATGTTCCATGGCCTTCGCCTCACAATGCACCATGCCCTTGTCATCACAATGTTTCAAGACCCCCGTAATCACAATGCTCCATGCCCCTTTTCATAAGAATGCTCCATTAGACTTGTCATCACATGTCTCCATGGTCATCTCATCACAATGCTCCAAGACCTTGTCATCAACATGCTCCATTCCCTTGTCATCACAATGCTCCATGACCCCTGTCATCACAATACTCCATGCACATTTTTAGCCCAATGCTCCATGACCCTTGTCATCACAATGATCCATGTCCTTGTCATCACAATGCTCCATGCACTTGTCAGCACAATGCTCCCTGATCCTTGTCATCACAATGCTCCAAACCATTGTCACCACAATGCTCCATTACCTTTGTCATCAGAATCCTCCATGACACTTGGCATCACAATGCTCCATGCCATTGTCATCACAATGCTCCATGACCCCAGTCATCACAATGCTCCGTGACTACAGTCATCACAATGCTTCATAACGTTTGTCATCACAACAATCCATGCCCGCGTCATCACAAGGCTCTGTGACCTTTGTAACCACAATGCTCCATGAACATTTCATCACAATGCTCCGTGACCCTTGTCATCACAATGCTCCATGCCTTTGTCAGAACAATGCTCCATGACCCTTGTCATCAAATTGTGCCATGCGCTTTTCACCACAATGATCCACAACCTTGTCATCGCTATGCTCCATAAACCTTGTAATCACAATGCTCCATGCACTTCTCATCCAAATACTCTCTCACATGAGATATCACAATGTTCCATCACTAGTCATCACAATCCTCCCTCACCCCTGTTATCACAATGTTCCATGACCCCTGTCATCACAATGCTACATCCCCTTATCAGCACAATGTTCCATGACCCCTGACATCACAATGTTCCATAACCCCTGTCATCAAAATGCTCCATGACCCTTTTCATCCCAAAGCTCCATGACCCCTGGCATCACAATGTTCTATAACCCCTGGCATCAAAATGTTCCATTACACTTTTCATCAAATTGCTGCATGACCCTGTCATCAAAATGCTCCCTGCCCTTCTCATCACAATGCACCACACACTTGTCATCAAAATGCTCCATGACCTCTGTCATCACAAAGCTCCATGACCCTTGGCATCACAATGCTCCATGTCATTGTCATCACAATGCTCCATGAACCCTCTCATCACATTGCTCCATGTCCTTGTCATCACAAAGCTCCATGACACTTGTCATCACAATGCTCGATGCCATTCTCATCACAATGCTCCATGACCTTGTCATTACAATACTCCATGACCCATGAATCACAGTGTACCGTGCCCTTGTCATGACAAACCGCCCTGCCCACTCTCATCACAGTAATCCATGAAACATTTCAGATTAATGCTCAATGCCCTGCTCATCACAATGCTCCGTTACCTCTGTCGTAACAATGCTCCATGACACCTGCCATCATAATATTCCACGGCCTTGTCATCACAAGGCTCCATGACCCTTGTCATCACAATGCTCCAAGATCCATGTAATCACAATGCTCCATGCCCTTGTCATCACAAAGCTCCATGACGCATGTCATCAGAATGTTCCATGGTCTTCTCCTCACAATGCTCCATGCCTTTGTCATCACAATGCTCGAAGACTCCAGTAATCACAATGTTCCATTCCCTTTTTCATCAGAATGCTCCATTAGATTTGTCATCACAAGTCTCCATGGTCATCTCCTCACAATGCTCCAAGACCTTGTCATCACCATGCTCCATTCCCTTGTCATCACAATGCTCCATGACCCCTGTCATCACAATACTCCATGAACATTTTCAGCCCAATTCTCTATGACCTTCTCATCACAATGCTCCATGACCAATATCATCACAGTGCTCCATGACCACTGTCATCACAACACTCCATGACACCTGACAACACAATGATCCGGGACACGTCATCACAATGCTCCAAAACCCCTGTAATCACAATGCTCCATGACCCCTGTCATCACAATACTCCATGAACATTTTCAGCCCAATGCTCCATGACCCTTGTCATCACAATGATCCATGCCCATGTTATCCCAATGTTCCATGACCCATGTATTCACAATGCACCATGACGCTTGTCATCACAGTGCTCCATGACACCTGTCATCACAATGCTCCATGCCTTTGTCAGCAAAATGCTACATGACCTTGTCATTACAATGCTCTATGCACTTGTCATCACAATACTCCATTTCCATTGTCATCACAATCCTCCATGAACTTTGGGATCACAATGCTTCATGCCCTTGTCATCACAATGCTCCATGCTCCTTGAAATCAAAATGATCCATGACCTCTGTCATCACAATGCTCCAAACCCTTGTGATCACAATGTTCCATAACACTTGTCCTCACAACGCTCCATGATGCCTGTCATCACAATAATCCATGCCCTTTTCATCACAATGCTCCATGAACTTTGTCATCACAATTCTCAATACACTTGTCATCACAATGCTCCCTGACACTTGTCGTCAGAATGCTCCTTGTACCCTGTCACGAAAAGGCTCCATGCCTTTTTCATCACAAAGCCCCATGCCCTTTTCATCCCAATGCTCCATGCCATTGTCATCAAAATACTCCACAAGCTTGTCATCAGAATGCTCCATGACCCTTGTCATCACAATTCTCCATGCACTTGTCAGCACAATGCTCCCTGACACTTGTCATCACAATGCTCCAAGCCATTGTTATCACAATGCTCCATTACCTTTGTGCTCAGAATCCTCAATGGAAGTTTGCATCACAATGCTCCATGCCATTGTCATCACAATGGGCCATTACATATGTCATCACAATGCTCCCTGACACCTATCTTCACAATACTGCATGACCTTTGTCATCACAAAGCTCCATGACCCTTGGCATCACAATGCTCCATGTCATTGTCATCACAATGCTCCATGAACCCTCTCATCACATTGCTCCATGCCCTTGTCATCACAAAGCTCCATGGCACTTTTCATCACAATGCTCGATGCCCTTCTCATCACAATGCTCCATGCCCTTGTCATTACAATCCTCCATGAACCATGTATCACAGTGTACCGTGCCCTTGTCATCACAATGCGCCATGCCCACTCTCATCACAATAATCCATGAAATATTTCAGACCAATGCTCAATGCACTTCTCATCACAATGCTCCATTACCTCTGTCATAACAAGCTCCATGACCCCTGCCATCACAATGTTCCACGGCCTTGTCATCACAAGGCTCCAGCACCCTTGTCAGCACAATGCTCCAAGACCCATGTAATCACAATGCTCCATGCCCTTGTCATCACAAAGCTCCATGACGCATGTCATCACAATGTTCCATGGCCTTCGCCTCACAATGCTCCATGCCCTTGTCATCACAATGCTTCAAGACCCCCGTAATCACAATGCTCCATGCCCCTTTTCATAAGAATGCTCCATTAGACTTGTCATCACAAGTCTCCATGGTCATCTCATCACAATGCTCCAAGACCTTGTCATCAACATGCTCCATTCCCTTGTCATCACAATGCTCCATGACCCCTGTCATCACAATACTCCATGCACATTTTTAGCCCAATGCTCCATGACCCTTGTCATCACAATGATCCATGCCCTTGTCATCACAATGCTCCATGCACTTGTCAGCACAATGCTCCCTGATCCTTGTCATCACAATGCTCCAAACCATTGTCACCACAATGCTCCATTACCTTTGTCATCAGAATCCTCCATGACACTTGGCATCACAATGCTCCATGCCATTGTCATCACAATGCTCCATGACCCCTGTCATCACAATGCTCCGTGACTACAGTCATCACAATGTTTCATAACGTTTGTCATCACAACAATCCATGCCCGCGTCATCACAAGGCTCTGTGACCTTTGTAACCACAATGCTCCATGAACTTTTCATCACAATGCTCCGTGACCCTTGTCATCACAATGCTCCATGCCTTTGTCAGAACAATGCTCCATGACCCTTGTCATCAAATTGTGCCATGCGCTTTTCACCACAATGATCCACAACCTTGTCATCGCTATGCTCCATAAACCTTGTAATCACAATGCTCCATGCACTTCTCATCCAAATACTGTCTCACATGAGATATCACAATGTTCCATCACTAGTCATCACAATCCTCCCTCACCCCTGTTATCACAATGTTCCATGACCCCTGTCATCACAATGCTACATCCCCTTATCAGCACAATGTTCCATGACCCCTGACATCACAATGTTCCATAACCCCTGTCATCAAAATGCTCCATGACCCTTTTCATCCCAAAGCTCCATGAGCCCTGGCATCACAATGTTCTATAACCCCTGGCATCAAAATGTTCCATTACACTTTTCATCAGATTGCTGCATGACCCTGTCATCAAAATGCTCCCTGACCTTCTCATCACAATGCACAATGCCCTTGCCATCAAAATGCTCCATGACCTTTGTCATCACAAAGCTCCATGACCCTTGGCATCACAATGCTCCATGACATTGTCATCACAATGGGCCATTACATATGTCATCACAATGCTCCCTGACACCTATCTTCACAATACTGCATGACCTTTGTCATCACAAAGCTCCATGACCCTTGGCATCACAATGCTCCATGTCATTGTCATCACAATGCTCCATGAACCCTCTCATCACATTGCTCCATGCCCTTGTCATCACAAAGCTCCATGGCACTTGTCATCACAATGCTCGATGCCCTTCTCATCACAATGCTCCATGCCCTTGTCATTACAATCCTCCATGACCCATGTATCACAGTGTACCATGCCCTTGTCATCACAATGTGCCATGCCCACTCTCATCACAATAATCCATGAAATATTTCAGACCAATGCTCAATGCACTTCTCATCACAATGCTCCATTACCTCTGTCATAACAAGCTCCATGACCCCTGCCATCACAATGTTCCACGGCCTTGTCATCACAAGGCTCCAGCACCCTTGTCAGCACAATGCTCCAAGACCCATGTAATCACAATGCTCCATGCCCTTGTCATCACAAAGCTCCATGACGCATGTCATCACAATGTTCCATGGCCTTCGCCTCACAATGCTCCATGCCCTTGTCATCACAATGCTTCAAGACCCCCGTAATCACAATGCTCCATGCCCCTTTTCATAAGAATGCTCCATTAGACTTGTCATCACAAGTCTCCATGGTCATCTCATCACAATGCTCCAAGACCTTGTCATCAACATGCTCCATTCCCTTGTCATCACAATGCTCCATAACCCCTGTCATCACAATACTCCATGCACATTTTTAGACCAATGCTCCATGACCCTTGTCATCACAATGATCCATGCCCTTGTCATCACAATGCTCCATGCACTTGTCAGCACAATGCTCCCTGATCCTTGTCATCACAATGCTCCAAACCATTGTCACCACAATGCTCCATTACCTTTGTCATCAGAATCCTCCATGACACTTGGCATCACAATGCTCCATGCCATTGTCATCACAATGCTCCATGACCCCTGTCATCACAATGCTCCGTGACTACAGTCATCACAATGCTTCATAACGTTTGTCATCACAACAATCCATGCCCGCGTCATCACAAGGCTCTGTGACCTTTGTAACCACAATGCTCCATGAACATTTCATCACAATGCTCCGTGACCCTTGTCATCACAATGCTCCATGCCTTTGTCAGAACAATGCTCCATGACCCTTGTCATCAAATTGTGCCATGCGCTTTTCACCACAATGATCCACAACCTTGTCATCGCTATGCTCCATAAACCTTGTAATCACAATGCTCCATGCACTTCTCATCCAAATACTCTCTCACATGAGATATCACAATGTTCCATCACTAGTCATCACAATCCTCCCTCACCCCTGTTATCACAATGTTCCATGACCCCTGTCATCACAATGCTACATCACCATATCAGCACAATGTTCCATGACCCCTGACATCACAATGTTCCATAACACCTGTCATCAAAATGCTCCATGACCCTTTTCATCCCAAAGCTCCATGACCCCTGGCATCACAATGTTCTATAACCCCTGGCATCAAAATGTTCCATTACACTTTTCATCAAATTGCTGCATGACCCTGTCATCAAAATGCTCCCTGCCCTTCTCATCACAATGCACCACACACTTGTCATCAAAATGCTCCATGACCTTTGTCATCACAAAGCTCCATGACCCTTGGCATCACAATGCTCCATGTCATTGTCATCACAATGCTCCATGAACCCTCTCATCACATTGCTCCATGTCCTTGTCATCACAAAGCTCCATGACATTTGTCATCACAATGCTCGATGCCATTCTCATCACAATGCTCCATGCCCTTGTCATTACAATCCTCCATGACCCATGTATCACAGTGTACCGTGCCCTTGTCATGACAAACCGCCATGCCCACTCTCATCACAGTAATCCATGAAATATTTCAGATCAATGCTCAATGCCCTTCTCATCACAATGCTCCGTTACCTCTGTCGTAACAATGCTCCATGACACCTGCCATCATAATATTCCACGGCCTTGTCATCACAAGGCTCCATGACCCTTGTCATCACAATGCTCCAAGATCCATGTAATCACAATGCTCCATGCCCTTGTCATCACAAAGCTCCATGACGCATGTCATCAGAATGTTCCATGGTCTTCTCCTCACAATGCTCCATGCCCTTGTCATCACAATGCTCGAAGACTCCAGTAATCACAATGTTCCATTCCCTTTTTCATCAGAATGCTCCATTAGATTTGTCATCACAAGTCTCCATGGTCATCTCCTCACAATGCTCCAAGACCTTGTCATCACCATGCTCCATTCCCTTGTCATCACAATGCTCCATGACCCCTGTCACCACAATACTCCATGCCCTTTTCATCACAATGCTCCATGACCTTTGTCATCACAATTCTCAATACACTTGTCATCACAATGCTCCCTGACACTTGTCGTCAGAATGCTCCTTGAACCCTGTCACGAAAAGGCTCCATGCCTTTTTCATCACAAAGCCCCATGCCCTTTTCATTCCAATGCTCCATGCCATTGTCATCAAAATACTCCACAATCTTGTCATCAGAATGCTCCATGACCCTTGTCATGGCAATTCTCCATCACTTGTCAGCACAATGCTCCCTGACACTTGTCATCACAATGCTCCAAGCCATTGTCATCACAATGCTGCATTACCTTTGTGATCAGAATCCTCAATGGAAGTTTGCATCACAATGCTCGATGCCATTGTCATCACAATGTGCCATTACATATGTCATCACAATGCTCCCTGACACCTCTCTTTACAATACTGCATTACCTGGTCATCACAATGCTCCCTGCCGTTCTCATCACAATGCACCACACCCTTGTCATCAAAATGCTCCATGACCTTTGTCATCACAAAGCTCCATGACCCTTGGCATCACAATGCTCCATGTCATTGTCATCACAATGCTCCATGAACCCTCTCATCACATTGCTCCATGCCCTTGTCATCACAAAGCTCCATGGCACTTGTCATCACAATGCTCGATGCCCTTCTCATCACAATGCTCCATGCCCTTGTCATTACAATCCTCCATGACCCATGTATCACAGTGTACCGTGCCCTTGTCATCACAATGTGCCACGCCCACTCTCATCACAATAATCCATGAAATATTTCAGACCAATGTTCAATGCACTTCTCATCACAATGCTCCATTACCTCTGTCATAACAAGCTCCATGAACCCTGCCATCACAATGTTCCACGGCCTTGTCATCACAAGGCTCCAGGACCCTTGTCAGCACAATGCTCCAAGACCCATGTAATCACAGTGCTCCATGCCCTTGTCATCACAAAGCTCCATGACGCATGTCATCACAATGTTCCATGGCCTTCGCCTCACAATGCTCCATGCCCTTGTCATCACAATGCTTCAAGACCCCCGTAATCACAATGCTCCATGCCCCTTTTCATAAGAATGCTCCATTAGACTTGTCATCACAAGTCTCCATGGTCATCTCATCTCAATGCTCCAAGACCTTGTCATCAACATGCTCCATTCCCTTGTCATCACAATGCTCCATGACCCCTGTCATCACAATACTCCATGCACATTTTTAGCCCAATGCTCCATGACCCTTGTCATCACAATGATCCATGTCCTTGTCATCACAATGCTCCATGCACTTGTCAGCACAATGCTCCCTGATCCTTGTCATCACAATGCTCCAAACCATTGTCACCACAATGCTCCATTACCTTTGTCATCAGAATCCTCCATGACACTTGGCATCACAATGCTCCATGCCCTTGTCATCACAATGCTCGAAGAGTCCAGTAATCACAATGCTCCGTGACTACAGTCATCACAATGCTTCATAACGTTTGTCAACACAACAATCCATGCCCGCGTCATCACAAGGCTCTGTGACCTTTGTAACCACAATGCTCCATGAACATTTCATCACAATGCTCCGTGACCCTTGTCATCACAATGCTCCATGCCTTCGTCAGAACAATGCTCCATGACCCTTGTCATCAAATTGTGCCATGCGCTTTTCACCACAATGATCCACAACCTTGTCATCGCTATGCTCCATAAACCTTGTAATCACAATGCTCCATGCACTTCTCATCCAAATACTCTCTCACATGAGATATCACAATGTTCCATCACTAGTCATCACAATCCTCCCTCACCCCTGTTATCACAATGTTCCATGACCCCTGTCATCACAATGCTACATCCCCTTATCAGCACAATGTTCCATGACCCCTGACATCACAATGTTCCATAACCCCTGTCATCAAAATGCTCCATGACCCTTTTCATCCCAAAGCTCCATGAGCCCTGGCATCACAATGTTCTATAACCCCTGGCATCAAAATGTTCCATTACACTTTTCATCAAATTGCTGCATGACCCGGTCATCAAAATGCTTCCTGCCCTTCTCATCAAAATGCACCATGCACTGGTCATTAAAATGCTCCATTACATTTGTCATCACAATGTTCCAAGACCCTTTGCATCACAATTCTCCATGTCATTGTCATCACAATGCTCCATGAACCCTCTCATCACATTGCACCTTGCCCTTGTCATCACATAGCTCCATGACACTTGTCATCACAATGCTCGATGCCCTTCTCATCACAATGCTCCATGCCCTTTTCATTACAGTCCTGCATGACCCATGTATCACAGTGTTCTGTGCCCTTGTCATCACAATGCTCCATGCCCACTCTCATCAAAATAATCTATGAAACATTTCAGACATAAGTTCCATACCCTTCTCATCACAATGCTCCATTACCCCTGTCATAACAATGCACCATGACCCCTGCCATCATAATATTCCACGGCCTAGTCATCACAAGATTCCATGATACTTCTCATCACAATGCTCAAGACCCCGGAAATCACAATGCTCCATGCCCTTTTCATCACAAAGCTCCATGACGCATGTCATCAGAATGTTCCATGGGATTCTCATCAAATTGCTCCATGCCCTTGTCAACACAATGCTTCAAGACCCTTGTAATCACAATGTTCCATGCCCCTTTTCATCTCAATGCTCCAAGAACCCTGTCATCACAATGCACCATGCCCATCATCATAATGCTTCAGGCTATTGTCAGCACAATGAAATCAAAATTATCCATGACCTCTATCATCACAATGCTCCATGACCCCAGTCATCACAATACTCCATGAAAGTTTTCAGCCCCATGCTCCATGACACTTGTTATCACAATGATCCATGCCCTTGTCATCACAATGCTCCATGACCCCTGTATTCACAATGCTCCGTGACGCTTGTCATCACAGTGCTCCATGTCACCTGTCATCACAATGCTCCATGCTTTTGTCAGCAAAATACTACATGACCTTGTCATTACAATGCTCTATGCGCTTGTCATCACAGTACTCCATTACCATTGTCATCAAAATCCTCCATGAACATTGGGATCTCTTTGCTTCATTCCCTTTGTCATCACAATCCTCCATGCTCCTTGAAATCAAAATGATTCATGACCTCTGTCATCACAGTGCTCCAAAACCTTGTGATCACAATGTTCCATAACACTTGTCATCACAACGCTCCATGATGCCTTTTTCATCAGTATTCTTTATGCCGTTTTCATCACAATGCTCCATGCCATTGTCATCAAAATACTCCACAAGCTTTTCATCAGAATGCTCCATGACGCTTGTCATCACAATTCTCCATGCACTTGTCAGCACAATGCTCCCTGACTCTTGTCATCACAATGCTCCATGTGCTTGTCAGGACAATTCTCCATGACACATGTCATCACAATGCACCATAGGCTTGTCATTACAGTGCTCCACAATCTCGTCATCATAATTCTCCATAAAACTTCTCATCACAGTGCTCCATGCACTTCTCATCAAAATGATCTCTCACCCCTGATATTACAAAGTTACATCACTATTCGTCACTATACACCCTCACACCTGTCATCACAATGTTCCATGACTCCTGTCATCACAATGCTACATGCACTTATCATCACAATGTTCGATGACCTCTGACATCACATTATTCCAATACCTCTGTCATCAAAATGCTCCATGACCCTTTTCATCAAAATGCTCTATGACTCCTGACATCACAATGTTCCATAACACATGTCATCAAAATGTTCCATGACACTTTTCATCAAATTGCTCAATGACCCTGTCATCACACTGCTCCCGGCCCTTCTCATCACAATGCACAACGCCCTTGTCATCAAAATGCTCCATGATATTTGTCATCACAAAGATCCATTACCCTTGGCATCACAATGCTCCATGTCATTGTCATCACAGTGCTCCATGAACGCTCTCATCACATTGGTCCATGCCCTTGTCATCACAAAGCTCCATAACACATGTCATCAGAATGCTCCATGGCTTCTCATCATAATGCTCTATGCCCTTGCCATCACAATGCTCCATTACCCCTGTCATAACAATGCTCCATGACCCTTCTCATCACAATGCTCCAAGACCCCTGTAATCACAATGCTCCATGCCCCTTTTCATCTCAATGATCCATGAACCCTGTCATCACAATTCACCATGCCCATCATCATAATGCTTCATGCTATTGTCATCACTATGAAATCAAAATGCTCCATGAACTCTGTCATAAGAATGCTCCAAACCCTTGTGATCACAATATTCCATAACACTTGTCATCACAATGCCCCAAGATACTCGTCATCACAATTATCCGTGGTCTTCTCATCACAATGCTCCATGAACTTTGTCATCACAATGCTCAATACCCTCGTCATCAAAATGCTCCCTGACACTTGTTATCTGTATGCTCCTTGAATCCTGTCATGAGAAGGCTCCATGGATTTTTCATCACAATGATCCATGCCCTTTTCATCACAGTGCTCCAAGACCCCTGTAATCACAATGTTCCATGCCCTTTTCATCACAAAGCTAAATGACGCATGCCATTAGAATGCTCCTTGGCCTTCTCCTCACAAATCTCCATTCCCTTGTCAGCACAGTCTTCCAAGACCCCTATAATCTCAGTGGTACATGCCCCTTTTCATCAGTATGCTCCATGAGATTTGTCATCACAAGGCACCATGGTTTTCTTATCACAATGCTCAAGAACATTGTCATTACAATGCTTCACGACCTTGTCATGAAAATTCTCAATGGCCCTTGTCATCATAATGCTCCAGTCCCTTGTCATCACAATGCTCCATTATATTTGTCATCAAAATCCTCCATTACATTTGGCATCACAATGCTCCATGCCATTGTCATCGAAATGGACCGTGACATATGTCATCAAAATGCTCCCTGACACCTTTCTTCAAAATACTCCATGTACTATTTATCACAATGCTCCATGCCCCTGTCATCACAATGCTCCATGCCCTTGTCATCACAATGCTCCATGACCCCTGTCATCACAATGCTCCGTGACTCTAGTCATCACAATGCTTCATAGTATTTGTCATCACAATGGTCCATGCCCGCGTCCTCACAAGGCTCTGTGTCCTTTTTAACCACAATGCTCCATGAACTTTTCATCACAATTCTCCGTGACCCTTATCATCACAATGCTCCATGACCCTTGTCATTACAATGTGCCACCTGCTTTTCATCCCATCGGTCCTCAAATTTGTCATCGCAATGCTCCATGACCACTGTCATCACAACACTCCATGACACCTGACAACACAATGATCCAGGACTCTTGTCATCACAAAGCTCCATTCCCTTGTCGTCACAATGCTACATGACACCTGTCATCACAAGTCTCTATGAACATTTTCAGCCCCGTGCTCCATGACCCTTGTCATCACAATGATCCATGCCCTTGTCATCCCAATGCTCCATGACCCCAGTATTCACAATGATCCTTGACGCTTGTCCTCACAGTGCTCCATGACACATGACATCACAATGCTCCATGCCTTTGTCTGCAAAATGCTACATGACCTTGTCATTACAATGCTCTATGCACTTGTCATCACAATACTCCATTTCCATTGTCATCACAATCCTCCATGAACTTTGGGATCACATTGCTTCATGCCCTTGTCATCACAATGCTCCATGCTCCTTGAAATCAAAATGATCCATGACATCTGTCATCACAATGCTCCAAACCCTTGTGATCACAATGTTCCATAACACTTGTCATCACAACGCTCCATGCTGCCTGTCACCACAATACTCCATGCTCTTTTCATCGCAATGCTCTGTGACCATTGTCACCACAATTATCAATACACTTGTCATCACAATGCTCCCTGACACTTGTCATCAGAATGCTCCTTGAACCCTGTCACGAAAAGGCTCCATGCCTTTTTCATCACAATGCCCCATGCCATTTTCATCACAATGCTCCATGCCATTGTCATCAAAATACTCCACAAGCTTGTAATCAGAATGCTCCATGACCCTTGTCATCACAATTCTCCATGCACTTGTCAGCACAATGCTCCCTGACCCTTGTCATCACAATGCTCCAAGCCATTGTCATCACAATGCTCCATTACCTTTGTCATCAGAATCCTCCCTGACACTTGGCATCACAGTGCTGCATGCAATCCTCATCACAATGGGCCATTACATATGTGATCACAATGCTCCCTGTCACCTGTCTTCAGAATACGGCATGACCTGGTCATCACAATGCTCCATGCCCTTGTCATCACAGTGTGCCATTCCAACTCTCATCGCAATACTCCATGAAAGTTATTAGACCAATGTTCCATGCCCTTGTTATCAGAATGCTCCATGACCCCTGTCATCACAATGCTCCGTGACTCCAGTCATCACAATGCTTCATGACCTTTGTCATCACAATGGTCCATGCCCTCGTCATCAACAGTCTCTGTTACCTTTTTAACCAAAATGCTCCATGAACTTTTCATCACAATGCTCTTTGACCCTTGTAATCACAATACTCTATGCCTTTCTCAGCACAATGCTCCATGACACTTGTCATCACAATGCTCCATGCGCTTGTCAGCACAATGCTCCATGACACATGTCATCACAATGCACCATGCGCTTGTCATCACAGTGCTCCACAACATTTTCATCACAATGCTCCATAAAATTTGTCATCACAATGCTCCATGCACTTCTCATCAAAATGCTCTCTCACCACTGATATCACAATGCTACATCACTATTTGTCACAATACTCCCTCACCCCTGTCATCACAATGTTCCATGACTCCTGTCATCACAATGCTACATGCACTTATCATCACAATGTTCGATGATCCCTGAAATCACAATGTTCCATAACACCTGTCATCAAAATGTTCCATGACACTTTTCATCAAATTGCTCCATGACCCTGTCATCAGAATGCTCCCTGCCCTTCTCATCACAATGCACAACGCCCTTGCCATCAAAATGCTCCATGACCTTTGTCATCACAAAGATCCATGACCCTTGGCATCACAGTTCTCCATGTCATTGTCATCACAATGCTCCATGAACGATCTCATCACATTGCTCCATGCCCTTGTCTTCACATAGCTCCATGACACATGTCATCAAAATGCTCCATGGCCTTCTCATCACAATGCTCCATTCCCTTGCCATCACAATGCTCCATTACCACTCTCATAACAATGCTCCATGACCACGGCCATCACGATGTTCCATGGCCTTGTCATCACAAGGCTCCATGACCCTTCTCATCACAATGCTCCAAGAACACTGTAATCACAATACTCTATGCCCCTTTACATCTCAATGATCCATGTACCCTGTCATCACAATGCACTATGCCCATCATCATAATGCTTCATGCTATTGTCATCACAACGAAATCAAAATGTTCCATGACCTCTGTCATAACAATGCTCCAAACCCTTGTGATCACAATATTCCATAACACTTGTCATCACAATGCCCCAGGATGCTCGTCATCACAATTATCCATGGTCTTCTCATCACAATGCTCCATGACCTTCGTCATCACAATGCTCAATACACTTGTCATCAACATGCTCCCTGATACTTGTTGTCTGTATGCTCCTTGAACCCTGTCATGACAAGGCTCCATGCCTTTTTCATCACAATGATCCATGCCCTTTTCATCACAATGCTCCAAGTCCCATGTAATCACAATGGTCCATGCCATTGTCATCACAAAGCTCAATGACGCATGCCATCAGAATGTTCCTTGGTCTTCTCCTCACAATGCTCCATGCCCTTGTCTTCACAATGTTCCAAGACCCCTGTAATCACAATGCTCCATTCCCCTTTTAATCAGTATGCTCCATTCCCCTTTTAATCAGTATGCTCCATGGTTTTGTCATCACAATGCTCCAGGACCTTGTCATCACAATGCTTCACGACCTTGTCATCAAAATTTTCAATGGCCCTTGTCATCATAATGCTCCAAACCCTAATCATCACAATGCTCCATTATATTTGTCATCACAATCCTCCATTACATTTGGTATCACAAAGCTCCATGCCATCGTCATCGCCATGGACCATGACATATGTCATCACAATGCTCCCTGACACCTGTCTTCACAATACTCCATGACCTTATCATCACAATGCTCCATGCCCTTGTCATCACAATGCACCATGCCCACTCTCATCACAATAATCTATGAAACTTGTCAGACCAATGCTCCATGCCACTGTCATCACAATGCTCCATGCCCTTGTCATCACAATGCTCCATGACCCCTGTCATCACAATGCTCCGTGACTCCAGTCATCACAGTGCTTCATAACGTTTGTCATCACAATGGTCCGTGCCCGCGTCATCACAAGGCTCTGTGACCTTTGTAACCACAATGCTCCATGAAATTTTCATCACAATTCTCTGAGAAACTTGTCATCACAATGCTCCATGTCTTTGTCAGAACAATGCTCCATGACAATTGTCATCACAATGTGCCACGCGCATTTCATCACAACGTTCCAAACTTTGTCATTGCAATGCTCCATAAACCTTGTAATAACAATGGTCCATGCACTTCTCATCAAAATGCTCTCTCACCAGAGATATCACAATGTTCCACCACTAGTCATCACAATACACCCTCATCCTTGTAACCACAATATTCCATGACACTGTCATCACAATGCTACATCCCCTTATCATCACAATGTTCCATGACCTCTGCCATCACAATGTTCCATAAGCCCTGTCATCAAAATGCTCCATGAACCTTTCCATCCCAAAGCTCCAAGACCCCTGACATCAAAATGTTCTATAACACCTGCCATCAAAATGTTCCATTACACTTTATATCAAATTGCTGCATGACCCGGTCATCAAAATGCTCCCTGCCCTTCTCATCAAAATGCTCCATGACTTGTCATCACAAAGTTCCAAGACCCTTGGCATCACAATGCTCCATGTCATTGTCATCACAATGCTCCATGAACCCTCTCATCACATTGCTCCATGCCCTTGTCATCACACAGCTCCATGACACTTGTCATCACAATGCTCGATGCCCTTCTCATCACAATGCTCCATGCCCTTGTCATTACAGTCCTGCTTGACCCATGTATCACAGTGTTCCGTGCCCTTGTCATCACAATGCTCCATGCCCACTCTCATCACAATAATCCATGAAACATTTCAGACCAAAGTTAAATACCCTTCTCATCACAGTGCTCCATTACCCCTGTCATAACAATGCACCATGACACCTGGCATCACAATGATCCACGGCCTAGTCATCACAAGGTTCCAAGATAATTCTCATCACAATGCTCAAGACCCCTGATACCACAATGCTCCATGCCCTTGTCATCACAAAGCTCCATGACGCATGTCATCAGAATGTTCCATGGCCTTCTCATAACAATGCTCCATGCCCATGTCATCACAATGCTCCAAGACCCTTGTCATCACAGTGCTCCATGCCACATTTCATCTCCATGCTCCATGAAATCTGTCATCACAATGCTCCGAGACCCTTGTAATCACAATGCTCCATGCCCCTTTTCATCTCAATGCTCCATGAACCCTGTCATCACAATGCACCATGCCCATCATCATAATGCTTCAGGCTATTGTCATCACAATGAAATCAATATTCTTCATGACCTCTGTCATCATAATGCTCCAAACCCTTGTGATCACAATGCTGCATAACACGTATCATCACAACACCCCATGACGCTCATCATCACAATTATCCATGGTCTTCTCATCACAATGCTCCATGATCTTTGTCATCACAATTCTCAATACACTTGTCATCACAATGCTCCCTGACACTTGTCGTCAGTATGCTCCTTGAAGCCTGTCATGACAAGTTTCCATGCATTTTTCATTACAATGATCCATGACCATTTCATCACAATGCTCCAAGGTCCCTGTAATCACAATGCTCCATGCCCTTGTCATCACAAAACTCCATGACACATGTCATCAGAATGCTCCATGGACTTCTCATCACAGTGCTCTATGCCCTAGTCATAACAATGCTCCAAGACCCCTGTAATCACAATGCTCCATGCCCCTTTTCATCAGAATGCTCCATGAGACTTGCCATCACATGTCTCCATGGTCTTCTCATCACAATGTTCCAGGACCTTGACATCACCATGATCCATTCCCTTGTCATCACAATGCTCCATGACCCCTGTCATCACAATAATCCATGAACATTTACAGCCCAATGTTCCACGACCTTCTCATCACAATGCTCCATGGCCAATATCATCACAATGCTCCATGACCACTGTCATCACAACACTCCATGACACCTGACAACACAATGATCCAGGACTCTTGTCATCACAATGCTCCATTAACTTGTCGTCACAATGCTACATGACACCTGTCATCACAACTCTCCATGAACATTTTCAGCCCAGTGCTCCATGACCCTTGTCATCACAATGATCCATGCCCTTGTCATCCCAATGCTCCATGACCCCTGTATTCACAGTGCTCCTTGACGCTTGTCATCACAGTGCTCCATGACACATGTCATCACAATGCTCCATGCCTTTGTCAGCAAACTGCTACATGACCTTGTCATTACAATGCTCTATGCACTTGTCATCACAATACTCCATTTCCATTGTCATCACAATCCTCCATGAACTTTGGGATCACATTGCTTCATGCCCTTGTCATCACAATGCTCCATGCTCCTTGAAATCAAAATGATCCATGACCTCTGTCATCACAATGCTCCAAACCCTTGTGATCACAATGTTCCATAACACTTGTCATCACAACGCTCCATGATGCCTGTCATCACAATACTCCATGCCCTTTTCATCACAATGCTCCATGACCTTTGTCACCACAATTCTCAATACACTTGTCATCACAATGCTCCCTGACACTTGTCATCAGAATGCTCCTTGAACCCTGTCACGAAAAGGCTCCATTCCTTTTTCATCACAATGCCCCATGCCATTTTCATCACAATGCTCCATGCCATTGTCATCAAAATACTCCACAAGCTTGTCATCAGAATGCTCCATGACCCTTGTCATCACAATTCTCCATGCACTTGTCAGCACAATGCTCCCTGACCCTTGTCATCACAATGCTCCAAGCCATTGTCATCACAATGCTCCATTACCTTTGTCATCAGAATCCTCCCTGACACTTGGCATCACAATGCTCCATGCAATCCTCATCACAATGGGCCATTACATATGTGATCACAATGCTCCCTGACACCTGTCTTCACAATACGGCATGACCTGGTCATCACAATGCTCCATGCCCTTGTCATCACAGTGTGCCATTACAACTCTCATCGCAATACTCCATGAAAGTTATTAGACCAATGTTCCATGCCCTTGTCATCACAATGCTCCATGCCCTTGTTATCACAATGCTCCATGACCCCTGTCATCACAGAGCTCCGTGACTCCAGTCATCACAATGCTTCATGACCTTTGTCATCACAATGGTCCATGCACTCGTCATCAACAGTCTCTGTGACCTATTTAACCACAATGCTCCATGAACTTTTCATCACAATGCTCTTTGACCCTTGTCATCACAATGCTCTATGCCTTTCTCAGCACAATGCTCCATGACCCTTGTCATCACAATGCTCCATGCGCTTGTCAGCACAATGCTCCATGACACATGTCATCACAATGCACCATGCGCTTGTCATCACAGTGCTCCACAACATTGTCATCACAATGCTCCATAAAATTTGTCATCACAATGCTCCATGCACTTCTCATCAAAATGCTCTCTCACCACTGATATCACAATGCTACATCACTATTTGTCACAATACTCCCTCACCCCTGTCATCACAATGTTCCATGACTCCTGTCATCACAATGCTACATGCACTTATCATCACAATGTTCGATGATCCCTGAAATCACAATGTTCCATAACACCTGTCATCAAAATATTCCATGACACTTTTCATCAAATTGCTCCATGACCCTGTCATCAGAAAGCTCCCTGCCCTTCTCATCACAATGCACAACGCCCTTGCCATCAAAATGCTCCATGACCTTTGTCATCACAAAGATCCATGACCCTTGGCATCACAGTGCTCCATGTCATTGTCATCACAATGCTCCATGAACGATCTCATCACATTGCTCCATGCCCTTGTCTTCACATAGCTCCATGACACATGTCATCAGAATGCTCCATGGCCTTCTCATCACAATGCTCCATGCCCTTGCCATCACAATGCTCCATTACCCCTGACATAACAATGCTCCATGACCCCTGCCAACACGATGTTCCATGGCCTTGTCATCACAAGGCTCCATGACCCTTCTCATCACAATGCTCCAAGAACACTGTAATCACAATGTTCTATGCCCATTTTCATCTCAATGATCCATGAACCCTGTCATCACAATGCACTATGCCCATCATCATAATGCTTCATGCTATTGTCATAACAACGAAATCAAAATGTTCCATGACCTCTGTCATAACAATGCTCCAAACCCTTGTTTTCACAATATTCCATAACTCTTGTCATCACAATGCCCCAGGATGCTCGTCATCACAATTATGCATGGTCTTCTCATCAAAATGCTCCATTACCTTCGTCATCACAATGCTCAATACACTTGTCATCAACATGCTCCCTGACACTTGTTGTCTGTATGCTCCTTGAACTTTGTCATGACAAGGCTCCATGCCTTTTACTTCACAATGATCCATGCCCTTTTCATCACAATGCTCCAAGTCCCATGTAATCACAATGGTCCATGCCATTGTCATCACAAAGCTCAATGACGCATGCCATCAGAATGCTCCTTGGTCTTCTCCTCACAATGCTCCATGCCCTTATCTTCACAATGTTCCAAGACCCCTGTAATCACAATGCTTCATTCCCATTTTAATCAGTATGCTCCATGAGACTTGTCATCACAAGGCTCCATGGTTTTGTCATCACAATGCTCCAGGACCTTGTCATCACAATGCTTCACGACCTTGTCATCAAAATTTTCAATGGCCCTTGTCATCATAATGCTCCAAACCCTAGTCATCACAATGCTCCATTATATTTGTCATCACAATCCTCCATTACATTTGGTATCACAAAGCTCCATGCCATTGTCATCGCCATGGACCATGACATATGTCATCACAATGCTCCCTGACACCTGTCTTCACAATACTCCATGACCTTATCATCACAATGCTCCATGCCCTTGTCATCACAATGCACCATTCCCAATCTTATCACAATAATCTATGAAACATGTCAGACCAATGATCCATGCCACTGTCATCACAATGCTCCATGCCCTTGTCATCACAATGCTCCATGACCCCTGTCATCACAATGCTCCGTGACTCCAGTCATCACAATGCTTCATAACGTTTGTCATCACAGTGGTCCATGGGCGTGTCATCACAAGGCTCTGTGACCTTTGTAACCACACTGCTCCATGAACTTTTCATCATAATTTTCTGAGAAACTTGTCATCACAATGCTCCATGTCTTTGTCAGAACAATGCTCCATGACCGTTGTCATCACAATGTGCCACGCGCATTTCATCACAACGGTCCACAACCTTGTCATTGCAATGCTCCATAAACCTTGTAATCACAATGATCCATGCACTTCTCATCAAAATGCTCTCTCACCAGAGATATCACAATGTTCCATCACTAGTCATCTAAATACACCTTCATCCTTGTAACCACAATGTTCCATGACACTGTCATCACAATGCTACATCCCCTTATCATCACAATGTTCCATGACCCCTGCCATCACAATGTTCCATAAGCCCTGTCATCAAAATGCTCCATGACCCATTCCATCCCAAAGCTCCAAGACCCCTGCCATCACAATATTCTATAACACCTGCCATCAAAATGTTCCATTACACTTTTTATCAAATTGCTGCATGACCCGGTCATCAAAATGCTCCCTGCGCTTCTCATCAAAATGCTCCATGACTTGTCATCACAAAGCTCCAAGACCCTTGGCATCACAATGCTCCATGTCATTGTCATCACAATGCTCCATGAAACCTCTCATCACATTGCTCCATGCCCTTGTCATCACACAGGTCCATGACACTTGTCATCACAATGCTCGATGCCCTTCTCATCACAATGCTCCATGCCCTTGTCATTACAGTCCTGCATGACCCATGTATCACAGTGTTCTGTGCCCTTGTCATCACAAAGCTCCATGACGCATGTCATCAGAATGTTCCATGGCCTTCTCATAACAATGCTCCATGCCCATGTCATCACAATGCTCCAAGACCCTTGTCATCACAGTGCTCCATGCCACATTTCATCTCCATGCTCCATGAAATCTGTCATCACAATGCTCCGAGACCCTTGTAATCACAATGCTCCATGCCCCTTTTCATCTCAATGCTCCATGAACCCTGTCATCACAATGCACCATGCCCATCATCATAATGCTTCAGGCTATTGTCATCACAATGAAATCAATATTCTTCATGACCTCTGTCATCATAATGCTCCAAACCCTTGTGATCACAATGCTGCATAACACGTATCATCACAACACCCCATGACGCTCATCATCACAATTATCCATGGTCTTCTCATCACAATGCTCCATGATCTTTGTCATCACAATTCTCAATACACTTGTCATCACAATGCTCCCTGACACTTGTCGTCAGTATGCTCCTTGAAGCCTGTCATGACAAGTTTCCATGCATTTTTCATTACAATGATCCATGACCATTTCATCACAATGCTCCAAGGTCCCTGTAATCACAATGCTCCATGCCCTTGTCATCACAAAACTCCATGACGCATGTCATCAGAATGCTCCATGGACTTCTCATCACAGTGCTCTATGCCCTAGTCATAACAATGCTCCAAGACCCCTGTAATCACAATGCTCCATGCCCCTTTTCATCAGAATGCTCCATGAGACTTGCCATCACATGTCTCCATGGTCTTCTCATCACAATGTTCCAGGACCTTGACATCACCATGATCCATTCCCTTGTCATCACAATGCTCCATGACCCCTGTCATCACAATAATCCATGAACATTTACAGCCCAATGTTCCACGACCTTCTCATCACAATGCTCCATGGCCAATATCATCACAATGCTCCATGACCACTGTCATCACAACACTCCATGACACCTGACAACACAATGATCCAGGACTCTTGTCATCACAATGCTCCATTAACTTGTCGTCACAATGCTACATGACACCTGTCATCACAACTCTCCATGAACATTTTCAGCCCAGTGCTCCATGACCCTTGTCATCACAATGATCCATGCCCTTGTCATCCCAATGCTCCATGACCCCTGTATTCACAGTGCTCCTTGACGCTTGTCATCACAGTGCTCCATGACACATGTCATCACAATGCTCCATGCCTTTGTCAGCAAACTGCTACATGACCTTGTCATTACAATGCTCTATGCACTTGTCATCACAATACTCCATTTCCATTGTCATCACAATCCTCCATGAACTTTGGGATCACATTGCTTCATGCCCTTGTCATCACAATGCTCCATGCTCCTTGAAATCAAAATGATCCATGACCTCTGTCATCACAATGCTCCAAACCCTTGTGATCACAATGTTCCATAACACTTGTCATCACAACGCTCCATGATGCCTGTCATCACAATACTCCATGCCCTTTTCATCACAATGCTCCATGACATTTGTCACCACAATTCTCAATACACTTGTCATCACAATGCTCCCTGACACTTGTCATCAGAATGCTCCTTGAACCCTGTCACGAAAAGGCTCCATTCCTTTTTCATCACAATGCCCCATGCCATTTTCATCACAATGCTCCATGCCATTGTCATCAAAATACTCCACAAGCTTGTCATCAGAATGCTCCATGACCCTTGTCATCACAATTCTCCATGCACTTGTCAGCACAATGCTCCCTGACCCTTGTCATCACAATGCTCCAAGCCATTGTCATCACAATGCTCCATTACCTTTGTCATCAGAATCCTCCCTGACACTTGGCATCACAATGCTCCATGCAATCCTCATCACAATGGGCCATTACATATGTGATCACAATGCTCCCTGACACCTGTCTTCACAATACGGCATGACCTGGTCATCACAATGCTCCATGCCCTTGTCATCACAGTGTGCCATTACAACTCTCATCGCAATACTCCATGAAAGTTATTAGACCAATGTTCCATGCCCTTGTCATCACAATGCTCCATGCCCTTGTTATCACAATGCTCCATGACCCCTGTCATCACAGAGCTCCGTGACTCCAGTCATCACAATGCTTCATGACCTTTGTCATCACAATGGTCCATGCACTCGTCATCAACAGTCTCTGTGACCTATTTAACCACAATGCTCCATGAACTTTTCATCACAATGCTCTTTGACCCTTGTCATCACAATGCTCTATGCCTTTCTCAGCACAATGCTCCATGACCCTTGTCATCACAATGCTCCATGCGCTTGTCAGCACAATGCTCCATGACACATGTCATCACAATGCACCATGCGCTTGTCATCACAGTGCTCCACAACATTGTCATCACAATGCTCCATAAAATTTGTCATCACAATGCTCCATGCACTTCTCATCAAAATGCTCTCTCACCACTGATATCACAATGCTACATCACTATTTGTCACAATACTCCCTCACCCCTGTCATCACAATGTTCCATGACTCCTGTCATCACAATGCTACATGCACTTATCATCACAATGTTCGATGATCCCTGAAATCACAATGTTCCATAACACCTGTCATCAAAATATTCCATGACACTTTTCATCAAATTGCTCCATGACCCTGTCATCAGAAAGCTCCCTGCCCTTCTCATCACAATGCACAACGCCCTTGCCATCAAAATGCTCCATGACCTTTGTCATCACAAAGATCCATGACCCTTGGCATCACAGTGCTCCATGTCATTGTCATCACAATGCTCCATGAACGATCTCATCACATTGCTCCATGCCCTTGTCTTCACATAGCTCCATGACACATGTCATCAGAATGCTCCATGGCCTTCTCATCACA
Source organism: Mesoplodon densirostris (assembly GCF_025265405.1). Lineage (NCBI taxonomy): Eukaryota > Metazoa > Chordata > Mammalia > Artiodactyla > Ziphiidae > Mesoplodon > Mesoplodon densirostris. The sequence goes on along the minus strand of NW_026778195.1, from coordinate 7,201,042 downwards.
ATGCTCCATGCCCTTGCCATCACAATGCTCCATTACCCCTGACATAACAATGCTCCATGACCCCTGCCAACACGATGTTCCATGGCCTTGTCATCACAAGGCTCCATGACCCTTCTCATCACAATGCTCCAAGAACACTGTAATCACAATGTTCTATGCCCATTTTCATCTCAATGATCCATGAACCCTGTCATCACAATGCACTATGCCCATCATCATAATGCTTCATGCTATTGTCATAACAACGAAATCAAAATGTTCCATGACCTCTGTCATAACAATGCTCCAAACCCTTGTGATCACAATATTCCATAACTCTTGTCATCACAATGCCCCAGGATGCTCGTCATCACAATTATGCATGGTCTTCTCATCAAAATGCTCCATTACCTTCGTCATCACAATGCTCAATACACTTGTCATCAACATGCTCCCTGACACTTGTTGTCTGTATGCTCCTTGAACTTTGTCATGACAAGGCTCCATGCCTTTTACTTCACAATGATCCATGCCCTTTTCATCACAATGCTCCAAGTCCCATGTAATCACAATGGTCCATGCCATTGTCATCACAAAGCTCAATGACGCATGCCATCAGAATGCTCCTTGGTCTTCTCCTCACAATGCTCCATGCCCTTATCTTCACAATGTTCCAAGACCCCTGTAATCACAATGCTTCATTCCCATTTTAATCAGTATGCTCCATGAGACTTGTCATCACAAGGCTCCATGGTTTTGTCATCACAATGCTCCAGGACCTTGTCATCACAATGCTTCACGACCTTGTCATCAAAATTTTCAATGGCCCTTGTCATCATAATGCTCCAAACCCTAGTCATCACAATGCTCCATTATATTTGTCATCACAATCCTCCATTACATTTGGTATCACAAAGCTCCATGCCATTGTCATCGCCATGGACCATGACATATGTCATCACAATGCTCCCTGACACCTGTCTTCACAATACTCCATGACCTTATCATCACAATGCTCCATGCCCTTGTCATCACAATGCACCATTCCCAATCTTATCACAATAATCTATGAAACATGTCAGACCAATGATCCATGCCACTGTCATCACAATGCTCCATGCCCTTGTCATCACAATGCTCCATGACCCCTGTCATCACAATGCTCCGTGACTCCAGTCATCACAATGCTTCATAACGTTTGTCATCACAGTGGTCCATGGGCGTGTCATCACAAGGCTCTGTGACCTTTGTAACCACACTGCTCCATGAACTTTTCATCATAATTTTCTGAGAAACTTGTCATCACAATGCTCCATGTCTTTGTCAGAACAATGCTCCATGACCGTTGTCATCACAATGTGCCACGCGCATTTCATCACAACGGTCCACAACCTTGTCATTGCAATGCTCCATAAACCTTGTAATCACAATGATCCATGCACTTCTCATCAAAATGCTCTCTCACCAGAGATATCACAATGTTCCATCACTAGTCATCTAAATACACCTTCATCCTTGTAACCACAATGTTCCATGACACTGTCATCACAATGCTACATCACCTTATCATCACAATGTTCCATGACCCCTGCCATCACAATGTTCCATAAGCCCTGTCATCAAAATGCTCCATGACCCATTCCATCCCAAAGCTCCAAGACCCCTGCCATCACAATATTCTATAACACCTGCCATCAAAATGTTCCATTACACTTTTTATCAAATTGCTGCATGACCCGGTCATCAAAATGCTCCCTGCGCTTCTCATCAAAATGCTCCATGACTTGTCATCACAAAGCTCCAAGACCCTTGGCATCACAATGCTCCATGTCATTGTCATCACAATGCTCCATGAAACCTCTCATCACATTGCTCCATGCCCTTGTCATCACACAGGTCCATGACACTTGTCATCACAATGCTCGATGCCCTTCTCATCACAATGCTCCATGCCCTTGTCATTACAGTCCTGCATGACCCATGTATCACAGTGTTCTGTGCCCTTGTCATCACAAAGCTCCATGACGCATGTCATCAGAATGTTCCATGGCCTTCTCATAACAATGCTCCATGCCCATGTCATCACAATGCTCCAAGACCCTTGTCATCACAGTGCTCCATGCCACATTTCATCTCCATGCTCCATGAAATCTGTCATCACAATGCTCCGAGACCCTTGTAATCACAATGCTCCATGCCCCTTTTCATCTCAATGCTCCATGAACCCTGTCATCACAATGCACCATGCCCATCATCATAATGCTTCAGGCTATTGTCATCACAATGAAATCAATATTCTTCATGACCTCTGTCATCATAATGCTCCAAACCCTTGTGATCACAATGCTGCATAACACGTATCATCACAACACCCCATGACGCTCATCATCACAATTATCCATGGTCTTCTCATCACAATGCTCCATGATCTTTGTCATCACAATTCTCAATACACTTGTCATCACAATGCTCCCTGACACTTGTCGTCAGTATGCTCCTTGAAGCCTGTCATGACAAGTTTCCATGCATTTTTCATTACAATGATCCATGACCATTTCATCACAATGCTCCAAGGTCCCTGTAATCACAATGCTCCATGCCCTTGTCATCACAAAACTCCATGACGCATGTCATCAGAATGCTCCATGGACTTCTCATCACAGTGCTCTATGCCCTAGTCATAACAATGCTCCAAGACCCCTGTAATCACAATGCTCCATGCCCCTTTTCATCAGAATGCTCCATGAGACTTGCCATCACATGTCTCCATGGTCTTCTCATCACAATGTTCCAGGACCTTGACATCACCATGATCCATTCCCTTGTCATCACAATGCTCCATGACCCCTGTCATCACAATAATCCATGAACATTTACAGCCCAATGTTCCACGACCTTCTCATCACAATGCTCCATGGCCAATATCATCACAATGCTCCATGACCACTGTCATCACAACACTCCATGACACCTGACAACACAATGATCCAGGACTCTTGTCATCACAATGCTCCATTAACTTGTCGTCACAATGCTACATGACACCTGTCATCACAACTCTCCATGAACATTTTCAGCCCAGTGCTCCATGACCCTTGTCATCACAATGATCCATGCCCTTGTCATCCCAATGCTCCATGACCCCTGTATTCACAGTGCTCCTTGACGCTTGTCATCACAGTGCTCCATGACACATGTCATCACAATGCTCCATGCCTTTGTCAGCAAACTGCTACATGACCTTGTCATTACAATGCTCTATGCACTTGTCATCACAATACTCCATTTCCATTGTCATCACAATCCTCCATGAACTTTGGGATCACATTGCTTCATGCCCTTGTCATCACAATGCTCCATGCTCCTTGAAATCAAAATGATCCATGACCTCTGTCATCACAATGCTCCAAACCCTTGTGATCACAATGTTCCATAACACTTGTCATCACAACGCTCCATGATGCCTGTCATCACAATACTCCATGCCCTTTTCATCACAATGCTCCATGACCTTTGTCACCACAATTCTCAATACACTTGTCATCACAATGCTCCCTGACACTTGTCATCAGAATGCTCCTTGAACCCTGTCACGAAAAGGCTCCATTCCTTTTTCATCACAATGCCCCATGCCATTTTCATCACAATGCTCCATGCCATTGTCATCAAAATACTCCACAAGCTTGTCATCAGAATGCTCCATGACCCTTGTCATCACAATTCTCCATGCACTTGTCAGCACAATGCTCCCTGACCCTTGTCATCACAATGCTCCAAGCCATTGTCATCACAATGCTCCATTACCTTTGTCATCAGAATCCTCCCTGACACTTGGCATCACAATGCTCCATGCAATCCTCATCACAATGGGCCATTACATATGTGATCACAATGCTCCCTGACACCTGTCTTCACAATACGGCATGACCTGGTCATCACAATGCTCCATGCCCTTGTCATCACAGTGTGCCATTACAACTCTCATCGCAATACTCCATGAAAGTTATTAGACCAATGTTCCATGCCCTTGTCATCACAATGCTCCATGCCCTTGTTATCACAATGCTCCATGACCCCTGTCATCACAGAGCTCCGTGACTCCAGTCATCACAATGCTTCATGACCTTTGTCATCACAATGGTCCATGCACTCGTCATCAACAGTCTCTGTGACCTATTTAACCACAATGCTCCATGAACTTTTCATCACAATGCTCTTTGACCCTTGTCATCACAATGCTCTATGCCTTTCTCAGCACAATGCTCCATGACCCTTGTCATCACAATGCTCCATGCGCTTGTCAGCACAATGCTCCATGACACATGTCATCACAATGCACCATGCGCTTGTCATCACAGTGCTCCACAACATTGTCATCACAATGCTCCATAAAATTTGTCATCACAATGCTCCATGCACTTCTCATCAAAATGCTCTCTCACCACTGATATCACAATGCTACATCACTATTTGTCACAATACTCCCTCACCCCTGTCATCACAATGTTCCATGACTCCTGTCATCACAATGCTACATGCACTTATCATCACAATGTTCGATGATCCCTGAAATCACAATGTTCCATAACACCTGTCATCAAAATATTCCATGACACTTTTCATCAAATTGCTCCATGACCCTGTCATCAGAAAGCTCCCTGCCCTTCTCATCACAATGCACAACGCCCTTGCCATCAAAATGCTCCATGACCTTTGTCATCACAAAGATCCATGACCCTTGGCATCACAGTGCTCCATGTCATTGTCATCACAATGCTCCATGAACGATCTCATCACATTGCTCCATGCCCTTGTCTTCACATAGCTCCATGACACATGTCATCAGAATGCTCCATGGCCTTCTCATCACAATGCTCCATGCCCTTGCCATCACAATGCTCCATTACCCCTGACATAACAATGCTCCATGACCCCTGCCAACACGATGTTCCATGGCCTTGTCATCACAAGGCTCCATGACCCTTCTCATCACAATGCTCCAAGAACACTGTAATCACAATGTTCTATGCCCATTTTCATCTCAATGATCCATGAACCCTGTCATCACAATGCACTATGCCCATCATCATAATGCTTCATGCTATTGTCATAACAACGAAATCAAAATGTTCCATGACCTCTGTCATAACAATGCTCCAAACCCTTGTGATCACAATATTCCATAACTCTTGTCATCACAATGCCCCAGGATGCTCGTCATCACAATTATGCATGGTCTTCTCATCAAAATGCTCCATTACCTTCGTCATCACAATGCTCAATACACTTGTCATCAACATGCTCCCTGACACTTGTTGTCTGTATGCTCCTTGAACTTTGTCATGACAAGGCTCCATGCCTTTTACTTCACAATGATCCATGCCCTTTTCATCACAATGCTCCAAGTCCCATGTAATCACAATGGTCCATGCCATTGTCATCACAAAGCTCAATGACGCATGCCATCAGAATGCTCCTTGGTCTTCTCCTCACAATGCTCCATGCCCTTATCTTCACAATGTTCCAAGACCCCTGTAATCACAATGCTTCATTCCCATTTTAATCAGTATGCTCCATGAGACTTGTCATCACAAGGCTCCATGGTTTTGTCATCACAATGCTCCAGGACCTTGTCATCACAATGCTTCACGACCTTGTCATCAAAATTTTCAATGGCCCTTGTCATCATAATGCTCCAAACCCTAGTCATCACAATGCTCCATTATATTTGTCATCACAATCCTCCATTACATTTGGTATCACAAAGCTCCATGCCATTGTCATCGCCATGGACCATGACATATGTCATCACAATGCTCCCTGACACCTGTCTTCACAATACTCCATGACCTTATCATCACAATGCTCCATGCCCTTGTCATCACAATGCACCATTCCCAATCTTATCACAATAATCTATGAAACATGTCAGACCAATGATCCATGCCACTGTCGTCACAATGCTCCATGCCCTTGTCATCACAATGCTCCATGACCCCTGTCATCACAATGCTCCGTGACTCCAGTCATCACAATGCTTCATAACGTTTGTCATCACAGTGGTCCATGGGCGTGTCATCACAAGGCTCTGTGACCTTTGTAACCACACTGCTCCATGAACTTTTCATCATAATTTTCTGAGAAACTTGTCATCACAATGCTCCATGTCTTTGTCAGAACAATGCTCCATGACCGTTGTCATCACAATGTGCCACGCGCATTTCATCACAACGGTCCACAACCTTGTCATTGCAATGCTCCATAAACCTTGTAATCACAATGATCCATGCACTTCTCATCAAAATGCTCTCTCACCAGAGATATCACAATGTTCCATCACTAGTCATCTAAATACACCTTCATCCTTGTAACCACAATGTTCCATGACACTGTCATCACAATGCTACATCACCTTATCATCACAATGTTCCATGACCCCTGCCATCACAATGTTCCATAAGCCCTGTCATCAAAATGCTCCATGACCCATTCCATCCCAAAGCTCCAAGACCCCTGCCATCACAATATTCTATAACACCTGCCATCAAAATGTTCCATTACACTTTTTATCAAATTGCTGCATGACCCGGTCATCAAAATGCTCCCTGCGCTTCTCATCAAAATGCTCCATGACTTGTCATCACAAAGCTCCAAGACCCTTGGCATCACAATGCTCCATGTCATTGTCATCACAATGCTCCATGAAACCTCTCATCACATTGCTCCATGCCCTTGTCATCACACAGGTCCATGACACTTGTCATCACAATGCTCGATGCCCTTCTCATCACAATGCTCCATGCCCTTGTCATTACAGTCCTGCATGACCCATGTATCACAGTGTTCTGTGCCCTTGTCATCACAAAGCTCCATGACGCATGTCATCAGAATGTTCCATGGCCTTCTCATAACAATGCTCCATGCCCATGTCATCACAATGCTCCAAGACCCTTGTCATCACAGTGCTCCATGCCACATTTCATCTCCATGCTCCATGAAATCTGTCATCACAATGCTCCGAGACCCTTGTAATCACAATGCTCCATGCCCCTTTTCATCTCAATGCTCCATGAACCCTGTCATCACAATGCACCATGCCCATCATCATAATGCTTCAGGCTATTGTCATCACAATGAAATCAATATTCTTCATGACCTCTGTCATCATAATGCTCCAAACCCTTGTGATCACAATGCTGCATAACACGTATCATCACAACACCCCATGACGCTCATCATCACAATTATCCATGGTCTTCTCATCACAATGCTCCATGATCTTTGTCATCACAATTCTCAATACACTTGTCATCACAATGCTCCCTGACACTTGTCGTCAGTATGCTCCTTGAAGCCTGTCATGACAAGTTTCCATGCATTTTTCATTACAATGATCCATGACCATTTCATCACAATGCTCCAAGGTCCCTGTAATCACAATGCTCCATGCCCTTGTCATCACAAAACTCCATGACGCATGTCATCAGAATGCTCCATGGACTTCTCATCACAGTGCTCTATGCCCTAGTCATAACAATGCTCCAAGACCCCTGTAATCACAATGCTCCATGCCCCTTTTCATCAGAATGCTCCATGAGACTTGCCATCACATGTCTCCATGGTCTTCTCATCACAATGTTCCAGGACCTTGACATCACCATGATCCATTCCCTTGTCATCACAATGCTCCATGACCCCTGTCATCACAATAATCCATGAACATTTACAGCCCAATGTTCCACGACCTTCTCATCACAATGCTCCATGGCCAATATCATCACAATGCTCCATGACCACTGTCATCACAACACTCCATGACACCTGACAACACAATGATCCAGGACTCTTGTCATCACAATGCTCCATTAACTTGTCGTCACAATGCTACATGACACCTGTCATCACAACTCTCCATGAACATTTTCAGCCCAGTGCTCCATGACCCTTGTCATCACAATGATCCATGCCCTTGTCATCCCAATGCTCCATGACCCCTGTATTCACAATGCTCCTTGACGCTTGTCATCACAGTGCTCCATGACACATGTCATCACAATGCTCCATGCCTTTGTCAGCAAACTGCTACATGACCTTGTCATTACAATGCTCTATGCACTTGTCATCACAATACTCCATTTCCATTGTCATCACAATCCTCCATGAACTTTGGGATCACATTGCTTCATGCCCTTGTCATCACAATGCTCCATGCTCCTTGAAATCAAAATGATCCATGACCTCTGTCATCACAATGCTCCAAACCCTTGTGATCACAATGTTCCATAACACTTGTCATCACAACGCTCCATGATGCCTGTCATCACAATACTCCATGCCCTTTTCATCACAATGCTCCATGACATTTGTCACCACAATTCTCAATACACTTGTCATCACAATGCTCCCTGACACTTGTCATCAGAATGCTCCTTGAACCCTGTCACGAAAAGGCTCCATTCCTTTTTCATCACAATGCCCCATGCCATTTTCATCACAATGCTCCATGCCATTGTCATCAAAATACTCCACAAGCTTGTCATCAGAATGCTCCATGACCCTTGTCATCACAATTCTCCATGCACTTGTCAGCACAATGCTCCCTGACCCTTGTCATCACAATGCTCCAAGCCATTGTCATCACAATGCTCCATTACCTTTGTCATCAGAATCCTCCCTGACACTTGGCATCACAATGCTCCATGCAATCCTCATCACAATGGGCCATTACATATGTGATCACAATGCTCCCTGACACCTGTCTTCACAATACGGCATGACCTGGTCATCACAATGCTCCATGCCCTTGTCATCACAGTGTGCCATTACAACTCTCATCGCAATACTCCATGAAAGTTATTAGACCAATGTTCCATGCCCTTGTCATCACAATGCTCCATGCCCTTGTTATCACAATGCTCCATGACCCCTGTCATCACAGAGCTCCGTGACTCCAGTCATCACAATGCTTCATGACCTTTGTCATCACAATGGTCCATGCACTCGTCATCAACAGTCTCTGTGACCTATTTAACCACAATGCTCCATGAACTTTTCATCACAATGCTCTTTGACCCTTGTCATCACAATGCTCTATGCCTTTCTCAGCACAATGCTCCATGACCCTTGTCATCACAATGCTCCATGCGCTTGTCAGCACAATGCTCCATGACACATGTCATCACAATGCACCATGCGCTTGTCATCACAGTGCTCCACAACATTGTCATCACAATGCTCCATAAAATTTGTCATCACAATGCTCCATGCACTTCTCATCAAAATGCTCTCTCACCACTGATATCACAATGCTACATCACTATTTGTCACAATACTCCCTCACCCCTGTCATCACAATGTTCCATGACTCCTGTCATCACAATGCTACATGCACTTATCATCACAATGTTCGATGATCCCTGAAATCACAATGTTCCATAACACCTGTCATCAAAATATTCCATGACACTTTTCATCAAATTGCTCCATGACCCTGTCATCAGAAAGCTCCCTGCCCTTCTCATCACAATGCACAACGCCCTTGCCATCAAAATGCTCCATGACCTTTGTCATCACAAAGATCCATGACCCTTGGCATCACAGTGCTCCATGTCATTGTCATCACAATGCTCCATGAACGATCTCATCACATTGCTCCATGCCCTTGTCTTCACATAGCTCCATGACACATGTCATCAGAATGCTCCATGGCCTTCTCATCACAATGCTCCATGCCCTTGCCATCACAATGCTCCATTACCCCTGACATAACAATGCTCCATGACCCCTGCCAACACGATGTTCCATGGCCTTGTCATCACAAGGCTCCATGACCCTTCTCATCACAATGCTCCAAGAACACTGTAATCACAATGTTCTATGCCCATTTTCATCTCAATGATCCATGAACCCTGTCATCACAATGCACTATGCCCATCATCATAATGCTTCATGCTATTGTCATAACAACGAAATCAAAATGTTCCATGACCTCTGTCATAACAATGCTCCAAACCCTTGTGATCACAATATTCCATAACTCTTGTCATCACAATGCCCCAGGATGCTCGTCATCACAATTATGCATGGTCTTCTCATCAAAATGCTCCATTACCTTCGTCATCACAATGCTCAATACACTTGTCATCAACATGCTCCCTGACACTTGTTGTCTGTATGCTCCTTGAACTTTGTCATGACAAGGCTCCATGCCTTTTACTTCACAATGATCCATGCCCTTTTCATCACAATGCTCCAAGTCCCATGTAATCACAATGGTCCATGCCATTGTCATCACAAAGCTCAATGACGCATGCCATCAGAATGCTCCTTGGTCTTCTCCTCACAATGCTCCATGCCCTTATCTTCACAATGTTCCAAGACCCCTGTAATCACAATGCTTCATTCCCATTTTAATCAGTATGCTCCATGAGACTTGTCATCACAAGGCTCCATGGTTTTGTCATCACAATGCTCCAGGACCTTGTCATCACAATGCTTCACGACCTTGTCATCAAAATTTTCAATGGCCCTTGTCATCATAATGCTCCAAACCCTAGTCATCACAATGCTCCATTATATTTGTCATCACAATCCTCCATTACATTTGGTATCACAAAGCTCCATGCCATTGTCATCGCCATGGACCATGACATATGTCATCACAATGCTCCCTGACACCTGTCTTCACAATACTCCATGACCTTATCATCACAATGCTCCATGCCCTTGTCATCACAATGCACCATTCCCAATCTTATCACAATAATCTATGAAACATGTCAGACCAATGATCCATGCCACTGTCATCACAATGCTCCATGCCCTTGTCATCACAATGCTCCATGACCCCTGTCATCACAATGCTCCGTGACTCCAGTCATCACAATGCTTCATAACGTTTGTCATCACAGTGGTCCATGGGCGTGTCATCACAAGGCTCTGTGACCTTTGTAACCACACTGCTCCATGAACTTTTCATCATAATTTTCTGAGAAACTTGTCATCACAATGCTCCATGTCTTTGTCAGAACAATGCTCCATGACCGTTGTCATCACAATGTGCCACGCGCATTTCATCACAACGGTCCACAACCTTGTCATTGCAATGCTCCATAAACCTTGTAATCACAATGATCCATGCACTTCTCATCAAAATGCTCTCTCACCAGAGATATCACAATGTTCCATCACTAGTCATCTAAATACACCTTCATCCTTGTAACCACAATGTTCCATGACACTGTCATCACAATGCTACATCACCTTATCATCACAATGTTCCATGACCCCTGCCATCACAATGTTCCATAAGCCCTGTCATCAAAATGCTCCATGACCCATTCCATCCCAAAGCTCCAAGACCCCTGCCATCACAATATTCTATAACACCTGCCATCAAAATGTTCCATTACACTTTTTATCAAATTGCTGCATGACCCGGTCATCAAAATGCTCCCTGCGCTTCTCATCAAAATGCTCCATGACTTGTCATCACAAAGCTCCAAGACCCTTGGCATCACAATGCTCCATGTCATTGTCATCACAATGCTCCATGAAACCTCTCATCACATTGCTCCATGCCCTTGTCATCACACAGGTCCATGACACTTGTCATCACAATGCTCGATGCCCTTCTCATCACAATGCTCCATGCCCTTGTCATTACAGTCCTGCATGACCCATGTATCACAGTGTTCTGTGCCCTTGTCATCACAAAGCTCCATGACGCATGTCATCAGAATGTTCCATGGCCTTCTCATAACAATGCTCCATGCCCATGTCATCACAATGCTCCAAGACCCTTGTCATCACAGTGCTCCATGCCACATTTCATCTCCATGCTCCATGAAATCTGTCATCACAATGCTCCGAGACCCTTGTAATCACAATGCTCCATGCCCCTTTTCATCTCAATGCTCCATGAACCCTGTCATCACAATGCACCATGCCCATCATCATAATGCTTCAGGCTATTGTCATCACAATGAAATCAATATTCTTCATGACCTCTGTCATCATAATGCTCCAAACCCTTGTGATCACAATGCTGCATAACACGTATCATCACAACACCCCATGACGCTCATCATCACAATTATCCATGGTCTTCTCATCACAATGCTCCATGATCTTTGTCATCACAATTCTCAATACACTTGTCATCACAATGCTCCCTGACACTTGTCGTCAGTATGCTCCTTGAAGCCTGTCATGACAAGTTTCCATGCATTTTTCATTACAATGATCCATGACCATTTCATCACAATGCTCCAAGGTCCCTGTAATCACAATGCTCCATGCCCTTGTCATCACAAAACTCCATGACGCATGTCATCAGAATGCTCCATGGACTTCTCATCACAGTGCTCTATGCCCTAGTCATAACAATGCTCCAAGACCCCTGTAATCACAATGCTCCATGCCCCTTTTCATCAGAATGCTCCATGAGACTTGCCATCACATGTCTCCATGGTCTTCTCATCACAATGTTCCAGGACCTTGACATCACCATGATCCATTCCCTTGTCATCACAATGCTCCATGACCCCTGTCATCACAATAATCCATGAACATTTACAGCCCAATGTTCCACGACCTTCTCATCACAATGCTCCATGGCCAATATCATCACAATGCTCCATGACCACTGTCATCACAACACTCCATGACACCTGACAACACAATGATCCAGGACTCTTGTCATCACAATGCTCCATTAACTTGTCGTCACAATGCTACATGACACCTGTCATCACAACTCTCCATGAACATTTTCAGCCCAGTGCTCCATGACCCTTGTCATCACAATGATCCATGCCCTTGTCATCCCAATGCTCCATGACCCCTGTATTCACAGTGCTCCTTGACGCTTGTCATCACAGTGCTCCATGACACATGTCATCACAATGCTCCATGCCTTTGTCAGCAAACTGCTACATGACCTTGTCATTACAATGCTCTATGCACTTGTCATCACAATACTCCATTTCCATTGTCATCACAATCCTCCATGAACTTTGGGATCACATTGCTTCATGCCCTTGTCATCACAATGCTCCATGCTCCTTGAAATCAAAATGATCCATGACCTCTGTCATCACAATGCTCCAAACCCTTGTGATCACAATGTTCCATAACACTTGTCATCACAACGCTCCATGATGCCTGTCATCACAATACTCCATGCCCTTTTCATCACAATGCTCCATGACATTTGTCACCACAATTCTCAATACACTTGTCATCACAATGCTCCCTGACACTTGTCATCAGAATGCTCCTTGAACCCTGTCACGAAAAGGCTCCATTCCTTTTTCATCACAATGCCCCATGCCATTTTCATCACAATGCTCCATGCCATTGTCATCAAAATACTCCACAAGCTTGTCATCAGAATGCTCCATGACCCTTGTCATCACAATTCTCCATGCACTTGTCAGCACAATGCTCCCTGACCCTTGTCATCACAATGCTCCAAGCCATTGTCATCACAATGCTCCATTACCTTTGTCATCAGAATCCTCCCTGACACTTGGCATCACAATGCTCCATGCAATCCTCATCACAATGGGCCATTACATATGTGATCACAATGCTCCCTGACACCTGTCTTCACAATACGGCATGACCTGGTCATCACAATGCTCCATGCCCTTGTCATCACAGTGTGCCATTACAACTCTCATCGCAATACTCCATGAAAGTTATTAGACCAATGTTCTATGCCCTTGTCATCACAATGCTCCATGCCCTTGTTATCACAATGCTCCATGACCCCTGTCATCACAGAGCTCCGTGACTCCAGTCATCACAATGCTTCATGACCTTTGTCATCACAATGGTCCATGCACTCGTCATCAACAGTCTCTGTGACCTATTTAACCACAATGCTCCATGAACTTTTCATCACAATGCTCTTTGACCCTTGTCATCACAATGCTCTATGCCTTTCTCAGCACAATGCTCCATGACCCTTGTCATCACAATGCTCCATGCGCTTGTCAGCACAATGCTCCATGACACATGTCATCACAATGCACCATGCGCTTGTCATCACAGTGCTCCACAACATTGTCATCACAATGCTCCATAAAATTTGTCATCACAATGCTCCATGCACTTCTCATCAAAATGCTCTCTCACCACTGATATCACAATGCTACATCACTATTTGTCACAATACTCCCTCACCCCTGTCATCACAATGTTCCATGACTCCTGTCATCACAATGCTACATGCACTTATCATCACAATGTTCGATGATCCCTGAAATCACAATGTTCCATAACACCTGTCATCAAAATATTCCATGACACTTTTCATCAAATTGCTCCATGACCCTGTCATCAGAAAGCTCCCTGCCCTTCTCATCACAATGCACAACGCCCTTGCCATCAAAATGCTCCATGACCTTTGTCATCACAAAGATCCATGACCCTTGGCATCACAGTGCTCCATGTCATTGTCATCACAATGCTCCATGAACGATCTCATCACATTGCTCCATGCCCTTGTCTTCACATAGCTCCATGACACATGTCATCAGAATGCTCCATGGCCTTCTCATCACAATGCTCCATGCCCTTGCCATCACAATGCTCCATTACCCCTGACATAACAATGCTCCATGACCCCTGCCAACACGATGTTCCATGGCCTTGTCATCACAAGGCTCCATGACCCTTCTCATCACAATGCTCCAAGAACACTGTAATCACAATGTTCTATGCCCATTTTCATCTCAATGATCCATGAACCCTGTCATCACAATGCACTATGCCCATCATCATAATGCTTCATGCTATTGTCATAACAACGAAATCAAAATGTTCCATGACCTCTGTCATAACAATGCTCCAAACCCTTGTGATCACAATATTCCATAACTCTTGTCATCACAATGCCCCAGGATGCTCGTCATCACAATTATGCATGGTCTTCTCATCAAAATGCTCCATTACCTTCGTCATCACAATGCTCAATACACTTGTCATCAACATGCTCCCTGACACTTGTTGTCTGTATGCTCCTTGAACTTTGTCATGACAAGGCTCCATGCCTTTTACTTCACAATGATCCATGCCCTTTTCATCACAATGCTCCAAGTCCCATGTAATCACAATGGTCCATGCCATTGTCATCACAAAGCTCAATGACGCATGCCATCAGAATGCTCCTTGGTCTTCTCCTCACAATGCTCCATGCCCTTATCTTCACAATGTTCCAAGACCCCTGTAATCACAATGCTTCATTCCCATTTTAATCAGTATGCTCCATGAGACTTGTCATCACAAGGCTCCATGGTTTTGTCATCACAATGCTCCAGGACCTTGTCATCACAATGCTTCACGACCTTGTCATCAAAATTTTCAATGGCCCTTGTCATCATAATGCTCCAAACCCTAGTCATCACAATGCTCCATTATATTTGTCATCACAATCCTCCATTACATTTGGTATCACAAAGCTCCATGCCATTGTCATCGCCATGGACCATGACATATGTCATCACAATGCTCCCTGACACCTGTCTTCACAATACTCCATGACCTTATCATCACAATGCTCCATGCCCTTGTCATCACAATGCACCATTCCCAATCTTATCACAATAATCTATGAAACATGTCAGACCAATGATCCATGCCACTGTCATCACAATGCTCCATGCCCTTGTCATCACAATGCTCCATGACCCCTGTCATCACAATGCTCCGTGACTCCAGTCATCACAATGCTTCATAACGTTTGTCATCACAGTGGTCCATGGGCGTGTCATCACAAGGCTCTGTGACCTTTGTAACCACACTGCTCCATGAACTTTTCATCATAATTTTCTGAGAAACTTGTCATCACAATGCTCCATGTCTTTGTCAGAACAATGCTCCATGACCGTTGTCATCACAATGTGCCACGCGCATTTCATCACAACGGTCCACAACCTTGTCATTGCAATGCTCCATAAACCTTGTAATCACAATGATCCATGCACTTCTCATCAAAATGCTCTCTCACCAGAGATATCACAATGTTCCATCACTAGTCATCTAAATACACCTTCATCCTTGTAACCACAATGTTCCATGACACTGTCATCACAATGCTACATCACCTTATCATCACAATGTTCCATGACCCCTGCCATCACAATGTTCCATAAGCCCTGTCATCAAAATGCTCCATGACCCATTCCATCCCAAAGCTCCAAGACCCCTGCCATCACAATATTCTATAACACCTGCCATCAAAATGTTCCATTACACTTTTTATCAAATTGCTGCATGACCCGGTCATCAAAATGCTCCCTGCGCTTCTCATCAAAATGCTCCATGACTTGTCATCACAAAGCTCCAAGACCCTTGGCATCACAATGCTCCATGTCATTGTCATCACAATGCTCCATGAAACCTCTCATCACATTGCTCCATGCCCTTGTCATCACACAGGTCCATGACACTTGTCATCACAATGCTCGATGCCCTTCTCATCACAATGCTCCATGCCCTTGTCATTACAGTCCTGCATGACCCATGTATCACAGTGTTCTGTGCCCTTGTCATCACAAAGCTCCATGACGCATGTCATCAGAATGTTCCATGGCCTTCTCATAACAATGCTCCATGCCCATGTCATCACAATGCTCCAAGACCCTTGTCATCACAGTGCTCCATGCCACATTTCATCTCCATGCTCCATGAAATCTGTCATCACAATGCTCCGAGACCCTTGTAATCACAATGCTCCATGCCCCTTTTCATCTCAATGCTCCATGAACCCTGTCATCACAATGCACCATGCCCATCATCATAATGCTTCAGGCTATTGTCATCACAATGAAATCAATATTCTTCATGACCTCTGTCATCATAATGCTCCAAACCCTTGTGATCACAATGCTGCATAACACGTATCATCACAACACCCCATGACGCTCATCATCACAATTATCCATGGTCTTCTCATCACAATGCTCCATGATCTTTGTCATCACAATTCTCAATACACTTGTCATCACAATGCTCCCTGACACTTGTCGTCAGTATGCTCCTTGAAGCCTGTCATGACAAGTTTCCATGCATTTTTCATTACAATGATCCATGACCATTTCATCACAATGCTCCAAGGTCCCTGTAATCACAATGCTCCATGCCCTTGTCATCACAAAACTCCATGACGCATGTCATCAGAATGCTCCATGGACTTCTCATCACAGTGCTCTATGCCCTAGTCATAACAATGCTCCAAGACCCCTGTAATCACAATGCTCCATGCCCCTTTTCATCAGAATGCTCCATGAGACTTGCCATCACATGTCTCCATGGTCTTCTCATCACAATGTTCCAGGACCTTGACATCACCATGATCCATTCCCTTGTCATCACAATGCTCCATGACCCCTGTCATCACAATAATCCATGAACATTTACAGCCCAATGTTCCACGACCTTCTCATCACAATGCTCCATGGCCAATATCATCACAATGCTCCATGACCACTGTCATCACAACACTCCATGACACCTGACAACACAATGATCCAGGACTCTTGTCATCACAATGCTCCATTAACTTGTCGTCACAATGCTACATGACACCTGTCATCACAACTCTCCATGAACATTTTCAGCCCAGTGCTCCATGACCCTTGTCATCACAATGATCCATGCCCTTGTCATCCCAATGCTCCATGACCCCTGTATTCACAGTGCTCCTTGACGCTTGTCATCACAGTGCTCCATGACACATGTCATCACAATGCTCCATGCCTTTGTCAGCAAACTGCTACATGACCTTGTCATTACAATGCTCTATGCACTTGTCATCACAATACTCCATTTCCATTGTCATCACAATCCTCCATGAACTTTGGGATCACATTGCTTCATGCCCTTGTCATCACAATGCTCCATGCTCCTTGAAATCAAAATGATCCATGACCTCTGTCATCACAATGCTCCAAACCCTTGTGATCACAATGTTCCATAACACTTGTCATCACAACGCTCCATGATGCCTGTCATCACAATACTCCATGCCCTTTTCATCACAATGCTCCATGACCTTTGTCACCACAATTCTCAATACACTTGTCATCACAATGCTCCCTGACACTTGTCATCAGAATGCTCCTTGAACCCTGTCACGAAAAGGCTCCATTCCTTTTTCATCACAATGCCCCATGCCATTTTCATCACAATGCTCCATGCCATTGTCATCAAAATACTCCACAAGCTTGTCATCAGAATGCTCCATGACCCTTGTCATCACAATTCTCCATGCACTTGTCAGCACAATGCTCCCTGACCCTTGTCATCACAATGCTCCAAGCCATTGTCATCACAATGCTCCATTACCTTTGTCATCAGAATCCTCCCTGACACTTGGCATCACAATGCTCCATGCAATCCTCATCACAATGGGCCATTACATATGTGATCACAATGCTCCCTGACACCTGTCTTCACAATACGGCATGACCTGGTCATCACAATGCTCCATGCCCTTGTCATCACAGTGTGCCATTACAACTCTCATCGCAATACTCCATGAAAGTTATTAGACCAATGTTCCATGCCCTTGTCATCACAATGCTCCATGCCCTTGTTATCACAATGCTCCATGACCCCTGTCATCACAGAGCTCCGTGACTCCAGTCATCACAATGCTTCATGACCTTTGTCATCACAATGGTCCATGCACTCGTCATCAACAGTCTCTGTGACCTATTTAACCACAATGCTCCATGAACTTTTCATCACAATGCTCTTTGACCCTTGTCATCACAATGCTCTATGCCTTTCTCAGCACAATGCTCCATGACCCTTGTCATCACAATGCTCCATGCGCTTGTCAGCACAATGCTCCATGACACATGTCATCACAATGCACCATGCGCTTGTCATCACAGTGCTCCACAACATTGTCATCACAATGCTCCATAAAATTTGTCATCACAATGCTCCATGCACTTCTCATCAAAATGCTCTCTCACCACTGATATCACAATGCTACATCACTATTTGTCACAATACTCCCTCACCCCTGTCATCACAATGTTCCATGACTCCTGTCATCACAATGCTACATGCACTTATCATCACAATGTTCGATGATCCCTGAAATCACAATGTTCCATAACACCTGTCATCAAAATATTCCATGACACTTTTCATCAAATTGCTCCATGACCCTGTCATCAGAAAGCTCCCTGCCCTTCTCATCACAATGCACAACGCCCTTGCCATCAAAATGCTCCATGACCTTTGTCATCACAAAGATCCATGACCCTTGGCATCACAGTGCTCCATGTCATTGTCATCACAATGCTCCATGAACGATCTCATCACATTGCTCCATGCCCTTGTCTTCACATAGCTCCATGACACATGTCATCAGAATGCTCCATGGCCTTCTCATCACAATGCTCCATGCCCTTGCCATCACAATGCTCCATTACCCCTGACATAACAATGCTCCATGACCCCTGCCAACACGATGTTCCATGGCCTTGTCATCACAAGGCTCCATGACCCTTCTCATCACAATGCTCCAAGAACACTGTAATCACAATGTTCTATGCCCATTTTCATCTCAATGATCCATGAACCCTGTCATCACAATGCACTATGCCCATCATCATAATGCTTCATGCTATTGTCATAACAACGAAATCAAAATGTTCCATGACCTCTGTCATAACAATGCTCCAAACCCTTGTGATCACAATATTCCATAACTCTTGTCATCACAATGCCCCAGGATGCTCGTCATCACAATTATGCATGGTCTTCTCATCAAAATGCTCCATTACCTTCGTCATCACAATGCTCAATACACTTGTCATCAACATGCTCCCTGACACTTGTTGTCTGTATGCTCCTTGAACTTTGTCATGACAAGGCTCCATGCCTTTTACTTCACAATGATCCATGCCCTTTTCATCACAATGCTCCAAGTCCCATGTAATCACAATGGTCCATGCCATTGTCATCACAAAGCTCAATGACGCATGCCATCAGAATGCTCCTTGGTCTTCTCCTCACAATGCTCCATGCCCTTATCTTCACAATGTTCCAAGACCCCTGTAATCACAATGCTTCATTCCCATTTTAATCAGTATGCTCCATGAGACTTGTCATCACAAGGCTCCATGGTTTTGTCATCACAATGCTCCAGGACCTTGTCATCACAATGCTTCACGACCTTGTCATCAAAATTTTCAATGGCCCTTGTCATCATAATGCTCCAAACCCTAGTCATCACAATGCTCCATTATATTTGTCATCACAATCCTCCATTACATTTGGTATCACAAAGCTCCATGCCATTGTCATCGCCATGGACCATGACATATGTCATCACAATGCTCCCTGACACCTGTCTTCACAATACTCCATGACCTTATCATCACAATGCTCCATGCCCTTGTCATCACAATGCACCATTCCCAATCTTATCACAATAATCTATGAAACATGTCAGACCAATGATCCATGCCACTGTCATCACAATGCTCCATGCCCTTGTCATCACAATGCTCCATGACCCCTGTCATCACAATGCTCCGTGACTCCAGTCATCACAATGCTTCATAACGTTTGTCATCACAGTGGTCCATGGGCGTGTCATCACAAGGCTCTGTGACCTTTGTAACCACACTGCTCCATGAACTTTTCATCATAATTTTCTGAGAAACTTGTCATCACAATGCTCCATGTCTTTGTCAGAACAATGCTCCATGACCGTTGTCATCACAATGTGCCACGCGCATTTCATCACAACGGTCCACAACCTTGTCATTGCAATGCTCCATAAACCTTGTAATCACAATGATCCATGCACTTCTCATCAAAATGCTCTCTCACCAGAGATATCACAATGTTCCATCACTAGTCATCTAAATACACCTTCATCCTTGTAACCACAATGTTCCATGACACTGTCATCACAATGCTACATCACCTTATCATCACAATGTTCCATGACCCCTGCCATCACAATGTTCCATAAGCCCTGTCATCAAAATGCTCCATGACCCATTCCATCCCAAAGCTCCAAGACCCCTGCCATCACAATATTCTATAACACCTGCCATCAAAATGTTCCATTACACTTTTTATCAAATTGCTGCATGACCCGGTCATCAAAATGCTCCCTGCGCTTCTCATCAAAATGCTCCATGACTTGTCATCACAAAGCTCCAAGACCCTTGGCATCACAATGCTCCATGTCATTGTCATCACAATGCTCCATGAAACCTCTCATCACATTGCTCCATGCCCTTGTCATCACACAGGTCCATGACACTTGTCATCACAATGCTCGATGCCCTTCTCATCACAATGCTCCATGCCCTTGTCATTACAGTCCTGCATGACCCATGTATCACAGTGTTCTGTGCCCTTGTCATCACAAAGCTCCATGACGCATGTCATCAGAATGTTCCATGGCCTTCTCATAACAATGCTCCATGCCCATGTCATCACAATGCTCCAAGACCCTTGTCATCACAGTGCTCCATGCCACATTTCATCTCCATGCTCCATGAAATCTGTCATCACAATGCTCCGAGACCCTTGTAATCACAATGCTCCATGCCCCTTTTCATCTCAATGCTCCATGAACCCTGTCATCACAATGCACCATGCCCATCATCATAATGCTTCAGGCTATTGTCATCACAATGAAATCAATATTCTTCATGACCTCTGTCATCATAATGCTCCAAACCCTTGTGATCACAATGCTGCATAACACGTATCATCACAACACCCCATGACGCTCATCATCACAATTATCCATGGTCTTCTCATCACAATGCTCCATGATCTTTGTCATCACAATTCTCAATACACTTGTCATCACAATGCTCCCTGACACTTGTCGTCAGTATGCTCCTTGAAGCCTGTCATGACAAGTTTCCATGCATTTTTCATTACAATGATCCATGACCATTTCATCACAATGCTCCAAGGTCCCTGTAATCACAATGCTCCATGCCCTTGTCATCACAAAACTCCATGACGCATGTCATCAGAATGCTCCATGGACTTCTCATCACAGTGCTCTATGCCCTAGTCATAACAATGCTCCAAGACCCCTGTAATCACAATGCTCCATGCCCCTTTTCATCAGAATGCTCCATGAGACTTGCCATCACATGTCTCCATGGTCTTCTCATCACAATGTTCCAGGACCTTGACATCACCATGATCCATTCCCTTGTCATCACAATGCTCCATGACCCCTGTCATCACAATAATCCATGAACATTTACAGCCCAATGTTCCACGACCTTCTCATCACAATGCTCCATGGCCAATATCATCACAATGCTCCATGACCACTGTCATCACAACACTCCATGACACCTGACAACACAATGATCCAGGACTCTTGTCATCACAATGCTCCATTAACTTGTCGTCACAATGCTACATGACACCTGTCATCACAACTCTCCATGAACATTTTCAGCCCAGTGCTCCATGACCCTTGTCATCACAATGATCCATGCCCTTGTCATCCCAATGCTCCATGACCCCTGTATTCACAGTGCTCCTTGACGCTTGTCATCACAGTGCTCCATGACACATGTCATCACAATGCTCCATGCCTTTGTCAGCAAACTGCTACATGACCTTGTCATTACAATGCTCTATGCACTTGTCATCACAATACTCCATTTCCATTGTCATCACAATCCTCCATGAACTTTGGGATCACATTGCTTCATGCCCTTGTCATCACAATGCTCCATGCTCCTTGAAATCAAAATGATCCATGACCTCTGTCATCACAATGCTCCAAACCCTTGTGATCACAATGTTCCATAACACTTGTCATCACAACGCTCCATGATGCCTGTCATCACAATACTCCATGCCCTTTTCATCACAATGCTCCATGACATTTGTCACCACAATTCTCAATACACTTGTCATCACAATGCTCCCTGACACTTGTCATCAGAATGCTCCTTGAACCCTGTCACGAAAAGGCTCCATTCCTTTTTCATCACAATGCCCCATGCCATTTTCATCACAATGCTCCATGCCATTGTCATCAAAATACTCCACAAGCTTGTCATCAGAATGCTCCATGACCCTTGTCATCACAATTCTCCATGCACTTGTCAGCACAATGCTCCCTGACCCTTGTCATCACAATGCTCCAAGCCATTGTCATCACAATGCTCCATTACCTTTGTCATCAGAATCCTCCCTGACACTTGGCATCACAATGCTCCATGCAATCCTCATCACAATGGGCCATTACATATGTGATCACAATGCTCCCTGACACCTGTCTTCACAATACGGCATGACCTGGTCATCACAATGCTCCATGCCCTTGTCATCACAGTGTGCCATTACAACTCTCATCGCAATACTCCATGAAAGTTATTAGACCAATGTTCCATGCCCTTGTCATCACAATGCTCCATGCCCTTGTTATCACAATGCTCCATGACCCCTGTCATCACAGAGCTCCGTGACTCCAGTCATCACAATGCTTCATGACCTTTGTCATCACAATGGTCCATGCACTCGTCATCAACAGTCTCTGTGACCTATTTAACCACAATGCTCCATGAACTTTTCATCACAATGCTCTTTGACCCTTGTCATCACAATGCTCTATGCCTTTCTCAGCACAATGCTCCATGACCCTTGTCATCACAATGCTCCATGCGCTTGTCAGCACAATGCTCCATGACACATGTCATCACAATGCACCATGCGCTTGTCATCACAGTGCTCCACAACATTGTCATCACAATGCTCCATAAAATTTGTCATCACAATGCTCCATGCACTTCTCATCAAAATGCTCTCTCACCACTGATATCACAATGCTACATCACTATTTGTCACAATACTCCCTCACCCCTGTCATCACAATGTTCCATGACTCCTGTCATCACAATGCTACATGCACTTATCATCACAATGTTCGATGATCCCTGAAATCACAATGTTCCATAACACCTGTCATCAAAATATTCCATGACACTTTTCATCAAATTGCTCCATGACCCTGTCATCAGAAAGCTCCCTGCCCTTCTCATCACAATGCACAACGCCCTTGCCATCAAAATGCTCCATGACCTTTGTCATCACAAAGATCCATGACCCTTGGCATCACAGTGCTCCATGTCATTGTCATCACAATGCTCCATGAACGATCTCATCACATTGCTCCATGCCCTTGTCTTCACATAGCTCCATGACACATGTCATCAGAATGCTCCATGGCCTTCTCATCACAATGCTCCATGCCCTTGCCATCACAATGCTCCATTACCCCTGACATAACAATGCTCCATGACCCCTGCCAACACGATGTTCCATGGCCTTGTCATCACAAGGCTCCATGACCCTTCTCATCACAATGCTCCAAGAACACTGTAATCACAATGTTCTATGCCCATTTTCATCTCAATGATCCATGAACCCTGTCATCACAATGCACTATGCCCATCATCATAATGCTTCATGCTATTGTCATAACAACGAAATCAAAATGTTCCATGACCTCTGTCATAACAATGCTCCAAACCCTTGTGATCACAATATTCCATAACTCTTGTCATCACAATGCCCCAGGATGCTCGTCATCACAATTATGCATGGTCTTCTCATCAAAATGCTCCATTACCTTCGTCATCACAATGCTCAATACACTTGTCATCAACATGCTCCCTGACACTTGTTGTCTGTATGCTCCTTGAACTTTGTCATGACAAGGCTCCATGCCTTTTACTTCACAATGATCCATGCCCTTTTCATCACAATGCTCCAAGTCCCATGTAATCACAATGGTCCATGCCATTGTCATCACAAAGCTCAATGACGCATGCCATCAGAATGCTCCTTGGTCTTCTCCTCACAATGCTCCATGCCCTTATCTTCACAATGTTCCAAGACCCCTGTAATCACAATGCTTCATTCCCATTTTAATCAGTATGCTCCATGAGACTTGTCATCACAAGGCTCCATGGTTTTGTCATCACAATGCTCCAGGACCTTGTCATCACAATGCTTCACGACCTTGTCATCAAAATTTTCAATGGCCCTTGTCATCATAATGCTCCAAACCCTAGTCATCACAATGCTCCATTATATTTGTCATCACAATCCTCCATTACATTTGGTATCACAAAGCTCCATGCCATTGTCATCGCCATGGACCATGACATATGTCATCACAATGCTCCCTGACACCTGTCTTCACAATACTCCATGACCTTATCATCACAATGCTCCATGCCCTTGTCATCACAATGCACCATTCCCAATCTTATCACAATAATCTATGAAACATGTCAGACCAATGATCCATGCCACTGTCATCACAATGCTCCATGCCCTTGTCATCACAATGCTCCATGACCCCTGTCATCACAATGCTCCGTGACTCCAGTCATCACAATGCTTCATAACGTTTGTCATCACAGTGGTCCATGGGCGTGTCATCACAAGGCTCTGTGACCTTTGTAACCACACTGCTCCATGAACTTTTCATCATAATTTTCTGAGAAACTTGTCATCACAATGCTCCATGTCTTTGTCAGAACAATGCTCCATGACCGTTGTCATCACAATGTGCCACGCGCATTTCATCACAACGGTCCACAACCTTGTCATTGCAATGCTCCATAAACCTTGTAATCACAATGATCCATGCACTTCTCATCAAAATGCTCTCTCACCAGAGATATCACAATGTTCCATCACTAGTCATCTAAATACACCTTCATCCTTGTAACCACAATGTTCCATGACACTGTCATCACAATGCTACATCACCTTATCATCACAATGTTCCATGACCCCTGCCATCACAATGTTCCATAAGCCCTGTCATCAAAATGCTCCATGACCCATTCCATCCCAAAGCTCCAAGACCCCTGCCATCACAATATTCTATAACACCTGCCATCAAAATGTTCCATTACACTTTTTATCAAATTGCTGCATGACCCGGTCATCAAAATGCTCCCTGCGCTTCTCATCAAAATGCTCCATGACTTGTCATCACAAAGCTCCAAGACCCTTGGCATCACAATGCTCCATGTCATTGTCATCACAATGCTCCATGAAACCTCTCATCACATTGCTCCATGCCCTTGTCATCACACAGGTCCATGACACTTGTCATCACAATGCTCGATGCCCTTCTCATCACAATGCTCCATGCCCTTGTCATTACAGTCCTGCATGACCCATGTATCACAGTGTTCTGTGCCCTTGTCATCACAAAGCTCCATGACGCATGTCATCAGAATGTTCCATGGCCTTCTCATAACAATGCTCCATGCCCATGTCATCACAATGCTCCAAGACCCTTGTCATCACAGTGCTCCATGCCACATTTCATCTCCATGCTCCATGAAATCTGTCATCACAATGCTCCGAGACCCTTGTAATCACAATGCTCCATGCCCCTTTTCATCTCAATGCTCCATGAACCCTGTCATCACAATGCACCATGCCCATCATCATAATGCTTCAGGCTATTGTCATCACAATGAAATCAATATTCTTCATGACCTCTGTCATCATAATGCTCCAAACCCTTGTGATCACAATGCTGCATAACACGTATCATCACAACACCCCATGACGCTCATCATCACAATTATCCATGGTCTTCTCATCACAATGCTCCATGATCTTTGTCATCACAATTCTCAATACACTTGTCATCACAATGCTCCCTGACACTTGTCGTCAGTATGCTCCTTGAAGCCTGTCATGACAAGTTTCCATGCATTTTTCATTACAATGATCCATGACCATTTCATCACAATGCTCCAAGGTCCCTGTAATCACAATGCTCCATGCCCTTGTCATCACAAAACTCCATGACGCATGTCATCAGAATGCTCCATGGACTTCTCATCACAGTGCTCTATGCCCTAGTCATAACAATGCTCCAAGACCCCTGTAATCACAATGCTCCATGCCCCTTTTCATCAGAATGCTCCATGAGACTTGCCATCACATGTCTCCATGGTCTTCTCATCACAATGTTCCAGGACCTTGACATCACCATGATCCATTCCCTTGTCATCACAATGCTCCATGACCCCTGTCATCACAATAATCCATGAACATTTACAGCCCAATGTTCCACGACCTTCTCATCACAATGCTCCATGGCCAATATCATCACAATGCTCCATGACCACTGTCATCACAACACTCCATGACACCTGACAACACAATGATCCAGGACTCTTGTCATCACAATGCTCCATTAACTTGTCGTCACAATGCTACATGACACCTGTCATCACAACTCTCCATGAACATTTTCAGCCCAGTGCTCCATGACCCTTGTCATCACAATGATCCATGCCCTTGTCATCCCAATGCTCCATGACCCCTGTATTCACAGTGCTCCTTGACGCTTGTCATCACAGTGCTCCATGACACATGTCATCACAATGCTCCATGCCTTTGTCAGCAAACTGCTACATGACCTTGTCATTACAATGCTCTATGCACTTGTCATCACAATACTCCATTTCCATTGTCATCACAATCCTCCATGAACTTTGGGATCACATTGCTTCATGCCCTTGTCATCACAATGCTCCATGCTCCTTGAAATCAAAATGATCCATGACCTCTGTCATCACAATGCTCCAAACCCTTGTGATCACAATGTTCCATAACACTTGTCATCACAACGCTCCATGATGCCTGTCATCACAATACTCCATGCACTTTTCATCACAATGCTCCATGACCTTTGTCACCACAATTCTCAATACACTTGTCATCACAATGCTCCCTGACACTTGTCATCAGAATGCTCCTTGAACCCTGTCACGAAAAGGCTCCATTCCTTTTTCATCACAATGCCCCATGCCATTTTCATCACAATGCTCCATGCCATTGTCATCAAAATACTCCACAAGCTTGTCATCAGAATGCTCCATGACCCTTGTCATCACAATTCTCCATGCACTTGTCAGCACAATGCTCCCTGACCCTTGTCATCACAATGCTCCAAGCCATTGTCATCACAATGCTCCATTACCTTTGTCATCAGAATCCTCCCTGACACTTGGCATCACAATGCTCCATGCAATCCTCATCACAATGGGCCATTACATATGTGATCACAATGCTCCCTGACACCTGTCTTCACAATACGGCATGACCTGGTCATCACAATGCTCCATGCCCTTGTCATCACAGTGTGCCATTACAACTCTCATCGCAATACTCCATGAAAGTTATTAGACCAATGTTCCATGCCCTTGTCATCACAATGCTCCATGCCCTTGTTATCACAATGCTCCATGACCCCTGTCATCACAGAGCTCCGTGACTCCAGTCATCACAATGCTTCATGACCTTTGTCATCACAATGGTCCATGCACTCGTCATCAACAGTCTCTGTGACCTATTTAACCACAATGCTCCATGAACTTTTCATCACAATGCTCTTTGACCCTTGTCATCACAATGCTCTATGCCTTTCTCAGCACAATGCTCCATGACCCTTGTCATCACAATGCTCCATGCGCTTGTCAGCACAATGCTCCATGACACATGTCATCACAATGCACCATGCGCTTGTCATCACAGTGCTCCACAACATTGTCATCACAATGCTCCATAAAATTTGTCATCACAATGCTCCATGCACTTCTCATCAAAATGCTCTCTCACCACTGATATCACAATGCTACATCACTATTTGTCACAATACTCCCTCACCCCTGTCATCACAATGTTCCATGACTCCTGTCATCACAATGCTACATGCACTTATCATCACAATGTTCGATGATCCCTGAAATCACAATGTTCCATAACACCTGTCATCAAAATATTCCATGACACTTTTCATCAAATTGCTCCATGACCCTGTCATCAGAAAGCTCCCTGCCCTTCTCATCACAATGCACAACGCCCTTGCCATCAAAATGCTCCATGACCTTTGTCATCACAAAGATCCATGACCCTTGGCATCACAGTGCTCCATGTCATTGTCATCACAATGCTCCATGAACGATCTCATCACATTGCTCCATGCCCTTGTCTTCACATAGCTCCATGACACATGTCATCAGAATGCTCCATGGCCTTCTCATCACAATGCTCCATGCCCTTGCCATCACAATGCTCCATTACCCCTGACATAACAATGCTCCATGACCCCTGCCAACACGATGTTCCATGGCCTTGTCATCACAAGGCTTCATGACCCTTCTCATCACAATGCTCCAAGAACACTGTAATCACAATGTTCTATGCCCATTTTCATCTCAATGATCCATGAACCCTGTCATCACAATGCACTATGCCCATCATCATAATGCTTCATGCTATTGTCATAACAACGAAATCAAAATGTTCCATGACCTCTGTCATAACAATGCTCCAAACCCTTGTGATCACAATATTCCATAACTCTTGTCATCACAATGCCCCAGGATGCTCGTCATCACAATTATGCATGGTCTTCTCATCAAAATGCTCCATTACCTTCGTCATCACAATGCTCAATACACTTGTCATCAACATGCTCCCTGACACTTGTTGTCTGTATGCTCCTTGAACTTTGTCATGACAAGGCTCCATGCCTTTTACTTCACAATGATCCATGCCCTTTTCATCACAATGCTCCAAGTCCCATGTAATCACAATGGTCCATGCCATTGTCATCACAAAGCTCAATGACGCATGCCATCAGAATGCTCCTTGGTCTTCTCCTCACAATGCTCCATGCCCTTATCTTCACAATGTTCCAAGACCCCTGTAATCACAATGCTTCATTCCCATTTTAATCAGTATGCTCCATGAGACTTGTCATCACAAGGCTCCATGGTTTTGTCATCACAATGCTCCAGGACCTTGTCATCACAATGCTTCACGACCTTGTCATCAAAATTTTCAATGGCCCTTGTCATCATAATGCTCCAAACCCTAGTCATCACAATGCTCCATTATATTTGTCATCACAATCCTCCATTACATTTGGTATCACAAAGCTCCATGCCATTGTCATCGCCATGGACCATGACATATGTCATCACAATGCTCCCTGACACCTGTCTTCACAATACTCCATGACCTTATCATCACAATGCTCCATGCCCTTGTCATCACAATGCACCATTCCCAATCTTATCACAATAATCTATGAAACATGTCAGACCAATGATCCATGCCACTGTCATCACAATGCTCCATGCCCTTGTCATCACAATGCTCCATGACCCCTGTCATCACAATGCTCCGTGACTCCAGTCATCACAATGCTTCATAACGTTTGTCATCACAGTGGTCCATGGGCGTGTCATCACAAGGCTCTGTGACCTTTGTAACCACACTGCTCCATGAACTTTTCATCATAATTTTCTGAGAAACTTGTCATCACAATGCTCCATGTCTTTGTCAGAACAATGCTCCATGACCGTTGTCATCACAATGTGCCACGCGCATTTCATCACAACGGTCCACAACCTTGTCATTGCAATGCTCCATAAACCTTGTAATCACAATGATCCATGCACTTCTCATCAAAATGCTCTCTCACCAGAGATATCACAATGTTCCATCACTAGTCATCTAAATACACCTTCATCCTTGTAACCACAATGTTCCATGACACTGTCATCACAATGCTACATCACCTTATCATCACAATGTTCCATGACCCCTGCCATCACAATGTTCCATAAGCCCTGTCATCAAAATGCTCCATGACCCATTCCATCCCAAAGCTCCAAGACCCCTGCCATCACAATATTCTATAACACCTGCCATCAAAATGTTCCATTACACTTTTTATCAAATTGCTGCATGACCCGGTCATCAAAATGCTCCCTGCGCTTCTCATCAAAATGCTCCATGACTTGTCATCACAAAGCTCCAAGACCCTTGGCATCACAATGCTCCATGTCATTGTCATCACAATGCTCCATGAAACCTCTCATCACATTGCTCCATGCCCTTGTCATCACACAGGTCCATGACACTTGTCATCACAATGCTCGATGCCCTTCTCATCACAATGCTCCATGCCCTTGTCATTACAGTCCTGCATGACCCATGTATCACAGTGTTCTGTGCCCTTGTCATCACAATGCTCCATGCCCACTCTCATCACAATAATCCATGAAACATTTCAGACCAAAGTTCCATACCCTTCTCATCACAATGCTCCATTACCCCTGTCATAACAATGCACCATGACACCTGCCATCACAATGATCCACGGCCTAGTCATCACAAGGTTCCATGATAATTCTCATCACAATGCTCAAGACCCCTGATATCACAATGCTCCATGCCCTTGTCATCACAAAGCTCCATGACGCATGTCATCAGAATGTTCCATGGCCTTCTCATCACAATGCTCCATGACCTTGTCATCACAATGCTCCAAGACCCTTGTCATCACAATGTTCCGTGCCCCATTTCATCTCAATGCTCCATGAAATCTGTCATCACAATGCTCCAAGACCCTTGTAATCACAATTCTCCATGCCCCTTTTCATCTCAATGCTCAATGAACCCTGTCATCACAATGCACCATGCCCATCATCATAATGCTTCAGGCTATTGTCATCACAATGAAATCAATATTCTCCATGACCTCTGTCATCATAATGCTCCAAACCCTTGTGATCACAATGCTGCATAACACGTATCATCACAACACCCCATGACGCTCATCATCACAAATATCCATGGTCTTCTCATCACAAAGCTCCATGATCTTTGTCATCACAATTCTCAATACACTTGTCATCACAATGCTCCCTGACACTTGTCGTCAGTATGCTCCTTGAACCCTGTCATGACAAGTTTCCATGCATTTTTCATTACAATGATCCATGACCATTTCAACACAATGCTCCAAGGTCCCTGTAATCACAATGCTCCATGCCCTTGTCATCACAAAACTGCATGACGCATGTCATCAGAATGCTCCATGGACTTCACATCACAGTGCTCTATGCCCTAGTCATAACAATGCTCCAAGACCCCTGTAATCACAATGCTCCATGCCCCTTTTCATCAGAATGCTCCATGAGACTTGCCATCACAAGTCTCCATGGTCTTCTCATCACAATGTTCCAGGACCTTGACATCACCATGATCCATTCCCTTGTCATCACAATGCTCCATGACACCTGTCATCACAATAATCCATGAACATTTTCAGCCAAATGCTCCACGACCTTCTCATCACAATGCTCCATTGCCAATATCATCACAATGCTCCATGACCCCTGTCATCACAATGCTCCGTGACTCCAGTCATCACAATGCTTCATGACCTTTGTCATCACAATGGTCCATGCCCTCGACATCAACAGTCTCTGTGACCTTTTTAACCACAATGCTCCATGAATTATTCATCACAATTCTCTTTGACCCTTGTCATCACAGTGCTCTATGTCTTTCTCAGCACAATGCTCCATGACCCTTGTCATCACAATGCTCCTTGCGCTTGGCAGCACAATGCTCCATGACACATGTCATCACAATGCACCGTGCGCTTGTCATCACAGTGCTCCACAACATTGTCATCACAATGCTCCATAAAATTTGTCATCACAATGCTCCATGCACTTCTCATCAAAATGCTCTCTCACCACTGATATCACAATGCTACATCACTATTTGTCACAATACACCCTCACCACTGTCATCACAAAGTTCCATGACACCTGTCATCACAATGCTACATGCACTTATCATCACAATGTTCGATGACCCCTAAAATCACAATGTTCCATAACACCTGTCATCAAAATGTTCCATGACACTTTTCATCAAATTGCTCCATGACCCTGTCATCAGAATTTTCCGTGCCCTTCTCATCACAATGCACAACGTCCTTGCCATCAAAATGCTCCATGACCTTTGTCATCACAAAGATCTATGAAACTTGGCATCACAATGCTCCATGTCATTGTCATCACAATGCTCCATTACCCCTGTCATAACAATGCTCCATGACCCCTGCCATCACGATGTTCCATGGCCTTGTCATCACAAGGCTCCATGACCCTTCTCATCACAATGCTCCAAGAACACTGTAATCACAATGCTCTATACCCCTTTTCATCACATTGATCCATGAACCCTGTCATCACAATGCACCATGCCCATCATCATAATGCTTCATGCTATTGTCATAACAACGAAATCAAAATGTTCCATGACCTCTCTCATAACAATCCTCCAAACCCTTGTGATCACAATATTCCATAACTCTTGTCATCACAATGCCCCAGGATGCTCGTCATCACAGTTATCCATGGTCTTCTCATCACAATGCTCCATGACCTTCGTCATCACAATGCTCAATACACTTGTCATCAACATGCTCCCTGACACTTGTTGTCTGTATGCCCCTTGAACCCTGTCATGACAAGGCTCCATGCCTTTTTCATCACAATGATCCATGCCCTTTTCATCACAATGCTCCAAGTCCCATGTAATCACAATGGTCCATGCCATTGTCATCACAAAGCTCAATGACGCATGCCATCAGAATGATCCTTGGTCTTCTCCTCACAATGCTCCATGCCCTTGTCTTCACAATGTTCCAAGACCCCTGTAATCACAATGCTCCATTCCCATTTTAATCAGTATGCTCCTTGAGACTTGTCATCATAAGGCTCCATGGTTTTTTCATCACAATGCTCCAGGACCTTGTCATCACAATGCTTCACGACCTTGTCATCAAAATTTTCAATGGCCCTTGTCATCATAATGCTCCAAACGCTAATCATCACAATGCTCCATTATATTTGTCATCACAATCCTCCATTACATTTGGTATCACAAAGCTCCATGCCATTGTCTTCGCCAGGGACCCTGACATATGTCATCACAATGCTCCCTGACACATGTCTTCACAATACTCCCTGACCTTATCATCACAATGCTCCATGCCCTTGTCATCACAATGCACCATGCCCACTCTCATCACAATAATCTATGAAACTTGTCAGACCAATGCTCCATGCCACTGTCATCACAATGTTCCATGCCCTTGTCATCACAATGCTCCATGACCCCTGTCATCACAATGCTCCGTGACTCCAGTCATCACAATGCTTCATAACGTTTGTCATCAAAATGGTCCATGCCCGCCTCATCACAAGGCTCTGTGACACTTTTAACCACAATGATCCATGAACTTTTCATCACAATGCACTTTGACCCTTGTCATCACAATGCTCCATGTCTTTCTCAGAACAATGCTCCATGACCATTGTCATCACAATGTGCCACGCGCATTTCATCACAACGATCCATACCTTGTCATTGCAATGATCCATAAACCTTGTAATCACAATGGTCCATGCACTTCTCATCAAAATGCTCTCTCACCAGAGATATCACAATATTCCATCACTAGTCATCACAATACACCCTCATCCTTTTAATCACAATGTTCCATGACACTGTCATCACAATGCTACATCCCCTTATCATCACAATGTTCCATGACCCCTGCCATCACAATGTTCCATAAGCCCTGTCATCAAAATGCTCCATGACCCATTCCATCCCAAAGCTCCAAGACCCCTGCCATCACAATATTCTATAACACCTGCCATCAAAATGTTCCCTTACACTTTTTATCAAATTGCTGCATGACCCGGTCATCAAAATGCTCCCTGCCCTTCTAATCAAAATGCTCCATGACATGTCATCACAAAGCTCCAAGACCCTTGGCATCACAATGCTCCATGTCATTGTCATCACAATGCTCCATGAACCCTCTCATCACATTGCTCCATGCCCTTGTCATCACAAAGCTTCATGACACTTGTCATCACAATGCTCGATGCCCTTCTCATCACAATGCTCCATGCCCTTGTCATTACAGTCCTGCATGACCCATGTATCACAGTGTTCCGTGCCCTTGTCATCACAATGCTCCATGCCCACTCGCATCACAATAATCCATGAAACATTTCAGAACAAAGTTCCATACCCTTCTCATCACAATGCTCCATTACCCCTGTCATAACAATGCACCATGACACCTGCCATCACAATGATCCACTGCCTAGTCATCACAAGGTTCCATGATAATTCTCATCACAATGCTCAAGACCCCTGATATCACAATGCTCCATGCCCTTGTCATCACAAAAGTCCATGACGCATGTCATCAGAATGTTCCATGGCCTTCTCATCACAATGCTCCATGCCCTTGTCATCACAATGCTCCAAGACCCTTGTAATCACAATGCTGCATGCCCCTTTTCATCTCAATGCACCATGAACCCTGTCATCACAATGGACCATGCCCAACATCATAATGTTTCAGGCTATTGTCATCACAATGAAATCAATATTCTGCATGACCTCTGTCATCATAATGCTCCAAACCCTTGTGATCACAATGTTGCATAACACGTATCATCACAACACCCCATGACGCTCATCATCACAATTATCCATGGTCTTCTCATCACAATGCTCCATGATCTTTGTCATCACAATGCTCTATACCTTTCGCAGCACAATGCTCCATGACACTTGTCATTACAATGATCCATGCCCTTGTCATCCCAATGCTCCATGACCCCTGTAATCACAATGCTCCTTGACGCTTGTCATCACAGTGCTCCATGACACATGTCATCACAATGCTCCATGCCTTTGTCAGCAAAATGCTACATGACCTTGTCATTACAGTGCTCTATGCGCTTGTCATCAGAATACTCCATTTCCATTGTCATCACAATCCTCCCTGAACTTTGGGATCACATTGCTTCATGTCCTTGTCATCACAATGCTCCATGCTCCTTGAAATCAAAATGATCCATGACCTCTATCATCACAATGCTCAAAACCCTTGTGATCACCATGTTCCATAACACTTTTCATCACAAAGCTCCATGATGCCTGTCATCACAATACTCCATGCCCTTTTCATCACAATGCTCCATGACCTTTGTCACCACAATTCTCAATACACTTGTCATCACAATGCTCCCTGACACTTGTCATCAGAATGCTCCTTGAACCCTGTCACGAAAAGGCTCCATGCCTTTTTCATCACAATGCGCCATGCCATTTTCATCACAATGCTCCATGCCATTGTCATCAAAATACTCCACAAGCTTGTCATCAGAATGCTCCATGACCCTTGCCATCACAATTCTCCATGCACTTGTCAGCACAATGCTCCCTGACCTTTGTCATCAAAATGCTCCAAGCCATTGTCATCACAATGCTCCATTACCTTTGTCATCAGAATCCTAGCTGACACTTGGCATCACAATGCTCCATGCCATCCTCATCACAATGGGCCATTACATATGTGATCACAATGCTCCCTGACACCTGTCTTCACAATACGGCATGACCTGGTCATCAAAATGCTCCATGCCCTTGTCATCACAGTGTGCCATTCCAACTCTCATCGCAATACTCCATGAAAGTTATAAGAACAATGTTCCATGCCCTTGTCATCACAATGCTCCATGCCCTTGTTATCACAATGCTCCATGACCCCACTCATCACAATGCTCCGTGACTCCAGTCATCCCAATGCTTCTTGACCTTTGTCCTCACAATGGTCCATGCCCTCGTCATCAACAGTCTCTGTGACCTTTTTAACCCCAATGCTCCATGAACTTTTCATCACAATGCTCTTTGACCCTTGTCATCACAATGCTCTATGCCTTTCTCAGCACAATGCTCCATGACCCTTGTCATCACAATGCTCCATGCGCTTGTCAGCACAATGCTCCATGACGCATGTCATCACAATGCACCATGCGCTTGTCATCACAGTGCTCCACAACATTGTCATCACAATGCTCCATAAAATTTGTCATCACAATGCTCCATGCACTTCTCATCAAAATGCTCTCTCACCACTGATATCACAATGCTACATCATTATTTGTCACAATACTCCCTCACCCCTGTCATCACAATGTTCCATGACACTTTTCATCAAATTGCTCCATGACCCTGTCATCAGAATGCTCCCTGCCCTTCTCATCACAATGCACAACGCCCTTGCCCTCAAAATGCTCCATGAACTTGTCATCACAAAAATCCATGACACTTGGCATCACAATGCTCCATGTCATTGTCATCACAATGCTCCATGAACGCTCTCATCACGTTGCTCCATGCCCCTGTCTTCACATAGCTCCATGACACGTGTCATCAGAATGCTCCATGGCCTTCTCATCACAATGTTCCAAGCCCTTGCCATCACAAAGCTCCATTACACCTGTCATAACAATCCTCCATGACCCATGCCATCACGATGTTCCATGGCCTTGTCATCACAAGGCTCCATGACCCTTCTCATCACAATGTTCCAAGAACACTGTAATCACAATGCTCTATGCCCCTTTTCATCTCAATGATCCATGAACCCTGTCATCACAATGCACCATGCCCATCATCATAATGCTTCATGCTATTGTCATCACAACGAAATCAAAATGTTCCATGACCTCTGTCATAACAATGCTCCAAAACCTTGTGATCACAATATTCCATAACACTTGTCATCACAATGCCCCAGGATGCTCGTCTTCACAATTATCCATCGCATTCTCATCACAATGCTCCATGACCTTCGTCATCACAATGCTCAATACACTTGTCATCAACATGCTCCCTGACACTTGTTGTCTGTATGCTCCTTGAACCCTGTCATGACAAGGCTCCATGCCTTTTTCATCACAATGATCCATGCCCTTTTCATCACAATGCTCCAAGTCCCATGTAATCACAATGGTCCATGCCATTGTCATCACAAAGCTCAATGACGCATGCCATCAGAATGCTGCTTGATCTTCTCCTCACAATGCTCCATGCCCTTGTCTTCACAGTGTTCCATGACCCCTGTAATCACAATGCTCCTTTCCCCTTTTAATCAGTATGCTCCATGAGACTTGTCATCACAAGGCTCCATGGTTTTGTCATCACAATGCTCCAGGACCTTGTCATCACAATGCTTCACGACCTTGTCATCAAAATTTTCAATGGCCCTTGTCATCATAATGCTCCAAACCCTAATCATCACAATGCTCCATTATATTTGTCATCACAATCCTCCATTACATTTGGTATCACACAGCTCCATGCTATTGTCATCGCCATGGACCATGACATATGTCATCACAATGCTCCCTGACACCTGTCTTCACAATACTCCATTAACTTATCATCACAATGCTCCATGCCCTTGTCATCACAATGCACCATTCCCACTCTCATCACAATAATCTATGAAACGTGTCAGACCAATGCTCCATGCCACTGTCATCAGAATGCTCCATGGCCTTCTCATCACAATGCTCCAAGCCCTTGCCACCACAATGCTCCATTACCCCTTTCATAACCATGCTCCATGACCCCTGCCATCACGATGTTCCATGGCCTTGTCATCACAAGGCTCCTTGACCCTTCTCATCACAATGCTCCAAGAACACTGTAATCATAATGCTCTATGCCCCTTTTCATCTCAATGATCCATGAACCCTGTCATCACAATGCACTATGCCCATCATCATAATGCTTCATGCTATTGTCATAACAACGAAATCAAAATGTTCCAAGACCTCTGTCATAACAATGCTCCAAACCCTTGTATTCACAATATTCCATAACACTTGTCATCACAATGCCCCAAGATGCTCGTCATCACAATTATCCATGGTCTTCTCATCACAATGCTCCATGACCTTCGTCATCACAATGCTCAATACACTTGTCATCAACATGCTCCCTGACACTTGTTGTCTGTATGCTCCTTGAACCCTGTCATGACAAGGTTCCATGCCTTTTTCATCACAATGATCCATGCACTTTTAATCACAATGCTCCAAGTCCCATGTAATCACAATGGTCCGTGCCATTGTCATCACATAGCTCAATGACGCATGCCATCAGAATGCTCCTTGATCTTCTCCTCACAATGCTCCATGCCCTTGTCTTCACAGTGTTCCAAGACCCCTGTAATCACAATGCTCCATTCCCCTTTTAATCAGTATGCTCCATGAGACTTGTCATCATAAGGCTCCATGGTTTTTTCATCACAATGCTCCAGGACCTTGTCATCACAATGCTTCACGAACTTGTCATCAAAATTTTCAATGGCCCTTGTCATCATAATGCTCCAAACCCTAATCATCACAATGCTCCATTATATTTGTCATCACAATCCTCCATTACATTTGGTATCACAATGCTCCATGCCATTGTCATCGCCATGGACCATGACATATGTCATCACAATGCTCCCTGACACCTGTCTTCACAATACTCCATGACCTTATCATCACAATGCTCCATGCCCTTGTCATCACAATGCACAATTCCCACTCTCATCACAATAATCTATGAAACTTGTCAGACAAATGCTCCATGCCACTGTCATCACAATGCTCCATGCCCTTGTCATCACAATGCTCCATGACCCCTGTCATCACAGTGCTCCGTGACTGCAGTCATCCCAATGCTTCATGACTTTTGTCATCACAATGGTCCATGCCCTCGTCATCAACAGTCTCTGTGACCTTTTTAACCACAATGCTCCATGAACTTTTCATCACAATGCTCTTTGACCCTTGTCATCACAATGCTCTATGCCTTTTTCAGCACAATGCTCCATGACCCTTGTCATCACAATGCTCCAAGCGCTTGTCATCATAATGCTCCATGACACATGTCATCACAGTGCACCATGCGCTTGTCATCACAGTGCTCCACAACATTGTCATCACAATGCTCCATAAAATTTGTCATCACAATGCTCCATGCATTTCTCAAAATGCTCTCTCACCACTGATATCACAATGCTACATCACTATTTGTCACAATACTCCCTCACCCCTGTCATCACAATGTTCCATGGCTCCTGTCATCACAATGCTACATGCACTTATCATCACAATGTTCGATGATCCCTAAAATCACAATGTTCCATAACACCTGTCATCAAAATGTTCCATGACACTTTTCATCAAATTACTCCATGACCCTGTCATCAGAATGCTCCCTGCCCTTCTCATCACAATGCACAACGCCCTTGCCATCAAAATGCTCCATGACCTGTGTCATCAAAAAGATCCATGACCCTTGGCATCACAATGCTCCATGTCATTGTCATCACAATGCTCCATGAACGCTCTCAACACATTGCTCCATGCCCTTGTCTTCACATAGCTCCATGACACATGTCATCAGAATGCTCCATGGCCTTCTCATCACAATGCTCCAAGCCCTTGCCATCACAATGCTCCACTACCCCTGTCATAACAATGCTCCATGACCCCTGCCATCACAATGCTCCAAGAACACTGTAATCACAATGCTCTATGCCCCTTTTCATCTCAATGATCCATGAACCCTGTCATCACAATGCACTATGCCCATCATCATAATGCTTCATAACGTTTGTCATCACAATGGTCCATGCCCGCGTCATCACAAGGCTCTGTGACCTTTGTAACCACAATGCTCCATGAACTTTTCATCACAATTCTCTGAGAAACTTGTCATCACAATGCTCCATGTATTTGTCAGAACAATCTTCCATGACCATTGTCATCACAATGTGCCACGCGCATTTCATCACAACGTTCCAAACCTTGTCATTGCAATGCTCCATAAACCTTGTAATCACAATGGTCCATGCACTTCTCATCAAAATGCTCTCTCACCAGAGATATGACAATGTTCCATCACTAGTCATCACAATACACCCTCATCCTTGTAATCACAATGTTCATGACACTGTCATCACAATGCTACATCACCTTATCATCACAATGTTCCATGACCCCTGCCATCACAATGTTCCATAAGCCCTGTCATCAAAATGCTCCATGACCCTTTCCATCCCAAAGCTCCAAGACCACTGCCATCACAATGTTCTATAACCCCTGGCATCAAAATATTCCATTACACTTTTTATCAAATTGCTGCATGACCCGGTCATCAAAATGCTCCCTGCCCTTCTCATCAAAATGCTCCATGACTTGTCATCACAAAGCTCCAAGACCCTTGGCATCACAATGCTCCATGTCATTGTCATCACAATGCTCCATGAACCCTCTCATCACATTGCTCCATGCCCTTGTCATCACACAGCTCCATGACACTTGTCATCACAATGCTCGATGCCCTTCTCATCACAATGCTCCATTCCCTTGTCATTACAGTCCTGCATGACCCATGTATCACAGTGTTCCGTGCCCTGGTCATCACAATGCTCCATGCCCACTCTCATCACAATAATCCATGAAACATTTCAGACCAAAGTTCCATACCCTTCTCATCACAATGATCCATTACCCCTGTCATAACAATGCACCATGACATCTGGCATCACAATGTTCCACGGCCTAGTCATCACAAGGTTCCATGATAATTCTCATCACAATGCTCAAGACCCCTGATATCACAATGCTCCATGCCCTTGTCATCACAAAGCTCCATGACACATGTCATCAGGATGTTCGATGGCCTTCTCATCACAATGCTCCATGCCCTTGTCATCAAAATGCTCCAAGACCCTTGTCATCACAATGCTCCATGCCCCATTTCATCTCAATGCTCCATGAAATCTGTCATCACAATGCTCCAAGACCCTTGTCATCACAATGCTCCATGCCCCTTTTCATCTCAATGCTCCATGAACCCTGTCATCATAATGCACCATGCCCATCATCATAATGCTTCAGGCTATTGTCATCACAATGAAATCAATATTCTGCATGACCTCTGTCATCATAATGCTCCAAACCCTTGTGATCACAATGTTGCATAACACGTATCATCACAACACCCCATGACGCTCATCATCACTATTATCCATGGTCTTCTCATCACAATGCTCCATGATCTTTGTCATCACAATGCTCAATACATTTGTCATCACAATGCTCACTGACCCTTGTCGTCAGTATGTTCCTTGAACCCTGTCATGACAAGTTTCCATGCATTTTTCATCACAATGATTCATGACCATTTCA
This sequence comes from Mesoplodon densirostris, assembly GCF_025265405.1. Lineage (NCBI taxonomy): Eukaryota > Metazoa > Chordata > Mammalia > Artiodactyla > Ziphiidae > Mesoplodon > Mesoplodon densirostris. The sequence goes on along the minus strand of NW_026778195.1, from coordinate 7,159,046 downwards.
TCACAATGCTCCAAGGTCCCTGTAATAACAATGCTCCATGCCCTTTTCATCACAAACCTCCATGATGCATGTCATCAGAATGCTCCATGGCCTTCTCATCACAATGCTCTATGCCCTAGTCATAACAATGCTCCAAGACCCATGTAATCACAATGCTCCATGCCCCTTTTCATCAGAATGCTCCATGAGACTTGCCATCACAAGTCTCCATGGTCTTCTCATCACAATGTTCCAGGACCTTGACATCACAATGATGCATTCCCTTGTCATCACAATGCTCCATGACCCCTGTCATCACAATAATCCATGAACATTTCCAGCCCAATGCTCCACGACCTTCTCATCACAATGCTCCATTGCCAATATCATCACAATGCTCCATGACCACTGTCATCACAACAATCCATGACACCTGACCACACAATGATCCAGGACTCTTGTCATCACAATGCTCCATTAACTTGTCGTCACAATGCTACATGACACCTGTCATCACATCTCTCCATGAACATTTTCAGCACAGTGCTCCATGACACTTGTCATCACAATGATCCATGCCATTGTCATCCCAATGCTCCATGACCCCTGTATTCACAATGATCCTTGATTCTTGTCATCACTGTGCTCCATGACACATGTCATCACAATGGTCCATGCCCTCGTCATCAACAGTCTCTGTGACCATTTTAACCACAATGCTCCATGAACATTTCATCACAATGTTCTTTGACCCTTGTCATCACAATGCTCTATGCCTTTCTCAGCACAATGATCCATGACCCTTGTCATCACAATGCTCCATTAGCTTGTCAGCACAATGCTCCATGACACATGTCATCACAATGCAACATGCACTTGTCATCACAGTGCTCCACAACATTGTCATCACAATGCTCCATAAAATTTGTCATCACAATGCTCCCTGCACTTCTCATCAAAATGCTCTCTAACCACTGATATCACAATGCTACATCACTATTTGTCATAATACTCCCTCACCCCTGTCATCACAATGTTCCATGACTCCTGTCATCACATTGCTACATGCACTTATCATCACAATATTCGATGATCCCTGAAATCACAATGTTCCATTACACTTGTCATCAAAATATTCCATGACACTTTTCATCATATTGCTCCATGACCCTGTCATCACAATGCTCCCTGCCTTTCTCCTCACAATGTACAACGCCCTTGCCATCAAAATGCTCCATGACCTTTGTCATCACAAAGATCCATGACCCTTGGCATCACAATGCTCCATTTCATTGTCATCACAATGTTCCATGAAATCTCTCATCATATTGCTCCTTGCCCTTGTCTTCACATAGCTCCATGACACATGTCATCAGAATGCTCCATGGCCTTCTCATCACAATGCTCCATGCCCTTGCCATCACAATGCTCCATTACCCCTGTCATAACAATGCTCCATGACCCCTTCCATCACGATGTACCTTGGCCTTGTCATCACAAGGCTCCATGACCCTTCTCATCACAATGCTCCAAGAACAATGTAATCACAATGCTATATGCCCCTTTTCATCTCAATGATCCATGAACCCTGTCATCACAAGGCACCATGCCCATCATCATAATGCTTCATGCTATTGTCATTAGAACGAAATCAAAATGTTCCCTGACCACTGTCATAACAATGCTCCAAACCCTTGTGATCACAATATTCCATAACACTTGTCATCACAATGCCCCATGACGCTCGTCATCACAATTATCCATGGTCTTCTCATGACAATGCTCCAAGACCTTGGTCATCACAATGCTCAATACTCTTGTCATCAACATGCTCCCTGACACTTGTTGTCTGTATGCTCCTTGAACCCTGTCATGACAAGGCTCCATGCCTTTTTCATCACAATGATCCATGACCTTTTCTTCACAATGCTCCAAGTCCCATGTAATCACAATGGTCCATGCCATTGTCATCACAAAGCTCAATGACGCATGCCATCAGAATGCTTCTTGGTCTTCTCCTCACAATGCTCCATGCCCTTGTCTTCACAATGTTCCAAGACACCTGTAATCACAATGTTCCATTCCCCTTTTAATCAGTATGCTCCATGAGACTTGTCATCACAAGGTTCCATGGTTTTGTCATCACAATGCTCCAGGACCTTGTCATCACAATGCTTCACGACCTTGTCATCAAAATTTTCAATGGCCCTTGTCATCATAATGCTCCAAACCCTAATCATCACAATGCTCCATTATATTTGTCATCACAATCCTCCATTACATTTGGTATCACAAAGCTCCATGCCATTGTCATCGCCAGGGACCCTGACATATGTCATCACAATCCTCCCTGACACCTGTCTTCACAATACTCCATGACCTTATCATCACAATGCTCCATGCCCTTGTCTTCACAATGCACCATTCCCACTCTCATCACAATAATCTATGAAACTTGTCAGACCAATGCTCCATGCCACTGTCATCACAATGCTCCATGCCCTTGTCATCACAATGCTCCATGACCCCTGTCATCACAATGCTCCGTGACTCCAGTTATCACAATGCATCATAACGTTTGTCATCACAATGGTCCATGCCCGCGTCATCACAAGGCTCTGTGACCTTTGTAACCACAATGCTACATGCACTTTTCCTCACAATTCTCTGTGAAACTTGTCATCACAGTGCTCCATGTCTTTGTCAGAACAATGCTCCATGTCCATTTTCATCATAATGTGCCTCACGCATTTCATCACAAACGTCCACAACCTTGTCATTGCAGTGCTCCATAAACGTGGTAACCACAATGGTCCATGCACTTCTCATCAAAATGCTCTCACCAGAGATATCACAATGTTCCATCAATAGTCATCACAATACTCCTACGCCCTTGTAATCACAAAGTTCCATGACCCTGTCATCACAATGCTACATCCCCATATCATCACAATGTTCCATGACCACTGCCATCACAATGTTCCATAAGTCCTGTCATCAAAATGCTCAATGACCCTTTCCATCCCAAAGCTCCAAGACCCCTGACATCACAATGTTCTATAACACATGCCATCAAAATGTTCCATTACACTTTTTATCAAATTGCTGCATGACCCAGTCATCAAAATGCTCCCTGCCCATCTCATCAAAATGCTCCATGACTTGTCATCACAAAGCTCCAAGACCCTTGGCATCACAATGCTCCATGTCATTATCATCACAATGCTCCATGAACCCTCTCATCACATTGCTCCATGCCCTTGTCATCACACAGCTCCATGACACTTGTCATCACAATGCTCGATGCTCTTCTCATCACAATGCTCCATGCCCTTGTCATTACAGTCCTGCATGACCCATGTATCACAGTGTTACGTGCCCTAGTCATCACAATGCTCCATGCCCATTCTCATCACAATAATACATGAAACATTTCAGACCAAAGTTCCATAGCCTTCTCATCACAATGCTCCATTACCACTGTCATAACAATGCACAATGACACCTGCCATCACAGTGATCCACGGCCTAGTCATCACAAGCTTCCATGATAATTCTCATCACAATGCTCAAGACACATGATATCACAATGCTCCATACCCTTGTCATCATAAAGGTCCATGACGCATGTCATCAGAATATTCCATGGGCTTCTCATCACATTGCCCCATGCACTTGTCATCACAATGCTCCAAGACCCTTGTCATCACAATGCTCCATGCCCCATTTCATCTCAATGCTCCATGAAATCTGTCATCACAATGCTCCAAGACCCTTGTAATCACAATGCTCCATGCCAATTTTCATCTCAATGCTCCATGAACCCTGTCATCACAATGCTCCATGCCCATCATCATAATGCTTCAGGCTATTGTCATCACAATGAAATCAATATTCTGCATGACCTCTGTCATCATAATGCTGCAAACCCTTGTGATCACAATGTTGCATAACACGTATCATCACAACACCCCATGACGCTCATCATCACAATAATCCATGGTCTTCTCATCACAATGCTCCATGATCTTTGTCATCACAATGCTCAATAAACTTGTCATCACAATGCTCCCTGACCCTTGTCATCAGTATGCTCCTTGAACCCTGTCATGACAAGTTTCCATGCATTTTTCATCACAATGATCCATGACCATTTCATCACAATGCTCCAAGGACCCTTTAATCACAATGCTCCATGCCCTTGTCATCACAAACCTCCATGATGCATGTCATCAGAATGCTCCATGGCCTTCTCATCACAATGCTCTATGCCCTAGTCATAACAATGCTCCAAGACCCCTGTAATCACAATGCTCCATGCCCCTTTTCATCAGAATGCTCCATGAGACTTGCCATCACAAGTCTCCATGGTCTTCTCATCACAATGTTCCAGGACCTTGACATCACCATGATCCATTCCCTTGTCATCACAATGCTCCATGACCCCTGTCATCACAATACTCCATGAACATTTTCAGCCCAATGCACCACGACATTCTCATCACAATGCTCCATTGCAAATATCATCCCAATACTCCATGACCACTGTCATCACAACACTACATGACATGGGACAACACAATGATCCAGGACTCTTGTCATCGCCATGCTCCATTCCCTTGTCGTCACAATGCTACATGACACCTGTCATCACAACTCTCCATGAACATTTTCAGCTCAGTGCTCCATGACCCTTGTCATTACAATGATCCATGCCCTTGTCATCCCAATGCTCCATGACCCCTGTAATACAATGCACCTTGACGCTTGTCATCACAGTGCCCCATGACACATGTCATTACAATGCTCCATGCCTTTGTCAGCAAAATGCTACATGACCTTGTCATTACAGTGCTCTATGCGCTTGTCATCACAATACTCCATTTCCATTGTCATCACAATCCTCCCTGAACTTTGGGATCACATTGCTTCATGCCCTTGTCATCACAATGCTCCATGCTCCTTGAAATCAAAATGATCCATGACCTCTGTCATCACAATGCTCCAAACACTTGTGATCACAATGTTCCATAACACTTTTCATCACAAAGCTCCATGATGCCTGTCATCACAATACTCCATGCCCTTTTCATCACAATGCTCCATGACCTTTGTCACCACAATTCTCAATACACATTTCATCACAATGCTCCCTGACACTTGTCATCAGAATGCTCCTTGAACCCTGTCACGAAAAGGCTCCATGCCTTTTTCATCACAATGCCCCATGCCATTTTCATCACAATGCTCCATGCCATTGTCATCAAAATACTCCACAAGCTTGTCATCAGAATGCTCCATGACCCTTGCCATCACAATTCTCCATGCACTTGTCAGCACAATGCTCCCTGACCCTTGTCATCACAATGCTCCAAGCCATTGTCATCACAATGCTCCATTACCTTTGTCATCAGAATCCTAGCTGACACTTGGCATCACAATGCTCCATGCCATCCTCATCACAATGGGCCATTACATATGTGATCACAATGCTCCCTGACACCTGTCTTCACAATACGGCATGACCTGGTCATCAAAATGCTCCATGCCCTTGTCATCAGAGTGTGCCATTCCAACTCTCATCGCAATACTCCATGAAAGTTATTAGAACAATGTTCCATGCCCTTGTCATCACAATGCTCCATGCCCTTGTTATCACAATGCTCCATGACCCCTATCATCACAATGCTCCGTGACTCCAGTCATCCCAATGCTTCATGACCTTTGTCATCACAATGGTCCATGCCCTCGTCATCAACAGTCTCTGTGACCTTTTTAACCCCAATGCTCCATGAACTTTTCATCACAATGCTCTTTGACCTTTGTCATCACAATGCTCTATGCCTTTCTCAGCACAATGCTCCATGACCCTTGTCATCACAATGCTCCATGCGCTTGTCAGCACAATGCTCCATGACACGTCATCACAATGCACCATGCGCTTGTCATCACAGTGCTCCACAACATTGTCATCACAATGCTCCATAAAATATGTCATCACAATGCTCCATGCACTTCTCATCAAAATGCTCTCTCACCACTGATATCACAATGCTACATCACTGTTTGTCACAATACTCCCTCACCACTGTCATCACAATGTTCCATGACACTTTTCATCAAATTGCTCCATGATCCTGTCCTCAGAATGCTCCCTGCCCTTCTCATCACAATGCACAACGCCCTTGCCATCAAAATGCTCCATGAACTTGTCATCACAAAGATCCATGACACTTGGCATCACAATGCTCCATGTCATTGTCATCACAATGATCCAGGAACGCTCTCATCACATTGCTCCATGCCCTTGTCTTCACATAGCTCCATGACACGTGTCATCAGAATGCTCCATGGCCTTCTCATCACAATGCTCCAAGCCCTTGCCATCACAAAGCTCCATTACACCTGTCATAACAATGCTCCATGACCCCTGCCATCACGATGTTCCATGGCCTTGTCATCACAAGGCTCCATGACCCTTCTCATCACAATGCTCCAAGAACACTGTAATCACAATGCTCTATGCCCCTTTTCATCTCAATGATCCATGAACCCTGTCATCACAATGCACCATTCCCATCATCATAATGCTTCATGCTATTGTCATCACAACGAAATCAAAATGTTCCATGACCTCTGTCATAACAATGCTCCAAACCCTTGTGATCACAATATTCCATAACACTTGTCATCACAATGCCCCAGGATGCTCGTCATCACAATTATCCATGGTCTTCTCATCACAATGCTCCATGACCTTCGTCATCACAATGCTCAATACACTTGTCATCAACATGCTCCCTGACACTTGTTGTCTGTATTCTTCTTGAGCCCTGTCATGACAAGGCTCCATGCCTTTTTCATCACAATGATCCACGCCCTTTTCATCACAATGCTCCAAGTCCCATGTAATCACAATGGTCCATGCCATTGTCATCACAAAGCTCAATGACGCATGCCATCAGAATGCTCCTTGATCTTCTCCTCACAATGCTCCATGCCCTTGTCTTCACAGTGTTCTAAGACCCCTGTAATCACTATGCTCCTTTCCCCTTTTAATCAGTATGCTCCATGAGATTTGTCATCACAATGCTCCAGGACCTTGTCATCATAATGCTTCACGACCTTGTCATCAAAATTTTCAATGGCCCTTGTCATCATAATGCTCCAAACCCTAATCATCACAATGCTCCATTATATTTCTCATCACAATCCTCCTTTACATTTGGTATCACAAAGCTCCATGCCATTGTCATCGCCATGGACCATGACATATGTCATCACAATGCTCCCTGACCCCTGTCTTCACAATACTCCATGACCTTATCATCACAATGCTCAATGCCCTTGTCATCACAATGCACCATTCCCACTCTCATCACGATAATCTATGAAACTTGTCAGACCAATGCTCCATGCAACTGTCGTCACAATGCTCCATGCCCACTCTCATCACAATAATCCATGAAACTTTTCAGACCAAAGTTCCATACCCTTCTCATCACAATGCTCCATTACCCCTGTCATAACAATGCACCATGACACCTGCCATCACAATGATCCACGGCACAGTCATCACAAGCTTCCATGATAATTCTCATCACAATGCTCCAGACCCCTGATATCACAATGCTCCATGCCCTGGTCATCACAAAGCTCCATGACGCATGTCATCAGAATGCTCCATGACTTTCTCATCACAATGCTCCATGCCCTGGTTATCACAATGCTCCATGACCCCTGTCATCACAATGCTCCGTGACTCCAGTCATCACAATGCTTCATAACGTTTGTCATCAAAATGGTCCATGCCCGCGTCATCACAAGGCTCTGTGACGTTTGTAACCACAATGCTCCATGAACTTTTCATTACAATTCTCTGAGAAACTTGTCATCACAATGCTCCATGTATTTGTCAGAACAATGCTCCATGACCATTGTCATCACAATGTGCCACGCGCATTTCATCACAACGTTCCAAACCTTGTCATTGCAATGCTCCATAAACCTTGTAATCACAATGGTCCATGCACTTCTCATCAAAATGCTCTCTCACCAGAGATATCACAATGTTCCATCACTAGTCATCACAATACACCCTCATACTTGTAATCACAATGTTCCATGACACTGTCATCACAATGCTACATCCCCTTATCATCACAATGTTCCATGACCCCTGCCATCACAATGTTCCATAAGCCCTGTCGTCAAAATGCTCCATGACCCTTTCCATCCCAAAGCTCCAAGACCCCTGCCATCACAATGTTCTATAACCCCTGCCATCAAAATGTTCCATTACACTTTTTATCAAATTGCTGCATGACCCGGTCATCAAAATGCTCCCTGCCCTTCTCATCAAAATGCTCCATGACTTGTCATCACAAAGCTCCAAGACCCTTGGCATCACAATGCGCCATGTCATTGTCATCACAATGCTCCATGAACCCTCTCATCACATTGCTCCATGCCCTTGTCATCACACAGCTCCATGACACTTGTCATCACAATGCTCGATGCCCTTCTCATCACAATGCCCCATGCCCTTGTCATTACGATCCTGCATGACCCATGTATCACAGTGTTCCGTGCCCTTGTCATCACAATGCTCCATGCCCACTCTCATCACAATAATCCATGAAACATTTCAGACCAAAGTTCCATACCCTTCTCATCACAATGCTCCATTACCCCTGTCATAACAATGCACCGTGACACCTGCCATCACAATGATCCACGGCCTAGTCATCACAAGCTTCCATGATAATTCTCATCACAATGCTCAAGACCCCTGATATCACAATGCTCCATGCCCTGGTCATCACAAAGCTCCATGACGCATGTCATCAGAATGTTCCATGGCCTTCTCATCACAATGCTCCATGCCCTTGTCATCACAATGCTCCAAGACCCTTGTCATCACAATGCTCCATGCCCCATTTCATCTCAATGCTCCATGACATCTATCATCACAATGCTCCAAGACCCTTGTCATCACAATGCTCCATGCCCCTTTTCATCTCAATGCTCCAAGAACCCTGTCATCACAATGAACTATGCCCATCATCATAATGCTTCAGGCTATTGTCATCACAATGAAATCAATATTCTGCATGACCTCTGTCATCATAATGCTCCAAACCCTTGTGATCACAATGTTGCATAACACGTATCATCACAACACCCCATGACGCTCATCATCACAATTATCCATGGTCTTCTCATCACAATGCTCCATGATCTTTGTCATCACAATTCTCAATACACTTGTCATCACAATGCTCCCTGACCCTTGTCGTCAGTATGCTCCTTGAACCCTGTCTTGACAAGTTTCCATGCATTTTTCATCACAATGATCAATGACCATTTCATCACAATGCTCCAAGGTCCCTGTAATCACAATGCTCCATGCCCTTGTCATCACAAAACTCCATGACGCATGTCATCAGAATGCTCCATGGCCTTCTCATCACAATGCTCTATGCCCTAGTCATAACAATGCTCCAAGACCCCTGTAATCACAATGCTCCATGCCCCTTTTCATCAGAATGCTCCATGAGACTTGCCATCACATGTCTCCATGGTCTTCTCATCACAATGTTCCAGGACCTTGACATCACTATGATCCATTCCCTTGTCATCACAATGATCCTTGACGCCTGTCATCACAATAATCCATGAACATTTTCAGCCCAATGCTCCACGACCTTCTCATCACAATGCTCCATTGCCAATATCATCACAATGCTCCATGACCACTGTCATCACAACACTCCATGACACCTGACAACACAATGATCCAGGACTCTTGTCTTCACAATGCTCCATTCCCTTGTTGTCACAATGCTCCATGACACCTGTCATCACAACTCTCCATGAACATTTTCAGCCCAGTGCTCCATGACCCTTGTTATCACAATGATCCATGCCCTTGTCATCCCAATGCTCCATGACCCCTGTATTCACAGTGCTCCTTGAAGCTTGTCATCACAGTGCTCCATGACACATGTCATCACAATGCTCCATGCCTTTGTCAGCAAAATGCTACATGACTTTGTCATTATAATGCTCTATGCGCTTGTCATCACAATACTCCATTTCCATTGTCATCACAATCCTCTATGAACCTTGGGATCACATTGCTTCATGCTCTTGTCATCACAATGCTCCATGCTCCTTGAAATCAAAATGATCCATGACCTCTGTCATCACAATGCTCCAAACCCTTTTGATCACAATGTTCCATAACACTTGTCATCACAACGCTCCATGATGCCTGTCATCACAATACTCCATGCCCTTTTCATCACAATGCTCCATGAACATTGTCACCACAATTCTCAATACACTTGATATCACAATGCTCCCTTACACTTGTCATCAGAATGCTCCTTGAAACCTGTCACGAAAAGGCTCCATGCCGTTTTCATCACAATGCCCCATGCTGTTTTCCTCACAATGCTCCATGCCATTGTCATCAAAATACTCCACAAGCTTGTCATCAGAATACTCCATGACCCTTGTCTTCACAATTCTCCATGCACTTGTCAGCACAATTCTCCCTGACCCTTGTCATCACAATGCTCCAAGCCATTGTCATCACAATGCTCCATTACTTTTGTCATCAGAATCCTCCCTGACACTTGGCATCACAATGCTCCATGCCATCCTCATCACAATGGGCCATTACATATGTGATCACAATGCTCCCTGACACCTGTCTTCACAATACGGCATGACCTGGTCATCACAATGCTCCATGCCCTTGTCATCACAGTGTGCCATCCCAACTCTCATCGCAATACTCCATGAAATTTATTAGACCAATGTTCCATGCCCTTGTCATCACAATGCTCCATGCCCTTGTTATCACAATGCTCCATGGCCCCTGTCATCACAATGCTCTGTGACTCCAGTCATCACAATGCTTCATGACCTTTGTCATCACAATGGCCAATGCCATCGTCATCAACAGTCTCTGTGACATTTTTAACCACAATGCTCCATGAACTCTTCATCACAATGCTCTTTGACCCTTGTTATCACAATGCTCTATGCCTTTCTCAGCACAATGCTCCATCACCCTTATCATCACAATGCTCCATGCCCTTGTCAGCACAATGCTCCATGACACATGTCATCACAATGCAACATGCGCTTGTCATCACAGTGCTCCACAACATTGTCATCACAATGCTCCATAAAATTTGTCATCACAATGATCCACGCACTTCTCATCAAAATGATCTCTCACCACCGATATCACAATGCTACATCACTATTTGTCACAATACTCCCTCACCCCTGTCTTCACAATGTTCCATGACTCCTGTCATCACAATGCTCCATGCCCCATTTCATCTCAATGCTCCAAGAAATCTGTCATCACAATGCTCCAAGACCCTTGTAATCACAATGCTCCATGCCCCTTTTCATCTCAATGCTCAATGAACCCTGTCGTCACAATGCACCATGCCCATCATCATAATGATTCAGGCTATTGTCATCACAATGAAATCAATATTCTGCATGACCTCTGTCATCATAATGCTCCAAACCCTTGTGATCACAATGTTGCATAACACGTATCATCACAACACCCCATGACGCTCATCATCACAATTATCCATGGTCTTCTCATCACAATGCTCCATGATCTTTGTCATCACAATGCTCAATACACTTGTCATCACAATGCTCCCTGACCCTTGTCGTCAGTATGTTCCTTTAACCCTGTCATGACAAGTTTCCATGCATTTTTCATCACAATGATCCATGACCATTTCATCACAATGCTCCAAGTTCCCTGTAATCACAATGCTCCATGCCCTTGTCATCACAAAACTCCATGACGCATGTCATCAGAATGCTCCATGTCTTTCTCATCACAATGCTCTATGCCCTAATCATAACAATGCTCCAAGACCCCTTTAATCACAATGATCCATGCCCATTTTCATCAGAATGCTCCATGAGACTTGCCATCACAAATCTCCATGGCCTGCTCATCACATTGCTCCAATAACACTGTAATCACAATGCTCTATGCCCCTTTTCATCTCAAAGATCCATCAACCCTGTCATCACAACGCACCATGCGCATTATCTTAATGCTTCATGCTATTGTCTTAACAATGAAATCAAAATGTTCCATGACCTCTGTCATAACAATGCTCCAAACCCTTGTGATCACAATATTCCATAACACTTGTCATCACAATGCCCCATGACGCTCGTCATCACAATTATCCATGGTCTTCTCATCACGATGCTCCATGACCTTTGTCATCACAATGCTCAATACACTTGTCATGACAATGCTCCCTGACACTTGTCGTCAGTATGCTCCTTGAAACCTGTCATGACAAGGTTCCATGCATTTTTCATCACAAAGATCCATGACCATTTCATCACAATGCTCCAATGTCCCTGTAATCAAAAGGCTCTATGCCCTTGTCATCAAAAAGCTCCATGACGCATGTCATCAGAATGCTTCCTGGCCTTCTCATCACAATGATCCAAGACCACTGTAATCACAATGCTCCATGCCCCTTTTCATCAGAATCCTCCATGAGACTTTTCATCACAAGTCTCCATGGTCTTCTCATCACAGTGCTCCAGGAACTTGTCATCACCATGATCCATACCCTTGTCATCACAATGCTACATGACCCTGTCATCACAATAATCCATGAACATTTTCAGCCCAATGCTCCACGACATTCTCATCACAATGCTACATGGCCAATATCATCACAATGCTCCATGACTCCTGTCATCACAACTCTCCATGAACATTTTCATCCAAGTTCTCCATGACACTTGTCATCACAATGATCCATGCCCTTGTCATCCCAATGCTCCATGGCCCCTGTATTCACAATGCACCTTGACGCTTGTCATCACAATGCTCAATGCCTTTGTCACCAAAATGCTCCATGACCTTATCATTATAACGCTCTATGCGCTTGTCATCACAATACTCCATTTCCATTGTCATCACATTCCTCCATGAACATTAGGATCACATTGCTTCATGCCCTTGTCATCACAATGCTCCATGCTCCTTGAAATCAAAATGATCCATGACCTCTGTCATCACAATGCTCCAAACCCTTGTGATCACAATGTTCCATAACACTTGTCATCACAACACTCCATGATGCCTGTAATCACAACACTCCATGCCCTTTTCATCACAATGCTCCATGACGTTTGTCACCACAATTCTCAATACACTTGTCATCACAATGCTCCCTGACACTTGTCATCAGAATGCTCCTTGAAACCTGTCACGAAAAGGCTCCATGCCTTTTTCATCACAATGCGCCATGCCGTTTTCATCCAAATGCTCCATGCAATTGTCATCAAAATACTCCACAAGCTTGTCATCAGAATGCTCCCTGACACTTGTCATTACAATTCTCCATGCACTTGTCAGCACAATGCTCCCTGACACTTGTCATCACAATGCTCCAAGCCATTGTCATCACAATGCACCATAACCCCTGTCATCACAATAATCCATGAACATTTTCAGCCCAATGCTCCACGACCTTCTCATCACAATGCTCCATGGCCAATATCATCACAATGCTCCATGACCACTGTCATCACAACACTCCATGACACCTGACAACACAATGATCCGGGACTATTGTCATCACAATGCTCCATTCCCTCGTCGTCAAAATACTCCATGACCCATGTCATCACAACAATCCATGAACATTTTCAGCCCAGTGCTTCTTGAAGCTTGTCATCACAATGATCCATGCCCTTGTCATCCCAATGCTCCATGACCCATCTATTCGCAATGCTCCTTCACGCTTCTCATCACAGTGCTACATGACACATGCCATCACAATGCTCCATGTCTTTGTCAGCAAAATGCTACATGACCTTGTCATTACAATCCTCTATGCGCTTATCATCACAATACTCCATTTCCATTGTCATCACAATCCTCCATGAAACTTGGGATCACATTGCTTCATGCCCTTGTCATCACAATGCTCCATGCTCCTTGAAATCCAAATGATCCATGACCTCTGTCATCACAATGCTCCAAACCCTTGTGATCACATTGTTCCATAACACTTGTCATCACAACGCTCCATGATGCCTGTCATCACAATACTCCATGCCCTTTTCATCACTATGCTCCATGACCTTTGTCATCACAATTCTCAATACACTTGTGATCACAATGCTCCCTGACACTTGTCATCAGAATGCTCCTTGAACCCCGTCACGAAAAGGCCCCATGCCTTTTTCATCACAAAGCCCCATGCCCTTTTCATCCCAATGCTCCATGCCATTGTCATCAAAATACTCCACAAGCTTGTCATCAGAATGCTCCATGACCCTGGTCATCACAATGCTCCATGCACTTGTCAGCACAATGTTCCATGACACATGTCATCACAGTGCTCCATGAGCCCTGTCCTCACAATGCTCAGTGACTCCAGTCATCACAATGCTTCATAAAGTTTTTCCTCAAAATGTTCCAAGCCCGCATCTTCACAAGTCTCTGTGACATTTGTTACCACAATGCTCCATGAACATTTCATCACAATTCTCTGTGACCCTCGTCATCACAATGCTACATGTCTTTGTCACAACAAAGCTCCTTGACCATTGTCATCACAATGTGCCACGCGCATTTCATCACATCGGTCCACAACCTTGTCATTGCAATGCTCCATGAACCTTGTAATCACAATGCTCCATGCACTTCTCATCAAAATGCGCTGTTACCAGAGATATCACAGTATTCCATCCCTAGTCCTCACAATACTCCCTCACCCCTGTAATCACATTGTTCCATGACCCTGTCATCACACTGCTACATCCCTTACCAGCACAATGTTCCATGACCCCTGACATCACAATGATCCATAACCCATGTCATCAAAATGCTCCATGACCCTTTTCATCCCAAAGCTCCAAGACCCATGACATCACAACGTTCTATAACACCTGCCATCAAAATATTCCATTACACTTTTCATAAAATTGCTGCATGACCCGGTCATCAAAATGCTCCCTGCCCTTCTCATCACAATGCACCATTCCCTGGTCAGCAAAATGCTTCATGACTTGTCAGCAGAAAGCTCCATGAGCCCTGGCATCAAAATGCTAAATGTCATTGTCATCACAATGCTCCATGAACCCTCTCATAACATTGCTCAATGTCCTTGTCATCACAAAGCTCCATGACACTTGTCATAACAATGTTCGATGCCCTTCTCATCACAATGCTCCATGCCCTTGTCATTACAATCCTGCATGACGAATGTATCATAGTGTTCCGTACCCTTGTCATCAAAATGCTCCATGCCCACTCTCATCACAAAATTCCATGAAACATTTCAGACCAATGTTTCATGCCCTTATCATCACAATGCTCCATTACCTCTGTCATAACAATGCACCATGACCCCTGCCATCACAATGTTCCACGGCCTAGTCTTCACAAGATTCCATGACACTTGTCATCACAATGCTGAAAACCACTGTATTCACAATGCTCCATGCCCTTCTCATCACAAAGCTCTATGACGCATGTCATCAGAATGTTCCATGGCCTTCTCATCACAATGCTCCATGCCCTTGCCATCACAATGCTCCATTACCGCTTTCATAACAATGCTCCATGACACCTGCCATCACGATGTTCCATGGACTTGTCATCACAAGGCTCCATGACCCTTCTCATCACAATGCTCCAAGAACACGGTAATCACAATGCTCTATGCCCCTTTTCATCTGAAAGTTCCATGAACCCTGTCATCACAATGCACCATGCCCATCATCATAATGCTTCATGCTATTGTCATAACAATGAAATCAAAATGTTTCATGACCACTGTCATAACAATGCTCCATAACCTTGTGATCACAATATTACATAACACTTGTCATCACAATGCCCCATGACGCTCGTCATCACAATTATCCATGGACTTCTCATCACAATGCTCCATGACCTTCGACATCACAATGATCATTACACTTGTCATCAAAATGCTCCCTGACACTTGTTGTCTGTATGCTCCTTGAACCCTGTCATGACAAGGCTCCATGCCGTTTTCATCACAATGATCCATGCCCTTTTCATCACAATGCTCCAAGACCCAAGTAATCACAATGGCCCATGCCCTTGTCATCACAAAGCTCTATGGTGCATGTCATCAGAATGCTCCTTGGTCTTCTCCTCACAATGCTCCATGCCCTTGTCATCACAATGTTCCAAGACCCCTGTAATCACAATGCTCCATGCCCCTTTTCATCAGTATGCTCCATGAGACTTGTCATCACAAGGCTCCATGGGTTTGTCATCACAATGCTCCAGGACGTTGTCATCACAATGCTTCACGACCTTGTCCTGAAAATTTTCAATGGCCCTTGTCATCATAATTCTCCAAGCCCTAATCATCACAATGCTCCATTATATTTGTCATCACAATCCTCCGTTACATTTGGTATCACAATGGTCTATGCCATTGTCTTCGCAATGGACCATGACCTATTTCATCACAATGCTCCCTGACACCTGTCTTCACAATACTCCATGACCTTATCATCACAATGCTCCATGCCCTTGTCATCACAATGCACCATTCACACTCTCATCACAATAATCTATGAAACTTGTCAGACCAATGCTCCATGCCACTGTCATCACAATGTTCCATGCCCTTGTCATCACAATGCTCCATGACCCCTGTCATCAAAATGCTCCGTGACTCCAGTCATCACAATGCTTCATAACGTTTGTGATCACAATGGTCCATGTCCACGTCTTCACAAGGCTCTGTGACCTTTGTAACCACAATGCTCCATGAACTTTTCATCACAATGCTCTTTGACCCTTGTCATCACAATGCTCTATGCCTTTCTCAGCACAATGCTCCATGACCCTTGTCATCACAATGCTCCATGCGCTTGTCAGCACAATGCTCCATGACACATGTCATCACAATGCACCATGCGCTTGTCATCACAGTGCTCCACAACCTTGTCATTGCAATGCTCCATAAACCTTGTAATCACAATGGTCCATGCACTTCTCATCAAAATGCTCTCTCACCAGAGATATCACAATGTTCCATCACTAGTCATCACAATACTCCCTCACCCTTCTAATCACAATATTCCATGACCCTGTCATCACAATGCTACATCCCCTTACCATCACAATGTTCCATGACCCCTGCCATCACAATGTTCCATAAACCCTGTCATCAAAATGCTCTATGACCCATTCCATCCCAAAGTTCCAAGACCCCAGACATCACAGAGTTCTATAACCCCTGCCATCAAAATGTTCCATTACACTTTTTATCAAATTGCTGCATGACCCGGTCATCAAAATGCTCCCTGCCCTTCTCATCACAATGCACCATGCACTTGTCATCAAAATGCTCCATGACCTTTGTCATCACAAATCTCCAAGACGGTTGGCATCACAATGCTGCATGTCATTGTCATCACAATGCTCCATGAACCCTCTCATCACATTGCTCCATGCCCTTGTCATCACAAAGCTACATGACACTTGTCCTCACAATGTTCGATGCCCTTCTCATCACAATGCTCCATGCCCTTATCTTTACAGTCCTGCATGAGCCATGTATCACAGTGTTCCCTTTCCTTGTCATCACAATGCTCCATGACCCCTGTCATCACAATAATCCATGAACATTTTCAGCCCAATGATCCACGACCTTCTCATCACAATGCTCCATTGCCAATATCATCACAATGCTCCATGACCTCTGTCATCACAACACTCCATGACACGTGACAACACAATGATCCGGGACTCTTGTCATCGCAATGCTCCATTCCCTAGTCATCACGATGCTCCATGACACTGGTCATCATAACTCTCCATGAACATTTTCAGCCCAGTGCTCCATGTCCCTTGTTATCACAATGATCCATGCCCTTGTCATCACAATGCTCCATGACCCCTGTATTCACAATGCTCCTTGACGCATGTCATCACAGTGCTCCATGACACATGTCATCACAATGCTCAATGCCTTTGTCAGCAAAATGCTACATGACCTTGTCATTACAATCCTCTATGCGCTTGTCATCACAATACTCCATTTCCATTGTCATCACAATCCTCCATGAATTTGGGGATCACATTGCTTCATGCCCTTGTCATCACAATGCTCCATGCTCCTTGAAATCAAAATGATCCATGACCTCTGTCATCACAATGCTCCAAACACTTGTGATCACAATGTTCCATAACACTTGTCCTCACAACGCTCCACGATGCATGTCATCAAAATACTCCATGCCCTTTTCATCACGATGCTCCATGACATTTGTCACCACAATTCTCAATACACTTGTCATCACAATGCTCCCTGACACTTGTCATCAGAATGCTCCTTGAACCCTGTCACGAAAAGGCTCTATGCCTTTTTCATCACAATGCCCCATGTTATTTTCCTCACAATGCTCCATGCCATTGTCATCAAAATACTCCACAAGCTTGTCATCAGAATGCTCCATGACCCTTGTCATCACAATGCTCCAAGCCATTATCATCACAATGCTCCATTACCTTTGTCATCAGAATCCTCCATGACACTTGGCATCACAATGCTCCATGCCATTGTCATCAAAATGGGCCATTACATATGTCATCACAATGCTCCCTGACACATCTCTTCACCATACTTCATGCCCTTGTCTTAACAATGCACCATTCAAGCTGTCATCACAATAATCCATGAAACTTATTAGACCAATGCTCCATGCCCTTGTCATCACAATGCTCCATGACCTTGTTATCACAATGTTCCAAGACCCCTGTAATCAGAATGCTCCATGCCCCTTTTAATCAGTATGCTCCATGAGACTTTTCATCACATGGCTCCATGGTTTTCTCATCATAATGCTCCAGGACCTTGTCATCACAATGCTTCACAACATTGTCATGAAAATTCTCAATGGCACTTGTCATCATAATGCTCCAAGCCCTAGTCATCACAATGCTCCATGATATTGGTCATCACAATCCTCCCTTACATTTGGCATCACAATGCTCAATGCCATTGTCATCGCAATGGACCAGGATATATGTCATCACAATACCCTGACACCTCTCTTCACAATACTCCATGCCCTTATCATCACAAAGCTCCATGCCCTTGTCATCACAATGCACCATGTCCACTGTCATCACAATAATCTATGAAAATTGTCAGACCAAAGCTCCATGACCCTGTCATCACAATTCTCCATGCCCTTGTCATCACAATGCTCCATGTCCCCTGTCATCACAATGCTCGGTGACTCCAGTCATCACAATGCTTCATAAAGTTTGTCATCACAGCGGTCCATGCCCACGTCATCACAAGGCTCTGTGACCTTTGTAACCACAATGCTCCATGACCCTTGTCCTCACAATGCTCCATGCCTTTGTCAGAACAATTCTCCATGACCCTTGTCATCACAATGTGCCATGCGCTTTTCATCACAATGATCCACAACCTTGTCATCACTATGCTCAATAAACCTTGTAATCACAATGCTCCATGCACTTTTCCTCCAAATGCTCTCTCACATGAGATATCACAATGTTCCATCACTAGTCATCACAATCCTCCCTCACCCCAGTTATCACAATGTACCATGACCCATGTCATCACAATGCTACATCCCCTTATCAACACAATATTCCATGACACCTGACATCACAATGTTCCATAACCACTGTCATCAAAATGCTCCATGACCCTTTTCATCCCAAAGCTCCATGATCCCTGGCCACATAATGTTCAATAACCCCTGTCATCAAAATATTCCATTACACTTTTCATCAAATTGCTGCATGACCCTGTCATCAAAATGCTTCCTGCCTTTCTCATCACAATGCACCACACCCTTGTCATCAAAATGCTGCATGACCTTTGTCATCCCAAAGCTCCATGACACTTGGCATCACAATGCTCCATGTCATTGTCATCACAATGCTCCATGAACCCAGTCATCACATTGCTCCATGCCCTTGTCATCACAAAGCTCAATAACACTTGTCATCACAATGCTCGATGCCTTTCTCATCACAATGCTCCATGCCCTTGTCATTACAATCCTCCATGACCCATGTATCACAGTGTTCCGTGCCCTTGTCATCACAATGCTCCATGCCCCATCTCATCACAATAATCCATGAAACATTTCAGACCAATGCTCAATGCCCTTCTCATCACAATGCTCCATTACTTCTGTCATAACAATGCTCCAATACCCCTGCCATCACAATGTTCCACGGCCTTGTTATCACAAGGCTCCATGACCCTTGTCATCAAAATAGCCCAAGACCCCTGTAATCACAATGCTCAATGCCCTAGTCATAACAAAGCTCGATGACGCATGTCATCAGAAAGTTCCATGGCCTTCTCCTCAAAATGCTCCATGCCCTTGTCATCACAATGCTCGAAGACCCCGTAATCACAATGCTCCATGCCCCTTTTCATCAGAATGCTCCATGAGACTTGTCATCACAAGTCTCCTTGGTCATCTCATAACAATGCTCCAGGACCTTGTCATCACCATGATCCATTCCCTTGTCATCACAATGCTCCATGACCCCTGTCATCACAATACTCCATGAAAATTTTCAGCCCAATGCTCCATGACATTCTCATCACAATGCTCCATGACCAATATCATCACAATGCTCCAAGACCACTGTCATCACAACACTCCATCACACCAGACAACACAATGATCCGGGACTCTTGTCATCACAATGCTCCAAGACCGCTCTAATCACAATGCTCCATGACCCCTGTCATCACAACACTTCATGAACATTTTCAGCCCAATGCTCCATGACCCTTGTCATCACAATGATATA
Organism: Mesoplodon densirostris; assembly: GCF_025265405.1. Classification (NCBI taxonomy): domain Eukaryota; kingdom Metazoa; phylum Chordata; class Mammalia; order Artiodactyla; family Ziphiidae; genus Mesoplodon; species Mesoplodon densirostris. Next base: position 7,138,171 of record NW_026778195.1, on the reverse strand, counting down.
TGCCCTTCTCATCCCAATGCTCCATGACCCCTGTATTCACAATGCTCCATGACACTTGTCATCACAGTGCTCCATGACACCTGTCATCACAATGCTCCATGCCTTTGTCAGCAAAATGCTACATGACCTTGTCATTACAATGCTCTATGTGCTTATCATCACAATGATCCATTACCATTGTCATCACAATCCTCAATGAACCTTGGGATCACATTGCTTCATGCCCTTGTCATCACAATGCTCCATGCTCCTTGAAATGAAAATGATCCATGACCTCTGTCATCACAATGCTCCAAACCCTTGTGATCACAATGTTCCATAACACTTCTCATCACTATGATCCATGATGTCTGTCATCACAATACTCCATGCCCTTTTCATCACAGTGCTCCATGAAATTTGTCATCACAATTCTCAATACACTTGTCATCACAATGCTCCCTGACACTTGTCAACATAATGCTCCTTGAACCCTGTCACGAAAAGTCTCCATGCCTTTTTCATCACATTGCCCCATGCCGTTTTCCTCCTAATGCTCCATGCCACTGTCATAAAAATACTCCACAAGCTTGTCATCAGAATGCTCCATGACACTTGTCATCACAATTCTCCATGCACTTGTCAGCACAATGCTCCCTGACCCTTGTCATCACAATGCTCCAAGCCATTGTCACCAAAATGCTCCATTACCTTTGGCATCAGAATCCTCCTTGACACTTGGCATCACAATACTCCATACCATTTTCATCACAATGGGCCATTACATATGTCATCACAATGCTCCCTGAAACCTCTCTTGACAATACTGCATGACCTGGTCATCACAATCCTCCATGCCCTTGTCATCACAATGAGCCATTCCAACTGTCATCACAATAATCCATGAAACTTATTAGACCAATGCTCCATGCCTTTGTCGTCACATTTCTCCATGCCCTTGTTATCACAATGTTCCAAGACCCCTGTAATCAGAATCCTCCATGCCCCTTTTCATCAGGGTGCTCCATGAGACTTGTCATCACAAGTCTCCATGGTTTTCTCATCACAATGCTCCAGGACCTTGTCATCACAATGCTTCACGACATTGTCATGAAAATTTTCAATGGCCCTTGTCATCATAATGCTCCATGCCCTATTCATCACAATGCTCCATTATATTTGTCATCACAATCCTCCCTTACATTTGGCATCACAATGCTCCATGCCATTGTCATCGCAATGGACCATGACATATGTCATCACAATGACCTGACACCTCTCTTCACAATACTCCATGTCCTTGTCATCACAATGTTCCATGCCCTTGTCATCACAATGCACCATGTCCAGTGTCATCACAATAATCTATGAAATTGTCAGACCAAATCTCCATGAACCTGTCATCACAATGCTCCATGCCTTTGTCATCACAATGCTCCATGTCCCCTGTCATCAGAGTGCTCCGTGACTCCAGTCATCACAATGCTTCATAAAGTTTGTCATCACAACGGTCCATGCCCACGTCATCACAAGGCTCTGTGACGTTTGTAAACACAATGCTCCATAAACTTTTCCTCACAATCCTCAGTGACCCTTGTCCTCACAATACTCCATGTCTTTGTAAGAACAATGCTCCATGACACTTGTCATCACAATGTGCCATGCGCTTTTCATCACAATGATCCACAACATTGTCATCACTATGCTCCATAAACCTTGTAATCACAATGCTCCATTCACTTCTCATCCAAATGCTCTCTCACATGAGATATCACAATGTTCCATCACTAGTCATCACAATCCTCCCTCACCCCTGTTATCACAATGTTCCATGACCCCTGACATCAAAATATTCCATAACCCTGTCATCAAAATGTTCCATTACACTTTTCTTCAAATTGCTGCATGACCCAGTCATCAAAATGCTCCCTGCCCTTCTCATCACAATGTACCACACACTTGTCATCAAAATGCTCCATGACCATTGTCATCACTAAGATCCATGACCCTTGGCATTACAATGCTCCATTTCATTGTCATCACAATGCTCCATGAACCCTCTCATCACATTGCTCCATGCCCTTGTCATCACAAAGCTCCATGACACTTGTCATCACAATGCTCGATGCCCTTCTCATCAGAATGCTCCATGCCCTTGTCATTACAATCCTCCATGACCCATGTATCACAGTGTACCGTGCCCTTGACATCACAAAGCGCCACGCCCACTCTCATCACAATAATCCATGAAATATATCCGACCAATGCTCAATGCCCTTCTCATCACAATGCTCCATTACCTCTGTCATAACAATGCTCCATGACCCCTGCCATCACAATGATCCATGGCCTTGTCATCACAAGGCCCCATGACCCTTGTCATCACAATGATCCAAGACCCATGTAATCACAATGGTCCATGCACTTGTCATTACAAAGCTCCATGACGCATGTCATCAGAATGTTCCATGTCCTTCTCCACAAAAAGCTCCATGCCCTTGTCATCACAATGCTGCATTACCCCTGTCATAACAATGCTCCATAACCCCTGCCATCACGATGTTCATTGGCCTTGTCATCACAAGGCTCCATGACCCTTCTCATCACAATGCTCCAAGAACACTGTAATCACAATGCTCTATGCCCCTTTTCATCTCAATGATCCATGAACCCTGTCATCACAATGCACCATGCCCATCATCATAATGATTCATGCTATTGTCATCACAAAGAAATAAAAATGCTCCATGACCTCTGTCATAAAAATGCTCCAAACCCTTGTGATCACAATATTCCATAACACTTGTCATCACAAAGCCCCATGACGCTCTTCATCACAATTATCCATGGTCTTCTCATCACAATGCTCCATGACCTTCGTCATCACAATGCTCAATACACTTGTCATCAAAATGCTCCCTGACACTTGTTGTCTGTATGCTCCTTGAACTCTGTCAAGACAAGGCTCCATGCCTTTTTCATCAAAATGATCCATGCACTTTTCATCACGGTGCTCCAAGACAAATGTTATCACAATGCTCCATGCCATTGTCATCACAAAGCTCAATGACGCATGCCATCAGAATGCTCCTTGGTCTTCTCCTCACCATGCTCCATGCCCTTGTCATCAAAATGTTCCAAGACCCCTGTAATCACAATGCTCCATTCCCCTTTTCATCAGTATGCTCCATGAGACTTGTCATCAAAAGGCTCCATGGTTTTGTCATCACAATGCTCCAGGACCTTGTCATCACAATGCTTCATGACCTTGTCATGAAAATTTTCAATGGCCCTTGTCATCATAATGCTCCAAGCCCTAATCATCACAATGCTCCATTATATTTGTCATCAGAAACCTCCATTATCTTTGGCATCACAATGCTCCATGCCATTGTCATCGCAATGGACCATGACATATGTCATCACAATGCTCCCTGACACCTGTCTTCACAATACTCCATGACCTTATCATCACAATGCTCCATGCCCTTGTCATCACAATGCACCATGCCCACTCTCATCACAATAATCTATGAAACTTGTCAGACCAATGCACCATGCCCCTGTCATCACAATGCACCATGCCCTTGTCATCACAGTGCTCCATGACCCCTGTCATCACAAGGCTCTGTGCCTCCAGTCATCACAATGCTTCATAAAGATTGTCATCACTATGGTCCATGCCCGCGTCATCACAAGGCTCTGTGACCTTTGTATCCACAATGCTCCATGTATTTTTCATCACAATTCTCTGTGACCCTTGTCATCACAATGCTCCATGTCTTTGTCTGAACAATGCTCCATGACCATTGTCATCACAGTGTGCCACGTGCATTTCATCACAACTGTCCACAAGCTTGTCATTGCAATGCTCCATAATCCTTGTAATCACAATGGTCCATGCACTTCTCATCAAAATGCTCTCTCACCAGAGATATCACAATGTTCCATCACTAGTCATCACAATACTCCCTCACCCCTGGAATCACAGTGATCCATGACCCTGTCATCACAATGCTACATCCACTTGTCATCACAATGTTCCATGACCCCTTCCATCACAATGTTCCATAAGCCCTGTCATCAAAATGCTCCATGACCCTTTCCATCCCAAAGATCCAAGTCCCCTGCCATCACAATGTTCTATAACCCCTGCCATCTAAATGTTCCATTACACTTTTTATCAAATTGCTGCAGGACCCGGTTATCAAAATGCTCTCTGCCCTTCTCATCAAAATGCTCCATGACTTGTCATCACAAAGCCCGAAGACTCTTGGCATCACAATGCTCCATGTCATTGTCATCACAATGCTCCATGTACCCTCTCATCACATTGCTCCATGCCCTTGTCATCACACAGCTCCATGACATTTGTCATCACAATGCTCAATAAACTTGTCATCACAATGCTCCCTGACCCTTGTCATCAGTATGCTCCTTCAACACTGTCATAACAAGTTTCCATGCATTTTTCATCACAATGATCCATGACCATTTCATCACAATGCTCCAAGACCCCTGTAATCACAATGCTCCATGCTCCTATTCATCACAATGCTCCATGAGACTTGCCATCACAAGTCTCCATGGTCTTCTCATCACAATGTTCCAGGACCTTGACATCACCATGATCCATTCCCTTGTCATCACAATGCTCCATGACCCCTGTCATCACAATAATCCATGAACATTTTCAGCCCAATGCTCCACGACCTTCTCCTCACAATGCTCCATTGCCAATATCATCACAATGCCCCATGACCACTGTCATCACAACACTCCATGACACCTGACCACACAATGATCCAGGACTCTGGTCATCACAATGCTCCATTCCCTTGTCGTCACATTGCTACATGACACCTGTCATCAAAACTCTCCATGAACATTTTCAGCCCAGTGCTCCATGACCCTTGTCATCACAGTGATCCATGCCCTTGCCATCCCAATGCTCCATGACCCCTGTATTCACAATGCTCCTTGACGCTTGTCATCACAGTGCTCCATGACACATGTCATCACAATGCTCCATGCCTTTGTCAGCAAAATGCTACATGACCTTTTCATTACAATGCTCTATGCACTTGTCATCACAATACTCCATTTCCATTGTCATCACAATCCTCCATGTACCTTAGGATCACATTGCTTCATGCGCATGTCATCACAATGCTCCATGCTCCTTGAAATCAAAATGATCCATGACCTCTGTCATCACAATGCTCCAAACCCTTGTGATCACAATGTTCCATAACACTTGTCATCACAACGCTCCATGATGCCTGTCATCACAATACTCCATGCACTTTTCATCACAATGCTCCATGACCTTTGTCACCACAATTCTCAATACACTTGTCATCACAATGCTCCCTGACACTTGTCATCAGAATGCTCCTTGAACCCTGTCACAAAAAGGCTCCATGCCTTTTTCATAACAATGCCCCATGCCATTTTCATCACAATGCTCCATGCCATTGTCATAAAAATACTCCACAAGCTTGTCATCAGAATGCTCCATGACCCTTGTCATCACAATTCTCCATGCACTTGTCAGCACAATGCTCCCTGACCCTTGTCATCACAATACTCCAAGCCATTGTCATCACAATGCTCCATTACCTTTGTCATCAAAATCCTCCCTGACACTTGGCATCACAATGCTCCATGCCATCCTCATCACAATGGGCCATTACATATGTGATCACAATGCTCCCTGACACCTTTCTTAACAATAGGGCATGACATGGTCATCACAATGCTCCATGCCCTTGTCATCACAGTGTGCCATTCCAACTCTCATCGCAATACTCCATGAAAGTTATTACTCCAATGTTCCATGCCCTTGTCATCACAATGCTCCATGCCCTTGTTATCACAATGCTCCATGACCCCTGTCATCACAATGCTCCGTGACTCCAGTCATCACAATGCTTCATGACCTTTGTCATCCCAATGGTCCATGCCCTTGTCATCAACAGTCTCTGTGACGTTTTTAACCACAATGCTGCATGAACTTTTCATCACAATGCTCTTTGACCCTTGTCATCACAATGCTCTATGCCTTACTCAGCACAGTGCTCCATGACGCTTGTCACCACAATGCTCCATGCGCTTGTCAGCCCAATGCTCCATGACACATGTCATCACAATGCACCATGCGCTTGTCATCACAGTGCTACACAACATTGTCATCACAATGCTTCATAAAATTTGTCATCACAGTGCTCCATGCACTTCTCATCAAAATGCTCTCTCACCACTGATATCACAATGCTACATCACTATTTGTCAAAATACTCCCTCACCCCTGTCATCACAATGTTCCATGACTCCTGTCACCACAATGCTACATGCACTTATCATCACAATGTTTGATGACGCCTGACATCACAATGTTCCATAACAACTGTCATCAAAATATTCCATGACACTTTTCATCAAATTGCTCCATGACCCTGTCATCAGAATGCTCCCTGACCTACTCATCACAATGCACAACGCCCTTGCCATCAAAATGCTCCATGACCTTTGTCATCACAAAGATCCATGACCCTTGGCATCACAATGCTCCATGTCATTGTCATCACAATGCTCCATGAACGCTCTCATCACATTGCTCCATGCCCTTGTCTTCACATAGCTCCATGACACATGTCATCAAAATGCTCCATGGCCTTCTCATCACAATGCTCCATGCGCTTGCCATCACAATGCTCCATTACCCCTTTCATAACAATGCACCATGACCCCTGCCATCACGATGTTCCATAGCCTTGTCATCACAAGGCTCTATGACCCTTCTCATCACAATGCTCCAGTAACACTGTAATCACAATGCTCTATGCCCCTTTTCCTCTCAATGATCCATGAACCCTGTCATCAAAATGCACCATGCCAATCATCATAATGCTTCATGCTATTGTCATAACAACGAAATCAAATTGTTCCATGACCTCTGTCATAACAATGCTCCAAACCCTTGTGATCACAATATTCCATAACACTTGTCATCACAATGCCCCATGAGGCTCGTCATCACAATTATCCATGGTCTTCTCATCACAATACTCCATGACCTTCGTCATCACAATGCTCAATACACATGTCATCAACATGCTCCCTGACTCTTGTTGTCTGTAAGCTCTTTGAACCCTGTCATGACAAGGCTGCATGCCTTTTTCATCACAGTGATCCATGCCCTTTTCATCACAGTGCTCCAAGTCCCATGTAATCACAGTGGTCCATGCCATTGTCATCACAAAGCTCAATGACGCATGCCATCAGAATGCTACTTGGTCTTCTCCTCACAATGCTCCAGGCCCTTGTCTTCACAATGTTCCAAGACCCCTGTAATCACAATGCTCCATTCCCCTTTTAATCAGTATGCTCCATGAGACTTGTCATCTCAAGGCTCCATGGTTTTGTCATCACAATGCTCCAGGACCTTGTCATCACAATGATTCACGACATTGTCATCAAAATTTTCAATGGCCCTTGTCATCATAATGCTCCAAACCTTAATCATCACAATGCTCCATTATATTTGTCATCACAATCCTCCATTACATTTGGTATCACAAAGATCCATGCCATTGTCATGGCCATGGATCATGACAAAAATCATCACAATGCTCCCTGACACCTGTCTTCACAATACTCCATGACCTTATCATCACAATGCTCCATGCCCTTGTCATCACAATGCACCATGCCCACTCTCATCACAATAATCTATGAAACTTGTCAGACCAATGCTCCATGCCACTGTCATCACAATGCTCCATGCCCTTGTCATCACAAGGCTCCATGACCCCTGTCATCACAATGCTCCGTGACTCCAGTCATCACAATGCTTCATAACGTTTGTCATCACAATGGTCCATGCCCGCGTCATCACAAGGCTCTGTGACCTTTGTAACCACAATGCTCCATGAACTTTTCATCACAATTCTCTGAGAAACTTGTCATCACAATGCTCCATGTCTTTGTCAGAACAATGCTCCATGACCATTGTCATCACAATAATCCATGAACATTTTCAGCCCAATGCTCCACGACCTTCTCATCACAATGCTCCATTGCCAATATCATCACAATGCTCCATGACCACTGTCATCACAACAATCCATGACACCTGAACACACAATGATCCATGACATCTGTCATCACAGTGCTCCAAACCCTTGTGATCACAATGTTCCATAACACTTGTCCTCACAACGCTCCATGATGCCTGTCATCACAATACTCCATGCCTTTTTCATCACAATGCTCCATGAACTTTGTCACCACAATTCTCAATACACTTGTCATCACAATGCTCCCTGACACTTGTCATCAGAATGCTCCTTGAACCCTGTCACGAAAAGGCTCCATGCCATTTTCATCACAATGCCCCATGCCATTTTCATCACAATGCTCCATGCCATTGTCATCAAAATACTCCACAAGCTTGTTATCAGAATGCTCCATGACCCTTGTCATCACAATTCTCCATGCACTTGTCAGCACAATGCTCCCTGACCCTTTTCATCACAATGATGCAAGCCATTGTCATCACAATGCTCCAATACCTTTGTCATCAGAATCCTCCCTGACACTTGGCATCACAATGCTCCATGCCATCCTCATCACAATGGGCCATTACATATGTGATCACAATGCTCCCTGACACCTGTCTTCACAATACGGCATGACCTGGTCATCACAATGCTCCATGCCCTTGTCATCACAGTGTGCCATTCCAACTCTCATCGCAATACTCCATGAAAGTTATTAGACCAATGTTCCATGCCCTTGTCATCACAATGCTCCATGCCCTTGTTATCACAATGCTCCATGACCCCTATCATCACAATGCTCCAAGAACACTGTAATCACAATGCTCTATGCCCCTTTTCATCTCAGTGATCCATGAACCCTGTCATCACAATGCACCATGCCCATCATTATAATGCTTCATGCTATTGTCATCACAAAGAAATAAAAATGCTCCATGACCTCTGTCATAAAAATGCTCCAAATCCTTGTGATCACAATATTCCATAACACTTGTCATCACAAAGCCCCATGACGCTCTTCATCACAATTATCCATGGTCTTCTCATCACAATGCTCCATGACCTTCGTCATCACAATGCTCAATACATTTGTCATCAAAATGCTCCCTGACACTTGTTGTCTGTATGCTCCTTGAACTCTGTCATGACAAGGCTCCATGCCTTTTTCATCACAATGATCCATGCACTTTTCATCACAGTGCTCCAAGACCAATGTAATCACAAAGCTCCATGCACTTGTCATCACAAAGCTCAATGACGCATGCCATCAGAATGCTCCTTGGTCTTCTCCTCACCATGCTCCATGCCCTTGTCATCACAATGTTCCAAGACCCCTGTAATCACAATGCTCCATGCCCCTTTTCTTCAGTATGCTCCATGAGACTTGTCATCAAAAGGCTCCATGGTTTTGTCATCACAATGCTCCAGGACCTTGTCATCACAATGCTTCATGACCTTGTCATGAAAATTTTCAATGGCCCTTGTCATCATAATGCTCCAAGCCATAATCATCACAATGCTCCATTATATTTGTCATCACAATCCTCCATTAAATTTGGCAGCACAATGCTCCATGCCATTGTTATCGCAATGGACCATGACATATGTCATCACAATGCTCCCTGACACCTGTCTTCACAATACTCCATGACCTTATCATCACAATGCTCCATGCCCTTGTCATCACAATGCACCATGCCCACTCTCATCACAATAATCTATGAAACTTGTCAGACCAATGCACCATGCCCCTGTCATCACAATGCACCATGCCCTTTTCATCACAGTGCTCCATGACCCCTGTCATCACAATGCTCTGTGACTCCAGTCATCACAATGCTTCATAAAGATTGTCATCACAATGGTCAATGCCCGCGTCATCACAAGGCTCTGTGACCTTTGTAACCACAATGCTCCATGAATTTTTCATCACAATTCTCTGTGACCCTTGTCATCACAATGCTCCATGTCTTTGTCAGAACAATGCTCCATGACCATTGTCATCACAGTATGCCACATGCATTTCATCACAACTGTCCACAACCTTGTCATTGCAATGCTCCATAAACCTTGTAATCACAATGGTCCATGCACTTCTCATCAAAATGCTCTCTCACCAGAGATATCACAATGTTCCATCACTAGTCATCACAATACTCCCTCACCCCTGGAATCACAATGATCCATGACCCTGTCATCACAATGCTACATCCACTTATCATCACAATGTTCTATGACCCCTGCCATAACAATGTTCCATAAGCCCTGTCATCAAAATGCTCCATGACCCTTTGCATCCCAAAACTCCAAGACCCCTGCCATCACAATGTTCTATAACCCCTGCCATCTAAATGTTCCATTACACTTTTTATCAAATTGCTGCATGACTCGGTCATCAAAATGCTCCCTGCCCTTCTCATCAAAATGCTCCGTGACTTGTCATCACAAAGCTCCAAGACACTTGGCATCACAATGCTCCATGTCATTGTCATCACAATGCTCCATGAACGCTCTCATCACATTGCTCCATGCCCTTGTCATCACAAAGCTCCATGCTCCTTGAAATCAAAATGATCCATGACCTCTGTCATCACAATGCTCCATACCCTTGTGATCACAATGTTCCATAACACTTGTCATCACAACGCTCCATGATGCCTGTCATCACAATACTCCATGCCCTTTTCATCACAATGCTCCATGACCTTAGTCACCACAATTCTCAATACACTTGTCATCACAATGCTCCCTGACACTTGTCATCAGAATGCTCCTTGAACCCTGTCACGAAAAGGCTCCATGCCTTTTTCATCACAATGTCCCATGCCATTTTCATCACAATGCTCCATGCCATTGTCATCAAAATACTCCACAAGCTTGTCATCAGAATGCTCCAGGACCCTTGTCATCACAATTCTCCATGCACTTGTCAGCACAATGCTCCCTGACCCTTGTTCTCACAATGCTCCAAGCCATTGTCATCACAATGCTCCATTACATTTGTCATCAGAATCCTCCCTGACACTTGGCATCACAATGCTCCATGCCATCCTCATCACAATGGGCCATTACATATGTGATCACAATGCTCCCTGACACCTGTCTTCACAATATGGCATGACCTGGTCATCACAATTCTCCATGCCCTTGTCATCACAGTGTGCTATTCCAACTGTCATCGCAATACTCCATGAAAGTTATTAGTCCAATGTTCCATGCCCTTGTCATCACAATGCTCCATGCCCTTGTTATCACAATGCTCCATGACCCCTGTCATCACAATCCTCCGTGACTCCAGTCATCACAATGCTTCATGACCTTTGTCATCCCAATGGTCCATGCCCTTGTCATCAACAGTCTCTGTGACGTTTTTAACCACAATGCTCCATGAACTTTTCATCACAATGCTCTTTGACCCTTGTCATCACAATGCTTTATGCCTTACTCAGCACAGTGCTCCATGACGCTTGTCACCACAATGCTCCATGCGCTTGTCAGCCCAATGCTCCATGACACATGTCATCACAATGCACCATGCGCTTGTCATCACAGTGCTCCACAACATTGTCATCACAATGCTCCATAAAATTTGTCATCACAATGCTCCATGCACTTCTCATCAAAATGCTCTCTCACCACTGATATCACAATGCTACATCACTATTTGTCACAATACTCCCTCACCCCTGTCATCACAATGTTCCATGGCTCCTGTCATCACAATGCTACATGCACTTATCATCACAATGTTCGATGACCCCTGAAATCACAATGTTCCATAACACCTGTCATCAAAATGTTCCATGGCACTTTTCATCAAATTGCTCCATGACCCTGTCATCAGAATGCTCCCTGCCCTTCTCATCACAATGCACAACGTCCTTGCCATCAAAATGCTCCATGACCTTTGTCATCACAAAGATCCATGACCCTTGGCATCACAATGCTCCATGTCATTGTCATCACAATGCTCCATGAACACTCTCATCACATTGCTCCATGCCCTTGTCTTCACATAGCTCCATGACACATGTCATCAGAATGCTCCATGGCCTTCTCATCACAATGCTCCATGCCCTTGCCATCACAATGCTCCATTACCCCTGTCATAACAATGCACCATGACCCATGCCATCACGATGTTCCATGGCCTTGTCATCACAAGGCTCTATGACCCTTCTCATCACAATGCTCCAGTAACACTGTAATCACAATGCTCTATGCCCCTTTTCCTCTCAATGATCCATGAACCCTGTCATCAAAATGCACCATGCCCATCATCATAATGCTTCATGCTATTGTCATAACAACGAAATCAAATTGTTCCATGACCTCTGTCATAACAATGCTCCAAACCCTTGTGATCACAATATTCCATAACACTTGTCATCACAATGCCCCATGAGGCTCGTCACCACAATTATCCACGGTCTTCTCATCACAATGCTCCATGACCTTCGTCATCACAATGCTCAATACACATGTCATCAACATGCTCCCTGACATTTGTTGTCTGTATGCTCCTTGAACCCTGTCATGACAAGGCTGCATGCCTTTTTCATCACAGTGATCCATGCCCTTTTCATCACAGTGCTCCAAGTCCCATGTAATCACAGTGGTCCATGCCATTGTCATCACAAAGCTCAATGACGCATGCCATCAGAATGCTCCTTGGTCTTCTCCTCACAATGCTCCATGCCCTTGTCTTCACAATGTTCCAAGACCCCTGTAATCACAATGTTCCATTCCCCTTTTAATCAGTATGCTCCATGAGACTTGTCATCTCAAGGCTCCATGGTTTTGTCATCACAATGCTCCAGGACTTTGTCATCACAATGCTTCACGACATTGTCATCAAAATTTTCAATGGCCCTTGTCATCATAATGCTCGAAACCTTAATCATCACAATGCTCCATTATATTTGTCATCACAATCCTCCATTACATTTGGTATCACAAAGCTCCATGCCATTGTCATCGCCATGGACCATGACATAAGTCATCACAATGCTCCCTGACACCTGTCTTCACAATACTCCATGACCTTATGATCAAAATGCTCCATGCCCTTGTCATCACAATGCACCATGCCCACTCTCATCACAATAACCTATGAAACTTGTCAGACCAATCCTCCATGCCACTGACATCACAATGCTCCATGCCCTTGTCATCACAATGCTCCATGAACCCTGTCATCACAATGCTCCGTGACTCCAGTCATCACAATGCTTCATAACGTTTGTCATCACAATGGTCCATGCCGGCGTCATCACAAGGCTCTGTGACCTTTGTAACCACAATGCTCCATGAACTTTTCATCACAATTCTCTGAGAAACTTGTCATCACAATGCTCCATGTCTTTGTCAGAACAATGCTCCATGACCATTGTCATCACAATGTGCCACGCACATTTCATCACAACGTTCCAAACCTTGTCCTTGCAATGCTCCATAAACCTTGTAATCACAATGGTCCATGCACTTCTCATCAAAATGCTCTCTCACCAGAGATGTCACAATGTTCCATTACTAGTCATCACAATACACCCTCATCCTTGTAATCACAATGTTCCATGACCCTGTCATCACAATGCTACATCCCCTTATCATCACAATGTTCCATGACCCCTGCCAGCACAATGTTCCATAAGCCCCGTCATCAAAATGCTCCATGACCCTTTCCATCCCAAAGCTCCAAGACCCCTGACATCACAATGTTCTATAACCCCTGCCATCAAAATGTTCCATTACACTTTTTATCAAATTGCTGCATGACGCGGTCATCAAAATGCTCCCTGCCCTTCTCATCAACATGCTCCATGACTTGTCATCACAAAGCTCCAAGACCCTTGGCATCACAATGCTCCATGTCATTGTCATCACAATGCTCCATGAACCCTCTCATCACATTGCTCCATGCCCTTGTCATCACACAGCTCCATGACACTTGTCATCACAATGCTCGATGCCCTTCTCATCACAATGCTCCATGCCCTTGTCATTACAGTCCTGCATGACACATGTATCACAGTGTACCGTGCCCTTGTCATCACAGTGCTCCATGCCGACTCTCATCACAATAATCCATGAAACATTTCAGACCAAAGTTCCATACCCTTCTCATCACAATGCACCATGCCCTTTTCATCACAGTGCTCCATGACCCCTGTCATCACAATGCTCTGTGACTCCAGTCATCACAATGCTTCATAAAGATTGTCATCACAATGGTCAATGCCCGCGTCATCACAAGGCTCTGTGACCTTTGTAACCACAATGCTCCATGAATTTTTCATCACAATTCTCTGTGACCCTTGTCATCACAATTCTCCATGTCTTTGTCAGAACAATGCTCCATGACCATTGTCATCACAGTATGCCACATGCATTTCATCACAACTGTCCACAACCTTGTCATTGCAATGCTCCATAAACCTTGTAATCACAATGGTCCATGCACTTCTCATCAAAATGCTCTCTCACCAGAGATATCACAATGTTCCATCACTAGTCATCACAATACTCCCTCACCCCTGGAATCACAATGATCCATGACCCTGTCATCACAATGCTACATCCACTTATCATCACAATGTTCTATGACCCCTGCCATAACAATGTTCCATAAGCCCTGTCATCAAAATGCTCCATGACCCTTTGCATCCCAAAACTCCAAGACCCCTGCCATCACAATGTTCTATAACCCCTGCCATCTAAATGTTCCATTACACTTTTTATCAAATTGCTGCATGACTCGGTCATCAAAATGCTCCCTGCCCTTCTCATCAAAATGCTCCGTGACTTGTCATCACAAAGCTCCAAGACACTTGGCATCACAATGCTCCATGTCATTGTCATCACAATGCTCCATGAACGCTCTCATCACATTGCTCCATGCCCTTGTCATCACAAAGCTCCATGCTCCTTGAAATCAAAATGATCCATGACCTCTGTCATCACAATGCTCCATACCCTTGTGATCACAATGTTCCATAACACTTGTCATCACAACGCTCCATGATGCCTGTCATCACAATACTCCATGCCCTTTTCATCACAATGCTCCATGACCTTTGTCACCACAATTCTCAATACACTTGTCATCACAATGCTCCCTGACACTTGTCATCAGAATGCTCCTTGAACCCTGTCACGAAAAGGCTCCATGCCTTTTTCATCACAATGTCCCATGCCATTTTCATCACAATGCTCCATGCCATTGTCATCAAAATACTCCACAAGCTTGTCATCAGAATGCTCCATGACCCTTGTCATCACAATTCTCCATGCACTTGTCAGCACAATGCTCCCTGACCCTTGTTCTCACAATGCTCCAAGCCATTGTCATCACAATGCTCCATTACCTTTGTCATCAGAATCGTCCCTGACACTTGGCATCACAATGCTCCATGCCATCCTCATCACAATGGGCCATTACATATGTGATCACAATGCTCCCTGACACCTGTCTTCACAATACGGCATGACCTGGTCATCACAATGCTCCATGCCCTTGTCATCACAGTGTGCTATTCCAACTGTCATCGCAATACTCCATGAAAGTTATTAGTCCAATGTTCCATGCCCTTGTCATCACAATGCTCCATGCCCTTGTTATCACAATGCTCCATGACCCCTGTCATCACAATGCTCCGTGACTCCAGTCATCACAATGCTTCATGACCTTTGTCATCCCAATGGTCCATGCCCTTGTCATCAACAGTCTCTGTGACGTTTTTAACCACAATGCTCCATGAACTTTTCATCACAATGCTCTTTGACCCTTGTCATCACAATGCTTTATGCCTTACTCAGCACAGTGATCCATGACCATTGTCACCACAATGCTCCATGCGCTTGTCCGCCCAATGCTCCATGACACATGTCATCACAATGCACCATGTGCTTGTCATCACAGTGCTCCACAACATTGTCATCACAATGCTCCATAAAATTTGTCATCACAATGCTCCATGCACTTCTCATCAAAATGCTCTCTCACCACTGATATCACAATGCTACATCACTATTTGTCACAATACTCCCTCACCCCTGTCATCACAAAGTTCCATGACAGCTGTCATCACAATGCTACATGCACTTATCATCACAATGTTCGATGACCCCTGAAATCACAATGTTCCATAACACCTGTCATCAAAATGTTCCATGACACTTTTCATCAAATTGCTCCATGACCCTGTCATCAGAATGCTCCCTGCCCTACTCATAACAATGCACCACACGCTGGTCATCAAAATGCTCCATGACCTTTGTCATCACAAAGCTCCATGACCCTTGGCATCACAATGCTCCATGTCATTGTCATCACAATGCTCCATGAAACCTCTCTTCACATTGCTCCATGCCCTTGTCATCACAAATCTCCATGACACTTGTCATCACAATGCTCGATGCCCTTCTCATCATAATGCTCCATGTCCTTGTCATTACAATCCTCCATGACCCATGTATCACAGTGTACCGTGCCCTTGTCATCACAATGCTCCATGCCCACTCTCATCACAATAATCCATGAAACATTTCAGACCAATGCTCAATGCCCTTCTCATCACAATGCTCCATTACCTCTATCAACAATGCTCCATGACCCCTGCCATCACAATGTTCCACGGCCTTGTGATCACAAGGCTCCATGACCATTGTCATCACAATGCTCCAAGAGCCATGTAATCACAATGCTCCATGCCTTTGTCATCACAAAGCTCCATGACACATATCATCAGATTGTTCCATGGCCTTCTCCTCACAATGCTCCATGCCCTTGTCATCACAATGCTCCATACCCTCGTAATCACAATGCTCCATGCCCCTTTTCATCAGAATGTTCCATGAGACTTTTCATCACAAGTCTCCATGGTCATCTCATCACAATGCTCCAAGACCTTGTCATCACCATGCTCCATTCCCTGGTCATCACAATGCTCCATGACCCCTGTCATCACAAGGCTCCATGACCCTTCTCATCACAATGCTCCAAACCCTTGTAATCACAATGCTCCATGCCCCTTTTCATCACAATGCTCCATGAACCCTGTCATCACAATGAACCATGACCATCATCATAATGCTTCAGGCTATTGTCATCACAATGAAATCAAAATGCTCCATGACCTCTGTCATCACAATGCTCCAAACCCTGGTGATCACAATGTTGCATAACACTTATCATCACAAAACCCCATGACGCTAATCATCACTATTATCCATGGTCTTCTCATCACAAGGCTCCATGACCTTTGTCATCACAATTCTCAATACTCTTTTCATCACAATGGTCCCTGACACTTGTCGTCAGTATGCTCCATGAACTCTGTCATGACAAGGCTCCATGCCTTTTTCATCACAATGATCCATGCCCTTTTCATCACAGTTCTCCAAGACCACTGTAATCATAATGCTCCTTGCCCTTGTCATCACAAAGCTCCATGATGCATATCATCAGAATGTTCCATGCACTTCTCATCACAATGCTCCATGCCCTTGTCATCACAATGCTCCAAGACCCCTGTAATCACAATGCTCCATGCCACTTTTCATCTCAGTGCTCTATGAACACTGTCATAACAATGCACCATGCCCATCATCATAATGCTTCAGGCTATTGTCATCACAGTGAAATCAAAATGCTCCATGACCTCTGTCATCACAATGCTCCAAACCCTGGTGATCACAATGTTGCAAAACACTTATCATCACAACACCCCATGACGCTCATCATCACAATTATCCATTGTCTTCTCATCACAATGCTCCATAACCTTTGTCATCACAATTCTCAATACACTTGTCATCACAATGCTCCCTGACACTTGTCGTCAGAATGCACCTTGAACCCTGTGACGAAAAGGCTCCATGTCTTTTTCATCACAAAGCCCCATGCAGTTTTCATCCCAAAGATCCATGCCATTGTCATCAAAATACTACACAAGCTTGTCATCAGAATGCTCCATGACCCTTGTCATCACAATTCTCCATGCACTTGTCAGCACAATGCTCCCTGACCCTTGTCATCACAATGATCCAAGCCATTGTCATCACAATGCTCCATTACCTTTGTCATTAGAATCCTCCATGACACTTGGAATCACAATGCTCCAAGCAATTGTCATCACAATGGGCCATTACATATGTAATCACAATGCTCCCTGACAACTCTCTTCACAATACTGCATGACCTGGTCATCACAATGCTCCATGCTCTTGTCTTCATAATGCACCATTCCAACTGTCATCACAATAATCCATGAAACTTATTAGACCAATGGTCCATGCCCTTGTCATCACATTGCACCATGCTCTTGTTTTCACAATGTTCCAAGACCCCTGTAATCAGAATGCCCCATGCCCCTTTTCATCAGTATGCTCCATGTGACTTGTCATCGCAAGGCTCCATGGTTTTCTCATCACAATGCTCCAGGACCTTGTCATCACAATGGTTCACGACATTGTCATGAAAATTCTCAATGGCCCTTGTCTTCATAATGCTCCAAGCCCTAGTCATCACAGTGCTCCATTATATTTGTCATCACAATCCTCCCTTGCATTTGGCATCACTATGCTCCATGCTATTGTCATCGCAATGGACCATGACATATTTCATCACAATGCCCCCTGACACCTGTCTTCACAATACTCCATACCCTTGTCATCACAATGTTCCATGCCCTTGTCTTCACAATGCACCATGTCCACTGTCATCACAATAATCTATGAAACTTGTCAGACCAATGCTCCATGCCCCTGTCATAACAATGTTCCATGACCTTGTCAACACAATGCTCCATGTCCCCTGTCATCACAATATTCCATGAATATTTTCAGCCCAGTGCTCCATGACCCTTGTCATCACAATGATCCATGCACTTGTCATCCCAATGTTCCATGACGCTTGTAATCACAGTGCTCCATGACATCTGTCATCACAATGCTCCATGCCTTTGTCAGCAAAATGCTACATGACCTTGTCATTACAATGCTCTATGTGCATGTCATCACAATACTCCATTACCATTGTCATCACAATCCTCCAGGAACCTTGGGATCACATTGCTTCAGGCCCTTGTCATCAAAATGCTCCATGATCCTTGAAATCAAAATGATCCATGACCTCTGTCATCACAATGCTCCAAACCCTTGTGATCAAAATGTTCAATAACACTTGTCCTCACAACGCTCCATGATGCCTGTCATCACAATACTCCATGCCCTTTTCATCACAATGCTCCATGAACTTTGTCATCACAATTCTCCATACACTTGTCATCAAAATGCTCCCTGACACTTGTCGTCAGAATGCTCCTTGAACTGTGTCACGAAAAGGCTCCATGCCATTTTCATCACAAATCCACATGCCGTTTTCATCCCAGTGCTCCATGCCATTGTCATCAAAATACTCCACAAGCTTGTCATCAGAATGCTCCATGACGCTTGTCATCACAATTCTCCGTGCACTTGTCAGCAAAATGCTCCCTGACCCTTATCATCACAATGCTCCAAGCCATTGTCATCACAATGCTCCATTAACTTTGTCATCAGAATCCTCCAAGACACTTGGCATCACAATGCTCCATGCCATTGTCATCACAATGGGCCATTACATATGTCATCACAATGCTCCCTGACACCTCTCTTCACAATACTGCATAACCTGGTCATCACAATGCTCCATGCCCTTGTCATCACAATGTGCCATTCCAACTCTCATCACAATAATCCATGAAACTTATTAGACCGATGCTCCTTGCCCTTGTTATCACAATGTTCCTAGACCCCTGTAATCAGAATGCTCCATGCCCCTTTTCATCAGAATGCTCCATATGACATGTCATCAGTAGGCTCCATGGATTTCTCATCACAATGCTCCATGACCTTTGTCATCACAATGCTCCAAGACCCATGTAATCACAATGCTTCATGCCCCTGTCATCGCAATGGACAATGACATTTGGCATCACAATGCTCCATGCCATTGTCTTTGAAATTGACCATGACATATGTCATCACAATGCCCCCTTACACCTGTTTTAACAATACTCCATGCCCTTGTCATCACAATGCTCCATGCCCTTGTCATCACAATGCACCATGTCCACTGTCATCACAATAATCTATGAAACTTGTCAGACCAATGCTCCATGCCCCTGTCATAACAATGCTCCATGACCTTGTCATCACAATGCTCCATGACCCCTGTCATCACAATACTCCATGAACATATTCAGCCCAGTGCTCCATGACCCTTGTCATCACAATGATCCACGCACTTGTCATCCCAATGTTCCCTGACGCTTGTAATCACAGTGCTCCATGACATGTGTTATCACAATGCTCCATGCCTTTGTCAGCAAAATGCTACATGAACTTGTCATTACAATTCTCTATGCGAATGTCATCACAATACTCCATTACCATTGTCATCACAATCCTCCAGGAACCTTGGGATCACATTGCTTCAGGCCCTTGTCATCAAAATGCTCCATGCTCCTTGAAATCAAAATGATCCATGACCTCTGTCATCACAATGCTCCAAACACTTGTGATCAAAATGTTCAATAACACTTGTCCTCACAAAACTCCATGATGCCTGTCATCACAATACTCCATGCCCTTTTCATCACAATGCTCCATGAACTTTGTCATCACAATTCTCCATACACTTGTCATCAAAATGCTCCCTGACACTTGTCCTCAGAATGCTCCTTGAACTGTGTCACAAAAAGGCTCCATGCCATTTTCATCACAAATCCACATGCCATTTTCATCCCAGTGCTCCATGCCATTGTCATCAAAATACTCCACAAGCTTGTCATCAGAATGCTCCATGACGCTTGTCATCACAATTCTCCGTGCACTTGTCAGCAAAATGCTCCCTGACCCTTATCATCACAATGCTCCAAGCCATTGTCATAACAATGCTCCATTACCTTTGTCATCAGAATCCTCCATGACACTTGGCATCACAATGCTCCATGCCATTGTCATCACAATGGGCCATTACATATGTCATCACAATGCTCCCTGACACCTCTCTTCACAATACTGCATAACCTGGTCATCACAATGCTCCATTCCGTTGTCATCACAATGTGCCATTCCAACTCTCATCACAATAATCCATGAAACTTATTAGACCGATGCTCCTTGCCCTTGTTATCACAATGTTCCAAGACCCCTGTAATCAGAATGCTCCATGCCCCTTTTCATCAGAATGCTCCATATGACATGTCATCAGAAGGCTCCATGGATTTCTCATCACAATGCTCCATGACCTTTGTCATCACAATGCTCCAAGACCCATGTAATCACAATGCTTCATGCCCCATTCATCGCAATGGACCATGACATTTGGCATCACAATGCTCCATGCCATTGTCTTTGAAATTGACCATGACATATGTCATCACAATGCGCCCTTACACCTGTTTTCACAATACTCCATGCCCTTGTCATCACAATGCTCCATGCCCTTGTCATCACAATGCACCAGGTCCAATGTCATCACAATAATCTATGAAACTTGTCAGACCAATGCTCCATGCCCCTGTCATCACAATGTTCCATGCCCTTGTCATCACAATGCTCCATGACCCTTGTCATCACAATGCTCCGTGACTCCAGTCATCACAATGCTTCATAACGTTTGTCATCACAACGGTCCATGCCTGCGTCATCGCAAGGCTCTGTGACCTTTGTGACCACAATGCTCCATGAACTTTTCATCACAATTCTCCGTGACCCTTGTCATCACAATGCTCCATGCCTTTGTCAGAACAATGCTCCATGACCCTTGTCATCAAAATGTGCCATGTGCTTTTCATCACACTGATCAACAACATTGTAATCGCTATGCTCCATAAACCTTGTAATCACAATGCTCCATGCACTTCTCATCCAAATGCTCTCTCACATGAGATATCACAATGTTCCATCACTTGTCATCACAATCCTCCCTCACCCCTGTTATCACAATGTTCCATGACCCCTGTCATCACAATGCTACATCCCCTTATCAGCACAATTTTCCATGACCCCTGACATCACAATGTTCCATAACCCCTGTCAACAAAATGCTCCATGACCATTTTCATCCCAAAGCTCTATGACCCCTGGCATCACAATGTTCTATAACCCCTGTCATCAAAATATTACATTACACTTTTCATCAAATTGCTGCATGACCCTGTCATCAAAATGCGCCCTGCCCTTCTCATCACAATGCACCACACACTTGTCATCAAAATGCTCCATGACCATGGCCATCACTAAGCTCCATGACCCTTGGCATCACAATTCTCCATGCCATGGACATCACAATGCTCCATGAACCCTCTCATCACATCGCTCCATGCACTTGTCATCACAAAGCTCCATGACACTTGTCATCACAATGCTCGATGCCCTTCTCATCACAATGCTCCATGTCCTTGTCATTACAATCCTCCATCACCCATGTATCACAGTGTACCGTGCCCTTGTCATCACAATGCGCCATGCCCACTGTCATCACAATAATCCATGAAACATTTCAGACCAATGCTCAATGCACTTCTCATCACAATGCTCCATTACCACTGTCAACAATGCTCCATGACCCCGGCCATCACAATGTTCCACGGCCTTGTGAACACAAGACTCCATGACCATTGTCATCACAATGCTCCAAGACCAATGTAATCACAATGCTCCATGCCCTTGTCATCACAGAGCTCCATGACGCATGTCATCAGAATGTTACATGGCCTTCTCCTCACAATGCTCCATGCCCTTGTCATCACAATGCTCCAAGACACTCGTAATCACAATGCTCCATGCCCCTTTTCATCAGAAGGCTCCATGATATTTGTCATCACAAGTCTCCATGGTCAACTCATCACAATGCTCCAAGACCTTGTCATCACCATGCTCCATTCCCTTGTCATCACAATGCTCCATGACTCCTGTCATCACAATACTCCATGAACATTTTCAGCCCAATGCTCCATGACCTTCTCATCACAATGCTCCATGACCAATATCATCACAATGCTCCATGACCACTGTCATCACAACACTCCATGACACCTGACAACACAATGATCCGGGACTCTTGTCATCACAATGCTCCAAGTCCCCGGTAATCACAATGCTCCATGACCCCTGTCATCACAATACTCCATGAACATTTTCAGCCCAATCCTCCATGACCCTTGTCATCACAATGATCCATGCCCTTGTCATCCCAATGTTCCATGACCCCTGTATTCACAGTGATCCATGACGCTCGTCATCACAGTGCTCCATGACACCTGTCATCACAATGCTCCATGCCTTTGTCAGCAAAATGCTACATGACCTTGTCATTACAATGCTCTATGCGATTGTCATCACAATACTCGATTACCATTGTCATCACAATCCTCCATGAACCTTGGGATCACATTGCTTCATGCCCTTGTCATCACAATGCTACATGCTCCTTGAAATCAAAATGATCCATGACCTCTGTCATCACAATGCTCCAAACCCATGTGATCACAATGTTCCATAACACTTGTCCTCACAACGCTCCATGATGCTGTCATCACAATACTCCATACACTTTTCATCACAATTCTCCATGACCTTTGTCATCACAATTCTGAATACACTTTTCATCACAGTGCTCCCTGACACATGACGTCAGTAGGCTCCATGAACCCTGTCATGACAAGGCTCCATGCCTTTTTCATCACAATGATCCATGCCCTTTTCATCACAATGCTCCAAGACCCCTGTAGTCACAATGATCCATGCCCTTGCCATCCAAAGCTCCATGACGCATGACATCAGAATGTTCCATGGACTTCTCATCACAATGCTCCCTGCTCTTGTCATCACAAAGCACTAAGACCCCTGTAATCACAATGCTCCATGCCCCTTTTCATCTCAATGCTCCTATGAACCCTGTCAGCACAATGAACAATGCCCATCATCATAATGCTTCAGGCAATTGTCATCACAATCAAATCAAAATGCTCCATGACCTCTGTCATCACAATGCTCAAAATCCTGGTGATAACAATGTTGAATAACACTTATCATCACAACACCCCATGACTCTCATCATCACAATGATCCATGGTCGTCTCATCACAAGGCTCCATGACCTTTGTCATCAAAATTCTCAATAAACTTGTCATCACAATGCTCGCTGAAACTTGTCGTCAGAATGCTCCTTGAACCCTGTCACAAAAAGGCTCCATGTCTTTTTCATCACAAAGCCACATGCCGTTTTCATCCCAATGCTGCATGTCATTGTCATGAAAATACACCACAGGCTTCTCATCAGAATGCTCCATGACCCTTGTCATCACAATTCTCCATGCACTTGTCAGCACAATGCTCCCTGACCCTTGTCATCACAATGCTCCAAGCCATTGTCATCACAATGCTCCATTACCATTGTCATCAGAATCCTCCATGACACTTGGCATCACAATGCTCCATGCCATTGTCATCACAATGCTCCATGTCTTTGTCAGCAAAATGCTAAATTACTTTGTCATTACAATCCTCTATGCGCTTGTCATCACAATACTCCATTTCCATTGTCATCACAATCCTCCATCAACCTTGGGATCACATTGCTTCATGCCCTTGTCATCACAATGCTCCATGCTCCTTGAAATCAAAATGATCCATGACCTCTGTCATCACAATGCTCCAAACACTTGTGATCACATTGTTCCATAACATTTGTCATCACAACGCTCCATGATGCCTGTCATCACAATAATCCATGCCCTTTTCATCACAATGCTCCATGACCTTTGTCATCACAATTCTCAATACACTTGTGATCACAATGCTCCCTGACACTTGTCATCAGAATGCTCCTTGAAACCCATCACGAAAAGGCTCCATGGCTTTTTCATCACAATGCCCCATGCCATTTTCATCACAATGTTCCATACCATTGTCATCAAAATACTCCACAAGCTTGTCATCAGAATGCTCCCGGACCCTTGTCATCACAATGCTCCATTACCTTTCTCATCAGAATCCTCCATGACACTTGGCATCACAGTGCTACATGCCATTGTCATCACAATGGGCCATTACATATGTCATCACAATGCTCCCTGACACTTATCTTCACAATACTGCATGACCTGGTCATCACAATGCTCCATGCCCTTGTCATCACAATAGGCCATTCCAACTGTCATCGCAACAAACCATGAAAGTTATTAGACCAATGTTCCATGCCCTTTTCATCACAATGCTCCATGCCCTTGTTATCACAATGCTCCATGACCCCTGTCATCACAATGCTCCGTTACTCCAGTCATCACAATGCTTCATGACCTTTGTCATCACAGTGGTCCATGCCCTCACCATCAACAGTCTCTGTGACGTTTTTAACCCCAATGCTCCATGAACTTTTCATCACAATGCTCTTTGACCCTTGTCATCACAATGATCTATGCCTTTCTCAGCACAATGCTCCATGACCCTGGTCATCACAATGCTCCATGCACTTGTCAGCACAATGTTCCATGACACATGTCATCACAGTGCTCCATGACCCCTGTCATCATAATGCTCAGTGACTCCAGTCATCACAATGCTTCATAACGTTTTTCCTCAAAATGTTCCAACCGCGTCATCACAATGCTCTGTGACATTTGTTACCACACTGCTCCATGAACTTTTCATCACAATTCTCTGTGACCCTCGTCATCACAATGCTACATGTCTTTGTCAGAACAATGCTCCATGACCATTGTCATCACAAGGTGCCACGTGCATTTCATCACAACGTTCCAAACCTTGTCATTGCAATGCTCCATAAAACTTGTAATCACAATGCTCCATGCACTTCTCATCAAAATGCGCTGTTACCAGAGATATCACAGTATTCCATCCCTAGTCATCACAATACTCCCTCAACCCTGTAATCACAATGATCCATGACCCTGTCATCACAATGCTACATCCCCTTATCAGCACAATGTTCCAAGACACCTGACATCACAATGTTCCATAACGCATGTCATCAAAATGCTCCATGACCCATTTCATCCCAAAGCTCCAAGACCCCTGACCTCACAATGTTCTATAACCCCTCCCATCAAAATGTTCCATTACACTTTTCATCAAATTGCTGCATGACCCGGTCATCAAAATGCTCCCTGCACTTCTCATCACAAAGCACCATGTCCTTGTCATCAAAATGCTCCATGACTGGTCAGCAGATATCTACATGACCCCTGGCATCACAATGCTAAATGTGATTGTCATCACAATGCTCCATGAACCCTCTCATAACATTGCTCAATGCCCTTGTCATCACAAAGCTCCATGACACGTGTCATAACAATGCTCGATGCCCTTCTCATCACAATGCTCCATGCCTTTGTCATTACAATCCTGCATGATGAATGTATCATAGTGTTCCGTACACTTGTCATCAAAATGCTCCATGACCACTCTCATCAAAATAATACATGAAATATTTCACACCAATGTTCCATGCCCTTCTCATCACAATGCTCCATTACCTCTGTCATAACAATGCACCATGACCCCTGCCATCACAGTGTTCCACGGCCTAGTCTTCACAAGGTTCCATGACACTTGTCATCACAATGCTGAAAACCACTGTAATCACAATGCTCCATGCCCTTCTCATCACAAAGCTCCATGACGCATGTCATCAGAATGTTCCATGGCCATCTCATCACAATACTCCATGCCCTTGTCATCACAATGCTCCAAGACCCTTGTAACCACAATGCTCCATGCCCCTTTTCATCTCAATGCTCCCTGAACCCTGTCATCACAGTGCACGATGCCCATCATCATAATACTTCAGTCTATTGTCATCACAATGAAATTAATATTCTCCATGACCTCTGACATCATAATGCTACAAACCCTTGTGATCACAATGTTACATAAAACTTATCATCACAGCACCCCATGACGCTCATCATCACAATTATCCATGGTCTTATCATCACAATGCTCCATGATCTTTGTCATCACGATGCTCAATACACTTTTCTTCACAATGCTCCCTGACACTTGTCGTCAGGATGCTCCATGAACCCTGTCATGACAAGGCTCCATGCCTTTATCATCACAATGATCCATGCCTTTTCATCGCAATGCTCCAAGACCCCTGTAATCACAATGCTCCATTCACTTGTCATCCAAATGCTCTCTCACATGAGATATCACAATGTTCCATCACTAGTCATCACATTCCTCCC
This sequence comes from Mesoplodon densirostris, assembly GCF_025265405.1. Classification (NCBI taxonomy): domain Eukaryota; kingdom Metazoa; phylum Chordata; class Mammalia; order Artiodactyla; family Ziphiidae; genus Mesoplodon; species Mesoplodon densirostris. The sequence goes on along the minus strand of NW_026778195.1, from coordinate 7,110,867 downwards.
TCAACCCTGTTATCACAATGTTCCATGACCCCTGTCATCACAATGCTATATCCCCTTATCAGCACAATGTTCCATGACCCCTGACATCACAATGTTCCATAACCACTGTCATCAAAATGCTCCATGACCCTTTTCATCCCAAAGCTCCATGACCCCTGGAATCACAGTGTTCTATAACCCCTGTCATCAAAATGTTCCATTGCACTTTTCATCAAATTGCTGCATGACCCTGTCATCAAAATGCTCCCTAGCCAACTCATAACAATGCACCACACGCTTGTCATCAAAATGCTCCATGCCCTTGTCATCATAAATCTCCATGACACTTGTCATCACAATGCTCGATGCCCTTCTCATCATAATGCTCCATGTCCTTGTCATTACAATCCTCCATGACCCATGTATCACAGTGTACCGTGCCCTTGTCATCACAATGCTCCATGCCCACTCTCATCACAATAATCCATGAAACATTTCAGACCAATGCTCAATGCCCTTCTCATCACAATGCTCCATTACCTCTATCAACAAAGCTCCATGACCCCTGCCATCACAATGTTCCACGGCCTTGTGATCACAAGGCTCCATGACCATTGTCATCACAATGCTCCAAGAGCCATGTAATCACAATGCTCCATGCCCTTGTCATCACAAAGCTCCATGACACATGTCATCAGAATGTTCCATGGCCTTCTCCTCACAATGCTCCATGCCCTTGTCATCACAATGCTCCATACCCTCGTAATCACAATGCTCCATGCCCCTTTTCATCAGAATGCTCCATGAGACTTGTCATCACAAGTCTCCATGGTCATCTCATCACAATGCTCCAAGACCTTGTCATCACCATGCTCCATTCCCTGGTCATCACAATGCTCCATGACCCCTGTCATCACAAGGCTCCATGACCCTTCTCATCACAATGCTCCAAACTCCTGTAATCACAATGCTCCATGCCCCTTTTCATCACAGTGCTCCATGAACCCTGTCATCACAATGAACCATGCCCATCATCATAATGCTTCAGGCTATTGTCATCACAATGAAATCAAAATGCTCCATGACCTCTGTCATCACAATGCTCCAAACCCTGGTGATCACAATGTTGCATAACACTTATCATCACAAAACCCCATGACGCTAATCATCACTATTATCCATGGTCTTCTCATCACAAGGCTCCATGACCTTTGTCATCACAATTCTCAATACTCTTTTCATCACAATGCTCCCTGACACTTGTCGTCAGTATGCTCCATGAACTCTGTCATGACAAGGCTCCATGCCTTTTTCATCACAATGATCCATGCCCTTTTCATCACAGTGCACTAAGACCACTGTAATCATAATGCTCCTTGCCCTTGTCATCACAAAGCTCCATGATGCATATCATCAGAATGTTCCATGCACTTCTCATCACAATGCTCCATGCCCTTGTCATCACAATGCTCCAAGACCCCTGTAATCACAATGCTCCATGCCCCTTTTCATCTCAATGCTCCATGAACACTGTCATAACAATGCACCATGCCCATCATCATAATGCTTCAGGCTATTGTCATCACAGTGAAATCAAAATGCTCCAAACCCTGGTGATCACAATGTTGCAAAACACTTATCATCACAACACCCCATGACGCTCATCATGACAATTATCCATGGTCTTCTCATCACAATGCTCCATGACCTTTGTCATCACAATTCTCAATACACTTGTCATCACAATGCTCCCTGACACTTGTCATCAGAATGCACCTTGAACCCTGTGACGAAAAGGCTCCATGCCATTTTCATCACAAAGCCCCATGCTGTTTTCATCCCAAAGCTCCATGCCATTGTCATCAAAATACTACACAAGCTTGTCATCAGAATGCTCCATGACCCTTGTCATCACAATTCTCCATGCACTTGTCAGCACAATGCTCCCTGACCCTTGTCATCACAATGATCCAAGCCATGGTCATCACAATGCTCCATTACCTTTGTCATTAGAATCCTCCATGACACATTTAATCACAAAGCTCCAAGCCATTGTCATCACAATGGGCCATTACATATGTAATCACAATGCTCCCTGACACCTCTATTCACAATACTGCATGAACTGGTTATCACAATGCTCCATGCTCTTGTCTTCATAATGCACCATTCCAACTGTCATCACAATAATCCATGAAACTTATTAGACCAATGATCCATGCCCTTGTCATCACATTGCTCCATGCTCTTGTTATCACAATGTTCCAAGACCCCTGTAATCAGAATGCCCCATGCCCCTTTTCATCAGTATGCTCCATGAGACTTGTCATCGCAAGGCTCCATGGTTTTCTCATCACAATGCTCCAGGACCTTGTCATCACAAAGGTTCACGACATTGTCATGAAAATTCTCAATGGCCCTTGTCTTCATAATGCTCCATGCCCTAGTCATCACAGTGCTCCATTATATTTGTCATCACAATCCTCCCTTGCATTTGGCATCAATATGCTCCATGCTATTGTCATCGCAATGGACCATGACATATTTCATCACAATGCCCCCTGACACCTGTCTTTACAATACTCCATGCCCTTGTCATCACAATGCTCCATGCCCTTGTCATCACAATGCACCATGTCCACTGTCATCACAATAATCTATGAAACTTGTCAGACCAATGCTCCATGCCCCTGTCATAACAATGCACCATGACCTTGTCATCACAATGCTCCATGACCCCTGTCATCACAATACTCCATGAACATTTTCAGCCCAGTGCTCCATGACCCTTGTCATCACAATGATCCATGCACTTGTCATCCCAATGTTCCATGACGCTTGTAATCACAGTGCTCCATGACATCTGTCATCACAATGCTCCATGCCTTTGTCAGCAAAATGCTATATGACCTTGTCATTACAATGCTCTATGTGCATGTCATCACAATACTCCATTACCATTGTCATCACAATCCTCCAGGAACCTTGGGATCACATTGCTTCAGGCCCTTGTCATCAAAATGCTCCATGCTCCTTGAAATCAAAATGATCCATGACCTCTGTCATCACAATGCTCCAAACCCCTGTGATCAAAATGTTCAATAACACTTGTCCTCACAACACTCCATGATGCCTGTCATCACAATACTCCATGTCCTTTTCATCACAATGCTCCATGAACTTTGTCATCACAATTCTCCATACACTTGTCATCAAAATGCTCCCTGACACTTGTCGTCAGAATGCTCCTTGAACTGTGTCACGAAAAGGCTCCATGCCATTTTCATCACAAATCCACATGCCGTTTGCATCCCAGTGCTCCATGCCATTGTCATCTAAATACTCCACAAGTTTGTCATCAGAATGCTCCATGACGCTTGTCATCACAATTCTCCATGCACTTGTCAGCAAAATGCTCCCTGACCCTTATCATCACAATGCTCCAAGCCATTGTCATCACAATGCTCCATTACCTTTGTCATCAGAATCCTCCATGACACTTGGCATCACAATGCTCCATGCCATTGTCATCACAATGGGCCATTACATATGTCATCACAATGCTCCCTGACACCTCTCTTCACAATACTGCATAACCTGGTCATCACAATGCTCCATGCCCTTGTCATCACAATGTGCCATTCCAACTCTCATCACAATAATCCATGAAACTTATTAGACCAATGCTCCTTGCCCTTGTTATCACAATGTTCCAAGTCCACTGTAATCAGAATGCTCCATGCCCCTTTTCATCAGAATGCTCCATATGACATGTCATCAGAAGGCTCCATGGATTTCTCATCACAATGCTCCATAACCTTTGTCATCACAATGCTCCAAGACCCATGTAATCACAATGCTTCATGCCCCTGTCATCGCAATGGACCATGACATTTGGCATCACAATACTCCATGGCATTGTCTTTGAAATTGACCATGACATATGTCATCACAATGCCCCCTTACACCAGTTTTCACAATACTCCATGCCCTTGTCATCACAATGCTCCATGCCCTTGTCATCACAATGCACCATGTCCAATGTCATCACAATAATCTATTAAACTTGTCAGACCAATGCTCCATGCCCCTGTCATCACAATGTTCCATGCCCTTGTCATCACAATGCTCCATGACCCTTGTCATCACAATGCTCCGTGACTCCAGTCATCACAATGCTTCATAACGTTTGTCATCACAACGGTCCATGCCTGCGTCATCGCAAGGCTCTGTGACCTTTGTGACCACAATGCTCCATGAACTTTTCATCACAATTCTCCGTGACCCTTGTCATCACAATGCTCCATGCCTTTTTCAGAACAATGCTCCAGGACCCTTGTCATCACAATGTGCCATGTGCTTTACACCACAATGATCCACAACCTTGTCATCGCTATGCTCCATAAACCTTGTAATCACAATGCTCCATGAACTTCTCATCCAAATACTCTCTCACATGAGATATCACAATGTTCCATCACTAGTCATCACAATCCTCCCTCACCCCTGTTATCACAATGTTCCATGACCCCTGTCATCACAATGCTACATCCCCTTATCAGCACAATTTTCCATGACCCCTGACATCACAATGTTCCATAACCCCTGTCATCAAAATGCTCCATGACCATTTTCATCCCAAAGCTCTATGACCCCTGGCATCACAATGTTCTATAACCCCTGTCATCAAAATATTACATTACATTTTTCATCAAATTGCTGCATGACCCTGTCATCAAAATGCTCCCTGCCCTTCTCATCACAATGCACCACACACTTGTCATCAAAATGCTCCATGACCATGGTCATCACTAAACTCCATGAACCTTGGCGTCACAATGCTCCATGCCATGGACATCACAATGCTCCATGAACCCTCTCATCACATTGCTCCATGCCCTTGTCATCACAAAGCTCCATGACACTTGTCATCACAATGCTCGATGCCCTTCTCATCACAATGCTCCATGCCCTTGTCATTACAGTCCTGCATGACCCATGTATCACAGTGTTCCGTGCCCTTGTCATCACAATGCGCCATGCCCTTGTCATCACAATGCTCCAAGACACTCGTAATCACAATGCTCCATGCCCCTTTTCATCAGAAGGCTCCATGATATTTGTCATCACAAGTCTCCATGGTCAACTCATCACAATGCTCCAAGACCTTGTCATCACCATGCTCCATTCCCTTGTCATCACAATGCTCCATGACTCTTGTCATCACAATACTCCATGAACATTTTCAGCCCAATGCTCCATGACCTTCTCATCACAATGCTCCATGACCAATATCATCACAATGCTCCATGACCACTGTCATCACAACACTCCATGACACCTGACAACACAACGATCCGGGACTCTTGTCATCACAATGCTCCAAGACCATGCAATCACAATGCTCCATGACCCCTGTCATCACAATACTCCATGAACATTTTCAGCCCAATGCTCCATGACCCTTGTCATCACAATGATCCATGCCCTTGTCATCCCAATGTTCCATGACCCCTGTATTCACAGTGCTCCGTGACGCTTGTCATCACAGTGCTCCATGACACCTGTCATCACAATGCTCCATGCCTTTGTCAGCAAAATGCTACATGGCCTTGTCATTACAATGCTCTATGCGCTTGTCATCACAATACTCGATTACCATTGTCATCACAATCCTCCATGAACCTTGGGATCACATTGCTTCATGCCCTTGTCATCACAATGCTACATACTCCTTGAAATCAAAATGATCCATGACCTCTGTCATCACAATGCTCCAAACCCTTGTGATCACAATGTTCCATAACAGTTGTCCTCACAACGCTCCAAGATGCCTGTCATCACAATACTCCATACACTTTTCATCACAATTCTCCATGACCTTTGTCATCACAATTCTCAATACACTTTTCATCACAGTGCTCGCTGACACTTGTCGTCAGTATGCTCCATGAAACCTATCATGACAAGGCTCCATGCCTTTTTCATCACAATGATCCATGCCCTTTTCATCAAAATGCTCCAAGACCCCTGTAATCACAATGCTCCATGCCCTTGCCATCCAAAGCTCCATGACGCATGTCATCAGAATGTTCCATGGACTTCTCATCACAATGCTCCCTGCTCTTGTCATCACAAAGCACTAAGACCCCTGTAATCACAATGCTCCATGCCCCTTTTCATCTCAATGCTCCTAGGAACCCTGTCAGCACAATGAACAATGCCCATCATCATAATGATTCAGGCAATTGTCATCACAATCAAATCAAAATGCTCCATGACCTCTGTCATCACAATGCTCAAAATCCTGGTGATCACAATGTTGAATAACACTTATCATCACAACACCCCATGACGCTCATCATCACAATGATCCATGGTCGTCTCATCACAAGGCTCCATGACCTTTGTCATCAAAATTCTCAATAAACTTGTCATCACAATGCTCGCTGACACTTGTCGTCAGAATGCTCCTTGAACCCTGTCACAAAAAGGCTCCATGTCTTTTTCATAACAAAGCCACATGCCGTTTTCATCCCAATGCTGCATGCCATTGTCATCCAAATACACCACAGGCTTGTCATCAGAATGCTCCATGACCCTTGTCATCACAATTCTCCATGCACTTGTCAGCACAATGCTCCCTGACCCTTGCCATCACAATGCTCCAAGCCATTGTCATCACAATGCTCCATTACCATTGTCATCAGAATCCTCCATGACACTTGGCATCACAATGCTCCATGCCATTGTCATCACAATGCTAAATGACCTTGTCATTACAATCCTCTATGCGCTTGTCATCACAATACTCCATTTCCATTGTCATCACAATCCTCCATCAACCTTGGGATCACATTGCTTCATGCCCTTGTCATCACAATGCTCCATGCTCCTTGAAATCAAAATGATCCATGACCTCTGTCATCACAATGCTCCAAACACTTGTGATCACATTGTTCCATAACACTTGTCATCACAACGCTCAATGATGCCTGTCATCACAATACTCCATGCCCTTTTCATCACAATGCTCCATGACCTTTGTCATCACAATTCTCAATACACTTGTGATCACAGTGCTCCCTGACACTTGTCATCAGAATGCTCCTTGAAACCCGTCACGAAAAGGCTCCATGCCTTTTTCTTCACAATGCCCCATGCCATTTTCATCACAATGTTCCATACCATTGTCATCAAAATACTGCACAAGCTTGTCATCAGAATGCTCCCGGACCCTTGTCATCACAATGCTCCATTACCTTTCTCATCAGAATCCTCCATGACACTTGGCATCACAGTGCTACATGCCATTGTCATCACAATGGGCCATTACATATGTCATCACAATGCTCCCTGACACTTATCTTCACAATACTGCATGACCTGGTCATCACAATGCTCCATGCCCTTGTCATCACAATAGGCCATTCCAACTGTCATCGCAACGAACCATGAAAGTTATTAGACCAATGTTCCATGCCCTTGTCATCACAATGCTCCATGCCCTTGTTATCACAATGCTCCATGACCCCTGTCATCACAATGCTCCGTTACTCCAATCATCACAATGCTTCATGACTTTGTCATCACAGTGGTCCATGCCCTCACCATCAACAGTCTCTGTGACATTTTTAACCCCAACGCTCCATGAACTTTTCATCACAATGCTCCGTGACCCTTGTCATCACAATGCTACATGCCTTTGTTAGAACAATGCTCCATGACACTTGTCATCACAATGTGCCATGCGCTTTTCATCACAATGATCCACAACCTTGTCATCGCTATGCTCCATAAACCTTGTAATCACAATGCTCCATGCACTTCTCATCCAAATGCTCTCTCACATGAGATATCACAATGTTCCATCACTAGTCATCAAAATCCTCCCTCACCCCTGTTATCACAATGTTCAATAACCCTTGTCATCACCATGCTACATCCCCTTATCAGCACAATGTTCCATGACCCCTGACATCACAATGTTCCATAACCCCTGTCATCAAAATGCTCCATGACCCATTTCATCCCAAAGCTCCATGACCGCTGGCATCACAATGTTCTATAAGGCCTGTCATCAAAATGTTCCATTACACTTTTCATCAAATTGCTGCATGAACATGTCATCAAAATGCTCCCTGCCCTTCTCATCACAATGCACCACAACCTTGTCACCAAAAAGCTCCATGACCATTGCCCTCACTAAGCTCCATGACCCTTGGCATCACAATGCTCCATGTCATTGTCATCACAATGCTCCATGAACCTTCTCATCACATTGCTCCATGCCCTTGTCATCACAAAGCTCCATGACTCTTGTCATCACAATGCTCGATGCCCTTTTCATCACAATGCTCCATGCCCTTGTCATTACAATCCTCCATCACCCATGTATCACAGTGTACCGTGCACTTGTCATCACAATGCTCCATGCCCACTCTCATCACAATAATCCATGAAACATTTCAGACTAATGCTCAATGCCCTTCTCATCACAATGCTCCATTACCTCTGTCATAACAATGCTCCATGACACCTGACATGACAATGCTCCATGCCCTTGTCATCACAATGCTCCAAGACCCTCATAATCACAAGTTTCCATGCCCCTTTTCATCAGAATGCTCCATTAGACTTGTCATCACAATTCTCCATGGTCATCTCATCACAATGCTCCAGGACCTTGTCATCTCCATTCTCCATTCCCTTGTCATCACAATGCTTCATGACCCCTGTCATCACAATACTCCATGAAAATTTTCAGCCCAATGCTCCATTACCTTCTCATCACAATGCTCCATGACCAATATCATCACAATGCTCCATGACCACTGTCATCACAACACTCCATGACACCTGACAACACAATGATCAGGGACTCCTGTCATCACAATGCTCCAAGACCCCTGTAATCACAATGCTCCATGACCCCTGTCATCACAATACTCCATGAACATTTTCAGCCTAATGCTCCATGACCCTTGTCATCAAATTGATCCATGCCCTTGTCATCCCAATGTTCCATAACCACTGTATTCACAATGCTCCTTGACGCTTGTCATCACAGTGCTCCATGACACCTGTCATCACAATGCTCCATGAATTTGTCAGCAAAATGCTACATGACCTTTTCATTACAATGCTCTATGCGCTTGTCATCACAGTACTCCATTACCATTGTCATCACTATCCGCCATGAACATTGGGATCACATTGCTTCATGCCCTTGTCATCACAATGCTCCATGCTCCTTGAAATCAACATGATCCATAACCTCTATCATCACAATGCTCCAAACCCTTGTGATCACAATGTTCCACAACACTTGTCCTCACAATGCTCCATGATGCCTGTCATCACAATACTCCATGCCCTTTTCATCACAATGCTCCATGACCTTTGTCATCACAATTATCAATACACTTGTCATCACAATGCTCCCTGACTCTTGTCGTCAGAATGCTCCTTGAACCGTGTCACGAAAAGGCTCCATGCCTTTTTCATCACAAAGCCCCATGCCATTTTCATCCCAATGCTCCATGCCATTGTCATCAAAATACTCCACAAGCTTGTCATCAGAATGCTCCGTGACCCTTGTCATCACAATTCTCCATGCACTTGTCAGCACAATGCACCCTGACCCTTGTCATCACAATGCTCCAAGCCATTGTCATCAAAATATTCCACAAGCTTGTCATCAGAATGCTCACTGACACTTGTCATCACAATGCTCCAAGCCATTATCATCACAATGCTCCATTACCTTTGTCATCAGAATCCTCCATGACACTTGGCATCACAATGCTCCATGCCATTGTCATCAAAATGGGCCATTACATATGTAATCACAATGCTCCCTGACACATCTCTTCACCATACTTCATGCCCTTGTCTTAACAATGCGCCATTCAAACTGTCATCACAATAATCCATGAAACTTATTAGACCAATGCTCCATGCCCTTGTCATCACAATGCTCCATGACCTTGTTATCACAATGTTCCAAGACCCCTGTAATCAGAATGCTCCATGCCCCTTTTCATCAGTATGCTCCATGAGACTTTTCATCACATGGTTCCATGGTTTTCTCATCATAATGCTCCAGGAACTTGTCATCACAATGCTTCACAACATTGTCATGAAAATTCTCAATGGCACTTGTCATCATAATGCTCCAAGCCCTAGTCATCACAATGCTCCATGATATTGGTCATCACAATCCTCCCTTACATTTGGCATCACAATGCTCCATGCCATTGTCATCGCAATGGACCAGGATATATGTCATCACAATACCCTGACACCTCTCTTCACAATACTCCATGCCCTTATCATCACAAAGCTCCATGCCCTTGTCTTCACAATGCACCATGTCCACTGTCATCACAATAATCTATGAAAATTGTCAGACCAAAGCTCCATGACCCTGTCATCACAATTCTCCATGCCCTTGTCATCACAATGCTCCATGTCCCCTGTCATCACAATGCTCGGTGACTCCAGTCATAACAATGCTTCATAAAGTTTGTCATCACATCAGTCCATGCCCACGTCATCACAAGGCTCTGTGACCTTTGTAACCACAATGCTCCATGAACTTTTCATCACAATGCTCCATGACCCTTGTCCTCACAATGCTCCATGCCTTTGTCAGAACAATTCTCCATGACCCTTGTCATCACAATGTGCCATGCGCTTTTCATCACAATGATCCACAACCTTGTCATCACTATGCTCAATAAACCTTGTAATCACAATGCTCCATGCACTTTTCCTCCAAATGCTCTCTCACATGAGATATCACAATGTTCCATCACTAGTCATCACAATCCTCCCTCACCCCAGTTATCACAATGTACCATGACCCCTGTCATCACAATGCTACATCCCCTTATCAACACAATATTCCATGACACCTGACATCACAATGTTCCATAACCACTGTCATCAAAATGCTCCATGACCCTTTTCATCCCAAAGCTCCATGATCCCTGGCCACACAATGTTCAATAACCCCTGTCATCAAAATATTCCATTACACTTTTCATCAAATTGCTGCATAACCCTGTCATCAAAATGCTGCCTGCCTTTCTCATCACAATGCACCACACCCTTGTCATCAAAATGCTCCATGACCTTTGTCATCCCAAAGCTCCATGACACTTGGCATCACAATGCTCCATGTCATTGTCATCACAATGCTCAATGAACCCAGTCATCACATTGCTCCATGCCCTTGTCATCACAAAGCTCAATAACACTTGTCATCACAATGCTCGATGCCTTTCTCATCACAATGCTCCATGCCCTTGTCATTACAATCCTCCATGACCCATGTATCACAGTGTTCCGTGCCCTTGTCATCACAATGCTCCATGCCCCATCTCATCACAATAATCCATGAAACATTTCAGACCAATGCTCAATGCCCTTCTCATCACAATGCTCCATTACTTCTGTCATAACAATGCTCCAATACCCCTGCCATCACAATGTTCCACGGCCTTGTTATCACAAGGCTCCATGACCCTTGTCATCAAAATAGCCCAAGACCCCTGTAATCACAATGCTCAATGCCCTAGTCATAACAAAGCTCGATGACGCATGTCATCAGAAAGTTCCATGGCCTTCTCCTAAAAATGCTCCATGCCCTTGTCATCACAATGCTCGAAGACCCCAGTAATCACAATGCTCCATGCCCCTTTTCATCAGAATGCTCCATGAGACTTGTCATCACAAGTCTCCTTGGTCATCTCATAACAATGCTCCAGGACCTTGTCATCACCATGCTCTATTCCCTTGTCATCACAATGCTCCTTGACCCCTGTCATCACAATACTCCATGAAAATTTTCAGCCAAATGCTCCATGACATTCTCATCACAATGCTCCATGACCAATATCATCACAATGCTCCAAGACCACAGTCATCACAACACTCCATCACACCAGACAACACAATGATCCGGGACACTTGTCATCACAATGCTCCAAGACCGCTCTAATGACAATGCTTCATGACCCCTGTCATCACAACACTTCATGAACATTTTCAGCCCAATGCTCCATGACCCTTGTCATCACAATGATATATGCCCTTCTCATCCCAATGCTCCATGACCCCTGTATTCACAATGCTCCATGACGCTTGTCATCACAGTGCTCCATGACACCTGTCATCACAATGCTCCATGCCTTTGTCAGCAAAATGCTACATGACCTTGTCATTACAATGCTCTATGTGCTTATCATCACAATACTCCATTACCATTGTCATCACAATCCTCAATGAACCTTGGGATCACATTGCTTCATGCCCTTGTCATCACAATGCTCCATGCTCCTTGAAATGAAAATGATCCATGACCTCTGTCATCACAATGCTCCAAACCCTTGTGATCACAATGTTCCATAACACTTGTCATCACTATGATCCATGATGTCTGTCATCACAATACTCCATGCCCTTTTCATCACAGTGCTCCATGAAATTTGTCATCACAATTCTCAATACACTTGTCATCACAATGCTCCCTGACACTTGTCGTCAGAATGCTCCTTGAACCGTGTCACGAAAAGGCTCCATGCCATTTTCATCACAAATCCACATGCCGTTTTCATCCCAGTGCTCCATGCCATTGTCATCAAAATACTCCACAAGTTTGTCATCAGAATGCTCCATGACGCTTGTCATCACAATTCTCCATGCACTTGTCAGCAAAATGCTCCCTGACCCTTATCATCACAATGCTCCAAGCCATTGTCATCACAATGCTCCATTACCTTTGTCATCAGAATCCTCCATGACACTTGGCATCACAATGCTCCATGCCATTGTCATCACAATGGGCCATTACATATGTCATCACAATGCTCCCTGACACCTCTCTTCACAATACTGCATAACCTGGTCAGCACAATGCTACATGCCCTTGTCATCACAATGTGCCATTCCAACTCTCATCACAATAATCCATGAAAATTATTAGACCAATGCTCCTTGCCCTTGTTATCACAATGTTCCAAGTCCACTGTAATCAGAATGCTCCATGCCCCTTTTCATCAGAATGCTCCATGTGACATGTCATCAGAAGGCTCCATGGATTTCTCATCACAATGCTCCATGACCTTTGTCATCACAATGCTCCAAGACCCATGTAATCACAATGCTTCATGCCCCTGTCATCGCAATGGACCATGACATTTGGCATCACAATACTCCATGGCATTGTCTTTGAAATTGACCATGACATATGTCATCACAATGCCCCCTTACACCAGTTTTCACAATACTCCATGCCCTTGTCATCACAATGCTCCATGCCCTTGTCATCACAATGCACCATGTCCAATGTCATCACAATAATCTATTAAACTTGTCAGACCAATGCTCCATGCCCCTGTCATCACATTGTTCCATGCCCTTGTCAACAGAATGCTCCATGACCCTTGTCATCACAATGCTCCGTGACTCCAGTCATCACAATGCTTCATAACGTTTGTCATCACAACGGTCCATGCCTGCGTCATCGCAAGGCTCTGTGACCTTTGTGACCACAATGCTCCATGAACTTTTCATCACAATTCTCGTGACCCTTGTCATCACAATGCTCCATGCCTTTTTCAGAACAATGCTCCATGACCCTTGTCATCACAATGTGCCATGTGCTTTACACCACAATGATCCACAACCTTGTCATCGCTATGCTCCATAAACCTTGTAATCACAATGCTCCATGAACTTCTCATCCAAATACTCTCTCACATGAGATATCACAATGTTCCATCACTAGTCATCACAATCCTCCCTCACCCCTGTTATCACAATGTTCCATGACCCCTGTCATCACAATGCTACATCCCCTTATCAGCACAATTTTCCATGACCCCTGACATCACAATGTTCCATAACCCCTGTCATCAAAATGCTCCATGACCATTTTCATCCCAAAGCTCTATGACCCCTGGCATCACAATGTTCTATAACCCCTGTCATCAAAATATTACATTACATTTTTCATCAAATTGCTGCATGACCCTGTCATCAAAATGCTCCCTGCCCTTCTCATCACAATGCACCACACACTTGTCATCAAAATGCTCCATGACCATGGTCATCACTAAGCTCCATGAACCTTGGCATCACAATGCTCCATGCCATGGACATCACAATGCTCCATGAACCCTCTCATCACATTGCTCCCTGCACTTGTCATCACAAAGCTCCATGACACTTGTCATCACAATGCTCGATGCCCTTCTCATCACAATGCTCCATGTCCTTGTCATTACAATCCTCCATCACCCATGTATCACAGTGTACCGTGCCCTTGTCATCACAATGCGCCATGCCCACTGTCATCACAATAATCCATGAAACATTTCAGACCAATGCTCAATGCACTTCTCATCACAATGCTCCATTACCACTGTCAACAATGCTCCATGACCCCTGCCATCACAATGTTCCACGGCCTTGTGATCACAAGACTAAATGACCATTGTCATCAAAATGCTCCAAAACCCATGTAATCACAATGCTCCATGCCCTTGTCATCACAGAGCTCCATGACGCATGTCATCAGAATGTTCCATGGCCTTCTCCACACAATGCTCCATGCCCTTGTCATCACAATGCTCCAAGACACTCGTAATCACAATGCTCCATGCCCCTTTTCATCAGAAGGCTCCATGATATTTGTCATCACAAGTCTCCATGGTCAACTCATCACAATGCTCCAAGACCTTGTCATCACCATGCTCCATTCCCTTGTCATCACAATGCTCCATGACTCCTGTCATCACAATACTCCATGAACATTTTCAGCCCAATGCTCCATGACCTTCTCATCACAATGCTCCATGACCAATATCATCACAATGCTCCATGACCACTGTCATCACAACACTCCATGACACCTGACAACACAACGATCCGGGACTCTTGTCATCACAATGCTCCAAGACCATGCAATCACAATGCTCCATGACCCCTGTCATCACAATACTCCATGAACATTTTCAGCCCAATGCTCCATGACCCTTGTCATCACAATGATCCATGCCCTTGTCATCCCAATGTTCCATGACCCCTGTATTCACAGTGCTCCGTGACGCTTGTCATCACAGTGCTCCATGACACCTGTCATCACAATGCTCCATGCCTTTGTCAGCAAAATGCTACATGGCCTTGTCATTACAATGCTCTATGCGCTTGTCATCACAATACTCGATTACCATTGTCATCACAATCCTCCATGAACCTTGGAATCACATTGCTTCATGCCCTTGTCATCACAATGCTACATACTCCTTGAAATCAAAATGATCCATGACCTCTGTCATCACAATGCTCCAAACCCTTGTGATCACAATGTTCCATAACAATTGTCCTCAGAACGCTCCAAGATGCCTGTCATCACAATACTCCATACACTTTTCATCACAATTCTCCATGACATTTGTCATCACAATTCTCAATACACTTTTCATCACAGTGCTCCCTGACACTTGTCGTCAGTATGCTCCATGAAACCTATCATGACAAGGCTCCATGCCTTTTTCATCACAATGATCCATGCCCTTTTCATCAAAATGCTCCAAGACCCCTGTAATCACAATGCTCCATGCCCTTGCCATCCAAAGCTCCATGACGCATGTCATCAGAATGTTCCATGGACTTCTCATCACAATGCTCCCTGCTCTTGTCATCACAAAGCACTAAGACCCCTGTAATCACAATGCTCCATGCCCCTTTTCATCTCAATGCTCCTAGGAACCCTGTCAGCACAATGAACAATGCCCATCATCATAATGATTCAGGCAATTGTCATCACAATCAAATCAAAATGCTCCATGACCTCTGTCATCACAATGCTCAAAATCCTGGTGATCACAATGTTGAATAACACTTATCATCACAACACCCCATGACGTTCATCATCACAATGATCCATGGTCGTCTCATCACAAGGCTCCATGACCTTTGTCATCAAAATTCTCAATAAACTTGTCATCACAATGCTCGCTGACACTTGTCGTCAGAATGCTCCTTGAACCATGTCACAAAAAGGCTCCATGTCGTTTTCATCAAAAAGCCCCATGCCGTTTTCATCCCAATGCTGCATGCCATTGTCATCCAAATACATCACAGGCTTGTCATCAGAATGCTCCATGACCCTTGTCATCACAATTCTCCATGCACTTGTCAGCACAATGCTCCCTGACCCTTGCCATCACAATGCTCCAAGCCATTGTCATCACAATGCTCCATTACCATTGTCATCAGAATCCTCCATGACACTTGGCATCACAATGCTCCATGCCATTGTCATCACAATGCTAAATGACCTTGTCATTACAATCCTCTATGCGCTTGTCATCACAATACTCCATTTCCATTGTCATCACAATCCTCCATCAACCTTGGGATCACATTGCTTCATGCCCTTGTCATCACAATGCTCCATGCTTCTTGAAATCAAAATGATCCATGACCTCTGTCATCACAATGCTCCAAACCCTTGTGATCACATTGTTCCATAACACTTGTCATCACAACGCTCAATGATGCCTGTCATCACAATACTCCATGCCCTTTTCATCACAATGCTCCATGACCTTTGTCATCACAATTCTCAATACACTTGTGATCACAATGCTCCCTGACACTTGTCATCAGAATGCTCCTTGAAACCCGTCACGAAAAGGCTCCATGCCTTTTTCTTCACAATGCCCCATGCCATTTTCATCACAATGTTCCATACCATTGTCATCAAAATACTCCACAAGCTTGTCATCAGAATGCTCCCGGACCCTTGTCATCACAATGCTCCATTACCTTTCTCATCAGAATCCTACATGACACTTGGCATCACAGTGCTACATGCCATTGTCATCACAATGGGCCATTACATATGTCATCACAATGCTCCCTGACACTTATCTTCACAATACTGCATGACCTGGTCATCACAATGCTCCATGCCCTTGTCATCACAATAGGCCATTCCAACTGTTATCGCAACGAACCATGAAAGTTATTAGACCAATGTTCCATGCCCTTGTCATCACAATGCTCCATGCCCTTGTTATCACAATGCTCCATGACCCCTGTCATCACAATGCTCCGTTACTCCAATCATCACAATGCTTCATGACTTTGTCATCACAGTGGTCCATGCCCTCACCATCAACAGTCTCTGTGACATTTTTAATCCCAACGCTCCATGAACTTTTCATCACAATGCTCCGTGACCCTTGTCATCACAAAGCTACATGCCTTTGTCAGAACAATGCTCCATGACACTTGTCATCACAATGTGCCATGCGCTTTTCATCACAATGATCCACAACCTTGTCATCGCTATGCTCCATAAACCTTGTAATCACAATGCTCCATGCACTTCTCATCCAAATGCTCTCTCACATGAGATATCACAATGTTCCATCACTAGTCATCAAAATCCTCCCTCTCCCCTGTTATCACAATGTTCAATAACCCTTGTCATCACCATGCTACATCCCCTTATCAGCACAATGTTCCATGACCCCTGACATCACAATGTTCTATATCCCCTGTCATCAAAATGCTCCATGACCCATTTCATCCCAAAGCTCCATGACCGCTGGCATCACAATGTTCTATAAGGCCTGTCATCAAAATGTTACATTACACTTTTCATCAAATTGCTGCATGAACATGTCATCAAAATGCTCCCTGCCCTTCTCATCACAATGCACCACACCCTTGTCACCAAAAAGCTCCATGACCATTGCCCTCACTAAGCTCCATGACCCTTGGCATCACAATGCTCCATGTCATTGTCATCACAATGCTCCATGAACCTTCTCATCACATTGCTCCATGCCCTTGTCATCACAAAGCTCCATGACTCTTGTCATCACAATGCTCGATGCCCTTTTCATCACAATGCTCCATGCCCTTGTCATTACAATCCTCCATCACCCATGTATCACAGTGTACCGTGCACTTGTCATCACAATGCTCCATGCCCACTCTCATCACAATAATCCATGAAACATTTCAGACTAATGCTCAATGCCCTTCTCATCACAATGCTCCATTACCTCTGTCATAACAATGCTCCATGACACCTGACATGACAATGCTCCATGCCCTTGTCATCACAATGCTCCAAGACCCTCGTAATCACAAGTTTCCATGCCCCTTTTCATCAGAATGCTCCATTAGACTTGTCATCACAATTCTCCATGGTCATCTCATCACAATGCTCCAGGACCTTGTCATCTCCATTCTCCATTCCCTTGTCATCACAATGCTTCATGACCCCTGTCATCACAATACTCCATGAAAATTTTCAGCCCAATGCTCCATTAACTTCTCATCACAATGCTCCATGACCAATATCATCACAATGCTCCATGACACCTGACAACACAATGATCAGGGACTCCTGTCATCACAATGCTCCAAGACCCCTGTAATCACAATGCTCCATGACCCCTGTCATCACAATACTCCATGAACATTTTCAGCCGAATGCTCCATGACCCTTGTCATCAAATTGATCCATGCCCTTGTCATCCCGATGTTCCATAACCACTGTATTCAGAATGCTCCTTGACGCTTGTCATCACAGTGCTCCATGACACCTGTCATCACAATGCCCCATGAATTTGTCAGCAAAATGCTACATGACCTTTTCATTACAATGCTCTATGCACTTCTCATCACAATACTCCATTACCATTGTCATCACTATGCGCCATGAACATTGGGATCACATTGCTTCATGCCCTTGTCATCACAATGCTCCATGCTCCTTGAAATCAACATGATCCATAACCTCTATCATCACAATGCTCCAAACCCTTGTGATCACAATGTTCCATAACACTTGTCCTCACAATGCTCCATGATGCCTGTCATCACAATACTCCATGCCCTTTTCATCACAATGCTCCATGACCTTTGTCATCACAATTATCAATACACTTGTCATCACAATGCTCTCTGACTCTTGTCGTCAGAATGCTCCTTGAACCGTGTCACGAAAAGGCTCCATGCCTTTTTCATCACAAAGCCCCATGCCATTTTCATCCCAATGCTCCATGCCATTGTCATCAAAATACTCCACAAGCTTGTCATCAGAATGCTCCATGACCCTTGGCATCACAATGCTCCGTGACTCCAGTCATCACAATGCTTCATAACGTTTGTCATCACAACGGTCCATGCCTGCGTCATCGCAAGGCTCTGTGACCTTTGTGACCACAATGCTCCATGAACTTTTCATCACAATTCTCGTGACCCTTGTCATCACAATGCTCCATGCCTTTTTCAGAACAATGCTCCATGACCCTTGTCATCACAATGTGCCATGTGCTTTACACCACAATGATCCACAACCTTGTCATCGCTATGCTCCATAAACCTTGTAATCACAATGCTCCATGAACTTCTCATCCAAATACTCTCTCACATGAGATATCACAATGTTCCATCACTAGTCATCACAATCCTCCCTCACCCCTGTTATCACAATGTTCCATGACCCCTGTCATCACAATGCTACATCCCCTTATCAGCACAATTTTCCATGACCCCTGACATCACAATGTTCCATAACCCCTGTCATCAAAATGCTCCATGACCATTTTCATCCCAAAGCTCTATGACCCCTGGCATCACAATGTTCTATAACCCCTGTCATCAAAATATTACATTACATTTTTCATCAAATTGCTGCATGACCCTGTCATCAAAATGCTCCCTGCCCTTCTCATCACAATGCACCACACACTTGTCATCAAAATGCTCCATGACCATGGTCATCACTAAGCTCCATGAACCTTGGCATCACAATGCTCCATGCCATGGACATCACAATGCTCCATGAACCCTCTCATCACATTGCTCCCTGCACTTGTCATCACAAAGCTCCATGACACTTGTCATCACAATGCTCGATGCCCTTCTCATCACAATGCTCCATGTCCTTGTCATTACAATCCTCCATCACCCATGTATCACAGTGTACCGTGCCCTTGTCATCACAATGCGCCATGCCCACTGTCATCACAATAATCCATGAAACATTTCAGACCAATGCTCAATGCACTTCTCATCACAATGCTCCATTACCACTGTCAACAATGCTCCATGACCCCTGCCATCACAATGTTCCACGGCCTTGTGATCACAAGACTAAATGACCATTGTCATCAAAATGCTCCAAAACCCATGTAATCACAATGCTCCATGCCCTTGTCATCACAGAGCTCCATGACGCATGTCATCAGAATGTTCCATGGGCTTCTCCACACAATGCTCCATGCCCTTGTCATCACAATGCTCCAAGACACTCGTAATCACAATGCTCCATGCCCCTTTTCATCAGAAGGCTCCATGATATTTGTCATCACAAGTCTCCATGGTCAACTCATCACAATGCTCCAAGACCTTGTCATCACCATGCTCCATTCCCTTGTCATCACAATGCTCCATGACTCCTGTCATCACAATACTCCATGAACATTTTCAGCCCAATGCTCCATGACCTTCTCATCACAATGCTCCATGACCAATATCATCACAATGCTCCATGACCACTGTCATCACAACACTCCATGACACCTGACAACACAACGATCCGGGACTCTTGTCATCACAATGCTCCAAGACCATGCAATCACAATGCTCCATGACCCCTGTCATCACAATACTCCATGAACATTTTCAGCCCAATGCTCCATGACCCTTGTCATCACAATGATCCATGCCCTTGTCATCCCAATGTTCCATGACCCCTGTATTCACAGTGCTCCGTGACGCTTGTCATCACAGTGCTCCATGACACCTGTCATCACAATGCTCCATGCCTTTGTCAGCAAAATGCTACATGGCCTTGTCATTACAATGCTCTATGCGCTTGTCATCACAATACTCGATTACCATTGTCATCACAATCCTCCATGAACCTTGGGATCACATTGCTTCATGCCCTTGTCATCACAATGCTACATACTCCTTGAAATCAAAATGATCCATGACCTCTGTCATCACAATGCTCCAAACCCTTGTGATCACAATGTTCCATAACAATTGTCCTCACAACGCTCCAAGATGCCTGTCATCACAATACTCCATACACTTTTCATCACAATTCTCCATGACCTTTGTCATCACAATTCTCAATACACTTTTCATCACAGTGCTCCCTGACACTTGTCGTCAGTATGCTCCATGAAACCTATCATGACAAGGCTCCATGCCTTTTTCATAACAATGATCCATGCCCTTTTCATCAAAATGCTCCAAGACCCCTGTAATCACAATGCTCCATGCCCTTGCCATCCAAAGCTCCATGACGCATGTCATCAGAATGTTCCATGGACTTCTCATCACAATGCTCCCTGCTCTTGTCATCACAAAGCACTAAGACCCCTGTAATCACAATGCTCCATGCCCCTTTTCATCTCAATGCTCCTAGGAACCCTGTCAGCACAATGAACAATGCCCATCATCATAATGATTCAGGCAATTGTCATCACAATCAAATCAAAATGCTCCATGACCTCTGTCATCACAATGCTCAAAATCCTGGTGATCACAATGTTGAATAACACTTATCATCACAACACCCCATGACGCTCATCATCACAATGATCCATGGTCGTCTCATCACAAGGCTCCATGACCTTTGTCATCAAAATTCTCAATAAACTTGTCATCACAATGCTCGCTGACACTTGTCGTCAGAATGCTCCTTGAACCATGTCACAAAAAGGCTCCATGTCGTTTGCATCAAAAAGCCCCATGCCGTTTTCATCCCAATGCTGCATGCCATTGTCATCCAAATACACCACAGGCTTGTCATCAGAATGCTCCATGACCCTTGTCATCACAATTCTCCATGCACTTGTCAGCACAATGCTCCCTGACCCTTGTCATCACAATGCTCCAAGCCATTGTCATCACAATGCTCCATTACCATTGTCATCAGAATCCTCCATGACACTTGGCATCACAATGCTCCATGCCATTGTCATCACAATGCTCCATGTCTTTGTCAGCAAAATGCTAAATGACCTTGTCATTACAATCCTCTATGCGCTTGTCATCACAATACTCCTTTTCCATTGTCATCACAATCCTCCATCAACCTTGGGATCACATTGCTTCATGCCCTTGTCATCACAATGCTCCATGCTCCTTGAAATCAAAATGATCCATGACCTCTGTCATCACAATGCTCCAAACCCTTGTGATCACATTGTTCCATAACACTTGTCATCACAACGCTCAATGATGCCTGTCATCACAATACTCCATGCCCTTTTCATCACAATGCTCCATGACCTTTGTCATCACAATTCTCAATACACTTGTGATCACAATGCTCCCTGACACTTGTCATCAGAATGCTCCTTGAAACCCGTCACGAAAAGGCTCCATGCCTTTTTCATCACAATGCCCCATGCCAATTTCATCACAATGTTCCATACCATTGTCATCAAAATACTCCACAGGCTTGTCATCAGAATGCTCCCGGACCCTTGTCATCACAATGCTCCATTACCTTTCTCATCAGAATCCTCCATGACACTTGGCATCACAGTGCTACATGCCATTGTCATCACAATGGGCCATTACATATGTCATCACAATGCTCCCTGACACTTATCTTCACAATACTGCATGACCTGGTCATCACAATGCTCCATGCCCTTGTCATCACAATAGGCCATTCCAACTGTCATCGCAACGAACCATGAAAGTTATTAGACCAATGTTCCATGCCCTTGTCATCACAATGCTCCATGCCCTTGTTATCACAATGCTCCATGACCCCTGTCATCACAATGCTCCGTTACTCCAATCATCACAATGCTTCATGACTTTGTCATCACAGTGGTCCATGCCCTCACCATCAACAGTCTCTGTGACATTTTTAATCCCAACGCTCCATGAACTTTTCATCACAATGCTCCGTGACCCTTGTCATCACAAAGCTACATGCCTTTGTCAGAACAATGCTCCATGACACTTGTCATCACAATGTGCCATGCGCTTTTCATCACAATGATCCACAACCTTGTCATCGCTATGCTCCATAAACCTTGTAATCACAATGCTCCATGCACTTCTCATCCAAATGCTCTCTCACATGAGATATCACAATGTTCCATCACTAGTCATCAAAATCCTCCCTCACCCCTGTTATCACAATGTTCAATAACCCTTGTCATCACCATGCTACATCCCCTTATCAGCACAATGTTCCATGACCCCTGACATCACAATGTTCTATATCCCCTGTCATCAAAATGCTCCATGACCCATTTCATCCCAAAGCTCCATGACCGCTGGCATCACAATGTTCTATAAGGCCTGTCATCAAAATGTTCCATTACACTTTTCATCAAATTGCTGCATGAACATGTCATCAAAATGCTCCCTGCCCTTCTCATCACAATGCACCACAACCTTGTCACCAAAAAGCTCCATGACCATTGCCCTCACTAAGCTCCATGACCCTTGGCATCACAATGCTCCATGTCATTGTCATCACAATGCTCCATGAACCTTCTCATCACATTGCTCCATGCCCTTGTCATCACAAAGCTCCATGACTCTTGTCATCACAATGCTCGATGCCCTTTTCATCACAATGCTCCATGCCCTTGTCATTACAATCCTCCATCACCCATGTATCACAGTGTACCGTGCACTTGTCATCACAATGCTCCATGCCCACTCTCATCACAATAATCCATGAAACATTTCAGACTAATGCTCAATGCCCTTCTCATCACAATGCTCCATTACCTCTGTCATAACAATGCTCCATGACACCTGATATGACAATGCTCCATGCCCTTGTCATCACAATGCTCCAAGACCCTCGTAATCACAAGATTCCATGCCCCTTTTTATCAGAATGCTCCATTAGACTTGTCATCACAATTCTCCATGGTCATCTCATCACAATGCTTCAGGACCTTGTCATCTCCATTCTCCATTCCCTTGTCATCACAATGCTTCATGACCCCTGTCATCACAATACTCCATGAAAATTTTCAGCCCAATGCTCCATTAACTTCTCATCACAATGCTCCATGACCAATATCATCACAATGCTCCATGACCACTGTCATCACAACACTCCATGACACCTGACAACACAATGATCAGGGACTCCTGTCATCACAATGCTCCAAGACCCCTGTAATCACAATGCTCCATGACCCATGTCATCACAATACTCCATGAACATTTTCAGCCGAATGCTCCATGACCCTTGTCATCAAATTGATCCATGCCCTTGTCATCCCAATGTTCCATAACCACTGTATTCAGAATGCTCCTTGACGCTTGTCATCACAGTGCTCCATGACACCTGTCATCACAATGCCCTATGAATTTGTCAGCAAAATGCTACATGACCTTTTCATTACAATGCTCTATGCACTTGTCATCACAATACTCCATTACCATTGTCATCACTATCCGCCATGAACATTGGGATCACATTGCTTCATGCCCTTGTCATCACAATGCTCCATGCTCCTTGAAATCAACATGATCCATAACCTCTATCATCACAATGCTCCAAACCCTTGTGATCACAATGTTCCATAACACTTGTCCTCACAATGCTCCATGATGCCTGTCATCACAATACTCCATGCCCTTTTCATCACAATGCTCCATGACCTTTGTCATCACAATTATCAATACACTTGTCATCACAATGCTCCCTGACTCTTGTCGTCAGAATGCTCCTTGAACCGTGTCACGAAAAGGCTCCATGCCTTTTTCATCACAAAGCCCCATGCCATTTTCATCCCAATGCTCCATGCCATTGTCATCAAAATACTCCACAAGCTTGTCATCAGAATGCTCCGTGACCCTTGTCATCACAATTCTCCATGCACTTGTCAGCACAATGCACCCTGACCCTTGTCATCACAATGCTCCAAGCCATTGTCATCAAAATACTCCACAAGCTTGTCATCAGAATGCTCACTGACACTTGTCATCACAATGCTCCAAGCCATTATCATCACAATGCTCCATTACCTTTGTCATCAGAATCCTCCATGACACTTGGCATCACAATGCTCCATGCCATTGTCATCAAAATGGGCCATTACATATGTCATCACAATGCTCCCTGACACATCTCTTCACCATACTTCATGCCCTTGTCTTAACAATGCACCATTCAAGCTGTCATCACAATAATCCATGAAACTTATTAGACCAATGCTCCATGCCCTTGTCATCACAATGCTCCATGACCTTGTTATCACAATGTTCCAAGACCCCTGTAATCAGAATGCTCCATGCCCCTTTTAATCAGTATGCTCCATGAGACTTTTCATCACATGGCTCCATGGTTTTCTCATCATAATGCTCCAGGACCTTGTCATCACAATGCTTCACAACATTGTCATGAAAATTCTCAATGGCACTTGTCATCATAATGCTCCAAGCCCTAGTCATCACAATGCTCCATGATATTGGTCATCACAATCCTCCCTTACATTTGGCATCACAATGCTCAATGCCATTGTCATCGCAATGGACCAGGATATATGTCATCACAATACCCTGACACCTCTCTTCACAATACTCCATGCCCTTATCATCACAAAGCTCCATGCCCTTGTCATCACAATGCACCATGTCCACTGTCATCACAATAATCTATGAAAATTGTCAGACCAAAGCTCCATGACCCTGTCATCACAATTCTCCATGCCCTTGTCATCACAATGCTCCATGTCCCCTGTCATCACAATGCTCGGTGACTCCAGTCATCACAATGCTTCATAAAGTTTGTCATCACAGCGGTCCATGCCCACGTCATCACAAGGCTCAGTGACCTTTGTAACCACAATGCTCCATGACCCTTGTCCTCACAATGCTCCATGCCTTTGTCAGAACAATTCTCCATGACCCTTGTCATCACAATGTGCCATGCGCTTTTCATCACAATGATCCACAACCTTGTCATCACTATGCTCAATAAACCTTGTAATCACAATGCTCCATGCACTTTTCCTCCAAATGCTCTCTCACATGAGATATCACAATGTTCCATCACTAGTCATCACAATCCTCCCTCACCCCAGTTATCACAATGTACCATGACCCCTGTCATCACAATGCTACATCCCCTTATCAACACAATATTCCATGACACCTGACATCACAATGTTCCATAACCACTGTCATCAAAATGCTCCATGACCCTTTTCATCCCAAAGCTCCATGATCCCTGGCCACACAATGTTCAATAACCCCTGTCATCAAAATATTCCATTACACTTTTCATCAAATTGCTGCATGACCCTGTCATCAAAATGCTTCCTGCCTTTCTCATCACAATGCACCACACCCTTGTCATCAAAATGCTGCATGACCTTTGTCATCCCAAAGCTCCATGACACTTGGCATCACAATGCTCCATGTCATTGTCATCACAATGCTCCATGAACCCAGTCATCACATTGCTCCATGCCCTTGTCATCACAAAGCTCAATAACACTTGTCATCACAATGCTCGATGCCTTTCTCATCACAATGCTCCATGCCCTTGTCATTACAATCCTCCATGACCCATGTATCACAGTGTTCCGTGCCCTTGTCATCACAATGCTCCATGCCCCATCTCATCACAATAATCCATGAAACATTTCAGACCAATGCTCAATGCCCTTCTCATCACAATGCTCCATTACTTCTGTCATAACAATGCTCCAATACCCCTGCCATCACAATGTTCCACGGCCTTGTTATCACAAGGCTCCATGACCCTTGTCATCAAAATAGCCCAAGACCCCTGTAATCACAATGCTCAATGCCCTAGTCATAACAAAGCTCGATGACGCATGTCATCAGAAAGTTCCATGGCCTTCTCCTCAAAATGCTCCATTCCCCTTTTCATCAGAATGCTCCATGAGACTTGTCATCACAAGTCTCCTTGGTCATCTCATAACAATGCTCCAGGAACTTGTCATCACCATGCTCCATTCCCTTGTCATCACAATGCTCCATGACCCCTGTCATCACAATACTCCATGAAAATTTTCAGCCCAATGCTCCATGACATTCTCATCACAATGCTCCATGACCAATATCATCACAATGCTCCAAGACCACTGTCATCACAACACTCCATCACACCAGACAACACAATGATCCGGGACTCTTGTCATCACAATGCTCCAAGACCGCTCTAATCACAATGCTCCATGACCCCTGTCATCACAACACTTCATGAACATTTTCAGCCCAGTGCTCCATGACCCTTGTCATCACAATGATATATGCCCTTCTCATCCCAATGCTCCATGACCCCTGTTTCACAATGCTCCATGACACTTGTCATCACAGTGCTCCATGACACCTGTCATCACAATGCTCCATGCCTTTGTCAGCAAAATGCTACATGACCTTGTCATTACAATGCTCTATGAGCTTATCATCACAATGCTCCATTACCATTGTCATCACAATCCTCAATGAACCTTGGGATCACATTGCTTCATGCCCTTGTCATCACAATGCTCCATGCTCCTTGAAATGAAAATGATCCATGACCTCTGTCATCACAATGCTCCAAACCCTTGTGATCACAATGTTCCATAACACTTGTCATCACTATGATCCATGATGTCTGTCATCACAATACTCCATGCCCTTTTCATCACAGTGCTCCATGAAATTTTTCATCACAATTCTCAATACACTTGTCATCACAATGCTCCCTGACACTTGTCAACATAATGCTCCTTGAACCCTGTCACGAAAAGTCTCCATGCCTTTTTCATCACATTGCCCCATGCCGTTTTCCTCCTAATGCTCCATGCCACTGTCATAAAAATACTCCACAAGCTTGTCATCAGAATGCTCCATGACACTTGTCATCACAATTCTCCATGCACTTGTCAGCACAATGCTCCCTGACCCTTGTCATCACAATGCTCCAAGCCATTGTCACCAAAATGCTCCATTACCTTTGGCATCAGAATCCTCCTTGACACTTGGCATCACAATGCTCCATACCATTTTCATCACAATGGGCCATTACATATGTCATCACAATGCTCCCTGACACCTCTCTTGACAATACTGCATGACCTGGTCATCACAATCCTCCATGCCCTTGTCATCACAATGAGCCATTCCAACTGTCATCACAATAATCCATGAAACTTATTAGACCAATGCTCCATGCCTTTGTCGTCACATTTCTCCATGCCCTTGTTATCACAATGTTCCAAGACCCCTGTAATCAGAATCCTCCATGCCCCTTTTCATCAGGGTGCTCCATGAGACTTGTCATCACAAGTCTCCATGGTTTTCTCATCACAATGCTCCAGGACCTTGTCATCACAATGCTTCACGACATTGTCATGAAAATTTTCAATGGCCCTTGTCATCATAATGCTCCATGCCCTATTCATCACAATGCTCCATTATATTTGTCATCACAATCCTCCCTTACATTTGGCATCACAATGCTCCATGCCATTGTCATCGCAATGGACCATGACATATGTCATCACAATGACCTGACACCTCTCTTCACAATACTCCATGTCCTTGTCATCACAATGTTCCATGCCCTTGTCATCACAATGCACCATGTCCAGTGTCATCACAATAATCTATGAAATTGTCAGACCAAATCTCCATGAACCTGTCATCACAATGCTCCATGCCTTTGTCATCACAATGCTCCATGTCCCCTGTCATCAGAGTGCTCCGTGACTCCAGTCATCACAATGCTTCATAAAGTTTGTCATCACAACGGTCCATGCCCACGTCATCACAAGGCTCTGTGACATTTGTAAACACAATGCTCCATAAACTTTTCCTCACAATCCTCAGTGACCCTTGTCCTCACAATACTCCATGTCTTTGTAAGAACAATGCTCCATGACACTTGTCATCACAATGTGCCATGCGCTTTTCATCACAATGATCCACAACATTGTCATCACTATGCTCCATAAACCTTGTAATCACAATGCTCCATTCACTTCTCATCCAAATGCTCTCTCACATGAGATATCACAATGTTCCATCACTAGTCATCACAATCCTCCCTCACCCCTGTTATCACAATGTTCCATGACCCCTGACATCAAAATATTCCATAACCCTGTCATCAAAATGTTCCATTACACTTTTCTTCAAATTGCTGCATGACCCAGTCATCAAAATGCTCCCTGCCCTTCTCATCACAATGTACCACACACTTGTCATCAAAATGCTCCATGACCATTGTCATCACTAAGATCCATGACCCTTGGCATTACAATGCTCCATTTCATTGTCATCACAATGCTCCATGAACCCTCTCATCACATTGCTCCATGCCCTTGTCATCACAAAGCTCCATGACACTTGTCATCACAATGCTCGATGCCCTTCTCATCAGAATGCTCCATGCCCTTGTCATTACAATCCTCCATGACCCATGTATCACAGTGTACCGTGCCCTTGACATCACAAAGCGCCACGCCCACTCTCATCACAATAATCCATGAAATATATCCGACCAATGCTCAATGCCCTTCTCATCACAATGCTCCATTACCTCTGTCATAACAATGCTCCATGACCCCTGCCATCACAAGGATCCATGGCCTTGTCATCACAAGGCCCCATGACCCTTGTCATCACAATGATCCAAGACCCATGTAATCACAATGGTCCATGCACTTGTCATTACAAAGCTCCATGACGCATGTCATCAGAATGTTCCATGGCCTTCTCCACAAAAAGCTCCATGCCCTTGTCATCACAATGCTGCATTACCCCTGTCATAACAATGCTCCATAACCCCTGCCATCACGATGTTCCATGGCCTTGTCATCACAAGGCTCCATGACCCTTCTCATCACAATGCTCCAAGAACACTGTAATCACAATGCTCTATGCCCCTTTTCATCTCAATGATCCATGAACCCTGTCATCACAATGCACCATGCCCATCATCATAATGATTCATGCTATTGTCATCACAAAGAAATAAAAATGCTCCATGACCTCTGTCATAAAAATGCTCCAAACCCTTGTGATCACAATATTCCATAACACTTGTCATCACAAAGCCCCATGACGCTCTTCATCACAATTATCCATGGTCTTCTCATCACAATGCTCCATGACCTTCGTCATCACAATGCTCAATACACTTGTCATCAAAATGCTCCCTGACACTTGTTGTCTGTATGCTCCTTGAACTCTGTCAAGACAAGCTCCATGCCTTTTTCATCAAAATGATCCATGCACTTTTCATCACGGTGCTCCAAGACAAATGTTATCACAATGCTCCATGCCATTGTCATCACAAAGCTCAATGACGCATGCCATCAGAATGCTCCTTGGTCTTCTCCTCACCATGCTCCATGCCCTTGTCATCAAAATGTTCCAAGACCCCTGTAATCACAATGCTCCATGCCCTTTTCATCAGTATGCTCCATGAGACTTGTCATCAAAAGGCTCCATGGTTTTGTCATCACAATGCTCCAGGACCTTGTCATCACAATGCTTCATGACCTTGTCATGAAAATTTTCAATGGCCCTTGTCATCATAATGCTCCAAGCCCTAATCATCACAATGCTCCATTATATTTGTCATCAGAAACCTCCATTATCTTTGGCATCACAATGCTCCATGCCATTGTCATCGCAATGGACCATGACATATGTCATTACAATGCTCCCTGACACCTGTCTTCACAATACTCCATGACCTTATCATCACAATGCTCCATGCCCTTGTCATCACAATGCACCATGCCCACTCTCATCACAATAATCTATGAAACTTGTCAGACCAATGCACCATGCCCCTGTCATCACAATGCACCATGCCCTTGTCATCACAGTGCTCCATGACCCCTGTCATCACAAGGCTCTGTGCCTCCAGTCATCACAATGCTTCATAAAGATTGTCATCACTATGGTCCATGCCCGCGTCATCACAAGGCTCTGTGACCTTTGTATCCACAATGCTCCATGTATTTTTCATCACAATTCTCTGTGACCCTTGTCATCACAATGCTCCATGTCTTTGTCTGAACAATGCTCCATGACCATTGTCATCACAGTGTGCCACGTGCATTTCATCACAACTGTCCACAAGCTTGTCATTGCAATGCTCCATAATCCTTGTAATCACAATGGTCCATGCACTTCTCATCAAAATGCTCTCTCACCAGAGATATCACAATGTTCCATCACTAGTCATCACAATACTCCCTCAACCCTGGAATCACAGTGATCCATGACCCTGTCATCACAATGCTACATCCACTTGTCATCACAATGTTCCATGACCCCTTCCATCACAATGTTCCATAAGCCCTGTCATCAAAATGCTCCATGACCCTTTCCATCCCAAAGATCCAAGTCCCCTGCCATCACAATGTTCTATAACCCCTGCCATCTAAATGTTCCATTACACTTTTTATCAAATTGCTGCAGGACCCGGTTATCAAAATGCTCCCTGCCCTTCTCATCAAAATGCTCCATGACTTGTCATCACAAAGCCCGAAGACTCTTGGCATCACAATGCTCCATGTCATTGTCATCACAATGCTCCATGTACCCTCTCATCACATTGCTCCATGCCCTTGTCATCACACAGCTCCATGACATTTGTCATCACAATGCTCAATAAACTTGTCATCACAATGCTCCCTGACCCTTGTCATCAGTATGCTCCTTCAACACTGTCATAACAAGTTTCCATGCATTTTTCATCACAATGATCCATGACCATTTCATCACAATGCTCCAAGACCCCTGCAATCACAATGCTCCATGCTCCTATTCATCACAATGCTCCATGAGACTTGCCATCACAAGTCTCCATGGTCTTCTCATCACAATGTTCCCGGACCTTGACATCACCATGATCCATTCCCTTGTCATCACAATGCTCCATGACCCCTGTCATCACAATAATCCATGAACATTTTCAGCCCAATGCTCCACGACCTTCTCCTCACAATGCTCCATTGCCAATATCATCACAATGCCCCATGACCACTGTCATCACAACACTCCATGACACCTGACCACACAATGATCCAGGACTCTTGTCATCACAATGCTCCATTCCCTTGTCGTCACATTGCTACATGACACCTGTCATCAAAACTCTCCATGAACATTTTCAGCCCAGTGCTCCATGACCCTTGTCATCACAGTGATCCATGCCCTTGCCATCCCAATGCTCCATGACCCCTGTATTCACAATGCTCCTTGACGCTTGTCATCATAGTGCTCCATGACACATGTCATCACAATGCTCCATGCCTTTGTCAGCAAAATGCTACATGACCTTTTCATTACAATGCTCTATGCACTTGTCATCACAATACTCCATTTCCATTGTCATCACAATCCTCCATGTACCTTAGGATCACATTGCTTCATGCGCATGTCATCACAATGCTCCATGCTCCTTGAAATCAAAATGATCCATGACCTCTGTCATCACAATGCTCCAAACCCTTGTGATCACAATGTTCCATAACACTTGTCATCACAACGCTCCATGATACCTGTCATCACAATACTCCATGCACTTTTCATCACAATGCTCCATGACCTTTGTCACCACAATTCTCAATACACTTGTCATCACAATGCTCCCTGAAACTTGTCATCAGAATGCTCCTTGAACCCTGTCACAAAAAGGCTCCATGCCTTTTTCATAACAATGCCCCATGCCATTTTCATCACAATGCTCCATGCCATTGTCATAAAAGTACTCCACAAGCTTGTCATCAGAATGCTCCATGACCCTTGTCATCACAATTCTCCATGCACTTGTCAGCACAATGCTCCCTGACCCTTGTCATCACAATACTCCAAGCCATTGTCATCACAATGCTCCATTACCTTTGTCATCAAAATCCTCCCTGACACTTGGCATCACAATGCTCCATGCCATCCTCATCACAATGGGCCATTACATATGTGATCACAATGCTCCCTGACACCTTTCTTAACAATAGGGCATGACATGGTTATCACAATGCTCCATGCCCTTGTCATCACAGTGTGCCATTCCAACTCTCATCGCAATACTCCATGAAAGTTATTACTCCAATGTTCCATGCCCTTGTCATCACAATGCTCCATGCCCTTGTTATCACAATGCTCCATGACCCCTGTCATCACAATGCTCCGTGACTCCAGTCATCACAATGCTTCATGACCTTTGTCATCCCAATGGTCCATGCCCTTGTCATCAACAGACTCTGTGACGTTTTTAACCACAATGCTGCATGAACTTTTCATCACAATGCTCTTTGACCCTTGTCATCACAATGCTCTATGCCTTACTCAGCACAGTGCTCCATGACGCTTGTCACCACAATGCTCCATGCGCTTGTCAGCCCAATGCTCCATGACACATGTCATCACAATGCACCATGCGCTTGTCATCACAGTGCTACACAACATTGTCATCACAATGCTCCATAAAATTTGTCATCACAGTGCTCCATGCACTTCTCATCAAAATGCTCTCTCACCACTGATATCACAATGCTACATCACTATTTGTCAAAATACTCCCTCACCCCTGTCATCACAATGTTCCATGACTCCTGTCATCACAATGCTACATGCACTTATCATCACAATGTTCGATGACGCCTGACATCACAATGTTCCATAACAACTGTCATCAAAATATTCCATGACACTTTTCATCAAATTGCTCCATGACCCTGTCATCGGAATGCTCCCTGACCTACTCATCACAATGCACAACGCCCTTGCCATCAAAATGCTCCATGACCTTTGTCATCACAAAGATCCATGACCCTTGGCATCACAATGCTCCATGTCATTGTCATCACAATGCTCCATGAACGCTCTCATCACATTGCTCCATGCCCTTGTCTTCACATAGCTCCATGACACATGTCATCAAAATGCTCCATGGCCTTCTCATCACAATGCTCCATGCGCTTGCCATCACAATGCTCCATTACCCCTTTCATAACAATGCACCATGACCCCTGCCATCACGATGTTCCATGGCCTTGTCATCACAAGGCTCTATGACCCTTCTCATCACAATGCTCCAGTAACACTGTAATCACAATGCTCTATGCCCCTTTTCCTCTCAATGATCCATGAACCCTGTCATCAAAATGCACCATGCCAATCATCATAATGCTTCATGCTATTGTCATAACAACGAAATCAAATTGTTCCATGACCTCTGTCATAACAATGCTCCAAACCCTTGTGATCACAATATTCCATAACACTTGTCATCACAATGCCCCATGAGGCTCGTCATCACAATTATCCATGGTCTTCTCATCACAATACTCCATGACCTTCGTCATCACAATGCTCAATACACATGTCATCAACATGCTCCCTGACACTTGTTGTCTTTAAGCTCTTTGAACCCTGTCATGACAAGGCTGCATGCCTTTTTCATCACAGTGATCCATGCCCTTTTCATCACAGTGCTCCAAGTCCCATGTAATCACAGTGGTCCATGCCATTGTCATCACAAAGCTCAATGACGCATGCCATCAGAATGCTACTTGGTCTTCTCCTCACAATGCTCCAGGCCCTTGTCTTCACAATGTTCCAAGACCCCTGTAATCACAATGCTCCATTCCCCTTTTAATCAGTATGCTCCATGAGACTTGTCATCTCAAGGCTCCATGGTTTTGTCATCACAATGCTCCAGGACCTTGTCATCACAATGATTCACGACATTGTCATCAAAATTTTCAATGGCCCTTGTCATCATAATGCTCCAAACCTTAATCATCACAATGCTCCATTATATTTGTCATCACAATCCTCCATTACATTTGGTATCACAAAGATCCATGCCATTGTCATGGCCATGGATCATGACAAAAATCATCACAATGCTCCCTGACACCTGTCTTCACAATACTCCATGACCTTATCATCACAATGCTCCATGCCCTTGTCATCACAATGCACCATGCCCACTCTCATCACAATAATCTATGAAACTTGTCAGACCAATGCTCCATGCCACTGTCATCACAATGCTCCATGCCCTTGTCATCACAAGGCTCCATGAACCCTGTCATCACAATGCTCCGTGACTCCAGTCATCACAATGCTTCATAACGTTTGTCATCACAATGGTCCATGCCCGCGTCATCACAAGGCTCTGTGACCTTTGTAACCACAATGCTCCATGAACTTTTCATCACAATTCTCTGAGAAACTTGTCATCACAATGCTCCATGTCTTTGTCAGAACAATGCTCCATGATCATTGTCATCACAATGTGCCATGCACATTTCATCACAACGTTCCAAACCTTGTCATTGCAATGCTCCATAAACCTTGTAATCACAATGGTCCATGCACTTCTCATCAAAATGCTCTCTCACCAGAGATGTCACAATGTTCCATCACTAGTCATCACAATACAACCTCATCCTTGTAATCACGATGTTCCATGACCCTGTCATCACAATGCTACATCCCCTTATCATCACAATGTTCCATGACCCCTGCCAGCACAATGTTCCATAAGCCCTGTCATCAAAATGCTCCATGACCCTTTCCATCCCAAAGCTCCAAGACCCCTGACATCACAATGTTCTATAACCCCTGCCATGAAAATGTTCCATTACACTTTTTATCAAATTGCTGCATGACCCGGTCATCAAAATGCCCCCTGCCCTTCTCATCAAAATGCTGCATGACTTGTCATCACAAAGCTCCAAGACCCTTGGCACCACAATGCTCCATGTCATTGTCATCACAATGCTCCATGAACCATCTCATCACATTGCTCCATGCCCTTGTCATCACACAGCTCCATGACACTTGTCATCACAATGCTCGATGCCCTTTTCATCACAATGCTCCATGCCCTTGTCATTACAATCCTCCATCACCCATGTATCACAGTGTACCGTGCACTTGTCATCACAATGCTCCATGCCCACTCTCATCACAATAATCCATGAAACATTTCAGACTAATGCTCAATGCCCTTCTCATCACAATGCTCCATTACCTCTGTCATAACAATGCTCCATGACACCTGACATGACAATGCTCCATGCCCTTGTCATCACAATGCTCCAAGACCCTCGTAATCACAAGATTCCATGCCCCTTTTTATCAGAATGCTCCATTAGACTTGTCATCACAATTCTCCATGGTCATCTCATCACAATGCTTCAGGACCTTGTCATCTCCATTCTCCATTCCCTTGTCATCACAATGCTTCATGACCCCTGTCATCACAATACTCCATGAAAATTTTCAGCCCAATGCTCCATTAACTTCTCATCACAATGCTCCATGACCAATATCATCACAATGCTCCATGACCACTGTCATCACAACACTCCATGACACCTGACAACACAATGATCAGGGACTCCTGTCATCACAATGCTCCAAGACCCCTGTAATCACAATGCTCCATGACCCATGTCATCACAATACTCCATGAACATTTTCAGCCGAATGCTCCATGACCCTTGTCATCAAATTGATCCATGCCCTTGTCATCCCAATGTTCCATAACCACTGTATTCAGAATGCTCCTTGACGCTTGTCATCACAGTGCTCCATGACACCTGTCATCACAATGCCCTATGAATTTGTCAGCAAAATGCTACATGACCTTTTCATTACAATGCTCTATGCACTTGTCATCACAATACTCCATTACCATTGTCATCACTATCCGCCATGAACATTGGGATCACATTGCTTCATGCCCTTGTCATCACAATGCTCCATGCTCCTTGAAATCAACATGATCCATAACCTCTATCATCACAATGCTCCAAACCCTTGTGATCACAATGTTCCATAACACTTGTCCTCACAATGCTCCATGATGCCTGTCATCACAATACTCCATGCCCTTTTCATCACAATGCTCCATGACCTTTGTCATCACAATTATCAATACACTTGTCATCACAATGCTCCCTGACTCTTGTCGTCAGAATGCTCCTTGAACCGTGTCACGAAAAGGCTCCATGCCTTTTTCATCACAAAGCCCCATGCCATTTTCATCCCAATGCTCCATGCCATTGTCATCAAAATACTCCACAAGCTTGTCATCAGAATGCTCCGTGACCCTTGTCATCACAATTCTCCATGCACTTGTCAGCACAATGCACCCTGACCCTTGTCATCACAATGCTCCAAGCCATTGTCATCAAAATACTCCACAAGCTTGTCATCAGAATGCTCACTGACACTTGTCATCACAATGCTCCAAGCCATTATCATCACAATGCTCCATTACCTTTGTCATCAGAATCCTCCATGACACTTGGCATCACAATGCTCCATGCCATTGTCATCAAAATGGGCCATTACATATGTCATCACAATGCTCCCTGACACATCTCTTCACCATACTTCATGCCCTTGTCTTAACAATGCACCATTCAAGCTGTCATCACAATAATCCATGAAACTTATTAGACCAATGCTCCATGCCCTTGTCATCACAATGCTCCATGACCTTGTTATCACAATGTTCCAAGACCCCTGTAATCAGAATGCTCCATGCCCCTTTTAATCAGTATGCTCCATGAGACTTTTCATCACATGGCTCCATGGTTTTCTCATCATAATGCTCCAGGACCTTGTCATCACAATGCTTCACAACATTGTCATGAAAATTCTCAATGGCACTTGTCATCATAATGCTCCAAGCCCTAGTCATCACAATGCTCCATGATATTGGTCATCACAATCCTCCCTTACATTTGGCATCACAATGCTCAATGCCATTGTCATCGCAATGGACCAGGATATATGTCATCACAATACCCTGACACCTCTCTTCACAATACTCCATGCCCTTATCATCACAAAGCTCCATGCCCTTGTCATCACAATGCACCATGTCCACTGTCATCACAATAATCTATGAAAATTGTCAGACCAAAGCTCCATGACCCTGTCATCACAATTCTCCATGCCCTTGTCATCACAATGCTCCATGTCCCCTGTCATCACAATGCTCGGTGACTCCAGTCATCACAATGCTTCATAAAGTTTGTCATCACAGCGGTCCATGCCCACGTCATCACAAGGCTCAGTGACCTTTGTAACCACAATGCTCCATGACCCTTGTCCTCACAATGCTCCATGCCTTTGTCAGAACAATTCTCCATGACCCTTGTCATCACAATGTGCCATGCGCTTTTCATCACAATGATCCACAACCTTGTCATCACTATGCTCAATAAACCTTGTAATCACAATGCTCCATGCACTTTTCCTCCAAATGCTCTCTCACATGAGATATCACAATGTTCCATCACTAGTCATCACAATCCTCCCTCACCCCAGTTATCACAATGTACCATGACCCCTGTCATCACAATGCT
This sequence comes from Mesoplodon densirostris, assembly GCF_025265405.1. Taxonomy (NCBI): domain Eukaryota; kingdom Metazoa; phylum Chordata; class Mammalia; order Artiodactyla; family Ziphiidae; genus Mesoplodon; species Mesoplodon densirostris. The sequence goes on along the minus strand of NW_026778195.1, from coordinate 7,072,468 downwards.
ACATCCCCTTATCAACACAATATTCCATGACACCTGACATCACAATGTTCCATAACCACTGTCATCAAAATGCTCCATGACCCTTTTCATCCCAAAGCTCCATGATCCCTGGCCACACAATGTTCAATAACCCCTGTCATCAAAATATTCCATTACACTTTTCATCAAATTGCTGCATGACCCTGTCATCAAAATGCTTCCTGCCTTTCTCATCACAATGCACCACACCCTTGTCATCAAAATGCTGCATGACCTTTGTCATCCCAAAGCTCCATGACACTTGGCATCACAATGCTCCATGTCATTGTCATCACAATGCTCCATGAACCCAGTCATCACATTGCTCCATGCCCTTGTCATCACAAAGCTCAATAACACTTGTCATCACAATGCTCGATGCCTTTCTCATCACAATGCTCCATGCCCTTGTCATTACAATCCTCCATGACCCATGTATCACAGTGTTCCGTGCCCTTGTCATCACAATGCTCCATGCCCCATCTCATCACAATAATCCATGAAACATTTCAGACCAATGCTCAATGCCCTTCTCATCACAATGCTCCATTACTTCTGTCATAACAATGCTCCAATACCCCTGCCATCACAATGTTCCACGGCCTTGTTATCACAAGGCTCCATGACCCTTGTCATCAAAATAGCCCAAGACCCCTGTAATCACAATGCTCAATGCCCTAGTCATAACAAAGCTCGATGACGCATGTCATCAGAAAGTTCCATGGCCTTCTCCTCAAAATGCTCCATTCCCCTTTTCATCAGAATGCTCCATGAGACTTGTCATCACAAGTCTCCTTGGTCATCTCATAACAATGCTCCAGGAACTTGTCATCACCATGCTCCATTCCCTTGTCATCACAATGCTCCATGACCCCTGTCATCACAATACTCCATGAAAATTTTCAGCCCAATGCTCCATGACATTCTCATCACAATGCTCCATGACCAATATCATCACAATGCTCCAAGACCACTGTCATCACAACACTCCATCACACCAGACAACACAATGATCCGGGACTCTTGTCATCACAATGCTCCAAGACCGCTCTAATCACAATGCTCCATGACCCCTGTCATCACAACACTTCATGAACATTTTCAGCCCAGTGCTCCATGACCCTTGTCATCACAATGATATATGCCCTTCTCATCCCAATGCTCCATGACCCCTGTATTCACAATGCTCCATGACACTTGTCATCACAGTGCTCCATGACACCTGTCATCACAATGCTCCATGCCTTTGTCAGCAAAATGCTACATGACCTTGTCATTACAATGCTCTATGAGCTTATCATCACAATGCTCCATTACCATTGTCATCACAATCCTCAATGAACCTTGGGATCACATTGCTTCATGCCCTTGTCATCACAATGCTCCATGCTCCTTGAAATGAAAATGATCCATGACCTCTGTCATCACAATGCTCCAAACCCTTGTGATCACAATGTTCCATAACACTTGTCATCACTATGATCCATGATGTCTGTCATCACAATACTCCATGCCCTTTTCATCACAGTGCTCCATGAAATTTTTCATCACAATTCTCAATACACTTGTCATCACAATGCTCCCTGACACTTGTCAACATAATGCTCCTTGAACCCTGTCACGAAAAGTCTCCATGCCTTTTTCATCACATTGCCCCATGCCGTTTTCCTCCTAATGCTCCATGCCACTGTCATAAAAATACTCCACAAGCTTGTCATCAGAATGCTCCATGACACTTGTCATCACAATTCTCCATGCACTTGTCAGCACAATGCTCCCTGACCCTTGTCATCACAATGCTCCAAGCCATTGTCACCAAAATGCTCCATTACCTTTGGCATCAGAATCCTCCTTGACACTTGGCATCACAATGCTCCATACCATTTTCATCACAATGGGCCATTACATATGTCATCACAATGCTCCCTGACACCTCTCTTGACAATACTGCATGACCTGGTCATCACAATCCTCCATGCCCTTGTCATCACAATGAGCCATTCCAACTGTCATCACAATAATCCATGAAACTTATTAGACCAATGCTCCATGCCTTTGTCGTCACATTTCTCCATGCCCTTGTTATCACAATGTTCCAAGACCCCTGTAATCAGAATCCTCCATGCCCCTTTTCATCAGGGTGCTCCATGAGACTTGTCATCACAAGTCTCCATGGTTTTCTCATCACAATGCTCCAGGACCTTGTCATCACAATGCTTCACGACATTGTCATGAAAATTTTCAATGGCCCTTGTCATCATAATGCTCCATGCCCTATTCATCACAATGCTCCATTATATTTGTCATCACAATCCTCCCTTACATTTGGCATCACAATGCTCCATGCCATTGTCATCGCAATGGACCATGACATATGTCATCACAATGACCTGACACCTCTCTTCACAATACTCCATGTCCTTGTCATCACAATGTTCCATGCCCTTGTCATCACAATGCACCATGTCCAGTGTCATCACAATAATCTATGAAATTGTCAGACCAAATCTCCATGAACCTGTCATCACAATGCTCCATGCCTTTGTCATCACAATGCTCCATGTCCCCTGTCATCAGAGTGCTCCGTGACTCCAGTCATCACAATGCTTCATAAAGTTTGTCATCACAACGGTCCATGCCCACGTCATCACAAGGCTCTGTGACATTTGTAAACACAATGCTCCATAAACTTTTCCTCACAATCCTCAGTGACCCTTGTCCTCACAATACTCCATGTCTTTGTAAGAACAATGCTCCATGACACTTGTCATCACAATGTGCCATGCGCTTTTCATCACAATGATCCACAACATTGTCATCACTATGCTCCATAAACCTTGTAATCACAATGCTCCATTCACTTCTCATCCAAATGCTCTCTCACATGAGATATCACAATGTTCCATCACTAGTCATCACAATCCTCCCTCACCCCTGTTATCACAATGTTCCATGACCCCTGACATCAAAATATTCCATAACCCTGTCATCAAAATGTTCCATTACACTTTTCTTCAAATTGCTGCATGACCCAGTCATCAAAATGCTCCCTGCCCTTCTCATCACAATGTACCACACACTTGTCATCAAAATGCTCCATGACCATTGTCATCACTAAGATCCATGACCCTTGGCATTACAATGCTCCATTTCATTGTCATCACAATGCTCCATGAACCCTCTCATCACATTGCTCCATGCCCTTGTCATCACAAAGCTCCATGACACTTGTCATCACAATGCTCGATGCCCTTCTCATCAGAATGCTCCATGCCCTTGTCATTACAATCCTCCATGACCCATGTATCACAGTGTACCGTGCCCTTGACATCACAAAGCGCCACGCCCACTCTCATCACAATAATCCATGAAATATATCCGACCAATGCTCAATGCCCTTCTCATCACAATGCTCCATTACCTCTGTCATAACAATGCTCCATGACCCCTGCCATCACAAGGATCCATGGCCTTGTCATCACAAGGCCCCATGACCCTTGTCATCACAATGATCCAAGACCCATGTAATCACAATGGTCCATGCACTTGTCATTACAAAGCTCCATGACGCATGTCATCAGAATGTTCCATGGCCTTCTCCACAAAAAGCTCCATGCCCTTGTCATCACAATGCTGCATTACCCCTGTCATAACAATGCTCCATAACCCCTGCCATCACGATGTTCCATGGCCTTGTCATCACAAGGCTCCATGACCCTTCTCATCACAATGCTCCAAGAACACTGTAATCACAATGCTCTATGCCCCTTTTCATCTCAATGATCCATGAACCCTGTCATCACAATGCACCATGCCCATCATCATAATGATTCATGCTATTGTCATCACAAAGAAATAAAAATGCTCCATGACCTCTGTCATAAAAATGCTCCAAACCCTTGTGATCACAATATTCCATAACACTTGTCATCACAAAGCCCCATGACGCTCTTCATCACAATTATCCATGGTCTTCTCATCACAATGCTCCATGACCTTCGTCATCACAATGCTCAATACACTTGTCATCAAAATGCTCCCTGACACTTGTTGTCTGTATGCTCCTTGAACTCTGTCAAGACAAGCTCCATGCCTTTTTCATCAAAATGATCCATGCACTTTTCATCACGGTGCTCCAAGACAAATGTTATCACAATGCTCCATGCCATTGTCATCACAAAGCTCAATGACGCATGCCATCAGAATGCTCCTTGGTCTTCTCCTCACCATGCTCCATGCCCTTGTCATCAAAATGTTCCAAGACCCCTGTAATCACAATGCTCCATGCCCCTTTTCATCAGTATGCTCCATGAGACTTGTCATCAAAAGGCTCCATGGTTTTGTCATCACAATGCTCCAGGACCTTGTCATCACAATGCTTCATGACCTTGTCATGAAAATTTTCAATGGCCCTTGTCATCATAATGCTCCAAGCCCTAATCATCACAATGCTCCATTATATTTGTCATCAGAAACCTCCATTATCTTTGGCATCACAATGCTCCATGCCATTGTCATCGCAATGGACCATGACATATGTCATCACAATGCTCCCTGACACCTGTCTTCACAATACTCCATGACCTTATCATCACAATGCTCCATGCCCTTGTCATCACAATGCACCATGCCCACTCTCATCACAATAATCTATGAAACTTGTCAGACCAATGCACCATGCCCCTGTCATCACAATGCACCATGCCCTTGTCATCACAGTGCTCCATGACCCCTGTCATCACAAGGCTCTGTGCCTCCAGTCATCACAATGCTTCATAAAGATTGTCATCACTATGGTCCATGCCCGCGTCATCACAAGGCTCTGTGACCTTTGTATCCACAATGCTCCATGTATTTTTCATCACAATTCTCTGTGACCCTTGTCATCACAATGCTCCATGTCTTTGTCTGAACAATGCTCCATGACCATTGTCATCACAGTGTGCCACGTGCATTTCATCACAACTGTCCACAAGCTTGTCATTGCAATGCTCCATAATCCTTGTAATCACAATGGTCCATGCACTTCTCATCAAAATGCTCTCTCACCAGAGATATCACAATGTTCCATCACTAGTCATCACAATTCTCCCTCAACCCTGGAATCACAGTGATCCATGACCCTGTCATCACAATGCTACATCCACTTGTCATCACAATGTTCCATGACCCCTTCCATCACAATGTTCCATAAGCCCTGTCATCAAAATGCTCCATGACCCTTTCCATCCCAAAGATCCAAGTCCCCTGCCATCACAATGTTCTATAACCCCTGCCATCTAAATGTTCCATTACACTTTTTATCAAATTGCTGCAGGACCCGGTTATCAAAATGCTCCCTGCCCTTCTCATCAAAATGCTCCATGACTTGTCATCACAAAGCCCGAAGACTCTTGGCATCACAATGCTCCATGTCATTGTCATCACAATGCTCCATGTACCCTCTCATCACATTGCTCCATGCCCTTGTCATCACACAGCTCCATGACATTTGTCATCACAATGCTCAATAAACTTGTCATCACAATGCTCCCTGACCCTTGTCATCAGTATGCTCCTTCAACACTGTCATAACAAGTTTCCATGCATTTTTCATCACAATGATCCATGACCATTTCATCACAATGCTCCAAGACCCCTGCAATCACAATGCTCCATGCTCCTATTCATCACAATGCTCCATGAGACTTGCCATCACAAGTCTCCATGGTCTTCTCATCACAATGTTCCAGGACCTTGACATCACCATGATCCATTCCCTTGTCATCACAATGCTCCATGACCCCTGTCATCACAATAATCCATGAACATTTTCAGCCCAATGTTCCACGACCTTCTCCTCACAATGCTCCATTGCCAATATCATCACAATGCCCCATGACCACTGTCATCACAACACTCCATGACACCTGACCACACAATGATCCAGGACTCTTGTCATCACAATGCTCCATTCCCTTGTCGTCACATTGCTACATGACACCTGTCATCAAAACTCTCCATGAACATTTTCAGCCCAGTGCTCCATGACCCTTGTCATCACAGTGATCCATGCCCTTGCCATCCCAATGCTCCATGACCCCTGTATTCACAATGCTCCTTGACGCTTGTCATCATAGTGCTCCATGACACATGTCATCACAATGCTCCATGCCTTTGTCAGCAAAATGCTACATGACCTTTTCATTACAATGCTCTATGCACTTGTCATCACAATACTCCATTTCCATTGTCATCACAGTCCTCCATGTACCTTAGGATCACATTGCTTCATGCGCATGTCATCACAATGCTCCATGCTCCTTGAAATCAAAATGATCCATGACCTCTGTCATCACAATGCTCCAAACCCTTGTGATCACAATGTTCCATAACACTTGTCATCACAACGCTCCATGATACCTGTCATCACAATACTCCATGCACTTTTCATCACAATGCTCCATGACCTTTGTCACCACAATTCTCAATACACTTGTCATCACAATGCTCCCTGAAACTTGTCATCAGAATGCTCCTTGAACCCTGTCACAAAAAGGCTCCATGCCTTTTTCATAACAATGCCCCATGCCATTTTCATCACAATGCTCCATGCCATTGTCATAAAAATACTCCACAAGCTTGTCATCAGAATGCTCCATGACCCTTGTCATCACAATTCTCCATGCACTTGTCAGCACAATGCTCCCTGACCCTTGTCATCACAATACTCCAAGCCATTGTCATCACAATGCTCCATTACCTTTGTCATCAAAATCCTCCCTGACACTTGGCATCACAATGCTCCATGCCATCCTCATCACAATGGGCCATTACATATGTGATCACAATGCTCCCTGACACCTTTCTTAACAATAGGGCATGACATGGTTATCACAATGCTCCATGCCCTTGTCATCACAGTGTGCCATTCCAACTCTCATCGCAATACTCCATGAAAGTTATTACTCCAATGTTCCATGCCCTTGTCATCACAATGCTCCATGCCCTTGTTATCACAATGCTCCATGACCCCTGTCATCACAATGCTCCGTGACTCCAGTCATCACAATGCTTCATGACCTTTGTCATCCCAATGGTCCATGCCCTTGTCATCAACAGTCTCTGTGACGTTTTTAACCACAATGCTGCATGAACTTTTCATCACAATGCTCTTTGACCCTTGTCATCACAATGCTCTATGCCTTACTCAGCACAGTGCTCCATGACGCTTGTCACCACAATGCTCCATGCGCTTGTCAGCCCAATGCTCCATGACACATGTCATCACAATGCACCATGCGCTTGTCATCACAGTGCTACACAACATTGTCATCACAATGCTCCATAAAATTTGTCATCACAGTGCTCCATGCACTTCTCATCAAAATGCTCTCTCACCACTGATATCACAATGCTACATCACTATTTGTCAAAATACTCCCTCACCCCTGTCATCACAATGTTCCATGACTCCTGTCATCACAATGCTACATGCACTTATCATCACAATGTTCGATGACGCCTGACATCACAATGTTCCATAACAACTGTCATCAAAATATTCCATGACACTTTTCATCAAATTGCTCCATGACCCTGTCATCGGAATGCTCCCTGACCTACTCATCACAATGCACAACGCCCTTGCCATCAAAATGCTCCATGACCTTTGTCATCACAAAGATCCATGACCCTTGGCATCACAATGCTCCATGTCATTGTCATCACAATGCTCCATGAACGCTCTCATCACATTGCTCCATGCCCTTGTCTTCACATAGCTCCATGACACATGTCATCAAAATGCTCCATGGCCTTCTCATCACAATGCTCCATGCGCTTGCCATCACAATGCTCCATTACCCCTTTCATAACAATGCACCATGACCCCTGCCATCACGATGTTCCATGGCCTTGTCATCACAAGGCTCTATGACCCTTCTCATCACAATGCTCCAGTAACACTGTAATCACAATGCTCTATGCCCCTTTTCCTCTCAATGATCCATGAACCCTGTCATCAAAATGCACCATGCCAATCATCATAATGCTTCATGCTATTGTCATAACAACGAAATCAAATTGTTCCATGACCTCTGTCATAACAATGCTCCAAACCCTTGTGATCACAATATTCCATAACACTTGTCATCACAATGCCCCATGAGGCTCGTCATCACAATTATCCATGGTCTTCTCATCACAATACTCCATGACCTTCGTCATCACAATGCTCAATACACATGTCATCAACATGCTCCCTGACACTTGTTGTCTTTAAGCTCTTTGAACCCTGTCATGACAAGGCTGCATGCCTTTTTCATCACAGTGATCCATGCCCTTTTCATCACAGTGCTCCAAGTCCCATGTAATCACAGTGGTCCATGCCATTGTCATCACAAAGCTCAATGACGCATGCCATCAGAATGCTACTTGGTCTTCTCCTCACAATGCTCCAGGCCCTTGTCTTCACAATGTTCCAAGACCCCTGTAATCACAATGCTCCATTCCCCTTTTAATCAGTATGCTCCATGAGACTTGTCATCTCAAGGCTCCATGGTTTTGTCATCACAATGCTCCAGGACCTTGTCATCACAATGATTCACGACATTGTCATCAAAATTTTCAATGGCCCTTGTCATCATAATGCTCCAAACCTTAATCATCACAATGCTCCATTATATTTGTCATCACAATCCTCCATTACATTTGGTATCACAAAGATCCATGCCATTGTCATGGCCATGGATCATGACAAAAATCATCACAATGCTCCCTGACACCTGTCTTCACAATACTCCATGACCTTATCATCACAATGCTCCATGCCCTTGTCATCACAATGCACCATGCCCACTCTCATCACAATAATCTATGAAACTTGTCAGACCAATGCTCCATGCCACTGTCATCACAATGCTCCATGCCCTTGTCATCACAAGGCTCCATGACCCCTGTCATCACAATGCTCCGTGACTCCAGTCATCACAATGCTTCATAACGTTTGTCATCACAATGGTCCATGCCCGCGTCATCACAAGGCTCTGTGACCTTTGTAACCACAATGCTCCATGAACTTTTCATCACAATTCTCTGAGAAACTTGTCATCACAATGCTCCATGTCTTTGTCAGAACAATGCTCCATGATCATTGTCATCACAATGTGCCATGCACATTTCATCACAACGTTCCAAACCTTGTCATTGCAATGCTCCATAAACCTTGTAATCACAATGGTCCATGCACTTCTCATCAAAATGCTCTCTCACCAGAGATGTCACAATGTTCCATCACTAGTCATCACAATACAACCTCATCCTTGTAATCACGATGTTCCATGACCCTGTCATCACAATGCTACATCCCCTTATCATCACAATGTTCCATGACCCCTGCCAGCACAATGTTCCATAAGCCCTGTCATCAAAATGCTCCATGACCCTTTCCATCCCAAAGCTCCAAGACCCCTGACATCACAATGTTCTATAACCCCTGCCATGAAAATGTTCCATTACACTTTTTATCAAATTGCTGCATGACCCGGTCATCAAAATGCCCCCTGCCCTTCTCATCAAAATGCTGCATGACTTGTCATCACAAAGCTCCAAGACCCTTGGCACCACAATGCTCCATGTCATTGTCATCACAATGCTCCATGAACCATCTCATCACATTGCTCCATGCCCTTGTCATCACACAGCTCCATGACACTTGTCATCACAATGCTCAATGCCCTTCTCATCACAATGCTCCATGCCGTGGTCATTACAGTCCTGCTTGACACATGTATCACAGTGTTCCGTGCCCTTCTCATCACAATGCTCCATGCCCACTCTCATCACAATAATCCATGAAACATTTCAGACCAAAGTTCCATACCCTTCTCATCACAATGCTCCATTACCCCTGTCATAACAATGCACCATGACACCTGCTATCACAATGATCCATGGACTAGTCATCACAAGGTTCCATGATAATTCTCATCACAATGCTCAAGACCCCTGATATCACAATGCTCCATGCCCTTGTCATCACAAAGTTCCATGACGCATGTCATCAGAATGTTCCATGGCCTTCTCATCACAATGCTCCATGCCCTTGTCATCACAATGCTCCAAGACCCTTGTCATCACAATGCTCTATGCCACTTTTCATCTCAATGCTCCATGAACCCAGTCATCACAATGCACCATGCCCATCATCATAATGCTTCAGGCTATTGTCATCACAATGAAATCAATATTCTGCATGACCTCTGTCATCATAATGCTACAAACCCTTGTGATCACAATGCTGCATAACACGTATCATCACAACACCCCATGACGCTCATCATCACAATTATCCATGGTCTTCTCATCACAATGCTCCATGATCTTTGTCATCATAATGCTCAATACACTTGTCATCACAATGCTCCCTGACCCTTGTCGTCAGTATGCTCCTTGAACCCTGTCATGACAAGTTTCCATGCATTTTTCATCACAATGATCCATGACCATTTCATCACAATGCTCCAAGGTCCCTGTAATCACAATGCTGCATGCACTTTTCATCACAAAACTCCATGACGCATGTCATCAGAATGCTCCATGGCCTTCTCATCAAAATGCTCTATGCCCTAGTCATAACAATGCTCCAAGACCCCTGTAATCACAATGCTCCATGCCCCTTTTCATCAGAATGCTCCATGAGACTTGCCATCACAAGTCTCCATGATCTTCTCATCACAATGTTCCAGGACCTTGACATCACCTTGATCCATTCCCTTGTCATCACAATGCTCCATGACCACTGTCATCACAATAATCCATGAACATTTTCAGCCCAATGCTCCACGACCTTCTCATCACAATGCTCCATTGCCAATATCATCACAATGCTCCATGACCACTGTCATCACAACAATCCATGACACCTGAACACACAATGATCCAGGACTCTTGTCATCACAATGCTCCATTAACTTGTCGCCACAATGCTCCATGACCACTGTCATCACAATAATCCATGAACATTTTCAGCCCAATGCTCCACGACCTTCTCATCACAATGCTCCATTGCCAATATCATCACAATGCTCCATGACCACTGTCATCACAACAATCCATGACACCTGAACACACAATGATCCATGACCTCGGTCATCACAGTGCTCCAAACCCTTGTGATCACAATGTTCCATAACACTTGTCCTCACAACGCTCCATGATGCCTGTCATCACAATACTCCATGCCTTTTTCATCACAATGCTCCATGACCTTTGTCACCACAATTCTCAATACACTTGTCATCACAATGCTCCCTGACACTTGTCATCAGAATGCTCCTTGAACCCTGTCACGAAAAGGCTCCATGCCATTTTCATCACAATGCCCCATGCCATTTTCATCACAATGCTCCATGCCATTGTCATCAAAATACTCCACAAGCTTGTTATCAGAATGCTCCATGACCCTTGTCATCACAATTCTCCATGCACTTGTCAGCACAATGCTCCCTGACCCTTTTCATCACAATGATGCAAGCCATTGTCATCACAATGCTCCAATACCTTTGTCATCAGAATCCTCCCTGACACTTGGCATCACAATGCTCCATGCCATCCTCATCACAATGGGCCATTACATATGTGATCACAATGCTCCCTGACACCTGTCTTCACAATACGGCATGACCTGGTCATCACAATGCTCCATGCCCTTGTCATCACAGTGTGCCATTCCAACTCTCATCGCAATACTCCATGAAAGTTATTAGACCAATGTTCCATGCCCTTGTCATCACAATGCTCCATGCCCTTGTTATCACAATGCTCCATGACCACTATCATCACAATGCTCCAAGAACACTGTAATCACAATGCTCTATGCCCCTTTTCATCTCAGTGATCCATGAACCCTGTCATCACAATGCACCATGCCCATCATTATAATGCTTCATGCTATTGTCATCACAAAGAAATAAAAATGCTCCATGACCTCTGTCATAAAAATGCTCCAAATCCTTGTGATCACAATATTCCATAACACTTGTCATCACAAAGCCCCATGACGCTCTTCATCACAATTATCCATGGTCTTCTCATCACAATGCTCCATGACCTTCGTCATCACAATGCTCAATACATTTGTCATCAAATTGCTCCCTGACACTTTTTGTCTGTATGCTCCTTGAACTCTGTCATGACAAGGCTCCATGCCTTTTTCATCACAATGATCCATGCACTTTTCATCACAGTGCTCCAAAACCAATGTAATCACAAAGCTCCATGCACTTGTCATCACAAAGCTCAATGACGCATGCCATCAGAATGCTCCTTGGTCTTCTCCTCACCATGCTCCATGCCCTTGTCATCACAATGTTCCAAGACCCCTGTAATCACAATGCTCCATGCCCCTTTTCTTCAGTATGCTCCATGAGACTTGTCATCAAAAGGCTCCATGGTTTTGTCATCACAATGCTCCAGGACCTTGTCATCACAATGCTTCATGACCTTGTCATGAAAATTTTCAATGGCCCTTGTCATCATAATGCTCCAAGCCATAATCATCACAATGCTCCATTATATTTGTCATCACAATCCTCCATTAAATTTGGCATCACAATGCTCCATGCCATTGTTATCGCAATGGACCATGACATATGTCATCACAATGCTCCCTGACACCTGTCTTCACAATACTCCATGACCTTATCATCACAATGCTCCATGCCCTTGTCATCACAATGCACCATGCCCACTCTCATCACAATAATCTATGAAACTTGTCAGACCAATGCACCATGCCCCTGTCATCACAATGCACCATGCCCTTTTCATCACAGTGCTCCATGACCCCTGTCATCACAATGCTCTGTGACTCCAGTCATCACAATGCTTCATAAAGATTGTCATCACAATGGTCAATGCCCGCGTCATCACAAGGCTCTGTGACCTTTGTAACCACAATGCTCCATGAATTTTTCATCACAATTCTCTGTGACCCTTGTCATCACAATGCTCCATTTCTTTGTCTGAACAATGCTCCATGACCATTGTCATCACAGTATGCCACATGCATTTCATCACAACTGTCCACAACCTTGTCATTGCAATGCTCCATAAACCTTGTAATCACAATGGTCCATGCACTTCTCATCAAAATGCTCTCTCACCAGAGATATCACAATGTTCCATCACTAGTCATCACAATACTCCCTCACCCCTGGAATCACAATGATCCATGACCCTGTCATCACAATGCTACATCCACTTATCATCACAATGTTCTATGACCCCTGCCATAACAATGTTCCATAAGCCCTGTCATCAAAATGCTCCATGACCCTTTCCATCCCAAAACTCCAAGACCCCTGCCATCACAATGTTCTATAACCCCTGCCATCTAAATGTTCCATTACACTTTTTATCAAATTGCTGCATGACTCGGTCATCAAAATGCTCCCTGCCCTTCTCATCAAAATGCTCCGTGACTTGTCATCACAAAGCTCCAAGACACTTGGCATCACAATGCTCCATGTCATTGTCATCACAATGCTCCATGAACGCTCTCATCACATTGCTCCATGCCCTTGTCATCACAAAGCTCCATGCTCCTTGAAATCAAAATGATCCATGACCTCTGTCATCACAATGCTCCATACCCTTGTGATCACAATGTTCCATAACACTTGTCATCACAACGCTCCATGATGCCTGTCATCACAATACTCCATGCCCTTTTCATCACAATGCTCCATGACCTTAGTCACCACAATTCTCAATACACTTGTCATCACAATGCTCCCTGACACTTGTCATCAGAATGCTCCTTGAACCCTGTCACGAAAAGGCTCCATGCCTTTTTCATCACAATGTCCCATGCCATTTTCATCACAATGCTCCATGCCATTGTCATCAAAATACTCCACAAGCTTGTCATCAGAATGCTCCATGACCCTTGTCATCACAATTCTCCATGCACTTGTCAGCACAATGCTCCCTGACCCTTGTTCTCACAATGCTCCAAGCCATTGTCATCACAATGCTCCATTACCTTTGTCATCAGAATCGTCCCTGACACTTGGCATCACAATGCTCCATGCCATCCTCATCACAATGGGCCATTACATATGTGATCACAATGCTCCCTGACACCTGTCTTCACAATATGGCATGACCTGGTCATCACAATGCTCCATGCCCTTGTCATCACAGTGTGCTATTCCAACTGTCATCGCAATACTCCATGAAATTTATTAGTCCAATGTTCCATGCCCTTGTCATCACAATGCTCCATGCCCTTGTTATCACAATGCTCCATGACCCCTGTCATCACAATGCTCCGTGACTCCAGTCATCACAATGCTTCATGACCTTTGTCATCCCAATGGTCCATGCCCTTGTCATCAACAGTCTCTGTGACGTTTTTAACCACAATGCTCCATGAACTTTTCATCACAATGCTCTTTGACCCTTGTCATCACAATGCTTTATGCCTTACTCAGCACAGTGCTCCATGACGCTTGTCACCACAATACTCCATGCGCTTGTCAGCCCAATGCTCCATGACACATGTCATCACAATGCACCATGCGCTTGTCATCACAGTGCTCCACAACATTGTCATCACAATGCTCCATAAAATTTGTCATCACAATGCTCCATGCACTTCTCATCAAAATGCTCTCTCACTACTGATATCACAATGCTACATCACTATTTGTCACAATACTCCCTCACCCCTGTCATCACAATGTTCCATGGCTCCTGTCATCACAATGCTACATGCACTTATCATCACAATGTTCGATGACCCCTGAAATCACAATGTTCCATAACACCTGTCATCAAAATGTTCCATGACACTTTTCATCAAATTGCTCCATGACCCTGTCATCAGAATGCTCCCTGCCCTTCTCATCACAATGCACAACGCCCTTGCCATCAAAATGCTCCATGACCTTTGTCATCACAAAGATCCATGACCCTTGGCATCACAATGCTCCATGTCATTGTCATCACAATGCTCCATGAACACTCTCATCACAATGCTCCATGCCCTTGTCTTCACATAGCTCCATGACACATGTCATCAGAATGCTCCATGGCCTTCTCATCACAATGCTCCATGCCCTTGCCATCACAATGCTCCATTACCCCTGTCATAACAATGCACCATGACCCATGCCATCACGATGTTCCATGGCCTTGTCATCACAAGGCTCTATGACCCTTCTCATCACAATGCTCCAGTAACACTGTAATCACAATGCTCTATGCCCCTTTTCCTCTCAATGATCCATGAACCCTGTCATCAAAATGCACCATGCCCATCATCATAATGCTTCATGCTATTGTCATAACAACGAAATCAAATTGTTCCATGACCTCTGTCATAACAATGCTCCAAACCCTTGTGACCACAATATTCCATAACACTTGTCATCACAATGCCCCATGAGGCTCGTCACCACAATTATCCACGGTCTTCTGATCACAATGCTCCATGACCTTCGTCATCACAATGCTCAATACACATGTCATCAACATGCTCCCTGACATTTGTTGTCTGTATGCTCCTTGAACCCTGTCATGACAAGGCTGCATGCCTTTTTCATCACAGTGATCCATGCCCTTTTCATCACAGTGCTCCAAGTCCCATGTAATCACAGTGGTCCATGCCATTGTCATCACAAAGCTCAATGACGCATGCCATCAGAATGCTCCTTGGTCTTCTCCTCACAATGCTCCATGCCCTTGTCTTCACAATGTTCCAAGACCCCTGTAATCACAATGTTCCATTCCCCTTTTAATCAGTATGCTCCATGAGACTTGTCATCTCAAGGCTCCATGGTTTTGTCATCACAATGCTCCAGGACTTTGTCATCACAATGCTTCACGACATTTTCATCAAAATTTTCAATGGCCCTTGTCATCATAATGCTCCAAACCTTAATCATCACAATGCTCCATTATATTTGTCATCACAATCCTCCATTACATTTGGTATCACAAAGCTCCATGCCATTGTCATCGCCATGGACCATGACATAAGTCATCACAATGCTCCCTGACACCTGTCTTCACAATACTCCATGACCTTATGATCACAATGCTCCATGCCCTTGTCATCACAATGCACCATGCCCACTCTCATCACAATAACCTATGAAACTTGTCAGACCAATGCTCCATGCCACTGACATCACAATGCTCCATGCCCTTGTCATCACAATGCTCCATGAACCCTGTCATCACAATGCTCCGTGACTCCAGTCATCACAATGCTTCATAACGTTTGTCATCACAATGGTCCATGCCGGCGTCATCACAAGGCTCTGTGACCTTTGTAACCACAATGCTCCATGAACTTTTCATCACAATTCTCTGAGAAACTTGTCATCACAATGCTCCATGTCTTTGTCAGAACAATGCTCCATGACCATTGTCATCACAATGTGCCACGCACATTTCATCACAACGTTCCAAACCTTGTCATTGCAATGCTCCATAAACCTTGTAATCACAATGGTCCATGCACTTCTCATCAAAATGCTCTCTCATCAGAGATGTCACAATGTTCCATTACTAGTCATCACAATACACCCTCATCCTTGTAATCACAATGTTCCATGACCCTGTCATCACAATGCTACATCCCCTTATCATCACAATGTTCCATGACCCCTGCCAGCACAATGTTCCATAAGCCCTGTCATCAAAATGCTCCATGACCCTTTCCATCCCAAAGCTCCAAGACCCCTGACATCACAATGTTCTATAACCCCTGCCATCAAAATGTTCCATTACACTTTTTATCAAATTGCTGCATGACGCGGTCATCAAAATGCTCCCTGCCCTTCTCATCAACATGCTCCATGACTTGTCATCACAAAGCTCCAAGACCCTTGGCATCACAATGCTCCATGTCATTGTCATCACAATGCTCCATGAACCCTCTCATCACATTGCTCCATGCCCTTGTCATCACACAGCTCCATGACACTTGTCATCACAATGCTCGATGCCCTTCTCATCACAATGCTCCATGCCCTTGTCATTACAGTCCTGCATGACACATGTATCACAGTGTACCGTGCCCTTGTCATCACAGTGCTCCATGCCGACTCTCATCACAATAATCCATGAAACATTTCAGACCAAAGTTCCATACCCTTCTCATCACAATGCACCATGCCCTTTTCATCACAGTGCTCCATGACCCCTGTCATCACAATGCTCTGTGACTCCAGTCATCACAATGCTTCATAAAGATTGTCATCACAATGGTCAATGCCCGCATCATCACAAGGCTCTGTGACCTTTGTAACCACAATGCTCCATGAATTTTTCATCACAATTCTCTGTGACCCTTGTCATCACAATTCTCCATGTCTTTGTCAGAACAATGCTCCATGACCATTGTCATCACAGTATGCCACATGCATTTCATCACAACTGTCCACAACCTTGTCATTGCAATGCTCCATAAACCTTGTAATCACAATGGTCCATGCACTTCTCATCAAAATGCTCTCTCACCAGAGATATCACAATGTTCCATCACTAGTCATCACAATACTCCCTCACCCCTGGAATCACAATGATCCATGACCCTGTCATCACAATGCTACATCCACTTATCATCACAATGTTCTATGACCCCTGCCATCACAATGTTCCATAAGCCCTGTTATCAAAATGCTCCATGACCCTTTCCATCCCAAAACTCCAAGACCCCTGCCATCACAATGTTCTATAACCCCTGCCATCTAAATGTTCCATTACACTTTTTATCAAATTGCTGCATGAATCGGTCATCAAAATGCTCCCTGCCCTTCTCATCAAAATGCTCCGTGACTTGTCATCACAAAGCTCCAAGACACTTGGCATCACAATGCTCCATGTCATTGTCATCACAATGCTCCATGAACGCTCTCATCACATTGCTCCATGCCCTTGTCATCACAAAGCTCCATGCTCCTTGAAATCAAAATGATCCATGACCTCTGTCATCACAATGCTCCATACCCTTGTGATCACAATGTTCCATAACACTTGTCATCACAACGCTCCATGATGCCTGTCATCACAATACTCCATGCCCTTTTCATCACAATGCTCCATGACCTTGGTCACCACAATTCTCAATACACTTGTCATCACAATGCTCCCTGACACTTGTCATCAGAATGCTCCTTGAACCCTGTCACGAAAAGGCTCCATGCCTTTTTCATCACAATGTCCCATGCCATTTTCATCACAATGCTCCATGCCATTGTCATCAAAATACTCCACAAGCTTGTCATCAGAATGCTCCATGACCCTTGTCATCACAATTCTCCATGCACTTGTCAGCACAATGCTCCCTGACCCTTGTTCTCACAATGCTCCAAGCCATTGTCATCACAATGCTCCATTACCTTTGTCATCAGAATCGTCCCTGACACTTGGCATCACAATGCTCCATGCCATCCTCATCACAATGGGCCATTACATATGTGATCACAATGCTCCCTGACACCTGTCTTCACAATACGGCATGACCTGGTCATCACAATGCTCCATGCCCTTGTCATCACAGTGTGCTATTCCAACTGTCATCGCAATACTCCATGAAAGTTATTAGTCCAATGTTCCATGCCCTTGTCATCACAATGCTCCATGCCCTTGTTATCACAATGCTCCATGACCCCTGTCATCACAATGCTCCGTGACTCCAGTCATCACAATGCTTCATGACCTTTGTCATCCCAATGGTCCATGCCCTTGTCATCAACAGTCTCTGTGACGTTTTTAACCACAATGCTCCATGAACTTTTCATCACAATGCTCTTTGACCCTTGTCATCACAATGCTTTATGCCTTACTAAGCACAGTGCTCCATGACCCTTGTCACCACAATGCTCCATGCGCTTGTCAGCCCAATGCTCCATGACACATGTCATCATAATGCACCATGTGCTTGTCATCACAGTGCTCCACAACATTGTCATCACAATGCTCCATAAAATTTGTCATCACAATGCTCCATGCACTTCTCATCAAAATACTCTCTCACCACTGATATCACAATGCTACATCACTATTTGTCACAATACTCCCTCACCCCTGTCATCACAAAGTTCCATGACAGCTGTCATCACAATGCTACATGCACTTATCATCACAATGTTCGATGACCCCTGAAATCACAATGTTCCATAACACCTGTCATCAAAATGTTCCATGACACTTTTCATCAAATTGCTCCATGACCCTGTCATCAGAATGCTCCCTGCCCTTCTCATCACAATGCACAACGCCCTTGCCATCAAAATGCTCCATGACCTTTGTCATCACAAAGATCCATGACCCTTGGCATCACAATGCTCCATGTCATTGTCATCACAATGCTCCATGAACACTCTCATCACATTGCTCCATGCCCTTGTCTTCACATAGCTCCATGACACATGTCATCAGAATGCTCCATGGCCTTCTCATCACAATGCTCCATGCCCTTGCCATCACAATGCTCCATTACACCTGTCATAACAATGCACCATGACCCATGCCATCACGATGTTCCATGGCCTTGTCATCACAAGGCTCTATGACCCTTCTCATCACAATGCTCCAGTAACACTGTAATCACAATGCTCTATGCCCCTTTTCCTCTCAATGATCCATGAACCCTGTCATCAAAATGCACCATGCCCATCATCATAATGCTGCATGCTATTGTCATAACAACGAAATCAAATTGTTCCATGACCTCTGTCATAACAATGCTCCAAACCCTTGTGATCACAATATTCCATAACACTTGTCATCACAATGCCCCATGAGGCTCGTCATCACAATTATCCACGGTCTTCTCATCACAATGCTCCATGACCTTCGTCATCACAATGCTCAATACACATGTCATCAACATGCTCCCTGACATTTGTTGTCTGTATGCTCCTTGAACCCTGTCATGACAAGGCTGCATGCCTTTTTCATCACAGAGATCCATGCCCTTTTCATCACAGTGCTCCAAGTCCCATGTAATCACAGTGGTCCATGCCATTGTCATCACAAAGCTCAATGACGCATGCCATCAGAATGCTCCTTGGTCTTCTCCTCACAATGCTCCATGCCCTTGTCTTCACAAGTTTCCAAGACCCCTGTAATCACAATGCTCCATTCCCCTTTTAATCAGTATGCTCCATGAGACTTGTCATCTCAAGGCTCCATGGTTTTGTCGTCACAATGCTCCAGGACCTTGTCATCACAATGCTTCACGACATTGTCATCAAAATTTTCAATGGCCCTTGTCATCATAATGCTCCAAACCTTAATCATCACAATGCTCCATTATATTTGTCATCACAATCCTCCATTACATTTGGTATCACAAAGCTCCAATCCATTGTCATCGCCATGGACCATGACATAAGTCATCACAATGCTCCCTGACACCTGTCTTCACAATACTCCATGACCTTATCATCACAATGCTCCATGCCCTTGTCATCACAATGCACCATGCCCACTCTCATCACAATAATCTATGAAACTTGTCAGACCAATGCTCCATGCCACTGTCATTACAATGCTCCATGCCCTTGTCATCACAATGCTCAATGACCCCTGTCATCACAATGCTCCGTGACTCCAGTCATCACAATGCTTCATAACGTTTGTCATCACAATGGTCCATGCCCGCGTCATCACAAGGCTCTGTGACCTTTGTAACCACAATGCTCCATGAACTTTTCATCACAATTCTCTGAGAAACTTGTCATCACAATGCTCCATGTCTTTCTCAGAACAATGCTCCATGACCATTGTCATCACAATGTGCCACGCACATTTCACCACTACGTTACAAACCTTGTCATTGCAATGCTCCATAAACGTTGTAATCACAATTGTCCATGCATTTCTCATCAAAATGCTCTCTCACCACTGATATCACAATGCTACATCACTATTTGTCACAATACTCCCTCACCCCTGTCATCACAATGTTCCATGACTCCTGTCATCACAATGCTAAATGCACTTATCATCACAATGTTCGATGACCCCTGACATCACAATGTTCCATAACACCTGTCATCAAAATGTTCCATGACACTTTTCATCAAATTGCTCCATGACCCTGTCATCAGAATGCTCCCTGCCCTTCTCATCACAATGCACAACGCCCTTGCCATCAAAATGCTCCATGACCTTTGTCATCACAAAGATCCATGACCCTTGGCATCACAATGCTCCATGTCATTGTCATCACAATGCTCCATGAACGCTCTCATCACATTGCTCCATGCCCTTGTCTTCACATAGCTCCATGACACATGTCATCAGAATGCTCCATGGCCTTCTCATCACAATGCTCCATGCCCTTGCCATCACAATGCTCCATTACCCCTGTCATAACAATGCACCATGACCCCTGCCATCACGATGTTCCATGGCCTTGTCATCACAAGGCTCTATGACCCTTCTCATCACAATGCTCCAAGAACACTGTAATCACAATGCTCTATGCCCCTTTTCCTCTCAATGATCCATGAACCCTGTCATCAAAATGCACCATGCCCATCATCATAATGCTTCATGCTATTGTCATAACAACGAAATCAAATTGTTCCATGACCTCTGTCATAACAATGCTCCAAACCCTTGTGATCACAATATTCCATAACACTTGACATCACAATGCCCCAGGAGGCTCGTCATCACAATTATCCATGGTCTTCTCATAACAATGCTCCATGACCTTCGTCATCACAATGCTCAATACACATGTCATCAACATGCTCCCTGACACTTGTTGTCTGTATGCTCCTTGAACCCTGTCATGACAAGGCTCCATGCCTTTTTCATCACAGTGATCCATGCCCTTTTCATCACAGTGCTCCTAGTCCCATGTAATCACAGTGGTCCATGCCATTGTCATCACAAAGCTCAATGACGCATGCCATCAGAATGCTCCTTGGTCTTCTCCTCACAATGCTCCATGCCCTTGTCTTCACAAGGTTCCAAGACCCCTGTAATCACAATGCTCCATTCCCCTTTTAATCAGTATGCTCCATGAGACTTGTCATCTCAAGGCTCCATGGTTTTGTCATCACAATGTTCCAGGACCTTGTCATCACAATGCTTCACGACATTGTCATCAAAATTTTTAATGGCCCTTGTCATCATAATGCTCCAAACCTTAATCATCACAATGCTCCATTATATTTGTCATCACAATCCTCCATTACATTTGGTATCACAAAGCTCCATGCCATTGTCATCGCCATGGACCATGACATAAGTCATCACAATGCTCCCTGACACCTGTCTTCACAATACTCCATGACCTTATGATCACAATGCTCCATGCCCTTGTCATCACAATGCACCATGCCCACTCTCATCACAATAACCTATGAAACTTGTCAGACCAATGCTCCATGCCACTGACATCACAATGCTCCATGCCCTTGTCATCACAATGCTCCATGAACCCTGTCATCACAATGCTCCGTGACTCCAGTCATCACAATGCTTCATAACGTTTGTCATCACAATGGTCCATGCCGGCGTCATCACAAGGCTCTGTGACCTTTGTAACCACAATGCTCCATGAACTTTTCATCACAATTCTCTGAGAAACTTGTCATCACAATGCTCCATGTCTTTGTCAGAACAATGCTCCATGACCATTGTCATCACAATGTGCCACGCACATTTCATCACAACGTTCCAAACCTTGTCATTGCAATGCTCCATAAACCTTGTAATCACAATGGTCCATGCACTTCTCATCAAAATGCTCTCTCACCAGAGATGTCACAATGTTCCATTACTAGTCATCACAATACACCCTCATCCTTGTAATCACAATGTTCCATGACCCTGTCATCACAATGCTACATCCCCTTATCATCACAATGTTCCATGACCCCTGCCAGCACAATGTTCCATAAGCCCTGTCATCAAAATGCTCCATGACCCTTTCCATCCCAAAGCTCCAAGACCCCTGACATCACAATGTTCTATAACCCCTGCCATCAAAATGTTCCATTACACTTTTTATCAAATTGCTGCATGACGCGCTCATCAAAATGCTCCCTGCCCTTCTCATCAACATGCTCCATGACTTGTCATCACAAATCTCCAAGACGCTTGGCATCACAATGCTCCATGTCATTGTCATCACAATGCTCCATGAACCCTCTCATCACATTGCTCCATGCCCTTGTCATCACACAGCTCCATGACACTTGTCATTACAATGCTCGATGCCCTTCTCATCACAATGCTCCATGCCCTTGTCATTACAGTCCTGCATGACACATGTATCACAGTGTACCGTGCCTTTGTCATCACAGTGCTCCATGCCGACTCTCATCACAATAATCCATGAAACATTTCAGACCAAAGTTCCATACCCTTCTCATCACAATGCTCCATTACCCCTGTCATAACAATGCACCATGACACCTGCTATCACAATGATCCACGGCCTAGTCATCACAAGGTTCCATGATAATTCTCATCACAATGCTCAAGACCCCTGATATCACAATGCTCCATGCCCTTGTCATCACAAAGCTCCATGACGCATGTCATCATAATGTTCCATGGCCTTCTCATCACAATGCTCCATGCCCTTGTCATCACAATGCTCCAAGACCCTTGTCATTACAATGCTCCATGCCCCTTTTCATCTCAATGCTCCATGAACCCTGTCATCACAATGCACCATGCCCATCATCATAATGCTTCAGGCTATTGTCATCACAATGAAATCAATATTCTGCATGACCTCTGTCATCATAATATTCCAAACCCTTGTGATCACAATGCTGCATAACACGTATCATCACAACACCCCATGACACTCATCATCACAATTATCCATGGTCTTCTCATCACAATGTTCCATGATCTTTGTCATCATAATGCTCAATACACTTGTCATCACAATGCTCCCTGACCCTTGTCGTCAGTATGCTCCTTGAACCCTGTCATGACAAGTTTCCATGCATTTTTCATCACAATGATCCATGACCATTTCATCACAATGCTCCAAGGTCCCTGTAATCACAATGCTGCATGCCCTTTTCATAACAAAACTCCATGACGCATGTCATCAGAATGCTCCATGGCCTTCTCATCACAATGCTCTATGCCCTAGTCATAACAATGCTCCAAGACCCCTGTAATCACAATGCTCCATGCCCCTTTTCATCAGAATGCTCCATGAGACTTGCCATCACAAGTCTCCATGGTCTTTTCATCACAATGTTCCAGGACCTTGACATCACCATGATCCATTCCCTTGTCATCACAATGCTCCATGACCCCTGTCATCACAATAATCTATGAACATTTTCAGCCCAATGCTCCACGACCTTCTCATCACAATGCTCCATTGCCAATATCATCACAATGCTCCATGACCACTGTCATCACAACAATCCATGACACCTGACCACACAATGATCCAGGACTCTTGTCATCACAATGCTCCATTAACTTGTCGTCACAATGCTACATGACACCTGTCATCACAACTCTCCATGAACATTTTCAGCCCAGTGCTCCATGACCCTTGTCATCACAATGATCAATGCCCTTGTCATCCCAATGCTCCATGACCCCTGTATTCACAATGCTCCTTGACGCTTGTCATCACAGTGCTCCATGACACATGTCATCACAATGCTCCATGCCTTTGTCAGCAAAATGCTACATGACCTTGTCATTACAATGCTCTATGCACTTGTCATCACAATACTCCATTTCCATTGTCATCACAATCCTCCATGAACTTTGGGATCACATTGCTTCATGCCCTTGTCATCACAATGCTCCATTCTCCTTGAAATCCAAATGATCCATGACCTCTGTCATCACAATGCTCCAAACCCTTGTGATCACAATGTTCCATAACACTTGTCATCACAACGCTCCATGATGCCTGTCATCACAATACTCCATGCCCTTTTCATCACAATGCTCCATGACCTTTGTCACCACAATTCTCAATACACTTGTCATCACAATGCTCCCTGACACTTGTCATCAAAATGCTCCTTGAACCTTGTCACGAAAAGGCTCCATGCCTTTTTCATCACAATGCCCCATGCCATTTTCATCCCAATGCTCCATGCCATTGTCATCAAAATACTCCACAAGCTTGTCATCAGAATGCTCCATGACCCTTGTCATCACAATTCTCCATGCACTTGTCAGCACAATGCTCCCTGACCCTTTTCATCACAATGATGCAAGCCATTGTCATCACAATGCTCCAATACCTTTGTCATCAGAATCCTCCCTGACACTTGGCATCACAATGCTCCATGCCATCCTCATCACAATGGGCCATTACATATGTGATCACAATGCTCCCTGACACCTGTCTTCACAATACGGCATGACCTGGTCATCACAATGCTCCATGCCCTTGTCATCACAGTGTGCCATTCCAACTCTCATCGCAATACTCCATGAAAGTTATTAGACCAATGTTCCATGCACTTGTCATCACAATGCTCCATGCCCTTCTTATCACAATGCTCCATGACCCCTATCATCACAATGATCCGTAACTCCAGTCATCACAATGCTTCATGACCTTTGTCATCACAATGGTCCATGCCCTCGTCATCAACAGTCTCTGTGACCTTTTTAACCACAATGCTCCATGAAATTTTCATTACAATGCTCTTTGACCCTTGTCATCACAATGCTCTATGCCTTTCGCAGCACAATGCTCCATGACCCTTGTCATCACAATGCTCCATGCGCTTGTCAGCACAATGCTCCATGACACATGTCATCACAATGCACCATGCGCTTGTCACCACAGTGCTCCACAACATTGTCATCACAATGCTCCATAAAATTTGTCATCACAATGCTCCATGCACTTCTCATCAAAATGCTCTCTCACCACTGATATCTCAATGCTACATCACTATTTGTCACAATACTCCCTCATCCCTGTCATCACAATGTTCCATGACTCCTGTCATCACAATGCTACATGCACTTATCATCACAATGTTCGAGGATCCCTGAAATCACAATGTTCCATAACACCTGTCATCAAAATGTTCCATGACACTTTTCATCAAATTGCTCCATGACCCTGTCATCAGAATGCTCCCTGCCCTTCTCATCACAATGCACAACGCCCTTGCCATCAAATGCTCCATGACCTTTGTCATCACAAAGCTCCATGACCCTTGGCATCACAATGCTCCATGTCATTGTCATCACAATGCTCCTTGAACGCTCTCATCACATTGCTCCATGCCCTTGTCTTCACATAGCTCCATGACACATGTCATCAGAATGCTCCATGGCCTTCTCATCACAATGCTCCAAGCCCTTGCCATCACAATGCTCCATTACCCCTGTCATAACAATGTTCCATGACCCCTGCCATCACGATGTTCCATGGCCTTGTCATCACAAAGCTCCTTGACCCTTGTCATCACAATGATCCTTGCCCCTTTTCATCTGAATGATCCATGAACCCTGTCATCACAATGCACTATGCCCATCATCATAATGCTTCATGCTATTGTCATAACAACGAAATCAAAATGTTCCATGACCTCTGTCATAACAATGCTCCAAACCCTTGTGATCACAATATTCCATAACACTTGTCATCACAATGCCCCGGATGCTCGTCATCACAATTATCCATGGTCTTCTCATCACAATGCTCCATGACCTTCGTCATCACAATGCTCAATACACTTGTCATCAACATGCTCCCTGACACTTGTTGTCTGTATGCTCCTTGAACCCTGTCATGACAAGGCTCCATGCCATTTTCATCACAATGATCCATGCCCTTTTCATCACAATGCTCCAAGTCCCATGTAATCACAATGGTCCATGCCATTGTCATCACAATGCTCAATGACGCATGCCATCAGAATGCTCCTTGGTCTTCTCCTCACAATGCTCCCTGCTCTTGTCTTCACAATGTTCCAAGACCCTTGTAATCACAATGCTCCATTCCCCTTTTAATCAGTATGCTCCATGAGACTTGTCATCACAAGGCTCCATGGTTTTGTCATCACAATGCTCCAGGACCTTGTCATCACAATGCTTCACGACCTTGTCATCAAAATTTTCAATGGCCCTTGTCATCATAATGCTCCAAACCCTAATCATCACAATGCTCCATTATATTTGTCATCACAATCCTCCATTACATTTGGTATCACAAAGCTCCATGCCATTGTCATCGCCATGGACCATGACATATGTCATCACAATGCTCCCTGACACATGTCTTCACAATACTCCATGACCTTATCATCACAATGCTCCATGCCCTTGTCATCACAATGCACCATGCCCATTCTCATCACAATAATCTATGAAACTTGTCAGACCAATGCTCCATGCCACTGTCATCACAATGCTCCATGCCCTTGTCATCACAATGCTCCATGAACCCTGTCATCACAATTCTCCGTGACTCCAGTCATCACAATGCTTCATAACGTTTGTCATCACAATGGTCCATGCCCGCGTCATCACAAGGCTCTGTGACCTTTGTAACCACAATGCTCCATGAACTTTTCATCACAATTCTCTGAGAAACTTGTCATCACAATGCTCCATGTCTTTGTCAGAACAATGCTCCATGACCATTGTCATCACAATGTGCCACGCGCATTTCATCACAACGTTCCAAACCTTGTCATTGCAATGCTCCATAAACCTTGTAATCACAATTGTCCATGCACTTCTCATCAAAATGCTCTCTCACCAGAGATATCACAATGTTTCATCACTAGTCATCACAATACACCCTCATCCATGTAATCACAATGTTCCATGACCCTGTCATCACAATGCTACATCCCCTTATCATCACAATGTTCCATGACCCCTGCCATCACAATGTTCCATAAGCCCTGTCATCAAAATGCTCCATGACCCTTTCCATCCCAAAGCCCCAAGACCCCTGACATCACAATGTCTATAACCCCTGCCATCAAAATGTTCCATTACACTTTTTATCAAATTGCTGCATGACCCAGTCATCAAAATGCTCCATGCCCTTCTCATCAAAATGCTCCATGACTTGTCATCACAAAGCTCCAAGACCCTTGGCATCACAATGCTCCATGTCATTGTCATCACAATGCTCCATGAACCCTCTCATCACATTGCTCCATGCCCTTGTCATCACAAAGCTCCATGACACTTGTCATCACAATGCTCGATGCCCTTCTCATCACAATGCTCCATGCCCTTTTCATTACAGTCCTGCATGACACATGTATCACAGTGTTCCGTGCCCTTGTCATCACAATGTTCCATGCCCACTCTCATCACAATAATCCATGAAACATTTCAGACCATAGTTCCATACCCTTCTCATCACAATGCTCCATTACCCCTGTCATAACAATGCACCTTGACACCTCACATCACAATGATCCACGGCCTAGTCATCACAAGGTTCCATGATAATTCTCATCACAATGCTCAAGACCCCTGATATCACAATGCTCCATGCCCTTGTCATCACAAAGCTCCATGACGCATGTCATCAGAATGTTCCATGGCCTTCTCATCACAATGCTCCATGCCCTTGTCATCACAATGCTCCAAGACCCTTGCCATCACAATGCTCCATGCCCCATTTCATCTCAATGCTCCATGAAATCTGTCATCACAATCCTCCAAGACCCTTGTAATCACAATGCTCCATGCCTCTTTTCATCTCAATGCTCCATGAACCCTGTCATCACAATGCACCATGCCCATCATCATAATGCTTCAGGCTATTGTCATCACAATGAAATCAATATTCTGCATGACCTCTGTCATCATAATGCTCCAAACCCTTGTGATCACAATGCTGCATAACACGTATCATCACAACACCCCATGACGCTCATCATCACAAATATCCATGGTCTTCTCATCACAATGCTCCATGATCTTTGTCATCACAATGCTCAATACACTTGGCCTCACAATGCTCCCTGACCCTTGTCGTCTGTATGCTCCTTGAACCCTGTCATGACAAGTTTCCATGCATTTTTCATCACAATGATCCATGACCATTTCATCACAATGCTCCAAGGTCCCTGTAATCACAATGCTCCATGCCGTTGTCATCACAAAACTCCATGACGCTTGTCATCAGAATGCTCCCTGGACTTCTCATCACAGTGCTATATGCCCTAGGCATAACAATGCTCCAAGACCCCTGTAATCAGAATGCTCCATGCCCCTTTTCATCAGAATGCTCCATGAGACTTGCCATCACAAGTCTCCATGGTCTTCTCATCACAATATTCCAGGACCTTGACATCACCATGATCCATTCCCTTGTCATCACAATGCTCCATGACCCCTGTCATCACAATAATCCATGAACATTTTCAGCCCAATGCTCCACGACTTTCTCATCACAATGCTCCATTGCCAATATCATCACAATGCTCCATGACCACTGTCATCACAACAATCCATGACACCTGACAACACAATGATCCAGGACTCTTGTCATCACAATGCTCCATTAACTTGTCGTCACAATGCTACATGACACCTGTCATCACAACTCTCCATGAACATTTTCAGCCCAGTGCTCGATGACCCTTTTCATCACAATGATCCATGCCCTTGTCATCCCAATGCTCCATGACCCCTGTATTCACAATGCTCCTTGACACTTGTCATCACAGTGCTCCATGACACATGTCATCACAATGCTCCATGCCTTTGTCAGCAAAATGCTACATGACCTTGTCATTACAATGCTCTATGCGCTTGTCATCACAATACTCCATTTCCATTGTCATCACAATCCTCCATGAACTTTGGGATCACATTGCTTCATGCCCTTGTCATCACAATTCTCCATGCTCCTTGAAATACAAATGATCCATGACCTCTGTCATCACAATGCTCCAAAACCTTGTGATCACAATGTTCCATAACACTTGTCATCACAACGCTCCATGATGCCTGTCATCACAATACTCCATGCCCTTTTCATCACAATGCTCCATGACCTTTGTCACCACAATTCTCAATACACTTGTCATCACAATGCTCCCTGACACTTGTCATCAGAATGCTCCTTGAACCCTGTCAAGAAAAGGCTCCATGCCTTTTTCATCACAATGCCCCATGCCATTTTCATCACAATGCTCCATGCCATTGTCATCAAAATACTCCACAAGCTTGTCATCAGAATGCTCCATGACCCTTGTCATCACAATTCTCCATGCACTTGTCAGCACAATGCTCCCTGACCCTTGTCATCACAATGCTGCAAGCCATTGTCATCACAATGCTCCAATACCTTTGTCATCAGAATCCTCCCTGACACTTGGCATCACAATGCTCCATGCCATCCTCATCACAATGGGCCATTACATATGTGATCACAATGCTCCCTGACACCTGTCTTCACAATACGGCATGACCTGGTCATCACAATGCTCCATGCCCTTGTCATCACAGTGTGCCATTCCAACTCTCATCGCAATACTCCATGAAAGTTATTAGACCAATGTTCCATGCACTTGTCATCACAATGCTCCATGCCCTTCTTATCACAATGCTCCATGACCCCTGTCATCAAAATGCTCCATGACTCCAGTCATCACAATGCTTCATGACCTTTGTCATCACAATGGTCCATGCCCTCGTCATCAACAGTCTCTGTGACCATTTTAACCACAATGCTCCATGAACTTTTCATCACAATGCTCTTTGACCCTTGTCATCACAATGCTCTATGCCTTTCTCAGCACAATGCTCCATGACCCTTGTCATCACAATGCTCCATGCGCTTGTCAGCACAATGCTCCATGACTCCTGTCATCACAATGCTACATGCACTTATCATCACAATGTTCGATGATCCGTGAAATCACAATGTTCCATAACACCTGTCATCAAAATGTTCCATGACACTTTTCATCAAATTGCTCCATGACCCTGTCATCAGAATGCTCCCTGACCTTCTCATCACAATGCACAACGCCCTTGCCATCACAATGCTCCATGACCTTTGTCATCACAAAGATCCATGACCCTTGGCATCACAATGCTCCATGTCATTGTCATCACAATGCTCCATGAACGCTCTCATCACATTTCTCCATGCCCTTGTCTTCACATAGCTCCATGACACATGTCATCAGAATGCTCCATGGCCTTCTCATCACAATGCTCCAAGCCCTTGCCATCACAATGCTCCATTACCCCTGTCATAACAATGCTCCATGACCCTTGCCATCACGATGTTCCATGGCCTTGTCATCACAAGGCTCCATGACCCTTCTCATCCCAATGCTCCAAGAACACTGTAATCACAATGCTCTATGCCCCTTTTCATCTCAATGATCCATGAACCCTGTCATCACAATGCACTATGCCCATCATCATAATGCTTCATGCTATTGTCATAACAACGAAATCAAAATGTTCCATGACCTCTGTCATAACAATGCTCCAAACCCTTGTGATCTCAATATTCCATAACGCTTGTCATCACAATGCCCCAGAATGCTCGCCATCACAATTATCCATGGTCTTCTCATCACAATGCTCCTTGACCTTCGTCATCACAATGCTCAATACACTTGTCATCAACATGCTCCCTGACACTTGTTGTCTGTATGCTCCTTGAACCCTGTCATGACAAGGCTCCATGCTTTTTTCATCACAATGATCCATGCCCTTTTCATCACAATGCTCCAAGTCCCATGTAATCACAATGGTCCATGCCTTTGTCATCACAAAACTCAATGATGCATGCCATCAGAATGCTCCTTGGTCTTCCCCTCACAATGCTCCATGCCCTTGTCTTCACAATGTTCCAAGACCCCTGTAATCACAATGCTCCATTCCCCTTTTAATCAGTATGCGCCATGAGACTTATCATCACAAGGCTCCATGGTTTTGTCATCACAATGCTCCAGGACCTTGTCATCACAATGCTTCACGACCTGGTCATCAAAATTTTCAATGGCCCTTGTCATCATAATGCTCCAAACCCTAATCATCACAATGCTCCATTATATTTGTCATCACAAACCTCCATTACATTTGGTATCACAAAGCTCCATGCCATTGTCATCGCCATGGACCATGACATATGTCATCACAATGCTCCCTGACACCTGTCTTCACAATGCTCCATGACCTTATCATCGCAATGCTCCATGCCCTTGTCATCACAATGCACCATGCCTACTCTCATCACAATAATCTATGAAACTTGTCAGACCAATGCTCCATGCCACTGTCATCACAATGCTCCATGCCCTTGTCATCACAATGCTCCATGACCGCTGTCATCACAATGCTCCGTGACTCCAGTCATCACAATGTTTCATAACGTTTGTCATCACAATGGTCCATGCCCGCGTCATCACAAGGCTCTGTGACCTTTTTAACCACAATGCTCCATGAAGTTTTCATCACAATTCTCTGAGAAATTTGTCATCACAATGCTCCATGTCTTTGTCAGAACAATGCTCCATGACCATTGTCATCACAATGTGCCACGTGCATTTCATCACAACGTTCCAAACCTTGTCATTGCAATGCTCCATAAACCTTGTAATCAC
Source organism: Mesoplodon densirostris (assembly GCF_025265405.1). NCBI lineage: Eukaryota > Metazoa > Chordata > Mammalia > Artiodactyla > Ziphiidae > Mesoplodon > Mesoplodon densirostris. Next base: position 7,039,868 of record NW_026778195.1, on the reverse strand, counting down.
AATGGTCCATGCACTTCTCATCAAAATGCTCTCTCACCAGAGATATCACAATGTTCCATCACTAGTCATCACAATACACCCTCGTCCTTGTAATCACAATGTTCCATGACACTGTCATCACAATGCTACATCCCCTTATCATCACAATGTTCCATGACCCCTGCCATCACAATGTTCCATAAGCCCTGTCATCAAAATGCTCCATGACCCTTTCCATCCCAAATCTCCAAGACCCCTGACATCACAATGTTCTATAACCCCTGCCATCAAAATATTCCATTACACTTTTTATCAAATTGCTGCATGACCCGGTCATCAAAATGCTCCCTTCCCTTCTCATCAAAATGCTCCATGAATTGTCATCACAAAGCTCCAAGACCCTTGGCATCACAATGCTCCATGTCATTGTCATCACAATGCTCCATGAACCCTCTCATCACATTGCTCCATGCCCTTGTCATCACACAGCTCCGTGACACTTGTCATCAAAATGCTTGATGCCCTTCTCATCACAATGCTCCATGCCCTTGTCATTACAGTCCTGCATGACCCATGTATCACAGTGTTCCGTGCCCTTGTCATCACAATGCTCCATGCCCACTCTCATCACAATAATCCATGAAACATTTCAGACCAAATTTCTATACCCTTCTCATCACAATGCTCCATTACCCCTGTCATAACAATGCACCATGACACCTGCCATCACAATGCACCATGACACCTGCCATCACAATGATCCACGGCCTAATCATCACAAGGTTCCATGATAATTCTCATCACAATGCTCAAGACCCCTGATATCACAATGCTCCATGACCTTTTCATCACAATGCTCCAAGACCCTTGTCATCACAATGCTCCATGCCCCATTTCATCTCAATGCTCCCTGAAATCTGTCATCACAATGCTCCAAGACCCTTGTAGTCACAATGCTCCATGCCCCTTTTCATCTCAATGCTCCATGAACCCTGTCATCACAATGCACCATGCCCATCATCATAATGCTTCAGGCTATTGTCTTCACAATGAAATCAATATTCTGCATGACCCCTGTCATCATAATGCTCCAAACCCTTGTGATCACAATGTTGCATAACACGTATCATCAAAACACCCCATGACGCTCATCATCACAAATATCCATGGTCTTCTCATCACAATGCTCCATGATCTTTGTCATCACAATGCTCAATACACTTGGCATCACAATGCTCCCTGACCCTTGTCGTCTGTATGCTCCTTGAACCCTGGCATGACAAGTTTCCATGCATTTTTCATCACAATGATCCATGACCATTTCATCACAATGCTCCAAGGTCCCTGTAATCACAATGCTCCATGCCGTTGTCATCACAAAACTCCATGACGCTTGTCATCAGAATGCTCCATGGACTTCTCATCACAGTGCTATATGCCCTAGGCATAACAATGCTCCAAGACCCTTGTAATCACAATGCTCCATGCCCCTTTTCATCAGAATGCTCCATGAGACTTGCCATCACAAGTCTCCATGGTCTTCTCATCACAATGTTCCAGGACCTTGACATCACCATGATCCATTCCCTTGTCATCACAATGCTCCATGACCCCTGTCATCACAATAATCCATGAACATTTTCAGCCCAATGCTCCACGACCTTCTCATCACAATGCTCCATTGCCAATATCATCACAATGCTCCATGACCACTGTCATCACAACAATCCATGACACCTGACAACACAATGATCCAGGACTCTTGTCATCACAATGCTCCATTAACTTGTCGTCACAATGCTACATGACACCTGTCATCACAACTCTCCATGAACATTTTCAGCCCAGTGCTCCATGACCCTTGTCATCACAATGATCCATGCCCTTGTCATCCCAATGCTCCATGACCCCTGTATTCACAATGCTCCTTGACACTTGTCATCACAGTGCTCCATGACACATGTCATCACAATGCTCCATGCCTTTGTCAGCAAAATGCTACATGACCTTGTCATTACAATGCTCTATGCACTTGTCATCACAATACTCCATTTCCATTGTCATCACAATCCTCCATGAACTTTGGGATCACATTGCTTCATGCCCTTGTCATCAAAATGCTCCATGCTCCTTGAAATCAAAATGATCCATGACCTCTGTCATCACAATGCTCCAAACCCTTGTGATCACAATGTTCCATAACACTTGTCATCACAACGCTCCATGATGCCTGTCATCACAATACTCCATGCCCTTTTCATCACAATGCTCCATGACCTTTGTCACCACAATTCTCAATACACTTGTCATCACAATGCTCCCTGACACTTGTCATCAGAATGCTCCTTGAACCCTGTCAAGAAAAGGCTCCATGCCTTTTTCATCACAATGCCCCATGCCATTTTCATCACAATGCTCCATGCCATTGTCATCAAAATACTCCACAAGCTTGTCATCAGAATGCTCCATGACCCTTGTCATCACAATTCTCCATGCACTTGTCAGCACAATGCTCCCTGACCCTTGTCATCACAATGCTGCAAGCCATTGTCATCACAATGCTCCAATACCTTTGTCATCAGAATCCTCCCTGACACTTGGCATCACAATGCTCCATGCCATCCTCATCACAATGGGCCATTACATATGTGATCACAATGCTCCCTGACACCTGTCTTCACAATACGGCATGACCTGGTCATCACAATGCTCCATGCCCTTGTCATCACAGTGTGCCATTCCAACTCTCATCGCAATACTCCATGAAAGTTATTAGACCAATGTTCCATGCACTTGTCATCACAATGCTCCATGCCCTTGCTATCACAATGCTCCATGACCCCTGTCATCACAATGCTCCATGACTCCAGTCATCACAATGCTTCATGACCTTTGTCATCACAATGGTCCATGCCCTCGTCATCAACAGTCTCTGTGACCTTTTTAACCACAATGCTCCATGAAATTTTCATCACAATGCTCTTTGACCCTTGTCATCACAATGCTCTATGCCTTTCTCAGAACAATGCTCCATTACCCTTGTCATCACAATGCTCCATGCGCTTGTCAGCACAATGCTCCATGACACATGTCATCACAATGCACCATGCGCTTGTCACCACAGTGCTCCACAACATTGTCATCACAATGCTCCATAAAATTTGTCATCACAATGCTCCATGCACTTCTCATCAAAATGCTCTCTCACCACTGATATCACAATGCTACATCACTATTTGTCACAATACTCCCTCACCCCTGTCATCACAATGTTCCATGACTCCTGTCATCACAATGCTACATGCACTTATCATCACAATGTTCGATGATCCCTGAAATCACAATGTTCCATAACACCTGTCATCAAAATGTTCCATGACACTTTTCATCAAATTGCTCCATGACCCTGTCATCAGAATGCTCCCTGACCTTCTCATCACAATGCACAACGCCCTTGCCATCACAATGCTCCATGACCTTTGTCATCACAAAGATCCATGACCCTTGGCATCACAATGCTCCATGTCATTGTCATCACAATGCTCCATGAACGCTCTCATCACATTTCTCCATGCCCTTGTCTTCACATAGCTCCATGACACATGTCATCAGAATGCTCCATGGCCTTCTCATCACAATGCTCCAAGCCCTTGCCATCACAATGCTCCATTACCCCTGTCATAACAATGCTCCATGACCCTTGCCATCACGATGTTCCATGGCCTTGTCATCACAAGGCTCCATGACCCTTCTCATCCCAATGCTCCAAGAACACTGTAATCACAATGCTCTATGCCCCTTTTCATCTCAATGATCCATGAACCCTGTCATCACAATGCACTATGCCCATCATCATAATGCTTCATGCTATTGTCATAACAACGAAATCAAAATGTACCATGACCTCTGTCATAACAATGCTCCAAACCCTTGTGATCACAATATTCCATAACACTTGTCATCACAATGCCCCAGAATGCTCGCCATCACAATTATCCATGGTCTTCTCATCACAATGCTCCTTGACCTTCATCATCACAATGCTCAATACACTTGTCATCAACATGCTCCCTGACACTTGTTGTCTGTATGCTCCTTGAACCCTGTCATGACAGGGCTCCATGCCATTTTCATCACAATGATCCATGCCCTTTTCATCACAATGCTCCAAGTCCCATGTAATCACAATGGTCCATGCCTTTGTCATCACAGAACTCAATGATGCATGCCACCAGAATGCTCCTTGGTCTTCCCCTCACAATGCTCCATGCCCTTGTCTTCACAATGTTCCAAGACCCCTGTAATCACAATGCTCCTTTCCCCTTTTAATCAGTATGCGCCATGAGACTTGTCATCACAAGGCTCCATGGTTTTGTCATCACAATGCTCCAGGACCTTGTCATCACAATGCTTCACGACCTTGTCATCAAAATTTTCAATGGCCCTTGTCATCATAATGCTCCAAACCCTAATCATCACAATGCTCCATTATATTTGTCATCACAATCCTCCATTACATTTGGTATCACAAAGCTCCATGCCATTGTCATCGCCATGGACCATGACATATGTCATCACAATGCTCCCTGACACCTGTCTTCACAATGCTCCATGACCTTATCATCGCAATGCTCCATGCCCTTGTCATCACAATGCACCATGCCTACTCTCATCACAATAATCTATGAAACTTGTCAGACCAATGCTCCATGCCACTGTCATCACAATGCTCCATGCCCTTGTCATCACAATGCTCCATGACCCCTGTCATCACAATGCTCCGTGACTCCAGTCATCACAATGTTTCATAACGTTTGTCATCACAATGGTCCATGCCCGCGTCATCACAAGGCTCTGTGACCTTTATAACCACAAAGCTCCATGAACTTTTCATCACAATTCTCTGAGAAACTTGTCATAACAATGCTCCATGTCTTTGTCAGAACAATGCTCCATGACCATTGTCATCACAATGTGCCACGTGCATTTCATCACAACGTTCCAAACCTTGTCATTGCAATGCTCCATAAACCTTGTAATCACAATGGTCCATGCACTTCTCATCAAAATGCTCTCTCACCAGAGATATCACAATGTTCCATCACTAGTCATCACAATACACCCTCGTCCTTGTAATCACAATGTTCCATGACACTGTCATCACAATGCTACATCCCCTTATCATCACAATGTTCCATGACCCCTGCCATCACAATGTTCCATAAGCCCTGTCATCAAAATGCTCCATGACCCTTTCCATCCAAATCTCCAAGACCCCTGACATCACAATGTTCTATAACCCCTGCCATCAAAATATTCCATTACACTTTTTATCAAATTGCTGCATGACCCGGTCATCAAAATGCTCCCTTCCCTTCTCATCAAAATGCTCCATGAATTGTCATCACAAAGCTCCAAGACCCTTGGCATCACAATGCTCCATGTCATTGTCATCACAATGCTCCATGAACCCTCTCATCACATTGCTCCATGCCCTTGTCATCACACAGCTCCGTGACACTTGTCATCAAAATGCTTGATGCCCTTCTCATCACAATGCTCCATGCCCTTGTCATTACAGTCCTGCATGACCCATGTATCACAGTGTTCCGTGCCCTTGTCATCACAATGCTCCATGCCCACTCTCATCACAATAATCCATGAAACATTTCAGACCAAATTTCTATACCCTTCTCATCACAATGCTCCATTACCCCTGTCATAACAATGCACCATGACACCTGCCATCACAATGCACCATGACACCTGCCATCACAATGATCCACGGCCTAATCATCACAAGGTTCCATGATAATTCTCATCACAATGCTCAAGACCCCTGATATCACAATGCTCCATGCCCTTGTCATCACAATGCTCCAAGACCCTTGTCATCACAATGCTCCATGCCCCATTTCATCTCAATGCTCCCTGAAATCTGTCATCACAATGCTCCAAGACCCTTGTAGTCACAATGCTCCATGCCCCTTTTCATCTCAATGCTCCATGAACCCTGTCATCACAATGCACCATTCCCATCATCATAATGCTTCAGGCTATTGTCTTCACAATGAAATCAATATTCTGCATGACCTCTGTCATCATAATGCTCCAAACCCTTGTGATCACAATGTTGCATAACACGTATCATCACAACACCCCATGACGCTCATCATCACAATTATCCATGGTCTTCTCATCACAATGCTCCATGATCTTTGTCATCACAATGCTCAATACACTTGGAATCACAATGCTCCCTGACCCTTGTCGTCTGTATGCTCCTTGAACCCTGTCATGACAAGTTTCCATGCATTTTTCATCACAATGATCCATGACCATTTCATCACAATGCTCCAAGTTCCCTGTAATCACAATGCTCCATGCCCTTGTCATCACAAAACTCCATGACGCATGTCATCAGAATGCTCCATGGCCTTCTTATCACAATGCTCTATGCCCTAGTCATAACAATGCTCCAAGACCCCTGTAATCACAATGCTCCATGCCCCTTTTTATCAGAATGCTCCATGAGACTTGTCATCACAAGTCTCCATGGTCTTCTCATCACAATGTTCCAGGACCTTGACATCACCATGATCCATTCCCTTGTCATCACAATGCTCCAAAACCCCTGTCATCACAATAATCCATGAACATTTTCAGCCCAATGCTCCACGACCTTCTCATCACAATGCTCCATTGCCAATATCATCACAATGCTCCATGACCACTGTCATCACAACACTCCATGACACCTGACAACACAATGATCCAGGACTCTTGTCATCACAATGCTCCATTAACTTGTCGTCACAATGCTACATGACACCTGTCATCACAACTCTCCATGAACATTTTCAGCCCAGTGCTCCATGACCCTTGTCATCACAATGATCCATGCCCTTGTCAGCCCAATGCTCCATGACCCCTGTATTCACAATGCTCCTTGACGCTTGTCCTCACAGTGCTCCATGACACATGTCATCACAATGCTCCATGCCTTTGTCAGCAAAATGCTACATGACCTTGTCATTACAATGCTCTATGCGCTAGTCATCACAATACTCCATTTCCATTGTCATCAAAATCCTCCATGAACTTTGGGATCACATTGCTTCATGCTCTTGTCATCACAATGCTCCATGCTCCTTGAAATCAAAATGATCCATGACCTCTGTCATCACAATGCTCCAAACCCTTGTGATCACAATGTTCCATAACACTTGTCATCACAACGCTCCATGATGCCTGTCATCACAATACTCCATGCCCTTTTCATCGCAATGCTCCATGACCTATGTAACCACAATTCTCAATACACTTGTCATCACAATGCTCCCTGACACTTGTCATCAGAATGCTCCTTGAACCCTGTCACAAAAAGGCTCCATGCCTTTTTCATCACAATGCCCCATGCCATTTTCATCACAATGATCCATGCCATTGTCATCAAGATACTCCACAAGCTTGTCATCAGAATGCTCCATGACCCTTGTCATCACAATTCTCCATGCACTTGTCAGCACAATGCTCCCTGACCCTTGTCATCACAATGCTCCAAGCCATTGTCATCACAATGCTCCCTTACCTTTGTCATCAGAATCCTCCCTGACACTTGGCATCACAATGCTCCATACCTTCCTCATCACAATGGGCCATTACATATGTGATCACAATGCTCCCTGACACCTGTCTTCACAATACGGCATGACCTGTTCATCACAATGCTCCATGCCCTTGTCATCACAGTGTGCCATTCCAACTCTCATCGCAATACTCCATGAAATTTATTAGACCAATGTTCCATGCCCTTGTCATCACAATGCTCCATGCCCTTGCTATCACAATGCTCAATGACCCCTGTCATCACAATGCTCCGTGACTCCAGTCATCACAATGCTTCATCACCTTTGTCATCACAATGGTCCATGCCCTCGTCATCAACAGTCTCTGTGACCTTTTTAACCACAGTGCTCCATGATCTTTTCGTCACAATGCTCTTTGACCCTTGTCATCACAATGCTCTATGCCTTTCTCAGCACAATGCTCCATGACCCTTGTCATCACAATGCTCCATGCGCTTGTCAGCCCAATGCTCCATGACACATGTCATCACAATGCACCATGCGCTTGTCATCACAGTGCTCCACAACATTGTCATCACAATGCTCCATAAAATTTGTCATCACAATGCTCCATGCACTTCTAATCAAAATGCTCTCTCACCACTGATATCACAATGCTACATCACTATTTGTCACAATACTCCCTCACACTTGTCATCACAATGTTCCATGACTCCTGTCATCACAATGCTACATGCACTTATCATCACAATGTTCGATGACCCCTGAAATCACAATGTTCCATAACACCTGTCATCAAAATGTTCCATGACACTTTTCATCAAATTGCTCCATGACCCTGTCATCACAATGCTCCCTGCCCTTCTCATCACAATTCACAACGCCCTTGCCATCAAAATGCTCCATGACCTTTGTCATCACAAAGATCCATGACCCTTGGCATCACAATGCTCCATGTCATTGTCATCACAGTGCTCCATGAACGCTCTCATCACATTGCTCCATGCCCTTGTCTTCACATAGCTCCATGACACATGTCATCAGAATGCTCCATGGCCTTCTCATCACAATGCTCCAAGCCCTGGCCATCACAATGCTCCATTACCCCTGTCATAACAATGCTCCATGACCCCTGCCATCACGATGTTCCATGACCTTGTCATCACAAGGCTCCATGACCCTTCTCATCCCAATGCTCCAAGAACACTGTAATCACAATGCTCTATGCCCCTTTTCATCTCAATGATCCTTGAACCCTGTCATCACAATGCACTATGCCCATCATCATAATGCGTCATGCTATTGTCATAACAACGAAATCAAAATGTTCCATGACCTCTGTCATAACAATGCTCCAAACCCTTGTGATCACAATATTCCATAACACTTGTCATCACAATGCCCCAGTATGCTCGTCCTCACAATTATCCATGGTCTTCTCATCACAATGCTCCATGACCTTCGTCATCACAATGCTCAATACACTTGTCATCAACATGCTCCCTGACACTTGTTGTCTGTATGCTCCTTGAACCCTGTCATGACAAGGCTCCATGCCTTTTTCATCACAATGATCCATGCCCTTTTCATCACAATGCTCCAAGTCCCATGTAATCACAATGGTCCATGCCATTGTCATCACAAAGCTCAATGACGCATGACATCAGAATGCTCCTTGGTCTTCTCCTCACAATGCTCCATGCCCTTGTCTTCACAATGTTCCAAGACCCCTGTAATCACAATGCTCCATTCCCCTTTTAATCAGTATGCTCCATGAGAATTGTCATCACAAGGCTCCATGGTTTTGTCATCACAATGCTCCAGGACCTTGTCATCACAATGCTTCACGACATTGTCATCAAAATTTTCAATGGCCCTTGTCATCATAATGCTCCAAACCCTAATCATCACAATGCTCCATTATATTTGTCATCACAATCCTCCATCACATTTGGTATCACAAAGCTCCATGCCATTGTCATCGCCATGGACCATGACATATGTCATCACAATGCTCCCTGACACCTGTCTTCACAATACTCCATGACCTTATCATCACAATGCTCCATGCCCTTTTCATCACAATGCACCATGCCCACTCTCATCACAATAATCTATGAAACTTGTCAGACGAATGCTCCATGCCACTGTCATCACAATGCTCCATGCCCTTGTCATCACAATGCTCCATGACCCCTGTCATCACAATGCTCCATGACTCCAGTCATCCCAATGCTTCATGACCTTTGTCATCACAATGGTCAATGCCCGCGTCATCACAAGGCTCTGGGACCTTTTTAACCACAATGCTCCATGAATTTTTCATCACAATTCTCTGTGACCCTTGTCATCACAATGCTCCATGTCTTTGTCTGAACAATGCTCCATGACCATTGTCATCACAGTATGCCACATGCATTTCATCACAACTGTCCACAACCTTGTCATTGCAATGCTCCATAAACCTTGTAATCACAATGGTCCATGCACTTCTCATCAAAATTCTCTCTCACCAGAGATATCACAATGTTCCATCACTAGTCATCACAATACTCCCTCACCCCTGGAATCACAATGATCCATGACCCTGTCATCACAATGCTACATCCACTTATCATCACAATGTTCTATGACCCCTGCCATCACAATGTTCCATAAGCCCTGTCATCAAAATGCTCCATGACCCTTTCCATCCCAAAACTCCAAGACCCCTGCCATCACAATGTTCTATAACCCCTGCCATCTAAATGTTCCATTACACTTTTTATCAAATTGCTGCATGAATCGGTCATCAAAATGCTCCCTGCCCTTCTCATCAAAATGCTCCGTGACTTGTCATCACAAAGCTCCAAGACACTTGGCATCACAATGCTCCATGTCATTGTCATCACAATGCTCCATGAACGCTCTCATCACATTGCTCCATGCCCTTGTCATCACAAAGCTCCATGCTCCTTGAAATCAAAATGATCCATGACCTCTGTCATCACAATGCTCCATACCCTTGTGATCACAATGTTCCATAACACTTGTCATCACAACGCTCCATGATGCCTGTCATCACAATACTCCATGCCCTTTTCATCACAATGCTCCATGACCATTGTCACCACAATTCTCAATACACTTGTCATCACAATGCTCCCTGACACTTGTCATCAGAATGCTCCTTGAACCCTGTCACGAAAAGGCTCCATGCCTTTTTCATCACAATGTCCCATGCCATTTTCATCACAATGCTCCATGCCATTGTCATCAAAATACTCCACAAGCTTGTCATCAGAATGCTCCATGACCCTTGTCATCACAATTCTCCATGCACTTGTCAGCACAATGCTCCCTGACCCTTGTTCTCACAATGCTCCAAGCCATTGTCATCACAATGCTCCATTACCTTTGTCATCAGAATCCTCCCTGACACTTGGCATCACAATGCTCCATGCCATCCTCATCACAATGGGCCATTACATATGTGATCACAATGCTCCCTGACACCTGTCTTCACAATACGGCATGACCTGGTCATCACAATGCTCCATGCCCTTGTCATCACAGTGTGCTATTCCAACTGTCATCGCAATACTCCATGAAAGTTATTAGTCCAATGTTCCATGCCCTTGTCATCACAATGCTCCATGCCCTTGTTATCACAATGCTCCATGACCCCTGTCATCACAATGCTCCGTGACTCCAGTCATCACAATGCTTCATGACCTTTGTCATCCCAATGGTCCATGCCCTTGTCATCAACAGTCTCTGTGACGTTTTTAACCACAATGCTCCATGAACTTTTCATCACAATGCTCTTTGACCCTTGTCATCACAATGCTTTATGCCTTACTCAGCACAGTGCTCCATGACCCTTGTCACCACAATGCTCCATGCGCTTGTCAGCCCAATGCTCCATGACACATGTCATCACAATGCACCATGTGCTTGTCATCACAGTGCTCCACAACATTGTCATCACAATGCTCCATAAAATTTGTCATCACAATGCTCCATGCACTTCTCATCAAAATGCTCTCTCACCACTGATATCACAATGCTACATCACTATTTGTCACAATACTCCCTCACCCCTGTCATCACAAAGTTCCATGACAGCTGTCATCACAATGCTACATGCACTTATCATCACAATGTTCGATGACCCCTGAAATCACAATGTTCCATAACACCTGTCATCAAAATGTTCCATGACACTTTTCATCAAATTGCTCCATGACCCTGTCATCAGAATGCTCCCTGCCCTTCTCATCACAATGCACAACGCCCTTGCCATCAAAATGCTCCATGACCTTTGTCATCACAAAGATCCATGACCCTTGGCATCACAATGCTCCATGTCATTGTCATCACAATGCTCCATGAACACTCTCATCACATTGCTCCATGCCCTTGTCTTCACATAGCTCCATGACACATGTCATCAGAATGCTCCATGGCCTTCTCATCAAAATGCTCCATGCCCTTGCCATCACAATGCTCCATTACACCTGTCATAACAATGCACCATGACCCCTGCCATCACGATGTTCCATGGCCTTGTCATCACAAGGCTCTATGACCCTTCTCATCACAATGCTCCAGTAACACTGTAATCACAATGCTCTATGCCCCTTTTCCTCTCAATGATCCATGAACCCTGTCATCAAAATGCACCATGCCCATCATCATAATGCTGCATGCTATTGTCATAACAACGAAATCAAATTGTTCCATGACCTCTGTCATAACAATGCTCCAAACCCTTGTGATCACAATATTCCATAACACTTGTCATCACAATGCCCCATGAGGCTCGTCATCACAATTATCCACGGTCTTCTCATCACAATGCTCCATGACCTTCGTCATCACAATGCTCAATACACATGTCATCAACATGCTCCCTGACATTTGTTGTCTGTATGCTCCTTGAACCCTGTCATGACAAGGCTGCATGCCTTTTTCATCACAGAGATCCATGCCCTTTTCATCACAGTGCTCCAAGTCCCATGTAATCACAGTGGTCCATGCCATTGTCATCACAAAGCTCAATGACGCATGCCATCAGAATGCTCCTTGGTCTTCTCCTCACAATGCTCCATGCCCTTGTGTTCACAAGGTTCCAAGACCCCTGTAATCACAATGCTCCATTCCCCTTTTAATCAGTATGCTCCATGAGACTTGTCATCTCAAGGCTCCATGGTTTTGTCATCACAATGCTCCAGGACCTTGTCATCACAATGCTTCACGACATTGTCATCAAAATTTTCAATGGCCCTTGTCATCATAATGCTCCAAACCTTAATCATCACAATGCTCCATTATATTTGTCATCACAATCCTCCATTACATTTGGTATCACAAAGCTCCAATCCATTGTCATCGCCATGGACCATGACATAAGTCATCACAATGCTCCCTGACACCTGTCTTCACAATACTCCATGACCTTATCATCACAATGCTCCATGCCCTTGTCATCAAAATGCACCATGCCCACTCTCATCACAATAATCTATGAAACTTGTCAGACCAATGCTCCATGCCACTGTCATTACAATGCTCCATGCCCTTGTCATCACAATGCTCCATGACCCCTGTCATCACAATGCTCCGTGACTCCAGTCATCACAATGCTTCATAACGTTTGTCATCACAATGGTCCATGCCCGCGTCATCACAAGGCTCTGTGACCTTTGTAACCACAATGCTCCATGAAATTTTCATCACAATTCTCTGAGAATCTTGTCATCACAATGCTCCATGTCTTTCTCAGAACAATGCTCCATGACCATTGTCATCACAATGTGCCACACACATTTCATCACTACGTTCCAAACCTTGTCATTGCAATGCTCCATAAACCTTGTAATCACAATGGTCCATGCACTTCTCATCAAAATGCTCTCTCACAACTGATATCACAATGCTACATCACTATTTGTCACAATACTCCCTCACCCCTGTCATCACAATGTTCCATGACTCCTGTCATCACAATGCTAAATGCACTTATCATCACAATGTTCGATGACCCCTGACATCACAATGTTCCATAACACCTGTCATCAAAATGTTCCATGACACTTTTCATCAAATTGCTCCATGACCCTGTCATCAGAATGCTCCCTGCCCTTCTCATCACAATGCACAACGCCCTTGCCATCAAAATGCTCCATGACCTTTGTCATCACAAAGATCCATGACCCATGGCATCACAATGCTCCATGTCATTGTCATCACAATGCTCCATGAACGCTCTCATCACATTGCTCCATGCCCTTGTCTTCACATAGCTCCATGACACATGTCATCAGAATGCTCCATGGCCTTCTCATCACAATGCTCCATGCCCTTGCCATCACAATGCTCCATTACCCCTGTCATAACAATGCACCATGACCCCTGCCATCACGATGTTCCATGGCCTTGTCATCACAAGGCTCTATGACCCTTCTCATCACAATGCTCCAGTAACACTGTAATCACAATGCTCTATGCCCCTTTTCCTCTCAATGATCCATGAACCCTGTCATCAAAATGCACCATGCCCATCATCATAATGCTTCATGCTATTGTCATAACAACGAAATCAAATTGTTCCATGACCTCTGTCATAACAATGCTCCAAACCCTTGTGATCACAATATTCCATAACACTTGACATCACAATGCCCCATGAGGCTCGTCATCACAATTATCCATGGTCTTCTCATAACAATGCTCCATGACCTTCGTCATCACAATGCTCAATACACATGTCATCAACATGCTCCCTGACACTTGTTGTCTGTATGCTCCTTGAACCCTGTCATGACAAGGCTCCATGCCTTTTTCATCACAGTGATCCATGCCCTTTTCATCACAGTGCTCCAAGTCCCATGTAATCACAGTGGTCCATGCCATTGTCATCACAAAGCTCAATGACGCATGCCATCAGAATGCTCCTTGGTCTTCTCCTCACAATGCTCCATGCCCTTGTCTTCACAATGTTCCAAGACCCCTGTAATCACAATGTTCCATTCCCCTTTTAATCAGTATGCTCCATGAGACTTGTCATCTCAAGGCTCCATGGTTTTGTCATCACAATGTTCCAGGACCTTGTCATCACAATGCTTCACGACATTGTCATCAAAATTTTCAATGGCCCTTGTCATCATAATGCTCCAAACCTTAATCATCACAATGCTCCATTATATTTGTCATCACAATCCTCCATTACATTTGGTATCACAAAGCTCCATGCCATTGTCATCGCCATGGACCATGACATAAGTCATCACAATGCTCCCTGACACCTGTCTTCACAATACTCCATGACCTTATGATCACAATGCTCCATGCCCTTGTCATCACAATGCACCATGCCCACTCTCATCACAATAACCTATGAAACTTGTCAGACCAATGCTCCATGCCACTGACATCACAATGCTCCATGCCCTTGTCATCACAATGCTCCATGAACCCTGTCATCACAATGCTCCGTGACTCCAGTCATCACAATGCTTCATAACGTTTGTCATCACAATGGTCCATGCCGGCGTCATCACAAGGCTCTGTGACCTTTGTAACCACAATGCTCCATGAACTTTTCATCACAATTCTCTGAGAAACTTGTCTTCACAATGCTCCATGTCTTTGTCAGAACAATGCTCCATGACCATTGTCATCACAATGTGCCACGCACATTTCATCACAACGTTCCAAACCTTGTCATTGCAATGCTCCATAAACCTTGTAATCACAATGGTCCATGCACTTCTCATCAAAATGCTCTCTCACCAGAGATGTCACAATGTTCCATTACTAGTCATCACAATACACCCTCATCCTTGTAATCACAATGTTCCATGACCCTGTCATCACAATGCTACATCCCCTTATCATCACAATGTTCCATGACCCCTGCCAGCACAATGTTCCATAAGCCCTGTCATCAAAATGCTCCATGACCCTTTCCATCCCAAAGCTCCAAGACCCCTGACATCACAATGTTCTATAACCCCTGCCATCAAAATGTTCCATTACACTTTTTATCAAATTGCTGCATGACGCGCTCATCAAAATGCTCCCTGCCCTTCTCATCAACATGCTCCATGACTTGTCATCACAAAGCTCCAAGACGCTTGGCATCACAATGCTCCATGTCATTGTCATCACAATGCTCCATGAACCCTCTCATCACATTGCTCCATGCCCTTGTCATCACACAGCTCCATGACACTTGTCATTACAATGCTCGATGCCCTTCTCATCACAATGCTCCATGCCCTTGTCATTACAGTCCTGCATGACACATGTATCACAGTGTACCGTGCCTTTGTCATCACAGTGCTCCATGCCGACTCTCATCACAATAATCCATGAAACATTTCAGACCAAAGTTCCATACCCTTCTCATCACAATGCTCCATTACCCCTGTCATAACAATGCACCATGACACCTGCTATCACAATGATCCACGGCCTAGTCATCACAAGGTTCCATGATAATTCTCATCACAATGCTCAAGACCCCTGATATCACAATGCTCCATGCCCTTGTCATCACAAAGCTCCATGACGCATGTCATCATAATGTTCCATGGCCTTCTCATCACAATGCTCCATGCCCTTGTCATCACAATGCTCCAAGACCCTTGTCATTACAATGCTCCATGCCCCTTTTCATCTCAATGCTCCATGAACCCTGTCATCACAATGCACCATGCCCATCATCATAATGCTTCAGGCTATTGTCATCACAATGAAATCAATATTCTGCATGACCTCTGTCATCATAATATTCCAAACCCTTGTGATCACAATGCTGCATAACACGTATCATCACAACACCCCATGACACTCATCATCACAATTATCCATGGTCTTCTCATCACAATGTTCCATGATCTTTGTCATCATAATGCTCAATACACTTGTCATCACAATGCTCCCTGACCCTTGTCGTCAGTATGCTCCTTGAACCCTGTCATGACAAGTTTCCATGCATTTTTCATCACAATGATCCATGACCATTTCATCACAATGCTCCAAGGTCCCTGTAATCACAATGCTGCATGCCCTTTTCATAACAAAACTCCATGACGCATGTCATCAGAATGCTCCATGGCCTTCTCATCACAATGCTCTATGCCCTAGTCATAACAATGCTCCAAGACCCCTGTAATCACAATGCTCCATGCCCCTTTTCATCAGAATGCTCCATGAGACTTGCCATCACAAGTCTCCATGGTCTTTTCATCACAATGTTCCAGGACCTTGACATCACCATGATCCATTCCCTTGTCATCACAATGCTCCATGACCCCTGTCATCACAATAATCTATGAACATTTTCAGCCCAATGCTCCACGACCTTCTCATCACAATACTCCATTGCCAATATCATCACAATGCTCCATGACCACTGTCATCACAACAATCCATGACACCTGACCACACAATGATCCAGGACTCTTGTCATCACAATGCTCCATTAACTTCTCGTCACAATGCTACATGACACCTGTCATCACAACTCTCCATGAACATTTTCAGCCCAGTGCTCCATGACCCTTGTCATCACAATGATCAATGCCCTTGTCATCCCAATGCTCCATGAACCCTGTATTCACAATGCTCCTTGACGCTTGTCATCACAGTGCTCCATGACACATGTCATCACAATGCTCCATGCCTTTGTCAGCAAAATGCTACATGACCTTGTCATTACAATGCTCTATGCACTTGTCATCACAATACTCCATTTCCATTGTCATCACAATCCTCCATGAACTTTGGGATCACATTGCTTCATGCCCTTGTCATCACAATGCTCCATACTCCTTGAAATCCAAATGATCCATGACCTCTGTCATCACAATGCTCCAAACCCTTGTGATCACAATGTTCCATAACACTTGTCATCACAACGCTCCATGATGCCTGTCATCACAATACTCCATGCCCTTTTCATCACAATGCTCCATGACCTTTGTCACCACAATTCTCAATACACTTGTCATCACAATGCTCCCTGACACTTGTCATCAAAATGCTCCTTGAACCTTGTCACGAAAAGGCTCCATGCCTTTTTCATCACAATGCCCCATGCCATTTTCATCCCAATGCTCCATGCCATTGTCATCAAAATACTCCACAAGCTTGTCATCAGAATGCTCCATGACCCTTGTCATCACAATTCTCCATGCACTTCTCAGCACAATGCTCCCTGACCCTTTTCATCACAATGATGCAAGCCATTGTCATCACAATGCTCCAATACCTTTGTCATCAGAATCCTCCCTGACACTTGGCATCACAATGCTCCATGCCATCCTCATCACAATGGGCCATTACATATGTGATCACAATGCTCCCTGACACCTGTCTTCACAATACGGCATGACCTGGTCATCACAATGCTCCATGCCCTTGTCATCACAGTGTGCCATTCCAACTCTCATCGCAATACTCCATGAAAGTTATTAGACCAATGTTCCATGCACTTGTCATCACAATGCTCCATGCCCTTCTTATCACAATGCTCCATGACCCCTATCATCACAATGATCCGTGACTCCAGTCATCACAATGCTTCATGACCTTTGTCATCACAATGGTCCATGCCCTCGTCATCAACAGTCTCTGTGACCTTTTTAACCACAATGCTCCATGAAATTTTCATTACAATGCTCTTTGACCCTTGTCATCACAATGCTCTATGCCTTTCGCAGCACAATGCTCCATGACCCTTGTCATCACAATGCTCCATGCGCTTGTCAGCACAATGCTCCATGACACATGTCATCACAATGCACCATGCGCTTGTCATCACAGTGCTCCACAACATTGTCATCACAATGCTCCATAAAATTTGTCATCACAATGCTCCATGCACTTCTCATCAAAATGCTCTCTCACCACTGATATCTCAATGCTACATCACTATTTGTCACAATACTCCCTCATCCCTGTCATCACAATGTTCCATGACTCCTGTCATCACAATGCTACATGCACTTATCATCACAATGTTCGATGATCCCTGAAAAAACAATGTTCCATAACACCTGTCATCAAAATGTTCCATGACACTTTTCATCAAATTGCTCCATGACCCTGTCATCAGAATGCTCCCTGCCCTTCTCATCACAATGCACAACGCCCTTGCCATCAAATGCTCCATGACCTTTGTCATCACAAAGCTCCATGACCCTTGGCATCACAATGCTCCATGTCATTGTCATCACAATGCTCCTTGAACGCTCTCATCACATTGCTCCATGCCCTTGTCTTCACATAGCTCCATGACACATGTCATCAGAATGCTCCATGGCCTTCTCATCACAATGCTCCAAGCCCTTGCCATCACAATGCTCCATTACCCCTGTCATAACAATGCTCCATGACCCCTGCCATCACGATGTTCCATGGCCTTTTCATCACAAAGCTCCTTGACCCTTGTCATCACAATGATCCTTGCCCCTTTTCATCTGAATGATCCATGAACCCTGTCATCACAATGCACTATGCCCATCATCATAATGCTTCATGCTATTGTCATAACAACGAAATCAAAATGTTCCATGACCTCTGTCATAACAATGCTCCAAACCCTTGTGATCACAATATTCCATAACACTTGTCATCACAATGCCCCGGATGCTCGTCATCACAATTATCCATGGTCTTCTCATCACAATGCTCCATGACCTTCGTCATCACAATGCTCAATACACTTGTCATCAACATGCTCCCTGACACTTGTTGTCTGTATGCTCCTTGAACCCTGTCATGACAAGGCTCCATGCCATTTTCATCACAATGATCCATGCCCTTTTCATCACAATGCTCCAAGTCCCATGTAATCACAATGGTCCATGCCATTGTCATCACAATGCTCAATGACGCATGCCATCAGAATGCTCCTTGGTCTTCTCCTCACAATGCTCCCTGCTCTTGTCTTCACAATGTTCCAAGACCCTTGTAATCACAATGCTCCATTCCCCTTTTAATCAGTATGCTCCATGAGACTTGTCATCACAAGGCTCCATGGTTTTGTCATCACAATGCTCCAGGACCTTGTCATCACAATGCTTCACGACC
This sequence comes from Mesoplodon densirostris, assembly GCF_025265405.1. Classification (NCBI taxonomy): domain Eukaryota; kingdom Metazoa; phylum Chordata; class Mammalia; order Artiodactyla; family Ziphiidae; genus Mesoplodon; species Mesoplodon densirostris. The sequence continues at coordinate 7,020,216 of NW_026778195.1, read as the reverse complement.
TTGTCATCAAAATTTTCAATGGCCCTTGTCATCATAATGCTCCAAACCCTAATCATCACAATGCTCCATTATATTTGTCATCACAATCCTCCATTACATTTGGTATCACAAAGCTCCATGCCATTGTCATCGCCATGGACCATGACATATGTCATCACAATGCTCCCTGACACATGTCTTCACAATACTCCATGACCTTATCATCACAATGCTCCATGCCCTTGTCATCACAATGCACCATGCCCATTCTCATCACAATAATCTATGAAACTTGTCAGACCAATGCTCCATGCCACTGTCATCACAATGCTCCATGCCCTTGTCATCACAATGCTCCATGAACCCTGTCATCACAATTCTCCGTGACTCCAGTCATCACAATGCTTCATAACGTTTGTCATCACAATGGTCCATGCCCGCGTCATCACAAGGCTCTGTGACCTTTGTAACCACAATGCTCCATGAACTTTTCATCACAATTCTCTGAGAAACTTGTCATCACAATGCTCCATGTCTTTGTCAGAACAATGCTCCATGACCATTGTCATCACAATGTGCCACGCGCATTTCATCACAACGTTCCAAACCTTGTCATTGCAATGCTCCATAAACCTTGTAATCACAATTGTCCATGCACTTCTCATCAAAATGCTCTCTCACCAGAGATATCACAATGTTTCATCACTAGTCATCACAATACACCCTCATCCATGTAATCACAATGTTCCATGACCCTGTCATCACAATGCTACATCCCCTTATCATCACAATGTTCCATGACCCCTGCCATCACAATGTTCCATAAGCCCTGTCATCAAAATGCTCCATGACCCTTTCCATCCCAAAGCCCCAAGACCACTGACATCACAATGTTCTGTAACCCCTGCCATCAAAATGTTCCATTACACTTTTTATCAAATTGCTGCATGACCCAGTCATCAAAATGCTATATGCCCTTCTCATCAAAATGCTCCATGACTTGTCATCACAAAGCTCCAAGACCCTTGGCATCACAATGCTCCATGTCATTGTCATCACAATGCTCCATGAACCCTCTCATCACATTGCTCCATGCCCTTGTCATCACAAAGCTCCATGACACTTGTCATCACAATGCTCGATGCCCTTCTCATCACAATGCTCCATGCCCTTGTCATTACAGTCCTGCATGACACATGTATCACAGTGTTCCGTGCCCTTGTCATCACAATGTTCCATGCCCACTCTCATCACAATAATCCATGAAACATTTCAGACCATAGTTCTATACCCTTCTCATCACAATGCTCCATTACCCCTGTCATAACAATGCACCATGACACCTCACATCACAATGATCCACGGCCTAGTCATCACAAGGTTCCATGATAATTCTCATCACAATGCTCAAGACCCCTGATATCACAATGCTCCATGCCCTTGTCATCACAAAGCTCCATGACGCATGTCATCAGAATGTTCCATGGCCTTCTCATCACAATGCTCCATGCCCTTGTCATCTCAATGCTCCAAGACCCTTGCCATCACAATGCTCCATGCCCCATTTCATCTCAATGCTCCATGAAATCTGTCATCACAATGCTCCAAGACCCTTGTAATCACAATGCTCCATGCCTCTTTTCATCTCAATGCTCCATGAACCCTGTCATCACAATGCACCATGCCCATCATCATAATGCTTCAGGCTATTGTCATCACAATGAAATCAATATTCTGCATGACCTCTGTCATCATAATGCTCCAAACCCTTGTGATCACAATGCTGCATATCACGTATCATCACAACACCCCATGACGCTCATCATCACAAATATCCATGGTCTTCTCATCACAATGCTCCATGATTTTTGTCATCACAATGCTCAATACACTTGGCATCACAATGCTCCCTGACCCTTGTCGTCTGTATGCTCCTTGAACCCTGTCATGACAAGTTTCCATGCATTTTTCATCACAATGATCCATGAACATTTCATCACAATGCTCCAAGGTCCCTGTAATCACAATGCTCCATGCCGTTGTCATCACAAAACTCCATGACGCTTGTCATCAGAATGCTCCCTGGACTTCTCATCACAGTGCTATATGCCCTAGGCATAACAATGCTCCAAGACCCCTGTAATCACAATGCTCCATGCCCCTTTTCATCAGAATGCTCCATGAGACTTGCCATCACAAGTCTCCATGGTCTTCTCATCACAATATTCCAGGACCTTGACATCACCATGATCCATTCCCTTGTCATCACAATGCTCCATGACCACTGTCATCACAATAATCCATGAACATTTTCAGCCCAATGCTCCACGACTTTCTCATCACAATGCTCCATTGCCAATATCATCACAATGCTCCATGACCACTGTCATCACAACAATCCATGACACCTGACAACACAATGATCCAGGACTCTTGTCATCACAATGCTCCATTAACTTGTGGTCACAATGCTACATGACACCTGTCATCACAACTCTCCATGAACATTTTCAGCCCAGTGCTCGATGACCCTTGTCATCACAATGATCCATGCCCTTGTCATCCCAATGCTCCATGACCCCTGTATTCACAATGCTCCTTGACACTTGTCATCACAGTGCTCCATGACACATGTCATCACAATGCTCCATGCCTTTGTCAGCAAAATGCTACATGACCTTGTCATTACAATGCTCTATGCGCTTGTCATCACAATACTCCATTTCCATTGTCATCACAATCCTCCATGAACTTTGGGATCACATTGCTTCATGCCCTTGTCATCACAATTCTCCATGCTCCTTGAAATACAAATGATCCATGACCTCTGTCATCAAAATGCTCCAAAACCTTGTGATCACAATGTTCCATAACACTTGTCATCACAACGCTCCATGATGCCTGTCATCACAATACTCCATGCCCTTTTCATCACAATGCTCCATGACCTTTGTCACCACAATTCTCAATACACTTGTCATCACAATGCTCCCTGACACTTGTCATCAGAATGCTCCTTGAACCCTGTCAAGAAAAGGCTCCATGCCTTTTTCATCACAATGCCCCATGCCATTTTCATCACAATGCTCCATGCCATTGTCATCAAAATACTCCACAAGCTTGTCATCAGAATGCTCCATGACCCTTGTCATCACAATTCTCCATGCACTTTTCAGCACAATGCTCCCTGACCCTTGTCATCACAATGCTGCAAGCCATTGTCATCACAATGCTCCAATACCTTTGTCATCAGAATCCTCCCTGACACTTGGCATCACAATGCTCCATGCCATCCTCATCACAATGGGCCATTACATATGTGATCACAATGCTCCCTGACACCTGTCTTCACAATACGGCATGACCTGGTCATCACAATGCTCCATGCCCTTGTCATCACAGTGTGCCATTCCAACTCTCATCGCAATACTCCATGAAAGTTATTAGACCAATGTTCCAGGCACTTGTCATCACAATGCTCCATGCCCTTCTTATCACAATGCTCCATGACCCCTGTCATCAAAATGCTCCATGACTCCAGTCATCACAATGCTTCATGACCTTTGTCATCACAATGGTCCATGCCCTCGTCATCAACAGTCTCTGTGACCATTTTAACCACAATGCTCCATGAAATTTTCATCACAATGCTCTTTGACCCTTGTCATCACAATGCTCTATGCCTTTCTCAGCACAATGCTCCATGACCCTTGTCATCACAATGCTCCATGCGCTTGTCAGCACAATGCTCCATGACTCCTGTCATCACAATGCTACATGCACTTATCATCACAATGTTCGATGATCCGTGAAATCACAATGTTCCATAACACCTGTCATCAAAATGTTCCATGACACTTTTCATCAAATTGCTCCATGACCCTGTCATCAGAATGCTCCCTGACCTTCTCATCAAAATGCACAACGCCCTTGCCATCACAATGCTCCATGACCTTTGTCATCACAAAGATCCATGACCCTTGGCATCACAATGCTCCATGTCATTGTCATCACTATGCTCCATGAACGCTCTCATCACATTTCTCCATGCCCTTGTCTTCACATAGCTCCATGACACATGTCATCAGAATGCTCCATGGCCTTCTCATCACAATGCTCCAAGCCCTTGCCATCACAATGCTCCATTACCCCTGTCATAACAATGCTCCATGACCCTTGCCATCACGATGTTCCATGGCCTTGTAATCACAAGGCTCCATGACCCTTCTCATCCCAATGCTCCAAGAACACTGTAATCACAATGCTCTATGCCCCTTTTCATCTCAATGATCCATGAACCCTCTCATCACAATGCACTATGCCCATCATCATAATGCTTCATGCTATTGTCATAACAACGAAATCAAAATGTTCCATGACCTCTGTCATAACAATGCTCCAAACCCTTGTGATCTCAATATTCCATAACGCTTGTCATCACAATGCCCCAGAATGCTCGCCATCACAATTATCCATGGTCTTCTCATCACAATGCTCCTTGACCTTCGTCATCACAATGCTCAATACACTTGTCATCAACATGCTCCCTGACACTTGTTGTCTGTATGCTCCTTGAACCCTGTCATGACAAGGCTCCATGCTTTTTTCATCACAATGATCCATGCCCTTTTCATCACAATGCTCCAAGTCCCATGTAATCACAATGGTCCATGCCTTTGTCATCACAAAACTCAATGATGCATGCCATCAGAATGCTCCTTGGTCTTCCCCTCACAATGCTCCATGCCCTTGTCTTCACAATGTTCCAAGACCCCTGTAATCACAATGCTCCATTCCCCTTTTAATCAGTATGCGCCATGAGACTTGTCATCACAAGGCTCCATGGTTTTGTCATCACAATGCTCCAGGACCTTGTCATCACAATGCTTCACGACCTTGTCATCAAAATTTTCAATGGCCCTTGTCATCATAATGCTCCAAACCCTAATCATCACAATGCTCCATTATATTTGTCATCACAATCCTCCATTACATTTGGTATCACAAAGCTCCATGCCATTGTCATCGCCATGGACCATGACATATGTCATCACAATGCTCCCTGACACCTGTCTTCACAATGCTCCATGACCTTATCATCGCAATGCTCCATGCCCTTGTCATCACAATGCACCATACCTACTCTCATCACAATAATCTATGAAACTTGTCAGACCAATGCTCCATGCCACTGTCATCACAATGCTCCATGCCCTTGTCATCACAATGCTCCATGACCCCTGTCATCACAATGCTCCGTGACTCCAGTCATCACAATGTTTCATAACGTTTGTCATCACAATGGTCCATGCCCGCGTCATCACAAGGCTCTGTGACCTTTGTAACCACAATGCTCCATGAACTTTTCATCACAATTCTCTGAGAAACTTGTCATAACAATGCTCCATGTCTTTGTCAGAACAATGCTCCATGACCATTGTCATCACAATGTGCCACGTGCATTTCATCACAACGTTCCAAACCTTGTCATTGCAATGCTCCATAAACCTTGTAATCACAATGGTCCATGCACTTCTCATCAAAATGCTCTCTCACCAGAGATATCACAATGTTCCATCACTAGTCATCACAATACACCCTCGTCCTTGTAATCACAATGTTCCATGACACTGTCATCACAATGCTACATCCCCTTATCATCACAATGTTCCATGACCCCTGCCATCACAATGTTCCATAAGCCCTGTCATCAAAATGCTCCATGACCCTTTCCATCCCAAATCTCCAAGACCCCTGACATCACAATGTTCTATAACCCCTGCCATCAAAATATTCCATTACACTTTTTATCAAATTGCTGCATGACCCGGTCATCAAAATGCTCCCTTCCCTTCTCATCAAAATGCTCCATGAATTGTCATCACAAAGCTCCAAGACCCTTGGCATCACAATGCTCCATGTCATTGTCATCACAATGCTCCATGAACCCTCTCATCACATTGCTCCATGCCCTTGTCATCACACAGCTCCGTGACACTTGTCATCAAAATGCTTGATGCCCTTCTCATCACAATGCTCCATGCCCTTGTCATTACAGTCCTGCATGACCCATGTATCACAGTGTTCCGTGCCCTTGTCATCACAATGCTCCATGCCCACTCTCATCACAATAATCCATGAAACATTTCAGACCAAATTTCTATACCCTTCTCATCACAATGCTCCATTACCCCTGTCATAACAATGCACCATGACACCTGCCATCACAATGCACCATGACACCTGCCATCACAATGATCCACGGCCTAATCATCACAAGGTTCCATGATAATTCTCATCACAATGCTCAAGACCCCTGATATCACAATGCTCCATGCCCTTGTCATCACAATGCTCCAAGACCCTTGTCATCACAATGCTCCATGCCCCATTTCATCTCAATGCTCCCTGAAATCTGTCATCACAATGCTCCAAGACCCTTGTAGTCACAATGCTCCATGCCCCTTTTCATCTCAATGCTCCATGAACCCTGTCATCACAATGCACCATTCCCATCATCATAATGCTTCAGGCTATTGTCTTCACAATGAAATCAATATTCTGCATGACCTCTGTCATCATAATGCTCCAAACCCTTGTGATCACAATGTTGCATAACACGTATCATCACAACACCCCATGACGCTCATCATCACAATTATCCATGGTCTTCTCATCACAATGCTCCATGATCTTTGTCATCACAATGCTCAATACACTTGGCATCACAATGCTCCCTGACCCTTGTCGTCTGTATGCTCCTTGAACCCTGTCATGACAAGTTTCCATGCATTTTTCATCACAATGATCCATGACCATTTCATCACAATGCTCCAAGTTCCCTGTAATCACAATGCTCCATGCCGTTGTCATCACAAAACACCATGACGCATGTCATCAGAATGCTCCATGGCCTTCTTATCACAATGCTCTATGCCCTAGTCATAACAATGCTCCAAGACCCCTGTAATCACAATGCTCCATGCCCCTTTTTATCAGAATGCTCCATGAGACTTGTCATCACAAGTCTCCATGGTCTTCTCATCACAATGTTCCAGGACCTTGACATCACCATGATCCATTCCCTTGTCATCACAATGCTCCAAAACCCCTGTCATCACAATAATCCATGAACATTTTCAGCCCAATGCTCCACGACCTTCTCATCACAATGCTCCATTGCCAATATCATCACAATGCTCCATGACCACTGTCATCACAACACTCCATGACACCTGACAACACAATGATCCAGGACTCTTGTCATCACAATGCTCCATTAACTTGTCATCACAATGCTACATGACACCTGTCATCACAACTCTCCATGAACATTTTCAGCCCAGTGCTCCATGACCCTTGTCATCACAATGATCCATGCCCTTGTCAGCCCAATGCTCCATGACCCCTGTATTCACAATGCTCCTTGACGCTTGTCCTCACAGTGCTCCATGACACATGTCATCACAATGCTCCATGCCTTTGTCAGCAAAATGCTACATGACCTTGTCATTACAATGCTCTATGCGCTAGTCATCACAATACTCCATTTCCATTGTCATCAAAATCCTCCATGAACTTTGGGATCACATTGCTTCATGCTCTTGTCATCACAATGCTCCATGCTCCTTGAAATCAAAATGATCCATGACCTCTGTCATCACAATGCTCCAAACTCTTGTGATCACAATGTTCCATAACACTTGTCATCACAACGCTCCATGATGCCTGTCATCACAATACTCCATGCCCTTTTCATCGCAATGCTCCATGACCTTTGTAACCACAATTCTCAATACACTTGTCATCACAATGCTCCCTGACACTTGTCATCAGAATGCTCCTTGAAACCTGTCACAAAAAGGCTCCATGCCTTTTTCATCACAATGCCCCATGCCATTTTCATCACAATGATCCATGCCATTGTCATCAAGATACTCCACAAGCTTGTCATCAGAATGCTCCATGACCCTTGTCATCACAATTCTCCATGCACTTGTCAGCACAATGCTCCCTGACCCTTGTCATCACAATGCTCCAAGCCATTGTCATCACAATGCTCCCTTACCTTTGTCATCAGAATCCTCCCTGACACTTGGCATCACAATGCTCCATACCTTCCTCATCACAATGGGCAATTACATATGTGATCACAATGCTCCCTGACACCTGTCTTCACAATACGGCATGACCTGTTCATCACAATGCTCCATGCCCTTGTCATCACAGTGTGCCATTCCAACTCTCATCGCAATACTCCATGAAAGTTATTAGACCAATGTTCCATGCCCTTGTCATCACAATGCTCCATGCCCTTGCTATCACAATGCTCAATGACCCCTGTCATCACAATGCTCCGTGACTCCAGTCATCACAATGCTTCATGACCTTTGTCATCACAATGGTCCATGCCCTCGTCATCAACAGTCTCTGTGACCTTTTTAACCACAGTGCTCCATGATCTTTTCGTCACAATGCTCTTTGACCCTTGTCATCATAATGCTCTATGCCTTTCTCAGCACAATGCTCCATGACCCTTGTCATCACAATGCTCCATGCGCTTGTCAGCCCAATGCTCCATGACACATGTCATCACAATGCACCATGCGCTTGTCATCACAGTGCTCCACAACATTGTCATCACAATGCTCCATAAAATTTGTCATCACAATGCTCCATGCACTTCTCATCAAAATGCTCTCTCACCACTGATATCACAATGCTACATCACTATTTGTCACAATACTCCCTCACACCTGTCATCACAATGTTCCATGACTCCTGTCATCACAATGCTACATGCACTTATCATCACAATGTTCGATGACCCCTGAAATCACAATGTTCCATAACACCTGTCATCAAAATGTTCCATGACACTTTTCATCAAATTGCTCCATGACCCTGTCATCACAATGCTCCCTGCCCTTCTCATCACAATTCACAACGCCCTTGCCATCAAAATGCTCCATGACCTTTGTCATCATAAAGATCCATGACCCTTGGCATCACAATGCTCCATGTCATTGTCATCACAGTGCTCCATGAACGCTCTCATCACATTGCTCCATGCCCTTGTCTTCACATAGCTCCATGACACATGTCATCAGAATGCTCCATGGCCTTAACATCACAATGCTCCAAGCCCTGGCCATCACAATGCTCCATTACCCCTGTCATAACAATGCTCCATGACCCCTGCCATCACGATGTTCCATGACCTTGTCATCACAAGGCTCCATGACCCTTCTCATCACAATGCTCCAAGAACACTGTAATCACAATGCTCTATGCCCCTTTTCATCTCAATGATGCTTGAACCCTGTCATCACAATGCACTATGCCCATCATCATAATGCGTCATGCTATTGTCATAACAACGAAATCAAAATGTTCCATGACCTCTGTCATAACAATGCTCCAAACCCTTGTGATCACAATATTCCATAACACTTGTCATCACAATGCCCCAGTATGCTCGTCCTCACAATTATCCATGGTCTTCTCATCACAATGCTCCATGACCTTCGTCATCACAATGCTCAATACACTTGTCATCAACATGCTCCCTGACACTTGTTGTCTGTATGCTCCTTGAACCCTGTCATGCCAAGGCTCCATGCCTTTTTCATCACAATGATCCATGCCCTTTTCATCACAATGCTCCAAGTCCCATGTAATCACAATGGTCCATGCCATTGTCATCACAAAGCTCAATGACGCATGACATCAGAATGCTCCTTGGTCTTCTCCTCACAATGCTCCATGCCCTTGTCTTCACAATGTTCCAAGACCCCTGTAATCACAATGCTCCTTTCCCCTTTTAATCAGTATGCTCCATGAGAATTGTCATCACAAGGCTCCATGGTTTTGTCATCACAATGCTCCAGGACCTTGTCATCACAATGCTTCACGACATTGTCATCAAAATTTTCAATGGCCCTTGTCATCATAATGCTCCAAACCCTAATCATCACAATGCTCCATTATATTTGTCATCACAATCCTCCATCACATTTGGTATCACAAAGCTCCATGCCATTGTCATCGCCATGGACCATGACATATGTCATCACAATGCTCCCTGACACCTGTCTTCACAATACTCCATGACCTTATCATCACAATGCTCCATGCCCTTTTCATCACAATGCACCATGCCCACTCTCATCACAATAATCTATGAAACTTGTCAGACCAATGCTCCATGCCACTGTCATCACAATGCTCCATGCCCTTGTCATCACAATGCTCCATGACCCCTGTCATCACAATGCTCCATGACTCCAGTCATCCCAATGCTTCATGACCTTTGTCATCACAATGGTCCATGCCCTCGTCATCAACAGTCTCTGTGACCTTTTTAACCACAATGCTCCATGAAATTTTCATCACAATGCTCTTTGACCCTTGTCATCACAATGCTCTATGCCTTTCTCAGCACAATGCTCCATGACCCTTGTCATCACAATGCTCCATGCGCTTGTCATCATAATGCTCCATGACACATGTCATCACAGTGCACCATGCGCTTGTCATCACAGTGCTCCACAACATTGTCATCACAATGCTCCATAAAATTTGTCTTCACAATGCTCCATGCATTTCTCAAAATGCTCTCTCACCACTGATATCACAATGCTACATCACTATTTGTCACAATACTCCCTCACCCCTGTCATCACATGTTCCATGCCTCCTGTCATCACAATGCTTCATGCACTTATCATCACAATGTTCGATGATCCCTAAAATCACAATGTTCCATAACACCTGTCATCAAAATGTTCCATGACACTTTTCATCAAATTGCTCCATGACCCTGTCATCAGAATGCTCCCTGCCCTTCTCATCACAATGCACAACGCCCTTGCCATCAAAATGCTCCATGACTTTTATCATCAAAAAGATCCATGACCCTTGGCATCACAATGCTCCATGTCATTGTCATCACAATGCTCCATGAACGCTCTCATCACATTGCTCCATGCCCTTGTCTTCACATAGCTCCATGACACATGTCACCAGAATGCTCCATGGCCTTCTCATCACAATGCTCCAAGCCCTTGCCATCACAATGCTCCACTACCCCTGTCATAACAATGCTACATGACCCCTGCCATCACAATGCTCCATGCCCTTGTCATCACAATGCTCCAAGACCCTTGTCATCACAATGCTCCATGCCCCATTTCATCTCAATGCTCCATGAAATCTGTCATCACAATGCTCCAAGACCCTTGTAATCACAATGCTCCATGCCCCTTTTCATCTCAATGCTCCATGAACCCTGTCATCACACTGCTCCATGCCCATCATCATAATGCTTCAGTCTATTGTCATCACAATGAAATCAATATTCTGCATGACCTGTGTCATCATAATGCTCCAAAGCCTTGTGATTACAATGTTGCATAACACGTATCATCACAACACCCCATGACGCTCATCATCACTATTATCCATGGTCTTCTCATCACAATGTTCCATGATCTTTGTCATCACAATGCTCAATACACTTGTCATCACAATGCTCCCTGACCCTTGTCGTCAGTATGCTCCTTGAACCCTGTCATGACAAGTTTCCATGCATTTTTCATCACAATGATCCATGACGATTTCATCACAATGCTCCAAGGTCCCTGTAATAACAATGCTCCATGCACTTGTCATCACAAACCTCCATGACGCATGTCATCAGAATGCTCCATGGCCTTCTCTTCACAATGCTCTATGCCCTAGTCATAACAATGCTCCAAGACCCATGTAATCACAATGCACCATGCCCCTTTTCATCAGAATGCTCCATGAGACTTTCCATCACAAGTCTCCATGATCTTCACATCACAATGTTCCAGGACTTTGACATCACCATGATCCATTCCCTTGTCATCACAATGCTCCATGACCCCTGTCATCACAATACTCCATGCCCTTTTCATCACAATGCTCCATGACCTTTGTCCCCACAATTCTCAATACACATGTCATCACAATGCTCCCTGACACTTGTCATCAGAATGCCCCTTGAAACCTGTCACGAAAAGGCTCCATGCCTTTTTCATCACAATGCCCCATGCCATTTTCATCAAAATGCTCCAGGCCATTGTCATCAAAATATTCCACAAGCTTGTCATCAGAATGCTCCATGACCATTGTCATCACAATTCTCCATGCACTTGTCAGCACAATGCTCCCTGACCGTTGTCATCACAATGCTCCAAGCCATTGTCGTCACAATGCTCCATTACCTTTGTCATCAGAATCCTCCCTGACACTTGGCATCACAATGCTCCATGCCATCCTCATCACAATGGGCCATTACATATGTGATCACAATGCTCCCTGACACCTGTCTTCACAATGCTCCATGACCTTATCATCACAATGCTCCATGCCCTTGTCATCACAATGCACCATGCCCACTCTCATCACAATAATCTATGAAACTTGTCAGACCAAAGTTCCATGCCACTGTCATCACAATGCTCCATGCCCTTGTCATCACAATGCTCCATGACCCCTGTCATCACAATGCTCCGTGACTCCAGTCATCACAATGCTTCATAAAGTTTGTCATCACAGTGGTCCATGCCCGCGTCATCACAAGGCTCTTTGACCTTTGTAACCACAATGCTCCATGAACTTTTCATCACAATTCTCTGAGAAACTTGTCATCACAATGCTCCATGTCTTTGTCAGAACAATGCTCCATGACCATTGTCATCACAATGTGCCACGCGCATTTCATCACAACGTTCCAAACCTTGTCATTGCAATGCTCCATAAACCTTGTAATCACAATGGTCCATGCACTTCTCATCAAAATGCTCTCTCACCAGAGATATCACAATGTTCCATCACTAGTCATCACAATACACCCTCATCCTTGTAATCACAATGTTCCATGACATTGTCATCACAAAGCTACATCGCCTTATCATCACAATGTTCCATGACCACTGCCATCACAATATTCCATCAGCCCTGTCATCAAAATGATCCATGACCCTTTCCATCCCAAAGCTCCAAGACCCCTGCCATCACAATGTTCTATAAGCACTGCCATCAAAATGTTCCATTACACTTTTTATCAAATTGCTGCATGACCCCGTCATCAAAATGCTCCCTGCCCTTCTCATAAAAATGCTCCATGACTTGTCATCACAAAGCTCCAAGACCCGTGGCATCACAATGCGCCATGTCATTGTCATCACAATGCTCCATGAACCCTCTCATCACATTGCTCCATGCCCTTGTCATCACACAGCTCCATGACACTTGTCATCACAATGCTCGATGCCCTTCTCATCACAATGCCCCATGCCCTTGTCATTACGATCCTGCATGACCCATGTATCACAGTGTTCCGTGCCCTTGTCATCACAATGCTCCATGACCCAAGTCAACACAATGCTCCATGAATATTGTCAGCCCAATGCTCCATGACCTTCTCATCACAATGCTCCATGAGCAATATCATCACAATTCTCCATGACCACTGTCATCACAACACTCCATGACACCTGACAACACAATGATCCGGGACTCTTGTCATCACAATGCTCCATTAACTTGTCGTCACAATGCTACATGACACCTGTCATCACAACTCTCCATGAACATTTTCAGCCCAGTGCTCCATGACCCTTGTCATCACAATGATCCATGCCCTTGTCAGCCCAATGCTCCATGACCCCTGTATTCACAATGCTCCTTGACGCTTGTCCTCACAGTGCTCCATGACACATGTCATCACAATGCTCCATGCCTTTGTCAGCAAAATGCTACATGACCTTGTCATTACAATGCTCTATGCGCTTGTCATCACAATACTCCATTTCCATTGTCATCAAAATCCTCCATGAACTTTGGGATCACATTGCTTCATGCTCTTGTCATCACAATGCTCCATGCTCCTTGAAATCAAAATGATCCATGACCTCTGTCATCACAATGCTCCAAACCCTTGTGATCACAATGTTCCATAACACTTGTCATCACAACGCTCCATGATGCCTGTCATCACAATACTCCATGCCCTTTTCATCGCAATGCTCCATGACCTTTGTAACCACAATTCTCAATACACTTGTCATCACAATGCTCCCTGACACTTGTCATCAGAATGCTCCTTGAACCCTGTCACAAAAAGGCTCCATGCCTTTTTCATCACAATGCCCCATGCCATTTTCATCACAATGATCCATGCCATTGTCATCAAGATACTCCACAAGCTTGTCATCAGAATGCTCCATGACCCTTGTCATCACAATTCTCCATGCACTTGTCAGCACAATGCTCCCTGACCCTTGTCATCACAATGCTCCAAGCCATTGTCATCACAATGCTCCCTTACCTTTGTCATCAGAATCCTCCCTGACACTTGGCATCACAATGCTCCATACCTTCCTCATCACAATGGGCCATTACATATGTGATCACAATGCTCCCTGACACCTGTCTTCACAATACGGCATGACCTGTTCATCACAATGCTCCATGCCCTTGTCATCACAGTGTGCCATTCCAACTCTCATCGCAATACTCCATGAAAGTTATTAGACCAATGTTCCATGCCCTTGTCATCACAATGCTCCATGCCCTTGCTATCACAATGCTCAATGACCCCTGTCATCACAATGCTCCGTGACTCCAGTCATCACAATGCTTCATGACCTTTGTCATCACAATGGTCCATGCCCTCGTCATCAACAGTCTCTGTGACCTTTTTAACCACAGTGCTCCATGATCTTTTCGTCACAATGCTCTTTGACCCTTGTCATCATAATGCTCTATGCCTTTCTCAGCACAATGCTCCATGACCCTTGTCATCACAATGCTCCATGCGCTTGTCAGCCCAATGCTCCATGACACATGTCATCACAATGCACCATGCGCTTGTCATCACAGTGCTCCACAACATTGTCATCACAATGCTCCATAAAATTTGTCATCACAATGCTCCATGCACTTCTCATCAAAATGCTCTCTCACCACTGATATCACAATGCTACATCACTATTTGTCACAATACTCCCTCACACCTGTCATCACAATGTTCCATGACTCCTGTCATCACAATGCTACATGCACTTATCATCACAATGTTCGATGACCCCTGAAATCACAATGTTCCATAACACCTGTCATCAAAATGTTCCATGACACTTTTCATCAAATTGCTCCATGACCCTGTCATCACAATGCTCCCTGCCCTTCTCATCACAATTCACAACGCCCTTGCCATCAAAATGCTCCATGACCTTTGTCATCACAAAGATCCATGACCCTTGGCATCACAATGCTCCATGTCATTGTCATCACAGTGCTCCATGAACGCTCTCATCACATTGCTCCATGCCCTTGTCTTCACATAGCTCCATGACACATGTCATCAGAATGCTCCATGGCCTTCTCATCACAATGCTCCAAGCCCTGGCCATCACAATGCTCCATTACCCCTGTCATAACAATGCTCCATGACCCCTGCCATCACGATGTTCCATGACCTTGTCATCACAAGGCTCCATGACCCTTCTCATCACAATGCTCCAAGAACACTGTAATCACAATGCTCTATGCCCCTTTTCATCTCAATGATCCTTGAACCCTGTCATCACAATGCACTATGCCCATCATCATAATGCGTCATGCTATTGTCATAACAACGAAATCAAAATGTTCCATGACCTCTGTCATAACAATGCTCCAAACCCTTGTGATCACAATATTCCATAACACTTGTCATCACAATGCCCCAGTATGCTCGTCCTCACAATTATCCATGGTCTTCTCATCACAATGCTCCATGACCTTCGTCATCACAATGCTCAATACACTTGTCATCAACATGCTCCCTGACACTTGTTGTCTGTATGCTCCTTGAACCCTGTCATGCCAAGGCTCCATGCCTTTTTCATCACAATGATCCATGCCCTTTTCATCACAATGCTCCAAGTCCCATGTAATCACAATGGTCCATGCCATTGTCATCACAAAGCTCAATGACGCATGACATCAGAATGCTCCTTGGTCTTCTCCTCACAATGCTCCATGCCCTTGTCTTCACAATGTTCCAAGACCCCTGTAATCACAATGCTCCTTTCCCCTTTTAATCAGTATGCTCCATGAGAATTGTCATCACAAGGCTCCATGGTTTTGTCATCACAATGCTCCAGGACCTTGTCATCACAATGCTTCACGACATTGTCATCAAAATTTTCAATGGCCCTTGTCATCATAATGCTCCAAACCCTAATCATCACAATGCTCCATTATATTTGTCATCACAATCCTCCATCACATTTGGTATCACAAAGCTCCATGCCATTGTCATCGCCATGGACCATGACATATGTCATCACAATGCTCCCTGACACCTGTCTTCACAATACTCCATGACCTTATCATCACAATGCTCCATGCCCTTTTCATCACAATGCACCATGCCCACTCTCATCACAATAATCTGTGAAACTTGTCAGACCAATGCTCCATGCCACTGTCATCACAATGCTCCATGCCCTTGTCATCACAATGCTCCATGACCCCTGTCATCACAATGCTCCATGACTCCAGTCATCCCAATGCTTCATGACCTTTGTCATCACAATGGTCCATGCCCTCGTCATCAACAGTCTCTGTGACCTTTTTAACCACAATGCTCCATGAAATTTTCATCACAATGCTCTTTGACCCTTGTCATCACAATGCTCTATGCCTTTCTCAGCACAATGCTCCATGACCCTTGTCATCACAATGCTCCATGCGCTTGTCATCATAATGCTCCATGACACATGTCATCACAGTGCACCATGCGCTTGTCATCACAGTGCTCCACAACATTGTCATCACAATGCTCCATAAAATTTGTCTTCACAATGCTCCATGCATTTCTCAAAATGCTCTCTCACCACTGATATCACAATGCTACATCACTATTTGTCACAATACTCCCTCACCCCTGTCATCACATGTTCCATGCCTCCTGTCATCACAATGCTTCATGCACTTATCATCACAATGTTCGATGATCCCTAAAATCACAATGTTCCATAACACCTGTCATCAAAATGTTCCATGACACTTTTCATCAAATTGCTCCATGACCCTGTCATCAGAATGCTCCCTGCCCTTCTCATCACAATGCACAACGCCCTTGCCATCAAAATGCTCCATGACCTTTATCATCAAAAAGATCCATGACCCTTGGCATCACAATGCTCCATGTCATTGTCATCACAATGCTCCATGAACGCTCTCATCACATTGCTCCATGCCCTTGTCTTCACATAGCTCCATGACACATGTCACCAGAATGCTCCATGGCCTTCTCATCACAATGCTCCAAGCCCTTGCCATCACAATGCTCCACTACCCCTGTCATAACAATGCTACATGACCCCTGCCATCACAATGCTCCATGCCCTTGTCATCACAATGCTCCAAGACCCTTGTCATCACAATGCTCCATGCCCCATTTCATCTCAATGCTCCATGAAATCTGTCATCACAATGCTCCAAGACCCTTGTAATCACAATGCTCCATGCCCCTTTTCATCTCAATGCTCCATGAACCCTGTCATCACACTGCTCCATGCCCATCATCATAATGCTTCAGTCTATTGTCATCACAATGAAATCAATATTCTGCATGACCTGTGTCATCATAATGCTCCAAAGCCTTGTGATTACAATGTTGCATAACACGTATCATCACAACACCCCATGACGCTCATCATCACTATTATCCATGGTCTTCTCATCACAATGTTCCATGATCTTTGTCATCACAATGCTCAATACACTTGTCATCACAATGCTCCCTGACCCTTGTCGTCAGTATGCTCCTTGAACCCTGTCATGACAAGTTTCCGTGCATTTTTCATCACAATGATCCATGACGATTTCATCACAATGCTCCAAGGTCCCTGTAATAACAATGCTCCATGCACTTGTCATCACAAACCTCCATGACGCATGTCATCAGAATGCTCCATGGCCTTCTCTTCACAATGCTCTATGCCCTAGTCATAACAATGCTCCAAGACCCATGTAATCACAATGCACCATGCCCCTTTTCATCAGAATGCTCCATGAGACTTTCCATCACAAGTCTCCATGATCTTCACATCACAATGTTCCAGGACTTTGACATCACCATGATCCATTCCCTTGTCATCACAATGCTCCATGACCCCTGTCATCACAATACTCCATGCCCTTTTCATCACAATGCTCCATGACCTTTGTCCCCACAATTCTCAATACACATGTCATCACAATGCTCCCTGACACTTGTCATCAGAATGCCCCTTGAACCCTGTCACGAAAAGGCTCCATGCCTTTTTCATCACAATGCCCCATGCCATTTTCATCAAAATGCTCCAGGCCATTGTCATCAAAATATTCCACAAGCTTGTCATCAGAATGCTCCATGACCATTGTCATCACAATTCTCCATGCACTTGTCAGCACAATGCTCCCTGACCGTTGTCATCACAATGCTCCAAGCCATTGTCATCACAATGCTCCATTACCTTTGTCATCAGAATCCTCCCTGACACTTGGCATCACAATGCTCCATGCCATCCTCATCACAATGGGCCATTACATATGTGATCACAATGCTCCCTGACACCTGTCTTCACAATGCTCCATGACCTTATCATCACAATGCTCCATGCCCTTGTCATCACAATGCACCATGCCCACTCTCATCACAATAATCTATGAAACTTGTCAGACCAAAGTTCCATGCCACTGTCATCACAATGCTCCATGCCCTTGTCATCACAATGCTCCATGACCCCTGTCATCACAATGCTCCGTGACTCCAGTCATCACAATGCTTCATAAAGTTTGTCATCACAGTGGTCCATGCCCGCGTCATCACAAGGCTCTTTGACCTTTGTAACCACAATGCTCCATGAACTTTTCATCACAATTCTCTGAGAAACTTGTCATCACAATGCTCCATGTCTTTGTCAGAACAATGCTCCATGACCATTGTCATCACAATGTGCCACGTGCATTTCATCACAACGTTCCAAACCTTGTCATTGCAATGCTCCATAAACCTTGTAATCACAATGGTCCATGCACTTCTCATCAAAATGCTCTCTCACCAGAGATATCACAATGTTCCATCACTAGTCATCACAATACACCCTCATCCTTGTAATCACAATGTTCCATGACATTGTCATCACAAAGCTACATCGCCTTATCATCACAATGTTCCATGACCACTGCCATCACAATATTCCATCAGCCCTGTCATCAAAATGATCCATGACCCTTTCCATCCCAAAGCTCCAAGACCCCTGCCATCACAATGTTCTATAAGCACTGCCATCAAAATGTTCCATTACACTTTTTATCAAATTGCTGCATGACCCCGTCATCAAAATGCTCCCTGCCCTTCTCATAAAAATGCTCCATGACTTGTCATCACAAAGCTCCAAGACCCGTGGCATCACAATGCGCCATGTCATTGTCATCACAATGCTCCATGAACCCTCTCATCACATTGCTCCATGCCCTTGTCATCACACAGCTCCATGACACTTGTCATCACAATGCTCGATGCCCTTCTCATCACAATGCCCCATGCCCTTGTCATTACGATCCTGCATGACCCATGTATCACAGTGTTCCGTGCCCTTGTCATCACAATGCTCCATGACCCAAGTCAACACAATGCTCCATGAATATTGTCAGCCCAATGCTCCATGACCTTCTCATCACAATGCTCCATGAGCAATATCATCACAATTCTCCATGACCACTGTCATCACAACACTCCATGAAACCTGACAACACAATGATCTGGGACTCTTGTCATCACAAAGCTCCAAGACCCCTGTAATCACAGTGCTCCATGACCCCTGTCATCACAATACTCCATGAACATTTTCAGCCCCATGTTCCAGGACCCTTGTCATCACAATGATCCAAGACACATTTAATCACAATGCTCCATGCCCTTGTCATCACAAAACTCCATGACGCATGTCATCAGAATATTCCATGGCCTTCGCCTCACAATGCTCCATGCCCTTGTCATCACAATGCTTCAAGACCCCCGTAATCACAATGCTCCATGCCCCTTTTCATAAGAATGCTCCATTAGACTTGTCATCACAAGTCTCCATGATCATCTCATCACAATGCTCCAAGACCTTGTCATCAACATGCTCCATTCCCTTGTCATCACAATGCTCCATGACCCATGTAATCACAATACTCCATGAATATTTTCAGCCAAATGCTCCATGACCCTTGTCATCACAATGATCCATGCCATTGTCATCCCAATGTTCCATGACCCATGTATTCACAAAGCTCCGTGCCGCTTGTCATCACAGTGCTCCATGTCACCTGTCATCACAATGCTCCATGCCTTTGTCAGCAAAATGCTACATGACCTTGTCATTACAATGCTCTATGAGCTTGTCATCACAATACTCCATTACCATTGTCATCACAATCCTCCATGAACCTTGGGATCACATTGCTTCATGTCCTTGTCATCACATTGTTCCATGCTCCTTGAAATCAAAATGATCAATGACCTCTGTCATCACAATGCTCCAAACCCTTGTGATCACAATGTTCCATAACACTTGTCATCACAACTCTCCATGATGCCTGTCATCACAATACTCCATGCCCTTTTCATCACAATGCTCCATGACCTTTGTCATCACAATTCTCAACACACTTATTGTCACAATGCTCCCTGACACTTGTCGTCAGAATGCTCCTTGAACCCTGTCACAAAATGTCTCCATGCCTTTTTCATCACAAAGCCCAATGCCGTTTTCATCCCAATGCTCCATGCCATTGTCATCAAAATACTCTACAAGTTTGTCATCAGAATCCTCCCTGACCCTTGTCATCACAATTCTCCATGCACTTGTCAGCACAATGCTCCCTGACACTTGTCATCACAATGCTCCAAGCCATTGTCATCACAATGCTCCATTACCTTTGTCATCAGAATCCTCCATGACACTTGGCATCACAATGCTCCATGTCATTGTCATCACAATGGGCCATTACATATGTCATCACAATGCTTCCTGACACCTCTCTTCACAATACTGCATGACCTGGTCATCAAAATGCTCCATGCCCTTGTCATCACAATGCGCCATTCCAACTGTCATCACAATAATCCATGAAACTTATTAGACCAATGCTCCATGCGCTTGTCATCACAATGCTCCATGCCCTTGTTATCACAATGTTCCAAGACCACTGTAATCAGAATGCTCCATGCCCCTTTTCATCAGTATGCTCCATGAGACTTGTCATCACAAGGCTCCATGGTTTTGTCATCACAGTGCTCCAGGACCTTGTCATCACAATGCTTCAC
This sequence comes from Mesoplodon densirostris, assembly GCF_025265405.1. NCBI lineage: Eukaryota > Metazoa > Chordata > Mammalia > Artiodactyla > Ziphiidae > Mesoplodon > Mesoplodon densirostris. The sequence continues at coordinate 6,998,852 of NW_026778195.1, read as the reverse complement.
GACTTTGTCATGAAAATTCTCAATGGCCCTAGTCATCATAATGCTCCAAGCCCTAGTCATCACAATGCTCCATTATATTTGTCATCACAATCCTCCATTACATTTTCATCACAATGCTCCCTGCCATTGTCATCGCAATGGAACAGGACATATGTCATCACAATGCTCCCTGACACCTGTCTTCACAATATTCCATGTCCTTGTCATCACAATGCTCCATGCCCTTGTCATCACAATGCACCATGTCCACTGTCATCACAATAATCTATGAAACTTGTCAGACCAGTGCTCCATGCCCCTGTCTTCACAATGCTCCATGCCCTTTTCATCACAATGCTCCAAGAACCCTTACATCACAATGCTCCTTGACTCCAGTCATCAAAATGCTTCATAACATTTGTCATCACAACGGTCCATTCCCGCCTCATCAGAAGGCTCTGTGACGTTTGTAACCAGAATGCTCCATGAACTTTTCATCACAATGCTCCTTGACCCATGTCATCACAATGCTCCAAGATCCATGTAATCACAATGCTCCATGCCCTTGTCATCACAAAGCTCCATGACGCATGTCATCAGAATGTTCCATGGTCTTCTCCTCACAATGCTCCATGCCCTTGTCATCACAATGCTCGAAGACTCCAGTAATCACAATGTTCCATTCCCTTTTTCATCAGAATGCTCCATTAGATTTGTCATCACAAGTCTCCATGGTCATCTCCTCACAATGCTCCAAGACCTTGTCATCACCATGCTCCATTCCCTTGTCATCAAAATGCTCCATGACCCCTGTCATCACAATACTCCATGAACATTTTCAGCCCAATTCTCTATGACCTTCTCATCACAATGCTCCATGACCAATATCATCACAATGCTCCATGACCACTGTCATCACAACACTCCATGACACCTGACAACACAATGATCCGTGACTCTTGTCATCACAATGCTCCAAGACCCCTGTCATCACAATACTCCATGAACATTTTCAGCCCAATGCTCCATGACCCTTGTCATCACAATGATCCATGCCCATGTTATCCCAATGTTCCATGACCCATGTATTCACAATGCTCCATGACGCTTGTCATCACAGTGCTCCATGACACCTGTCATCACAATGCTCCATGCCTTTGTCAGCAAAATGCTACATGACCTTGTCATTACAATGCTCTATGCACTTGTCATCACAATATTCCATTTCCATTGTCATCACAATCCTCCATGAACTTTGGGATCACATTGCTTCATGCCCTTGTCATCACAATGCTCCATGCTCCTTGAAATCAAAATTATCCATGACCTCTGTCATCACAATGCTCCAAACCCTTGTGATCACAATGTTCCATAACACTTGTCCTCACAACGCTCCATGATGCCTGTCATCACAATAATCCATGCCCTTTCATCACAATGCTCCATGAACTTTGTCATCACAATTCTCAATACACTTGTCATCACAATGCTCCCTGACACTTGTCGTCAGAATGCTCCTTGAACTCTGTCACGAAAAGGCTCCATGCCTTTTTCATCACAAAGCCCCATGCCCTTTTCATCCCAATGCTCCATGCCATAGTCATCAAAATACTCCACAAGCTTGTCATCAGAATGCTCCATGACCCTTGTCATCACAATTCTCCATGCACTTGTCAGCACAATGCTCCCTGACACTTGTCATCACAATGCTCCAAGCCATTGTCATCACAATGCTCCATTACCTTTGTGATCAGAATCCTCAATGGAAGTTTGCATCACAATGCTCCATGCCATTGTGATCACAATGGGCCATTACATATGTCATCACAAAGCTCCCTGACACCTCTCTTTACAATACTGCATTACCTGGTCATCACAATGCTCCCTGCCGTTCTCATCACAATGCACCACACCCTTGTCATCAAAATGCTCCATGAACTTTGTCATCACAAAGCTCCATGACCCTTGGCATCACAGTGCTCCATGTCATTGTCATCACAATGCTCCATGAACCCTCTCATCACATTGCTCCATGCCCTTGTCATCACAAAGCTCCATGGCACTTGTCATCACAATGCTCGATGCCGTTCTCATCACAATGCTCCATGCCCTTGTCATTACAATCCTCCATGACCCATGTATCACAGTGTACCATGCCGTTGTCATCACAATGCGCCATGCCCACTCTCATCACAATAATCCATGAAATATTTCAGACCAATGCTCAATGCACTTCTCATCACAATGCTCCATTACCTCTGTCATAAGAAGCTCCATGACCCCTGCCATCACAATGTTCCACGGCCTTGTCATCACAAGGCTCCAGGACCCTTGTCAGCACAATGCTCCAAGACCCATGTAATCACAATGCTCCATGCCCTTGTCATCACAAAGCTCCATGACGCATGTCATCACAATGTTCCATGGCCTTCGCCTCACAATGCTCCATGCCCTTGTCATCACAATGCTTCAAGACCCCCGTAATCACAATGCTCCATGCCCCTTTTCATAAGAATGCTCCATTAGACTTGTCATCACAAGTCTCCATGGTCATCTAATCACAATGCTCCAAGACCTAGTCATCAACATGCTCCATTCCCTTGTCATCACAATGCTCCATGACCCCTGTCATCACAATACTCCATGCACATTTTCATCCCAATGCTCCATGACCCTTGTCATCACAATGATCCATGACCTTGTCATCACAAAGCTCCATGCACTTGTCAGCACAATGCTCCCTGATCCTTGTCATCACAATGCTCCAAACCATTGTCACCACAATGCTCCATTACCTTTGTCATCAGAATACTCCATGACACTTGGCATCACAATGCTCCATGCCATTGTCATCACAATGCTCCATGACCCCTGTCATCACAATGCTCCGTGACTACAGTCATCACAATGCTTCATAACGTTTGTCATCACAACAATCCATGCCCGCATCTTCACAAGGCTCTGTGACCTTTGTAACCACAATCCTCCATGAACTTTTCATCACAATGCTCCGTGACCCTTGTCATCACAATGCTCCAGGCCTTTGTCAGAACAATGCTCCATGACCCTTGCCATCAAATTGTGCCATGCGCTTTTCACCACAATGATCCACAACCTTGTCATCGCTATGCTCCATAAACCTTGTAATCACAATGCTCCATGCACTTCTCATCCAAATACTCTCTCACCTGAGATATCACAATGTTCCATCACTAGTCATCACAATCCTCCCTCACCCCTGTTATCTCAATGTTCCATGACCCCTGTCATCACAATGCTACATCCCCTTATCAACACAATGTTCCATGACCCCTGACATCACAATGTTCCATAACCCCTGTCATCAAAATGCTCCATGACCCTTTTCATCCCAAAGCTCCATGACCCCTGCCATCACAATGTTCTATAACCCCTGGCATCAAAATGATCCATTACACTTTTCATCAAATTGCTGCATGATCCTGCCATCAAAATGCTCCCTGCCCTTCTCATCACAATGCACCACACACTTGTCATCAAAATGCTCCATGACCTTTGTCATCACAAAGCTCCATGACCCTTGGTATCACAATGCTCCATGTCATTGTCATCACAATGCTCCATGAACCCTCTCATCACATTGCTCCATGTCCTTGTCATCACAAAGCTCCATGACACTTGTCATCACAATGTTCGATGCCATTCTCATCACAATGCTCCATGATCTTGTCATTACAATCCTCCATGACCCATGTATCACAGTGTACCGTGCCCTTGTCATGACAAACCGCCATGCACACTCTCATCACAGTAATTCATGAAATATTTCAGATCAATGCTCAATGCCCTTCTCATCACAATGCTCCGTTACCTCTGTCGTAACAATGCTCCATGACACCTGCCATCATAATATTCCAAGGCCTTGTCATCACAAGGCTCCATGACCCTTGTCATCACAATGCTCCAAGATCCATGTAATCACAATGCTCCATTCCCTTGTCATCACAAAGCTCCATGATGCATGTCATCAGAATGTTCCATGGTCTTCTCCTCACAATGCTCCATGCCTTTTCATCACAAAGCCCCATGCCCTTTTCATCCCAATGCTCCATGCCATTGTCATCAAAATACTCCACAAGCTTGTCATCAGAATGCTCCATGACCCTTGTCATCACAATTCTCCATGCACTTCTCAGCACAATGCTCCCTGACACTTGTCATCACAATGTTCCAAGCCATTGTCATCACAATGCTTCATTACCTTTGTGATCAGAATCCTCACTGGAAGTTTGCATCACAATGCTCCATGCCATTGTCATCACAATGGGCCATTACATATGTCATCACAATGCTCCCTGACACCTCTCTTTACAATACTGCATTACCTGGTCATCACAATTCTCCCTGCCGTTCTCATCACAATGCACCACACCCTTGTCATCAAAATGCTCCATGACCTTTGTCATCACAAAGCTCCATGACCCTTGGCATCACAGTGCTCCATGTCATTGTCATCACAATGCTCCATGAACCCTCTCATCACATTGCTCCATGCCCTTGTCATCACAAAGCTCCATGGCACTTGTCATCACAATGCTCGATGCCCTTCTCATCACAATGCTCCATGCCCTTGTCATTACAATCCTCCATGACCCATGTATCACAGTGTACCGTGCCCTTGTCATCACAATGCGCCATGCCCACTCTCATCACAATAATCCATGAAATATTTCAGACCAATGCTCAATGCACTTCTCATCACAATGCTCCATTACCTCTGTTATAACAAGCTCCATGACCCCTGCCATCACAATGTTCCACGGCCTTGTCATCACAAGGCTCCAGGACCCTTGTCAGCACAATGCTCCAAGACCCATGTAATCACAATGCTCCATGCACTTGTCATCACAAAGCTCCATGACGCATGTCATCACAATGTTCCATGGCCTTCGTCTCTCAATGCTCCATGCCCTTGTCATCACAATGCTTCAAACTCCCGTAATCACAATGCTCCATGCCCCTTTTCATAAGAATGCTCCATTAGACTAGTCATCACAAGTCTCCATGGTCATCTCATCACAGTGCTCCAAGACCTAGTCATCAACATGCTCCATTCCCTTGTCATCACAATGCTCCATGACCCCTGTCATCACAATACTCCATGCACATTTTCAGCCCAATGCTCCATGACCCTTGTCATCACAATGATCCATGCCCTTGTCATCACAAAGCTCCATGCACTTGTCAGCACAATGCTCCCTGATCCTTGTCATCACAATGCTCCAAACCATTGTCACCACAATGCTCCATTACCTTTGTCATCAGAATCCTCCATGACACTTGGCATCACAATGCTCCATGCCATTGTCATCACAATGCTCCATGACCCCTGTCATCACAATGCTCCGTGACTACAGTCATCACAATGCTTCATAACGTTTGTCATCACAAAAATCCATGCCCATGTCATCACAAGTCTCTGTGACCTTTGTAACCACAATGCTCCATGAACTTTTCATCACAATGCTCCGTGACCCTTGTCATCACAATGCTCCATGCCTTTGTCAGAACAATGCTCCTTGACCCTTGTCATCAAATTGTGCCATGCGCTTTTCACCACAATGATCCACAACCTTGTCATCGCTATGCTCCATAAACCTTGTAATCACAATGCTCCATGCACTTCTCATCCAAATACTCTCTCACATGAGATATCACAATGTTCCATCACTAGTCATCACAATCCTCCCTCACCCCTGTTATCACAATGTTCCATGACCCCTGTCATCACAATGCTACATCCCCTTATCAGCACAATGTTCCATGACCCCTGACATCACAATGTTCCATAACCCTTGTCATCAAAATGCTCCATGACCCTTTTCATCCCAAAGCTCCATGACCCCTGGCATCACAATGTTCTATAACCCCTGGCATCAAAATGTTCCATTACACTTTTCATCAAATTGCTGCATGACCCTGTCATCAAAATGCTCCCTGCCCTTCTCATCACAATGCACCACACACTTGCCATCAAAATGCTCCATGACCTTTGTCATCACAAAGCTCCATGACCCATGGCATCACAATGCTCCATGTCATTGTCATCACAATGCTCCATGAACCCTCTCATCACACTGCTCCATGTCCTTGTCATCACAAAGCTCCATGACACTTGTCATCACAATGCTCGATGCCATTCTCATCACAATGCTCCATGACCTTGTCATTACAATCCTCCATGACCCATGTATCACAGTGTACCGTGCCCTTGTCATGACAAACCGCCATGCCCACTCTCATCACAGTAATCCATGAAACATTTCAGATCAATGCTCAATGCCCTTCTCATCACAATGCTCCGTTACCTCTGTCGTAACAATGCTCCATGACACCTGCCATCATAATATTCCACGGCCTTGTCATCACAAGGCTCCATGACCCTTGTCATCACAATGCTCCAAGATCCATGTAATCACAATGCTCCATGCCCTTGTCATCACAAAGCTCCATGACGCATGTCATCAGAATGTTCCATGGTCTTCTCCTCACAATGCTCCATGCCCTTGTCATCACAATGCTCGAAGACTCCAGTAATCACAATGTTCCATTCCCTTTTTCATCAGAATGCTCCATTAGATTTGTCATCACAAGTCTCCATGGTCATCTCCTCACAATGCTCCAAGACCTTGTCATCACCATGCTCCATTCCCTTGTCATCACAATGCTCCATGACCCCTGTCATCACAATACTCCATGAACATTTTCAGCCCAATTCTCTATGACCTTCTCATCACAATGCTCCATGACCAATATCATCACAATGCTCCATGACCACTGTCATCACAACACTCCATGACACCTGACAACACAATGATCCGGGACTCTTGTCATCACAATGCTCCAAGACCCCTGTAATCACAATGCTCCATGACCCCTGTCATCACAATACTCCATGAACATTTTCAGCCAAATGCTCCATGACCCTTGTCATCACAATGATCCATGCCCATGTTATCCCAATGTTCCATGACCCATGTATTCACAATGCTCCATGACGCATGTCATCACAGTGCTCCATGACACCTGTCATCACAATGCTCCATGCCTTTGTCAGCAAAATGCTACATGACCTTGTCATTACAATGCTCTATGCACTTGTCATCACAATACTCCATTTCCATTGTCATCACAATCCTCCATGAACTTTGGGATCACATTGCTTCATGCCCTTGTCATCACAATGCTCCATGCTCCTTGAAATCAAAATGATCCATAACCTCTGTCATCACAATGCTCCAAACCCTTGTGATCACAATGTTCCATAACACTTGTCCTCACAACGCTCCATGATGCCTTTCATCACAATAATCCATGCCCTTTTCATCACAATGCTCCATGACCCTTGTCATAACAATTCTCAATACACTTGTCATCACAATGCTCCCTGACACTTGTCGTCAGAATGCTCCTTGAACCCTGTCACGAAAAGGCTCCATGCCTTTTTCATCACAAAGCCCCATGCCCTTTTCATCCCAATGCTCCATGCCATTGTCATTCAAATACTCCACAAGCTTGTCATCAGAATGCTCCATGACCCTTGTCATCACAATTCTCCATGCACTTGTCATCACAATGCTCCAAACCATTGTCACCACAATGCTCCATTACCTTTGTCATCAGAATACTCCATGACACTTGGCATCACAATGCTCCATGCCATTGTCATCACAATGCTCCATGACCCCTGTCATCACAATGCTCCGTGACTACAGTCATCACAATGCTTCATAATGTTTGTCATCACAACAATCCATGCCCGCGTCATCACAAGGCTCTGTGACCTGTGTAACCACAATGCTCCATGAACTTTTCATCACAATGCTCCGTGACCCTTGTCATCACAATGCTCCAGGCCTTTGTCAGAACAATGCTCCATGACCCTTGTCATCAAATTGTGCCATGCGCTTTTCACCACAATGATCCACAACCTTGTCATCGCTATGCTCCATAAACCTTGTAATCACAATGCTCCATGCACTTCTCATCCAAATACTCTCTCACATGAGATATCACAATGTTCCTTCACTAGTCATCACAATCCTCCCTCACCCCTGTTATCACAATGTTCCATGACCCCTGTCATCACAATGCTACATCCCCTTATCAGCACAATGTTCCATGACCCCTGACATCACAATGTTCCATAACCCCTGTCATCAAAATGCTCCATGACCCTTTTCATCCCAAAGCTCCATGACCCCTGGCATCACAATGTTCTATAACCCCTGGCATCAAAATGTTCCATTACACTTTTCATCAAATTGCTGCATGACCCTGTCATCAAAATGCTCCCTGCCCTTCCCATCACAATGCACCACACACTTGTCATCAAAATGCTCCATGACATTTTTCATCACAAAGCTCCATGACCCTTGGCATCACAATGCTCCATGTCATTTTCATCACAATGCTCCATGAACCCTCTCATCACATTGCTCCATGTCCTTGTCATCACAAAGCTCCATGACACTTGTCATCACAATGCTCGATGCCATTCTCATCACAATGCTCCATGACCTTGTCATTACAATCCTCCATGACCCATGTATCACAGTGTACCGTGCCCTTGTCATGACAAACCGCCATGCCCACTCTCATCACAGTAATCCATGAAACATTTCAGATCAATGCTCAATGCCCTTCTCATCACAATGCTCCGTTACCTCTGTCGTAACAATGCTCCATGACACCTGCCATCATAATATTCCACGGCCTTGTCATCACAAGGCTCCATGACCCTTGTCATCACAATGCTCCAATATCCATGTAATCACAATGCTCCATGCCCTTGTCATCACAAAGCTCCATGACGCATGTCATCAGAATGTTCCATGGTCTTCTCCTCACAATGCTCCATGCCCTTGTCATCACAATGCTCGAAGACTCCAGTAATCACAATTTTCCATTCCCTTTTTCATCAGAATGCTCCATTAGATTTGTCATCACAAGTCTCCATGGTCATCTCCTCACAATGCTCCAAGACCTTGTCATCACCATGCTCCATTCCCTTGTCATCACAATGCTCCATGACCCCTGTCACCACAATACTCCATGAACATTTTCAGCACAATTCTCTATGACCTTCTCATCACAATGCTCCATGACCAATATCATCACAATGCTCCATGACCACTGTCATCACAACACTCCATGACACCTGACAACACAATGATCCGGGACTCTTGTCATCACAATGCTCCAAGACCCCTGTAATCACAATGCTCCATGACCCCTGTCATCACAATACTCCATGAACATTTTCAGCCCAATGCTCCATGACCCTTTTCATCACAATGATCCATGCCCATGTTATCCCAATGTTCCATGACCCATGTATTCACAATGCTCCATGACGCTTGTCATCACAGTGCTCCATGACACCTGTCATCACAATGCTCCATGCCTTTGTCAGCAAAATGCTACATGACCTTGTCATTACAATGCTCTATGCACTTGTCATCACAATACTCCATTTCCATTGTCATCACAATCCTCCATGAACTTTGGGATCACATTGCTTCATGCCCTTGTCATCACAATGCTCCATGCTCCTTGAAATCAAAATGATCCATGACCTCTGTCATCACAATGCTCCAAACCCTTGTGATCACAATGTTCCATAACACTTGTCCTCACAACGCTCCATGATGCCTTTCATCACAATAATCCATGCCCTTTTCATCACAATGCTCCATGACCCTTGTCATAACAATTCTCAATACACTTGTCATCACAATGCTCCCTGACACTTGTCGTCAGAATGCTCCTTGAACCCTGTCACGAAAAGGCTCCATGCCTTTTTCATCACAAAGCCCCATGCCCTTTTCATCCCAATGCTCCATGCCATTGTCATTCAAATACTCCACAAGCTTGTCATCAGAATGCTCCATGACCCTTGTCATCACAATTCTCCATGCACTTGTCATCACAATGCTCCAAACCATTGTCACCACAATGCTCCATTACCTTTGTCATCAGAATACTCCATGACACTTGGCATCACAATGCTCCATGCCATTGTCATCACAATGCTCCATGACCCCTGTCATCACAATGCTCCGTGACTACAGTCATCACAATGCTTCATAACGTTTGTCATCACAACAATCCATGCCCACGTCATCACAAGTCTCTGTGACCTTTGTAACCACAATGCTCCATGAACTTTTCATCACAATGCTCCGTGACCCTTGTCATCACAATGCTCCAGGCCTTTGTCAGAACAATGCTCCATGACCCTTGTCATCAAATTGTGCCATGCGCTTTTCACCACAATGATCCACAACCTTGTCATCGCTATGCTCCATAAACCTTGTAATCACAATGCTCCATGCACTTCTCATCCAAATACTCTCTCACATGAGATATCACAATGTTCCTTCACTAGTCATCACAATCCTCCCTCACCCCTGTTATCACAATGTTCCATGACCCCTGTCATCACAATGCTACATCCCCTTATCAGCACAATGTTCCATGACCCCTGACATCACAATGTTCCATAACCCCTGTCATCAAAATGCTCCATGACCCTTTTCATCCCAAAGCTCCATGACCCCTGGCATCACAATGTTCTATAACCCCTGGCATCAAAATGTTCCATTACACTTTTCATCAAATTGCTGCATGACCCTGTCATCAAAATGCTCCCTGCCCTTCCCATCACAATGCACCACACACTTGTCATCAAAATGCTCCATGACATTTTTCATCACAAAGCTCCATGACCCTTGGCATCACAATGCTCCATGTCATTTTCATCACAATGCTCCATGAACCCTCTCATCACATTGCTCCATGTCCTTGTCATCACAAAGCTCCATGACACTTGTCATCACAATGCTCGATGCCATTCTCATCACAATGCTCCATGACCTTGTCATTACAATCCTCCATGACCCATGTATCACAGTGTACCGTGCCCTTGTCATGACAAACCGCCATGCCCACTCTCATCACAGTAATCCATGAAACATTTCAGATCAATGCTCAATGCCCTTCTCATCACAATGCTCCGTTACCTCTGTCGTAACAATGCTCCATGACACCTGCCATCATAATATTCCACGGCCTTGTCATCACAAGGCTCCATGACCCTTGTCATCACAATGCTCCAATATCCATGTAATCACAATGCTCCATGCCCTTGTCATCACAAAGCTCCATGACGCATGTCATCAGAATGTTCCATGGTCTTCTCCTCACAATGCTCCATGCCCTTGTCATCACAATGCTCGAAGACTCCAGTAATCACAATTTTCCATTCCCTTTTTCATCAGAATGCTCCATTAGATTTGTCATCACAAGTCTCCATGGTCATCTCCTCACAATGCTCCAAGACCTTGTCATCACCATGCTCCATTCCCTTGTCATCACAATGCTCCATGACCCCTGTCACCACAATACTCCATGAACATTTTCAGCACAATTCTCTATGACCTTCTCATCACAATGCTCCATGACCAATATCATCACAATGCTCCATGACCACTGTCATCACAACACTCCATGACACCTGACAACACAATGATCCGGGACTCTTGTCATCACAATGCTCCAAGACCCCTGTAATCACAATGCTCCATGACCCCTGTCATCACAATACTCCATGAACATTTTCAGCCCAATGCTCCATGACCCTTTTCATCACAATGATCCATGCCCATGTTATCCCAATGTTCCATGACCCATGTATTCACAATGCTCCATGACGCTTGTCATCACAGTGCTCCATGACACCTGTCATCACAATGCTCCATGCCTTTGTCAGCAAAATGCTACATGACCTTGTCATTACAATGCTCTATGCACTTGTCATCACAATACTCCATTTCCATTGTCATCACAATCCTCCATGAACTTTGGGATCACATTGCTTCATGCCCTTGTCATCACAATGCTCCATGCTCCTTGAAATCAAAATGATCCATGACCTCTGTCATCACAATGCTCCAAACCCTTGTGATCACAATGTTCCATAACACTTGTCCTCACAACGCTCCATGATGCCTTTCATCACAATAATCCATGCCCTTTTCATCACAATGCTCCATGACCCTTGTCATAACAATTCTCAATACACTTGTCATCACAATGCTCCCTGACACTTGTCGTCAGAATGCTCCTTGAACCCTGTCACGAAAAGGCTCCATGCCTTTTTCATCACAAAGCCCCATGCCCTTTTCATCCCAATGCTCCATGCCATTGTCATTCAAATACTCCACAAGCTTGTCATCAGAATGCTCCATGACCCTTGTCATCACAATTCTCCATGCACTTGTCATCACAATGCTCCAAGCCATTGTCATCACAATGCTCCATTACCTTTGTGATCAGAATCCTCAATGGAAGTTTGCATCACAGTGCTCCATGCCATTGTCATCACAATGGGCCATTACATATGTCATCACAATGCTCCCTGACACCTCTCTTTACAATACTGCATTACCTGGTCATCACAATGCTCCCTGCCGTTCTCATCACAATGCACCACACCCTTGTCATCAAAATGCTCCATGACCTTTGTCATCACAAAGCTCCATGACCCTTGGCATCACAATGCTCCATGTCATTGTCATCACAATGCTCCATGAACCCTCTCATCACATTGCTCCATGCCCTTGTCATCACAAAGCTCCATGGCACTTGTCATCACAATGCTCGATTCCCTTCTCATCACAATGCTCCATGCCCTTGTCATTACAATCCTCCATGACCCATGTATCACAGTGTACCATGCCCTTGTCATCACAATGCGCCATGCCCACTCTCATCACAATAATCCATGAAATATTTCAGACCAATGCTCAATGCACTTCTCATCACAATGCTCCATTACCTCTGTCATAAGAAGCTCCATGACCCATGCCATCACAATGTTCCACGGCCTTGTCATAACAAGGCTCCAGGACCCTTGTCAGCACAATGCTCCAAGACCCATGTAATCACAATGCTCCATGCCCTTGTCATCACAAAGCTCCATGACGCATGTCATCACAATGTTCCATGGCCTTCGCCTGACAATGCTCCATGCCCTTGTCATCACAATGCTTCAAGACCCCCGTAATCACAATGCTCCATGCCCCTTTTCATAAGAATGCTCCATTAGACTTGTCATCACAAGTCTCCATGGTCATCTCATCACAATGCTCCAAGACCTTGTCATCAACATGCTCCATTCCCTTGTCATCACAATGCTCCATGACCCCTGTCATCACAATACTCCATGCACATTTTTAGCCCAATGCTCCATGACCCTTGTCATCACAATGATCCATGTCTTGTCATCACAATGCTCCATGCACTTGTCAGCACAATGCTCCCTGATCCTTGTCATCACAATGCTCCAAACCATTGTCACCACAATGCTCCATTACCTTTGTCATCAGAATCCTCCATGACACTTGGCATCACAATGCTCCATGCCATTGTCATCACAATTCTCCATGACCCCTGTCATCACAATACTCCATGCACATTTTTAGCCCAATGCTCCATGACCCTTGTCATCACAATGATCCATGCCCTTGTCATCACAATGCTCCATGCACTTGCCAGCACAATGCTCCCTGATCCTTGTCATCACAATGCTCCATAACATTGTCACCACAATGCTCCAAACCATTGTCACCACAATGCTCCATTACCTTTGTCATCAGTATCTTCCATGAAACGTGGCATCACAGTGCTCCATGCCATTGTCATCACAATGCTCCATGACCCCTGTCATCACAATGCTCCGTGACTACAATCATCACAATGCTTCATAACGTTTGTCATCACAACAATCCATGCCCGCGTCATCACAAGGCTCTGTGACCTGTGTAACCACAATGCTCCATGAACTTTTCATCACAATGCTCCGTGACCCTTGTCATCACAATGCTCCATGCCTTTGTCAGAACAATGCTCCATGACCCTTGTCATCAAATTGTGCCATGCGCTTTTCACCACAATGATCCACAACCTTGTCATCGCTATGCTCCATAAACCTTGTAATCACAATGCTCCATGCACTTCTCATCCAAATACTCTCTCACATGAGATATCACAATGTTCCTTCACTAGTCATCACAATCCTCCCTCACCCCTGTTATCACAATGTTCCATGACCCCTGTCATCACAATGCTACATCCCCTTACCAGCACAATGTTCCATGACCCCTGACATCACAATGTTCCATAACCCCTGTCATCAAAATGCTCCATGACCCTTTTCATCCCAAAGCTCCATGACCCCTGGCATCACAATGTTCTATAACCCCTGGCATCAAAATGTTCCATTACACTTTTCATCAAATTGCTGCATGACCCTGTCATCAAAATGCTCCCTGCCCTTCCCATCACAATGCACCACACACTTGTCATCAAAATGCTCCATGACATTTGTCATCACAAAGCTCCATGACCCTTGGCATCACAATGCTCCATGTCATTTTCATCACAATGCTCCATGAACCCTCTCATCACATTGCTCCATGTTCTTGTCATCACAAAGCTCCATGACACTTGTCATCACAATGCTCGATGCCATTCTCATCACAATGCTCCATGACCTTGTCATTACAATCCTCCATGACCCATGTATCACAGTGTACCGTGCCCTTGTCATGACAAACCGCCATGCCCACTCTCATCACAGTAATCCATGAAACATTTCAGATCAATGCTCAATGCCCTTCTCATCACAATGCTCCGTTACCTCTGTCGTAACAATGCTCCATGACACCTGCCATCATAATATTCCACGGCCTTGTCATCACAAGGCTCCATGACCCTTGTCATCACAATGCTCCAAGATCCGTGTAATCACAATGCTCCATGCCCTTGTCATCACAAAGCTCCATGACGCATGTCATCAGAATGTTCCATGGTCTTCTCCTCACAATGCTCCATGCCCTTGTCATCACAATGCTCGAAGACTCCAGTAATCACAATTTTCCATTCCCTTTTTCATCAGAATGCTCCATTAGATTTGTCATCACAAGTCTCCATGGTCATCTCCTCACAATGCTCCAAGACCTTGTCATCACCATGCTCCATTCCCTTGTCATCACAATGCTCCATGACCCCTGTCACCACAATACTCCATGAACATTTTCAG
Source organism: Mesoplodon densirostris (assembly GCF_025265405.1). Taxonomy (NCBI): domain Eukaryota; kingdom Metazoa; phylum Chordata; class Mammalia; order Artiodactyla; family Ziphiidae; genus Mesoplodon; species Mesoplodon densirostris. The sequence goes on along the minus strand of NW_026778195.1, from coordinate 6,983,728 downwards.
CACAATTCTCTATGACCTTCTCATCACAATGCTCCATGACCAATATCATCACAATGCTCCATGACCACTGTCATCACAACACTCCATGACACCTGACAACACAATGATCCAGGACTCTTGTCATCACAATGCTCCAAGACCCCTGTAATCACAATGCTCCATGACCCCTGTCATCACAATACTCCATGAACATTTTCAGCCCAATGCTCCATGACCCTTTTCATCACAATGATCCATGCCCATGTTATCCCAATGTTCCATGACCCATGTATTCACAATGCTCCATGACGCTTGTCATCACAGTGCTCCATGACACCTGTCATCACAATGCTCCATGCCTTTGTCAGCAAAATGCTACATGACCTTGTCATTACAATGCTCTATGCACTTCTCATCACAATACTCCATTTCCATTGTCATCACAATCCTCCATGAACTTTGGGATCACATTGCTTCATGCCCTTGTCATCACAATGCTCCATGCTCCTTGAAATCAAAATGATCCATGACCTCTGTCATCACAATGCTCCAAACCCTTGTGATCACAATGTTCCATAACACTTGTCCTCACAACGCTCCATGATGCCTTTCATCACAATAATCCATGCGCTTTTCATCACAATGCTCCATGACCCTTGTCATCACAATTCTCAATACACTTGTCATCACAATGCTCCCTGACACTTGTCGTCAGAATGCTCCTTGAACCCTGTCACGAAAAGGCTCCATGCCTTTTTCATCACAAAGCCCCATGCCCTTTTCATCCCAATGCTCCATGCCATTGTCATTCAAATACTCCACAAGCTTGTCATCAGAATGCTCCATGACCCTTGTCATCACAATTCTCCATGCACTTGTCATCACAATGCTCCAAGCCATTGTCATCACAATGCTCCATTACCTTTGTGATCAGAATCCTCAATGGAAGTTTGCATCACAGTGCTCCATGCCATTGTTATCACAATGGGCCATTACATATGTCATCACAATGCTCCCTGACACCTCTCTTTACAATACTGCATTACCTGGTCATCACAATGCTCCCTGCCGTTCTCATCACAATGCACCACACCCTTGTCATCAAAATGCTCCATAACCTTTGTCATCACAAAGCTCCATGACCCTTGGCATCACAATGCTCCATGTCATTGTCATCACAATGCTCCATGAACCCTCTCATCACATTGCTCCATGCCCTTGTCATCACAAAGCTGCATGGCACTTGTCATCACAATGCTCGATTCCCTTATCATCACAATGCTCCATGCCCTTGTCATTACAATCCTCCATGACCCATGTATCACAGTGTACCATGCCCTTGTCATCACAATGCGCCATGCCCACTCTCATCACAATAATCCATGAAATATTTCAGACCAATGCTCAATGCACTTCTCATCACAATGCTCCATTACCTCTGTCATAAGAAGCTCCATGACCCCTGCCATCACAATGTTCCACGGCCTTGTCATCACAAGGCTCCAGGACCCTTGTCAGCACAATGCTCCAAGACACATGTATTCACAATGCTCCATGCCCTTGTCATTCCAAAGCTCCATGACGCATGTCATCACAATGTTCCATGGCCTTCGCTTGACAATGCTCCATGCCCTTGTCATCACAATGCTTCAAGACCCCCGTAATCACAAAGCTCCATGCCCCTTTTCATAAGAATGCTCCATTAGACTTGTCATCACAAGTCTCCATGGTCATCTCATCACAATGCTCCAAGACCTTGTCATCAACATGCTCCATTCCCTTGTCATCACAATGCTCCATGCCTTTGTCAGCAAAATGCTACATGACCTTGTCATTTCAATGCTCTATGCACTTGTCATCACAATACTCCATTTCCATTGTCATCACAATCCTCCATGAACTTTGGGATCACATTGCTTCATGCCCTTGTCATCACAATGCTCCATGCTCCTTGAAATCAAAATGATCCATGACCTCTGTCATCACAATGCTCCAAACCCTTGTGATCACAATGTTCCATAACACTTGTCCTCACAACGCTCCATGATGCCTGTCATCACAATACTCCATGCCCTTTTCATCACAATGCTCCATGACCTTTGTCATCACAATTCTCAATACACTTGTCATCACAATGCTCCCTGACACTTGTCGTCAGAATGCTCCTTGAACCCTGTCATGAAAAGGCTCCATGCCTTTTTCATCACAAAGCCCCATGCCCTTTTCATCCCAATGCTCCATGCCATTGTCATCAAAATACTCCACAAGCTTGTCATCAGAATGCTCCATGACCCTTGTCATCACAATTCTCCATGCACTTGTCAGCACAATGCTCCCTGACACTTGTCATCACAATGCTCCAAGCCATTGTCATCACAATGCTCCATTACCTTTGTGATCAGAATCCTCAATTGAAGTTTGCATCACAATGCTCCATGTCATTGTCATCACAATGGGCCATTACATATGTCATCACAATGCTCCCTGACACCTCTCTTTACAATACTGCATTACCTGGTCATCACAATGCTCCCTGCCATTCTCATCACAATGCACCACACCCTTGTCATCAAAATGCTCCATGACCTTTGTCATCACAAAGCTCCATGACCCTTGGCATCACAATGCTCCATGTCATTGTCATCACAATGCTCCATGAGCCCTCTCATCACATTGCTCCATGCCCTTGTCATCACAAAGCTCCATGGCACTTGTCATCACAATGCTCGATGCCCTTCTCATCACAATGCTCCATGCCCTTGTCATTACAATCCTCCATGACCCATGTATCACAGTGTACCGTGCCCTTGTCATCACAATGCGCCACGCCCACTCTCATCACAATAATCCATGAAATATTTCAGACCAATGCTCAATGCACTTCTCATCACAATGCTCCATGCACTTGCCAGCACAATGCTCCCTGATCCTTGTCATCACAATGCTCCAAAACATTGTCACCACAATGCTCCAAACCATTGTCACCACAATGCTCCATTACCTTTGTCATCAGTATCTTCCATGAAACTTGGCATCACAGTGCTCCATGCCATTGTCATCACAATGCTCCATGACCCCTGTCATCACAATGCTCCGTGACTACAATCATCACAATGCTTCATAACTTTTGTCATCACAACAATCCATGCCCGCGTCATCACAAGGCTCTGTGACCTGTGTAACCACAATGCTCCACGAACTTTTCATCACAATGCTCCGTGACCCTTGTCATCACAATGCTCCATGCCTTTGTCAGAACAATGCTCCATGACCCTTGTCATCAAATTGTGCCATGCGCTTTTCACCACAATGATCCACAACCTTGTCATCGCTATGCTCCATAAACCTTGTAATCACAATGCTCCATGCACTTCTCATCCAAATACTCTCTCACATGAGATATCACAATGTTCCTTCACTAGTCATCACAATCCTCCCTCACCCCTGTTATCACAATGTTCCATGACCCCTGTCATCACAATGCTACATCCCCTTACCAGCACAATGTTCCATGACCCCTGACATCACAATGTTCCATAACACCTGTCATCAAAATGCTCCATGACCCTTTTCATCCCAAAGCTCCATGACCCCTGGCATCACAATGTTCTATAACCCCTGGCATCAAAATGTTCCATTACACTTTTCATCAAATTGCTGCATGACCCTGTCATCAAAATGCTCCCTGCCCTTCCCATCACAATGCACCACACACTTGTCATCAAAATGCTCCATGACATTTGTCATCACAAAGCTCCATGACCCTTGGCATCACAATGCTCCATGTCATTTTCATCACAATGCTCCATGAACCCTCTCATCACATTGCTCCATGTCCTTGTCATCACAAAGCTCCATGACACTTGTCATCACAATGCTCGATGCCATTCTCATCACAATGCTCCATGACCTTGTCATTACAATCCTCCATGACCCATGTATCACAGTGTACCGTGCCCTTGTCATGACAAACCGCCATGCCCACTCTCATCACAGTAATCCATGAAACATTTCAGATCAATGCTCAATGCCCTTCTCATCACAATGCTCCGTTACCTCTGTCGTAACAATGCTCCATGACACCTGCCATCATAATATTCCACGGCCTTGTCATCACAAGGCTCCATGACCCTTGTCATCACAATGCTCCAAGATCCATGTAATCACAATGCTCCATGCCCTTGTCATCACAAAGCTCCATGACGCATGTCATCAGAATGTTCCATGGTCTTCTCCTCACAATGCTCCATGCCCTTGTCATCACAATGCTCGAAGACTCCAGTAATCACAATTTTCCATTCCCTTTTTCATCAGAATGCTCCATTAGATTTGTCATCACAAGTCTCCATGGTCATCTCCTCACAATGCTCCAAGACCTTGTCATCACCATGCTCCATTCCCTTGTCATCACAATGCTCCATGACCCCTGTCACCACAATACTCCATGAACATTTTCAGCACAATTCTCTATGACCTTCTCATCACAATGCTCCATGACCAATATCATCACAATGCTCCATGACCATTGTCATCACAACACTCCATGACACCTGACAACACAATGATCCGGGACTCTTGTCATCACAATGCTCCAAGACCCCTGTAATCACAATGCTGCATGACCCCTGTCATCACAATACTCCATGAACATTTTCAGCCCAATGCTCCATGACCCTTTTCATCACAATGATCCATGCCCATGTTATCCCAATGTTCCATGACCCATGTATTCACAATGCTCCATGACGCTTGTCATCACAGTGCTCCATGACACCTGTCATCACAATGCTCCATGCCTTTGTCAGCAAAATGCTACATGACCTTGTCATTACAATGCTCTATGCACTTGTCATCACAATACTCCATTTCCATTGTCATCACAATCCTCCATGAACTTTGGGATCACATTGCTTCATGCCCTTGTCATCACAATGCTCCAAACCCTTGTGATCACAATGTTCCATAACACTTGTCCTCACAACGCTCCATGATGCCTTTCATCACAATAATCCATGCGCTTTTCATCACAATGCTCCATGACCCTTGTCATCACAATTCTCAATACACTTGTCATCACAATGCTCCCTGACACTTGTCGTCAGAATGCTCCTTGAACCCTGTCACGAAAAGGCTCCATGCCTTTTTCATCACAAAGCCCCATGCCCTTTTCATCCCAATGCTCCATGCCATTGTCATCAAAATACTCCACAAGCTTGTCATCAGAATGCTCCATGACCCTTGTCATCACAATTCTCCATGCACTTGTCAGCACAATGCTCCCTGACACTTGTCATCACAATGCTCCAAGCCATTGTCATCACAATGCTCCATTACCTTTGTGATCAGAATCCTCAATGGAAGTTTGCATCACAATGCTCCATGTCATTGTCATCACAATGGGCCATTACATATGTCATCACAATGTTCCCTGACACCTCTCTTTACAATACTGCATTACCTGGTCATCACAATGCTCCCTGCCATTCTCATCACAATGCACCACACCCTTGTCATCAAAATGCTCCATGACCTTTGTCATCACAAAGCTCCATGACCTTTGGCATCACAATGCTCCATGTCATTGTCATCACAATGCTCCATGAGCCCTCTCATCACATTGCTCCATGCCCTTGTCATCACAAAGCTCCATGGCACTTGTCATCACAATGCTCGATGCCCTTCTCATCACAATGCTCCATGCCCTTGTCATTACAATCCTCCATGACCCATGTATCACAGTGTACCGTGCCCTTGTCATCACAATGCGCCACGCCCACTCTCATCACAATAATCCATGAAATATTTCAGACCAATGCTCAATGCACTTCTCATCACAATGCTCCATTACCTCTGTCATAACATGCTCCATGACCCCTGCCATCACAATGTTCCACGGCCTTGTCATCACAAGGCTCCAGGACCCTTGTCAGCACAATGCTCCAAGACCCATGTAATCACAATGCTCCATGCCCTTGTCATCACAAAGCTCCATGACGCATGTCATCACAATGTTCCATGGCCTTCGCCTCACAATGCTCCATGCCCTTGTCATCACAATGCTTCAAGACCCCCGTAATCACAATGCTCCATGCCCCTTTTCATAAGAATGCTCCATTAGACTAGTCATCACAAGTCTCCATGGTCATCTCATCACAATGCTCCAAGACCTAGTCATCAACATGCTCCATTCCCTTGTCATCACAATGCTCCATGACCCCTGTCATCACAATACTCCATGCACATTTTCAGCCCAATGCTCCATGACCCTTGTCATCACAATGATCCATGCCCTTGTCATCACAAAGCTCCATGCACTTGTCAGCACAATGCTCCCTGATCCTTGTCATCACAATGCTCCAAACCATTGTCACCACAATGCTCCATTACCTTTGTCATCAGAATCCTCCATGACACTTGGCATCACAATGCTCCATGCCATTGTCATCACAATGCTCCATGACCCCTGTCATCACAATGCTCCGTGACTACAGTCATCACAATGCTTCATAACGTTTGTCATCACAACAATCCATGCCCACGTCATCACAAGTCTCTGTGACCTTTGTAACCACAATGCTCCATGAACTTTTCATCACAATGCTCCGTGACCCTTGTCATCACAATGCTCCAGGCCTTTGTCAGAACAATGCTCCATGACCCTTGTCATCAAATTGTGCCATGCGCTTTTCACCACAATGATCCACAACCTTGTCATCGCTATGCTCCATAAATCTTGTAATCACAATGCTCCATGCACTTCTCATCCAAATACTCTCTCACATGAGATATCACAATGTTCCATCACTAGTCATCACAATCCTCCCTCACCCCTGTTATCACAATGTTCCATGACCCCTGTCATCACAATGCTACATCCCCTTATCAGCACAATGTTCCATGACCCCTGACATCACAATGTTCCATAACCCCTGTCATCAAAATGCTCCATGACCCTTTTCATCCCAAAGCTCCATGACCCCTGGCATCACAATGTTCTATAACCCCTGGCATCAAAATGTTCCATTACACTTTTCATCAAATTGCTGCATGACCCTGTCATCAAAATGATCCCTGCCCTTCTCCTCACAATGCACCACACACTTGTCATCAAAATGCTCCGTGACCTTTGTCATCACAAAGCTCCATGACCCTTGGCATCACAATGCTCCATGTCATTGTCATCACAATGCTCCATGAACCCTCTCATCACATTGCTCCATGTCCTTGTCATCACAAAGCTCCATGACACTTGTCATCACAATGCTCGATGCCATTCTCATCACAATGCTCCATGACCTTGTCATTACAATCCTCCATGACCCATGTATCACAGTGTACCGTGCCCTTGTCATGACAAACCGCCATGCCCACTCTCATCACAGTAATCCATGAAACATTTCAGATCAATGCTCAATGCCCTTCTCATCACAATGCTCCGTTACCTCTGTCGTAACAATGCTCCATGACACCTGCCATCATAATATTCCACGGCCTTGTCATCACAAGGCTCCATGACCCTTGTCATCACAATGCTCCAAGATCCGTGTAATCACAATGCTCCATGCCCTTGTCATCACAAAGCTCCATGACGCATGTCATCAGAATGTTCCATGGTCTTCTCCTCACAATGCTCCATGCCCTTGTCATCACAATGCTCGAAGACTCCAGTAATCACAATGTTCCATTCCCTTTTTCATCAGAATGCTCCATTAGATTTGTCATCACAAGTCTCCATGGTCATCTCCTCACAATGCTCCAAGACCTTGTCATCACCATGCTCCATTCCCTTGTCATCACAATGCTCCATGACCCCTGTCACCACAATACTCCATGAATATTTTCAGCCCAATTCTCTATGACCTTCTCATCACAATGCTCCATGACCAATATCATCACAATGCTCCATGACCACTGTCATCACAACACTCCATGACACCTGACAACACAATGATCCGGGACTCGTCATCACAATGCTCCAAGACCCCTGTCATCACAATACTCCATGAACATTTTCAGCCCAATGCTCCATGACCCTTGTCATCACAATGATCCATGCCCATGTAATCCCAATGTTCCATGACCCATGTATTCACAATGCTCCATGACGCTTGTCATCACAGTGCTCCATGACACCTGTCATCACAATGCTCCATGCCTTTGTCAGCAAAATGCTACATGATCTTGTCATTACAATGCTCTATGCACTTGTCATCACAATACTCCATTTACATTGTCATCACAATCCTCCATGAACTTTGGGATCACATTGCTCCATGTCCTTGTCATCACAAAGCTCCATGACACTTGTCATCACAATGCTCGATGCCATTCTCATCACAATGCTCCATGACCTTTTCATTACAATCCTCCATGACCCATGTATCACAGTGTACCGTGCCCTTGTCATGACAAACCGCCATGCCCACTCTCATCACAGTAATCCATGAAACATTTCAGATCAATGCTCCATGCCCTTCTCATCACAGTGCTCCGTTACGTCTGTCGTAACAATGCTCCATGACACCTGCCATCATAATATTCCACGGCCTTGTCATTCCAACGCTCCATGACCCTTGTCATCACAATGCTCCAAGATCCATGTAATCACAATGCTCCATGCCCTTGTCATCACAAAGCTCCATGACGCATGTCATCAGAATGTTCCATGGTCTTCTCCTCACAATGCTCCATGCCCTTGTCATCACAATGCTCGAAGACTCCAGTAATCACTATGTTCCATTCCCTTTTTCATCAGAATGCTCCATTAGATTTGTCATCACAAGACTCCATGGTCATCTCCTCACAATGCTCCAAGACCTTGTCATCACCATGCTCCATTCCCTTGTCATCACAATGCTCCATGACCCCTGTCACCACAATACTCCATGAATATTTTCAGCCCAATTCTCTATGACCTTCTCATCACAATGCTCCATGACAAATATCATCACAATGCTCCATGACCACTGTCATCACAACACTCCATGACACCTGACAACACAATGATCCGGGACTCTTGTCATCACAATGCTCAAAGACCCCTGTAATCACAATGCTCCATGACCCCTGTCATCACAATACTCCATGAACATTTTCAGCCCAATGTTCCATGACCCTTGTCATCACAATGATCCATGCCCATGTTATCCCAATGTTCCATGACCCATGTATTCACAATGCACCATGACGCTTGTCATCACAGTGCTCCATGACACCTGGCATCACAATGCTCCATGCCTTTGTCAGCAAAATGCTACATGACCTTGTCATTACAATACTCCATTTCCATTGTCATCACAATCCTCCATGAACTTTGGGATCACATTGCTTCATGCCCTTGTCATCACAATGCTCCATGCTCCTTGAAATCAAAATGATCCATGACCTCTGTCATCACAATGCTCCAAACCCTTGTGATCACAATGTTCCATAACACTTGTCCTCACAAAGCTCCATGATGCCTGTCATCACAATAATCCATGCCCTTTTCAACACAGTGCTCCATGACCTTTGTCATCACAATTCTCAATACACTTGTCATCACAATGCTCCCTGACACTTGTCGTCAGAATGCTCCTTGAACCCTGTCACGAAAAGGCTCCATGCCTTTTTCATCACAAAGCCCCATGTCCTTTTCATCCCAATGCTCCATGCCATTGTCATCCAAATACTCCACAAGCTTGTCATCAGAATGCTCCATGACCCTTGTCATCACAATTCTCCATGCACTTGTCAGCACAATGCTCCCTGACACTTGTCATCACAATGCCCCAAGCCATTGTCATCACAATGCTCCATTACCTTTGTGATCAGAATCCTCAATGGAAGTTTGCATCACAATGCTCCATGCCATTGTCATCACAATGGGCCATTACTATGTCATCACAATGCTCCCTGACACCTCTCTTTACAATACTGCATTACCTGGTCATCACAATGCTCCCTGCCGTTCTCATCACAATGCACCACACCCTTGTCATCAAAATGCTCCATGACCTTTGTCATCACAAAGCTCCATGACCCTTGGCATCACAATGCTCCATGTCATTGTCATCACAATGCTCCATGAACCCTCTCATCACATTGCTCCATGCCCTTGTCATCACAAAGCTCCATGGCACTTGTCATCACAATGCTCGATGCCCTTCTCATCACAATGCTCCATGCCCTTGTCATTACAATCCTCCATGACCCATGTATCACAGTGTACCGTGCCCTTGTCATCACAATGCACCATGCCCACTCTCATCACAATAATCCATGAAATATTTCAGACCAATGCTCAATGCACTTCTCATCACAATGCTCCATTTCCTCTGTCATAACAAGCTCCATGACCCCTGCCATCACAATGTTCCACGGCCTTGTCATCACAAGGCTCCAGGACCCTTGTCAGCACAATGCTCCAAGACCCATATAATCACAATGCTCCATGCCCTTGTCATCACAAAGCTCCATGACGCATGTCATCACAATGTTCCATGGCCTTCGCCTCACAATGCTCCATGACCTTGTCATCACAATGCTTCAAGACCCCCGTAATCACAATGCTCCATGCCCCTTTTCAAAAGAATGCTCCATTAGACTTGTCATCACAAGTCTCCATGGTCATCTCATCACAATGCTCCAAGACCTTGTCATCAACATGCTCCATTCCCTTGTCATCACAATGCTCCATGACCCCTGTCATCACAATACTCCATGCACATTTTTACCCCAATGCTCCATGACCCTTGTCATCACAATGATCCATGCACTTGTCATCACAATGCTCCATGCACTTGTCAGCACAATGCTCCCTGATCCTTGTCATCACAATGCTCCAAACCATTTTCACCACAATGCTCCATTACCATTGTCATCAGAATCCTCCATGACACTTGGCATCACAATGCTCCATGCCATTGTCATCACAATGCTCCATGACCCCTGTCATCACAATGCTCCGTGACTACAGTCATCACAATGCTTCATAACGTTTGTCATCACAACAATCCATGCCCACGTCATCACAAGGCTCTGTGACTTTTGTAACCACAATGCTCCATGAACTTTTCATCACAATGCTCCGTGACCCTTGTCATCACAATGCTCCATGCCTTTGTCAGAACAATGCTCCATGACCCTTGTCATCAAATTGTGCCATGCGCTTTTCACCACAATGATCCACAACCTTGTCATCGCTATGCTCCATAAACCTTGTAATCACAATGCTCCATGCACTTCTCATCCAAATACTCTCTCACATGAGATCTCACTATGTTCCATCACTAGTCATCACAATCCTCCCTCACCCCTGTTATCACAATGTTCCATGACCCCTGTCATCACAATGCTACATCCCCTTATCAGCACAATGTTCCATGACCCCTGACATCACAATGTTCCATAACACCTGTCATCAAAATGCTCCATGACCCTTTTCATCCCAAAGCTCCATGACCCCTGGCATCACAATGTTCTATAACCCCTGGCATCAAAATGTTCCATTACACTTTTCATCAAATTGCTGCATGACCCTGTCATCAAAATTCTCACTGCCCTTCTCCTCACAATGCACCACACATTTGTCATCAAAATGCTCCATGACCTTTGTCATCACAAAGCTCCATGACCCTTGGCATCACAATGCTCCATGTCATTGTCATCACAATGCTCCATGAAACCTCTCATCACATTGCTCCATGTCCTTGTCATCACAAAGCTCCATGACACTTGTCATCACAATGCTCGATGCCATTCTCATCACAATGCTCCATGACCTTGTCATTACAATCCTCCATGACCCATGTATCACAGTGTACCGTGCCCTTGTCATGACAAACCGCCATGCCCACTCTCATCACAGTAATCCATGAAACATTTCAGATCAATGCTCAATGCCCTGCTCATCACAATGCTCCGTTACCTCTTTCGTAACAATGCTCCATGACACCTGCCATCATAATATTCCACGGCCTTGTCACCACAAGGCTCCATGACCCTTGTCATCACAATGCTCCAAGATCCATGTAATCACAATGCTCCATGCCCTTGTCATCACAAAGCTCCATGACGCATGTCATCAGAATGTTCCATGGTCTTCTCCTCACAATGCTCCATGCCCTTGTCATCACAATGCTCGAAGACTCCAGTAATCACAATGTTCCATTCCCTTTTTCATCAGAATGCTCCATTAGATTTGTCATCACAAGTCTCCATGGTCATCTCCTCACAATGCTCCAAGACCTTGTCATCACCATGCTCCATTCCCTTGTCATCACAATGCTCCATGACCCCTGTCAACACAATACTCCATGAACATTTTCAGCCCAATTCTCTATGACCTTCTCATCACAATGCTCCATGACCACTGTCATCACAACACTCCATGACACCTGACAACACAATGATCCGGGACACTTGTCATCACAATGCTCCAAGACCCCTGTAATCACAATGCTCCATGACCCCTGTCATCACAATACTCCATGAACATTTTCAGCCCAATGCTCTATGACCATTGTCATCACAATGATCCATGCCCTTGTCATCCCAATGTTCCATGACACTTGTTTTCACAAGGCTCTGTGACGCTTGTCACCACAGTGCTCCATGACACCTGTCATCACAATGCTCCATTCCTTTGTCAGCAAAATGCTAAATGGCCTTGTCATTACAATGCGCTAGGCGCTTGTCATCACAATACTCCATTACTGTTGTCATCACAATTTCCCATGAACCTTGGGATCACATTGCTTCATGCCCTTGTCATCACAATGCTCCATGCTCCTTGAAATCAAAATGATCCATGACCTCTGTCATCACAATGCTCAAAACCCTTGTGATCACAATGTTCCATAACACTTTTCCTCACAACGCTCCATGATGCCTGTCATCACAATACTCCATGCCCTTTTCATCACAATGTTCCATGACCTTTGTCATCACAATTCTCAATACACTTGTGATCACAATGCTCCCTGACACTTGTCGTCAGCATGCTCCTTGAAACCTGTCACTAAAAGGCTACACACCTTTTTCATCTCAAAGCCCCATGCCGTTTTCATCCCAATGCTCCATGCCATTGTCATCTAAATATTCCACAAGCTTGTCATCAGAAAGCTCCATGACCCTTGTCATCACAATGCTCCATGCACTTGTCAGAACAATGCTCCCTGACCCTTGTCATCACAATGCTCCAAGCCATTGTCATTCACAATGCTCCATTACCTTTGTCATCAGAATCCTCCATGACACTTGGCATCACAATCCTCCATGACATTGTCATCACAATGGGCCATTACATATGTCATCACAATGCTCCCTGACACCTATCTTCACAATACTACATGACCTTTGTCATCACAAAGCTCCATGACCCTTGGCATCACAATGCTCCATGTCATTGTCATCACAATGCTCCATGAACCCTCTCATTACATTGCTCCATGCCCTTGTCATCACAAAGCTCCATGGCACTTGTCATCACAATGCTCGATGCCCTTCTTATCACAATGCTCCATGCCCTTGTCATTACAATCCTCCATGACCCATGTATCACAGTGTACTGTGCCCTTGTCATCACAATGCGCCATGCCCACTCTCATCACAATAATCCATGAAATATTCCAGACCAATGCTCAATGCACTTCTCATCACAATGCTCCTTTACCTCTGCATAACAAGCTCCATGACCCCTGCCATCACAATGTTCCACGGCCTTGTCATCACAAGGCTCCAACACCCTTGTCAGCACAATGCTCCAAGACCCATGTAATCACAATGCTCCATGCCCTTGTCATCACAAAGCTCCATGACGCATGCCATCACAATGTTCCATGGCTTTGGCCTCACAATGCTCCATGCCCTTGTCATCACAATGCTTCAAAACCCCCGTAAACACAATGCTCCATGCCCCTTTTCATAAGAATGCTCCATTAGACTTGTCATCACAAGTCTCCATGGTCATCTCATCACAATGCTCCAAGACCTTGTCATCAACATGCTCCATTCCCTTGTCATCACAATGCTCCATGACCACTTTCATCACAATACTCCATGCACATTTTTAGCCCAATGCTCCATGACCCTTGTCATCACAATGATCCATGCCCTTGTCATCACAATGCTCCATGCACTTGTCAGCACAATGCTCCAAACCATTGTCACCACAATGCTCCATTACATTTGTCATCAGAATCCTCCATGACAATTGGCATCACAATGCTCCATGCCATTGTCATCACAATGCTCCATGACCCCTGTCATCACAATGCTCCGTGACTACAGTCATCACAATGCTTCATAACGTTTGTCATCACAACAATCCATGCCCGCGTCATCACAAGGCTCTGTGACATTTGTAACCACAATGCTCCGTGACCCTTGTCATCACAATGCTCCATGCCTTTGTCAGAACAATGCTCCATGACCCTTGTCATCAAATTGTGCCATGCGCTTTTCACCACAATGATCCACAACCTTGTCATCGCTATGCTCCATAAACCTTGTAATCACAATGCTCCATGCACTTCTCATCCAAATACTCTCTCACATGAGATATCACAATGTTCCATCACTAGTCATCACAATCCTCCCTCACCCCTGTTATCACAATGTTCCATGACCCCTGTCATCACAATGCTACATCCCCTTATCAGCACAATGTTCCATGACCCCTGACATCACAATGTTCCATAACCCCTGTCATCAAAATGCTCCATGACCCTTTTCATCCCAAAGCTCCATGACCCCTGGCATCACAATGTTCTATAACCCCTGGCATCAAAATGTTCCATTACACTTTTCATCAAATTGCTGCATGACCCTGTCATCAAAATGCTCCCTGCCCTTCTCATCACAATGCACCACACTTGTCATCAAAATGCTCCATGATCTTTGTCATCACAAAGCTCCATGACCCTTGACATCACAATGCTCCATTCCCTTGTCATCACAATGCTCCATGAACCCTGTCATCACAATACTCCATGAACATTTTCAGCCCAATTCTCTATGACCTTCTCATCACAATGCTCCATGAACAATATCATCACAATGCTCCATGACCACTGTCATCACAACACTCCATGACACCTGACAACACAATGATCCGGGACTCTTGTCATCACAATGCTCCAAGACCCCTGTAATCACAGTGCTCCATGACCCCTGTCATCACAATACTCCATGAACATTTTCAGCCCAAAGCTCCATGACCCTTGTCATCACAATGATCCATGCCCATGTTATCCCAATGTTCCATGACCCATGTATTCACAATGCTCCATGAAGCTTGTCATCACAGAGCTCCATGACACCTGTCATCACAATGCTCCATGCCTTTGTCAGCAAAATGCTACATGACCTTTTCATTACAATGCTCTATGAACTTGTCATCACAATACTCCATTTCCATTGTCATCACAATCCTCCATGAACTTTGGGATCACATTGCTTCATGCCCTTGTCATCACAATGCTCCATGCTCCTTGAAATCAAAATGATCCATGACCTCTGTCATCACAATGCTCCAAACCCTTGTGATCACAATGTTCCATAACACTTGTCCTCACAACGCTCCATGATGCCTGTCATCACAATAATCCATGCCCTTTTCATCACAATGCTCCATGACCTTTGTCATCACAATTCTCAATACACTTGTCATCACAATGCTCCCTGACACTTGTCGTCAGAATGCTCCTTGAACCCTGTCACGAAAAGGCTCCATGCCTTTTTCATCACAAAGCCCCATGCCCTTTTCATCCCAATGCTCCATGCCATTGTCATCAAAATACTCCACAAGCTTGTCATCAGAATGCTCCATGACCCGTGTCATCACAATTCTCCATGCACTTGTCAGCACAATGCTCCCTGACACTTGTCATCACAATGCTCCAAGCCATTGTCATCACAATGCTCCATTACCTTTGTGATCAGAATCCTCAATGGAAGTTTGCATCACAATGCTCCATGCCATTGTCATCACAATGGGCCATTACATATGTCATCACAATGTTCCCTGACACCTCTCTTTACAATACTGCATTACCTAGTCATCACAATGCTCCCTGCCTTTCTCATCACAATGCACCACACACTTGTCATCAAAATGCTCCATGACCTTTGTCATCACAAAGCTCCATGACCCTTGGCATCACAATGCTCCATGTCATTGTCATCACAATGCTCCATGAACCCTCTCATCACATTGCTCCATGCCCTTGTCATCACAAAGCTCCATGGCACTTGTCATCACAATGCTCGATGCCCTTGTCATTACAATCCTCCATGACCAATGTATCACAGTGTACCGTGCCCTTGTCATCACAATGCGCCATGCCCATTCTCATCACAATAATCCATGAAATATTTCATACCAATGCTCAATGCACTTCTCATCAAAATGCTCCATTACCTCTGTCATAACAAGCTCCATGACCCCTGCCATCACAATGTTCCACGGCCTTGTCATCACAAGGCTCCAGGACCATTGTCAGCACAATGCTCCAAGACCCATGTAATCACAATGCTCCATGCCCTTGTCATCACAAAGCTCCATGACGCATGTCATCACAATGTTCCATGGCCTTCGCCTCACAATGCTCCATGCCCTTGTCATCACAATGCTTCAAGACCCCCGTAATCACAATGCTCCATGCCCCTTTTCATAAGAATGCTCCATTAGACTTGTCATCACAAGTCTCCATGGTCATCTCATCACAATGCTCCAAGACCTTGTCATCAACATGCTCCATTCCCTTGTCATCAAAATGCTCCATGACCCCTGTCATCACAATACTCCATGCACATTTTTACCCCAATGCTCCATGACCCTTGTCATCACAATGATCCATGCCCTTGTCATCACAATGCTCCATGCACTTGTCAGCACAATGCTCCCTGATCCTTGTCATCACAATGCTCCAAACCATTGTCACCACAATGCTCCATTACCTTTGTCATCAGAATCCTCCATGACATTTGGAATCACAATGCTCCATGCCATTGTCATCACAATGCTCCATGACCCCTGTCATCACAATGCTCCGTGACTACAGTCATCACAATGCTTCATAACGTTTGTCATCACAACAATCCATGCCCGCGTCATCACAAGGCTCTGTGACCTTTGTAACCACAATGCTCCGTGACCCTTGTCATCACAATGCTCCATGCCTTTGTCAGAACAATGCTCCATGACCCTTGTCATCAAATTGTGCCATGCGCTTTTCACCACAATGATCCACAACCTTGTCATCCTTATGCTCCAGAAAACTTGTAATCACAATGCTCCATGCACTTCTCATCCAAATACTCTCTCACATGAGATATCACAATGTTCCTTCACTAGTCATCACAATCCTCCCTCACCCCTGTTATCACAATGTTCCATGACCCCTGTCATCACAATGCTACATCCCCTTATCAGCACAATGTTCCATGACCCCTGACATCACAATGTTCCATAACCCCTGTCATCAAAATGCTCCATGACCCTTTTCATCCCAAAGCTCCATGACCGCTGGCATCACAATGTTCTATAACCCCTGGCATCAAAATGTTCCATTACACTTTTCATCAAATTGCTGCATGACCCTGTCATCAAAATGCTCCCTGCCCTTCTCATCACAATGCAACACACACTTGTCATCAAAATGCTCCATGACCTTTGTCATCACAAAGCTCCATGACCCTTGGCATCACAATGCTCCATGTCATTGTCATCACAATGCTCCATGAACCCTCTCATCACATTGCTCCAAGTCCTTGTCATCACAAAGCTCCATGACACTTGTCATCACAATGCTTGATGCCATTCTCATCACAATGCTCCATGACCTTGTCATTACAATCTTCCATGACCCATGTATCACAGTGTACCGTGCCCTTGTCATGACAAACCGCCATGCCCACTCTCATCACAGTAATCCATGAAACATTTCAGATCAATGCTCAATGCCCTTCTCATCACAATGCTCCGTTACCTCTGTCGTAACAATGCTCCATGACACCTGCCATCATAATATTCCACGGCCTTGTCATCACAAGGCTCCATGACCCTTGTCATCACAATGCTCCAAGATCCATGTAATCACAATGCTCCATGCGCTTGTCATCACAAAGCTCCGTGACGCATGTCATCAGAATGTTCCATGGTCTTCTCCTCACAATGCTCCATGCCCTTGTCATCACAATGCTCGAAGACTCCAGTAATCACAATGTTCCATTCCCTTTTTCATCAGAATGCTCCATTAGATTTGTCATCACAAGTCTCCATGGTCATCTCCTCACAATGCTCCAAGACCTTGTCATCACCATGCTCCAATCCCTTGTCATCACAATGCTCCATGACCCCTGTCACCACAATACTCCATGAATATTTTCAGCCCAATTCTCTATGACCTTCTCATCACAATGCTCCATGACCAATATCATCACAAAGCTCCATGACGACTGTCATCAAAACACTCCATGACACCTGACAACACAATGATCCGGGACTCTTGTCATCACAAGGCTCCATGACCCTTGTCATCACAATGCTCCAAGACCCCTGTAATCACAATGCTCCATGACCCCTGTCATCACAATACTCCATGAACATTTTCAGCCCAATGCTCCATGACCCTTGTCATCACAATGATCCATGCCCATGTTATCCCAATGTTCCATGACCCATGTATTCACAATGCACCATGACGCTTGTCATCACAGTGCTCCATGACACCTGTCATCACAATGCTCCATGCCTTTGTCAGCAAAATGCTACATGACCTTGTCATTACAATGCTCTATGCACTTGTCATCACAATACTCCATTTCCATTGTCATCACAATCCTCCATGAACTTTGGGATCACATTGCTTCATGCCCTTGTCATCACAATGCTCCATGCTCCTTGAAATCAAAATGATCCATGACCTCTGTCATCACAATGCTCCAAACCCTTGTGATCACAATGTTCCATAACACTTGTCCTCACAACGCTCCATGATGCCTGTCATCACAATAATCCATGCCCTTTTCATCACAATGCTCCATGAACTTTGTAATCACAATTCTCAATACACTTGTCATCACAATGCTCCCTGACACTTGTCGTCAGAATGCTCCTTGAAACCTGTCACGAAAAGGCTCCATGCCTTTTTCATCACAAAGCCCCATGCCCTTTTCATCCCAATGCTCCATGCCATTGTCATCAAAATACTCCACAAGCTTGTCATCAGAATGCTCCATGACCCTTGTCATCACAATTCTCCATGCACTTGTCAGCACAATGCTCCCTGACACTTGTCATCACAATGCTCCAAGCCATTGTCATCACAATGCTCCATTACCTTTGTGATCAGAATCCTCAATGGAAGTTTGCATCACAATGCTCCATGCCATTGTCATCACAATGGGCCATTACATATGTCATCACAATGCGCCCTGACACCTCTCTTTACAATACTGCATTACCTGGTCATCACAATGCTCCCTGCCATTCTCATCACAATGCACCACACCCTTGTCATCAAAATGCTCCATGACCTTTATCATCACAAAGCTCCATGACCCTTGGCATCACAATGCTCCATGTCATTGTCATCACAATGCTCCATGAACCCTCTCATCACATTGCTCCATGCCCTTGTCATCACAAAGCTCTATGGCACTTGTCATCACAATGCTCGATGCCCTTCTCATCACAATGCTCCATGCCCTTGTCATTACAGTCCTCCATGACCCATGTATCACAGTGTACCGTGCCCTTGTCATCACAATGCGCCATGCCCACTCTCATCACAATAATCCATGAAATATTTCAGACCAATGCTCAATGCACTTCTCATCACAATGCTCCATTACCTCTGTCATAACAAGCTCCATGACCCCTGCCATCACAATGTTCCACGGCCTTGTCATCACAAGGCTCCAGGACCCTTGTCAGCACAATGCTCCAAGACCCATGTAATCACAATGCTCCATGCCCTTGTCATCACAAAGCTCCATGACGCATGTCATCACAATGTTCCATGGCCTTCACCTCACAATGCTCCATGCCCTTGTCATCACAATGCTTCAAGACCCCCGTAATCACAATGCTCCATGCCCCTTTTCATAAGAATGCTCCATTAGACTTGTCATCACAAGTCTCCATGGTCATCTCATCACAATGCTCCAAGACCTTGTCATCAACATGCTCCATTCCCTTGTCATCACAATGCTCCATGACCCCTGTCATCACAATACACCATGCACATTTTCAGCCCAATGCTCCATGACCATTGTCATCACAATGATCCATGCCCTTGTCATCACAATGCTCCATGCACTTGTCAGCACAATGCTCCCTGATCCTTGTCATCACAATGCTCCAAACCATTGTCACCACAATGCTCCATTACTTTGTCATCAGAATCCTCCATGACACTTGGCATCACAATGCTCCATGCCATTGTCATCACAATGCTCCATGACCCCTGTCATCACAATGCTCCGTGACTACAGTCATCACAATGCTTCATAATGTTTGTCATCACAACAATCCATGCCCGCGTCATCACAAGGCTCTGTGACCTTTGTAACCAAAATGCTCCATGAACTTTTCATCACAATGCTCCGTGACCCTTGTCATCACAATGCTCCATGCCTTTGTCAGAACAATGCTGCATGACCCTTGTCATCAAATTGTGCCATGCGCTTTTCACCACAATGATCCACAACCTTGTCATCGCTATGCTCCATAAAACTTGTAATCACAATGCTCCATGCACTTCTCATCCAAATACTCTCTCACATGAGATATCACAATGTTCCATCACTAGTCATCACAATCCTCCCTCACCCCTGTCATCACAATGCTACATCCCCTTATCAGCACAATGTTCCATGACCCCTGACATCACAATGTTCCATAACCCCTGTCATCAAAATGCTTCATGACCCTTTTCATCCCAAAGCTCCATGACCCCTGGCATCACAATGTTCTATAAACCCTGGCATCAAAATGTTCCATTACACTTTTCATCAAATTGCTGCATGACCCTGTCATCAAAATGCTCCCTGCCCTTCTCATCACAATGCACCACACACTTGTCATCAAAATGCTCCATGACCTCTGTCATCACAAAGCTCCATGACCCTTGGCATCACAATGCTCCATGTCATTGTCATCACAATGCTCCATGAACACTCTCATCACACTGCTCCATGTCCTTGTCATCACAAAGCTCCATGACACTTGTCATCACAATGCTCGATGCCATTCTCATCACAATGCTCCATGACCTTGTCATTACAATCCTCCATGACCCATGTATCACAGTGTACCGTGCCCTTGTCATGACAAACCGCCATGCCCACTCTCATCACAGTAAACCATGAAACATTTCAGATCAATGCTCAATGCCCTTCTCATCACAATGCTCCATTACCTCTGTCGTAACAATGCTCCATTACACCTGCCATCATAATATTCCACGGCCTTGTCATCACAAGGCTCCATGACCCTTGTCATCACAATGCTCCAAGATCCATGTAATCACAATGCTCCATGCCCTTGTCATCACAAAGCTCCATGACGCATGTCATCAGAATGTTCCATGGTCTTCTCCTCACAATGCTCCATGCCCTTGTCATCACAATGCTCGAAGACTCCAGTAATCACAATGTTCCATTCCCTTTTTCATCAGAATGCTCCATTAGATTTGTCATCACAAGTCTCCATGGTCATCTCCTCACAGTGCTCCAAGACCTTGTCATCACCATGCTCCATTCCCTTGTCATCACAATGCTCCATGACCCCTGTCACCACAATACTCCATGAATATTTTCAGCACAATTCTCTATGACCTTCTCATCACAATGCTCCATGACCAATATCATCACAATGCTCCATGACCACTGTCATCACAACACTCCATGACACCTGACAACACAGTGATCCGGGACTCGTCATCACAATGCTCCAAGACCCCTGTAATCACAATGCTCCATGACCCCTGTCATCACAATACTCCATGAATATTTTCAGCCCAATGCTCCATGACCTCTGTCATCACAATGCTCCAAACCCTTGTGATCACAATGTTCCATAACACTTGTCCTCACAACGCTCCATGATGCCTGTCATCACAATAATCCATGCCCTTTTCATCACAATGCTCCATGAACTTTGTCATCACAATTCTCAATACACTTGTCATCACAATGCTCCCTGACACTTGTCGTCAGAATGCTCCTTGAACCCTATCACGAAAAGGCTCCATGCCTTTTTCATCACAAAGACCCATGCACTTTTCATCCCAATGCTCCATGCCATTGTCATCAAAATACTCCACAAGCTTGTCATCAGAATGCTCCATGACCCTTGTCATCACAATTCTCCATGCACTTGTCAGCACAATGCTCCCTGACACTTGTCATCACAATGCTCCAAGCCATTGTCATCACAATGCTCCATTACCTTTGTGATCAGAATCCTCAATGGAAGTTTGCATCACAATGCTCCATGCCATTGTCATCACAATGGGCCATTACATATGTCATCACAATGCTCCCTGACACCTCTCTTTACAATACTGCATTACCTGGTCATCACAATGCTCCCTGCCGTTCTCATCACAATGCACCACACCCTTGTCATCAAAATGCTCCATGACCTTTGTCATCACAAAGCTCCATGACCCTTGGCATCACAATGCTCCATTCCCTTGTCATCACAAAGCTCCATGGCACTTGTCATCACAATGCTCGATGCCCTTCTCATCACAATGCTCCATGCCCTTGTCATTACAATCCTCCATGACCCATGTATCACAGTGTACCGTGCCCTTGTCATCACAATGCGCCATGCCCACTCTCATCACAATAATCCATGAAATATTTCAGACCAATGCTCAATGCACTTCTCATCACAATGCTCCATTACCTCTGTCATAACAAGCTCCATGACCCCTGCCATCACAATGTTCCACGGCCTTGTCATCACAAGGCTCCAGCACCCTTGTCAGCACAATGCTCCAAGATCCATGTAATCACAATGCTCCATGCCCTTGTCATCACAAAGCTCCATGACGCATGTCATCAGAATGTTCCATGGTCTTCTCCTCACAATGCTCCATGCCCTTGTCATCACAATGCTCGAAGACTCCAGTAATCACAATGTTCTATTCCCTTTTTCATCAGAATGCTCCATTAGATTTGTCATCACAAGTCTCCATGGTCATCTCCTCACAATGCTCCAAGACCTTGTCATCACCATGCTCCATTCCCTTGTCATCACAATGCTCCATGACCCCTGTCACCACAATACTCCATGAATATTTTCAGCCCAATTCTCTATGACCTTCTCATCACAATGCTCCATTACCAATATCATCACAATGCTCCATGACCACTGTCATCACAACACTCCATGACACCTGACAACACAATGATCCGGGACTCTTGTCATCACAGTGCTCCAAGACCCCTGTAATCACAATGCTCCATGACCCCTGTCATCACAATACTCCATGAACATTTTCAGCCCAATGCTCCATGACCCTTGTCATCACAATGATCCATGCCCATGTTATCCCAATGTTCCATGACCCATGTATTCACAATGCACCATGACGCTTGTCATCACAGTGCTCCATGACACCTGTCATCACAATGCTCCATGCCTTTGTCAGCAAAATGCTACATGACCTTGTCATTACAATGCTCTATGCACTTGTCATCACAATACTCCATTTCCATTGTCATCACAATCCTCCATGAAATTTGGGATCACATTGCTTCATGCCCTTGTCATCACAATGCTCCATGCTCCTTGAAATCAAAATGATCCATGACCTCTGTCATCACAATGCTCCAAACCCTTGTGATCACAATGTTCCATAACACTTGTCCTCACAACGCTCCATGATGCCTGTCATCACAATAATCCATGCCCTTTTCATCACAATGCTCCATGAACTTTGTCATCACAATTCTCAATACACTTGTCATCACAATGCTCCCTGACACTTGTCGTCAGAATGCTCCTTGAACCCTGTCACGAAAAGGCTCCATGCCTTTTTCATCACAAAGCCCCATGCCCTTTTCATCCCAATGCTCCATGCCATTGTCATCAAAAAACTCCACAAGCTTGTCATCAGAATGCTCCATGACCCTTGTCATCACAATTCTCCATGCACTTGTCAGCACAATGCTCCCTGACACTTGTCATCGCAATGCTCCAAGCCATTGTCATCACAATGCTCCATTACCTTTGTGATCAGAATCCTCAATGGAAGTTTGCATCACAATGCTCCATGCCATTGTCATCACAATGGGCCATTACATATGTCATCACAATGCTCCCTGACACCTCTCTTTACAATACTGCATTACCTGGTCATCACAATGCTCCCTGCCGTTCTCATCACAATGCACCACACCCTTGTCATCAAAATGCTCCATGACCTTTATCATCACAAAGCTCCATGACCCTTGGCATCACAATGCTCCATGTCATTGTCATCACAATGCTCCATGAACCCTCTCATCACATTGCTCCATGCCCTTGTCATCACAAAGCTCTATGGCACTTGTCATCACAATGCTCGATGCCCTTCTCATCACAATGCTCCATGCCCTTGTCATTACAATCCTCCATGACCCATGTATCACAGTGTACCGTGCCCTTGTCATCACAATGCGCCATGCCCACTCTCATCACAATAATCCATGAAATATTTCAGACCAATGCTCAATGCACTTCTCATCACAATGCTCCATTACCTCTGTCATAACAAGCTCCATGACCCCTGCCATCACAATGTTCCACGGCCTTGTCATCACAAGGCTCCAGGACCCTTGTCAGCACAATGCTCCAAGACCCATGTAATCACAATGCTCCATGCCCTTGTCATCACAAAGCTCCATGACGCATGTCATCACAATGTTCCATGGCCTTCACCTCACAATGCTCCATGCCCTTGTCATCACAATGCTTCAAGACCCCCGTAATCACAATGCTCCATGCCCCTTTTCATAAGAATGCTCCATTAGACTTGTCATCACAAGTCTCCATGGTCATCTCATCACAATGCTCCAAGACCTTGTCATCAACATGCTCCATTCCCTTGTCATCACAATGCTCCATGACCCCTGTCATCACAATACTCCATGCACATTTTCAGCCCAATGCTCCATGACCATTGTCATCACAATGATCCATGTCCTTGTCATCACAATGCTCCATGCACTTGTCAGCACAATGCTCCCTGATCCTTGTCATCACAATGCTCCAAACCATTGTCACCACAATGCTCCATTACTTTGTCATCAGAATCCTCCATGACACTTGGCATCACAATGCTCCATGCCATTGTCATCACAATGCTCCATGACCCCTGTCATTACAATGCTCCGTGACTACAGTCATCACAATGCTTCATAACGTTTGTCATCACAACAATCCATGCCCGCGTCATCACAAGGCTCTGTGACCTTTGTAACCAAAATGCTCCATGAGCTTTTCATCACAATGCTCCGTGACCCTTGTCATCACAATGCTCCATGCCTTTGTCAGAACAATGCTCCATGACCCTTGTCATCAAATTGTGCCATGCGCTTTTCACCACAATGATCCACAACCTTGTCATCGCTATGCTCCATAAAACTTGTAATCACAATGCTCCATGCACTTCTCATCCAAATACTCTGTCACATGAGATATCACAATGTTCCATCACTAGTCATCACAATCCTCCCTCACCCCTGTCATCACAATGCTACATCCCCTTATCAGCACAATGTTCCAGGACCCCTGACATCACAATGTTCCATAACCCCTGTCATCAAAATGCTTCATGACCCTTTTCATCCCAAAGCTCCATGGCCCCTGGCATCACAATGTTCTATAACCCCTGGCATCAAAATGTTCCATTACACTTTTCATCAAATTGCTGCATGACCCTGTCATCAAAATGCTCCCTGCCCTTCTCATCACAATGCACCACACACTTGTCATCAAAATGCTCCATGACCTTTGTCATCACAAAGCTCCATGACCCTTGGCATCACAATGCTGCATGTCATTGTCATCACAATGCTCCATGAACCCTCTCATCACACTGCTCCATGTCCTTGTCATCACAAAGCTCCATGACACTTGTCATCACAATGCTCGATGCCATTCTCATCACAATGCTCCATGACCTTGTCATTACAATCCTCCATGACCCATGTATCACAGTGTACCGTGCCCTTGTCATGACAAACCGCCATGCCCACTCTCATCACAGTAATCCATGAAACATTTCAGATCAATGCTCAATGCCCTTCTCATCACAATGCTCCATTACCTCTGTCGTAACAATGCTCCATGACACCTGCCATCATAATATTCCACGGCCTTGTCATCACAAGGCTCCATGACCCTTGTCATCACAATGCTCCAAGATCCATGTAATCACAATGCTCCATGCCCTTGTCATCACAAAGCTCCATGACGCATGTCATCAGAATGTTCCATGGTCTTCTCCTCACAATGCTCCATGCCCTTGTCATCACAATGCTCGAAGACTCCAGTAATCACAATGTTCCATTCCCTTTTTCATCAGAATGCTCCATTAGATTTGTCATCACAAGTCTCCATGGTCATCTCCTCACAATGCTCCAAGACCTTGTCATCACCATGCTCCATTCCCTTGTCATCACAATGCTCCATGACCCCTGTCACCACAATACTCCATGAATATTTTCAGCCCAATTCTCTATGACCTTCTCATCACAATGCTCCATGACCAATATCATCACAATGCTCCATGACCACTGTCATCACAACACTCCATGACACCTGACAACACAATGATCCTGGACTCGTCATCACAATGCTCCAAGACCCCTGTAATCACAATGCTCCATGACCCCTGTCATCACAATACTCCATGAACATTTTCAGACCAATGCTCCATGACCTCTGTCATCACAATGCTCCAAACCCTTGTGATCACAATGTTCCATAACACTTGTCCTCACAACGCTCCATGATGCCTGTCATCACAATAATCCATGCCCTTTTCATCACAATGCTCCATGAACTTTGTCATCACAATTCTCAATACACTTGTCATCACAATGCTCCCTGACACTTGTCGTCAGAATGCTCCTTGAACCCTGTCACGAAAAGGCTCCATGCCTTTTTCATCACAAAGCCCCATGCCCTTTTCATCCCAATGCTCCATGCCATTGTCATCAAAATACTCCACAAGCTTGTCATCAGAATGCTCCATGACCCTTGTCATCACAATTCTCCATGCACTTGTCAGCACAATGCTCCCTGACACTTGTCATCACAATGCTCCAAGCCATTGTCATCACAATGCTCCATTACCTTTGTGATCAGAATCCTCAATGGAAGTTTGCATCACAATGCTCCATGCCATTGTCATCACAATGGGCCATTACATATGTCATCACAATGCTCCCTGACACCTCTCTTTACAATACTGCATTACCTGGTCATCACAATGCTCCCTGCCGTTCTCATCACAATGCACCACACCCTTGTCATCAAAATGCTCCATGACCTTTGTCATCACAAAGCTCCATGACCCTTGGCATCACAATGCTCCATGTCATTGTCATCACAATGCTCCATGAACCCTCTCATCACATTGCTCCATGCCCTTGTCATCACAAAGCTCCATGGCACTTGTCATCACAATGCTCGATGCACTTCTCATCACAATGCTCCATGCCCTTGTCATTACAATCCTCCATGACCCATGTATCACATTGTACCGTGCCCTTGTCATCACAATGCGCCATGCCCACTCTCATCACAATAATCCATGAAATATTTCAGACCAATGCTCAATGCACTTCTCATCACAATGCTCCATTACCTCTGTCATAACAAGCTCCATGACCCCTGCCATCACAATGTTCCACGGCCTTGTCATCACAAGGCTCCAGCACCCTTGTCAGCACAATGCTCCAAGACCCATGTAATCACAATGCTCCATGCCCTTGTCATCACAAAGCTCCATGACGCATGTCATCACAATGTTCCATGGCCTTCGCCTCACAATGCTCTATGCCCTTGTCATCACAATGCTTCAAGACCCCCGTAATCACAATGCTCCATGCCCCTTTTCATAAGAATGCTCCATTAGACTTGTCATCACAAGTCTCCATGGTCATCTCATCACAATGCTCCAAGACCTTGTCATCAACATGCTCCATTCCCTTGTCATCACAATGCTCCATGACCCCTGTCATCACAATACTCCATGCACATTTTTAGCCCAATGCTCCATAACCCTTGTCATCACAATGATCCATGCCCTTGTCATCACAATGCTCCATGCACTTGTCAGCACAATGCTCCCTGATCCTTGTCATCACAATGCTCCAAACCATTGTCAGCACAATGCTCCATTACCTTTGTCATCAGAATCCTCCATGACACTTGGCATCACAATGCTCCATGCCATTGTCATCACAATGCTCCATGACCCCTGTCATCACAATGCTCCGTGACTACAGTCATCACAATGCTTCATAACGTTTGTCATCACAACAATCCATGCCCGCGTCATCACAAGGCTCTGTGACCTTTGTAACCACAATGCTCCATGAACTTTTCATTACAATGCTCCGTGACCCTTGTCATCACAATGCTCCATGCCTTTGTCAGAACAATGCTCCATGACCCTTGTCATCAAATTGTGCCATGCGCTTTTCACCTCAATGATCCACAACCTTGTCATCGCTATGCTCCATAAACCTTGTAATCACAATGCTCCATGCACTTCTCATCCAAATACTGTCTCACATGAGATATCACAATGTTCCATCACTAGTCATCACAATCTTCCCTCACCCCTGTTATCACAATGTTCCATGACCCCTGTCATCACAATGCTACATCCCCTTATCAGCACAATGTTCCATGACCCCTGACATCACAATGTTCCATAACCCCTGTCATCAAAATGCTCCATGACCCTTTTCATCCCAAAGCTCCATGACCCTTGGCATCACAATGTTCTATAACCCCTGGCATCAAAATGTTCCATTACACTTTTCATCAAATTGCTGCATGACCCTGTCATCAAAATGCTCCCTGCCCTTCTCATCACGATGCACCACACACTTGTCGTCAAAATGCTCCATGACCTTTGTCATCACAAAGCTCCATGACCCTTGGCATCACAATACTCCATGTCATTGTCATCACAATGCTCCATGAACCCTCTCATCACACTGCTCCATGTCCTTGTCATCACAAAGCTCCATGACACTTGTCATCACAATGCTCGATGCCATTCTCATCACAATGCTCCATGACCTTGTCATTACAATCCTCCATGACCCATGTATCACAGTGTACCGTGCCCTTGTCATGACAAACCGCCATGCCCACTCTCATCACAGTAATCCATGAAACATTTCAGATCAATGCTCAATGCCCTTCTCATCACAATGCTCCTTTACCTCTGTCGTAACAATGCTCCATGACACCTGCCATCATAATATTCCACGGCCTTGTCATCACAAGGCTCCATGACCCTTGTCATCAGAATGCTCCAAGATCCATGTAATCACAATGCTCCATGCCCTTGTCATCACAAAGCTCCATGACGCATGTCATCAGAATGTTCCATGGTCTTCTCCTCACAATGCTCCATGCCCTTGTCATCACAATGCTCGAAGACTCCAGTAATCACAATGTTCCATTCCCTTTTTCATCAGAATGCACCATTAGATTTGTCATCACAAGTCTCCATGGTCATCTCCTCACAATGCTCCAAGACCTTGTCATCACCATGCTCCATTCCCTTGTCATCACAATGCTCCATGACCCCTGTCACCACAATACTCCATGAATATTTTCAGCCCAATTCTCTATGACCTTCTCATCACAATGCTCCATGACCAATATCATCACAATGCTCCATGACCACTGTCATCACAACACTCCATGACACCTGACAACACAATGATCTGGGACACGTCATCACAATGCTCCAAGACCCCTGTAATCACAATGCTCCATGACCCCTGTCATCACAATACTCCATGAACATTTTCAGCCCAATGCTCCAAGACCCTTGTCATCACAATGATCCATGCCCATGTTATCCCAATGTTCCATGACCCATGTATTCACAATGCACCATGACGCTTGTCATCACAGTGCTCCATGACACCTGTCATCACAATGCTCCATGCCTTTGTCAGCAAAATGCTACATGACCTTGTCATTACAATGCTCTATGCACTTGTCATCACAATACTCCATTTCCATTGTCATCACAATCCTCCATGAACTTTGGGATCACATTGCTTCATGCCCTTGTCATCACAATGCTCCATGCTCCTTGAAATCAAAATGATCCATGACCTCTGTCATCACAATGCTCCAAACCCTTGTGATCACAATATTCCATAACACTTGTCCTCACAACGCTCCATGATGCTTGTCATCACAATAATCCATGCCCTTTTCATCACAATGCTCCATGAACTTTGTAATCACAATTCTCAATACACTTGTCATCACAATGCTCCCTGACACTTGTCGTCAGAATGCTCCTTGAACCCTGTCACGAAAAGGCTCCATGCCTTTTTCATCACAAAGCCCCATGCCCTTTTCATCCCAATGCTCCATGCCATTGTCATCAAAATACTCCACAAGCTTGTCATCAGAATGCTCCATGACCCTTGTCATCACAATTCTCCATGCACTTGTCAGCACAATGCTCCCTGACACTTGTCATCACAATGCTCCAAGCCATTGTCATCACAATGCTCCATTACCTTTGTGATCAGAATCCTCAATGGAAGTATGCATCACAATGCTCCATGCCATTGTCATCACAATGGGCCATTACATATGTCATCACAATGCTCCCTGACACCTCTCTTTACAATACTGCATTACCTGGTCATCACAATGCTCCCTGCCGTTCTCATCACAATGCACCACACCCTTGTCATCAAAATGCTCCATGACCTTTGTCATCACAAAGCTCCATGACCCTTGGCATCACAATGCTCCATGTCATTGTCATCACAATGCTCCATGAACCCTCTCATCACATTGCTCCATGCCCTTGTCATCACAAAGCTCTATGGCACTTGTCATCACAATGCTCGATGCCCTTCTCATCACAATGCTCCATGCCCTTGTCATTACAATCCTCCATGACCCATGTATCACAGTGTACCGTGCCCTTGTCATCACAATGCGCCATGCCCACTCTCATCACAATAATCCATGAAATATTTCAGACCAATGCTCAATGCACTTCTCATCACAATGCTCCATTACCTCTGTCATAACAAGCTCCATGACCCCTGCCATCACAATGTTCCACGGCCTTGTCATCACAAGGCTCCATGACCCTTGTCTGCACAATGCTCCAAGATCCATGTAATCACAATGCTCCATGCCCTTGTCATCACAAAGCTCCATGACGCATGTCATCACAATGTTCCATGGCCTTCGCCTCACAATGCTCCATGCCCTTGTCATCACAATGCTTCAAGACCCCCGTAATCACAATGCTCCATGCCCCTTTTCATAAGAATGCTCCATTAGATTTGTCATCACAAGTCTCCATGGTCATCTCCTCACAATGCTCCAAGACCTTGTCATCACCATGCTCCATTCCCTTGTCATCACAATGCTCCATGACCCCTGTCATCACAATTCTCCATGAACATTTTCAGCCCAATTCTCTATGACCTTCTCATCACAATGCTCCATGAACAATATCATCACAATGCTCCATGACCACTGTCATCACAACACTCCATGACACCTGACAACACAATGATCCGGGACTCTTGTCATCACAATGCTCCAAGACCCCTGTAATCACAATGCTCCATGACCCCTGTCATCACAATACTCCATGAACATTTTCAGCCCAATGCTCCATGACCATTGTCATCACAATGATCCATGCCCTTGTCATCCCAATGTTCCATGACACTTGTTTTCACAAGGCTCTGTGACGCTTGTCACCACAGTGCTCCAAGACACCTGTCATCACAATGCTCCATTCCTTTGTCAGCAAAATGCTACATGGCCTTGTCATTACAATGCGCTAGGCGCTTGTCATCACAATACTCCATTACTGTTGTCATCACAATTTCCCATGAACCTTGGGATCACATTGCTTCATGCCCTTGTCATCACAATGCTCCATGCTCCTTGAAATCAAAATGATCCATGACCACTGTCATCACAATGCTCCAAACCCTTGTGATCACAATGTTCCATAACACTTGTCCTCACAACGCTCCATGATGCCTGTCATCAAAATACTCCATGCGCTTTTCATCACAATGTTCCATGACCTTTGTCATCACAATTCTCAATACACTTGTCATCACAATGCTCCCTGACACTTGTCGTCAGCATGCTCCTTGAACGCTGTCACCAAAAGGCTACACGCCTTTTTCATCACAAAGCCCCATGCCGTTTTCATCCCAATGCTCCATGCCATTGTCATCAAAATATTCCACAAGCTTGTCATCAGAAAGCTCCATGACCCTTGTCATCACAATGCTCCCTGCACTTGTCAGAACAATGCTCCCTGACCCTTGTCATCACAATGCTCCAAGCCATTGTCATTCACAATGCTCCATTACCTTTGTCATCAGAATCCTCCATGAAACTTGGCATCACAATGCTCCATGACATTGTCATCACAATGGGCCATTACATATGTCATCACAATGCTCCCTGACACCTATCTTCACAATACTGCATGACCTTTGTCATCACAAAGCTCCATGACCCTTGGCATCACAGTGCTCCATGTCATTGTCATCACAATGCTCCATGAACCCTCTCATCACATTGCTCCATGCCCTTGTCATCACAAAGCTCCATGGCACTTGTCATCACAATGCTCGATGCCCTTCTCATCACAATGCTCCATGCCCTTGTCATTACAATCCTCCATGACCCATGTATCACAGTGTACCGTGCCCTTGTCATCACAATGCGCCATGCCCACTCTCATCACAATAATCCATGAAATATTTCAGACCAATGCTCAATGCACTTCTCATCACAATGCTCCATTACCTCTGTCATAACAAGCTCCATGACCCCTGCCATCACAATGTTCCACGGCCTTGTCATCACAAGGCTCCAGCACCCTTGTCAGCACAATGCTCCAAGACCCATGTAATCACAATGCTCCATGCCCTTGTCATCATAAAGCTCCATGACGCATGTCATCACAATGTTCCATGGCCTTCGCCTCACAATGCTCCATGCCCTTGTCATCGCAATGCTTCAAGAACCCCGTAATCACAATGCTCCATGCCCCTTTTCATAAGAATGCTCCATTAGACTTGTCATCACAAGTCTCCATGGTCATCTCATCACAATGCTCCAAGACCTTGTCATCAACCTACTCCATTCCCTTGTCATCACAATGCTCCATGACCCCTGTCATCACAATACTCCATGCACATTTTTAGCCCAATGCTCCATGACCCTTGTCATCACAATGATCCATGTCCTTGTCATCACAATGCTCCATGAACTTGTCAGCACAATGCTCCCTGATCCTTGTCATCACAATGCTCCACACCATTGTCACCACAATGCTCCATTACCTTTGTCATCAGAATCCTCCATGACACTTGGCATCACAATGCTCCATGCCATTGTCATCATAATGCTCCATGACCCCTGTAATCACAATGCTCCGTGACTACTGTCATCACAATGCTTCATAACGTTTGTCATCACAACAATCCATGCCCGCGTCATCACAAGGCTCTGTGACCTTTGTAACCACAATGCTCCGTGACCCTTGTCATCACAATGCTCCATGCCTTTGTCAGAACATTGCTCCATGACCCTTGTCATCAAATTGTGCCATGCGCTTTTCACCACAATGATCCACAACCTTGTCATCGCTATGCTCCATAAACCTTGTAATCACAATGCTCCATGCACTTCTCATCCAAATACTGTCTCACATGAGATATCACAATGTTCCATCACTAGTCATCACAATCCTCCCTCACCCCTGTTATCACAATGTTCCATGACCCCTGTCATCACAATGCTACATCCCCTTATCAGCACAATGTTCCATGACCCCTGACATCACAATGTTCCATAACCCCTGTCATCAAAATGCTCCATGACCCTTTTCATCCCAAAGCTCCATGACCCCTGGCATCACAATGTTCTATAACCCCTGGCATCAAAATGTTCCATTACACTTTTCATCAAATTGCTGCATGACCCTGTCATCAAAATGCTTCCTGCCCTTCTCATCACAATGCACCACACACTTGTCATCAAAATGCTCCATGACCTTTGTCATCACAAAGCTCCATGACACTTGGCATCACAATGCTCCATGTCAATGTCATCACAATGCTCCATGAACCCTCTCATCACATTGCTCCATGTCCTTGTCATCACAAAGCTCCATGACACTTGTCATCACAATGCTCGATGCCCTTCTCATCACAATGCTCCATGACCTTGTCATTACAATCCTCCATGACCCATGTATCACAGTGTACCGTGCCCTTGTCATGACAAACCGCCATGCCCACTCTCATCACAGTAATCCATGAAACATTTCAGATCAATGCTCAATGCCCTTCTCATCACAATGCTCCGTTACCTCTGTCGTAACAATGCTCCATGACACCTGCCATCATAATATTCCACGGCCTTGTCATCACAAGGCTCCATGACTCTTGTCATCACAATGCTCCAAGATCCATGTAATCACAATGCTCCATGCCCTTGTCATCACAAAGCTCCATGACGCATGTCATCAGAATGTTCCATGGTCTTCTCCTCACAATGCTCCATGCTCTTGTCATCACAATGCTCGAAGACTCCAGTAATCACAATGTTCCATTCCCTTTTTCATCAGAATGCTCCATTAGATTTGTCATCACAAGTCTCCATGGTCATCTCCTCACAATGCTCCAAGACCTTGTCATCACCATGCTCCATTCCCTTGTCATCACAATGCTCCATGACCCCTGTCACCACAATACTCCATGAATATTTTCAGCCCAATTCTCTATGACCTTCTCATCACAATGCTCCATGACCAATATCATCACAATGCTCCATGACCCTTGTCATCACAATGATCCATGCCCTTGTCATCCCAATGTTCCATGACACTTGTTTTCACAAGGCTCTGTGACGCTTGTCACCACAGTGCTCCATGACACCTGTCATCACAATGGTCCATTCCTTTGTCAGCAAAATGCTACATGGCCTTGTCATTACAATGCGCTAGGCGCTTGTCATCACAATACTCCATTACTGTTCTCATCACAATTTCCCATGAACCTTGGGATCACATTGCTTCATGCCCTTGTCATCACAATGCTCCATGCTCCTTGAAATCAAAATGATCCATGACCTCTGTCATCACAATGCTCAAAACCCTTGTGATCACAATGTTCCATAACACTTGTCCTCACAACGCTCCATGATGCCTGTCATCACAGTACTCCATGCCCTTTTCATCACAATGTTCCATGACCTTTGTCATCACAATTCTCAATACACTTATCATCACAATGCTCCCTGACACTTGTCGTCAGCATGCTCCATGAAACCTGTCACCAAAAGGCTACACGCCTTTTTCATCACAAAGCCCCATGCCGTTTTCATCCCAATGCTCCATGCCATTGTCATCAAAATATTCCACAAGCTTGTCATCAGAAAGCTCCATGACCCTTGTCATCACAATGCTCCCTGCACTTGTCAGAACAATGCTCCCTGACCCTTGTCATCACAATGCTCCAAGCCATTGTCATTCACAATGCTCCATTACCTTTGTCATCAGAATCCTCCATGAAACTTGGCATCACAATGCTCCATGACATTGTCATCACAATGGGCCATTACATATGTCATCACAATGCTCCCTGACACCTATCTTCACAATACTGCATGACCTTTGTCATCACAAAGCTCCATGACCCTTGGCATCACAGTGCTCCATGTCATTGTCATCACAATGCTCCATGAACCCTCTCATCACATTGCTCCATGCCCTTGTCATCACAAAGCTCCATGGCACTTGTCATCACAATGCTCGATGCCCTTCTCATCACAATGCTCCATGCCCTTGTCATTACAATCCTCCATGACCCATGTATCACAGTGTACCGTGCCCTTGTCATCACAATGCGCCATGCCCACTCTCATCACAATAATCCATGAAATATTTCAGACCAATGCTCAATGCACTTCTCATCACAATGCTCCATTACCTCTGTCATAACAAGCTCCATGACCCCTGCCATCACAATGTTCCACGGCCTTGTCATCACAAGGCTCCAGCACCCTTGTCAGCACAATGCTCCAAGACCCATGTAATCACAATGCTCCATGCCCTTGTCATCACAAAGCTCCATGACGCATGTCATCACAATGTTCCATGGCCTTCGCCTCACAATGCTCCATGCCCTTGTCATCACAATGCTTCAAGACCCCCGTAATCACAATGCTCCATGCCCCTTTTCATAAGAATGCTCCATTAGACTTGTCATCACAAGTCTCCATGGTCATCTCATCACAATGCTCCAAGACCTTGTCATCAACATGCTCCATTCCCTTGTCATCACAATGCTCCATGACCCCTGTCATCACAATACTCCATGCACATTTTTAGCCCAATGCTCCATGACCCTTGTCATCACAATGACCCATGCCCTTGTCATCACAATGCTCCATGCACTTGTCAACACAATGCTACCTGATCCTTGTCATCACAATGCTCCAAACCATTGTCACCACAATGCTCCATTACCTTTTTCATCAGAATCCTCCATGACACTTGGCATCACAATGCTCCATGCCATTGTCATCACAATGCTCCATGACCCCTGTCATCACAATGCTCCGTGACTACAGTCATCACAATGCTTCATAACGTTTGTCATCACAACAATCCATGCCCGCATCATCACAAGGCTCTGTGACCTTTGTAACCACAATGCTCCGTGACCCTTGTCATCACAATGCTCCATGCCTTTGTCAGAACAATGCTCCATGACCCATGTCATCAAATTGTGCCATGCGCTTTTCACCACAATGATCCACAACCTTGTCATCGCTATGCTCCATAAACCTTGTAATCACAATGCTCCATGCACTTCTCATCCAAATACTGTCTCACATGAGATATCACAATATTCCATCACTAGTCATCACAATCCTCCCTCACCCCTGTTATCACAATGTTCCATGACCCCTGTCATCACAATGCTACATCCCCTTATCAGCACAATGTTCCATGACCCCTGACATCACAATGTTCCATAACCCCTGTCATCAAAATGCTCCATGACCCTTTTCATCCCAAAGCTCCATGACCCCTGGCATCACAATGTTCTATAACCCCTGGCATCAAAATGTTCCATTACAATTTTCATCAAATTGCTTCATGACCCTGTCATCAAAATGCTCCCTGCCCTTCTCATCACAATACACCACACACTTGTCATCAAAATGCTCCATGACCTTTGTCATCACAAAGCTCCATGACCCTTGGCATCACAATGCTCCATGTCATTGTCATCACAATGCTCCATGAACCCTCTCATCACATTGCTCCATGTCCTTGTCATCACAAAGCTCCATGACACTTGTCATCACAATGCTCGATGCCATTCTCATCACAATGCTCCATGCCCTTGTCATTACAATCCTCCATGACCCATGTATCACAGTGTACCGTGCCCTTGTCATGACAAACCGCCATGCCCACTCTCATCACAGTAATCCATGAAACATTTCAGATCAATGCTCAATGCACTTCTCATCACAATGCTCCGTTACCTCTGTCGTAACAATGCTCCATGACACCTGCCATCATAATATTCCACGGCCTTGTCATCACAAGGCTCCATGACCCTTGTCATCACAATGCTCCAAGATCCATGTAATCACAATGCTCCATGCCCTTGTCATCACAAAGCTCCATGACGCATGTCATCAGAATGTTCCATGGTCTTCTCCTCACAATGCTCCATGCCCTTGTCATCACAATGCTCGAAGACTCCAGTAATCACAATGTTCCATTCCCTTTTTCATCAGAATGCTCCATTAGATTTGTCATCACAAGTCTCCATGGACATCTCCTCAAAATGCTCCAAGACCTTGTCATCACCATGCTCCATTCCCTTGTCATCACAATGCTCCATGACCCCTGTCACCACAATACTCCATGCCCTTTTCATCACAATGCTCCATGACCTTTGTCATCACAATTCTCAATACACTTGTCATCACAATGCTCCCTGACACTTGTCGTCAGAATGCTCCTTGAACCCTGTCACGAAAAGGCTCCATGCCTTTTTCATCACAAAGCCCCATGCCCTTTTCATCCCAATGCTCCATGCCATTGTCATCAAAATACTCCACAATCTTGTCATCAGAATGCTCCATGACCCTTGTCATCACAATTCTCCATGCACTTGTCAGCACAATGCTCCCTGACACTTGTCATCACAATGCTCCAAGCCATTGTCATCACAATGCTCCATGACCCCTGTCATCACAATACTCCATGAACATTTTCAGCCCAATGCTCCATGACACTTGTCATCACAATGATCCATGCCCATGTTATCCCAATGTTCCATGACCCATGTATTCACAATGCACCATGACGCTTGTCATCACAGTGCTCCATGACACCTGTCATCACAATGCTCCATGCCTTTGTCAGCAAAATGCTACATGACCTTGTCATTACAATGCTCTATGCACTTGTCATCACAATACTCCATTTCCATTGTCATCACAATCCTCCATGAACTTTGGGATCACATTGCTTCATGCCCTTGTCATCACAATGCTCCATGCTCCTTGAAATCAAAATGATCCATGACCTCTGTCATCACAATGCTCCAAACCCTTGTGATCACAATGTTCCATAACACTTGTCCTCACAACGCTCCATGATGCCTGTCATCACAATAATCCATGCCCTTTTCATCACAATGCTCCATGAACTTTGTCATCACAATTCTCAATACACTTGTCATCACAATGCTCCCTGACACTTGTCGTCAGAATGCTCCTTGAACCCTGTCACGAAAAGGCTCCATGCCTTTTTCATCACAAAGCCCCATGCCCTTTTCATCTCAATGCTCCATGCCATTGTCATCAAAATACTCCAGAAGATTGTCATCAGAATGCTCCATGACCCTTGTCATCACAATTCTCCATGCACTTGTCAGCACAATGCTCCCTGACACTTGTCATCACAATGCTCCAAGCCATTGTCATCACAATGCTCCATTACCTTTGTGATCAGAATCCTCAATGGAAGTTTGCATCACAATGCTCCATGCCATTGTCATCACAATGGGCCATTACATATGTCATCACAATGCTCCCTGACACCTCTCTTTACAATACTGCATTACCTGGTCATCACAATGCTCCCTGCCGTTCTCATCACAATGCACCACACCCTTGTCATCAAAATGCTCCATGACCTTTGTCATCACAAACTCCATGACCCTTGTCATCACAATGCTCCATGTCATTGTCATCACAATGCTCCATGAACCCTCTCATCACATTGCTCCATGCCCTTGTCATCACAAAGCTCCATGGCACTTGTCATCACAATGCTCGATGCCCTTCTCATCACAATGCTCCATGCCCTTGTCATTACAATCCTCCATGACCCATGTATCACAGTGTACCGTGCCCTTGTCATCACAATGCGCCATGCCCACTCTCATCACAATAATCCATGAAATATTTCAGACCAATGCTCAATGCACTTCTCATCACAATGCTCCATTACCTCTGTCATAACAAGCTCCATGACCCCTGCCATCACAATGTTCCACGGCCTTGTCATCACAAGGCTCCAGGACCCTTGTCAGCACAATGCTCCAAGACCCATGTAATCACAATGCTCCATGCCCTTGTCATCAAAAAGCTCCATGACGCATGTCATCACAATGTTCCATGGCCTTCACCTCACAATGCTCCATGCCCTTGTCATCACAATGCTTCAAGACCCCCGTAATCACAATGCTCCATGCCCCTTTTCATAAGAATGCTCCATTAGACTTGTCATCACAAGTCTCCATGGTCATCTCATCACAATGCTCCAAGACTTTGTCATCAACATGCTCCATTCCCTTGTCATCACAATGCTCCATGACCCCTGTCATCACAATACTCCATGCACATTTTTAGCCCAATGCTCCATGACCCTTGTCATCACAATGATCCATGCCCTTGTCATCACAATGTTCCATGCACTTGTCAGCACAATGCTCCCTGATCCTTGTCATCACAATGCTCCAAACCATTGTCACCAAAATGCTCCATTACCTTTGTCATCAGAATCCTCCATGACACTTGGCATCACAATGCTCCATGCCATTGTCATCACAATGCTCCATGACCCCTGTCATTACAATGATCCGTGACTACAGTCATCATAATGCTTCATAACGTTTGTCATCGCAACAATCCATGCCCGTGTCATCACAAGGCTCTGTGACCTTTGTAACCAAAATGCTCCATGAACTTTTCATCACAATGCTCCGTGACCCTTGTCATCACAATGCTCCATGCCTTTGTCAGAACAATGCTCCATGACCCTTGTCATCAAATTGTGCCATGCGCTTTTCACCACAATGATCCACAACCTTTTCATCGCTATGCTCCATAAACCTTGTAATCACAATGCTCCATGCACTTCTCATCCAAATACTCTCTCACATGATATATCACAATGTTCCATCACTAGTCATCACAATCCTCCCTCACCCCTGTTATCACAATGTTCCATGACCCCTGTCATCACAATGCTACATCCCCTTATCAGCACAATGTTCCATGACCCCTGACATCACAATGTTCCATAACCCCTGTCATCAAAATGCTCCATGACACTTTTCATCCCAAAGCTCCATGACCCCTGGCATCACAATGTTCTATAACCCCTGGCATCAAAATGTTCCATTACACTTTTCATCAAATTGCTGCATGACCCTGTCATCAAAATGCTCCCTGACCTTCTCATCACAATGCACCACACACTTGTCATCAAAATGCTCCATGACCTCTGTCATCACAAAGCTCCATGACCCTTGGCATCACAATTCTCCATGTCATTGTCATCACAATGCTCCATGAACCCTCTCATCACACTGATCCATGTCCTTGTCATCACAAAGCTCCATGACACTTGTCATCACAATGCTCGATGCCATTCTCATCACAATGCTCCATGCCCTTGTCATTACAATCCTCCATGACCCATGTATCACAGTGTACCGTGCCCTTGCAATGACAAACCGCCATGCCCACTCTCATCACAGTAATCCATGAAACATTTCAGATCAATGCTCAATGCCCTTCTCATCACAATGCTCCGTTACCTCTGTCGTAACGATGCTCCATGACACCTGCCATCATAATATTCCACGGCCTTGTCATCACAAGGCTCCATGACCCTTGTCATCACAATGCTCCAAGATCCATGTAATCACAATGCTCCATGCCCTTGTCATCACAAAGCTCCATGACGCATGTCATCAGAATGTTCCATGGTCTTCTCCTCACAATGCTCCATGCCCTTGTCATCACAATGCTCGAAGACTCCAGTAATCACAATGTTCCTTTCCCTTTTTCATCAGAATGCTCCATTAGATTTGTCATCACAAGTCTCCATGGTCATCTCCTCACAATGCTCCAAGACCTTGTCATCACCATGCTCCATTCCCTTGTCATCACAATGCTCCATGACCCCTGTCACCACAATACTCCATGAATATTTTCAGCCCAATTCTCTATGACCTTCTCATCACAATGCTCCATGACCAATATCATCACAATGCTCCATGACCACTGTCATCACAACACTCCATGACACCTGACAACACAATGATCCGGGACTCGTCATCACAATGCTCCAAGACCCCTGTAATCACAATGCTCCATGACCCCTGTCATCACAATACTCCATGAACATTTTCAGCCCAATGCTCCATGACCCTTGTCATCACAATGATCCATGCCCATGTTATCCCAGTGTTCCATGACCCATGTATTCACAATGCACCATGACGCTTGTCATCACAGTGCTCCATGACACCTGTCATCACAATGCTCCATGCCTTTGTCAGCAAAATGCTACATGACCTTGTCATTACAATGCTCTATGCACTTGTCATCACAATACTCCATTTCCATTGTCATCACAATCCTCCATGAACTTTGGGATCACATTGCTTCATGCCCTTGTCATCACAATGCTCCATGCTCCTTGAAATCAAAATGATCCATGACCTCTGTCATCACAATGCTCCAAACCCTTGTGATCACAATGTTCCATAACACTTGTCCTCACAACGCTCCATGATGCCTGTCATCACAATAATCCATGCCCTTTTCATCACAATGCTCCATGAACTTTGTCATCACAATTCTCAATACACTTGTCATCACAATGCTCCCTGACACTTGTCGTCAGAATGCTCCTTGAACCCTGTCACGAAAAGGCTCCATGCCTTTTTCATCACAAAGCCCCATGCCCTTTTCATCCCAATGCTCCATGCCATTGTCATCAAAATACTCCACAAGCTTGTCATCAGAATGCTCCATGACCCTTGTCATCACAATTCTCCATGCACTTATCAGCACGATGCTCCCTGACACTTGTCATCACAATGCTCCAAGCCATTGTCATCACAATGCTCCATTACCTTTGTGATCAGAATCCTCAATGGAAGTTTGCATCACAATGCTCCATGCCATTGTCATCACAATGGGCCATTACATATGTCATCACAATGCTCCCTGACACCTCTCTTTACAATACTGCATTACCTGGTCATCACAATGCTCCCTGCCGTTCTCATCACAATGCACCACACCCTTGTCATCAAAATGCTCCATGACCTTTGTCATCGCAAAGCTCCATGACCCTTGGCATCACAATGCTCCATGTCATTGTCATCACAATGCTCCATGAACCCTCTCATCACATTGCTCCATGCCCTTGTCATCACAAAGCTCCATGGCACTTGTATCACAGTGTACCGTGCCCTTGTCATCACAATGCGCCATGCCCACTCTCATCACAATAATCCATGAAATATTTCAGACCAATGCTCAATGCACTTCTCATCACAATGCTCCATTACCTCTGTCATAACAAGCTCCATGACCCCTGCCATCACAATGTTCCACGGCCTTGTCATCACAAGGCTCCAGCACCCTTGTCAGCACAATGCTCCAAGACCCATGTAATCACAATGCTCCATGCCCTTGTCATCACAAAGCTCCATGACGCATGTCATCACAATGTTCCATGGCCTTCGCCTCACAGTGCTCCATGCCCTTGTCATCACAGTGCTTCAAGAACCCCGTAATCACAATGCTCCATGCCCCTTTTCATAAGAATGCTCCATTAGACTTGTCATCACAAGTCTCCATGGTCATCTCATCACAATGCTCCAAGACCTTGTCATCAACATGCTCCATTCCCTTGTCATCACAATGCTCCATGACCCCTGTCATCACAATACTCCATGCACATTTTTAGCCCAATGCTCCATGACCCTTGTCATCACAATGATCCATGTCCTTGTCATCACAATGCTCCATGCACTTGTCAGCACAATGCTCCCTGATCCTTGTCATCACAATGCTCCAAACCATTGTCACCACAATGCTCCATTACCTTTGTCATCAGAATCCTCCATGACACTTGGCATCACAATGCTCCATGCCATTGTCATCACAATGCTCCATGACCCCTGTCATCACAATGCTCCGTGACTACAGTCATCACAATGCTTCATAACGTTTGTCATCACAACAATCCATGCCCGCGTCATCACAAGGCTCTGTGACCTTTGTAACCACAATGCTCCGTGACCCTTGTCATCACAATGCTCCATGCCTTTGTCAGGACATTGCTCCATGACCCTTGTCATCAAATTGTGCCATGCGCTTTTCACCACAATGATCCACAACCTTGTCATCGCTATGCTCCATAAACCTTGTAATCACAATGCTCCATGCACTTCTCATCCAAATACTGTCTCACATGAGATATCACAATGTTCCATCACTAGTCATCACAATCCTCCCTCACCCCTGTTATCACAATGTTCCATGACCCCTGTCATCACAATGCTACATCCCCTTATCAGCACAATGTTCCATGACCCCTGACATCACAATGTTCCATAACCCCTGTCATCAAAATGCTCCATGACCCTTTTCATCCCAAAGCTCCATGACCCCTGGCATCACAATGTTCTATAACCCCTGGCATCAAAATGTTCCATTACACTTTTCATCAAATTGCTGCATGACCCTGTCATCAAAATGCTCCCTGCCCTTCTCATCACAATGCACCACACACTTGTCATCAAAATGCTCCATGACCTCTGTCATCACAAAGCTCCATGACCCTTGGCATCACAATGCTCCATGTCATTGTCATCACAATGCTCCATGAACCCTCTCATCACATTGCTCCATGTCCTTGTCATCACAAAGCTCCATGACACTTGTCATCACAATGCTCGATGCCATTCTCATCACAATGCTCCATGACCTTGTCATTACAATCCTCCATGACCCATGTATCACAGTGTACCGTGCCCTTGTCATGACAAACCGCCATGCCCACTCTCATCACAGTAATCCATGAAACATTTCAGATCAATGCTCAATGCCCTTCTCATCACAATGCTCCGTTACCTCTGTCGTAACAATGCTCCATGACACCTGCCATCATAATATTCCACGGCCTTGTCATCATAAGGCTCCATGACCCTTGTCATCACAATGCTCCAAGATCCATGTAATCACAATGCTCCATGCCCTTGTCATCACAAAGCTCCATGACGCATGTCATCAGAATGTTCCAT
This sequence comes from Mesoplodon densirostris, assembly GCF_025265405.1. Lineage (NCBI taxonomy): Eukaryota > Metazoa > Chordata > Mammalia > Artiodactyla > Ziphiidae > Mesoplodon > Mesoplodon densirostris. The sequence continues at coordinate 6,938,842 of NW_026778195.1, read as the reverse complement.
GGTCTTCACCTCACAATGCTCCATGCCCTTGTCATCACAATGCTCGAAGACTCCAGTAATCACAATGTTCCATTCCCTTTTTCATCAGAATGCTCCATTAGATTTGTCATCACAAGTCTCCATGGTCATCTCCTCACAATGCTCCAAGACCTTGTCATCACCATGCTCCATTCCCTTGTCATCACAATGCTCCATGACCCCTGTCACCACAATACTCCATGCCCTTTTCATCACAATGCTCCATGACCTTTGTCATCACAATTCTCAATAAACTTGTCATCACAATGCTCCCTGACACTTGTCGTCAGAATGCTCCTTGAACCCTGTCACGATAAGGCTCCATGCCTTTTTCATCACAAAGCCCCATGCCCTTTTCTTCCCAATGCTCCATGCCATTGTCATCAAAATACTCCACAATCTTGTCTTCAGAATGCTCCATGACCCTTGTCATCACAATTCTCCATCACTTGTCAGCACAATGCTCCCTGACACTTGTCATCACAATGCTCCAAGCCATTGTCATCACAAGGCTCCATTACCTTTGTGATCAGAATCCTCAATGGAAGTTTGCATCACAATGCTCCATGCCATTGTCATCACAATGGGCCATTACATATGTCATCACAATGCTCCCTGACAACTCTCTTTACAATACTGCATTACCTGCTCATCACAATACTCCCTGCCGTTCTCATCACAATGCACCACACCCTTGTCATCAAAATTCTCCATGACCTTTGTCATCACAAAGCTCCATGACCCTTGGCATCACAATGCTCCATGTCATTGTCATCACAATGCTCCATGAACCCTCTCATCACATTGCTCCATGCCCTTGTCATCACAAAGCTCCATGGCACTTGTCATCACAATGCTCGATGCCCTTCTCATCACAATGCTCCATGCCCTTGTCATTACAATCCTCCATGACCCATGTATCACAGTGTACCGTGCCCTTGTCATCACAATGCGCCACGCCCACTCTCATCACAATAATCCATGAAATATTTCAGACCAATGCTCAATGCACTTCTCATCACAATGCTCCATTACCTCTGTCATAACAAGCTCCATGACCCCTGCCATCACAATGTTCCACGGCCTTGTCATCACAAGGCTCCAGGACCCTTGTCAGCACAATGCTCCAAGACCCATGTAATCACAATGCTCCATGCCCTTGTCATCACAAAGCTCCATGACGCATGTCATCACAATGTTCCATGGCCTTCGCCTCACAATGCTCCATGCCCTTGTCATCACAATGTTTCAAGACCCCCGTAATCACAATGCTCCATGCCCCTTTTCATAAGAATGCTCCATTAGACTTGTCATCACAAGTCTCCATGGTCATCTCATCACAATGCTCCAAGACCTTGTCATCAACATGCTCCATTCCCTTGTCATCACAATGCTCCATGACCCCTGTCATCACAATACACCATGCACATTTTTGGCCCAATGCTCCATGACCCTTGTCATCACAATGATCCATGTCCTTGTCATCACAATGCTCCATGCACTTGTCAGCACAATGCTCCCTGATCCTTGTCATCACAATGCTCCAAACCATTGTCACCACAATGCTCCATTACCTTTGTCATCAGAATCCTCCATGACACTTGGCATCACAATGCTCCATGCACTTGTCAGCACAATGCTCCATGACCCCTGTCATCACAATGCTCCGTGACTACAGTCATCACAATGCTTCATAAAGTTTGTCATCACAACAATCCATGCCCGCGTCATCACAAGGCTCTGTGACCTTTGTAACCAAAATGCTCCATGAATATTTCATCACAATGCTACGTGACCCTTGTCATCACAATGCTCCATGCCTTCGTCAGAACAATGCTCCATGACCCTTGTCATCAAAATGTGCCATGCGCTTTTCACCACAATGATCCACAACCTTGTCATCGCTATGCTCCATAAACCTTGTAATCACAATGCTCCATGCACTTCTCATCCAAATACTCTCTCACATGAGATATCACAATGTTCCATCACTAGTCATCACAATCCTCCCTCACCCCTGTTATCACAATGTTCCATGACCCCTGTCATCACAATGCTACATCCCCTTATCAGCACAATGATCCATGACCCCTGACATCACAATGTTCCATAACCCCTGTCATCAAAATGCTCCATGACCCTTTTCATCCCAAAGCTCCATGACCCCTGGCATCACAATGTTCTATAACCCCTGGCATCAAAATGTTCCATTACACTTTTCATCAAATTGCTGCATGACCCTGTCATCAAAATGCTCCCTGCCCTTCTCATCACAATGCACCACACACTTGTCATCAAAATGCTCCATGACCTCTGTCATCACAAAGCTCCATGACCCTTGGCATCACAATGCTCCATGTCATTGTCATCACAATGCTCCATGAACCCTCTCATCACATTGCTCCATGTTCTTGTCATCACAAAGCTCCATGACACTTGTCATCACAATGCTCGATGCCATTCTCATCACAATGCTCCATGACCTTGTCATTACAATCCTCCATGACCCATGTATCACAGTGTACCGTGCCCTTGTCATGACAAACCGCCATGCCCACTCTCATCACAGTAATCCATGAAACATTTCAGATCAATGCTCAATGCCCTTCTCATCACAATGCTCCGTTACCTCTGTCGTAACAATGCTCCATGACACCTGCCATCATAATATTCCACGGCCTTGTCATCACAAGGCTCCATGACCCTTGTCATCACAATGCTCCAAGATCCATGTAATCACAATGCTCCATGCCCTTGTCATCACAAAGCTCCATGATGCATGTCATCAGAATGTTCCATGGTCTTCTCCTCACAATGCTCCATGCCTTTGTCATCACAATGCTCGAAGACTCCAGTAATCACAATGTTCCATTCCCTTTTTCATCAGAATGCTCCATTAGATTTGTCATCACAAGTCTCCATGGTCATCTCCTCACAATGCTCCAAGACCTTGTCATCACCATGCTCCATTCCCTTGTCATCACAATGCTCCATGACCCCTGTCACCACAATACTCCATGAATATTTTCAGCCCAATTCTCTATGACCTTCTCATCACAATGCTCCATGACCAATATCATCACAATGCTCCATGACCACTGTCATCACAACACTCCATGACACCTGACAACACAATGATCCGGGACTCTTGTCATCACAATGCTCCAAGACCCCTGTAATCACAATGCTCCATGACCCCTGTCATCACAATACTCCATGAACATTTTCAGCCCAATGCTCCATGACACTTGTCATCACAATGATCCATGCCCATGTTATCCCAATGTTCCATGACCCATGTATTCACAATGCACCATGACGCTTGTCATCACAGTGCTCCATGACACCTGTCATCACAATGCTCCATGCCTTTGTCAGCAAAATGCTACATGACCTTGTCATTACAATGCTCTATGCACTTGTCATCACAATACTCCATTTCCATTGTCATCAAAATCCTCCATGAACTTTGGGATCACATTGCTTCATGCCCTTGTCATCACAATGCTCCATGCTCCTTGAAATCAAAATGATCCATGACCTCTGTCATCACAATGCTCTAAACCCTTGTGATCACAATGTTCCATAACACTTGTCATCACAACGCTCCATGATGCCTGTAATCACAATAATCCAAGCCCTTTTCATCACAATGCTCCATGAACTTTGTCATCACAATTCTCAATACACTTGTCATCACAATGCTCCCTGACACTTGTCGTCAGAATGCTCCTTGAACCCTGTCACGAAAAGGCTCCATGCCTTTTTCATCACAAAGCCCCATGCCCTTTTCATCCCAATGCTCCATGCCATTGTCATCAAAATACTCCACAAGCTTGTCATCAGAATGCTCCATGAGCATTGTCATCACAATTCTCCATGCACTTGTCAGCACAATGCTCCCTGACACTTGTCATCACAATGCTCCAAGCCATTGTCATCACAATGCTCCATTACCTTTGTGATCAGAATCCTCAATGGAAGTTTGCATCACAATGCTCCATGCCATTGTCATCACAATGGGCCATTACATATGTCATCACAATGCTCCCTGACACCTCTCTTTACAATACTGCATTACCTGGTCATCACAATGCTCCCTGCCGTTCTCATCACAATGCACCACACCCTTGTCATCAAAATGCTCCATGACCTTTGTCATCACAAAGCTCCATGACCCTTGGCATCACAATGCTCCATGTCATTGTCATCACATTGCTCCATGCCCTTGTCATCACAAAGCTCCATGGCACTTGTCATCACAATGCTCGATGCCCTTCTCATCACAATGCTCCATGCCCTTGTCATTACAATCCTCCATGACCCATGTATCACAGTGTACCGTGCCCTTGTCATCACAATGCGCCATGCCCACTCTCATCACAATAATCCATGAAATATTTCAGACCAATGCTCAATGCACTTCTCATCACAATGCTCCATTACCTCTGTCATAACAAGCTCCATGACCCCTGCCATCACAATGTTCCACGGCCTTGTCATCACAAGGCTCCAGCACCCTTGTCAGCACAATGCTCCAAGACCCATGTAATCACAATGCTCCATGCCCCTTTTCATAAGAATGCTCCATTAGACTTGTCATCACAAGTCTCCATGGTCATCTCATCACAATGCTCCAAGACCTTGTCATCAACATGCTCCATTCCCTTGTCATCACAATGCTCCATGACCCCTGTCATCACAATACTCCATGCACATTTTTAGCCCAATGCTCCATGACCCTTGTCATCACAATGATCCATGCCCTTGTCATCACAATGCTCCATGCACTTGTCAGCACAATGCTCCCTGATCCTTGTCATCAAAATGCTCCAAACCATTGTCACCACAATGCTCCATTACCTTTGTCATCAGAATACTCCATGACACTTGGCATCACAATGCTCCATGCCATTGTCATCACAATGCTCCATGACCCCTGTCATCACAATGCTCCGTGACTACAGTCATCACAATGCTTCATAACGTTTGTCATCACAACAATCCATGCCCGCGTCATCACAAGGCTCTGTGACCTTTGTAACCACAATGCTCCATGAACTTTTCATCACAATGCTCCGTGACCCTTGTCATCACAATGCTCCATGCCTTTGTCAGAACAATGCTCCATGACCCTTGTCATCAAATTGTGCCATGCGCTTTTCACCACAATGATCCACAACCTTGTCATCGCTATGCTCCATAAACCTTGTAATCACAATGCTCCATGCACTTCTCATCCAAATACTGTCTCACATGAGACATCACAATGTTCCATCACTAGTCATCACAATCCTCCCTCAACCCTGTTATCACAATGTTCCATGACCCCTGTCATCACAATGCTACATCCCCTTATCAGCACAATGTTCCATGACCCCTGACATCACAATGTTCCATAACCCCTGTCATCAAAATGCTCCATGACCCTTTTCATCCCAAAGCTCCATGACCCCTGGCATCACAATGTTCTATAATCCCTGGCATCAAAATGTTCCATTACAATTTTCATCAAATTTCTGCATGACCCTGTCATCAAAATGCTCCCTGCCCTTCTCATCACAATGCACCACACACTTGTCATCAAAATGCTCCATGACCTCTGTCATCACAAAGCTCCATGACCCTTGGCATCACAATGCTCCATGTCATTGTCATCACAATGCTCCATGAACCCTCTCATCACATTGCTCCATGTCCTTGTCATCACAAAGCTCCATGACATTTGTCATCACAATGCTCGATGCCATTCTCATCACAATGCTCCATGCCCTTGTCATTACAATCCTCCATGACCCATGTATCACAGTGTACCGTGCCCTTGTCATGACAAACCGCCATGCCCACTCTCATCACAGTAATCCATGAAACATTTCAGATCAATGCTCAATGCCCTGCTCATCACAATGCTCCGTTACCTCTGTCGTAACGATGCTCCATGACACCTGCCAACATAATATTCCACGGCCTTGTCATCACAAGGCTCCATGACCCTTGTCATCACAATGCTCCAAGATCCATGTAATCACAATGCTCCATGCCCTTGTCATCACAAAGCTCCATGACGCATGTCATCAGAATGTTCCATGGTCTTCTCCTCACAATGCTCCATGCCCTTGTCATCACAATGCTTGAAGACTCCAGTAATCACAATGTTCCATTCCCTTTTTCATCAGAATGCTCCATTAGATTTGTCATCACAAGTCTCCATGGACATCTCCTCACAATGCTCCAAGACCTTGTCATCACCATGCTCCATTCCCTTGTCATCACAATGCTCCATGACCCCTGTCACCACAATACTCCATGCCCTTTTCATCACAATGCTCCATGATCTTTGTCATCACAATTCTCAATACACTTGTCATCACAATGCTCCCTGACACTTGTCGTCAGAATGCTCCTTGAACCCTGTCACGAAAAGGCTCCATGCCTTTTTCATCACAAAGCCCCATGCCCTTTTCATCCCAATGCTCCATGCCATTGTCATCAAAATACTCCACAAGCTAGTCATCAGAATGCTCCATGACCCTTGTCATCACAATTCTCCATGCATTGTCAGCACAATGCTCCCTGACACTTGTCATCACAATGCTCCAAGCCATTGTCATCACAATGCTCCATGACCCCTGTCATCACAATACTCCATGAACATTTTCAGCCCAATTCTCTATGACCTTCTCATCACAATGCTCCATGACCAATATCATCACAGTGCTCCATGACCACTGTCATCACAACACTCCATGACACTTGACAACACAATGATCCGGGACACGTCATCACAATGCTCCAAGACCCCTGTAATCACAATGCTCCATGACCCCTGTCATCACAATACTCCATGAACATTTTCAGCCCAATGCTCCATGACCCTTGTCATCACAATGATCCATGCCCATGTTATCCCAATGTTCCATGACCCATGTATTCACAATGCACCATGACGCTTGTCATCACAGTGCTCCATGACACCTGTCATCACAATGCTCCATGCCTTTGTCAGCAAAATGCTACATGACCTTGTCATTACAATGCTCTATGCACTTGTCATCACAATACTCCATTTCCATTGTCATCACAATCCTCCATGAACTTTGGGGTCACATTGCTTCATTCCCTTGTCATCACAATGCTCCATGCTCCTTGAAATCAAAATGATCCATGACCTCTGTCATCACAATGCTCCAAACCCTTGTGATCACAATGTTCCATAACACTTGTCCTCACAACGCTCCATGATGCCTGTCATCACAATAATCCATGCCCTTTTCATCACAATGCTCCATGAACATTGTCATCACAATTCTCAATACACTTGTCATCACAATTCTCCCTGACACTTGTCGTCAGAATGCTCCTTGAACCCTGTAACGAAAAGGCTCCATGCCTTTTTCATCACAAAGCCCCATGCCCTTTTCATCCCAATGCTCCATGCCATTGTCATCAAAATACTCCACAAGCTTGTCATCAGAATGCTCCATGACCCTTGTCATCACAATTCTCCATGCACTTGTCAGCACAATGCTACCTGACACTTGTCATCACAATGCTCCAAGCCATTGTCATCACAATGCTCCATTACCTTTGTGATCAGAATCCTCAATGGAAGTTTGCATCACAATGCTCCATGCCATTGTCATCACAATGGGCCATTACATATGTCATCACAATGCTCCCTGACACCTCTCTTTACAATACTGCATTACCTGGTCATCAAAATGCTCCCTGCCGTTCTCATCACAATGCACCACACCCTTGTCATCAAAATGCTCCATGACCTTTGTCATCACAAAGCTCCATGACCCTTGGCATCACAATGCTCCATGTCATTGTCATCACAATGCTCCATGAACCCTCTCATCACATTGCTCCATGCCCTTGTCATCACAAAGCTCCATGGCACTTGTCATCACAATGCTCGATGCCCTTCTCATCACAATGCTCCATGCCCTTGTCATTACAATCCTCCATGACCCATGTATCACAGTGTACCGTGCCCTTGTCATCACAATGCGCCATGCCCACTCTCATCACAATAATCTATGAAATATTTCAGACCAATGCTCAATGCACTTCTCTTCACAATGCTCCATTACCTCTGTCATAATAAGCTCCATGACCCCTGCCATCACAATGTTCCACGGCCTTGTCATCACAAGGCTCCAGCACCCTTGTTAGCACAATGCTCCAAGACCCATGTAATCACAATGCTCCATGCCCTTGTCATCACAAAGCTCCATGACGCATGTCATCACAATGTTCCATGGCCTTCGCCTCACAATGCTCCATGCCCTTGTCATCACAATGCTTCAAGACCCCCGTAATCACAATGTTCGATGCCCCTTTTCATAAGAATGCTCCATTAGACTTGTCATCACAAGTCTCCATGGTCATCTCATCACAGTGCTCCAAGACCTTGTCATCAACATGCTCCATTCCCTTGTCATCACAATGCTCCATGACCCCTGTCATCACAATACTCCATGCATATTTTTAGCCCAATGCTCCATGACCCTTGTCATCACAATGATCCATGCCCTTGTCATCACATTGCTCCATGCACTTGTCAGCACAATGCTCCCTGATCCTTGTCATCACAATGCTCCAAACCATTGTCACCACAATGCTCCATTACCTTTGTCATCAGAATCCTCCATGACACTTGGCATCACAATGCTCCATGCCATTGTCATCACAATGCTCCATGACCCCTGTCATCACAATGCTCCGTGACTACAGTCATCACAATGCTTCATAACGTTTGTCATCACAACAATCCATGCCCGCGTCATCACAAGGCTCTGTGACCTTTGTAACCACAATGCTCCATGAACTTTTCATCACAATGCTCCGTGACCCTTGTCATCACAATGCTCCATGCCTTTGTCAGAAAAATGCTCCATGACCCTTGTCATCAAATTGTGCCATGTGCTTTTCACCACAATGATCCACAACCTTGTCATCACTATGCTCCATAAAACTTGTAATCACAATGCTCCATGCACTTCTCATCCAAATACTGTCTCACATGAGATATCACAATGTTCCATCACTAGTCATCACAATCCTCCCTCACCCCTGTTATCACAATGTTCCATGACCCCTGTCATCACAATGCTACATCCCCTTATCAGCACAATGTTCCATGACCCCTGACATCACAATGTTCCATAACCCCTGTCATCAAAATGCTCCATGACCCTTTTCATCCCAAAGCTCCATGACCCCTGGCATCACAATGTTCTATAACCCCTGGCATCAAAATGTTCCATTACACTTTTCATCAAATTGCTGCATGACCCTGTCATCAAAATGCTCCCTGACCTTCTCATCACAATGCACAACGCCCTTGCCATCAAAATGCTCCATGACCTTTGTCATCACAAAGCTCCATGACCCTTGGCATCACAATGCTCCATGACATTGTCATCACAATGGGCCATTACATATGTCATCACAATGCTCCCTGACACCTATCTTCACAATACTGCATGACCTTTGTCATCACAAAGCTCCATGACCCTTGGCATCACAATGCTCCATGTCATTGTCATCACAATGCTCCATGAACCCTCTCATCACATTGCTCCATGCCCTTGTCATCACAAAGCTCCATGGCACTTGTCATCACAATGCTCGATGCCCTTCTCATCACAATGCTCCATGCCCTTGTCATTACAATCCTCCATGACCCATGTATCACAGTGTACCGTGCCCTTGTCATCACAATGCGCCATGCCCACTCTCATCACAATAATCCATGAAATATTTCAGACCAATGCTCAATGCACTTCTCATCACAATGCTCCATTACCTCTGTCATAACAAGCTCCATGACCCCTGCCATCACAATGTTCCACGGCCTTGTCATCACAAGGCTCCAGCACCCTTGTCAGCACAATGCTCCAAGACCCAAGTAATCACAATGCTCCATGCCCTTGTCATCACAAAGCTCCATGACGCATGTCATCACAATGTTCCATGGCCTTCGCCTCACAATGCTCCATGCCCTTGTCATCACAATGCTTCAAGACCCCCGTAATCACAATGCTCCATGCCCCTTTTCATAAGAATGCTCCATTAGACTTGTCATCACAAGTCTCCATGGTCATCTCATCACAATGCTCCAAGACCTTGTCATCAACATGCTCCATTCCCTTGTCATCACAATGCTCCATGACCCCTGTCATCACAATACTACATGCACATTTTTAGCCCAATGCTCCATGACCCTTGTCATCACAATGATCCATGCCCTTGTCATCACAATGCTCCATGCACTTGTCAGCACAATGCTCCCTGATCCTTGTCATCACAATGCTCCAAACCATTGTCACCACAATGCTCCATTACCTTTGTCATCAGAATCCTCCATGACACTTGGCATCACAATGCTCCATGCCATTGTCATCACAATGCTCCATGACCCCTGTCATCACAATGCTCCGTGACTACAGTCATCACAATGCTTCATAACGTTTGTCATCACAACAATCCATGCCCGCGTCATCACAAGGCTCTGTGACCTTTGTAACCACAATGCTCCGTGACCCTTGTCATCACAATGCTCCATGCCTTTGTCAGAACAATGCTCCATGACCATTGTCATCAAATTGTGCCATGCGCTTTTCACCACAATGATCCACAACCTTGTCATCGCTATGCTCCATAAACCTTGTAATCACAATGCTCCATGCACTTCTCATCCAAATACTCTCTCACATGAGATATCACAATGTTCCATCACTAGTCATCACAATCCTCCCTCACCCCTGTTATCACAATGTTCCATGACCCCTGTCATCACAATGCTACATCCCCTTATCAGCACAATGTTCCATGACGCCTGACATCACAATGTTCCATAACCCCTGTCATCAAAATGCTCCATGACCCTTTTCATCCCAAAGCTCCATGACCCCTGGCATCACAATGTTCTATAACCCCTGGCATCAAAATGTTCCATTACACTTTTCATCAAATTGCTGCATGACCCTGTCCTCAAAATGCTCCCTGCCCTTCTCATCACAATGCACCACACACTTGTCATCAAAATGCTCCATGACCTTTGTCATCACAAAGCTCCATGACCCTTGGCATCACAATGCTCCATGTCCTTGTCATCACAATGCTCCATGAACCCTCTCATCACATTGCTCCATGTCCTTGTCATCACAAAGCTCCATGACACTTGTCATCACAATGCTCGATGCCATTCTCATCCCAATGCTCCATGACCTTGTCATTACAATCCTCCATGACCCATGTATCACAGTGTACCGTGCCCTTGTCATGACAAACCGCCATGCCCACTCTCATCACAGTAATCCATGAAACATTTCAGATCAATGCTCAATGCCCTTCTCATCACAATGCTCCGTTACCTCTGTCGTAACAATGCTCCATGACACCTGCCATCATAATATTCCACGGCCTTGTCATCACAAGGCTCCATGACCCTTGTCATCACAATGCTCCAAGATCCATGTAATCACAATGCTCCATGCCCTTGTCATCACAAAGCTCCATGACGCATGTCATCAGAATGTTCCATGGTCTTCTCCACACAATGCTCCATGCCCTTGTCATCACAATGCTCGAAGACTCCAGTAATCACAATGTTCCATTCCCTTTTTCATCAGAATGCTCCATTAGATTTGTCATCAGAAGTCTCCATGGTCATCTCCTCACAATGCTCCAAGATCTTGTCATAACCATGCTCCATTCCCTTGTCATCACAATGCTCCCTGACCCCTGTCATCACAATACTCCATGAACATTTTCAGCCCAATTCTCTATGACCTTCTCATCACAATGCTCCATGCCCTTGTCATTACAATCCTCCATGACCCATGTATCACAGTGTACCGTGCCCTTGTCATCACAATGCGCCATGCCCACTCTCATCACAATAATCCATGAAATATTTCAGACCAATGCTCAATGCACTTCTCATCACAATGCTCCATTACCTCTGTCATAACAAGCTCCATGACCCCTGCCATCACAATGTTCCACGGCCTTGTCATCACAAGGCTCCAGCACCCTTGTCAGCACAATGCTCCAAGACCCATGTAATCACAATGCTCCATGCCCTTGTCATCACAAAGCTCCATGACGCATGTCATCACAATGTTCCATGGCCTTCGCCTCACAATGCTCCATGCCCTTGTCATCACAATGCTTCAAGACCCCCGTAATCACAATGCTCCATGCCCCTTTTCATAAGAATGCTCCATTAGACTTGTCATCACAAGTCTCCATGGTCATCTCATCACAATGCTCCAAGACCTTGTCATCAACATGCTGCATTCCCTTGTCATCACAATGCTCCATGACCCCTGTCATCACAATACTCCATGCACATTTTTAGCCCAATGCTCCATGACCCTTGTCATCACAATGGCCCATGCCCTTTTCATCACAATGCTCCATGCACTTGTCAGCACAATGCTCCCTGATCCTTGTCATCACAATGCTCCAAACCATTGTCACCACAATGCTCCATTACCTTTGTCATCAGAATCCTCCATGACACTTGGCATCACAATGCTCCATGCCATTGTCATCACAATGCTCCATGACCCCTGTCATCACAATGCTCCGTGACTACAGTCATCACAATGCTTCATAACGTTTGTCATCACAACAATCCATGCCCGCGTCATCACAAGGCTCTGTGACCTTTGTAACCACAATGCTCCGTGACCCTTGTCATCACAATGCTGCATGCCTTTGTCAGAACAATGCTCCATGACCCTTGTCATCAAATTGTGCCATGCGCTTTTCACCACAATGATCCACAACCTTGTCATCGCTATGCTCCATAAAACTTGTAATCACAATGCTCCATGCACTTCTCATCCAAATACTGTCTCACATGAGATATGACAATGTTCCATCACTAGTCATCACAATCCTCCCTCACCCCTGTTATCACAATGTTCCATGACCCCTGTCATCACAATGCTACATCCCCTTATCAGCACAATGTTCCATGACCCCTGACATCACAATGTTCCATAACCCCTGTCATCAAAATGCTCCATGACCCTTTTCATCCCAAAGCTCCATGACCCCTGGCATCACAATGTTCTATAACCCCTGGCATCAAAATGTTCCATTACACTTTTCATCAAATTGCTGCATGACCCTGTCATCAAAATGCTCCCTGCCCTTCTCATCACAATGCACCACACACTTGTCATCAAAATGCTCCATGACCTTTGTCATCACAAAGCTCCATGACCCTTGGCATCACAATGCTGCATGTCATTGTCATCACAATGCTCCATGAACCCTCTCATCACATTGCTCCATGCCCTTGTCATCACAAAGCTCCATGGCACTTGTCATCACAATGCTCGATGCCCTTCTCATCACAATGCTCCATGCCCTTGTCATTACAATCCTCCATGACCCATGTATCACAGTGTACCGTGCCCTTGTCATCACAATGTGCCATGCCCACTCTCATCACAATAATCCATGAAATATTTCAGACCAATGCTCAATGCACTTCTCATCACAATGCTCCATTACCTCTGTCATAACAAGCTCCATGACCCCTGCCATCACAATGTTCCACGGCCTTGTCATCACAAGGCTCCAGCACCCTTGTCAGCACAATGCTCCAAGACCCAAGTAATCACAATGCTCCATGCCCTTGTCATCACAAAGCTCCATGACGCATGTCATCACAATGTTCCATGGCCTTCGCCTCACAATGCTCCATGCCCTTGTCATCACAATGCTTCAAGACCACCGTAATCACAATGCTCCATGCCCCTTTTCATAAGAATGCTCCATTAGACTTGTCATCACAAGTCTCCATGGTCATCTCATCACAATGCTCCAAGACCTTGTCATCAACATGCTCCATTCCCTTGTCATCACAATGCTCCATGACCCCTGTCATCACAATACTCCATGCACATTTTTAGCCCAATGCTCCATGACCCTTGTCATCACAATGATCCATGCCCTTGTCATCACAATGCTCCATGCACTTGTCAGCACAATGCTCCCTGATCCTTGTCATCACAATGCTCCAAACCATTGTCACCACAATGCTCCATTACCTTTGTCATCAGAATCCTCCATGACACTTGGCATCACAATGCTCCATGCCATTGTCATCACAATGCTCCATGACCCCTGTCATCACAATGCTCCGTGACTACAGTCATCACAATGCTTCATAACGTTTGTCATCACAACAATCCATGCCCGCGTCATCACAAGGCTCTGTGACCTTTGTAACCACAATGCTCCGTGACCCTTGTCATCACAATGCTCCATGCCTTTGTCAGAACAATGCTCCATGACCATTGTCATCAAATTGTGCCATGCGCTTTTCACCACAATGATCCACAACCTTGTCATCGCTATGCTCCATAAACCTTGTAATCACAATGCTCCATGCACTTCTCATCCAAATACTCTCTCACATGAGATATCACAATGTTCCATCACTAGTCATCACAATCCTCCCTCACCCCTGTTATCACAATGTTCCATGACCCCTGTCATCACAATGCTACATCCCCTTATCAGCACAATGTTCCATGACGCCTGACATCACAATGTTCCATAACCCCTGTCATCAAAATGCTCCATGACCCTTTTCATCCCAAAGCTCCATGACCCCTGGCATCACAATGTTCTATAACCCCTGGCATCAAAATGTTCCATTACAATTTTCATCAAATTGCTGCATGACCCTGTCCTCAAAATGCTCCCTGCCCTTCTCATCACAATGCACCACACACTTGTCATCAAAATGCTCCATGACCTTTGTCATCACAAAGCTCCATGACCCTTGGCATAACAATGCTCCATGTCATTGTCATCACAATGCTCCATGAACCCTCTCATCACATTGCTCCATGTCCTTGTCATCACAAAGCTCCATGACACTTGTCATCACAATGCTCGATGCCATTCTCATCACAATGCTCCATGACCTTGTCATTACAATCCTCCATGACCCATGGATCACAGTGTACCGTGCCCTTGTCATGACAAACCGCCATGCCCACTCTCATCACAGTAATCCATGAAACATTTCAGATCAATGCTCAATGCCCTTCTCATCACAATGCTCCGTTACCTCTGTCGTAACAATGCTCCATGACACCTGCCATCATAATATTCCACGGCCTTGTCATCACAAGGCTCCATGACCCTTGTCATCACAATGCTCCAAGATCCATGTAATCACAATGCTCCATGCCCTTGTCATCACAAAGCTCCATGACGCATGTCATCAGAATGTTCCATGGTCTTCTCCTCACAATGCTCCATGCCCTTGTCATCACAATGCTCGAAGACTCCAGTAATCACAATGTTCCATTCCCTTTTTCATCAGAATGCTCCATTAGATTTGTCATCACAAGTCTCCATGGTCATCTCCTCACAATGCTCCAAGATCTTGTCATAACCATGCTCCATTCCCTTGTCATCACAATGCTCCATGACCCCTGTCATCACAATACTCCATGAACATTTTCAGCCCAATTCCCTATGACCTTCTCATCACAATGCTCCATGCCCTTGTCATTACAATCCTCCATGACCCATGTATCACAGTGTACCGTGCCCTTGTCATCACAATGCGCCATGCCCACTCTCATCACAATAATCCATGAAATATTTCAGACCAATGCTCAATGCACTTCTCATCACAATGCTCCATTACCTCTGTCATAACAAGCTCCATGACCCCTGCCATCACAATGTTCCACGGCCTTGTCATCACAAGGCTCCAGCACCCTTGTCAGCACAATGCTCCAAGACCCATGTAATCACAATGCTCCATGCCCTTGTCATCACAAAGCTCCATGACGCATGTCATCACAATGTTCCATGGCCTTCGCCTCACAATGCTCCATGCCCTTGTCATCACAATGCTTCAACACCCCCGTAATCACAATGCTACATGCCCCTTTTCATAAGAATGCTCCATTAGACTTGTCATCACAAGTCTCCATGGTCATCTCATCACAATGCTCCAAGACCTTGTCATCAACATGCTGCATTCCCTTGTCATCACAATGCTCCATGACCCCTGTCATCACAATACTCCATGCACATTTTTAGCCCAATGGTCCATGACCCATGTCATCACAATGGCCCATGCCCTTGTCATCACAATGCTCCATGCACTTGTCAGCACAATGCTCCCTGATCCTTGTCATCACAATGCTCCAAACCATTGTCACCACAATGCTCCATTACCTTTGTCATCAGAATCCTCCATGACACTTGGCATCACAATGCTCCATGCCATTGCCATCACAATGCTCCATGACCCCTGTCATCACAATGCTCCGTGACTACAGTCATCACAATGCTTCATAACGTTTGTCATCACAACAATCCATGCCCGCGTCATCACAAGGCTCTGTGACCTTTGTAACCACAATGCTCCGTGACCCTTGTCATCACAATGCTCCATGCCTTTGTCAGAACAATGCTCCATGACCCTTGTCATCAAATTGTGCCATGCGCTTTTCACCACAATGATCCACAACCTTGTCATCGCTATGCTCCATAAACCTTGTAATCACAATGCTCCATGCACTTCTCATCCAAATACTCTCTCACATGAGATATCACAATGTTCCATCACTAGTCATCACAATCCTCCCTCACCCCTGTTATCACAATGTTCCATGACCCCTGTCATCACAATGCTACATCCCCTTGTCAGCACAATGTTCCATGACCCCTGACATCACAATGTTCCATAACCCCTGTCATCAAAATGCTCCATGACCCTTTTCATCCCAAAGCTCCATGACCCCTGGCATCACAATGTTCTATAACCCCTGGCATCAAAATGTTCCATTACAATTTTCATCAAATTGCTGCATGACCCTGTCCTCAAAATGCTCCCTGCCCTTCTCATCACAATGCACCACACACTTGTCATCAAAATGCTCCATGACCTTTGTCATCACAAAGCTCCATGACCCTTGGCATCACAATGCTGCATGTCATTGTCATCACAATGCTCCATGAACCCTCTCATCACATTGCTCCATGCCCTTGTCATCACAAAGCTCCATGGCACTTGTCATCACAATGCTCGATGCCCTTCTCATCACAATGCTCCATGCCCTTGTCATTACAATCCTCCATGAACCATGTATCACAGTGTACCGTGCCCTTGTCATCACAATGCACCATGCCCACTCTCATCACAATAATCCATGAAATATTTCAGACCAATGTTCAATGCACTTCTCATCACAATGCTCCATTACCTCTGTCATAACAAGCTCCATGACCCCTGCCATCACAATGTTCCACGGCCTTGTCATCACAAGGCTCCAGCACCCTTGTCAGCACAATGCTCCAAGACCCATGTAATCACAATGCTCCATGCCCTTGTCATCACAAAGCTCCATGACGCATGTCATCACAATGTTCCATGGCCTTCGCCTCACAATGCTCCATGCCCTTGTCATCACAATGCTTCAAGACCCCCGTAATCACAATGTTCCATGCCCCTTTTCATAAGAATGCTCCATTAGACTTGTCATCACAAGTCTCCATGGTCATCTCATCACAGTGCTCCAAGACCTTGTCATCAACATGCTCCATTCCCTTGTCATCACAATGCTCCATGACCCCTGTCATCACAATACTCCATGCATATTTTTAGCCCAATGCTCCATGACCCTTGTCATCACAATGATCCATGCCCTTGTCATCACAATGCTCCATGCACTTGTCAGCACATTGCTCCCTGATCCTTGTCATCACAATGCTCCAAACCATTGTCACCACAATGCTCCATTACCTTTGTCATCAGAATTCTCCATGACACTTGGCATCACAATGCTCCATGCCATTGTCATCACAATGCTCAATGACCCCTGTCATCACAATGCTCCGTGACTACAGTCATCACAATGCTTCATAACGTTTGTCATCACAACAATCCATGCCCGCGTCATCACAAGGCTCTGTGACCTTTGTAACCACAATGCTCCATGAACTTTTCATCACAATGCTCCGTGACCCTTGTCATCACAATGCTCCATGCCTTTGTCAGAACAATGCTCCATGACCCTTGTCATCAAATTGTGCCATGCGCTTTTCACCACAATGATCCACAACCTTGTCATCGCTATGCTCCATAAACCTTGTAATCACAATGCTCCATGCACTTCTCATCCAAATACTGTCTCACATGAGATATCACAATGTTCCATCACTAGTCATCACAATCCTCCCTCACCCCTGTTATCACAATGTTCCATGACCCCTGTCATCACAATGCTACATCCCCTTATCAGCACAATGTTCCATGACCCCTGACATCACAATGTTCCATAACCCCTGTCATCAAAATGCTCCATGACCCTTTTCATCCCAAAGCTCCATGACCCCTGGCATCACAATGTTCTATAACCCCTGGCATCAAAATGTTCCATTACACTTTTCATCAAATTGCTGCATGACCCTGTCATCAAAATGCTCCCTGACCTTCTCATCACAATGCACAACGCCCTTGCCATCAAAATGCTCCATGACCTTTGTCATCACAAAGCTCCATGACCCTTGGCATCACAATGCTCCATGACATTGTCATCACAATGGGCCATTACATATGTCATCACAATGCTCCCTGACACCTATCTTCACAATACTGCATGACCTTTGTCATCACAAAGCTCCATGACCCTTGGCATCACAATGCTCCATGTCATTGTCATCACAATGCTCCATGAAACCTCTCTTCACATTGCTCCATGCCCTTGTCATCACAAAGCTCCATGACACTTGTCATCACAATGCTCGATGCCCTTCTCATCACAATGCTCCATGCCCTTGTCATTACAATCCTCCATGACCCATGTATCACAGTGTACCGTGCCCTTGTCATCACAATGCGCCATGCCCACTCTCATCACAATAATCCATGAAATATTTCAGACCAATGCTCAATGCACTTCTCATCACAATGCTCCATTACCTCTGTCATAACAAGCTCCATGACCCCTGCCATCACAATGTTCCACGGCCTTGTCATCACAAGGCTCCAGCACCCTTGTCAGCACAATGCTCCAAGACCCATGTAATCACAATGCTCCATGCCCTTGTCATCACAAAGCTCCATGACGCATGTCATCACAATGTTCCATGGCCTTCGCCTCACAATGCTCCATGCCCTTGTCATCACAATGCTTCAAGACCCCCGTAATCACAATGCTCCATGCCCCTTTTCATAAGAATGCTCCATTAGACTTGTCATCACAAGTCTCCATGGTCATCTCATCACAATGCTCCAAGACCTTGTCATCAACATGCTCCATTCCCTAGTCATCACAATGCTCCATGACCCCTGTCATCACAATACTCCATGCACATTTTTAGCCCAATGCTCCATGACCCTTGTCATCACAATGATCCAGGCCCTTGTCATCACAATTCTCCATGCACTTGTCAGCACAATGCTCCCTGATCCTTGTCATCACAATGCTCCAAACCATTGTCACCACAATGCTCCATTACCTTTGTCATCAGAATTCTCCATGACACTTGGCATCACAATGATCCATGACCCCAGCCATCACAATGCTCCGTGACTACACTCATCACAATGCTTCATAACGTTTGTCATCAAAACAATCCATGCCCGCGTCATCACAAGGCTCTGTGACCTTTGTAACCACAATGCTCCGTGACCCTTGTCATCACAATGCTCCATGCCTTTGTCAGAACAATGCTCCATGACCCTTGTCATCAAATTGTGCCATGCGCTTTTCACCACAATGATCCACAACCTTGTCATCGCTATGCTCCATAAACCTTGTAATCACAATGCTCCATGCACTTCTCATCCAAATACTCTCTCACATGAGATATCACAATGTTCCATCACTAGTCATCACAATCCTCCCTCACCCCTGTTATCACAATGTTCCATGAACCCTGTCATCACAATGCTACATCCCCTTATCAGCACAATGTTCCATGACGCCTGACATCACAGTGTTCCATAACCCCTGTCATCAAAATGCTCCATGACCCTTTTCATCCCAAAGCTCCATGACCCCTGGCATCACAATGTTCTATAACCCTTGGCATCAAAATGTTCCATTACACTTTTCATCAAATTGCTGCATGACCCTGTCATCAAAATGCTCCCTGCCCCTCTCATCACAATGCACCACACACTTGTCATCAAAATGCTCCATGACCTTTGTCATCACAAAGCTCCATGACCCTTGGCATCACAATGCTCCATGTCATTGTCATCACAATGCTCCATGAACCCTCTCATCACATTGCTCCATGTCCTTGTCATCACAAAGCTCCATGACACTTGTCATCACAATGCTCGATGCCATTCTCATCACAATGCTCCATGACCTTGTCATTACAATCCTCCATGACCCATGTATCACGGTGTACCGTGCCCTTGTCATGACAAACCTCCATGCCCACTCTCATCACAGTAATCCATGAAACATTTCAGATCAATGCTCAATGCCCTTCTCATCACAATGCTCCGTTACCTCTGTCGTAACAATGCTCCATGACACCTGCCATCATAATATTCCACGGCCTTGTCATCACAAGGCTCCATGACCCTTGTCATCACAATGCTACAAGATCCATGTAATCACAATGCTCCATGCCCTTGTCATCACAAAGCTCCATGACGCATGTCATCAGAATGTTCCATCGTCTTCTCCTCACAATGCTCCATGCCCTTGTCATCACAATGCTCGAAGACTCCAGTAATCACAATGTTCCATTCCCTTTTTCATCAGAATGCTCCATTAGATTTGTCATCACAAGTCTCCATGGTCATCTCCTCACAATGCTCCAAGATCTTGTCATAAACATGCTCCATTCCCTTGTCATCACAATGCTCCATGACCCCTGTCATCACAATACTCCATGAACATTTTCAGCCCAATTCTCTATGACCTTCTCATCACAATGCTCCATGCCCTTGTCATTACAATCCTCCATGACCCATGTATCACAGTGTACCGTGCCCTTGTCATCACAATGCGCCATGCCCACTCTCATCACAATAATCCATGAAATATTTCAGACCAATGCTCAATGCACTTCTCATCACAATGCTCCATTACCTCTGTCATAACAAGCTCCATGACCCCTGCCATCACAATGTTCCACGGCCTTGTCATCACAAGGCTCCAGCACCCTTGTCAGCACAATGCTCCAAGACCCATGTAATCACAATGCTCCATGCCCTTGTCATCACAAAGCTGCATGACGCATGTCATCACATTGTTCCATGGCCTTCGCCTCACAATGCTCCATGCCCTTGTCATCACAATGCTTCAAGACCCCCGTAATCACAATGCTCCATGCCCCTTTTCATAAGAATGCTCCATTAGACTTGTCATCACAAGTCTCCATGGTCATCTCATCACAATGCTCCAAGACCTTGTCATCAACATGCTGCATTCCCTTGTAATCACAATGCTCCATGACCCCTGTCATCACAATACTCCATGCACATTTTTAGCCCAATGGTCCATGACCCTTGTCATCACAATGGCCCATGCCCTTGTCATCACAATGCTCCATGCACTTGTCAGCACAATGCTCCCTGATCCTTGTCATCACAATGCTCCAAACCATTGTCACCACAATGCTCCATTACCTTTGTCATCAGAATCCTCCATGACACTTGGCATCACAATGCTCCATGCCATTGTCATCACAATGCTCCATGACCCCTGTCATCACAATGCTCCGTGACTACAGTCATCACAATGCTTCATAACGTTTGTCATCGTAACAATCCATGCCCGCGTCATCACAAGGCTCTGTGACCTTTGTAACCACAATGCTCCGTGACCCTTGTCATCACAATGCTCCATGCCTTTGTCAGAACAATGCTCCATGACCCTTGTCATCAAATTGTGCCATGCGCTTTTCACCACAATGATCCACAACCTTGTCATCGCTATGCTCCATAAACCTTGTAATCACAATGCTCCATGCACTTCTCATCCAAATACTCTCTCACATGAGATATCACAATGTTCCATCACTAGTCATCACAATCCTCCCTCAACCCTGTTATCACAATGTTCCATGACCCCTGTCATCACAATGCTACATCCCCTTATCAGCACAAAGTTCCATGACCCCTGACATCACAATGTTCCATAACCCCTGTCATCAAAATGCTCCATGACCCTTTTCATCCCAAAGCTCCATGACCCCTGGCATCACAATGTTCTATAACCCCTGGCATCAAAATGTTCCATTACAATTTTCATCAAATTGCTGCATGACCCTGTCATCAAAATGCTCCCTGCCCTTCTCATCACAATGCATCACACACTTGTCATCAAAATGCTCCATGACCTCTGTCATCACAAAGCTCCATGACCCTTGGCATCACAATGCTCCATGTCATTGTCATCACAATGCTCCATGAACCCTCTCATCACATTGCTCCATGTCCTTGTCATCACAAAGCTCCATGACACTTGTCATCACAATGCTCGATGCCATTCTCATCACAATGCTCCATGCCCTTGTCATTACAATCCTCCATGACCCATGTATCACAGTGTACCGTGCCCTTGTCATGACAAACCGCCATGCCCACTCTCATCACAGTAATCCATGAAACATTTCAGATCAATGCTCAATGCCCTGCTCATCACAATGCTCCGTTACCTCTGTCGTAACAATGCTCCATGACACCTGCCATCATAATATTCCACGGCCTTGTCATCACAAGGCTCCATGACCCTTGTCATCACAATGCTCCAAGATCCATGTAATCACAATGCTCCATGCCCTTGTCATCACAAAGCTCCATGACACATGTCATCAGAATGTTCCATGGTCTTCTCCTCACAATGCTCCATGCCCTTGTCATCACAATGCTCGAAGACTCCAGTAATCACAATGTTCCATTCCCTTTTTCATCAGAATGCTCCATTAGATTTGTCATCACAAGTCTCCATGGACATCTCCTCACAATGCTCCAAGACCTTGTCATCACCATGCTCCATTCCCTTGTCATCACAATGCTCCATGACCCCTGTCACCACAATACTCCATGCCCTTTTCATCACAGTGCTCCATGACCTTTGTCATCACAATTCTCAATACACTTGTCATCACAATGCTCCCTGACACTTGTCGTCAGAATGCTCCTTGAACCCTGTCACGAAAAGGCTCCATGCCTTTTTCATCACAAAGCCCCATGCCCTTTTCATCCCAATGCTCCATGCCATTGTCATCAAAATACTCCACAATCTTGTCATCAGAATGCTCCATGACCCTTGTCATCACAATTCTCCATGCACTTGTCAGCACAATGCTCCCTGACACTTGTCATCACAATGCTCCAAGCCATTGTCATCACAAGGCTCCATTACCTTTGTGATCAGAATCCTCAATGGAAGTTTGCATCACAATGCTCGATGCCATTGTCATCACAATGGGCCATTACATATGTCATCACAATGCTCCCTGACACCTCTCTTTACAATACTGCATTACCTGGTCATCACAATGCTCCCTGCCGTTCTCATCACAATGCACCACACCCTTGTCATCAAAATGCTCCATGACCTTTGTCATCACAAAGCTCCATGACCCTTGGCATCACAATGCTCCATGTCATTGTCATCACAATGCTCCATGAACCCTCTCATCACATTGCTCCATGCCCTTGTCATCACAAAGCTCCATGGCACTTGTCATCACAATGCTCGATGCCCTTCTCATCACAATGCTCCATGCCCTTGTCATTACAATCCTCCATGACCCATGTATCACAGTGTACCGTGCCCTTGTCATCACAATGCGCCACGCCCACTCTCATCACAATAATCCATGAAATATTTCAGACCAATGCTCAATGCACTTCTCATCACAATGCTCCATTACCTCTGTCATAACAAGCTCCATGACACCTGCCATCACAATGTTCCACGGCCTTGTCATCACAAGGCTCCAGGACCCTTGTCAGCACAATGCTCCAAGACCCATGTAATCACAATGCTCCATGCCCTTGTCATCACAAAGCTCCATGACGCATGTCATCACAATGTTCCATGGCCTTCGCCTCACAATGCTCCATGCCCTTGTCATCACAATGCTTCAAGACCCCCGTAATCACAATGCTCCATGCCCCTTTTCATAAGTATGCTCCATTAGACTTGTCATCACAAGTCTCCATGGTCATCTCATCACAGTGCTCCAAGACCTTGTCATCAACATGCTCCATTCCCTTGTCATCACAATGCTCCATGACCCCTGTCATCACAATACTCCATGCACATTTTTAGCCCAATGCTCCATGACCCTTGTCATCACAATGATCCATGTCCTTGTCATCACAATGCTCCATGCACTTGTCAGCACAATGCTCCCTGATCCTTGTCATCACAATGCTCCAAACCATTGTCACCACAATGCTCCATTACCTTTGTCATCAGAATCCTCCATGACACTTGGCATCACAATGCTCCATGCCATTGTCATCACAATGCTCCATGACCCCTGTCATCACAATGCTCCGTGACTACAGTCATCACAATGCTTCATAACGTTTGTCATCACAACAATCCATGCCAGCGTCATCACAAGCCTCTGTGACCTTTGTAACCAAAATGCTCCATGAATATTTCATCACAATGCTCCGTGACACTTGTCATCACAATGCTCCATGCCTTCGTCAGAACAATGCTCCATGACCCTTGTCATCAAATTGTGCCATGCGCTTTTCACCACAATGATCCACAACCTTGTCATCGCTATGCTCCATAAACCTTGTAATCACAATGCTCCATGCACTTCTCATCCAAATACTCTCTCACATGAGATATCACAATGTTCCATCACTAGTCATCACAATCCTCCCTCACCCCTGTTATCACAATGTTCCATGACCCCTGTCATCACAATGCTACATCCCCTTATCAGCACAATGATCCATGACCCCTGACATCACAATGTTCCATAACCCCTGTCATCAAAATGCTCCATGACCCTTTTCATCCCAAAGCTCCATGACCCCTGGCATCACAATGTTCTATAACCCCTGGCATCAAAATGTTCCATTACACTTTTCATCAAATTGCTGCATGACCCTGTCATCAAAATGCTCCCTGCCCTTCTCATCACAATGCACCACACACTTGTCATCAAAATGCTCCATGACCTCTGTCATCACAAAGCTCCATGACCTTGGCATCACAATGCTCCATGTCATTGTCATCACAATGCTCCATGAACCCTCTCATCACATTGCTCCATGTTCTTGTCATCACAAAGCTCCATGACACTTGTCATCACAATGCTCGATGCCATTCTCATCACAATGCTCCATGACCTTGTCATTACAATCCTCCATGACCCATGTATCACAGTGTACCGTGCCCTTGTCATGACAAACCGCCATGCCCACTCTCATCACAGTAATCCATGAAACATTTCAGATCAATGCTCAATGCCCTGCTCATCACAATGCTCCGTTACCTCTGTCGTAACAATGCTCCATGACACCTGCCATCATAATATTCCACGGCCTTGTCATCACAAGGCTCCATGACCCTTGTCATCACAATGCTCCAAGATCCATGTAATCACAATGCTCCATGCCCTTGTCATCACAAAGCTCCATGACGCATGTCATCAGAATGTTCCATGGTCTTCTCCTCACAATGCTCCATGCCTTTGTCATCACAATGCTCGAAGACTCCAGTAATCACAATGTTCCATTCCCTTTTTCATCAGAATGCTCCATTAGATTTGTCATCACAAGTCTCCATGGTCATCTCCTCACAATGCTCCAAGACCTTGTCATCACCATGCTCCATTCCCTTGTCATCACAATGCTCCATGACCCCTGTCACCACAATACTCCATGCCCTTTTCATCACAATTCTCCATGACCTTTGTCATCACAATTCTCAATACACTTGTCATCACAATGCTCCCTGACACTTGTCGTCAGAATGCTCCTTGAACCCTGTCACGAAAAGGCTCCATGCCTTTTTCATCACAAAGCCCCATGCCCTTTTCATTCCAATGCTCCATGCCATTGTCATCAAAATACTCCACAAGCTAGTCATCAGAATGCTCCATGACCCTTGTCATCACAATTCTCCATCACTTGTCAGCACAATGCTCCCTGACCCTTGTCATCACAATGCTCCAAGCCATTGTCATCACAAGGCTCCATTACCTTTGTGATCAGAATCCTCAATGGAAGTTTGCATCACAATGCTCGATGCCATTGTCATCACAATGGGCCATTACATATGTCATCACAATGCTCCCTGACACCTCTCTTTACAATACTGCATTACCTGGTCATCACAATGCTCCCTGCCGTTCTCATCACAATGCACCACACCCTTGTCATCAAAATGCTCCATGACCTTTGTCATCACAAAGCTCCATGACCCTTGGCATCACAATGCTCCATGTCATTGTCATCACAATGCTCCATGAACCCTCTCATCACATTGCTCCATGCCCTTGTCATCACAAAGCTCCATGGCACTTGTCATCACAATGCTCGATGCCCTTCACATCACAATGCTCCATGCCCTTGTCATTACAATCCTCCATGACCCATGTATCACAGTGTACCGTGCCCTTGTCATCACAATGCGCCACGCCCACTCTCATCACAATAATCCATGAAATATTTCAGACCAATGCTCAATGCACTTCTCATCACAATGCTCCATTACCTCTGTCATAACAAGCTCCATGACCCCTGCCATCACAATGTTCCACGGCCTTGTCATCACAAGGCTCCAGGACCCTTGTCAGCACAATGCTCCAAGACCCATGTAATCACAATGCTCCATGCCCTTGTCATCACAAAGCTCCATGACGCATGTCATCACAATGTTCCATGGCCTTCGCCTCACAATGCTCCATGCCCTTGTCATCACAATGCTTCAAGACCCCCGTAATCACAATGCTCCATGTCCCTTTTCATAAGTATGCTCCATTAGACTTGTCATCACAAGTCTCCATGGTCATCTCATCACAATGCTCCAAGACCTTGTCATCAACATGCTCCATTCCCTTGTCATCACAATGCTCCATGACCCCTGTCATCACAATACTCCATGCACATTTTTAGCCCAATGCTCCATGACCCTTGTCATCACAATGATCCATGTCCTTGTCATCACAATGCTCCATGCACTTGTCAGCACAATGCTCCCTGATCCTTGTCATCACAATGCTCCAAACCATTGTCACCACAATGCTCCATTACCTTTGTCATCAGAATCCTCCATGACACTTGGCATCACAATGCTCCATGCCATTGTCATCACAATGCTCCATGACCCCTGTCATCACAATGCTCCGTGACTACAGTCATCACAATGCTTCATAACGTTTGTCATCACAACAATCCATGCCGGCGTTATCACAAGCCTCTGTGACCTTTGTAACCAAAATGCTCCATGAATATTTCATCACAATGCTCCGTGACCCTTGTCATCACAATGCTCCATGCCTTCGTCAGAACAATGCTCCATGACCCTTGTCATCAAATTGTGCCATGCGCTTTTCACCACAATGATCCACAACTTTGTCATCGCTATGCTCCATAAACCTTGTAATCACAATGCTCCATGCACTTCTCATCCAAATACTCTCTCACATGAGATATCACAATGTTCCATCACTAGTCATCACAATCCTCCCTCACCCCTGTTATCACAATGTTCCATGACCCCTGTCATCACAATGCTACATCCCCTTATCAGCACAATGATCCATGACCCCTGACATCACAATGTTCCATAACCCCTGTCATCAAAATGCTCCATGACCTTTTTCATCCCAAAGCTCCATGACCCCTGGCATCACAATGTTCTATAACCCCTGGCATCAAAATGTTCCATTACACTTTTCATCAAATTGCTGCATGACCCTGTCATCAAAATGCTCCCTGCCCTTCTCATCACAATGCACCACACACTTGTCATCAAAATGCTCCATGACCTCTGTCATCACAAAGCTCCATGACCCTTGGCATCACAATGCTCCATGTCATTGTCATCACAATGCTCCATGAACCCTCTCATCACATTGCTCCATGTTCTTGTCATCACAAAGCTCCATGACACTTGTCATCACAATGCTCGATGCCATTCTCATCACAATGCTCCATGACCTTGTCATTACAATCCTCCATGACCCATGTATCACAGTGTACCGTGCCCTTGTCATGACAAACCGCCATGCCCACTCTCATCACAGTAATCCATGAAACATTTCAGATCAATGCTCAATGCCCTGCTCATCACAATGCTCCGTTACCTCTGTCGTAACAATGCTCCATGACACCTGCCATCATAATAGTCCACGGCCTTGTCATCACAAGGCTCCATGACCCTTGTCATCACAATGCTCCAAGATCCATGTAATCACAATGCTCCATGCCCTTGTCATCACAAAGCTCCATGACGCATGTCATCAGAATGTTCCATGGTCTTCTCCTCACAATGCTCCATGCCTTTGTCATCACAATGCTCGAAGACTCCAGTAATCACAATGTTCCATTCCCTTTTTCATCAGAATGCTCCATTAGATTTGTCATCACAAGTCTCCATGGTCATCTCCTCACAATGCTCCAAGACCTTGTCATCACCATGCTCCATTCCCTTGTCATCACAATGCTCCATGACCCCTGTCACCACAATACTCCATGCCCTTTTCATCACAATGCTCCATGACCTTTGTCATCACAATTCTCAATACACTTGTCATCACAATGCTCCCTGACACTTGTCGTCAGAATGCTCCTTGAACCCTGTCACGAAATGGCTCCATGCCTTTTTCATCACAAAGCCCCATGCCCTTTTCATTCCAATGCTCCATGCCATTGTCATCAAAATACTCCACAAGCTAGTCATCAGAATGCTCCATGACCCTTGTCATCACAATTCTCCATGCACTTGTCAGCACAATGCTCCCTGACACTTGTCATCACAATGCTCCAAGCCATTGTCATCACAATGCTCCATGCCCTTGTCATTACAATCCTCCATTACCCATGTATCACAGTGTACCGTGCCCTTGTCATCACAATGCGCCACGCCCACTCTCATCACAATAATCCATGAAATATTTCAGACCAATGCTCAATGCACTTCTCATCACAATGCTCCATTACCGCTGTCATAACAAGCTCCATGACCCCTGCCATCACAATGTTCCACGGCCTTGTCATCACAAGGCTCCAGGACCCTTGTCAGCACAATGCTCCAAGACCCATGTAATCACATTGCTCCATGCCCTTGTCATCACAGAGCTCCATGACGCATGTCATCACAATGTTCCATGGCCTTCGCCTCACAATGCTCCATGCCCTTGTCATCACAATGCTTCAAGACCCCCGTAATCACAATGCTCCATGTCCCTTTTCATAAGTATGCTCCATTAGACTTGTCATCACAAGTCTCCATGGTCATCTCATCACAATGCTCCAAGACCTTGTCATCAACATGCTCCATTCCCTTGTCATCACAATGCTCCATGACCCCTGTCATCACAATACTCCATGCACATTTTTAGCCCAATGCTCCATGACCCTTGTCATCACAATGATCCATGTCCTTGTCATCACAATGCTCCATGCACTTGTCAGCACAATGCTCCCTGATCCTTGTCATCACAATGCTCCAAACCATTGTCACCACAATGCTCCATTACCTTTGTCATCAGAATCCTCCATGACACTTGGCATCACAATGCTCCATGCCATTGTCATCACAATGCTCCATGACCCCTGTCATCACAATGCTCCGTGACTACAGTCATCACAATGCTTCATAACGTTTGTCATCACAACAATCCATGCCGGCGTTATCACAAGCCTCTGTGACCTTTGTAACCAAAATGCTCCATGAATATTTCATCACAATGCTCCGTGACCCTTGTCATCACAATGCTCCATGCCTTCGTCAGAACAATGCTCCATGACCCTTGTCATCAAATTGTGCCATGCGCTTTTCACCACAATGATCCACAACTTTGTCATCGCTATGCTCCATAAACCTTGTAATCACAATGCTCCATGCACTTCTCATCCAAATACTCTCTCACATGAGATATCACAATGTTCCATCACTAGTCATCACAATCCTCCCTCACCCCTGTTATCACAATGTTCCATGACCCCTGTCATCACAATGCTACATCCCCTTATCAGCACAATGATCCATGACCCCTGACATCACAATGTTCCATAACCCCTGTCATCAAAATGCTCCATGACCTTTTTCATCCCAAAGCTCCATGACCCCTGGCATCACAATGTTCTATAACCCCTGGCATCAAAATGTTCCATTACACTTTTCATCAAATTGCTGCATGACCCTGTCATCAAAATGCTCCCTGCCCTTCTCATCACAATGCACCACACACTTGTCATCAAAATGCTCCATGACCTCTGTCATCACAAAGCTCCATGACCCTTGGCATCACAATGCTCCATGTCATTGTCATCACAATGCTCCATGAACCCTCTCATCACATTGCTCCATGTTCTTGTCATCACAAAGCTCCATGACACTTGTCATCACAATGCTCGATGCCATTCTCATCACAATGCTCCATGACCTTGTCATTACAATCCTCCATGACCCATGTATCACAGTGTACCGTGCCCTTGTCATGACAAACCGCCATGCCCACTCTCATCACAGTAATCCATGAAACATTTCAGATCAATGCTCAATGCCCTGCTCATCACAATGCTCCGTTACCTCTGTCGTAACAATGCTCCATGACACCTGCCATCATAATATTCCACGGCCTTGTCATCACAAGGCTCCATGACCCTTGTCATCACAATGCTCCAAGATCCATGTAATCACAATGCTCCATGCCCTTGTCATCACAAAGCTCCATGACGCATGTCATCAGAATGTTCCATGGTCTTCTCCTCACAATGCTCCATGCCTTTGTCATCACAATGCTCGAAGACTCCAGTAATCACAATGTTCCATTCCCTTTTTCATCAGAATGCTCCATTAGATTTGTCATCACAAGTCTCCATGGTCATCTCCTCACAATGCTCCAAGACTTTGTCATCACCATGCTCCATTCCCTTGTCATCACAATGCTCCATGACCCCTGTCACCACAATACTCCATGCCCTTTTCATCACAATGCTCCATGACCTTTGTCATCACAATTCTCAATACACTTGTCATCACAATGCTCCCTGACACTTGTCGTCAGAATGCTCCTTGAACCCTGTCACGAAATGGCTCCATGCCTTTTTCATCACAAAGCCCCATGCCCTTTTCATTCCAATGCTCCATGCCATTGTCATCAAAATACTCCACAAGCTAGTCATCAGAATGCTCCATGACCCTTGTCATCACAATTCTCCATGCACTTGTCAGCACAATGCTCCCTGACACTTGTCATCACAATGCTCCAAGCCATTGTCATCACAATGCTCCATGCCCTTGTCATTACAATCCTCCATTACCCATGTATCACAGTGTACCGTGCCCTTGTCATCACAATGCGCCACGCCCACTCTCATCACAATAATCCATGAAATATTTCAGACCAATGCTCAATGCACTTCTCATCACAATGCTCCATTACCGCTGTCATAACAAGCTCCATGACCCCTGCCATCACAATGTTCCACGGCCTTGTCATCACAAGGCTCCAGGACCCTTGTCAGCACAATGCTCCAAGACCCATGTAATCACATTGCTCCATGCCCTTGTCATCACAAAGCTCCATGACGCATGTCATCACAATGTTCCATGGCCTTCGCCTCACAATGCTCCATGCCCTTTTCATCACAATGCTTCAAGAACCCCGTAATCACAATGCTCCATGCCCCTTTTCATAAGAATGCTCCATTAGACTTGTCATCACAAGTCTCCATGGTCATCTCATCACAATGCTCCAAGACCTTGTCATCAACATGCTCCATTCCCTTGTCATCACAATGCTCCATGACCCCTGTCATCACAATACTCCATGCACATTTTTAGCCCAATGCTCCATGACCCTTGTCATCACAATGATCCATGTCCTTGTCATCATAATGCTCCATGCACTTGTCAGCACAATGCTCCCTGATCCTTGTCATCACAATGCTCCAAACCATTGTCACCACAATGCTCCATTACCTTTGTCATCAGAATCCTCCATGACACTTGGCATCACAATGCTCCATGCCATTGTCATCACAATGCTCCATGACCCCTGTCATCACAATGCTCCATGCCTTCGTCAGAACAATGCTCCATGACCCTTGTCATCAAATTGTGCCATGCGCTTTTCACCACAATGATCCACAACCTTGTCATCGCTATGCTCCATAAAACTTGTAATCACAATGCTCCATGCACTTCTCATCCAAATACTCTCTCACATGAGATATCACAATGTTCCATCACTAGTCATCACAATCCTCCCTCACCCCTGTTATCACAATGTTCCATGACCCCTGTCATCACAATGCTACATCCCCTTATCAGCACAATGATCCATGACCCCTGACATCACAATGTTCCATAACCCCTGTCATCAAAATGCTCCATGACCCTTTTCATCCCAAAGCTCCATGACCCCTGGCATCACAATGTTCTATAACCCCTGGCATCAAAATGTTCCATTACACTTTTCATCAAATTGCTGCATGACCCTGTCATCAAAATGCTCCCTGCCCTTCTCATCACAATGCACCACACACTTGTCATCAAAATGCTCCATGACCTCTGTCATCACAAAGCTCCATGACCCTTGGCATCACAATGCTCCATGTCATTGTCATCACAATGCTCCATGAACCCTCTCATCACATTGCTCCATGTCCTTGTCATCACAAAGCTCCATGACACTTGTCATCACAATGCTCGATGCCATTCTCATCACAATGCTCCATGACCTTGTCATTACAATCCTCCATGACCCATGTATCACAGTGTACCGTGCCCTTGTCATGACAAACCGCCATGCCCACTCTCATCACAGTAATCCATGAAACATTTCAGATCAATGCTCAATGCCCTGCTCATCACAATGCTCCGTTACCTCTGTCGTAACAATGCTCCATGACACCTGCCATCATAATATTCCACGGCCTTGTCATCACAAGGCTCCATGACCCTTGTCATCACAATGCTCCAAGATCCATGTAATCACAATGCTCCATGCCCTTGTCATCACAAAGCTCCATGACGCATGTCATCAGAATGTTCCATGGTCTTCTCCTCACAATGCTCCATGCCTTTTTCATCACAATGCTCGAAGACTCCAGTAATCACAATGTTCCATTCCCTTTTTCATCAGAATGCTCCATTAGATTTGTCATCACAAGTCTCCATGGTCATCTCCTCACAATGCTCCAAGACCTTGTCATCACCATGCTCCATTCCCTTGTCATCACAATGCTCCATGACCCCTGTCATCACAATACTCCATGAACATTTTCAGCCCAATTCTCTATGACCTTCTCATCACAATGCTCCATGACCAATATCATCACAGTGCTCCATGACCACTGTCATCACAACACTCCATGACACCTGACAACACAATGATCCGGGACACGTCATCACAATGCTCCAAGACCCCTGTAATCACAATGCTCCATGACCCCTGTCATCACAATACTCCATGAACATTTTCAGCCCAAAGCTCCATGACCCTTGTCATCACAATGATCCATGCCCATGTTATCCCAATGTTCCATGACCCATGTATTCACAATGCACCATGACGCTTGTCATCACAGTGCTCCATGACACCTGTCATCACAATGCTCCATGCCTTTGTCAGCAAAATGCTACATGACCTTGTCATTACAATGCTCTATGCACTTGTCATCACAATACTCCATTTCCATTGTCATCACAATCCTCCATGAACTTTGGGATCACATTGCTTCATGCCCTTGTCATCACAATGCTCCATGCTCCTTGAAATCAAAATGATCCATGACCTCTGTCATCACAATGCTCCAAACCCTTGTGATCACAATGTTCCATAACACTTGTCCTCACAACGCTCCATGATGCCTGTCATCACAATAATCCATGCCCTTTTCATCACAATGCTCCATGAACTTTGTCATCACAATTCTCAATACACTTGTCATCACAATGCTCCCTGACACTTGTCGTCAGAATGCTCCTTGAACCCTGTCACGAAAAGGCTCCATGCCTTTTTCATCACAAAGCCCCATGCCCTTTTCATCCCAATGCTCCATGCCATTGTCATCAAAATACTCCACAAGCTTGTCATCAGAATGCTCCATGACCCTTGTCATCACAATTCTCCATGCACTTGTCAGCACAATGCTCCCTGACACTTGTCATCACAATGCTCCAAGCCATTGTCATCACAATGCTCCATTACCTTTGTGATCAGAATCCTCAATGGAAGTTTGCATCACAATGCTCCATGCCATTGTCATCACAATGGGCCATTACATATGTCATCACAATGCTCCCTGACACCTCTCTTTACAATACTGCATTACCTGGTCATCACAATGCTCCCTGCCGTTCTCATCACAATGCACCACACCCTTGTCATCAAAATGCTCCATGACCTTTGTCATCACAAAGCTCCATGACCCTTGGCATCACAATGCTCCATGTCATTGTCATCACAATGCTCCATGAAACCTCTCATCACATTGCTCCATGCCCTTGTCATCACAAAGCTCCATGGCACTTGTCATCACAATGCTCGATGCCCTTCTCATCACAATGCTCCATGCCCTTGTCATTACAATCCTCCATGAACCATGTATCACAGTGTACCGTGCCCTTGTCATCACAATGCACCATGCCCACTCTCATCACAATAATCCATGAAATATTTCAGACCAATGCTCAATGCACTTCTCATCACAATGCTCCATTACCTCTGTCATAACAAGCTCCATGACCCCTGCCATCACAATGTTCCACGGCCTTGTCATCACAAGGCTCCAGCACCCTTGTCAGCACAATGCTTCAAGACCCATGTAATCACAATGCTCCATGCCCTTGTCATTACAAAGCTCCATGACGCATGTCATCACAATGTTCCATGACCTTCGCCTCACAATGCTCCATGCCCTTGTCATCACAATGCTTCAAGACCCCCGTAATCACAATGTTCCATGCCCCTTTTCATAAGAATGCTCCATTAGACTTGTCATCACAAGTCTCCATGGTCATCTCATCACAGTGCTCCAAGACCTTGTCATCAACATGCTCCATTCCCTTGTCATCACAATTCTCCATGACCCCTGTCATCACAATACTCCATGCATATTTTTAGCCCAATGCTCCATGACCCTTGTCATCACAATGATCCATGCCCTTGTCATCACAATGCTCCATGCACTTGTCAGCACAATGCTCCCTGATCCTTGTCATCACAATGCTCCAAACCATTGTCACCACAATGCTCCATTACCTTTGTCATCAGAATCCTCCATGACACTTGGCATCACAATGCTCCATGCCATTGTCATCACAATGCTCCATGACCCCTGTCATCACAATGCTCCGTGACTACAGTCATCACAATGCTTCATAACGTTTGTCATCACAACAATCCATGCCCGCGTCAACACAAGGCTCTGTGACTTTTGTAACCACAATGCTCCATGAACTTTTCATCACAATGCTCCGTGACCCTTGTCATCACAATGCTCCATGCCTTTGTCAGAACAATGCTCCATGACCCCTGTCATCAAATTGTGCCATGCGCTTTTCACCACAATGATCCACAACCTTGTCATCGCTATGCTCCATAAACCTTGTAATCACAATGCTCCATGCACTTCTCATCCATATACTGTCTCACATGAGATATCACAATGTTCCATCACTAGTCATCACAATCCTCCCTCACCCCTGTTATCACAATGTTCCATCACCCCTGTCATCACAAGGCTACATCCCCTTATCAGCACAATGTTCCATGACCCCTGACATCACAATGTTCCATAACCCCTGTCATCAAAATGCTCCATGACACTTTTCATCCCAAAGCTCCATGACCCCTGGCATCACAATGTTCTATAAACCCTGGCATCAAAATGTTCCATTACACTTTTCATCAAATTGCTGCATGACCCTGTCATCAAAATGCTCCCTGACCTTCTCATCACAATGCACAACGCCCTTGCCATCAAAATGCTCCATGACCTTTGTCATCACAAAGCTCCATGACCCTTGGCATCACAATCCTCCATGACATTGTCATCACAATGGGCCATTACATATGTCATCACAATGCTCCCTGACACCTATCTTCACAATACTGCATGACCTTTGTCATCACAAAGCTCCATGACCCTTGGCATCACAATGCTCCATGTCATTGTCATCACAATGCTCCATGAACCCTCTCATCACATTGCTCCATGCCCTTGTCATCACAAAGCTCCATGGCACTTGTCATCACAATGCTCCATGCCCTTGTCATTACAATCCTCCATGACCCATGTATCACAGTGTACCGTGCCCTTGTCATCACAATGCGCCATGCCCACTCTCATCACAATAATCCATGAAATATTTCAGACCAATGCTCAATGCACTTCTCATCACAATGCTCCATTACCTCTGTCATAACAAGCTCCATGACCCCTGCCATCACAATGTTCCACGGCCTTGTCATCACAAGGCTCCAGCACCCTTGTCAGCACAATGCTCCAAGACCCATGTAATCACAATGCTCCATGCCCTTGTCATCACAAAGCTCCATGACGCATGTCATCACAATGTTCCATGGCCTTCGCCTCACAATGCTCCATGCCCTTGTCATCACAATGCTTCAAGACCCCCGTAATCACAATGCTCCATGCCCCTTTTCATAAGAATGCTCCATTAGACTTGTCATCACAAGTCTCCATGGTCATCTCATCACAATGCTCCAAGACCTTGTCATCAACATGCTCCATTCCCTTGTCATCACAATGCTCCATGACCCCTGTCATCACAATACTCCATGCACATTTTTAGCCCAATGCTCCATGACCCTTGTCATCACAATGATCCATGCCCTTGTCATCACAATGCTCCATGCACTTGTCAGCACAATGCTCCCTGATCCTTGTCATCACAATGCTCCAAACCATTGTCACCACAATGCTCCATTACCTTTGTCATCAGAATCCTCCATGACACTTGGCATCACAATGCTCCATGCCATTGTCATCACAATGCTCCATGACCCCTGTCATCACAATGCTCCGTGACTACAGTCATCACAATGCTTCATAACGTTTGTCATCACAACAATCCATGCCCGCGTCATCACAAGGCTCTGTGACCTTTGTAACCACAATGCTCCGTGACCCTTGTCATCACAATGCTCCATGCCTTTGTCAGAACAATGCTCCATGACCCTTGTCATCAAATTGTGCCATGCGCTTTTCACCACAATGATCCACAACCTTGTCATCGCTATGCTCCATAAACCTTGTAATCACAATGCTCCATGCACTTCTCATCCAAATACTCTCTCACATGAGATATCACAATGTTCCATCACTAGTCATCACAATCCTCCCTCACCCCTGTTATCACAATGTTCCATGACCCCTGTCATCACAATGCTACATCCCCTTATCAGCACAATGTTCCATGACGCCTGACATCACAATGTTCCATAACCCCTGTCATCAAAATGCTCCATGACCCTTTTCATCCCAAAGCTCCATGACCCCTGGCATCACAATGTTCTATAACCCCTGGCATCAAAATGTTCCATAACAATTTTCATCAAATTGCTGCATGACCCTGTCATCAAAATGCTCCCTGCCCTTCTCATCACAATGCACCACACACTTGTCATCAAAATGCTCCATGACCTTTGTCATCACAAAGCTCCATGACCCTTGGCATCACAATGCTCCATGTCATTGTCATCACAATGCTCCATGAACCCTCTCATCACATTGCTCCATGTCCTTGTCATCACAAAGCTCCATGACACTTGTCATCACAATGCTCGATGCCATTCTCATCACAATGCTCCATGACCTTGTCATTACAATCCTCCATGACCCATGTATCACAGTGTACCGTGCCCTTGTCATGACAAACCGCCATGCCCACTCTCATCACAGTAATCCATGAAACATTTCAGATCAATGCTCAATGCCCTTCTCATCACAATGCTCCGTTACCTCTGTCGTAACAATGCTCCATGACACCTGCCATCATAATATTCCACGGCCTTGTCATCACAAGGCTCCATGACCCTTGTCATCACAATGCTACAAGATCCATGTAATCACAATGCTCCATGCCCTTGTCATCACAAAGCTCCATGACGCATGTCATCAGAATGTTCCATGGTCTTCTCCTCAAAATGCTCCATGCCCTTGTCATCACAATGCTCGAAGACTCCAGTAATCACAATGTTCCATTCCCTTTTTCATCAGAATGCTCCATTAGATTTGTCATCACAAGTCTCCATGGTCATCTCCTCACAAAGCTCCAAGATCTTGTCATAACCATGCTCCATTCCCTTGTCATCACAATGCTCCATGACCCCTGTCATCACAATACTCCATGAATATTTTCAGCCCAATTCTCTATGACCTTCTCATCACAATGCTCCATGCCCTTGTCATTACAATCCTCCATGACCCATGTAATCACAATGCTCCATGCCCTTGTCATCACAAAGCTCCATGACGCATGTCATCACAATGTTCCATGGCCTTCGCCTCACAATGCTCTATGCCCTTGTCATCACAATGCTTCAAGACCCCCGTAATCACAATGCTCCATGCCCCTTTTCATAAGAATGCTCCATTAGACTTGTCATCACAAGTCTCCATGGTCATCTCATCACAATGCTCCAAGACCTTGTCATCAACATGC
The DNA here is from genome assembly GCF_025265405.1 of Mesoplodon densirostris. Taxonomy (NCBI): domain Eukaryota; kingdom Metazoa; phylum Chordata; class Mammalia; order Artiodactyla; family Ziphiidae; genus Mesoplodon; species Mesoplodon densirostris. Next base: position 6,899,936 of record NW_026778195.1, on the reverse strand, counting down.
TGCATTCCCTTGTCATCACAATGCTCCATGACCCCTGTCATCACAATACTCCATGCACATTTTTAGCCCAATGGTCCATGACCCTTGTCATCACAATGGCCCATGCCCTTGTCATCACAATGCTCCATGCACTTGTCAGCACAATGCTCCCTGATCCTTGTCATCACAATGCTCCAAACCATTGTCACCACAATGCTCCATTACCTTTGTCATCAGAATCCTCCATGACACTTGGCATCACAATGCTCCATGCCATTGTCATCACAATGCTCCATGACCCCTGTCATCACAATGCTCCGTGACTACAGTCATCACAATGCTTCATAACGTTTGTCATCACAACAATCCATGCCCGCGTCATCACAAGGCTCTGTGACCTTTGTAACCACAATGCTCCGTGACCCTTGTCATCACAATGCTCCATGCCTTTGTCAGAACAATGCTCCATGACCCTTGTCATCAAATTGTGCCATGCGCTTTTCACCACAATGATCCACAACCTTGTCATCGCTATGCTCCATAAACCTTGTAATCACAATGCTCCATGCACTTCTCATCCAAATACTGTCTCACATGAGATATCACAATGTTCCATCACTAGTCATCACAATCCTCCCTCACCCCTGTTATCACAATGTTCCATGACCCCTGTCATCACAATGCTACATCCCCTTATCAGCACAATGTTCCATGACCCCTGACATCACAATGTTCCATAACCCCTGTCATCAAAATGCTCCATGACCCTTTTCATCCCAAAGCTCCATGACCCCTGGCATCACAATGTTCTATAACCCCTGGCATCAAAATGTTCCATTACACTTTTCATCAAATTGCTGCATGACCCTGTCATCAAAATGCTCCCTGCCCTTCTCATCACAATGCACCACACACTTGTCATCAAAATGCTCCATGACCTTTGTCATCACAAAGCTCCATGACCCTTGGCATCACAATGCTGCATGTCATTGTCATCACAATGCTCCATGAACCCTCTCATCACATTGCTCCATGCCCTTGTCATCACAAAGCTCCATGGCACTTGTCATCACAATGCTCGATGCCCTTCTCATCACAATGCTCCATGCCCTTGTCATTACAATCCTCCATGACCCCTGTATTCACAGTGCTCCATGACGCTTGTCATCACAGTGCTCCATGACACCTGTCATCACAATGCTCCATGCCTTTGTCAGCAAAATGCTACATGACCTTGTCATTACAATGCTCTATGCACTTGTCATCACAATACTCCATTTCCATTGTCATCACAATCCTCCATGAACTTTGGGATCACATTGCTTCATGCCCTTGTCATCACAATGCTCCATGCTCCTTGAAATCAAAATGATCCATGACCTCTGTCATCACAATGCTCCAAACCCTTGTGATCACAATGTTCCATAACACTTGTCCTCACAACGCTCCATGATGCCTGTCATCACAATAATCCATGCCCTTTTCATCACAATGCTCCATGAACTTTGTCATCACAATTCTCAATACACTTGTCATCACAATGCTCCCTGACACTTGTCGTCAGAATGCTCCTTGAACCCTGTCACGAAAAGGCTCCATGCCTTTTTCATCACAAAGCCCCATGCCCTTTTCATCCCAATGCTCCATGCCATTGTCATCAAAATACTCCACAAGCTTGTCATCAGAATGCTCCATGACCCTTGTCATCACAATTCTCCATGCACTTGTCAGCACAATGCTCCCTGACACTTGTCATCACAATGCTCCAAGCCATTGTCATCACAATGCTCCATTACCTTTGTGATCAGAATCCTCAATGGAAGTTTGCATCACAATGCTCCATGCCATTGTCATCACAATGGGCCATTACATATGTCATCACAATGCTCCCTGACACCTCTCTTTACAATACTGCATTACCTGCTCATCACAATGCTCCCTGCCGTTCTCATCACAATGCACCACACACTTGTCATCAAAATGCTCCATGACCTTTGTCATCACAAAGCTCCATGACCCTTGGCATCACAATGCTCCATGTCATTGTCATCACAATGCTCCATGAACCCTCTCATCACATTGCTCCATGCCCTTGTCATCACAAAGCTCCTTGGCACTTGTCATCACAATGCTCGATGCCCTTCTCATCACAATGCTCCATGCCCTTGTCATTACAATCCTCCATGAACCATGTATCACAGTGTACCGTGCCCTTGTCATCACAATGCACCATGCCCACTCTCATCACAATAATCCATGAAATATTTCAGACCAATGCTCAATGCACTTCTCATCACAATGCTCCATTACCTCTGTCATAACAAGCTCCATGACCCCTGCCATCACAATGTTCCACGGCCTTGTCATCACAAGGCTCCAGCACCCTTGTCAGCACAATGCTCCAAGACCCATGTAATCACAATGCTCCATGCCCTTGTCATCACAAAGCTCCATGACGCATGTCATCACAATGTTCCATGGCCTTCGCCTCACAATGCTCCATGCCTTTGTCATCACAATGCTTCAAGACCCCCGTAATCACAATGTTCCATGCCCCTTTTCATAAGAATGCTCCATTAGACTTGTCATCACAAGTCTCCATGGTCATCTCATCACAGTGCTCCAAGACCTTGTCATCAACATGCTCCATTCCCTTGTCATCACAATTCTCCATGACCCCTGTCATCACAATACTCCATGCATATTTTTAGCCCAATGCTCCATGACCCTTGTCATCACAATGATCCATGCCCTTGTCATCACAATGCTCCATGCACTTGTCAGCACAATGCTCCCTGATCCTTGTCATCACAATGCTCCAAACCATTGTCACCACAATGCTCCATTACATTTGTCATCAGAATCCTCCATGACACTTGGCATCACAATGCTCCATGCCATTGTCATCACAATGCTCCATGACCCCTGTCATCACAATGCTCCGTGACTACAGTCATCACAATGCTTCATAACGTTTGTCATCACAACAATCCATGCCCGCGTCAACACAAGGCTCTGTGACCTTTGTAACCACAATGCTCCATGAACTTTTCATCACAATGCTCCGTGACCCTTGTCATCACAATGCTCCATGCCTTTGTCAGAACAATGCTCCATGACCCTTGTCATCAAATGGTGCCATGCGCTTTTCACCACAATGATCCACAACCTTGTCATCGCTATGCTCCATAAACCTTGTAATCACAATGCTCCATGCACTTCTCATCCAAATACTCTCTCACATGAGATATCACAATGTTCCATCACTAGTCATCACAATCCTCCCTCACCCCTGTTATCACAATGTTCCATGACCCCTGTCATCACAATGCTACATCCCCTTATCAGCACAATGTTCCACGACGCCTGACATCACAATGTTCCATAACCCCTGTCATCAAAATGCTCCATGACCCTTTTCATCCCAAAGCTCCATGACCCCTGGCATCACAATGTTCTATAACCCCTGGCATCAAAATGTTCCATTACACTTTTCATCAAATTGCTGCATGACCCTGTCATCAAAATGCTCCCTGACCTTCTCATCACAATGCACAACGCCCTTGCCATCAAAATGCTCCATGACCTTTGTCATCACAAAGCTCCATGACCCTTGGCATCACAATGCTCCATGATATTGTCATCACAATGGGCCATTACATATGTCATCACAATGCTCCCTGACACCTATCTTCACAATACTGCATGACCTTTGTCATCACAAAGCTCCATGACCCTTGGCATCACAATGCTCCATGTCATTGTCATCACAATGCTCCATGAACCCTCTCATCACATTGCTCCATGCCCTTGTCATCACAAAGCTCCATGGCACTTGTCATCACAATGCTCCATGCCCTTGTCATTACAATCCTCCATGACCCATGTATCACAGTGTACCGTGCCCTTGTCATCACAATGCGCCATGCCCACTCTCATCACAATAATCCATGAAATATTTCAGACCAATGCTCAATGCACTTCTCATCACAATGCTCCATTACCTCTGTCATAACAAGCTCCATGACCCCTGCCATCACAATGTTCCACGGCCTTGTCATCACAAGGCTCCAGCACCCTTGTCAGCACAATGCTCCAAGACCCATGTAATGACAATGCTCCATGCCCTTGTCATCACAAAGCTCCATGATGCATGTCATCACAATGTTCCATGGCCTTCGCCTCACAATGCTCCATGCCCTTGTCATCACAATGCTTCAAGACCCCCGTAATCACAATGCTCCATGCCCCTTTTCATAAGAATGCTCCATTAGACTTGTCATCACAAGTCTCCATGGTCATCTCATCACAATGCTCCAAGACCTTGTCATCAACATGCTCCATTCCCTTGTCATCACAATGCTCCATGACCCCTGTCATCACAATACTCCATGCACATTTTTAGCCCAATGCTCCATGACCCTTGTCATCACAATGATCCATGCCCTTGTCATCACAATGCTCCATGCACTTCTCAGCACAATGCTCCCTGATCCTTGTCATCACAATGCTCCAAACCATTGTCACCACAATGCTCCATTACCTTTGTCATCAGAATCCTCCATGACACTTGGCATCACAATGCTCCATGCCATTGTCATCACAATGCTCCATGACCCCTGTCATCACAATGCTCCGTGACTACAGTCATCACAATGCTTCATAATGTTTGTCATCACAACAATCCATGCCCGCGTCATCACAAGGCTCTGTGACCTTTGTAACCACAATGCTCCGTGACCCTTGTCATCACAATGCTCCATGCCTTTGTCAGAACAATGCTCCATGACCCTTGTCATCAAATTGTGCCATGCGCTTTTCACCACAATGATCCACAACCTTGTCATCGCTATGCTCCATAAACCTTGTAATCACAATGCTCCATGCACTTCTCATCCAAATACTCTCTCACATGAGATATCACAATGTTCCATCACTAGTCATCACAATCCTCCCTCACCCCTGTTATCACAATGTTCCATGACCCCTGTCATCACAATGCTACATCCCCTTATCAGCACAATGTTCCATGACGCCTGACATCACAATGTTCCATAACCCCTGTCATCAAAATGCTCCATGACCCTTTTCATCCCAAAGCTCCATGACCCCTGGCATCACAATGTTCTATAACCCCTGGCATCAAAATGTTCCATTACAATTTTCATCAAATTGCTGCATGACCCTGTCATCAAAATGCTCCCTGCCCTTCTCATCACAATGCACCACACACTTGTCATCAAAATGCTCCATGACCTTTGTCATCACAAAGCTCCATGACCCTTGGCATCACAATGCTCCATGTCATTGTCATCACAATGCTCCATGAACCCTCTCATCTCATTGCTCCATGTCCTTGTCATCACAAAGCTCCATGACACTTGTCATCACAATGCTCGATGCCATTCTCATCACAATGCTCCATGACCTTGTCATTACAATCCTCCATGACCCATGTATCACAGTGTACCGTGCCCTTGTCATGACAAACCGCCATGCCCACTCTCATCACAGTAATCCATGAAACATTTCAGATCAATGCTCAATGCCCTTCTCATCACAATGCTCCGTTACCTCTGTCGTAACAATGCTCCATGACACCTGCCATCATAATATTCCACGGCCTTGTCATCACAAGGCTCCATGACCCTTGTCATCACAATGCTCCAAGATCCATGTAATCACAATGCTCCATGCCCTTGTCATCACAAAGCTCCATGACGCATGTCATCAGAATGTTCCATGGTCTTCTCCTCAAAATGCTCCATGCCCTTGTCATCACAATGCTCGAAGACTCCAGTAATCACAATGTTCCATTCCCTTTTTCATCAGAATGCTCAATTAGATTTGTCATCACAAGTCTCCATGGTCATCTCCTCACAATGCTCCAAGATCTTGTCATAACCATGCTCCATTCCCTTGTCATCACAATGCTCCATGACCCCTGTCATCACAATACTCCATGAACATTTTCAGCCCAATTCTCTATGACCTTCTCATCACAATGCTCCATGCCCTTGTCATTACAATCCTTCATGACCCATGTATCACAGTGTACCGTGCCCTTGTCATCACAATGCGCCATGCCCACTCTCATCACAATAATCCATGAAATATTTCAGACCAATGCTCAATGCACTTCTCATCACATTGCTCCATTACCTCTGTCATAACAAGCTCCATGACCCCTGCCATCACAATGTTCCACGGCCTTGTCATCAAAAGGCTCCAGCACCCTTGTCAGCACAATGCTCCAAGACCCATGTAATCACAATGCTCAATGCCCTTGTCATCACAAAGCTCCATGACGCATGTCATCACAATGTTCCATGGCCTTCGCCTCACAATGCTCCATGCCCTTGTCATCACAATGCTTCAAGACCCCCGTAATCACAATGCTCCATGCCCCTTTTCATAAGAATGCTCCATTAGACTTGTCATCACAAGTCTCCATGGTCATCTCATCACAATGCTCCAAGACCTTGTCATCAACATGCTGCATTCCCTTGTCATCACAATGCTCCATGACCCCTGTCATCACAATACTCCATGCACATTTTTAGCCCAATGGTCCATGACCCTTGTCATCACAATGGCCCATGCCCTTGTCATCACAATGCTCCATGCACTTGTCAGCACAATGCTCCCTGATCCTTGTCATCACAATGCTCCAAACCATTGTCACCACAATGCTCCATTACCTTTGTCATCAGAATCCTCCATGACACTTGGCATCACAATGCTCCATGCCATTGTCATCACAATGCTCCATGACCCCTGTCATCACAATGCTCCGTGACTACAGTCATCACAATGCTTCATAACGTTTGTCATCACAACAATCCATGCCCGCGTCATCACAAGGCTCTGTGACCTTTGTAACCACAATGCTCCGTGACACTTGTCATCACAATGCTCCATGCCTTTGTCAGAACAATGCTCCATGACCCTTGTCATCAAATTGTGCCATGCGCTTTTCACCACAATGATCCACAACCTTGTCATCGCTATGCTCCATAAACCTTGTAATCACAATGCTCCATGCACTTCTCATCCAAATACTGTCTCACATGAGATATCACAATGTTCCATCACAAGTCATCACAATCCTCCCTCACCCCTGTTATCACAATGTTCCATGACCCCTGTCATCACAATGCTACATCCCCTTATCAGCACAATGTTCCATGACCCCTGACATCACAATGTTCCATAACCCCTGTCATCAAAATGCTCCATGACCCTTTTCATCCCAAAGCTCCATGACCCCTGGCATCACAATGTTCTATAACCCCTGGCATCAAAATGTTCCATTACACTTTTCATCAAATTGCTGCATGACCCTGTCATCAAAATGCTCCCTGCCCTTCTCATCACAATGCACCACACACTTGTCATCAAAATGCTCCATGACCTTTGTCATCACAAAGCTCCATGACCCTTGGCATCACAATGCTGCATGTCATTGTCATCACAATGCTCCATGAACCCTCTCATCACATTGCTCCATGCCCTTGTCATCACAAAGCTCCATGGCACTTGTCATCACAATGCTCGATGCCCTTCTCATCACAATGCTCCATGCCCTTGTCATTACAATCCTCCATGACCCATGTATCACAGTGTACCGTGCCCTTGTCATCACAATGCGCCATGCCCACTCTCATCACAATAATCCATGAAATATTTCAGACCAATGCTCAATGCACTTCTCATCACAATGCTCCATTACCTCTGTCATAACAAGCTCCATGACCCCTGCCATCACAATGTTCCACGGCCTTGTCATCACAAGGCTCCAGCACCCTTGTCAGCACAATGCTCCAAGACCCATGTAATCACAATGCTCCATGCCCTTGTCATCACAAAGCTCCATGACGCATGTCATCACAATGTTCCATGGCCTTCGCCTCACAATGCTCCATGCCCTTGTCATCACAATGCTTCAAGACCCCCGTAATCACAATGCTCCATGCCCCTTTTCATAAGAATGCTCCATTAGACTTGTCATCACAAGTCTCCATGGTCATCTCATCACAATGCTCCAAGACCTTGTCATCAACATGCTCCATTCCCTTGTCATCACAATGCTCCATGACCCCTGTCATCACAATACTCCATGCACATTTTTAGCCCAATGCTCCATGACCCTTGTCATCACAATGATCCATGCCCTTGTCATCACAATGCTCCATGCACTTGTCAGCACAATGCTCCCTGATCCTTGTCATCACAATGCTCCAAACCATTGTCACCACAATGCTCCATTACCTTTGTCATCAGAATCCTCCATGACACTTGGCATCACAATGCTCCATGCCATTGCCATCACAATGCTCCATGACCCCTGTCATCACAATGCTCCGTGACTACAGTCATCACAATGCTTCATAACGTTTGTCATCACAACAATCCATGCCCGCGTCATCACAAGGCTCTGTGACCTTTGTAACCACAATGCTCCGTGACCCTTGTCATCACAATGCTCCATGCCTTTGTCAGAACAATGCTCCATGACCCTTGTCATCAAATTGTGCCATGCGCTTTTCACCACAATGATCCACAACCTTGTCATCGCTATGCTCCATAAACCTTGTAATCACAATGCTCCATGCACTTCTCATCCAAATACTGTCTCACATGAGATATCACAATGTTCCATCACTAGTCATCACAATCCTCCCTCACCCCTGTTATCACAATGTTCCATGACCCCTGTCATCACAATGCTACATCCCCTTATCAGCACAATGTTCCATGACCCCTGACATCACAATGTTCCATAACCCCTGTCATCAAAATGCTCCATGACCCTTTTCATCCCAAAGCTCCATGACCCCTGGCATCACAATGTTCTATAACCCCTGGCATCAAAATGTTCCATTACAATTTTCATCAAATTGCTGCATGACCCTGTCATCAAAATGCTCCCTGCCCTTCTCATCACAATGCACCACACACTTGTCATCAAAATGCTCCATGACCTTTGTCATCACAAAGCTCCATGACCCTTGGCATCACAATGCTCCATGTCATTGTCATCACAATGCTCCATGAACCCTCTCATCACATTGCTCCATGCCCTTGTCATCACAAAGCTCCATGGCACTTGTCATCACAATGCTCGATGCCCTTCTCATCACAATGCTCCATGCCCTTGTCATTACAATCCTCCATGAACAATGTATCACAGTGTACCGTGCCCTTGTCATCACAATGCGCCATGCCCACTCTAATCACAATAATCCATGAAATATTTCAGACCAATGTTCAATGCACTTCTCATCACAGTGCTCCATTACCTCTGTCATAACAAGCTCCATGACCCCTGCCATCACAATGTTCCACGGCCTTGTCATCACAAGGCTCCAGCACCCTTGTCAGCACAATGCTCCAAGACCCATGTAATCACAATGCTCCATGCCCTTGTCATCACAAAGCTCCATGACGCATGTCATCACAATGTTCCATGGCCTTCGCCTCACAATGCTCCATGCCCTTGTCATCACAATGCTTCAAGACCCCCGTAATCACAATGTTCCATGCCCCTTTTCATAAGAATGCTCCATTAGACTTGTCATCACAAGTCTCCATGGTCATCTCATCACAGTGCTCCAAGACCTTGTCATCAACATGCTCCATTCCCTTGTCATCACAATGCTCCATGACCCCTGTCATCACAATACTCCATGCATATTTTTAGCCCAATGCTCCATGACCCTTGTCATCACAATGATCCATGCCCTTGTCATCACAATGCTCCATGCACTTGTCAGCACATTGCTCCCTGATCCTTGTCATCACAATGCTCCAAAGCATTGTCACCACAATGCTCCATTACCTTTGTCATCAGAATCCTCCATGACACTTGGCATCACAATGCTCCATGCCATTGTCATCACAATGCTCCATGACCCCTGTCATCACAATGCTCCGTGACTACAGTCATCACAATGCTTCATAACGTTTGTCATCACAACAATCCATGCCCGCGTCATCACAAGGCTCTGTGACCTTTGTAACCACAATGCTCCATGAACTTTTCATCACAATGCTCCGTGACCCTTGTCATCACAATGCTCCATGCCTTTGTCAGAACAATGCTCCATGACCCTTGTCATCAAATTGTGCCATGCGCTTTTCACCACAATGATCCACAACCTTGTCATCGCTATGCTCCATAAACCTTGTAATCACAATGCTCCATGCACTTCTCATCCAAATACTGTCTCACATGAGATATCACAATGTTCCATCACTAGTCATCACAATCCTCCCTCACCCCTGTTATCACAATGTTCCATGACCCCTGTCATCACAATGCTACATCCCCTTATCAGCACAATGTTCCATGACCCCTGACATCACAATGTTCCATAACCCCTGTCATCAAAATGCTCCATGACCCTTTTCATCCCAAAGCTCCATGACCCCTGGCATCACAATGTTCTATAACCCCTGGCATCAAAATGTTCCATTACACTTTTCATCAAATTGCTGCATGACCCTGTCATCAAAATGCTCCCTGACCTTCTCATCACAATGCACAACGCGCTTGCCATCAAAATGCTCCATGACCTTTGTCATCACAAAGCTCCATGACCCTTGGCATCACAATGCTCCATGACATTGTCATCACAATGGGCCATTACATATGTCATCACAATGCTCCCTGACACCTATCTTCACAATACTGCATGACCTTTGTCATCACAAAGCTCCATGACCCTTGGCATCACAATGCTCCATGTCATTGTCATCACAATGCTCCATGAACCCTCTCATCACATTGCTCCATGTCCTTGTCATCACAAAGCTCCATGGCACTTGTCATCACAATGCTCGATGCCCTTCTCATCACAATGCTCCATGCCCTTGTCATTACAATCCTCCATGACCCATGTATCACAGTGTACCGTGCCCTTGTCATCACAATGCGCCATGCCCACTCTCATCACAATAATCCATGAAATATTTCAGACCAATGCTCAATGCACTTCTCATCACAATGCTCCATTACCTCTGTCATAACAAGCTCCAAGACCCCTGCCATCACAATGTTCCACGGCCTTGTCATCACAAGGCTCCAGCACCCTTGTCAGCACAATGCTCCAAGACCCATGTAATCACAATGCTCCATGCCCTTGTCATCACAAAGCTCCATGACGCATGTCATCACAATGTTCCATGGCCTTCGCCTCACAATGCTCCATGCCCTTGTCATCACAATGCTTCAAGACACCCGTAATCACAATGCTCCATGCCCCTTTTCATAAGAATGCTCCATTAGACTTGTCATCACAAGTCTCCATGGTCATCTCATCACAATGCTCCAAGACCTTGTCATCAACATGCTCCATTCCCTTGTCATCACAATGCTCCATGACCCCTGTCATCACAATACTCCATGCACATTTTTAGCCCAATGCTCCATGACCCTTGTCATCACAATGATCCATGCCCTTGTCATCACAATGCTCCATGCACTTGTCAGCACAATGCTCCCTGATCCTTGTCATCACAATGCTCCAAACCATTGTCACCACAATGCTCCATTACCTTTGTCATCAGAATCCTCCATGACACTTGGCATCACAATGCTCCATGCCATTGTCATCACAATGCACCATGACCCCTGTCATCACAATGCTCCGTGACTACAGTCATCACAATGCTTCATAACGTTTGTCATCACAACAATCCATGCCTGCGTCATCACAAGGCTCTGTGACCTTTGTAACCACAATGCTCCGTGACCCTTGTCATCACAATGCTCCATGCCTTTGTCAGAACAATGCTCCATGACCCTTGTCATCAAATTGTGCCATGCGCTTTTCACCACAATGATCCACAGCCTTGTCATCGCTATGCTCCATAAACCTTGTAATCACAATGCTCCATGCACTTCTCATCCAAATACTCTCTCACATGAGATATCACAATGTTCCATCACTAGTCATCACAATCCTCCCTCACCCCTGTTATCACAATGTTCCATGAACCCTGTCATCACAATGCTACATCCCCTTATCAGCACAATGTTCCATGACGCCTGACATCACAATGTTCCATAACCCCTGTCATCAAAATGCTCCATGACCCTTTTCATCCCAAAGCTCCATGACCCCTGGCATCACAATGTTCTATAACCCCTGGCATCAAAATGTTCCATTACACTTTTCATCAAATTGCTGCATGACCCTGTCATCAAAATGCTCCCTGCCCTTCTCATCACAATGCACCACACACTTGTCATCAAAATGCTCCATGACCTTTGTCATCACAAAGCTCCATGACCCTTGGCATCACAATGCTCCATGTCATTGTCATCACAATGCTCCATGAACCCTCTCATCACATTGCTCCATGTCCTTGTCATCACAAAGCTCCATGACACTTGTCATCACAATGCTCGATGCCATTCTCATCACAATGCTCCATGAGCTTGTCATTACAATCCTCCATGACCCATGTATCACAGTGTACCGTGCCTTTGTCATGACAAACCGCCATGCCCACTCTCATCACAGTAATCCATGAAACATTTCAGATCAATGCTCAATGCCCTTCTCATCACAATGCTCCGTTACCTCTGTCGTAACAATGCTCCATGACACCTGCCATCATAATATTCCACGGCCTTGTCATCACAAGGCTCCATGACCCTTGTCATCACAATGCTCCAAGATCCATGTAATCACAATGCTCCATGCCCTTGTCATCACAAAGCTCCATTACGCATGTCATCAGAAAGTTCCATGGTCTTCTCCTCACAATGCTCCATGCCCTTGTCATCACAATGCTCGAAGACTCCAGTAATCACAATGTTCCATTCCCTTTTTCATCAGAATGCTCCATTAGATTTGTCATCACAAGTCTCCATGGTCATCTCCTCACAATGCTCCAAGATCTTGTCATAACCATGCTCCATTCCCTTGTCATCACAATGCTCCATGACCCCTGTCATCACAATACTCCATGAACATTTTCAGCCCAATTCTCTATGACCTTCTCATCACAATGCTCCATGCCCTTGTCATTACAATCCTCCATGACCCATGTATCACAGTGTACCGTGCCCTTGTCATCACAATGCGCCATGCCCACTCTCATCACAATAATCCATGAAATATTTCAGACCAATGCTCAATGCACTTCTCATCACAATGCTCCATTACCTCTGTCATAACAAGCTCCATGACCCCTGCCATCACAATGTTCCACGGCCTTGTCATCACAAGGCTCCAGCACCCTTGTCAGCACAATGCTCCAAGACCCATGTAATCACAATGCTCCATGCCCTTGTCATCACAAAGCTCCATGACGCATGTCATCACAATGTTCCATGGCCTTCGCCTCACAATGCTCCATGCCCTTGTCATCACAATGCTTCAAGACCCCCGTAATCACAATGCTCCATGCCCCTTTTCATAAGAATGCTCCATTAGACTTGTCATCACAAGTCTCCATGGTCATCTCATCACAATGCTCCAAGACCTTGTCATCAACATGCTGCATTCCCTTGTCATCACAATGCTCCATGACCCCTGTCATCACAATACTCCATGCACATTTTTAGCCCAATGCTCCATGACCCTTGTCATCACAGTGGCCCATGCCCTTGTCATCACAATGCTCCATGCACTTGTCAGCACAATGCTCCCTGATCCTTGTCATCACAATGCTCCAAACCATTGTCACCACAATGCTCCATTACCTTTGTCATCAGAATCCTCCATGACACTTGGCATCACAATGCTCCATGCCATTGTCATCACAATGCTCCATGACCCCTGTCATCACAATGCTCCGTGACTACAGTCATCACAATGCTTCATAACGTTTGTCATCACAACAATCCATGCCCGCGTCATCACAAGGCTCTGTGACCTTTGTAACCACAATGCTCCATGAACTTTTCATCACAATGCTCCGTGACCATTGTCATCACAATGCTCCATGCCTTTGTCAGAACAATGCTCCATGACCCTTGTCATCAAATTGTGCCATGCGCTTTTCACCACAATGATCCACAACCTTGTCATCGCTATGCTCCATTAACCTTGTAATCACAATGCTCCATGCACTTCTCATCCAAATACTGTCTCACATGAGATATCCCAATGTTCCATCACTAGTCATCACAATCTTCCCTCACCCCTGTTATCACAATGTTCCATGACCCCTGTCATCACAATGCTACATCCCCTTATCAGCACAATGTTCCATGACCCCTGACATCACAATGTTCCATAACCCCTGTCATCAAAATGCTCCATGACCCTTTTCATCCCAAAGCTCCATGACCCCTGGCATCACAATGTTCCATTACAATTTTCATCAAATTGCTGCATGACCCTGTCATCAAAATGCTCCCTGCCCTTCTCATCACAATGCACCACACACTTGTCATCAAAATGCTCCATGACCTTTGTCATCACAAAGCTCCATGACCCTTGGCATCACAATGCTGCATGTCATTGTCATCACAATGCTCCATGAACCCTCTCATCACATTGCTCCATGTCCTTGTCATCACAAAGCTCCATGACACTTGTCATCACAATGCTCGATGCCATTCTCATCACAATGCTCCATGCCCTTGTCATTACAATCCTCCATGACCCATGTATCACAGTGTACCGTGCCCTTGTCATGAAAAACCGCCATGCCCACTCTCATCACAGTAATCCATGAAACATTTCAGATCAATGCTCAATGCCCTGCTCATCACAATGCTCCGTTACCTCTGTCGTAACAATGCTCCATGACACCTGCCATCATAATATTCCACGGCCTTGTCATCACAAGGCTCCATGACCCTTGTCATCACAATGCTCCAAGATCCATGTAATCACAATGCTCCATGCCCTTGTCATCACAAAGCTCCATGACGCATGTCATCAGAATGTTCCATGGTCTTCTCCTCACAATGCTCCATGCCCTTGTCATCACAATGCTCGAAGACTCCAGGAATCACAATGTTCCATTCCCTTTTTCATCAGAATGCTCCATTAGATTTGTCATCACAAGTCTCCATGGACATCTCCTCACAATGCTCCAAGACCTTGTCATCACCATGCTCCATTCCCTTGTCATCACAATGCTCCATTACCCCTGTCACCACAATACTCCATGCTCTTTTCATCACAATGCTCCATGACCTTTGTCATCACAATTCTCAATACACTTGTCATCACAATGCTCCCTGACACTTGTCGTCAGAATGCTCCTTGAACCCTGTCACGAAAAGGCTCCATGCCTGTTTCATCACAAAGCACCATGCCCTTTTCATCCCAATGCTCCATGCCATTGTCATCAAAATACTCCACAATCTTGTCATCAGAATGCTCCATGACCCTTGTCATCACAATTCTCCATGCACTTGTCAGCACAATGCTCCCTGACACATGTCATCACAATGCTCCAAGCCATTGTCATCACAATGCTCCATTACCTTTGTGATCAGAATCCTCTATGGAAGTTTGCATCACAATGCTCCATGCCATTGTCATCACAATGGGACATTACATATGTCATCACAATGCTCCCTGACACCTCTCTTTACAATACTTCATTACCTGGTCATCACAATGCTCCCTGCCGTTCTCATCACAATGCACCACACCCTTGTCATCAAAATGCTCCATGACCTTTGTCATCACAAAGCTCCATGACCCTTGGCATCACAATGCTCCATGTCATTGTCATCACAATGCTCCATGAACCCTCTCATCACATTGCTCCATGCCCTTGTCATCACAAAGCTCCATGGCACTTGTCATCACAATGCTCGATGCCCTTCTCATCACAATGCTCCATGCCCTTGTCATTACAATCCTCCATGACCCATGTATCACAGTGTACCATGCCCTTGTCATCACAATGCGCCACGCCCACTCTCATCACAATAATCCATGAAATATTTCAGACCAATGCTCAATGCACTTCTCATCACAATGCTCCATTACCTCTGTCATAACAAGCTCCATGACCCCTGCCATCACAATGTTCCACGGCCTTGTCATCACAAGGCTCCAGCACCCTTGTCAGCACAATGCTCCAAGACCCATGTAATCACAATGCTCCATGCCCTTGTCATCACAAAGCTCCATGACGCATGTCATCACAATGTTCCATGGCCTTCGCCTCACAATGCTCCATGCCCTTGTCATCACAATGCTTCAAGACCCCCGTAATCACAATGCTCCATGCCCCTTTTCATAAGAATGCTCCATTAGACTTGTCATCACAAGTCTCCATGGTCATCTCATCACAATGCTCCAAGACCTTGTCATCAACATGCTCCATTCCCTTGTCATCACAATGCTCCATGACCCCTGTCATCACAATACTCCATGCACATTTTTAGCCCAATGGTCCATGACCCTTGTCATCACAATGATCCATGCCCTTGTCATCACAATGCTCCATGCACTTGTCAGCACAATGCTCCCTGATCCTTGTCATCACAATGCTCCAAACCATTGTCACCACAATGCTCCATTACCTTTGTCATCAGAATCCTCCATGACACTTGGCATCACAATGCTCCATGCCATTGTCATCACAATGCTCCATGACCCCTGTCATCACAATGCTCCGTGACTACAGTCATCACAATGCTTCATAACGTTTGTCATCACAACAATCCATGCCCGCGTCATCACAAGGCTCTGTGACCTTTGTAACCACAATGCTCCATGAACTTTTCATCACAATGCTCCGTGACCATTGTCATCACAATGCTCCATGCCTTTGTCAGAACAATGCTCCATGACCCTTGTCATCAAATTGTGCCATGCGCTTTTCACCACAATGATCCACAACCTTGTCATCGCTATGCTCCATTAACCTTGTAATCACAATGCTCCATGCACTTCTCATCCAAATACTGTCTCACATGAGATATCCCAATGTTCCATCACTAGTCATCACAATCTTCCCTCACCCCTGTTATCACAATGTTCCATGACCCCTGTCATCACAATGCTACATCCCCTTATCAGCACAATGTTCCATGACCCCTGACATCACAATGTTCCATAACCCCTGTCATCAAAATGCTCCATGACCCTTTTCATCCCAAAGCTCCATGACCCCTGGCATCACAATGTTCTATAACCCCTGGCATCAAAATGTTCCATTACACTTTTCATCAAATTGCTGCATGACCCTGTCATCAAAATGCTCCCTGCCCTTCTCATCAAAATGCACCACACACTTGTCATCAAAATGCTCCATGACCTTTGTCATCACAAAGCTCCATGACCCTTGGCATCACAATGCTCCATGTCATTGTCATCACAATGCTCCATGAACCCTCTCATCACATTGCTCCATGTCCTTGTCATCACAAAGCTCCATGACACTTGTCATCACAATGCTCGATGCCATTCTCATCACAATGCTCCATGACCTTGTCATTACAATCCTCCATGACCCATGTATCACAGTGTACCGTGCCCTTGTCATGACAAACCGCCATGCCCACTCTCATCACAGTAATCCATGAAACATTTCAGATCAATGCTCAATGCCCTGCTCATCACAATGCTCCGTTACCTCTGTCGTAACAATGCTCCATGACACCTGCCATCATAATATTCCACGGCCTTGTCATCACAAGGCTCCATGACCCTTGTCATCACAATGCTCCAAGATCCATGTAATCACAATGCTCCATGCCCTTGTCATCACAAAGCTCCATGACGCATGTCATCAGAATGTTCCATGGTCTTCTCCTCACAATGCTCCATGCCCTTGTCATCACAATGCTCGAAGACTCCAGTAATCACAATGTTCCTTTCCCTTTTTCATCAGAATGCTCCATTAGATTTGTCATCACAAGTCTCCATGGTCATCTCCTCACAATGCTCCAAGACCTTGTCATCACCATGCTCCATTCCCTTGTCATCACAATGCTCCATGACCCCTGTCATCACAATACTCCATGAACATTTTCAGCCCAATTCTCTATGACCTTCTCATCACAATGCTCCATGACCAATATCATCACAATGCTCCATGACCACTGTCATCACAACACTCCATGACACCTGACAACACAATGATCCGGGACTCTTGTCATCACAGTGCTCCAAGACCCCTGTAATCACAATGCTCCATGACCCCTGTCATCACAATACTCCATGAACATTTTCAGCCCAATGCTCCATGACCCTTGTCATCACAATGATCCATGCCCATGTTATCCCAATGTTCCATGACCCATGTATTCACAATGCTCCATGACGCTTGTCATCACAGTGCTTCATGACACCTGTCATCACAATGCTCCATGCCTTTGTCAGCAAAATGCTACATGACCTTGTCATTACAATGCTCTATGCACTTGTCATCACAATACTCCATTTCCATTGTCATCACAATCCTCCATGAACTTTGGGATCACATTGCTTCATGCCCTTGTCATCACAATGCTCCATGCTCCTTGAAATCAAAATGATCCATGACCTCTGTCATCACAATGCTCCAAACCCTTGTGATCACAATGTTCCATAACACTTGACCTCACAACGCTCCATGATGCCTGTCATCACAATAATCCATGCCCTTTTCATCACAATGCTCCATGACCTTTGTCATCACAATTCTCAATACACTTGTCATCACAATGCTCCCTGACACTTGTCGTCAGAATGCTCCTTGAACCCTGTCACGAAAAGGCTCCATGCCTTTTTCATCACAAAGCCCCATGCCCTTTTCATCCCAATGCTCCATGTCATTGTCATCAAAATACTCCACAAGCTTGTCATCAGAATGCTCCATGACCCTTGTCATCACAATTCTCAATGCACTTGTCAGCACAATGCTCCCTGACACTTGTCATCAAAATGCTCCAAGCCATTGTCATCACAATGCTCCATTACCTTTGTGATCAGAATCCTCAATGGAAGTTTGCATCACAATGCTCCATGCCATTGTCATCACAATGGGCCATTACATATGTCATCACAATGCTCCCTGACACCTCTGTTTACAATACTGCATTACCTGGTCATCACAATGCTCCCTGCCATTCTCATCACAATGCACCACACCCTTGTCATCAAAATGCTCCATGACCTTTGTCATCACAAAGCTCCATGACCCTTGGCATCACAATGCTCCATGTCATTGTCATCACAATGCTCCATGAACCCTCTCATCACATTGCTCCATGCCCTTGTCATCACAAAGCTCCATGGCACTTGTCATCACAATGCTCGATGCCCTTCTCATCACAATGCTCCATGCCCTTGTCATTACAATCCTCCATGACCCATGTATCACAGTGTACCGTGCCCTTGTCATCACAATGCGCCATGCCCACTCTCATCACAATAATCCATGAAATATTTCAGACCAATGCTCAATGCACTTCTCATCACAATGCTCCATTACCTCTGTCATAACAAGCTCCATGACCCCTGCCATCACAATGTTCCACGGCCTTGTCATCACAAGGCTCCAGCACCCTTGTCACCACAATGCTCCAAGACCCATGTAATCACAATGCTCCATGCCCTTGTCATCACAAAGCTCCATGACGCATGTCATCACAATGTTCCATGGCCTTCGCCTCACAATGCTCCATGCCCTTGTCATCACAATGCTTCAAGACCCCCGTAATCACAATGCTCCATGCCCCTTTTCATAAGAATGCTCCATTAGACTTGTCATCACAAGTCTCCATGGTCATCTCATCACAATGCTCCAAGACCTTGTCATCAACATGCTCCATTCCCTTGTCATCACAATGCTCCATGACCCCTGTCATCACAATACTCCATGCACATTTTTAGCCCAATGCTCCATGACCCTTGTCATCACAATGATCCATGCCCTTGTCATCACAATGCTCCATGCACTTGTCAGCACAATGCTCCCTGATCCTTGTCATCACAATGCTCCAAACCATTGTCACCACAATGCTCCATTACCTTTGTCATCAGAATCCTCCATGACACTTGGCATCACAATGGTCCATGCCATTGTCATCACAATGCTCCATGACCCCTGTCATCACAATGCTCCGTGACTACAGTCATCACAATGCTTCATAACGTTTGTCATCACAACAATCCTTGCCCGCGTCATCACAAGGCTCTGTGACCTTTGTAACCACAATGCTCCATGAACTTTTCATCACAATGCTCCGTGACCCTTGTCATCACAATGCTCCATGCCTTTGTCAGAACAATGCTCCATGACCCTTGTCATCAAATTGTGCCATGTGCTTTTCACCACAATGATCCACAACCTTGTCATCGCTATGCTCCATAAACCTTGTAATCACAATGCTCCATGCACTTCTCATCCAAATACTCTCTCACATGAGATATCACAATGTTCCATCACTAGTCATCACAATCTTCCCTCACCCCTGTTATCACAATGTTCCATGACCCCTGTCATCACAATGCTACATCCCCTTATCAGCACAATGTTCCATGACCCCTGACATCACAATGTTCCATAACCCCTGTCATCAAAATGCTCCATGACCCTTTTCATCCCAAAGCTCCATGACCCCTGGCATCACAATGTACTATAACCCCTGGCATCAAAATGTTCCATTACACTTTTCATCAAATTGCTGCATGACCCTGTCATCAAAATGCTCCCTGCCCTTCTCATCACAATGCACCACACACTTGTCATCAAAATGCTCCATGACCTTTGTCATCACAAAGCTCCATGACCCTTGGCATCACAATGCTCCATGTCATTGTCATCACAATGCTCCATGAACCCTCTCATCACACTGCTCCATGTCCTTGTAATCACAAAGCTCCATGACACTTGTCATCACAATGCTCGATGCCATTCTCATCACAAGGCTCCATGACCTTGTCATTACAATCCTCCATGACCCATGTATCACAGTGTACCGTACCCTTGTCATGACAAACCGCCATGCCCACTCTCATCACAGTAATCCATGAAACATTTCAGATCAATGCTCAATGCCCTTCTCATCACAATGCTCCGTTACCTCTGTCGTAACAATGCTCCATGACTCCTGCCATCATAATATTCCACAGCCTTGTCATCACAAGGCTCCATGACCCTTGTCATCACAATGCTCCAAGATCCATGTAATCACAATGCTCCATGCCCTTGTCAATACAAAGCTCCATGACGCATGTCATCAGAATGTTCCATGGACTTCTCCTCACAATGCTCCATGCCCTTGTCATCACAATGCTCGAAGACTCCAGTAATCACAATGTTCCATTCCCTTTTTCATCAGAATGCTCCATTAGATTTGTCATCACAAGTCTCCATGGTCATCTCCTCACAATGCTCCAAGAACTTGTCATCACAAAGCTCCATGACGCATGTCATCAGAATGTTCCATGGTCTTCTCCTCACAATGCTCCATGCCCTTGTCATCACAATGCTCGAAGACTCCAGTAATCACAATGTTCCATTCCCTTTATCATCAGAATGCTCCATTAGATTTGTCATCACAAGTCTCCATGGTCATCTCCTCACAATGCTCCAAGACCTTGTCATCACCATGCTCCATTCCCTTGTCATCACAATGCTCCATGACCCCTGTCACCACAATACTCCATGAATATTTTCAGCCCAATTCTCTATGACCTTCTCATCACAATGCTCCATGACCAATATCATCACAGTGCTCCATGACCACTGTCATCACAACACTCCATGACACCTGACAACACAATGATCCGGGACACGTCATCACAATGCTCCAAGACCCGTGTAATCACAATGCTCCATGACCCCTGTCATCACAATACTCCATGAACATTTTCAGCCCAATGCTCCATGACCCTTGTCATCACAATGATCCATGCCCATGTTATCCCAATGTTCCATGACCCATGTATTCACAATGCACCATGGCGCTTGTCATCACAGTGCTCCATGACACCTGTCATCACAATGCTCCATGCCTTTGTCAGCAAAATGCTACATGACCTTGTCATTACAATGCTCTATGCACTTGTCATCAGAATACTCCATTTCCATTGTCATCACAATCCTCCATGAACTTTGGGATCACATTGCTTCATGCCCTTGTCATCACAATGCTCCATGCTCCTTGAAATCAAAATGATCCATGACCTCTGTCATCACAATGCTCCAAACCCTTGTGATCACAATGTTCCATAACACTTGTCCTCACAACGCTCCATGATGCCTGTCATCACAATAATCCATGCCCTTTTCATCACAATGCTCCATGAACTTTGTCATCACAATTCTCAATACACTTGTCATCACAATGCTCCCTGACACTTGTCGTCAGAATGCTCCTTGAACCCTGTCACGAAAAGGCTCCATGCCTTTTTCATCACAAAGCCCCATGCCCTTTTCATCCCAATGCTCCATGCCATTGTCATCAAAATACTCCACAAGCTTGTCATCAGAATGCTCCATGACCCTTGTCATCACAATTCTCCATGCACTTGTCAGCACAATGCTCCCTGACACTTGTCATCACAATGCTCCAAGCCATTGTCATCACAATGCTCCATTACCTTTGTGATCAGAATCCTCAATGGAAGTTTGCATCACAATGCTCCATGCCATTGTCATCACAATGGGCCATTACATATGTCATCACAATGCTCCCTGACACCTCTCTTTACAATACTGCATTACCTGGTCATCACAATGCTCCCTGCCGTTCTCATCACAATGCACCACACCCTTGTCATCAAAATGCTCCATGACCTTTGTCATCACAAAGCTCCATGACCCTTGGCATCACAATGCTCCATGTCATTGTCATCACAATGCTCCATGAACCCTCTCAGCACATTGCTCCATGCCCTTGTCATCACAAAGCTCCATGGCACTTGTCATCACAATGCTCGATGCCCTTCTCATCACAATGCTCCATGCCCTTGTCATTACAATCCTCCATGACCCATGTATCACAGTGTACCGTGCCCTTGTCATCACAATGCGCCATGCCCACTCTAATCACAATAATCCATGAAATATTTCAGACCAATGCTCAATGCACTTCTCATCACAATGCTCCATTACCTCTGTCATAACAAGCTCCATCACAATGTTCCACGGCCTTGTCATCACAAGGCTCCAGGACCCTTGTCAGCACAATGCTCCAAGACCCATGTAATCACAATGCTCCATGCCCTTGTCATCACAATGCTTCAAGACCCCTGTAATCACAATGTTCCATGCCCCTTTTCATAAGAATGCTCCATTAGACTTGTCATCACAAGTCTCCATGGTCATCTCATCACAATGCTCCAAGACCTTGTCATCAACATGCTCCATTCCCTTGTCATCACAATGGTCCATGACCCCTGTTATCACAATACTACATGCACATTTTTAGCCCAATGCTCCATGACCCTTGTCATCACAATGATCCATGCCCTTGTCATCACAATGCTCCATGCACTTGTCAGCACAATGCTCCCTGATCCTTGTCATCACAATGCTCCAAACCATTGTCACCACAATGCTCCATTACCCTTGTCATCAGAATCCTCCATGACACTTGGCATCACAATGCTCCATGCCATTGTCATCACAATGCTCCATGACCCCTGTCATCACAATGCTCCGTGACTACAGTCATCACAATGCTTCATAACGTTTGTCATCACAACAATCCATGCCCGCGTCATCAGAAGGCTCTGTGACCTTTGTAACCAAAATGCTCCATGAACTTTTCATCACAATGCTCCGTGACCCTTGTCATCACAATGCTCCATGCCTTTGTCAGAACAATGCTCCATGACCCTTGTCATCAAATTGTGCCATGCGCTTTTCACCACAATGATCCACAACCTTGTCATCGCTATGCTCCATAAACCTTTTAATCACAATGCTCCATGCACTTCTCATCCAAATACTCTCTCACATGAGATATCACAATGTTCCATCACTAGTCATCACAATCCTCCCTCACCCCTGTTATCACAATATTCCATGACCCCTGTCATCACAATGCTACATCCCCTTATCAGCACAATGTTCCATGACGCCTGACATCACAATGTTCCATAACCCCTGTCATCAAAATGCTCCATGACCCTTTTCATCCCAAAGCTCCATGACCCTGGCATCACAATGTTCTATAACCCCTGGCATCAAAATGTTCCATTACACTTTTCATCAAATTGCTGCATGACCCTGTCATCAAAATGCTCCATGACCCTTCTCATCACAATGCACCACACACTTGTCATCAAAATGCTCCATGACCTCTGTCATCACAAAGCTCCATGACCCTTGGCATCACAATGCTCCATGTCATTGTCATCACAAAGCTCCATGACACTTGTCATCACAATGTTCGATGCCATTCTCATCACAATGCTCCATGACCTTGTCATTACAATCCTCCATGACCCATGTATCACAGTGTACCGTGCCCTTGTCATGACAAACCGCCATGCCCACTCTCATCACAGTAATCCATGAAACATTTCAGATCAATGCTCAATGCCCTTCTCATCACAATGCTCCGTTACCTCTGCCGTAACAATGCTCCATGACACCTGCCATCATAATATTCCACGGCCTTGTCATCACAAGGCTCCATGACCCTTGTCATCACAATGCTCCAAGATCCATGTAATCACAATGCTCCATGCCCTTGTCATCACAAAGCTCCATGACGCATGTCATCAGAATGTTCCATGGTCTTCTCCTCACAATGCTCCATGCCCTTGTCATCACAATGCTCGAAGACTCCAGTAATCACAATGTTCCATTCCCTTTTTCATCAGAATGCTCCATTAGATTTGTCATCACAAGTCTCCATGGTCATCTCCTCACAATGCTCCAAGACCTTGTCATCACCATGCTCCATTCCCTTGTCATCACAATGCTCCATGACCCCTGTCACCACAATACTCCATGAATATTTTCAGCCCAATTCTCTATGACCTTCTCATCACAATGCTCCATGACCAATATCATCACAGTGCTCCATGACCACTGTCATCACAACACTCCATGACACCTGACAACACAATGATCCGGGACACGTCATCACAATGCTCCAAGACCCGTGTAATCACAATGCTCCATGACCCCTGTCATCACAATACTCCATGAACATTTTCAGCCCAATGCTCCATGACCCTTGTCATCACAATGATCCATGCCCATGTTATCCCAATGTTCCATGACCCATGTATTCACAATGCTCCATGACGCTTGTCATCACAGTGCTCCATGACACCTGTCATCACAATGCTCCATGCCTTTGTCAGCAAAATGCTACATGACCTTGTCATTACAATGCTCTATGCACTTGTCATCACAATACTCCATTTCCATTGTCATCACAATCCTCCATGAACTTTGGGATCACATTGCTTCATGCCCTTGTCATCACAATGCTCCATGCTCCTTGAAATCAAAATGATCCATGACCTCTGTCATCACAATGCTCCAAACCCTTGTGATCACAATGTTCCATAACACTTGACCTCACAACGCTCCATGATGCCTGTCATCACAATAATCCATGCCCTTTTCATCACAATGCTCCATGACCTTTGTCATCACAATTCTCAATACACTTGTCATCACAATGCTCCCTGACACTTGTCGTCAGAATGCTCCTTGAACCCTGTCACGAAAAGGCTCCATGCCTTTTTCATCACAAAGCCCCATGCCCTTTTCATCCCAATGCTCCATGTCATTGTCATCAAAATACTCCACAAGCTTGTCATCAGAATGCTCCATGACCCTTGTCATCACAATTCTCAATGCACTTGTCAGCACAATGCTCCCTGACACTTGTCATCAAAATGCTCCAAGCCATTGTCATCACAATGCTCCATTACCTTTGTGATCAGAATCCTCAATGGAAGTTTGCATCACAATGCTCCATGCCATTGTCATCACAATGGGCCATTACATATGTCATCACAATGCTCCCTGACACCTCTGTTTACAATACTGCATTACCTGGTCATCACAATGCTCCCTGCCATTCTCATCACAATGCACCACACCCTTGTCATCAAAATGCTCCATGACCTTTGTCATCACAAAGCTCCATGACCCTTGGCATCACAATGCTCCATGTCATTGTCATCACAATGCTCCATGAACCCTCTCATCACATTGCTCCATGCCCTTGTCATCACAAAGCTCCATGGCACTTGTCATCACAATGCTCGATGCCCTTCTCATCACAATGCTCCATGCCCTTGTCATTACAATCCTCCATGACCCATGTATCACAGTGTACCGTGCCCTTGTCATCACAATGCGCCATGCCCACTCTCATCACAATAATCCATGAAATATTTCAGACCAATGCTCAATGCACTTCTCATCACAATGCTCCATTACCTCTGTCATAACAAGCTCCATGACCCCTGCCATCACAATGTTCCACGGCCTTGTCATCACAAGGCTCCAGCACCCTTGTCACCACAATGCTCCAAGACCCATGTAATCACAATGCTCCATGCCCTTGTCATCACAAAGCTCCATGACGCATGTCATCACAATGTTCCATGGCCTTCGCCTCACAATGCTCCATGCCCTTGTCATCACAATGCTTCAAGACCCCCGTAATCACAATGCTCCATGCCCCTTTTCATAAGAATGCTCCATTAGACTTGTCATCACAAGTCTCCATGGTCATCTCATCACAATGCTCCAAGACCTTGTCATCAACATGCTCCATTCCCTTGTCATCACAATGCTCCATGACCCCTGTCATCACAATACTCCATGCACATTTTTAGCCCAATGCTCCATGACCCTTGTCATCACAATGATCCATGCCCTTGTCATCACAATGCTCCATGCACTTGTCAGCACAATGCTCCCTGATCCTTGTCATCACAATGCTCCAAACCATTGTCACCACAATGCTCCATTACCTTTGTCATCAGAATCCTCCATGACACTTGGCATCACAATGGTCCATGCCATTGTCATCACAATGCTCCATGACCCCTGTCATCACAATGCTCCGTGACTACAGTCATCACAATGCTTCATAACGTTTGTCATCACAACAATCCTTGCCCGCGTCATCACAAGGCTCTGTGACCTTTGTAACCACAATGCTCCATGAACTTTTCATCACAATGCTCCGTGACCCTTGTCATCACAATGCTCCATGCCTTTGTCAGAACAATGCTCCATGACCCTTGTCATCAAATTGTGCCATGTGCTTTTCACCACAATGATCCACAACCTTGTCATCGCTATGCTCCATAAACCTTGTAATCACAATGCTCCATGCACTTCTCATCCAAATACTCTCTCACATGAGATATCACAATGTTCCATCACTAGTCATCACAATCTTCCCTCACCCCTGTTATCACAATGTTCCATGACCCCTGTCATCACAATGCTACATCCCCTTATCAGCACAATGTTCCATGACCCCTGACATCACAATGTTCCATAACCCCTGTCATCAAAATGCTCCATGACCCTTTTCATCCCAAAGCTCCATGACCCCTGGCATCACAATGTACTATAACCCCTGGCATCAAAATGTTCCATTACACTTTTCATCAAATTGCTGCATGACCCTGTCATCAAAATGCTCCCTGCCCTTCTCATCACAATGCACCACACACTTGTCATCAAAATGCTCCATGACCTTTGTCATCACAAAGCTCCATGACCCTTGGCATCACAATGCTCCATGTCATTGTCATCACAATGCTCCATGAACCCTCTCATCACACTGCTCCATGTCCTTGTAATCACAAAGCTCCATGACACTTGTCATCACAATGCTCGATGCCATTCTCATCACAAGGCTCCATGACCTTGTCATTACAATCCTCCATGACCCATGTATCACAGTGTACCGTACCCTTGTCATGACAAACCGCCATGCCCACTCTCATCACAGTAATCCATGAAACATTTCAGATCAATGCTCAATGCCCTTCTCATCACAATGCTCCGTTACCTCTGTCGTAACAATGCTCCATGACTCCTGCCATCATAATATTCCACAGCCTTGTCATCACAAGGCTCCATGACCCTTGTCATCACAATGCTCCAAGATCCATGTAATCACAATGCTCCATGCCCTTGTCAATACAAAGCTCCATGACGCATGTCATCAGAATGTTCCATGGACTTCTCCTCACAATGCTCCATGCCCTTGTCATCACAATGCTCGAAGACTCCAGTAATCACAATGTTCCATTCCCTTTTTCATCAGAATGCTCCATTAGATTTGTCATCACAAGTCTCCATGGTCATCTCCTCACAATGCTCCAAGAACTTGTCATCACAAAGCTCCATGACGCATGTCATCAGAATGTTCCATGGTCTTCTCCTCACAATGCTCCATGCCCTTGTCATCACAATGCTCGAAGACTCCAGTAATCACAATGTTCCATTCCCTTTATCATCAGAATGCTCCATTAGATTTGTCATCACAAGTCTCCATGGTCATCTCCTCACAATGCTCCAAGACCTTGTCATCACCATGCTCCATTCCCTTGTCATCACAATGCTCCATGACCCCTGTCACCACAATACTCCATGAATATTTTCAGCCCAATTCTCTATGACCTTCTCATCACAATGCTCCATGACCAATATCATCACAGTGCTCCATGACCACTGTCATCACAACACTCCATGACACCTGACAACACAATGATCCGGGACACGTCATCACAATGCTCCAAGACCCGTGTAATCACAATGCTCCATGACCCCTGTCATCACAATACTCCATGAACATTTTCAGCCCAATGCTCCATGACCCTTGTCATCACAATGATCCATGCCCATGTTATCCCAATGTTCCATGACCCATGTATTCACAATGCACCATGGCGCTTGTCATCACAGTGCTCCATGACACCTGTCATCACAATGCTCCATGCCTTTGTCAGCAAAATGCTACATGACCTTGTCATTACAATGCTCTATGCACTTGTCATCAGAATACTCCATTTCCATTGTCATCACAATCCTCCATGAACTTTGGGATCACATTGCTTCATGCCCTTGTCATCACAATGCTCCATGCTCCTTGAAATCAAAATGATCCATGACCTCTGTCATCACAATGCTCCAAACCCTTGTGATCACAATGTTCCATAACACTTGTCCTCACAACGCTCCATGATGCCTGTCATCACAATAATCCATGCCCTTTTCATCACAATGCTCCATGAACTTTGTCATCACAATTCTCAATACACTTGTCATCACAATGCTCCCTGACACTTGTCGTCAGAATGCTCCTTGAACCCTGTCACGAAAAGGCTCCATGCCTTTTTCATCACAAAGCCCCATGCCCTTTTCATCCCAATGCTCCATGCCATTGTCATCAAAATACTCCACAAGCTTGTCATCAGAATGCTCCATGACCCTTGTCATCACAATTCTCCATGCACTTGTCAGCACAATGCTCCCTGACACTTGTCATCACAATGCTCCAAGCCATTGTCATCACAATGCTCCATTACCTTTGTGATCAGAATCCTCAATGGAAGTTTGCATCACAATGCTCCATGCCATTGTCATCACAATGGGCCATTACATATGTCATCACAATGCTCCCTGACACCTCTCTTTACAATACTGCATTACCTGGTCATCACAATGCTCCCTGCCGTTCTCATCACAATGCACCACACCCTTGTCATCAAAATGCTCCATGACCTTTGTCATCACAAAGCTCCATGACCCTTGGCATCACAATGCTCCATGTCATTGTCATCACAATGCTCCATGAACCCTCTCAGCACATTGCTCCATGCCCTTGTCATCACAAAGCTCCATGGCACTTGTCATCACAATGCTCGATGCCCTTCTCATCACAATGCTCCATGCCCTTGTCATTACAATCCTCCATGACCCATGTATCACAGTGTACCGTGCCCTTGTCATCACAATGCGCCATGCCCACTCTAATCACAATAATCCATGAAATATTTCAGACCAATGCTCAATGCACTTCTCATCACAATGCTCCATTACCTCTGTCATAACAAGCTCCATCACAATGTTCCACGGCCTTGTCATCACAAGGCTCCAGGACCCTTGTCAGCACAATGCTCCAAGACCCATGTAATCACAATGCTCCATGCCCTTGTCATCACAATGCTTCAAGACCCCTGTAATCACAATGTTCCATGCCCCTTTTCATAAGAATGCTCCATTAGACTTGTCATCACAAGTCTCCATGGTCATCTCATCACAATGCTCCAAGACCTTGTCATCAACATGCTCCATTCCCTTGTCATCACAATGGTCCATGACCCCTGTTATCACAATACTACATGCACATTTTTAGCC
Source organism: Mesoplodon densirostris (assembly GCF_025265405.1). Lineage (NCBI taxonomy): Eukaryota > Metazoa > Chordata > Mammalia > Artiodactyla > Ziphiidae > Mesoplodon > Mesoplodon densirostris. The sequence goes on along the minus strand of NW_026778195.1, from coordinate 6,869,672 downwards.
CAATGCTCCATGACCCTTGTCATCACAATGATCCATGCCCTTGTCATCACAATGCTCCATGCACTTGTCAGCACAATGCTCCCTGATCCTTGTCATCACAATGCTCCAAACCATTGTCACCACAATGCTCCATTACCCTTGTCATCAGAATCCTCCATGACACTTGGCATCACAATGCTCCATGCCATTGTCATCACAATGCTCCATGACCCCTGTCATCACAATGCTCCGTGACTACAGTCATCACAATGCTTCATAACGTTTGTCATCACAACAATCCATGCCCGCGTCATCAGAAGGCTCTGTGACCTTTGTAACCAAAATGCTCCATGAACTTTTCATCACAATGCTCCGTGACCCTTGTCATCACAATGCTCCATGCCTTTGTCAGAACAATGCTCCATGACCCTTGTCATCAAATTGTGCCATGCGCTTTTCACCACAATGATCCACAACCTTGTCATCGCTATGCTCCATAAACCTTTTAATCACAATGCTCCATGCACTTCTCATCCAAATACTCTCTCACATGAGATATCACAATGTTCCATCACTAGTCATCACAATCCTCCCTCACCCCTGTTATCACAATATTCCATGACCCCTGTCATCACAATGCTACATCCCCTTATCAGCACAATGTTCCATGACGCCTGACATCACAATGTTCCATAACCCCTGTCATCAAAATGCTCCATGACCCTTTTCATCCCAAAGCTCCATGACCCTGGCATCACAATGTTCTATAACCCCTGGCATCAAAATGTTCCATTACACTTTTCATCAAATTGCTGCATGACCCTGTCATCAAAATGCTCCATGACCCTTCTCATCACAATGCACCACACACTTGTCATCAAAATGCTCCATGACCTCTGTCATCACAAAGCTCCATGACCCTTGGCATCACAATGCTCCATGTCATTGTCATCACAAAGCTCCATGACACTTGTCATCACAATGTTCGATGCCATTCTCATCACAATGCTCCATGACCTTGTCATTACAATCCTCCATGACCCATGTATCACAGTGTACCGTGCCCTTGTCATGACAAACCGCCATGCCCACTCTCATCACAGTAATCCATGAAACATTTCAGATCAATGCTCAATGCCCTTCTCATCACAATGCTCCGTTACCTCTGCCGTAACAATGCTCCATGACACCTGCCATCATAATATTCCACGGCCTTGTCATCACAAGGCTCCATGACCCTTGTCATCACAATGCTCCAAGATCCATGTAATCACAATGCTCCATGCCCTTGTCATCACAAAGCTCCATGACGCATGTCATCAGAATGTTCCATGGTCTTCTCCTCACAATGCTCCATGCCCTTGTCATCACAATGCTCGAAGACTCCAGTAATCACAATGTTCCATTCCCTTTTTCATCAGAATGCTCCATTAGATTTGTCATCACAAGTCTCCATGGTCATCTCCTCACAATGCTCCAAGACCTTGTCATCACCATGCTCCATTCCCTTGTCATCACAATGCTCCATGACCCCTGTCACCACAATACTCCATGAATATTTTCAGCCCAATTCTCTATGACCTTCTCATCACAATGCTCCATGACCAATATCATCACAGTGCTCCATGACCACTGTCATCACAACACTCCATGACACCTGACAACACAATGATCCGGGACTCGTCATCACAATGCTCCAAGACCCCTGTAATCACAATGCTCCATGACCCCTGTCATCACAATATTCCATGAACATTTTCAGCCCAATGCTCCATGACCCTTGTCATCACAATGATCCATGCCCATGTTATCCCAATGTTCCATGACCCATGTATTCACAATGCACCATGACGCTTGTCATCACAGTGCTCCATGACACCTTTCATCACAATGCTCCATGCCTTTGTCAGCAAAATTCTACATGACCTTGTTATTACAATGCTCTATGCACTTGTCATCACAATACTCCATTTCCATTGTCATCACAATCCTCCATGAACTTTGGGATCACATTGCTTCATGCCCTTGTCATCACAATGCTCCATGCTCCTTGAAATCAAAATGATCCATGACCTCTGTCATCACAATGCTCCAAACACTTGTGATCACAATGTTCCATAACACTTGTCCTCACAACACTCCATGATGCCTGTCATCACAATAATCCATGCCCTTTTCATCACAATGCTCCATGAACTTTGTCATCACAATTCTCAATACACTTGTCATCACAATGCTCCCTGACACTTGTCGTCAGAATGCTCCTTGAACCCTGTCACAAAAAGGCTCCATGCCTTTTTCATCACAAAGCCCCATGCCCTTTTCATCCCAATGCTCCATGCCATTGTCATCAAAATACTCCACAAGCTTGTCATCAGAATGCTCCATGACCCTTGTCATCACAATTCTCCATGCACTTGTCAGCACAATGCTCCCTGACACTTGTCATCACAATGCTCCAAGCCATTGTCATCACAATGCTCCATTACCTTTGTGATCAGAATCCTCAATGGAAGTTTGCATCACAATGCTCCATGCCATTGTCATCACAATGGGCCATTACATATGTCATCACAATGCTCCCTGACACCTCTCTTTACAATACTGCATTACCTGGTCATCACAAATCTCCCTGCCGTTCTCATCACAATGCACCACACCCTTGTCATCAAAATGCTCCATGACCTTTGTCATCACAAAGCTCCATGACCCTTGGCATCACAATGCTCCATGTCATTGTCATCACAATGCTCCATGAACCCTCTCATCACATTGCTCCATGCCCTTGTCATCACAAAGCTCCATGGCACTTGTCATCACAATGCTCGATGCCCTTCTCATCACAATGCTCCATGCCCTTGTCATTACAATCCTCCATGACCCATGTATCACAGTGTACCGTGCCCTTGTCATCACAATGCGCCATGCCCACTCTCATCACAATAATCCATGAAATATTTCAGACCAATGCTCAATGCACTTCTCATCACAATGCTCCATTACCTCTGTCATAACAAGCTCCATGACCCCTGCCATCACAATGTTCCACGGCCTTGTCATCACAAGGCTCCAGCACCCTTGTCAGCACAATGCTCCAAGACCCATGTAATCACAATGCTCCATGCCCTTGTCATCATAAAGCTCCATGACGCATGTCATCACAATGTTCCATGGCCTTCGCCTCACAATGCTCCATGCCCTTGTCATCACAATGCTTCAAGAACCCCGAAATCACAATGCTCCATGCCCCTTTTCATAAGAATGCTCCATTAGACTTGTCATCACAAGTCTCCATGGTCATCTCATCACAATGCTCCAAGACCTTGTCATCAACATGCTCCATTCCCTTGTCATCACAATGCTCCATGACCCCTGTCATCACAATACTCCATGCACATTTTTAGCCCAATGCTCCATGACCCTTGTCATCACAATGATCCATGTCCTTGTCATCACATTGCTCCATGCACTTGTCAGCACAATGCTCCCTGATCCTTGTCATCACAATGCTCCAAACCATTGTCACCACAATGCTCCATTACCTTTGTCATCAGAATCCTCCATGACACTTGGCATCACAATGCTCCATGACCCCTGTCATCACAATGCTCCGTGACTACAGTCATCACAATGCTTCATAACGTTTGTCATCACAACAATCCATGCCCGCGTCATCACAAGGCTCTGTGACCTTTGTAACCACAATGCTCCGTGACCCTTGTCATCACAATGCTCCATGCCTGTGTCAGAACATTGCTCCATGACCCTTGTCATCAAATTGTGCCATGCGCTTTTCACCACATTGATCCACAACCTTGTCATCGCTATGCTCCATAAACCTTGTAATCACAATGCTCCATGCACTTCTCATCCAAATACTCTCTCACATGAGATATCACAATGTTCCATCACTAGTCATCACAATCCTCCCTCACCCCTGTTATCACAATGTTCCATGACCCCTGTCATCACAATGCTACATCCCCTTATCAGCACAATGTTCCATGACCCCTGACATCACAATGTTCCATAACCCCTGTCATCAAAATGCTCCATGACCCTTTTCATCCCAAAGCTCCATGACCCCTGGCATCACAATGTTCTATAACCCCTGGCATCAAAATGTTCCATTACACTTTTCATCAAATTGCTGAATGACCCTGTCATCAAAATGCTCCCTGACCTTCTCATCACAATGCACCACACACTTGTCATCAAAATGCTCCATGACCTTTGTCATCACAAAGCTCCATGACCCTTGGCATCACAATGCTCCATGTCATTGTCATCACAAAGCTCCATGAACACTCTCATCACATTGCTCCATGTCCTTGTCATCACAAAGCTCCATGACACTTGTCATCACAATGCTCGATGCCATTCTCATCACAATGCTCCATGACCTTGTCATTACAATCCTCCATGACCCATGTATCACAGTGTACCGTGCCCTTGTCATGACAAACCGCCATGCCCACTCTCATCACAGTAATCCATGAAACATTTCAGATCAATGCTCAATGCCCTTCTCATCACAATGCTCCGTTACCTCTGTCGTAACAATGCTCCATGACACCTGCCATCATAATATTCCACGGCCTTGTCATCACAAGGCTCCATGACTCTTGTCATCACAATGCTCCAAGATCCATGTAATCACAATGCTCCATGCCCTTGTCATCACAAAGCTCCATGACGCATGTCATCAGAATGTTCCATGGTCTTCTCCTCACAATGCTCCATGCTCTTGTCATCACAATGCTCGAAGACTCCAGTAATCACAATGTTCCATTCCCTTTTTCATCAGAATGCTCCATTAGATTTGTCATCACAAGTCTCCATGGTCATCTCCTCACAATGCTCCAAGACCTTGTCATCACCATGCTCCATTCCCTTGTCATCACAATGCTCCATGACCCCTGTCACCACAATACTCCATGAATATTTTCAGCCCAATTCTCTATGACCTTCTCATCACAATGCTCCATGACCAATATCATCACAATGCTCCATGACCACTGTCATCACAACACTCCATGACACCTGACAACACAATGATCCGGGACTCTTGTCATCACAATGCTCCAAGACCCCTGTAATCACAATGCTCCATGACCCCTGTCATCACAATACTCCATGAACATTTTCAGCCCAATGCTCCATGACCATTGTCATCACAATGATCCATGCCCTTGTCATCCCAATGTTCCATGACACTTGTTTTCACAAGGCTCTGTGACGCTTGTCACCACAGTGCTCCATGACACCTGTCATCACAATGCTCCATTCCTTTGTCAGCAAAATGCTACATGGCCTTGTCATTACAATGCGCTAGGCGCTTGTCATCACAATACTCCATTACTGTTGTCATCACAATTTCCCATGAACCTTGGGATCACATTGCTTCATGCCCTTGTCATCACAATGCTCCATGCTCCTTGAAATCAAAATGATCCATGACCTCTGTCATCACAATGCTCAAAACCCTTGTGATCACAATGTTCCATAACACTTGTCCTCACAACGCTCCATGATGCCTGTCATCACAATACTCCATGCCCTTTTCATCACAATGTTCCATGACCTTTGTCATCAGAATTCTCAATACACTTATCATCACAATGCTCCCTGACACTTGTCGTCAGCATGCTCCTTGAAAACTGTCACCAAAAGGCTACACGCCTTTTTCATCACAAAGCCCCATGCCGTTTTCATCCCAATGCTCCATGCCATTGTCATCAAAATATTCCACAAGCTTGTCATCAGAAAGCTCCATGACCCTTGTCATCACAATGTTCCCTGCACTTGTCAGAACAATGCTCCCTGACCCTTGTCATCACAATGCTCCAAGCCATTGTCATTCACAATGCTCCATTAACTTTGTCATCAGAATCCTCCATGAAACTTGGCATCACAATGCTCCATGACATTGTCATCACAATGGGCCATTACATATGTCATCACAATGCTCCCTGACACCTATCTTCACAATACTGCATGACCTTTGTCATCACAAAGCTCCATGACCCTTGGCATCACAGTGCTCCATGTCATTGTCATCACAATGCTCCATGAACCCTCTCATCACATTGCTCCATGCCCTTGTCATCACAAAGCTCCATGGCACTTGTCATCACAATGCTCGATGCCCTTCTCATCACAATGCTCCATGCCCTTGTCATTACAATCCTCCATGACCCATGTATCACAGTGTACCGTGCCCTTGTCATGACAAACCGCCATGCCCACTCTCATCACAGTAATCCATGAAACATTTCAGATCAATGCTCAATGCACTTCTCATCACAATGCTCCGTTACCTCTGTCGTAACAATGCTCCATGACACCTGCCATCATAATATTCCACGGCCTTGTCATCACAAGGCTCCATGACCCTTGTCATCACAATGCTCCAAGATCCATGTAATCACAATGCTCCATGCCCTTGTCATCACAAAGCTCCATGACGCATGTCATCACAATGTCCCATGGTCTTCTCCTCACAATGCTCCATGCCCTTGTCATCACAATGCTCGAAGACTCCAGTAATCACAATGTTCCATTCCCTTTTTCATCAGAATGCTCCATTAGATTTGTCATCACAAGTCTCCATGGACATCTCCTCACAATGCTCCAAGACCTTGTCATCACCATGCTCCATTCCCTTGTCATCACAATGCTCCATGACCCCTGTCACCACAATACTCCATGCCCTTTTCATCACAATGCTCCATGACCTTTGTCATCACAATTCTCAATACACTTGTCATCACAATGCTCCCTGACACTTGTCGTCAGAATGCTCCTTGAACCCTGTCACGAAAAGGCTCCATGCCTTTTTCATCACAAAGCCCCATGCCCTTTTCATCCCAATGCTCCATGCCATTGTCATCAAAATACTCCACAATCTTGTCATCAGAATGCTCCATGACCCTTGTCATCACAATTCTCCATGCACTTGTCAGCACAATGCTCCCTGACACTTGTCATCACAATGCTCCAAGCCATTGTCATCACAATGCTCCATGACCCCTGTCACTACAATACTCCATGAATATTTTCAGCCCAATTCTCTATGACCTTCTCATCACAATGCTCCATGACCAATATCATCACAATGCTCCATGACCACTGTCATCACAACACTCCATGACACCTGACAACACAATGATCCGGGACTCTTGTCATCACAGTGCTCCAAGACCCCTGTAATCACAATGCTCCATGACCCCTGTCATCACAATACTCCATGAACATTTTCAGCCCAATGCTCCATGACCCTTGTCATCACAATGATCCATGCCCATGTTATCCCAATGTTCCATGACCCATGTATTCACAATGCACCATGACGCTTGTCATCACAGTGCTCCATGACACCTGTCATCACAATGCTCCATGCCTTTGTCAGCAAAATGCTACATGACCTTGTCATTACAGTGCTCTATGCACTTGTCATCACAATACTCCATTTCCATTGTCATCACAATCCTCCATGAACTTTGGGATCACATTGCTTCATGCCCTTGTCATCACAATGCTCCATGCTCCTTGAAATCAAAATGATCCATGACCTCTGTCATCACAATGCTCCAAACCCTTGTGATCACAATGTTCCATAACACTTGTCCTCACAACGTTCCATGATGCCTGTCATCACAATAATCCATGCCCTTTTCATCACAATGCTCCATGAACTTTGTCATCCCAATTCTCAATACACTTGTCATCACAATGCTCCCTGACACTTGTCGTCAGAATGCTCCTTGAACCCTGTCACGAAAAGGCTCCATGCCTTTTTCATCACAAAGCCCCATGCCCTTTTCATCCCAATGCTCCATGCCATTGTCATCAAAATACTCCACAAGCTTGTCATCAGAATGCTCCATGACCCTTGTCATCACAATTCTCCATGCACTTGTCAGCACAATGCTCCCTGACACTTGTCATCACAATGCTCCAAGCCATTGTCATCACAATGCTCCATTACCTTTGTGATCAGAATCCTCAATGGAAGTTTGCATCACAATGCTCCATGCCATTGTCATCACAATGGGCCATTACATATGTCATCACAATGCTCCCTGACACCTCTCTTTACAATACTGCATTACCTGCTCATCACAATGCTCCCTGCCGTTCTCATCACAATGCACCACACCCTTGTCATCAAAATGCTCCATGACCTTTGTCATCACAAAGCTCCATGACCCTTGGCATCACAATGCTCCATGTCATTGTCATCACAATGCTCCATGAACCCTCTCATCACATTGCTCCATGCCCTTGTCATCACAAAGCTCCATGGCACTTGTCATCACAATGCTCGATGCCCTTCTCATCACAATGCTCCATGCCCTTGTCATTACAATCCTCCATGACCCATGTATCACAGTGTACCGTGCCCTTGTCATCACAATGCGCCATGCCCACTCTCATCACAATAATCCATGAAATATTTCAGACCAATGCTCAATGCACTTCTCATCACAATGCTCCATTACCTCTGTCATAACAAGCTCCATGACCCCTGCCATCACAATGTTCCACGGCCTTGTCATCACAAGGCTCCAGGACCCTTGTCAGCACAATGCTCCAAGACCCATGTAATCACAATGCTCCATGCCCTTGTCATCACAAAGCTCCATGACGCATGTCATCACAATGTTCCATGGCCTTCACCTCACAATGCTCCATGCCCTTGTCATCACAATGCTTCAAGACCCCCGTAATCACAATGCTCCATGCCCCTTTTCATAAGAATGCTCCATTAGACTTGTCATCACAAGTCTCCATGGTCATCTCATCACAATGCTCCAAGACCTTGTCATCAACATGCTCCATTCCCTTGTCATCACAATGCTCCATGACCCCTGTCATCACAATACTCGATGCACATTTTTAGCCCAATGCTCCATGACCCTTGTCATCACAATGATCCATGCCCTTGTCATCACAATGCTCCATGCACTTGTCAGCACAATGCTCCCTGATCCTTGTCATCACAATGCTCCAAACAATTGTCACCACAATGCTCCATTACCTTTGTCATCAGAATCCTCCATGACACTTGGCATCACAATGGTCCATGCCATTGTCATCACAATGCTCCATGACCCCTGTCATTACAATGATCCGTGACTACAGTCATCACAATGCTTCATAACGTTTGTCATCGCAACAATCCATGCCCGCATCATCACAAGGCTCTGTGACCTTTGTAACCAAAATGCTCCATGAAATTTTCATCACAATGCTCCGTGACCCTTGTCATCACAATGCTCCATGCCTTTGTCAGAACATTGCTCCATGACCCTTGTCATCAAATTGTGCCATGCGCTTTTCACCACAATGATCCACAACCTTGTCATCGCTATGCTCCATAAAACTTGTAATCACAATGCTCCATGCACTTCTCATCCAAATACTCTCTCACATGATATATCACAATGTTCCATCACTAGTCATCACAATCCTCCTCACCCCTGTTATCACAATGTTCCATGACCCCTGTCATCACAATGCTACATCCCCTTATCAGCACAATGTTCCATGACCCCTGACATCACAATGTTCCATAACCCTGTCATCATAATGCTCCATGACACTTTTCATCCCAAAGCTCCATGAGCCCTGGCATCACAATGTTCTATAACCCCTGGCATCAAAATGTTCCATTACACTTTTCATCAAATTGCTGCATGACCCTGTCATCCAAATGCTCCCTGCCCTTCTCATCACAATGCCCCACACACTTGTCATCAAAATGCTCCATGACCTCTGTCATCACAAAGCTCCATGACCCTTGGCATCACAATTCTCCATGTCATTGTCATCACAATGCTCCATGAACCCTCTCATCACATTGCTCCATGTCCTTGTCATCACAAAGCTCCATGACACTTGTCATCACAATGCTCGATGCCATTCTCATCACAATGCTCCATGACCTTGTCATTACAATCCTCCATGACCCATGTATCACAGTGTACCGTGCCCTTGTCATGACAAACCGCCATGCCCACTCTCATCACAGTAATCCATGAAACATTTCAGATCAATGCTCAATGCCCTTCTCATCACAATGCTCCGTTACCTCTGTCGTAACAATGCTCCATGACATGCCATCATAATATTCCACGGCCTTGTCATCACAAGGCTCCATGACCCTTGTCATCACAATGCTCCAAGATCCATGTAATCACAATGCTCCATGCCCTTGTCATCACAAAGCTCCATGACGCATGTCATCAGAATGTTCCATGGTCTTCTCCTCACAATGCTCCATGCCCTTGTCATCACAATGCTCGAAGACTCCAGTAATCACAATGTTCCTTTCCCTTTTTCATCAGAATGCTCCAATTAGATTTGTCATCACAAGTCTCCATGGTCATCTCCTCACAATGCTCCAAGACCTTGTCATCACCATGCTCCATTCCCTTGTCATCACAATGCTCCATGACCCCTGTCACCACAATACTCCATGAACATTTTCAGCCCAATTCTCTATGACCTTCTCATCACAATGCTCCATGACCAATATCATCACAATGCTCCATGACCACTGTCATCACAACACTCCATGACACCTGACAACACAATGATCCGGGACACGTCATCACAATGCTCCAAGACCCCTGTAATCACAATGCTCCATGACCCCTGTCATCACAATACTCCATGAACATTTTCAGCCCAAAGCTCCATGACCCTTGTCATCACAATGATCCATGCCCATGTTATCCCAATGTTCCATGACCCATGTATTCACAATGCACCATGACGCTTGTCATCACAGTGCTCCATGACACCTGTCATCACAATGCTCCATGCCTTTGTCAGCAAAATGCTACATGACCTTGTCATTACAATGCTCTATGCACTTGTCATCACAATACTCCATTTCCATTGTCATCACAATCCTCCATGAACTTTGGGATCACATTGCTTCATGCCCTTGTCATCACAATGCTCCATGCTCCTTGAAATCAAAATGATCCATGACCTCTGTCATCACAATGCTCCAAACACTTGTGATCACAATGTTCCATAACACTTGTCCTCACAACGCTCCATGATGCCTGTCATCACAATAATCCATGCCCTTTTCATCACAGTGCTCCATGAACTTTGTCATCACAATTCTCAATACACTTGTCATCACAATGCTCCCTGACACTTGTCGTCAGAATGCTCCTTGAACCCTGTCACGAAAAGGCTCCATGCCTTTTTCATCACAAAGCCCCATGCCCTTTTCATCCCAATGCTCCATGCCATTGTCATCAAAATACTCCACAAGCTTGTCATCAGAATGCTCCATGACCCTTGTCATCACAATTCTCCATGCACTTGTCAGCACAATGCTCCCTGACACTTGTCATCACAATGCTCCAAGCCATTGTCATCACAATGCTCCATTACCTTTGTGATCAGAATCCTCAATGGAAGTTTGCATCACAATGCTCCATGCCATTGTCATCACAATGGGCCATTACATATGTCATCACAATGCTCCCTGACACCTCTCTTTACAATACTGCATTACCTGGTCATCACAATGCTCCCTGCCGTTCTCATCACAATGCACCACACCCTTGTCATCAAAATGCTCCATGACCTTTGTCATCACAAAGCTCCATGACCCTTGGCATCACAATGCTCCATGTCATTGTCATCACAATGCTCTATGAACCCTCTCAGCACATTGCTCCATGCCCTTGTCATCACAAAGCTCCATGGCACTTGTCATCACAATGCTCGATGCCCTTCTCATCACAATGCTCCATGCCCTTGTCATTACAATCCTCCATGACCCATGTATCACAGTGTACCGTGCCCTTGTCATCACAATGTGCCATGCCCACTCTCATCACAATAATCCATGAAATATTTCAGACCAATGCTCAATGCACTTCTCATCACAATGCTCCATTACCTCTGTCATAACAAGCTCCATGACCCCTGCCATCACAATGTTCCACGGCCTTGTCATCACAAGGCTCCAGCACCCTTGTCAGCACAATGCTCCAAGACCCATGTAATCACAATGCTCCATGCCCTTGTCATCACAAAGCTCCATGACGCATGTCATCACAATGTTCCATGGCCTTCGCCTCACAGTGCTCCATGCCCTTGTCATCACAATGCTTCAAGAACCCCGTAATCACAATGCTCCATGCCCCTTTTCATAAGAATGCTCCATTAGACTTGTCATCACAAGTCTCCATGGTCATCTCATCACAATGCTCCAAGACCTTGTCATCAACATGCTCCATTCCCTTGTCATCACAATGCTCCATGACCCCTGTCATCACAATACTCCATGCACATTTTTAGCCCAATGCTCCATGACCCTTGTCATCACAATGATCCATGCCCTTGTCATCACAATGCTCCATGCACTTGTCAGCACAATGCTCCCTGATACTTGTCATCACAATGCTCCAAACCATTGTCACCACAATGCTCCATTACCTTTGTCATCAGAATCCTCCATGACACTTGGCATCACAATGCTCCATGCCATTGTCATCACAATGCTCCATGACCCCTGTCATCACAATGCTCCGTGACTACAGTCATCACAATGCTTCATAACGTTTGTCATCACAACAATCCATGCCCGCGTCATCACAAGGCTCTGTGACCTTTGTAACCACAATGCTCCGTGACCCTTGTCATCACAGTGCTCCATGCCTTTGTCAGAACATTGCTCCATGACCCTTGTCATCAAATTGTGCCATGCGCTTTTCACCACAATGATCCACAACCTTGTCATCGCTATGCTCCATAAACCTTGTAATCACAATTCTCCATGCACTTCTCATCCAAATACTCTCTCACATGAGATATCACAATGTTCCATCACTAGTCATCACAATCCTCCCTCACCCCTGTTATCACAATGTTCCATGACCCCTGTCATCACAATGCTACATCCCCTTATCAGCACAATGTTCCATGACCCCTGACATCACAATGTTCCATAACCCCTGTCATCAAAATGCTTCATGACCCTTTTCATCCCAAAGCTCCATGACCCCTGGCATCACAATGTTCTATAACCCCTGGCATCAAAATTTTCCATTACACTTTTCATCAAATTGCTGCATGACCCTGTCATCAAAATGCTCCCTGCCCTTCTCATCACAATGCACCACACACTTGTCATCAAAATGCTCCATGACCTCTGTCATCACAAAGCTCCATGACCCTTGGCATCACAATGCTCCATGTCATTGTCATCACAATGCTCCATGAACCCTCTCATCACATTGCTCCATGCCCTTGTCATCACAAAGCTCCATGGCACTTGTCATCACAATGCTCGATGCCCTTCTCATCACAATGCTCCATGCCCTTGTCATTACAATCCTCCATGACCCATGTATCACAGTGTACCGTGCCCTTGTCATCACAATGCGCCCTGCCCACTCTCATCACAATAATCCATGAAATATTTCAGACCAATGCTCAATGCACTTCTCATCACAATGCTCCATTACCTCTGTCATAACAAGCTCCATGACCCCTGCCATCACAATGTTCCACGGCCTTGTCATCACAAGGCTCCAGGACCCTTGTCAGCACAATGCTCCAAGACCCATGTAATCACAATGCTCCATGCCCTTGTCATCACAAAGCTCCATGACGCATGTCATCACAATGTTCCATGGCCTTCACCTCACAATGCTCCATGCCCTTGTCATCACAATGCTTCAAGACCCCCGTAATCACAATGCTCCATGCCCCTTTTCATAAGAATGCTCCATTAGACTTGTCATCACAAGTCTCCATGGTCATCTCATCACAATGCTCCAAGACCTTGTCATCAACATGCTCCATTCCCTTGTCATCACAATGCTCCATGACCCCTGTCATCACAATACTCGATGCACATTTTTAGCCCAATGCTCCATGACCCTTGTCATCACAATGATCCATGCCCTTGTCATCAGAATGCTCCATGCACTTGTCAGCACAATGCTCCCTGATCCTTGTCATCACAATGCTCCAAACAATTGTCACCACAATGCTCCATTACCTTTGTCATCAGAATCCTCATGACACTTGGCATCACAATGGTCCATGCCATTGTCATCACAATGCTCCATGACCCCTGTCATTACAATGATCCGTGACTACAGTCATCACAATGCTTCATAACGTTTGTCATCGCAACAATCCATGCCCGCGTCATCACAAGGCTCTGTGACCTTTGTAACCAAAATGCTCCATGAAATTTTCATCACAATGCTCCGTGACCCTTGTCATCACAATGCTCCATGCCTTTGTCAGAACAATGCTCCATGACCCTTGTCATCAAATTGTGCCATGCGCTTTTCACCACAATGATCCACAACCTTGTCATCGCTATGCTCCATAAAACTTGTAATCACAATGCTCCATGCACTTCTCATCCAAATACTCTCTCACATGATATATCACAATGTTCCATCACTAGTCATCACAATCCTCCCTCACCCCTGTTATCACAATGTTCCATGACCCCTGTCATCACAATGCTACATCCCCTTATCAGCACAATGTTCCATGACCCCTGACATCACAATGTTCCATAACCCTGTCATCAAAATGCTCCATGACCCTTTTCATCCCAAAGCTCCATGACCCCTGGCATCACAATGTTCTATAACCCCTGGCATCAAAATGTTCCATTACACTTTTCATCAAATTGCTGCATGACCCTGTCATCCAAATGCTCCCTGCCCTTCTCATCACAATGCCCCACACACTTGTCATCAAAATGCTCCATGACCTCTGTCATCACAAAGCTCCATGACCCTTGGCATCACAATTCTCCATGTCATTGTCATCACAATGCTCCATGAACCCTCTCATCACATTGCTCCATGTCCTTGTCATCACAAAGCTCCATGACACTTGTCATCACAATGCTCGATGCCATTCTCATCACAATGCTCCATGACCTTGTCATTACAATCCTCCATGACCCATGTATCACAGTGTACCGTGCCCTTGTCATGACAAACCGCCATGCCCACTCTCATCACAGTAATCCATGAAACATTTCAGATCAATGCTCAATGCCCTTCTCATCACAATGCTCCGTTACCTCTGCCGTAACAATGCTCCATGACACCTGCCATCATAATATTCCACGGCCTTGTCATCACAAGGCTCCATGACCCTTGTCATCACAATGCTCCAAGATCCATGTAATCACAATGCTCCATGCCCTTGTCATCACAAAGCTCCATGACGCATGTCATCAGAATGTTCCATGGTCTTCTCCTCACAATGCTCCATGCCCTTGTCATCACAATGCTCGAAGACTCCAGTAATCACAATGTTCCATTCCCTTTTTCATCAGAATGCTCCATTAGATTTGTCATCACAAGTCTCCATGGTCATCTCCTCACAATGCTCCAAGACCTTGTCATCACCATGCTCCATTCCCTTGTCATCACAATGCTCCATGACCCCTGTCACCACAATACTCCATGAATATTTTCAGCCCAATTCTCTATGACCTTCTCATCACAATGCTCCATGACCAATATCATCACAGTGCTCCATGACCACTGTCATCACAACACTCCATGACACCTGACAACACAATGATCCGGGACTCGTCATCACAATGCTCCAAGACCCCTGTAATCACAATGCTCCATGACCCCTGTCATCACAATATTCCATGAACATTTTCAGCCCAATGCTCCATGACCCTTGTCATCACAATGATCCATGCCCATGTTATCCCAATGTTCCATGACCCATGTATTCACAATGCACCATGACGCTTGTCATCACAGTGCTCCATGACACCTTTCATCACAATGCTCCATGCCTTTGTCAGCAAAATTCTACATGACCTTGTTATTACAATGCTCTATGCACTTGTCATCACAATACTCCATTTCCATTGTCATCACAATCCTCCATGAACTTTGGGATCACATTGCTTCATGCCCTTGTCATCACAATGCTCCATGCTCCTTGAAATCAAAATGATCCATGACCTCTGTCATCACAATGCTCCAAACCCTTGTGATCACAATGTTCCATAACACTTGTCCTCACAACACTCCATGATGCCTGTCATCACAATAATCCATGCCCTTTTCATCACAATGCTCCATGAACTTTGTCATCACAATTCTCAATACACTTGTCATCACAATGCTCCCTGACACTTGTCGTCAGAATGCTCCTTGAACCCTGTCACAAAAAGGCTCCATGCCTTTTTCATCACAAAGCCCCATGCCCTTTTCATCCCAATGCTCCATGCCATTGTCATCAAAATACTCCACAAGCTTGTCATCAGAATGCTCCATGACCCTTGTCATCACAATTCTCCATGCACTTGTCAGCACAATGCTCCCTGACACTTGTCATCACAATGCTCCAAGCCATTGTCATCACAATGCTCCATTACCTTTGTGATCAGAATCCTCAATGGAAGTTTGCATCACAATGCTCCATGCCATTGTCATCACAATGGGCCATTACATATGTCATCACAATGCTCCCTGACACCTCTCTTTACAATACTGCATTACCTGGTCATCACAAAGCTCCCTGCCGTTCTCATCACAATGCACCACACCCTTGTCATCAAAATGCTCCATGACCTTTGTCATCACAAAGCTCCATGACCCTTGGCATCACAATGCTCCATGTCATTGTCATCACAATGCTCCATGAACCCTCTCATCACATTGCTCCATGCCCTTGTCATCACAAAGCTCCATGGCACTTGTCATCACAATGCTCGATGCCCTTCTCATCACAATGCTCCATGCCCTTGTCATTACAATCCTCCATGACCCATGTATCACAGTGTACCGTGCCCTTGTCATCACAATGCGCCATGCCCACTCTCATCACAATAATCCATGAAATATTTCAGACCAATGCTCAATGCACTTCTCATCACAATGCTCCATTACCTCTGTCATAACAAGCTCCATGACCCCTGCCATCACAATGTTCCACGGCCTTGTCATCACAAGGCTCCAGCACCCTTGTCAGCACAATGCTCCAAGACCCATGTAATCACAATGCTCCATGCCCTTGTCATCATAAAGCTCCATGACGCATGTCATCACAATGTTCCATGGCCTTCGCCTCACAATGCTCCATGCCCTTGTCATCACAATGCTTCAAGAACCCCGTAATCACAATGCTCCATGCCCCTTTTCATAAGAATGCTCCATTAGACTTGTCATCACAAGTCTCCATGGTCATCTCATCACAATGCTCCAAGACCTTGTCATCAACATGCTCCATTCCCTTGTCATCACAATGCTCCATGACCCCTGTCATCACAATACTCCATGCACATTTTTAGCCCAATGCTCCATGACCCTTGTCATCACAATGATCCATGTCCTTGTCATCACATTGCTCCATGCACTTGTCAGCACAATGCTCCCTGATCCTTGTCATCACAATGCTCCAAACCATTGTCACCACAATGCTCCATTACCTTTGTCATCAGAATCCTCCATGACACTTGGCATCACAATGCTCCATGCCATTGTCATCACAATGCTCCATGACCCCTGTCATCACAATGCTCCGTGACTACAGTCATCACAATGCTTCATAACGTTTGTCATCACAACAATCCATGCCCGCGTCATCACAAGGCTCTGTGACCTTTGTAACCACAATGCTCCGTGACCCTTGTCATCACAATGCTCCATGCCTTTGTCAGAACATTGCTCCATGACGCTTGTCATCAAATTGTGCCATGCGCTTTTCACCACATTGATCCACAACCTTGTCATCGCTATGCTCCATAAACCTTGTAATCACAATGCTCCATGCACTTCTCATCCAAATACTCTCTCACATGAGATATCACAATGTTCCATCACTAGTCATCACAATCCTCCCTCACCCCTGTTATCACAATGTTCCATGACCCCTGTCATCACAATGCTACATCCCCTTATCAGCACAATGTTCCATGACCCCTGACATCACAATGTTCCATAACCCCTGTCATCAAAATGCTCCATGACCCTTTTCATCCCAAAGCTCCATGACCCCTGGCATCACAATGTTCTATAACCCCTGGCATCAAAATGTTCCATTACACTTTTCATCAAATTGCTGCATGACCCTGTCATCAAAATGCTCCCTGACCTTCTCATCACAATGCACCACACACTTGTCATCAAAATGCTCCATGACCTTTGTCATCACAAAGCTCCATGACCCTTGGCATCACAATGCTCCATGTCATTGTCATCACAATGCTCCATGAACACTCTCATCACATTGCTCCATGTCCTTGTCATCACAAAGCTCCATGACACTTGTCATCACAATGCTCGATGCCATTCTCATCACAATGCTCCATGACCTTGTCATTACAATCCTCCATGACCCATGTATCACAGTGTACCGTGCCCTTGTCATGACAAACCGCCATGCCCACTCTCATCACAGTAATCCATGAAACATTTCAGATCAATGCTCAATGCCCTTCTCATCACAATGCTCCGTTACCTCTGTCGTAACAATGCTCCATGACACCTGCCATCATAATATTCCACGGCCTTGTCATCACAAGGCTCCATGACTCTTGTCATCACAATGCTCCAAGATCCATGTAATCACAATGCTCCATGCCCTTGTCATCACAAAGCTCCATGACGCATGTCATCAGAATGTTCCATGGTCTTCTCCTCACAATGCTCCATGCTCTTGTCATCACAATGCTCGAAGACTCCAGTAATCACAATGTTCCATTCCCTTTTTCATCAGAATGCTCCATTAGATTTGTCATCACAAGTCTCCATGGTCATCTCCTCACAATGCTCCAAGACCTTGTCATCACCATGCTCCATTCCCTTGTCATCACAATGCTCCATGACCCCTGTCACCACAATACTCCATGAATATTTTCAGCCCAATTCTCTATGACCTTCTCATCACAATGCTCCATGACCAATATCATCACAATGCTCCATGACCACTGTCATCACAACACTCCATGACACCTGACAACACAATGATCCGGGACTCTTGTCATCACAATGCTCCAAGACCCCTGTAATCACAATGCTCCATGACCCCTGTCATCACAATACTCCATGAACATTTTCAGCCCAATGCTCCATGACCATTGTCATCACAATGATCCATGCCCTTGTCATCCCAATGTTCCATGACACTTGTTTTCACAAGGCTCTGTGACGCTTGTCACCACAGTGCTCCATGACACCTGTCATCACAATGCTCCATTCCTTTGTCAGCAAAATGCTACATGGCCTTGTCATTACAATGCGCTAGGCGCTTGTCATCACAATACTCCATTACTGTTGTCATCACAATTTCCCATGAACCTTGGGATCACATTGCTTCATGCCCTTGTCATCACAATGCTCCATGCTCCTTGAAATCAAAATGATCCATGACCTCTGTCATCACAATGCTCAAAACCCTTGTGATCACAATGTTCCATAACACTTGTCCTCACAACGCTCCAT
Source organism: Mesoplodon densirostris (assembly GCF_025265405.1). NCBI lineage: Eukaryota > Metazoa > Chordata > Mammalia > Artiodactyla > Ziphiidae > Mesoplodon > Mesoplodon densirostris. Next base: position 6,850,203 of record NW_026778195.1, on the reverse strand, counting down.
GATGCCTGTCATCACAATACTCCATGCCCTTTTCATCACAATGTTCCATGACCTTTGTCATCAGAATTCTCAATACACTTATCATCACAATGCTCCCTGACACTTGTCGTCAGCATGCTCCTTGAAAACTGTCACCAAAAGGCTACACGCCTTTTTCATCACAAAGCCCCATGCCGTTTTCATCCCAATGCTCCATGCCATTGTCATCAAAATATTCCACAAGCTTGTCATCAGAAAGCTCCATGACCCTTGTCATCACAATGTTCCCTGCACTTGTCAGAACAATGCTCCCTGACCCTTGTCATCACAATGCTCCAAGCCATTGTCATTCACAATGCTCCATTAACTTTGTCATCAGAATCCTCCATGAAACTTGGCATCACAATGCTCCATGACATTGTCATCACAATGGGCCATTACATATGTCATCACAATGCTCCCTGACACCTATCTTCACAATACTGCATGACCTTTGTCATCACAAAGCTCCATGACCCTTGGCATCACAGTGCTCCATGTCATTGTCATCACAATGCTCCATGAACCCTCTCATCACATTGCTCCATGCCCTTGTCATCACAAAGCTCCATGGCACTTGTCATCACAATGCTCGATGCCCTTCTCATCACAATGCTCCATGCCCTTGTCATTACAATCCTCCATGACCCATGTATCACAGTGTACCGTGCCCTTGTCATGACAAACCGCCATGCCCACTCTCATCACAGTAATCCATGAAACATTTCAGATCAATGCTCAATGCACTTCTCATCACAATGCTCCGTTACCTCTGTCGTAACAATGCTCCATGACACCTGCCATCATAATATTCCACGGCCTTGTCATCACAAGGCTCCATGACCCTTGTCATCACAATGCTCCAAGATCCATGTAATCACAATGCTCCATGCCCTTGTCATCACAAAGCTCCATGACGCATGTCATCACAATGTCCCATGGTCTTCTCCTCACAATGCTCCATGCCCTTGTCATCACAATGCTCGAAGACTCCAGTAATCACAATGTTCCATTCCCTTTTTCATCAGAATGCTCCATTAGATTTGTCATCACAAGTCTCCATGGACATCTCCTCACAATGCTCCAAGACCTTGTCATCACCATGCTCCATTCCCTTGTCATCACAATGCTCCATGACCCCTGTCACCACAATACTCCATGCCCTTTTCATCACAATGCTCCATGACCTTTGTCATCACAATTCTCAATACACTTGTCATCACAATGCTCCCTGACACTTGTCGTCAGAATGCTCCTTGAACCCTGTCACGAAAAGGCTCCATGCCTTTTTCATCACAAAGCCCCATGCCCTTTTCATCCCAATGCTCCATGCCATTGTCATCAAAATACTCCACAATCTTGTCATCAGAATGCTCCATGACCCTTGTCATCACAATTCTCCATGCACTTGTCAGCACAATGCTCCCTGACACTTGTCATCACAATGCTCCAAGCCATTGTCATCACAATACTCCATGACCCCTGTCACTACAATACTCCATGAATATTTTCAGCCCAATTCTCTATGACCTTCTCATCACAATGCTCCATGACCAATATCATCACAATGCTCCATGACCACTGTCATCACAACACTCCATGACACCTGACAACACAATGATCCGGGACTCTTGTCATCACAGTGCTCCAAGACCCCTGTAATCACAATGCTCCATGACCCCTGTCATCACAATACTCCATGAACATTTTCAGCCCAATGCTCCATGACCCTTGTCATCACAATGATCCATGCCCATGTTATCCCAATGTTCCATGACCCATGTATTCACAATGCACCATGACGCTTGTCATCACAGTGCTCCATGACACCTGTCATCACAATGCTCCATGCCTTTGTCAGCAAAATGCTACATGACCTTGTCATTACAGTGCTCTATGCACTTGTCATCACAATACTCCATTTCCATTGTCATCACAATCCTCCATGAACTTTGGGATCACATTGCTTCATGCCCTTGTCATCACAATGCTCCATGCTCCTTGAAATCAAAATGATCCATGACCTCTGTCATCACAATGCTCCAAACCCTTGTGATCACAATGTTCCATAACACTTGTCCTCACAACGTTCCATGATGCCTGTCATCACAATAATCCATGCCCTTTTCATCACAATGCTCCATGAACTTTGTCATCCCAATTCTCAATACACTTGTCATCACAATGCTCCCTGACACTTGTCGTCAGAATGCTCCTTGAACCCTGTCACGAAAAGGCTCCATGCCTTTTTCATCACAAAGCCCCATGCCCTTTTCATCCCAATGCTCCATGCCATTGTCATCAAAATACTCCACAAGCTTGTCATCAGAATGCTCCATGACCCTTGTCATCACAATTCTCCATGCACTTGTCAGCACAATGCTCCCTGACACTTGTCATCACAATGCTCCAAGCCATTGTCATCACAATGCTCCATTACCTTTGTGATCAGAATCCTCAATGGAAGTTTGCATCACAATGCTCCATGCCATTGTCATCACAATGGGCCATTACATATGTCATCACAATGCTCCCTGACACCTCTCTTTACAATACTGCATTACCTGCTCATCACAATGCTCCCTGCCGTTCTCATCACAATGCACCACACCCTTGTCATCAAAATGCTCCATGACCTTTGTCATCACAAAGCTCCATGACCCTTGGCATCACAATGCTCCATGTCATTGTCATCACAATGCTCCATGAACCCTCTCATCACATTGCTCCATGCCCTTGTCATCACAAAGCTCCATGGCACTTGTCATCACAATGCTCGATGCCCTTCTCATCACAATGCTCCATGCCCTTGTCATTACAATCCTCCATGACCCATGTATCACAGTGTACCGTGCCCTTGTCATCACAATGCGCCATGCCCACTCTCATCACAATAATCCATGAAATATTTCAGACCAATGCTCAATGCACTTCTCATCACAATGCTCCATTACCTCTGTCATAACAAGCTCCATGACCCCTGCCATCACAATGTTCCACGGCCTTGTCATCACAAGGCTCCAGGACCCTTGTCAGCACAATGCTCCAAGACCCATGTAATCACAATGCTCCATGCCCTTGTCATCACAAAGCTCCATGACGCATGTCATCACAATGTTCCATGGCCTTCACCTCACAATGCTCCATGCCCTTGTCATCACAATGCTTCAAGACCCCCGTAATCACAATGCTCCATGCCCCTTTTCATAAGAATGCTCCATTAGACTTGTCATCACAAGTCTCCATGGTCATCTCATCACAATGCTCCAAGACCTTGTCATCAACATGCTCCATTCCCTTGTCATCACAATGCTCCATGACCCCTGTCATCACAATACTCCATGCACATTTTTAGCCCAATGCTCCATGACCCTTGTCATCACAATGATCCATGCCCTTGTCATCACAATGCTCCATGCACTTGTCAGCACAATGCTCCCTGATCCTTGTCATCACAATGCTCCAAACAATTGTCACCACAATGCTCCATTACCTTTGTCATCAGAATCCTCCATGACACTTGGCATCACAATGGTCCATGCCATTGTCATCACAATGCTCCATGACCCCTGTCATTACAATGATCCGTGACTACAGTCATCACAATGCTTCATAACGTTTGTCATCGCAACAATCCATGCCCGCATCATCACAAGGCTCTGTGACCTTTGTAACCAAAATGCTCCATGAAATTTTCATCACAATGCTCCGTGACCCTTGTCATCACAATGCTCCATGCCTTTGTCAGAACATTGCTCCATGACCCTTGTCATCAAATTGTGCCATGCGCTTTTCACCACAATGATCCACAACCTTGTCATCGCTATGCTCCATAAAACTTGTAATCACAATGCTCCATGCACTTCTCATCCAAATACTCTCTCACATGATATATCACAATGTTCCATCACTAGTCATCACAATCCTCCTCACCCCTGTTATCACAATGTTCCATGACCCCTGTCATCACAATGCTACATCCCCTTATCAGCACAATGTTCCATGACCCCTGACATCACAATGTTCCATAACCCTGTCATCATAATGCTCCATGACACTTTTCATCCCAAAGCTCCATGAGCCCTGGCATCACAATGTTCTATAACCCCTGGCATCAAAATGTTCCATTACACTTTTCATCAAATTGCTGCATGACCCTGTCATCCAAATGCTCCCTGCCCTTCTCATCACAATGCCCCACACACTTGTCATCAAAATGCTCCATGACCTCTGTCATCACAAAGCTCCATGACCCTTGGCATCACAATTCTCCATGTCATTGTCATCACAATGCTCCATGAACCCTCTCATCACATTGCTCCATGTCCTTGTCATCACAAAGCTCCATGACACTTGTCATCACAATGCTCGATGCCATTCTCATCACAATGCTCCATGACCTTGTCATTACAATCCTCCATGACCCATGTATCACAGTGTACCGTGCCCTTGTCATGACAAACCGCCATGCCCACTCTCATCACAGTAATCCATGAAACATTTCAGATCAATGCTCAATGCCCTTCTCATCACAATGCTCCGTTACCTCTGTCGTAACAATGCTCCATGACATGCCATCATAATATTCCACGGCCTTGTCATCACAAGGCTCCATGACCCTTGTCATCACAATGCTCCAAGATCCATGTAATCACAATGCTCCATGCCCTTGTCATCACAAAGCTCCATGACGCATGTCATCAGAATGTTCCATGGTCTTCTCCTCACAATGCTCCATGCCCTTGTCATCACAATGCTCGAAGACTCCAGTAATCACAATGTTCCTTTCCCTTTTTCATCAGAATGCTCCAATTAGATGTGTCATCACAAGTCTCCATGGTCATCTCCTCACAATGCTCCAAGACCTTGTCATCACCATGCTCCATTCCCTTGTCATCACAATGCTCCATGACCCCTGTCACCACAATACTCCATGAACATTTTCAGCCCAATTCTCTATGACCTTCTCATCACAATGCTCCATGACCAATATCATCACAATGCTCCATGACCACTGTCATCACAACACTCCATGACACCTGACAACACAATGATCCGGGACACGTCATCACAATGCTCCAAGACCCCTGTAATCACAATGCTCCATGACCCCTGTCATCACAATACTCCATGAACATTTTCAGCCCAAAGCTCCATGACCCTTGTCATCACAATGATCCATGCCCATGTTATCCCAATGTTCCATGACCCATGTATTCACAATGCACCATGACGCTTGTCATCACAGTGCTCCATGACACCTGTCATCACAATGCTCCATGCCTTTGTCAGCAAAATGCTACATGACCTTGTCATTACAATGCTCTATGCACTTGTCATCACAATACTCCATTTCCATTGTCATCACAATCCTCCATGAACTTTGGGATCACATTGCTTCATGCCCTTGTCATCACAATGCTCCATGCTCCTTGAAATCAAAATGATCCATGACCTCTGTCATCACAATGCTCCAAACCCTTGTGATCACAATGTTCCATAACACTTGTCCTCACAACGCTCCATGATGCCTGTCATCACAATAATCCATGCCCTTTTCATCACAATGCTCCATGAACTTTGTCATCACAATTCTCAATACACTTGTCATCACAATGCTCCCTGACACTTGTCGTCAGAATGCTCCTTGAACCCTGTCACGAAAAGGCTCCATGCCTTTTTCATCACAAAGCCCCATGCCCTTTTCATCCCAATGCTCCATGCCATTGTCATCAAAATACTCCACAAGCTTGTCATCAGAATGCTCCATGACCCTTGTCATCACAATTCTCCATGCACTTGTCAGCACAATGCTCCCTGACACTTGTCATCACAATGCTCCAAGCCATTGTCATCACAATGCTCCATTACCTTTGTGATCAGAATCCTCAATGGAAGTTTGCATCACAATGCTCCATGCCATTGTCATCACAATGGGCCATTACATATGTCATCACAATGCTCCCTGACACCTCTCTTTACAATACTGCATTACCTGGTCATCACAATGCTCCCTGCCGTTCTCATCACAATGCACCACACCCTTGTCATCAAAATGCTCCATGACCTTTGTCATCACAAAGCTCCATGACCCTTGGCATCACAATGCTCCATGTCATTGTCATCACAATGCTCCATGAACCCTCTCAGCACATTGCTCCATGCACTTGTCATCACAAAGCTCCATGGCACTTGTCATCACAATGCTCGATGCCCTTCTCATCACAATGCTCCATGCCCTTGTCATTACAATCCTCCATGACCCATGTATCACAGTGTACCGTGCCCTTGTCATCACAATGTGCCATGCCCACTCTCATCACAATAATCCATGAAATATTTCAGACCAATGCTCAATGCACTTCTCATCACAATGCTCCATTACCTCTGTCATAACAAGCTCCATGACCCCTGCCATCACAATGTTCCACGGCCTTGTCATCACAAGGCTCCAGCACCCTTGTCAGCACAATGCTCCAAGACCCATGTAATCACAATGCTCCATGCCCTTGTCATCACAAAGCTCCATGACGCATGTCATCACAATGTTCCATGGCCTTCGCCTCACAGTGCTCCATGCCCTTGTCATCACAATGCTTCAAGAACCCCGTAATCACAATGCTCCATGCCCCTTTTCATAAGAATGCTCCATTAGACTTGTCATCACAAGTCTCCATGGTCATCTCATCACAATGCTCCAAGACCTTGTCATCAACATGCTCCATTCCCTTGTCATCACAATGCTCCATGACCCCTGTCATCACAATACTCCATGCACATTTTTAGCCCAATGGTCCATGACCCTTGTCATCACAATGATCCATGCCCTTGTCATCACAATGCTCCATGCACTTGTCAGCACAATGCTCCCTGATCCTTGTCATCACAATGCTCCAAACCATTGTCACCACAATGCTCCATTACCTTTGTCATCAGAATCCTCCATGACACTTGGCATCACAATGCTCCATGCCATTGTCATCACAATGCTCCATGACCCCTGTCATCACAATGCTCCGTGACTACAGTCATCACAATGCTTCATAACGTTTGTCATCACAACAATCCATGCCCGCGTCATCACAAGGCTCTGTGACCTTTGTAACCACAATGCTCCGTGACCCTTGTCATCACAGTGCTCCATGCCTTTGTCAGAACATTGCTCCATGACCCTTGTCATCAAATTGTGCCATGCGCTTTTCACCACAATGATCCACAACCTTGTCATCGCTATGCTCCATAAACCTTGTAATCACAATTCTCCATGCACTTCTCATCCAAATACTCTCTCACATGAGATATCACAATGTTCCATCACTAGTCATCACAATCCTCCCTCACCCCTGTTATCACAATGTTCCATGACCCCTGTCATCACAATGCTACATCCCCTTATCAGCACAATGTTCCATGACCCCTGACATCACAATGTTCCATAACCCCTGTCATCAAAATGCTTCATGACCCTTTTCATCCCAAAGCTCCATGACCCCTGGCATCACAATGTTCTATAACCCCTGGCATCAAAATTTTCCATTACACTTTTCATCAAATTGCTGCATGACCCTGTCATCAAAATGCTCCCTGCCCTTCTCATCACAATGCACCACACACTTGTCATCAAAATGCTCCATGACCTCTGTCATCACAAAGCTCCATGACCCTTGGCATCACAATGCTCCATGTCATTGTCATCACAATGCTCCATGAACCCTCTCATCACATTGCTCCATGCCCTTGTCATCACAAAGCTCCATGGCACTTGTCATCACAATGCTCGATGCCCTTCTCATCACAATGCTCCATGCCCTTGTCATTACAATCCTCCATGACCCATGTATCACAGTGTACCGTGCCCTTGTCATCACAATGCGCCCTGCCCACTCTCATCACAATAATCCATGAAATATTTCAGACCAATGCTCAATGCACTTCTCATCACAATGCTCCATTACCTCTGTCATAACAAGCTCCATGACCCCTGCCATCACAATGTTCCACGGCCTTGTCATCACAAGGCTCCAGGACCCTTGTCAGCACAATGCTCCAAGACCCATGTAATCACAATGCTCCATGCCCTTGTCATCACAAAGCTCCATGACGCATGTCATCACAATGTTCCATGGCCTTCACCTCACAATGCTCCATGCCCTTGTCATCACAATGCTTCAAGACCCCCGTAATCACAATGCTCCATGCCCCTTTTCATAAGAATGCTCCATTAGACTTGTCATCACAAGTCTCCATGGTCATCTCATCACAATGCTCCAAGACCTTGTCATCAACATGCTCCATTCCCTTGTCATCACAATGCTCCATGACCCCTGTCATCACAATACTCGATGCACATTTTTAGCCCAATGCTCCATGACCCTTGTCATCACAATGATCCATGCCCTTGTCATCACAATGCTCCATGCACTTGTCAGCACAATGCTCCCTGATCCTTGTCATCACAATGCTCCAAACAATTGTCACCACAATGCTCCATTACCTTTGTCATCAGAATCCTCCATGACACTTGGCATCACAATGGTCCATGCCATTGTCATCACAATGCTCCATGACCCCTGTCATTACAATGATCCGTGACTACAGTCATCACAATGCTTCATAACGTTTGTCATCGCAACAATCCATGCCCGCGTCATCACAAGGCTCTGTGACCTTTGTAACCAAAATGCTCCATGAAATTTTCATCACAATGCTCCGTGACCCTTGTCATCACAATGCTCCATGCCTTTGTCAGAACAATGCTCCATGACCCTTGTCATCAAATTGTGCCATGCGCTTTTCACCACAATGATCCACAACCTTGTCATCGCTATGCTCCATAAAACTTGTAATCACAATGCTCCATGCACTTCTCATCCAAATACTCTCTCACATGATATATCACAATGTTCCATCACTAGTCATCACAATCCTCCCTCACCCCTGTTATCACAATGTTCCATGACCCCTGTCATCACAATGCTACATCCCCTTATCAGCACAATGTTCCATGACCCCTGACATCACAATGTTCCATAACCCTGTCATCAAAATGCTCCATGACCCTTTTCATCCCAAAGCTCCATGACCCCTGGCATCACAATGTTCTATAACCCCTGGCATCAAAATGTTCCATTACACTTTTCATCAAATTGCTGCATGACCCTGTCATCCAAATGCTCCCTGCCCTTCTCATCACAATGCCCCACACACTTGTCATCAAAATGCTCCATGACCTCTGTCATCACAAAGCTCCATGACCCTTGGCATCACAATTCTCCATGTCATTGTCATCACAATGCTCCATGAACCCTCTCATCACATTGCTCCATGTCCTTGTCATCACAAAGCTCCATGACACTTGTCATCACAATGCTCGATGCCATTCTCATCACAATGCTCCATGACGTTGTCATTACAATCCTCCATGACCCATGTATCACAGTGTACCATGCCCTTGTCATGACAAACCGCCATGCCCACTCTCATCACAGTAATCCATGAAACATTTCAGATCAATGCTCAATGCCCTTCTCATCACAATGCTCCGTTACCTCTGTCGTAACAATGCTCCATGACATGCCATCATAATATTCCACGGCCTTGTCATCACAAGGCTCCATGACCCTTGTCATCACAATGCTCCAAGATCCATGTAATCACAATGCTCCATGCCCTTGTCATCACAAAGCTCCATGACGCATGTCATCAGAATGTTCCATGGTCTTCTCCTCACAATGCTCCATGCCCTTGTCATCACAATGCTCGAAGACTCCAGTAATCACAATGTTCCTTTCCCTTTTTCATCAGAATGCTCCATTAGATTTGTCATCACAAGTCTCCATGGTCATCTCCTCACAATGCTCCAAGACCTTGTCATCACCATGCTCCATTCCCTTGTCATCACAATGCTCCATGACCCCTGTCACCACAATACTCCATGAATATTTTCAGCCCAATTCTCTATGACCTTCTCATCACAATGCTCCATGACCAATATCATCACAATGCTCCATGACCACTGTCATCACAACACTCCATGACACCTGACAACACAATGATCCGGGACTCGTCATCACAATGCTCCAAGACCCCTGTAATCACAATGCTCCATGACCCCTGTCATCACAATACTCCATGAACATTTTCAGCCCAATGCTCCATGACACTTGTCATCACAATGATCCATGCCCATGTTATCCCAATGTTCCATGACCCATGTATTCACAATGCACCATGACGCTTGTCATCACAGTGCTCCATGACACCTGTCATCACAATGCTCCATGCCTTTGTCAGCAAAATGCTACATGACCTTGTCATTACAATGCTCTATGCACTTGTCATCACAATACTCCATTTCCATTGTCATCACAATCCTCCATCAACTTTGGGATCACATTGCTTCATGCCCTTGTCATCACAATGCTCCATGCTCCTTGAAATCAAAATGATCCATGACCTCTGTCATCACAATGCTCCAAACACTTGTGATCACAATGTTCCATAACACTTGTCCTCACAACGCTCCATGATGCCTGTCATCACAATAATCCATGCCCTTTTCATCACAATGCTCCATGAACTTTGTCATCACAATTCTCAATACACTTGTCATCACAATGCTCCCTGACACTTGTCGTCAGAATGCTCCTTGAACCCTGTCACGAAAAGGCTCCATGCCTTTTTCATCACAAAGCCCCATGCCCTTTTCATCCCAATGCTCCATGCCATTGTCATCAAAATACTCCACAAGCTTGTCATCAGAATGCTCCATGACCCTTGTCATCACAATTCTCCATGCACTTGTCAGCACAATGCTCCCTGACACTTGTCATCACAATGCTCCAAGCCATTGTCATCACAATGCTCCATTACCTTTGTGATCAGAATCCTCAATGGAAGTTTGCATCACAATGCTCCATGCCATTGTCATCACAATGGGCCATTACATATGTCATCACAATGCTCCCTGACACCTCTCTTTACAATACTGCATTACCTGGTCATCACAATGCTCCCTGCCGTTCTCATCACAATGCACCACACCCTTGTCATCAAAATGCTCCATGACCTTTGTCATCACAAAGCTCCATGACCCTTGGCATCACAATGCTCCATGTCATTGTCATCACAATGCTCCATGAACCCTCTCAGCACATTGCTCCATGCCCTTGTCATCACAAAGCTCCATGGCACTTGTCATCACAATGCTCGATGCCCTTCTCATCACAATGCTCCATGCCCTTGTCATTACAATCCTCCATGACCCATGTATCACAGTGTACCGTGCCCTTGTCATCACAATGTGCCATGCCCACTCTCATCACAATAATCCATGAAATATTTCAGACCAATGCTCAATGCACTTCTCATCACAATGCTCCATTACCTCTGTCATAAGAAGCTCCATGACCCCTGCCATCACAATGTTCCACGGCCTTGTCATCACAAGGCTCCAGCACCCTTGTCAGCACAATGCTCCAAGACCCATGTAATCACAATGCTCCATGCCCTTGTCATCACAAAGCTCCATGACGCATGTCATCACAATGTTCCATGGCCTTCGCCTCACAATGCTCCATGCCCTTGTCATCACAATGCTTCAAGACCCCCGTAATCACAATGCTCCATGCCCCTTTTCATAAGAATGCTCCATTAGACTTGTCATCACAAGTCTCCATGGTCATCTCATCACAATGCTCCAAGACCTTGTCATCAACATGCTGCATTCCCTTGTCATCACAATGCTCCATGACCCCTGTCATCACAATACTCCATGCACATTTTTAGCCCAATGGTCCATGACCCTTGTCATCACAATGGCCCATGCCCTTGTCATCACAATGCTCCATGCACTTGTCAGCACAATGCTCCCTGATCCTTGTCATCACAATGCTCCAAACCATTGTCACCACAATGCTCCATTACCTTTGTCATCAGAATCCTCCATGACACTTGGCATCACAATGCTCCATGCCATTGTCATCACAATGCTCCATGACCCCTGTCATCACAATGCTCCGTGACTACAGTCATCACAATGCTTCATAACGTTTGTCATCACAACAATCCATGCCCGCGTCATCACAAGGCTCTGTGACCTTTGTAACCACAATGCTCCGTGACCCTTGTCATCACAGTGCTCCATGCCTTTGTCAGAACATTGCTCCATGACCCTTGTCATCAAATTGTGCCATGCGCTTTTCACCACAATGATCCACAACCTTGTCATCGCTATGCTCCATAAACCTTGTAATCACAATGCTCCATGCACTTCTCATCCAAATACTCTCTCACATGAGATATCACAATGTTCCATCACTAGTCATCACAATCCTCCCTCACCCCTGTTATCACAATGTTCCATGACCCCTGTCATCACAATGCTACATCCCCTTATCAGCACAATGTTCCATGACGCCTGACATCACAATGTTCCATAACCCCTGTCATCAAAATGCTCCATGACCCTTTTCATCCCAAAGCTCCATGACCCCTGGCATCACAATGTTCTATAACCCCTGGCATCAAAATGTTCCATTACACTTTTCATCAAATTGCTGCATGACCCTGTCATCACAATGCTCCCTGCCGTTCTCATCACAATGCACCACACCCTTGTCATCAAAATGCTCCATGACCTTTGTCATCACAAAGCTCCATGACCCTTGGCGTCACAATGCTCCATGTCATTGTCATCACAATGCTCCATGAACCCTCTCATCACATTGCTCCATGCCCTTGTCATCACAAAGCTCCATGGCACTTGTCATCACAATGCTCGATGCCCTTCTCATCACAATGCTCCATGCCCTTGTCATTACAATCCTCCATGACCCATGTATCACAGTGTACCGTGCCCTTGTCATCACAATGCGCCATGCCCACTCTCATCACAATAATCCATGAAATATTTCAGACCAATGCTCAATGCACTTCTCATCACAATGCTCCATTACCTCTGTCATAACAAGCTCCATGACCCCTGCCATCACAATGTTCCACGGCCTTGTCATCACAAGGCTCCAGGACCCTTGTCAGCACAATGCTCCAAGACCCATGTAATCACAATGCTCCATGCCCTTGTCATCACAAAGCTCCATGACGCATGTCATCACAATGTTCCATGGCCTTCACCTCACAATGCTCCATGCCCTTGTCATCACAATGCTTCAAGACCCCCGTAATCACAATGCTCCATGCCCCTTTTCATAAGAATGCTCCATTAGACTTGTCATCACAAGTCTCCATGGTCATCTCATCACAATGCTCCAAGACCTTGTCATCAACATGCTCCATTCCCTTGTCATCACAATGCTCCATGACCCCTGTCATCACAATACTCGATGCACATTTTTAGCCCAATGCTCCATGACCCTTGTCATCACAATGATCCATGCCCTTGTCATCACAATGCTCCATGCACTTGTCAGCACAATGCTCCCTGATCCTTGTCATCACAATGCTCCAAACAATTGTCACCACAATGCTCCATTACCTTTGTCATCAGAATCCTCCATGACACTTGGCATCACAATGGTCCATGCCATTGTCATCACAATGCTCCATGACCCCTGTCATTACAATGATCCGTGACTACAGTCATCACAATGCTTCATAACGTTTGTCATCGCAACAATCCATGCCCGCGTCATCACAAGGCTCTGTGACCTTTGTAACCAAAATGCTCCATGAAATTTTCATCACAATGCTCCGTGACCCTTGTCATCACAATGCTCCATGCCTTTGTCAGAACAATGCTCCATGACCCTTGTCATCAAATTGTGCCATGCGCTTTTCACCACAATGATCCACAACCTTGTCATCGCTATGCTCCATAAAACTTGTAATCACAATGCTCCATGCACTTCTCATCCAAATACTCTCTCACATGATATATCACAATGTTCCATCACTAGTCATCACAATCCTCCCTCACCCCTGTTATCACAATGTTCCATGACCCCTGTCATCACAATGCTACATCCCCTTATCAGCACAATGTTCCATGACCCCTGACATCACAATGTTCCATAACCCTGTCATCAAAATGCTCCATGACCCTTTTCATCCCAAAGCTCCATGACCCCTGGCATCACAATGTTCTATAACCCCTGGCATCAAAATGTTCCATTACACTTTTCATCAAATTGCTGCATGACCCTGTCATCCAAATGCTCCCTGCCCTTCTCATCACAATGCCCCACACACTTGTCATCAAAATGCTCCATGACCTCTGTCATCACAAAGCTCCATGACCCTTGGCATCACAATTCTCCATGTCATTGTCATCACAATGCTCCATGAACCCTCTCATCACATTGCTCCATGTCCTTGTCATCACAAAGCTCCATGACACTTGTCATCACAATGCTCGATGCCATTCTCATCACAATGCTCCATGACCTTGTCATTACAATCCTCCATGACCCATGTATCACAGTGTACCGTGCCCTTGTCATGACAAACCGCCATGCCCACTCTCATCACAGTAATCCATGAAACATTTCAGATCAATGCTCAATGCCCTTCTCATCACAATGCTCCGTTACCTCTGTCGTAACAATGCTCCATGACATGCCATCATAATATTCCACGGCCTTGTCATCACAAGGCTCCATGACCCTTGTCATCACAATGCTCCAAGATCCATGTAATCACAATGCTCCATGCCCTTGTCATCACAAAGCTCCATGACGCATGTCATCAGAATGTTCCATGGTCTTCTCCTCACAATGCTCCATGCCCTTGTCATCACAATGCTCGAAGACTCCAGTAATCACAATGTTCCTTTCCCTTTTTCATCAGAATGCTCCATTAGATTTGTCATCACAAGTCTCCATGGTCATCTCCTCACAATGCTCCAAGACCTTGTCATCACCATGCTCCATTCCCTTGTCATCACAATGCTCCATGACCCCTGTCACCACAATACTCCATGAATATTTTCAGCCCAATTCTCTATGACCTTCTCATCACAATGCTCCATGACCAATATCATCACAATGCTCCATGACCACTGTCATCACAACACTCCATGACACCTGACAACACAATGATCCGGGACTCGTCATCACAATGCTCCAAGACCCCTGTAATCACAATGCTCCATGACCCCTGTCATCACAATACTCCATGAACATTTTCAGCCCAATGCTCCATGACACTTGTCATCACAATGATCCATGCCCATGTTATCCCAATGTTCCATGACCCATGTATTCACAATGCACCATGACGCTTGTCATCACAGTGCTCCATGACACCTGTCATCACAATGCTCCATGCCTTTGTCAGCAAAATGCTACATGACCTTGTCATTACAATGCTCTATGCACTTGTCATCACAATACTCCATTTCCATTGTCATCACAATCCTCCATGAACTTTGGGATCACATTGCTTCATGCCCTTGTCATCACAATGCTCCATGCTCCTTGAAATCAAAATGATCCATGACCTCTGTCATCACAATGCTCCAAACACTTGTGATCACAATGTTCCATAACACTTGTCCTCACAACGCTCCATGATGCCTGTCATCACAATAATCCATGCCCTTTTCATCACAATGCTCCATGAACTTTGTCATCACAATTCTCAATACACTTGTCATCACAATGCTCCCTGACACTTGTCGTCAGAATGCTCCTTGAACCCTGTCACGAAAAGGCTCCATGCCTTTTTCATCACAAAGCCCCATGCCCTTTTCATCCCAATGCTCCATGCCATTGTCATCAAAATACTCCACAAGCTTGTCATCAGAATGCTCCATGACCATTGTCATCACAATTCTCCATGCACTTGTCAGCACAATGCTCCCTGACACTTGTCATCACAATGCTCCAAGCCATTGTCATCACAATGCTCCATTACCTTTGTGATCAGAATCCTCAATGGAAGTTTGCATCACAATGCTCCATGCCATTGTCATCACAATGGGCCATTACATATGTCATCACAATGCTCCCTGACACCTCTCTTTACAATACTGCATTACCTGGTCATCACAATGCTCCCTGCCGTTCTCATCACAATGCACCACACCCTTGTCATCAAAATGCTCCATGACCTTTGTCATCACAAAGCTCCATGACCCTTGGCATCACAATGCTCCATGTCATTGTCATCACAATGCTCCATGAACCCTCTCAGCACATTGCTCCATGCCCTTGTCATCACAAAGCTCCATGGCACTTGTCATCACAATGCTCGATGCCCTTCTCATCACAATGCTCCATGCCCTTGTCATTACAATCCTCCATGACCCATGTATCACAGTGTACCGTGCCCTTGTCATCACAATGTGCCATGCCCACTCTCATCACAATAATCCATGAAATATTTCAGACCAATGCTCAATGCACTTCTCATCACAATGCTCCATTACCTCTGTCATAAGAAGCTCCATGACCCCTGCCATCACAATGTTCCACGGCCTTGTCATCACAAGGCTCCAGCACCCTTGTCAGCACAATGCTCCAAGACCCATGTAATCACAATGCTCCATGCCCTTGTCATCACAAAGCTCCATGACGCATGTCATCACAATGTTCCATGGCCTTCGCCTCACAATGCTCCATGCCCTTGTCATCACAATGCTTCAAGACCCCCGTAATCACAATGCTCCATGCCCCTTTTCATAAGAATGCTCCATTAGACTTGTCATCACAAGTCTCCATGGTCATCTCATCACAATGCTCCAAGACCTTGTCATCAACATGCTGCATTCCCTTGTCATCACAATGCTCCATGACCCCTGTCATCACAATACTCCATGCACATTTTTAGCCCAATGGTCCATGACCCTTGTCATCACAATGGCCCATGCCCTTGTCATCACAATGCTCCATGCACTTGTCAGCACAATGCTCCCTGATCCTTGTCATCACAATGCTCCAAACCATTGTCACCACAATGCTCCATTACCTTTGTCATCAGAATCCTCCATGACACTTGGCATCACAATGCTCCATGCCATTGTCATCACAATGCTCCATGACCCCTGTCATCACAATGCTCCGTGACTACAGTCATCACAATGCTTCATAACGTTTGTCATCACAACAATCCATGCCCGCGTCATCACAAGGCTCTGTGACCTTTGTAACCACAATGCTCCGTGACCCTTGTCATCACAGTGCTCCATGCCTTTGTCAGAACATTGCTCCATGACCCTTGTCATCAAATTGTGCCATGCGCTTTTCACCACAATGATCCACAACCTTGTCATCGCTATGCTCGATAAACCTTGTAATCACAATGCTCCATGCACTTCTCATCCAAATACTCTCTCACATGAGATATCACAATGTTCCATCACTAGTCATCACAATCCTCCCTCACCCCTGTTATCACAATGTTCCATGACCCCTGTCATCACAATGCTACATCCCCTTATCAGCACAATGTTCCATGACGCCTGACATCACAATGTTCCATAACCCCTGTCATCAAAATGCTCCATGACCCTTTTCATCCCAAAGCTCCATGACCCCTGGCATCACAATGTTCTATAACCCCTGGCATCAAAATGTTCCATTACACTTTTCATCAAATTGCTGCATGACCCTGTCATCACAATGCTCCCTGCCGTTCTCATCACAATGCACCACACCCTTGTCATCAAAATGCTCCATGACCTTTGTCATCACAAAGCTCCATGACCCTTGGCGTCACAATGCTCCATGTCATTGTCATCACAATGCTCCATGAACCCTCTCATCACATTGCTCCATGCCCTTGTCATCACAAAGCTCCATGGCACTTGTCATCACAATGCTCGATGCCCTTCTCATCACAATGCTCCATGCCCTTGTCATTACAATCCTCCATGACCCATGTATCACAGTGTACCGTGCCCTTGTCATCACAATGCGCCATGCCCACTCTCATCACAATAATCCATGAAATATTTCAGACCAATGCTCAATGCACTTCTCATCACAATGCTCCATTACCTCTGTCATAACAAGCTCCATGACCCCTGCCATCACAATGTTCCACGGCCTTGTCATCACAAGGCTCCAGGACCCTTGTCAGCACAATGCTCCAAGACCCATGTAATCACAATGCTCCATGCCCTTGTCATCACAAAGCTCCATGACGCATGTCATCACAATGTTCCATGGCCTTCACCTCACAATGCTCCATGCCCTTGTCATCACAATGCTTCAAGACCCCCGTAATCACAATGCTCCATGCCCCTTTTCATAAGAATGCTCCATTAGACTTGTCATCACAAGTCTCCATGGTCATCTCATCACAATGCTCCAAGACCTTGTCATCAACATGCTCCATTCCCTTGTCATCACAATGCTCCATGACCCCTGTCATCACAATACTCGATGCACATTTTTAGCCCAATGCTCCATGACCCTTGTCATCACAATGATCCATGCCCTTGTCATCACAATGCTCCATGCACTTGTCAGCACAATGCTCCCTGATCCTTGTCATCACAATGCTCCAAACAATTGTCACCACAATGCTCCATTACCTTTGTCATCAGAATCCTCCATGACACTTGGCATCACAATGGTCCATGCCATTGTCATCACAATGCTCCATGACCCCTGTCATTACAATGATCCGTGACTACAGTCATCACAATGCTTCATAACGTTTGTCATCGCAACAATCCATGCCCGCGTCATCACAAGGCTCTGTGACCTTTGTAACCAAAATGCTCCATGAAATTTTCATCACAATGCTCCGTGACCCTTGTCATCACAATGCTCCATGCCTTTGTCAGAACAATGCTCCATGACCCTTGTCATCAAATTGTGCCATGCGCTTTTCACCACAATGATCCACAACCTTGTCATCGCTATGCTCCATAAAACTTGTAATCACAATGCTCCATGCACTTCTCATCCAAATACTCTCTCACATGATATATCACAATGTTCCATCACTAGTCATCACAATCCTCCCTCACCCCTGTTATCACAATGTTCCATGACCCCTGTCATCACAATGCTACATCCCCTTATCAGCACAATGTTCCATGACCCCTGACATCACAATGTTCCATAACCCTGTCATCAAAATGCTCCATGACCCTTTTCATCCCAAAGCTCCATGACCCCTGGCATCACAATGTTCTATAACCCCTGGCATCAAAATGTTCCATTACACTTTTCATCAAATTGCTGCATGACCCTGTCATCCAAATGCTCCCTGCCCTTCTCATCACAATGCCCCACACACTTGTCATCAAAATGCTCCATGACCTCTGTCATCACAAAGCTCCATGACCCTTGGCATCACAATTCTCCATGTCATTGTCATCACAATGCTCCATGAACCCTCTCATCACATTGCTCCATGTCCTTGTCATCACAAAGCTCCATGACACTTGTCATCACAATGCTCGATGCCATTCTCATCACAATGCTCCATGACCTTGTCATTACAATCCTCCATGACCCATGTATCACAGTGTACCGTGCCCTTGTCATGACAAACCGCCATGCCCACTCTCATCACAGTAATCCATGAAACATTTCAGATCAATGCTCAATGCCCTTCTCATCACAATGCTCCGTTACCTCTGTCGTAACAATGCTCCATGACATGCCATCATAATATTCCACGGCCTTGTCATCACAAGGCTCCATGACCCTTGTCATCACAATGCTCCAAGATCCATGTAATCACAATGCTCCATGCCCTTGTCATCACAAAGCTCCATGACGCATGTCATCAGAATGTTCCATGGTCTTCTCCTCACAATGCTCCATGCCCTTGTCATCACAATGCTCGAAGACTCCAGTAATCACAATGTTCCTTTCCCTTTTTCATCAGAATGCTCCATTAGATTTGTCATCACAAGTCTCCATGGTCATCTCCTCACAATGCTCCAAGACCTTGTCATCACCATGCTCCATTCCCTTGTCATCACAATGCTCCATGACCCCTGTCACCACAATACTCCATGAATATTTTCAGCCCAATTCTCTATGACCTTCTCATCACAATGCTCCATGACCAATATCATCACAATGCTCCATGACCACTGTCATCACAACACTCCATGACACCTGACAACACAATGATCCGGGACTCGTCATCACAATGCTCCAAGACCCCTGTAATCACAATGCTCCATGACCCCTGTCATCACAATACTCCATGAACATTTTCAGCCCAATGCTCCATGACACTTGTCATCACAATGATCCATGCCCATGTTATCCCAATGTTCCATGACCCATGTATTCACAATGCACCATGACGCTTGTCATCACAGTGCTCCATGACACCTGTCATCACAATGCTCCATGCCTTTGTCAGCAAAATGCTACATGACCTTGTCATTACAATGCTCTATGCACTTGTCATCACAATACTCCATTTCCATTGTCATCACAATCCTCCATGAACTTTGGGATCACATTGCTTCATGCCCTTGTCATCACAATGCTCCATGCTCCTTGAAATCAAAATGATCCATGACCTCTGTCATCACAATGCTCCAAACACTTGTGATCACAATGTTCCATAACACTTGTCCTCACAACGCTCCATGATGCCTGTCATCACAATAATCCATGCCCTTTTCATCACAATGCTCCATGAACTTTGTCATCACAATTCTCAATACACTTGTCATCACAATGCTCCCTGACACTTGTCGTCAGAATGCTCCTTGAACCCTGTCACGAAAAGGCTCCATGCCTTTTTCATCACAAAGCCCCATGCCCTTTTCATCCCAATGCTCCATGCCATTGTCATCAAAATACTCCACAAGCTTGTCATCAGAATGCTCCATGACCCTTGTCATCACAATTCTCCATGCACTTGTCAGCACAATGCTCCCTGACACTTGTCATCACAATGCTCCAAGCCATTGTCATCACAATGCTCCATTACCTTTGTGATCAGAATCCTCAATGGAAGTTTGCATCACAATGCTCCATGCCATTGTCATCACAATGGGCCATTACATATGTCATCACAATGCTCCCTGACACCTCTCTTTACAATACTGCATTACCTGGTCATCACAATGCTCCCTGCCGTTCTCATCACAATGCACCACACCCTTGTCATCAAAATGCTCCATGACCTTTGTCATCACAAAGCTCCATGACCCTTGGCATCACAATGCTCCATGTCATTGTCATCACAATGCTCCATGAACCCTCTCAGCACATTGCTCCATGCCCTTGTCATCACAAAGCTCCATGGCACTTGTCATCACAATGCTCGATGCCCTTCTCATCACAATGCTCCATGCCCTTGTCATTACAATCCTCCATGACCCATGTATCACAGTGTACCGTGCCCTTGTCATCACAATGTGCCATGCCCACTCTCATCACAATAATCCATGAAATATTTCAGACCAATGCTCAATGCACTTCTCATCACAATGCTCCATTACCTCTGTCATAAGAAGCTCCATGACCCCTGCCATCACAATGTTCCACGGCCTTGTCATCACAAGGCTCCAGCACCCTTGTCAGCACAATGCTCCAAGACCCATGTAATCACAATGCTCCATGACCTTGTCATCACAAAGCTCCATGACGCATGTCATCACAATGTTCCATGGCCTTCGCCTCACAATGCTCCATGCCCTTGTCATCACAATGCTTCAAGACCCCCGTAATCACAATGCTCCATGCCCCTTTTCATAAGAATGCTCCATTAGACTTGTCATCACAAGTCTCCATGGTCATCTCATCACAATGCTCCAAGACCTTGTCATCAACATGCTGCATTCCCTTGTCATCACAATGCTCCATGACCCCTGTCATCACAATACTCCATGCACATTTTTAGCCCAATGGTCCATGACCCTTGTCATCACAATGGCCCATGCCCTTGTCATCACAATGCTCCATGCACTTGTCAGCACAATGCTCCCTGATCCTTGTCATCACAATGCTCCAAACCATTGTCACCACAATGCTCCATTACCTTTGTCATCAGAATCCTCCATGACACTTGGCATCACAATGCTCCATGCCATTGTCATCACAATGCTCCATGACCCCTGTCATCACAATGCTCCGTGACTACAGTCATCACAATGCTTCATAACGTTTGTCATCACAACAATCCATGCCCGCGTCATCACAAGGCTCTGTGACCTTTGTAACCACAATGCTCCGTGACCCTTGTCATCACAGTGCTCCATGCCTTTGTCAGAACATTGCTCCATGACCCTTGTCATCAAATTGTGCCATGCGCTTTTCACCACAATGATCCACAACCTTGTCATCGCTATGCTCCATAAACCTTGTAATCACAATGCTCCATGCACTTCTCATCCAAATACTCTCTCACATGAGATATCACAATGTTCCATCACTAGTCATCACAATCCTCCCTCACCCCTGTTATCACAATGTTCCATGACCCCTGTCATCACAATGCTACATCCCCTTATCAGCACAATGTTCCATGACGCCTGACATCACAATGTTCCATAACCCCTGTCATCAAAATGCTCCATGACCCTTTTCATCCCAAAGCTCCATGACCCCTGGCATCACAATGTTCTATAACCCCTGGCATCAAAATGTTCCATTACACTTTTCATCAAATTGCTGCATGACCCTGTCATCACAATGCTCCCTGCCGTTCTCATCACAATGCACCACACCCTTGTCATCAAAATGCTCCATGACCTTTGTCATCACAAAGCTCCATGACCCTTGGCGTCACAATGCTCCATGTCATTGTCATCACAATGCTCCATGAACCCTCTCAGCACATTGCTCCATGCCCTTGTCATCACAAAGCTCCATGGCACTTGTCATCACAATGCTCGATGCCCTTCTCATCACAATGCTCCATGCCCTTGTCATTACAATCCTCCATGACCCATGTATCACAGTGTACCGTGCCCTTGTCATCACAATGCGCCATGCCCACTCTCATCACAATAATCCATGAAATATTTCAGACCAATGCTCAATGCACTTCTCATCACAATGCTCCATTACCTCTGTCATAACAAGCTCCATGACCCCTGCCATCACAATGTTCCACGGCCTTGTCATCACAAGGCTCCAGGACCCTTGTCAGCACAATGCTCCAAGACCCATGTAATCACAATGCTCCATGCCCTTGTCATCACAAAGCTCCATGACGCATGTCATCACAATGTTCCATGGCCTTCACCTCACAATGCTCCATGCCCTTGTCATCACAATGCTTCAAGACCCCCGTAATCACAATGCTCCATGCCCCTTTTCATAAGAATGCTCCATTAGACTTGTCATCACAAGTCTCCATGGTCATCTCATCACAATGCTCCAAGACCTTGTCATCAACATGCTCCATTCCCTTGTCATCACAATGCTCCATGACCCCTGTCATCACAATACTCGATGCACATTTTTAGCCCAATGCTCCATGACCCTTGTCATCACAATGATCCATGCCCTTGTCATCACAATGCTCCATGCACTTGTCAGCACAATGCTCCCTGATCCTTGTCATCACAATGCTCCAAACAATTGTCACCACAATGCTCCATTACCTTTGTCATCAGAATCCTCCATGACACTTGGCATCACAATGGTCCATGCCATTGTCATCACAATGCTCCATGACCCCTGTCATTACAATGATCCGTGACTACAGTCATCACAATGCTTCATAACGTTTGTCATCGCAACAATCCATGCCCGCGTCATCACAAGGCTCTGTGACCTTTGTAACCAAAATGCTCCATGAAATTTTCATCACAATGCTCCGTGACCCTTGTCATCACAATGCTCCATGCCTTTGTCAGAACAATGCTCCATGACCCTTGTCATCAAATTGTGCCATGCGCTTTTCACCACAATGATCCACAACCTTGTCATCGCTATGCTCCATAAAACTTGTAATCACAATGCTCCATGCACTTCTCATCCAAATACTCTCTCACATGATATATCACAATGTTCCATCACTAGTCATCACAATCCTCCCTCACCCCTGTTATCACAATGTTCCATGACCCCTGTCATCACAATGCTACATCCCCTTATCAGCACAATGTTCCATGACCCCTGACATCACAATGTTCCATAACCCTGTCATCAAAATGCTCCATGACCCTTTTCATCCCAAAGCTCCATGACCCCTGGCATCACAATGTTCTATAACCCCTGGCATCAAAATGTTCCATTACACTTTTCATCAAATTGCTGCATGACCCTGTCATCCAAATGCTCCCTGCCCTTCTCATCACAATGCCCCACACACTTGTCATCAAAATGCTCCATGACCTCTGTCATCACAAAGCTCCATGACCCTTGGCATCACAATTCTCCATGTCATTGTCATCACAATGCTCCATGAACCCTCTCATCACATTGCTCCATGTCCTTGTCATCACAAAGCTCCATGACACTTGTCATCACAATGCTCGATGCCATTCTCATCACAATGCTCCATGACCTTGTCATTACAATCCTCCATGACCCATGTATCACAGTGTACCGTGCCCTTGTCATGACAAACCGCCATGCCCACTCTCATCACAGTAATCCATGAAACATTTCAGATCAATGCTCAATGCCCTTCTCATCACAATGCTCCGTTACCTCTGTCGTAACAATGCTCCATGACATGCCATCATAATATTCCACGGCCTTGTCATCACAAGGCTCCATGACCCTTGTCATCACAATGCTCCAAGATCCATGTAATCACAATGCTCCATGCCCTAGTCATCACAAAGCTCCATGACGCATGTCATCAGAATGTTCCATGGTCTTCTCCTCACAATGCTCCATGCCCTTGTCATCACAATGCTCGAAGACTCCAGTAATCACAATGTTCCTTTCCCTTTTCATCAGAATGCTCCATTAGATTTGTCATCACAAGTCTCCATGGTCATCTCCTCACAATGCTCCAAGACCTTGTCATCACCATGCTCCATTCCCTTGTCATCACAATGCTCCATGACCCCTGTCACCACAATACTCCATGAATATTTTCAGCCCAATTCTCTATGACCTTCTCATCACAATGCTCCATGACCAATATCATCACAATGCTCCATGACCACTGTCATCACAACACTCCATGACACCTGACAACACAATGATCCGGGACTCGTCATCACAATGCTCCAAGACCCCTGTAATCACAATGCTCCATGACCCCTGTCATCACAATACTCCATGAACATTTTCAGCCCAATGCTCCATGACACTTGTCATCACAATGATCCATGCCCATGTTATCCCAATGTTCCATGACCCATGTATTCACAATGCACCATGACGCTTGTCATCACAGTGCTCCATGACACCTGTCATCACAATGCTCCATGCCTTTGTCAGCAAAATGCTACATGACCTTGTCATTACAATGCTCTATGCACTTGTCATCACAATACTCCATTTCCATTGTCATCACAATCCTCCATGAACTTTGGGATCACATTGCTTCATGCCCTTGTCATCACAATGCTCCATGCTCCTTGAAATCAAAATGATCCATGACCTCTGTCATCACAATGCTCCAAACCCTTGGGATCACAATGTTCCATAACACTTGTCCTCACAACGCTCCATGATGCCTGTCATCACAATAATCCATGCCCTTTTCATCACAATGCTCCATGAACTTTGTCATCACAATTCTCAATACACTTGTCATCACAATGCTCCCTGACACTTGTCGTCAGAATGCTCCTTGAACCCTGTCACGAAAAGGCTCCATGCCTTTTTCATCACAAAGCCCCATGCCCTTTTCATCCCAATGCTCCATGCCATTGTCATCAAAATACTCCACAAGCTTGTCATCAGAATGCTCCATGACCCTTGTCATCACAATTCTCCATGCACTTGTCAGCACAATGCTCCCTGACACTTGTCATCACAATGCTCCAAGCCATTGTCATCACAATGCTCCATTACCTTTGTGATCAGAATCCTCAATGGAAGTTTGCATCACAATGCTCCATGCCATTGTCATCACAATGGGCCATTACATATGTCATCACAATGCTCCCTGACACCTCTCTTTACAATACTGCATTACCTGGTCATCACAATGCTCCCTGCCGTTCTCATCACAATGCACCACACCCTTGTCATCAAAATGCTCCATGACCTTTGTCATCACAAAGCTCCATGACCCTTGGCATCACAATGCTCCATGTCATTGTCATCACAATGCTCCATGAACCCTCTCAGCACATTGCTCCATGCCCTTGTCATCACAAAGCTCCATGGCACTTGTCATCACAATGCTCGATGCCCTTCTCATCACAATGCTCCATGCCCTTGTCATTACAATCCTCCATGACCCATGTATCACAGTGTACCGTGCCCTTGTCATCACAATGCGCCATGCCCACTCTCATCACAATAATCCATGAAATATTTCAGACCAATGCCCAATGCACTTCTCATCACAATGCTCCATTACCTCTGTCATAACAAGCTCCATGACCCCTGCCATCACAATGTTCCACAGCCTTGTCATCACAAGGCTCCAGCACCCTTGTCAGCACAATGCTCCAAGACCCATGTAATCACAATGCTCCATGCCCTTGTCATCACAAAGCTCCATGACGCATGTCATCACAATGTTCCATGGCCTTCGCCTCACAATGCTCCATGCCCTTGTCATCACAATGCTTCAAGAACCCCGTAATCACAATGCTCCATGCCCCTTTTCATAAGAATGCTCCATTAGACTTGTCATCACAAGTCTCCATGGTCATCTCATCACAGTGCTCCAAGACCTTGTCATCAACATGCTCCATTCCCTTGTCATCACAATGCTCCATGACCCCTGTCATCACAATACTCCATGCACATTTTTAGCCCAATGCTCCATGACCCTTGTCATCACAATGATCCATGCCCTTGTCATCACAATGCTCCATGCACTTGTCAGCACAATGCTCCCTGATCCTTGTCATCACAATGCTCCAAACCATTGTCACCACAATGCTCCATTACCTTTGTCATCAGAATCCTCCATGACACTTGGCATCACAATGCTCCATGCCATTGTCATCACAATGCTCCATGACCCCTGTCATCACAATGCTCGGTGACTACAGTCATCACAATGCTTCATAACGTTTGTCATCACAACAATCCATGCCCGCGTCATCACAAGGCTCTGTGACCTTTGTAACCACAATGCTCCGTGACCCTTGTCATCACAATGCTCCATGCCTTTGTCAGAACTTTGCTCCATGACACTTGTCATCAAATTGTGCCATGCGCTTTTCACCACAATGATCCACAACCTTGTCATCGCTATGCTCCATAAACCTTGTAATCACAATGCTCCATGCACTTCTCATCCAAATACTCTTTCACATGAGATATCACAATGTTCCATCACTAGTCATCACATTCCTCCCTCACCCCTGTTATCACAATGTTCCATGACCCCTGTCATCACAATGCTACATCCCCTTATCAGCACAATGTTCCATGACCCCTGACATCACAATGTTCCATAACCCCTGTCATCAAAATGCTCCATGACCCTTTTCATCCCAAAGCTCCATGACCCCTGGCATCACAATGTTCTATAACCCCTGGCATCAAAATGTTCCATTACACTTTTCATCAAATTGCTGCATGACCCTGTCATCAAAATGCTCCCTGCCCTTCTCATCACAATGCACCACACACTTGTCATCAAAATGCTTCATGACCTTTGTCATCACAAAGCTCCATGACCCTTGGCATCACAATGCTCCATGTCATTGTCATCACAATGCTCCATGAACCCTCTCATCACATTGCTCCATGTCCTTGTCATCACAAAGCTCCATGACACTTGTCATCACAATGCTCGATGCCATTCTCATCACAATGCTCCATGACCTTGTCATTACAATCCTCCATGACCCATGTATCACAGTGTACCGTGCCCTTGTCATGACAAACCGCCATGCCCACTCTCATCACAGTAATCCATGAAACATTTCAGATCAATGCTCAATGCCCTTCTCATCACAATGCTCCGTTACCTCTGTCGTAACAATGCTCCATGACACCTGCCATCATAATATTCCACGGCCTTGTCATCACAAGGCTCCATGACCCTTGTCATCACAATGCTCCAAGATCCATGTAATCACAATGCTCCATGCCCTTGTCATCACAAAGCTCCATGACGCATGTCATCAGAATGTTCCATGGTCTTCTCCTCACAATGCTCCATGCCCTTGTCATCACAATGCTCGAAGACTCCAGTAATCACAATGTTCTATTCCCTTTTTCATCAGAATGCTCCATTAGATTTGTCATCACAAGTCTCCATGGTCATCTCCTCACAATGCTCCAAGACCTTGTCATCACCATGCTCCATTCCCTTGTCATCACAATGCTCCATGACCCCTGTCATCACAATACTCCATGAACATTTTCAGCCCAATTCTCTATGACCTTCTCATCACAATGCTCCATGACCAATATCATCACAATGCTCCATGACCACTGTCATCACAACACTCCATGACACCTGACAACACAATGATCCGGGACTCTTGTCATCACAATGCTCCAAGACCCCTGTAATCACAATGCTCCATGACCCCTGTCATCACAATACTCCATGAACATTTTCAGCCCAATGCTCCATGACCATTGTCATCACAATGATCCATGCCCTTGTCATCCCAATGTTCCATGACACTTGTTTTCACAAGGCTCTGTGACGCTTGTCACCACAGTGCTCCATGACACCTGTCATCACAATGCTCCATTCCTTTGTCAGCAAAATGCTACATGGCCTTGTCATTACAATGCGCTAGGCGCTTGTCATCACAATACTCCATTACTGTTGTCATCACAATTTCCCATGAACCTTGGGATCACATTGCTTCATGCCCTTGTCATCACAATGCTCCATGCTCCTTGAAATCAAAATGATCCATGACCTCTGTCATCACAATGCTCAAAACCCTTGTGATCACAATGTTCCATAACACTTGTCCTCACAACGCTCCATGATGCCTGTCATCACAATACTCCATGCGCTTTTCATCACAATGTTCCATGACCTTTGTCATCACAATTCTCAATACACTTGTCATCACAATGCTCCCTGACACTTGTCGTCAGCATGCTCCTTGAAACCTGTCACCAAAAGGCTACACGCCTTTTTCATCACAAAGCCCCATGCCGTTTTCATCCCAATGCTCCATGCCATTGTCATCAAAATATTCCACAAGCTTGTCATCAGAAAGCTCCATGACCCTTGTCATCACAATGCTCCCTGCACTTGTCAGAACAATGCTCCCTGACCCTTGTCATCACAATGCTCCAAGCCATTGTCATTCAAAATGCTCCATTACCTTTGTCATCGGAATCCTCCATGACACTTGGCATCACAATGCTCCATGACATTGTCATCACAATGGGCCATTACATATGTCATCACAATTCTCCCTGACACCTATCTTCACAATACTGCATGACCTTTGTCATCAGAAAGCTCCATGACCCTTGGCATCACAATGCTCCATGAACCCTCTCATCACATTGCTCCATGCCCTTGTCATCACAAAGCTCCATGGCACTTGTCATCACAATGTTCGATGCCCTTCTCATCACAATGCTCCATGCCCTTGTCATTACAATCCTCCATGACCCATGTATCACAGTGTACCGTGCCCTTGTCATCACAATGCGCCATGCCCACTCTCATCACAATAATCCATGAAATATTTCAGACCAATGCCCAATGCACTTCTCATCACAATGCTCCATTACCTCTGTCATAACAAGCTCCATGACCCCTGCCATCACAATGTTCCACGGCCTTGTCATCACAAGGCTCCAGCACCCTTGTCAGCACAATGCTCCAAGACCCATGTAATCACAATGCTCCATGCCCTTGTCATCATAAAGCTCCATGACGCATGTCATCACAATGTTCCATGGCCTTCGCCTCACAATGCTCCATGCCCTTGTCATCACAATGCTTCAAGAACCCCGTAATCACAATGCTCCATGCCCCTTTTCATAAGAATGCTCCATTAGACTTGTCATCACAAGTCTCCATGGTTATCTCATCACAATGCTCCAAGACCTTGTCATCAACATGCTCCATTCCCTTGTCATCACAATGCTCCATGACCCCTGTCATCACAATACTCCATGCACATTTTTAGCCCAATGCTCCATGACCCTTGTCATCACAATGATCCATGTCCTTGTCATCACATTGCTCCATGCACTTGTCAGCACAATGCTCCCTGATCCTTGTCATCACAATGCTCCAAACCATTGTCACCACAATGCTCCATTACCTTTGTCATCAGAATCCTCCATGACACTTGGCATCACAATGCTCCATGCCATTGTCATCACAATGCTCCATGACCCCTGTCATCACAATGCTCCGTGACTACAGTCATCACAATGCTTCATAACGTTTGTCATCACAACAATCCATGCCCGCGTCATCACAAGGCTCTGTGACCTTTGTAACCACAATGCTCCGTGACCCTTGTCATCACAATGCTCCATGCCTTTGTCAGAACATTGCTCCATGACCCTTGTCATCAAATTGTGCCATGCGCTTTTCACCACAATGATCCACAACCTTGTCATCGCTATGCTCCATAAACCTTGTAATCACAATGCTCCATGCACTTCTCATCCAAATACTCTCTCACATGAGATATCACAATGTTCCATCACTAGTCATCACAATCCTCCCTCACCCCTGTTATCACAATGTTCCATGACCCCTGTCATCACAATGCTACATCCCCTTATCAGCACAATGTTCCATGACCCCTGACATCACAATGTTCCATAACCCCTGTCATCAAAATGCTCCATGACCCTTTTCATCCCAAAGCTCCATGACCCCTGGCATCACAATGTTCTATAACCCCTGGCATCAAAATGTTCCATTACACTTTTCATCAAATTGCTGCATGACCCTGTCATCAAAATGCTCCCTGACCTTCTCATCACAATGCACCACACACTTGTCATCAAAATGCTCCATGACCTTTGTCATCACAAAGCTCCATGACCCTTGGCATCACAATGCTCCATGTCATTATCATCACAATGCTCCATGAACACTCTCATCACATTGCTCCATGTCCTTGTCATCACAAAGCTCCATGACACTTGTCATCACAATGCTCGATGCCATTCTCATCACAATGCTCCATGACCTTGTCATTACAATCCTCCATGACCCATGTATCACAGTGTACCGTGCCCTTGTCATGACAAACCGCCATGCCCACTCTCATCACAGTAATCCATGAAACATTTCAGATCAATGCTCAATGCCCTTCTCATCACAATGCTCCGTTACCTCTGTCGTAACAATGCTCCATGACACCTGCCATCATAATATTCCACGGCCTTGTCATCACAAGGCTCCATGACCCTTGTCATCACAATGCTCCAAGATCCATGTAATCACAATGCTCCATGCCCTTGTCATCACAAAGCTCCATGACGCATGTCATCAGAATGTTCCATGGTCTTCTCCTCACAATGCTCCATGCCCTTGTCATCACAATGCTCGAAGACTCCAGTAATCACAATGTTCCTTTCCCTTTTTCATCAGAATGCTCCATTAGATTTGTCATCACAAGTCTCCATGGTCATCTCCTCACAATGCTCCAAGACCTTGTCATCACCATGCTCCATTCCCTTGTCATCACAATGCTCCATGACCCCTGTCACCACAATACTCCATGAATATTTTCAGCCCAATTCTCTATGACCTTCTCATCACAATGCTCCATGACCAATATCATCACAATGCTCCATGACCACTGTCATCACAACACTCCATGACACCTGACAACACAATGATCCGGGACTCGTCATCACAATGCTCCAAGACCCCTGTAATCACAATGCTCCATGACCCCTGTCATCACAATACTCCATGAACATTTTCAGCCCAATGCTCCATGACACTTGTCATCACAATGATCCATGCCCATGTTATCCCAATGTTCCATGACCCATGTATTCACAATGCACCATGACGCTTGTCATCACAGTGCTCCATGACACCTGTCATCACAATGCTCCATGCCTTTGTCAGCAAAATGCTACATGACCTTGTCATTACAATGCTCTATGCACTTGTCATCACAATACTCCATTTCCATTGTCATCACAATCCTCCATGAACTTTGGGATCACATTGCTTCATGCCCTTGTCATCACAATGCTCCATGCTCCTTGAAATCAAAATGATCCATGACCTCTGTCATCACAATGCTCCAAACCCTTGTGATCACAATGTTCCATAACACTTGTCCTCACAACGCTCCATGATGCCTGTCATCACAATAATCCATGCCCTTTTCATCACAATGCTCCATGAACTTTGTCATCACAATTCTCAATACACTTGTCATCACAATGCTCCCTGACACTTGTCGTCAGAATGCTCCTTGAACCCTGTCACGAAAAGGCTCCATGCCTTTTTCATCACAAAGCCCCATGCCCTTTTCATCCCAATGCTCCATGCCATTGTCATCAAAATACTCCACAAGCTTGTCATCAGAATGCTCCATGACCCTTGTCATCACAATTCTCCATGCACTTGTCAGCACAATGCTCCCTGACACTTGTCATCACAATGCTCCAAGCCATTGTCATCACAATGCTCCATTACCTTTGTGATCAGAATCCTCAATGGAAGTTTGCATCACAATGCTCCATGCCATTGTCATCACAATGGGCCATTACATATGTCATCACAATGCTCCCTGACACCTCTCTTTACAATACTGCATTACCTGGTCATCACAATGCTCCCTGCCGTTCTCATCACAATGCACCACACCCTTGTCATCAAAATGCTCCATGACCTTTGTCATCACAAAGCTCCATGACCCTTGGCATCACAATGCTCCATGTCATTGTCATCACAATGCTCCATGAACCCTCTCAGCACATTGCTCCATGCCCTTGTCATCACAAAGCTCCATGGCACTTGTCATCACAATGCTCGATGCCCTTCTCATCACAATGCTCCATGCCCTTGTCATTACAATCCTCCATGACCCATGTATCACAGTGTACCGTGCCCTTGTCATCACAATGTGCCATGCCCACTCTCATCACAATAATCCATGAAATATTTCAGACCAATGCTCAATGCACTTCTCATCACAATGCTCCATTACCTCTGTCATAACAAGCTCCATGACCCCTGCCATCACAATGTTCCACGGCCTTGTCATCACAAGGCTCCAGCACCCTTGTCAGCACAATGCTCCAAGACCCATGTAATCACAATGCTCCATGCCCTTGTCATCACAAAGCTCCATGACGCATGTCATCACAATGTTCCATGGCCTTCGCCTCACAATGCTCCATGCCCTTGTCATCACAATGCTTCAAGACCCCCGTAATCACAATGCTCCATGCCCCTTTTCATAAGAATGCTCCATTAGACTTGTCATCACAAGTCTCCATGGTCATCTCCTCACAATGCTCCAAGACCTTGTCATCAACATGCTGCATTCCCTTGTCATCACAATGCTCCATGACCCCTGTCATCACAATACTCCATGCACATTTTTAGCCCAATGGTCCATGACCCTTGTCATCACAATGGCCCTTGCCCTTGTCATCACAATGCTCCATGCACTTGTCAGCACAATGCTCCCTGATCCTTGTCATCACAATGCTCCAAACCATTGTCACCACAATGCTCCATTACCTTTGTCATCAGAATCCTCCATGACACTTGGCATCACAATGCTCCATGCCATTGTCATCACAATGCTCCATGACCCCTGTCATCACAATGCTCCGTGACTACAGTCATCACAATGCTTCATAACGTTTGTCATCACAACAATCCATGCCCGCGTCATCACAAGGCTCTGTGACCTTTGTAACCACAATGCTCCGTGACCCTTGTCATCACAGTGCTCCATGCCTTTGTCAGAACATTGCTCCATGACCCTTGTCATCAAATTGTGCCATGCGCTTTTCACCACAATGATCCACAACCTTGTCATCGCTATGCTCCATAAACCTTGTAATCACAATGCTCCATGCACTTCTCATCCAAATACTCTCTCACATGAGATATCACAATGTTCCATCACTAGTCATCACAATCCTCCCTCACCCCTGTTATCACAATGTTCCATGACCCCTGTCATCACAATGCTACATCCCCTTATCAGCACAATGTTCCATGACGCCTGACATCACAATGTTCCATAACCCCTGTCATCAAAATGCTCCATGACCCTTTTCATCCCAAAGCTCCATGACCCCTGGCATCACAATGTTCTATAACCCCTGGCATCAAAATGTTCCATTACACTTTTCATCAAATTGCTGCATGACCCTGTCATCAAAATGCTCCCTGCCCTTCTCATCACAATGCACCACACACTTGTCATCAAAATGCTCCATGACCTTTGTCATCACAAAGCTCCATGACCCTTGGCATCACAATGC
Source organism: Mesoplodon densirostris (assembly GCF_025265405.1). Classification (NCBI taxonomy): domain Eukaryota; kingdom Metazoa; phylum Chordata; class Mammalia; order Artiodactyla; family Ziphiidae; genus Mesoplodon; species Mesoplodon densirostris. Next base: position 6,815,776 of record NW_026778195.1, on the reverse strand, counting down.
TCCATGTCATTGTCATCACAATGCTCCATGAACCCTCTCATCACATTGCTCCATGTCCTTGTCATCACAAAGCTCCATGACACTTGTCATCACAATGCTCGATGCCATTCTCATCACAATGCTCCATGACCTTGTCATTACAATCCTCCATGACCCATGTATCACAGTGTACCGTGCCCTTGTCATGACAAACCGCCATGCCCACTCTCATCACAGTAATCCATGAAACATTTCAGATCAATGCTCAATGCCCTTCTCATCACAATGCTCCGTTACCTCTGTCGTAACAATGCTCCATGACATGCCATCATAATATTCCACGGCCTTGTCATCACAAGGCTCCATGACCCTTGTCATCACAATGCTCCAAGATCCATGTAATCACAATGCTCCATGCCCTTGTCATCACAAAGCTCCATGACGCATGTCATCAGAATGTTCCATGGTCTTCTCCTCACAATGCTCCATGCCCTTGTCATCACAATGCTCCAAGACTCCAGTAATCACAATGTTCCTTTCCCTTTTTCATCAGAATGCTCCATTAGATTTGTCATCACAAGTCTCCATGGTCATCTCCTCACAATGCTCCAAGACCTTGTCATCACCATGCTCCATTCCCTTGTCATCACAATGCTCCATGACCCCTGTCACCACAATACTCCATGAATATTTTCAGCCCAATTCTCTATGACCTTCTCATCACAATGCTCCATGACCAATATCATCACAATGCTCCATGACCACTGTCATCACAACACTCCATGACACCTGACAACACAATGATCCGGGACTCGTCATCACAATGCTCCAAGACCCCTGTAATCACAATGCTCCATGACCCCTGTAATCACAATACTCCATGAACATTTTCAGCCCAATGCTCCATGACACTTGTCATCACAATGATCCATGCCCATGTTATCCCAATGTTCCATGACCCATGTATTCACAATGCACCATGACGCTTGTCATCACAGTGCTCCATGACACCTGTCATCACAATGCTCCATGCCTTTGTCAGCAAAATGCTACATGACCTTGTCATTACAATGCTCTATGCACTTGTCATCACAATACTCCATTTCCATTGTCATCACAATCCTCCATGAACTTTGGGATCACATTGCTTCATGCCCTTGTCATCACAATGCTCCATGCTCCTTGAAATCAAAATGATCCATGACCTCTGTCATCACAATGCTCCAAACCCTTGTGATCACAATGTTCCATAACACTTGTCCTCACAACGCTCCATGATGCCTGTCATCACAATAATCCATGCCCTTTTCATCACAATGCTCCATGAACTTTGTCATCACAATTCTCAATACACTTGTCATCACAATGCTCCCTGACACTTGTCGTCAGAATGCTCCTTGAACCCTGTCACGAAAAGGCTCCATGCCTTTTTCATCACAAAGCCCCATGCCCTTTTCATCCCAATGCTCCATGCCATTGTCATCAAAATACTCCACAAGCTTGTCATCAGAATGCTCCATGACCCTTGTCATCACAATTCTCCATGCACTTGTCAGCACAATGCTCCCTGACACTTGTCATCACAATGCTCCAAGCCATTGTCATCACAATGCTCCATTACCTTTGTGATCAGAATCCTCAATGGAAGTTTGCATCACAATGCTCCATGCCATTGTCATCACAATGGGCCATTACATATGTCATCACAATGCTCCCTGACACCTCTCTTTACAATACTGCATTACCTGGTCATCACAATGCTCCCTGCCGTTCTCATCACAATGCACCACACCCTTGTCATCAAAATGCTCCATGACCTTTGTCATCACAAAGCTCCATGACCCTTGGCATCACAATGCTCCATGTCATTGTCATCACAATGCTCCATGAACCCTCTCATCACATTGCTCCATGCCCTTGTCATCACAAAGCTCCATGGCACTTGTCTTCACTATGCTCGATGCCCTTCTCATCACAATGCTCCATGCCCTTGTCATTACAATCCTCCATGACCCATGTATCACAGTGTACCGTGCCCTTGTCATCACAATGCGCCATGCCCACTCTCATCACAATAATCCATGAAATATTTCAGACCAATGCTCAATGCACTTCTCATCACAATGCTCCATTACCTCTGTAATAACAAGCTCCATGACCCCTGCCATCACAATGTTCCACGGCCTTGTCATCACAAGGCTCCAGCACCCTTGTCAGCACAATGCTCCAAGACCCATGTAATAACAATGCTCCATGCCCTTGTCATCACAAAGCTCCATGACGCATGTCATCACAATGTTCCATGGCCTTCGCCTCACAATGCTCCATGCCCTTGTCATCACAATGCTTCAAGAACCCCGTAATCACAATGCTCCATGCCCCTTTTCATAAGAATGCTCCATTAGACTTGTCATCACAAGTCTCCATGGTCATCTCATCACAATGCTCCAAGACCTTGTCATCAACATGCTCCATTCCCTTGTCATCACAATGCTCCATGACCGCTGTCATCACAATACTCCATGCACATTTTTAGCCCAATGGTCCATGACCCTTGTCATCACAATGACCCATGCCCTTGTCATCACAATGCTCCATGCACTTGTCAGCACAATGCTCCCTGATCCTTGTCATCACAATGCTCCAAACCATTGTCACCACAATGCTCCATTACCTTTGTCATCAGAATCCTCCATGACACTTGGCATCACAATGCTCCATGCCATTGTCATCACAATGCTCCATGACCCCTGTCATCACAATACTCCATGAATATTTTCAGCCCAATTCTCTATGACCTTCTCATTACAATGCTCCATGACCAATATCATCACAATGCTCCATGACCACTGTCATCACAACACTCCATGACACCTGACAACACAATGATCCGGGACTCTTGTCATCACAGTGTTCCAAGACCCCTGTAATCACAATGCTCCATGAACCCTGTCATCACAATACTCCATGAACATTTTCAGCCAAATGCTCCATGACCCTTGTCATCACAATGATCCATGCCCATGTTATCCCAATGTTCCATGACCCATGTATTCACAATGCACCATGACGCTTGTCATCACAGTGCTCCATGACACCTGTCATCACAATGCTCCATGCCTTTGTCAGCAAAATGCTACATGACCTTGTCATTACAATGCTCTATGCACTTGTCATCACAATACTCCATTTCCATTGTCATCACAATCCTCCATGAACTTTGGGATCACATTGCTTCATGCCCTTGTCATCACAATGCTCCATGCTCCTTGAAATCAAAATGATCCATGACCTCTGTCATCACAATGCTCCAAACCCTTGTGATCACAATGTTCCATAACACTTGTCCTCACAACGCTCCATGATGCCTGTCATCACAATAATCCATGCCCTTTTCATCACAATGCTCCATGAACTTTGTCATCACAATTCTCAATACACTTGTCATCACAATGCTCCCTGACACTTGTCGTCAGAATGCTCCTTGAACCCTGTCACGAAAAGGCTCCATGCCTTTTTCATCACAAAGCCCCATGCCCTTTTCATCCCAATGCTCCATGCCATTGTCATCAAAATACTCCACAAGCTTGTCATCAGAATGCTCCATGACCCTTGTCATCACAATTCTCCATGCACTTGTCAGCACAATGCTCCCTGACACTTGTCATCACAATGCTCCAAGCCATTGTTATCACAATGCTCCATTACCTTTGTGATCAGAATCCTCAATGGAAGTTTGCATCACAATGCTCCATGCCATTGTCATCACAATGGGCCATTACATATGTCATCACAATGCTCCCTGACACCTCTCTTTACAATACTGCATTACCTGGTCATCACAATGCTCCCTGCCGTTCTCATCACAATGCACCACACCCTTGTCATCAAAATGCTCCATGACCTTTGTCATCACAAAGCTCCATGACCCTTGGCATCACAATGCTCCATGTCATTGTCATCACAATGTTCCATGAACCCTCTCATCACATTGCTCCATGCCCTTGTCATCACAAAGCTCCATGGCACTTGTCATCACAATGCTCGATGCCCTTCTCATCACAATGCTCCATGCCCTTGTCATTACAATCCTCCATGAACCATGTATCACAGTGTACCGTGCCCTTGTCATCACAATGCTCCATGCCCACTCTCATCACAATTATCCATGAAATATTTCAGACCAATGCTCAATGCACTTCTCATCACAATGCTCCATTACCTCTGTCATAACAAGCTCCATGACCCCTGCCATCACAATGTTCCACGGCCTTGTCATCACAAGGCTCCAGCACCCTTGTCAGCACAATGCTCCAAGACCCATGTAATAACAATGCTCCATGCCCTTGTCATCACAAAGCTCCATGACGCATGTCATCACAATGTTCCATGGCCTTCGCCTCACAATGCTCCATGCCCTTGTCATCACAATGCTTCAAGACCCCCGTAATCACAATGCTCCATGCCCCTTTTCATAAGAATGCTCCATTAGACTTGTCATCACAAGTCTCCATGGTCATCTCATCACAATGCTCCAAGACCTTGTCATCAACATGCTGCATTCCCTTGTCATCACAATGCTCCATGACCCCTGTCATCACAATACTCCATGCACATTTTTAGCCCAATGCTCCATGACCCTTGTCATCACAATGATCCATGCCCTTGTCATCACAATGCTCCATGCACTTGTCAGCACAATGCTCCCTGATCCTTGTCATCACAATGCTCCAAACCATTGTCACCACAATGCTCCATTACCTTTGTCATCAGAATCCTCCATGACACTTGGCATCACAATGCTCCATGCCATTGTCATCACAATGCTCCATGACCCCTGTCATCACAATGCTCCGTGACTACAGTCATCACAATGTTTCATAACGTTTGTCATCACAACAATCCATGCCCGCGTCATCACAAGGCTCTGTGACCCCTGTCACCACAATACTCCCTGAATATTTTCAGCCCAATTCTCTATGACCTTCTCATCACAATGCTCCATGACCAATATCATCACAATGCTCCATGACCACTGTCATCACAACACTCCATGACACCTGACAACACAATGATCCGGACTCTTGTCATCACAATGCTCCAAGACCCCTGTAATCACAATGCTCCATGTCCCCTGTCATCACAATACTCCATGAACATTTTCAGCCCAATGCTCCATGACCATTGTCATCAAAATGATCCATGCCCTTGTCATCCCAATGTTCCATGACACTTGTTTTCACAAGGCTCTGTGACGCTTGTCACCACAGTGCTCCATGACACCTGTCATCACAATGCTCCATTCCTTTGTCAGCAAAATGCTACATGGCCTTGTCATTACAATGCGCTAGGCGCTTGTCATCACAATACTCCATTACTGTTGTCATCACAATTTCCCATGAACCTTGGGATCACATTGCTTCATGCCCTTGTCATCACAATGCTCCATGTTCCTTGAAATCAAAATGATCCATGACCTCTGTCATCACAATGCTCAAAACCCTTGTGATCACAATGTTCCATAACACTTGTCCTCACAACGCTCCATGATGCCTGTCATCACAATACTCCATGCCCTTTTCATCACAATGTTCCATGACCTTTGTCATCACAATTCTCAATACACTTGTCATCACAATGCTCCCTGACACTTGTCGTCAGCATGCTCCTTGAAACCTGTCACCAAAAGGCTACACGCCTTTTTCATCACAAAGCCCCATGCCGTTTTCATCCCAATGCTCCATGCCATTGTCATCAAAATATTCCACAAGCTTGTCATCAGAAAGCTCCATGACCCTTGTCATCACAATGCTCCCTGCACATGTCAGAACAATGCTCCCTGACCCTTGTCATCACAATGCTCCAAGCCATTGTCATTCACAATGCTCCATTACCTTTGTCATCAGAATCCTCCATGACACTTGGCATCACAATGCTCCATGACATTGTCATCACAATGGGCCATTACATATGTCATCACAATGCTTCCTGACACGTATCTTCACAATACTGCATGACCTTTGTCATCACAAAGCTCCATGAACCTTGGCATCACAATGCTCCATGTCATTGTCATCACAATGCTCCATGAACCCTCTCATCACATTGCTCCATGCCCTTGTCATCACAAAGCTCCATGGCACTTGTCATCACAATGCTCGATGCCCTTCTCATCACAATGCTCCATGCCCTTGTCATTACAATCCTCCATGACCCATTTATCACAGTGTACCGTGCCCTTGTCCTCACAATGCGCCATGCCCACTCTCATCACAATAATCCATGAAATATTTCAGACCAATGCTCAATGCACTTCTCATCACAATGCTCCATTACCTCTGTCATAACAAGCTCCATGACCCCTGCCATCACAATGTTCCACGGCCTTGTCATCACAAGGCTCCAGCACCCTTGTCAGCACAATGCTCCAAGACCCATGTAATCACAATGCTCCATGCCCTTGTCATCACAAAGCTCCATGACGCATGTCATCACAATGTTCCATGGCCTTCGCCTCACAATGCTCCATGCCCTTGTCATCACAATGCTTCAAGAACCCCGTAATCACAATGCTCCATGCCCCTTTTCATAAGAATGCTCCATTAGACTTGTCATCACAAGTCTCCATGGTCATCTCATCACAATGCTCCAAGACCTTGTCATCAACATGCTCCATTCCCTTGTCATCACAATGCTCCATGACCCCTGTCATCACAATACTCCATGCACATTTTTAGCCCAATGGTCCATGACCCTTGTCATCACAATGACCCATGCCCTTGTCATCACGATGCTCCATGCACTTGTCAGCACAGTGCTCCCTGATCCTTGTCATCACAATGCTCCAAACCATTGTCACCACAATGCTCCATTACCTTTGTCATCAGAATCCTCCATGACACTTGGCATCACAATGCTCCATGCCATTGTCATCACAATGCTCCATGACCCCTGTCATCACAATGCTCCGTGACTACAGTCATCACAATGCTTCATAACGTTTGTCATCACAACAATCCATGCCCGCGTCATCACACGGCTCTGTGACCTTTATAACCACAATGCTCCGTGACCCTTGTCATCACAATGCTCCATGCCTTTGTCAGAACTATGCTCCATGACCCTTGTCATCAAATTGTGCCATGCGCTTTTCACCACAATGATCCACAACCTTGTCATCGCTATGCTCCATAAACCTTGTAATCACAATGCTCCATGCACTTCTCATCCAAATACTGTCTCACATGAGATATCACAATGTTCCATCACTAGTCATCACAATCCTCCCTCACCCCTGTTATCACAATGTTCCATGACCCCTGTCATCACAATGCTACATCCCCTTATCAGCACAATGTTCCATGACCCCTGACATCACAATGTTCCATAACCCCTGTCATCAAAATGCTCCATGACCCTTTTCATCCCAAAGCTCCATGACCCCTGGCATCACAATGTTCTATAACCCCTGGCATCAAAATGTTCCATTACACTTTTCATCAAATTGCTGCATGACCCTGTCATCAAAATGCTCCCTGCCCTTCTCATCACAATGCACCACACACTTGTCATCAAAACGCTCCATGACCTCTGTCATCACAAAGCTCCATGACCCTTGGCATCACAATGCTCCATGTCATTGTCATCACAATGCTCCATGAACCCTCTCATCACATTGCTCCATGTCCTTGTCATCACAAAGCTCCATGACACTTGTCATCACAATGCTCGATGCCATTCTCATCACAATGCTCCATGCCCTTTTCATTACAATCCTCCATGACCCATGTATCACAGTGTACCGTGCCCTTGTCATGACAAACCGCCATGCCCACTCTCATCACAGTAATCCATGAAACATTTCAGATCAATGCTCAATGCCCTTCTCATCACAATGCTCCGTTACCTCTGTCGTAACAATGCTCCATGACACCTGCCATCATAATATTCCACGGCCTTGTCATCACAAGGCTCCATGACCCTTGTCATCACAATGCTCCAAGATCCATGTAATCACAATGCTCCATGCCCTTTTCATCACAAAGCTCCATGACGCATGTCATCAGAATGTTCCATGGTCTTCTCCTCACAATGCTCCATGCCCTTGTCATCACAATGCTCGAAGACTCCAGTAATCACAATGTTCCATTCCCTTTTTCATCAGAATGCTCCATTAGATTTGTCATCACAAGTCTCCATGGACATCTCCTCACAATGCTCCAAGACCTTGTCATCACCATGCTCCATTCCCTTGTCATCACAATGCTCCATGACCCCTGTCACCACAATACTCCATGCCCTTTTCATCACAATGCTCCATGACCTTTGTCATCACAATTCTCAATACACTTGTCATCACAATGCTCCCTGACACTTGTCGTCAGAATGCTCCTTGAACCCTGTCACGAAAAGGCTCCATGCCTTTTTCATCACAAAGCCCCATGCCCTTTTCATCCCAATGCTCCATGCCATTGTCATCAAAATACTCCACAATCTTGTCATCAGAATTCTCCATGACCCTTGTCATGACAATTCTCCATCACTTGTCAGCACAATGCTCCCTGACACTTGTCATCACAATGCTCCAAGCCATTGTCATCACAATGCTCCATTACCTTTGTGATCAGAATCCTCAATGGAAGTTTGCATCACAATGCTCGATGCCATTGTCATCACAATGGGCCATTACATATGTCATCACAATGCTCCCTGACACCTCTCTTTACAATACTGCATTACCTGGTCATCACAATGCTCCCTGCCGTTCTCATCACAATGCACCACACCCTTGTCATCAAAATGCTTCATGACCTTTGTCATCACAAAGCTCCATGACCCTTGGCATCACAATGCTCCATGTCATTGTCATCACAATGCTCCATGAACCCTCTCATCACATTGCTCCATGCCCTTGTCATCACAAAGCTCCATGGCACTTGTCATCACAATGCTCGATGCCCTTCTCATCACAATGCTCCATGCCCTTGTAATTACAATCCTCCATGACCCATGTATCACAGTGTACCGTGCCCTTGTCATCACAATGTGCCACGCCCACTCTCATCACAATAATCCATGAAATATTTCAGACCAATGCTCAATGCACTTCTCATCACAATGCTCCATTACCTCTGTCATAACAAGCTCCATGACCCCTGCCATCACAATGTTCCACGGCCTTGGCATCACAAGGCTCCAGGACCCTTGTCAGCACAATGCTCCAAGACCCATGTAATCACAATGCTCCATGCCCTTGTCATCACAAAGCTCCATGACGCATGTCATCACAATGTTCCATGGCCTTCGCCTCACATTGCTCCATGCCCTTGTCATCACAATGCTTCAAGACCCCCGTAATCACAATGCTCCATGCCCCTTTTCATAAGAATGCTCCATTAGACTTGTCATCACAAGTCTCCATGGTCATCTCATCACAGTGCTCCAAGACCTTGTCATCAACATGCTCCATTCCCTTGTCATCACAATGCTCCATGACCCCTGTCATCACAATACTCCATGCACATTTTTAGCCCAATGCTCCATGACCCTTGTCATCACAATGATCCATGTCCTTGTCATCACAATGCTCCATGCACTTGTCAGCACAATGCTCCCTGATCCTTGTCATCACAATGCTCCAAACCATTGTCACCACAATGCTCCATTACCTTTGTCATCAGAATCCTCCATGACACTTGGCATCACAATGCTCCATGCCATTGTCATCACAATGCTCCATGACCCCAGTCATCACAATGCTCCGTGACTACAGTCATCACAATGCTTCATAACGTTTGTCATCACAACAATCCATGCCCGCGTCATCACAAGGCTCTGTGACCTTTGTAACCACAATGCTCCATGAACATTTCATCACAATGCTCCGTGACCCTTGTCATCACAATGCTCCATGCCTTCGTCAGAACAATGCTCCATGACCCTTGTCATCAAATTGTGCCATGCGCTTTTCACCACAATGATCCACAACCTTGTCATCGCTATGCTCCATAAACCTTGTAATCACAATGCTCCATGCACTTCTCATCCAAATACTCTCTCACATGAGATATCACAATGTTCCATCACTAGTCATCACAATCCTCCCTCACCCCTGTTATCACAATGTTCCATGACCCCTGTCATCACAATGCTACATCCCCTTATCAGCACAATGTTCCATGACCCCTGACATCACAATGTTCCATAACCCCTGTCATCAAAATGCTCCATGACCCTTTTCATCCCAAAGCTCCATGACCCCTGGCATCACAATGTTCTATAACCCCTGGCATCAAAATGTTCCATTACACTTTTCATCAAATTGCTGCATGACCCTGTCATCAAAATGCTCCCTGCCCTTCTCATCACAATGCACCACACACTTGTCATCAAAATGCTCCATGACCTCTGTCATCACAAAGCTCCATGACCCTTGGCATCACAATGCTCCATGTCATTGTCATCACAATGCTCCATGAACCCTCTCATCACATTGCTCCATGTCCTTGTCATCACAAAGCTCCATGACACTTGTCATCACAATGCTCGATGCCATTCTCATCACAATGCTCCATGACCTTGTCATTACAATCCTCCATGACCCATGTATCACAGTGTACCGTGCCCTTGTCATGACAAACCGCCCTGCCCACTCTCATCACAGTAATCCATGAAACATTTCAGATTAATGCTCAATGCCCTGCTCATCACAATGCTCCGTTACCTCTGTCGTAACAATGCTCCATGACACCTGCCATCATAATATTCCACGGCCTTGTCATCACAAGGCTCCATGACCCTTGTCATCACAATGCTCCAAGATCCATGTAATCACAATGCTCCATGCCCTTGTCATCAAAAAGCTCCATGATGCATGTCATCAGAATGTTCCATGGTCTTCTCCTCACAATGCTCCATGCCTTTGTCATCACAATGCTCGAAGACTCCAGTAATCACAATGTTCCATTCCCTTTTTCATCAGAATGCTCCATTAGATTTGTCATCACAAGTCTCCATGGTCATCTCCTCACAATGCTCCAAGACCTTGTCATCACCATGCTCCATTCCCTTGTCATCACAATGCTCCCTGACCCCAGTCATCACAATACTCCATGAACATTTTCAGCCCAATTCTCTATGACCTTCTCATCACAATGCTCCATGACCAATATCATCACAATGCTCCATGACCACTGTCATCACAACACTCCATGACACCTGACAACACAATGATCCGGGACACGTCATCACAATGCTCCAAGACCCCTGTAATCACAATGCTCCATGACCCCTGTCATCACAATACTCCATGAACATTTTCAGCCCAAAGCTCCATGACCCTTGTCATCACAATGATCCATGCCCATGTTATCCCAATGTTCCATGACCCATGTATTCACAATGCACCATGACGCTTGTCATCACAGTGCTCCATGACACCTGTCATCACAATGCTCCATGCCTTTGTCAGCAAAATGCTACATGACCTTGTCATTACAATGCTCTATGCACTTGTCATCACAATACTCCATTTCCATTGTCATCACAATCCTCCATGAAATTTGGGATCACATTGCTTCATGCCCTTGTCATCACAATGCTCCATGCTCCTTGAAATCAAAATGATCCATGACCTCTGTCATCACAATGCTCCAAACCCTTGTGATCACAATGTTCCATAACACTTGTCCTCACAACGCTCCATGATGCCTGTCATCACAATAATCCATGCCCTTTTCATCACAATGCTCCATGAACTTTGTCATCACAATTCTCAATACACTTGTCATCACAATGCTCCCTGACACTTGTCGTCAGAATGCTCCTTGAACCCTGTCACGAAAAGGCTCCATGCCTTTTTCATCACAAAGCCCCATGCCCTTTTCATCCCAATGCTCCATGCCATTGTCATCAAAATACTCCACAAGCTTGTCATCAGAATGCTCCATGACCCTTGTCATCACAATTCTCCATGCACTTGTCAGCACAATGCTCCCTGACACTTGTCATCACAATGCTCCAAGCCATTGTTATCACAATGCTCCATTACCTTTGTGATCAGAATCCTCAATGGAAGTTTGCATCACAATGCTCCATGCCATTGTCATCACAATGGGCCATTACATATGTCATCACAATGTTCCCTGACACCTCTCTTTACAATACTGCATTACCTGGTCATCACAATGCTCCCTGCCGTTCTCATCACAATGCACCACACCCTTGTCATCAAAATGCTCCATGACCTTTGTCATCACAAAGCTCCATGACCCTTGGCATCACAATGCTCCATGTCATTGTCATCACAATGCTCCATGAACCCTCTCATCACATTGCTCCATGCCCTTGTCATCACAAAGCTCCATGGCACTTGTCATCACAATGCTCGATGCCCTTCTCATCACAATGCTCCATGCCCTTGTCATTACAATCCTCCATGAACCATGTATCACAGTGTACCGTGCCCTTGTCATCACAATGCGCCATGCCCACTCTCATCACAATAATCCATGAAATATTTCAGACCAATGCTCAATGCACTTCTCATCACAATGCTCCATTACCTCTGTCATAACAAGCTCCATGACCCCTGCCATTACAATGTTCCACGGCCTTGTCATCACAAGGCTCCAGCACCCTTGTCAGCACAATGCTCCAAGACCCATGTAATAACAATGCTCCATGCCCTTGTCATCACAAAGCTCCATGACGCATGTCATCACAATGTTCCATGGCCTTCGCCTCACAATGCTCCATGCCCTTGTCATCACAATGCTTCAAGACCCCCGTAATCACAATGCTCCATGCCCCTTTTCATAAGAATGCTCCATTAGACTTGTCATCACAAGTCTCCATGGTCATCTCATCACAATGCTCCAAGACCTTGTCATCAACATGCTGCATTCCCTTGTCATCACAATGCTCCATGACCCCTGTCATCACAATACTCCATGCACATTTTTAGCCCAATGCTCCATGACCCTTGTCATCACAATGATCCATGCCCTTGTCATCACAATGCTCCATGCACTTGTCAGCACAATGCTCCCTGATCCTTGTCATCACAATGCTCCAAACCATTGTCACCACAGTGCTCCATTACCTTTGTCATCAGAATCCTCCATGACACTTGGCATCACAATGCTCCATGCCATTGTCATCACAATGCTCCATGACCCCTGTCATCACAATGCTCCGTGACTACAGTCATCACAATGTTTCATAACGTTTGTCATCACAACAATCCATGCCCGCGTCATCACAAGGCTCTGTGACCCCTGTCACCACAATACTCCATGAATATTTTCAGCCCAATTCTCTATGACCTTCTCATCACAATGCTCCATGACCAATATCATCACAATGCTCCATGACCACTGTCATCACAACACTCCATGACACCTGACAACACAATGATCCGGGACTCTTGTCATCACAATGCTCCAAGACCCCTGTAATCACAATGCTCCATGTCCCCTGTCATCACAATACTCCATGAACATTTTCAGCCCAATGCTCCATGACCATTGTCATCACAATGATCCATGCCCTTGTCATCCCAATGTTCCATGACACTTGTTTTCACAAGGCTCTGTGACGCTTGTCACCACAGTGCTCCATGACACCTGTCATCACAATGCTCCATTCCTTTGTCAGCAAAATGCTACATGGCCTTGTCATTACAATGCGCTAGGCGCTTGTCATCACAATACTCCATTACTGTTGTCATCACAATTTCCCATGAACCTTGGGATCACATTGCTTCATGCCCTTGTCATCACAATGCTCCATGTTCCTTGAAATCAAAATGATCCATGACCTCTGTCATCACAATGCTCAAAACCCTTGTGATCACAATGTTCCATAACACTTGTCCTCACAACGCTCCATGATGCCTGTCATCACAATACTCCATGCCCTTTTCATCACAATGTTCCATGACCTTTGTCATCACAATTCTCAATACACTTGTCATCACAATGCTCCCTGACACTTGTCGTCAGCATGCTACTTGAAACCTGTCACCAAAAGGCTACACGCCTTTTTCATCACAAAGCCCCATGCCGTTTTCATCCCAATGCTCCATGCCATTGTCATCAAAATATTCCACAAGCTTGTCATTAGAAAGCTCCATGACCCTTGTCATCACAATGCTCCCTGCACATGTCAGAACAATGCTCCCTGACCCTTGTCATCACAATGCTCCAAGCCATTGTCATTCACAATGCTCCATTACCTTTGTCATCAGAATCCTCCATGACACTTGGCATCACAATGCTCCATGACATTGTCATCACAATGGGCCATTACATATGTCATCACAATGCTTCCTGACACGTATCTTCACAATACTGCATGACCTTTGTCATCACAAAGCTCCATGAACCTTGGCATCACAATGCTCCATGTCATTGTCATCACAATGCTCCATGAACCCTCTCATCACATTGCTCCATGCCCTTGTCATCACAAAGCTCCATGGCACTTGTCATCACAATGCTCGATTCCCTTCTCATCACAATGCTCCATGCCCTTGTCATTACAATCCTCCATGACCCATTTATCACAGTGTACCGTGCCCTTGTCCTCACAATGCGCCATGCCCACTCTCATCACAATAATCCATGAAATATTTCAGACCAATGCTCAATGCACTTCTCATCACAATGCTCCATTACCTCTGTCATAACAAGCTCCATGACCCCTGCCATCACAATGTTCCACGGCCTTGTCATCACAAGGCTCCAGCACCCTTGTCAGCACAATGCTCCAAGACCCATGTAATCACAATGCTCCATGCCCTTGTCATCACAAAGCTCCATGACGCATGTCATCACAATGTTCCATGGCCTTCGCCTCACAATGCTCCATGCCCTTGTCATCACAATGCTTCAAGAACCCCGTAATCACAATGCTCCATGCCCCTTTTCATAAGAATGCTCCATTAGACTTGTCATCACAAGTCTCCATGGTCATCTCATCACAATGCTCCAAGACCTTGTCATCAACATGCTCCATTCCCTTGTCATCACAATGCTCCATGACCCCTGTCATCACAATACTCCATGCACATTTTTAGCCCAATGGTCCATGACCCTTGTCATCACAATGACCCATGCCCTTGTCATCACGATGCTCCATGCACTTGTCAGCACAGTGCTCCCTGATCCTTGTCATCACAATGCTCCAAACCATTGTCACCACAATGCTCCATTACCTTTGTCATCAGAATCCTCCATGACACTTGGCATCACAATGCTCCATTCCATTGTCATCACAATGCTCCATGACCCCTGTCATCACAATGCTCCGTGACTACAGTCATCACAATGCTTCATAACGTTTGTCATCACAACAATCCATGCCCGCGTCATCACACGGCTCTGTGACCTTTATAACCACAATGCTCCGTGACCCTTGTCATCACAATGCTCCATGCCTTTGTCAGAACTATGCTCCATGACCCTTGTCATCAAATTGTGCCATGCGCTTTTCACCACAATGATCCACAACCTTGTCATCGCTATGCTCCATAAACCTTGTAATCACAATGCTCCATGCACTTCTCATCCAAATACTGTCTCACATGAGATATCACAATGTTCCATCACTAGTCATCACAATCCTCCCTCACCCCTGTTATCACAATGTTCCATGACCCCTGTCATCACAATGCTACATCCCCTTATCAGCACAATGTTCCATGACCCCTGACATCACAATGTTCCATAACCCCTGTCATCAAAATGCTCCATGACCCTTTTCATCCCAAAGCTCCATGACCCCTGGCATCACAATGTTCTATAACCCCTGGCATCAAAATGTTCCATTACACTTTTCATCAAATTGCTGCATGACCCTGTCATCAAAATGCTCCCTGCCCTTCTCATCACAATGCACCACACACTTGTCATCAAAATGCTCCATGACCTCTGTCATCATAAAGCTCCATGACCCTTGGCATCACAATGCTCCATGTCATTGTCATCACAATGCTCCATGAACCCTCTCATCACATTGCTCCATGTCCTTGTCATCACAAAGCTCCATGACACTTGTCATCACAATGCTCGATGCCATTCTCATCACAATGCTCCATGCCCTTGTCATTACAATCCTCCATGACCCATGTATCACAGTGTACCTTGCCCTTGTCATGACAAACCGCCAAGCCCACTCTCATCACAGTAATCCATGAAACATTTCAGATCAATGCTCAATGCCCTTCTCATCACAATGCTCCGTTACCTCTGTCGTAACAATGCTCCATGACACCTGCCATCATAATATTCCACGGCCTTGTCATCACAAGGCTCCATGACCCTTGTCATCACAATGCTCCAAGATCCATGTAATCACAATGCTCCATGCCCTTTTCATCACAAAGCTCCATGACGCATGTCATCAGAATGTTCCATGGTCTTCTCCTCACAATGCTCCATGCCCTTTTCATCACAATGCTCGAAGACTCCAGTAATCACAATGTTCCATTCCCTTTTTCATCACAATGCTCCATTAGATTTGTCATCACAAGTCTCCATGGACATCTCCTCACAATGCTCCAAGACCTTGTCATCACCATGCTCCATTCCCTTGTCATCACAATGCTCCATGACCCCTGTCACCACAATACTCCATGCCCTTTTCATCACAATGCTCCATGACCTTTGTCATCACAATTCTCAATACACTTGTCATCACAATGCTCCCTGACACTTGTCGTCAGAATGCTCCTTGAACCCTGTCACGAAAAGGCTCCATGCCTTTTTCATCACAAAGCCCCATGCCCTTTTCATCCCAATGCTCCATGCCATTGTCATCAAAATACTCCACAATCTTGTCATCAGAATTCTCCATGACCCTTGTCATGACAATTCTCCATCACTTGTCAGCACAATGCTCCCTGACACTTGTCATCACAATGCTCCAAGCCATTGTCATCACAATGCTCCATTACCTTTGTGATCAGAATCCTCAATGGAAGTTTGCATCACAATGCTCCATGCCATTGTCATCACAATGGGCCATTACATATGTCATCACAATGCTCCCTGACACCTCTCTTTACAATACTGCATTACCTGGTCATCACAATGCTCCCTGCCGTTCTCATCACAATGCACCACACCCTTGTCATCAAAATGCTCCATGACCTTTGTCATCACAAAGCTCCATGACCCTTGGCATCACAATGCTCCATGTCATTGTCATCACAATGCTCCATGAACCCTCTCATCACATTGCTCCATGCCCTTGTCATCACAAAGCTCCATGGCACTTGTCATCACAATGCTCGATGCCCTTCTCATCACAATGCTCCATGCCCTTGTCATTACAATCCTCCATGACCCATGTATCACAGTGTACCGTGCCCTTGTCATCACAATGTGCCACGCCCACTCTCATCACAATAATCCATGAAATATTTCAGACCAATGCTCAATGCACTTCTCATCACAATGCTCCATTACCTCTGTCATAACAAGCTCCATGACCCCTGCCATCACAATGTTCCACGGCCTTGGCATCACAAGGCTCCAGGACCCTTGTCAGCACAATGCTCCAAGACCCATGTAATCACAATGCTCCATGCCCTTGTCATCACAAAGCTCCATGACGCATGTCATCACAATGTTCCATGGCCTTCGCCTCACAATGCTCCATGCCCTTGTCATCACAATGCTTCAAGACCCCCGTAATCACAATGCTCCATGCCCCTTTTCATAAGAATGCTCCATTAGACTTGTCATCACAAGTCTCCATGGTCATCACATCACAGTGCTCCAAGACCTTGTCATCAACATGCTCCATTCCCTTGTCATCACAATGCTCCATGACCCCTGTCATCACAATACTCCATGCACATTTTTAGCCCAATGCTCCATGACCCTTGTCATCACAATGATCCATGTCCTTGTCATCACAATGCTCCATGCACTTGTCAGCACAATGCTCCCTGATCCTTGTCATCACAATGCTCCAAACCATTGTCACCACAATGCTCCATTACCTTTGTCATCAGAATCCTCCATGACACTTGGCATCACAATGCTCCATGCCATTGTCATCACAATGCTCCATGACCCCAGTCATCACAATGCTCCGTGACTACAGTCATCACAATGCTTCATAACGTTTGTCATCACAACAATCCATGCCCGCGTCATCACAAGGCTCTGTGACCTTTGTAACCACAATGCTCCATGAACATTTCATCACAATGCTCCGTGACCCTTGTCATCACAATGCTCCATGCCTTCGTCAGAACAATGCTCCATGACCCTTGTCATCAAATTGTGCCATGCGCTTTTCACCACAATGATCCACAACCTTGTCATCGCTATGCTCCATAAACCTTGTAATCACAATGCTCCATGCACTTCTCATCCAAATACTCTCTCACATGAGATATCACAATGTTCCATCACTAGTCATCACAATCCTCCCTCACCCCTGTTATCACAATGTTCCATGACCCCTGTCATCACAATGCTACATCCCCTTATCAGCACAATGTTCCATGACCCCTGACATCACAATGTTCCATAACCCCTGTCATCAAAATGCTCCATGACCCTTTTCATCCCAAAGCTCCATGACCCCTGGCATCACAATGTTCTATAACCCCTGGCATCAAAATGTTCCATTACACTTTTCATCAAATTGCTGCATGACCCTGTCATCAAAATGCTCCCTGCCCTTCTCATCACAATGCACCACACACTTGTCATCAAAATGCTCCATGACCTCTGTCATCACAAAGCTCCATGACCCTTGGCATCACAATGCTCCATGTCATTGTCATCACAATGCTCCATGAACCCTCTCATCACATTGCTCCATGTCCTTGTCATCACAAAGCTCCATGACACTTGTCATCACAATGCTCGATGCCATTCTCATCACAATGCTCCATGACCTTGTCATTACAATCCTCCATGACCCATGTATCACAGTGTACCGTGCCCTTGTCATGACAAATCGCCCTGCCCACTCTCATCACAGTAATCCATGAAACATTTCAGATTAATGCTCAATGCCCTGCTCATCACAATGCTCCGTTACCTCTGTCGTAACAATGCTCCATGACACCTGCCATCATAATATTCCACGGCCTTGTCATCACAAGGCTCCATGACCCTTGTCATCACAATGCTCCAAGATCCATGTAATCACAATGCTCCATGCCCTTGTCATCAAAAAGCTCCATGACGCATGTCATCAGAATGTTCCATGGTCTTCTCCTCACAATGCTCCATGCCTTTGTCATCACAATGCTCGAAGACTCCAGTAATCACAATGTTCCATTCCCTTTTTCATCAGAATGCTCCATTAGATTTGTCATCACAAGTCTCCATGGTCATCTCCTCACAATGCTCCAAGACCTTGTCATCACCATGCTCCATTCCCTTGTCATCACAATGCTCCCTGACCCCAGTCATCACAATACTCCATGAACATTTTCAGCCCAATTCTCTATGACCTTCTCATCACAATGCTCCATGACCAATATCATCACAGTGCTCCATGACCACTGTCATCACAACACTCCATGACACCTGACAACACAATGATCCGGGACACGTCATCACAATGCTCCAAAACCCCTGTAATCACAATGCTCCATGACCCATGTCATCACAATACTCCATGAACATTTTCAGCCCAATGCTCCATGACCCTTGTCATCACAATGATCCATGCCCATGTTATCCCAATGTTCCATGACCCATGTATTCACAATGCACCATGACGCTTGTCATCACAGTGCTCCATGACACCTGTCATCACAATGCTCCATGCCTTTGTCAGCAAAATGCTACATGACCTTGTCATTACAATGCTCTATGCACTTGTCATCACAATACTCCATTTCCATTGTCATCACAATCCTCCATGAAATTTGGGATCACATTGCTTCATGCCCTTGTCATCACAATGCTCCATGCTCCTTGAAATCAAAATGATCCATGACCTCTGTCATCACAATGCTCCAAACCCTTGTGATCACAATGTTCCATAACACTTGTCCTCACAACGCTCCATGATGCCTGTCATCACAATAATCCATGCCCTTTTCATCACAATGCTCCATGAACTTTGTCATCACAATTCTCAATACACTTGTCATCACAATGCTCCCTGACACTTGTCGTCAGAATGCTCCTTGAACCCTGTCACGAAAAGGCTCCATGCCTTTTTCATCACAAAGCCCCATGCCCTTTTCATCCCAATGCTCCATGCCATTGTCATCAAAATACTCCACAAGCTTGTCATCAGAATGCTCCATGACCCTTGTCATCACAATTCTCCATGCACTTGTCAGCACAATGCTCCCTGACACTTGTCATCACAATGCTCCAAGCCATTGTTATCACAATGCTCCATTACCTTTGTGATCAGAATCCTCAATGGAAGTTTGCATCACAATGCTCCATGCCATTGTCATCACAATGGGCCATTACATATGTCATCACAATGCTCCCTGACACCTCTCTTTACAATACTGCATTACCTGGTCATCACAATGCTCCCTGCCGTTCTCATCACAATGCACCACACCCTTGTCATCAAAATGCTCCATGACCTTTGTCATCACAAAGCTCCATGACCCTTGGCATCACAATGCTCCATGTCATTGTCATCACAATGCTCCATGAACCCTCTCATCACATTGCTCCATGCCCTTGTCATCACAAAGCTCCATGGCACTTGTCATCACAATGCTCGATGCCCTTCTCATCACAATGCTCCATGCCCTTGTCATTACAATCCTCCATGAACCATGTATCACAGTGTACCGTGCCCTTGTCATCACAATGCGCCATGCCCACTCTCATCACAATAATCCATGAAATATTTCAGACCAATGCTCAATGCACTTCTCATCACAATGCTCCATTACCTCTGTCATAACAAGCTCCATGACCCCTGCCATTACAATGTTCCACGGCCTTGTCATCACAAGGCTCCAGCACCCTTGTCAGCACAATGCTCCAAGACCCATGTAATAACAATGCTCCATGCCCTTGTCATCACAAAGCTCCATGACGCATGTCATCACAATGTTCCATGGCCTTCGCCTCACAATGCTCCATGCCCTTGTCATCACAATGCTTCAAGACCCCCGTAATCACAATGCTCCATGCCCCTTTTCATAAGAATGCTCCATTAGACTTGTCATCACAAGTCTCCATGGTCATCTCATCACAATGCTCCAAGACCTTGTCATCAACATGCTGCATTCCCTTGTCATCACAATGCTCCATGACCCCTGTCATCACAATAATCCATGCACATTTTTAGCCCAATGCTCCATGACCCTTGTCATCACAATGATCCATGCCCTTGTCATCACAATGCTCCATGCACTTGTCAGCACAATGCTCCCTGATCCTTGTCATCACAATGCTCCAAACCATTGTCACCACAATGCTCCATTACCTTTGTCATCAGAATCCTCCATGACACTTGGCATCACAATGCTCCATGCCATTGTCATCACAATGCTCCATGACCCCTGTCATCACAATGCTCCGTGACTACAGTCATCACAATGTTTCATAACGTTTGTCATCACAACAATCCATGCCCGCGTCATCACAAGGCTCTGTGACCCCTGTCACCACAATACTCCATGAATATTTTCAGCCCAATTCTCTATGACCTTCTCATCACAATGCTCCATGACCAATATCATCACAATGCTCCATGACCACTGTCATCACAACACTCCATGACACCTGACAACACAATGATCCGGGACTCTTGTCATCACAATGCTCCAAGACCCCTGTAATCACAATGCTCCATGTCCCCTGTCATCACAATACTCCATGAACATTTTCAGCCCAATGCTCCATGACCATTGTCATCACAATGATCCATGCCCTTGTCATCCCAATGTTCCATGACACTTGTTTTCACAAGGCTCTGTGACGCTTGTCACCACAGTGCTCCATGACACCTGTCATCACAATGCTCCATTCCTTTGTCAGCAAAATGCTACATGGCCTTGTCATTACAATGCGCTAGGCGCTTGTCATCACAATACTCCATTACTGTTGTCATCACAATTTCCCATGAACCTTGGGATCACATTGCTTCATGCCCTTGTCATCACAATGCTCCATGTTCCTTGAAATCAAAATGATCCATGACCTCTGTCATCACAATGCTCAAAACCCTTGTGATCACAATGTTCCATAACACTTGTCCTCACAACGCTCCATGATGCCTGTCATCACAATACTCCATGCCCTTTTCATCACAATGTTCCATGACCTTTGTCATCACAATTCTCAATACACTTGTCATCACAATGCTCCCTGACACTTGTCGTCAGCATGCTCCTTGAAACCTGTCACCAAAAGGCTACACGCCTTTTTCATCACAAAGCCCCATGCCGTTTTCATCCCAATGCTCCATGCCATTGTCATCAAAATATTCCACAAGCTTGTCATCAGAAAGCTCCATGACCCTTGTCATCACAATGCTCCCTGCACATGTCAGAACAATGCTCCCTGACCCTTGTCATCACAATGCTCCAAGCCATTGTCATTCACAATGCTCCATTACCTTTGTCATCAGAATCCTCCATGACACTTGGCATCACAATGCTCCATGACATTGTCATCACAATGGGCCATTACATATGTCATCACAATGCTTCCTGACACGTATCTTCACAATACTGCATGACCTTTGTCATCACAATGCTCCATGACCCCTGTCATCACAATGCTCCGTGACTACAGTCATCACAATGTTTCATAACGTTTGTCATCACAACAATCCATGCCCGCGTCATCACAAGGCTCTGTGACCCCTGTCACCACAATACTCCATGAATATTTTCAGCCCAATTCTCTATGACCTTCTCATCACAATGCTCCATGACCAATATCATCACAATGCTCCATGACCACTGTCATCACAACACTCCATGACACCTGACAACACAATGATCCGGGACTCTTGTCATCACAATGCTCCAAGACCCCTGTAATCACAATGCTCCATGTCCCCTGTCATCACAATACTCCATGAACATTTTCAGCCCAATGCTCCATGACCATTGTCATCACAATGATCCATGCCCTTGTCATCCCAATGTTCCATGACACTTGTTTTCACAAGGCTCTGTGACGCTTGTCACCACAGTGCTCCATGACACCTGTCATCACAATGCTCCATTCCTTTGTCAGCAAAATGCTACATGGCCTTGTCATTACAATGCGCTAGGCGCTTGTCATCACAATACTCCATTACTGTTGTCATCACAATTTCCCATGAACCTTGGGATCACATTGCTTCATGCCCTTGTCATCACAATGCTCCATGTTCCTTGAAATCAAAATGATCCATGACCTCTGTCATCACAATGCTCAAAACCCTTGTGATCACAATGTTCCATAACACTTGTCCTCACAACGCTCCATGATGCCTGTCATCACAATACTCCATGCCCTTTTCATCACAATGTTCCATGACCTTTGTCATCACAATTCTCAATACACTTGTCATCACAATGCTCCCTGACACTTGTCGTCAGCATGCTACTTGAAACCTGTCACCAAAAGGCTACACGCCTTTTTCATCACAAAGCCCCATGCCGTTTTCATCCCAATGCTCCATGCCATTGTCATCAAAATATTCCACAAGCTTGTCATCAGAAAGCTCCATGACCCTTGTCATCACAATGCTCCCTGCACATGTCAGAACAATGCTCCCTGACCCTTGTCATCACAATGCTCCAAGCCATTGTCATTCACAATGCTCCATTACCTTTGTCATCAGAATCCTCCATGACACTTGGCATCACAATGCTCCATGACATTGTCATCACAATGGGCCATTACATATGTCATCACAATGCTTCCTGACACGTATCTTCACAATACTGCATGACCTTTGTCATCACAAAGCTCCATGAACCTTGGCATCACAATGCTCCATGTCATTGTCATCACAATGCTCCATGAACCCTCTCATCACATTGCTCCATGCCCTTGTCATCACAAAGCTCCATGGCACTTGTCATCACAATGCTCGATTCCCTTCTCATCACAATGCTCCATGCCCTTGTCATTACAATCCTCCATGACCCATTTATCACAGTGTACCGTGCCCTTGTCCTCACAATGCGCCATGCCCACTCTCATCACAATAATCCATGAAATATTTCAGACCAATGCTCAATGCACTTCTCATCACAATGCTCCATTACCTCTGTCATAACAAGCTCCATGACCCCTGCCATCACAATGTTCCACGGCCTTGTCATCACAAGGCTCCAGCACCCTTGTCAGCACAATGCTCCAAGACCCATGTAATCACAATGCTCCATGCCCTTGTCATCACAAAGCTCCATGACGCATGTCATCACAATGTTCCATGGCCTTCTCCTCACAATGCTCCATGCCCTTGTCATCACAATGCTTCAAGAACCCCGTAATCACAATGCTCCATGCCCCTTTTCATAAGAATGCTCCATTAGACTTGTCATCACAAGTCTCCATGGTCATCTCATCACAATGCTCCAAGACCTTGTCATCAACATGCTCCATTCCCTTGTCATCACAATGCTCCATGACCCCTGTCATCACAATACTCCATGCACATTTTTAGCCCAATGGTCCATGACCCTTGTCATCACAATGACCCATGCCCTTGTCATCACGATGCTCCATGCACTTGTCAGCACAGTGCTCCCTGATCCTTGTCATCACAATGCTCCAAACCATTGTCACCACAATGCTCCATTACCTTTGTCATCAGAATCCTCCATGACACTTGGCATCACAATGCTCCATTCCATTGTCATCACAATGCTCCATGACCCCTGTCATCACAATGCTCCGTGACTACAGTCATCACAATGCTTCATAACGTTTGTCATCACAACAATCCATGCCCGCGTCATCACACGGCTCTGTGACCTTTATAACCACAATGCTCCGTGACCCTTGTCATCACAATGCTCCATGCCTTTGTCAGAACTATGCTCCATGACCCTTGTCATCAAATTGTGCCATGCGCTTTTCACCACAATGATCCACAACCTTGTCATCGCTATGCTCCATAAACCTTGTAATCACAATGCTCCATGCACTTCTCATCCAAATACTGTCTCACATGAGATATCACAATGTTCCATCACTAGTCATCACAATCCTCCCTCACCCCTGTTATCACAATGTTCCATGACCCCTGTCATCACAATGCTACATCCCCTTATCAGCACAATGTTCCATGACCCCTGACATCACAATGTTCCATAACCCCTGTCATCAAAATGCTCCATGACCCTTTTCATCCCAAAGCTCCATGACCCCTGGCATCACAATGTTCTATAACCCCTGGCATCAAAATGTTCCATTACACTTTTCATCAAATTGCTGCATGACCCTGTCATCAAAATGCTCCCTGCCCTTCTCATCACAATGCACCACACACTTGTCATCAAAATGCTCCATGACCTCTGTCATCATAAAGCTCCATGACCCTTGGCATCACAATGCTCCATGTCATTGTCATCACAATGCTCCATGAACACTCTCATCACATTGCTCCATGTCCTTGTCATCACAAAGCTCCATGACACTTGTCATCACAATGCTCGATGCCATTCTCATCACAATGCTCCATGCCCTTGTCATTACAATCCTCCATGACCCATGTATCACAGTGTACCTTGCCCTTGTCATGACAAACCGCCATGCCCACTCTCATCACAGTAATCCATGAAACATTTCAGATCAATGCTCAATGCCCTTCTCATCACAATGCTCCGTTACCTCTGTCGTAACAATGCTCCATGACACCTGCCATCATAATATTCCACGGCCTTGTCATCACAAGGCTCCATGACCCTTGTCATCACAATGCTCCAAGATCCATGTAATCACAATGCTCCATGCCCTTTTCATCACAAAGCTCCATGACGCATGTCATCAGAATGTTCCATGGTCTTCTCCTCACAATGCTCCATGCCCTTTTCATCACAATGCTCGAAGACTCCAGTAATCACAATGTTCCATTCCCTTTTTCATCACAATGCTCCATTAGATTTGTCATCACAATTCTCCATGGACATCTCCTCACAATGCTCCAAGACCTTGTCATCACCATGCTCCATTCCCTTGTCATCACAATGCTCCATGACCCCTGTCACCACAATACTCCATGCCCTTTTCATCACAATGCTCCATGACCTTTGTCATCACAATTCTCAATACACTTGTCATCACAATGCTCCCTGACACTTGTCGTCAGAATGCTCCTTGAACCCTGTCACGAAAAGGCTCCATGCCTTTTTCATCACAAAGCCCCATGCCCTTTTCATCCCAATGCTCCATGCCATTGTCATCAAAATACTCCACAATCTTGTCATCAGAATTCTCCGTGACCCTTGTCATGACAATTCTCCATCACTTGTCAGCACAATGCTCCCTGACACTTGTCATCACAATGCTCCAAGCCATTGTCATCACAATGCTCCATTACCTTTGTGATCAGAATCCTCAATGGAAGTTTGCATCACAATGCTCCATGCCATTGTCATCACAATGGGCCATTACATATGTCATCACAATGCTCCCTGACACCTCTCTTTACAATACTGCATTACCTGGTCATCACAATGCTCCCTGCCGTTCTCATCACAATGCACCACACCCTTGTCATCAAAATGCTCCATGACCTTTGTCATCACAAAGCTCCATGACCCTTGGCATCACAATGCTCCATGTCATTGTCATCACAATGCTCCATGAACCCTCTCATCACATTGCTCCATGCCCTTGTCATCACAAAGCTCCATGGCACTTGTCATCACAATGCTCGATGCCCTTCTCATCACAATGCTCCATGCCCTTGTCATTACAATCCTCCATGACCCATGTATCACAGTGTACCGTGCCCTTGTCATCACAATGTGCCACGCCCACTCTCATCACAATAATCCATGAAATATTTCAGACCAATGCTCAATGCACTTCTCATCACAATGCTCCATTACCTCTGTCATAACAAGCTCCATGACCCCTGCCATCACAATGTTCCACGGCCTTGGCATCACAAGGCTCCAGGACCCTTGTCAGCACAATGCTCCAAGACCCATGTAATCACAATGCTCCATGCCCTTGTCATCACAAAGCTCCATGACGCATGTCATCACAATGTTCCATGGCCTTCGCCTCACAATGCTCCATGCCCTTGTCATCACAATGCTTCAAGACCCCCGTAATCACAATGCTCCATGCCCCTTTTCATAAGAATGCTCCATTAGACTTGTCATCACAAGTCTCCATGGTCATCTCATCACAGTGCTCCAAGACCTTGTCATCAACATGCTCCATTCCCTTGTCATCACAATGCTCCATGACCCCTGTCATCACAATACTCCATGCACATTTTTAGCCCAATGCTCCATGACCCTTGTCATCACAATGATCCATGTCCTTGTCATCACAATGCTCCATGCACTTGTCAGCACAATGCTCCCTGATCCTTGTCATCACAATGCTCCAAACCATTGTCACCACAATGCTCCATTACCTTTGTCATCAGAATCCTCCATGACACTTGGCATCACAATGCTCCATGCCATTGTCATCACAATGCTCCATGACCCCAGTCATCACAATGCTCCGTGACTACAGTCATCACAATGCTTCATAACGTTTGTCATCACAACAATCCATGCCCGCGTCATCACAAGGCTCTGTGACCTTTGTAACCACAATGCTCCATGAACATTTCATCACAATGCTCCGTGACCCTTGTCATCACAATGCTCCATGCCTTCGTCAGAACAATGCTCCATGACCCTTGTCATCAAATTGTGCCATGCGCTTTTCACCACAATGATCCACAACCTTGTCATCGCTATGCTCCATAAACCTTGTAATCACAATGCTCCATGCACTTCTCATCCAAATACTCTCTCACATGAGATATCACAATGTTCCATCACTAGTCATCACAATCCTCCCTCACCCCTGTTATCACAATGTTCCATGACCCCTGTCATCACAATGCTACATCCCCTTATCAGCACAATGTTCCATGACCCCTGACATCACAATGTTCCATAACCCCTGTCATCAAAATGCTCCATGACCCTTTTCATCCCAAAGCTCCATGACCCCTGGCATCACAATGTTCTATAACCCCTGGCATCAAAATGTTCCATTACACTTTTCATCAAATTGCTGCATGACCCTGTCATCAAAATGCTCCCTGCCCTTCTCATCACAATGCACCACACACTTGTCATCAAAATGCTCCATGACCTCTGTCATCACAAAGCTCCATGACCCTTGGCATCACAATGCTCCATGTCATTGTCATCACAATGCTCCATGAACCCTCTCATCACATTGCTCCATGTCCTTGTCATCACAAAGCTCCATGACACTTGTCATCACAATGCTCGATGCCATTCTCATCACAATGCTCCATGACCTTGTCATTACAATCCTCCATGACCCATGTATCACAGTGTACCGTGCCCTTGTCATGACAAATCGCCCTGCCCACTCTCATCACAGTAATCCATGAAACATTTCAGATTAATGCTCAATGCCCTGCTCATCACAATGCTCCGTTACCTCTGTCGTAACAATGCTCCATGACACCTGCCATCATAATATTCCACGGCCTTGTCATCACAAGGCTCCATGACCCTTGTCATCACAATGCTCCAAGATCCATGTAATCACAATGCTCCATGCCCTTGTCATCAAAAAGCTCCATGACGCATGTCATCAGAATGTTCCATGGTCTTCTCCTCACAATGCTCCATGCCTTTGTCATCACAATGCTCGAAGACTCCAGTAATCACAATGTTCCATTCCCTTTTTCATCAGAATGCTCCATTAGATTTGTCATCACAAGTCTCCATGGTCATCTCCTCACAATGCTCCAAGACCTTGTCATCACCATGCTCCATTCCCTTGTCATCACAATGCTCCCTGACCCCAGTCATCACAATACTCCATGAACATTTTCAGCCCAATTCTCTATGACCTTCTCATCACAATGCTCCATGACCAATATCATCACAGTGCTCCATGACCACTGTCATCACAACACTCCATGACACCTGACAACACAATGATCCGGGACACGTCATCACAATGCTCCAAAACCCCTGTAATCACAATGCTCCATGACCCATGTCATCACAATACTCCATGAACATTTTCAGCCCAATGCTCCATGACCCTTGTCATCACAATGATCCATGCCCATGTTATCCCAATGTTCCATGACCCATGTATTCACAATGCACCATGACGCTTGTCATCACAGTGCTCCATGACACCTGTCATCACAATGCTCCATGCCTTTGTCAGCAAAATGCTACATGACCTTGTCATTACAATGCTCTATGCACTTGTCATCACAATACTCCATTTCCATTGTCATCACAATCCTCCATGAAATTTGGGATCACATTGCTTCATGCCCTTGTCATCACAATGCTCCATGCTCCTTGAAATCAAAATGATCCATGACCTCTGTCATCACAATGCTCCAAACCCTTGTGATCACAATGTTCCATAACACTTGTCCTCACAACGCTCCATGATGCCTGTCATCACAATAATCCATGCCCTTTTCATCACAATGCTCCATGAACTTTGTCATCACAATTCTCAATACACTTGTCATCACAATGCTCCCTGACACTTGTCGTCAGAATGCTCCTTGAACCCTGTCACGAAAAGGCTCCATGCCTTTTTCATCACAAAGCCCCATGCCCTTTTCATCCCAATGCTCCATGCCATTGTCATCAAAATACTCCACAAGCTTGTCATCAGAATGCTCCATGACCCTTGTCATCACAATTCTCCATGCACTTGTCAGCACAATGCTCCCTGACACTTGTCATCACAATGCTCCAAGCCATTGTTATCACAATGCTCCATTACCTTTGTGATCAGAATCCTCAATGGAAGTTTGCATCACAATGCTCCATGCCATTGTCATCACAATGGGCCATTACATATGTCATCACAATGCTCCCTGACACCTCTCTTTACAATACTGCATTACCTGGTCATCACAATGCTCCCTGCCGTTCTCATCACAATGCACCACACCCTTGTCATCAAAATGCTCCATGACCTTTGTCATCACAAAGCTCCATGACCCTTGGCATCACAATGCTCCATGTCATTGTCATCACAATGCTCCATGAACCCTCTCATCACATTGCTCCATGCCCTTGTCATCACAAAGCTCCATGGCACTTGTCATCACAATGCTCGATGCCCTTCTCATCACAATGCTCCATGCCCTTGTCATTACAATCCTCCATGAACCATGTATCACAGTGTACCGTGCCCTTGTCATCACAATGCGCCATGCCCACTCTCATCACAATAATCCATGAAATATTTCAGACCAATGCTCAATGCACTTCTCATCACAATGCTCCATTACCTCTGTCATAACAAGCTCCATGACCCCTGCCATTACAATGTTCCACGGCCTTGTCATCACAAGGCTCCAGCACCCTTGTCAGCACAATGCTCCAAGACCCATGTAATAACAATGCTCCATGCCCTTGTCATCACAAAGCTCCATGACGCATGTCATCACAATGTTCCATGGCCTTCGCCTCACAATGCTCCATGCCCTTGTCATCACAATGCTTCAAGACCCCCGTAATCACAATGCTCCATGCCCCTTTTCATAAGAATGCTCCATTAGACTTGTCATCACAAGTCTCCATGGTCATCTCATCACAATGCTCCAAGACCTTGTCATCAACATGCTGCATTCCCTTGTCATCACAATGCTCCATGACCCCTGTCATCACAATAATCCATGCACATTTTTAGCCCAATGCTCCATGACCCTTGTCATCACAATGATCCATGCCCTTGTCATCACAATGCTCCATGCACTTGTCAGCACAATGCTCCCTGATCCTTGTCATCACAATGCTCCAAACCATTGTCACCACAATGCTCCATTACCTTTGTCATCAGAATCCTCCATGACACTTGGCATCACAATGCTCCATGCCATTGTCATCACAATGCTCCATGACCCCTGTCATCACAATGCTCCGTGACTACAGTCATCACAATGTTTCATAACGTTTGTCATCACAACAATCCATGCCCGCGTCATCACAAGGCTCTGTGACCCCTGTCACCACAATACTCCATGAATATTTTCAGCCCAATTCTCTATGACCTTCTCATCACAATGCTCCATGACCAATATCATCACAATGCTCCATGACCACTGTCATCACAACACTCCATGACACCTGACAACACAATGATCCGGGACTCTTGTCATCACAATGCTCCAAGACCCCTGTAATCACAATGCTCCATGTCCCCTGTCATCACAATACTCCATGAACATTTTCAGCCCAATGCTCCATGACCATTGTCATCACAATGATCCATGCCCTTGTCATCCCAATGTTCCATGACACTTGTTTTCACAAGGCTCTGTGACGCTTGTCACCACAGTGCTCCATGACACCTGTCATCACAATGCTCCATTCCTTTGTCAGCAAAATGCTACATGGCCTTGTCATTACAATGCGCTAGGCGCTTGTCATCACAATACTCCATTACTGTTGTCATCACAATTTCCCATGAACCTTGGGATCACATTGCTTCATGCCCTTGTCATCACAATGCTCCATGTTCCTTGAAATCAAAATGATCCATGACCTCTGTCATCACAA
Organism: Mesoplodon densirostris; assembly: GCF_025265405.1. Taxonomy (NCBI): domain Eukaryota; kingdom Metazoa; phylum Chordata; class Mammalia; order Artiodactyla; family Ziphiidae; genus Mesoplodon; species Mesoplodon densirostris. The sequence goes on along the minus strand of NW_026778195.1, from coordinate 6,784,071 downwards.
TGCTCAAAACCCTTGTGATCACAATGTTCCATAACACTTGTCCTCACAACGCTCCATGATGCCTGTCATCACAATACTCCATGCCCTTTTCATCACAATGTTCCATGACCTTTGTCATCACAATTCTCAATACACTTGTCATCACAATGCTCCCTGACACTTGTCGTCAGCATGCTCCTTGAAACCTGTCACCAAAAGGCTACACGCCTTTTTCATCACAAAGCCCCATGCCGTTTTCATCCCAATGCTCCATGCCATTGTCATCAAAATATTCCACAAGCTTGTCATCAGAAAGCTCCATGACCCTTGTCATCACAATGCTCCCTGCACATGTCAGAACAATGCTCCCTGACCCTTGTCATCACAATGCTCCAAGCCATTGTCATTCACAATGCTCCATTACCTTTGTCATCAGAATCCTCCATGACACTTGGCATCACAATGCTCCATGACATTGTCATCACAATGGGCCATTACATATGTCATCACAATGCTTCCTGACACGTATCTTCACAATACTGCATGACCTTTGTCATCACAATGCTCCATGACCCCTGTCATCACAATGCTCCGTGACTACAGTCATCACAATGTTTCATAACGTTTGTCATCACAACAATCCATGCCCGCGTCATCACAAGGCTCTGTGACCCCTGTCACCACAATACTCCATGAATATTTTCAGCCCAATTCTCTATGACCTTCTCATCACAATGCTCCATGACCAATATCATCACAATGCTCCATGACCACTGTCATCACAACACTCCATGACACCTGACAACACAATGATCCGGGACTCTTGTCATCACAATGCTCCAAGACCCCTGTAATCACAATGCTCCATGTCCCCTGTCATCACAATACTCCATGAACATTTTCAGCCCAATGCTCCATGACCATTGTCATCACAATGATCCATGCCCTTGTCATCCCAATGTTCCATGACACTTGTTTTCACAAGGCTCTGTGACGCTTGTCACCACAGTGCTCCATGACACCTGTCATCACAATGCTCCATTCCTTTGTCAGCAAAATGCTACATGGCCTTGTCATTACAATGCGCTAGGCGCTTGTCATCACAATACTCCATTACTGTTGTCATCACAATTTCCCATGAACCTTGGGATCACATTGCTTCATGCCCTTGTCATCACAATGCTCCATGTTCCTTGAAATCAAAATGATCCATGACCTCTGTCATCACAATGCTCAAAACCCTTGTGATCACAATGTTCCATAACACTTGTCCTCACAACGCTCCATGATGCCTGTCATCACAATACTCCATGCCCTTTTCATCACAATGTTCCATGACCTTTGTCATCACAATTCTCAATACACTTGTCATCACAATGCTCCCTGACACTTGTCGTCAGCATGCTACTTGAAACCTGTCACCAAAAGGCTACACGCCTTTTTCATCACAAAGCCCCATGCCGTTTTCATCCCAATGCTCCATGCCATTGTCATCAAAATATTCCACAAGCTTGTCATCAGAAAGCTCCATGACCCTTGTCATCACAATGCTCCCTGCACATGTCAGAACAATGCTCCCTGACCCTTGTCATCACAATGCTCCAAGCCATTGTCATTCACAATGCTCCATTACCTTTGTCATCAGAATCCTCCATGACACTTGGCATCACAATGCTCCATGACATTGTCATCACAATGGGCCATTACATATGTCATCACAATGCTTCCTGACACGTATCTTCACAATACTGCATGACCTTTGTCATCACAAAGCTCCATGAACCTTGGCATCACAATGCTCCATGTCATTGTCATCACAATGCTCCATGAACCCTCTCATCACATTGCTCCATGCCCTTGTCATCACAAAGCTCCATGGCACTTGTCATCACAATGCTCGATTCCCTTCTCATCACAATGCTCCATGCCCTTGTCATTACAATCCTCCATGACCCATTTATCACAGTGTACCGTGCCCTTGTCCTCACAATGCGCCATGCCCACTCTCATCACAATAATCCATGAAATATTTCAGACCAATGCTCAATGCACTTCTCATCACAATGCTCCATTACCTCTGTCATAACAAGCTCCATGACCCCTGCCATCACAATGTTCCACGGCCTTGTCATCACAAGGCTCCAGCACCCTTGTCAGCACAATGCTCCAAGACCCATGTAATCACAATGCTCCATGCCCTTGTCATCACAAAGCTCCATGACGCATGTCATCACAATGTTCCATGGCCTTCTCCTCACAATGCTCCATGCCCTTGTCATCACAATGCTTCAAGAACCCCGTAATCACAATGCTCCATGCCCCTTTTCATAAGAATGCTCCATTAGACTTGTCATCACAAGTCTCCATGGTCATCTCATCACAATGCTCCAAGACCTTGTCATCAACATGCTCCATTCCCTTGTCATCACAATGCTCCATGACCCCTGTCATCACAATACTCCATGCACATTTTTAGCCCAATGGTCCATGACCCTTGTCATCACAATGACCCATGCCCTTGTCATCACGATGCTCCATGCACTTGTCAGCACAGTGCTCCCTGATCCTTGTCATCACAATGCTCCAAACCATTGTCACCACAATGCTCCATTACCTTTGTCATCAGAATCCTCCATGACACTTGGCATCACAATGCTCCATTCCATTGTCATCACAATGCTCCATGACCCCTGTCATCACAATGCTCCGTGACTACAGTCATCACAATGCTTCATAACGTTTGTCATCACAACAATCCATGCCCGCGTCATCACACGGCTCTGTGACCTTTATAACCACAATGCTCCGTGACCCTTGTCATCACAATGCTCCATGCCTTTGTCAGAACTATGCTCCATGACCCTTGTCATCAAATTGTGCCATGCGCTTTTCACCACAATGATCCACAACCTTGTCATCGCTATGCTCCATAAACCTTGTAATCACAATGCTCCATGCACTTCTCATCCAAATACTGTCTCACATGAGATATCACAATGTTCCATCACTAGTCATCACAATCCTCCCTCACCCCTGTTATCACAATGTTCCATGACCCCTGTCATCACAATGCTACATCCCCTTATCAGCACAATGTTCCATGACCCCTGACATCACAATGTTCCATAACCCCTGTCATCAAAATGCTCCATGACCCTTTTCATCCCAAAGCTCCATGACCCCTGGCATCACAATGTTCTATAACCCCTGGCATCAAAATGTTCCATTACACTTTTCATCAAATTGCTGCATGACCCTGTCATCAAAATGCTCCCTGCCCTTCTCATCACAATGCACCACACACTTGTCATCAAAATGCTCCATGACCTCTGTCATCATAAAGCTCCATGACCCTTGGCATCACAATGCTCCATGTCATTGTCATCACAATGCTCCATGAACCCTCTCATCACATTGCTCCATGTCCTTGTCATCACAAAGCTCCATGACACTTGTCATCACAATGCTCGATGCCATTCTCATCACAATGCTCCATGCCCTTGTCATTACAATCCTCCATGACCCATGTATCACAGTGTACCTTGCCCTTGTCATGACAAACCGCCATGCCCACTCTCATCACAGTAATCCATGAAACATTTCAGATCAATGCTCAATGCCCTTCTCATCACAATGCTCCGTTACCTCTGTCGTAACAATGCTCCATGACACCTGCCATCATAATATTCCACGGCCTTGTCATCACAAGGCTCCATGACCCTTGTCATCACAATGCTCCAAGATCCATGTAATCACAATGCTCCATGCCCTTTTCATCACAAAGCTCCATGACGCATGTCATCAGAATGTTCCATGGTCTTCTCCTCACAATGCTCCATGCCCTTTTCATCACAATGCTCGAAGACTCCAGTAATCACAATGTTCCATTCCCTTTTTCATCACAATGCTCCATTAGATTTGTCATCACAATTCTCCATGGACATCTCCTCACAATGCTCCAAGACCTTGTCATCACCATGCTCCATTCCCTTGTCATCACAATGCTCCATGACCCCTGTCACCACAATACTCCATGCCCTTTTCATCACAATGCTCCATGACCTTTGTCATCACAATTCTCAATACACTTGTCATCACAATGCTCCCTGACACTTGTCGTCAGAATGCTCCTTGAACCCTGTCACGAAAAGGCTCCATGCCTTTTTCATCACAAAGCCCCATGCCCTTTTCATCCCAATGCTCCATGCCATTGTCATCAAAATACTCCACAATCTTGTCATCAGAATTCTCCGTGACCCTTGTCATGACAATTCTCCATCACTTGTCAGCACAATGCTCCCTGACACTTGTCATCACAATGCTCCAAGCCATTGTCATCACAATGCTCCATTACCTTTGTGATCAGAATCCTCAATGGAAGTTTGCATCACAATGCTCCATGCCATTGTCATCACAATGGGCCATTACATATGTCATCACAATGCTCCCTGACACCTCTCTTTACAATACTGCATTACCTGGTCATCACAATGCTCCCTGCCGTTCTCATCACAATGCACCACACCCTTGTCATCAAAATGCTCCATGACCTTTGTCATCACAAAGCTCCATGACCCTTGGCATCACAATGCTCCATGTCATTGTCATCACAATGCTCCATGAACCCTCTCATCACATTGCTCCATGCCCTTGTCATCACAAAGCTCCATGGCACTTGTCATCACAATGCTCGATGCCCTTCTCATCACAATGCTCCATGCCCTTGTCATTACAATCCTCCATGACCCATGTATCACAGTGTACCGTGCCCTTGTCATCACAATGTGCCACGCCCACTCTCATCACAATAATCCATGAAATATTTCAGACCAATGCTCAATGCACTTCTCATCACAATGCTCCATTACCTCTGTCATAACAAGCTCCATGACCCCTGCCATCACAATGTTCCACGGCCTTGGCATCACAAGGCTCCAGGACCCTTGTCAGCACAATGCTCCAAGACCCATGTAATCACAATGCTCCATGCCCTTGTCATCACAAAGCTCCATGACGCATGTCATCACAATGTTCCATGGCCTTCGCCTCACAATGCTCCATGCCCTTGTCATCACAATGCTTCAAGACCCCCGTAATCACAATGCTCCATGCCCCTTTTCATAAGAATGCTCCATTAGACTTGTCATCACAAGTCTCCATGGTCATCTCATCACAGTGCTCCAAGACCTTGTCATCAACATGCTCCATTCCCTTGTCATCACAATGCTCCATGACCCCTGTCATCACAATACTCCATGCACATTTTTAGCCCAATGCTCCATGACCCTTGTCATCACAATGATCCATGTCCTTGTCATCACAATGCTCCATGCACTTGTCAGCACAATGCTCCCTGATCCTTGTCATCACAATGCTCCAAACCATTGTCACCACAATGCTCCATTACCTTTGTCATCAGAATCCTCCATGACACTTGGCATCACAATGCTCCATGCCATTGTCATCACAATGCTCCATGACCCCAGTCATCACAATGCTCCGTGACTACAGTCATCACAATGCTTCATAACGTTTGTCATCACAACAATCCATGCCCGCGTCATCACAAGGCTCTGTGACCTTTGTAACCACAATGCTCCATGAACATTTCATCACAATGCTCCGTGACCCTTGTCATCACAATGCTCCATGCCTTCGTCAGAACAATGCTCCATGACCCTTGTCATCAAATTGTGCCATGCGCTTTTCACCACAATGATCCACAACCTTGTCATCGCTATGCTCCATAAACCTTGTAATCACAATGCTCCATGCACTTCTCATCCAAATACTCTCTCACATGAGATATCACAATGTTCCATCACTAGTCATCACAATCCTCCCTCACCCCTGTTATCACAATGTTCCATGACCCCTGTCATCACAATGCTACATCCCCTTATCAGCACAATGTTCCATGACCCCTGACATCACAATGTTCCATAACCCCTGTCATCAAAATGCTCCATGACCCTTTTCATCCCAAAGCTCCATGACCCCTGGCATCACAATGTTCTATAACCCCTGGCATCAAAATGTTCCATTACACTTTTCATCAAATTGCTGCATGACCCTGTCATCAAAATGCTCCCTGCCCTTCTCATCACAATGCACCACACACTTGTCATCAAAATGCTCCATGACCTCTGTCATCACAAAGCTCCATGACCCTTGGCATCACAATGCTCCATGTCATTGTCATCACAATGCTCCATGAACCCTCTCATCACATTGCTCCATGTCCTTGTCATCACAAAGCTCCATGACACTTGTCATCACAATGCTCGATGCCATTCTCATCACAATGCTCCATGACCTTGTCATTACAATCCTCCATGACCCATGTATCACAGTGTACCGTGCCCTTGTCATGACAAATCGCCCTGCCCACTCTCATCACAGTAATCCATGAAACATTTCAGATTAATGCTCAATGCCCTGCTCATCACAATGCTCCGTTACCTCTGTCGTAACAATGCTCCATGACACCTGCCATCATAATATTCCACGGCCTTGTCATCACAAGGCTCCATGACCCTTGTCATCACAATGCTCCAAGATCCATGTAATCACAATGCTCCATGCCCTTGTCATCAAAAAGCTCCATGACGCATGTCATCAGAATGTTCCATGGTCTTCTCCTCACAATGCTCCATGCCTTTGTCATCACAATGCTCGAAGACTCCAGTAATCACAATGTTCCATTCCCTTTTTCATCAGAATGCTCCATTAGATTTGTCATCACAAGTCTCCATGGTCATCTCCTCACAATGCTCCAAGACCTTGTCATCACCATGCTCCATTCCCTTGTCATCACAATGCTCCATGACCCCTGTCATCACAATACTCCATGAACATTTTCAGCCCAATTCTCTATGACCTTCTCATCACAATGCTCCATGACCAATATCATCACAGTGCTCCATGACCACTGTCATCACAACACTCCATGACACCTGACAACACAATGATCCGGGACACGTCATCACAATGCTCCAAAACCCCTGTAATCACAATGCTCCATGACCCATGTCATCACAATACTCCATGAACATTTTCAGCCCAATGCTCCATGACCCTTGTCATCACAATGATCCATGCCCATGTTATCCCAATGTTCCATGACCCATGTATTCACAATGCACCATGACGCTTGTCATCACAGTGCTCCATGACACCTGTCATCACAATGCTCCATGCCTTTGTCAGCAAAATGCTACATGACCTTGTCAATACAATGCTCTATGCACTTGTCATCACAATACTCCATTTCCATTGTCATCACAATCCTCCATGAACTTTGGGATCACATTGCTTCATGCCCTTGTCATCACAATGCTCCATGCTCCTTGAAATCCAAATGATCCATGACCTCTGTCATCACAATGCTCCAAACCCTTGTGATCACAATGTTCCATAACACTTGTCCTCACAACGCTCCATGATGCCTGTCATCACAATAATCCATGCCCTTTTCATCACAATGCTCCATGAACTTTGTCATCACAATTCTCAATACACTTGTCATCACAATGCTCCCTGACACTTGTCGTCAGAATGCTCCTTGAACCCTGTCACGAAAAGGCTCCATGCCTTTTTCATCACAAAGCCCCATGCCCTTTTCATCCCAATGCTCCATGCCATTGTCATCAAAATACTCCACAAGCTTGTCATCAGAATGCTCCATGACCCTTGTCATCACAATTCTCCATGCACTTGTCAGCACAATGCTCCCTGACACTTGTCATCACAATGCTCCAAGCCATTGTTATCACAATGCTCCATTACCTTTTTGATCAGAATCCTCAATGGAAGTTTGCATCACAATGCTCCATGCCATTGTCATCACAATGGGCCATTACATATGTCATCACAATGCTCCCTGACACCTCTCTTTACAATACTGCATTACCTGGTCATCACAATGCTCCCTGCCGTTCTCATCACAATGCACCACACCCTTGTCATCAAAATGCTCCATGACCTTTGTCATCACAAAGCTCCATGACCCTTGGCATCACAATGCTCCATGTCATTGTCATCACAATGCTCCATGAACCCTCTCATCACATTGCTCCATGCCCTTGTCATCACAAAGCTCCATGGCACTTGTCATCACAATGCTCGATGCCCTTCTCATCACAATGCTCCATGCCCTTGTCATTACAATCCTCCATGAACCATGTATCACAGTGTACCGTGCCCTTGTCATCACAATGTGCCATGCCCACTCTCATCACAATAATCCATGAAATATTTCAGACCAATGCTCAATGCACTTCTCATCACAATGCTCCATTACCTCTGTCATAATAAGCTCCATGACCCCTGCCATCACAATGTTCCACGGCCTTGTCATCACAAGGCTCCAGCACCCTTGTCAGCACAATGCTCCAAGACCCATGTAATCACAATGCTCCATGCCCTTGTCATCACAAAGCTCCATGACGCATGTCATCACAATGTTCCATGGCCTTCGCCTCACAATGCTCCATGCCCTTGTCATCACAATGCTTCAAGACCCCCGTAATCACAATGCTCCATGCCCCTTTTCATAAGAATGCTCCATTAGACTTGTCATCACAAGTCTCCATGGTCATCTCATCACAATGCTCCAAGACCTTGTCATCAACATGCTCCATTCCCTTGTCATCACAATGCTCCATGACCCCTGTCATCACAATACTCCATGCACATTTTTAGCCCAATGCTCCATGACACTTGTCATCACAATGATCCATGCCCTTGTCATCACAATGCTCCATGCACTTGTCAGCACAATGCTCCCTGATCCTTGTCATCACAATGCTCCAAACCATTGTCACCACAATGCTCCATTACCATTGTCATCAGAATCCTCCATGACACTTGGCATCACAATGCTCCATGCCATTGTCATCACAATGCTCCATGACCCCTGTCATCACAATGCTACATCCCCTTATCAGCACAATGTTCCATGACCCCTGACATCACAATGTTCCATAACCCCTGTCATCAAAATGCTCCATGACCCTTTTCATCCCAAAGCTCCATGACCCCTGGCATCACAATGTTCTATAACCCCTGGCATCAAAATGTTCCATTACACTTTTCATCAAATTGCTGCATGACCCTGTCATCAAAATGCTCCCTGACCTTCTCATCACAATGCACAATGCCCTTGCCATCAAAATGCTCCATGACCTTTGTCATCACAAAGCTCCATGACCCTTGGCATCACAATGCTCCATGACATTGTCATCACAATGGGCCATTACATATGTCATCACAATGCTCCCTGACACCTATCTTCACAATACTGCATGACCTTTGTCATCACAAAGCTCCATGACCCTTGGCATCACAATGCTCCATGTCATTGTCATCACAATGCTCCATGAACCCTCTCATCACATTGCTCCATGCCCTTGTCATCACAAAGCTCCATGGCACTTGTCATCACAATGCTCGATGCCCTTCTCATCACAATGCTCCATGCCCTTGTCATTACAATCCTCCATGACCCATGTATCACAGTGTACCATGCCCTTGTCATCACAATGTGCCATGCCCACTCTCATCACAATAATCCATGAAATATTTCAGACCAATGCTCAATGCACTTCTCATCACAATGCTCCATTACCTCTGTCATAACAAGCTCCATGACCCCTGCCATCACAATGTTCCACGGCCTTGTCATCACAAGGCTCCAGCACCCTTGTCAGCACAATGCTCCAAGACCCATGTAATCACAATGCTCCATGCCCTTGTCATCACAAAGCTCCATGACGCATGTCATCACAATGTTCCATGTCCTTCGCCTCACAATGCTCCATGCCCTTGTCATCACAATGCTTCAAGACCCCCGTAATCACAATGCTCCATGCCCCTTTTCATAAGAATGCTCCATTAGACTTGTCATCACAAGTCTCCATGGTCATCTCATCACAATGCTCCAAGACCTTGTCATCAACATGCTCCATTCCCTTGTCATCACAATGCTCCATGACCCCTGTCATCACAATACTCCATGCACATTTTTAGCCCAATGCTCCATGACCCTTGTCATCACAATGATCCATGCCCTTGTCATCACAATGCTCCATGCACTTGTCAGCACAATGCTCCCTGATCCTTGTCATCACAATGCTCCAAACCATTGTCACCACAATGCTCCATTACCTTTGTCATCAGAATCCTCCATGACACTTGGCATCACAATGCTCCATGCCATTGTCATCACAATGCTCCATGACCCCTGTCATCACAATGCTCCGTGACTACAGTCATCACAATGCTTCATAACGTTTGTCATCACAACAATCCATGCCCGCGTCATCACAAGGCTCTGTGACCTTTGTAACCACAATGCTCCATGAACTTTTCATCACAATGCTCCGTGACCCTTGTCATCACAATGCTCCATGCCTTTGTCAGAACAATGCTCCATGACCCTTGTCATCAAATTGTGCCATGCGCTTTTCACCACAATGATCCACAACCTTGTCATCGCTATGCTCCATAAACCTTGTAATCACAATGCTCCATGCACTTCTCATCCAAATACTCTCTCACATGAGATATCACAATGTTCCATCACTAGTCATCACAATCCTCCCTCACCCCTGTTATCACAATGTTCCATGACCCCTGTCATCACAATGCTACATCCCCTTATCAGCACAATGTTCCATGACCCCTGACATCACAATGTTCCATAACCCCTGTCATCAAAATGCTCCATGACCCTTTTCATCCCAAAGCTCCATGACCCCTGGCATCACAATGTTCTATAACCCCTGGCATCAAAATGTTCCATTACACTTTTCATCAAATTGCTGCATGACCCTGTCATCAAAATGCTCCCTGCCCTTCTCATCACAATGCACCACACACTTGTCATCAAAATGCTCCATGACCTTTGTCATCACAAAGCTCCATGACCCTTGGCATCACAATGCTCCATGTCATTGTCATCACAATGCTCCATGAACCCTCTCATCACATTGCTCCATGTCCTTGTCATCACAAAGCTCCATGACATTTGTCATCACAATGCTCGATGCCATTCTCATCACAATGCTCCATGCCCTTGTCATTACAATCCTCCATGACCCATGTATCACAGTGTACCGTGCCCTTGTCATGACAAACCGCCATGCCCACTCTCATCACAGTAATCCATGAAACATTTCAGATCAATGCTCAATGCCCTCCTCATCACAATGCTCCGTTACCTCTGTCGTAACAATGCTCCATGACACCTGCCATCATAATATTCCACGGCCTTGTCATCACAAGGCTCCATGACCCTTGTCATCACAATGCTCCAAGATCCATGTAATCACAATGCTCCATGCCCTTTTCATCACAAAGCTCCATGACGCATGTCATCAGAATGTTCCATGGTCTTCTCCTCACAATGCTCCATGCCCTTGTCATCACAATGCTCGAAGACTCCAGTAATCACAATGTTCCATTCCCTTTTTCATCAGAATGCTCCATTAGAATTGTCATCACAAGTCTCCATGGACATCTCCTCACAATGCTCCAAGACCTTGTCATCACCATGCTCCATTCCCTTGTCATCACAATGCTCCATGACCCCTGTCACCACAATACTCCATGCCCTTTTCATAACAATGCTCCATGACCTTTGTCATCACAATTCTCAATACACTTGTCATCACAATGCTTCCTGACACTTGTCGTCAGAATGCTCCTTTAACCCTGTCACGAAAAGGCTCCATGCCTTTTTCATCACAAAGCCCCATGCCCTTTTCATCCCAATGCTCCATGCCATTGTCATCAAAATACTCCACAAGCTTGTCATCAGAATGCTCCATGACCCTTGTCATCACAATTCTCCATCACTTGTCAGCACAATGCTCCCTGACACTTGTCATCACAATGCTCCAAGCCATTGTCATCACAATGCTCCATTACCTTTGTGATCAGAATCCTCAATGGAAGTTTGCATCACAATGCTCGATGCCATTGTCATCACAATGGGCCATTACATATGTCATCACAATGCTCCCTGACACCTCTCTTTACAATACTGCATTACCTGGTCATCACAATGCTCCCTGCCGTTCTCATCACAATGCACCACACCCTTGTCATCAAAATGCTCCATGACCTTTGTCATCACAAAGCTCCATGACCCTTGGCATCACAATGCTCCATGTCATTGTCATCACAATGCTCCATGAACCCTCTCATCACATTGCTCCATGCCCTTGTCATCACAAAGCTCCATGGCACTTGTCATCACAATGCTCGATGCCCTTCTCATCACAATGCTCCATGCCCTTGTCATTACAATCCTCCATGACCCATGTATCACAGTGTACCGTGCCCTTGTCATCACAATGTGCCACGCCCACTCTCATCACAATAATCCATGAAATATTTCAGACCAATGCTCAATGCACTTCTCATCACAATGCTCCATTACCTCTGTCATAACAAGCTCCATGACCCCTGCCATCACAATGTTCCACGGCCTTGTCATCACAAGGCTCCAGGACCCTTGTCAGCACAATGCTCCAAGACCCATGTAATCACAATGCTCCATGCCCTTGTCATCACAAAGCTCCATGACGCATGTCATCACAATGTTCCATGGCCTTCGCCTCACAATGCACCATGCCCTTGTCATCACAATGTTTCAAGACCCCCGTAATCACAATGCTCCATGCCCCTTTTCATAAGAATGCTCCATTAGACTTGTCATCACAAGTCTCCATGGTCATCTCATCACAATGCTCCAAGACCTTGTCATCAACATGCTCCATTCCCTTGTCATCACAATGCTCCATGACCCCTGTCATCACAATACTCCATGCACATTTTTAGCCCAATGGTCCATGACCCTTGTCATCACAATGATCCATGTCCTTGTCATCACAATGCTCCATGCACTTGTCAGCACAATGCTCCCTGATCCTTGTCATCACAATGCTCCAAACCATTGTCACCACAATGCTCCATTACCTTTGTCATCAGAATCCTCCATGACACTTGGCATCACAATGTTCCATGCCATTGTCATCACAATGCTCCATGACCCCAGTCATCACAATGCTCCGTGACTACAGTCATCACAATGCTTCATAACGTTTGTCATCACAACAATCCATGCCCGCGTCATCACAAGGCTCTGTGACCTTTGTAACCACAATGCTCCATGAACATTTCATCACAATGCTCCGTGACCCTTGTCATCACAATGCTCCATGCCTTTGTCAGAACAATGCTCCATGACCCTTGTCATCAAATTGTGCCATGCGCTTTTCACCACAATGATCCACAACCTTGTCATCGCTATGCTCCATAAACCTTGTAATCACAATGCTCCATGCACTTCTCATCCAAATACTCTCTCACATGAGATATCACAATGTTCCATCACTAGTCATCACAATCCTCCCTCACCCCTGTTATCACAATGTTCCATGACCCCTGTCATCACAATGCTACATCCCCTTATCAGCACAATGTTCCATGACCCCTGACATCACAATGTTCCATAACCCCTGTCATCAAAATGCTCCATGACCCTTTTCATCCCAAAGCTCCATGACCCCTGGCATCACAATGTTCTATAACCCCTGGCATCAAAATGTTCCATTACACTTTTCATCAAATTGCTGCATGACCCTGTCATCAAAATGCTCCCTGCCCTTCTCATCACAATGCACCACACACTTGTCATCAAAATGCTCCATGACCTCTGTCATCACAAAGCTCCATGACCCTTGGCATCACAATGCTCCATGTCATTGTCATCACAATGCTCCATGAACCGTCTCATCACATTGCTCCATGTCCTTGTCATCACAAAGCTCCATGACACTTGTCATCACAATGCTCGATGCCATTCTCATCACAATGCTCCATGACCTTGTCATTACAATACTCCATGACCCATGAATCACAGTGTACCGTGCCCTTGTCATGACAAACCGCCCTGCCCACTCTCATCACAGTAATCCATGAAACATTTCAGATTAATGCTCAATGCCCTGCTCATCACAATGCTCCGTTACCTCTGTCGTAACAATGCTCCATGACACCTGCCATCATAATATTCCACGGCCTTGTCATCACAAGGCTCCATGACCCTTGTCATCACAATGCTCCAAGATCCATGTAATCACAATGCTCCATGCCCTTGTCATCACAAAGCTCCATGACGCATGTCATCAGAATGTTCCATGGTCTTCTCCTCACAATGCTCCATGCCTTTGTCATCACAATGCTCGAAGACTCCAGTAATCACAATGTTCCATTCCCTTTTTCATCAGAATGCTCCATTAGATTTGTCATCACAAGTCTCCATGGTCATCTCCTCACAATGCTCCAAGACCTTGTCATCACCATGCTCCATTCCCTTGTCATCACAATGCTCCATGACCCCTGTCATCACAATACTCCATGAACATTTTCAGCCCAATTCTCTATGACCTTCTCATCACAATGCTCCATGACCAATATCATCACAGTGCTCCATGACCACTGTCATCACAACACTCCATGACACCTGACAACACAATGATCCGGGACACGTCATCACAATGCTCCAAAACCCCTGTAATCACAATGCTCCATGACCCCTGTCATCACAATACTCCATGAACATTTTCAGCCCAATGCTCCATGACCCTTGTCATCACAATGATCCATGCCCATGTTATCCCAATGTTCCATGACCCATGTATTCACAATGCACCATGACGCTTGTCATCACAGTGCTCCATGACACCTGTCATCACAATGCTCCATGCCTTTGTCAGCAAAATGCTACATGACCTTGTCATTACAATGCTCTATGCACTTGTCATCACAATACTCCATTTCCATTGTCATCACAATCCTCCATGAACTTTGGGATCACATTGCTTCATGCCCTTGTCATCACAATGCTCCATGCTCCTTGAAATCAAAATGATCCATGACCTCTGTCATCACAATGCTCCAAACCCTTGTGATCACAATGTTCCATAACACTTGTCCTCACAACGCTCCATGATGCCTGTCATCACAATAATCCATGCCCTTTTCATCACAATGCTCCATGAACTTTGTCATCACAATTCTCAATACACTTGTCATCACAATGCTCCCTGACACTTGTCGTCAGAATGCTCCTTGTACCCTGTCACGAAAAGGCTCCATGCCTTTTTCATCACAAAGCCCCATGCCCTTTTCATCCCAATGCTCCATGCCATTGTCATCAAAATACTCCACAAGCTTGTCATCAGAATGCTCCATGACCCTTGTCATCACAATTCTCCATGCACTTGTCAGCACAATGCTCCCTGACACTTGTCATCACAATGCTCCAAGCCATTGTTATCACAATGCTCCATTACCTTTGTGCTCAGAATCCTCAATGGAAGTTTGCATCACAATGCTCCATGCCATTGTCATCAAAATGGGCCATTACATATGTCATCACAATGCTCCCTGACACCTATCTTCACAATACTGCATGACCTTTGTCATCACAAAGCTCCATGACCCTTGGCATCACAATGCTCCATGTCATTGTCATCACAATGCTCCATGAACCCTCTCATCACATTGCTCCATGCCCTTGTCATCACAAAGCTCCATGGCACTTTTCATCACAATGCTCGATGCCCTTCTCATCACAATGCTCCATGCCCTTGTCATTACAATCCTCCATGAACCATGTATCACAGTGTACCGTGCCCTTGTCATCACAATGCGCCATGCCCACTCTCATCACAATAATCCATGAAATATTTCAGACCAATGCTCAATGCACTTCTCATCACAATGCTCCATTACCTCTGTCATAACAAGCTCCATGACCCCTGCCATCACAATGTTCCACGGCCTTGTCATCACAAGGCTCCAGCACCCTTGTCAGCACAATGCTCCAAGACCCATGTAATCACAATGCTCCATGCCCTTGTCATCACAAAGCTCCATGACGCATGTCATCACAATGTTCCATGGCCTTCGCCTCACAATGCTCCATGCCCTTGTCATCACAATGCTTCAAGACCCCCGTAATCACAATGCTCCATGCCCCTTTTCATAAGAATGCTCCATTAGACTTGTCATCACAACTCTCCATGGTCATCTCATCACAATGCTCCAAGACCTTGTCATCAACATGCTCCATTCCCTTGTCATCACAATGCTCCATGACCCCTGTCATCACAATACTCCATGCACATTTTTAGCCCAATGCTCCATGACCCTTGTCATCACAATGATCCATGCCCTTGTCATCACAATGCTCCATGCACTTGTCAGCACAATGCTCCCTGATCCTTGTCATCACAATGCTCCAAACCATTGTCACCACAATGCTCCATTACCTTTGTCATCAGAATCCTCCATGACACTTGGCATCACAATGCTCCATGCCATTGTCATCACAATGCTCCATGACCCCTGTCATCACAATGCTCCGTGACTACAGTCATCACAATGTTTCATAACGTTTGTCATCACAACAATCCATGCCCACGTCATCACAAGGCTCTGTGACCTTTGTAACCACAATGCTCCATGAACTTTTCATCACAATGCTCCGTGACCCTTGTCATCACAATGCTCCATGCCTTTGTCAGAACAATGCTCCATGACCCTTGTCATCAAATTGTGCCATGCGCTTTTCACCACAATGATCCACAACCTTGTCATCGCTATGCTCCATAAACCTTGTAATCACAATGCTCCATGCACTTCTCATCCAAATACTGTCTCACATGAGATATCACAATGTTCCATCACTAGTCATCACAATCCTCCCTCACCCCTGTTATCACAATGTTCCATGACCCCTGTCATCACAATGCTACATCCCCTTATCAGCACAATGTTCCATGACCCCTGACATCACAATGTTCCATAACCCCTGTCATCAAAATGCTCCATGACCCTTTTCATCCCAAAGCTCCATGAGCCCTGGCATCACAATGTTCTATAACCCCTGGCATCAAAATGTTCCATTACACTTTTCATCAAATTGCTGCATGACCCTGTCATCAAAATGCTCCCTGACCTTCTCATCACAATGCACAATGCCCTTGCCATCAAAATGCTCCATGACCTTTGTCATCACAAAGCTCCATGACCCTTGGCATCACAATGCTCCATGACATTGTCATCACAATGGGCCATTACATATGTCATCACAATGCTCCCTGACACCTATCTTCACAATACTGCATGACCTTTGTCATCACAAAGCTCCATGACCCTTGGCATCACAATGCTCCATGTCATTGTCATCACAATGCTCCATGAACCCTCTCATCACATTGCTCCATGCCCTTGTCATCACAAAGCTCCATGGCACTTGTCATCACAATGCTCGATGCCCTTCTCATCACAATGCTCCATGCCCTTGTCATTACAATCCTCCATGACCCATGTATCACAGTGTACCATGCCCTTGTCATCACAATGTGCCATGCCCACTCTCATCACAATAATCCATGAAATATTTCAGACCAATGCTCAATGCACTTCTCATCACAATGCTCCATTACCTCTGTCATAACAAGCTCCATGACCCCTGCCATCACAATGTTCCACGGCCTTGTCATCACAAGGCTCCAGCACCCTTGTCAGCACAATGCTCCAAGACCCATGTAATCACAATGCTCCATGCCCTTGTCATCACAAAGCTCCATGACGCATGTCATCACAATGTTCCATGGCCTTCGCCTCACAATGCTCCATGCCCTTGTCATCACAATGCTTCAAGACCCCCGTAATCACAATGCTCCATGCCCCTTTTCATAAGAATGCTCCATTAGACTTGTCATCACAAGTCTCCATGGTCATCTCATCACAATGCTCCAAGACCTTGTCATCAACATGCTCCATTCCCTTGTCATCACAATGCTCCATAACCCCTGTCATCACAATACTCCATGCACATTTTTAGACCAATGCTCCATGACCCTTGTCATCACAATGATCCATGCCCTTGTCATCACAATGCTCCATGCACTTGTCAGCACAATGCTCCCTGATCCTTGTCATCACAATGCTCCAAACCATTGTCACCACAATGCTCCATTACCTTTGTCATCAGAATCCTCCATGACACTTGGCATCACAATGCTCCATGCCATTGTCATCACAATGCTCCATGACCCCTGTCATCACAATGCTCCGTGACTACAGTCATCACAATGCTTCATAACGTTTGTCATCACAACAATCCATGCCCGCGTCATCACAAGGCTCTGTGACCTTTGTAACCACAATGCTCCATGAACTTTTCATCACAATGCTCCGTGACCCTTGTCATCACAATGCTCCATGCCTTTGTCAGAACAATGCTCCATGACCCTTGTCATCAAATTGTGCCATGCGCTTTTCACCACAATGATCCACAACCTTGTCATCGCTATGCTCCATAAACCTTGTAATCACAATGCTCCATGCACTTCTCATCCAAATACTGTCTCACATGAGATATCACAATGTTCCATCACTAGTCATCACAATCCTCCCTCACCCCTGTTATCACAATGTTCCATGACCCCTGTCATCACAATGCTACATCACCATATCAGCACAATGTTCCATGACCCCTGACATCACAATGTTCCATAACACCTGTCATCAAAATGCTCCATGACCCTTTTCATCCCAAAGCTCCATGACCCCTGGCATCACAATGTTCTATAACCCCTGGCATCAAAATGTTCCATTACACTTTTCATCAAATTGCTGCATGACCCTGTCATCAAAATGCTCCCTGCCCTTCTCATCACAATGCACCACACACTTGTCATCAAAATGCTCCATGACCTTTGTCATCACAAAGCTCCATGACCCTTGGCATCACAATGCTCCATGTCATTGTCATCACAATGCTCCATGAACCCTCTCATCACATTGCTCCATGTCCTTGTCATCACAAAGCTCCATGACATTTGTCATCACAATGCTCGATGCCATTCTCATCACAATGCTCCATGCCCTTGTCATTACAATCCTCCATGACCCATGTATCACAGTGTACCGTGCCCTTGTCATGACAAACCGCCATGCCCACTCTCATCACAGTAATCCATGAAATATTTCAGATCAATGCTCAATGCCCTTCTCATCACAATGCTCCGTTACCTCTGTCGTAACAATGCTCCATGACACCTGCCATCATAATATTCCACGGCCTTGTCATCACAAGGCTCCATGACCCTTGTCATCACAATGCTCCAAGATCCATGTAATCACAATGCTCCATGCCCTTGTCATCACAAAGCTCCATGACGCATGTCATCAGAATGTTCCATGGTCTTCTCCTCACAATGCTCCATGCCCTTGTCATCACAATGCTCGAAGACTCCAGTAATCACAATGTTCCATTCCCTTTTTCATCAGAATGCTCCATTAGATTTGTCATCACAAGTCTCCATGGTCATCTCCTCACAATGCTCCAAGACCTTGTCATCACCATGCTCCATTCCCTTGTCATCACAATGCTCCATGACCCCTGTCACCACAATACTCCATGCCCTTTTCATCACAATGCTCCATGACCTTTGTCATCACAATTCTCAATACACTTGTCATCACAATGCTCCCTGACACTTGTCGTCAGAATGCTCCTTGAACCCTGTCACGAAAAGGCTCCATGCCTTTTTCATCACAAAGCCCCATGCCCTTTTCATTCCAATGCTCCATGCCATTGTCATCAAAATACTCCACAATCTTGTCATCAGAATGCTCCATGACCCTTGTCATGGCAATTCTCCATCACTTGTCAGCACAATGCTCCCTGACACTTGTCATCACAATGCTCCAAGCCATTGTCATCACAATGCTGCATTACCTTTGTGATCAGAATCCTCAATGGAAGTTTGCATCACAATGCTCGATGCCATTGTCATCACAATGTGCCATTACATATGTCATCACAATGCTCCCTGACACCTCTCTTTACAATACTGCATTACCTGGTCATCACAATGCTCCCTGCCGTTCTCATCACAATGCACCACACCCTTGTCATCAAAATGCTCCATGACCTTTGTCATCACAAAGCTCCATGACCCTTGGCATCACAATGCTCCATGTCATTGTCATCACAATGCTCCATGAACCCTCTCATCACATTGCTCCATGCCCTTGTCATCACAAAGCTCCATGGCACTTGTCATCACAATGCTCGATGCCCTTCTCATCACAATGCTCCATGCCCTTGTCATTACAATCCTCCATGACCCATGTATCACAGTGTACCGTGCCCTTGTCATCACAATGTGCCACGCCCACTCTCATCACAATAATCCATGAAATATTTCAGACCAATGTTCAATGCACTTCTCATCACAATGCTCCATTACCTCTGTCATAACAAGCTCCATGAACCCTGCCATCACAATGTTCCACGGCCTTGTCATCACAAGGCTCCAGGACCCTTGTCAGCACAATGCTCCAAGACCCATGTAATCACAATGCTCCATGCCCTTGTCATCACAAAGCTCCATGACGCATGTCATCACAATGTTCCATGGCCTTCGCCTCACAATGCTCCATGCCCTTGTCATCACAATGCTTCAAGACCCCCGTAATCACAATGCTCCATGCCCCTTTTCATAAGAATGCTCCATTAGACTTGTCATCACAAGTCTCCATGGTCATCTCATCTCAATGCTCCAAGACCTTGTCATCAACATGCTCCATTCCCTTGTCATCACAATGCTCCATGACCCCTGTCATCACAATACTCCATGCACATTTTTAGCCCAATGCTCCATGACCCTTGTCATCACAATGATCCATGTCCTTGTCATCACAATGCTCCATGCACTTGTCAGCACAATGCTCCCTGATCCTTGTCATCACAATGCTCCAAACCATTGTCACCACAATGCTCCATTACCTTTGTCATCAGAATCCTCCATGACACTTGGCATCACAATGCTCCATGCCATTGTCATCACAATGCTCCATGACCCCAGTCATCACAATGCTCCGTGACTACAGTCATCACAATGCTTCATAACGTTTGTCAACACAACAATCCATGCCCGCGTCATCACAAGGCTCTGTGACCTTTGTAACCACAATGCTCCATGAACATTTCATCACAATGCTCCGTGACCCTTGTCATCACAATGCTCCATGCCTTCGTCAGAACAATGCTCCATGACCCTTGTCATCAAATTGTGCCATGCGCTTTTCACCACAATGATCCACAACCTTGTCATCGCTATGCTCCATAAACCTTGTAATCACAATGCTCCATGCACTTCTCATCCAAATACTCTCTCACATGAGATATCACAATGTTCCATCACTAGTCATCACAATCCTCCCTCACCCCTGTTATCACAATGTTCCATGACCCCTGTCATCACAATGCTACATCCCCTTATCAGCACAATGTTCCATGACCCCTGACATCACAATGTTCCATAACCCCTGTCATCAAAATGCTCCATGACCCTTTTCATCCCAAAGCTCCATGAGCCCTGGCATCACAATGTTCTATAACCCCTGGCATCAAAATGTTCCATTACACTTTTCATCAAATTGCTGCATGACCCGGTCATCAAAATGCTTCCTGCCCTTCTCATCAAAATGCACCATGCACTGGTCATTAAAATGCTCCATTACATTTGTCATCACAATGTTCCAAGACCCTTTGCATCACAATTCTCCATGTCATTGTCATCACAATGCTCCATGAACCCTCTCATCACATTGCACCTTGCCCTTGTCATCACATAGCTCCATGACACTTGTCATCACAATGCTCGATGCCCTTCTCATCACAATGCTCCATGCCCTTTTCATTACAGTCCTGCATGACCCATGTATCACAGTGTTCTGTGCCCTTGTCATCACAATGCTCCATGCCCACTCTCATCAAAATAATCTATGAAACATTTCAGACATAAGTTCCATACCCTTCTCATCACAATGCTCCATTACCCCTGTCATAACAATGCACCATGACCCCTGCCATCATAATATTCCACGGCCTAGTCATCACAAGATTCCATGATACTTCTCATCACAATGCTCAAGACCCCGGAAATCACAATGCTCCATGCCCTTTTCATCACAAAGCTCCATGACGCATGTCATCAGAATGTTCCATGGGATTCTCATCAAATTGCTCCATGCCCTTGTCAACACAATGCTTCAAGACCCTTGTAATCACAATGTTCCATGCCCCTTTTCATCTCAATGCTCCAAGAACCCTGTCATCACAATGCACCATGCCCATCATCATAATGCTTCAGGCTATTTTCAGCACAATGAAATCAAAATTATCCATGACCTCTATCATCACAATGCTCCATGACCCCAGTCATCACAATACTCCATGAAAGTTTTCAGCCCCATGCTCCATGACACTTGTTATCACAATGATCCATGCCCTTGTCATCACAATGCTCCATGACCCCTGTATTCACAATGCTCCGTGACGCTTGTCATCACAGTGCTCCATGTCACCTGTCATCACAATGCTCCATGCTTTTGTCAGCAAAATACTACATGACCTTGTCATTACAATGCTCTATGCGCTTGTCATCACAGTACTCCATTACCATTGTCATCAAAATCCTCCATGAACATTGGGATCTCTTTGCTTCATTCCCTTTGTCATCACAATCCTCCATGCTCCTTGAAATCAAAATGATTCATGACCTCTGTCATCACAGTGCTCCAAAACCTTGTGATCACAATGTTCCATAACCCTTGTCATCACAACGCTCCATGATGCCTTTTTCATCAGTATTCTTTATGCCGTTTTCATCACAATGCTCCATGCCATTGTCATCAAAATACTCCACAAGCTTTTCATCAGAATGCTCCATGACGCTTGTCATCACAATTCTCCATGCACTTGTCAGCACAATGCTCCCTGACTCTTGTCATCACAATGCTCCATGTGCTTGTCAGGACAATTCTCCATGACACATGTCATCACAATGCACCATAGGCTTGTCATTACAGTGCTCCACAATCTCGTCATCATAATTCTCCATAAAACTTCTCATCACAGTGCTCCATGCACTTCTCATCAAAATGATCTCTCACCCCTGATATTACAAAGTTACATCACTATTCGTCACTATACACCCTCACACCTGTCATCACAATGTTCCATGACTCCTGTCATCACAATGCTACATGCACTTATCATCACAATGTTCGATGACCTCTGACATCACATTATTCCAATACCCCTGTCATCAAAATGCTCCATGACCCTTTTCATCAAAATGCTCTATGACTCCTGACATCACAATGTTCCATAACACATGTCATCAAAATGTTCCATGACACTTTTCATCAAATTGCTCAATGACCCTGTCATCACACTGCTCCCGGCCCTTCTCATCA
The DNA here is from genome assembly GCF_025265405.1 of Mesoplodon densirostris. Lineage (NCBI taxonomy): Eukaryota > Metazoa > Chordata > Mammalia > Artiodactyla > Ziphiidae > Mesoplodon > Mesoplodon densirostris. The sequence goes on along the minus strand of NW_026778195.1, from coordinate 6,760,734 downwards.
CAATGCACAACGCCCTTGTCATCAAAATGCTCCATGATATTTGTCATCACAAAGATCCATTACCCTTGGCATCACAATGCTCCATGTCATTGTCATCACAGTGCTCCATGAACGCTCTCATCACATTGGTCCATGCCCTTGTCATCACAAAGCTCCATAACACATGTCATCAGAATGCTCCATGGCTTCTCATCATAATGCTCTATGCCCTTGCCATCACAATGCTCCATTACCCCTGTCATAACAATGCTCCATGACCCTTCTCATCACAATGCTCCAAGACCCCTGTAATCACAATGCTCCATGCCCCTTTTCATCTCAATGATCCATGAACCCTGTCATCACAATTCACCATGCCCATCATCATAATGCTTCATGCTATTGTCATCACTATGAAATCAAAATGCTCCATGAACTCTGTCATAAGAATGCTCCAAACCCTTGTGATCACAATATTCCATAACACTTGTCATCACAATGCCCCAAGATACTCGTCATCACAATTATCCGTGGTCTTCTCATCACAATGCTCCATGAACTTTGTCATCACAATGCTCAATACCCTCGTCATCAAAATGCTCCCTGACACTTGTTATCTGTATGCTCCTTGAATCCTGTCATGAGAAGGCTCCATGGATTTTTCATCACAATGATCCATGCCCTTTTCATCACAGTGCTCCAAGACCCCTGTAATCACAATGTTCCATGCCCTTTTCATCACAAAGCTAAATGACGCATGCCATTAGAATGCTCCTTGGCCTTCTCCTCACAAATCTCCATTCCCTTGTCAGCACAGTCTTCCAAGACCCCTATAATCTCAGTGGTACATGCCCCTTTTCATCAGTATGCTCCATGAGATTTGTCATCACAAGGCACCATGGTTTTCTTATCACAATGCTCAAGAACATTGTCATTACAATGCTTCACGACCTTGTCATGAAAATTCTCAATGGCCCTTGTCATCATAATGCTCCAGTCCCTTGTCATCACAATGCTCCATTATATTTGTCATCAAAATCCTCCATTACATTTGGCATCACAATGCTACATGCCATTGTCATCGAAATGGACCGTGACATATGTCATCAAAATGCTCCCTGACACCTTTCTTCAAAATACTCCATGTACTATTTATCACAATGCTCCATGCCCCTGTCATCACAATGCTCCATGCCCTTGTCATCACAATGCTCCATGACCCCTGTCATCACAATGCTCCGTGACTCTAGTCATCACAATGCTTCATAGTATTTGTCATCACAATGGTCCATGCCCGCGTCCTCACAAGGCTCTGTGTCCTTTTTAACCACAATGCTCCATGAACTTTTCATCACAATTCTCCGTGACCCTTATCATCACAATGCTCCATGACCCTTGTCATTACAATGTGCCACCTGCTTTTCATCCCATCGGTCCTCAAATTTGTCATCGCAATGCTCCATGACCACTGTCATCACAACACTCCATGACACCTGACAACACAATGATCCAGGACTCTTGTCATCACAAAGCTCCATTCCCTTGTCGTCACAATGCTACATGACACCTGTCATCACAAGTCTCTATGAACATTTTCAGCCCCGTGCTCCATGACCCTTGTCATCACAATGATCCATGCCCTTGTCATCCCAATGCTCCATGACCCCAGTATTCACAATGCTCCTTGACGCTTGTCCTCACAGTGCTCCATGACACATGACATCACAATGCTCCATGCCTTTGTCTGCAAAATGCTACATGACCTTGTCATTACAATGCTCTATGCACTTGTCATCACAATACTCCATTTCCATTGTCATCACAATCCTCCATGAACTTTGGGATCACATTGCTTCATGCCCTTGTCATCACAATGCTCCATGCTCCTTGAAATCAAAATGATCCATGACATCTGTCATCACAATGCTCCAAACCCTTGTGATCACAATGTTCCATAACACTTGTCATCACAACGCTCCATGCTGCCTGTCACCACAATACTCCATGCTCTTTTCATCGCAATGCTCTGTGACCATTGTCACCACAATTATCAATACACTTGTCATCACAATGCTCCCTGACACTTGTCATCAGAATGCTCCTTGAACCCTGTCACGAAAAGGCTCCATGCCTTTTTCATCACAATGCCCCATGCCATTTTCATCACAATGCTCCATGCCATTGTCATCAAAATACTCCACAAGCTTGTAATCAGAATGCTCCATGACCCTTGTCATCACAATTCTCCATGCACTTGTCAGCACAATGCTCCCTGACCCTTGTCATCACAATGCTCCAAGCCATTGTCATCACAATGCTCCATTACCTTTGTCATCAGAATCCTCCCTGACACTTGGCATCACAGTGCTGCATGCAATCCTCATCACAATGGGCCATTACATATGTGATCACAATGCTCCCTGTCACCTGTCTTCAGAATACGGCATGACCTGGTCATCACAATGCTCCATGCCCTTGTCATCACAGTGTGCCATTCCAACTCTCATCGCAATACTCCATGAAAGTTATTAGACCAATGTTCCATGCCCTTGTTATCAGAATGCTCCATGACCCCTGTCATCACAATGCTCCGTGACTCCAGTCATCACAATGCTTCATGACCTTTGTCATCACAATGGTCCATGCCCTCGTCATCAACAGTCTCTGTTACCTTTTTAACCAAAATGCTCCATGAACTTTTCATCACAATGCTCTTTGACCCTTGTAATCACAATACTCTATGCCTTTCTCAGCACAATGCTCCATGACCCTTGTCATCACAATGCTCCATGCGCTTGTCAGCACAATGCTCCATGACACATGTCATCACAATGCACCATGCGCTTGTCATCACAGTGCTCCACAACATTTTCATCACAATGCTCCATAAAATTTGTCATCACAATGCTCCATGCACTTCTCATCAAAATGCTCTCTCACCACTGATATCACAATGCTACATCACTATTTGTCACAATACTCCCTCACCCCTGTCATCACAATGTTCCATGACTCCTGTCATCACAATGCTACATGCACTTATCATCACAATGTTCGATGATCCCTGAAATCACAATGTTCCATAACACCTGTCATCAAAATGTTCCATGACACTTTTCATCAAATTGCTCCATGACCCTGTCATCAGAATGCTCCCTGCCCTTCTCATCACAATGCACAACACCCTTGCCATCAAAATGCTCCATGACCTTTGTCATCACAAAGATCCATGACCCTTGGCATCACAGTTCTCCATGTCATTGTCATCACAATGCTCCATGAACGATCTCATCACATTGCTCCATGCCCTTGTCTTCACATAGCTCCATGACACATGTCATCAAAATGCTCCATGGCCTTCTCATCACAATGCTCCATTCCCTTGCCATCACAATGCTCCATTACCACTCTCATAACAATGCTCCATGACCACGGCCATCACGATGTTCCATGGCCTTGTCATCACAAGGCTCCATGACCCTTCTCATCACAATGCTCCAAGAACACTGTAATCACAATACTCTATGCCCCTTTACATCTCAATGATCCATGTACCCTGTCATCACAATGCACTATGCCCATCATCATAATGCTTCATGCTATTGTCATCACAACGAAATCAAAATGTTCCATGACCTCTGTCATAACAATGCTCCAAACCCTTGTGATCACAATATTCCATAACACTTGTCATCACAATGCCCCAGGATGCTCGTCATCACAATTATCCATGGTCTTCTCATCACAATGCTCCATGACCTTCGTCATCACAATGCTCAATACACTTGTCATCAACATGCTCCCTGATACTTGTTGTCTGTATGCTCCTTGAACCCTGTCATGACAAGGCTCCATGCCTTTTTCATCACAATGATCCATGCCCTTTTCATCACAATGCTCCAAGTCCCATGTAATCACAATGGTCCATGCCATTGTCATCACAAAGCTCAATGACGCATGCCATCAGAATGTTCCTTGGTCTTCTCCTCACAATGCTCCATGCCCTTGTCTTCACAATGTTCCAAGACCCCTGTAATCACAATGCTCCATTCCCCTTTTAATCAGTATGCTCCATTCCCCTTTTAATCAGTATGCTCCATGGTTTTGTCATCACAATGCTCCAGGACCTTGTCATCACAATGCTTCACGACCTTGTCATCAAAATTTTCAATGGCCCTTGTCATCATAATGCTCCAAACCCTAATCATCACAATGCTCCATTATATTTGTCATCACAATCCTCCATTACATTTGGTATCACAAAGCTCCATGCCATCGTCATCGCCATGGACCATGACATATGTCATCACAATGCTCCCTGACACCTGTCTTCACAATACTCCATGACCTTATCATCACAATGCTCCATGCCCTTGTCATCACAATGCACCATGCCCACTCTCATCACAATAATCTATGAAACTTGTCAGACCAATGCTCCATGCCACTGTCATCACAATGCTCCATGCCCTTGTCATCACAATGCTCCATGACCCCTGTCATCACAATGCTCCGTGACTCCAGTCATCACAGTGCTTCATAACGTTTGTCATCACAATGGTCCATGCCCGCGTCATCACAAGGCTCTGTGACCTTTGTAACCACAATGCTCCATGAAATTTTCATCACAATTCTCTGAGAAACTTGTCATCACAATGCTCCATGTCTTTGTCAGAACAATGCTCCATGACAATTGTCATCACAATGTGCCACGCGCATTTCATCACAACGTTCCAAACTTTGTCATTGCAATGCTCCATAAACCTTGTAATAACAATGGTCCATGCACTTCTCATCAAAATGCTCTCTCACCAGAGATATCACAATGTTCCACCACTAGTCATCACAATACACCCTCATCCTTGTAACCACAATATTCCATGACACTGTCATCACAATGCTACATCCCCTTATCATCACAATGTTCCATGACCTCTGCCATCACAATGTTCCATAAGCCCTGTCATCAAAATGCTCCATGAACCTTTCCATCCCAAAGCTCCAAGACCCCTGACATCAAAATGTTCTATAACACCTGCCATCAAAATGTTCCATTACACTTTATATCAAATTGCTGCATGACCCGGTCATCAAAATGCTCCCTGCCCTTCTCATCAAAATGCTCCATGACTTGTCATCACAAAGTTCCAAGACCCTTGGCATCACAATGCTCCATGTCATTGTCATCACAATGCTCCATGAACCCTCTCATCACATTGCTCCATGCCCTTGTCATCACACAGCTCCATGACACTTGTCATCACAATGCTCGATGCCCTTCTCATCACAATGCTCCATGCCCTTGTCATTACAGTCCTGCTTGACCCATGTATCACAGTGTTCCGTGCCCTTGTCATCACAATGCTCCATGCCCACTCTCATCACAATAATCCATGAAACATTTCAGACCAAAGTTCAATACCCGTCTCATCACAGTGCTCCATTACCCCTGTCATAACAATGCACCATGACACCTGGCATCACAATGATCCACGGCCTAGTCATCACAAGGTTCCAAGATAATTCTCATCACAATGCTCAAGACCCCTGATACCACAATGCTCCATGCCCTTGTCATCACAAAGCTCCATGACGCATGTCATCAGAATGTTCCATGGCCTTCTCATAACAATGCTCCATGCCCATGTCATCACAATGCTCCAAGACCCTTGTCATCACAGTGCTCCATGCCACATTTCATCTCCATGCTCCATGAAATCTGTCATCACAATGCTCCGAGACCCTTGTAATCACAATGCTCCATGCCCCTTTTCATCTCAATGCTCCATGAACCCTGTCATCACAATGCACCATGCCCATCATCATAATGCTTCAGGCTATTGTCATCACAATGAAATCAATATTCTTCATGACCTCTGTCATCATAATGCTCCAAACCCTTGTGATCACAATGCTGCATAACACGTATCATCACAACACCCCATGACGCTCATCATCACAATTATCCATGGTCTTCTCATCACAATGCTCCATGATCTTTGTCATCACAATTCTCAATACACTTGTCATCACAATGCTCCCTGACACTTGTCGTCAGTATGCTCCTTGAAGCCTGTCATGACAAGTTTCCATGCATTTTTCATTACAATGATCCATGACCATTTCATCACAATGCTCCAAGGTCCCTGTAATCACAATGCTCCATGCCCTTGTCATCACAAAACTCCATGACACATGTCATCAGAATGCTCCATGGACTTCTCATCACAGTGCTCTATGCCCTAGTCATAACAATGCTCCAAGACCCCTGTAATCACAATGCTCCATGCCCCTTTTCATCAGAATGCTCCATGAGACTTGCCATCACATGTCTCCATGGTCTTCTCATCACAATGTTCCAGGACCTTGACATCACCATGATCCATTCCCTTGTCATCACAATGCTCCATGACCCCTGTCATCACAATAATCCATGAACATTTACAGCCCAATGTTCCACGACCTTCTCATCACAATGCTCCATGGCCAATATCATCACAATGCTCCATGACCACTGTCATCACAACACTCCATGACACCTGACAACACAATGATCCAGGACTCTTGTCATCACAATGCTCCATTAACTTGTCGTCACAATGCTACATGACACCTGTCATCACAACTCTCCATGAACATTTTCAGCCCAGTGCTCCATGACCCTTGTCATCACAATGATCCATGCCCTTGTCATCCCAATGCTCCATGACCCCTGTATTCACAGTGCTCCTTGACGCTTGTCATCACAGTGCTCCATGACACATGTCATCACAATGCTCCATGCCTTTGTCAGCAAACTGCTACATGACCTTGTCATTACAATGCTCTATGCACTTGTCATCACAATACTCCATTTCCATTGTCATCACAATCCTCCATGAACTTTGGGATCACATTGCTTCATGCCCTTGTCATCACAATGCTCCATGCTCCTTGAAATCAAAATGATCCATGACCTCTGTCATCACAATGCTCCAAACCCTTGTGATCACAATGTTCCATAACACTTGTCATCACAACGCTCCATGATGCCTGTCATCACAATACTCCATGCCCTTTTCATCACAATGCTCCATGACATTTGTCACCACAATTCTCAATACACTTGTCATCACAATGCTCCCTGACACTTGTCATCAGAATGCTCCTTGAACCCTGTCACGAAAAGGCTCCATTCCTTTTTCATCACAATGCCCCATGCCATTTTCATCACAATGCTCCATGCCATTGTCATCAAAATACTCCACAAGCTTGTCATCAGAATGCTCCATGACCCTTGTCATCACAATTCTCCATGCACTTGTCAGCACAATGCTCCCTGACCCTTGTCATCACAATGCTCCAAGCCATTGTCATCACAATGCTCCATTACCTTTGTCATCAGAATCCTCCCTGACACTTGGCATCACAATGCTCCATGCAATCCTCATCACAATGGGCCATTACATATGTGATCACAATGCTCCCTGACACCTGTCTTCACAATACGGCATGACCTGGTCATCACAATGCTCCATGCCCTTGTCATCACAGTGTGCCATTACAACTCTCATCGCAATACTCCATGAAAGTTATTAGACCAATGTTCCATGCCCTTGTCATCACAATGCTCCATGCCCTTGTTATCACAATGCTCCATGACCCCTGTCATCACAGAGCTCCGTGACTCCAGTCATCACAATGCTTCATGACCTTTGTCATCACAATGGTCCATGCACTCGTCATCAACAGTCTCTGTGACCTATTTAACCACAATGCTCCATGAACTTTTCATCACAATGCTCTTTGACCCTTGTCATCACAATGCTCTATGCCTTTCTCAGCACAATGCTCCATGACCCTTGTCATCACAATGCTCCATGCGCTTGTCAGCACAATGCTCCATGACACATGTCATCACAATGCACCATGCGCTTGTCATCACAGTGCTCCACAACATTGTCATCACAATGCTCCATAAAATTTGTCATCACAATGCTCCATGCACTTCTCATCAAAATGCTCTCTCACCACTGATATCACAATGCTACATCACTATTTGTCACAATACTCCCTCACCCCTGTCATCACAATGTTCCATGACTCCTGTCATCACAATGCTACATGCACTTATCATCACAATGTTCGATGATCCCTGAAATCACAATGTTCCATAACACCTGTCATCAAAATATTCCATGACACTTTTCATCAAATTGCTCCATGACCCTGTCATCAGAAAGCTCCCTGCCCTTCTCATCACAATGCACAACGCCCTTGCCATCAAAATGCTCCATGACCTTTGTCATCACAAAGATCCATGACCCTTGGCATCACAGTGCTCCATGTCATTGTCATCACAATGCTCCATGAACGATCTCATCACATTGCTCCATGCCCTTGTCTTCACATAGCTCCATGACACATGTCATCAGAATGCTCCATGGCCTTCTCATCACAATGCTCCATGCCCTTGCCATCACAATGCTCCATTACCCCTGACATAACAATGCTCCATGACCCCTGCCAACACGATGTTCCATGGCCTTGTCATCACAAGGCTCCATGACCCTTCTCATCACAATGCTCCAAGAACACTGTAATCACAATGTTCTATGCCCATTTTCATCTCAATGATCCATGAACCCTGTCATCACAATGCACTATGCCCATCATCATAATGCTTCATGCTATTGTCATAACAACGAAATCAAAATGTTCCATGACCTCTGTCATAACAATGCTCCAAACCCTTGTGATCACAATATTCCATAACTCTTGTCATCACAATGCCCCAGGATGCTCGTCATCACAATTATGCATGGTCTTCTCATCAAAATGCTCCATTACCTTCGTCATCACAATGCTCAATACACTTGTCATCAACATGCTCCCTGACACTTGTTGTCTGTATGCTCCTTGAACTTTGTCATGACAAGGCTCCATGCCTTTTACTTCACAATGATCCATGCCCTTTTCATCACAATGCTCCAAGTCCCATGTAATCACAATGGTCCATGCCATTGTCATCACAAAGCTCAATGACGCATGCCATCAGAATGCTCCTTGGTCTTCTCCTCACAATGCTCCATGCCCTTATCTTCACAATGTTCCAAGACCCCTGTAATCACAATGCTTCATTCCCATTTTAATCAGTATGCTCCATGAGACTTGTCATCACAAGGCTCCATGGTTTTGTCATCACAATGCTCCAGGACCTTGTCATCACAATGCTTCACGACCTTGTCATCAAAATTTTCAATGGCCCTTGTCATCATAATGCTCCAAACCCTAGTCATCACAATGCTCCATTATATTTGTCATCACAATCCTCCATTACATTTGGTATCACAAAGCTCCATGCCATTGTCATCGCCATGGACCATGACATATGTCATCACAATGCTCCCTGACACCTGTCTTCACAATACTCCATGACCTTATCATCACAATGCTCCATGCCCTTGTCATCACAATGCACCATTCCCAATCTTATCACAATAATCTATGAAACATGTCAGACCAATGATCCATGCCACTGTCATCACAATGCTCCATGCCCTTGTCATCACAATGCTCCATGACCCCTGTCATCACAATGCTCCGTGACTCCAGTCATCACAATGCTTCATAACGTTTGTCATCACAGTGGTCCATGGGCGTGTCATCACAAGGCTCTGTGACCTTTGTAACCACACTGCTCCATGAACTTTTCATCATAATTTTCTGAGAAACTTGTCATCACAATGCTCCATGTCTTTGTCAGAACAATGCTCCATGACCGTTGTCATCACAATGTGCCACGCGCATTTCATCACAACGGTCCACAACCTTGTCATTGCAATGCTCCATAAACCTTGTAATCACAATGATCCATGCACTTCTCATCAAAATGCTCTCTCACCAGAGATATCACAATGTTCCATCACTAGTCATCTAAATACACCTTCATCCTTGTAACCACAATGTTCCATGACACTGTCATCACAATGCTACATCACCTTATCATCACAATGTTCCATGACCCCTGCCATCACAATGTTCCATAAGCCCTGTCATCAAAATGCTCCATGACCCATTCCATCCCAAAGCTCCAAGACCCCTGCCATCACAATATTCTATAACACCTGCCATCAAAATGTTCCATTACACTTTTTATCAAATTGCTGCATGACCCGGTCATCAAAATGCTCCCTGCGCTTCTCATCAAAATGCTCCATGACTTGTCATCACAAAGCTCCAAGACCCTTGGCATCACAATGCTCCATGTCATTGTCATCACAATGCTCCATGAAACCTCTCATCACATTGCTCCATGCCCTTGTCATCACACAGGTCCATGACACTTGTCATCACAATGCTCGATGCCCTTCTCATCACAATGCTCCATGCCCTTGTCATTACAGTCCTGCATGACCCATGTATCACAGTGTTCTGTGCCCTTGTCATCACAAAGCTCCATGACGCATGTCATCAGAATGTTCCATGGCCTTCTCATAACAATGCTCCATGCCCATGTCATCACAATGCTCCAAGACCCTTGTCATCACAGTGCTCCATGCCACATTTCATCTCCATGCTCCATGAAATCTGTCATCACAATGCTCCGAGACCCTTGTAATCACAATGCTCCATGCCCCTTTTCATCTCAATGCTCCATGAACCCTGTCATCACAATGCACCATGCCCATCATCATAATGCTTCAGGCTATTGTCATCACAATGAAATCAATATTCTTCATGACCTCTGTCATCATAATGCTCCAAACCCTTGTGATCACAATGCTGCATAACACGTATCATCACAACACCCCATGACGCTCATCATCACAATTATCCATGGTCTTCTCATCACAATGCTCCATGATCTTTGTCATCACAATTCTCAATACACTTGTCATCACAATGCTCCCTGACACTTGTCGTCAGTATGCTCCTTGAAGCCTGTCATGACAAGTTTCCATGCATTTTTCATTACAATGATCCATGACCATTTCATCACAATGCTCCAAGGTCCCTGTAATCACAATGCTCCATGCCCTTGTCATCACAAAACTCCATGACGCATGTCATCAGAATGCTCCATGGACTTCTCATCACAGTGCTCTATGCCCTAGTCATAACAATGCTCCAAGACCCCTGTAATCACAATGCTCCATGCCCCTTTTCATCAGAATGCTCCATGAGACTTGCCATCACATGTCTCCATGGTCTTCTCATCACAATGTTCCAGGACCTTGACATCACCATGATCCATTCCCTTGTCATCACAATGCTCCATGACCCCTGTCATCACAACAATCCATGAACATTTACAGCCCAATGTTCCACGACCTTCTCATCACAATGCTCCATGGCCAATATCATCACAATGCTCCATGACCACTGTCATCACAACACTCCATGACACCTGACAACACAATGATCCAGGACTCTTGTCATCACAATGCTCCATTAACTTGTCGTCACAATGCTACATGACACCTGTCATCACAACTCTCCATGAACATTTTCAGCCCAGTGCTCCATGACCCTTGTCATCACAATGATCCATGCCCTTGTCATCCCAATGCTCCATGACCCCTGTATTCACAGTGCTCCTTGACGCTTGTCATCACAGTGCTCCATGACACATGTCATCACAATGCTCCATGCCTTTGTCAGCAAACTGCTACATGACCTTGTCATTACAATGCTCTATGCACTTGTCATCACAATACTCCATTTCCATTGTCATCACAATCCTCCATGAACTTTGGGATCACATTGCTTCATGCCCTTGTCATCACAATGCTCCATGCTCCTTGAAATCAAAATGATCCATGACCTCTGTCATCACAATGCTCCAAACCCTTGTGATCACAATGTTCCATAACACTTGTCATCACAACGCTCCATGATGCCTGTCATCACAATACTCCATGCCCTTTTCATCACAATGCTCCATGACATTTGTCACCACAATTCTCAATACACTTGTCATCACAATGCTCCCTGACACTTGTCATCAGAATGCTCCTTGAACCCTGTCACGAAAAGGCTCCATTCCTTTTTCATCACAATGCCCCATGCCATTTTCATCACAATGCTCCATGCCATTGTCATCAAAATACTCCACAAGCTTGTCATCAGAATGCTCCATGACCCTTGTCATCACAATTCTCCATGCACTTGTCAGCACAATGCTCCCTGACCCTTGTCATCACAATGCTCCAAGCCATTGTCATCACAATGCTCCATTACCTTTGTCATCAGAATCCTCCCTGACACTTGGCATCACAATGCTCCATGCAATCCTCATCACAATGGGCCATTACATATGTGATCACAATGCTCCCTGACACCTGTCTTCACAATACGGCATGACCTGGTCATCACAATGCTCCATGCCCTTGTCATCACAGTGTGCCATTACAACTCTCATCGCAATACTCCATGAAAGTTATTAGACCAATGTTCCATGCCCTTGTCATCACAATGCTCCATGCCCTTGTTATCACAATGCTCCATGACCCCTGTCATCACAGAGCTCCGTGACTCCAGTCATCACAATGCTTCATGACCTTTGTCATCACAATGGTCCATGCACTCGTCATCAACAGTCTCTGTGACCTATTTAACCACAATGCTCCATGAACTTTTCATCACAATGCTCTTTGACCCTTGTCATCACAATGCTCTATGCCTTTCTCAGCACAATGCTCCATGACCCTTGTCATCACAATGCTCCATGCGCTTGTCAGCACAATGCTCCATGACACATGTCATCACAATGCACCATGCGCTTGTCATCACAGTGCTCCACAACATTGTCATCACAATGCTCCATAAAATTTGTCATCACAATGCTCCATGCACTTCTCATCAAAATGCTCTCTCACCACTGATATCACAATGCTACATCACTATTTGTCACAATACTCCCTCACCCCTGTCATCACAATGTTCCATGACTCCTGTCATCACAATGCTACATGCACTTATCATCACAATGTTCGATGATCCCTGAAATCACAATGTTCCATAACACCTGTCATCAAAATATTCCATGACACTTTTCATCAAATTGCTCCATGACCCTGTCATCAGAAAGCTCCCTGCCCTTCTCATCACAATGCACAACGCCCTTGCCATCAAAATGCTCCATGACCTTTGTCATCACAAAGATCCATGACCCTTGGCATCACAGTGCTCCATGTCATTGTCATCACAATGCTCCATGAACGATCTCATCACATTGCTCCATGCCCTTGTCTTCACATAGCTCCATGACACATGTCATCAGAATGCTCCATGGCCTTCTCATCACAATGCTCCATGCCCTTGCCATCACAATGCTCCATTACCCCTGACATAACAATGCTCCATGACCCCTGCCAACACGATGTTCCATGGCCTTGTCATCACAAGGCTCCATGACCCTTCTCATCACAATGCTCCAAGAACACTGTAATCACAATGTTCTATGCCCATTTTCATCTCAATGATCCATGAACCCTGTCATCACAATGCACTATGCCCATCATCATAATGCTTCATGCTATTGTCATAACAACGAAATCAAAATGTTCCATGACCTCTGTCATAACAATGCTCCAAACCCTTGTGATCACAATATTCCATAACTCTTGTCATCACAATGCCCCAGGATGCTCGTCATCACAATTATGCATGGTCTTCTCATCAAAATGCTCCATTACCTTCGTCATCACAATGCTCAATACACTTGTCATCAACATGCTCCCTGACACTTGTTGTCTGTATGCTCCTTGAACTTTGTCATGACAAGGCTCCATGCCTTTTACTTCACAATGATCCATGCCCTTTTCATCACAATGCTCCAAGTCCCATGTAATCACAATGGTCCATGCCATTGTCATCACAAAGCTCAATGACGCATGCCATCAGAATGCTCCTTGGTCTTCTCCTCACAATGCTCCATGCCCTTATCTTCACAATGTTCCAAGACCCCTGTAATCACAATGCTTCATTCCCATTTTAATCAGTATGCTCCATGAGACTTGTCATCACAAGGCTCCATGGTTTTGTCATCACAATGCTCCAGGACCTTGTCATCACAATGCTTCACGACCTTGTCATCAAAATTTTCAATGGCCCTTGTCATCATAATGCTCCAAACCCTAGTCATCACAATGCTCCATTATATTTGTCATCACAATCCTCCATTACATTTGGTATCACAAAGCTCCATGCCATTGTCATCGCCATGGACCATGACATATGTCATCACAATGCTCCCTGACACCTGTCTTCACAATACTCCATGACCTTATCATCACAATGCTCCATGCCCTTGTCATCACAATGCACCATTCCCAATCTTATCACAATAATCTATGAAACATGTCAGACCAATGATCCATGCCACTGTCATCACAATGCTCCATGCCCTTGTCATCACAATGCTCCATGACCCCTGTCATCACAATGCTCCGTGACTCCAGTCATCACAATGCTTCATAACGTTTGTCATCACAGTGGTCCATGGGCGTGTCATCACAAGGCTCTGTGACCTTTGTAACCACACTGCTCCATGAACTTTTCATCATAATTTTCTGAGAAACTTGTCATCACAATGCTCCATGTCTTTGTCAGAACAATGCTCCATGACCGTTGTCATCACAATGTGCCACGCGCATTTCATCACAACGGTCCACAACCTTGTCATTGCAATGCTCCATAAACCTTGTAATCACAATGATCCATGCACTTCTCATCAAAATGCTCTCTCACCAGAGATATCACAATGTTCCATCACTAGTCATCTAAATACACCTTCATCCTTGTAACCACAATGTTCCATGACACTGTCATCACAATGCTACATCACCTTATCATCACAATGTTCCATGACCCCTGCCATCACAATGTTCCATAAGCCCTGTCATCAAAATGCTCCATGACCCATTCCATCCCAAAGCTCCAAGACCCCTGCCATCACAATATTCTATAACACCTGCCATCAAAATGTTCCATTACACTTTTTATCAAATTGCTGCATGACCCGGTCATCAAAATGCTCCCTGCGCTTCTCATCAAAATGCTCCATGACTTGTCATCACAAAGCTCCAAGACCCTTGGCATCACAATGCTCCATGTCATTGTCATCACAATGCTCCATGAAACCTCTCATCACATTGCTCCATGCCCTTGTCATCACACAGGTCCATGACACTTGTCATCACAATGCTCGATGCCCTTCTCATCACAATGCTCCATGCCCTTGTCATTACAGTCCTGCATGACCCATGTATCACAGTGTTCTGTGCCCTTGTCATCACAAAGCTCCATGACGCATGTCATCAGAATGTTCCATGGCCTTCTCATAACAATGCTCCATGCCCATGTCATCACAATGCTCCAAGACCCTTGTCATCACAGTGCTCCATGCCACATTTCATCTCCATGCTCCATGAAATCTGTCATCACAATGCTCCGAGACCCTTGTAATCACAATGCTCCATGCCCCTTTTCATCTCAATGCTCCATGAACCCTGTCATCACAATGCACCATGCCCATCATCATAATGCTTCAGGCTATTGTCATCACAATGAAATCAATATTCTTCATGACCTCTGTCATCATAATGCTCCAAACCCTTGTGATCACAATGCTGCATAACACGTATCATCACAACACCCCATGACGCTCATCATCACAATTATCCATGGTCTTCTCATCACAATGCTCCATGATCTTTGTCATCACAATTCTCAATACACTTGTCATCACAATGCTCCCTGACACTTGTCGTCAGTATGCTCCTTGAAGCCTGTCATGACAAGTTTCCATGCATTTTTCATTACAATGATCCATGACCATTTCATCACAATGCTCCAAGGTCCCTGTAATCACAATGCTCCATGCCCTTGTCATCACAAAACTCCATGACGCATGTCATCAGAATGCTCCATGGACTTCTCATCACAGTGCTCTATGCCCTAGTCATAACAATGCTCCAAGACCCCTGTAATCACAATGCTCCATGCCCCTTTTCATCAGAATGCTCCATGAGACTTGCCATCACATGTCTCCATGGTCTTCTCATCACAATGTTCCAGGACCTTGACATCACCATGATCCATTCCCTTGTCATCACAATGCTCCATGACCCCTGTCATCACAATAATCCATGAACATTTACAGCCCAATGTTCCACGACCTTCTCATCACAATGCTCCATGGCCAATATCATCACAATGCTCCATGACCACTGTCATCACAACACTCCATGACACCTGACAACACAATGATCCAGGACTCTTGTCATCACAATGCTCCATTAACTTGTCGTCACAATGCTACATGACACCTGTCATCACAACTCTCCATGAACATTTTCAGCCCAGTGCTCCATGACCCTTGTCATCACAATGATCCATGCCCTTGTCATCCCAATGCTCCATGACCCCTGTATTCACAGTGCTCCTTGACGCTTGTCATCACAGTGCTCCATGACACATGTCATCACAATGCTCCATGCCTTTGTCAGCAAACTGCTACATGACCTTGTCATTACAATGCTCTATGCACTTGTCATCACAATACTCCATTTCCATTGTCATCACAATCCTCCATGAACTTTGGGATCACATTGCTTCATGCCCTTGTCATCACAATGCTCCATGCTCCTTGAAATCAAAATGATCCATGACCTCTGTCATCACAATGCTCCAAACCCTTGTGATCACAATGTTCCATAACACTTGTCATCACAACGCTCCATGATGCCTGTCATCACAATACTCCATGCCCTTTTCATCACAATGCTCCATGACCTTTGTCACCACAATTCTCAATACACTTGTCATCACAATGCTCCCTGACACTTGTCATCAGAATGCTCCTTGAACCCTGTCACGAAAAGGCTCCATTCCTTTTTCATCACAATGCCCCATGCCATTGTCATCACAATGCTCCATGCCATTGTCATCAAAATACTCCACAAGCTTGTCATCAGAATGCTCCATGACCCTTGTCATCACAATTCTCCATGCACTTGTCAGCACAATGCTCCCTGACCCTTGTCATCACAATGCTCCAAGCCATTGTCATCACAATGCTCCATTACCTTTGTCATCAGAATCCTCCCTGACACTTGGCATCACAATGCTCCATGCAATCCTCATCACAATGGGCCATTACATATGTGATCACAATGCTCCCTGACACCTGTCTTCACAATACGGCATGACCTGGTCATCACAATGCTCCATGCCCTTGTCATCACAGTGTGCCATTACAACTCTCATCGCAATACTCCATGAAAGTTATTAGACCAATGTTCCATGCCCTTGTCATCACAATGCTCCATGCCCTTGTTATCACAATGCTCCATGACCCCTGTCATCACAGAGCTCCGTGACTCCAGTCATCACAATGCTTCATGACCTTTGTCATCACAATGGTCCATGCACTCGTCATCAACAGTCTCTGTGACCTATTTAACCACAATGCTCCATGAACTTTTCATCACAATGCTCTTTGACCCTTGTCATCACAATGCTCTATGCCTTTCTCAGCACAATGCTCCATGACCCTTGTCATCACAATGCTCCATGCGCTTGTCAGCACAATGCTCCATGACACATGTCATCACAATGCACCATGCGCTTGTCATCACAGTGCTCCACAACATTGTCATCACAATGCTCCATAAAATTTGTCATCACAATGCTCCATGCACTTCTCATCAAAATGCTCTCTCACCACTGATATCACAATGCTACATCACTATTTGTCACAATACTCCCTCACCCCTGTCATCACAATGTTCCATGACTCCTGTCATCACAATGCTACATGCACTTATCATCACAATGTTCGATGATCCCTGAAATCACAATGTTCCATAACACCTGTCATCAAAATATTCCATGACACTTTTCATCAAATTGCTCCATGACCCTGTCATCAGAAAGCTCCCTGCCCTTCTCATCACAATGCACAACGCCCTTGCCATCAAAATGCTCCATGACCTTTGTCATCACAAAGATCCATGACCCTTGGCATCACAGTGCTCCATGTCATTGTCATCACAATGCTCCATGAACGATCTCATCACATTGCTCCATGCCCTTGTCTTCACATAGCTCCATGACACATGTCATCAGAATGCTCCATGGCCTTCTCATCACAATGCTCCATGCCCTTGCCATCACAATGCTCCATTACCCCTGACATAACAATGCTCCATGACCCCTGCCAACACGATGTTCCATGGCCTTGTCATCACAAGGCTCCATGACCCTTCTCATCACAATGCTCCAAGAACACTGTAATCACAATGTTCTATGCCCATTTTCATCTCAATGATCCATGAACCCTGTCATCACAATGCACTATGCCCATCATCATAATGCTTCATGCTATTGTCATAACAACGAAATCAAAATGTTCCATGACCTCTGTCATAACAATGCTCCAAACCCTTGTGATCACAATATTCCATAACTCTTGTCATCACAATGCCCCAGGATGCTCGTCATCACAATTATGCATGGTCTTCTCATCAAAATGCTCCATTACCTTCGTCATCACAATGCTCAATACACTTGTCATCAACATGCTCCCTGACACTTGTTGTCTGTATGCTCCTTGAACTTTGTCATGACAAGGCTCCATGCCTTTTACTTCACAATGATCCATGCCCTTTTCATCACAATGCTCCAAGTCCCATGTAATCACAATGGTCCATGCCATTGTCATCACAAAGCTCAATGACGCATGCCATCAGAATGCTCCTTGGTCTTCTCCTCACAATGCTCCATGCCCTTATCTTCACAATGTTCCAAGACCCCTGTAATCACAATGCTTCATTCCCATTTTAATCAGTATGCTCCATGAGACTTGTCATCACAAGGCTCCATGGTTTTGTCATCACAATGCTCCAGGACCTTGTCATCACAATGCTTCACGACCTTGTCATCAAAATTTTCAATGGCCCTTGTCATCATAATGCTCCAAACCCTAGTCATCACAATGCTCCATTATATTTGTCATCACAATCCTCCATTACATTTGGTATCACAAAGCTCCATGCCATTGTCATCGCCATGGACCATGACATATGTCATCACAATGCTCCCTGACACCTGTCTTCACAATACTCCATGACCTTATCATCACAATGCTCCATGCCCTTGTCATCACAATGCACCATTCCCAATCTTATCACAATAATCTATGAAACATGTCAGACCAATGATCCATGCCACTGTCATCACAATGCTCCATGCCCTTGTCATCACAATGCTCCATGACCCCTGTCATCACAATGCTCCGTGACTCCAGTCATCACAATGCTTCATAACGTTTGTCATCACAGTGGTCCATGGGCGTGTCATCACAAGGCTCTGTGACCTTTGTAACCACACTGCTCCATGAACTTTTCATCATAATTTTCTGAGAAACTTGTCATCACAATGCTCCATGTCTTTGTCAGAACAATGCTCCATGACCGTTGTCATCACAATGTGCCACGCGCATTTCATCACAACGGTCCACAACCTTGTCATTGCAATGCTCCATAAACCTTGTAATCACAATGATCCATGCACTTCTCATCAAAATGCTCTCTCACCAGAGATATCACAATGTTCCATCACTAGTCATCTAAATACACCTTCATCCTTGTAACCACAATGTTCCATGACACTGTCATCACAATGCTACATCACCTTATCATCACAATGTTCCATGACCCCTGCCATCACAATGTTCCATAAGCCCTGTCATCAAAATGCTCCATGACCCATTCCATCCCAAAGCTCCAAGACCCCTGCCATCACAATATTCTATAACACCTGCCATCAAAATGTTCCATTACACTTTTTATCAAATTGCTGCATGACCCGGTCATCAAAATGCTCCCTGCGCTTCTCATCAAAATGCTCCATGACTTGTCATCACAAAGCTCCAAGACCCTTGGCATCACAATGCTCCATGTCATTGTCATCACAATGCTCCATGAAACCTCTCATCACATTGCTCCATGCCCTTGTCATCACACAGGTCCATGACACTTGTCATCACAATGCTCGATGCCCTTCTCATCACAATGCTCCATGCCCTTGTCATTACAGTCCTGCATGACCCATGTATCACAGTGTTCTGTGCCCTTGTCATCACAAAGCTCCATGACGCATGTCATCAGAATGTTCCATGGCCTTCTCATAACAATGCTCCATGCCCATGTCATCACAATGCTCCAAGACCCTTGTCATCACAGTGCTCCATGCCACATTTCATCTCCATGCTCCATGAAATCTGTCATCACAATGCTCCGAGACCCTTGTAATCACAATGCTCCATGCCCCTTTTCATCTCAATGCTCCATGAACCCTGTCATCACAATGCACCATGCCCATCATCATAATGCTTCAGGCTATTGTCATCACAATGAAATCAATATTCTTCATGACCTCTGTCATCATAATGCTCCAAACCCTTGTGATCACAATGCTGCATAACACGTATCATCACAACACCCCATGACGCTCATCATCACAATTATCCATGGTCTTCTCATCACAATGCTCCATGATCTTTGTCATCACAATTCTCAATACACTTGTCATCACAATGCTCCCTGACACTTGTCGTCAGTATGCTCCTTGAAGCCTGTCATGACAAGTTTCCATGCATTTTTCATTACAATGATCCATGACCATTTCATCACAATGCTCCAAGGTCCCTGTAATCACAATGCTCCATGCCCTTGTCATCACAAAACTCCATGACGCATGTCATCAGAATGCTCCATGGACTTCTCATCACAGTGCTCTATGCCCTAGTCATAACAATGCTCCAAGACCCCTGTAATCACAATGCTCCATGCCCCTTTTCATCAGAATGCTCCATGAGACTTGCCATCACATGTCTCCATGGTCTTCTCATCACAATGTTCCAGGACCTTGACATCACCATGATCCATTCCCTTGTCATCACAATGCTCCATGACCCCTGTCATCACAACAATCCATGAACATTTACAGCCCAATGTTCCACGACCTTCTCATCACAATGCTCCATGGCCAATATCATCACAATGCTCCATGACCACTGTCATCACAACACTCCATGACACCTGACAACACAATGATCCAGGACTCTTGTCATCACAATGCTCCATTAACTTGTCGTCACAATGCTACATGACACCTGTCATCACAACTCTCCATGAACATTTTCAGCCCAGTGCTCCATGACCCTTGTCATCACAATGATCCATGCCCTTGTCATCCCAATGCTCCATGACCCCTGTATTCACAGTGCTCCTTGACGCTTGTCATCACAGTGCTCCATGACACATGTCATCACAATGCTCCATGCCTTTGTCAGCAAACTGCTACATGACCTTGTCATTACAATGCTCTATGCACTTGTCATCACAATACTCCATTTCCATTGTCATCACAATCCTCCATGAACTTTGGGATCACATTGCTTCATGCCCTTGTCATCACAATGCTCCATGCTCCTTGAAATCAAAATGATCCATGACCTCTGTCATCACAATGCTCCAAACCCTTGTGATCACAATGTTCCATAACACTTGTCATCACAACGCTCCATGATGCCTGTCATCACAATACTCCATGCCCTTTTCATCACAATGCTCCATGACATTTGTCACCACAATTCTCAATACACTTGTCATCACAATGCTCCCTGACACTTGTCATCAGAATGCTCCTTGAACCCTGTCACGAAAAGGCTCCATTCCTTTTTCATCACAATGCCCCATGCCATTTTCATCACAATGCTCCATGCCATTGTCATCAAAATACTCCACAAGCTTGTCATCAGAATGCTCCATGACCCTTGTCATCACAATTCTCCATGCACTTGTCAGCACAATGCTCCCTGACCCTTGTCATCACAATGCTCCAAGCCATTGTCATCACAATGCTCCATTACCTTTGTCATCAGAATCCTCCCTGACACTTGGCATCACAATGCTCCATGCAATCCTCATCACAATGGGCCATTACATATGTGATCACAATGCTCCCTGACACCTGTCTTCACAATACGGCATGACCTGGTCATCACAATGCTCCATGCCCTTGTCATCACAGTGTGCCATTACAACTCTCATCGCAATACTCCATGAAAGTTATTAGACCAATGTTCCATGCCCTTGTCATCACAATGCTCCATGCCCTTGTTATCACAATGCTCCATGACCCCTGTCATCACAGAGCTCCGTGACTCCAGTCATCACAATGCTTCATGACCTTTGTCATCACAATGGTCCATGCACTCGTCATCAACAGTCTCTGTGACCTATTTAACCACAATGCTCCATGAACTTTTCATCACAATGCTCTTTGACCCTTGTCATCACAATGCTCTATGCCTTTCTCAGCACAATGCTCCATGACCCTTGTCATCACAATGCTCCATGCGCTTGTCAGCACAATGCTCCATGACACATGTCATCACAATGCACCATGCGCTTGTCATCACAGTGCTCCACAACATTGTCATCACAATGCTCCATAAAATTTGTCATCACAATGCTCCATGCACTTCTCATCAAAATGCTCTCTCACCACTGATATCACAATGCTACATCACTATTTGTCACAATACTCCCTCACCCCTGTCATCACAATGTTCCATGACTCCTGTCATCACAATGCTACATGCACTTATCATCACAATGTTCGATGATCCCTGAAATCACAATGTTCCATAACACCTGTCATCAAAATATTCCATGACACTTTTCATCAAATTGCTCCATGACCCTGTCATCAGAAAGCTCCCTGCCCTTCTCATCACAATGCACAACGCCCTTGCCATCAAAATGCTCCATGACCTTTGTCATCACAAAGATCCATGACCCTTGGCATCACAGTGCTCCATGTCATTGTCATCACAATGCTCCATGAACGATCTCATCACATTGCTCCATGCCCTTGTCTTCACATAGCTCCATGACACATGTCATCAGAATGCTCCATGGCCTTCTCATCACAATGCTCCATGCCCTTGCCATCACAATGCTCCATTACCCCTGACATAACAATGCTCCATGACCCCTGCCAACACGATGTTCCATGGCCTTGTCATCACAAGGCTCCATGACCCTTCTCATCACAATGCTCCAAGAACACTGTAATCACAATGTTCTATGCCCATTTTCATCTCAATGATCCATGAACCCTGTCATCACAATGCACTATGCCCATCATCATAATGCTTCCTGCTATTGTCATAACAACGAAATCAAAATGTTCCATGACCTCTGTCATAACAATGCTCCAAACCCTTGTGATCACAATATTCCATAACTCTTGTCATCACAATGCCCCAGGATGCTCGTCATCACAATTATGCATGGTCTTCTCATCAAAATGCTCCATTACCTTCGTCATCACAATGCTCAATACACTTGTCATCAACATGCTCCCTGACACTTGTTGTCTGTATGCTCCTTGAACTTTGTCATGACAAGGCTCCATGCCTTTTACTTCACAATGATCCATGCCCTTTTCATCACAATGCTCCAAGTCCCATGTAATCACAATGGTCCATGCCATTGTCATCACAAAGCTCAATGACGCATGCCATCAGAATGCTCCTTGGTCTTCTCCTCACAATGCTCCATGCCCTTATCTTCACAATGTTCCAAGACCCCTGTAATCACAATGCTTCATTCCCATTTTAATCAGTATGCTCCATGAGACTTGTCATCACAAGGCTCCATGGTTTTGTCATCACAATGCTCCAGGACCTTGTCATCACAATGCTTCACGACCTTGTCATCAAAATTTTCAATGGCCCTTGTCATCATAATGCTCCAAACCCTAGTCATCACAATGCTCCATTATATTTGTCATCACAATCCTCCATTACATTTGGTATCACAAAGCTCCATGCCATTGTCATCGCCATGGACCATGACATATGTCATCACAATGCTCCCTGACACCTGTCTTCACAATACTCCATGACCTTATCATCACAATGCTCCATGCCCTTGTCATCACAATGCACCATTCCCAATCTTATCACAATAATCTATGAAACATGTCAGACCAATGATCCATGCCACTGTCATCACAATGCTCCATGCCCTTGTCATCACAATGCTCCATGACCCCTGTCATCACAATGCTCCGTGACTCCAGTCATCACAATGCTTCATAACGTTTGTCATCACAGTGGTCCATGGGCGTGTCATCACAAGGCTCTGTGACCTTTGTAACCACACTGCTCCATGAACTTTTCATCATAATTTTCTGAGAAACTTGTCATCACAATGCTCCATGTCTTTGTCAGAACAATGCTCCATGACCGTTGTCATCACAATGTGCCACGCGCATTTCATCACAACGGTCCACAACCTTGTCATTGCAATGCTCCATAAACCTTGTAATCACAATGATCCATGCACTTCTCATCAAAATGCTCTCTCACCAGAGATATCACAA
Organism: Mesoplodon densirostris; assembly: GCF_025265405.1. NCBI lineage: Eukaryota > Metazoa > Chordata > Mammalia > Artiodactyla > Ziphiidae > Mesoplodon > Mesoplodon densirostris. The sequence continues at coordinate 6,736,308 of NW_026778195.1, read as the reverse complement.
TGTTCCATCACTAGTCATCTAAATACACCTTCATCCTTGTAACCACAATGTTCCATGACACTGTCATCACAATGCTACATCACCTTATCATCACAATGTTCCATGACCCCTGCCATCACAATGTTCCATAAGCCCTGTCATCAAAATGCTCCATGACCCATTCCATCCCAAAGCTCCAAGACCCCTGCCATCACAATATTCTATAACACCTGCCATCAAAATGTTCCATTACACTTTTTATCAAATTGCTGCATGACCCGGTCATCAAAATGCTCCCTGCGCTTCTCATCAAAATGCTCCATGACTTGTCATCACAAAGCTCCAAGACCCTTGGCATCACAATGCTCCATGTCATTGTCATCACAATGCTCCATGAAACCTCTCATCACATTGCTCCATGCCCTTGTCATCACACAGGTCCATGACACTTGTCATCACAATGCTCGATGCCCTTCTCATCACAATGCTCCATGCCCTTGTCATTACAGTCCTGCATGACCCATGTATCACAGTGTTCTGTGCCCTTGTCATCACAAAGCTCCATGACGCATGTCATCAGAATGTTCCATGGCCTTCTCATAACAATGCTCCATGCCCATGTCATCACAATGCTCCAAGACCCTTGTCATCACAGTGCTCCATGCCACATTTCATCTCCATGCTCCATGAAATCTGTCATCACAATGCTCCGAGACCCTTGTAATCACAATGCTCCATGCCCCTTTTCATCTCAATGCTCCATGAACCCTGTCATCACAATGCACCATGCCCATCATCATAATGCTTCAGGCTATTGTCATCACAATGAAATCAATATTCTTCATGACCTCTGTCATCATAATGCTCCAAACCCTTGTGATCACAATGCTGCATAACACGTATCATCACAACACCCCATGACGCTCATCATCACAATTATCCATGGTCTTCTCATCACAATGCTCCATGATCTTTGTCATCACAATTCTCAATACACTTGTCATCACAATGCTCCCTGACACTTGTCGTCAGTATGCTCCTTGAAGCCTGTCATGACAAGTTTCCATGCATTTTTCATTACAATGATCCATGACCATTTCATCACAATGCTCCAAGGTCCCTGTAATCACAATGCTCCATGCCCTTGTCATCACAAAACTCCATGACGCATGTCATCAGAATGCTCCATGGACTTCTCATCACAGTGCTCTATGCCCTAGTCATAACAATGCTCCAAGACCCCTGTAATCACAATGCTCCATGCCCCTTTTCATCAGAATGCTCCATGAGACTTGCCATCACATGTCTCCATGGTCTTCTCATCACAATGTTCCAGGACCTTGACATCACCATGATCCATTCCCTTGTCATCACAATGCTCCATGACCCCTGTCATCACAATAATCCATGAACATTTACAGCCCAATGTTCCACGACCTTCTCATCACAATGCTCCATGGCCAATATCATCACAATGCTCCATGACCACTGTCATCACAACACTCCATGACACCTGACAACACAATGATCCAGGACTCTTGTCATCACAATGCTCCATTAACTTGTCGTCACAATGCTACATGACACCTGTCATCACAACTCTCCATGAACATTTTCAGCCCAGTGCTCCATGACCCTTGTCATCACAATGATCCATGCCCTTGTCATCCCAATGCTCCATGACCCCTGTATTCACAGTGCTCCTTGACGCTTGTCATCACAGTGCTCCATGACACATGTCATCACAATGCTCCATGCCTTTGTCAGCAAACTGCTACATGACCTTGTCATTACAATGCTCTATGCACTTGTCATCACAATACTCCATTTCCATTGTCATCACAATCCTCCATGAACTTTGGGATCACATTGCTTCATGCCCTTGTCATCACAATGCTCCATGCTCCTTGAAATCAAAATGATCCATGACCTCTGTCATCACAATGCTCCAAACCCTTGTGATCACAATGTTCCATAACACTTGTCATCACAACGCTCCATGATGCCTGTCATCACAATACTCCATGCCCTTTTCATCACAATGCTCCATGACCTTTGTCACCACAATTCTCAATACACTTGTCATCACAATGCTCCCTGACACTTGTCATCAGAATGCTCCTTGAACCCTGTCACGAAAAGGCTCCATTCCTTTTTCATCACAATGCCCCATGCCATTGTCATCACAATGCTCCATGCCATTGTCATCAAAATACTCCACAAGCTTGTCATCAGAATGCTCCATGACCCTTGTCATCACAATTCTCCATGCACTTGTCAGCACAATGCTCCCTGACCCTTGTCATCACAATGCTCCAAGCCATTGTCATCACAATGCTCCATTACCTTTGTCATCAGAATCCTCCCTGACACTTGGCATCACAATGCTCCATGCAATCCTCATCACAATGGGCCATTACATATGTGATCACAATGCTCCCTGACACCTGTCTTCACAATACGGCATGACCTGGTCATCACAATGCTCCATGCCCTTGTCATCACAGTGTGCCATTACAACTCTCATCGCAATACTCCATGAAAGTTATTAGACCAATGTTCCATGCCCTTGTCATCACAATGCTCCATGCCCTTGTTATCACAATGCTCCATGACCCCTGTCATCACAGAGCTCCGTGACTCCAGTCATCACAATGCTTCATGACCTTTGTCATCACAATGGTCCATGCACTCGTCATCAACAGTCTCTGTGACCTATTTAACCACAATGCTCCATGAACTTTTCATCACAATGCTCTTTGACCCTTGTCATCACAATGCTCTATGCCTTTCTCAGCACAATGCTCCATGACCCTTGTCATCACAATGCTCCATGCGCTTGTCAGCACAATGCTCCATGACACATGTCATCACAATGCACCATGCGCTTGTCATCACAGTGCTCCACAACATTGTCATCACAATGCTCCATAAAATTTGTCATCACAATGCTCCATGCACTTCTCATCAAAATGCTCTCTCACCACTGATATCACAATGCTACATCACTATTTGTCACAATACTCCCTCACCCCTGTCATCACAATGTTCCATGACTCCTGTCATCACAATGCTACATGCACTTATCATCACAATGTTCGATGATCCCTGAAATCACAATGTTCCATAACACCTGTCATCAAAATATTCCATGACACTTTTCATCAAATTGCTCCATGACCCTGTCATCAGAAAGCTCCCTGCCCTTCTCATCACAATGCACAACGCCCTTGCCATCAAAATGCTCCATGACCTTTGTCATCACAAAGATCCATGACCCTTGGCATCACAGTGCTCCATGTCATTGTCATCACAATGCTCCATGAACGATCTCATCACATTGCTCCATGCCCTTGTCTTCACATAGCTCCATGACACATGTCATCAGAATGCTCCATGGCCTTCTCATCACAATGCTCCATGCCCTTGCCATCACAATGCTCCATTACCCCTGACATAACAATGCTCCATGACCCCTGCCAACACGATGTTCCATGGCCTTGTCATCACAAGGCTCCATGACCCTTCTCATCACAATGCTCCAAGAACACTGTAATCACAATGTTCTATGCCCATTTTCATCTCAATGATCCATGAACCCTGTCATCACAATGCACTATGCCCATCATCATAATGCTTCATGCTATTGTCATAACAACGAAATCAAAATGTTCCATGACCTCTGTCATAACAATGCTCCAAACCCTTGTGATCACAATATTCCATAACTCTTGTCATCACAATGCCCCAGGATGCTCGTCATCACAATTATGCATGGTCTTCTCATCAAAATGCTCCATTACCTTCGTCATCACAATGCTCAATACACTTGTCATCAACATGCTCCCTGACACTTGTTGTCTGTATGCTCCTTGAACTTTGTCATGACAAGGCTCCATGCCTTTTACTTCACAATGATCCATGCCCTTTTCATCACAATGCTCCAAGTCCCATGTAATCACAATGGTCCATGCCATTGTCATCACAAAGCTCAATGACGCATGCCATCAGAATGCTCCTTGGTCTTCTCCTCACAATGCTCCATGCCCTTATCTTCACAATGTTCCAAGACCCCTGTAATCACAATGCTTCATTCCCATTTTAATCAGTATGCTCCATGAGACTTGTCATCACAAGGCTCCATGGTTTTGTCATCACAATGCTCCAGGACCTTGTCATCACAATGCTTCACGACCTTGTCATCAAAATTTTCAATGGCCCTTGTCATCATAATGCTCCAAACCCTAGTCATCACAATGCTCCATTATATTTGTCATCACAATCCTCCATTACATTTGGTATCACAAAGCTCCATGCCATTGTCATCGCCATGGACCATGACATATGTCATCACAATGCTCCCTGACACCTGTCTTCACAATACTCCATGACCTTATCATCACAATGCTCCATGCCCTTGTCATCACAATGCACCATTCCCAATCTTATCACAATAATCTATGAAACATGTCAGACCAATGATCCATGCCACTGTCATCACAATGCTCCATGCCCTTGTCATCACAATGCTCCATGACCCCTGTCATCACAATGCTCCGTGACTCCAGTCATCACAATGCTTCATAACGTTTGTCATCACAGTGGTCCATGGGCGTGTCATCACAAGGCTCTGTGACCTTTGTAACCACACTGCTCCATGAACTTTTCATCATAATTTTCTGAGAAACTTGTCATCACAATGCTCCATGTCTTTGTCAGAACAATGCTCCATGACCGTTGTCATCACAATGTGCCACGCGCATTTCATCACAACGGTCCACAACCTTGTCATTGCAATGCTCCATAAACCTTGTAATCACAATGATCCATGCACTTCTCATCAAAATGCTCTCTCACCAGAGATATCACAATGTTCCATCACTAGTCATCTAAATACACCTTCATCCTTGTAACCACAATGTTCCATGACACTGTCATCACAATGCTACATCACCTTATCATCACAATGTTCCATGACCCCTGCCATCACAATGTTCCATAAGCCCTGTCATCAAAATGCTCCATGACCCATTCCATCCCAAAGCTCCAAGACCCCTGCCATCACAATATTCTATAACACCTGCCATCAAAATGTTCCATTACACTTTTTATCAAATTGCTGCATGACCCGGTCATCAAAATGCTCCCTGCGCTTCTCATCAAAATGCTCCATGACTTGTCATCACAAAGCTCCAAGACCCTTGGCATCACAATGCTCCATGTCATTGTCATCACAATGCTCCATGAAACCTCTCATCACATTGCTCCATGCCCTTGTCATCACACAGGTCCATGACACTTGTCATCACAATGCTCGATGCCCTTCTCATCACAATGCTCCATGCCCTTGTCATTACAGTCCTGCATGACCCATGTATCACAGTGTTCTGTGCCCTTGTCATCACAAAGCTCCATGACGCATGTCATCAGAATGTTCCATGGCCTTCTCATAACAATGCTCCATGCCCATGTCATCACAATGCTCCAAGACCCTTGTCATCACAGTGCTCCATGCCACATTTCATCTCCATGCTCCATGAAATCTGTCATCACAATGCTCCGAGACCCTTGTAATCACAATGCTCCATGCCCCTTTTCATCTCAATGCTCCATGAACCCTGTCATCACAATGCACCATGCCCATCATCATAATGCTTCAGGCTATTGTCATCACAATGAAATCAATATTCTTCATGACCTCTGTCATCATAATGCTCCAAACCCTTGTGATCACAATGCTGCATAACACGTATCATCACAACACCCCATGACGCTCATCATCACAATTATCCATGGTCTTCTCATCACAATGCTCCATGATCTTTGTCATCACAATTCTCAATACACTTGTCATCACAATGCTCCCTGACACTTGTCGTCAGTATGCTCCTTGAAGCCTGTCATGACAAGTTTCCATGCATTTTTCATTACAATGATCCATGACCATTTCATCACAATGCTCCAAGGTCCCTGTAATCACAATGCTCCATGCCCTTGTCATCACAAAACTCCATGACGCATGTCATCAGAATGCTCCATGGACTTCTCATCACAGTGCTCTATGCCCTAGTCATAACAATGCTCCAAGACCCCTGTAATCACAATGCTCCATGCCCCTTTTCATCAGAATGCTCCATGAGACTTGCCATCACATGTCTCCATGGTCTTCTCATCACAATGTTCCAGGACCTTGACATCACCATGATCCATTCCCTTGTCATCACAATGCTCCATGACCCCTGTCATCACAATAATCCATGAACATTTACAGCCCAATGTTCCACGACCTTCTCATCACAATGCTCCATGGCCAATATCATCACAATGCTCCATGACCACTGTCATCACAACACTCCATGACACCTGACAACACAATGATCCAGGACTCTTGTCATCACAATGCTCCATTAACTTGTCGTCACAATGCTACATGACACCTGTCATCACAACTCTCCATGAACATTTTCAGCCCAGTGCTCCATGACCCTTGTCATCACAATGATCCATGCCCTTGTCATCCCAATGCTCCATGACCCCTGTATTCACAGTGCTCCTTGACGCTTGTCATCACAGTGCTCCATGACACATGTCATCACAATGCTCCATGCCTTTGTCAGCAAACTGCTACATGACCTTGTCATTACAATGCTCTATGCACTTGTCATCACAATACTCCATTTCCATTGTCATCACAATCCTCCATGAACTTTGGGATCACATTGCTTCATGCCCTTGTCATCACAATGCTCCATGCTCCTTGAAATCAAAATGATCCATGACCTCTGTCATCACAATGCTCCAAACCCTTGTGATCACAATGTTCCATAACACTTGTCATCACAACGCTCCATGATGCCTGTCATCACAATACTCCATGCCCTTTTCATCACAATGCTCCATGACATTTGTCACCACAATTCTCAATACACTTGTCATCACAATGCTCCCTGACACTTGTCATCAGAATGCTCCTTGAACCCTGTCACGAAAAGGCTCCATTCCTTTTTCATCACAATGCCCCATGCCATTTTCATCACAATGCTCCATGCCATTGTCATCAAAATACTCCACAAGCTTGTCATCAGAATGCTCCATGACCCTTGTCATCACAATTCTCCATGCACTTGTCAGCACAATGCTCCCTGACCCTTGTCATCACAATGCTCCAAGCCATTGTCATCACAATGCTCCATTACCTTTGTCATCAGAATCCTCCCTGACACTTGGCATCACAATGCTCCATGCAATCCTCATCACAATGGGCCATTACATATGTGATCACAATGCTCCCTGACACCTGTCTTCACAATACGGCATGACCTGGTCATCACAATGCTCCATGCCCTTGTCATCACAGTGTGCCATTACAACTCTCATCGCAATACTCCATGAAAGTTATTAGACCAATGTTCCATGCCCTTGTCATCACAATGCTCCATGCCCTTGTTATCACAATGCTCCATGACCCCTGTCATCACAGAGCTCCGTGACTCCAGTCATCACAATGCTTCATGACCTTTGTCATCACAATGGTCCATGCACTCGTCATCAACAGTCTCTGTGACCTATTTAACCACAATGCTCCATGAACTTTTCATCACAATGCTCTTTGACCCTTGTCATCACAATGCTCTATGCCTTTCTCAGCACAATGCTCCATGACCCTTGTCATCACAATGCTCCATGCGCTTGTCAGCACAATGCTCCATGACACATGTCATCACAATGCACCATGCGCTTGTCATCACAGTGCTCCACAACATTGTCATCACAATGCTCCATAAAATTTGTCATCACAATGCTCCATGCACTTCTCATCAAAATGCTCTCTCACCACTGATATCACAATGCTACATCACTATTTGTCACAATACTCCCTCACCCCTGTCATCACAATGTTCCATGACTCCTGTCATCACAATGCTACATGCACTTATCATCACAATGTTCGATGATCCCTGAAATCACAATGTTCCATAACACCTGTCATCAAAATATTCCATGACACTTTTCATCAAATTGCTCCATGACCCTGTCATCAGAAAGCTCCCTGCCCTTCTCATCACAATGCACAACGCCCTTGCCATCAAAATGCTCCATGACCTTTGTCATCACAAAGATCCATGACCCTTGGCATCACAGTGCTCCATGTCATTGTCATCACAATGCTCCATGAACGATCTCATCACATTGCTCCATGCCCTTGTCTTCACATAGCTCCATGACACATGTCATCAGAATGCTCCATGGCCTTCTCATCACAATGCTCCATGCCCTTGCCATCACAATGCTCCATTACCCCTGACATAACAATGCTCCATGACCCCTGCCAACACGATGTTCCATGGCCTTGTCATCACAAGGCTCCATGACCCTTCTCATCACAATGCTCCAAGAACACTGTAATCACAATGTTCTATGCCCATTTTCATCTCAATGATCCATGAACCCTGTCATCACAATGCACTATGCCCATCATCATAATGCTTCCTGCTATTGTCATAACAACGAAATCAAAATGTTCCATGACCTCTGTCATAACAATGCTCCAAACCCTTGTGATCACAATATTCCATAACTCTTGTCATCACAATGCCCCAGGATGCTCGTCATCACAATTATGCATGGTCTTCTCATCAAAATGCTCCATTACCTTCGTCATCACAATGCTCAATACACTTGTCATCAACATGCTCCCTGACACTTGTTGTCTGTATGCTCCTTGAACTTTGTCATGACAAGGCTCCATGCCTTTTACTTCACAATGATCCATGCCCTTTTCATCACAATGCTCCAAGTCCCATGTAATCACAATGGTCCATGCCATTGTCATCACAAAGCTCAATGACGCATGCCATCAGAATGCTCCTTGGTCTTCTCCTCACAATGCTCCATGCCCTTATCTTCACAATGTTCCAAGACCCCTGTAATCACAATGCTTCATTCCCATTTTAATCAGTATGCTCCATGAGACTTGTCATCACAAGGCTCCATGGTTTTGTCATCACAATGCTCCAGGACCTTGTCATCACAATGCTTCACGACCTTGTCATCAAAATTTTCAATGGCCCTTGTCATCATAATGCTCCAAACCCTAGTCATCACAATGCTCCATTATATTTGTCATCACAATCCTCCATTACATTTGGTATCACAAAGCTCCATGCCATTGTCATCGCCATGGACCATGACATATGTCATCACAATGCTCCCTGACACCTGTCTTCACAATACTCCATGACCTTATCATCACAATGCTCCATGCCCTTGTCATCACAATGCACCATTCCCAATCTTATCACAATAATCTATGAAACATGTCAGACCAATGATCCATGCCACTGTCATCACAATGCTCCATGCCCTTGTCATCACAATGCTCCATGACCCCTGTCATCACAATGCTCCGTGACTCCAGTCATCACAATGCTTCATAACGTTTGTCATCACAGTGGTCCATGGGCGTGTCATCACAAGGCTCTGTGACCTTTGTAACCACACTGCTCCATGAACTTTTCATCATAATTTTCTGAGAAACTTGTCATCACAATGCTCCATGTCTTTGTCAGAACAATGCTCCATGACCGTTGTCATCACAATGTGCCACGCGCATTTCATCACAACGGTCCACAACCTTGTCATTGCAATGCTCCATAAACCTTGTAATCACAATGATCCATGCACTTCTCATCAAAATGCTCTCTCACCAGAGATATCACAATGTTCCATCACTAGTCATCTAAATACACCTTCATCCTTGTAACCACAATGTTCCATGACACTGTCATCACAATGCTACATCACCTTATCATCACAATGTTCCATGACCCCTGCCATCACAATGTTCCATAAGCCCTGTCATCAAAATGCTCCATGACCCATTCCATCCCAAAGCTCCAAGACCCCTGCCATCACAATATTCTATAACACCTGCCATCAAAATGTTCCATTACACTTTTTATCAAATTGCTGCATGACCCGGTCATCAAAATGCTCCCTGCGCTTCTCATCAAAATGCTCCATGACTTGTCATCACAAAGCTCCAAGACCCTTGGCATCACAATGCTCCATGTCATTGTCATCACAATGCTCCATGAAACCTCTCATCACATTGCTCCATGCCCTTGTCATCACACAGGTCCATGACACTTGTCATCACAATGCTCGATGCCCTTCTCATCACAATGCTCCATGCCCTTGTCATTACAGTCCTGCATGACCCATGTATCACAGTGTTCTGTGCCCTTGTCATCACAAAGCTCCATGACGCATGTCATCAGAATGTTCCATGGCCTTCTCATAACAATGCTCCATGCCCATGTCATCACAATGCTCCAAGACCCTTGTCATCACAGTGCTCCATGCCACATTTCATCTCCATGCTCCATGAAATCTGTCATCACAATGCTCCGAGACCCTTGTAATCACAATGCTCCATGCCCCTTTTCATCTCAATGCTCCATGAACCCTGTCATCACAATGCACCATGCCCATCATCATAATGCTTCAGGCTATTGTCATCACAATGAAATCAATATTCTTCATGACCTCTGTCATCATAATGCTCCAAACCCTTGTGATCACAATGCTGCATAACACGTATCATCACAACACCCCATGACGCTCATCATCACAATTATCCATGGTCTTCTCATCACAATGCTCCATGATCTTTGTCATCACAATTCTCAATACACTTGTCATCACAATGCTCCCTGACACTTGTCGTCAGTATGCTCCTTGAAGCCTGTCATGACAAGTTTCCATGCATTTTTCATTACAATGATCCATGACCATTTCATCACAATGCTCCAAGGTCCCTGTAATCACAATGCTCCATGCCCTTGTCATCACAAAACTCCATGACGCATGTCATCAGAATGCTCCATGGACTTCTCATCACAGTGCTCTATGCCCTAGTCATAACAATGCTCCAAGACCCCTGTAATCACAATGCTCCATGCCCCTTTTCATCAGAATGCTCCATGAGACTTGCCATCACATGTCTCCATGGTCTTCTCATCACAATGTTCCAGGACCTTGACATCACCATGATCCATTCCCTTGTCATCACAATGCTCCATGACCCCTGTCATCACAATAATCCATGAACATTTACAGCCCAATGTTCCACGACCTTCTCATCACAATGCTCCATGGCCAATATCATCACAATGCTCCATGACCACTGTCATCACAACACTCCATGACACCTGACAACACAATGATCCAGGACTCTTGTCATCACAATGCTCCATTAACTTGTCGTCACAATGCTACATGACACCTGTCATCACAACTCTCCATGAACATTTTCAGCCCAGTGCTCCATGACCCTTGTCATCACAATGATCCATGCCCTTGTCATCCCAATGCTCCATGACCCCTGTATTCACAGTGCTCCTTGACGCTTGTCATCACAGTGCTCCATGACACATGTCATCACAATGCTCCATGCCTTTGTCAGCAAACTGCTACATGACCTTGTCATTACAATGCTCTATGCACTTGTCATCACAATACTCCATTTCCATTGTCATCACAATCCTCCATGAACTTTGGGATCACATTGCTTCATGCCCTTGTCATCACAATGCTCCATGCTCCTTGAAATCAAAATGATCCATGACCTCTGTCATCACAATGCTCCAAACCCTTGTGATCACAATGTTCCATAACACTTGTCATCACAACGCTCCATGATGCCTGTCATCACAATACTCCATGCCCTTTTCATCACAATGCTCCATGACCTTTGTCACCACAATTCTCAATACACTTGTCATCACAATGCTCCCTGACACTTGTCATCAGAATGCTCCTTGAACCCTGTCACGAAAAGTCTCCATTCCTTTTTCATCACAATGCCCCATGCCATTTTCATCACAATGCTCCATGCCATTGTCATCAAAATACTCCACAAGCTTGTCATCAGAATGCTCCATGACCCTTGTCATCACAATTCTCCATGCACTTGTCAGCACAATGCTCCCTGACCCTTGTCATCACAATGCTCCAAGCCATTGTCATCACAATGCTCCATTACCTTTGTCATCAGAATCCTCCCTGACACTTGGCATCACAATGCTCCATGCAATCCTCATCACAATGGGCCATTACATATGTGATCACAATGCTCCCTGACACCTGTCTTCACAATACGGCATGACCTGGTCATCACAATGCTCCATGCCCTTGTCATCACAGTGTGCCATTACAACTCTCATCGCAATACTCCATGAAAGTTATTAGACCAATGTTCCATGCCCTTGTCATCACAATGCTCCATGCCCTTGTTATCACAATGCTCCATGACCCCTGTCATCACAGAGCTCCGTGACTCCAGTCATCACAATGCTTCATGACCTTTGTCATCACAATGGTCCATGCACTCGTCATCAACAGTCTCTGTGACCTATTTAACCACAATGCTCCATGAACTTTTCATCACAATGCTCTTTGACCCTTGTCATCACAATGCTCTATGCCTTTCTCAGCACAATGCTCCATGACCCTTGTCATCACAATGCTCCATGCGCTTGTCAGCACAATGCTCCATGACACATGTCATCACAATGCACCATGCGCTTGTCATCACAGTGCTCCACAACATTGTCATCACAATGCTCCATAAAATTTGTCATCACAATGCTCCATGCACTTCTCATCAAAATGCTCTCTCACCACTGATATCACAATGCTACATCACTATTTGTCACAATACTCCCTCACCCCTGTCATCACAATGTTCCATGACTCCTGTCATCACAATGCTACATGCACTTATCATCACAATGTTCGATGATCCCTGAAATCACAATGTTCCATAACACCTGTCATCAAAATATTCCATGACACTTTTCATCAAATTGCTCCATGACCCTGTCATCAGAAAGCTCCCTGCCCTTCTCATCACAATGCACAACGCCCTTGCCATCAAAATGCTCCATGACCTTTGTCATCACAAAGATCCATGACCCTTGGCATCACAGTGCTCCATGTCATTGTCATCACAATGCTCCATGAACGATCTCATCACATTGCTCCATGCCCTTGTCTTCACATAGCTCCATGACACATGTCATCAGAATGCTCCATGGCCTTCTCATCACAATGCTCCATGCCCTTGCCATCACAATGCTCCATTACCCCTGACATAACAATGCTCCATGACCCCTGCCAACACGATGTTCCATGGCCTTGTCATCACAAGGCTCCATGACCCTTCTCATCACAATGCTCCAAGAACACTGTAATCACAATGTTCTATGCCCATTTTCATCTCAATGATCCATGAACCCTGTCATCACAATGCACTATGCCCATCATCATAATGCTTCATGCTATTGTCATAACAACGAAATCAAAATGTTCCATGACCTCTGTCATAACAATGCTCCAAACCCTTGTGATCACAATATTCCATAACTCTTGTCATCACAATGCCCCAGGATGCTCGTCATCACAATTATGCATGGTCTTCTCATCAAAATGCTCCATTACCTTCGTCATCACAATGCTCAATACACTTGTCATCAACATGCTCCCTGACACTTGTTGTCTGTATGCTCCTTGAACTTTGTCATGACAAGGCTCCATGCCTTTTACTTCACAATGATCCATGCCCTTTTCATCACAATGCTCCAAGTCCCATGTAATCACAATGGTCCATGCCATTGTCATCACAAAGCTCAATGACGCATGCCATCAGAATGCTCCTTGGTCTTCTCCTCACAATGCTCCATGCCCTTATCTTCACAATGTTCCAAGACCCCTGTAATCACAATGCTTCATTCCCATTTTAATCAGTATGCTCCATGAGACTTGTCATCACAAGGCTCCATGGTTTTGTCATCACAATGCTCCAGGACCTTGTCATCACAATGCTTCACGACCTTGTCATCAAAATTTTCAATGGCCCTTGTCATCATAATGCTCCAAACCCTAGTCATCACAATGCTCCATTATATTTGTCATCACAATCCTCCATTACATTTGGTATCACAAAGCTCCATGCCATTGTCATCGCCATGGACCATGACATATGTCATCACAATGCTCCCTGACACCTGTCTTCACAATACTCCATGACCTTATCATCACAATGCTCCATGCCCTTGTCATCACAATGCACCATTCCCAATCTTATCACAATAATCTATGAAACATGTCAGACCAATGATCCATGCCACTGTCATCACAATGCTCCATGCCCTTGTCATCACAATGCTCCATGACCCCTGTCATCACAATGCTCCGTGACTCCAGTCATCACAATGCTTCATAACGTTTGTCATCACAGTGGTCCATGGGCGTGTCATCACAAGGCTCTGTGACCTTTGTAACCACACTGCTCCATGAACTTTTCATCATAATTTTCTGAGAAACTTGTCATCACAATGCTCCATGTCTTTGTCAGAACAATGCTCCATGACCGTTGTCATCACAATGTGCCACGCGCATTTCATCACAACGGTCCACAACCTTGTCATTGCAATGCTCCATAAACCTTGTAATCACAATGATCCATGCACTTCTCATCAAAATGCTCTCTCACCAGAGATATCACAATGTTCCATCACTAGTCATCTAAATACACCTTCATCCTTGTAACCACAATGTTCCATGACACTGTCATCACAATGCTACATCACCTTATCATCACAATGTTCCATGACCCCTGCCATCACAATGTTCCATAAGCCCTGTCATCAAAATGCTCCATGACCCATTCCATCCCAAAGCTCCAAGACCCCTGCCATCACAATATTCTATAACACCTGCCATCAAAATGTTCCATTACACTTTTTATCAAATTGCTGCATGACCCGGTCATCAAAATGCTCCCTGCGCTTCTCATCAAAATGCTCCATGACTTGTCATCACAAAGCTCCAAGACCCTTGGCATCACAATGCTCCATGTCATTGTCATCACAATGCTCCATGAAACCTCTCATCACATTGCTCCATGCCCTTGTCATCACACAGGTCCATGACACTTGTCATCACAATGCTCGATGCCCTTCTCATCACAATGCTCCATGCCCTTGTCATTACAGTCCTGCATGACCCATGTATCACAGTGTTCTGTGCCCTTGTCATCACAAAGCTCCATGACGCATGTCATCAGAATGTTCCATGGCCTTCTCATAACAATGCTCCATGCCCATGTCATCACAATGCTCCAAGACCCTTGTCATCACAGTGCTCCATGCCACATTTCATCTCCATGCTCCATGAAATCTGTCATCACAATGCTCCGAGACCCTTGTAATCACAATGCTCCATGCCCCTTTTCATCTCAATGCTCCATGAACCCTGTCATCACAATGCACCATGCCCATCATCATAATGCTTCAGGCTATTGTCATCACAATGAAATCAATATTCTTCATGACCTCTGTCATCATAATGCTCCAAACCCTTGTGATCACAATGCTGCATAACACGTATCATCACAACACCCCATGACGCTCATCATCACAATTATCCATGGTCTTCTCATCACAATGCTCCATGATCTTTGTCATCACAATTCTCAATACACTTGTCATCACAATGCTCCCTGACACTTGTCGTCAGTATGCTCCTTGAAGCCTGTCATGACAAGTTTCCATGCATTTTTCATTACAATGATCCATGACCATTTCATCACAATGCTCCAAGGTCCCTGTAATCACAATGCTCCATGCCCTTGTCATCACAAAACTCCATGACGCATGTCATCAGAATGCTCCATGGACTTCTCATCACAGTGCTCTATGCCCTAGTCATAACAATGCTCCAAGACCCCTGTAATCACAATGCTCCATGCCCCTTTTCATCAGAATGCTCCATGAGACTTGCCATCACATGTCTCCATGGTCTTCTCATCACAATGTTCCAGGACCTTGACATCACCATGATCCATTCCCTTGTCATCACAATGCTCCATGACCCCTGTCATCACAATAATCCATGAACATTTACAGCCCAATGTTCCACGACCTTCTCATCACAATGCTCCATGGCCAATATCATCACAATGCTCCATGACCACTGTCATCACAACACTCCATGACACCTGACAACACAATGATCCAGGACTCTTGTCATCACAATGCTCCATTAACTTGTCGTCACAATGCTACATGACACCTGTCATCACAACTCTCCATGAACATTTTCAGCCCAGTGCTCCATGACCCTTGTCATCACAATGATCCATGCCCTTGTCATCCCAATGCTCCATGACCCCTGTATTCACAGTGCTCCTTGACGCTTGTCATCACAGTGCTCCATGACACATGTCATCACAATGCTCCATGCCTTTGTCAGCAAACTGCTACATGACCTTGTCATTACAATGCTCTATGCACTTGTCATCACAATACTCCATTTCCATTGTCATCACAATCCTCCATGAACTTTGGGATCACATTGCTTCATGCCCTTGTCATCACAATGCTCCATGCTCCTTGAAATCAAAATGATCCATGACCTCTGTCATCACAATGCTCCAAACCCTTGTGATCACAATGTTCCATAACACTTGTCATCACAACGCTCCATGATGCCTGTCATCACAATACTCCATGCCCTTTTCATCACAATGCTCCATGACCTTTGTCACCACAATTCTCAATACACTTGTCATCACAATGCTCCCTGACACTTGTCATCAGAATGCTCCTTGAACCCTGTCACGAAAAGGCTCCATTCCTTTTTCATCACAATGCCCCATGCCATTTTCATCACAATGCTCCATGCCATTGTCATCAAAATACTCCACAAGCTTGTCATCAGAATGCTCCATGACCCTTGTCATCACAATTCTCCATGCACTTGTCAGCACAATGCTCCCTGACCCTTGTCATCACAATGCTCCAAGCCATTGTCATCACAATGCTCCATTACCTTTGTCATCAGAATCCTCCCTGACACTTGGCATCACAATGCTCCATGCAATCCTCATCACAATGGGCCATTACATATGTGATCACAATGCTCCCTGACACCTGTCTTCACAATACGGCATGACCTGGTCATCACAATGCTCCATGCCCTTGTCATCACAGTGTGCCATTACAACTCTCATCGCAATACTCCATGAAAGTTATTAGACCAATGTTCCATGCCCTTGTCATCACAATGCTCCATGCCCTTGTTATCACAATGCTCCATGACCCCTGTCATCACAGAGCTCCGTGACTCCAGTCATCACAATGCTTCATGACCTTTGTCATCACAATGGTCCATGCACTCGTCATCAACAGTCTCTGTGACCTATTTAACCACAATGCTCCATGAACTTTTCATCACAATGCTCTTTGACCCTTGTCATCACAATGCTCTATGCCTTTCTCAGCACAATGCTCCATGACCCTTGTCATCACAATGCTCCATGCGC
The DNA here is from genome assembly GCF_025265405.1 of Mesoplodon densirostris. Classification (NCBI taxonomy): domain Eukaryota; kingdom Metazoa; phylum Chordata; class Mammalia; order Artiodactyla; family Ziphiidae; genus Mesoplodon; species Mesoplodon densirostris. The sequence goes on along the minus strand of NW_026778195.1, from coordinate 6,718,940 downwards.
TTGTCAGCACAATGCTCCATGACACATGTCATCACAATGCACCATGCGCTTGTCATCACAGTGCTCCACAACATTGTCATCACAATGCTCCATAAAATTTGTCATCACAATGCTCCATGCACTTCTCATCAAAATGCTCTCTCACCACTGATATCACAATGCTACATCACTATTTGTCACAATACTCCCTCACCCCTGTCATCACAATGTTCCATGACTCCTGTCATCACAATGCTACATGCACTTATCATCACAATGTTCGATGATCCCTGAAATCACAATGTTCCATAACACCTGTCATCAAAATATTCCATGACACTTTTCATCAAATTGCTCCATGACCCTGTCATCAGAAAGCTCCCTGCCCTTCTCATCACAATGCACAACGCCCTTGCCATCAAAATGCTCCATGACCTTTGTCATCACAAAGATCCATGACCCTTGGCATCACAGTGCTCCATGTCATTGTCATCACAATGCTCCATGAACGATCTCATCACATTGCTCCATGCCCTTGTCTTCACATAGCTCCATGACACATGTCATCAGAATGCTCCATGGCCTTCTCATCACAATGCTCCATGCCCTTGCCATCACAATGCTCCATTACCCCTGACATAACAATGCTCCATGACCCCTGCCAACACGATGTTCCATGGCCTTGTCATCACAAGGCTCCATGACCCTTCTCATCACAATGCTCCAAGAACACTGTAATCACAATGTTCTATGCCCATTTTCATCTCAATGATCCATGAACCCTGTCATCACAATGCACTATGCCCATCATCATAATGCTTCATGCTATTGTCATAACAACGAAATCAAAATGTTCCATGACCTCTGTCATAACAATGCTCCAAACCCTTGTGATCACAATATTCCATAACTCTTGTCATCACAATGCCCCAGGATGCTCGTCATCACAATTATGCATGGTCTTCTCATCAAAATGCTCCATTACCTTCGTCATCACAATGCTCAATACACTTGTCATCAACATGCTCCCTGACACTTGTTGTCTGTATGCTCCTTGAACTTTGTCATGACAAGGCTCCATGCCTTTTACTTCACAATGATCCATGCCCTTTTCATCACAATGCTCCAAGTCCCATGTAATCACAATGGTCCATGCCATTGTCATCACAAAGCTCAATGACGCATGCCATCAGAATGCTCCTTGGTCTTCTCCTCACAATGCTCCATGCCCTTATCTTCACAATGTTCCAAGACCCCTGTAATCACAATGCTTCATTCCCATTTTAATCAGTATGCTCCATGAGACTTGTCATCACAAGGCTCCATGGTTTTGTCATCACAATGCTCCAGGACCTTGTCATCACAATGCTTCACGACCTTGTCATCAAAATTTTCAATGGCCCTTGTCATCATAATGCTCCAAACCCTAGTCATCACAATGCTCCATTATATTTGTCATCACAATCCTCCATTACATTTGGTATCACAAAGCTCCATGCCATTGTCATCGCCATGGACCATGACATATGTCATCACAATGCTCCCTGACACCTGTCTTCACAATACTCCATGACCTTATCATCACAATGCTCCATGCCCTTGTCATCACAATGCACCATTCCCAATCTTATCACAATAATCTATGAAACATGTCAGACCAATGATCCATGCCACTGTCATCACAATGCTCCATGCCCTTGTCATCACAATGCTCCATGACCCCTGTCATCACAATGCTCCGTGACTCCAGTCATCACAATGCTTCATAACGTTTGTCATCACAGTGGTCCATGGGCGTGTCATCACAAGGCTCTGTGACCTTTGTAACCACACTGCTCCATGAACTTTTCATCATAATTTTCTGAGAAACTTGTCATCACAATGCTCCATGTCTTTGTCAGAACAATGCTCCATGACCGTTGTCATCACAATGTGCCACGCGCATTTCATCACAACGGTCCACAACCTTGTCATTGCAATGCTCCATAAACCTTGTAATCACAATGATCCATGCACTTCTCATCAAAATGCTCTCTCACCAGAGATATCACAATGTTCCATCACTAGTCATCTAAATACACCTTCATCCTTGTAACCACAATGTTCCATGACACTGTCATCACAATGCTACATCACCTTATCATCACAATGTTCCATGACCCCTGCCATCACAATGTTCCATAAGCCCTGTCATCAAAATGCTCCATGACCCATTCCATCCCAAAGCTCCAAGACCCCTGCCATCACAATATTCTATAACACCTGCCATCAAAATGTTCCATTACACTTTTTATCAAATTGCTGCATGACCCGGTCATCAAAATGCTCCCTGCGCTTCTCATCAAAATGCTCCATGACTTGTCATCACAAAGCTCCAAGACCCTTGGCATCACAATGCTCCATGTCATTGTCATCACAATGCTCCATGAAACCTCTCATCACATTGCTCCATGCCCTTGTCATCACACAGGTCCATGACACTTGTCATCACAATGCTCGATGCCCTTCTCATCACAATGCTCCATGCCCTTGTCATTACAGTCCTGCATGACCCATGTATCACAGTGTTCTGTGCCCTTGTCATCACAAAGCTCCATGACGCATGTCATCAGAATGTTCCATGGCCTTCTCATAACAATGCTCCATGCCCATGTCATCACAATGCTCCAAGACCCTTGTCATCACAGTGCTCCATGCCACATTTCATCTACATGCTCCATGAAATCTGTCATCACAATGCTCCGAGACCCTTGTAATCACAATGCTCCATGCCCCTTTTCATCTCAATGCTCCATGAACCCTGTCATCACAATGCACCATGCCCATCATCATAATGCTTCAGGCTATTGTCATCACAATGAAATCAATATTCTTCATGACCTCTGTCATCATAATGCTCCAAACCCTTGTGATCACAATGCTGCATAACACGTATCATCACAACACCCCATGACGCTCATCATCACAATTATCCATGGTCTTCTCATCACAATGCTCCATGATCTTTGTCATCACAATTCTCAATACACTTGTCATCACAATGCTCCCTGACACTTGTCGTCAGTATGCTCCTTGAAGCCTGTCATGACAAGTTTCCATGCATTTTTCATTACAATGATCCATGACCATTTCATCACAATGCTCCAAGGTCCCTGTAATCACAATGCTCCATGCCCTTGTCATCACAAAACTCCATGACGCATGTCATCAGAATGCTCCATGGACTTCTCATCACAGTGCTCTATGCCCTAGTCATAACAATGCTCCAAGACCCCTGTAATCACAATGCTCCATGCCCCTTTTCATCAGAATGCTCCATGAGACTTGCCATCACATGTCTCCATGGTCTTCTCATCACAATGTTCCAGGACCTTGACATCACCATGATCCATTCCCTTGTCATCACAATGCTCCATGACCCCTGTCATCACAATAATCCATGAACATTTACAGCCCAATGTTCCACGACCTTCTCATCACAATGCTCCATGGCCAATATCATCACAATGCTCCATGACCACTGTCATCACAACACTCCATGACACCTGACAACACAATGATCCAGGACTCTTGTCATCACAATGCTCCATTAACTTGTCGTCACAATGCTACATGACACCTGTCATCACAACTCTCCATGAACATTTTCAGCCCAGTGCTCCATGACCCTTGTCATCACAATGATCCATGCCCTTGTCATCCCAATGCTCCATGACCCCTGTATTCACAGTGCTCCTTGACGCTTGTCATCACAGTGCTCCATGACACATGTCATCACAATGCTCCATGCCTTTGTCAGCAAACTGCTACATGACCTTGTCATTACAATGCTCTATGCACTTGTCATCACAATACTCCATTTCCATTGTCATCACAATCCTCCATGAACTTTGGGATCACATTGCTTCATGCCCTTGTCATCACAATGCTCCATGCTCCTTGAAATCAAAATGATCCATGACCTCTGTCATCACAATGCTCCAAACCCTTGTGATCACAATGTTCCATAACACTTGTCATCACAACGCTCCATGATGCCTGTCATCACAATACTCCATGCCCTTTTCATCACAATGCTCCATGACCTTTGTCACCACAATTCTCAATACACTTGTCATCACAATGCTCCCTGACACTTGTCATCAGAATGCTCCTTGAACCCTGTCACGAAAAGGCTCCATTCCTTTTTCATCACAATGCCCCATGCCATTTTCATCACAATGCTCCATGCCATTGTCATCAAAATACTCCACAAGCTTGTCATCAGAATGCTCCATGACCCTTGTCATCACAATTCTCCATGCACTTGTCAGCACAATGCTCCCTGACCCTTGTCATCACAATGCTCCAAGCCATTGTCATCACAATGCTCCATTACCTTTGTCATCAGAATCCTCCCTGACACTTGGCATCACAATGCTCCATGCAATCCTCATCACAATGGGCCATTACATATGTGATCACAATGCTCCCTGACACCTGTCTTCACAATACGGCATGACCTGGTCATCACAATGCTCCATGCCCTTGTCATCACAGTGTGCCATTACAACTCTCATCGCAATACTCCATGAAAGTTATTAGACCAATGTTCCATGCCCTTGTCATCACAATGCTCCATGCCCTTGTTATCACAATGCTCCATGACCCCTGTCATCACAGAGCTCCGTGACTCCAGTCATCACAATGCTTCATGACCTTTGTCATCACAATGGTCCATGCACTCGTCATCAACAGTCTCTGTGACCTATTTAACCACAATGCTCCATGAACTTTTCATCACAATGCTCTTTGACCCTTGTCATCACAATGCTCTATGCCTTTCTCAGCACAATGCTCCATGACCCTTGTCATCACAATGCTCCATGCGCTTGTCAGCACAATGCTCCATGACACATGTCATCACAATGCACCATGCGCTTGTCATCACAGTGCTCCACAACATTGTCATCACAATGCTCCATAAAATTTGTCATCACAATGCTCCATGCACTTCTCATCAAAATGCTCTCTCACCACTGATATCACAATGCTACATCACTATTTGTCACAATACTCCCTCACCCCTGTCATCACAATGTTCCATGACTCCTGTCATCACAATGCTACATGCACTTATCATCACAATGTTCGATGATCCCTGAAATCACAATGTTCCATAACACCTGTCATCAAAATATTCCATGACACTTTTCATCAAATTGCTCCATGACCCTGTCATCAGAAAGCTCCCTGCCCTTCTCATCACAATGCACAACGCCCTTGCCATCAAAATGCTCCATGACCTTTGTCATCACAAAGATCCATGACCCTTGGCATCACAATACTCCATGTCATTGTCATCACAATGCTCCATGAACGATCTCATCACATTGCTCCATGCCCTTGTCTTCACATAGCTCCATGACACATGTCATCAGAATGCTCCATGGCCTTCTCATCACAATGCTCCATGCCCTTGCCATCACAATGCTCCATTACCCCTGACATAACAATGCTCCATGACCCCTGCCAACACGATGTTCCATGGCCTTGTCATCACAAGGCTCCATGACCCTTCTCATCACAATGCTCCAAGAACACTGTAATCACAATGTTCTATGCCCATTTTCATCTCAATGATCCATGAACCCTGTCATCACAATGCACTATGCCCATCATCATAATGCTTCATGCTATTGTCATAACAACGAAATCAAAATGTTCCATGACCTCTGTCATAACAATGCTCCAAACCCTTGTGATCACAATATTCCATAACTCTTGTCATCACAATGCCCCAGGATGCTCGTCATCACAATTATGCATGGTCTTCTCATCAAAATGCTCCATTACCTTCGTCATCACAATGCTCAATACACTTGTCATCAACATGCTCCCTGACACTTGTTGTCTGTATGCTCCTTGAACTTTGTCATGACAAGGCTCCATGCCTTTTACTTCACAATGATCCATGCCCTTTTCATCACAATGCTCCAAGTCCCATGTAATCACAATGGTCCATGCCATTGTCATCACAAAGCTCAATGACGCATGCCATCAGAATGCTCCTTGGTCTTCTCCTCACAATGCTCCATGCCCTTATCTTCACAATGTTCCAAGACCCCTGTAATCACAATGCTTCATTCCCATTTTAATCAGTATGCTCCATGAGACTTGTCATCACAAGGCTCCATGGTTTTGTCATCACAATGCTCCAGGACCTTGTCATCACAATGCTTCACGACCTTGTCATCAAAATTTTCAATGGCCCTTGTCATCATAATGCTCCAAACCCTAGTCATCACAATGCTCCATTATATTTGTCATCACAATCCTCCATTACATTTGGTATCACAAAGCTCCATGCCATTGTCATCGCCATGGACCATGACATATGTCATCACAATGCTCCCTGACACCTGTCTTCACAATACTCCATGACCTTATCATCACAATGCTCCATGCCCTTGTCATCACAATGCACCATTCCCAATCTTATCACAATAATCTATGAAACATGTCAGACCAATGATCCATGCCACTGTCATCACAATGCTCCATGCCCTTGTCATCACAATGCTCCATGACCCCTGTCATCACAATGCTCCGTGACTCCAGTCATCACAATGCTTCATAACGTTTGTCATCACAGTGGTCCATGGGCGTGTCATCACAAGGCTCTGTGACCTTTGTAACCACACTGCTCCATGAACTTTTCATCATAATTTTCTGAGAAACTTGTCATCACAATGCTCCATGTCTTTGTCAGAACAATGCTCCATGACCGTTGTCATCACAATGTGCCACGCGCATTTCATCACAACGGTCCACAACCTTGTCATTGCAATGCTCCATAAACCTTGTAATCACAATGATCCATGCACTTCTCATCAAAATGCTCTCTCACCAGAGATATCACAATGTTCCATCACTAGTCATCTAAATACACCTTCATCCTTGTAACCACAATGTTCCATGACACTGTCATCACAATGCTACATCACCTTATCATCACAATGTTCCATGACCCCTGCCATCACAATGTTCCATAAGCCCTGTCATCAAAATGCTCCATGACCCATTCCATCCCAAAGCTCCAAGACCCCTGCCATCACAATATTCTATAACACCTGCCATCAAAATGTTCCATTACACTTTTTATCAAATTGCTGCATGACCCGGTCATCAAAATGCTCCCTGCGCTTCTCATCAAAATGCTCCATGACTTGTCATCACAAAGCTCCAAGACCCTTGGCATCACAATGCTCCATGTCATTGTCATCACAATGCTCCATGAAACCTCTCATCACATTGCTCCATGCCCTTGTCATCACACAGGTCCATGACACTTGTCATCACAATGCTCGATGCCCTTCTCATCACAATGCTCCATGCCCTTGTCATTACAGTCCTGCATGACCCATGTATCACAGTGTTCTGTGCCCTTGTCATCACAAAGCTCCATGACGCATGTCATCAGAATGTTCCATGGCCTTCTCATAACAATGCTCCATGCCCATGTCATCACAATGCTCCAAGACCCTTGTCATCACAGTGCTCCATGCCACATTTCATCTCCATGCTCCATGAAATCTGTCATCACAATGCTCCGAGACCCTTGTAATCACAATGCTCCATGCCCCTTTTCATCTCAATGCTCCATGAACCCTGTCATCACAATGCACCATGCCCATCATCATAATGCTTCAGGCTATTGTCATCACAATGAAATCAATATTCTTCATGACCTCTGTCATCATAATGCTCCAAACCCTTGTGATCACAATGCTGCATAACACGTATCATCACAACACCCCATGACGCTCATCATCACAATTATCCATGGTCTTCTCATCACAATGCTCCATGATCTTTGTCATCACAATTCTCAATACACTTGTCATCACAATGCTCCCTGACACTTGTCGTCAGTATGCTCCTTGAAGCCTGTCATGACAAGTTTCCATGCATTTTTCATTACAATGATCCATGACCATTTCATCACAATGCTCCAAGGTCCCTGTAATCACAATGCTCCATGCCCTTGTCATCACAAAACTCCATGACGCATGTCATCAGAATGCTCCATGGACTTCTCATCACAGTGCTCTATGCCCTAGTCATAACAATGCTCCAAGACCCCTGTAATCACAATGCTCCATGCCCCTTTTCATCAGAATGCTCCATGAGACTTGCCATCACATGTCTCCATGGTCTTCTCATCACAATGTTCCAGGACCTTGACATCACCATGATCCATTCCCTTGTCATCACAATGCTCCATGACCCCTGTCATCACAATAATCCATGAACATTTACAGCCCAATGTTCCACGACCTTCTCATCACAATGCTCCATGGCCAATATCATCACAATGCTCCATGACCACTGTCATCACAACACTCCATGACACCTGACAACACAATGATCCAGGACTCTTGTCATCACAATGCTCCATTAACTTGTCGTCACAATGCTACATGACACCTGTCATCACAACTCTCCATGAACATTTTCAGCCCAGTGCTCCATGACCCTTGTCATCACAATGATCCATGCCCTTGTCATCCCAATGCTCCATGACCCCTGTATTCACAGTGCTCCTTGACGCTTGTCATCACAGTGCTCCATGACACATGTCATCACAATGCTCCATGCCTTTGTCAGCAAACTGCTACATGACCTTGTCATTACAATGCTCTATGCACTTGTCATCACAATACTCCATTTCCATTGTCATCACAATCCTCCATGAACTTTGGGATCACATTGCTTCATGCCCTTGTCATCACAATGCTCCATGCTCCTTGAAATCAAAATGATCCATGACCTCTGTCATCACAATGCTCCAAACCCTTGTGATCACAATGTTCCATAACACTTGTCATCACAACGCTCCATGATGCCTGTCATCACAATACTCCATGCACTTTTCATCACAATGCTCCATGACCTTTGTCACCACAATTCTCAATACACTTGTCATCACAATGCTCCCTGACACTTGTCATCAGAATGCTCCTTGAACCCTGTCACGAAAAGGCTCCATTCCTTTTTCATCACAATGCCCCATGCCATTTTCATCACAATGCTCCATGCCATTGTCATCAAAATACTCCACAAGCTTGTCATCAGAATGCTCCATGACCCTTGTCATCACAATTCTCCATGCACTTGTCAGCACAATGCTCCCTGACCCTTGTCATCACAATGCTCCAAGCCATTGTCATCACAATGCTCCATTACCTTTGTCATCAGAATCCTCCCTGACACTTGGCATCACAATGCTCCATGCAATCCTCATCACAATGGGCCATTACATATGTGATCACAATGCTCCCTGACACCTGTCTTCACAATACGGCATGACCTGGTCATCACAATGCTCCATGCCCTTGTCATCACAGTGTGCCATTACAACTCTCATCGCAATACTCCATGAAAGTTATTAGACCAATGTTCCATGCCCTTGTCATCACAATGCTCCATGCCCTTGTTATCACAATGCTCCATGACCCCTGTCATCACAGAGCTCCGTGACTCCAGTCATCACAATGCTTCATGACCTTTGTCATCACAATGGTCCATGCACTCGTCATCAACAGTCTCTGTGACCTATTTAACCACAATGCTCCATGAACTTTTCATCACAATGCTCTTTGACCCTTGTCATCACAATGCTCTATGCCTTTCTCAGCACAATGCTCCATGACCCTTGTCATCACAATGCTCCATGCGCTTGTCAGCACAATGCTCCATGACACATGTCATCACAATGCACCATGCGCTTGTCATCACAGTGCTCCACAACATTGTCATCACAATGCTCCATAAAATTTGTCATCACAATGCTCCATGCACTTCTCATCAAAATGCTCTCTCACCACTGATATCACAATGCTACATCACTATTTGTCACAATACTCCCTCACCCCTGTCATCACAATGTTCCATGACTCCTGTCATCACAATGCTACATGCACTTATCATCACAATGTTCGATGATCCCTGAAATCACAATGTTCCATAACACCTGTCATCAAAATATTCCATGACACTTTTCATCAAATTGCTCCATGACCCTGTCATCAGAAAGCTCCCTGCCCTTCTCATCACAATGCACAACGCCCTTGCCATCAAAATGCTCCATGACCTTTGTCATCACAAAGATCCATGACCCTTGGCATCACAGTGCTCCATGTCATTGTCATCACAATGCTCCATGAACGATCTCATCACATTGCTCCATGCCCTTGTCTTCACATAGCTCCATGACACATGTCATCAGAATGCTCCATGGCCTTCTCATCACAATGCTCCATGCCCTTGCCATCACAATGCTCCATTACCCCTGACATAACAATGCTCCATGACCCCTGCCAACACGATGTTCCATGGCCTTGTCATCACAAGGCTTCATGACCCTTCTCATCACAATGCTCCAAGAACACTGTAATCACAATGTTCTATGCCCATTTTCATCTCAATGATCCATGAACCCTGTCATCACAATGCACTATGCCCATCATCATAATGCTTCATGCTATTGTCATAACAACGAAATCAAAATGTTCCATGACCTCTGTCATAACAATGCTCCAAACCCTTGTGATCACAATATTCCATAACTCTTGTCATCACAATGCCCCAGGATGCTCGTCATCACAATTATGCATGGTCTTCTCATCAAAATGTTCCATTACCTTCGTCATCACAATGCTCAATACACTTGTCATCAACATGCTCCCTGACACTTGTTGTCTGTATGCTCCTTGAACTTTGTCATGACAAGGCTCCATGCCTTTTACTTCACAATGATCCATGCCCTTTTCATCACAATGCTCCAAGTCCCATGTAATCACAATGGTCCATGCCATTGTCATCACAAAGCTCAATGACGCATGCCATCAGAATGCTCCTTGGTCTTCTCCTCACAATGCTCCATGCCCTTATCTTCACAATGTTCCAAGACCCCTGTAATCACAATGCTTCATTCCCATTTTAATCAGTATGCTCCATGAGACTTGTCATCACAAGGCTCCATGGTTTTGTCATCACAATGCTCCAGGACCTTGTCATCACAATGCTTCACGACCTTGTCATCAAAATTTTCAATGGCCCTTGTCATCATAATGCTCCAAACCCTAGTCATCACAATGCTCCATTATATTTGTCATCACAATCCTCCATTACATTTGGTATCACAAAGCTCCATGCCATTGTCATCGCCATGGACCATGACATATGTCATCACAATGCTCCCTGACACCTGTCTTCACAATACTCCATGACCTTATCATCACAATGCTCCATGCCCTTGTCATCACAATGCACCATTCCCAATCTTATCACAATAATCTATGAAACATGTCAGACCAATGATCCATGCCACTGTCATCACAATGCTCCATGCCCTTGTCATCACAATGCTCCATGACCCCTGTCATCACAATGCTCCGTGACTCCAGTCATCACAATGCTTCATAACGTTTGTCATCACAGTGGTCCATGGGCGTGTCATCACAAGGCTCTGTGACCTTTGTAACCACACTGCTCCATGAACTTTTCATCATAATTTTCTGAGAAACTTGTCATCACAATGCTCCATGTCTTTGTCAGAACAATGCTCCATGACCGTTGTCATCACAATGTGCCACGCGCATTTCATCACAACGGTCCACAACCTTGTCATTGCAATGCTCCATAAACCTTGTAATCACAATGATCCATGCACTTCTCATCAAAATGCTCTCTCACCAGAGATATCACAATGTTCCATCACTAGTCATCTAAATACACCTTCATCCTTGTAACCACAATGTTCCATGACACTGTCATCACAATGCTACATCACCTTATCATCAGAATGTTCCATGACCCCTGCCATCACAATGTTCCATAAGCCCTGTCATCAAAATGCTCCATGACCCATTCCATCCCAAAGCTCCAAGACCCCTGCCATCACAATATTCTATAACACCTGCCATCAAAATGTTCCATTACACTTTTTATCAAATTGCTGCATGACCCGGTCATCAAAATGCTCCCTGCGCTTCTCATCAAAATGCTCCATGACTTGTCATCACAAAGCTCCAAGACCCTTGGCATCACAATGCTCCATGTCATTGTCATCACAATGCTCCATGAAACCTCTCATCACATTGCTCCATGCCCTTGTCATCACACAGGTCCATGACACTTGTCATCACAATGCTCGATGCCCTTCTCATCACAATGCTCCATGCCCTTGTCATTACAGTCCTGCATGACCCATGTATCACAGTGTTCTGTGCCCTTGTCATCACAATGCTCCATGCCCACTCTCATCACAATAATCCATGAAACATTTCAGACCAAAGTTCCATACCCTTCTCATCACAATGCTCCATTACCCCTGTCATAACAATGCACCATGACACCTGCCATCACAATGATCCACGGCCTAGTCATCACAAGGTTCCATGATAATTCTCATCACAATGCTCAAGACCCCTGATATCACAATGCTCCATGCCCTTGTCATCACAAAGCTCCATGACGCATGTCATCAGAATGTTCCATGGCCTTCTCATCACAATGCTCCATGACCTTGTCATCACAATGCTCCAAGACCCTTGTCATCACAATGTTCCGTGCCCCATTTCATCTCAATGCTCCATGAAATCTGTCATCACAATGCTCCAAGACCCTTGTAATCACAATTCTCCATGCCCCTTTTCATCTCAATGCTCAATGAACCCTGTCATCACAATGCACCATGCCCATCATCATAATGCTTCAGGCTATTGTCATCACAATGAAATCAATATTCTCCATGACCTCTGTCATCATAATGCTCCAAACCCTTGTGATCACAATGCTGCATAACACGTATCATCACAACACCCCATGACGCTCATCATCACAAATATCCATGGTCTTCTCATCACAAAGCTCCATGATCTTTGTCATCACAATTCTCAATACACTTGTCATCACAATGCTCCCTGACACTTGTCGTCAGTATGCTCCTTGAACCCTGTCATGACAAGTTTCCATGCATTTTTCATTACAATGATCCATGACCATTTCAACACAATGCTCCAAGGTCCCTGTAATCACAATGCTCCATGCCCTTGTCATCACAAAACTGCATGACGCATGTCATCAGAATGCTCCATGGACTTCACATCACAGTGCTCTATGCCCTAGTCATAACAATGCTCCAAGACCCCTGTAATCACAATGCTCCATGCCCCTTTTCATCAGAATGCTCCATGAGACTTGCCATCACAAGTCTCCATGGTCTTCTCATCACAATGTTCCAGGACCTTGACATCACCATGATCCATTCCCTTGTCATCACAATGCTCCATGACACCTGTCATCACAATAATCCATGAACATTTTCAGCCAAATGCTCCACGACCTTCTCATCACAATGCTCCATTGCCAATATCATCACAATGCTCCATGACCCCTGTCATCACAATGCTCCGTGACTCCAGTCATCACAATGCTTCATGACCTTTGTCATCACAATGGTCCATGCCCTCGACATCAACAGTCTCTGTGACCTTTTTAACCACAATGCTCCATGAATTATTCATCACAATTCTCTTTGACCCTTGTCATCACAGTGCTCTATGTCTTTCTCAGCACAATGCTCCATGACCCTTGTCATCACAATGCTCCTTGCGCTTGGCAGCACAATGCTCCATGACACATGTCATCACAATGCACCATGCGCTTGTCATCACAGTGCTCCACAACATTGTCATCACAATGCTCCATAAAATTTGTCATCACAATGCTCCATGCACTTCTCATCAAAATGCTCTCTCACCACTGATATCACAATGCTACATCACTATTTGTCACAATACACCCTCACCACTGTCATCACAAAGTTCCATGACACCTGTCATCACAATGCTACATGCACTTATCATCACAATGTTCGATGACCCCTAAAATCACAATGTTCCATAACACCTGTCATCAAAATGTTCCATGACACTTTTCATCAAATTGCTCCATGACCCTGTCATCAGAATTTTCCGTGCCCTTCTCATCACAATGCACAACGTCCTTGCCATCAAAATGCTCCATGACCTTTGTCATCACAAAGATCTATGAAACTTGGCATCACAATGCTCCATGTCATTGTCATCACAATGCTCCATTACCCCTGTCATAACAATGCTCCATGACCCCTGCCATCACGATGTTCCATGGCCTTGTCATCACAAGGCTCCATGACCCTTCTCATCACAATGCTCCAAGAACACTGTAATCACAATGCTCTATACCCCTTTTCATCACATTGATCCATGAACCCTGTCATCACAATGCACCATGCCCATCATCATAATGCTTCATGCTATTGTCATAACAACGAAATCAAAATGTTCCATGACCTCTCTCATAACAATCCTCCAAACCCTTGTGATCACAATATTCCATAACTCTTGTCATCACAATGCCCCAGGATGCTCGTCATCACAGTTATCCATGGTCTTCTCATCACAATGCTCCATGACCTTCGTCATCACAATGCTCAATACACTTGTCATCAACATGCTCCCTGACACTTGTTGTCTGTATGCCCCTTGAACCCTGTCATGACAAGGCTCCATGCCTTTTTCATCACAATGATCCATGCCCTTTTCATCACAATGCTCCAAGTCCCATGTAATCACAATGGTCCATGCCATTGTCATCACAAAGCTCAATGACGCATGCCATCAGAATGATCCTTGGTCTTCTCCTCACAATGCTCCATGCCCTTGTCTTCACAATGTTCCAAGACCCCTGTAATCACAATGCTCCATTCCCATTTTAATCAGTATGCTCCTTGAGACTTGTCATCATAAGGCTCCATGGTTTTTTCATCACAATGCTCCAGGACCTTGTCATCACAATGCTTCACGACCTTGTCATCAAAATTTTCAATGGCCCTTGTCATCATAATGCTCCAAACGCTAATCATCACAATGCTCCATTATATTTGTCATCACAATCCTCCATTACATTTGGTATCACAAAGCTCCATGCCATTGTCTTCGCCAGGGACCCTGACATATGTCATCACAATGCTCCCTGACACATGTCTTCACAATACTCCCTGACCTTATCATCACAATGCTCCATGCCCTTGTCATCACAATGCACCATGCCCACTCTCATCACAATAATCTATGAAACTTGTCAGACCAATGCTCCATGCCACTGTCATCACAATGTTCCATGCCCTTGTCATCACAATGCTCCATGACCCCTGTCATCACAATGCTCCGTGACTCCAGTCATCACAATGCTTCATAACGTTTGTCATCAAAATGGTCCATGCCCGCCTCATCACAAGGCTCTGTGACACTTTTAACCACAATGATCCATGAACTTTTCATCACAATGCACTTTGACCCTTGTCATCACAATGCTCCATGTCTTTCTCAGAACAATGCTCCATGACCATTGTCATCACAATGTGCCACGCGCATTTCATCACAACGATCCATACCTTGTCATTGCAATGATCCATAAACCTTGTAATCACAATGGTCCATGCACTTCTCATCAAAATGCTCTCTCACCAGAGATATCACAATATTCCATCACTAGTCATCACAATACACCCTCATCCTTTTAATCACAATGTTCCATGACACTGTCATCACAATGCTACATCCCCTTATCATCACAATGTTCCATGACCCCTGCCATCACAATGTTCCATAAGCCCTGTCATCAAAATGCTCCATGACCCATTCCATCCCAAAGCTCCAAGACCCCTGCCATCACAATATTCTATAACACCTGCCATCAAAATGTTCCCTTACACTTTTTATCAAATTGCTGCATGACCCGGTCATCAAAATGCTCCCTGCCCTTCTAATCAAAATGCTCCATGACATGTCATCACAAAGCTCCAAGACCCTTGGCATCACAATGCTCCATGTCATTGTCATCACAATGCTCCATGAACCCTCTCATCACATTGCTCCATGCCCTTGTCATCACAAAGCTTCATGACACTTGTCATCACAATGCTCGATGCCCTTCTCATCACAATGCTCCATGCCCTTGTCATTACAGTCCTGCATGACCCATGTATCACAGTGTTCCGTGCCCTTGTCATCACAATGCTCCATGCCCACTCGCATCACAATAATCCATGAAACATTTCAGAACAAAGTTCCATACCCTTCTCATCACAATGCTCCATTACCCCTGTCATAACAATGCACCATGACACCTGCCATCACAATGATCCACTGCCTAGTCATCACAAGGTTCCATGATAATTCTCATCACAATGCTCAAGACCCCTGATATCACAATGCTCCATGCCCTTGTCATCACAAAAGTCCATGACGCATGTCATCAGAATGTTCCATGGCCTTCTCATCACAATGCTCCATGCCCTTGTCATCACAATGCTCCAAGACCCTTGTAATCACAATGCTGCATGCCCCTTTTCATCTCAATGCACCATGAACCCTGTCATCACAATGGACCATGCCCAACATCATAATGTTTCAGGCTATTGTCATCACAATGAAATCAATATTCTGCATGACCTCTGTCATCATAATGCTCCAAACCCTTGTGATCACAATGTTGCATAACACGTATCATCACAACACCCCATGACGCTCATCATCACAATTATCCATGGTCTTCTCATCACAATGCTCCATGATCTTTGTCATCACAATGCTCTATACCTTTCGCAGCACAATGCTCCATGACCCTTGTCATTACAATGATCCATGCCCTTGTCATCCCAATGCTCCATGACCCCTGTAATCACAATGCTCCTTGACGCTTGTCATCACAGTGCTCCATGACACATGTCATCACAATGCTCCATGCCTTTGTCAGCAAAATGCTACATGACCTTGTCATTACAGTGCTCTATGCGCTTGTCATCAGAATACTCCATTTCCATTGTCATCACAATCCTCCCTGAACTTTGGGATCACATTGCTTCATGTCCTTGTCATCACAATGCTCCATGCTCCTTGAAATCAAAATGATCCATGACCTCTATCATCACAATGCTCAAAACCCTTGTGATCACCATGTTCCATAACACTTTTCATCACAAAGCTCCATGATGCCTGTCATCACAATACTCCATGCCCTTTTCATCACAATGCTCCATGACCTTTGTCACCACAATTCTCAATACACTTGTCATCACAATGCTCCCTGACACTTGTCATCAGAATGCTCCTTGAACCCTGTCACGAAAAGGCTCCATGCCTTTTTCATCACAATGCGCCATGCCATTTTCATCACAATGCTCCATGCCATTGTCATCAAAATACTCCACAAGCTTGTCATCAGAATGCTCCATGACCCTTGCCATCACAATTCTCCATGCACTTGTCAGCACAATGCTCCCTGACCTTTGTCATCAAAATGCTCCAAGCCATTGTCATCACAATGCTCCATTACCTTTGTCATCAGAATCCTAGCTGACACTTGGCATCACAATGCTCCATGCCATCCTCATCACAATGGGCCATTACATATGTGATCACAATGCTCCCTGACACCTGTCTTCACAATACGGCATGACCTGGTCATCAAAATGCTCCATGCCCTTGTCATCACAGTGTGCCATTCCAACTCTCATCGCAATACTCCATGAAAGTTATAAGAACAATGTTCCATGCCCTTGTCATCACAATGCTCCATGCCCTTGTTATCACAATGCTCCATGACCCCACTCATCACAATGCTCCGTGACTCCAGTCATCCCAATGCTTCTTGACCTTTGTCCTCACAATGGTCCATGCCCTCGTCATCAACAGTCTCTGTGACCTTTTTAACCCCAATGCTCCATGAACTTTTCATCACAATGCTCTTTGACCCTTGTCATCACAATGCTCTATGCCTTTCTCAGCACAATGCTCCATGACCCTTGTCATCACAATGCTCCGTGCGCTTGTCAGCACAATGCTCCATGACGCATGTCATCACAATGCACCATGCGCTTGTCATCACAGTGCTCCACAACATTGTCATCACAATGCTCCATAAAATTTGTCATCACAATGCTCCATGCACTTCTCATCAAAATGCTCTCTCACCACTGATATCACAATGCTACATCATTATTTGTCACAATACTCCCTCACCCCTGTCATCACAATGTTCCATGACACTTTTCATCAAATTGCTCCATGACCCTGTCATCAGAATGCTCCCTGCCCTTCTCATCACAATGCACAACGCCCTTGCCCTCAAAATGCTCCATGAACTTGTCATCACAAAAATCCATGACACTTGGCATCACAATGCTCCATGTCATTGTCATCACAATGCTCCATGAACGCTCTCATCACGTTGCTCCATGCCCCTGTCTTCACATAGCTCCATGACACGTGTCATCAGAATGCTCCATGGCCTTCTCATCACAATGTTCCAAGCCCTTGCCATCACAAAGCTCCATTACACCTGTCATAACAATCCTCCATGACCCATGCCATCACGATGTTCCATGGCCTTGTCATCACAAGGCTCCATGACCCTTCTCATCACAATGTTCCAAGAACACTGTAATCACAATGCTCTATGCCCCTTTTCATCTCAATGATCCATGAACCCTGTCATCACAATGCACCATGCCCATCATCATAATGCTTCATGCTATTGTCATCACAACGAAATCAAAATGTTCCATGACCTCTGTCATAACAATGCTCCAAAACCTTGTGATCACAATATTCCATAACACTTGTCATCACAATGCCCCAGGATGCTCGTCTTCACAATTATCCATCGCATTCTCATCACAATGCTCCATGACCTTCGTCATCACAATGCTCAATACACTTGTCATCAACATGCTCCCTGACACTTGTTGTCTGTATGCTCCTTGAACCCTGTCATGACAAGGCTCCATGCCTTTTTCATCACAATGATCCATGCCCTTTTCATCACAATGCTCCAAGTCCCATGTAATCACAATGGTCCATGCCATTGTCATCACAAAGCTCAATGACGCATGCCATCAGAATGCTGCTTGATCTTCTCCTCACAATGCTCCATGCCCTTGTCTTCACAGTGTTCCATGACCCCTGTAATCACAATGCTCCTTTCCCCTTTTAATCAGTATGCTCCATGAGACTTGTCATCACAAGGCTCCATGGTTTTGTCATCACAATGCTCCAGGACCTTGTCATCACAATGCTTCACGACCTTGTCATCAAAATTTTCAATGGCCCTTGTCATCATAATGCTCCAAACCCTAATCATCACAATGCTCCATTATATTTGTCATCACAATCCTCCATTACATTTGGTATCACACAGCTCCATGCTATTGTCATCGCCATGGACCATGACATATGTCATCACAATGCTCCCTGACACCTGTCTTCACAATACTCCATTAACTTATCATCACAATGCTCCATGCCCTTGTCATCACAATGCACCATTCCCACTCTCATCACAATAATCTATGAAACGTGTCAGACCAATGCTCCATGCCACTGTCATCAGAATGCTCCATGGCCTTCTCATCACAATGCTCCAAGCCCTTGCCACCACAATGCTCCATTACCCCTTTCATAACCATGCTCCATGACCCCTGCCATCACGATGTTCCATGGCCTTGTCATCACAAGGCTCCTTGACCCTTCTCATCACAATGCTCCAAGAACACTGTAATCATAATGCTCTATGCCCCTTTTCATCTCAATGATCCATGAACCCTGTCATCACAATGCACTATGCCCATCATCATAATGCTTCATGCTATTGTCATAACAACGAAATCAAAATGTTCCAAGACCTCTGTCATAACAATGCTCCAAACCCTTGTATTCACAATATTCCATAACACTTGTCATCACAATGCCCCAAGATGCTCGTCATCACAATTATCCATGGTCTTCTCATCACAATGCTCCATGACCTTCGTCATCACAATGCTCAATACACTTGTCATCAACATGCTCCCTGACACTTGTTGTCTGTATGCTCCTTGAACCCTGTCATGACAAGGTTCCATGCCTTTTTCATCACAATGATCCATGCACTTTTAATCACAATGCTCCAAGTCCCATGTAATCACAATGGTCCGTGCCATTGTCATCACATAGCTCAATGACGCATGCCATCAGAATGCTCCTTGATCTTCTCCTCACAATGCTCCATGCCCTTGTCTTCACAGTGTTCCAAGACCCCTGTAATCACAATGCTCCATTCCCCTTTTAATCAGTATGCTCCATGAGACTTGTCATCATAAGGCTCCATGGTTTTTTCATCACAATGCTCCAGGACCTTGTCATCACAATGCTTCACGAACTTGTCATCAAAATTTTCAATGGCCCTTGTCATCATAATGCTCCAAACCCTAATCATCACAATGCTCCATTATATTTGTCATCACAATCCTCCATTACATTTGGTATCACAATGCTCCATGCCATTGTCATCGCCATGGACCATGACATATGTCATCACAATGCTCCCTGACACCTGTCTTCACAATACTCCATGACCTTATCATCACAATGCTCCATGCCCTTGTCATCACAATGCACAATTCCCACTCTCATCACAATAATCTATGAAACTTGTCAGACAAATGCTCCATGCCACTGTCATCACAATGCTCCATGCCCTTGTCATCACAATGCTCCATGACCCCTGTCATCACAGTGCTCCGTGACTGCAGTCATCCCAATGCTTCATGACTTTTGTCATCACAATGGTCCATGCCCTCGTCATCAACAGTCTCTGTGACCTTTTTAACCACAATGCTCCATGAACTTTTCATCACAATGCTCTTTGACCCTTGTCATCACAATGCTCTATGCCTTTTTCAGCACAATGCTCCATGACCCTTGTCATCACAATGCTCCAAGCGCTTGTCATCATAATGCTCCATGACACATGTCATCACAGTGCACCATGCGCTTGTCATCACAGTGCTCCACAACATTGTCATCACAATGCTCCATAAAATTTGTCATCACAATGCTCCATGCATTTCTCAAAATGCTCTCTCACCACTGATATCACAATGCTACATCACTATTTGTCACAATACTCCCTCACCCCTGTCATCACAATGTTCCATGGCTCCTGTCATCACAATGCTACATGCACTTATCATCACAATGTTCGATGATCCCTAAAATCACAATGTTCCATAACACCTGTCATCAAAATGTTCCATGACACTTTTCATCAAATTACTCCATGACCCTGTCATCAGAATGCTCCCTGCCCTTCTCATCACAATGCACAACGCCCTTGCCATCAAAATGCTCCATGACCTGTGTCATCAAAAAGATCCATGACCCTTGGCATCACAATGCTCCATGTCATTGTCATCACAATGCTCCATGAACGCTCTCAACACATTGCTCCATGCCCTTGTCTTCACATAGCTCCATGACACATGTCATCAGAATGCTCCATGGCCTTCTCATCACAATGCTCCAAGCCCTTGCCATCACAATGCTCCACTACCCCTGTCATAACAATGCTCCATGACCCCTGCCATCACAATGCTCCAAGAACACTGTAATCACAATGCTCTATGCCCCTTTTCATCTCAATGATCCATGAACCCTGTCATCACAATGCACTATGCCCATCATCATAATGCTTCATAACGTTTGTCATCACAATGGTCCATGCCCGCGTCATCACAAGGCTCTGTGACCTTTGTAACCACAATGCTCCATGAACTTTTCATCACAATTCTCTGAGAAACTTGTCATCACAATGCTCCATGTATTTGTCAGAACAATCTTCCATGACCATTGTCATCACAATGTGCCACGCGCATTTCATCACAACGTTCCAAACCTTGTCATTGCAATGCTCCATAAACCTTGTAATCACAATGGTCCATGCACTTCTCATCAAAATGCTCTCTCACCAGAGATATGACAATGTTCCATCACTAGTCATCACAATACACCCTCATCCTTGTAATCACAATGTTCATGACACTGTCATCACAATGCTACATCACCTTATCATCACAATGTTCCATGACCCCTGCCATCACAATGTTCCATAAGCCCTGTCATCAAAATGCTCCATGACACTTTCCATCCCAAAGCTCCAAGACCACTGCCATCACAATGTTCTATAACCCCTGGCATCAAAATATTCCATTACACTTTTTATCAAATTGCTGCATGACCCGGTCATCAAAATGCTCCCTGCCCTTCTCATCAAAATGCTCCATGACTTGTCATCACAAAGCTCCAAGACCCTTGGCATCACAATGCTCCATGTCATTGTCATCACAATGCTCCATGAACCCTCTCATCACATTGCTCCATGCCCTTGTCATCACACAGCTCCATGACACTTGTCATCACAATGCTCGATGCCCTTCTCATCACAATGCTCCATTCCCTTGTCATTACAGTCCTGCATGACCCATGTATCACAGTGTTCCGTGCCCTGGTCATCACAATGCTCCATGCCCACTCTCATCACAATAATCCATGAAACATTTCAGACCAAAGTTCCATACCCTTCTCATCACAATGATCCATTACCCCTGTCATAACAATGCACCATGACATCTGGCATCACAATGTTCCACGGCCTAGTCATCACAAGGTTCCATGATAATTCTCATCACAATGCTCAAGACCCCTGATATCACAATGCTCCATGCCCTTGTCATCACAAAGCTCCATGACACATGTCATCAGGATGTTCGATGGCCTTCTCATCACAATGCTCCATGCACTTGTCATCAAAATGCTCCAAGACCCTTGTCATCACAATGCTCCATGCCCCATTTCATCTCAATGCTCCATGAAATCTGTCATCACAATGCTCCAAGACCCTTGTCATCACAATGCTCCATGCCCCTTTTCATCTCAATGCTCCATGAACCCTGTCATCATAATGCACCATGCCCATCATCATAATGCTTCAGGCTATTGTCATCACAATGAAATCAATATTCTGCATGACCTCTGTCATCATAATGCTCCAAACCCTTGTGATCACAATGCTGCATAACACGTATCATCACAACACCCCATGACGCTCATCATCACTATTATCCATGGTCTTCTCATCACAATGCTCCATGATCTTTGTCATCACAATGCTCAATACATTTGTCATCACAATGCTCACTGACCCTTGTCGTCAGTATGTTCCTTGAACCCTGTCATGACAAGTTTCCATGCATTTTTCATCACAATGATTCATGACCATTTCATCACAATGCTCCAAGGTCCCTGTAATAACAATGCTCCATGCCCTTTTCATCACAAACCTCCATGATGCATGTCATCAGAATGCTCCATGGCCTTCTCATCACAATGCTCTATGCCCTAGTCATAACAATGCTCCAAGACCCATGTAATCACAATGCTCCATGCCCCTTTTCATCAGAATGCTCCATGAGACTTGCCATCACAAGTCTCCATGGTCTTCTCATCACAATGTTCCAGGACCTTGACATCACAATGATGCATTCCCTTGTCATCACAATGCTCCATGACCCCTGTCATCACAATAATCCATGAACATTTCCAGCCCAATGCTCCACGACCTTCTCATCACAATGCTCCATTGCCAATATCATCACAATGCTCCATGACCACTGTCATCACAACAATCCATGACACCTGACCACACAATGATCCAGGACTCTTGTCATCACAATGCTCCATTAACTTGTCGTCACAATGCTACATGACACCTGTCATCACATCTCTCCATGAACATTTTCAGCACAGTGCTCCATGACACTTGTCATCACAATGATCCATGCCATTGTCATCCCAATGCTCCATGACCCCTGTATTCACAATGATCCTTGATTCTTGTCATCACTGTGCTCCATGACACATGTCATCACAATGGTCCATGCCCTCGTCATCAACAGTCTCTGTGACCATTTTAACCACAATGCTCCATGAACATTTCATCACAATGTTCTTTGACCCTTGTCATCACAATGCTCTATGCCTTTCTCAGCACAATGATCCATGACCCTTGTCATCACAATGCTCCATTAGCTTGTCAGCACAATGCTCCATGACACATGTCATCACAATGCAACATGCACTTGTCATCACAGTGCTCCACAACATTGTCATCACAATGCTCCATAAAATTTGTCATCACAATGCTCCCTGCACTTCTCATCAAAATGCTCTCTAACCACTGATATCACAATGCTACATCACTATTTGTCATAATACTCCCTCACCCCTGTCATCACAATGTTCCATGACTCCTGTCATCACATTGCTACATGCACTTATCATCACAATATTCGATGATCCCTGAAATCACAATGTTCCATTACACTTGTCATCAAAATATTCCATGACACTTTTCATCATATTGCTCCATGACCCTGTCATCACAATGCTCCCTGCCCTTCTCCTCACAATGCACAACGCCCTTGCCATCAAAATGCTCCATGACCTTTGTCATCACAAAGATCCATGACCCTTGGCATCACAATGCTCCATTTCATTGTCATCACAATGTTCCATGAAATCTCTCATCATATTGCTCCTTGCCCTTGTCTTCACATAGCTCCATGACACATGTCATCAGAATGCTCCATGGCCTTCTCATCACAATGCTCCATGCCCTTGCCATCACAATGCTCCATTACCCCTGTCATAACAATGCTCCATGACCCCTTCCATCACGATGTACCTTGGCCTTGTCATCACAAGGCTCCATGACCCTTCTCATCACAATGCTCCAAGAACAATGTAATCACAATGCTATATGCCCCTTTTCATCTCAATGATCCATGAACCCTGTCATCACAAGGCACCATGCCCATCATCATAATGCTTCATGCTATTGTCATTAGAACGAAATCAAAATGTTCCCTGACCACTGTCATAACAATGCTCCAAACCCTTGTGATCACAATATTCCATAACACTTGTCATCACAATGCCCCATGACGCTCGTCATCACAATTATCCATGGTCTTCTCATGACAATGCTCCAAGACCTTGGTCATCACAATGCTCAATACTCTTGTCATCAACATGCTCCCTGACACTTGTTGTCTGTATGCTCCTTGAACCCTGTCATGACAAGGCTCCATGCCTTTTTCATCACAATGATCCATGACCTTTTCTTCACAATGCTCCAAGTCCCATGTAATCACAATGGTCCATGCCATTGTCATCACAAAGCTCAATGACGCATGCCATCAGAATGCTTCTTGGTCTTCTCCTCACAATGCTCCATGCCCTTGTCTTCACAATGTTCCAAGACACCTGTAATCACAATGTTCCATTCCCCTTTTAATCAGTATGCTCCATGAGACTTGTCATCACAAGGTTCCATGGTTTTGTCATCACAATGCTCCAGGACCTTGTCATCACAATGCTTCACGACCTTGTCATCAAAATTTTCAATGGCCCTTGTCATCATAATGCTCCAAACCCTAATCATCACAATGCTCCATTATATTTGTCATCACAATCCTCCATTACATTTGGTATCACAAAGCTCCATGCCATTGTCATCGCCAGGGACCCTGACATATGTCATCACAATCCTCCCTGACACCTGTCTTCACAATACTCCATGACCTTATCATCACAATGCTCCATGCCCTTGTCTTCACAATGCACCATTCCCACTCTCATCACAATAATCTATGAAACTTGTCAGACCAATGCTCCATGCCACTGTCATCACAATGCTCCATGCCCTTGTCATCACAATGCTCCATGACCCCTGTCATCACAATGCTCCGTGACTCCAGTTATCACAATGCATCATAACGTTTGTCATCACAATGGTCCATGCCCGCGTCATCACAAGGCTCTGTGACCTTTGTAACCACAATGCTACATGCACTTTTCCTCACAATTCTCTGTGAAACTTGTCATCACAGTGCTCCATGTCTTTGTCAGAACAATGCTCCATGTCCATTTTCATCATAATGTGCCTCACGCATTTCATCACAAACGTCCACAACCTTGTCATTGCAGTGCTCCATAAACGTGGTAACCACAATGGTCCATGCACTTCTCATCAAAATGCTCTCACCAGAGATATCACAATGTTCCATCAATAGTCATCACAATACTCCTACGCCCTTGTAATCACAAAGTTCCATGACCCTGTCATCACAATGCTACATCCCCATATCATCACAATGTTCCATGACCACTGCCATCACAATGTTCCATAAGTCCTGTCATCAAAATGCTCAATGACCCTTTCCATCCCAAAGCTCCAAGACCCCTGACATCACAATGTTCTATAACACATGCCATCAAAATGTTCCATTACACTTTTTATCAAATTGCTGCATGACCCAGTCATCAAAATGCTCCCTGCCCATCTCATCAAAATGCTCCATGACTTGTCATCACAAAGCTCCAAGACCCTTGGCATCACAATGCTCCATGTCATTATCATCACAATGCTCCATGAACCCTCTCATCACATTGCTCCATGCCCTTGTCATCACACAGCTCCATGACACTTGTCATCACAATGCTCGATGCTCTTCTCATCACAATGCTCCATGCCCTTGTCATTACAGTCCTGCATGACCCATGTATCACAGTGTTACGTGCCCTAGTCATCACAATGCTCCATGCCCATTCTCATCACAATAATACATGAAACATTTCAGACCAAAGTTCCATAGCCTTCTCATCACAATGCTCCATTACCACTGTCATAACAATGCACAATGACACCTGCCATCACAGTGATCCACGGCCTAGTCATCACAAGCTTCCATGATAATTCTCATCACAATGCTCAAGACACATGATATCACAATGCTCCATACCCTTGTCATCATAAAGTTCCATGACGCATGTCATCAGAATATTCCATGGGCTTCTCATCACATTGCCCCATGCACTTGTCATCACAATGCTCCAAGACCCTTGTCATCACAATGCTCCATGCCCCATTTCATCTCAATGCTCCATGAAATCTGTCATCACAATGCTCCAAGACCCTTGTAATCACAATGCTCCATGCCAATTTTCATCTCAATGCTCCATGAACCCTGTCATCACAATGCTCCATGCCCATCATCATAATGCTTCAGGCTATTGTCATCACAATGAAATCAATATTCTGCATGACCTCTGTCATCATAATGCTGCAAACCCTTGTGATCACAATGTTGCATAACACGTATCATCACAACACCCCATGACGCTCATCATCACAATAATCCATGGTCTTCTCATCACAATGCTCCATGATCTTTGTCATCACAATGCTCAATAAACTTGTCATCACAATGCTCCCTGACCCTTGTCATCAGTATGCTCCTTGAACCCTGTCATGACAAGTTTCCATGCATTTTTCATCACAATGATCCATGACCATTTCATCACAATGCTCCAAGGACCCTGTAATCACAATGCTCCATGCCCTTGTCATCACAAACCTCCATGATGCATGTCATCAGAATGCTCCATGGCCTTCTCATCACAATGCTCTATGCCCTAGTCATAACAATGCTCCAAGACCCCTGTAATCACAATGCTCCATGCCCCTTTTCATCAGAATGCTCCATGAGACTTGCCATCACAAGTCTCCATGGTCTTCTCATCACAATGTTCCAGGACCTTGACATCACCATGATCCATTCCCTTGTCATCACAATGCTCCATGACCCCTGTCATCACAATACTCCATGAACATTTTCAGCCCAATGCACCACGACATTCTCATCACAATGCTCCATTGCAAATATCATCCCAATACTCCATGACCACTGTCATCACAACACTACATGACATGGGACAACACAATGATCCAGGACTCTTGTCATCGCCATGCTCCATTCCCTTGTCGTCACAATGCTACATGACACCTGTCATCACAACTCTCCATAAACATTTTCAGCTCAGTGCTCCATGACCCTTGTCATTACAATGATCCATGCCCTTGTCATCCCAATGCTCCATGACCCCTGTAATACAATGCACCTTGACGCTTGTCATCACAGTGCCCCATGACACATGTCATTACAATGCTCCATGCCTTTGTCAGCAAAATGCTACATGACCTTGTCATTACAGTGCTCTATGCGCTTGTCATCACAATACTCCATTTCCATTGTCATCACAATCCTCCCTGAACTTTGGGATCACATTGCTTCATGCCCTTGTCATCACAATGCTCCATGCTCCTTGAAATCAAAATGATCCATGACCTCTGTCATCACAATGCTCCAAACACTTGTGATCACAATGTTCCATAACACTTTTCATCACAAAGCTCCATGATGCCTGTCATCACAATACTCCATGCCCTTTTCATCACAATGCTCCATGACCTTTGTCACCACAATTCTCAATACACATTTCATCACAATGCTCCCTGACACTTGTCATCAGAATGCTCCTTGAACCCTGTCACGAAAAGGCTCCATGCCTTTTTCATCACAATGCCCCATGCCATTTTCATCACAATGCTCCATGCCATTGTCATCAAAATACTCCACAAGCTTGTCATCAGAATGCTCCATGACCCTTGCCATCACAATTCTCCATGCACTTGTCAGCACAATGCTCCCTGACCCTTGTCATCACAATGCTCCAAGCCATTGTCATCACAATGCTCCATTACCTTTGTCATCAGAATCCTAGCTGACACTTGGCATCACAATGCTCCATGCCATCCTCATCACAATGGGCCATTACATATGTGATCACAATGCTCCCTGACACCTGTCTTCACAATACGGCATGACCTGGTCATCAAAATGCTCCATGCCCTTGTCATCAGAGTGTGCCATTCCAACTCTCATCGCAATACTCCATGAAAGTTATTAGAACAATGTTCCATGCCCTTGTCATCACAATGCTCCATGCCCTTGTTATCACAATGCTCCATGACCCCTATCATCACAATGCTCCGTGACTCCAGTCATCCCAATGCTTCATGACCTTTGTCATCACAATGGTCCATGCCCTCGTCATCAACAGTCTCTGTGACCTTTTTAACCCCAATGCTCCATGAACTTTTCATCACAATGCTCTTTGACCTTTGTCATCACAATGCTCTATGCCTTTCTCAGCACAATGCTCCATGACCCTTGTCATCACAATGCTCCATGCGCTTGTCAGCACAATGCTCCATGACACGTCATCACAATGCACCATGCGCTTGTCATCACAGTGCTCCACAACATTGTCATCACAATGCTCCATAAAATATGTCATCACAATGCTCCATGCACTTCTCATCAAAATGCTCTCTCACCACTGATATCACAATGCTACATCACTGTTTGTCACAATACTCCCTCACCACTGTCATCACAATGTTCCATGACACTTTTCATCAAATTGCTCCATGATCCTGTCCTCAGAATGCTCCCTGCCCTTCTCATCACAATGCACAACGCCCTTGCCATCAAAATGCTCCATGAACTTGTCATCACAAAGATCCATGACACTTGGCATCACAATGCTCCATGTCATTGTCATCACAATGATCCAGGAACGCTCTCATCACATTGCTCCATGCCCTTGTCTTCACATAGCTCCATGACACGTGTCATCAGAATGCTCCATGGCCTTCTCATCACAATGCTCCAAGCCCTTGCCATCACAAAGCTCCATTACACCTGTCATAACAATGCTCCATGACCCCTGCCATCACGATGTTCCATGGCCTTGTCATCACAAGGCTCCATGACCCTTCTCATCACAATGCTCCAAGAACACTGTAATCACAATGCTCTATGCCCCTTTTCATCTCAATGATCCATGAACCCTGTCATCACAATGCACCATTCCCATCATCATAATGCTTCATGCTATTGTCATCACAACGAAATCAAAATGTTCCATGACCTCTGTCATAACAATGCTCCAAACCCTTGTGATCACAATATTCCATAACACTTGTCATCACAATGCCCCAGGATGCTCGTCATCACAATTATCCATGGTCTTCTCATCACAATGCTCCATGACCTTCGTCATCACAATGCTCAATACACTTGTCATCAACATGCTCCCTGACACTTGTTGTCTGTATTCTTCTTGAGCCCTGTCATGACAAGGCTCCATGCCTTTTTCATCACAATGATCCACGCCCTTTTCATCACAATGCTCCAAGTCCCATGTAATCACAATGGTCCATGCCATTGTCATCACAAAGCTCAATGACGCATGCCATCAGAATGCTCCTTGATCTTCTCCTCACAATGCTCCATGCCCTTGTCTTCACAGTGTTCTAAGACCCCTGTAATCACAATGCTCCTTTCCCCTTTTAATCAGTATGCTCCATGAGATTTGTCATCACAATGCTCCAGGACCTTGTCATCATAATGCTTCACGACCTTGTCATCAAAATTTTCAATGGCCCTTGTCATCATAATGCTCCAAACCCTAATCATCACAATGCTCCATTATATTTCTCATCACAATCCTCCTTTACATTTGGTATCACAAAGCTCCATGCCATTGTCATCGCCATGGACCATGACATATGTCATCACAATGCTCCCTGACCCCTGTCTTCACAATACTCCATGACCTTATCATCACAATGCTCAATGCCCTTGTCATCACAATGCACCATTCCCACTCTCATCACGATAATCTATGAAACTTGTCAGACCAATGCTCCATGCAACTGTCGTCACAATGCTCCATGCCCACTCTCATCACAATAATCCATGAAACTTTTCAGACCAAAGTTCCATACCCTTCTCATCACAATGCTCCATTACCCCTGTCATAACAATGCACCATGACACCTGCCATCACAATGATCCACGGCACAGTCATCACAAGCTTCCATGATAATTCTCATCACAATGCTCCAGACCCCTGATATCACAATGCTCCATGCCCTGGTCATCACAAAGCTCCATGACGCATGTCATCAGAATGCTCCATGACTTTCTCATCACAATGCTCCATGCCCTGGTTATCACAATGCTCCATGACCCCTGTCATCACAATGCTCCGTGACTCCAGTCATCACAATGCTTCATAACGTTTGTCATCACAATGGTCCATGCCCGCGTCATCACAAGGCTCTGTGACGTTTGTAACCACAATGCTCCATGAACTTTTCATTACAATTCTCTGAGAAACTTGTCATCACAATGCTCCATGTATTTGTCAGAACAATGCTCCATGACCATTGTCATCACAATGTGCCACGCGCATTTCATCACAACGTTCCAAACCTTGTCATTGCAATGCTCCATAAACCTTGTAATCACAATGGTCCATGCACTTCTCATCAAAATGCTCTCTCACCAGAGATATCACAATGTTCCATCACTAGTCATCACAATACACCCTCATACTTGTAATCACAATGTTCCATGACACTGTCATCACAATGCTACATCCCCTTATCATCACAATGTTCCATGACCCCTGCCATCACAATGTTCCATAAGCCCTGTCGTCAAAATGCTCCATGACCCTTTCCATCCCAAAGCTCCAAGACCCCTGCCATCACAATGTTCTATAACCCCTGCCATCAAAATGTTCCATTACACTTTTTATCAAATTGCTGCATGACCCGGTCATCAAAATGCTCCCTGCCCTTCTCATCAAAATGCTCCATGACTTGTCATCACAAAGCTCCAAGACCCTTGGCATCACAATGCGCCATGTCATTGTCATCACAATGCTCCATGAACCCTCTCATCACATTGCTCCATGCCCTTGTCATCACACAGCTCCATGACACTTGTCATCACAATGCTCGATGCCCTTCTCATCACAATGCCCCATGCCCTTGTCATTACGATCCTGCATGACCCATGTATCACAGTGTTCCGTGCCCTTGTCATCACAATGCTCCATGCCCACTCTCATCACAATAATCCATGAAACATTTCAGACCAAAGTTCCATACCCTTCTCATCACAATGCTCCATTACCCCTGTCATAACAATGCACCGTGACACCTGCCATCACAATGATCCACGGCCTAGTCATCACAAGCTTCCATGATAATTCTCATCACAATGCTCAAGACCCCTGATATCACAATGCTCCATGCCCTGGTCATCACAAAGCTCCATGACGCATGTCATCAGAATGTTCCATGGCCTTCTCATCACAATGCTCCATGCCCTTGTCATCACAATGCTCCAAGACCCTTGTCATCACAATGCTCCATGCCCCATTTCATCTCAATGCTCCATGACATCTATCATCACAATGCTCCAAGACCCTTGTCATCACAATGCTCCATGCCCCTTTTCATCTCAATGCTCCAAGAACCCTGTCATCACAATGAACTATGCCCATCATCATAATGC
The DNA here is from genome assembly GCF_025265405.1 of Mesoplodon densirostris. Lineage (NCBI taxonomy): Eukaryota > Metazoa > Chordata > Mammalia > Artiodactyla > Ziphiidae > Mesoplodon > Mesoplodon densirostris. The sequence goes on along the minus strand of NW_026778195.1, from coordinate 6,686,716 downwards.
TTCAGGCTATTGTCATCACAATGAAATCAATATTCTGCATGACCTCTGTCATCATAATGCTCCAAACCCTTGTGATCACAATGTTGCATAACACGTATCATCACAACACCCCATGACGCTCATCATCACAATTATCCATGGTCTTCTCATCACAATGCTCCATGATCTTTGTCATCACAATTCTCAATACACTTGTCATCACAATGCTCCCTGACCCTTGTCGTCAGTATGCTCCTTGAACCCTGTCTTGACAAGTTTCCATGCATTTTTCATCACAATGATCAATGACCATTTCATCACAATGCTCCAAGGTCCCTGTAATCACAATGCTCCATGCCCTTGTCATCACAAAACTCCATGACGCATGTCATCAGAATGCTCCATGGCCTTCTCATCACAATGCTCTATGCCCTAGTCATAACAATGCTCCAAGACCCCTGTAATCACAATGCTCCATGCCCCTTTTCATCAGAATGCTCCATGAGACTTGCCATCACATGTCTCCATGGTCTTCTCATCACAATGTTCCAGGACCTTGACATCACTATGATCCATTCCCTTGTCATCACAATGATCCTTGACGCCTGTCATCACAATAATCCATGAACATTTTCAGCCCAATGCTCCACGACCTTCTCATCACAATGCTCCATTGCCAATATCATCACAATGCTCCATGACCACTGTCATCACAACACTCCATGACACCTGACAACACAATGATCCAGGACTCTTGTCTTCACAATGCTCCATTCCCTTGTTGTCACAATGCTCCATGACACCTGTCATCACAACTCTCCATGAATATTTTCAGCCCAGTGCTCCATGACCCTTGTTATCACAATGATCCATGCCCTTGTCATCCCAATGCTCCATGACCCCTGTATTCACAGTGCTCCTTGAAGCTTGTCATCACAGTGCTCCATGACACATGTCATCACAATGCTCCATGCCTTTGTCAGCAAAATGCTACATGACTTTGTCATTATAATGCTCTATGCGCTTGTCATCACAATACTCCATTTCCATTGTCATCACAATCCTCTATGAACCTTGGGATCACATTGCTTCATGCTCTTGTCATCACAATGCTCCATGCTCCTTGAAATCAAAATGATCCATGACCTCTGTCATCACAATGCTCCAAACCCTTTTGATCACAATGTTCCATAACACTTGTCATCACAACGCTCCATGATGCCTGTCATCACAATACTCCATGCCCTTTTCATCACAATGCTCCATGAACATTGTCACCACAATTCTCAATACACTTGATATCACAATGCTCCCTTACACTTGTCATCAGAATGCTCCTTGAAACCTGTCACGAAAAGGCTCCATGCCGTTTTCATCACAATGCCCCATGCTGTTTTCCTCACAATGCTCCATGCCATTGTCATCAAAATACTCCACAAGCTTGTCATCAGAATACTCCATGACCCTTGTCTTCACAATTCTCCATGCACTTGTCAGCACAATTCTCCCTGACCCTTGTCATCACAATGCTCCAAGCCATTGTCATCACAATGCTCCATTACTTTTGTCATCAGAATCCTCCCTGACACTTGGCATCACAATGCTCCATGCCATCCTCATCACAATGGGCCATTACATATGTGATCACAATGCTCCCTGACACCTGTCTTCACAATACGGCATGACCTGGTCATCACAATGCTCCATGCCCTTGTCATCACAGTGTGCCATCCCAACTCTCATCGCAATACTCCATGAAATTTATTAGACCAATGTTCCATGCCCTTGTCATCACAATGCTCCATGCCCTTGTTATCACAATGCTCCATGGCCCCTGTCATCACAATGCTCTGTGACTCCAGTCATCACAATGCTTCATGACCTTTGTCATCACAATGGCCAATGCCATCGTCATCAACAGTCTCTGTGACATTTTTAACCACAATGCTCCATGAACTCTTCATCACAATGCTCTTTGACCCTTGTTATCACAATGCTCTATGCCTTTCTCAGCACAATGCTCCATCACCCTTATCATCACAATGCTCCATGCCCTTGTCAGCACAATGCTCCATGACACATGTCATCACAATGCAACATGCGCTTGTCATCACAGTGCTCCACAACATTGTCATCACAATGCTCCATAAAATTTGTCATCACAATGATCCACGCACTTCTCATCAAAATGATCTCTCACCACCGATATCACAATGCTACATCACTATTTGTCACAATACTCCCTCACCCCTGTCTTCACAATGTTCCATGACTCCTGTCATCACAATGCTCCATGCCCCATTTCATCTCAATGCTCCAAGAAATCTGTCATCACAATGCTCTAAGACCCTTGTAATCACAATGCTCCATGCCCCTTTTCATCTCAATGCTCAATGAACCCTGTCGTCACAATGCACCATGCCCATCATCATAATGATTCAGGCTATTGTCATCACAATGAAATCAATATTCTGCATGACCTCTGTCATCATAATGCTCCAAACCCTTGTGATCACAATGTTGCATAACACGTATCATCACAACACCCCATGACGCTCATCATCACAATTATCCATGGTCTTCTCATCACAATGCTCCATGATCTTTGTCATCACAATGCTCAATACACTTGTCATCACAATGCTCCCTGACCCTTGTCGTCAGTATGTTCCTTTAACCCTGTCATGACAAGTTTCCATGCATTTTTCATCACAATGATCCATGACCATTTCATCACAATGCTCCAAGTTCCCTGTAATCACAATGCTCCATGCCCTTGTCATCACAAAACTCCATGACGCATGTCATCAGAATGCTCCATGTCTTTCTCATCACAATGCTCTATGCCCTAATCATAACAATGCTCCAAGACCCCTTTAATCACAATGATCCATGCCCATTTTCATCAGAATGCTCCATGAGACTTGCCATCACAAATCTCCATGGCCTGCTCATCACATTGCTCCAATAACACTGTAATCACAATGCTCTATGCCCCTTTTCATCTCAAAGATCCATCAACCCTGTCATCACAACGCACCATGCGCATTATCTTAATGCTTCATGCTATTGTCTTAACAATGAAATCAAAATGTTCCATGACCTCTGTCATAACAATGCTCCAAACCCTTGTGATCACAATATTCCATAACACTTGTCATCACAATGCCCCATGACGCTCGTCATCACAATTATCCATGGTCTTCTCATCACGATGCTCCATGACCTTTGTCATCACAATGCTCAATACACTTGTCATGACAATGCTCCCTGACACTTGTCGTCAGTATGCTCCTTGAAACCTGTCATGACAAGGTTCCATGCATTTTTCATCACAAAGATCCATGACCATTTCATCACAATGCTCCAATGTCCCTGTAATCAAAAGGCTCTATGCCCTTGTCATCAAAAAGCTCCATGACGCATGTCATCAGAATGCTTCCTGGCCTTCTCATCACAATGATCCAAGACCACTGTAATCACAATGCTCCATGCCCCTTTTCATCAGAATCCTCCATGAGACTTTTCATCACAAGTCTCCATGGTCTTCTCATCACAGTGCTCCAGGAACTTGTCATCACCATGATCCATACCCTTGTCATCACAATGCTACATGACCCTGTCATCACAATAATCCATGAACATTTTCAGCCCAATGCTCCACGACATTCTCATCACAATGCTACATGGCCAATATCATCACAATGCTCCATGACTCCTGTCATCACAACTCTCCATGAACATTTTCATCCAAGTTCTCCATGACACTTGTCATCACAATGATCCATGCCCTTGTCATCCCAATGCTCCATGGCCCCTGTATTCACAATGCACCTTGACGCTTGTCATCACAATGCTCAATGCCTTTGTCACCAAAATGCTCCATGACCTTATCATTATAACGCTCTATGCGCTTGTCATCACAATACTCCATTTCCATTGTCATCACATTCCTCCATGAACATTAGGATCACATTGCTTCATGCCCTTGTCATCACAATGCTCCATGCTCCTTGAAATCAAAATGATCCATGACCTCTGTCATCACAATGCTCCAAACCCTTGTGATCACAATGTTCCATAACACTTGTCATCACAACACTCCATGATGCCTGTAATCACAACACTCCATGCCCTTTTCATCACAATGCTCCATGACGTTTGTCACCACAATTCTCAATACACTTGTCATCACAATGCTCCCTGACACTTGTCATCAGAATGCTCCTTGAAACCTGTCACGAAAAGGCTCCATGCCTTTTTCATCACAATGCGCCATGCCGTTTTCATCCAAATGCTCCATGCAATTGTCATCAAAATACTCCACAAGCTTGTCATCAGAATGCTCCCTGACACTTGTCATTACAATTCTCCATGCACTTGTCAGCACAATGCTCCCTGACACTTGTCATCACAATGCTCCAAGCCATTGTCATCACAATGCACCATAACCCCTGTCATCACAATAATCCATGAACATTTTCAGCCCAATGCTCCACGACCTTCTCATCACAATGCTCCATGGCCAATATCATCACAATGCTCCATGACCACTGTCATCACAACACTCCATGACACCTGACAACACAATGATCCGGGACTATTGTCATCACAATGCTCCATTCCCTCGTCGTCAAAATACTCCATGACCCATGTCATCACAACAATCCATGAACATTTTCAGCCCAGTGCTTCTTGAAGCTTGTCATCACAATGATCCATGCCCTTGTCATCCCAATGCTCCATGACCCATCTATTCGCAATGCTCCTTCACGCTTCTCATCACAGTGCTACATGACACATGCCATCACAATGCTCCATGTCTTTGTCAGCAAAATGCTACATGACCTTGTCATTACAATCCTCTATGCGCTTATCATCACAATACTCCATTTCCATTGTCATCACAATCCTCCATGAAACTTGGGATCACATTGCTTCATGCCCTTGTCATCACAATGCTCCATGCTCCTTGAAATCCAAATGATCCATGACCTCTGTCATCACAATGCTCCAAACCCTTGTGATCACATTGTTCCATAACACTTGTCATCACAACGCTCCATGATGCCTGTCATCACAATACTCCATGCCCTTTTCATCACTATGCTCCATGACCTTTGTCATCACAATTCTCAATACACTTGTGATCACAATGCTCCCTGACACTTGTCATCAGAATGCTCCTTGAACCCCGTCACGAAAAGGCCCCATGCCTTTTTCATCACAAAGCCCCATGCCCTTTTCATCCCAATGCTCCATGCCATTGTCATCAAAATACTCCACAAGCTTGTCATCAGAATGCTCCATGACCCTGGTCATCACAATGCTCCATGCACTTGTCAGCACAATGTTCCATGACACATGTCATCACAGTGCTCCATGAGCCCTGTCCTCACAATGCTCAGTGACTCCAGTCATCACAATGCTTCATAAAGTTTTTCCTCAAAATGTTCCAAGCCCGCATCTTCACAAGTCTCTGTGACATTTGTTACCACAATGCTCCATGAACATTTCATCACAATTCTCTGTGACCCTCGTCATCACAATGCTACATGTCTTTGTCACAACAAAGCTCCTTGACCATTGTCATCACAATGTGCCACGCGCATTTCATCACATCGGTCCACAACCTTGTCATTGCAATGCTCCATGAACCTTGTAATCACAATGCTCCATGCACTTCTCATCAAAATGCGCTGTTACCAGAGATATCACAGTATTCCATCCCTAGTCCTCACAATACTCCCTCACCCCTGTAATCACATTGTTCCATGACCCTGTCATCACACTGCTACATCCCTTATCAGCACAATGTTCCATGACCCCTGACATCACAATGATCCATAACCCATGTCATCAAAATGCTCCATGACCCTTTTCATCCCAAAGCTCCAAGACCCATGACATCACAACGTTCTATAACACCTGCCATCAAAATATTCCATTACACTTTTCATAAAATTGCTGCATGACCCGGTCATCAAAATGCTCCCTGCCCTTCTCATCACAATGCACCATTCCCTGGTCAGCAAAATGCTTCATGACTTGTCAGCAGAAAGCTCCATGAGCCCTGGCATCAAAATGCTAAATGTCATTGTCATCACAATGCTCCATGAACCCTCTCATAACATTGCTCAATGTCCTTGTCATCACAAAGCTCCATGACACTTGTCATAACAATGTTCGATGCCCTTCTCATCACAATGCTCCATGCCCTTGTCATTACAATCCTGCATGACGAATGTATCATAGTGTTCCGTACCCTTGTCATCAAAATGCTCCATGCCCACTCTCATCACAAAATTCCATGAAACATTTCAGACCAATGTTTCATGCCCTTATCATCACAATGCTCCATTACCTCTGTCATAACAATGCACCATGACCCCTGCCATCACAATGTTCCACGGCCTAGTCTTCACAAGATTCCATGACACTTGTCATCACAATGCTGAAAACCACTGTATTCACAATGCTCCATGCCCTTCTCATCACAAAGCTCTATGACGCATGTCATCAGAATGTTCCATGGCCTTCTCATCACAATGCTCCATGCCCTTGCCATCACAATGCTCCATTACCGCTTTCATAACAATGCTCCATGACACCTGCCATCACGATGTTCCATGGACTTGTCATCACAAGGCTCCATGACCCTTCTCATCACAATGCTCCAAGAACACGGTAATCACAATGCTCTATGCCCCTTTTCATCTGAAAGTTCCATGAACCCTGTCATCACAATGCACCATGCCCATCATCATAATGCTTCATGCTATTGTCATAACAATGAAATCAAAATGTTTCATGACCACTGTCATAACAATGCTCCATAACCTTGTGATCACAATATTACATAACACTTGTCATCACAATGCCCCATGACGCTCGTCATCACAATTATCCATGGACTTCTCATCACAATGCTCCATGACCTTCGACATCACAATGATCATTACACTTGTCATCAAAATGCTCCCTGACACTTGTTGTCTGTATGCTCCTTGAACCCTGTCATGACAAGGCTCCATGCCGTTTTCATCACAATGATCCATGCCCTTTTCATCACAATGCTCCAAGACCCAAGTAATCACAATGGCCCATGCCCTTGTCATCACAAAGCTCTATGGTGCATGTCATCAGAATGCTCCTTGGTCTTCTCCTCACAATGCTCCATGCCCTTGTCATCACAATGTTCCAAGACCCCTGTAATCACAATGCTCCATGCCCCTTTTCATCAGTATGCTCCATGAGACTTGTCATCACAAGGCTCCATGGGTTTGTCATCACAATGCTCCAGGACGTTGTCATCACAATGCTTCACGACCTTGTCCTGAAAATTTTCAATGGCCCTTGTCATCATAATTCTCCAAGCCCTAATCATCACAATGCTCCATTATATTTGTCATCACAATCCTCCGTTACATTTGGTATCACAATGGTCTATGCCATTGTCTTCGCAATGGACCATGACCTATTTCATCACAATGCTCCCTGACACCTGTCTTCACAATACTCCATGACCTTATCATCACAATGCTCCATGCCCTTGTCATCACAATGCACCATTCACACTCTCATCACAATAATCTATGAAACTTGTCAGACCAATGCTCCATGCCACTGTCATCACAATGTTCCATGCCCTTGTCATCACAATGCTCCATGACCCCTGTCATCAAAATGCTCCGTGACTCCAGTCATCACAATGCTTCATAACGTTTGTGATCACAATGGTCCATGTCCACGTCTTCACAAGGCTCTGTGACCTTTGTAACCACAATGCTCCATGAACTTTTCATCACAATGCTCTTTGACCCTTGTCATCACAATGCTCTATGCCTTTCTCAGCACAATGCTCCATGACCCTTGTCATCACAATGCTCCATGCGCTTGTCAGCACAATGCTCCATGACACATGTCATCACAATGCACCATGCGCTTGTCATCACAGTGCTCCACAACCTTGTCATTGCAATGCTCCATAAACCTTGTAATCACAATGGTCCATGCACTTCTCATCAAAATGCTCTCTCACCAGAGATATCACAATGTTCCATCACTAGTCATCACAATACTCCCTCACCCTTCTAATCACAATATTCCATGACCCTGTCATCACAATGCTACATCCCCTTACCATCACAATGTTCCATGACCCCTGCCATCACAATGTTCCATAAACCCTGTCATCAAAATGCTCTATGACCCATTCCATCCCAAAGTTCCAAGACCCCAGACATCACAGAGTTCTATAACCCCTGCCATCAAAATGTTCCATTACACTTTTTATCAAATTGCTGCATGACCCGGTCATCAAAATGCTCCCTGCCCTTCTCATCACAATGCACCATGCACTTGTCATCAAAATGCTCCATGACCTTTGTCATCACAAATCTCCAAGACGGTTGGCATCACAATGCTGCATGTCATTGTCATCACAATGCTCCATGAACCCTCTCATCACATTGCTCCATGCCCTTGTCATCACAAAGCTACATGACACTTGTCCTCACAATGTTCGATGCCCTTCTCATCACAATGCTCCATGCCCTTATCTTTACAGTCCTGCATGAGCCATGTATCACAGTGTTCCCTTTCCTTGTCATCACAATGCTCCATGACCCCTGTCATCACAATAATCCATGAACATTTTCAGCCCAATGATCCACGACCTTCTCATCACAATGCTCCATTGCCAATATCATCACAATGCTCCATGACCTCTGTCATCACAACACTCCATGACACGTGACAACACAATGATCCGGGACTCTTGTCATCGAAATGCTCCATTCCCTAGTCATCACGATGCTCCATGACACTGGTCATCATAACTCTCCATGAACATTTTCAGCCCAGTGCTCCATGTCCCTTGTTATCACAATGATCCATGCCCTTGTCATCACAATGCTCCATGACCCCTGTATTCACAATGCTCCTTGACGCATGTCATCACAGTGCTCCATGACACATGTCATCACAATGCTCAATGCCTTTGTCAGCAAAATGCTACATGACCTTGTCATTACAATCCTCTATGCGCTTGTCATCACAATACTCCATTTCCATTGTCATCACAATCCTCCATGAATTTGGGGATCACATTGCTTCATGCCCTTGTCATCACAATGCTCCATGCTCCTTGAAATCAAAATGATCCATGACCTCTGTCATCACAATGCTCCAAACACTTGTGATCACAATGTTCCATAACACTTGTCCTCACAACGCTCCACGATGCATGTCATCAAAATACTCCATGCCCTTTTCATCACGATGCTCCATGACATTTGTCACCACAATTCTCAATACACTTGTCATCACAATGCTCCCTGACACTTGTCATCAGAATGCTCCTTGAACCCTGTCACGAAAAGGCTCTATGCCTTTTTCATCACAATGCCCCATGTCATTTTCCTCACAATGCTCCATGCCATTGTCATCAAAATACTCCACAAGCTTGTCATCAGAATGCTCCATGACCCTTGTCATCACAATTCTCTATGCACTTGTCAGCACAATGCTCCCTGACCCTTGTCATCACAATGCTCCAAGCCATTGTCATCACAATGCTCCATTACCTTTGTCATCAGAATCCTCCGTGACATTTGGCAGCACAATGTTCCATGCCATCCTCATCACAATGGGTCATTACATATGTGATCACTATGCTCCCTGACACCTGTCTTCACAATACGGCATGACCTGGTCATCACAATGCTCCATGCCCTTGTCATCACAGTGTGCCATTCCAGCTGTCATCGCAGTACTCCATGAAGGTTATTAGACCAATGTTCCATGCCCTTGTCATCACAATGCTCCATGCCCTTGTTATCACAATGCTCCATGACCCCTGTCATCACAAAGCTCCGTGACTCCAGTCATCACAATGCTTCATGACCTTTGTCATCACAATGGTCCATGCCCTTGTCATCAACAGTATCTGTGACCTTTTTAACCACAATGCTCCATGAACTTTTCATCACAATGCTCTTTGACCCTTGTCATCACAATGCTCTATGCCTTTCTCAGCGCAATGCTCCATGACGCTTGTCATCACAATGCTCCATTCGCGTGTCAGCACAATGCTCCATGACACATGTCATCACAATGCACCATGCACTTGTCATCACAGTGCTTCACAATATTGTCTTCACAATGCTCCATAAAATTTGTCATCACAATGCGCCATGCACTTCTCATCAAAATGCTCTCTCACCACTGATATCACAATGCTACATCACTATTTGTCACAATATCCCTCACCTCTGTGATCACAATGTTCCATGACTCCTGTTATCACAATGCTACATGCACTTATCATCATAATGTTCGATGACCCCTGAAATCACAATGTTCCATAACACCTGTCATCAAAATGTTCCATGTCACTTTTCATCACATTGCTCCATGACCCTGTCATCACAATGCTCCCTACCCTTCTCATCACAATGCACAACGCCCTTGCCATCAAAATACTCCATGACCTTTGTCATCACAAAGATCCATGACCCTTGGCATCACAATGCTAAATGTCATTGTCATCACATTGCTCCATGCCCTTGTCTTCATATAGCTCCAGGACACATGTCATCAGAATGTTCCATGGCCTTCTCATCACAATGCACAATGCCCTTGCCATCAAAATGCTCCATGACCTTTGTCATCACAAAGATCCATGACCCTTGGCATCACAATGCTCCATGTCATTGTCATCACAATGCTCCATGAACGCTCTCATCACATTGCTCCATGCCCTTGTATTCACATAGCTCCATGACACATGTCATCAGTATGCTCCATGGCCTTCTCATCACAATGTTCCATGCCCTTGCCATCACAATGCTCCATTACCCCTGTCATAACAATGCTCCATAACCCCTGCCATCACGATGTTCCATGGTCTTGTCATCACAAGGCTCCATGACCCTTCTCATCACAATGCTCCAAGACCACTGTATCCCAATGCTCCATGCCCATTTTCATCTCAATGATCCATGAACCCTGTCATCACAATGCACCATGCCCATCATCATAATGCTTCATGCTATTGTCATAACAAAGAAATCAAAATGCTCCATGACCTCTGTCATAACAATGCTACAAACACTTGTGATCACAATATTCCATAACACTTGTCCTCACAATGCCCCATGACGCTCATCATCACAAATATCCATGGTCTTCTCATCACAATGCTCCATGAAATTCGTCATCACAATGCTCAATACACTTGTCATCAACATGCTCCCTGACACTTCTTGTCTGTATGCTCCTTGAACCCTGACATGACAAGGCTCCATGCCTTTTTCATCACAATGATCCATGCCCTTTTCATCACAATGCTCCAAGTCCCATGTAATCACAATGGTCCATGCCATTGTCATCACAAAGCTCAATGACGCATGCCATAAGAATGCTCCTTGGTCTTCTCCTCAAAATTCTCCATGCCCTTATCATCACAATGTTCCAAGACCCCTGTAATCACAATGCTCCATGCCCCTTTTCATCAGTATGCTCCATGAGACTTGTCATCACAAGGCTCCATAGATTTGTCATCACAATGCTCCAGGACCTTTTCATCACAATGCTTCACGACCTTTTCCTGAAAATTTTCAATGGCTCTTGTCATCATAATGCTCCAAGCCCTAATCATCACAATGCTCCATTATATTTGTCATCACAATCCTCCATTACATTGGGTATCACAATGTTCCATGCCATTGTCTTTGCAATGGACCATGACATATGTCATCACAATGATCCCTGACACCTGTCTTCACAATACTCCATGACCTTATCATCACAATACTCCATGCCCTTGTCATCACAATGCACCATGTCCACTGTCATCACAATAATCTATGAAACATGTTAGACCAATGCTCCATGCCCCTGTCATCACAATGCTCAATGCCATTGTCATCACAATGCTCCATGAACCCTGTCAACACAATGCTCCGTCACTCCAGTCATCACAACGCTTCATAACGTTTGTCATCACAATGGTCCATGACCGCGTCATCACAAGTTTCTGTGACCTTTGTAACCACAATGCTCCTTGAAGTTTTCATCACAATGCTCCGTGACCCTTGTCATCACAATGCTCCCTGCCTTTGTCAGAACCATGCCTCATGACCCTTGTCATCACAATGTGAAACGTGCTTTTCATCACAACAGTTCACAAATTTGTCATAGCAATGCTCCATAAAACTTTTAATTGAATGCCCCATACCCTTCTAATCACAATGCTCCATTACCTATGTCATAACAATGCTCCATGACCCATGCCATCAAAATGTTCCACGGCCTTGTCATCACAAGGCTCCATGACACTTGTCATCACAATGGTCCAAGACCCCTGTAATCACAATGCTCCATGCCCTTGTCATCACAAAGTTCCAGGACGCATGTCATCAGAATTTTCCATGGCCTTCTCATCACAATGTTCCATGCCCTTGTCATTACAATGCTCCAAGACCCCTGTAATCACAATGCTCCATGCCACTTTTCATCTCAATGCTCCATAAATCCTGTCATCACAATGCACCATGCCCATCATCATAATGCTTCAAGCTATTGTCATCACAATGAAATAAAAATGCTCCAAGACCTCTGTCATCACAATGCTCCAAGACCCTTGTCATCACAATGCTCCATGCCCCATTTCATCTCAATGCTCCATGAAATCTGTCATCACAATGCGCCAAGACCCTTGTAATCACAATGCTCCATGCCCCTTTTCATCTCAATGCTCCATGAACCCTGTCATTACAATGCACCATGCCCATCATCATAATGCTTCAGGCTATTGTCATCACAATGAAATCAATATTCTGCATGACCTCTGTCATCATAATGCTCCAAACACTTGTGTTCACAATGTTGCATAACACGTATCATCACAACACCCCATGACGCTCATCATCACAATTATCCATGGTCTTCTCATCACAATGCTCCATGATCTTTGTCATCACAATGCTCAATACACTTGTCATCACAATGCTCCCTGACCCTTGTCGTCAGTATGCTCCTTGAACACTGTCATGACAAGTTTCCATGCATTTTTCATCACAATGATCCATGACCATTTCATCACAATGCTCCAAGGTCCCTGTAATCACAATGCTCCATGCCCTTGTCATCACAAAACTCCATGACGCATGTCATCAGAATGCTCCATGGCCTTCTCATCAAAATGCTCTATGCCCTAGTTATAACAATGCTCCAAGACCCCTGTAATCACAATGCTCCATGCCCCTTTTCATCAGAATGCTCCATGAGACTTGCCATCACAAGTCTCCATGGTCTTCTCATCACAATGTTCCAGGACCTTGACATCACAATGATCCATTCCCTTGTCATCACAATGCTCCATGACCCCTGTCATCACAATAATCCATGAACATTTTCAGCCCAATGCTCCACGACGTTCTCATCACAATGCTCCATTGCCAATATCATCACAATGCTCCATGACCACTGTCATCACAACACTCCATGACACCTGACAACACAATGATCCAGGACTCTGGTCATCACAATGCTCCATTCCCTTGTCGTCACAATGCTACATGACACCTGTCATCACAACTCTCCATGAATATTTTCAGCCCAGTGCTCCATGACCCTTGTCATCACATTGATCCATGCCATTGTCATCCCAATGCTCCATGATCCCTGTATTCACAATGCTCCTTGACGCTTGTCATCACTGTGCTCCATGACACATGTCATCACAATGCTCCATGCCTTTGTCACCAAAATGCTACATGACCTTGTCATTACAATGCTCTATGCGCTTGTCATCACAATACTCCTTTACCATTATCATCACAATCCTCCATGATCTTTGGGATCACATTGCTTCATGCCCTTGTCATCACAATGCTCCATGCTCCTTGAAATGAAAATGATCCATGACCTCTGTCATCACAATGCTCCAAACCCTTGTGATCACAATGTTCCATAACACTTGTCATCACAACGCTCCATGATGCCTGCCATCACAATACTCCATGCCCTTTTCATCACAAAGCTCCATGACTTTTGTCACCACAATTCTCAATACACTTGTCATCACAATGCTCCCTGACACTTGTCATCAGAATGCTCCTTGAACCCTGTCACGAAAAGGCTCCATGCCTTTTTCATCACAATGCCCCATGCCGTTTTCATCAGAATGCTCCATGCCATTGTCATCAAAATACTCCACAAGCTTTTCATCACAATGCTCCATGACACTTGTCATCACAATTCTCCATGCACTTCTCAGCACAATGCTCCCTGACCCTTGTCATCACAATGCTCCAAGCCATTGTCATCACAATGCTCCATTACCTTTGTCCTCAGAATCCTCCATGACACTTGGCATGACAGTTCTTCATGACATCAACATCATAATGGGCCATTACATATGTGATCACAATGCTCCCTGACACCTGTCTTCACAATACTGCATGACCTGGTCATGAAAATGCTCCATGCCCTTGTCATCAAAATGCGCCATTCCAACTGTCATCGCAACAATCCTTGAAACTTATTAGACCAATGTTCCATGCCCTTGTCATCACAATGCTCATTACCCTTGTTATCACAATGCTCCATGACCCCTGTCATCACAATGCTCCGTGACTCCAGTCATCACAATGCTTCATGACCTTTGTCATCACAAAGATCCATGACCCTTGGCATCACAATGCTGCATGTCATTGTCATCACAATGCTCTATGAAGGCTCTCATCACATTGCTCCATGCCCTTTTCTTCACATAGCTGCATGACACATGTCATCAGAATGCTCCATGGCCTTCTCATCACAATGCTCCATGCCATTGTCATCACAAAGCTCAATGACGCATGCCATCAGAATGCTCCTTGGTCTTCTCCTCACAATGCTCCATGCCCTTGTCTTCACAATGTTCCAAGACCCCTGTAATCACAATGCTCTATTCCCCTTTTAATCAGTATGCTCCATGAGAATTGTCATCACAAGGCTCCATGGTTTTGTCATCACAATGCTCCAGGACCTTGTCATCACAATGCTTCCCGACCTTGTCATCAAATTTTTCAATGGTCCTTGTCATCATAATGCTCCAAAACCTAATCATCACAATGCTCCATTATATTTGTCATCACAATCCTCCATTACATTTGGTATCACAAAGCTCCATGCCATTGTCATCGCCATGGACCATGACATATGTCATCACAATGCTCCCTGACACCTGGCTTCACAATACTCCATGACCTTATCATCACAATGCTCCATGCCCACTCTCATCACAATAATCTATGAATCTTGTCAGACCAATGCTCCATGCCCCTGTCATCACAATGCTCCATGCCCTTGTCATCACAATGCTCCATGACCCCTGTCATCACAATGCTCCGTGACTCCAGTCATCACAATGCTTCATAACATTTGTCATCACAATGGTCCATGCCCGCGTCATCACAAGGCTTTGTGACCTTTGTAACCACAATGCTCCATGAACTTTTCATCACAATTCTCTGAGAAACTTGTCATCACAATGCTCCATGTCTTTGTCAGAACAATGCTCCATGACCATTGTCATCACAATGTTCCACGCGCATTTCATCACAGTGTTCCAAACCATGTCATTGCAATGCTCCATAAACCTTGTAATCAAAATGGTCCATGCACTTCTCATCAAAATGCTCTCTCACCAGAGATATCACAATGTTCCATCACTAGTCATCACAATACACCCTCATCCTTGTAATCACAATGTTCCACGACACTCTCATCACAATGCTACATCCCCTTATCATCACAATGTTCCATGACACCTGCCATCACAATGTTGCATAAGCCCTGTCATCAAAATGCTCCATGACCCTTTCCATCCCAAAGCTCCAAGACCCCTGACATCACAATGTTCTATAACCCCTGCCATCAAAATGTTCCATTACACTTTTTATCAAATTGCTGCATGACCCGGTCATCAAAATGCTCCCTGCCCTTCTCATCAAAATGCTCCATGACTTGTCATCACAAAGCTCCAAGACCCTTGGCATCACAATGCTCCATGTCATTGTCATCACAATGCTCCATGAACCCTCTCATCACATTGCTCCATGCCCTTGTCATTACAGTCCTGCATGACCCATGTATCACAGTGTTCCGTGCCCTTGTCATCACAATGCTCCATGCCCACTCTCATCACAATAATCCATGAAACATTTCAGACCAAATTTCTATACCCTTCTCATCACAATGCTCCATTACCCCTGTCATAACAATGCACCATGACACCTGCCATCACAATGCACCATGACACCTGCCATCACAATGATCCATGGTCTAGTCATCACAAGGTTCCATGATAATTCTCATCACGATGCTCAAGACCCCTGATATCACAATGCTCCATGCCCTTGTCATCACAAAGCTCCATGACGCATGTCATCAGAATGTTCCATGGCCTTCTCATCACAATGCTCTTTGCCCTTGTCATCACAATGCTCCAAGACCCTTGTCAGCACAATGCTCCAAGCCCCATTTCATCTCAGTGCTCCATGAAATCTGTCATCACAATGATCCAAGACCCTTGTAATCACAATGCTCCATGCCCCTTTTCATCTCAATGCTCCATGAACCCTGTCATCACAATGCACCATGCCCATCATCATAATGCTTCAGGCTATTGTCATCACAATGAAATCAATATTCTGCATGACCTCTGTCATCATAATGCTCCAAACCCTTTGATCACAATGTTGCATAACACGTATCATCACAACAACCCATGACACTCATCATCACAATAATCCATGGTCTTCTCATCACAATGCTCCATGATCTTTGTCATCACAATGCTCAATACACTTGTCATCGCAATGCTCCCTGACCCTTGTCGTCAGTATTCTCCTTGAACCCTGTCATGACAAGTTTCCATGCATTTTTCATCACAATGATCCATGACCATTTCATCACAATGCTCCAAGGTCCTTGTAATCACAATGCTCCATACCCTTGTCATCACAAAACTCCATGACGCATGTCATCAGAATGCTCCATGGCCTTCTCATCACAATGCTCTATGCCCTAGTCATAACAATGCTCCAAGAACCCAGTAATCACAATGCCCCATGCACCTTTTCATCAGAATGCTCCATGAGACTTGCCATCACAAGTCTCCATGGTCTTCTCATCACAATGTTCCAGGACCTTGACATCACCATGATCCATTCCCTTGTCATCACAATGCTCCATGACCCCTGTCATCACAATAATCCATGAACATTTTCAGCCCAATGCTCCACGACCTTCTCATCACAATGCTCCATTGCCAATATCATCACAATGCTCCATGACCACTGTCATCACAACACTCCATGACACCTGACAACACAATGATCCAGGACTCTTGTCATCACAATGCTCCATTAACTTGTCGTCACAATGCTACATGACACCTGTCACCACAACTCTCAATGAACATTTTCAGCCCAGTGCTCCATGACCCTTGTCATCACAATGATCCATGCCCTTGTCATCCCAATGCTCCATGACCCATGTATTCACAATGCTCCTTGACGCTTGTCATCACAGTGCTCCATGACACATGTCATCACAATGTTCCATTCCTTTGTCAGCAAAATGATACATGACCTTGTCATTACAATGCTCTATGCACTTGTCATCACAATACTCCATTTCCATTGTCATCACAATCCTCCATGAACTTTGGGATCACATTGCTTCATGCCCTTGTCATCACAATGCTCCATGCTCCTTGAAATCAAAATGATCCATGACCTCTGTCATCACAATGCTCCAAACACTTGTGATCACAATGTTCCATAACACTTGTCCTCACAACGCTCCAAGATGCCTGTCATCACAATACTCCATGCACTTTTCATCACAATGCTCCATGACCTTTGTCACCAGAATTCACAATACACTTGATATCACAATGCTCCCTGACACTTGTCATCAGAATGCTCCTTGAACCCTGTCACGAAAAGGCTCCATGCCTTTTTCATCACAATGCCCCATGCCATTTTCATCACAAAGCTCCATGCCATTGTCATCAAAATACTCCACAAGCTTGTCATCAGAATGCTCCATGACCTTGTCATCACAATTTTCCATGCACTTGTCAGCACAATGCTCCCTGACCCTTGTCATCACAATGCTCCAAGCCATTGTCATCACAATGCTCCATTACCTTTGTCATCAGAATCCTCCCTGACACTTGGCATCACAATGCTCCATGCCATCCTCATCAAAATGGGCCATTACATATGTGATCACAATGCTCCCTGACACGTGTCTTCACAACACGGCATGACCTGGTCATCACAATGCTCCGTGACCTTGTCATCACAGTGTGCCATTCCAACTCTCATCGCAATACTCCATGAAAGTTATAAGACCAATGTTCCATGCCCTTGTCATCACAATGCTCTATGCCCTTCTTTCACAATGCTCCATGACCCCTGTCATCACAATGCTCCGTGACTCCAGTCATCACAATGCTTCATGACCTTTGTCATCACAATGGTCCATGCCCTCGTCATCAACAGTCTCTGTGACCTTTTTAACTACAATGCTCCATGAACTTTTCATCACAATGCTCTTTGACCCTTGTCATCACAATGCTCTATGCCTTTCTCAGCACAATGCTCCATGACCCTTGTCATCACAATGCTCCATGCGCTTGTCAGCACAATGCTCCATGACACATGTCATCACAATGCACCATGCGCTTGTCATCACAGTGCTCCACAACATTGTCATCACAATGCTTCATAAAATTTGTCATCACAATGTTCCATGCACTTCTCATCAAAATGCTCTCTCACCACTGATATCACAATGCTACATCACTATTTGTCACAATACTCCCTCACCCCTGTCATCACAATGTTCCATGACTCCTGTCATCACAATGCTCCATGCCCCATTTCATCTCAATGCTCCAAGAAATCTGTCATCACAATGCTCCAAGACCCTTGTAATCACAATGCTCCATGCCCCTTTTCATCTCAATGCTCAATGAACCCTGTCGTCACAATGCACCATGCCCATCATCATAATGATTCAGGCTATTGTCATCACAATGAAATCAATATTCTGCATGACCTCTGTCATCATAATGCTCCAAACCCTTGTGATCACAATGTTGCATAACACGTATCATCACAACACCCCATGACGCTCATCATCACAATTATCCATGGTCTTCTCATCACAATGCTCCATGATCTTTGTCATCACAATGCTCAATACACTTGTCATCACAATGCTCCCTGACCCTTGTCGTCAGTATGTTCCTTTAACCCTGTCATGACAAGTTTCCATGCATTTTTCATCACAATGATCCATGACCATTTCATCACAATGCTCCAAGTTCCCTGTAATCACAATGCTCCATGCCCTTGTCATCACAAAACTCCATGACGCATGTCATCAGAATGCTCCATGTCTTTCTCATCACAATGCTCTATGCCCTAATCATAACAATGCTCCAAGACCCCTTTAATCACAATGATCCATGCCCATTTTCATCAGAATGCTCCATGAGACTTGCCATCACAAATCTCCATGGCCTGCTCATCACATTGCTCCAATAACACTGTAATCACAATGCTCTATGCCCCTTTTCATCTCAAAGATCCATCAACCCTGTCATCACAACGCACCATGCGCATTATCTTAATGCTTCATGCTATTGTCTTAACAATGAAATCAAAATGTTCCATGACCTCTGTCATAACAATGCTCCAAACCCTTGTGATCACAATATTCCATAACACTTGTCATCACAATGCCCCATGACGCTCGTCATCACAATTATCCATGGTCTTCTCATCACGATGCTCCATGACCTTTGTCATCACAATGCTCAATACACTTGTCATGACAATGCTCCCTGACACTTGTCGTCAGTATGCTCCTTGAAACCTGTCATGACAAGGTTCCATGCATTTTTCATCACAAAGATCCATGACCATTTCATCACAATGCTCCAATGTCCCTGTAATCAAAAGGCTCTATGCCCTTGTCATCAAAAAGCTCCATGACGCATGTCATCAGAATGCTTCCTGGCCTTCTCATCACAATGATCCAAGACCACTGTAATCACAATGCTCCATGCCCCTTTTCATCAGAATCCTCCATGAGACTTTTCATCACAAGTCTCCATGGTCTTCTCATCACAGTGCTCCAGGAACTTGTCATCACCATGATCCATACCCTTGTCATCACAATGCTACATGACCCTGTCATCACAATAATCCATGAACATTTTCAGCCCAATGCTCCACGACATTCTCATCACAATGCTACATGGCCAATATCATCACAATGCTCCATGACTCCTGTCATCACAACTCTCCATGAACATTTTCATCCAAGTTCTCCATGACACTTGTCATCACAATGATCCATGCCCTTGTCATCCCAATGCTCCATGGCCCCTGTATTCACAATGCACCTTGACGCTTGTCATCACAATGCTCAATGCCTTTGTCACCAAAATGCTCCATGACCTTATCATTATAACGCTCTATGCGCTTGTCATCACAATACTCCATTTCCATTGTCATCACATTCCTCCATGAACATTAGGATCACATTGCTTCATGCCCTTGTCATCACAATGCTCCATGCTCCTTGAAATCAAAATGATCCATGACCTCTGTCATCACAATGCTCCAAACCCTTGTGATCACAATGTTCCATAACACTTGTCATCACAACACTCCATGATGCCTGTAATCACAACACTCCATGCCCTTTTCATCACAATGCTCCATGACGTTTGTCACCACAATTCTCAATACACTTGTCATCACAATGCTCCCTGACACTTGTCATCAGAATGCTCCTTGAAACCTGTCACGAAAAGGCTCCATGCCTTTTTCATCACAATGCGCCATGCCGTTTTCATCCAAATGCTCCATGCAATTGTCATCAAAATACTCCACAAGCTTGTCATCAGAATGCTCCCTGACACTTGTCATTACAATTCTCCATGCACTTGTCAGCACAATGCTCCCTGACACTTGTCATCACAATGCTCCAAGCCATTGTCATCACAATGCACCATAACCCCTGTCATCACAATAATCCATGAACATTTTCAGCCCAATGCTCCACGACCTTCTCATCACAATGCTCCATGGCCAATATCATCACAATGCTCCATGACCACTGTCATCACAACACTCCATGACACCTGACAACACAATGATCCGGGACTATTGTCATCACAATGCTCCATTCCCTCGTCGTCAAAATACTCCATGACCCATGTCATCACAACAATCCATGAACATTTTCAGCCCAGTGCTTCTTGAAGCTTGTCATCACAATGATCCATGCCCTTGTCATCCCAATGCTCCATGACCCATCTATTCGCAATGCTCCTTCACGCTTCTCATCACAGTGCTACATGACACATGCCATCACAATGCTCCATGTCTTTGTCAGCAAAATGCTACATGACCTTGTCATTACAATCCTCTATGCGCTTATCATCACAATACTCCATTTCCATTGTCATCACAATCCTCCATGAAACTTGGGATCACATTGCTTCATGCCCTTGTCATCACAATGCTCCATGCTCCTTGAAATCCAAATGATCCATGACCTCTGTCATCACAATGCTCCAAACCCTTGTGATCACATTGTTCCATAACACTTGTCATCACAACGCTCCATGATGCCTGTCATCACAATACTCCATGCCCTTTTCATCACTATGCTCCATGACCTTTGTCATCACAATTCTCAATACACTTGTGATCACAATGCTCCCTGACACTTGTCATCAGAATGCTCCTTGAACCCCGTCACGAAAAGGCCCCATGCCTTTTTCATCACAAAGCCCCATGCCCTTTTCATCCCAATGCTCCATGCCATTGTCATCAAAATACTCCACAAGCTTGTCATCAGAATGCTCCATGACCCTGGTCATCACAATGCTCCATGCACTTGTCAGCACAATGTTCCATGACACATGTCATCACAGTGCTCCATGAGCCCTGTCCTCACAATGCTCAGTGACTCCAGTCATCACAATGCTTCATAAAGTTTTTCCTCAAAATGTTCCAAGCCCGCATCTTCACAAGTCTCTGTGACATTTGTTACCACAATGCTCCATGAACATTTCATCACAATTCTCTGTGACCCTCGTCATCACAATGCTACATGTCTTTGTCACAACAAAGCTCCTTGACCATTGTCATCACAATGTGCCACGCGCATTTCATCACATCGGTCCACAACCTTGTCATTGCAATGCTCCATGAACCTTGTAATCACAATGCTCCATGCACTTCTCATCAAAATGCGCTGTTACCAGAGATATCACAGTATTCCATCCCTAGTCCTCACAATACTCCCTCACCCCTGTAATCACATTGTTCCATGACCCTGTCATCACACTGCTACATCCCTTATCAGCACAATGTTCCATGACCCCTGACATCACAATGATCCATAACCCATGTCATCAAAATGCTCCATGACCCTTTTCATCCCAAAGCTCCAAGACCCATGACATCACAACGTTCTATAACACCTGCCATCAAAATATTCCATTACACTTTTCATAAAATTGCTGCATGACCCGGTCATCAAAATGCTCCCTGCCCTTCTCATCACAATGCACCATTCCCTGGTCAGCAAAATGCTTCATGACTTGTCAGCAGAAAGCTCCATGAGCCCTGGCATCAAAATGCTAAATGTCATTGTCATCACAATGCTCCATGAACCCTCTCATAACATTGCTCAATGTCCTTGTCATCACAAAGCTCCATGACACTTGTCATAACAATGTTCGATGCCCTTCTCATCACAATGCTCCATGCCCTTGTCATTACAATCCTGCATGACGAATGTATCATAGTGTTCCGTACCCTTGTCATCAAAATGCTCCATGCCCACTCTCATCACAAAATTCCATGAAACATTTCAGACCAATGTTTCATGCCCTTATCATCACAATGCTCCATTACCTCTGTCATAACAATGCACCATGACCCCTGCCATCACAATGTTCCACGGCCTAGTCTTCACAAGATTCCATGACACTTGTCATCACAATGCTGAAAACCACTGTATTCACAATGCTCCATGCCCTTCTCATCACAAAGCTCTATGACGCATGTCATCAGAATGTTCCATGGCCTTCTCATCACAATGCTCCATGCCCTTGCCATCACAATGCTCCATTACCGCTTTCATAACAATGCTCCATGACACCTGCCATCACGATGTTCCATGGACTTGTCATCACAAGGCTCCATGACCCTTCTCATCACAATGCTCCAAGAACACGGTAATCACAATGCTCTATGCCCCTTTTCATCTGAAAGTTCCATGAACCCTGTCATCACAATGCACCATGCCCATCATCATAATGCTTCATGCTATTGTCATAACAATGAAATCAAAATGTTTCATGACCACTGTCATAACAATGCTCCATAACCTTGTGATCACAATATTACATAACACTTGTCATCACAATGCCCCATGACGCTCGTCATCACAATTATCCATGGACTTCTCATCACAATGCTCCATGACCTTCGACATCACAATGATCATTACACTTGTCATCAAAATGCTCCCTGACACTTGTTGTCTGTATGCTCCTTGAACCCTGTCATGACAAGGCTCCATGCCGTTTTCATCACAATGATCCATGCCCTTTTCATCACAATGCTCCAAGACCCAAGTAATCACAATGGCCCATGCCCTTGTCATCACAAAGCTCTATGGTGCATGTCATCAGAATGCTCCTTGGTCTTCTCCTCACAATGCTCCATGCCCTTGTCATCACAATGTTCCAAGACCCCTGTAATCACAATGCTCCATGCCCCTTTTCATCAGTATGCTCCATGAGACTTGTCATCACAAGGCTCCATGGGTTTGTCATCACAATGCTCCAGGACGTTGTCATCACAATGCTTCACGACCTTGTCCTGAAAATTTTCAATGGCCCTTGTCATCATAATTCTCCAAGCCCTAATCATCACAATGCTCCATTATATTTGTCATCACAATCCTCCGTTACATTTGGTATCACAATGGTCTATGCCATTGTCTTCGCAATGGACCATGACCTATTTCATCACAATGCTCCCTGACACCTGTCTTCACAATACTCCATGACCTTATCATCACAATGCTCCATGCCCTTGTCATCACAATGCACCATTCACACTCTCATCACAATAATCTATGAAACTTGTCAGACCAATGCTCCATGCCACTGTCATCACAATGTTCCATGCCCTTGTCATCACAATGCTCCATGACCCCTGTCATCAAAATGCTCCGTGACTCCAGTCATCACAATGCTTCATAACGTTTGTGATCACAATGGTCCATGTCCACGTCTTCACAAGGCTCTGTGACCTTTGTAACCACAATGCTCCATGAACTTTTCATCACAATGCTCTTTGACCCTTGTCATCACAATGCTCTATGCCTTTCTCAGCACAATGCTCCATGACCCTTGTCATCACAATGCTCCATGCGCTTGTCAGCACAATGCTCCATGACACATGTCATCACAATGCACCATGCGCTTGTCATCACAGTGCTCCACAACCTTGTCATTGCAATGCTCCATAAACCTTGTAATCACAATGGTCCATGCACTTCTCATCAAAATGCTCTCTCACCAGAGATATCACAATGTTCCATCACTAGTCATCACAATACTCCCTCACCCTTCTAATCACAATATTCCATGACCCTGTCATCACAATGCTACATCCCCTTACCATCACAATGTTCCATGACCCCTGCCATCACAATGTTCCATAAACCCTGTCATCAAAATGCTCTATGACCCATTCCATCCCAAAGTTCCAAGACCCCAGACATCACAGAGTTCTATAACCCCTGCCATCAAAATGTTCCATTACACTTTTTATCAAATTGCTGCATGACCCGGTCATCAAAATGCTCCCTGCCCTTCTCATCACAATGCACCATGCACTTGTCATCAAAATGCTCCATGACCTTTGTCATCACAAATCTCCAAGACGGTTGGCATCACAATGCTGCATGTCATTGTCATCACAATGCTCCATGAACCCTCTCATCACATTGCTCCATGCCCTTGTCATCACAAAGCTACATGACACTTGTCCTCACAATGTTCGATGCCCTTCTCATCACAATGCTCCATGCCCTTGTCATTACAATCCTGCATGACGAATGTATCATAGTGTTCCGTACCCTTGTCATCAAAATGCTCCATGCCCACTCTCATCACAAAATTCCATGAAACATTTCAGACCAATGTTTCATGCCCTTATCATCACAATGCTCCATTACCTCTGTCATAACAATGCACCATGACCCCTGCCATCACAATGTTCCACGGCCTAGTCTTCACAAGATTCCATGACACTTGTCATCACAATGCTGAAAACCACTGTATTCACAATGCTCCATGCCCTTCTCATCACAAAGCTCTATGACGCATGTCATCAGAATGTTCCATGGCCTTCTCATCACAATGCTCCATGCCCTTGCCATCACAATGCTCCATTACCGCTTTCATAACAATGCTCCATGACACCTGCCATCACGATGTTCCATGGACTTGTCATCACAAGGCTCCATGACCCTTCTCATCACAATGCTCCAAGAACACGGTAATCACAATGCTCTATGCCCCTTTTCATCTGAAAGTTCCATGAACCCTGTCATCACAATGCACCATGCCCATCATCATAATGCTTCATGCTATTGTCATAACAATGAAATCAAAATGTTTCATGACCACTGTCATAACAATGCTCCATAACCTTGTGATCACAATATTACATAACACTTGTCATCACAATGCCCCATGACGCTCGTCATCACAATTATCCATGGACTTCTCATCACAATGCTCCATGACCTTCGACATCACAATGATCATTACACTTGTCATCAAAATGCTCCCTGACACTTGTTGTCTGTATGCTCCTTGAACCCTGTCATGACAAGGCTCCATGCCGTTTTCATCACAATGATCCATGCCCTTTTCATCACAATGCTCCAAGACCCAAGTAATCACAATGGCCCATGCCCTTGTCATCACAAAGCTCTATGGTGCATGTCATCAGAATGCTCCTTGGTCTTCTCCTCACAATGCTCCATGCCCTTGTCATCACAATGTTCCAAGACCCCTGTAATCACAATGCTCCATGCCCCTTTTCATCAGTATGCTCCATGAGACTTGTCATCACAAGGCTCCATGGGTTTGTCATCACAATGCTCCAGGACGTTGTCATCACAATGCTTCACGACCTTGTCCTGAAAATTTTCAATGGCCCTTGTCATCATAATTCTCCAAGCCCTAATCATCACAATGCTCCATTATATTTGTCATCACAATCCTCCGTTACATTTGGTATCACAATGGTCTATGCCATTGTCTTCGCAATGGACCATGACCTATTTCATCACAATGCTCCCTGACACCTGTCTTCACAATACTCCATGACCTTATCATCACAATGCTCCATGCCCTTGTCATCACAATGCACCATTCACACTCTCATCACAATAATCTATGAAACTTGTCAGACCAATGCTCCATGCCACTGTCATCACAATGTTCCATGCCCTTGTCATCACAATGCTCCATGACCCCTGTCATCAAAATGCTCCGTGACTCCAGTCATCACAATGCTTCATAACGTTTGTGATCACAATGGTCCATGTCCACGTCTTCACAAGGCTCTGTGACCTTTGTAACCACAATGCTCCATGAACTTTTCATCACAATGCTCTTTGACCCTTGTCATCACAATGCTCTATGCCTTTCTCAGCACAATGCTCCATGACCCTTGTCATCACAATGCTCCATGCGCTTGTCAGCACAATGCTCCATGACACATGTCATCACAATGCACCATGCGCTTGTCATCACAGTGCTCCACAACCTTGTCATTGCAATGCTCCATAAACCTTGTAATCACAATGGTCCATGCACTTCTCATCAAAATGCTCTCTCACCAGAGATATCACAATGTTCCATCACTAGTCATCACAATACTCCCTCACCCTTCTAATCACAATATTCCATGACCCTGTCATCACAATGCTACATCCCCTTACCATCACAATGTTCCATGACCCCTGCCATCACAATGTTCCATAAACCCTGTCATCAAAATGCTCTATGACCCATTCCATCCCAAAGTTCCAAGACCCCAGACATCACAGAGTTCTATAACCCCTGCCATCAAAATGTTCCATTACACTTTTTATCAAATTGCTGCATGACCCGGTCATCAAAATGCTCCCTGCCCTTCTCATCACAATGCACCATGCACTTGTCATCAAAATGCTCCATGACCTTTGTCATCACAAATCTCCAAGACGGTTGGCATCACAATGCTGCATGTCATTGTCATCACAATGCTCCATGAACCCTCTCATCACATTGCTCCATGCCCTTGTCATCACAAAGCTACATGACACTTGTCCTCACAATGTTCGATGCCCTTCTCATCACAATGCTCCATGCCCTTATCTTTACAGTCCTGCATGAGCCATGTATCACAGTGTTCCCTTTCCTTGTCATCACAATGCTCCATGACCCCTGTCATCACAATAATCCATGAACATTTTCAGCCCAATGATCCACGACCTTCTCATCACAATGCTCCATTGCCAATATCATCACAATGCTCCATGACCTCTGTCATCACAACACTCCATGACACGTGACAACACAATGATCCGGGACTCTTGTCATCGAAATGCTCCATTCCCTAGTCATCACGATGCTCCATGACACTGGTCATCATAACTCTCCATGAACATTTTCAGCCCAGTGCTCCATGTCCCTTGTTATCACAATGATCCATGCCCTTGTCATCACAATGCTCCATGACCCCTGTATTCACAATGCTCCTTGACGCATGTCATCACAGTGCTCCATGACACATGTCATCACAATGCTCAATGCCTTTGTCAGCAAAATGCTACATGACCTTGTCATTACAATCCTCTATGCGCTTGTCATCACAATACTCCATTTCCATTGTCATCACAATCCTCCATGAATTTGGGGATCACATTGCTTCATGCCCTTGTCATCACAATGCTCCATGCTCCTGGAAATCAAAATGATCCATGACCTCTGTCATCACAATGCTCCAAACACTTGTGATCACAATGTTCCATAACACTTGTCCTCACAACGCTCCACGATGCATGTCATCAAAATACTCCATGCCCTTTTCATCACGATGCTCCATGACATTTGTCACCACAATTCTCAATACACTTGTCATCACAATGCTCCCTGACACTTGTCATCAGAATGCTCCTTGAACCCTGTCACGAAAAGGCTCTATGCCTTTTTCATCACAATGCCCCATGTCATTTTCCTCACAATGCTCCATGCCATTGTCATCAAAATACTCCACAAGCTTGTCATCAGAATGCTCCATGACCCTTGTCATCACAATTCTCTATGCACTTGTCAGCACAATGCTCCCTGACCCTTGTCATCACAATGCTCCAAGCCATTGTCATCACAATGCTCCATTACCTTTGTCATCAGAATCCTCCGTGACATTTGGCAGCACAATGTTCCATGCCATCCTCATCACAATGGGTCATTACATATGTGATCACTATGCTCCCTGACACCTGTCTTCACAATACGGCATGACCTGGTCATCACAATGCTCCATGCCCTTGTCATCACAGTGTGCCATTCCAGCTGTCATCGCAGTACTCCATGAAGGTTATTAGACCAATGTTCCATGCCCTTGTCATCACAATGCTCCATGCCCTTGTTATCACAATGCTCCATGACCCCTGTCATCACAAAGCTCCGTGACTCCAGTCATCACAATGCTTCATGACCTTTGTCATCACAATGGTCCATGCCCTTGTCATCAACAGTATCTGTGACCTTTTTAACCACAATGCTCCATGAACTTTTCATCACAATGCTCTTTGACCCTTGTCATCACAATGCTCTATGCCTTTCTCAGCGCAATGCTCCATGACGCTTGTCATCACAATGCTCCATTCGCGTGTCAGCACAATGCTCCATGACACATGTCATCACAATGCACCATGCACTTGTCATCACAGTGCTTCACAATATTGTCTTCACAATGCTCCATAAAATTTGTCATCACAATGCGCCATGCACTTCTCATCAAAATGCTCTCTCACCACTGATATCACAATGCTACATCACTATTTGTCACAATATCCCTCACCTCTGTGATCACAATGTTCCATGACTCCTGTTATCACAATGCTACATGCACTTATCATCATAATGTTCGATGACCCCTGAAATCACAATGTTCCATAACACCTGTCATCAAAATGTTCCATGTCACTTTTCATCACATTGCTCCATGACCCTGTCATCACAATGCTCCCTACCCTTCTCATCACAATGCACAACGCCCTTGCCATCAAAATACTCCATGACCTTTGTCATCACAAAGATCCATGACCCTTGGCATCACAATGCTAAATGTCATTGTCATCACATTGCTCCATGCCCTTGTCTTCATATAGCTCCAGGACACATGTCATCAGAATGTTCCATGGCCTTCTCATCACAATGCACAATGCCCTTGCCATCAAAATGCTCCATGACCTTTGTCATCACAAAGATCCATGACCCTTGGCATCACAATGCTCCATGTCATTGTCATCACAATGCTCCATGAACGCTCTCATCACATTGCTCCATGCCCTTGTATTCACATAGCTCCATGACACATGTCATCAGTATGCTCCATGGCCTTCTCATCACAATGTTCCATGCCCTTGCCATCACAATGCTCCATTACCCCTGTCATAACAATGCTCCATAACCCCTGCCATCACGATGTTCCATGGTCTTGTCATCACAAGGCTCCATGACCCTTCTCATCACAATGCTCCAAGACCACTGTATCCCAATGCTCCATGCCCATTTTCATCTCAATGATCCATGAACCCTGTCATCACAATGCACCATGCCCATCATCATAATGCTTCATGCTATTGTCATAACAAAGAAATCAAAATGCTCCATGACCTCTGTCATAACAATGCTACAAACACTTGTGATCACAATATTCCATAACACTTGTCCTCACAATGCCCCATGACGCTCATCATCACAAATATCCATGGTCTTCTCATCACAATGCTCCATGAAATTCGTCATCACAATGCTCAATACACTTGTCATCAACATGCTCCCTGACACTTCTTGTCTGTATGCTCCTTGAACCCTGACATGACAAGGCTCCATGCCTTTTTCATCACAATGATCCATGCCCTTTTCATCACAATGCTCCAAGTCCCATGTAATCACAATGGTCCATGCCATTGTCATCACAAAGCTCAATGACGCATGCCATAAGAATGCTCCTTGGTCTTCTCCTCAAAATTCTCCATGCCCTTATCATCACAATGTTCCAAGACCCCTGTAATCACAATGCTCCATGCCCCTTTTCATCAGTATGCTCCATGAGACTTGTCATCACAAGGCTCCATAGATTTGTCATCACAATGCTCCAGGACCTTTTCATCACAATGCTTCACGACCTTTTCCTGAAAATTTTCAATGGCTCTTGTCATCATAATGCTCCAAGCCCTAATCATCACAATGCTCCATTATATTTGTCATCACAATCCTCCATTACATTGGGTATCACAATGTTCCATGCCATTGTCTTTGCAATGGACCATGACATATGTCATCACAATGATCCCTGACACCTGTCTTCAAAATACTCCATGACCTTATCATCACAATACTCCATGCCCTTGTCATCACAATGCACCATGTCCACTGTCATCACAATAATCTATGAAACATGTTAGACCAATGCTCCATGCCCCTGTCATCACAATGCTCAATGCCATTGTCATCACAATGCTCCATGAACCCTGTCAACACAATGCTCCGTCACTCCAGTCATCACAACGCTTCATAACGTTTGTCATCACAATGGTCCATGACCGCGTCATCACAAGTTTCTGTGACCTTTGTAACCGCAATGCTCCTTGAAGTTTTCATCACAATGCTCCGTGACCCTTGTCATCACAATGCTCCCTGCCTTTGTCAGAACCATGCCTCATGACCCTTGTCATCACAATGTGAAACGTGCTTTTCATCACAACAGTTCACAAATTTGTCATAGCAATGCTCCATAAAACTTTTAATTGAATGTCCCATACCCTTCTAATCACAATGCTCCATTACCTATGTCATAACAATGCTCCATGACCCATGCCATCAAAATGTTCCACGGCCTTGTCATCACAAGGCTCCATGACACTTGTCATCACAATGGTCCAAGACCCCTGTAATCACAATGCTCCATGCCCTTGTCATCACAAAGTTCCAGGACGCATGTCATCAGAATTTTCCATGGCCTTCTCATCACAATGTTCCATGCCCTTGTCATTACAATGCTCCAAGACCCCTGTAATCACAATGCTCCATGCCACTTTTCATCTCAATGCTCCATAAATCCTGTCATCACAATGCACCATGCCCATCATCATAATGCTTCAAGCTATTGTCATCACAATGAAATAAAAATGCTCCAAGACCTCTGTCATCACAATGCTCCAAGACCCTTGTCATCACAATGCTCCATGCCCCATTTCATCTCAATGCTCCATGAAATCTGTCATCACAATGCGCCAAGACCCTTGTAATCACAATGCTCCATGCCCCTTTTCATCTCAATGCTCCATGAACCCTGTCATTACAATGCACCATGCCCATCATCATAATGCTTCAGGCTATTGTCATCACAATGAAATCAATATTCTGCATGACCTCTGTCATCATAATGCTCCAAACACTTGTGTTCACAATGTTGCATAACACGTATCATCACAACACCCCATGACGCTCATCATCACAATTATCCATGGTCTTCTCATCACAATGCTCCATGATCTTTGTCATCACAATGCTCAATACACTTGTCATCACAATGCTCCCTGACCCTTGTCGTCAGTATGCTCCTTGAACACTGTCATGACAAGTTTCCATGCATTTTTCATCACAATGATCCATGACCATTTCATCACAATGCTCCAAGGTCCCTGTAATCACAATGCTCCATGCCCTTGTCATCACAAAACTCCATGACGCATGTCATCAGAATGCTCCATGGCCTTCTCATCAAAATGCTCTATGCCCTAGTTATAACAATGCTCCAAGACCCCTGTAATCACAATGCTCCATGCCCCTTTTCATCAGAATGCTCCATGAGACTTGCCATCACAAGTCTCCATGGTCTTCTCATCACAATGTTCCAGGACCTTGACATCACAATGATCCATTCCCTTGTCATCACAATGCTCCATGACCCCTGTCATCACAATAATCCATGAACATTTTCAGCCCAATGCTCCACGACGTTCTCATCACAATGCTCCATTGCCAATATCATCACAATGCTCCATGACCACTGTCATCACAACACTCCATGACACCTGACAACACAATGATCCAGGACTCTGGTCATCACAATGCTCCATTCCCTTGTCGTCACAATGCTACATGACACCTGTCATCACAACTCTCCATGAATATTTTCAGCCCAGTGCTCCATGACCCTTGTCATCACATTGATCCATGCCATTGTCATCCCAATGCTCCATGATCCCTGTATTCACAATGCTCCTTGACGCTTGTCATCACTGTGCTCCATGACACATGTCATCACAATGCTCCATGCCTTTGTCACCAAAATGCTACATGACCTTGTCATTACAATGCTCTATGCGCTTGTCATCACAATACTCCTTTACCATTATCATCACAATCCTCCATGATCTTTGGGATCACATTGCTTCATGCCCTTGTCATCACAATGCTCCATGCTCCTTGAAATGAAAATGATCCATGACCTCTGTCATCACAATGCTCCAAACCCTTGTGATCACAATGTTCCATAACACTTGTCATCACAACGCTCCATGATGCCTGTCATCACAATACTCCATGCACTTTTCATCACAATGCTCCATGACATTTGTCATCAGAATCCTCCAAGACACTTGGCATCACAATGCTCCATGCTCTCGTCATCACAATGCGCCATTCCAACTGTCATCGCCACAATCCATGAAACTTATTAGACCAATGTTCAATGCCCTTGTCATCACAATGCTCCATGCCCTTGTTATCACAATGCTCCATGACCCCTGTCATCACAATGCTCCGTGAATCCAGTCATCACAATGCTTCATGACCTTTTTCATCACAATGGTCCATGCCCTCGTCATCAACAGTCTCTGTGACATTTTTAACCACAATGCTCCATGAACTTTTCATCACAATGCTCTTTGGCCCTTGTCATCACAATGCTCTATGCCTTTCTCAGCACAATGCTCCATGACCCTTGTCATCACAATGCTACATGTGCTTGTCAGCATAATGCTCCATGACACATGTCATCACAATGCACCATGCGCTTGTCATCACAGTGCTCCACAACATTGTCATCACAATGCTCCATAAAATTTGTCATCACAATGCTCCATGCATTTCTCATCAAAATGCTCTCTCAAAACTGATATCACAATGCTACATCATAATTGTCACAATACTCCCTCACCCCTGTCATCACAATGTTCCATGACTCCTGTCATCACAATGCTACATGCACTAATCTTCACAATGTTCGATGACCCATGACATCACAATGTTCCATACCACCTGTCATCAAAATGTTCCATGACACTTTTCATCAAACTGCTCCATGAAAGTGTCATCAGAATGCTCCCTGCCCTTCTCATCACAATGCACAACGCCCTTGCCATCAAAATGCTCCATGACCTTTGTCATCAAAATGATCCATGACACTTGGCATCACAATGCTCCACGTTATTGTCATCACAATGCTCCATGAACGGTCTCATCACATTGCTCCATGCCCTTGTCTTCACATAGCTCCATGACACATGTCATCAGAATGCTCCATGGCCTTCTCATCACAGTGCACCATGCCCATCATCATAATGCTTCATGCTATTGTGATAACAATGAAATCAAAATGTTCCATGACCTCTGTCATAACAATGTTCCAAACCCTTGTGATCACAATATTCCATAACACTTGTAATCACAATGCCCCATGACGCTCGTCATTACAATTATCCATGTTCTTCTCATCACAATAATCCATGACCTTCATCATCACAATGCTCAATACACTTGTCATCATCATGCTCTCTGACACTTGTTGTTTGTATGCTCCTTGAACCCTGTCATGTCAAGGCTCCTTGCCTTTTTCATCACAATGATCCATGCCCAATTCATCACAATGCTCCAAGTCCCATATAATCACAATGGTCCATGCCATTGTCATCACAAAGCTCAATGACGCATGCCATCAGAATGCTCCTTGGTCTTCTCCTCACAGTGCTCCATGCCCTTGTCTTCACCATGTTCCAAGACCCCTGTAATCACAATGCTCCATGCCCATTTTCATCAGTATGCTCCATGAGACTTCTCATCACAAGGCTCCATGGTTTTGTCACCACAATGCTCCAGGAACTTGTCATCACAACGCTTCACGACCTTGTCATCAAAATTTTCAATGGCCCTTGTCATCATAATGCTCCAAGCCCTAATCATCACAATGCTCCATTATATTTGTCATCACAATCCTCCATTACATTTGGTATCACAAAGCTTCATGCCATTGTCATCGCCATGGACCATGACATATATCATCACCATGCTCCCTGACACCTGTCTTCACAATACTCCATGACCTTATCTTCACAATGCTCCATGCCCTTGTCATCACAATGCACCATGCCCACTCTCATCACAATAATCTATGAAACATGTCAGACCAATGCTGCATGCCACTGTCATCACAATGCTCCATGCCCTTGTCATCACAATGCTCCATGACCCCTGTCATCACAATGCTCCGTGACTCCAGTCATCACAATGCTTCATAACGTTTGTCAGCACAATGGTCCATGCCCGCGTCATCACAAGGCTCTGTGACATTTGTAACCACAATGCTCCATGAACTATTCATCACAATGCCCTTTGACCCTTGTCATCAAAATGCTCTATGCCTTTCTCAGCACAATGCTCCATGACCCTTGTCATCACAATGCTCCAAGCCATTGTCATCACAATGCTCCATTACCTTTGTCATCAGAATCCTCCATGACACTTGGCATCACAATGCTCCATGCCATTGTCATCACAATGGGCCATTACATATGTCATCACAATGCTCACTGAAACCTGTCTTCACAATACTGCATGAACTGGTCTTCACAATGCTCCATGCCCTTGTCATCCAAATGCGCCATTCCAACTGTCATCGCAACAATCCTTGAAACTTATTAGACCAATGATCCATGCCCTTGTCATCACAATTCTCCATGCCCTTTTTATCACAATGCTCCATGACCCCTGTCATCACAATGCTCCGTGACTCCAGTCATCACAATGCTTCATGACCTTTGTCATCACAATGGTCCATGCCCTCGTCATGAACAGTCTCTGTGACCTTTTTAACCACAATGCTCCATGAACTTTTCATCACAATGCTCTTTGACCTTTGTCATCACAATGGTCTATGCCTTTCTCAGCACAATGCTCCATGACCCTTGTCATCACAATGCTCCATGCGCTTGTCATCACAATGATTCATGACACATGTCATCACAATGCACCATGCGCTTGTCATCACAGTGCTCCACAACATTGTCATCACAATGCTTCATAAAATTTGTCATCACAATGCTCCATGCACTTCTCATCAAAATGCTCTCTCACCACTGATATCACAATGCTACATCACTATTTGTCACAATACTCCCTCAACCCTGTCATCACAATGTTCCTTGACTCATATCATCACAACTACATGCACTTATCATCACAATGTTCGATGACCCCTGACATCACAATGTTCCATAACACCTGTCATCAAAATATTCCATGACACTTTTCATCAAATTGCTCCATGACCCTGTCATCAGAATGCTCCCTGCCCTTCTCATCACAGTGCACAACACCCTTGCCATCAAAATGCTCCATGACCTTTGTCATCACAAAGATCCATGACCCTTGGCATCACAATGCTCCATGTCATTGTCATCACAATGCTCCATGAACGCTCTCATCACATTGCTCCATGCCCTTGTCTTCACATAGCTCCATGACACATGTCATCAGAATGCTCCATGCCCTTCTCATCACAATGCTCCATGCCCTTGTCATCACAATGTTCCAAGACCCCTGTAATCACAATGCTCCATGTCCCTTTTCATCAGTATGCTCCATGAGACTTGTCATCACAAGGCTCCATGGTTTTGTCATCACAATGCTCCAGGACCTAGTCAACACAATGCTTCACGACTGTGTCCTGAAAATTTTCAATGGCCCTTGTCATCATAATGCTCCAAGCCCTAATCATCACAATGCTCCATTATATTTTCATCACAATCCTCCATTACAGTTGGTATCACAATGCTCCATGCCATTGTCTTCTCAATGGACGATGAAATATTTCAGCACAATGCTCACTGACATCTGTCTTCACAATACTCCATGACCTTATTATCACAATTCTCAATGCCCTTTTCATTACAATGCACCATTCCAACTCTCATCACAATAATCTATGAAACTTGTCAGACCAATGCTCCATGAACCCTGTCATCACAATGCTCCATGACTCCAGTCATCACAATGCTTCATAACGTTTGTCATCACAATGGTCCATTCCCGCGTCATCACAAGGCCCTGTGACATTTCTAATCACAATGCTCCATGAACATTTCATCACAATTCTCTGTGAAACTTGTCATCACAATGCTCCCTGTCTTTGTCAGAACAATGCTCCATGCCCATTTTCATCACAATGTGCCACGCACATTTCATCACAACGGTCCACAACGTTGTCATTGCAATGCTCCATAAACCTTGTAATCACAATGGTCCATGCACTTCTCATCAAAATGCTCTCTCACCAGAGATATCACAATGTTCCATCACTAGTCATCACAATACACACTCATCCTTGTAATCACAATTTTCCATCACCCTGTCATCACAACACTCCATGAATATTTTTAGCCCATTGCTCCATGAAGATTGTCATCACAATGATCCATGCCCTTGTCATCCCAATGCTCCATGATCCCTGTATTCACAATGCTCCTTGACGCTTTTCATCACAGTGCTCCATGACACATGTCATCACAATGCTCCATGCCTTTGTCAGCAAAATGTTACATGACATTGTCATTATAATGCTCTATGCGCTTGTCATCACAATACTCCATTTCCATTGTCATCACAATCCTCCATGAACCTTGGGATCACATTGCTTCATGCCCGTCTCATCAAAATGCTCCATGCTCCTTGAAATCAAAATGATCCATGACCTCTGTCATCACAATGCTCCAAACCCTTGTGATAACAATGTTCCATAACACTTGTCATCACAACGCTCCATGATGCCTGTCATCACTATACTCCATTCCCTTTTCATCACAATGCTCCATGATTTTGTCATCACAATTCTCAATACACCTGTCATCACAATGCTCCCTGACACTTGTCATCAGAATGCTCCTTGAACCCTGTCACGAAAAGGCTCCCTGCCATTTTCATCACAGAGCCCCATGCCGTTTTCATCACAATGCTCCATGCCATTGTCATCAAAATACACCACAAGCTTGTCATCAGAATGCTCCATGACCATTGTCATCACAATTCTCCATGCACTTGTCAGCACAATGCTCCCTGACCCTTGTCATCACAATGCTCCAAGCCATTGTCATCACAATGCTCCATTACTTTTGTCATCAGAATGCTCCATGACCCTTGTCATCTCAATGCTCCATGCGCTTGTCAGCACAATGCTCCATGACACATGTCATCACAATGCACCATGCGCTTGTCATCACAGTGCTCCACAACATTGTCATCACAATGCTCCATAAAATTTTTAATCACAATGCTCCATGCACTTCTCATCAAAATGCTCTCTCACCACTGATATCACAAAGCTACATCACTATTTGTCACAATACTCCCTCACCCCTGTCATCACAATGTTCCATGACTCCTGTCATCACAATGCTACATGCAGTTATCATCACAATGTTCGATTACCCCTGAAATCACAATGTTCCATAACACCTGTCATCAAAATATTCCATGACACTTTTCATCAAATTGCTCCATGACCCTGTCATCAGAATGCTCCCTGACCTTCTCATCACAATGCACAACGCCCTTGCCATCAAAATGCTCCATGACCTTTGTCATCACAAAGATCCATGACCCTTGGCATCACAATGCTCCATGTCATTGTCATCACATTGCTCCATGCCCTTGTCTTCACATAGAACCATGACACTTGTAATGAGAATGCTCCATGGCCTTCTCATCACAATGCTCCATGCCCTTGCCATCACAAGGCTCCATTACCCCTGTCATAACAATGCTCCATGACCCCTGCCATCACGATGTTCCATGGCCTTGTCATCACAAGGCTCCATGACCCTTCTCATCACAATGCTCCAAGAACACTGTAATCACAATGCTCTATGCCCCTTTTCATCTCAATGATCCATGAACCCTCTCATCACAATGCACCATGCCCATCATCACAATGCCTGATGCTATTGTCATAAAAACGAAATTAAAATGTTCCATGACCTCTGTCATAACAATGCTCCAAAGCCTTGTGATCACAATATTCCATAACAGTTGTCATCACAATGCCCCATGACGCTCGTCATGACAATTATCCATGGACTTCTCATCACAATGCTCCATGACCTTCGTCATCACAATGCTCATTACATTTGTCATCAACATGCTCCCTGACATTTGTTGTCTGTATGCTCCTTGAACGCTGTCATGACAAGGCTCCATGCCGTTTTCATCACAATGATCCATGCCCTTTTCGTCACAATGCTCCAAGACCCATGTAATCACAATGGTCCATGCCATTGTCATCACATATCTCAATGATGCATGCCATCAGAGTGCTCCTTGGTCTTCTCCTCACAATGCTCCATGCCCTTGTCATTACAGTCCTGCATGAGCCATGTATCACAGTGTTCCCTTTCCTTGTCATCACAATGCTCCATGCCCACTCTCATCACAATTATCCATGAAACATTTCAGACCAAAATTCCATAACCTTCTCATCACAATGCTCAGTTACGCCTGTCATAACAATGCACCATGACACCTGCCGTCACAATGTTCCATGGCCTAGTCATCACAAGGTTCCATGATACTTCTTATCACAATGCTCAAGACCCCTGAAATCACAATGCTCCATGCCCTTGTCATCACAAAGCTCCATGACGCATGTCATCAGAATGTTCAATGGCCTTCTCATCACAATGCTCCATGCCCTTGTCATCACAATGCTCCAAGACCCTTGTCATCACAATGCTCCATGCCCCATTTCATCTCAATGCTCCATGACATCTGTCATCACAATGCTCCAAGACCCTTGTAATCACAATGCTCCATGCCACTTTTCATCTCAATGCTCCATGAACCCTGTCATCACAATGCACCATGCCCATCATCATAATGCTTCAGGCTATTGTCATCACAATGAAATCAATATTCTGCATGACCTCTGTCATCATAATGCTCCAAACCCTTGTGATCACAATGTTGCATAACACGTATCATCACAACACCCCATGACGCTCATCATCACAATTATCCATGGTCTTCTCATCACAATGCGCCATAATCTTTGTCATCACAATGCACAAAACATTGTCATCACAATGCTCCCTGACACTTGTCGTCAGTATGCTCCTTGGACCCTGTCATGACAAGGTTCCATGCATTTTTCATCACAATGATCCATGACCATATCATCACAATCCTCCAAGGTCCCTGTAATCACAATGCTCCAGGCCCTTGTCATCACAAAACTCCATGACGCATGCCATCAGAATGCTCCATGGCCTTCTCATCATAATGCTCTATGCCCTAGTCCTCACAATGCTCCAAGACCCCTGTAATCACAATGCTCCATGCCCCTTTTCATTAGAATGCTCCATGAGACTTGCCATCACAAGTCTCCATGGTTTCTCATCAAAGTACTCCAGGAACTTGTCATCACCATGATCCATTCCCTTGTCATCAAAATGCTCCATGACCCCTGTCATCACAGTAATCCATGAACATTTTCAGCCCAATGCACCACGACCTTCTCATCACAGTGCTCCATTGCCAATATCATCACAATGCTCCATGACCACGGTCATCACAACACTCCATGACACCTAACAAAACAATGATCCGGGATTCTTGTCATCACAATGCTCCATTCCCTTGTCATCACAATGCTCCATGACACCTGTCATCACATCTCTCCATGAACATTTTCAGCCCAGTGCTCCATGACACTTGTCATCACTATGATCCATGCCCTTTTCATCCCAATGCTCCATGACCCCTGTATTCACAATGCTCCTTGACGCTTGTCATCACAGTGCTCCATGACACATGTCATCACAATGCTCCATGCCTTTGTCAGCAAAATGCTACATGACCTTGTCATTACAATGCTTTATGCGCTTGTCATCACAATACTCCATTTCCATTGTAATCACAAACCTCCATGAAATTTGCGATCACATTGCTTCATGTCCTTGTCATCACAATGCTCCATGCTCCTTGAAATCAAAATGATCCATGACCTCTGTCATCACAATGCTCCAAACCCTTGTGATCACAATGTTCCATAACACTTATCCTCACAACGCTCCATGATGCCTGTCATCACAATACTCCATGCACTTTTCATCACAATGCTCCATGACTTTTGTCACCACATTTCTCAATAAACTTGTCATCACAATGCTCCCTGACACTTGTCATCAGAATGCTCCTTGAAACCTGTCAAAAAAAGGCTCCATGCCTTTTTCATCACAGTGCCACATGCCGTTTTCATCCCAATGCTCCCTGCAATTGTCATCGAAATACTCCTACAAGCTTGTCATCAGAATGCTCCCTGA
This sequence comes from Mesoplodon densirostris, assembly GCF_025265405.1. Classification (NCBI taxonomy): domain Eukaryota; kingdom Metazoa; phylum Chordata; class Mammalia; order Artiodactyla; family Ziphiidae; genus Mesoplodon; species Mesoplodon densirostris. The sequence goes on along the minus strand of NW_026778195.1, from coordinate 6,645,682 downwards.
CACTTGTCATTACAATTCTCCATGCACTTGTCAGCACAATGCTCCCTGACCCTTGTCATCACAATGCTCCAAGCCATTGTCATAAGAATGCTCCATGACCCTTGTCATCACAATGCTCCAAGCCATTGTCATCACAATGCTCCATTACCTTTGTCATCAGAATCCTCCCTGACACTTGGCATCACAATACTCCATGCCATCCTCATCACAATGGGCCATTACATATGTGATCACAATGCTCCCTGACACCTGTCTTCACAATACGGCATGACCTGGTCATCACAATGCTCCATGCCCTTGTCATCACAGTGTGCCATTCCAACTGTCATTGAAATACTGCATGAAACACATTAGACCAATGTTCCTTGCCATTATCATCACAATTCTCAATGCCCTTGTTATCACAATGCTCCATGACCCCTGTCAGCACAATGCTCCGTGACTCCAGTCATCACAATGCTTCATGACCTTTGTCATTACAATTGTCCATGCCCTCGTCATCAACAGTCTCTGTAACCTTTTAACCACAATGCTCCATGAGCTTTTCATCAAAATGCTCTTTGACCCTTGTCATCACAATTTTCTATGTCTTTCTCAGCACAATGCTCCATGACCCTTGTCATCACAATGCTCCATGCGCTTGTCAGCACAATGCTCCATGACACATGTCATCACAATGCACCATGCGCTTGTCATCACAGTGCTCCACCACCTTGTCATCACAATGCTCCAGAAAATTTGTCATCACAGTGCTCCATGCACTTCTCATCAAAATGCTCTCTCACCACTGATATCATAATGCTACCTCACTATTTGTCACAATACTCCCACACCCCTGTCATCACAATGTTCCATGACTCCTGTCATCAAATGCTACATGCACTTATCATCACAATGTTCGATGATCCCTGAAATCACAATGTTCCATAACACCTGTCATCAAAATGTTCCATGACACTTTTCATCAAATTGCTCCATGACCCAGTCATCAGAATGCTCCCTGCCTTTCTCATCACAATGCACAATGCACTTGCCATCAAAATGCTCCATGACCTTTGTCATCACAAAGATCCATGACCCTTGGCATCACAATGCTCCATGTCATTGTCATCACAATGATCCATGAACGCTCTCATCACATTGCTCCATGCCCTTGTCTTTACATAGCTCCATGACACATGTCATCAGAATGCTCCATAACCTTCTCATCACAATGCTCCATGACCCCTGCCATCACGATTTTCCATGGCCTGCTGATCACAATGCTACAATAACACTGTAATCACAATGATCTATGCCCCTTTTCATCTCAAAGATCCATGAACCCTGTCATCACAATGCACCATGCGCATTATCATAATGCTTCATGCTATTGTCATAACAATGAAATCAAAATGTTCCATGACCTCTGTCATAACAATGTTCCAAACCCTTGTGATCACAATATTCCATAACACTTGTCATCTCAATGCCCCAGGATGCTCGTCATCATAATTATCCATGGTCTTCTCATCACGATGCTCCATGACCTTTGTCATCACAATGCTCAATACACTTGTCATGACAATGCTCCCTGACACTTGTCGTCAATATGCTCCTTGAAACCTGTCATGACAATGTTCCATGCATTTTTCATCACAATTATCCATGACCATTTCATCACAATGCTCCAAGGTCCCTGTAATCAAAATGCTCCATGCCCTTGTCATCAAAAAGCTCCATGACGCATGTCATCAGAATACTTCATGGCCTTCTCATCACAATGATCCAAGACCTCTGTAATCACAATGCTCCATGCCCCTTTTCATCAGAATGCTCCATGAGATTTTTCATCACAAGTCTCCATGGTCTTCTCATCACAGTGCTCCAGGAACTTGTCTTCACCATGATCCATTCCTTTGTCATCACAATGCTACATGACCCATGTCATCACAATAATCCATGAACATTTTCAGCCAAATGCTCCACGACCTTCTCTTCACAATGCTACATGGCCAATATCATCACAATGCTCCATGACCCCTGTCATCACAACTCTACATGAACATTTTCATCCCAGTTCTCCATGACACTTGTCATCACAATGCTCCATGCCCTTGTCATTACAATCCTGCATGACGAATGTATCATAGTGTTCCGTACCCTTGTCATCAAAATGCTCCATGCCCACTCTCATCACAAAAATCCATGAAACATTTCAGACCGATGTTCCATGCCCTTCTCATCACAATGCTCCATTACCTCTGTCATAAAAATGCACCATGACCCCTGCCATCACAATGTTCCACGGCCTAGTCTTCACAAGGTTCCATGACATTTGTCATCACAATGCTGAAAACCACTTTAATCACAATGCTCCATGCCCTTCTCATCACAAAGCTCCATGACGCATGTCATCAGAAAGTTCCATGGCCTTCTCATCACAATGCTCCATGCCCTTGTCATCACAATGCTCCAAGACCCTTGTAACCACAATGCTCCATGCCCCTTTTCATCTCAATGCTCCATGAACCCTTTCATCACAGTGCACGATGCCCATCATCATAATACTTCAGTCTATTGTCATCACAATTAAATCAATATTCTGCATGACCTCTGACATCATAATGCTACAAACCCTTGTGATCACCATGTTCCATAAAACTTATCATCACAGCACCACATGACGCTCATCATCAAAATTATCCATGGTCTTCTCATCACAATGCTCCATGATCTTTGTCAACACGATGCTCAATACACTTGTCATCACAATGCTCCCTGACACTTGTCGTCAGTATGCTCCAGAACCCTGTCATGACAAGGCTCCATGCCTTTTTCATCACAATAATCCATGTCCTTTCCATCACAATGCTCCAATATCACTGTAATCACAATGCTCCATGGCCTTGTCATCAAAAAGCTCCATGAGGCATGTCATCAGAATGTTTCCTGGCCTTCTCATCACAATGTTCCATGCCCTTTTCATCACAATGCTCCAAGACCCCTGTAATCACAATGCTCCATGCCCCTTTTCATCAGAATGCTGCATGAGACTTTTCATCACAAGTCTCCATGGTCTTCTCATCACAATGCTCCAGGAACTTGTCATCACCATGATCCATTCCCTTATCATCAAAATGCTACATGACCCCTGTCATCTCAATAATCCATGAACATTTTCAGCCCAATGCTTCACGACCTTCTCATCACAATGCTCCATTGCCAATATCATCACAATGCTCCATGACCACTGTCATCACAACACTCCATGACTCCTGACAACACAATGATCCGGGACTCTTCTCATCACAGTGCTCCATTCCCTAGTCGTCACAGTGCTCCATGAAACCTGTCATCACAACTCTCCATGAATATTTTCAGCCCAGTGCTCCATGACTCTTGTCATCATAATGATCCATGCCCTTGTCATCCCAATGCTCCATGACCCCTGTATTCACAATGCTCCTTGACGCTTGTAATCACATAGCTCCATGACACTTGTCATCACAATGCTCCATGCCTTTGTCAGCAAAATGCTACATGACATTGTCATTATAATGCTCTATGCGCTTGTCATCACAATACTCCATTTCCATTGTCATCACAATCCTCCATGAACCTTGGGATCACATTGATTCATGCCCTTGTCATCACAATGCTCCATGCTCCTTGAAATCAAAATGATCCATGACCTCTGTCATCACAATGCTCCAAACCCTTGTGATCACAATGTTCCATAACACTTGTCATCACAACGCTCCATGATGCCTGTCATCACAATACTCCATGCTTTTTTCATCACAATGCTCCATGACCTTTGTCACCACAGTTCTCTTTACACTTGTCATCACAATGCTCCCTGACACATGTTATCAGAATGCTCCTTGAAACCTGTCACGAAAAGGCTCCATGCCTTTTTCATCACAATGCACCATGCCGTTTTCATCACAATGCTCCATGCCATTGTCATCAAAATACTCCACAAGCTTGTCATCAGAATTCTCCCTGACCCTTGTCATCACAATGCTCCAAGCCATTGTCATCACAATGCTCCATGACCCCTGTCATCACAATAATCCATGAACATTTTCAGCCCAATGCTCCACGACCTTCTCATCACAATGCTCCATGTGCAATATCATCACAATGCTCCATGACCACTGTCATCACAACACTCCATGACACCTGACAACACAATGATCTGGGACTCTTGTCATCACAATGCTCCATTCCCTAGTCGTCAAAATACTCCATGACCCATGTCATCACAACAATCCATGAACATTTTCAGCCCAGTGCTTCTTGAAGCTTGTCATCACAATGATCCATGCCCTTGTCAATCCAATGCTCCATGCTCCTTCAAATCAAAATGATCCATGACATCTGTCATCACAATGCTCCAAACACTTGTGATCACATTGTTCCATAACACTTGTCATCACAACGCTCCCTGATGCCTGTCATCACAATACTCCATGCCCTTTTCATCACAATGCTCCATGCCCTTGCCATCACAATGCTCCATTACCCTTGTAATAACAATGAACCCTGACCCAGGCCATCACAATGTTCCACGGCCTAGTCATCACAAGGTTTCATGACACTTGTAATCACAATGCTGAAAACCCTTGTAATCAAAATGCTCCATGCCCTTGTCATCACAAAGCTCCATGACGCATCTCATCAGAATGTTCCATGGTTTTCTCATCACAATGCTCCATGCCCTTGTCATCACAATGCTCCAAGACCCTTGTCATCACAATGCTCCATGCAATTTTCATCTCAATGCTCCATGAAATCTGTCATCACGATGCTCCTAGACCCGTGTAATCACAATGCTCCATGCCCCTTTTCATCTCAATGCTCCATGAACCCTGTCATCACAATGCACCATGCCCATCATCATAATGCTTCAGGCTATTGTCATCACAATGAAATCAATATTCTGCATGACCCCTGTCATCATAATGCTCCAAACTCTTGTGATCACAATGTTGCATAACACGTATCATCACAACACCCCACGACGCTCATCATCACAATTATCCATGGTCTTCTCATCACAATGCTCCATGATCTTTGTCATCACAATGCTCAATACACTTGTCATCACAATGTTCCCTGACACTTGTCGTCAGTATGCTCCTTAAACCCTGTCATGACAAGGCTCCATGCCTTTTTCATCACAATGATCCATGACCTTTTCATCACAATGCTCCAACATCCCTATAATCACAATGCTCCCTGTCGTTGTCATCACAAATCTCCATGACGCATGTCATCAGAATGCTCCATGGCCTTCTCATCACAATGCTCTATGCCCTAGTCATCACAATGCTTCAAGACCCCTGTAATCACAATGTTCCATGCCCCTTTTCATCAGAATGCTCCATGAGACTTGCCATCACAAATCTCCATGGTCTTCTCATCACAATGCTCCAGGAACTTGTCATCACCATGCTCCATGACCCCTGTTATCACAACACTGCATGAACATTTTCAGCCCAGTGCTCCATGACCCTTGTCATACCGATGCTCCATGACCCCTGTATTCACAATGCTCCTTGACGCTTCTCATCACAGTGCTCCATGACACCTGTCATCACAATGCTCCATGCCTTTGTCAGCAAAATGCTACATGACCTTGTCTTTACAATGCTCAAGGTGCTTGTCATCACAATACTCCATTTCCACTGTCATCACAATCCTCCATGAACTTTGGGATCACATTGCTTCATGCCCTTGTCATCACAATGCTCCATGCTCCTTGAAATCAAAATGATCCATGACCTCTGTCATCCCAGTGCTCCAAAACCTTGTGATCACAATGTTCCATAACACTTGTCATCACAACTCTCCATGATGCCTGTCATCACAATACTCCATGCCCTTTTCATCACAATGCTCCATGACCTGTTTCAGCACAATTCTCAATACACTTGTCATCACAATGCTCCCTGAATCTTGTCATCAGAATGCTCCTTGAACCCTGTCACGAAAAGGCTCCATGCTTTTTTCATCACAAAGCCCCATTCCGTTTTCATCACAATGCTCCATGCCATTGTCATCAAAGTACTCCACAAGCTTGTCATCAGAATGCTCCATGACACTTGTCATCACAATTCTCCATGCACTTGTCAGCACAATGCTCCCTGACCCTTGTCATCACAATGCTCCATGCCATTGTCATCACAATGCTCCATTAACTTTGTCATCAGAATCCTCCATAACACTTGGCATCACAATGCTCCATGCCATCCTCATCACAATGGGCCATTACAAATGTGATCACAATGCTCCCTGACACCTGTCTTCACAATACTGCATGACCTGGTCATCACAATGCTCCGTGCCCTTGTCATCACAATGCGCCATTCCAACTGTCATCGCAACCATCCATGATAATTATTAGACCAATGTTCCATGCCCTTGTCATCACAATGCTCCATACACTTGTTATCACAATGCTACATGACCCCTGTCATCACAATGCTCCGTGACTCCAGTCATCACTATGCTTCAAGACCTTTGTCATCACAATGGTCCATGCCCTCGTCATCAACAGTGTCTGTGACCGTTTTGACCACCATGATCCATGAACTTTTCATCACAATGCTCTTTGACCCCTGTCATCACAATGTTCTCTGCCTTTTTCAGCACAATGCTCCAAGACCCTTGTCATCACAATGCTCCATGCGCTTGTCAGCACAATGCTCCATGACACATGTCATCACAATGCACCATGCACTTGTCATCACAGTGCTCCACAACCTTGTCATCACAATGCTCCATAAAATTTGTCGTCACAGTGCTCCATACACTTCTCATCCAAATGCTCTCTCACCACTGATATCACAATGCTACATCACTATTTGTCACAATACTCCCTCACCCCTGTCATCACAATGTTCCATGACTCCTGTCATCACAATGCTACATGCACTTATCATCACAATGTTCGATGACCCCTGACATCACAATGTTCCATAACACCTGTCATCAAAATGTTCCATGACACTTTTCATCAAATTGCTCAATGACCCAGTCATCAGAATGCTCCCTGCCCTTCTCATCACAATGCACAACGCCCTTGCCATCAAAATGCTCCATGACCTTTGTCATCACAAAGATCCATGACCCTTGGCATCACAATACTCCATGTCATTGTAATCACAATGCTCCATGAACGGTCTCATCACATTGTTCCATGCCCGTGTCTTCACTTAGCTCCATGACACGTCATCACAATGCTCCATGGCCTTCTCATCACAATGCTCCATGCCCTTGCCATCACAATGCTCCTTTACCCTGTCATAACAATGCTCCATGACCCCTGCCATCACGATGTTCCATGGTCTTGTCATCACAAGGCTCCATGACCCTTCTCATCACAATGATCCAAGACCACTGTATCACAATGCTCCATGCCCATTTTCAGCTCAATGATTCATGAACCCTGTCATCAGAATGCACCATGCCCATCATCATAATGCTTCATGCTATTGTCATAACAATGAAATCAAAATGCTCCATGACCTCTGTCATAACAATGCTCCAAACACTTGTGATCACAATATTCCATAACACTTGTCATCACAATGCCCCATGACACTCATCATCACAATTATCCATGGTCTTCTCATCACAATGCTCCATGACCTTCGTCATCACAATGCTCAATACACTTGTCATCTACATCCTCCCTGACACTTGTTGTCTGTATGCTCCTTGAACCCTGTCATGACAAGGCTTCATGCCTTTTTCATCACAATGATCCATGCCCTTTTCATCACAATGCTCCAAGTCCCATGTAATCACAATGGTCCATGCCATTGTCATCACAAAGCTCAATGACGCACGCCATCAGAATCCTCCTTGGTCTTCTCCTCACAATTCTCCATGCCCTTATCATCACAATGTTCCAAGACCCCTGTAATCACAGTGCTCCATGCCCCTTTTCATCATTATGCTCCATGAGACTTGTCATCACAAGGCTCCATAGTTTTGTCATCACAATGCTCCCGGACCTTTTCATCACAATGCTTCACGACCTTGTCCTGAAGATTTTCAATGGCCCTTGTCATCATAATGCTCCAAGACCTAATCATCACAGTGCTCCTTTATATTTGTCATCACAATCCTCCATTACATTTGGGTATCACAATGCTCCATGCCATTGTCATCGCAATGGACCATGACATATGTCATCACAATGCTCCCTGACACCTCTCTTCACAATACTCCATGACCTTATCATCACAATGCTCCATGCCCTTGTCATCACAATGCACCATGCCCACTCTCATCACAATAATCTATGAAACTTGTCAGACCAATGCTCCATGCCACTGTCATCACAATGCTCCATGCCCTTGTTATCACAATGCTCCATGACCCCTGTCATCACAATGCTCCGTGACTCCAGTCATCACAATGCTTCATAACGTTTGTCATCACAATGGTCCATGCCCGCATCATCACAAGGCTCTGTGACCTTTGTAACCACAATGCTCCATGAACTTTTCATCACAATTCTCTGAGAAACTTGCCATCACAATGCTCCATTTATTTGTCAGAACAATGCTCCATGACCATTATTATCACAATGTGCCACACGCATTTCATCACAATGTTCCAAACCTTGCCATTGCAATGCTCCATAAACTTTGTAATCACAATGGTCCATGCACTTCTCATCAAAATGCTCTCTCACCAGATATATCACAATGTTCCATCACTCGTCATCACAATACACCCTCACCCTTGTAATCACAATGTTCCATGACTCTTTCATCACAATACTACATCCCCTTATCATCACAATGTTCCATGACCCCTGCCATCAAAATGTTCCATAAGCGCTGTCATCAAAATGCTCCATGACCCTTTCCATCCCAAAGCTCCAAGACCGCTGACATCACAATGTTCTATAACCCATGCCATCAAAATGTTCCATTACAGTTTTTATCAAATTGCTGCATGACCTGGTCATCAAAATGCTCCCTGCCCTTCTCATCAAAATGCTCCATGACTTGTCATCACAAATCTCCAAGACCCTTGGCATCACAATGCTCCATGTCATTGTCATCACAATGCTCCATGAACCCTCTCATCATATTGCTCCATGAACTTGTCATCACAAAGCTCCATGACACTTGTCATCACAATGCTCGATGCCCTTCTCATCACAATGCTCCATGCCCTTGTCATTACAGTCCTGCATGACCCATGTATCACAGTGTTCCGGGCCCTTGTCATCACAATGCTCCATGCCCACTCTCATCACAATAATCCATGAAATATTTCAGACCAAAGTTCCATACCCTTCTCATCACAATGCTTAATTACCCCTGTCATAAGAATGCACCATGGCACTTGCCATCACAATGTTCCACGGCCTAGTCATCACAAGGTTCCATGATACTTTTCATCACAATGCTCAAGACCCCTGAAATCACAATGCTCCATGCCCTTGTCATCACAAAGCTCCATGACGCATGTCATCAGAATGTTCCATGGCCTTCTCATCACAATGCTCCATGCACTTGTCATCACAATGCTCCAAGACTGTTGTAATCACAATGCTCTATGCCCCTTTTCATCTCAATGCTCCATGAACCCTCTCATCACAATGTTCCGTGACTCCAGTCATCACAATACTTCATGACCTTTTTCATCACTATGGTCCATGCCCTCGTCATCAACAGTCTCTGTGACATATTTAAGCACAATGCTTCATGAACTTTTCATCTAAATGCTCTTTGACCCTTGTCAGCACAAAGCTACATGACCCCTGTCATCACAATAATCCATGAACATTTTCAGCCAAATGCTCCACGACCTTCTCTTCTCAATGCTACATGGCCAATATCATCACAATGCTCCATGACCCCTGTCATCACAACTCTACATGAACATTTTCATCCCAGTTCTCCATGACACTTGTCATCACAATGCTCCATGCCCTTGTCATTACAATCCTGCATGACGAATGTATCATAGTGTTCCGTACCCTTGTCATCAAAATGCTCCATGCCCACTCTCATCACAAAAATCCATGAAACATTTCAGACCGATGTTCCATGCCCTTCTCATCACAATGCTCCATTACCTCTGTCATAAAAATGCACCATGACCCCTGCCATCACAATGTTCCACGGCCTAGTCTTCACAAGGTTCCATGACATTTGTCATCACAATGCTGAAAACCACTTTAATCACAATGCTCCATGCCCTTCTCATCACAAAGCTCCATGACGCATGTCATCAGAAAGTTCCATGGCCTTCTCATCACAATGCTCCATGCCCTTGTCATCACAATGCTCCAAGACCCTTGTAACCACAATGCTCCATGCCCCTTTTCATCTCAATGCTCCATGAACCCTTTCATCACAGTGCACGATGCCCATCATCATAATACTTCAGTCTATTGTCATCACAATTAAATCAATATTCTGCATGACCTCTGACATCATAATGCTACAAACCCTTGTGATCACCATGTTCCATAAAACTTATCATCACAGCACCACATGACGCTCATCATCAAAATTATCCATGGTCTTCTCATCACAATGCTCCATGATCTTTGTCAACACGATGCTCAATACACTTGTCATCACAATGCTCCCTGACACTTGTCGTCAGTATGCTCCAGAACCCTGTCATGACAAGGCTCCATGCCTTTTTCATCACAATAATCCATGTCCTTTCCATCACAATGCTCCAATATCCCTGTATTCACAATGCTCCATGGCCTTGTCATCAAAAAGCTCCATGAGGCATGTCATCAGAATGTTTCCTGGCCTTCTCATCACAATGTTCCATGCCCTTTTCATCACAATGCTCCAAGACCCCTGTAATCACAATGCTCCATGCCCCTTTTCATCAGAATGCTGCATGAGACTTTTCATCACAAGTCTCCATGGTCTTCTCATCACAATGCTCCAGGAACTTGTCATCACCATGATCCATTCCCTTATCATCAAAATGCTACATGACCCCTGTCATCTCAATAATCCATGAACATTTTCAGCCCAATGCTTCACGACCTTCTCATCACAATGCTCCATTGCCAATATCATCACAATGCTCCATGACCACTGTCATCACAACACTCCATGACTCCTGACAACACAATGATCCGGGACTCTTCTCATCACAGTGCTCCATTCCCTAGTCGTCACAGTGCTCCATGAAACCTGTCATCACAACTCTCCATGAATATTTTCAGCCCAGTGCTCCATGACTCTTGTCATCATAATGATCCATGCCCTTGTCATCCCAATGCTCCATGACCCCTGTATTCACAATGCTCCTTGACGCTTGTAATCACATAGCTCCATGACACTTGTCATCACAATGCTCCATGCCTTTGTCAGCAAAATGCTACATGACATTGTCATTATAATGCTCTATGCGCTTGTCATCACAATACTCCATTTCCATTGTCATCACAATCCTCCATGAACCTTGGGATCACTTTGATTCATGCCCTTGTCATCACAATGCTCCATGCTCCTTGAAATCAAAATGATCCATGACCTCTGTCATCACAATGCTCCAAACCCTTGTGATCACAATGTTCCATAACACTTGTCATCACAACGCTCCATGATGCCTGTCATCACAATACTCCATGCTTTTTTCATCACAAAGCTACATGACCTTTGTCACCACAGTTCTCTTTACACTTGTCATCACAATGCTCCCTGACACATGTTATCAGAATGCTCCTTGAAACCTGTCACGAAAAGGCTCCATGCCTTTTTCATCACAATGCACCATGCCGTTTTCATCACAATGCTCCATGCCATTGTCATCAAAATACTCCACAAGCTTGTCATCAGAATTCTCCCTGACCCTTGTCATCACAATGCTCCAAGCCATTGTCATCACAATGCTCCATGACCCCTGTCATCACAATAATCCATGAACATTTTCAGCCCAATGCTCCACGACCTTCTCATCACAATGCTCCATGTGCAATATCATCACAATGCTCCATGACCACTGTCATCACAACACTCCATGACACCTGACAACACAATGATCCGGGACTCTTGTCATCACAATGCTCCATTCCCTAGTCGTCAAAATACTCCATGACCCATGTCATCACAACAATCCATGAACATTTTCAGCCCAGTGCTTCTTGAAGCTTGTCATCACAATGATCCATGCCCTTGTCAATCCAATGCTCCATGCTCCTTCAAATCAAAATGATCCATGACATCTGTCATCACAATGCTCCAAACACTTGTGATCACATTGTTCCATAACACTTGTCATCACAACACTCCCTGATGCCTGTCATCACAATACTCCATGCCCTTTTCATCACAATGCTCCATGCCCTTGCCATCACAATGCTCCATTACCCTTGTAATAACAATGAACCCTGACCCAGGCCATCACAATGTTCCACGGCCTAGTCATCACAAGGTTTCATGACACTTGTAATCACAATGCTGAAACCCTTGTAATCAAAATGCTCCATGCCCTTGTCATCACAAAGCTCCATGACGCATCTCATCAGAATGTTCCATGGTTTTCTCATCACAATGCTCCATGCCCTTGTCATCACAATGCTCCAAGACCCTTGTCATCACAATGCTCCATGCAATTTTCATCTCAATGCTCCATGAAATCTGTCATCACGATGCTCCTAGACCCGTGTAATCACAATGCTCCATGCCCCTTTTCATCTCAATGCTCCATGAACCCTGTCATCACAATGCACCATGCCCATCATCATAATGCTTCAGGCTATTGTCATCACAATGAAATCAATATTCTGCATGACCCCTGTCATCATAATGCTCCAAACTCTTGTGATCACAATGTTGCATAACACGTATCATCACAACACCCCACGACGCTCATCATCACAATTATCCATGGTCTTCTCATCACAATGCTCCATGATCTTTGTCATCACAATGCTCAATACACTTGTCATCACAATGTTCCCTGACACTTGTCGTCAGTATGCTCCTTAAACCCTGTCATGACAAGGCTCCATGCCTTTTTCATCACAATGATCCATGACCTTTTCATCACAATGCTCCAACATCCCTATAATCACAATGCTCCCTGTCGTTGTCATCACAAATCTCCATGACGCATGTCATCAGAATGCTCCATGGCCTTCTCATCACAATGCTCTATGCCCTAGTCATCACAATGCTTCAAGACCCCTGTAATCACAATGTTCCATGCCCCTTTTCATCAGAATGCTCCATGAGACTTGCCATCACAAGTCTCCATGGTCTTCTCATCACAATGCTCCAGTAACTTGTCATGACCATGCTCCATGACCCCTGTTATCACAACACTGCATGAACATTTTCAGCCCAGTGCTCCATGACCCTTGTCATACCGATGCTCCATGACCCCTGTATTCACAATGCTCCTTGACGCTTCTCATCACAGTGCTCCATGACACCTGTCATCACAATGCTCCATGCCTTTGTCAGCAAAATGCTACATGACCTTGTCTTTACAATGCTCAAGGTGCTTGTCATCACAATACTCCATTTCCACTGTCATCACAATCCTCCATGAACTTTGGGATCACATTGCTTCATGCCCTTGTCATCACAATGCTCCATGCTCCTTGACATCAAAATGATCCATGACCTCTGTCATCCCAGTGCTCCAAAACCTTGTGATCACAATGTTCCATAACACTTGTCATCACAACTCTCCATGATGCCTGTCATCACAATACTCCATGCCCTTTTCATCACAATGCTCCATGACCTGTTTCAGCACAATTCTCAATACACTTGTCATCACAATGCTCCCTGAATCTTGTCATCAGAATGCTCCTTGAACCCTGTCACGAAAAGGCTCCATGCTTTTTTCATCACAAAGCCCCATTCCGTTTTCATCACAATGCTCCATGCCATTGTCATCAAAGTACTCCACAAGCTTGTCATCAGAATGCTCCATGACCCTTGTCATCACAATTCTCCATGCACTTGTCAGCACAATGCTCCCTGACCCTTGTCATCACAATGCTCCATGCCATTGTCATCACAATGCTCCATTAACTTTGTCATCAGAATCCTCCATAACACTTGGCATCACAATGCTCCATGCCATCCTCATCACAATGGGCCATTACAAATGTGATCACAATGCTCCCTGACACCTGTCTTCACAATACTGCATGACCTGGTCATCACAATGCTCCATGCCCTTGTCATCACAATGCGCCATTCCAACTGTCATTTCAACCATCCATGATAATTATTAGACCAATGTTCCATGCCCTTGTCATCACAATGCTCCATACACTTGTTATCACAATGCTACATGACCCCTGTCATCACAGTGCTCCGTGACTCCAGTCATCACTATGCTTCAAGACCATTGTCATCACAATGGTCCATGCCCTCGTCATCAACAGTGTCTGTGACCGTTTTGACCACCATGATCCATGAACTTTTCATCACAATGCTCTTTGACCCCTGTCATCACAATGTTCTCTGCCTTTTTCAGCACAATGCTCCAAGACCCTTGTCATCACAATGCTCCATGCGCTTGTCAGCACAATGCTCCATGACACATGTCATCACAATGCACCATGCACTTGTCATCACAGTGCTCCACAACCTTGTCATCACAATGCTCCATAAAATTTGTCGTCACAGTGCTCCATACACTTCTCATCCAAATGCTCTCTCACCACTGATATCACAATGCTACATCACTATTTGTCACAATACTCCCTCACCCCTGTCATCACAATGTTCCATGACTCCTGTCATCACAATGCTACATGCACTTATCATCACAAGGTTCGATGACCCCTGACATCACAATGTTCCATAACACCTGTCATCAAAATGTTCCATGACACTTTTCATCAAATTGCTCCATGACCCAGTCATCAGAATGCTCCCTGCCCTTCTCATCACAATGCACAACGCCCTTGCCATCAAAATGCTCCATGACCTTTGTCATCACAAAGATCCATGACCCTTGGCATCACAATACTCCATGTCATTGTAATCACAATGCTCCATGAACGCTCTCATCACATTGTTCCATGCCCGTGTCTTCACTTAGCTCCATGACACGTCATCACAATGCTCCATGGCCTTCTCATCACAATGCTCCATGCCCTTGCCATCACAATGCTCCTTTACCCCTGTCATAACAATGCTCCATGACCCCTGCCATCATGATGTTCCATGGTCTTGTCATCACAAGGCTCCATGACCCTTCTCATCACAATGATCCAAGACCACTGTATCACAATGCTCCATGCCCATTTTCAGCTCAATGATTCATGAACCCTGTCATCACAATGCACCATGCCCATCATCATAATGCTTCATGCTATTGTCATAACAATGAAATCAAAATGCTCCATGACCTCTGTCATAACAATGCTCCAAACACTTGTGATCACAATATTCCATAACACTTGTCATCACAATGCCCCATGACACTCATCATCACAATTATCCATGGTCTTCTCATCACAATGTTCCATGACCTTCGTCATCACAATGCTCAATACACTTGTCATCTACATCCTCCCTGACACTTGTTGTCTGTATGCTCCTTGAACCCTGTCATGACAAGGCTTCATGCCTTTTTCATCACAATGATCCATGCCCTTTTCATCACAATGCTCCAAGTCCCATGTAATCAAATTGGTCCATGCCATTGTCATCACAAAGCTCAATGACGCACGCCATCAGAATCCTCCTTGGTCTTCTCCTCACAATTCTCCATGCCCTTATCATCACAATGTTCCAAGACCCCTGTAATCACAGTGCTCCATGCCCCTTTTCATCAGTATGCTCCATGAGACTTGTCATCACAAGGCTCCATAGTTTTGTCATCACAATGCTCCAGGACCTTTTCATCACAATGCTTCACGACCTTGTCCTGAAGATTTTCAATGGCCCTTGTCATCATAATGCTCCAAGACCTAATCATCACAGTGCTCCTTTATATTTGTCATCACAATCCTCCATTACATTTGGGTATCACAATGCTCCATGCCATTGTCATCGCAATGGACCATGACATATGTCATCACAATGCTCCCTGACACCTCTCTTCACAATACTCCATGACCTTATCATCACAATGCTCCATGCCCTTGTCATCACAATGCACCATGCCCACTCTCATCACAATAATCTATGAAACTTGTCAGACCAATGCTCCATGCCACTGTCATCACAATGCTCCATGCCCTTGTTATCACAATGCTCCATGACCCCTGTCATCACAATGCTCCGTGACTCCAGTCATCACAATGCTTCATAACGTTTGTCATCACAATGGTCCATGCCCGCGTCATCACAAGGCTCTGTGACCTTTGTAACCACAATGCTCCATGAACTTTTCATCACAATTCTCTGAGAAACTTGCCATCACAATGCTCCATTTATTTGTCAGAACAATGCTCCATGACCATTATCATCACAATGTGCCACGCGCATTTCATCACAATGTTCCAAACCTTGCCATTGCAATGCTCCATAAACTTTGTAATCACAATGGTCCATGCACTTCTCATCAAAATGCTCTCTCACCAGATATATCACAATGTTCCATCACTAGTCATCACAATACACCCTCACCCTTGTAATCACAATGTTCCATGACTCTTTCATCACAATACTACATCCCCTTATCATCACAATGTTCCATGACCCCTGCCATCAAAATGTTCCATAAGCGCTGTCATCAAAATGCTCCATGACCCTTTCCATCCCAAAGCTCCAAGACCGCTGACATCACAATGTTCTATAACCCATGCCATCAAAATGTTCCATTACAGTTTTTATCAAATTGCTGCATGACCTGGTCATCAAAATGCTCCCTGCCCTTCTCATCAAAATGCTCCATGACTTGTCATCACAAATCTCCAAGACCCTTGGCATCACAATGCTCCATGTCATTGTCATCACAATGCTCCATGAACCCTCTCATCATATTGCTCCATGAACTTGTCATCACAAAGCTCCATGACACTTGTCATCACAATGCTCGATGCCCTTCTCATCACAATGCTCCATGCCCTTGTCATTACAGTCCTGCATGACCCATGTATCACAGTGTTCCGGGCCCTTGTCATCACAATGCTCCATGCCCACTCTCATCACAATAATCCATGAAATATTTCAGACCAAAGTTCCATACCCTTCTCATCACAATGCTTAATTACCCCTGTCATAAGAATGCACCATGGCACTTGCCATCACAATGTTCCACGGCCTAGTCATCACAAGGTTCCATGATACTTTTCATCACAATGCTCAAGACCCCTGAAATCACAATGCTCCATGCCCTTGTCATCACAAAGCTCCATGACGCATGTCATCAGAATGTTCCATGGCCTTCTCATCACAATGCTCCATGCACTTGTCATCACAATGCTCCAAGACTGTTGTAATCACAATGCTCTATGCCCCTTTTCATCTCAATGCTCCATGAACCCTCTCATCACAATGTTCCGTGACTCCAGTCATCACAATACTTCATGACCTTTTTCATCACTATGGTCCATGCCCTCGTCATCAACAGTCTCTGTGACATATTTAAGCACAATGCTTCATGAACTTTTCATCTAAATGCTCTTTGACCCTTGTCAGCACAAAGCTACATGACCCCTGTCATCACAATAATCCATGAACATTTTCAGCCAAATGCTCCACGACCTTCTCTTCTCAATGCTACATGGCCAATATCATCACAATGCTCCATGACCCCTGTCATCACAACTCTACATGAACATTTTCATCCCAGTTCTCCATGACACTTGTCATCACAATGCTCCATGCCCTTGTCATTACAATCCTGCATGACGAATGTATCATAGTGTTCCGTACCCTTGTCATCAAAATGCTCCATGCCCACTCTCATCACAAAAATCCATGAAACATTTCAGACCGATGTTCCATGCCCTTCTCATCACAATGCTCCATTACCTCTGTCATAAAAATGCACCATGACCCCTGCCATCACAATGTTCCACGGCCTAGTCTTCACAAGGTTCCATGACATTTGTCATCACAATGCTGAAAACCACTTTAATCACAATGCTCCATGCCCTTCTCATCACAAAGCTCCATGACGCATGTCATCAGAAAGTTCCATGGCCTTCTCATCACAATGCTCCATGCCCTTGTCATCACAATGCTCCAAGACCCTTGTAACCACAATGCTCCATGCCCCTTTTCATCTCAATGCTCCATGAACCCTTTCATCACAGTGCACGATGCCCATCATCATAATACTTCAGTCTATTGTCATCACAATTAAATCAATATTCTGCATGACCTCTGACATCATAATGCTACAAACCCTTGTGATCACCATGTTCCATAAAACTTATCATCACAGCACCACATGACGCTCATCATCAAAATTATCCATGGTCTTCTCATCACAATGCTCCATGATCTTTGTCAACACGATGCTCAATACACTTGTCATCACAATGCTCCCTGACACTTGTCGTCAGTATGCTCCAGAACCCTGTCATGACAAGGCTCCATGCCTTTTTCATCACAATAATCCATGTCCTTTCCATCACAATGCTCCAATATCCCTGTAATCACAATGCTCCATGGCCTTGTCATCAAAAAGCTCCATGAGGCATGTCATCAGAATGTTTCCTGGCCTTCTCATCACAATGTTCCATGCCCTTTTCATCACAATGCTCCAAGACCCCTGTAATCACAATGCTCCATGCCCCTTTTCATCAGAATGCTGCATGAGACTTTTCATCACAAGTCTCCATGGTCTTCTCATCACAATGCTCCAGGAACTTGTCATCACCATGATCCATTCCCTTATCATCAAAATGCTACATGACCCCTGTCATCTCAATAATCCATGAACATTTTCAGCCCAATGCTTCACGACCTTCTCATCACAATGCTCCATTGCCAATATCATCACAATGCTCCATGACCACTGTCATCACAACACTCCATGACTCCTGACAACACAATGATCCGGGACTCTTCTCATCACAGTGCTCCATTCCCTAGTCGTCACAGTGCTCCATGAAACCTGTCATCACAACTCTCCATGAATATTTTCAGCCCAGTGCTCCATGACTCTTGTCATCATAATGATCCATGCCCTTGTCATCCCAATGCTCCATGACCCCTGTATTCACAATGCTCCTTGACGCTTGTAATCACATAGCTCCATGACACTTGTCATCACAATGCTCCATGCCTTTGTCAGCAAAATGCTACATGACATTGTCATTATAATGCTCTATGCGCTTGTCATCACAATACTCCATTTCCATTGTCATCACAATCCTCCATGAACCTTGGGATCACTTTGATTCATGCCCTTGTCATCACAATGCTCCATGCTCCTTGAAATCAAAATGATCCATGACCTCTGTCATCACAATGCTCCAAACCCTTGTGATCACAATGTTCCATAACACTTGTCATCACAACGCTCCATGATGCCTGTCATCACAATACTCCATGCTTTTTTCATCACAAAGCTACATGACCTTTGTCACCACAGTTCTCTTTACACTTGTCATCACAATGCTCCCTGACACATGTTATCAGAATGCTCCTTGAAACCTGTCACGAAAAGGCTCCATGCCTTTTTCATCACAATGCACCATGCCGTTTTCATCACAATGCTCCATGCCATTGTCATCAAAATACTCCACAAGCTTGTCATCAGAATTCTCCCTGACCCTTGTCATCACAATGCTCCAAGCCATTGTCATCACAATGCTCCATGACCCCTGTCATCACAATAATCCATGAACATTTTCAGCCCAATGCTCCACGACCTTCTCATCACAATGCTCCATGTGCAATATCATCACAATGCTCCATGACCACTGTCATCACAACACTCCATGACACCTGACAACACAATGATCCGGGACTCTTGTCATCACAATGCTCCATTCCCTAGTCGTCAAAATACTCCATGACCCATGTCATCACAACAATCCATGAACATTTTCAGCCCAGTGCTTCTTGAAGCTTGTCATCACAATGATCCATGCCCTTGTCAATCCAATGCTCCATGCTCCTTCAAATCAAAATGATCCATGACATCTGTCATCACAATGCTCCAAACACTTGTGATCACATTGTTCCATAACACTTGTCATCACAACGCTCCCTGATGCCTGTCATCACAATACTCCATGCCCTTTTCATCACAATGCTCCATGCCCTTGCCATCACAATGCTCCATTACCCTTGTAATAACAATGAACCCTGACCCAGGCCATCACAATGTTCCACGGCCTAGTTATCACAAGGTTTCATGACACTTGTAATCACAATGCTGAAACCCTTGTAATCAAAATGCTCCATGCCCTTGTCATCACAAAGCTCCATGACGCATCTCATCAGAATGTTCCATGGTTTTCTCATCACAATGCTCCATGCCCTTGTCATCACAATGCTCCAAGACCCTTGTCATCACAATGCTCCATGCAATTTTCATCTCAATGCTCCATGAAATCTGTCATCACGATGCTCCTAGACCCGTGTAATCACAATGCTCCATGCCCATTTTCATCTCAATGCTCCATGAACCCTGTCATCACAATGCACCATGCCCATCATCATAATGCTTCAGGCTATTGTCATCACAATGAAATCAATATTCTGCATGACCCCTGTCATCATAATGCTCCAAACTCTTGTGATCACAATGTTGCATAACACGTATCATCACAACACCCCACGACGCTCATCATCACAATTATCCATGGTCTTCTCATCACAATGCTCCATGATCTTTGTCATCACAATGCTCAATACACTTGTCATCACAATGTTCCCTGACACTTGTCGTCAGTATGCTCCTTAAACCCTGTCATGACAAGGCTCCATGCCTTTTTCATCACAATGATCCATGACCTTTTCATCACAATGCTCCAACATCCCTATAATCACAATGCTCCCTGTCGTTGTCATCACAAATCTCCATGACGCATGTCATCAGAATGCTCCATGGCCTTCTCATCACAATGCTCTATGCCCTAGTCATCACAATGCTTCAAGACCCCTGTAATCACAATGTTCCATGCCCCTTTTCATCAGAATGCTCCATGAGACTTGCCATCACAAGTCTCCATGGTCTTCTCATCACAATGCTCCAGTAACTTGTCATGACCATGCTCCATGACCCCTGTTATCACAACACTGCATGAACATTTTCAGCCCAGTGCTCCATGACCCTTGTCATACCGATGCTCCATGACCCCTGTATTCACAATGCTCCTTGACGCTTCTCATCACAGTGCTCCATGACACCTGTCATCACAATGCTCCATGCCTTTGTCAGCAAAATGCTACATGACCTTGTCTTTACAATGCTCAAGGTGCTTGTCATCACAATACTCCATTTCCACTGTCATCACAATCCTCCATGAACTTTGGGATCACATTGCTTCATGCCCTTGTCATCACAATGCTCCATGCTCCTTGACATCAAAATGATCCATGACCTCTGTCATCCCAGTGCTCCAAAACCTTGTGATCACAATGTTCCATAACACTTGTCATCACAACTCTCCATGATGCCTGTCATCACAATACTCCATGCCCTTTTCATCACAATGCTCCATGACCTGTTTCAGCACAATTCTCAATACACTTGTCATCACAATGCTCCCTGAATCTTGTCATCAGAATGCTCCTTGAACCCTGTCACGAAAAGGCTCCATGCTTTTTTCATCACAAAGCCCCATTCCGTTTTCATCACAATGCTCCATGCCATTGTCATCAAAGTACTCCACAAGCTTGTCATCAGAATGCTCCATGACCCTTGTCATCACAATTCTCCATGCACTTGTCAGCACAATGCTCCCTGACCCTTGTCATCACAATGCTCCATGCCATTGTCATCACAATGCTCCATTAACTTTGTCATCAGAATCCTCCATAACACTTGGCATCACAATGCTCCATGCCATCCTCATCACAATGGGCCATTACAAATGTGATCACAATGCTCCCTGACACCTGTCTTCACAATACTGCATGACCTGGTCATCACAATGCTCCATGCCCTTGTCATCACAATGCGCCATTCCAACTGTCATTTCAACCATCCATGATAATTATTAGACCAATGTTCCATGCCCTTGTCATCACAATGCTCCATACACTTGTTATCACAATGCTACATGACCCCTGTCATCACAGTGCTCCGTGACTCCAGTCATCACTATGCTTCAAGACCATTGTCATCACAATGGTCCATGCCCTCGTCATCAACAGTGTCTGTGACCGTTTTGACCACCATGATCCATGAACTTTTCATCACAATGCTCTTTGACCCCTGTCATCACAATGTTCTCTGCCTTTTTCAGCACAATGCTCCAAGACCCTTGTCATCACAATGCTCCATGCGCTTGTCAGCACAATGCTCCATGACACATGTCATCACAATGCACCATGCACTTGTCATCACAGTGCTCCACAACCTTGTCATCACAATGCTCCATAAAATTTGTCGTCACAGTGCTCCATACACTTCTCATCCAAATGCTCTCTCACCACTGATATCACAATGCTACATCACTATTTGTCACAATACTCCCTCACCCCTGTCATCACAATGTTCCATGACTCCTGTCATCACAATGCTACATGCACTTATCATCACAAGGTTCGATGACCCCTGACATCACAATGTTCCATAACACCTGTCATCAAAATGTTCCATGACACTTTTCATCAAATTGCTCCATGACCCAGTCATCAGAATGCTCCCTGCCCTTCTCATCACAATGCACAACGCCCTTGCCATCAAAATGCTCCATGACCTTTGTCATCACAAAGATCCATGACCCTTGGCATCACAATACTCCATGTCATTGTAATCACAATGCTCCATGAACGCTCTCATCACATTGTTCCATGCCCGTGTCTTCACTTAGCTCCATGACACGTCATCACAATGCTCCATGGCCTTCTCATCACAATGCTCCATGCCCTTGCCATCACAATGCTCCTTTACCCCTGTCATAACAATGCTCCATGACCCCTGCCATCATGATGTTCCATGGTCTTGTCATCACAAGGCTCCATGACCCTTCTCATCACAATGATCCAAGACCACTGTATCACAATGCTCCATGCCCATTTTCAGCTCAATGATTCATGAACCCTGTCATCACAATGCACCATGCCCATCATCATAATGCTTCATGCTATTGTCATAACAATGAAATCAAAATGCTCCATGACCTCTGTCATAACAATGCTCCAAACACTTGTGATCACAATATTCCATAACACTTGTCATCACAATGCCCCATGACACTCATCATCACAATTATCCATGGTCTTCTCATCACAATGTTCCATGACCTTCGTCATCACAATGCTCAATACACTTGTCATCTACATCCTCCCTGACACTTGTTGTCTGTATGCTCCTTGAACCCTGTCATGACAAGGCTTCATGCCTTTTTCATCACAATGATCCATGCCCTTTTCATCACAATGCTCCAAGTCCCATGTAATCAAATTGGTCCATGCCATTGTCATCACAAAGCTCAATGACGCACGCCATCAGAATCCTCCTTGGTCTTCTCCTCACAATTCTCCATGCCCTTATCATCACAATGTTCCAAGACCCCTGTAATCACAGTGCTCCATGCCCCTTTTCATCAGTATGCTCCATGAGACTTGTCATCACAAGGCTCCATAGTTTTGTCATCACAATGCTCCAGGACCTTTTCATCACAATGCTTCACGACCTTGTCCTGAAGATTTTCAATGGCCCTTGTCATCATAATGCTCCAAGACCTAATCATCACAGTGCTCCTTTATATTTGTCATCACAATCCTCCATTACATTTGGGTATCACAATGCTCCATGCCATTGTCATCGCAATGGACCATGACATATGTCATCACAATGCTCCCTGACACCTCTCTTCACAATACTCCATGACCTTATCATCACAATGCTCCATGCCCTTGTCATCACAATGCACCATGCCCACTCTCATCACAATAATCTATGAAACTTGTCAGACCAATGCTCCATGCCACTGTCATCACAATGCTCCATGCCCTTGTTATCACAATGCTCCATGACCCCTGTCATCACAATGCTCCGTGACTCCAGTCATCACAATGCTTCATAACGTTTGTCATCACAATGGTCCATGCCCGCGTCATCACAAGGCTCTGTGACCTTTGTAACCACAATGCTCCATGAACTTTTCATCACAATTCTCTGAGAAACTTGCCATCACAATGCTCCATTTATTTGTCAGAACAATGCTCCATGACCATTATCATCACAATGTGCCACGCGCATTTCATCACAATGTTCCAAACCTTGCCATTGCAATGCTCCATAAACTTTGTAATCACAATGGTCCATGCACTTCTCATCAAAATGCTCTCTCACCAGATATATCACAATGTTCCATCACTAGTCATCACAATACACCCTCACCCTTGTAATCACAATGTTCCATGACTCTTTCATCACAATACTACATCCCCTTATCATCACAATGTTCCATGACCCCTGCCATCAAAATGTTCCATAAGCGCTGTCATCAAAATGCTCCATGACCCTTTCCATCCCAAAGCTCCAAGACCGCTGACATCACAATGTTCTATAACCCATGCCATCAAAATGTTCCATTACAGTTTTTATCAAATTGCTGCATGACCTGGTCATCAAAATGCTCCCTGCCCTTCTCATCAAAATGCTCCATGACTTGTCATCACAAATCTCCAAGACCCTTGGCATCACAATGCTCCATGTCATTGTCATCACAATGCTCCATGAACCCTCTCATCATATTGCTCCATGAACTTGTCATCACAAAGCTCCATGACACTTGTCATCACAATGCTCGATGCCCTTCTCATCACAATGCTCCATGCCCTTGTCATTACAGTCCTGCATGACCCATGTATCACAGTGTTCCGGGCCCTTGTCATCACAATGCTCCATGCCCACTCTCATCACAATAATCCATGAAATATTTCAGACCAAAGTTCCATACCCTTCTCATCACAATGCTTAATTACCCCTGTCATAAGAATGCACCATGGCACTTGCCATCACAATGTTCCACGGCCTAGTCATCACAAGGTTCCATGATACTTTTCATCACAATGCTCAAGACCCCTGAAATCACAATGCTCCATGCCCTTGTCATCACAAAGCTCCATGACGCATGTCATCAGAATGTTCCATGGCCTTCTCATCACAATGCTCCATGCACTTGTCATCACAATGCTCCAAGACTGTTGTAATCACAATGCTCTATGCCCCTTTTCATCTCAATGCTCCATGAACCCTCTCATCACAATGTTCCGTGACTCCAGTCATCACAATACTTCATGACCTTTTTCATCACTATGGTCCATGCCCTCGTCATCAACAGTCTCTGTGACATATTTAAGCACAATGCTTCATGAACTTTTCATCTAAATGCTCTTTGACCCTTGTCAGCACAAAGCTACATGACCCCTGTCATCACAATAATCCATGAACATTTTCAGCCAAATGCTCCACGACCTTCTCTTCTCAATGCTACATGGCCAATATCATCACAATGCTCCATGACCCCTGTCATCACAACTCTACATGAACATTTTCATCCCAGTTCTCCATGACACTTGTCATCACAATGCTCCATGCCCTTGTCATTACAATCCTGCATGACGAATGTATCATAGTGTTCCGTACCCTTGTCATCAAAATGCTCCATGCCCACTCTCATCACAAAAATCCATGAAACATTTCAGACCGATGTTCCATGCCCTTCTCATCACAATGCTCCATTACCTCTGTCATAAAAATGCACCATGACCCCTGCCATCACAATGTTCCACGGCCTAGTCTTCACAAGGTTCCATGACATTTGTCATCACAATGCTGAAAACCACTTTAATCACAATGCTCCATGCCCTTCTCATCACAAAGCTCCATGACGCATGTCATCAGAAAGTTCCATGGCCTTCTCATCACAATGCTCCATGCCCTTGTCATCACAATGCTCCAAGACCCTTGTAACCACAATGCTCCATGCCCCTTTTCATCTCAATGCTCCATGAACCCTTTCATCACAGTGCACGATGCCCATCATCATAATACTTCAGTCTATTGTCATCACAATTAAATCAATATTCTGCATGACCTCTGACATCATAATGCTAGAAACCCTTGTGATCACCATGTTCCATAAAACTTATCATCACAGCACCACATGACGCTCATCATCAAAATTATCCATGGTCTTCTCATCACAATGCTCCATGATCTTTGTCAACACGATGCTCAATACACTTGTCATCACAATGCTCCCTGACACTTGTCGTCAGTATGCTCCAGAACCCTGTCATGACAAGGCTCCATGCCTTTTTCATCACAATAATCCATGTCCTTTCCATCACAATGCTCCAATATCCCTGTAATCACAATGCTCCATGGCCTTGTCATCAAAAAGCTCCATGAGGCATGTCATCAGAATGTTTCCTGGCCTTCTCATCACAATGTTCCATGCCCTTTTCATCACAATGCTCCAAGACCCCTGTAATCACAATGCTCCATGCCCCTTTTCATCAGAATGCTGCATGAGACTTTTCATCACAAGTCTCCATGGTCTTCTCATCACAATGCTCCAGGAACTTGTCATCACCATGATCCATTCCCTTATCATCAAAATGCTACATGACCCCTGTCATCTCAATAATCCATGAACATTTTCAGCCCAATGCTTCACGACCTTCTCATCACAATGCTCCATTGCCAATATCATCACAATGCTCCATGACCACTGTCATCACAACACTCCATGACTCCTGACAACACAATGATCCGGGACTCTTCTCATCACAGTGCTCCATTCCCTAGTCGTCACAGTTCTCCATGAAACCTGTCATCACAACTCTCCATGAATATTTTCAGCCCAGTGCTCCATGACACTTGTCATCATAATGATCCATGCCCTTGTCATCCCAATGCTCCATGACCCCTGTATTCACAATGCTCCTTGACGCTTGTAATCACATAGCTCCATGACACTTGTCATCACAATGCTCCATGCCTTTGTCAGCAAAATGCTACATGACATTGTCATTATAATGCTCTATGCGCTTGTCATCACAATACTCCATTTCCATTGTCATCACAATCCTCCATGAACCTTGGGATCACTTTGATTCATGCCCTTGTCATCACAATGCTCCATGCTCCTTGAAATCAAAATGATCCATGACCTCTGTCATCACAATGCTCCAAACCCTTGTGATCACAATGTTCCATAACACTTGTCATCACAACGCTCCATGATGCCTGTCATCACAATACTCCATGCTTTTTTCATCACAATGCTCCATGACCTTTGTCACCACAGTTCTCTTTACACTTGTCATCACAATGCTCCCTGACACATGTTATCAGAATGCTCCTTGAAACCTGTCACGAAAAGGCTCCATGCCTTTTTCATCACAATGCACCATGCCGTTTTCATCACAATGCTCCATGCCATTGTCATCAAAATACTCCACAAGCTTGTCATCAGAATTCTCCCTGACCCTTGTCATCACAATGCTCCAAGCCATTGTCATCACAATGCTCCATGACCCCTGTCATCACAATAATCCATGAACATTTTCAGCCCAATGCTCCACGACCTTCTCATCACAATGCTCCATGTGCAATATCATCACAATGCTCCATGACCACTGTCATCACAACACTCCATGACACCTGACAACACAATGATCCGGGACACTTGTCATCACAATGCTCCATTCCCTAGTCGTCAAAATACTCCATGACCCATGTCATCACAACAATCCATGAACATTTTCAGCCCAGTGCTTCTTGAAGCTTGTCATCACAATGATCCATGCCCTTGTCAATCCAATGCTCCATGCTCCTTCAAATCAAAATGATCCATGACCTCTGTCATCACAATGCTCCAAACACTTGTGATCACATTGTTCCATAACACTTGCCATCACAATGCTCCCTGATGCCTGTCATCACAATACTCCATGCCCTTTTCATCACAATGCTCCATGCCCTTGCCATCACAATGCTCCATTACCCTTGTAATAACAATGAACCATAACCCTAGCCATCGCAATGTTCCACGGCCTAGTCATCACAAGGTTTCATGACACTTGTAATCACAATGCTGAAAACCCTTGTAATCAAAATACTCCATGTCCTTGTCATCACAAAGCTCCATGACGCATCTCATCAGAATGTTCCATGGTTTTCTCATCACAATGCTCCATGCCCTTGTCATCACAATGCTCCAAGACCCTTGTCATCACAATGCTCCATGCAATTTTCATCTCAATGCTCCATGAAATCTGTTATCACGATGCTCCAAGACCCTTGTAATCACAATGCTCCATGCCCATTTTCATCTCAATGCTCCATGAACCCTGTCATCACAATGCACCATGCCCATCATCATAATGCTTCAGGCTATTGTCATCACAATGAAATCAATATTCTGCATGACCCCTGTCATCATAATGCTCCAAAATCTTGTGATCACAATGTTGCATAACACGTATCATCACAACACCCCACGACGCTCATCATCACAATTATCCATGGTCTTCTCATCACAATGCTCCATGATCTTTGTCATCACAATGCTCAATACACTTGTCATCACAATGTTCCCTGACACTTGTCGTCAGTATGCTCCTTAAACCCTGTCATGACAAGGCTCCATGCCTTTTTCATCACAATGATCCATGACCTTTTCATAACAATGCTCCAACATCCCTATAATCACAATGCTCCCTGTCGTTGTCATCACAAATCTCCATGACGCATGTCATCAGAATGCTCCATGGCCTTCTCATCACAATGCTCTATGCCCTAGTCATCACAATGCTTCAAGACCCCTGTAATCACAATGTTCCATGCCCATTTTCATCAGAATGCTCCATGAGACTTGCCATCACAAGTCTCCATGGTCTTCTCATCACAATGCTCCAGTAACTTGTCATGACCATGCTCCATGACCCCTGTTATCACAACACTGCATGAACATTTTCAGCCCAGTGCTCCATGACCCTTGTCTTACCGATGCTCCATGACCCCTGTATTCACAATGCTCCTTGACGCTTCTCATCACAGTGCTCCATGACACCTGTCATCACAATGCTCCATGCCTTTGTCAGCAAAATGCTACATGACCTTGTCTTTACAATGCTCAAGGTGCTTGTCATCACAATACTCCATTTCCACTGTCATCACAATCCTCCATGAACTTTGGGATCACATTGCTTCATGCCCTTGTCATCACAATGCTCCATGCTCCTTGACATCAAAATGATCCATGACCTCTGTCATCCCAGTGCTCCAAAACCTTGTGATCACAATGTTCCATAACACTTGTCATCACAACTCTCCATGATGCCTGTCATCACAATACTCCATGCCCTTTTCATCACAATGCTCCATGACCTGTTTCAGCACAATTCTCAATACACTTGTCATCACAATGCTCCCTGAATCTTGTCATCAGAATGCTCCTTGAACCCTGTCACGAAAAGGCTCCATGCTTTTTTCATCACAAAGCCCCATTCCGTTTTCATCACAATGCTCCATGCCATTGTTATCAAAGTACTCCACAAGCTTGTCATCAGAATGCTCCATGACACTTGTCATCACAATTCTCCATGCACTTGTCAGCACAATGCTCCCTGACCCTTGTCATCACAATGCTCCATGCCATTGTCATCACAATGCTCCATTAACTTTGTCATCAGAATCCTCCATAACACTTGGCATCACAATGCTCCATGCCATCCTCATCACAATGGGCCATTACAAATGTGATCACAATGCTCCCTGACACCTGTCTTCACAATACTGCATGACCTGGTTATCACAATGCTCCATGCCCTTGTCATCACAATGCGAGATTCCAACTGTCATCGCAACCATCCATGATAATTATTAGACCAATGTTCCATGCCCTTGTCATCACAATGCTCCATACACTTGTTATCACAATGCTACATGACCCCTGTCATCACAATGCTCCGTGACTCCAGTCATCACTATGCTTCAAGACCTTTGTCATCACAATGGTCCATGCCCTCGTCATCAACAGTGTCTGTGACCGTTTTGACCACCATGATCCATGAACTTTTCATCACAATGCTCTTTGAGCCCTGTCATCACAATGTTCTCTGCCTTTTTCAGCACAATGCTCCAAGACCCTTGTCATCACAATGCTCCATGCGCTTGTCAGCACAATGCTCCATGACACATGTCATCACAATGCACCATGCACTTGTCATCACAGTGCTCCACAACCTTGTCATCACAATGCTCCATAAAATTTGTCGTCACAGTGCTCCATACACTTCTCATCCAAATGCTCTCTCACCACTGATATCACAATGCTACATCACTATTTGTCACAATACTCCCTCACCCCTGTCATCACAATGTTCCATGACTCCTGTCATCACAATGCTACATGCACTTATCATCACAAGGTTCGATGACCCCTGACATCACAATGTTCCATAACACCTGTCATCAAAATGTTCCATGACACTTTTCATCAAATTGCTCCATGACCCAGTCATCAGAATGCTCCCTGCCCTTCTCATCACAATGCACAACGCCCTTGCCATCAAAATGCTCCATGACCTTTGTCATCACAAAGATCCATGACCCTTGGCATCACAATACTCCATGTCATTGTAATCACAATGCTCCATGAACGCTCTCATCACATTGTTCCATGCCCGTGTCTTCACTTAGCTCCATGACACGTCATCACAATGCTCCATGGCCTTCTCATCACAATGCTCCATGCCCTTGCCATCACAATGCTCCTTTACCCCTGTCATAACAATGCTCCATGACCCCTGCCATCATGATGTTCCATGGTCTTGTCATCACAAGGCTCCATGACCCTTCTCATCACAATGATCCAAGACCACTGTATCACAATGCTCCATGCCCATTTTCAGCTCAATGATTCATGAACCCTGTCATCACAATGCACCATGCCCATCATCATAATGCTTCATGCTATTGTCATAACAATGAAATCAAAATGCTCCATGACCTCTGTCATAACAATGCTCCAAACACTTGTGATCACAATATTCCATAACACTTGTCATCACAATGCCCCATGACACTCATCATCACAATTATCCATGGTCTTCTCATCACAATGCTCCATGACCTTCCTCATCACAATGCTCAATACACTTGTCATCTACATCCTCCCTGACACTTGTTGTTTGTATGCTCCTTGAACCCTGTCATGACAAGGCTTCATGCCTTTTTCATCACAATGATCCATGCCCTTTTCATCACAATGCTCCAAGTCCCATGTAATCACAATGGTCCATGCCATTGTCATCACAAAGCTCAATGACGCACGCCATCAGAATCCTCCTTGGTCTTCTCCTCACAATTCTCCATGCCCTTATCATCACAATGTTCCAAGACCCCTGTAATCACAGTGCTCCATGCCCCTTTTCATCAGTATGCTCCATGAGACTTGTCATCACAAGGCTCCATAGTTTTGTCATCACAATGCTCCAGGACCTTTTCATCACAATGCTTCACGACCTTGTCCTGAAGATTTTCAATGGCCCTTGTCATCATAATGCTCCAAGACCTAATCATCACAGTGCTCCTTTATATTTGTCATCACAATCCTCCATTACATTTGGGTATCACAATGCTCCATGCCATTGTCATCGCAATGGACCATGACATATGTCATCACAATGCTCCCTGACACCTCTCTTCACAATACTCCATGACCTTATCATCACAATGCTCCATGCCCTTGTCATCACAATGCACCATGCCCACTCTCATCACAATAATCTATGAAACTTGTCAGACCAATGCTCCATGCCACTGTCATCACAATGCTCCATGCCCTTGTTATCACAATGCTCCATGACCCCTGTCATCACAATGCTCCGTGACTCCAGTCATCACAATGCTTCATAACGTTTGTCATCACAATGGTCCATGCCCGCGTCATCACAAGGCTCTGTGACCTTTGTAACCACAATGCTCCATGAACTTTTCATCACAATTCTCTGAGAAACTTGCCATCACAATGCTCCATTTATTTGTCAGAACAATGCTCCATGACCATTATCATCACAATGTGCCACGCGCATTTCATCACAATGTTCCAAACCTTGCCATTGCAATGCTCCATAAACTTTGTAATCACAATGGTCCATGCACTTCTCATCAAAATGCTCTCTCACCAGATATATCACAATGTTCCATCACTAGTCATCACAATACACCCTCACCCTTGTAATCACAATGTTCCATGACTCTTTCATCACAATACTACATCCCCTTATCATCACAATGTTCCATGACCCCTGCCATCAAAATGTTCCATAAGCGCTGTCATCAAAATGCTCCATGACCCTTTCCATCCCAAAGCTCCAAGACCGCTGACATCACAATGTTCTATAACCCATGCCATCAAAATGTTCCATTACAGTTTTTATCAAATTGCTGCATGACTTGGTCATCAAAATGCTCCCTGCCCTTCTAATCAAAATGCTCCATGACTTGTCATCACAAATCTCCAAGACCCTTGGCATCACAATGCTCCATGTCATTGTCATCACAATGCTCCATGAACCCTCTCATCATATTGCTCCATGAACTTGTCATCACAAAGCTCCATGACACTTGTCATCACAATGCTCGATGCCCTTCTCATCACAATGCTCCATGCCCTTGTCATTACAGTCCTGCATGACCCATGTATCACAGTGTTCCGGGCCCTTGTCATCACAATGCTCCATGCCCACTCTCATCACAATAATCCATGAAATATTTCAGACCAAAGTTCCATACCCTTCTCATCACAATGCTTAATTACCGCTGTCATAAGAATGCACCATGGCACTTGCCATCACAATGTTCCACGGCCTAGTCATCACAAGGTTCCATGATACTTTTCATCACAATGCTCAAGACCCCTGAAATCACAATGCTCCATGCCCTTGTCATCACAAAGCTCCATGACGCATGTCATCAGAATGTTCCATGGCCTTCTCATCACAATGCTCCATGCACTTGTCATCACAATGCTCCAAGACTGTTGTAATCACAATGCTCTATGCCCCTTTTCATCTCAATGCTCCATGAACCCTGTCATCACAATGTTCCGTGACTCCAGTCATCACAATACTTCATGACCTTTTTCATCACTATGGTCCATGCCCTCGTCATCAACAGTCTCTGTGACATATTTAAGCACAATGCTTCATGAACTTCTCATCAAAATGCTCTTTGACCCTTGTCATCACAATGCTCTATTCCTTTCTCAGCACACTGCTCCATGACCCTTGTCATCACAATGCTCCATGCGCTTGTCAGCACATTGCTCCATGTCCCATGTCATCACAATTCTCCATGCGGTTGTCATCACAGTGCTCCACAATCTTGTCAGCACAATGCTCCATAAACCTTGCCATCACAGTGCTCCATGCACTTCTCATCAAAATGCTCTCTCACCACTGATAACACAATGTTACATCACTAATCCTCACAATACTCCCTCACCCTTGTCATCACAATGTTCCATGACTCCTTTCATCACAATGCAACGTGCACTTATCATCACAATGTTCGATGACCCCTGACATCACAATGTTCCATAACCCCTGGCATCAAAATGCTCCATGACTTTTGTCATCACAAAGCTCCATGACACTTGGCCTTACAATGCTCCATGTCATTGTCATCACAAAGTTCCATGCACTTTTCATCACAATGCTCCATGCTATTGTCATCACAATACTCCACAAGCTTGTCATCAGAATGCTCCTTGACCCTTCTCATCACAATGCTCCATGGCCACTGTCACCACAATGCTCCATACCACTTGTCATTACAGTGCTCCATGACGCTCGACATCACAATTATCCATGGTCTTCTCATCACAATGCTCCATGACCCCTGTCATCACAATGCTCCATGACCACTGTCATCACAACGTTCCATGAACCCTGACAACACAATGATCCGGGACATTTGTCATCAAAATGCTCCATGCCCTTGTCATCCCAATGCTCCATGACACGTGTAATCACCATACTTCATGACGCTTGTCATCACAGTGCTCCATGAACCTTGTAATCACAAAGCCTTTGTCAGCATAATGATACATAATCTTGTCATCACTATGCTCCATTCTCTTGTCATCAAAATACTCCACAAGCTTGTCATCAGAATGCTCCATGCCCATGTCATCACAATGCGACATTCCAACTGTCATCGCAATAATCCATGAAAATTATTAGACCGATGCTCCATGCCCTTATCATCACAATGCTCCATGCCCATATTATCCAATGCTCCATGACCCCTGTCATCACAATGTTCCGTGACTCCAGTCATCACAATACTTCATGACTTTGTCATCACTATGGTCCATGCCCTCATGATCAACAGTCTCTGTGATATTTTAAACACAATGCTCCATGAACATTTCATCACAATGCTCTTTGACCCTTGTCATAACAATGCTCTATGCCTTTCTCAGCGCAATTCTCCATGACCCTTGTCATCACAATGCTCCATGTGCATGTCAGCACAATGCTCCATGACACATGTCATCAGAATGCACCATGCGCTTTTCATCACAGTGCTCCACCATCTTGTCATCTCAATGCTCCATAAAACTTGTCATCAAGATGCTCCATGCACTTCTCATCAAAATGCTCTCTCACCACTGATGTCACAATGTTACATCACTATTCGTCACAATACTCCCTCACCTCTGTCATCACAATGTTCAATGACGCCTGTCATCACAATGCTACATGCACTTATCATCACCTTGTATGATGACCCCGGACATCACAATGTTCCATAACCCCTGTCATCAAAATGCTCCATTACCTTTTTCATCAAAATGTCCATGACCCCTGACATCACAATGTTCCATAACCACAGTCATCAAAATATTCCATGACGCTTTTCGTCAAATTGCTCCATGACCCTATCATCACAATGCTCCCTGCCCTTCTCATCACAATGCACAACACCCTTGTCATAAAAATGCTCCATTCCCTTGCCATCACAATGATCCATTACACCTGTCATAACAATGTTCCATGACCCCTGCCATCACGATGTTCCATGGCCTTTTCATCACAAGGATCCATGACCCTTCTCATCACAATGCTCCAAGACCCCTGTAATCAAAATGCTCCATGCCTCTTTTCATCACAATGATCCATGAACCCTGTCATCACAATGCACCATGCCCATCATCATAATGCTTCATGCTATTGTCATCAAAATGAAATCAAAATGCTCCATGACCTCTATCATAACAATGCTCCAAACCCTTGTGATCACAATATTCCATAACACCTGTCTTCACAATGCGCCATGACGCTTGTCATCACAATTATCCATGGTCTTCCCATCACAATGCTCCATGACATTTGTCCTCACAATGCTCAATACACTTGTCATCAAAATGCTCCCTGACACTTGTTGTCTGTATGCTCCATGAACCCTGTCATGAGAAGGCTCCATGCCATTTTCATCACAATGATCCATGCAATTTTCATCATGATGCTCCAAGACCCTTGTAATCACAATGCTCCATGCCCTTGTCATCACAAAGCTCAATGACGCATGTCATCAGAATGCTCCTTGGCCTTCTCCTCACAAAGCTCCATGACCTTGTCATCACAATGTTCCAAGACCCATATAATCTCAATGCTCCATGCATCTTTTTATCAGTATGCTCCATGAGACTTTTCATCACAAGGCTCCATGGTTTTTTCATCACAATGCTCCAGGAAATTGTCATCACAATGCTTCACGACCTTGTCATGAAAATTCTCAATGGCCCTTGTTATCATAATGCTCCAATCCCTAGTCATCACAATGATCCATTATATTAGTCATCACAATCCTCCATTAAATTTGGCATCACAATGCCCCATTCCATTGTCATCACAATGGAACATGACATATGTCCTCACAATGCTCCCTGACACCTGTCTTCACAATACTCCATGACCTTATCATCACAATGCTGCATGCCCTTGTCATCACAATGCTCCATGACCCCTGTCATCACAATGCTCCGTGACTCCAGTCATCACAATGCCGCATAACGTTTGTCATCACAATGGTCCATGCCCGCGTCATCACAAGTTTCTGTGACCTTTGTAACCACAATGCTCCTTGAACTTTTCATCACAATGTTCCGTGACCCTTGTCATCACAATGCTCCATGCCTTTGTCAGAACCATGCCTCATGACCCTTGTCTTCAAAATGTGAAACGTGCTTTTCATCACAACAGTCCACAAATTTGTCATAGCAATGCTCCATAAAACATTTAATTGAATGCTCCATGCCCTTCTAATCACAATGCTCCATTACCCCTGTCATAACAATGCTCCATGACCCATGCCATCAAAATGTTCCACGGCCTTGTCATCACAAGGCTCCATGACACTTGTCATCACAATGCTCCAAGATCCCTGTAATCACAATGCTCCATGCCCTTGTCATCACAAAGCTCCATGACGCATGTTATCAGAATGTTCCATGGCCTTCTCATCACAATGTTCCATGCCCTTGTCATCACAATGCTCCAAGACCGCTGTAATCACAATGCTCCATGCCACTTTTCATCTCAATGTTCCATGAATCCTGTCATCACAATGCACCATGCCCATCATCATAATGCTTCAAGATATTGTCATCACAATGAAATAAAAATGCTCCATGACCTCTGTCATCACTATGCTCCATGACCCCTGTCATCACAATACTCCATGAACATTTTCAGCCCAATGCTCCATGACCCTTGTCATCACAATCATCCATGCCCTTGTCATTCCAATGCTCCATGACCCCTGTATTCACAATGCTCCGTGACGCTTGTCATCACAGTGCTCCATGACACATGTCATCACAATGCTCCATGCCTTTGTCAGCAAAATGCTACATGACCTTGTCATTACAATGCTCTATGCACTTGTCATCATAGTACTCCATTACCAATTTCATCACAATCCTCCATGAACCTTGGGATCACATTGCTTCATGCCCTTGTCATCACAATGCTCCATGCTCCTTGAAATCAAAATGATCCATGACCTCTGTCATCACAATACTCCAAACACTTGTGATCACAATCTTCCATAACACTTGTCATCACAATGCTCCATGACGCCTGTCATCACAATACTCCATGCCCTTTTCATCACAATGCTCCATGACATTTGTCATCACAATTCTCAATACACTTGTCATCACAATGCTCCCTGACACTTGTCGTAGAATGCTCCTTGATCCCTGTCACGAAAAGGCTCCATGCCTTTTTCATCACAATGCCCGATGCCGTTTTCATCACAATGCTCCATGCCACTGTCATCACAATACTCCCCAAGCATGTCATCAGAATGCTCCATGACCCTTGTCATCGCAATGCTCCATGGCCACTGTCATCACAATGCTCCATACCCCTTGTCATTACAGTGCTCCATGGCGCTCGTTTTCACAATTATCCATGGCCTTCTCATCACAATGCTCCACCGACTTGCCATCACAATGCTCCGTGCCCTGGTCATCACAATGGTCCATGTTCCCTGTCATCACAATTCTCCACATTCTTGGCCTCACTATTTTCCATGACCCTTATCATCACAGAGTTACATGCTTTGTCAGCACAATACTCCACAAGTTTTCTTCAGAAGGCTCCATGACCCTTGTCATCACAATGATCCATGACGCCTGTCATCACAATGCTCCATGACACGTGTCATCACCCTGCTCAAAGCCCCTTGTCTTTACAGTGCTCCATGATGCTCGTCACCACAATTATCCATGGTCTTCTCATCACAGTGCTCCACGGTCTTGCCATCACAATGCTCCATGCCCTGGTTATCACAATGCTCCATGTCCCTTGTCATCACCATTCTCCACGTCCTTGTCATCACAATGCTCCATGACAGTTCTCAACACAATGTTACATGCTCTTGTCAGCACAATTCTCCATGCACTTGTCACTGCAATGACCCATGACCCCTCTCATAGCAAGCTCCATGCCTTTATCATCACAATGCTTCCCGAACTTTTCCTCAAAATTCTCAATGGCCGTTGTCACCACAATGTTCCATTCCCTTGTTATCACAATGCTCCATTACCTTTGTCATCACAATCCTCCATAAAACTTGGCATCACAATGCTCCACAACCTTTTCATCACAATGCTCCATAAACCTTGTCATCACAATGCTCCTTGCACGTCTTATCAAAATGCTCTCTCACTACTGATATCAAAATGTTCCCTCACGAGTCATCACAATACACCCACTCCCCTGTAATCACAATGGTCCAAACCCCTGTCATGAAAATGTTCCATGACCCCTGACAACACAATATTCCATAACCCCTGTCATCAAAATGTTCCATGACAGTTTTCATCAAATTGCTCCATGACCCTGTCATCACAATGCTCCCTGCCCTTCACAACAGAATGCACCACACACTTGTCATCAGAATTCTCCATGACCTTTGTCATCACAAAGCTCCATGACCCTTGGCATCACAATGCTGCATGCCATTGTCATCACAATGCTCCATGAAACCTCTCATCACTTTGTTCCATGCCCTTGTCATCACAGGCTCCATGATGCTTTTCATCACAATGCTCGATGCCATTCTTCAACAATGCCCCCTGGGCTTGTCATTACAATCCTCCATGACCAATGTATCACAGTGTTCCATGCCCTTGTCATCACAAAGCTCCAGGACGCATGTCATCAGAATGCTCCATGGCCTTCTCATTCACGATGCTCCATGTCCTTGTCATCACAATGCGCCAAGACTCCTGTAATCACAATGCTCCATGCCCCTTTTCATCTCAATGCTCCATGAACCCTGGCATCACAATGCACTGTGCCCATCATCATAATGCTTCATGCTATTATCATCACAATGAAATCAAAATGGTCCATGACCTCTGTCATCACAATGCTCCAAATCCTTGTGATCAAAATGTTCCATAACACTTATCATCACAATGCCCCATGACGCTTGTCATCACAATTATCCATGGTCTTCTCATCACAATGCTCCATGACCTTTGTCATCACAATGCTCAATACCCTTGTCATCACAATGCTCCCTGACACTTGTCATCAGTATGCTCCTTGAACCCTGTCATGACAAGGCTCCATGCATTTTTCATCACAATGTTCCATGCCCTTGTCATCACAAAGCTCCATGATGTATGTCATCAAGACGCTCCATGGACTTCTCATCCCTATGCTCCATGCCCTTGTCCTCACAATGCTCCTCGACCCCTGTAATCACAATGCTCCATGCCCCCTTTCATCAGAATGTTCCATGAGACTTTTCATCACAAGGCTCCATGGTCTTCTCATCACAATGCTCCAGTACCTTGTCATTACAATGCTCCATGACGCCTGTCATCACAATACTCCATAAATATTTTCATCCCAATGCTCCATGACCTTCTCATCACAATGCTTCATGACCCCTGTCATCACAATGATCCATGTCACCTGTCATCACAACGCTCCATGAACCCTGACAACACAATGATCCGGGACTCTTGTCATCACAATGCTCCATGTGCTTCTCATCACAATACTCTATGAACCTTGGGATCACATTGCTTCATGCCCTTCTCATCTCTCTCTTGCCTTTCTGGTTTTTACAGATTTTCGGATGTCCCTTTTGACCGGTGGGAAGTGACAATTCTTTGTAGTGTGGATTTGCATTGCACGCTTGCTTGATTGGCCAAAAAGGGCATATGCGTTTTCTCCTGAATATATTCAGGAGAAAAGGCATATGCCGTTTTTGGCCAAGTGCATCATTGTCGAAGTTGTGATGCTTTTCCTGTGCTTTAAAGGCAATTCCGATTTACCTCTTGAAATATGTTTTGTGCAATTCTGCCTCATTTTCAAGTCTGCTTTGTTGCCTTCCCTCAACAGATTTTTGGAAGAGAGTTATCCTTTATAACTCTGCAGGTTTGTGAATTGCTGTGCCCCTGAGCTCCAATTTTCAAATCCCATTTTTGGGAGCTGACCGCAAATCCACAATTTTGCTTCACGACCTATACTGGTTCCAGGCGTGGCTATACTGTTCCCTGCGGGTGGCTGAGGCTTTGGTTAATTCTTCTTCCTGACGTGAATTTAGAGTGACAAGTGCCCGTCCAAATGCCTACATCTACTCTCTGATTGGTTCTCCCTCTTCCCTTTCATCCTCTGCACAATTAGCAAACTTTGCAAACCAGGAGGATATAGGGGCTGGCTCTTCTAAGTTGGGATTTTGATAGTAAAGCAGTTTGAATGTCAAACTGAGCACAAGGAGAGGAAAAATTTGGAGACATTTAAAAACATTTCACCATCACAGGGTGTCCATTCTCTAGGTTTCCCATACATGTTATAACTGTAGTGATATTCCCTTCTACCTGGAGATTTGGGACCCATGGAATGGTGGCATGCATTGCTACGTTAAAGGGTCTGCATTTTCTCTCCCAATCTCACCAGTCCTCTCAGTCCCAAGTGTCCAGCCTTAAGTCTCATCCAGCTGTCTTTGCAGATAGGGTCATTCCAGGTTTCATCAGAACCACTGAAGGAATTGTGTAAGAATTTCGCTGTTTTTTTTGTTTTGTTTTTGAAATTCATTTTTATAATGAGGTTGAACTGATTTTCACTGACGTGTTTATGCCGGTCTAGACACACTTGATTCCCTTACGGTGACATATCAATACATAGGTTTTAAGATTCTTACTAGTCAGATATATTCCTCTGCGGGGAATAGGGGTTTTGAGTCCCGTTCACTGAGGAAGGTGTAGGTCTTTTCTATTCTGTATTTGGTTTATGGAATGGTACCTGTGCTAATATCAAACTCTGGTTTTATGCATCACCCCACCTCTCCTTTCCCCTTAAGAAGTTATAAGAGTGTTTTCTAAATGTGAGTCTCTGTTCTCTTTCTTAATTCAGTTCATGTGTTGTGATATTGACATTCCCTCTGTAAGTGATATCTTATGATAAGGTTCTTTTTCTGTGTGACTAATTTCACTTAGAATCATCATACCTAAATCCACTCATTATGCTGCTACTGGCCTTATGACATTGATTTCACGTCTGAGTGATATTCCATTGTACAAATTTACCACAAGTTCTTTATGCATTTCTCTTTTTCCTAGGATATTTTAGGTGTACCGAAGTTGAGGTTCTTGAATGCAGAGCAGCCCTAATCTTTGGGGTGCATGTGTCTTGTCGATATTTAGTCTTCCCAAGTTATATGCCCATGAGTTGAAGTCCCCTTTGCTCGGGGGCTTTGTATTTTAGATGTTTTAGGAAACAGCATACACTTCTTCAGAGTGGCTCTTGGATATTTATACCCCACCCATCATCGTGACTAGGATCCCTGTTCTCCATGGCCTCTCCAGCATTTCTGGTTTGTACACATTTTTTGGATGGCCTTTCTGAGCAGTGGACATTGAGACTTATTTGTTGTGGGGATTTGCATTTCCCGCTTGCTTGGTTGGCCAAAAACTCTGTATGTGTTTTTTTCCTGAAGATATTCACGAAAAAAACGCATACACTCTTTTGCCCAACTGCATCATTTTAGAAATTCTGCTGCTTTTCATATGCTTTAAATGTGAGTACAATCTACCTTTTGAAAGCTGTTTCCTGCAATTCTGCCTCTCATTCAGATCCTCTTCGTTGCCTTACCTGAATATATTTTTGGACGTTGGTTATCATTTATATCTTTGCAGGTCTTTGAATTGTCTGCTCCTGAGCTCCATTTTGCAACTGGCTTTTTTGTGAGCTGGCCGCCAAAAATTTGATTGCTTCTGGCCCTATTCTGGTTCTGAGGAGGCAGGCTGAGCCTATGGTTAATTCTTCTTCCTAATGGGAAATTAGAGTGACATGTGCCTGTCAGAACTCCTACAGCTAATCTCTCATTGGTTCCCCCTCTTCCCATTTATCCTCTGCAGAAATTGCAAACTGTGTGAAACAGGAGGTTAAAGGTGCTGATTCTCCAAGTGGGGAGATTGTTAGTAATGTGGCTGGAATGGCGAACCCCAGCACCAGGAGATCAAAAATGAGGTGCATTTTAGACACCTTTCCTGAGCATACGGTGTACATTCATCTCGGTTTCCCAGGCATGTATTCGCTGTCAGAAGATTCCCATGAACCTGCAGATTTGGGACCCATGGAATGGGTACCAGGCAGTATTACTTTAAAAGGTCTGCATTTCCTCACCCAGCCTCTCTAACATCTCTTAGCCTGCATAGCTTCCAGCCTTATATATCATCCTGCTGTGGGTCTACATTTGTTCAATCCATGTTACATCATAGCCCTTCAACAAAAGTTGTAAGAATTTTTGTCTCTCTCACTGTTTTTATAAAATTTTTAAATTTATTTTTATATTGGTTACAGCTGATTTTCAAAGCTCTGTTTTTTGCTGCTGTACTTCCACTTGATTCATGTACTGTGAGGCAACAATAAATTATTTTTCAGATGCTTATGAGTCATATGTATTATTGTCCACTGACTTGAGTGGGCTGAGTGCAGTTCTTTGAGGTAGCGTGTAGGCCTTGTCAGTTATTCAATTTGGTACTGGAATGGTATCTTTGCTAATTTCAACCTCCTGGATAATACCTCACCATTCCCCACCTTTCCCATTTAGCAGCCTTATGTCTATTTTCTACATATTTGACTATGTTTCTGTTTTGTAGTTTATTTCATGTGTAGCCATTTTTGATTCCACCTTTAAGTGACATCTTATGATATGTGTCTTTTTCTTTCTGACATATGTCACTTAGAATGATCGTATGTAACTCCTCCAGAGTTGTTACAACTGGCCTTATTTCATGGATTTCTGGATGAGTAATATTCCACTCTACATAAGTACCCCATCTCTTTTATCCATTTTATCCTTCCAGGG
Source organism: Mesoplodon densirostris (assembly GCF_025265405.1). NCBI lineage: Eukaryota > Metazoa > Chordata > Mammalia > Artiodactyla > Ziphiidae > Mesoplodon > Mesoplodon densirostris. The sequence continues at coordinate 6,602,707 of NW_026778195.1, read as the reverse complement.
ACATTTAGGTTATATCTAAGTGGAGGCCCTTTTTAACAGAGAGGTGGTAAACGTTGGCGTGCCTGTTTTCTGTCCATTTTTGTTTTTCCCAAAGTATACGCCCATGAGTGCAAGTGCCCTATGCTCTGTAGCTCATCTTTTAGATGTTTTAGCAAACACAATACACTTCTCCAGAGTGGCCGTTGGCAAATTACATTTCCACTATCAGCCTCACAGGGCTTCCTTTTCTCCTCACCCTGTCCTGCATTTCTGGTGTTTACACTTTATGTGTATGGCCCTTCTGACGGATGTGAAGTGATACATTTTGTAGTATTGATTTTCAGTGCCCACCTGTTTGGTTGGATAAAAAGTGTGTGTGGCCTTTACTTGAATATATTCAGAAAAAATGCATACGCCCTTTTGGGCCAACTGCATCCTTGGCGATGTTCAGCCCCTTTTCTTGTGCTTTAATGGGGAGTCCTTTCTACCCCTTCAAATCTGTTTCCTGCCACTCTCCCTTGCTTACAAGTCCTTTTCTGTGACTTACCTCAAGACATTTGTCGACGATAGATATTTTCAACTCTGCAGTTTCATGAATTTTAGTGCCCCTGAGTTCCATTTTTCAACTTGTGTTTTTGGAAACTGGACACAAAACAGCGGGATTTCCTCTAGCCCTATTCTGTTCCCGTGGGCAATTCTAGCCTTTGATGTATTTGTCTTCCGGATTGGAAATTAGAGTGGCATGTGCCTGTCCGAACACCTAAGACTTGTCTCTAAATTTTTCTCATCCTTCCGCTTCATCCTCTGGACAAATTCCAAACTGTGTGCAACAGGATGTTGACGGTGCTGATATCCCCAAGTGAGGAGATTGTTAGGAAAGATGCTGGAGGGGTGAACCCGAGCACCAGGCGATGAGGAGATGAGCTGCCTTTTCCAAACTCTTTCCGATCAAATGGTGTACCATCCTCTAGGTGTGACAGGCATGTTTTAGCTGTAGGAAGGGTCCCGTGCATGTAAGGAGAACACCAGGTATTTTTCCAAATCAGTGCCTCCCCGAACCCCAAACTGGGGAATTTTTAAGCTACGGCTACACGTATGTCCATTAAGGGCCTTGGGAAATAGGCAGAGCCCAAACTTTAGATGATTGAAATCTTCAGGGTCAGAATCGCTCACCATCGGCCTTGCTTAGGTTACATTTTATCTGTCATTGACAGATGATGTCAATAAAAATATCGATTCTTTTTCAGATTATTTCCCCTTATAGGTTATTGCAAAATATTCAGTGTAGTTCCCTGTGCTATACAGTAGTTCCTTGTTGATGATCTATTTTATACATAGCAGTGTGTATGTGTTAATCCCAAACTGTTAATTTATCACTTCTCCTACCTTTCCCCTTTGGTAATAATAAATTATAAGATTTTATACTTCTCAGAAACGGGGGAGCTGAAAGAGAGGTATCCTTTTCAATGGAAAAGCATTCAAAACAAGATTGAAGCTTCAGCCAAGAGTATTCGATGTACATCCATGGAAATAAATCACTTCATTTCTCTAATGTTGACCTGACAAATAAGACAGACATCTTCACTGAACTTGCTTATAGTAAAGTGATGGAAATATCAAAGGTAAGTCTTAGAAACATCTTATTTTACCTGAGCATTATACACTGCTCTATGTTAACTACAGTTTGCCTCACACATCTGTTCATTGAAGTTACAATGTTCTCAATTTCTGTTACTGATCCTCCAGAGTGGACCCCAACAGGAGTCCCCATGCCCAGTGTCATTGGAGCCAACAGATCAAGACTGAGTTTGCTTCAGAAGCAAAGGAAACATTATTTTTAAAACAGAATGGAGAGGTGAAAGCGTGCACGCCCCCATGGGCTGTGGGCTGGACTGCTGTGTAGGGATCCCGGCAGCGTCAGTGGGAGGGAGGGGATGGAGCTCTCGAGGGCTGGGTTGGCTGCAGCTCAGGCACTATGCCACGGAGTCTGCATGGGACCCCGCTAGCTGAGGTGTCGACCCAGCCATTCTGCACTAGGAAATCGGGTCTGAAGTGCCAGGTGTGGGACCTCTGCATGCGGAACCCTAGGAGCACGTGAAATTAGACAAAGCACAAAGGAAAAACAGCTTAGACTTTATTTTATTGCCCAGATTCTTTATTTATCTCCCAGGCATTTTTAATGAACGTTGCCGGAGACGAACACCTCCTCTGCTTTTTGTTCCATTCCTCATTCTTGGGGTGTTGAGGGTGCAGACCCCTCTTTTGTAACTGCTTCATGCTGTGGTGGGAGCCCTGATACCTGGGGGGAGGGGCAAAACGTCTCCCCACCAGCCTCCAGGTGAGGTTGATTGTCCCAAGGCCTCCTGCCTCACTTCTCGTCCGCCTGAGCACCAGCATTGGAAGTGTTATAGATTCTAATGACCTTTTAGGGTCCAGGAAAGAGATGTGCAGAGATGCTGAGGTGGCAGGTTTCACCCCACCCCACATTTGTTCGGCGACCTTAGGCTGACGGTTTTTGCCAGCCTAGATGCTCTGACCAGTACTCTGTGCTTTCTTTAATTAGGTCCCTGAATTAATGTACAAACAGCACCATGTGTCAGAACCCTGGCCGCGCAACTCCCAGACAGTCCAGGGTCAGTGGTGATCCAGGACCATGACGTCCACTGAGTCAACGGCCTTTAGAAGTAGCCAGCAGTCCAGCCGGTCATATTGGCCACCATCACCGCGGTGTCTGTTGGGTTTTCTATGGTGAAAGCATGATATACGTTTCCCCCGCCAAGCTTATTAGCTCCCCTCTGGGTGCAGTAAGTCCTGCAAGCAGTAGTCTGCTCTTTCGGGGCACAGTCTTGTTGTTTTCTGAGAGAAACTCCAGGTCAAGTGATGGTAACACGAGTAATCTTAGGGGCCCGTTGCGCCCGTTTGTCTCTCTAGAGGTTGGAGTTGGAGGGCCTCCTCACTCGAGGTCAGTGTGTCCACAGAGTGACCCCTGCAACTTCAGGGCATGATGGGTGGTTAGGATCACCACGTGGGGTCCTTTTCCCTTAGGAGGGAGCTGGCCTTGCGGGCTGCTGATTTCTAGCTTTTTAGATACCCCAGTATCCTGGTCTGATGAGGTGGTGGGCAAAGCCCTTGGTGACCATAGTTTATCATACCTGAAGGGCATTCTTGTGTTGCTCCATTTCAAGTGGTCCCAGTTTTTGCACTAAGGCTCCAAGGGCGATTAACCTTTGACCGGGTATGTAAAGGTCAAAGGGCTTAGCTAAATTAGGGAGTTCCTGGGCAAGGGACTGAATTGACTGCTCTTTCCATTCTTGAAAGGCTGCTCCTGGATTCTATTCAAAAGGATCATCATCTTTTCGTGTCAGTGTTCCATGTCGAGGCCCAGCTATTAGACTGTAGTTAGGGATCCAGATGCAGAGAACCTTGGCCTCCCCAGGAACCCCTAAGCTGTCTTCTAGTTTTAGAAGAGGTAAGGCTGCAAATGGCTTCTTCCCTATCCTGGGATGCGTTTCTCCGAATATCTGTGAGAATGAAGCCCAGGCATGTCACCTGAGCCTGGGATATTTGAGCCTTTTTCATGGACACCTTGTATCCTTTCTTGCCTAGGTAGTTCAGAGGCGTCTTTAGTAGGCCTGGCGATCAGAATGTCATCTGCATATTGAAGGAGGGTTCCCTTTTACAGAGGTAGAACGTTTAGGTCTTTAGAGGTCATTTCCCCAATGATGGTGTGGGGATTTTTGTACCGTTGGGGCAGGACGGCCCAGCATTATTGTGTTGGTTGCATGTTGTGTCCTGCCACTCACAAGCCAAAAACTCTTGTGACTCTGAGATGAATGGAATACAGAAGAAGGCATCATTGAAGTCTAATACAGAATGCCATGGCCTGGTGGATGGTAGAATGAGCAGCAGGGTGTAGGAAATAGGAGCTACTGGATGTATATCCTCGGTGGCTTCACTGACTATCCTGATATCCTTTACCAGGTCTCCAGCAGCCCATGGGGCTCTCGTGGTCAGGCCAATCCCAGAATATGGAGCTCACCTGGGCTGCACCCCTCACCCCACTGCCCACGGGGCTCTCGTGGTCAAGTCCCTCCCAGGGTATGGAGCTCACCTGTGCAGCTACCCAGCAGCCCATGGGGCTCTCATAGTCAGGCCCTTCCCAGTATACAGAGCTCCCCTGGGCAGGTACCTCATCAGGGCTGGACACACAGGAACTGTGCACATAGCCCACCTTGCAGAGAACCCCCAGCTCACCTGTCGCTCACAGCTGACACAGAACACCTCAGAGCAGGACTTGAACTAACAAACAGCAGCTCTGACAGGTCTGTGACCCTGGCTATCACTCTGTGCAGCCTCTCTCTGCCTGGTCTTCCAGACACTTCTACTGCAGCCAGGGCACCAGGCCTCTGTCTCCACCCACCATCACTCCTCTCACTGACTCCTGGGTTCCTCTCATTAGGATAGGGTCTTCTTGAAGTTGTTTTCCACTCATGGACCAGATAAAATGATAAGAAAACAAGCCGCAGCTGCAGCCCCTTGTCTAGCCTGACTCTCAAGGGCCCACACCTGTTCCTTGGGCCTGGCCCGTTTAGCAAGGTTCATTTTCTGCAACTGTGAGACCCTGAGGGGTGAGGATTGGCTGATTTGGGCAGCCTGACACTGCCTGCCCGCCCTCCCCAGGTGTGCCTGGGTTGAGGTCAATATAAACACCTCTCCAGTCAGCAAGAGCCCCTGTAGCTGTGCCTGACGCCATATTCTCTGCCCCGTCAGCAGTGTTGGGGCTGGGGTGGTGGGAGGGAGTGAGGGGACGTGGCTTTGTGGGTGGCCCAGTGTGAGTGGGGCTCTGCTGGACTTTCTGCAGGAGTTGCCAGGCTGCCACCTGCTAAAGAAAAGGATGTGTCATCCATACCTGCCTCTGGAATTTCTCCCCAGGCAGAGGTGAGGAAGTAAAAAAGCAGTGGGGGCCGTGGCAGGAGGGGTATCTCAGGCAGGGAAATGGAAAGCTTCCAGAAGAGCATCTGGGGCCAGGACAATCCTGACTGGCCTGCAAGCACCAAGTCGGCCTGCGTGCTGTCGCTGGTGTGGCTCCACAGCCCTTCCTCTAGGCTTGCAAGTGCTTGTACATATTCAGGTGTTTTACCTGGAAAGGGTGGGAAGAGTTCAGCTGCAGCAGGACTGGGGCTCAGCTCACATTTACTCACAGACGCCTTGACACAGTCCCCCAGCTTTGCAATGAGGATGCTCCTTGTGGGGGGGAGTGCTGCTGACTGCATGGGAGACGACTTCCCACCTCTGACCAACTTAAGAATTTTTTACCACTGGAGCAAGTGCCCTGATACGATTTTCCTCTGTATAACTGGTGGGTTCTGTTTTTTTGTTTGTTTGTATTTTTTTCTTTTTTTTTTCTTTTTGGTTCAAGGTAGATTTTATTTATTCCTCTTTTTTTTTAATTTGAGATATAAACATGGAAATAATGCATTAATATAAAGACGTCTATGTGAAGGGAAAAACTTTTTTTCTGTTTTAATTTATTAAATGTTATTTATTTATTTTTATTTTTTAAATTTTTTTTTATTTCTTTTATACAGCAGGTTCTTATTGGATATCTATTTTATACATATAAGTGTGCACATGTGAATCCTAGTCTCCCAATTCTTCCCACCACCACCCTCACATGGTGTTCCCCCCTTGGTGTCCATATGTTTGTTCTCTACATCTGTGTCTCTATCTCTGCCCTGCAAACCGGTTCATCTGTACCATTTTTCTAGGTTCCACATATATGCATTAATATACAATATTTGTTTTTCTCTTTCTGACTTACTTCACTCCGTATGACAGTCTCTAGATCCATCAAGGTCCCTACAAATGACCCAATTTCATTCCTATGTATGGCTGACTAATATTCCATTGTATATATCTACCACATCTTTATCCATTCGTCTGTCTGTGGGCACTTAGGTTGCTTTCATTACCTGGCTATTGTAAATAGTGCTGCAATGAACATTGTGGTGAATGTGTCTTTTTGATTTATGGTTTTCTCTGGGTATATGCCCAGTAGTGGGATTGCTGGATTATACGGTAATTCTATTTTTAGTTTTTTAAGGAACCTCCATACGGTTCTCCATAGAGACTGTATCGATTTACATTGCCAACAATAGTGGAAGAAGGTTCCTTTTCTCCACACCCTCTCCAGCATTTGTTGTTTGTAGATTTTCGGATGATGTGACGTGATAACTCATTGTAGTTTCGATTTCCATTTCTCTAATAATTAGTGATGTTGAGCAGATTTTCATGTGCATACTGGCCATCTCTATGTCTTCTTGGAAGAAATGTCTATTTCGATCTTCTTCCATTTTTGTATTGGGTTGTTTGTTTTATTAATATTGAGCTGCATGAGCTGTTTATATATATTGGAGATTAATCATTTGTCCATTGATTCGTTTGCAAATATTTTCTGCCATTCTGAAGGTTGTCTTTTCGTCTTGTTTGTAGTTTCCTTTGCTTTGCAAAAGCTTTTACGTTTCATTAGGTCCCATCTGTTTAGTTTTCTTTTATATTTCATTACTATAGGAGGTGGATCAAAACAGATCTTGCTGTGATTTACGTCAGAGTATCCTTCGTAAGTTTTCCTCTCAGAGTTTTATACTATCCGGTCTTACACTAAGGTCTCTAATCCATTTTGAATATATTTTTATGTATGGTGTTGGGGAGTGTTCTAATTTCATTCTTTTACATGTAGCTGTCCATATTTCCCAGCACCAATGATTGAAGAGACTGTCTTATCTCCATTGTATAGTCTTGCATCCTTTGTCATAGATTAGGTGACCATAGGTGTGTAGGTTTAGGCCTGTGCTTTCTTTTCTTTTTCCTTTTACACGTTTATTGGAGTATAATTGATTAACAATGGAGTGTTCGTTTCTGCTGTATAAAAAAGTGAATCAGCTATACATATATAAATATCACCAGATCCCCTCCCTCTTGCATTTCCCTCCCACACCCCATATCCCACCCCTTTATGTGGTCACAAAGCACCGAGCTGATCTCCCTGTTCTATGTGGCTGCTTCCCAGTAGCTATCGGTGTTACATTTTGTAATGTATTTATGTCCATGCCACTCACTCACTTCGTCCCAGCTTATCCATCCCCCTTCCGGTGTCCGCAAGTCCTTTCTCTATGTCTGTGTCCTTAATCCTGTCCTGCCACTAGGTTCTTCAAAATCTTTTTTTTTTCTTCATTAGATTCTGTATATCTCTGTTAACATACAGTATTTGTTTTTCCCTTTCTGACTTACTTCACTGTTTAGGACAGATTCTAAGTCCATCCACCTCAGTACAAATAACTCAGTTTTGCTGCTTTTTATGGCTGAGTAATATTCCATTGTGTATATGTGCCAGATCTTCTTTATCCATTCATCTGTTGATAGACACTTAGGTTGCTTCCATGTCCTGACTATTGTAAATAGAGCTGCAATGAACATTTTTGTACATAACTCTTTTTGAATTATGGTTTTCACAAGGCAGATGCCCAGTAGTTGGATTGTTGTGTCGTATGGTACTTCTATTGTTAGTTATTTAAAGGAACCTCCGTACTGTTCTCCCTAGTGCCCATATCAATTTACATCCCCACCCACAGTGCAAGTGTGTTCCCTTTTCTCCAATAAAGGCCTCTCCAGCATTTATTGTTTTGTAGATTTTTTTGATGATTGCCACTCTGACTGCTGTGAGGTGATACCTCACGGTAGTTTTGATTTGCATTTCTCTAATGATTAATAATGTTCAGCATCCTTTCATGTGTTTCTTGGTAATCTGTATATCTTCTTTGGAGAAATGTCTATTTAGGTCTTCTGCCCGTTTTTGGATTGGGTTGTTTGTTTTTGTGATATTGAGCTACATGTGGTGCTTGTAAAGTTTGGAGATTAATCCTTTGTCAATTGCTTCATTTGAAAATATTTTCTCCCATTCTGAGGGTTGTTTTTGCATCTTGTTTATGTTTTCCTGTACTGTGTAAAAGCTTTTAAGTTTCATTAGGTCCCATTTGTTAATTTCTGTTTTTATTTCCATTTCTCTAGGAGGTGGGTCAAAAAGGATCTTGCTGTGATTTATGTCATAGAGTGTTCTGCCTATGGTTTCCTCTAAGTGTTTTATAGTGTCTGGTCTTATATTTAGATCTCTAATCAATTTAGAGTTTATTTTTGTGTATGGTGTTATGGAGTGTTCTAATTTCATTCTTTTATGTGTAGGGGTCCAGTTTTCCCAGCACCAATTACTGAAGAGACTGTCTTTTCTCCATTGTATATCCTTAGCTCCTTTGTCATAGATGAGATAGCCATAGGTATGTAGGTTTCTCTCTGGGCTTTCTGTCCTGTTCCATTGATCTGTGTTTATGCCAGTCTACATAAACTTGATTCCATTATGGAGACATATAAATACATAGGTTTCAAGGTTATTACCAGTCAGATATATTCCTCTTCAGTGAATAGGGTGTTTTGTGTCCAGTTCATTGAGAAAGGAGTAGGTCTTGTCTATTACATATTTGGTATATGGAATGGGATCTGTGTTAATTTCAAACTCTTCTTTTACACATCACCCCACGTCACCTTTCCCCTTAAGGAGGAATAAGTGTGTTTTCTAAATGTGTAATTCTGTTCACTTTTGAAATTCAGTTCATGTGTAGCCATGTTTAAATTCCCTCTATAAGTGAGATATTACAATAAGTTTCTTTTTTCTTTGTGGCTCATTTCACTTAGCATCATCGTACCTAAAGCCACTCATTATGCTGCTATTGGCCTTATGACATTGATTTTATGTCTGAGTGACATTCCATTGTATATAAGTACCACAACATCTATATCCATTTTTTTTTCCTTTCCTGGGATATTTAAAGTGTACCGAAGTCGAGGTTCTTGTAAACAGAGCAGCCCTAAACTTTGGGCTGGCTGTGTGTTGTGGATTTTTAGTTTTCCCAAAATACACGCCCATGAGTGGAAGTGTGCTATGCTCTGTAGCTCTGTTTTAGTAAACAACATACAGTTCTCCAGAGAGGCTGTTGGCAATTTACATCCTGTCCATCGGCGTAACAAGGCTCCCTTTTCTCCATGTCCTGTCCTGCATTTGTGGTTTTTACACGATTTGCGGTTGGCCCTTTTCACAGGAGGTAAGGGACACTTCTCTTTAGTGTGGATTTGCAATGCCTGATGGCTTGCTTAGCCAAAAAGGGCGTATGCCTTTTTTCCCGAATATATTCAAGAAAATACACATACTCCCTTTTCAGCCAAGGGCAACATTGTCGAAGTTCTGTCGCTTTTCATGTGCTTTAAAGATGACTCCAATCTACCTCTTGAAATCTGTTTCCTTCAATTCTGCCTTGCATTCCAATTATCTTCACTGTCTTACCTCAATATATATCTGGATGATAGTTGTCCTTTATAACTCTGCAAGTTTGTGAATTGCTGTGCCCCTGATTTCAATTTTTCAACTCGCCTATTTGTGAGCTGGCTGCAATACCGCAGGATGGCTTTAGGCCCTAGTCTGGTTCTGGGGCTTCAGGTTGAGCCTTTGGTTAATTCTTCTTCCTGATGGGAAACTAGAGTGACATGTGCCCATCAAAACACCTACAGCTAATCTCTCATTTATTCCCCCTCTTCCTGTTCTTCCTCTGCACAATTTGAAAACTGTGCATAACAGGAGGGTAAAGGCGCTGACACTCCAAGTGGGGATATTTTTAGTAATGCAGATGGAATGGCAAAGCCGAGCACGACAAAAGGAAAAATGAGGTACCTTTTAGAAAACTTTCCCAATTACACAGTGTATCATCCACTGGGTTTCCCATTCATGCTTTAACTGTAGGAAGATTCCCTTAAACCTGGAGAGTTGGGACCACTAGAATGGGTAGTACACAGTATTGCTCTAAGTGGTGTTCTTTTGCTCACACAACCTCAACAATCTTGTCAGCCCCAAGTGTCCAGTTTTATGTCTCATCCAGCTGTGGGTGTAAAGGTGGACAATCCAGGTTGCATCACAGGCCCTGAACGTAATTCTTAAGGCTTTCTCTCTGTTTTGCTGTTTTTGCATTTTGCTTTTGAAATTTATTTTTATAAGGTTGTTTAGCTGAATTTCAGGGCTGTGTTCATGTTGTTATACACACACATGATTCCTTTATGGAGACATGAGAATACATATGTATTAAAATTCTTGGAGTCAGATATATTCCTCTGCAATGAATATGGGGTGTTGAGTCCAGTTCATTGTGCGGGGAGTAGGTGATGTCTATTACATACTTGGTTTATGTAACTTTATCTGTGCTAATTTAAAACTGTGGTTTTATGCATCAACCCACTTCGCCTTTCCCCTTAAGCAGGCAGAATATTGTTTCTTATGTGTGTGACTCTGTTGTGTTTGTAATTCAGTTCATTCGTAACCATGTGTAAATTCCCACTATGAGTGATAACTTATGATGAGATTCGGTACTCTGTTATCTTTCCAGACTCAGTTCATGTGTAGCCATGTTACAGGACCTTCATAAGTGATATCTTATGATGTTTCTTTTTCTGTGTGACTTATTTCACTTAGAATCATCGTACCTGAATCCACTCATTTGGCTGCTACTGGCCTTATGCCATTGATTTCTTGGCTGAGGAATATTCCATCGTACGTAAGGACAACAATTTCTTGTACCATTTTTGTTTTTCCTGGGATATTTAATGTGTACCCAAGTTGAGGTTCTTGTAAGCAGTGCAGCCCTAAATATTTGGGTGGCTCAGTCTTATTGATTTTCAATTTTCCTAAGGTATATTCCCTAGACTGGAAGTGCCCTTGGCTCTGTAGCTCTGTTGTTTACTTGGTTTAGGGAACACAACGCACTCCTCCAGAGAGGCAGTTGGCAATTTACATCCCGTGCATCAGCATAACAAGGCTCCTTGTTCTCCAGGGCCTGTCTTTCCTTTCTGGTTTTTACACATTTTGCTGATGTCCCATTTACCGGTGGGAAGTGATACTTCTTTGTAGTGCAGATTTGCATTGTCCGCTTGTTTGTTTGGCCAAAAGGGGCGTATGCCTTTTCTCCTGAATATATTCAGCAGAAAATGCATATGCCTCTTTTGGCCAAGTGCATCATTGTCGAAGTTGTGCCCCTCTTCCTGTGCTTTAAAGGTGATTCCAACGTACCTCTAGAAATCTGTTTCCTACAATTCTGCCTCGTTTTTAAGTTCGCCTCTTTGCCTACCCTTAACATATTTTTGGACGATAGTTGTCCTTTATTACTCTGCCAATTTCTGAATTGTGTACCCCTGAACTCCATTTTTAAACTCGTCTTTTTTGAGCTGACCGCAAGTCCGAAATTTTGGTTCAGACCTATACTTGTACCTGGCAGGTGGCTGAGACTTTGGTTAATTCTTCTTCCTGCCGGGAAATTAGAGTGACATGTGCCCGACCAAATGCCTAACAGCTACTGTCTCATTGGTTCTCCCTCTTCCCTTTCATCCTCTGCCAAATTGGCAACCTGTGCTAACCAGGAGTTTAAAGGGCTGACTCTCCAAGTTGGCAGATTGATAGTAAAGCATTTGGAAAGTCAAACCGGAGCACAAGGAGAGGGAGTATAAGTTGAGTTTTAGAAACCTTTTGTATTCACAATGTTTCCATTCTCTATGTTTCCGGTACATGTTATAGCTGTAGTAGTTTTCCCTTCAACCTGGAGAATTCGGAACCATGGAAAGGGTGCCACGCATTATTGCTTTAAAGGGAATGCATCTGCTCACCCAATATCACCAATCCGCTCAGTCCCAAGTGTCCAGCCATATTCCACAGCCAGCTGTCATTGTAGACAGGGTCATTCCAGGTTACATCCGACACCCTGAAGGAATTGTAAAGAATTTCCCTGTTTTGTTGTTTTGTTTTTGAAATTCAATTTTATAGTGGGTTTGAGCTGATTCTCGCTGCCATGTTTTTGCTACTCTAGACACACTTGATTCCCTTACGGAGACATATCAATACATAGGTTTTAAGATTCTTACTAGTCAGATATAATCCTCTGCGGAAAATATGGGGTTTTGAGTCCCTTTCACTGAGGAAGGTGTAAGTCTTTTCTATTCCATAGATGGTTTTTGGAACGTTACGTGTGCTTATATCAAACTCTGGTTTTACGCATCACCCCACCTCTCCTTCCCCCTTAAACAGGCATAATAGTGTTTTCTAAATGTGAGACTCTGTTCTCATTCCTACCTCAGTTCATGTGTAGCCATGTTTACAAGACCTTCATACGTGATATCTTATGATAAGTTTCTTTTTCTGTGTGACTTATTTCACTTAGAATCATCGTACCTGAATCCACTCATTTTGCTGCTACTAGTCTTAAGACATTGTTTTCATGGGTGAGGGATATTCCATCGTATGTAAATACCAATATTTTTGAACCATTTTTATCTTTCCTGGGATATTTAAGGTGTACCCAAGTTGAGGTTCTTGTAAGCAGTGCAGCCATAAATATTGGGGTGGCTCTGTCTTATTGATTTTCAGTTTTCCCAAGGTATATTCCCTAGACTAGAAGTGCCCTTGGTTCTGTAGCTCTGTGGTTTATTTTTTAGGGAAAACAGTGCACTCCTCCAGAGAGGCAGTTGGCAATTTACATCCCACCCATCAGCATAACAAGGCTCCGTGTTCTCCAGAGACTCTGTAGCCTTTCTGGTTTTTACACATTTTGTGGATGTCCCTTTTGACCGGTGGGAAGTGATACTTCTTGTAGTGCATATTTGCATTGCCTGCTTGCATCCTTGCCCAAAAATTGCATATGCTATTTCTCCTGAATATATTGAGGAGAAAACACATATGCACTTTTTGGCCAAGTGCATCATTGTCGAAGTTGTGCCCCTCTTCCTGTGCTTTAAAGGCGATTCCAACGTACCTCTAGAAATCTGTTTCCTACTATTCTGCCTTGTTTTCAAGTTCGCCTCTTTGCCTACCCTTAACATATTTTTGGACGATAGTTGTCTTTTATTGCTCTGCCAGTTTGTGAATTGTGTGCCCCTGAGATCCATTTTTCAACTTGTCTTTTTTGAGCACACCGCAAGTCCGAATTTTGGTTCAGACCTATACTTGTTCCCGGCGGGTGGCTGAGACTTTGGTTAATTCTTCTTCCTGACGGGAAATTAGAGTGACATGTGACCGTCCAAATGCCTAACAGCTACTGTCTCATTGGTTCTCCCTCTTCCCTTTCATCCTCTGCCAAATTGGCAACCTGTGCTAACCAGGAGTTTAAAGGGCTGCTTCTCCAAGTTGGCAGATTGATAGTAAAGCAGTTGGAAAGTCAAACCGGAGCACGAGAGAGACTATTAGCTGAGTTTTAGAAACCTTTCGTATTCACAGTGTGTCCATTCTCTAGGTTTCCCGTACATGTTATAGCTGTAGTAGTTTTCCCTTCAACCTGGAGAGTTCGGACCCATGGAATGGGTGCCACGCATTATTGCTTTAAAGGGTCTGCATCTGCTCAACCAATCTCACCAATCCACGCAGTCCCAAGTGTCCAGCCATATTCCACAGCCAGCTGTCATTGTACACAGGGTCATTCCTGGTTACATCCGACACCCTGAAGGAATTGTAAAGAATTTCCCTGTTGTGTTGTTTTGTTTTTGAAATTCAATTTTATAGTGGGTTTGAGCTGATTCTCGCTGCCATGTTTATGCTAGTCTAGACACACTTGATTCCCTTACGGAGACATATCAATACATAGGTTTTAAGATTCTTACTAGTCAGATATAATCCTCTGCGGAAAATATGGGGTTTTGAGTCCCTTTCACTGAGGAAGGTGTAGGTCTTTTCTATTCCATAGATGGTTTATGGAACGTTACGTGTGCTAATATCAAACTCTGGTTTTATGCATCACCCCACCTCTCCTTCCCCCTTAAGCAGGCATAAGAGTGATTTCTAAATGAGCGACTCTGTTCTCTTTCCAACTCAGTTCATGTGTACGCATGTTTACAGGACCTTCATAAGTGATATCTTATGAAAAGTTTCTTTTTCTCTGTGACTTATTTCACTTAGAATCATCGTACCTGAATCCACTCATTTTGCTGCTATGGTCTTAAGACATTGATTTCATGGCTGAGGGATATTCCATCGTATGTAAATACCAATATTTTGGAACCATTCTTATCTTTCCTGGGATATTTAAGGTGTACCCAAGTTGAGGTTCTTGTAAGCAGGGCAGCCCTAAATTTGGGGCTGGCTCTGTCTCATTGATTTTCAGTTTTCCCAAGGTATATTCCTTAGAGTGGAAGTGCACTTGGCTCTGTAGCTCTGTTGTTTACTTGTTTTAGGGAACACAATGCACTCCTCCAGTCAGGCAGTTGGCAATTTACATCCCGCCAACAGCAGAACAAGGCTCCCAGTTCTCCAGGGCCTGTCTTGCCTTTCTGGTTTTTACACATTTTGTGGATGTCCCATTGGACTGGTGGGAAGTGATACTTTTTTGTAGTGCAGATTTGCATTGCCCGATTGCTTGCTTGGCCAAAAAGGGTGTATGCCTTTTCTCCTTTATATATTCAGAAGAAAACGCATACACACTTTTTGGCCAAGTGCATCATTGTCGAAGTTGTGCCCCTCTTCCTGTGCTTTACAGGTGATTCCTGCATACCTCTGGAAATCTGTTTCCTGCTATTCTGCCTCGCTTTCAAGTCGGCCTCGTTGCCTACCCTCAACAGATTTTTGGATGATAGATGTCCTTTATTATTCTGCAAGTTTGTGAATTGCTGTGCCCATGAGCTCCATTATTCAACTCGTTTTTTGTGAGCTGAAAGCAAGTCCAAAATTTTGGTTCAGGACCTATACTGGTTCCCGGTAGGTGGCTGAGACATTGCTTAATTCTTCTTCCTGCCGGGAAAGTAGAATGACATGTGCCCGTCCAAATGCCTAACAGCTACTCTCTCATTGGTTCTCCCTCTTCCCTTCCATCCTCTGCCAAATTGGAAACCTGTGCAAACCAGGAGGTTAAAGGGGCTGTCTCTCCAAGTTGGGAGATTGATAGTAAAGCAGTTGGAAAGTCAAACCGGAGCACCACAAGAGGGACTATTCGTTGAGTTTTAGAAACCTTTCGTATTCACAGTGTGTCCATTCTCTAGGTTTCCCGTACATGTTATAGCTGTAGTAATATTCCCCACAACCTGGAGAGTTCGGACTCAGGGAATGGGGGCCATGCATTATTGCTTTAAAGGGTGTGTATTTGCTCACCCAATCTCAACAATCCTCTCAGTCCCAAGTGTCCAGACTTATGCCACATCCAGCTGTCATTGTAGATAGGGTCATTCCAGGTTTCATCAGAGACCTTGAAGGAATTGTAAAGAATTTCCCTGTTTTTTTGTTTTGTTTTTGAAATTCCTTTTTGTAGTGGGTTTGAGCTGATTCTCGCTGCGATGTTTATGCCACTCAGGCACACTTGATTCCCTTACGGAGACATATCAATACATACGTTTTAAGATTCTTACTAGTCATATCTATTCCTCTGTGGGAAATATGGGGTTTTGAGTCCCTTTCACTGAGAAAGGTGTAGGTCTTGTCTATTCCATAGTTGGTTTTTGGAACGGTACCTGTGCTTATATCAATCTCTGTTTTATGCATCATCCCACCTCTCCTTCCCCCTTAAGCAGGCATAAGAGATTTTTCTAAATGTGAGACTCTGTTCTCTTTCCTAAATCAGTTTATTTGTAGCCATGTTTACAGGATCTTCATAAGTGATAACTTATGATAAGTTTCTTTTTCTGTGTGACTTATTTCACTTAGAATCATCGTACCTGAATCCACTCACTGTGCCGCTACTGGTCTTATGACATTGATTTCATGGCTGAGGGATATTCCATCGTACGTAAGTACTTCAATTTTTTGAACCATTTTTATATTTCCTGGGATATTTAAGGTGTACCCAAGTTGAGGTTCTTGTATGCAGTGCAGCTCTAAATTTGGGGGTGGCTCTGTCTTATTGAATTTCAGTTTTCCCAAGGTATATTCCCTAGACTGGAAGTGCCCTTTGCTCTGTATCTCTGTTGTTTACTTGTTTTAGGGAACACAATGCACTCCTCCAGTGAGGCAGTTGGCAATTTACATCCCGCCCATCAGCATAACAAGGCTCCCTGTTCTCCAGGGCCTGTCTTGTCTTTCTGGATTTTACCCATTTTTTGGATGTCCCTTTTGACCGGTGGGAAGTGATACTGCTTTGTAGTGCAGATTTGCATTGCCCGCTTGCTTCCTTGGGCAATACGGGCATATGCGTTTTCTCCTGAATATATTCACCAGAAAACGCATACGCCCTTTTTGGCCAAGTGCATCATTGTCGAAGTTGTGCCCCTCTTCCTGTGCTTTACAGGCGATTCCTACGTACCTCTTGAACTCTGTTTCCTGCTATTCTGCCTCGCTTTCAAGTCGGCCTCGTTGCCTTCCCTCAACAGATTTTTGGACGATAGTTGTCCTTTATTACTCTGCCATTTTGTGAACTGCTGTGCCCCTGAGCTCCATTTTTCAAGTTGTTTTTTGTGAGATTAATGGAAGTCCAAAATTTTGGTTCAGGACCTATACTGGTTCCCGATTGGTGGCTGAGACTTTGTTTAATTCTTCTTCCTGCCTGGAAATTAGAGTGACATGTGCCCGTCCAAATGCCTAACAGCTACTTTCTCATTGGTTCTCCCTCTTCCCTTCCATCCTCTGCCAAATTGGCAACCTGTGCGAACCAGGAGGTTAAAGGGGCTGTATCTCCATGGTGGGAGATTGATAGTAAAGCAGTTAGGAAATTCAAACCGGAGCACGACGAGAGGGACTATTTGTTGAGTTTTAGAAACCTTTCGTATTCACTGTGTGTCCATTCTCTTGGTTTCCCATACATGTTATAGCTGTAGTAATATTCCCTTCAACCTGGAGAGTTGGGAACCATGGCATGGGTGCCTTGCATTATTGCTTTAAATGGTCTGCATTTGCTCACCCAATCTCACCAATCCTCTCAGTCCCAAGTGTCCAGCCTTATGCCACATCCAGCTGTCATTGTAGATAGGTCATTCCACGTTTCATCAGAGAACCTGAAGGAATTGTAAAGAATTTCCCTGTTTTTTTGTTTTGTTTTTGAAATTGCTTTTTATAGTGGGTTTGGGCTGATTCTCGCTGCCATGTTTATGCCAGTCTAGAAACACTTGATTCCCTAACGGAGACATATCAATACATAGGTTTTAAGATACTTAATAGTCAGATCTATTCCTCTGTGGGAAATATGGGGTTTTGAGTCCCTTTCACTGAGGAAGGTGTAGGTCTTGTCTATTCCATAGTTGGTTTTTGGAATGGTACATGTGCTTATATCAAACTATGGTTTTATGCATCACCCCACTTATCCTTGCCCCTTAAGCAGGCATAAGAGTGTTTTCTAACTATGAGACTCTGTTCTCTTTCCTAACTCAGTTCATGTGTAGCCATGTTTACAGGATCTTCATAAGTGCTATCTTATGCTAAGATTCTTTTTCTGTGTGACTTATTTCACTTAGAATCATCGTAACTGAACCACGCACTTTGCTGCTACTGGTCTTATGACATTGATTTCATGGCTGAGGGATATTCCATTGTACGTAAGTACCAAAATTTTTTGAACCATTTTTATATATCCTTGGATATTTAAGGTGTACCCAAGTTGAGGTTCTTGTAAGCAGTGCAGCCCTAAATTTGCGCGTGGCTCTGTCTCATTGATTTTCAGTTTTCCCCAGGTATATTCCCTAGACTGGAAATGCCCTTGGCTCTGTAGCTCTGTTGTTTACTTGTTTTAGGGAACACAATGCACTCCTCCAGAGAGGCACTTGGCAATTTACATCCCGCCCATCAGCATAACAAGGCTCCCTGTTCTCCAGGGCCTGTCTTGCCTTTCTGGTTTTTACATATTTTGTGGATGTCCCTTTGGAACAGTGGGAAGTGATACTTCTTTGTAGTGCAGATTTGCATTGCCCGCTTGCTTGCTTGGCCAAAAAGGGCGTATGTGTTTTCTCCTGAATATATTCAGTAGAAAACGCATACGCCCTTTTTGGCCAAGTGCATCATTGTCGATGTTGTGTCCCTCTTCCTGTGCCTTACAGGCAATTCCTACGTAACTCTTGAAATCTGTTTCCTTCTATTCTGCTCAGCTTTCAAGTCGGCCTCGTTGCCTTCCCTCAACAGATTTTTGGACGATTGTTGTCCTTTATTACTCTGCGAGTTTGTGAATTGCTGTGCCCCTGAGCTCCGTTTTTCAACACGTTTTTTGTGAGCTGAATGCAAGTCCAAAATTTTGGTTCAGGACCTATACTGGTTCCCGATGGGTGGCTGAGTCTTTGGTTAATTCTTCTTCCTGCCGGGAAATTAGAGTGACATATGCCCGTCCAAATGCCTAACAGCTACTCTCTCATTGGTTTTCCCTCTTCCCTTCCATCCTCTGCCAAATTGGCAACTTGTGCGAACCAGGAGGTTAAAGGGGCTGTCTCTCCAATTTGGGAGATTGATAGTAAAGCAGTTGGAAAGTCAAACCGGAGCACCAAGAGAGGGATAATTCGTTGAGTTTTAGAAACCTTTCGTATTCACAGTGTGTCCATTCTCTAGGTTTCCCGTACATGTTATATCTGTAGTAATATTCCCTTCAACCTGGAGAGTTTGGACCCAAGGAATGGGGGACATGCACTATTGCTTTAAAGGGTCTGCATTTGCTCGCCCTATCTCACCAATCCCCTCAGTCCCAAGTGTCCAGCCTTATGCCACATCCAGCTGTCATTGTAGATAGGGTCATTCCAGGTTTCATCAGAGACGCTGAAGGAATTTTAAAGAATTTCCCTGTTTTTTTGTTTTGTTTTTGAAATTCCTTTTTATAGTGGGATTGAGCTGATTCTCACTGCCATGTTTATGCCACTCTAGTCACACTTGATTCCCTTATGGAGACATATCAATACATAGATTTTAAGATTCTTACTAGTCAGATCTATTCCTCTGCGGGAAATATGGGGTTTTGAGTCCCTTTCACTGAGGAAGGTGTAGGTCTTGTCTATTCCATAGTTGGTTTTCGGAACGGTACCTGTGTTTATATCAATCTCTGTTTTATGCATCATCCCACCTCTCCATCCCCCTTAAGCAGGCATAAGTGTTTTTTCTAAATGTGAGACTCTGTTCTCTTTCCTAAATCAGTTTATGTGTAGCCATGTTTACAGGATCTTCATAAGTGATATCTTATGATAAGTTTCTTTTTCTGTGTGACTTATTTCACTTAGAATAATCGTACCTGAATCCACTCACTTTGCTGCTACTGGTCTTATGACATTGATATCATGGCTGAGGGATATTCCATCGTACGTAAGTACCACAATTTTTTGAACCATTTTTTTTATTTCCTAAGATATTTAAGGTGTACCCAAGTTGAGGTTCTTGTAAGCAGTGCAGCCCTAAATTTGGGGGTGCCTCTGTCTTATTGATTTTCAGTTTTCCCAAGGTATATTCCCTAGACTGGAAGTGCCCTTGGCTCTGTAGCTCTGTTGTTTACTTCTTTTAGGGAACACAATGCACTCCGCCAGAGAGGCAGTTTGCAATTTACATCCCACCCATCAGCATAAAAAGGCTCCCTGTTCTCCAAGGCCTGTCTTGCCTTTCTGGTTTTAACACAATTTGTGGATGTCCCTTTGGACCTGTGGAAAGTGATACTTCTTTGTAGTGCAGTTTTGCATTGCCTGCTTGCTTGCTTGGCCAAAAGGGGCTTATGCGTTTTCTCCTGAATATATTCAGTAGAAAACGCATATGCCCTTTTTGGCCAAGTGCATCATTGTCAATGTTGTGCCCCTCTTCCTGTGCTTTACATGTGATACCTACGTAACTCTTGAAATCTGTTTCCTGCTATTCTGCCTCGCTTTCGTGACGGCCTCGTTGCCTTCCCTCAACAGATTTTTGGACGATAGTTGTCCTTTATTACTCTGCCACTTTGTGAATTGCTGTGCGCCTGAGCTCCATTTTTCAACTCGTTTTTTGTGAGCTGAATGCAAGTCCAAAATTTTGGTTCAGGACCTATACTGGTTCCCGATGGGTGGCTGAGACTTTGGTTAATTCTTCTTCCTGCCGGGAAATAAGAGTGAAGTGTGCCCGTCCAAATCCCTAATAGCTACTCTCTCATTGGTTCTCCCTCTACCCTTCCATCCTCTGCCAAATTGGCAACCTGTGCGAACCAGGAGTATAAAGGGGCTGTCTCTCCAAGTTGGGAGATTGATAGTAAAGCAGTTGGAAAGTCAAACCGGAGCACCACGAGAGGGACTATTCGTTGAGTTTTAGAAACCTTTCGTATTCACAGTGTGTCCATTCTCTAGGTTTCCCGTACATGTTATAGCTGTAGTAATATTCCCTTCAACCTGGAGAGTTGGGAACCAGGAAATGGGGGCCATGCATTATTGGTTTAAAGGGTGTGTATTTGCTCACCCAATCTCAACAATCCTCTCAGTCCCAAGTGTCCAGCCTTATGCCACATCCAGCTGTCATTGTAGATAGGGTCATTCCACGTTTCATCAGAGACCCTGAAGGAATTATAAAGAATTTCCCTGTTTTTTTGTGTTGTTTTTTAAATTCCTTTTTATAGTGGGTTTGAACTGATTCTCGCTGCCATGTTTATGCCCGTCTAGACACACTTGATTCCTTAACGGAGACATATCAATACATACGTTTTAAGATTCTTACTAGTCAGATCTATTCCTCTGTGGGAAATATGGGTTTTTGCGTCCCTTTCACTGAGGAAGGTGTAGGTTTGTCTATTCCATAGTTGGTTTTTGGAACGGTACCTGTGCTTATATCAAACTCTGGTTTTATGCATCACCCCACCTCTCCTTCCACCTTAAGCAGGCATAAGAGTGTTTTCTAAATGTGAGACTCTGTTCTCTTTCCTAACTCAGTTCATGTGTAGCCATGTTTACAGTATCTCTATAAGTGATATCTTATGATAAGTTTCTTTTTCTGTATGACTTATTTCATTTAGAATCATCGTACCTGAATCCACTGATTTTGCTGCTACTTGTCTTATGACCTTGATTTCATGGCTGAGGGATATTTCATTGGACGTAAGTACCACAATTTTTTGTAACATTTTTACCTTTCCTGGGAATTTAGGTAGAACCCAAGATGAGGTTCTTGTAAGCAATGCAGCTCTATATATTTGTGTGTCTGGGTCTTATTGATTTTCAGTTTTTGCAAGGTATATTCCCTAGACTGGAAGTGCCCTGTGCTCTGTAGCTCTGTTGTTTACTTGTTTTAGGGAAGACAGTACACTACTCCAGAGAGGCAGTTGGCAATTTACATCCCGCCCATCAGCATAACAAGACTCCCTGTTCTCCAGGGCCTGTCTTGCCTTTCTGGATTTTACACATTTTGCAGATATCCCATTTGAATCGGTGGGAAGTGATACTTCTTTGTAGTTCAGATTTGCATTGCCCGCTTTCTTGGTTGTCCAAAAGGGGCATATGCGTTTTCTCCTGAATATATTCAGGAGAAAACGCATACGCCCTTTTTGGCCAAGTGCATCATTGTCGAAGTTTTGCCCCTCTTCCTGTGCTTTACAGGTGATTCCTACGTACCTCCTGAAATCTGTTTCCTGCTATTCGGCCTTGATTTCAAGTCCGCCTCGGTGCCTTCCATCAACACATTTTTGGACGATAGTTGTCCTTTAAACTCTGCCAGTTTGTCAATTGCTGTGCCTATGAGGTCCTTTTTTCAACTCGTTTTTTTTGAGCTGAACGCAAGTCCAAAATATTGCTTCACGACCTATACTGGTTCATAGTGCGTGGCTGAGACTTTGGTTAATTCTGCTTCCGGCCGGGAAATTAGAGTGACATGTCCCCGTCCACATGCCTAACAGCTACTCTCTCATTGGTTCTCCCTCTTCCCTTTCATCCTCTGCCAATTTGGCAACCTGTGAGAAGCAGGAGGTTAAAGGGGAAGTCTCTCCAAGTTGGGAGATTGATAGTAAAGCAGTTGCAAAGTCAAACCGGAGCACCAGGAGAGGGACTATTCGTTGAGTTTTAGAAACCTTTCGTATTCACCGTGTGTCCATTCTCTAGGTTTCCCGTACATGTTATAACTGCAGTAATATTCCCTTCAACCTGCAGAGTTGGGACAAATGGAATGGGGGCCACTCATTATTGCTTTAAAGGGTCTGCATTTTGTCACCCAGTCTCACTAATCCTCTCAGTCTCAAGTGTCCAGCCTTATGCCACATCCAGCTGTCATTGTAGATAGGGTCATTCCACGTTTCATCAGAGACCCTGAAGGAATTGTAAGGAATTTCCCTGTTTCTTTGTTTTGTTTTTGAAATTCCTTTTTATAGTGGGTTTGAGCTGATTCTTGCTGCCATGTTTATGCCAGTCTAGAAACACTTGTTTCCCTTATGGAGACATATCAATACATAGGTATTAAGATTCTTACTAGTAAGATATATTACTCTGCGGTGAATATGAGGTGTTGAGTCCCTTTCACTGAGGAAGGAGTAGGTCTTGTCTATTCCGTATTTTGTTTTTGGAACGGTACCTGTACTAATATCAAACTCTGATTTTATGCATTACCCCACCTCTCCTTCACCCTTAAGAAGGCATAAGGGTGTTTTCTAAACGTGAGACTCTGTATTCTTTCCTAACTCAGTTCATGTGCAGCCATGTTTACAGGATCTTCAAAAGTGATATCTTATGATAAGTTTCTTTTTCTGTGTGACTTATTTCACTTAGAATCATCGTACCTGAATCCACTCATTTTTCTGCTACTGGCCTTATGACATTGATTTTATGGCTGAGGGATATTCCATCATACGTAAGTACCACAATTTCCTGAACCATTTTTGTCTTTCCTGGGATATTTAAGGTGTACCCAAGTTGTCGTTTTTGTAAGCAGTGCCGCCCTGAATTTTTGTTTCGATCTGTCTTATTGATTTTCAGTTTTCCCAAGGTATATTCCCTAGATTGGAAGTGCCCTTGGCTCCGTAGCTCTGTTGTTTACTTGTTTTAGGGAACACAATGCACTCCTCCAGAGAGGCAGTTGGCAATTTACATCCCACTCATCAGCATAACAAGGCTACCTGTTCTCCAGGGCCTGTCTTGCCTTTTTGGTTTTTACACATTTTGCGGATGTCCCTTTTGACCGGTGGGAAGTGATACTTCTTTGTAGTGCAGATTTGCATTGCCCGCTTGCTTGCTTGGCCAAAAAGGGCATATGCGTTTTCTTCTGAATATATTCACGTGAAAACCCATTTGCTCTTTATGGCCATTTCCATAATTTTCGATGTTGTGATGCTTTTCCTGTGTTTAAATGTGTTTCCAATGTACCTCTTGAAATCTGTTTCATGCCATTCTGCCTCATTTTCCCTTCCGCCTCGTGGCTTTCCCTCATCAGATTTTTGGAAGAGAGTAGTCCTTTATAACTCTGTAGGTTACTGAATTGCTGTGGCCCTGAACTCCTTTTGTCATCTTGCGTTTTTGTTAGCTGACCTCAAATCCACAGTTTTCCTTCTGGAACTATACTAGTTCTGGGTGGGCAGGCTGAGACTTTGGTTAATTCCTCTTCGTGACGGGAAATTAGAGTGACATGTGGTCATCCAAATGCCTACAGCTACTCTCTCATTGGTTCTCTCTCTTCCCTTATATCCTCTGCACAATTTGCCAACTGTGTGAACCATGATGTTATAGGGGCTGACTCTCCAAGTTGTGAGAGTGATAGTAAAGCAGTTGGAATGTCAAACTGGAGCACAAGGAGAGAAAAAATTAGTAGAGTTTTAGAAAACTTTCACCATAAGTCGGTTTCCATTCTCTAGGCTCCCATACATGTTATAACTGTAGTGATATTCCCTTCTACCTGGAGAGTTGGGAACCATGGAATGGGTGGCAGGCATTATTGCTTTAAAGGGTCTGCATTTTTTCACCCAATCTCAGCAATCCTCTCAGTCCCAAGTGACCAGCATTATGCAACATCCAGCTGTCATTGTAGATAGGGTCATTCCAGGTTTCATCAGAACCCCTGAAGGTATTGTGTAAGAATTTTACTGTTTTTATCTTTTGTTTTGAAATTCATTTTTATAGTGGGTTTGAGCTGATTCTCACTGCCATGTTTATGTCGTTCTAGACACACTTCGTTCCCTTATGGAGACATATCAATATATAGGTGTTAAAATTCTTACTAGTCAGATATATTTCTGTGCGGGGAATAGGGATGTTGAGTTCCGTTGACTGAGGAAGGAGTAGGGCTTGTCTCTTCTGTTTTTGGATTATGGAACATTACCTGTTCTAATATCAAACTTATGTTTTGTGCATCTCCCCACCTCTCTTTCCCCTTAAGCAAGCGTTAGAGTGTTTTCTAAATCTGAAACTCTGTTCTCTTCCCTAATTCAGTTCATATGTAGCCATGTTTACATTCCCTTCATAAGTGATATCTTATGTCAGAATGCACTATGGCTCTTGTCATAATAATGCTCCATGACCCCTGTCATCACCATGCTCCATGCCCTGGTTATCACAATGCTCCATGTCCCTTGTCATCACAATTCTCCACGTCCTTGACATCACAATGCTACAGGACACTTCTCATCACAATGTTACATGCTCTTGTCATCACAATTCTCCATGCACTTGACCTTGCAATGCTCCATGCACTTGTCATCACAATGCTCCATGCACTTGTCATCACAATGCTCCATGACCCCTGTCATCACAATGCTCCGTGATACCTGTCCTCACAATGCTTCATGCCCCTTGTCATTACAGTGCTCCATGATGCTCGACATCACAATTACCCAAGGTCTTCTCATCACAATGCTCCACGGTTTGCCATCACCATGCTCCATGCCTTGTCATCTCAAGCTCAATGTCCCTTGTCCTCAAAATTCTCCATGTCCTTGTCATTACAATGCTCCATGGCACTTCATATAACAATGTTATATGCTCTTGTCATCACAATACTCCATGCACTTGTCACAGCATTGCTCCATGACCCCTGTCATAGGAAGCTCCATGCGATTTTCATCACAATGTTTCACGACCTGGACATTAAACTTATCAATGTCCCTTGATATAACAATGCTCCATGCCCTTGTCATCACAAAGCTCCTTTACTTTGTCACAACAATCCTCCATGACACTTGGCATCACAATGCTCCATGATATTGTCATCAAACTGGAACATGACATATTTCATCACAATGCTCCCTGACAACTTTCTTCACAATAATCCATGACCTTGTTATCACAGTGCTCCATGCCCTTGTCATCACAATGTGCCATGCCCACTCTTATCACAATAATCCATGAAACTTGTCAGACTAATGCTCCATGCCACTTTTCATCTCAATGCTCCATGAATGCTGTCATCACAATGCACCATGCCCATCATCATAATGCTTCAGGCTATTGTCATCACAATGAAATCAAAATGCTCCATGACCTCTGTCAACACAATGCTCCAAACCCTTGTGACCACAATGTTCCATAACACTTGTCATCACAATGCCCCATGACGCTGGTCAGCACAATTATCCATGGTCTTCTCATGACAATGCACCATGACTTTTGTCATCACAATGCTCAATACACTTGTCATCACAATGCTCTCTGACTATTGCCGTCAGTATGCACATTGAACTCTTTCATGACAAGGCTCCATGCCTTTTTCATCACAATGACCCATGCCCTTTTCATCACAATGCTCCAAGACCCCTGTGATCACAATGCTCCTTGCACTTGTCATCACAAATCTCCATGACGCATGTCATCAGAATGCTCCATGGCCTTCTCATCATAATGTTCCATGCCCTTATCATCACAATGCTCCAAGACGCCTGTAATCACAATGATCCCTGCACCTTTTCATCAGAATGCTCCATGAGACATGTCATCACAAGGTTCCATGGTCTTCACATCACAGTGCTCCAGGACCTTTTCATCACAGTGCTCCATTCCCTTGTCATCACAATGCTCCATGAGCCCTATCATCACAATACTCCATGAACATTTTCAGCCTAATGCTCCAGGACACTTCTCATCAAAATGATGCATGCCCTTTTCATCCAAATGCTCCATGACCCCTGTATTCCCAATGCTCTGTGACGCTTGTCATCACAGTGCTCCATGACACATATCATAACAATGCTCCATGCCTTTTTCAGCAAAATGCACCATGACCTTGTCATTACGATGCTCTATGCGCTTGTCATCACAATACTCCATTACCAATGCCATCACAATCCTCCATGAACTTTGGGATCACATTGCTTCATGCCCTTTTCATCACAATGCTCCAAGCTCCTTGATATCAAATGAGCCATGACCTCTGTCATCACAATGCTCCAATCCCTTGTGATCACAATGTTCCATAACACTTGTCATCAGAACGCTCCATGATGCCTGTCATTACAATACTCCATGCCCTTTTCATCACAATGCTCCATGACATTGTGATCAAAATACTCCACAAGCTTGTCATCAGAATGATCCATGACCCTTGTCATCACAATTCTCCTTGCACTTGTCAGCACAATGCGCCTTGACCCTTGTCATCATAATGCTCCAAGCCATAGTCATCACAATGCTCCATTACCTTTGTCATCAGAATCCTCCATGACACTTTGCATCACAATGCTCCATGCCATTGTCATCACAATGGGCCCTTATATATGTCATCACAATGCTCCCTGACACCTGTCTTCACAATACTGCATGACCTGGTCATCACAATGCTCCATGCCCTTGTCATCACAATGCGCCATTCCAACTGTCATCGCAATAATCCATGAAACTTATTAGACCATTGCTCGATGCCCTTGTCATCACAATGCTCCATGCCCTTGTTATCACAATGCTCCATGACCCCTGTCATCACAATGCTCTGTGACTCCAATCATCACAGTGCTTCATGACCTTTGTCATCACAATGGTCCATGCCATCATCATCAACAGTCTCTGTATCATTTTTAACCACAATGCTCCATGAACTTTTCATCACAGTGCTCCTTGACACTTGTCATCACAATGCTCTATGCCTTTATCAGCACAATGCTCCATGACACTTGTCATCACAGTGCTCCATTCGCTTGTCATCAAGGTGCTCCACAAATTTGTCATCACAATGCTCCATAAAATTTGTCATCACAATGCTCCATGCACTTCTCATCAAAATGCTCTCTCACCACTGATATCACAATGCTACATCACTGTTTGTCACAATACTCCCTCACCCTTGTCATCACAATGTTCTAGGACTCCTGTCATCACAATGCTACATGCACTTATCATCACAATGTTCGATGACCCATGACATCACAATGTTCCATAACACCTGTCATCAAAATGTTCCATGACACTTTTCATCAAATTGCTCCATGACCCTGTCATCAGAAAGCTCCATGCCCTTCTCATCACAATGCACAACGCCCTTGCCATCAAAATGCTCCATGACCTTTGTCATCACAAAGATCCATGACACTTGGCATCACAATGCTCCATGTCATTGTCATCACAATGCTCCATGAACGCTCTCATCACATTGCACCATGCCCTTCTCTTCACAAAGCTCCATGACAAATGTCATCAGAATGCTCCATGGCCTTCTCATCACAATGATCCATGTCCTTGCCATCACAATGCTCCATTACCCCAGTCATAACAATGCTCCATGACCCCTGCCATCACGAAGTTCCATTGCCTTGTCATCACATAGCTCCATGACCCTTCTTATCACAATGCTCCAAGAACACCGTAATCACAATGCTGTATGCCCCTTTTCATCTCAATGATCCATGAACCCTGTTATCACAATACTCCATGCCCTTTTCATTACAAAGCTCCATGACCTTTGTCTTCACAATTCTCAATATACTTGTCATCACAATGCTCCCGGACACTTGTCCTCAGAATGCTCCTTGAACCCTGTCACGAAAAGGCTTCATGCCTTTTTCATCACAATGCCCCATTCCATTTTCATCACAATACTCCATGCCATTGTCATCAAAATTCTCCACAAGCTTGTCATCAGAATGCTCCATGACAATTGTCATCACAATTCTCCATGCACTTGTCAGCACACTGCTCCCTGACCCTTGTCATCACAATTCTCCAAGCCATTATCATCACAATGCTCCACTACATTTGTCATCAGAATCCTCCATGACACTTGGCATCACAATGTTGAATGCCATCGTCATCACAATGGGCCATTTCATATGTCATCACAATGCTCCCTGACACCTGGCTTCACAATAATGCATGACCTGGTCATCACAATGCTCCATGCCCTTGTTATCACAATGCTCCATGACCCCTGTCATCACAGTGCTCCGTGACTCCAGTCCTCACAATGCTTCATGACCTTTGTCATCACAATGGTCCATGCCCTCGTCATCAACAGTCTCTGTGACCATTTTAACCACAATGCTTCATGAACTTTTGATTACAATGCTTTTTGACCCTTGTCATCACAATGCTCTATGCCTTTCTCAGCACAATGCTCCATGACCCTTGTCATCACAATGCTCCATGCGCTTGTCAGCACAATGCTCCATGACACATGTCATCACAATGCACCATGCGCTTGTCATCACAGTGCTCCACAATCTAGTCATCACAATTCCCCATAAAATTTGTCATCACAATGCTCCATACTCGTCTCATCAAAATGCTCTCTCACCACTGATATCACAATGCTACATCACTATTTGTCAAAATACTCCCTCACCCCTGTCATCACAATGTTCCATGACTCCTGTCATCACAATGCTACATGCACTTATCATCACAATGTTCGATGATCCCTGACATCACAATGTTCCATAACACCTGTCATCAAAATGTTCCATGACACTTTTCATCAACTTGCTCCATGACACTGTCATCACAATGCTCCATGCCCTTCTCATCACAATAAACAACGCCCTTGCCATCAAAATGCTCCATGACGTTTGTCATCACAAAGATCCATGACCATTGGCATCACAGTGCTCCATGTCATTGTCATCACAATGCTTCATGCACACTGTCATCACATTGCTCCATGCCCTTGTCTTCACATAGCTCCATGACACATGTCATCAGAATGCTCCATGGCCTTCTCATCACAATGCTCCATGTCCTTGCCATCACAATGCTCCATTACCCCTGTCATAACAATGCTCCATGACCCCTGCCATCACGATGTTCCATGGCCTTGTCATCACAAGGCTCCATGACCCTTCTCATCACAATGCTCCAAGAACACTCTAATCACAATGCTCTATGCCCCTTTTCATCTCAATGATCCATGAACCCTGTCATCACAATGCACCATGCCCATCATCATAATGCTGCATGCTATTGTCATCACAAAGAAATCAAAATGTTCCATGACCTCTGTCATAAAAATACTCCAAACCCTTGTGATCACAATATTCCATAACACTTGTCATCACAAAGCCCCATGACGCTCGTCATCACAGTTATCTATGGTCTTCTCATCACAATGCTTCATGACCTTCGTGATCACAATGCTCAATATCCTTGTCATCAAAATGCTCCCTGACACTTGTTGTCTGTATGCTCCTTGAACCCTGTCATGACAAGGCTCCATGCCTTTTTCATCACAATGATCAATGCCCTTTTCATCACAATTCTCCAAGTCCCATGTAATCACAATGGTCCATGCCATTGTCATCACAAAGCTCAATGACGCATGCCATCAGAATGCTCCTTGGTCTTCTCCTGACTATGCTCCATGCCCTTGTCATCACAATGTTCCAAGACCCCTGTAATCACAATGCTCCATGCCCCTTTTCATCAGTATGCTCCATGAGACTTGTCATCAAAAGGCTCCATGGATTTGTCATCACAATGCTCCAGGACCTTGTCATCACAATGCTTCAAGACCATGTCATGAAAATTTTCAATGGCCCTTGTCATCATAATTCTCCAAGCCCTAATCATCACAATGCTCCATTATATTTGTCATCACAATCCTCCATTACATTTGGCATCACAATGCTCCATGCAATTGTCATCGCAATGGACCATGACATATGTCATCACAATGCTCCCTGACGCCTGTCTTCACGATACTCCATGACCTTATCATCACAATGCTCCATGCCCTTGTCATCACAATGCACCATGTCCACTCTCATCACAATAATCTATGAAACTTGTCAAACCAGTGATCCATGCCCCTGTCATCACAATGCTCCATGCCCTTGTCATCACAATGCTCCT
The DNA here is from genome assembly GCF_025265405.1 of Mesoplodon densirostris. NCBI lineage: Eukaryota > Metazoa > Chordata > Mammalia > Artiodactyla > Ziphiidae > Mesoplodon > Mesoplodon densirostris. The sequence goes on along the minus strand of NW_026778195.1, from coordinate 6,572,524 downwards.
TGACACCTGTTATCACAATGCTCCGTGACTCCAGTCATCACAATGCTTCATAACGTTTGTCAACACAATGATCCATGCCCACGTCATCACAAGGCTCTGTGACCTTTGTAACCACAATGCTCCATGAACTTTTCATCACAATTCTCTGTGACCCTTGTCATCACAATGCTCCATGTCTTTGTCAGAACAATGCTCCATGACCATTGTCATCACAATATGCCACGCGCATTTCATCACAACGGTCCACAACCTTTTCATTGCAATGCTCCATAAACCTGGTAATCACAATGGTCCATGCACTTCTCATCAAAATGCTCTCTCACCAGAGATATCACAATGTTCCATCACTAGTCATCACAATACTCCCTTACCCCTGGAATCACAATGATCCATGACACTGGCATCACACTGCTACATCCCCTTATCATCAGAATTTTCCATGAACCCTGCCATCACAATGTTCCATAACCCCTGTCATCAAAATGTTCCATGACCCTTTCCATCCCAAAGCTCCAAGACCCCTGACATCACAATGTTCTATAACCACTTCCATCAAAATGTTCCGTTACAATTTTATTAAATTGCTGCATGACTGGGTCATCAAAATGCTCCCTGCCCTTCTCATCACAACGCACCATGCCCTTGTCATCAAAATGCTCCATGACTTGTCATCACAAAGCTCTATGACCCTTGGCATCACATTGCTCAATGTCATTGTCATCACAATGCTCCATGAACCATCTCATAACTTTGCTCAATGCCCTTGTCATCACAAAGCTCCATGACACCTGTCATTACAATGCTCGATGCCCTTCTCATCACAATGTTCCATGCCTTTGTCATTACAGTCCTAAATGACCCATGTATCACAGTGTTCTTGCCCTTGTCATCACAATGCTCTATGCCCACTCTCATCACAATAATCCATGAAAGACTTCAGACCAAAGTTCCATACCCTTCTCATCACAATGCTCCATTACCCCTGTCATAACAATGCACCATGACCCCTGCCATCACAATGTGCCATGGCATAGTCATCACAAGGTTCCATGACACTTCACATCACAATGCTCAAGACACCTGAAATCACAATGCTCCATGCCCTTGTCATCACAAATCTCCATGATGCATGTCATCAGAATATTCCATGGACTTCTCATCACAATGCTCCATGCCCTTGTCATCACAATGCTCCAAGACCACTGTAATCACAATGCTCCATACCCCTTTTCATCTCAATGCTCCATGAACCCTGTCATCACAATGCACCATGCACGTCATCATAATGCTTCAGGCTATTGTCATCACAATGAAATCAATATTCTCCATTACCTCTGTCATCATAATGCTCCAAACCCTTGTGATCACAATGTTGCATAACACGTATCATCACAACACACCATGACGCACATCATCACAATTATCCATGGTCTTCTCATCACAATGCTCCATGATCTTTGTCATCCCAATGCTCAATACACTTGTCATCACAATGCTCCCTGACACTTGTCGTCAGTATGCTCCTTGAACCCTGTCATGACATGTTTCCATGCCTTTTTCATCACAATGATCCATAACTTTTTCATCACAATATTCCAAGATCCCTTTAATCACAATGCTCCATGCCCTTGTCATCAAAAAACTCCATGACGCATGTCAACAGCATGCTCCATGGCTTTCTCATCACAATGCTCCATGCCCTAGTCATCACAATGCTTCAAGACCCCTGTAAACACAGTGCTCCATGCCCCTTTTCTTCAGAATGCTCCATGAGGCTTGTCATCACAAGTCTCCATGGTCTTCTCATCACAATGCTCCAGGACCTTGTCATCACCATGCTCCATACCCTTGTCATCACAATGCTCCATGACCCCTGTCATCACAATAATCCATAAACATTTTCAGCCCAATGCTCCACGACCTTCTCTTCACAATGTTCCATGGCCAATATCATCACAATGCTCCATGACCACTGTCATCAGAACAATCCATGACAACTGACAACACAATGATCCGGGACTCTTTTCATCACAATGCTCCATTCCCTATTCATGAAAATGCTCCATGACCTCTGTCATGACAACACTCCATGAACATTTTCAGCCCAGTGCTCCATGACCCTTGTCATCACAAAGATCCATGCCCTTGTCATCCCAATGATCCATGACCACTGTATTCACAATGGTCGGTAACGATTGTCATCACTCTGTCCATGACACATGTCATCACAATGTTCCATGACCACTGACATCTCAATGTTACATAACCCCTGTCATCAAAATGATCCATGACCCATTTCATCCCAAAGCTCCACGACCCCTGACATCACAATGTTCTATAAGCCCGGCAATCAAAATGTTCCTTTACACTTTTCATCATATTGCTGCATGACCCGGTCATCAAAATGCTCCCTGCCCTTCTCATCACAATGCAGCATGCACTTGTCATCAAAATGCTCCATGACTTTTCATCACAAAGCTCCATGACATTTGGCATCACAATGCTCGATGTCATTGTCATCACAATGCTCCATGAACACTCTCATAACGTTGCTCAATGCCCTTGTCATCACAAAGCTCCATGACACTTGTCATCACAATGCTGCATGCCCACTCTCATCACAATAATCCATGAAACATTTCAGACCAATGGTCCATGCCCTTCTCATCACAATGTTCCATTACCTCTGTCATAATAATGCACCATGACGCCTGCCATCACAATATTCCACGGCCTAGTTATCACAGTGTTCCATGAAATTTGTCATCACAATGCTGAAGACCCCTGAAATCACAATGCTCCATGCCCTTGTCATCACAAAGCTCCATGACGCATGTCATCAGAATGTTCCATGGACTTCTCATCACAAGGCTCCATGCCCTTGTCATCACAATGCTCCAAGACCACTGTAAACACAATGCTCCATGCCCCTTTTCATCTCAATGCTCCATGAACCCTGTCATCACAATGCACCATGCTCATCATCATAAAGCTTCAGGCTATTGTCATCACAATGAAATCAATATTCTCCATGACCTCTGTCATCATAATGCTCCAAACCCTTGCGATCACAATTTGCATAACACTTATCATCACAAAACCACATGACGCTCATCATCACAATTATCCATGGTCTTCTCATCACAATGCTCCATGATTTTGTCATCACAATGCTCAATACACTTGTCATCACAATGCTCCCTGACACTTGTCGTCAGTATGCTCCTTGAACCCTGTCATGACAAGGCTCCATGCGTTTTTCATCACAATAATCCATGCCCTTTTCATCCCAAAGCTCCATGACCCCTGGCATCACAATGTTCTATAACCCATGTCATCATAATGTTCCATTACAATTTTCATCAAATTGCTGCATGACCCTGTCATCAAAATGCTCCCTGCCCTACTCAACACAATGCACCACACACTTGTCATCAAAATTCTCCATAACCATTGTCATCACTAAGCTCCATGATCATTGGCATCACAATGCTCTCTGACATTGTCACCACAATGCTCCATGAACCTCTCATCATATTGCTCCATGCCCTTGTCATCACAAATCTCCATCATACTTGTCATCACAATGATCAATGCCCTTATCATCACAATGCTCCACGCCCTTGTCATTACAATCCTCCATGACCCATGTATCACAGTGTAACGTGCCCTTGTCATCACAATGCTCCATGCCCACTCTCATCACAATAATCAATGAAATGATTCAGACCAATGCTCAATGCCCTTCTCATCACAATGCTCCACTTCCTCTGTCATAAAAATGCTCCATGACCCCTGCCATCACAATGATCCACGGCCTTGTCATCACAAGGCTCCATGACCCTTGTCATCACAATGCTCCAAGACCCATGTAATCACAATGCTCCATGACCTTGTCATCACAAAGCTCCATGACGCATGTCATCAGAATGTTCCATGGCCTTTTCCTCACAATGCTCCATTCCCTTGTCATCACAATGCACTATTCCAACTCTCATTGCAATAATCCATGAAAGTTATTAGACCAATGTTCCATGCCCTTGTCATCAGAATGCTCCCTGACACTTGTCGTCAGTATGCTCCATGAACTCTGTCATGACAAGGCTCCATGCCTTTTTCATCACAATGATCAATGCCCTTTTCATCATGATGCTCCAAGACCCTTGTAATCACAATGCTCCATGCCCTTGTCATCACAAAGCTCAATGATGCATGCAATCAGAATTCTCCTTGGTTTTCTCCTCGCTATGCTCCATGCCCCTGTCATCACAATTTTCCAAGACCCCTGTCATCACAATGATCCATGCCCCGTTTCATCAGTATGCTCCATGAGACTTGTCATCACAATGCTCCATGGTTTTGTCATCACAGTGCTCCAGGACCTTGTCATCACAATGCTTCACGACCTTGTCATGAAAATTTACTATGGCCCTTGTCATCATAATGCTCCAAGCCCTAATCATCAAAATGCTCCATTATGTTAGTCATCACAATCCACCATTACATTTGGCATTACAATGCTCCATGCCATTGTCATCGCAATTGACCATGACATAAGTCATCACAATGCTCCCTGACACCTGTCTTCACAATACTCCATGACCTTATCATCACAATGCTCCATGCCCTTGTCATAACAATGCACCATGCCCACTCTTATCGCAATAAACTATGAAACTTGTCACACCAATGCTCCATGCCCCTGTCATCACAATGCTCCATGACCCCTGTCATCACAATGCTCCGTGACTCCAGTCATCACAATGCTTCATTAACTTTGTCATCACAGTGGTCCATGCCCTCGTCATCAACAGTCTCTGTGACCTTTTTAACCACAATTCTCCATGAACTTTTCATCACAGTGCTCTTGGACCCTTGTCGTCACAATGCTCCATGCCTTCCTCAGCACAATGCTCCATGACTCTGGTCATCACAATGCTCCATGCACTTGTCAGCACAATGTTCCATGACACATGTCATCACAGTGCTCCATGACCCCTGTCATCCCAATGCTCAGTGATTCCAGTCATCACTATGCTTCATAACGTTTTTCATCAAATTGATTCAAGCCTGCGTCATCACAAGTCTCTGTGACATTTGTTACCACAATGCTCCATGATCTTTTCATCACAATTCTCTGTGACCATCGTCATCACAATGCTACATGTCTTTCTCAGAACAATGCTCCATGACCATTGTCATCACAATGTGCCACACGCATTTCATCACAATGGTCCACAACCTTGTCATTGCAATGCTCCATAAACCTTGTAATCACAATGCTCCATGCACTTCTCATCAAAATGCTCTCTCACCAGAGATATCACAGTGTTCCATCCCTAGTCATCACAATACTCCCTCACCCATGTAATCACAATGTTCCATGACCCTGTCATCACACTGCTACATCCCCCTTATCTGCACAATGTTCCATGACCCCTGACATCACAATGTTCCATAACCCCTGTCATCAAAATGCTCCATGACCCTTTTCATCCCAAAGCTCCAAGACCCCTGACACCACAATGTTCTATAGCCCCTGCCATAAAAATGTTCCATTACACTTGTCATCAAATTGCTGCATGACCCGGTCATCAAAACATTCCCTGCCCTTCTCATCACAATGCACCATGTCCTTGTCATCAAAATGCTCCATGACTGGTCACCACAAAGCTCCATGACCCCTGGCATCAAAATGCTAAATATCATTGTCATCACAATGCTCCATGAACCCTCTCATAACATTGCTCAAAGCCCTTGTCATCACAAAGCTCCATGACACTTGTCATCACAATGCTCGATGCCCTTCTCATCACAATGCTCCATGCCCTTGTCATTACAATCCTGCATGACGAATGTATCATAGTGTTCCGTACCCTTGTCATCACAATGCTCCATGCCCACTCTTATCACAAAAATCCATGAAACATTTCAGACCAATGTTCCATGCCCTTCTCATCACAATCCTCCATTACTTCTGTCATAACAATGCACCATGACCCCTGCCATCACAATGTTCCACGGCCTAGTTATCACAATGTTCCATGACACTTGTCATCACAATGCTCCAAGACCCATGTAATCACAATGTGCCATGCCCTTTTCATCACAAAGATAAATGACGCATGTCATTAGATTGCTCCTTGGCCTTATCCTCACAATGCTCCATTCCCTTGTCAGCACAATGTTCCAAGACCCCTGTAATCACAGTGGTCCATGCACCTTTTCATCAGTATGCTCCATGAGATTTGTCATCACAAGGCTCCATTGTTTTCTTATCACAATGCTCCAGGACATTGTCATCACAATGTTTAACGACCTTGTCATGAAAATTCTCAATGGCCCTTGTCATCATAATGCTCCCATCCCTAGTCATCACAATGCTCCATTATATTTGTCATCACAATCCTCCATTACATTTGGCATCACAATGCTCCCTGCCATTGTCATCGAAACGGACCGTGACATATGTCATCAAAATGCTCCCTGACACCTTTCTTCAAAATACTCCATGAACTACTTATCACAATGCTCCATGCCCCTGTCATCACAATGCTCCATGCCCTTGTCATCACAATGCTCCATGACCCCTGTCATCACAATGCTCCGTGACTCCAGTCATCACAATGCTTCATAATATTTCTCATCACAATGGTCCATGCCCGCTTCATCACAAGGCTCTGTGTCCTTTTAAACCATAATGCTCCATGAACTTTTCATCACAATGCTCCGTGACCCTTATCATCACAATGCTCCATGCCTTTGTCAGAAAAATGCTCCATTACCCTTGTCATCACAATGTGCCACGCGCTTTTCATCCCAATGGTCCTCAAATTTGTCATCGCTATGCTCCATAAAGTTTGAAATCACAATGCTCCTTGCCCTTCTCATCACAATGCTCCATTACCCCTGTCATAACAATGCTCCATGACACCTGCCATCACAATGTTCCACGGCCTTGTCATCACAATGCTCCATGACACTTGTCATCACAATGCTCCAAGACCCCTGTAATCGCAATGCTCCATGCCCTTGTCATCACAAAGCTCCATGACACATGCCATCAGAATGTTCCATGGCCTTCTAATCAAAATGCTCCATGCCCTTGTCATCACAGTGCTCCAAGACCCCTGTAATCACAATGCTCCATGTCCTTGTCATCACAAAGCTCCATGACACATATCATCAGAAAGTTCCATGGCCTTCTCATCAAAATGCTCAATTCCCTTGTCATCACAGTGCTCCAAGATCCCTGTAATCACAGTGCTCCATGCCCTTGTCATCACAAAGCTCCATGACACATGTCATCAGAATGCTCCTTGGCTTTCTCCTCACAATGCTCCATGCCCTTGTCATCACAATGTGCAAAGACCACTGTAATCACAATGGTCCATGCCCGTTTTCATCAGTATGCTCGATGTGATTTGTCATCACAAGGCTCCATGGTTTCTCATCACAATGCTCCAGGACCTTGTCATCACAATGCTTCACGACTTGTCATGAAAATTCTCAATGGCCCGTGTCATCATAATGCTCCAAGCCCTAGTCATCACAATTCTTCTTTAAATTTGTCATCACAATCATCCATTTCATTTGGCATCACAATGCTCTATGCCATTGTCATCGCAATGGACCATGACATATGTCATCACAATGCTCCCTGACAACTGTCTTCACAATACTCCATGACCTTCTCATCACAATGATCCATGCCCTTGTTATCACAATGCACCATGTCCACTCTCATGACAATAATCTATGAAACTTGTCAGACCAATGTTCCATGCCCCTGACATCACAATGCTACATGCCCTTGTCATCACTATGCTCCATGACCCCTGTCATCACAAAGCTCCGTGACTACAGTCATCACAATGCTTCATTATATTTGTCATCACAGTGGTCCATGCCTGCAAAATCACAAGGCTCGGTGACCTTGGTAACCACAATGCTCCATGAACTTTCCATCACAATGCTCCGTGACTCTTGTCATCACAATGCTCCATGCCTTTGTCAGAAAAATGCTCCATGACCCTTGTCATCACAATGTGCCACGTGATTTTCATAACAACGGTCCACAAATTTTTCATGGCAATGCTCCATATACCTTGTAATCACAATGCTCCATGTCCTTCTCATCACAATGCTGCATTACCCATGTCATAACAATGCTCCATGTCCCCTGCCATCACAATGTTCCAGGGCCTTGTCATCACAATGTTCCATGACACTTGTCATCACAATGATCCAAGACCACTGTAATCAAAATGCTCCATGCCCTTGTCATCACAAACCTCCATGACACATGTCATCAGAATGTTCCATGGCCTTCTCATCAAAATGCTTCATGCCCTTGTTATCAAATTGCTCAATGACCGCTGTAATCATAATGCTCCATGCCCGTATTCATCTCAATCCTCCATGAACCCTGTCATCACAATGCATCATGCCCATCATCATAATGCTTCAGGCTATTGTCATCACAATGAAATCAAAATGCTCCATAACCTTTGTCATCACAATGCTCCAAATCGCTGTGATCACAATATTCCATAACACTTATCATCAAAACACCACATGATGTTCATAATCACAATTATCCATGGTCTTCTCATCACTATGCTCCATAACCTTTGTCATCACAATGCTCCCTGACACTTGTCGTCAGTATGCTCCTTGAACACTGTCATGACAAGGCTCCATGCCTTTTTCATCACAATGATCCATGCCCTTTTCATCACAATGCTCCAAGACACCTGTAATCACATTGTTCCATACACTTGTCCTCACAGTGCTCCTTGACACATTCATCAGAATGCTCTATGTCTTGCTCTTCACAATGCTCCATGCCCTTGTCATAACAATGCTCCAAGACCACTGTAATCACAATGCTCCATGCCACTTTTCATCAGAATACTCCATGAGACTTGTCATCACAAGTCTCCATGGTCTTCTCATCACAATGCTCCAGGACTTTGTCAACACCATGCTCCATTTCCTTGTCATCACAATGTTCCATGACCCCTGTCAACACAGTACTCCATGATCATTTTCAGCCTAATGCACCGTGACCTTCTCATCACAATGCTCCATGACCAATATCATCACAATGCTCCAGGACCACTGTCATCACAACACTCCATTACCCCTGACAACACAATGATCCGGGACTCTTGTCATCACAATGATCCATGACCCCTGTCATCACAATATTCCATGAACATTTTCAGCCCAATATTCCATGACACTTGTCATCACAATGATCCATGCCCTTGTCATCCCAATGCTCCATAACCCCTGTATTCACAATGCTCTGTGACACATGTCATCACAGTGCTCCACGACACCTGTCATCACAATGCTCCATGCATTTCTCAGCAAAATGCTACATGACCTTGTCATTACAATGTTCTATGTGCTTGTCATCACAATACTCTATTACCATTGTCTTCAAAATCCTCCATGAACCTTGGGATCACATTGTTTCATGCCCTTGTCATCACAATGCTCCATGATCTTTGAAATCAAAATGATCCATGACCTGTTTGATCACAATGCTCCAAACACTTGTGATCACCATTTTCCATAACACTTGTCATCACAACGATCCATGATACCTGTCATCACAATACTCCATGCCCTTTTCATCACAATGCTCCATGACCTTTGTCATCACAATTCTCAATACACTTGTCATCACAATGCTCCCTGACATTTGTCGTCAGAATGCTCCATGAACCCTGTCACGAAAAGGCTCCATGCCGTTTTCATCACAATGCCACATGCATTTTAATCAAATGCTCCATGCCATTGTCATCAAAATACTCCACAAGCTTGTCATCAGAATGCTCCATGACCCTTGTCATCACAATTCTCCATGCACTTACCAGCACTATGCTCCCTGACCCTTGTCATCACAATGCTCCAAGCCATTGTCATCACAATGTTCCATTACATTTGTCATCAGAATCCTCCATGACACTTGCAACACAATGCTCCATGCCCTTGTCATCTCAATGGGCCATTACATATGTGATCACAATGCTCCCTGACACCTGTCTTCACAATACTGTATGACCTGGTCTTCACAATGCTCCATCCCCTTGTCATCACAATGCGCCATTCCAACTGTCATTGCAATAATCCATGAAACTTATTAGACCAATGATCCATGCCCTTGTCATCACAATGCTCCATGCCCTTGTTATCACAATGCTCCATGACCCCTGTCATCACAATGCTCCGTGACTCCAGTCATCACAATGTTTCATGACTTTTGTCATCACAATGGTCCATGCCCTCGTCATCAACAGTCTCTGTGACCTTTTTATCTACAATGCTCCATGAGCTTTTCATCACAATGCTCTTTGACACTTGTCATCACAATACAGTATGCCTTTCTAAGCACAATGCTCCATGACCGTTGTCATTACAATGCTCCATGTGCTTGTCAGCACAATGCTCCATGACACATGTCATCACAATTTGCCATGCGCTTGTCATCATAGTGCTCCACAATCTTGTCATCACAATGCTCCATAAACCTTGTCATCACAATGCTCCATGCACTTCTCATCAAAATGCTCTCTCACAACTGATATCACAATGTTTCATCACTATTCATCACAATACTCCCTCAGCCCTGTCATCACAATGTTCCATGAATCCTGTCATCCCAATGGTATATGCACTTATCATCACAATGTTCGATGACCCCTGACATCACATTGTTCCATAACCCCTGTCATCAAAATGCTCCATGACCCTATTCATCCAAATCTTCCATGTCCCCTGACATCTCAATGCTCCATGACCCCTGTCATCACAATGCTCCATGCCATTTTCATCACAATGCTCCATGCCATTGTCATCACAATAATCCATAAGCTTTTCATCAGAATGCTCCATGACACTTGTCATCACAATGCTCCATGTGCACTGTCATCACAATACTCCATACCCCTTGTCATTACAGTGCTGCATGACCCTCGTCATTCACAATTATCCATGGTCTTCTCATCACAATGCTCCACGCCCTTGTCATCAAAGTGCTCCATGACCCTTGTCATCTCAATGCTCCATGGCCACTGTCATCACAATGCTCCATACCCCTTGTCATTATAGCACTCCATGACGCTCGTCATCACAATTATCCATGGTCTTCCCATCACAATGCTCCACGGTCTTGCCATCACAGTGCTCCATGCCCTGGTCATCACAATGCTCCATGTTCCCTATCATCACAATTCTCCACATTCTTGGCATCACTGTGTTCCATGACACTTCCCATCACAGTGTTAAATGCTTTGTCATCACAATACTCCAGAATTTTGTCATCAGAATACTCCATGACTCTTGTCATCACAATGATCCATGACCCCTGTCATCACAATGCTCCATGAGACGTATCATCACAATGCTCCATGCCCCTTGTCATTACAGTGCTCCATGATGCTCGTCCACAGAATTATCCATGGTCTTCTCATCACAGTGCTCCACGGTCTTGCCATCACAATGCTCCATGCCCTGGTCATCACAATGCTCCATGTCCCTTGTCATCACAATTCTCCACGTCCTTTTCATCACAATGCTCCATGACATTTCTCCTCACAATGTTACATGCAATTGTCATCACAATTCTCCATGCACTTGTCATCGCAATGTCCCATGACGAGTGTCATAGCAATCTCCATGCCTTTGTCATCACAAAGCTTCACGACATTTTCATCAAAATTCTCAATGGCCGTTGTCATCACCATGCTCCATGCCCTTGTCATCACAATGCTCCATGACCCTTGTCATCACAATGCTCCAAGCCCTTATCATCACAATGCTCCATTACCTTTGTCATCACAATCCTCCATAACACTTGGCATCACAATGCTCCATGCAATTGTCATCACAATGGAACATGAAATATGCCATCACAATGCTCCCTGACACCTGTCTTCACAATACTCCATGACCTTGTCATGACAATGCTCCATGCCCTTGTCATCACAATGTGCCATGTCCACTGTAAACACAATTATCCATGAAACTTGTCAGACCAATGCTCCATGCCCCTGTCATCACAATACTACATGACCCCAGTCATCAAAATGCTCCGTGTGTCCCGTCATCACAAGGCTTCATGACCTGTGTCATCACAATGTTCAAAGCCCTCATCATCACCAGGCTCTGTGAAATTTATCACCACAATGCTCCATGAAGTTTTCATCACAATGCTCCATGTCATTGTCATTACAATTCTCCATGAACGCTCTCATCACATTGCTCAAAGACCTTGTCATCACAAAGCTCCATGACGCATGTCATTAGAATGCTCCATGGCCTTCTCATCACAGTGTTCCATGCCCTTGCCATCACAATGCTCCATTAGCCCTGTCATAACAATGCTCCATGACCCCTGCCATCACGATGTTCCAAGGCCTTGTCATCACAAGGCTCCAAGACCATTCTCATCACAAAGCTCCAAGACCCCTGTAATCAAAATGCTCCATGCCCCTATTCATTTCAATGATCCATGAACCCTGTCATCACAATGCACCATGCCCATCATCATAATGCTTCATGCTATTGTCATCACAATGAAATCAGAATTCTCCATGACCTCTGTCATCATAATGCTCCAAACCCTTGTGATCACTATGTTCCATAACACTTATCATCACAAAACACCATGACGCTCATCATCACAATTATCCATGGTCTTTTCATCACAATGCTCCATGACCTTTGTCATCACAATGCTCAATACACTTGTCATCACAATGCTCCTTGAGACTTGTCGTCAGTATGCTCCTTGAACCCTGTCATGACAAGGTTCCATGCCTTTTTCATCACAATGTTCCATGCCCTTGTCATCACAAATCTCCATGATGCATGTCATCAGAACGCTCCATGGCCATCTCATCCCAATGCTCGATGCCCTTGTCATCACAATGCTCCACGACTCCTATAATCACAATGCTCCATGCTCCTTTTCATCAGAATATTCCATGAGACTTGTCATCACAAGTTTCCTTGGACTTCTCATCACAATGCTCCACTACCTTGTCATCACAATCCTCCAGGATCCCTGTCATCACAATACTCCATTAATATTTTCAGCCCAATGCTCCTTGACCGTCTCATCACAATGCTCCATGACCCCTGTCATCTCAATGCTCCATGACCCCTGTCATCACAACGATCCATGAACCCTGACAACAAAATTATCCGGGACTCTTGTCATCAAAATGCTCCATGCCCTTGTCATCCCAATGCTCCATGACCCCTGTAATCACAATGCTCCATGACACTTGTCATCACAGTGCTCCATGAACCTTGTCATCACAATGCTCCATGCCTTTGTCAGCAATATGCTACATAAACTTTTCTTCACAATGCTACATGCGCTTGTCATCACAATCCTTCATGACACTTGGGATCACATTGTTTCATGCCCTTGTCATCTCCCTCTTGCCTTTCTGGTTTTTACGGATTTTCAGATGTCCCTTTTGACCCGTGGGAAGTGACAATTCTTTGTAGTGTGGATTTGCATTGCACGCTTGCTAGATTTGCCAAAAAGGTCGTATGCCTTTTCTCCTGAATATATTCAGGAGAAAAGGCATACGAACTTTTTGGCCAAGTGCATCATTGTCAAAGTTGTAATTATTTTCCTGTGCTTTGAAGGCGATTCCAATTTACCTCTTGAAATATGTTTTGTGCAATTCTGCCTCATTTTCAAGTCAGCTTCGTTGCCTTCCCTCAACAGATTTTTGGACGATAGTTGTCCTTTATTACTCTGCCAGTTTGTAAATTGCTGTGCCCCTGAGCTCCATTTTTCAACTCATTTTTTGTGAGCTGAACGCAAGTCCAAAATTTTGGTTCAGGAGGTATACTGGTTCCCGGTGGGTGGCTGAGACTTTGGTTAATTCTTCTTCCTGCCAGGAAATTAGCGTGACATGTGCCTGTCCCAATGCCTAACAGCTTCTCTCTCATTGGTTCTCGCTCTGCCCTTCCATCCTCTGCCAAATTGGCAACCTGTGCGAACCAGGAGGTTAAAGGGGCTGTCTCTCCATGTTGGGAGATTGATAGTAAAGCAGTTGGAAATCAAGCCGGATCACAACGAGAGGGACTATTGCTTGAGTTTTAGAAACGTTTCGTATTCACAGTGTGTCCATTCTGTAGGGTTCCCGTACATGTTTTAGCTGTAGTAATATTCCCTTCAACCTGGAGAGTTGGGACCCATGGAATGGGGGCCATGCATTATTGCTTTAAAGGGTCTGCATTGGCTCACCCAATCTCACCAATCCTCTCAGTCCCAAGTGTCCAGCCTTATGCCACACCCAGCTGTCACTGTAGATAGGGTCATTCCAGGTTTCATCAGAGACCCTGAAGGAATTGTAAAGAATTTCCCTGTTTTTTTGTTTTGTTTTTGAATTTCCTTTTTATATTGGGTTTGAGCTGATTCTCGCTGCCATGTTTATGCCAGTCTAGACACACTTGATTCTCTTACGGAGACATATCAATACATAGGTTGTAAGATTCTTACTAGTCAAATCTATTCCTCTGCGGCAAATATGGCGTTTTGAGTCCCTTTCACTGAGGAAGGTGTAGGTCTTGTCTATTCCATAGTTGGTTTTTGGAACGGTACCTGTGCTTATATCAAACTCTGGTTTTCTGCATCACCCCACCTCTCCTTCCCCCTTAAGCTGGCATAAGAGTGTTTTCTAAATGTGAGACTCTGTTCTCTTTCCTAACTCAGTTCATGTGTAGCCATGTTTACAGGATCTTCATAAGTGACATCTTATGATAAGTTTCTTTTTCTGTGTGACTTATTTCACTTAGAATCATCATACCTGAATACACTCACTTTGCTGCTACTCGTCTTATGACATCAATTTCATGGCTGAGGGATATTCCATCATACGTAAGTACCACAACTTTTTGAACCATTTTTATATTTCCTGGGATATTTAAGTTGTACCGAAGTTGAGGTTCTTGTAAGCAGTGCAGCCTTAAATTTGTGGTTGGCTCTCCCTTATTGATTTTCAGTTTTACCAAGGTACATTCCCTAGACTGGAAGTTCCCTGGGCTCTGTAGCTCTGTTGTTTACTTGTTTTAGGGAACACAGTGAACTCTTCCAGAGAGGCAGTTGGCTATTTACGTTCCACCCATCAACATAACAACGCTCCCTGTTCTCCAGGGCCTGTCTTGCCTTTCTGGTTTTTACACATTATGCAGATGTCCCTTTGGACCGGTGGGAAGTGATACTTCTTTGTAGTGCAGATTGGCATTACCCGCTTGCTTGCTTGGCCAAAAAGGGCGTATGTGTTTTCTCCTGAATATATTCAGGTGAAAACCCATACACACTTTTTGGCCAAGTGCATCATTGTCGATGTTGAGCTCGTCTTCCTGTGCTTTCAAGGCGATTCGAACATACCTCTTTAAATCTGTTTCCTGCTATTCGGCCTCGCTTTCAAGTCTGTCTCTTAGCCTTCCCTCAACAGATTTTTGGACGATAGTTGTCCTTTATTACTCTGCCAGTTTGTGAATTGCTGTGCCACTGAGCTCCATTTTTCAACTCGTTTTTTGTGAACTGAATGCAAGTCCAAATTTTGGTTCAGGACCTATACTGGTGTCCAGTGGGTGGCTGAGACTTTGGTTAATTCTTCTTCTGGCCGGGAAATTAGAGTGACATTTGCCCGTCCAAATGCCTAACAGCTACTCTCTCATTGGTTCTCCCTCTTGCCTTCCATCCTCTTCCAAATTGGCAACCTCTGAGAACCAGGAGGTTAAAGGGGCTGTCTCTCCAAGTTGGGAGATTAGATAGTAAAGCAGTTTGAAAGTTAAACCGGAGCACCAGGAGAGGGACTATTAGTTGAATATTGGAAAACTTTCGTATTCACAGTGTGTCCATTCTCCAGGTTTCCCGTACATGTTATAGCTGTAGTAATATTCCCTTCAACCTGGAGAGTTGGGACCCATGGAATGGGTGCCACTCATTATTGCTTTAAAGGGTCTGCTTTTCTCACCCAATCTCACCATTCCTCTCAGTCCCAAGTGTCCATCCTTATGCCACATCCAGCTGTCATTATAGATAGGGTCATTCCAGGTTTCATCAGAGACCCTGAAGGAATTGTAAGGAATTTCCCTGTATTTTTGTTTTGTTTTTGAAATTCCTTTTTATAGTGGGTTTGTGCTGATTTTCACTGCCATGTTTATGCCAGTCTAGACACACTTGATTACATTACGGAGACATATCAATACATAGGTTTTAAGATTCTTACTAGTAAGATATATTACTCTGCGGTGAATATGGGGTGTTGAGTCCCTTTCACTCTGGAAGGTGTAGGTCTTGTCTATTCCGTATTTGGTTTTTGGAATGGTACCTGTACTAATATCAAACTCTGGTTTTATGCATCACCCCACCTCTCCTTCCCCCTTAAGAAGGCATAAGGTTGTTTTCTAAATATGAGACTCTCTTCTCTTTCCTAACTCAGTTCATGTGTAGCCATGTTTACAGGATCTTCATAAGTGATATCTTATGATAAGTTTCTTTTTCTGTGTGACTTATTTCACTTAGAATTGTCGTACCTGAATCCACTCATTTTGCTGCTACTGGCTTTATGACATTGATTTCATGGCTGCCGGATATTCTATCATACATTAGTACCACAATTTCTTGAACCATATTAGTCTTTCCTGGGATATTTAAGATGTACCCAAGTTGAGGTTTTTGTAAGCAGCGCAGCCCTGAATTTTGGTGTGGATCTGTCTTATTGATTTTCAGTTTACCCAAGGTATATTCCCTAGACTGGAAGTGCCTTTGGCTCTGTAGCTCTGTTGTTTACTTGTTTTAGGGAACACAATGCACTCCTCCAGAGAGGCCGTTGGCAATTTACATCGGGCCCATCAGCATAACAAGGCTCCCTGTTCTCCAGGGCCTGTCTTGCCTTTCTGGTTTTTACACATTTTGCAGATGTCTTTTTTGACCGGTGGGAAGTGATACTTCTTTGTAGTGCAGATTTGCCTTGCCCACTCGCTTGCTTGTCCAAAAAGGGCATATGCATTTTCTCCTGAATATATTCACGTGAAAACCCATATGCCATTTATGGCCATTTCCATAATTTTCGAAGTTGTGATGCTTTTCCTGTGTTTAAACGCGATTCCAATGTACCTCTTGAAATCTGTTTCATACCATTCTGCCTCATTTTCACTTCTGCCTCGTGGCTTTCCCTCAACAGATTTTTGGAAGAGAGTAGTCCTTTATAACAAGGCAGGTTCGTGAATTGCTGTGGCCCTGAGCTCCATTTTTTAACTCGCATTTTTGTGAGCTGACTGCAAATACACAGTTTTGCTTCTGGACCTCTACTGGTTCTTGGCGGGCAGTCTGAGACTTTGGTTAATTCCTCTTCATGTCGGGAAATTAGAGTGACTTGTGGCAGTCCAAATGTCTACAGCTACTCTCTCATTGGTTCTCTCTCTTCCCTTATATCTTCTGCACAATTTGCCAACTGTGCGAACCAGGAGGTTATAGGGGCTGAGTTTCCAAGTTGGGAGATTGATAGTAAAGCAGTTGGAATGTCAAACTGGAACACAAGGAGAGAGAAAAGTAGTAGAGTTTTAGAATTCTTTCACCATCAGTTGGTTTCCGTTCTCTAGGTTCCCATACATGTTATAACTGTAGTGATATTCCCTACTATCTGGAGAGTTGGGAACCATGGAATGGGTGGCAGGCATTATTGCTTTAAAGGGTCTGCATTTGCTCACCCAGTCTTACCAATCCTCTCAGTCCCAAGTGACCAGCCTTATGCCATATCCACCTGTCATTGTAGATAGGGTCATTCTAGGTTTCATCAGAACCCTGAAGGTATTGTGTAAGAATTTTACTGTTTTTATCTTTTGTTTTGAAATTCAATTTTATAGTGGGTTTGAGCTGATTCTCACTGCCATGTTTATGTCGTTCTAGCCACACTTGGTTCCCTTATGGAGACATATCAATACATAGGTTTCAAAATTCTTACTAGTCAGATATATTTCTCTGTGTGGAATAGGGATGTTGAGTTCCGTTCACTGAGGAAGGAGTAGGGCTCCTCTCTTCTGTTTTTGCTTTATGGAAAGGTACCTGTGCTACTATCAAACTTTTGTTATGTGCATCTCCCTACCTCTCTTTCTCCTTAAGCAAGCGTTTGAGTGTTTTCTAAATCTGAGACTCTGTTCCCTTCCCTAATTCAGTTCATATGTAGCCATGTTTACATTACCTTGATAAGTGATATCTTATGTCAGAATGCAACATGGCCCTTGTCATAATTATGCTCCATGACCCCTATCATCACAATGCTCCATGGCCAATATCATCAAAATGCTCCATGACCACAGTCATCACAACACACCATGACACCTGACAACACAATGATCCGGGACTCTTGTCATCACAATGCTCCATTCCCTAGTCGTCACAATGCTCCATGAACCCTGTCATCAAAACTCTCCATGAACATTTTCAGCCCAGTGCTCCATGACACTTGTCATCACAATGATCCATGGCCTTGTCATCACAATGCTCCATGACCCCTGTATTCACAATGCTCCTTGACGCTTTTAATCACACAGCTCCATGACACATGTCATCACAATGCTCCATGCCTTTGTCAGCAAAATGCTACATGACTTGTCATTATAATGCTCTATGCGCTTGTCATCACAATACTCGATTACCATTGTCATCACAATCCTCCATGAACCTTGGGATCACATTGCTTCATGCCCTTGTCATCACAATGCTACATGCTCCTTGAAATCAAAATGATCCATGACCTCTGTCATCACAATGCTCCAAACCCTTGTGATCACAATGTTCCATAACACTTGTCATCACAACACTCCATGATGCCTGTCATCAAAATAATCCATGCCCTTTTCGTCACAACGCTCCATGACCTTTGTCACCACAATTCTCTTTACACTTGTCATCACAATGCTCCCTGACACATATCATCAGAATGCTCCTTGAAACCTGTCACGAAAAGGCTCCATGCCTTTTTCATCACAATGCCCATGCCGTTTTCATCACAATGCTCCATGCTATTGTCATCAAAATACTCTACAAGCTTGTCATCAGAATGCTCCCTGACACTTGTCATCACAATTCTCCATGCACTTGTCAGCACAATGCTCCCTGACCCTTGTCATCACAATGCTCCAAGCCATTGTCATCACAATGCTCCATGACCCATGTCATCACAATAATCCATGAACATTTTCAGCCCAATGCTCCACGACCTTCTCATCACAGTGCTCCATCGCCAATATCATCACAATGCTCCATGACCACAGTCATCACAACACTCCATGACACCTGACAACACAGTGATCCAGGACTCTTGTCATCACAATGCTCCATTCCCTAGTCGTCACAATGCTCGTTGACCCCTGTCATCACAACACTCCATGAACATTTTCAGCCCAGTGCTTCTTGAAGCTTGTCGTCACAATGATCCATGCCCTTGTCATCCCAATGCTCCATGACCCATGTATTCACAAGGCTCCTTGACGCTTGTCATCACAGTGCTCCATGACACATGTCATCACAATGCTCCATGCATTTGTCAGCAAAATGCTACATGACCTTGTCATTACAATCCTCTATGCGCTTGTCATCACAATACTCCATTTCCATTGTCATCACAATCCTCCATGAACCTTGGGATCACATTGCTTCATGCCCTTGTCATCACAATGCTCCATGCTCATTGAAATCAAAATGATCCTTGACCTCTGTTATCACAATGCTCCAAACACTTGTGATCACATTGTTATATAACACTTGTCATCACAACGCTCCATGATGCCTGTCATCACAATACTCCATGCCCTTTTCATGACAATGCTCCATGAACCCTGTCATCACAATGTTCCGTGACTCCAGTCATCACAATACTTCATGACCTTTGTCATCACTATTGTCCTTGCCCTCGTCATCAACAGTCTCTTTGATATTTAAACACAATGCTCCATGAACATTTCATCACCATGCTCTTTGACCCTTGTCATCACAATGCTCTATGCCTTTCTCAGCACAATGCTCCATGAACCTTGTCATCACAATGCTCCATGCGCATGTCAGCACAATGCTCCATGACACATGTCATCAGAATGCACCATGCGCTTGTCATCACAGTGCTCCACCATCTTGTCATCTCAATGCTCCATAAAACTTGTCATCAAGATGCTCCATGCACTTCTCATCAAAATGCTCTCTCACCACTGATGTCAAAATGTTACATCACTATTCCTCACAATACTGCCTCACCTCTGTCATCACAATGTTCAATGACGCCTGTCATCACAATGCTACATGCACTTATCGTCACCTTGTTTGATGACCCCTGACATCACAATGTTCCATAACCCCTGTCATCAAAATGCTCCATGACATTTTTCATCAAAATGTCCATGACCCCTGACATCACAATGGTCCATAACCACAGTTATCAAAATATTCCATGACCCTTTTCATCAAATTGCTCCATGACCCTGTCATCACAATGCTCCCTGCCCTACTTATCACAATGCACAACACCCTTGTCATCAAAATGCTCCATTCCCTTGCCATCACAATGCTCCATTACACCTGTCATAACAATGTTCCATGACCACTGCCATCACGATGTTCCATGGCCTTTTCATCACAAGGCTCCATGACCCTTCTCATCACAATGCTCCAAGAACCCTTTAATCAAAATGTTCCATGCCCTTTTTCATCAGAATGATCCATGAACCCTGTCATCAATATGCACCATGCCCATCATCATAATGCTTCATGCTATTGTCATCAAAATGAAATCAAAATGCTCCATGACCTCGGTCATAACAATGCTCCAAACCCTTGTGATCACAATATTCCATAACTCCTGTCCTCACAATGTGCCATGACGCTTGTCATCACAATTATCCATGGTCTTCCCATCACAATGCTCCATGACATTTGTCCTCACAATGCTCAATACACATGTCATCAAAATGCTCCCTGACACTTGTTGTCTGTATGCTCCTTGAACCCTGTCATGACAAGGCTCCATGCCATTTTCATCACAATGATCCATGTCC
This sequence comes from Mesoplodon densirostris, assembly GCF_025265405.1. Taxonomy (NCBI): domain Eukaryota; kingdom Metazoa; phylum Chordata; class Mammalia; order Artiodactyla; family Ziphiidae; genus Mesoplodon; species Mesoplodon densirostris. The sequence continues at coordinate 6,551,425 of NW_026778195.1, read as the reverse complement.
TTTTCATCATGATGCTCCAAGACCCTTGTAATCACAATGCTCCATGCCCTTGTCATCACAAAGCTCAATGACGCATGTCATCAGAATGCTCCTTGGTCTTCTCCTCACAATGCTCCATGCCCTTGTCATCACAATGTTCCAAGACCCCTATAATCTCAATGCTCCATGCCCCTTTTCATCAGTATGCTCCATGAGACTTTTCATCACAAGGCTCCATGGTTTTGTCATCACAATGCTCCAGGAAATTGTCATCACAATGCTTCACGACCTTGTCATGAAAATTCTCAATGGCCCTTATTATCATAATGCTGCAATCCCTAGTCATCACAATGCTCCATTATATTAGTCATCACAATCCTCCATTAAATTTGGCATCACAATGCCCCATTCCATTGTAATCACAATGGAACATGACATATGTCCTCACAATGCTCCCTGACACCAGTCTTCACAATACTCCATGACCTTTTCATCACAATGCTGCATGCCCTTGTCATCACAATGCTCCATGTCCCCTGTCATCACAATGCTCCATGACTCCAGTCATCACAATGCCGCATATTGTTTGTCATCACAATGGTCCATGCCCGGGTCATCACAAGTTTCTGTGACCTTTGTAACCACAATGCTCCTTGAAGTTTTCATCACAATGCTCCGTGACCCTTGTGATCACAATGCTCCATTCCTTTGTCAGAACCATGCCTCATGACCCTTGTCATCACAATGTGAAACGTGCTTTTCATCACAACAGTCCACAAATTTGTCGTAGCAATGCTCCATAAAATTTTAATTGAATGCTCCATGCCCTTCTCATCACAATGCTCCATTACACCTGTCTTCACAATACTCCATGACCTTATCATCACAATGCTCCATGCCCTTGTCATCACAATGCACCATGCCCACTCTCATCACAATAATCTATGAAACATTTCAGACCAAAGTTCCATACCCTTCTCATCACAATGCTTAATTACCCGTGTCATAAGAATGCACCATGACACTTCCCATCACAATGTTCCACGGCCTAGTCATCACAATGCTCCATGCCCTTGTCGTCACAATGCTCCATGAACCCTGTCATCACAATGCTCCGTGACTCCAGTCATCACAATGCTTCATAACGTTTGTCATCACAATGGTCCATGCCCGCGTCATCACAAGGCTCTGTGACCTTTGTAACCACAATGCTCCATGAACTTTTCATCACAATTCTCTGAGAAACTTGTCATCACAATGCTCCATTTATTTGTCAGAACAATGCTCCATGACCATTATCATCACAATGTGCCACGCGCATTTCATCACAACGTTCCAAACCTTGCCATTGCAATGCTCCATAATCTTTGTAATCACAATGGTCCATGCACTTCTCATCAAAATGCTCTCTCATCAGAGATATCACAATGTTCCATCACTAGTCATCACAATACACCCTCAACCTTTTAATCACAATGTTCCATGACCCTTTCATCACAATACTACATCCCCTTATCATCACAATGTTCCATGACCCTGCCATCACAATGTTCCATAAGCGCTGTCATCAAAATGCTCCATGACCCTTTCTATCCCAAAGCTCCAAGACCGCTGACGTCACAATGTTCTATAAAACATGCCATCAAAATGTTCCATTACACTTTTTATCAAATTGCTGCATGACGCGGTCATCAAAATGCTCCCTGCCCTTCTCATCAAAATGCTCCATGACTTGTCATCACAAAGCTCCAAGACCCTTGGCATCACAATGCTCCATGTCATTGTCATCTCAATGCTCCATGAACACTCTCATCATATTGCTCCATGAACTTGTCATCACAAAGCTCCATCACACTTGTCATCACAATGCCCGATGCCCGTCTCATCACAATGCTCCATGCCCTTGTCATTACAGTCCTGCATGACCCATGTATCACAGTGTTCCGGGCCCTTGTCATCACAATGCTCCATGCCCACTCTCATCGCAATAATCCATGAAATATTTCAGACCAAAGTTCCATACCCTTCTCATCACAATGCTTAATTAACCGTGTCATAAGAATGCACCATGACACTTGCCATCACAATGTTCCACGGCCTAGTCATCACAAGGTTCCATGATACTTTTCATCAAAATGCTCAAGACCCCTTAAATCACAATGCTCCATGCCCTTGGCATCACAAAGCTCCATGACGCATGTCATCAGAATGTTCCATGGCCTTCTCATCACAATGCTCCATGGCCTTGTCATCACAATGCTCCAAGACCCTTGTCATCACAATGCTCCATGCCCCTTTTCATCTCAATGCTCCATGAACCCTGTCATCACAATGTTCCGTGACTCCAGTCATCACAATACTTCATGACCTTTGTCATCACTATGGTCCATGCCCTCGTCATCAACAGTCTCTGTGACATATTTAAGCACAATGCTTCATGAACTTTTCATCAAAATGCTCTTTGACCCTTGTCATCAAAATGCTCTATTCCATTCTCAGCACACTGCTCCATGACCCATGTCATCACAATGCTCCATGCGCTTGTCAGCACAATGCTCCATGTCCCATGGCATCACAATTCTCCATGCGGTTGTCATCACAGTGCTCCATAATCTTGTCATCACAACGCTCCATAAACCTTGCCTTCACAGTGCTCCATGCACTTCTCATCAAAATGCTCTCTCACCACTGATAACACAATGTTACATCACTAATCATCACAATACTCCCTCACCCCTGTCATCACAATGTTCCATGACTCCTTTCATCACAATGCAACATGCACTTATCATCACAATGTTCGATGACCCCTGACATCACAATATTCCATAACCCCTGTCATCAAAATGCTCCATGACTTTTGTCATCACAAAGCTCCATGACACTTGGCATTACAATGCTCCATGTCATTGTCATCACAATGTTCCATGCACTTTTCATCACAATGCTCCATGCTATTGTCATCACAATACTCCACAAGCTTGTCATCAGAATGCTCCATGACCCTTCTCATCACAATGCTCCATGGCCACTGTCACCACAATGCTCCATACCACTTGTCATTACAGTGCTCCATGACGCTCGACATCACAATTATCCATGGTCTTCTCATCACAATGATCCATGACCCCTGTCATCACAACGTTCCATGAACCCTGACAACACAATGATCCGGGACACTTGTCATCAAAATGCTCCATGCCCTTGTCATCCCAATGCTCCATGACCCGTGTAATCACCATACTTCATGACGCTTGTCATCACAGTGCTCCATGAACCTTGTAATCACAAAGCCTTTGTCAGCATAATGATACATAATCTTGTCATCACTATGCTCCATTCTCTTGTCATCAAAATACTCCACAAGCTTGTCATCAGAATGCTCCATGCCCATGTCATCACAATGTGACATTCCAACTGTCATCGCAATAATCCATGAAAACTATTAGACCGATGCTCCATGCCCTTATCATCACAATGCTGTATTCCCATATTATCACAATGCTCCATGACCCCTGTCATCACAATGTTCCGTGACTCCAGTCATCACAATACTTCATGACCTTTGTCATCACTATGGTCCATGCCCTCATGATCAACAGTCTCTGTGATATTTTAAACACAATGCTCCATGAACATTTCATCACAATGCTCTTTGACCCTTGTCATAACAATGCTCTATGCCTTTCTCAGCACAATTCTCCATGACCCTTGTCATCACAATGCTCCATGTGCATGTCAGCACAATGCTCCATGACACATGTCATCAGAATGCACCATGCGCTTGTCATCACAGTGCTCCACCATCTTGTCATCTCAATGATCCATAAAACTTGTCATCAAGATGCTCCATGCACTTCTCATCAAAATGCTCTCTCACCACTGATGTCACAATGTTACATCACTATTCGTCACAATACTCCCTCACCTCTGTCATCACAATGTTCAATGACGCCTGTCATCACAATGCTACATGCACTTATCATCACCTTGTATGATGACCCCTGACATCACAATGTTCCATAACCCCTGTCATCAAAATGCTCCATTACCTTTTTCATCAAAATGTCCATGACCCCTGACATCACAATGTTCCATAACCACAGTCATCAAAATATTCCATGACCCTTTTCGTCAAATTACTCCATGACCCTGTCATCACAATGCTCCCTGCCCTTCTCATCACAATGCACAACACCCTTGTCATAAAAATGCTCCATTCCCTTGCCATCACAATGATCCATTACACCTGTCATAACAATGTTCCATGACCCCTGCCATCACGATGTTCCATGGCCTTTTCATCACAAGGATCCATGACCCTTCTCATCACAATGCTCCAAGACCCCTGTAATCAAAATGCTCCATGCCCCTTTTCATCACAATGATCCATGAACCCTGTCATCACAATGCACCATGCCCATCATCATAATGCTTCATGCTATTGTCATCAAAATGAAATCAAAATGCTTCATGACCTCTATCATAACAATGCTCCAAACCCTTGTGATCACAATATTCCATAACACCTGTCTTCACAATGCGCCATGACGCTTGTCATCACAATTATCCATGGTCTTCCCATCACAATGCTCCATGACCTTTGTCCTCACAATGCTCAATACACTTGTCATCAAAATGCTCCCTGACACTTGTTGTCTGTATGCTCCATGAACCCTGTCATGAGAAGGCTCCATGCCATTTTCATCTCAATGATCCATGCCCTTTTCATCATGATGCTCCAAGACCCTTGTAATCACAATGTTCCATGCCCTTGTCATCACAAAGCTCAATGACGCATGTCATCAGAATTCTCCTTGGCCTTCTCCTCACAAAGCTCCATGCCCTTGTCATCACAATGTTCCAAGACACATATAATCTCAATGCTCCATGCCCCTTTTTATCAGTATGCTCCATGAGACTTTTCATCACAAGGCTCCATGGTTTTTTCATCACAATGCTCCAGGAAATTGTCATCACAATGCTTCACGACCTTGTCATGAAAATTCTCAATGGCCCTTGTTATCATAATGCTCCAATCCCTAGTCATCACAATGCTCCATTATATTAGTCATCACAATTCTCCATTAAATTTGGCATCACAATGCCCCATTCCATTGTCATCACAATGGAACATGACATATGTCCTCACAATGCTCCCTGACACCTGTCTTCACAATACTCCATGACATTCTCATCACAATGCTGCATGCCCTTGTCATCACAATGCCCCATGACCCCTGTCATCAAAATGCTCCGTGACTCCAGTCATCACAATGCCGCATAACGTTTGTAATCACAATGGTCCATGCCTGCGTCATCACAAGTTTCTGTGACCTTTGTAACCACAATGCTCCTTGAAATTTTCATCACAATGCTCTGTGACCCTTGTCATCACAATGCTCCATGCCTTTGACAGAACCATGCCTCATGACCCTTGTCATCAAAATGTGAAACGTGCTTTTCATCACAACAGTCCACAAATTTGTCATAGCAATGCTCCATAAAACTTTTAATTGAATGCTCCCTGCCTTTCTAATCACAATGCTCAAAGATCCCTCTAATCACAATGCTCCATGCCCTTGTCATCACAAAGCTCCATGACGCATGTCATCAGAATGTTCCATGGCTTTCTCATCACAATGTTCCATGCCCTTGTCATCACAATGCTCCAAGACCCCTGTAATCACAATGCTCCATGCCACTTTTCATCTCAATGCTCCATGAATCCTGTCATCACAATGCACCATGCCCATCATCATAATGCTTCAAGCTATTGTCATCACAATGAAATCAAAATGCTCCATGACCTCTGTCATCACAATGCTCCATGACCCCTCTCATCACAATCATCCATGCCCTTGTCATTCCAATGCTCCATGACCCCTGTATTCACAATGCTCCGTGACGCTTGTCATCACAGTGCTCCATGACACATGTCATCACAATGCTCCATGCCTTTGTCAGCAAAATGCTACATGACCTTGTCATTACAATGCTCTATGCGCCTGTCATCACAGTACTCCATTACCATTTTCATCACAATCCTCCATGAACCTTGGGATCACATTGCTTCATGCCCTTGTCATCACAATGCTCCATGCTCCTTGAAATCAAAATGATCCATGACCTCTGTCATCACAATGCTCCAAACCCTTGTGATCACAATGTTCCATAACACTTGTCATCACAACGCTCCATGACGCCTGTCATCACAATACTCCATGCCCTTTTCATCACAATGCTCCATGACCTTTGTCATCACAATTCTCAATACACTTGTCATCACAATGCTCCCTGACACTTGTCGTAGAATGCTCCTTGATCCCTGTCACGAAAAGGCTCCATGCCTTTTTCATCACAATGCCTGATGCCGTTTTCATCACAATGCTCCATGCCACTGTCATCACAATACTCCACAAGCTTGTCATCAGAATGCTCCATGACCCTTGTCATCGCAATGCTCCATGGCCACTGTCATCACAATGCTCCATACCCCTTGTCATTATAGCACTCCATGACGCTCGTCATCACAATTATCCATGGTCTTCCCATCACAATGCTCCACGGTCTTGCCATCACAGTGCTCCATGCCCTGGTCATCACAATGCTCCATGACGCCTGTCATCACAATACTCCTTGAACATTTTCATCCCAATGCTCCATGACCTTCTCATCACAATGCTTCATGACCCCTGTCATCACTATGATCCATGTCACCTGTCATCACAACGCTCCATGAACCCTGACAACACAATGATCCGGGATTCTTGTCATCACAATGCTCCATGTGCTTCTCATCACAATACTCTATGAACCTTGGGATCACATTGCTTCATGCCCTTCTCATCTCTCTCTTGCCTTTCTGTTTTTTACAGATTTTAGGATGTCCCTTTTGACCGGTGGGAAGTGACAATTCTTTGTAGTGTGGATTTGCATTGCACACTTGCTTGATTCCCAAAAAGGGCATATGTGTTTTCTCCTGAATATATTCAGGAGAAAAGGCATACGCCGTTTTTGGCCAAGTGCATCATTGTCGAAGTTGTGATTCTTTTCCTGTGCTTTAAAGGCGATTCCAATTTACCTCTTGAAATATGTTTTGTGCAATTCTGCCTCATTTTCACGTCCGCTTTGTTGCCTTCCCTCAACAGATTTTTGGAAGAGAGTTATCCTTTATAACTCTGCAGGTTTGAGAATTGCTGTACCCCTGAGCTCCAATTTTCAAATCCCAGTTTTGGGAGCTGACCGCAAATCCACAATTTTGCTTCACGACCTATTCTGGTTCCAGGCGTGGCTATACTGTTCCCTGCGGGTGGCTGAGGCTTTGGTTAATTCTTCTTCCTGACGTGAATTTAGAGTGACAAGTGCCCGTCCAAATGCCTACATCTACTCTCTGATTGGTTCTCCCTCTTCCCTTTCATCCTCTGCACAATTAGCAAACTTTGCAAACCAGGAGGATATAGGGGCTGGCTCTTCTAAGTTGGGATTTTGATAGTAAAGCAGTTTGAATGTCAAACTGAGCACAAGGAGAGGAAAAATTAGGAGACATTTAAAAACATTTCACCATCACAGGGTGTCCATTCTCTAGGTTTCCCATACATGTTATAACTGTAGTGATATTCCCTTCTACCTGGAGATTTGGGACCCATGGAATGGTGGCATGCATTGCTACGTTAAAGGGTCTGCATTTTCTCTCCCAATCTCACCAGTCCTCTCAGTCCCAAGTGTCCAGCCTTATGTCTCATCCAGCTGTCTTTGCAGATAGGGTCATTCCAGGTTTCATCAGAACCCCTGAAGCAATTGTGTAAGAATTTCGCTGTTTTTTTGTTTTGTTTTTGAAATTCATTTTTATAATGAGGTTGAACTGATTTTCACTGACGTGTTTATGCCGGTCTAGACACACTTGATTACCTTACAGTGACATATCAATACATAGGTTTTAAAATTCTTACTAGTCAGATATATTCCTCTGCGGGGAATAGGGGTTTTGAGTCCCGTTCACTGAGGAAGGTGTAGGTCTTTTCTATTCTGTATTTGGTTTATGGAATGGTACCTGTGCTAATATCAAACTCTGGTTTTATGCATCACCCCACCTCTCCTTTCCCCTTAAGAAGGCATAAGAGTGTTTTCTAAATGTGAGTCTCTGTTCTCTTTCTTAATTCAGTTCATGTGTTGTGATATTGACATTCCCTCTGTAAGTGATATCTTATGATAAGGTTCTTTTTCTGTGTGACTAATTTCACTTAGAATCATCATACTTAAATCCACTCATTATGCTGCTACTGGCCTTATGACATTGATTTCACGTCTGAGTGATATTCCATTGTACAAATTTACCACAAGTTCTTTATGCATTTCTCTTTTTCCTGGGATATTTTAGGTGTACCGAAGTTGAGGTTCTTGTATGCAGAGCAGCCCTAATCTTTGGGGTGCATGTGTCTTGTCGATATTTAGTCTTCCCAAGTTATATGCCCATGAGTTGAAGTCCCCTTTGCTCGGGGGCTTTGTATTTTAGATGTTTTAGGAAACAGCATACACTTCTTCAGAGTTGCTCTTGGATATTTATACCCCACCCATCATCGTGACTAGGATCCCTGTTCTCCATGGCCTCTCCAGCATTTCTGGTTTGTACACATTTTTTGGATGGCCTTTCTGAGCAGTGGACATTGAGACTTCTTTGTTGTGCGGATTTGCATTTCCCGCTTGCTTGGTTGGCCAAAAACTCTGTATGTGTTTTTTTCCTGAAGATATTCACGAAAAAAACGCATACACTCTTTTGCCCAACTGCATCATTTTAGAAATTCTGCTGCTTTTCATATGCTTTAAATGTGAGTACAATCTACCTTTTGAAATCTGTTTCCTGCAATTCTGCCTCTCATTCAGATCCTCTTCGTTGCCTTACCTGAATATATTTTTGATCATTGGTTATCATTTATATCTTTGCAGGTCTTTGAATTGTCTGCTCCTGAGCTCCATTTTTCAACTGGCATTTTTGTGAGCTGGCCGCCAAAAATTTGATTGCTTCTGGCCCTATTCTGGTTCTGAGGAGGCAGGCTGAGCCTTTGGTTAATTATTCTTCCTAATGGGAAATTAGAGTGACATGTGCCAGTCAAAACTCCTACAGCTAATCTCTCATTGGTTCCCCCTCTTCCCATTTATCCTCTGCAGAAATTGCAAACTGTGTGAAACAGGAGGTTAAAGGTGCTGATTCTCCAAGTGGGGAGATTGTTAGTAATGTGGCTGGAATGGCAAACCCCAGCACCAGGAGATCAAAAATGAGGTGCATTTTAGACACCTTTCCTGAGCATATGGTGTACATTCATCTCGGTTTCCCAGGCATGTTTTCGCTGTCAGAAGATTCCCTTGAACCTGCAGATTTGGGACCCATGGAATGGGTACCAGGCAGTACTACTTTAAAAGGTCTGCATTTCCTCACCCAGCCTCTCTAACATCTCTTAGCCTGCATAGCTTCCAGCCTTATATATCAACCTGCTGTGGGTCTACATTTGTTCAATCCATGTTACATCGTAGCCCTTTAACAAAAGTTGTAAGAATTTTTGTCTGTCTCACTGTTTTTATAAAATTTTTAAATTTATTTTATATTGGTTACAGCTGATTTTCAAAGCTCTGTTTTTTGCTGCTGTACATCCACTTGATTCATGTACTGTGAGACAACAATAAATTATTTTTCAGATGCTTACGATTCATATGTATTATTGTCCACTGACTTGAGTGGGCTGAGTGCAGTTCTTTGAGGTACCGTGTAGGCCTTGTCAGTTATTCAATTTGGTACTTGGAATGGTATCTTTGCTAATTTCAACCTCCTGGATAATACCTCACCTTTCCCCACCTTTCCCATTTAGCAGCCTCATGTCTATTTTCTACATATTTGACCATGTTTCTGTTTTGTAGTTTATTTCATGTGTAGCCATTTTTGATTCCACCTTTAAGTGACATCTTATGATATGTGTCTTTTTCTTTCTGACATATGTCACTTAGAATGATCGTATGTAACTCCTCCAGAGTTGTTACAACTGGCCTTATTTCATGGATTTCTGGATGAGTAATATTCCATTCTACATAAGTACCCCATCTCTTTTATCCATTTTATCCTTCCAGGGACATTTAGGTTATATCTAAGTGGAGGCCCTTTTTAACAGAGAGGTGGTAAACGTTGGCGTGCCTGTTTTCTGTCCATTTTTGTTTTTCCCAAAGTATACGCCCATGAGTGCAAGTGCCCTATGCTCTGTAGCTCATCTTTTAGATGTTTTAGCAAACACAATACACTTCTCCAGAGTAGCCGTTGGCAAATTACATTTCCACTATCAGCCTCACAGGGCTCCCTTTTCTCCTCACCCTGTCCTGCATTTCTGGTGTTTACACTTTATGTGGATGGCCCTTCTGACGGATGTGAAGTGATACATTTTGTAGTATTGATTTTCAGTGCCCACCTGTTTGGTTGGATAAAAAGTGTGTGTGGCCTTTACTTGAATATATTCAGAAAAAATGCATACGCCCTTTTGGGCCAACTGCATCCTTGGCGATGTTCAGCCCCTTTTCTTGTGCTTTAATGGGGAGTCATTTCTACCTCTTCAAATCTTTTTCCTGCCACTCTCCCTTGCTTACAAGTCCTTTTCTGTGACTTACCTCAAGACATTTGTCGACGATAGATATTTTCAACTCTGCAGTTTCATGAATTTTAGTGCCCCTGAGTTCCATTTTTCAACTTGTGTTTTTGGAAACTGGACACAAAACAGCGGGATTTCCTCTAGCCCTATTCTGTTCCCGTGGGCAATTCTAGCCTTTGATGTATTTGTCTTCTGGATTGGAAATTAGAGTGGCATGTGCCTGTCCGAACACCTAAGACTTGTCTCTAAATTTTTCTCATCCTTCCGCTTCATCCTCTGGACAAATTCCAAACTGTGTGCAACAGGATGTTGACGGTGCTGTTATCCCCAAGTGAGGAGATTGTTAGTAAAGATGCTGGAGGGGTGAACCCGAGAACCAGGCGATGAGGAGATGAGGTGCCTTTTCCAAACTCTTTCCGATCAAATGGTGTACCATCCTCTAGGTGTGACAGGCATGTTTTAGCTGTAGGAAGGGTCCCGTGCATGTAAGGAGAACACCAGGGATTTTTCCATATCAGTGTCTCCCCGTACCCCAAACTGGGGAATTTTTAAGCTACGGCTACACGTATGTCCATTAAGGGCCTTGGGAAATAGGCAGAGCCCAAACTTTAGAAGATTGAAATCTTCAGGGTCAGAAGCGTTCACCATCGGCCTTGCTTAGGTTACATTTTATCTGTCATTGATAGATGATGTCAATAAAAATATCGATTCTTTTTCAGATTATTTCCCCTTATAGGTGATTGCAAAATATTCAGTGTAGTTCCCTGTGCTATACAGTAGTTCCTTGTTGATGATCTATTTTATACATAGCAGTGTGTATGTGTTAATCCCAAACTGTTAATTTATCCCTTCTCCTACCTTTCCCCTTTGGTAATAATAAATTATAAGATTTTATACTTCTCAGAAATGGGGGAGCTGAAAGAGAGGTATCCTTTTCAATGGAAAAGCATTCAAAACAAGATTGAAGCTTCAGCCAAGAGTATTCGATGTACATCCATGGAAATAAATCACTTCATTTCTCTAATGTTGACCTGACAAATAAGACAGACGTCTTCACTGAACTTGCTTATAGTAAAGTGATGGAAATATCAAAGGTAAGTCTTAGAAACATCTTATTTTACCCGAGCATTATACACTGCTCTATGTAAACTACAGTTTGGCTCACACATCTGTTCATTGAAGTTACAATGTTCTCAATTTCTGTTACTGATCCTCCAGAGTGGACCCCAACAGGAGTCCCCATGCCCAGTGTCATTGGAACCAACAGATCAAGACTGAGTTTGGTTCAGAAGCAAAGGAAACATTATTTTTAAAACAGAATGGAGGGGTGAGAGCGTGCACTCCCCCAAGGGCTGTGGGATGGGATGCTGTGTAGGGATCCCGGCAGCGTCCGTGGGTGTGAGGGGATGGAGCTCTCGAGGGCTAGTTTGGCTGCAGCTCAGGCTCTATGCCATGGCGTCTGCATGGGACCCCACTAGCTGAGGTGTTGACCCAGCCATTCTGCACTAGGAAATCGGGTCTGAAGTGCCGGGTGTGGGACCTCTGCATGCGGAACCCTAGGAGCACGTGAAATTAGACAAAGCACAAAGGAAAAACAGGTTAGACTTTATTTTATTGCCCAGATTCTCTTTTTATCCCCCAGTAATTTTTAATGAACGTTGTCGGAGACGAACACCTCCTCTGCTTTTTGTTCCATTCCTCATTCTTGGGGTGTTGACTGTGCAGACCCCTCTTTTGTAACTGCTTCATGCTGTGGTGGGAGCCCTGATACCTGGGGGGAGGGGCAAAACGTCTCTCCACAAGCCTCCAGGTGAGGTTGATTGTCCCAAGGCCTCCTGCCTCACTTCTCGTCTGCCTGAGCACCAGCATTGGAAGTGTTATAGATTCTAATGACCTTTAAGGGTCCAGGAAAGACATGTGCAGAGATGCTGCAGTGGCAGGTTTCACCACACCCCACATTTGTTTGGCGACCTTAGGCTGACGGTTTTTGCAGCCTAGATGCTCTGACCAGTAGTCTGTGCTTTCTTTAATTAGGTCCCTGAATTAATGTACAAACAGCACCATGTGTCAGAACCCTGGCCGCGCAACTCCCAGACAGTCCAGGGTCAGTGGTGATCCAGGACCATGACGTCCACTGAGTCAACGGCCTTTAGAAGTAGCCAGCAGTCCAGCCGGTCATATTGGCCACCATCACCGTGGTGTCTGTAGGGTTTTCTATGGTGAAAGCGTGGTATACGTTTCCCCCGCCAAGCTTATTAGCTCCCCTCTGGGTGCAGGAAGTCCTGCAAGCAGTAGTCTGCTCTTTCGGGGCACAGTCTTGTTGTTTTCTGAGAGAAACTCCAGGTCAAGTGATGGTCACACGAGTAATCTTGGGGGCCCGTTGCCCCCGTTTGTCTCTCTAGGGGTTGGAGTTGGAGGGCCTCCTCACTCGAGGTCAGTGTGTCCACAGTGTGACCCCTGCAACTTCAGGGCATGATGGGTGGTTAGGATCACCACGTGGGGTCTTTTTCCCTTATGAGGGAGCTGGCCTTGCGGGCTACTGATTTCCAGCTTTTTAGATACCCCAGTATCCTGGCCTGATGAGCTGGTGGGCAAAGCCCTTGGTGACCATAGTTTATCATACCTGAAGGGCATTCTTGTGTTGCTTCATTTCAAGTGGTCCCAGTTTTTGCACTAAGGCTCCAAGGACGATTAATCTTTGACCGGGTATGTAAAGGTCAAAGGGCTTAGCTAAATTAGTGAGTTCCTGGGCAAGGGTCTGAATTGACTGCTCTTTCCATTCTTGAAAGGCTGCTCCTGGATTCTATTCAAAAGGATCATCATCTTTTCGTGTCAGTGTTTCATGTAGAGGCCCAGCTATTAGACTGTAGTTAGGGATCCAGATGCAGAAAACCTTGGCCTCCCCAGGAACCCCTAAGCTGTCTTCTAGTTTTAGAAGAGGTAAGGCTGCAAATGGCTTCTTCCCTATCCTGGGATGCGTTTCTCCGAATATCTGTGAGAATGAAGCCCAGGCATGTCACCTGAGCCTGGGATATTTGAGCCTTTTTCTTGGACACCTTTTATCCTTTCTTGGCTAGGTAGTTCAGAAGCGTCTTTAGTAGGCCTGGCGATCAGAATGTCATCTGCATATTGAAAGAGGATTCCCTTTTACAGAGGTAGAACGTTTAGGTCTTTAGAGGACATTTCCCCAATGATGGTGTGGGGATTTTTGAACCATTGGGGCAGGACGGCCCAGCATTATTGCTTGTGTTGCATGTTGTGTCCTGCCACTCACAAGCCAAAAACTCTTGTGACTCTGAGATGAATGGAATACAGAAGAAGGCATCGTTGAAGTCTAATACAGAATGCCATGGCCTGGTGGATGGTAGAATGAGCAGCAGGGTGTAGGAAATAGGAGCTACTGGATGTATATCCTCGGTGGCTTCACTGACTGTCCTGATATCTTTTACCAGGTCTCCAGCAGCCCATGGGGCTCTCGTGGTCAGGCCAATCCCAGGATATGGAGCTCACCTGGGCTGCACCCCCCACCCCACAGCCCACGGGGCTCTCGTGGTCAAGTCCCTCCCAGGGTATGGAGCTCACCTGTGCAGCTACCCAGCAGCCCATAGGGCTCTCGTAGTCAGGCCCTTACCAGGATACAGAGCTCCACTGGGCAGGTACCCAAGCAGGGCTGGACACACCGGAACTGTGCACATAGCCCACCTTGCAGAGAACCCCCAGCTCACCTGTCGCTCACAGCTGACACAGAACACCTCAGAGCAGGACTTGAACTAACAAACAGCAGCTCTGACAGGTCTGTGACCCTGGTTATCCCTCTGTGCAGCCTCTCTCTGCCTGGTCTTCCAGACACTTCCACTGCAGCCAGGGCACCAGGCCTCTGTCTCCACCCACCATCACTCCTCTCCCTGACTCCTGGGTTCCTCTCATTAGGATAGGGTCTTCTTGAAGTTGTTTTCCACTCATGGACCAGATAAAATGATAAGAAAACAAGCCGCAGCTGCAGCCCCTTGTCTAGCCTGACTCTCAAGGGCCCACACCTGTTCCTTGTGCGTGGCCCGTTTAGTAAGGTTTATTTTCTGCAACTGTGAGCCCCTGAGGGGTGAGGATTGGCTGATTTGGGCAGCCTGACACTGCCTGCCCGCCCTCCCCAGGTGTGCCTGGCTTGGGGTCAATATAAACACCTCTCCAGTCAGCAAGAGCCCCTGTAGCTGTGCCTGACGCCATATTCTCTGCCCCGTCAGCAGTGTCGGGGCTGGGGTGGTGGGAGGGAGTGAGGGGCCGTGGCTTTGTGGGTGGCCCAGTGTGAGTGGGGCTCTGCTGGACTTTCTGCAGGGGTTGCCAGGCTGCCACCTGCTAAAGAAGAGGATGTGTCACCCATACCTGCCGCTGGAATTTCTCCCCAGGCGGAGGTGAGGAAGTAAAAAAGCAGTGGGGGCCGTGGCAGGAGGGGTATCTCAGGCAGGGAAATGGAAAGCTTCCAGAAGAGCATCTAGGGCCAGTACCATCCTGACTGGCATGCAGGCACCAAGTCGGCCTGCGTGCTGTCGCTGGTGTGGCTCCACAGCCCTTCCTCTAGGCTTGCAAGTGCTTGTACATATTCAGGTGTTTTACCTGGAAAGGGTGGGAAGGGTTCAGCTGCAGCAGGACTGGGACTCAACTCACATTTACTCACAGACGCCTCAACACAGTCCCCCAGCTTTGCAATGAGGATGCTCCTTGTGTGGGGGAGCGCTGCTGACTGCATGGGGGACGATTTCCCACCTCTGACCATCTTAAGAATTTTTTACCACTGGAGCAAGTGCCCTGATACGATTTTCCTCTGTATAACTGGTGGGTTCTGTTTTTTTTTTTTCTTTTTTTTCTTTTTGGTTCAAGGTATATTTTATTTATTCCTCTTTTTTTAATTTGGAGATATAAACATGGAAATAATGCATTAATATAAAGACGTCTATGTGAAGGGAAAAACTTTTTTTCTGTTTTATTTTATTGTTATTTATTTATTTTTATTTTGTTAAAATTTATTTATTTCTTTTATACAGCAGGTTCTTACTGGATATCTATTTTATACATATGTGTGCACATGTGAATCCCGTCTCCCACTTCATCCCACCACCACCCTCATATGGTGTTCCCCCCTTGGTGTCCATATGTTTGTTCTCTATATCTGTGTCTCTATCTCTGCCCTGCAAACCGCTTCATCTTGTGTCATTTTTCTAGGTTCCACATATATGCATTAATATACAATATTTGTTTTTCTCTTTCTGACTTACTTCACTCCGTATGACAGTCTCTAGATCCATCAAGGTCCCTACAAATGACCCAATTTCATTCCTATGTATGGCTGACTAATATTCCATTGTATATATCTACCACATCTTTATCCATTCGTCTGTCTGTGGGTATTTAGGTTGCTTTCATTACCTGGCTATTGTAAATAGTGCTGCAATGAACATTGCGGTGAATGTGTCTTTTTGATTTATGGTTTTCTCTGGGTATATGCCCAGTAGTGGGATTGCTGGATTATATGGTAATTCTATTTTTAGTTTTTTAAGGAACCTCCATACTGTTCTCCATAGAGACTGTATCGATTTACATTCCCAACAATAGTGGAAGAAGGTTCCTTTTCTCCACACCCTCTCCAGCATTTGTTGTTTGTAGATTTTCGGATGATGTGACGTGATAACTCATTGTAGTTTCGATTTCCATTTCTCTAATAATTAGTGATGTTGAGCAGATTTTCATGTGCGTACTGGCCATCTGTATATCTTCTTGGAAGAAATATCTATTTAGATCTTCTTCCATTTTTGTATTGGGTTGTTTGTTTAATTAATATTGAGCTGCATGAGCTGTTTATATATATTGGAGATTAATCATTAGTCCATTGATTCGTTTGCAAATATTCTCTGCCATTCTGAGGGTTGTCTTTTCATCTTGTTTGTAGTTTCCTTTGCTTTGCAAAAGCTTTTAAGTTTCATTAGGTCCCATCTGTTTAGTTTTCTTTTTTATTTCATTACTATAGGAGGTGGATCTAAAAAGTTCTTGCTGTGATTTACGTCAGAGTATCCTTCGTAAGTTTTCCTCTTAGAGTTTTATACTGTCCGGTCTTACATTAAGGTCTCTAATCCATTTTGAATATATTTTTATGTATGGTGTTGGGGAGTGTTCTTATTTCATTATTTTACATGTAGCTGTCCATATTTCCCAGCACCAATGATTGAAGAGACTGTCTTATCTCCATTGTATACTCTTGCTTCCTTTGTCATAGATTAGTTGACCATAGGTGTGTATGTTTATCCCTGGGCTTTCTTTTTTTTTTTTTTTCCTTTTACACGTTTATTGGAGTATAATTGATTAACAATGGAGTGTTCGTTTCTGCTGTATAACAAAGTGAATCAGCTATACATATACAAGTATCACCAGATCCCCTCCCTCTTGCATCTCCCTCCCACACTCCATATCCCACCCCTTTATGTGGTCACAAAGCACCGAGCTGATCTCCCTGTTCTATGTGGCTGCTTCCCAGTAGCTATCGGTGTTACATTTGGTAATGTATTTATGTCCATGCCACTCTCTCACTTCGTCCCAGCTTACCCAACCCCCTTCCGGTGTCCTCAAGTCCTTTCTCTATGTCTGTGTTCTTAATCCTGTCCTGCCACTAGGTTCTTCAAAATCTTTTCTTTTTTTCTTCATTAGATTCCGTATATCTCTGTGAACATACAGTATTTGTTTTTCCCTTTCTGACTTACTTCACTTTGTAGGACAGATTCTAAGTCCATCCACCTCAGTACAAATAACTCAGTTTTGCTTCTTTTTATGGCTGAGTAATATTCCAGTGTATATATGTGCCAGATCGTCTTTATCCATTCATCTGTCGATGGACACTTAGGTTGCTTCCATGTCCTGGCTATTGCAAATAGAGCTGCAATGAACATTTTTGTACATAACTCTTTCTGAATTATGTTTTTTTGCAAGAAATGCCCAGTAGTTGGATTGTTGTGTCGTATGGTACTTCTATTGTTAGTTATTTAAGGGAACCTCAGTACTGTTCTCCCTAGTGCCCATATCAATTTACATTCCCACCCACAGTGCAAGTGTGTTCCCTTTCCTCCAATAAAGGTCTATCCAGCATTTATTGTTTTGTAGATATTTTTGATGATTGCCACTCTGACTGCTGTTGAGGTGATACCTCATGGTAGTTTTGATTTGCATTTCTCTAATGATTAGTGATGTTCAGCATCTTTTCATGTGTTTCTTGGTAATCTGTATATCTTCTTTGGAGAAATGTCTATTTAGGTCTTCTGCCCGTTTTTGGATTGGGTTGTTTGTTTTTGTGATATTGAGCTACATGTGGTGCTTGCAAAGTTAGGAGAGTAATCCTTTGTCAATTGCTTCATTTGAAAATATTTTCTCCCATTCTGAGGGTTGTTTTTGCATCTTGTTTATGTTTTCCTGTACTGTGTAAAAGCTTTTAAGTTTCATTAGGTCCCATTTTTTGATTTCTGTTTTTATTTCCATTTCTCTAGGTGGTGGGTCAAAAAGGATCTTGCTGTGATTTATGTCATAGAGTGTTCTGCCTATGGTTTCCTCTAAGTGTTTTATAGTGTCTGGTCTTATATTTAGATCTCTAATCAATTTAGAGTTTATTTTTGTGTATGGTGTTATGGAGTGTTCTAATTTCATTCTTTTATGTGTAGGGGTCCAGTTTTCCCAGCACCAATTACTGAAGAGACTGTCTTTTCTCCATTGTATATCCTTAGCTCCTTTGTCATAGATGAGATAGCCATAGGTATGTAGGTTTATCTCTGGGCTTTCTGTCCTGTTCCATTGATCTGTGTTTATGCCAGTCTACATAAACTTGATTCCATTATGGAGACATATAAATACATAGGTTTCAAGGTTATTACCAGTCAGATATATTCCTCTTCAGTGAATAGGGTGTTTTGTGTCCAGTTCATTGAGAAAGGAGTAGGTCTTATCTATTACATATTTGGTACATGGAATGGGATCTGTGCTAATTTCAAACTCTGCTTTTACACATCACCCCACGTCACCTTTCCCCTTAAGGAGGCATAAGTGTGTTTTCTAAATGTGTAACTCTGTTCTCTTTTGAAATTCAGTTCATGTGTAGCCATGTTTACATTCCCTCTATAAGTGATATATAACAATAAGTTTCTTTTTCTTTGTGGCTCATTTCACTTAGCATCATCGTACCTAAAGCAACTCATTAAGCTGCTATTGTCCTTATGACATTGATTTTATGTCTGAGTGACATTCCATTGTATATAAGTACCACAACATCTATATCCATTTTTTTTTTCCTTTCCTGGGATATTTAAAGTGTACCGAAGTCGAGGTTCTTGTAAACAGAGCAGCCCTAAACTTTGGGCTGGCTGTGTGTTGTGGATTTTTAGTTTTCCCAAAATACACGCCCATGAGTGGAAGTGTGCTATGCTCCGTAGCTCTGTTTTAGAAAACAACATACAGTTCTCCAGAGAGGCTGTTGGCAATTTACATCCATTCCTTCAGCGTAACCAGGCTCCCTTTTCTCCATGGCCTATCCTGCATTTGTGGTTTTTACACTATTTGCGGATGGCCCTTTTGAATGGAGGTAAGGAATACTTCTCTGTAGCGTGGAATTGCAATGCCTGATGGCCTGCTTAGCCAAAAAGGGCGTATGCATTTTTTCCCGAATATATTCAAGAAAATACACATACTCCCTTTTCAGCCAAGGGCAACATTGTCGAAGTTCTGTCGCTTTTCATGTGCTTTAAAGACGACTCCAATCTACCTCTTGAAATATGTTTCCTTCAATTCTGCCTTGCATTCAAATCATCTTCACTGTCTTACCTCAATACATATCTGGATGATAGTTGTCCTTTATAACTCTGCAAGTTTGTGAATTGCTGTGCCCCTGATTTCCATTTTTCAACTCGCCTATTTGTGAGATGGCTGCAATACCGCATGATGGCTTTAGGCCCTAGTCTGGTTCTGGGGCTTCAGGCTGAGCCTTTGGTTAATTCTTCTTCCTGGTGAGAAACTAGAGTGACATGTGCCCATCCAAACACCTACAGCTAATCTCTCATTTATTCCCCCTCTTCCTGTTCATCCTCTGCACAATTTGCAAACTGTGCATAACAGGAGGGTAAAGGCGCTGACACTCCAAGTGGGGATATTTTTAGTAATGCAGATGGAATGGTGAAGCCCAGCACGACAAAAGGAAAAATGTGGTACCTTTTAGAAAACTTTCCCAATTACACAGTGTACCATCCACTGGGTTTCCCATGCATGTTTTAACTGTAGGAAGATTCCCTTAAAACTGGAGAGTTGGGACCACTAGAATGGGTAGCACACAGTATTGCTCTAAGTGGTGTTCTTTTGCTCACACAACCTCAGCAATCTTGTCAGCCCCAAGTGTCCAGTCTTATGTCTCATCCAGCTGTGGGTGTAAGGGTGGTCAATCCAGGTTGCATCACAGGCCCTGAAAGTAATTTTTAAGACTTTCTCACTGTTTCGCTGTTTTTGCATTTTGCTTTTGAAATTTATTTTTATAAGTGGGATTAACTGGATTTCAGTGCTCTGTTCATGCCGTTATACACACACATGATTCCTTTATGGAGACATGAGAATACATATGTTTTAAAATACTTAGAGTCAGACATATTCCTCTGCAATGAATAGGGGGTGTTGAGTCCAGTTCATTGTGCCGGGAGTAGGTGTTGTGTATTAAATACTTGGTTTATGTAACGGTATCTGTGCTAAATTAAAACTGTGGTTTTATGCATCACCCCACCTCGCCTTTCCCCTTAAGTAGGCAGAAGCTTGTTTTCTAAATGTGTGACTCCGTTGTGTTTCTAATTCAGTTCATGTGTAGCCATGTGTACATTCCCGCTATGAGTGATATCTTATGATAAGATTCCTTACTCTGTTATCTTTCCTAACTCAATTCATGTGTAGCCATGTTTACAGGACCTTCATAAGTGATATCTTATGATAAGTTTCTTTTTCTGTGTGACTTATTTCACTTAGAATCATCGTACCTGAATCCACTCATTTTGCTGCTACTGATCTTATGACATTGATTTCATGGCTGAGGGATATTCCATTGTACGTAAGTACCACAATTTCTTGAACCATTTTTGTCTTTCCTGGGATATTTAAGGTATACACAAGTTGAGGTTCTTGTAAGCAGTGCAGCCCTAAATTTTGGGGTGGATCTGTCTTATTGATTTTCAGTTTTCCCAAGGTATATTCCCTAGACTGGAAGTGCCCTTGGCTCTGTAGCTCTGTTGTTTACTTGTTTTAGGGAATAAAAAGCACTCCTCCAGAGAGGCAGTTGGCAATATACATCCCGCACATCAGCATAACAATGATCTCAGTTCTCCAGGGCCTGTCTTGCCTTTCTGGTTTTTATATATTTTGCAGATGTCCCTTTTGACCAGTGGGAAATGATACTTCTTTGTAGTGCAGATTTGAATTGCCCGCTTGCTTGCTTGGCCAAAAAGGGCGTATGCGTTTTCTCCTGAATATATACAGGAGAAAACGCATACGCCCATTTTGTTCAAATGCATCATTGTCGAAGTTGTGCCCCTCTTCCTGTGCTTTAAAGGTGATTCCGTCATACGTCTTGAAATCAGGTTCCTGCTATTCTGCCTTGCTTTCAAGTCTGCCTCGTTGCCTTCCCTCAACAGATTTTTGGACGATAGTTGTCCTTTATTACTCTGCGAGTTTCTGAATTGCTGTGCCCCTGAGCTCAATTTTTAAATTCGTTTTTTCTGAGCGGACGGCAAGACCAAAATTTTGGTTCAGGAACTATACTGGTTCCAAGTGGGTGGCTGAGACTTTGGTTAATTCTTCTTCCTGCCTGGCAATTAGTGTGACATGTACCCGTCCAAATGCCTAACATCTACTCTCTCTTTAGTTCTCCCTCTTCCCTTTAATCTTTGCCAAATTGGCAGACTGTTCAAACCAGGAGTTTAAAGGGGCTGTCTCTACAAGTTGGCATATTGATAGTAAAGCAGTTGGAAAGTCAAAGCGGAGCAGCAGGAGAGGGATTATTAGATGTGTTTTAGAAACCTTTCGTATTCACAGTGTGTCCATTCTCCAGGTTTCCAATACATGTTATAGCTGTAGTAATATTCCCTTCAACCTGGAGAGTTGGGACCCATGGAGTCGGTGCCATGCATTATTGCTTTAAAGGGTCTGCATTTACTCACCCAATGTCACCAATCCTCTCAGACCCAAGTGTCCAGCCTTATGCCACATCCAGCTGTCGTTGTAGAAAGGGTCATTCCAGGTTTCATCAGAGACCCTGAAGGAATTGTAAACAATTTCCCTGTTTTTTTGTTTTGTTTTGAAATTCCTTTTTATAGTGGGTTTGAGCTGATTCTCACTGCTATGTTTATGTCAGTCTAGACACACTTGATTTCCTTACGGAGACATATCAATACATAGGTTTTAATATTCTTACGAGTCAGATATATTCCTCTGCGGGGAATATGCGGGGTTGAGTCCCTTTCACTTAAGAAGGTGTATGTTTGTCTATTCTGTATTTGGTTATTAGAATGGTACCTGTACTAATAAAAAACTTTGGCTTTATGCATTACCCACCTCTCCTTCCCCCTTAGGTGGGCATACGATTGTTTTCTAAATGTGGGAATCTCTTCCCTTCCTAACTCAGTTAATGTGTAGCCATGTTTACAGGACCTTCATAAGTGATATCTTATGATAAGTTTCTTTTTCTATGTGACTTATTTCAATTAGAATGATCGTACCTGAATCCACTCATTTTGCTGCTACTGGTCTTATGACATTGATTTCATGTTTGAGGGATAATCCATCGTACGTAAGTACAACAATTTTTTGAACCACTTTTATATTTCATGGGATATTTAAGGTGTACCCAAGTTGAGGTTCTTGTAAGCAGTGCAGCCCTAAATTTGGGGGTGGCTCTTTCTTATTGATTTTCAGTTTTCCCAAGGTATATTCCCTAGACTGGAAGTGCCCTTGGCTCTGTAGCTCTGTTGTTTACTTGTTTTAGGGAACACAATGCACTCCTCCAGTGAGGCAGTTGGCAATTTAAATCCCGCCCATCAGCATAACAATGTACCCTGTTCTCCAGGGCCTGTCTTGCCTTTCTGGTTTTTACCCATTTTGTGGATGTCCCTTTGGACTTGTGGGAAGTGATACTTCTTTGTAGTGCAGATTTGCATTGCCGGCTTGCTTGCTTGGCCAAAAAGGGCTTATGCGTTTTCTCCTGAATATATTCAGGAGAAAACGCATACACCCTGTTTGGGCAAGTGCATCATTGTCGAAGTTGTGCCCCTCTTCCTGTGCTTTACAGGCGATTCCTATGTACCTCTTGAAATCTGTTTCTTGCTATTCTGCCTAGATTTCAAGTCGGCCTCGTTGCCTTCCCTCAACAGATTTTTGGACGATCATTGTCCTTTATTACTCTGCCATTTTGTGTAATGCTGGGCCCCTGGGCTCCATTTTTCAACTCATTTTTTGTGAGCTGAACACAAGCCCAAAATTTTGGTTCAGGACGTATACTGGTTCCAGGTGGGTGGCTGAGACTTTGGTTAATTCTTCTTCCTGCCGGGAAATTAGAGTGACATGTGACCGTCCAAATGCCTAACAGCTACTCTCTCATTGGTTCTCCCTCTTCCCTTCCATCCTCTGCCAAATTGGCAACCTGTGAGAACCAGGAGGATAAAGGGACTGTCTCTCCAAGTTGGGAGATTGATAGTAAAGCAGTCGGAAACTCAAACCGGCGCACCACGAGAGGGACTATTCTTTGAGTTTTAAAAACCTTTCGTATTCACAGTGTGTGCATTCTCTAGGTTTCCCGTACATGTTATAGCTGTAGCAATATTGCCTTCAACCTGGAGAGTTGGGACCCATGGAATGGGGGCCACGCATTATTGCTTTAAAGGGTCTGCATTTGCTCACACAATCTCACCAACCCTCTCAGTCCCAAGTGTCCAGCCTTATGCCACATCCAGCTGTCATTGTAGATAGGGTCACTCCTGGTTTCATCAGAGACCCTGAATGAATTGTAAAGAATTTCCCTGTTTTTTTGTTTTGTTTTTGAAATTCCTTTTTATAGTGGGTTTGAGCTGATTCTCGCTGCCATGTTTATGCCAGTCTAGACACACTTGATTCCCTTACGGAGATATATCAATACATAGGTTTTAAGATTCTTACTAGTCAGATCTATTCCTCTGCGGGAAATATGGGGTTTTGAGGCCCTTTCACTGAGGAAGGTGTACGTCTTGTCTATTCCATAGTTGATTTTTGGAACGGTACATGTGCTTATATCAAACTGCGGTTTTATGCATCACCCCACCTCTCCTTCCCCCTTAAGCAGACATAAGTGTGTTTTCTAAATGGGAGACTCTTTTCTCTTTGCTAACTCAGTTCATGTGTAGCCATGTTTACAGGATCTTCATAAGTGATATCTTATGATAAGTTTCTTTTTCTGTGTGACTTATTTCACTTAGTATCCTCGTACCTGAATCCACTCACTTTGCTGCTACTGATCTTATGACATTGATTTCATGGCTGAGGGGTATTCCATCGTACGTAAGTACCACAATTTTTTGAACCATTTTTATATTTCCTGGGATATTTAAGGTGTACCCAAGTTGAGGTTCTTGTAAGCAGTGCAGCCCTAAATTTGGGGGTGGCTCTGTCTTATTGATTTTCAGTTTTCCCAAAGTATATTCCCTAGACTGGAAGTGCCCATGGCTCTGTAGCTCTGTTGTTTACTTGTTTTAGGGAACACAATGCACTCCTGCAGTGAGGCAGTTGGCAATTTACATCCCGCCCATCGTCATAACAAGGCTACCTGTTCTCCAGGGCCTGTCTTGCCTTTCTGGTTTTTACCCGTTTTGTGGATGTCGCTTTGGACTGGTGGGAAGTGATACTTCTTTGTAGTGCAGATTTGCATTGCCCGCTTGCTTGCTTGGCCAAAAAGGGCGTATGCGTTTTCTCCTGAATATATTCAGGAGAAAACGCATACACCCTTTTGGGCCAAGTGCATCATTGTCGAAGTTGTGCCCCTCTTCCTGTGCTTTACAGGCGATTCCTATGTACCTCTTGAAATCTGTTTTCTACTATTCTGCCTAGCTTTCAAGTCGGCCTCATTGCCTTCCCTGAGCAGATTTTTGGATGATAGTTTTCCTTTTTTACTCGGCCATTTTATGAACTGCTGTGCCCCTGAGCTCCATTTTTCAACTCGTTTTTTTGTGAGCTGAACGCAAGTTCAAAATTTTGGTTCAGGACGTATACTGGTTCCCCATGGGTGGCTGAGACTTTGGTTAATTCTTCTTCCTGCCTGGAAATTAGAGTGACATGTGCCCGTCCAAATGCCTAACAGCTAGTCTCTCATTGGTTCTTCTTCTTCCCTTCCATCCTCTGCCAATTTGGCAACATGTGCGAACCACGAGGTTAAAGGGGCTGTCTCTCCAATTTGGGAGATTGATAGTAAAGCAGTTGGAAAGTCAAACCGGAGCACCATGAGAGGGACTATTCGTTGAGTTTTAGAAACCTTTCGTATTCACAGTGTGTCCATTCTCTAGGTTTCCCGTACATGTTATAGCTGTAGTAATATTCCCTTCAACCTGGAGAGTTGGGACCCAAGGAATGGGGGCCGTGCATTATTGCTTTAAAGGGTCTGCATTTGCTCACCCTATCTCACCAATCCTCTCAGTCCCAAGTGTCCAGCCTTATGCCACATCCAGCTGTCATTGTAGATAGGGTCATGTCAGGTTTCATCAGAGACCCTGAAGGAATTGTAAAGAATTTCCCTGTTTTTTTGTTTTGTTTTTGAAATTCCTTTTTATAGTGGGTTTGAGCTGATTCTCGCTGCCATGTTTATGGCAGTCTAGACACACTTGATTTTCTTACGGAGACATATCAATACATAGGTTTTAAGATTCTTACTGGTCAGATCTATTCCTCTGTGGTAAATATGGGGTTTTGAGTTCCTTTCACTGAGGAAGGTGTAGGTCTTGTCTATTCCATAGTTGGTTTTTGGAACGATACCTGTGCTTATATCAAACTCTGGTTTTATGCATCACCCCACCTCTCCTTCCCCCTTAAGCAGGCATAAGAGTGTTTTCTAAATGTGAGACTCTGTTCTCTTTGCTAACTCAGTTCATGTGTAGCCATGTTTACAGGATCTTCATAAGTGATATCTTATGCTAAGTTTCTTTTTCTGTGTGACTTATTTCACTTAGAATCATCGTACCTGAATCCACTCACTTTGCTGCTACTGGTCTTATGACATTGATTTCATGGCTAAGCGATATTAAATCATACGTAAGTACCACAATTTTTGAACCATTTTTATATTTCCTGGGATATTTAAAGTGTACCCACTTTGAGGTTCTTGTAAGCAGTGCAGCCCTAAATTTGGGGGTGGCTCTGTCTTATTGATTTTCAGTTTTCCCAAGGTATATTCCCGAGACTGGAAGTGCCCTTGGATCTCTAGCTCTGTTATTTACTTGTTTTAGGGAACACAATGCACTCCTCAAGTGAGGCAGTGGGCAATTTACATCTCGCCCATCATCATAACAAGGCTACCTGTTCTCCAGGGAGTGTCTTGCCTTTCTGGTTTTTACCCATTTTGTGGATGTCCCTTTGGACCGGTGGGAATTGATACATCTTTGTAGTGCAGATTTGCATTGCCCATTGGCTTGCTTGGCCAAAAAGGACGTGTGCGTTTTTTCCTGAATATATTCACAAGAAAACCCATACGCCCTTTTTGGCCAAGTGCATCATTGTCGAAGTTCTGCCCCTCTTCCTGTGCTTTACAGGCGATTCCTATGTACCTCTTGAAATCTGTTTCCTGCTATTCGGCCTAGCTTTCAAGTCGGCCTCGTTTCCTTCCATCAACAATTTTTTGGACGATAGTTGTCCTTTATTACTCTGGCAGTTTGTGAATCGCTGTTCCCCTGAGCTTCATTTTTCAACTCGTTATTTGTGAGCTGAAGGCAAGTCCAAAATTTTGGTTCAGGACGTATACTGGTTCCCGATGGGTGGCTGAGACTTTGGTTAATTCTTCTTCCTGCCAGAAAATTAGAGTGGCATGTGCCCGTCCAAATGCCTAACAGCCACTCTCTCATTGGTTCTCCCTCTTCCCTTCCATGATCTGCCAAATTTTCAACCTGTGCGAACCTGGAGGTTAAAGGGACTGTCTCTCCAAATTGGGAGATTGATAGTAAAGCAGTTGGAAAGTCAAACCGGAGCACCACAAGTGGGACTATTCGTTGAGTTTTAGAAACCTTTTGTATTCACAGGTTGTTCATTCTCTAGGTTTCCCGTACATGTTATAGCTGTAGTAATATTCCCTTCAACGAGGAGAGTTGGGAGCAATGGAATGGGGGCCATGCATTATTGCTTGAAAGGGTCTGCATTTGCTCACCCAACCTCATCAATCCTCTCAGTCCCAAGTGTCCAGCCTTATGCCACACCCAGCTGTCATTGTAGATAGGGTCATTCCAGGTTTCATCAGAGACCGTGAAGGAATTGGAAAGAATTTCCCTGTTTTTATTGTTTTGTTTTTGAAATTCCTTTTTATAGTGGGTTTGAGCTGATTCTCGCTGCCATGTTTATGCCAGTCTAGACACACTTGATTCCCTTATGGAGACATATCAATACAGAGGTTTTAAGATTCTTCCTAGTCAGATCTATTCCTCTGTGGGAAATATGGGGTTTTGAGTCCCTTTCACTGAGGAAGGTGTAGTTCTTGTCTATTCCATAGTTGGTTTTTGGAACGGTACCTGTGCTTATATCAAACTCTGGTTTTATGCATCACCCCACCTCTCTTTCGCCCTTAAGCAGGCATAAGAGTGTTTTCTAAATGTGAGACTCTGTTCTCTTTCCTAACTCAGTTCATGTGTAGCCATGTTTACAGGATCTTCATAAGTCATATCTTATGCTAAGTTTCTTTTTCTGTGTGACTTATTTCACTTAGAATTATCGTACCTGAACCACTCACTTTGCTGCTACTGGTCTTATGATATTGATTTCATGGCTGAGGGATATTGCATTGTACATAAGTACCACAATTTTTGAACCATTTTTATATTTCCTGGGATATTTAAGGTGTACACAAGTTGAGGTTCTTGTAATCAGTGCAGCCCTAAATTTGGGGCTGGCTCTGTCTCATTGATTTTCAGTTTTCCCAAGGTATATTCCCTAGACTGGAAGTGCCCTTGGCTCTGTAGCTCTGTTGTTTACTTGTTTTAGGGCACACAATGCACTCCTCCAGTGAGGCAGTTGTCAATTTACATCCTGCCCATCAGCAGAACAAGGCTCCCTCTTCTCCAGGGCCTGTCTTGCCTTTCTGGCTTTTACACATTTTGTGGATGTCCCTTTCGACTGGTGGGAAGTGATACTTCTTTGTAGTGCCGATTTGCATTGCCCGCTTGCTTGCTTGGCTAAAAAGGGCTTATGCGTTTTCTCCTTTATATATTCAGGAGAAAACGCATACACCCTTTATGGCCAAGTGCATCATTGTCGAAGTTGTGCCCATCTTCCTGTGCTTTACAGACGATTCCTATGTACCTATTGAAATCTGTTGCCTGCTATTCTGCCTCGCTTTCAAGTCGGCCTCGTTTCCTTCCCCTCAACAGATTTTTGGATGATAGTTGTCCTTTATTAATCTGCAAGTTTGTGAATTGTTGTGCCCATGAGCTCCATTATTCAACTCTTTTTTTGTGAGCTGAATGCAAGTCCAAAATTTTGGTTCAGGAACTATACTGGTTCCCAGTTGGTGGCTGAGGTTTTGCTTAATTCTTCTTCCTGCCGGGAAATTAGAGTGACATGTGCCCGTCCAAATGCCTAACAGCTACTCTCTCATTGGTTCTCCCTCTTCCCTTCCATCCTCTGCCAAATTGGCAACCTGTGCGAACCAGGAAGTTAAAGGGGCTGTCTCTCCAAGTTGGGAGATTGATAGTAAAGCAGTTGGAAAGTCAAACCGGAGCACCATGAGAGGGACTATTCGTTGAGTTTTAGAAACCTATCATATTCACAGTGTGTCCATTTTCTAGGTTTCCCGTACATGTTATAGCTGTAGTAATATTCCCTTCAACCTGGAGAGTTGGCACCCATGGAATGGGGGCCATGCATTATTGCTTTAAAGGGTGTGTATTTGCTCACCCAATCTCAACAATCCTCTCAGTCCCAAGTGTCCAGCCTTATGCCACATCCAGCTGTCATTGTAGATAGGGTCATTCCACGTTTCATCAGAGACCCTGAAGGAATTGTAAAGAATTTCCCTGTTTTATTTTGTTTTGTTTTTGAAATTCCTTTTTATAGTGGGTTTGAGCTGATTCTCGCTGCCATGTTTATGCCAGTCTAGACACACTTGTTTCCCTAACGGAGACATATCAATACATAGGTTTTAAGATTCTTATTAGTCAGATCTATTCCTCTGCGGGAAATATGGTGTTTTGAGTCCCTTTCACTGAGGAAGGTGTAGGTCTTGTCTATTCCATTGTTGGTTTTTGGAACGGTACCTGTGCTTATATCAAACTCTGGTTTTATGCATCACCCCACCTCTCCTTCCCCCTTAAGCAGGAATAAGAGTGTTTTCTAAATGTGAGTCTCTGTTCTCTTTCCTAACTCAGTTCATGTGTAGCCATGTTTACAGGATCTCTATAATTGATATCTTATGATAAGTTTCTTTTTCTGTGTGACTTATTTCATTTAGTATCATCGTACCTGAATCCACTCATTTTGATGCTACTCGTCTTATGACCTTGATTTCATGGCTGAGGGATATTTCATTGGACGTAAGTACCACAATTTTTTGTAACATTTTTACCTTTCCTGGGAATTTAAGGTTAACACAAGATGATGTTCTTGTAAGCAGTGCAGCTCTAAATATTGGAGTGGCTGTGTCTTATTGAATTTCAGTTTTCCCAAGGTATATTCCCTAGACTGGAATTGCCCTGTGCTCTGTAGCTATGTTGTTTACTTGTTTTAGGGAAGACAATACACTACTCCAGAGAGGCAGTTGGCAATTTACATCCCGCCCATCAGCATAACAAGACTCCCTGTTCTCCATGGCCTGTCTTGCCTTCTGGATTTTACACATTTTGCAGATATCCCTTTTGACCAGTGGGAAGTGATACTACTTTGTATTGCAGATTTGCATTGCCCGCTTGCTTTGTTGTCAAAAAGGGCGTATGCGTTTTCTCCTGAATATATTCAGGAGAAAACGCATACGCCCTTTTTGGCCAAGTGCATCATTGTCGAAGTTGTGCCCCTCTTCCTGTGCTTTACAGGCGATTCCTACGTACCTCATGAAATCTGTTTCATGCTATTCTGCCTCGCTTTCAAGTCGGCCTCGTTGCCTTCCCACAACAGATTTTTGAATGATAGATGTCCTTAATTGCTCTGCCAGTTTGTGAATTGCTGTGTCCCTGAGCTCCATTTTTCAACTCGTTTTTTTGTGAGCTGAATGCAAGTCCAAAATTTTGGTTCAGGACCTATACTGGTTCCCGATTGGTGGCTGAGACTTTGGTTAATTCTTCTTCCTGCCGGGAAATTAGAGTGACATGTGCCCGTCCAAATGCCTAACAGCTACTCTCTCATTGGTTCCTCCTCTTCCCTTTCATCCTCTGCCAATTTGGCAACCTGTGAGAAGCAGGAGGTTAAAGGGGCAGTCTCTCCAAGTTGGGAGATTGACAGTAATGCAGTTGGAAATTCAAACCGGAGCACCAGGAGAGGGACTATTCGTTGAGTTTTAGAAACCTTTCGTATTCAGAGTGTGTCCATTCTCTAGGTTTCCCGTACATGTTATACCTGTAGTAATATTGCTTTCAACCAGCAGAGTTGGGACCAATGGAATGGTTGCCACTCATTATTGCTTTAAAGGGTCTGCATTTGCTCACCCAATCTCACCAATCCTCTCAGTCCCAAGTGTCCAGCCTTATGCCACATCCAGCTGTCATTGTAGATAGGGTCATTCCCGGTTTCATCAGAGACCCTGAAGGAATTGTAAGAAATTTCCCTTTTTTTTGTTTTTTTTTGAAATTCCTTTTTATAGTGGGTTTGAGCTGATTCTCACTGCCATGTTTATGCCAGTCTAGACACACTTGTTTCCCTTATGGAGACATATCAATACATAGGTATTAAGATTCTTACTTGTATGATACATTACTCTGTGGTGAATATGAGGTGTTGAGTCCCTTTCACTGAGGAAGGAGTAGGTCTTTTCTATTCCATATTTGGTTTTTGGAACGGTACATGTACTAATATCAAACTCTGGTTTTATGCATCACCCCACCTCTCCTTCCCCCTTAAGAAGGCATAAGGGTGTTTTCTAAATGTGAGACTCTCTTTTCTTTCCTAACTCAGTTCATGTGTAGCCATGTTTACAGGATCTTCATAAGTGATATCTTATGATAAGTTTCTTTTTCTGTGTGACTTATTTCACTTAGAATTATCGTACCTGAATCCACTCATTTTGCTGCTACTGGCCTTATGACATTGATTTTATGGCTCAGGGATATTCTATTATACGTAAGTACCACAATTTCCTTAACCATTTTTGTCTTTCCTGGGATATTTAAGGTGTACCCAAGTTGAGGTTTTTGTAAGCAGTGCAGCCCTCAATTTTTCTGTGGATCTGTCTTATTGATTTTCAGTTTTCCCAAGGTATATTCCCTAGATTGGAAGTGCCCTTGGCTCCGTAGCTTTGTTGTTTACTTGTTTCAGGGAACACAATGCACTCCTCCAGAGAGGCAGTTGGCAATTTACATCCCGCCCATCAGCCTAACAAGGCTCCCTGTTCTCCAGGGCCTGTCTTGCCTTTCTGGTTTTTACACATTTTGCGGATGTCCTGTTTGACCGGTGGGAAGTGATACTTCATTGTAGTGCAGATTTGCATTGCCCGCTTGCTTGCTTGTCTGAAAACGGCATATGCGTTTTCTCCTGAATATATTCACGTGAAATCCCATATGCCCTTTATGGCCATTTCCATAATTTTCGAAGTTGTGATGCTTTTCCTGTGTTTAAAGGCGATTCCAATGTACCTCTTGAAATCTGTTTCATGCCATTCTGCCTCATTTTCACTTCCGCCTCGTGGCTTTCCATCAACAGATTTTTGGAAGAGAGTAGTCCTTTATAACTCTGCAGGTTAGTGAATTGCTGTGGCCCTGAGCTCCATTTTTCAACTTGCGTTTTTGTTAGCTGACCGCAGATCCACAATTTTGCTTCTGGAACTATACTGGTTCTGGGGGGGCAGGCTGTGACTTTGGTTAATTCCTCTTCGTGACGGGAAATTAGAGTGACATGTGGCCATCCAAATGCCTACAGCTACTCTCTCTTTGGTTCTCTCTCTTTCCTTATATCCTCTGCAGAATTTGCCAACTGTGTGAACCATGAGGTTATAGGGGCTGACTCTCCAAGTTGTGAGAGTGATAGTAAAGCAGTTGGAATGTCAAACTGGAGCACAAGGAGAGAAAAAAGTAGTAGAGTTTTAGAAACTTTTCACCATAAGTCGGTTTCCATTCTCTAGGTTCCCATACATGTTATAACTGTAGTGATATTCCCTTCTACCTGGAGAGATGGGAACCATGGAATGGGTGGCAGACATTATTGCTTTAAAGGGTCGGCATTTTTTCACCCAATCTCACCAGTCCTCTCAGTCCCAAGTGACCAGTCTTATGCCACATCCATCTGTCATTGTAGATAGGGTCATTCCAGGTTTCATCAGAACCCCTGAAGGTATTGTGTAAGAATTTTACTGTTTTTATCTTTTGTTTTGAAATTCATTTTTATAGTGGGTTTGAGCTGATTCTCACTGCCATGTTTATGTCGTTCTAGACACACTTCATTCCCATATGGAGACATATCAATACATAGGTGTTAAAATTCTTACTAGTCAGATATATTTCTCTGCGGGGAATAGGGATGTTGAGTTCCGTTCACTGAGGAAGGAGTAGGGCTTGTCTCTTCTGTTTTTGGATTATGGAACATTACCTGTGCTAATATCAAACTTATGTTTTGTGCATCTCCCCACCTCTCTTTCCCCTTAAGCAAGCGTTAGAGTGTTTTCTTAATCTGAGACTCTGTTCTCTTCCCTAATTCATTTCATATGTAGCCATGTTTACATTCCCTTCATAAGTGATATCTTATGTCAGAATGCACTATGGCTCTTGTCATAATAATGCTCCATGACCCCTGTCATCACAATGCTCCACGCCCTGGTTATCACAATGCTCCATGTCCCTTGTCATCACAATTCTCCACGTCCTTGACATCACAATGCTACATGACACTTCTCATCACAATGTTTCATGCTCTTGTCATCACAATTCTCCATGCACTTGACATTGCAATGCTCCATGCACTTGTCATCACAATGCTCCATGCACTTGTCATCACAATGCTTCATGAACCCTGTCATCACAATGCTCCCTGAAACCTGTCATCACAATGCTTCATGCCCCTTGTCATTACAGTGCTCCATGATGCTCGACATCACAATTACCCAAGGTCTTCTCATCACAATGATCCACGGTTTTGCCATCACAATGCTCCATGCCTTGTCATCTCAAAGCTCAATGTCCCTTGTCCTCAAAATTCTCCATGTCCTTGTCATTACAATGCTCCATGGCACTTCACATAACAATGTTATATGCTCTTGTCATCACAATACTCCATGCACTTGTCACAGCATTGCTCCATGACCCCTGTCATAGGAAGCTGCAAGCGATTGTCATCACAATGTTTCATGACCTGGACATTAAAATTATCAATGTCCCTTGATATCACAATGCTCAATGCCCTTGTCATCACAATGCTCCTTTATTTGTCACAACAGTCCTCCATGACACTTGGCATCGCAATGCTCCATGATATTGTCATCAAACTGGAACATGACATATTTCATCACAATGCTCCCTGACAACTTTCTTCACAATAATCTATTACCTTGTTATCACAGTGCTCCATGCCCATGTCATCACAATGTGCCATGCCCACTCTTATCACAATAATCCATGAAACTTGTCAGACTAATGCTCCATGCCACTTTTCATCTCAATGCTCCATGAACGCTGTCATCACAATGCACCATGCCCATCATCATAATGCTTCATGCTATTGTCATCACAATTAAATCAAAATGCTCCATGACCTCTGTCAACACAATGCTCCAAACCCTTGTGATCACAGTGTTCCATAACTCTTGTCATCACAATGCCCCATGACGCTGGTCAGCACAATTATCCATGGTCTTCTCATCACAATGCACCATGACTTTTGTCATCACAATGCTCAATACACTTGTCATCACAATGCTCTCTGACTATTGCCGTCAGTATGCACATTGAACTCTTTCATGACAAGGCTCCATGCCTTTTTCATCACAATGATCCATGCCCTTTTCATTACAATGCTCCAAGACCCCTGTGATCACAATGTTCCTTGCACTTGTCGTCACAAATCTCCATGACGCATGTCATCAGAATGCTCCATGACATTCTCATCATAATGTTCCATGCCCTTATCATCACAATGCTCCAAGACCCATGTAATCACAATGATCCCAGCGTCTTTTCATCAGAATGCTCCATGAGACATGTCATCACAAGGTTCCATGGTCTTCACATCACAGTGCTCCAGTACCTTTTCATCACAGTGCTCCATTCCCTTGTCATCACAATGCTCCATGACCCCAGTCATCACAATACTCCATGAACATTTTCAGCCCAATGCGCCATGACACTTCTAATCACAATGATGCATGCCCTTTTCATCCCAATGCTCCATGACCCCTGTATTCACAATGCTCTGTGACGCTTGTCATCAAAGTGCTCCATGAAACCTGTCATAACAATGCTCCATGCCTTTTTCAGCAAAATGCTACATGACCTTGTCATTACGATGCTCTATGCACTTGTCATCCCAATACTCCATTACCAATGCCATCACATTCCTCCATGAACTTTGGGATCACATTGCTTCATGCCCTTGTCATCACAATGCTCCATGCTCCTTGAAATCAAATGAGCCATGACCTCTGTCATCACAATGCTCCAATCCCTTGTGATCACAGTGTTCCATAACACTTGTCATCACAACGCTCCATGATGCCTGTCATCACAATACTCCATGCCCTTTTCATCACAATGCATCATGCCATTGTCATCACAATGTGCCATTATATATGTCATCACAATGCTCACTGACACTTGTCTTCACAATACTACATGACCTGGTCATCACAATGCTCCATGACCTTGTCATCACAATGTGCCATTCCAACTGTCCTCGCAATAATCCTTGAAACTTATTAGACCAATGCTCTATGCCCTTGTCATCACAATGCTCCATGCCCTGGTTATCACAATGCTCCATGACCCCTGTCATCACAATGCTCTGTGACTCCAGTCATCACAATGCTTCATGACCTTTGTCATCACAATGGTCCATGCCCTCGTCATCAACAGACTGTGTGACCTTTTTAACCACAATGCTCCATGAACTTTTCATCACAATGCTCTTTGACCCTTGTCATCACAATGCTCTATGCCTTTATCAGCACAAGGCTCCATGACACTTGTAATCACAATGCTCCATGAACGCTCTCATCACATTGCTCCATGCCCTTCTCTTCACAAAGCTCCATGACAAATGTCATCAGAATGCTCCATGGCCTTCTCATCACAATGTTCCATGCCCTTGCCATGACAATGCTCCATTACCCCAGTCATAACAATGCTCCATGACCCCTGCCATCACGATGTTCCATGGCTTGTCATCACATAGCTCCATGACCCTTCTCATCACAATGCTCCAAGAACCCTGTAATCACAATGCTCTATGCCCTTTTTCATCACAATGATCCATGAATCCTGTCATCACAATGCACCATGCCCATCGTCCTAAGGTTTCAGGCTATTGTCATCACAATGAAATAAAAATGTTCCATGACCTCTGTCATAACAATGCTCCAAACCCTTGTGATCACAATATTCCATAACACTTGTCATCACAATGCCCCGTGACGCTCGTCATCACAATTATCAATGGATTTCTCATCGCAATGCTCCATGACGTTTGTCATCACAATGCTCAACACACTTGTCATCAAAACGCTCCCTGACACTTGTTGTCTGTTTGCTCCTTGAACCCTGTCATGACAAGGCTCCATGCCTTTGTCATAACAATGATCCATGCCCTTTTCATCACAGTGCTCCGAGACCCATGTAATTTCAATGCTCCATGCCCTTGTCATCACAAAGCTCAATGACGCATGCCATCAGAATGCTCCTTCTTCTTCTCCTCACAGTGCTTCATGCCGTAGTCATCACAATGTTCCAAGACCCCGGTAATCACAATGCTCCATGCCCTTGTCATCAAAAAACTCCATGACGCATGTCATCAGAATGCTCCATGCCCTAGTCATCACAATGCTCCAAGACCCTGTAATCACAATGCTCCATGCCCCTTTTCATCAGAATGCTCCATGAGACTTGTCATCACAAGTCTCCTGGTCTTCTCATCACAATGCTCCAGGACCTTGTTATCACCATACTCCATTCCCTTGTCAACACAATGCTCCATGACCCCTGTCATCACGATAATCCATGATCATTTTCAGCCCAATGCTCCACGACCTACTCATCACAATCCTCAATGGCCAATATAATTACAGTGCTCCATGACCACTGTCATCACAACACTCCATGACACTTGACAACGCAATGATCCTGGACTCTTGTGATCACAATGCTCCATTCCCTAGTCCTCACAATGCTCCATGAACCCGGTCATCAGAACACTCCATGAACATTTTCAGCCCAGTGCTCCATGACACCTGTCATCACAATGCTCCATGCCCTTGTCAGCAAAATGCTACATGACCTTGTCATTACAATGCTCTATGCGCTTGTCATCACAATACTCCATTTCCATTGTCATCACAATCCTCCATGAATCTTGCGATCACATTGCTTCATGCCCTTGTCATCACAATGCTCCATGCTCCTTGAAATCAAAATGATCCATGACCTCTGTCATCACAATGCTCCAAACCCTTGTGATCACTATGTTCCATAACACTGGTCATCACAACGCTCCATGATGCCTGTCATCACAATACTCCATACCCTTTTCATCATAATGGTCCATGACCTTTGTGATCACAATTCTCAATACACATGTCATCACAATGCTACCTGACACTTGTCGTCAGAATGCTCCTTGAACCCTGTCACGAAAAGGCTCCATGCATTTTCATCACAATGCCCCATGCCGTTTTCATCCCAATGCTCCATGCCATTGTCATCAAAATACTCTACAAGCTTGTCATCAGAATGCTCCATGACCCATGTCATCACAATTCTCCATGCACTTGTCAGCACAATGCTCCCTGAATCTTGTCATCACAATGCTCCAAGCCATTGTCATCACAGTGCTCCATTACCTTTGTCATCGGAATCCTCCAGGACACTTGGCATCACAATGCTCTATTCCATTGTCATCACAATGGGCCATTACATATGTCATCACAATGCTCCCTGACACCTCTCTTCACAATACTGCATGACCTCGTCATCAAAATGCTCCATGCCCCCTGACATCACAGTGTTCCATAACAACTGTCATCAAAATGTTCCATAAAACTTTTCATTAAATTGCTCCATGACCCTGTCATCAGGATGCTCCCTGCCCTTCTCATCACAATGCACAACGCCCTTGCCATCAAAATGCTCCTGACCTTTGTCATCACAAAGATCCATGACATTTGGCATCACACTGCTCCATGTCATTGTCATCACAATGCTCCATGTACCCTCTCATAACATTGCTCAATGCCCTTGTCATCACAAAGCTCCATGACACCTGTCATCACAATGCTCGATGACCTTCTAATCACAATGCTCCATGCCCTTGTCATTAAAGTCCTGCATGACCCATGTATCACAGTGTTCCGTGCCCTTGTCATCACAATGCTCCATGCCCACTCTCATCACAATAATCCATGAAACATTTCAGACCAAAGTTCCATACCCTTCTCATCACAATGCTCCATTACCCCTGTCATAACAATGCACCATGACCCCTGCCATCACAATATTCCACGGCCTAGTCATCACCAAGTTCCATGACACTTCTCATCACAATGCTCAAGACCCCTGAAATCACAATGCTACATTCGCTTGTCATCACAAAGCTCCATGACGCATGCCATCTTAATGTTCCATGGCCTTCTCATCACAATGCTCCATACCTTTGTCATCACAATGCTTCAAGACCCCTGTAATCACAATGCTCCATGCCCCATTTCATCTCAGTGCTTCATGAACCCTGTCATCACAATGAACCATGCCCATCATCATAAAGCTTCAGGCTATTTTTATCACAATTAAATCAATATTCTCCATGACCTCTGTGTTCCTAATGCTCCAAACCCTTGTGATCACACTGTTGCATAACAATTATCATCACAAAGCTCCATGACATTTGTCATCACAATGCTCGATGCCCTTCTAATCACAATGCTCCATGCCCTTGTCATTACAGTTCTGCATGACCCATGTATCACAGTGTTCCGAGCCCTTGTCATCACAATGCTCCATGCCCACTCTCATCACAATAATCCATGAAACATTTCAGACCCACGTTCCATACCCTTCTCATCACAATGCTCCATTAACCCTGTCATAACAATGCACCATGATCCCTGCCATCACAATGTTCCACGGCCTAGTTATCACAAGGTTCCATGACACTTCTCATCACAATGCTGAAGACCCCTGAAATCACAATGCTACATTCCCTTGTCATCACAAAGCTCCATGACGCATGTCATCAGAATGTTCCATGGCCTTCTCATCACAATGCTACATACCGTTGTCATCACAATGCTCCAAGACACCTGTAATCACAATGCTCCATGCCCCTTTTCATCTCAATGCTTCATGAAACCTGTCATCACAATGAACCATGCCCATCATCATAATGCTTCATGCTATTGTCATCACAATTAAATCAATATTCTCCATGACCTCTGTGATCATAATGCTCCAAACCCTTGTGATCACAATATTGCATAACACTTATCATCACAACACCCAATGACGCTCATCATCTCAATTATCCATGGTCTTCTCATCACAATGCTCCATGATCTTTGTCATCACAATGCTCAATAGACTTGTCATCACAATGCTCCCTGACCCTTGTCATCAGTATGCTCCTTGAACCCTGTCATGACAAGGCTCCATGCCTTTTTCATCACAATGATCCATGACCTTTTCATCGCAATCCCCCAGGATCCCTGTAATCACAATGCTCCATGCCCTTGTCATCACAAAACTCCATGACGCATGTCATCAGAATGCTCCATGGCCTTCTCATCACAATGCTCCATGCCCCTTTTCATCAGAATGCTCCATGAGACTTGTAATCACATGTCTCCATGGTCATCTCATCACAATGCTCCAGGACCTTGTCATCACCATGCTCCATTCCCTTGTCATCACAATGCTCCATGACCCCTGTCATCACAATAATCCATGAACATTTTCAGCCCAATTCTCTATGACCTTCTCATCACAATGCTCCATGACCAATATCATCACAATGCTCCATGACCACTGTCATCACAACACTCCATGACACCTGACAACACAATGATCCGGGACTCTTGTCATCACAATGCTCCAAGACCCCTGTAATCACAATGCTCTATGCCCCTTTTCTTCAGAATGCTCCATGAGACTTGTCATGACAAGTCTCCATGGTCATCTCATCACAATGCTCCAGGACCTTGTCATCACCATGCTCCATTCCCTTGTCATCACAATGCTCCATGACCCCTGTCATCACAATAATCCATGAACATTTTCAGCCCAATGCTCCACGACCTTCTCATCACAATGCCCCATGGCCAATATCATCACAATGCTCCATGACCACTGTCAACACAACACTCCCTGACACCTGACAACACAATGATCCGGGACTCTTCTCATCACAATGCTCCATTCCGTATTCATCACAATGCTCCATGAACCCTGTCATCACAACACTCCATGAACATTTTCATCCCAATGCTCCATGACCCTTGTCATCAAAATGATCCATGCTCTTGTCATCCCAATGCTCCATGACCCTTGTGTTTACTATGCTCCGTGAAGCTTGTCATCACAATGCTCCATGACACATGTCATCACAATGCTCGATGCCTTTGTCAGCAAAATGCTACAAGACCTTGTCATAACAGTCCTCTATGGGCTTTTCATCACAATACTCCATTTCCATTGTCATCACAATATTCCATGAACCTTGGGATCACATTGCTTCATGCCCTTGTCATCACAATGCTCCATGCTCCTTGAAGTCAAAATGATACAAACCTCTGTCATCACAATGCTCCAAACCCTTGTGATCACAATGTACCATAACACTTGTCATCACAACGCTGCATTATGCCTGTCATCACAATCCTCCATGCCCTTTTCATTACAAAGCTCCATGACCTTTGTCACCACAATTCTCAATACACTTGTCATCACAATGCTCCCTGACACTTGTCATCAGAATGCTCCTTGAACACTGTCACGAAAAGGCTCCATGCCTTTTTCATCACAATGCCCCATGCCATTTTCTTCACAATGCTCCATGCCATTGTCATCAAAATACTCCACAAGCTTGTCATCAGAATGCTCCATGACACTTGTCATCACAATTCTCCATGCACTTGTCAGCACAATGCTCCCTGACCCTTGTCATCACAATGCTCCAAGCCATTGTCATCACAATGCTCCATTACCTTTGTCATCAGAATCCTCCCTGACACTTGGCATCACAATGCTCCATGCCATCCTCATTACAATGGGCCATTATATATGTGATCACAATGCTCCCTGACACCTGTCTTCACAATACGGCATGAACTGGTCATCACAATGCTCCATGCCCTTGTCATCACAGTGTGCCATTCCAACTGTCATTGCAATACTCCATGAAAGTTATTAGACCAATGTTCCATGCCCTTGTCATCACAATGCTCCATGCCCTTGTTATCACAATGCTCCATGACCCCTGTCATCACAATGCTCCGTGACTCCAGTCATCACAATGCTTCATGACCTTTGTCATCCCAATGGTCCATGCCCTCGTCATCAACAGTCTCTGTGACCATTTTAACCACAATGGTCCATGAAATTTTCATCACAATGCTCTTTGACCCTTGTCATCACAATGCTCTATGCCTTTCTCAGCACAATGCTCCATGACCCTTGTCAGCACAAAGCACCATGCGCTTGTCAGCACAATGCTCCTTGACACATGTCATTACAATGCACCATGCGCTTGTCATCACAGTGCTCCACAATCTTGTCATCACAATTCCCCATAAAATTTGTCATCACAATGCTCTGTGACTCCAGTCATCACAATGCTTCATAACGTTTGTCATCACAATGGTCCATGCCCTCGTCATCACAAGGCTCTGTGACATTTGTAACCACAATGCTCCATGAACTTTTCATCACAATTCTCTGTGACCCTTGTCATCACAATGCTCCATGTCTTTGTCAGAACAATGCTCCATGACCATTGTCATCACAATGTTCCACGTGTATTTCATCACAACTGTCCATAACCGTTTCATTACAATGCTCCGTAAACCTTGTAATCACAATGGTCCATGCACTTCTCATCAAAATGCGCTCTCACCAGAGATATCACAGTGTTCCATCACTAGTCATCACAATACTCCCTCACCCCTGAAATCACAATGTTCCATGACCCTCTCATCACACTGCTACATCCCCTTATCATCAAAATGTTCCATGACCCCGCCATCAAAATGTTCCATAACCCGTGTCATCAAAATGCTCCATGACCCTTTCCATCCCAAAGCTCCAAGACGCCTGACATCACAATATTCTATAACCCCTGCCATCAAAATATTCCTTTACACTTTTTATCAAATTGCTGCATCACCGTGTAATCAAAATGCTCCCTGCCCTTCTCTTCACAATGCACCATGACTTGTCATCACAAAGCTCCTTGACCCTTGGCATCACAATGCTCAATGTCATTGTAATCACAATGCTCCATGAACCATCTCATAACATTGCTCAATGCCCTTGTCATCACAAAGCTCCATGACACCTGTCATCACAATGCTCGATGCCCTTCTCATCACAATTCTCCATGCCCTTGTCATTACAGTCCTGCATGACACATGTATCACAGTGTTCCGTGCCCTTGTCATCACAATACTCCATGCCCACTCTCAT
Organism: Mesoplodon densirostris; assembly: GCF_025265405.1. Taxonomy (NCBI): domain Eukaryota; kingdom Metazoa; phylum Chordata; class Mammalia; order Artiodactyla; family Ziphiidae; genus Mesoplodon; species Mesoplodon densirostris. The sequence continues at coordinate 6,509,538 of NW_026778195.1, read as the reverse complement.
CACAATAATCCATGAAACATTTCAGAGCAGAGTTCCATACCCTTCTCATCACAATGCTCCATTACCCCTGTCATAACAATGCACCATGACCCCTGCCATCACAATGTTCCACGGCCTAGTCATCACAAGGTTCCATGACACTTCTCCTCACAATGCTCAAAACCCATGAAATCACAATGCTCCATGCCCTTCTCATCACAAAGCTCCATGACGCATGTCATCAGAATTTTCCATGGCCTTCTCATCACAGTGCTCCATTCCCTTGTCATCACAATGCTGCAAGACCCTTGTAATCACAATGCTCCATGCCCGATTTCATCTCAATGCTCCATGAACCCTGTCATCACAATGCACCATGCCCATCATCATAATTCTTCAGGCTATTGTCATCACAGTGAAATCAATATTCTCCATGACCTCTGTCAACATAATGCTCTAAACCCATGTGATCACAATGTTGCATAACACTTATCATCGCAACACACCATGACGCTCATCATCACAATTTTCCATGGTCTTCTCATCACAATGCTCCATGCCTTTGTCAGCAAAATGCTACATGACCTTGTCATTACAATGCTCTACGCACTTGTCATCACAATCCTCCATTTCCATTGTCATCACAATCCTCCATGGATTTTGGGATCACATTGCTTCATGCCCTTGTCATCACAATGCTCCAAACCCTTGTGATCACAATGTTCCATAACACTTGTCATCACAACGCTCCATGATGCATGTCATCACATTACTCCATGCCCTTTTCATCACAATGCTCCGTGACATTTGTCACCACAATTCTCAATACACTTGTCATCACAATGCTCCCTGACACTTGTCATTAGGATGCTCCTTGAACCCTGTCACAAAAAGGCTCCATGCCTTTTTCATCACAATGCCCCATGCAATTTTCATCACAATGCTCTATGCCATTGTCATCAAAATACTCCACAAGCTTGTCATCAGAATGCTCCATGACACTTGTCATCACAATTCTCCATGCACTTGTCAGCACAATGCTCCCTGACCCTTGTCATCACAATGCTCCAAGCCATTGTCATCACAATGCTCCATTACCTTTGTCATCAGAATCCTCCCTGACACTTGGCATCACAATGCTCCATGCCATCCTCATCACAATGGGCCATTACATGTGTGATCACAATGCTCCCTGACACCTGTCTTCACAATACGGCATGACCTGGTCATCACAATGCTCCATGCCCTTGTCATCACAGTGTGCCATTCCAACTCTCATCGCAATACTCCATGAAAGATATTAGTCCAATGTTCCATGCCCTTGTCATCACAATGCTCCATGCCCTTGTTATCACAATGCTCCATGACCCCTGTCATCACAATGCTCCGTGACTCCAGTCATGACAATGCTTCATGACCTTTGTCATCCCAATGGTCCATGCCCTTGTCATCAACAGTCTCTGTGACGTTTTTAACCACAATGCTCCATGAACTTTTCATCACAATGCTTTTTGACCCTTGTCATCACAATGCTCTATGCCTTACTCAGCACAGTGCTCCATGACGCTTGTCACCACAATGCTCCATGCGCTTGTCAGCCCAATGCTCCATGACACATGTCATCACAATGCACCATGCGCTTGTCATCACAGTGCTCCACAACATTGTCATCACAATGCTCCATAAAATTTGTCATCACAATGCTCCATGCACTTCTCATCAAAATGCTCTCTCACCACTGATATCACAATGCTACATCACTATTTGTCACAATACTCCCTCACCCCTGTCATCACAATGTTCCATGACTCCTGTCATCACAATGCTACATGCACTTATCATCACAATGTTCGATGACACCTGAAATCACAATGTTCCATAACACCTGTCATCAAAATGTTCCATGACACTTTTCATCAAATTGCTCCATGACCCTGTCATCAGAATGCTCCCTGCCCTTCTCATCACAATGCACAACGTCCTTGCCATCAAAATGCTCCATGACCTTTTTCATCACAAAGATCCATGACCCTTGGCATCACAATGCTCCATGTCATTGTCATCACAATGCTCCATGAACGCTCTCATCACATTGCTCCATGCCCTTGTCTTCACATAGCTCCATGACACATGTCATCAGAATGCTCCATGGCCTTCTCATCACAATGCTCCATTCCCTTGCCATCACAATGCTCCATTACCCCTGTCATAACAATGCTCCATGACCCCTGCCATCACGATGTTCCATGGCCTTGTCTTCACAAGGCTCTATGACCCTTCTCATCACAATGCTCCAGTAACACTGTAATCACAATGCTCTATGCCCCATTTCCTCTCAATGATCCATGAACCCTGTCATCAAAATGCACCATGCCCATCATCATAATGCTTCATGCTATTGTCATAACAACGAAAACAAATTGTTCCATGACCTCTGTCATAACAATGCTCCAAACCCTTGTGATCACAATATTCCATAACACTTGTCATCACAATGCCCCATGAGGCTCGTCATCACAATTATCCATGGTCTTCTCATCACAATTCTGCATGACCTTCGTCATCACAATACTCAATACACATGTCATCAACATGCTCCCTGACACTTGTTGTCTGTATGCTCCTTGAACCCTGTCATGACAAGGCTCCATGACTTTTTCATCACAGTGATCCATGCCCTTTTCATCACAGTGCTCCAAGTCCCATTAATCACAGTGGTCCATGCCATTGTCATCACAAAACTCAATGACGCATGCCATCAGAATGCTACTTGGTCTTCTCCTCACAATGCTCCATGCCATTGTCTTCACAATGTTCCAAGACCCCTGTAATCACAATGCTCCATTCCCCTTTTAATCAGTATGCTCCATGAGACTTGTCATCTCAAGGCTCCATGGTTTTGTCATCACAATGCTCCAGGACCTTGTCATCACAATGCTTCACGACATTGTCATCAAAATTTTCAATGGCCCTTGTCATCATAATGCTCCAAACCTTAATCATCACAATGCTCCATTATATTTGTCATCACAATCCTCCATTACATTTGGTATCACAAAGCTCCATGCCATTGTCATCGCCATGGACCATGACATAAGTCATCACAATGCTCCCTGACACCTGTCTTCACAATACTCCATGACCTTATCATCACAATGCTCCATGCCCTTGTCATCACAATGCACCATGCCCACTCTCATCACAATAATCTATGAAACTTGTCAGACCAATGCTCCATGCCACTGTCATCACAATGCTCCATGCCCTTGTCATCACAATGCTCCATGACCCCTGTCATCACAATGCTCCGTGACTCCAGTCATCACAATGCTTCATAACGTTTGTCATCACAATGGTCCATGCCCGCGTCATCACAAGGCTCTGTGACCTTTGTAACCACAATGCTCCATGAATTTTTCATCACAATTCTCTGAGAAACTTGTCATCACAATGCTCCATGCCTTTGTCAGAACAATGCTCCATGACCATTGTCATCACAATGTGCCACGCACATTTCATCACAACGTTCCAAACCTTGTCATTGCAATGCTCCATAAACCTTGTAATCACAGTGGTCCATGCACTTCTCATCAAAATGCTCTCTCACCAGAGATGTCACAATGTTCCATCACTAGTCATCACAAGACACCCTCATCCTTGTAATCACAATGTTCCATGACACTGTCATCACAATGCTACATCCCCTTATCATCACAATGTTCCATGACCCCTGCCAGCACAATGTTCCATAAGCCCTGTCATCAAAATGCTCCATGACCCTTTCCATCCCAAAGCTCCAAGACCCATGACATCACAATGTTCTATAACCCCTGCCATCAAAATGTTCCATTACACTTTTTATCAAATTGCTGCATGACCCGGTCATCAAAATGTTCCCTGCCCTTCTCATCAAAATGCTCCATGACTTGTCATCACAAAGCTCCAAGACCCTTGGCATCACAATGTTCCATGTCATTGTCATCACAATGCTCCATGAAACCTCTCATCACATTGCTCCATGCACTTGTCATCACACAGCTCCGTGACACTTGTCATCACAATGCTCGATGCCTTTCTCATCACAATGCTCCATGCCCTTGTCATTACAGTCCTGCATGACACATGTATCACAGTGTTCCGTGCCCTTGTCATCACAATGCTCCATGCCCACTCTCATCACAATAATCCATGAAACATTTCAGACCAAATTTCCATACCCTTCTCATCACAATGCTCCATTACCCCTGTCATAACAATGCACCATGACACCTGCTATCACAATGATCCACGGCCTAGTCATCACAAGGTTCCATGATAATTCTCATCACAATGCTCAAGACCACTAATATCACAATGCTCCATGCCCTTGTCATCACAAAGCTCCATGACGCATGTCATCATAATGTTCCATGGCCTTCTCCTCACAATGCTCCATGCCCTTGTCATCACAATGCTCCAAGACACTTGTCATCACAATGCTCCATGCCCCTTTTCATCTCAATGCTCCATGAACCCTGTCATCACAATGCACCATGCCCATCATCATAATGCTTCAGGCTATTGTCATCACAATGAAATCAATATTCTGCATGACCTCTGTCATCATAATGCTCCAAACCCTTGTGATCACAATGCTGCATAACACGTATCATCACAACACCCCATGACGCTCATCATCACAATTATCCATGGTCTTCTCATCACAATGCTCCATGATCTTTGTCATCATAATGCTCAATACACTTGTCATCACAATGCTCCCTGACCCTTGTCGTCAGTATGCTCCTTGAACCCTGTCATGACAAGTTTCCATGCATTTTTCATCACAATGATCCATGACCATTTCATCACAATGCTCCAAGGTCCCTGTAATCACAATGCTGCATGCCCTTTTCATCACAAAACTCCATGACGCATGTCATCAGAATGCTCCATGGCCTTCTCATCACAATGCTCTATGCCCTAGTCATAACAATGCTCCAAGACCCCTGTAATCACAATGCTCCATGCCCCTTTTCATCAGAATGCTCCATGAGACTTGCCATCACAAGTCTCCATGGTCTTCTCATCACAATGTTCCAGGACCTTGACATCACCATGATCCATTCCCTTGTCATCACAATGCTCCATGACCCCTGTCATCACAATAATCCATGAACATTTTCAGCCCAATGCTCCACGACCTTCTCATCACAATGCTCCATTGCCAATATCATCACAATGTTCCATGACCACTGTCATCACAACAATCCATGACACCTGACCACACAATGATCCAGGACTCTTGTCATCACAATGCTCCATTAACTTGTCGTCACAATGCTACATGACAACTGTCATCACAACTCTCCATGAACATTTTCAGCGCAGTGCTCCATGACCCTGTCATCACAATGATCAATGCCCTTGTCATCCCAATGCTCCATGACCCCTGTATTCACAATGCTCCTTGACGCTTGTCATCACAGTGCTCCATGACACATGTCATCACAATGCTCCATGCCTTTGTCAGCAAAATGCTACATGACATTGTCATTACAATGCTCTATGCACTTGTCATCACAATACTCCATTTCCATTGTCATCACAATCCTCCATGAACTTTGGGATCACATTGCTTCATGCCCTTCTCATCACAATGCTCCATTCTCCTTGAAATCCAAATGATCCATGACCTCTGTCATCACAATGCTCCAAACCCTTGTGATCACAATGTTCCATAACACTTGTCATCACAACGCTCCATGATGCCTGTCATCACAATACTCCATGCCCTTTTCATCACAATGCTCCATGACCTTTGTCACCACAATTCTCAATACACTTGTCATCACAATGCTCCCTGACACTTGTCATCAGAATGCTCCTTAAAACCTGTCACGAAAAGGCTCCATGCCTTTTTCATCACAATGCCCCATGCCATTTTCATCACAATGCTCCATGCCATTGTCATCAAAATACTCCACAAGCTTGTCCTCAGAATGCTCCATGACCCTTGTCATCACAATTCTCCATGCACTTGTCAGCACAATGCTCCCTGACCCTTGTCATCACAATGCTGCAAGCCATTGTCATCACAGTGCTCCAATACCTTTGTCATCAGAATCCTCCCTGACACTTGGCATCACAATGCTCCATGCCATCCTCATCACAATGGGCCATTACATATGTGATCACAATGCTCCCTGACACCTGTCTTCACAATACGGCATGACCTTGTCATCACAATGCTCCATGCCCTTGTCATCACAGTGTGCCATTCCAACTCTCATCACAATACTCCATGAAAGTTATTAGACCAATGTTCCATGCCCTTGTCATCACAATGCTCCATGCCCTTGTTATCACAATGCTCCATGACCCCTATCATCACAATGCTCCGTGACTCCAGTCATCACAATGCTTCATGACCTTTGTCATCACAATGGTCCATGCCCTCGTCATCAACAGTCTCTGTGACCTTTGTAACCACAATGCTCCATGAACTTTTCATCACAATGCTCTTTGACCCTTGTCATCACAATGCTCTATGCCTTTCTCAGCACAATGCTCCATGACCCTTGTCATCACAATGCTCCATGCGCTTGTCAGCACAATGCTCCATGACACATGTCATCACAATGCACCATGCGCTTGTCATCACAGTGCTCCACAACATTGTCATCACAATGCTCCATAAAATTTGTCATCACAATGCTCCATGCACTTCTCATCAAAATGCTCTCTCACCACTGATATCACAATGCTACATCACTATTTGTCACAATACTCCCTCACCCCTGTCATCACAATGTTCCATGACTCCTGTCATCACAGTGCTACATGCACTTATCATCACAATGTTCGATGATCCCTGAAATCACAATGTTCCATAACACCTGTCATCAAAATGTTCCATGACACTTTTCATCAAATTGCTCCATGACCCTGTCATCAGAATGCTCCCTGCCCTTCTCATCACAATGCACAACGCCCTTGCCATCACAATGCTCCATGACCTTTGTCATCACAAAGATCCATGACGCTTGGCATCACAATGCTCCATGTCATTGTCATCACAATGCTCCTTGAACGCTCTCATCACATTGCTCCATGCCCTTGTCTTCACATAGCTCCATGACACATCTCATCAGAATGCTCCATGGCCTTATCATCACAATGATCCAAGCCCTTGCCATCACAATGCTCCATTACCCCTGTCATAACAATGCTCCATGATCCCTGCCATCACGATGTTCCATGGCCTTGTCATCACAAAGCTCCTTGACCCTTCTCATCACAATGCTCCAAAAACACTGTAATCACAATGCTCTATGCCCCTTTTCATCTCAATGATCCATGAACCCTTTCATCACAATGCACTATGCCCATCATCATAATGCTTCATGCTATTGTCATCACAACGAAATCAAAATGTTCCATGACCTCTGTCATAACAACGCTCCAAGCCCTTGTGATCACAATATTCCATAACACTTGTCATCACAATGCCCCAGGATGCTCGTCATCACAATTATCCATGGTCATCTCATCACAATGCTCCATGACCTTCGTCATCGCAATGCTCAATACACTTGTCATCACCATGCTCCCTGACACTTGTTGTCTGTATGCTCCTTGAACCCTGTCATGACAAGGCTCCATGCCTTTTTCATCACAATGATCCATGCCCTTTTCATCACAATTCTCCAAGTCCCATGTAATCACAATGGTCCATGCCATTGTCATCACAAAGCTCAATGACGCATGCCATCAGAATGCTCCTTGGTCTTCTCCTCACAATGCTCCCTGCCCTTGTCTTCACAATGTTCCAAGACCCCTGTAATCACAATGCTCCATTCCCCTTTTAATCAGTATGCTCCATGAGACTTGTCATCACAAGGCTCCTTCGTTTTTTCATCACAATTCTCCAGGACCTTGTCATCACAATGCTTCACGACCTTGTCATCAAAATTTCCAATGTCCCTTGTCATCATAAGGCACCAAACCCTAATCCTCACAATGCTCCATTATATTTGTCATCACAATCCTCCATTACATTTGGTATCACAAAGCTCCATGCCATTGTCATCGCCATGGACCATGACATAAGTCATCACAATGCTCCCTGACACCTGTCTTCACAATACGCCATGACCTTATCATCACAATGCTCCATGCCCTTGTCATCACAATGCACCATGCCCACTCTCATCACAATAATCTATGAAATTGTCAGACCAATGCTCCATGCCACTGTCATCACAATGCTCCATGCCCTTGTCATCACAATGCTCCATGACCCCTGTCATCACAATGCTCCGTGACTCCACTCATCACAATGCTTCATAACGTTTGTCATCACAATGGTCCATGCCCGCGTCATCACAAGACTCTGTGACCTTTGTAACCACCATGCTCCATGAACTTTTCATCACAATTCTCTGAGAAACTTGTCATCACAATGCTCCATGTCTTTGTCAGAACAATGCTCCATGACCATTGTCATCAGAATGTGCCACGCACATTTCATCACAACGTTCCAAACCTTGTCATTGCAATGCTCCATAAACCTTGTAATCACAATGGTCCATGCACTTCTCATCAAAATGCTCTCTCACCAGAGATGTCACAATGTTCCATCACTAGTCATCACAATACACCCTCATCCTTGTAATCACAATGTTCCATGACCCTGTCATCACAATGCTACATCCCCTTATCATCACAATGTTCCATGACCCCTGCCAGCACAATGTTCCATAAGCCCTGTCATCAAAATGCTCCATGACCCTTTCCATCCCAAAGCTCCAAGACCCCTGACATCACAATGTTCTATAACCCCTGCCATCAAAATGTTCCATTACACTTTTTATCAAATTGCTGCATGACCCGGTCATCAAAATGCTCCCTGCCCTTCTCATCAAAATGCTCCATGACTTGTCATCACAAAGCTCCAAGACCCTTGGCATCACAATGCTACATGTCATTGTCATCACAATGCTCCATGAACCCTCTCATCACATTGCTCCATGCCCTTGTCATCACACAGCTCCATGACACTTGTCATCACAATGCTCGATGCCCTTCTCATCACAATGCTCCATGCCCTTGTCATTACAGTCCTGCATGACACATGTATCACAGTGTTCCGTGCCCTTGTCATCACAATGCTCCATGCCCACTCTCATCACAATAATCCATGAAACATTTCAGACCAAAGTCCCATACCCTTCTCATCACAATGCTCCATTACCCCTGTCATAACAATGCACCATGACACCTGCTATCACAATGATCCACGGCCTAGTCATCACAAGGTTCCATGATAATTCTCATCACAATGCTCAAGACCCCTGATATCACAATGCTCCATGCCCTTGTCATCACAAAGCTCCATGACACATGTCATCATAATGTTCCATGGCCTTCTCATCACAATGCTCCATGCCCTTGTCATCACAATGCTCCAAGACCCTTGTCATCACAATGCTCCATGCCCCTTTTCATCTCAATGCTCCATGAACCCTGTCATCACAATGCACCATGCCCATCATCATAATGCTTCAGGCTATTGTCATCACAATGAAATCAATATTCTGCATGACCTCTGTCATCATAATGCTCCAAACCCTTGTGATCACAATGCTGCATAACACGTATCATCACAACACCCCATGACGCTCATCATCACAATTATCCATGGTCTTCTCATCACAATGCTCCCTGCCCTTGTCTTCACAATGTTCCAAGACCCCTGTAATCACAATGCTCCATTCCCCTTTTAATCAGTATGCTCCATGAGACTTGTCATCACAAGGCTCCATGGTTTTTTCATCACAATGCTCCAGGACATTGTCATCACAATGCTTCACGACCTTGTCATCAAAATTTTCAATGGCCCTTGTCATCATAATGCTCCAAACCATAATCATCACAATGCTCCATTATATTTGTCATCACAATCCTCCATTACATTTGGTATCACAAAGCTCCATGCCATTGTCATCGCCATGGACCATGACATAAGTCATCACAATGCTCCCAGACACCTGTCTTCACAATACTCCATGACCTTATCATCACAATGCTCCATGCCCTTGTCATCACAATGCACCATGCCCACTCTCATCACAATAATCTATGAAATTGTCAGACCAATGCTCCATGCCACTGTCATCACAATGCTCCATGCCCTTGTCATCACAATGCTCCATGACCCCTGTCATCACAATGCTCCGTGACTCCAGTCATCACAATGCTTCATAACGTTTGTCATCACAATGGTCCATGCCCGCGTCATCACAAGGCTCTGTGACTTATGTAACCTCAATGCTCCATGAACTTTTCATCACAATTCTCTGAGAAACTTGTCATCACAATGCTCCATGTCTTTGTCAGAACAATGCTCCATGACCATTGTCATCACAATGTGCCACGCACATTTCATCACAACCTTCCAATCCTTGTCATTGCAATGCTCCATAAACCTTGTAATCACAATGGTCCATGCACTTCTCATCAAAATGCTCTCTCACCACTGATATCACAATGCTACATCACTATTTGTCACAATACTCCCTCACCCCTGTCATCACAATGTTCCATGACTCCTGTCTTCACAATGCTACATGCACTTATCATCACAATGTTCGATGACCACTGAAATCACAATGTTCCATAACACCTGTCATCAAAATGTTCCATGACACTTTTCATCAAATTGCTCCATGACCCTGTCATCAGAATGCTCCCTGCCCTTCTCATCACAGTGCACAACGCCCTTGCCATCAAAATGCTCCATGACCTTTTTCATCACAAAGATCCATGACCCTTGGCATCACAATGCTCCATGTCATTTTCATCACCATGCTCCATGAATGCTCTCATCACATTGCTCCATGCCCTTGTCTTCACATAGCTCCATGACACATGTCATCAGAATGCTCCATGGCCTTCTCATCACAATGCTCCATTCCCTTGCCATCACAATGCTCCATTACCCCTGTCATAACAATGCTCCATGACCCCTGCCATCACGATGTTCCATGGCCTTGTCATCACAAGGCTCTATGACCCTTCTCATCACAATGCTCCAGTAACACTGTAATCACAATGCTCTATGCCTCTTTTCCTCTCAATGATCCATGAACCCTGTTATCAAAATGCACCATGCCCATCATCATAATGCTTCATGCTATTGTCATAACAACGAAATCAAAATGTTCCATGACCTCTGTCATAACAATGCTCCAAACCCTTGTGATCACAATATTCCATAACACTTGTCATCACAATGCCCCATGAGGATCGTCATCACAATTATCCATGGTCTTCTCATCACAATGCTCCATGACCTTCGTCATCACAATGCTCAATACATATGTCATCAACATGCTCCCTGACACTTGTTGTCTGTATGCTCCTTGAACCCTGTCATGACAAGGCTCCATGCCTTTTTCATCACAGTGATCCATGCCCTTTTCATCACAGTGCTCCAAGTCCCATGTAATCACAGTGGTCCATGCCATTGTCATCACAAAGCTCAATGACGCATGCCATCAGAATGCTCCTTGGTCTTCTCCTCACAATGCTCCATGCCCTTGTCTTCACAATGTTCCAAGACCCCTGTAATCACAATGCTCCATTCCCCTTTTAATCAGTATGCTCCATGAGACTTGTCATCACAAGGCTCCATGGTTTTGTCATAACAATGCTCCATGACCATTGTCATCACAGTATGCCACATGCATTTCATCACAACTGTCCACAACCTTGTCATTGCAATGCTCCATAAACCTTGTAATCACAATGGTCCATGCACTTCTCATCAAAATGCTCTCTCACCAGAGATATCACAATGTTCCATCACTAGTCATCACAATACTCCCTCACCCCTGGAATCACAATGATCCATGACCCTGTCATCACAATGCTACATCCACTTATTATCACAATGTTCCATGACCCCTGCCATCAAAATGTTCCATAAGCCCTGTCATCAAAATGCTCCATGACCCTTTCCATCCCAAAGCTCCAAGACCCCTGCCATCACAATGTTCTATAACCCCTGCCATCTAAATGTTCCATTACACTTTTTATCAAATTGCTGCAGGACCCGGTCATCAAAATGCTCCCTGCCATTCTCATCAAAATGCTCCATGACTTGCCATCAAAAAGCTCCAAGACACTTGGCATCACAATGCTCCATGTCATTGTCATCACAATGGTCCATGTACCCTCTCATCACATTGCTCCATGCCCTTGTCATCACAAAGCTCCATGACATTTGTCATCACAATGCTCAATAGACTTGTCATCACAATTCTCCCTGACCCTTGTCATCAGTATGCTCCTTGAACCATGTCATGACAAGTTTCCATGCATTTTTCATCACAATGATCCATGACCATTTCATCACAATGCTCCAAGGTCCCTGTAATCACAATGCTCCATGCCCTTGTCTTCACAAAACTCAATGACGCATGTCATCAGAATGCTCCATGGCCTTCTCATCACAATGCTCTATGCCCTAGTCATAACAATGCTCCAAGACCCCTGTAATCACAATGCTCCATGCCCCTTTTCATCAGAATGCTCCATGAGACTTGCCATCACATGTCTCCATGGTCTTCTCATCACAATGTTCCAGGACCTTGACATCACCATGATCCATTCCCTTGTCATCACAATGCTCCATGACCCCTGTCATCACAATAATCCATGAACATTTTCAGCCCAATGCTCCACGACCTTCTCATCACAATGCTCCATTGCCAATATCATCACAATGCTCCATGACCACTGTCATCACAACACTCCATGACACCTGACAACACAATGATCCAGGACTCTTGTCATCACAATGCTCCATTCCCTTGTCGTCACAATGCTACATGACACCTGTCATCACAACTCTCCATGAACATTTTCAGCCCAGTGCTCCATGACCCTTGTCATCACAATGATCCATGCCCTTGTCATCCCAATGCTCCATGACCCCTGTATTCACAATGCTCCTTGACGCTTGTCATCACAGTGCTCCATGACACATGTCATCACAATGCTCCATGCCTTTGTCAGCAAAATGCTACATGACCTTGTCATTACAATGCTCTATGCACTTGTCATCACAATACTCCATTTCCATTGCCATCACAATCCTCCATGAACTTTGGGATCATATTGCTTCATGCCCTTGTCATCACAATGCTCCATGCTCCTTGAAATCAAAATGATCCATGAGCTCTGTCATCACAATGCTCCAAAGTCTTGTGATCACAATGTTCCATAACACTTGTCATCACAACGCTCCATGATGCCTGTCATCACAATACCCCATGCCCTTTTCATCACAATGCTCCATGACATTTGTCACCACAATTCTCAATACACTTGTCATCAAAATGCTCCCTGACACTTGTCATCAGAATGCTCCTTGAACCCTGTCACGAAAAGGCTCCATGCCTTTTTCATCACAATGCCCCATGCCATTTTCATCACAATGCTCCATGCCATTGTCATCAAAATACTCCACAAGCTTGTCATCAGAATGCTCCATGACCCTTGTCATCACAATTCTCCATGCACTTGTCAGCACAATGCTCCCTGACCCTTGTCATCACAATGCTGCAAGCCATTGTCATCACAATGCTCCAATACCTTTGTCATCAGAATCCTCCCTGACACTTGGCATCACAATGCTCATGCCATCCTCATCACAATGGGCCATTACATATGTGATCACAATGCTCCCTGACACCTGTCTTCACAATACGGCATGACCTGGTCATCACAATGCTCCATGCCCTTGTCATCACAGTGTGCCATTCCAACTCTCATCGCAATACTCCATGAAAGTTATTAGACCAATGTTCCATGCCCTTGTCATCACAATGCTCCATGCCCTTGTTATCACAATGCTCCATGACCCCTATCATCACAATGATCCGTGACTCCAGTCATCACAATGCTTCATGACCTTTGTCATCACAATGGTCCATGCCCTCGTCATCAACAGTCTCTGTGACCTTTGTAACCACAATGCTCCATGAACTTTTCATCACAATGCTCTTTGACCCTTGTCATCACAATGCTCTATGCCTTTCTCAGCACAATGCTCCATGACCCTTGTCATCACAATGCTCCATGCGCTTGTCAGCACAATGCTCCATGACACATGTCATCACAATGCACCATGCGCTTGTCATCACAGTGCTCCACAACATTGTCATCACAATGCTCCATAAAATTTGTCATCACAATGCTCCATGCACTTCTCATCAAAATGCTCTCTCACCACTGATATCACAATGCTACATCACTATTTGTCACAATACTCCCTCACCCCTGTCATCACAATGTTCCATGACTCCTGTCATCACAGTGCTACATGCACTTATCATCACAATGTTCGATGATCCCTGAAATCACAATGTTCCATAACACCTGTCATCAAAATGTTCCATGACACTTTTCATCAAATTGCTCCATGACCCTGTCATCAGAATGCTCCCTGCCCTTCTCATCACAATGCACAACGCCCTTGCCATCACAATGCTCCATGACCTTTGTCATCACAAAGATCCATGACCCTTGGCATCACAATGCTCCATGTCATTGTCATCACAATGCTCCTTGAACGCTCTCATCACATTGCTCCATGCCCTTGTCTTCACATAGCTCCATGACACATGTCATCAGAATGCTCCATGGCCTTCTCAACACAATGATCCAAGCCCTTGCCATCACAATGCTCCATTACCACTGTCATAACAATGCTCCATGTTCCCTGCCATCACGATGTTCCATGGCCTTGTCATCACAAAGCTCCTTGACCCTTCTCATCACAATGCTCCAAAAATACTGTAATCACAATGCTCTATGCCCCTTTTCATCTCAATGATCCATGAACCCTGTCATCACAATGCACTATGCCCATCATCATAATGCTTCATGCTATTGTCATCACAACGAAATCAAAATGTTCCATGACCTCTGTCATAACAATGCTCCAAACCCTTGTGATCACAATATTCCATAACACTTGTCATCACAATGCCCCAGGATGCTCGTCATCACAATTATCCATGGTCATCTCATCACAATGCTCCATGACCTTCGTCATCGCAATACTCAATACACTTGTCATCACCATGCTCCCTGACACTTGTTGTCTGTATGCTCCTTGAACCCTGTCATGACAAGGCTCCATGCCTTTTTCCTCACAATGATCCATGCCCTTTTCATCACAATTCTCCACGTCCCATGTAATCACAATGGTCCATGCCATTGTCATCACAAAGCTCAATGACGCATGCCATCAGAATGCTCCTTGGTCTTCTCCTCACAATGCTCCCTGCCCTTGTCTTCACAATGTTCCAAGACCCCTGTAATCACAATGCTCCATTCCCCTTTTAATCAGTATGCTCCATGAGACTTGTCATCACAAGGCTCCATCGTTTTTTCATCACAATGCTCCAGGACCTTGTCATCACTATGCTTCACGACCTTGTCATCAAAATTTTCAATGGCCCTTGTCATCATAATGCTCCAAACCCTAATCCTCACAATGCTCCATTATATTTGTCATCACAATCCTCCATTACATTTGGTATCACAAAGCTCCATGCCATTGTCATCGCCATGGACCATGACATAAGTCATCACAATGCTCCCAGACACCTGTCTTCACAATACTCCATGACCTTATCATCACAATGCTCCATGCCCTTGTCATCACAATGCACCATGCCCACTCTCATCACAATAATCTATGACATTGTGAGACCAATGCTCCATGCCACTGTCATCACAATGCTCCATGCCCTTGTCATCACAATGCTCCATGACCCCTGTCATCACAATGCTCCGTGACTCCAGTCATCACAATGCTTCATAACGTTTGTCATCACAATGGTCCATGCCCGCGTCATCACAAGTCTCTGTGACCTTTGTAACCACAATGCTCCATGAACTTTTCATCACAATTCTCTGAGAAACTTGTCATCACAATGCTCCATGTCTTTGTCAGAACAATGCTCCATGACCATTGTCATCAGAATGTGCCACGCACATTTCATCACAACGTTCCAAACCTTGTCATTGCAATGCTCCATAAA
The DNA here is from genome assembly GCF_025265405.1 of Mesoplodon densirostris. Taxonomy (NCBI): domain Eukaryota; kingdom Metazoa; phylum Chordata; class Mammalia; order Artiodactyla; family Ziphiidae; genus Mesoplodon; species Mesoplodon densirostris. The sequence continues at coordinate 6,493,459 of NW_026778195.1, read as the reverse complement.
CCTTGTAATCACAATGGTCCATGCACTTCTCATCAAAATGCTCTCTCACCAGAGATGTCACAATGTTCCATCACTAGTCATCACAATACACCCTCATCCTTGTAATCACAATGTTCCATGACCCTGTCATCACAATGCTACATCCCCTTATCATCACAATGTTCCATGACCCCTGCCAGCACAATGTTCCATAAGCCCTGTCATCAAAATGCTCCATGACCCTTTCCATCCCAAAGCTCCAAGACCCCTGACATCACAATGTTCTATAACCCCTGCCATCAAAATGTTCCATTACACTTTTTATCAAATTGCTGCATGACCCGGTCATCAAAATGCTCCCTGCCCTTCTCATCAAAATGCTCCATGACTTGTCATCACAAAGCTCCAAGACCCTTGGCATCACAATGCTACATGTCATTGTCATCACAATGCTCCATGAACCCTCTCATCACATTGCTCCATGCCCTTGTCATCACACAGCTCCATGACACTTGTCATCACAATGCTCGATGCCCTTCTCATCACAATGCTCCATGCCCTTGTCATTACAGTCCTGCATGACACATGTATCACAGTGTTCCGTGCCCTTGTCATCACAATGCTCCATGCCCACTCTCATCACAATAATCCATGAAACATTTCAGACCAAAGTTCCATACCCTTCTCATCACAATGCTCCATTACCCCTGTCATAACAATGCACCATGACACCTGCTATCACAATGATCCACGGCCTAGTCATCACAAGGTTCCATGATAATTCTCATCAAAATGCTCAAGACCCCTGATATCACAATGCTCCATGCCCTTGTCATCACAAAGCTCCATGACGCATGTCATCATAATGTTCCATGGCCTTCTCCTCACAATGCTCCATGCCCTTGTCATCACAATGCTCCAAGACCCTTGTCATCACAATGCTCCATGCCCCTTTTTATCTCAATGCTCCATGAACCCTGTCATCACAATGCACCATGCCCATCATCATAATGCTTCAGGCTATTGTCATCACAATGAAATCAATATTCTGCATGACCTCTGTCATCATAATGCTCCAAACCCTTGTGATCACAATGCTGCATAACACGTATCATCACAACACCCCATGACGCTCATCATCACAATTATCCATGGTCTTCTCATCACAATGCTCCATGATCTTTGTCATCATAATGCTCAATACACTTGTCATCACAATGCTCCCTGACCCTTGTCGTCAGTATGCTCCTTGAACCCTGTCATGACAAGTTTCCATGCATTTTTCATCACAATGATCCATGACCATTTCATCACAATGCTCCAAGGTCCCTGTAATCACAATGCTGCATGCCCTTTTCATCACAAAACTCCATGACGCATGTCATCAGAATGCTCCATGGACTTCTCATCACAATGCTCTATGCCCTAGTCATAACAATGCTCCAAGACCCCTGTAATCACAATGCTCCATGCCCCTTTTCATCAGAATGCTCCATGAGACTTACCATCACAAGTCTCCATGGTCTTCTCATCACAATGTTCCAGGACCTTGACAACACCATGATCCATTCCCTTGTCATCACAATGCTCCATGACCCCTGTCATCACAATAATCCATGAACATTTTCAGCCCAATGCTCCACGACCTTCTCATCACAATGCTCCATTGCCAATATCATCACAATGCTCCATGACCACTGTCATCACAACAATCCATGACACCTGACCACAAAATGATCCAGGACTCTTGTCATCACAATGCTCCATTCCCTTGTCGTCACAATGCTACATGACACCTGTCATCACAACTCTCCATGAACATTTTCAGCGCAGTGCTCCATGACCCTGGTCATCACAATGATCAATGCCCTTGTCATCCCAATGCTCCATGACCCCTGTATTCACAATGCTCCTTGACGCTTGTCATCACAGTGCTCCATGACACATGTCATCACAATGCTCCATGCCTTTGTCAGCAAAATGCTACATGACCTTGTCATTACAATGCTCTATGCACTTGTCATCACAATACTCCATTTCCATTGTCATCACAATCCTCCATGAACTTTGGGATCACATTGCTTCATGCCCTTGTCATCACAATGCTCCATTCTCCTTGAAATCCAAATGATCCATGACCTCTGTCATCACAATGCTCCAAACCCTTGTGATCACAATGTTCCATAACACTTGTCATTACAACGCTCCATGATGACTGTCATCACAATACTCCATGCCCTTTTCATCACAATGCTCCATGACCTTTGTCACCACAATTCTCAATACACTTGTCATCACAATGCTCCCTGACACTTGTCATCAGAATGCTCCTTGAACCCTGTCACGAAAAGGCTCCATGCCTTTTTCATCACAATGCCCCATGCCATTTTCATCACAATGCTCCATGCCATTGTCATCAAAATACTCCACAAACTTGTCATCAGAATGCTCCATGACCCTTGTCATCACAATTCTCCATGCACTTGTCAGCACAATGCTCCCTGACCCTTGTCATCACAATGCTGCAAGCCATTGTCATCACAGTGCTCCAATACCTTTGTCATCAGAATCCTCCCTGACACTTGGCATCACTATGCTCCATGCCATCCTCATCACAATGGGCCATTACATATGTGATCACAATGCTCCCTGACACCTGTCTTCACAATACGGCATGACCTGGTCATCACAATGCTCCATGCCCTTGTCATCACAGTGTGCCATTCCAACTCTCATCGCAATAATCCATGAAAGTTATTAGACCAATGTTCCATGCCCTTGTCATCACAATGCTCCATGCCCTTGTTATCACAATGCTCCATGACCCCTATCATCACAATGCTCCGTGAATCCAGTCATCACAATGCTTCATGACCTTTGTCATCACAATGGTCCATGCCCTCGTCATCAACAGTCTCTGTGACCTTTGTAACCACAATGCTCCATGAACTTTTCATCACAATGCTCTTTGACCCTTGTCATCACAATGCTCTATGCCTTTCTCAGCACAATGCTCCATGACCCTTGTCATTACAATGCTCCATGCGCTTGTCAGCACAATGCTCCATGACACATGTCATCACAATGCACCATGCGCTTGTCATCACAGTGCTCCACAACATTGTCATCACAATGCTCCATAAAATTTGTCATCACAATGCTCCATGCACTTCTCATCAAAATGCTCTCTCACCACTGATATCACAATGCTACATCACTATTTGTCACAATACTCCCTCACCCCTGTCATCACAATGTTCCATGACTCCTGTCATCACAGTGCTACATGCACTTATCATCACAATGTTCGATGATCCCTGAAATCACACTGTTCCATAACACCTGTCATCAAAATGTTCCATGACACTTTTCATCAAATTGCTCCATGACCCTGTCATCAGAATGCTCCCTGCCCTTCTCATCACAATGCACAACGCCCTTGCCACCACAATGCTCCATGACCTTTGTCATCACAAAGATCCATGACCCTTGGCATCACAATGCTCCATGTCATTGTCATCACAATGCTCCTTGAACGCTCTCATCACATTGCTCCATGCCCTTGTCTTCACATAGCTCCATGACACATGTCATCAGAATGCTCCATGGCCTTCTCATCACAATGCTCCAAGCCCTTGCCATCACAATGCTCCATTACCCCTGTCATAACAATGCTCCATGACCCCTGCCATCACGATGTTCCATGGCCTTGTCATCACAAAGCTCCTTGACCCTTCTCATCACAATGCTCCAAAAACACTGTAATCACAATGCTCTATGCCCCTTTTCATCTCAATGATCCATGAACCCTGTCATCACAATGCACTATGCCCATCATCATAATGCTTCATGCTATTGTCATCACAACGAAATCAAAATGTTCCATGACCTCTGTCATAACAATGCTCCAAACCCTTGTGATCACAATATTCCATAACACTTGTCATCACAATGCCCCAGGATGCTCGTCATCACAATTATCCATGGTCTTCTCATCACAATGCTCCATGACCTTCGTCATCGCAATGCTCAATACACTTGTCATCAACATGCTCCCTGACACTTGTTGTGTGTATGCTCCTTGAACCCTGTCATGACAAGGCTCCATGCCTTATTCCTCACAATGATCCATGCCCTTTTCATCACAATTCTCCAAGTCCCATGTAATCACAATGGTCCATGCCATTGTCATCACAAAGCTCAATGACGCATGCCATCAGAATGCTCCTTGGTCTTCTCCTCACAATGCTCCCTGCCCTTGTCTTCACAATGTTCCAAGACCCCTGTAATCACAATGCTCCATTCCCCTTTTAATCAGTATGCTCCATGAGACTTGTCATCACAAGGCTCCATGGTTTTTTCATCACAATGCTCCAGGACATTGTCATCACAATGCTTCACGACCTTGTCATCAAAATTTTCAATGGCCCTTGTCATCATAATGCTCCAAACCATAATCATCACAATGCTCCATTATATTTGTCATCACAATCCTCCATTACATTTGGTATCACAAAGCTCCATGCCATTGTCATCGCCATGGACCATGACATAAGTCATCACAATGCTCCCAGACACCTGTCTTCACAATACTCCATGACCTTATCATCACAATGCTCCATGCCCTTGTCATCACAATGCACCATGCCCACTCTCATCACAATAATCTATGAAATTGTCAGACCAATGCTCCATGCCACTGTCATCACAATGCTCCATGCCCTTGTCATCACAATGCTCCATGACCCCTGTCATCACAATGCTCCGTGACTCCAGTCATCACAATGCTTCATAACGTTTGTCATCACAATGGTCCATGCCCGCGTCATCACAAGGCTCTGTGACTTTTGTAACCACAATGCTCCATGAACTTTTCATCACAATTCTCTGAGAAACTTGTCATCACAATGCTCCATGTCTTTGTCAGAACAATGCTCCATGACCATTGTCATCACAATGTGCCACGCACATTTCATCACAACCTTCCAATCCTTGTCATTGCAATGCTCCATAAACCTTGTAATCACAATGGTCCATGCACTTCTCATCAAAATGCTCTCTCACCACTGATATCACAATGCTACATCACTATTTGTCACAATACTCCCTCACCCCTGTCATCACAATGTTCCATGACTCCTGTCTTCACAATGCTACATGCACTTATCATCACAATGTTCGATGACCACTGAAATCACAATGTTCCATAACACCTGTCATCAAAATGTTCCATGACACTTTTCATCAAATTGCTCCATGACCCTGTCATCAGAATGCTCCCTGCCCTTCTCATCACAGTGCACAACGCCCTTGCCATCAAAATGCTCCATGACCTTTTTCATCACAAAGATCCATGACCCTTGGCATCACAATGCTCCATGTCATTTTCATCACCATGCTCCATGAATGCTCTCATCACATTGCTCCATGCCCTTGTCTTCACATAGCTCCATGACACATGTCATCAGAATGCTCCATGGCCTTCTCATCACAATGCTCCATTCCCTTGCCATCACAATGCTCCATTACCCCTGTCATAAAAATGCTCCATGACCCTTTCCATCCCAAAGCTCCAAGACCCCTGCCATCACAATGTTCTATAACCCCTGCCATCTAAATGTTCCATTACACTTTTTATCAAATTGCTGCAGGACCCGGTCATCAAAATGCTCCCTGCCATTCTCATCAAAATGCTCCATGACTTGCCATCAAAAAGCTCCAAGACACTTGGCATCACAATGCTCCATGTCATTGTCATCACAATGGTCCATGTACCCTCTCATCACATTGCTCCATGCCCTTGTCATCACAAAGCTCCATGACATTTGTCATCACAATGCTCAATAGACTTGTCATCACAATTCTCCCTGACCCTTGTCATCAGTATGCTCCTTGAACCATGTCATGACAAGTTTCCATGCATTTTTCATCACAATGATCCATGACCATTTCATCACAATGCTCCAAGGTCCCTGTAATCACAATGCTCCATGCCCTTGTCTTCACAAAACTCAATGACGCATGTCATCAGAATGCTCCATGGCCTTCTCATCACAATGCTCTATGCCCTAGTCATAACAATGCTCCAAGACCCCTGTAATCACAATGCTCCATGCCCCTTTTCATCAGAATGCTCCATGAGACTTGCCATCACATGTCTCCATGGTCTTCTCATCACAATGTTCCAGGACCTTGACATCACCATGATCCATTCCCTTGTCATCACAATGCTCCATGACCCCTGTCATCACAATAATCCATGAACATTTTCAGCCCAATGCTCCACGACCTTCTCATCACAATGCTCCATTGCCAATATCATCACAATGCTCCATGACCACTGTCATCACAACACTCCATGACACCTGACAACACAATGATCCAGGACTCTTGTCATCACAATGCTCCATTCCCTTGTCGTCACAATGCTACATGACACCTGTCATCACAACTCTCCATGAACATTTTCAGCCCAGTGCTCCATGACCCTTGTCATCACAATGATCCATGCCCTTGTCATCCCAATGCTCCATGACCCCTGTATTCACAATGCTCCTTGACGCTTGTCATCACAGTGCTCCATGACACATGTCATCACAATGCTCCATGCCTTTGTCAGCAAAATGCTACATGACCTTGTCATTACAATGCTCTATGCACTTGTCATCACAATACTCCATTTCCATTGCCATCACAATCCTCCATGAACTTTGGGATCATATTGCTTCATGCCCTTGTCATCACAATGCTCCATGCTCCTTGAAATCAAAATGATCCATGAGCTCTGTCATCACAATGCTCCAAAGTCTTGTGATCACAATGTTCCATAACACTTGTCATCACAACGCTCCATGATGCCTGTCATCACAATACCCCATGCCCTTTTCATCACAATGCTCCATGACATTTGTCACCACAATTCTCAATACACTTGTCATCAAAATGCTCCCTGACACTTGTCATCAGAATGCTCCTTGAACCCTGTCACGAAAAGGCTCAATGCCTTTTTCATCACAATGCCCCATGCCATTTTCATCACAATGCTCCATGCCATTGTCATCAAAATACTCCACAAGCTTGTCATCAGAATGCTCCATGACCCTTGTCATCACAATTCTCCATGCACTTGTCAGCACAATGCTCCCTGACCCTTGTCATCACAATGCTGCAAGCCATTGTCATCACAATGCTCCAATACCTTTGTCATCAGAATCCTCCCTGACACTTGGCATCACAGTGCTCATGCCATCCTCATCACAATGGGCCATTACATATGTGATCACAATGCTCCCTGACACCTGTCTTCACAATACGGCATGACCTGGTCATCACAATGCTCCATGCCCTTGTCATCACAGTGTGCCATTCCAACTCTCATCGCAATACTCCATGAAAGTTATTAGACCAATGTTCCATGCCCTTGTCATCACAATGCTCCATGCCCTTGTTATCACAATGCTCCATGACCCCTATCATCACAATGCTCCGTGAATCCAGTCATCACAATGCTTCATGACCTTTGTCATCACAATGGTCCATGCCCTCGTCATCAACAGTCTCTGTGACCTTTGTAACCACAATGCTCCATGAACTTTTCATCACAATGCTCTTTGACCCTTGTCATCACAATGCTCTATGCCTTTCTCAGCACAATGCTCCATGACACATGTCATCACAATGCACCATGCGCTTGTCATCACAGTGCTCCACAACATTGTCATCACAATGCTCCATAAAATTTGTCATCACAATGCTCCATGCACTTCTCATCAAAATGCTCTCTCACCACTGATATCACAATGCTACATCACTATTTGTCACAATACTCCCTCACCCCTGTCATCACAATGTTCCATGACTCCTGTCATCACAGTGCTACATGCACTTATCATCACAATGTTCGATGATCCCTGAAATCACACTGTTCCATAACACCTGTCATCAAAATGTTCCATGACACTTTTCATCAAATTGCTCCATGACCCTGTCATCAGAATGCTCCCTGCCCTTCTCATCACAATGCACAACGCCCTTGCCACCACAATGCTCCATGACCTTTGTCATCACAAAGATCCATGACCCTTGGCATCACAATGCTCCATGTCATTGTCATCACAATGCTCCTTGAACGCTCTCATCACATTGCTCCATGCCCTTGTCTTCACATAGCTCCATGACACATGTCATCAGAATGCTCCATGGCCTTCTCAACACAATGATCCAAGCCCTTGCCATCACAATGCTCCATTACCACTGTCATAACAATGCTCCATGTTCCCTGCCATCACGATGTTCCATGGCCTTGTCATCACAAAGCTCCTTGACCCTTCTCATCACAATGCTCCAAAAATACTGTAATCACAATGCTCTATGCCCCTTTTCATCTCAATGATCCATGAACCCTGTCATCACAATGCACTATGCCCATCATCATAATGCTTCATGCTATTGTCATCACAACGAAATCAAAATGTTCCATGACCTCTGTCATAACAATGCTCCAAACCCTTGTGATCACAATATTCCATAACACTTGTCATCACAATGCCCCAGGATGCTCGTCATCACAATTATCCATGGTCATCTCATCACAATGCTCCATGACCTTCGTCATCGCAATACTCAATACACTTGTCATCACCATGCTCCCTGACACTTGTTGTCTGTATGCTCCTTGAACCCTGTCATGACAAGGCTCCATGCCTTTTTCCTCACAATGATCCATGCCCTTTTCATCACAATTCTCCACGTCCCATGTAATCACAATGGTCCATGCCATTGTCATCACAAAGCTCAATGACGCATGCCATCAGAATGCTCCTTGGTCTTCTCCTCACAATGCTCCCTGCCCTTGTCTTCACAATGTTCCAAGACCCCTGTAATCACAATGCTCCATTCCCCTTTTAATCAGTATGCTCCATGAGACTTGTCATCACAAGGCTCCATCGTTTTTTCATCACAATGCTCCAGGACCTTGTCATCACTATGCTTCACGACCTTGTCATCAAAATTTTCAATGGCCCTTGTCATCATAATGCTCCAAACCCTAATCCTCACAATGCTCCATTATATTTGTCATCACAATCCTCCATTACATTTGGTATCACAAAGCTCCATGCCATTGTCATCGCCATGGACCATGACATAAGTCATCACAATGCTCCCAGACACCTGTCTTCACAATACTCCATGACCTTATCATCACAATGCTCCATGCCCTTGTCATCACAATGCACTATGCCCACTCTCATCACAATAATCTATGACATTGTGAGACCAATGCTCCATGCCACTGTCATCACAATGCTCCATGCCCTTGTCATCACAATGCTCCATGACCCCTGTCATCACAATGCTCCGTGACTCCAGTCATCACAATGCTTCATAACGTTTGTCATCACAATGGTCCATGCCCGCGTCATCACAAGTCTCTGTGACCTTTGTAACCACAATGCTCCATGAACTTTTCATCACAATTCTCTGAGAAACTTGTCATCACAATGCTCCATGTCTTTGTCAGAACAATGCTCCATGACCATTGTCATCAGAATGTGCCACGCACATTTCATCACAACGTTCCAAACCTTGTCATTGCAATGCTCCATAAACCTTGTAATCACAATGGTCCATGCACTTCTCATCAAAATGCTCTCTCACCAGAGATGTCACAATGTTCCATCACTAGTCATCACAATACACCCTCATCCTTGTAATCACAATGTTCCATGACCCTGTCATCACAATGCTACATCCCCTTATCATCACAATGTTCCATGACCCCTGCCAGCACAATGTTCCATAAGCCCTGTCATCAAAATGCTCCATGACCCTTTCCATCCCAAAGCTCCAAGACCCCTGACATCACAATGTTCTATAACCCCTGCCATCAAAATGTTCCATTACACTTTTTATCAAATTGCTGCATGACCCGGTCATCAAAATGCTCCCTGCCCTTCTCATCAAAATGCTCCATGACTTGTCATCACAAAGCTCCAAGACCCTTGGCATCACAATGCTACATGTCATTGTCATCACAATGCTCCATGAACCCTCTCATCACATTGCTCCATGCCCTTGTCATCACACAGCTCCATGACACTTGTCATCACAATGCTCGATGCCCTTCTCATCACAATGCTCCATGCCCTTGTCATTACAGTCCTGCATGACACATGTATCACAGTGTTCCGTGCCCTTGTCATCACAATGCTCCATGCCCACTCTCATCACAATAATCCATGAAACATTTCAGACCAAAGTTCCATACCCTTCTCATCACAATGCTCCATTACCCCTGTCATAACAATGCACCATGACACCTGCTATCACAATGATCCACGGCCTAGTCATCACAAGGTTCCATGATAATTCTCATCAAAATGCTCAAGACCCCTGATATCACAATGCTCCATGCCCTTGTCATCACAAAGCTCCATGACGCATGTCATCATAATGTTCCATGGCCTTCTCCTCACAATGCTCCATGCCCTTGTCATCACAATGCTCCAAGACCCTTGTCATCACAATGCTCCATGCCCCTTTTTATCTCAATGCTCCATGAACCCTGTCATCACCATGCACCATGCCCATCATCATAATGCTTCAGGCTATTGTCATCACAATGAAATCAATATTCTGCATGACCTCTGTCATCATAATGCTCCAAACCCTTGTGATCACAATGCTGCATAACACGTATCATCACAACACCCCATGACGCTCATCATCACAATTATCCATGGTCTTCTCATCACAATGCTCCATGATCTTTGTCATCATAATGCTCAATACACTTGTCATCACAATGCTCCCTGACCCTTGTCGTCAGTATGCTCCTTGAACCCTGTCATGACAAGTTTCCATGCATTTTTCATCACAATGATCCATGACCATTTCATCACAATGCTCCAAGGTCCCTGTAATCACAATGCTGCATGCCCTTTTCATCACAAAACTCCATGACGCATGTCATCAGAATGCTCCATGGACTTCTCATCACAATGCTCTATGCCCTAGTCATAACAATGCTCCAAGACCCCTGTAATCACAATGCTCCATGCCCCTTTTCATCAGAATGCTCCATGAGACTTACCATCACAAGTCTCCATGGTCTTCTCATCACAATGTTCCAGGACCTTGACAACACCATGATCCATTCCCTTGTCATCACAATGCTCCATGACCCCTGTCATCACAATAATCCATGAACATTTTCAGCCCAATGCTCCACGACCTTCTCATCACAATGCTCCATTGCCAATATCATCACAATGCTCCATGACCACTGTCATCACAACAATCCATGACACCTGACCACAAAATGATCCAGGACTCTTGTCATCACAATGCTCCATTCCCTTGTCGTCACAATGCTACATGACACCTGTCATCACAACTCTCCATGAACATTTTCAGCGCAGTGCTCCATGACCCTGGTCATCACAATGATCAATGCCCTTGTCATCCCAATGCTCCATGACCCCTGTATTCACAATGCTCCTTGACGCTTGTCATCACAGTGCTCCATGACACATGTCATCACAATGCTCCATGCCTTTGTCAGCAAAATGCTACATGACCTTGTCATTACAATGCTCTATGCACTTGTCATCACAATACTCCATTTCCATTGTCATCACAATCCTCCATGAACTTTGGGATCACATTGCTTCATGCCCTTGTCATCACAATGCTCCATTCTCCTTGAAATCCAAATGATCCATGACCTCTGTCATCACAATGCTCCAAACCCTTGTGATCACAATGTTCCATAACACTTGTCATTACAACGCTCCATGATGACTGTCATCACAATACTCCATGCCCTTTTCATCACAATGCTCCATGACCTTTGTCACCACAATTCTCAATACACTTGTCATCACAATGCTCCCTGACACTTGTCATCAGAATGCTCCTTGAACCCTGTCACGAAAAGGCTCCATGCCTTTTTCATCACAATGCCCCATGCCATTTTCATCACAATGCTCCATGCCATTGTCATCAAAATACTCCACAATCTTGTCATCAGAATGCTCCATGACCCTTGTCATCACAATTCTCCATGCACTTGTCAGCACAATGCTCCCTGACCCTTGTCATCACAATGCTGCAAGCCATTGTCATCACAGTGCTCCAATACCTTTGTCATCAGAATCCTCCCTGACACTTGGCATCACTATGCTCCATGCCATCCTCATCACAATGGGCCATTACATATGTGATCACAATGCTCCCTGACACCTGTCTTCACAATACGGCATGACCTGGTCATCACAATGCTCCATGCCCTTGTCATCACAGTGTGCCATTCCAACTCTCATCGCAATACTCCATGAAAGTTATTAGACCAATGTTCCATGCCCTTGTCATCACAATGCTCCATGCCCTTGTTATCACAATGCTCCATGACCCCTATCATCACAATGCTCCGTGAATCCAGTCATCACAATGCTTCATGACCTTTGTCATCACAATGGTCCATGCCCTCGTCATCAACAGTCTCTGTGACCTTTGTAACCACAATGCTCCATGAACTTTTCATCACAATGCTCTTTGACCCTTGTCATCACAATGCTCTATGCCTTTCTCAGCACAATGCTCCATGACCCTTGTCATCACAATGCTCCATGCGCTTGTCAGCACAATGCTCCATGACACATGTCATCACAATGCACCATGCGCTTGTCATCACAGTGCTCCACAACATTGTCATCACAATGCTCCATAAAATTTGTCATCACAATGCTCCATGCACTTCTCATCAAAATGCTCTCTCACCACTGATATCACAATGCTACATCACTATTTGTCACAATACTCCCTCACCCCTGTCATCACAATGTTCCATGACTCCTGTCATCACAGTGCTACATGCACTTATCATCACAATGTTCGATGATCCCTGAAATCACACTGTTCCATAACACCTGTCATCAAAATGTTCCATGACACTTTTCATCAAATTGCTCCATGACCCTGTCATCAGAATGCTCCCTGCCCTTCTCATCACAATGCACAACGCCCTTGCCACCACAATGCTCCATGACCTTTGTCATCACAAAGATCCATGACCCTTGGCATCACAATGCTCCATGTCATTGTCATCACAATGCTCCTTGAACGCTCTCATCACATTGCTCCATGCCCTTGTCTTCACATAGCTCCATGACACATGTCATCAGAATGCTCCATGGCCTTCTCATCACAATGCTCCAAGCCCTTGCCATCACAATGCTCCATTACCCCTGTCATAACAATGCTCCATGACCCCTGCCATCACGATGTTCCATGGCCTTGTCATCACAAAGCTCCTTGACCCTTCTCATCACAATGCTCCAAAAACACTGTAATCACAATGCTCTATGCCCCTTTTCATCTCAATGATCCATGAACCCTGTCATCACAATGCACTATGCCCATCATCATAATGCTTCATGCTATTGTCATCACAACGAAATCAAAATGTTCCATGACCTCTGTCATAACAATGCTCCAAACCCTTGTGATCACAATATTCCATAACACTTGTCATCACAATGCCCCAGGATGCTCGTCATCACAATTATCCATGGTCTTCTCATCACAATGCTCCATGACCTTCGTCATCGCAATGCTCAATACACTTGTCATCAACATGCTCCCTGACACTTGTTGTGTGTATGCTCCTTGAACCCTGTCATGACAAGGCTCCATGCCTTATTCCTCACAATGATCCATGCCCTTTTCATCACAATTCTCCAAGTCCCATGTAATCACAATGGTCCATGCCATTGTCATCACAAAGCTCAATGACGCATGCCATCAGAATGCTCCTTGGTCTTCTCCTCACAATGCTCCCTGCCCTTGTCTTCACAATGTTCCAAGACCCCTGTAATCACAATGCTCCATTCCCCTTTTAATCAGTATGCTCCATGAGACTTGTCATCACAAGGCTCCATGGTTTTTTCATCACAATGCTCCAGGACATTGTCATCACAATGCTTCACGACCTTGTCATCAAAATTTTCAATGGCCCTTGTCATCATAATGCTCCAAACCATAATCATCACAATGCTCCATTATATTTGTCATCACAATCCTCCATTACATTTGGTATCACAAAGCTCCATGCCATTGTCATCGCCATGGACCATGACATAAGTCATCACAATGCTCCCAGACACCTGTCTTCACAATACTCCATGACCTTATCATCACAATGCTCCATGCCCTTGTCATCACAATGCACCATGCCCACTCTCATCACAATAATCTATGAAATTGTCAGACCAATGCTCCATGCCACTGTCATCACAATGCTCCATGCCCTTGTCATCACAATGCTCCATGACCCCTGTCATCACAATGCTCCGTGACTCCAGTCATCACAATGCTTCATAACGTTTGTCATCACAATGGTCCATGCCCGCGTCATCACAAGGCTCTGTGACTTTTGTAACCACAATGCTCCATGAACTTTTCATCACAATTCTCTGAGAAACTTGTCATCACAATGCTCCATGTCTTTGTCAGAACAATGCTCCATGACCATTGTCATCACAATGTGCCACGCACATTTCATCACAACCTTCCAATCCTTGTCATTGCAATGCTCCATAAACCTTGTAATCACAATGGTCCATGCACTTCTCATCAAAATGCTCTCTCACCACTGATATCACAATGCTACATCACTATTTGTCACAATACTCCCTCACCCCTGTCATCACAATGTTCCATGACTCCTGTCTTCACAATGCTACATGCACTTATCATCACAATGTTCGATGACCACTGAAATCACAATGTTCCATAACACCTGTCATCAAAATGTTCCATGACACTTTTCATCAAATTGCTCCATGACCCTGTCATCAGAATGCTCCCTGCCCTTCTCATCACAGTGCACAACGCCCTTGCCATCAAAATGCTCCATGACCTTTTTCATCACAAAGATCCATGACCCTTGGCATCACAATGCTCCATGTCATTTTCATCACCATGCTCCATGAATGCTCTCATCACATTGCTCCATGCCCTTGTCTTCACATAGCTCCATGACACATGTCATCAGAATGCTCCATGGCCTTCTCATCACAATGCTCCATTCCCTTGCCATCACAATGCTCCATTACCCCTGTCATAAAAATGCTCCATGACCCTTTCCATCCCAAAGCTCCAAGACCCCTGCCATCACAATGTTCTATAACCCCTGCCATCTAAATGTTCCATTACACTTTTTATCAAATTGCTGCAGGACCCGGTCATCAAAATGCTCCCTGCCATTCTCATCAAAATGCTCCATGACTTGCCATCAAAAAGCTCCAAGACACTTGGCATCACAATGCTCCATGTCATTGTCATCACAATGGTCCATGTACCCTCTCATCACATTGCTCCATGCCCTTGTCATCACAAAGCTCCATGACATTTGTCATCACAATGCTCAATAGACTTGTCATCACAATTCTCCCTGACCCTTGTCATCAGTATGCTCCTTGAACCATGTCATGACAAGTTTCCATGCATTTTTCATCACAATGATCCATGACCATTTCATCACAATGCTCCAAGGTCCCTGTAATCACAATGCTCCATGCCCTTGTCTTCACAAAACTCAATGACGCATGTCATCAGAATGCTCCATGGCCTTCTCATCACAATGCTCTATGCCCTAGTCATAACAATGCTCCAAGACCCCTGTAATCACAATGCTCCATGCCCCTTTTCATCAGAATGCTCCATGAGACTTGCCATCACATGTCTCCATGGTCTTCTCATCACAATGTTCCAGGACCTTGACATCACCATGATCCATTCCCTTGTCATCACAATGCTCCATGACCCCTGTCATCACAATAATCCATGAACATTTTCAGCCCAATGCTCCACGACCTTCTCATCACAATGCTCCATTGCCAATATCATCACAATGCTCCATGACCACTGTCATCACAACACTCCATGACACCTGACAACACAATGATCCAGGACTCTTGTCATCACAATGCTCCATTCCCTTGTCGTCACAATGCTCCATGACACCTGTCATCACAACTCTCCATGAACATTTTCAGCCCAGTGCTCCATGACCCTTGTCATCACAATGATCCATGCCCTTGTCATCCCAATGCTCCATGACCCCTGTATTCACAATGCTCCTTGACGCTTGTCATCACAGTGCTCCATGACACATGTCATCACAATGCTCCATGCCTTTGTCAGCAAAATTCTACATGACCTTGTCATTACAATGCTCTATGCACTTGTCATCACAATACTCCATTTCCATTGCCATCACAATCCTCCATGAACTTTGGGATCATATTGCTTCATGCCCTTGTCATCACAATGCTCCATGCTCCTTGAAATCAAAATGATCCATGAGCTCTGTCATCACAATGCTCCAAAGTCTTGTGATCACAATGTTCCATAACACTTGTCATCACAACGCTCCATGATGCCTGTCATCACAATACCCCATGCCCTTTTCATCACAATGCTCCATGACATTTGTCACCACAATTCTCAATACACTTGTCATCAAAATGCTCCCTGACACTTGTCGTCAGAATGCTCCTTGAACCCTGTCACGAAAAGGCTCCATGCCTTTTTCATCACAATGCCCCATGCCATTTTCATCACAATGCTCCATGCCATTGTCATCAAAATACTCCACAAGCTTGTCATCAGAATGCTCCATGACCCTTGTCATCACAATTCTCCATGCACTTGTCAGCACAATGCTCCCTGACCCTTGTCATCACAATGCTGCAAGCCATTGTCATCACAATGCTCCAATACCTTTGTCATCAGAATCCTCCCTGACACTTGGCATCACAATGCTCATGCCATCCTCATCACAATGGGCCATTACATATGTGATCACAATGCTCCCTGACACCTGTCTTCACAATACGGCATGACCTGGTCATCACAATGCTCCATGCCCTTGTCATCACAGTGTGCCATTCCAACTCTCATCGCAATACTCCATGAAAGTTATTAGACCAATGTTCCATGCCCTTGTCATCACAATGCTCCATGCCCTTGTTATCACAATGCTCCATGACCCCTATCATCACAATGATCCGTGACTCCAGTCATCACAATGCTTCATGACCTTTGTCATCACAATGGTCCATGCCCTCGTCATCAACAGTCTCTGTGACCTTTGTAACCACAATGCTCCATGAACTTTTCATCACAATGCTCTTTGACCCTTGTCATCACAATGCTCTATGCCTTTCTCAGCACAATGCTCCATGACCCTTGTCATCACAATGCTCCATGCGCTTGTCAGCACAATGCTCCATGACACATGTCATCACAATGCACCATGCGCTTGTCATCACAGTGCTCCACAACATTGTCATCACAATGCTCCATAAAATTTGTCATCACAATGCTCCATGCACTTCTCATCAAAATGCTCTCTCACCACTGATATCACAATGCTACATCACTATTTGTCACAATACTCCCTCACCCCTGTCATCACAATGTTCCATGACTCCTGTCATCACAGTGCTACATGCACTTATCATCACAATGTTCGATGATCCCTGAAATCACAATGTTCCATAACACCTGTCATCAAAATGTTCCATGACACTTTTCATCAAATTGCTCCATGACCCTGTCATCAGAATGCTCCCTGCCCTTCTCATCACAATGCACAACGCCCTTGCCATCACAATGCTCCATGACCTTTTTCATCACAAAGATCCATGACCCTTGGCATCACAATGCTCCATGTCATTGTCATCACAATGCTCCTTGAACGCTCTCATCACATTGCTCCATGCCCTTGTCTTCACATAGCTCCATGACACATGTCATCAGAATGCTCCATGGCCTTCTCAACACAATGATCCAAGCCCTTGCCATCACAATGCTCCATTACCACTGTCATAACAATGCTCCATGTTCCCTGCCATCACGATGTTCCATGGCCTTGTCATCACAAAGCTCCTTGACCCTTCTCATCACAATGCTCCAAAAATACTGTAATCACAATGCTCTATGCCCCTTTTCATCTCAATGATCCATGAACCCTGTCATCACAATGCACTATGCCCATCATCATAATGCTTCATGCTATTGTCATCACAACGAAATCAAAATGTTCCATGACCTCTGTCATAACAATGCTCCAAACCCTTGTGATCACAATATTCCATAACACTTGTCATCACAATGCCCCAGGATGCTCGTCATCACAATTATCCATGGTCATCTCATCACAATGCTCCATGACCTTCGTCATCGCAATACTCAATACACTTGTCATCACCATGCTCCCTGACACTTGTTGTCTGTATGCTCCTTGAACCCTGTCATGACAAGGCTCCATGCCTTTTTCCTCACAATGATCCATGCCCTTTTCATCACAATTCTCCACGTCCCATGTAATCACAATGGTCCATGCCATTGTCATCACAAAGCTCAATGACGCATGCCATCAGAATGCTCCTTGGTCTTCTCCTCACAATGCTCCCTGCCCTTGTCTTCACAATGTTCCAAGACCCCTGTAATCACAATGCTCCATTCCCCTTTTAATCAGTATGCTCCATGAGACTTGTCATCACAAGGCTCCATCGTTTTTTCATCACAATGCTCCAGGACCTTGTCATCACTATGCTTCACGACCTTGTCATCAAAATTTTCAATGGCCCTTGTCATCATAATGCTCCAAACCCTAATCCTCACAATGCTCCATTATATTTGTCATCACAATCCTCCATTACATTTGGTATCACAAAGCTCCATGCCATTGTCATCGCCATGGACCATGACATAAGTCATCACAATGCTCCCAGACACCTGTCTTCACAATACTCCATGACCTTATCATCACAATGCTCCATGCCCTTGTCATCACAATGCACCATGCCCACTCTCATCACAATAATCTATGACATTGTGAGACCAATGCTCCATGCCACTGTCATCACAATGCTCCATGCCCTTGTCATCACAATGCTCCATGACCCCTGTCATCACAATGCTCCGTGACTCCAGTCATCACAATGCTTCATAACGTTTGTCATCACAATGGTCCATGCCCGCGTCATCACAAGTCTCTGTGACCTTTGTAACCACAATGCTCCATGAACTTTTCATCACAATTCTCTGAGAAACTTGTCATCACAATGCTCCATGTCTTTGTCAGAACAATGCTCCATGACCATTGTCATCAGAATGTGCCACGCACATTTCATCACAACGTTCCAAACCTTGTCATTGCAATGCTCCATAAACCTTGTAATCACAATGGTCCATGCACTTCTCATCAAAATGCTCTCTCACCAGAGATGTCACAATGTTCCATCACTAGTCATCACAATACACCCTCATCCTTGTAATCACAATGTTCCATGACCCTGTCATCACAATGCTACATCCCCTTATCATCACAATGTTCCATGACCCCTGCCAGCACAATGTTCCATAAGCCCTGTCATCAAAATGCTCCATGACCCTTTCCATCCCAAAGCTCCAAGACCCCTGACATCACAATGTTCTATAACCCCTGCCATCAAAATGTTCCATTACACTTTTTATCAAATTGCTGCATGACCCGGTCATCAAAATGCTCCCTGCCCTTCTCATCAAAATGCTCCATGACTTGTCATCACAAAGCTCCAAGACCCTTGGCATCACAATGCTACATGTCATTGTCATCACAATGCTCCATGAACCCTCTCATCACATTGCTCCATGCCCTTGTCATCACACAGCTCCATGACACTTGTCATCACAATGCTCGATGCCCTTCTCATCACAATGCTCCATGCCCTTGTCATTACAGTCCTGCATGACACATGTATCACAGTGTTCCGTGCCCTTGTCATCACAATGCTCCATGCCCACTCTCATCACAATAATCCATGAAACATTTCAGACCAAAGTTCCATACCCTTCTCATCACAATGCTCCATTACCCCTGTCATAACAATGCACCATGACACCTGCTATCACAATGATCCACGGCCTAGTCATCACAAGGTTCCATGATAATTCTCATCAAAATGCTCAAGACCCCTGATATCACAATGCTCCATGCCCTTGTCATCACAAAGCTCCATGACGCATGTCATCATAATGTTCCATGGCCTTCTCCTCACAATGCTCCATGCCCTTGTCATCACAATGCTCCAAGACCCTTGTCATCACAATGCTCCATGCCCCTTTTTATCTCAATGCTCCATGAACCCTGTCATCACAATGCACCATGCCCATCATCATAATGCTTCAGGCTATTGTCATCACAATGAAATCAATATTCTGCATGACCTCTGTCATCATAATGCTCCAAACCCTTGTGATCACAATGCTGCATAACACGTATCATCACAACACCCCATGACGCTCATCATCACAATTATCCATGGTCTTCTCATCACAATGCTCCATGATCTTTGTCATCATAATGCTCAATACACTTGTCATCACAATGCTCCCTGACCCTTGTCGTCAGTATGCTCCTTGAACCCTGTCATGACAAGTTTCCATGCATTTTTCATCACAATGATCCATGACCATTTCATCACAATGCTCCAAGGTCCCTGTAATCACAATGCTCCATGCCCTTGTCATCACAAAACTCAATGACGCATGTCATCAGAATGCTCCATGGCCTTCTCATCACAATGCTCTATGCCCTAGTCATAACAATGCTCCAAGACCCCTGTAATCACAATGCTCCATGCCCCTTTTCATCAGAATGCTCCATGAGACTTGCCATCACATGTCTCCATGGTCTTCTCATCACAATGTTCCAGGACCTTGACATCACCATCATCCATTCCCTTGTCATCACAATGCTCCATGACCCCTGTCATCACAATAATCCATGAACATTTTCAGCCCAATGCTCCACGACCTTCTCATCACAATGCTCCATTGCCAATATCATCACAATGCTCCATGACCACTGTCATCACAACACTCCATGACACCTGACAACACAATGATCCAGGACTCTTGTCATAACAATGCTCCATTCCCTTGTCGTCACAATGCTACATGACACCTGTCGTCACAACTCTCCATGAACATTTTCAGCCCAGTGCTCCATGACCCTTGTCATCACAATGATCCATGGCCTTGTCATCCCAATGCTCCATGACCCCTGTATTCACAATGCTCCTTGACACTTGTCATCACAGTGCTCCATGACACATGTCATCACAATGCTCCATGCCTTTGTCAGCAAAATTCTACATGACCTTGTCATTACAATGCTCTATGCACTTGTCATCACAATACTCCATTTCCATTGCCATCACAATCCTCCATGAACTTTGGGATCATATTGCTTCATGCCCTTGTCATCACAATGCTCCATGCTCCTTGAAATCAAAATGATCCATGACCTCTGTCATCACAATGCTCCAAAGTCTTGTGATCACAATGTTCCATAACACTTGTCATCACAACGCTCCATGATGCCTGTCATCACAATACCCCATGCCCTTTTCATCACAATGCTCCATGACATTTGTCACCACAATTCTCAATACACTTGTCATCAAAATGCTCCCTGACACTTGTCATCAGAATGCTCCTTGAACCCTGTCACGAAAAGGCTCCATGCCTTTTTCATCACAATGCCCCATGCCATTTTCATCACAATGCTCCATGCCATTGTCATCAAAATACTCCACAAGCTTGTCATCAGAATGCTCCATGACCCTTGTCATCACAATTCTCCATGCACTTGTCAGCACAATGCTCCCTGACCCTTGTCATCACAATGCTGCAAGCCATTGTCATCACAATGCTCCAATACCTTTGTCATCAGAATCCTCCCTGACACTTGGCATCACAATGCTCCATGCCATCCTCATCACAATGGGCCATTACATATGTGATCACAATGCTCCCTGACACCTGTCTTCACAATACGGCATGACCTGGTCATCACAATGCTCCATGCCCTTGTCATCACAGTGTGCCATTCCAACTCTCATCGCAATACTCCATGAAAGTTATTAGACCAATGTTCCATGCCCTTGTCATCACAATGCTCCATGCCCTTGTTATCACAATGCTCCATGACCCCTATCATCACAATGCTCCGTGACTCCAGTCATCACAATGCTTCATGACCTTTGTCATCACAATGGTCCATGCCCTCGTCATCAACAGTCTCTGTGACCTTTGTAACCACAATGCTCCATGAACTTTTCATCACAATGCTCTTTGACCCTTGTCATCACAATGCTCTATGCCTTTCTCAGCACAATGCTCCATGACCCTTGTCATCACAATGCTCCATGCGCTTGTCAGCACAATGCTCCATGACACATGTCATCACAATGCACCATGCGCTTGTCATCACAGTGCTCCACAACATTGTCATCACAATGCTCCATAAAATTTGTCATCACAATGCTCCATGCACTTCTCATCAAAATGCTATCTCACCACTGATATCACAATGCTACATCACTATTTGTCACAATACTCCCTCACCCCTGTCATCACAATGTTCCATGACTCCTGTCATCACAGTGCTACATGCACTTATCATCACAATGTTCGATGATCCCTGAAATCACACTGTTCCATAACACCTGTCATCAAAATGTTCCATGACACTTTTCATCAAATTGCTCCATGACCCTGTCATCAGAATGCTCCCTGCCCTTCTCATCACAATGCACAACGCCCTTGCCACCACAATGCTCCATGACCTTTGTCATCACAAAGATCCATGACCCTTGGCATCACAATGCTCCATGTCATTGTCATCACAATGCTCCTTGAACGCTCTCATCACATTGCTCCATGCCCTTGTCTTCACATAGCTCCATGACACATGTCATCAGAATGCTCCATGGCCTTCTCATCACAATGCTCCATTCCCTTGCCATCACAATGCTCCATTACCCCTGTCATAACAATGCTCCATGACCCCTGCCATCACGATGTTCCATGGCCTTGTCATCACAAAGCTCCTTGACCCTTCTCATCACAATGCTCCAAAAACACTGTAATCACAATGCTCTATGCCCCTTTTCATCTCAATGATCCATGAACCCTGTCATCACAATGCACTATGCCCATCATCATAATGCTTCATGCTATTGTCATCACAACGAAATCAAAATGTTCCATGACCTCTGTCATAACAATGCTCCAAACCCTTGTGATCACAATATTCCATAACACTTGTCATCACAATGCCCCAGGATGCTCGTCATCACAATTATCCATGGTCTTCTCATCACAATGCTCCATGACCTTCGTCATCGCAATGCTCAATACACTTGTCATCAACATGCTCCCTGACACTTGTTGTGTGTATGCTCCTTGAACCCTGTCATGACAAGGCTCCATGCCTTATTCCTCACAATGATCCATGCCCTTTTCATCACAATTCTCCAAGTCCCATGTAATCACAATGGTCCATGCCATTGTCATCACAAAGCTCAATGACGCATGCCATCAGAATGCTCCTTGGTCTTCTCCTCACAATGCTCCCTGCCCTTGTCTTCACAATGTTCCAAGACCCCTGTAATCACAATGCTCCATTCCCCTTTTAATCAGTATGCTCCATGAGACTTGTCATCACAAGGCTCCATGGTTTTTTCATCACAATGCTCCAGGACATTGTCATCACAATGCTTCACGACCTTGTCATCAAAATTTTCAATGGCCCTTGTCATCATAATGCTCCAAACCATAATCATCACAATGCTCCATTATATTTGTCATCACAATCCTCCATTACATTTGGTATCACAAAGCTCCATGCCATTGTCATCGCCATGGACCATGACATAAGTCATCACAATGCTCCCAGACACCTGTCTTCACAATACTCCATGACCTTATCATCACAATGCTCCATGCCCTTGTCATCACAATGCACCATGCCCACTCTCATCACAATAATCTATGAAATTGTCAGACCAATGCTCCATGCCACTGTCATCACAATGCTCCATGCCCTTGTCATCACAATGCTCCATGACCCCTGTCATCACAATGCTCCGTGACTCCAGTCATCACAATGCTTCATAACGTTTGTCATCACAATGGTCCATGCCCGCGTCATCACAAGGCTCTGTGACTTTTGTAACCACAATGCTCCATGAACTTTTCATCACAATTCTCTGAGAAACTTGTCATCACAATGCTCCATGTCTTTGTCAGAACAATGCTCCATGACCATTGTCATCACAATGTGCCACGCACATTTCATCACAACCTTCCAATCCTTGTCATTGCAATGCTCCATAAACCTTGTAATCACAATGGTCCATGCACTTCTCATCAAAATGCTCTCTCACCACTGATATCACAATGCTACATCACTATTTGTCACAATACTCCCTCACCCCTGTCATCACAATGTTCCATGACTCCTGTCTTCACAATGCTACATGCACTTATCATCACAATGTTCGATGACCACTGAAATCACAATGTTCCATAACACCTGTCATCAAAATGTTCCATGACACTTTTCATCAAATTGCTCCATGACCCTGTCATCAGAATGCTCCCTGCCCTTCTCATCACAGTGCACAACGCCCTTGCCATCAAAATGCTCCATGACCTTTTTCATCACAAAGATCCATGACCCTTGGCATCACAATGCTCCATGTCATTTTCATCACCATGCTCCATGAATGCTCTCATCACATTGCTCCATGCCCTTGTCTTCACATAGCTCCATGACACATGTCATCAGAATGCTCCATGGCCTTCTCATCACAATGCTCCATTCCCTTGCCATCACAATGCTCCATTACCCCTGTCATAACAATGCTCCATGACCCCTGCCATCACGATGTTCCATGGCCTTGTCATCACAAGGCTCTATGACCCTTCTCATCACAATGCTCCAGTAACACTGTAATCACAATGCTCTATGCCCCTTTTCCTCTCAATGATCCATGAACCCTGTTATCAAAATGCACCATGCCCATCATCATAATGCTTCATACTATTGTCATAACAACGAAATCAAAATGTTCCATGACCTCTGTCATAACAATGCTCCAAACCCTTGTGATCACAATATTCCATAACACTTGTCATCACAATGCCCCATGAGGATCGTCATCACAATTATCCATGGTCTTCTCATCACAATGCTCCATGACCTTCGTCATCACAATGCTCAATACATATGTCATCACCATGCTCCCTGACACTTGTTGTCTGTATGCTCCTTGAACCCTGTCATGACAAGGCTCCATGCCTTTTTCATCACAGTGATCCATGCCCTTTTCATCACAGTGCTCCAAGTCCCATGTAATCACAGTGGTCCATGCTATTGTCATCACAAAGCTCAATGACGCATGCCATCAGAATGCTCCTTGGTCTTCTCCTCACAATGCTCCATGCCCTTGTCTTCACAATGTTCCAAGACCCCTGTAATCACAATGCTCCATTCCCCTTTTAATCAGTATGCTCCATGAGACTTGTCATCACAAGGCTCCATGGTTTTGTCATAACAATGCTCCAGGACCTTGTCATCACAATGCTTCACGACATTGTCATCAAAATTTTCAATGGCCCTTGTCATCATAATGTTCCAAGCCATAATCATCACAATGCTCCATTATATTTGTCATCACAATCCTCCATTACATTTGGCATCACAATGCTCCATGCCATTGTTATCGCAATGGACCATGACATATGTCAACACAATGCTCCTGATACCTGTCTTCACAATACTCCATGACCTTATCATCACAATGCTCCATGCCCTTGTCATCACAATGCACCATGCCCTTGTCATCACAGTGCTCCATGGCCCCTGTCATCACAATGCTCTGTGACTCCAGTCATCACAATGCTTCATAAAGATTGTCATCACAGTGGTCCATGCCCGCGTCATCACAAGGCTCTGTGACCTTTGTAACCACAATGCTCCATGAACTTTTCATCACAATTCTCTGTGACCCTTGTCATCACAATGCTCCATGTCTTTGTCAGAACAATGCTCCATGACCATTGTCATCACAGTATGCCACATGCATTTCATCACAACTGTCCACAACCTTGTCATTGCAATGCTCCATAAACCTTGTAATCACAATGGTCCATGCACTTCTCATCAAAATGATCTCTCACCAGAGATATCACAATGTTCCATCACTAGTCATCACAATACTCCCTCACCCCTGGAATCACAATGATCCATGACCCTGTCATCACAATGCTACATCCACTTATTATCACAATGTTCCATGACCCCTGCCATCACAATGTTCCATAAGCCCTGTCAACAAAATGCTCCATGACCCTCTCCATCCCAAAGCTCCAAGACCCCTGCCATCACAATGTTCTATAACCCCTTCCATCTAAATGTTCCATTACACTTTTTATCAAATTGCTGCAGGACCCGGTCATCAAAATGCTCCCTGCCATTCTCATCAAAATACTCCATGACTTGCCATCACAAAGCTCCAAGACACTTGGCATCACAATGCTCCATGTCATTGTCATCACAATGGTCCATGTACCCTCTCATCACATTGCTCCATGCCCTTGTCATCACAAAGCTCCATGACATTTGTCATCACAATGCTCAATAGACTTGTCATCACAATTCTCCCTGACCCTTGTCATCAGTATGCTCCTTGAACCATGTCATGACAAGTTTCCATGCATTTTTCATCACAATGATCCATGACCATTTCATCACAATGCTCCAAGGTCCCTGTAATCACAATGCTCCATGCCCTTGTCATCACAAAACTCAATGACGCATGTCATCAGAATGCTCCATGGCCTTCTCATCACAATGCTCTATGCCCTAGTCATAACAATGCTCCAAGACCCCTGTAATCACAATGCTCCATGCCCCTTTTCATCAGAATGCTCCATGAGACTTGCCATCACATGTCTCCATGGTCTTCTCATCACAATGTTCCAGGACCTTGACATCACCATCATCCATTCCCTTGTCATCACAATGCTCCATGACCCCTGTCATCACAATAATCCATGAACATTTTCAGCCCAATGCTCCACGACCTTCTCATCACAATGCTCCATTGCCAATATCATCACAATGCTCCATGACCACTGTCATCACAACACTCCATGACACCTGACAACACAATGATCCAGGACTCTTGTCATCACAATGCTCCATTCCCTTGTCGTCACAATGCTACATGACACCTGTCGTCACAACTCTCCATGAACATTTTCAGCCCAGTGCTCCATGACCCTTGTCATCACAATGATCCATGGCCTTGTCATCCCAATGCTCCATGACCCCTGTATTCACAATGCTCCTTGACACTTGTCATCACAGTGCTCCATGACACATGTCATCACAATGCTCCATGCCTTTGTCAGCAAAATTCTACATGACCTTGTCATTACAATGCTCTATGCACTTGTCATCACAATACTCCATTTCCATTGCCATCACAATCCTCCATGAACTTTGGGATCATATTGCTTCATGCCCTTGTCATCACAATGCTCCATGCTCCTTGAAATCAAAATGATCCATGACCTCTGTCATCACAATGCTCCAAAGTCTTGTGATCACAGTGTTCCATAAGACTTGTCATCACAACGCTCCATGATGCCTGTCATCACAATACCCCATGCCCTTTTCATCACAATGCTCCATGACATTTGTCACCACAATTCTCAATACACTTGTCATCAAAATGCTCCCTGACACTTGTCATCAGAATGCTCCTTGAACCCTGTCACGAAAAGGCTCCATGCCTTTTTCATCACAATGCCCCATGCCATTTTCATCACAATGCTCCATGCCATTGTCATCAAAATACTCCACAAGCTTGTCATCAGAATGCTCCATGACCCTTGTCATCACAATTCTCCATGCACTTGTCAGCACAATGCTCCCTGACCCTTGTCATCACAATGCTGCAAGCCATTGTCATCACAATGCTCCAATACCTTTGTCATCAGAATCCTCCCTGACACTTGGCATCACAATGCTCCATGCCATCCTCATCACAATGGGCCATTACATATGTGATCACAATGCTCCCTGACACCTGTCTTCACAATACGGCATGACCTGGTCATCACAATGCTCCATGCCCTTGTCATCACAGTGTGCCATTCCAACTCTCATCGCAATACTCCATGAAAGTTATTAGACCAATGTTCCATGCCCTTGTCATCACAATGCTCCATGCCCTTGTTATCACAATGCTCCATGACCCCTATCATCACAATGCTCCGTGACTCCAGTCATCACAATGCTTCATGGCCTTTGTCATCACAATGGTCCATGCCCTCGTCATCAACAGTCTCTGTGACCTTTGTAACCACAATGCTCCATGAACTTTTCATCACAATGCTCTTTGACCCTTGTCATCACAATGCTCTATGCCTTTCTCAGCACAATGCTCCATGACCCTTGTCATCACAATGCTCCATGCGCTTGTCAGCACAATGCTCCATGACACATGTCATCACAATGCACCATGCGCTTGTCATCACAGTGCTCCACAACATTGTCATCACAATGCTCCATAAAATTTGTCATCACAATGCTCCATGCACTTCTCATCAAAATGCTCTCTCACCACTGATATCACAATGCTACATCACTATTTGTCACAATACTCCCTCACCCCTGTCATCACAATGTTCCATGACTCCTGTCATCACAGTGCTACATGCACTTATCATCACAATGTTCGATGATCCCTGAAATCACAATGTTCCATAACACCTGTCATCAAAATGTTCCATGACACTTTTCATCAAATTGCTCCATGACCCTGTCATCAGAATGCTCCCTGCCCTTCTCATCACAATGCACAACGCCCTTGCCATCACAATGCTCCATGACCTTTTTCATCACAAAGATCCATGACCCTTGGCATCACAATGCTCCATGTCATTGTCATCACAATGCTCCTTGAACGCTCTCATCACATTGCTCCATGCCCTTGTCTTCACATAGCTCCATGACACATGTCATCAGAATGCTCCATGGCCTTCTCAACACAATGATCCAAGCCCTTGCCATCACAATGCTCCATTACCACTGTCATAACAATGCTCCATGTTCCCTGCCATCACGATGTTCCATGGCCTTGTCATCACAAAGCTCCTTGACCCTTCTCATCACAATGCTCCAAAAACACTGTAATCACAATGCTCTATGCCCCTTTTCATCTCAATGATCCATGAACCCTGTCATCACAATGCACTATGCCCATCATCATAATGCTTCATGCTATTGTCATCACAACGAAATCAAAATGTTCCATGACCTCTGTCATAACAATGCTCCAAACCCTTGTGATCACAATATTCCATAACACTTGTCATCACAATGCCCCAGGATGCTCGTCATCACAATTATCCATGGTCATCTCATCACAATGCTCCATGACCTTCGTCATCGCAATGCTCAATACACTTGTCATCACCATGCTCCCTGACACTTGTTGTCTGTATGCTCCTTGAACCCTGTCATGACAAGGCTCCATGCCTTTTTCCTCACAATGATCCATGCCCTTTTCATCACAATTCTCCAAGTCCCATGTAATCACAATGGTCCATGCCATTGTCATCACAAAGCTCAATGACGCATGCCATCAGAATGCTCCTTGGTCTTCTCCTCACAATGCTCCCTGCCCTTGTCTTCACAATGTTCCAAGACCCCTGTAATCACAATGCTCCATTCCCCTTTTAATCAGTATGCTCCATGAGACTTGTCATCACAAGGCTCCATCGTTTTTTCATCACAATGCTCCAGGACCTTGTCATCACTATGCTTCACGACCTTGTCATCAAAATTTTCAATGGCCCTTGTCATCATAATGCTCCAAACCCTAATCCTCACAATGCTCCATTATATTTGTCATCACAATCCTCCATTACATTTGGTATCACAAAGCTCCATGCCATTGTCATCGCCATGGACCATGACATAAGTCATCACAATGCTCCCAGACACCTGTCTTCACAATACTCCATGACCTTATCATCACAATGCTCCATGCCCTTGTCATCACAATGCACCATGCCCACTCTCATCACAATAATCTATGACATTGTGAGACCAATGCTCCATGCCACTGTCATCACAATGCTCCATGCCCTTGTCATCACAATGCTCCATGACCCCTGTCATCACAATGCTCCGTTACTCCAGTCATCACAATGCTTCATAACGTTTGTCATCACAATGGTCCATGCCCGCGTCATCACAAGGCTCTGTGACCTTTATAACCACAATGCTCCATGAACTTTTCATCACAATTCTCTGAGAAACTTGTCATCACAATGCTCCATGTCTTTGTCAGAACAATGCTCCATGACCATTGTCATCAGAATGTGCCACGCACATTTCATCACAACGTTCCAAACCTTGTCATTGCAATGCTCCATAAACCTTGTAATCACAATGGTCCATGCACTTCTCATCAAAATGCTCTCTCACCAGAGATGTCACAATGTTCCATCACTAGTCATCACAATACACCCTCATCCTTGTAATCACAATGTTCCATGACCCTGTCATCACAATGCTACATCCCCTTATCATCACAATGTTCCATGACCCCTGCCAGCACAATGTTCCATAAGCCCTGTCATCAAAATGCTCCATGACCCTTTCCATCCCAAAGCTCCAAGACCCCTGACATCACAATGTTCTATAACCCCTGCCATCAAAATGTTCCATTACACTTTTTATCAAATTGCTGCATGACCCGGTCATCAAAATGCTCCCTGCCCTTCTCATCAAAATGCTCCATGACTTGTCATCACAAAGCTCCAAGACCCTTGGCATCACAATGCTACATGTCATTGTCATCACAATGCTCCATGAACCCTCTCATCACATTGCTCCATGCCCTTGTCATCACACAGCTCCATGACACTTGTCATCACAATGCTCGATGCCCTTCTCATCACAATGCTCCATGCCCTTGTCATTACAGTCCTGCATGACACATGTATCACAGTGTTCCGTGCCCTTGTCATCACAATGCTCCATGCCCACTCTCATCACAATAATCCATGAAACATTTCAGACCAAAGTTCCATACCCTTCTCATCACAATGCTCCATTACCCCTGTCATAACAATGCACCATGACACCTGCTATCACAATGATCCACGGCCTAGTCATCACAAGGTTCCATGATAATTCTCATCAAAATGCTCAAGACCCCTGATATCACAATGCTCCATGCCCTTGTCATCACAAAGCTCCATGACGCATGTCATCATAATGTTCCATGGCCTTCTCCTCACAATGCTCCATGCCCTTGTCATCACAATGCTCCAAGACCCTTGTCATCACAATGCTCCATGCCCCTTTTCATCTCAATGCTCCATGAACCCTGTCATCACAATGCACCATGCCCATCATCATAATGCTTCAGGCTATTGTCATCACAATGAAATCAATATTCTGCATGACCTCTGTCATCATAATGCTCCAAACCCTTGTGATCACAATGCTGCATAACACGTATCATCACAACACCCCATGACGCTCATCATCACAATTATCCATGGTCTTATCACAATGCTCCATGATCTTTGTCATCATAATGCTCAATACACTTGTCATCACAATGCTCCCTGACCCTTGTCGTCAGTATGCTCCTTGAACCCTGTCATGACAAGTTTCCATGCATTTTTCATCACAATGATCCATGACCATTTCATCAGAATGCTCCAAGGTCCCTGTAATCACAATGCTGCATGCCCTTTTCATCACAAAACTCCATGACGCATGTCATCAGAATGCTCCATGGACTTCTCATCACAATGCTCTATGCCCTAGTCATAACAATGCTCCAAGACCCCTGTAATCACAATGCTCCATGCCCCTTTTCATCAGAATGCTCCATGAGACTTACCATCACAAGTCTCCATGGTCTTCTCATCACAATGTTCCAGGACCTTGACATCACCATTATCCATTCCCTTGTCATCACAATGCTCCATGACCCCTGTCATCACAATAATCCATGAACATTTTCAGCCCAATGCTCCACGACCTTCTCATCACAATGCTCCATTGCCAATATCATCACAATTCTCCATGACCACTGTCATCACAACAATCCATGACACCTGACCACAAAATGATCCAGGACTCTTGTCATCACAATGCTCCATTCCCTTGTCGTCACAATGCTACATGACACCTGTCATCACAACTCTCCATGAACATTTTCAGCGCAGTGCTCCATGACCATGGTCATCACAATGATCAATGCCCTTGTCATCCCAATGCTCCATGACCCCTGTATTCACAATGCTCCTTGACGCTTGTCATCACAGTGCTCCATGACACATGTCATCACAATGCTCCATGCCTTTGTCAGCAAAATGCTACATGACCTTGTCATTACAATGCTCTATGCACTTGTCATCACAATACTCCATTTCCATTGTCATCACAATCCTCCATGAACTTTGGGATCACATTGCTTCATGCCCTTGTCATCACAATGCTCCATTCTCCTTGAAATACAAATGATCCATGACCTCTGTCATCACAATGCTCCAAACACGTGTGATCACAATGTTCCATAACACTTGTCATCACAACGCTCCATGATGCCTGTCATCACAATACTCCATGCCCTTTTCATCACAATGCTCCATGACCTTTGTCACCACAATTCTCAATACACTTGTCATCACAATCCTCCCTGACACTTGTCATCAGAATGCTCCTTGAACCCTGTCACGAAAAGGCTCCATGCCTTTTTCATCACAATGCCCAATGCCATTTTCATCACAATGCTCCATGCCATTGTCATCAAAATACTCCACAAGCTTGTCATCAGAATGCTCCATGACCCTTGTCATCACAATTCTCCATGCACTTTTCAGCACAATGCTGCAAGCCATTGTCATCACAGTGCTCCAATACCTTTGTCATCAGAATCCTCCCTGACACTTGGCATCACAATGCTCCATGCCATCCTCATCACAATGGGCCATTACATATGTGATCACAATGCTCCCTGACACCTGTCTTCACAATACGGCATGACCTGGTCATCACAATGCTCCATGCCCTTGTCATCACAGTGTGCCATTCCAACTCTCATCGCAATACTCCATGAAAGTTATTAGACCAATGTTCCATGCCCTTGTCATCACAATGCTCCATGCCCTTGTCATCACAGTGTGCCATTCCAACTCTCATCGCAATACTCCATGAAAGTTATTAGACCAATGTTCCATGCCCTTGTCATCACAATGCTCCATGCCCTTGTTATCACAATGCTCCATGACCCCTATCATCACAATGCTCCGTGACTCCAGTCATCACAATGCTTCATGACCTTTGTCATCACAATGGTCCATGCCCTCGTCATCAACAGTCTCTGTGACCTTTGTAACCACAATGCTCCATGAACTTTTCATCACAATGCTCTTTGACCCTTGTCATCACAATGCTCTATGCCTTTCTCAGCACAATGCTCCATGACCCTTGTCATCACAATGCTCCATGCGCTTGTCAGCACAATGCTCCATGACACATGTCATCACAATGCACCATGCGCTTGTCATCACAGTGCTCCACAACATTGTCATCACAATGCTCCATAAAATTTGTCATCACAATGCTCCATGCACTTCTCATCAAAATGCTCTCTCACCACTGATATCACAATGCTACATCACTATTTGTCACAATACTCCCTCACCCCTGTCATCACAATGTTCCATGACTCCTGTCATCACAGTGCTACATGCACTTATCATCACAATGTTCGATGATCCCTGAAATCACAATGTTCCATAACACCTGTCATCAAAATGTTCCATGACACTTTTCATCAAATTGCTTCATGACCCTGTCATCAGAATGCTCCCTGCCCTTCTCATCACAATGCACAACGCCCTTGCCATCACAATGCTCCATGAACTTTGTCATCACAAAGATCCATGACCCTTGGCATCACAATGCTCCATGTCATTGTCATCACAATGCTCCTTGAACGCTCTCATCACATTGCTCCATGCCCTTGTCTTCACATAGCTCCATGACACATGTCATCAGAATGCTCCATGGCCTTCTCAACACAATGATCCCAGCCCTTGCCATCACAATGCTCCATTACCACTGTCATAACAATGCTCCATGTTCCCTGCCATCACGATGTTCCATGGCCTTGTCATCACAAAGCTCCTTGACCCTTCTCATCACAATGCTCCAAAAACACTGTAATCACTATGCTCTATGCCCCTTTTCATCTCAATGATCCATGAACCCTGTCATCACAATGCACTATGCCCATCATCATAATGCTTCATGCTATTGTCATCACAACGAAATCAAAATGTTCCATGACCTCTGTCATAACAATGCTCCAAACCCTTGTGATCACAATATTCCATAACACTTGTCATCACAATGCCCCAGGATGCTCGTCATCACAATTATCCATGGTCATCTCATCACAATGCTCCATGACCTTCGTCATCGCAATGCTCAATACACTTGTCATCACCATGCTCCCTGACACTTGTTGTCTGTATGCTCCTTGAACCCTGTCATGACAAGGCTCCATGCCTTTTTCCTCACAATGATCCATGCCCTTTTCATCACAATTCTCCAAGTCCCATGTAATCACAATGGTCCATGCCATTGTCATCACAAAGCTCAATGACGCATGCCATCAGAATGCTCCTTGGTCTTCTCCTCACAATGCTCCCTGCCCTTGTCTTCACAATGTTCCAAGACCCCTGTAATCACAATGCTCCATTCCCCTTTTAATCAGTATGCTCCATGAGACTTTTCATCACAAGGCTCCATCGTTTTTTCATCACAATGCTCCAGGACCTTGTCATCACTATGCTTCACGACCTTGTCATCAAAATTTTCAATGGCCCTTGTCATCATAATGCTCCAAACACTAATCCTCACAATGCTCCATTATATTTGTCATCACAATCCTCCATTACATTTGGTATCACAAAGCTCCATGCCATTGTCATCGCCATGGACCATGACATAAGTCATCACAATGCTCCCAGACACCTGTCTTCACAATACTCCATGACCTTATCATCACAATGCTCCATGCCCTTGTCATCACAATGCACCATGCCCACTCTCATCACAATAATCTATGACATTGTGAGACCAATGCTCCATGCCACTGTCATCACAATGCTCCATGCCCTTGTCATCACAATGCTCCATGACCCCTGTCATCACAATGCTCCGTGACTCCAGTCATCACAATTCTTCATAACGTTTGTCATCACAATGGTCCATGCCCGCGTCATCACAAGGCTCTGTGACCTTTATAACCACAATGCTCCATGAACTTTTCATCACAATTCTCTGAGAAACTTGTCATCACAATGCTCCATGTCTTTGTCAGAACAATGCTCCATGACCATTGTCATCAGAATGTGCCACGCACATTTCATCACAACGTTCCAAACCTTGTCATTGCAATGCTCCATAAACCTTGTAATCACAATGGTCCATGCACTTCTCATCAAAATGCTCTCTCACCAGAGATGTCACAATGTTCCATCACTAGTCATCACAATACACCCTCATCCTTGTAATCACAATGTTCCATGACCCTGTCATCACAATGCTACATCCCCTTATCATCACAATGTTCCATGACCCCTGCCAGCACAATGTTCCATAAGCCCTGTCATCAAAATGCTCCATGACCCTTTCCATCCCAAAGCTCCAAGACCCCTGACATCACAATGTTCTATAACCCCTGCCATCAAAATGTTCCATTACACTTTTTATCAAATTGCTGCATGACCCGGTCATCAAAATGCTCCCTGCCCTTCTCATCAAAATGCTCCATGACTTGTCATCACAAAGCTCCAAGACCGTTGGCATCACAATGCTACATGTCATTGTCATCACAATGCTCCATGAACCCTCTCATCACATTGCTCCATGCCCTTGTCATCACAATGCTCCATGCTCCTTGAAATCAAAATGATCCATGACCTCTGTCATCACAATGCTCCAAACCCTTGTGATCACAATGTTCCATAACACTTGTCCGCACAAAGCTCCATGATGCCTGTCATCACAATAATCCCTGCCCTTTTCATCACAATGCTCCATGACCTTTGTCATCACAATTCTCAATACACTTGTCATCACAATGCTCCCTGACACTTGTCGTCAGAATGCTCCTTGAACCCTGTCACGAAAAGGCTCCATGCCTTTTTCATCACAAAGCCCCATGCCCTTTTCATCCCAATGCTCCATGCCATTGTCATCAAAATACTCCACAAGATTGTCATCAGAATACTCCATGACCCTTGTCATCACAATTCTCCATGCACTTGTCAGCACAATGCTCCCTGACACTTGTCATCACAATGCTCCAAGCCATTGTCATCACAATGCTCCATTACCTTTGTGATCAGAATCCTCAATGGAAGTTTGCATCACAATGCTCCATGTCATTGTCATCACAATGGGCCATTACATATGTCATCACAATGCTCCCTGACACCTCTCTTTACAATACTGCATTACCTGGTCATCACAATGCTCCCTGCCGTTCTCATCACAATGTACCACACACTTGTCATCAAAATGCTCCATGACCTTTGTCATCACAAAGCTCCATGACCCTTGGCATCACAATGCTCCATGTCATTGTCATCACAATGCTCCATGAACCCTCTCATCACATTGCTCCATGCCCTTGTCATCACAAAGCTCCATGGCACTTGTCATCACAATGCTCGATGCCCTTCTCATCACAATGCTCCATGCCCTTGTCATTACAATCCTCCATGACCCATGTATCACAGTGTACCGTGCCCTTGTCATCACAATGTGCCATGCCCACTCTCATCACAATAATCCATGAAATATTTCAGACCAATGCTCAATGCACTTCTCATCACAATGCTCCATTACCTCTGTCATAACAAGCTCCATGACCCCTGCCATCACAATGTTCCACGGCCTTGTCATCACAAGGCTCCAGGACCCTTGTCGGCACAATGCTCCAAGACCCATTTAATCACAATGCTTCATGCCCTTGTCATCACAAAGCTCCATGACGCATGTCATCACAATGTTCCATGGCCTTCGCCTCACAATGCTCCATGCCCTTGTCATCACAATGCTTCAAGACCCCCGTAATCACAATGCTCCATGCCCCTTTTCATAAGAATGCTCCATTAGACTTGTCATCACAAGTCTCCATGGTCATCTCATCACAATGCTCCAAGACCTTGTCATCAACATGCTCCATTCCCTTGTCATCACAATGCTCCATGACCCCTGTCATCACAATACTCCATGCACATTTTTAGCCCAATGCTCCATGACCCTTGTCATCACAATGATCCATGCCCTTGTCATCACAATGCTCCATGCACTTGTCAGCACAATGCTCCCTGATCCTTGTCATCACAATGCTCCAAACCATTGTCACCACAATGCTCCATTACCTTTGTCATCAGAATCCTCCATGACACTTGGCATCACAATGGTCCATGCCATTGTCATCACAATGCTCCATGACCCCTGTCATCACAATGCTCCGTGACTACAGTCATCACAATGCTTCATAACGTTTGTCATCACAACAATCCATGCCCGCGTCATCACAAGGCTCTGTGACCTTTGTAACCACAATGCTCCATGAACTTTTCATCACAATGCTCCGTGACCCTTGTCCTCACAATGCTCCATGCCTTTGTCAGAACAATGCTCCATGACCCTTGTCATCAAATTGTGCCATGCGCTTTTCACCACAATGATCCACAACCTTGTCATCGCTATGCTCCATAAACCTTGTAATCACAATGCTCCATGCACTTCTCATCCAAATACTCTCTCACATGAGATATCACAATGTTCCATCACTAGTCATCACAATCCTCCCTCACCCCTGTTATCACAATGTTCCATGACCCCTGTCATCACAATGCTACATCCCCTTATCAGCACAATGTTCCATGATCCCTGACATCACAATGTTCCATAACCCTTGTCATCAAAATGCTCCATGACCCTTTTCATCCCAAAGCTCCATGACCACTGGCATCACAATGTTCTATAACCCCTGGCATCAAAATGTTCCATTACACTTTTCATCAAATTGCTGCATGACCCTGTCCTCAAAATGCTCCCTGCCCTTCTCATCACAATGCACCACACACTTGTCAACAAATTCTCCATGACCTTTGTCATCACAAAGCTCCATGACCCTTGGCATCACAATGCTCCATGTCATTGTCATCACAATGCTCCATGAACCCTCTCATCACATTGCTCCATGTCCTTGTCATCACAAAGCTCCATGACACTTGTCATCACAATGCTCGATGCCATTCTCATCACAATGCTCCATGACCTTGTCATTACAATCCTCCATGACCCATGTATCACAGTGTACCGTGCCCTTGTCATGACAAACCGCCATGCCCACTCTCATCACAGTAATCCATGAAACATTTCAGATCAATGCTCAATGCCCTTCTCATCACAATGCTCCGTTACCTCTGTCGTAACAATGCTCCATGACACCTGCCATCATAATATTCCACGGCCTTGTCATCACAAGGCTCCATGACCCTTGTCATCACAATGCTCCAAGATCCATGTAATCACAATGCTCCATGCCCTTGTCATCACAAAGCTCCATGACGCATGTCATCAGAATGTTCCATGGTCTTCTCCTCACAATGCTCCATGCCCTTGTCATCACAATGCTCGAAGACTCCAGTAATCACAATGTTCCATTCCCTTTTTCATCAGAATGCTCCATTAGATTTGTCATCACAAGTCTCCATGGTCATCTCCTCACAATGCTCCAAGACCTTGTCATCACCATGCTCCATTCCCATGTCATCACAATGCTCCATGACCCCTGTCATCACAATACTCCATGAACATTTTCAGCCCAATTCTCTATGACCTTCTCATCACAATGCTCCATGACCAATATCATCACAATGCTCCATGACCACTGTCATCACAACACTCCATGACACCTGACAACACAATGATCCGGGACTCTTGTCATCACAATGCTCCAAGACCCCTGTAATCACAATGCTCCATGACCCCTGTCATCACAATACTCCATGAACATTTTCAGCCCAATTCTCTATGACCTTCTCATCACAATGCTCCATGACCAATATCATCACAATGCTCCATGACCCCTGTCATCACAATACTCCATGAACATTTTCAGCCCAATGCTCCATGACCCTTGTCATCACAATGATCCATGCCCATGTTTTCCCAATGTTCCATGACCCATGTATTCACAATGCTCCATGACGCTTGTCATCACAGTGTTCCATGACACCTGTCATCACAATGCTCCATGCCTTTGTCAGCAAAATGCTACATGACCTTGTCATTACAATGCTCTGTGCACTTGTCATCACAATACTCCATTTCCATTGTCATCACAATCCTCCATGAACTTTGGGATCACATTGCTTCATGCCCTTGTCATCACAATGCTCCATGCTCCTTGAAATCAAAATGATCCATGACCTCTGTCATCACAATGCTCCAAACCCTTGTGATCACAATGTTCCATAACACTTGTCCTCACAACGCTCCATGATGCCTGTCATCACAATAATCCATGCCCTTTTCATCACAATGCTCCATGACCTTTGTCATCACAATTCTCAATACACTTGTCATCACAATGCTCCCTGACACTTGTCGTCAGAATGCTCCTTGAACCCTGTCACGAAAAGGCTCCATGCCTTTTAATCACAAAGCCCCATGCCCTTTTCATCCCAATGCTCCATGCCATTGTCATCAAAATACTCCACAAACTTGTCATCAGAATGCTCCATGAACCTTGTCATCACAATTCTCCATGCACTTGTCAGCACAATGCTCCCTGACACTTGTCATCACAATGCTCCAAGCCACTGTCATCACAATGCTCCATTACCTTTGTGATCAGAATCCTCAATGGAAGTTTGCATCACAATGCTCCATGTCATTGTCATCACAATGGGCCATTACATATGTCATCACAATGCTCCCTGACACCTCTCTTTACAATACTGCATTACCTGGTCATCACAATGCTCCCTGCCGTTCTCATCACAATGTACCACACCCTTGTCATCAAAATGCTCCATGAC
The DNA here is from genome assembly GCF_025265405.1 of Mesoplodon densirostris. Classification (NCBI taxonomy): domain Eukaryota; kingdom Metazoa; phylum Chordata; class Mammalia; order Artiodactyla; family Ziphiidae; genus Mesoplodon; species Mesoplodon densirostris. The sequence continues at coordinate 6,453,397 of NW_026778195.1, read as the reverse complement.
CTTTGTCATCACAAAGCTCCATGACCCTTGGCATCACAATGCTCCATGTCATTGTCATCACAATGCTCCATGAACTCTCTCATCACATTGCTCCATGCCCTTGTCATCACAAGGCTCCATGGCACTTGTCATCACAATGCTCGATGCCCTTCTCATCACAATGCTCCATGCCCTTGTCATTACAATCCTCCATGACCCATGTATCACAGTGTACCGTGCCCTTGTCATCACAATGCGCCATGCCCACTCTCATCACAATAATCCATGAAATATTTCAGACCTATGCTCAATGGACTTCTCATCACAATGCTCCATTACCTCTGTCATAACAAGCTCCATGACCCCTGCCATCACAATGTTCCACGGCCTTGTCATCACAAGGCTCCAGGACCATTGTCAGCACAATGCTCCAAGACCCATATAATCACAATGCTCCATGACCTTGTCATCACAAAGCTCCATGACGCATGTCATCACAATGTTCCATGGCCTTCGCCTCACAATGCTCCATGCCCTTGTCATCACAATGCTTCAAGACCCCCGTAATCACAATGCTCCATGCCCCTTTTCATAAGAATGCTCCATTAGACTTGTCATCACAAGTCTCCATGGTCATCTCATCACAATGCTCCAAGACCTTGTCATCAACATGCTCCATTCCCTTGTCATCACAATGCTCCATGACCCCTGTCATCACAATACTCCATGCACATTTTTAGCCCAATGCTCCATTACGCTTGTCATCACAATGATCCATGCCCTTGTCATCACAATGCTCCATGCACTTGTCAGCACAATGCTCCCTGATCCTTGTCATCACAATGCTCCAAACCATTGTCACCACAATGCTCCATTACCTTTGTCATCAGAATCCTCCATGACACTTGGCATCACAATGCTCCATGCCATTGTCATCACAATGCTCCATGACCCCTGTCATCACAATGCTCCGTGACTACAGTCATCACAATGCTTCATAACGTTTGTCATCACAACAATCCATGTCCGCGTCATCACAAGGCTCTGTGACCTTTGTAACCACAATGCTCCATGAAATTTTCATCACAATGCTCCGTGACCCTTGTCATCACAATGCTCCATGCCTTTGTCAGAACAATGCTCCATGACTCTTGTCATCAAATTGTGCCATGCGCTTTTCACCACAATGATCCACAACCTTGTCATCGCTATGCTCCATAAACCTTGTAATCACAATGCTCCATGCACTTCTCATCCAAATACTCTCTCACATGAGATATCACAATGTTCCATCACTAGTCATCACAATCCTCCCTCACCACTGTTATCACAATGTTCCATGACCCCTGTCATCACAATGCTACATCCCCTTATCAGCACAATGTTCCATGACCCCTGACATCACAATGTTCCATAACCCCTGTCATCAAAATGCTCCATGACCCTTTTCATCCCAAAGCTCCATGACCCCTGGCATCACAATGTTCTATAACCCCTGGCATCAAAATGTTCCATTACACTTTTCATCAAATTGCTGCATGACCCTGTCCTCAAAATGCTCCCTGCCCTTCTCATCACAATGCACCACACACTTGTCATCAAAATGCTCCATGACATTTGTCATCACAAAGCTCCATGACCCTTGGCATCACAATGCTCCATGTCATTGTCATCACAATGCTCCATGAACCCTCTCATCACATTGCTCCATGTCCTTGTCATCACAAAGCTCCATGACACTTGTCTTCACAATGCTCGATGCCATTCTCATCACAATGCTCCATGACCTTGTCATTACAATCCTCCATGACCCATGTATCACAGTGTACCGTGCCCTTGTCATGACAAACCGCCATGCCCACTCTCATCACAGTAATCCATGAAACATTTCAGATCAATGCTCAATGCCCTTCTCATCACAATGCTCCGTTACCTCTGTCGTAACAATGCTCCATGACACCTGCCATCATAATATTCCACGGCCTTGTCATCACAAGGCTCCATGACCCTTGTCATCACAATGCTCCAAGATCCATGTAATCACAATGCTCCATGCCCTTGTCATCACAAAGCTCCATGACGCATGTCATCAGAATGTTCCATGGTCTTCTCCTCACAATGCTCCATGCCCTTGTCATCACAATGCTCGAAGACTCCAGTAATCACAATGTTCCATTCCCTTTTTCATCAGAATGCTCCATTAGATTTGTCATCACAAGTCTCCATGGTCATCTCCTCACAATGCTCCAAGACCTTGTCATCACCATGCTCCATTCCCTTGTCATCACAATGCTCCATGACCCCTGTCATCACAATACTCCATGAACATTTTCAGCCCAATTCTCTATGACCTTCTCATCACAATGCTCCATGACCAATATCATCACAATGCTCCATGACCACTGTCATCACAACACTCCATGACACCTGACAACACAATGATCCGGGACTCTTGTCATCACAATGCTCCAAGACCCCTGTAATCACAATGCTCCATGACCCCTGTCATCACAATACTCCATGAACATTTTCAGCCCAATGCTCCATGACCCTTGTCATCACAATGATCCATGCCCATGTTATCCCAATGTTCCATGACCCATGTATTCACAATGCTCCATGACGCTTGTCATCACAGTGCTCCATGACACCTGTCATCACAATGCTCCATGCCTTTGTCAGCAAAATGCTACATGACCTTGTCATTACAATGCTCTATGCACTTGTCATCACAATAATCCATTTCCATTGTCCTCACAATCCTCCATGAACTTTGGGATCACATTGTTTCATGCCCTTGTCATCACAATGCTCCATGCTCCTTGAAATCAAAATGATCCATGACCTCTGTCATCACAATGCTCCAAACCCTTGTGAACACAATGTTCCATAACACTTGTCCTCACAACGCTACATGATGCCTGTCATCACAATAATCCATGCACTTTTCATCACAATGCTCCATGACCTTTGTCATCACAATTCTCAATACACTTGTCATCACAATGCTCCCTGACACTTGTCGTCAGAATGCTCCTTGAACCCTGTCACGAAAAGGCTCCATGCCTTTTTCATCACAAAGCCCCATGCCCTTTTCATCCCAATGCTCCATGCCATTGTCATCAAAATACTCCACAAGCTTGTCATCAGAATGCTCCATGACCCTTGTCATCACAATTCTCCATGCACTTGTCAGCACAATGCTCCCTGACACTTGTCATCACAATGCTCCAAGCCATTGTCATCACAATGCTCCATTACCTTTGTGATCAGAATCCTCAAATGAAGTTTGCATCACAATGCTCCATGTCATTGTCATCACAATGGGCCATTACATATGTCATCACAATGCTCCCTGACACCTCTCTTTACAATACTGCATTACCTGGTCATCACAATGCTCCCTGCCGTTCTCATCACAATGTACCACACACTTGTCATCAAAATGCTCCATGACCTTTGTCATCACAAAGCTCCATGACCCTTGGCATCACAATGCTCCATGTCTTTGTCATCACAATGCTCCATGAACCCTCTCATCACATTGCTCCATGCCCTTGTCATCACAAAGCTCCATGGCACTTGTCATCACAATGCTCGATGCCCTTCTCATCACAATGCTCCATGCCCTTGTCATTACAATCCTCCATGACCCATGTATCACAGTGTACCGTGCCCTTGTCATCACAATGTGCCATGCCCACTCTCATCACAATAATCCATGAAATATTTCAGACCAATGCTCAATGCACTTCTCATCACAATGCTCCATTACCTCTGTCATAACGAGCTCCATGACCCCTGCCATCACAATGTTCCACGGCCTTGTCATCACAAGGCTCCAGGACCCTTGTCAGCACAATGCTCCAAGACCCATTTAATCACAATGCTTCATGCCCTTGTCATCACAAAGCTCCATGACGCATGTCATCACAATGTTCCATGGCCTTCGCCTCACAATGCTCCATGCCCTTGTCATCACAATGCTTCAAGACCCCTGTAATCACAATGCTCCATGCCCCTTTTCATAAGAATGCTCCATTAGACTTGTCATCACAAGTCTCCATGGTCATCTCATCACAATGCTCCAAGACCTTGTCATCAACATGCTCCATTCCCTTGTCATCACAATGCTCCATGACCCCTGTCATCACAATACTCCATGCACATTTTTAGCCCAATGCTCCATTACGCTTGTCATCACAATGATCCATGCCCTTGTCATCACAATGCTCCATGCACTTGTCAGCACAATGCTCCCTGATCCTTGTCATCACAATGCTCCAAACCATTGTCACCACAATGCTCCATTACCTTTGTCATCAGAATCCTCCATGACACTTGGCATCACAATGCTCCATGCCATTGTCATCACAATGCTCCATGACCCCTGTCATCACAATGCTCCGTGACTACAGTCATCACAATGCTTCATAACGTTTGTCATCACAACAATCCATGCCCGCGTCATCACAAGCCTCTGTGACCTTTGTAACCACAATGCTCCATGAACTTTTCATCACAATGCTCCGTGACCCTTGTCATCACAATGCTCCATGCCTTTGTCAGAACAATGCTCCATGACCCTTGTCATCAAATTGTGCCATGCGCTTTTCACCACAATGATCCACAACCTTGTCATCGCTATGCTCCATAAACCTTGTAATCACAATGCTCCATGCACTTCTCATCCAAATACTCTCTCACATGAGATATCACAATGTTCCATCACTAGTCATCACAATCCTCCCTCACCCCTGTTATCACAATGTTCCATGACCCCTTTCATCACAATGCTACATCCCCTTATCAGCACAAAGTTCCATGATCCCTGACATCACAATGTTCCATAACCCTTGTCATCAAAATGCTCCATGCCCCTTTTCATCCCAAAGCTCCATGACCACTGGCATCACAATGTTCTATAACCCCTGGCATCAAAATGTTCCATTACACTTTTCATCAAATTGCTGCATGACCCTGTCCTCAAAATGCTCCCTGCCCTTCTCATCACAATGCACCACACACTTGTCATCAAATTCTCCATGACCTTTGTCATCACAAAGCTCCATGACCCTTGGCATCACAATGCTCCATGTCATTGTCATCACAATGCTCCATGAACCCTCTCATCACATTGCTCCATGTCCTTGTCATCACAAAGCTCCATGACACTTGTCATCACAATGCTCGATGCCATTCTCATCACAATGCTCCATGACCTTGTCATTACAATCCTCCATGACCCATGTATCACAGTGTACCGTGCCCTTGTCATGACAAACCGCCATGCCCACTCTCATCACAGTAATCCATGAACCATTTCAGATCAATGCTCAATGCCCTTCTCATCACAATGCTCTGTTACCTCTGTCGTAACAATGCTCCATGACACCTGCCATCATAATATTCCACGGCCTTGTCATCACAAGGCTCCATGACCCTTGTCATCACAATGCTCCAAGATCCATGTAATCACAATGCTCCATGCCCTTGTCATCACAAAGCTCCATGACGCATGTCATCAGAATGTTCCATGGTCTTCTCCTCACAATGCTCCATGCCCTTGTCATCACAATGCTCGAAGACTCCAGTAATCACAATGTTCCATTCCCTTTTTCATCAGAATGCTCCATTAGATTTGTCATCACAAGTCTCCATGGTCATCTCCTCACAATGCTCCAAGACCTTGTCATCACCATGCTCCATTCCCTTGTCATCACAATGCTCCATGACCCCTGTCATCACAATACTCCATGAACATTTTCAGCCCAATTCTCTATGACCTTCTCATCACAATGCTCCATGACCAATATCATCACAATGCTCCATGACCACTGTCATCACAACACTCCATGACACCTGACAACACAATGATCCGGGACTCTTGTCATCACAATGCTCCAAGACCCCTGTAATCACAATGCTCCATGACCCCTGTCATCACAATACTCCATGAACATTTTCAGCCCAATTCTCTATGACCTTCTCATCACAATGCTCCATGACCAATATCATCACAATGCTCCATGACCACTGTCATCACAACACTCCATGACACCTGACAACACAATGATCCGGGACTCTTGTCATCACAATGCTCCAAGACCCCTGTAATAACAATGCTCCATGACCCCTGTCATCAAAATACTCCATGAACATTTTCAGCCCAATTCTCTATGACCTTCTCATCACAATGCTCCATGACCAATATCATCACAATGCTACATGACCCCTGTCATCACAATACTCCATGAACATTTTCAGCCCAATGCTCCATGACCCTTGTCATCACAATGATCCATGCCCATGTTTTCCCAATGTTCCATGACCCATGTATTCACAATGCTCCATGACGCTTGTCATCACAGTGTTCCATGACACCTGTCATCACAATGCTCCATGCCTTTGTCAGCAAAATGCTACATGACCTTGTCATTACAATGCTCTATGCACTTGTCATCACAATACTCCATTTCCATTGTCATCACAATCCTCCATGAACTTTGTGATCACATTGCTTCATGCCCTTGTCATCACAATGCTCCATGCTCCTTGAAATCAAAATGATCCATGACCTCTGTCATCACAATGCTCCAAACCCTTGTGATCACAGTGTTCCATAACACTTGTCCTCACAACGCTCCATGATGCCTGTCATCACAATAATCCATGCACTTTTCATCACAATGCTCCATGACCTTTGTCATCACAATTCTCAATACACTTGTCATCACAATGCTCCCTGACACTTGTCGTCAGAATGCTCCTTGAACCCTGTCACGAAAAGGCTCCATGCCTTTTTCATCACAAAGCCCCATGCCCTTTTCATCCCAATGCTCCATGCCATTGTCATCAAAATACTCCACAAGCTTGTCATCAGAATGCTCCATGAACCTTGTCATCACAATTCTCCATGCACTTGTCAGCACAATGCTCCCTGACACTTGTCATCACAATGCTCCAAGCCACTGTCATCACAATGCTCCATTACCTTTGTGATCAGAATCCTCAATGGAAGTTTGCATCACAATGCTCCATGTCATTGTCATCACAATGGGCCATTACATATGTCATCACAATGCTCCCTGACACCTCTCTTTACAATACTGCATTACCTGGTCATCACAATGCTCCCTGCCGTTCTAATCACAATGTACCACACCCTTGTCATCAAAATGCTCCATGACCTTTGTCATCACAAAGCTCCATGACCCTTGGCATCACAATGCTCCATGTCATTGTCATCACAATGCTCCATGAACCCTCTCATCACATTGCTCCATGCCCTTGTCATCACAAAGCTCCATGGCACTTGTCATCACAATGCTCGATGCCCTTCTCATCACAATGCTCCATGCCCTTGTCATTACAATCCTCCATGACCCATGTATCACAGTGTACCGTGCCCTTGTCATCACAATGCGCCATGCCCACTCTCATCACAATAATCCATGAAATATTTCAGACCAATGCTCAATGCACTTCTCATCACAATGCTCCATTACCTCTGTCATAACAAGCTCCATGACCCCTGCCATCACAATGTTCCACGGCCTTGTCATCACAAGGCTCCAGGACCATTGTCAGCACAATGCTCCAAGACCCATATAATCACAATGCTCCATGCCCTTGTCATCACAAAGCTCCATGACGCATGTCATCACAATGTTCCATGGCCTTCGCCTCACAATGCTCCATGCCCTTGTCATCACAATGCTTCAAGACCCCCGTAATCACAATGCTCCATGCCCCTTTTCATAAGAATGCTCCATTAGACTTGTCATCACAAGTCTCCATGGTCATCTCCTCACAATGCTCCAAGACCTTGTCATCCACATGCTCCATTCCCTTGTCATCACAATGCTCCATGACCCCTGTCATCACAATACTCCATGCACATTTTTAGCCCAATGCTCCATGACCCTTGTCATCACAATGATCCATGCCCTTGTCATCACAATGCTCCATGCACTTGTCAGCACAATGCTCCCTGATCCTTGTCATCACAATGCTCCATACCATTGTCACCACAATGCTCCATTACCTTTGTCATCAGAATCCTCCATGACACTTGGCATCACAATGCTCCATGCCATTGTCATCACAATGCTCCATGACCCCTGTCATCACAATGCTCCGTGACTACAGTCATCACAATGCTTCATAACGTTTGTCATCACAACAATCCATGCCCGCGTCATCACAAGGCTCTGTGACCTTTGTAACCACAATGCTCCATGAACTTTTCATCACAATGCTCCGTGACCCTTGTCATCACAATGCTCCATGCCTTTGTCAGAACAATGCTCCATGACCCTTGTCATCAAATTGTGCCATGCGCTTTTCACCACAATGATCCACATCCTTGTCATCGCTATGCTCCATAAACCTTGTAATCACAATGCTCCATGCACTTCTCATCCAAATACTCTCTCACATGAGATATCACAATGTTCCATCACTAGTCATCACATTCCTCCCTCACCCCTGTTATCACAATGTTCCATGACCCCTGTCATCACAATGCTACATCCCCTTATCAGCACAATGTTCCATGACCCCTGACATCACAGTGTTCCATAACCCTTTTCATCAAAATGCTCCATGACCCTTTTCATCCCAAAGCTCCATGACCCCTGGCATCACAATGTTTTATAACCCCTGGCATCAAAATGTTCCATTACACTTTTCATCAAATTGCTGCATGACCCTGTCATCAAAATGCTCCCTTCCCTTCTCATCACAATGCACCACACACTTGTCATCAAAATGCTCCATGACCTTTGTCATCACAAAGCTCCATGACCCTTGGCATCACAATGCTCCATGTCATTGTCATCACAATGCTCCATGAACCCTCTCATCACATTGCTCCATGTCCTTGTCATCACAAAGCTCCATGACACTTGTCATCACAATGCTCGATGCCATTCTCATCACAATGCTCCATGACCTTGTCATTACAATCCTCCATGACCCATGTATCACAGTGTACCGTGCCCTTGTCATGACAAACCGCCATGCCCACTCTCATCACAGTAATCCATGAACCATTTCAGATCAATGCTCAATGCCCTTCTCATCACAATGCTCTGTTACCTCTGTCGTAACAATGCTCCATGACACCTGCCATCATAATATTCCACGGCCTTGTCATCACAAGGCTCCATGACCCTTGTCATCACAATGCTCCAAGATCCATGTAATCACAATGCTCCATGCCCTTTTCATCACAAAGCTCCATGACGCATGTCATCAGAATGTTCCAAGGTCTTCTCCTCACAATGCTCCATGCCCTTGTCATCACAATGCTCGAAGACTCCAGTAATCACAATGTTCCATTCCCTTTTTCATCAGAATGCTCCATTAGATTTGTCATCACAAGTCTCCATGGTCATCTCCTCACAATGCTCCAAGACCTTGTCATCACCATGCTCCATTCCCTTGTCATCACAATGCTCCATGACCCCTGTCATCACAATACTCCATGAACATTTTCAGCCCAATTCTCTATGACCTTCTCATCACAATGCTCCATGACCAATATCATCACAATGCTCCATGACCACTGTCATCACAACACTCCATGACACCTGACACCACAATGATCCGGGACTCTTGTCATCACAATGCTCCAAGACCCCTGTAATCACAATGCTCCATGACCCCTGTCATCACAATACTCCATGAACATTTTCAGCCCAATTCTCCATGACACTTGTCATCACAATGATCCATGCCCATGTTATCCCAATGTTCCATGACCCATGTATTCACAATGCTCCATGACGCTTGTCATCACAGTGCTCTATGACACCTGTCATCACAATGCTCCATGCCTTTGTCAGCAAAATGCTACATGACCTTGTCATTACAATGCTCTATGCACTTGTCATCACAATACTCCATTTCCATTGTCATCACAATCCTCTATGAACTTTGGGATCACATTGCTTCATGCCCTTGTCATCACAATGCTCCATGCTCCTTGAAATCAAAATGATCCATGACCTCTGTCATCACAATGCTCCAAACCCTTGTGATCACAATGTTCCATAACACTTGTCCTCACAACACTCCATGATGCCTGTCACCACAATAATCCATGCCCTTTTCATCACAATGCTCCATGACCTTTGTCATCACAATTCTCAATACACTTGTCATCACAATGCTCCCTGACACTTGTCGTCAGAATGCTCCTTGAACCCTGTCACGAAAAGGCTCCATGCCTTTTTCATCACAAAGCCCCATGCCCTTTTCATCCCAATGCTCCATGCCATTGTCATCAAAATACTCCACAAGCTTGTCATCAGAATGCTCCATGACCCTTGTCATCACAATTCTCCATGCACTTGTCAGCACAATGCTCCCTGACACTTGTCATCACAATGCTCCAAGCCATTGTCATCACAATGCTCCATTACCTTTGTGATCAGAATCCTCAATGGAAGTTTGCATCACAATGCTCCATGCCATTGTCATCACAATGGGCCATTACATATGTCATCACAATGCTCCCTGACACCTCCGTTTACAATACTGCATTACCTGGTCATCACAATGCTCCCTGCCATTCTCATCACAATGCACCACACACTTGTCATCAAAATGCTCCATGACCTTTGTCATCACAAAGCTCCATGACCCTTGGCATCACATTGCTCCATGCCCTTGTCATCACAAAGCTCCATGGCACTTGTCATCACAATGCTCGATGCCCTTCTCATCACAATGCTCCATGCCCTTGTCATTACAATCCTCCATGACCCATGTATCACAGTGTACCATGCCCTTGTCATCACAATGCGCCATGCCCACTCTCATCACAATAATCCATGAAATATTTCAGACCAATGCTCAATGCACTTCTCATCACAATGCTCCATTACCTCTGTCATAACAAGCTCCATGACCCCTGCCATCACAATGTTCCACGGCCTTGTCATCACAAGGCTCCAGCACCCTTGTCAGCACAATGCTCCAAGACCCATGTAATCACAATGCTCCATGCCCTTGTCATCACAAAGCTCCATGACGCATGTCATCACAATGTTCCATGGCCTTCGCCTCACAATGCTCCATGCCCTTGTCATCACAATGCTTCAAGACCCCCGTAATCACAATGCTCCATGCCCCTTTTCATAAGAATGCTCCATTAGACTTGTCATCACAAGTCTCCATGGTCATCTCATCACAATGCTCCAAGACCTTGTCATCAACATGCTCCATTCCCTTGTCATCACAATGCTCCATGAACCCTGTCATCACAATACTCCATGCACATTTTTAGCCCAATGCTCCATGACCGTTGTCATCACAATGATCCATGCCCTTGTCCTCACAATGCTCCATGCACTTGTCAGCACAATGCTCCCTGATCCTTGTCATCACAATGCTCCAAACCATTGTCACCACAATGCTCCATTAACTTTGTCATCAGAATCCTCCATGACACTTGGCATCACAATGCTCCATGCCATTGTCATCACAATGCTCCATGACCCCTGTCATCACAATACTCCATGAACATTTTCAGCCCAATGCTCCATGACCCTTGTCATCACAATGATCCATGCCCATGTTATCCCAATGTTCCATGACCCATGTATTCACAATGCTCCATGACGCTTGTCATCACAGTGCTCCATGACACCTGTCATCACAATGCTCCATGCCTTTGTCAGCAAAATGCTACATGACCTTGTCATTACAATGCTCTGTGCACTTGTCATCACAATACTCCATTTCCATTGTCATCACAATCCTCCATGAACTTTGGGATCACATTGCTTCATGCCCTTGTCATCACAATGCTCCATGCTCCTTGAAATCAAAATGATCCATGACCTCTGTCATCACAATGCTCCAAACCCTTGTGATCACAATGTTCCATAACACTTGTCCTCACAACGCTCCATGATGCCTGTCATCACAATAATCCATGCCCTTTTCATCACAATGCTCCATGACCTTTGTCATCACAATTCTCAATACACTTGTCATCACAATGCTCCCTGACACTTGTCGTCAGAATGCTCCTTGAACCCTGTCACGAAAAGGCTCCATGCCTTTTTCATCACAAAGCCCCATGCCCTTTTCATCCCAATGCTCCATGCCATTGTCATCAAAATACTCCACAAGCTTGTCATCAGAATGCTCCATGACCCTTGTCATCACAATTCTCCATGCACTTGTCAGCACAATGCTCCATGACACTTGTCATCACAATGCTCCAAGCCATTGTCATCACAATGCTCCATTACCTTTGTGATCAGAATCCTCAATGGAAGTTTGCATCACAATGCTCCATGCCATTGTCATCACAATGGGCCATTACATATGTCATCACAATGCTCCCTGACACCTCTCTTTACAATACTGCATTACCTGGTCATCACAATGCTCCCTGCCGTTCTCATCACAATGCACCACACCCTTGTCATCAAAATGCTCCATGACCTTTGTCATCACAAAGCTCCATGACCCTTGGCATCACAATGCTCCATGTCATTGTCATCACAATGCTCCATGAACCCTCTCATCACATTGCTCCATGCCCTTGTCATCACAAAGCTCCATGGCACTTGTCATCACAATGCTCGATGCCCTTCTCATCACAATGCTCCATGCCCTTGTCATTACAATCCTCCATGACCCATGTATCACAGTGTACCGTGCCCTTGTCATCACAATGCGCCATGCCCACTCTCATCACAATAATCCATGAAATATTTCAGACCAATGCTCAATGCACTTCTCATCACAATGCTCCATTACCTCTGTCATAACAAGCTCCATGACCCCTGCCATCACAATGTTCCACGGCCTTGTCATCACAAGTCTCAAGGACCCTTGTCAGCACAATGCTCCAAGACCCATGTAATCACAATGCTCCATGCCCTTGTCATCACAAAGCTCCATGACGCATGTCATCACAATGTTCCATGGCCTTCGCCTCACAATGCTCCATGCCCTTGTCATCACAATGCTTCAAGACCCCCGTAATCACAATGCTCCATGCCCCTTTTCATAAGAATGCTCCATTAGACTTGTCATCACAAGTCTCCATGGTCATCTCCTCACAATGCTCCAAGACCTTGTCATCAACATGCTCCATTCCCTTGTCATCACAATGCTCCATGACCCCTGTCATCACAATACTCCATGCACATTTTTAGCCCAATGCTCCATGACCCTTGTCATCACAATGATCCATGCCCTTGTCATCACAATGCTCCATGCACTTGTCAGCACAATGCTCCCTGATCCTTGTCATCACAATGCTCCATACCATTGTCACCACAATGCTCCATTACCTTTGTCATCAGAATCCTCCATGACACTTGGCATCACAATGCTCCATGCCATTGTCATCACAATGCTCCATGACCCCTGTCATCACAATGCTCCGTGACTACAGTCATCACAATGCTTCATAACGTTTGTCATCACAACAATCCATGCCCGCGTCATCACAAGGCTCTGTGACCTTTGTAACCACAATGCTCCATGAAATTTTCATCACAATGCTCCGTGACCCTTGTCATCACAATGCTCCATGCCTTTGTCAGAACAATGCTCCATGACCCTTGTCATCAAATTGTGCCATGCGCTTTTCACCACAATGATCCACAACCTTGTCATCGCTATGCTCCATAAACCTTGTAATCACAATGCTCCATGCACTTCTCATCCAAATACTCTCTCACATGAGATATCACAATGTTCCATCACTAGTCATCACAATCCTCCCTCACCACTGTTATCACAATGTTCCATGACCCCTGTCATCACAATGCTACATCCCCTTATCAGCACAATGTTCCATGACCCCTGACATCACAATGTTCCATAACCCCTGTCATCAAAATGCTCCATGACCCTTTTCATCCCAAAGCTCCATGACCCCTGGCATCACAATGTTCTATAACCCCTGGCATCAAAATGTTCCATTACACTTTTCATCAAATTGCTGCATGACCCTGTCCTCAAAATGCTCCCTGCCCTTCTCATCACAATGCACCACACACTTGTCATCAAAATGCTCCATGACATTTGTCATCACAAAGCTCCATGACCCTTGGCATCACAATGCTCCATGTCATTGTCATCACAATGCTCCATGAACCCTCTCATCACATTGCTCCATGTCCTTGTCATCACAAAGCTCCATGACACTTGTCTTCACAATGCTCGATGCCATTCTCATCACAATGCTCCATGACCTTGTCATTACAATCCTCCATGACCCATGTATCACAGTGTACCGTGCCCTTGTCATGACAAACCGCCATGCCCACTCTCATCACAGTAATCCATGAAACATTTCAGATCAATGCTCAATGCCCTTCTCATCACAATGCTCCGTTACCTCTGTCGTAACAATGCTCCATGACACCTGCCATCATAATATTCCACGGCCTTGTCATCACAAGGCTCCATGACCCTTGTCATCACAATGCTCCAAGATCCATGTAATCACAATGCTCCATGCACTTGTCATCACAAAGCTCCATGACGCATGTCATCAGAATGTTCCATGGTCTTCTCCTCACAATGCTCCATGCCCTTGTCATCACAATGCTCGAAGACTCCAGTAATCACAATGATCCATTCCCTTTTTCATCAGAATGCTCCATTAGATTTGTCATCACAAGTCTCCATGGTCATCTCCTCACAATGCTCCAAGACCTTGTCATCACCATGCTCCATTCCCTTGTCATCACAATGCTCCATGACCCCTGTCATCACAATACTCCATGAACATTTTCAGCCCAATTCTCTATGACCTTCTCATCACAATGCTCCATGACCAATATCATCACAATGCTCCATGACCACTGTCATCACAACACTCCATGACACCTGACAACACAATGATCCGGGACTCTTGTCATCACAATGCTCCAAGACCCCTGTAATCACAATGCTCCATGACCCCTGTCATCACAATACTCCATGAACATTTTCAGCCCAATGCTCCATGACCCTTGTCATCACAATGATCCATGCCCATGTTATCCCAATGTTCCATGACCCATGTATTCACAATGCTCCATGACGCTTGTCATCACAGTGCTCCATGACACCTGTCATCACAATGCTCCATGCCTTTGTCAGCAAAATGCTACATGACCTTGTCATTACAATGCTCTATGCACTTGTCATCACAATAATCCATTTCCATTGTCCTCACAATCCTCCATGAACTTTGGGATCACATTGTTTCATGCCCTTGTCATCACAATGCTCCATGCTCCTTGAAATCAAAATGATCCATGACCTCTGTCATCACAATGCTCCAAACCCTTGTGAACACAATGTTCCATAACACTTGTCCTCACAACGCTACATGATGCCTGTCATCACAATAATCCATGCACTTTTCATCACAATGCTCCATGACCTTTGTCATCACAATTCTCAATACACTTGTCATCACAATGCTCCCTGACACTTGTCGTCAGAATGCTCCTTGAACCCTGTCACGAAAAGGCTCCATGCCTTTTTCATCACAAAGCCCCATGCCCTTTTCATCCCAATGCTCCATGCCATTGTCATCAAAATACTCCACAAGCTTGTCATCAGAATGCTCCATGACCCTTGTCATCACAATTCTCCATGCACTTGTCAGCACAATGCTCCCTGACACTTGTCATCACAATGCTCCAAGCCATTGTCATCACAATGCTCCATTACCTTTGTGATCAGAATCCTCAAATGAAGTTTGCATCACAATGCTCCATGTCATTGTCATCACAATGGGCCATTACATATGTCATCACAATGCTCCCTGACACCTCCGTTTACAATACTGCATTACCTGGTCATCACAATGCTCCCTGCCGTTCTCATCACAATGCACCACACACTTGTCATCAAAATGCTCCATGACCTTTGTCATCACAAAGCTCCATGACCCTTGGCATCACATTGCTCCATGCCCTTGTCATCACAAAGCTCCATGGCACTTGTCATCACAATGCTCGATGCCCTTCTCATCACAATGCTCCATGCCCTTGTCATTACAATCCTCCATGACCCATGTATCACAGTGTACCATGCCCTTGTCATCACAATGCGCCATGCCCACTCTCATCACAATAATCCATGAAATATTTCAGACCAATGCTCAATGCACTTCTCATCACAATGCTCCATTACCTCTGGCATAACAAGCTCCATGACCCCTGCCATCACAATGTTCCACGGCCTTGTCATCACAAGGCTCCAGCACCCTTGTCAGCACAATGCTCCAAGACCCATGTAATCACAATGCTCCATGCCCTTGTCATCACAAAGCTCCATGACGCATGTCATCACAATGTTCCATGGCCTTCGCCTCACAATGCTCCATGCCCTTGTCATCACAATGCTTCAAGACCCCCGTAATCACAATGCTCCATGCCCCTTTTCATAAGAATGCTCCATTAGACTTGTCATCACAAGTCTCCATGGTCATCTCATCACAATGCTCCAAGACCTTGTCATCAACATGCTCCATTCCCTTGTCATCACAATGCTCCATGAACCCTGTCATCACAATACTCCATGCACATTTTTAGCCCAATGCTCCATGACCCTTGTCATCACAATGATCCATGCCCTTGTCATCACAATGCTCCATGCACTTGTCAGCACAATGCTCCCTGATCCTTGTCATCACAATGCTCCATACCATTGTCACCACAATGCTCCATTACCTTTGTCATCAGAATCCTCCATGACACTTGGCATCACAATGCTCCATGCCATTGTCATCACAATGCTCCATGACCCCTGTCATCACAATACTCCATGAACATTTTCAGCCCAATGCTCCATGACCCTTGTCATCACAATGATCCATGCCCATGTTATCCCAATGTTCCATGACCCATGTATTCACAATGCTCCATGACGCTTGTCATCACAGTGCTCCATGACACCTGTCATCACAATGCTCCATGCCTTTGTCAGCAAAATGCTACATGACCTTGTCATTACAATGCTCTGTGCACTTGTCATCACAATACTCCATTTCCATTGTCATCACAATCCTCCATGAACTTTGGTATCACATTGCTTCATGCCCTTGTCATCACAATGCTCCATGCTCCTTGAAATCAAAATGATCCATGACCTCTGTCATCACAATGCTCCAAACCCTTGTGATCACAATGTTCCATAACACTTGTCCTCACAACGCTCCATGATGCCTGTCATCACAATAATCCATGCCCTTTTCATCACAATGCTCCATGACCTTTGTCATCACAATTCTCAATACACTTGTCATCACAATGCTCCCTGACACTTGTCGTCAGAATGCTCCTTGAACCCTGTCACGAAAAGGCTCCATGCCTTTTTCATCACAAAGCCCCATGCCATTTTCATCCCAATGCTCCATGCCATTGTCATCAAAATACTCCACAAGCTTGTCATCAGAATGCTCCATGACCCTTGTCATCACAATTCTCCATGCACTTGTCAGCACAATGCTCCATGACACTTGTCATCACAATGCTCCAAGCCATTGTCATCACAATGCTCCATTACCTTTGTGATCAAAATCCTCAATGGAAGTTTGCATCACAATGCTCCATGCCATTGTCATCACAATGGGCCATTACATATGTCATCACAATGCTCCCTGACACCTCTCTTTACAATACTGCATTACCTGGTCATCACAATGCTCCCTGCCGTTCTCATCACAATGCACCACACCCTTGTCATCAAAATGCTCCATGACCTTTGTCATCACAAAGCTCCATGACCCTTGGCATCACAATGCTCCATGTCATTGTCATCACAATGCTCCATGAACCCTCTCATCACATTGCTCCATGCCCTTGTCATCACAAAGCTCCATGGCACTTGTCATCACAATGCTCGATGCCCTTCTCATCACAATGCTCCATGCCCTTGTCATTACAATCCTCCATGACCCATGTATCACAGTGTACCGTGCCCTTGTCATCACAATGCGCCATGCCAACTCTCATCACAATAATCCATGAAATATTTCAGACCAATGCTCAATGCACTTCTCATCACAATGCTCCATTACCTCTGTCATAACAAGCTCCATGACCCCTGCCATCACAATGTTCCACGGCCTTGTCATCACAAGTCTCAAGGACCCTTGTCAGCACAATGCTCCAAGACCCATGTAATCACAATGCTCCATGCCCTTGTCATCACAAAGCTCCATGACGCATGTCATCACAATGTTCCATGGCCTTCGCCTCACAATGCTCCATGCCCTTGTCATCACAATGCTTCAAGACCCCCGTAATCACAATGCTCCATGCCCCTTTTCATAAGAATGCTCCATTAGACTTGTCATCACAAGTCTCCATGGTCATCTCCTCACAATGCTCCAAGACCTTGTCATCAACATGCTCCATTCCCTTGTCATCACAATGCTCCATGACCCCTGTCATCACAATACTCCATGCACATTTTTAGCCCAATGCTCCATGACCCTTGTCATCACAATGATCCATGCCCTTGTCATCACAATGCTCCATGCACTTGTCAGCACAATGCTCCCTGATCCTTGTCATCACAATGCTCCATACCATTGTCACCACAATGCTCCATTACCTTTGTCATCAGAATCCTCCATGACACTTGGCATCACAATGCTCCATGCCATTGTCATCACAATGCTCCATGACCCCTGTCATCACAATGCTCCGTGACTACAGTCATCACAATGCTTCATAACGTTTGTCATCACAACAATCCATGCCCGCATCATCACAAGGCTCTGTGACCTTTGTAACCACAATGCTCCATGAACTTTTCATCACAATGCTCCGTGACCCTTGTCATCACAATGCTCCATGCCTTTGTCAGAACAATGCTCCATGACCCGTGTCATCAAATTGTGCCATGCGCTTTTCACCACAATGATCCACATCCTTGTCATCGCTATGCTCCATAAACCTTGTAATCACAATGCTCCATGCACTTCTCATCCAAATACTCTCTCACATGAGATATCACAATGTTCCATCACTAGTCATCACATTCCTCCCTCACCCCTGTTATCACAATGTTCCATGACCCCTGTCATCACAATGCTACATCCCCTTATCAGCACAATGTTCCATGACCCCTGACATCACAGTGTTCCATAACCCTTTTCAACAAAATGCTCCATGACCCTTTTCATCCCAAAGCTCCATGACCCCTGGCATCACAATGTTCTATAACCCCTGGCATCAAAATGTTCCATTACACTTTTCATCAAATTGCTGCATGACCCTGTCATCAAAATGCTCCCTACCCTTCTCATCACAATGCACCACACACTTGTCATCAAAATGCTCCATGACCTTTGTCATCACAAAGCTCCATGACCCTTGGCATCACAATGCTCCATGTCATTGTCATCACAATGCTCCATGAACCCTCTCATCACATTGCTCCATGTCCTTGTCATCACAAAGCTCCATGACACTTGTCATCACAATGCTCGATGCCATTCTCATCACAATGCTCCATGACCTTGTCATTACAATCCTCCATGACCCATGTATCACAGTGTACCGTGCCCTTGTCATGACAAACCGCCATGCCCACTCTCATCACAGTAATCCATGAACCATTTCAGATCAATGCTCAATGCCCTTCTCATCACAATGCTCTGTTACCTCTGTCGTAACAATGCTCCATGACACCTGCCATCATAATATTCCACGGCCTTGTCATCACAAGGCTCCATGACCCTTGTCATCACAATGCTCCAAGATCCATGTAATCACAATGCTCCATGCCCTTGTCATCACAAAGCTCCATGACGCATGTCATCAGAATGTTCCATGGTCTTCTCCTCACAATGCTCCATGCCCTTGTCATCACAATGCTCGAAGACTCCAGTAATCACAATGTTCCATTCCCTTTTTCATCAGAATGCTCCATTAGATTTGTCATCACAAGTCTCCATGGTCATCTCCTCACAATGCTCCAAGACCTTGTCATCACCATGCTCCATTCCCTTGTCATCACAATGCTCCATGACCCCTGTCATCACAATACTCCATGAACATTTTCAGCCCAATTCTCTATGACCTTCTCATCACAATGCTCCATGACCAATATCATCACAATGCTCCATGACCACTGTCATCACAACACTCCATGACACCTGACACCACAATGATCCGGGACTCTTGTCATCACAATGCTCCAAGACCCCTGTAATCACAATGCTCCATGACCCCTGTCATCACAATACTCCATGAACATTTTCAGCCCAATGCTCCATGACCCTTGTCATCACAATGATCCATGCCCATGTTATCCCAATGTTCCATGACCCATGTATTCACAATGCTCCATGACGCTTGTCATCACAGTGCTCTATGACACCTGTCATCACAATGCTCCATGCCTTTGTCAGCAAAATGCTACATGACCTTGTCATTACAATGCTCTATGCACTTGTCATCACAATACTCCATTTCCATTGTCATCACAATCCTCTATGAACTTTGGGATTACATTGCTTCATGCCCTTGTCATCACAATGCTCCATGCTCCTTGAAATCAAAATGATCCATGACCTCTGTCATCACAATGCTCCAAACCCTTGTGATCACAATGTTCCATAACACTTGTCCTCACAACGCTCCATGATGCCTGTCACCACAATAATCCATGCCCTTTTCATCACAATGCTCCATGACCTTTGTCATCACAATTCTCAATACACTTGTCATCACAATGCTCCCTGACACTTGTCGTCAGAATGCTCCTTGAACCCTGTCACGAAAAGGCTCCATGCCTTTTTCATCACAAAGCCCCATGCCCTTTTCATCCCAATGCTCCATGCCATTGTCATCAAAATACTCCACAAGCTTGTCATCAGAATGCTCCATGACCCTTGTCATCACAATTCTCCATGCACTTGTCAGCACAATGCTCCCTGACACTTGTCATCACAATGCTCCAAGCCATTGTCATCACAATGCTCCATTACCTTTGTGATCAGAATCCTCAATGGAAGTTTGCATCACAATGCTCCATGCCATTGTCATCACAATGGGCCATTACATATGTCATCACAATGCTCCCTGACACCTCCCTTTACAATACTGCATTACCTGGTCATCACAATTCTCCCTGCCATTCTCCTCACAATGCACCACACACTTGTCATCAAAATGCTCCATGACCTTTGTCATCACAAAGCTCCATGACCCTTGGCATCACATTGCTCCATGCCCTTGTCATCACAAAGCTCCATGGCACTTGTCATCACAATGCTCCATGCCCTTGTCATTACAATCCTCCATGACCCATGTATCACAGTGTACCATGCCCTTGTCATCACAATGCGCCATGCCCACTCTCATCACAATAATCCATGAAATATTTCAGACCAATGCTCAATGCACTTCTCATCACAATGCTCCATTACCTCTGGCATAACAAGCTCCATGACCCCTGCCATCACAATGTTCCACGGCCTTGTCATCACAAGGCTCCAGCACCCTTGTCAGCACAATGCTCCAAGACCCATGTAATCACAATGCTCCATGCCCTTGTCATCACAAAGCTCCATGACGCATGTCATCACAATGTTCCATGGCCTTCGCCTCACAATGCTCCATGCCCTTGTCATCACAATGCTTCAAGACCCCCGTAATCACAATGCTCCATGCCCCTTTTCATAAGAATGCTCCATTAGACTTGTCATCACAAGTCTCCATGGTCATCTCATCACAATGCTCCAAGACCTTGTCATCAACATGCTCCATTCCCTTGTCATCACAATGCTCCATGAACCCTGTCATCACAATACTCCATGCACATTTTTAGCCCAATGCTCCATGACCCTTGTCATCACAATGATCCATGCCCTTGTCCTCACAATGCTCAATGCACTTGTCAGCACAATGCTCCCTGATCCTTGTCATCACAATGCTCCAAACCATTGTCACCACAATGCTCCAATACCTTTGTCATCAGAATCCTCCATGACACTTGGCATCACAATGCTCCATGCCATTGTCATCACAATGCTCCATGACCCCTGTCATCACAATACTCCATGAACATTTTCAGCCCAATGCTCCATGACCCTTGTCATCACAATGATCCATGCCCATGTTATCCCAATGTTCCATGACCCATGTATTCACAATGCTCCATGACGCTTGTCATCACAGTGCTCCATGACACCTGTCATCACAATGCTCCATGCCTTTGTCAGCAAAATGCTACATGACCTTGTCATTACAATGCTCTGTGCACTTGTCATCACAATACTCCATTTCCATTGTCATCACAATCCTCCATGAACTTTGGGATCACATTGCTTCATGCCCTTGTCATCACAATGCTCCATGCTCCTTGAAATCAAAATGATCCATGACCTCTGTCATCACAATGCTCCAAACCCTTGTGATCACAATGTTCCATAACACTTGTCCTCACAACGCTCCATGATGCCTGTCATCACAATAATCCATGCCCTTTTCATCACAATGCTCCATGACCTTTGTCATCACAATTCTCAATACACTTGTCATCACAATGCTCCCTGACACTTGTCGTCAGAATGCTCCTTGAACCCTGTCACGAAAAGGCTCCATGCCTTTTTCATCACAAAGCCCCATGCCCTTTTCATCCCAATGCTCCATGCCATTGTCATCAAAATACTCCACAAGCTTGTCATCAGAATGCTCCATGACCCTTGTCATCACAATTCTCCATGCACTTGTCAGCACAATGCTCCCTGACACTTGTCATCACAATGCTCCAAGCCATTGTCATCACAATGCTCCATTACCTTTGTGATCAAAATCCTCAATGGAAGTTTGCATCACAATGCTCCATGCCATTGTCATCACAATGGGCCATTACATATGTCATCACAATGCTCCCTGACACCTCTCTTTACAATACTGCATTACCTGGTCATCACAATGCTCCCTGCCGTTCTCATCACAATGCACCACACCCTTGTCATCAAAATGCTCCATGACCTTTGTCATCACAAAGCTCCATGACCCTTGGCATCACAATGCTCCATGTCATTGTCATCACAATGCTCCATGAACCCTCTCATCACATTTCTCCATGCCCTTGTCATCACAAAGCTCCATGGCACTTGTCATCACAATGCTCGATGCCCTTCTCATCACAATGCTCCATGCCCTTGTCATTACAATCCTCCATGACCCATGTATCACAGTGTACCGTGCCCTTGTCATCACAATGCGCCATGCCCACTCTCATCACAATAATCCATGAAATATTTCAGACCAATGCTCAATGCACTTCTCATCACAATGCTCCATTACCTCTGTCATAACAAGCTCCATGACCCCTGCCATCACAATGTTCCACGGCCTTGTCATCACAAGTCTCAAGGACCCTTGTCAGCACAATGCTCCAAGACCCATGTGATCACAATGCTCCATGCCCTTGTCATCACAAAGCTCCATGACGCATGTCATCACAATGTTCCATGGCCTTCGCCTCACAATGCTCCATGCCCTTGTCATCACAATGCTTCAAGACCCCCGTAATCACAATGCTCCATGCCCCTTTTCATAAGAATGCTCCATTAGACTTGTCATCACAAGTCTCCATGGTCATCTCCTCACAATGCTCCAAGACCTTGTCATCAACATGCTCCATTCCCTTGTCATCACAATGCTCCATGACCCCTGTCATCACAATACTCCATGCACATTTTTAGCCCAATGCTCCATGACCCTTGTCATCACAATGATCCATGCCCTTGTCATCACAATGCTCCATGCACTTGTCAGCACAATGCTCCCTGATCCTTGTCATCACAATGCTCCATACCATTGTCACCACAATGCTCCATTACCTTTGTCATCAGAATCCTCCATGACACTTGGCATCACAATGCTCCATGCCATTGTCATCACAATGCTCCATGACCCCTGTCATCACAATGCTCCGTGACTACAGTCATCACAATGCTTCATAACGTTTGTCATCACAACAATCCATGCCCGCGTCATCACAAGGCTCTGTGACCTTTGTAACCACAATGCTCCATGAACATTTCATCACAATCCTCCGTGACCCTTGTCATCACAATGCTCCATGCCTTTGTCAGAACAATGCTCCATGACCCGTGTCATCAAATTGTGCCATGCGCTTTTCACCACAATGATCCACATCCTTGTCATCGCTATGCTCCATAAACCTTGTAATCACAATGCTCCATGCACTTCTCATCCAAATACTCTCTCACATGAGATATCACAATGTTCCATCACTAGTCATCACATTCCTCCCTCACCCCTGTTATCACAATGTTCCATGACCCCTGTCATCACAATGCTACATCCCCTTATCAGCACAATGTTCCATGACCCCTGACATCACAGTGTTCCATAACCCTTTTCAACAAAATGCTCCATGACCCTTTTCATCCCAAAGCTCCATGACCCCTGGCATCACAATGTTCTATAACCCCTGGCATCAAAATGTTCCATTACACTTTTCATCAAATTGCTGCATGACTCTGTCATCAAAATGCTCCCTACCCTTCTCATCACAATGCACCACACACTTGTCATCAAAATGCTCCATGACCTTTGTCATCACAAAGCTCCATGACCCTTGGCATCACAATGCTCCATGTCATTGTCATCACAATGCTCCATGAACCCTCTCATCACATTGCTCCATGTCCTTGTCATCACAAAGCTCCATGACACTTGTCATCACAATGCTCGATGCCATTCTCATCACAATGCTCCATGACCTTGTCATTACAATCCTCCATGACCCATGTATCACAGTGTACCGTGCCCTTGTCATGACAAACCGCCATGCCCACTCTCATCACAGTAATCCATGAACCATTTCAGATCAATGCTCAATGCCCTTCTCATCACAATGCTCTGTTACCTCTGTCGTAACAATGCTCCATGACACCTGCCATCATAATATTCCACGGCCTTGTCATCACAAGGCTCCATGACCCTTGTCATCACAATGCTCCAAGATCCATGTAATCACAATGCTCCATGCCCTTGTCATCACAAAGCTCCATGACGCATGTCATCAGAATGTTCCATGGTCTTCTCCTCACAATGCTCCATGCCCTTGTCATCACAATGCTCGAAGACTCCAGTAATCACAATGTTCCATTCCCTTTTTCATCAGAATGCTCCATTAGATTTGTCATCACAAGTCTCCATGGTCATCTCCTCACAATGCTCCAAGACCTTGTCATCACCATGCTCCATTCCCTTGTCATCACAATGCTCCATGACCCCTGTCATCACAATACTCCATGAACATTTTCAGCCCAATTCTCTATGACCTTCTCATCACAATGCTCCATGACCAATATCATCACAATGCTCCATGACCACTGTCATCACAACACTCCATGACACCTGACACCACAATGATCCGGGACTCTTGTCATCACAATGCTCCAAGACCCCTGTAATCACAATGCTCCATGACCCCTGTCATCACAATACTCCATGAACATTTTCAGCCCAATGCTCCATGACCCTTGTCATCACAATGATCCATGCCCATGTTATCCCAATGTTCCATGACCCATGTATTCACAATGCTCCATGACGCTTGTCATCACAGTGCTCTATGACACCTGTCATCACAATGCTCCATGCCTTTGTCAGCAAAATGCTACATGACCTTGTCATTACAATGCTCTATGCACTTGTCATCACAATACTCCATTTCCATTGTCATCACAATCCTCTATGAACTTTGGGATTACATTGCTTCATGCCCTTGTCATCACAATGCTCCATGCTCCTTGAAATCAAAATGATCCATGACCTCTGTCATCACAATGCTCCAAACCCTTGTGATCACAATGTTCCATAACACTTGTCCTCACAACGCTCCATGATGCCTGTCACCACAATAATCCATGCCCTTTTCATCACAATGCTCCATGACCTTTGTCATCACAATTCTCAATACACTTGTCATCACAATGCTCCCTGACACTTGTCGTCAGAATGCTCCTTGAACCCTGTCACGAAAAGGCTCCATGCCTTTTTCATCACAAAGCCCCATGCCCTTTTCATCCCAATGCTCCATGCCATTGTCATCAAAATACTCCACAAGCTTGTCATCAGAATGCTCCATGACCCTTGTCATCACAATTCTCCATGCACTTGTCAGCACAATGCTCCCTGACACTTGTCATCACAATGCTCCAAGCCATTGTCATCACAATGCTCCATTACCTTTGTGATCAGATTCCTCAATGGAAGTTTGCATCACAATGCTCCATGCCATTGTCATCACAATGGGCCATTACATATGTCATCACAATGCTCCCTGACACCTCCCTTTACAATACTGCATTACCTGGTCATCACAATGCTCCCTGCCATTCTCATCACAATGCACCACACACTTGTCATCAAAATGCTCCATGACCTTTGTCATCACAAAGCTCCATGACCCTTGGCATCACATTGCTCCATGCCCTTGTCATCACAAAGCTCCATGGCACTTGTCATCACAATGCTCGATGCCCTTCTCATCACAATGCTCCATGCCCTTGTCATTACAATCCTCCATGACCCATGTATCACAATGTACCATGCCCTTGTCATCACAATGCGCCATGCCCACTCTCATCACAATAATCCATGAAATATTTCAGACCAATGCTCAATGCACTTCTCATCACAATGCTCCATTACCTCTGTCATAACAAGCTCCATGACCCCTGCCATCACAATGTTCCACGGCCTTGTCATCACAAGGCTCCAGCACCCTTGTCAGCACAATGCTCCAAGACCCATGTAATCACAATGCTCCATGCCCTTGTCATCACAAAGCTCCATGACGCATGTCATCACAATGTTCCATGGCCTTCGCCTCACAATGCTCCATGCCCTTGTCATCACAATGCTTCAAGACCCCCGTAATCACAATGCTCCATGCCCCTTTTCATAAGAATGCTCCATTAGACTTGTCATCACAAGTATCCATGGTCATCTCATCACAATGCTCCAAGACCTTGTCATCAACATGCTCCATTCCCTTGTCATCACAATGCTCCATGACCCCTGTCATCACAATACTCCATGCACATTTTTAGCCCAATGCTCCATGACCCTTGTCATCACAATGATCCATGCCCTTGTCCTCACAATGCTCCATGCACTTGTCAGCACAATGCTCCCTGATCCTTGTCATCACAATGCTCCAAACCATTGTCACCACAATGCTCCATTACCTTTGTCATCAGAATCCTCCATGACACTTGGCATCACAATGCTCCATGCCATTGTCATCACAATGCTCCATGACCCCTGTCATCACAATGCTCCGTGATTACAGTCATCACAATGCTTCATAACGTTTGTCATCACAACAATCCATGCCCGCGTCATCACAAGGCTCTGTGACCTTTGTAACCACAATGCTCCGTGACCCTTGTCATCACAATGCTCCATGCCTTCGTCAGAACAATGCTCCATGACCCTTGTCATCAAATTGTGCCATGCGCTTTTCACCACAATGATCCACAACCTTGTCATCGCTATGCTCCATAAACCTTGTAATCACAATGCTCCATGCACTTCTCATCCAAATACTCTCTCACATGAGATATCACAATGTTCCATCACTAGTCATCACAATCCTCCCTCACCCCTGTTATCACAATGTTCCATGACCCCTGTCATCACAATGCTACATCCCCTTATCAGCACAATGTTCCATGACCCCTGACATCACAATGTTCCATAAACCCTGTCATCAAAATGCTCCATGACCCTTTTCATCCCAAAGCTCCATGACCACTGGCATCACAATGTTCTATAACCCCTGGCATCAAAATGTTCCATTACACTTTTCATCAAATTGCTGCATGACCCTGTCCTCAAAATGCTCCCTGCCCTTCTCGTCACAATGCACCACACACTTGTCATCAAATTCTCCATGACATTTGTCATCACAAAGCTCCATGACCCTTGGCATCACAATGCTCCATGTCATTGTCATCACAATGCTCCATGAACCCTCTCATCACATTGCTCCATGTCCTTGTCATCACAAAGCTCCATGACACTTGTCATCACAGTGCTCGATGCCATTCTCATCACAATGCTCCATGACCTTGTCATTACAATCCTCCATGACCCATGTATCACAGTGTACCGTGCCCTTGTCATGACAAACCGCCATGCCCACTCTCATCACAGTAATCCATGAAACATTTCAGATCAATGCTCAATGCCCTTCTCATCACAATGCTCCGTTACCTCTGTCGTAACAGTGCTCCATGACACCTGCCATCATAATATTCCACGGCCTTGTCATCACAAGGCTCCATGACCCTTGTCATCACAATGCTCCAAGATCCATGTAATCACAATGCTCCATGCCTTTGTCATCACAAAGCTCCATGACGCATGTCATCAGAATGTTCCATGGTCTTCTCCTCACAATGCTCCATGCCCTTGTCATCACAATGCTTGAAGACTCCAGTAATCACAATGTTCCATTCCCTTTTTCATCAGAATGCTCCATTAGATTTGTCATCACAAGTCTCCATGGTCATCTCCTCACAATGCTCCAAGACCTTGTCATCACCATGCTCCATTCCCTTGTCATCACAATGCTCCATGACCCCTGTCATCACAATACTCCATGAACATTTTCAGCCCAATTCTCTATGACCTTCTCATCACAATGCTCCATGACCAATATCATCACAATGCTCCATGACCACTGTCATCACAACACTCCATGACACCTGACAACACAATGATCCGGGACTCTTGTCATCACAATGCTCCAAGACCCCTGTAATCACAATGCTCCATGACCCCTGTCATCACAATACTCCATGAACATTTTCAGCCCAATGCTCCATGACCCTTGTCATCACAATGATCCATGCCCATGTTATCCCAATGTTCCATGTCCCATGTATTCACAATGCTCCATGACGCTTGTCATCACAGTGCTCCATGACACCTGTCATCACAATGCTCCATGCCTTTGTCAGCAAAATGCTACATTACCTTGTCATTACAATGCTCTATGCACTTGTCATCACAATACTCCATTTCCATTGTCATCACAATCCTCCATGAACTTTGGGTTCACATTGCTTCATGCCCTTGTCATCACAATGCTCCATGCTCCTTGAAATCAAAATGATCCATGACCTCTGTCATCACAATGCTCCAAACCCTTGTGATCACAATGTTCCATAACACTTGTCCTCACAACGCTCCATGATGCCTGTCATCACAATAATCCATGCCCTTTTCATCACAATGCTCCATGACCTTTGTCATCACAATTCTCAATACACTTGTCATCACAATGCTCCCTGACACTTGTCGTCAGAATGCTCCTTGAACCCTGTCACGAAAAGGCTCCATGCCTTTTTCATCACAAAGCCCCATGCCCTTTTCATCCCAATGCTCCATGCCATTGTCATCAAAATACTCCACAAGCTTGTCATCAGAATGCTCCATGACCCTTGTCATCACAATTCTCCATGCACTTGTCAGCACAATGCTCCCTGACACTTGTCATCACAATGCTCCAAGCCATTGTCATCACAATGCTCCATTACGTTTGTGATCAGAATCCTCAATGGAAGTTTGCATCACAATGCTCCATGCCATTGTCATCACAATGGGCCATTACATATGTCATCACAATGCTCCCTGACACCTCTCTTTACAATACTGCATTACCTGGTCATCACAATGCTCCCTGCCGTTCTCATCACAATGTACCACACCCTTGTCATCAAAATGCTCCATGACCTTTGTCATCACAAAGCTCCATGACCCTTGGCATCACAATGCTCCATGTCATTGTCATCACAATGCTCCATGAACCCTCTCATCACATTGCTCCATGCCCTTGTCATCACAAAGCTCCATGGCACTTGTCATCACAATGCTCGATGCCCTTCTCATCACAATGCTCCATGCCCTTGTCATTACAATCCTCCATGACCCATGTATCACAGTGTACCGTGCCCTTGTCATCACAATGCGCCATGCCCACTCTCATCACAATAATCCATGAAATATTTCAGACCAATGCTCAATGCACTTCTCATCACAATGCTCCATTACCTCTGTCATAACAAGCTCCATGACCCCTGCCATCACAATGTTCCACGGCCTTGTCATCACAAGGCTCCAGCACCCTTGTCAGCACAATGCTCCAAGACCGATGTAATCACAATGCTCCATGCCCTTGTCATCACAATGCTTCAAGACCCCTGTAATCACAATGCTCCATGCCCCTTTTCATAAGAATGCTCCATTAGACTTGTCATCACAAGTCTCCATGGTCATCTCCTCACAATGCTCCAAGACCTTGTCATCACCATGCTCCATTCCCTTGTCATGACAATGCTCCATGACCCCTGTCATCACAATACTCCATGAACATTTTCAGCCCAATTCTCTATGACCTTCTCATCACAATGCTCCATGACCAATATCATCACAATGCTCCATGACCACTGTCATCACAACACTCCATGACACCTGACAACACAATGATCCGGGACTCTTGTCATCACTATGCTCCAAGACCCCTGTAATCACAATGCTCCATGACCCCTGTCATCACAATACTCCATGAACATTTTCAACCCAATGCTCCATGACCCTTGTCATCACAATGATCCATGCCCATGTTATCCCAATGTTCCATGACCCATGTATTCACAATGCTCCATGACGCTTGTCATCACAGTGCTCCATGACACCTGTCATCACAATGCTCCATGCCTTTGTCAGCAAAATGCGACATGACCTTGTCATTACAATGCTCTATGCACTTGTCATCACAATACTCCATTTCCATTGTCATCACAATCCTCCATGAACTTTGGGATCACATTGCTTCATGCCCTTGTCATCACAATGCTCCATGCTCCTTGAAATCAAAATGATCCATGACCTCTGTCATCACAATGCTCCAAACCCTTGTGATCACAATGTTCCATATCACTTGTCCTCACAACGCTCCATGATGCCTGTCATCACAATAATCCATGCCCTTTTCATCACAATGCTCCATGACCTTTGTCATCACAATTCTCAATACACTTGTCATCACAATGCTCCCTGACACTTTTCGTCAGAATGCTCCTTGAAAACTGTCACGAAAAGGCTCCATGCATTTTTCATCACAAAGCCCCATGCACTTTTCATCCCAATGCTCCATGCCATTGTCATCAAAATACTCCACAAGCTTGTCATCAGAATGCTCCATGACCCTTGGCATCACAATTCTCCATGCACTTGTCAGCACAATGCTCCCTGACACTTGTCATCACAATGTTCCAAGCCATTGTCATCACAATGCTCCATTACCTTTGTGATCAGAATCCTCAATGGAAGTTTGCATCACAATGCTCCATGCTATTGTCATCACAATGGGCCATTACATATGTCATCACAATGCTCCCTGACACCTCTCTTTACAATACTGCATTACCTGGTCATCACAATGCTCCCTGCCGTTCTCATCACAATGCACCACACCCTTGTCATCAAAATGCTCCATGACCTTTGTCATCACAAAGCTCCATGACCCTTGGCATCACAATGCTCCATGTCATTGTCATCACAATGCTCCATGAACCCTCTCATCACATTGCTCCATGCCCTTGTCATCACAAAGCTCCATGGCACTTGTCATCACAATGCTCGATGCCCTTCTCATCACAATGCTCCATGCCCTTGTCATTACAATCCTCCATGACCCATGTATCACAGTGTACCGTGCCCTTGTCATCACAATGTGCCATGCCCACTCTCATCACAATAATCCATGAAATATTTCAGACCAATGCTCAATGCACTTCTCATCACAATGCTCCATTACCTCTGTCATAACAAGCTCCATGACACCTGCCATCACAATGTTCCACGGCCTTGTCATCACAAGGCTCCAGCACCCTTGTCAGCACAATGCTCCAAGACCCATGTAATCACAATGCTCCATGCCCTTGTCATCACAAAGCTCCATGACGCATGTCATCACAATGTTCCATGGGCTTCGCCTCACAATGCTCCATGCCCTTGTCATCACAATGCTTCAAGACCCCCGTAATCACAATGCTCCATGCCCCTTTTCATCAGAATGCTCCATTAGACTTGTCATCACAAGTCACCATGTTCATCTCATCACAATGCTCCAAGACCTTGTCATCAACATGCTCCATTCCCTTGTCATCACAATGCTCCATGACCCCTGTCATCACAATACTCCATGCACATTTTTAGCCCAATGCTCCATGACCCTTGTCATCACAATGATCCATGCCCTTGTCATCACAATGCTCCATGCACTTGTCAGCACAATGCTCCCTGATCCTTGTCATCACAATGCTCCAAACCATTGTCACCACAATGCTCCATTACCTTTGTCATCAGAATCCTCCATGACACTTGGCATCACAATGCTCCATGCCATTGTCATCACAATGCTCCATGACCCCTGTCATCACAATGCTCCGTGACTACAGTCATCACAATGCTTCATAACGTTTGTCATCACAACAATCCATGCCCGCGTCATCACAACGTTCTGTGACCTTTGTAACCACAATGCTCCATGAACTTTTCATCACAATGCTCCGTGACCCTTGTCATCACAATGCTCCATGCCTTTGTCAGAACAATGCTCCATGACCCTTGTCATCAAATTGTGCCATGCGCTTTTCACCACAATGATCCACAACCTTGTCATCGCTATGCTCCATAAACCTTGTAATCACAATGCTCCATGCACTTCTCATCCAAATACTCTCTCACATGAGATATCACAATGTTCCATCACTAGTCATCACAATCCTCCCTCACCCCTGTTATCACAATGTTCCATGACCCCTGTCATCACAATGCTACATCCCCTTATCAGCACAATGTTCCATGACCCCTGACATCACAGTGTTCCATAACCCTTGTCATCAAAATGCTCCATGACCCTTTTCATCCCAAAGCTCCATGACCCCTGGCATCACAATGTTCTATAACCCCTGGCATCAAAATGTTCCATTACACTTTTCATCAAATTGCTGCATGACCCTGTCATCAAAATGCTCCCTGCCCTTCTCATCACAATGCACCACACACTTTTCATCAAAATGCTCCATGACCTTTGTCATCACAAAGATCCATGACCCTTGGCATCACAATGCTCCATGTCATTGTCATCACAATGCTCCATGAACCCTCTCATCACATTGCTCCATGTCCTTG
This sequence comes from Mesoplodon densirostris, assembly GCF_025265405.1. NCBI lineage: Eukaryota > Metazoa > Chordata > Mammalia > Artiodactyla > Ziphiidae > Mesoplodon > Mesoplodon densirostris. Next base: position 6,420,164 of record NW_026778195.1, on the reverse strand, counting down.
TCATCACAAAGCTCCATGACACTTGTCATCACAATGCTCGATGCCATTCTCATCACAATGCTCCATGACCTTGTCATTACAATCCTCCATGACCCATGTATCACAGTGTACCGTGCCCTTGTCATGACAAACCGCCATGCCCACTCTCATCACAGTAATCCATGAAACATTTCAGATCAATGCTCAATGCCCTTCTCATCACAATGCTCCGTTACCTCTGTCGTAACAATGCTCCATGACACCTGCCATCATAATATTCCACGGCCTTGTCATCACAAGGCTCCATGACCCTTGTCATCACAATGCTCCAAGATCCATGTAATCACAATGCTCCATGCCTTTGTCATCACAAAGCTCCATGACGCATGTCATCAGAATGTTCCATGGTCTTCTCCTCACAATGCTCCATGCCCTTGTCATCACAATGCTCGAAGACTCCAGTAATCACAATGTTCCATTCCCTTTTTCATCAGAATGCTCCATTAGATTTGTCATCACAAGGCTCCATGGTCATCTCACAATGCTCCAAGACCTTGTCATCACCATGCTCCATTCCCTTGTCATCACAATGCTCCATGACCCCTGTCATCACAATACTCCATGAACATTTTCAGCCCAATTCTCTATGACCTTCTCATCACAATGCTCCATGACCAATATCATCACAATGCTCCATGACCACTGTCATCACAACACTCCATGACACCTGACAACACAATGATCCGGGACTCTTGTCATCACAATGTTCCAAGACCCCTGTAATCACAATGCTCCATGACCCCTGTCATCACAATACTCCATGAACATTTTCAGCCCAATGCTCCATGACCCTTGTCATCACAATGATCCATGCCCATGTTATCCCAATGTTCCATGACCCATGTATTCACAATGCTCCATGACGCTTGTCATCACAGTGCTCTATGACACCTGTCATCACAATGCTCCATGCCTTTGTCAGCAAAATGCTACATGACCTTGTCATTACAATGCTCTATGCACTTGTCATCACAATACTCCATTTCCATTGTCATCACAATCCTCTATGAACTTTGGGATCACATTGCTTCATGCCCTTGTCATCACAATGCTCCATGCTCCTTGAAATCAAAATGATCCATGACCTCTGTCATCACAATGCTCCAAATCCTTGTGATCACAATGTTCCATAACACTTGTCCTCACAACGCTCCATGATGCCTGTCATCACAATAATCCATGCCCTTTTCATCACAATGCTCCATGACCTTTGTCATCACAATTCTCAATACACTTGTCATCACAATGCTCCCTGACACTTGTCGTCAGAATGCTCCTTGAACCCTGTCACGAAAAGGCTCCATGCCTTTTTCATCACAAAGCCCCATGCCCTTTTCATCCCAATGCTCCATGCCATTGTCATCAAAATACTCCACAAGCTTGTCATCAGAATGCTCCATGACCCTTGTCATCACAATTCTCCATGCACTTGTCAGCACAATGCTCCCTGACACTTGTCATCACAATGCTCCAAGCCATTGTCATCACAATGCTCCATTACCTTTGTGATCAGAATCCTCAATGGAAGTTTGCATCACAATGCTCCATGCCATTGTCATCACAATGGGCCATTACATATGTCATCACAATGCTCCCTGACACCTCCCTTTACAATACCGCATTACCTGGTCATCACAATGCTCCCTGCCATTCTCATCACAATGCACCACACACTTGTCATCAAAATGCTCCATGACCTTTGTCATCACAAAGCTCCATGACCCTTGGCATCACAATGCTCCATGTCATTGTCATCACAATGCTCCATGAACCCTCTCATCACATTGTTCCATGCCCTTGTCATCACAAAGCTCCATGGCACTTGTCATCACAAGGCTCGATGCCATTCTCATCACAATGCTCCATGACCTTGTCATTACAATCCTCCATGACCCATGTATCACAGTGTACCGTGCTCTTGTCATGACAAACCGCCATGCCCACTCTCATCACAGTAATCCATGAAACATTTCAGATCAATGCTCAATGCCCTTCTCATCACAATGCTCCGTTACCTCTGTTGTAACAATGCTCCATGACACCTGCCATCATAATATTCCACGGCCTTGTCATCACAAGGCTCCATGACCCTTGTCATCACAATGCTCCAAGATCCATGTAATCACAATGCTCCATGCCCTTGTCATCACAAAGCTCCATGACGCATGTCATCAGAATGTTCCATGGTCTTCTCCTCACAATGCTCCATGCCCTTGTCATCACAATGCTCGAAGACTCCAGTAATCACAATGTTCCATTCGCTTTTTCATCAGAATGCTCCATTAGATTTGTCATCACAAGGCTCCATGGTCATCTCACAATGCTCCAAGACCTTGTCCTCACCATGCTCCATTCCCTTGTCATCACAATGCTCCATGACCCCTGTCATCACAATACTCCATGAACATTTTCAGCCCAATTCTCTATGACCTTCTCATCACAATGCTCCATGACCAATATCATCACAATGCTCCATGACCACTGTCATCACAACACTCCATGACACCTGACAACACAATGATCCGGGACTCTTGTCATCACAATGCTCCAAGACCCCTGTAATCACAATGCTCCATGACCCCTGTCATCACAATACTCCATGAACATTTTCAGCCCAATGCTCCATGACCCTTGTCATCACAATGATCCATGCCCATGTTATCCCAATGTTCCATGACCCATGTATTCACAATGCTCCATGACGCTTGTCATCACAGTGCTCTATGACACCTGTCATCACAATGCTCCATGCCTTTGTCAGCAAAATGCTACATGACCTTGTCATTACAATGCTCTATGCACTTGTCATCACAATACTCCATTTCCATTGTCATCACAATCCTCTATGAACTTTGGGATCACATTGCTTCATGCCCTTGTCATCACAATGCTCCATGCTCCTTGAAATCAAAATGATCCATGACCTCTGTCATCACAATGCTCCAAACCCTTGTGATCACAATGTTCCATAACACTTGTCCTCACAACGCTCCATGATGCCTGTCATCAAAATAATCCATGCCCTTTTCATCACAATGCTCCATGACCTTTGTCATCACAATTCTCAATACACTTGTCATCACAATGCTCCCTGACACTTGTCGTCAGAATGCTCCTTGAACCCTGTCACGAAAAGGCTCCATGCCTTTTTCATCACAAAGCCCCATGCCCTTTTCATCCCAATGCTCCATGCCATTGTCATCAAAATACTCCACAAGCTTGTCATCAGAATGCTCCATGACCCTTGTCATCACAATTCTCCATGCACTTGTCAGCACAATGCTCCCTGACACTTGTCATCACAATGCTCCAAGCCATTGTCATCACAATGCTCCATTACCTTTGTGATCAGAATCCTCAATGGAAGTTTGCATCACAATGCTCCATGCCATTGTCATCACAATGGGCCATTACATATGTCATCACAATGCTCCCTGCCACCTCCCTTTACAATACCGCATTACCTGGTCATCACAATGCTCCCTGCCATTCTCATCACAATGCACCACACACTTGTCATCAAAATGCTCCATGACCTTTGTCATCACAAAGCTCCATGACCCTTGGCATCACAATGCTCCATGAACCCTCTCATCACATTGCTCCATGCCCTTGTCATCACAAAGCTCCATGGCACTTGTCATCACAATGCTCGATGCCCTTCTCATCACAATGCTCCATGCCCTTGTCATTACAATCCTCCATGACCCATGTATCACAGTGTACCGTGCCCTTGTCATCACAATGCGCCATGCCCACTCTCATCACAATAATCCATGAAATATTTCAGACCAATGCTCAATGCACTTCTCATCACAATGCTCCATTAACTCTGTCATAACAAGCTCCATGACCCCTGCCATCACAATGTTCCACGGCCTTGTCATCACAAGGCTCCAGGACCCTTGTCAGCACAATGCTCCAAGACCCATGTAATCACAATGCTCCATGCCCTTGTCATCACAAAGCTCCATGACGCATGTCATCACAATGTTCCATGGCCTTCGCCTCACAATGCTCCATGCCCTTGTCATCACAATGACTCAAGACCCCCGTAATCACAATGCTCCATGCCCCTTTTCATAAGAATGCTCCATTAGACTTGTCATCACAAGTCTCCATGGTCATCTCATCACAATGCTCCAAGACCTTGTCATCAACATGCTCCATTCCCTTGTCATCACAATGCTCCATGACCCCTGTCATCACAATACTCCATGCACATTTTTAGCCCAATGCTCCATGACCCTTGTCATCACAATGATCCATGCCATTGTCATCACAATGCTCCATGCACTTGTCAGCACAATGCTCCCTGATCCTTGTCATCACAATGCTCCAAACCATTGTCACCACAATGCTCCATTACCTTTGTCATCAGAATCCTCCATGACACTTGGCATCACAATGCTCCATGCCATTGTCATCACAATGCTCCATGACCCCTGTCATCACAATACTCCTTGAACATTTTCAGCCCAATGCTCCATGACCCTTGTCATCACAATGATCCATGCCCATGTTATCCCAATGTTCCATGACCCATGTATTCACAATGCTCCATGACGCTTGTCATCACAGTGCTCCATGACACCTGTCATCACAATGCTCCATGCCTTTGTCAGCAAAATGCTACATGACCTTGTCATTACAATGCTCTATGCACTTGTCATCACAATACTCCATTTCCATTGTCATCACAATCCTCCATGAACTTTGGGATCACATTGCTTCATGCCCTTGTCATCACAATGCTCCATGCTCCTTGAAATCAAAATGATCCATGACCTCTGTCATCACAATGCTCCAAACCCTTGTGATCACAATGTTCCATAACACTTGTCCTCACAACGCTCCATGATGCCTGTCATCACAATAATCCATGCCCTTTTCATCACAATGCTCCATGACCTTTGTCATCACAATTCTCAATACACTTGTCATCACAATGCTCCCTGACACTTGTCGTCAGAATGCTCCTTGAACCCTGTCATGAAAAGGCTCCATGCCTTTTTCATCACAAAGCCCCATGCCCTTTTCATCCCAATGCTCCATGCCATTGTCATCAAAATACTCCACAAGCTTGTCATCAGAATGCTCCATGACCCTTGTCATCACAATTCTCCATGCACTTGTCAGCACAATGCTCCATGACACTTGTCATCACAATGCTCCAAGCCATTGTCATCACAATGCTCCATTACCTTTGTGATCAGAATCCTCAATGGAAGTTTGCTTCACAATGCTCCATGCCATTGTCATCACAATGGGCCATTACATATGTCATCACAATGCTCCCTGACACCTCTCTTTACAATACTGCATTACCTGGTCATCACAATGCTCCCTGCCGTTCTCATCACAATGCACCACACACTTGTCATCAAAATGCTCCATGACCTTTGTCATCACAAAGCTCCATGACCCTTGGCATCACAATGCTCCATGTCATTGTCATCACAATGCTCCATGAACCCTCTCATCATATTGCTCCATGCCCTTGTCATCACAAAGCTCCATGGCACTTGTCATCACAATGCTCGATGCCCTTCTCATCACAATGCTCCATGCCCTTGTCATTACAATCCTCCATGACCCATGTATCACAGTGTACCGTGCCCTTGTCATCACAATGCGCCATGCCCACTCTCATCACAATAATCCATGAAATATTTCAGACCAATGCTCAATGCACTTCTCATCACAATGCTCCATTACCTCTGTCATAACAAGCTCCATGACCCCTGCCATCACAATGTTCCACGGCCTTGTCATCACAAGGCTCCAGGACCCTTGTCAGCACAATGCTCCAAACCATTATCACCACAATGCTCCATTACCTTTGTCATCAGAATCCTCCATGACACTTGTCATCACAATGCTCCATGCCATTGTCATCACAATGCTCCATGACCCCTGTCATCACAATGCTCCGTGACTACAGTCATCACAATGCTTCATAACGTTTGTCATCACAACAATCCATGCCCGCGTCATCACAAGGCTCTGTGACCTTTGTAACCACAATGCTCCATGAACTTTTCATCACAATGCTCCGTGACCCTTGTCATCACAATGCTCCATGCCTTTGTCAGAACAATGCTCCATGACCCTTGTCATCAAATTGTGCCATGCGCTTTTCACCACAATGATCCACAACCTTGTCATCGCTATGCTCCATAAACCTTGTAATCACAATGCTCCATGCACTTCTCATCCAAATACTCTCTCAGATGAGATATCACAATGTTCCATCACTAGTCATCACAATCCTCCCTCACCCCTGTTATCACAATGTTCCATGACCCCTGTCATCACAATGCTACATCCCCTTATCAGCACAATGTTCCATGACCCCTGACATCACAGTGTTCCATAACCCTTGTCATCAAAATGCTCCATGACCCTTTTCATCCCAAAGCTCCATGACCCCTGGCATCACAATGTTCTATAACCCCTGGCATCAAAATGTTCCATTACACTTTTCAACAAATTGCTGCATGACCCTGTCATCAAAATGCTCCCTGCCCTTCTCATCACAATGCACCACACACTTGTCATCAAAATGCTCCATGACCTTTGTCATCACAAAGCTCCATGACCCTTGGCATCACAATGCTCCATGTCATTGTCATCACAATGCTCCATGAACCCTCTCATCACATTGCTCCATGTCCTTGTCATCACAAAGCTCCATGACACTTGTCATCACAATGCTCGATGCCATTCTCATCACAATGCTCCATGACCTTGTCATTACAATCCTCCATGACCCATGTATCACAGTGTACCGTGCCCTTGTCATGACAAACCGCCATGCCCACTCTCATCACAGTAATCCATGAAACATTTCAGATCAATGCTCAATGCCCTTCTCATCACAATGCTCCTTTACCTCTGTCGTAACAATGCTCCATGACACCTGCCATCATAATATTCCACGGCCTTGTCATCACAAGGCTCCATGACCCTTGTCATCACAATGCTCCAAGATCCATGTAATCACAATGCTCCATGCCCTTGTCATCACAAAGCTCCATGACGCATGTCATCAGAATGTTCCATGGTCTTCTCCTCACAATGCTCCATGCCCTTGTCATCACAATGCTCGAAGACTCCAGTAATCACAATGTTCCATTCCCTTTTTCATCAGAATGCTCCATTAGATTTGTCATCACAAGGCTCCATGGTCATCTCACAATGCTCCAAGACCTTGTCATCACCATGCTCCATTCCCTTGTCATCACAATACTCCATGACCCCTGTCATCACAATACTCCATGAACATTTTCAGCCCAATTCTCTATGACCTTCTCATCACAATGCTCCATGACCAATATCATCACAATGCTCCATGACCACTGTCATCACAACACTCCATGACACCTGACAACACAATGATCCGGGACTCTTGTCATCACAATGCTCCAAGACCCCTGTAATCACAATGCTCCATGACCCCAGTCATCACAATACTCCATGAACATTTTCAGCCCAATGCTCCATGACCCTTGTCATCACAATGATCCATGCCCATGTTATCCCAATGTTCCATGACCCATGTATTCACAATGCTCCATGACGCTTGTCATCACAGTGCTCCATGACACCTGTCATCACAATGCTCCATGCCTTTGTCAGCAAAATGCTACATGACCTTGTCATTACAATGCTCTATGCACTTGTCATCACAATACTCCATTTCCATTGTCATCACAATCCTCTATGAACTTTGGGATCACATTGCTTCATGCCCTTGTCATCACAATGCTCCATGCTCCTTGAAATCAAAATGATCCATGACCTCTGTCATCACAATGCTCCAAACCCTTGTGATCACAATGTTCCATAACACTTGTCCTCACAACGCTCCATGATGCCTGTCATCACAATAATCCATGCCCTTTTCATCACAATGCTCCATGACCTTTGTCATCACAATTCTCAATACACTTGTCATCACAATGCTCCCTGACACTTGTCGTCAGAATGCTCCTTGAACCCTGTCACGAAAAGGCTCCATGCCTTTTTCATCACAAAGCCCCATGCCCTTTTCATCCCAATGCTCCATGCCATTGTCATCAAAATACTCCACAAGTTTGTCATCAGAATGCTCCATGACCCTTGTCATCACAATTCTCCATGCACTTGTCAGCACAATGCTCCCTGACACTTGTCATCACAATGCTCCAAGCCATTGTCATCACAATGCTCCATTACCTTTGTGATCAGAATCCTCAATGGAAGTTTGCATCACAATGCTCCATGCCATTGTCATCACAATGGGCCATTACATATGTCATCACAATGCTCCCTGACACCTCCCTTTACAATACTGCATTACCTGGTCATCACAATGCTCCCTGCCATTCTCATCACAATGCACCACACACTTGTCATCAAAATGCTCCATGACCTTTGTCATCACAAAGCTCCATGACCCTTGGCATCACAATGCTCCATGTCATTGTCATCACAATGCTCCATGAACCCTCTCATCACATTGCTCCATGCCCTTGTCATCACAAAGCTCCATGGCACTTGTCATCAGAATGCTCGATGCCCTTCTCATCACAATGCTCCATGCCCTTGTCATTACAATCCTCCATGACCCATGTATCACAGTGTACCGTGCCCTTGTCATCACAATGCGCCAGGCCCACTCTCATCACAATAATCCATGAAATATTTCAGACCAATGCTCAATGCACTTCTCATCACAGTGCTCCATTACCTCTGTCATAACAAGCTCCATGACCCCTGCCATCACAATGTTCCACGGCCTTGTCATCACAAGGCTCCAGGACCCTTGTCAGCACAATGCTCCAAGACCCATGTAATCACAATGCTCCATGCCCTTGTCATCACAAAGCTCCATGACGCATGTCATCACAATGTTCCATGGCCTTCGCCTCACAATGCTCCATGCCCTTGTCATCACAATGCTTCAAGACCCCCGTAATCACAATGCTCCATGCCCCTTTTCATAAGAATGCTCCATTAGACTTGTCATCACAAGTCTCCATGGTCATCTCATCACAATGCTCCAAGACCTTGTCATCAACATGCTCCATTCCCTTGTCATCACAATGCTCCATGACCCCTGTCATCACAATACTCCATGCACATTTTTAGCCCAATGCTCCATGACCCTTGTCATCACAATGATCCATGCCCTTGTCATCACAAAGCTCCATGCACTTGTCAGCACAATGCTCCCTGATCCTTGTCATCACAATGCTCCAAACCATTGTCACCACAATGCTCCATTACCTTTGTCATCAGAATCCTCCATGACACTTGGCATCACAATGCTCCATGCCATTGTCATCACAATGCTCCATGACCCCTGTCATCACAATGCTCCGTGACAACAGTCATCACAATGCTTCATAACGTTTGTCATCACAACAATCCATGCCCGTGTCATCACAAGGCTCTGTGACCTTTGTAACCACAATGCTCCATGAACTTTTCATCACAATGCTCCGTGACCCTTGTCATCACAATGCTCCATGCCTTTGTCAGAACAATGCTCCATGACCCTTGTCATCAAATTGTGCCATGCGCTTTTCCCCACAATGATCCACAACCTTGTCATCGCTATGCTCCATAAACCTTGTAATCACAATGCTCCATGCACTTCTCATCCAAATACTCTCTCACATGAGATATCACAATGTTCCATCACTAGTCATCACAATCCTCCCTCACCCCTGTTATCACAATGTTCCATGACCCCTGTCATCACAATGCTACATCCCCTTATCAGCACAATGTTCCATGATCCCTGACATCACAATGTTCCATAACCCTTGTCATCAAAATGCTCCATGACCCTTTTCATCCCAAAGCTCCATGACCCCTGGCATCACAATGTTCTATAACCACTGGCATCAAAATGTTCCATTACACTTTTCATCAAATTGCTGCATGACCCTGTCCTCAAAATGCTCCCTGCCCTTCTCATCACAATGCACCACACACTTGTCATCAAAATGCTCCATGACCTTTGTCATCACAAAGCTCCATGACCCTTGGCATCACAATGCTCCATGTCATTGTCATCACAATGCTCCATGAACCCTCTCATCACATTGCTCCATGTCCTTGTCATCACAAAGCTCCATGACACTTGTCATCACAATGCTCGATGCCATTCTCATCACAATGCTCCATGACCTTGTCATTACAATCCTCCATGACCCATGTATCACAGTGTACCGTGCCCTTGTCATGACAAACCGCCATGCCCACTCTCATCACAGTAATCCATGAAACATTTCAGATCAATGCTCAATGCCCTTCTCATCACAATGCTCCGTTACCTCTGTCGTAACAATGCTCCATGACACCTGCCATCATAATATTCCACGGCCTTGTCATCACAAGGCTCCATGACCCTTGTCATCACAATGCTCCAAGATCCATGTAATCACAATGCTCCATGCCCTTGTCATCACAAAGCTCCATGACGCATGTCATCAGAATGTTCCATGGTCTTCTCCTCACAATGCTCCATGCCCTTGTCATCACAATGCTCGAAGACTCCAGTAATCACAATGTTCCATTCCCTTTTTCATCAGAATGCTCCATTAGATTTGTCATCACAAGTCTCCATGGTCATCTCCTCACAATGCTCCAAGACCTTGTCATCACCATGCTCCATTCCCTTGTCATCACAATGCTCCATGACCCCTGTCATCACAATACTCCATGAACATTTTCAGCCCAATTCTCTATGACCTTCTCATCACAATGCTCCATGACCAATATCATCACAATGCTCCATGACCACTGTCATCACAACACTCCATGACACCTGACAACACAATGATCCGGGACTCTTGTCATCACAATGCTCCAAGACCCCTGTAATCACAATGCTCCATGAACCCTGTCATCACAATACTCCATGAACATTTTCAGCCCAATGCTCCATGACCCTTGTCATCACAATGATCCATGCCCATGTTATCCCAATGTTCCATAACCCATGTATTCACAATGCTCCATGACGCTTGTCATCACAGTGCTCCATGACACCTGTCATCACAATGCTCCATGCCTTTGTCAGCAAAATGCTACATGACCTTGTCATTACAATGCTCTATGCACTTGTCATCACAATACTCCATTTCCATTGTCATCACAATCCTCCATGAACTTTGGGATCACATTGCTTCATGCCCTTGTCATCACAATGCTCCATGCTCCTTGAAATCAAAATGATTCATGACCTCTGTCATCACAATGCTCCAAACCCTTGTGATCACAATGTTCCATAACACTTGTCCTCACAACGCTCCATGATGCCTGTCATCACAATAATCCATGCCCTTTTCATCACAATGATCCATGACCTTTGTCATCACAATTCTCAATACACTTGTCATCACAATGCTCCCTGACACTTGTCGTCAGAATGCTCCTTGAACCCTGTCACGAAAAGGCTCCATGCCTTTTTCATCACAAAGCCCCATGCCCTTTTCATCCCAGTGCTCCATGCCATTGTCATCAAAATACTCCACAAGCTTGTCATCAGAATGCTCCATGACCCTTGTCATCACAATTCTCCATGCACTTGTCAGCACAATGCTCCCTGACACTTGTCATCACAATGCTCCAAGCCATTGTCATCACAATGCTCCATTACTTTTGTGATCAGAATCCTCAATGGAAGTTTGCATCACAATGCTCCATGCCATTGTCATCACAATGGGCCATTACATATGTCATCACAATGCTCCCTGACAACCCCCTTTACAATACTGCATTACCTGGTCATCACAATGCTCCCTGCCGTTCTCATCACAATGCACCACACACTTGTCATCAAAATGCTCCATGACCTTTGTCATCACAAAGCTCCATGACCCTTGGCATCACAATGCTCCATGTCATTGTCATCACAATGCTCCATGAACCCTCTCATCACATTGCTCCATGCCCTTGTCATCACAAAGCTCCATGGCACTTGTCATCAGAATGCTCGATGCCCTTCTCATCACAATGCTCCATGCCCTTGTCATTACAATCCTCCATGACCCATGTATCACAGTGTACCGTGCCCTTGTCATCACAATGCGCCATGCCCACTCTCATCACAATAATCCATGAAATATTTCAGACCAATGCTCAATGCACTTCTCATCACAATGCTCCATTACCTCTGTCATAACAAGCTCCATGACCCCTGCCATCACAATGTTCCACGGCCTTGTCATCACAAGGCTCCAGGACCCATGTCAGCACAATGCTCCAAGACCCATGTAATCACAATGCTCCATGCCCTTGTCATCACAAAGCTCCATGACGCATGTCATCACAATGTTCCATGACCTTCGCCTCACAATGCTCCATGCCCTTGTCATCACAATGCTTCAAGACCCCCGTAATCACAATGCTCCATGCCCCTTTTCATAAGAATGCTCCATTAGACTTGTCATCACAAGTCTCCATGGTCATCTCATCACAATGCTCCAAGACCTTGTCATCAACATGCTCCATTCCCTTGTCATCACAATGCTCCATGACCCCTGTCATCACAATACTCCATGCACATTTTTAGCCCAATGCTCCATGACCCTTGTCATCACAATGATCCATGCCCTTGTCATCACAATGCTCCATGCACTTGTCAGCACCATGCTCCCTGATCCTTGTCATCACAATGCTCCAAACCATTGTCACCACAATGCTCCATTACCTTTGTCATCAGAATCCTCCATGACACTTGGCATCACAATGCTCCATGCCATTGTCATCACAATGCTCCATGACCCCTGTCATCACAATGCTCCGTGACTACAGTCATCACAATGCTTCATAACGTTTGTCATCACAACATTCCATGCCCGTGTCATCACAAGGCTCTGTGACCTTTGTAACCAAAATGCTCCATGAACTTTTCATCACAATGCTCCGTGACCCTTGTCATCACAATGCTCCATGCCTTTGTCAGAACAATGCTCCATGACCCTTGTCATCAAATTGTGCCATGCACTTTTCCCCACAATGATCCACAACCTTGTCATCGCTATGCTCCATAAACCTTGTAATCCCAATGCTCCATGCACTTCTCATCCAAATACTCTCTCACATGAGATATCACAATGTTCCATCACTAGTCATCACAATCCTCCCTCACCCCTGTTATCACAATGTTCCATGACCCCTGTCATCACAATGCTACATCCCCTTATCAGCACAATGTTCCATGATCCCTGACATCACAATGTTCCATAACACTTGTCATCAAAATGCTCCATGACCCTTTTCATCCCAAAGCTCCATGACCCCTGGCATCACAATGTTCTATAACCCCTGGCATCAAAATGTTCCATTACACTTTTCATCAAATTGCTGCATGACCCTGTCCTCAAAATGCTCCCTGCCCTTCTCATCACAATGCACCACACACTTGTCATCAAAATGCTCCATGACCTTTGTCATCACAAAGCTCCATGACCCTTGGCATCACAATGCTCCATGTCATTGTCATCACAATGCTCCATGAACCCTCTCATCACATTGCTCCATGTCCTTGTCATCACAAAGCTCCATGACACTTGTCATCACAATGCTCGATGCCATTCTCATCACAATGCTCCATGACCTTGTCATTACAATCCTCCATGACCCATGTATCACAGTGTACCGTGCCCTTGTCATGACAAACCGCCATGCCCACTCTCATCACAGTAATCCATGAAACATTTCAGATCAATGCTCAATGCCCTTCTCATCACAATGCTCCATTACGTCTGTCGTAACAATGCTCCATGACACCTGCCATCATAATATTCCACGGCCTTGTCATCACAAGGCTCCATGACCCTTGTCATCACAATGCTCCAAGATCCATGTAATCACAATGCTCCATGCCCTTGTCATCACAAAGCTCCATGACGCATGTCATCAGAATGTTCCATGTTCTTCTCCTCACAATGCTCCATGCCCTTGTCATCACAATGCTCGAAGACTCCAGTAATCACAATGTTCCATTCCCTTTTTCATCAGAATGCTCCATTAGATTTGTCATCACAAGTCTCCATGGTCATCTCCTCACAATGCTCCAAGACCTTGTCATCACCATGCTCCATTCCCTTGTCATCACAATGCTCCATGACCCCTGTCATCACAATACTCCATGAACATTTTCAGCCCAATTCTCTATGACCTTCTCATCACAATGCTCCATGACCAATATCATCACAATGCTCCATGACCACTGTCATCACAACACTCCATGACACCTGACAACACAATGATCCGGGACTCTTGTCATCACAGTGCTCCAAGACCCCTGTAATCACAATGCTCCATGACCCCTGTCATCACAATACTCCATGAACATTTTCAGCCCAATGCTCCATGACCCTTGTCATCACAATGATCCATGCCCATGTTATCCCAATGTTCCATGACCCATGTATTCACAATGCTCCATGACGCTTGTCATCACAGTGCTCCATGACACCTGTCATCACAATGCTCCATGCCTTTGTCAGCAAAATGCTACATGACCTTGTCATTACAATGCTCTATGCACTTGTCATCACAATACTCCATTTCCATTGTCATCACAATCCTCCATGAACTTTGGGATCACATTGCTTCATGCCCTTGTCATCACAATGCTCCATGCTCCTTTAAATCAAAATGATCCATGACCTCTGTCATCACAATGCTCCAAACCCTTGTGATCACAATGTTCCATAACACTTGTCCTCACAACGCTCCATGATGCCTGTCATCACAATAATCCATGCCCTTTTCATCACAAAGCTCCATGAACTTTGTCATCACAATTCTCAATACACTTGTCATCACAATGCTCCCTGACACTTGTCATCAGAATGCTCCTTGAACCCTGTCACGAAAAGGCTCCATGCCTTTTTCATCACAAAGCCCCATGCCCTTTTCATCCCAATGCTCCATGCCATTGTCATCAAAATACTCCACAAGCTTGTCATCAGAATGCTCCATGACGCTTGTCATCACAATTCTCCATGCACTTGTCAGCACAATGCTCCCTGACACTTGTCATCACAATGCTCCAAGCCATTGTCATCACAATGCTCCATTACTTTTGTGATCAGAATCCTCAATGGAAGTTTGCATCACAATGCTCCATGCCATTGTCATCACAATGGGCCATTACATATGTCATCACAATGCTCCCTGACACCCCCCTTTACAATACTGCATTACCTGGTCATCACAATGCTCCCTGCCGTTCTCATCACAATGCACCACACACTTGTCATCAAAATGCTCCATGACCTTTGTCATCACAAAGCTCCATGACCCTTGGCATCACAATGCTCCATGTCATTGTCATCACAATGCTCCATGAACCCTCTCATCACATTGCTCCATGCCCTTGTCATCACAAAGCTCCATGGCACTTGTCATCACAATGCTCGATGCCCTTCTCATCACAATGCTCCATGCCCTTGTCATTACAATCCTCCATGACCCATGTATCACAGTGTACTGTGCCCTTGTCATCACAATGCGCCATGCCCACTCTCATCACAATAATCCATGAAATATTTCAGACCAATGCTCAATGCACTTCTCATCACAATGCTCCATTACCTCTGTCATAACAAGCTCCATGACCCCTGCCATCACAATGTTCCACGGCCTTGTCATCACAAGGCTCCAGGACCCTTGTCAGCACAATGCTCCAAGACCCATGTAATCACAATGCTCCATGCCCTTGTCATCACAAAGCTCCATGACGCATGTCATCACAATGTTCCATGGCCTTCGCCTCACAATGCTCCATGCCCTTGTCATCACAATGCTTCAAGACCCCCGTAATCACAATGCTCCATGCCCCTTTTCATAAGAATGCTCCATTAGACTTGGCATCACAAGTCTCCATGGTCATCTCATCACAATGCTCCAAGACCTTGTCATCAACATGCTCCATTCCCTTGTCATCACAATGCTCCATGACCCCTGTCATCACAATACTCCATGCACATTTTTAGCCCAATGCTCCATGACCCTTGTCATCACAATGATCCATGCCCTTGTCATCACAATGCTCCATGCACTTGTCAGCACAATGCTCCCTGATCCTTGTCATCACAATGCTCCAAACCATTGTCACCACAATGCTCCATTACCTTTGTCATCAGAATCCTCCATGACACTTGGCATCACAATGCTCCATGCCATTGTCATCACAATGCTCCATGACCCCTGTCATCACAATGCTCCGTGACTACAGTCATCACAATGCTTCATAACGTTTGTCATCACAACATTCCATGCCCGTGTCATCACAAGGCTCTGTGACCTTTGTAACCAAAATGCTCCATGAACTTTTCATCACAATGCTCCATGACCCTTGTCATCACAATGCTCCATGCCTTTGTCAGAACAATGCTCCATGACCCTTGTCATCAAATTGTGCCATGCGCTTTTCCCCACAATGATCCACAACCTTGTCATCGCTATGCTCCATAAACCTTGTAATCCCAATGCTCCATGCACTTCTCATCCAAATACTCTCTCACATGAGATATCACAATGTTCCATCACTAGTCATCACAATCCTCCCTCACCCCTGTTATCACAATGTTCCATGACCCCTGTCATCACAATGCTACATCCCCTTATCAGCACAATGTTCCATGATCCCTGACATCACAATGTTCCATAACCCTTGTCATCAAAATGCTCCATGACCCTTTTCATCCCAAAGCTCCATGACCCCTGGCATCACAATGTTCTATAACCCCTGGCATCAAAATGTTCCATTACACTTTCCATCAAATTGCTGCATGACCCTGTCCTCAAAATGCTCCCTGCCCTTCTCATCACAATGCACCACACACTTGTCATCAAAATGCTCCATGACCTTTGTCATCACAAAGCTCCATGACCCTTAGCATCACAATGCTCCATGTCATTGTCATCACAATGCTCCATGAACCCTCTCATCACATTGCTCCATGTCCTTGTCATCACAAAGCTCCATGACACTTGTCATCACAATGCTCGATGCCATTCTCATCACAATGCTCCATGACCTTGTCATTACAATCCTCCATGACCCATGTATCACAGTGTACCGTGCCCTTGTCATGACAAACCGCCATGCCCACTCTCATCACAGTAATCCATGAAACATTTCAGATCAATGCTCAATGCCCTTCTCATCACAATGCTCCGTTACCTCTGTCGTAACAATGCTCCATGACACCTGCCATCATAATATTCCACGGCCTTGTCATCACAAGGCTCCATGACCCTTGTCATCACAATGCTCCAAGATCCATGTAATCACAATGCTCCATGCCCTTGTCATCACAAAGCTCCATGACGCATGTCATCAGAATGTTCCATGGTCTTCTCCTCACAATGCTCCATGCCCTTGTCATCACAATGCTCGAAGACTCCAGTAATCACAATGTTCCATTCCCTTTTTCATCAGAATGCTCCATTAGATTTGTCATCACAAGTCTCCATGGTCATCTCCTCACAATGCTCCAAGACCTTGTCATCACCATGCTCCATTCCCTTGTCATCACAATGCTCCATGACCCCTGTCATCACAATACTCCATGAACATTTTCAGCCCAATTCTCTATGACCTTCTCATCACAATGCTCCATGACCAATATCATCACAATGCTCCATGACCACTGTCATCACAACACTCCATGACACCTGACAACACAATGATCCGGGACTCTTGTCATCACAATGCTCCAAGACCCCTGTAATCACAATGCTCCATGACCCCTGTCATCACAATACTCCATGAACATTTTCAGCCCAATGCTCCATGACCCTTGTCATCACAATGATCCATGCCCATGTTATCCCAATGTTCCATGACCCATGTATTCACAATGCTCCATGACGCTTGTCATCACAGTGCTCCATGACACCTGTCATCACAATGCTCCATGCCTTTGTCAGCAAAATGCTACATGACTTTGTCATTACAATGCTCTATGCACTTGTCATCACAATACGCCATTTCCATTGTCATCACAATCCTCCATGAACTTTGGGATCACATTGCTTCATGCCCTTGTCATCACAATGCTCCATGCTCCTTGAAATCAAAATGATCCATGACTTCTGTCATCACAATGCTCCAAACCCTTGTGATCACAATGTTCCATAACACTTGTCCTCACAACACTCCATGATGCCTGTCATCACAATAATCCATGCCCTTTTCATCACAATGCTCCATGACCTTTGTCATCACAATTCTCAATACACTTGTCATCACAATGCTCCCTGACACTTGTCGTCAGTATGCTCCTTGAACACTGTCACGAAAAGCCTCCATGCCTTTTTCATCACAAAGCCCCATGCCCTTTTCATCCCAATGCTCCATGCCATTGTCATCAAAATACTCCACAAGCTTGTCATCAGAATGCTCCATGACCCTTGTCATCACAATTCTCCATGCACTTGTCAGCACAATGCTCCCTGACACTTGTCATCACAATGCTCCAAGCCATTTTCATCACAATGCTCCATTACCTTTGTGATCAGAATCCTCAATGGAAGTTTGCATCACAATGCTCCATGCCATTGTCATCACAATGGGCCATTACATATGTCATCACAATGCTCCCTGACACCTCTCTTTACAATACTGCATTACCTGGTCATCACAATGCTCCCTGCCGTTCTCATCACAATGCACCACACACTTGTCATCAAAATGCTCCATGACCTTTGTCATCACAAAGCTCCATGACTCTTGGCATCACAATGCTCCATGTCATTGTCATCACAATGCTCCATGAACCCTCTCATCACATTGCTCCATGCCCTTGTCATCACAAAGCTCCATGGCACTTGTCATCACAATGCTCGATGCCCTTCTCATCACAATGCTCCATGCCCTTGTCATTACAATCCTCCATGAACCATGTATCACAGTGTACCGTGCACTTGTCATCACAATGCGCCATGCCCACTCTCATCACAATAATCCATGAAATATTTCAGACCAATGCTCAATGCACTTCTCATCACAATGCTCCATTACCTCTGTCATAACAAGCTCCATGACCCCTGCCATCACAATGTTCCACGGCCTTGTCATCACAAGGCTCCAGGACCCTTGTCAGCACAATGCTCCAAGACCCATGTAATCACAATGCTCCATGCCCTTGTCATCACAAAGCTCCATGACGCATGTCATCACAATGTTCCATGGCCTTCGCCTCACAATGCTCCATGCCCTTGTCATCACAATGCTTCAAGACCCCCGTAATCACAATGCTCCATGCCCCTTTTCATAAGAATGCTCCATTAGACTTGGCATCACAAGTCTCCATGGTCATCTCATCACAATGCTCCAAGACCTTGTCATCAACATGCTCCATTCCCTTGTCATCACAATGCTCCATGACCCCTGTCATCACAATACTCCATGCACATTTTTAGCCCAATGCTCCATGACCCTTGTCATCACAATGATCCATGCCCTTGTCATCACAATGCTCCATGCACTTGTCAGCACAATGCTCCCTGATCCTTGTCATCACAATGCTCCAAACCATTGTCACCACAATGCTCCATTACCTTTGTCATCAGAATCCTCCATGACACTTGGCATCACAATGCTCCATGCCATTGTCATCACAATGCTCCATGACCCCTGTCATCACAATGCTCCGTGACTACAGTCATCACAATGCTTCATAACGTTTGTCATCACAACATTCCATGCCCGTGTCATCACAAGGCTCTGTGACCTTTGTAACCAAAATGCTCCATGAACTTTTCATCACAATGCTCCATGACCCTTGTCATCACAATGCTCCATGCCTTTGTCAGAACAATGCTCCATGACCCTTGTCATCAAATTGTGCCATGCGCTTTTCCCCACAATGATCCACAACCTTGTCATCGCTATGCTCCATAAACCTTGTAATCCCAATGCTCCATGCACTTCTCATCCAAATACTCTCTCACATGAGATATCACAATGTTCCATCACTAGTCATCACAATCCTCCCTCACCCCTGTTATCACAATGTTCCATGACCCCTGTCATCACAATGCTACATCCCCTTATCAGCACAATGTTCCATGATCCCTGACATCACAATGTTCCATAACACTTGTCATCAAAATGCTCCATGACCCTTTTCATCCCAAAGCTCCATGACCCCTGGCATCACAATGTTCTATAACCCCTGGCATCAAAATGTTCCATTACACTTTTCATCAAATTGTTGCATGACCCTGTCCTCAAAATGCTCCCTGCCCTTCTCATCACAATGCACCACACACTTGTCATCAAAATGCTCCATGACCTTTGTCATCACAAAGCTCCATGACCCTTGGCATCACAATGCTCCATGTCATTGTCATCACAATGCTCCATGAACCCTCTCATCACATTGCTCCATGTCCTTGTCATCACAAAGCTCCATGACACTTGTCATCACAATGCTCGATGCCATTCTCATCACAATGCTCCATGACCTTGTCATTACAATCCTCCATGACCCATGTATCACAGTGTACCGTGCCCTTGTCATGACAAACCGCAATGCCCACTCTCATCACAGTAATCCATGAAACATTTCAGATCAATGCTCAATGCCCTTCTCATCACAATGCTCCGTTACCTCTGTCGTAACAATGCTCCATGACACCTGCCATCATAATATTCCACGGCCTTGTCATCACAAGGCTCCATGACCCTTGTCATCACAATGCTCCAAGATCCATGTAATCACAATGCTCCATGCCCTTGTCATCACAAAGCTCCATGACGCATGTCATCAGAATGTTCCATGGTCTTCTCCTCACAATGCTCCATGCCCTTGTCATCACAATGCTCGAAGACTCCAGTAATCACAATGTTCCATTCCCTTTTTCATCAGAATGCTCCATTAGATTTGTCATCACAAGTCTCCATGGTCTCTCCTCACAATGCTCCAAGACCTTGTCATCACCATGCTCCATTCCCTTGTCATCACAATGCTCCATGACCCCTGTCATCACAATACTCCATGAACATTTTCAGCCCAATTCTCTATGACCTTCTCATCACAATGCTCCATGACCAATATCATCACAATGCTCCATGACCACTGTCATCACAACACTCCATGACACCTGACAACACAATGATCCGGGACTCTTGTCATCACAATGCTCCAAGACCCCTGTAATCACAATGCTCCATGACCCCTGTCATCACAATACTCCATGAACATTTTCAGCCCAATGCTCCATGACCCTTGTCATCACAATGATCCATGCCCATGTTATCCCAATGTTCCATGACCCATGTATTCACAATGCTCCATGACGCATGTCATCACAGTGCTCCATGACACCTGTCATCACAATGCTCCATGCCTTTGTCAGCAAAATGCTACATGACCTTGTCATTACAATGCTCTATGCACTTGTCATCACAATACTCCATTTCTATTGTCATCACAATCCTCCATGAACTTTGGGATCACATTGCTTCATGCCCTTGTCATCACAATGCTCCATGCTCCTTGAAATCAAAATGATCCATGACCTCTGTCATCACAATGCTCCAAACCCTTGTGATCACAATGTTCCATAACACTTGTCCTCACAACGCTCCATGATGCCTGTCATCACAATAATCCATGCCCTTTTCATCACAATGATCCATGAACTTTGTCATCACAATTCTCAATACACTTGTCATCACAATGCTCCCTGACACTTGTCGTCAGAATGCTCCTTGAACCCTGTCACGAAAAGGCTCCATGCCTTTTTCATCACAAAGCCCCATGCACTTTTCATCCCAATGCTCCATGCCATTGTCATCAAAATACTCCACAAGCTTGTCATCAGAATGCTCCATGACCCTTGTCATCACAATTCTCCATGCACTTGTCAGCACAATGCTCCCTGACACTTGTCATCACAATGCTCCAAGCCATTGTCATCACAATGCTCCATTACTTTTGTGATCAGAATCCTCAATGGAAGTTTGCATCACAATGCTCCATGCCATTGTCATCACAATGGGCCATTACATATGTCATCACAATGCTCCCTGACACCCCCCTTTACAATACTGCATTACCTGGTCATCACAATGCTCCCTGCCGTTCTCATCACAATGCACCACACACTTGTCATCAAAATGCTCCATGACCTTTGTCATCACAAAGCTCCATGACCCTTGGCATCACAATGCTCCATGTCATTGTCATCACAATGCTCCATGAACCCTCTCATCACATTGCTCCATGCCCTTGTCATCACAAAGCTCCATGGCACTTGTCATCAGAATGCTCGATGCCCTTCTCATCACAATGCTCCATGCCCTTGTCATTACAATACTCCATGACCCATGTATCACAGTGTACCGTGCCCTTGTCATCACAATGCGCCATGCCCACTCTCATCACAATAATCCATGAAATATTTCAGACCAATGCTCAATGCACTTCTCATCACAATGCTCCATTACCTCTGTCATAACAAGCTCCATGACCCCTGCCATCACAATGTTCCACGGCCTTGTCATCACAAGGCTCCAGGACCCTTGTCAGCACAATGCTCCAAGACCCATGTAATCACAATGCTCCATGTCCTTGTCATCACAAAGCTCCATGACGCATGTCATCACAATGTTCCATGGGCTTCGCCTCACAATGCTCCATGCCCTTGTCATCACAATGCTTCAAGACCCCCGTAATCACAATGCTCCATGCCCCTTTTCATAAGAATGCTCCATTAGACTTGTCATCACAAGTCTCCATGGTCATCTCATCACAATGCTCCAAGACCTTGTCATCAACATGCTCCATTCCCTTGTCATCACAATGCTCCATGACCCCTGTCATCACAATACTCCATGCACATTTTTAGCCCAATGCTCCATGACCCTTGTCATCACAATGATCCATGCCCTTGTCATCACAATGCTCCATGCACTTGTCAGCACAATGCTCCCTGATCCTTGTCATCACAATGCTCCAAACCATTGACACCACAATGCTCCATTACCTTTGTCATCAGAATCCTCCATGACACTTGGCATCACAATGCTCCATGCCATTGTCATCACAATGCTCCATGACCCCTGTCATCACAATGCTCCGTGACTACAGTCATCACAATGCTTCATAACGTTTGTCATCACAACATTCCATGCCCGTGTCATCACAAGGCTCTGTGACCTTTGTAACCAAAATGCTCCATGAACTTTTCATCACAATGCTCCATGACCCTTGTCATCACAATGCTCCATGCCTTTGTCAGAACAATGCTCCATGACCCTTGTCATCAAATTGTGCCATGCGCTTTTCCCCACAATGATCCACAACCTTGTCATCGCTATGCTCCATAAACCTTGTAATCCCAATGCTCCATGCACTTCTCATCCAAATACTCTCTCACATGAGATATCACAATGTTCCATCACTAGTCATCACAATCCTCCCTCACCCCTGTTATCACAATGTTCCATGACCCCTGTCATCACAATGCTACATCCCCTTATCAGCACAATGTTCCATGATCCCTGACATCACAATGTTCCATAACACTTGTCATCAAAATGCTCCATGACCCTTTTCATCCCAAAGCTCCATGACCCCTGGCATCACAATGTTCTATAACCCCTGGCATCAAAATGTTCCATTACACTTTTCATCAAATTGCTGCATGACCCTGTCCTCAAAATGCTCCCTGCCCTTCTCATCACAATGCACCACACACTTGTCATTAAAATGCTCCATGACCTTTGTCATCACAAAGCTCCATGACCCTTGGCATCACAATGCTCCATGTCATTGTCATCACAATGCTCCATGAACCCTCTCATCACATTGCTCCATGTCCTTGTCATCACAAAGCTCCATGACACTTGTCATCACAATGCTCGTTGCCATTCTCATCACAATGCTCCATGACCTTGTCATTACAATCCTCCATGACCCATGTATCACAGTGTACCGTGCCCTTGTCATGACAAACCGCCATGCCCACTCTCATCACAGTAATCCATGAAACATTTCAGATCAATGCTCAATGCCCTTCTCATCACAATGCTCCGTTACCTCTGTCATAACAATGCTCCATGACACCTGCCATCATAATATTCCACGGCCTTGTCATCACAAGGCTCCATGACCCTTGTCATCACAATGCTCCAAGATCCATGTAATCACAATGCTCCATGCCCTTGTCATCACAAAGCTCCATGACGCATGTCATCAGAATGTTCCATGGTCTTCTCCTCACAATGCTCCATGCCCTTGTCATCACAATGCTCGAAGACTCCAGTAATCACAATGTTCCATTCCCTTTTTCATCAGAATGCTCCATTAGATTTGTCATCACAAGTCTCCATGGTCATCTCCTCACAATGCTCCAAGACCTTGTCATCACCATGCTCCATTCCCTTGTCATCACAATGCTCCATGACCCCTGTCATCACAATACTCCATGAACATTTTCAGCCCAATTCTCTATGACCTTCTCATCACAATGCTCCATGACCAATATCATCACAATGCTCCATGACCACTGTCATCACAACACTCCATGACACCTGACAACACAATGATCCGGGACTCTTGTCATCACAATGCTCCAAGACCCCTGTAATCACAATGCTCCATGACCCCTGTCATCACAATACTCCATGAACATTTTCAGCCCAATGCTCCATGACCCTTGTCATCACAATGATCCATGCCCATGTTATCCCAATGTTCCATGACCCATGTATTCACAATGCTCCATGACGCTTGTCATCACAGTGCTCCATGACACCTGTCATCACAATGCTCCATGCCTTTGTCAGCAAAATGCTACATGACCTTGTCATTACAATGCTCTATGCACTTGTCATCACAATACTCCATTTCCATTGTCATCACAATCCTCCATGAACTTTGGGATCACATTGCTTCATGCCCTTGTCATCACAATGCTCCATGCTCCTTGAAATCAAAATGATCCATGACCTCTGTCATCACAATGCTCCAAACCCTTGTGATCACAATGTTCCATAACACTTGTCCTCACAACGCTCCATGATGCCTGTCATCACAATAATCCATGCCCTTTTCATCACAAAGCTCCATGAACTTTGTCATCACAATTCTCAATACACTTGTCATCACAATGCTCCCTGACACTTGTCGTCAGAATGCTCCTTGAACCCTGTCACGAAAAGGCTCCATGCCTTTTTCATCACAAAGCCCCATGCCCTTTTCATCCCAATGCTCCATGCCATTGTCATCAAAATACTCCACAAGCTTGTCATCAGAATGCTCCATGACGCTTGTCATCACAATTCTCCATGCACTTGTCAGCACAATGCTCCCTGACACTTGTCATCACAATGCTCCAAGCCATTGTCATCACAATGCTCCATTACTTTTGTGATCAGAATCCTCAATGGAAGTTTGCATCACAATGCTCCATGCCATTGTCATCACAATGGGCCATTACATATGTCATCACAATGCTCCCTGACACCCCCCTTTACAATACTGCATTACCTGGTCATCACAATGCTCCCTGCCGTTCTCATCACAATGCACCACACACTTGTCATCAAAATGCTCCATGACCTTTGTCATCACAAAGCTCCATGACCCTTGGCATCACAATGCTCCATGTCATTGTCATCACAATGCTCCATGAACCCTCTCATCACATTGCTCCATGCCCTTGTCATCACAAAGCTCCATGGCACTTGTCATCAGAATGCTCGATGCCCTTCTCATCACAATGCTCCATGCCCTTGTCATTACAATCCTCCATGACCCATGTATCACAGTGTACTGTGCCCTTGTCATCACAATGCGCCATGCCCACTCTCATCACAATAATCCATGAAATATTTCAGACCAATGCTCAATGCACTTCTCATCACAATGCTCCATTACCTCTGTCATAACAAGCTCCATGACCCCTGCCATCACAATGTTCCACGGCCTTGTCATCACAAGGCTCCAGGACCCTTGTCAGCACAATGCTCCAAGACCCATGTAATCACAATGCTCCATGCCCTTGTCATCACAAAGCTCCATGACGCATGTCATCACAATGTTCCATGGCCTTCGCCTCACAATGCTCCATGCCCTTGTCATCACAATGCTTCAAGACCCCCGTAATCACAATGCTCCATGCCCCTTTTCATAAGAATGCTCCATTAGACTTGGCATCACAAGTCTCCATGGTCATCTCATCACAATGCTCCAAGACCTTGTCATCAACATGCTCCATTCCCTTGTCATCACAATGCTCCATGACCCCTGTCATCACAATACTCCATGCACATTTTTAGCCCAATGCTCCATGACCCTTGTCATCACAATGATCCATGCCCTTGTCATCACAATGCTCCATGCACTTGTCAGCACAATGCTCCCTGATCCTTGTCATCACAATGCTCCAAACCATTGTCACCACAATGCTCCATTACCTTTGTCATCAGAATCCTCCATGACACTTGGCATCACAATGCTCCATGCCATTGTCATCACAATGCTCCATGACCCCTGTCATCACAATGCTCCGTGACTACAGTCATCACAATGCTTCATAACGTTTGTCATCACAACATTCCATGCCCGTGTCATCACAAGGCTCTGTGACCTTTGTAACCAAAATGCTCCATGAACTTTTCATCACAATGCTCCATGACCCTTGTCATCACAATGCTCCATGCCTTTGTCAGAACAATGCTCCATGACCCTTGTCATCAAATTGTGCCATGCGCTTTTCCCCACAATGATCCACAACCTTGTCATCGCTATGCTCCATAAACCTTGTAATCCCAATGCTCCATGCACTTCTCATCCAAATACTCTCTCACATGAGATATCACAATGTTCCATCACTAGTCATCACAATCCTCCCTCACCCCTGTTATCACAATGTTCCATGACCCCTGTCATCACAATGCTACATCCCCTTATCAGCACAATGTTCCATGATCCCTGACATCACAATGTTCCATAACACTTGTCATCAAAATGCTCCATGACCCTTTTCATCCCAAAGCTCCATGACCCCTGGCATCACAATGTTCTATAACCCCTGGCATCAAAATGTTCCATTACACTTTTCATCAAATTGTTGCATGACCCTGTCCTCAAAATGCTCCCTGCCCTTCTCATCACAATGCACCACACACTTGTCATCAAAATGCTCCATGACCTTTGTCATCACAAAGCTCCATGACCCTTGGCATCACAATGCTCCATGTCATTGTCATCACAATGCTCCATGAACCCTCTCATCACATTGCTCCATGTCCTTGTCATCACAAAGCTCCATGGCACTTGTCATCACAATGCTCGATGCCATTCTCATCACAATGCTCCATGACCTTGTCATTACAATCCTCCATGACCCATGTATCACAGTGTACCGTGCCCTTGTCATGACAAACCGCAATGCCCACTCTCATCACAGTAATCCATGAAACATTTCAGATCAATGCTCAATGCCCTTCTCATCACAATGCTCCGTTACCTCTGTCGTAACAATGCTCCATGACACCTGCCATCATAATATTCCACGGCCTTGTCATCACAAGGCTCCATGACCCTTGTCATCACAATGCTCCAAGATCCATGTAATCACAATGCTCCATGCCCTTGTCATCACAAAGCTCCATGACGCATGTCATCAGAATGTTCCATGGTCTTCTCCTCACAATGCTCCATGCCCTTGTCATCACAATGCTCGAAGACTCCAGTAATCACAATGTTCCATTCCCTTTTTCATCAGAATGCTCCATTAGATTTGTCATCACAAGTCTCCATGGTAATCTCCTCACAATGCTCCAAGACCTTGTCATCACCATGCTCCATTCCCTTGTCATCACAATGCTCCATGACCCCTGTCATCACAATACTCCATGAACTTTTTCAGCCCAATTCTCTATGACCTTCTCATCACAATGCTCCATGACCAATATCATCACAATGCTCCATGACCACTGTCATCACAACACTCCATGACACCTGACAACACGATGATCCGGGACTCTTGTCATCACAATGCTCCAAGACCCCTGTAATCACAATGCTCCATGACCCCTGTCATCACAATACTCCATGAACATTTTCAGCCCAATGCTCCATGACCCTTGTCATCACAATGATCCATGCCCATGTTATCCCAATGTTCCATGACCCATGTATTCACAATGCTCCATGACGCTTGTCATCACAGTGCTCCACGACACCTGTCATCACAATGCTCCATGCCTTTGTCAGCAAAATGCTACATGACCTTGTCATTACAATGCTCTATGCACTTGTCATCACAATACTCCATTTCCATTGTCATCACAATCCTCCATGAACTTTGGGATCACATTGCTTCATGCCCTTGTCATCACAATGCTACATGTTCCTTGAAATCAAAATGATCCATGACCTCTGTCATCACAATGCTCCAAACCCTTGTGATCACAATGTTCCATAACACTTGTCCTCACAACGCTCCATGATGCCTGTCATCACAATAATCCATGCCCTTTTCATCACAATGCTCCATGACCTTTGTCATCACAATTCTCAATACACTTGTCATCACAATGCTCCCTGACACTTGTCGTCAGTATGCTCCTTGAACACTGTCACGAAAAGCCTCCATGCCTTTTTCATCACAAAGCCCCATGCCCTTTTCATCCCAATGCTCCATGCCATTGTCATCAAAATACTCCACAAGCTTGTCATCAGAATGCTCCATGACCCTTGTCATCACAATTCTCCATGCACTTGTCAGCACAATGCTCCCTGACACTTGTCATCACAATGCTCCAAGCCATTGTCATCACAATGCTCCATTACCTTTGTGATCAGAATCCTCAATGGAAGTTTGCATCACAATGCTCCATGCCATTGTCATCACAATGGGCCATTACATATGTCATCACAATGCTCCCTGACACCTCTCTTTACAATACTGCATTACCTGGTCATCACAATGCTCCCTGCCGTTCTCATCACAATGCACCACACACTTGTCATCAAAATGCTCCATGACCTTTGTCATCACAAAGCTCCATGACTCTTGGCATCACAATGCTCCATGTCATTGTCATCACAATGCTCCATGAACCCTCTCATCACATTGCTCCATGCCCTTGTCATCACAAAGCTCCATGGCACTTGTCATCACAATGCTCGATGCCCTTCTCATCACAATGCTCCATGCCCTTGTCATTACAATCCTCCATGAACCATGTATCACAGTGTACCGTGCACTTGTCATCACAATGCGCCATGCCCACTCTCATCACAATAATCCATGAAATATTTCAGACCAATGCTCAATGCACTTCTCATCACAATGCTCCATTACCTCTGTCATAACAAGCTCCATGACCCCTGCCATCACAATGTTCCACGGCCTTGTCATCACAAGGCTCCAGGACCCTTGTCAGCACAATGCTCCAAGACCCATGTAATCACAATGCTCCATGCCCTTGTCATCACAATGCTTAAGACCCCCGTAATCACAATGCTCCATGCCCCTTTTCATAAGAATGCTCCATTAGACTTGTCATCACAAGTCTCCATGTTCATCTCATCAAAATGCTCCAAGACCTTGTCATCAACATGCTCCATTCCCTTGTCATCACAATGCTCCATGACCCCTGTCATCACAATACTCCATGCACATTTTTAGCCCAATGCTCCATGACCCTTGTCATCACAATGATCCATGCCCTTGTCATCACAATGCTCCATGCACTTGTCAGCACAATGCTCCCTGATCCTTGTCATCACAATGCTCCAAACCATTGTCACCACAATGCTCCATTACCTTTGTCATCAGAATCCTCCATGACACTTTTCATCACAATGCTCCATGCCATTGTCATCACAATGCTCCATGACCCCTGTCATCACAATGCTCCGTGACTACAGTCATCACAATGCTTCATAACGTTTGTCATCACAACAATCCATGCCCGCATCATCACAAGGCTCTGTGACCTTTGTAACCACAATGCTCCATGAACTTTTCATCACAATGCTCCGTGACCCTTGTCATCACAATGCTCCATGCCTTTGTCAGAACAATGCTCCATGACCCTTGTCATCAAATTGTGCCATGCGCTTTTCCCCACAATGATCCACAACCTTGTCATCGCTATGCTCCATAAACCTTGTAATCACAATGCTCCATGCACTTCTCATCCAAATACTCTCTCACATGAGATATCACAATGTTCCATCACTAGTCATCACAATCCTCCCTCACCCCTGTTATCACAATGTTCCATGACCCCTGTCATCACAATGCTACATCCCCTTATCAGCACAATGTTCCATGACCCCTGACATCACAATGTTCCAAAACCCTTGTCATCAAAATGCTCCATGACCCTTTTCATCCCAAAGCTCCATGACCCCTGGCATCACAATGTTCTATAACCCCTGGCATCAAAATGTTCCATTACACTTTTCATCAAATTGCTGCATGACCCTGTCATCAAAATGCTCCCTGCCCTTCTCATCACAATGCACCACACACTTGTCATCAAAATGCTCCATGACCTTTGTCATCACAAAGCTCCATGACCCTTGGCATCACAATGCTCCATGTCATTGTCATCACAGTGCTCCATGAACCCTCTCATCACATTGCTCCATGTCCTTGTCATCACAAAGCTCCATGACACTTGTCATCACAATGCTCGATGCCATTATCATCACAATGCTCCATGACCTTCTCATTACAATCCTCCATGACCCATGTATCACAGTGTACCGTGCCTTTGTCATGACAAACCGCCATGCCCACTCTCATCACAGTAATCCATGAAACATTTCAGATCAATGCTCAGTGCCCTTCTCATCACAATGCTCCGTTACCTCTGTCATAACAATGCTCCATGACACCTGCCATCATAATATTCCACGGCCTTGTCATCACAAGGCTCCATGACCCTTGTCATCACAATGCTCCAAGATCCATGTAATCACAATGCTCCATGCCCTTGTCATCACAAAGCTCCATGACGCATGTCATCAGAATGTTCCATGGTCTTCTCCTCACAATGCTCCATGCCCTTGTCAACACAATGCTCGAAGACTCCAGTAATCACAATGTTCCATTCCCTTTTTCATCAGAATGCTCCATTAGATTTGTCATCACAAGTCTCCATGGTCTCTCCTCACAATGCTCCAAGACCTTGTCATCACCATGCTCCATTCCCTTGTCATCACAATGCTCCATGACCCCTGTCATCACAATACTCCATGAACATTTTCAGCCCAATTCTCTATGACCTTCTCATCACAATGCTCCATGACCAATATCATCACAATGCTCCATGACCACTGTCATCACAACACTCCATGACACCTGACAACACAATGATCCGGGACTCTTGTCATCACAATGCTCCAAGACCCCTGTAATCACAATGCTCCATGACCCCTGTCATCACAATACTCCATGAACATTTTCAGCCCAATGCTCCATGACCCTTGTCATCACAATGATCCATGCCCATGTTATCCCAATGTTCCATGACCCATGTATTCACAATGCTCCATGACGCATGTCATCACAGTGCTCCATGACACCTGTCATCACAATGCTCCATGCCTTTGTCAGCAAAATGCTACATGACCTTGTCATTACAATGCTCTATGCACTTGTCATCACAATACTCCATTTCCATTGTCATCACAATCCTCCATGAACTTTGGGATCACATTGCTTCATGCCCTTGTCATCACAATGCTCCATGCTCCTTGAAATCAAAATGATCCATGACCTCTGTCATCACAATGCTCCAAACCCTTGTGATCACAATGTTCCATAACACTTGTCCTCACAACGCTCCATGATGCCTGTCATCACAATAATCCATGCCCTTTTCATCACAATGATCCATGAACTTTGTCATCACAATTCTCAATACACTTGTCATCACAATGCTCCCTGACACTTGTCGTCAGAATGCTCCTTGAACCCTGTCACGAGAAGGCTCCATGCCTTTTTCATCACAAAGCCCCATGCACTTTTCATCCCAATGCTCCATGCCATTGTCATCAAAATACTCCACAAGCTTGTCATCAGAATGCTCCATGACCCTTGTCATCACAATTCTCCATGCACTTGTCAGCACAATGCTCCCTGACACTTGTCATCACAATGCTCCAAGCCATTGTCATCACAATGCTCCATTACTTTTGTGATCAGAATCCTCAATGGAAGTTTGCATCACAATGCTCCATGCCATTGTCATCACAATGGGCCATTACATATGTCATCACAATGCTCCCTGACACCCCCCTTTACAATACTGCATTACCTGGTCATCACAATGCTCCCTGCCGTTCTCATCACAATGCACCACACACTTGTCATCAAAATGCTCCATGACCTTTGTCATCACAAAGCTCCATGACCCTTGGCATCACAATGCTCCATGTCATTGTCATCACAATGCTCCATGAACCCTCTCATCACATTGCTCCATGCCCTTGTCATCACAAAGCTCCATGGCACTTGTCAATAGAATGCTCGATGCCCTTCTCATCACAATGCTCCATGCCCTTGTCATTACAATACTCCATGACCCATGTATCACAGTGTACCGTGCCCTTGTCATCACAATGCGCCATGCCCACTCTCATCACATTAATCCATGAAATATTTCAGACCAATGCTCAATGCACTTCTCATCACAATGCTCCATTACCTCTGTCATAACAAGCTCCATGACCCCTGCCATCACAATGTTCCACGGCCTTGTCATCACAAGGCTCCAGGACCCTTGTCAGCACAATGCTCCAAGACCCATGTAATCACAATGCTCCATGCCCTTGTCATCACAAAGCTCCATGACGCATGTCATCACAATGTTCCATGGCCTTCGCCTCACAATGCTCCATGCCCTTGTCATCACAATGCTTCAAGACCCCCGTAATCACAATGCTCCATGCCCCTTTTCATAAGAATGCTCCATTAGACTTGTCATCACAAGTCTCCATGGTCATCTCATCACAATGCTCCATTCCCTTGTCATCACAATGCTCCATGACCCCTGTCATCACAATACTCCATGCACATTTTTAGCCCAATGCTCCATGACCCTTGTCATCACAATGATCCATGCCCTTGTCATCACAATGCTCCATGCACTTGTCAGCACAATGCTCCCTGATCCTTGTCATCACAATGCTCCAAACCATTGTCACCACAATGCTCCATTACCTTTGTCATCAGAATCCTCCATGACACTTGGCATCACAATGCTCCATGCCATTGTCATCACAATGCTCCATGACCCCTGTCATCACAATGCTCCGTGACTACAGTCATCACAATGCTTCATAACGTTTGTCATCACAACATTCCATGCCCGTGTCATCACAAGGCTCTGTGACCTTTGTAACCAAAATGCTCCATGAACTTTTCATCACAATGCTCCATGACCCTTGTCATCACAATGCTCCATGCCTTTGTCAGAACAATGCTCCATGACCCTTGTCATCAAATTGTGCCATGCGCTTTTCCCCACAATGATCCACAACCTTGTCATCGCTATGCTCCATAAACCTTGTAATCCCAATGCTCCATGCACTTCTCATCCAAATACTCTCTCACATGAGATATCACAATGTTCCATCACTAGTCATCACAATCCTCCCTCACCCCTGTTATCACAATGTTCCATGACCCCTGTCATCACAATGCTACATCCCCTTATCAGCACAATGTTCCATGATCCCTGACATCACAATGTTCCATAACACTTGTCATCAAAATGCTCCATGACCCTTTTCATCCCAAAGCTCCATGACCCCTGGCATCACAATGTTCTATAACCCCTGGCATCAAAATGTTCCATTACACTTTTCATCAAATTGCTGCATGACCCTGTCCTCAAAATGCTCCCTGCCCTTCTCATCACAATGCACCACACACTTGTCATCAAAATGCTCCATGACCTTTGTCATCACAAAGCTCCATGACCCTTGGCATCACAATGCTCCATGTCATTGTCATCACAATGCTCCATGAACCCTCTCATCACATTGCTCCATGTCCTTGTCATCACAAAGCTCCATGACACTTGTCATCACAATGCTCGTTGCCATTCTCATCACAATGCTCCATGACCTTGTCATTACAATCCTCCATGACCCATGTATCACAGTGTACCGTGCCCTTGTCATGACCAACCGCCATGCCCACTCTCATCACAGTAATCCATGAAACATTTCAGATCAATGCTCAATGCCCTTCTCATCACAATGCTCCGTTACCTCTGTCATAACAATGCTCCATGACACCTGCCATCATAATATTCCACGGCCTTGTCATCACAAGGCTCCATGACCCTTGTCATCACAATGCTCCAAGATCCATGTAATCACAATGCTCCATGCCCTTGTCATCACAAAGCTCCATGACGCATGTCATCAGAATGTTCCATGGTCTTCTCCTCACAATTCTCCATGCCCTTGTCATCACAATGCTCGAAGACTCCAGTAATCACAATGTTCCATTCCCTTTTTCATCAGAATGCTCCATTAGATTTGTCATCACAAGTCTCCATGGTCATCTCCTCACAATGCTCCAAGACCTTGTCATCACCATGCTCCATTCCCTTGTCATCACAATGCTCCATGACCCCTGTCATCACAATACTCCATGAACATTTTCAGCCCAATTCTCTATGACCTTCTCATCACAATGCTCCATGACCAATATCATCACAATGCTCCATGACCACTGTCATCACAACACTCCATGACACCTGACAACACAATGATCCGGGACTCTTGTCATCACAATGCTCCAAGACCCCTGTAATCACAATGCTCCATGACCCCTGTCATCACAATACTCCATGAACATTTTCAGCCCAATGCTCCATGACCCTTGTCATCACAATGATCCATGCCCATGTTATCCCAATGTTCCATGACCCATGTATTCACAATGCTCCATGACGCTTGTCATCACAGTGCTCCATGACACCTGTCATCACAATGCTCCATGCCTTTGTCAGCAAAATGCTACATGACTTTGTCATTACAATGCTCTATGCACTTGTCATCACAATACGCCATTTCCATTGTCATCACAATCCTCCATGAACTTTGGGATCACATTGCTTCATGCCCTTGTCATCACAATGCTCCATGCTCCTTGAAATCAAAATGATCCATGACTTCTGTCATCACAATGCTCCAAACCCTTGTGATCACAATGTTCCATAACACTTGTCCTCACAACACTCCATGATGCCTGTCATCACAATAATCCATGCCCTTTTCATCACAAAGCTCCATGAACTTTGTCATCACTATTCTCAATACACTTGTCATCACAATGCTCCCTGACACTTGTCGTCAGAATGCTCCTTGAACCCTGTCACGAAAAGGCTCCATGCCTTTTTCATCACAAAGCCCCATGCCCTTTTCATCCCAATGCTCCATGCCATTGTCATCAAAATACTCCACAAGCTTGTCATCAGAATGCTCCATGACGCTTGTCATCACAATTCTCCATGCACTTGTCAGCACAATGCTCCCTGACACTTGTCATCACAATGCTCCAAGCCATTGTCATCACAATGCTCCATTACTTTTGTGATCAGAATCCTCAATGGAAGTTTGCATCACAATGCTCCATGCCATTGTCATCACAATGGGCCATTACATATGTCATCACAATGCTCCCTGACACCCCCCTTTACAATACTGCATTACCTGGTCATCACAATGCTCCCTGCCGTTCTCATCACAATGCACCACACACTTGTCATCAAAATGCTCCATGACCTTTGTCATCACAAAGCTCCATGACCCTTGGCATCACAATGCTCCATGTCATTGTCATCACAATGCTCCATGAACCCTCTCATCACATTGCTCCATGCCCTTGTCATCACAAAGCTCCATGGCACTTGTCATCAGAATGCTCGATGCCTTTCTCATCACAATGCTCCATGCCCTTGTCATTACAATCCTCCATGACCCATGTATCACAGTGTACTGTGCCCTTGTCATCACAATGCGCCATGCCCACTCTCATCACAATAATCCATGAAATATTTCAGACCAATGCTCAATGCACTTCTCATCACAATGCTCCATTACCTCTGTCATAACAAGCTCCATGACCCCTGCCATCACAATGTTCCACGGCCTTGTCATCACAAGGCTCCAGGACCC
The DNA here is from genome assembly GCF_025265405.1 of Mesoplodon densirostris. Lineage (NCBI taxonomy): Eukaryota > Metazoa > Chordata > Mammalia > Artiodactyla > Ziphiidae > Mesoplodon > Mesoplodon densirostris. Next base: position 6,383,928 of record NW_026778195.1, on the reverse strand, counting down.
TTGTCAGCACAATGCTCCAAGACCCATGTAATCACAATGCTCCATGCCCTTGTCATCACAAAGCTCCATGACGCATGTCATCACAATGTTCCATGGCCTTCGCCTCACAATGCTCCATGCCCTTGTCATCACAATGCTTCAAGACCCCCGTAATCACAATGCTCCATGCCCCTTTTCATAAGAATGCTCCATTAGACTTGTCATCACAAGTCTCCATGGTCATCTCATCACAATGCTCCAAGACCTTGTCATCAACATGCTCCATTCCCTTGTCATCACAATGCTCCATGACCCCTGTCATCACAATACTCCATGCACATTTTTAGCCCAATGCTCCATGACCCTTGTCATCACAATGATCCATGCCCTTGTCATCACAATGCTCCATGCACTTGTCAGCACAATGCTCCCTGATCCTTGTCATCACAATGCTCCAAACCATTGTCACCACAATGCTCCATTACCTTTGTCATCAGAATCCTCCATGACACTTGGCATCACAATGCTCCATGCCATTGTCATCACAATGCTCCATGACCCCTGTCATCACAATGCTCCGTGACTACAGTCATCACAATGCTTCATAACGTTTGTCATCACAACATTCCATGCCCGTGTCATCACAAGGCTCTGTGACCTTTGTAACCAAAATGCTCCATGAACTTTTCATCACAATGCTCCATGACCCTTGTCATCACAATGCTCCATGCCTTTGTCAGAACAATGCTCCATGACCCTTGTCATCAAATTGTGCCATGCGCTTTTCCCCACAATGATCCACAACCTTGTCATCGCTATGCTCCATAAACCTTGTAATCCCAATGCTCCATGCACTTCTCATCCAAATACTCTCTCACATGAGATATCACAATGTTCCATCACTAGTCATCACAATCCTCCCTCACCCCTGTTATCACAATGTTCCATGACCCCTGTCATCACAATGCTACATCCCCTTATCAGCACAATGTTCCATGATCCCTGACATCACAATGTTCCATAACCCTTGTCATCAAAATGCTCCATGACCCTTTTCATCCCAAAGCTCCATGACCCCTGGCATCACAATGTTCTATAACCCCTGGCATCAAAATGTTCCATTACACTTTTCATCAAATTGCTGCATGACCCTGTCCTCAAAATGCTCCCTGCCCTTCTCATCACAATGCACCACACACTTGTCATCAAAATGCTCCATGACCTTTGTCATCACAAAGCTCCATGACCCTTGGCATCACAATGCTCCATGTCATTGTCATCACAATGCTCCATGAACCCTCTCATCACATTGCTCCATGTCCTTGTCATCACAAAGCTCCATGACACTTGTCATCACAATGCTCGATGCCATTCTCATCACAATGCTCCATGACCTTGTCATTACAATCCTCCATGACCCATGTATCACAGTGTACCGTGCCCTTGTCATGACAAACCGCCATGCCCACTCTCATCACAGTAATCCATGAAACATTTCAGATCAATGCTCAATGCCCTTCTCATCACAATGCTCCGTTACCTCTGTCGTAACAATGCTCCATGACACCTGCCATCATAATATTCCACGGCCTTGTCATCACAAGGCTCCATGACCCTTGTCATCACAATGCTCCAAGATCCATGTAATCACAATGCTCCATGCCCTTGTCATCACAAAGCTCCATGACGCATGTCATCAGAATGTTCCATGGTCTTCTCCTCACAATGCTCCATGCCCTTGTCATCACAATGCTCGAAGACTCCAGTAATCACAATGTTCCATTCCCTTTTTCATCAGAATGCTCCATTAGATTTGTCATCACAAGTCTCCATGGTCTCTCCTCACAATGCTCCAAGACCTTGTCATCACAAAGCTCCATGACGCATGTCATCAGAATGTTCCATGGTCATCTCCTCACAATGCTCCAAGACCTTGTCCTCACCATGCTCCATTCCCTTGTCATCACAATGCTCCATGACCCCTGTCATCACAATACTCCATGAATATTTTCAGCCCAATTCTCTATGACCTTCTCATCACAGTGCTCCATGACAAATATCATCACAATGCTCCATGACCACTGTCATCACAACACTCCATGACACCTGACAACACAATGATCCGGGACTCTTGTCATCACAATGCTCCAAGACCCCTGTAATCACAATGCTCCATGACCCCTGTCATCACAATACTCCATGAACATTTTCAGCCCAATGCTCCATGACCCTTGTCATCACAATGATCCATGCCCATGTTATCCCAATGTTCCATGACCCATGTATTCACAATGCTCCATGACGCTTGTCATCACAGTGCTCCATGACACCTGTCATCACAATGCTCCATGCCTTTGTCAGCAAAATGCTACATGACCTTGTCATTACAATGCTCTATGCACTTGTCATCACAATACTCCATTTCCATTGTCATCACAATCCTCCATGAACTTTGGGATCACATTGCTTCATGCCCTTGTCATCACAATGCTCCATGTTCCTTGAAATCAAAATGATCCATGACCTCTGTCATCACAATGCTCCAAACCCTTGTGATCACAATGTTCCATAACACTTGTCCTCACAACGCTCCATGATGCCTGTCATCACAATAATCCATGCCCTTTTCATCACAATGCTCCATGACCTTTGTCATCACAATTCTCAATACACTTGTCATCACAATGCTCCCTGACACTTGTCGTCAGTATGCTCCTTGAACACTGTCACGAAAAGCCTCCATGCCTTTTTCATCACAAAGCCCCATGCCCTTTTCATCCCAATGCTCCATGCCATTGTCATCAAAATACTCCACAAGCTTGTCATCAGAATGCTCCATGACCCTTGTCATCACAATTCTCCATGCACTTGTCAGCACAATGCTCCCTGACACTTGTCATCACAATGCTCCAAGCCATTGTCATCACAATGCTCCATTACCTTTGTGATCAGAATCCTCAATGGAAGTTTGCATCACAATGCTCCATGCCATTGTCATCACAATGGGCCATTACATATGTCATCACAATGCTCCCTGACACCTCTCTTTACAATACTGCATTACCTGGTCATCACAATGCTCCCTGCCGTTCTCATCACAATGCACCACACACTTGTCATCAAAATGCTCCATGACCTTTGTCATCACAAAGCTCCATGACTCTTGGCATCACAATGCTCCATGTCATTGTCATCACAATGCTCCATGAACCCTCTCATCACATTGCTCCATGACCTTGTCATCACAAAGCTCCATGGCACTTGTCATCACAATGCTCGATGCCCTTCTCATCACAATGCTCCATGCCCTTGTCATTACAATCCTCCATGAACCATGTATCACAGTGTACCGTGCACTTGTCATCACAATGCGCCATGCCCACTCTCATCACAATAATCCATGAAATATTTCAGACCAATGCTCAATGCACTTCTCATCACAATGCTCCATTACCTCTGTCATAACAAGCTCCATGACCCCTGCCATCACAATGTTCCACGGCCTTGTCATCACAAGGCTCCAGGACCCTTGTCAGCACAATGCTCCAAGACCCATGTAATCACAATGCTCCATGCCCTTGTCATCACAATGCTTCAAGACCCCCGTAATCACAATGCTCCATGCCCCTTTTCATAAGAATGCTCCATTAGACTTGTCATCACAAGTCTCCATGGTCATCTCATCACAATGCTCCAAGACCTTGTCATCAACATGCTCCATTCCCTTGTCATCACAATGCTCCATGACCCCTGTCATCACAATACTCCATGCACATTTTTAGCCCAATGCTCCATGACCCTTGTCATCACAATGATCCATGCCCTTGTCATCACAATGCTCCATGCACTTGTCTGCACAATGCTCCCTGATCCTTGTCATCACAATGCTCCAAACCATTGTCACCACAATGCTCCATTACCTTTGTCATCAGAATCCTCCATGACACTTGTCATCACAATGCTCCATGCCATTGTCATCACAATGCTCCATGACCCCTGTCATCACAATGCTCCGTGACTACAGTCATCACAATGCTTCATAACGTTTGTCATCACAACAATCCATGCCCGCATCATCACAAGGCTCTGTGACCTTTGTAACCACAATGCTCCATGAACTTTTCATCACAATGCTCCGTGACCCTTGTCATCACAATGCTCCATGCCTTTGTCAGAACAATGCTCCATGACCCTTGTCATCAAATTGTGCCATGCGCTTTTCCCCACAATGATCCACAACCTTGTCATCGCTATGCTCCATAAACCTTGTAATCACAATGCTCCATGCACTTCTCATCCAAATACTCTCTCACATGAGATATCACAATGTTCCATCACTAGTCATCAAAATCCTCCCTCACCCCTGTTATCACAATGTTCCATGACCCCTGTCATCACAATGCTACATCCCCTTATCAGCACAATGTTCCATGACCCCTGACATCACAATGTTCCAAAACCCTTGTCATCAAAATGCTCCATGACCCTTTTCATCCCAAAGCTCCATGACCCCTGGCATCACAATGTTCTATAACCCCTGGCATCAAAATGTTCCATTACACTTTTCATCAAATTGCTGCATGACCCTGTCCTCAAAATGCTCCCTGCCCTTCTCATCACAATGCACCACACACTTGTCATCAAAATGCTCCATGACCTTTGTCATCACAAAGCTCCATGACCCTTGGCATCACAATGCTCCATGTCATTGTCATCACAATGCTCCATGACCTTGTCATTACAATCCTCCATGACCCATGTATCACAGTGTACCGTGCCCTTGTCATGACAAACCGCCATGCCCACTCTCATCACAGTAATCCATGAAACATTTCAGATCAATGCTCAATGCCCTTCTCATCACAATGCTCCGTTACCTCTGTCGTAACAATGCTCCATGACACCTGCCATCATAATATTCCACGGCCTTGTCATCACAAGGCTCCATGACCCTTGTCATCACAATGCTCCAAGATCCATGTAATCACAATGCTCCATGCCCTTGTCATCACAAAGCTCCATGACGCATGTCATCAGAATGTTCCATGGTCTTCTCCTCACAATGCTCCATGCCCTTGTCATCACAATGCTCGAAGACTCCAGTAATCACAATGTTCCATTCCCTTTTTCATCAGAATGCTCCATTAGATTTGTCATCACAAGTCTCCATGGTCATCTCCTCACAATGCTCCAAGACCTTGTCATCACCATGCTCCATTCCCTTGTCATCACAATGCTCCATGACCCCTGTCATCACAATACTCCATGAATATTTTCAGCCCAATTCTCTATGACCTTCTCATCACAGTGCTCCATGACCAATATCATCACAATGCTCCATGACCACTGTCATCACAACACTCCATGACACCTGACAACACAATGATCCGGGACTCTTGTCATCACAATGCTCCAAGACCCCTGTAATCACAATGCTCCATGACCCCTGTCATCACAATACTCCATGAACATTTTCAGCCCAATGCTCCATGACCCTTGTCATCACAATGATCCATGCCCATGTTATCCCAATGTTCCATGACCCATGTATTCACAATGCTCCATGACGCTTGTCATCACAGTGCTCCATGACACCTGTCATCACAATGCTCCATGCCTTTGTCAGCAAAATGCTACATGACCTTGTCATTACAATGCTCTATGCACTTGTCATCACAATACTCCATTTCCATTGTCATCACAATCCTCCATGAACTTTGGGATCACATTGCTTCATGCCCTTGTCATCACAATGCTCCATGTTCCTTGAAATCAAAATGATCCATGACCTCTGTCATCACAATGCTCCAAACCCTTGTGATCACAATGTTCCATAACACTTGTCCTCACAACGCTCCATGATGCCTGTCATCACAATAATCCATGCCCTTTTCATCACAATGCTCCATGACCTTTGTCATCACAATTCTCAATACACTTGTCATCACAATGCTCCCTGACACTTGTCGTCAGTATGCTCCTTGAACACTGTCACGAAAAGCCTCCATGCCTTTTTCATCACAAAGCCCCATGCCCTTTTCATCCCAATGCTCCATGCCATTGTCATCAAAATACTCCACAAGCTTGTCATCAGAATGCTCCATGACCCTTGTCATCACAATTCTCCATGCACTTGTCAGCACAATGCTCCCTGACACTTGTCATCACAATGCTCCAAGCCATTGTCATCACAATGCTCCATTACCTTTGTGATCAGAATCCTCAATGGAAGTTTGCATCACAATGCTCCATGCCATTGTCATCACAATGGGCCATTACATATGTCATCACAATGCTCCCTGACACCTCTCTTTACAATACTGCATTACCTGGTCATCACAATGCTCCCTGCCGTTCTCATCACAATGCACCACACACTTGTCATCAAAATGCTCCATGACCTTTGTCATCACAAAGCTCCATGACTCTTGGCATCACAATGCTCCATGTCATTGTCATCACAATGCTCCATGAACCCTCTCATCACATTGCTCCATGACCTTGTCATCACAAAGCTCCATGGCACTTGTCATCACAATGCTCGATGCCCTTCTCATCACAATGCTCCATGCCCTTGTCATTACAATCCTCCATGAACCATGTATCACAGTGTACCGTGCACTTGTCATCACAATGCGCCATGCCCACTCTCATCACAATAATCCATGAAATATTTCAGACCAATGCTCAATGCACTTCTCATCACAATGCTCCATTACCTCTGTCATAACAAGCTCCATGACCCCTGCCATCACAATGTTCCACGGCCTTGTCATCACAAGGCTCCAGGACCCTTGTCAGCACAATGCTCCAAGACCCATGTAATCACAATGCTCCATGCCCTTGTCATCACAATGCTTCAAGACCCCCGTAATCACAATGCTCCATGCCCCTTTTCATAAGAATGCTCCATTAGACTTGTCATCACAAGTCTCCATGGTCATCTCATCACAATGCTCCAAGACCTTGTCATCAACATGCTCCATTCCCTTGTCATCACAATGCTCCATGACCCCTGTCATCACAATACTCCATGCACATTTTTAGCCCAATGCTCCATGACCCTTGTCATCACAATGATCCATGCCCTTGTCATCACAATGCTCCATGCACTTGTCTGCACAATGCTCCCTGATCCTTGTCATCACAATGCTCCAAACCATTGTCACCACAATGCTCCATTACCTTTGTCATCAGAATCCTCCATGACACTTGTCATCACAATGCTCCATGCCATTGTCATCACAATGCTCCATGACCCCTGTCATCACAATGCTCCGTGACTACAGTCATCACAATGCTTCATAACGTTTGTCATCACAACAATCCATGCCCGCATCATCACAAGGCTCTGTGACCTTTGTAACCACAATGCTCCATGAACTTTTCATCACAATGCTCCGTGACCCTTGTCATCACAATGCTCCATGCCTTTGTCAGAACAATGCTCCATGACCCTTGTCATCAAATTGTGCCATGCGCTTTTCCCCACAATGATCCACAACCTTGTCATCGCTATGCTCCATAAACCTTGTAATCACAATGCTCCATGCACTTCTCATCCAAATACTCTCTCACATGAGATATCACAATGTTCCATCACTAGTCATCAAAATCCTCCCTCACCCCTGTTATCACAATGTTCCATGACCCCTGTCATCACAATGCTACATCCCCTTATCAGCACAATGTTCCATGACCCCTGACATCACAATGTTCCAAAACCCTTGTCATCAAAATGCTCCATGACCCTTTTCATCCCAAAGCTCCATGACCCCTGGCATCACAATGTTCTATAACCCCTGGCATCAAAATGTTCCATTACACTTTTCATCAAATTGCTGCATGACCCTGTCCTCAAAATGCTCCCTGCCCTTCTCATCACAATGCACCACACACTTGTCATCAAAATGCTCCATGACCTTTGTCATCACAAAGCTCCATGACCCTTGGCATCACAATGCTCCATGTCATTGTCATCACAATGCTCCATGACCTTGTCATTACAATCCTCCATGACCCATGTATCACAGTGTACCGTGCCCTTGTCATGACAAACCGCCATGCCCACTCTCATCACAGTAATCCATGAAACATTTCAGATCAATGCTCAATGCCCTTCTCATCACAATGCTCCGTTACCTCTGTCGTAACAATGCTCCATGACACCTGCCATCATAATATTCCACGGCCTTGTCATCACAAGGCTCCATGACCCTTGTCATCACAATGCTCCAAGATCCATGTAATCACAATGCTCCATGCCCTTGTCATCACAAAGCTCCATGACGCATGTCATCAGAATGTTCCATGGTCTTCTCCTCACAATGCTCCATGCCCTTGTCATCACAATGCTCGAAGACTCCAGTAATCACAATGTTCCATTCCCTTTTTCATCAGAATGCTCCATTAGATTTGTCATCACAAGTCTCCATGGTCATCTCCTCACAATGCTCCAAGACCTTGTCATCACCATGCTCCATTCCCTTGTCATCACAATGCTCCATGACCCCTGTCATCACAATACTCCATGAATATTTTCAGCCCAATTCTCTATGACCTTCTCATCACAGTGCTCCATGACCAATATCATCACAATGCTCCATGACCACTGTCATCACAACACTCCATGACACCTGACAACACAATGATCCGGGACTCTTGTCATCACAATGCTCCAAGACCCCTGTAATCACAATGCTCCATGACCCCTGTCATCACAATACTCCATGAACATTTTCAGCCCAATGCTCCATGACCCTTGTCATCACAATGATCCATGCCCATGTTATCCCAATGTTCCATGACCCATGTATTCACAATGCTCCATGACGCTTGTCATCACAGTGCTCCATGACACCTGTCATCACAATGCTCCATGCCTTTGTCAGCAAAATGCTACATGACCTTGTCATTACAATGCTCTATGCACTTGTCATCACAATACTCCATTTCCATTGTCATCACAATCCTCCATGAACTTTGGGATCACATTGCTTCATGCCCTTGTCATCACAATGCTCCATGTTCCTTGAAATCAAAATGATCCATGACCTCTGTCATCACAATGCTCCAAACCCTTGTGATCACAATGTTCCATAACACTTGTCCTCACAACGCTCCATGATGCCTGTCATCACAATAATCCATGCCCTTTTCATCACAATGCTCCATGACCTTTGTCATCACAATTCTCAATACACTTGTCATCACAATGCTCCCTGACAATTGTCGTCAGTATGCTCCTTGAACACTGTCACGAAAAGCCTCCATGCCATTTTCATCACAAAGCCCCATGCCCTTTTCATCCCAATGCTCCATGCCATTGTCATCAAAATACTCCACAAGCTTGTCATCAGAATGCTCCATGACCCTTGTCATCACAATTCTCCATGCACTTGTCAGCACAATGCTCCCTGACACTTGTCATCACAATGCTCCAAGCCATTGTCATCACAATGCTCCATTACCTTTGTGATCAGAATCCTCAATGGAAGTTTGCATCACAATGCTCCATGCCATTGTCATCACAATGGGCCATTACATATGTCATCACAATGCTCCCTGACACCTCTCTTTACAATACTGCATTACCTGGTCATCACAATGCTCCCTGCCGTTCTCATCACAATGCACCACACACTTGTCATCAAAATGCTCCATGACCTTTGTCATCACAAAGCTCCATGACTCTTGGCATCACAATGCTCCATGTCATTGTCATCACAATGCTCCATGAACCCTCTCATCACATTGCTCCATGCCCTTGTCATCACAAAGCTCCATGGCACTTGTCATCACAATGCTCGATGCCCTTCTCATCACAATGCTCCATGCCCTTGTCATTACAATCCTCCATGACCCATGTATCACAGTGTACCGTGCACTTGTCATCACAATGCGCCATGCCCACTCTCATCACAATAATCCATGAAATATTTCAGACCAATGCTCAATGCACTTCTCATCACAATGCTCCATTACCTCTGTCATAACAACCTCCATGACCCCTGCCATCACAATGTTCCACGGCCTTGTCATCACAAGGCTCCAGGACCCTTGTCAGCACAATGCTCCAAGACCCATGTAATCACAATGCTCCATGCCGTTGTCATCACAATGCTTCAAGACCCCCGTAATCACAATGCTCCATGCCCCTTTTCATAAGAATGCTCCATTAGACTTGTCATCACAAGTCTCCATGGTCATCTCATCACAATGCTCCAAGACCTTGTCATCAACATGCTCCATTCCCTTGTCATCACAATGCTCCATGACCCCTGTCATCACAATACTCCATGCACATTTTTAGCCCAATGCTCCATGACCCTTGTCATCACAATGATCCATGGCCTTGTCATCACAATGCTCCATGCACTTGTCAGCACAATGCTCCCTGATCCTTGTCATCACAATGCTCCAAACCATTGTCACCACAATGCTCCATTACCTTTGTCATCAGAATCCTCCATGACACTTGGCATCACAATGCTCCATGCCATTGTCATCACAATGCTCCATGACCCCTGTCATCACAATGCTCCGTGACTACAGTCATCACAATGCTTCATAACGTTTGTCATCACAACAATCCATGCCCGTGTCATCACAAGGCTCTGTGACCTTTGTAACCACAATGCTCCATGAACTTTTCATCACAATGCTCCGTGACCCTTGTCATCACAATGCTCCATGCCTTTGTCAGAACAATGCTCCATGACCCTTGTCATCAAATTGTGCCATGCGCTTTTCACCACAATGATCCACAACCTTGTCATCGCTATGCTCCATAAACCTTGTAATCCCAATGCTCCATGCACTTCTCATCCAAATACTCTCTCACATGAGATATCACAATGTTCCATCACTAGTCATCACAATCCTGCCTCACCCCTGTTATCACAATGTTCCATGACCCCTGTCATCACAATGCTACATCCCCTTATCAGCACAATGTTCCATGACCCCTGACATCACAATGTTCCATAACCCTTGTCATCAAAATGCTCCATGACCCTTTTCATCCCAAAGCTCCATGACCCCTGGCATCACAATGTTCTATAACCCCTGGCATCAAAATGTTCCATTACACTTTTCATCAAATTGCTGCATGACCCTGTCCTCAAAATGCTCCCTGCCCTTCTCATCACAATGCACCACACACTTGTCATCAAAATGCTCCATGACCTTTGTCATCACAAAGCTCCATGACCCTTGGCATCACAATGCTCCATGTCATTGTCATCACAATGCTCCATGAACCCTCTCATCACATTGCTCCATGTCCTTGTCATCACAAAGCTCCATGACACTTGTCATCACAATGCTCGATGCCCTTCTCATCACAATGCTCCATGACCTTGTCATTACAATCCTCCATGACCCATGTATCACAGTGTACCGTGCCCTTGTCATGACAAACCGCCATGCCCACTCTCATCACAGTAATCCATGAAACATTTCAGATCAATGCTCAATGCCCTTCTCATCACAATGCTCCGTTACCTCTGTCGTAACAATGCTCCATGACACCTGCCATCATAATATTCCACGGCCTTGTCATCACAAGGCTCCATGACCCTTGTCATCACAATGCTCCAAGATCCATGTAATCACAATGCTCCATGCCCTTGTCATCACAAAGCTCCATGACGCATGTCATCAGAATGTTCCATGGTCTTCTCCTCACAATGCTCCATGCCCTTGTCATCACAATGCTCGAAGACTCCAGTAATCACAATGTTCCATTCCCTTTTTCATCAGAATGCTCCATTAGATTTGTCATCACAAGTCTCCATGGTCATCTCCTCACAATGCTCCAAGACCTTGTCATCACCATGCTCCATTCCCTTGTCATCACAATGCTCCATGACCCCTGTCATCACAATACTCCATGAATATTTTCAGCCCAATTCTCTATGACCTTCTCATCACAATGCTCCATGACCAATATCATCACAATGCTCCATGACCACTGTCATCACAACACTCCATGACACCTGACAACACAATGATCCGGGACTCTTGTCATCACAATGCTCCAAGACCCCTGTAATCACAATGCTCCATGACCCCTGTCATCACAATAGTCCATGAACATTTTCAGCCAAATGCTCCATGACCCTTGTCATCACAATGATCCATGCCCATGTTATCCCAATGTTCCATGACCCATGTATTCACAATGCTCCATGACGCATGTCATCACAGTGCTCCATGACACCTGTCATCACAATGCTCCATGCCTTTGTCAGCAAAATGCTACATGACCTTGTCATTACAATGCTCTATGCACTTGTCATCACAATACTCCATTTCCATTGTCATCACAATCCTCCATGAACTTTGGGATCACATTGCTTCATGCCCTTGTCATCACAATGCTCCATGCTCCTTGAAATCAAAATGATCCATGACCTCTGTCATCACAATGCTCCAAACCCTTGTGATCACAATGTTCCATAACACTTGTCCTCACAACGCTCCATGATGCCTGTCATCACAATAATCCATGCCCTTTTCATCACAATGCTCCATGACCTTTGTCATCACAATTCTCAATACACTTGTCATCACAATGCTCCCTGACACTTGTCGTCAGAATGCTCCTTGAAACCTGTCACGAAAAGGCTCCATGCCTTTTTCATCACAAAGCACCATGCCCTTTTCATCCCAATGCTCCATGCCATTGTCATCAAAATACTCCACAAGCTTGTCATCAGAATGCTCCATGACCCTTGTCATCACAATTCTCCATGCACTTGTCAGCACAATGCTCCCTGACACTTGTCATCACAATGCTCCAAGCCATTGTCATCACAATGCTCCATTAGCTTTGTGATCAGAATCCTCAATGGAAGTTTGCATCAGAATGCTCCATGCCATTGTCATCACAATGGGCCATTACATATGTCATCACAATGCTCCCTGACACCTCTCTTTACAATAGTGCATTACCTGGTCATCACAATGCTCCCTGCCGTTCTCATCACAATGCACCAAACCCTTGTCATCAAAATGCTCCATGACCTTTGTCATCACAAAGCTCCATGACCCTTGGCATCACAATGCTCCATGTCATTGTCATCACAATGCTCCATGAACCCTCTCATCACATTGCTCCATGCCCTTGTCATCACAAAGCTCCATGGCATTGTCATCACAATGCTCGATGCCATTCTCATCACAATGCTCCATGCCCTTTTCATTACAATCCTCCATGACCCATGTTTCACAGTGTACCGTGCCCTTGTCATCACAATGCGCCATGCCCACTCTCATCACAATAATCCATGAAATATTTCAGACCAATGCTCAATGCACTTCTCATCACAATGCTCCATTACCTCTGTCATAACAAGCTCCATGACCCCTGCCATCACAATGTTCCACGGCCTTGTCATCACAAGGCTCCAGGACCCTTGTCAGCACAATGCTCCAAGACCCATGTAATCACAATGCTCCATGCCCTTGTCATCACAAAGCTCCATGACGCATGTCATCACAATGTTCCATGGCCTTCGCCTCACAATGCTCCATGCCCTTGTCATCACAATGCTTCAAGACCCCCGTAATCACAATGCTCCATGCCCCTTTTCATAAGAATGCTCCATTAGACTTGTCATCACAAGTCTCCATGGTCATCTCATCACAATGCTCCAAGACCTTGTCATCAACATGCTCCATTCCCTTGTCATCACAATGCTCCATGACCCCTGTCATCACAATACTCCATGCACATTTTTAGCCCAATGCTCCATGACCCTTGTCATCACAATGATCCATGCCCTTGTCATCACAATGCTCCATGCACTTGTCAGCACAATGCTCCCTGATCCTTGTCATCACAATGCTCCAAACCATTGTCACCACAATGCTCCATTACCTTTGTCATCAGAATCCTCCATGACACTTGGCATCACAATGCTCCATGCCATTGTCATCACAATGCTCCATGACCCCTGTCATCACAATGCTCCGTGACTACAGTCATCACAATGCTTCATAACGTTTGTCATCACAACAATCCATGCCCGCGTCATCACAAGGCTCTGTGACCTTTGTAACCACAATGCTCCATGAACTTTTCATCACAATGCTCCGTGACCCTTGTCATCACAATGCTCCATGCCTTTGTCAGAACAATGCTCCATGACCCTTGTCATCAAATGGTGCCATGCGCTTTTCACCACAATGATCCACAACCTTGTCATCGCTATGCTCCATAAACCTTGTAATCACAATGCTCCATGCACTTCTCATCCAAATACTCTCTCACATGAGATATCACAATGTTCCATCACTAGTCATCACAATCCTCCCTCACCCCTGTTATCACAATGTTCCATGACCCCTGTCATCACAATGCTACATCCCCTTATCAGCACAATGTTCCATGACCCCTGACATCACAATGTTCCATAACCCTTGTCATCAAAATGCTCCATGACCCTTTTCATCCCAAAGCTCCATGACCCCTGGCATCACGATGTTCTATAACCCCTGGCATCAAAATGTTCCATTACACTTTTCATCAAATTGCTGCATGACCCTGTCCTCAAAATGCTCCCTGCCCTTCTCATCACAATGCACCACACACTTGTCATCAAAATGCTCCATGACCTTTGTCATCACAAAGCTCCATGACCCTTGGCATCACAATGCTCCATGTCATTGTCATCACAATGCTCCATGAACCCTCTCATCACATTGCTCCATGTCCTTGTCATCACAAAGCTCCATGACACTTGTCATCACAATGCTCGATGCCCTTCTCATCACAATGCTCCATGACCATGTCATTACAATCCTCCATGACCCATGTATCACAGTGTACCGTGCCCTTGTCATGACAAACCGCCATGCCCACTCTCATCACAGTAATCCATGAAACATTTCAGATCAATGCTCAATGCCCTTCTCATCACAATGCTCCGTTACCTCTGTCGTAACAATGCTCCATGACACCTGCCATCATAATATTCCACGGCCTTGTCATCACAAGGCTCCATGACCCTTGTCATCACAATGATCCAAGATCCATGTAATCACAATGCTCCATGCCCTTGTCATCACAATGCTCGAAGACTCCAGTAATCACAATGTTCCATTCCCTTTTTCATCAGAATGCTCCATTAGATTTGTCATCACAAGTCTCCATGGTCATCTCCTCACAATGCTCCAAGACCTTGTCATCACCATGCTCCATTCCCTTGTCATCACAATGCTCCATGACCCCTGTCATCACAATACTCCATGAACATTTTCAGCCCAATTCTCTATGACCTTCTCATCAGAATGCTCCATGACCAATATCATCACAATGCTCCATGACCACTGTCATCACAACACTCCATGACACCTGACAACACAATGATCCGGGACTCTTGTCATCACAATGCTCCAAGACCCCTGTAATCACAATGCTCCATGACCCCTGTCATCACAATACTCCATGAACATTTTCAGCCAAATGCTCCATGACCCTTGTCATCACAATGATCCATGCCCATGTTATCCCAATGTTCCATGACCCATGTATTCACAATGCTCCATGACGCATGTCATCACAGTGCTCCATGACACCTGTCATCACAATGCTCCATGCCTTTGTCAGCAAAATGCTACATGACCTTGTCATTACAATGCTCTATGCACTTGTCATCACAATACTCCATTTCCATTGTCATCACAATCCTCCATGAACTTTGGGATCACATTGCTTCATGCCCTTGTCATCACAATGCTCCATGCTCCTTGAAATCAAAATGATCCATGACCTCTGTCATCACAATGCTCCAAACCCTTGTGATCACAATGTTCCATAACACTTGTCCTCACAACGCTCCATGATGCCTGTCATCACAATAATCCATGCCCTTTTCATCACAATGCTCCATGACCTTTGTCATCACAATTCTCAATACACTTGTCATCACAATGCTCCCTGACACTTGTCGTCAGAATGCTCCTTGAACCCTGTCATGAAAAGGCTCCATGCCTTTTTCATCACAAAGCCCCATGCCCTTTTCATCCCAATGCTCCATGCCATTGTCATCAAAATACTCCACAAGCTTGTCATCAGAATGCTCCATGACCCTTGTCATCACAATTCTCCATGCACTTGTCAGCACAATGCTCCCTGACACTTGTCATCACAATGCTCCAAGCCATTGTCATCACAGTGCTCCATTACCTTTGTGATCAGAATCCTCAATGGAAGTTTGCATCACAATGCTCCATGCCATTGTCATCACAATGGGCCATAACATATGTCATCACAATGCTCCCTGACACCTCTCTTTACAATACTGCATTACCTGGTCATCACAATGCTCCCTGCCATTCTCATCACAATGCACCACACCCTTGTCATCAAAATGCTCCATGACCTTTGTCATCACAAAGCTCCATGACCCTTGGCATCACAATGCTCCATGTCATTGTCATCACAATGCTCCATGAAACCTCTCATCACATTGCTCCATGCCCTTGTCATCACAAAGCTCCATGGCATTGTCATCACAATGCTCGATGCCCTTCTCATCACAATGCTCCATGCCCTTTTCATTACAATCCTCCATGACCCATGTTTCACAGTGTACCGTGCCCTTGTCATCACAATGTGCCATGCCCACTCTCATCACAATAATCCATGAAATATTTCAGACCAATGCTGAATGCACTTCTCATCACAATGCTCCATTACCTCTGTCATAACAAGCTCCATGACCCCTGCCATCACAATGTTCCACGGCCTTGTCATCACAAGGCTCCAGGACCCTTGTCAGCACAATGCTCCAAGACCCATGTAATCACAATGCTCCATGCCCTTGTCATCACAAAGCTCCATGACGCATGTCATCACAATGTTCCATGGGCTTCGCCTCACAATGCTCCATGCCCTTGTCATCACAATGCTTCAAGACCCCCGTAATCACAATGCTCCATGCCCCTTTTCATAAGAATGCTCCATTAGACTTGTCATCACAAGTCTCCATGGTCATCTCATCACAATGCTCCAAGACCTTGTCATCAACATGCTCCATTCCCTTGTCATCACAATGCTCCATGACCCCTGTCATCACAATACACCATGCACATTTTTAGCCCAATGCTCCATGACCCTTGTCATCACAATGATCCATGGCCTTGTCATCACAATGCTCCAAGCACTTGTCAGCACAATGCTCCCTGATCCTTGTCATCACAATGCTCCAAACCATTGTCACCACAATGCTCCATTACCTTTGTCATCAGAATCCTCCATGACACTTGGCATCACAATGCTCCATGCCATTGTCATCACAATGCTCCATGACCCCTGTCATCACAATGCTCCGTGACTACAGTCATCACAATGCTTCATAACGTTTGTCATCACAACAATCCATGCCCGCGTCATCACAAGGCTCTGTGACATTTGTAACCACAATGCTCCATGAAATTTTCATCACAATGCTCCGCGACCCTTGTCATCACAATGCTCCATGCCTTTGTCAGAACAATTCTCCATGACCCTTGTCATCAAATTGTGCCATGCGCTTTTCACCACAATGATCCACAACCTTGTCATCGCTATGCTCCATAAACCTTGTAATCACAATGCTCCATGCACTTCTCATCCAAATACTCTCTCACATGAGATATCACAATGTTCCATCACTAGTCATCACAATCCTCCCTCACCCCTGTTATCACAATGTTCCATGACCCCTGTCATCACAATGCTACATCCCCTTATCAGCACAATGTTCCATGACCCCTGACATCACAATGTTCCATAACCCTTGCCATCAAAATGCTCCATGACCCTTTTCATCCCAAAGCTCCATGACCCCTGGCATCACGATGTTCTATAACCCCTGGCATCAAAATGTTCCATTACACTTTTCATCAAATTGCTGCATGACCCTGTCATCAAAATGCTCCCTGCCCTTCTCATCACAATGCACCACACACTTGTCATCAAAATGCTCCATGACCTTTGTCATCACAAAGCTCCATGACCCTTGGCATCACAATGCTCCATGTCATTGTCATCACAATGCTCCATGAACCCTCTCATCACATTGCTCCATGTCCTTGTCATCACAAAGCTCCATGACACTTGTCATCACAATGCTCGATGCCCTTCTCATCACAATGCTCCATGACCTTGTCATTACAATCCTCCATGACCCATGTATCACAGTGTACCGTGCCCTTGTCATGACAAACCGCCATGCCCACTCTCATCACAGTAATCCATGAAACATTTCAGATCAATGCTCAATGCCCTTCTCATCACAATGCTCCGTTACCTCTGTCGTAACAATGCTCCATGACACCTGCCATCATAATATTCCACGGCCTTGTCATCACAAGGCTCCATGACCCTTGTCATCACAATGCTCCAAGATCCATGTAATCACAATGCTCCATGCCCTTGTCATCACAAAGCTCCATGACGCATGTCATCAGAATGTTCCATGGTCTTCTCCTCACAATGCTCCATGCCCTTGTCATCACAATGCTCGAAGACTCCAGTAATCACAATGTTCCATTCCCTTTTTCATCAGAATGCTCCATTAGATTTGTCATCACAAGTCTCCATGGTCATCTCCTCACAATGCTCCAAGACCTTGTCATCACCATGCTCCATTCTCTTGTCATCACAATGCTCCATGACCCCTGTCATCACAATACTCCATGAACATTTTCAGCCCAATTCTCTATGACCTTCTCATCACAATGCTCCATGACCAATATCATCACAATGCTCCATGACCACTGTCATCACAACACTCCATGACACCTGACAACACAATGATCCGGGACTCTTGTCATCACAATGCTCCAAGACCCCTGTAATCACAATGCTCCATGACCCCTGTCATCACAATACTCCATGAACATTTTCAGCCCAATGCTCCATGACCCTTGTCATCACAATGATCCATGCCCATGTTATCCCAATGTTCCATGACCCATGTATTCACAATGCTCCATGACGCATGTCATCACAGTGCTCCATGACACCTGTCATCACAATGCTCCATGCCTTTGTCAGCAAAATGCTACATGACCTTGTCATTACAATGCTCTATGCACTTGTCATCACAATACTCCATTTCCATTGTCATCACAATCCTCCATGAACTTTGGGATCACATTGCTTCATGCCCTTGTCATCACAATGCTCCATGCTCCTTGAAATCAAAATGACCCATGACCTCTGTCATCACAATGCTCCAAACCCTTGTGATCACAATGTTCCATAACACTTGTCCTCACAACGCTCCATGATGCCTGTCATCACAATAATCCATGCCCTTTTCATCACAATGCTCCATGACCTTTGTCATCACAATTCTCAATACACTTGTCATCACAATGCTCCCTGACACTTGTCGTCAGAATGCTCCTTGAAACCTGTCACGAAAAGGCTCCATGCCTTTTTCATCACAAAGCACCATGCCCTTTTCATCCCAATGCTCCATGCCATTGTCATCAAAATACTCCACAAGCTTGTCATCAGAATGCTCCATGACCCTTGTCATCACAATTCTCCATGCACTTGTCAGCACAATGCTCCCTGACACTTGTCATCACAATGCTCCAAGCCATTGTCATCACAATGCTCCATTACCTTTGTGATCAGAATCCTCAATGGAAGTTTGCATCACAATGCTCCATGCCATTGTAATCACAATGGGCCATTACATATGCCATCACAATGCTCCCTGACACCTCTCTTTACAATACTGCATTACCTGGTCATCACAATGCTCCCTGCCGTTCTCATCACAATGCACCAAACCCTTGTCATCAAAATGCTCCATGACCTTTGTCATCACAAAGCTCCATGACCCTTGGCATCACAATGCTCCATGTCATTGTCATCACAATGCTCCATGAACCCTCTCATCACATTGCTCCATGTCCTTGTCATCACAAAGCTCCATGACACTTGTCATCACAATGCTCGATGCCCTTCTCATCACAATGCTCCATGCCCTTGTCATTACAATCCTCCATGACCCATGTATCACAGTGTACCGTGCCCTTGTCATGACAAACCGCCATGCCCACTCTCATCACAGTAATCCATGAAACATTTCAGATCAATGCTCAATGCCCTTCTCATCACAATGCTCCGTTACCTCTGTCGTAACAATGCTCCATGACACCTGCCATCATAATATTCCACGGCCTTGTCATCACAAGGCTCCATGACCCTTGTCATCACAATGCTCCAAGATCCATGTAATCACAATGCTCCATGCCCTTGTCATCACAATGCTCGAAGACTCCAGTAATCACAATGTTCCATTCCCTTTTTCATCAGAATGCTCCATTAGATTTGTCATCACAAGTCTCCATGGTCATCTCCTCACAATGCTCCAAGACCTTGTCATCACCATGCTCCATTCCCTTGTCATCAGAATGCTCCATGACCCCTGTCATCACAATACTCCATGAACATTTTCAGCCCAATTCTCTATGACCTTCTCATCACAATGCTCCATGACCAATATCATCACAATGCTCCATGACCACTGTCATCACAACACTCCATGACACCTGACAACACAATGATCCGGGACTCTTGTCATCACAATGCTCCAAGACCCCTGTAATCACAATGCTCCATGACCCCTGTCATCACAATACTCCATGAACATTTTCAGCCCAATGCTCCATGACCCTTGTCATCACAATGATCCATGCCCATGTTATCCCAATGTTCCATGACCCATGTATTCACAATGCTCCATGACGCATGTCATCACAGTGCTCCATGACACCTGTCATCACAATGCTCCATGCCTTTGTCAGCAAAATGCTACATGACCTTGTCATTACAATGCTCTATGCACTTGTCATCACAATACTCCATTTCCATTGTCATCACAATCCTCCATGAACTTTGGGATCACATTGCTTCATGCCCTTGTCATCACAATGCTCCATGCTCCTTGAAATCAAAATGATCCATGACCTCTGTCATCACAATGCTCCAAACCCTTGTGATCACAATGTTCCATAACACTTGTCCTCACAACGCTCCATGATGCCTGTCATCACAATAATCCATGCCCTTTTCATCACAATGCTCCATGACCTTTGTCATCACAATTCTCAATACACCTGTCATCACAATGCTCCCTGACACTTGTCGTCAGAATGCTCCTTGAACCCTGTCATGAAAAGGCTCCATGCCTTTTTCATCACAAAGCCCCATGCCCTTTTCATCCCAATGCTCCATGCCATTGTCATCAAAATACTCCACAAGCTTGTCATCAGAATGCTCCATGACCCTTGTCATCACAATTCTCCATGCACTTGTCAGCACAATGCTCCCTGACACTTGTCATCACAATGCTCCAAGCCATTGTCATCACAGTGCTCCATTACCTTTGTGATCAGAATCCTCAATGGAAGTTTGCATCACAATGCTCCATGCCATTGTCATCACAATGGGCCATAACATATGTCATCACAATGCTCCCTGACACCTCTCTTTACAATACTGCATTACCTGGTCATCACAATGCTCCCTGCCATTCTCATCACAATGCACCACACCCTTGTCATCAAAATGCTCCATGACCTTTGTCATCACAAAGCTCCATGACCCTTGGCATCACAATGCTCCATGTCATTGTCATCACAATGCTCCATGAAACCTCTCATCACATTGCTCCATGCCCTTGTCATCACAAAGCTCCATGGCATTGTCATCACAATGCTCGATGCCCTTCTCATCACAATGCTCCATGCCCTTTTCATTACAATCCTCCATGACCCATGTTTCACAGTGTACCGTGCCCTTGTCATCACAATGTGCCATGCCCACTCTCATCACAATAATCCATGAAATATTTCAGACCAATGCTCAATGCACTTCTCATCACAATGCTCCATTACCTCTGTCATAACAAGCTCCATGACCCCTGCCATCACAATGTTCCACGGCCTTGTCATCACAAGGCTCCAGGACCCTTGTCAGCACAATGCTCCAAGACCCATGTAATCACAATGCTCCATGCCCTTGTCATCACAAAGCTCCATGACGCATGTCATCACAATGTTCCATGGGCTTCGCCTCACAATGCTCCATGCCCTTGTCATCACAATGCTTCAAGACCCCCGTAATCACAATGCTCCATGCCCCTTTTCATAAGAATGCTCCATTAGACTTGTCATCACAAGTCTCCATGGTCATCTCATCACAATGCTCCAAGACCTTGTCATCAACATGCTCCATTCCCTTGTCATCACAATGCTCAATGACCCCTGTCATCACAATACACCATGCACATTTTTAGCCCAATGCTCCATGACCCTTGTCATCACAATGATCCATGGCCTTGTAATCACAATGCTCCAAGCACTTGTCAGCACAATGCTCCCTGATCCTTGTCATCACAATGCTCCAAACCATTGTCACCACAATGCTCCATTACCTTTGTCATCAGAATCCTCCATGACACTTGGCATCACAATGCTCCATGCCATTGTCATCACAATGCTCCATGACCCCTGTCATCACAATGCTCCGTGACTACAGTCATCACAATGCTTCATAACGTTTGTCATCACAACAATCCATGCCCGCGTCATCACAAGGCTCTGTGACATTTGTAACCACAATGCTCCATGAAATTTTCATCACAATGCTCCGCGACCCTTGTCATCACAATGCTCCATGCCTTTGTCAGAACAATGCTCCATGACCCTTGTCATCAAATTGTGCCATGCGCTTTTCACCACAATGATCCACAACCTTGTCATCGCTATGCTCCATAAACCTTGTAATCACAATGCTCCATGCACTTCTCATCCAAATACTCTCTCACATGAGATATCACAATGTTCCATCACTAGTCATCACAATCCTCCCTCACCCCTGTTATCACAATGTTCCATGACCCCTGTCATCACAATGCTACATCCCCTTATCAGCACAATGTTCCATGACCCCTGACATCACAATGTTCCATAACCCTTGCCATCAAAATGCTCCATGACCCTTTTCATCCCAAAGCTCCATGACCCCTGGCATCACGATGTTCTATAACCCCTGGCATCAAAATGTTCCATTACACTTTTCATCAAATTGCTGCATGACCCTGTCATCAAAATGCTCCCTGCCCTTCTCATCACAATGCACCACACACTTGTCATCAAAATGCTCCAAGACCTTTTCATCACCATGCTCCATTCCCTTGTCATCACAATGCTCCATGACCCCTGTCATCACAATACTCCATGAACATTTTCAGCCCAATTCTCTATGACCTTCTCATCACAATGCTCCATGACCAATATCATCACAATGCTCCATGACCACTGTCATCACAACACTCCATGACACCTGACAACACAATGATCCGGGACTCTTGTCATCACAATGCTCCAAGACCCCTGTAATCACAATGCTCCATGACCCCTGTCATCACAATACTCCATGAACATTTTCAGCCCAATGCTCCATGACCCTTGTCATCACAATGATCCATGCCCATGTTATCCCAATGTTCCATGACCCATGTATTCACAATGCTCCATGACGCATGTCATCACAATGCTCCATGACACCTGTCATCACAATGCTCCATGCCTTTGTCAGCAAAATGCTACATGACCTTGTCATTACAATGCTCTATGCACTTGTCATCACAATACTCCATTTCCATTGTCATCACAATCCTCCATGAACTTTGGGATCACATTGCTTCATGCCCTTGTCATCACAATGCTCCATGCTCCTTGAAATCAAAATGATCCATGACCTCTGTCATCACAATGCTCCAAACCCTTGTGATCACAATGTTCCATAACACTTGTCCTCACAACGCTCCATGATGCCTGTCATCACAATAATCCATGCCCTTTTCATCACAATGCTCCATGACCTTTGTCATCACAATTCTCAATACACTTGTCATCACAATGCTCCCTGACACTTGTCGTCAGAATGCTCCTTGAACCCTGTCACGAAAAGGCTCCATGCCTTTTTCATCACAAAGCCCCATGCCCTTTTCATCCCAATGCTCCATGCCATTGTCATCAAAATACTCCACAAGCTTGTCATCAGAATGCTCCATGACCCTTGTCATCACAATTCTCCATGCACTTGTCAGCACAATGCTCCCTGACACTTGTCATCACAATGCTCCAAGCCATTGTCATCACAATGCTCCATTACCTTTGTGATCAGAATCCTCAATGGAAGTTTGCATCACAATGCTCCATGCCATTGTCATCACAATGGGCCATTACATATGTCATCACAATGCTCCCTGACACCTCTCTTTACAATACTGCATTACCTGGTCATCACAATGCTCCCTGCCGTTCTCATCACAATGCACCACACCCTTGTCATCAAAATGCTCCATGACCTTTGTCATCACAAAGCTCCATGACCCTTGGCATCACAATGCTCCATGTCATTGTCATCACAATGCTCCATGAACACTCTCATCACATTGCTCCATGCCCTTGTCATCACAAAGCTCCATGGCACTTGTCATCACAATGCTCGATGCCCTTCTCATCACAATGCTCCATGCCCTTGTCATTACAATCCTCCATGACCCATGTTTCACAGCGTACCGTGCCCTTGTCATCACAATGCGCCATGCCCACTCTCATCACAATAATCTATGAAATATTTCAGACCAATGCTCAATGCACTTCTCATCACAATGCTCCATTACCTCTGTCATAACAAGCTCCATGACACCTGCCATCACAATGTTGAACGGCCTTGTCATCACAAGGCTCCAGCACCCTTGTCAGCACAATGCTCCAAGACCCATGTAATCACAATGCTCCATGCCCTTGTCATCACAAAGCTCCATGACGCATGTCATCAGAATGTTCCATGGCCTTCGCCTCACAATGCTCTATGCCCTTGTCATCACAATGCTTCAAGACCTCCATAATCACAATGCTCCATGCCCCTTTTCATAAGAATGCTCCATTAGACTTGTCATCACAAGTCTCCATGGTCATCTCATCACAATGCTCCAAGACCTTGTCATCAACATGCTCCATTCCCTTGTCATCACAATGCTCCATGACCCCTGTCATCACAATACTCCATGCACATTTTCAGCCCAATGCTCCATGACCCTTGTCATCACAATGATCCATGCCCTTGTCATCACAATGCTCCAAGCACTTGTCAGCACAATGCTCCCTGATCCTTGTCATCACAATGCTCCAAACCATTGTCACCACAATGCTCCATTACCTTTGTCATCAGAATCCTCCATGACACTTGGCATCACAATGCTCCATGCCATTGTCATCACAATGCTCCATGACCCCTGTCATCACAATGCTCCGTGACTACAGTCATCACAATGCTTCATAACGTTTGTCATCACAACAATCCATGCCCGCGTCATCACAAGGCTCTGTGACCTTTGTAACCACAATGCTCCATGAACTTTTCATCACAATGCTCCGTGACCCTTGTCATCACAATGTTCCATGCCTTTGTCAGAACAATGCTCCATGACCCTTGTCATCAAATTGTGCCATGCGCTTTTCACCACAATGATCCACAACCTTGTCATCGCTATGCTCCATAAACCTTGTAATCACAATGCTCCATGCACTTCTCATCCAAATACTCTCTCACATGAGATATCACAATGTTCCATCACTAGTCATCACAATCCTCCCTCACCCCTGTTATCACAATGTTCCATGACCCCTGTCATCACAATGCTACATCCCCTTATCAGCACAATGTTCCATGACCCCTGACATCACAATGTTCCATAACCCTTGTCATCAAAATGCTCCATGACGCTTTTCATCCCAAAGCTCCATGACCCCTGGCATCACAATGTTCTATAACCCCTGGCATCAAAATGTTCCATTACACTTTTCATCAAATTGCTGCATGACCCTGTCATCAAAATGCTCCCTGCCCTTCTCATCACAATGCACCACACACTTGTCATCAAAATGCTCCATGACCTTTGTCATCACAAAGCTCCATGACCCTTGGCATCACAATGCTCCATGTCATTGTCATCACAATGCTCCATGAACCCTCTCATCACATTGCTCCATGTCCTTGTCATCACAAAGCTCCATGACACTTGTCATCACAATGCTCGATGCCATTCTCATCACAATGCTCCATGACCTTGTCATTACAAGCCTCCATGACCCATGTATCACAGTGTACCGTGCCCTTGTCATGACAAACCGCCATGCCCACTCTCATCACAGTAATCCATGAAACATTTCAGATCAATGCTCAATGCCCTTCTCATCACAATGCTCCGTTACCTCTGTCGTAACAATGCTCCATGACACCTGCCATCATAATATTCCACGGCCTTGTCATCACAAGGCTCCATGACCCTTGTCATCACAATGCTCCAAGATCCATGTAATCACAATGCTCCATGCCCTTGTCATCACAAAGCTCCATGACGCATGTCATCAGAATGTTCCATGGTCTTCTCCTCACAATGCTCCATGCCCTTGTCATCACAATGCTCGAAGACTCCAGTAATCACAATGTTCCATTCCCTTTTTCATCAGAATGCTCCATTAGATTTGTCATCACAAGTCTCCATGGTCATCTCCTCACAATGCTCCAAGACCTTGTCATCACCATGCTCCATTCCCTTGTCATCACAATGCTCCATGACCCCTGTCATCACAATACTCCATGAACATTTTCAGCCCAATTCTCTATGACCTTCTCATCACAATGCTCCATGACCAATATCATCACAATGCTCCATGACCACTGTCATCACAACACTCCATGACACCTGACAACACAATGATCCGGGACTCTTGTCATCACAATGCTCCAAGACCCCTGTAATCACAATGCTCCATGACCACTGTCATCACAATACTCCATGAACATTTTCATCCCAATGCTCCATGACCCTTGTCATCACAATGATCCATGCCCATGTTATCCCAATGTTCCATGACCCATGTATTCACAATGCTCCATGACGCATGTCACCACAGTGCTCCATGACAGCTGTCATCACAATGCTCCATGCCTTTGTCAGCAAAATGCTACATGACCTTGTCATTACAATGCTCTATGCACTTGTCATCACAATACTCCATTTCCATTGTCATCACAATCCTCCATGAACTTTGGGATCACATTGCTTCATGCCCTTGTCATCACAATGCTCCATGCTCCTTGAAATCAAAATGACCCATGAACTCTGTCATCACAATGCTCCAAACCCTTGTGATCACAATGTTCCATAACACTTGTCCTCACAACGCTCCATGATGCCTGTCATCACAATAATCCATGCCCTTTTCATCACAATGCTCCATGACCTTTGTCATCACAATTCTCAATACACTTGTCATCACAATGCTCCCTCACACTTGTCGTCAGAATGCTCCTTGAACCCTGTCACGAAAAGGCTCCATGCCTTTTTCATCACAAAGCCCCATGCCCTTTTCATCCCAATGCTCCATGCCATTGTCATCAAAATACTCCACAAGCTTGTCATCAGAATGCTCCATGACCCTTGTCATCACAATTCTCCATGCACTTGTCAGTACAATGCTCCCTGACACTTGTCATCACAATGCTCCAAGCCATTGTCATCACAATGCTCCATTAACTTTGTGATCAGAATCCTCAATGGAAGTTTGCATCACAATGCTCCATGCCATTGTCATCACAATGGGCCATTACATATGTCATCACAATGCTCCCTGACACCTCTCTTTACAATACTGCATTACCTGGTCATCACAATGCTCCCTGCCGTTCTCATCACAATGCACCACACCCTTGTCATCAAAATGCTCCATGACCTTTGTCATCACAAAGCTCCATGACCCTTGGCATCACAATGCTCCATGTCATTGTCATCACAATGCTCCATGAACCCTCTCATCACATTGCTCCATGCCCTTGTCATCACAAAGCTCCATGGCACTTGTCATCACAATGCTCGATGCCCTTCTCATCACAATGCTCCATGCCCTTGTCATTACAATCCTCCATGACCCATGTTTCACAGTGTACCGTGCCCTTGTCATCACAATGCGCCATGCCCACTCTCATCACAATAATCCATGAAATATTTCAGACCAATGCTCAATGCACTTCTCATCACAATGCTCCATTACCTCTGTCATAACAAGCTCCATGACACCTGCCATCACAATGTTGAACGGCCTTGTCATCACAAGGCTCCAGCACCCTTGTCAGCACAATGCTCCAAGACCCATGTAATCACAATGCTCCATGCCCTTGTCATCACAAAGCTCCATGACGCATGTCATCAGAATGTTCCATGGCCTTCGCCTCACAATGCTCCATGCCCTTGTCATCACAATGCTTCAAGACCTCCATAATCACAATGCTCCATGCCCCTTTTCATAAGAATGCTCCATTAGTCTTGTCATCACAAGTCTCCATGGTCATCTCATCACAATGCTCCAAGACCTTGTCATCAACATGCTCCATTCCCTTGTCATCACAATGCTCCATGACCCCTGTCATCACAATACTCCATGCACATTTTCAGCCCAATGCTCCATGACCCTTTTCATCACAATGATCCATGCCCTTGTCATCACAATGCTCCATGCACTTGTCAGCACAATGCTCCCTGATCCTTGTCATCACAATGCTCCAAACCATTGTCACCACAATGCTCCATTACCTTTGTCATCAGAATCCTCCATGACACTTGGCATCACAATGCTCCATGCCATTGTCATCACAATGCTCCATGACCCCTGTCATCACAATGCTCCGTGACTACAGTCATCACAATGCTTCATAACGTTTGTCATCACAACAATCCATGCCCGTGTCATCACAAGGCTCTGTGACCTTTGTAACCACAATGCTCCATGAACTTTTCATCACAATGCTCCGTGACCCTTGTCATCACAATGCTCCATGCCTTTGTCAGAACAATGCTCCATGACCCTTGTCATCAAATTGTGCCATGCGCTTTTCACCACAATGATCCACAACCTTGTCATCGCTATGCTCCATAAACCTTGTAATCACAATGCTCCATGCACTTCTCATCCAAATACTCTCTCACATGAGATATCACAATGTTCCATCACTAGTCATCACAATCCTCCCTCACCCCTGTTATCACAATGTTCCATGACCCCTGTCATCACAATGCTACATCCCCTTATCAGCACAATGTTCCATGACCCCTGACATCACAATGTTCCATAACCCTTGTCATCAAAATGCTCCATGACCCTTTTCATCCCAAAGCTCCATGACCCCTGGCATCACAATGTTCTATAACCCCTGGCATCAAAATGTTCCATTACACTTTTCATCAAATTGCTGCATGACCCTGTCATCAAAATGCTCCCTGCCCTTCTCATCACAATGCACCACACACTTGTCATCAAAATGCTCCATGACCTTTGTCATCACAAAGCTCCATGACCCTTGGCATCACAATGCTCCATGTCATTGTCATCACAATGCTCCATGAACCCTCTCATCACATTGCTCCATGTCCTTGTCATCACAAAGCTCCATGACACTTGTCATCACAATGCTCGATGCCATTCTCATCACAATGCTCCATGACCTTGTCATTACAAGCCTCCATGACCCATGTATCACAGTGTACCGTGCCCTTGTCATGACAAACCGCCATGCCCACTCTCATCACAGTAATCCATGAAACATTTCAGATCAATGCTCAATGCCCTTCTCATCACAATGCTCCGTTACCTCTGTCGTAACAATGCTCCATGACACCTGCCATCATAATATTCCACGGCCTTGTCATCACAAGGCTCCATGACCCTTGTCATCACAATGCTCCAAGATCCATGTAATCACAATGCTCCATGCCCTTGTCATCACAAAGCTCCATGATGCATGTCATCAGAATGTTCCATGGTCTTCTCCTCACAATGCTCCATGCCCTTGTCATCACAATGCTCGAAGACTCCAGTAATCACAATGTTCCATTCCCTTTTTCATCAGAATGCTCCATTAGATTTGTCATCACAAGTCTCCATGGTCATCTCCTCACAATGCTCCAAGACCTTGTCATCACCATGCTCCATTCCCTTGTCATCACAATGCTCCATGACCCCTGTCATCACAATACTCCATGAACATGTTCAGCCCAATTCTCTATGACCTTCTCATCACAATGCTCCATGACCAATATCATCACAATGCTCCATGACCACTGTCATCACAACACTCCATGACACCTGACAACACAATGATCCGGGACTCTTGTCATCACAATGCTCCAAGACCCCTGTAATCACAATGCTCCATGACCCCTGTCATCACAATACTCCATGAACATTTTCATCCCAATGCTCCATGACCCTTGTCATCACAATGATCCATGCCCATGTTATCCCAATGTTCCATGACCCATGTATTCACAATGCTCCATGACGCATGTCACCACAGTGCTCCATGACAGCTGTCATCACAATGCTCCATGCCTTTGTCAGCAAAATGCTACATGACCTTGTCATTACAATGCTCTATGCACTTGTCATCACAATACTCCATTTCCATTGTCATCACAATCCTCCATGAACTTTGGGATCACATTGCTTCATGCCCTTGTCATCACAATGCTCCATGCTCCTTGAAATCAAAATGACCCATGAACTCTGTCATCACAATGCTCCAAACCCTTGTGATCACAATGTTCCATAACACTTGTCCTCACAACGCTCCATGATGCCTGTCATCACAATAATCCATGCCCTTTTCATCACAATGCTCCATGACCTTTGTCATCACAATTCTCAATACACTTGTCATCACAATGCTCCCTGACACTTGTCGTCAGAATGCTCCTTGAACCCTGTCACGAAAAGGCTCCATGCCTTTTTCATCACAAAGCCCCATGCCCTTTTCATCCCAATGCTCCATGCCATTGTCATCAAAATACTCCACAAGCTTGTCATCAGAATGCTCCATGACCCTTGTCATCACAATTCTCCATGCACTTGTCAGCACAATGCTCCCTGACACTTGTCATCACAATGCTCCAAGCCATTGTCATCACAATGCTCCATTAACTTTGTGATCAGAATCCTCAATGGAAGTTTGCATCACAATGCTCCATGCCATTGTCATCACAATGGGCCATTACATATGTCATCACAATGCTCCCTGACACCTCTCTTTACAATACTGCATTACCTGGTCATCACAATGCTCCCTGCCGTTCTCATCACAATGCACCACACCCTTGTCATCAAAATGCTCCATGACCTTTGTCATCACAAAGCTCCATGACCCTTGGCATCACAATGCTCCATGTCATTGTCATCACAATGCTCCATGAACCCTCTCATCACATTGCTCCATGCCCTTGTCATCACAAAGCTCCATGGCACTTGTCATCACAATGCTCGATGCCCTTCTCATCACAATGCTCCATGCCCTTGTCATTACAATCCTCCATGACCCATGTTTCACAGTGTACCATGCCCTTGTCATCACAATGCGCCATGCCCACTCTCATCACAATAATCCATGAAATATTTCAGACCAATGCTCAATGCACTTCTCATCACAATGCTCCATTACCTCTGTCATAACAAGCTCCATGACACCTGCCATCACAATGTTGAACGGCCTTGTCATCACAAGGCTCCAGCACCCTTGTCAGCACAATGCTCCAAGACCCATGTAATCACAATGCTCCATGCCCTTGTCATCACAAAGCTCCATGACGCATGTCATCAGAATGTTCCATGGCCTTCGAATCACAATGCTCCATGCCCTTGTCATCACAATGCTTCAAGACCTCCATAATCACAATGCTCCATGCCCCTTTTCATAAGAATGCTCCATTAGTCTTGTCATCACAAGTCTCCATGGTCATCTCATCACAATGCTCCAAGACCTTGTCATCAACATGCTCCATTCCCTTGTCATCACAATGCTCCATGACCCCTGTCATCACAATACTCCATGCACATTTTCAGCCCAATGCTCCATGACCCTTTTCATCACAATGATCCATGCCCTTGTCATCACAATGCTCCATGCACTTGTCAGCACAATGCTCCCTGATCCTTGTCATCACAATGCTCCAAACCATTGTCACCACAATGCTCCATTACCTTTGTCATCAGAATCCTCCATGACACTTGGCATCACAATGCTCCATGCCATTGTCATCACAATGCTCCATGACCCCTGTCATCACAATGCTCCGTGACTACAGTCATCACAATGCTTCATAACGTTTGTCATCACAACAATCCATGCCCGCGTCATCACAAGGCTCTGTGACCTTTGTAACCACAATGCTCCATGAACTTTTCATCACAATGCTCCGTGACCCTTGTCATCACAATGCTCCATGCCTTTGTCAGAACAATGCTCCATGACCCTTGTCATCAAATTGTGCCATGCGCTTTTCACCACAATGATCCACAACCTTGTCATCGCTATGCTCCATAAACCTTGTAATCACAATGCTCCATGCACTTCTCATCCAAATACTCTCTCACATGAGATATCACAATGTTCCATCACTAGTCATCACAATCCTCCCTCACCCCTGTTATCACAATGTTCCATGACCCCTGTCATCACAATGCTACATCCCCTTATCAGCACAATGTTCCATGACCCCTGACATCACAATGTTCCATAACCCTTGTCATCAAAATGCTCCATGACCCTTTTCATCCCAAAGCTCCATGACCCCTGGCATCACAATGTTCTATAACCGCTGGCATCAAAATGTTCCATTACACTTTTCATCAAATTGCTGCATGACCCTGTCATCAAAATGCTCCCTGCCCTTCTCATCACAATGCACCACACACTTGTCATCAAAATGCTCCATGACCTTTGTCATCACAAAGCTCCATGACCCTTGGCATCACAATGCTCCATGTCATTGTCATCACAATGCTCCATGAACCCTCTCATCACATTGCTCCATGTCCTTGTCATCACAAAGCTCCATGACACTTGTCATCACAATGCTCGATGCCATTCTCATCACAATGCTCCATGACCTTGTCATTACAAGCCTCCATGACCCATGTATCACAGTGTACCGTGCCCTTGTCATGACAAACCGCCATGCCCACTCTCATCACAGTAATCCATGAAACATTTCAGATCAATGCTCAATGCCCTTCTCATCACAATGCTCCGTTACCTCTGTCGTAACTATGCTCCATGACACCTGCCATCATAATATTCCACGGCCTTGTCATCACAAGGCTCCATGACCCTTGTCATCACAATGCTCCAAGATCCATGTAATCACAATGCTCCATGCCCTTGTCATCACAAAGCTCCATGACGCATGTCATCAGAATGTTCCATGGTCTTCTCCTCACAATGCTCCATGCCCTTGTCATCACAATGCTCAAAGACTCCAGTAATCACAATGTTCCATTCCCTTTTTCATCAGAGTGCTCCATTAGATTTGTCATCACAAGTCTCCATGGTCATCTCCTCACAATGCTCCAAGACCTTGTCATCACCATGCTCCATTCCCTTGTCATCACAATGCTCCATGACCCCTGTCATCACAATACTCCATGAACATTTTCAGCCCAATTCTCTATGACCTTCTCATCACAATGCTCCATGACCAATATCATCACAATGCTCCATGACCACTGTCATCACAACACTCCATGACACCTGACAACACAATGATCCGGGACTCTTGTCATCACAATGCTCCAAGACCCCTGTAATCACAATGCTCCATGACCCCTGTCATCACAATACTCCATGAACATTTTCAGCCCAATGCTCCATGACCCTTGTCATCACAATGATCCATGCCCATGTTATCCCAATGTTCCATGACCCATGTATTCACAATGCTCCATGACGCATGTCATCACAGTGCTCCATGACACCTGTCATCACAATGCTCCATGCCTTTGTCAGCAAAATGCTACATGACCTTGTCATTACAATGCTCTATGCACTTGTCATCACAATACTCCATTTCCATTGTCATCACAATCCTCCATGAACTTTGGGATCACATTGCTTCATGCCCTTGTCATCACAATGCTCCATGCTCCTTGAAATCAAAATGATCCATGACCTCTGTCATCACAATGCTCCAAACCCTTGTGATCACAATGTTCCATAACACTTGTCCTCACAACGCTCCATGATGCCTGTCATCACAATAATCCATGCCCTTTTCATCACAATGCTCCATGACCTTTGTCATCACAATTCTCAATACACTTGTCATCACAATGCTCCCTGACACTTGTCGTCAGAATGCTCCTTGAACCCTGTCACGAAAAGGCTCCATGCCTTTTTCATCACAAAGCCCCATGCCCTTTTCATCCCAATGCTCCATGCCATTGTCATCAAAATACTCCACAAGCTTGTCATCAGAATGCTCCATGACCCTTGTCATCACAATTCTCCATGCACTTGTCAGCACAATGCTCCCTGACACTTGTCATCACAATGTTCCAAGCCATTGTCATCACAATGCTCCATTACCTTTGTGATCAGAATCCTCAATGGAAGTTTGCAGCACAATGCTCCATGCCATTGTCATCACAATGGGCCATTACATATGTCATCACAATGATCCCTGACACCTCCCTTTACAATACTGCATTACCTGGTCATCACAATGCTCCCTGCCGTTCTCATCACAATGCACCACACACTTGTCATCAAAATGCTCCATGACCTTTGTCATCACAAAGCTCCATGACCCTTGGCATCACAATGCTCCATGTCATTGTCATCACAATGCTCCATGAACCCTCTCATCACATTGCTCCATGCCCTTGTCATCACAAAGCTCCATGGCACTTGTCATCACAATGCTCGATGCCCTTCTCATCACAATGCTCCATGCCCTTGTCATTACAATCCTCCATGACCCATGTATCACAGTGTACCGTGCCCTTGTCATCACAATGCGCCATGCCCACTCTCATCACAATAATCCATGAAATATTTCAGACCAATGCTCAATGCACTTCTCATCACAATGCTCCATTACCTCTGTCATAACAAGCTCCATGACCCCTGCCATCAGAATGTTCCACGGCCTTGTCATCACAAGGCTCCAGGACCCTTGTCAGCACAATGCTCCAAGACCCATGTAATCACAATGCTCCCTGCCCTTGTCATCACAAAGCTCCATGACGCATGTCATCAGAATGTTCCATGGCCTTCGCCTCACAATGCTCCATGCCCTTGTCATCACAATGCTTCAAGACCCCCGTAATCACAATGCTCCATGCCCCTTTTCATAAGAATGCTCCATTAGACTTGTCATCACAAGTCTCCATGGTCATCTCCTCACAATGCTCCAAGACCTTGTCATCACCATGCTCCATTCCCTTGTCATGACAATGCTCCATGACCCCTGTCATCACAATACTCCATGAACATTTTCAGCCCAATTCTCTATGACCTTCTCATCACAATGCTCCATGACCAATATCATCACAATGCTCCATGACCACTGTCATCACAACACTCCATGACACCTGACAACACAATGATCCGGGACTCTTGTCATCACTCTGCTCCAAGACCCCTGTAATCACAATGCTCCATGACCCCTGTCATCACAATACTCCATGAACATTTTCAGCCCTATGCTCCATGACACTTGTCATCACAATGATCCATGCCCATGTTATCCCAATGTTCCATGACCCATGTATTCACAATGCTCCATGACGCTTGTCATCACAGTGCTCCATGACACCTGTCATCACAATGCTCCATGCCTTTGTCAGCAAAATGCTACATGACCTTGTCATTACAATGCTCTATGCACTAGTCATCACAATACTCCATTTCCATTGTCATCACAATCCTCCATTAACTTTGGGATCACATTGCTTCATGCCCTTGTCATCACAAAGCTCCATGCTCCTTGAAATCAAAATGATCCATGACCTCTGTCATCACAATGCTCCAAACACTTGTGATCACAATGTTCCATAACACTTGTCCTCACAACGCTCCATGATGCCTGTCATCACAATAATCCATGCCCTTTTCATCACAATGCTCCATGACCTTTGTCATCACAATTCTCAATACACTTGTCATCACAATGCTCCCTGACACTTGTCGTCAGAATGCTCCTTGAACCCTGTCACGAAAAGGCTCCATGCCTTTTTCATCACAAAGCCCCATGCCCTTTTCATCCCAATGCTCCATGCCATTGTCATCAAAATACTCCACAAGCTTGTCATCAGAAAGCTCCATGACCCTTGTCATCACAATGCTCCATGCACTTGTCAGCACAATGCTCCCTGACCCTTGTCATCACAATGCTCCAAGCCATTGTCATTCACAATGCTCCATTACCTTTGTCATCAGAATCCTCCCTGACACTTGGCATCACAATTCTCCATGCCATTGTCATCACAATGGGCCATTACATATGTCATCACAATGCTCCCTGACACATATTTTCACAATACTGCATGACCTGGTCATCACAATGCTCCATGCCCTTGTCATCATAATGCGCCATTCCAAATGTCATGACAATAATCCATGAAACTTATTAGACCAATGCTCCGTGCGCTTGTCATCACAATGTTCTATGCCCTTGTTATCACAATGATCCCAGACGCCTGTAATCAGAATGCTCCATGCCCCTTTACATCAGTATGCTCCATGAGACTTGTCATCACAAGGCTCCAAGGTTTTCTCATCACAATGCTCCAGGACCTTGTCATCACAATGCTTCACGACATTGTCATGAAAATTCCCAATGGCCCTTGTCATCATAATGCTCCAAGCCCTAGTCATCACAATGCTCCATTATATTTGTCATCACAATCCTTCATTATATTTGGCATCACAATGCTCTATGCCATTGTCATCGCAATGGACCATTACATATGTCATCACAATGCTCCCTGACACCTGTCTTCACAATATTCCATGCCCTTGTCATCACAAAGATCAATGCCTTGTAATCACAATGCTCCATGCCTTTGTTTTCACAATGTTCCAAGAACCCTGTAATCAGAATGCTCCATGCCCCTTTTCATCAGTATGCTCCATGAGATTTGTCATCACAAGGCTCCATGGTTTTCTCATCACAATGCTCCAGGACCTTGTCATCACAATTCTTCAAGACATTGTCCTGAAAATTCTCAATGGCCCTTGTCATCATAATGCTCCAAGCCCTAGTCATCACAATGCTCCATTATATTTGTCATCACAATCCTCCATTACATTTGGCATCACAATGCTCCATGCCATATTTATCGCAATGGACTATGACATATGTCATCACAATGCTCCCTGACACCTGTCTTAAAAATACTCCATGCCCTTGACATCACAATGCTCCATGCCCTTGTCATCACAATGCACCATGTCCACTATCATCACAATAATCTATGAAACTTGTCAGACCAATTCTCCATGCCCCTGTCATCACAATGCTCCATGCCCTTGTCATCACAATGCTCCATGACACCTTTCATCACAATGCTCCGTGACTCCAATGCTCCATGACACCTTTCATCACAATGCTCCGTGACTCCAATCATCACAATGCTTCATGACCTTTGTCATCACAATTGTCCATGCCCTCGTCATCAACAGTCTCTGTGACCATTTTAACCACAATGCTCAATGAACTTTTCATCACAATTCTCTGTGAAACTTGTCATCACAATGCTCCATGTCTTTGTCAAAACAATGCTCCATGACCATTGTCATCACAATGTGCCACGCGCATTTCATCACAACGTTCCAAACCTTGTCATTGCAATGCTCCATAAACCTTGTAATCACAATGGTCCATGCACTTCTCATCAAAATGCGCTCTCACCAGAGATATCACAATGTCCCATCACTAGTCATCACAATACACCCTCATCCTTGTAATCACAATGTTCCATGACACTGTCATCACAATGCTACATCCCCTTATCATCACAATGTTCCATGACCCCTGCCATCACAATGTTCCATAAGCCCTGTCATCAAAATGCTCCATGACACTTTCCATCCCAAAGCTCCAAGACCCCTGCCATCACAATGTTTTATAACCCCTGCCATGAAAATGTTCCATTACACTTTTTATCAAATTGCTGCATGACCCAGTCATCAAAATGCTCCCTGCCCTTCTCATCAAAATGCACCATGCACTTGTCATTAAAATGCTCCATTACTTTTGTCATTACAATGTTCCAAGACCCTTTGCATCACAATTCTCCATGTCATTGTCATCACAATGTTCCATGAACCCTCTCATCACATTGCACCTTGCCCTTGTCATCACAAAGCTCCATGACACTTGTCATCACAATGCTCCCTGCCCTTGTCATTACAGTCCTGCATGACCCATGTATCACAGTGTTCCGTGCCCTTGTCATCACAATGCTCCATGCCCACTCTCATCACAATAATCCATGAAACATTTCAGACATAAGTTCCATACCCTTCTCATCACAATGCTCCTTTACCCCTGTCATAACAATGCACCATGACCCCTAC
Source organism: Mesoplodon densirostris (assembly GCF_025265405.1). Lineage (NCBI taxonomy): Eukaryota > Metazoa > Chordata > Mammalia > Artiodactyla > Ziphiidae > Mesoplodon > Mesoplodon densirostris. The sequence continues at coordinate 6,345,449 of NW_026778195.1, read as the reverse complement.
CATCACAATGTTCCACGGCCTAGTCATCACAAGGTTCCATGATACTTCTCATCACAATGCTCAAGACCCCGGAAATCACAATGCTCCATGCCCTTGTCATCACAAAGCTCCATGACGCATGTCATCAGAATGTTCCATGGGCTTCTCAACAAAATGCTCCATGCCCTTGTCATCACAATGCTTCAAGACCCTTGTAATCACAATGCTCCATTCCCCTTTTCATCTCAATGCTCCATGAACCCTGTCATCACAATGCACCATGCCCATCATCATAATGCTTCAGGCTATTGTCAGCACAATGAAATCAAAATTATCCATGACCTCTATCATCACAATGCTCCATGACCCCTGTCATCACAATACTCCATGAACGTTTTCAGCCCCATGCTCCATGACACTTGTTATCACAATGATCCATGCCCTTGTCATCACAATGCTCCATGACCCCTGTATTCACAATGCTCCGTGACGCTTGTCATCACAGTGCTCCATGTCACCTGTCATCACAATGTTCCATGCTTTTGTCAGCAAAATACTACATGACCTTGTCATTACAATGCTCTATGCGCTTGTCATCACAGTACTCCATTACCATTGTCATCAAAATCCTCCATGAACATTGGGATCTCTTTGCTTCATTCCCTTTGTCATCACAATCCTCCATGCTCCTTGAAATCAAAATGATTCATGACCTCTGTCATCACAGTGCTCCAAAACCTTGTGATCACAATGTTCCATAACACTTGTCATCACAACGCTCCATGATGCCTTTTTCATCACTATTCTTTATGCCGTTTTCATCACAATGCTCCATGCCATTGTCATCAAAATACTCCACAAGCTTTTCATCAGAATGCTCCATGACGCTTGTCATCACAATTCTCCATGCACTTGTCAGCACAATGCTCCCTGACTCTTGTCATCACAATGCTCCATGTGCTTGTCAGGACAATGCTCCATGACACATGTCATCACAATGCACCATACGCTTGTCATCACAGTGCTCCACAATCTCGTCATCATAATTCTCCATAAAACTTCTCATCACAGTGCTCCATGCACTTCTCATCAAAATGATCTCTCACCCCTGATATTACAAAGTTACATCACTATTCGTCACTATACACCCTCACCCCTGTCATCACAATGTTCCATGACTCCTGTCATCACAATGCTACTTGCACTTATCATCACAATGTTCGATGACCTCTGACATCACATTATTCCAATACCCCTGTCATCAAAATGCTCCATGACCCTTTTCATCAAAATGCTCTATGACTCCTGACATCACAATGTTCCATAACACATGTCATCAAAATGTTCCATGACACTTTTCATCAAATTGCTCAATGACCCTGTCATCACACTGCTCCCGGCCCTTCTCATCACAATGCACAACGCCCTTGTCATCAAAATGCTCCATGATCTTTGTCATCACAAAGATCCATTAACCTTGGCATCACAATGCTCCATGTCATTGTCATCACAGTGCTCCATGAACGCTCTCATCACATTGCTCCATGCCCTTGTCATCACAAAGCTCCATAACACATGTCATCAGAATGCTCCATCGCTTCTCATCATAATGCTCTATGCCCTTGCCATCACAATGCTCCATTACCCCTGTCATAACAATGCTCCATGACCACTGCCATCACGATGTTCCATGGCCTTGTTATCACAAGGCTCCATGACCCATCTCATCACAATGCTCCAAGACCCCTCTAATCACAATGCTCCATGCCCCTTTTCATCTCAATGATCCATGAACCCTGTCATCACAATGCACCATGCCCATCATCATAATGCTTCATGCTATTGTCATCACTATGAAATCAAAATGCTCCATGAACTCTGTCATAAGAATGCTCCAAACCCTTGTGATCACAATATTCCATAACACTTGTCATCACAATGCCCCATGATACTCGTCATCACAATTATCCGTGGTCTTCTCATCACAATGCTCCATGAACTTTGTCATCACAATGCTCAATACCCTCGTCATCAAAATGCTCCCTGACACTTGTTATCTGTATGCTCCTTGAATCCTGTCATGAGAAGGCTCCATGTATTTTTCATCACAATGATCCATGCCCTTTTCATCACAGTGCTCCAAGACCCCTGTAATCACAATGTTCCATGCCCTTTTCATCACAAAGCTAAATGACGCATGTCATTAGAATGCTCCTTGGCCTTCTCCTCACAAATCTCCATTCCCTTGTCAGCACAGTCTTCCAAGACCCCTATAATCTCAGTGGTACATGCCCCTTTTCATCAGTATGCTCCATGAGATTTGTCATCACAAGGCTCCATGGTTTTCTTATCACAATGCTCAAGAACATTGTCATCACAATGCTTCACGACCTTGTCATGAAAATTCTCAATGGCCCTTGTCATCATAATGCTCCAGTCCCTAGTCATCACAATGCTCCATTATATTTGTCATCAAAATCCTCCATTACATTTGGCATCACAATGCTCCATGCCATTGTCATCGAAATGGACCGTGACATATGTCATCAAAATGCTCCCTGACACCTTTCTTCAAAATACTCCATGTACTATTTATCACAATGCTCTATGCCCCTGTCATCACAATGCTCCATGCCCTTGTCATCACAATGCTCCATGACCCCTGTCATCACAATGCTCCGTGACTCCAGTCATCACAATGCTTCATAGTATTTGTCATCACAATGGTCCATGCCCGCGTCCTCACAAGGCTCTGTGTCTTTTTAACCACAATGCTCCATGAACTTTTCATCACAATTCTCCGTGACCCTTATCATCACAATGCTCCATGCCTTTGTCAGAAAAATGCTCCATGACCCTTGTCATTACATTGTGCCACCTGCTTTTCATCCCATCGGTCCTCAAATTTGTCATCGCAATGCTCCATAAACCTTGTAATCACAATGCTCCTTGGCTTTCTCATCACAATGCTCCATTACCCCTGTCATAACAATGCTCCATGACCCCTGCCATCACAATGTTCCACGGCCGTGTCATCACAAGGCTCCATGACACTTGACATCACAATGTTCCAAGACCCCTGTAATCACAATGCTCAATGCCCCTTTTCATCAGTATGCTTCATGAGATTTGTCATCACGAGCCTCCATGGTTTCTCATCACAGTGCTCTAGGACCTTATAATCACAATGTTTCACGATTTGTCATGAAAATACTACATGGCCCGTGTCATCATAATGCTCCAATCCCTAGTCATCACAATGCTCCTTTAAATTTGTCATCACAATCCTCCATTACATTTGGCATCACAATGCTCCCTGCCATTGTCATCGCAATGGAACATGACATATGTCATCACAATGCTCCCTGACACCTGTCTTCACAATACTCCATGACCTTCTCATCACCATGATCCATGCCCTTGTCATCACAATGCACCATGTCCACTCTCATCACAATAATCTATGAAGCTTGTCAGACAAATGCACCATGCCCCTGACAACACAATGCTCCATGGCCTTGTCATCACAATACTTCATTACCATTGTCATCACAATCCTCCATGAACCTTGGGATCACATTGCTTCATGCCTTTGTCATCACAATGTGCAAAGACCACTGTAATCACAATGGTCCATGCCCCTTTTCATCAGTATGCTCGATGAGATTTGTCATCACAAGGCTCCATGGTTTCTCATCACAATGCTCCAGGACCTTGTCATCACGTTGCTTCACGACTTGTCATGAAAATTCTCAATGGCCCGTTTCATCATAATGCTCCAAGCCCTAGTCATCACAATGCTCCTTTAAATTTGTCATCACAATCCTCCATTACATTTGGCATCACAATGCTCTATGCCATTGTCATCGCAATGGACCATGACATATGTCATCACAATGCTCCCTGACACCTGTCTTCACAATACTCCATGACCTTCTCATCACCATGATCCATGCCCTTGTCATCACAATGCACCATGTCCACTCTCATGACAATAATCTATGAAACATGTCAGACCAATGTTCCATGCCCCTGACATCACAATGCTCCATGCCCTTGTCTGCACAATGCTCCATTACCCCTGTCATCACAATGCTCCTTAACTCCAGTCATCACAATGCTTCATTATATTTGTCATCACCATGGTCCATGCCTGCGTCATCAGAAGGCTCTGTGACCTTTGTAACCACAATGCTCCATGAAATTTCCATCACAATGCTCCGTGACTCCTGTCATCACACTGCTCCCGGCCCTTCTCATCACAATGCACAACGCCCTTGTCATCAAAATGCTCCATGATCTTTGTCATCACAAAGATCCATTAACCTTGGCATCACAATGCTCCATGTCATTGTCATCACAGTGCTCCATGAACGCTCTCATCACATTGCTCCATGCCCTTGTCATCACAAAGCTCCATAACACATGTCATCAGAATGCTCCATCGCTTCTCATCATAATGCTCTATGCCCTTGCCATCACAATGCTCCATTACCCCTGTCATAACAATGCTCCATGACCCCTGCCATCACGATGTTCCATGGCCTTGTTATCACAAGGCTCCATGACCCATCTCATCACAATGCTCCAAGACCCCTGTAATCACAATGCTCCATGCCCCTTTTCATCTCAATGATCCATGTACCCTGTCATCACAATGCACCATGCCCATCATCATAATGCTTCATGCTATTGTCATCACTATGAAATCAAAATGCTCCATGAACTCTGTCATAAGAATGCTCCAAACCCTTGTGATCACAATATTCCATAAAACTTGTCATCACAATGCCCCATGATACTCGTCATCACAATTATCTGTGGTCTTCTCATCACAATGCTCCATGAACTTTGTCATCACAATGCTCAATACCCTCGTCATCAAAATGCTCACTGACACTTGTTATCTGTATGCTCCTTGAATCCTGTCATGAGAAGGCTCCATGTATTTTTCATCACAATGATCCATGCCCTTTTCATCACAGTGCTCCAAGACCCCTGTAATCACAATGTTCCATGCCCTTTTCATCACAAAGCTAAATGACGCATGTCATTAGAATGCTCCTTGGCCTTCTCCTCACAAATCTCCATTCCCTTGTCAGCACAGTCTTCCAAGACCCCTATAATCTCAGTGGTACATGCCCCTTTTCATCAGTATGCTCCATGAGATTTGTCATCACAAGGCTCCATGGTTTTCTTATCACAATGCTCAAGAATATTGTCATCACAATGCTTCACGACCTTGTCATGAAAATTCTCAATGGCCCTTGTCATCATAATGCTCCAGTCCCTAGTCATCACAATGCTCCATTATATTTGTCATCAAAATCCTCCATTACATTTGGCATCACAATGCTCCATGCCATTGTCATCGAAATGGACCGTGACATATGTCATCAAAATGCTCCCTGACACCTTTCTTCAAAATACTCCATGTACTATTTATCACAATGCTCTATGCCCCTGTCATCACAATGCTCCATGCCCTTGTCATCACAATGCTCCATGACCCCTGTCATCACAATGCTCCGTGACTCCAGTCATCACAATGCTTCATAGTATTTGTCATCACAATGGTCCATGCCCGCGTCCTCACAAGGCTCTGTGTCCTTTTTAACCACAATGCTCCATGAACTTTTCATCACAATTCTCCGTGACCCTTATCATCACAATGCTCCATGCCTTTGTCAGAAAAATGCTCCATGACCCTTGTCATTACATTGTGCCACCTGCTTTTCAACCCATCGGTCCTCAAATTTGTCATCGCAATGCTCCATAAACCTTGTAATCACAATGCTCCTTGGCTTTCTCATCACAATGCTCCATTACCCCTGTCATAACAATGCTCCATGACCCCTGCCATCACAATGTTCCACGGCCGTGTCATCACAAGGCTCCATGACACTTGACATCACAATGTTCCAAGACCCCTGTAATCACAATGCTCAATGCCCCTTTTCATCAGTATGCTTCATGAGATTTGTCATCACAAGCCTCCATGGTTTCTCATCACAGTGCTCTAGGACCTTATAATCACAATGTTTCACGACGTGTCATGAAAATACTCAATGGCCCGTGTCATCATAATGCTCCAATCCCTAGTCATCACAATGCTCCTTTAAATTTGTCATCACAATCCTCCATTACATTTGGCATCACAATGCTCCCTGCCATTGTCATCGCAATGGAACATGACATATGTCATCACAATGCTCCCTGACACCTGTCTTAAAAATACTCCATGCCCTTGACATCACAATGCTCCATGCCCTTGTCATCACAATGCACCATGTCCACTATCATCACAATAATCTATGAAACTTGTCAGACCAATTCTCCATGCCCCTGTCATCACAATGCTCCATGCCCTTGTCATCACAATGCTCCATGACACCTTTCATCACAATGCTCCGTGACTCCAATGCTCCATGACACCTTTCATCACAATGCTCCGTGACTCCAATCATCACAATGCTTCATGACCTTTGTCATCACAATTGTCCATGCCCTCGTCATCAACAGTCTCTGTGACCATTTTAACCACAATGCTCAATGAACTTTTCATCACAATTCTCTGTGAAACTTGTCATCACAATGCTCCATGTCTTTGTCAAAACAATGCTCCATGACCATTGTCATCACAATGTGCCACGCGCATTTCATCACAACGTTCCAAACCTTGTCATTGCAATGCTCCATAAACCTTGTAATCACAATGGTCCATGCACTTCTCATCAAAATGCGCTCTCACCAGAGATATCACAATGTTCCATCACTAGTCATCACAATACACCCTCATCCTTGTAATCACAATGTTCCATGACACTGTCATCACAATGCTACATCCCCTTATCATCACAATGTTCCATGACCCCTGCCATCACAATGTTCCATAAGCCCTGTCATCAAAATGCTCCATGACACTTTCCATCCCAAAGCTCCAAGACCCCTGCCATCACAATGTTTTATAACCCCTGCCATCAAAATGTTCCATTACACTTTTTATCAAATTGCTGCATGACCCGGTCATCAAAATGCTCCCTGCCCTTCTCATCAAAATGCACCATGCACTTGTCATTAAAATGCTCCATTACTTTTGTCATCACAATGTTCCAAGACCCTTTGCATCACAATTCTCCATGTCATTGTCATCACAATGCTCCATGAACCCTCTCATCACATTGCACCTTGCCCTTGTCATCACAAAGCTCCATGACACTTGTCATCACAATGCTCCCTGCCCTTGTCATTACAGTCCTGCATGACCCATGTATCACAGTGTTCCGTGCCCTTGTCATCACAATGCTCCATGCCCACTCTCATCACAATAATCCATGAAACATTTCAAACATAAGTTCCATACCCTTCTCATCACAATGCTCCTTTACCCCTGTCATAACAATGCACCATGACCCCTACCATCACTATGTTCCACGGCCTAGTCATCACAAGGTTCCATGATACTTCTCATCACAATGCTCAAGACCCCGGAAATCACAATGCTCCATGCCCTTGTCATCACAAAGCTCCATGACGCATGTCATCAGAATGTTCCATGGGCTTCTCATCAAAATGTTCCATGCCCTTGTCATCACAATGCTTCAAGACCCTTGTAATCACAATGCTCCATGCCCCTTTTCATCTCAATGCTCCATGAACCCTGTCATCACAATGCACCATGCCCATCATCATAATGCTTCAGGCTATTGTCAGCACAATGAAATCAAAATTATCCATGACCTCTATCATCACAATGCTCCATGACCCCTGTCATCACAATACTCCATGAACGTTTTCAGCCCCATGCTCCATGACACTTGTTATCACAATGATCCATGCCCTTGTCATCACAATGCTCCATGACCCCTGTATTCACAATGCTCCGTGACGCTTGTCATCACAGTGCTCCATGTCACCTGTCATCACAATGCTCCATGCTTTTGTCAGCAAAATACTACATGACCTTGTCATTACAATGCTCTATGCGCTTGTCATCACAGTACTCCATTACCATTGTCATCAAAATCCTCCATGAACATTGGGATCTCTTTGCTTCATTCCCTTTGTCATCACAATCCTCCATGCTCCTTGAAATCAAAATGATTCATGACCTCTGTCATCACAGTGCTCCAAAACCTTGTGATCACAATGTTCCATAACACTTGTCATCACAACGCTCCATGATGCCTTTTTCATCACTATTCTTTATGCCGTTTTCATCACAATGCTCCATGCCATTGTCATCAAAATACTCCACAAGCTTTTCATCAGAATGCTCCATGACGCTTGTCATCACAATTCTCCATGCACTTGTCAGCACAATGCTCCCTGACTCTTGTCATCACAATGCTCCATGTGCTTGTCAGGACAATGCTCCATGACACATGTCATCACAATGCACCATACGCTTGTCATCACAGTGCTCCACAATCTCGTCATCATAATTCTCCATAAAACTTCTCATCACAGTGCTCCATGCACTTCTCATCAAAATGATCTCTCACCCCTGATATTACAAAGTTACATCACTATTCGTCACTATACACCCTCACCCCTGTCATCACAATGTTCCATGACTCCTGTCATCACAATGCTACTTGCACTTATCATCACAATGTTCGATGACCTCTGACATCACATTATTCCAATACCCCTGTCATCAAAATGCTCCATGACCCTTTTCATCAAAATGCTCTATGACTCCTGACATCACAATGTTCCATAACACATGTCATCAAAATGTTCCATGACACTTTTCATCAAATTGCTCAATGACCCTGTCATCACACTGCTCCCGGCCCTTCTCATCACAATGCACAACGCCCTTGTCATCAAAATGCTCCATGATCTTTGTCATCACAAAGATCCATTAACCTTGGCATCACAATGCTCCATGTCATTGTCATCACAGTGCTCCATGAACGCTCTCATCACATTGCTCCATGCCCTTGTCATCACAAAGCTCCATAACACATGTCATCAGAATGCTCCATCGCTTCTCATCATAATGCTCTATGCCCTTGCCATCACAATGCTGCATTACCCCTGTCATAACAATGCTCCATGACCCCTGCCATCACGATGTTCCATGGCCTTGTTATCACAAGGCTCCATGACGCATCTCATCACAATGCTCCAAGACCCCTGTAATCACAATGCTCCATGCCCCTTTTCATCTCAATGATCCATGAACCCTGTCATCACAATGCACCATGCCCATCATCATAATGCTTCATGGTATTGTCATCACTATGAAATCAAAATGCTCCATGAACTCTGTCATAAGAATGCTCCAAACCCTTGTGATCACAATATTCCATAACACTTGTCATCACAATGCCCCATGATACTCGTCATCACAATTATCCGTGGTCTTCTCATCACAATGTTCCATGAACTTTGTCATCACAATGCTCAATACCCTCGTCATCAAAATGCTCACTGACACTTGTTATCTGTATGCTCCTTGAATCCTGTCATGAGAAGGCTCCATGTATTTTTCATCACAATGATCCATGCCCTTTTCATCACAGTGCTCCAAGACCCCTGTAATCACAATGTTCCATGCCCTTTTCATCACAAAGCTAAATGACGCATGTCATTAGAATGCTCCTTGGCCTTCTCCTCACAAATCTCCATTCCCTTGTCAGCACAGTCTTCCAAGACCCCTATAATCTCAGTGGTACATGCCCCTTTTCATCAGTATGCTCCATGAGATTTGTCATCACAAGGCTCCATGGTTTTCTTATCACAATGCTCAAGAACATTGTCATCACAATGCTTCACGACCTTGTCATGAAAATTCTCAATGGCCCTTGTCATCATAATGCTCCAGTCCCTAGTCATCACAATGCTCCATTATATTTGTCATCAAAATCCTCCATTACATTTGGCATCACAATGCTCCATGCCATTGTCATCGAAATGGACCGTGACATATGTCATCAAAATGCTCCCTGACACCTTTCTTCAAAATACTCCATGTACTATTTATCACAATGCTCTATGCCCCTGTCATCACAATGCTCCATGCCCTTGTCATCACAATGCTCCATGACCCCTGTCATCACAATGCTCCGTGACTCCAGTCATCACAATGCTTCATAGTATTTGTCATCACAATGGTCCATGCCCGCGTCCTCACAAGGCTCTGTGTCCTTTTTAACCACAATGCTCCATGAACTTTTCATCACAATTCTCCGTGACCCTTATCATCACAATGCTCCATGCCTTTGTCAGAAAAATGCTCCATGACCCTTGTCATTACATTGTGCCACCTGCTTTTCATCCCATCGGTCCTCAAATTTGTCATCGCAATGCTCCATAAACCTTGTAATCACAATGCTCCTTGGCTTTCTCATCACAATGCTCCATTACCCCTGTCATAACAATGCTCCATGACCCCTGCCATCACAATGTTCCACGGCCATGTCATCACAAGGCTCCATGACACTTGACATCACAATGTTCCAAGACCCCTGTAATCACAATGCTCAATGCCCCTTTTCATCATTATGCTTCATGAGATTTGTCATCACAAGCCTCCATGGTTTCTCATCACAGTGCTCTAGGACCTTATAATCACAATGTTTCACGACTTGTCATGAAAATACTCAATGGCCCGTGTCATCATAATGCTCCAATCCCTAGTCATCACAATGCTCCTTTAAATTTGTCATCACAATCCTCCATTACATTTGGCATCACAATGCTCCCTGCCATTGTCATCGCAATGGAACATGACATATGTCATCACAATGCTCCCTGACACCTGTCTTCACAATACTCCATGACCTTCTCATCACCATGATCCATGCCCTTGTTATCACAATGCACCATGTCCACTCTCATCACAATAATCTATGAAGCTTGTCAGACAAATGCACCATGCCCCTGACAACACAATGCTCCATGGCCTTGTCATCACAATACTCCATTACCATTGTCATCACAATCCTCCATGAACCTTGGGATCACATTGCTTCATGCCTTTGTCATCACAATGTGCAAAGACCACTGTAATCACAATGGTCCATGCCCCTTTTCATCAGTATGCTCGATGAGATTTGTCATCACAAGGCTCCATGGTTTCTCATCACAATGCTCCAGGACCTTGTCATCACGTTGCTTCACGACTTGTCATGAAAATTCTCAATGGCCCGTTTCATCATAATGCTCCAAGCCCTAGTCATCACAATGCTCCTTTAAATTTGTCATCACAATCCTCCATTACATTTGGCATCACAATGCTCTATGCCATTGTCATCGCAATGGACCATGACATATGTCATCACAATGCTCCCTGACACCTGTCTTCACAATACTCCATGACCTTCTCATCACCATGATCCATGCCCTTGTCATCACAATGCACCATGTCCACTCTCATGACAATAATCTATGAAACTTGTCAGACCAATGTTCCATGCCCCTGACATCACAATGCTCCATGCCCTTGTCTGCACAATGCTCCATTACCCCTGTCATCACAATGCTCCTTAACTCCAGTCATCACAATGCTTCATTATATTTGTCATCACCATGGTCCATGCCTGCGTCATCAGAAGGCTCTGTGACCTTTGTAACCACAATGCTCCATGAACTTTCCATCACAATGCTCCGTGACTCCTGTCATCACACTGCTCCCGGCCCTTCTCATCACAATGCACAACGCCCTTGTCATCAAAATGCTCCATGATCTTTGTCATCACAAAGATCCATTAACCTTGGCATCACAATGCTCCATGTCATTGTCATCACAGTGCTCCATGAACGCTCTCATCACATTGCTCCATGCCCTTGTCATCACAAAGCTCCATAACACATGTCATCAGAATGCTCCATCGCTTCTCATCATAATGCTCTATGCCCTTGCCATCACAATGCTCCATTACCCCTGTCATAACAATGCTCCATGACCCCTGCCATCACGATGTTCCATGGCCTTGTTATCACAAGGCTCCATGACCCATCTCATCACAATGCTCCAAGACCCCTGTAATCACAATGCTCCATGCCCCTTTTCATCTCAATGATCCATGAACCCTGTCATCACAATGCACCATGCCCATCATCATAATGCTTCATGCTATTGTCATCACTATGAAATCAAAATGCTCCATGAACTCTGTCATAAGAATGCTCCAAACCCTTGTGATCACAATATTCCATAACACTTGTCATCACAATGCCCCATGATACTCGTCATCACAATTATCCGTGGTCTTCTCATCACAATGCTCCATGAACTTTGTCATCACAATGCTCAATACCCTCGTCATCAAAATGCTCCCTGACACTTGTTATCTGTATGCTCCTTGAATCCTGTCATGAGAAGGCTCCATGTATTTTTCATCACAATGATCCATGCCCTTTTCATCACAGTGCTCCAAGACCCCTGTAATCACAATGTTCCATGCCCTTTTCATCACAAAGCTAAATGACGCATGTCATTAGAATGCTCCTTGGCCTTCTCCTCACAAATCTCCATTCCCTTGTCAGCACAGTCTTCCAAGACCCCTATAATCTCAGTGGTACATGCCCCTTTTCATCAGTATGCTCCATGAGATTTGTCATCACAAGGCTCCATGGTTTTCTTATCACAATGCTCAAGAACATTGTCATCACAATGCTTCACGACCTTGTCATGAAAATTCTCAATGGCCCTTGTCATCATAATGCTCCAGTCCCTAGTCATCACAATGCTCCATTATATTTGTCATCAAAATCCTCCATTACATTTGGCATCACAATGCTCCATGCCATTGTCATCGAAATGGACCGTGACATATGTCATCAAAATGCTCCCTGACACCTTTCTTCAAAATACTCCATGTACTATTTATCACAATGCTCTATGCCCCTGTCATCACAATGCTCCATGCCCTTGTCATCACAATGCTCCATGACCCCTGTCATCACAATGCTCCGTGACTCCAGTCATCACAATGCTTCATAGTATTTGTCATCACAATGGTCCATGCCCGCGTCCTCACAAGGCTCTGTGTCCTTTTTAACCACAATGCTCCATGAACTTTTCATCACAATTCTCCGTGACCCTTATCATCACAATGCTCCATGCCTTTGTCAGAAAAATGCTCCATGACCCTTGTCATTACATTGTGCCACCTGCTTTTCAACCCATCGGTCCTCAAATTTGTCATCGCAATGCTCCATAAACCTTGTAATCACAATGCTCCTTGGCTTTCTCATCACAATGCTCCATTACCCCTGTCATAACAATGCTCCATGACCCCTGCCATCACAATGTTCCACGGCCGTGTCATCACAAGGCTCCATGACACTTGACATCACAATGTTCCAAGACCCCTGTAATCACAATGCTCAATGCCCCTTTTCATCAGTATGCTTCATGAGATTTGTCATCACAAGCCTCCATGGTTTCTCATCACAGTGCTCTAGGACCTTATAATCACAATGTTTCACGACTTGTCATGAAAATACTCAATGGCCCGTGTCATCATAATGCTCCAATCCCTAGTCATCACAATGCTCCTTTAAATTTGTCATCACAATCCTCCATTACATTTGGCATCACAATGCTCCCTGCCATTGTCATCGCAATGGAACATGACATATGTCATCACAATGCTCCCTGACACCTGTCTTAAAAATACTCCATGCCCTTGACATCACAATGCTCCATGCCCTTGTCATCACAATGCACCATGTCCACTATCATCACAATAATCTATGAAACTTGTCAGACCAATTCTCCATGCCCCTGTCATCACAATGCTCCATGCCCTTGTCATCACAATGCTCCATGACACCTTTCATCACAATGCTCCGTGACTCCAATGCTCCATGACACCTTTCATCACAATGCTCCGTGACTCCAATCATCACAATGCTTCATGACCTTTGTCATCACAATTGTCCATGCCCTCGTCATCAACAGTCTCTGTGACCATTTTAACCACAATGCTCAATGAACTTTTCATCACAATTCTCTGTGAAACTTGTCATCACAATGCTCCATGTCTTTGTCAAAACAATGCTCCATGACCATTGTCATCACAATGTGCCACGCGCATTTCATCACAACGTTCCAAACCTTGTCATTGCAATGCTCCATAAACCTTGTAATCACAATGGTCCATGCACTTCTCATCAAAATGCGCTCTCACCAGAGATATCACAATGTTCCATCACTAGTCATCACAATACACCCTCATCCTTGTAATCACAATGTTCCATGACACTGTCATCACAATGCTACATCCCCTTATCATCACAATGTTCCATGACCCCTGCCATCACAATGTTCCATAAGCCCTGTCATCAAAATGCTCCATGACACTTTCCATCCCAAAGCTCCAAGACCCCTGCCATCACAATGTTTTATAAGCCCTGCCATCAAAATGTTCCATTACACTTTTTATCAAATTGCTGCATGACCCGGTCATCAAAATGCTCCCTGCCCTTCTCATCAAAATGCACCATGCACTTGTCATTAAAATGCTCCATTACTTTTGTCATCACAATGTTCCAAGACCCTTTGCATCACAATTCTCCATGTCATTGTCATCACAATGCTCCATGAACCCTCTCATCACATTGCACCTTGCCCTTGTCATCACAAAGCTCCATGACACTTGTCATCACAATGCTCCCTGCCCTTGTCATTACAGTCCTGCATGACCCATGTATCACAGTGTTCCGTGCCCTTGTCATCACAATGCTCCATGCCCACTCTCATCACAATAATCCATGAAACATTTCAAACATAAGTTCCATACCCTTCTCATCACAATGCTCCTTTACCCCTGTCATAACAATGCACCATGACACCTACCATCACTATGTTCCACGGCCTAGTAATCACAAGGTTCCATGATACTTCTCATCACAATGCTCAAGACCCCGGAAATCACAATGCTCCATGCACTTGTCATCACAAAGCTCCATGACGCATGTCATCAGAATGTTCCATGGGCTTCTCATCAAAATGTTCCATGCCCTTGTCATCACAATGCTTCAAGACCCTTGTAATCACAATGCTCCATGCCCCTTTTCATCTCAATGCTCCATGAACCCTGTCATCACAATGCACCATGCCCATCATCATAATGCTTCAGGCTATTGTCAGCACAATGAAATCAAAATTATCCATGACCTCTATCATCACAATGCTCCATGACCCCTGTCATCACAATACTCCATGAACGTTTTCAGCCCCATGCTCCATGACACTTGTTATCACAATGATCCATGCCCTTGTCATCACAATGCTCCATGACCCCTGTATTCACAATGCTCCGTGACGCTTGTCATCACAGTGCTCCATGTCACCTGTCATCACAATGCTCCATGCTTTTGTCAGCAAAATACTACATGACCTTGTCATTACAATGCTCTATGCGCTTGTCATCACAGTACTCCATTACCATTGTCATCAAAATCCTCCATGAACATTGGGATCTCTTTGCTTCATTCCCTTTGTCATCACAATCCTCCATGCTCCTTGAAATCAAAATGATTCATGACCTCTGTCATCACAGTGCTCCAAAACCTTGTGATCACAATGTTCCATAACACTTGTCATCACAACGCTCCATGATGCCTTTTTCATCACTATTCTTTATGCCGTTTTCATCACAATGCTCCATGCCATTGTCATCAAAATACTCCACAAGCTTTTCATCAGAATGCTCCATGACGCTTGTCATCACAATTCTCCATGCACTTGTCAGCACAATGCTCCCTGACTCTTGTCATCACAATGCTCCATGTGCTTGTCAGGACAATGCTCCATGACACATGTCATCACAATGCACCATACGCTTGTCATCACAGTGCTCCACAATCTCGTCATCATAATTCTCCATAAAACTTCTCATCACAGTGCTCCATGCACTTCTCATCAAAATGATCTCTCACCCCTGATATTACAAAGTTACATCACTATTCGTCACTATACACCCTCACCCCTGTCATCACAATGTTCCATGACTCCTGTCATCACAATGCTACTTGCACTTATCATCACAATGTTCGATGACCTCTGACATCACATTATTCCAATACCCCTGTCATCAAAATGCTCCATGACCCTTTTCATCAAAATGCTCTATGAATCCTGACATCACAATGTTCCATAACACATGTCATCAAAATGTTCCATGACACTTTTCATCAAATTGCTCAATGACCCTGTCATCACACTGCTCCCGGCCCTTCTCATCACAATGCACAACGCCCTTGTCATCAAAATGCTCCATGATCTTTGTCATCACAAAGATCCATTAACCTTGGCATCACAATGCTCCATGTCATTGTCATCACAGTGCTCCATGAACGCTCTCATCACATTGCTCCATGCCCTTGTCATCACAAAGCTCCATAACACATGTCATCAGAATGCTCCATCGCTTCTCATCATAATGCTCTATGCCCTTGCCATCACAATGCTCCATTACCCCTGTCATAACAATGCTCCATGACCCCTGCCATCACGATGTTCCATGGCCTTGTTATCACAAGGCTCCATGACCCATCTCATCACAATGCTCCAAGACCCCTGTAATCACAATGCTCCATGCCCCTTTTCATCTCAATGATCCATGAACCCTGTCATCACAATGCACCATGCCCATCATCATAATGCTTCATGCTATTGTCATCACTATGAAATCAAAATGCTCCATGAACTCTGTCATAAGAATGCTCCAAACCCTTGTGATCACAATATTCCATAACACTTGTCATCACAATGCCCCATGATACTCGTCATCACAATTATCCGTGGTCTTCTCATCACAATGCTCCATGAACTTTGTCATCACAATGCTCAATACCCTCGTCATCAAAATGCTCCCTGACACTTGTTATCTGTATGCTCCTTGAATCCTGTCATGAGAAGGCTCCATGTATTTTTCATCACAATGATCCATGCCCTTTTCATCACAGTGCTCCAAGACCCCTGTAATCACAATGTTCCATGCCCTTTTCATCACAAAGCTAAATGACGCATGTCATTAGAATGCTCCTTGGCCTTCTCCTCACAAATCTCCATTCCCTTGTCAGCACAGTCTTCCAAGACCCCTATAATCTCAGTGGTACATGCCCCTTTTCATCAGTATGCTCCATGAGATTTGTCATCACAAGGCTCCATGGTTTTCTTATCACAATGCTCAAGAACATTGTCATCACAATGCTTCACGACCTTGTCATGAAAATTCTCAATGGCCCTTGTCATCATAATGCTCCAGTCCCTAGTCATCACAATGCTCCATTATATTTGTCATCAAAATCCTCCATTACATTTGGCATCACAATGCTCCATGCCATTGTCATCGAAATGGACCGTGACATATGTCATCAAAATGCTCCCTGACACCTTTCTTCAAAATACTCCATGTACTATTTATCACAATGCTCTATGCCCCTGTCATCACAATGCTCCATGCCCTTGTCATCACAATGCTCCATGACCCCTGTCATCACAATGCTCCGTGACTCCAGTCATCACAATGCTTCATAGTATTTGTCATCACAATGGTCCATGCCCGCGTCCTCACAAGGCTCTGTGTCCTTTTTAACCACAATGCTCCATGAACTTTTCATCACAATTCTCCGTGACCCTTATCATCACAATGCTCCATGCCTTTGTCAGAAAAATGCTCCATGACCCTTGTCATTACATTGTGCCACCTGCTTTTCATCCCATCGGTCCTCAAATTTGTCATCGCAATGCTCCATAAACCTTGTAATCACAATGCTCCTTGGCTTTCTCATCACAATGCTCCATTACCCCTGTCATAACAATGCTCCATGACCCCTGCCATCACAATGTTCCACGGCCATGTCATCACAAGGCTCCATGACACTTGACATCACAATGTTCCAAGACCCCTGTAATCACAATGCTCAATGCCCCTTTTCATCAGTATGCTTCATGAGATTTGTCATCACGAGCCTCCATGGTTTCTCATCACAGTGCTCTAGGACCTTATAATCACAATGTTTCACGACTTGTCATGAAAATACTCAATGGCCCGTGTCATCATAATGCTCCAATCCCTAGTCATCACAATGCTCCTTTAAATTTGTCATCACAATCCTCCATTACATTTGGCATCACAATGCTCCCTGCCATTGTCATCGCAATGGAACATGACATATGTCATCACAATGCTCCCTGACACCTGTCTTCACAATACTCCATGACCTTCTCATCACCATGATCCATGCCCTTGTCATCACAATGCACCATGTCCACTCTCATCACAATAATCTATGAAGCTTGTCAGACAAATGCACCATGCCCCTGACAACACAATGCTCCATGGCCTTGTCATCACAATACTCCATTACCATTGTCATCACAATCCTCCATGAACCTTGGGATCACATTGCTTCATGCCTTTGTCATCACAATGTGCAAAGACCACTGTAATCACAATGGTCCATGCCCCTTTTCATCAGTATGCTCGATGAGATTTGTCATCACAAGGCTCCATGGTTTCTCATCACAATGCTCCAGGACCTTGTCATCACGTTGCTTCACGACTTGTCATGAAAATTCTCAATGGCCCATTTCATCATAATGCTCCAAGCCCTAGTCATCACAATGCTCCTTTAAATTTGTCATCACAATCCTCCATTACATTTGGCATCACAATGCTCTATGCCATTGTCATCGCAATGGACCATGACCTATGTCATCACAATGCTCCCTGACACCTGTCTTCACAATACTCCATGACCTTCTCATCACCATGATCCATGCCCTTGTCATCACAATGCACCATGTCCACTCTCATGACAATAATCTATGAAACTTGTCAGACCAATGTTCCATGCCCCTGACATCACAATGCTCCATGCCCTTGTCTGCACAATGCTCCATTACCCCTGTCATCACAATGCTCCTTAACTCCAGTCATCACAATGCTTCATTATATTTGTCATCACCATGGTCCATGCCTGCGTCATCAGAAGGCTCTGTGACCTTTGTAACCACAATGCTCCATGAAATTTCCATCACAATGCTCCGTGACTCCTGTCATCACACTGCTCCCGGCCCTTCTCATCACAATGCACAACGCCCTTGTCATCAAAATGCTCCATGATCTTTGTCATCACAAAGATCCATTAACCTTGGCATCACAATGCTCCATGTCATTGTCATCACAGTGCTCCATGAACGCTCTTATCACATTGCTCCATGCCCTTGTCATCACAAAGCTCCATAACACATGTCATCAGAATGCTCCATCGCTTCTCATCATAATGCTCTATGCCCTTGCCATCACAATGCTCCATTACCCCTGTCATAACAATGCTCCATGACCCCTGCCATCACGATGTTCCATGGCCTTGTTATCACAAGGCTCCATGACCCATCTCATCACAATGCTCCAAGACCCCTGTAATCACAATGCTCCATGCCCCTTTTCATCTCAATGATCCATGAACCCTGTCATCACAATGCACCATGCCCATCATCATAATGCTTCATGCTATTGTCATCACTATGAAATCAAAATGCTCCATGAACTCTGTCATAAGAATGCTACAAACCCTTGTGATCACAATATTCCATAACACTTGTCATCACAATGCCCCATGATACTCGTCATCACAATTATCCGTGGTCTTCTCATCACAATGTTCCATGAACTTTGTCATCACAATGCTCAATACCCTCGTCATCAAAATGCTCACTGACACTTGTTATCTGTATGCTCCTTGAATCCTGTCATGAGAAGGCTCCATGTATTTTTCATCACAATGATCCATGCCCTTTTCATCACAGTGCTCCAAGACCCCTGTAATCACAATGTTCCATGCCCTTTTCATCACAAAGCTAAATGACGCATGTCATTAGAATGCTCCTTGGCCTTCTCCTCACAAATCTCCATTCCCTTGTCAGCACAGTCTTCCAAGACCCCTATAATCTCAGTGGTACATGCCCCTTTTCATCAGTATGCTCCATGAGATTTGTCATCACAAGGCTCCATGGTTTTCTTATCACAATGCTCAAGAACATTGTCATCACAATGCTTCACGACCTTGTCATGAAAATTCTCAATGGCCCTTGTCATCATAATGCTCCAGTCCCTAGTCATCACAATGCTCCATTATATTTGTCATCAAAATCCTCCATTACATTTGGCATCACAATGCTCCATGCCATTGTCATCGAAATGGACCGTGACATATGTCATCAAAATGCTCCCTGACACCTTTCTTCAAAATACTCCATGTACTATTTATCACAATGCTCTATGCCCCTGTCATCACAATGCTCCATGCCCTTGTCATCACAATGCTCCATGACCCCTGTCATCACAATGCTCCGTGACTCCAGTCATCACAATGCTTCATAGTATTTGTCATCACAATGGTCCATGCCCGCGTCCTCACAAGGCTCTGTGTCCTTTTTAACCACAATGCTCCATGAACTTTTCATCACAATTCTCCGTGACCCTTATCATCACAATGCTCCATGCCTTTGTCAGAAAAATGCTCCATGACCCTTGTCATTACATTGTGCCACCTGCTTTTCATCCCATCGGTCCTCAAATTTGTCATCGCAATGCTCCATAAACCTTGTAATCACAATGCTCCTTGGCTTTCTCATCACAATGCTCCATTACCCCTGTCATAACAATGCTCCATGACCCCTGCCATCACAATGTTCCACGGCCGTGTCATCACAAGGCTCCATGACACTTGACATCACAATGTTCCAAGACCCCTGTAATCACAATGCTCAATGCCCCTTTTCATCAGTATGCTTCATGAGATTTGTCATCACAAGCCTCCATGGTTTCTCATCACAGTGCTCTAGGACCTTATAATCACAATGTTTCACGACTTGTCATGAAAATACTCAATGGCCCGTGTCATCATAATGCTCCAATCCCTAGTCATCACAATGCTCCTTTAAATTTGTCATCACAATCCTCCATTACATTTGGCATCACAATGCTCCCTGCCATTGTCATCGCAATGGAACATGACATATGTCATCACAATGCTCCCTGACACCTGTCTTCACAATACTCCATGACCTTCTCATCACCATGATCCATGCCCTTGTCATCACAATGCACCATGTCCACTCTCATCACAATAATCTATGAAGCTTGTCAGACAAATGCACCATGCCCCTGACAACACAATGCTCCATGGCCTTGTCATCACAATACTCCATTACCATTGTCATCACAATCCTCCATGAACCTTGGGATCACATTGCTTCATGCCTTTGTCATCACAATGTGCAAAGACCACTGAAATCACAATGGTCCATGCCCCTTTTCATCAGTATGCTCGATGAGATTTGTCATCACAAGGCTCCATGGTTTCTCATCACAATGCTCCAGGACCTTGTCATCACGTTGCTTCACGACTTGTCATGAAAATTCTCAATGGCCCATTTCATCATAATGCTCCAAGCCCTAGTCATCACAATGCTCCTTTAAATTTGTCATCACAATCCTCCATTACATTTGGCATCACAATGCTCTATGCCATTGTCATCGCAATGGACCATGACATATGTCATCACAATGCTCCCTGACACCTGTCTTCACAATACTCCATGACCTTCTCATCACCATGATCCATGCCCTTGTCATCACAATGCACCATGTCCACTCTCATGACAATAATCTATGAAACTTGTCAGACCAATGTTCCATGCCCCTGACATCACAATGCTCCATGCCCTTGTCTGCACAATGCTCCATTACCCCTGTCATCACAATGCTCCTTAACTCCAGGCATCACAATGCTTCATTATATTTGTCATCACCATGGTCCATGCCTGCGTCATCAGAAGGCTCTGTGACCTTTGTAACCACAATGCTCCATGAACTTTCCATCACAATGCTCCGTGACTCCTGTCATCACACTGCTCCCGGCCCTTCTCATCACAATGCACAACGCCCTTGTCATCAAAATGCTCCATGATCTTTGTCATCACAAAGATCCATTAACCTTGGCATCACAATGCTCCATGTCATTGTCATCACAGTGCTCCATGAACGCTCTCATCACATTGCTCCATGCCCTTGTCATCACAAAGCTCCATAACACATGTCATCAGAATGCTCCATCGCTTCTCATCATAATGCTCTATGCCCTTGCCATCACAATGCTCCATTACCCCTGTCATAACAATGCTCCATGACCCCTGCCATCACGATGTTCCATGGCCTTGTTATCACAAGGCTCCATGACCCATCTCATCACAATGCTCCAAGACCCCTGTAATCACAATGCTCCATGCCCCTTTTCATCTCAATGATCCATGAACCCTGTCATCACAATGCACCATGCCCATCATCATAATGCTTCATGCTATTGTCATCACTATGAAATCAAAATGCTCCATGAACTCTGTCATAAGAATGCTCCAAACCCTTGTGATCACAATATTCCATAACACTTGTCATCACAATGCCCCATGATACTCGTCATCACAATTATCCGTGGTCTTCTCATCACAATGCTCCATGAACTTTGTCATCACAATGCTCAATACCCTCGTCATCAAAATGCTCCCTGACACTTGTTATCTGTATGCTCCTTGAATCCTGTCATGAGAAGGCTCCATGTATTTTTCATCACAATGATCCATGCCCTTTTCATCACAGTGCTCCAAGACCCCTGTAATCACAATGTTCCATGCCCTTTTCATCACAAAGCTAAATGACGCATGTCATTAGAATGCTCCTTGGCCTTCTCCTCACAAATCTCCATTCCCTTGTCAGCACAGTCTTCCAAGACCCCTATAATCTCAGTGGTACATGCCCCTTTTCATCAGTATGCTCCATGAGATTTGTCATCACAAGGCTCCATGGTTTTCTTATCACAATGCTCAAGAACATTGTCATCACAATGCTTCACGACCTTGTCATGAAAATTCTCAATGGCCCTTGTCATCATAATGCTCCAGTCCCTAGTCATCACAATGCTCCATTATATTTGTCATCAAAATCCTCCATTACATTTGGCATCACAATGCTCCATGCCATTGTCATCGAAATGGACCGTGACATATGTCATCAAAATGCTCCCTGACACCTTTCTTCAAAATACTCCATGTACTATTTATCACAATGCTCTATGCCCCTGTCATCACAATGCTCCATGCCCTTGTCATCACAATGCTCCATGACCCCTGTCATCACAATGCTCCGTGACTCCAGTCATCACAATGCTTCATAGTATTTGTCATCACAATGGTCCATGCACGCGTCCTCACAAGGCTCTGTGTCCTTTTTAACCACAATGCTCCATGAACTTTTCATCACAATTCTCCGTGACCCTTATCATCACAATGCTCCATGCCTTTGTCAGAAAAATGCTCCATGACCCTTGTCATTACATTGTGCCACCTGCTTTTCATCCCATCGGTCCTCAAATTTGTCATCGCAATGCTCCATAAACCTTGTAATCACAATGCTCCTTGGCTTTCTCATCACAATGCTCCATTACCCCTGTCATAACAATGCTCCATGACCCCTGCCATCACAATGTTCCACGGCCGTGTCATCACAAGGCTCCATGACACTTGACATCACAATGTTCCAAGACCCCTGTAATCACAATGCTCAATGCCCCTTTTCATCAGTATGCTTCATGAGATTTGTCATCACAAGCCTCCATGGTTTCTCATCACAGTGCTCTAGGACCTTATAATCACAATGTTTCACGACTTGTCATGAAAATACTCAATGGCCCGTGTCATCATAATGCTCCAATCCCTAGTCATCACAATGCTCCTTTAAATTTGTCATCACAATCCTCCATTACATTTGGCATCACAATGCTCCCTGCCATTGTCATCGCAATGGAACATGACATATGTCATCACAATGCTCCCTGACACCTGTCTTCACAATACTCCATGACCTTCTCATCACCATGATCCATGCCCTTGTCATCACAATGCACCATGTCCACTCTCATCACAATAATCTATGAAGCTTGTCAGACAAATGCACCATGCCCCTGACAACACAATGCTCCATGGCCTTGTCATCACAATACTCCATTACCATTGTCATCACAATCCTCCATGAACCTTGGGATCACATTGCTTCATGCTTTGTCATCACAATGTGCAAAGACCACTGTAATCACAATGGTCCATGCCCCTTTTCATCAGTATGCTCGATGAGATTTGTCATCACAAGGCTCCATGGTTTCTCATCACAATGCTCCAGGACCGTGTCATCACGTTGCTTCACGACTTGTCATGAAAATTCTCAATGGCCCGTTTCATCATAATGCTCCAAGCCCTAGTCATCACAATGCTCCTTTAAATTTGTCATCACAATCCTCCATTACATTTGGCATCACAATGCTCTATGCCATTGTCATCGCAATGGACCATGACATATGTCATCACAATGCTCCCTGACACCTGTCTTCACAATACTCCATGACCTTCTCATCACCATGATCCATGCCCTTGTCATCACAATGCACCATGTCCACTCTCATGACAATAATCTATGAAACTTGTCAGACCAATGTTCCATGCCCCTGACATCACAATGCTCCATGCCCTTGTCTGCACAATGCTCCATTACCCCTGTCATCACAATGCTCCTTAACTCCAGGCATCACAATGCTTCATTATATTTGTCATCACCATGGTCCATGCCTGCGTCATCAGAAGGCTCTGTGACCTTTGTAACCACAATGCTCCATGAACTTTCCATCACAATGCTCCGTGACTCCTGTCATCACAGTGCTCCATGCCTTTGTCAGAAAAATGCTCCAAGACACTTGTCATCTCAATGTGCCACGCGCTTTTCATAACAACGGTCCAAAAATTTGTCATGGCAATGCTCCATAAACTTTGTAATCACAATGCTCCATGTCCTTCTCATCACAATGCTGCATTACCCCTGTCATAACAATGCTCCATGACCACTGCCATCACAATGTTCCACGGCCTTGTCATCACAATGCTCCATGACACTTGTCATCACAATGCTCGAAGACCCCTGTAATCACAATGCTCCATGGCCTTGTCATCACAAACCTCCATGACACATATCATCAGAATGTTCCATGGCCTTCTCATCAAAATGCTCCATGCCCTTGTTTTCAAATTGCTTAATGACCGCTGTAATCACAATGCTACATGCCCCTTTTCATCTCAATGCTCCATGAACCCTGTCATCACAATGCATCATGCCCATAATCATAATGCTTAAGGCAATTGTCATCACAATGAAATCAAAATGCTACATAACCTCTGTCATCACAATGCTCCACATCGTTGTGATCACAATATTCCATAACACTTATCATCACAACACCCCATGACGCTCATAATCACAATTATCCATGGTCTTCTCATCACTATGCTCCATAACCTTTGTCATCACAATGCTCAATACACTTGTCATCACAATGCTCCCTGACGCTTGTTGTCAGTATGCTCCTTGAACACTGTCATGACAAGGGTCCATGCGTTTTTCATCACAATGATCCATGCCCTTTACATCAAAATGCTCCAAGACACCTGTAATCACATTGTTCCATAAAATTCTCATCACAGTGCTCCATGACACATTCATCAGAATGCTCCATGTCCTGCTCTTCAAAATGCTCCATGCCCTTGTCATAACAATGCTCAAAGACACCTGTCATCACAATGCTCCATGCCCCTTTTCATCAGAATACTCCATGAGACTTGTCATCACAAGTCTCCATGGTCTTCTCATCACAATGCTCCAGGACTTTGTCATCAATATGCTCCATTACCTTGTCATCACAATGTTCCATGACCCCTGTCATCACAGTACTCCATGATCATTTTCAGCCTAATGCACCTTGACCTTCTCATCACAATGCTCCATGATCAATATCATCACAATGCTCCAGGACCACTGTCATCACAACACTCCATTACCCCTGACAACACAGTATTCGGGGACTCTTGTCATCACAATGCTCCATGACACCTGTCATCACAATACTCCATGAACATTTTCAGCCCAATGTTCCATGACACTTGTCATCACAATGATCCATGCCCTTGTCATCCCAATGCTCCATGACCCCTGTATTCACAATGCTGTGTGACGCATGTCATCACAGTGGTCCATGACACCTGTCATCACAATGCTCCATGCCTTTGTCAGCAAAATGCTACATGACATTGTCATTACAATGTTCTATGTGCTTGTCATCACAATACTCCATTACCATT
The DNA here is from genome assembly GCF_025265405.1 of Mesoplodon densirostris. Lineage (NCBI taxonomy): Eukaryota > Metazoa > Chordata > Mammalia > Artiodactyla > Ziphiidae > Mesoplodon > Mesoplodon densirostris. The sequence goes on along the minus strand of NW_026778195.1, from coordinate 6,319,258 downwards.
GTCTTCAAAATCCTCCATGAACCTTGGGATAACATTGTTTCATGCCCTTGTCATCACAGTGCTCCATGATCCTTGAAATCAAAATGATTCATGACCGGTTTCATCACAATGCTCCAAACACTTGTGATCACAATGTTCCATAACACTTGTCATGACAACGCTCCATGATGCCTGTCATCAAAATACTCCATGCCCTTTTCATCACAATGCTCCATGACCTTTGTCATAACAATTCTCAATACACTTGTCATCACAATGCTCCCTGACACTTGTCGTCAGAATGCTCCATGAACCCTGTCACAAAAAGGCTCCATGCCATTTTCATCACAATGCCACATGCAGTTTTCATCACAATGCTCCATGCCATTGTCATCCAAATACTCCACAAGCTTGTCATCAGAATGCTCCATGACCCTTGTCATCACAATTCTCCATGCACTTACCAGCACTATGCTCCCTGACCCTTTTCATCACAATGCTCCAAGCCATTGTCATCACAATGTTCCATTACATTTGTCATCAGAATCCTCCATGACACTTGCATCACAATGCTCCATGCCATTGTAATCACAATGGGTCATTACATATGTCCTCACAATGCTCCCTGACACCTGTCTTCCAATACTGTATGACCTGGTCTTCACAATGCTCCATCCCCTTGTCATCACAATGCGCCATTCCAACTGTCATTGCAATAATCCATGAAACATATTAGACCAATGATCCATGCCCTTGTCATCACAATGCTCCATGCCCTTGTTATCACAATGCTCCATGACCCCTGTCATCACAATGCTCCGTGACTCCAGTCATCACAGTGCTTCATGACCTTTGTCATCACAGTGGTCCATGCCCTCGTCATCAACAGTCTCTGTGACCTTTTTAACCATAATGCTCCATGAACTTTTCATCACAATGCTCTTTGACCCTTGTAATCACAATACTGTATGCCTTTCTCAGCACAATGCTCCAAGACCGTTGTTATTACAATGCTCCATGTGCTTGTCAGCACAATGCTCCATGACACATATCATCACAATTTGCCATGCGCTTGTCATCAAGTGCTCCACAATCTTGTCATCACAATGCTCCATAAACCTTGTCATCACAATGCTCCATGCACTTCTCAACAAAATGCTCTCTCCAACTGATATCACAATGTTTCATCACTATTCATCACAATACTCCCTCAGCCCTGTCATCACAATGTTCTATGACTCCTGTCATCACAATGCTACATGCACTTATCATCACAATGTTCGATGACCCTTGACATCACATTGTTCCATAACCCCTGTCATCAAAATGCTCCATGACCCTATTCATCAAAACGTTCCATGTCCACTGACATCACAATGCTCCATGACCCCTGTCATCACAATGCTCCATGACCTTTTCATCACAATGCTCCATGCCATTGTCATCACAATAATCCATAAGCTTGTTATCAGAATGCTCCGTGACACTTGTCATCACAATGCTCTATATGCACTGTCATCACAATGCTCCATACCCCTTGTCATTACAGTGCTCCATGACGCTCGTCATTCACAATTATCCATGGTCTTCTCATCACAATGCTCCACGCCCTTGTCATCTACATGCTCCATGACACTTGTCATCTCAATGCTCCATGGCCACTCTCATCACAATGCTCCATACCCCTTGTCATTATAGCGCTCCATGACGCTCGTCATCACAATTATCCATGGTCTTCTCATCACAATGCTCCACGGTCTTGCCATCACAATGCTCCATGCCCTGGTCATCACAATGCTCCATGTTCCCTATCATCACAATTCTCCACGTTCTTGGCATCACTATGTTCCATGACACTTCCCATCACAGTGTTAAATGCTTTGTCATCACAATACTCCTCAAGCTTGTCATCAGAATACTCCATGACCCTTGTCATCACAATGATCCATGACCCCTGTCATCACAATGCTCTATGAGACATATCATCACAATGCGCCATGCCCCTTGTCATTACAGTGCTCCATGATGTTCGTCCCCAGAATTATCCATGGTCTTCTCATCACAGTGCTCCACGTTCTTGCCATCACAATGCTCCATGCCCTGGTCATCTCAATGCTCCATGTCCCTTGTCATCACAATTTTCCACGTCCTTTTCATCACAATGCTCCATGACATTTCTCATCACAATGTTACATGCTATTGTCATCACAATTCTCCATGCACTTGTCATTGTAATGCCCCATGACCACTGTCATAGCAATCTCCATGCCTTTGTCATCACAAAGCTTCACTACTTTTTCATCAAAATTCTCAATGGCCGTTGTCATCACAATGCTCCATGCCCTTGTCATCACAATGCTCCATGACCCTTGTCATCACAATGCTCCAAGCCCTTATCATCACAATGCACCATTACCTTTGTCATCACAATCCTCCATAACACTTGGCATCACAATGCTCCATGCAATTGTCATCACAATGGAACATGAAATATGCTATCACAATGCTCCCTGACACCTGTCTTCACAATACTCCATGACCTTGTCATCACAATGCTCCATGCCCTTGTCATCACAAAGTGCTATGCCCACTGTAAACACAATTATCCATGAAACTTGTCAGACCAATGCTCCATGCCCCTGTCATCACAATGCTACATGACACCATTCATCAAAATGCTCCGTGTGTCCCATCATCACAAGGCTTCATGACCTGTGTCATCACAATGGTCAATGCCCTCATCATCACAAGGCTCTGTGAAATTTGTCACCACAATGCTCCATGAACTTTTCATCACAATGCTCCATGTCATTGTCATCACAATTCTCCATGAACGCTCTCATCACATTGCTCCATGACCTTGTCATCACAAAGCTCCATGATGCATGTCATCAGAATGCTCCATGGCCTTCTCATCACAATGTTCCATGCCCTTGCCATCACAAAGCTCCATTAGCCCTATCATAACAATGCTTCATGACCCCTGCCATCACGATGTTCCATGGACTTGTCATCACAAGGTTCCATGACGATTCTCATCACAATGCTCCAAGACCCCTGTAATCACAATGCTCCATGCCCCTTTTCATTTCAATGATCCATGAACCCTGTCATCACAATGCACCATGCCCATCATCATAATGCTTCATGCTATTGTCATCACAATGAAATCAGAATTCTCCATGACCTCTGTCATCATAATGCTCCAAACCATTGTGATCACGATGTTCCATAACACTTATCATCACAACACCCCATGACGCTCCTCATCACAATTATCCATGGTCTTCTCATCACAATGCTCCATGACCTTTGTCATCACAATGCTCAATACACTTGTCATCACAATGCTCCTTGACACTTGTCGTCAGTATGCTCCTTGAACCCTGTCATGACAAGGTTCCATGCCTTTTTCATCACAATGTTCCATGCCCTTGTAATCACAAAGCTCCATGATGCATGTCATCAGAACGCTCCATGGCCATCTCATCCCAATGCTCGATGCCCTTGTCATCAGAATGCTCCACGACTCCTGTAATCACAATGCTCCATGCTCCTTTTCATCAGAATATTCCATGAGACTTGTCATCACAAGTTTCCATGGTCTTCTCATCACAATGCTCCAGTACCTTGTCATCACAATCCTCCAGGATCCCTGTCATCACAATACTCCATGAACATTTTCAGCCCAATGCTCCTTGACCTTCTCATCACAATGCTCCATGACCCCTGTGATCTCAATGCTCCATGACCCCTGTCATCACAACGATCCATGAACCCTGACAACAAAATGATCCGGGACTCTTGTCATCAAAATCCTCCATGCCCTTGTCATCCCAATGCTCCATGACCCCTGTAATCACAATGCTGCATGACACTTGTCATCACAGTGCTCCATGAACCTTGTCATCACAATGCTCCATGCCTTTGTCAGCAATATGCTACATAATCTTTTCTTCAAAATGTTCCATGCGCTTGTCATCACAATCCTTCATGACCCTTGGGATCACATTGCTTCATGCCCTTGTCATCTCCCTCTTGCCGTTCTGGTTTTTACAGATTTTCAGATGTCCCTTTTGACCCGTGGGAAGTGACAATTCTTTGTAGTGTGGATTTGCATTGCACTCTTGCTAGATTGACCAAAAAGGGCGTATGCGTTTTCTCCTGAATATATTCAGGAGAAAAGGCATATGCCCTTTTTCGCCAAGTGCATCATTGTCAAAGTTGTGATTATTTTCCTGTGCTTTAAAGGCGATTCCAATTTACCTCTTGAAATATGTTTTGTGCAATTCTGCCTCATTTTCAAGTCAGCTTCGTTGCCTTCCCTAAACAGATTTTTGGAAGAGAGTAGTCTTTATAACTCTGTAGTTTTGTGAATTGCTGTGCCCGTGAGCTCCAATTTTCAAATCCCATTTTTGGGAGCTGACCGCAAATCCACAATTTTGCTTCAGGACCTATACTTGCACCAGGGCTGGCTATACTGTTCCCTGTGGGTGGCTGAGGCTTTGGTTAATTCTTCTTCCTGACGGGAATTTAGAGTGACATGTGCCCGTCGAAATGCCTACGTCTACTCTCTGATTTGTTCTCCCTCTTCCCTTTCATCCTTTGCACAATTAGCAAACTGTGCGAACCAGGAGGTTATAGGGGCTGGCTGTCCTAAGTTGGGAGATTGATAGTAAAGCAGTTGCAATGCCAAACTGGAGCACAAGGAGTGGAAAAATTAGGAGACTTTTAGAAACCTTTCGCCATCACAGGGTGTCCATGCTCTAGGTTTCCCATACACGTTATAACTGTAGTGATATTCCCTTCTACCTGGAGATTTGGGATCCATGGAATGGTGGCATGCATTACTACTTTAAAGGGTCTGCATTTTCTCTCCCAATCTCCAGTCCTCTCAGTCCCAAGTGTCCAGCCTTATGTCTCATCCAGCTGTCTTTGCAGAGAGGGTCATTCCCGGTTTCATCAGAACCCCTGAAGGAATTGTGTAAGAATTTCGCTTTTTTTGTGTGTGTGTTTTTGAAATTCATTTTTATAATGGGGTTGAGCTGATTTTCACTGACGTATTTATGCCGGTCTAGACACACTTGATTCCCTTACGGAGACATATCAATACATAGGTTTTAAGATTCTTACTAGTCAGATATATTCCTCTGCAGGGAATAGGGGTTTTGAGTCCCGTTCACTGAGGAAGGGGTAGGTCTCATCTATTCTGTATTTGGTTTATGGAATGGTACCTGTGCTAATATCAAACTCTGGTTTTATGCATCACCCCACCTCTCCTTTCCCATTAAACAGGCATAAGAGTGTTTTCTAAATGTGAGACTCTGTTCTCTTTCTTAATTCAGTTCATGTGTTGTGATGTTGACATTCCCTCTGTAAGTGATATCTTATGATAAGATTCTTTTTCTGTGTGACTAATTTCACTTAGAATCATCATACCTAAATCCACTCTTTATGCTGCTACTGGCCTTATGACATTGATTTCACGTCTGAGTGATATTCCATTGTACAAAATTACCACAAGTTATTTATGCATTTCTCTTTTTCCTGGGATATTTAAGGTGTACCGAAGTTGAGGTTCTTGTATGCAGAGCAGCCCTAAATTTTGGGGTGCCTGTGTCTTGTCAATATTTAGTCTTCCCAAGTTATATGCCCATGAGTTGAAGTCCCCTTTCCTCCGGGGCTTTGTATTTAAATGTTTTAGGAAACAGCATACACTTCTTCAGAGTGGCTCTTGGATATTTATACCCCACCCATCAGCGTGACTAGGCTCCCTGTTCTCCATGACCTCTCCAGCATTTCTGGTTTGTACACATTTTTTGGATGGCCTTTCTGATCAGTGGACATTGAGACTTCTTTGTTGTGCGGATTTGCATTTACCGCTTGCTTGGTTGGCCAAAAACTCTGTATGCGTTTTTTTCCTAAAGATATTCACGAAAAAAACGCATACACCCTTTTGCCCAACTGCATCATTTGAGAAATTCTGCTGCTTTCCATATGCTTTAAATGTGAGTACAATCTACCTTTTGAAATCTGTTTCCTGCAATTCTGCCTCTCATTCAGATCCTCTTCGTTGCCTTACCTGAATATATTTTTGGACGTTGGTTATCATTTATATCTTTGCACGTCTTTGAATTGTCTGCCCCTGAGCTCCATTTTGCAACTCGTTGTTTTTGTGAGCTGGCCGCCAAACCTTTGGATTGCTTCTGGCCCTATTCTGGTTCTGAGGAGGCAGGCTGAGCCTTTGGTTAATTCTTCTTCCTAATGGGAAATTAGAGTGACATGTGCCTGTCAAAACTCCTACAGCTAATCTCTCATTGGTTCCCCCCTTCCCATTTATCCTCTGCACAAATTGCAAACTGTGTGAAACAGGAGGTTAAAGGTGCTTATTCTCCAAGTGGGGAGATTGTTAGTAATGTGGCTGGAATGGCGAACCCCAGCACCAGGAGATCAAAAATGAGGTGCATTTTAGACACCTTTCCTGAGCACACGGTGTACATTCATCTCGGTTTCCCAGGCATGTTTTTGCTGTCAGAAGATTCCCTTGAACCTGCCGATTTGGGACCCATGGAATGGGTACCAGGCAGTATTAATTTAAAAGGTCTGCATTTCCTCACACAGCCTCTCTAACATCTCTTAGCCTGTATAGCTTCCAGCCTTATATATCATCCTGCTGTGGGTCTACATGTGTTCAATCCCTGTTACATTGTAGCCCTTCAACAACTGTTGTAAGAATTTTTGTCTGTCTCACTGTTTTTATAAATATTTTAAAATTTATTTTTATATTGGTTACAGCTGATTTTCAAAGCTCTGTTTTTTGCTGCTGTACATCCACTTGATTCATGTACTGAGAGACAACAATAAATTATTTTTCAGATGCTTACGAGTCATATGTATTATTGTCCACTGACTTGAGTGGGCTGAGTGCAGTTCTTTGAGGTACTGTGTAGGCCTTGTCAGTTATTCAATTCGGTACTTGGAATGGTATCTTTGCTTATTTCAACCTCCTGGATAATACCTCACCATTCCCCACCTTTCCCATTTAGCAGCCTTATGTCTATTTTCTACATATTTGACTATGTTTCTGTTTTGTAGTTTATTTCATGTGTAGCCATTTTTGATTCCACCTTTAAGTGACATCTTATGATATGTGTCTTTTTCTTTCTGACATATGTCACTTAGAATGATCGTATGTAACTCCTCCAGAGTTGTTACAACTGGCCTTATTTCATGGATTTCTGGATGAGTAATATTCCACTCTACATAAGTACCCCATCTCTTTTATCCATTTTATCCTTCCAGGGACATTTAGGTTATATCCAAGTGGAGGCCCTTTTTAACAGAGAGGTGGTAAATGTTGGCGTGCCTGTTTTCTGTCCATTTTTGTTTTTCCCAAAGTATACGCCCATGAGTGCAAGTGCCCTATGCTCTGTAGCTCATCTTTTAGATGTTTTAGCAAACACAATACACTTCTCCAGAGTAGCCGTTGGCAAATTACATTTCCACTATCAGCCTCACAGGGCTTCCTTTTCTCCTCAACCTCTCCTGCATTTCTGGTGTTTACACTTTATGTGGATGGCCCTTCTGACTGATGTGAAGTGATACATTTTGTAGTATTGATTTCCAGTGCCCACCTGTTTGGTTGGATAAAAAGTGTGTATGGCCTTTACTTGAATATATTCAGAAAAAAAAATGCATACGCCCTTTTGGGCAAACTGCATCATTGGCGATGTTCAGCCCCTTTTCTTGTGCTTTAATGGGGAGTCCTTTCTACCTCTTCAAATCTGTTTCCTGCCACTCTCCCTTGCTTACAAGTCCTTTTCTGTGACTTACCTCAAGATATTTTTCGACAATAGATATTTTCAACTCTGCAGTTTCATGAATTTTAGTGCCCCTGAGTTCCATTATTCAACTTGTGTTTTTGGAAACTGGACACAAAACAGCAGGATTTCCTCTAGCCCTATTCTGTTTCCGTGGGCAATTCTAGCCTTTGATGAATTTGTCTTCCGGATTGGAAATTAGAGTGGCATGTGCCTGTCCGAACAACTAAGACTTGCCTCTAATTTTTTCTCATCCTTCCGCTTCATCCTCTGGACAAATTCCAAACTGTGTGCAACAGGATGTTGACGGTGCTGATATCCCCAAGTGAGGAGATTGTTAGGAAAGATGCTGGAGGGGTGAACCCGAGCACCAGGCGATGAGGAGATGAGGTGCCTTTTCCAAACTCTTTCCGATCAAACGGTGTACCATCCTCTAGGTGTGACAGGCATGTTTTAGCTGTAGGAAGGGTCCCGTGCATGTAAGGAGAACACCAGGGATTTTTACAAATCAGTGTCTCCCCGAACCCCAAATTGGGGAATTTTTAAGCTACGGCTACACGTATGTCCATTAAGGGCCTTGGGAAATAGGCAGAGCCCAAACTTTAGATGATTGAAATCTTCAGGGTCAGAAGTGTTCACCATCGGCCTTGCTTAGGTTACATTTTATCTGTCATTGATAGATGATGTCAATAAAAATATCGATTCTTTTTCAGATTATTTCCCCTTATAGGTTATTGCAAAATATTCTGTGTAGTTCCCTGTGCTATACAGTAGTTCCTTGTTGATGATCTATTTTATACATAGCAGTGTGTATGTGTTAATCCCAAACTGTTAATATATCCCTTCTCCTACCTTTCCCCTTTGGTAATAATAAATTATAAGATTTTATACTTCTCAGAAACGGGGGAGCTGAAAGAGAGGTATCCTTTTCAATGGAAAAGCATTCAAAACAAATTGAAGCTTCAGCCAAGAGTATTCGATGTACATCCATGGAAATCAATCACTTCATTTCTCTAATGTTGACCTGACAAATAAGACAGACGTCTTCACTGAACTTGCTTATAGTAAAGTGATGGAAATATCAAAGGTAAGTCTTAGAAACATCTTATTTTACCCTAGCATTATACACTGCTCTATGTAAACTACAGTTTGGCTCACACATCTGTTCATTGAAGTTACAATGTTCTCAATTTCTGTTACTGATCCTCCAGAGTGGACCCCAACAGGAGTCCCCATGCCCAGTGTCATTGGAACCAACAGATCAAGACTGAGTTTGGTTCAGAAGCAAAGGAAACATTATTTTTAAAACAGAATGGAGGGGTGAGAGCGTGCACTCCCCCAAGGGCTGTGGGATGGGATGCTGTGTAGGGATCCCGGCAGCATCCTTGGGTGGGAGGGGATGGAGCTCTCGAGGGCTGGGTTGGCTGCAGCTCAGGCTCTATGCCATGGAGTCTGCATGGGAACCCGCTAGCTGAGGTGTCGACCCAGCCATTCTGCACTAGGAAATCGGGTCTGAAGTGCCAGGTGTGGGACCTCTGCATGCGGAACCCTAGGAGCACGTGAAATTAGACAAAGCACAAAGAAAAAACAGGTTAGACTTTATTTTATTGCCCAGATTCTCTTTTTATCTCCCAGGAATTTTTAATGAATGTTGCCGGAGACGAACACTTCCTCTGCTTTTTGTTCCGTTCCTCATTCTTGGGGTGTTGACTGTGCAGACCCCTCTTTTGTAAGTGCTTCATGCTGTGGTGGGAGCCCTGATACATGGGGGGAGGGGCAAAACATCTCCCCACCAGCCGCCAGGTGAAGTTGATTGTCCCAAGGCCTCCTGCCCAACTTCTCGTCTGCCTGAGCACCAGCACTGGAAATGTTACAGATTCTAATGACCTTTAATGGTCCAGGAAAGAGATGAGCAGAGATGCAGCAGTGGCAGGTTTCACCCCACCCCACATTTGTTTGGCGACCTTAGGCTGACGGTTTTTGCCAGCCTAGATGCTCTGACCAGTAGTCTGTGCTTTCTTTAATTAGGTCCCTGAATTAATGTACAAACAGCACCATGTGTCAGAACCCTGGCCGCGCAACTCCCAGACAGTCCAGGGTCAGTTGTGATCCAGGACCATGACGTCCACTGAGTCAACGGCCTTTAGAAGTAGCCAGCAGTCCAGCCGGTCATATTGGCCACCATCACCGCGGTGTCTGTAGGGTTTTCTATGGTGAAAGCGTGATATACGTTTCCCCCGCCAAGCTTATTAGCTCCCCTCTGGGTGCAGGAAGTCCTGCAAGCAGTAGTCTGCTCTTTCGGGGCACAGCCTTGTTGTTTTCTGAGAGAAACTCCAGGTCAAGTGATGGTCACACGAGTCATCTTGGTGGCCCGTTGCTCCCGTTTCTCTCTCTGGAGGTTGGAGTTGGAGGGCCTCCTCACTCGAGGTCAGTGTGCCCAAAGAGTGACCCCTGCAACTTCAGGGCATGATGGGTGGTTAGGATCACCACGTGGTGTCCTTTTCCCTTAGGAGGGAGCTGGCCTTGCGGGCTGCTGATTTCCAGCTTTTTAGATACCCCAGTATCCTGGCCTGATGAGTCGGTGGGCAAAGCCCTTGGTGACCATAGTTTATCATACCTGAAGGGCATTCTTGTGTTGCTCCATTTCAAGTGGTCCCAGTTTTTGCACTAAGGCTCCAAGGACGATTAACCTTTGACCGGGTATGTAAAGGTCAAAAGGTTTAGCTAAATTAGGGAGTTCCTTGGCAAGGGTCTGAATTGACTGCTCTTTCCATTCTTGAAAGGCTGCTTCTGGATTCTGTACAAAAGGATCATCATCTTTCTGTGTCAGTGTTTCATGTAGAGGCCCAGCTATTAGACTGTAGTTAGGGATTCAGATGCAGAAAACCTTGGCCTCTGCAGGAACCCCTAAGCTGTCTTCTAGTTTTAGAAGAGGTAAGGCTGCAAATGGCTTCTTCCCTATCCTGGGATGCGTTTCTCCGAATATCTGTGAGAATGAAGCCCAGACATGTCACCTTAGCCTGGGATATTTGAGCCTTTTTCTTGGACACCTTTTATCCTTTCTTGGCTACGTAGTTCAGAGGCGTCTTTAGTAGGCCTGGGGATCAGAATGTCATCTGCATATTGAAAGAGGGTTCCCTTTTACAGAGGTAGAACGTTTAGGTCTTTAGAGGACATTTCCCCAATGATGGTGTGGGGATTTTTGAACCATTGGGGCAGGACGGCCCAGCATTATTGCTTGTGTTGCATGTTGTTTCCTGCCACTCACAAGCCGAAAATTCTTGTGACTCTGAGATGAATGGAATACAGAAGAAGGCATCATTGAAGTCTAATACAGAATGCCATGGCCTGCTGGATGGTAGAATGAGCAGCAGGGTGTAGGAAATAGGAGCTACTGGATGTATATCCTCGGTGGCTTCACTGACTGTCCTGATATCCTTTACCAGGTCCCCAGCAGCCCATGGGGCTCTCGTCGTCAGGCCAATCCCAGGATATGGAGCTCACCTGGGCTGCACCCCCCACCCCACAGCCTACGGGGCTCTCGTGGTCAAGTCCCTCCCAGGGTATGGAGCTCACCTGTGCAGCTACCCAGCAGCCCATTGGGCTCTCATAGTCAGGCCCTTACCAGGATACAGAGCTCCCCTGGGCAGGTAACCCAGCAGGGCTGGACACACAGGAACTGTGCACATAGCCCACCTTGCAGAGAATCCCCAGCTCACCTGTCGCTCACAGCTGACACAGAACACCTCAGAGCAGGACTTGAACTAACAAACAGCAGCTCTGACAGGTCTGTGACCCTGGTTATCACTCTGTGCAGCCTCTCTCTGCCTGGTCTTCCAGACACTTCCAGTGCAGCCAGGGCACCAGGCCTCTGTCTCCACCCACCATCACTCCTCTCCCTGACTCCTGGGTTCCTCTCATTAGGATAGGGTCTTCTTGAAGTTGTTTTCCACTCATGGACCAGATAAAATGATAAGAAAACAAGCCGCAGCTGCAGCCCCTTGTCTAGCCTGACTCTCAAGGACCCACACCTGTTCCTTGGGCCTGGCCCGTTTAGCAAAATTCAGTTTCTGCAACTGTGAGCCCCTGAGGGGTGAGGATTGGCTGATTTGGCAGCCTGACACTGCCTGCCCGCCCTCTCCAGGTGTGCCTGGGTTGAGGTCAATATAAACACCTCTCCAGTCATTAAGAGCCCCTGTAGCTGTGCCTGACGCCATATTCTCTGCCCCGTCAGCAGTGTCGGGGCTGGGGTGGTGGGAGGGAGTGAGGGGCCGTGGCTTTGTGGGTGGCCCAGTGTGAGTGGGGCTCTGCTGGACTTTAAGCAGGAGTTGCCAGGCTGCCACCTGCTAAAAAATAGGATGTGTCACCCATACCTGCCGCTGGACTTTCTCCCCAGGCAGAGGTGAGGAAGTAAAAAACAGTGGGGGCCGTGGCAGGAGAGGAATCTCAGGCAGGGAAATGGAAAGCTTCCAGAAGAGCATCTGGGGCCAGGACCATCCTAACTGGCCAGCAGGCACCAAGTCGGCCTACGTGCTGTCGCTGGTGTGGCTCCACAGCCCTTCCTCTAGGCTTGCAAGTGCTTGTACATATTCAGGTGTTTTACCTGGAAAGGGTGGGAAGAGTTCAGCTGCAGCAGGACTCGGGCTCAGCTCACATTTACTCACACACGCCTCAACACAGTTCCCCAGCTTTGCAATGAGGATGCTCCTTGTGGGGGGGGAGCGCTGCTGACTGCATGGGAGACGATTTCCCACCTCTGACCAACTTAAGAATTTTTTACCACTGGAGCTAGTGCCCTGATACGATTTTCCTCTGTATAACTGGTGGGTTCTGTTTTTTTTTTTTTTTCTTTTTTGTTCAAGGTAGATTTTATTTATTCCTCTTTTTTTAAATTTGGAGATATAAACATGGAAATAATGCATTAATATAAAGACATCTATGTGAAGGGAAAACTTTTATTCTGTTTTATTTTATTAAATGTTATTTATATATTTTTAATTTTTAAAAAATTATGTATTTCTTTTATACAGCAGGTTCTTATTGGATATCTATTTTATACATATAAGTGTGCACATGTGAATCCCAGTCTCCCAATTCATCCCACTACCACCCTCACATGGTGTTCCCCCCTTGGTGTCCATATGTTTGTTCTCTACATCTGTGTCTCTATCTCTGCCCTGCAAACCGGTTCATCTGTATCATTTTTCTAGGTTCCACATATATGCATTAATATACAATATTTGTTTTTCTCTTTCTGACTTACTTCACTCCGTATGACAGTCTCTAGATCCATCAAGGTCTCTACAAATGACCCAATTTCATTCCTATGTATGGCTGTGTAATATTCCATTGTATATAAGTACCACATCTTTATCCATTCGTCTGTCTGTGGGCACTTAGGTTGCTTTCATTACCTGGCTATTGTAAATAGTGCTGCAATGAACACTGTGTTGAATGTGTCTTTTTGATTTATGGTTTTCTCTGGGTATATGCCCAGTAGTGGGATTGCTGGATTATATGGTAATTCTATTTTTAGTTTTTTAAGGAACCTCCATACTGTTCTCCATAGAGACTGTATCGATTTACATTCCCAACAATAGTGGAAGAAGGTTCCTTTTCTCCACACCCTCTCCAGCATTTGTTGTTTGTAGATTTTCTGATGATGTGACGTGATACCTCATTGTACTTTCGATTTCCATTTCTCTAATAATTAGTGATGTTGAGCAGATTTTCATGTGCGTACTGGCCATCTCTATGTCTTCTTGGAAGAAATGTCTATTTAGATCTTCCATTTTTGTATCGGGTTGTTTGGTTTATTAATATTGAGCTGCATGAGCTGTTTATATATATTGGAGATTAATCATTTGTCCATTGATTCGTTTGCAAATATTTTCTGCCATTCTGAGGGTTGTCTTTTTGTCTTGTTTGAAGTTTCCTTTGCTTTGCAAAAGCTTTTACGTTTCATTAGGTCCCATCTGTTTAGTTTTCTATTTTATTTCATTACTATAGGAGGTGGATCAAAAAAGATCTTGCTGTGATTTATCTCAGAGTATCCTTCGTAAGTTTTCCTCTCAGAGTTTTATACTGTCCGGTCTTACATTAAGGTCTCTAATCCATTTTGAATATATTTTTATGTATGGTGTTGGGGAGTGTTCTAACTTCATTCTTTTACATGTAGCTGTCCATATTTCCCAGCACCAATGATTGAAGAGACTGTCTTATCTCCATTGTATAGTCTTGCCTCCTTTGTCATAGATTAGTTGACCATAGGTGTGTAGGTTTATCCTTGGGCTTTCTTTTTTTTTTTCCTTTTACACGTTTATTGGAGTATAATTGCTTTACAATGGAGTGTTCGTTTCTGCTTTATAACAAAGTGAATCAGCTATACATATACAAATATCACCAGATCCCCTCCCTCTTGCATCTCCCTCCCACACTCCATATCCCACCCCTTTATGTGGTCACAAAGCACCGAGCTGATCTCCCTGTTCTATGTGGCTGCTTCCCAGTAGCTATCGGTGTTACATTTGGTAATGTATTTATGTCCATGCCACTCTCTCACTTCGTCCCAGCTTACCCATCCCCCTTCCGGTGTCCTCAAGTCCTTTCTCTATGTCTGTGTCCTTAATCCTGTCCTGCCACTAGGTTCTTCAAAATCTTTTTTTTTTCTTCATTAGATTCCGTATATCTCTGTTAACATACAGTATTTGTTTTTCCCTTTCTGACTTACTTCACTGTGTAGGACAGATTCTAAGTCCATCCAACTCAGTACAAATAACTCAGTTTTGCTTCTTTTTATGGCTGAGTAATATTCCATTGAATATATGTGCCAGATCTTCTTTATCCATTCATCTGTCGATGGACACTTACGTTGCTTCCATGTCCTGGCTAATGCAAATAGAGCTGCAATGAACATTTTTGTACATAACTCTTTGAATTATGGTTTTTGCAAGGCAAATGCCCAGTAGTTGGATTGTTGTGTCGTATGGTACTTCTATTGTTAGTTATTTAAAGGAACCTCCGTACAGTTCTCCCTAGTGCCCATATCAATTTAAATTCCCACCCACAGTGCAAATTTGTTCCCTTTTCTCCAATAAAGGGCTCTCCAGCATTTATTGTTTTGTAGATTTTTTTGATGATTGCCACTCTGACTGCTGTGAGGTGATACCTCATGGTAGATTTGATTTGCATTTCTCTAATGATTAATGATGTTCAGCATCCTTTCATGTGTTTCTTGGTAATCTGTATATCTTCTTTGGAGAAATGTCTATTTAGGTCTTCTGCCCTTTTTTGGATTGGGTTGTTTGTTTTTGTGATATTGAGCTACATGTGGTGCTTGTAAAGTTTGGAGATTAATCCTTTGTCAATTGCTTCATTTGAAAATATTTTCTCCCATTCTGAGGGTTGTTTTTGCATCTTGTTTATGTTTTCCTGTACTGTGTAAAAGCTTTTAAGTTTCATTAGGTCCCATTTGTTGATTTCTGTTTTTATTTCCATTTCTCTAGGAGGTGGGTCAAAAAGGAACTTGCTGTGATTTATGTCATAGAGTGTTCTGCCTATGGTTTCCTCTAAGTGTTTTATAATGTCTGGTCTTATATTTAGATCTCTAATCAACTTAGAGTTTATTTTTGTGTATGGTGTTATGGAGTGTTCTAATTTCATTCTTATATGTGTAGGGGTCCAGTTTTCCCAGCACCAATTACTGAAGAGACTGTCTTTTCTCCATTGTATATCCTTAGCTCCTTTGTCATAGATGAGATAGCCATAGGTATGTAGGTTTATCTCTGGGCTTTCTGTCCTGTTCCATTGATCTGTGTTTATGCCAGTCTACATACACTTGATTCCATTATGGAGACATATAAATACATAGGTTTCAAGGTTATTACCAGTCAGATGTATTCCTCTTCAGTGAATAGGGTGTTTTGTGTCCAGTTCATTGAGAAAGGAGTAGGTCTTATCTATTATATATTTGGTATATGGAATGGGATCTGTGCTAATTTCAAACTCTGCTTTTACACATCACCCCACGTCACCTTTCCCCTTAAGGAGGCATAAGTGTGTTTTCTAAATGTATAACTCTGTTCTCTTTTGAAATTCAGTTCATGTGTAGCCATGTTTACATTCCCTCTATAAGTGATATATAACAATAAGTTTCTTTCTCTTTGTGGCTCATTTCACTTAGCATCATCATACCTAAAGCCACTCATTAAGCTGCTATTGGCCTTATGACATTGATTTTATGTCTGAGTGACATTCCATTGTATATAAGTACCACAACATCTAAATCCATTTTTTTTTCCTTTCCTGGGATATTTAAAGTGTACCGAAGTCGAGGTTCTTGTAAACAGAGCAGCCCTAAACTTTGGGCTGGCTGTGTGTTGTGGATTTTTAGTTTTCCCAAAATACACGCCCATGAGTGGAAGTGTGCTATGCTCTGTAGCTCTGTTTTGGAAAACAACATACAGTTCTCCAGAGGGGCTGTTGGCAATTTACATCCTGTCCATCGGCGTAACCAGGCTCCCTTTTCTCCATGGCCTGTCCTGCATTTGTGGTTTTTACACTATTTGCGGATGGCCCTTTTGATTGTAGGTAAGGCATACTTCTCTGTAGTGTGGAATTGCAATGCCTGATGGCTTGCTTAGCCAAAAAGGGCATATGCATTTTTTCCCGAATATATTCAAGAAAATACACATACTCCCTTTTCAGCTAAGGGCAACATTGTCGAAGTTCTTTCGCTTTTCATGTGCTTTAAAGACGACTCCAATCTACCTCTTGAAATCTGTTTCCTTCAATTCTGCCTTGCATTCAAATCATCTTCACTGTCTTACCTCAATATATATATGGATGATAGTTGTCCTTTATAACTCTGCAAGTTTGTGAATTGCTGTGCCCCTGATTTCCATTTTTCAACTCGCCTATTTGTGAGCTGGCTGCAATACTGCAGGATGGCTTTAGGCCCTAGTCTGGTTCCAGGGCTTCAGGCTGAGCCTTTGGTTAATTCTTCTTCCTGATGGGAAACTAGAGTGACATGTGCCCATGCAAACACCTACAGCTAATCTCTCATTTATTCCCCCTCTTCCTGTTCATCCTCTGCACAGTTTGCAAACTGTGCATAACAGGAGGGTAAAGGTGCTGACACTCCAAGTGGGGATATTTTTAGTAATTCAGATGGAATGGTGAAGCCGAGCACGACAAAAGGAAAAATGAGGTACCTTTTAGAAAACGTTCCCAATTACACAGTGTACCATCCACTGGTTTTCCCATGCATGTTTTAACTGTAGGAAGATTGCCTTAAAAATGGAGAGATGGGACCACTAGAATGGGTAGCACACAGTATTGCTCTAAGTGGTGTTCTTTTGCTCACACAACCTCAGCAATCTTGTCAGCCCCAAGTGTCCAGTCTTACGTCTCATCCAGCTGTGGGTGTAAAGATGGTCAATCCAGGTTGCATCACAGGCCCTGAAAGTAATTTTTAAAACTTTCTCACTGTTTCACTGTTTTTGCAATTTGCTTTTGAAATTTATTTTTATAAGTGGGTTTAACTGAATTTCAGTGCTGTGTTCATGCGGTTATACATAGACAGGATTCCTTTATGGAGACATGAGAATACATATGTTTTAAAATACTTAGAGTCAGACATATTCCTCTGCAATGAATAGGGGGTGTTGGGTCCAGTTCACTGTGCCAGAGGTAGGTGTTGTGTATTATATACATGGTTTATATAACGGTATCTGTGCTAATTTAAAACTGTGGTTTTATGCATCACCCCACCTCGGGTTTCCCCTTAAGGAGGCTGGAGATGTTTTCTAAATGTGTGACACTGTTGTGTTTGTAATTCAGTTCATGTGTAGTCATGTGTACATTCCCGATATGAGTGATATGTTATGATAAGATTAGTTACATTGTTATCTTTCCTAACTCAGTTCATATGTAGCCATGTTTACAGGACCTTTATAAGTGATATCTTATGATAAGTTTCTTTTTCTGTGTGAATTATTTCAATTAGAATCATCGTACCTGAATCCACTCATTTTGCTGCTACTGGCCTTATGACATTGATTTCATGGCTGTGGGATATTCCATCGTATGTAAGTACCACAATTTCTTGAACCATTTTTGTCTTTCCTAGGATATTTAAGGTGTACCCAAGATGAGGTTCTTGTAAGCAGTGCAGCCCTAAATATTGTGGTGGCTCAGGCTTATTGATTTTCAGTTTTCCCAAAGTATATTCCCTAGACTGGAAGTGCCCTTGGCTCTGTAGCTCTGTTGTTTACTTGTTTTAGGGAACACAATGCACTCTTCCAGAGAGGCAGTTGGCAATTTACATCCCGCCCATCAGCATAACAATGCTCCCTGTTCTCCAGGGCCTGTCTTGCCTTTCTGGTTTTCACACATTTTGTGGATGTCCCTTTTGACCGGTGGGAAGTGATACTTCGTTGTAGTGCAGATTTGCATTGCCCGCTTCATTGCTTGGCCAAAAAGGGTGTATGCGTTTTCTCCTAAATATATTCAGGAGAAAACACATACACCCTTTCTGGCCAAGTGCATCATTGTTAATGTTGTGTCCCTCTTCCTGTGCTTTACAGGCGATTCCAAAGTACCTCTTGAAATCTGTTTCCTGCTATGCTGTCTCGCTTTCAGGTCGGCCTCGTTGCCTTCCATCAACAGATTTTTGGATGAGAGTTTTCCTTTATTACTCTGCCAGTTTGTGAATTGCTGTGCCCCTGAGCTCCATTTTTCAACTCGTTATTTGTAAGCTGACCGCAAGTCCAAAATTTCGTTGCAGGACCTATACCGTTTCCCGGCAGGGGGATGAGTTTTGGTTAATTCTTCCTCCCGTGCAATTAGAGTGACATGTGCCAGTCCAAATGCCTAACAGCTAATCTCTCATTGGTTCTCCCTCTTCCCTTCAATTCTCTGCCAAATTGCCAACCTGTGGGAACCAGGAGGTTAAAGGGGCTGTCTCTGCAAGTTGGGAGATTGATAGTATAGCAGTTGGAAAGGGAAACTGCAGCACAAGGAGAGGGATTATTAGTTAGGTTTTAGAAACCTTTCGTATTCACAGTGTTTCCATTCTCTACGTTTCCCTTATATGTTAAAGCTGTAGTAATATTCACTTCAACTTGGAGATTTGGGACCCATGGAATGGTGGCCACACATTTTTGCTTTAAAAGGTCTGCATTTGCTCACCCAATCTCACCAATCTTCTCAGAGCCAAATGTCCAGCCTTATGCCACATCCAGCTGTCGTTGTAAATATGTTCATTCCAGTTTTCATCAGAGACCCTGAATGAATTGTAAAGAAATTCCTTGTTTTTTTGTTTTGTGTTTGAAATTCCTTTTTATAGTGGGTTGTAGCTGATTCTCACTGACATGTTTAAGCCAGTTGAGACACACTTGATTCCCTTATGGAGACATATCAATACATAGGTTTTAAGGTTATTACTAGTCAGATATATACCTCTGCGGGAAGTATGGGAGGTTGAGTCCCTTTCACTGATGAATGTGTAGGTCTTGCCTATTCCATATTTGGTTTTTGGAATAGTACCTGTACTACTATCAAACTCTGGTTTTACGCATCAACCCACCTCTGCTTCCCCCTTAAGAAGGCATAAGAGTGTTTTCTAAATGTGAGAGTCTGTTCTCTTTCCTAACTCAGTTCCTGTGTAGCCTTGTTTACAGGACCTTCATAATGATATCTTAGTATAAGTTTCTTATACTTTGTGACTTATTTCACTTAGAATCATCATACCTGAATCCACTCATTTTGCTGCTACTGGCCTTATGACATTGATTTCATGGCTGACGGGTATTCCATCGTACATAAGTACCAAAATTTTAAAACCATTTTTGTCTTTCCTTGTATATTAAAGGTGTAGCCAAGTTGAGGTTCTTGTAAGCAGTGCAGCCCTAAACTTTGGGGTGGCTCTGTCTTATTGATTTTCAGTTTTCCCAAGGTATAATACCTAGACGTGAAGTGCCCTTGGCTCTGTAGCTCTTTTATTTACTTGTTTTAGGGAACACAATGCACTCCTCCAGAGATGCAGTTGGCAATTTACATCCCGCCCATCTGCATAACGAGGCTCCCAGTTCTCCAGCTCCTGTCTTGCCTTTCTGGTTTTTACACATTTTTTGGATGTCCCTTTGGGCCGGTGCGAAGTGATACATCTTTGTAGTGCAGATTTGCATTGCCCGCTTGCTGGCTTGGCCAAAAAGGGCGTATGCGTTTTCTCCTGAATATATTCACGAGAAAACGCATACGCCCTGTTTGCCCAAGTGCATCATTGTTGAAGTTCTGCCCCTCTTCCTGTGCTTTACAGGCAATTCCTACGTAACTCTTGAAATCTATTTCCTGCTATTCTGCATCGCTTTCACGTCGGCCTCATTGCCTTCCATCAACAGATTTTTGGACGATAGTGGTCCTTTATTACTCTGCCAGTTTGTGAATTGTTGTGCCCCTGAGCTCCATTTTTCAACTCGTTTTTTGTGAGCTGAATGCAAGTCCAAAATTTTGTTTCAGGACCTATACTGGTTCCCGATGGGTGGCTGAGACTTTTGTTAATTCATTTTCCTGCCGGGAAATTAGAGTGACATGTGCCCGTCCAAATGCCTAACAGCTACTCTCTCATTGGTTCTCCCTCTTCCCTTCCATCCTTCGCCAAATTGGCCACCTGTGCGAACCAGGAGTTTAAAGGGATTGTCTCTCCATGTTGGGAGATTGATAGTAAAGCTGTGGGAAAGTTAAACCGGAGCACCAGGAGAGGGACTATTCGTTGAGTTTTAGAAACCTTTCGTATTCACAGTGTGTCCATTCTCTAGGTTTCCTGTACATGTTATAGCTGTAGTAATATTCCCTTCAACCTGGAGAGTTGGGACCCATGGAATGGGGGCCATGCATTATTGCTTTAAAGGGTCTGCATTTGCTAACCCAACCTCATCAATCCTCTCAGTCCGAAGTGTCCAAACTTATGCCACATCCAGCTGTCATTGTCGATACGGTCATTCCAGGTTTCGTCAGAGACCCTGAACGAATTGTAAAGAATTTCCCTGTTTTTTTTGTTTGTTTTTGAAATTCTTTTTTTATAGTGGGTTTGAGATGATTCTCACTGCCATGTTTATGCCAGTCTAGGCACACTTGATTCCCTTATGGAGACATATCAATACATAGGTTTTAAGTTTCTTACTAGTCAGATCTATTCCTCTGTGGGAAATATGGGGTTTTGAGTCCCTTTCACTGAGGAAGGTGTAGGTCTTGTCTATTCCATAGTTGGTTTTTGGAACGGTACCTGTGCTTATATCAAACTCTGGTTTTATGCATCACCCTACCACTCCTTCCCCCTTAAGCAGGCATAAGTGTGTTTTCTAAATGTGAGACTCTGTTCTCTTTCCCAACTCAGTTCATGTGTAGCCATGTTTACAGGATCTTCATAAGTTATATCTTATGATAAGTTTCTTTTTGTGTGTGACATATTTCACTTAGAATCATCGTACCTGAATCCAATCTCTTTGCTGCTACTGGTCTTATGACATTGACTTCATGGCTGAGGGGTATTCCATCGTACGTAAGTACCACAATTTTTTGATCCATTTTAATATTTCCTGGGATATTTAAGGTGTACCCAAGTTGAGGTTCTTGTAAGCAGTACAGCACTAAATTTGGGGCTGGCTCTATCTTATTGATATTCAGTTTTCCCAAGGTATATTCCCTAGACTGGAAGTGCCCTTGGCTCTGTAGCTCTGTTGTTAACTTGTTTTATGGAACACAGTGCACTCCTCCAGTGAGGCAGTTGGCAATTTACATCCCGCCCATCAGCATAACAAGGCAACTTATTCTCCAGGGTCTGTCTTGCCTTTCTGGTTTTTACACATTTTGTGGATGTCCCTTTGGACCGGTGGGAAGGGATACTTCTTTGTAGTGCAGATTTGCATTGCCTGCTTGCTTGCTTGGCCAAAAAGGGCGTATGCGTTTTCTCCTGAATATATTCAGGAGAAAACGCATACGCCCTTTTTGGCCAAGTGCATCATTGTCGAAGTTGTGCCCCTCTTCCTGTGCTTTACAGGCGATTCCTACGTACCTCTTGAAATCTGTTTCCTGCTATTCTGCATCGTTTTCACGTCGGCCTCATTGCCTTCCATCAACAGATTTTTGGACGATAGTTGTCCTTTATTACTCTGCCAGTTTGTGAATTGCTATGCCCCTGAGCTCCATTTTTCAACTTGTTTTGTGTGAGCTGAACACAAGTCCAAAATTTTGGTTCAGGACCTATACTGGTTCCCGATGGGTGGCTGAGACTTTGGTTAATTCTTCTTCCTGCCGGGAAATTAGAGTGACATGTGCCCGTCCAAATGCCTAACAGCTACTCTCTCATGGGTTCTCCCTCTTCCCTTCCATCCTCTGCAAAATTGACAACCTGTGTGAACCATGAGGTTAAAGGGGTTGTCTCTCCACGTTGGGAGATTGATAGTAAAGCAGTTGGAATGTCAAACCGGAGCACCAGGAGAGGGACTATTCTTTGAGTTTTAGAAACCTTTCGTATTCGCAGTGTGTCCATTCTTTAGGTTTCCCGTACATGTTATAGCTGTAGTAATATTGCCTTCAACCAGGAGAGTTGGGACCCAAGGAATGTGGGCCATGCATTATTGCTTTAAATGGTCTGTATTTGCTCACCCAACCCCATCAATCCTCTCAGTCCCAAGTGTCCAGCCTTATGCCACATCCAGCTGTCATTGTAAATAGGGTCATTATAGGTTTCATCAGAGACCCTGAAGGAATTGTAAAGAATTTCCCTGTTTTTTTTTTTTTTGAAATTCCTTTTTATAGTGGGTTTGAGCTGATTCTCGCTGCCATGTTTATGCCAGTCTGGGCACACTTTATTCCCTTATGGAGACATATCAATACATAGGTTTTAAGATTCTTACTATCAGATCTATTCCTCTGCGGGAAATATGGTGTTTTGAGTCCCTTTCACTGAGGAAGGTGTAGGTCTTGTCTATTCCATAGTTGGTTTTTGGAACAGTAACTGTGCTTATATCAAACTCTGGTTTTATGCATCACCCCACCTCTCCTTCCCCCTTAAGCAGGCATAAGAGTGTTTTCTAAATGTGAGACTCTTCTCTTTCCTAACTCAGTTCATGTGTAGCCATGTTTACAGGATCTTCATAAGTGATATCTTATGATAAGTTTCTTTTCCTGTGTGACTTATTTCACTTAGAATCATCGTACCTGAATCCACTCACTTTGTTGCTACTGGTCTTATGACTTTGATTTCATGGCTGAGGGATATTCCATCATACGTAAGTACCACAATTTTTTGAACCATTTTTATAATTCCTGGGATATTTAAGGTGTACCCAAGCTGAGGTTCTTGTCAGCAGTGCAGCCCTAAATTTGGGGGTGGCTCTATCTTATTGATTTTCAGTTTTCCCCAGGTATATTCCCTAGACTGGAATTGACCTTGCCTCTGTAGCTCTGTTGTTTACTTGTTTTAGGGAACACAATGCACTCCTCCAGGGAGGCATTTGGCAATTTATATCCCACCCATCATCGTAACAAGGCTACCTGTTCTTCAGTGCCTGTCTTGCCTTTCTGGTTTTTACACATTTTGTGGATGTCCCTTTGGACCGGTGGGAAGTGATATTTCTTTGTAGTGCAGATTTGCATTGCCCGCTTGCTTGCTTGGCCAAAAAGGGCGTATGCGTTTTCTCCTGAATATATTCACGAGTAAACGCATGAGCCCTTTTTGGCCAAGTGCATCATTGTCGAAGTTGTGCCCCTCTTCCTGTGCTTTACAGGCCATTCCTACGTACCTCTTGAAATCTGTTTCCTGCTATTCTGCCTCGCTTTCAAGTCGGCCTCGTTGCCTTCCATCAACAAATTTTTGGTCGATAGTTCTCCTTTATTATTCTGCCAGTTTGTGAATTGCTGTGCCCCTTAGCTCCATTTTTCAACTCGTTTTCTGTGAGCTGAACGCAATTCCAAAATTTCAGTTCAGGACCTATACTTGTTCCCGATGGGTGTCTGATACTTTGGTTAATTCATCTTCCTGCCGGGAAATTAGAGTGACAGGTGCCCGTCCAAATGCCTAACAGCTACTCTCTCATGGGTTCTCCCTCGTCCCTTCCATCCTCTGAAAAATTGGGAACCTGTGCAAACCAGGAGGTTAAAGGGCCTGTCTCTCCAAGTTGGGAGATGGATAGTAAAGCAGTTGGAAAGTCAAACCAGAGTACCAAGAGAGTGACTATTTGTTGAGTTTTAGAAACCTTTCGTATTCACAGTGTGTACATTCTCTAGGTTTCCCGTACATGTTATAGCTGTAGTAATACTCCGTTCAACCTAGAGAGTTAGGACCCATGGAATGGGTGCCATGCATTGTTACTTTAAAGGGTCTGCATTTGCTCACCCAATCTCACCAATCCTCTCAGTCCCAAGCTTCCAGCCTTATGCCACATCCAGCTGTCATTGTAGATAGGGTCATTCCAGGTTTCATCAGAGATCCTGAAGGAATTGTAAAGAATTTCCCTGTTTTTTTTGGTTTGTTTTTGAAATTCCTTTTTATACTGGGTTTGAGCTGATTCTCGCTGCCATGTTTATGCCAGTCTAGACACACTTGATTCCCTTACGAAGACATATCAATACATAGGTTTTAAGATTCTTACTAGTCAGATCTATTCCTCTGCGGGAAATATGGGGTTTTGCGTCCCTTTCACTGAGGAAGGTGTAGGTTTTGTCTATTCCACATTTGGTTTTTGGAACGGTACCTGAGCTTATATCAAACTCTGGTTTTATGCATCACGCCACCTCTCCTTCCCCCTTAAGCAGGCATAAGTGTGTTTTCTAAATATGAGACTCTGTTCTCTTTCCTAACTCAGTTCATGTGTAGCCATGTTTACAGGAACTTCATAAATGATATCTTATGCTAAGTTTCTTTTTCTGTGTGACTTATTTCACTTAGAATCATCGTACCTGAATCCACTCACTTTGCTGGTACTGGTCTTATGACATTGATTTCATGGCTGAGGGATATTCCATCGTACGTAATTACCACAATTTTTTGAACCATTTTTTAATTTCCTGGGATATTTAAGGTGTACCCAACTTGAGGTTCTTGTAAGCAGTGTAGCCGTAAATTTGGGGTGGCTCTGTCTTATTGATTTTCAGTTTTCCCGAGGTATATTCCCTAGACTGGAAGTGCCCTTGGCTCTGTAGCTCTGTGGTATACTTGTTTTAGCGAACACAATGAACTCCTCCAGTGAGACAGTTGGCAATTTACATCCGGCCCATCTTCATAACAATGCTCCCTGTTCTCCAGGGCCTGTCTTGCCTTTCTGGTTTTTACACATTTTGTGGATGTCCCTTTGGACCGGTGGGAAGTGATACTTCTTTGTAGTGCAGATTTGCATTGTCTGCTTGCTTGTTTGGCCAAAAAGAGCGTATGCGTTTTCTCCTGAATATATTCACGGGAAAACGCATACGCTCTTTTTGGCCAAGTGCATCATTGTCGAAGTTGTGCCCTCTTCCTGTGGTTTACAGGCCATTCCTACTTACCTCTTGAAATCTCTTTCCTGCTATTCTGCCTCGCTTTCAAGTCGGCCTCTTTGCCTTTCCGCAACAGATTTTTGGACGATAGTTGTCCTTTATTACTCTGCCAGTTTGTGTATTGCTGTGCCCCTGAGCTCCTTTTTTCAACTAGTTTTTTGTTAGCTGAATGCAAGTCCAAAATTTTGGTTCAGGACGTATACTGGTTCCCGGTGGGTGGCTGAGACTTTGTTTAATTCTTCTTCCTGCCTGGAAATTAGAGTGACATGTGCCCGTCCAAATGCCTAACAGCTACTCTCTCATTGGTTCTCCCTCTTCCCTTCCATCCTCTGCCAAATTGGCAACCTGTGCGAACCAGGAGGTTAAAGGGCCTGTCTCTCCAAGTTGGGAGATTGATAGTAAAGCAGTTGGAAAGTCAAACCGGAGCACCACGAGAGGGACTATTCGTTGAGTTTTAGAAACCTTTCGTATTCACAGTGTGTCCATTCTCTAGGTTTCCCGTACATGTTATAGCTGTAGTAATATTCCCTTCAAAATGGAGAGTTGGAAACCATGGCATGGGGGCCTTGCATTATTGCTTTAAAGGGTATGCATTTGCTCACCAAATCTCAACAATCCTCTCAGTCCCAAGTGTCTAGCCTTATGCCACATCCAGCTGCCATTGTAGATAGGGTCATTCCCGGTTTCATCAGATACCCTGAAGGAATTGTAAAGAATTTCCCTGTTTTTTTGTTTTGTTTTTGAAATTCCTTTTTAAAGTGGGTTTGAGCTGATTTACGCTGCCATGTTTATGCCAGTCTAGACACACTTCATTCCTTTATGGAGACATATCAATACATGGGTATTAAGATTCTTACTGGTCAGATATATTCCTCAGCAGGAAATATGGGGTTTTGACTCCCTTTCACTGAGGAAGGTGTAGGTGTTGTGTATTCCATAGTTGGTTTTTGGAACGGTACTTGTGCTTTTATCAAACTCTGGTTTTATGCATCACCCCACCTCTCCTTACCCCTTAAGCAGGCATAAGATTGTTTTCTAAATGTGAGACTCTGTTCTCTTTCCTAACTCAGTTCATGTGTAGCCATGTTTACAGGATCTTCATAAGTGATATCTTATGATAAGTTTCTTTTTCTGTGTGACTTATTTCACTTAGAATCATCGTACCTGAATCCACTCACTTTGCTGCTACTGGTCTTATGACATTAATATCATGGCTGAGGGATATTCCATCGTACGTAAGTACCACAATTTTTGAACCATTTTTATATTTCCTGGTATATTTAAGGTGTACCCAAGTTGAGGTTCTTGTAAGCAGTGCAGCCCTAAATTTGGGGGTGGCTCTGTCTCATTGATTTTCAGTTTTCCCAAGGTATATTCCCGACACTGGAAGTGCCCTTGTCTCTGTAGCTCTGTTGTTTACTAGTTTTATTTAGGGAACTCAATGCACTTCTCCTGTGAGGCAGTTGGCAATTTACATCCTGCCCATCAGCATAACAATGCTCACTGTTCTCCAAGGCCTGTCTGGCCTTTCTGGTTTTTACCCATTTTGTCGATTTCCCTTTGAGCGGTGGGAAGTGATACTTCTTTGTAGTGCAGATTTGCATTGCCCACTTGCTTGCTTGGCGAAAAAGGGCGTATGCGTTTTCTCCTGAATATATTCAGGAGAAAACACATACGCCCTTTTTGACCAAGTGCATCATTGTCGAAGTTGTACCCCTCTTCTTGTGCTTTAAAGGTGATTCCTATGTACCTCTTGAAATCTCTTTCCTGGTATTCTGCCTCGCTTTCAAGTCGGCCTCATTGCCTTCCCTCAACAGATTTGTGAACGATAGTTGTCCTTTATGACTCTGCCAGTTTGTGAATTGCTGTGCCCCTGAGCTCCATTTTTCAACTCGTTTTTTGTGAGCTGAACGCAAGTCCAAAATTTTGGTTCAGAACCTATAGTGGTTCCCGATGGGTGGCTGAGACTTTGCTTAATTCTTCTTCCTGCCGGGAAGTTAGAGTGACATGTGCCAGTCCAATGCCTAACAGATACTCTCTCATTGGTTCTCCCTCTTCCCTTCCATCCTCTGCCAAATTGGCAACCTGTGCAAACCAGGAGGTTAAAGGGGCTGTATCTCCAAGTTGGGAGATTGATAGTAAAGCAGTTGGAAAGTCAAACCGGAGCAGCACGAGAGGGCCTATTCGTTGAGTTTTAGAAACCTATTGTATTCACAGTGTGTCCATTCTCTAGGTTTCCCTTCCGTGTTATAGCAGTAGTAATATTCCCTTCAACCTGGAGAGTTGGGACCCATGGCATAGGGGGCTTGCATTATTGCTTTAAACGGTCTGCATTTGCTCACCCAATGTCACCAATCCTCTCAGTACCAAGTGTCCAGCCTTATGCCACATCCAGCTGTCATTGTAGATAGGGTCATTCCAGGTTTCATCAGAGACCCTGAAGGAATTGTAAAGAATTTCCCTGTTTTTTGCTTTGTTTTTGAAATTCCTTTTTATAGTGGGTTTGAGCTGATTCTCGCTGCCATGTTTATGCCAGTCTAGACACCTTGATTCCCTTACGGAGACATATCAATACATAGGTTTTAAGATTCATACTAGTCAGATATATTCCTCTGTGGGAAATATGGGTTTTGAGTCTCTTTCACTGAGGAAGGTGTAGTCTTGTCTATTCCAATGTTGGTTTTGGAAACGGTCCCTGTGCTTATATCAAACTCTGGTTTTATGCATCACCCCACCTCTCCTTCCCCTTTATGCAGGCATAAGAGTGTTTTCTAAATGTGAGACTCTGTTCTCTTTCCTAACTCAGTTCACGTGTAGCCATGTTTACAGGATCTTCATAAGTGATATCTTATGATAAGTTTCTTTTTCTGTGTGACTTATTTCACTTAGAATCATCGTACCTGAATCCACTCACTTTGCTGCTACTGGTCTTATGACATTGATTTCATGGCTGAGGGATATTCCATCGTACGTAAGTACCACAATGTTTTGAACCATTTTTATATTTCCTGGGATATTTAAGGTGTACCCAAGTTGAGGTTCTTGTAGTCAGTGCAGCCCTAAATTTGGAGGTGGCTCTTTCTTATTGATTTTCAGTTTTCCCAAGGTATATTCCCTAGAATGGAAGTGGCCTTGGCTTTGTAGCTCTGTTGTTTACTTGTTTTAGGGAACACAATGCACTCCTCCAGTGAGGCAGTTGGCAATTTACATCCCGCCCATCAGTATAACAAGGCTCCCTGTTCTCCAGGGCCTGTCTTGCCTTTCTGGTTTTTACATATTTTGTGGATGTCACTTTTGACCGGTGGGAAGTGATACTTCTTTGTAGTGCAGATTTGCATTGCCTGCTTGCTTGCTTGGCCAAAAAGGGCGTATGCGTTTTCTCCTGAATATATTCAGGAGAAAACGCATACGCCCTTTTTGGCCAAGTGCATCATTGTCCAAGTTGTGCCCCTCTTCCTGTGCTTTACAGGCGATTCCAAGGTACCTCTTGAAATCTGTTTCCTGCTATTTTGCCTCGCTCTCAAGTCCGCCTCGTTGACTTCCCTCAACAGATTTTTGGACGATAGTTGTCCTTTATCACTCTGCCAGTTTTTGCATTGCTGTGCCCCTGAGCTCCATTTCTCAACTCATTTTTTTGTGAGCTGAACGCAAGTCCAAAATTTTGGTTCAGGATGTATACTGGTTCCCGGTGGGTGGCTGAGACTTTGGTTAATACTTCTCCCTGCCGGGAAATTAGAGTGACATGTTCCCGTCCAAATGCCTAACAGCTACTCTCTCATGGGTTCTCCCTCGTCCCTTCCATCCTCTGCCAAATTGGGAACCTGTGCAAACCAGGAGGTTAAAGGGCCTGTCTATCCAAGTTGGGAGATTGATAGTAAGGCAGTTGGAAAGTCAAACTGGAGCACCAGGAGAGGGACTATTCGTTGAGTTTTAGAAACCTTTCTTATTCACAGTGTGTACATTCTCTAGGTTTCCTGTACATGTTATAGCTGTAGTAATATTCCCTTGAACCTGGAGAGTTGGGACCCATGGAATGGGGGCCATGCATTATTGCTTGAAAGGGTCTGCATTTGCTCACCCAATCTCACCAATCCTCTCAGTCCCAAGTGTCCAGCCTTATGCCACATCCAGCTCTCATTGTAGATAGGGTCTTTCCAGGTTTCCTCAGACACCCTGAAGGAATTGTAAAGAATTTCCCAGTTTTTTGCTTTGTTTTTGAAATTCCTTTTTATAGTGGGATTGAGCTGATTATCGCTGCCATGTTTATGCCAGTCTAAACACACATGATTCCCTTATGGAGACATATCAATACATAGGTTTTAAGATTCTTACTAGTCAGATCTATTCCTCTGTGGGAAATATGGGGTTTTGCGTCCCTTTCACTGAGGAAGGTGTAGGTCTTGTCTATTCCATAATTGGTTTTTGGAATGGTTCCTGTGCTTATATCAAACTCTGGTTTTCTGCATCACCCCACCTCTCCTTCCCCCTTAAGCAGGCATAAGAGTGTTTTCTAAATGTGAGACTCTGTTCTATTTCCTAACTCAGTTCATGTGTAGCCATGTTTACAGGATCATCATAAGTGATATCTTATGATAAGTTTCTTTTTCTGTGTGACTTATTTCACTTAGAATCATCGTACCTGAATCCCCTCACTTTGCTGCTACTGGTCTTATGACATTGATTTCATGGCTGAAGGATATTCCATCGTACGTAAGAACCACAATTTTTTGAACCATTTTTTATATTTCCTGGGATATTTAAGGTGTACCCAAGTTGAGGTTCTTGTAAGCAGTGCAGCCCTAAATTTGGGGGTGGCTCTGTCTTATTGATTTTCCATTTTCCCAATGTATATTCCCTAGACTGGAAGTGCCCTTGGCTCTGTAGCTCTGTTGTTTACTTGTTTTAGGGAACACAATGCACTCCTCCAGTGAGGCAGTTGGTAATTTACATCCCGCCCATCAGCATAACAAGGCTCCCTGTTCTCCAGGGCCTCTCTGGCCTTTCTGGATTCTACACATTTTGTGGATGTCCCTTTGGACCGGTGGGAAGTGATACTTCTTTGTAGTGCAGATTTGCATTGCCAGCTTGCTTGCTTGGCCAAAAAGGGCGTATGTGTTTTCTCCTGAATATATTCATGGGAAAAGGCATACACCATTTTTGGCCAAGTGAATCATTGTCGAAGTTGTGCCCCTCTTCCTGTGCTTTACAGGCGATTCCTACGTACCTCTTGAAATCTGTTTCGTGCTATTCTGCCTCGCTTTCAAGTCGGCCTCGTTGCCTTCCCTCAACAGATTTTGGGACGATAGTTGTCCTTTATTACTCTGCCAGTTTGTGAATTGCTGTGCCCCTGAGCTCCATTTTTCAACTCATTATTTGTGAGCTGAACGCAACTCCAAAATTTTGGTTCAGGACCTATACTGGTTCCCGATGGGTGGCTACGACTTTGGTTAATTCTTCTTCCTGCTGGGAAATTAGAGTGACATGTGCCCTTCCAAATGCCTAACAGCTACTCTCTCATTGGTTCTCTCTCTTCCCTTCCATCCTCTGCCAAATTGGCAACCTGTGCGAATCAGGAGGTTAAAGGGGCTGTATTTCCAAGTTGGGAGATTGATAGTAAAGCAGTAGGAAAGTCAAACTGGAGCACCACGAGTGGGACTATGCGTTGAGTTTAGAAACATTTTGTATTCACAGTGTGTCCATTCTCTAGGTTTCCCGTACATGTTATAGCTATAGTAATATTCCCTTCAACTTGGAGTGTTGGGACCCATGGCATAGGGGGCTTGCATTATTGCTTTAAAGGGTCTGCATTTGCTCACCCAATCTCACCAATCCTCTCAGTCCCAAGTGTCCAGCCTTATGCCACATCCAGCTGTCATTGTAGATAGGGTCATTCCCGGTTTCATCAGAGACCCTGAAGGAATTGTAAAGAATTTCCCTGTTTTTTGTTTTGTTTTAGAAATTCATTTTTATAGTGGGTTTGTGCTGATTCTCGCTGCCATGTTTATGCCAGTCTAAACTCACTTGATTCCCTTAGGGAGACATATCAATACATAGGTTTTATGATTCTTACTAGTCAGATATATAACTCTGTGGGAAATATGGGGTTTTGATTCCCTTTCACTGAGGAAGGTGTAGGTCTTGCCTATTCCATAGTTGGTTTTTGGAACGGTACCTGTGCTTATATCAAACTCTGGTTTTCTGCATCACCCCACCTCTCCTTCCCCCTTAAGCAGGCATAAGAGTGTTTTCTAAATGTGAGACTCTGTTCTCTTTCCTAACTCAGTTCATGTGTAGCCATGTTTACAGGATCTTCATAAGTGATATCTTATGATAAGTTTCTTTTTCTGTGACTTATTTCACTTAGAATCATCCTACCTGAATCCACTCACTTTGCTGCTACTGATCTTATGATATTGATTTCATGGCTGAGGGATATTCCATCGTATGTAAGTACCACAATTTTTTGAACCATTTTTATATTTCCTGGTATATTTAAGGTGTACCCAAGTTGAGGTTCTTGTAAGCAGTGTAGCCCTTAATTTGGGGGTGGCTCTCTCTTATTTATTTTCAGTTTTCCCAAGGTATATTCCCTAGACTGGAAGTGCCTTTGGCTCTGTAGCTCTGTTGTTTACTTGTTTTAGGGAACACAATGCACTCCTCCAGTGAGGCAGTTGGCAATTTACATCCCGCCCATCAGCATAACAAGGCTCCCAGTTCTCCAGGGCCTGTCTTGCCTTTCTGGTTTTTACACATTTTGTGGATGTCCCTTTTGACCGGTGGGAAATGATACTTATTTGTATTGCAGATTTGCATTGCCCGCTTGCTTGCTTGGCCAAAAAGGGCGTATGCGTTTTCTCCTGAATATATTCAGGAGAAAACGCATACGCCCTTTTTGGCCAAGTGCACCATTGTCGCAGTTGTGCCCCTCTTCCTGTTATTTACAGGCGATTCCTACGTACCTCTTGAAATCTGTTTCCTGCTATTCTGCCTCACATTCAAGGTGGCCTCGTTGCCTTCCCTCAACAGATTTTTGGATGATAGTTGTCCTTTATTACTCTGACACTTTGTGAATTGCTGTGCCCCTGAGCTCCATTTTTCAACTCGTTTTTTGTGAGCTGAACGCAAGTCCAAATTTCTGGTTCAGGACTTATACTCGTTCCCGACGGGTGTCTGAGACTTTGGTTAATTCTTCTTTCTGCCGGGAAATTAGAGTGACATGTCCCCGTCCAAATGCCTAACAGCTACTCTCTCATTGGTTCTCCCTCTTCCCTTACATCCTCTGCCAAATTGGCAAACAGTGCGAACCAGGATGTTAAAGGGGCTGTCTCTCCAAGTTGGGAGATTGATAGTAAAGCAGTTGGAAAGTCAAAATGGAACAAAAGGAGAGGGACTATTCGTTGAGTTTTAGAAACCTTTCATATTCACAGTGTGCCCATTCTCTATGTCTCCCGTACATGTTATAGCTGTAGTAATATTCCCTTCAACCTGGAGAGTTGGGACCCATGGTATGGGGCCCATGCATAATTGCTTTAAAGGGTCTGCATTTGCTCACCCAATCTCACCAATCCTCTCAGTCCCAAGTGTCCAGCCTTATGCCACATCCAGCTGTCATTGTAGATAGGGTCATTCCACGTTTCATCAGAGACCCTGAAGGAATTGTAAAGAATTTCCCTGTTTTTTTGTTTTGATTTTGAAATTCCTTTTTATAGTGGGTTTGAGCTGATTCTCGCTGCCATGTTTATGCCAGTCTAGACACCTTGATTCCCTTACGGAGACATATCAATACATGGGTTTTAAGATTCATACTAGTCAGATCTATTCCTCTGCGGGAAATATGGGGTTTTGAGTCCCTTTCACTGAAGAAGGTGTGGGTCTTGTCTATACCATAGTTGGTTTTTGGAACGGTACATGTGCTTATATCAAACTCTGATTTTATGCATCACCCCACCTCTCCTTCCCCCTTAAGCAGGCATAAGAGTGTTTTCTAAATGTGAGACTCTGTTCTCTTTCCTAACTCAGTTCATGTATAGCCATGTTTACAGGATCTTCATAAATGATATCTTATGCTAAGTTTCTTTTTCTGTGTGACTTATTTCACTTAGAATCATCGTACCTGAATCCACTCACTTTGCTGCTACTGGTCTTATGACATTGATTTCATGACTGAGCGATATTCCATCGTATGTAATTACCAAAATTTTTTAAACCATTTTTATATTTCCTGGGATATTTAAGGTGTACCCAAGTTGAGGTTCTTGTAAGCAGTGCACCCCTAAATTTGGGGGTGGCTCTATCTTATTGATTTTCAGTTTACCCAAGGAATATTCCCTAGACTGGAAGTGCCCTTGGCTCTGTAGCTCTGTTGTTTACTTGTTTTAGGGAACACAATGCACTCCTCCAGTGAGGCATTTGGCAATTTACATCCCGCCCATCATTATAACAAGGCTCCCTGTTCTCGAGGGCCTCTCTGATCTTTCTTGTTTTTACACATTTTGTGGTTGTTTCTTTTGACCGGTGGGAAGTGATACTTCTTTGTAGTGCAGATTTGCATTGCCCGCTTGCTTGCTTGGCGAAAAAGGACATGCATATATGTTTTCTCCTTTATATATACAGGAGAAAACGCATATGCCATTTTTGGCCAAGTGCATCATTGTCGAAGTTGTGCCCCTTTTCCTGTGCATTACAGGTTATTCCTACGTACCTCTTGAAATCTGTTTCCTGCTATTCTGCCTCGCTTTCAAGTCGGCCTCGTTGCCTTCCCTCAACAGATTTTTGGACGATAGTTGTCCTTTATTACTCTGCCAGTTTGTGAATTGCTGTGCCTCTGAGCTCCATTTCTCAACTCGTTTTTTGTGAGCAGAACGCAAGTCCAAAATTTAGGTTCAGGAGATATACTGGTTCCCAGTGGGTGGCTGAGACTTTGTTTAATTTTTCTTCCTGCCGGGAAATTAGGGTGACATGTGCCCGTCCAAATGCATAACAGCTACTCTCTCATTGGTTCTCCCTCTTCCCTTCCATCCTCTGCCAAATTGGCAACCTGTGCGAACCAGGAGGTAAAAGGGACTGTCTCTCCAAGTTGGGAGATTGATAGTAAAGCAGTTGGAAAGTCAAACCGGAAAAAAAGGACAGGGAATATTCTTTGAGTTTTAGAAAACTTTCGTATTCACAGTGTGTCCATTCTCTAGGTTTCCCGTACATGTTAGAGCTGTAGTAATATTCCCTTTAACCTGGAGAGTTGGGAAACATGGAATGGGGGCCATGCGTTATTGCTTTATAGTGTCTGCAATTTCTCACCCAATCTCAACAATCCTCTCAGTCCCAAGTGTCCAGCCTTATGCCACATCCAGCTGTCATTGTACATAGGGTCATTCCACGTTTCATCAGAGACCCTGAAGGAATTGTAAAGAATTTCCCTTTTTTTTTGTTTTGTTTTTGAAATTCCTTTTTATAGTGGGTTTGAGCTGATTCTGCTGCCATGTTTATGCCAGTCTAGACACACTTGTTTCCCTAACGGAGACCTATCAATACATAGGTTTTAAGATTCTTACTAGTCAGATCTATTCCTCTGCGGGAAATATGGGATTTTGAGTCCCTTTCACTGAGGAAGGTGTAGGTCTTTTCTATTCCATAGTTGGTTTTTGGAACGGTACCTGTGCTTATATCAAACTCTGGTTTTATGCATCCCCCCACCTCTCCTTCCCCCTTAAGCAGGCATAAGAGTGTTTTCTAAATGTGAGACTCTGTTCTCTTTCCTAACTCAGTTCATGTGTAGCCATGTTTACAGGATCTTCATAAGTGATATCTTATGCTAAGTTTCTTTTTCTGTGAAACTTATTTCACTTAGAATCATCGTACCTGAACCTCTCACTTTGCTGCTACTGGTCTTATGACATTGATTTAATGGCTGAGGGATATTGCATTGTACATAAGTACCACAATTTTTTGAACCATTTTTATATATCCTGGGATATTTAAGCTGTACACAAGTTGAGGTTCTTGTAAGCAGTGCAGCCCTAAATTTGGGGCTGGCTCTGTCTCATTGATTTTCAGTTTTCCCAAGGTATATTCCCTAGAGTGGAAGTACCCTTGGCCCTGTAGCTCTGTTGTTTACTTGTTTTAGGGAACACAATGCACTCCTCCAGTGAGGCAGTTGGCAATTTACATCCCGCCCATCAGCATAACAAGGCTCCCAGTTCTCCAGGGCCTGTCTTGCCTTTCTGGTTTTTACACATTTTGTGAATTTCCTTTTTGACCGGTGGGAAGCGATACTTCTGTCTGGTGCAGATTTGCATTGCCCGCTTGCTTGCTTGGCCAAAAAGGGTGTATGTGTTTTCTCCTGAATATATTCAGTAGAAAACACATACGCCCATTTCAGCCAAGTGAATCATTGTCGAAGTTTTGCCCCTCTTCCTGTGCTTTACAGGCGATTCCTACCTACCTCTTGAAATCTGTTTCCTGCTTTCTGCCTCACTTTCAAGTAGGCCTCGTTGCCTTCCCTCAACAGATTTTTCGACGATAGTTGTCCTTTATTAATCTGCCAGTTTGTGAATTGCTGTGCCCCTGAGCTCCATTTTTCAACTCGTTTTTTGTGAGCTGAACGCAAGTCCAAAATTTTGGTTCAGGACGTATACTGGTTCGCTGTGGGTGGCTGAGACTTTGGTTAATTCTTCTTCCTGCCGGGAAATTAGAGTGACATGTGCCCATCCAAATGCCTAACAGCTACTCTCTCATTGGTTCTCCCTCTTCCCTTCCATCCTCTGCCAAAGAGGCAACCTGTGTGAACCAGGAGGTTAAAAGGGCTGTCTCTCCAAGTTAGGAGATTGATCGTAAAGCAGTTTGAATGTCAAACTGGAGCACCAGTAGAGGGACTATTCGTTGAGTATTTAAAAACTTTCATATTCACAGTGTGTGCATTCTCTAGGTTTCCCGTACATGTTATAGTTGTAGTAATATTCCCTTTAACCTGGAGAGTTGGGAAACATGGAATGGGGGCCATGCATTATGGCTTTATACAGTCTGCAATTTCTTACCCAATCTCACCAGTCCTCTCAGTCCCTAGTGTCAAGCCTTATGCCACACCCAGCTGTCATTGTAGATTGGGTCACTCCAGGTTTCATCAGAGACCCTGAAGGAATTGTAAAGAATTTCCCTGTTTTTTTGTTTTGATTTTGAAATTCCTTTTTATAGTGGGTTTGAGCTGATTCTCGCTGCCATGTTTATGCCAGTCTAGACACCTTGATTCCCTTACGGAGACATATCAATACATGGGTTTTAAGATTCATACTAGTCAGATCTATTCCTCTGCGGGAAATATGGGGTTTTGAGTCCCTTTCACTGAAGAAGGTGTGGGTCTTGTCTATACCATAGTTGGTTTTTGGAACGGTACATGTGCTTATATCAAACTCTGATTTTATGCATCACCCCACCTCTCCTTCCCCCTTAAGCAGGCATAAGAGTGTTTTCTAAATGTGAGACTCTGTTCTCTTTCCTAACTCAGTTCATGTATAGCCATGTTTACAGGATCTTCATAAGTGATATCTTATGCTAAGTTTCTTTTTCTGTGTGACTTATTTCACTTAGAATCATCGTACCTGAATCCACTCACTTTGCTGCTACTGGTCTTATGACATTGATTTCATGACTGAGCGATATTCCATCGTATGTAATTACCAAAATTTTTTAAACCATTTTTATATTTCCTGGGATATTTAAGGTGTACCCAAGTTGAGGTTCTTGTAAGCAGTGCACCCCTAAATTTGGGGGTGGCTCTATCTTATTGATTTTCAGTTTACCCAAGGAATATTCCCTAGACTGGAAGTGCCCTTGGCTCTGTAGCTCTGTTGTTTACTTGTTTTAGGGAACACAATGCACTCCTCCAGTGAGGCATTTGGCAATTTACATCCCGCCCATCATTATAACAAGGCTCCCTGTTCTCGAGGGCCTCTCTGATCTTTCTTGTTTTTACACATTTTGTGGTTGTTTCTTTTGACCGGTGGGAAGTGATACTTCTTTGTAGTGCAGATTTGCATTGCCCGCTTGCTTGCTTGGCGAAAAAGGACATGCATATATGTTTTCTCCTTTATATATACAGGAGAAAACGCATATGCCATTTTTGGCCAAGTGCATCATTGTCGAAGTTGTGCCCCTTTTCCTGTGCATTACAGGTTATTCCTACGTACCTCTTGAAATCTGTTTCCTGCTATTCTGCCTCGCTTTCAAGTCGGCCTCGTTGCCTTCCCTCAACAGATTTTTGGACGATAGTTGTCCTTTATTACTCTGCCAGTTTGTGAATTGCTGTGCCCCTGAGCTCCATTTCTCAACTCGTTTTTTGTGAGCAGAACGCAAGTCCAAAATTTAGGTTCAGGAGATATACTGGTTCCCAGTGGGTGGCTGAGACTTTGTTTAATTTTTCTTCCTGCCGGGAAATTAGGGTGACATGTGCCCGTCCAAATGCATAACAGCTACTCTCTCATTGGTTCTCCCTCTTCCCTTCCATCCTCTGCCAAATTGGCAACCTGTGCGAACCAGGAGGTAAAAGGGACTGTCTCTCCAAGTTGGGAGATTGATAGTAAAGCAGTTGGAAAGTCAAACCGGAAAAAAAGGACAGGGAATATTCTTTGAGTTTTAGAAAACTTTCGTATTCACAGTGTGTCCATTCTCTAGGTTTCCCGTACATGTTAGAGCTGTAGTAATATTCCCTTTAACCTGGAGAGTTGGGAAACATGGAATGGGGGCCATGCGTTATTGCTTTATAGTGTCTGTAATTTCTCACCCAATCTCAACAATCCTCTCAGTCCCAAGTGTCCAGCCTTATGCCACATCCAGCTGTCATTGTACATAGGGTCATTCCACGTTTCATCAGAGACCCTGAAGGAATTGTAAAGAATTTCCCTTTTTTTTTGTTTTGTTTTTGAAATTCCTTTTTATAGTGGGTTTGAGCTGATTCTGCTGCCATGTTTATGCCAGTCTAGACACACTTGTTTCCCTAACGGAGACCTATCAATACATAGGTTTTAAGATTCTTACTAGTCAGATCTATTCCTCTGCGGGAAATATGGGATTTTGAGTCCCTTTCACTGAGGAAGGTGTAGGTCTTTTCTATTCCATAGTTGGTTTTTGGAACGGTACCTGTGCTTATATCAAACTCTGGTTTTATGCATCCCCCCACCTCTCCTTCCCCCTTAAGCAGGCATAAGAGTGTTTTCTAAATGTGAGACTCTGTTCTCTTTCCTAACTCAGTTCATGTGTAGCCATGTTTACAGGATCTTCATAAGTGATATCTTATGCTAAGTTTCTTTTTCTGTGAAACTTATTTCACTTAGAATCATCGTACCTGAACCTCTCACTTTGCTGCTACTGGTCTTATGACATTGATTTAATGGCTGAGGGATATTGCATTGTACATAAGTACCACAATTTTTTGAACCATTTTTATATATCCTGGGATATTTAAGCTGTACACAAGTTGAGGTTCTTGTAAGCAGTGCAGCCCTAAATTTGGGGCTGGCTCTGTCTCATTGATTTTCAGTTTTCCCAAGGTATATTCCCTAGAGTGGAAGTACCCTTGGCCCTGTAGCTCTGTTGTTTACTTGTTTTAGGGAACACAATGCACTCCTCCAGTGAGGCAGTTGGCAATTTACATCCCGCCCATCAGCATAACAAGGCTCCCAGTTCTCCAGGGCCTGTCTTGCCTTTCTGGTTTTTACACATTTTGTGAATATCCTTTTTGACCGGTGGGAAGCGATACTTCTGTCTGGTGCAGATTTGCATTGCCCGCTTGCTTGCTTGGCCAAAAAGGGTGTATGTGTTTTCTCCTGAATATATTCAGTAGAAAACACATACGCCCATTTCAGCCAAGTGAATCATTGTCGAAGTTTTGCCCCTCTTCCTGTGCTTTACAGGCGATTCCTACCTACCTCTTGAAATCTGTTTCCTGCTTTCTGCCTCACTTTCAAGTAGGCCTCGTTGCCTTCCCTCAACAGATTTTTCGACGATAGTTGTCCTTTATTAATCTGCCAGTTTGTGAATTGCTGTGCCCCTGAGCTCCATTTTTCAACTCGTTTTTTGTGAGCTGAACGCAAGTCCAAAATTTTGGTTCAGGACGTATACTGGTTCGCTGTGGGTGGCTGAGACTTTGGTTAATTCTTCTTCCTGCCGGGAAATTAGAGTGACATGTGCCCGTCCAAATGCCTAACAGCTACTCTCTCATTGGTTCTCCCTCTTCCCTTCCATCCTCTGCCAAAGAGGCAACCTGTGTGAACCAGGAGGTTAAAAGGGCTGTCTCTCCAAGTTAGGAGATTGATCGTAAAGCAGTTTGAATGTCAAACTGGAGCACCAGTAGAGGGACTATTCGTTGAGTATTTAAAAACTTTCATATTCACAGTGTGTGCATTCTCTAGGTTTCCCGTACATGTTATAGTTGTAGTAATATTCCCTTTAACCTGGAGAGTTGGGAAACATGGAATGGGGGCCATGCATTATGGCTTTATACAGTCTGCAATTTCTCACCCAATCTCACCAGTCCTCTCAGTCCCTAGTGTCAAGCCTTATGCCACACCCAGCTGTCATTGTAGATTGGGTCACTCCAGGTTTCATCAGAGACCCTGAAAGATTTGTAAAGAATTATCCTGTTTTTATGTTTTGCTTTTGAAATTCCTTTTTATAGTGGGTTTGAGCTGATTCTCGCTGCCATGTTTATGCCAGTCTAGACACACTTGATTCCCTTACGGAGACATATCAATACATAGGTTTTAAGATTCTTACTAGTCAGATCTATTCCTTCATGGGAAATATGGGGTTTTGAGTCCCTTTCACTGAGGAAGGTGTAGTTCTTGTCTATTTCATAGTTGGTTTTTGGAACGGTACCTGTGCTTATATCAAACTCTTGTTTTATGCATCACCCCACCTCTCTTTCGCCCTTAAGCAGGCATAAGAGTGTTTTCTAAATGTGAGACTCTCTTCTCTTTCCTAACTCAGTTCATGTGTAGCCATGTTTACAGGAACTTCATAAGTGATATCTTATGATAAGTTTATTTTTCTGTGTGACTTATTTCACTTAGAATCATCGTACCTGAACCACTCACTTTGCTGCTACTGGTCTTATGACATTGATTTCATGGCTGAGGGATATTGCATTGTACATAAGTACCACAATTTTTTGAACCATTTTTATATTTCCTGGGATATTTAAGGTGTACACAAGTTGAGGTTCTTGTAAGCAGTCCAGCCCTAAATTTGGGGCTGGCTCTGTCTCATTGATTTTCAGTTTTCCCAAGTTATATTCCCTAGAGTGGAAGTGCCCTTGGCTCTGTAGCTCTGTTGTTTACTTGTTTTAGGGCACACAATGCACTCCTCCAGTGAGGCAGTTGGCAATTTACATCCCGCCCATCAGCATAACAAGACTCCCTGTTGTCCATGGCCTGTCTTGCCTTTCTGGATTTTACACATTTTGCAGATATCCCTTTTGACCGGTGGGAAGTGATACTCCTTTGTAGTGCAGATTTGCATTGCGCGCTTGCTTTGTTGTCAAAAAGGGCATATGCGTTTTCTCCTGAATATATTCAGGAGAAAACGCATACGCCCTTTTTGGCCAAGTGCATCATTGTCGAAGTTTTGCCCCTCTTCCTGTGCTTTATAGGTGATTCCTACGTAACTCTTGAAATCTGTTTCCTGCTATTCGGCCTTGCATTCAAGTCCGCCTCGGTGCCTTCCCTCAACAGATTTGTGGACGATAGTTGTCCTTTATACTCTGCCAGTTTGTGAATTGCTGTGCCCCTGTGGTCCAGTTTTCAACTCGTTTTTTTGTGAGCTGAACGCAAGTCCAAAATATTGCTTCACGACCTATGCTGGTACATAGTGCATGGCTGAGACTTTGGTTAATTCTGCTTCCGGCCAGGAAATTAGAGTGACATGTGCCCTTCCAAATGCCTAACAACTACTCTCTCATTGGTTCTCCCTCTTCCCTTTCATCCTCTGCCAATTTGGCAACCTGTGAGAAGCAGGAGGTTAAAGGGGCAGTCTCTCTAAGTTGGGAGATTGATAGTAATGCAGTTGGAAATTCAAACCCGAGCACTAGGAGAGGGACTATTCGTTGAGTTTTAGAAACCTTTCGTATTCACAGTGTGTCCATTCTCTAGGTTTCCCGTACATGTTATACCTGTAGTAATATTCCCTTCAACCAGCAGAGTTGGGACAAATGGAATGGGTGCCACTCATTATTGATTTAAAGGGTCTGCATTTGCTCACCCAATCTCACCAGTCCTCTCAGTCCCAAGTGTCCAGCCTTATGCCACATCCAGCTGTCATTGTAGATAGGGTCGTTCCCGGTTTCATCAGATACCCTGAAGGAATTGTAAGAAATTTCCCTGTTTTTTTGTTTTGTTTTTGAAATTGCTTTATATAGTGGGTTTGAGCTGATTCTCACTGCCATGTTTATGCCAGTCTAGACACACTTGTTTCCCTTATGGAGACATATCAATACATAGGTATTAAGATTCTTACTAGTAAGATATATTACTCTGCGGTGAATATGAGGTGTTGAGTCCCTTTCACTGAGGAAGGAGTAGGTCTTGTCTATTCCATATTTGGTTTTTGGAACGGTACCTGTACTAATATCAAACTCTGGTTTTATGCATCACCCCACCTCTCCTTCCCCCTTAAGAAGGCAAAAGGGTGTTTTCTAAATGTGAGACTCTCTTTTCTTTCCTAACTCAGTTCATGTGTAGCCATGTTTACAGGATCTTCATAAGTGATATTTTATGATAAGTTTCTTTTACTGTGTGACTTATTTCACTTAGAATCATCGTACCTGAATCCAGTCATTTTGCTGCTACTGGCCTTATGACATTGATTTTATGGCTCAGGGATATTCCATCATACGTAAGTACCACAATTTCCTGAACCATTTTTGTCTTTCCTGGGATATTTAAGGTGTACCCAAGTTGAGGTTTTTGTAAGCAGTGCAGCCCTGAATTTTTGTGTGGATCTGTCTTATTGATTTCAGTTTTCCCAAGGTATATTCCCTAGATTGGAAGTGCTCTTGGCTCCGTAGCTTTGTTGTTTACTTGTTTTAGGGAACACAATGCACTCCTCCAGAGAGGCAGTTGGCAATTTACATCCCGCCCATCAGCCTAACAGGGCTCCCTGTTCTCCAGGGCCTGTCTTGCCTTTCTGGTTTTTACACATTTTGTGGATGTCCTGTTTGACCGGTGGGAAGTGATACTTCATTGTAGTGCAGATTTGCATTGCCCGCTTGCTTGCTTGTCTGAAAAGGTCATAAGCGTTTTCTCCTGAATATATTCACGTGAAATCCCATATGCCCTTTATGGCCATTTCCATAATTTTCGAAGTTGTGATGCTTTTCCTGTGTTTAAAGGCGATTCCAATGTACCTCTTGAAATCTGTTACATGCCATTCTGCCTCATTTTCGCTTCCGCCTCGTGGCTTTCCATCAACAGATTTTTGGAAGAGAGTACTCCTTTATAACTCTGCAGGTTAGTGAATTGCTGTGGCCCTGAGCTCCATTTTTAAACTTGCGTTTTTGTTAGCTGACCACAGATCCACAGTTTTGCTTCTGGAACTATCCTGGTTCTGGGGGGGAAGGCTGAGACTTTGGTTAATTCCTCTTCGTGACGGGAAATTAGAGTGACATGTGGCCATCCAAATGCCTACAGCTACTCTCTCTTTGGTTCTCTCTCTTCCCTTATATCCTCTGCAGAATTTGCCAACTGTGTGAACCATGAGGTTATAGGGGCTGACTCTCCAAGTTGTGAGAGTGATAGTAAAGCAGTTGGAATGTCAAACTGGAGCACAAGGAGAGAAAAACAGTAGTAGAGTTTTAAAAACCTTTCACCATAAGTCGGTTTCCATTCTCTAGGTTCCCATACATGTTATAAATGTAGTGATATTCCCTTCTACCTGGAGAGATGGGAACCATGGAATGGGTGGCAGGCATTATTGCTTTAAAGGGTCGGCATTTTTTCACCCAATCTCACCAATCCTCTCAGTCCCAAGTTACCAGCCTTATGCCACATCCAGCTGTCATTGTAGATAGGGTCATTCCAGGTTTCATCAGAACCCCTGAAGGTATTGTGTAAGAATTTTACTGTTTTTATCTTTTGTTTTGAAATTCATTTTTATAGTGGGTTTGAGTTGATTTTCACTGCCATGTTTATGTCGTCCTAGACACACTTCGTTCCCTTATGGAGACATATCAATACATAGGTGTTAAAATTCTTACTAGTCAGATATATTTCTCTGCGGGGAATAGGGATGTTGAGTTCCATTCACTGAGGAAGGAGTAGGGCTTGTCTCTTCTGTTTTTGGATTATGGAACATTACCTGAGCTAATATCAAACTTCTGTTTTGTGCATCTCCCCACCTCTCTTTCCCCTTAAGCAAGCGTTAGAGTGTTTTCTAAATCTGAGACTCTGTTCTCTTCCCTAATTCATTTCATATGTAGCCATGTTTACATTCCCTTCATAAGTGATATCTTATGTCAGAATGCACTATGGCTCCTGTCATAATAATGCTCCATGACCCCTGTCATCACAATGCTCCACGCCCTGGTTATCACAATTCTCCATGTCCCTTGTCATCACAATTCTCCACGTCCTTGACATCACAATGCTACATGACACTTCTCATCACAACGTTTCATGCTCTTGTCATCACAATTCTCCATGCACTTGACATTGCAATGCTCCATGCACTTGTCATCACAATGCTCCATGCACTTGTCATCACAATGCTCCATGAACCCTGTCATCACAATGCTCCGTGATACCTGTCATCACAATGCTTCATGCCCCTTGTCATTACAGTGCTCCATGATGCTCGACATCACAATTACCCAAGGTCTTCTCATCACAATGCTCCAAGGTTTTGCCATCACCATGCTCCATGCCTTGTCATCTCAAAGCTCAATGTCCCTTGTCCTCAAAATTCTCCATGTCCTTGTCTTTACAATGCTCCACGGCACTTCACATAACAATGTTATATGCTCTTGTCATCACAATACTCCATTCACTTGTCACAGCATTGCTCCATGACCCCTGTCATAGGAAGCTCCAAGCGATTGTCATCACAATGTTTCATGACCTGGACATTAAAATTATCAATGGCCCTTGATATCACAATTCTCCATGCCCTTGTCATCACAATGCTCCTTTACTTTGTCACAACAATCCTCCATGACACTTGGCATCACAATGCTCCATGATATTGTCATCAAACTGGAACATGACATATTTCATCACAATGCTCCCTGACAACTTTCTTCACCATAATCTACGACCTTGTTATCA
Source organism: Mesoplodon densirostris (assembly GCF_025265405.1). Taxonomy (NCBI): domain Eukaryota; kingdom Metazoa; phylum Chordata; class Mammalia; order Artiodactyla; family Ziphiidae; genus Mesoplodon; species Mesoplodon densirostris. The sequence continues at coordinate 6,274,620 of NW_026778195.1, read as the reverse complement.
CAGTGCACCATGCCCTTGTCATCACAATGTGCCATGTCCACTCTTATCACAATAATCCATGAAACTTGACAGACTAATGCTCCATGCCACTTTTCATCTCAATGCTCCATGAACGCTGTCATCACAATGCACCATGCCCATCATCATAATGCTTCATGCTATTGTCATCACAATTAAATCAAAATGCTCCATGACCTCTGTCAACACAATGCTCCAAACCCTTGTGATCACAATGTTCCATAACACTTGTCATCACAATGCCCCATGACGCTGGTCAGCACAATTATCCATGGTCTTCTCATCACAGTGCACCATGACTTTTGTCATCACAATGCTCAATACACTTGTCATCACAATGCTCTCTGACTATTGCCATCAGTATGCACATTGAAATCTTTCATGACAAGGCTCCATGCCTTTTTCATCACAGTGCTCCAAGACCCCTATGATCACAATGTTCCTTGCACTTGTCATCACAAATCTCCATGACGCATGTCATCAGAATGCTCCATGACATTCTCATCATAATGTTCCATGCCCTTATCATCACAATGCTCCAAGACCCCTGTAATCACAATGATCCCTGCGTCTTTTCATCAGAATGCTCCATGAGACATGTCATCACAAGGTACCATGGTCTTCACATCACAGTGCTCCAGGAACTTTTCATCACAGTGCTCCATTCCCTTGTCATCACAATGCTCCATGACCCCAGTCATCACAATACTCCATGAACATTTTCAGCCCAATGTGCCATGACACTTCTCATCACAATGATGCATGCCCTTTTCATCCCAATGCTCCATGACCCCTGTATTCACAATGCTCTGTGACGCTTGTCATCAAAGTGCTCCATGACACCTGTCATAACAATGCTCCAAGCCTTTTTCAGCAAAATGCTACATGACTTGTCATTACAATGCTCTATGTGCTTGTCATCCAAATACTCCATTACCAATGCCATCACAATCCTCCATGAACTTTGGGATCACATTGCTTCATGCCGTTGTCAACACAATGCTCCATGCTCCTTGAAATCAAATGAGCCATGACCTCAGTCATCACAATGCTCCAATCCATTGTGATCACAATGTTCCATAACACTTGTTATCACAACGCTCCATGATGCCTGTCATCACAATACTCCATGCCCTTTTCATCACAATGCTCCATGACATTGTCATCAAAATACTCCACAAGCTTGTCATCAGAATGATCCATGACCCTTGTCATCACAATTCTCCTTGCACTTGTCAGCACAATGCGCCTTGACACTTGTCATCACAATGCTCCAAGCCATTGTCATCACAATGCTCCATTACCTTTGTCGTCAGAATCCTCCATGACACTTTGCATCACAATGCTCCATGCCATTGTCATCACAATGTGCCATTATATATGTCATCACAATGCTCCTTGACACCTGTCTTCACAATTCTACATGACCTGGTCATCACAATGCTCCACGCCCTTGTCATCACAATGCGCCATTCCAACTGTCATCGCAATAATTCTTGAAACTTATTAGACCAATGCTCTATGCCCTTGTCATCACAATGCTCCATGCCCTTGTTATCACAGTGCTCCATGACCCCTGTCATCACAATGCTCTTTGACTCCAGTCATCACAATGCTTCATGACCTATGTCATCACAATTGTCCATGCCCTCGTCATCAACAGTCTCTGTGACCTTTTTAACCACAATGCTCCATGAACTCTTCATAACAATGCTCTTTGACCCTTGTCATCACAATGCTCTATGCCTTTATCAGCACAATGCTCCATGACCCTTGTAATCACAATGCTCCATGAACGCTCTCATCACATTGCTCCATGCCCTTCTCTTCACAAAGCTCCATGACAAATGTCATCAGAATGCTCCATGGCCTTCTCATCACAATGTTCCATGCCCTTGCCATGACAATGCTCCATTACCCCAGTCATAACAATGCTCCATGACCCCTGCCATCACGATGTTCCATGGCTTGTCATCATATAGCTCGATGACCCTTCTCATCACAATGCTCCAAGAACCCTGTAATCACAATGCTCTATGCCCTTTTTCATCACAATGATCCATGAATCCTGTCATCACAATGCACCATGCCCATCGTCCTAAAGTTTCAGGCTATTGTCATCACAATGAAATCAAAATGTTCCATGACCTCTGTCATAACAATGCTCCAAACCCTTGTGAACACAATATTCCATAACACTTGTCATCACAATGCCCCATGTGGCACGTCATCACAATTATCCATGGACTTCTCATCACAATGCTCCATGACGTTTGTCATCACAATGCTCAACACACTTGTCATCAAAATGCTCCCTGACACTTGTTGTCTGTTTGCTCCTTGAACCCTGTCATGACAAGGCTCCATGCCTTTTTCATAACAATGATCCATGCCATTTTCATCACAATGCTCCGAGACCCATGTAATTTCAATGCTCCATGCCCTTGTCATCACAAAGCTCAATGACGCATGCCATCAGAATGCTCCTTGTTCTTCTCCTCACAATGCTCCATGCCGTAGTCATCACAATGTTCCAAGACCCCGGTAATCACAATGCTCCATGCCCCTTTTCATCAGAATGCTCCATGAGACTTGTCATCACAAGTCTCCTGGTCTTCTCATCACAATGCTCCAGGACCTTGTTATCACCATACTCCATTCCCTTGTCAACACAATGCTCCATGACCCCTGTCATCACGATAATCCATGATCATTTTCAGCCCAATGCTCCACGACCTACTCATCACAATCCTCCATGGCCAATATAATCACAATGCTTCATGACCACTGTCATCACAACACTCCATGACACCTGACAACGCAATGATCCTGGACTCTTATCATCACAATGCTCCATTCCCTAGTCCTCACAATGCTCCATGACCCCGGTAATCAGAACACTCCATGAACATTTTCAGCCCAGTGCTCCATGACCCATGTCATCAAAATGATCCATTCCCTTGTCATCCCAATGCTCCATGACCCCTGTATTCACTATGCTCCGTGACGCTTGTCATCACAGTGCTCCATGACACATGTCATCACAATGCTCCATGCCTTTGTCAGCAAAATGCTACATGACATTGTCATTACAATGCTCTATGCGCTTGTCATCACAATACTCCATTTCCATTGTCATCACAATCCTCCATGAATATTGCGATCACATTGCTTCATGCCCTTGTCATCACAATGCTCCATGCTCCTTGAAATCAAAATGATCCATGACCTCTGTCATCACAATGCTCCAAACCCTTGTGATCACAATGTTCCATAACACTGGTCATCACAACGCTCCATGATGCCTGTCATCACAATACACCATACCCTTTTCATCATAATGGTCCATGACCTTTGTGATCACAATTCTCAATACACTTGTCATCACAATGCTCCCTGACACTTGTCGTCAGAATGCTCCTTGAACCCTGTCACGAAAAGGCTCCATGCCTTTTACATCACAATGCCCCATGCCGTTTTCATCACAATGCTGCATGCCATTGTCATCAAAATACTCCACAAGCTTGTCATCAGAATGCTCCATGACCCTTGTCATCACAATTCTCCATGCACTTGTCAGCACAATGCTCCCTGAACCTTGTCATCACAATGCTCCAAGCCATTGTCATCACAATGCTCCATTACCTTTGTCATCAGTATCCTCCATGACACTTGGCATCACAATACTCCATGCCATTGTCATCACAATGGGCCATTACAAATGTCATCAAAATGCACCCTGACACCTCTCTTAACAATACTGCATGACCTGGTCATCAAAATGCTCCATGCCCCCTGACATTACAATGTTTCATAACACCTGTCATCAAAATTTTCCATAAAACTTTTCATTAAATTGCTCCATGACCGTGTCATCAGGATGCTCCCTGCCCTTCTCATCACAATGCACAATGCCCTTGCCATCAAAATGCTCCTGACCTTTGTCATCACAAAGATCAATGACACTTGGCATCACACTGCTCCAAGTCATTGTCATCACAGTGCTCCAAGAATGCTCTCATCACATTGATCCATGCCTATGTGTTCACAAAGCTCCATGACACATGTCATCAGAATGCTCCATGGCCTTCTCATCACAATGCTCCATGTCCTTGCCATCACAATGCTCCATTACAACAGTAATAACAATGCTCCATGACCCCTGCCATCACAATGTTCCATGGTCTTGTCATCACAAAGCTCCATGACCCTTCTCATCACAATGCTCCAAGAACCCTGTAATCACAATGCTCTATGCCTCTTTTCATCTCAATGATCCATGAACCCTGTCATCACAATTCACCATGCCCATCATCATAATGCTTCATGCTATTGTCATCACAACAAAATTAAAATGCTCCATGACCTCTGTCATCACAATGCTCCAAGACCCCTGTAATCACAATGCTCCATGCCCCTTTTAATCAGAATGCTCCATGAGACTTGTCTTCACAAGTCTCCAAGGTCTTCTCATCACAATGCTCCAGGACCTTGTCATCAACATGCTCCATTCCCTTGTCATCACAATTCTCCATGACCCCTGTCATCACAATAATCCATGAATATTTTTAGCCCAATGATCCACAACCTTCTCATCACAATGCTCCATGGCGAATATCATCACAATGCTCCATGACCACTGTCATCACAACACTCCATGACACCTGACAACACAATGATCCGGGACTCTTCTCATCACAATGCTCCATTCCCTAGTCATCACAATGCTCCATGACCCCTGTCATCACAACACTCCATGAACATTTTCACCCCAGTGCTCCATGACCCTTGTCATCACAATGATCCATGCCCTTGTCATCCCAATGCTCCATGACCCCTGTATTCACAATACTCCGTGAAGCTTGTCCTCACAGTTCTCCATGACACATGTCATCACAGTGCTCCATGCCTTTGTCAGGAAAATGCTACAAGACCTTGTCATTACAGTCCTCTATGCGCTTGTCATCACAATACTCCATTTCCATTGTCATCACAATCCTCCATGAACCTTGGGATCACATTGCTTCATGCCCTTGTCATCACAATGCTCCATGCTCCTTGAAGTCAAAATGATGCAAACCTCTGTCATCACAATGCTCCAAACACTTGTGATCACAATGTTCCATAACACTTGTCATCACAACGCTCCATGATGCCTGTCATCACAATACTCCATGCCCTTTTCATTACAAAGCTCCATGACCTTTGTCATCACAATTCTCAATACACTTGTCATCACAATGCTCTATGCCTTTCTCAGCACAATGCTCCATGACCCTTGTCATCACAATGCTACATGCGATTTTCAGCACAATGCTCCTTGACACATGTCATCACAATGCACCATGCGCTTGTCATCACAGTGCTCCACAATCTTGTCATCACAATTCCCCATAAAATTTGTCATCACAATGCTCCATGCACTTCTCATCAAAATGCTCTCTCACCACTGATATCACAATGCTGCATCAGTTTTGTCACAATACTCCGTCACCCCTGTCATTACAATGTTCCATGACTCCTGTCATCACAATGCTACATGCACTTATCATCAAAATGTTTGATGACCCATGACATCACAATGTTCCATAACACCTGTCATCAAAATGTTCCATGACACTTTTCATCAACTTGCTCCATGACCCTGTCATCACAATGCTCCATGCCCTTCTCATCACAATGAACAACGCCCTTGTGATCAAAATGGTCCATGACATTTGTCGTCACAAATATCCATGACGCTTGGCATCACAGTGCTCCATGTCATTGTCATCACAGTGCTCCATGAACACTCTCATCACATTGCTCCATGCCCTTGTCTTCACATAGATCCATGACACATGTCATCAGAATGCTCCATGGCCTTCTCATCACAATGCTCCATGCCCTTGCCATCACAATGCTCCATTACACCTGTCATAACAATGCTCCATGACCCCTGCCATCACGATGTTCCATGGCCATGTCCTCACAAGGCTCCATGACCCTTCTCATCACAATGCTCCAAGAACACGGTAATCACAATGCTCTATGCCCCTTTTCATCTCAATGATCCATGAACCCTGTCATCACAATGCACCATGCCCATCATCATAATGCTTCATGCTATTGTCATCACAAAGAAATCAAAATAATCCATGACCACTGTCATAACAATGCTCCAAACCCTTGTGATCACAATATTCCATAACACTTGTCATCACAAAGCCCCATGACGCTCGACGTCACAATTATCCATGGTCTTCTCATCACAATGCTCCATGACATTCGTCATCACAATGCTCAGTACACTTGTCATCAAAATGCTCCCTGACACTTGTTGTCTGTATGCTCCTTGAACCCTGTTATGACAAGGCTCCATGCCTTTTTCATCACAATGATCCATGCCCTTTTCTTCACTGTGCTGCATGCCATTTCATCACAATGCTCCAAGACCCATGTAATCACAATGCTCCATGCCCTTCTCATCACAAAGCTCAATGACGCATGCCATCAGAATGCTCCTTGGTCTTCTCCTCACTATGCTCTATGCCCTTTTCATCACAGTGTTCCAAGACCCCTGTAATCACAATTCTCCATGCCCCTTTTCATCAGTATGCTCCATGAGACTTGTCTTCAAAAGGCTCCATGGTTTTGTCATCACAATGCTCCAGGACATTGTCATCACAATGCTTCACGACCTTCTCATGAAAATTTTCAATGGCCCTTGTCATCATAATGCTCCAAGCCCTAATCATCAAAATGCCCCATTATATTTGTCATCACAATCCTCCATTACATTTGGCATAACAATGCTCCATGCCATTGTCATCGCAATGTACCATGACATATATCATCACAATGCTCCCAGACACCTGTCTTCACAATACTCCATGAACTTATCATCACAATGCTCCATGCCCTTGTCATCACAATGCACCATGCCCACTCTCAGCACAATAATCTATGAAACTTGTCAGACCAATGCTCCATGCCCCTGTCATCACAATGCACCATGCCCTTGTCATCACAGTGCTCCATGACCCGTGTCATCACAATGCTCCTTGACTCTAGTCATCACAATTCTTCATAACGTTTTTCATCACAATGGTCCATGCCTGCATCATCACAAGGCTCTGTGACCTTTGTAACCAAAATGCTCCATGAACTTTTCATCACAATTCTCAGTGACCTTTTTCATCACAATGCTCCATGTCTTTGTCAGAATAATGCTCCATGACCATTGTCATCACAATGTGCCATGCGCATTTCATCACAACTGTCCACAACCTTGTAACTGCAATGCTCCATAAACCTTGTAATCACAATGGTCCATGCACTTCTCATCAAAATGCTCTCTCACCAGAGATATCACAGTGTTCCATCACTAGTCATCACAATATTCCCTCACCCCTGGAATCATAATGATCCATGACACTGTCATCACAATGTTACATCCACTTATCATCACAATGTTCCATGACCCCTGCCATCACAATGTTCCATAAGCCCTGTCATCAAAATGCTCCATGACCCTTTCCATCCCAAAGCTCCAAGACCCCTGACATCAGAATGTTCTATAACCCCTGTCATCTAAATGTTCCATTACAATTTTTATCAAATTGCTGCATGAACCGGTCATCAAAATGCTCCCTGCCCTTCTCATCACAATGCACCATGCCCTTTTCATCAAAATGCTCCATGACTTGTCATCACAAAGCTCCATGACTCTTGGCATCACAATGCTCCATGTCATTGGCATCACAATGCTCCATGTACCCTCTCATAACATTGCTCAATGCCCTTGTCATCACAAAGCTCCATGACATTGTGATCACAATGCTCCATGACCTTCTAATCACAATGTTCCATGCCCTTGTCATTACAATCCTGCATGACCCATGTGTCACAGAGTTCTGTGCCCTTGTCATCACAATGCTCCATACCCACTCTCATCACAATAATCCATGAAACATTTCAGACCAAAGTTCCATACCCTTCTCATCACAATTCTCGATTACCCCGGTCATAACAATGCACCATGACCCCTGCCATCACAATATTCCACGGCCTAGTCATCACCAGGTTCCATGACACTTCTCATCACAATGCTCAAGACCCCTGAAATCACAATGCTACATTCCCTTGTCATCACAAAGCTCCATGACGCATGTCATCAGAATGTTCCATGGCCTTCTCATCACAATGCTCCATACCGTTGTCATCACAATGCTCCAAGACCCCTGTAATCACAATGCTCCATGCCCCTTTTCATCTCAATGCTTCATGAAACCTGTCATCACAATGAAGCATGCCCATCATCATAATGCTTCAGGCTATTGTCATCACAATTAAATCAATATTCTCCATGACCTCTGTGATCATAATGCTACAAACCCTTGTGATCACAATGTTGCATAACACTTATCATCACAAAGCTCCATGACACTTGTCATCACAATGCTCGATGCCCTTCTAATCACAATGCTCCATGCCCTTGTCATTACAGTCCTGCATGACCCATGTATCACAGTGTTCCGAGCCCTTGTCATCACAATGCTCCATGCCCACTCTCATCACAATAATCCAAGAAACATTTCAGACCAAAGTTCCTACCCTTCTCAGCACAATGCTCCATTACCCCTGTCATAACAATGCACCATGACCCCTGCCATCACAATGTTCCACGGCCTAGTCATCACAAGGTTCCATGACACTTCTCATCACAATGCTCAAGACCCCTGAAATCACAATGCTACATTCCCTTGTCATCACAAAGCTCCATGACGCATGTCATCAGAATGTTCCATGGCCTTCTCATCACAATGCTCCATGCCCTTGTCATCACAATGCTCCAAGACCCCTGTAATCACAATGCTCCATGCCCCTTTTCATCTCAATGCTTCATGAACCTAGTCATCACAATGAACCATGCCCATCATCATAAAGCTTCAGGCTATTGTCACAACAATTAAATCAATATTCTCCATGACCTCTGTGATCATAATGCTCCAAACCCTTGTGATCACAATGTTGCATAACACTTATCATCACAACACCCCATGACGCTCATCATCTCAATTATCCATGGTCTTCTCATCACAATGCTCCATGAACTTTGTCATCACAATGCTCAATACACTTGTCATCACAATGCTCCCTGACCCTTGTCATCAGTATGCTCCTTGAACCCTGTCATGACAAGGCTCCATGCCTTTTTCATCACAATGATCCATGACCTTTTCATCGCAATCCTCCAAGATCCCTGTAATCACAATGCTCCATGCCCTTGTCATCACAAAACTCCATGACGCATGTCATCAGAATGCTCCATGGCATTCTCATCACAATGCCCCATGCCCTTGTCATCACAATGCTCCAAGACCCCTGTAATCACAGTGCTCTATGCCCCTTTTCTTCAGAATGCTCCATGAGACTTGTCATGACAAGTCTCCATGGTCATCTCATCACAATGCTCCAGGACCTTGTCATCACCATGCTCCATTCCCTTGTCATCACAATGCTCCATGACCCCTGTCATCACAATAATCCATGAACATTTTCAGCCCAATGCTCCACGACGTTCTCATCACAATGCCCCATGGCCAATATCATCACAATGCTCCATGACCACTGTCATCACAACACTCCATGACACCTGACAACACAATGATCCGGGAGTCTTCTCATCACAATGCTCCATTCCCTATTCATCACAATGCTCCATGACCCCTGTCATCACAACACTCCATGAACATTTTCAACCCAGTGCTCCATGACACTTGTCATCAAAATGATCCATGCCCTTGTCATCCCAATGCTCCATGACCCTTGTATTTACAATGCTCCGTGAAGCTTGTCATCACAGTGCTCCATGACACATGTCATCACAATGCTCCATGCATTTGTCAGCAAAATGCTACAAGACCTTGTCATTACAGTCCTCTATGCGCTTGTCATCACAATACTCCATTTCCATTGTCATCACAATATTCCATGATCCTTGGGATCACATTGCTTCATGCCCTTGTCATCACAATGCTCCATGCTCCTTGAAATCAAAATGATCCATGACCTCTGTCATGACAATGCTCCAAACCCTTGTGATCACAATGTTCCATAACACTTGTCATCACAACGCTACATTATGCCTGTCATCACAATCCTCCATGCCCTTTTCATTACAAAGCTCCATGAACTTTGTCATCACAATTCTCAATACAATTGTCATCACAATGCTCCCTGACAATTGTCATCAGAATGCTCCTTGAACCCTGTCACAAAAAGGCTTCATGCCTTTTTCATCACAATGCCCATTCCATTTTCATCACAATACTCCATGCCATTGTCATCAAAATACTCCACAAGCTTGTCATCAGAATGCTCCATGACCCTTGTCATCACAATTCTCCATGCACTTGTGAGCACAATGCTCCCTGAAACTTGTCACCACAATGCTCCAAGCCATTGTCATTACAATGCTCCATTACCTTTGTCATAAGAATCCTACATGACAATTGGCATCACAATGCTCCATGCCATCGTCATCACAATGGGCCATTACATATGTCATCACAATGATCCGTGACACCTGACTTCACAATACTGCATGACCTGGTCATCAGAATGCTCCATGCCCTTGTCATCACAATGCGACATTACAACTGTCATCGCAATAATCCATGAAAATTATTAGACCAATGTTCCATGCCCTTGTCATCACAATGCTCCATGCCCTTGTTATCACAATGCTCCATGACCCCTGTCATCACAATGCTCCGTGACTCCAGTCATCACAGTGCTTCATGACCTTTGTCATCACAATGGTCCATGCCCTCGTCATCAACAGTCTCTGTGACCTTTTTTACCACAATGCTCCATGAACTTTTCATCACAATGCTCTTTGACCCTTTTCATCACAATGCTCTATGCCTTTCTCTGCACAATGCTCCATGACCCTTGTCATCACAATGCTCCATGCGCTTGTCAGCACAATGATCCTTGACACATGTCATTACAATGCACCATGCGCTTGTCATCACAGTGCTCCACAATCTTGTCATCACAATTCCCCATAAAATTTGTCATCACAATGCTCCGTGACTCCAGTCATCACAGTGCTTCATAACGTTTGTCATCACAATGGTCCATGCCCGCGTCATCACAAGGCTCTGTGACCTTTGTAACCACAATGCTCCATGAACATTTCATCACAATTCTCTGTGACCCTTGTCATCACAATGCTCCATGCCTTTGTCAGAACAATGCTCCATGACCATTGTCATCACAATGTGCCACGTGTATTTCATCACAACTGTCCACAACCGTTTCATTGCTATGCTCCATAAACCTTGTAATCACTATGGTACATGCACTTCTCATCAAAATGCTCTCTCACCAGAGATAGCACAATGTTCCATCACTAGTCATCACAATACTCCCTCACCCCTGGAATCACAATGTTCCATGACCCTCTCATCACACTGCTACATCCCCTTATCATCAGAATGTTCCATGACCCCTGCCATCACAGTGTTCCATAACCCGTGTCATCAAAATGCTCCATGACCCTTTCCATCCCAAAGCTCCAAGACCCCTGACATCACAATGTTCTATAACCACTGCCATCAAAATATTCCTTTACACTTTTTATCAAATTGCTGCATCACCACGTCATCAAAATGCTCCCTGCCCTTCTCTTCACAATGCACCATGCCCTTGTCATCAAAATGCTACATGACTTGTCATCACAAAGCTCCATGACCCTTGGCATCACAATGCTCAATGTCATTGTAATCACAATGCTCCATGAACCATCTCATAACATTGCTCAATACCCTTGTCATCACAAAGCTCCATGACACCTGTCATCACAATGCTCGATGCCCTTCTCATCACAATGCTCCATGCCCTTGTCATTACAGTCCTGCATGACACATGTTTCACAGTGTTCCGTGCCCTTGTCATCACAATGCTCCATGCCCACTCTCATCACAATAATCCATGAAACATTTCAGACCAAAGTTCCATACCCTTCTCATCACAATGCTCCATTACCCCTGTCATAACAATGCACCATGACACCTGCCATCACAATATTCCACGGCCTAGTCATCACAAGGTTCCATGATACTTCTCATCACAATGCTCAAGACCCCTTATATCACAATGCTCAATGCCCTTGTCATCACAATGCTTCATGACTTGTCATCACAAAGATCCATGACCCTTGGCATCACAATGCTCCATGTCATTGTCATCACAATGCTCTATGAACGCTCTCATCACATTGCTCCATGCCCTTGTCTTCACATAGCTCCATGACACATGTCATCAGAATGCTCCATGGTCTTCTCATCACAATGCTCCATGCCCTTGCCATCACAATGCTCCATTACACCTGTCATAACAATGCTCCATGACCCCTGCCATCACGATGTTCCATGGACTTGTCATCACAAGGATCCATGACCATGCTCATCACAATGCTCCAAGAACACTGTAATCATAATGCTCTATGCCCCTTTTCATCTCAATGAACCATGAACCCTGTCATCACAATGCACCATGCCCATCATCATAATGCTTCATGCTATTGTCATAACAATGAAATCAAAATGTTCCATGACGTCTGTCATAACAATGCTCCAAACCCTTGTGATCACAATATTCCATAACACTTGTCATCAAAATGCCCCATGACGCTCGTCATCACAATTATCCATGGCCTTCTCATCACAATGCTCCATGACCTTCGTCATCACAATGCTCAATACACTTGTCATCAAACTGCTTCCTGACACTTGATGTCTGTATGCTCCTTGAACCCTGTCATGACAAGGCTCCATGCAATTTTCATCACAATGCTCCATACCCTTTTCATCACAATGCCCCAAGACCCCTGTAATCACAATGCTCCATGCCCTTGTCATCACAAAGCTCAATGACACATGACAACAGAGTGCTCCTTGGTCTTCTCCTCACAATGCTCCATGCCCTTGTCATCAAAATGTTCCAAGACCCCTGTAATCACAATGCTCCATGTCCCTGTTCATCAGTATGCTCCATGAGACTTGTCATCACAAGGCTCCATTGTTTTGTCATCACAATGCTCCAGGACATTGTCATCACAATGCTTCCCTACCTTTTCCTGAAAATTTTCAATGGCCCTTGTCATCATAATGCTCCAAGCCCTAATCATCACAATGCTCCATTATATTTGTTATCACAATCCTCCATTACATTTGGTATCACAATGCTCCATGCCATTGTCTTCGCAATGGACCATGACATATTTCATCACAATGCTCCCTGACAACTGTCTTCACAATACTCCATGACCTTATTATCAAAATGCTCCATGCCCTTGTCATTACAATGCACCATTCCCCCTCTCATCACAATAATCTATGAAAATTGTCAGACCAATGCTCCATGCCACTGTCATCCCAATGTTCCATGCCCTTGTCATCACAATGCTCCATGACCCATGTCATCACAATGCTCCATGACTCCACTCATCACAATGCTTCATAACGTATGTCATCACAATGGTCCATGCCCACGTCATCACAAGGCTCTGTGACGTTTGTAACCACAATGCTCCATGAACTTTTCATCACAATTCTCTGTGAAACTTGTCATCACAATGCGCCATTCCAAATGTCATTGCAATAATCCATGAAACTTATTAGACAAATGATCCATGCCCTTGTCATCACAATGCTCCATGCCCTTGTTATCACAATGCTCCATGACCCCTGTCATCACAGTGCTCCGTGACTCCAGTCATCACAATGCCTCATGACCTTTGTCATCACAATGGTCCATGCCCTCGTCATCAACAGTCTCTGTGACCTTTTTAACCACAATTCTCCATGAACTTTTTATCACAATGCTCTTTGACCCTTGTCATCACAATGCTCTATGCCTTTCTCAGCACAATGCTCCATGACCCTTGTCATCACAATGCTCCATGCGCTTGTCAGCCCAATGCTCCATGACACATGTCATCACAATGCACCATGCGCTTGTCATCACAGTGCTCCACAACATTGTCATCACAATGCTCCATAAAATTTGTCATCACAATGCTCCATGCACTTCTCATCAAAATGCTCTCTCACCACTGATATCACAATGCTACATCACTATTTGTCACAATACTCCCTCACCCCTGTCATCACAATTTTCCATGGCTCCTGTCATCACAATGCTACATGCACTTATCATCACAATGTTCGATGACCCCTGAAATCACAATGTTCCATAACACCTGTCATTAAAATGTTCCATGACACTTTTCATCAAATTGCTCCATGACCCTGTCATCAGAATGTGCCCTGCCCTTCTCATCACAATGCACAAAGCCATTGCCATCACAATGCTCCATGACTTTGTCATCACAAAGATCCATGACCCTTGGCATCACAATGCTCCATGTCATTGTCATCACAATGCTCCATGAACGCTCTCATCACATTGCTCCATGCTCTTGTCTTCACATAGCTCCATGACACATGTCATCAGAATGCTCCATGACAGGGGCTTCCTTTGTGCCGCAGTGGTTGAGAGTCCGCCTGCCGATGCAGGGGATACGGGTTCGTGCCCCGGTCTGGGAGGAGCACACATGCCCTGGAGCGGCTGGGCCTGTGAGCCATGGCCGCTGAGCCTGCGTGTCCGGAGCCTGTGCTCCTCAATGGGAGAGGCCACAACAGTGAGAGGCCCGTGTACCGCAAAAAAAAGAAAAAAAAATGCTCCCTGACACTTGTTGTCTGTATGCTCCTTGAACCCTGTCATGACAAGGCTCCATGCCGTTTTCATCACAATGATCCATGCCCTTTTCATCACAATGCTCCAAGACCCATGTAATCACAATGGTCCATGCCCTTGTCATCACAAATCTCAATGACGCATGCCATCAGAATGCTCCTTGGTCTTCTCCTCACAATGCTCCATGCCCTTGTCATCACAATGTTCCAAGACCCCTGTAATCACAATGCTCCATGCCCCTATTCATCAGTATGCTCCATGAGACTTGTCATCACAAGGCTCCATGGTTTTGTCATCACAATGCTCCAGGACCTTGTCATCACAATGCCTCACGGCCTTGTCATCAAAATTTTCAATGGCCCTTGTCATCATAATGCTCCAAGCCCTAATCATCACAATGCTCCATTATATTTGTCATCACAATCCTCCATTACATTTGGTATCACAATGCTCCATGCCATTGTCTTCGCAATGGACAATGACATATTTCATCAGAATGCTCCCTGACACCTGTCTTCACAATACTCCATGACCTTATTATCACAATGCTCCATGCCCTTGTCATTACAATGCACCATTTCCACTCTCATCACAATAATCTATGAAACTTGTCAGACCAATGCTCCATGCCACTCTCATCACAATGTTCCATTCCCTTGTCATCACAATGCTCCATGACCCCTGTCATCACAATTCTCCATGACTCCAGTCATCACAATGCTTCATAACGTTTTTCATCACAATGGTCCATCCCGCATCATCACAAGGCTCTGTGACCTTTGTAACCACAATGCTCCATGAACTTTACATCACAATTCTCTGTGAAATTTGTCAGCACAATGCTCCATGTCTTTGTCAGAACAATGCTCCATGACCACTGTCATCACAATGTGCCATGCGCATTTCATCACAACGATCCACAACCTTGTCATTGCAATGCTCCATTAACCTTGTAATCACAATGGTCCATGCACTTCTCATCAAAATGCTCTCTCACCAGAGATATCACAATGTTCCATCACTAGTCATCACAATACTCCCTCACCCTTGTAATCACAATATTCCATGACGCTGTCATCACAATGCTACATCCCCTTATAATCACAATGTTCCATGACCCCTGCCATCACAATGTTCCATAACCCCTGTCAACAAAATGCTCCATGACCCATTCCATCCCAAAGCTCCAAGACCCCTGACATCACAATGTTCTATAACCCCTGCCATCAAAATATTACATTACACTTTTTATCAAATTGCTGCATGACCCGGTCATCAAAATGCTCCCTGGCCTTCTCATCACAATGCACCATGCCCTTGTCATCAAAATGCTCCATGACATTTGTCATCACAAAGCTCCAAGACACTTGGAATCACAATGCTCCATGTCATTGTCATCACAATGCTCCATGATCCCTCTCATCACATTGCTCCATGCCTTTGTCATCACAAAGCTCCATGACACTTGTCATCACAATGCTCGATGCCCTTCTCATCACAATGCTCCATGCCCTTGTTATTACAGTCCTGCATGACCCATGTATCACAGTGTTCCGTGCCTTGGTCATCACAGTTTTCCCTGCCCACTCTCATCACAATAATCCATGAAACATTTCAGCCCAAAGTTCCATACCCTTTTCATAACAATGCTCCATTACCCCTGTCATAACAATGCACCATGACCTCTGCCACCACAATGTTCCACGGCCTAGTCATCACAAGGTTCCATGATACTTCTCATCACAATGCTCAAGACCCCTGAAATCACAATGCTCCATGCCCTTGTCATCACAATGCACCATGTCCACTGTCATCACAATAATCTATGAAACTTTTCAGACGAATGCTCCATGACCCTGTCATCACAATGCTCCATGCCCTTGTCATCACAAAGCTCCATTACGCATGTGATCAGAATGTTCCATGGCCTTCACATCACAATGCTCCATACCTTAGTCATCATAATGCTCTAAGACCCCTGTAAACACAATGCTCCATGCACCTTTTCATCTCAATGCTCCATGAACCCTGTCATCACAATGCACCATGCCCATCATCATAATGCTTCAGGCTATTGTCATCACAATAAAATCAATATTCTCCATGACCTCTGTCATCATAATTCTCCAAATCCTTGTGATCACAATGTTCCATAACACGTATCATCACAACACCCCATAACGCACATCATCACAATTATCCATGGACTTCTCATCACAATGCTCCATGATCTTTGTCATCACAATGCTCAATACACTTGTCATCACAATGCTCCCTGACACTTGTCGTCAGTATGCTCCTTGAACCCTGTCATGACAAGGATCCATGCCTTTTTCATCACAATAATCCATGCCCATTTCATCACAATGCTCCAAGATCCCTGTAATCACAATGCTCCAAGGCCTTGTCATCATAATGCTCCAAGACCCCTGTAATCACAATGCTCCATGCCCCTTTCATCAGAATACTCCATGAGACTTGTCATCACACGTCTCCATGGTCTTCTCATCACAATGCTCCACGACCTTGTCATCACCATGCTCCGTTCCGTTGTCATCACAATGCTCCATGGCCCCTGTCATCACAATAATACATGAATATTTTCAGCCCAATGCTCCACGACTTTCTCATCACAATGCTCCATGGCCAATATCATCACAATGCCCCATGACCACTGTCATCACAACACTCCATGACAGCTGACAACACAATGATCCGGGACTCTTGTCATCACAATGCTCCATTCCCTAGTCATCACAATGCTCCATGACCCCTGTCATCACAACACTTTATGAACAATTTCAGCCAAGTGCTCCATGACCCATGTCATCACAATGATCCATGCCCTTGTCATCCCAATGCTCCATGACCCATGTATTCACAATGCTCTGTGACGCTTGTCATCACTGTGCTCCATGACACATGTCATCACAATGCTCCATGCCCTTGTCATCACACAGCTCCGTGACATTTGTCATCACAATGCTCGATGCCCTTCTCATCATAATGCTCCATGTCCTTGTCATTACAATCCTCCATGACCCATGTATCACAGTGTACCGTGCCCTTGTCATCACAATGCTCCATGGCCACTCTCATCACAATAATCCATGAAATATTTCAGACCAATGCTCAATGCCCTTCTCATCACAATGCTCCATTACCTCTGTCAACAATGCTCCATGACCCCTGCCATCACAATGTTCCACGGCCATGTGATCACAAGGCTCCATGACCATTGTCATCACAATGTTCCAAGACCCATGTAATCGCAATGCTCCATGCCATTGTCATCACAAAGCTCCATGACACATGTCATCAGAATGTTCCATGGCCTTCTCCTCACAATGCTCCATGCCCTTGTCATCACAATGCTCCATACCCTCGTAATCACAATGCTCCATGCCCCTTTTCATCAGAATGCTCCATGAGACTTGTCATCACAAGTCTCCATGGTCATCTCATCACAATGCTCCAAGACCTTGTCATCACCATGCTCCATTCCCTGGTCATCACAATGCTCCATAACCCCTGTCATCACAAGTCTCCATGACACTTCTCATCACAATGCTCCAAGACCCCTGTAATCACAATGCTCCATGCCCCTTTTCATCACAATGCTCCACGATCCCTTTCATCACAATGAACCATGCCCATCATCATAATTCTTCAGGCTATTGTCATCACAATGAAATCAAAATGCTCCATGACCTCTGTCATGACAATGCTCCAAACCATGGTGATCACAATGTTGCATAACACTTATCATCACAAAACCCCATGACGCTAATCATCACTATTATCCATGGTCTTCTCATCACAAGGCTCCATGACTTTGTCATCACAATTCTCAATACTCTTTTCATCAAAATACTCCCTGACACTTGTCGTCAGTATGCTCCATGAACTCTTTCATGACAAGGCTCCATGCCATTTTCATCACATTGATCCATGCGCTTTACATCACAGTGCCCCAAGAACCCTGTAATCATAATGCTCCTTGCCCTTGTCATCACAAAGCTCCATGATGCATATCATCAGAATGTTCCATGCACTTCTCATCACAATGCTCCATACCGTTGTCATCACAATGCTCCAAGACCCCTGTAATCACAATGCTCCATGCCCCTTTTCATCTCAATGCTTCATGAAACCTGTCATCACAATGAAGCATGCCCATCATCATAATGCTTCAGGCTATTGTCATCACAATTAAATCAATATTCTCCATGACCTCTGTGATCATAATGCTACAAACCCTTGTGATCACAATGTTGCATAACACTTATCATCACAAAGCTCCATGACACTTGTCATCACAATGCTCGATGCCCTTCTAATCACAATGCTCCATGCCCTTGTCATTACAGTCCTGCATGACCCATGTATCACAGTGTTCCGAGCCCTTGTCATCACAATGCTCCATGCCCACTCTCATCACAATAATCCAAGAAACATTTCAGACCAAAGTTCCTACCCTTCTCAGCACAATGCTCCATTACCCCTGTCATAACAATGCACCATGACCCCTGCCATCACAATGTTCCACGGCCTAGTCATCACAAGGTTCCATGACACTTCTCATCACAATGCTCAAGACCCCTGAAATCACAATGCTACATTCCCTTGTCATCACAAAGCTCCATGACGCATGTCATCAGAATGTTCCATGGCCTTCTCATCACAATGCTCCATACCCTTGTCATCACAATGCTCCAAGACCCCTGTAATCACAATGCTCCATGCCCCTTTTCATCTCAATGCTTCATGAACCTAGTCATCACAATGAACCATGCCCATCATCATAAAGCTTCAGGCTATTGTCACAACAATTAAATCAATATTCTCCATGACCTCTGTGATCATAATGCTCCAAACCCTTGTGATCACAATGTTGCATAACACTTATCATCACAACACCCCATGACGCTCATCATCTCAATTATCCATGGTCTTCTCATCACAATGCTCCATGAACTTTGTCATCACAATGCTCAATACACTTGTCATCACAATGCTCCCTGACCCTTGTCATCAGTATGCTCCTTGAACCCTGTCATGACAAGGCTCCATGCCTTTTTCATCACAATGATCCATGACCTTTTCATCGCAATCCTCCAAGATCCCTGTAATCACAATGCTCCATGCCCTTGTCATCACAAAACTCCATGACGCATGTCATCAGAATGCTCCATGGCATTCTCATCACAATGCCCCATGCCCTTGTCATCACAATGCTCCAAGACCCCTGTAATCACAATGCTCTATGCCCCTTTTCTTCAGAATGCTCCATGAGACTTGTCATGACAAGTCTCCATGGTCATCTCATCACAATGCTCCAGGACCTTGTCATCACCATGCTCCATTCCCTTGTCATCACAATGCTCCATGACCCCTGTCATCACAATAATCCATGAACATTTTCAGCCCAATGCTCCACGACGTTCTCATCACAATGCCCCATGGCCAATATCATCACAATGCTCCATGACCACTGTCATCACAACACTCCATGACACCTGACAACACAATGATCCGGGAGTCTTCTCATCACAATGCTCCATTCCCTATTCATCACAATGCTCCATGACACCTGTCATCACAACACTCCATGAACATTTTCAGCCCAGTGCTCCATGACACTTGTCATCAAAATGATCCATGCCCTTGTCATCCCAATGCTCCATGACCCTTGTATTTACAATGCTCCGTGAAGCTTGTCATCACAGTGCTCCATGACACATGTCATCACAATGCTCCATGCATTTGTCAGCAAAATGCTACAAGACCTTGTCATTACAGTCCTCTATGCGCTTGTCATCACAATACTCCATTTCCATTGTCATCACAATATTCCATGATCCTTGGGATCACATTGCTTCATGCCCTTGTCATCACAATGCTCCATGCTCCTTGAAATCAAAATGATCCATGACCTCTGTCATGACAATGCTCCAAACCCTTGTGATCACAATGTTCCATAACACTTGTCATCACAACGCTACATTATGCCTGTCATCACAATCCTCCATGCCCTTTTCATTACAAAGCTCCATGAACTTTGTCATCACAATTCTCAATACAATTGTCATCACAATGCTCCCTGACAATTGTCATCAGAATGCTCCTTGAACCCTGTCACAAAAAGGCTTCATGCCTTTTTCATCACAATGCCCATTCCATTTTCATCACAATACTCCATGCCATTGTCATCAAAATACTCCACAAGCTTGTCATCAGAATGCTCCATGACCCTTGTCATCACAATTCTCCATGCACTTGTGAGCACAATGCTCCCTGAAACTTGTCACCACAATGCTCCAAGCCATTGTCATTACAATGCTCCATTACCTTTGTCATAAGAATCCTACATGACAATTGGCATCACAATGCTCCATGCCATCGTCATCACAATGGGCCATTACATATGTCATCACAATGATCCGTGACACCTGACTTCACAATACTGCATGACCTGGTCATCAGAATGCTCCATGCCCTTGTCATCACAATGCGACATTACAACTGTCATCGCAATAATCCATGAAAATTATTAGACCAATGTTCCATGCCCTTGTCATCACAATGCTCCATGCCCTTGTTATCACAATGCTCCATGACCCCTGTCATCACAATGCTCCGTGACTCCAGTCATCACAGTGCTTCATGACCTTTGTCATCACAATGGTCCATGCCCTCGTCATCAACAGTCTCTGTGACCTTTTTTACCACAATGCTCCATGAACTTTTCATCACAATGCTCTTTGACCCTTTTCATCACAATGCTCTATGCCTTTCTCTGCACAATGCTCCATGACCCTTGTCATCACAATGCTCCATGCGCTTGTCAGCACAATGATCCTTGACACATGTCATTACAATGCACCATGCGCTTGTCATCACAGTGCTCCACAATCTTGTCATCACAATTCCCCATAAAATTTGTCATCACAATGCTCCGTGACTCCAGTCATCACAGTGCTTCATAACGTTTGTCATCACAATGGTCCATGCCCGCGTCATCACAAGGCTCTGTGACCTTTGTAACCACAATGCTCCATGAACATTTCATCACAATTCTCTGTGACCCTTGTCATCACAATGCTCCATGCCTTTGTCAGAACAATGCTCCATGACCATTGTCATCACAATGTGCCACGTGTATTTCATCACAACTGTCCACAACCGTTTCATTGCTATGCTCCATAAACCTTGTAATCACTATGGTACATGCACTTCTCATCAAAATGCTCTCTCACCAGAGATAGCACAATGTTCCATCACTAGTCATCACAATACTCCCTCACCCCTGGAATCACAATGTTCCATGACCCTCTCATCACACTGCTACATCCCCTTATCATCAGAATGTTCCATGACCCCTGCCATCACAGTGTTCCATAACCCGTGTCATCAAAATGCTCCATGACCCTTTCCATCCCAAAGCTCCAAGACCCCTGACATCACAATGTTCTATAACCACTGCCATCAAAATATTCCTTTACACTTTTTATCAAATTGCTGCATCACCACGTCATCAAAATGCTCCCTGCCCTTCTCTTCACAATGCACCATGCCCTTGTCATCAAAATGCTACATGACTTGTCATCACAAAGCTCCATGACCCTTGGCATCACAATGCTCAATGTCATTGTAATCACAATGCTCCATGAACCATCTCATAACATTGCTCAATACCCTTGTCATCACAAAGCTCCATGACACCTGTCATCACAATGCTCGATGCCCTTCTCATCACAATGCTCCATGCCCTTGTCATTACAGTCCTGCATGACACATGTTTCACAGTGTTCCGTGCCCTTGTCATCACAATGCTCCATGCCCACTCTCATCACAATAATCCATGAAACATTTCAGACCAAAGTTCCATACCCTTCTCATCACAATGCTCCATTACCCCTGTCATAACAATGCACCATGACACCTGCCATCACAATATTCCAAGGCCTAGTCATCACAAGGTTCCATGATACTTCTCATCACAATGCTCAAGACCCCTTATATCACAATGCTCAATGCCCTTGTCATCACAATGCTTCATGACTTGTCATCACAAAGATCCATGACCCTTGGCATCACAATGCTCCATGTCATTGTCATCACAATGCTCTATGAACGCTCTCATCACATTGCTCCATGCCCTTGTCTTCACATAGCTCCATGACACATGTCATCAGAATGCTCCATGGTCTTCTCATCACAATGCTCCATGCCCTTGCCATCACAATGCTCCATTACACCTGTCATAACAATGCTCCATGACCCCTGCCATCACGATGTTCCATGGACTTGTCATCACAAGGATCCATGACCATGCTCATCACAATGCTCCAAGAACACTGTAATCATAATGCTCTATGCCCCTTTTCATCTCAATGAACCATGAACCCTGTCATCACAATGCACCATGCCCATCATCATAATGCTTCATGCTATTGTCATAACAATGAAATCAAAATGTTCCATGACGTCTGTCATAACAATGCTCCAAACCCTTGTGATCACAATATTCCATAACACTTGTCATCAAAATGCCCCATGACGCTCGTCATCACAATTATCCATGGCCTTCTCATCACAATGCTCCATGACCTTCGTCATCACAATGCTCAATACACTTGTCATCAAACTGCTTCCTGACACTTGATGTCTGTATGCTCCTTGAACCCTGTCATGACAAGGCTCCATGCAATTTTCATCACAATGCTCCATACCCTTTTCATCACAATGCCCCAAGACCCCTGTAATCACAATGCTCCATGCCCTTGTCATCACAAAGCTCAATGACACATGACAACAGAGTGCTCCTTGGTCTTCTCCTCACAATGCTCCATGCCCTTGTCATCAAAATGTTCCAAGACCCCTGTAATCACAATGCTCCATGTCCCTGTTCATCAGTATGCTCCATGAGACTTGTCATCACAAGGCTCCATTGTTTTGTCATCACAATGCTCCAGGACATTGTCATCACAATGCTTCCCTACCTTTTCCTGAAAATTTTCAATGGCCCTTGTCATCATAATGCTCCAAGCCCTAATCATCACAATGCTCCATTATATTTGTTATCACAATCCTCCATTACATTTGGTATCACAATGCTCCATGCCATTGTCTTCGCAATGGACCATGACATATTTCATCACAATGCTCCCTGACAACTGTCTTCACAATACTCCATGACCTTATTATCAAAATGCTCCATGCCCTTGTCATTACAATGCACCATTCCCCCTCTCATCACAATAATCTATGAAAATTGTCAGACCAATGCTCCATGCCACTGTCATCCCAATGTTCCATGCCCTTGTCATCACAATGCTCCATGACCCATGTCATCACAATGCTCCATGACTCCACTCATCACAATGCTTCATAACGTATGTCATCACAATGGTCCATGCCCACGTCATCACAAGGCTCTGTGACGTTTGTAACCACAATGCTCCATGAACTTTTCATCACAATTCTCTGTGAAACTTGTCATCACAATGCACCATTCCAAATGTCATTGCAATAATCCATGAAACTTATTAGACAAATGATCCATGCCCTTGTCATCACAATGCTCCATGCCCTTGTTATCACAATGCTCCATGACCCCTGTCATCACAGTGCTCCGTGACTCCAGTCATCACAATGCCTCATGACCTTTGTCATCACAATGGTCCATGCCCTCGTCATCAACAGTCTCTGTGACCTTTTTAACCACAATTCTCCATGAACTTTTTATCACAATGCTCTTTGACCCTTGTCATCACAATGCTCTATGCCTTTCTCAGCACAATGCTCCATGACCCTTGTCATCACAATGCTCCATGCGCTTGTCAGCCCAATGCTCCATGACACATGTCATCACAATGCACCATGCGCTTGTCATCACAGTGCTCCACAACATTGTCATCACAATGCTCCATAAAATTTGTCATCACAATGCTCCATGCACTTCTCATCAAAATGCTCTCTCACCACTGATATCACAATGCTACATCACTATTTGTCACAATACTCCCTCACCCCTGTCATCACAATTTTCCATGGCTCCTGTCATCACAATGCTACATGCACTTATCATCACAATGTTCGATGACCCCTGAAATCACAATGTTCCATAACACCTGGCATTAAAATGTTCCATGACACTTTTCATCAAATTGCTCCATGACCCTGTCATCAGAATGTGCCCTGCCCTTCTCATCACAATGCACAAAGCCATTGCCATCACAATGCTCCATGACTTTGTCATCACAAAGATCCATGACCCTTGGCATCACAATGCTCCATGTCATTGTCATCACAATGCTCCATGAACGCTCTCATCACATTGCTCCATGCCCTTGTCTTCACATAGCTCCATGACACATGTCATCAGAATGCTCCATGACAGGGGCTTCCTTTGTGCCGCAGTGGTTGAGAGTCCGCCTGCCGATGCAGGGGATACGGGTTCGTGCCCCGGTCTGGGAGGAGCACACATGCCCTGGAGCGGCTGGGCCTGTGAGCCATGGCCGCTGAGCCTGCGTGTCCGGAGCCTGTGCTCCTCAATGGGAGAGGCCACAACAGTGAGAGGCCCGTGTACCGCAAAAAAAAGAAAAAAAAATGCTCCCTGACACTTGTTGTCTGTATGCTCCTTGAACCCTGTCATGACAAGGCTCCATGCCGTTTTCATCACAATGATCCATGCCCTTTTCATCACAATGCTCCAAGACCCATGTAATCACAATGGTCCATGCCCTTGTCATCACAAATCTCAATGACGCATGCCATCAGAATGCTCCTTGGTCTTCTCCTCACAATGCTCCATGCCCTTGTCATCACAATGTTCCAAGACCCCTGTAATCACAATGCTCCATGCCCCTATTCATCAGTATGCTCCATGAGACTTGTCATCACAAGGCTCCATGGTTTTGTCATCACAATGCTCCAGGACCTTGTCATCACAATGCCTCACGGCCTTGTCATCAAAATTTTCAATGGCCCTTGTCATCATAATGCTCCAAGCCCTAATCATCACAATGCTCCATTATATTTGTCATCACAATCCTCCATTACATTTGGTATCACAATGCTCCATGCCATTGTCTTCGCAATGGACAATGACATATTTCATCAGAATGCTCCCTGACACCTGTCTTCACAATACTCCATGACCTTATTATCACAATGCTCCATGCCCTTGTCATTACAATGCACCATTTCCACTCTCATCACAATAATCTATGAAACTTGTCAGACCAATGCTCCATGCCACTCTCATCACAATGTTCCATTCCCTTGTCATCACAATGCTCCATGACCCCTGTCATCACAATTCTCCATGACTCCAGTCATCACAATGCTTCATAACGTTTTTCATCACAATGGTCCATCCCGCATCATCACAAGGCTCTGTGACCTTTGTAACCACAATGCTCCATGAACTTTACATCACAATTCTCTGTGAAATTTGTCAGCACAATGCTCCATGTCTTTGTCAGAACAATGCTCCATGACCACTGTCATCACAATGTGCCATGCGCATTTCATCACAACGATCCACAACCTTGTCATTGCAATGCTCCATTAACCTTGTAATCACAATGGTCCATGCACTTCTCATCAAAATGCTCTCTCACCAGAGATATCACAATGTTCCATCACTAGTCATCACAATACTCCCTCACCCTTGTAATCACAATATTCCATGACGCTGTCATCACAATGCTACATCCCCTTATAATCACAATGTTCCATGACCCCTGCCATCACAATGTTCCATAACCCCTGTCAACAAAATGCTCCATGACCCATTCCATCCCAAAGCTCCAAGACCCCTGACATCACAATGTTCTATAACCCCTGCCATCAAAATATTACATTACACTTTTTATCAAATTGCTGCATGACCCGGTCATCAAAATGCTCCCTGGCCTTCTCATCACAATGCACCATGCCCTTGTCATCAAAATGCTCCATGACATTTGTCATCACAAAGCTCCAAGACACTTGGAATCACAATGCTCCATGTCATTGTCATCACAATGCTCCATGATCCCTCTCATCACATTGCTCCATGCCTTTGTCATCACAAAGCTCCATGACACTTGTCATCACAATGCTCGATGCCCTTCTCATCACAATGCTCCATGCCCTTGTTATTACAGTCCTGCATGACCCATGTATCACAGTGTTCCGTGCCTTGGTCATCACAGTTTTCCCTGCCCACTCTCATCACAATAATCCATGAAACATTTCAGCCCAAAGTTCCATACCCTTTTCATAACAATGCTCCATTACCCCTGTCATAACAATGCACCATGACCTCTGCCACCACAATGTTCCACGGCCTAGTCATCACAAGGTTCCATGATACTTCTCATCACAATGCTCAAGACCCCTGAAATCACAATGCTCCATGCCCTTGTCATCACAATGCACCATGTCCACTGTCATCACAATAATCTATGAAACTTTTCAGACGAATGCTCCATGACCCTGTCATCACAATGCTCCATGCCCTTGTCATCACAAAGCTCCATTACGCATGTGATCAGAATGTTCCATGGCCTTCACATCACAATGCTCCATACCTTAGTCATCATAATGCTCTAAGACCCCTGTAAACACAATGCTCCATGCACCTTTTCATCTCAATGCTCCATGAACCCTGTCATCACAATGCACCATGCCCATCATCATAATGCTTCAGGCTATTGTCATCACAATAAAATCAATATTCTCCATGACCTCTGTCATCATAATTCTCCAAATCCTTGTGATCACAATGTTCCATAACACGTATCATCACAACACCCCATAACGCACATCATCACAATTATCCATGGACTTCTCATCACAATGCTCCATGATCTTTGTCATCACAATGCTCAATACACTTGTCATCACAATGCTCCCTGACACTTGTCGTCAGTATGCTCCTTGAACCCTGTCATGACAAGGATCCATGCCTTTTTCATCACAATAATCCATGCCCATTTCATCACAATGCTCCAAGATCCCTGTAATCACAATGCTCCAAGGCCTTGTCATCATAATGCTCCAAGACCCCTGTAATCACAATGCTCCATGCCCCTTTCATCAGAATACTCCATGAGACTTGTCATCACACGTCTCCATGGTCTTCTCATCACAATGCTCCACGACCTTGTCATCACCATGCTCCGTTCCGTTGTCATCACAATGCTCCATGGCCCCTGTCATCACAATAATACATGAATATTTTCAGCCCAATGCTCCACGACTTTCTCATCACAATGCTCCATGGCCAATATCATCACAATGCCCCATGACCACTGTCATCACAACACTCCATGACAGCTGACAACACAATGATCCGGGACTCTTGTCATCACAATGCTCCATTCCCTAGTCATCACAATGCTCCATGACCCCTGTCATCACAACACTTTATGAACAATTTCAGCCAAGTGCTCCATGACCCATGTCATCACAATGATCCATGCCCTTGTCATCCCAATGCTCCATGACCCATGTATTCACAATGCTCTGTGACGCTTGTCATCACTGTGCTCCATGACACATGTCATCACAATGCTCCATGCCCTTGTCATCACACAGCTCCGTGACATTTGTCATCACAATGCTCGATGCCCTTCTCATCATAATGCTCCATGTCCTTGTCATTACAATCCTCCATGACCCATGTATCACAGTGTACCGTGCCCTTGTCATCACAATGCTCCATGGCCACTCTCATCACAATAATCCATGAAATATTTCAGACCAATGCTCAATGCCCTTCTCATCACAATGCTCCATTACCTCTGTCAACAATGCTCCATGACCCCTGCCATCACAATGTTCCACGGCCATGTGATCACAAGGCTCCATGACCATTGTCATCACAATGTTCCAAGACCCATGTAATCGCAATGCTCCATGCCATTGTCATCACAAAGCTCCATGACACATGTCATCAGAATGTTCCATGGCCTTCTCCTCACAATGCTCCATGCCCTTGTCATCACAATGCTCCATACCCTCGTAATCACAATGCTCCATGCCCCTTTTCATCAGAATGCTCCATGAGACTTGTCATCACAAGTCTCCATGGTCATCTCATCACAATGCTCCAAGACCTTGTCATCACCATGCTCCATTCCCTGGTCATCACAATGCTCCATAACCCCTGTCATCACAAGTCTCCATGACACTTCTCATCACAATGCTCCAAGACCCCTGTAATCACAATGCTCCATGCCCCTTTTCATCACAATGCTCCACGATCCCTTTCATCACAATGAACCATGCCCATCATCATAATTCTTCAGGCTATTGTCATCACAATGAAATCAAAATGCTCCATGACCTCTGTCATGACAATGCTCCAAACCATGGTGATCACAATGTTGCATAACACTTATCATCACAAAACCCCATGACGCTAATCATCACTATTATCCATGGTCTTCTCATCACAAGGCTCCATGACTTTGTCATCACAATTCTCAATACTCTTTTCATCAAATTACTCCCTGACACTTGTCGTCAGTATGCTCCATGAACTCTTTCATGACAAGGCTCCATGCCATTTTCATCACATTGATCCATGCGCTTTACATCACAGTGCCCCAAGAACCCTGTAATCATAATGCTCCTTGCCCTTGTCATCACAAAGCTCCATGATGCATATCATCAGAATGTTCCATGCACTTCTCATCACAATGCTCCATACCGTTGTCATCACAATGCTCCAAGACCCCTGTAATCACAATGCTCCATGCCCCTTTTCATCTCAATGCTTCATGAAACCTGTCATCACAATGAAGCATGCCCATCATCATAATGCTTCAGGCTATTGTCATCACAATTAAATCAATATTCTCCATGACCTCTGTGATCATAATGCTACAAACCCTTGTGATCACAATGTTGCATAACACTTATCATCACAAAGCTCCATGACACTTGTCATCACAATGCTCGATGCCCTTCTAATCACAATGCTCCATGCCCTTGTCATTACAGTCCTGCATGACCCATGTATCACAGTGTTCCGAGCCCTTGTCATCACAATGCTCCATGCCCACTCTCATCACAATAATCCAAGAAACATTTCAGACCAAAGTTCCTACCCTTCTCAGCACAATGCTCCATTACCCCTGTCATAACAATGCACCATGACCCCTGCCATCACAATGTTCCACGGCCTAGTCATCACAAGGTTCCATGACACTTCTCATCACAATGCTCAAGACCCCTGAAATCACAATGCTACATTCCCTTGTCATCACAAAGCTCCATGACGCATGTCATCAGAATGTTCCATGGCCTTCTCATCACAATGCTCCATACCCTTGTCATCACAATGCTCCAAGACCCCTGTAATCACAATGCTCCATGCCCCTTTTCATCTCAATGCTTCATGAACCTAGTCATCACAATGAACCATGCCCATCATCATAAAGCTTCAGGCTATTGTCACAACAATTAAATCAATATTCTCCATGACCTCTGTGATCATAATGCTCCAAACCCTTGTGATCACAATGTTGCATAACACTTATCATCACAACACCCCATGACGCTCATCATCTCAATTATCCATGGTCTTCTCATCACAATGCTCCATGAACTTTGTCATCACAATGCTCATTACACTTGTCATCACAATGCTCCCTGACCCTTGTCATCAGTATGCTCCTTGAACCCTGTCATGACAAGGCTCCATGCCTTTTTCATCACAATGATCCATGACCTTTTCATCGCAATCCTCCAAGATCCCTGTAATCACAATGCTCCATGCCCTTGTCATCACAAAACTCCATGACGCATGTCATCAGAATGCTCCATGGCATTCTCAACACAATGTCCCATGCCCTTGTCATCACAATGCTCCAAGACCCCTGTAATCACAATGCTCTATGCCCCTTTTCTTCAGAATGCTCCATGAGACTTGTCATGACAAGTCTCCATGGTCATCTCATCACAATGCTCCAGGACCTTGTCATCACCATGCTCCATTCCCTTGTCATCACAATGCTCCATGACCCCTGTCATCACAATAATCCATGAACATTTTCAGCCCAATGCTCCACGACGTTCTCATCACAATGCCCCATGGCCAATATCATCACAATGCTCCATGACCACTGTCATCACAACACTCCATGACACCTGACAACACAATGATCCGGGAGTCTTCTCATCACAATGCTCCATTCCCTATTCATCACAATGCTCCATGACCCCTGTCATCACAACACTCCATGAACATTTTCAGCCCAGTGCTCCATGACACTTGTCATCAAAATGATCCATGCCCTTGTCATCCCAATGCTCCATGACCCTTGTATTTACAATGCTCCGTGAAGCTTGTCATCACAGTGCTCCATGACACATGTCATCACAATGCTCCATGCATTTGTCAGCAAAATGCTACAAGACCTTGTCATTACAGTCCTCTATGCGCTTGTCATCACAATACTCCATTTCCATTGTCATCACAATATTCCATGATCCTTGGGATCACATTGCTTCATGCCCTTGTCATCACAATGCTCCATGCTCCTTGAAATCAAAATGATCCATGACCTCTGTCATGACAATGCTCCAAACCCTTGTGATCACAATGTTCCATAACACTTGTCATCACAACGCTACATTATGCCTGTCATCACAATCCTCCATGCCCTTTTCATTACAAAGCTCCATGAACTTTGTCATCACAATTCTCAATACAATTGTCATCACAATGCTCCCTGACAATTGTCATCAGAATGCTCCTTGAACCCTGTCACAAAAAGGCTTCATGCCTTTTTCATCACAATGCCCATTCCATTTTCATCACAATACTCCATGCCATTGTCATCAAAATACTCCACAAGCTTGTCATCAGAATGCTCCATGACCCTTGTCATCACAATTCTCCATGCACTTGTGAGCACAATGCTCCCTGAAACTTGTCACCACAATGCTCCAAGCCATTGTCATTACAATGCTCCATTACCTTTGTCATAAGAATCCTACATGACAATTGGCATCACAATGCTCCATGCCATCGTCATCACAATGGGCCATTACATATGTCATCACAATGATCCGTGACACCTGACTTCACAATACTGCATGACCTGGTCATCAGAATGCTCCATGCCCTTGTCATCACAATGCGACATTACAACTGTCATCGCAATAATCCATGAAAATTATTAGACCAATGTTCCATGCCCTTGTCATCACAATGCTCCATGCCCTTGTTATCACAATGCTCCATGACCCCTGTCATCACAATGCTCCGTGACTCCAGTCATCACAGTGCTTCATGACCTTTGTCATCACAATGGTCCATGCCCTCGTCATCAACAGTCTCTGTGACCTTTTTTACCACAATGCTCCATGAACTTTTCATCACAATGCTCTTTGACCCTTTTCATCACAATGCTCTATGCCTTTCTCTGCACAATGCTCCATGACCCTTGTCATCACAATGCTCCATGCGCTTGTCAGCACAATGATCCTTGACACATGTCATTACAATGCACCATGCGCTTGTCATCACAGTGCTCCACAATCTTGTCATCACAATTCCCCATAAAATTTGTCATCACAATGCTCCGTGACTCCAGTCATCACAGTGCTTCATAACGTTTGTCATCACAATGGTCCATGCCCGCGTCATCACAAGTCTCTGTGACCTTTGTAACCACAATGCTCCATGAACATTTCATCACAATTCTCTGTGACCCTTGTCATCACAATGCTCCATGCCTTTGTCAGAACAATGCTCCATGACCATTGTCATCACAATGTGCCACGTGTATTTCATCACAACTGTCCACAACCGTTTCATTGCTATGCTCCATAAACCTTGTAATCACTATGGTACATGCACTTCTCATCAAAATGCTCTCTCACCAGAGATAGCACAATGTTCCATCACTAGTCATCACAATACTCCCTCACCCCTGGAATCACAATGTTCCATGACCCTCTCATCACACTGCTACATCCCCTTATCATCAGAATGTTCCATGACCCCTGCCATCACAGTGTTCCATAACCCGTGTCATCAAAATGCTCCATGACCCTTTCCATCCCAAAGCTCCAAGACCCCTGACATCACAATGTTCTATAACCACTGCCATCAAAATATTCCTTTACACTTTTTATCAAATTGCTGCATCACCACGTCATCAAAATGCTCCCTGCCCTTCTCTTCACAATGCACCATGCCCTTGTCATCAAAATGCTACATGACTTGTCATCACAAAGCTCCATGACCCTTGGCATCACAATGCTCAATGTCATTGTAATCACAATGCTCCATGAACCATCTCATAACATTGCTCAATACCCTTGTCATCACAAAGCTCCATGACACCTGTCATCACAATGCTCGATGCCCTTCTCATCACAATGCTCCATGCTCTTGTCATTACAGTCCTGCATGACACATGTTTCACAGTGTTCCGTGCCCTTGTCATCACAATGCTCCATGCCCACTCTCATCACAATAATCCATGAAACATTTCAGACCAAAGTTCCATACCCTTCTCATCACAATGCTCCATTACCCCTGTCATAACAATGCACCATGACACCTGCCATCACAATATTCCACGGCCTAGTCATCACAAGGTTCCATGATACTTCTCATCACAATGCTCAAGACCCCTGATATCACAATGCTCAATGCCCTTGTCATCACAATGCTTCATGACTTGTCATCACAAAGATCCATGACCCTTGGCATCACAATGCTCCATGTCATTGTCATCACAATGCTCTATGAACGCTCTCATCACATTGCTCCATGCCCTTGTCTTCACATAGCTCCATGACACATGTCATCAGAATGCTCCATGGTCTTCTCATCACAATGCTCCATGCCCTTGCCATCACAATGCTCCATTACACCTGTCATAACAATGCTCCATGACCCCTGCCATCACGATGTTCCATGGACTTGTCATCACAAGGATCCATGACCATGCTCATCACAATGCTCCAAGAACACTGTAATCATAATGCTCTATGCCCCTTTTCATCTCAATGAACCATGAACCCTGTCATCACAATGCACCATGCCCATCATCATAATGCTTCATGCTATTGTCATAACAATGAAATCAAAATGTTCCATGACGTCTGTCATAACAATGCTCCAAACCCTTGTGATCACAATATTCCATAACACTTGTCATCAAAATGCCCCATGACGCTCGTCATCACAATTATCCATGGCCTTCTCATCACAATGCTCCATGACCTTCGTCATCACAATGCTCAATACACTTGTCATCAAACTGCTTCCTGACACTTGATGTCTGTATGCTCCTTGAACCCTGTCATGACAAGGCTCCATGCCATTTTCATCACAATGCTCCATACCCTTTTCATCACAATGCCCCAAGACCCCTGTAATCACAATGCTCCATGCCCTTGTCATCACAAAGCTCAATGACACATGACATCAGAGTGCTCCTTGGTCTTCTCCTCACAATGCTCCATGCCCTTGTCATCAAAATGTTCCAAGACCCCTGTAATCACAATGCTCCATATCCCTGTTCATCAGTATGCTCCATGAGACTTGTCATCACAAGGCTCCATTGTTTTGTCATCACAATGCTCCAGGACATTGTCATCACAATGCTTCCCTACCTTTTCCTGAAAATTTTCAATGGCCCTTGTCATCATAATGCTCCAAGCCCTAATCATCACAATGCTCCATTATATTTGTTATCACAATCCTCCATTACATTTGGTATCACAATGCTCCATGCCATTGTCTTCGCAATGGACCATGACATATTTCATCACAATGCTCCCTGACAACTGTCTTCACAATACTCCATGACCTTATTATCAAAATGCTCCATGCCCTTGTCATTACAATGCACCATTCCCCCTCTCATCACAATAATCTATGAAAATTGTCAGACCAATGCTCCATGCCACTGTCATCCCAATGTTCCATGCCCTTGTCATCACAATGCTCCATGACCCATGTCATCACAATGCTCCATGACTCCACTCATCACAATGCTTCATAACGTATGTCATCACAATGGTCCATGCCCACGTCATCACAAGGCTCTGTGACGTTTGTAACCACAATGCTCCATGAACTTTTCATCACAATTCTCTGTGAAACTTGTCATCACAATGCGCCATTCCAAATGTCATTGCAATAATCCATGAAACTTATTAGACAAATGATCCATGCCCTTGTCATCACAATGCTCCATGCCCTTGTTATCACAATGCTCCATGACCCCTGTCATCACAGTGCTCCGTGACTCCAGTCATCACAATGCCTCATGACCTTTGTCATCACAATGGTCCATGCCCTCGTCATCAACAGTCTCTGTGACCTTTTTAACCACAATTCTCCATGAAGTTTTTATCACAATGCTCTTTGACCCTTGTCATCACAATGCTCTATGCCTTTCTCAGCACAATGCTCCATGACCCTTGTCATCACAATGCTCCATGCGCTTGTCAGCCCAATGCTCCATGACACATGTCATCACAATGCACCATGCGCTTGTCATCACAGTGCTCCACAACATTGTCATCACAATGCTCCATAAAATTTGTCATCACAATGCTCCATGCACTTCTCATCAAAATGCTCTCTCACCACTGATATCACAATGCTACATCACTATTTGTCACAATACTCCCTCACCCCTGTCATCACAATGTTCCATGGCTCCTGTCATCACAATGCTACATGCACTTATCATCACAATGTTCGATGACCCCTGAAATCACAATGTTCCATAACACCTGTCATTAAAATGTTCCATGACACTTTTCATCAAATTGCTCCATGACCCTGTCATCAGAATGCGCCCTGCCCTTCTCATCACAATGCACAAAGCCATTGCCATCACAATGCTCCATGACTTTGTCATCACAAAGATCCATGACCCTTGGCATCACAATGCTCCATGTCATTGTCATCACAATGCTCCATGAACGCTCTCATCACATTGCTCCATGCCCTTGTCTTCACATAGCTCCATGACACATGTCATCAGAATGCTCCATGACAGGGGCTTCCTTTGTGCCGCAGTGGTTGAGAGTCCGCCTGCCGATGCAGGGGATACGGGTTCGTGCCCCGGTCTGGGAGGAGCACACATGCCCTGGAGCGGCTGGGCCTGTGAGCCATGGCCGCTGAGCCTGCGTGTCCGGAGCCTGTGCTCCTCAATGGGAGAGGCCACAACAGTGAGAGGCCCGTGTACCGCAAAAAAAAGAAAAAAAAATGCTCCCTGACACTTGTTGTCTGTATGCTCCTTGAACCCTGTCATGACAAGGCTCCATGCCGTTTTCATCACAATGATCCATGCCCTTTTCATCACAATGCTCCAAGACCCATGTAATCACAATGGTCCATGCCCTTGTCATCACAAATCTCAATGACGCATGCCATCAGAATGCTCCTTGGTCTTCTCCTCACAATGCTCCATGCCCTTGTCATCACAATGTTCCAAGACCCCTGTAATCACAATGCTCCATGCCCCTATTCATCAGTATGCTCCATGAGACTTGTCATCACAAGGCTCCATGGTTTTGTCATCACAATGCTCCAGGACCTTGTCATCACAATGCCTCACGGCCTTGTCATCAAAATTTTCAATGGCCCTTGTCATCATAATGCTCCAAGCCCTAATCATCACAATGCTCCATTATATTTGTCATCACAATCCTCCATTACATTTGGTATCACAATGCTCCATGCCATTGTCTTCGCAATGGACAATGACATATTTCATCAGAATGCTCCCTGACACCTGTCTTCACAATACTCCATGACCTTATTATCACAATGCTCCATGCCCTTGTCATTACAATGCACCATTTCCACTCTCATCACAATAATCTATGAAACTTGTCAGACCAATGCTCCATGCCACTCTCATCACAATGTTCCATTCCCTTGTCATCACAATGCTCCATGACCCCTGTCATCACAATTCTCCATGACTCCAGTCATCACAATGCTTCATAACGTTTTTCATCACAATGGTCCATCCCGCATCATCACAAGGCTCTGTGACCTTTGTAACCACAATGCTCCATGAACTTTACATCACAATTCTCTGTGAAATTTGTCAGCACAATGCTCCATGTCTTTGTCAGAACAATGCTCCATGACCACTGTCATCACAATGTGCCATGCGCATTTCATCACAACGATCCACAACCTTGTCATTGCAATGCTCCATTAACCTTGTAATCACAATGGTCCATGCACTTCTCATCAAAATGCTCTCTCACCAGAGATATCACAATGTTCCATCACTAGTCATCACAATACTCCCTCACCCTTGTAATCACAATATTCCATGACGCTGTCATCACAATGCTACATCCCCTTATAATCACAATGTTCCATGACCCCTGCCATCACAATGTTCCATAACCCCTGTCAACAAAATGCTCCATGACCCATTCCATCCCAAAGCTCCAAGACCCCTGACATCACAATGTTCTATAACCCCTGCCATCAAAATATTACATTACACTTTTTATCAAATTGCTGCATGACCCGGTCATCAAAATGCTCCCTGGCCTTCTCATCACAATGCACCATGCCCTTGTCATCAAAATGCTCCATGACATTTGTCATCACAAAGCTCCAAGACACTTGGAATCACAATGCTCCATGTCATTGTCATCACAATGCTCCATGATCCCTCTCATCACATTGCTCCATGCCTTTGTCATCACAAAGCTCCATGACACTTGTCATCACAATGCTCGATGCCCTTCTCATCACAATGCTCCATGCCCTTGTTATTACAGTCCTGCATGACCCATGTATCACAGTGTTCCGTGCCTTGGTCATCACAGTTTTCCCTGCCCACTCTCATCACAATAATCCATGAAACATTTCAGCCCAAAGTTCCATACCCTTTTCATAACAATGCTCCATTACCCCTGTCATAACAATGCACCATGACCTCTGCCACCACAATGTTCCACGGCCTAGTCATCACAAGGTTCCATGATACTTCTCATCACAATGCTCAAGACCCCTGAAATCACAATGCTCCATGCCCTTGTCATCACAATGCACCATGTCCACTGTCATCACAATAATCTATGAAACTTTTCAGACGAATGCTCCATGACCCTGTCATCACAATGCTCCATGCCCTTGTCATCACAAAGCTCCATTACGCATGTGATCAGAATGTTCCATGGCCTTCACATCACAATGCTCCATACCTTAGTCATCATAATGCTCTAAGACCCCTGTAAACACAATGCTCCATGCACCTTTTCATCTCAATGCTCCATGAACCCTGTCATCACAATGCACCATGCCCATCATCATAATGCTTCAGGCTATTGTCATCACAATAAAATCAATATTCTCCATGACCTCTGTCATCATAATTCTCCAAATCCTTGTGATCACAATGTTCCATAACACGTATCATCACAACACCCCATAACGCACATCATCACAATTATCCATGGACTTCTCATCACAATGCTCCATGATCTTTGTCATCACAATGCTCAATACACTTGTCATCACAATGCTCCCTGACACTTGTCGTCAGTATGCTCCTTGAA
Source organism: Mesoplodon densirostris (assembly GCF_025265405.1). Taxonomy (NCBI): domain Eukaryota; kingdom Metazoa; phylum Chordata; class Mammalia; order Artiodactyla; family Ziphiidae; genus Mesoplodon; species Mesoplodon densirostris. The sequence goes on along the minus strand of NW_026778195.1, from coordinate 6,236,280 downwards.
CCCTGTCATGACAAGGATCCATGCCTTTTTCATCACAATAATCCATGCCCATTTCATCACAATGCTCCAAGATCCCTGTAATCACAATGCTCCAAGGCCTTGTCATCATAATGCTCCAAGACCCCTGTAATCACAATGCTCCATGCCCCTTTCATCAGAATACTCCATGAGACTTGTCATCACACGTCTCCATGGTCTTCTCATCACAATGCTCCACGACCTTGTCATCACCATGCTCCGTTCCGTTGTCATCACAATGCTCCATGGCCCCTGTCATCACAATAATACATGAATATTTTCAGCCCAATGCTCCACGACTTTCTCATCACAATGCTCCATGGCCAATATCATCACAATGCCCCATGACCACTGTCATCACAACACTCCATGACAGCTGACAACACAATGATCCGGGACTCTTGTCATCACAATGCTCCATTCCCTAGTCATCACAATGCTCCATGACCCCTGTCATCACAACACTTTATGAACAATTTCAGCCAAGTGCTCCATGACCCATGTCATCACAATGATCCATGCCCTTGTCATCCCAATGCTCCATGACCCATGTATTCACAATGCTCTGTGACGCTTGTCATCACTGTGCTCCATGACACATGTCATCACAATGCTCCATGCCCTTGTCATCACACAGCTCCGTGACATTTGTCATCACAATGCTCGATGCCCTTCTCATCATAATGCTCCATGTCCTTGTCATTACAATCCTCCATGACCCATGTATCACAGTGTACCGTGCCCTTGTCATCACAATGCTCCATGGCCACTCTCATCACAATAATCCATGAAATATTTCAGACCAATGCTCAATGCCCTTCTCATCACAATGCTCCATTACCTCTGTCAACAATGCTCCATGACCCCTGCCATCACAATGTTCCACGGCCATGTGATCACAAGGCTCCATGACCATTGTCATCACAATGTTCCAAGACCCATGTAATCGCAATGCTCCATGCCATTGTCATCACAAAGCTCCATGACACATGTCATCAGAATGTTCCATGGCCTTCTCCTCACAATGCTCCATGCCCTTGTCATCACAATGCTCCATACCCTCGTAATCACAATGCTCCATGCCCCTTTTCATCAGAATGCTCCATGAGACTTGTCATCACAAGTCTCCATGGTCATCTCATCACAATGCTCCAAGACCTTGTCATCACCATGCTCCATTCCCTGGTCATCACAATGCTCCATAACCCCTGTCATCACAAGTCTCCATGACACTTCTCATCACAATGCTCCAAGACCCCTGTAATCACAATGCTCCATGCCTCTTTTCATCACAATGCTCCACGATCCCTTTCATCACAATGAACCATGCCCATCATCATAATTCTTCAGGCTATTGTCATCACAATGAAATCAAAATGCTCCATGACCTCTGTCATGACAATGCTCCAAACCATGGTGATCACAATGTTGCATAACACTTATCATCACAAAACCCCATGACGCTAATCATCACTATTATCCATGGTCTTCTCATCACAAGGCTCCATGACTTTGTCATCACAATTCTCAATACTCTTTTCATCAAATTACTCCCTGACACTTGTCGTCAGTATGCTCCATGAACTCTTTCATGACAAGGCTCCATGCCATTTTCATCACATTGATCCATGCGCTTTACATCACAGTGCCCCAAGAACCCTGTAATCATAATGCTCCTTGCCCTTGTCATCACAAAGCTCCATGATGCATATCATCAGAATGTTCCATGCACTTCTCATCACAATGCTCCATACCGTTGTCATCACAATGCTCCAAGACCCCTGTAATCACAATGCTCCATGCCCCTTTTCATCTCAATGCTTCATGAAACCTGTCATCACAATGAAGCATGCCCATCATCATAATGCTTCAGGCTATTGTCATCACAATTAAATCAATATTCTCCATGACCTCTGTGATCATAATGCTACAAACCCTTGTGATCACAATGTTGCATAACACTTATCATCACAAAGCTCCATGACACTTGTCATCACAATGCTCGATGCCCTTCTAATCACAATGCTCCATGCCCTTGTCATTACAGTCCTGCATGACCCATGTATCACAGTGTTCCGAGCCCTTGTCATCACAATGCTCCATGCCCACTCTCATCACAATAATCCAAGAAACATTTCAGACCAAAGTTCCTACCCTTCTCAGCACAATGCTCCATTACCCCTGTCATAACAATGCACCATGACCCCTGCCATCACAATGTTCCACGGCCTAGTCATCACAAGGTTCCATGACACTTCTCATCACAATGCTCAAGACCCCTGAAATCACAATGCTACATTCCCTTGTCATCACAAAGCTCCATGACGCATGTCATCAGAATGTTCCATGGCCTTCTCATCACAATGCTCCATACCCTTGTCATCACAATGCTCCAAGACCCCTGTAATCACAATGCTCCATGCCCCTTTTCATCTCAATGCTTCATGAACCTAGTCATCACAATGAACCATGCCCATCATCATAAAGCTTCAGGCTATTGTCACAACAATTAAATCAATATTCTCCATGACCTCTGTGATCATAATGCTCCAAACCCTTGTGATCACAATGTTGCATAACACTTATCATCACAACACCCCATGACGCTCATCATCTCAATTATCCATGGTCTTCTCATCACAATGCTCCATGAACTTTGTCATCACAATGCTCATTACACTTGTCATCACAATGCTCCCTGACCCTTGTCATCAGTATGCTCCTTGAACCCTGTCATGACAAGGCTCCATGCCTTTTTCATCACAATGATCCATGACCTTTTCATCGCAATCCTCCAAGATCCCTGTAATCACAATGCTCCATGCCCTTGTCATCACAAAACTCCATGACGCATGTCATCAGAATGCTCCATGGCATTCTCAACACAATGTCCCATGCCCTTGTCATCACAATGCTCCAAGACCCCTGTAATCACAATGCTCTATGCCCCTTTTCTTCAGAATGCTCCATGAGACTTGTCATGACAAGTCTCCATGGTCATCTCATCACAATGCTCCAGGACCTTGTCATCACCATGCTCCATTCCCTTGTCATCACAATGCTCCATGACCCCTGTCATCACAATAATCCATGAACATTTTCAGCCCAATGCTCCACGACGTTCTCATCACAATGCCCCATGGCCAATATCATCACAATGCTCCATGACCACTGTCATCACAACACTCCATGACACCTGACAACACAATGATCCGGGAGTCTTCTCATCACAATGCTCCATTCCCTATTCATCACAATGCTCCATGACCCCTGTCATCACAACACTCCATGAACATTTTCAGCCCAGTGCTCCATGACACTTGTCATCAAAATGATCCATGCCCTTGTCATCCCAATGCTCCATGACCCTTGTATTTACAATGCTCCGTGAAGCTTGTCATCACAGTGCTCCATGACACATGTCATCACAATGCTCCATGCATTTGTCAGCAAAATGCTACAAGACCTTGTCATTACAGTCCTCTATGCGCTTGTCATCACAATACTCCATTTCCATTGTCATCACAATATTCCATGATCCTTGGGATCACATTGCTTCATGCCCTTGTCATCACAATGCTCCATGCTCCTTGAAATCAAAATGATCCATGACCTCTGTCATGACAATGCTCCAAACCCTTGTGATCACAATGTTCCATAACACTTGTCATCACAACGCTACATTATGCCTGTCATCACAATCCTCCATGCCCTTTTCATTACAAAGCTCCATGAACTTTGTCATCACAATTCTCAATACAATTGTCATCACAATGCTCCCTGACAATTGTCATCAGAATGCTCCTTGAACCCTGTCACAAAAAGGCTTCATGCCTTTTTCATCACAATGCCCATTCCATTTTCATCACAATACTCCATGCCATTGTCATCAAAATACTCCACAAGCTTGTCATCAGAATGCTCCATGACCCTTGTCATCACAATTCTCCATGCACTTGTGAGCACAATGCTCCCTGAAACTTGTCACCACAATGCTCCAAGCCATTGTCATTACAATGCTCCATTACCTTTGTCATAAGAATCCTACATGACAATTGGCATCACAATGCTCCATGCCATCGTCATCACAATGGGCCATTACATATGTCATCACAATGATCCGTGACACCTGACTTCACAATACTGCATGACCTGGTCATCAGAATGCTCCATGCCCTTGTCATCACAATGCGACATTACAACTGTCATCGCAATAATCCATGAAAATTATTAGACCAATGTTCCATGCCCTTGTCATCACAATGCTCCATGCCCTTGTTATCACAATGCTCCATGACCCCTGTCATCACAATGCTCCGTGACTCCAGTCATCACAGTGCTTCATGACCTTTGTCATCACAATGGTCCATGCCCTCGTCATCAACAGTCTCTGTGACCTTTTTTACCACAATGCTCCATGAACTTTTCATCACAATGCTCTTTGACCCTTTTCATCACAATGCTCTATGCCTTTCTCTGCACAATGCTCCATGACCCTTGTCATCACAATGCTCCATGCGCTTGTCAGCACAATGATCCTTGACACATGTCATTACAATGCACCATGCGCTTGTCATCACAGTGCTCCACAATCTTGTCATCACAATTCCCCATAAAATTTGTCATCACAATGCTCCGTGACTCCAGTCATCACAGTGCTTCATAACGTTTGTCATCACAATGGTCCATGCCCGCGTCATCACAAGTCTCTGTGACCTTTGTAACCACAATGCTCCATGAACATTTCATCACAATTCTCTGTGACCCTTGTCATCACAATGCTCCATGCCTTTGTCAGAACAATGCTCCATGACCATTGTCATCACAATGTGCCACGTGTATTTCATCACAACTGTCCACAACCGTTTCATTGCTATGCTCCATAAACCTTGTAATCACTATGGTACATGCACTTCTCATCAAAATGCTCTCTCACCAGAGATAGCACAATGTTCCATCACTAGTCATCACAATACTCCCTCACCCCTGGAATCACAATGTTCCATGACCCTCTCATCACACTGCTACATCCCCTTATCATCAGAATGTTCCATGACCCCTGCCATCACAGTGTTCCATAACCCGTGTCATCAAAATGCTCCATGACCCTTTCCATCCCAAAGCTCCAAGACCCCTGACATCACAATGTTCTATAACCACTGCCATCAAAATATTCCTTTACACTTTTTATCAAATTGCTGCATCACCACGTCATCAAAATGCTCCCTGCCCTTCTCTTCACAATGCACCATGCCCTTGTCATCAAAATGCTACATGACTTGTCATCACAAAGCTCCATGACCCTTGGCATCACAATGCTCAATGTCATTGTAATCACAATGCTCCATGAACCATCTCATAACATTGCTCAATACCCTTGTCATCACAAAGCTCCATGACACCTGTCATCACAATGCTCGATGCCCTTCTCATCACAATGCTCCATGCTCTTGTCATTACAGTCCTGCATGACACATGTTTCACAGTGTTCCGTGCCCTTGTCATCACAATGCTCCATGCCCACTCTCATCACAATAATCCATGAAACATTTCAGACCAAAGTTCCATACCCTTCTCATCACAATGCTCCATTACCCCTGTCATAACAATGCACCATGACACCTGCCATCACAATATTCCACGGCCTAGTCATCACAAGGTTCCATGATACTTCTCATCACAATGCTCAAGACCCCTGATATCACAATGCTCAATGCCCTTGTCATCACAATGCTTCATGACTTGTCATCACAAAGATCCATGACCCTTGGCATCACAATGCTCCATGTCATTGTCATCACAATGCTCTATGAACGCTCTCATCACATTGCTCCATGCCCTTGTCTTCACATAGCTCCATGACACATGTCATCAGAATGCTCCATGGTCTTCTCATCACAATGCTCCATGCCCTTGCCATCACAATGCTCCATTACACCTGTCATAACAATGCTCCATGACCCCTGCCATCACGATGTTCCATGGACTTGTCATCACAAGGATCCATGACCATGCTCATCACAATGCTCCAAGAACACTGTAATCATAATGCTCTATGCCCCTTTTCATCTCAATGAACCATGAACCCTGTCATCACAATGCACCATGCCCATCATCATAATGCTTCATGCTATTGTCATAACAATGAAATCAAAATGTTCCATGACGTCTGTCATAACAATGCTCCAAACCCTTGTGATCACAATATTCCATAACACTTGTCATCAAAATGCCCCATGACGCTCGTCATCACAATTATCCATGGCCTTCTCATCACAATGCTCCATGACCTTCGTCATCACAATGCTCAATACACTTGTCATCAAACTGCTTCCTGACACTTGATGTCTGTATGCTCCTTGAACCCTGTCATGACAAGGCTCCATGCCATTTTCATCACAATGCTCCATACCCTTTTCATCACAATGCCCCAAGACCCCTGTAATCACAATGCTCCATGCCCTTGTCATCACAAAGCTCAATGACACATGACATCAGAGTGCTCCTTGGTCTTCTCCTCACAATGCTCCATGCCCTTGTCATCAAAATGTTCCAAGACCCCTGTAATCACAATGCTCCATATCCCTGTTCATCAGTATGCTCCATGAGACTTGTCATCACAAGGCTCCATTGTTTTGTCATCACAATGCTCCAGGACATTGTCATCACAATGCTTCCCTACCTTTTCCTGAAAATTTTCAATGGCCCTTGTCATCATAATGCTCCAAGCCCTAATCATCACAATGCTCCATTATATTTGTTATCACAATCCTCCATTACATTTGGTATCACAATGCTCCATGCCATTGTCTTCGCAATGGACCATGACATATTTCATCACAATGCTCCCTGACAACTGTCTTCACAATACTCCATGACCTTATTATCAAAATGCTCCATGCCCTTGTCATTACAATGCACCATTCCCCCTCTCATCACAATAATCTATGAAAATTGTCAGACCAATGCTCCATGCCACTGTCATCCCAATGTTCCATGCCCTTGTCATCACAATGCTCCATGACCCATGTCATCACAATGCTCCATGACTCCACTCATCACAATGCTTCATAACGTATGTCATCACAATGGTCCATGCCCACGTCATCACAAGGCTCTGTGACGTTTGTAACCACAATGCTCCATGAACTTTTCATCACAATTCTCTGTGAAACTTGTCATCACAATGCGCCATTCCAAATGTCATTGCAATAATCCATGAAACTTATTAGACAAATGATCCATGCCCTTGTCATCACAATGCTCCATGCCCTTGTTATCACAATGCTCCATGACCCCTGTCATCACAGTGCTCCGTGACTCCAGTCATCACAATGCCTCATGACCTTTGTCATCACAATGGTCCATGCCCTCGTCATCAACAGTCTCTGTGACCTTTTTAACCACAATTCTCCATGAAGTTTTTATCACAATGCTCTTTGACCCTTGTCATCACAATGCTCTATGCCTTTCTCAGCACAATGCTCCATGACCCTTGTCATCACAATGCTCCATGCGCTTGTCAGCCCAATGCTCCATGACACATGTCATCACAATGCACCATGCGCTTGTCATCACAGTGCTCCACAACATTGTCATCACAATGCTCCATAAAATTTGTCATCACAATGCTCCATGCACTTCTCATCAAAATGCTCTCTCACCACTGATATCACAATGCTACATCACTATTTGTCACAATACTCCCTCACCCCTGTCATCACAATGTTCCATGGCTCCTGTCATCACAATGCTACATGCACTTATCATCACAATGTTCGATGACCCCTGAAATCACAATGTTCCATAACACCTGTCATTAAAATGTTCCATGACACTTTTCATCAAATTGCTCCATGACCCTGTCATCAGAATGCGCCCTGCCCTTCTCATCACAATGCACAAAGCCATTGCCATCACAATGCTCCATGACTTTGTCATCACAAAGATCCATGACCCTTGGCATCACAATGCTCCATGTCATTGTCATCACAATGCTCCATGAACGCTCTCATCACATTGCTCCATGCCCTTGTCTTCACATAGCTCCATGACACATGTCATCAGAATGCTCCATGACAGGGGCTTCCTTTGTGCCGCAGTGGTTGAGAGTCCGCCTGCCGATGCAGGGGATACGGGTTCGTGCCCCGGTCTGGGAGGAGCACACATGCCCTGGAGCGGCTGGGCCTGTGAGCCATGGCCGCTGAGCCTGCGCGTCCGGAGCCTGTGCTCCTCAATGGGAGAGGCCACAACAGTGAGAGGCCCGTGTACCGCAAAAAAAAGAAAAAAAAATGCTCCCTGACACTTGTTGTCTGTATGCTCCTTGAACCCTGTCATGACAAGGCTCCATGCCGTTTTCATCACAATGATCCATGCCCTTTTCATCACAATGCTCCAAGACCCATGTAATCACAATGGTCCATGCCCTTGTCATCACAAATCTCAATGACGCATGCCATCAGAATGCTCCTTGGTCTTCTCCTCACAATGCTCCATGCCCTTGTCATCACAATGTTCCAAGACCCCTGTAATCACAATGCTCCATGCCCCTATTCATCAGTATGCTCCATGAGACTTGTCATCACAAGGCTCCATGGTTTTGTCATCACAATGCTCCAGGACCTTGTCATCACAATGCCTCACGGCCTTGTCATCAAAATTTTCAATGGCCCTTGTCATCATAATGCTCCAAGCCCTAATCATCACAATGCTCCATTATATTTGTCATCACAATCCTCCATTACATTTGGTATCACAATGCTCCATGCCATTGTCTTCGCAATGGACAATGACATATTTCATCAGAATGCTCCCTGACACCTGTCTTGACAATACTCCATGACCTTATTATCACATTGCTCCATGCCCTTGTCATTAAAATGCACCATTTCCACTCTCATCACAGTAATCTATGAAACTTGTCAGACCAATGCTCCATGCCACTCTCATCACAATGTTCCATTCCCTTGTCATCACAATGCTCCATGACCCCTGTCATCACAATTCTCCATGACTCCAGTCATCACAATGCTTCATAACGTTTTTCATCACAATGGTCCATCCCGCATCATCACAAGGCTCTGTGACCTTTGTAACCACAATACTCCATGAACTTTACATCACAATTCTCTGTGAAATTTGTCATCACAATGCTCCATGTCTTTGTCAGAACAATGCTCCATGACCACTGTCATCACAATGTGCCATGCACATTTCATCACAACGATCCAAAACCTTGTCATTGCAATGCTCCATTAACCTTGTAATCACAATGGTCCATACACTTCTCATCAAAATGCTCTCTCACCAGAGATATCACAATGTTCCATCACTAGTCATCACAATACTCCCTCACCCTTGTAATCACAATATTCCATGACGCTGTCATCACAATGCTACATCCCCTTATAATCACAATGTTCCATGACCCCTGCCATCACAATGTTCCATAACCCCTGTCAACAAAATGCTCCATGACCCATTCCATCCCAAAGCTCCAAGACCCCTGACATCACAATGTTCTATAACCCCTGCCATCAAAATATTACATTACACTTTTTATCAAATTGCTGCATGACCCGGTCATCAAAATGCTCCCTGGCCTTCTCATCACAATGCACCATGCCCTTGTCATCAAAATGCTCCATGACATTTGTCATCACAAAGCTCCAAGACACTTGGAATCACAATGCTCCATGTCATTGTCATCACAATGCTCCATGATCCCTCTCATCACATTGCTCCATGCCTTTGTCATCACAAAGCTCCATGACACTTGTCATCACAATGCTCGATGCCCTTCTCATGACAATGCTCCATGCCCTTGTTATTACAGTCCTGCATGACCCATGTATCACAGTGTTCCGTGCCTTGGTCATCACAATTTTCCCTGCCCACTCTCATCACAATAATCCATGAAACATTTCAGCCCAAAGTTCCATACCCTTTTCATAACAATGCTCCATTACCCCTGTCATAACAATGCACCATGACCTCTGCCACCACAATGTTCCACGGCCTAGTCATCACAAGGTTCCATGATACTTCTCATCACAATGCTCAAGACCCCTGAAATCACAATGCTCCATGCCCTTGTCATCACAATGCACCATGTCCACTGTCATCACAATAATCTATGAAACTTTTCAGACGAATGCTCCATGACCCTGTCATCACAATGCTCCATGCCCTTGTCATCACAAAGCTCCATTACGCATGTGATCAGAATGTTCCATGGCCTTCACATCACAATGCTCCATACCTTAGTCATCATAATGCTCTAAGACCCCTGTAAACACAATGCTCCATGCACCTTTTCATCTCAATGCTCCATGAACCCTGTCATCACAATGCACCATGCCCATCATCATAATGCTTCAGGCTATTGTCATCACAATAAAATCAATATTCTCCATGACCTCTGTCATCATAATTCTCCAAATCCTTGTGATCACAATGTTCCATAACACGTATCATCACAACACCCCATAACGCACATCATCACAATTATCCATGGCCTTCTCATCACAATGCTCCATGATCTTTGTCATCACAATGCTCAATACACTTGTCATCACAATGCTCCCTGACACTTGTCGTCAGTATGCTCCTTGAACCCTGTCATGACAAGGATCCATGCCTTTTTCATCACAATAATCCATGCCCTTTTCATCACAATGCTCCAAGATCCCTGTAATCACAATGCTCCAAGGCCTTGTCATCATAATGCTCCAAGACCCCTGTAATCACAATGCTCCATGCCCCTTTTCATCAGAATGCTCCATGAGACTTGTCATCACACGTCTCCATGGTCTTCTCATCACAATGCTCCACGACCTTGTCATCACCATGCTCCGTTCCGTTGTCATCACAATGCTCCATGGCCCCTGTCATCACAATAATACATGAATATTTTCAGCCCAATGCTCCACGACTTTCTCATCACAATGCTCCATGGCCAATATCATCACAATGCCCCATGACCACAGTCATCAAAACACTCCATGACAGCTGACAACACAATGATCCGGGACTCTTGTCATCACAATGCTCCATTCCCTAGTCATCACAATGCTCCATGACCCCTGTCATCACAACACTTTATGAACAATTTCAGCCAAGTGCTCCATGACACTTGTCATCAAAATGATCCATGCCCTTGTCATCCCAATGCTCCATGACCCATGTATTCACAATGCTCTGTGACGCTTGTCATCACTGTGCTCCATGACACATGTCATCACAATGCTCCATGCCCTTGTCATCACACAGCTCCGTGACACTTGTCATCACAATGCTCGATGCCCTTCTCATCATAATGCTCCATGTCCTCGTCATTACAATCCTCCATGAACCATATATCACAGTGAACCGTGCCCTTGTCATCACAATGCTCCATGGCCACTCTCATCACAATAATCCATGAAACATTTCAGACCAATGCTCAATGCCCTTCTCATCACAATGCTCCATTACCTCTGTCAACAATGCTCCATGACCCCTGCCATCACAATGTTCCACGGCCATGTGATCACAAGGCTCCATGACCATTGTCATCACAATGTTCCAAGACCCATGTAATCGCAATGCTCCATGCCATTGTCATCACAAAGCTCCATGACACATGTCATCAGAATGTTCCATGGCCTTCTCCTCACAATGCTCCATGCCCTTGTCATCACAATGCTCCATACCCTCGTAATCACAATGCTCCATGCCCCTTTTCATCAGAATGCTCCATGAGACTTGTCATCACAAGTCTCCATGGTCATCTCATCACAATGCTCCAAGACCTTGTCATCACCATGCTCCATTCCCTGGTCATCACAATGCTCCATGACCCGTCATCACAAGTCTCCATGACACTTCTTATCACAATGCTCCAAGACCCCTGTAATCACAATGCTCCATGCCCCTTTTCATCACAATGCTCCACGATCCCTTTCATCACAATGAACCATGCCCATCATCATAATTCTTCAGGCTATTGTCATCACAATGAAATCAAAATGCTCCATGACCTCTGTCATGACAATGCTCCAAACCATGGTGATCACAATGTTGCATAACACTTATCATCACAAAACCCCATGACGCTAATCATCACTATTATCCATGGTCTTCTCATCACAAGGCTCCATGACTTTGTCATCACAATTCTCAATACTCTTTTCATCACAATACTCCCTGACACTTGTCGTCAGTATGCTCCATGAACTCTTTCATGACAAGGCTCCATGCCATTTTCATCACATTGATCCATGCGCTTTACATCACAGTGCTCCAAGACCCCTGTAATCATAATGCTCCTTGCCCTTGTCATCACAAAGCTCCAGGATGCATATCATCAGAATGTTCCATGCACTTCTCATCACAATGCTCCATGCCCTTGTCATCACAATGCTCCAAGACCCCTGTAATCACAATGCTCCATGCCCCTTTTCATCTCAATGCTCCATGAACACTGTCATAACAATGCACCATGTCCATCATCATAATGCTTCAGTCTATTGTCATCACAGTGAAATCAAAATGCTCCATGACCTCTGTCATCACAATGCTCCAAACCCTGGTGATCACAATGTTGCAAAACACTTATCATCACAACACCCCATGACGCTCTTCATCACAATTAACCATGGTCTTCTCATCAAAATGCACCATGACTTTGTCATCACAATTCTCAATACACTTGTCATCACAATGCTCCCTGACACTTGTCGTCAGAATGCTCCTTGAACCCTGTCATGAAAAGGCTCCATGCCTTTTTCATCACAAACCCCATGCTGTTTTCATCCCAATGCTCCATGCCATTGTCATCAAAATACTCCACAAGCTTGTCATCAGAATGCTCCATGAAACTTGTCATCACTATTCTCCATGCACTTGTCAGAACAATGCTCCCTGACCCTTGTCATCACAATGCTCCAAGCCATTGTCATCACAATGCTCCATTACCTTTGTCATTAGAATCCTCCATGACACTTGGCATCACAATGCTCCAAGCCATTGTCATCACAATGGGCCATTACATATGTAATCACAATGCTCCCTGACAACTCTCTTCACAATACTGCATGACCTGGTCATCACAATGCTCCATGCTCTTGTCTTCACAATGCGCCATTCCAACTGTCATCACAATAATCCATGAAACTTATTAGACCAATGCTCCATGCCCTTGTCATCACATTGCTCCATGCTCTTGTTATCACAATGTTCCAAGACCCCTGTAATCAGAATGCCCCATGCCCCTTTTCATCAGTATGCTCCATGAGACTTGTCATCGCAAGGCTCCATGGTTTTCTCATCACAATGCTCCAGGACCTTGTCATCACAATGGTTCATGACATTGTCATGAAAATTCTCAATGGCCCTTGTCTTCATAATGCTCCAAGCCCTAGTCATCACAGTGCTCCATTATATTTGTCATCACAATCCTCCCTTGCATTTGGCATCACTATGCTCCATGCTATTGTCATCGCAATGGACCATGACATATTTCATCACAATGCCCCCTGACACCTGTCTTCACAATATTCCATGCCCTTGTCATCACAATGCTCCCTGCCCTTCTCATCACAATGCACCACACCCTTGTCATCAAAATGCTCCATGACCATTGTCATCACTATGGTCCATGACCGTTGACATCACAATGCTCCATGTCATTGTCATCACAATGCTCCATGAACCCTCTAATCACATTGCTCCATACCCTTGTCATCACACAGCTCCTGGACACTTGTCATCACAATGCTCGATGGCCTACTCATCACAATGCTCCATGCCCTTGTCATCACAATTCTCCATGAACGCTGTCAACACAATGCTCCGTGACTCCAGTCATCACAATGCTTCATAACGTTTGTCAATACAACGGTCCATGCCCGCGTCATCACAAGGCTCTGTGACCTTTTTAACCACAATGCTCCATGAACATTTCATCACAATGCTCCGTGAGCCTTGTTATCACAATGCTCCATGCCTTTGTCAGAACAATGCTCCATGACCCTTGTCATCACAATGTGCCATATGATTTTCATCACAATGATCCACAACCTTGTCATCACTCTGCTCCATCAACCTTGTAATCAGAATGCTCCATGCACTTCTCATCCAAATGCTCTCTCACATGAGATATCACAATGTTCCATCACTAGTCATCACAATCCTCCCTCACCATTGTTATCCCAATGTTCCATGACAACTGTCATCACAATGCTACATCCCCTTATCAGCACAATGTTCCATGACCCCTGACATCACAATGCTCCATGACCACTGTCATCACAACACTCCATAACACCTGACAACACAATGATCCGGGACTCTTGTCATCACAATGCTCCAAGACCCCTGTCATCACAATACTCCATGAACATTTTCAGCCCAGTGCTCATGACCCTTGTCATCACAATGATCCATGCCCTTGTTATCCCATTGTTCCATGACGCTTGTAATCACAGTGCTCCATGACATCTGTCATCACAATGCTCCATGCCTTTGTCAGCAAAATGTTATATGACGTGGTCATTTCAATGCTCTATGCGCTTGTCATCACAATACTCCCTTACAATTGTCATCACAATCCTCCAGGAACCTTGGGATCACATTGCTTCAGGCCCTTGTCATCAAAATGCTCCATGCTCCTTGAAATCAAAATGATCCGTGACCTCTGTCATCACAATGCTCCAAACACTTGTGATCACAGTGTTCCATAAAACTTGTCCTCACAATGCTCCATGATGCCTGTCATCACAATACTCCATGCACTTTTCATCACAATGCTCCATGACCATTGTCATCAAAATTCTCAATACACTTGTGATCACAATGCTCCCTGACACTTGTCATCAGAATGCTCCTTGAAACCTGTCACGAAAAGGCTCCATGCTTTTTTCATCACAATGCCCCATGCCATTTTCATCACAATGCTCCATGCCATTGTCATCAAAATACTCCACAAGCTTGTCATCAGAAAGCTCCATGACCCTTGTCATCACAATTCTCCATGCACTTGTCAGCACAATGCTCCCTGACCCTTATCATCACAATGCTCCAAGCCATTGTCATGACAATGCTCCATTACCTTTGTCATCAGAATCCTCCATGTCATTGTCATCACAATGGGCCATTACATATGTCATCACAATGCTCCCTGACACCTATCTTCACAATACTGCATGACCTGGTCATCACAATGCTCCATGCCCTTGTCATCACAATGTGCCATTACAACTCTCATCACAATAATCCATGAAACTTATTAGACCAATGCTCCTTGCCCTTGTTATCACAATGTTCCATGACCCATGTAATCAGAATGCTCCATGCCCCTTTTCATCAGAATGCTCCATGAGACATGTCATCAGAAGGCTCCATGGATTTCTCTTAACAATGCTCCATGACCTTTGTCATCACAATGCTCAAAGACCCATGTAATCACAATGCTTCATGCCCCTGTCATCGCAAGGGACCATGACATTTGGCATCACAATGCTCCATGCCATTGTCTTTGAAATTGACCATGACATATGTTATCACAATGCCCCCTTACACCTGTCTTCACAATACTCCATGCCCTTGTCATCACAATGCTCCATGCCCTTGTCATCACAATGCACCATGTCCAATGTCATCACAATAATCTATTAAACTTGTCAGACCAATGCTCCATGCCCCTGTCATCACAATGTTCCATGCCCTTGTCATCACAATGCTCCATGGCCCTTGTCATCACAATGCTCCGTGACTCCAGTCATCACAATGCTTCATAATGTTTCTCATCACAACGGTCCATGGCTGTGTCATCGCAAGGCTCTGTGACATTTGTAACCACAATGCTCCATGAAATTTTCATCACAATGCTCCGTGACCCTTGTCATCACAATGCTCCATGCCTTTTTCAGAACAATGCTCCATGACCCTTGTCATCACAATGTGCCATGTGCTTTTCATCACAATGATCCACAACCTTGTCATCGCTATGCTCCATAAACCTTGTAATCACAATGCTCCATGCACTTCTCATCCAAATGCTCTCTCACATGAGATATCACAATGTTCCATCACTAGTCATCACAATCCTCCCTCACCCCTGTTATCACAATGTTCCATGACCCCTGTCATCACAATGCTACATCCCCTTATCAGCACAATGTTCCATGACCCCTGATATCACAATGTTCCATAAGCCCTGTCATCAAAATGCTCCATGACCCTTTTCATCCCAAAGCTCCATGACCCCTGGCATCACAATGTTCTGTAACCCCAGTCATCAAAATGTTCCATTACACTTTTCATCAAATTGCTGCATGACCCTGTCCTCAAAATGCTCCCTGCCCTTCTCATCACAATGCACCACACCCTTGTCATCAAAATGCTCCATGACCATGGTCATCACTAAGCTCCATGACCCTTGGCATCACAGTGCTCCATGCCATGGACATCACAATGCTCCATGAACCCTCTCATCAAATTGCTCCATTCACTTGTCATCACAAAGCTCCATGACACTTGTCATCACAATGCTCGATGCCCTTCTCATCACAATGCTCCATGTCCTTGTCATTACAATCCTCCATCACCCATGTATCACAGTGTACCGTGCCCTTGTCATCACAATGCGCCATGCCCACTGTCATCACAATAATCCATGAAACATTTCAGACCAATGCTCAATGCACTTCTCATCACAATGCTCCATTACCACTGTCAACAATGCTCCGTGACCCCTGCCTTCACAATGTTCCACGGCCTTGTGATCACAGGACACCATGACAATTGTCATCACAATGCTCCAAGACCCATGTAATCACAATGCTCCATGCTCTTGTCATCACAAAGCTCCATGACGCATGTCATCAGAATGTTCCATAGCCTTCTCCTCACAATGTTCCATGCCCTTGTCATCACAATGCTCCAAGACCCTCGTAATCACAATGCTCCATGCCCCTTTTCTTCAGAAGGCTCCATGATATTTGTCATCACAAGTCTCCATGGTCAACTCATCACAATGCTCCAAGACCTTGTCATCACCATGCTCCATTTTCTTGTCATCACAATGCTCCATGACCCCTGTCATCACAATACTCCAGGAACATTTTCAGCCCAATGTTCCATGACCTTCTCATCACAATGCTCCATGACCAGTATCATCACAATGCTCCATGACCACTGTCATCACAACACTCCATGACACCTGACAACACAATGATCCGGGACTCTTGTCATCACAATGCTCCAAGACCCCTGTAATCACAATGCTCCATGACCCCTTTCATCACAATACTCTATGAACATTTTCAGCCCAATGCTCCATGCCCCTTGTCATCACAATGATCCATGCCCTTGTCATCCCAATGTTCCATGACCCCTGTATTCACAGTGCTCCATGACGCTTGTCATCACAGTGCTCCATGACACCTGTCTTCATAATGCTCCATGCCTTTGTCAGCAAAATGCTACATGACCTTGTCATTACAATGCTCTATGCACTTGTCATCACAATACTCCATTTCCATTGTCATCACAATCCTCCATGAACCTTGGGATCACATTGCTTCATGCCCTTGTCATCACAATGCTCCATGCTCCTTGAAATCAAAATGATCCATGACCTCTGTCATCACAATGCTCCAACCCTTGTGATCACAATGTTCCATAACACTTGTCCTCACAATGCTCCATGATGCCTGTCATCACAATACTCCATGCTTTTTTCATCACAATGCTCCATGACCTTTGTCATCACAATTCTCAATAAACTTGTCATCACAATGCTCCCTGACACTTGTCGTCAGTATGCTCCTGAAACCTGTCCTGACAAGGCTCCATGCCTTTTTCATCACAATGATGCATGCCCTTTTCATCACAATGCTCCAAGACCCCTGGAATCACAATGCTCCATGCTCTTGCCATCCAAAGCTTCATGACGCATGTCATCAGAAGGTTCCATGGACTTCTCATCACAATGCTCCCTGCTCTTGTCATCACAATGCTCTAAGACCCCTGTAATCACAATGCCCCATGCCCCTTTTCATCTCAATGCTCCATGAACCCTGTCATCACAATGAACAATGCCCATCATCATAATGCTTCAGGCTATTGTCATCAAAATCAAATCAAAATGCTCCATGACCTCTGTCATCACAATGCTCAAAATCCTGGTGATAACAATGTTGCATAACACTTATCATCACAACACCCCATGACGCTCATCATCACAATTATCCATGGTCTTCTCATCACAAGGCTCCATGAACTTTGTCATCAAAATTCTCAATACACTTGTCATCACAATGCTAGCTGACACTTGTCGTCAGAATGCTCCTTGAACCCTGTCACAAAAAGGCTCCCTGTCTTTTTCATCACAAAGACCCATGCCGTTTTCATCCCAATGCTGCATGCCATTGTCATCAAAATACACCACAGGCTTGTTATCAGAATGCTCCATGACCCTTGTCATCACAATTCTCCATGCACTTGTCAGCACAATGCTCCCTGACCCTTGTCATCACATTGCTCCAAGCCATTTTCATCACAATGCTCCATTACATTTGTCATCAGAATCCTCCATGACACTTGGCATCACAATGCTCCATGCCATTGTCATCACAATGCTCCATGTCTTTGTCAGCAAAATGCTACATGACCTTGTCATTACAATCCTCTATGCTCTTGTCATCACAATACTCCATTTCCATTGTCATCACAATCCTCCATCAACCTTGGATCACATTGCTTCATGCCCCTGTCATCACAATGCTCCATGCTCCTTGAAATCAAAATGATCCATGACCTCTGTCATCATAATGCTCCAAACCCTTGTGATCACATTGTTCCATAACACTTGTCATCACAACGTTCCATGATGCCTGTCATTACAATACTCCATGCCCTTTTCATCACAATGCTCCATGACCATTGTCATCAAAATTCTCAATACACTTGTGATCACAATGCTCCCTGACACTTGTCATCAGAATGCTCCTTGAACCCCGTCACGAAAAGGCTCCATGCCTTTTTCATCACAATGCCCCATGCCATTTTCATCACAATGTTCCATACCATTGTCATCAAAATACTCCACAAGCTTGTCATCAGAATGCTCCCGGACCCTTGTCATCACAATGCTCCATTACCTTTCTCATAAGAATCCTCCATGACACTTGGCATCACAATGCTCCATGCCATTGTCATCACAATGGGCCATTACATATGTCATCACAATGCTCCCTGACACCTCTCTTCACAATACTGCATGACCTGGTCATCACAATGCTCCATGCACTTGTCATCACAATAGGCCATTCCAACTGTCATCGCAACAAACCATGAAACTTATTACACCAATGTTCCCTGCACTTGTCATCACAATGCTCCATGCCCTTGTTATCACAATGCTCCATGACCCCTGTCTTCACAATGCTCCGTTACTCCAGTCATCACAATGCTTCATGAACTTTGTCATCACAATGGTCCATTCCCTCGTCATCAACAGTCTCTGTGACCATTTTAAACCCAATGCTCCATGAACTTTTCATCACAATGCTCTTTGACCCTTGTCATCACAATGCTCTATGCCTTTCTCAGCACAATGCTCCATGACCCTTGTCATCACAATGCTCAGTGACTCCAGTCATCACAATGCTCCATAACGTTTTTCCTCAAAATCTTCCAAGCCCGCGTCATCACAAGGCTCTGTGATATTTGTTACCACAATGCTCCATGAACTTTTCATTACAATTCTCTGTGACCCTCGTCATCACAATGCTACATGTCTTTGTCAGAACAATGCTCCATGACCATTGTCATCACAATGTGCCACGCACATTTCATCACAAAGGTCCACAACCTTGTCATTGCAATGCTCCATAAACCTTGTAATCACAATGCTCCATGCACTTCTCATCAAAATGCGCTGTTACCAGAGATATCACAGTATTCCATCCCTAGTCATCACAATACTGCCTCACCCCTGTAATCACAATATTCCATGACCCTGTCATCACACTGCTACATCCCCTTATCAGCACAATGTTCCAAGACACCTGACATCACAATGTTCCATAACACATGTCATCAAAATGCTCCATGACCCTTTTCATCCCAAAGCTCCAAGACACCTGACATCACAATGTTCTATAACACCTGCCATCCAAATGTTCCATTACACTTTTCATCAAATTGCTGCATGACCCGGTCATCAAAATTATCCCTACACTTCTCATCACAATGCACCATGTCCTTGTCATCAAAATGCTCCATGACTGGTCAGCAGAAAGCTCCATGACCCCTGGCAACACAATGCTAAATGTCATTGTCATCACAATGCTCCATGAACCCTCTCATAACATTGCTCAATGCCCTTGTCATCACAAAGCTCCATGACACTTGTCATAACAATGCTCGATGCCCTTCTCATCACAATGCTCCATGCCCTTGTCATTACAATCCTGCATGACGAATGTATCATAGTGTTCCGTACCCTTGTCATAACAATGCTCCATGCCCACTCTCATCAAAAAAATACATGAAATATTTCAGACCAATGTTCCATGCCCTTCTCATCACAATGCTCCATTACCTCTGTCATAACAATGCACCCTGACCCCTGCCATCACAATGTTCCACGGCCTAGTCTTCACAAGGTTCCATGACACTTGTCATCACAATGCTGAAAACCACTGTTATCACAATGCTCCATGCCCTTCTCATCACTAAGCTCCATGACGCATGTCATCAGAATGTTCCATGGCCTTCTCATCACAATGCTCCATGCCCTTGTTATCACAATGCTCCAAGACCCTTGTAACCACAATGCTCCATGCCCCTTTTCATCTCAATGCTCCATGAACCCTGTCATCACAGTGCACGATGCCCATCATCATAATACTTCAGTCTATTGTCATCACAATGAAATTAATATTCTCCATGACCTCTGATATCATAATGCTACAAACCCTTGTGATCACAATGTTCCATAAAACTTATCATCACAACACCCCATGACGCTCATCATCACAATTATCCATGGTCTTATCATCACAATGCTCCATGATCTTTGTCATCACGATGCTCAATACACGTGTCATCACAATGCTCCCTAACACTTGTCGTCAGTATGCTCCTTGAAAACTGTCATGACAAGGATCCATGCCTTTTTCATCACAATAATCCATGTCCTTTCCGTCACAATGCTCCAAGATCCGTGTAATCACAATGCTCCATGGCCTTGTCATCAAAAAGCTCCATGAGGCATGTCATCAGAATGTTTCCTGGCCTTCTCATCACAATGTTCCATGCCCTTTTCATCACAATGCTCCAAGACCCCTGTAATCACACTGCTCCATGCCCCTTTTCATCAGAATGCTCCATGAGATCTTTCATCACAAGTCTCAATGGTCTTCTCATCACAATGCTCCAGGACCTTGTCATCACCATGATCCATTCCCTTATCATCACAATGCTACATGACCCCTGTCATCTCAATAATCCATGAACATTTTCAGCGCAATGCTCCACGACCTACTCATCACAATGCTCCATGGCCAATATCATCACAATGCTCCATGACCACAGTCATCACAACACTCCATGACAGCTGACAACACAATGATCCGGGACTATTGTCATCACAATGCTCCATTCCCTTGTCGTCTCAATGCTCTATGACCCCTGTCATCACAACACTCCATGAACATTTTCAGCCCAGTGCTTCATGAAGCTTGTCATCACAAGGATCCATGCCCTTGTCATCCCAATGCTCCATGACCCCTGTATTCACAATGCTCCTTGACGCTTGTCATCACAGAGCTCCATGACACATGTCATCACAATGCTCCATGCCTTTGTCAGCAAAATGCTACATGACCTTGTCATTATAATTCTCTATGCGCTTGTCATCACAATACTCCATTTCCATTGTCATCACAATCCTCCATGAACCTTGGGATCAAATTGATTCATGCCCTTGTCATCACAATGCTCCATGCTCCTTGAAATCAAAATGATCCATGACCTCTGTCATCACAATGCTCCAAACCCTTGTGATCACAATGTTCCATAACACTTGTCATCACAACACTCCATGATGCCTGTCATCACAATACTCCATGCCCTTTTCATCACAATGCTCCATGACCTTTGTCACCACAATTCTCTTTACACTTGTCATCACAATGCTCGCTGACACATGTCATCAGAATGCTCCTTGAAACCTGTCACGAAAAGGCTCAATGCCTTTTTTATCACGATGCCCCATGCCGTTTTCATCACATTGCTCCATGCCATTTTCATTAAATACTCCACAAGCTTTTCATCAGAATGCTCCCTGACCCTTGTCATCACAATTCTCCATGCACTTGTCAGCACAATGCTCCCTGACCCTTGTCATCACAATGCTCCAAGCCATTGTCATCACAATGCTCCATGACCCCTGTCATCACAATAATCCATGAACATTTTCAGCCCAATGCTCCACGACCTTCTCATCACAATGCTCAATAGCCAATATCATCACAATGCTCCATGACCACTGTCATCACAACACTCCATGACACCTGACAACACAATGATCCGGGACTCTTGTCATCACAATGCTCCATACCCTAGTCATCACAATGCTCGATGACCCCTGTTATCAAAACACTCCATGAACATTTTCAGCCAAGTGCTCCATGACCCTTGTCAACCCAATGCTCCATGACCCCTGTATTCACAATGCTCCTTGACGCTTTTCATCACAGTGCTCCATGACACTTGTCATCACAATGCTCCCTGACCCTTGTCATCAGTATGCTCCTTGAACCCTGTCATGACAAGTTTCCATGCATTTTTCATCACAATGATCCATGACCGTTTCATCACAATGCTCCAAGGTCCCTGTAATCACAATGCTCCATGCCCTTGTCATCACAAAACTCCATGACACATGTCATAAGAATGCTCCATGGCCTTCTCATCACAGTGCTCTATGCCCTAGTCATAACAATGCTCCA
The DNA here is from genome assembly GCF_025265405.1 of Mesoplodon densirostris. Lineage (NCBI taxonomy): Eukaryota > Metazoa > Chordata > Mammalia > Artiodactyla > Ziphiidae > Mesoplodon > Mesoplodon densirostris. Next base: position 6,213,259 of record NW_026778195.1, on the reverse strand, counting down.
AAATCCCTGTAATCACAATGCTCCATGTCTCTTTTCATCAGAATGCTCAATGAGACTTGCAATCACAAGTCTCCATGGTCTTCTCATCACAATGTTCCAGGACCTTGACATCACCATGATCCATTCCCTTGTCATCACAATGCTCCATGACCCCGGTCATCACAATAATCCATTAACATTTTCAGCCCAATGCTCCACGACCTTCTCATCACAATGCTCCATGCCCTTGCCATCACAATGCTCCATTACCCCTGTCATAACAATGCTCCATGACCCCTGCCATCACGATGTTCCATGGCTTGTCATCACATGGCTCCATGACCCTTCTCATCACAATGCTCCAAGAACACTGTAATCACAATGCTCTATGCCCCTTTTCATCTCAATGATCCATGAACCCTGTCATCACAATGCACCCTGCCCATCATCATAATGCTTCATGCTATTGTCATAACAAGAAATAAAATGTTCCATGACCTCTGTCATAACAATGTTCCAAACCCTTGTGATCACAATATTCCATAACACTTGTCATCACAATGCCCCAGGATGCTCCTCATCACAATTATCCATGGTCTTCTCATCACAATGCTCCATGACATTCGTAATCACAATACTCAATACACTTGTCATCAACATGCTCCCTGACACTTGTTGTCTGTATGCTCCTTGAACCCTGTCATGACTAGGCTCCATGCCTTTTTCATCAAAATGATCCATGCCCTTTTCATCACAATGCTCCAAGTCCCATGTAATCACAATGGTCCATGCCATTGTCATCACAATGCACCATGCCCACTCTCATCACAATAATCTATGAAACTTGTCAGACCAATGCTCCATGCCACTGTCATCACAATGCTCCATGCCCTTGTCATCACAATGCTCCATGACCCCTGTCATCACAATGCTCCGTGACTCCAGTCATCACAATGCTTCATAACGTTTTTCATCACAGTGGTCCATTCCCGCGTCATCACAAGGCTCTGTGACCTTTGTAACCACAATGCTCCATGAACTTTTCATCACAATTCTCTGAGAAACTTGTCATCACAATGCTCCATGTCTTTGTCAGAACAATGCTCCATGAACATTGTCATCACAATGTGCCACGCGCATTTCATCACAACGTTCCAAACCTTGTCATTGCAATGCTCCATAAACCTTGTAATCACAATGGTCCATGCACTTCTCATCAAAATGCTCTCTCACCAGAGTTATCACAATGTTCCATCACTAGTCATCACAATATACCCTCATCCTTGGAATCACAATGTTCCATGACACTGTTATCACAATGCTACATCCCCTTATCATCACAATGTTCCATGACCCCTGCCATCAAAATGTTCCATAAGCCCTGTCATCAAAATGCTCCATGACCTTTTCCATCCCAAAGCTCCAAGACCCCTGCCATCACAATATTCTAAAACCCCTGCCATCAAAATGTTCCATTATACTTTTTATCAAATTGCTGCATGACGCGGTCATCAAAATGCTCCCTGCCCTTCTCATCAAAATGCTCCATGACTTGTCATCACAAAGCTCCAAGACTCTTGGCATCACAATGCTCCATGTCACTGTCATCACAATGCTCCATGAACCATTTCATCACATTGCTCCATGCCCTTGTCATCACACAGCTCCATGACACTTGTCATCACAATGCTCGATGCCTTTCTCATCACAATGTGCATGCCCTTGTCATTACAGTCCTGCATGACCCATGTATCACAGTGTTCCGTGCCCTTGTCATCACAATGCTCGATGCCCACTCTCATCACAATAATCCATGAAACATTTCAGACCGAAGTTCCATACCCTTCTCATCACAATGCTCCATTACCCCTGTCATAACAATGCACCAAGACAACTGCCATCACAATGATCCACGGCCTAGTCATCACAAGGTTACATGATAATTCTCATCACAATGCTCAAGACCACTGATATCACAATGCTCCATGCCCTTGTCATCACAAAGCTCCATGACGCATGTCATCAGAATGTTCCATGGCCTTCTCATCACAGTGCTCCATGTCCTTGTCATCAAAATGCTCCAAGACCCTTGTAATCACAATGCTCCATGCCCCATTTCATCTCAATGCTCCATGAAATCTGTCATCACAATGCCCCAAGACCCTTGTAATCACAATGCTCCATGCCCCTTTTCATCTCAATGCTCCATGAACCCTGTCATCACAATGCACAATGCCCATTATCATAATACTTCAGGCTATTTTCATCACAATGAAATCAATATTCTGCATGACCTCTGTCATCATAATGCTCCAAATCCTTGTGATCACAGTGTTGCATAACACGTATCATCACAACACCCCATGACGCTCATCATCACAATTATCCATGGTCTTCTCATCACAATGCTCCATGATCTTTGTCATCACAATGCTCAATACACTTGTCATCACAATGCTCCCTGACCCTTTTCGTCAGTATGCTCCTTGAACCCTGTCATGACAAGTTTCCATGCATTTTTCATCACAATGATCCATGGCCATTTCATCACAATGCTCCAAGGTCCCTGTAATCACAATGCTCCATGCCCTTGTCATCACAAAACTCCATGATGCATGTCATCAGAATTCTCCATGGCCTTCTCATCACAATGCTCTATGCCCTAGTCATAACAATGCTCCAAGACCCCTGTAATCACAATGCTCCATGCCCGTTTTCATCAGAATGCTCCATGAGACTTGCCATCACAAGTCTCCATGGTCTTCTCATCACAATGATCCAGGACCTTGACATCACCAGGATCCATGCCCTTGTCATCACAATGCTCCATGACCCCTGTCATCCCAATAATCCATGAACATTTTCAGCCCAATGCTCCACGACCTTCTCATCACAATGCTCCATTGCCAATATCATCACAATGCTCCATGACCACTGTCATCACAACACTCCATGACACCTGACAACACAATGATCCAGAACTCTTGTCATCACAATGCTCAATTCCCTTGTCGTCACAATGCTACATGACACCTATCATCACAACTCTCCATGAACATTTTCAGCCCAGTGCTCCATGACCCTTGTCATCACAATGATCCATGCCCTTGTCATCCCAATGCTCCATGACCCCTGTATTCACAATGCTCCTTGACGCTTGTCATCACAGTGCTCCATGACACATGTCATCACAATGCTCCATGCCTTTGTCAGCAAAATGCTACATGAACTTGTCATTACAATGCTCTATGCGCTTGTCATCACAATACTCCATTTCCATTGTCATCACAATCCTCCATGAATTTTGGGATCACATTGCTTCATGCCCTTGTCATCACAATGCTCCATGCTCCTTGATATCAACATGATCCATGAACTCTGTCATCACAATGCTCCAAACCCTTGTGATCACAATGTTCCATAACACTTGTCCTCACAACGCTCCATGATGCCTGTCATCACAATACTCCATGCCCTTTTCATCACAATGCTCGATGACCTTTGTCACCACAATTCTCAATACACTTGTCATCACAATCCTCCCTGACACTTGTCATCAGAATGCTCCTTGAACCCTGTCACAAAAAGGCTCCATGTCTTTTTCATCACAATGCCCCATGCCATTTTCATCAGAATGCTCCATGCCATTGTCATCAAAATACTCCACAAGCTTGTCATCAGAATGCTCCATGACCCTTGTCATCACAATTCTCCATGCACATTTCAGCACAATGCTCCCTGGCCCTTGTCTTCACAATGCTCCAAGCCATTGTCATAACAAGGCTCCATTACATTTGTCATCAGGATCCTCCCTGACACCTGGCATCACAGTGCTCCATGCCAACCTCAACACAATGGGCCATTACATATGTGATCACAATGCTCCCTGACACCTGTCTTCACAATACGGCATGACCTGGTCATCACAATGCTCCATCCCCTTGTCATCACAGTGTGCCATACCAACTCTCATCGCAATACTCCATGAAATTATTAGACCAATGTTCCATGTCCTTGTCATGACAATGCTCCATGCCCTTGTTACCACAATGCTCCATGACCCCTGTCATCACAGTGCTCCGTGACTCCAGTCATCAAAATGCTTCATGACCTTTGTCATCACAATGGTCCATGCCCTCGTCATCAACAGTCTCTGTGACCTTTTTAACCACAATGCTCCATGAACTTTTCATCACAATGCTCTTTGACCCTTGTCATCACAATGCTCTATGCCTTTCTCAGCACAATGCTCCATGACCCTTGTCATCACAATGCACCATGTGCTTGTCATCACAGTGCTCCACAACATTGTCATCACAATGCTCCATAAAATTTGTCATCACAATGCTCCATGCACTTCTCATCAAAATGCTCTCTCACCACTGATATCACAATCCTACATCACTGTTTGTCAAAATACTCCCTCACCCCTGTCATCACAATGTTCCATGGCTCCTGTCATCACAATGCTACATGCACTTATCATCACAATGTTCGATGACCCCTGAAATCACAATGTTCCATAACACCTGTCATCAAAATATTCCTTGACACTTTTCATCAAATTGCTCCATGACCCTGTCATCAGAATGCTAACTGCCCTTCTCATCACAATGCACAACGCCCTTGCCATCAAAATGCTCCATGACCTTTGTCATCACAAAGATCCATGACCCTTGGCATCACAATGCTCCATGTCATTGTCATGACAGTGCTCCATGAACGCTCTCATCACATTGCTCCATGCCCTTGTCTTCACATAGCTCCATGACACATGTCATCAGAATGCTCCGTGGCCTTCTCATCACAATGCTCCAAGCCCTTGCCATCACAATGCTCCATTACCCCTGTCATAACCATGCTCCATGACCCCTGCCATCACGATGTTCCATGGCCTTTCATCACAAGGCTCCATGACCCTTCTTATCACAATGCTCCAAGAACACTGTAATCACAATGCTCTATGCCCCTTTTCATCTCAATGATCCATGAACCCTGTCATCACAATGCACCATGCCCATCATCATAATGCTTCACGCAATTGTCATCACAACGAAATCAAAATGTTCCATGACCTCTGTCATAACAATGCTCCAAACCCTTGTGATCACAATATTCCATAACACTTGTCATCACAATGCCCCAGGATGCTCGTCATCACAATTATCCATGGTTTTCTCATCACAATGCTCTATGACCTTCGTCATCACAATGCTCAATACACTTGTCATCAACATGCTCCCTGACACTTGTTGTCTGTATGCTCTTTGAACCCTGTCATGACTAGGCTCCATGCCTTTTTCATCAAAATGATCCATGCCCTTTTCATCACAATGCTCCAAGTCCCATGTAATCACAATGGTCCATGCCATTGTCATCACAATGCACCATGCCCACTCTCATCACAATAATCTATGAAACTTGTCAGACCAATGCTCCATGCCACTGTCATCACAATGCTCCATGCCCTTGTCATCACAATGCTCCATGACCCCTGTCATCACAATGCTCCGTGACTCCAGTCATCACAATGCTTCATAAAGTTTTTCATCACAGTGGTCCATTCCCGCGTCATCACAAGGCTCTGTGACCTTTGTAACCACAATGCTCCATGAACTTTTCATCACAATTCTCTGAGAAACTTGTCATCACAATGCTCCATGTCTTTGTCAGAACAATGCTCCATGAACATTGTCATCACAATGTGCCACGCGCATTTCATCACAACGTTCCAAACCTTGTCATTGCAATGCTCCATAAACCTTGTAATCACAATGGTCCATGCACTTCTCATCAAAATGCTCTCTCACCAGATTTATCACAATGTTCCATCACTAGTCATCACAATACACCCTCATCCTTGTAATCACAATGTTCCATGACACTGTTATCACAATGCTACATCCCCTTATCATCACAATGTTCCATGACCCCTGCCATCAAAATGTTCCATAAGCCCTGTCATCAAAATGCTCCATGACCTTTTCCATCCCAAAGCTCCAAGACCCCTGTCATCACAATGTTCTATAACCCCTGCCATCAAAATGTTCCATTATACTTTTTATCAAATTGCTGCATGACGCGGTCATCAAAATGCTCCCTGCCCTTCTCATCAAAATGCTCCATGACTTGTCATCACAAAGCTCCAAGACTCTTGGCATCACAATGCTCCATGTCACTGTCATCACAATGCTCCATGAACCATTTCATCACATTGCTCCATGCCCTTGTCATCACACAGCTCCATGACACTTGTCATCACAATGCTCGATGCCCTTCTCATCAAAATGCTCCATGCCCTTGTCATTACAGTCCTGCATGACCCATGTATCACAGTATTCCGTGCCCTTGTCATCACAATGCTCGATGCCCACTCTCATCACAATAATCCATGAAACATTTCAGACCGAAGTTCCATACCCTTCTCATCACAATGCTCCATTACCCCTGTCATAACAAGGCACCATGACACCTGCCATCACAATGATCCACGTCCTAGTCATCACAAGGTTCCATGATAATTCTCATCACAATGCTCAAGACCCCTGATATCACAATGCTCCATGCCCTTGTCATCACAAAGCTCCATGACGCATGTCATCAGAATGTTCCATGGACTTCTCATCACAGTGCTCCATGTCCTTGTCATCAAAATGCTCCAAGACCCTTGTAATCACAATGCTCCATGCCCCATTTCATCTCAATGCTCCATGAAATCTGTCATCACAATGCCCCAAGACCCTTGTAATCACAATGCTCCATGCCCCTTTTCATCTCAATGCTCCATGAACCCTGTCATCACAATGCACAATGCCCATTATCATAATGCTTCAGGCTATTGTCATCACAATGAAATCAATATTCTGCATGACCTCTGTCATCATAATTCTCCAAATCCTTGTGATCACATTGTTGCATAACACGTATCATCACAACACCCCATGACGCTCATCATCACAATTATCCATGGTCTTCTCATCACAATGCTCCATGATCTTTGTCATCACAATGCTCAATACACTTGTCATCACAATGCTCCCTGACCCTTTTCGTCAGTATGCTCCTTGAACCCTGTTATGACAAGTTTCCATGCATTTTTCATCACAATGATCCATGGCCATTTCATCACAATGCTCCAAGGTCCCTGTAATCACAATGCTCCATGCCCTTGTCATCACAAAACTCCATGATGCATGTCATCAGAATTCTCCATGGCCTTCTCATCACAATGCTCTATGCCCTAGTCATAACAATGCTCCAAGACCCCTGTAATCACAATGCTCCATGCCCCTTTTCATCAGAATGCTCCATGAGACTTGCCATCACAAGTCTCCACGGTCTTCTCATCACAATGATCCAGGACTTTGACATCACCAGGATCCATGCCCTTGTCATCACAATGCTCCATGACCCCTGTCATCACAATAATCCATGAACATTTTCAGCCCAATGCTCCACGACCTTCTCATCACAATGCTCCATTGCCAATATCATCACAATGCTCCATGACCACTGTCATCACAACACTCCATGACACCTGACAACACAATGATCCAGGACTCTTGTCATCACAATGCTCAATTCCCTTGTCGTCACAATGCTACATGACACCTATCATCACAACTCTCCATGAACATTTTCAGCCCAGTGCTCCATGACCCTTGTCATCACAATGATCCATGCCCTTGTCATCCCAATGCTCCATGACCCCTGTATTCACAATGCTCCTTGACGCTTGTCATCACAGTGCTCCATGACACATGTCATCACAATGCTCCATGCCTTTGTCATCAAAATGCTACATGAACTTGTCATTACAATGCTCTATGCACTTGTCATCACAATACTCCATTTCCATTGTCATCACAATCCTCCATGAATTTTGGGATCACATTGCTTCATGCCCTTGTAATCACAATGCTCCATGCTCCTTGATATCAAAATGATCCATGACCTCTGTCATCACAATGCTCCAAACCCTTGTGATCACAATGTTCCATAACACTTGTCCTCACAACGCTCCATGATGCCTGCCATCAAAATACTCCATGCCCTTTTCATCACAATGCTCGATGACCTTTGTCACCACAATTCTCAATACACTTGTCATCACAATCCTCCCTGACACTTGTCATCAGAATACTCCTTGAACCCTGTCACGAAAAGGCTCCATGCCTTTTTCATCACAATGCCCCATGCCATTTTCATCAGAATGCTCCATGCCATTGTCATCAAAATACTCCACAAGCTTGTCATCAGAATGCTCCATGACCCTTGTCATCACAATTCTCCATGCACATTTCAGCACAATGCTCCCTGGCCCTTGTCTTCACAATGCTCCAAGCCATTGTCATAACAAGGCTCCATTACATTTGTCATCAGGATCCTCCCTGACACTTGGCATCACAGTGCTCCATGCCATCCTCATCACAATGGGCCATTACATATGTGATCACAATGCTCCCTGACACCTGTCTTCACAATACGGCATGACCTGGTCATCACAATGCTCCATGCCCTTGTCATCACAGTGTGCCATACCAACTCTCATCGCAATACTCCATGAAATTATTAGACCAATGTTCCATGTCCTTGTCATGACAATGCTCCATGCCCTTGTTACCACAATGCTCCATGACCCCTGTCATCACAGTGCTCCGTGACTCCAGTCATCAAAATGCTTCATGACCTTTGTCATCACAATGGTCCATGCCCTCGTCATCAACAGTCTCTGTGACCTTTTTAACCACAATGCTCCATGAACTTTTCATCACAATGCTCTTTGACCCTTGTCATCACAATGCTCTATGCCTTTCTCAGCACAATGCTCCATGACCCTTGTCATCACAATGCACCATGCGCTTGTCATCACAGTGCTCCACAACATTGTCATCAAAATGCTCCATAAAATTTGTCATCACAATGCTCCATGCACTTCTCATCAAAATGCTCTCTCACCACTGATATCACAATCCTACATCACTGTTTGTCAAAATACTCCCTCACCCCTGTCATCACAATGTTCCATGACTCCTGTCATCACAATGCTACATGCACTTATCATCACAATGTTCGATGACCCCTGAAATCACAATGTTCCATAACACCTGTCATCAAAATATTCCATGACACTTTTCATCAAATTGCTCCATGACCCTGTCATCAGAATGCTCCCTGCCCTTCTCATCACAATGCACAACGCACTTGCCATCAAAATGCTCCATGACATTTTTCATCACAAAGATCCAAGACCCTTGGCATCACAATGCTCCATGTCATTGTCATCACAATGCTCCATGAACCCTCCCATCACATTGCTCCATGCCCTTGTCATCACACAGCGCCATGACACTTGTCATCACAATGCTCGTTGCCCTTCTCATCACAATGCTCCATGCCTTTGTCATTACAGTCCTGCATGACCCATGTATCACAGTGTTCCGTGCCCTTGTCATCACAATGCTCCATGCCCACACTCATCACAATAATCCATGAAACATTTCAGACCAAAGTTCCATACCCTCCTCATCACAATGATCCATTACCCCTGTCATAACAATGCACCATGACACCTGCCATCACAATGATCCACGGCCTAGTGATCACAAGGTTCCATGATAATTCTCATCACAATGATCAAGACCCCTGATATCACAATGCTCCATGCCCTTGTCTTCACAAAGCTCCATGACGCATGTCATCAGAATGTTCCATGGCCTTCTCATCACAATGCTCCATGCCCTTGTCATCACAATGCTCCAAGACCCTTGTCATCACAATGCTCCATGCCACATTTCATCTCAATGCTCCATGAAATCTGTCATCACAATGCTCCAAGACCCTTGTAATCACAATGCTCCATGCCGCTTTTCATCTCAATGCTCCATGAACCCTGTCATCACAATGCACCATGCCCATCATCATAATGCTTCAGGCTATTGTCATCACAATGAAATCAATATTCTGCATGACCTCTGTCATCATAATGCTCCAAACCCTTGTGATCACCATGTTGCCTAACACGTATCATCACAACACCCCATGATGCTCATCATCACAATTATCCATAGTCTTCTCATCACAATGCTCCATGATCTTTGTCATAACAATGCTCAATACACTTGTCATCACAATGCTCCCTGACCCTTGTCGTCAGTATGCTCCTTGAACCCTGTCATGTCAAGTTTCCATGCATTTTTCATCACAATGATCCATGACCATTTCATCACAATGCTCCAAGGTCCCTGTAATCACAATGCTCCATGCCCTTGTCATCACAAAACTCCATGACGCATGTCATCAGAATTCTCCATGGCCTTCTCATCACAATGCTCTATGCCCTAGTCATAACAATGCTCCAAGACACCTGTAATCACAATGCTCCATGCCCCTTTTCATCAGAATGCTCCATGAGACTTGCCATCACAAGTCTCCATGGTCTTCTCATCACAATGCTCAATGACCCCTGTCATCACAATAATCCATGAACATTTTCAGCCCAATGCTCCACGACCTTCTCATCACAATGCTCCATTGCCAATATCATCACAATGCTCCATGACCACTGTCATCACAACACTCCATGACACCTGACAACACAATGATCCAGGACTATTGTCATCACAATGCCCCATTCCCTTGTCGTCACAATGCTACATGACACATGTCATCACAACTCTCTATGAACATTTTCAGCCCAGTGCTCCATGACCCTTGTCATCACAATGATCCATGCCCTTGTCATCCCAATGCTCCATGACCCCTGTATTCACAATGCTCCTTGACGCTTGTCATCACAGTGCTCCATGACACCTGTCATCACAATGCTCCATGCCTTTGTCAGCAAAATGCTACATGACCTTGTCATTACAATGCTCTATGCGCTTGTCATCACAATACTCCATTTCCATTGTCATCACAATCCTCCATGAACTTTGGGATCACATTGCTTCATGCCCTTGTCATCACAATGCTCCATGCTCCTTGAAATCAAAATGATCCATGACCTCTGTCATCACAATGCTCCAAACACTTGTGATCACAATGTTCCATAACACTTGTCATCACAACGCTCCATGATGCCTGTCATCACAATACTCCATGCCCTTTTCATCACAATGCTCCATGACGTTTGTCACCACAGTTCTCAATACACTTGTCATCACAATGCTCCATGACCTTTGTCACCACAATTCTCAATACACTTGTCATCACAATGCTCCCTGACACTTGTCATCAGAATGCTCCTTGAACACTGTCACGAAAAGGCTCCATGCCTTTTTCATCACAATGCCCCATGCCATTTTCTTCACAATGCTCCATGCCATTGTCATCAAAATACTCCACAAGCTTGTCATCAGAATGCTCCATGACCCTTGTCATCACAATTCTCCATGCACTTGTCAGCACAATGCTCCCTGACCCTTGTCATCACAATGCTCCAAGCCATTGTCATCACAATGCTCCATTACCTTTGTCATCATAATCCTCCCTGACACTTGGCATCACAATGCTCCATGCCATCCTCATCACAATGGGCCATTACATATGTGATCACAATGCTCCCTGACACCTGTTTTCACAATACGGCATGACCTGGTCATCACAATGCTCCATGCCCTTGTCATCACAGTGTGCCATTCCAACTCTCATCGCAATACTCCATGAAAGTTATTAGACCAATGTTCCATGCCCTTGCCATCACAATGCTCCATGCCCTTGTTATCAGAATGCTCCATGACCCTGTCATCACAATGCTCCGTGACTCCAGTCATCACAATGCTTCATGACCTTTGTCATCACAATGGTCCATGCCCTCGTCATCAACAGTCTCTGTGACCTTTTTAACCACAATGCTCCATGAACTTTTCATCACAATGCTCTTTGACGCTTGTCTTCACAATGCTCTATGCCTTTCTCAGCACAATGCTCCATGACCCTTGTCATCACAGTGCTCCATGCGCTTGGCAGTAGAATGCTCCATGACACATGTCATCACAATGCACAACGCCCTTGCCATCAAAATGCTCCATGACCTTTGTCATCACAAAGATCCATGACCCTTGGCATCACAATGCTCCATGTCATTGTCATCACAGTGCTCCATGAACACTCTCATCACATTGCTCCATGCCCTTGTCTTCACATAGCTCTATGACACATGTCATCAGAATGCTCCATGGCCTTCTCATCACAATGCTCCAAGCCCTTGCCATCACAATGCTCCATTACCCCTGTCATAACAATACTCCATGACCCCTGCCATCACGATGTTCCATGGCCTTGTCATCACAAGGCTCCATGACCCTTCTCATCACAATGCTCCAAGAACACTGTAATCACAATGCTCTATGCCCCTTTTCATCTCAATGATCCATGAACCCTGTCATCACAATGCATTATGCCCATCATCCTAATGCTTCATGCTATTGTCATAACAACGAAATCAGAATGTTCCATGACCTCTGTCATAACAATGTTCCAAACCCTTGTGATCACAATATTCCATAACACTTGTCATCACAATGCCCCAGGATGCTCGTCATCACAATTATCCATGGTATTCTCATCACAATGCTCCATGACCTTCGTCATCAAAATGCTCAATACACTTGTCATCAACATGCTCCCTGACACTTGTTGTCTGTATGCTCCTTGAACCCTGTCATGACAAGGCTCCATGCCTTTTTCATCACAATGATCCATGCCCTTTTCATCACAATGCTCCAAGTCCCATGTAATCACAATGGTCCATGCCATTGTCATCACAAAGCTCAATGACGCATGCCATCAGAATGCTCCTTGGTCTATTCTTCACAATGCTCCCTGCCCTTGTCTTCACAATGTTCCAAGACCCCTGTAATCACAATGCTCCATTCCCCTTTTCATCAGTATGCTCCATGAGACTTGTCATCACAAGGCTCCATGGTTTTGTCATCACAATGCTCCAGGACCTTGTCATCACAATGCTTCACGACCTTGTCATCAAAATTTTCAATGGCCTTTGTAATCATAATGCTCCAAACCCTAATCATCACAATGATCCATTATATTTGTCATCACAATCCTCCATTACATTTGGTATCACAAAGCTCCATGCCATTGTCATCGCCATGGACCATGACATATGTCATCACAATGCTCCCTGACACCTGTCTTCACAATACTCCATGACCTTATCATCACAATGCTCCATGCCCTTGTCATCACAATGCACCATGCCCACTCTCATCACAATAATCTATGAAACTTGTCAGACCAATGCTCCATGCCACTGTCATCACAATTCTCCATGCCCTTGTCATCACAATGCTCCATTACCCCTCTCATCACAAAGCTCCGTGACTCCGGTCATCACAATGCTTCATAACGTTTGTCATCACAATGGTCCATGCCCGCGTCATCAAAAGGCTCTGTGACCTTTGTAACCACAATGCTCCATGAACTTTTCATCACAATTCTCTGAGAAACTTGTCATCACAATGCTCCATGTCTTTGTCAGAACAGTGCTCCATGAACATTGTCATCACAATGTGCCACGCGCATTTCATCACAACGTTCCAAACCTTGTCATTGCAATTCTCCATAAACCTTGTAATCACAATGGTCCATGCACTTCTCATCAAAATGCTCTCTCACCAGAGATATCACAATGTTCCATCACTAGTCATCACAATACACCCTCATCCTTGTAATCACAATGTTCCATGACACTGTCATCACAATGCTACATCCCCTTATCATCACAATGTTCCATGACCCCTGCCATCACAATGTTCCACAAGCCCTGTCATCAAACTGCTCCATGACCCTTTCCATCCCAAAGCTCCAAGACCCCTGCCATCACAATGTTCTATAACCCCTGCCATCAAAATGTTCCATTACACATTTTATCAAATTGCTGCATGACCCGGTCATCAAAATGGTCCCTGCCCTTCTCATCAAAATGCTCCATGACTTGTCATCACAAAGCTCCAATACCCTTGGCATCACAATGCTCCATGTCATTGTCATCACAATGCTCCATGAACCCCCTCATCACATTGCTCCATGCCCTTATCATCACACAGCTCCGTGACACTTGTCATCACAATGCTTGATGCCCTTCTCATCACAATGCTCCATGCCCTTGTCATTACAGTCCTGCATGACCCATGTATCACAGTGGTCCGTGCCCTTGTCATCACAATGCTCCATGCCCACTCTCATCACAATAATCCATGAAACATTTCAGACCAAAGTTCCATACCCTTCTCATCACAATGCTCCATTACCCCTGTCATAACAATGCACCATGACAGCTGCCATCACAATGATCCACGGCCTAGTAATCAAAAGGTTCCATGATAATTCTCATCACAATGCTCAAGAACCCTGATATCACAATGCTCCATGCCCTGGTCATCACAAAGCTCCATGACGCACGTCATCAGAATGTTCCATGGCCTTCTCATCACAATGCTCCTTGCCCTTGTCATCACAATGCTCCTTGCCCTTGTCATCACTATGCTCCAAGACCCTTGTCATCACAATGCTCCATGCCGTTTTTCATCTCAATGCTCCATGAACCCTGTCATCACAATGCACCATGCCCATCATCATAATGCTTCAGGCTATTGTCATCACAATGAAATCAATATTCTGCATGACCTCTGTCATCATAATGCTCTAAACCCTTGTGATCACAATGTTGCATAACACGTATCATCACAACACCCCATGACGCTCATCATCACAATTAGCCATGGTCTTCTCATCACAATGCTCCATGATCTTTGTCATCACAATGCTCAATACACTTGTCATCACAATGCTCCCTGACCCTTGTCGTCAGTATGCTCCTTGAACCCTGTCATGACAAGTTTCCATGCATTTTTCATCACAATGATCCATGACCATTTAATCACAATGCTCCAAGGTCCCTGTAATCACAATGCTCCATGCCCTTGTCATCACAAAACTCCATGACGCATGTCATCAGAATGCTCCATGGCCTTCTCAGTACAATGCTCTATGCCATAGACATAACAATGCTCCAAGACCCCTGAAATCACAATGCCTCATGCCCCTTTTCATCAGAATGCTCCATGAGACTTGCCATCACAAGTCTCCATGGTCTTCTCATCACAATGTTCCAGGACCTTGACATCACAATGATCCATTCCCTTGTCATCACAATGCTCCATGACCCCTGTCATCACAATAATCCATGAACATTTTCAGCCCAGTGCTCCACGACCTTCTCATCACAATGCTCCATTGCCAATATCATCACAATGCTCCATGACCACTGTCATCACTACACTCCATGACAACTGACAACACAATGATCCAGGACTCTTTTCATCACAGTGCTCCATTCCCTTGTCATCACAATGCTACATGACACCTGTCATCACAACTCTCCATGAACATTATCAGCCCAGTGCTCCATGACCCTTGTCATCACAATGATCCATGCCCTTGTCATCCCAATGCTCCATGACCCCTGTATTCACAATGCTCCTTGACGCTTGTCATCACAGTGCTCCATGACACATGTCATCACAATGCTCCATGACTTTGTCAGCAAAATGCTACATGACATTGTCATTACAATGCTGTATGCACTTGTCATCACAATACTCCATTTCCATTGTCATCACAATCCTCCATGAAATTTGGGATCACATTGCTTCATGCCCTTGTCATCACAATGCTCCATGCTCCTTGAAATCAAAATGATCCATGACCTCTGTCATCACAATGCTCGAAACACTTGTGATCACAATGTTCCATAACACATGTCATCACAACGCTCCATGATGCCTGTCATCACAATACTCCATGCCCTTTTCATCACAATGCTCCATGACGTTTGTCACCACAATTCTCAATACACTTGTCATCACAATGCTCCATGACCTTTGTCACCACAATTCTCAATACATTTGTCATCACAATGCTCCCTGACACTTGTCATCAGAATGCTCCTTGAACACTGTCACGAAAAGGCTCCATGCCTTTTTCATCACAATGCCCCATGCCATTTTCTTCACAATGCTCCATGCCATTGTCATCAAAATACTCCACAAGCTTGTCATCAGAATGCTCCATGACCCTTGTCATCACAATTCTCCATGCACTTGTCAGCACAATGCTCCCTGACCCTTGTCATCACAATGCTCCAAGCCATTGTCATCACAATGCTCCATTACCTTTGTCATCAGAATCCTCCCTGACACTTGGCATCACAATGCTCCATGCCATCCTCATCACAATGGGCCATTACATATGTGATCACAATGCTCCCTGACACCTGTCTTCACAATACGGCATGACCTGGTCATCACAATGCTCCATGCCCTTGTCATCACAGTGTGCCATTCCAACTCTCATCCCAATACTCCATGAAAGTTATTAGACCAATGTTCCATGCCCTTGCCATCACAATGCTCCATGCCATTGTTATCACAATGCTCCATGACCCTGTCATCACAATGCTCCGTGACTCCAGTCATCACAATGCTTCATGACCTTTGTCATCACAATGGTCCATGCCCTCGTCATCAACAGTCTCTGTGACATTTTTAACCACAATGCTCCATGAACTTTTCATCACAATGCTCTTTGACCCTTGTCATCACAATGCTCTATGCCTTTCTCAGCACAATGCTCCATGACCCTTGTCATCACAATGCTCCATGCGCTTGGCAGTACAATGCTCCATGACACATGTCATCACAATGCACAACACCCTTGCCGTCAAAATGCTCCATGACCTTTGTCATCACAAAGATCCATGACCTTTGGCATCACAATGCTCCATGTCATTGTCATCACAGTGCTCCATGAACACTCTCATCACATTGCTCCATGCCCTTGTCTTCACATAGCTCCATGACACATGTCGTCAGAATGTTCCACGGCCTTCTCATCACAATGCTCCAAGCCCTTGCCATCACAATGCTCCATTACCCCTGTCATAACAATGCTCCATGACCCCTGCCATCACGATGTTCCATGGCCATAACAATGCTCCATGACCCCTGCAATCACGATGTTCCATGGCCTTGTCATCACAAGGTCCATGACCCTTCTCATCACAATGCTCCAAGAACACTGTAATCACAATGCTCTATGCCCCTTTTCATCTCAATGATCCATGAACCCTGTCATCACAATGCACTATGCCCATCATCATAATGCTTCATGCTATTGTCATAACAACGAAATCAGAATGTTCCATGACCTCTGTCATAACAATGTTCCAAACCCTTGTGATCACAATATTCCATAACACTTGTCATCACAATGCCCCAGGATGCTCGTCATCACAATTATCCATGGTCTTCTCATCACAATGCTCCATGACCTTCGTCATCAAAATGCTCAATACATTTGTCATCAACATGCTCCCTGACACTTGTTGTCTGTATGCTCCTTGAAGCCTGTCATGACAAGGCTCCATGCCTTTTTCATCACAATGATCCATGCCCTTTTCATCACAATGCTCCAAGTCCCATGTAATCACAATGGTCCATGCCATTGTCATCACAAAGCTCAATGACGCATGCCATCAGAATGCTCCTTGGTCTATTCTTCACAATGCTCCGTGCCCTTATCTTCACAATGTTCCAAGACCCCTGTAATCACAATGCTCCATTCCCCTTTTAATCAGTATGCTCCATGAGACTTGTCATCACAAGGCTCCATGGTTTTGTCATCACAATGCTCCAGGACCTTGTCATCACAATGCTTCACGACCTTGTCATCAAAATTTTCAATGGCCTTTGTAATCATAATGCTCCAAACCCTAATCATCACAATGATCCATTATATTTGTCATCACAATCCTCCATTACATTTGGTATCACAAAGCTACATGCCATTGTCATCGCCATGGACCATGACATATGTCATCACAATGCTCCCTGAAACCTGTCTTCACAATACTCCATGACCTTATCATCACAATGCTCCATGCCCTTGTCATCACAATGCACCATGCCCACTCTCATCACAATAATCTATGAAACTTGTCAGACCAATGCTCCATGCCACTGTCATCACAATTCTCCATGCCCTTGTCATCACAATCCTCCATGACCCCTGGCATCACAATGCTAAATGTCATTGTCATCACAATGCTCCATTACCCCTGTCATAACAATGCTACATGACCCCTGCCTTCACGATGTTCCATGGCCTTGTCAACACAGTGCTCCATGCCCTTGTCATCACAATGCTCGAAGACCCCTGTAATCACAATGCCCCATGCCCCTTTTCATCTCAATGCTCCATGAACCCTGTCATCACAATGCTCCGTTACTCCAGTCATCACAATGCTTCATGAACTTTGTCATCACAATGGTCCATTCCCTCGTCATCAACAGTCTCTGTGACCATTTTAAACCCAATGCTCCATGAACTTTTCATCACAATGCTCTTTGACCCTTGTCATCACAATGCTCTATGCCTTTCTCAGCACAATGCTCCATGACCCTTGTCATCACAATGCTCCATGCACTTGTCAGCACAATGTTCCATGACACATGTCATCACAGTGCTCCATGACCCCTGTCATCACAATGCTCAGTGACTCCAGTCATCACAATGCTCCATAACGTTTTTCCTCAAAATCTTCCAAGCCCGCGTCATCACAAGGCTCTGTGATATTTGTTACCACAATGCTCCATGAACTTTTCATTACAATTCTCTGTGACCCTCGTCATCACAATGCTACATGTCTTTGTCAGAACAATGCTCCATGACCATTGTCATCACAATGTGCCACGCACATTTCATCACAACGGTCCACAACCTTGTCATTGCAATGCTCCATAAACCTTGTAATCACAATGCTCCATGCACTTCTCATCAAAATGCGCTGTTACCAGAGATATCACAGTATTCCATCCCTAGTCATCACAATACTCCCTCACCCCTGTAATCACAATATTCCATGACCCTGTCATCACACTGCTACATCCCCTTATCAGCACAATGTTCCAAGACCCCTGACATCACAATGTTCCATAACCCATGTCATCAAAATGCTCCATGACCCATTTCATCCCAAAGCTCCAAGACACCTGACATCACAATGTTCTATAACCCCTGCCATCAAAATGTTCCATTACACTTTTCATCAAATTGCTGCATGACCCGGTCATCAAAATTCTCCCTGCACTTCTCATCACAATGCACCATGTCCTTGTCATCAAAATGGTCCATGACTGGTCAGCAGAAAGCTCCATGACCCCTGGCATCACAATGCTAAATGTCATTGTCATCACAATGCTCCATGAACCCTCTCATAACATTGCTCAATGCCCTTGTCATCACAAAGCTCCATGACACTTGTCATAACAATGCTCGATGCCCTTCTCATCACAATGCTCCATGCCCTTGTCATTACAATCCTGCATGACAAATGTATCATAGTGTTCCGTACCCTTGTCATAACAATGCTTCATGCCCACTCTCATCAAAAAAATACATGAAATATTTCAGACCAATGTTCCATGCCCTTCTCATCACAATGCTCCATTACCTCTGTCATAACAATGCACCCTGACCCCTGCCATCACAATGTTCCACGGCCTAGTCTTCACAAGATTCCATGACACTTGTCATCACAATGCTGAAAACCACTGTTATCACAATGCTCCATGCCCTTCTCATCACTAAGCTCCATGACGCATGTCATCAGAATGTTCCATGGCCTTCTCATCACAATGCTCCATGCCCTTGTCATCACAATGCTCCAAGACCCTTGTAACCACAATGCTCCATGCCCCTTTTCATCTCAATGCTCCATGAACCCTGTCATCACAGTGCACGATGCCCATCATCATAATACTTCAGTCTATTGTCATCACAATGAAATTAATATTCTCCATGACCTCTGACATCATAATGCTACAAACCCTTGTGATCACAATGTTCCATAAAACTTATCATCACAACACCCCATGACGCTCATCATCACAATTATCCATGGTCTTCTCATCACAATGCTCCATGATCTTTGTCATCACGATGCTCAATACACTTGTCATCACAATGCTCCCTGACACTTGTCGTCAGTATGCTCCTTGAAAACTGTCATGACAAGGATCCATGCCTTTTTCATCACAATAATCCATGTCCTTTCCATCACAATGCTCCAAGATCCGTGTAATCACAATGCTCCATGGCCTTGTCATCAAAAAGCTCCATGAGGCATGTCATCAGAATGTTTCCTGGCCTTCTCATCACAATGTTCCATGCCCTTTTCATTACAATGCTCCAAGACCCCTGTAATCACAATGCTCCATGCCCATTTTCATCAGAATGCTCCATGAGACTTGCCATCACAAGTCTCCATGGTCTTCTCATCACAATGTTCTAGGACCTTGACATCACAATGATCCATTCCCTTGTCATCACAATGCTCCATGACCCCTGTCATCACAATAATCCATGAACATTTTCAGCCCAATGCTCCACGACCTTCTCATCACAATGCTCCATTGCCAATATCATCACAATGCTCCATGACCACTGTCATCACAACACTCCATGACACCTGACAACACAATGATCCAGGACTCTTGTCATCACAATGCCCCATTCCCTTGTCGTCACAATGCTACATGACACCTGTCATCACAACTCTCCATGAACATTTTCAGCCCAGTGCTCCATGACCCTTGTCATCACAATGATCCATGCCCTTGTCATCCCAATGCTCCATGACCCCTGTATTCACAATGCTCCTTGACGCTTGTCATCACAGTGCTCCATGACACCTGTCATCACAA
Organism: Mesoplodon densirostris; assembly: GCF_025265405.1. NCBI lineage: Eukaryota > Metazoa > Chordata > Mammalia > Artiodactyla > Ziphiidae > Mesoplodon > Mesoplodon densirostris. The sequence continues at coordinate 6,192,494 of NW_026778195.1, read as the reverse complement.
TGCTCCATGCCTTTGTCAGCAAAATGCTACATGACCTTGTCATTACAATGCTCTATGCGCTTGTCATCACAATACTCCATTTCCATTGTCATCACAATCCTCCATGAACTTTGGGATCACATTGCTTCATGCCCTTGTCATCACAATGCTCCATGCTCCTTGAAATCAAAATGATCCATGACCTCTGTCATCACAATGCTCCAAACCCTTGTCATCACAATGTTCCATAACACTTGTCATCACAACGCTCCATGATGCCTTTCATCACAATACTCCATGCCCTTTTCATCACAATGCTCCATGACGTTTGTCACCACAATTCTCAATACACTTGTCATCACAATGCTCCATGACCTTTGTCACCACAATTCTCAATACACTTGTCATCACAATGCTCCCTGACACTTGTAATCAGAATGCTCCTTGAACACTGTCACGAAAAGGCTCCATGCCTTTTTCATCACAATGCCCCATGCCATTTTCTTCACAATGCTCCATGCCATTGTCATCAAAATACTCCACAAGCTTGTCATCAGAATGCTCCATGACCCTTGTCATCACAATTCTCCATGCACTTGTCAGCACAATGCTCCCTGACCCTTGTCATCACAATGCTCCAAGCCATTGTCATCACAATGCTCCATTACCTTTGTCATCAGAATCCTCCCTGACACTTGGCATCACAATGCTCCATGCCATCCTCATCACAATGGGCCATTACATATGTGATCACAATGCTCCCTGACACCTGTCTTCACAATACGGCATGACCTGGTCATCACAATGCTCCATGCCCTTGTCATCACAGTGTGCCATTCCAACTCTCATCGCAATACTCCATGAAAGTTATTAGACCAATGTTCCATGCCCTTGCCATCACAATGCTCCATGCCCTTGTTATCACAATGCTCCATGACCCTGTCATCACAATGCTCCGTGACTCCAGTCATCACAATGCTTCATGACCTTTGTCATCACAATGGTCCATGCCCTCGTCATCAACAGTCTCTGTGACCTTTTTAACCACAATGCTCCATGAACTTTTCATCACAATGCTCTTTGACGCTTGTCTTCACAATGCTCTATGCCTTTCTCAGCACAATGCTCCATGACCCTTGTCATCACAGTGCTCCATGCGCTTGGCAGTAGAATGCTCCATGACACATGTCATCACAATGCACAACGCCCTTGCCATCAAAATGCTCCATGACCTTTGTCATCACAAAGATCCATGACCCTTGGCATCACAATGCTCCATGTCATTGTCATCACAGTGCTCCATGAACACTCTCATCACATTGCTCCATGCCCTTGTCTTCACATAGCTCTATGACACATGTCATCAGAATGCTCCATGGCCTTCTCATCACAATGCTCCAAGCCCTTGCCATCACAATGCTCCATTACCCCTGTCATAACAATGCTCCATGACCCCTGCCATCACGATGTTCCATGGCCTTGTCATCACAAGGCTCCATGACCCTTCTCATCACAATGCTCCAAGAACACTGTAATCACAATGCTCTATGCCCCTTTTCATCTCAATGATCCATGAACCCTGTCATCACAATGCACTATGCCCATCATCATAATGCTTCATGCTATTGTCATAACAACGAAATCAGAATGTTCCATGACCTCTGTCATAACAATGTTCCAAACCCTTGTGATCACAATATTCCATAACACTTGTCATCACAATGCCCCAGGATGCTCGTCATCACAATTATCCATGGTCTTCTCATCACAATGCTCCATGACCTTCATCATCAAAATGCTCAATACACTTGTCATCAACATGCTCCCTGACACTTGTTGTCTGTATGCTCCTTGAACCCTGTCATGACAAGGCTCCATGCCTTTTTCATCACAATGCTCCAAGTCCCATGTAATCACAATGGTCCATGCCATTGTCATCACAAAGCTCAATGACGCATGCCATCAGAATGCTCCTTGGTCTATTCTTCACAATGCTCCCTGCCCTTGTCTTCACAATGTTCCAAGACCCCTGTAATCACAATGCTCCATTCCCCTTTTCATCAGTATGCTCCATGAGACTTGTCATCACAAGGCTCCATGGTTTTGTCATCACAATGCTCCAGGACCTTGTCATCACAATGCTCCAAGCCATTGTCATCACAATGCTCCATTACCTTTGTCATCAGAATCCTCCCTGACACTTGGCATCACAATGCTCCATGCCATCCTCATCACAATGGGCCATTACATATGTGATCACAATGCTCCCTGACACCTGTCTTCACAATACGGCATGACCTGGTCATCACAATGCTCCATGCCCTTGTCATCACAGTGTGCCATTCCAACTCTCATCCCAATACTCCATGAAAGTTATTAGACCAATGTTCCATGCCCTTGCCATCACAATGCTCCATGCCATTGTTATCACAATGCTCCATGACCCTGTCATCACAATGCTCCGTGACTCCAGTCATCACAATGCTTCATGACCTTTGTCATCACAATGGTCCATGCCCTCGTCATCAACAGTCTCTGTGACCTTTTTAACCACAATGCTCCATGAACTTTTCATCACAATGCTCTTTGACCCTTGTCATCACAATGCTCTATGCCTTTCTCAGCACAATGCTCCATGACCCTTGTCATCACAATGCTCTATGCGCTTGGCAGTACAATGCTCCATGACACATGTCATCACAATGCACAACACCCTTGCCGTCAAAATGCTCCATGACCTTTGTCATCACAAAGATCCATGACCTTTGGCATCACAATGCTCCATGTCATTGTCATCACAGTGCTCCATGAACACTCTCATCACATTGCTCCATGCCCTTGTCTTCACATAGCTCCATGACACATGTCATCAGAATGTTGCATGGCCTTCTCATCACAATGCTCCAAGCCCTTGCCATCACAATGCTCCATTACCCCTGTCATAACAATGCTCCATGACCCCTGCCATCACGATGTTCCATGGCCATAACAATGCTCCATGACCCCTGCCATCACGATGTTCCATGGCCTTGTCATCACAAGGTCCATGACCCTTCTCATCACAATGCTCCAAGAACACTGTAATCACAATGCTCTATGCCCCTTTTCATCTCAATGATCCATGAACCCTGTCATCACAATGCACTATGCCCATCATCATAATGCTTCATGCTATTGTCATAACAACGAAATCAGAATGTTCCATGACCTCTGTCATAACAATGTTCCAAACCCTTGTGATCACAATATTCCATAACACTTGTCATCACAATGCCCCAGGATGCTCGTCATCACAATTATCCATGGTCTTCTCATCACAATGCTCCATGACCTTCGTCATCAAAATGCTCAATACATTTGTCATCAACATGCTCCCTGACACTTGTTGTCTGTATGCTCCTTGAACCCTGTCATGACAAGGCTCCATGCCTTTTTCATCACAATGATCCATGCCCTTTTCATCACAATGCTCCAAGTCCCATGTAATCACAATGGTCCATGCCATTGTCATCACAAAGCTCAATGACGCATGCCATCAGAATGCTCCTTGGTCTATTCTTCACAATGCTCCGTGCCCTTATCTTCACAATGTTCCAAGACCCCTGTAATCACAATGCTCCATTCCCCTTTTAATCAGTATGCTCCATGAGACTTGTCATCACAAGGCTCCATGGTTTTGTCATCACAATGCTCCAGGACCTTGTCATCACAATGCTTCACGACCTTGTCATCAAAATTTTCAATGGCCTTTGTAATCATAATGCTCCAAACCCTAATCATCACAATGATCCATTATATTTGTCATCACAATCCTCCATTACATTTGGTATCACAAAGCTACATGCCATTGTCATCGCCATGGACCATGACATATGTCATCACAATGCTCCCTGAAACCTGTCTTCACAATACTCCATGACCTTATCATCACAATGCTCCATGCCCTTGTCATCACAATGCACCATGCCCACTCTCATCACAATAATCTATGAAACTTGTCAGACCAATGCTCCATGCCACTGTCATCACAATTCTCCATGCCCTTGTCATCACAATCCTCCATGACCCCTGGCATCACAATGCTAAATGTCATTGTCATCACAATGCTCCATTACCCCTGTCATAACAATGCTACATGACCCCTGCCATCACGATGTTCCATGGCCTTGTCAACACAGTGCTCCATGCCCTTGTCATCACAATGCTCGAAGACCCCTGTAATCACAATGCCCCATGCCCCTTTTCATCTCAATGCTCCATGAACCCTGTCATCACAATGCTCTGTTACTCCAGTCATCACAATGCTTCATGAACTTTGTCATCACAATGGTCCATTCCCTCGTCATCAACAGTCTCTGTGACCATTTTAAACCCAATGCTCCATGAACTTTTCATCACAATGCTCTTTGACCCTTGTCATCACAATGCTCTATGCCTTTCTCAGCACAATGCTCCATGACCCTTGTCATCACAATGCTCCATGCACTTGTCAGCACAATGTTCCATGACACATGTCATCACAGTGCTCCATGACCCCTGTCATCACAATGCTCAGTGACTCCAGTCATCACAATGCTCCATAACGTTTTTCCTCAAAATCTTCCAAGCCCGCGTCATCACAAGGCTCTGTGATATTTGTTACCACAATGCTCCATGAACTTTTCATTACAATTCTCTGTGACCCTCGTCATCACAATGCTACATGTCTTTGTCAGAACAATGCTCCATGACCATTGTCATCACAATGTGCCACGCACATTTCATCACAACGGTCCACAACCTTGTCATTGCAATGCTCCATAAACCTTGTAATCACAATGCTCCATGCACTTCTCATCAAAATGCGCTGTTACCAGAGATATCACAGTATTCCATCCCTAGTCATCACAATACTCCCTCACCCCTGTAATCACAATATTCCATGACCCTGTCATCACACTGCTACATCCCCTTATCAGCACAATGTTCCAAGACCCCTGACATCACAATGTTCCATAACCCATGTCATCAAAATGCTCCATGACCCATTTCATCCCAAAGCTCCAAGACACCTGACATCACAATGTTCTATAACCCCTGCCATCAAAATGTTCCATTACACTTTTCATCAAATTGCTGCATGACCCGGTCATCAAAATTCTCCCTGCACTTCTCATCACAATGCACCAAGTCCTTGTCATCAAAATGGTCCATGACTGGTCAGCAGAAAGCTCCATGACCCCTGGCATCACAATGCTAAATGTCATTGTCATCACAATGCTCCATGAACCCTCTCATAACATTGCTCAATGCCCTTGTCATCACAAAGCTCCATGACACTTGTCATAACAATGCTCGATGCCCTTCTCATCACAATGCTCCATGCCCTTGTCATTACAATCCTGCATGACAAATGTATCATAGTGTTCCGTACCCTTGTCATAACAATGCTTCATGCCCACTCTCATCAAAAAAATACATGAAATATTTCAGACCAATGTTCCATGCCCTTCTCATCACAATGCTCCATTACCTCTGTCATAACAATGCACCCTGACCCCTGCCATCACAATGTTCCACGGCCTAGTCTTCACAAGGTTCCATGACACTTGTCATCACAATGCTGAAAACCACTGTTATCACAATGCTCCATGCCCTTCTCATCACTAAGCTCCATGACGCATGTCATCAGAATGTTCCATGGCCTTCTCATCACAATGCTCCATGCCCTTGTCATCACAATGCTCCAAGACCCTTGTAACCACAATGCTCCATGCCCCTTTTCATCTCAATGCTCCATGAACCCTGTCATCACAGTGCACGATGCCCATCATCATAATACTTCAGTCTATTGTCATCACAATGAAATTAATATTCTCCATGACCTCTGACATCATAATGCTACAAACCCTTGTGATCACAATGTTCCATAAAACTTATCATCACAACACCCCATGACGCTCATCATCACAATTATCCATGGTCTTCTCATCACAATGCTCCATGATCTTTGTCATCACGATGCTCAATACACTTGTCATCACAATGCTCCCTGACACTTGTCGTCAGTATGCTCCTTGAAAACTGTCATGACAAGGATCCATGCCTTTTTCATCACAATAATCCATGTCCTTTCCATCACAATGCTCCAAGATCCGTGTAATCACAATGCTCCATGGCCTTGTCATCAAAAAGCTCCATGAGGCATGTCATCAGAATGTTTCCTGGCCTTCTCATCACAATGTTCCATGCCCTTTTCATTACAATGCTCCAAGACCCCTGTAATCACAATGCTCCATGCCCATTTTCATCAGAATGCTCCATGAGACTTGCCATCACAAGTCTCCATGGTCTTCTCATCACAATGTTCTAGGACCTTGACATCACAATGATCCATTCCCTTGTCATCACAATGCTCCATGACCCCTGTCATCACAATAATCCATGAACATTTTCAGCCCAATGCTCCACGACCTTCTCATCACAATGCTCCATTGCCAATATCATCACAATGCTCCATGACCACTGTCATCACAACACTCCATGACACCTGACAACACAATGATCCAGGACTCTTGTCATCACAATGCCCCATTCCCTTGTCGTCACAATGCTACATGACACCTGTCATCACAACTCTCCATGAACATTTTCAGCCCAGTGCTCCATGACCCTTGTCATCACAATGATCCATGCCCTTGTCATCCCAATGCTCCATGACCCCTGTATTCACAATGCTCCTTGACGCTTGTCATCACAGTGCTCCATGACACCTGTCATCACAATGCTCCATGCCTTTGTCAGCAAAATGCTACATGACCTTGTCATTACAATGCTCTATGCGCTTGTCATCACAATACTCCATTTCCATTGTCATCACAATCCTCCATGAACTTTGGGATCACATTGCTTCATGCCCTTGTCATCACAATGCTCCATGCTCCTTGAAATCAAAATGATCCATGACCTCTGTCATCACAATGCTCCAAACCCTTGTCATCACAATGTTCCATAACACTTGTCATCACAACGCTCCATGATGCCTTTCATCACAATACTCCATGCCCTTTTCATCACAATGCTCCATGACGTTTGTCACCACAATTCTCAATACACTTGTCATCACAATGCTCCATGACCTTTGTCACCACAATTCTCAATACACTTGTCATCACAATGCTCCCTGACACTTGTAATCAGAATGCTCCTTGAACACTGTCACGAAAAGGCTCCATGCCTTTTTCATCACAATGCCCCATGCCATTTTCTTCACAATGCTCCATGCCATTGTCATCAAAATACTCCACAAGCTTGTCATCAGAATGCTCCATGACCCTTGTCATCACAATTCTCCATGCACTTGTCAGCACAATGCTCCCTGACCCTTGTCATCACAATGCTCCAAGCCATTGTCATCACAATGCTCCATTACCTTTGTCATCAGAATCCTCCCTGACACTTGGCATCACAATGCTCCATGCCATCCTCATCACAATGGGCCATTACATATGTGATCACAATGCTCCCTGACACCTGTCTTCACAATACGGCATGACCTGGTCATCACAATGCTCCATGCCCTTGTCATCACAGTGTGCCATTCCAACTCTCATCGCAATACTCCATGAAAGTTATTAGACCAATGTTCCATGCCCTTGCCATCACAATGCTCCATGCCCTTGTTATCACAATGCTCCATGACCCTGTCATCACAATGCTCCGTGACTCCAGTCATCACAATGCTTCATGACCTTTGTCATCACAATGGTCCATGCCCTCGTCATCAACAGTCTCTGTGACCTTTTTAACCACAATGCTCCATGAACTTTTCATCACAATGCTCTTTGACGCTTGTCTTCACAATGCTCTATGCCTTTCTCAGCACAATGCTCCATGACCCTTGTCATCACAGTGCTCCATGCGCTTGGCAGTAGAATGCTCCATGACACATGTCATCACAATGCACAACGCCCTTGCCATCAAAATGCTCCATGACCTTTGTCATCACAAAGATCCATGACCCTTGGCATCACAATGCTCCATGTCATTGTCATCACAGTGCTCCATGAACACTCTCATCACATTGCTCCATGCCCTTGTCTTCACATAGCTCTATGACACATGTCATCAGAATGCTCCATGGCCTTCTCATCACAATGCTCCAAGCCCTTGCCATCAAAATGCTCCATTACCCCTGTCATAACAATGCTCCATGACCCCTGCCATCACGATGTTCCATGGCCTTGTCATCACAAGGCTCCATGACCCTTCTCATCACAATGCTCCAAGAACACTGTAATCACAATGCTCTATGCCCCTTTTCATCTCAATGATCCATGAACCCTGTCATCACAATGCACTATGCCCATCATCATAATGCTTCATGCTATTGTCATAACAACGAAATCAGAATGTTCCATGACCTCTGTCATAACAATGTTCCAAACCCTTGTGATCACAATATTCCATAACACTTGTCATCACAATGCCCCAGGATGCTCGTCATCACAATTATCCATGGTCTTCTCATCACAATGCTCCATGACCTTCATCATCAAAATGCTCAATACACTTGTCATCAACATGCTCCCTGACACTTGTTGTCTGTATGCTCCTTGAACCCTGTCATGACAAGGCTCCATGCCTTTTTCATCACAATGATCCATGCCCTTTTCATCACAATGCTCCAAGTCCCATGTAATCACAATGGTCCATGCCATTGTCATCACAAAGCTCAATGACGCATGCCATCAGAATGCTCCTTGGTCTATTCTTCACAATGCTCCCTGCCCTTGTCTTCACAATGTTCCAAGACCCCTGTAATCACAATGCTCCATTCCCCTTTTCATCAGTATGCTCCATGAGACTTGTCATCACAAGGCTCCATGGTTTTGTCATCACAATGCTCCAAGACCTTGTCATCACAATGCTTCACGACCTTGTCATCAAAATTTTCAATGGCCTTTGTAATCATAATGCTCCAAACCCTAATCATCACAATGATCCATTATATTTGTCATCACAATCCTCCATTACATTTGGTATCACAAAGCTCCATGCCATTGTCATCGCCATGGACCATGACATATGTCATCACAATGCTCCCTGACACCTGTCTTCACAATACTCCATGACCTTATCATCACAATGCTCCATGCCCTTGTCATCACAATGCACCATGCCCACTCTCATCACAATAATCTATGAAACTTGTCAGACCAATGCTCCATGCCACTGTCATCACAATTCTCCATGCCCTTGTCATCACAATGCTCCATGACCCCTGTCATCACAATGCTCCGTGACTCCAGTCATCACAATGCTTCATAACGTTTGTCATCACAATGGTCCATTCCCGCGTCATCACAAGGCTCTGTGACCTTTGTAACCACAATGCTCCATGAACTTTTCATCACAATTCTCTGAGAAACTTGTCATCACAATGCTCCATGTCTTTGTCAGAACAGTGCTCCATGAATATTGTCATCACAATGTGCCACGCGCATTTCATCACAACGTTCCAAACCTTGTCATTGCAATTCTCCATAAACCTTGTAATCACAATGGTCCATGCACTTCTCATCAAAATGCTCTCTCACCAGAGATATCACAATGTTCCATCACTAGTCATCACAATACACCCTCATCCTTGTAATCACAATGTTCCATGACACTGTCATCACAATGCTACATCCCCTTATCATCACAATGTTCCATGACCCCTGCCATCACAATGTTCCATAAGCCCTGTCATCAAAATGCTCCATGACCCTTTCCATTCCAAAGATCCAAGACCCCTGCCATCACAATGTTCTATAACCCCTGCCATCAAAATATTCCATTACACATTTTATCAAATTGCTGCATGACACGGTCATCAAAAAGGTCCCTGCCCTTCTCATCAAAATGCTCCATGACTTGTCATCACAAAGCTCCATGACCCTTGGCATCACAATGCTCCATGTCATTGTCATCACAATGCTCCATGAACCCTCTCATCACATTGCTCCATGCCCTTGTCATCACAAAGCTCCATGACACTTGTCATCACAATGCTCGATGCCCTTCTCATCACAATGCTCCATGCCCTTGTCATTACAGTCCTGCATGACCCATGTATTACAGTGTTCCGTGCCCTTGTCATCAAAATGCTCCATGCCCACTCTCATCACAATAATCCATGAAACATTTCAGACCAAAGTTCCATACCCTTCTCATCACAATGCTCCATTACCCCTGTCATAACAATGCACCAGGACACCTGCCATCACAATGATCCACGGCCTAGTCATCAAAAGGTTCCATGATAATTCTCATCACAATGCTCAAGAACCCTGATATCACAATGCTCCATGCCCTGGTCATCACAAAGCTCCATGACGCACGTCATCAGAATGTTCCATGGCCTTCTCATCACAATGCTCCTTGCCCTTGTCATCACAATGCTCCTTGCCCTTGTCATCACTATGCTCCAAGACCCTTGTCATCACAATGCTCCATGCCGCTTTTCATCTCAATGCTCCATGAACCCTGTCATCACAATGCACCATGCCCATCATCATAATGCTTCAGGCTATTGTCATCACAATGAAATCAATATTCTGCATGACCTCTGTCATCATAATGCTCTAAACCCTTGTGATCACAATGTTGCATAACACGTATCATCACAACACCCCATGACGCTCATCATCACAATTAGCCATGGTCTTCTCATCACAATGCTCCATGATCTTTGTCATCACAATGCTCAATACACTTGTCATCACAATGCTCCCTGACCCTTGTCGTCAGTATGCTCCTTGAACCCTGTCATGACAAGTTTCCAATCATTTTTCATCACAATGATCCATGACCATTTCATCACAATGCTCCATGCCCTTGTCATCACAATGCACCATGCCCACTCTCATCACAATAATCTATGAAACTTGTCAGACCAATGCTCCATGCCACTGTCATCACAATTCTCCATGCCCTTGTCATCACAATGCTCCATGACCCCTGGCATCACAATGCTAAATGTCATTGTCATCACAATGCTCCATTACCCCTGTCATAACAATGCTCCATGACCCCTGCCATCACGATGTTCCATGGCCTTGTCAACACAGTGCTCCATGCCCTTGTCATCACAATGGTCGAAGACCCCTGTAATCACAATGCCCCATGCCCCTTTTCATCTCAATGCTCCATGAACCCTGTCATCACAATGCTCCGTTACTCCAGTCATCACAATGCTTCATGAACTTTGTCATCACAGTGTTCCATTCCCTCGTCATCAACAGTCTCTGTGACCATTTTAAACCCAATGCTCCATGAACTTTTCATCACAATGCTCTTTGACCCTTGTCATCACAATGCTCTATGCCTTTCTCAGCACAATGCTCCATGACCCTTGTCATCACAATGCTCCATGCACTTGTCAGCACAATGTTCCATGACACATGTCATCACAGTGCTCCATGACCCCTGTCATCACAATGCTCAGTGACTCCAGTCATCACAATGCTCCATAACGTTTTTCCTCAAAATCTTCCAAGCCCGCGTCATCACAAGGCTCTGTGATATTTGTTACCACAATGCTCCATGAACTTTTCATTACAATTCTCTGTGACCCTCGTCATCACAATGCTACATGTCTTTGTCAGAACAATGCTCCATGACCATTGTCATCACAATGTGCCACGCACATTTCATCACAATGGTCCACAACCTTGTCATTGCAATGCTCCATAAACCTTGTAATCACAATGCTCCATGCACTTCTCATCAAAATGCGCTGTTACCAGAGATATCACAGTATTCCATCCGTAGTCATCACAATACTCCCTCACCCCTGTAATCACAATATTCCATGACCCTGTCATCACACTGCTACATCCCCTTATCAGCACAATGTTCCAAGACCCCTGACATCACAATGTTCCATAACCCATGTCATCAAAATGCTCCATGACCCATTTCATCCCAAAGCTCCAAGACACCTGACATCACAATGTTCTATAACCCCTGCCATCAAAATGTTCCATTACACTTTTCATCAAATTGCTGCATGACCCGGTCATCAAAATTCTCCCTGCACTTCTCATCACAATGCACCATGTCCTTGTCATCAAAATGGTCCATGACTGGTCAGCAGAAAGCTCCATGACCCCTGGCATCACAATGCTAAATGTCATTGTCATCACAATGCTCCATGAACCCTCTCATAACATTGCTCAATGCCCTTGTCATCACAAAGCTCCATGACACTTGTCATAACAATGCTCGATGCCCTTCTCATCACAATGCTCCATGCCCTTGTCATTACAATCCTGCATGACAAATGTATCATAGTGTTCCGTACCCTTGTCATAACAATGCTCCATGCCCACTCTCATCAAAAAAATACATGAAATATTTCAGACCAATGTTCCATGCCCTTCTCATCACAATGCTCCATTACCTCTGTCATAACAATGCACCCTGACCCCTGCCATCACAATGTTCCACGGCCTAGTCTTCACAAGGTTCCATGACACATGTCATCACAATGCTGAAAACCACTGTTATCACAATGCTCCATGCCCTTCTCATCACTAAGCTCCATGACGCATGTCATCAGAATGTTCCATGGCCTTCTCATCACAATGCTCCATGCCCTTGTCATCACAATGCTCCAAGACCCTTGTAACCACAATGCTCCATGCCCCTTTTCATCTCAATGCTCCATGAACCCTGTCATCACAGTGCACGATGCCCATCATCATAATACTTCAGTCTATTGTCATCACAATGAAATTAATATTCTCCATGACCTCTGACATCATAATGCTACAAACCCTTGTGATCACAATGTTCCATAAAACTTATCATCACAACACCCCATGACGCTCATCATCACAATTATCCATGGTCTTCTCATCACAATGCTCCATGATCTTTGTCATCACGATGCTCAATACACTTGTCATCACAATGCTCCCTGACACTTGTCGTCAGTATGCTCCTTGAAAACTGTCATGACAAGGATCCATGCCTTTTTCATCACAATAATCCATGTCCTTTCCATCACAATGCTCCAAGATCCGTGTAATCACAATGCTCCATGGCCTTGTCATCAAAAAGCTCCATGAGGCATGTCATCAGAATGTTTCCTGGCCTTCTCATCACAATGTTCCATGCCCTTTTCATTACAATGCTCCAAGACCCCTGTAATCACAATGCTCCATGCCCATTTTCATCAGAATGCTCCATGAGACTTGCCATCACAAGTCTCCATGGTCTTCTCATCACAATGTTCCAGGACCTTGACATCACCATGATCCATTCCCTTGTCATCACAATGCTCCATGACCCCTGTCATCTCAATAATCCATGAACATTTTCAGCCCAATGCTCCACGACGTTCTCATCACAATGCTCCATTGCCAATATCATCACAATGCTCCATGACCACTGTCATCACAACACTCCATGACACCTGACAACACAATGATCCAGGACTCTTGTCATCACAATGCCCCATTCCCTTGTCGTCACAATGCTACATGACACCTGTCATCACAACTCTCCATGAACATTTTCAGCCCAGTGCTCCATGACCCTTGTCATCAAAATGATCCATGCCCTTGTCATCCCAATGCTCCATGACCCCTGTATTCACAATGCTCCTTGACGCTTGTCATCACAGTGCTCCATGACACCTGTCATCACAATGCTCCATGCCTTTGTCAGCAAAATGATACATGACCTTGTCATTATAATTCTCTATGCGCTTGTCATCACAATACTCCATTTCCATTGTCATCACAATCCTCCATGAAATTTGGGATCACATTGCTTCATGCCCTTGTCATCACAATGCTCCATGCTCCTTGAAATCAAAATGATCCATTGCCTCTGTCATCACAATGCTCCAAACCCTTGTGATCACAGTGTTCCATAACACTTATCATCACAACGCTCCATGATGCCTGTCATCACAATACTCCATGCTCTTTTCATCGCAATGCTCTGTGACCATTGTCACCACAATTCTCAATACACTTGTCATCACAATGCTCCCTGACACTTGTCATCAGAATGCTCCTTGAAACCTGTCACGAAAAGGCTCCATGCCTTTTTCATCACAATGATCCATGCCCTTTTCATCACAATGCTCCAAGTCCCATGTAATCACAGTGGTCCATGCCATTGTCATCACAAAGCTCAATGACGCATGCCATCAGAATGCTCCTTGGTCTTCTCCTCACAATGCTCCATGCCCTTGTCTTCACTATGTTTCAAGACCCCTGTAATCACAATGCTCCATTCCCCTTTTAATCAGTATGCTCCATGAGACTTGTCATCACAAGGCTCCATGGTTTTGTCATCACAGTGCTCCAGGACCTTGTCATCACAATGCTTCACTATCTTGTCATCAAAATTTTCAATGGCCCTTGTCATCATAATGCTCCAAACCCTAATCATCACAATGCTCCATTATATTTGTCATCACAATCCTCCATTACATATGGTATCACAAAGCTCCATGCCATTGTCATCACCATGGACCATGAAATATGTCATCACAATGCTCCCTGACACCTGTCTTCACAATACTCCATGACCTTATCATCACAATGCTCCATGCCCACTCTCATCACAAAAATCTATGAAACTTGTCAGACCAATGCTCCATGCCACTGTCATCACAATGCTCCATGCCCTTGTCATCACAATTCTCCATCACTCCTGTCATCACAATGCTCCGTGACTCCAGTCATCACAATGCTTCATAACGTTTGTCATCACAATGATCCATGCCCGCGTCATCACAAGGCTCTGTGACCTTTGTAACCAAAATGCTCCATGAACTTTTCATCACAATTCTCTGAGAAACTTGTCATCACAATGCTCCATGTCTTTGTCAGAACAATGCTCCATGACCATTGTCATCACAATGTGCCACGCGCATTTCATCACAACGTTCCAAACCTTGTCATTGCAATGCTCCATAAACCTTGTAATCACAATGGTCCATGCACTTCTCATCAAAATGCTCTCTCACCAGAGATATCACAATGTTCCATCACTAGTCATCACAATACACCCTCATCCATGTAATCACATTGTTCCATGACACTGTCATCACAATGCTACATCCCCTTATCATCACAATGTTCCATGACCCCTGCCATCACAATGTTCCATAAGCCCTGTCATCAAAATGCTCCATGACACTTTCCATCCCAAAGCTGCAAGACCCCTGCCATCACAATGTTCTGTAACCCCTGCCATCAAAATGTTCCATTACACTTTTTATCAAATTGCTGCATGACCCGGTCATCAAAATGCTCCCTGCCCTTCTCATCAAAATGCTCCATGACTTGTCATCACAAAGCTCCAAGACACTTGGCATCACAGTGCTCCCTGTCATTGTCATCACAATGCTCCATGAACCCTCTCACCACATGGCTCCATGCACTTGTCATCACACAGCTCCATGACACTTGTCATCACAATGCTCGATGCCCTTCTCATCACAATGCTCCATGCCCTTGTCATTACAGTCCTGCATGACCCATGTATCACAGTGTTCCGTGCCGTTGTCATCACAATGCTCCATGCCTACTCTCATCACAATAATCCATGAAACATTTCAGACCAAAGTTCCATACCCTTCTCATCACAATGCTCCATTACCCCTGTCATAACAATGCACCATGACACCTGCCATCACAATGATCCACGGCCTAGTCATCACAAGGTTCCATGATAATTCTCATCACAATGCTCAAGACCCCTGTTATCACAATGCTCCATGCCCTTGTCATCACAATGCTCCAAGACCCTTGTCATCACAATGCTCCATGCCAAATTTCATCTCAATGCTCCATGAAATCTGTCATCATAATGCTCCAAGACCCTTGTCATCACAATGCTCCATGCCCCTTTTCATCTCAATGCTCCATGAACCCTGTCATCACAATGCACCATGCCCATCATCATAATGCTTCAGGCTATTGTCATCACAATGAAATCAATATTCTCCATGACCTCTGTCATCATAATGCTCCAAACCCTTGTGATCACAATGTTGCATAACACGTATCATCACAACACCCCATGACGCTCATCATCACAATTATCCATGGTCTTCTCATCACAATGCTCCATGATCCTTGTCATCAAAATGCTCAATACACTGGTCATCACAATGCTCCCTGACCCTTGTCGTCAGTATGCTCCTTGAACACTGTCATGACAAGTTTCCATGCATTTTTCATCACAATGATCCATGACCATTTCATCTCAATGCTCCAAGGTCCCTGTAATCAAAATGCTCCATGCCCTTGTCATCACAAAACTCCATGACGCATGTCATCAGAATGCTCCATGGCCTTCTCATCACAGTGGTCTATGCCCTAGTCATAACAATGCTCCAAGACCCCTGTAATCACAATGCTCCATGTCCCTTTTCATCAGAATGCTCCATGAGACTTGCCATCACAAGTCTCCATGGTCTTCTCATCACAATGTTCCAGGACCTTGACATCACCATGATCCATTCCCTTGTCATCACAATGCTCCATGACCCTTGTCATCACAATAACCCATGAACATTTTCAGCCCAATGCTCCACGACCTTTTCATCACAATGCTCCTTTACCAATATCATCACAATGCTCCATGATCACTGTCATCACAACACTCCATGACACCTGACAACACAATGATCCAGGACTCTTGTCATCACAATGCTCCATTCCCTTGTCGTCACAATGCTACATGACACCTGTCATCACAACTCTCCATGAACATTTTCAGCCCAGTGCTCCATGACCCTTGTCATCACAATGATCCATGCCCTTGTCATCCCTATGCTCCATGACCCCTGTATTCACAATGCTCCTTGACGCTTGTCATCACAGTGCTCCATGACACATGTCATCACAATGCTCCATGCCTTTGTCAGCAAAATGCTATATGACGTTGTCATTACAATGCTCTATGCACTTGTCATCACAATACTCCATTTCCATTGTCATCACAATCCTCCATGAACTTTGGGATCACATTGCTTCATGCCCTTGTCATCACAATGGTCCATGCTCCTTGAAATCAAAATGATCCATGACCTCTGTCATCACAATGCTCCAAACCCTTGTGATCACAATGTTCCATAACACTTGTCATCACAACGCTCCATGATGCCTGTCATCACAATACTCCATGCCCTTTTCATCACAATGCTCCATGACCTTTGTCACCACAGTTCTCAATACACTTGTCATCACAATGCTCCCTGACAATTGTCATCAGAATGCTTCTTGAACCCTGTCACGAAAAGGCTCCATGCCTTTTTCATCACAATGCTCCATGACCCTTGTCATCTCAATTATCCATGCACTTGTCAGCACAATGCTCCCTGACCCTTGTCATCACAATGCTCCAAGCCATTGTCATCACAATGCTCCATTACCTTTGTCATCAGTATCCTTCCTGACACTTGGCATCACAATGCTCCATGCCATCTTCATCACAATGGGCCATTACATATGTGATCACAATGCTCCCTGACACCTGTCTTCACAATACGGCATGGCCAGGTCATCACAATGCTCCATGCCCTTGTCATCACAGTGTGCCATTCCAACTCTCATCGCAATACTCCATGAAAGTTATTAGACCAATGTTCCATGCCCTTGTCATCACAATGCTCCATGCCCTTGTTATCACAATGCTCCATGACCCCTGTCATCACAATGCTCCGTGACTCCAGTCATCACAATGCTTCATGACCTTTGTCATCACAATGGTCCATGCCCTCGTCATCAACAGTCTCTTTGACCTTTTTAACCACAATGCTCCATGAAATTTTCATCACAATGCTCTTTGACCCTTGTCATCACAATGCTCTATGCCTTTCTCAGCACAATGCTCCATGACCCTTGTCATCACATTGCTCCATGCACTTGTCATCACACAGCTCCATGACACTTGTCATCACAATGCTCGATGCCCTTCTCATCACAATGCTCCATGCACTTGTCATTACAGTCCTGCATGACCCATGTATCACAGTGTTCCGTGCCCTTGTCATCAAAATGCTCCATGCCCACTCTCATCACAATAATCCATGAAACATTTCAGACCAAAGTTCCATACCCTTCTCATCACAATGCTCCCTTACCCCTGTCATAAGAATGCACCATGACACCTGCCATCACAATGATCCACGGCCTAGTGATCACAAGGTTCCATGATAATTCTCATCACAATGCTCAAGACCCCTGATACCACAATGCTCCATGTCCTTGTCATTACAAAGCTCCATGATACATGTCATCAGAATGTTCAATGGCCTTCTCATCACAATGCTCCGTGCCCTTGTCCTCACAATGCTCCAAGACCCTTGTCATCACAATGCTCCATGCCCCATTTCATCTCAATGCTCCATGAAATCTATCCTCACAATGCTCCAAGACCCTTGTCATCACAATGCTCCATGCCCCTTTTCATCTCAATGCTCCATGAACCCTGTCATCACAATGCACCATGCCCATCATCATAATGCTTCAGGCTATTGTCATCACAATGAAATCAATATTCTGCATGACCTCTGTCATCATAATGCTCCAAACCCTCGTGATCACAATGTTGCATAACACGTATCATCACAACACCCCATGACGCTCATCATCACAATCATCCATGGTTTTCTCATAACAATGCTCCATGATCTTTGTCATCACAATGCTCAATACACTTGTCATCACAATGCTCCCTGATCCTTGTCGTCAGTATGCTCCTTGAACCCTGTCATGACAAGTTTCCATGCATTTTTCATCACAATGATCCATGACCATTTCATCACAATGCTCCAAGGGCCCTGTAATCACAATGCTCCATGCCCTTGTCATCACAAACTCATGACGCATGTCATCAGAATGCTCCATGGCCTTCTCATCACAGTGCTCTATGCCCTATTCATAACACTGCTCCAAGACCCCTGTAATCACAATGCTCCATGCCCCTTTTCATCAGAATGCTCCATGAGACTTGCCATCACAAGTCTCCATGGTCTTCTCATCACAATGTTCCAGGACCTTGACATCACCATGATCCATTCCCTTGTCATCACAATGCTCCATGACCCCTGTCATCACAATAATCCATGAACATTTTCAGCCCAATGCTCCACGACCTTCTCATCACAATGCTCCATTGCCAGTATCATCACAATGCTCCATGACCACTGTCATCACAACACTCCATGACACCTGACAACACAATGATCCAGGACTCTTGTCATCACAATGCTCCATTCCCTTGTCGTCACAATGCTACATGACACCTGTCATCACAACTCTCCATGAACATTTTCAGCCCAGTGCTCCATGACCCTTGTCATCACAATGATCCATGCCCTTGTCATCCCAATGCTCCATGACCCCTGTATTCACAGTGCTCCTTGACGCTTCTCATCACAGTGCTCCATGACACCTGTCATCACAATGCTCCATGCCTTTGTCAGCAAAATGCTACATGACCTTGTCATTTCAATGCTCTATGCGCTTTTCATCACAATACTCCATTTCCATTGTCATCACAATCCTCCATAAACTTTGGGATCACATTGCTTTATGCCCTTGTCATCACAATGCTCCATGCTCCTTGAAATCAAAATGATCCATGACCTCTGTCATCACAATGCTCCAAACCCTTGTGATCACAGTGATCCATAACACTTGTCATCACAACGCTCCATGATGCCTGTCATCACAATACT
This sequence comes from Mesoplodon densirostris, assembly GCF_025265405.1. Lineage (NCBI taxonomy): Eukaryota > Metazoa > Chordata > Mammalia > Artiodactyla > Ziphiidae > Mesoplodon > Mesoplodon densirostris. The sequence continues at coordinate 6,172,777 of NW_026778195.1, read as the reverse complement.
CCATGCCCTTTTCATCACGAAGCTCCATGACCTTTGTCACCACAATTCTCAATACAGTTGTCATCACAATGCTACCTGACACTTGTCATCAGAATGCTCCTTGAAACCTGTCACGAAAAGGCTCCATGCCTTTTTCATCACAATGCCCCATGCCATTTTCATCACAATGCTCCATGCCATTGTCATCAAAATACTCCACCAGCTTGTCATCAGAATGCTCCATGACCCTTGTCATCACAATTCTCCATGCACTTGTCAGCACAATGCTCCCTGACCCTTGTCATCACAATGCTCCAAGCCATTGTCATCACAATGCTCCATTACCTTTGTCAACAGAATCCTCCCTGACATTTGGCATCACAATGCTCCATGCCATCCTCATAACAATGGGCCATTACATATGTGATCACAATGCTCCCTGACACCTGTCTTCACAATACGTCATGACCTGGTCATCACAATGCTCCATGCCCTTGTCATCACAGTGTGCCATTCCAACTCTCATCGCAATACTCCATGAAAGTTATTAGACCAAAGTTCCATGCCCTTGTCATCACAATGCTCCATGCCCTTGTTATCACAATGCTCCATGACCCATGTCATCACAATGCTCCGTGACTCCAGTCATCACAATGCTTCATGACCTTTGTCATCACAATGGTCCATGCCCTCGTCATCAACAGTCTCTGTGACCTTTTTACCCACAATGCTCCATGAACTTTTCATCACAATGCTCTTTGAACCTTGTCATGACAATGCTCTATGCCTTTCTCAGCACAATGCTCCATGACCCTTGTCATCACAATGCTCCATGCGCTTGTCAGCACAATGCTCCATGACACATGTCATCACAATGCACCATGCGCTTGTCATCACAGTGCTCCACAACCTTGTCATCACAATGCTCCATAAAATTTGTCATCACAATGCTCCATGCACTTCTCATCAAAATGCTCTCTCACCACTGATATCACAATGCTACATCACTATTTGTCACAATACTCCCTCACCCCTGTCATCACAATGTTCCATGACTCCTGTCATCACAATGCTACATGCACTTATCATCACAATGTTCGATGATCCCTGAAATCACAATGTTCCATAACACCTGTCATCAAAATGTTCCATGACACTTTTCATCAAATTGCTCCATGACCTTGTCAACAGAATGCTCCCTGCCCTTCTCATCACAATGCACAATGCCCTTGCCATCAAAATGCTCCATGACCTTTGTCATCACAAAGATCCATGACCCTTGGCATCACAATGCTCCATGTCATTGTCATCACCATGCTCCATGAACGCTCTCATCACATTGCTCCATGCCCTTGTCTTCACATAGCTCCATGACACATGTCAGAAGAATGCTCCATGGCTTTCACATCACAATGCTCCAAGCCCTTGCCATCACAATGCTCCATTACCCCTGTCATAACAATGCTCCATGACCACTGCCATCACGATGTTCCATGGCCTTGTCATCACAAGGCTCCATGACCCTTCTCATCACAATGCTCCAAGAACACTGTAATCACAATGCTCTATGCCCCTATTCATCTCAATGGTCCATGAACCCTGTCATCACAATGCACCATGCACATCATCATAATGCTTCATGCTATTGTCATCACAACGAAATCAAAATGTTCCTTGACCTCTGTCATAACAATGCTCCAAACCCTTGTGATCACAATATTCCATAACACTTGTCATCACAATGCCCCAGGATGCTCGTCATCACAATTATCCATGGTCTTCTCATCACAATGCTCCATGACCTTCGTCATCACAATGCTCAATACACTTGTCATTAACATGCTCCCTGACACTTGTTGTCTGTATGCTCCTTGAACCCTGTCATGACAAGGCTCCATGCCTTTTTCATCACAATGATCCATGCCATTTTCATCACAATGCTACAAGTCCCATGTAATCACAATGGTCCATGCCATTGTCATCACAAAGCTCAATGACGCATGCCATCAGAATGCTCCTTGGACTTCTCCTCACAATGCTCCATGCCCTTGTCTTTACAATGTTCCAAGACCCCTGTACTCACAATGCTCCATTCCCCTTTTAATCAGTATGCTCCATGAGACTTGTCATCACAAGGCTCCATGGTTTTGTCATCACAATGCTCCAGGACCTTGTCATCACAATGCTTCACGACCTTGTCATCAAAATTTTCAATGGCCCTTGTCATCATAATGCTCCAAACCCTAATCATCACAATGCTCCATTATATTTGTCATCACAATCCTCCATTACATTTGGTATCACAGAGCTCCATGCCATTGTCATCGCCATGGACCATGACATATGTCATCACAATGCTCCCTGACACCTGTCTTCACAATACTCCATGACCTTATCATCACAATGCTCCATGCCCTTGTCATCACAATGCACCATGCCCACTCTCATCACAATAATCTATGAAACTTGTCAGACCAATGCTCCATGCCACTGTCATCACAATGTTCCAGGCCCTTGTCATCACAATGCTCCATGACCCCTGTCATCACAATGCTCCGTGACTCCAGTCATCACAGTGCTTCATAACGTGTGTCATCACAATGGTCCATGCCCGCGTCATCACAAGGCTCTCTGACCTTTGTAACCACAATGCTCCATGAACTTTTCATCACAATTCTCTGAGAAACTTGTCATCACAATGCTCCATGTCTTTGTCAGAACAATGCTCCATGACCATTGTCATCACAATGTGCCACGCGCATTTCATCACAACGTTCCAAACCTTGTCATTGCAATGCTCAATAAACCTTGTAATCACAATGGTCCATACACTTCTCATCAAAATGCTCTCTCACCAGAGATATCACAATGTTCCATCACTAGTCATCACAATACACCCTCATCCTTGTAATCACAATGTTCCATGACACTGTCATCACAATGCTACATCCCCTTATCATCACAATGTTCCATGACCACTGCCATCACAATGTTCCATAAGCCCTGTCATCAAAATGCTCCATGACCCTTTCCATCCCAAAGCTCCAAGAACCCTGCCATCACAATGTTCTATAACCCCTGCCATCAAAATGTGCCATTACACTTTTTATCAAATTGCTGCATGACCCGGTCATCAAAATGCTCCCTGCCCTTCTCATCAAAATGCTCCATGACTTGTCATCACAAAGCTCCAAGACACTTGGCATCACAATGCTCCCTGTCATTGTCATCACAATGCTCCATGAACCCTCTCACCACATTGCTCGATGCACTTGTAATCACACAGCTCCATGACACTTGTCATCACAATGCTCGATGCCCTTCTCATCACAATGCTCCATGCCCTTGTCATTACAGTCCTGCATCACCCATGTATCACAGTGTTCCGTGCCCTTGTCATCACAATGCTCCATGCCCACTCTCATCACAATAATCCATGAAACATTTCAGACCAAAGTTCCATACCCTTCTCATCACAATGCTCCATTACCCCTGTCATAACAATGCACCATGACACCTGCCATCACAATGATCCACGGCCTAGTCATCACAAGGTTCCATGATAATTCTCATCACAATGCTCAAGACCCCTGTTATCACAATGCTCCATGCCCTTGTCATCACAAAGCTCCATGACGCATGTCATCAGAATGTTCCATGGCCTTCTCATCACAATGCTCCATGCCCTTGTCATCACAATGCTCCAAGACCCTTGTCATCACAATGCTCCATGCCCCATTTCATCTCAATGCTCCATGAAATCTGTCATCACAATGCTCCAAGACCCTTGTCATCATAATGCTCCATGCCCCTTTTCATCTCAATGCTCCATGAACCCTGTCATCACAATGCACCATGCCCATCATCATAATGCTTCAGGCTATCGTCATCACAATGAAATCAATATTCTCCATGACCTCTGTCATCATAATGCTCCAAACCCTTGTGATCACAATGTTGCATAACACGTATCATCACAACACCCCATGACGCTCATCATCACAATTATCCATGGTCTTCTCATCACAAAGCTCCATGATCTTTGTCATCACAATGCTCAAAACACTTGTCATCACAATGCTCCCTGACCCTTGTCGTCAGTATGCTCCTTGAACACTGTCATGACAAGTTTCCATGCATTTTTCATCACAGTGATCCATGACCATTTCATCTCAATCCTCCAAGGTCCCTGTAATCAAAATGTTCCATGCCCTTGTCATCACAAAACTCCATGACGCATGTCATCAGAATGCTCCATGGCCTTCTCATCACAGTGGTCTATGACCTAGTCATAACAATGCTCCAAGACCCCTGTAATCACAATGCTCCATGTCCCTTTTCATCAGAATGCTCCATGAGACTTGCCATCACAAGTCTCCATGGTCTTCTCATCACAATGTTCCAGGACCTTGACATCACCATGATCCATTCCCTTGTCATCACAATGCTCCATGACCCTTGTCATCACAATAATCCATGAACATTTTCAGCCCAATGCTCCACGACCTTTTCATCACAATGCTCCATTGCCAATATCATCACAATGCTCCATGACCACTGTCATCACAACACTCCATGACACCTGACAACACAATGATCCAGGACTCTTGTCATCACAATGCTCCATTCCCTTGTCGTCACAATGCTACATGACACCTGTCATCACAACTCTCCATGAACATTTTCAACCCAGTGCTCCATGACCCTTGTCATCACAATGATCCATGCCCTTGTCATCCCTATGCTCCATGACCCCTGTATTCACAATGCTCCTTGACGCTTGTCATCACAGTGCTCCATGACACATGTCATCATAATGCTCCATGCCTTTGTCAGCAAAATGCTATATGACCTTTTCATTACAATGCTCTATGCACTTGTCATCACAATACTCCATTTCCATTGTCATCACAATCCTCCATGAACTTTGGGATCACATTGCTTCATGCCCTTGTCATCACAATGCTCCATGCTCCTTGAAATCAAAATGATCCATGACCTCTGTCATCACAATGCTCCAAACCCTTGTGATCACAATGTTCCATAACACTTGTCATCACAACGCTCCATGATGCCTGTCATCACAATACTCCATGCCCTTTTCATCACAATGCTCCATGACCTTTGTCACCACAATTCTCAATACACTTGTCATCACAATGCACCCTGACAATTGTCATCAGAATGCTTCTTGAACCCTGTCACGAAAAGGCTCCATGCCTTTTTTATCACAATGCCCCATGCCATTTTCATCACAATGCTCCATGCCATTGTCATCAAAGTACTCCACAAGCTTGTCATCAGAATGCTCCATGACCCTTGTCATCTCAATTCTCCATGCACTTGTCAGCACAATGCTCCCTGACCCTTGTCATCACAATGCTCCAAGCCATTGTCATCACAATGCTCCATTACCTTTGTCATCAGAATCCTCCCTGACACTTGGCATCACAATGCTCCATGCCATCTTCATCACAATGGGCCATTACATATGTGATCACAATGCTCCCTGACACCTGTCTTCACAATACGGCATGACCTGGTCATCACAATGCTCCATGCCCTTGTCATCACAGTGTGACATTCCAACTCTCATCGCAATACTCCATGAAAGTTATTAGACCAATGTTCCATGCCCTTGTCATCACAATGCTCCATGCCCTTGTTATCACAATGCTCCATGACCCCTGTCATCCCAATGCTCCGTGATTCCAGTCATCACAATGCTTCATGACCTTTGTCATCACAATGGTCCATGCCCTCGTCATCAACAGTCTCTGTGACCTTTTTAACCACAATGCTCCATGAACTTTTCATCACAATGCTCTTTGACCCTTGTCATCACAATGCTCTATGCCTTTCTCAGCACAATGCTCCATGACCCTTGTTATCACAATGTTCCATGCGCTTGTCAGCACAATGCTCCATGACACATGTCATCACAATGCACCATGCGCTTGTCATCACAGTGCTCCACAACATTGTCATCACAATGCTCCATAAAATTTGTCATCACAATGCTCCATGCACTTCTCATCAAAATGCTCTCTCACCACTGATATCACAGTGCTACATCACTATTTGTAACAATACTCCCTCAGCCCTGTCATCACAATGTTCCATGACTCCTGTCATCACAATGCTACATGCACTTATCATCACAATGTTCGATGATCCCTGAAATCACAATGTTCCATAACAACACTCATCAAAATATTCCATGACACTTTTCATCAAATTGCTCCATGACCCTGTCATCAGAATGCTCCCTGCCCTTCTCATCACAAGGCACAACGCCCTTGCCCTCAAAATGCTCCATTACCTTTGTCATCACAAAGATCCATGACCCTTGGCATCACAATGGTCCATGTCATTGTCATCACAATGCTCCATGAACGCTCTCATCACATTGCTCCATGCACTTTTCTTCACATAGCTCCATGACACATGTCATCAAAATGCTCCTTGGCCTTCTCTTCACAATGCTCCAAGCCCTTACCATCACAATGCTCCATTACCCAGGTCATAACAATGCTCCATGATCCCTGCCATCACGATGCTCCATGGCCTTGTCATCACAAGGCTCCATGACCCTTCTAATCACAATGCTCCAAGAACACTGTAATCACAATGCTCTATGCCCCTTTTCATCTCAATGATCCATGAACCCTGTCATCACAATGCACCATGCCCATCATCATAATGCTTCATGCTATTGTCATAACAACAAAATCAAAATATTCCATGACCTCTGTCATAACAATGCTCCAAACCCTTGTGATCACAATATTCCATAACACTTGTCATCACAATGCCCCAGGATGCTCATCATCACAATTATCCATGGTCTTCTCATCACAATGCTCCATGACCTTCATCATCACAATGCTCAATACACTTGTCATCAACATGCTCCCTGACACTTGTTGTCTGTATGCTCCTTGAACCCTGTCATGACAAGGCTCCATGCCTTTTTCATCACAATGATCCATGCCCTTTTCATCACAGTGCTCCAAGTCCCATGTAATCACAATGGTCCATGCCATTGTCATCACAAAGCTCAATGACGCATGCCATGAGAATGCTCCTTGGTCTTCTCCTCACAATGCTCCATGCCCTTGTCTTCACAATGTTCCAAGATCCCTGTAATCACAATGCTCCATTCCCCTTTTAATCAGTATGCTCCATGAGACTTGTCATCACAAGGCTCCATGGTTTTCTCAGCACAATGCTCCAGGACCTTGTCATCACAATGCTTCACGACCTTGTCATCAAAATTTTCAATGGCCTTTGTCGTCATAATGCTCCAAACCCTAATCATCACAATCCTCCATTACATTTGGTATCACAAAGCTCCATGCCATTGTCATCGCAATGGACCATGACATATGTCATCACAATGCTCCCTGACACCTGTCTTCACAATCCTCCATGACCTTATCATCACAATGCTCCATGCCCTTGTCATCACAATGCACCATGCCCACTCTCATCAGAATAATGTATGAAATTTGTCAGACCAATGTTCCATGTATTTGTCAGAACAATGTTCCATGAACATTGTCTTCACAATGTGCCATGCACATTTCATCACAACGTTCCAAAACTTGTCATTGCAATGCTCCATAAACCTTGTAATCACAATGGTCCATGCACTTCTCATCAAAATGCTCTCTCACCAGAGATATCACAATGTTCCATCACTAGTCATCACAATACACCCTCATCCTTGTAATCACAATGTTCCATGACACTGTCATCACAATGCTACATCCCCTTATCATCACAATGTTCCATAACCCCTGCCATCACAATGTTCCACAAGCCCTGTCATCAAAATGCTCCATGACCCTTTCCATCCCAAAGCTCCAAGAACCCTGACATCTCAATGTTCTATAACCCCTGCCATTAAAATGTTACATTACACTTTTTATGAAATTGCTGCATGAACCGGTCATCAAAATGCTCCCTGCCCTTCTCATCAAAATGCTCCATGACTTGTCATCACAAGGATCCAAGACCCTTGGCATCACAATGCTCCATGTCATTGTCATCACAATGCTCCATGAAACCTCTCATCACATTGCTCCATGCCCTTGTCATCACACAGCTCCATGACACTTGTCATCACAATGCTCGATGCCCTTCTCATCACAATGCTCCATGCCCTTGTCATTACAGTCCTGCATGACCCATGTATCACAGTGTTCCGTGCCCTTGTCATCACAATGCTCCATGCCCACTCTCATCACAATAATCCATGAAACATTTCAGACCAAAGTTCCATACCCTTGTCATCACAATGCTCCATTAACCCTGTCATAACAATGCACCATGACACCTGCCATCACAATGATCCACGGCCTAGTCATCACAAGGTTCCATGATAATTCTCATCACAATGCTCAAGACCCCTGATATCACAATGCTCCATGCCCTTGTCATCACAAGGTTCCATGACGCATGTCATCAGAATGTTCCATGGCCTTCTCATCACAATGCTCCATGCACTTGTCATCACAATGCTCCAAGACCCTTGTCATCACAATTCTCCATGCCCCATTTCATCTCAATGCTCCATGAAATCTGTCATCACAATGCTCCAAGACCCTTGTAATCACAATGCTCCATGCCCCTTTTCATCTCAATGCTCCATGAACCCTGTCATCACAATGCACCATGCCCATCATCATAATGCTTCAGGCTATTGTCATCACAATGAAATCAATATTCTCCATGACCTCTGTTATCATAATGCTCCAAACCCTTGTGATCACAATGTTGCATAACACGTATCATCACAACACCCCATGACGCTCATCATCACAATTATCCATGGTCTTCTCATCACAATGCTCCATGATCTTTGTCATCACAATGCTCAATACACTTGTCATCACAATGCTCCCTGACCCTTGTCGTCAGTATGCTCCTTGAACACTGTCATGACAAGTTTCCATGCAATTTTCATCACAATGATCCATGACCTTTTCAACACAATGCTCCGAGGTCCCTGTAATCAAAATGCTCCATGCCCTTGTCATCACAAAACTCCATGACGCATGTCATCAGAATGCTCCATGGCCTTCTCATCACAGTGGTCTATGCCCTAGTCATAACAATGCTCCAAGACCCCTGTAATCACAATGCTCCATGTCCCTTTTCATCAGAATGCTTGTCATCACAATTATCCATGGTCTTCTCATCACAATGCTCCATGACCTTCATCATCACAATGTTCAATACACTTGTCATCAACATGCTCCCTGACACTTGTTGTCTGTATGCTCCATGAACCCTGTCATGACAAGGCTCCATGCCTTTTTCATCACAATGATCCATGCCCTTTTCATCGCAATGCTCCAAGATCCCTGTAATCACAATGCTCCATGCCCTTGTCATCACAAAACTCCATGACGCATGTCATCAGAATGCTCCATGGCCTTCTCATCACAATGCTCTATGCCCTAGTCATAACAATGCTCCAAGACTCCTGTAATCACAATGCTCCTTGCTCCTTTTCATCAGAATGCTCCATGAGACTTGCCAGCACAAGTCTCCATGGTCTTCTCATCACAATATTCCAGGACCTTGACATCACCATGATCCATTCCCTTTTCATCACAATGCTCCATGACCCCTGTCATCACAATAATCCATGAAGATTTTCAGCCCAATGCTCCACGACCTTTTCATCACAATACTCCATTGCCAATATCATCTCAATGCTCCATGACCACTGTCATCACAACACTCTATGACACCTGACAACACAATGATCCAGGACTCTTTTCATCACAATGCTCCATTCCCATGTCGTCACAATGCTACATGACACCTGTCATCACAACTCTCCATGAACATTTTCAGCCCAGTGCTCCATGACCCTTGTCATCACAATGCTCCAAACCCTTGTGATCACAATGTTCCATAACACTTGTCATCACAATGCTCCATGATGTCTGTCATCACAGTACTCCATTCCCTTTTCATCACAGTGCTCCATGAAATATGTCATAACAATTCTCAATACACTTGTCATTACAATGCTCCCTGACACTTGTCATCAGAATGCTCCTGAACCCTGTCACGAAAAGGCTCCATGCCTTTTTCATCACAGTGCCCCATGCCGTTTTCATCCAAATGCTCCATGCCATTGTCATCAGAATACTCCACAAGCTTGTCATCAGAATGCTCCATGAACCTTGTCATCACAATTCTCTATGCACTTGTCAGCACAATGCTCCCTGACACTTGTCATCACAATGCTCAAAGCCAATGTCACCACAATGCTCCATTACCTTTGTCATCAGAATCCTCCATGACACTTGGCATCACAATGCTCTATGCCATTGTCATCACAATTGGCCATTACATATGTCATCACAATGCTCCCTGACACCTCTCTTCACAATACTGCATGACCTGGTCATCACAATTCTCCATGCCCTTATCATCACAATGCGCCATTCCAACTGTCATCACAATAATCCATGAAACTTATTAGACCAATGCTCCATGCCCTTGTCATCACAATGCTCCATGCCCTTGTTATCACAATGTTCCAAGACCCTGTAATCAGAATGTTCCATGCCCCTTTTCATCAGTATGCTCCATGAGACTTGTCATCACAAGGCTCCATGGTTTTCGCATCACAATGCTACAGGACCTTGTCATCACAATGCTTCTCGACATTGTCATGAAAATTCTCAATGGCCCTTGTCATCATAATGCTCCAAGCCCTAGTCATCACAATGCTCCAATATATTTGTCATCACAATCCTCCCTTACATTTGGCATCACAATGCTCCATGCCATTGTCATCGCAATGGACCATGACATATGTCATCAGAATGCCCTCTGACACCTGTCTTCACAGTACTCCATGCCCTTGTCATCACAATGCTCCATGCCCTTGTCATCACAATGCACCATGTCCACTGTCATCCCAATAATCTATTAAACTTGTCAGATCAATGTTCCATGCCCCTGTCATCACAATGCTCCATGCCCTTGTCATCACAATGGTTCATGGCCACTGTCATCACAGTGCTCCGTGACTCCAGTCATCACAATGCTTCATAACGTTTGTCATCACAATGGTCCATGCCCGCATCATCACAAGGCTCTGTGACCTTTGTAACCACAATGCTCCATGAACTTTTCATCACAATGCTCCGTGACCCTTGTCATCACAATGCTCCATGCCTTTGTCAGAACAATGCTCCATGAACATTGTCATCACAATGTGCCATGCGCTTTTCATCACAATGATCCACAACCTTGTCATCGCTATGCTCCATAAACCTTGTAATCACAATGCTCCATGCACTTCTCATCCACATGCTCTCTCACATGAGATATCACAATGTGCCATCACTAGTCATCACAATCCTCCCTCACCCCTGTTATCACAATGTTCCATGACCACTGTCATCACTATGCCACATCCCATTATCAGCACAATGTTCCCTGACCTCTGACATCACAATGTTCCATAACCCCTGTCATCAAAAGGCTCCATGACCCTTTTCATCCCAAAGCTCCATGACCCCTAGCATCACAATGTTCTACAACCCATGTCATCAAAATGTTCCATTAAACTTTTCATCAAATTGCTGCATGAACCTGTCATCAAAATACTCCCTGTCCTTCTCATCACAATACACCACAACCTTGTCATCAAAATGCTCCATGACCATTGTCATCACAATGCTCCATGACCCATGGCATTACAATGCTCCATGTCATTGTCATCACACTGCTCCATGGACCTTCTCATCGCATTGCTCCATGCCCTTGTCATCACAAAGCTCCATGACCCTTGTCATGACAATGCTCGATGCCTTTCTCATCACAATACTCCATGCCCTTGTCATCACAATGCTCCATGCCCTTGTTATCACAATGTTCCAAGACCCCTGTAATCAGAATGCTCCATGCCCCTTTTCATCAGTATGCTCCATGAGACTTGTCATCAAAAGGCTCCATGGATATCTCATCACAATAATCCAGGACCCTTTCAACACAATGCTTCACGACATGGTCATGAAAATTCTCAATGACCCTTGTCATCATAATGCTCCAAGCCCTAGTCATCACAATGCTCCATTATATTTGTCATCACAATCCTCCATTAAAATTGGCCTCACAATGCTCCATGCGATTGTCATCGCAATGGACCATGACATATGTCATCACAATGCTCCCTGACACCTCTCTTCACAATACTCCTTGCCCTTTTCATCACAATGCACCATATACACTGTCATGACAATAATCTATGAAACTTGTCAGACCAATGCTCCATGCCCCTGTGATCACAATGCTCCATGCCCTTGTCATCACAATGCTCCATGACCCCAGTCATCACAATGCTCCGTGAGTCCAGTCATCACAATGCTTCATAACGTTTGTCATCACAACGGTCCATGCCCCCATCATCACAAGGGTCTGTGACCTTTGTAACCACAATGCTCCATGAACTTTTCATCACAATGCTCCGTGACCCTTGTCATCACAATGCTCCATGCCTTTGTCAGAACAATGCTCCATGAACATTGTCATCACAGTGTGCCATGCGCTTTTCATCACAATGATCCACAACCTTGTCATCGCTATGCTCCATAAACCTTGTAATCACAATGTTCCTTGCAGTTCTCATCCAAATGCTCTCTCACATGAGATATCACAATGTTCCATCACTAGTCATCACAATCCTCCCTCACCCCTGTTATCACAATGTTCCATGACCCTGTCATCACAATGCTACATCCCCTTATCAGCACAATGTTCCATGACCCCTGACATCACAATGTTCCATAACCCCTGTCATCAAAATGCTCCATGACCCTTTTCATCCCAAAGCTCCATGAAATCTGGCATCACAATGTTCTATAACCCCAGTCATCAAAATGTTCCATTACACTTTTCATCAAATTGCTGCATGACCCTGTCATCAAAATGGTCCCTATCCTTCTCATCACAATGCACCACACGCTTGTCATCAAAATGCTCCATGACCATTGTCATCTCTAAGCTCCAAGACCCTCGTAATCACAAGGCTCCATTCCCCTTTTCATCAGAATGCTCCATTAGACTTGTCATCACAATTCTTCATGGTCATTTCATCACAATGCTCCAGGACCTTGTCGTCTCCATTCTCCATCCCCTTGTCATCACAATGCTCCATTTCCCCTGTCATCACAATACTCCATGAACATTTTCAGCACAATGCTCCATGACCTTCTCATCACAATGCTCCATGACCAATATCATCACAATGCTCCATGACCACTGTCATCACAACACTCCATCACACCAGACAACACAATGATCCAGGACTCTTGTCATCACAATGCTCCATTCCCTTGTCGTCACAATGCTCCATGACCTTGTTATCACAACGTTCCAAGACCACTGTAATCAGAATGCTCCATGCCCCTTTTCATCAGTATGATCCATGAGACTTGTCATCACAAGCCTCCATGGTTTTCTCATCACAATGCTCAAAGAACTTGTCATCACAATGCTTCACATCATTGCATGAAAATTCTCTATGGCCCTTGTCATCATAATGCTCCAAGCCCTAGTCATCACAAAGTTCCATGATATTTGTCATCACAATCCTCCCTTACTTTTGGCATCACAGTGCTCCATGCCATTGTCATCGCAATGGACCATGACATATGTCATCACAATGCCCCCTGACAATTGTCTTCACAATACTCCATGCAATTGTCATCACAATGCTCCATGCTCCTTGAAATCAAAATGATCCATGACCTCTGTCATCACAGTGCTCCAAAACCTTGTGATAACAATGTTCCATAACACTTGTCATCACAACGCTCCATGATGCCTGCCATCACAATACTCCATGCCATTTTCATCACAATGCTCCATGACCTTTGTCATCACAATTCTCAATACACTTGTCATCACAATGCTCCCTGACACTTGTCATCAGAATGCTCCTTGAACACTGTCACGAAAAGGCTCGATGCTTTCTCTTCACAAAGCCCCATGCTGTTTTCATGCCAATGCTCCATGCCCTTGTCATCACAATGCACCATGTCCACTGTCATCACAATAATCTATGAAAATTGTCAGACCAAAGTTCCATGACCCTGTCATCACAATTCTCCATGCCCTTCTCATCACAATGATCCATTACCTCTGTCATAACAATGCTCCATGACCCCTGCCATCACAATGTTCCACGGCCTTGTCATCACAAGGCTCCATGTCCCTTGTCATCACAATGCTCCAAGACCCATGTAATCACAATGCTCCATGCCCTTGTCATCACAAAGCTCCATGATGCATGCCATCAGAATGTTCCATGGCCTTCTCCTCACAATGCTCCATGCACTTCTCATCCAAATGCTCTCTCACATGAGATATCACAATGTTCCATCACTAGTCATCACAATCCTCCCTCACCCCTGTTATCACAATGTTCCATGACCCCGTCATCAAAATGCTTTATCCCCTTATCAGCACAATGTTCCATGACCCCTGACATCACAATGTTCCATAACCCCTGTCATCAAAATGTTCCATTACACTTTTCATCAAATTGCTGCATGACCCTGTCATCAAAATGCTCCCTGCCCTTCTCATCACAATGCACCACACCCTTGTCATCAAAATGCTCCATGACCATTGTCATCACTAAGATCCATGACCCTTGGCATCACAATGCTCCATGTCATTGTCATCACAATGCTCCATGATCACCCTCATCACTTTGCTCCATTCCCTTGTCATCACAAAGTTCCATGACACATGTCATCACAATGCTCGATGCCATTCTCATCACAATGCTCCATGCCCTTGTCATTACAATCCTCCATGACCCATGTATCACAGTGTACCATGCCCTTGTCTTCACAATGCTCCCATGCTCACTCTCATCACAATAATCCATGAAACATTTCAGACCAATGCTCAATGCCCTTCTCATCACAATGATCCATTACCTCTGTCATAACAATGCTCCATGACCCCTGCCATCACAATGTTCCACGGCCTTGTCATCACAAGGCTCCATGTCCCTTGTCATCACAATGCTCCAAGACCCATGTAATCACAATGCTCCATGCCCTTGTCATCACAAAGCTCCATGATGCATGTCATCAGAATGTTCCATGGCTTTCTCCTCACAATGCTCCATGCCCTTGTCATCACAATGCTCCAAGACACCCGTAATCACAAGGCTCCATGCCCCTTTTCAACAGAATGCTCCATTAGACTTGTCATCACAAGTCTCCATGGTCATCTCATCACAATGCTCCAGGACCTTGTCATCACCATGCTCCATTCCCTTGTCATCACAATGCTCCATGACCACTGTCATCACAATACTCCATGAACATTTTCAGCCCAATGCTCCATGACCCTTGTCATCACAGTGCTCCATGACACCTGTGATCACAATGCTCCATGCTCTTGTCATCACAATGCTCCATTACCTCTGTCATAACAATGCTCCATGACCCCTGCCATGTCAATGCTCCATGCCCTTGTCATCACAATGCTCCAAGACCTTCGTAATCACAAGTTTCCATGCCCCTTTTCATCAGAATGCTCCATTAGACTTGTCATCACAATTCTCCATAGTCATCTCATCACAATGCTCCAGGACCTTGTCATCTCTATTCTCCATTCCCTTGTCATCACAATGCTCCATGACCCCTGTCATCACAATACTCCATGAAAATTTTCAGCCCAATGCTCCATGACCTTCTCATCACAATGCTCCATGACCAATATCATCACAATGCTCCATGACCACTGTCATCCCAACACTCCATGACACATGACAAAACAATGATCAGGGACTCCTGTCATCACAATGCTCCAAGACCCCTGTAATCACAATGCTCCATGACCCCTGTCATCACAATACTCCATGAACATTTTCAGCCGAATGCTCCATGACCCTTGTCATCACAATGATCCATGCGCTTGTCATCCCAAAGTTCCATAACCACTGTATTCACAATGCTCCGTGACGCTTGTCATCACAGAGCTCCATGATACCTGTCATCACAATGCTCCATGCCTTTGTGAGCAAAATGCTACATGACCGTGTCATTACAATGCTCTATGTGCTTGTCATCACAATACTCCATTACCATTGTCATCACAATCTGCCATGAACCTTGGGATCACATTGCTTCATGCCCTTGTCATCACAATGCTCCATGTCCCCTGTCATCACAATGCTTCATAAAGTTTGTCATCACAACGGTCCATGCCCACGTCATCACAAGGCTCTGTGAACTTTGTAAACACAATGCTCCATGAACTTTTAATCACAATGCTCCGTGACCCTTGTCCTCACAATGATCCATGCGTTTGTCAGAACAATGCTCCATGACCCTGGTCATCACAATGTGCCATGTGCTTTTCATCACAATGATCCACTACTTTGTCAACACTATGCTCCATAAACCTTGTAATCACAATGCTCCATGCAGTTCTCATCCAAATGCTCTCTCACATGAGATATCACAATGTTCCATCACTAGTCATCACAATCCTCCCTCACCCCTGTTATCACAATTTTCCATGACCCCTGTCATCAAAATGCTTTATCCCCTTATCAGCACAATGTTCCATGACCCCTGACATCACAATGTTCCATAACCCCTGTCATCAAAATGTTCCATTACACTTTTCATCAAATTGCTGCATGACCCTGTCATCAAAATGCTCCCTGCCCTTCTCATCACAATGCACCACACCCTTGTCATCAAAATGCTCCATGACCATTGTCATCACTAAGATCCATGACCCTTGGCATCACAATGCTCCATGTCATTGTCATCACAATGCTCCATGATCACCCTCATCACTTTGCTCCATGCCCTTGTCATCACAAAGTTCCATGACACATGTCATCACAATGCTCGATGCCATTCTCATCACAATGCTCTATGCCCTTGTAATTACAATCCTCCATGACCCATGTATCACAGTGTACCATGCCCTTGTCTTCACAATGCTCCCATGCTCACTCTCATCACAATAATCCATGAAACATTTCAGACCAATGCTCAATGCCCTTCTCATCACAATGATCCATTACCTCTGTCATAACAATGCTCCATGACCCCTGCCATCACAATGTTCCATGGCCTTGTCATCACAAGGCTCCATGTCCCTTGTCATCACAATGCTCCAAGACCCATGTAATCACAATGCTCCATGCCCTTCTCATCACAAAGCTCCATGATGCATGTCATCAGAATGTTCCATGGCCTTCTCCTCACAATGCTCCATGCCCTTGTCATCACAATGCTCCAAGACACCCGTAATCACAAGGCTCCATGCCCCTTTTCATCAGAATGCTCCATTAGACTTGTCATCACAAGTCTCCATGGTCATCTCATCATAGTGCTCCAGGACCTTGTCATCACCATGCTCCATTCCCTTGTCATCACAATGCTCCATGACCACTGTCATCACAATACTCCATGAACATATTCAGCCCAATGCTCCATGACCCTTGTCATCACAGTGCTCCATGACACCTGTGATCACAATGCTCCATGCTCTTGTCATCACAATGCTCCATTACCTCTGTCATAACAAGGCTCGATGACCCCTGCCATGTCAATGCTCCATGCCCTTGTCATCACAATGCTCCAAGACCTTCGTAATCACAAGTTTCCATGCCCCTTTTCATCAGAATGCTCCATTAGACTTGTCATCACAATTCTCCATAGTCATCTCATCACAATGATCCAGGACCTTGTCATCTCCATTCTCCATTCCCTTGTCATCACAATGCTCCATGACACCTGTCATCACAATACTCCATGAAAATATTCAGCCCAATGTTCCATGACCTTCTCATCACAATGCTCCATGACCAATATCCTCACAATGCTCCATGACCACTGTCATCCCAACACTCCATGACACATGACAACACAATGATCAGGGACTCCTGTCATCACAATGCTCCAAGACCCCTGTAATCACAATGCTCCATGACCCCTGTCATCACAATACTCCATGAACATTTTCAGCCGAATGCTCCATGACCCTTGTCATCACAATGATCCATGCCCTTGTCATCCCAAAGTTCCATAACCACTGTATTCACAATGCTCCGTGACGCTTGTCATCACAGAGCTCCATGACACCTGTCATCACAATGCTCCATGCCTTTGTGAGCAAAATGCTACATGACCGTGTCATTACAATGCTCTATGCGCTTGTCATCACAATACTCCATTACCATTGTCATCACAATCCGCCATGAACCTTGGGATCACATTGCTTCATGCCATTGTCATCACAATGCTCCATGCTCCTTGAAATCAACATGATCCATAACCTCTGTCATCACAATGCTCCAAACACTTGTGATCACAATGTTCCATAACAGTTGTCCTCACAACGCTCCATGATGCCTGTCATCACAATACTCCATGCCCTTTTCATCACAGTGCTCCACGACCTTTGTCAACACAATTCTCAATACACTTGTCATCACAATGCTCCCTGACACTTGTCATCAGAATGCTCCTTGAACCGTGTCACGAAAAGGCTCCATGCTTTTTAATCACAGAATCCCATGCCGTTTTCATCCCAATGCTCCATGCCATTGTCATCAAAATACTCTACAAGCTTGTCATCAGAATGCTCCATGACACTTGTCATCACAATTCTCCATGCACTTGTCAGCACAATGCTCCATGACTCTTGTCATCACAATGATCCAAGCCATTGTCATCACAATGCTCCATTACCTTTGTCATCAGAATCCTCCATGACACTTGGCACCACAATGCTCCAAGCCATTGTCCTCACAATGGGCCATTACATATGTCATCACAATGCTATCTGACACCTCTCTTCACAATACTGCATGCCCTTGTCATCACAATGCGCCATTCCAACTGTCATCACAATAATCCATGAAAATTATTAGACCAATGCTCCATGCCATTGTCATCACAATGCTCCATGCCCTTGTCATCACAATGCACCATGTCCACTGTCATCACAATAATCTATGAAAATTGTCAGACCAAAGCTCCATGACCCTGTCATCACAATTCTCCATGCCCTTGTCATCACAATGCTCCATGTCCCCTGTCATCACAATGCTCGGTGACTCCAGTCATCACAATGCTTCATAAAATTTGTCATCACAGCGGTCCATTCCCACGTCTTCAAAAGGCTCTGTGACCTTTGTAACCACAATGCTCCATGAACTTTTCATCACAATGCTCCGTGACCCTTGTCATCACAATGCTCCAAGCCTTTGTCAGAACAATGCTCCATGACCATTGTCATCACAATGTGCCATGCGCTTTTCATCACAATTATCCACAACCTTGTCATCACTATGCTCCATAAACCTTGTAATCACAATGCTCCATGCAGTTCTCATCCAAATGCTCTCTCACATGTGATATCACAATGTTCCATCACTAGTCATCACAATCCTCCCTCAACCCTGTTATCACAATGTTCCATGACCACTGTCATCACAATGCTACATCCCCTTATCAGCACAATGTTCCATGACCCCTGACATCACAAAGTTCCATAACCCCTGTCATCAAAATGCTCCATGACACTTTTCATCCCAAAGCTCCATGACTCCTGGCATCACAATGTTCTATAACACCTGTCATCAAAATATTCCATTACACTTTTCATCAAATTGCTGCATGACCCTGTCATCAAAATGCTCCCTGTCCTTCTCATCACAATGCACCACACCTTTGTCATCAAAATGGTCCATGACCATTGTCATCACTAAGCTCCATGACCCTTGGCATCACAATGCTCCATTTCATTGTCATCACAATGCTCCATGAACACTCTCATCACATTGCTCTATGCCCTTGTCATCACAAAGCTCCATGACACTTGTCATCACAATGCTCGATGCCCTTTTCATCACAATGCTCCATGCCCTTGTCATTACAATGCTCCATGTCCCATGTATCACAGTGTACCGTGCCCTTGTCATCACAATGCTCCATGCCCACTCTCATCACAATAATCCATGAAACATTTCAGACCAATGCTCAATGCCCTTCTCATCACAATGCTCCATTACCTCTGTCATAACAATGCTCCATGACACCTGCCATGTCAATGCTCCATGCCATTGTCATCACAATGTTCCAAGACCTTCGTAATCACAAGTTTCCATGCCCCTTTTCATCAGAATGCTCCATTAGACTTGTCATCACAATTCTCCATGGTCTTCTCATCACAATGCTCCAGGACCTTGTCATCTCCATTCTCCATTCCCTTGTCATCACAATGCTCCATGACTCCTGTCATCACAATACTCCATGAAAATTTTCAGCCCAATGCTCCATGACCTTCTCATCACAATGCTCCATGACAAATATCATCACAATGCTCCATGACCACTGTCATCACAACACTCCATGACACATGACAACACAATGATCAGGGACTCCTGTCATCACAATGCTCCAAGACCCCTGTCATCACAATGCTCCATGAACATTTTCATCCGAATGCTCCATGACCCTTGGCATCACAATGATCCATGCCCTTGTCATCCCAAAGTTCCATAACCACTGTATTCACAATGCTCCGTGACGCTTGTCATCACAGAGCTCCATGACACCTGTCATCACAATGCCCCATGCCTTTGTGAGCAAAATGCTACATGACCGTGTCATTACAATGCTCTATGCGCTTGTCATCACAATACTCCATTACCATTGTCATCACAATCCGCCATGAACCTTGGGATCACATTGCTTCATGCCCTTGTCATCACAATGCTCCATGCTCCTTGAAATCAACATGATCCATAACGTCTGTCATCACAATGCTCCAAACACTTGTGATCACAATGTTCCATAACAGTTGTCCTCACAACGCTCCATGATGCCTGTCATCACAATAATCCATGCCCTTTTCATCACAATGCTCCATGACCTTTGTCATCACAATTCTCAATACACTTGTCATCACAATGCTCCCTGACACTTGTCGTCAGAATGCTCCTTGAACCGTGTCACGAAAAGGCTCCATGCCTTTTTCATCACAAAGCCCCATGCCCTTTTCATCCCAATGCTCCATGCCATTGTCATCAAAATACTCAACAAGCTTGTCATCAGAATGCTCCTTGACCCTTGTCATCACAATTCTCCATGCACTTGTCGGCACAATGCACCCTGACACTTGTCATCACAATGCTCCAAGCCATTGTCATCAAAATACTCCACAAGCTTGTCATCAGAATGCTCACTGACACTTGTCATTACAATGCTCCAAGCCATTGTCATCACAATGCTCCATTACCTTTGTCATCAGAATCCTCCATGACACTTGGCATCTCAGTGCTCCATGCCATTGTCATCACAATGGGCCATTACATATGTCATCACAATGCTCCCTGACACCTCTCTTCACCATACTTCATGCCCTTGTCATAACAATGCGCCATTTCAACTGTCATCACAATAATCCATGAAACTTATTAGACCAAAGCTCCATGCCCTTGTCATCACAATGCTCCATGACCTTGTTATCACAATGTTCCAAGACCCCTGTAATCAGAATGCTCCATGCCCCTTTTCATCAGTATGCTCCATGAGACTTTTCATCACAAGGCTCCAAGGTTTTCTCATCATAATGCTCCAGGAACTTGTCATCACAATGCTTCACAACATTGTCATGAAAATTCTCAATGGCCCTTGTCATTATAATGCTCCAAGCGCTAGTCATCACAAAGTTCCATGATATCTGTCATCACAATCCTCCCTTACATTTGGCATCACAATGCTCCATGCCATTGTCATCGCAATGGACCATGACATATGGCATCACAATGCCCCCTGATGCCCGTCTTCACAATACTCCATGCCCTTGTCATCACAATGCTCCATGCTCCTTGAAATCAAAATGATCCATGACGTTTGTCTTCACAAATCTCCAAACCCTTGTGATCACAATGTTCCATAACACTTGTCATCACAATGCTCCATGATGCCTGCCATCACAATACTCCATGCCCTTTTCATCACAATGCTCCATGACCTTTATCATCACAATTCTCAATACACTTTTCATCACAATGCTCCCTGACTCTTGTCGTCAGAATGCTCCTTGAACCATGTCACGAAAAGGCTCCATGCTTTTTAATCACAAAGACCCATGCCGTTTTCATCCCAATGCTCCATGCCATTGTCATCAAAATACTCTACAAGCTTGTCATCAGAATGCTCCATGACACTTGTCATCACAATTCTCCATGCACTTGTCAGCACAATGCTCCCTGACTCTTGTCATCACAATGCTCCAAGCCATTGTCATCACAATGCTCCATTACCTTTGTCATCAGAATCCTCCATGACACTTAGCAACACAATGCTCCAAGCCATTGTCATCACAATGGGCCATTACATATGTCATCACAATGCTACCTGACACCTCTCTTCACAATACTGCATGCCCTTGTCATCACAATGCGCCATTCCAACTGTCATCACAATAATCCATGAAAATTATTAGACCAATGCTCCATGCCCTTGTCATCACAATGCTCCATGCCCTTGTTATCACAATGTTCCAAGACCACTGTAATCAGAATGCTCCATGCCCCTTTTCATCAGTATGCTCCATGAGATTTGTCATCACAAGGCTCCATGGTTTTCTCATCACAATGCTCCAGGACCTTGTCATCACAATGCTTCAAAACATTGTCATGAAAATTCTCAATGGCCCTTGTCATCATAATGCTCCAACCCCTAGTCATCACAATGCTCCATGATATTTGTCATCACAATCCTCCCTTACTTTTGGCATCACAATGCTCCATTCCATTGTCATCGCAATGGACCATGATATATGTCATCACAATGCCCTGACACCTCTCTTCACAATACTCCATGCCCTTATCATCACAATGCTCCATGCCCTTGTCATCACAATGCACCATGTCCACTGTCATCACAATAATCTATGAAAATTCTCAGACCAAATCTCCATGACCCTGTCATCACAATTCTCCATGCCCTTGTCATCACAATGCTCCATGTCCCCTGTCCTCACAATGCTCGGTGACTCCAGTCATCACAATGCTTCATAAAGTTTGTCATCACAGCGGGCCATTCCCACTTCATCACAAGGCTCTGTTACCTTTGTAACCACAATGCTCCATGAAGTTTTCATCACAATGCTCCATGACCCTTGTCATCACAATGCTCCATGCCTTTGTCAGAACAATTCTCGATGACCCTTGTCATCACAATGTGCCATGTGCTTTTCATCACAATGATCCACAACCTTGTCATCACTATGCTCCATAAACCTTCTAATCACAATTCTCCATGCACTTTTCCTCCAAATGCTCTCTCACATGAGATATCACAATGTTCCATCACTAGTCATCACAATCCTCCCTCACCCCAGTTATCACAATGTATCATGACCCCTGTCATCACAATGCTACATCCCCTTATCAACACAATATTCCATGACACCTGACATCACAATGTTCCATAACCCCTGTTATCAAAATGTTCCATGACCATTTTCATCCCAAAGCTCCATGACCCCTGGCCTCACAATGTTCAATAACACCTGTTATCAAAATATTCCATTACAATTTTCATCAAATTGCTGCATGAACCTGTCATCAAAATGCTCCCTGCCCTTCTAATCACAATGCACCACACCCTTGTCATCAAAATGCTCCATGACATTTGTCATCCCAAAGCTCCATGACACTTGGCATCACAATGCTCCATGTCATTTTCATCACAATGCTCCATGAACCCAGTCATCACATTGCTCCATGCCCTTGTCATCACAAAGCTCCTTGACACTTGTCATCACACTGCTCGATGCACTTCTCATCACAATGCGCCATGCCCCTGTCATTAGAATCCTCCATGACCCATGTATCACAGTGTTCCGTGCCCTTGTTATCACAATGCTCCATGCCCCATATCATCACAATAATCCATGAAACATTTCAGACCAATGCTCAATGCCCTTCTCATCACAATGCTCCATTACCTCTGTCATAACAATGCTCCATGACCCCTGCCATCACAATGTTCCACGGCCTTGTCATCACACGGCTCCATGACCCTTGTCATCAAAATAGCCCAAGACCCTTGTAATCACAATGCTCCATGCCCTAGTCATAACAAACCTCGATGACGCATGTCATCAGAAAGTTCCATGGCCTTCTCCTCAAAATGCTCCATGCCCATGCCATCACAATGCTCGAAGACCCCAGTAATCACAATGCTCCATGCCCCTTTTCATCAGAATGCTCCATGAGACTTGTCATCACAAGTCTCCATGGTCAACTCATAACAATGTTCCAGGACATTGTCATCACCATGCTCCAATCCCTTGTCATCACAATGCTCCATGACCCATGTCATCACAATACTCCATGAAAATTTTCAGCACAATGCTCCATGAAATTCTCAACACAATGCTGCATGACCAATATCATCACAATGCTCCAAGACCACTGTCATCACAACACTCCATCACACCAGACAACACAATGATCCAGGACTCTTGTCATCACAATGCTCCAAGATCGCTGTAATCACAATGCTCCATGACCCCTGTCATCACAACACTTCATGAACATTTTCAGCCCAATGGTCCATGACACTTGTCATCACAATGATCTATTCCCTTCTCATCCCAATGCTCCATGACCCCTGTATTCACAATGCTCTATGACGCTTGTCATCACAGTGCTCCATGACACCTGTCATCACAATGCTCCATGCCTTTGTCAGCAAAATGCTACATGACCTTGTCATTACAATGCTCTATGTGCTTATCATCACAATACTCCATTACCATTGTCATCACAATCCTCCATGAACATTTGGATCACATTGCTTCATGCCCTTGTCATCACAATGCTCCATGCTCCTTGAAATGAAAATGAACCATGACCTCTGTCATCACAATGCTCCAAACCCTTGTGATCACAATGTTCCATAACACTTGTCATCACTATGATCCATGATGTCTGTCATCACAATACTCCATGCCCTTTTCATCACAGTGCTCCATGAAATTTGTCATCACAATTCTCAATACACTTGTCATCACAATGCTCCCTGACACTTGTCATCAGAATGCTCCTTGAACCCTGTCACGAAAAAGTTCCATGCTTTTTTCATCACAATACCCCATGCCGTTTTCCTCCTAATGCTCCATGCCATTGTCATCAAAATACTCCACAAGCTTGTCATCAGAATGCTCCTTGACCCTTGTCATCACAATTCTCCATGCACTTGTCAGCACAATGCTCCCTGACCCTTGTCCTCACAATGCTCCAAGCCATGGTCATCACAATGCTCCATTACTTTTGTCATCAGAATCCTCCATGACACTTGGCATCACAATGCTCCATGCCATCGTCATCACAGTGGGCCATTACATATGTCATCACAATGCTCCCTGACACTTCTCTTGACAATACTGCATGACCTGGTCATCACAATGCTCCATGCCCTTGTCATCACAATGTGCCATTCCAACTGTCATCACAATAATCCATGAACCTTATTAGACCAATGCTCCATGCCCTTGTCATCACATTGCTCCATGCCCTTGTTATCACAATGTTCCAAAACCCCTGTAATCAGAATGTTCCATGCCCCTTTTCAACAGTATGCTCCATGAGACTTGTCATCACAGGGCTCCATGGATTTCTCATCACAATGCTCCTGGTCCTTGTCATCTCAACGCTTCACGACCTTGTCATGAAAATTCTCAATAGCCCTTGTCATCATAATGATCCATGCGCTAGTCACCACAATGCTGCTTTATATTTGTCAACACAATCCTCAATTACATTTGGCAACACAATGCTCCATGCCATTGTCATCGCAATGGACCATGACATATGTCATCACAAATGCTCCCTGACACCTGTCTTCACAATAATCAATGCCCTTGTCATCACAATGCTCCATGCCCTTGTCATCACAATGCACTATGTCCACTGTCATCACAATAATCTATGAAACTTCTCAGACCAGTGCTCCATGCCCCGTCATCACAGTGCTCCATGCCCTTGTCATCACAATGCTCCATGACCCCTGTCATCACAATGCTCCGTGACTCCAGTCATCACAATGCTTCATAACGTTTGTCATCACAACGGTCCATGTCCGCCTCATCACAAGGCTCTGTGACCTTTGTAACCACAATGCTCCATGAACTTTTCATCACAATGCTCCGTGACCCTTGTCATCACAATGCTACATGCCTTTGTCAGAACAATGCTCCATGACACTTGTCATCACAATGTGCCATGCGCTTTTCATCACAATGATCCACAACCTTGTCATCGCTATGCTCCATAAACCTTGTAATCACAATGCTCCATGCACTTCTCATCCAAATGCTCTCTCACATGAGATATCACAATGTTCCATCACTAGTCATCACAATCCTCCCTCACCCCTGTTATCACAATGTTCTATGACCCCTGTCATCACAATGCTACATCCCGTTATCAGCACAATGTTCCATGACACCTGACATCAAAATGTTCCATAAGTCCTGTCATCAAAATGCTCCATGACCCTTTTCATCCCAAAGCTCCATGACCCTTGGCATCACAATGATCTATAACCCATGTCATCAAAATATTCCATTACAATTTTCATCATATTGCTGAATGACTCTGTTATCAAAATGCTCCCTGCCCTTCCCATCACAATGCACCACACCCTTATCATCAAAATTCTCCATGACCTTTGTCATCACAAAGCTCCATGACACTTGGCATCACAATGCTCCATATCATTGTCATCACAATGCTCCATGAAACCTATCATCACATTGCTCCATGCCCTTGTTATCACAAAACTCCATGACACTTGTCATCACAATGCTCAATGCCCTTCTCATCACAATGCTCCATGCCCTTGTCATTAAAATCCTCCATGACCCATGTATCACAGTGTACCGTGCCCTTGTCATCACAATGCTCCATGCCCACTCTCATCACAATAATCCATGAAACTTTTCAGAACAATGCTCAATGCCCTTCTCATCACAATGCTCCATTACCTCTGTCATAACAATGCTCCATGACCCCTGCCATCACAATGTTCCACGGACTTGTCATCACAACGCTCCATCACCCTTCTCATCACAATGCTCCAAGACCCATTTAATCCCAATGTTCCATGTCCTTGTCATCACAAAGCTCCATGAAGCATGTCATCAGAATATTCCATGGCCTTCTTCTCACAATGCTCCATGCCGTTGTCATCACAATGCTCCAAGACCCCCATAATCACAATGATCCATGCCCCTTTTCATCAGAATGCTCCATTAGACTTGTCATCACAAGTCTCCATGGTCATCTCATCACAATGCTCCAAGATCATGTCATCACCATGCTCCATTCCCTTTTCATCGCAAAGCTCCACGACCCCTGGCATCACAATGTACTATAACCCCGGTCATCAAAATGTTCCATTACCCTTTTCAACAAATTGCTGCATGACGTGTCATCAAAATGCTCCCTGCATTTTTCATCACAATGCACCACACCCTTGTCATCAAAATGCTCCATGACCTTTGTCATCACAAAGCTCCATGACCCTTGGCATCACAATGCTCCCTGTCATTTTCATCACAATGCTCCCTGTCATTTTCATCACAATGCTCCATGAACCCTCTCATCACATTGCTCCATGCCCTTGTCATCAAAAAGCTCCATTACGCATGTCATCAGAATTCCTCAACGCCTTCTCATCACAATGCTCCAGGACATTGTCATCACCATGCTCCATTCCTTTGTCATCACAATGCTCCATGACCACTGTCATCACAATTATCAGTGAACATTTTCAGCCCAATGCTCCACGACTTACTCATCAGAATGCTCCAAGGCCAATACCATGACAATGCTCCATGACCACTGTCATCAGAACACTCCATGACACCTGATAACACAATGATCCTGGACTCTTGTCATAACAATGCTCCATTCCCTAGTCATCACAATGCTCCATGACCCTTGTCCTCACAACACTACATGAACATTTTCAGCCCAGTGCTCCATGACCCTTGTCATAAAAATGACCCATGCCCTTGTCATCCCAACGCTCCATGACCCCTGTATTCACAATGCTCCGTGACGCTTGTCATCACAGTGCTCCATAACACATGTCATCACAATGGTCCATGCCTTTGTCAGCAAAATGCTACATGACCTTGTCATTACAATCCTCTATGCACTTGTTATCACAATACTCCATTACCATTGTCATCACAATCCTCCATGAACCTTGGGATCACATTGCTTCATGCCCTTGTCATCACAATGCTCCATGTTCCTTGAAATCAAAATGATCCATGACCACTGTCATCACAATCCTCCAAAACCTTGTGATCACAATGTTCCATAACACTTGTCATCACAAAGCTCCATGATGTCTATCATCAAAATACTCCATGCCCTTTTCATCACAATGCTCCATGACCTTGGTCATCACAATTCTCAATATACTTGTCATCAGGATGCTCCCTGACACTTGTCATCAGAATGCTCCTTGAACCCTCTCATGAAAAGGCTCCATGACTGTTTCATCACAATACCCCATGCCATTTTCATCACAGTGCTCCATGCCATTGTCATCAAAATACTCTACAAGCTTGTCATCAGAATGCTCCATGACACTTGTCATCACAATTCTCCACGCACTTGTCAGCAAAATGCTCCCTGACCCTTGTCATCACAATGCTCCAAGCCATTGTCATCACAATGCTCTATTACCTTTGTCATCAGAATCCTCCATGACACTTGGCATCACAATGCTCCATGCCATCCTCATCACAATGGGCCATTACATATGTGATCACAATGCTCCCTGACAACTGTCTTCACAATACTGCCTGACCTGTTCATCACAATGCTCCATGCCCTTGTCATCACAATGCGCCATTCCCACTCTCATCACAATAAAACAGGAAACTTATTAGACCAATGTTCCATGCCCTTGTCATCACAATGCTCCATGTCCTTGTTATCACAATGGTCCATGACCCCTGTCATCACAATGCTCCGAGACTCCAGTCATCTCAGTGATTCATTACCTTTGTCATCACAATGGGCCATGCCCTCGTCATCAACAGTCTCTGTGACCTTTTTAACCACAATGCTCCATGAACTTTTCATCACAATACTCTTTGACCCTTGTCATCACAATGCTCTATGCCTTTCTCAGCACAATGCTTCATGACACTTGTCATCACAAAGCTCCATGCGCTTGTCAGCACAATGCTCCATGACATATGTCATCACAATGCACCATGCGCTTGTCATAACAGTGCTCCACAATCTTGTCATCACAATGCTGTATAAAATTTGTCATCACAATGCACCATGCACTTCTCATCAAAATGCTCTCTCACCACAGATATCACAATGCTACATCATTATTTGTCACAATACTCCCTCACCCCTGTCATCACAATGTTCCATGACTCCTGTCATCACAATGCTACATGCACTTACCTTCAAAATGTTCGATGACCCCTGACATCACAATGTTCCATAACACCTGTCATCAAAATGTTCCATGACACTTTTCATCAAATTGCTCCATGACCCTGTCATCAGAATGCTCCCTGCCCTTCTCATCACAATGCACAACGCCCTTGCCATCAAAATGCTCCATGACCTTTGTCATCACAAAGATCCATGACCCTTGGCATCACAATGCTCCACGTCATTGTCATCACAATGTTCCATGAACGCTTTCATCACATTGCTCCATGCCCTTGTCTTCACACAGCTCCATGACACATGTCATCAGAATGCTCCATGGACTTCTCATCACAATACTCCATGCCCTTGCCATCACAATGCTCCATTAAACCTGTCATAACAATGCTCCATGACCCCTGCCATCA
The DNA here is from genome assembly GCF_025265405.1 of Mesoplodon densirostris. Lineage (NCBI taxonomy): Eukaryota > Metazoa > Chordata > Mammalia > Artiodactyla > Ziphiidae > Mesoplodon > Mesoplodon densirostris. The sequence continues at coordinate 6,142,852 of NW_026778195.1, read as the reverse complement.
CGATGTTCAATGGCCTTGTCATCACAAGGCTCCAGGACCCTTCTCATCACAATGCTCCAAAAACACTGTAATCACAATGCTCCATGCCCCTATTCATCTCAATGCTCCATGAACCCTGTCATCACAATGCACCATGCCCATCATCATAATGCTTCAGTCTATTGTCATCACAATGAAATCAATATTCTCCATGACCTCTGTCATCATAATGCTCCAAACCCTTGTGATCACAACGTTGCATAACATTTTTCATCACAAAACCCCATGACGCTCATCATCACAATTATCCATGGTCTTCTTATCACAATGCTCCATGATCTTTGTCATCACAATGCTCAATACACTTGTCATCACAATGCTCCCTGACACTTGTCGTCAGTATGCTCCTTGAACCCTGTCATGACAAGGCTCCATGCCTTTTTCATCACAATGATCCATGACCCTTTCATCACAATGCTCCAAGATCCCTGTAATCACAGTGCCCCATGCCCTTGTCATGACTAGACTCCATGATGCATGTCATCAGAATGCTCCATGGCCTTCTCATCACAATGCTCCATGCCCTTGTCATCACAATGCTCCAAGACCCCTGAAATCACAATGCTCCATGCCCCTTTTCATCAGAATGCTCCATGAGACTTGTCATCAAAAGTCGCCATGGTCTTCTCATCACAAGTCTCCATGGTCTTCTCATCACAATGCTCCAGGACCTTGTCATCACCAAGCTCCATTCCTTTGTCATCACAATGCTCCATGACCACTGTCATCACAATAATCCATGAACATTTTCAGCCCAATGCTCCACGACGTTCTCATCACAATGCTCCATGGCCAATATCATCACAATGCTCCATGACCACAGTCATCACAACACTCCATGACACCTGACAACACAATGATCCGGTACTCTTGTCATCACAATGTTCCATTCCCTAGTAATCACCATGCTCCATGACCCCTGTCATCACAACACTCCGTGAACATTTTCAGCCTAGTGTTCCATGACCCTTGTCATCACAATGACCCATGCCCTTGTCATCCCAATGCTCCATGACCCCTGTATTCACAATGCTCCGTGACGCTTGTCATCACAGTGCTCCATGACACATGTCATCACAATGCTCCATGCCTTTGTCAGCAAAGTGCTTCATGCCCTTGTCATCACAATGCTCCATGCTCCTTGAAATCAAAATGATCCATGACCTCTGTCATCACAATGCTCCAAACCCTTGTGATCACAATGTTCCATAACACTTGTCATCACAAAGCTCCATGATGCCTGTCATCACAATACTCCATGCCCTTTTCATCACAATGCTCCATGACCTTTGTCATCACAATTCTCAATACACTTGTCATCACAATTCTCCCTGGCACTTGTCATCAGAATGCTCCTTGAATCCTGTCACGAAAAGGCTCCATGCATTTTTAATCACAAAGCCCCATGCCGTTTTCCTCACAATGCTCCATGCTATTGTCATCAAAATAATCCACAAGCTTGTCATCAGAATGCTCCATGACCCTTGTCATCACAATTCTCCATGCACTTGTCAGCACAGTGCTCCCTGACCCTTCTCATCACAATGATCCAAGCCATTGTAATCACTATGCTCCATTACCTTTGTCATCAGAATCCTGCATGACACTTGGCATCACAATGTTCCATGCCATTGGCATCACAATGGGCCATTACATATGTCATCACAATGCTCCCTGACACCTGTCTTCACAATACTGCATGACCTGGTCATCACAATGCTCCATGCCCTTGTCATCACAGTGCGCCTTTCCAAATGTCATCGCAATAATCCATGAAACTTATTAGACCAATGTTCCATGCCCTTGTCATCACAATGCTCCATGCCCTTGTTATCACAATGCTCCATGAGCCATGACATCACAATGCTCCGTGACTCCAGTCATCACAATGCTTCATGACCTTTGTCATCACAATGGTCCATGCCCTCCTCATCAACAGTCTCTGTGACCTTTTTAACCACAATGCTCCATGAACTTCTCATCACAATGCTCTTTGACCCTTGTCATCACAATGCTCTATGCCTTTCTCAGCACAATGCTCCATGACCCTTGTCATCACAATGCTCCATGCACTTGTCATCACAATGCTCAATACACTTGTCATCACAATGCTCCCTGACACTTGTCGTCAGTATGCTCATTGAACCCTGTCATGACAAGGCTCCATGCCTTTTTCATCACAATGATCCATGACCTTTTCTTCACAATGCTCCAAGATCCCTGTAATCACAATGCTCCATGCCCTTGTCATCACAAAAATCCATGACGCATGTCATCAGAATGCTCCATGGCCTTCTCATCAGAATGCTCCATGCCATTGTAATCACAATGCTCCAAGACCCTTGTAATCACAATGCTCCATGCCCCTTTTAATCAGAATGCTCCATGAGACTTGACATCACAATTCTTCGTGGTCTTCTCATCACAATGCTCCAGGACCTTGTCATCACCATGCTCCATTCACTTGTCATCACAATGCTCCATGACCCCGGCCATCACGATGTTCCATGGCCTTGTCATCACAAGGATCCATGACCCTTCTCATCACAATGCTCCAAGAACGCTGTAATCACAATGCTCTATGCCCCTTTTCATCTCAATGATCCATGAACCCTGTCATCACAATGCACCATGACCATCATCATAATGCTTCATGCTATTGTCATCACAATGAAATCAAAATGCTCCATGACTCAGTCTTAACAATGCTCCAAACCCTTGTGATCACAATATTCCATAACACTTGTCATCACAATGCCCCATGACGCTCGTCATCACAGTTATCCATGGTCTTCTCATCACAGTGCTCCAAGACCTTCGTCATCACAATGCTCAATACATTTGTCATCAAAATGCTCCCTGACACTTGTTGTCTGTAAGCTTCTTGAACCCTGTGATGACAAGGCTCCATGCCTTTTTCATCACACTGATCCATGCCCTTTTCATCACAGTGCTCCAAGACCCATGTAATCACAATGCTACATGCCCTTTTCATTACAGTCCTGCATGACCCATGTATCACAGTGTTCCGTGCCCTTGTCATCACAATGCTCCATGCCCACTCTCATCACAATATTCCATGAAACATTTCACACCAAACTTCCATACCCTTCTCATCACAATTTTCCATTACCCCTGTCATAACAATGCACCATGACCACTGCTATCACAATGTTCCACGGCCTAGTCATTACAAGGTTCTATGACACTTCTAATCACAATGCTCAAGACCCCTGAAATCACAATGTTACATTCCCTTGTCATCACAAAGCTCCATGACGCATGTCATCAGAATGTTCCATGGCCTTCTCATCACAATGCTCCATACACTTGTCATCACAATGCTCCAAGACCCCTGTATCGCAATGCTCCATGCCGCTTTTCATCTCAATTCTTCATGAACCCTGTCATCACAATGAACCATGCCCATCATCATAATGCTTCAGGCTATTGTCCTCACAATTAAATCAATATTCTCCATGACCTCTGTCATCATAATGCTCCAAACCCTTCTGATCACAATGTTTGATAACACTTATCATCACAACACCCCATGACGCTAATCATCACAATTATCCATGGTCTTCTCATCACAATGCTCCATTATCTTTGTCAACACAATGCTTAATACACTTATCATCACAATGCTCCCTGACACTTGTCGTCAGTATGCTCCTTGCACCCTGTCATGACAAGGCTCCATGCCTTTTTCATCACAATGATCCATGATCTTTTCATCACAATCCTCCAAGATCCCTGTAATCACAATGCTCCATGCCCTTGTCATCACAAAACTCCATGACACATGTCATCAGAATGCTCCATGGCCTTCTCATCACAATGCTCCATGCCCTTGTCATCACAATGCTCCAAGACCCCTGTAATCACAATGCTCCATGCCCGTTTTCATTAGAATGCTCCATGAGACTTGTCATCACAAGTCTCCATGGTCTTCTCATCACAAAGGTCCAGGACCTTGTCATCACCATGCTCCACTCCCTTGGCATCACAATGCTCCATGACCCCTGTCATCACAATAATCCATGAACATTTTCAGCCCAATGCTACACGACATTCTCATCACAATGCTCCATGGCCAATATCATCACAATGCTCCATGACCACTGTCATCACAACAATCCATGACAGCTGACAACACAATGATCCGGGACACTTGTCATCACAATGTTCCATTCCCTAGTCCTCACAATGCTCCATGAACCTTGTCATCAAAACACTCCATGAATATTTTCAGCCCAGTGCTCCATGACCCTTGTCATCACAATGATCCATGCCCTTGTCATCCCAATGCTCCATGACCCCTGTATTCACAATGCTCCGTGAAGCTTGTAATCACAGTGATCCATGACACATGTCATCACAATGCTCCATGCCTTTGTCAGCAAAATGCTACAAGACTTTTTCATTACAGTCCTCTATGCGCTTGTCATCACAATACTCCATTTCCATTGTCATCACAATCCTCCATGAACCTTGGGATCACATTGCTTCATGCCCTTGTCATCACAATGCTCCATGCTCCTTGAAGTCAAAATGATCCAAACCTCTGTCATCACAATGCTCCAAACACTTGTGATCACAATGTTCCATAACACTTGTCATCACAACGCTCCATGATGCCTGTCATCACAATAATCCATGCCCTTTTCATTACAAAGCTCCATGATATTTGTCATCACAATTCTCAATACACTTGTCATCACAATGCTCCCCGACACTTGTCATCAGAATGCTCCTTGAACCCTGTCACGAAAGGCTTCATACGTTCTTCATCACAATGCCCCATTCCATTTTCATCACAATACTCCATGCCATTGTCATCAAAATACTCCACAAGCTTGTCATCAGAATGCTCCATGACCCTTGTCATCACAATTCTCCATGCACTTGTCAGCACAATGCTCCCTGACCCTTGTCATCACAATGCTCCAAGCCATTGTCATCACAATGCTCCATTACCTTTCTCATCAGAATCCTCCATGACACTTGGCATCACAATGCTCCGTGCCGTTGTCATCACAATGGGCCATTACATATGTCATCACAATGCTCCCTGACACCTGGCTTCACAATACTGCATGACGTGGTCATCAGGATGCTCCATGCCCTTGTCATCACAATGCGCAATTCCAACTGTCATCGCAATAATCCATGAAACATATTAGACCAATGTTCCATGCCCTTGTCATCACAATGCTCCATACCCTTGTTATCACAATGCTCCATGACCCCTGTCATCACAATGCTCCGTGACTCCAGTCATCACAATGCTTCATGACCTTTGTCATCACAATGGTCCATGCCCTCGTCATCAACAGTCTCTGTGACCTTTTTAACCACAATGCTCCATGAACTTTTCATCACAATGCTCTTGACCCTTGTCATCACAATGCTCTATGCCTTTCTCAGCACAATGCTCCATGACCCTTGTCATCACAATGCTCCATGCGCTTGTCAGTACAATGCTCCATGACACATTTCATCACAATGCACCATGCGCTTGTCATCACAGTGCTCCACAATCTTGTCATCACAATTCCCCGTAAAATTTGTCATCTCAATGCTCCATGCACTTCTTATCAAAGTGCTCTCTCACCACTGATATCACAATGCTACATTACTATTTGTCACAATACACCCTCACCCCTTTCATCACAATGCTACATGCACTTATCATCACAATGTTCGATGAGCCCTGACATCACAATATTCCATAACACCTGTCATCAAAATGTTCCATGACACTTTTCATCAACTTGCTCCATAACCCTGTCATCACAATGCTCCATGCCCTTCTCATCACAATGAACAACGCTCTTGCCATCAAAATGCTCCATGACCTTTCTCATCACAAAGATCCATGACCATTGGCATCACAGTGCTCCATGTCATTGTCATCACAATGCTCCATGAACACTCTCATCACATTGCTCCATGCCCTTGTCTTCACATAGCTCCATGACACATGTCAACAGAATGCTCCATGGCCTTCTCATCACAATGCTCCATGCCCTTGCCATCACAATGCTTTATTACCACTGTCATTACAATGCTCCATGACCCCTGTCATCACGAAGTTCCATGGCCTTGTCATTACAAGGCTCCATGACCCTTCTCATCACAATGCTCCAAGAACACTGTAATCACAATGCTCTATGCCCCTATTCATCTCAATGATCCATGAACCCTGTCATCACAATGCACCATGCCCATTATCATAATGCTTCATGCTATTGTCATCACAATGAAATCAAAAAGTTCCATGACCTCTGTCATAACAATGCTCCAAACCCTATTGATCACAATATTCCTAACACATGTCATCACAGTGCCCCAGGACGCTCGTCCTCACAATTATCCATGGTCTTCTCATCACAATGCTCCATGACCTTCCTCATCAAAATGCTCAATACACTTGTCATCAAAATGCTCCCTGACACTTGTTGTCTGTATGCTCCTTGAACCCTGTCATGAAAAGGCTCCATGCCTTTTTCATCACAATGATCCATGCCCTTTTCATCACAATGCTCCATGCCCTTTTCATCACAGTGCTCCAAAACCCATGTAATCACAATGCTCCATGCCCTTGTCATCACAAAGCTCAATGACGCATGCCATCAGAATGCTCCTTCGGCTTCTCCTCACTATGCTCCATGCCCTTGTCAACACATTGTTCCAAGACCCCTGTAATCACAATGCTCCATACCCCTTTTCATCAGTATGCTCCATAAGACTTGTCATCACAAGGCTCCATGGTTTTGTAATCACAATGCTCCAGGACCTTGTCCTCACAATGCTTCATGACTTTTTCAAGAAATTTTCAATGGCCCTTTTCATCATAGTGCTCCAAGCCCTAATCATCACAATGCTGCATTATATTTGTCATCAAAGTCCTCCATTACATTTGGCATCACAATGCTCCATGCCATTGTCATCGCAATGGACCATGACATATGTCATCAAAATGCTCCCTGACACCTGTCTTCACAATTCTCCATGAACTTTTCATCACAATGCTCTTTGACCCTTGTCATCACAATGCTCTATGCTTTTCTCCGCACAATGCCCCATGACCCTTGTCATCACAATGTTCCATGCACTTGTCAGCACAATGTTCCTTGACACATGTCATCACAAAGATCCATGACCATTGACATCACAATGTTCCATAAACCCTGTCATGAAAATGCTCCATGACCCTTTTCATCCCAAAGATCCAAGACCCCTGACATCACAATGTTTTATAACCCCTTCCATCAAAATATTCCATTACACTTTTCATCAAATTGCTGCATTACCCGGTCATCAAAATGCTCCCTGCCCTTCTCATCACAATGCACCATGCCCTTATAATCAAAATGCTCCAAGACTTGTCATCACAAAGCTCCATGACCCTTGGCATCACAATGTTCCATGTCATTGTCATCACAATGCTCCATGAACCCTCTCATAACATTGCTCAATGCCCTTGTCATCACAAAGCTCCATGACACTTGTCATCACAAGGTTCCATGCCCACTCTCATCTCATAAATCCATGAAAAATTACAGACCAATGTTCCACGCCATTCTCATCACAATGCTCCATTACCTCTGTCATAACAATGCACCATGACCCCTGCCATCACAATGTTCCACGGCCTAGTCATCAAAATGTTCCATGAAACTTGTCATCGCAATGCTGAAGACCACTGAAATCACAATGCTCCATGCCCTTGTTATCATAAAGCTCCATGACGCATGTCATCAGAAAGTTCCATGGCCTTCTCATCACAATGCTCCATGCCATTGTCATCACAATGCTCCAAGACCGCTGTAAACATAATGTTCCATGCCACTTTTCATCTCAATGCTCCATGAACCCTGTCATCACAATGCACCAGGCCCATCATCATAATGCTTCAGGCTATTGTCATCACAATGAAATCAATATTCTCCATGACCTCTTTCATCATAATGCTCCAAACCCTTGTGATCACAATGTTCCATAACACTTATCATCACAACATCCCATGACGCTCATCATCACAGTTATCCATGGACTTCTCATCACAATGCTCCATGATCTTTGTCATCACAATGCTCAATACACTTGTCATCACAATGCTCCCTGACACTTGTCGTCAGTATGCCCCTTGAACCCTGTCATGAGAAGGCTCCATGCCTTTTTCATCACAATACTCCATGCCCTTGTCATCACAATGCTCCTTGACACCTGTCAGCACAATGCTCCGTGACTCCAGTCATCACAATGCTTCATAACGTTTGTCATCACAATGATCCATGCCCGCATCATCAAAAGGCTTGTGACCTTTGTAACCACAATGCTCCATGAAATTTTCATCACAATTCTCTGTGACCCTTGTCATCACAATGCTCCATATCTTTGTCAGAACAATGCTCCATGACCATTGTCATCAGAGTGTGCCACGCGCATTTCATCACAACGGTCCACAACTTTTTCATTGCAATGCTCCATAAACCTTGTAATCACAATGGTCCATGCACTTCTCATCAAAATGCTCTCTCACCAGAGATATCACAATGTTCCATCACTAGTCGTCAAAATACTCCCTAACCCTTGGAATCACAATGTTCCATGACCCTGTAATCAAAATGCTACATCCCCTTATCATCAAAATGTTCCATGACCCCTGCCATCACAATGTTCCATAACCCCTGTCATCAAAATGCTAAATGAACCTTTCCATCCCAAAGCTCCAAGACCCCTGACATCACAATGTTCTCTAATCCCTGCCATCAAAATATTCCATTACACTTTGTATCAAATTGCTGAATGACCCGGTCATCAAAATGCTCCCTGCCCTTCTCATCACAATGCACCATGCCCTTGTCATTAAAATGCTCCATGACTTGTCATCACAAAGCTCCATGACCCTTGGCATCACATTGCTCAATGTCATTGTCATCACAATGATCCATGAACAATCTCATAACATTGCTCAGTGCCCTTGTCATCACAAAGCTCCATGACCCTTGTCATCACAATGCTCGAAGCCCTTCTCATCACAATGCTCCATGCCCTTGTCATTACAGTCCTGCATGACCCATGTATCACAGTGTTCCGTGCCCTTGTCATCACAATGCTCCATGCCCACTCTCATCACAATAATCCATGAAACATGTCAGAGCAAAGTTCCATAGCCTTCTCATCACAATGCTCCATTACCCCTGCCTTAACAATGCACCATGACCGCTGCCATCACAATGTTCCACGGCCTAGTCATCACAAGGTTCCATGACACTTCTCATCACAATGCTCAAGACACCTGATATCACAATCCTCCATGCCCTTGTCATCACAAAGCTCCATGACGCATGTAATCAGAATGTTCCATGGCCTTCTCATCACAATGCTCCATTTCGTTGTCATCACAATGCTCCAAAACCCTTGTAATTACAATGCTCCATGCCCCTTTTCATCTCAATGATCCATGAACCCTGTCATTACAATGCACCATGCACATCATCATAATGCTTCAGGCTATTGTCATCACAATGAAATCAATATTTTCCATGACCTCTGTCATCATAATGCTCCAAACCCTTGTGATCACAATGTTGCATAACACTTATCATCACAACACACCATGATGCTCATCATCACAATTTTCCATGGTCTTCTCATAACAATGCTCCATGATTTTTGTCATCCCAATGCTCAATACACTTGTCATCACAATGCTCCCTGACACTTGTCGTCAGTATGCTCCTTGAACCCTGTCATGACAAGGCTCCATGCCTTTTTCATCACAATGATCCATGACTTTTTCATCACAATACTCCAAGATCCCTGTAATCACAATGCTCCATGCCCTTGTCATCACAAAACTCCATGACGCATGTCAACAGAATGCTCCATGGATTTGTCATCACAATGCTCCATGCCCTAGTCATCACAATGCACCAAGACCACTGTAAACACAATGCTCCAGGCCCCTTTTCTTCAGAATGCTCCATGAGGCTTGTCATCACAACTCTCCATGGTCTTCTCATCACAATGCTCCAGGACCTTGACATCACCATGCTCCATTCCCTTGTCTTCACAATGCTCCATGCTCCTTGAAATCAAAATGATCCATGACCTCTGTCATCACAATGCTCCAAACCCTTGTGATCACAGTGTACCATAACTCTTCTGATGACAACACTCCATGATGCCTGTCATCACAATGCTCCATGCCCTTTTCATTACAAAGCTCCATGACCTTTCTCATCACAATTCTCAATACACTTGTCATCAAAATGCTCCCTGACACTTGTCATCACAATGCTCCTTGAACCCTGTCAAGAAAAGCCTCCATGCCTTTTTCATCACAATGCCCCATGCCGTTTTCATCACAATGCTCCATGCCATTGTCATCAAAATACTCCAAAAGCTTGTCATCAGAATGCTCCATGACCCTTATCATCACAATTCTCCATGCACTTGTCAGCACAATGCTCCCTGACCCTTGCCCTCACAATGCTCCAAGCAATTGTCATCACAATGCTCCATTACCTTTGTCATCAGAATCCTCCATGACACTTGGCATCACAATGCTCCATGCCATCGTCATCACAGTGGGCCATTACATATGTCATCACAATGCTCCCTGACACCTGTCTTCACAATACTGCCTGACCTGGTCATCAGGATGCTCCATGCCTTTGTCATCACAATGCGCCATTCCAACTGTCATCGCAATAATCCATGAAACTTATTAGACCAATGTTCCATGCCCTTGTCATCACAATGCTCCATGCCTTTGTTATCACAATGATCCATGACCTCTATCATCACAATGCTCCGAGACTCCAGTCATCACAATGCTTCATGACCTTTGTCATCACAATGATTCATGCCCTCATCATCAACAGTCTCTGTGACCTTTTTAACCACAATGCTCCATGAACTTTTCATCTCAATGCTCTTTGACCCTTGTCATCACAATGCTCTATGCCTTTCTCAGCACAATGCTCCATGACCATTGTCATCACAAGGCTCCATGCGTTTGTCACCACAATGCTCCATGACACATGTCAGCACAATGCACCATGTGCTTGTCATCACATTGCTCCACAATCTTGTCATCACAATGCTCCATAAAATTTGTCATCACAATGCTCCATGCACTTCTCATCAAAATGCTCTCTCACCACTGATATCACAATGCTACATCACTATTTGTGTCAATACACCCTCACCCCTGTCATCACAATGTTCCTTGACTCCTGTCATCACAATGCTACATGCAATTATCATCACAATGTTCGATGACCCCTGACATCACAATGTTCCATAACACCTGTCATCAATATGTTCCATAACACTTTTCATCAAATTGCTCCATGACCCTGTCATCAGAATGCTCCCTGCCCTTCTCATCACAATGCACCACGCCCTTGCCATCAAAATGCTCCATGACCATTGTCATCACAAAGATCCATGACCCTTGGCATCACAATGCTCCATGTCATTGTGATCACAATGCTCCATGAACGCTCTCATCACATTGCTCCATGCCGTTGTCATCAAAAAGCTCCATGACACATGTCATCAGAATGCTCCATGGGCTTCTCATCACAATGATCCATGCCCTTGCCATCACAATGCTCCATTACAACTGTCATAACAATGCTCCATGACCCATGCCATCAGGATGTTCGATGGTCTTGTCATCACAAGGCTCCATGACCCTACTCATCACAATGCTCCAAGAACACTGTAAGCACAATGCTCTATGCCATTTTTCATATCAATGATCCATGAACCCTGTCATCACAATGCACCATGCCCATCATCATAATGCTTCATGCTATTCTCATCACAATGAAATCAAAATGCTCCATGACCTCTGTCATAATAATGCTCTAAACCCTTGTGATCACAATATTCCATATCACTTGTCATCACAATGCCCCATGTGGCTCGTCATCACAATTATCAATGGACTTCTCATCACAATGTTCCTTGACCTTTGTCATCACAATGCTCAATACACTTGTCATCAAAATGCTCCCTGACACTTGTCAGTATGCTCCTTGCACCCTGCCATGACAAGGCTCCATGCCTTTTTCATCACAATGATCCATGAGCTTTTCATCACAATCCTCCAAGATCCCTGTAATCACAATGCTCCATGCCCTTGTCATCACAAAACTCCATGACGCATGTCATCAGAATGCTCCATGGCCTTCTCATCACAATGTTCCATGCCCTTGTCATCACAATGCTCCAAGACCCCTGTAATCACAATGCTCCATGCCCCTTTTCATCAGAATGCTCCATGAGACTTGTCATCACAAGTCTCCATGGTCTTATCATCACAATGGTCCAGGAACTTATCATCACCATGCTCCATTCCCTTGTCATCACAATGCTCCATGACCCCTGTCATCACAGTAATCCATGAACATTGTCAGCCCAATGCTCCACGACGTTCTCATCACAATGCTCCATGGCCAATATCATCACAATGCTCCATGACCACTGTCATCACAACACTCCATGACAGATGACAACACAATGAGCCGGGACACTTGTCATCACAATGCTCCATTCCCTACTCATCACAATGCTCCATGACCCTTGTCATCACAACACTCCTTGAATATTTTCAGCCCAGTGCTCCATGACCCTTGTCATCACATTGATCCATGCCCTTGTCATCCCAATGCTCCATGACCCCTGTATTCACAATGCTCCGTGAAGCTTTTCATCACAGTGATCCATGACACATGTCATCACAGTGGTCCATGCCTTTGTCAGCAAAATGCTACAAGACCTTGTCATTACAGTCCTCTATGCGCTTGTCATCACAATACTCCATTTCCATTGTCATCACAATCCTCCATGAACCTTGGGATCACATTGCTTCATGCCCTTGTCATCACAATGCTCCATGCTCCTTGAAGTCAAAATGATCCAAACTTCTGTCATCACAATGCTCCAAACACTTGTGATCACAATGTTCCATAACACTTGTCATCACAACGCTCCATGATGCCTGTCATCACAATACTCCATGCCCTTTCCATTACAACCACCATGACCTTTGTCATCACAATTCTCAATACACTTGTCATCACAATGCTCCCTGACACTTGTCATCAGAATGCTCCTTGAACCCTGTCATGAAAAGGCTTCATACGTTTTTCATCAAAAGGCCCCATTCCATTTTCATCACAATAGTCCATTCCATTATCATCAAAATACTCCACAAGTTTGTCATCAGAATGCTCCATGACCCTTGTCATCACAATTCTCCATGTACTTGTCAGCACAATGCTCCATGACCCTTGTCATCACAATTCTCCATGTACTTGTCAGCACAATGCTCCCTGACCCATGTCATCACAATGCTCCCTGACACCTGGCTTCACAATACTGCATGACCTGGTCATCAGGATGCTCCATGCCCTTGTCATCACAATGCGCCATTCCAACTGTCATCGCAATAATCCATGAAACTTATTAGACCAATGTTCCATGCCCTTGTCATCACAATGCTCCATGCCCTTGTTATCACAGTGCTCCATGACCCCTGTCATCACAATGCTCCGTGACTCCAGTCATCACAATGCTTCATGACCTTTGTCATCACAATGGTCCATGCCCTCGTCATCAACAGTCTCTGTGACCATTTTAACCACAATGCTCCATGAACTTTTCATCACAATGCTCTTTGACCCTTGTCATCACAATGCTCTATGCCTTTCTCAGCACAATGCTCCATGAGCCTTGTCATCACAATGCTCCATGCGCTTGTCAGCACAATGCTCCATGACACATTTCATCACAATGCACCATGCGCTTTTCATCACAGTGCTCCACAATCTTGTCATCACAATGCTCCATAAAATTTGTCATCACAATGCTCCATGCACTTCTCATCAAAATGCTCTCTTACCACTGATATCACAATGCTACATTACTATTTGTCACAATACTCCCTCACCACTGTCATCACAATGTTCCATGACTAGTGTCATCACAATGCTACATGCACTTATCATCACAATGATCGATGACCCCTGGCATCACAATGTTCCATAACACCTGTCATCAAAATTTTCCATGAGACTTTTCATCAACTTGCTCCATGACCCTGTCATCACAATGCTCCATGCCCATCTCATCCCAATGAACAACGCCATTGCCATCAAAATGCTCCATGACCTTTGTCATCACAAAGATCCATGACCCTTGGCATCACAATGCTCCATGTCATTGTCATCACAATGCTCCATGAACATTTTCATCACATTGCTCCATGCCCTTGTCTTCACATAGCTCCATGACACATGTCATCAGAATGCTCCATGGCCTTCTCATCACAATGCTCCATGCCCTTGCCATCACAATGCTCCATTACACCTGTCATAACAATTCTCCATGACCCCTGCCATCACGACGATCCATGGCCTTGTCATCACAAGGCTCCATGACCCTTCTCATCACAATGCTCCAAGAACACTGTAATCACAATGCTCTATGCCCCTATTTATCTCAATGATCCATGAACCCTGTCATCACAATGCACCATGCCCATCATCATAATGCTTCATGCTATTGTCATCACAATGAAATCTAATGCTCCATTACCTCTGTCATAACAATGCTCCAAACGCTAGTGATCACAATATTCCATAACACTTGTCATAACAATGCCCCAGGACGCTCATCATCACAATTATCCATGGTCTTCTCATCACAATGCTACATGACCTTCGTCATCAAAATGCTCAATACACTTGTCATCAAAATGCTCCCTGACACTTGTTGTCTGTATGCTCCTTGAACACTGTCTTGACATGTGTCCATGCCTTTTTCATCACAATGATCCATGCCCTTTTCATCACAATGCTCCATGCCCTTTTCCTCACAGTGCTCCAAAACCCATGTAATCACAATGCTCCATGCCCTTGTCATCACAAAGCTCAATGACGCATCCCATCAGAATGCTCCTTGGTCTTCTCCTCACTATGCTCCATGCCCTTGTCATCACATTGTTCGAAGACCCCTGTAATCACAATGCTCCATACCCCTTTTCATCAGTATGCTCCATGGGACTTGTCATCACAAGGCTCCATGTGTTTGTTATCACAATGCTCCAGGACTTGTCCTCACAATGCTTCATGACCTTTTCAAGAAAATTTTCAATGGCCCTTGTCATCATAATGCTCCAAGCCCTAATCATCACAATGCTGCATTATATTTGTCATCACAGTCCACCATTACATTTGGCATCACAATGATCCATGCCATTGTCATCGCAATGGACCATAACATATGTCATCAAAATGCTCCCTGACACCTGTCTTCAAAATACTCCATGACCTTATCATTACAATGCTCCATGCTCTTGACATCACAATGCACCATGCCCACTCTCATTACAATAATCTATGAAACTTGTCAAACCATTGCTCCATGCACCTGTCATCACAATGCTCCATGCCCTTGTCATCACAATGGTCCATGACCCCTGTCATCACAATGCTCGGTGACTCCAGTCATCAAAATGATTCATGACCTTTGTCATTACAGTGGTCCATGCCCTCCTCAGCAACCGTCTCTGTGACCTTTTTAACCAAAATGTTCCATGAACTTTTCATCACAATGCTCTTTGACCCTTGGCATAACAATGCTCTATGCTTTTCTCCGCACAATGCTCCATGACCCTTGTCATCACAATGTTCCATGCACTTGTCAGCACAATGTTCCTTGACACATGTCTTCACAATGTTCCATGACCACTGACATCACAATGTTCCATAAACCCTGTCATGAAAATGATCCATGACCCTTTTCATCCCAAAGATCCAAGACCCCTGACATCACAATGTTTTATAACCCCTTCCATCAAAATATTCCATTACACTTTTCATCAAATTGCTGCATTACCCGGTCATCAAAATGCTCCCTGCCCTTCTCATCACAATGCACCATGCCCTTATAATCAAAATGCTCCATGACTTGTCATCACAAAGCTCCATGACCCTTGGCATCACAATGTTCCATGTCATTGTCATCACAATGCTCCATGAACCCTCTCATAACATTGCTCAATGCCCTTGTCATCACAAAGCTCCATGCCACTTGTCATCACAATGTTCCATGCCCACTCTCATCACATAAATCCATGAAACATTTCAGACCAAAGTTCCATGCCCTTCTCATCACAATGCTCCATTACCTCTGTCATAACAATGCACCATGACCCCTGCCATCACAATGTACCACGGCACAGTCATCAAAATGTTCCATGAAACTTGTCATCGCAATTCTGAATACCACTGAAATCACAATGCTCCATGCCCTTGTTATCACAAAGCTCTATGACGCATGACATCAGAAAGTTCCATGGCCTTCTCATCACAATGCTCCATGCCATTGTCATCACAATGCTCCAAGACCCCTGTAAACATAATGCTCCATGCCCCTTTTCATCTCAGTGCTCCATGAACCCTGTCATTACAATGCACCATGCCCATCATCATAATGCTTCATGCTATTGTCATAACAACAAAATCAAAATGTTCCATGACCTCTGTCGTAACAATGCTCCAAACCCTTGTGATCACAATGTTCCATAACATTTATCATCACAACATCCCATGACGCTCATCATCACAGTTATCCATGGACTTCTCATCACAATGCTCCATGATCTTTGTCATCACAATGCTCAATACACTTGTCATCACAATGCTCCCTGACACTTGTCGTCAGTATTCCCCTTGAACCCTGTCATGAGAAGGCTCCATGCCTTTTTCATCACAATAATCCATGACCTTTTCATCACAATGCTCCAAGATCCCTGTAATCACAATGCTCCATGCCCTTCACATCATAAAGCTGAATGACGCATGTCATCAGAATGTTCCATGGACTTCTCATCACAATGCTCCATGCTCTTCTCATCACTATGCTCCAAGACCCCTGTAATCACAATGCTCCATGCTCCTTTTCATCAGAATGCTCCATGAGACTTGTCATCACAAGTCGCCATGGCCTTCTCATCACAATGCTCCAGGACCTTGTCATCACCATGCTCCATTCCCTTGTCATCACAATGCTCCATGACCCCTGTCATCACAATAATCCATGAACGTTTTCAGCCCAATGCTCCACGACTATCTCATCACAATGCTTCATGGCCAATATCGTCACAATGCTCCATGACCACTGTCATCACAACACTCCATGACACCTGACAACAAAATGATCCGGGACTCTTGTCATCACAATGCTCCATGACCCCTGTCATCACAACACTCCATTAACATTTTCAGCCCAGTGCTCCATGACCTTGTCATCAGAGTGATCCATGCCCTTGTCATCCCAATGCTCCATGACCCCTGAATTCACAATGCTCCGTGACGCTTGTCATCACAGTGCTCCATGAATCATGTCATCACAATGCTCCATGCCTTTGTCAGCAAAATGCTACATGACCTTGTCATTACAATCCTCTATGCGCTTGTCATCACAATACTCCATTTCCATTGTCATCACAATCCTCCATCAACCTTGGGATCACATTGCTTCATGCCCTTGTCATCACAATGCTCATGCTCCTTGAAATCAAAATGATCCATGACCTCTGTCATCACAATGCTCCAAACCCTTGTGATCACAATGTTCCATAACACTTGTCATCACAACGCTCCATGATGCCTGTCATCACAATACTCCATGCACTTTTCATCACAATTCTCCATGACCTTTGTCATCAAAATTCTCAATACACTTGTCATCACAATGCTCCCTGGCAGTTGTCATCAGAATGCTCCTTGAAACCTGTCAAGAAAAGGCTCCATGCCTATTTCATCACAATGCCCCATGCCGTTTTCATCACAATGCTCCGTGACACTTGTCATTACAATTCTCCATGCACTTTTCAGCACAATGCTCCCTGACCCTTGTCATCACAATGCTCCAAGCCATTGTCATCACAATGCTCCATTACCTTTGTCATCAGAATCCTACATGACACTTGGCATTACAATGCTCCATGCCATCCTCATCACAATGGGCCATTACATATGTCATAACAATGCTCCCTGACATCTGTCTTCACAATACAGCATGACCTGCTCATCACGATGTTCCATGCCCTTGTCATCACAATGCACCATTCCAAATCTCATCGCAATAATCCATGAAACTTATTAGACCAATGTTCCATGCCCTTGTCATCACAATGCTCCATGCCCTTGTTAACACAATGCTCCAAGACCTCTGTCATCACAATGCTCAGTCATTCCAGTCATCACAATTGTTCATACCCTCGTCATCAACAGTCTCTGTGACATTTTTAACCACAATGCTCCATGAATTTTTCATCACAATGGTCTTTGAACCTTGTCATCACAATGCTCTATGCCTTTCTCAGCACAATGCTCTATGACACTTGTCATCACAATGCACCATGCGCTTGTCATCACAGTGCTCAACAATTTTGTCATCACAATGCTCCATAAAATTTGTCATCACAATGCTCCATGCACTTCTCATCAAAATGGTCTCTCACCACTGATATCACAATGCTACATCACTATTTGTCACAATACTCCCTCACCCCTGTCATCACAATGTTCCATGACCCCTGACATCACAATGCTACCTGCACTTATCATCACAATGATCGATGACCCCTTACATCAGAAAGTTCCATAACACCTGTCATAAAAATATTCCATGGCACTTTTCATCAAATTGCTCCATGACCCTGTCATCACAATGCTCCCTGCCCTTCTCATCACAATGCACAACGCTCTTGCCATCAAAATGCTCCATGACATTTGTCATCACAAAGATCCATGACCCTTGGCATCAATGCTCCATGTCATTGTCATCACAATGCTCCATGAACCCTCTCTTCACATTGCTCCATGCCCTTGTCTTCACATAGCTCCATGACACATGTCATCAGAATGCCCCATGGCTTTCTCATCACAATGCTCCATGCCTTTGCCATCACAATGCTCCATTACCCCTGTCATAACAATGCTCCATGACCCCTGCCATCACGATGTTTCATGGCTTTGCCATCACAAGGCTCCATGACCCTTCTCATCACAATGCTCTAAGAACACTGTAATCACAATTCTCAATGCCCCTTTTCATCTCAATGATCCATGAACCATGTCATCAAAATGCTCCATGCCCATCATCATAATGCTTCATGCTATTGTCATCACAATGAAATCAAAACGCTCCATGACCTCTGTCATAACAATGTTCCAAACCCTTGTGATCACCATTTCCATAACACTTATCATCACAACACCCCATGACGCTCATCATCACAATTATCCATGGTCTTCTCTTCACAATGCTCCATGATCTTTGTCATCACAATTCTCAATACACTTGTCATCACAATGCTCCCTGACACTTGTCGTCAGTATGCTCCTTGAACCCTTTCATGACAAGGCTCCATGCCATCTTCATCATAATAATCCATGCCCTTTTCATCACAATGCTCCAAGATCCCTGTAATCACAATGCTCCATGCACTTGTCATCTAAAAGCTCCATGACGCTTGTCATCAGAATGCTTCATGGCCTTCTCATCACAATGCTCCATGCCCTTGTCATCACAATGCTCCAAGACCCCAGTAATCACAATGCTCCAAGCCCCTTTTCATCAGAATGCTCCATGAGATTGTCAAAACAAGTCTCCATGTTCTTCTCATCAAAATGCTCCAGGACCTTGTCATCACCATGCTCCAATCCCTTGTCATCACAATGCTCCATGACACCTGTCATCACAATAATCCATGAACATTTTCAGCCCAATGCTCCACGACCTTCTCATCACAATGCTCCATGGCCAATATCATGACAATGCTCCATGACAACTGTCATCACAACACTCCATGACACCTGACAACACAATGATCCGGGACACTTGTCATCACAATGCTCCATTCCCTAGTCATCACAATGCTCCATGACCCCTGTCATCACAACACTCCATGAATATTTTCAGTCCAGTGCTCCATGACCCTTGTCATCACAATGATCCATGCCCTTGTCATCCCAGTGCTCGATGAACCCTGTATTCACAATGTTCCGTGACGCTTGTCAACACAGTGCTCCATGACACATGTCATCACAATGCTCCATGCCTTTGTCAGCAAAATGCTACATGACCTTGTCATTACAATCCTCTATGCGTTTGTCATCACAATACTCCATTTCCATTGTCATCACGATCCTCCATGAACTTTGGGATCACATTGCTTTATGCCCTTTTCATCACAATGCTCCATGATGCCTGTCATCAAAATAATCCATGCCCTTGTCATCACAATGCTCCTTGACACCTGTCATCACAATGCTCCGTGACTCCAGTCATCACAATGCTTCATAACGTTTGTCATCACAATGATCCATGCCCACGTCGTCACAAGGCTCTGTGACCTTTGTAACCACAATGCTCCATGAACTTTTCATCACAATTCTCTGTGACTCTTGTCATCACAATGCTCCATGTCTTTGTCAGAACAATTCTCCATGACCATTGTCATCACAATGTGCCACGCACATTTCATCACAACGGTCCACAACTTTTTCATTGCAATGCTCCATAAACCTTGTAATCACAATGGTTCATGCACTTCTCATCAAAATGGTCTCTCACCAGAGATATCACAATGTTCCATCACTAGTCGTCAAAATACTCCCTCACCCCTGGAATCACAATGTTCCATGACCCTGTAATCAAAATGCTACATCCCCTTATCATCAAAATATTCCATGACCCCTGCCATCACAATGTTCCATAACCCCTGTCATCAAAATGCTCAATGAACCTTTCCATCCCAAAGCTCCATGACCCCTGACATCACAATGTTCTATAACCCCTGCCATCAAAATATTCCATTACACTTTGTATCAAATTGCTGCATGACCCGGTCATCAAACTGCTCCCTGCCCTTCTCATCACAATGCACCATGCCCTTGTCATCAAAATGCTCCATGACTTGTCATCACAAAGCTCAATGACCATTGGAATCACAATGCTCGATGCCCTTCTCATCACAATGCTCCATGCCTTGTCATTACAGTCCTGCATGACCCATGTATCACAGTGTTCCTTGCCCTTGTCATCACAATGCTCCATGCCCACTCTCATCACAATAATCCATGAAATATTTCAGAGCAAAGTTCCATACCATTCTCATCACAATGCTCCATTACCCCTGTCATAACAATGCACCATGACCGATGCCATCACAATGTCCCACGGCCTAGTCATCACAAGGTTCCATGACACTTCTCATCACAATGCTCAAGACCCCTGAAATCACAATGCTCCATGCCCTTGTCATCAAACAGCTCCATGATGCATGTAATCAGAATGTTCCATGGCCTTCTCATCACAATGCTCCATGCCCTTGTCATCACAATGCTCCAAAACCATTGTAATTACAATGCTCCATGCCCCTTTTCATCTCAATGCTCCATGAACCCTGTAATCACAATGCATCATGCACATCATCATAATGCTTCAGGCCATTGTCATCACAATGAAATCAATATTTTCCATGACCTCTGTCATCATAATGCTCCAAACCCTTGTGATCACAATGTTGCATAACACTTATCATCACAACACACCATGATGCTCATCATCACAATTTTCCATGGTCTTCTCATAACAATGCTCCATGATCTTTGTCATCCCAATGCTCAATACACTTGTCATCACAATGCTCCCTGACACTTGTCGTCAGTATGCTCCTTGAACCCTGTCATGACAACGCTCCATGCCTTTTTCATCACAATGATCCATGTCTTTTTCATCACAATCCTGCAAGATCCCTGTAATCACAATGCTCCATGCCCTTGTCATCACAAAACTCCATGACGCATGTCAACAGAATGCTCCATGGCTTTCTCCTCACAATGCTCCATGCCCTAGTCATCACAATGCACTAAGACCCCTGTAAACCCAATGCTCCAAGCCCCTTTTCTTCAGAATGCTCCATGAGGCTTGTCATCACAACTCTCCATGGTCTTCTTTACACAATGCTCCAGGACCTTGTCACCACCATGCTCCATTCCCTTGTCATCACAATGCTCCATGACCCCTGTCATCACAATAATCCATGAACATTTTCAGCACAATGCTCCACGATATTCTCATCACAATGCTCCATGGCCAATATCATCACAATGCTCCATGACCACTGTCATCACAACAATCCATGACAGCTGACAACACAATGATCCGGGACACTTGTCATCACAATGTTCCATTCCCTAGTCATCACAATGCTCCATGACTCCTGTCATCACAACACTCCATGAACATTTTCAGCCCAGTGCTCCATGACCCTTGTCATCACAAAGATCCATGCCCTTGTCATCCCAATGATCCCTGACCACTGTATTCACAATGGACGGTAACGATTGTCATCACTGTGGCCATGACACATGTCATCAGAATGCTCCATGCCTTTGTCATCAAAATGCTACATGACCCTGTCATGACAATGCTCTATGCGCTTGTCATCACAATACTCCATTTCCATTGTCATCACAATCCTCCATGAAACTTGGGATCACATTGCTTCATGCCCTTGTCATCACAATGCTCCATGCTCCTTGAAATCAAAATGATCCATGACCTCTGTCTTCACAATGCTCCAAACCCTTGTGATCACAATGTACCATAACACTTGTCATCACAACACTCCATGATGCCTGTTATCACAATACTCCATGCCCTTTTCATTACAAAGCTCCATGACGTTTGTCACCACAATTCTCAATACACTTGTCATCACAATGCTCCATGACCTTTGTCACCACAATTCTCAATACACTTGTCATCACAATGCTCCCTGACTCTTGTCATCAGAATGCTCCTTGAACACTGTCACGAAAAGGCTCCATGCCTTTTTCATCACAATACCCCATGCCATTTTCTTCACAATGCTCCATGCCACTGTCATCAAAATATTCCAAAAGCTTGTCATCAGAATGCTCCATGACCCTTGTCATCACAATGCTCCATGCACTTGTCAGCACAATGCTCCATTACTTTTGTCATCAGAATCCTCCATGAAACTTGGCATCACAATGCTCCATGCCATCGTCATCAAAATGGGCCATTATATATGTCATCACAATGCTCCCTGACACCTGTCTTCACAATAATGCATGACCTTGTCATCGGGATGCTCCATGCCCTTGTCATCACAATGCGCCATTCCAACTGTCATCGCTATAATCCATGAAACTTATTAGACCAATGTTCCATGCCCTTGTCATCACAATGCTCGATGCCTTTGTTATCACAAAGCTCCATGACACTTGTCATCACAATGCTCAATGCCCTTCTCATCACAATGCTCCATGCCCTTGTCATTACAATCCTGCATGACCCATGGATCACAGTGTTCCGTGCCCAAGTCATAATAATGCTCCATGCCCACTATCATCACAATAATCCAAGAAATATTTCAGACCAATGATCCATGCCGTTCTCATCAAAATGCTCCATTACCCCTGTCATAACAATGCACCATGACACCTGCCATCACAATGATCCACGGCCTAGTCATCACAAGGTTCCTTGATAATTCTCATCACAATGCTCAAGTCCCCTGATATCACAATGATCCATGAACCTGTCATCACAATGCACCATGACCATCATGGTAATACTTCAGGCTATTGTCATCACAATGAAATCAATATTCTCCATGCCCTCTGTCATCATAATGCTCCAAACTCTTGTGATCACAATGTTGCATAACACGTATCATCACAACACCCCATGACGCTCATCATCACAATTATCCATGGTCTTCTCATCACATTGCTCCATGATTTTTGTCATCACGGTGCTCAATACACTTGTCATCACAATGCTCCCAGATATTGTCGTCAGTATGCTCCTTGAACCCTGTCATGACAACGCTCCATGCCATTTTCATAACAATGATCCATGCCCTTTTCATCACAATGCTCCACAATCCCTGTAATCACAATGCTCCATGCCTTTGTCGTCACAAAACTCCATGACGCATGTCATCAGAATGGTCCATGGCCTTCTCATCACAATGCCCCATGCCCTAGTCATCACAATGCTACAAGACATCTGTAATCACAATGCTCCATGCCCCTTCTCATCACAATGCTCCATGCCCTAGTCATCACAATGCTCCATGACCACTGTCATCACAACACTCCAGGACACCTGACAAAACAATGATCTGGGACTCTTGTCATCACAATGCTCCATTCCCTAGTCATCACAATGCTCCATGATCCCTGTCATCACAACACTCAATGAATATTTTCAGCCCGGTGCTCCATGACCCTTGTCATCACAATGATCCATGCTATTGTCATCCCAATGCTCCATGACAACTGTATTCACAATGCTCCGTGACGCTGGTCATCAAAGTGCTCCATGACACGTCATTACAATGCTCCATGCATTTGTCAGAAAATTGCTCCATGACCTTGTCATTATAATCCTCTACGCGCTTGTCATCAAAATACTCCATTTCAATTGTCATCACAATCCTCCATGAACTTTGGGATCACATTGTTTCATGCCCTTGTCATCACAATGCTCCATGCTCCTTGAAATCAAAATGATCCAAAACCTCTGTCATCACAATGCTCCATACCTTGTGATCACCACGTTCCACAACCCTTGTCATCACAACGCTCCATGATGCCTGTCATCACAATGCCCCTTGCCGTTTTCATCACAATGCTCTATGTCATTGTCATCAAAATACTCCACAGCTTGTCATCAGAATGCTCCATGACCCTTGTCATTACAATTTTCTATGCACTTGTCAGCACAATGCTCCCTGACCCTTGTCATCACAATGCTCCAAGCCATTGTCATCACAATGCTCCATTACCTTTGTCATCAGAATCCTCCATGACACTTGTCATCACAAAGCCCAATGACTCTCGTCATCACAATTATCCATGGTCTTCCCATCACAATGCTCCATGACCTTTGTCATCACAATGCTCAATACACTTGTCATCAAAATGCTCCCTGACACTTGTTGTCGGTATGCTCCTTGAACCCTTTCATGACAAGGCTCCATGCATTTTTCATCACAATGATCCATGCCCTTTTCATCACAATGCTACAAGCGCATGTAATCACAATGCACCATGCTATTGTCTCACAAAGCTCCATGACGCATGGCATTAGAATATTCCATTGCCTTCTCATCACAATGCTCCATGCCCTTGTCATCACAATGCTCCAAGACCCCTGTAATCACAATGCTCCATGCCCCTTTTCATCTCAATGCTCCATGAACCCTGTCATCACAATGCACGATGCCCATCGTCATAATGCTTCAAGCTATTGTCATCACAGTGTAATCAAAATGCTCCATGACCTCTGTCCTTACAATGCTCCAAGCCCCTTTTCATCAGTATGCTCCATGAGACTTGTCATCACAAGGCTCCATGGTTTTGTCATCACAATGCTCCAGGACATGTCATCACAATGCTTCTCGACCTTGTCATGAAAATTTTCAATGGCCCTTGTCATCATAATGCTCCAAGCCCTAATCATCACAATGCTCCATTATATTTGTCATCACAATGCTCCATGCCATTGTCATTGCCATGGACCATGACATATGTCATCACAATGCTCCCTGACACCTGTCTTCACAGTACTCCATGACCTTATCATCACAAAGCTCAATGCCCTTGTCATCACAATGCACCATGCCCACTCTCATCACAATAATCTATGAAACTTATCAGAACAATGCTCCATGCCCCTGTCATCACAATGCTCCATGCTCTTGTCATCACAATGCTCCATGACACCTGTCATCACAATGTTCCATGACTCCAGTCATCACAATGCTTCATAACGTTTGTCATCACAATGGTCCATGCCCGTGTCATCACAAGGCTCTGTGACATTTGTAACCACAATGCTCCATGAACTTTTCATCACAATTCTCTGTGACCCTTGTCATCACAATGCTCCATGTCTTTGTCAGAACAATGATCCATGACCATTGTCATCACAATGTGCCCCACGCATTTCATCACAATTGTCCACAACCTTGTCATTGCAATGCTCCATAAATCTTGTAATCACAATGGTCCAAGCACTTCTCATCAAAATGCTCTCTCACCAGAGATATCACAATGTTCAATCACTAGTCATCACAATTCTCCCTCACCCCTGTAATCACAATATTCCATGACCCTGTCATCACAATGCTACATCCCCTTATCATCACAATGTTCCATGACCCCTGACATCACAATATTCCATAACTCCTGTCATCAAAATGCTCCATGACCCTTTTCATCCCAAAGCTCCAAGACCCATGACATCACAATGTTCTATAACCCTTGCCCTCAAAATGTTGCATTACACTTTTCATCAAATTGCTGCATGACCGGTCATCACAATGCTCCCTGCCTTCTCATCACAATGCACCATGCACTTGTCATCAAAATGCTCCATGACTTGTCATCACAAAGCTCCATGACCCTTGGCATCACAATGCTCCATGTCATTGTCATCACAATGCTCCATGAACCCTCTCATCATATTGCTCCATGCCCTTGTTATCACAAAGCTCCATGACACTTGTCATCACAATGCTCGATGCCCTTCTCATCACAATGCTCCATGCCCTTGTCATTACAATCCTGCATGACCCATGTATCACAGTGTTCCGTGCCCTAGTGATCATAATGCTCCATGCCCACTCTCATCAATAATCCATGAAATATTTCAGACCAATATTCCATGCCCTTCTCATCAAAATGCTCCATTACCCCTGTCATAACAATGCTTCATGACCCCTGCCATCACAATGTTCCACGGCCAAGTCATCACAATGTTCCATGACACTTGTCATCAAAATGCTCAAGACCCCTGAATTCACAATTCTACATGCCCTTGTCATCACAGAGCTCCATGAGGCATGTCATCAGAATGTTCCACGGCCTTCTCATCACAATGCTCCATGCTCTCGTCATAACAATGCTCCAAGACCCTTGTAATCACAATGCTCCATGGCCCATTTCATCTCAGTGCTCCATGAACCCTGTCATCACAATGCACCATGTCCATCATCATAATGCTTCAGGCTATTGTCATCACAATGAAATCAATATTCTCCATGACCTCTGTCATCATAATGCTCCAATCCCTTGTTATCACAATGTCCCATAACACTTAACTTCACAACACCCCATGACGCTCATCATCACAATTATCCATGGTCTTCTCATCACATTGCTCCATGATCTTTGTCATCACAATGCTCAATACACTTGTCATCACAGTGCTCCCTGATATTGTCGTCAGTATGCTCCTTGAACCCTGTCATGACAAGGCTCCATGCCATTTTCATAAAAATGGTCCATGCCCTTTTCATCACAATGCTCCACGATCCCTGTAATCACAATGCTCCATGCCTTTGTCATCACAAAACTCCATGACGCATGTCATCAGAATGGTCCATGGGCTTCTCATCACAATGTCCCATGCCCTAGTCATCACAATGCTACAAGCACCCTGTAATCACAATGCTCCATGCCCCTTTTCATCACAATGCTCCATGCCCTTGTCCTCACAATGCTCCATGACCACTCTCATCACAACACTCCAGGACACCTGACAACACAATGATCCGGGACTATTGTCATCACAATGCTCCATTCCCTAGTCATCACAATGCACCATGATCCCTGTCATCACAACACTCAATGAACCTGTTCAGCCCGGTGCTCCGTGACCCTTGTCATCACAATGATCCATGCCATTGTCATCCCAATGCCCCATGACAACTCTATTCACAATGCTCCGTAACGCTTGTCATCACAGTGCTCCATGACACGTCTTCACAATTCTCCATGCCTTTGTCATCAAAATGCTCCATGACCTTGTCATTATAATCCTCTATGCGCTTGTCATCACAATACTCCATTTTCATTGTCATCACAATACTCCATTTCCATTGTCATCACAATCCTCCATGAACTTTGGGATCACATTGTTTCATGCCCTAGTCATCACAATGCTCCACGATCCTTGAAATCAAAATGATCCAAGACCTCTGTCATCACAATGCTCCAAACCCTTGTGATCACCACGTTCCACAACCCTTGTCATCACAACGCTCCATGATGCCTGTCATCACAATGCCCCATGCCGTTTTCATCACAATGCTCCATGTCATTTTCATCAAAATACTCCACAGCTTGTCATCAGATTGCTCCATGACCCTTGTCATCACAATTTCCATGCACTTGTCAGCACAATGCTCCCTGACCCTTGTCATCACCATGCTCCAAGCCATTGTCATCACAATGCTCCATTGCCTTTGTCATCAGAATCCTCCATGACACTTGTCATCACAATGCCCCATGACTCTCGTCATCACAATTGTCCATGGTCTTCCCAACACAATGCTCCATGACCCCTGTCATCACAATACTCCGTGACTCCAGTCATCACAATGCTTCATAACGATTCTCATCACAACGGTCCATGCGAACGTCATCACAAGGCTCTGTGACCATTGTAACCACAATGCTCCATGAACTTTTCATCACAATGCTCTGTGACCCTTGTCATCACAATGCTCCATGCCTTTGTCAGAACAATGCTCCATGACCCTTGTCCTCACAATGTGCCATGCGCTTTTCATCACAATGATCCACAACCTTGTCATCACTATGCTCCATAAACCTTGTAATAACAATGTTCCATGCACTTCTCATCCAAATGCTCTCTCATATGAGATATCACAATGTTCCATCAATAGTCATCACAATCCTCCCTCACCCCTGTTATCTCAATGTTCCATGACCCCTGACATCACAATATTCCATAACCCCTGTCATCAAAATGCTCCATGACCCTTTTCATCCCAAAGTTCCATGACCCCTGGCATCACAATATTCTATAACCCCTGTCATCAAAATGTTCCATTACAATTTTCATCAAATTGCTGCATGACCCTGTCATCAAAATGCTCCCTGCCCTACTCAACACAATGCACCACACCCTTGTCATCAAAATTCTCCATAACCATTGTCATCACTGAGCTCCATGATCATTTGCATCAAAATGCGCCATGTCATTGTCACCACAATGCTCCATGAACCCTCTCATCATATTGCTCCATGCCCTTGTCATCACAAAGCTCCATCACACTTGTCATCACAATGATCGATGCCCTTCTCATCACAATGCTCCACGCCCTTGTCATTACAATCCTCCATGACCCATGTATCACAGTGTACCGTGCCCTTGTCATCACAATGCGCCATTCCCACTCTCATCACAATAATCCATGAAACATTTCAGACCAATGCTCAATGCCCTTCTCATCACAATGCTCCATTACCACTGTCATAACAATGCTCCATGACCCCTGCCATCACAGTGTTCCACGGCCATGTCATCACAAGGCTCCATGACCCTTGTCATCACAATGCTCCAAGACCCATGTAATCACAATGCACCATGCCCCTGTCATCACAAAGCTCCATGACGTATGTCATCAAAATGTTCCATGGCCTTCTCCTCACTATGCTCCATGCCCTTGTCATCACAATGCTCCAAGACCCCCGTAATCACAATGCTCCATGCCCCTTTTCTTCAGAAGGATCCATTAGAATTCTCATCACAAGTCTCCATGGTCATCTCATCACAATGCTCCAGGACATTGTCATCACCATGCTCCATTCCCTTGTCATCACAATGCTCCATGACACCTGTCATCACAATACTCCATGAACATTTTCAGCCCAATGCTCCATGACCTTCTCATCACAATGCTCCATGACCAATATCATCACAATGCTCCATGACCACTGTCATCCCAACACTCCATGACACCTGAAAACACAATGATCCGGGACTCTAGCAATCACAATGCTCCAATACCCCTGTAATCAAAATGCTTCATGACCCCTGTCATCACAATACTCCATGAACATTTTCAGCACAATGCTCCATGACCCTTGTCATCACAATGATCCATGCCCTTGTCATCCCAATGTTCCATGACCCCTGTATCAACAATGCTCCGTGATGCTTGTCATCACAGTGCTCCATGACACCTGTCATCACAATGCTCCATGCTTTTGTCAGCAAAATGCTCCATGACCCTTGTCATCACAATGATGCATGCCCTTGTCATCCCAATGCTCCATGACCCATGTATTCACAAGGCTCCTTGACGCTTGTCATCACAGTGCTCCATGACAGATGTCATCACAATGCTCCATGCCTTTGTTAGCAAAATGCTACATGACCTTGTCATTACAATGCTCTATGCACTTGTCATCACAATACACCATTTCCATTGTCATCACAATCCTCCATGAACTTTGGGTTCACATTGCTTCATGACCTTATCACAATGCTCCATGCTCCTTGAAATCAAAATGATCCATGACCTCTGTCATCACAATGCTCCAAACCCTTGTGATCACAATGTTTCATAACACTTGTCATCACAACGCTCCATGATGCCTGTCATCACAATACTCCATGCCCTTTTCATCACAATGCTCCATGACCTTTGTCATCACAATTTTCAATACACTTGTCATCACAATGCTCCCTGACACTTGTCATCAGAATGCTCCTTGAACCCTGTCACGAAAAGGCTCCATGCCTTTTTCATCACAATGCCCCATGCCATTGTCATCAAAATACTCCACAAGCTTGTAATCAGAATGCTCCATGACCCTTGTCATCACAATTCTCCATGCACTTGTCAGCACAATGCTCCCTGACCCTTGTCATCACAATGCTCCAAGCCATTGTCATCACAATGCTCCATTACCTTTGTCATCAGAATCCTCCCTGACACTTTGCATCACAATGCTCCATGCCATCCTCATCACAATGGGCCATTACATATGTGATCACAATGCTCCCTGACACCTGTCTTCACAATACGGCATGACCTGGTCATCACAATGCTCCATGCCCTTGTCATCAGAGTGTGCCATTCAAACTCTCATGGCAATACTCCATGAAAGTTATTAGACCAATGTTCCATGCCCTTGTCATCACTATGCTCCATGCCCTTGTTATCACAATGCTCCATGACCCCTGTCATCTCAATGCTCCGTGACTCCAGTCATCACAATGCTTCATGACATTTGTCATCAAAATGGTCCATGCCCTCGTCATCAACAGTATCTTTGACATTTTTAACCACAATGCTCCATGAATTTTTCATCACAATGCTCTTTGACCCTTGTCATCACAATGCTCTATGCCTTACTCAGCACAATGCTCCATGACCCTTGTTATCACAATGCTGCATGCGCTTGTCAGCACAATGCTCCATGACACATGTCATCACAATGCACCATGCGCTTGTCATCACAGTGCTCCACAACATTGTCATCACAATGCTCCATAAAATTTGTCATCACAATGCTCCATGCACTTCTCATCAAAATTCTCTCTGACCACTGATATCACAATGCTACATCACTATTTGTCACAATACGCCCTCACCCCTGTCATCACAATGTTCCCTGACTCCTGTCATCACAATGCTACATGCACTTATCATCACAATGTTCGATGACCCCTGAAATCACAATGTTCCATAACACGTTTCATCAAAATGTTCCATGACACTTTTCATCAAATTGCTCCATGACGCTGTCATCAGAATGCTCCCTGCCCTTCTCATCACAATGCACAAATTGCTATATGACCCTGTTATCAGAATGCTCCCTGCCCTTATCATCACAATGCACAATGCCCTTGCCATCAAAATGCTCTATGACCTTTGTCATCACAAATATCCATGACCCTTGGCATCACAATGCTCCATGTCATTGTCATAACAATGCTCCATGAATGCTCTCATCACATTGCTCCATGCCCTTGTCTTCACATAGCTCCATGACACATGTCATCAGAATGCTCCATGGCCTTCTCATCACAATGCTCCATTCCCTTGCCATCACAATGCTCCATTACCCCTGTCATAACAATGCTCCATGATCCCTGCCATCACGATGTTCCATGGTCTTGTCATCACAAGGCTCCATGACCCTTCGCATCACAATACTCCAAGAACACTGTAATCACAATGCTCTATGCCCCTTTTCATCTCAATGATCCATGAACCCTGTCATCACAATGCACCATGCCCATCATCATAATGCTTCATGCTATTGTCATCACAACGAAATCAAAATATTCCATGACCTCTGTCATAACAATGCTCCACACCCTTGTGATCACAATATTCCATAACAGTTGTCATCACAATTCCCCATGACGCTCGTCATCACAATTATTCATTGTCTTCTCATCACAATGCTCCATGACCTTCGTCATCACAATGCTCAATACACTTGTCATCAAAATGCTCCTTGACACTTGTTTTCTGTATGCTCCTTGAACCCTGTCATGACAAGGCTCCATGCCTTTTTCATCACAATGATCCATGCCCTTTTCATCACAATGCTCAAAGACCCATGTAATCACAAGGCTCCATGCCCTTGTCATCACAAAGCTCAATGACGCATGCCATCAGAATGCTCCTTGGTCTTCTCCTCACAATGTTCCATGCCCTTGTCATCACAATGTTCCAAGACCCCTGTAATCACAATGCTCTATGCCCCTTTTCATCAGTATGCTCCATGAGACTTGTCATCAAAGGATCCATGGTTTTGTCATCACAAAGCTCCAGGACCTTGTCATCACAATGCTTCACGACCTTGTCATGAAAATTTTCAATGGCCCTTGTCATCATAATGCTCCAAGCCCTAATCATCACAATGCTCCATTATATTTGTCATCACAATCCTCCATTATATTTGGCATCACAATGCTCCATGCCATTGTCATCACAATGGACCATGACATATGTCATTCCAATGCTCCCTGACACCTGTCTTCACAATACTCAATGACCTTATCATCACAATGCACCATGCCTACTCTCATCACAATAATCTATGAAACAAGTCAGAGCAATGCTCCATGCCCCTGTCATCACAATGCTCCATACCCTTCTCATCACAATGCTCCATTACCCCTTTCATAACAATGCACCATGACCCTTGCCATCACAATGTTCCACAGCCTAGTCATCACAATGTTCCATGACACTTCTCATCACAATGCTCAAGACCCCTGAAATCACAATGCTCCATGCCCTTGTCATCACAAATCTCCATGACGCATGTCATCAGAATGTTCCATGGACTTCTCATCACAATGCTCCTTGCCCTTGTCATCACAATGCTACAAGACCCTTGTAATCACAATGCTCCATGCCCCTTTTCATCTCAATGCTCCATGAACCCTGTCATCACAATGCACCATGCACATCATCATAATGATTAAGGCTATTGTCAACCCAATGAAATCAATATTCTCCATGACCTCTGTCATCATAATGCTTCAAAACCGTGCGATCACAATGTTGCATAACACTTATCATCACAACACCCCATGACGCGCATCATCACAATTATCCATGGTCTTCTCATCACAATGCTCCATGATCTTTGTCATCACAATGCTCAATAAAGTTGTCATCACAATGCTCCCTGACACATGTCGTCAGTATGCTCCTTGAACCCTGTCATGACAAGGCTCCATGCCTTTTTCATCACAATGAACCATGACCATATCACAACAATACTCCATGCCCTTTTCATCACAAAGCTCCATGACCTTTGTCATCACAATTCTCAATACACTTGTCATCACAATGCTCCCTGACACTTGTCATCAGAATGCTCCTTGAACCCTGTCACGAAAAGGCTCCATGCCATTTGCATCACAAAGCCCCATGCCGTTTTCATCCCAGTGCTCCATGCCATTGTCATCAAAATACTCCACAAGCTTGTCATCAGATTTCTCCATGAACCTTGTCATCACAATTCTCCATGCACTTGTCAGCAAAATGCTCCCTGACCCTTGTCATCACAATGCTCCAAGCAATTGTCATCACAATGCTCCATTACCTTTGTCATCAGAATCCTCCATGACACTTGGCATCAAAATGCTCCATGCCATTGTCATCACAATGAGCCATTACATATGTCATCACAATGCTCCCTTACAACTGTCTTCACAATACTGCATGACCTGGTCTTCACAGTGCTCCATGCCCTTGCCATCACAATGCACTATTCCAACTCTCATTGCAATAATCCATGAAACTTATTAGACCAATGTTCCATGCCCTTTTCATCACAATGCTCCATGCCCTGGTTATCACAATGCTCCATGACCCCTGTCATCACAATGCTCCGTGACTCCAGTCATCACAATGCTTCATGACCTTTGTCATCACAGTGGTCCATGCCCTCGTCATCAGCAGTCTCTGTGACCTTTTTAACCACAATGCTCCATTAACTTTTCATCACAATGCTCTTTGACCCTTGTCATCACCATGCTGTATGCCTTACTAAGCTCAATGCTTCATGACCTTTGTCATCACAATGCTCCATGCGCTTGTCAGCACAATGCTCCATGACACATGTCATCACAATGCACCATGCGCTTGTCATCACAGTGCTCCACAATCTTGTCCTCACAATGCTCCATAAAATTTGTCATCACAATGCTCCATGCACTTCTCATCAAAATGCTCTCTCACCACTGATATCACAATGCTACATCACTATTTGCCACAATACTCCCTCACCCCTGTCATCACAATGTTCCATGACTCCTGTCATCACAATGCTACATGCACTTATCATCAAAATGTTCGATGACCCCTGACATCACAATGTTCCATAACACCTGTCATCACAATGTTCCATGACACTTTTCATCAAATTGCTCCATGACCCTGTCATCAGAATGCTCCCTGCCCTTCTCATCACAATGCACAACGCCCTTGCCCTCAAAATGCTCCATTACCTTTGTCATCACAAAGATCCATGACCCTTGGCATCACAATGCTCCATGTCATTGTCATCACAATGCTCCATGAACGCTCTCATCACATTGCTCCATGCACTTTTCTTCACATAGCTCCATGACACATGTCATCAGAATGCTCCATGGCCTTCTCATCACAATGCTCCAAGCCCTTGCCATCACAATGCTCCATTACCCCTGTCATAACAATGCTCCATGACCCCTGCCATCACGATGCTCCATGGCCTTGTCATCACAAGGCTCCATGACCCTTCTCATCACAATGCTCCAAGAACACTGTAATCACAATGCTCTATGCCCCTTTTCATCTCAATGATCCATGAACCCTGTCATCACAATGCACTATGCCCATCATCATAATGCTTCATGCTATTGTCATAACAACGAAATCAAAATATTCCATGACCTCTGTCATAACAATGCTCCAAACCCTTGTGATCACAATATTCCATAACACTTGTCATCACAATGCCCCATGACGCTCGTCATCACAATTATCCATGGTCTTCTCATCACAATGCTCCATGACCTCCGTCATCACAATGCTCAATACCCTCGTCATCAAAATGCTCCCTGACACTGGTTGTCTGTATGCTCCTTCTACCATGTCATGACAAGGCTCCATGCCTTTTTCATCACAATTATCCATTCCCTTTTCATCACAATGCTCCAAGACCCATGTAATCACAATGCTGCATTCCCTTGTCATAACAATGCACCATGCCCAATCTCATCGCAGTAATCTATAAAACTTGTCACACCAATGCTCCATGCCCCTGTCATCACAATGCTCCATGCCCTTGTCATCACAATGCTCCATGACCCCTGTCATCACAATGCTCCGTGACTCCACTCATCACAATGCTTAATAAAGTTTGTCATCACAATGGTCTATGCCCGCAACCTCAAAGGCTCTGTGACCTTTGTAACCACAATGCTCCATGAGCTTTTCATCACAATTCTCTGTGACCCTTGTCATCACAATGCTCCATGTCTTTGTCAGAACAATGCTCCATGACCATTGTCATCACAAGGTGCCACATGCATTTCATCACAACGGTCCACAAGCTTGTCACTGCAATGCTCCATAAACCTTGTAATCACAATGGTCCATGCACTTCTCATCACAATAGTCTCTCACATGAGATATCACAATGTTCCATCACTAGTCATCAGAATACTCCCTCACCCCTGGAATCACAATGTTCCATGACCCTGTAATCCCAATGCTACATACGCTTATCATCACAATGTTCCATGACCCTTTCATCACACTGCTACATCCCCTTATCTTCACAATGTTCCATGACCCCTGACATCACAATGTTCCATAAGCCCTGTCATCAAAATGCTCCATGACCATTTTCATCCCAAAGCTCCAAGACCCCTGACATCACAATGTTCTATAACCCCTGCCATAAAAATGTTCTATTACACTTTTCATCAAATTGCTGCATGACCCGGTCATCAAAACGTTCCCTGCCCTTCTCATCACAATGCACCATGTCCTTGTCATCAAATTGCTCCATGACTGGTCAGCACAAAGCTCCATGACCCCTGGAATCACAATGCTAAATGTCATCGTCATCACAGTGCTCCATGAACCCTCTCATAACATTGCTCAATGCCCTTGTCATCACAAAGCTCCATTTCACTTGTCATCACAATGCTCGATGCCCTTCTCATCACAATGCTCCAGGCACTTGTCATTACAATCCTGCATGACGAATGTATCATAGTGTTCCGTACCCTTGTCATCAAAATGCTCCATGCCCACTCTCATCACAAAAATCCATGAAACATTTCAGACCAATATTCCATGCCGTTCTCATCACAATGCTCCATTACCTCTGTCATAACAATGCACCATGACCCCTGCCATCACAATGTTCCACGGCCTAGTTTTCACAAGGTTCCATGACACTTGTCATCATAATGCTGAAGACCAATGTAATCACAATGCTCCATGCCCTTCTCATCACAAAGCTCCATGACGCATGTCATCAGAATGTTCCATGGCCTTCTCATCACAATGCTCCATGCCCTTGTCATCACAATGCTCCAAGACCCTTGTAAACACAATGCTCCATGCCGTTTATCATCTCAATGCTCCATGAACCCTGTCATCACAGTGCACGATGCCCATCATCATAATACTTCAGTCTATTGTCATCACAATGAAATAAATATTCTCCCTGACCTCTGACATCATAATGCTCCAAACCCTTGTGATCACAATGTTCCATTAAACTAATCATAACAGCACCCCATGACGCTCATCATCACAATTATCCATGGTCTTCTCATCTTAATGCTCCAAGATCTTTGTCATCACGATGCTCAATACACTTGTCATCACAATTCTCCCTGACACTTGTCGTCAGTATGCTCCTTGAACCCTGTCATGACAAGGCTCCATGCCTTTTTCATCACAATAATCCATGCCCATTTCATCACAATGCTCCAAGACCCCTGTAATCACAATGCTCCATGCCCCATTTTATCAGAATGCTCCATGAGAATTTTCATCACAAGTCTCCATGTTCTTCTCATCACAATGCTCCAGCACCTTGTCATCACAATGCTCCAAGGCCCCGTAATCACAATGCTCCATGCCCCTTTTCATCAGAGTGCTCCATTAGACTTGACATCACAAGTCTCCATGGTCATCTCATCACAATTCTCCAAGACCTTGTCATCACCACGCTCCATTCCCTTTTCATCACAATGCTCCATGACCCCTGTCGTCACAATACTCCATGAACATTTTCAGCCCAATGCTCCATGACCTTCTCATCACAATGCTCCATGACCAATATCATCACAATGCTCCATGACCACTGTCATCACAACACTCCATGACACCTGACAACACAATGATCCGGGACTCTTGTCATCACAAAGCTCCAAGACCCCTGTAATCACAGTGCTCCATGACCCATATCATCACAATACTCCGTGAACATTTTCAGCCCAATGCTCCATGACCCTTGTCATCACAATGCTCCATGCCCTTGTCATCACAATGTGCCATTCCAACAGTCATCACAATAATCCATGAAACTTATTAGACCAATGCTCCATGCCCTTGTCATCACAATTCTCCATGCCCTTTTTATCACAATGTTCCAACACCCATGTAATCAGAATGCTCGATGCCCCTTTTCATCAGTATGCTCCATGAGACTTGTCATCACAAGGCTCCATGATTTTCTCATCACAATGCTCCAGGACCTTGTCATCACTATGCTTCACGACATTGTCATGAAAATTCTCAATGGCCCTTGTCATCATAATGCTCCAAGCCCTAGTCATCACAATGCTCCATTATATTTGTCATCACAATCCTCCCTTATATTTGGCATCACAATGCTCCATGCCATTGTCATCCCAATGGACCATGACATATCTCATCACAATGCCCCCTGACACCTGTCTTCACAATACTCCATGCCCTTGTCATCACAATGCTCCATGCCCTTGTCATCACAATACTCCATTACCATTGTCATCACAATCCTCCATGAACCTTGGGATCACATTGCTTCATGCCCTTGTCATCACAATGCTCCATGCTCCTTGAAATCAAAATGATCCATGACCTCTGTCATCACAATGCTCCAAACCCTTGTGATCACAATGTTCCATAATACTTGTCCTCACAACGCTCCATGATGCCTGTCATCACAATACTCCATGCCCTTTTCATGACAATGCTCCATGATATTTGTCATCACAATTCTCAATACACTTGTCATCACAATGCTCCCTGACACTTGTCGTCAGAATGCTCCTTAAACCCTGTCACGAAAAGGCTCCAAGCCTTTTTCATCCCAAAGCCTCATGCCGTTTTCATCCCAATGCTCCATGCCTATGTCATCAAAATATTCCACAAGCTTGTCATCAGAATGCTCCATGACCCTTGTCATCACAATTCTCCATGCACTTGTCAGCACAATGCTCCCTGACTCTTGTCATCACAAAGCTCCATGTGCTTGTCAGGACAATGCTCCATGACACATGTCATCACAATGCACCATGCGCTTGTCATCACAGTGCTCCACAATCTTGTCATCATAATTCTCCATAAACGTTGTCATCACAATGCTCCATGCACTTCTCATCAAAATGATCTCTCACCACTGATATCACAAAGTTACATCACTATTCATCAATATACTCCCTCACCCCTGTCATCACAATGTTCTATGACTCCTGTCATCACAATGCTACATGCACTTATTATCACAATGTTCGAAGACTCCTGACATCACAATGTTCCATAACCCCTGTCATCAAAATGCTCCATGACCCTTTTCATCAAAATGCTCTATGACTCCTGACATCACAATGTTCCATAACACGTGTCATCAAAATGTTCCATGACACTTTTCATCAAATTGCTCCATGACCCTGTCAGCACAGTGCTCCCGGCCCTTCTCATCACAATGCACAACGCCCTTGTCATCAAAATGCTCCATGATCTTTGTCATCACAAAGATCCATGACCCTTGGCATCACAATGCTCCGTGTCATTGTCATCACAATGATCCATGAACGCTCTCATCACATTGCTCCATGCCCTTGTCATCACAAAGCTCCATGACACATGTCATCAGAATGCTCTATGACCTTCTCATCATAATGCTCCATGCCCTTGCCATCACAATGCTCCATTACCCCTGTCATAACAATGCTCCATTACCCCTGCCATCACGATGTTCCATGGCCTTCTTATCACAAAGCTCCATGACCCTTCTCATCACAATGCTCCAAGACCCCTGTAATCACAGTGTTCTATGCCCCTTTTCATCTCAATGATCCATGAACCCTGTCATCACAATGCACCATGCCCATCATCATAATGCTTCATGCTATTGTCATCACAATGTAATCAAAATGCTCCATGAACTCTGTCATAAGAATGCTCCAAACCATTGTGATCACAATATTCCATAACACTTGTCATCACAATGCCCCATGACCCTCGTCATCACAATTATCCATGGACTTCTCATCACAATGCTCCATGAACTTTGTCATCACAATGCTCAATACCCTCCTCATCAAAATGCTCCCTGACACTTGTTATCTCTATGCTCC
The DNA here is from genome assembly GCF_025265405.1 of Mesoplodon densirostris. Taxonomy (NCBI): domain Eukaryota; kingdom Metazoa; phylum Chordata; class Mammalia; order Artiodactyla; family Ziphiidae; genus Mesoplodon; species Mesoplodon densirostris. The sequence goes on along the minus strand of NW_026778195.1, from coordinate 6,102,745 downwards.
TTGAATCCTGTCATGACAAGGCTCCATGGCTTTTTCATCACAAAGATCCATGCCCTTTTCATCACAATGCTCCAGACCGCTGTAATCACAATGTTCCATGCCCTTTTCATCACAAATCTAAATGACTCATGTCATTAGAATGCTCCTTGGCCTTCTTCTCACAATGCTCCATTCCCTTGTCAGCACAATGTTCCAAGACCCCTGTAATCACAGTGGTCCATGCCCCTTTTTATCAGTATGCTCCATGAGATTTGTCATCACAAGGCTCCAGTGTTTTCTTATCACAATGCTCCAGGACATTGTCATCACAATGCTTCACGATCTTGTCATGAAAATTCTCAATGGCCCTTGTCATCATAATGCTCCAATCCCTAGTCATCACAATGCTCCATTATATTTGTCATCACAATCCTCCATTACATTTGGCATCACAATGCTCCCTGCCATTGTCATCGAAATGGATTGTGACATATGTCATCAAAATGCTCCATGACACCTTTCTTCAAAATACTCCATGAACTACTTATCACAATGCTCCATGCCCCTGTCATCACAATGCTCCATGCCCTTGTCATCACAATGCTCCATGACCCCTGTCATCACAGTGCTCCGTGACTCCAGTCATCACAATGCTTCATAATATTTCTCATCACAATGGTCCATGCCCACGTCATCACAAGGCTCTATGTCCTTTTTAACCACAATGCTCCATGAACTTTTCATCACAATGCTCCGTGTCCCTTATCATCACAATGCTCCATGCCTTTGTCATAAAAATGCTCCATGACCCTTGTCATCACAATGTGCCACGCACCTTTCATCCCAATGGTCCTCAAATTTGACATCGCAATGCTCCATAAACTTTGTAATCACAATGCTCCTTGCCCTTCTCATCACACTGCTCCATTACCCCTGTCATAACAATGCTCCATGACCCCTGCCATCAAATTGTTCCACGGCCTTGTCATCACAATGCTCCATGACACTTGTCATCACAATGCTCCAAGACCCCTGTAATCACAATGCTCCATGCCCTTGTCATCACAAAGCTCAATTACATATGCCATCAGAATGTTCCATGGCCTTCTAATCAAAATTCTCCATGCCCTTGTCATCACAGTGCTCCAAGACCCCTGTAATCACAATGCTCCATGTCCTTGTCATCACAAAGCTCCATGACACATGTCATCAGAATGTTCCATGGCCTTCTCATCAAAATGCTCAATACCCTTGTCATCACAGTGCTCCAAGACCCCTGTAATCACAGTGCTCCATGCCCTTGTCATCACAAAGCTCCATGACACATGTCATCAGAATGCTCCTTGGCTTTCTCCTCACAATGCTCCATGCCATTGTCATCACAATGTGCAAAGACCACTCTAATGACAATGGTCCATGCCCCTTTTCATCAGTATGCTTGATGTGATTTGTCATCACAAGGCTCCATAGTTTCTCATCACAATGCTCCAGGACCTTGTCATCACAATGCTTCACGACTTGTCATGAAAATTCTCAATGGCCCGTGTCATCATAATGCTCCAAGCCCTAGTCATCACAATGCTCCTTTAAATTTGTCATCACAATCCTCCATTTCATTTGGCATCACAATGCTCCCTGCCATTGTCATCGCAATGGACCCTGACATATGTCATCACAATGCTCCCTGACAACTGTCTTCACAATACTCCATGACCATCTCATCACAATGATCCATGCCCTTGTCATCACAATGCACCATGTCCACTCTCATGACAATAATCTATGAAACTTGTGAGACCAATGTTCCATGCCCCTGATATCACAATGCTCCATGCCCTTGTCATCACTATGCTCCCTGACCCCTGTCATCACAATGCTCCGTGACTCCAGTCATCACAATGCTTCATTATATTTGTCATCACAGTGGTCCATGCCTGCGTCATCACAAGGCTCTGTGACCTTTGTAACCACAATGCTCCATGAACTTTCCATCACAATGCTCCATGACTCTTGTCATCATAATGCTCCATGTCTTTGTCAGAAAAATGCTCCATGACCCTTGTCATCACAATGTGCCACGCGCTTTTCATAACAGCGGTCCACAAATTTGTCATGGCAATGCTCCATAAACCTTGTAATCACAATGCTCCATGTCCTTATCATCACAATGCTGCATTACCCCTGTCATAACAATGCTCCATGACCCCTGCCATCACAATGTTCCACGGCCTTGACATCACAATGTTCCATGACACTTGTCATCACAATGCTCCAAGACCCCTGTAATCAAAATGCTCCATGCCCTTGTCATCACAAACCTCCATGACACATGTCATCAGAATGTTCCATGGCCTTCTCATCAAAATGCTCCATGCCCTTGTTATCAAATTGCTCAATGACAGCTGTAATCACAATGCTCCATGCCCGTTTTCATCTCAATGCTCCATGAACCCTGTCATCACAATGCATCATGCCCATCATCATAATGCTTCAGGCTATTGTCATCACAATGAAATCAAAATGCTCCATAACATCTGTCATCACAATTCTCCAAACCGCTGGGATCACAATATTCCATAACACTTATCATCAAAACACCCCATGATGCTCATAATCACAATTATCCATGGTCTTCTCATCACTATGCTCCATAACCTTTGTCATCAGAATGCTCAATACACTTGTCATCACAATGCTCCCTGACACTTGTCGTCAGTATGCTCCTTGAACACTGTCATGACAAGGCTCCATGCCTTTTTCATCACAATGATCCATGCCCTTTTCATCACAATGCTCCAAGACACATGTAATCACATTGTTCCATACACTTTTCATCACAGTGCTCCTTGACACATTCATCAGAATTCTCCATGTCTTGCTCTTCACAATGCTTCATGCCCTTGTCATAACAATGCTCCAAGACCACTGTAATCACAGTGCTCCATGCCCCTTTTCATCAGAATACTCCATGAGACTTGTCATCACAAGTCTCCATGGTCTTCTCATCACAATGCTCCAGGACTTTGTCATCACCATGCTCCATTTCCTTGTCATCACAATGTTCCATGACCTTTGTCATCACAGTACTCCATGATCATTTTCAGCCTAATGCACCGTGAACTTCTCATCACAATGCTCCATGACCACTGTCATCATAACACTCCATTACCCCTTACAACACAATGATCCGGGACTCTTGTCATCACAATGCTCCATGACCCCTGTCATCACAATATTCCATGAACATTTTCAGCCCATTGTTCCATGACACTTGTCATCAAAATGATCCATGCCCTTGTCATCCCAATGCTCCATGACCCCTGTATTCACAATGCTCTGTGACACATGTCATCACAGTGCTCCATGACACCTGTCATCACAATGCTCCATGCATTTCTCAGCAAAATGCTACATGACCTTGTCATTACAATGTTCTATGCACTTGTCATCACAATACTCCATTACCATTGACTTCAAAATACTCCATGAACCTTGGAATCACATTGTTTCATGCCCTTGTCATCACAATGCTCCATGCTCCTTGAAATCAAAATGATCCATGACCTGTTTGATCACAATGCTCCAAACACTTGTGATCACCATTTTCCATAACACTTGTCATCACAACGCTCCATGATTCCTGTCATCACAATACTCCATGCCCTTTTCATCACAATGCTCCATGACCTTTGTCACCACAATTCTCAATACACTTGTCATGACAAAGCTCCCTGACACTTGTCGTCAGAATGCTCCATGAACCCTGTCACAAAAAGGCTCCATGCCTTTTTCATCACAATGCCACATGCAGTTTTAATCAAATGCTCCATGCCATTGTCATCAAAATACTCCACAAGCTTGTCATCAGAATGCTCCATGACCCTTGTCATCACAATTCTCCATACACTTACCAGCACTATGCTCCCTGACCCTTGTCATCACAATGCTTCAAGCAATTGTCATCACAATGTTCCATTACATTTGTCATCAGAATCCTCCATGACACTTGCAACACAATGCTCCATGCCATTGTCATCACAATGGGCCATTACATATGTGATCACAATGCTCCCTGACACCTGTCTTCACAATACTGTATGACCTGGTCTTCACAATGCTCCATCCCCTTGTCATCACAATGCGCCATTCCAACTGTCATTGCAATAATCCATGAAACTTATTAGACCAATGATCCATGCCCTTGTCATCACAATGCTCCATGCCCTTGTTATCACAATGCTCCATGACCCCTGTCATCACAGTGCTCCGTGACTCCAGTCATCACAATGCTTCATGAACTTTGTCATCCCAATGGTCCATGCCCTCGTCATCAACAGTCTCTGTGACCGTTTTAACTACAATGCTCCATGAACTTTTCATCACAATGCTCTTTGACACTTGCCATCACAATACTCTATGCCTTTCTCAGCACAATGCTCCATGAACGTTGTCATGACAATGCTCCATGTGCTTGTCAGCACAATGCTCCATGACACATGTCATCACAATTTGCCATGCGCTTGTCATCATAGTGCTCCACAATCTTGTCATCACAATGCTCCATAAACCTTGTCATCACAATGCTCCATGCACTTCTCATCAAAATTCTCTCTCACAACTGATATCACAATGTTTCATCACTATTCATCACAATACTCCCTCAGCCCTGTCATCACAATGTTCCATGAATCCTGTCATCCCAATGCTACATGCACTTATCATCACAATGTTCGATGACCCCTGACATCACATTGTTCCATAACCCCTGTCATCAAAATGCTCCATGACCCTATTCATCCAAATGTTCCATGTCCCCTGACATCTCAATGCTCCATGACCCCTGTCATCACAATGCTCCATGCCCTTTTCATCACAATGCTCCATGTCATTGTCATCACAATAATCCATAAGCTTTTCATCAGAATGCTCCATGACACTTGTCATCACAATGCTCCATGTGCACTGTCATCACAATGCTCCATACCACTTGTCATTACAGTGCTCCATGACGCTCGTCATTCACAATTATCCATGGTCTTCTCATCACAATGCTCCACGCCCTTGTCATCAAAATGCTCCATGACCCTTGTCATCTCAGTGCTCCATGGCCACTGTCATCACAATTCTCCATACCCCTTGTCATTATAGCGCTCCATGACGCTCGTCATCACAATTATCCATGGTCTTCTCATCACAATGCTCCAAGATCTTTGTCATCACAATGCTCCATGCCCTGGTCATCACAGTGCTCCATGTTCCCTATCATCACAATTCTCCACGTTCTTGGCATCACTATGTTCCATGACACTACCCATCACAGTGTTAAATGCTTTGTCATCACAATACTCCACAAGCTTCTCATCATCATACTCCATGACCCTTGTCATCACAATGATCCATGACGCCTGTCATCACAATGCTCCATGAGACGTATCATCACAATGCTCCATGCCCCTTGTCATTACAGTGCTCCATGATGCTCGTCCCCAGAATTATCCATGGTCTTCTCATCACAGTGCTCCACGGTCTTGCCATCACAATGCTCCATGCCCTGGTCATCACAATGCTCCATGTCCCTTGTCATCACAATTCTCCACGTCCTTTTCATCACAATGCTCCATGACATTTCTCCTCACAATGTTACATGCTATTGTCATCACAATTCTCAATGCACTTGTCATCGCAATGTCCCATGACAACTGTCATAGCAATATCCATGCATTTGTCATCACAAAGCTTCATGACCTTTTCATCAAAATTCTCAATGGCCGTTGTCATCACAATGCTCCATGCCCTTGTCATCACAATGCTCCATGACCCTTGTCATCACAATTCTCCAATCCCTTATCATCACAATGCTCCATTACCTTTGTCATCACAATCGTCCATAACACTTGGCATCACAATGCTCCATGCAATTGTCATCACAATGGAACATGAAATATGCTATCACAATGCTCCCTGACACCTGTCTTCACAATACTCCATGACCTTGTCATCACAATGCTCCATGCCCTTGTCATCACAATGTGCCATGCCCACTCTAAACACAATTATCCATGAAACTTGTCATACCTATGCTCCATGCCCCTGTCATCACAATGCTACATGACCCCAGTCATCAAAATGCTCCGTGTGTCCCGTCATCACAAGGCTTCATGACCTGTGTCATCACAATGTTCAATGCCCTCATCATCACCAGGCTCTGTGAAATTTGTCACCACAGTGCTCCATGAAGTTTTCATCACAATGCTCCATGTCATGGTCATCACAATTCTCCATGAACGCTCTCATCACATTGCTCCATGACCTTGTCATCACAAAGCTCCATGACCCATGTCATCAGAATGCTCCATGGCCTTCTCATCACAGTGTTCCATGCCCTTGCCATCACAATGCTCCATTAGCCCTGTCATAACAATGCTCCATGACCCCTGCCATCACGATGTTCCATGGCCTTGTCATCACAAGGCTCGATGACCATTCTCATCACAATGCTCCAAGACCCCTGTAATCACAATGCTCCATGCCCCTATTCATTTCAATGATCCATGAACCCTGTCATCACAATGCACCATGCCCATCATCATAATGCTTCATGCTGTTGTCATCACAATGAAATCAGAATTCTCCCTGACCTCTGTCATCATAATGCTCCAAACCCTTGTGATCACTATGTTCTATAACACTTATCATCACAAAACCCCATGACGCTCGTCATCACAATTATCCATGGTCTTCTCATCACAATGCTCCATGACCTTTGTCATCACAATGCTCAATACACTTGTCATCAAAATGCTCCTTGACACTTGTCATCAGTATGCTTCTTGAACCCTGTCATGACAAGGTTCCATGCCTTTTTCATCACAATGTTCCATGCCCTTGTCATCATAAAGCTCCATGATGCAGGTCATCAGAACGCTCCATGGCCATCTCATCCCAATGCTCGATGCCCTTGTCATCACAATGCTCCACGACTCCTGTAATCACAATGCTCCATGCTCCTTTTCATCAGAATATTCCATGAGACTTGTCATCACAAATTTCCATGGTCTTCCCATCACAATGCTCCAGTACCTTGTCATCACAATCCTCCAGGATCCCTGTCATCACAATACTCCATGAATATTTTCAGCCCAATGCCCCTTGACCTTCTCATCACAAGGCTCCATGACCCCTCTCATCTCAATGCTCCATGACCCCTGTCATCACAACGATCTATGAACCACGACAGCAAAATGATCTGGGACTCTTGTCATCAAAATGATCCATGCCCTTGTCATCCCAAAGCTCCATGACCCCTGTAATCACAATGCTCCATGACACTTGTCATCACAGTGCTCCATGAACCTTGTCATCAAAATGCTCCATGCCTTTGTCAGCAATATGCTACATAATCTTGTCTTCAAAATGCTCCATGCGCTTGTCATCACAATCCTTCATGACACTTGGGATCACATTGTTTCATGCCCTTGTCATCTCCCTCTTGCCTTTCTGGTTTTTACAGATTTTCAGATGTCCCTTTTGACCCGTGGGAAGTGACAATTCTTTGTAGTGTGGATTTGCATTGCACGCTTGCTAGATTTGCCAAAAAGGTCGTATGCGTTTTCTCCTGAATATATTCAGGAGAAAAGGCATACGCCCTTTTTGGCCAAGTGCATCATTGTCAAAGTTGTGATTATTTTCCTGTGTTTTAAAGGCAATTCCAATTTACCTCTTGAAATATGTTTTGTGCAATTCTGCCGCATTTTCAAGTCAGCTTCGTTGCCTTCCCTCAACAGATTTTTGGAAGAGAGTAGTCCTTTATAACTCTGTAGTTTTGTGAATTGCTGTGCCCCTGAGCTCCAGTTTTCAACTCATATATTTGTGAGCTGAAGGCAAGTCCAAAATTTTGGTTCAGGACGTATACAGGTTCCCGGTGGGTGGCTGAAACTTTGGTTAATTATTCTTCCTGCTGTGAAATTAGAGTGATATGTGCCCGTCCAAATGCCTAACAGCTACTCTCTCATTGGTTCTCCCTCTTCCCTTCCATCCTCTGCCAAATTGGCAACCTGTGCAAACCAGGAGGTTAAAGGGACTGTCTCTCCAAGTTGGGAGATTGATAGTAAAGCAGTCGGAAAATCAAACCGGAGCACCACGAGAGGGACTATTCATTGAGTTTTAGAAACTTTTCGTATTCACAATGTGTCCATTCTCTAAGGTTCCCGTACATGTTATAGCTATAGTAATATTCCCTTCAACCTGGAGAGTTGGGACCCATGGAATGGCGGCCATGCATTATTGCTTTAAAGGGTCTGCATTTGCTCAACCTATCTCACCAATCCTCTCAGTCCCAAGTGTCCAGCCTTATGCCACACCCAACTGTCATTGTAGATAGGGTCATTCCAGGTTTCATCAGAGACCCTGAAGGAATTGTAAAGAATTTTCCTGTTTTTTTGTTTTGTTTTTGAAATTCCTTTTTATAGTGGGTTTGAGCTGATTCTCGCTGCCATGTTTATGCCAGTCTAGACACACATGATTCCCTTACGGAGACATATCAATACATAGGTTTTAAGATTCTTACTACTCAGATCTGTTCCTCTGCAGGAAATATGGGGTTTTGAGTCCCTTTCACTGAGGAAGGTGTAGGTCTTGTCTATTCCATAGTTGGTTTTTGGAACGGTACCTGTGCTTATATCAAAATCTGGTTTTATACATCAGCCCACCTCTCCTTCTCCCTTAAGCAGGCATAAGAGTGTTTTCTAAATGTGAGACTCTGTTCTCTTTCCTAACTTAGTTCATGTGTAGCCATGTTTACAGGATCTTCTTAAGTGATATCTTATGATAAGTTTCTTTTTCTGTGTGACTTATTTCACTTAGAATCATCGTACCTGAATCCACTCACTTTGCTGCTACTGGTCTTATGACATTGATTTCATGGCTGAGTTATATTCCATCGTACATAATTACCACAGTTTTTTGAACGATTTTTATATTTCCTGGGATATTTAAGGTGTACCCAAGTTGAGGTTCTTGTAAGCAGTGCAGCCCTAAATTTGGGGGTGGCTCTGTCTTATTGATTTTCAGTTTTCCCAAGGTATATTCCCTAGACTGGAAGGGCCCTTGGCTCTGTAGCTCTGTTGTTTACTTGTTTTAGGGAACACAATGCACTCCACCAGTGAGGCAGTTGGCAATTTATATCCCGCCCATCAGCATAACAAGGCTCCCTGTTCTCCAGGTCCTGTCTTGCCTTTCTGGTTTTTACATATTTTGTGGATGTCCCTTTGGACCAGTGGGAAGTGATACTTCTTTGTAGTGCAGATTTGCATTGCCCGCTTGCTTGCTTGGCCAAAAAGGGTGTATGCGTTTTCTCCTGAATATATTCACGAGAAAAAGCATACGCCCTGTTTGGCCAAGTGCATCATTGTTGAAGTTATGCCCCTCTTCCTGTGCTTTACAGGCGATTCCTACATACCTCTTGAAATCTGTTTCCTGCTATTCTGCCTAGCTTTCATGTCGGCCTCGTTGCCTTCCCTAACAGATTTTTGGACGATAGTTGTCCTTTATCACTCTGCCAGTTTGTGAATTGCTGTGCCCCTGAGCTCCATTTCTCAACTCGTTTTCTGGGAGCTGAACGCAAGTCCAAAATTTTGGATCATGTCCTATACTGGTTCCTGGTGGGTGGCTGAGACTTTGGTTAATTCTTCTTCCTGCCGGGAAATTAGAGTGACATGTGCCCGTCCAAATGCCTAACAGCTACTCTCTCATGGGTTCTCCCTCGTCCCTTCCATCCTCTGCCAAATTGGGAACCTGTGCAAACCAGGAGGTTAAAGGTCCTGTCTCTCCAAGTTGGGAGATTGATAGTAAGGCAGTTGGAAAGTCAAACTGGAGCACCAGGAGAGGGACTATTCGTTGAGTTTTAGAAACCTTTCGTATTCAAAGTATGTACTTTCTCTAGGTTTCCTGTACATGTTATAGCTGTAGTAATATTCCCTTGAACCTGGAGAGTTGGGACCCATGGAATGGGGGCCATGCATTATTGCTTGAAATGGTCTGCATTTGCTCACCCAATCTCACCAATCCTCTCCGTCCCAAGAGTCCAGCCTTATGCCACATCCAGCTGTCATAGTAGATAGGGTCTTTCCAGGTTTCCTCAGACACCCTGAAGGAATTGTAAAGAATTTCCATGTTTTTTGGTTTTACTTTTGAAATTCCTTTTTATAGTGGGTTTGAGCTGATTCTCGCTGCCATGTTTATGCCACTCTAGACAAACTTGATTCCCTTATGCAGTCATATCTATACATCGGTTTTAAGATTCTTACTAGTCAGATATATTCCTCTGTGAGAAATATGGGGTTTTTAGTCTCTTTCACTGAGGAAGGTGTAGGTCTTGTCTATTCCAAAGTTGGTTTTTGGAACGGTCCCTGTGCTTATATCAAACTCTGGTTTTATGCATCACCCCACCTCTCCTTCCCCTTTATGCAGGCATAAGAGTGTTTTCTAAATGTGAGACTCTGTTCTCTTTCCTAACTCAGTTCACGTGTAGCCATGTTTACAGGATCTTCATAAGTGATATCTTATGATAAGTTTCTTTTTCTGTGTGACTTATTTCACTTAGAATCATTGTACCTGAATCCACTCACTTTGCTGCTACTGGTCTTATGACATTGATTTCATGGCTGAGGGATATTCCATCGTACGTAAGTACCACAATGTTTTGAACCATTTTTATATTTACTGGGATATTTAAGGTGTACCCAAGTTAAGGTTCTTGTAGTCAGTGCAGCCCTAAATTTGGAGGTGGCCCTTTCTTATTGATTTTCAGTTTTCCCAAGGTATATTCCCTAGACTCGAAGTGGCCTTGTCTCTGTAGCTCTGTTGTTTACTTGTTTTAGGGAACACAATGCACTCCTCCAGTGAGGCAGTTGGCAATTTACATCCCGCCCATCAGCATAACAAGGCTCCCTGTTCTCCAGGGCCTGTCTTGCCTTTCTGGTTTTTACACATTTTGTGGATGTTCGTTTTGACCGGTGGGAAATGATACTTCTTTGTAGTGCAGATTTGCATTGCCCGCTTGCTTGCTTGGCCAAAAAGGGCGTATGCGTTTTCTCCTGAATATATTCAGGAGAAAACACATACGCCCTTTTTGGCCAAGTGCACCATTGTCCAAGTTGTGCCCCTCTTCCTGTGCTTTACAGGCGATTCCAAGGTACCTCTTGAAATCTGTTTCCTGCTCTTTTGCCTCGCTTTCAAGTCCGCCTCGTTGACTTCCCTCAACAGATTTTTGGACGATACTTGTCCTTTATCACTCTGCCACTTTGTGAATTGCTGTGCCCGTGAGCTCCATTTCTCAACACTTTTTTTGTGAGCTGAACGCAAGTCCAAAATTTTGGATCATGTCCTTTACTGGTTCCCGGTGGGTGGCTGAGACTTTTGTTAATTCTTCTTCCTGCCGGGAAATTAGAGTGACATGTGCCCGTCCAAATGCCTAACAGCTACTCTCTCATGGGTCCTCCCTCGTCCCTTCCATCCTCTGCCAAATTGGGAACCTGTGCAAACCAGGAGGTTAAAGGGCCTGTCTCTCCAAGTTGGGAGATTGATAGTAAGGCAGTTGGAAAGTCAAACTGGAGCACCAGGAGAGGGACTATTCGTTGAGTTTTAGAAACCTTTGGTATTCACAGTGTGTACATTCTCTAGGTTTCCTGTACATGTTATAGCTGTAGTAATATTCCCTTGAACCTGGAGAGTTGGGACCCATGGAATGGGGGCCATGCATTATTGCTTGAAAGGGTCTGCATTTGCTCACCCAATCTCACCAATCCTCTAAGTCCCAAGTGTCCAGCCTTATGTCACATCCAGCTGTCATTGTAGATAGGGTCTTTCCAGGTTTCCTCAGACACCCTGAAGGAATTGGAAATAATTTCCCTGTTTTTTGGTATTGCTTTTGAAATTCCTTTTCATAGTGGGTTTGAGCTGATTCTCGCTGCCATGTTTATGCTACTCTAGACACACTTGATTCCCTTATGGAGTCATATCAATACATAGGTTTTAAGATTCTTACTAGTCAGATATATTCCTCTGCGGGAAATATGGGGTTTTGAGTCTCTTTCACTGAGGAAGCTGTAGGTCTTGTCTATTCCAAAGTTGGTTTTTGGAACGGTCCCTGTGCTTATATCAAACTCTGGTTTTATGCATCACCCCACCTCTCCATCCCCTTTATGCAGGCATAAGAGTGTTTTCTAAATGTGAGACTCTGTTCTCTTTCCTAACTCAGTTCACGTGTAGCCATGTTTACAGGATCTTCATAAGTTATATCTTATGATAAGTTTCTTTTTCTGTGTGACTTATTTCACTTAGAATCATTGTACCTGAATCCACTCACTTTGCTGCTACTGGTCTTATGACATTGATTTCATGGCTGAGGGATATTCCATCGTACGTAAGTACCACAATGTTTTGAACCATTTTTATATTTACTGGGATATTTAAGGTGTACCCAAGTTAAGGTTCTTGTAGTCAGTGCAGCCCTAAATTTGGAGGTGGCCCTTTCTTATTGATTTTCAGTTTTCCCAAGGTATATTCCCTAGACTCGAAGTGGCCTTGTCTCTGTAGCTCTGTTGTTTACTTGTTTTAGGGAACACAATGCACTCCTCCAGTGAGGCAGTTGGCAATTTACATCCCGCCCATCAGCATAACAAGGCTCCCTGTTCTCCAGGGCCTGTCTTGCCTTTCTGGTTTTTACACATTTTGTGGATGTTCGTTTTGACCGGTGGGAAATGATACTTCTTTGTAGTGCAGATTTGCATTGCCCGCTTGCTTGCTTGGCCAAAAAGGGCGTATGCGTTTTCTCCTGAATATATTCAGGAGAAAACACATACGCCCTTTTTGGCCAAGTGCACCATTGTCCAAGTTGTGCCCCTCTTCCTGTGCTTTACAGGCGATTCCAAGGTACCTCTTGAAATCTGTTTCCTGCTCTTTTGCCTCGCTTTCAAGTCCGCCTCGTTGACTTCCCTCAACAGATTTTTGGATGATACTTGTCCTTTATCACTCTGCCACTTTGTGAATTGCTGTGCCCGTGAGCTCCATTTCTCAACTCTTTTTTTGTGAGCTGAACGCAAGTCCAAAATTTTGGATCATGTCCTTTACTGGTTCCCGGTGGGTGGCTGAGACTTTTGTTAATTCTTCTTCCTGCCGGGAAATTAGAGTGACATGTGCCCGTCCTAATGCCTAACAGCTACTCTCTCATGGGTCCTCCCTCGTCCCTTCCATCCTCTGCCAAATTGGGAACCTGTGCAAACCAGGAGGTTAAAGGGCCTGTCTCTCCAAGTTGGGAGATTGATAGTAAGGCAGTTGGAAAGTCAAACTGGAGCACCAGGAGAGGGACTATTCGTTGAGTTTTAGAAACCTTTGGTATTCACAGTGTGTACATTCTCTAGGTTTCCTGTACATGTTATAGCTGTAGTAATATTCCCTTGAACCTGGAGAGTTGGGACCCATGGAATGGGGGCCATGCATTATTGCTTGAAAGGGTCTGCATTTGCTCACCCAATCTCACCAATCCTCTAAGTCCCAAGTGTCCAGCCTTATGTCACATCCAGCTGTCATTGTAGATATGGTCTTTCCAGGTTTCCTCAGACACCCTGAAGGAATTGGAAAGAATTTCCCTGTTTTTTGGTATTGCTTTTGAAATTCCTTTTCATAGTGGGTTTGAGCTGATTCTCGCTGCCATGTTTATGCTACTCTAGACACACTTGATTCCCTTATGGAGTCATATCAATACATAGGTTTTAAGATTCTTACTAGTCAGATATATTCCTCTGCGGGAAATATGGGGTTTTGAGTCTCTTTCACTGAGGAAGCTGTAGGTCTTGTCTATTCCAAAGTTGGTTTTTGGAACGGTCCCTGTGCTTATATCAAACTCTGGTTTTATGCATCACCCCACCTCTCCATCCCCTTTATGCAGGCATAAGAGTGTTTTCTAAATGGGAGACTCTGTTCTCTTTCCTAACTCAGTTCACGTGTAGCCATGTTTTCAGGATCTTCATAAGTGATATCTTATGATAAGTTTCTTTTTCTGTGTGCCTTATTTCACTTAGAATCATCGTACCTGAATCCACTCACTTTGCTGCTACTGGTCTTATGACATTGATTTCATGGCTGAGGGATATTCCATCGTACGTAAGTACCACAATGTTTTGAACCATTTTTATATTTCCTGGGATATTTAAGGTGTACCCAACTTAAGGTTCTTGTAGTCAGTGCAGCCCTAAATTTGGAGGTGGCCCTTTCTTATTGATTTTCAGTTTTCCCAAGGTATATTCCCTAGACTCGAAGTGGCCTTGTCTCTGTAGCACTGTTGTTTACTTGTTTTAGGGAACACAATGCACTCCTCCAGTGAGGCAGTTGGCAATTTACATCCCGCCCATCAGCATAACAAGGCTCCCTGTTCTCCAGGGCCTGTCTTGCCTTTCTGGTTTTTACACATTTTGTGGATGTTCCTTTTGACCGGTGGGAAATGATACTTCTTTGTAGTGCAGATTTGCATTGCCCGCTTGCTTGCTTGGCCAAAAAGGGCGTATGCGTTTTCTCCTGAATATATTCAGGAGAAAACGCATACGCCCTTTTTGGCCAAGTGCACCATTGTCCAAGTTGTGCCCCTCTTCCTGTGCTTTACAGGCGATTCCAAGGTACCTCTTGAAATCTGTTTCCTGCTCTTTTGCCTCGCTTTCAAGTCCGCCTCGTTGACTTCCCTCAACAGATTTTTGGACGATAGTTGTCCTTTATCACTCTGCCACTTTGTGAATTGCTGTGCCCGTGAGCTCCATTTCTCAACTCTTTTTTTGTGAGCTGAACGCAAGTCCAAAATTTTGGATCATGTCCTTTACTGGTTCCCGGTGGGTGGCTGAGACTTTTGTTAATTCTTCTTCCTGCCGGGAAATTAGAGTGACATGTGCCCGTCCAAATGCCTAACAGCTACTCTCTCATGGGTCCTCCCTCGTCCCTTCCATCCTCTGCCAAATTGGGAACCTGTGCAAACCAGGAGGTTAAAGGGCCTGTCTCTCCAAGTTGGGAGATTGATAGTAAGGCAGTTGGAAAGTCAAACTGGAGCACCAGGAGAGGGACTATTAGTTGAGTTTTAGAAACCTTTGGTATTCACAGTGTGTACATTCTCTAGGTTTCCTGTACATGTTATAGCTGTAGTAATATTCCCTTGAACCTGGAGAGTTGGGACCCATGGAATGGGGGCCATGCATTATTGCTTGAAAGGGTCTGCATTTGCTCACCCAATCTCACCAATCCTCTAAGTCCCAAGTGTCCAGGCTTATGTCACATCCAGCTGTCATTGTAGATAGGGTCTTTCCAGGTATCCTCAGACTCCCTGAAGGAATTGGAAAGAATTTCCCTGTTTTTTTGTATTGCTTTTGAAATTCCTTTTCATAGTGGGTTTGAGCTGATTCTCGCTGCCATGTTTATGCTACTCTAGACACACTTGATTCCCTTATGGAGTCATATCAATACATAGGTTTTAAGATTTTTACTAGTCAGATATATTCCTCTGCGGGAAATATGGGGTTTTGAGTCTCTTTCACTGAGGAAGCTGTAGGTCTTGTCTATTCCAAAGTTGGTTTTTGGAACGGTCCCTGTGCTTATATCAAACTCTGGTTTTATGCATCACCCCACCTCTCCATCCCCTTTATGCAGGCATAAGAGTGTTTTCTAAATGGGAGACTCTGTTCTCTTTCCTAACTCAGTTCACGTGTAGCCATGTTTTCAGGATCTTCATAAGTGATATCCTATGATAAGTTTCTTTTTCTGTGTGCCTTATTTCACTTAGAATCATCGTACCTGAATCCACTCACTTTGCTGCTACTGGTCTTATGACATTGATTTCATGGCTGAGGGATATTCCATCGTACGTAAGTACCACAATGTTTTGAACCATTTTTATATTTCCTGGGATATTTAAGGTGTACCCAAGTTAAGGTTCTTGTAGTCAGTGCAGCCCTAAATTTGGAGGTGGCCCTTTCTTATTGATTTTCAGTTTTCCCAAGGTATATTCCCTAGACTGGAAGTGGCCTTGTCTCTGTAGCACTGTTGTTTACTTGTTTTAGGGAACACAATGCACTCCTCCAGTGAGGCAGTTGGCAATTTACATCCCACCCATCAGCATAACAAGGCTCCCTGTTCTCCAGGGCCTGTCTTGCCTTTCTGGTTTTTACACATTTTGTGGATGTTCCTTTTAACCGGTGGGAAATGATACTTCTTTGTAGTGCAGATTTGCATTGCCCGCTTGCTTGCTTGGCCAAAAAGGGCGTATGCGTTTTCTCCTGAATATATTCAGGAGAAAACGCATACGCCCTTTTTGGCCAAGTGCACCATTGTCCAAGTTGTGCCCCTCTTCCTGTGCTTTACAGGCGATTCCAAGGTACCTCTTGAAATCTGTTTCCTGCTCTTTTGCCTCGCTTTCAAGTCCGCCTCGTTGACTTCCCTCAACAGATTTTTGGACGATAGTTGTCCTTTATCACTCTGCCACTTTGTGAATTGCTGTGCCCGTGAGCTCCATTTCTCAACTCTTTTTTTGTGAGCTGAACGCAAGTCCAAAATTTTGGATCATGTCCTTTACTGGTTCCCGGTGGGTGGCTGAGACTTTTGTTAATTCTTCTTCCTGCCGGGAAATTAGAGTGACATGTGCCCGTCCAAATGCCTAACAGCTACTCTCTCATGGGTCCTCCCTCGTCCCTTCCATCCTCTGCCAAATTGGGAACCTGTGCAAACCAGGAGGTTAAAGGGCCTGTCTCTCCAAGCTGGGAGATTGATAGTAAGGCAGTTGGAAAGTCAAACTGGAGCACCAGGAGAGGGACTATTAGTTGAGTTTTAGAAACCTTTGGTATTCACAGTGTGTACATTCTCTAGGTTTCCTGTACATGTTATAGCTGTAGTAATATTCCCTTGAACCTGGAGAGTTGGGACCCATGGAATGGGGGCCATGCATTATTGCTTGAAAGGGTCTGCATTTGCTCACCCAATCTCACCAATCCTCTAAGTCCCAAGTGTCCAGCCTTATGTCACATCCAGCTGTCATTGTAGATAGGGTCTTTCCAGGTATCCTCAGACTCCCTGAAGGAATTGGAAAGAATTTCCCTGTTTTTTGGTATTGCTTTTGAAATTCCTTTTCATAGTGGGTTTGAGCTGATTCTCGCTGCCATGTTTATGCTACTCTAGACACACTTGATTCCCTTATGGAGTCATATCAATACATAGGTTTTAAGATTCTTACTAGTCAGATATATTCCTCTGCGGGAAATATGGGGTTTTGAGTCTCTTTCACTGAGGAAGCTGTAGGTCTTGTCTATTCCAAAGTTGGTTTTTGGAACAGTCCCTGTGCTTATATCAAACTCTGGTTTTATGCATCACCCCACCTCTCCATCCCCTTTATGCAGGCATAAGAGTGTTTTCTAAATGGGAGACTCTGTTCTCTTTCCTAACTCAGTTCACGTGTAGCCATGTTTTCAGGATCTTCATAAGTGATATCCTATGATAAGTTTCTTTTTCTGTGTGACTTATTTCACTTAGAATCATCGTACCTGAATCCACTCACTTTGCTGCTACTGGTCTTATGACATTGATTTCATGGCTGAGGGATATTCCATCGTACGTAAGTACCACAATGTTTTGAACCATTTTTATATTTCCTGGGATATTTAAGGTGTACCCAAGTTAAGGTTCTTGTATTCAGTGCAGCCCTAAATTTGGAGGTGGCCCTTTCTTATTGATTTTCAGTTTTCCCAAGGTATATTCCCTAGACTGGAAGTGGCCTTGTCTCTGTAGCTCTGTTGTTTACTTGTTTTAGGGAACACAATGCACTCCTCCAGTGAGGCAGTTGGCAATTTACATCCCGCCCATCAGCATAACAAGGCTCCCTGTTCTCCAGGGCCTGTCTTGCCTTTCTGGTTTTTACACATTTTGTGGATGTTCCTTTTTACCGGTGGGAAATGATACTTCTTTGTAGTGCAGATTTGCATTGCCCGCTTGCTTGCTTGGCCAAAAAGGGCGTATGCGTTTTCTCCTGAATATATTCAGGAGAAAACGCATACGCCCTTTTTGGCCAAGTGCACCATTGTCCAAGTTGTGCCCCTCTTCCTGTGCTTTACAGGCGATTCCAAGGTACCTCTTGAAATCTGTTTCCTGCTATTTTGCCTCGCTTTCAAGTCCGCCTCGTTGACTTCCCTCAACAGATTTTTGGACGATAGTTGTCCTTTATCACTCTGCCACTTTGTGAATTGCTGTGCCCGTGAGCTCCATTTCTCAACTCTTTTTTTGTGAGCTGAACGCAAGTCCAAAATTTTGGATCATGTCCTTTACTGGTTCCCGGTGGGTGGCTGAGACTTTTGTTAATTCTTCTTCCTACCGGGAAATTAGAGTGACATGTGCCCGTCCAAATGCCTAACAGCTACTCTCTCATGGGTCCTCCCTCGTCCCTTCCATCCTCTGCCAAATTGGGAACCTGTGCAAACCAGGAGGTTAAAGGGCCTGTCTCTCCAAGTTGGGAGATTGATAGTAAGGCAGTTGGAAAGTCAAACTGGAGCACCAGGAGAGGGACTATTCGTTGAGTTTTAGAAACCTTTGGTATTCACAGTGTGTACATTCTCTAGGTTTCCTGTACATGTTATAGCTGTAGTAATATTCCCTTGAACCTGGAGAGTTGGGACCCATGGAATGGGGGCCATGCATTATTGCTTGAAAGGGTCTGCATTTGCTCACCCAATCTCACCAATCCTCTAAGTCCCAAGTGTCCAGGCTTATGTCACATCCAGCTGTCATTGTAGATAGGGTCTTTCCAGGTTTCCTCAGACACCCTGAAGGAATTGTAAAGAATTTCCCTGTTTTTTGGTTTTGCTTTTGAAATTCCTTTTTAGAGTGGGTTTGAGCTGATTCTCGCTGCCATGTTTATGCCACTCTAGACACACTTGATTCCCTTATGGAGTCATATCAATACATAGGTTTTAAGATTCTTACTAGTCAGATATATTCCTCTGCGGGAAATATGGGGTTTTGAGTCTCTTTCACTGAGGAAGGTGTAGGTCTTGTCTATTCCAAAGTTGGTTTTTGGAACGGTCCCTGTGCTTATATCAAACTCTGGTTTTATGCATCACCCCACCTCTCCTTCCCCTTTATGCAGGCATAAGAGTGTTTTCTAAATGTGAGACTCTGTTCTCTTTCCTAACTCAGTTCACGTGTAGCCATGTTTACAGGATCTTCATAAGTGATATCTTATGATAAGTTTCTTTTTCTGTGTGACATATTTCACTTAGAATCATTGTACTTGAATCCACTCACTTTGCTGCGACTGGTCTTATGACATTAATTTCATGGCGGAGGGATATTCCATCGTACGTAAGTACCACAATGTTTTGAACCATTTTTATATTTCCTGGGATATTTAAGGTGTACCCAAGTTGAGGTTCTTGTAGTCAGTGCATCCCGAAATTTGGAGGTGGCTCTTTCATATTGATTTTCAGTTTTCCCAAGGTATATTCCCTAGACTGGAAGTGGCCTTGGCTCTGTAGCTCTGTTGTTTACTTGTTTTAGGGAACACAATGCACTCCTCCAGTGAGGCAGTTGGCAATTTACATCCCGCCCATCAGCATAACAAGGCTCCCTGTTCTCCAGGGCCTGTATTGCCTTTCTGTTTTTTACACATTTTGTGGATGTCCCTTTTGAGCAGTGGGAACTGATACTTCTTTGTAGTGCAGATTTGCATTGCCCGCTTGCTTGCTTGGCCAAAAAGGGCGTATGCGTTTTCTCCTGAATATATTCAGGAGAAAACGCATACGCCCTTTTTGGCCAAGTGCACCATTGTCCAAGTTGTGCTCCTCTTCCTGTGCTTTACAGGCGATTCCAAGGTACCTCTTGAAATCTGTTTCCTGCTATTTTGCCTCGCTTTCAAGTCCGCCTCCTTGACTTCCCTCAACAGATTTTTGGACGATAGTTGTCCTTTATCACTCTGCCAGTTTGTGAATTGCTGTGCCCCTGAGCTCCATTTCTCAACTCGTTTTTTGTGAGCTGAACGCAAGTCCAAAATTTTGGATCATGTCCTATACTGGTTCCCGGTGGGTGCCTGAGACTTTGGTTAATTCTTCTTCCTGCCGGGAAATTAGAGTGACATGTGCCCGTCCAAATGCCTAACAGCTACTCTCTCATGGGTTCTCCCTCGTCCCTTCCATCCTCTGCCAAATTGGGAACCTGTGCAAACCAGGAGGTTAAAGGGCCTGTCTCTCCAAGTTGGGAGATTTATAGTAAGGCAGTTGGAAAGTCAAACTGGAGCACCATGAGAGGGACTATTCGTTGAGTTTTAGAAACCTTTTGTATTCACAGTGTGTACATTCTCTAGGTTTCCTGTACATGTTATAGCTGTAGTAATATTCCCTTCAACCTGGAGATTTGGGACCCATGGAATGGGGGCCATGCATTATTGCTTGAAAGGGTCTGCATTTGCTCACCCAATCTCACCAATCCTCTCAGGCCCAAGTGTCCAGACTTATGCCACATCCAGCTGTCATTGTAGATAGGGTCTTTCCAGGTTTCCTCAGACACCCTGAAGGAATTGTAAAGAATTTCCCTGTTTTTTGGTTTTGCTTTTGAAATTCCTTTTTAGAGTGGGTTTGAGCTGATTCTCGCTGCCATGTTTATGCCACTCTAGACACACTTGATTCCCTTATGCAGTCATATCTATACATCGGTTTTAAGATTCTTACTAGTCAGATATATTCCTCTGCGGGAAATATGGGGTTTGAGTCTCTTTCACTGAGGAAGGTGTAGGTCTTGTCTATTCCAAAGTTGGTTTTGGAACGGTCCCTGTGCTTATATCAAACTCTGGTTTTATGCATCACCCCACCTCTCCTGACCCTTTATGCAGGCATAAGAGTGTTTTCTAAATGGGAGACTCTGTTCTCTTTCCTAACTCAGTTCACGTGTAGCCATGTTTACAGGATCTTCATAAGTGATATCTTATGATAAGTGTCTTTTTCTGTGTGCCTTATTTCACTTAGAATCATCGTACCTGAATCCCCTTACTTTGCTGCTACTGGTCTTATGACATTGATTTCATGGCTGAGGGATATTCCATCGTACGTAAGTACCACAATGTTTTGAACCATTTTTATATTTCCTGGGATATTTAAGGTGTACCCAAGTTGAGGTTCTTGTAGTCAGTTCAGCCCTAAATTTGGAGGTGTCTCTTTCTTATTGATTTTCAGTTTTCCCAAGGTATATTCCCTAGACTGGAAGTGGCCTTGGCTCTGTAGCTCTGTTGTTTACTTGTTTTAGGGAACACAATGCACTCCTCCAGTGAGGCAGTTGGCAATTTACATCCCGCCCATCAGCATAACAAGGCTCCCTGTTCTCCAGGGCCTGTCTTGCCTTTCTGGTTTTTGCACATTTTGTGGATGTCCCTTTTGACCGGTGGGAAGTGATACTTCTTTGTAGTGCAGATTTGCATTGCCCGCTTGCTTGCTTGGCCAAAAAGGGCGTATGCGTTTTCTCCTGAATATATTCAGGAGAAAACGCATACGCCCTTTTTGGCCAAGTGCACCATTGTCCAAGTTGTGCCCCTCTTCCTGTGCTTTACAGGCGATTCCAAGGTACCTCTTGAAATCTGTTTCCTGCTATTTTGCCTCGCTTTCAATCCGCCTCGTTGACTTCCCTCAACAGATTTTTGGACGATAGTTGTCCTTTATCACTCTGCCAGTTTGTGAATTGCTGTGCCCCTGAGCTCCATTTCTCAACTCGTTTTTTGTGAGCTGAAAGCAAGTCCAAAATTTTGGATCATGTCCTATACTGGTTCCCGGTGGGTGGCTGAGACTTTGGTTAATTCTTCTTCCTGCCGGGAAATTAGAGTGACATGTGCCCGTCCAAATGCCTAACAGCTACTCTCTCATGGGTTCTCCCTCGTCCCTTCCATCCTCTGCCAAATTGGGAACCTGTGCAAACCAGGAGTTTAAAGGGCATGTCTCTCCAAGTTGGGAGATTGATAGTAAGGCAGTTGGAAAGTCCAACTGGAGCACCAGGAAAGGGACTATTCGTTGAGTTTTAGAAACCTTTCGTATTCACAGTGTGTACATTCTCTAGGTTTCCTGTACATGTTATAGCTGTAGTAATATTCCATTCAACCTGGAGAGTTGGGACCCATGGAATGGGGGCCATGCATTATTGCTTGAAAGGGTCTGCATTTGCTCACCTAATCTCACCAATCCTCTCAGTCCCAAGTGTACAGGCTTATGCCACATCCAGCTGTCATTGTAGATAGGGTATTTCCAGGTTTCCTCAGACACCCTGAAGGAATTGTAAAGAATTTCCCTGTTTTTTGGTTTTGCTTTTGAAATTCCTTTTTAGAGTGGGTTTGAGCTGATTCTCGCTGCCATGTTTATGCCACTCTAGACACACTTGATTCCCTTATGGAGTCATATCAATACATAGGTTTTAAGATTCTTACTAGTCAGATATATTCCTCTGCGGGAAATATGGGGTTTTGAGTCTCTTTCACTGAGGAAGGTGTAGGTCTTGTTTATTCCAAAGTTGGTTTTTGGAACGGTCCCTGTGCTTATATCAAACTCTGGTTTTATGCATCACCCCACCTCTCCTTCCCCTTTATGCAGGCATAAGAGTGTTTTCTAAATGTGAGACTCTGTTCTCTTTCCTAACTCAGTTCACGTGTAGCCATGTTTACAGGATCTTCATAAGTGATATCTTATGATAAGTTTCTTTTTCTGTGTGACATATTTCACTTAGAATCATTATACCTGAATCCACTCACTTTGCTGCGACTGGTCTTATGACATTAATTTCATGGCGGAGGGATATTCCATCGTACGTAAGTACCACAATGTTTTGAACCATTTTTATATTTCCTGGGATATTTAAGGTGTACCCAAGTTGAGGTTCTTGTAGTCAGTGCATCCCGAAATTTGGAGGTGGCTCTTTCATATTGATTTTCAGTTTTCCCAAGGTATATTCCCTAGACTGGAAGTGGCCTTGGCTCTGTAGCTCTGTTGTTTACTTGTTTTAAGGAACACAATGCACTCCTCCAGTGAGGCAGTTGGCAATTTACATCCCGCCCATCAGCATAACAAGGCTCCCTGTTCTCCAGGGCCTGTATTGCCTTTCTGTTTTTTACACATTTTGTGGATGTCCCTTTTGAGCAGTGGGAACTGATACTTCTTTGTAGTGCAGATTTGCATTGCCCGCTTGCTTGCTTGGCCAAAAAGGGCGTATTCGTTTTCTCCTGAATATATTCAGGAGAAAACGCATACGCCCTTTTTGGCCAAGTGCACCATTGTCCAAGTTGTGCTCCTCTTCCTGTGCTTTACAGGCGATTCCAAGGTACCTCTTGAAATCTGTTTCCTGCTATTTTGCCTCGCTTTCAAGTCCGCCTCCTTGACTTCCCTCAACAGATTTTTGGACGATAGTTGTCCTTTATCACTCTGCCAGTTTGTGAATTGCTGTGCCCCTGAGCTCCATTTCTCAACTCGTTTTTTGTGAGCTGAACGCAAGTCCAAAATTTTGGATCATGTCCTATACTGGTTCCCGGTGGGTGCCTGAGACTTTGGTTAATTCTTCTTCCTGCCGGGAAATCAGAGTGACATGTGCCCGTCCAAATGCCTAACAGCTACTCTCTCATGGGTTCTCCCTCGTCCCTTCCATCCTCTGCCAAATTGGGAACCTGTGCAAACCAGGAGGTTAAAGGGCCTGTCTCTCCAAGTTGGGAGATTTATAGTAAGGCAGTTGGAAAGTCAAACTGGAGCACCAGGAGAGGGACTATTCGTTGAGTTTTAGAAACCTTTTGTATTCACAGTGTGTACATTCTCTAGGTTTCCTGTACATGTTATAGCTGTAGTAATATTCCCTTGAACCTGGAGAGTTGGGACCCATGGAATGGGGGCCATGCATTATTGCTTGAAAGGGTCTGCATTTGCTCACCCAATCTCACCAATCCTCTCAGTCCCAAGTGTCCAGCCTTATGCCACATCCAGCTGTCATTGTAGATAGGGTCTTTCCAGGTTTCCTCAGACACCCTGAAGGAATTGTAAAGAATTTCCCTGTTTTTTGGTTTTGCTTTTGAAATTCCTTTTTAGAGTGGGTTTGAGCTGATTCTCACTGCCATGTTTATGCCACTCTAGACACACTTGATTCCCTTATGCAGTCATATCTATACATCGGTTTTAAGATTCTTACTAGTCAGATATATTCCTCTGCGGGAAATATGGGGTTTTGAGTCTCTTTCACTGAGGAAGGTGTAGGTCTTGTCTATTCCAAAGTTGGTTTTTGGAACGGTCCCTGTGCTTATATCAAACTCTGGTTTTATGCATCACCCCACCTCTCCTGACCCTTTATGCAGGCATAAGAGTGTTTTCTAAATGGGAGACTCTGTTCTCTTTCCTAACTCAGTTCACGTGTAGCCATGTTTACAGGATCTTCATAAGTGATATCTTATGATAAGTTTCTTTTTCTGTGTGCCTTATTTCACTTAGAATCATCGTACCTGAATCCCCTTACTTTGCTGCTACTGGTCTTATGACATTGATTTCATGGCTGAGGGATATTCCATCGTACGTAAGTACCACAATGTTTTGAACCATTTTTATATTTCCTGGGATATTTAAGGTGTACCCAAGTTGAGGTTCTTGTAGTCAGTGCAGCCCTAAATTTGGAGGTGTCTCTTTCTTATTGATTTTCAGTTTTCCCAAGGTATATTCCCTAGACTGGAAGTGGCCTTGGCTCTGTAGCTCTGTTGTTTACTTGTTTTAGGGAACACAATGCACTCCTCCAGTGAGGCAGTTGGCAATTTACATCCCGCCCATCAGCATAACAAGGCTCCCTGTTCTCCAGGGCCTGTCTTGCCTTTCTGGTTTTTGCACATTTTGTGGATGTCCCTTTTGACCGGTGGGAAGTGATACTTCTTTGTAGTGCAGATTTGCATTGCCCGCTTGCTTGCTTGGCCAAAAAGGGCGTATGCGTTTTCTCCTGAATATATTCAGGAGAAAACGCATACGCCCTTTTTGGCCAAGTGCACCATTGTCCAAGTTGTGCCCCTCTTCCTGTGCTTTACAGGCGATTCCAAGGTACCTCTTGAAATCTGTTTCCTGCTATTTTGCCTCGCTTTCAAGTCCGCCTCGTTGACTTCCCTCAACAGATTTTTGGACGATAGTTGTCCTTTATCACTCTGCCAGTTTGTGAATTGCTGTGCCCCTGAGCTCCATTTCTCAACTCGTTTTTTGTGAGCTGAACGCAAGTCCAAAATTTTGGATCATGTCCTATACTGGTTCCCGGTGGGTGGCTGAGACTTTGGTTAATTCTTCTTCCTGCCGGGAAATTAGAGTGACATGTGCCCGTCCAAATGCCTAACAGCTACTCTCTCATGGGTTCTCCCTCGTCCCTTCCATCCTCTGCCAAATTGGGAACCTGTGCAAACCAGGAGGTTAAAGGGCATGTCTCTCCAAGTTGGGAGATTGATAGTAAGGCAGTTGGAAAGTCAAACTGGAGCACCAGGAAAGGGACTATTCGTTGAGTTTTAGAAACCTTTCGTATTCACAGTGTGTACATTCTCTAGGTTTCCTGTACATGTTATAGCTGTAGTAATATTCCCTTCAACCTGGAGAGTTGGGACCCATGGAATGGGGGCCATGCATTATTGCTTGAAAGGGTCTGCATTTGCTCACCTAATCTCACCAATCCTCTCAGTCCCAAGTGTACAGGCTTATGCCACATCCAGCTGTCATTGTAGATAGGGTATTTCCAGGTTTCCTCAGACACCCTGAAGGAATTGTAAAGAATTTCCCTGTTTTTTGGTTTTGCTTTTGAAATTCCTTTTTAGAGTGGGTTTGAGCTGATTCTCGCTGCCATGTTTATGCCACGCTAGACACATTTGATTCCCTTATGCAGTCATATCTATACATCGGTTTTAAGATTCTTACTAGTCAGATATATTCCTCTGCGGGAAATATGGGGTTTTGAGTCTCTTTCACTGAGGAAGGTGTAGGTCTTGTCTATTCCAAAGTTGGTTTTTGGAACGGTCCCTGTGCTTATATCAAACTCTGGTTTTATGCATCACCCCACCTCTCCTGACCCTTTATGCAGGCATAAGAGTGTTTTCTAAATGGGAGACTCTGTTCTCTTTCCTAACTCAGTTCACGTGTAGCCATGTTTACAGGATCTTCATAAGTGATATCTTATGATAAGTTTCTTTTTCTGTGTGACATATTTCACTTAGAATCATTGTACCTGAATCCACTCACTTTGCTGCGACTGGTCTTATGACATTAATTTCATGGCTGAGGGATATTCCATCGTACGTAAGTACCACAATGTTTTGAACCATTTTTATATTTCCTGGGATATTTAAGGTGTACCCAAGTTGAGGTTCTTGTAGTCAGTGCAGCCCGAAATTTGGAGGTGGCACTTTCATATTGATTTTCAGTTTTCCCAAGGTATATTCCCTAGACTGGAAGTGGCCTTGGCTCTGTAGCTCTGTTGTTTACTTGTTTTAGGGAACACAATGCACTCCTCCAGTGAGGCAGTTGGCAATTTACATCCCGCCCATCAGCATAAAAAGGCTCCCTGTTCTCCAGGGCCTGTATTGCCTTTCTGTTTTTTACACATTTTGTGGATGTCCCTTTTGAGCAGTGGGAACTGATACTTCTTTGTAGTGCAGATTTGCATTGCCAGCTTGCTTGCTTGGCCAAAAAGGGCGTATGCGTTTTCTCCTGAATATATTCAGGAGAAAACGCATACGCCCTTTTTGGCCAAGTACACCATTGTCCAAGTTGTGCTCCTCTTCCTGTGCTTTACAGGCGATTCCAAGGTACCTCTTGAAATCTGTTTCCTGCTATTTTGCCTCGCTTTCAAGTCCGCCTCGTTGACTTCCCTCAACAGATTTTTGGACGATAGTTGTCCTTTATCACTCTGCCAGTTTGTGAATTGCTGTGCCCCTGAGCTCCATTTCTCAACTCGTTTTTTGTGAGCTGAACGCAAGTCCAAAATTTTGGATCATGTCCTATACTGGTTCCCGGTGGGTGGCTGAGACTTTGGTTAATTCTTCTTCCTGCCGGGAAATTAGAGTGACATGTGCCCGTCCAAATGCCTAACAGCTACTCTCTCATGGGTTCTCCCTCGTCCCTTCCATCCTCTGCCAAATTGGGAACCTGTGCAAACCAGGAGGTTAAAGTGCCTGTCTCTCCAAGTTGGGAGATTTATAGTAAGGCAGTTGGAAAGTCAAACTGGAGCACCAGGAGAGGGACTATTCGTTGAGTTTTAGAAACCTTTTGTATTCACAGTGTGTACATTCTCTAGGTTTCCTGTACATGTTATAGCTGTAGTAATATTCCCTTCAACCTGGAGAGTTGGGACCCATGGAATGGGGGCCATGCATTATTGCTTGAAAGGGTCTGCATTTGCTCACCCAATCTCACCAATCCTCTCAGGCCCAAGTGTCCAGACTTATGCCACATCCAGCTGTCATTGTAGATAGGGTCTTTCCAGGTTTCCTCAGACACCCTGAAGGAATTGTAAAGAATTTCCCTGTTTTTTGGTTTTGCTTTTGAAATTCCTTTTTAGAGTGGGTTTGAGCTGATTCTCGCTGCCATGTTTATGCCACTCTAGACACACTTGATTCCCTTATGCAGTCATATCTATACATCGGTTTTAAGATTCTTACTAGTCAGATATATTCCTCTGCGGGAAATATGGGGTTTTGAGTCTCTTTCACTGAGGAAGGTGTAGGTCTTGTCTATTCCAAAGTTGGTTTTTGGAACGGTCCCTGTGCTTATATCAAACTCTGGTTTTATGCATCACCCCACCTCTCCTGACCCTTTATGCAGGCATAAGAGTGTTTTCTAAATGGGAGACTCTGTTCTCTTTCCTAACTCAGTTCACGTGTAGCCATGTTTACAGGATCTTCATAAGTGATATCTTATGATAAGTTTCTTTTTCTGTGTGCCTTATTTCACTTAGAATCATCGTACCTGAATCCCCTTACTTTGCTGCTACTGGTCTTATGACATTGATTTCATGGCTGAGGGATATTCCATCGTACGTAAGTACCACCATGTTTTGAACCATTTTTATATTTCCTGGGATATTTAAGGTGTACCCAAGTTGAGGTTCTTGTAGTCAGTGCAGCCCTAAATTTGGAGGTGTCTCTTTCTTATTGATTTTCAGTTTTCCCAAGGTATATTCCCTAGACTGGAAGTGGCCTTGGCTCTGTAGCTCTGTTGTTTACTTGTTTTAGGGAACACAATGCACTCCTCCAGTGAGGCAGTTGGCAATTTACATCCCGCCCATCAGCATAACAAGGCTCCCTGTTCTCCAGGGCCTGTCTTGCCTTTCTGGTTTTTGCACATTTTGTGGATGTCCCTTTTGACCGGTGGGAAGTGATACTTCTTTGTAGTGCAGATTTGCATTGCCCGCTTGCTTGCTTGGCCAAAAAGGGCGTATGCGTTTTCTCCTGAATATATTCAGGAGAAAACGCATACGCCCTTTTTGGCCAAGTGCACCATTGTCCAAGTTGTGCCCCTCTTCCTGTGCTTTACAGGCGATTCCAAGGTACCTCTTGAAATCTGTTTCCTGCTATTTTGCCTCGCTTTCAATCCGCCTCGTTGACTTCCCTCAACAGATTTTTGGACGATAGTTGTCCTTTATCACTCTGCCAGTTTGTGAATTGCTGTGCCCCTGAGCTCCATTTCTCAACTCGTTTTTTGTGAGCTGAACGCAAGTCCAAAATTTTGGATCATGTCCTATACTGGTTCCCGGTGGGTGGCTGAGACTTTGGTTAATTCTTCTTCCTGCCGGGAAATTAGAGTGACATGTGCCCGTCCAAATGCCTAACAGCTACTCTCTCATGGGTTCTCCCTCGTCCCTTCCATCCTCTGCCAAATTGGGAACCTGTGCAAACCAGGAGGTTAAAGGGCCTGTCTCTCCAAGTTGGGAGATTGATAGTAAGGCAGTTGGAAAGTCAAACTGGAGCACCAGGAGAGGGACTATTCGTTGAGTTTTAGAAACCTTTTGTATTCACAGTGTGTACATTCTCTAGGTTTCCTGTACATGTTATAGCTGTAGTAATATTCCCTTCAACCTGGAGAGTTGGGACCCATGGAATGGGGGCCATGCATTATTGCTTGAAAGGGTCTGCATTTGCTCACCCAATCTCACCAATCCTCTCAGGCCCAAGTGTCCAGACTTATGCCACATCCAGCTGTCATTGTAGATAGGGTCTTTCCAGGTTTCCTCAGACACCCTGAAGGAATTGTAAAGAATTTCCCTGTTTTTTGGTTTTGCTTTTGAAATTCCTTTTTAGAGTGGGTTTGAGCTGATTCTCGCTGCCATGTTTATGCCACTCTAGACACACTTGATTCCCTTATGCAGTCATATCTATACATCGGTTTTAAGATTCTTACTAGTCAGATATATTCCTCTGCGGGAAATATGGGGTTTTGAGTCTCTTTCACTGAGGAAGGTGTAGGTCTTGTCTATTCCAAAGTTGGTTTTTGGAACGGTCCCTGTGCTTATATCAAACTCTGGTTTTATGCATCACCCCACCTCTCCATCACCTTTATGCAGGCATAAGAGTGTTTTCTAAATTGGAGACTATGTTCTCTTTCCTAACTCAGTTCACGTGTAGCCATGTTTACAGGATCTTCATAAGTGATATCTTATGATAAGTTTCTTTTTCTGTGTGACTTATTTCACATAGAATCATTGTACCTGAATCCACTCACTTTGCTGCTACTGGTCTTATGACATTGATTTCATGGCTGAGGAATATTCCATCGTACGTAAGTACCACAATGTTTTGAACCATTTTTATATTTCCTGGGATATTTAAGGTGTACCCAAGTTGAGGTTCTTGTAGTCAGTGCAGCCCTAAATTTGGAGGTGGCTCTTTCTTATTGATTTTCAGTTTTCCCAAGGTATATTCCCTAGACTGGAAGTGGCCTTGGCTCTGTAGCTCTGTTGTTTACTTGTTTTAGGGAACACAATGCACTCTTCCAGTGAGGCAGTTGGCAATTTACATCCCGCCCATCAGCATAACAAGGCTCCCTGTTCTCAAGGGCCTGTCTTGCCTTTCTGATTTTTACACATTTTGTGGATGTCTCTTTTGAATGGTGGGAAGTGATACTTCTTTGTAGTGCAGATTTGCATTGCGCGCTTGCTTGCTTGGCCAAAAAGGGCGTATGTGTTTTCTCCTGAATATATTCAGGAGAAAACGCATACACCCTCTTTCGCCAAGTGCATCATTGTCCAAGTTGTGCCCCTTTTGCTGTGCTTTATAGGCGATTCCAAGGTACCTCTTGAAATCTGTTTCCTGCTATTTTCCTCGCTTTCAAGTCTGCCTCGTTGACTTCCCTCAACAGATTTTTGGACGATAGTTGTCCTTTATCACTCTGCCAGTTTGTGAATTGCTGTGCCCCTGAGCTCCATTTCTCAACTCGTTTTCTGGGAGCTGAACGCAAGTCCAAAATTTTGGATCATGTCCTATACTGGTTCCTGGTGGGTGGCTGAGACTTTGGTTAATTCTTCTTCCTGCCGGGAAATTAGAGTGACATGTGCCCGTCCAAATGCCTAACAGCTACTCTCTCATGGGTTCTCCCTCGTCCCTTCCATCCTCTGCCAAATTGGGAACCTGTGCAAACGAGGAGGTTAAAGGTCCTGTCTCTCCAAGTTGGGAGATTGATAGTAAGGCAGTTGGAAAGTCAAACTGGAGCACCAGGAGAGGGACTATTCGTTGAGTTTTAGAAACCTTTCGTATTCAAAGTATGTACTTTCTCTAGGTTTCCTGTACATGTTATAGCTGTAGTAATATTCCCTTGAACCTGGAGAGTTGGGACCCATGGAATGGGGGCCATGCATTATTGCTTGAAAGGGTCTGCATTTGCTCACCCAATCTCACCAATCCTCTCCATCCCAAGTGTCCAGCCTTATGCCACATCCAGCTGTCATAGTAGATAGGGTCTTTCCAGGTTTCCTCAGACACCCTGAAGGAATTGTAAAGAATTTCCATGTTTTTTGGTTTTACTTTTGAAATTCCTTTTTATAGTGGGTTTGAGCTGATTCTCGCTGCCATGTTTATGCCACTCTAGACACACTTGATTCCCTTATGCAGTCATATCTATACATCGGTTTTAAGATTCTTACTAGTCAGATATATTCCTCTGTGAGAAATATGGGGTTTTTAGTCTCTTTCACTGAGGAAGGTGTAGGTCTTGTCTATTCCAAAGTTGGTTTTTGGAACGGTCCCTGTGCTTATATCAAACTCTGGTTTTATGCATCACCCCACCTCTCCTTCCCCTTTATGCAGGCATAAGAGTGTTTTCTAAATGTGAGACTCTGTTCTCTTTCCTAACTCAGTTCACGTGTAGCCATGTTTACAGGATCTTCATAAGTGATATCTTATGATAAGTTTCTTTTTCTGTGTGACTTATTTCACTTAGAATCATTGTACCTGAATCCACTCACTTTGCTGCTACTGGTCTTATGACATTGATTTCATGGCTGAGGGATATTCCATCGTACGTAAGTACCACAATGTTTTGAACCATTTTTATATTTACTGGGATATTTAAGGTGTACCCAAGTTAAGGTTCTTGTAGTCAGTGCAGCCCTAAATTTGGAGGTGGCCCTTTCTTATTGATTTTCAGTTTTCCCAAGGTATATTCCCTAGACTCGAAGTGGCCTTGTCTCTGTAGCTCTGTTGTTTACTTGTTTTAGGGAACACAATGCACTCCTCCAGTGAGGCAGTTGGCAATTTACATCCCGCCCATCAGCATAACAAGGCTCCCTGTTCTCCAGGGCCTGTCTTGCCTTTCTGGTTTTTACACATTTTGTGGATGTTCCTTTTAACCGGTGGGAAATGATACTTCTTTGTAGTGCAGATTTGCATTGCCCGCTTGCTTGCTTGGCCAAAAAGGGCGTATGCGTTTTCTCCTGAATATATTCAGGAGAAAACGCATACGCCCTTTTTGGCCAAGTGCACCATTGTCCAAGTTGTGCCCCTCTTCCTGTGCTTTACAGGCGATTCCAAGGTACCTCTTGAAATCTGTTTCCTGCTCTTTTGCCTCGCTTTCAAGTCCGCCTCGTTGACTTCCCTCAACAGATTTTTGGACGATAGTTGTCCTTTATCACTCTGCCACTTTGTGAATTGCTGTGCCCGTGAGCTCCATTTCTCAACTCTTTTTTTGTGAGCTGAACGCAAGTCCAAAATTTTGGATCATGTCCTTTACTGGTTCCCGGTGGGTGGCTGAGACTTTTGTTAATTC
Source organism: Mesoplodon densirostris (assembly GCF_025265405.1). NCBI lineage: Eukaryota > Metazoa > Chordata > Mammalia > Artiodactyla > Ziphiidae > Mesoplodon > Mesoplodon densirostris. The sequence goes on along the minus strand of NW_026778195.1, from coordinate 6,070,478 downwards.
TTCTTCCTGCCGGGAAATTAGAGTGACATGTGCCCGTCCAAATGCCTAACAGCTACTCTCTCATGGGTCCTCCCTCGTCCCTTCCATCCTCTGCCAAATTGGGAACCTGTGCAAACCAGGAGGTTAAAGGGCCTGTCTCTCCAAGTTGGAAGATTGATAGTAAGGCAGTTGGAAATTCAAACTGGAGCACCAGGAGAGGGACTATTAGTTGAGTTTTAGAAACCTTTGGTATTCACAGTGTGTACATTCTCTAGGTTTCCTGTACATGTTATAGCTGTAGTAATATTCCCTTGAACCTGGAGAGTTGGGACCCATGGAATGGGGGCCATGCATTATTGCTTGAAAGGGTCTGCATTTGCTCACCCCATCTCACCAATCCTCTAAGTCCCAAGTGTCCAGCCTTATGTCACATCGAGCTGTCATTGTAGATAGGGTCTTTCCAGGTATCCTCAGACTCCCTGAAGGAATTGGAAAGAATTTCCCTGTTTTTTGGTATTGCTTTTGAAATTCCTTTTCATAGTGGGTTTGAGCTGATTCTCGCTGCCATGTTTATGCTACTCTAGACACACTTGATTCCCTTATGGAGTCATATCAATACATAGGTTTTAAGATTCTTACTAGTCAGATATATTCCTCTGCGGGAAATATGGGGTTTTGAGTCTCTTTCACTGAGGAAGCTGTAGGTCTTGTCTATTCCAAAGTTGGTTTTTGGAACAGTCCCTGTGCTTATATCAAACTCTGGTTTTATGCATCACCCCACCTCTCCATCCCCTTTATGCAGGCATAAGAGTGTTTTCTAAATGGGAGACTCTGTTCTCTTTCCTAACTCAGTTCACGTGTAGCCATGTTTTCAGGATCTTCATAAGTGATATCCTATGATAAGTTTCTTTTTCTGTGTGACTTATTTCACTTAGAATCATCGTACCTGAATCCACTCACTTTGCTGCTACTGGTCTTATGACATTGATTTCATGGCTGAGGGATATTCCATCGTACGTAAGTACCACAATGTTTTGAACCATTTTTATATTTCCTGGGATATTTAAGGTGTACCCAAGTTAAGGTTCTTGTAGTCAGTGCAGCCCTAAATTTGGAGGTGGCCCTTTCTTATTGATTTTCAGTTTTCCCAAGGTATATTCCCTAGACTGGAAGTGGCCTTGTCTCTGTAGCTCTGTTGTTTACTTGTTTTAGGGAACACAATGCACTCCTCCAGTGAGGCAGTTGGCAATTTACATCCCGCCCATCAGCATAACAAGGCTCCCTGTTCTCCAGGGCCTGTCTTGCCTTTCTGGTTTTTACACATTTTGTGGATGTTCCTTTTTACCGGTGGGAAATGATACTTCTTTGTAGTGCAGATTTGCATTGCCCGCTTGCTTGCTTGGCCAAAAAGGGCGTATGCGTTTTCTCCTGAATATATTCAGGAGAAAACGCATACGCCCTTTTTGGCCAAGTGCACCATTGTCCAAGTTGTGCCCCTCTTCCTGTGCTTTACAGGCGATTCCAAGGTACCTCTTGAAATCTGTTTCCTGCTATTTTGCCTCGCTTTCAAGTCCGCCTCGTTGACTTCCCTCAACAGATTTTTGGACGATAGTTGTCCTTTATCACTCTGCCACTTTGTGAATTGCTGTGCCCGTGAGCTCCATTTCTCAACTCTTTTTTTGTGAGCTGAACGCAAGTCCAAAATTTTGGATCATGTCCTTTACTGGTTCCCGGTGGGTGGCTGAGACTTTTGTTAATTCTTCTTCCTACCGGGAAATTAGAGTGACATGTGCCCGTCCAAATGCCTAACAGCTACTCTCTCATGGGTCCTCCCTCGTCCCTTCCATCCTCTGCCAAATTGGGAACCTGTGCAAACCAGGAGGTTAAAGGGCCTGTCTCTCCAAGTTGGGAGATTGATAGTAAGGCAGTTGGAAAGTCAAACTGGAGCACCAGGAGAGGGACTATTCGTTGAGTTTTAGAAACCTTTGGTATTCACAGTGTGTACATTCTCTAGGTTTCCTGTACATGTTATAGCTGTAGTAATATTCCCTTGAACCTGGAGAGTTGGGACCCATGGAATGGGGGCCATGCATTATTGCTTGAAAGGGTCTGCATTTGCTCACCCAATCTCACCAATCCTCTAAGTCCCAAGTGTCCAGGCTTATGTCACATCCAGCTGTCATTGTAGATAGGGTCTTTCCAGGTTTCCTCAGACACCCTGAAGGAATTGTAAAGAATTTCCCTGTTTTTTGGTTTTGCTTTTGAAATTCCTTTTTAGAGTGGGTTTCAGCTGATTCTCGCTGCCATGTTTATGCCACTCTAGACACACTTGATTCCCTTATGGAGTCATATCAATACATAGGTTTTAAGATTCTTACTAGTCAGATATATTCCTCTGCGGGAAATATGGGGTTTTGAGTCTCTTTCACTGAGGAAGGTGTAGGTCTTGTCTATTCCAAAGTTGGTTTTTGGAACGGTCCCTGTGCTTATATCAAACTCTGGTTTTATGCATCACCCCACCTCTCCTTCCCCTTTATGCAGGCATAAGAGTGTTTTCTAAATGTGAGACTCTGTTCTCTTTCCTAACTCAGTTCACGTGTAGCCATGTTTACAGGATCTTCATAAGTGATATCTTATGATAAGTTTCTTTTTCTGTGTGACATATTTCACTTAGAATCATTGTACTTGAATCCACTCACTTTGCTGCGACTGGTCTTATGACATTAATTTCATGGCGGAGGGATATTCCATCGTACGTAAGTACCACAATGTTTTGAACCATTTTTATATTTCCTGGGATATTTAAGGTGTACCCAAGTTGAGGTTCTTGTAGTCAGTGTATCCCGAAATTTGGAGTTGGCTCTTTCATATTGATTTTCAGTTTTCCCCAGGTATATTCCCTAGACTGGAAGTGGCCTTGGCTCTGTAGCTCTGTTGTTTACTTGTTTTAGGGAACACAATGCACTCCTCCAGTGAGGCAGTTGGCAATTTACATCCCGCCCATCAGCATAACAAGGCTCCCTGTTCTCCAGGGCCTGTATTGCCTTTCTGTTTTTTACACATTTTGTGGATGTCCCTTTTGAGCAGTGGGAACTGATACTTCTTTGTAGTGCAGATTTGCATTGCCCGCTTGCTTGCTTGGCCAAAAGGGCGTATGCGTTTTCTCCTGAATATATTCAGGAGAAAACGCATACGCCCTTTTTGGCCAAGTGCACCATTGTCCAAGTTGTGCTCCTCTTCCTGTGCTTTACAGGCGATTCCAAGGTACCTCTTGAAATCTGTTTCCTGCTATTTTGCCTCGCTTTCAAGTCCGCCTCCTTGACTTCCCTCAACAGATTTTTGGACGATAGTTGTCCTTTATCACTCTGCCAGTTTGTGAATTGCTGTGCCCCTGAGCTCCATTTCTCAACTCGTCATTTGTTAGCTGAACGCAAGTCCAAAATTTTGGATCATGTCCTATACTGGTTCCCGGTGGGTGCCTGAGACTTTGTTTAATTCTTCTTCCTGCCGGGAAATTAGAGTGACATGTGCCCGTCCAAATGCCTAACAGCTACTCTCTCATGGGTTCTCCCTCGTCCCTTCCATCCTCTGCCAAATTGGGAACCTGTGCAAACCAGGAGGTTAAAGGGCATGTCTCTCCAAGTTGGGAGATTGATAGTAAGGCAGTTGGAAAGTCAAACTGGAGCACCAGGAGAGGGACTATTCGTTGAGTTTTAGAAACCTTTTGTATTCACAGTGTGTACATTCTCTAGGTTTCCTGTACATGTTATAGCTGTAGTAATATTCCCTTGAACCTGGAGAGTTGGGACCCATGGAATGGGGGCCATGCATTATTGCTTGAAAGGGTCTGCATTTGCTCACCCAATCTCACCAATCCTCTCAGGCCCAAGTGTCCAGACTTATGCCACATCCAGCTGTCATTGTAGATAGGGTCTTTCCAGGTTTCCTCAGACACCCTTAAGGAATTGTAAAGAATTTCCCTGTTTTTTGGTTTTGCTTTTGAAATTCCTTTTTAGAGTGGGTTTGAGCTGATTCTCGCTGCCATGTTTATGCCACTCTAGACACACTTGATTCCCTTATGCAGTCATATCTATACATCGGTTTTAAGATTCTTACTAGTCAGATATATTCCTCTGCGGGAAATATGGGGTTTGAGTCTCTTTCACTGAGGAAGGTGTAGGTCTTGTCTATTCCAAAGTTGGTTTTTGGAACGGTCCCTGTGCTTATATCAAACTCTGGTTTTATGCATCACCCCACCTCTCCTGACCCTTTATGCAGGCATAAGAGTGTTTTCTAAATGGGAGACTCTGTTCTCTTTCCTAACTCAGTTCACGTGTAGCCATGTTTACAGGATCTTCATAAGTGATATCTTATGATAAGTTTCTTTTTCTGTGTGCCTTATTTCACTTAGAATCATCGTACCTGAATCCCCTTACTTTACTGCTACTGGTCTTATGACATTGATTTCATGGCTGAGGGATATTCCATCGTACGTAAGTACCACAATGTTTTGAACCATTTTTATATTTCCTGGGATATTTAAGGTGTACCCAAGTTGAGGTTCTTGTAGTCAGTTCAGCCCTAAATTTGGAGGTGTCTCTTTCTTATTGATTTTCAGTTTTCCCAAGGTATATTCCCTAGACTGGAAGTGGCCTTGGCTCTGTAGCTCTGTTGTTTACTTGTTTTAGGGAACACAATGCACTCCTCCAGGGAGGCAGTTGGCAATTTACATCCCGCCCATCAGCATAACAAGGCTCCCTGTTCTCCAGGGCCTGTCTTGCCTTTCTGGTTTTTGCACATTTTGTGGATGTCCCTTTTGACCGGTGGGAAGTGATACTTCTTTGTAGTGCAGATTTGCATTGCCCGCTTGCTTGCTTGGCCAAAAAGGGCGTATGCGTTTTCTCCTGAATATATTCAGGAGAAAACGCATACGCCCTTTTTGGCCAAGTGCACCATTGTCCAAGTTGTGCCCCTCTTCCTGTGCTTTACAGGCGATTCCAAGGTACCTCTTGAAATCTGTTTCCTGCTATTTTGCCTCGCTTTCAATCCGCCTCGTTGACTTCCCTCAACAGATTTTTGGACGATAGTTGTCCTTTATCACTCTGCCAGTTTGTGAATTGCTGTGCCCCTGAGCTCCATTTCTCAACTCGTTTTTTGTGAGCTGAAAGCAAGTCCAAAATTTTTGATCATGTCCTATACTGGTTCCCGGTGGGTGGCTGAGACTTTGGTTAATTCTTCTTCCTGCCGGGAAATTAGAGTGACATGTGCCCGTCCAAATGCCTAACAGCTACTCTCTCATGGGTTCTCCCTCGTCCCTTCCATCCTCTGCCAAATTGGGAACCTGTGCAAACCAGGAGGTTAAAGGGCATGTCTCTCCAAGTTGGGAGATTGATAGTAAGGCAGTTGGAAAGTCCAACTGGAGCACCAGGAAAGGGACTATTCGTTGAGTTTTAGAAACCTTTTGTATTCACAGTGTGTACATTCTCTAGGTTTCCTGTACATGTTATAGCTGTAGTAATATTCCCTTCAACCTGGAGAGTTGGGACCCATGGAATGGGGGCCATGCATTATTGCTTGAAAGGGTCTGCATTTGCTCACCTAATCTCACCAATCCTCTCAGTCCCAAGTGTACAGGCTTATGCCACATCCAGCTGTCATTGTAGATAGGGTATTTCCAGGTTTCCTCAGACACCCTGAAGGAATTGTAAAGAATTTCCCTGTTTTTTGGTTTTGCTTTTGAAATTCCTTTTTAGAGTGGGTTTGAGCTGATTCTCGCTGCCATGTTTATGCCACTCTAGACACACTTGATTCCCTTATGGAGTCATATCAATACATAGGTTTTAAGATTCTTACTAGTCAGATATATTCCTCTGCGGGAAATATGGGGTTTTGAGTCTCTTTCACTGAGGAAGGTGTAGGTCTTGTCTATTCCAAAGTTGGTTTTTGGAACGGTCCCTGTGCTTATATCAAACTCTGGTTTTATGCATCACCCCACCTCTCCTTCCCCTTTATGCAGGCATAAGAGTGTTTTCTAAATGTGAGACTCTGTTCTCTTTCCTAACTCAGTTCACGTGTAGCCATGTTTACAGGATCTTCATAAGTGATATCTTATGATAAGTTTCTTTTTCTGTGTGACATATTTCACTTAGAATCATTATACCTGAATCCACTCACTTTGCTGCGACTGGTCTTATGACATTAATTTCATGGCGGAGGGATATTCCATCGTACGTAAGTACCACAATGTTTTGAACCATTTTTATATTTCCTGGGATATTTAAGGTGTACCCAAGTTGAGGTTCTTGTAGTCAGTGCATCCCGAAATTTGGAGGTGGCTCTTTCATATTGATTTTCAGTTTTCCCAAGGTATATTCCCTAGACTGGAAGTGGCCTTGGCTCTGTAGCTCTGTTGTTTACTTGTTTTAAGGAACACAATGCACTCCTCCAGTGAGGCAGTTGGCAATTTACATCCCGCCCATCAGCATAACAAGGCTCCCTGTTCTCCAGGGCCTGTCTTGCCTTTCTGTTTTTTACACATTTTGTGGATGTCCCTTTTGAGCAGTGGGAACTGATACTTCTTTGTAGTGCAGATTTGCATTGCCCGCTTGCTTGCTTGGCCAAAAAGGGCGTATTCGTTTTCTCCTGAATATATTCAGGAGAAAACGCATACGCCCTTTTTGGCCAAGTGCACCATTGTCCAAGTTGTGCTCCTCTTCCTGTGCTTTACAGGCGATTCCAAGGTACCTCTTGAAATCTGTTTCCTGCTATTTTGCCTCGCTTTCAAGTCCGCCTCCTTGACTTCCCTCAACAGATTTTTGGACGATAGTTGTCCTTTATCACTCTGCCAGTTTGTGAATTGCTGTGCCCCTGAGCTCCATTTCTCAACTCGTTTTTTGTCAGCTGAACGCAAGTCCAAAATTTTGGATCATGTCCTATACTGGTTCCCGGTGGGTGCCTGAGACTTTGGTTAATTCTTCTTCCTGCCGGGAAATTAGAGTGACATGTGCCCGTCCAAATGCCTAACAGCTACTCTCTCATGGGTTCTCCCTCGTCCCTTCCATCCTCTGCCAAATTGGGAACCTGTGCAAACCAGGAGGTTAAAGGGCCTGTCTCTCCAAGTTGGGAGATTTATAGTAAGGCAGTTGGAAAGTCAAACTGGAGCACCAGGAGAGGGACTATTCGTTGAGTTTTAGAAACCTTTTGTATTCACAGTGTGTACATTCTCTAGGTTTCCTGTACATGTTATAGCTGTAGTAATATTCCCTTGAACCTGGAGAGTTGGGACCCATGGAATGGGGGCCATGCATTATTGCTTGAAAGGGTCTGCATTTGCTCACCCAATCTCTCCAATCCTCTCAGTCCCAAGTGTCCAGCCTTATGCCACATCCAGCTGTCATTGTAGATAGGGTCTTTCCAGGTTTCCTCAGACACCCTGAAGGAATTGTAAAGAATTTCCCTGTTTTTTGGTTTTGCTTTTGAAATTCCTTTTTAGAGTGGGTTTGAGCTGATTCTCACTGCCATGTTTATGCCACTCTAGACACACTTGATTCCCTTATGCAGTCATATCTATACATCGGTTTTAAGATTCTTACTAGTCAGATATATTCCTCTGCGGGAAATATGGGGTTTTGAGTCTCTTTCACTGAGGAAGGTGTAGGTCTTGTCTATTCCAAAGTTGGTTTTTGGAACGGTCCCTGTGCTTATATCAAACTCTGGTTTTATGCATCACCCCACCTCTCCTGACCCTTTATGCAGGCATAAGAGTGTTTTCTAAATGGGAGACTCTGTTCTCTTTCCTAACTCAGTTCACGTGTAGCCATGTTTACAGGATCTTCATAAGTGATATCTTATGATAAGTTTCTTTTTCTGTGTGCCTTATTTCACTTAGAATCATCGTACCTGAATCCCCTTACTTTGCTGCTACTGGTCTTATGACATTGATTTCATGGCTGAGGGATATTCCATCGTACGTAAGTACCACAATGTTTTGAACCATTTTTATATTTCCTGGGATATTTAAGGTGTACCCAAGTTGAGGTTCTTGTAGTCAGTGCAGCCCTAAATTTGGAGGTGGCTCTTTCTTATTGATTTTCAGTTTTCCCAAGGTATATTCCCTAGACTGGAAGTGGCCTTGGCTCTGTAGCTCTGTTGTTTACTTGTTTTAGGGAACACAATGCACTCCTCCAGTGAGGCAGTTGGCAATTTACATCCCGCCCATCAGCATAACAAGGCTCCCTGTTCTCCAGGGCCTGTCTTGCCTTTCTGGTTTTTGCACATTTTGTGGATGTCCCTTTTGACCGGTGGGAAGTGATACTTCTTTGTAGTGCAGATTTGCATTGCCCGCTTGCTTGCTTGGCCAAAAAGGGCGTATGCGTTTTCTCCTGAATATATTCAGGAGAAAACGCATACGCCCTTTTTGGCCAAGTGCACCATTGTCCAAGTTGTGCCCCTCTTCCTGTGCTTTACAGGCGATTCCAAGGTACCTCTTGAAATCTGTTTCCTGCTATTTTGCCTCGCTTTCAAGTCCGCCTCGTTGACTTCCCTCAACAGATTTTTGGACGATAGTTGTCCTTTATCACTCTGCCAGTTTGTGAATTGCTGTGCCCCTGAGCTCCATTTCTCAACTCGTTTTTTGTGAGCTGAACGCAAGTCCAAAATTTTGGATCATGTCCTATACTGGTTCCCGGTGGGTGGCTGAGACTTTGGTTAATTCTTCTTCCTGCCGGGAAATTAGAGTGACATGTGCCCGTCCAAATGCCTAACAGCTACTCTCTCATGGGTTCTCCCTCGTCCCTTCCATCCTCTGCCAAATTGGGAACCTGTGCAAACCAGGAGGTTAAAGGGCATGTCTCTCCAAGTTGGGAGATTGATAGTAAGGCAGTTGGAAAGTCAAACTGGAGCACCAGGAAAGGGACTATTCGTTGAGTTTTAGAAACCTTTCGTATTCACAGTGTGTACATTCTCTAGGTTTCCTGTACATGTTATAGCTGTAGTAATATTCCCTTCAACCTGGAGAGTTGGGACCCATGGAATGGGGGCCATGCATTATTGCTTGAAAGGGTCTGCATTTGCTCACCTAATCTCACCAATCCTCTCAGTCCCAAGTGTACAGGCTTATGCCACATCCAGCTGTCATTGTAGATAGGGTATTTCCAGGTTTCCTCAGACACCCTGAAGGAATTGTAAAGAATTTCCCTGTTTTTTGGTTTTGCTTTTGAAATTCCTTTTTAGAGTGGGTTTGAGCTGATTCTCGCTGCCATGTTTATGCCACGCTAGACACATTTGATTCCCTTATGCAGTCATATCTATACATCGGTTTTAAGATTCTTACTAGTCAGATATATTCCTCTGCGGGAAATATGGGGTTTTGAGTCTCTTTCACTGAGGAAGGTGTAGGTCTTGTCTATTCCAAAGTTGGTTTTTGGAACGGTCCCTGTGCTTATATCAAACTCTGGTTTTATGCATCACCCCACCTCTCCTGACCCTTTATGCAGGCATAAGAGTGTTTTCTAAATGGGAGACTCTGTTCTCTTTCCTAACTCAGTTCACGTGTAGCCATGTTTACAGGATCTTCATAAGTGATATCTTATGATAAGTTTCTTTTTCTGTGTGACATATTTCACTTAGAATCATTGTACCTGAATCCACTCACTTTGCTGCGACTGGTCTTATGACATTAATTTCATGGCTGAGGGATATTCCATCGTACGTAAGTACCACAATGTTTTGAACCATTTTTATATTTCCTGGGATATTTAAGGTGTACCCAAGTTGAGGTTCTTGTAGTCAGTGCATCCCGAAATTTGGAGGTGGCACTTTCATATTGATTTTCAGTTTTCCCAAGGTATATTCCCTAGACTGGAAGTGGCCTTGGCTCTGTAGCTCTGTTGTTTACTTGTTCTAGGGAACACAATGCACTCCTCCAGTGAGGCAGTTGGCAATTTACATCCCGCCCATCAGCATAAAAAGGCTCCCTGTTCTCCAGGGCCTGTATTGCCTTTCTGTTTTTTACACATTTTGTGGATGTCCCTTTTGAGCAGTGGGAACTGATACTTCTTTGTAGTGCAGATTTGCATTGCCAGCTTGCTTGCTTGGCCAAAAAGGGCGTATGCGTTTTCTCCTGAATATATTCAGGAGAAAACGCATACGCCCTTTTTGGCCAAGTGCACCATTGTCCAAGTTGTGCTCCTCTTCCTGTGCTTTACAGGCGATTCCAAGGTACCTCTTGAAATCTGTTTCCTGCTATTTTGCCTCGCTTTCAAGTCCGCCTCGTTGACTTCCCTCAACAGATTTTTGGACGATAGTTGTCCTTTATCACTCTGCCAGTTTGTGAATTGCTGTGCCCCTGAGCTCCATTTCTCAACTCGTTTTTTGTGAGCTGAACGCAAGTCCAAAATTTTGGATCATGTCCTATACTGGTTCCCGGTGGGTGGCTGAGACTTTGGTTAATTCTTCTTCCTGCCGGGAAATTAGAGTGACATGTGCCCGTCCAAATGCCTAACAGCTACTCTCTCATGGGTTCTCCCTCGTCCCTTCCATCCTCTGCCAAATTGGGAACCTGTGCAAACCAGGAGGTTAAAGGGCCTGTCTCTCCAAGTTGGGAGATTGATAGTAAGGCAGTTGGAAAGTCAAACTGGAGCACCAGGAGAGGGACTATTCGTTGAGTTTTAGAAACCTTTTGTATTCACAGTGTGTACATTCTCTAGGTTTCCTGTACATGTTATAGCTGTAGTAATATTCCCTTCAACCTGGAGAGTTGGGACCCATGGAATGGGGGCCATGCATTATTGCTTGAAAGGGTCTGCATTTGCTCACCCAATCTCACCAATCCTCTCAGGCCCAAGTGTCCAGACTTATGCCACATCCAGCTGTCATTGTAGATAGGGTCTTTCCAGGTTTCCTCAGACACCCTGAAGGAATTGTAAAGAATTTCCCTGTTTTTTGGTTTTGCTTTTGAAATTCCTTTTTAGAGTGGGTTTGAGCTGATTCTCGCTGCCATGTTTATGCCACTCTAGACACACTTGATTCCCTTATGCAGTCATATCTATACATCGGTTTTAAGATTCTTACTAGTCAGATATATTCCTCTGCGGGAAATATGGGGTTTTGAGTCTCTTTCACTGAGGAAGGTGTAGGTCTTGTCTATTCCAAAGTTGGTTTTTGGAACGGTCCCTGTGCTTATATCAAACTCTGGTTTTATGCATCACCCCACCTCTCCTGACCCTTTATGCAGGCATAAGAGTGTTTTCTAAATGGGAGACTCTGTTCTCTTTCCTAACTCAGTTCACGTGTAGCCATGTTTACAGGATCTTCATAAGTGATATCTTATGATAAGTTTCTTTTTCTGTGTGCCTTATTTCACTTAGAATCATCGTACCTGAATCCCCTTACTTTGCTGCTACTGGTCTTATGACATTGATTTCATGGCTGAGGGATATTCCATCGTACGTAAGTACCACAATGTTTTGAACCATTTTTATATTTCCTGGGATATTTAAGGTGTACCCAAGTTGAGGTTCTTGTAGTCAGTGCAGCCCTAAATTTGGAGGTGTCTCTTTCTTATTGATTTTCAGTTTTCCCAAGGTATATTCCCTAGACTGGAAGTGGCCTTGGCTCTGTAGCTCTGTTGTTTACTTGTTTTAGGGAACACAATGCACTCCTCCAGTGAGGCAGTTGGCAATTTACATCCCGCCCATCAGCATAACAAGGCTCCCTGTTCTCCAGGGCCTGTCTTGCCTTTCTTGTTTTTGCACATTTTGTGGATGTCCCTTTTGACCGGTGGGAAGTGATACTTCTTTGTAGTGCAGATTTGCATTGCCCGCTTGCTTGCTTGGCCAAAAAGGGCGTATGCGTTTTCTCCTGAATATATTCAGGAGAAAACGCATACGCCCTTTTTGGCCAAGTGCACCATTGTCCAAGTTGTGCCCCTCTTCCTGTGCTTTACAGGCGATTCCAAGGTACCTCTTGAAATCTGTTTCCTGCTATTTTGCCTCGCTTTCAATCCGCCTCGTTGACTTCCCTCAACAGATTTTTGGACGATAGTTGTCCTTTATCACTCTGCCAGTTTGTGAATTGCTGTGCCCCTGAGCTCCATTTCTCAACTCGTTTTTTGTGAGCTGAACGCAAGTCCAAAATTTTGGATCATGTCCTATACTGGTTCCCGGTGGGTGGCTGAGACTTTGGTTAATTCTTCTTCCTGCCGGGAAATTAGAGTGACATGTGCCCGTCCAAATGCCTAACAGCTACTCTCTCATGGGTTCTCCCTCGTCCCTTCCATCCTCTGCCAAATTGGGAACCTGTGCAAACCAGGAGGTTAAAGGGCCTGTCTCTCCAAGTTGGGAGATTTATAGTAAGGCAGTTGGAAAGTCAAACTGGAGCACCAGGAGAGGGACTATTCGTTGAGTTTTAGAAACCTTTTGTATTCACAGTGTGTACATTCTCTAGGTTTCCTGTACATGTTATAGCTGTAGTAATATTCCCTTGAACCTGGAGAGTTGGGACCCATGGAATGGGGGCCATGCATTATTGCTTGAAAGGGTCTGCATTTGCTCACCCAATCTCTCCAATCCTCTCAGTCCCAAGTGTCCAGCCTTATGCCACATCCAGCTGTCATTGTAGATAGGGTCTTTCCAGGTTTCCTCAGACACCCTGAAGGAATTGTAAAGAATTTCCCTGTTTTTTGGTTTTGCTTTTGAAATTCCTTTTTAGAGTGGGTTTGAGCTGATTCTCACTGCCATGTTTATGCCACTCTAGACACACTTGATTCCCTTATGCAGTCATATCTATACATCGGTTTTAAGATTCTTACTAGTCAGATATATTCCTCTGCGGGAAATATGGGGTTTTGAGTCTCTTTCACTGAGGAAGGTGTAGGTCTTGTCTATTCCAAAGTTGGTTTTTGGAACGGTCCCTGTGCTTATATCAAACTCTGGTTTTATGCATCACCCCACCTCTCCTGACCCTTTATGCAGGCATAAGAGTGTTTTCTAAATGGGAGACTCTGTTCTCTTTCCTAACTCAGTTCACGTGTAGCCATGTTTACAGGATCTTCATAAGTGATATCTTATGATAAGTTTCTTTTTCTGTGTGCCTTATTTCACTTAGAATCATCGTACCTGAATCCCCTTACTTTGCTGCTACTGGTCTTATGACATTGATTTCATGGCTGAGGGATATTCCATCGTACGTAAGTACCACAATGTTTTGAACCATTTTTATATTTCCTGGGATATTTAAGGTGTACCCAAGTTGAGGTTCTTGTAGTCAGTGCAGCCCTAAATTTGGAGGTGTCTCTTTCTTATTGATTTTCAGTTTTCCCAAGGTATATTCCCTAGACTGGAAGTGGCCTTGGCTCTGTAGCTCTGTTGTTTACTTGTTTTAGGGAACACAATGCACTCCTCCAGTGAGGCAGTTGGCAATTTACATCCCGCCCATCAGCATAACAAGGCTCCCTGTTCTCCAGGGCCTGTCTTGCCTTTCTGGTTTTTGCACATTTTGTGGATGTCCCTTTTGACCGGTGGGAAGTGATACTTCTTTGTAGTGCAGATTTGCATTGCCCGCTTGCTTGCTTGGCCAAAAAGGGCGTATGCGTTTTCTCCTGAATATATTCAGGAGAAAACGCATACGCCCTTTTTGGCCAAGTGCACCATTGTCCAAGTTGTGCCCCTCTTCCTGTGCTTTACAGGCGATTCCAAGGTACCTCTTGAAATCTGTTTCCTGCTATTTTGCCTCGCTTTCAAGTCCGCCTCGTTGACTTCCCTCAACAGATTTTTGGACGATAGTTGTCCTTTATCACTCTGCCAGTTTGTGAATTGCTGTGCCCCTGAGCTCCATTTCTCAACTCGTTTTTTGTGAGCTGAACGCAAGTCCAAAATTTTGGATCATGTCCTATACTGGTTCCCGGTGGGTGGCTGAGACTTTGGTTAATTCTTCTTCCTGCCGGGAAATTAGAGTGACATGTGCCCGTCCAAATGCCTAACAGCTACTCTCTCATGGGTTCTCCCTCGTCCCTTCCATCCTCTGCCAAATTGGGAACCTGTGCAAACCAGGAGGTTAAAGGGCATGTCTCTCCAAGTTGGGAGATTGATAGTAAGGCAGTTGGAAAGTCAAACTGGAGCACCAGGAAAGGGACTATTCGTTGAGTTTTAGAAACCTTTCGTATTCACAGTGTGTACATTCTCTAGGTTTCCTGTACATGTTATAGCTGTAGTAATATTCCCTTCAACCTGGAGAGTTGGGACCCATGGAATGGGGGCCATGCATTATTGCTTGAAAGGGTCTGCATTTGCTCACCTAATCTCACCAATCCTCTCAGTCCCAAGTGTACAGGCTTATGCCACATCCAGCTGTCATTGTAGATAGGGTATTTCCAGGTTTCCTCAGACACCCTGAAGGAATTGTAAAGAATTTCCCTGTTTTTTGGTTTTGCTTTTGAAATTCCTTTTTAGAGTGGGTTTGAGCTGATTCTCGCTGCCATGTTTATGCCACGCTAGACACATTTGATTCCCTTATGCAGTCATATCTATACATCGGTTTTAAGATTCTTACTAGTCAGATATATTCCTCTGCGGGAAATATGGGGTTTTGAGTCTCTTTCACTGAGGAAGGTGTAGGTCTTGTCTATTCCAAAGTTGGTTTTTGGAACGGTCCCTGTGCTTATATCAAACTCTGGTTTTATGCATCACCCCACCTCTCCTGACCCTTTATGCAGGCATAAGAGTGTTTTCTAAATGGGAGACTCTGTTCTCTTTCCTAACTCAGTTCACGTGTAGCCATGTTTACAGGATCTTCATAAGTGATATCTTATGATAAGTTTCTTTTTCTGTGTGACATATTTCACTTAGAATCATTGTACCTGAATCCACTCACTTTGCTGCGACTGGTCTTATGACATTAATTTCATGGCTGAGGGATATTCCATCGTACGTAAGTACCACAATGTTTTGAACCATTTTTATATTTCCTGGGATATTTAAGGTGTACCCAAGTTGAGGTTCTTGTAGTCAGTGCATCCCGAAATTTGGAGGTGGCACTTTCATATTGATTTTCAGTTTTCCCAAGGTATATTCCCTAGACTGGAAGTGGCCTTGGCTCTGTAGCTCTGTTGTTTACTTGTTCTAGGGAACACAATGCACTCCTCCAGTGAGGCAGTTGGCAATTTACATCCCGCCCATCAGCATAAAAAGGCTCCCTGTTCTCCAGGGCCTGTATTGCCTTTCTGTTTTTTACACATTTTGTGGATGTCCCTTTTGAGCAGTGGGAACTGATACTTCTTTGTAGTGCAGATTTGCATTGCCAGCTTGCTTGCTTGGCCAAAAAGGGCGTATGCGTTTTCTCCTGAATATATTCAGGAGAAAACGCATACGCCCTTTTTGGCCAAGTGCACCATTGTCCAAGTTGTGCTCCTCTTCCTGTGCTTTACAGGCGATTCCAAGGTACCTCTTGAAATCTGTTTCCTGCTATTTTGCCTCGCTTTCAAGTCCGCCTCGTTGACTTCCCTCAACAGATTTTTGGACGATAGTTGTCCTTTATCACTCTGCCAGTTTGTGAATTGCTGTGCCCCTGAGCTCCATTTCTCAACTCGTTTTTTGTGAGCTGAACGCAAGTCCAAAATTTTGGATCATGTCCTATACTGGTTCCCGGTGGGTGGCTGAGACTTTGGTTAATTCTTCTTCCTGCCGGGAAATTAGAGTGACATGTGCCCGTCCAAATGCCTAACAGCTACTCTCTCATGGGTTCTCCCTCGTCCCTTCCATCCTCTGCCAAATTGGGAACCTGTGCAAACCAGGAGGTTAAAGGGCCTGTCTCTCCAAGTTGGGAGATTGATAGTAAGGCAGTTGGAAAGTCAAACTGGAGCACCAGGAGAGGGACTATTCGTTGAGTTTTAGAAACCTTTTGTATTCACAGTGTGTACATTCTCTAGGTTTCCTGTACATGTTATAGCTGTAGTAATATTCCCTTCAACCTGGAGAGTTGGGACCCATGGAATGGGGGCCATGCATTATTGCTTGAAAGGGTCTGCATTTGCTCACCCAATCTCACCAATCCTCTCAGGCCCAAGTGTCCAGACTTATGCCACATCCAGCTGTCATTGTAGATAGGGTCTTTCCAGGTTTCCTCAGACACCCTGAAGGAATTGTAAAGAATTTCCCTGTTTTTTGGTTTTGCTTTTGAAATTCCTTTTTAGAGTGGGTTTGAGCTGATTCTCGCTGCCATGTTTATGCCACTCTAGACACACTTGATTCCCTTATGCAGTCATATCTATACATCGGTTTTAAGATTCTTACTAGTCAGATATATTCCTCTGCGGGAAATATGGGGTTTTGAGTCTCTTTCACTGAGGAAGGTGTAGGTCTTGTCTATTCCAAAGTTGGTTTTTGGAACGGTCCCTGTGCTTATATCAAACTCTGGTTTTATGCATCACCCCACCTCTCCTGACCCTTTATGCAGGCATAAGAGTGTTTTCTAAATGGGAGACTCTGTTCTCTTTCCTAACTCAGTTCACGTGTAGCCATGTTTACAGGATCTTCATAAGTGATATCTTATGATAAGTTTCTTTTTCTGTGTGCCTTATTTCACTTAGAATCATCGTACCTGAATCCCCTTACTTTGCTGCTACTGGTCTTATGACATTGATTTCATGGCTGAGGGATATTCCATCGTACGTAAGTACCACAATGTTTTGAACCATTTTTATATTTCCTGGGATATTTAAGGTGTACCCAAGTTGAGGTTCTTGTAGTCAGTGCAGCCCTAAATTTGGAGGTGTCTCTTTCTTATTGATTTTCAGTTTTCCCAAGGTATATTCCCTAGACTGGAAGTGGCCTTGGCTCTGTAGCTCAGTTGTTTACTTGTTTTAGGGAACACAATGCACTCCTCCAGTGAGGCAGTTGGCAATTTACATCCCGCCCATCAGCATAACAAGGCTCCCTGTTCTCCAGGGCCTGTCTTGCCTTTCTTGTTTTTGCACATTTTGTGGATGTCCCTTTTGACCGGTGGGAAGTGATACTTCTTTGTAGTGCAGATTTGCATTGCCCGCTTGCTTGCTTGGCCAAAAAGGGCGTATGCGTTTTCTCCTGAATATATTCAGGAGAAAACGCATACGCCCTTTTTGGCCAAGTGCACCATTGTCCAAGTTGTGCCCCTCTTCCTGTGCTTTACAGGCGATTCCAAGGTACCTCTTGAAATCTGTTTCCTGCTATTTTGCCTCGCTTTCAATCCGCCTCGTTGACTTCCCTCAACAGATTTTTGGACGATAGTTGTCCTTTATCACTCTGCCAGTTTGTGAATTGCTGTGCCCCTGAGCTCCATTTCTCAACTCGTTTTTTGTGAGCTGAACGCAAGTCCAAAATTTTGGATCATGTCCTATACTGGTTCCCGGTGGGTGGCTGAGACTTTGGTTAATTCTTCTTCCTGCCGGGAAATTAGAGTGACATGTGCCCGTCCAAATGCCTAACAGCTACTCTCTCATGGGTTCTCCCTCGTCCCTTCCATCCTCTGCCAAATTGGGAACCTGTGCAAACCAGGAGGTTAAAGGGCCTGTCTCTCCAAGTTGGGAGATTTATAGTAAGGCAGTTGGAAAGTCAAACTGGAGCACCAGGAGAGGGACTATTCGTTGAGTTTTAGAAACCTTTTGTATTCACAGTGTGTACATTCTCTAGGTTTCCTGTACATGTTATAGCTGTAGTAATATTCCCTTCAACCTGGAGAGTTGGGACCCATGGAATGGGGGCCATGCATTATTGCTTGAAAGGGTCTGCATTTGCTCACCCAATCTCACCAATCCTCTCAGGCCCAAGTGTCCTGACTTATGCCACATCCAGCTGTCATTGTAGATAGGGTCTTTCCAGGTTTCCTCAGACACCCTGAAGGAATTGTAAAGAATTTCCCTGTTTTTTGGTTTTGCTTTTGAAATTCCTTTTTAGAGTGGGTTTGAGCTGATTCTCGCTGCCATGTTTATGCCACTCTAGACACACTTGATTCCCTTATGCAGTCATATCTATACATCGGTTTTAAGATTCTTACTAGTCAGATATATTCCTCTGCGGGAAATATGGGGTTTTGAGTCTCTTTCACTGAGGAAGGTGTAGGTCTTGTCTATTCCAAAGTTGGTTTTTGGAACGGTCCCTGTGCTTATATCAAACTCTGGTTTTATGCATCACCCCACCTCTCCTGACCCTTTATGCAGGCATAAGAGTGTTTTCTAAATGGGAGACTCTGTTCTCTTTCCTAACTCAGTTCACGTGTAGCCATGTTTACAGGATCTTCATAAGTGATATCTTATGATAAGTTTCTTTTTCTGTGTGCCTTATTTCACTTAGAATCATCGTACCTGAATCCCCTTACTTTGCTGCTACTGGTCTTATGACATTGATTTCATGGCTGAGGGATATTCCATCGTACGTAAGTACCACAATGTTTTGAACCATTTTTATATTTCCTGGGATATTTAAGGTGTACCCAAGTTGAGGTTCTTGTAGTCAGTGCAGCCCTAAATTTGGAGGTGTCTCTTTCTTATTGATTTTCAGTTTTCCCAAGGTATATTCCCTAGACTGGAAGTGGCCTTGGCTCTGTAGCTCTGTTGTTTACTTGTTTTAGGGAACACAATGCACTCCTCCAGTGAGGCAGTTGGCAATTTACATCCCGCCCATCAGCATAACAAGGCTCCCTGTTCTCCAGGGCCTGTCTTGCCTTTCTGGTTTTTGCACATTTTGTGGATGTCCCTTTTGACCGGTGGGAAGTGATACTTCTTTGTAGTGCAGATTTGCATTGCCCGCTTGCTTGCTTGGCCAAAAAGGGCGTATGCGTTTTCTCCTGAATATATTCAGGAGAAAACGCATACGCCCTTTTTGGCCAAGTGCACCATTGTCCAAGTTGTGCCCCTCTTCCTGTGCTTTACAGGCGATTCCAAGGTACCTCTTGAAATCTGTTTCCTGCTATTTTGCCTCGCTTTCAATCCGCCTCGTTGACTTCCCTCAACAGATTTTTGGACGATAGTTGTCCTTTATCACTCTGCCAGTTTGTGAATTGCTGTGCCCCTGAGCTCCATTTCTCAACTCGTTTTTTGTGAGCTGAACGCAAGTCCAAAATTTTGGATCATGTCCTATACTGGTTCCCGGTGGGTGGCTGAGACTTTGGTTAATTCTTCTTCCTGCCGGGAAATTAGAGTGACATTTGCCCGTCCAAATGCCTAACAGCTACTCTCTCATGGGTTCTCCCTCGTCCCTTCCATCCTCTACCAAATTGGGAACCTGTGCAAACCAGGAGGTTAAAGGGCATGTCTCTCCAAGTTGGGAGATTGATAGTAAGGCAGTTGGAAAGTCCAAATGGAGCACCAGGAAAGGGACTATTCGTTGAGTTTTAGAAACCTTTCGTATTCACAGTGTGTACATTCTCTAGGTTTCCTGTACATGTTATAGCTGTAGTAATATTCCCTTCAACCTGGAGAGTTGGGACCCATGGAATGGGGGCCATGCATTATTGCTTGAAAGGGTCTGCATTTGCTCACCTAATCTCACCAATCCTCTCAGTCCCAAGTGTACAGGCTTATGCCACATCCAGCTGTCATTGTAGATAGGGTATTTCCAGGTTTCCTCAGACACCCTGAAGGAATTGTAAAGAATTTCCCTGTTTTTTGGTTTTGCTTTTGAAATTCCTTTTTAGAGTGGGTTTGAGCTGATTCTCGCTGCCATGTTTATGCCACGCTAGACACACTTGATTCCCTTATGCAGTCATATCTATACATCGGTTTTAAGATTCTTACTAGTCAGATATATTCCTCTGCGGGAAATATGGGGTTTTGAGTCTCTTTCACTGAGGAAGGTGTAGGTCTTGTCTATTCCAAAGTTGGTTTTTGGAACGGTCCCTGTGCTTATATCAAACTCTGGTTTTATGCATCACCCCACCTCTCCTGACCCTTTATGCAGGCATAAGAGTGTTTTCTAAATGGGAGACTCTGTTCTCTTTCCTAACTCAGTTCACGTGTAGCCATGTTTACAGGATCTTCATAAGTGATATCTTATGATAAGTTTCTTTTTCTGTGTGCCTTATTTCACTTAGAATCATCGTACCTGAATCCCCTTACTTTGCTGCTACTGGTCTTATGACATTGATTTCATGGCTGAGGGATATTCCATCGTACGTAAGTACCACAATGTTTTGAACCATTTTTATATTTCCTGGGATATTTAAGGTGTACCCAAGTTGAGGTTCTTGTAGTCAGTGCAGCCCTAAATTTGGAGGTGTCTCTTTCTTATTGATTTTCAGTTTTCCCAAGGTATATTCCCTAGACTGGAAGTGGCCTTGGCTCTGTAGCTCTGTTGTTTACTTGTTTTAGGGAACACAATGCACTCCTCCAGTGAGGCAGTTGGCAATTTACATCCCGCCCATCAGCATAACAAGGCTCCCTGTTCTCCAGGGCCTGTCTTGCCTTTCTGGATTTTGCACATTTTGTGGATGTCCCTTTTGACCGGTGGGAAGTGATACTTCTTTGTAGTGCAGATTTGCATTGCCCGCTTGCTTGCTTGGCCAAAAAGGGCGTATGCGTTTTCTCCTGAATATATTCAGGAGAAAACGCATACGCCCTTTTTGGCCAAGTGCACCATTGTCCAAGTTGTGCCCCTCTTCCTGTGCTTTACAGGCGATTCCAAGGTACCTCTTGAAATCTGTTTCCTGCTATTTTGCCTCGCTTTCAATCCGCCTCGTTGACTTCCCTCAACAGATTTTTGGACGATAGTTGTCCTTTATCACTCTGCCAGTTTGTGAATTGCTGTGCCCCTGAGCTCCATTTCTCAACTCGTCATTTGTGAGCTGAACGCAAGTCCAAAATTTTGGATCATGTCCTATACTGGTTCCCGGTGGGTGGCTGAGACTTTGGTTAATTCTTCTTCCTGCCGGGAAATTAGAGTGACATGTGCCCGTCCAAATGCCTAACAGCTACTCTCTCATGGGTTCTCCCTCGTCCCTTCCATCCTCTGCCAAATTGGGAACCTGTGCAAACCAGGAGGTTAAAGGGCATGTCTCTCCAAGTTGGGAGATTGATAGTAAGGCAGTTGGAAAGTCCAACTGGAGCACCAGGAAAGGGACTATTCGTTGAGTTTTAGAAACCTTTCGTATTCACAGTGTGTACATTCTCTAGGTTTCCTGTACATGTTATAGCTGTAGTAATATTCCCTTCAACCTGGAGAGTTGGGACCCATGGAATGGGGGCCATGCATTATTGCTTGAAAGGGTCTGCATTTGCTCACCTAATCTCACCAATCCTCTCAGTCCCAAGTGTACAGGCTTATGCCACATCCAGCTGTCATTGTAGATAGGGTATTTCCAGGTTTCCTCAGACACCCTGAAGGAATTGTAAAGAATTTCCCTGTTTTTTGGTTTTGCTTTTGAAATTCCTTTTTAGAGTGGGTTTGAGCTGATTCTCGCTGCCATGTTTATGCCACTCTAGACACACTTGATTCCCTTATGGAGTCATATCAATACATAGGTTTTAAGATTCTTACTAGTCAGATATATTCCTCTGCGGGAAATATGGGGTTTTGAGTCTCTTTCACTGAGGAAGGTGTAGGTCTTGTCTATTCCAAAGTTGGTTTTTGGAACGGTCCCTGTGCTTATATCAAACTCTGGTTTTATGCATCACCCCACCTCTCCTTCCCCTTTATGCAGGCATAAGAGTGTTTTCTAAATGTGAGACTCTGTTCTCTTTCCTAACTCAGTTCACGTGTAGCCATGTTTACAGGATCTTCATAAGTGATATCTTATGATAAGTTTCTTTTTCTTTGTGACATATTTCACTTAGAATCATTGTACCTGAATCCACTCACTTTGCTGCGACTGGTCTTATGACATTAATTTCATGGCTGAGGGATATTCCATCGTACGTAAGTACCACAATGTTTTGAACCATTTTTATATTTCCTGGGATATTTAAGGTGTACCCAAGTTGAGGTTCTTGTAGTCAGTGCATCCCGAAATTTGGAGGTGGCTCTTTCATATTGATTTTCAGTTTGCCCAAGGTATATTCCCTAGACTGGAAGTGGCCTTGGCTCTGTAGCTCTGTTGTTTACTTGTTTTAGGGAACACAATGCACTCCTCCAGTGAGG
This sequence comes from Mesoplodon densirostris, assembly GCF_025265405.1. NCBI lineage: Eukaryota > Metazoa > Chordata > Mammalia > Artiodactyla > Ziphiidae > Mesoplodon > Mesoplodon densirostris. Next base: position 6,048,399 of record NW_026778195.1, on the reverse strand, counting down.
CAGTTGGCAATTTACATCCCGCCCATCAGCATAACAAGGCTCCCTCTTCTCCAGGGCCTGTATTGCCTTTCTGTTTTTTACACATTTTGTGGATGTCCCTTTTGAGCAGTGGGAACTGATACTTCTTTGTAGTGCAGATTTGCATTGCCCGCTTGCTTGCTTGGCCAAAAAGGGCGTATGCGTTTTCTCCTGAATATATTCAGGAGAAAACGCATACGCCCTTTTTGGCCAAGTGCACCATTGTCCAAGTTGTGCTCCTCTTCCTGTGCTTTACAGGCGATTCCAAGGTACCTCTTGAAATCTGTTTCCTGCTATTTTGCCTCGCTTTCAAGTCCGCCTCCTTGACTTCCCTCAACAGATTTTTGGACGATAGTTGTCCTTTATCACTCTGCCAGTTTGTGAATTGCTGTGCCCCTGAGCTCCATTTCTCAACTCGTTTTTTGTGAGCTGAACGCAAGTCCAAAATTTTGGATCATGTCCTATACTGGTTCCCGGTGGGTGGCTGAGACTTTGGTTAATTCTTCTTCCTGCCGGGAAATTAGAGTGACATGTGCCCGTCCAAATGCCTAACAGCTACTCTCTCATGGGTTCTCCCTCGTCCCTTCCATCCTCTGCCAAATTGGGAACCTGTGCAAACCAGGAGGTTAAAGGGCCTGTCTCTCCAAGTTGGGAGATTTATAGTAAGGCAGTTGGAAAGTCAAACTGGAGCACCAGGAGAGGGACTATTCGTTGAGTTTTAGAAACCTTTTGTATTCACAGTGTGTACATTCTCTAGGTTTCCTGTACATGTTATAGCTGTAGTAATATTCCCTTCAACCTGGAGAGTTGGGACCCATGGAATGGGGGCCATGCATTATTGCTTGAAAGGGTCTGCATTTGCTCACCCAATCTCACCAATCCTCTCAGTCCCAAGTGTACAGGCTTATGCCACATCCAGCTGTCATTGTAGATAGGGCCTTTCCAGGTTTCCTCAGACACCCTGAAGGAATTGTAAAGAATTTCCCTGTTTTTTGGTTTTGCTTTTGAAATTCCTTTTTAGAGTGGGTTTGAGCTGATTCTCGCTGCCATGTTTATGCCACTCTAGACACACTTGATTCCCTTATGCAGTCATATCTATACATCGGTTTTAAGATTCTTACTAGTCAGATATATTCCTCTGCGGGAAATATGGGGTTTTGAGTCTCTTTCACTGAGGAAGGTGTAGGTCTTGTCTATTCCAAAGTTGGTTTTTGGAACGGTCCCTGTGCTTATATCAAACTCTGGTTTTATGCATCACCCCACCTCTCCTGACCCTTTATGCAGGCATAAGAGTGTTTTCTAAATGGGAGACTCTGTTCTCTTTCCTAACTCAGTTCACGTGTAGCCATGTTTACAGGATCTTCATAAGTGATATCTTATGATAAGTTTCTTTTTCTGTGTGCCTTATTTCACTTAGAATCATCGTACCTGAATCCCCTTACTTTGCTGCTACTGGTCTTATGACATTGATTTCATGGCTGAGGGATATTCCATCGTATGTAAGTACCACAATGTTTTGAACCATTTTTATATTTCCTTGGATATTTAAGGTGTACCCAAGTTGAGGTTCTTGTAGTCAGTGCAGCCCTAAATTTGGAGGTGTCTCTTTCTTATTGATTTTCAGTTTTCCCAAGGTATATTCCCTAGACTGGAAGTGGCCTTGGCTCTGTAGCTCTGTTGTTTACTTGTTTTAGGGAACACAATGCACTCCTCCAGTGAGGCAGTTGGCAATTTACATCCCGCCCATCAGCATAACAAGGCTCCCTGTTCTCCAGGGCCTGTCTTGCCTTTCTGGTTTTTGCACATTTTGTGGATGTCCCTTTTGACCGGTGGGAAGTGATACTTCTTTGTAGTGCAGATTTGCATTGCCCGCTTGCTTGCTTGGCCAAAAAGGGCGTATGCGTTTTCTCCTGAATATATTCAGGAGAAAACGCATACGCCCTTTTTGGCCAAGTGCACCATTGTCCAAGTTGTGCCCCTCTTCCTGTGCTTTACAGGCGATTCCAAGGTACCTCTTGAAATCTGTTTCCTGCTATTTTGCCTCGCTTTCAATCCGCCTCGTTGACTTCCCTCAACAGATTTTTGGACGATAGTTGTCCTTTATCACTCTGCCAGTTTGTGAATTGCTGTGCCCCTGAGCTCCATTTCTCAACTCGTCATTTGTGAGCTGAACGCAAGTCCAAAATTTTGGATCATGTCCTATACTGGTTCCCGGTGGGTGGCTGAGACTTTGGTTAATTCTTCTTCCTGCCGGGAAATTAGAGTGACATGTGCCCGTCCAAATGCCTAACAGCTACTCTCTCATGGGTTCTCCCTCGTCCCTTCCATCCTCTGCCAAATTGGGAACCTGTGCAAACCAGGAGGTTAAAGGGCATGTCTCTCCAAGTTGGGAGATTGATAGTAAGGCAGTTGGAAAGTCCAACTGGAGCACCAGGAAAGGGACTATTCGTTGAGTTTTAGAAACCTTTCGTATTCACAGTGTGTACATTCTCTAGGTTTCCTGTACATGTTATAGCTGTAGTAATATTCCCTTCAACCTGGAGAGTTGGGACCCATGGAATGGGGGCCATGCATTATTGCTTGAAAGGGTCTGCATTTGCTCACCTAATCTCACCAATCCTCTCAGTCCCAAGTGTACAGGCTTATGCCACATCCAGCTGTCATTGTAGATAGGGTATTTCCAGGTTTCCTCAGACACCCTGAAGGAATTGTAAAGAATTTCCCTGTTTTTTGGTTTTGCTTTTGAAATTCCTTTTTAGAGTGGGTTTGAGCTGATTCTCGCTGCCATGTTTATGCCACTCTAGACACACTTGATTCCCTTATGGAGTCATATCAATACATAGGTTTTAAGATTCTTACTAGTCAGATATATTCCTCTGCGGGAAATATGGGGTTTTGAGTCTCTTTCACTGAGGAAGGTGTAGGTCTTGTCTATTCCAAAGTTGGTTTTTGGAACGGTCCCTGTGCTTATATCAAACTCTGGTTTTATGCATCACCCCACCTCTCCTTCCCCTTTATGCAGGCATAAGAGTGTTTTCTAAATGTGAGACTCTGTTCTCTTTCCTAACTCAGTTCACGTGTAGCCATGTTTACAGGATCTTCATAAGTGATATCTTATGATAAGTTTCTTTTTCTTTGTGACATATTTCACTTAGAATCATTGTACCTGAATCCACTCACTTTGCTGCGACTGGTCTTATGACATTAATTTCATGGCTGAGGGATATTCCATCGTACGTAAGTACCACAATGTTTTGAACCATTTTTATATTTCCTGGGATATTTAAGGTGTACCCAAGTTGAGGTTCTTGTAGTCAGTGCATCCCGAAATTTGGAGGTGGCTCTTTCATATTGATTTTCAGTTTGCCCAAGGTATATTCCCTAGACTGGAAGTGGCCTTGGCTCTGTAGCTCTGTTGTTTACTTGTTTTAGGGAACACAATGCACTCCTCCAGTGAGGCAGTTGGCAATTTACATCCCGCCCATCAGCATAACAAGGCTCCCTCTTCTCCAGGGCCTGTATTGCCTTTCTGTTTTTTACACATTTTGTGGATGTCCCTTTTGAGCAGTGGGAACTGATACTTCTTTGTAGTGCAGATTTGCATTGCCCGCTTGCTTGCTTGGCCAAAAAGGGCGTATGCGTTTTCTCCTGAATATATTCAGGAGAAAACGCATACGCCCTTTTTGGCCAAGTGCACCATTGTCCAAGTTGTGCTCCTCTTCCTGTGCTTTACAGGCGATTCCAAGGTACCTCTTGAAATCTGTTTCCTGCTATTTTGCCTCGCTTTCAAGTCCGCCTCCTTGACTTCCCTCAACAGATTTTTGGACGATAGTTGTCCTTTATCACTCTGCCAGTTTGTGAATTGCTGTGCCCCTGAGCTCCATTTCTCAACTCGTTTTTTGTGAGCTGAACGCAAGTCCAAAATTTTGGATCATGTCCTATACTGGTTCCCGGTGGGTGGCTGAGACTTTGGTTAATTCTTCTTCCTGCCGGGAAATTAGAGTGACATGTGCCCGTCCAAATGCCTAACAGCTACTCTCTCATGGGTTCTCCCTCGTCCCTTCCATCCTCTGCCAAATTGGGAACCTGTGCAAACCAGGAGGTTAAAGGGCCTGTCTCTCCAAGTTTGGAGATTTATAGTAAGGCAGTTGGAAAGTCAAACTGGAGCACCAGGAGAGGGACTATTCGTTGAGTTTTAGAAACCTTTTGTATTCACAGTGTGTACATTCTCTAGGTTTCCTGTACATGTTATAGCTGTAGTAATATTCCCTTCAACCTGGAGAGTTGGGACCCATGGAATGGGGGCCATGCATTATTGCTTGAAAGGGTCTGCATTTGCTCACCCAATCTCACCAATCCTCTCAGTCCCAAGTGTACAGGCTTATGCCACATCCAGCTGTCATTGTAGATAGGGCCTTTCCAGGTTTCCTCAGACACCCTGAAGGAATTGTAAAGAATTTCCCTGTTTTTTGGTTTTGCTTTTGAAATTCCTTTTTAGAGTGGGTTTGAGCTGATTCTCGCTGCCATGTTTATGCCACTCTAGACACACTTGATTCCCTTATGCAGTCATATCTATACATCGGTTTTAAGATTCTTACTAGTCAGATATATTCCTCTGCGGGAAATATGGGGTTTTGAGTCTCTTTCACTGAGGAAGGTGTAGGTCTTGTCTATTCCAAAGTTGGTTTTTGGAACGGTCCCTGTGCTTATATCAAACTCTGGTTTTATGCATCACCCCACCTCTCCTGACCCTTTATGCAGGCATAAGAGTGTTTTCTAAATGGGAGACTCTGTTCTCTTTCCTAACTCAGTTCACGTGTAGCCATGTTTACAGGATCTTCATAAGTGATATCTTATGATAAGTTTCTTTTTCTGTGTGCCTTATTTCACTTAGAATCATCGTACCTGAATCCCCTTACTTTGCTGCTACTGGTCTTATGACATTGATTTCATGGCTGAGGGATATTCCATCGTATGTAAGTACCACAATGTTTTGAACCATTTTTATATTTCCTTGGATATTTAAGGTGTACCCAAGTTGAGGTTCTTGTAGTCAGTGCAGCCCTAAATTTGGAGGTGTCTCTTTCTTATTGATTTTCAGTTTTCCCAAGGTATATTCCCTAGACTGGAAGTGGCCTTGGCTCTGTAGCTCTGTTGTTTACTTGTTTTAGGGAACACAATGCACTCCTCCAGTGAGGCAGTTGGCAATTTACATCCCGCCCATCAGCATAACAAGGCTCCCTGTTCTCCAGGGCCTGTCTTGCCTTTCTGGTTTTTGCACATTTTGTGGATGTCCCTTTTGACCGGTGGGAAGTGATACTTCTTTGTAGTGCAGATTTGCATTGCCCGCTTGCTTGCTTGGCCAAAAAGGGCGTATGCGTTTTCTCCTGAATATATTCAGGAGAAAACGCATACGCCCTTTTTGGCCAAGTGCACCATTGTCCAAGTTGTGCCCCTCTTCCTGTGCTTTACAGGCGATTCCAAGGTACCTCTTGGAATCTGTTTCCTGCTATTTTGCCTCGCTTTCAAGTCCGCCTCGTTGACTTCCCTCAACAGATTTTTGGACGATAGTTGTCCTTTATCACTCTGCCAGTTTGTGAATTGCTGTGCCCCTGAGCTCCATTTCTCAACTCGTTTTTTGTGAGCTGAACGCAAGTCCAAAATTTTGGATCATGTCCTATACTGGTTCCCGGTGGGTGGCTGAGACTTTGGTTAATTCTTCTTCCTGCCGGGAAATTAGAGTGACATGTGCCCGTCCAAATGCCTAACAGCTACTCTCTCATGGGTTCTCCCTCGTCCCTTCCATCCTCTGCCAAATTGGGAACCTGTGCAAACCAGGAGGTTAAAGGGCCTGTCTCTCCAAGTTGGGAGATTGATAGTAAGGCAGTTGGAAAGTCAAACTGGAGCACCAGGAAAGGGACTATTCGTTGAGTTTTAGAAACCTTTCATTTTCAGAGTGTGTACATTCTCTAGGTTTCCTGTACATGTTATAGCTGTAGTAATATTCCCTTCAACCTGGAGAGTTGGGACCCATGGAATGGGGGCCATGCATTATTGCTTGAAAGGGTCTGCATTTGCTCACCTAATCTCACCAATCCTCTCAGTCCCAAGTGTACAGGCTTATGCCACATCCAGCTGTCATTGTAGATAGGGTATTTCCAGGTTTCCTCAGACACCCTGAAGGAATTGTAAAGAATTTCCCTGTTTTTTGGTTTTGCTTTTGAAATTCCTTTTTAGAGTGGGTTTGAGCTGATTCTCGCTGCCATGTTTATGCCACTCTAGACACACTTGATTTCCTTATGGAGTCATATCAATACATAGGTTTTAAGATTCTTACTAGTCAGATATATTCCTCTGCGGGAAATATGGGTTTTTGAGTCTCTTTCACTGAGGAAGGTGTAGGTCTTGTCTATTCCAAAGTTGGTTTTTGGAACCGTCCCTGTGCTTATATCAAACTCTGGTTTTATGCATCACCCCACCTCTCCTTCCCCTTTATGCAGGCATAAGAGTGTTTTCCAAATGTGAGAATCTTTTCTCTTTCCTAACTCAGTTCACGTGTAGCCATGTTTACAGGATCTTCATAAGTGATATCTTATGATAAGTTTCTTTTTCTGTGTGACTTATTTCACTTAGAATCATCGTACCTGAATCCACTCACTTTGCTGCTACTGGTCTTATGACATTGATTTCATGGCTGAGGGATATTCCATCGTACGTAAGTACCACAATGTTTTGAACCATTTTTATATTTCCTGGGATATTTAAGGTGTACCCAAGTTGAGGTTCTTGTAGTCAGTGCAGCCCTAAATTTGGAGGTGGCTCTTTCTTATTGATTTTCAGTTTTCCCAAGGTATATTCCCTAGACTGGAAGTGGCCTTGGCTCTGTAGCTCTGTTGTTTATTGTTTTAGGGAACACAATGCACTCCTCCAGTGAGGCAGTTGGCAATTTACATCCCGCCCATCAGCATAACAAGGCTCCCTGTTCTCCAGGGCCTGTCTTGCCTTTCTGGTTTTTACACATTTTGTGGATGTCCCTTTTGACTGGTGGGAAATGATACTTCTTTGTAGTGCAGATTTGCATTGCCCGCTTGCTTGCTTGGCCAAAAAGGGCGTATGCGTTTTCTCCTGAATATATTCAGGAGAAAACGCATACGCCCTTTTTGGCCAAGTGCACCATTGTCCAAGTTGTGCCCCTCTTCCTGTGCTTTACAGGCGATTCCAAGGTACCTCTTGAAATCTGTTTCCTGCTATTTTGCCTCGCTTTCAAGTCCGCCTCCTTGACTTCCCTCAACAGATTTTTGGACGATAGTTGTCCTTTATCACTCTGCCAGTTTGTGAATTGCTGTGCCCCTGAGCTCCATTTCTCAACTCGTTTTTTGTGAGCTGAACGCAAGTCCAAAATTTTGGATCATGTCCTATACTGGTTCCCAGTGGGTGGCTGAGACTTTGGTTAATTCTTCTTCCTGCCGGTAAATTAGAGTGACATGTGCCCGTCCAAATGCCTAACAGCTACTCTCTCATGGGTTCTCCCTCGTCCCTTCCATCCTCTGCCAAATTGGGAACCTGTGCAAACCAGGAGGTTAAAGGGCATGTCTCTCCAAGTTGCGAGATTGATAGTAATGCAGTTGGAAAGTCAAACTGGAGCACCAGGAGAGGGACTATTCGTTGAGTTTTAGAAACCTTTTGTATTCACAGTGTGTACATTCTCTAGGTTTCCTGTACATGTTATAGCTGTAGTAATATTCCCTTCAACCTGGAGAGTTGGGACCCATGGAATGGGGGCATGCATTATTGCTTGAAAGGGTCTGCATTTGCTCACCCAATCTCACCAATCCTCTCAGTCCCAAGTGTCCAGCCTTATGCCACATCCAGCTGTCATTGTAGATAGGGTCTTTCCAGGTTTCCTCAGACACCCTGAAGGAATTGTAAAGAATTTCACTGTTTTTTGGTTTTGCTTTTGAAATTCCTTTTTAGAGTGGGTTTGAGCTGATTCTCGCTGCCATGTTTATGCCACTCTAGACACACTTGATTCCCTTATGCAGTCATATCTATACATCGGTTTTAAAATTCTTACTAGTCAGATATATTCCTCTGCGGGAAATATAGGGTTTTGAGTCTCTTTCACTGAGGAAGGTGTAGGTCTTGTCTATTCCAAAGTTGGTTTTTGGAACGGTCCCTGTGCTTATATCAAACTCTGGTTTTATGCATCACCCCACCTCTCCATCCCCTTTATGCAGGCATAAGAGTGTTTTCTAAATGGGAGACTCTGTTCTCTTTCCTAACTCAGTTCACATGTAGCCATGTTTACAGGATCTTCATAAGTGATATCTTATGATAAGTTTCTTTTTCTGTGTGACTTATTTCACTTAGAATCATCGTACCTGAATCCACTCACTTTGCTGCTACTGGTCTTATGACATTGATTTCATGGCTGAGGAATATTCCATCGTACGTAAGTACCACAATGTTTTGAACCATTTTTATATTTCCTGGTATATTTAAGGTGTACGCAAGTTGAGGTTCTTGTAGCCAGTGCAGCCCTAAATTTGGAGGTGGCTCTTTCTTATTGATTTTCAGTTTTCCAAAGGTATATTCCCTAGACTGGAAGTGGCCTTGGCTCTGTAGCTCTGTTGTTTACTTGTTTTAGGGAACACAATGCACTCCTCCAGTGAGGCAGTTGGCAATTTACATGCCGCCCATCAGCATAACAAGGCTCCCTGTTTTTGAGGGCCTGTCTTGCCTTTCTGGTTTTTACACATTTTGTGGATGTCCCTTTTGACCGGTGGGAAATGATACTTTTTTGTAGTGCAGATTTGCATTGCCCGCTTGCTTGCTTGGCCAAAAAGGGCGTATGCGTTTTCTCCTGAATATATTCAGGAGAAAACGCATACGCCCTTTTTGGCCAAGTGCACCATTGTCCAAGTTGTGCCCCTCTTCCTGTGCTTTACAGGCGATTCCAAGGTACCTCTTGAAATCTGTTTCCTGCTATTTTGCCTCGCTTTCAAGTCCGCCTCATTGACTTCCCTCAACAGATTTTTGGACGATAGTTGTCCTTTATCACTCTGCCAGTTTGTGAATTGCTGTGCCCCTGAGCTCCATTTCTCAACTCGTTTTTTGTGAGCTGAACGCAAGTCCAAAATTTTGGATCATGTCCTATACTGGTTCCCCGTGGGTGCCTGAGACTTTGGTTAATTCTTCCTCCTGCCGGGAAATTAGAGTGACATGTGCCCGTCCAAATGCCTAACAGCTACTCTCTCATGGGTTCTCCCTCGTCCCTTCCATCCTCTGCCAAATTGGGAACCTGTGCAAACCAGGAGGTTAAAGGGCCTGTCTCTCCAAGTTGGGAGATTGATAGTAAGGCAGTTGCAAAGTCAAACTGGAGCACCAGGAGAGGGACTATTCGTTGAGTTTTAGAAACCTTTCGTATTCACAGTGTGTACATTCTCTAGGTTTCCTGTACATGTTATAGCTGTAGTAATATTCCCTTCAACCTGGAGAGTTGGGACCCATGGAATGGGGGCCATGCATTATTGCTTGAAAGGGTCTGCATTTGCTCACCCAATCTCACCAATCCTCTCAGTCCCAAGTGTCCAGCCTTATGCCACATCCAGCTGTCATTGTAGAAAGGGTCTTTCCAGGTTTCCTCAGACACCCTGAAGGAATTGTAAAGAATTTCCCTGTTTTTTGGTTTTCCTTTTGAAATTCCTTTTTAGAGTGGGCTTGAGCTGATTCTCGCTGCCATGTTTATGCCACTCTAGACACACTTGATTCCCTTATGGAGTCATATCAATACATAGGTTTTAAGATTCTTACTAGTCAGATATATTCCTCTGTGGGAAATATGGGGTTTTGAGTCTCTTTCACTGTGGAAGGTGTAGGTCTTGTCTATTCCAAAGTTGGTTTTTGGAACGGTCCCTGTGCTTATATCAAACTCTGGTTTTATGCATCACCCCACCTCTCCTTCCCCTTTATGCAGGCATAAGAGTGTTTTCTAAATGTGAGACTCTGTTCTCTTTCCTAACTCAGTTCACGTGTAGCCATGTTTACAGGATCTTCATAAGTGATATCTTATGATAAGTTTCTTTTTCTGTGTGACATATTTCACTTAGAATCATCGTACCTGAATCCACTCACTTTGCTGCGACTGGTCTTATGACATTAATTTCATGGCTGAGGGATATTCCATCGTACGTAAGTACCACAATGTTTTGAACCATTTTTATATTTCCTGGGAAATTTAAGGTGTACCCAAGTTGAGGTGCTTGTAGTCAGTGCAGCCCGAAAATTGGAGGTGGCTCTTTCATATTGATTTTCAGTTTTCCCAAGGTATATTCCCTAGACTGGAAGTGGCCTTGGCTCTGTAGCTCTGTTGTTTACTTGTTTTAGGGAACACAATGCACTCCTCCAGTGAGGCAGTTGGCAATTTACATCCCGCCCATCAGCATAACAAGGCTCCCTGTTCTCCAGGGCCTGTATTGCCTTTCGGTATTTTACACATTTTGTGGATGTCCCTTTTGAGCAGTGGGAACTGATACTTCTTTGTAGTGCAGATTTGCATTGCCCGCTTGCTTGCTTGGCCAAAAAGGGTGTATGCTTTTTCTCCTGAATATATTCAGGAGAAAACGCATACACCCTTCCAGGCCAAGTGCACCATTGTCCAAGTTGTGCCCCTCTTCCTGTGCTTTACAGGCGATTCCAAGGTACCTCTTGAAATCTGTTTCCTGCTATTTTGCCTCGCTTTCAAGTCCGCCTCGTTGACTTCCCTCAACAGATTTTTGGACGATAGTTGTCCTTTATCACTCTGCCAGTTTGTGAATTGCTGTGCCCCTGAGCTCCATTTCTCAACTCGTTTTTTGTGAGCTGAACGCAAGTCCAAAATTTTGGATCATGTCCTATACTGGTTCCCGGTGGGTGCCTGAGACTTTGGTTAATTCTTCTTCCTGCCGGGAAATTAGAGTGACATGTGCCCGTCCAAATGCCTAACAGCTACTCTCTCATGGGTTCTCCCTCGTCCCTTCCATCCTCTGCCAAATTGGGAACCTGTGCAAACCAGGAGGTTAAAGGGCCTGTCTCTCCAAGTTGGGAGATTTATAGTAAGGCAGTTGGAAAGTCAAACTGGAGCACCAGGAGAGGGACTATTCGTTGAGTTTTAGAAACCTTTTGTATTCACAGTGTGTACATTCTCTAGGTTTCCTGTACATGTTATAGCTGTAGTAATATTCCCTTCAACCTGGAGAGTTGGGACCCATGGAATGGGGGCCATGCATTATTGCTTGAAAGGGTCTGCATTTGCTCACCCAATCTCACCAATCCTCTCAGGCCCAAGTGTACAGGCTTATGCCACATCCAGCTGTCATTGTAGATAGGGTATTTCCAGGTTTCCTCAGACACCCTGAAGGAATTGTAAAGAATTTCCCTGTTTTTTGGTTTTGCTTTTGAAATTCCTTTTTAGAGTGGGTTTGAGCTGATTCTCGCTGCCATGTTTATGCCACGCTAGACACACTTGATTCCCTTATGCAGTCATATCTATACATCGGTTTTAAGATTCTTACTAGTCAGATATATTCCTCTGCGGGAAATATGGGGTTTTGAGTCTCTTTCACTGAGGAAGGTGTAGGTCTTGTCTATTCCAAAGTTGGTTTTTGGAACGGTCCCTGTGCTTATATCAAACTCTGGTTTTATGCATCACCCCACCTCTCCTTCCCCTTTATGCAGGCATAAGAGTGTTTTCTAAATGGGAGACTCTGTTCTCTTTCCTAACTCAGTTCACGTGTAGCCATGTTTACAGGATCTTCATAAGTGATATCTTATGATAAGTTTCTTTTTCTGTGTGCCTTATTTCACTTAGAATCATCGTACCTGAATCCCCTTACTTTGCTGCTACTGGTCTTATGACATTGATTTCATGGCTGAGGGATATTCCATCGTACGTAAGTACCACAATGTTTTGAACCATTTTTATATTTCCTGGGATATTTAAGGTGTACCCAAGTTGAGGTTCTTGTAGTCAGTGCAGCCCGAAATTTGGAGGTGGCTCTTTCATATTGATTTTCAGTTTTCCCAAGGTATATTCCCTAGACTGGAAGTGGCCTTGGCTCTGTAGCTCTGTTGTTTACTTGTTTTAGGGAACACAATGCACTCCTCCAGTGAGGCAGTTGGCAATTTACATCCCGCCCATCAGCATAACAAGGCTCCCTGTTCTCCAGGGCCTGTATTGCCTTTCTGTTTTTTACACATTTTGTGGATGTCCCTTTTGAGCAGTGGGAACTGATACTTCTTTGTAGTGCAGATTTGCATTGCCCGCTTGCTTGCTTGGCCAAAAAGTGCGTATGCGTTTTCTCCTGAATATATTCAGGAGAAAACGCATACGCCCTTTTTGGCGATGTGCACCATTGTCCAAGTTGTGCTCCTCTTCCTGTGCTTTACAGGCGATTCCAAGGTACCTCTTGAAATCTGTTTCCTGCTATTTTGCCTCGCTTTCAAGTCCGCCTCGTTGACTTCCCTCAACAGATTTTTGGACGATAGTTGTCCTTTATCACTCTGCCAGTTTGTGAATTGCTGTGCCCTTGAGCTCCATTTCTCAACTCGTTTTTTGTGAGCTGAACGCAAGTCCAAAATTTTGGATCATGTCCTATACTGGTTCCCGGTGGGTGGCTGAGACTTTGGTTAATTCTTCTTCCTGCCGGGAAATTAGAGTGACATGTGCCCGTCCAAATGCCTAACAGCTACTCTCTCATGGGTTCTCCCTCGTCCCTTCCATCCTCTGCCAAATTGGGAACCTGTGCAAACCAGGAGGTTAAAGGGCCTGTCTCTCCAAGTTGGGAGATTGATAGTAAGGCAGTTGGAAAGTCAAACTGGAGCACCAGGAGAGGGACTATTCGTTGAGTTTTAGAAACCTTTCGTATTCACAGTGTGTACATTCTCTAGGTTTCCTGTACATGTTATAGCTGTAGTAATATTCCCTTCAACCTGGAGAGTTGGGACCCATGGAATGGGGGCCATGCATTATTGCTTGAAAGGGTCTGCATTTGCTCACCCAATCTCACCAATCCTCTCAGTCCCAAGTGTCCAGCCTTATGCCACATCCAGCTGTCATTGTAGATAGGGTCTTTCCAGGTTTCCTCAGACACCCTGAAGGAATTGTAAAGAATTTCCCTGTTTTTTGGTTTTCCTTTTGAAATTCCTTTTTAGAGTGGGTTTGAGCTGATTCTCGCTGCCATGTTTATGCCACTCTAGACACACTTGATTCCCTTATGGAGTCATATCAATGCATAGGTTTTAAGATTCTTACTAGTCAGATATATTCCTCTGCGGGAAATATGGGGTTTTGAGTCTCTTTCACTGAGGAAGGTGTAGGTCTTGTCTATTCCAAAGTTGGTTTTTGGAACGGTCCCTGTGCTTATATCAAACTCTGGTTTTATGCATCACCCCACCTCTCCTTCCCCTTTATGCAGGCATAAGAGTGTTTTCTAAATGTGAGACTCTGTTCTCCTTCCTAACTCAGTTCACGTGTAGCCATGTTTACAGGATCTTCATAAGTGACATCTTATGATAAGTTTCTTTTTCTGTGTGACATATTTCGTTTAGAATCATCGTACCTGAATCCACTCACTTTGCTGCGACTGGTCTTCTGACATTAATTTCATGGCTGAGGGATATTCCATCGTACGTAAGTACCACAATGTTTTGAACCATTTTTATATTTCCTGGGAAATTTAAGGTGTACCCAAGTTGAGGTTCTTGTAGTCAGTGCAGCCCGAAATTTGGAGGTGGCTCTTTCATATTGATTTTCATTTTTCCCAAGGTATATTCCCTAGACTGGAAGTGGCCTTGGCTCTGTAGCTCTGTTGTTTACTTGTTTTAGGGAACACAATGCACTCCTCCAGTGAGGCAGTTGGCAATTTACATCCCGCCAATCAGCATAACAAGGCTCCCTGTTCTCCAGGGCCTGTATTGCCTTTCGGTTTTTTACACATTTTGTGGATGTCCCTTTTGAGCAGTGGGAACTGATACTTCTTTGTAGTGCAGATTTGCATTGCCCGCTTGCTTGCTTGGCCAAAAAGGGTGTATGCTTTTTCTCCTGAATATATTCAGGAGAAAACGCATACACCCTTCCAGGCCAAGTGCACCATTGTCAAAGTTGTGCCCCTCTTCCTGTGCTTTACAGGCGATTCCAAGGTACCTCTTGAAATCTGTTTCCTGCTATTTTGCCTCGCTTTCAAGTCCGCCTCGTTGACTTCCCTCAACAGATTTTTGGACGATAGTTGTCCTTTATCACTCTGCCAGTTTGTGAATTGCTGTGCCCCTGAGCTCCATTTCTCAACTCGTTTTTTGGGAGCTGAACGCAAGTCCAAAATTTTGGATCATGTCCGATACTGGTTCCCGGTGGGTGGCTGAGACTTTGGTTAATTCTTCTTCCTGCCGGGAAATTAGAGTGACATGTGCCCGTCCAAATGCCTAACAGCTACTCTCTCATGGGTTCTCCCTCGTCCCTTCCATCCTCTGCCAAATTGGGAAACTGTGCAAACCAGGAGGTTCAAGGGCCGGTCTCTCCAAGTTGGGAGATTGATAGGCAGGCAGTTGGAAAGTCAAACTGGAGCACCAGGAAAGGGACTATTCGTTGAGTTTTAGAAACCTTTCGTATTCACAGTGTGTACATTCTCTAGGTTTCCTGTACATGTTATAGCTGTAGTAATATTCCCTTCAACCTGGAGAGTTGGGACCCATGGAATGGGGGCCATGCATTATTGCTTGAAAGGGTCTGCATTTTCTCACCTAATCTCACCAATCCTCTCAGTCCCAAGTGTACAGGCTTATGCCACATCCAGCTGTCATTGTAGATAGGGTCTTTCCAGGTTTCCTCAGACACCCTGAAGGAATTGTAAAGAATTTCCCTGTTTTTTGGTTTTGCTTTTGAAATTCCTTTTTAGAGTGGGTTTGAGCTGATTCTCGCTGCCATGTTTATGCCACTCTAGACACACTTGATTCCCTTATGGAGTCATATCAATACATAGGTTTTAAGATTCTTACTAGTCAGATATATTCCTCTGCGGGAAATATGGGTTTTTGAGTCTCTTTCACTGAGGAAGGTGTAGGTCTTATATATTCCACAGTTGGTTTTTGGAACGGTCCCTGTGCTTATATCAAACTCTGGTTTTATGCATCACCCCACCTCTCCTTCCCCTTTATGCAGGCATAAGTGTGTTTTCCAAATGTTAGACTCTGTTCTCTTTCCTAACTCAGTTCACGTGTAGCCATGTTTACAGGCTCTTCATAAGTGATATCTTATGATAAGTTTCTTTTTCTGTGTGACTTATTTCACTTAGAATCATCGTACCTGAATCCACTCACTTTGCTGCTACTGGTCTTATGACATTGATATCATGGCTGAGGGATATTCCATCGTACGTAAGTACCACAATGTTTTGAACCATTTTTATATTTCCTGGGATATTTAAGGTGTACCCAAGTTGAGGTTCTTGTAGCCAGTGCAGCCCTAAATTTGGAGGTGGCTCTTTGTTATTGATTTTCAGTTTTCCCAAGGTATATTCCCTAGACTGGAAGTGGCCTTGGCTCTGTAGCTCTGTTGTTTACTTGTTTTAGGGAACACAATGCACTCCTCCAGTGAGGCAGTTGGCAATTTACATCCCGCCCATCAGCATAACAAGGCTCCCTGTTCTTGAGGGCCTGTCTTGCCTTTCTGGTTTTTACACATTTTGTGGATGTCCCTTTTGACTGGTGGGAAATGATACTTCTTTGTAGTGCAGATTTGCATTGCCCGCTTGCTTGCTTTGCCAAAAAGGGCGTATGCGTTTTCTCCTGAATATATTCAGGAGAAAACGCATACGCCCTTTTTGGCCAAGTGCACCATTGTCCAAGTTGTGCCCCTCTTCCTGTGCTTTACAGGCGATTCCAAGGTACCTCTTGAAATCTGTTTCCTGCTATTTTGCCTCGCTTTCAAGTCCGCCTCGTTGACTTCCCTCAAAGATTTTTGGACGATAGTTGTCCTTTATCACTCTGCCCGTTTGTGAATTGCTGTGCCCCTGAGCTCCATTTCTCAACTCGTTTTTTGTGAGCTGAACACAAGTCCAAAATTTTGGATCATGTCCTATACTGGTTCGCGGTGGGTGCCTGAGACTTTTGTTAACTCTTCTTCCTGCCGGGAAATTAGAGTGACATGTGCCCGTCCAAATGCCTAACAGCTACTCTCTCATGTGTTCTCCCTCGTCCCTTCCATCCTCTGCCAAATTGGGAACCTGTGCAAACCAGGAGGTTAAAGTGCCTGTCTCTCCATGTTGGGAAATTGATAGTAAGGCCGTTGGAAAGTCAAACTGGAGCACCAGGAGAGGGACTATTCGTTGAGTTTTCGAATCCTTTCGTATTCACAGTGTGTACATTCTCTAGGTTTCCTGTACATGTTATAGCTGTAGTAATATTCCCTTCAACCTGGAGAGTTGGGACCCATTGAATGGGGGCCATGCATTATTGCTTGAAAGGGTCTGCATTTGATCACACAATCTCACCAATCCTCTCAGTCCCAAGTGTCCAGCCTTATGTCACATCCAGCTGTCTTTGTAGATAGGGTCTTTCCAGGTTTCCTCAGACACCCTGAAGGAATTGTAAAGAATTTCACTGTTTTTTGGTTTTGCTTTTGAAATTCCTTTTTATAGTGGGTTTGAGCTGATTCTCGCTGCCATGTTTATGCCACTCTAGACACACTTGATTCCCTTATGGAGTCATATCAATACATATGTTTTAAGATTCTTACTAGTCATATATATTCCTCTGCGGGAAATATGGGGTTTTGAGTCTCTTTCACTGAGGAAGGTGTAGGTCTTGTCTATTCCAAAGTTGGTTTTTGGAACGGTCCCTGTGCTTATATCAAACTCTGGTTTTATGCATCACCCCACCTCTCCTTCCCCTTTATGCAGGCATAAGAGTGTTTTCTAAATGTGAGACTCTGTTCTCTTTCCTAACTCAGTTCACGTGTAGCCATGTTTACAGGATCTTCATAAGTGATATCTTATGATAAGTTTCTTTTTCTGTGTGACATATTTCACTTAGAGTCATCGTACCTGAATCCACTCACTTTGCTGCTACTGGTCTTATGACATTGATTTCATGGCTGAGGAATATTCCATCGTACGTAAGTACCACAATGTTTTGAACCATTTTTATATTTCCTGGGATATTTAAGGTGTACCCAAGTTGAGGTTCTTGTAGCCAGTGCAGCCCTAAGTTTGGAGGTGGCTCTTTCTTATTGATTTTCAGTTTTCCCAAGGTATATTCCCTAGACTGGAATTGGCCTTGGCTCTGTAGCTCTGTTGTTTACTTGTTTTAGGGAACACAATGCACTCCTCCAGTGAGGCAGTTGGCAATTTACATCCCGCCCATCAGCATAACAAGGCTCCCCGTTCTTGAGGGCCTGTCTTGCCTTTCTGGTTTTTACACATTTTGTGGATGTCCCTTTTGACCGGTGGGAAATGATACATCTTTGTAGTGCAGATTTGCATTGCCCGCTTGCTTGCTTTGCCAAAAAGGGCGTATGCGTTTTCTCCTGAAAGTATTCAGGAGAAAACGCATACGCCCTTTTTGGCCAAGTGCACCATTGTCCAAGTTGTGCCCCTCTTCCTGTGCTTTACAGGCGATTCCAAGGTACCTCTTGAAATCTGTTTCCTGCTATTTTGCCTCGCTTTCAAGTCCGCCTCGTTGACTTCCCTCAAAGATTTTTGGACGATAGTTGTCCTTTATCACTCTGCCAGTTTGTGAATTGCTGTGCCCCTGAGCTCCATTTCTCAACTCGTTTTTTGTGAGCTGAACGCAAGTCCAAAATTTTGGATCATGTCCTATACTGGTTCCCGGTGGGTGCCTGAGACTTTGGTTAATTCTTCCTCCTGCCGGGAAATTAGAGTGACATGTGCCCGTCCAAATGCCTAACAGCTACTCTCTCATGGGTTCTCCCTCGTCCCTTCCATCCTCTGCCAAATTGGGAACCTGTGCAAACCAGGAGGTTAAAGGGCCTGTCTCTCCAAGTTGGGAGATTGATAGTAAGGCAGTTGGAAAGTCAAACTGGAGCACCAGGAGAGGGACTATTCGTTGAGTTTTAGAAACCTTTCGTATTCACAGTGTGTACATTCTCTAGGTTTCCTGTACATGTTATAGCTGTAGTAATATTCCCTTGAACCTGGAGAGTTGGGACCCATGGAATGGGGGTCATGCATTATTGCTTGAAAGGGTCTGCATTTGCTCACCCAATCTCACCAATCCTCTCAGTCCCAAGTGTCCAGCCTTATGTCACATCCAGCTGTCATTGTAGATAGGGTCTTTCCAGGTTTCCTCAGACACCCTGAAGGAATTGTAAAGAATTTCCCTGTTTTCTGGTTTTGCTTTTGAAATTCCTTTTTATAGTGGGTTTGAGCTGATTCTCGCTGCCATGTTAATGCCACTCTAGACACACTTGATTCCCTTATGGAGTCATATCAATACATAGGTTTTAAGATTCTTACTAGTCATATATATTCCTCTGCGGGAAATATGGGGTTTTGAGTCTCTTTCACTGAGGAAGGTGTAGGTCTTGTCTATTCCAAAGTTGGTTTTTGGAACGGTCCCTGAGCTTATATCAAACTCTGGTTTTATGTATCACCCCACCTCTCCTTCCCCTTTATGCAGGCATAAGAGTGTTTTCTAAATGTGAGACTCTCTTCTCTTTCCTAACTCAGTTCACGTGTAGCCATGTTTACAGGATCTTCATAAGTGATATCTTATGATAAGTTTCTTTTTCTGTGTGACATATTTCACTTAGAATCATCGTACCTGAATCCACTCACCTTCCTGCGACTGGTCTTATGACATTAATTTCATGGCTGAGGGATATTCCATCGTACGTAATTACCACAATGTTTTGAACCATTTTTATATTTCCTGGGATATTTAAGGTGTACCCAAGTTGAGGTTCTTGTAGCCAGTGCAGCCCTAAATTTGGAGGTGGCTCTTTCTTATTGATTTTCAGTTTTCCCAAGGTATATTCCCTAGACTGGAAGTGGCCTTGGCTCTGTAGCTCTGTTGTTTACTTGTTTTAGGGAACACAATGCACTCCTCCAGGGAGGCAGTTGGCAATTTACATCCCGCCAATCAGCATAACAAGGCTCCCTGTTCTTGAGGGCCTGTCTTGCCTTTCTGGTTTTTACACATTTTGTGGATGTCCCTTTTGACCGGTGGGAAGTGATACTTCTTTGTAGTGCAGATTTGCATTACCCGCTTGCTTGCTTTGCCAAAAAGGGCGTATGCGTTTTCTCCTGAATATATTCAGGAGAAAACGCATACGCCCTTTTTGGCCAAGTGCACCATTGTCCAAGTTGTGCCCCTCTTCCTGTGCTTTACAGGCGATTCCAAGGTACCTCTTGAAATCTGTTTCCTGCTATTTTGCCTCGCTTTCAAGTCCGCCTCGTTGACTTCCCTCAACAGATTTTTGGACGATAGTTGTCCTTTATCACTCTGCCCGTTTGTGAATTGCTGTGCCCCTGAGCTCCATTTCTCAACTCGTTTTTTGTGAGCTGAACGCAAGTCCAAAATTTTGGATCATGTCCTATACTGGTTCGCGGTGGGTGCCTGAGACTTTTGTTAACTCTTCTTCCTGCCGGGAAATTAGAGTGACATGTGCCCGTCCAAATGCCTAACTGCTACTCTCTCATGGGTTCTCCCTCGTCCCTTCCATCCTCTGCCAAATTGGGAACCTGTGCAAACGAGGAGGTTAAAGGGCCTGTCTCTCCATGTTGGGAAATTGATAGTAAGGCCGTTGGAAAGTCAAACTGGAGCACCAGGAGAGGGACTATTCGTTGAGTTTTAGAATCCTTTCGTATTCACAGTGTGTACATTCTCTAGGTTTCCTGTACATGTTATAGCTGTAGTAATATTCCCTTCAACCTGGAGAGTTGGGACCCATGGAATGGGGGCCATGCATTATTGCTTGAAAGGGTCTGCATTTGCTCACACAATCTCACCAATCCTCTCAGTCCCAAGTGTCCAGCCTTATGTCACATCCAGCTGTCTTTTTAGATAGGGTCTTTCCATGTTTCCTCAGACACCCTGAAGGAATTGTAAAGAATTTCACTGTTTTTTGGTTTTGCTTTTGAAATTCCTTTTTATAGTGGGTTTGAGCTGATTCTCGCTGCCATGTTTATGCCACTCTAGACACACTTGATTCCCTTATGGAGTCATATCTGTACATCGGTTTTAAGATTCTTACTAGTTAGATATATTCCTCTGCGGGAAATATGGGGTTTTGAGTCTCTTTCACTGAGGAAGGTGTAGGTCTTGTCTATTCCAAAGTTGGTTTTTGGAACGGTCCCTGTGCTTATATCAAACTCTGGTTTTATGCATCACCCCACCTCTCCTTCCCCTTTATGCAGGCATAAGAGTGTTTTCTAAATGTGAGACTCTGTTCTCTTTCCTAACTCAGTTCACGTGTAGCCATGTTTACAGGATCTTCATAAGTGATATCTTATGATAAGTTTCTTTTTCTGTGTGACTTATTTCACTTAGAATCATCGTACCTGAATCCACTCACTTTGCTGCTACTGGTCTTATGACATTGATTTCATGGCTGAGGGATATTCCATCGTACGTAAGTACCACAATGTTTTGAACCATTTTTATATTTCCTGGGATATTTAAGGTGTACCCAAGTTGAGGTTCTTGTAGTCAGTGCAGCCCTAAATTTGGAGGTGGCTCTTTCTTATTGATTTTCAGTTTTCCCAAGGTATATTCCCTAGACTGGAAGTGGCCTTGGCTCTGTAGCTCTGTTGTTTACTTGTTTTAGGGAACACAATGCACTCCTCCAGTGAGGCAGTTGGCAATTTACATCCCGCCCATCAGCATAACAAGGCTCCCTGTTCTCCAGGGCCTGTCTTGCCTTTCTGGTTTTTACACATTTTGTGGATGTCCCTTTTGACCGGTGGGAAGTGATACTTCTTTGTAGTGCAGATTTGCATTGCCCGCTTGCTTGCTTGGCCAAAAAGGGCGTATTCGTTTTATCCTGAATATATTCAGGAGAAAACGCATACGCCCTTTTTGGCCAAGTGCACCATTGTCCAAGTTGTGCCCCTCTTCCTGTGCTTTACAGGCGATTCCAAGGTACCTCTTGAAATCTGTTTCCTGCTATTTTGCCTCGCTTTCAAGTCCGCCTTGTTGACTTCCCTCAACAGATTTTTGGACGATAGTTGTCCTTTGTCACTCTGCCCGTTTGTGAATTGCTGTGCCCCTGAGCTCCATTTCTCAACTCGTTTTTTGTGAGCTGAACGCAAGTCCAAAATTTTGGATCATGTCCTATACTGGTTCGCGGTGGGTGCCTGAGACTTTTGTTAACTCTTCTTCCTGCCGGGAAATTAGAGTGACATGTGCCCGTCCAAATGCCTAACTGCTACTCTCTCATGGGTTCTCCCTCGTCCCTTCCATCCTCTGCCAAATTGGGAACCTGTGCAAACGAGGAGGTTAAAGGGCCTGTCTCTCCATGTTGGGAAATTGATAGTAAGGCCGTTGGAAAGTCAAACTGGAGCACCAGGAGAGGGACTATTCGTTGAGTTTTAGAATCCTTTCGTATTCACAGTGTGTACATTCTCTAGGTTTCCTGTACATGTTATAGCTGTATTAATATTCCCTTCAACCTGGAGAGTTGGGACCCATGGAATGGGGGCCATGCATTATTGCTTGAAAGGGTCTGCATTTGCTCACACAATCTCACCAATCCTCTCAGTCCCAAGTGTCCAGCCTTATGTCACATCCAGCTGTCTTTTTAGATAGGGTCTTTCCATGTTTCCTCAGACACCCTGAAGGAATTGTAAAGAATTTCACTGTTTTTTGGTTTTGCTTTTGAAATTCCTTTTTATAGTGGGTTTGAGCTGATTCTCGCTGCCATGTTTATGCCACTCTAGACACACTTGATTCCCTTATGGAGTCATATCTGTACATCGGTTTTAAGATTCTTACTAGTTAGATATATTCCTCTGCGGGAAATATGGGGTTTTGAGTCTCTTTCACTGAGGAAGGTGTAGGTCTTGTCTATTCCAAAGTTGGTTTTTGGAACGGTCCCTGTGCTTATATCAAACTCTGGTTTTATGCATCACCCCACCTCTCCTTCCCCTTTATGCAGGCATAAGAGTGTTTTCTAAATGTGAGACTCTGTTCTCTTTCCTAACTCAGTTCACGTGTAGCCATGTTTACAGGATCTTCATAAGTGATATCTTATGATAAGTTTCTTTTTCTGTGTGACTTATTTCACTTAGAATCATCGTACCTGAATCCACTCACTTTGCTGCTACTGGTCTTATGACATTGATTTCATGGCTGAGGGATATTCCATCGTACGTAAGTACCACAATGTTTTGAACCATTTTTATATTTCCTGGGATATTTAAGGTGTACCCAAGTTGAGGTTCTTGTAGTCAGTGCAGCCCTAAATTTGGAGGTGGCTCTTTCTTATTGATTTTCAGTTTTCCCAAGGTATATTCCCTAGACTGGAAGTGGCCTTGGCTCTGTAGCTCTGTTGTTTACTTGTTTTAGGGAACACAATGCACTCCTCCAGTGAGGCAGTTGGCAATTTACATCCCGCCCATCAGCATAACAAGGCTCCCTGTTCTCCAGGGCCTGTCTTGCCTTTCTGGTTTTTACACATTTTGTGGATGTCCCTTTTGACCGGTGGGAAGTGATACTTCTTTGTAGTGCAGATTTGAATTGCCCGCTGGCTTGCTTGGCCAAAAAGGGCGTATGCGTTTTATCCTGAATATATTCAGGAGAAAACGCATACGCCCTTTTTGGCCAAGTGCACCATTGTCCAAGTTGTGCCCCTCTTCCTGTGCTTTACAGGCGATTCCAAGGTACCTCTTGAAATCTGTTTCCTGCTATTTTGCCTCGCTTTCACGTCCGCCTCGTTGACTTCCCACAACAGATTTTTGGACGATAGTTGTCCTTTATCACTCTGCCAGTTTGTGAATTGCTGTGCCCCTGAGCTCCATTTCTCAACTCGTTTTTTGTGAGCTGAACGCAAGTCCAAAATTTTGGATCATGTCCTATACTGGTTCCCGGTGGGTGGCTGAGACTTTGGTTAATTCTTCTTCCTGCCGGGAAATTAGAGTGACATGTGCCCATCCAAATGCCTAACAGCTACTCTCTCATGGGTTCTCCCTCGTCCCTTCCATCCTCTGCCAAATTGGGAACCTGTGCAAACCAGGAGGTTAAAGGGCCTGTCTCTCCAAGTTGGGAGATTGATAGTAAGGCAGTTGGAAAGTCAAACTGGAGCACCAGGAAAGGGACTATTCGTTGAGTTTTAGAATCCTTTCGTATTCACAGTGTGTACATTCTCTAGGTTTCCTGTACATGTTATAGCTGTAGTAATATTCCCTTGAACCTGGAGAGTTGGGACCCATGGAATGGGGGCCATGCATTATTGCTTGAAAGGGTCTGCATTTACTCACCCAATCTCACCAATCCTCTCAGTCCCAAGTGTCCAGCCTTATGCCACATCCAGCTGTCATTGTAGATAGGGTCTTTCCAGGTTTCCTCAGACACCCTGAAGGAATTGTAAAGAATTTCCCTGTTTTTTGGTTTTGCTTTTGAAATTCCTTTTTAGAGTGGGTTTGAGCTGATTCTCGCTGCCATGTTTATGCCACTCTAGACACACTTGATTCCCTTATGCAGTCATATCTGTACATCGGTTTTAAGATTCTTACTAGTCAGATATATTCCTCTGCGGGAAATATGGGGTTTTGAATCTCTTTCACTGAGGAAGGTGTAGGTCTTGTCTATTCCAAAGTTGGTTTTTGGAACGGTCCCTGTGCTTATATCAAACTCTGGTTTTATGCATCACCCCACCTCTCCTTCCCCTTTATGCAGGCATAAGGGTGTTTTCTAAATGTGAGACTCTGTTCTCTTTCCTAACTCAGTTCACGTGTAGCCATGTTTACAGGATCTTCATAAGTGATATCTTATGATAAGTTTCTTTTTCTGTGTGACTTATTTCACTTAGAATCATCGTACCTGAATCCACTCACTTTGCTGCTACTGGTCTTATGACATTGATTTCATGGCTGAGGGATATTCCATCGTACGTAAGTACCACAATGTTTTGAACCATTTTTATATTTCCTGGGATATTTAAGGTGTACCCAAGTTGAGGTTCTTGTAGTCAGTGCAGCCCTAAATTTGGAGGTGGCTCTTTCTTATTGATTTTCAGTTTTCCCAAGGTATATTCCCTAGACTGGAAGTGGCCTTGGCTCTGTAGCTCTGTTGTTTACTTGTTTTAGGGAACACAATGCACTCCTCCAGTGAGGCAGTTGGCAATTTACATCCCGCCCATCAGCATAACAAGGCTCCCTGTTCTCCAGGGCCTGTCTTGCCTTTCTGGTTTTTACACATTTTGTGGATGTCCCTTTTGACCGGTGGGAAATGATACTTCTTTGTAGTGCAGATTTGCATTGCCCGCTTGCTTGCTTGGCCAAAAAGGGCGTATGCGTTTTCTCCTGAATATATTCAGGAGAAAACGCATACGCCCTTTTTGGCCAAGTGCACCATTGTCCAAGTTGTGCCCCTCTTCCTGTGCTTTACAGGTAATTCCAAGGTACCTCTTGAAATCTGTTTCCTGCTATTTTCCCTTGCTTTCAAGTCTGCCTCGTTGACTTCCCTCAACAGATTTTTGGACGATAGTTGTCCTATATCACTCTGCCAGTTTGTGAATTGCTGTGCCCCTGAGCTCCATTTCTCAACTCGTTCTTTGTGAGCTGAACGCAAGTCCAAAATTTTGGATCATGTCCTATACTGGTTCCCGGTGGGTGGCTGAGACTTTGGTTAATTCTTCTTCCTGCCGGGAAATTAGAGTGACATGTGCCCGTCCAAATGCCTAACAGCTACTCTCTCATGGGTTCTCCCTCGTCCCTTCCATCCTCTGCCAAATTGGGAACCTGTGCAAACCAGGAGGTTAAAGGGCCTGTCTCTCCAAGTTGGGAGATTGATAGTAAGGCTGTTGGAAAGTCAAACTGGAGCACCAGGAGAGGGACTATTCGTTGAGTTTTAGAAACCTTTCGTATTCACAGTGTGTACATTCTCTAGGTTTCCTGTACATGTTATAGCTGTAGTAATATTCCCTTCAACCTGGAGAGTTGGGACCCATGGAATGGGGGCCATGCATTATTGCTTGAAAGGGTCTGCATTTGCTCACCCAATCTCACCAATCCTCTCAGTCCCAAGTGTCCAGCCTTATGCCACATCCAGCTGTCATTGTAGAGAGGGTCTTTCCAGGTTTCCTCAGACACCCTGAAGGAATTGTAAAGAATTTCCCTGTTTTTTGATTTTGCTTTTGAAATTCCTTTTTAGAGTGGGTTTGAGCTGATTCTCGCTGCCATGTTTATGCCACTCTAGACACACTTGATTCCCTTATGCAGTCATATCTATACATCGGTTTTAAGATTCTTACTAGTCAGATATATTCCTCTGCGGGAAATATGGGGTTTTTAGTCTCTTTCACTGAGGATGGTGTAGGTCTTGTCTATTCCAAAGTTGGTTTTTGGAACGGTCCCTGTGCTTATATCAAACTCTGGTTTTATGCATCACCCCACCTCTCCTTCCCCTTTATGCAGGCATAAGAGTGTTTTCTAAATGTGAGACTCTGTTCTCTTTCCTAACTCAGTTCACGTGTAGCCATGTTTACAGGATCTTCATAAGTGATATCTTATGATAAGTTTCTTTTTCTGTGTGACTTATTTCACTTAGAATCATCGTACCTGAATCCACTCACTTTGCTGCTACTGGTCTTATGACATTGATTTCATGGCTGAGGGATATTCCATCGTACGTAAGTACCACAATGTTTTGAACCATTTTTATATTTCCTGGGATATTTAAGGTGTACCCAAGTTGAGGTTCTTGTAGTCAGTGCAGCCCTAAATTTGGAGGTGGCTCTTTCTTATTGATTTTCAGTTTTCCCAAGGTATATTCCCTAGACTGGAAGTGGCCTTGGCTCTGTAGCTCTGTTGTTTACTTGTTTTAGGGAACACAATGCACTCCTCCAGTGAGGCAGTTGGCAATTTACATCCCGCCCATCAGCATAACAAGGCTCCCTGTTCTCCAGGGCCTGTCTTGCCTTTCTGGTTTTTACACATTTTGTGGATGTCCCTTTTCACCGGTGGGAAGTGATACTTCTTTGTAGTGCAGATTTGCATTGCCCGCTTGCTTGCTTGGCCAAAAAGGGCGTATGCGTTTTATCCTGAATATATTCAGGAGAAAACGCATACGCCCTTTTTGGCCAAGTGCACCATTGTCCAAGTTGTGCCCCTCTTCCTGTGCTTTACAGGCGATTCCAAGGTACCTCTTGAAATCTGTTTCCTGCTATTTTGCCTCGCTTTCAAGTCCGCCTCGTTGACTTCCCTCAACAGATTTTTGGACGATAGTTGTCCTTTATCACTCTGCCCGTTTGTGAATTGCTGTGCCCCTGAGCTCCATTTCTCAACTCGTTTTTTGTGAGCTGAACGCAAGTCCAAAATTTTGGATCATGTCCTATACTGGTTCGCGGTGGGTGCCTGAGACTTTTGTTAACTCTTCTTCCTGCCGGGAAATTAGAGTGACATGTGCCCGTCCAAATGCCTAACTGCTACTCTCTCATGGGTTCTCCCTCGTCCCTTCCATCCTCTGCCAAATTGGGAACCTGTGCAAACGAGGAGGTTAAAGGGCCTGTCTCTCCATGTTGGGAAATTGATAGTAAGGCCGTTGGAAAGTCAAACTGGAGCACCAGGAGAGGGACTATTCGTTGAGTTTTAGAATCCTTTCGTATTCACAGTGTGTACATTCTATAGGTTTCCTGTACATGTTATAGCTGTAGTAATATTCCCTTCAACCTGGAGAGTTGGGACCCATGGAATGGGGGCCATGCATTATTGCTTGAAAGGGTCTGCATTTGCTCACACAATCTCACCAATCCTCTCAGTCCCAAGTGTCCAGCCTTATGTCACATCCAGCTGTCTTTTTAGATAGGGTCTTTCCATGTTTCCTCAGACACCCTGAAGGAATTGTAAAGAATTTCACTGTTTTTTGGTTTTGCTTTTGAAATTCCTTTTTATAGTGGGTTTGAGCTGATTCTCGCTGCCATGTTTATGCCACTCTAGACACACTTGATTCCCTTATGGAGTCATATCTGTACATCGGTTTTAAGATTCTTACTAGTTAGATATATTCCTCTGCGGGAAATATGGGGTTTTGAGTCTCTTTCACTGAGGAAGGTGTAGGTCTTGTCTATTCCAAAGTTGGTTTTTGGAACGGTCCCTGTGCTTATATCAAACTCTGGTTTTATGCATCACCCCACCTCTCCTTCCCCTTTATGCAGGCATAAGAGTGTTTTCTAAATGTGAGACTCTGTTCTCTTTCCTAACTCAGTTCACGTGTAGCCATGTTTACAGGATCTTCATAAGTGATATCTTATGATAAGTTTCTTTTTCTGTGTGACTTATTTCACTTAGAATCATCGTACCTGAATCCACTCACTTTGCTGCTACTGGTCTTATGACATTGATTTCATGGCTGAGGGATATTCCATCGTACGTAAGTACCACAATGTTTTGAACCATTTTTATATTTCCTGGGATATTTAAGGTGTACCCAAGTTGAGGTTCTTGTAGTCAGTGCAGCCCTAAATTTGGAGGTGGCTCTTTCTTATTGATTTTCAGTTTTCCCAAGGTATATTCCCTAGACTGGAAGTGGCCTTGGCTCTGTAGCTCTGTTGTTTACTTGTTTTAGGGAACACAATGCACTCCTCCAGTGAGGCAGTTGGCAATTTACATCCCGCCCATCAGCATAACAAGGCTCCCTGTTCTCCAGGGCCTGTCTTGCCTTTCTGGTTTTTACACATTTTGTGGATGTCCCTTTTGACCGGTGGGAAGTGATACTTCTTTGTAGTGCAGATTTGAATTGCCCGCTGGCTTGCTTGGCCAAAAAGGGCGTATGCGTTTTATCCTGAATATATTCAGGAGAAAACGCATACGCCCTTTTTGGCCAAGTGCACCATTGTCCAAGTTGTGCCCCTCTTCCTGTGCTTTACAGGCGATTCCAAGGTACCTCTTGAAATCTGTTTCCTGCTATTTTGCCTCGCTTTCACGTCCGCCTCGTTGACTTCCCACAACAGATTTTTGGACGATAGTTGTCCTTTATCACTCTGCCAGTTTGTGAATTGCTGTGCCCCTGAGCTCCATTTCTCAACTCGTTTTTTGTGAGCTGAACGCAAGTCCAAAATTTTGGATCATGTCCTATACTGGTTCCCGGTGGGTGGCTGAGACTTTGGTTAATTCTTCTTCCTGCCGGGAAATTAGAGTGACATGTGCCCATCCAAATGCCTAACAGCTACTCTCTCATGGGTTCTCCCTCGTCCCTTCCATCCTCTGCCAAATTGGGAACCTGTGCAAACCAGGAGGTTAAAGGGCCTGTCTCTCCAAGTTGGGAGATTGATAGTAAGGCAGTTGGAAAGTCAAACTGGAGCACCAGGAAAGGGACTATTCGTTGAGTTTTAGAATCCTTTCGTATTCACAGTGTGTACATTCTCTAGGTTTCCTGTACATGTTATAGCTGTAGTAATATTCCCTTGAACCTGGAGAGTTGGGACCCATGGAATGGGGGCCATGCATTATTGCTTGAAAGGGTCTGCATTTGCTCACCCAATCTCACCAATCCTCTCAGTCCCAAGTGTCCAGCCTTATGCCACATCCAGCTGTCATTGTAGATAGGGTCTTTCCAGGTTTCCTCAGACACCCTGAAGGAATTGTAAAGAATTTCCCTGTTTTTTGGTTTTGCTTTTGAAATTCCTTTTTAGAGTGGGTTTGAGCTGATTCTCGCTGCCATGTTTATGCCACTCTAGACACACTTGATTCCCTTATGCAGTCATATCTGTACATCGGTTTTAAGATTCTTACTAGTCAGATATATTCCTCTGCGGGAAATATGCGGTTTTGAATCTCTTTCACTGAGGAAGGTGTAGGTCTTGTCTATTCCAAAGTTGGTTTTTGGAACGGTCCCTGTGCTTATATCAAACTCTGGTTTTATGCATCACCCCACCTCTCCTTCCCCTTTATGCAGGCATAAGGGTGTTTTCTAAATGTGAGACTCTGTTCTCTTTCCTAACTCAGTTCACGTGTAGCCATGTTTACAGGATCTTCATAAGTGATATCTTATGATAAGTTTCTTTTTCTGTGTGACTTATTTCACTTAGAATCATCGTACCTGAATCCACTCACTTTGCTGCTACTGGTCTTATGACATTGATTTCATGGCTGAGGGATATTCCATCGTACGTAAGTACCACAATGTTTTGAACCATTTTTATATTTCCTGGGATATTTAAGGTGTACCCAAGTTGAGGTTCTTGTAGTCAGTGCAGCCCTAAATTTGGAGGTGGCTCTTTCTTATTGATTTTCAGTTTTCCCAAGGTATATTCCCTAGACTGGAAGTGGCCTTGGCTCTGTAGCTCTGTTGTTTACTTGTTTTAGGGAACACAATGCACTCCTCCAGTGAGGCAGTTGGCAATTTACATCCCGCCCATCAGCATAACAAGGCTCCCTGTTCTCCAGGGCCTGTCTTGCCTTTCTGGTTTTTACACATTTTGTGGATGTCCCTTTTGACCGGTGGGAAATGATACTTCTTTGTAGTGCAGATTTGCATTGCCCGCTTGCTTGCTTGGCCAAAAAGGGCGTATGCGTTTTCTCCTGAATATATTCAGGAGAAAACGCATACGCCCTTTTTGGCCAAGTGCACCATTGTCCAAGTTGTGCCCATCTTCCTGTGCTTTACAGGTAATTCCAAGGTACCTCTTGAAATCTGTTTCCTGCTATTTTCCCTTGCTTTCAAGTCTGCCTCGTTGACTTCCCTCAACAGATTTTTGGACGATAGTTGTCCTATATCACTCTGCCAGTTTGTGAATTGCTGTGCCCCTGAGCTCCATTTCTCAACTCGTTCTTTGTGAGCTGAACGCAAGTCCAAAATTTTGGATCATGTCCTATACTGGTTCCCGGTGGGTGGCTGAGACTTTGGTTAATTCTTCTTCCTGCCGGGAAATTAGAGTGACATGTGCCCGTCCAAATGCCTAACAGCTACTCTCTCATGGGTTCTCCCTCGTCCCTTCCATCCTCTGCCAAATTGGGAACCTGTGCAAACCAGGAGGTTAAAGGGCCTGTCTCTCCAAGTTGGGAGATTGATAGTAAGGCAGTTGGAAAGTCAAACTGGAGCACCAGGAGAGGGACTATTCGTTGAGTTTTAGAAACCTTTCGTATTCACAGTGTGTACATTCTCTAGGTTTCCTGTACATGTTATAGCTGTAGTAATATTCCCTTCAACCTGGAGAGTTGGGACCCATGGAATGGGGGCCATGCATTATTGCTTGAAAGGGTCTGCATTTGCTCACCCAATCTCACCAATCCTCTCAGTCCCAAGTGTCCAGGCTTATGCCACATCCAGCTGTCATTGTAGAGAGGGTCTTTCCAGGTTTCCTCAGACACCCTGAAGGAATTGTAAAGAATTTCCCTGTTTTTTGATTTTGCTTTTGAAATTCCTTTTTAGAGTGGGTTTGAGCTGATTCTCGCTGCCATGTTTATGCCAGTCTAGACACACTTGATTCCCTTATGCAGTCATATCTATACATCGGTTTTAAGATTCTTACTAGTCAGATATATTCCTCTGCGGGAAATATGGGGTTTTTAGTCTCTTTCACTGAGGATGGTGTAGGTCTTGTCTATTCCAAAGTTGGTTTTTGGAACGGTCCCTGTGCTTATATCAAACTCTGGTTTTATGCATCACCCCACCTCTCCTTCCCCTTTATGCAGGCATAAGAGTGTTTTCTAAATGTGAGACTCTGTTCTCTTTCCTAACTCAGTTCACGTGTAGCCATGTTTACAGGATCTTCATAAGTGATATCTTATGATAAGTTTCTTTTTCTGTGTGACTTATTTCACTTAGAATCATCGTACCTGAATCCACTCACTTTGCTGCTACTGGTCTTATGACATTGATTTCATGGCTGAGGGATATTCCATCGTACGTAAGTACCACAATGTTTTGAACCATTTTTATATTTCCTGGGATATTTAAGGTGTACCCAAGTTGAGGTTCTTGTAGTCAGTGCAGCCCTAAATTTGGAGGTGGCTCTTTCTTATTGATTTTCAGTTTTCCCAAGGTATATTCCCTAGACTGGAAGTGGCCTTGGCTCTGTAGCTCTGTTGTTTACTTGTTTTAGGGAACACAATGCACTCCTCCAGTGAGGCAGTTGGCAATTTACATCCCGCCCATCAGCATAACAAGGCTCCCTGTTCTCCAGGGCCTGTCTTGCCTTTCTGGTTTTTACACATTTTGTGGATGTCCCTTTTCACCGGTGGGAAGTGATACTTCTTTGTAGTGCAGATTTGCATTGCCCGCTTGCTTGCTTGGCCAAAAAGGGCGTATGCGTTTTCTCCTGAATATATTCAGGAGAAAACGCATACGCCCTTTTTGGCCAAGTGCACCATTGTCCAAGTTGTGCCCCTCTTCCTGTGCTTTACAGGCGATTCCAAGGTACCTCTTGAAATCTGTTTCCTGCTATTTTGCCTCGCTTTCAAGTCCGCCTCGTTGACTTCCCTCAACAGATTTTTGGACGATAGTTGTCCTTTATCACTCCGCCCGTTTGTGAATTGCTGTGCCCCTGAGCTCCATTTCTCAACTCGTTTTTTGTGAGCTGAACGCAAGTCCAAAATTTTGGATCATGTCCTATACTGGTTCGCGGTGGGTGCCTGAGACTTTTGTTAACTCTTCTTCCTGCCGGGAAATTAGAGTGACATGTGCCCGTCCAAATGCCTAACAGCTACTCTCTCATGGGTTCTCCCTCGTCCCTTCCATCCTCTGCCAAATTGGGAACCTGTGCAAACGAGGAGGTTAAAGGGCCTGTCTCTCCATGTTGGGAAATTGATAGTAAGGCCGTTGGAAAGTCAAACTGGAGCACCAGGAGAGGGACTATTCGTTGAGTTTTAGAATCCTTTCGTATTCACAGTGTGTACATTCTCTAGGTTTCCTGTACATGTTATAGCTGTAGTAATATTCCCTTCAACCTGGAGAGTTGGGACCCATGGAATGGGGGCCATGCATTATTGCTTGAAAGGGTCTGCATTTGCTCACACAATCTCACCAATCCTCTCAGTCCCAAGTGTCCAGCCTTATGTCACATCCAGCTGTCTTTTTAGATAGGGTCTTTCCATGTTTCCTCAGACACCCTGAAGGAATTGTAAAGAATTTCACTGTTTTTTGGTTTTGCTTTTGAAATTCCTTTTTATAGTGGGTTTGAGCTGATTCTCGCTGCCATGTTTATGCCACTCTAGACACACTTGATTCCCTTATGGAGTCATATCTGTACATCGGTTTTAAGATTCTTACTAGTTAGATATATTCCTCTGCGGGAAATATGGGGTTTTGAGTCTCTTTCACTGAGGAAGGTGTAGGTCTTGTCTATTCCAAAGTTGGTTTTTGGAACGGTCCCTGTGCTTATATCAAACTCTGGTTTTATGCATCACCCCACCTCTCCTTCCCCTTTATGCAGGCATAAGAGTGTTTTCTAAATGTGAGACTCTGTTCTCTTTCCTAACTCAGTTCACGTGTAGCCATGTTTACAGGATCTTCATAAGTGATATCTTATGATAAGTTTCTTTTTCTGTGTGACTTATTTCACTTAGAATCATCGTACCTGAATCCACTCACTTTGCTGCTACTGGTCTTATGACATTGATTTCATGGCTGAGGGATATTCCATCGTACGTAAGTACCACAATGTTTTGAACCATTTTTATATTTCCTGGGATATTTAAGGTGTACCCAAGTTGAGGTTCTTGTAGTCAGTGCAGCCCTAAATTTGGAGGTGGCTCTTTCTTATTGATTTTCAGTTTTCCCAAGGTATATTCCCTAGACTGGAAGTGGCCTTGGCTCTGTAGCTCTGTTGTTTACTTGTTTTAGGGAACACAATGCACTCCTCCAGTGAGGCAGTTGGCAATTTACATCCCGCCCATCAGCATAACAAGGCTCCCTGTTCTCCAGGGCCTGTCTTGCCTTTCTGGTTTTTACACATTTTGTGGATGTCCCTTTTGACCGGTGGGAAGTGATACTTCTTTGTAGTGCAGATTTGAATTGCCCGCTGGCTTGCTTGGCCAAAAAGGGCGTATGCGTTTTATCCTGAATATATTCAGGAGAAAACGCATACGCCCTTTTTGGCCAAGTGCACCATTGTCCAAGTTGTGCCCCTCTTCCTGTGCTTTACAGGCGATTCCAAGGTACCTCTTGAAATCTGTTTCCTGCTATTTTGCCTCGCTTTCACGTCCGCCTCGTTGACTTCCCACAACAGATTTTTGGACGATAGTTGTCCTTTATCACTCTGCCAGTTTGTGAATTGCTGTGCCCCTGAGCTCCATTTCTCAACTCGTTTTTTGTGAGCTGAACGCAAGTCCAAAATTTTGGATCATGTCCTATACTGGTTCCCGGTGGGTGGCTGAGACTTTGGTTAATTCTTCTTCCTGCCGGGAAATTAGAGTGACATGTGCCCATCCAAATGCCTAACAGCTACTCTCTCATGGGTTCTCCCTCGTCCCTTCCATCCTCTGCCAAATTGGGAACCTGTGCAAACCAGGAGGTTAAAGGGCCTGTCTCTCCAAGTTGGGAGATTGATAGTAAGGCAGTTGGAAAGTCAAACTGGAGCACCAGGAAAGGGACTATTCGTTGAGTTTTAGAATCCTTTCGTATTCACAGTGTGTACATTCTCTAGGTTTCCTGTACATGTTATAGCTGTAGTAATATACCCTTGAACCTGGAGAGTTGGGACCCATGGAATGGGGGCCATGCATTATTGCTTGAAAGGGTCTGCATTTGCTCACCCAATCTCACCAATCCTCTCAGTCCCAAGTGTCCAGCCTTATGCCACATCCAGCTGTCATTGTAGATAGGGTCTTTCCAGGTTTCCTCAGACACCCTGAAGGAATTGTAAAGAATTTCCCTGTTTTTTGGTTTTGCTTTTGAAATTCCTTTTTAGAGTGGGTTTGAGCTGATTCTCGCTGCCATGTTTATGCCACTCTAGACACACTTGATTCCCTTATGCACTCATATCTGTACATCGGTTTTAAGATTCTTACTAGTCAGATATATTCCTCTGCGGGAAATATGGGGTTTTGAATCTCTTTCACTGAGGAAGGTGTAGGTCTTGTCTATTCCAAAGTTGGTTTTTGGAACGGTCCCTGTGCTTATATCAAACTCTGGTTTTATGCATCACCCCACCTCTCCTTCCCCTTTATGCAGGCATAAGGGTGTTTTCTAAATGTGAGACTCTGTTCTCTTTCCTAACTCAGTTCACGTGTAGCCATGTTTACAGGATCTTCATAAGTGATATCTTATGATAAGTTTCTTTTTCTGTGTGACTTATTTCACTTAGAATCATCGTACCTGAATCCACTCACTTTGCTGCTACTGGTCTTATGACATTGATTTCATGGCTGAGGGATATTCCATCGTACGTAAGTACCACAATGTTTTGAACCATTTTTATATTTCCTGGGATATTTAAGGTGTACCCAAGTTGAGGTTCTTGTAGTCAGTGCAGCCCTAAATTTGGAGGTGGCTCTTTCTTATTGATTTTCAGTTTTCCCAAGGTATATTCCCTAGACTGGAAGTGGCCTTGGCTCTGTAGCTCTGTTGTTTACTTGTTTTAGGGAACACAATGCACTCCTCCAGTGAGGCAGTTGGCAATTTACATCCCGCCCATCAGCATAACAAGGCTCCCTGTTCTCCAGGGCCTGTCTTGCCTTTCTGGTTTTTACACATTTTGTGGATGTCCCTTTTGACCGGTGGGAAATGATACTTCTTTGTAGTGCAGATTTGCATTGCCCGCTTGCTTGCTTGGCCAAAAAAGGCGTATGCGTTTTCTCCTGAATATATTCAGGAGAAAACACATACGCCCTTTTTGGCCAAGTGCACCATTGTCCAAGTTGTGCCCATCTTCCTGTGCTTTACAGGTAATTCCAAGGTACCTCTGGAAATCTGTTTCCTGCTATTTTCCCTTGCTTTCAAGTCTGCCTCGTTGACTTCCCTCAACAGATTTTTGGACGATAGTTGTCCTATATCACTCTGCCAGTTTGTGAATTGCTGTGCCCCTGAGCTCCATTTCTCAACTCGTTCTTTGTGAGCTGAACGCAAGTCCAAAATTTTGGATCATGTCCTATACTGGTTCCCGGTGGGTGGCTGAGACTTTGGTTAATTCTTCTTCCTGCCGGGAAATTAGAGTGACATGTGCCCGTCCAAATGCCTAACAGCTACTCTCTCATGGGTTCTCCCTCGTCCCTTCCATCCTCTGCCAAATTGGGAACCTGTGCAAACCAGGAGGTTAAAGGGCCTGTCTCTCCAAGTTGGGAGATTGATAGTAAGGCAGTTGGAAAGTCAAACTGGAGCACCAGGAGAGGGACTATTCGTTGAGTTTTAGAAACCTTTCGTATTCACAGTGTGTACATTCTCTAGGTTTCCTGTACATGTTATAGCTGTAGTAATATTCCCTTCAACCTGGAGAGTTGGGACCCATGGAATGGGGGCCATGCATTATTGCTTGAAAGGGTCTGCATTTGCTCACCCAATCTCACCAATCCTCTCAGTCCCAAGTGTCCAGGCTTATGCCACATCCAGCTGTCATTGTAGAGAGGGTCTTTCCAGGTTTCCTCAGACACCCTGAAGGAATTGTAAAGAATTTCCCTGTTTTTTGGTTTTGCTTTTGAAATTCCTTTTTATAGTGGGTTTGAGCTGATTCTCGCTGCCATGTTTATGCCAGTCTAGACACACTTGATTCCCTTATGCAGTCATATCTATACATCGGTTTTAAGATTCTTACTAGTCAGATATATTCCTCTGCGGGAAATATGGGGTTTTGAGTCTCTTTCACTGAGGATGGTGTAGGTCTTGTCTATTCCAAAGTTGGTTTTTGGAACGGTCCCTGTGCTTATATCAAACTCTGGTTTTATGCATCACCCCACCTCTCCTTCCCCTTTATGCAGGCATAAGAGTGTTTTCTAAATGTGAGACTCTGTTCTCTTTCCTAACTCAGTTCACGTGTAGCCATGTTTACAGGATCTTCATAAGTGATATCTTATGATAAGTTTCTTTTTCTGTGTGACTTATTTCACTTAGAATCATCGTACCTGAATCCACTCACTTTGCTGCTACTGGTCTTATGACATTGATTTCATGGCTGAGGGATATTCCATCGTACGTAAGTACCACAATGTTTTGAACCATTTTTATATTTCCTGGGATATTTAAGGTGTACCCAAGTTGAGGTTCTTGTAGTCAGTGCAGCCCTAAATTTGGAGGTGGCTCTTTCTTATTGATTTTCAGTTTTCCCAAGGTATATTCCCTAGACTGGAAGTGGCCTTGGCTCTGTAGCTCTGTTGTTTACTTGTTTTAGGGAACACAATGCACTCCTCCAGTGAGGCAGTTGGCAATTTACATCCCGCCCATCAGCATAACAAGGCTCCCTGTTCTCCAGGGCCTGTCTTGCCTTTCTGGTTTTTACACATTTTGTGGATGTCCCTTTTCACCGGTGGGAAATGATAC
The DNA here is from genome assembly GCF_025265405.1 of Mesoplodon densirostris. Taxonomy (NCBI): domain Eukaryota; kingdom Metazoa; phylum Chordata; class Mammalia; order Artiodactyla; family Ziphiidae; genus Mesoplodon; species Mesoplodon densirostris. The sequence continues at coordinate 6,011,763 of NW_026778195.1, read as the reverse complement.
TTCTTTGTAGTGCAGATTTGCATTGCCCGCTTGCTTGCTTTGCCAAAAAGGGCGTATGCGTTTTCTCCTGAATATATTCAGGAGAAAACGCATACACCCTTTTTGGCCAAGTGCACCATTGTCCAAGTTGTGCCCCTCTTCCTGTGCTTTACAGGCGATTCCAAGGTACCTCTTGAAATCTGTTTCCTGCTATTTTGCCTCGCTTTCAAGTCCGCCTCGTTGACTTCCCTCAACAGATTTTTGGACGATAGTTGTCCTTTATCACTCCGCCCGTTTGTGAATTGCTGTGCCCCTGAGCTCCATTTCTCAACTCGTTTTCTGTGAGCTGAACGCAAGTCCAAAATTTTGGATCATGTCCTATACTGGTTCGCGGTGGGTGCCTGAGACTTTTGTTAACTCTTCTTCCTGCCGGGAAATTAGAGTGACATGTGCCCGTCCAAATGCCTAACAGCTACTCTCTCATGGGTTCTCCCTCGTCCCTTCCATCCTCTGCCAAATTGGGAACCTGTGCAAACCAGGAGGTTAAAGTGCCTGTCTCTCCATGTTGGGAAATTGATAGTAAGGCCGTTGGAAAGTCAAACTGGAGCACCAGGAGAGGGACTATTCGTTGAGTTTTCGAATCCTTTCGTATTCACAGTGTGTACATTCTCTAGGTTTCCTGTACATGTTATAGCTGTAGTAATATTCCCTTGAACCTGGAGAGTTGGGACCCATGGAATGGGGGCCATGCATTATTGCTTGAAAGGGTCTGCATTTGATCACCCAATCTCACCAATCCTCTCAGTCCCAAGTGTCCAGCCTTATGCCACATCCAGCTGTCATTGTAGATAGGGTCTTTCCAGGTTTCCTCAGACACCCTGAAGGAATTGTAAAGAATTTCCCTGTTTTTTGGTTTTGCTTTTGAAATTCCTTTTTATACTGAGTTTGAGCTGATTCTCGCTGCCATGTTTATGCCACTCTAGACACACTTGTTCTCCTTATGGAGTCATATCAATACATAGATTTTAAGATTCTTACTAGTCAGATATATTCCTCTGCGGGAAATATGGGGTTTTGAGTCTCTTTCACTGAGGAAGGTGTAGGTCTTGTCTATTCCAAAGTTGGTTTTTGGAACGGTCCCTGTGCTTATATCAAACTCTGGTTTTATGCATCACCCCACCTCTCCTTCCCCTTTATGCAGGCATAAGAGTGTTTTCTAAATGTGAGACTCTGTTCTCTTTCCTAACTCAGTTCACGTGTAGCCATGTTTACAGGATCTTCATAAGTGATATCTTATGATAAGTTTCTTTTTCTGTGTGACATATTTCACTTAGAGTCATCGTACCTGAATCCACTCACTTTGCTGCTACTGGTCTTATGACATTGATTTCATGGCTGAGGAATATTCCATCGTACGTAAGTACCACAATGTTTTGAACCATTTTTATATTTCCTGGGATATTTAAGGTGTACCCAAGTTGAGGTTCTTGTAGCCAGTGCAGCCCTAAATTTGGAGGTGGCTCTTTCTTATTGATTTTCAGTTTTCCCAAGGTATATTCCCTAGACTGGAAGTGGCCTTGGCTCTGTAGCTCTGTTGTTTACTTGTTTTAGGGAACACAATGCACTCCTCCAGTGAGGCAGTTGGCAATTTACATCCCGCCCATCAGCATAACAAGGCTCCCTGTTCTTGAGGGCCTGTCTTGCCTTTCTGGTTTTTACACATTTTGTGGATGTCCCTTTTGACCGGTGGGAAATGATACATCTTTGTAGTGCAGATTTGCATTGCCCGCTTGCTTGCTTTGCCAAAAAGGGCGTATGCGTTTTCTCCTGAATATATTCAGGAGAAAACGCATACGCCCTTTTTGGCCAAGTGTACCATTGTCCAAGTTGTGCCCCTCTTCCTGTGCTTTACAGGCGATTCCAAGGTACCTCTTGAAATCTGTTTCCTGCTATTTTGCCTCGCTTTCAAGTCCGCCTCGTTGACTTCCCACAACAGATTTTTGGACGATAGTTGTCCTTTATCACTCTGCCAGTTTGTGAATTGCTGTGCCCCTGAGCTCCATTTCTCAACTCGTTTTTTGTGAGCTGAACGCAAGTCCAAAATTTTGGATCATGTCCTATACTGGTTCCCAGTGGGTGGCTGAGTCTTTGGTTAATTCTTCTTCCTGCCGGGAAATTAGAGTGACATGTGCCCATCCAAATGCCTAACAGCTACTCTCTCATGGGTTCTCCCTCGTCCCTTCCATCCTCTGCCAAATTGGGAACCTGTGCAAACCAGGAGGTTAAAGGGCCTGTCTATCCAAGTTGGGAGATTGATAGTAAGGCAGTTGGAAAGTCAAACTGGAGCACCAGGAGAGGGACTATTCGTTGAGTTTTAGAATCCTTTCGTATTCACAGTGTGTACATTCTCTAGGTTTCCTGTACATGTTATAGCTGTAGTAATAGTCCCTTGAACCTGGAGAGTTGGGACCCATGGAATGGGGGCCATGCATTATTGCTTGAAAGGGTCTGCATTTGCTCACCCAATCTCACCAATCCTCTCAGTCCCAAGTGTCCAGCCTTATGCCACATCCAGCTGTCATTGTAGATAGGGTCTTTCCAGGTTTCCTCAGACACCCTGAAGGAATTGTAAAGAATTTCCCTGTTTTTTGGTTTTGCTTTTGAAATTCCTTTTTAGAGTGGGTTTGAGCTGATTCTCGCTGCCATGTTTATGCCACTCTAGACACACTTGATTCCCTTATGCAGTCATATCTGTACATCGGTTTTAAGATTCTTACTAGTCAGATATATTCCTCTGAGGGAAATATGGGGTTTTGAATCTCTTTCACTGAGGAAGGTGTAGGTCTTGTCAATTCCAAAGTTGGTTTTTGGAACGGTCCCTGTGCTTATATCAAACTCTGGTTTTATGCATCACCCCACCTCTCCTTCCCCTTTATGCAGGCATAAGAGTGTTTTCTAAATGTGAGACTCTGTTCTCTTTCCTAACTCAGTTCACGTGTAGCCATGTTTACAGGATCTTCATAAGTGATATCTTATGATAAGTTTCTTTTTCTGTGTGACTTATTTCACTTAGAATCATCGTACCTGAATCCACTCACTTTGCTGCTACTGGTCTTATGACATTGATTTCATGGCTGAGGGATATTCCATCGTACGTAAGTACCACAATGTTTTGAACCATTTTTATATTTCCTGGGATATTTAAGGTGTACCCAAGTTGAGGTTCTTGTAGTCAGTGCAGCCCTAAATTTGGAGGTGGCTCTTTCTTATTGATTTTCAGTTTTCCCAAGGTATATTCCCTAGACTGGAAGTGGCCTTGGCTCTGTAGCTCTGTTGTTTACTTGTTTTAGGGAACACAATGCACTCCTCCAGTGAGGCAGTTGGCAATTTACATCCCGCCCATCAGCATAACAAGGCTCCCTGTTCTCCAGGGCCTGTCTTGCCTTTCTGGTTTTTACACATTTTGTGGATGTCCCTTTTCACCGGTGGGAAATGATACTTCTTTGTAGTGCAGATTTGCATTGCCCGCTTGCTTGCTTGGCCAAAAAGGGCGTATGCGTTTTCTCCTGAATATATTCAGGAGAAAACGCATACGCCCTTTTTGGCCAAGTGCACCATTGTCCAAGTTGTGCCCCTCTTCCTGTGCTTTACAGGTAATTCCAAGGTACCTCTTGAAATCTGTTTCCTGCTATTTTGCCTTGCTTTCAACTCTGCCTCGTTGACTTCCCTCAACAGATTTTTGGACGATAGTTGTCCTATATCACTCTGCCAGTTTGTGAATTGCTGTGCCCCTGAGCTCCATTTCTCAACTCGTTCTTTGTGAGCTGAACGCAAGTCCAAAATTTTGGATCATGTCCTATACTGGTTCCCGGTGGGTGGCTGAGACTTTGGTTAATTCTTCTTCCTGCCGGGAAATTAGAGTGACATGTGCCCGTCCAAATGCCTAACAGCTACTCTCTCATGGGTTCTCCCTCGTCCCTTCCATCCTCTGCCAAATTGGGAACCTGTGCAAACCAGGAGGTTAAAGGGCCTGTCTCTCCAAGTTGGGAGATTGATAGTAAGGCAGTTGGAAAGTCAAACTGGAGCACCAGGAGAGGGACTATTCGTTGAGTTTTAGAAACCTTTCGTATTCACAGTGTGTACATTCTCTAGGTTTCCTGTACATGTTATAGCTGTAGTAATATTCCCTTCAACCTGGAGAGTTGGGACCCATGGAATGGGGGCCATGCATTATTGCTTGAAAGGGTCTGCATTTGCTCACCCAATCTCACCAATCCTCTCAGTCCCAAGTGTCCAGCCTTATGCCACATCCAGCTGTCATTGTAGAGAGGGTCTTTCCAGGTTTCCTCAGACACCCTGAAGGAATTGTAAAGAATTTCCCTGTTTTTTGATTTTGCTTTTGAAATTCCTTTTTAGAGTGGGTTTGAGCTGATTCTCGCTGCCATGTTTATGCCAGTCTAGACACACTTGATTCCCTTATGCAGTCATATCTATACATCGGTTTTAAGATTCTTACTAGTCAGATATATTCCTCTGCGGGAAATATGGGGTTTTTAGTCTCTTTCACTGAGGATGGTGTAGGTCTTGTCTATTCCAAAGTTGGTTTTTGGAACGGTCCCTGTGCTTATATCAAACTCTGGTTTTATGCATCACCCCACCTCTCCTTCCCCTTTATGCAGGCATAAGAGTGTTTTCTAAATGTGAGACTCTGTTCTCTTTCCTAACTCAGTTCACGTGTAGCCATGTTTACAGGATCTTCATAAGTGATATCTTATGATAAGTTTCTTTTTCTGTGTGACTTATTTCACTTAGAATCATCGTACCTGAATCCACTCACTTTTCTGCTACTGGTCTTATGACATTGATTTCATGGCTGAGGGATATTCCATCGTACGTAAGTACCACAATGTTTTGAACCATTTTTATATTTCCTGGGATATTTAAGGTGTACCCAAGTTGAGGTTCTTGTAGTCAGTGCAGCCCTAAATTTGGAGGTGGTTCTTTCTTATTGATTTTCAGTTTTCCCAAGGTATATTCCCTAGACTGGAAGTGGCCTTGGCTCTGTAGCTCTCTTGTTTACTTGTTTTAGGGAACACAATGCACTCCTCCAGTGAGGCAGTTGGCAATTTACATCCCGCCCATCAGCATAACAAGGCTCCCTGTTCTCCAGGGCCTGTCTTGCCTTTCTGGTTTTTACACATTTTGTGGATGTCCCTTTTGACCGGTGGGAAATGATACTTCTTTGTAGTGCAGATTTGCATTGCCCGCTTGCTTGCTTGGCCAAAAAGGGCGTATGCGTTTTCTCCTGAATATATTCAGGAGAAAACGCATACGCCCTTTTTGGCCAAGTGCATCACTGTCCAAGTTGTGCCCCTCTTCCTGTGCTTTACAGGCGATTCCAAGGTACCTCTTGAAATCTGTTTCCTGCTATTTTGCCTCGCTTTCAAGTCCGCCTTGTTGACTTCCCTCAACAGATTTTTGGAAGATAGTTGTCCTTTATCACTCTGCCAGTTTGTGAATTGCTGTGCCCCTGAGCTCCATTTCTCAACTCGTTTTTTGTGAGCTGAACGCAAGTCCAAAATTTTGGATCATGTCCTATACTGGTTCCCGGTGGGTGGCTGAGACTTTGGTTAATTCTTCTTCCTGCCGGGAAATTAGAGTGACATGTGCCCGTCCAAATGCCTAACAGCTACTCTCTCATGGGTTCTCCCTCGTCCCTTCCATCCTCTGCCAAATTGGGAACCTGTGCAAACCAGGAGGTTAAAGGGCCTGTCTCTCCAAGTTGGGAGATTGATAGTAAGGCAGTTGGAAAGTCAAACTGGAGCACCAGGAGAGGGACTATTCGTTGAGTTTTAGAAACCTTTCGTATTCACAGTGTGTACATTCTCTAGGTTTCCTGTACATGTTATAGCTGTAGTAATATTCCCTTGAACCTGGAGAGTTGGGACCCAAGGAATGGGGGCCATGCATTATTGCTTGAAAGGGTCTGCATTTGCTCACCCAATCTCACCAATCCTCTCAGTCCCAAGTGTCCAGCCTTATGCCACATCCAGCTGTCATTGTAGATAGGGTCTTTCCAGGTTTCCTCAGACACCCTGAAGGAATTGTAAAGAATTTCCCTGTTTTCTGGTTTTGCTTTTGAAATTCCTTTTTATAGTGGGTTTGAGCTGATTCTCGCTGCCATGTTTATGCCACACTAGACACACTTGATTCCCTTATGCAGTCATATCTATACATCGGTTTTAAGATTCTTACTAGTCAGATATATTCCTCTGCGGGAAATATGGGGTTTTGAGTCTCTTTCACTGAGGAAGGTGTAGGTCTTGTCTATTCCAAAGTTGGTTTTTGGAACGGTCCCTGTGCTTATATCAAACTCTGGTTTTATGCATCACCCCACCTCTCCTTCCCCTTTATGCAGGCATAAGAGTGTTTTCTAAATGTGAGACTCTGTTCTCTTTCCTAACTCAGTTCACGTGTAGCCATGTTTACAGGATCTTCATAAGTGATATCTTATGATAAGTTTCTTTTTCTGTGTGACTTATTTCACTTAGAATCATCGTACCTGAATCCACTCACTTTGCTGCTACTGGTCTTCTGACATTGATTTCATGGCTGAGGGATATTCCATCGTACGTAAGTACCACAATGTTTTGAACCATTTTTATATTTCCTGGGATATTTAAGGTGTACCCAAGTTGAGGTTCTTGTAGTCAGTGCAGCCCTAAATTTGGAGGTGGCTCTTTCTTATTGATTTTCAGTTTTCCCAAGGTATATTCCCTAGACTGGAAGTGGCCTTGGCTCTGTAGCTCTGTTGTTTACTTGTTTTAGGGAACACAATGCACTCCTCCAGTGAGGCAGTTGGCAATTTACATCCCGCCCATCAGCATAACAAGGCTCCCTGTTCTCCAGGGCCTGTCTTGCCTTTCTGGTTTTTACACATTTTGTGGATGTCCCTTTTGACCGGTGGGAAATGATACTTCTTTGTAGTGCAGATTTGAATTGCCCGCTTGCTTGCTTGGCCAAAAAGGGCGTATGCGTTTTCTCCTGAATATATTCAGGAGAAAACGCATACGCCCTTTTTGGCCAAGTGCACCATTGTCCAAGTTGTGCCCCTCTTCCTGTGCTTTACAGGCGATTCCAAGGTACCTCTTGAAATCTGTTTCCTGCTATTTTGCATCGCTTTCAAGTCCGCCTCGTTGACTTCCCTTAACAGATTTTTGGACGATAGTTGTCCTTTATCACTCTGCCAGTTTGTGAATTGCTGTGGCCCTGAGCTTCATTTCTCAACTCGTTCTTTGTGAGCTGAACGCAAGTCCAAAATTTTGGATCATGTCCTATACTGGTTCCCGGTGGGTGGCTGAGACTTTGGTTAATTCTTCTTCCTGCCGGGAAATTAGAGTGACATGTGCCCGTCCAAATGCCTAACAGCTACTCTCTCATGGGTTCTCCCTCGTCCCTTCCATCCTCTGCCAAATTGGGAACCTGTGCAAACCAGGAGGTTAAAGGGCCTGTCTCTCCAAGTTGGGAGATTGATAGGCAGGCAGTTGGAAAGTCAAACTGGAGCATCAGGAGAGGGACTATTCGTTGAGTTTTAGAATCCTTTCGTATTCACAGTGTGTACATTCTCTAAGTTTCCTGTACATGTTATAGCTGTAGTAATATTCCCTTCAACCTGGAGAGTTGGGACCCATGGAATGGGGGCCATGCATTATTGCTTGAAAGGGTCTGCATTTGCTCACCCAATCTCACCAATCCTCTCAGTCCCAAGTGTCCAGCCTTATGCCACATCCAGCTGTCATTGTAGATAGGGTCTTTCCAGGTTTCCTCAGACACCCTGAAGGAATTGTAAAGAATTTCCCTGTTTTTTGGTTTTGCTTTTGAAATTCCTTTTTAGAGTGGGTTTGAGCTGATTCTCGCAGCCATGTTTATGCCACTCTAGACACACTTGATTCCCTTATGCAGTCATATCTATACATCGGTTTTAAGATTCTTACTAGTCAGATATATTCCTCTGCGGGAAATATGGGGTTTTGAGTCTCTTTCACTGAGGAAGGTGTAGGTCTTGTCTATTCCAAAGTTGGTTTTTGGAACGGTCCCTGTGCTTATATCAAACTCTGGTTTTATGCATCACCCCACCTCTCCTTCCCCTTTATGCAGGCATAAGAGTGTTTTCTAAATGTGAGACTCTGTTCTCTTTCCTAACTCAGTTCACGTGTAGCCAGGTTTACAGGATCTTCATAAGTGATATCTTATGATAAGTTTCTTTTTCTGTGTGACTTATTTCACTTAGAATCATCGTACCTGAATCCCCTCAATTTGCTGCTACTGGTCTTATGACATTGATTTCATGGCTGAGGGATATTCCATCGTACGTAAGTACCACAATGTTTTGAACCATTTTTATATTTCCTGGGATATTTAAGGTGTACCCAAGTTGAGGTTCTTGTAGTCAGTGCAGCCCTAAATTTGGAGGTGGCTCTTTCTTATTGATTTTCAGTTTTCCCAAGGTATATTCCCTAGACTGGAAGTGGCCTTGGCTCTGTAGCTCTGTTGTTTACTTGTTTTAGGGAACACAATGCACTCCTCCAGTGAGGCAGTTGGCAATTTACATCCCGCCCATCAGCATAACAAGGCTCCCTGTTCTCCAGGGCCTGTCTTGCCTTTCTGGTTTTTACACATTTTGTGGATGTCCCTTTTGACCGGTGGGAAATGATACTTCTTTGTAGTGCAGATTTGCATTGCCCGCTTGCTTGCTTGGCCAAAAAGGGCGTATGCGTTTTCTCCTGAATATATTCAGGAGAAAACGCATACACCCTTTTTGGCCAAGTGCACCATTGTCCAAGTTGTGCCCCTCTTCCTCTGCTTTACAGGCGATTCCAAGGTACCTCTTGAAATCTGTTTCCTGCTATTTTGCCTCGCTTTCAAGTCCGCCTCGTTGACTTCCCTCAACAGATTTTTGGACGATAGTTGTCCTTTATCACTCTGCCAGTTTGTGAATTGCTGTGGCCCTGAGCTCCATTTCTCAACTCGTTCTTTGTGAGCTGAACGCAAGTCCAAAATTTTGGATCATGTCCTATACTGGTTCCCGGTGGGTGGCTGAGACTTTGGTTAATTCTTCTTCCTGCCGGGAAATTAGAGTGACATGTGCCCGTCCAAATGCCTAACAGCTACTCTCTCATGGGTTCTCCCTCGTCCCTTCCATCCTCTGCCAAATTGGGAACCTGTGCAAACCAGGAGGTTAAAGGGCCTGTCTCTCCAAGTTGGGAGATTGATAGTAAGGCAGTTGGAAAGTCAAACTGGAGCACCAGGAGAGGGACTATTCGTTGAGTTTTATAATCCTTTCGTATTCACAGTGTGTACATTCTCTAGGTTTCCTGTACATGTTATAGCTGTAGTAATATTCCCTTCAACCTGGAGAGTTGGGACCCATGGAATGGGGGCCATGCATTATTGCTTGAAAGGGTCTGCATTTGCTCACCCAATCTCACCAATCCTCTCAGTCCCATGGGTCCAGCCTTATGCCACATCCAGCTGTCATTGTAGATAGGGTCTTTCCAGGTTTCCTCAGACACCCTGAAGGAATTGTAAAGAATTTCCCTGTTTTTTGGTTTTGCTTTTGAAATTCCTTTTTATAGTGGGTTTGAGCTGATTCTCGCTGCCATGTTTATGCCACTCTAGACACACTTGATTCCCTTATGCAGTCATATCTATACATCGGTTTTAAGATTCTTACTAGTCAGATATATTCCTCTGCGGGAAATATGGGGTTTTGAGTCTCTTTCACTGAGGATGGTGTAGGTCTTGTCTATTCCAAAGTTGGTTTTTGGAACGGTCCCTGTGCTTATATCAAACTCTGGTTTTATGCATCACCCCACCTCTCCTTCCCCTTTATGCAGGCATAAGAGTGTTTTCTAAATGTGAGACTCTGTTCTCTTTCCTAACTCAGTTCACGTGTAGCCATGTTTACAGGATCTTCATAAGTGATATCTTATGATAAGTTTCTTTTTCTGTGTGACTTATTTCACTTAGAATCATCGTACCTGAATCCACTCACTTTGCTGCTACTGGTCTTATGACATTGATTTCATGGCTGAGGGATATTCCATCGTATGTAAGTACCACAATGTTTTGAACCATTTTTATATTTCCTGGGATATTTAAGGTGTACCCAAGTTGAGGTTCTTGTAGTCAGTGCAGCCCTAAATTTGGAGGTGGCTCTTTCTTATTGATTTTCAGTTTTCCCAAGGTATATTCCCTAGACTGGAAGTGGCCTTGGCTCTGTAGCTCTGTTGTTTACTTGTTTTAGGGAACACAATGCACTCCTCCAGTGAGGCAGTTGGCAATTTACATCCCGCCCATCAGCATAACAAGGCTCCCTGTTCTCCAGGGCCTGTCTTGCCTTTCTGGTTTTTACACATTTTGTGGATGTCCCTTTTGACCGGTGGGAAATGATACTTCTTTGTAGTGCAGATTTGCATTGCCCGCTTGCTTGCTTGGCCAAAAAGGGCGTATGCGTTTTCTCCTGAATATATTCAGAAGAAAACGCATACCCCCTTTTTGGCCAAGTGCACCATTGTCCAAGTTGTGCCCCTCTTCCTGTGCTTTACAGGCGATTCCAAGGTACCTCTTGAAATCTGTTTCCTGCTATTTTGCCTCGCTTTCAAGTCCGCCTCGTTGACTTCCCTCAACAGATTTTTGGACGATAGTTGTCCTTTATCACTCTGCCAGTTTGTGAATTGCTGTGGCCCTGAGCTCCATTTCTCAACTCGTTCTTTGTGAGCTGAACGCAAGTCCAAAATTTTGGATCATGTCCTATACTGGTTCCCGGTGGGTGGCTGAGACTTTGGTTAATTCTTCTTCCTGCCGGGAAATTAGAGTGACATGTGCCCGTCCAAATGCCTAACAGCTACTCTCTCATGGGTTCTCCCTCGTCCCTTCCATCCTCTGCCAAATTGGGAACCTGTGCAAACCAGGAGGTTAAAGGGCCTGTCTCTCCAAGTTGGGAGATTGATAGGCAGGCAGTTGGAAAGTCAAACTGGAGCATCAGGAGAGGGACTATTCGTTGAGTTTTAGAATCCTTTCGTATTCACAGTGTGTACATTCTCTAAGTTTCCTGTACATGTTATAGCTGTAGTAATATTCCCTTCAACCTGGAGAGTTGGGACCCATGGAATGGGGGCCATTCATTATTGCTTGAAAGGGTCTGCATTTGCTCACCCAATCTCACCAATCCTCTCAGTCCCAAGTGTCCAGCCTTATGCCACATCCAGCTGTCATTGTAGATAGGGTCTTTCCAGGTTTCCTCAGACACCCTGAAGGAATTGTAAAGAATTTCCCTGTTTTTTGGTTTTGCTTTTGAAATTCCTTTTTAGAGTGGGTTTGAGCTGATTCTCTCAGCCATGTTTATGCCACTCTAGACACACTTGATTCCCTTATGCAGTCATATCTATACATCGGTTTTAAGATTCTTACTAGTCAGATATATTCCTCTGCGGGAAATATGGGGTTTTGAGTCTCTTTCACTGAGGAAGGTGTAGGTCTTGTCTATTCCAAAGTTGGTTTTTGGAACGGTCCCTGTGCTTATATCAAACTCTGGTTTTATGCATCACCCCACCTCTCCTTCCCCTTTATGCAGGCATAAGAGTGTTTTCTAAATGTGAGACTCTGTTCTCTTTCCTAACTCAGTTCACGTGTAGCCAGGTTTACAGGATCTTCATAAGTGATATCTTATGATAAGTTTCTTTTTCTGTGTGACTTATTTCACTTAGAATCATCGTACCTGAATCCCCTCAATTTGCTGCTACTGGTCTTATGACATTGATTTCATGGCTGAGGGATATTCCATCGTACGTAAGTACCACAATGTTTTGAACCATTTTTATATTTCCTGGGATATTTAAGGTGTACCCAAGTTGAGGTTCTTGTAGTCAGTGCAGCCCTAAATTTGGAGGTGGCTCTTTCTTATTGATTTTCAGTTTTCCCAAGGTATATTCCCTAGACTGGAAGTGGCCTTGGCTCTGTAGCTCTGTTGTTTACTTGTTTTAGGGAACACAATGCACTCCTCCAGTGAGGCAGTTGGCAATTTACATCCCGCCCATCAGCATAACAAGGCTCCCTGTTCTCCAGGGCCTGTCTTGCCTTTCTGGTTTTTACACATTTTGTGGATGTCCCTTTTGACCGGTGGGAAATGATACTTCTTTGTAGTGCAGATTTGCATTGCCCGCTTGCTTGCTTGGCCAAAAAGGGCGTATGCGTTTTCTCCTGAATATATTCAGGAGAAAACGCATACGCCCTTTTTGGCCAAGTGCACCATTGTCCAAGTTGTGCCCCTCTTCCTCTGCTTTACAGGCGATTCCAAGGTACCTCTTGAAATCTGTTTCCTGCTATTTTGCCTCGCTTTCAAGTCCGCCTCGTTGACTTCCCTCAACAGATTTTTGGACGATAGTTGTCCTTTATCACTCTGCCAGTTTGTGAATTGCTGTGGCCCTGAGCTCCATTTCTCAACTCGTTCTTTGTGAGCTGAACGCAAGTCCAAAATTTTGGATCATGTCCTATACTGGTTCCCGGTGGGTGGCTGAGACTTTGGTTAATTCTTCTTCCTGCCGGGAAATTAGAGTGACATGTGCCCGTCCAAATGCCTAACAGCTACTCTCTCATGGGTTCTCCCTCGTCCCTTCCATCCTCTGCCAAATTGGGAACCTGTGCAAACCAGGAGGTTAAAGGGCCTGTCTCTCCAAGTTGGGAGATTGATAGGCAGGCAGTTGGAAAGTCACACTGGAGCATCAGGAGAGGGACTATTCGTTGAGTTTTAGAATCCTTTCGTATTCACAGTGTGTACATTCTCTAAGTTTCCTGTACATGTTATAGCTGTAGTAATATTCCCTTCAACCTGGAGAGTTGGGACCCATGGAATGGGGGCCATGCATTATTGCTTGAAAGGGTCTGCATTTGCTCACCCAATCTCACCAATCCTCTCAGTCCCAAGTGTCCAGCCTTATGCCACATCCAGCTGTCATTGTAGATAGGGTCTTTCCAGGTTTCCTCAGACACCCTGAAGGAATTGTAAAGAATTTCCCTGTTTTTTGGTTTTGCTTTTGAAATTCCTTTTTAGAGTGGGTTTGAGCTGATTCTCGCAGCCATGTTTATGCCACTCTAGACACACTTGATTCCCTTATGCAGTCATATCTATACATCGGTTTTAAGATTCTTACTAGTCAGATATATTCCTCTGCGGGAAATATGGTGTTTTGAGTCTCTTTCACTGAGGAAGGTGTAGGTCTTGTCTATTCCAAAGTTGGTTTTTGGAACGGTCCCTGTGCTTATATCAAACTCTGGTTTTATGCATCACCCCACCTCTCCTTCCCCTTTATGCAGGCATAAGAGTGTTTTCTAAATGTGAGACTCTGTTCTCTTTCCTAACTCAGTTCACGTGTAGCCATGTTTACAGGATCTTCATAAGTGATATCTTATGATAAGTTTCTTTTTCTCTGTGACTTATTTCACTTAGAATCATCGTACCTGAATCCACTCACTTTGCTGCTACTGGTCTTATGACATTGATTTCATGGCTGAGGGATATTCCATCGTATGTAAGTACCACAATGTTTTGAACCATTTTTATATTTCCTGGGATATTTAAGGTGTACCCAAGTTGAGGTTCTTGTAGTCAGTGCAGCCCTAAATTTGGAGGTGGCTCTTTCTTATTGATTTTCAGTTTTCCCAAGGTATATTCCCTAGACTGGAAGTGGCCTTGGCTCTGTAGCTCTGTTGTTTACTTGTTTTAGGGAACACAATGCACTCCTCCAGTGAGGCAGTTGGCAATTTACATCCCGCCCATCAGCATAACAAGGCTCCCTGTTCTCCAGGGCCTGTCTTGCCTTTCTGGTTTTTACACATTTTGTGGATGTCCCTTTTGACCGGTGGGAAATGATACTTCTTTGTAGTGCAGATTTGCATTGCCCGCTTGCTTGCTTGGCCAAAAAGGGCGTATGCGTTTTCTCCTGAATATATTCAGGAGAAAACGCATACGCCCTTTTTGGCAAAGTGCACCATTGTCCAAGTTGTGCCCCTCTTCCTGTGCTTTACAGGCGATTCCAAGGTACCTCTTGAAATCTGTTTCCTGCTATTTTGCCTCGCTTTCAAGTCCGCCTCGTTGACTTCCCTCAACAGATTTTTGGACGATAGTTGTCCTTTATCACTCTGCCAGTTTGTGAATTGCTGTGCCCCTGAGCTCCATTTCTCAACTCGTCATTTGTGAGCTGAACGCAAGTCCAAAATTTTGGATCATGTCCTATACTGGTTCCCGGTGGGTGGCTGAGACTTTGGTTAATTCTTCTTCCTTCCGGGAAATTAGAGTGACATGTGCCCGTCCAAATGCCTAACAGCTACTCTCTCATGGGTTCTCCTTCGTCCCTTCCATCCTCTGCCAAATTGGGAACCTGTGCAAACCAGGAGGTTAAAGGGCCTGTCTCTCCAAGTTGGGAGATTGATAGTAAGGCAGTTGGAAAGTCAAACTGGAGCACCAGGAGAGGGACTATTCGTTGAGTTTTAGAAACCTTTCGTATTCACAGTGTGTACATTCTCTAGGTTTCCTGTACATGTTATAGCTGTAGTAATATTCCCTTGAACCTGGAGAGTTGGGACCCATGGAATGGGGGCCATCCATTATTGCTTGAAAGGGTCTGCATTTGCTCACCCAATCTCACCAATCCTCTCAGTCCCAAGTGTCCAGCCTTATGCCACATCCAGCTGTCATTGTAGATAGGGTCTTTCCAGGTTTCCTCAGACACCCTGAAGGAATTGTAAAGAATTTCCCTGTTTTTTGGTTTTGCTTTTGAAATTCCTTTTTAGAGTGGGTTTAAGCTGATTCTCGCTGCTATGTTTATGCCACTCTAGACACACTTGATTCCCTTATGCAGTCATATCTATACATCGGTTTTAAGATTCTTACTAGTCAGATATATTCCTCTGCGGGAAATATGGGGTTTTGAGTCTCTTTCACTGAGGAAGGTGTAGGTCTTGTCTATTCCAAAGTTGGTTTTTGGAACGGTCCCTGTGCTTATATCAAACTCTGGTTTTATGCATCACCCCACCTCTCCTTCCCCTTTATGCAGGCATAAGAGTGTTTTCTAAATGTGAGACTCTGTTCTCTTTCCTAACTCAGTTCACATGTAGCCAGGTTTACAGGATCTTCATAAGTGATATCTTATGATAAGTTTCTTTTTCTGTGTGACTTATTTCACTTAGAATCATCGTACCTGAATCCACTCACTTTGCTGCTACTGGTCTTCTGACATTGATTTCATGGCTGAGGGATATTCCATCGTACGTAAGTACCACAACGTTTTGAACCATTTTTATATTTCCTGGGATATTTAAGGTGTACCCAAGTTGAGGTTCTTGTAGTCAGTGCAGCCCTAAATTTGGAGGTGGCTCTTTCTTATTGATTTTCAGTTTTCCCAAGGTATATTCCCTAGACTGGAAGTGGCCTTGGCTCTGTAGCTCTGTTGTTTACTTGTTTTAGGGAACACAATGCACTCCTCCAGTGAGGCAGTTGGCAATTTACATCCCGCCCATCAGCATAACAAGGCTCCCTGTTCTCCAGGGCCTGTCTTGCCTTTCTGGTTTTTACACATTTTGTGGATGTCCCTTTTGACCGGTGGGAAATGATACTTCTTTGTAGTGCAGATTTGCATTGCCCGCTTGCTTGCTTGGCCAAAAAGGGCGTATGCGTTTTCTCCTGAATATATTCAGGAGAAAACGCATACGCCCTTTTTGGCCAAGTGCACCATTGTCCAAGTTGTGCCCCTCTTCCTGTGCTTTACAGGCGATTCCAAGGTACCTCTTGAAATCTGTTTCCTGCTATTTTGCATCGCTTTCAAGTCCGCCTCGTTGACTTCCCTTAACAGATTTTTGGACGATAGTTGTCCTTTATCACTCTGCCAGTTTGTGAATTGCTGTGCCCCTGAGCTCCATTTCTCAACTCGTTTTTTGTGAGCTGAACGCAAGTCCAAAATTTTGGATCATGTCCTATACTGGTTCCCGGTGAGTGGCTGAGACTTTGGTTAATTCTTCTTCCTGCCGGGAAATTAGAGTGACATGTGCCCTTCCAAATGCCTAACAGCTACTCTCTCATGGGTTCGCCCTCGTCCCTTCCATCCTCTGCCAAATTGGGAACCTGTGCAAACCAGGAGGTTAAAGGGCCTGTCTCTCCAAGTTGGGAGATTGATAGGCAGGCAGTTGGAAAGTCAAACTGGAGCATCAGAAGAGGGACTATTCGTTGAGTTTTAGAATCCTTTCGTATTCACAGTGTGTACATTCTCTAAGTTTCCTGTACATGTTATAGCTGTAGTAATATTCCTTTCAACCTGGAGAGTTGGGACCCATGGAATGGGGGCCATGCATTATTGCTTGAAAGGGGCTGCATTTGCTCACCCAATCTCACCAATCCTCTCAGTCCCAAGTGTCCAGCCTTATGCCACATCCAGCTGTCATTGTAGATAGGGTCTTTCCAGGTTTCCTCAGACACCCTGAAGGAATTGTAAAGAATTTCCCTGTTTTTTGGTTTTGCTTTTGAAATTCCTTTTTAGAGTGGGTTTGAGCTGATTCTCGCTGCCATGTTTATGCCACTCTAGACACACTTGATTCCCTTATGCAGTCATATCTATACATCGGTTTTAAGATTCTTACTAGTCAGATATATTCCTCTGCGGGAAATATGGGGTTTTGAGTCTCTTTCACTGAGGAAGCTGTAGGTCTTGTCTATTCCAAAGTTGGTTTTTGGAACGGTCCCTGTGCTTATATCAAACTCTGGTTTTATGCATCACCCCACCTCTCCTTCCCCTTTATGCAGGCATAAGAGTGTTTTCTAAATGTGAGACTCTGTTCTCTTTCCTAACTCAGTTCACGTGTAGCCATGTTTACAGGATCTTCATAAGTGATATCTTATGATAAGTTTCTTTTTCTGTGTGACTTATTTCACTTAGAATAATCGTACCTGAATCCCCTCAATTTTCTGCTACTGGTCTTATGACATTGATTTCATGGCTGAGGGATATTCCATCGTACGTAAGTACCACAATGTTTTGAACCATTTTTATATTTCCTGGGATATTTAAGGTGTACCCAAGTTGAGGTTTTTGTCGTCAGTGCAGCCCTAAATTTGGAGGTGGCTCTTTCTTATTGATTTTCAGTTTTCCCAAGGTATATTCCCTAGACTGGAAGTGGCCTTGGCTCTGTAGCTCTGTTGTTTACTTGTTTTAGGGAACACAATGCACTCCTCCAGTGAGGCAGTTGG
This sequence comes from Mesoplodon densirostris, assembly GCF_025265405.1. Classification (NCBI taxonomy): domain Eukaryota; kingdom Metazoa; phylum Chordata; class Mammalia; order Artiodactyla; family Ziphiidae; genus Mesoplodon; species Mesoplodon densirostris. The sequence goes on along the minus strand of NW_026778195.1, from coordinate 5,994,488 downwards.
CAATTTACATCCCGCCCATCAGCATAACAAGGCTCCCTGTTCTCCAGGGCCTGTCTTGCCTTTCTGGTTTTTACAAATTTTGTGGATGTCCCTTTTGACCGGTGAGAAATGATACTTCTTTGTAGTGCAGATTTGCATTGCCCGCTTGCTTGCTTGGCCAAAAAGGGCGTATGCGTTTTCTCCTGAATATATTCAGGAGAAAACGCATATGCCCTTTTTGGCCAAGTGCACCATTGTCCAAGTTGTGCCCCTCTTCCTGTGCTTTACAGGCGATTCCAAGGTACCTCTTGAAATCTGTTTCCTGCTATTTTGCCTCGCTTTCAAGTCCGCCTCGTTGACTTCCCTCAACAGATTTTTGGACGATAGTTGTCCTTTATCACTCTGCCAGTTTGTGAATTGCTGTGCCCCTGAGCTCCATTTCTCAACTCGTTCTTTGTGAGCTGAACGCAAGTCCAAAATTTTGGATCATGTCCTATACTGGTTCCCGGTGGGTGGCTGAGACTTTGGTTAATTCTTCTTCCTGCCGGGAAATTAGAGTGACATGTGCCCGTCCAAATGCCTAACAGCTACTCTCTCATGGGTTCTCCCTCGTCCCTTCCATCCTCTGCCAAATTGGGAACCTGTGCAAACCAGGAGGTTAAAGGGCCTGTCTCTCCAAGTTGGGAGATTGATAGTAAGGCAGTTGGAAAGTCAAACTGGAGCACCAGGAGAGGGACTATTCGTTGAGTTTTAGAAACCTTTCGTATTCACAGTGTGTACATTCTCTAGGTTTCCTGTACATGTTATAGCTGTAGTAATATTCCCTTCAACCTGGAGAGTTGGGACCCATGGAATGGGGGCCATGCATTATTGCTTGAAAGGGTCTGCATTTGCTCACCCAATCTCACCAACCCTCTCAGTCCCAAGTGTCCAGCCTTATGCCACATCCAGCTGTCATTGTAGATAGGGTCTTTCCAGGTTTCCTCAGACACCCTGAAGGAATTGTAAACAATTTCCCTGTTTTTTGGTTTTGCTTTTGAAATTCCTTTTTAGAGTGGGTTTGAGCTGATTCTCGCTGCCATGTTTATGCCACTCTAGACACACTTGATTCCCTTATGCAGTCATATCTATACATCGGTTTTAAGATTCTTACTAGTCAGATATATTCCTCTGCGGGAAATATGGGGTTTTGAGTCTCTTTCACTGAGGAAGGTGTAGGTCTTGTCTATTCCAAAGTTGGTTTTTGGAACGGTCCCTGTGCTTATATCAAACTCTGGTTTTATGCATCACCCCACCTCTCCTTCCCCTTTATGCAGGCATAAGAGTGTTTTCTAAATGTGAGACTCTGTTCTCTTTCCTAACTCAGTTCACGTGTAGCCATGTTTACAGGATCTTCATAAGTGATATCTTATGATAAGTTTCTTTTTCTGTGTGACTTATTTCACTTAGAATCATCGTACCTGAATCCACTCACTTTGCTGCTACTGGTCTTCTGACATTGATTTCATGGCTGAGGGATATTCCATCGTACGTAAGTACCACAATGTTTTGAACCATTTTTATATTTTCTGGGATATTTAAGGTGTACCCAAGTTGAGGTTCTTGTAGTCAGTGCAGCCCTAAATTTGGAGGTGGCTCTTTCTTATTGATTTTCAGTTTTCCCAAGGTATATTCCCTAGACTGGAAGTGGCCTTGGCTCTGTAGCTCTCTTGTTTACTTGTTTTAGGGAACACAATGCACTCCTCCAGTGAGGCAGTTGGCAATTTACATCCCGCCCATCAGCATAACAAGGCTCCCTGTTCTCCAGGGCCTGTCTTGCCTTTCTGGTTTTTACACATTTTGTGGATGTCCCTTTTGACCGGTGGGAAATGATACTTCTTTGTAGTGCAGATTTGCATTGCCCGCTTGCTTGCTTGGCCAAAAAGGGCGTATGCGTTTTCTCCTGAATATATTCAGGAGAAAACGCATACGCCCTTTTTGGCCAAGTGCACCATTGTCCAAGTTGTGCCCCTCTTCCTGTGCTTTACAGGCGATTCCAAGGTACCTCTTGAAATCTGTTTCCTGCTATTTTGCATCGCTTTCAAGTCCGCCTCGTTGACTTCCCTCAACAGATTTTTGGACGATAGTTGTCCTTTATCACTCTGCCAGTTTGTGAATTGCTGTGGCCCTGAGCTTCATTTCTCAACTCGTTCTTTGTGAGCTGAACGCAAGTCCAAAATTTTGGATCATGTCCTATACTGGTTCCCGGTGGGTGGCTGAGACTTTGGTTAATTCTTCTTCCTGCCGGGAAATTAGAGTGACATGTGCCCGTCCAAATGCCTAACAGCTACTCTCTCATGGGTTCTCCCTCGTCCCTTCCATCCTCTGCCAAATTGGGAACCTGTGCAAACCAGGAGGTTAAAGGGCCTGTCTCTCCAAGTTGGGAGATTGATAGTAAGGCAGTTGGAAAGTCAAACTGGAGCACCAGGAGAGGGACTATTCGTTGAGTTTTAGAAACCTTTCGTATTCACAGTGTGTACATTCTCTAGGTTTCCTGTACATGTTATAGCTGTAGTAATATTCCCTTCAACCTGGAGAGTTGGGACCCATGGAATGGGGGCCATGCATTATTGCTTGAAAGGGTCTGCATTTGCTCACCCAATCTCACCAACCCTCTCAGTCCCAAGTGTCCAGCCTTATGCCACATCCAGCTGTCATTGTAGATAGGGTCTTTCCAGGTTTCCTCAGACACCCTGAAGGAATTGTAAACAATTTCCCTGTTTTTTGGTTTTGCTTTTGAAATTCCTTTTTAGAGTGGGTTTGAGCTGATTCTCGCTGCCATGTTTATGCCACTCTAGACACACTTGATTCCCTTATGCAGTCATATCTATACATCGGTTTTAAGATTCTTACTAGTCAGATATATTCCTCTGCGGGAAATATGGGGTTTTGAGTCTCTTTCACTGAGGAAGGTGTAGGTCTTGTCTATTCCAAAGTTGGTTTTTGGAACGGTCCCTGTGCTTATATCAAACTCTGGTTTTATGCATCACCCCACCTCTCCTTCCCCTTTATGCAGGCATAAGAGTGTTTTCTAAATGTGAGACTCTGTTCTCTTTCCTAACTCAGTTCACGTGTAGCCATGTTTACAGGATCTTCATAAGTGATATCTTATGATAAGTTTCTTTTTCTGTGTGACTTATTTCACTTAGAATCATCGTACCTGAATCCACTCACTTTGCTGCTACTGGTCTTCTGACATTGATTTCATGGCTGAGGGATATTCCATCGTACGTAAGTACCACAATGTTTTGAACCATTTTTATATTTTCTGGGATATTTAAGGTGTACCCAAGTTGAGGTTCTTGTAGTCAGTGCAGCCCTAAATTTGGAGGTGGCTCTTTCTTATTGATTTTCAGTTTTCCCAAGGTATATTCCCTAGACTGGAAGTGGCCTTGGCTCTGTAGCTCTCTTGTTTACTTGTTTTAGGGAACACAATGCACTCCTCCAGTGAGGCAGTTGGCAATTTACATCCCGCCCATCAGCATAACAAGGCTCCCTGTTCTCCAGGGCCTGTCTTGCCTTTCTGGTTTTTACACATTTTGTGGATGTCCCTTTTGACCGGTGGGAAATGATACTTCTTTGTAGTGCAGATTTGCATTGCCCGCTTGCTTGCTTGGCCAAAAAGGGCGTATGCGTTTTCTCCTGAATATATTCAGGAGAAAACGCATACGCCCTTTTTGGCCAAGTGCACCATTGTCCAAGTTGTGCCCCTCTTCCTGTGCTTTACAGGCGATTCCAAGGTACCTCTTGAAATCTGTTTCCTGCTATTTTGCATCGCTTTCAAGTCCGCCTCGTTGACTTCCCTTAACAGATTTTTGGACGATAGTTGTCCTTTATCACTCTGCCAGTTTGTGAATTGCTGTGGCCCTGAGCTTCATTTCTCAACTCGTTCTTTGTGAGCTGAACGCAAGTCCAAAATTTTGGATCATGTCCTATACTGGTTCCCGGTGGGTGGCTGAGACTTTGGTTAATTCTTCTTCCTGCCGGGAAATTAGAGTGACATGTGCCCGTCCAAATGCCTAACAGCTACTCTCTCATGGGTTCTCCCTCGTCCCTTCCATCCTCTGCCAAATTGGGAACCTGTGCAAACCAGGAGGTTAAAGGGCCTGTCTCTCCAAGTTGGGAGATTGATAGGCAGGCAGTTGGAAAGTCAAACTGGAGCATCAGGAGAGGGACTATTCGTTGAGTTTTAGAATCCTTTCGTATTCACAGTGTGTACATTCTCTAAGTTTCCTGTACATGTTATAGCTGTAGTAATATTCCCTTCAACCTGGAGAGTTGGGACCCATGGAATGGGGGCCATGCATTATTGCTTGAAAGGGTCTGCATTTGCTCACCCAATCTCACCAATCCTCTCAGTCCCAAGTGTCCAGCCTCATGCCACATCCAGCTGTCATTGTAGATAGGGTCTTTCCAGGTTTCCTCAGACACCCTGAAGGAATTGTAAACAATTTCCCTGTTTTTTGGTTTTGCTTTTGAAATTCCTTTTTAGAGTGGGTTTGAGCTGATTCTCGCAGCCATGTTTATGCCACTCTAGACACACTTGATTCCCTTATGCAGTCATATCTATACATCGGTTTTAACATTCTTACTAGTCAGATATATTCCTCTGCGGGAAATAAGGGGTTTTGAGTCTCTTTCACTGAGGAAGGTGTAGGTCTTGTCTATTCCAAAGTTGGTTTTTGGAACGGTCCCTGTGCTTATATCAAACTCTGGTTTTATGCATCACCCCACCTCTCCTTCCCCTTTATGCAGGCATAAGAGTGTTTTCTAAATGTGAGACTCTGTTCTCTTTCCTAACTCAGTTCACGTGTAGCCAGGTTTACAGGATCTTCATAAGTGATATCTTATGATAAGTTTCTTTTTCTGTGTGACTTATTTCACTTAGAATCATCGTACCTGAATCCCCTCAATTTGCTGCTACTGGTCTTATGACATTGATTTCATGGCTGAGGGATATTCCATCGTACGTAAGTACCACAATGTTTTGAACCATTTTTATATTTCCTGGGATATTTAAGGTGTACCCAAGTTGAGGTTCTTGTAGTCAGTGCAGCCCTAAATTTGGAGGTGGCTCTTTCTTATTGATTTTCAGTTTTCCCAAGGTATATTCCCTAGACTGGAAATGGCCTTGGCTCTGTAGCTCTGTTGTTTACTTGTTTTAGGGAACACAATGCACTCCTCCAGTGAGGCAGTTGGCAATTTACATCCCGCCCATCAGCATAACAAGGCTCCCTGTTCTCCAGGGCCTGTCTTGCCTTTCTGGTTTTTACAAATTTTGTGGATGTCCCTTTTGACCGGTGGGAAATGATACTTCTTTGTAGTGCAGATTTGCATTGCCCGCTTGCTTGCTTGGCCAAAAAGGGCATATGCGTTTTCTCCTGAATATATTCAGGAGAAAACGCATACGCCCTTTTTGGCCAAGTGCACCATTGTCCAAGTTGTGCCCCTCTTCCTGTGCTTTACAGGCGATTCCAAGGTACCTCTTGAAATCTGTTTCCTGCTATTTTGCCTCGCTTTCAAGTCCGCCTCGTTGACTTCCCTCAACAGATTTTTGGACGATAGTTGTCCTTTATCACTCTGCCAGTTTGTGAATTGCTGTGCCCCTGAGCTCCATTTCTCAACTCGTTCTTTGTGAGCTGAACGCAAGTCCAAAATTTTGGATCATGTCCTATACTGGTTCCCGGTGGGTGCCTGAGACTTTGGTTAATTCTTCTTCCTGCCGGGAAATTAGAGTGACATGTGCCCGTCCAAATGCCTAACAGCTACTCTCTCATGGGTTCTCCCTCGTCCCTTCCATCCTCTGCCAAATTGGGAACCTGTGCAAACCAGGAGGTTAAAGGGCCTGTCTCTCCAAGTTGGGAGATTGATAGTAAGGCAGTTGGAAAGTCAAACTGGAGCACCAGGAGAGGGACTATTCGTTGAGTTTTAGAATCCTTTCGTATTCACAGTGTGTACATTCTCTAGGTTTCCTGTACATGTTATAGCTGTAGTAATATTCCCTTGAACCTGGAGAGTTGGGACCCATGGAATGGGGGCCATGCATTATTGCTTGAAAGGGTCTGCATTTGCTCACCCAATCTCACCAATCCTCTCAGTCCCAAGTGTCCAGCCTTATGCCACATCCAGCTGTCATTGTAGATAGGGTCTTTCCAGGTTTCCTCAGACACCCTGAAGGAATTGTAAAGAATTTCCCTGTTTTTTGGTTTTGCTTTTGAAATTCCTTTTTAGAGTGGGTTTGAGCTGATTCTCGCTGCCATGTTTATGCCACTCTAGACACACTTGATTCCCTTATGCAGTCATATCTATACATCGGTTTTAAGATTCTTACTAGTCAGATATATTCCTCTGCGGGAAATATGGGGTTTTGAGTCTCTTTCACTGAGGAAGGTGTAGGTCTTGTCTATTCCAAAGTTGGTTTTTGGAACGGTCCCTGTGCTTATATCAAACTCTGGTTTTATCCATCACCCCACCTCTCCTTCCCCTTTATGCAGGCATAAGAGTGTTTTCTAAATGTGAGACTCTGTTCTCTTTCCTAACTCAGTTCACGTGTAGCCAGGTTTACAGGATCTTCATAAGTGATATCTTATGATAAGTTTCTTTTTCTGTGTGACTTATTTCACTTAGAATCATCGTACCTGAATCCCCTCAATTTGCTGCTACTGGTCTTATGACATTGATTTCATGGCTGAGGGATATTCCATCGTACGTAAGTACCACAATGTTTTGAACCATTTTTATATTTCCTGGGATATTTAAGGTGTACCCAAGTTGAGGTTCTTGTAGTCAGTGCAGCCCTAAATTTGGAGGTGGCTCTTTGTTATTGATTTTCAGTTTTCCCAAGGTATATTCCCTAGACTGGAAGTGGCCTTGGCTCTGTAGCTCTGTTGTTTACTTGTTTTAGGGAACACAATGCACTCCTCCAGTGAGGCAGTTGGCAATTTACATCCCGCCCATCAGCATAACAAGGCTCCCTGTTCTCCAGGGCCTGTCTTGCCTTTCTGGTTTTTACAAATTTTGTGGATGTCCCTTTTGACCGGTGGGAAATGATACTTCTTTGTAGTGCAGATTTGCATTGCCCGCTTGCTTGCTTGGCCAAAAAGGGCGTATGCGTTTTCTCCTGAATATATTCAGGAGAAAACGCATACGCCCTTTTTGGCCAAGTGCACCATTGTCCAAGTTGTACCCCTCTTCCTGTGCTTTACAGGCGATTCCAAGGTACCTCTTGAAATCTGTTTCCTGCTATTTTGCCTCGCTTTCAAGTCCGCCTCGTTGACTTCCCTCAACAGATTTTTGGACGATAGTTGTCCTTTATCACTCTGCCAGTTTGTGAATTGCTGTGCCCCTGAGCTCCATTTCTCAACTCGTTCTTTGTGAGCTGAACGCAAGTCCAAAATTTTGGATCATGTCCTATACTGGTTCCCGGTGGGTGGCTGAGACTTTGGTTAATTCTTCTTCCTGCCGGGAAATTAGAGTGACATGTGCCCGTCCAAATGCCTAACAGCTACTCTCTCATGGGTTCTCCCTCGTCCCTTCCATCCTCTGCCAAATTGGGAACCTGTGCAAACCAGGAGGTTAAAGGGCCTGTCTCTCCAAGTTGGGAGATTGATAGTAAGGCAGTTGGAAAGTCAAACTGGAGCACCAGGAGAGGGACTATTCGTTGAGTTTTAGAATCCTTTCGTATTCACAGTGTGTACATTCTCTAGGTTTCCTGTACATGTTATAGCTGTAGTAATATTCCCTTGAACCTGGAGAGTTGGGACCCATGGAATGGGGGCCATGCATTATTGCTTGAAAGGGTCTGCATTTGCTCACCCAATCTCACCAATCCTCTCAGTCCCAAGTGTCCAGCCTTATGCCACATCCAGCTGTCATTGTAGATAGGGTCTTTCCAGGTTTCCTCAGACACCCTGAAGGAATTGTAAAGAATTTCCCTGTTTTTTGGTTTTGCTTTTGAAATTCCTTTTTATAGTGGGTTTGAGCTGATTCTCGCTGCCATGTTTATGCCACTCTAGTCACACTTGATTCCCTTATGCAGTCATATCTATACATCGGTTTTAAGATTCTTACTAGTCAGATATATTCCTCTGCGGGAAATATGGGGTTTTGAGTCTCTTTCACTGAGGATGGTGTAGGTCTTGTCTATTCCAAAGTTGGTTTTTGGAACGGTCCCTGTGCTTATATCAAACTCTGGTTTTATGCATCACCCCACCTCTCCTTCCCCTTTATGCAGGCATAAGAGTGTTTTCTAAATGTGAGACTCTGTTCTCTTTCCTAACTCAGTTCACGTGTAGCCATGTTTACAGGATCTTCATAAGTGATATCTTATGATAAGTTTCTTTTTCTGTGTGACTTATTTCACTTAGAATCATCGTACCTGAATCCACTCACTTTGCTGCTACTGGTCTTATGACATTGATTTCATGGCTGAGGGATATTCCATCGTATGTAAGTACCACAATGTTTTGAACCATTTTTATATTTCCTGGGATATTTAAGGTGTACCCAAGTTGAGGTTCTTGTAGTCAGTGCAGCCCTAAATTTGGAGGTGGCTCTTTCTTATTGATTTTCAGTTTTCCCAAGGTATATTCCCTAGACTGGAAGTGGCCTTGGCTCTGTAGCTCTGTTGTTTACTTGTTTTAGGGAACACAATGCACTCCTCCAGTGAGGCAGTTGGCAATTTACATCCCGCCCATCAGCATAACAAGGCTCCCTGTTCTCCAGGGCCTGTCTTGCCTTTCTGGTTTTTACACATTTTGTGGATGTCCCTTTTGACCGGTGGGAAATGATACTTCTTTGTAGTGCAGATTTGCATTGCCCGCTTGCTTGCTTGGCCAAAAAGGGCGTATGCGTTTTCTCCTGAATATATTCAGGAGAAAACGCATACGCCCTTTTTGGCCAAGTGCACCATTGTCCAAGTTGTGCCCCTCTTCCTGTGCTTTACAGGCGATTCCAAGGTACCTCTTGAAATCTGTTTCCTGCTATTTTGCCTCGCTTTCAAGTCCGCCTCGTTGACTTCCCTCAACAGATTTTTGGACGATAGTTGTCCTTTATCACTCTGCCAGTTTGTGAATTGCTGTGCCCCTGAGCTCCATTTCTCAACTCGTCATTTGTGAGCTGAACGCAAGTCCAAAATTTTGGATCATGTCCTATACTGGTTCCCGGTGGGTGGCTGAGACTTTGGTTAATTCTTCTTCCTTCCGGGAAATTAGAGTGACATGTGCCCGTCCAAATGCCTAACAGCTACTCTCTCATGGGTTCTCCTTCGTCCCTTCCATCCTCTGCCAAATTGGGAACCTTGCAAACCAGGAGGTTAAAGGGCCTGTCTCTCCAAGTTGGGAGATTGATAGTAAGGGAGTTGGAAAGTCAAACTGGAGCACCAGGAGAGGGACTATTCGTTGAGTTGTAGAAACCTTTCGTATTCACAGTGTGTACATTCTCTAGGTTTCCTGTACATGTTATAGCTGTAGTAATATTCCCTTGAACCTGGAGAGTTGGGACCCATGGAATGGGGGCCATGCATTATTGCTTGAAAGGGTCTGCATTTGCTCACCCAATCTCACCAATCCTCTCAGTCCCAAGTGTCCAGCCTTATGCCACATCCAGCTGTCATTGTAGATAGGGTCTTTCCAGGTTTCCTCAGACACCCTGAAGGAATTGTAAAGAATTTCCCTGTTTTTTGGTTTTGCTTTTGAAATTCCTTTTTAGAGTGGGTTTGAGCTGATTCTCGCTGCCATGTTTATGCCACTCTAGACACACTTGATTCCCTTATGCAGTCATATCTATACATCGGTTTTAAGATTCTTACTAGTCAGATATATTCCTCTGCGGGAAATATGGGGTTTTGAGTCTCTTTCACTGAGGAAGGTGTAGGTCTTGTCTATTCCAAAGTTGGTTTTTGGAACGGTCCCTGTGCTTATATCAAACTCTGGTTTTATGCATCACCCCACCTCTCCTTCCCCTTTATGCAGGCATAAGAGTGTTTTCTAAATGTGAGACTCTGTTCTCTTTCCTAACTCAGTTCACGTGTAGCCAGGTTTACAGGATCTTCATAAGTGATATCTTATGATAAGTTTCTTTTTCTGTGTGACTTATTTCACTTAGAATCATCGTACCTGAATCCACTCACTTTGCTGCTACTGGTCTTCTGACATTGATTTCATGGCTGAGGGATATTCCATCGTACGTAAGTACCACAATGTTTTGAACCATTTTTATATTTCCTGGGATATTTAAGGTGTACCCAAGTTGAGGTTCTTGTAGTCAGTGCAGCCCTAAATTTGGAGGTGGCTCTTTCTTATTGATTTTCAGTTTTCCCAAGGTATATTCCCTAGACTGGAAGTGGCCTTGGCTCTGTAGCTCTGTTGTTTACTTGTTTTAGGGAACACAATGCACTCCTCCAGTGAGGCAGTTGGCAATTTACATCCCGCCCATCAGCATAACAAGGCTCCCTGTTCTCCAGGGCCTGTCTTGCCTTTCTGGTTTTTACACATTTTGTGGATGTCCCTTTTGACCGGTGGGAAGTGATACTTCTTTGTAGTGCAGATTTGCATTGCCCACTTGCTTGCTTGGCCAAAAAGGGCGTATGCGTTTTCTCCTGAATATATTCAGGAGAAAACGCATACGCCCTTTTTGGCCAAGTGCACCTTTGTCCAAGTTGTGCCCCTCTTCCTGTGCTTTACAGGCGATTCCAAGGTACCTCTTGAAATCTGTTTCCTGCTATTTTGCATCGCTTTCAAGTCCGCCTCGTTGACTTCCCTTAACAGATTTTTGGACGATAGTTGTCCTTTATCACTCTGCCAGTTTGTGAATTGCTGTGCCCCTGAGCTCCATTTCTCAACTCGTTCTTTGTGAGCTGAACGCAAGTCCAAAATTTTGGATCATGTCCTATACTGGTTCCCGGTGGGTGGCTGAGACTTTGGTTAATTCTTCTTCCTGCCGGGAAATTAGAGTGACATGTGCCCGTCCAAATGCCTAACAGCTACTCTCTCATGGGTTCGCCCTCGTCCCTTCAATCCTCTGCCAAATTGGGAACCTGTGCAAACCAGGAGGTTAAAGGGCCTGTCTCTCCAAGTTGGGAGATTGATAGTAAGGCAGTTGGAAAGTCAAACTGGAGCACCAGGAGAGGGACTATTCGTTGAGTTTTAGAATCCTTTCGTATTCACAGTGTGTACATTCTCTAGGTTTCCTGTACATGTTATAGCTGTAGTAATATTCCCTTGAACCTGGAGAGTTGGGACCCATGGAATGGGGGCCATGCATTATTGCTTGAAAGGGGCTGCATTTGCTCACCCAATCTCACCAATCCTCTCAGTCCCAAGTGTCCAGCCTTATGCCACATCCAGCTCTAATTATACATAGGGTCTTTCCAGGTTTCCTCAGACACCCTGAAGGAATTGTAAAGAATTTCCCTGTTTTTTGGTTTTGCTTTTGAAATTCCTTTTTAGAGTGGGTTTGAGCTGATTCTCGCTGCCATGTTTATGCCACTCTAGACACACTTGATTCCCTTATGCAGTCATATCTATACATCGGTTTTAAGATTCTTACTAGTCAGATATATTCCTCTGCGGGAAATATGGGGTTTTGAGTCTCTTTCACTGAGGATGGTGTAGGTCTTGTCTATTCCAAAGTTGGTTTTTGGAACGGTCCCTGTGCTTATATCAAACTCTGGTTTTATGCATCACCCCAGCTCTCCTTCCCCTTTATGCAGGCATAAGAGTGTTTTCTAAATGTGAGACTCTGTTCTCTTTCCTAACTCAGTTCACGTGTAGCCATGTTTACAGGATCTTCATAAGTGATATCTTATGATAAGTTTCTTTTTCTGTGTGACTTATTTCACTTAGAATCATCGTACCTGAATCCACTCACTTTGCTGCTACTGATCTTATGACATTGATTTCATGGCTGAGGGATATTCCATCGTATGTAAGTACCACAATGTTTTGAACCATTTTTATATTTCCTGGGATATTTAAGGTGTACCCAAGTTGAGGTTCTTGTAGTCAGTGCAGCCCTAAATTTGGAGGTGGCTCTTTCTTATTGATTTTCAGTTTTCCCAAGGTATATTCCCTAGACTGGAAGTGGCCTTGGCTCTGTAGCTCTGTTGTTTACTTGTTTTAGGGAACACAATGCACTCCTCCAGTGAGGCAGTTGGCAATTTACATCCCGCCCATCAGCATAACAAGGCTCCCTGTTCTCCAGGGCCTGTCTTGCCTTTCTGGTTTTTACACATTTTGTGGATGTCCCTTTTGACCGGTGGGAAATGATACTTCTTTGTAGTGCAGATTTGCATTGCCCGCTTGCTTGCTTGGCCAAAAAGGGCGTATGCGTTTTCTCCTGAAGGAGAAAACGCATACGCCCTTTTTGGCCAAGTGCACCATTGTCCAAGTTGTGACCCTCTTCCTGTGCTTTACAGGCGATTCCAAGGTACGTCTTGAAATCTGTTTCCTGCTATTTTGCCTCGCTTTCAAGTCCGCCTCGTTGACTTCCCTCAACAGATTTTTGGACGATAGTTGTCCTTTATCACTCTGCCAGTTTGTGAATGGCTGTGCCCCTGAGCTCCATTTCTCAACTCGTCATTTGTGAGCTGAACGCAAGTCCAAAATTTTGGATCATGTCCTATACTGGTTCCCGGTGGGTGGCTGAGACTTTGGTTAATTCTTCTTCCTTCCGGGAAATTAGAGTGACATGTGCCCGTCCAAATGCCTAACAGCTACTCTCTCATGGGTTCTCCTTCGTCCCTTCCATCCTCTGCCAAATTGGGAACCTGTGCAAACCAGGAGGTTAAAGGGCCTGTCTCTCCAAGTTGGGAGATTGATAGTAAGGCAGTTGGAAAGTCAAACTGGAGCACCAGGAGAGGGACTATTCGTTGAGTTTTAGAATCCTTTCGTATTCACAGTGTGTACATTCTCTAGGTTTCCTGTACATGTTATAGCTGTAGTAATATTCCCTTCAACCTGGAGAGTTGGGACCCATGGAATGGGGGCCATGCATTATTGCTTGAAAGGGTCTGCATTTGCTCACCCAATCTCACCAATCCTCTCAGTCCCAAGTGTCCAGCCTTATGCCACATCCAGCTGTCATTGTAGATAGGGTCTTTCCAGGTTTCCTCAGACACCCTGAAGGAATTGTAAAGAATTTCCCTGTTTTTTGGTTTTGCTTTTGAAATTCCTTTTTAGAGTGGGTTTGAGCTGATTCTCGCTGCCATGTTTATGCCACTCTAGACACACTTGATTCCCTTCTGCAGTCATATCTATACATCGGTTTTAAGATTCTTACTAGTCAGATATATTCCTCTGCGGGAAATATGGGGTTTTGAGTCTCTTTCACTGAGGATGGTGTAGGTCTTGTCTATTCCAAAGTTGGTTTTTGGAACGGTCCCTGTGCTTATATCAAACTCTGGTTTTATGCATCACCCCACGTCTCCTTCCCCTTTATGCAGGCATAAGAGTGTTTTCTAAATGTGAGACTCTGTTCTCTTTCCTAACTCAGTTCACGTGTAGCCATGTTTACAGGATCTTCATAAGTGATATCTTATGATAAGTTTCTTTTTCTGTGTGACTTATTTCACTTAGAATCATCGTACCTGAATCCACTCACTTTGCTGCTACTGGTCTTATGACATTGATTTCATGGCTGAGGGATATTCCATCGTATGTAAGTACCACAATGTTTTGAACCATTTTTATATTTCCTGGGATATTTAAGGTGTACCCAAGTTGAGGTCCTTGTAGTCAGTGCAGCCCTAAATTTGGAGGTGGCTCTTTCTTATTGATTTTCAGTTTTCCCAAGGTATATTCCCTAGACTGGAAGTGGCCTTGACTCTGTAGCTCTGTTGTTTACTTGTTTTAGGGAACACAATGCACTCCTCCAGTGAGGCAGTTGGCAATTTACATCCCGCCCATCAGCATAACAAGGCTCCCTGTTCTCCTGGGCCTGTCTTGCCTTTCAGGTTTTTACACATTTTGTGGATGTCCCTTTTGACCGGTGGGAAGTGATACTTCTTTGTAGTGCAGATTTGCATTGCCCGCTTGCTTGCTTGGCCAAAAAGGGCGTATGCGTTTTCTCCTGAATATATTCAGGAGAAAACGCATACGCCCTTTTTGGCCAAGTGCACCATTGTCCAAGTTGTGCCCCTCTTCCTGTGCTTTACAGGCGATTCCAAGGTACCTCTTGAAATCTGTTTCCTGCTATTTTGCCTCGCTTTCAAGTCCGCCTCGATGACTTCCCTCAACAGATTTTTGGACGATAGTTGTCCTTTATCACTCTGCCAGTTTGTGAATTGCTGTGCCCCTGAGCTCCATTTCTCAACTCGTCATTTGTGAGCTGAACGCAAGTCCAAAATTTTGGATCATGTCCTATACTGGTTCCCGGTGGGTGGCTGAGACTTTGGTTAATTCTTCTTCCTTCCGGGAAATTAGAGTGACATGTGCCCGTCCAAATGCCTAACAGCTACTCTCTCATGGGTTCTCCTTCGTCCCTTCCATCCTCTGCCAAATTGGGAACCTGTGCAAACCAGGAGGTTAAAGGGCCTGTCTCTCCAAGTTGGGAGATTGATAGTAAGGCAGTTGGAAAGTCAAACTGGAGCACCAGGAGAGGGACTATTCGTTGAGTTTTAGAATCCTTTCGTATTCACAGTGTGTACATTCTCTAGGTTTCCTGTACATGTTATAGCTGTAGTAATATTCCCTTGAACCTGGAGAGTTGGGACCCATGGAATGGGGGCCATGCATTATTGCTTGAAAGGGTCTGCATTTGCTCACCCAATCTCACCAATCCTCTCTGTCCCAAGTGTCCAGCCTTATGCCACATCCAGCTGTCATTGTAGATAGGGTCTTTCCAGGTTTCCTCAGACACCCTGAAGGAATTGTAAAGAATTTCCCTGTTTGTTGGTTTTGCTTTTGAAATTCCTTTTTATAGTGGGATTGAGCTGATTCTCGCTGCCATGTTAATGCACTCTGGACACACTTGATTCCCTTATGGAGACATATCAATACATAGGTTTTAAGATTCTTACTAGTCACATATATTCCTCTGTGGGAAATATGGGGTTTTGAGTCTCTTTCACTGAGGAAGGTGTAGGTCTTGTCTATTCCAAAGTTGGTTTTTGGAACGGTCCCTGTGCTTATATCAAACTCTGGTTTTATGCATCACCCCACCTCTCCATCCCCTTTATGCAGGCATAAGAGTGTTTTCTAAATGTGAGACTCTGTTCTCTTTCCTAACTCAGTTCACGTGTAGCCATGTTTACAGGATCTTCATAAGTGATATCTTATGATAAGTTTCTTTTTCTGTGTGACTTATTTCACTTAGAATCATCGTACCTGAATCCACTCACTTTGCTGCTACTGGTCTTATGACATTGATTTTATCGCTGAGGGATATTCCATCGTACGTAAGTACCACAATGTTTTGAACCATTTTTATATTTCCTAGGATAATTAAGGTGTACCCAAGTTGAGGTTCTTGTAGTCAGTGCAGCCCTAAATTTGGAGGTGGCTCTTTCTTATTGATTTTCAGTTTTCCCAAGGTATATTCCCTAGACTGGAAGTGGCCTTGGCTCTGTAGCTCTGTTGTTTACTTGTTTTAGGGAACACAATGCACTCCTCCAGTGAGGCAGTTGGCAATTTACATCCCGCCCATCAGCATAACAAGGCTCCCTGTTCTCCAGGGCCTGTCTTGCCTTTCTGGTTTTTACACATTTTGTGGATGTCGCTTTTGACCTGTGGGAAGTGATACTTCTTTGTAGTGCAGATTTGCATTGCCCGCTTGCTAGCTTGGCCAAAAAGGGCGTATGCGTTTTCTCCTGAATATATTCAGGAGAAAACGCATACGCCCTTTTTGGCCAAGTGCACCATTGTCCAAGTTGTGCCCCTCTACCTGTGCTTTACAGGCGATTCCAAGGTACCTCTTGAAATCTGTTTCCTGCTATTTTGCGTTGCTTTCAAGTCTGCCTCGTTGACTTCCCTCAACAGATTTTTGGACGATAGTTGTCCTTTATCACTCTGCCAGTTTGTGAATTGCTGTGCCCCTGAGCTCCATTTCTCAACTCGTTTTTTGTGAGCTGAACGCAAGTCCAAAATTTTGGATCATGTCCTATACTGGTTCCCGGTGGGTGCCTGAGACTTTGGTTAATTCTTCTTCCTGCCGGGAATTTAGAGTGACATGTGCCCGTCCAAATGCCTAACAGCTACTCTCTCATGGGTTCTCCCTCGTCCCTTCCATCCTCTGCCAAATTGGGAACCTGTGCAAACCAGGAGGTTAAAGGGCCTGTCTCTCCAAGTTGGGAGATTGATAGTAAGGCAGTTGGAAAGTCAAACTGGAGCACCAGGAAAGGGACTATTCGTTGAGTTTTAGAATCCTTTCGTATTCAGAGTGTGTACATTCTCTAGGTTTCCTGTACATGTTATAGCTGTAGTAATATTCCCTTCAACCTGGAGAGTTGGGACCCATGGAATGGGGGCCATGCATTATTGCTTGAAAGGGTCTGCATTTGCTCACCCAATCTCACCAATCCTCTCAGTCCCAAGTGTCCAGCCTTATGCCACATCCAGCTGTCATTGTAGATAGGGTCTTTCCAGGTTTCCTCAGACACCCTGAAGGAATTGTAAAGAATTTCCCTGTTTTTTGGTTTTGCTTTTGAAATTCCTTTTTAGAGTGGGTTTGAGCTGATTCTCGCTGCCATGTTTATGCCACTCTAGACACACTTGATTCCCTTATGGAGTCATATCAATACATAAGTTTTAAGATTCTTACTAGTCAGATATATTCCTCTGTGGGAAATATGGGGTTTTGAGTCTCTTTCACTGAGGAAGGTGTAAGTCTTGTCTATTCCAAAGTTGGTTTTGGAACGGTCCCTGTGCTTATATCAAACTCTGGTTTTATGCATCACCCCACCTCTCCTTCCCCTTTATGCAGGCATAAGAGTGTTTTCTAAATGTGAGACTCTGTTCTCTTTCCTAACTCAGTTCACGTGTAGCCATGTTTACAGGATCTTCATAAGTGATATCTTATGATAAGTTTCTTTTTCTGTGTGACTTATTTCACTTAGAATCATCGTACCTGAATCCACTCACTTTGCTGCTACTGGTCTTATGACATTGATTTCATGGCTGAGGGATATTCCATCGTATGTAAGTACCACAATGTTTTGAACCATTTTTATATTTCCTGGGATATTTAAGGTGTACCCAAGTTGAGGTTCTTGTAGTCAGTGCAGCCCTAAATTTGGAGGTGGCTCTTTCTTATTGATTTTCAGTTTTCCCAAGGTATATTCCCTAGACTGGAAGAGGCCTTGGCTCTGTAGCTCTGTTGTTTACTTGTTTTAGGGAACACAATGCACTCCTCCAGTGAGGCAGTTGGCAATTTACATCCCGCCCATCAGCATAACAAGGCTCCCTGTTCTCCAGGGCCTGTCTTGCCTTTCTGGTTTTTACACATTTTGTGGATGTCCCTTTTGACCGGTGGGAAGTGATACTTCTTTGTAGTGCAGATTTGCATTGCCCGCTTGCTTGCTTGGCCAAAAAGGGCGTATGCGTTTTCTCCTGAATATATTCAGGAGAAAACGCATATGCCCTTTTTGGCCAAGTGCACCATTGTCCAAGTTGTGCCCCTCTTCCTGTGCTTTACAGGCGATTCCAAGGTACCTCTTGAAATCTGTTTCCTGCTATTTTGCCTCGCTTTCAAGTCCGCCTCGATGACTTCCCTCAACAGATTTTTGGACGATAGTTGTCCTTTATCACTCTGCCAGTTTGTGAATTGCTGTGCCCCTGAGCTCCATTTCTCAACTCGTCATTTGTGAGCTGAACGCAAGTCCAAAATTTTGGATCATGTCCTATACTGGTTCCCGGTGGGTGGCTGAGACTTTGGTTAATTCTTCTTACTTCCGGGAAATTAGAGTGACATGTGCCCGTCCAAATGCCTAACAGCTACTCTCTCATGGGTTCTCCTTCGTCCCTTCCATCCTCTGCCAAATTGGGAACCTGTGCAAACCAGGAGGTTAAAGGGCCTGTCTCTCCAAGTTGGGAGATTGATAGTAAGGCAGTTGGAAAGTCAAACTGGAGCACCAGGAGAGGGACTATTCGTTGAGTTTTAGAATCCTTTCGTATTCACAGTGTGTACATTCTCTAGGTTTCCTGTACATGTTATAGCTGTAGTAATATTCCCTTGAACCTGGAGAGTTGGGACCCATGGAATGGGGGCCATGCATTATTGCTTGAAAGGGTCTGCATTTGCTCACCCAATCTCACCAATCCTCTCTGTCCCAAGTGTCCAGCCTTATGCCACATCCAGCTGTCATTGTAGATAGGGTCTTTCCAGGTTTCCTCAGACACCCTGAAGGAATTGTAAAGAATTTCCCTGTTTTTTGGTTTTGCTTTTGAAATTCCTTTTTATAGTGGGATTGAGCTGATTCTCGCTGCCATGTTAATGCACTCTGGACACACTTGATTCCCTTATGGAGACATATCAATACATAGGTTTTAAGATTCTTACTAGTCACATATATTCCTCTGTGGGAAATATGGGGTTTTGAGTCTCTTTCACTGAGGAAGGTGTAGGTCTTGTCTATTCCAAAGTTGGTTTTTGGAACGGTCCCTGTGCTTATATCAAACTCTGGTTTTATGCATCACCCCACCTCTCCATCCCCTTTATGCAGGCATAAGAGTGTTTTCTAAATGTGAGACTCTGTTCTCTTTCCTAACTCAGTTCACGTGTAGCCATGTTTACAGGATCTTCATAAGTGATATCTTATGATAAGTTTCTTTTTCTGTGTGACTTATTTCACTTAGAATCATCGTACCTGAATCCACTCACTTTGCTGCTACTGGTCTTATGACATTGATTTTATCGCTGAGGGATATTCCATCGTACGTAAGTACCACAATGTTTTGAACCATTTTTATATTTCCTGGGATAATTAAGGTGTACCCAAGTTGAGGTTCTTGTAGTCAGTGCAGCCCTAAATTTGGAGGTGGCTCTTTCTTATTGATTTTCAGTTTTCCCAAGGTATATTCCCTAGACTGGAAGTGGTCTTGGCTCTGTAGCTCTGTTGTTTACTTGTTTTAGGGAACACAATGCACTCCTCCAGTGAGGCAGTTGGCAATTTACATCCCGCCCATCAGCATAACAAGGCTCCCTGTTCTCCAGGGCCTGTCTTGCCTTTCTGGTTTTTACACATTTTGTGGATGTCGCTTTTGACCTGTGGGAAGTGATACTTCTTTGTAGTGCAGATTTGCATTGCCCGCTTGCTTGCTTGGCCAAAAAGGGCGTATGCGTTTTCTCCTGAATATATTCAGGAGAAAACGCATACGCCCTTTTTGGCCAAGTGCACCATTGTCCAAGTTGTGCCCCTCTACCTGTGCTTTACAGGCGATTCCAAGGTACCTCTTGAAATCTGTTTCCTGCTATTTTGCGTTGCTTTCAAGTCTGCCTCGTTGACTTCCCTCAACAGATTTTTGGACGATAGTTGTCCTTTATCACTCTGCCAGTTTGTGAATTGCTGTGCCCCTGAGCTCCATTTCTCAACTCGTTTTTTGTGAGCTGAACGCAAGTCCAAAATTTTGGATCATGTCCTATACTGGTTCCCGGTGGGTGCCTGAGACTTTGGTTAATTCTTCTTCCTGCCGGGAATTTAGAGTGACATGTGCCCGTCCAAATGCCTAACAGCTACTCTCTCATGGGTTCTCCCTCGTCCCTTCCATCCTCTGCCAAATTGGGAACCTGTGCAAACCAGGAGGTTAAAGGGCCTGTCTCTCCAAGTTGGGAGATTGATAGTAAGGCAGTTGGAAAGTCAAACTGGAGCACCAGGAAAGGGACTATTCGTTGAGTTTTAGAATCCTTTCGTATTCAGAGTGTGTACATTCTCTAGGTTTCCTGTACATGTTATAGCTGTAGTAATATTCCCTTCAACCTGGAGAGTTGGGACCCATGGAATGGGGGCCATGCATTATTGCTTGAAAGGGTCTGCATTTGCTCACCCAATCTCACCAATCCTCTCAGTCCCAAGTGTCCAGCCTTATGCCACATCCAGCTGTCATTGTAGATAGGGTCTTTCCAGGTTTCCTCAGACACCCTGAAGGAATTGTAAAGAATTTCCCTGTTTTTTGGTTTTGCTTTTGAAATTCCTTTTTAGAGTGGGTTTGAGCTGATTCTCGCTGCCATGTTTATGCCACTCTAGACACACTTGATTCCCTTATGGAGTCATATCAATACATAAGTTTTAAGATTCTTACTAGTCAGATATATTCCTCTGTGGGAAATATGGGGTTTTGAGTCTCTTTCACTGAGGAAGGTGTAAGTCTTGTCTATTCCAAAGTTGGTTTTGGAACGGTCCCTGTGCTTATATCAAACTCTGGTTTTATGCATCACCCCACCTCTCCTTCCCCTTTATGCAGGCATAAGAGTGTTTTCTAAATGTGAGACTCTGTTCTCTTTCCTAACTCAGTTCACGTGTAGCCATGTTTACAGGATCTTCATAAGTGATATCTTATGATAAGTTTCTTTTTCTGTGTGACTTATTTCACTTAGAATCATCGTACCTGAATCCACTCACTTTGCTGCTACTGGTCTTATGACATTGATTTCATGGCTGAGGGATATTCCATCGTATGTAAGTACCACAATGTTTTGAACCATTTTTATATTTCCTGGGATATTTAAGGTGTACCCAAGTTGAGGTTCTTGTAGTCAGTGCAGCCCTAAATTTGGAGGTGGCTCTTTCTTATTGATTTTCAGTTTTCCCAAGGTATATTCCCTAGACTGGAAGAGGCCTTGGCTCTGTAGCTCTGTTGTTTACTTGTTTTAGGGAACACAATGCACTCCTCCAGTGAGGCAGTTGGCAATTTACATCCCGCCCATCAGCATAACAAGGCTCCCTGTTCTCCAGGGCCTGTCTTGCCTTTCTGGTTTTTACACATTTTGTGGATGTCCCTTTTGACCGGTGGGAAGTGATACTTCTTTGTAGTGCAGATTTGCATTGCCCGCTTGCTTGCTTGGCCAAAAAGGGCGTATGCGTTTTCTCCTGAATATATTCAGGAGAAAACGCATATGCCCTTTTTGGCCAAGTGCACCATTGTCCAAGTTGTGCCCCTCTTCCTGTGCTTTACAGGCGATTCCAAGGTACCTCTTGAAATCTGTTTCCTGCTATTTTGCCTCGCTTTCAAGTCCGCCTCGATGACTTCCCTCAACAGATTTTTGGACGATAGTTGTCCTTTATCACTCTGCCAGTTTGTGAATTGCTGTGCCCCTGAGCTCCATTTCTCAACTCGTCATTTGTGAGCTGAACGCAAGTCCAAAATTTTGGATCATGTCCTATACTGGTTCCCGGTGGGTGGCTGAGACTTTGGTTAATTCTTCTTACTTCCGGGAAATTAGAGTGACATGTGCCCGTCCAAATGCCTAACAGCTACTCTCTCATGGGTTCTCCTTCGTCCCTTCCATCCTCTGCCAAATTGGGAACCTGTGCAAACCAGGAGGTTAAAGGGCCTGTCTCTCCAAGTTGGGAGATTGATAGTAAGGCAGTTGGAAAGTCAAACTGGAGCACCAGGAGAGGGACTATTCGTTGAGTTTTAGAATCCTTTCGTATTCACAGTGTGTACATTCTCTAGGTTTCCTGTACATGTTATAGCTGTAGTAATATTCCCTTGAACCTGGAGAGTTGGGACCCATGGAATGGGGGCCATGCATTATTGCTTGAAAGGGTCTGCATTTGCTCACCCAATCTCACCAATCCTCTCTGTCCCAAGTGTCCAGCCTTATGCCACATCCAGCTGTCATTGTAGATAGGGTCTTTCCAGGTTTCCTCAGACACCCTGAAGGAATTGTAAAGAATTTCCCTGTTTTTTGGTTTTGCTTTTGAAATTCCTTTTTATAGTGGGATTGAGCTGATTCTCGCTGCCATGTTAATGCACTCTGGACACACTTGATTCCCTTATGGAGACATATCAATACATAGGTTTTAAGATTCTTACTAGTCACATATATTCCTCTGTGGGAAATATGGGGTTTTGAGTCTCTTTCACTGAGGAAGGTGTAGGTCTTGTCTATTCCAAAGTTGGTTTTTGGAACGGTCCCTGTGCTTATATCAAACTCTGGTTTTATGCATCACCCCACCGCTCCATCCCCTTTATGCAGGCATAAGAGTGTTTTCTAAATGTGAGACTCTGTTCTCTTTCCTAACTCAGTTCACGTGTAGCCATGTTTACAGGATCTTCATAAGTGATATCTTATGATAAGTTTCTTTTTCTGTGTGACTTATTTCACTTAGAATCATCGTACCTGAATCCACTCACTTTGCTGCTACTGGTCTTATGACATTGATTTTATCGCTGAGGGATATTCCATCGTACGTAAGTACCACAATGTTTTGAACCATTTTTATATTTCCTGGGATAATTAAGGTGTACCCAAGTTGAGGTTCTTGTAGTCAGTGCAGCCCTAAATTTGGAGGTGGCTCTTTCTTATTGATTTTCAGTTTTCCCAAGGTATATTCCCTAGACTGGAAGTGGTCTTGGCTCTGTAGCTCTGTTGTTTACTTGTTTTAGGGAACACAATGCACTCCTCCAGTGAGGCAGTTGGCAATTTACATCCCGCCCATCAGCATAACAAGGCTCCCTGTTCTCCAGGGCCTGTCTTGCCTTTCTGGTTTTTACACATTTTGTGGATGTCGCTTTTGACCAGTAGGAAGTGATACTTCTTTGTAGTGCAGATTTGCATTGCCCGCTTGCTAGCTTGGCCAAAAAGGGCGTATGCGTTTTCTCCTGAATATATTCAGGAGAAAACGCATACGCCCTTTTTGGCCAAGTGCACCATTGTCCAAGTTGTGCCCCTCTACCTGTGCTTTACAGGCGATTCCAAGGTACCTCTTGAAATCTGTTTCCTGCTATTTTGCGTTGCTTTCAAGTCTGCCTCGTTGACTTCCCTCAACAGATTTTTGGACGATAGTTGTCCTTTATCACTCTGCCAGTTTGTGAATTGCTGTGCCCCTGAGCTCCATTTCTCAACTCGTTTTTTGTGAGCTGAACGCAAGTCCAAAATTTTGGATCATGTCCTATACTGGTTCCCGGTGGGTGCCTGAGACTTTGGTTAATTCTTCTTCCTGCCGGGAAATTAGAGTAACATGTGCCCGTCCAAATGCCTAACAGCTACTCTCTCATGGGTTCTCCCTAGTCCCTTCCATCCTCTGCCAAATTGGGAACCTGTGCAAACCAGGAGGTTAAAGGGCCTGTCTCTCCAAGTTGAGTGATTGATAGTAAGGCAGTTGGAGGGTTAAACTGGAGCACCAGGAGACGGACTATTCGTTGAGTTTTAAAATCCTTCGTATTCACAGTGTGTACATTCTCTAGGTTTCCTGTACATGTTATAGCTGTAGTAGTATTCCCTTGAACCTGGAGAGTTGGGACCCATGGAATGGGGGCCATGCATTATTGCTTGAAAGGGTCTGCATTTGCTCACCCAATCTCACCAATCCTCTCAGTCCCAAGTGTCCAGCCTTATGCCACATCCAGCTGTCATTGTAGATAGGGTCTTTCCAGGTTTCCTCAGACACCCTGAAGGAATTGTAAAGGATTTCCCTGTTTTTTGGTTTTGCTTTTGAAATTCCTTTTTATACTGGGTTTGAGCTGATTCTCGCTGCCATGTTTATGCCACTCTAGACACACTTGATTCCCTTATGGAGACATATCAATACATAGGTTTTAAGATTCTTACTAGTCAGATATATTCCTCTGCGGGAAATATGGGGTTTTGAGTCTCTTTCACTGAGGAAGGTGTAGGTCTTGTCTATTCCAAAGTTGGTTTTGGAAACGGTCCCTGTGATTATATCAAACTCTGGTTTTTTGCATCACCCCACCTCTCCTTCCCCTTTATGCAGGCATAAGAGTGTTTTCTAAATGTGAGACTCTGTTCTCTTTCCTAACTCAGTTCACGTGAAGCCATGTTTACAGGATCTTCATAAGTGATATCTTATGATAAGTTTCTTTTTCTGTGTGACTTATTTCACTTAGAATCATCGTACCTGAATCCACTCACTTTGCTGCTACTGGTCTTATGACATTGATTTCATGGCTGAGGGATATTCCATCGTACGTAAGTACCACAATGTTTTGAACCATTTTTATATTTCCTGGGATATTTAAGGTGTACCCAAGTTGAGGTTCTTGTAGTCAGTGCAGCCCTAAATTTGGAGGTGGCTCTTTCTTATTGATTTTCAGTTTTCCCAAGGTATATTCCCTAGACTGGAAGTGGCCTTGGCTCTGTACCTCTGTTGTTTACTTGTTTTAGGGATCACATTGCAATCCTCCAGTGAGGCAGTTGGCAATTTACATCCCACCCATCAGCATAAAAAGGCTCCCTGTTCTCCAGGGCCTGTCTTGCCTTTCTGGTTTTTACACATTTTGTGGATGTCCCTTTTGAGCGGTGGGAAGTGATACATCTTTGTAGTGCAGATTTGCATTGCCCGCTTGCTTGCTTGGCCAAAAAGGGCGTATGCGTTTTCTCCTGAATATATTCAGGAAAAAACGCATACGCCCTTTTTGGCCAAGTGCATCATTGTCCAAGTTGTGCCCCTCTTCCTGTGCTTTACAGGCGATTCCAAGGTACCTCTTGAAATCTGTTTCCTGCTATTTTGCCTCGCTTTCAAGTCCGCCTCGTTGACTTCCCTCAACAGATTTTTGGACGATAGTTGTCCTTTATCACTCTGCCAGTTTGTGAATTGCTGTGCCCCTGAGCTCCATTTCTCAACTCGTTTTTTTGTGAGCTGAACGCACGTCCAAAATTTTGGATCATGTCCTATACTGGTTCGCGGTGGGTGGCTGAGACTTTGGTTAATTCTTCTTCCTGCCGGGAAATTAGAGTGACATGTGCCCGTCCAAATGCCTAACAGCTACTCTCTCATGGGTTCTCCCTCGTCCCTTCCATCCTCTGCCAAATTGGGAACCTGTGCAAACCAGGAGGTTAAAGGGCCTGTCTCTCCAAGTTGGGAGATTGATTGTAAGGCAGTTGGAAAGTCAAACTGGAGCACCAGGAGAGGGACTATTCGTTGAGTTTTAGAAACCTTTCGTATTCACAGTGTGTCCATTCTCTAGGTTTCCTGCACATGTTATAGCTGTAGTAATATTCCCTTGAACCTGGAGAGTTGGGACCCATGGAATGGGGGCCATGCATTATTGCTTGAACGGGTCTGCATTTGCTCACCCAATCTCACCAATCCTCTCAGTCCCATGTGTCCAGCCTTATGCCACATCCAGCTGTCATTGTAGATAGGGTCTTTCCAGATTTCCTCAGACACCCTGAAGGAATTGAAAAGAATTTCCCTGTTTTTTTGGTTTTGCTTTTGAAATTCCTTTTTATAGTGGGTTTGAGCTGATTCTCGCTGCCATGTTTATTCCACTCTAGACACACTTGATTCCCTTATGGAGTCATATCAACACATAGGTTTTAAGATTCTTACTAGTCAGATATATTCCTCTGCGGGAAATATGGGGTTTTGAGTCTCTTTCACTGAGGAAGGTGTAGGTCTTGTCTATTCCAAAGTTGGTTTTTGGAACGGTCCCTGTGCTTATATCAAACTCTGGTTTTATGCATCTCCCCACCTCTCCATCCCCTTTATGCAGGCATAAGAGTGTTTTCTAAATGTGAGACTCTGTTCTCTTTCCTAACTCAGTTCACGTGTAGCCATGTTTACAGGATCTTCATAAGTGATATCTTATGATAAGTTTCTTTTTCTGTGTGACTTATTTCACTTAGAATCATCGTACCTGAATCCACTCACTTTGCTGCTACTGGTCTTATGACATTGATTTCATGGCTGAGGGATATTCCATCGTATGTAAGTACCACAATGTTTTGAACCATTTTTATATTTCCTGGGATATTTAAGGTGTACCCAAGTTGAGATTCTCGTAGTCAGTGCAGCCCTAAATTTGGAGGTGGCTCTTTCTTATTGATTTTCAGTTTTCCCAAGGTATATTCCCTAGACTGGAAGTGGCCTTGGCTCTGTAGCTCTGTTGTTTACTTGTTTTAGGGAACACAATGCACTCCTCCAGTGAGGCAGTTGGCAATTTACATCCCGCCCATCAGCATAACAAGGCTCCCTGTTCTCCAGGGCCTGTCTTGCCTTTCTGGTTTTTACACATTTTGTGGATGTCCCTTTTGACCGGTGGGAAGTGATACTTCTTTGTAGTGCAGATTTGCATTGCCCGCTTGCTTGCTTGGCCAAAAAGGGCGTATGCGTTTTCTCCTGAATATATTCAGGAGAAAACGCATACGCCCTTTTTGGCCAAGTGCATCATTGTCCAAGTTGTGCCCCTCTTCCTGTGCTTTACAGGCGATTGCAAGGTACATCTTGAAATCTGTTTCCTGCTATTTTGCCTCGCTTTCAAGTCCGCCTCCTTGACTTCCCTCAACAGATTTTTGGACGATAGTTGTCCTTTATCACTCTGCCAGTTTGTGAATTGCTGTGCCCCTGAGCTCCATTTCTCAACTCGTTTTTTGGGAGCTGAACGCAAGTCCAAAATTTTGGATCATGTCCTATACTGGTTCCCGGTGGGTGGCTGAGACTTTGGTTAATTCTTCTTCCTGCCGGGAAATTAGAGTAACATGTGCCCGTCCAAATGCCTAACAGCTACTCTCTCATGGGTTCTCCCTAGTCCCTTCCATCCTCTGCCAAATTGGGAACCTGTGCAAACCAGGAGGTTAAAGGGCCTGTCTCTCCAAGTTGGGAGATTGATAGTAAGGCAGTTGGAAAGTTAAACTGGAGCACCAGGAGAGGGACTATTCGTTGAGTTTTAGAAACCTTCGTATTCACAGTGTGTACATTCTCTAGGTTTCCTGTACATGTTATAGCTGTAGTAATATTCCCTTCAACCTGGAGAGTTGGGACCCATGGAATGGGGGCCATGCATTATTGCTTGAAAGGGTCTGCATTTGCTCACCCAATCTCACCAATCCTCTCAGTCCCAAGTGTCCAGCCTTATGCCACATCCAGCTGTCATTGTAGATAGGGTCTTTCCAGGTTTCCTCAGACACCCTGAAGGAATTGTAAAGGATTTCCCTGTTTTTTGGTTTTGCTTTTAAAATTACTTTTTATACTGGGTTTGAGCTGATTCTCGCTGCCATGTTTATGCCACTCTAGACACACTTGATTCCCTTATGGAGACATATCAATACATAGGTTTTAAGATTCTTACTAGTCAGATATATTCCTCTGTGGGAAATATGGGGTTTTGAGTCTCTTTCACTGAGGAAGGTGTAGGTCTTGTCTATTCCAAAGTTGGTTTTTGAAACGGTCCCTGTGATTATATCAAACTCTGGTTTTATGCATCACCCCACCTCTCCTTCCCCTTTATGCAGGCATAAGAGTGTTTTCTAAATGTGAGACTCTGTTCTCTTTCCTAACTCAGTCCACGTGTAGCCATGTTTACAGGATCTTCATAAGTGATATCTTATGATAAGTTTCTTTTTCTGTGTGACTTATTTCACTTAGAATCATCGTACCTGAATCCACTCACTTTGCTGCTACTGGTCTTATGACATTGATTTCATGGCTGAGGGATATTCCATCGTATGTAAGTACCACAATGTTTTGAAACATTTTTATATTTCCTGGGATATTTAAGGTGTACCCAAGTTGAGGTTCTTGTAGTCAGTGCAGCCCTAAATTTGGAGGTGGCTCTTTCTTATTGATTTTCAGTTTTCCCAAGGTATATTTTCTAGACTGGAAGTGGCCTTGGCTCTGTAGCTCTGTTGTTTACTTGTTTTAGGGAACACATTGCACTCCTCCAGTGAGGCAACTGGCAATTTACATCCCGTCCATCAGCATAACAAGTCTCCCTGTTCTCCAGGGCCTGTCTTGCCTTTCTGGTTTTTACACATTTTGTGGATGTCCCTTTTGACCGGTGGGAAGTGATACATCTTTGTTGTGCAGATTTGTATTGCCCGCTTGCTTGCTTGGCCAAAAAGGGCGTATGCGTTTTCTCCTGAATATATTCAGGAGAAATCGCATACGCCCTTTTTGGCCAAGTACATCATTGTCCAAGTTGTGCCCCTCTTCCTGTGCTTTACAGGTGATTCCAAGGTACCTCTTGAAATCTGTTTCCTGCTATTTTGCCTCGCTTTCAAGTCCACCTCCTTGACTTCCCTCAACAGATTTTTGGACGATAGTTGTCCTTTATCACTCTGCCAGTTTGTGAATTGCTGTGCCACTGAGCTCCATTTCTCAACTCGTTTTTTGGGAGCTGAACGCAAGTCCAAAATTTTGGATCATGTCCTATACTGGTTCCCGGTGGGTGGCTGAGACTTTGGTTAATTCTTCTTCCTGCCGGGAAATTAGAGTAACATGTGCCCGTCCAAATGCCTAACAGCTACTCTCTCATGGGTTCTCCCTAGTCCCTTCCATCCTCTGCCAAATTGGGAACCTGTGCAAACCAGGAGGTTAAAGGGCCTGTCTCTCCAAGTTGAGTGATTGATAGTAAGGCAGTTGGAGGGTTAAACTGGAGCACCAGGAGACGGACTATTCGTTGAGTTTTAAAATCCTTCGTATTCACAGTGTGTACATTCTCTAGGTTTCCTGTACATGTTATAGCTGTAGTAGTATTCCCTTGAACCTGGAGAGTTGGGACCCATGGAATGGGGGCCATGCATTATTGCTTGAAAGGGTCTGCATTTGCTCACCCAATCTCACCAATCCTCTCAGTCCCAAGTGTCCAGCCTTATGCCACATCCAGCTGTCATTGTAGATAGGGTCTTTCCAGGTTTCCTCAGACACCCTGAAGGAATTGTAAAGGATTTCCCTGTTTTTTGGTTTTGCTTTTGAAATTCCTTTTTATACTGGGTTTGAGCTGATTCTCGCTGCCATGTTTATGCCACTCTAGACACACTTGATTCCCTTATGGAGACATATCAATACATAGGTTTTAAGATTCTTACTAGTCAGATATATTCCTCTGCGGGAAATATGGGGTTTTGAGTCTCTTTCACTGAGGAAGGTGTAGGTCTTGTCTATTCCAAAGTTGGTTTTGGAAACGGTCCCTGTGATTATATCAAACTCTGGTTTTTTGCATCACCCCACCTCTCCTTCCCCTTTATGCAGGCATAAGAGTGTTTTCTAAATGTGAGACTCTGTTCTCTTTCCTAACTCAGTTCACGTGTAGCCATGTTTACAGGATCTTCATAAGTGATATCTTATGATAAGTTTCTTTTTCTGTGTGACTTATTTCACTTAGAATCATCGTACCTGAATCCACTCACTTTGCTGCTACTGGTCTTATGACATTGATTTCATGGCTGAGGGATATTCCATCGTACGTAAGTACCACAATGTTTTGAACCATTTTTATATTTCCTGGGATATTTAAGGTGTACCCAAGTTGAGGTTCTTGTAGTCAGTGCAGCCCTAAATTTGGAGGTGGCTCTTTCTTATTGATTTTCAGTTTTCCCAAGGTATATTCCCTAGACTGGAAGTGGCCTTGGCTCTGTAGCTCTGTTGTTTACTTGTTTTAGGGATCACATTGCAATCCTCCAGTGAGGCAGTTGGCAATTTACATCCCACCCATCAGCATAACAAGGCTCCCTGTTCTCCAGGGCCTGTCTTGCCTTTCTGGTTTTTACACATTTTGTGGATGTCCCTTTTGAGCGGTGGGAAGTGATACATCTTTGTAGTGCAGATTTGCATTGCCCGCTTGCTTGCTTGGCCAAAAAGGGCGTATGCGTTTTCTCCTGAATATATTCAGGAAAAAACGCATACGCTCTTTTTGGCCAAGTGCATCATTGTCCAAGTTGTGCCCCTCTTCCTGTGCTTTACAGGCGATTCCAAGGTACCTCTTGAAATCTGTTTCCTGCTATTTTGCCTCGCTTTCAAATCCGCCTCGTTGACTTCCCTCAACAGATTTTTGGACGATAGTTGTCCTTTATCACTCTGCCAGTTTCTGAATTGCTGTGCCCCTGAGCTCCATTTCTCAACTCGTTTTTTTGTGAGCTGAACGCACGTCCAAAATTTTGGATCATGTCCTATACTGGTTCCCGGTGGGTGGCTGAGACTTTGGTTAATTCTTCTTCCTGCCGGGAAATTAGAGTGACATGTGCCCGTCCAAATGCCTAACAGCTACTCTCTCATGGGTTCTCCCTCGTCCCTTCCATCCTCTGCCAAATTGGGAACCTGTGCAAACCAGGAGGTTAAAGGGCCTGTCTCTCCAAGTTGGGAGATTGATTGTAAGGCAGTTGGAAAGTCAAACTGGAGCACCAGGAGAGGGACTATTCGTTGAGTTTTAGAAACCTTTGGTATTCACAGTGTGTACATTCTCTAGGGTTCCTGTACATGTTATATCTGTAGTAATATTCCCTTCAACCTGGAGAGTTGGGACCCATGGAATGGGGGCCATGCATTATTGCTTGAAAGGGTCTGCATTTGCTCACCCAATCTCACCAATCCTCTCAGTCCCATGGGTCCAGCCTTATGCCACATCCAGCTGTCATTGTAGATAGGGTCTTTCCAGGTTTTCTCAGACAGCCTGAAGGAATTGAAAAGAATTTCCCTGTTTTTTTGGTTTTGCTTTTGAAATTCCTTTTTATAGTGGGTTTGAGCTGATTCTCGCTGCCATGTTTATGCCACTCTAGACACACTTGATTCCCTTATGGTGTCATATCAATACATAGGTTTTAAGATTCTTACTAGTCAGATATATTCCTCTGCGGGAAATATGGGGTTTTGAGTCTCTTTCACTGAGGAAGGTGTAGGTCTTGTCTATTCCAAAGTTGGTTTTTGGAACGGTCCCTGAGCTTATATCAAACTCTGGTTTTATGCATCACCCCACCTTTCCTTCCCCTTTATGCAGGCATAAGAGTGTTTTCTAAATGTGAGACTCTGTTCTCTTTCCTAACTCAGTTCACGTGTAGCCATGTTTACAGGATCTTCATAAGTGATATCTTATGATAAGTTTCTTTTTCTGTGTGACTTATTTCACTTAGAATCATCGTACCTGAATCCACTCACTTTGCAGCTACTGGTCTTATGACATTGATTTCATCGCTGAGGGATATTCCATCGTACGTAAGTACCACAATGTTTTGAACCATTTTTATATTTCCTGGGATATTTAAGGTGTACCCAAGTTGAGATTCTCGTAGTCAGTGCAGCCCTAAATTTGGAGGTGGCTCTTTCTTATTGATTTTCAGTTTTCCCAAGGTATATTCCCTAGACTGGAAGTGGCCTTGGCTCTGTAGCTCTGTTGTTTACTTGTTTTAGGGAACACAATGCACTCCTCCAATGAGGCAGTTGGCAATTTACATCCCGCCCATCAGCATAACAAGGCTCCCTGTTCTCCAGGGCCTGTCTTGCCTTTCAGGTTTTTACACATTTTGTGGATGTCCCTTTTGACCGGTGGGAAGTGATACTTCTTTGTAGTGCAGATTTGCATTGCCCGCTTGCTTGCTTGGCCAAAAAGGGCGTATGCGTTTTCTCCTGAATATATTCAGGAGAAAACGCATACGCCCTTTTTGGCCAAGTGCACCATTGTCCAAGTTGTGCCCCTCTTCCTGTGCTTTACAGGCGATTCCAAGGTACCTCTTGAAATCTGTTTCCTGCTATTTTGCCTCGCTTTCAAGTCCGCCTCGATGACTTCCCTCAACAGATTTTTGGACGATAGTTGTCCTTTATCACTCTGCCAGTTTGTGAATTGCTGTGCCCCTGAGCTCCATTTCTCAACTCGTTTTTTGTGAGCTGAATGCAAGTCCAAAATTTTGGATCATGTCCTATACTGGTTCCCGGTGAGTGGCTGAGACTTTGGTTAATTCTTCTTCCTGCCGGGAAATTAGAGTAACATGTGCCCGTCCAAATGCCTAACAGCTACTCTCTCATGGGTTCTCCCTAGTCCCTTCCATCCTCTGCCAAATTGGGAACCTGTGCAAACCAGGAGGTTAAAGGGCCTGTCTCTCCAAGTTGAGTGATTGATAGTAAGGCAGTTGGAAGGTTAAACTGGAGCACCAGGAAAGGGACTATTCGTTGAGTTTTAAAAACATTCGTATTCACAGTGTGTCCATTCTCTAGGTTTCCTGCACATGTTATAGCTGTAGTAATATTCCCTTGAACCTGGAGAGTTGGGACCCATGGAATGGGGGCCATGCATTATTGCTTGAAAGGGTCTGCATTTGCTCACCCAATCTCACCAATCCTCTCAGTCCCAAGTGTCCAGCCTTATGCCACATCCAGCTGTCATTGTAGATAGGGTCTTTCCAGGTTTCCTCAGACACCCTGACGGAATTGTAAAGGATTTCCCTGTTTTTTGGTTTTGCTTTTGAAATTCCTTTTTATACTGGGTTTGAGCTGATTCTCGCTGCCATGTTTATGCCACTCTAGACACACTTGATTCCCTTATGGAGACATATCAATACATAGGTTTTAATATTCTTACTAGTCAGATATATTCCTCTGTGGGAAATATGGGGTTTTGAGTCTCTTTCACTGAGGAAGGTGTAGGTCTTGTCTATTCCAAAGTTGGTTTTTGAAACTGTCCCTGTAATTATATCAAACTCTGGTTTTTTGCATCACCCCACCTCTCCTTCCCCTTTATGCAGGCATAAGAGTGTTTTCTAAATGTGAGACTCTGTTCTCTTTCCTAACTCAGTTCACGTGTAGCCATGTTTACAGGATCTTCATAAGTGATATCTTATGATAAGTTTCTTTTTCTGTGTGACTTATTTCACTTAGAATCATCGTACCTGAATCCACTCACTTTGCTGCTACTGGTCTTATGACATTGATTTCATGGCTGAGGGATATTCCATCGTATGTAAGTACCACAATGTTTTGAACCATTTTTATATTTCCTGGGATATTTAAGGTGTACCCAAGTTGAGGTTCTTGTAGTCAGTGCAGCCCTAAATTTGGAGGTGGCTCTTTCTTATTGATTTTCAGTTTTCCCAAGGTATATTCCCTAGACTGGAAGTGGCCTTGGCTCTGTAGCTCTGTTGTTTCCTTGTTTTAGGGAACACAATGCACTCCTCCAGTGAGGCAGTTGGCAATTTACATCGCGCCCATCAGCATAACAAGGCTCCCTGTTCTCTATGGCCTGTCTTGCCTTTCTGGTTTTTACACATTTTGTGGATGTCCCTTTTGACCGGTGGGAAGTGATACTTCTTTGTAGTGCAGATTTGCATTGCCCGCTTGCTTACTTGGCCAAAAAGGGCATATGCGTTTTCTCCTGAATATATTCAGGAGAAAATGCATATGCCCTTTTTGGCCAAGTGCACCATTGTCCAAGTTGTGCCCCTCTTCCTGTGCTTTACAGGCGATTCCAAGGTACCTCTTGAAATCTGTTTCCTGCTATTTTGCCTCGCTTTCAAGTCCGCCTCGATGACATCCCTCAACAGATTTTTGGACGATAGTTGTCCTTTATCACTCTGCCAGTTTGTGAATTGCTGTGCCCCTGAGCTCCATTTCTCAACTCGTTTTTTGGGAGCTGAACGCAAGTCCAAAATTTTGGATCATGTCCTATACTGGTTCCCGGTGGGTGGCTGAGACTTTGGTTCATTCTTCTTCCTGCCGGGAAATTAGAGTGACATGTGCCCGTCCAAATGCCTAACAGCTACTCTCTCATGGGTTCTCCCTCGTCCCTTCCATCCTCTGCCAAATTGGGAACCTGTGAAAACCAGGAGGTTAAAGGGCCTGTCTCTCCAAGTTGGGAGATTGATAGTAAGGGAGTTGGAAAGTTAAACTGGAGCACCAGGAGAGGGACTATTCGTTGTTGTAGAAACCTTTCGTATTCACAGTGTGTACATTCTCTAGGTTTCCTGTACATGTTATAGCTGTAGTAATATTCCCTTCAACCTGGAGAGTTGGGACCCATGGAATGGGGGCCATGCATTATTTCTTGAAAGGGTCTGCATTTGCTCACCCAATCTCACCAATCCTCTCTGTCCCAAGTGTCCAGCCTTATGCCACATCCAGCTGTCATTGTAGATAGGGTCTTTCCAGGTTTCCTCAGACACCCTGAAGGAATTGTAAAGAATTTCCCTGTTTTTTGGTTTTGCTTTTGAAATTCCTTTTTATAGTGGGTTTGAGCTGATTCTCGCTGCCATGTTAATGCACTCTAGACTCACTTGATTCCCTTATGGAGACATATCAATACATAGGTTTTAAGATTCTTACTAGTCACATATATTCCTCTGTGGGAAATATGGGGTTTTGAGTCTCTTTCACTGAGGAAGGTGTAGGTCTTGTCTATTCCAAAGTTGGTTTTTGGAACGGTCCCTGTGCTTATATCAAACTCTGGTTTTATGCATCACCCCACCTCTCCATCCCCTTTATGCAGGCATAAGAGTGTTTTCTAAATGTGAGACTCTGTTCTCTTTCCTAACTCAGTTCACGTGTAGCCATGTTTACAGGATCATCATAAGTGATATCTTATGATAAGTTTCTTTTTCTGTGTGACTTATTTCACTTAGAATCATCGTACCTGAATCCACTCACTTTGCTGCTACTGGTCTTATGACATTGATTTCATGGCTCAGGGATATTCCATCGTACGTAAGTACCACAATGTTTTGAACCATTTTTATATTTCCTGGGATATTTAAGGTGTACCCAAGTTGAGTTTCTTGTAGTCAGTGCAGCCCTAAATTTGGAGGTAGCTCTTTCTTATTGATTTTCAGTTTTCCCAAAGTATATTCCCTAGACTGGAAGTGGCCTTGGCTCTGTAGCTCTGTTGTTTACTTGTTTTAGGGAACACAATGCACTCCTCCATTGAAGCAGTTGGCAATTTACATCCCGCCCATCAGCATAACAAGGCTCCCTGTTCTCCAGGGCCTGTCTTGCCTTTCTGGTTTTTACACATTTTGTGGATGTCCCTTTTGACCGGTGGGAAGTGATACTTCTTTGTAGTGCAGATTTGCATTGCCCGCTTGCTTGCTTGGCCAAAAAGGGCGTATGCGTTTTCTCCTGAATATATTCAGGAGAAAACGCATACGCCCTTTTTGGCCAAGTGCATCATTGTCCAAGTTGTGCCCCTCTTCCTGTGCTTTACAGGCGATTCCAAGGTACCTCTTGAAATCTGTTTCCTGCTATTTTGCCTCGCTTTCAAGTCCGCCTCGTTGACTTCCCTCAACAGATTTTTGGACGATAGTTGTCCTTTATCACTCTGCCAGTTTGTGAATTGCTGTGCACCTGAGCTTCATTTCTCAACTCGTTTTTTGTGAGCTGAACGCAAGTCCAAAATTTTGGATCATGTCCTATACTGGTTCCCGGTGGGTGGCTGAGACTTTGGTTAATTCTTCTTCCTGCCGGGAAATTAGAGTGACATGTGCCCGTCCAAATGCCTAACAGCTACTCTCTCATGGGTTCTCCCTCGTCCCTTCCATCCTCTGCCAAATTGGGAACCTGTGCAAACCAGGAGGTTAAAGGGCCTGTCTCTCCAAGTTGGGAGAGTGATAGTAAGGCAGTTGGAAAGTCAAACTGGAGCACCAGGAGAGGGACTATTCGTTGAGTTTTAGAAACCTTTTGTATTCAGAGTGTGTACATTCTCTAGGTTTCCTGTACATGTTATAGCTGTAGTAATATTCCCTTCAACCTGGAGAGTTGGGACCCATGGAATGGGGGCCATGCATTATTGCTTGAAAGGGTCTGCATTTGCTCACCCAATCTCACCAAACCTCTCAGTCCCATGGGTCCAGCCTTATGCCACATCCAGCTGTCATTGTAGATAGGGTCTTTCCAGGTTTTCTCAGACACCCTGAAGGAATTGAAAAGAATTTCCCTGTTTTTTTGGTTTTGCTTTTGAAATTCCTTTTTATAGTGGGTTTGAGCTGATTCTCGCTGCCATGTTTATGCCACTCTAGGCACACTTGATTCCCTTATGGAGTCATATCAATACATAGGTTTTAAGATTCTTACTAGTCAGATATATTCCTCTGCGGGAAATATGGGGTTTTGAGTCTCTTTCACTGAGGAAGGTGTAGGTCTTGTCTATTCCAAAGTTGGTGTTTGGAACGGTCCCTGTGCTTATGTCAAACTCTGGTTTTATGCATCACCCCACCTCTCCTTCCCCTTTATGCAGGCATAAGAGTGTTTTCTAAATGTGAGACTCTGTTCTCTTTCCTAACTCAGTTCACGTGTAGCCATGTTTACAGGATCTTCATAAGTGATATCTTATGATAAGTTTCTTTTTCTGTGTGACTTATTTCACTTAGAATCATCGTACCTGAATCCACTCACTTTGCAGCTACTGGTCTTATGACATTGATTTCATCGCTGAGGGATATTCCATCGTACGTAAGTACCACAATGTTTTGAACCATTTTTATATTTCCTGGGATATTTAAGGTGTACCCAAGTTGAGATTCTCGTAGTCAGTGCAGCCCTAAATTTGGAGGTGGCTCTTTCTTATTGATTTTCAGTTTTCCCAAGGTATATTCCCTAGACTGGAAGTGGCCTTGACTCTGTAGCTCTGTTGTTTACTTGTTTTAGGGAACACAATGCACTCCTCCAGTGAGGCAGTTGGCAATTTACATCCCGCCCATCAGCATAACAAGGCTCCCTGTTCTCCAGGGCCTGTCTTGCCTTTCAGGTTTTTACACATTTTGTGGATGTCCCTTTTGACCGGTGGGAAGTGATACTTCTTTGTAGTGCAGATTTGCATTGCCCGCTTGCTTGCTTGGCCAAAAAGGGCGTATGCGTTTTCTCCTGAATATATTCAGGAGAAAACGCATATGCCCTTTTTGGCCAAGTGCACCATTGTCCAAGTTGTGCCCCTCTTCCTGTGCTTTACAGGCGATTCCAAGGTACCTCTTGAAATCTGTTTCCTGCTATTTTGCCTCGCTTTCAAGTCCGCCTCGATGACTTCCCTCAACAGATTTTTGGACGATAGTTGTCCTTTATCACTCTGCCAGTTTGTGAATTGCTGTGCCCCTGAGCTCCATTTCTCAACTCGTTTTTTGTGAGCTGAACGCAAGTCCAAAATTTTGGATCATGTCCTATACTGGTTCCTGGTGGGTGGCTGAGACTTTGGTTCATTCTTCTTCCTGCCGGGAAATTAGAGTGACATGTGCCCATCCAAATGCCTAACAGCTACTCTCTCATGGGTTCTCCCTCGTCCCTTCCATCCTCTGCCAAATTGGGAACCTGTGAAAACCAGGAGGTTAAAGGGCCTGTCTCTCCAAGTTGGGAGATTGATAGTAAGGCAGTTGGAAAGTCAAACTGGAGCACCAGGAGAGGGACTATTCGTTGAGTTGTAGAAACCTTTCGTATTCACAGTGTGTACATTCTCTAGGTTTCCTGTACATGTTATAGCTGTAGTAATATTCCCTTGAACCTGGAGAGTTGGGACCCATGGAATGGGGGCCATGCATTATTGCTTGAAAGGGTCTGCATTTGCTCACCCAATCTCACCAATCCTTTCTGTCCCAAGTGTCCAGCCTTATGCCACATCCAGCTGTCATTGTAGATAGGGTCTTTCCAGGTTTCCTCAGACACCCTGAAGGAATTGTAAAGATTTTCCCTGTTTTTTGGTTTTGCTTTTGAAATTCCTTTTTATAGTGGGTTTGAGCTGATTCTCGCTGCCATGTTAATGCACTCTAGACACACTTTATTCCCTTATGGAGACATATCAATACATAGGTTTTAAGATTCTTACTAGTCACATATATTCCTCTGTGGGAAATATGGGGTTTTGAGTCTCTTTCACTGAGGAAGGTGTAGGTCTTGTCTATTCCAAAGTTGGTTTTTGGAAACGGCCCCTGTGCTTATATCAAACTCTGGTTTTATGCATCACCCCACCTCTCCATCCCCTTTATGCAGGCATAAGAGTGTTTTCTAAATGTGAGACTCTGTTCTCTTTCCTAACTCAGTTCACGTGTAGCCATGTTTACAGGATCTTCATAAGTGATATCTTATGATAAGTTTCTTTTTCTGTGTGACTTATTTCACTTAGAATCATCGTACCTGAATCCACTCACTTTGCTGCTACTGGTCTTATGACATTGATTTCATCGCTGAGGGATATTCCATCGTACGTAAGTACCACAATGTTTTGAACCATTTTTATATTTCCTGGGATAATTAAGGTGTACCCAAGATGAGGTTCTTGTAGTCAGTGCAGCCCTAAATTTGGAGGTGGCTCTTTCTTATTGATTTTCAGTTTTCCCAAGGTATATTCCCTAGACTGGAAGTGGCCTTGGCTCTGTAGCTCTGTTGTTTACTTGTTTTAGGGAACACAATGCACTCCTCCAGTGAGGCAGTTGGCAATTTACATCCCGCCCATCAGCATAACAAGGCTCCCTGTTCTCCAGGGCCTGTCTTGCCTTTCTGGTTTTTACACATTTTGTGGATGTCCCTTTTGACCGGTGGGAAGTGATACTTCTTTGTAGCACAGATTTGCATTGCCCACTTGCTTGCTTGGCCAAAAAGGGCGTATGCGTTTTCTCCTGAATATATTCAGGAGAAAACGCATACGCCCTTTGTGGCCAAGTGCATCATTGTCCAAGTTGTGACCCTCTTCCTGTGCTTTACAGGCGATTCCAAGGTACCTCTTGAAATCTGTTTCCTGCTATTTTGCCTCGCTTTCAAGTCCGCCTCGTTGACGTCCCTCAACAGATTTTTGGACGATAGTTGTCCTTTATCACTCTGCCAGTTTGTGAATTGCTGTGCCCCTGAGCTCCATTTCTCAACTCATTTTTTGTGAGCTGAACGCAAGTCCAAAATTTTGGATCATGTCCTATACTGGTTCCCGGTGGGTGGCTGAGACTTTGGTTAATTCTTCTTCCTGCCAGGAAATTAGAGTGACATGTGCCCGTCCAAATGCCTAACAGCTACTCTCTCATGGGTTCTCCCTCGTCCCTTCGATCCTCTGCCAAATTGGGAACCTGTGCAAACCAGGAGGTTCAAGGGCCTGTCTCTCCAAGTTGGGAGATTGATAGGCAGGCAGTTGGAAAGTCAAACTGGAGCACCAGGAAAGGGTCTATTCATTGAGTTTTAGAAACCTTTCGTATTCACAGTGTGTACATTCTCTAGGTTTCCTGTACATGTTATAGCTGTAGTAATATTCCCTTCAACCTGGAGAGTTGGGACCCATGGAATGGGGGCCATGCATTATTGCTTGAAAGGGTCTGCATTTGCTCACCTAATCTCACCAATCCTCTCAGTCCCAAGTGTACAGGCTTATGCCACATCCAGCTGTCATTGTAGATAGGGTCTTTCCAGGTTTCCTCAGACACCCTGAAGGAATTGTAAAGAATTTCCCTGTTTTTTTGTTTTGCTTTTGAAATTCCTTTTTAGAGTGGGTTTGAGCTGATTCTCGCTGCCATGTTTATGCCACTCTAGACACACTTGATTCCCTTATGGAGTCATATCAATACATAGGTTTTAAGATTCTTACTAGTCAGATATATTCCTCTGCGGGAAATATGGGTTTTTGAGTCTCTTTCACTGAGGAAGGTGTAGGTCTTGTCTATTCCAAAGTTGGTTTTGGAAACGGTCCCTGTGCTTATATCAAACTCTGGTTTTATGCATCACCCCACCTCTCCTTCCCCTTTATGCAGGCATAAGAGTGTTTTCTAAATGTGAGACTCTGTTCTCTTTCCTAACTCAGTTCACGTGTAGCCATGTTTACAGGATCTTCATAAGTGATATCTTATGATAAGTTTCTTTTTCTGTGTGACTTATTTCACTTAGAATCATCGTACCTGAATCCACTCACTTTGCTGCTACTGGTCTTATGACATTGATTTCATGGCTGAGGGATATTCAATCGTACGTAAGTACCACAGTGTTTTGAACCATTTTTATATTTCCTGGGATATTTAAGGTGTACCCAAGTTGAGGTTCTTGTAGTCAGTGCAGCCCTAAATTTGGAGGTGGCTCTTTCTTATTGATTTTCAGTTTTCCCAAGGTATATTCCCTAGACTGGAAGTGGCCTTGGCTCTGTAGCTCTGTTGTTTACTTGTTTTAGGGAACACAATGCACTCCTCCAGTGAGGCAGTTGGCAATTTACATCCCGCCCATCAGCATAACAAGGCTCCCTGTTCTCCAGGGCCTGTCTTGCCTTTCTGGTTTTTACACATTTTGTGGATGTCCCTTTTGACCGGTGGGAAGTGATACTTCTTTGTAGTGCAGATTTGCATTGCCAGCTTGCTTGCTTGGCCAAAAAGGGCGTATGCGTTTTCTCCTGAATATATTCAGGAGAAAACGCATACGCCCTTTTTGGCCAAGTGCATCATTGTCCAAGTTGTGCCCCTCTTCCAGTGCTTTACAGGCAATTCCAAGGTACCTCTTGAAATCTGTTTCCTGCTATTTTGCCTCGCTTTCAAGTCCGCCTCGTTGACTTCCCTCAACAGATTTTTGGACGATAGTTGTCCTTTATCACTCTGCCAGTTTGTGAATTGCTGTGCCCCTGAGCTCCATTTCTCAACTCGTTTTTTGTGAGCTGAACGCAAGTCCAAAATTTTGGATCATGTCCTATAATGGTTCCCGGTGGGTGGCTGAGACTTTGGTTAATTCTTCTTCCTGCCGGGAAATTAGAGTGACATGTGCCCGTCCAAATGCCTAACAGCTACTCTCTCATGGGTTCTCCCTCGTCCCTTCCATCCTCTGCCAAATTGGGAACCTGTGCAAACCAGGAGGTTAAAGGGCCTGTCTCTCCAAGTTGGGAGATTGATAGTAAGGCAGTTGGAAAGTCAAACTGGAGCACCAGGAGAGGGACTATTCGT
This sequence comes from Mesoplodon densirostris, assembly GCF_025265405.1. Classification (NCBI taxonomy): domain Eukaryota; kingdom Metazoa; phylum Chordata; class Mammalia; order Artiodactyla; family Ziphiidae; genus Mesoplodon; species Mesoplodon densirostris. The sequence continues at coordinate 5,953,784 of NW_026778195.1, read as the reverse complement.
TGAGTTTTAGAAACCTTTCGTATTCACAGTGTGTCCATTCTCTAGGTTTCCTGTACATGTTATAGCTGTAGTAATATTCCCTTGAACCTGGAGAGTTGGGACCCATGGAATGGGGGCCATGCATTATTGCTTGAAAGGGTCTGAATTTGCTCACCCAATCTCACCAATCCTCTCAGTCCCAAGTTTCCAGCCTTATGCCACATCCAGCTGTCATTGTAGATAGGGTCATTACAGGTTTCCTCAGACACCCTGAAGGAATTGTAAAGAATTTCCCTGTTTTTGGTTTTGCTTTTGAAATTCCTTTTTAGAATGGGTTTGAGCTGATTCTCGCTGCCATGTTTATGCCACTCTAGACACACTTGATTCCCTTATGGAGACATATCAATACATAGGTTTTAAGATTCTTACTAGTCAGATATATTCCTCTGTGGGAAATATGGGGTTTTGAGTCTCTTTCACTGAGGAAGGTGTAGGTCTTGTCTATTCCAAAGTTGGTTTTGGAAACGGTCCCTGTGCTTATATCAAACTCTGGTTTTATGCATCACCCCACCTCTCCTTCCCCTTTATGCAGGCATAAGAGTGTTTTCTAAATGTGAGACTCTGTTCTCTTTCCTAACTCAGTTCACGTGTAGCCATGTTTACAGGATCTTCATAAGTGATATCTTATGATAAGTTTCTTTTTCTGTGTGACTTATTTCACTTAGAATCATCGTACCTGAATCCACTCACTTTGCTGCTACTGGTCTTATGACATTGATTTCATGGCTGAGGGATATTCCATCGTACGTAAGTACCACAATGTTTTGAACCATTTTTATATTTCCTGGGATATTTAAGGTGTACCCAAGTTGAGGTTCTTGTAGTCAGTGCAGCCCTAAATTTGGAGGTGGCTCTTTCTTATTGATTTTCAGTTTTCCCAAGGTATATTCCCTAGACTGGAAGTGGCCTTGGCTCTGTAGCTCTGTTGTTTACTTGTTTTAGGGAACACAATGCACTCCTCCAGTGAGGCAGTTGGCAATTTACATCCCGCCCATCAGCATAACAAGGCTCCCTGTTCTCCAGGGCCTGTCTTGCCTTTCTGGTTTTTACACATTTTGTGGATGTCCCTTTTGACCGGTGGGAAGTGATACTTCATTGTAGTGCAGATTTGCATTGCCCGCTTGCTTGCTTGGCCAAAAAGGGCGTATGCGTTTTCTCCTGAATATATTCAGGAGAAAACGCATACGCCCTTTTTGGCCAAGTGCATCATTGTCCAAGTTGTGCCCCTCTTCCTGTGCTTTACAGGTGATTCCAAGGTACGTCTTGAAATTTGTTTCCTGATATTTTGCCTCGCTTTCAAGTCCTCCTCGTTGACTTGCCTCAACAGATTTTTGGACGATAGTTGTCCTTTATCACTCTGCCAGTTTGTGAATAGCTGTGCCCCTGAGCTGCATTTCTCAACTCATTTTTTGTGAGCTGAACGCAAGTCCAAAATTTTGGATCATGTCCTATACTGGTTCCCGGTGGGTGGCTGAGACTTTGGTTAATTCTTCTTCCTGCCGGGAAATTAGAGTGACATGTGCCCGTCCAAATGCCTAACAGCTACTCTCTCATGGGTTCTCTCTCGTCCCTTCCATCCTCTGCCAAATTGGGAACGTGTGCAAACCAGGAGGTTAAAGGGCCTGTCTCTCCAAGTTGGGAGATTGATAGTAAGGCAGTTGGAAAGTCAAACTGGAGCACCAGGAGAGGGACTATTCGTTGAGTTTTAGAAACCTTTCGTATTCACAGTGTGTACATTCTCTAGGTTTCCTGTACATGTTATAGCTGTAGTAATATTCCCTTCAACCTGGAGAGTTGGGACCCATGGAATGTGGGCCATGCATTATTGCTTGAAAGGGTCTGCATTTGCTCACCCAATCTCACCAATCCTCTCAGTCCCAAGTGTCCAGCCTTATGCCACATCCTGCTGTCATTGTAGATAGGGTCTTTCCAGGTTTCCTCCGACACCCTGAAGGAATTTTAAGGATTTCCCTGTTTTTTGGTTTTGCTTTTGAAATTCCTTTTTATAGTGGGTTTGAGCTGATTCTCGCTGCCATGTTAATGCACTCTAGACACACTTGATTCCCTTATGGAGACATATCAATACATAGGTTTTAAGATTCTTACTAGTCACATATATTCCTCTGTGGGAAATATGGGGTTTTGAGTCTCTTTCACTGAGGAAGGTGTAGGTCTTGTCTATTCCAAAGTTGGTTTTTGGAAACGGCCCCTGTGCTTATATCAAACTCTGGTTTTATGCATCACCCCACCTCTCCATCCCCTTTATGCAGGCATAAGAGTGTTTTCTAAATGTGAGACTCTGTTCTCTTTCCTAACTCAGTTCACGTGTAGCCATGTTTACAGGATCTTCATAAGTGATATCTTATGATAAGTTTCTTTTTCTGTGTGACTTATTTCACTTAGAATCATCGTACCTGAATCCACTCACTTTGCTGCTACTGGTCTTATGACATTGATTTCATCGCTGAGGGATATTCCATCGTACGTAAGTACCACAATGTTTTGAACCATTTTTATATTTCCTGGGATAATTAAGGTGTACCCAAGTTGAGGTTCTTGTAGTCAGTGCAGCCCTAAATTTGGAGGTGGCTCTTTCTTATTGATTTTCAGTTTTCCCAAGGTATATTCCCTAGACTGGAAGTGGCCTTGGCTCTGTAGCTCTGTTGTTTACTTGTTTTAGGGAACACAATGCACTCCTCCAGTGAGGCAGTTGGCAATTTACATCCCGCCCATCAGCATAACAAGGCTCCCTGTTCTCCAGGGCCTGTCTTGCCTTTCTGGTTATTACACATTTTGTGGATGTCCCTTTTGACCGGTGGGAAGTGATACTTCTTTGTAGCACAGATTTGCATTGCCCACCTGCTTGCTTGGCCAAAAAGGGCGTATGCGTTTTCTCCTGAATATATTCAGGAGAAAACGCATACGCCCTTTGTGGCCAAGTGCATCATTGTCCAAGTTGTGACCCTCTTCCTGTGCTTTACAGGCGATTCCAAGGTACCTCTTGAAATCTGTTTCCTGCTATTTTGCCTCGCTTTCAAGTCCGCCTCGTTGACGTCCCTCAACAGATTTTTGGACGATAGTTGTCCTTTATCACTCTGCCAGTTTGTGAATTGCTGTGCCCCTGAGCTCCATTTCTCAACTCATTTTTTGTGAGCTGAACGCAAGTCCAAAATTTTGGATCATGTCCTATACTGGTTCCCGGTGGGTGGCTGAGACTTTGGTTAATTCTTCTTCCTGCCAGGAAATTAGAGTGACATGTGCCCGTCCAAATGCCTAACAGCTACTCTCTCATGGGTTCTCCCTCGTCCCTTCGATCCTCTGCCAAATTGGGAACCTGTGCAAACCAGGAGGTTCAAGGGCCTGTCTCTCCAAGTTGGGAGATTGATAGGCAGGCAGTTGGAAAGTCAAACTGGAGCACCAGGAAAGGGACTATTCATTGAGTTTTAGAAACCTTTCATATTCACAGTGTGTACATTCTCTAGGTTTCCTGTACATGTTATAGCTGTAGTAATATTCCCTTCAACCTGGAGAGTTGGGACCCATGGAATGGGGGCCATGCATTATTGCTTGAAAGGGTCTGCATTTGCTCACCTAATCTCACCAATCCTCTCAGTCCCAAGTGTACAGGCTTATGCCACATCCAGCTGTCATTGTAGATAGGGTCTTTCCAGGTTTCCTCAGACACCCTGAAGGAATTGTAAAGAATTTCCCTGTTTTTTGGTTTTGCTTTTGAAATTCCTTTTTAGAGTGGGTTTGAGCTGATTCTCGCTGCCATGTTTATGCCACTCTAGACACACTTGATTCCCTTATGGAGTCATATCAATACATAGGTTTTAAGATTCTTACTAGTCAGATATATTCCTCTGCGGGAAATATGGGTTTTTGAGTCTCTTTCACTGAGGAAGGTGTAGGTCTTGTCTATTCCAAAGTTGGTTTTGGAAACGGTCCCTGTGCTTATATCAAACTCTGGTTTTATGCATCACCCCACCTCTCCTTCCCCTTTATGCAGGCATAAGAGTGTTTTCTAAATGTGAGACTCTGTTCTCTTTCCTAACTCAGTTCACGTGTAGCCATGTTTACAGGATCTTCATAAGTGATATCTTATGATAAGTTTCTTTTTCTGTGTGACTTATTTCACTTAGAATCATCGTACCTGAATCCACTCACTTTGCTGCTACTGGTCTTATGACATTGATTTCATGGCTGAGGGATATTCCATCGTACGTAAGTACCACAGTGTTTTGAACCATTTTTATATTTCCTGGGATATTTAAGGTGTACCCAAGTTGAGGTTCTTGTAGTCAGTGCAGCCCTAAATTTGGAGGTGGCTCTTTCTTATTGATTTTCAGTTTTCCCAAGGTATATTCCCTAGACTGGAAGTGGCCTTGGCTCTGTAGCTCTGTTGTTTACTTGTTTTAGGGAACACAATGCACTCCTCCAGTGAGGCAGTTGGCAATTTACATCCCGCCCATCAGCATAACAAGGCTCCCTGTTCTCCAGGGCCTGTCTTGCCTTTCTGGTTTTTACACATTTTGTGGATGTCCCTTTTGACCGGTGGGAAGTGATACTTCTTTGTAGTGCAGATTTGCATTGCCAGCTTGCTTGCTTGGCCAAAAAGGGCGTATGCGTTTTCTCCTGAATATATTCAGGAGAAAACGCATACGCCCTTTTTGGCCAAGTGCATCATTGTCCAAGTTGTGCCCCTCTTCCAGTGCTTTACAGGCAATTCCAAGGTACCTCTTGAAATCTGTTTCCTGCTATTTTGCCTCGCTTTCAAGTCCGCCTCGTTGACTTCCCTCAACAGATTTTTGGACGATAGTTGTCCTTTATCACTCTGCCAGTTTGTGAATTGATGTGCCCCTGAGCTCCATTTCTCAACTCGTTTTTTGTGAGCTGAACGCAAGTCCAAAATTTTGGATCATGTCCTATAATGGTTCCCGGTGGGTGGCTGAGACTTTGGTTAATTCTTCTTCCTGCCGGGAAATTAGAGTGACATGTGCCCGTCCAAATGCCTAACAGCTACTCTCTCATGGGTTCTCCCTCGTCCCTTCCATCCTCTGCCAAATTGGGAACCTGTGCAAACCAGGAGGTTAAAGGGCCTGTCTCTCCAAGTTGGGAGATTGATAGTAAGGCAGTTGGAAAGTCAAACTGGAGCACCAGGAGAGGGACTATTCGTTGAGTTTTAGAAACCTTTCGTATTCACAGTGTGTCCATTCTCTAGGTTTCCTGTACATGTTATAGCTGTAGTAATATTCCCTTGAACCTGGAGAGTTGGGACCCATGGAATGGGGGCCATGCATTATTGCTTGAAAGGGTCTGAATTTGCTCACCCAATCTCACCAATCCTCTCAGTCCCAAGTTTCCAGCCTTATGCCACATCCAGCTGTCATTGTAGATAGGGTCATTACAGGTTTCCTCAGACACCCTGAAGGAATTGTAAAGAATTTCCCTGTTTTTGGTTTTGCTTTTGAAATTCCTTTTTAGAATGGGTTTGAGCTGATTCTCGCTGCCATGTTTATGCCACTCTAGACACACTTGATTCCCTTATGGAGACATATCAATACATAGGTTTTAAGATTCTTACTAGTCAGATATATTCCTCTGTGGGAAATATGGGGTTTTGAGTCTCTTTCACTGAGGAAGGTGTAGGTCTTGTCTATTCCAAAGTTGGTTTTGGAAACGGTCCCTGTGCTTATATCAAACTCTGGTTTTATGCATCACCCCACCTCTCCTTCCCCTTTATGCAGGCATAAGAGTGTTTTCTAAATGTGAGACTCTGTTCTCTTTCCTAACTCAGTTCACGTGTAGCCATGTTTACAGGATCTTCATAAGTGATATCTTATGATAAGTTTCTTTTTCTGTGTGACTTATTTCACTTAGAATCATCGTACCTGAATCCACTCACTTTGCTGCTACTGGTCTTATGACATTGATTTCATGGCTGAGGGATATTCCATCGTACGTAAGTACCACAATGTTTTGAACCATTTTTATATTTCCTGGGATATTTAAGGTGTACCCAAGTTGAGGTTCTTGTAGTCAGTGCAGCCCTAAATTTGGAGGTGGCTCTTTCTTATTGATTTTCAGTTTTCCCAAGGTATATTCCCTAGACTGGAAGTGGCCTTGGCTCTGTAGCTCTGTTGTTTACTTGTTTTAGGGAACACAATGCACTCCTCCAGTGAGGCAGTTGGCAATTTACATCCCGCCCATCAGCATAACAAGGCTCCCTGTTCTCCAGGGCCTGTCTTGCCTTTCTGGTTTTTACACATTTTGTGGATGTCCCTTTTGACCGGTGGGACGTGATACTTCATTGTAGTGCAGATTTGCATTGCCCGCTTGCTTGCTTGGCCAAAAAGGGTGTATGCGTTTTCTCCTGAATATATTCAGGAGAAAACGCATACGCCCTTTTTGGCCAAGTGCATCATTGTCCAAGTTGTGCCCCTCTTCCTGTGCTTTACAGGTGATTCCAAGGTACGTCTTGAAATTTGTTTCCTGATATTTTGCCTCGCTTTCAAGTCCTCCTCGTTGACTTGCCTCAACAGATTTTTGGACGATAGTTGTCCTTTATCACTCTGCCAGTTTGTGAATACCTGTGCCCCTGAGCTGCATTTCTCAACTCATTTTTTGTGAGCTGAACGCAAGTCCAAAATTTTGGATCATGTCCTATACTGGTTCCCGGTGGGTGGCTGAGACTTTGGTTAATTCTTCTTCCTGCCGGGAAATTAGAGTGACATGTGCCCGTCCAAATGCCTAACAGCTACTCTCTCATGGGTTCTCTCTCGTCCCTTCCATCCTCTGCCAAATTGGGAACGTGTGCAAACCAGGAGGTTAAAGGGCCTGTCTCTCCAAGTTGGGAGATTGATAGTAAGGCAGTTGGAAAGTCAAACTGGAGCACCAGGAGAGGGACTATTCGTTGAGTTTTAGAAACCTTTCGTATTCACAGTGTGTACATTCTCTAGGTTTCCTGTACATGTTATAGCTGTAGTAATATTCCCTTCAACCTGGAGAGTTGGGACCCATGGAATGTGGGCCATGCATTATTGCTTGAAAGGGTCTGCATTTGCTCACCCAATCTCACCAATCCTCTCAGTCCCAAGTGTCCAGCCTTATGCCACATCCTGCTGTCATTGTAGATAGGGTCTTTCCAGGTTTCCTCCGACACCCTGAAGGAATTTTAAGGATTTCCCTGTTTTTTGGTTTTGCTTTTGAAATTCCTTTTTATAGTGGGTTTGAGCTGATTCTCGCTGCCATGTTAATGCACTCTAGACACACTTGATTCCCTTATGGAGACATATCAATACATAGGTTTTAAGATTCTTACTAGTCACATATATTCCTCTGTGGGAAATATGGGGTTTTGAGTCTCTTTCACTGAGGAAGGTGTAGGTCTTGTCTATTCCAAAGTTGGTTTTTGGAACGGTCCCTGTGCTTATATCAAACTCTGGTTTTATGCATCACCCCACCTCTCCATCCCCTTTATGCAGGCATAAGAGTGTTTTCTAAATGTGAGACTCTGTTCTCTTTCCTAACTCAGTTCACGTGTAGCCATGTTTACAGGATCTTCATAAGTGATATCTTATGATAAGTTTCTTTTTCTGTGTGACTTATTTCACTTAGAATCATCGTACCTGAATCCACTCACTTTGCTGCTACTGGTCTTATGACATTGATTTCATCGCTGAGGGATATTCCATCGTACGTAAGTACCACAATGTTTTGAACCATTTTTATATTTCCTGGGATAATTAAGGTGTACCCAAGTTGAGGTTCTTGTAGTCAGTGCAGCCCTAAATTTGGAGGTGGCTCTTTCTTATTGATTTTCAGTTTTCCCAAGGTATATTCCCTAGACTGGAAGTGGCCTTGGCTCTGTAGCTCTGTTGTTTACTTGTTTTAGGGAACACAATGCACTCCTCCAGTGAGGCAGTTGGCAATTTACATCCCGCCCATCAGCATAACAAGGCTCCCTGTTCTCCAGGGCCTGTCTTGCCTTTCTGGTTTTTACACATTTTGTGGATGTCCCTTTTGACCGGTGGGAAGTGATACTTCTTTGTAGCGCAGATTTGCATTGCCCGCTTGCTTGCTTGGCCAAAAAGGGCGTATGCGTTTTCTCCTGAATATATTCAGGAGAAAACGCATACGCCCTTTTTGGCCAAGTGCATCATTGTCCAAGTTGTGACCCTCTTCCTGTGCTTTACAGGCGATTCCAAGGTACCTCTTGAAATCTGTTTCCTGCAATTTTGCCTCGCTTTCAAGTCCGCCTCGTTGACTTCCCTCAACAGATTTTTGGACGATAGTTGTCCTTTATCACTCTGCCAGTTTGTGAATTGCTGTGCCCCTGAGCTCCATTTCTCAACTCATTTTTTGTGAGCTGAACGCAAGTCCAAAATTTTGGATCATGTCCTATACTGGTTCCCGGTGGGTGGCTGAGACTTTGGTTAATTCTTCTTCCTGCCAGGAAATTAGAGTGACATGTGCCCGTCCAAATGCCTAACAGCTACTCTCTCATGGGTTCTCCCTCGTCCCTTCCATCCTCTGCCAAATTGGGAACCTGTGCAAACCAGGAGGTTCAAGGGCCTGTCTCTCCAAGTTGGGAGATTGATAGCCAGGCAGTTGGAAAGTCAAACTGGAGCACCAGGAAAGGGACTATTCATTGAGTTTTAGAAACTTTTCATATTCACAGTGTGTACATTCTCTAGGTTTCCTGTACATGTTATAGCTGTAGTAATATTCCCTTGAACCTGGAGAGTTGGGACCCATGGAATGGGGGCCATGCATTATTGCTTGAAAGGGTCTGAATTTGCTCACCCAATCTCACCAATCCTCTCAGTCCCAAGTTTCCAGCCTTATGCCACATCCAGCTGTCATTGTAGATAGGGTCTTTCCAGGTTTCCTCAGACACCCTGAAGGAATTGTAAAGAATTTCCCTGTTTTTTGGTTTTGCTTTTGAAATTCCTTTTTAGAATGGGTTTGAGCTGATTCTCGCTGCCATGTTTATGCCACTCTAGACACACTTGATTCCCTTATGGAGACATATCAATACATAGTTTTTAAGATTCTTACTAGTCAGATATATTCCTCTGTGGGAAATATGGGGTTTTGAGTCTCTTTCACTGAGGAAGGTGTAGGTCTTGTCTATTCCAAAGTTGGTTTTGGAAACGGTCCCTGTGCTTATATCAAACTCTGGTTTTATGCATCACCCCACCTCTCCTTCCCCTTTATGCAGGCATAAGAGTGTTTTCTAAATGTGAGACTCTGTTCTCTTTCCTAACTCAGTTCACGTGTAGCCATGTTTACAGGATCTTCATAAGTGATATCTTATGATAAGTTTCTTTTTCTGTGTGACTTATTTCACTTAGAATCATCGTACCTGAATCCACTCACTTTGCTGCTACTGGTCTTATGACATTGATTTCATGGCTGAGGGATATTCCATCGTACGTAAGTACCACAATGTTTTGAACCATTTTTATATTTCCTGGGATATTTAAGGTGTACCCAAGTTGAGGTTCTTGTAGTCAGTGCAGCCCTAAATTTGGAGGTGGCTCTTTCTTATTGATTTTCAGTTTTCCCAAGGTATATTCCCTAGACTGGAAGTGGCCTTGGCTCTGTAGCTCTGTTGTTTACTTGTTTTAGGGAACACAATGCACTCCTCCAGTGAGGCAGTTGGCAATTTACATCCCGCCCATCAGCATAACAAGGCTCCCTGTTCTCCAGGGCCTGTCTTGCCTTTCTGGTTTTTACACATTTTGTGGATGTCCCTTTTGACTGGTGGGAAGTGATACTTCATTGTAGTGCAGATTTGCATTGCTCGCTTGCTTGCTTGGCCAAAAAGGGCGTATGCGTTTTCTCCTGAATATATTCAGGAGAAAAAGCATACGCCCTTTTTGGCCAAGTGCATCATTGTCCAAGTTGTGCCCCTCTTCCTGTGCTTTACAGGTGATTCCAAGGTACGTCTTGAAATCTGTTTCCTGATATTGTGCCTCGCTTTCAAGTCCGCCTCGTTGACTTCCCTCAACAGATTTTTGGACGATAGTTGTCCTTTATCACTCTGCCAGTTTGTGAATTGCTGTGCCCCTGAGCTCCATTTCTCAACTCGTTTTTTGGGAGCTGAACGCAAGTCCAAAATTTTGGATCATGTCCTATACTGGTTCCCGGTGGGTGGCTGAGACTTTGGTTAATTCTTCTTCCTGCCGGGAAATTAGAGTGACATGTGCCCGTCCAAATGCCTAACAGCTACTCTCTCATGGGTTCTCCCTCGTCCCTTCCATCCTCTGCCAAATTGGGAACGTGTGCAAACCAGGAGGTTAAAGGGCCTGTCTCTCCAAGTTGGGAGATTGATAGTAAGGCAGTTGGAAAGTCAAACTGGAGCACCAGGAGAGGGACTATTCGTTGAGTTTTAGAAACCTTTCGTATTCACAGTGTGTCCATTCTCTAGGTTTCCTGTACATGTTATAGCTGTAGTAATATTCCCTTGAACCTGGAGAGTTGGGACCCATGGAATGGGGGCCATGCATTATTGCTTGAAAGGGTCTGCATTTGCTCACCCAATCTCACCAATCCTCTCAGTCCCAAGTGTCCAGCCTTATGCCACATCCAGCTGTCATTGTAGATAGGGTCTTTCCAGGTTTCCTCAGACACCCTGAATGAATTGTAAAGAATTTCCCTGTTTTTTGGTTTTGCTTTTGAAATTCCTTTTTAGAATGGGTTTGAGCTGATTCTCGCTGCCATGTTTATGCCACTCTAGACACACTTGATTCCCTTATGCAGACATATCAATACATAGGTTTTAAGATTCTTACTAGTCAGATATATTCCTCTGTGGGAAATATGGGGTTTTGAGTCTCTTTCAGTGAGGAAGGTGTAGGTCTTGTCTATTCCAAAGTTGGTTTTGGAAACGGTCCCTGTGCTTATATCAAACTCTGGTTTTATGCATCACCCCACCTCTCCTTCCCCTTTATGCAGGCATAAGAGTGTTTTCTAAATGTGAGACTCTGTTCTCTTTCCTAACTCAGTTCACGTGTAGCCATGTTTACAGGATCTTCATAAGTGATATCTTATGATAAGTTTCTTTTTCTGTGTGACTTATTTCACTTAGAATCATCGTACCTGAATCCACTCACTTTGCTGCTACTGGTCTTAGGACCTTGATTTCATGGCTGAGGGATATTCCATCGTACGTAAGTACCACAATGTTTTGAACCATTTTTATATTTCCTGGGATATTTAAGGTGTACCCAAGTTGAGGTTCTTGTAGTCAGTGCAGCCCTAAATTTGGAGGTGGCTCTTTCTTATTGATTTTCAGTTTTCCCAAGGTATATTCCCTAGACTGGAAGTGGCCTTGGCTCTGTAGCTCTGTTGTTTACTTGTTTTAGGGAACACAATGCACTCCTCCAGTGAGGCAGTTGGCAATTTACATCCCGCCCATCAGCATAACAAGGCTCCCTGTTCTCCAGGGCCTGTCTTGCCTTTCTGGTTTTTACACATTTTGTGGATGTCCCTTTTGACCGGTGGGAAGTGATACTTCTTTGTAGTGCAGATTTGCATTGCCCGCTTGCTTGCTTGGCCAAAAAGGGCGTATGCGTTTTCTCCTGAATATATTCAGGAGAAAACGCATACGCCCTTTTTGGCCAAGTGCATCATTGTCCAAGTTGTGCCCCTCTTCCTGTGCTTTACAGGCGATTCCAAGGTACCTCTTGAAATCTGTTTCCTGCTATTTTGCCTCGCTTTCAAGTCCGCCTCGTTGACTTCCCTCAACAGATTTTTGGACGATAGTTGTCCTTTATCACTCTGCCAGTTTGTGAATTGCTGTGCCCCTGAGCTCCATTTCTCAACTCGTTTTTTGTGAGCTGAACGCAAGTCCAAAATTTTGGATCATGTCCTATACTGGTTCCCGGTGGGTGGCTGAGACTTTGGTTAATTCTTCTTCCTGCCGGGAAATTAGAGTGACATGTGCCCGTCCAAATGCCTAACATCTACTCTCTCATGGGTTCTCCCTCGTCCCTTCCATCCTTTGCCAAATTGGGAACCTGTGCAAACCAGGAGGTTAAAGGGCCTGTCTCTCCAAGTTGGGAGATTGATAGTAAGGCATTTGGAAAGTCAAACTGGAGCACCAGGAGAGGGACTATTCGTTGAGTTTTAGAAACCTTTCGTATTCACAGTGTGTCCATTCTCTAGGTTTCCTGTACATGTTATAGCTGTAGTAATATTCCCTTGAACCTGGAGAGTTGGGACCCATGGAATGGGGGCCATGCATTATTGCTTGAAAGGGTCTGCATTTGCTCACCCAATCTCACCAATCCTCTCAGTCCCAAGTGTCCAGCCTTATGCCACATCCACCTGTCATTGTAGATAGGGTCTTTCCAGGTTTCCTCAGACACCCTGAAGGAATTGTAAAGAATTTCCCTGTTTTTTGGTTTTGCTTTTGAAATTCCTTTTTATAGTGGGTTTGAGCTGATTCTCGCTGCCATGTTTATGCCACTCTACACACACTTGATTCCCTTATGGAGACATATCAATACATAGGTTTTAAGATTCTTACTAGTCAGATATATTCCTCTGTGGGAAATATGGGGTTTTGAGTCTCTTTCACTGAGGAAGGTGTAGGTCTTGTCTATTCCAAAGTTGGTTTTGGAAACGGTCCCTGTGCTTATATCAAACTCTGGTTTTATGCATCACCCCACCTCTCCTTCCCCTTTATGCAGGCATAAGAGTGTTTTCTAAATGTGAGACTCTGTTCTCTTTCCTAACTCAGTTCACGTGTAGCCATGTTTACAGGATCTTCATAAGTGATATCTTATGATAAGTTTCTTTTTCTGTGTGACTTATTTCACTTAGAATCATCGTACCTGAATCCACTCACTTTGCTGCTACTGGTCTTATGACATTGATTTCATGGCTGAGGGATATTCCATCGTACGTAAGTACCACAATGTTTTGAACCATTTTTATATTTCCTGGGATATTTAAGGTGTACCCAAGTTGAGGTTCTTGTAGTCAGTGCAGCCCTAAATTTGGAGGTGGCTCTTTCTTATTGATTTTCAGTTTTCCCAAGGTATATTCCCTAGACTGGAAGTGGCCTTGGATCTGTAGCTCTGTTGTTTACTTGTTTTAGGGAACACAATGCACTCCTCCAGTGAGGCAGTTGGCAATTTACATCCCGCCCATCAGCATAACAAGGCTCCCTGTTCTCCAGGGCCTGTCTTGCCTTTCTGGTTTTTACACATTTTGTGGATGTCCCTTTTGACCGGTGGGAAGTGATACTTCTTTGTAGTGCAGATTTGCATTGCCTGCTTGCTTGCTTGGCAAAAAAGGGCGTATGTGTTTTCTCCTGAATATATTCAGGAGAAAACGCATACGCCCTTTTTGGCCAAGTGCATCATTGTCCAAGTTGTGCCCCTCTTCCTGTGCTTTACAGGCGATTCCAAGGTACCTCTTGAAATCTGTTTCCTGCTATTTTGCCTCGCTTTCAAGTCCGCCTCGTTGACTTCCCTCAACAGATTTTTGGACGATAGTTGTCCTTTATCACTCTGCCAGTTTGTGAATTGCTCTGCCCCTGAGCTCCATTTATCAACTCGTTTTTTTGTGAGCTGAACGCAAGTCCAAAATTTTGGATCATGTCCTATACTTGTTCCCGGTGGGTGGCTGAGACTTTGGTTAATTCTTCTTCCTTCCGGGAAATTAGAGTGACATGTGCCCGTCCAAATGCCTAACAGCTACTCTCTCATGGGTTCTCCCTTGTCCCTTCCATCCTCTGCCAAATTGGGAACCTGTGCAAACCAGGAGGTTAAAGGGCCTGTCTCTCCAAGTTGGGAGATTGATAGTAAGGCATTTGGAAAGTCAAACTGGAGCACCAGGAGAGGGACTATTCGTTGAGTTTTAGAAACCTTTCGTATTCACAGTGTGTACATTCTCTAGGTTTCCTGTACATGTTATAGCTGTAGTAATATTCCCTTCAACCTGGAGAGTTGGGACCCATGGAATGGGGGCCATGCATTATTGCTTGAAAGGGTCTGCATTTGCTCACCGAATATCACCAATCCTCTCAGTCCCAAGTGTCCAGCCTTATGCCACATCCACCTGTCATTGTAGATAGGGTCTTTCCAGGTTTCCTCAGACACCCTGAAGGAATTGTAAAGAATTTCCCTGTTTTTTGGTTTTGCTTTTGAAATTCCTTTTTATAGTGAGTTTGAGCTGATTCTCGCTGCCATGTTTATGCCACTCTAGACACACTTGATTCCCTTATGGAGTCATATCAATACATAGGTTTTAAGATTCTTACTAGTCAGGTATATTCCTCTGTGGGAAATATGGGGTTTTGAGTCTCTTTCACTGAGGAAGGTGTAGGTCTTGTCTATTCCAAAGTTGGTTTTGGAAACGGTCCCTGTGCTTATATGAAACTCAGGTTTTATGCATCACCCCACCTCTCCTTCCCCTTTATGCAGGCATAAGAGTGTTTTCTAAATGTGAGACTCTGTTCTCTTTCCTAACTCAGTTCACGTGTAGCCATGTTTACAGGATCTTCATAAGTGATATCTTATGATAAGTTTCTTTTTCTGTGTGACTTATTTCACTTAGAAGCATCGTACCTGAATCCACTCACTTTGCTGCTACTGGTCTTATGACATTGATTTCATGGCTGAGGGATATTCCATCGTACGTAAGTACCACAATGTTTTGAACCATTTTTATATTTCCTGGGATATTTAAGGTGTACCCAAGTTGAGGTTCTTGTAGTCAGTGCAGCCCTGAATTCGGAGGTGGGTCTTTCTTATTGATTTTCAGTTTTCCCAAGGTATATTCCCTAGACTGGAAGTGGCCTTGGCTCTGTAGCTCTGTTGTTTACTTGTTTTAGGGAACACAATGCACTCCTCCAGTGAGGCAGTTGGCAATTTACATCCCGCCCATCAGCATAGCAAGGCTCCCTGTTCTCCAGGGCCTGTCTTGCCTTTCTGGTTTTTACACATTTTGTGGATGTCCCTTTTGACCGGTGGGAAGTGATACTTCTTTGTAGTGCAGATTTGCATTGCCTGCTTGCTTGCTTGGCCAAAAAGGGCGTATGCGTTTTCTCCTGAATATATTCAGGAGAAAACGCATACGCCCTTTTTGGCCAAGTGCATCATTGTCCAAGTTGTGCCGCTCTTCCTGTGCTTTACAGGCGATTCCAACGTACCTCTTGAAATCTGTTTCCTGCTATTTTGCCTCGCTTTCAGGTCCGCCTCGTTGACTTCCCTCAACAGATTTTTGGACGATAGTTGTCCTTTATCATTCTGCCAGTTTGTGAATTGCTGTGCCCCTGAGCTCCATTTCTCAACTCGTTTTTTGTGAGCTGAACGCCACTCCAAAATTTTGGATCATGTCCTATACTGGTTCCCGGTGGGTGGCTGAGACTTTGGTTAATTCTTCTTCCTGCCGGGAAATTAGAGTGACATGTGCCCGTCCAAATGCCTAACAGCTACTCTCTCATGGGTTCTCCCTTGTCCCTTCCATCCTCTGCCAAATTGGGAACCTGTGCAAACCAGGAGGTTAAAGGGCCTGTCTCTCCAAGTTGGGAGATTGATAGTAAGGCATTTGGAAAGTCAAACTGGAGCACCAGGAGAGGGACTATTCGTTGAGTTTTAGAAACCTTTCGTATTCACAGTGTGTACATTCTCTAGGTTTCCTGTACATGTTATAGCTGTAGTAATATTCCCTTGAACCTGGAGAGTTGGGACCCATGGAATGGGGGCCATGCATTATTGCTTGAAAGGGTCTGCATTTGCTCACCCAATCTCACCAATCCTCTCAGTCCCAAGTGTCCAGCCTTATGCCACATCCAGCTCTCATTATACATAGGGTCTTTCCAGGGTTCCTCAGACACCCTGAAGGAATTGTAAAGAATTTCCCTGTTTTTTGGTTTTGCTTTTGAAATTCCTTTTTATAGTGGGTTTGAGCTGATTCTCGCTGCCATGTTTATGCCACTCTAGACACACTTGATTCCCTTATGGAGTCATATCAATACATAGGTTTTAAGATTCTTACTAGTCAGATATATTCCTCTGTGGGAAATATGGGGTTTTGAGTCTCTTTCACTGAGGAAGGTGTAGGTCTTGTCTATTCCAAAGTTGGTTTTGGAAACGGTCCCTGTGCTTATATCAAACTCTGGTTTTATGCATCACCCCACCTCTCCTTCCCCTTTATGCAGGCATAAGAGTGTTTTCTAAATGTGAGACTCTGTTCTCTTTCCTAACTCAGTTCACGTGTAGCCATGTTTACAGGATCTTCATAAGTGATATCTTATGATAAGTTTCTTTTTCTGTGTGACTTATTTCACTTAGAAGCATCGTACCTGAATCCACTCACTTTGCTGCTACTGGTCTTATGACATTGATTTCATGGCTGAGGGATATTCCATCGTACGTAAGTACCACAATGTTTTGAACCATTTTTATATTTCCTGGGATATTTAAGGTGTACCCAAGTTGAGGTTCTTGTAGTCAGTGCAGCCCTGAATTCGGAGGTGGGTCTTTCTTATTGATTTTCAGTTTTCCCAAGGTATATTCCCTAGACTGGAAGTGGCCTTGGCTCTGTAGCTCTGTTGTTTACTTGTTTTAGGGAACACAATGCACTCCTCCAGTGAGGCAGTTGGCAATTTACATCCCGCCCATCAGCATAGCAAGGCTCCCTGTTCTCCAGGGCCTGTCTTGCCTTTCTGGTTTTTACACATTTTGTGGATGTCCCTTTTGACCGGTGGGAAGTGATACTTCTTTGTAGTGCAGATTTGCATTGCCTGCTTGCTTGCTTGGCCAAAAAGGGCGTATGCGTTTTCTCCTGAATATATTCAGGAGAAAACGCATACGCCCTTTTTGGCCAAGTGCATCATTGTCCAAGTTGTGCCGCTCTTCCTGTGCTTTACAGGCGATTCCAACGTACCTCTTGAAATCTGTTTCCTGCTATTTTGCCTCGCATTCAGGTCCGCCTCGTTGACTTCCCTCAACAGATTTTTGGACGATAGTTGTCCTTTATCATTCTGCCAGTTTGTGAATTGCTGTGCCCCTGAGCTCCATTTCTCAACTCGTTTTTTGTGAGCTGAACGCCACTCCAAAATTTTGGATCATGTCCTATACTGGTTCCCGGTGGGTGGCTGAGACTTTGGTTAATTCTTCTTCCTGCCGGGAAATTAGAGTGACATGTGCCCGTCCAAATGCCTAACAGCTACTCTCTCATGGGTTCTCCCTTGTCCCTTCCATCCTCTGCCAAATTGGGAACCTGTGCAAACCAGGAGGTTAAAGGGCCTGTCTCTCCAAGTTGGGAGATTGATAGTAAGGCATTTGGAAAGTCAAACTGGAGCACCAGGAGAGGGACTATTCGTTGAGTTTTAGAAACCTTTCGTATTCACAGTGTGTACATTCTCTAGGTTTCCTGTACATGTTATAGCTGTAGTAATATTCCCTTGAACCTGGAGAGTTGGGACCCATGGAATGGGGGCCATGCATTATTGCTTGAAAGGGTCTGCATTTGCTCACCCAATCTCACCAATCCTCTCAGTCCCAAGTGTCCAGCCTTATGCCACATCCAGCTCTCATTATACATAGGGTCTTTCCAGGGTTCCTCAGACACCCTGAAGGAATTGTAAAGAATTTCCCTGTTTTTTGGTTTTGCTTTTGAAATTCCTTTTTATAGTGGGTTTGAGCTGATTCTCGCTGCCATGTTTATGCCACTCTAGACACACTTGATTCCCTTATGGAGTCATATCAACACATAGGTTTTAAGATTCTTACTAGTCAGATATATTCCTCTGTGGGAAATATGGGGTTTTGAGTCTCTTTCACTGAGGAAGGTGTAGGTCTTGTCTATTCCAAAGTTGGTTTTGGAAACGGTCCCTGTGCTTATATCAAACTCTGGTTTTATGCATCACCCCACCTCTCCTTCCCCTTTATGCAGGCATAAGAGTGTTTTCTAAATGTGAGACTCTGTTCTCTTTCCTAACTCAGTTCACGTGTAGCCATGTTTACAGGATCTTCATAAGTGATATCTTATGATAAGTTTCTTTTTCTGTGTGACTTATTTCACTTAGAATCATCGTACCTGAATCCACTCACTTTGCTGCTACTGGTCTTATGACATTGATTTCATGGCTGAGGGATATTCCATCGTACGTAAGTACCACAATGTTTTGAACCATTTTTATATTTCCTGGGATATTTAAGGTGTACCCAAGTTGAGGTTCTTGTAGTCAGTGCAGCCCTAAATTTGGAGGTGGCTCTTTCTTATTGATTTTCAGTTTTCCCAAGGTATATTCCCTAGACTGGAAGTGGCCTTGGCTCTGTAGCTCTGTTGTTTACTTGTTTTAGGGAACACAATGCACTCCTCCAGTGAGGCAGCTGGCAATTTACATCTCGCCCATCAGCATAACAAGGCTCCCTGTTCTCCAGGGCCTGTCTTGCCTTTCTGGTTTTTACACATTTTGTGGATGTCCCTTTTGACCGGTGGGAAGTGATACTTCTTTGTAGTGCAGATTTGCATTGCCTGCTTGCTTGCTTGGCAAAAAAGGGCGTATGTGTTTTCTCCTGAATATATTCAGGAGAAAACGCATACGCCCTTTTTGGCCAAGTGCATCATTGTCCAAGTTGTGCCCCTCTTCCTGTGCTTTACAGGCGATTCCAAGGTACCTCTTGAAATCTGTTTCCTGCTATTTTGCCTCGCTTTCAAGTCCGCCTCGTTGACTTCCCTCAACAGATTTTTGGACGATAGTTGTCCTTTATCACTCTGCCAGTTTGTGAATTGCTGTGCCGTTGAGCTCCATTTCTCAACTCGTTTTTTTGTGAGCTGAACGCCACTCCAAAATTTTGGATCATGTCCTATACTGGTTCCCGGTGGGTGGCTGAGACTTTGGTTAATTCTTCTTCCTGCCGGGAAATTAGAGTGACATGTGCCCGTCCAAATGCCTAACAGCTACTCTCTCATGGGTTCTCCCTCGTCCCTTCCATCCTCTGCCAAATTGGGAACCTGTGCAAACCAGGAGGTTAAAGGGCCTGTCTCTCCAAGTTGGGAGATTGATAGTAAGGCAGTTGGAAAGTCAAACTGGAGCACCAGGAGAGGGACTATTCGTTGAGTTTTAGAAACCTTTCGTATTCACAGTGTGTACATTCTCTAGGTTTCCAGTACATGTTATAGCTGTTGTAATATTCCCTTCAACCTGGAGAGTTGGGACCCATGAAATGGGGGCCATGCATTATTGCTTGAAAGGGTCTGAATTTGCTCTCCCAATCTCACCAATCCTCTCAGTCCCAAGTGTCCAGCCTTATGCCACATCCAGCTGTCATTGTAGATAGGGTCTTTCCAGGTTTCCTCAGACACCCTGAAAGAAGTGTAAAGAATTTCCCTGTTTTTTGGTTTTGCTTTTGAAATTCCTTTTTATAGTGGGTTTGAGCTGATTCTCGCTGCCATGTTTATGCCACTCTAGACACACTTGATTCCCTTATGGAGTCATATCAATACATAGGTTTTAAGATTCTTACTAGTCAGGTATATTCCTCTGCGGGAAATATGGGGTTTTGAGTCTCTTTCACTGAGGAAGGTGTAGGTCTTGTCTATTCCAAAGATGGTTTTGGAAACGGTCCCTGTGCTTATATCAAACTCTGGTTTTATGCATCACCCCACCTCTCCTTCCCCTTTATGCAGGCATAAGAGTGTTTTCTAAATGTGAGACTCTGTTCTCTTTCCTAACTCAGTTCACGTGTAGCCATGTTTACAGGATCTTCATAAGTGATATCTTATGATAAGTTTCTTTTTCTGTGTGACTTATTTCACTTAGAATCATCGTACCTGAATCCACTCACTTTGCTGCTACTGGTCTTATGACATTGATTTCATGGCTGAGGGATATTCCATCGTACGTAAGTACCACAATGTTTTGAACCATTTTTATATTTCCTGGGATATTTAAGGTCTACCCAAGTTGAGGTTCTTGTAGTCAGTGCAGCCCTAAATTTGGAGGTGGCTCTTTCTTATTGATTTTCAGTTTTCCCAAGGTATATTCCCTAGACTGGAAGTGGCCTTGGCTCTGTAGCTCTGTTGTTTACTTGTTTTAGGGAACACAATGCACTCCTCCAGTGAGGCAGTTGGCAATTTACATCCCGCCCATCAGCATAACAAGGCTCCCTGTTCTCCAGGGCCTGTCTTGCCTTTCTGGTTTTTACACATTTTGTGGATGTCCCTTTTGACCGGTGGGAAGTGATACTTCTTTGTAGTGCAGATTTGCATTGCCTGCTTGCTTGCTTGGCAAAAAAGGGCGTATGTGTTTTCTCCTGAATATATTCAGGAGAAAACGCATACGCCCTTTTTGGCCAAGTGCATCATTGTCCAAGTTGTGCCCCTCTTCCTGTGCTTTACAGGCGATTCCAAGGTACCTCTTGAAATCTGTTTCCTGCTATTTTGCCTCGCTTTCAAGTCCGCCTCGTTGACTTCCCTCAACAGATTTTTGGACGATAGTTGTCCTTTATCACTCTGCCAGTTTGTGAATTGCTGTGCCGTTGAGCTCCATTTCTCAACTCGTTTTTTTGTGAGCTGAACGCCACTCCAAAATTTTGGATCATGTCCTATACTGGTTCCCGGTGGGTGGCTGAGACTTTGGTTAATTCTTCTTCCTGCCGGGAAATTAGAGTGACATGTGCCCGTCCAAATGCCTAACAGCTACTCTCTCAGGGGTTCTCCCTCGTCCCTTCCATCCTCTGCCAAATTGGGAACCTGTGCAAACCAGGAGGTTAAAGGGCCTGTCTCTCCAAGTTGGGAGATTGATAGTAAGGCAGTTGGAATGTCAAACTGGAGCACCAGGAGAGGGAATATTCGTTGAGTTTTAGAATCCTTTCGTATTCACAGTGTGTACATTCTCTAGGTTTCCTGTACATGTTATAGCTGTTGTAATATTCCCTTCAACCTGGAGAGTTGGGACCCATGGAATGGGGGCCATGCATTATTGCTTGAAAGGGTCTGCATTTGCTCACCCAATCTCACCAATCCTCTCAGTCCCAAGTGTCCAGCCTTATGCCACATCCAGCTGTCATTGTAGATAGGGTCTTTCCAGGTTTCCTCAGACACCCTGAAAGAAGTGTAAAGAATTTCCCTGTTTTTTGGTTTTGCTTTGGAATTCCTTTTTATAGTGGGTTTGAGCTGATTCTCGTTGCCATGTTTATGCCACTCTAGACACACTTGATTCCCTTATGGAGACATATCAATACATAAGTTTTTAGATTCTTACTAATCAGATATATTCCTCTGTGGGAAATATGGGGTTTTGAGTCTCTTTCACTGAGGAAGGTGTAGGTCTTGTCTATTCCAAAGTTGGTTTTTGGAACGGTCCCTGTGCTTATATCAAACTCTGGTTTTATGCATCACCCCACCTCTCCTTCCCCTTTATGCAGGCATAAGAGTGTTTTCTAAATGTGAGACTCTGTTCTCTTTCCTAACTCAGTTCACGTGTAGCCATGTTTACAGGATCTTCATAAGTGATATCTTATGATAAGTTTCTTTTTCTGTGTGACTTATTTCACTTAGAATCATCGTACCTGAATCCACTCACTTTGCTGCTACTGGTCTTATGACATTGATTTCATGGCTGAGCGATATTCCATCGTACGTAAGTACCACAATGTTTTGAACCATTTTTATATTTCCTGGGATATTTAAGGTGTACCCAAGTTGAGGTTCTTGTAGTCAGTGCAGCCCTGAATTCGGAGGTGGGTCTTTCTTATTGATTTTCAGTTTTCCCAAGGTATATTCCCTAGACTGGAAGTGGCCTTGGCTCTGTAGCTCTGTTGTTTACTTGTTTTAGGGAACACAATGCACTCCTCCAGTTAGGCAGTTGGCAATTTACATCCCACCCATCAGCATAGCAAGGCTCCCTGTTCTCCAGGGCCTGTCTTGCCTTTCTGGTTTTTACACATTTTGTGGATGTCCCTTTTGACCGGTGGGAAGTGATACTTCTTTGTAGTGCAGATTTGCATTGCCTGCGTGCTTGCTTGGCCAAAAAGGGCGTATGCGTTTTCTCCTGAATATATTCAGGAGAAAACGCATACGCCCTTTTTGGCCAAGTGCATCATTGTCCAAGTTGTGCCCCTCTTCCTGTGCTTTACAGGCGATTCCAACGTACCTCTTGAAATCTGTTTCCTGCTATTTTGCCTCGCTTTCAAGTCCGCCTCGTTGACTTCCCTCAACAGATTTTTGGACGATAGTTGTCCTTTATCACTCTGCCAGTTTGTGAATTGCTGTGCCCCTGAGCTCCATTTCTCAACTCGTTTTTTGGGAGCTGAACGCAAGTCCAAAATTTTGGATCATGTCCTATACTGGTTCCCGGTGGGTGGCTGAGACTTTGGTTAATTCTTCTTCCTGCCGGGAAATTAGAGTGACATGTGCCCGTCCAAATGCCTAACAGCTACTCTCTCATGGGTTCTCCCTCGTCCCTTCCATCCTCTGCCAAATTGGGAACCTGTGCAAACCAGGAGGTTAAAGGGCCTGTCTCTCCAAGTTGGGAGATTGATAGTAAGGCAGTTGGAAAGTCAAACTGGAGCACCAGGAGAGGGACTATTCGTTGAGTTTTAGAAACCTTTCGTATTCACAGTGTGTCCATTCTCTAGGTTTCCTGTACATGTTATAGCTGTAGTAATATTCCCTTGAACCTGGAGAGTTGGGACCCATGGAATGGGGGCCATGCATTATTGCTTGAAAGGGTCTGCATTTGCTCACCCAATCTCACCAATCCTCTCAGTCCCAAGTGTCCAGCCTTATGCCACATCCAGCTGTCATTGTAGATAGGGTCTTTCCAGGTTTCCTCAGACACCCTGAAGGAATTGTAAATAATTTCCCTGTTTTTTGGTTTTGCTTTTGAAATTCCTTTTTATAGTGAGTTTGAGCTGTTTCTCGCTGCCATGTTTATGCCACTCTAGACACACTTGATTCCCTTATGGAGTCATATCAATACATAGGTTTTAAGATTCTTACTAGTCAGATATATTCTTCTGCGGGAAATATGGGGTTTTGAGTCTCTTTCACTGAGGAAGGTGTAGGTCTTGTCTATTCCAAAGTTGGTTTTTCGAACGGTCCCTGTGCTTATATCAAACTTTGGTTTTATGCATCACCCCACCTCTCCATCCCCTTAATGCAGGCATAAGAGTGTTTTCTAAATGTGAGACTCTGTTCTCTTTCCTAACTCAGTTCACGTGTAGCCATGTTTACAGGATCTTCATAAGTGATATCTTATGATAAGTTTCTTTTTCTGTGTGACTTATTTCACTTAGAAACATCGTACCTGAATCCACTCACTTTGCTGCTACTGGTCTTATGACATTGATTTCATGGCTGAGGGATATTCCATCGTACGTAAGTACCACAATGTTTTGAACCATTTTTATATTTCCTGGGATATTTAAGGTGTACCCAAGTTGAGGTTCTTGTAGTCAGTGCAGCCCTGAATTCGGAGGTGGGTCTTTCTTATTGATTTTCAGTTTTCCCAAGGTATATTCCCTAGACTGGAAGTGGCCTTGGCTCTGTAGCTCTGTTGTTTACTTGTTTTAGGGAACACAATGCACTCCTCCAGTGAGGCAGTTGGCAATTTACATCCTGCCCATCAGCATAGCAAGGCTCCCTGTTCTCCAGGCCCTGTCTTGCCTTTCTGGTTTTTACACATTTTGTGGATGTCCATTTTGACCGGTGGGAAGTGATACTTCTTTGTAGTGCAGATTTGCATTGCCTGCTTGCTTGCTTGGCCAAAAAGGGCGTATGAGTTTTCTCCTGAATATATTCAGGAGAAAATGCATACGCCCTTTTTGGCCAAGTGCATCATTGTCCAAGTTGTGCCCCTCTTCCTGTGCTTTACAGGCGATTCCAACGTACCTCTTGAAATCTGTTTCCTGCTATTTTGCCTCGCTTTCAAGTCCGCCTCGTTGACTTCCCTCAACAGATTTTTGGACGATAGTTGTCCTTTATCACTCTGCCAGTGTGTGAATTGCTGTGCCCCTGAGCTCCATTTCTCAACTCGTTTTTTGGGAGCTGAACGCCACTCCAAAATTTTGGATCATGTCCTATACTGGTTCCCGGTGGGTGGCTGAGACTTTGGTTAATTCTTCTTCCTGCCGGGAAATTAGAGTGACATGTGCCCGTCCAAATGCCTAACAGCTACTCTCTCATGGGTTCTCCCTCGTCCCTTCCATCCTCTGCCAATTTGGGAACCTGTGCAAACCAGGAGGTTAAAGGGCCTGTCTCTCCAAGTTGGGAGATTGATAGTAAGGCAGTTGGAAAGTCAAACTGGAGCACCAGGAGAGGGACTATTCGTTGAGTTTTAGAAACCTTTCGTATTCACAGTGTGTACATTCTCTAGGTTTCCTGTACATGTTATAGCTGTAGTAATATTCCCTTCAACCTGGAGAGTTGGGACCCATGGAATGGGGGCCATGCATTATTGCTTGAAAGGGTCTGCATTTGCTCACCCAATCTCACCAATCCTCTCAGTCCCAAGTGTCCAGCCTTATGCCACATCCAGCTGTCATTGTAGATAGGGTCTTTCCAGGTTTCCTCAGACACCCCGAAAGAAGTGTAAAGAATTTCCCTGTTTTTTGGTTTTGCTTTTGAAATTCCTTTTTATTGTGGGTTTGAGCTGATTCTCGCTGCCATGTTTATGCCACTCTAGACACACTTGATTCCCTTATGGAGACATATCAATACATAGGTTTTTAGATTCTTACTAGTCAGATATATTCCTCTGCGGGAAATATGGGGTTTTGAGTCTCTTTCACTGAGGAAGGTGTAGGTCTTGTCTATTCCAAAGTTGGTTTTGGAAACGGTCCCTGTGCTTATATCAAACTCTGGTTTTATGCATCACCCAACCTCTCCTTTCCCTTTATGCAGGCATAAGAGTGTTTTCTAAATGTGAGACTCTGTTCTCTTTCCTAACTCAGTTCACGTGTAGCCATGTTTACAGGATCTTCATAAGTGATATCTTATGATAAGTTTCTTTTTCTGTGTGACTTATTTCACTTAGAATCATCGTACCTGAATCCACTCACTTTGCTGCTACTGGTCTTATGACATTGATTTCATGGCTGAGGGATATTCCATCGTACGTAAGTACCACAATGTTTTGAACCATTTTTATATTTCCTGGGATATTTAAGGTGTACCCAAGTTGAGGTTCTTGTAGTCAGTGCAGCCCTAAATTTGGAGGTGGCTCTTTCTTATTGATTTTCAGTTTTCCCAAGGTATATTCCCTAGACTGGAAGTGGCCTTGGCTCTGTAGCTCTGTTGTTTACTTGTTTTAGGGAACACAATGCACTCCTCCAGTGAGGCAGTTGGCAATTTACATCCCGCCCATCAGCATAACAAGGCTCCCTGTTCTCCAGGGCCTGTCTTGCCTTTCTGGTTTTTACACATTTTGTGGATGTCCCTTTTGACCGGTGGGAAGTGATACTTCTTTGTAGTGCAGATTTGCATTGCCTGCTTGCTTGCTTGGCAAAAAAGGGCGTATGTGTTTTCTCCTGAATATATTCAGGAGAAAACGCATACGCCCTTTTTGGCCAAGTGCATCATTGTCCAAGTTGTGCCCCTCTTCCTGTGCTTTACAGGCGATTCCAAGGTACCTCTTGAAATCTGTTTCCTGCTATTTTGCCTCGCTTTCAAGTCCGCCTCGTTGACTTCCCTCAACAGATTTTTGGACGATAGTTGTCCTTTATCACTCTGCCAGTTTGTGAATTGCTGTGCCGTTGAGCTCCATTTCTCAACTCGTTTTTTTGTGAGCTGAACGCCACTCCAAAATTTTGGATCATGTCCTATACTGGTTCCCGGTGGGTGGCTGAGACTTTGGTTAATTCTTCTTCCTGCCGGGAAATTAGAGTGACATGTGCCCGTCCAAATGCCTAACAGCTACTCTCTCAGGGGTTCTCCCTCGTCCCTTCCATCCTCTGCCAAATTGGGAACCTGTGCAAACCAGGAGGTTAAAGGGCCTGTCTCTCCAAGTTGGGAGATTGATAGTAAGGCAGTTGGAATGTCAAACTGGAGCACCAGGAGAGGGACTATTCGTTGAGTTTTAGAATCCTTTCGTATTCACAGTGTGTACATTCTCTAGGTTTCCTGTACATGTTATAGCTGTTGTAATATTCCCTTCAACCTGGAGAGTTGGGACCCATGGAATGGGGGCCATGCATTATTGCTTGAAAGGGTCTGCATTTGCTCACCCAATCTCACCAATCCTCTCAGTCCCAAGTGTCCAGCCTTATGCCACATCCAGCTGTCATTGTAGATAGGGTCTTTCCAGGTTTCCTCAGACACCCTGAAAGAAGTGTAAAGAATTTCCCTGTTTTTTGGTTTTGCTTTGGAATTCCTTTTTATAGTGGGTTTGAGCTGATTCTCGTTGCCATGTTTATGCCACTCTAGACACACTTGATTCCCTTATGGAGACATATCAATACATAAGTTTTTAGATTCTTACTAATCAGATATATTCCTCTGTGGGAAATATGGGGTTTTGAGTCTCTTTCACTGAGGAAGGTGTAGGTCTTGTCTATTCCAAAGTTGGTTTTTGGAACGGTCCCTGTGCTTATATCAAACTCTGGTTTTATGCATCACCCCACCTCTCCTTCCCCTTTATGCAGGCATAAGAGTGTTTTCTAAATGTGAGACTCTGTTCTCTTTCCTAACTCAGTTCACGTGTAGCCATGTTTACAGGATCTTCATAAGTGATATCTTATGATAAGTTTCTTTTTCTGTGTGACTTATTTCACTTAGAATCATCGTACCTGAATCCACTCACTTTGCTGCTACTGGTCTTATGACATTGATTTCATGGCTGAGCGATATTCCATCGTACGTAAGTACCACAATGTTTTGAACCATTTTTATATTTCCTGGGATATTTAAGGTGTACCCAAGTTGAGGTTCTTGTAGTCAGTGCAGCCCTGAATTCGGAGGTGGGTCTTTCTTATTGATTTTCAGTTTTCCCAAGGTATATTCCCTAGACTGGAAGTGGCCTTGGCTCTGTAGCTCTGTTGTTTACTTGTTTTAGGGAACACAATGCACTCCTCCAGTTAGGCAGTTGGCAATTTACATCCCACCCATCAGCATAGCAAGGCTCCCTGTTCTCCAGGGCCTGTCTTGCCTTTCTGGTTTTTACACATTTTGTGGATGTCCCTTTTGACCGGTGGGAAGTGATACTTCTTTGTAGTGCAGATTTGCATTGCCTGCGTGCTTGCTTGGCCAAAAAGGGCGTATGCGTTTTCTCCTGAATATATTCAGGAGAAAACGCATACGCCCTTTTTGGCCAAGTGCATCATTGTCCAAGTTGTGCCCCTCTTCCTGTGCTTTACAGGCGATTCCAACGTACCTCTTGAAATCTGTTTCCTGCTATTTTGCCTCGCTTTCAAGTCCGCCTCGTTGACTTCCCTCAACAGATTTTTGGACGATAGTTGTCCTTTATCACTCTGCCAGTTTGTGAATTGCTGTGCCCCTGAGCTCCATTTCTCAACTCGTTTTTTGGGAGCTGAACGCAAGTCCAAAATTTTGGATCATGTCCTATACTGGTTCCCGGTGGGTGGCTGAGACTTTGGTTAATTCTTCTTCCTGCCGGGAAATTAGAGTGACATGTGCCCGTCCAAATGCCTAACAGCTACTCTCTCATGGGTTCTCCCTCGTCCCTTCCATCCTCTGCCAAATTGGGAACCTGTGCAAACCAGGAGGTTAAAGGGCCTGTCTCTCCAAGTTGGGAGATTGATAGTAAGGCAGTTGGAAAGTCAAACTGGAGCACCAGGAGAGGGACTATTCGTTGAGTTTTAGAAACCTTTCGTATTCACAGTGTGTCCATTCTCTAGGTTTCCTGTACATGTTATAGCTGTAGTAATATTCCCTTGAACCTGGAGAGTTGGGACCCATGGAATGGGGGCCATGCATTATTGCTTGAAAGGGTCTGCATTTGCTCACCCAATCTCACCAATCCTCTCAGTCCCAAGTGTCCAGCCTTATGCCACATCCAGCTGTCATTGTAGATAGGGTCTTTCCAGGTTTCCTCAGACACCCTGAAGGAATTGTAAAGAATTTCCCTGTTTTTTGGTTTTGCTTTTGAAATTCCTTTTTATAGTGAGTTTGAGCTGTTTCTCGCTGCCATGTTTATGCCACTCTAGACACACTTGATTCCCTTATGGAGTCATATCAATACATAGGTTTTAAGATTCTTACTAGTCAGATATATTCTTCTGCGGGAAATATGGGGTTTTGAGTCTCTTTCACTGAGGAAGGTGTAGGTCTTGTCTATTCCAAAGTTGGTTTTTCGAACGGTCCCTGTGCTTATATCAAACTTTGGTTTTATGCATCACCCCACCTCTCCATCCCCTTAATGCAGGCATAAGAGTGTTTTCTAAATGTGAGACTCTGTTCTCTTTCCTAACTCAGTTCACGTGTAGCCATGTTTACAGGATCTTCATAAGTGATATCTTATGATAAGTTTCTTTTTCTGTGTGACTTATTTCACTTAGAAACATCGTACCTGAATCCACTCACTTTGCTGCTACTGGTCTTATGACATTGATTTCATGGCTGAGGGATATTCCATCGTACGTAAGT
The DNA here is from genome assembly GCF_025265405.1 of Mesoplodon densirostris. NCBI lineage: Eukaryota > Metazoa > Chordata > Mammalia > Artiodactyla > Ziphiidae > Mesoplodon > Mesoplodon densirostris. The sequence continues at coordinate 5,925,170 of NW_026778195.1, read as the reverse complement.
ACCACAATGTTTTGAACCATTTTTATATTTCCTGGGATATTTAAGGTGTACCCAAGTTGAGGTTCTTGTAGTCAGTGCAGCCCTGAATTCGGAGGTGGGTCTTTCTTATTGATTTTCAGTTTTCCCAAGGTATATTCCCTAGACTGGAAGTGGCCTTGGCTCTGTAGCTCTGTTGTTTACTTGTTTTAGGGAACACAATGCACTCCTCCAGTGAGGCAGTTGGCAATTTACATCCTGCCCATCAGCATAGCAAGGCTCCCTGTTCTCCAGGCCCTGTCTTGCCTTTCTGGTTTTTACACATTTTGTGGATGTCCATTTTGACCGGTGGGAAGTGATACTTCTTTGTAGTGCAGATTTGCATTGCCTGCTTGCTTGCTTGGCCAAAAAGGGCGTATGAGTTTTCTCCTGAATATATTCAGGAGAAAATGCATACGCCCTTTTTGGCCAAGTGCATCATTGTCCAAGTTGTGCCCCTCTTCCTGTGCTTTACAGGCGATTCCAACGTACCTCTTGAAATCTGTTTCCTGCTATTTTGCCTCGCTTTCAAGTCCGCCTCGTTGACTTCCCTCAACAGATTTTTGGACGATAGTTGTCCTTTATCACTCTGCCAGTGTGTGAATTGCTGTGCCCCTGAGCTCCATTTCTCAACTCGTTTTTTGGGAGCTGAACGCCACTCCAAAATTTTGGATCATGTCCTATACTGGTTCCCGGTGGGTGGCTGAGACTTTGGTTAATTCTTCTTCCTGCCGGGAAATTAGAGTGACATGTGCCCGTCCAAATGCCTAACAGCTACTCTCTCATGGGTTCTCCCTCGTCCCTTCCATCCTCTGCCAATTTGGGAACCTGTGCAAACCAGGAGGTTAAAGGGCCTGTCTCTCCAAGTTGGGAGATTGATAGTAAGGCAGTTGGAAAGTCAAACTGGAGCACCAGGAGAGGGACTATTCGTTGAGTTTTAGAAACCTTTCGTATTCACAGTGTGTACATTCTCTAGGTTTCCTGTACATGTTATAGCTGTAGTAATATTCCCTTCAACCTGGAGAGTTGGGACCCATGGAATGGGGGCCATGCATTATTGCTTGAAAGGGTCTGCATTTGCTCACCCAATCTCACCAATCCTCTCAGTCCCAAGTGTCCAGCCTTATGCCACATCCAGCTGTCATTGTAGATAGGGTCTTTCCAGGTTTCCTCAGACACCCCGAAAGAAGTGTAAAGAATTTCCCTGTTTTTTGGTTTTGCTTTTGAAATTCCTTTTTATTGTGGGTTTGAGCTGATTCTCGCTGCCATGTTTATGCCACTCTAGACACACTTGATTCCCTTATGGAGACATATCAATACATAGGTTTTTAGATTCTTACTAGTCAGATATATTCCTCTGCGGGAAATATGGGGTTTTGAGTCTCTTTCACTGAGGAAGGTGTAGGTCTTGTCTATTCCAAAGTTGGTTTTGGAAACGGTCCCTGTGCTTATATCAAACTCTGGTTTTATGCATCACCCAACCTCTCCTTTCCCTTTATGCAGGCATAAGAGTGTTTTCTAAATGTGAGACTCTGTTCTCTTTCCTAACTCAGTTCACGTGTAGCCATGTTTACAGGATCTTCATAAGTGATATCTTATGATGTTTCTTTTTCTGTGTGACTTATTTCACTTAGAATCATCGTACCTGAATGCACTCACTTTGCTGCTACTGGTCTTATGACATTGATTTCATGGCTGAGGGATATTCCATCATACGTAAGTACCACAATGTTTTGAACCATTTTTATATTTCCTGGGATATTTAGGGTGTACCCAAGTTGAGGGTCTTGTAGTCAGTGCAGCCCTAAATTTGGAGGTGGCTCTTTCTTATTGATTTTCAGTTTTCCCAAGGTATATTCCCTAGACAGGAAGTGGCCTTGGCTCTGTAGCTCTGTTGTTTACTTGTTTTAGGGAACACAATGCACTCCTCCAGTGAGGCAGTTGTCAATTTACATCCCGCCCATCAGCATAACAAGGCTCCCTGTTCTCCAGGGCCTGTCTTGCCTTTATGGTTTTTACACATTTTGTGGATGTCCCTTTTGACCGGTGGGAAGTGATACTTCTTTGTGGTGCAGATTTGCATTGCCTGCTTGCTTGCTTGGCCAAAAAGGGCGTATGCGTTTTCTCCTGAATATATTCAGGAGAAAACGCATACGCCCTTTTTGGCCAAGTGCATCATTGTCCAAGTTGTGCCCCTCTACCTGTGCTTAACAGGCGATTCCAACATACCTCTTGAAATCTGTTTCCTGCTATTTTGCCTCGCTTTCAAGTCCGCCTCGTTGACTTCCCTCAACAGATTTTTGGACGATAGTTGTCCTTTATCACTCTGCCAGTTTGTGAATTGCTGTGCCCCTGAGCTCCATTTCTCAACTCGTTTTTTGGGAGCTGAACGCAAGTCCAAAATTTTGGATCATGTCCTATACTGGTTCCCGGTGGGTGGCTGAGACTTTGGTTAATTCTTCTTCCTGCCGGGAAATTAGAGTGACATGTGCCCGTCCAAATGCCTAACAGCTACTCTCTCATGGGTTCTCCCTCGTCCCTTCCATCCTCTGCCAAATTGGGAACCTGTGCAAACCAGGAGGTTAAAGGGCCTGTCTCTCCAAGTTGGGAGATTGATAGTAAGGCAGTTGGAAAGTCAAACTGGAGCACCAGGAGAGGGACTATTCGTTGAGTTTTAGAAACCTTTCGTATTCACAGTGTGTCCATTCTCTAGGTTTCCTGTACATGTTATAGCTGTAGTAATATTCCCTTCAACCTGGAGAGTTGGGACCCATGGAATGGGGGCCATGCATTATTGCTTGAAAGGGTCTGCATTTGCTCACCCAATCTCACCAATCCTCTCAGTCCCAAGTGTCCAGCCTTATGCCACATCCAGCTGTCATTGTAGATAGGGTCTTTCCAGGTTTCCTCAGACACCCTGAAGGAATTGTAAAGAATTTCCCTGTTTTTTGGTTTTGCTTTTGAAATTCCTTTTTATACTGAGTTTGAGCTGATTCTCGCTGCCATGTTTATGCCACTCTAGACACACTTGATTCCCTTATGGAGACATATCAATACATAGGTTTTAAGATTCTTACTAGTCAGGTATATTCCTCTGCGGGAAATATGGGGTTTTGAGTCTCTTTCACTGAGGAAGGTGTAGGTCTTGTCTATTCCAAAGTTGGTTTTTCGAACGGTCCCTGTGCTTATATCAAACTTTGGTTTTATGCATCACCCCACCTCTCCATCCCCTTAATGCAGGCATAAGAGTGTTTTCTAAATGTGAGACTCTGTTCTCTTTCCTAACTCAGTTCACGTGTAGCCATGTTTACAGGATCTTCATAAGTGATATCTTATGATAAGTTTCTTTTCCTGTGTGACTTATTTCACTTAGAATCATCGTACCTGAATCCACTCACTTTGCTGCTACTGGTCTTATGACATTGATGTCATGGCTGAGGGATATTCCATCGTACGTAAGTACCACAATGTTTTGAACCATTTTTATATTTCCTGGGATATTTAAGGTGTACCCAAGTTGAGGTTTTGTAGTCAGTGCAGCCCTAAATTTGGAGGTGGCTCTTTCTTATTGATTTTCAGTTTTCCGAAGGTATATTCCCTAGACTGGAAGTGGCCTTGGCTCTGTAGCTCTGTTGTTTACTTGTTTTAGGGAACACAATGCACTCCTCCAGTGAGGCAGTTGGCAATTTACATCCCGCCCATCAGCATAACAAGGCTCCCTGTTCTCCAAGGCCTGTCTTGCCTTTCTGGTTTTTACACATTTTGTGGATGTCCCTTTTGACAGGTGGGAAGTGATACATCTTTGTAGTGCAGATTTGCATTGCCTGCTTGCTTGCTTGGCCAAAAAGGGCATATGAGTTTTCTCCTGAATATATTCAGGAGAAAACGCATACGCCCTTTTTGGCCAAGTGCATCATTGTCCAAGTTGTGCCCCTCTTCCTGTGCTTTACAGGCGATTCCAAGGTACCTCTTGAAATCTGTTTCCTGCTATTTTGCCTCGCTTTCAAGTCCGCCTCATTGACTTCCCTCAACAGATTTTTGGACGATAGTTGTCCTTTATCATTCTGCCAGTTTGTGAATTGCTGTGCCCCTGAACTCCATTTCTCAACTCGTTTTTTGTGAGCTGAACGCCACTCCAAAATTTTGGATCATGTCCTATACTGGTTCCCGGTGGGTGGCTGAGACTTTGGTTAATTCTTCTTCCTGCCGGGAAATTAGAGTGACATGTGCCCGTCCAAATGCCTAACAGCTACTCTCTCATGGGTTCTCCCTCGTCCCTTCCATCCTCTGCCAATTTGGGAACCTGTGTAAACCAGGAGGTTAAAGGGCCTGTCTCTCCAAGTTGGGAGATTGATAGTAAGGCAGTTGGAAAGTCAAACTGGAGCACCAGGAGAGGGACTATTCGTTGAGTTTTAGAAACCTTTCGTATTCACAGTGTGTACATTCTCTAGGTTTCCTGTACATGTTATAGCTGTAGTAATATTCCCTTCAACCTGGAGAGTTGGGACCCATGGAATGGGGGCCATGCATTATTGCTTGAAAGGGTCTGCATTTGCTCACCAAATCTCACCAATCCTCTCAGTCCCAAGTGTCCAGCCTTATGCCACATCCAGCTGTCATTGTAGATAGGGTCTTTCCAGGTTTCCTCAGACACCCTGAAAGAAGTGTAAAGAATTTCCCTGTTTTTTGGTTTTGCTTTTGAAATTCCTTTTTATTGTGGGTTTGAGCTGATTCTCGCTGCCATGTTTATGCCACTCTAGACACACTTGATTCCCTTATGGAGACATATCAATACATAGGTTTTTAGAGTCTTACTAATCAGATATATTCCTCTGCGGGAAATATGGGGTTTTGAGTCTCTTTCACTGAGGAAGGTGTAGGTCTTGTCTATTCCAAAGTTGGTTTTGGAAACGGTCCCTGTGCTTATATCAAACTCTGGTTTTATGCATCACCCCACCTCTCCTTCCCCTTTATGCAGGCATAAGAGTGTTTTCTAAATGTGAGACTCTGTTCTCTTTCCTAACTCAGTTCACGTGTAGCCATGTTTACAGGATCTTCATAAGTGATATCTTATGATAAGTTTCTTTTTCTGTGTGACTTATTTCACTTAGAATCATCGTACCTGAATCCACTCACTTTGCTGCTACTGGTATTATGACATTGATTTCATGGCTGAGGGATATTCCATCGTACGTAAGTACCACAATGTTTTGAACCATTTTTATATTTCCTGGGATATTTAAGGTGTACCCAAGTTGAGGTTCTTGTAGTTAGTGCAGCCCTGAATTCGGAGGTGGGTCTTTCTTATTGATTTTCAGTTTTCCCAAGGTATATTCCCTAGACTGGAAGTGGCCTTGGCTCTGTAGCTCTGTTGTTTACTTGTTTTAGGGAACACAATGCACTCCTCCAGTGAGGCAGTTGGCAATTTACATCCCGCCCATCAGCATAGCAAGGCTCCCTGTTCTCCAGGGCCTGTCTTGCCTTTCTGGTTTGTACACATTTTGTGGATGTCCCTTTTGACCGGTGGGAAGTGATACTTCTTTGTAGTGCAGATTTGCATTGCCTGCTTGCTTGCTTGGCCAAAAAGGGCGTATGCGTTTTCTCCTGAATATATTCAGGAGAAAACGCATACACCCTTTTTGACCAAGTGCATCATTGTCCAAGTTGTGCCCCTCTTCCTGTGCTTTACAGGCGATTCCAAGGTACCTCTTGAAATCTGTTTCGTGCTATTTTGCCTCACTTTCAAGTCCGCCTCGTTGACTTCCCTCAACAGATTTTTGGACGATAGTTGTCCTTTATCACTCTGCCAGTTTGTGAATTGCTGTGCCCCTGAGCTCCATTTCTCAACTCGTTTTTTGTGAGCTGAACGCCAGTCCAAAATTTTGGATCATGTCCTATACTGGTTCCCGGTGGGTGGCTGAGACTTTGGTTAATTCTTCTTCCTGCCGGGAAATTAGAGTGACATGTGCCCGTCCAAATGCCTAACAGCAACTCTCTCATGGGTTCTCCCTCGTCCCTTCCATCCTCTGCGAAATTGGGTACCTGTGCAAACCAGGAGGTTAAAGGGCCTGTCTCTCCAAGTTGGGAGATTGATAGTAAGGCAGTTGGAAAGTCAAACTGGACCACCAGGAGAGGGACTATTCGTTGAGTTTTAGAAACCTTTCGTATTCACAGTGTGTCCATTCTCTAGGTTTCCTGTACATGTTATAGCTGTAGTAATATTCCCTTGAACCTGGAGAGTAGGGACCCATGGAATGGGGGCCATGCATTATTGCTTGAAAGGGTCTGCATTTGCTCACGCAATCTCACCAATTCTCTCAGTCCCAAGTGTCCAACCTTATGCCACATCCAGCTGTCATTGTAGATAGGGTCTTTCCAGGTTTCCTCAGACACCCTGAAGGAATTGTAAAGAATTTCCCTGTTTTTTGGTTTTGCTTTTGAAATTCCTTTTTATAGTGAGTTTGAGCTGATTCTCGCTGCCATGTTTATGCCACTCTAGACACACTTGTTTGCCTTATGGAGTCATATCAATACATAGGTTTTAAGATTCTTACTAGTCAGATATATTCCTCTGCGGGAAATATGGGGTTTTGAGTCTCTTTCACTGAGGAAGGTGTAGTTCTTGTCTATTCCAAAGTTGGTTTTTGGAACGGTCCCTGTGCTTATATCAAACTCTTGTTTTATGCATCACGCCACCTCTCCATCCCCTTTAGGCAGGCACAAGAGTGTTTTCTAAATGTGAGACTCTGTTCTCTTTCCTAACTCAGTTCACGTGTAGCCATGTTTACAGGATCTTCATAAGTTATATCTTATGATAAGTTTCTTTTTCTGTGTGACTTATTTCACTTAGAATCATCGTATCTGAATCCACTCACTTTGCTTCTACTGGTCTTATGACATTGATTTCATGGCTGAGGGATATTCCATCGTACGTAAGTACCACAATGTTTTGAACCATTTTTATATTTCCTGGGATATTTAAGGTGTACCCAAGTTGAGGTTCTTGTAGTCAGTGCAGCCCTAAATTTGGAGGTGGCTCTTTCTTATTGATTTTCAGTTTTCCCAAGGTATATTCCCTAGACTGGAAGTGGCCTTGGCTCTGTAGCTCTGTTGTTTACTTGTTTTAGGGAACACAATGCACTCCTCGAGTGACGCAGTTGGCAAATTACATCCCGCCCATCAGCATAACAAGTCTCCCTGTTCTCCAGGGCCTGTCTTGCCTTTATGGTTTTTACACATTTTGTGGATGTCCCTTTTTACCGGTGGGAAGTGATACTTCTTTGTAGTGCAGATTTGCATTGCCTGCTTGCTTGCTTGGCCAAAAAGGTCGTATGCGTTTTCTCCTGAATATATTCAGGAGAAAACGCTTACGCCCTTTTTGGCCAAGTGCATCATTGTCCAAGTTGTGCCCCTCTTCCTGTGCTTTACAGGCGATTCCAAGGTACCTCTTGAAATCTGTTTCCTGCTATTTTGCCTCGCTTTCAAGTCCGCCTCGATGACTTCCCTCAACAGATTTTTGGACGATAGTTGTCCTTTATCACTCTGCCAGTTTGTGAATTGCTGTGCCCCTGAGCTCCATTTCTCAACTCGTTTTTTGTGAGCTGAACGCCAGTCCAAAATTTTGGATCATGTCCTATACTGGTTCCCGGTGGGTGGCTGAGACTTTGGTTAATTCTTCTTCCTGCCGGGAAATTAGAGTGACATGTGCCCGTCCAAATGCCTAACAGCTACTCTCTCATGGGTTCTCCCGCGTCCCTTCCATCCTCTGCCAATTTGGGAACCTGTGCAAACAAGGAGGTTAAAGGGCCTGTCTCTCCAAGTTGGGAGATTGATAGTAAGGCAGTTGGAAAGTCAAACTGGAGCACCAGGAGAGGGACTATTCGTTGAGTTTTAGAAAACTTTCGTATTCACAGTGTGTACATTCTCTAGGTTTCCTGTACATGTTATAGCTGTAGTAATATTCACTTCAACCTGGAGAGTTGGGACCCATGGAATGGGGGCCATGCATTATTGCTTGAAAGGGTCTGCATTTGCTCACCCAATCTCACCAATCCTCTCAGTCCCAAGTGTCCAGCCTTATGCCACATCCAGCTGTCATTGTAGATAGGGTCTTTCCAGGTTTCCTCAGACACCCTGAAAGAAGTGTAAAGAATTTCCCTGTTTTTTGGTTTTGCTTTTGAAATTCCTTTTTAGAGTGGGTTTGAGCTGATTCTCGCTGCCATGTTTATGCCACTCTAGACACACTTGATTCCCTTATGGAGACATATCAATACATAGGTTTTTAGATTCTTACTAGTCAGATATATTCCTCTGTGGGAAATATGGGGTTTTGAGTCTCTTTCACTGAGGAAGGTGTAGGTCTTGTCTATTCCAAAGTTGGTTTTGGAAACGGTCCCTGTGCTTATATCAAACTCTGGTTTTATGCATCACCCAACCTCTCCTTTCCCTTTATGCAGGCATAAGAGTGTTTTCTAAATGTGAGACTCTGTTCTCTTTCCTAACTCAGTTCACGTGTAGCCATGTTTACAGGATCTTCATAAGTGATATCTTATGATGTTTCTTTTTCTGTGTGACTTATTTCACTTAGAATCATCGTACCTGAATGCACTCACTTTGCTGCTACTGGTCTTATGACATTGATTTCATGGCTGAGGGATATTCCATCATACGTAAGTACCACAATGTTTTGAACCATTTTTATATTTCCTGGGATATTTAAGGTGTACCCAAGTTGAGGTTCTTGTAGTCAGTGCAGCCCTAAATTTGGAGGTGGCTCTTTCTTATTGATTTTCAGTTTTCCCAAGGTATATTCCCTAGACTGGAAGTGGCCTTGGCTCTGTAGCTCTGTTGTTTACTTGTTTTAGGGAACACAATGCACTCCTCCAGTGAGGCAGTTGGCAATTTACATCCCGCCCATCAGCATAACAAGGCTCCCTGTTCTCCAGGGCCTGTCTTGCCTTTATGGTTTTTACACATTTTGTGAATGTCCCTTTTGACCGGTGGGAAGTGATACTTCTTTGTAGTGCAGATTTGCATTGCCTGCTTGCTTGCTTGGCCAAAAAGGGCGTATGCGTTTTCTCCTGAATATATTCAGGAGAAAACGCATACGCCCTTTTTGGCCAAGTGCATCATTGTCCAAGTTGTGCCCCTCTTCCTGTGCTTTACAGGCGATTCCAACATACCTCTTGAAATCTGTTTCCTGCTATTTTGCCTCGCTTTCAAGTCCGCCTCGTTGACTTCCCTCAACAGATTTTTGGACGATAGTTGTCCTTTATCACTCTGCCGGTTTGTGAATTGCTGTGCCCCTGAGCTCCATTTCTCAACTCGTTTTTTGTGAGCTGAACGCAAGTCCAAAATTTTGGATCATGTCCTATACTGGTTCCCGGTGGGTGGCTGAGACTTTGGTTTATTCTTCTTCCTTCCGGGAAATTAGAGTGACATGTGCCCGTCCAAATGCCTAACAGCTACTCTCTCATGGGTTATCCCTCGACCCTTTCATCCTATGCTAAATTGGGAACCTGTGCAAACCAGGAGGTTAAAGGGCCTGTCTCTCCAAGTTGGGAGATTGATAGTAAGGCAGTTGGAAAGTCAAACTGGAGCACCAGGTGAGGGACTATTCGTTGAGTTTTAGAAACCTTTCGTATTCACAGTGTGTACATTCTCTAGGTTTCCTGTACATGTTATAGCTGTAGTAATATTCCCTTCAACCTGGAGAGTTGGGACCCATGGAATGGGGGCCATGCATTATTGCTTGAAAGGGTCTGCATTTGCTCACCCAATCTCACCAATCCTCTCAGTCCCAAGTGTCCAGCCTTATGCCACATCGAGCTGTAATTGTAGATAGGGTCTTTCCAGGTTTCCTCAGACACCCTGAAGGAATTGTAAAGAATTTCCCTGTTTTTTGGTTTTGCTTTTGAAATTCCTTTTTATAGTGACTTTGAGCTGATTTTCGCTGCCATGTTTATGCCACTCTAGACACACTTGATTCCCTTATGGAGTCATATCAATACATAGGTTTTAAGATTCTTACTAGTCAGATATATTCTTCTGCGGGAAATATGGGGTTTTGAGTCTCTTTCACTGAGGAAGGTGTAGGTCTTGTCTATTCCAAAGTTGGTTTTTCGAACGGTCCCTGTGCTTATATCAAACTTTGGTTTTATGCATCACCCCACCTCTCCATCCCCTTAATGCAGGCATAAGAGTGTTTTCTAAATGTGAGACTCTGTTCTCTTTCCTAACTCAGTTCACGTGAAGCCATGTTTACAGGATCTTCATAAGTGATATCTTATGATAAGTTTCTTTTTCTGTGTGACTTATTTCACTTAGAATCATCGTACCTGAATCCACTCACTTTGCTGCTACTGGTCTTATGACATTGATGTCATGGCTGAGGGATATTCCATCGTACGTAAGTACCACAATGTTTTGAACCATTTTTATATTTCCTGGGATATTTAAGGTGTACCCAAGTTGAGGTTTTGTAGTCAGTGCAGCCCTAAATTTGGAGGTGGCTCTTTCTTATTGATTTTCAGTTTTCCCAAGGTATATTCCCTAGACTGGAAGTGGCCTTGGCTCTGTAGCTCTGTTGTTTACTTGTTTTAGGGAACACAATGCACTCCTCCAGTGAGGCAGTTGGCAATTTACATCCCGCCCATCAGCATAACAAGGCTCCCTGTTCTCCAAGGACTGTCTTGCCTTTCTGGTTTTTACACATTGTGTGGATGTCCCTTTTGACAGGTGGGAAGTGATACATCTTTGTAGTGCAGATTTGCATTGCCTGCTTGCTTGCTTGGCCAAAAAGGGCGTATGAGTTTTCTCCTGAATATATTCAGGAGAAAACGCATACGCCCTTTTTGGCCAAGTGCATCATTGTCCAAGTTGTGCCCCTCTTCCTGTGCTTTACAGGCGATTCCAAGGTACCTCTTGAAATCTGTTTCCTGCTATTTTGCCTCGCTTTCAAGTCCGCCTCGTTGACTTCCCTCAACAGATTTTTGGACGATAGTTGTCCTTTATCACTCTGCCAGTTTGTGAATTGCTGTGCCCCTGAGCTCCATTTCTCAACTCGTTTTTTGTGAGCTGAACGCCACTCCAAAATTTTGGATCATGTCCTATACTGGTTCCCGGTGGGTGGCTGAGACTTTGGTTAATTCTTCTTCCTGCCGGGAAATTAGAGTGACATGTGCCCGTCCAAATGCCTAACAGCTACTCTCTCATGGGTTCTCCTTCGTCCCTTCCATCCTCTGCCAATTTGGGAACCTGTGCAAACCAGGAGGTTAAAGGGCCTGTCTCTCCAAGTTGGGAGATTGATAGTAAGGCAGTTGGAAAGTCAAACTGGAGCACCAGGAGAGGGACTATTCGTTGAGTTTTAGAAACCTTTCGTATTCACAGTGTGTACATTCTCTAGGTTTCCTGTACATGTTATAGCTTTAGTAATATTCCCTTCAACCTGGAGAGTTGGGACCCATGGAATGGGGGCCATGCATTATTGCTTGAAAGGGTCTGCATTTGCTCACCCAATCTCACCAATCCTCTCAGTCCCAAGTGTCCAGCCTTATGCCACATCCAGCTGTCATTGTAGATAGGGTCTTTCCAGGTTTCCTCAGACACCCTGAAAGAAGTGTAAAGAATTTCCCTCTTTTTTGGTTTTGCTTTTGAAATTCCTTTTTATTGTGGGTTTGAGCTGATTCTCGCTGCCATGTTTATGCCACTTTAGACACACTTGATTCCCTTATGGAGACATATCAATACATAGGTTTTTAGATTTTTACTAGTCAGATATATTCCTCTGTGGGAAATATGGGGTTTTGAGTCTCTTTCACTGAGGAAGGTGTAGGTCTTGTCTATTCCAAAGTTGGTTTTGGAAACGGTCCCTGTGCTTATATCAAACTCTGGTTTTATGCATCACCCAACCTCTCCTTCCCCTTTATGCAGGCATAAGAGTGTTTTCTAAATGTGAGACTCTGTTCTCTTTCCTAACTCAGTTCACGTGTAGCCATGTTTACAGGATCTTCATAAGTGATATCTTATGATGTTTCTTTTTCTGTGTGACTTATTTCACTTAGAATCATCGTACCTGAATGCACTCACTTTGCTGCTACTGGTCTTATGACATTGATTTCATGACTGAGGGATATTCCATCATACGTAAGTACCACAATGTTTTGAACCATTTTTATATTTCCTGGGATATTTAAGGTGTACCCAAGTTGAGGTTCTTGTAGTCAGTGCAGCCCTAAATTTGGAGGTGGCTCTTTCTTATTGATTTTCAGTTTTCCCAAGGTATATTCCCTAGACTGGAAGTGGCCTTGGCTCTGTAGCTCTGTTGTTTACTTGTTTTAGGGAACACAATGCACTCCTCCAGTGAGGCAGTTGGCAATTTACATCCCGCCCATCAGCATAACAAGGCTCCCTGTTCTCCAGGGCCTGTCTTGCCTTTCTGGTTTTTACACATTTTGTGGATGTCCCTTTTGACCGGTCGGAAGTGATACTTCTTTGTAGTGCAGATTTGCATTGCCCGCTTGCTTGCTTGGCCAAAAAGGGCGTATGCGTTTTCTCCTGAATATATTCAGGAGAAAATGCATACGCCCTTTTTGGCCAAGTGCATCATTGTCCAAGTTGTGCCCCTCTTCCTGTGCTTTACAGGCGATTCCAAGGTACCTCTTGAAATCTGTTTCCTGCTATTTTGCCTCGCTTTCAAGTCCGCCTCGTTGACTTCCCTCAACAGATTTTTGGACGATAGTTGTCCTTTATCACTCTGCCGGTTTGTGAATTGCTGTGCCCCTGAGCTCCATTTCTCAACTCGTTTTTTGGGAGCTGAACGCAAGTCCAAAATTTTGGATCATGTCCTATACTGGTTCCCGGTGGGTGGCTGAGACTTTGGTTAATTCTTCTTCCTTCCGGGAAATTAGAGTGACATGTGCCCGTCCAAATGCCTAACAGCTACTCTCTCATGGGTTCTCCCTCGTCCCTTCCATCCTCTGCCAAATTGGGAACCTGTGCAAACCAGGAGGTTAAAGGGCCTGTCTCTCCAATTTGGGAGATTGATAGTAAGGCAGTTGGAAAGTCAAACTGGAGCACCAGGAGAGGGACTATTCGTTGAGTTTTAGAAACCTTTCGTATTCACAGTGTGTCCATTCTCTAGGTTTCCTGTACATGTTATAGCTGTAGTAATATTCCCTTTAACCTGGAGAGTTGGGACCCATGGAATGGGGGCCATGCATTATTGCTTGAAAGGGTCTGCATTTGCTCACCCAATCTCACCAATCCTCTCAGTCCCAAGTGTCCAGCCTTATGCCACATCCAGCTGTCATTGTAGATAGGGTCTTTCCAGGTTTCCTCAGACACCCTGAAGGAATTGTAAAGAATTTCCCTGTTTTTTGGTTTTGCTTTTGAAATTCCTTTTTATACTGAGTTTGAGCTGATTCTCGCTGCCATGTTTATGCCACTCTAGACACACTTGATTCCCTTATGGAGTCATATCAATACATAGGTTTTAAGATTCTTACTAGTCAGATATATTCCTCTGCGGGAAATATGGGGTTTTGAGTCTCTTTCACTGAGGAAGGTGTAGGTCTTGTCTATTCCAAAGTTGGTTTTGGAAACGGTCCCTGTGCTTATATCAAACTCTGGTTTTATGCATCACCCCACCTCTCCTTCCCCTTTATGCAGGCATAAGAGTGTTTTCTAAATGTGAGACTCTGTTCTCTTTCCTAACTCAGTTCACGTGTACCCATGTTTACAGGATCTTCATAAGTGATATCTTATGATAAGTTTCTTTATCTGTGTGACTTATTTCACTTAGAATCATCGTACCTGAATCCACTCACTTTGCTGCTACTGGTCTTATGACATTGATTTCATGGCTGAGGGATATTCCATCGTACGTAAGTACCACAATGTTTTGAACCATTTTTATATTTCCTGGGATATTTAAGGTGTACCCAAGTTGAGGTTCTTGTAGTCAGTGCAGCCCTAAATTTGGAGGTGGCTGTTTCTTATTGATTTTCAGTTTTCCCAAGGTATATTCCCTAGACTGGAAGTGGCCTTGGCTCTGTAGCTCTGTTGTTTACTTGTTTTAGGGAACACAATGCACTCCTCCAGTGAGGCAGTTGGCAATTTACATCCCGCCCATCAGAATAGCAAGGCTACCTGTTCTCCAGGGCCTGTCTTGCCTTTCTGGTTTTTACACATTTTGTGGATGTCCCTTTTGACCGGTGGGAAGTGATACTTCTTTGTAGTGCAGATTTGCATTGCCTGCTTGCTTGCTTGGCCAAAAAGGGCGTATGCGTTTTCTCCTGAATATATTCAGGAGAAAACGCATACGCCCTTTTTGGCCAAGTGCATCATTGTCCAAGTTGTGCCCCTCTTCCTGTGCTTTACAGGCCATTCCAAGGTACCTCTTGAAATCTGTTTCCTGCTATTTTGCCTCGCTTTCAAGTCCGCCTCGTTGACTTCCCTCAACAGATTTTTGGACGATAGTTGTCCTTTATCACTCTGCCAGTTTGTGAATTGCTGTGCCCCTGAGCTCCATTTCTCAACTCGTTTTTTGTGAGCTGAACGCAAGTCCAAAATTTTGGATCATGTCCTATACTGGTTCCCGGTGGGTGGCTGAGACTTTGGTTAATTCTTCTTCCTGCCGGGAAATTAGAGTGACATGTGCCCGTCCAAATGCCTAACAGCTACTCTCTCATGGGTTCTCCCTCGTCCCTTCCATCCTCTGCCAAATTGGGAACCTGTGCAAACCAGGAGGTTAAAGGGCCTGTCTCTCCAAGTTGGGAGATTGATAGTAAGGCAGTTGGAAAGTCAAACTGGAGCACCAGGAGAGGGACTATTCGTTGAGTTTTAGAAACCTTTCGTATTCACAGTGTGTCCATTCTCTAGGTTTCCTGTACATGTTATAGCTGTAGTAATATTCCCTTCAACCTGGAGAGTTGGGACCCATGGAATGGGGGCCATGCATTATTGCTTGAAAGGGTCTGCATTTGCTCACCCAATCTCACCAATCCTCTCAGTCCCAAGTGTCCAGCCTTATGCCACATCCAGCTGTCATTGTAGATAGGGTCTTTCCAGGTTTCCTCAGACACCCTGAAGGAATTGTAAAGAATTTCCCTGTTTTTTGGTTTTGCTTTTGAAATTCCTTTTTATAGTGGGTTTGAGCTGATTCTCGCTGCCATGTTTATGCCACTCTAGACACACTTGTTCTCCTTATGGAGTCATATCAATACATAGATTTTAAGATTCTTACTAGTCAGATATATTCCTCTGCGGGAAATATGGGGTTTTGAGTCTCTTTCACTGAGGAAGGTGTAGGTCTTGTCTATTCCAAAGTTGGTTTTTGGAACGGTCCCTGTGCTTATATCAAACTCTGGTTTTATGCATCACCCCACCTCTCCATCCCCTTTAGGCAGGCATAAGAGTGTTTTCTAAATGTGAGACTCTGTTCTCTTTCCTAACTCAGTTCACGTGTAGCCATGTTTACAGGATCTTCATAAGTGATATCTTATGATAAGTTTCTTTTTCTGTGTGACTTATTTCACTTAGAATCATCGTACCTGAATCCACTCACTTTGCTGCTACTGGTCTTATGACATTGATTTCATGGCTGAGGGATATTCCATCGTACGTAAGTACCACAATGTTTTGAACCATTTTTATATTTCCTGGGATATTTAAGGTGTACCCAAGTTGAGGTTCTTGTAGTCAGTGCAGCCCTAAATTTGGAGGTCGCTCTTTCTTATTGATTTTCAGTTTTCAAGAGGTATATTCCCTAGACAGGAAGTGGCCTTGGCTCTATAGCTCTGTTGTTTACTTGTTTTAGGGAACACAATGCACTCCTCCAGTGAGGCAGTTGTCAATTTACATCCCGCCCATCAGCATAACAAGGCTCCCTGTTCTCCAGGGCCTGTCTTGCCTTTCTGGTTTTTACACATTTTGTGGATGTCCCTTTTGACCGGTGGGAAGTGATACTTCTTTGTAGTGCAGATTTGCATTGCCCGCTTGCTTGCTTGGCCAAAAAGGGTGTATGCGTTTTCTCCTGAATATATTCAGGAGAAAACGCATACTCCCTTTTTGGCCAAGTGCATCATTGTCCAAGTTGTGCCCCTCTTCCTGTGCTTTACAGGCGATTCCAAGGTACCTCTTGAAATCTGTTTCGTGCTATTTTGCCTCACTTTCAAGTCCGCCTCGTTGACTTCCCTCAATAGATTTTTGGACGATAGTTGTCCTTTATCACTCTGCCAGTTTGTGAATTGCTGTGCCCCTGAGCTCCATTTCTCAACTCGTTTTTTGTGAGCTGAACGCCAGTCCAAAATTTTGGATCATGTCCTATACTGGTTCCCGGTGGGTGGCTGAGACTTTGGTTAATTCTTCTTCCTGCCGGGAAATTAGAGTGACATGTGCCCGTCCAAATGCCTAACAGCTACTCTCTCATGGGTTCTCCCTCGTCCCTTCCATCCTCTGCGAAATTGGGAACCTGTGCAAACCATGAGGTTAAAGGGCCTGTCTCTCCAAGTTGGGAGATTGATAGTAAGGCAGTTGGAAAGTCAAACTGGAGCACCAGGAGAGGGACTATTCGTTGAGTTTTAGAAACCTTTCGTATTCACAGTGTGTCCATTCTCTAGGTTTCCTGTACATGTTATAGCTGTAGTAATATTCCCTTGAACCTGGAGAGTTGGGACCCATGGAATGGGGGCCATGCATTATTGCTTGAAATGGTCTGCATTTGCTCACGCAGTCTCACCAATCCTCTCAGTCCCAAGTGTCCAGCCTTATGCCACATCCAGCTGTCATTGTAGATAGGGTCTTTCCAGGTTTCCTCAGACACCCTGAAGGAATTGTAAAGAATTTCCCTGTTTTTTGGTTTTGCTTTTGAAATTCCTTTTTATAGTGAGTTTGAGCTGATTCTCGCTGCTATGTTTATGCCACTCTAGACACACTTGTTTGCCTTATGGAGTCATATCAATACATAGGTTTTAAGATTCTTACTAGTAAGATATATTCCTCTGCGGGAAATATGGGGTTTTGATTCTCTTTCACTGAGGAAGGTGTAGGTCTTGTCTATTCCAAAGTTGGTTTTTGGAACGGTCCCTGTGCTTATATCAAACTCTGGTTTTATGCATCACCCCACCTCTCCATCCCCTTAATGCATGCATAAGAGTGTTTTCTAAATGTGAGACTCTGTTCTCTTTCCTAACTCAGTTCACGTGTAGCCATGTTTACAGGATCTTCATAAGTGATATCTTATGATAAGTTTCTTTTTCTGTGTGACTTATTTCACTTAGAATCATCGTACCTGAATCCACTCACTTTGCTGCTACTGGTCTTATGACATTGATTTCATGGCTGAGGGATATTCCATCGTACGTAAGTACCACAATGTTTTGAACCATTTTTATATTTCCTGGGATATTTAAGGTGTACCCAAGTTGAGGTTCTTGTAGTCAGTGCAGCCCTAAATTTGGAGGTGGCTCTTTCTTATTGATTTTCAGTTTTCCCAAGGTATATTCCCTAGACTGGAAGTGGCCTTGGCTCTGTAGCTCTGTTGTTTACTTGTTTTAGGGAACACAATGCACTCCTCCAGTGAGGCAGTTGGCAATTTACATCCCGCCCATCAGAATAGCAAGGCTACCTGTTCTCCAGGGCCTGTCTTGCCTTTCTGGTTTTTACACATTTTGTGGATGTCCCTTTTGACCGGTGGGAAGTGATACTTCTTTGTAGTGCAGATTTGCATTGCCTGCTTGCTTGCTTGGCCAAAAAGGGCGTATGCGTTTTCTCCTGAATATATTCAGGAGAAAACGCATACGCCCTTTTTGGCCAAGTGCATCATTGTCCAAGTTGTGCCCCTCTTCCTGTGCTTTACAGGCGATTCCAAGGTACCTCTTGAAATCTGTTTCCTGCTATTTTGCCTCGCTTTCAAGTCCGCCTCGTTGACTTCCCTCAACAGATTTTTGGACGATAGTTGTCCTTTATCACTCTGCCAGTTTGTGAATTGCTGTGCCCCTGAGCTCCATTTCTCAACTCGTTTTTTGTGAGCTGAACGCCAGTCCAAAATTTTGGATCATGTCCTATACTGGTTCCCGGTGGGTGGCTGAGACTTTGGTTAATTCTTCTTCCTGCCGGGAAATTAGAGTGACATGTGCCCGTCCAAATGCCTAACAGCAACTCTCTCATGGGTTCTCCCTCGTCCCTTCCATCCTCTGCGAAATTGGGAACCTGTGCAAACCAGGAGGTTAAAGGGCCTGTCTCTCCAAGTTGGGAGATTGATAGTAAGGCAGTTGGAAAGTCAAACTGGACCACCAGGAGAGGGACTATTCGTTGAGTTTTAGAAACCTTTCGTATTCACAGTGTGTCCATTCTCTAGGTTTCCTGTACATGTTATAGCTGTAGTAATATTCCCTTGAACCTGGAGAGTTGGGACCCATGGAATGGGGGCCATGCATTATTGCTTGAAAGGGTCTGCATTTGCTCACGCAATCTCACCAATCCTCTCAGTCCCAAGTGTCCAGCCTTATGCCACATCCAACTGTCATTGTAGATAGGGTCTTTCCAGGTTTCCTCAGACACCCTGAAGGAATTGTAAAGAATTTCCCTGTTTTTTGGTTTTGCTTTTGAAATTCCTTTTTATAGTGAGTTTGAGCTGATTCTCGCTGCCATGTTTATGCCACTCTAGACACACTTGTTTGCCTTATGGAGTCATATCAATACATAGGTTTTAAGATTCTTACTAGTCAGATATATTCCTCTGCGGGAAATATGGGGTTTTGAGTCTCTTTCACTGAGGAAGGTGTAGCTCTTGTCTATTCCAAAGTTGGTTTTTGGAACGGTCCCTGTGCTTATATCAAACTCTGGTTTTATGCATCACCCCACCTCTCCATCCCCTTTAGGCAGGCACAAGAGTGTTTTCTAAATGTGAGACTCTGTTCTCTTTCCTAACTCAGTTCACGTGTAGCCATGTTTACAGGATCTTCATAAGTGATATCTTATGATAAGTTTCTTTTTCTGTGTGACTTATTTCACTTAGAATCATCGTACCTGAATCCACTCACTTTGCTGCTACTGGTCTTATGACATTGATTTCATGGCTGAGGGATATTCCATCGTACGTAAGTACCACAATGTTTTGAACCATTTTTATATTTCATGGGATATTTAAGGTGTACCCAAGTTGAGGTTCTTGTAGTCAGTGCAGCCCTAAATTTGGAGGTGGCTCTTTCTTATTGATTTTCAGTTTTCCCAAGGTATATTCCCTAGACTGGAAGTGGCCTTGGCTCTGTAGCTCTGTTGTTTACTTGTTTTAGGGAACACAATGCACTCCTCGAGTGACGCAGTTGGCAAATTACATCCCGCCCATCAGCATAACAAGGCTCCCTGTTCTCCAGGGCCTGTCTTGCCTTTATGGTTTTTACACATTTTGTGGATGTCCCTTTTGACCGGTGGGAAGTGATACTTCTTTGTAGTGCAGATTTGCATTGCCTGCTTGCTTGCTTGGCCAAAAAGGGCGTATGCGTTTTCTCCTGAATATATTCAGGAGAAAACGCATACGCCCTTTTTGGCCAAGTGCATCATTGTCCAAGTTGTGCCCCTCTTCCTGTGCTTTACAGGCCATTCCAAGGTACCTCTTGAAATCTGTTTCCTGCTATTTTGCCTCGCTTTCAAGTCCGCCTCGTTGACTTCCCTCAACAGATTTTTGGACGATAGTTGTCCTTTATCACTCTGCCAGTTTGTGAATTGCTGTGCCCCTGAGCTCCATTTCTCAACTCGTTTTTTGTGAGCTGAACGCAAGTCCAAAATTTTGGATCATGTCCTATACTGGTTCCTGGTGGGTGGCTGAGACTTTGGTTAATTCTTCTTCCTGCCGGGAAATTAGAGTGACATGTGCCCGTCCAAATGCCTAACAGCTACTCTCTCATGGGTTCTCCCTCGTCCCTTCCATCCTCTGCCAAATTGGGAACCTGTGCAAACCAGGAGGTTAAAGGGCCTGTCTCTCCAAGTTGGGAGATTGATAGTAAGGCAGTTGGAAAGTCAAACTGGACCACCAGGAGAGGGACTATTCGTTGAGTTTTAGAAACCTTTCGTATTCACAGTGTGTACATTCTCTAGGTTTCCTGTACATGTTATAGCTGTAGTAATATTCCCTTGAACCTGGAGAGTTGGGACTCATGGAATGGGGGCCATGCATTATTGCTTGAAAGGGTCTGCATTTGCTCACCCAATCTCACCAATCCTCTCAGTCCCAAGTGTCCAGCCTTATGCCACATCCAGCTGTCATTGTAGATAGGGTCTTTCCAGGTTTCCTCAGACACCCTGAAGGAATTGTAAAGAATTTCCCTGTTTTTTGGTTTTGCTTTTGAAATTCCTTTTTATAGTGGGTTTGAGCTGATTCTCGCTGCCATGTTTATGCCACTCTAGACACACTTGTTCTCCTTATGGAGTCATATCAATACATAGATTTTAAGATTCTTACTAGTCAGATATATTCCTCTGCGGGAAATATGGGGTTTTGAGTCTCTTTCACTGAGGAAGGTGTAGGTCTTGTCTATTCCAAAGTTGGTTTTTGGAACGGTAACTGTTCTTATATCAAACTCTGGTTTTATGCATCACCCCACCTCTCCATCCCCTTTAGGCAGGCATAAGAGTGTTTTCTAAATGTGAGACTCTGTTCTCTTTCCTAACTCAGTTCACGTGTAGCCATGTTTACAGGATCTTCATAAGTGATATCTTATGATAAGTTTCTTTTTCTGTGTGACTTATTTCACTTAGAATCATCGTACCTGAATCCACTCACTTTGCTGCTACTGGTCTTATGACATTGATTTCATGGCTGAGGGATATTCCATCGTACGTAAGTACCACAATGTTTTGAACCATTTTTATATTTCCTGGGATATTTAAGGTGTACCCAAGTTGAGGTTCTTGTAGTCAGTGCAGCCGTAAATTTGGAGGTGGCTCTTTCTTATTGATTTTCAGTTTTCCCAAGGTATATTCCCTAGACAGGAAGTGGCCTTGGCTCTATAGCTCTGTTGTTTACTTGTTTTAGGGAACACAATGCACTCCTCCAGTGAGGCAGTTGTCAATTTACATACCGCCCATCAGCATAACAAGGCTCCCTGTTCTCCAGGGCCTGTCTTGCCTTTCTGGTTTTTACACATTTTGTGGATGTCCCTTTTGACCGGTGGGAAGTGATACTTCTTTGTAGTGCAGATTTGCATTGCCCGCTTGCTTGCTTGGCCAAAAAGGGTGTATGCGTTTTCTCCTGAATATATTCAGGAGAAAACGCATACACCCTTTTTGGCCAAGTGCATCATTGTCCAAGTTGTGCCCCTCTTCCTGTGCTTTACAGGCGATTCCAAGGTACCTCTTGAAATCTGTTTCGTGCTATTTTGCCTCACTTTCAAGTCCGCCTCGTTGACTTCCCTCAATAGATTTTTGGACGATAGTTGTCCTTTATCACTCTGCCAGTTTGTGAATTGCTGTGCCCCTGAGCTCCATTTCTCAACTCGTTTTTTGCGAGCTGAACGCCAGTCCAAAATTTTGGATCATGTCCTATACTGGTTCCCGGTGGGTGGCTGAGACTTTGGTTAATTCTTCTTCCTGCCGGGAAATTAGAGTGACATGTGCCCGTCCAAATGCCTAACAGCAACTCTCTCATGGGTTCTCCCTCGTCCCTTCCATCCTCTGCGAAATTGGGAACCTGTGCAAACCAGGAGGTTAAAGGGCCTGTCTCTCCAAGTTGGGAGATTGATAGTAAGGCAGTTGGAAAGTCAAACTGGAGCACCAGGAGAGGGACTATTCGTTGAGTTTTAGAAACCTTTCGTATTCACAGTGTGTCCATTCTCTAGGTTTCCTGTACATGTTATAGCTGTAGTAATATTCCCTTGAACCTGGAGAGTTGGGACCCATGGAATGGGGGCCATGCATTATTGCTTGAAATGGTCTGCATTTGCTCACGCAATCTCACCAATCCTCTCAGTCCCAAGTGTCCAGCCTTATGCCACATCCAGCTGTCATTGTAGATAGGGTCTTTCCAGGTTTCCTCAGACACCCTGAAGGAATTGTAAAGAATTTCCCTGTTTTTTGGTTTTGCTTTTGAAATTCCTTTTTATAGTGAGTTTGAGCTGATTCTCGCTGCCATGTTTATGCCACTCTAGACACACTTGTTTGCCTTATGGAGTCATATCAATACATAGGTTTTAAGATTCTTACTAGTCAGATATATTCCTCTGCGGGAAATATGGGGTTTTGAGTCTCTTTCACTGAGGAAGGTGTAGGTCTTGTCTATTCCAAAGTTGGTTTTTGGAACGGTCCCTGTGCTTATATCAAACTCTGGTTTTATGCATCACCCCACCTCTCCATCCCCTTAATGCATGCATAAGAGTGTTTTCTAAATGTGAGACTCTGTTCTCTTTCCTAACTCAGTTCACGTGTAGCCATGTTTACAGGATCTTCATAAGTGATATCTTATGATAAGTTTCTTTTTCTGTGTGACTTATTTCACTTAGAATCATCGTACCTGAATCCACTCACTTTGCTGCTACTGGTCTTATGACATTGATTTCATGGCTGAGGGATATTCCATCGTACGTAAGTACCACAATGTTTTGAACCATTTTTATATTTCCTGGGATATTTAAGGTGTACCCAAGTTGAGGTTCTTGTAGTCAGTGCAGCCCTAAATTTGGAGGTGGCTCTTTCTTATTGATTTTCAGTTTTCCCAAGGTATATTCCCTAGACTGGAAGTGGCCTTGGCTCTGTAGCTCTGTTGTTTACTTGTTTTAGGGAACACAATGCACTCCTCCAGTGAGGCAGTTGGCAATTTACATCCCGCCCATCAGAATAGCAAGGCTACCTGTTCTCCAGGGCCTGTCTTGCCTTTCTGGTTTTTACACATTTTGTGGATGTCCCTTTTGACCGGTGGGAAGTGATACTTCTTTGTAGTGCAGATTTGCATTGCCTGCTTGCTTGCTTGGCCAAAAAGGGCGTATGCGTTTTCTCCTGAATATATTCAGGAGAAAACGCATACGCCCTTTTTGGCCAAGTGCATCATTGTCCAAGTTGTGCCCCTCTTCCTGTGCTTTACAGGCCATTCCAAGGTACCTCTTGAAATCTGTTTCCTGCTATTTTGCCTCGCTTTCAAGTCCGCCTCGTTGACTTCCCTCAACAGATTTTTGGACGATAGTTGTCCTTTATCACTCTGCCAGTTTGTGAATTGCTGTGCCCCTGAGCTCCATTTCTCAACTCGTTTTTTGTGAGCTGAACGCAAGTCCAAAATTTTGGATCATGTCCTATACTGGTTCCCGGTGGGTGGCTGA
The DNA here is from genome assembly GCF_025265405.1 of Mesoplodon densirostris. Taxonomy (NCBI): domain Eukaryota; kingdom Metazoa; phylum Chordata; class Mammalia; order Artiodactyla; family Ziphiidae; genus Mesoplodon; species Mesoplodon densirostris. The sequence goes on along the minus strand of NW_026778195.1, from coordinate 5,901,849 downwards.
GACTTTGGTTAATTCTTCTTCCTGCCGGGAAATTAGAGTGACATGTGCCCATCCAAATGCCTAACAGCTACTCTCTCATGGGTTCTCCCTCGTCCCTTCCATCCTCTGCCAAATTGGGAACCTGTGCAAACCAGGAGGTTAAAGGGCCTGTCTCTCCAAGTTGGGAGATTGATAGTAAGGCAGTTGGAAAGTCAAACTGGAGCACCAGGAGAGGGACTATTCGTTGAGTTTTAGAAACCTTTCGTATTCACAGTGTGTCCATTCTCTAGGTTTCCTGTACATGTTATAGCTGTAGTAATATTCCCTTCAACCTGGAGAGTTGGGACCCATGGAATGGGGGCCATGCATTATTGCTTGAAAGGGTCTGCATTTGCTCACGCAATCTCACCAATCCTCTCAGTCCCAAGTGTCCAGCCTTATGCCACATCCAGCTGTCATTGTAGATAGGGTCTTTCCAGGTTTCCTCAGACACCCTGAAGGAATTGTAAAGAATTTCCCTGTTTTTTGGTTTTGCTTTTGAAATTCCTTTTTATAGTGGGTTTGAGCTGATTCTCGCTGCCATGTTTATGCCACTCTAGACACACTTGTTCTCCTTATGGAGTCATATCAATACATAGATTTTAAGATTCTTACTAGTCAGATATATTCCTCTGCGGGAAATATGGGGTTTTGAGTCTCTTTCACTGAGGAAGGTGTAGGTCTTGTCTATTCCAAAGTTGGTTTTTGGAACGGTAACTGTTCTTATATCAAACTCTGGTTTTATGCATCACCCCACCTCTCCATCCCCTTTAGGCAGGCATAAGAGTGTTTTCTAAATGTGAGACTCTGTTCTCTTTCCTAACTCAGTTCACGTGTAGCCATGTTTACAGGATCTTCATAAGTGATATCTTATGATAAGTTTCTTTTTCTGTGTGACTTATTTCACTTAGAATCATCGTACCTGAATCCACTCACTTTGCTGCTACTGGTCTTATGACATTGATTTCATGGCTGAGGGAATTTCCATCGTACGTAAGTACCACAATGTTTTGAACCATTTTTATATTTCATGGGATATTTAAGGTGTACCCAAGTTGAGGTTCTTGTAGTCAGTGCAGCCCTAAATTTGGAGGTGGCTCTTTCTTATTGATTTTCAGTTTTCCCAAGGTATATTCCCTAGACAGGAAGTGGCCTTGGCTCTGTAGCTCTGTTGTTTACTTGTTTTAGGGAACACAATGCACTCCTCCAGTGAGGCAGTTGGCAATTTACATCCCGCCCATCAGCATAACAAGGCTCCCTGTTCTCCAGGGCCTGTCTTGCCTTTCTGGTTTTTACACATTTTGTGGATGTCCCTTTTGACCGGTGGGAAGTGATACTTCTTTGTAGTGCAGATTTGCATTGCCCGCTTGCTTGCTTGGCCAAAAAGGGCGTATGCGTTTTCTCCTGAATATATTCAGGAGAAAACGCATACGCCCTTTTTGGCCAAGTGCATCATTGTCCAAGTTGTGCCCCTCTTCCTGTGCTTTACAGGCGACTCCAAGGTACCTCTTGAAATCTGTTTCCTGCTATTTTGCCTCACTTTCAAGTCCGCCTCGTTGACTTCCCTCAACAGATTTTTGGACGATAGTTGTCCTTTATCACTCTGCCAGTTTGTGAATTGCTGTGCCCCTGAGCTCCATTTCTCAACTCGTTTTTTGTGAGCTGAACGCCAGTCCAAAATTTTGGATCATGTCCTATACTGGTTCCCGGTGGGTGGCTGAGACTTTGGTTAATTCTTCTTCCTGCCGGGAAATTAGAGTGACATGTGCCCGTCCAAATGCCTAACAGCAACTCTCTCATGGGTTCTCCCTCGTCCCTTCCATACTCTGCGAAATTGGGAACCTGTGCAAACCAGGAGGTTAAAGGGCCTGTCTCTCCAAGTTGGGAGATTGATAGTAAGGCAGTTGGAAAGTCAAACTGGACCACCAGGAGAGGGACTATTCGTTGAGTTTTAGAAACCTTTCGTATTCACAGTGTGTCCATTCTCTAGGTTTCCTGTACATGTTATAGCTGTAGTAATATTCCCTTGAACCTGGAGAGTTGGGACCCATGGAATGGGGGCCATGCATTATTGCTTGAAAGGGTCTGCATTTGCTCACGCAATCTCACCAATCCTCTCAGTCCCAAGTGTCCAGCCTTATGCCACATCCAGCTGTCATTGTAGATAGGGTCTTTCCAGGTTTCCTCAGACACCCTGAAGGAATTGTAAAGAATTTCCCTGTTTTTTGGTTTTGCTTTTGAAATTCCTTTTTATAGTGAGTTTGAGCTGATTCTCGCTGCCATGTTTATGCCACTCTAGACACACTTGTTTGCCTTATGGAGTCATATCAATACATAGGTTTTAAGATTCTTACTAGTCAGATATATTCCTCTGCGGGAAATATGGGGTTTTGAGTCTCTTTCACTGAGGAAGGTGTAGGTCTTGTCTATTCCAAAGTTGGTTTTTGGAACGGTCCCTGTGCTTATATCAAACTCTGGTTTTATGCATCACCCCACCTCTCCATCCCCTTAATGCATGCATAAGAGTGTTTTCTAAATGTGAGACTCTGTTCTCTTTCCTAACTCAGTTCACGTGTAGCCATGTTTACAGGATCTTCATAAGTGATATCTTATGATAAGTTTCTTTTTCTGTGTGACTTATTTCACTTAGAATCATCGTACCTGAATCCACTCACTTTGCTGCTACTGGTCTTATGACATTGATTTCATGGCTGAGGGATATTCCATCGTACGTAAGTACCACAATGTTTTGAACCATTTTTATATTTCCTGGGATATTTAAGGTGTACCCAAGTTGAGGTTCTTGTAGTCAGTGCAGCCCTAAATTTGGAGGTGGCTCTTTCTTATTGATTTTCAGTTTTCCCAAGGTATATTCCCTAGACTGGAAGTGGCCTTGGCTCTGTAGCTCTGTTGTTTACTTGTTTTAGGGAACACAATGCACTCCTCGAGTGACGCAGTTGGCAAATTACATCCCGCCCATCAGCATAACAAGGCTCCCTGTTCTCCAGGGCCTGTCTTGCCTTTATGGTTTTTACACATTTTGTGGATGTCCCTTTTGACCGGTGGGAAGTGATACTTCTTTGTAGTGCAGATTTGCATTGCCTGCTTGCTTGCTTGGCCAAAAAGGGCGTATGCGTTTTCTCCTGAATATATTCAGGAGAAAACGCATACGCCCTTTTTGGCCAAGTGCATCATTGTCCAAGTTGTGCCCCTCTTCCTGTGCTTTACAGGCCATTCCAAGGTACCTCTTGAAATCTGTTTCCTGCTATTTTGCCTCGCTTTCAAGTCCGCCTCGTTGACTTCCCTCAACAGATTTTTGGACGATAGTTGTCCTTTATCACTCTGCCAGTTTGTGAATTGCTGTGCCCCTGAGCTCCATTTCTCAACTCGTTTTTTGGGAGCTGAACGCCAGTCCAAAATTTTGTATCATGTCCTATACTGGTTCCCGGTGGGTGGCTGAGACTTTGGTTAATTCTTCTTCCTGCCGGGAAATTAGAGTGACATGTGCCCGTCCAAATGCCTAACAGCTACTCTCTCATGGGTTCTCCCTCGTCCCTTCCATCCTCTGCCAAATTGGGAACCTGTGCAAACCAGGAGGTTAAAGGGCCTGTCTCTCCAAGTTGGGAGATTGATAGTAAGGCAGTTGGAAAGTCAAACTGGAGCACCAGGAGAGGGACTATTCGTTGAGTTTTAGAAACCTTTCGTATTCACAGTGTGTCCATTCTCTAGGTTTCCTGTACATGTTATAGCTGTAGTAATATTCCCTTGAACCTGGAGAGTTGGGACCCATGGAATGGGGGCCATGCATTATTGCTTGAAAGGGTCTGCATTTGCTCACCCAATCTCACCAATCCTCTCAGTCCCAAGTGTCCAGCCTTATGCCACATCCAGCTCTCATTGTAGATAGGGTCTTTCCAGGTTTCCTCAGAAACCCTGAAAGAAGTGTAAAGAATTTCCCTGTTTTTTGGTTTTGCTTTTGAAATTCCTTTTTATAGTGGATTTGAGCTGATTCTCGCTGCAATGTTTATGCCACTCTAGACACACTTGATTCCCTTATGGAGACATATCAATACATAGGTTTTAAGATTCTTACTAGTCAGATATATTCCTCTGTGGGAAATATGGGGTTTTGAGTCTCTTACACTGAGGAAGGTGTAGGTCTTGTCTATTCCAAAGTTGGTTTTGGAAACGGTCCCTGTGCTTATATCAAACTCTGGTTTTATGCATCACCCCACCTCTCCTTCCCCTTTATGCAGGCATAAGAGTGTTTTCTAAATGTGAGACTCTGTTCTCTTTCCTAACTCAGTTCACGTGTAGCCATGTTTACAGGATCTTCATAAGTGATATCTTATGATAAGTTTCTTTTTCTGTGTGACTTATTTCACTTAGAATCATCGTACCTGAATCCACTCACTTTGCTGCTACTGGTCTTATGACATTGATTTCATGGCTGAGGGATATTCCATCGTACGTAAGTACCACAATGTTTTGAACCATTTTTATATTTCCTGGGATATTTAAGGTGTACCCAAGTTGAGGTTCTTGTAGTCAGTGCAGCCCTAAATTTGGAGGTGGCTCTTTCTTATTGATTTTCAGTTTTCCCAAGGTATATTCCCTAGACAGGAAGTGGCCTTGGCTCTATAGCTCTGTTGTTTACTTGTTTTAGGGAACACAATGCACTCCTCCAGTGAGGCAGTTGTCAATTTACATCCCGCCCATCAGCATAACAAGGCTCCCTGTTCTCCAGGGCCTGTCTTGCCTTTCTGGTTTTTACACATTTTGTGGATGTCCCTTTTGACCGGTGGGAAGTGATACTTCTTTGTAGTGCAGATTTGCATTGCCCGCTTGCTTGCTTGGCCAAAAAGGGTGTATGCGTTTTCTCCTGAATATATTCAGGAGAAAACGCATACTCCCTTTTTGGCCAAGTGCATCATTGTCCAAGTTGTGCCCCTCTTCCTGTGCTTTACAGGCGATTCCAAGGTACCTCTTGAAATCTGTTTCGTGGTATTTTGCCTCACTTTCAAGTCCGCCTCGTTGACTTCCCTCAATAGATTTTTGGACGATAGTTGTCCTTTATCACTCTGCCAGTTTGTGAATTGCTGTGCCCCTGAGCTCCATTTCTCAACTCGTTTTTTGTGAGCTGAACGCCAGTCCAAAATTTTGGATCATGTCCTATACTGGTTCCCGGTTGGTGGCTGAGACTTTGGTTAATTCTTCTTCCTGCCGGGAAATTAGAGTGACATGTGCCCGTCCAAATGCCTAACAGCAACTCTCTCATGGGTTCTCCCTCGTCCCTTCCATCCTCTGCGAAATTGGGAACCTGTGCAAACCAGGAGGTTAAAGGGCCTGTCTCTCCAAGTTGGGAGATTGATAGTAAGGCAGTTGGAAAGTCAAACTGGAGCACCAGGAGAGGGACTATTCGTTGAGTTTTAGAAACCTTTCGTATTCACAGTGTGTCCATTCTCTAGGTTTCCTGTACATGTTATAGCTGTAGTAATATTCCCTTGAACCTGGAGAGTTGGGACCCATGGAATGGGGGCCATGCATTATTGCTTGAAATGGTCTGCATTTGCTCACGCAATCTCACCAATCCTCTCAGTCCCAAGTGTCCAGCCTTATGCCACATCCAGCTGTCATTGTAGATAGGGTCTTTCCAGGTTTCCTCAGACACCCTGAAGGAATTGTAAAGAATTTCCCTGTTTTTTGGTTTTGCTTTTGAAATTCCTTTTTATAGTGAGTTTGAGCTGATTCTCGCTGCCATGTTTATGCCACTCTAGACACACTTGTTTGCCTTATGGAGTCATATCAATACATAGGTTTTAAGATTCTTACTAGTCAGATATATTCCTCTGCGGGAAATATGGGGTTTTGAGTCTCTTTCACTGAGGAAGGTGTAGCTCTTGTCTATTCCAAAGTTGGTTTTTGGAACGGTCCCTGTGCTTATATCAAACTCTGGTTTTATGCATCACCCCACCTCTCCATCCCCTTTAGGCAGGCACAAGAGTGTTTTCTAAATGTGAGACTCTGTTCTCTTTCCTAACTCAGTTCACGTGTAGCCATGTTTACAGGATCTTCATAAGTGATATCTTATGATAAGTTTCTTTTTCTGTGTGACTTATTTCACTTAGAATCATCGTACCTGAATCCACTCACTTTGCTGCTACTGGTCTTATGACATTGATTTCATGGCTGAGGGATATTCCATCGTACGTAAGTACCACAATGTTTTGAACCATTTTTATATTTCCTGGGATATTTAAGGTGTACCCAAGTTGAGGTTCTTGTAGTCAGTGCAGCCCTAAATTTGGAGGTGGCTCTTTCTTATTGATTTTCAGTTTTCCCAAGGTATATTCCCTAGACTGGAAGTGGCCTTGGCTCTGTAGCTCTGTTGTTTACTTGTTTTAGGGAACACAATGCACTCCTCCAGTGAGGCAGTTGGCAATTTACATCCCGCCCATCAGAATAGCAAGGCTACCTGTTCTCCAGGGCCTGTCTTGCCTTTCTGGTTTTTACACATTTTGTGGATGTCCCTTTTGACCGGTGGGAAGTGATACTTCTTTGTAGTGCAGATTTGCATTGCCTGCTTGCTTGCTTGGCCAAAAAGGGCGTATGCGTTTTCTCCTGAATATATTCAGGAGAAAACGCATACGCCCTTTTTGGCCAAGTGCATCATTGTCCAAGTTGTGCCCCTCTTCCTGTGCTTTACAGGCGATTCCAAGGTACCTCTTGAAATCTGTTTCCTGCTATTTTGCCTCGCTTTCAAGTCCGCCTCGTTGACTTCCCTCAACAGATTTTTGGACGATAGTTGTCCTTTATCACTCTGCCAGTTTGTGAATTGCTGTGCCCCTGAGCTCCATTTCTCAACTCGTTTTTTGGGAGCTGAACGCAAGTCCAAAATTTTGGATCATGTCCTATACTGGTTCCCGGTGGGTGGCTGAGACTTTGGTTAATTCTTCTTCCTGCCGGGAAATTAGAGTGACATGTGCCCATCCAAATGCCTAACAGCTACTCTCTCATGGGTTCTCCCTCGTCCCTTCCATCCTCTGCCAAATTGGGAACCTGTGCAAACCAGGAGGTTAAAGGGCCTGTCTCTCCAAGTTGGGAGATTGATAGTAAGGCAGTTGGAAAGTCAAACTGGAGCACCAGGAGAGGGACTATTCGTTGAGTTTTAGAAACCTTTCGTATTCACAGTGTGTCCATTCTCTAGGTTTCCTGTACATGTTATAGCTGTAGTAATATTCCCTTCAACCTGGAGAGTTGGGACCCATGGAATGTGGGCCATGCATTATTGCTTGAAAGGGTCTGCATTTGCTCACCCAATCTCACCAATCCTCTCAGTCCCAAGTGTCCAGCCTTATGCCACATCCAGCTGTCATTGTAGATAGGGTCTTTCCAGGTTTCCTCAGACACCCTGAAGGAATTGTAAAGAATTTCCCTGTTTTTTGGTTTTGCTTTTGAAATTCCTTTTTATAGTGGGTTTGAGCTGATTCTCGCTGCCATGTTTATGCCACTCTAGACACACTTGTTCTCCTTATGGAGTCATATCAATACATAGATTTTAAGATTCTTACTAGTCAGATATATTCCTCTGCGGGAAATATGGGGTTTTGAGTCTCTTTCACTGAGGAAGGTGTAGGTCTTGTCTATTCCAAAGTTGGTTTTTTTCGAACGGTCCCTGTGCTTATATCAAACTCTGGTTTTATGCATCACCCCACCTCTCCATCCCCTTTAGGCAGGCATAAGAGTGTTTTCTAAATGTGAGACTCTGTTCTCTTTCCTAACTCAGTTCACGTGTAGCCATGTTTACAGGATCTTCATAAGTGATATCTTATGATAAGTTTCTTTTTCTGTGTGACTTATTTCACTTAGAATCATCGTACCTGAATCCACTCACTTTGCTGCTACTGGTCTTATGACATTGATTTCATGGCTGAGGGAATTTCCATCGTACGTAAGTACCACAATGTTTTGAACCATTTTTATATTTCATGGGATATTTAAGGTGTACCCAAGTTGAGGTTCTTGTAGTCAGTGCAGCCCTAAATTTGGAGGTGGCTCTTTCTTATTGATTTTCAGTTTTCCCAAGGTATATTCCCTAGACAGGAAGTGGCCTTGGCTCTGTAGCTCTGTTGTTTACTTGTTTTAGGGAACACAATGCACTCCTCGAGTGACGCAGTTGGCAAATTACATCCCGCCCATCAGCATAACAAGGCTCCCTGTTCTCCAGGGCCTGTCTTGCCTTTATGGTTTTTACACATTTTGTGGATGTCCCTTTTGACCGGTGGGAAGTGATACTTCTTTGTAGTGCAGATTTGCATTGCCTGCTTGCTTGCTTGGCCAAAAAGGTCGTATGCGTTTTCTCCTGAATATATTCAGGAGAAAACGCATACGCCCTTTTTGGCCAAGTGCATCATTGTCCAAGTTGTGCCCCTCTTCCTGTGCTTTACAGGCCATTCCAAGGTACCTCTTGAAATCTGTTTCCTGCTATTTTGCCTCGCTTTCAAGTCCGCCTCGTTGACTTCCCTCAACAGATTTTTGGACGATAGTTGTCCTTTATCACTCTGCCAGTTTGTGAATTGCTGTGCCCCTGAGCTCCATTTCTCAACTCGTTTTTTGTGAGCTGAACGCAAGTCCAAAATTTTGGATCATGTCCTATACTGGTTCCTGGTGGGTGGCTGAGACTTTGGTTAATTCTTCTTCCTGCCGGGAAATTAGAGTGACATGTGCCCGTCCAAATGCCTAACAGCTACTCTCTCATGGGTTCTCCCTCGTCCCTTCCATCCTCTGCCAAATTGGGAACCTGTGCAAACCAGGAGGTTAAAGGGCCTGTCTCTCCAAGTTGGGAGATTGATAGTAAGGCAGTTGGAAAGTCAAACTGGACCACCAGGAGAGGGACTATTCGTTGAGTTTTAGAAACCTTTCGTATTCACAGTGTGTACATTCTCTAGGTTTCCTGTACATGTTATAGCTGTAGTAATATTCCCTTGAACCTGGAGAGTTGGGACTCATGGAATGGGGGCCATGCATTATTGCTTGAAAGGGTCTGCATTTGCTCACCCAATCTCACCAATCCTCTCAGTCCCAAGTGTCCAGCCTTATGCCACATCCAGCTGTCATTGTAGATAGGGTCTTTCCAGGTTTCCTCAGACACCCTGAAGGAATTGTAAAGAATTTCCCTGTTTTTTGGTTTTGCTTTTGAAATTCCTTTTTATAATGAGTTTGAGCTGATTCTCGCTGCCATGTTTATGCCACTCTAGACACACTTGTTTGCCTTATGGAGTCATATCAATACATAGGTTTTAAGATTCTTACTAGTCAGATATATTCCTCTGCGGGAAATATGGGGTTTTGAGTCTCTTTCACTGAGGAAGGTGTAGGTCTTGTCTATTCCAAAGTTGGTTTTTGGAACGGTCCCTGTGCTTATATCAAACTCTGGTTTTATGCATCACCCCACCTCTCCATCCCCTTAATGCATGCATAAGAGTGTTTTCTAAATGTGAGACTCTGTTCTCTTTCCTAACTCAGTTCACGTGTAGCCATGTTTACAGGATCTTCATAAGTGATATCTTATGATAAGTTTCTTTTTCTGTGTGACTTATTTCACTTAGAATCATCGTATCTGAATCCACTCACTTTGCTGCTACTGGTCTTATGACATTGATTTCATGGCTGAGGGATATTCCATCGTACGTAAGTACCACAATGTTTTGAACCATTTTTATATTTCCTGGGATATTTAAGGTGTACCCAAGTTGAGGTTCTTGTAGTCAGTGCAGCCCTAAATTTGGAGGTGGCTCTTTCTTATTGATTTTCAGTTTTCCCAAGGTATATTCCCTAGACTGGAAGTGGCCTTGGCTCTGTAGCTCTGTTGTTTACTTGTTTTAGGGAACACAATGCACTCCTCGAGTGACGCAGTTGGCAAATTACATCCCGCCCATCAGCATAACAAGGCTCCCTGTTCTCCAGGGCCTGTCTTGCCTTTCTGGTTTTTACACATTTTGTGGATGTCCCTTTTGACCGGTGGGAAGTGATACTTCTTTGTAGTGCAGATTTGCATTGCCTGCTTGCTTGCTTGGCCAAAAACTGCGTATGCGTTTTCTCCTGAATATATTCAGGAGAAAACGCATACGCCCTTTTTGGCCAAGTGCATCATTGTCCAAGTTGTGCCCCTCTTCCTGTGCTTTACAGGCCATTCCAAGGTACCTCTTGAAATCTGTTTCCTGCTATTTTGCCTCGCTTTCAAGTCCGCCTCGTTGACTTCCCTCAACAGATTTTTGGACGATAGTTGTCCTTTATCACTCTGCCAGTTTGTGAATTGCTGTGCCCCTGAGCTCCATTTCTCAACTCGTTTTTTGTGAGCTGAACGCAAGTCCAAAATTTTGGATCATGTCCTATACTGGTTCCTGGTGGGTGGCTGAGACTTTGGTTAATTCTTCTTCCTGCCGGGAAATTAGAGTGACATGTGCCCGTCCAAATGCCTAACAGCTACTCTCTCATGGGTTCTCCCTCGTCCCTTCCATCCTCTGCCAAATTGGGAACCTGTGCAAACCAGGAGGTTAAAGGGCCTGTCTCTCCAAGTTGGGAGATTGATAGTAAGGCAGTTGGAAAGTCAAACTGGAGCACCAGGAGAGGGACTATTCGTTGAGTTTTAGAAACCTTTCGTATTCACAGTGTGTCCATTCTCTAGGTTTCCTGTACATGTTATAGCTGTAGTAATATTCCCTTGAACCTGGAGAGTTGGGACCCATGGAATGGGGGCCATGCATTATTGCTTGAAAGGGTCTGCATTTGCTCACGCAATCTCACCAATCCTCTCAGTCCCAAGTGTCCAGCCTTATGCCACATCCAGCTGTCATTGTAGATAGGGTCTTTCCAGGTTTCCTCAGACACCCTGAAGGAATTGTAAAGAATTTCCCTGTTTTTTGGTTTTGCTTTTGAAATTCCTTTTTATAGTGAGTTTGAGCTGATTCTCGCTGCCATGTTTATGCCACTCTAGACACACTTGATTCCCTTATGGAGTCATATCAATACATAGGTTTTAAGATTCTTACTAGTCAGATATATTCTTCTGCGGGAAATATGGGGTTTTGAGTCTCTTTCACTGAGGAAGGTGTAGGTCTTGTCTATTCCAAAGTTGGTTTTTCGAACGCTCCCTGTGCTTATATCAAACTCTGGTTTTATGCATCACCCCACCTCTCCATCCCCTTAATGCATGCATAAGAGTGTTTTCTAAATGTGAGACTCTGTTCTCTTTCCTAACTCAGTTCACATGTAGCCATGTTTACAGGATCTTCATAAGTGATATCTTATGATAAGTTTCTTTTTCTGTGTGACTTATTTCACTTAGAATCATCGTACCTGAATCCACTCACTTTGCTGCTACTGGTCTTATGACATTGATTTCATGGCTGAGGGATATTCCATCGTACGTAAGTACCACAATGTTTTGAACCATTTTTATATTTCCTGGGATATTTAAGGTGTACCCAAGTTGAGGTTCTTGTAGTCAGTGCAGCCCTAAATTTGGAGGTGGCTCTTTCTTATTGATTTTCAGTTTTCCCAAGGTATATTCCCTAGACTGGAAGTGGCCTTGGCTCTGTAGCTCTGTTGTTTACTTGTTTTAGGGAACACAATGCACTCCTTGAGTGACGCAGTTGGCAAATTACATCCCGCCCATCAGCATAACAAGGCTCCCTGTTCTCCAGGGCCTGTCTTGCCTTTATGGTTTTTACACATTTTGTGGATGTCCCTTTTGACCGGTGGGAAGTGATACTTCTTTGTAGTGCAGATTTGCATTGCCTGCTTGCTTGCTTGGCCAAAAAGGGCGTATGCGTTTTCTCCTGAATATATTCAGGAGAAAACGCATACACCCTTTTTGGCCAAGTGCATCATTGTCCAAGTTGTGCCCCTCTTCCTGTGCTTTACAGGCGATTCCAAGGTACCTCTTGAAATCTGTTTCCTGCTATTTTGCCTCGCTTTCAAGTCCGCCTCGTTGACTTCCCTCAACAGATTTTTGGACGATAGTTGTCCTTTATCACTCTGCCAGTTTGTGAATTGCTGTGCCCCTGAGCTCCATTTCTCAACTCGTTTTTTGTGAGCTGAACGCCAGTCCAAAATTTTGGATCATGTCCTATACTGGTTCCCGGTTGGTGGCTGAGACTTTGGTTAATTCTTCTTCCTGCCGGGAAATTAGAGTGACATGTGCCCGTCCAAATGCCTAACAGCAACTCTCTCATGGGTTCTCCCTCGTCCCTTCCATCCTCTGCGAAATTGGGAACCTGTGCAAACCAGGAGGTTAAAGGGCCTGTCTCTCCAAGTTGGGAGATTGATAGTAAGGCAGTTGGAAAGTCAAACTGGAGCACCAGGAGAGGGACTATTCGTTGAGTTTTAGAAACCTTTCGTATTCACAGTGTGTCCATTCTCTAGGTTTCCTGTACATGTTATAGCTGTAGTAATATTCCCTTGAACCTGGAGAGTTGGGACCCATGGAATGGGGGCCATGCATTATTGCTTGAAATGGTCTGCATTTGCTCACGCAATCTCACCAATCCTCTCAGTCCCAAGTGTCCAGCCTTATGCCACATCCAGCTGTCATTGTAGATAGGGTCTTTCCAGGTTTCCTCAGACACCCTGAAGGAATTGTAAAGAATTTCCCTGTTTTTTGGTTTTGCTTTTGAAATTCCTTTTTATAGTGAGTTTGAGCTGATTCTCGCTGCCATGTTTATGCCACTCTAGACACACTTGTTTGCCTTATGGAGTCATATCAATACATAGGTTTTAAGATTCTTACTAGTCAGATATATTCCTCTGCGGGAAATATGGGGTTTTGAGTCTCTTTCACTGAGGAAGGTGTAGGTCTTGTCTATTCCAAAGTTGGTTTTTGGAACGGTCCCTGTGCTTATATCAAACTCTGGTTTTATGCATCACCCCACCTCTCCATCCCCTTTAGGCAGGCACAAGAGTGTTTTCTAAATGTGAGACTCTGTTCTCTTTCCTAACTCAGTTCACGTGTAGCCATGTTTACAGGATCTTCATAAGTGATATCTTATGATAAGTTTCTTTTTCTGTGTGACTTATTTCACTTAGAATCATCGTACCTGAATCCACTCACTTTGCTGCTACTGGTCTTATGACATTGATTTCATGGCTGAGGGATATTCCATCGTACGTAAGTACCACAATGTTTTGAACCATTTTTATATTTCCTGGGATATTTAAGGTGTACCCAAGTTGAGGTTCTTGTAGTCAGTGCAGCCCTAAATTTGGAGGTGGCTCTTTCTTATTGATTTTCAGTTTTCCCAAGGTATATTCCCTAGACTGGAAGTGGCCTTGGCTCTGTAGCTCTGTTGTTTACTTGTTTTAGGGAACACAATGCACTCCTCCAGTGAGGCAGTTGGCAATTTACATCCCGCCCATCAGAATAGCAAGGCTACCTGTTCTCCAGGGCCTGTCTTGCCTTTCTGGTTTTTACACATTTTGTGGATGTCCCTTTTGACCGGTGGGAAGTGATACTTCTTTGTAGTGCAGATTTGCATTGCCTGCTTGCTTGCTTGGCCAAAAAGGGCGTATGCGTTTTCTCCTGAATATATTCAGGAGAAAACGCATACGCCCTTTTTGGCCAAGTGCATCATTGTCCAAGTTGTGCCCCTCTTCCTGTGCTTTACAGGCGATTCCAAGGTACCTCTTGAAATCTGTTTCCTGCTATTTTGCCTCGCTTTCAAGTCCGCCTCGTTGACTTCCCTCAACAGATTTTTGGACGATAGTTGTCCTTTATCACTCTGCCAGTTTGTGAATTGCTGTGCCCCTGAGCTCCATTTCTCAACTCGTTTTTTGGGAGCTGAACGCAAGTCCAAAATTTTGGATCATGTCCTATACTGGTTCCCGGTGGGTGGCTGAGACTTTGGTTAATTCTTCTTCCTGCCGGGAAATTAGAGTGACATGTGCCCATCCAAATGCCTAACAGCTACTCTCTCATGGGTTCTCCCTCGTCCCTTCCATCCTCTGCCAAATTGGGAACCTGTGCAAACCAGGAGGTTAAAGGGCCTGTCTCTCCAAGTTGGGAGATTGATAGTAAGGCAGTTGGAAAGTCAAACTGGAGCACCAGGAGAGGGACTATTCGTTGAGTTTTAGAAACCTTTCGTATTCACAGTGTGTCCATTCTCTAGGTTTCCTGTACATGTTATAGCTGTAGTAATATTCCCTTCAACCTGGAGAGTTGGGACCCATGGAATGTGGGCCATGCATTATTGCTTGAAAGGGTCTGCATTTGCTCACCCAATCTCACCAATCCTCTCAGTCCCAAGTGTCCAGCCTTATGCCACATCCAGCTGTCATTGTAGATAGGGTCTTTCCAGGTTTCCTCAGACACCCTGAAGGAATTGTAAAGAATTTCCCTGTTTTTTGGTTTTGCTTTTGAAATTCCTTTTTATAGTGGGTTTGAGCTGATTCTCGCTGCCATGTTTATGCCACTCTAGACACACTTGTTCTCCTTATGGAGTCATATCAATACATAGATTTTAAGATTCTTACTAGTCAGATATATTCCTCTGCGGGAAATATGGGGTTTTGAGTCTCTTTCACTGAGGAAGGTGTAGGTCTTGTCTATTCCAAAGTTGGTTTTTTTCGAACGGTCCCTGTGCTTATATCAAACTCTGGTTTTATGCATCACCCCACCTCTCCATCCCCTTTAGGCAGGCATTAGAGTGTTTTCTAAATGTGAGACTCTGTTCTCTTTCCTAACTCAGTTCACGTGTAGCCATGTTTACAGGATCTTCATAAGTGATATCTTATGATAAGTTTCTTTTTCTGTGTGACTTATTTCACTTAGAATCATCGTACCTGAATCCACTCACTTTGCTGCTACTGGTCTTATGACATTGATTTCATGGCTGAGGGAATTTCCATCGTACGTAAGTACCACAATGTTTTGAACCATTTTTATATTTCATGGGATATTTAAGGTGTACCCAAGTTGAGGTTCTTGTAGTCAGTGCAGCCCTAAATTTGGAGGTGGCTCTTTCTTATTGATTTTCAGTTTTCCCAAGGTATATTCCCTAGACAGGAAGTGGCCTTGGCTCTGTAGCTCTGTTGTTTACTTGTTTTAGGGAACACAATGCACTCCTCGAGTGACGCAGTTGGCAAATTACATCCCGCCCATCAGCATAACAAGGCTCCCTGTTCTCCAGGGCCTGTCTTGCCTTTATGGTTTTTACACATTTTGTGGATGTCCCTTTTGACCGGTGGGAAGTGATACTTCTTTGTAGTGCAGATTTGCATTGCCTGCTTGCTTGCTTGGCCAAAAAGGGCGTATGCGTTTTCTCCTGAATATATTCAGGAGAAAACGCATACGCCCTTTTTGGCCAAGTGCATCATTGTCCAAGTTGTGCCCCTCTTCCTGTGCTTTACAGGCCATTCCAAGGTACCTCTTGAAATCTGTTTCCTGCTATTTTGCCTCGCTTTCAAGTCCGCCTCGTTGACTTCCCTCAACAGATTTTTGGACGATAGTTGTCCTTTATCACTCTGCCAGTTTGTGAATTGCTGTGCCCCTGAGCTCCATTTCTCAACTCGTTTTTTGTGAGCTGAACGCAAGTCCAAAATTTTGGATCATGTCCTATACTGGTTCCTGGTGGGTGGCTGAGACTTTGGTTAATTCTTCTTCCTGCCGGGAAATTAGAGTGACATGTGCCCGTCCAAATGCCTAACAGCTACTCTCTCATGGGTTCTCCCTCGTCCCTTCCATCCTCTGCCAAATTGGGAACCTGTGCAAACCAGGAGGTTAAAGGGCCTGTCTCTCCAAGTTGGGAGATTGATAGTAAGGCAGTTGGAAAGTCAAACTGGACCACCAGGAGAGGGACTATTCGTTGAGTTTTAGAAACCTTTCGTATTCACAGTGTGTACATTCTCTAGGTTTCCTGTACATGTTATAGCTGTAGTAATATTCCCTTGAACCTGGAGAGTTGGGACTCATGGAATGGGGGCCATGCATTATTGCTTGAAAGGGTCTGCATTTGCTCACCCAATCTCACCAATCCTCTCAGTCCCAAGTGTCCAGCCTTATGCCACATCCAGCTGTCATTGTAGATAGGGTCTTTCCAGGTTTCCTCAGACACCCTGAAGGAATTGTAAAGAATTTCCCTGTTTTTTGGTTTTGCTTTTGAAATTCCTTTTTATAATGAGTTTGAGCTGATTCTCGCTGCCATGTTTATGCCACTCTAGACACACTTGTTTGCCTTATGGAGTCATATCAATACATAGGTTTTAAGATTCTTACTAGTCAGATATATTCCTCTGCGGGAAATATGGGGTTTTGAGTCTCTTTCACTGAGGAAGGTGTAGGTCTTGTCTATTCCAAAGTTGGTTTTTGGAACGGTCCCTGTGCTTATATCAAACTCTGGTTTTATGCATCACCCCACCTCTCCATCCCCTTAATGCATGCATAAGAGTGTTTTCTAAATGTGAGACTCTGTTCTCTTTCCTAACTCAGTTCACGTGTAGCCATGTTTACAGGATCTTCATAAGTGATATCTTATGATAAGTTTCTTTTTCTGTGTGACTTATTTCACTTAGAATCATCGTACCTGAATCCACTCACTTTGCTGCTACTGGTCTTATGACATTGATTTCATGGCTGAGGGATATTCCATCGTACGTAAGTACCACAATGTTTTGAACCATTTTTATATTTCCTGGGATATTTAAGGTGTACCCAAGTTGAGGTTCTTGTAGTCAGTGCAGCCGTAAATTTGGAGGTGGCTCTTTCTTATTGATTTTCAGTTTTCCCAAGGTATATTCCCTAGACTGGAAGTGGCCTTGGCTCTGTAGCTCTGTTGTTTACTTGTTTTAGGGAACACAATGCACTCCTCGAGTGACGCAGTTGGCAAATTACATCCCGCCCATCAGCATAACAAGGCTCCCTGTTCTCCAGGGCCTGTCTTGCCTTTATGGTTTTTACACATTTTGTGGATGTCCCTTTTGACCGTTCGGAAGTGATACTTCTTTGTAGTGCAGATTTGCATTGCCTGCTTGCTTGCTTGGCCAAAAAGGGCGTATGCGTTTTCTCCTGAATATATTCAGGAGAAAACGCATACGCCCTTTTTGGCCAAGTGCATCATTGTCCAAGTTGTGCCCCTCTTACTGTGCTTTACAGGCCATTCCAAGGTACCTCTTGAAATCTGTTTCCTGCTATTTTGCCTCGCTTTCAAGTCCGCCTCGTTGACTTCCCTCAACAGATTTTTGGACGATAGTTGTCCTTTATCACTCTGCCAGTTTGTGAATTGCTGTGCCCCTGAGCTCCATTTCTCAACTCGTTTTTTGTGAGCTGAACGCAAGTCCAAAATTTTGGATCATGTCCTATACTGCTTCCCGGTGGGTGGCTGAGACTTTGGTTAATTCTTCTTCCTGCCGGGAAATTAGAGTGACATGTGCCCATCCAAATGCCTAACAGCTACTCTCTCATGGGTTCTCCCTCGTCCCTTCCATCCTCTGCCAAATTGGGAACCTGTGCAAACCAGGAGGTTAAAGGGCCTGTCTCTCCAAGTTGGGAGATTGATAGTAAGGCAGTTGGAAAGTCAAACTGGAGCACTAGGAGAGGGACTATTCGTTGAGTTTTAGAAACCTTTCGTATTCACAGTGTGTCCATTCTCTAGGTTTCCTGTACATGTTATAGCTGTAGTAATATTCCCTTGAACCTGGAGAGTTGGGACCCATGGAATGGGGGCCATGCATTATTGCTTGAAAGGGTCTGTATTTGCTCACCCAATCTCACCAATCCTCTCAGTCCCAAGTGTCCAGCCTTATGCCACATCCAGCTGTCATTGTAGATAGGGTCTTTCCAGGTTTCCTCAGACACCCTGAAGGAATTGTAAAGAATTTCCCTGTTTTTTGGTTTTGCTTTTGAAATTCATTTTTACAGTGGGTTTGAGCTGATTCTCGCTGCCATGTTTATGCCACTCTAGACACACTTGTTCTCCTTATGGAGTCATATCAATACATAGATTTTAAGATTCTTACTAGTCAGATATATTCCTCTGCGGGAAATATGGGGTTTTGAGTCTCTTTCACTGAGGAAGGTGTAGGTCTTGTCTATTCCAAAGTTGGTTTTTGGAACGGTCCCTGTGCTTATATCAAACTCTGGTTTTATGCATCACCCCACCTCTCCATCCCCTTTAGGCAGGCATAAGAGTGTTTTGTAAATGTGAGACTCTGTTCTCTTTCCTAACTCAGTTCACGTGTAGCCATGTTTACAGGATCTTCATAAGTGATATCTTATGATAAGTTTCTTTTTCTGTGTGACTTATTTCACTTAGAATCATCGTATCTGAATCCACTCACTTTGCTGCTACTGGTCTTATGACATTGATTTCATGGCTGAGGGATATTCCATCGTACGTAAGTACCACAATGTTTTGAACCATTTTTATATTTCCTGGGATATTTAAGGTGTACCCAAGTTGAGGTTCTTGTAGTCAGTGCAGCCCTAAATTTGGAGGTGGCTCTTTCTTATTGATTTTCAGTTTTCCCAAGGTATATTCCCTAGACTGGAAGTGGCCTTGGCTCTGTAGCTCTGTTGTTTACTTGTTTTAGGGAACACAATGCACTCCTCGAGTGACGCAGTTGGCAAATTACATCCCGCCCATCAGCATAACAAGGCTCCCTGTTCTCCAGGGCCTGTCTTGCCTTTCTGGTTTTTACACATTTTGTGGATGTCCCTTTTGACCGGTGGGAAGTGATACTTCTTTGTAGTGCAGATTTGCATTGCCTGCTTGCTTGCTTGGCCAAAAAGTGCGTATGCGTTTTCTCCTGAATATATTCAGGAGAAAACGCATACGCCCTTTTTGGCCAAGTGCATCATTGTCCAAGTTGTGCCCCTCTTCCTGTGCTTTACAGGCGATTCCAAGGTACCTCTTGAAATCTGTTTCCTGCTATTTTCCCTTGCTTTCAAGTCTGCCTCGTTGACTTCCCTCAACAGATTTTTGGACGATAGTTGTCCTTTATCACTCTGCCAGTTTGTGAATTGCTGTGCCCCTGAGCTCCATTTCTCAACTCGTTTTTTGTGAGCTGAACGCAAGTCCAAAATTTTGGATCATGTCCTATACTGGTTCCTGGTGGGTGGCTGAGACTTTGGTTAATTCTTCTTCCTGCCGGGAAATTAGAGTGACATGTGCCCGTCCAAATGCCTAACAGCTACTCTCTCATGGGTTCTCCCTCGTCCCTTCCATCCTCTGCCAAATTGGGAACCTGTGCAAACCAGGAGGTTAAAGGGCCTGTCTCTCCAAGTTGGGAGATTGATAGTAAGGCAGTTGGAAAGTCAAACTGGAGCACCAGGAGAGGGACTATTCGTTGAGTTTTAGAAACCTTTCGTATTCACAGTGTGTCCATTCTCTAGGTTTCCTGTACATGTTATAGCTGTAGTAATATTCCCTTGAACCTGGAGAGTTGGGACCCATGGAATGGGGGCCATGCATTATTGCTTGAAAGGGTCTGCATTTGCTCACGCAATCTCACCAATCCTCTCAGTCCCAAGTGTCCAGCCTTATGCCACATCCAGCTGTCATTGTAGATAGGGTCTTTCCAGGTTTCCTCAGACACCCTGAAGGAATTGTAAAGAATTTCCCTGTTTTTTGGTTTTGCTTTTGAAATTCCTTTTTATAGTGAGTTTGAGCTGATTCTCGCTGCCATGTTTATGCCACTCTAGACACACTTGATTCCCTTATGGAGTCATATCAATACATAGGTTTTAAGATTCTTACTAGTCAGATATATTCTTCTGCGGGAAATATGGGGTTTTGAGTCTCTTTCACTGAGGAAGGTGTAGGTCTTGTCTATTCCAAAGTTGGTTTTTCGAACGCTCCCTGTGCTTATATCAAACTCTGGTTTTATGCATCACCCCACCTCTCCATCCCCTTAATGCATGCATAAGAGTGTTTTCTAAATGTGAGACTCTGTTCTCTTTCCTAACTCAGTTCACATGTAGCCATGTTTACAGGATCTTCATAAGTGATATCTTATGATAAGTTTCTTTTTCTGTGTGACTTATTTCACTTAGAATCATCGTACCTGAATCCACTCACTTTGCTGCTACTGGTCTTATGACATTGATTTCATGGCTGAGGGATATTCCATCGTACGTAAGTACCACAATGTTTTGAACCATTTTTATATTTCCTGGGATATTTAAGGTGTACCCAAGTTGAGGTTCTTGTAGTCAGTGCAGCCCTAAATTTGGAGGTGGCTCTTTCTTATTGATTTTCAGTTTTCCCAAGGTATATTCCCTAGACTGGAAGTGGCCTTGGCTCTGTAGCTCTGTTGTTTACTTGTTTTAGGGAACACAATGCACTCCTTGAGTGACGCAGTTGGCAAATTACATCCCGCCCATCAGCATAACAAGGCTCCCTGTTCTCCAGGGCCTGTCTTGCCTTTATGGTTTTTACACATTTTGTGGATGTCCCTTTTGACCGGTGGGAAGTGATACTTCTTTGTAGTGCAGATTTGCATTGCCTGCTTGCTTGCTTGGCCAAAAAGGGCGTATGCGTTTTCTCCTGAATATATTCAGGAGAAAACGCATACACCCTTTTTGGCCAAGTGCATCATTGTCCAAGTTGTGCCCCTCTTCCTGTGCTTTACAGGCGATTCCAAGGTACCTCTTGAAATCTGTTTCCTGCTATTTTGCCTCGCTTTCAAGTCCGCCTCGTTGACTTCCCTCAACAGATTTTTGGACGATAGTTGTCCTTTATCACTCTGCCAGTTTGTGAATTGCTGTGCCCCTGAGCTCCATTTCTCAACTCGTTTTTTGTGAGCTGAACGCCAGTCCAAAATTTTGGATCATGTCCTATACTGGTTCCCGGTGGGTGGCTGAGACTTTGGTTAATTCTTCTTCCTGCCGGGAAATTAGAGTGACATGTGCCCGTCCAAATACCTAACAGCAACTCTCTCATGGGTTCTCCCTCGTCCTTTCCATCCTCTGCGAAATTGGGAACCTGTGCAAACCAGGAGGTTAAAGGGCCTGTCTCTCCAAGTTAGGAGATTGATAGTAAGGCAGTTGGAAAGTCAAACTGGAGCACCAGGAGAGGGACTATTCTTTGAGTTTTAGAAACCTTTCGTATTCACAGTGTGTCCATTCTCTAGGTTTCCTGTACATGTTATAGCTGTAGTAATATTCCCTTGAACCTGGAGAGTTGGGACCCATGGAATGGGGGCCATGCATTATTGCTTGAAAGGGTCTGCATTTGCTCACGCAATCTCACCAATCCTCTCAGTCCCAAGTGTCCAGCCTTATGCCACATCCAGCTGTCATTGTAGATAGGGTCTTTCCAGGTTTCCTCAGACACCCTGAAGGAATTGTAAAGAATTTCCCTGTTTTTTGGTTTTGCTTTTGAAATTCCTTTTTATAGTGAGTTTGAGCTGATTCTCGCTGCCATGTTTATGCCACTCTAGACACACTTGATTCCCTTATGGAGTCATATCAATACATAGGTTTTAAGATTCTTACTAGTCAGATATATTCTTCTGCGGGAAATATGGGGTTTTGAGTCTCTTTCACTGAGGAAGGTGTAGGTCTTGTCTATTCCAAAGTTGGTTTTTCGAACGCTCCCTGTGCTTATATCAAACTCTGGTTTTATGCATCACCCCACCTCTCCATCCCCTTAATGCATGCATAAGAGTGTTTTCTAAATGTGAGACTCTGTTCTCTTTCCTAACTCAGTTCACATGTAGCCATGTTTACAGGATCTTCATAAGTGATATCTTATGATAAGTTTCTTTTTCTGTGTGACTTATTTCACTTAGAATCATCGTACCTGAATCCACTCACTTTGCTGCTACTGGTCTTATGACATTGATTTCATGGCTGAGGGATATTCCATCGTACGTAAGTACCACAATGTGTTGAACCATTTTTATATTTCCTGGGATATTTAAGGTGTACCCAAGTTGAGGTTCTTGTAGTCAGTGCAGCCCTAAATTTGGAGGTGGCTCTTTCTTATTGATTTTCAGTTTTCCCAAGGTATATTCCCTAGACTGGAAGTGGCCTTGGCTCTGTAGCTCTGTTGTTTACTTGTTTTAGGGAACACAATGCACTCCTCGAGTGACGCAGTTGGCAAATTACATCCCGCCCATCAGCATAACAAGGCTCCCTGTTCTCCAGGGCCTGTCTTGCCTTTATGGTTTTTACACATTTTGTGGATGTCCCTTTTGACCGGTGGGAAGTGATACTTCTTTGTAGTGCAGATTTGCATTGCCTGCTTGCTTGCTTGGCCAAAAAGGGCGTATGCGTTTTCTCCTGAATATATTCAGGAGAAAACGCATACACCCTTTTAGGCCAAGTGCATCATTGTCCAAGTTGTGCCCCTCTTCCTGTGCTTTACAGGCGATTCCAAGGTACCTATTGAAATCTGTTTCCTGCTATTTTGCCTCGCTTTCAAGTCCGCCTCGTTGACTTCCCTCAACAGATTTTTGGACGATAGTTGTCCTTTATCACTCTGCCAGTTTGTGAATTGCTGTGCCCCTGAGCTCCATTTCTCAACTCGTTTTTTGTGAGCTGAACGCAAGTCCAAAATTTTGGATCATGTCCTATACTGGTTCCCGGTGGTTGGCTGAGACTTTGGTTAATTCTTCTTCCTGCCGGGAAATTAGAGTAACATGTGCCCGTCCAAATGCCTAACAGCTACTCTCTCATGGGTTCTCCCTCGTCCCTTCCATCCTCTGCCAAATTGGGAACCTGTGCAAACCAGGAGGTTAAAGGGCCTGTCTCTCCAAGTTGGGATATTGATAGTAAGGCAGTTGGAAAGTCAAACTGGAGCACCAGGAGAGGGACTATTCGTTGAGTTTTAGAAACCTTTCGTATTCACATTGTGTACATTCTCTAGGTTTCCTGTACATGTTATAGCTGTAGTAATATTCCCTTGAACCTGGAGAGTTGGGACCCATGGAATGGGGGCCATTCATTATTGCTTGAAAGGGTCTGCATTTGCTCACCCAATCTCACTAATCCTCTCAGTCCCAAGTGTCCAGCCTTATGCCACATCCAGCTGTCATTGTAGATAGGGTCTTTCCAGGTTTCCTCAGACACCCTGAAGGAATTGTAAAGAATTTCCCTGTTTTTTGGTTTTGCTTTTGAAATTCCTTTTTATAGTGAGTTTGAGCTGATTCTCGCTGCCATGTTTATGCCACTCTATACACACTTGATTCCCTTATGGAGTCATATCAATACATAGGTTTTAAGATTCTTACTAGTCAGATATATTCTTCTGCGGGAAATATGGGGTTTTGAGTCTCTTTCACTGAGGAAGGTGTAGGTCTTGTCTATTCCAAAGTTGGTTTTTCGAACGCTCCCTGTGCTTATATCAAACTCTGGTTTTATGCATCACCCAACCTCTTCTTCCCCTTTATGCAGGCATAAGAGTGTTTTCTAAATGTGAGACTCTGTTCTCTTTCCTAACTCAGTTCACGTGTAGCCATGTTTACAGGATCTTCATAAGTGATATCTTATGATAAGTTTCTTTTTCTGTGTGACTTATTTCACTTAGAATCATCATACATGAATCCACTCACTTTGCTGCTACTGGTCTTATGACATTGATTTCATGGCTGAGGGATATTCCATCGTACGTAAGTACCACAATGTTTTGAACCATTTTTATATTTCCTGGGATATTTAAGGTGTACCCAAGTTGAGGTTCTTGTAGTCAGTGCAGCCCTAAATTTGGAGGTGGCTCTTTCTTATTGATTTTCAGTTTTCCCAAGGTATATTCCCTAGACTGGAAGTGGCCTTGGCTCTGTAGCTCTGTTGTTTACTTGTTTTAGGGAACACAATGCACTCCTCCCGTGAGGCAGTTGGCAATTTACATCCCGCCCATCAGCATAACAAGGCTCCCTGTTCTCCAGGGCCTGTCTTGCCTTTCTGGTTTTTACATATTTTGTGGATGTCCCTTTTGACAGGTGGGAAGTGATACTTCTTTGTAGTGCAGATTTGCATTGCCTGCTTGCTTGCTTGGCCAAAAAGGGCGTATGCGTTTTCTCCTGAATATATTCAGGAGAAAACGCATACGCCCTTTTTGGCCAAGTGCATCATTGTCCAAGTTGTGCCCCTCTTCCTGTGCTTTACAGGCGATTCCAAGGTACCTCTTGAAATCTGTTTCCTGCTATTTTGCCTCGCTTTCAAGTCCGCCTCGTTGACTTCCCTCAACAGATTTTTGGACGATAGTTGTCCTTTATCACTCTGCCAGTTTGTGAATTGCTGTGCCCCTGAGCTCCATTTCTCATCTCATTTTTTGGGAGCTGAACGCAAGTCCAAAATTTTGGATCATGTCCTATACTGGTTCCCGGTGGGTGGCTGAGACTTTGGTTAATTCTTCTTCCTGCCGGGAAATTAGAGTGACATGTGCCCGTCCAAATGCCTAACAGCTACTCTCTCATGGGTTCTCCCTCGTCCCTCCCATCCTCTGCCAAATTGGGAACCTGTGCAAACCAGGAGGTTAAAGGGCCTGTCTCTCCAATTTGGGAGATTGATAGTAAGGCAGTTGGAAAGTCAAACTGGAGCACCAGGAGAGGGACTATTCGTTGAGTTTTAGAAACCTTTCGTATTCACAGTGTGTCCATTCTCTAGGTTTCCTGTACATGTTATAGCTGTAGTAATATTCCCTTGAACCTGGAGAGTTGGGACCCATGGAATGGGGCCATGCATTATTGCTTGAAAGGGTCTGCATTTGCTCACCCAATCTCACCAATCCTCTCAGTCCCAAGTGTCCAGCCTTATGCCACATCCAGCTGTCATTGTAGATAGGGTCTTTCCAGGTTTCCTCAGACACCCTGAAGGAATTGTAAAGAATTTCCCTGTTTTTTGGTTTTGCTTTTGAAATTCCTTTTTATAGTGGGTTTAGGCTGATTCTCGCTGCCATGTTTATGCCACTCTAGACACACTTGTTCTCCTTATGGAGTCATATCAATACATAGATTTTAAGATTCTTACTAGTCAGATATATTCCTCTGCGGGAAATATGGGGTTTTGAGTCTCTTTCACTGAGGAAGGTGTAGGTCTTGTCTATTCCAAAGTTGGTTTTTGGAACGGTCCCTGTGCTTATATCAAACTCTGGTTTTATGCATCACCCCACCTCTCCATCCCCTTTAGGCAGGCATAAGAGTGTTTTCTAAATGTGAGACTCTGTTCTCTTTCCTAACTAAGTTCATGTGTAGCCATGTTTACAGGATCTTCATAAGTGATATCTTATGATAAGTTTCTTTTTCTGTGTGACTTATTTCACTTAGAATCATCGTACCTGAATCCACTCACTTTGCTGCTACTGGTCTTATGACATTGATTTCATGGCAGAGGAATATTCCATCGTACGTAAGTACCACAATGTTTTGAACCATTTTTATATTTCCTGGGATATTTAAGGTGTACCCAAGTTGAGGTTCTTGTAGTCAGTGCAGCCCTAAATTTGGAGGTGGCTCTTTCTTATTGATTTTCAGTTTTCCCAAGGTATATTCCCTAGACTGGAAGTGGCCTTGGCTCTGTAGCTCTGTTGTTTACTTGTTTTAGGGAACACAATGCACTCCTCCAGTGAGGCAGTTGGCAATTTACATACCGCCCATCAGCATAAAAAGGCTCCCTGTTCTCCAGGGCCTGTCTTGCCTTTCTGGTTTTTACACATTTTGTGGATGTCCCTTTTGACCGGTGGGAAGTGATACTTCTTTGTAGTGCAGATTTGCATTGCCCGCTTGCTTGCTTGGCCAAAAAGGGCGTATGCGTTTTCTCCTGAATATATTCAGGAGAAAACGCATACGCCCTTTTTGGCCAAGTGCATCATTGTCCAAGTTGTGCCCCTCTTCCTGTGCTTTACAGGCGATTCCAAGGTACCTCTTGAAATCTGTTTCCTGCTATTTTGCCTCGCTTTCAAGTCCGCCTCGTTGACTTCCCTCAACAGATTTTTGGACGATAGTTGTCCTTTATCACTCTGCCAGTTTGTGAATTGCTGTGCCCCTGAGCTCCATTTCTCAACTCGTTTTTTGGGAGCTGAACGCAAGTCCAAAATTTTGGATCATGTCCTATACTGGTTCCCGGTGGGTGGCTGAGACTTTGGTTAATTCTTCTTCCTGCCGGGAAATTAGAGTGACATGTGCCCTTCCAAATGCCTAACAGCTACTCTCTCAGGGGCTCTCCCTCGTCCCATCCATCCTCTGCCAAATTGGGAACCTGTGCAAACCAGGAGGTTAAAGGGCCTGTCTCTCCAAGTTGGGAGATTGATAGTAAGGCAGTTGGAAAGTCAAACTGGAGCACCAGGAGAGGGACTATTCGTTGAGTTTTAGAAACATTTCATATTCACAGTGTGTCCATTCTCTAGGTTTCCTGTACATGTTATAGCTGTAGTAATATTCCCTTGAACCTGGAGAGTTGGGACCCATGGAATGGGGGCCATGCATTATTGCTTGAAAGGGTCTGCATTTGCTCACACTATCTCACCAATCCTCTCAGTCCCAAGTGTCCAGCCTTATGCCACATCCAGCTGTCATTGTAGATAGAGTCTTTCCAGGTTTCCTCAGACACCCTGAAGGAATTGTAAAGAATTTCCCTGTTTTTTGGTTTTGCTTTTGAAATTCCTTTTTATACTGAGTTTGAGCTGATTCTCGCTGCCATGTTTATGCCACTCTAGACACACTTGATTCCCTTATGGAGTCATATCAATACATAGGTTTTAAGATTCTTACTAGTCAGATATATTCCTCTGCGGGAAATATGGGGTTTTGAGTCTCTTTCACTGAGGAAGGTGTAGGTCTTGTCTATTCCAAAGTTGGTTTTTGGAACGGTCCCTTTGCTTATATCAAACTCTGGTTTTATGCATCTCCCCACCTCTCCATCCCCTTTAGGCAGGCATAAGAGTGTTTTCTAAATGTGAGACTCTGTTCTCTTTCCTAACTCAGTTCACGTGTAGCCATGTTTACAGGATCTTCATAAGTGATATCTTATGATAAGTTTCTTTTTCTGTGTGACTTATTTCACTTAGAATCATCGTACCTGAATCCACTCACTTTGCTGCTACTGGTCTTATGACATTGATTTCATGGCAGAGGAATATTCCATCGTACGTAAGTACCACAATGTTTTGAACCATTTTTATATTTCCTGGGATATTTAAGGTGTACCCAAGTTGAGGTTCTTGTAGTCAGTGCAGCCCTAAATTTGGAGGTGGCTCTTTCTTATTGATTTTCAGTTTTCCCAAGGTATATTCCCTAGACTGGAAGTGGCCTTGGCTCTGTAGCTCTGTTGTTTACTTGTTTTAGGGAACACAATGCACTCCTCCAGTGAGGCAGTTGGCAATTTACATCCCGCCCATCAGCATAACAAGGCTCCCTGTTCTCCAGGGCCTGTCTTGCCTTTCTGGTTTTTACACATTTTGTGGATGTCCCTTTTGACCGGTGGGAAGTGATACTTCTTTGTAGTGCAGATTTGCATTGCCCGCTTGCTTGCTTGGCCAAAAAGGGCGTATGCGTTTTCTCCTGAATATATTCAGGAGAAAACGCATACGCCCTTTTTGGCCAAGTGCATCATTGTCCAAGTTGTGCCCCTCTTCCTGTGCTTTACAGGCGATTCCAAGGTACCTCTTGAAATCTGTTTCCTGCTATTTTGCCTCGCTTTCAAGTCCGCCTCGTTGACTTCCCTCAACAGATTTTTGGACGATAGTTGTCCTTTATCACTCTGCCAGATTGTGAATTGCTGTGCCCCTGAGCTTCATTTCTCAACTCGTTTTTTGTGAGCTGAACGCAAGTCCAAAATTTTGGATCATGTCCTATACTGGTTCCCGGTGGGTGGCTGAGACTTTGGTTAATTCTTCTTCCTGCCGGGAAATTAGAGTGACATGTGCCCTTCCAAATGCCTAACAGCTACTCTCTCAGGGGTTCTCCCTCGTCCCATCCATCCTCTGCCAAATTGGGAACCTGTGCAAACCAGGAGGTTAAAGGGCCTGTCTCTCCAAGTTGGGAGATTGATAGTAAGGCAGTTGGAAAGTCAAACTGGAGCACCAGGAGAGGGACTATTCGTTGAGTTTTAGAAACCTTTCGTATTCACAGTGTGTCCATTCTCTAGGTTTCCTGTACATGTTATAGCTGTAGTAATATTCCCTTGAACCTGGAGAGTTGGGACCCATGGAATGGGGGCCATGCATTATTTATTGAAAGGGTCTGCATTTGCTCACCCAATCTCACCAATCCTCTCAGTCCCAAGTGTCCAGCCTTATGCCACATCCAGCTGTCATTGTAGATACGGTCTTTCCAGGTTTCCTCAGACACCCTGAAGGAATTGTAAAGAATTTCCCTGTTTTTTGGTTTTGCTTTTGAAATTCCTTTTTATAGTGGGTTTGAGCTGATTCTCGCTGCCATGTTTATGCCACTCTAGACACACTTGTTCTCCTTATGGAGTCATATCAATACATAGATTTTAAGATTCTTACTAGTCAGATATATTCCTCTGCGGGAAATATGGGGTTTTGAGTCTCTTTCACTGAGGAAGGTGTAGGTCTTGTCTATTCCAAAGTTGGTTTTTGGAACTGTCCCTGTGCTTATATCAAACTCTGGTTTTATGCATCACCCCACCTCTTCATCCCCTTTAGGCAGGCATAAGAGTGTTTTCTAAATGTGAGACTCTGTTCTCTTTCCTAACTCAGTTCACGTGTAGCCATGTTTACAGGATCTTCATAAGTGATATCTTATATTAAGTTTCTTTTTCTGTGTGACTTATTTCACTTAGAATCATCGTACCTGAATCCACTCACTTTGCTGCTACCGGTCTTATGACATTGATTTCATGGCTGAGGGATATTCCATCGTACGTAAGTACCACAATGTTTTGAACCATTTTTATATTTCCTGGGATATTTAGGGTGTACCCAAGTTGAGGTTCTTGTAGTCAGTGCAGCCCTAAATTTGGAGGTGGCTCTTTCTTATTGATTTTCAGTTTTCCCAAGGTATATTCCCTAGACAGGAAGTGGCCTTGGCTCTGTAGCTCTGTTGTTTACTTGTTTTAGGGAACACAATGCACTCCTCCAGTGAGGCAGTTGGCAATTTACA
Source organism: Mesoplodon densirostris (assembly GCF_025265405.1). Classification (NCBI taxonomy): domain Eukaryota; kingdom Metazoa; phylum Chordata; class Mammalia; order Artiodactyla; family Ziphiidae; genus Mesoplodon; species Mesoplodon densirostris. The sequence goes on along the minus strand of NW_026778195.1, from coordinate 5,872,773 downwards.
TCCCGCCCATCAGCATAACAAGGCTCCCTGTTCTCCAGGGCCTGTCTTGCCTTTCTGGTTTTTACACATTTTGTGGATGTCCCTTTTGACCGGTCGGAAGTGATACTTCTTTGTAGTGCAGATTTGCATTGCCCGATTGCTTGCTTGGCCAAAAAGGGCGTATGCGTTTTCTCCTGAATATATTCAGGAGAAAATGCATACGCCCTTTTTGGCCAAGTGCATCATTGTCCAAGTTGTGCCCCTCTTCCTGTGCTTTACAGGCGATTCCAAGGTACCTCTTGAAATCTGTTTCCTGCTATTTTGCCTCGCTTTCAAGTCCGCCTCGTTGAATTCCCTCAACAGATTTTTGGACGATAGTTGTCCTTTATCACTCTGCCAGTTTGTGAATTGCTGTGCCCCTGAGCTTCATTTCTCAACTCGTTTTTTGTGAGCTGAACGCAAGTCCAAAATTTTGGATCATGTCCTCTACTGGTTCCCGGTGGGTGGCTGAGACTTTGGTTAATTCTTCTTCCTGCCGGGAAATTAGAGTGACATGTGCCCTTCCAAATGCCTAACAGCTACTCTCTCAGGGGTTCTCCCTCGTCCCATCCATCCTCTGCCAAATTGGGAACCTGTGCAAACCAGGAGGTTAAAGGGCCTGTCTCTCCAAGTTGGGAGATTGATAGTAAGGCAGTTGGAAAGTCAAACTGGAGCACCAGGAGAGGGACTATTCGTTGAGTTTTAGAAACCTTTCGTATTCACAGTGTGTCCATTCTCTAGGTTTCCTGTACATGTTATAGCTGTAGTAATATTCCCTTGAACCTGGAGAGTTGGGACCCATGGAATGGGGGCCATGCATTATTGATTGAAAGGGTCTGCATTTGCTCACCCAATCTCACCAATCCTCTCAGTCCCAAGTGTCCAGCCTTATGCCACATCCAGCTGTCATTGTAGATAGGGTCTTTCCAGGTTTCCTCAGACACCCTGAAGGAATTGTAAAGAATTTCCCTGTTTTTTGGTTTTGCTTTTGAAATTCCTTTTTATAGTGGGTTTGAGCTGATTCTCGCTGCCATGTTTATGCCACTCTAGACACACTTGTTCTCCTTATGGAGTCATATCAATACATAGATTTTAAGATTCTTACTAGTCAGATATATTCCTCTGCGGGAAATATGGGGTTTTGAGTCTCTTTCACTGAGGAAGGTGTAGGTCTTGTCTATTCCAAAGTTGGTTTTTGGAACTGTCCCTGTGCTTATATCAAACTCTGGTTTTATGCATCACCCCACCTCTTCATCCCCTTTAGGCAGGCATAAGAGTGTTTTCTAAATGTGAGACTCTGTTCTCTTTCCTAACTCAGTTCACGTGTAGCCATGTTTACAGGATCTTCATAAGTGATATCTTATATTAAGTTTCTTTTTCTGTGTGACTTATTTCACTTAGAATCATCGTACCTGAATCCACTCACTTTGCTGCTACCGGTCTTATGACATTGATTTCATGGCTGAGGGATATTCCATCGTACGTAAGTACCACAATGTTTTGAACCATTTTTATATTTCCTGGGATATTTAGGGTGTACCCAAGTTGAGGTTCTTGTAGTCAGTGCAGCCCTAAATTTGGAGGTGGCTCTTTCTTATTGATTTTCAGTTTTCCCAAGGTATATTCCCTAGACAGGAAGTGGCCTTGGCTCTGTAGCTCTGTTGTTTACTTGTTTTAGGGAACACAATGCACTCCTCCAGTGAGGCAGTTGGCAATTTACATCCCGCCCATCAGCATAACAAGGCTCCCTGTTCTCCAGGGCCTGTCTTGCCTTTCTGGTTTTTACACATTTTGTGGATGTCCCTTTTGACCGGTGGGAAGTGATACTTCTTTGTAGTGCAGATTTGCATTGCCCGCTTGCTTGCTTGGCCAAAAAGGGCGTATGCGTTTTCTCCTGAATATATTCAGGAGAAAACGCATACGCCCTTTTTGGCCAAGTGCATCATTGTCCAAGTTGTGCCCCTCTTCCTGTGCTTTACAGGCGATTCCAAGGTACCTCTTGAAATCTGTTTCCTGCTATTTTGCCTCGCTTTCAAGTCCGCCTCGTTGACTTCCCTCAACAGATTTTTGGACGATAGTTGTCCTTTATCACTCTGCCAGTTTGTGAATTGCTGTGCCCCTGAGCTCCATTTCTCAACTCGTTTTTTGGGAGCTGAACGCAAGTCCAAAATTTTGGATCATGTCCTATACTGGTTCCCGGTGGGTGGCTGAGACTTTGGTTAATTCTTCTTCCTGCCGGGAAATTAGAGTGACATGTGCCCGTCCAAATGCCTAACAGCTACTCTCTCAGGGGCTCTCCCTCGTCCCATCCATCCTCTGCCAAATTGGGAACCTGTGCAAACCAGGAGGTTAAAGGGCCTGTCTCTCCAAGTTGGGAGATTGATAGTAAGGCAGTTGGAAAGTCAAACTGGAGCACCAGGAGAGGGACTATTCGTTGAGTTTTAGAAACATTTCATATTCACAGTGTGTCCATTCTCTAGGTTTCCTGTACATGTTATAGCTGTAGTAATATTCCCTTGAACCTGGAGAGTTGGGACCCATGGAATGGGGGCCATGCATTATTGCTTGAAAGGGTCTGCATTTGCTCACACTATCTCACCAATCCTCTCAGTCCCAAGTGTCCAGCCTTATGCCACATCCAGCTGTCATTGTAGATAGGGTCTTTCCAGGTTTCCTCAGACACCCTGAAGGAATTGTAAAGAATTTCCCTGTTTTTTGGTTTTGCTTTTGAAATTCCTTTTTATACTGAGTTTGAGCTGATTCTCGCTGCCATGTTTATGCCACTCTAGACACACTTGATTCCCTTATGGAGTCATATCAATACATAGGTTTTAAGATTCTTACTAGTCAGATATATTCCTCTGCGGGAAATATGGGGTTTTGAGTCTCTTTCACTGAGGAAGGTGTAGGTCTTGTCTATTCCAAAGTTGGTTTTTGGAACGGTCCCTGTGCTTATATCAAACTCTGGTTTTATGCATCTCCCCACCTCTCCATCCCCTTTAGGCAGGCATAAGAGTGTTTTCTAAATGTGAGACTCTGTTCTCTTTCCTAACTCAGTTCACGTGTAGCCATGTTTACAGGATCTTCATAAGTGATATCTTATGATAAGTTTCTTTTTCTGTGTGACTTATTTCACTTAGAATCATCGTACCTGAATCCACTCACTTTGCTGCTACTGGTCTTATGACATTGATTTCATGGCAGAGGAATATTCCATCGTACGTAAGTACCACAATGTTTTGAACCATTTTTATATTTCCTGGGATATTTAAGGTGTACCCAAGTTGAGGTTCTTGTAGTCAGTGCAGCCCTAAATTTGGAGGTGGCTCTTTCTTATTGATTTTCAGTTTTCCCAAGGTATATTCCCTAGACTGGAAGTGGCCTTGGCTCTGTAGCTCTGTTGTTTACTTGTTTTAGGGAACACAATGCACTCCTCCAGTGAGGCAGTTGGCAATTTACATCCCGCCCATCAGCATAACAAGGCTCCCTGTTCTCCAGGGCCTGTCTTGCCTTTCTGGTTTTTACACATTTTGTGGATGTCCCTTTTGACCGGTGGGATGTGATACTTCTTTGTAGTGCAGATTTGCATTGCCCGCTTGCTTGCTTGGCCAAAAAGGGCGTATGCGTTTTCTCCTGAATATATTCAGGAGAAAACGCATACGCCCTTTTTGGCCAAGTGCATCATTGTCCAAGTTGTGCCCCTCTTCCTGTGCTTTACAGGCGATTCCAAGGTACCTCTTGAAATCTGTTTCCTGCTATTTTGCCTCGCTTTCAAGTCCGCCTCGTTGACTTCCCTCAACAGATTTTTGGACGATAGTTGTCCTTTATCACTCTGCCAGATTGTGAATTGCTGTGCCCCTGAGCTTCATTTCTCAACTCGTTTTTTGTGAGCTGAACGCAAGTCCAAAATTTTGGATCATGTCCTCTACTGGTTCCCGGTGGGTGGCTGAGACTTTGGTTAATTCTTCTTCCTGCCGGGAAATTAGAGTGACATGTGCCCTTCCAAATGCCTAACAGCTACTCTCTCAGGGGTTCTCCCTCGTCCCATCCATCCTCTGCCAAATTGGGAACCTGTGCAAACCAGGAGGTTAAAGGGCCTGTCTCTCCAAGTTGGGAGATTGATAGTAAGGCAGTTGGAAAGTCAAACTGGAGCACCAGGAGAGGGACTATTCGTTGAGTTTTAGAAACCTTTCGTATTCACAGTGTGTCCATTCTCTAGGTTTCCTGTACATGTTATAGCTGTAGTAATATTCCCTTGAACCTGGAGAGTTGGGACCCATGGAATGGGGGCCATGCATTATTTATTGAAAGGGTCTGCATTTGCTCACCCAATCTCACCAATCCTCTCAGTCCCAAGTGTCCAGCCTTATGCCACATCCAGCTGTCATTGTAGATACGGTCTTTCCAGGTCTCCTCAGACACCCTGAAGGAATTGTAAAGAATTTCCCTGTTTTTTGGTTTTGCTTTTGAAATTCCTTTTTATAGTGGGTTTGAGCTGATTCTCGCTGCCATGTTTATGCCACTCTAGACACACTTGTTCTCCTTATGGAGTCATATCAATACATAGATTTTAAGATTCTTACTAGTCAGATATATTCCTCTGCGGGAAATATGGGGTTTTGAGTCTCTTTCACTGAGGAAGGTGTAGGTCTTGTCTATTCCAAAGTTGGTTTTTGGAACTGTCCCTGTGCTTATATCAAACTCTGGTTTTATGCATCACCCCACCTCTTCATCCCCTTTAGGCAGGCATAAGAGTGTTTTCTAAATGTGAGACTCTGTTCTCTTTCCTAACTCAGTTCACGTGTAGCCATGTTTACAGGATCTTCATAAGTGATATCTTATATTAAGTTTCTTTTTCTGTGTGACTTATTTCACTTAGAATCATCGTACCTGAATCCACTCACTTTGCTGCTACCGGTCTTATGACATTGATTTCATGGCTGAGGGATATTCCATCGTACGTAAGTACCACAATGTTTTGAACCATTTTTATATTTCCTGGGATATTTAGGGTGTACCCAAGTTGAGGTTCTTGTAGTCAGTGCAGCCCTAAATTTGGAGGTGGCTCTTTCTTATTGATTTTCAGTTTTCCCAAGGTATATTCCCTAGACAGGAAGTGGCCTTGGCTCTGTAGCTCTGTTGTTTACTTGTTTTAGGGAACACAATGCACTCCTCCAGTGAGGCAGTTGGCAATTTACATCCCGCCCATCAGCATAACAAGGCTCCCTGTTCTCCAGGGCCTGTCTTGCCTTTCTGGTTTTTACACATTTTGTGGATGTCCCTTTTGACCGGTCGGAAGTGATACTTCTTTGTAGTGCAGATTTGCATTGCCCGCTTGCTTGCTTGGCCAAAAAGGGCGTATGCGTTTTCTCCTGAATATATTCAGGAGAAAATGCATACGCCCTTTTTGGCCAGGTGCATCATTGTCCAAGTTGTGCCCCTCTTCCTGTGCTTTACAGGCGATTCCAAGGTACCTCTTGAAATCTGTTTCCTGCTATTTTGCCTCGCTTTCAAGTCCGCCTCGTTGAATTCCCTCAACAGATTTTTGGACGATAGTTGTCCTTTATCACTCTGCCAGTTTGTGAATTGCTGTGCCCCTGAGCTTCATTTCTCAACTCGTTTTTTGTGAGCTGAACGCAAGTCCAAAATTTTGGATCATGTCCTCTACTGGTTCCCGGTGGGTGGCTGAGACTTTGGTTAATTCTTCTTCCTGCCGGGAAATTAGAGTGACATGTGCCCTTCCAAATGCCTAACAGCTACTCTCTCAGGGGTTCTCCCTCGTCCCATCCATCCTCTGCCAAATTGGGAACCTGTGCAAACCAGGAGGTTAAAGGGCCTGTCTCTCCAAGTTGGGAGATTGATAGTAAGGCAGTTGGAAAGTCAAACTGGAGCACCAGGAGAGGGACTATTCATTGAGTTTTAGAAACCTTTCGTATTCACAGTGTGTCCATTCTCTAGGTTTCCTGTACATGTTATAGCTGTAGTAATATTCCCTTGAACCTGGAGAGTTGGGACCCATGGAATGGGGGCCATGCATTATTGATTGAAAGGGTCTGCATTTGCTCACCCAATCTCACCAATCCTCTCAGTCCCAAGTGTCCAGCCTTATGCCACATCCAGCTGTCATTGTAGATAGGGTCTTTCCAGGTTTCCTCAGACACCCTGAAGGAATTGTAAAGAATTTCCCTGTTTTTTGGTTTTGCTTTTGAAATTCCTTTTTATAGTGGGTTTGAGCTGATTCTCGCTGCCATGTTTATGCCACTCTAGACACACTTGTTCTCCTTATGGAGTCATATCAATACATAGATTTTAAGATTCTTACTAGTCAGATATATTCCTCTGCGGGAAATATGGGGTTTTGAGTCTCTTTCACTGAGGAAGGTGTAGGTCTTGTCTATTCCAAAGTTGGTTTTTGGAACTGTCCCTGTGCTTATATCAAACTCTGGTTTTATGCATCACCCCACCTCTTCATCCCCTTTAGGCAGGCATAAGAGTGTTTTCTAAATGTGAGACTCTGTTCTCTTTCCTAACTCAGTTCACGTGTAGCCATGTTTACAGGATCTTCATAAGTGATATCTTATATTAAGTTTCTTTTTCTGTGTGACTTATTTCACTTAGAATCATCATACCTGAATCCACTCACTTTGCTGCTACCGGTCTTATGACATTGATTTCATGGCTGAGGGATATTCCATCGTACGTAAGTACCACAATGTTTTGAACCATTTTTATATTTCCTGGGATATTTAAGGTGTACCCAAGTTGAGGTTCTTGTAGTCAGTGCAGCCCTAAATTTGGAGGTGGCTCTTTCTTATTGATTTTCAGTTTTCCCAAGGTATATTCCCTAGACTGGAAGTGGCCTTGGCTCTGTAGCTCTGTTGTTTACTTGTTTTAGGGAACACAATGCACTCCTCCAGTGAGGCAGTTGGCAATTTACATCCCGCCCATCAGCATAACAAGGCTCCCTGTTCTCCAGGGCCTGTCTTGCCTTTCTGGTTTTTACACATTTTGTGGATGTCCCTTTTGACCGGTGGGAAGTGATACTTCTTTGTAGTGCAGATTTGCATTGCCCGCTTGCTTGCTTGGCCAAAAAGGGCGTATGCGTTTTCTCCTGAATATATTCAGGAGAAAACGCATACGCCCTTTTTGGCCAAGTGCATCATTGTCCAAGTTGTGCCCCTCTTCCTGTGCTTTACAGGCGATTCCAAGGTACCTCTTGAAATCTGTTTCCTGCTATTTTGCCTCGCTTTCAAGTCCGCCTCGTTGACTTCCCTCAACAGATTTTTGGACGATAGTTGTTCTTTATCACTCTGCCAGTTTGTGAATTGCTGTGCCCCTGAGCTTCATTTCTCAACTCGTTTTTTGGGAGCTGAACGCAAGTCCAAAATTTTGGATCATGTCCTCTACTGGTTCCCGGTGGGTGGCTGAGACTTTGGTTAATTCTTCTTCCTGCCGGGAAATTAGAGTGACATGTGCCCTTCCAAATGCCTAACAGCTACTCTCTCATGGGTTCTCCCTCGTGCCATCCATCCTCTGCCAAATTGGGAACCTGTGCAAACCAGGAGGTTAAAGGGCCTGTCTCTCCAAGTTGGGAGATTGATAGTAAGGCAGTTGGAAAGTCAAACTGGAGCACCAGGAGAGGGACTATTCGTTGAGTTTTAGAAACCTTTCGTATTCACAGTGTGTCCATTCTCTAGGTTTCCTGTACATGTTATAGCTGTAGTAATATTCCCTTCAACCTGGAGACTTGGGACCCATGGAATGGGGGCCATGCATTATTGCTTGAAAGGGTCTGCATTTGCTCACCCAATCTCACCAATCCTCTCAGTCCCAAGTGTCCAGCCTTATGCCACATCCAGCTGTCATTGTAGATAGGGTCTTTCCAGGTTTCCTCAGACACCCTGAAGGAATTGTAAAGAATTTCCCTGTTTTTTGGTTTTGCTTTTGAAATTCCTTTTTATAGTGAGTTTGAGCTGATTCTCGCTGCCATGTTTATGCCACTCTAGACACACTTGTTTGCCTTATGGAGTCATATCAATACATAGGTTTTAAGATTCTTACTAGTCAGATATATTCCTCTGTGGGAAATATGGGGTTTTGAGTCTCTTTCACTGAGGCAGGTGTAGGTCTTGTCTATTCCAAAGTTGGTTTTTGGAACGGTCCCTGTGCTTATAACAAACTCTGGTTTTATGCATCACCTCACCTCTCCATCCCCTTAATGCAGGCATAAGTGTGTTTTCTAAATGTGAGACTCTGTTCTCTTTCCTAACTCAGTTCACGTGTAGCCATGTTTACAGGATCTTCATAAGTGATATCTTATGATAAGTTTCTTTTTCTGTGTGACTTATTTCACTTAGAATCATCGTACCTGAATCCACTCACTTTGCTGCTACTGGTCTTATGACATTGATGTCATGGCTGAGGAATATTCCATCGTACGTAAGTACCACAATGTTTTGAACCATTTTTATATTTCCTGGGATATTTAAGGTGTACCCAAGTTGAGGTTCTTGTAGTCAGTGCAGCCCTAAATTTGGAGGTGGCTCTTTCTTATTGATTTTCAGTTTTCCCAAGGTATATTCCCTAGACTGGAAGTGGCTTTGGCTCTGTAGCTCTGTTGTTTACTTGTTTTAGGTAACACAATGCACTCCTCCAGTGAGGCAGTTGGCAATTTACATCCCGCACATCAGCATAACAAGGCTCCCTGTTCTCCAGGGCCTGTCTTGCCTTTCTGGTTTTTACACATTTTGTGGATGTCCCTTTTGACCGGTGGGAAGTGATACTTCTTTGTAGTGCAGATTTGCATTGCCTGCTTGCTTGCTTGGCCAAAAAGGGCGTATGCGTTTTCTCCTGAATATATTCAGGAGAAAACGCATACGCCCTTTTTGGCCAAGTGCATCATTGTCCAAGTTGTGCCCCTCTTCCTGTGCTTTACAGGCGATTCCAAGGTACCTCTTGAAATCTGTTTCCTGCTATTTTGCCTCGCATTCAAGTCCGCCTCGTTGACTTCCCTCAACAGATTTTTGGACGATAGTTGTCCTTTATCACTCTGCCAGTTTGTGAATTGCTGTGCCCCTGAGCTTCATTTCTCAACTCGTTTTTTGTGAGCTGAACGCAAGTCCAAAATTTTGGATCATGTCCTATACTGGTTCCCGGTGGGTGGCTGAGACTTTGGTTAATTCTTCTTCCTGCCGGGAAATTAGAGTGACATATGCTCTTCCAAATGCCTAACAGCTACTCTCTCAGGGGCTCTCCCTCGTCCCATCCATCCTCTGCCAAATTGGGAACCTGTGCAAACCAGGAGGTTAAAGGGCCTGTCTCTCCAAGTTGGGAGATTGATAGTAAGGCAGTTGGAAAGTCAAACTGGAGCACCAGGAGAGGGACTATTCGTTGAGTTTTAGAAACCTTTCGTATTCACAGTGTGTCCATTCTCTAGGTTTCCTGTACATGTTATAGCTGTAGTAATATTCCCTTGAACCTGGAGAGTTGGGACCCATGGAATGGGGGCCATGCATTATTGCTTGAAAGGGTCTGCATTTGCTCACCCAATCTCACCAATCCTCTCAGTCCCAAGTGTCCAGCCTTATGCCACATCCAGCTGTCATTGTAGATAGGGTCTTTCCAGGTTTCCTCAGACACCCTGAAGGAAGTGTAAAGAATTTCCCTGTTTTTTGGTTTTGCTTTTGAAATTCCTTTTTATAGTGGGTTTGAGCTGATTCTCGCTGCCATGTTTATGCCACTCTAGACACACTTGTTCTCCTTATGGAGTCATATCAATACATAGATTTTAAGATTCTTACTAGTCAGATATATTCCTCTGTGGGAAATATGGGGTTTTGAGTCTCTTTCACTGAGGAAGGTGTAGGTCTTGTCTATTCCAAAGTTGGTTTTTGGAACGGTCCCTGTGCTTATATCAAACTCTGGTTTTATGCATCACCCCACCTCTCCATCCTCTTTAGGCAGGCATAAGAGTGTTTTCTAAATGTGAGACTCTGTTCTCTTTCCTAACTCAGTTCACGTGTAGCCATGTTTACAGGATCTTCATAAGTGATATCTTATGATAAGTTTCTTTTTCTGTGTGACTTATTTCACTTTGAATCATCGTACCTGAATCCACTCACTTTGCTGCTACTGGTCTTATGACATTGATTTCATGGCTGAGGGATATTCCATCGTACGTAAGTACCACAATGTTTTGAACCATTTTTATATTTCCTGGGATATTTAAGGTGTACCCAAGTTGAGGTTCTTATAGTCAGTGCAGCCCTAAATTTGGAGGTGGCTCTTTCTTATTGATTTTCAGTTTTCCCAAGGTATATTCCCTAGACAGGAAGTGGCCTTGGCTCTGTAGCTCTGTTGTTTACTTGTTTTAGGGAACACAATGCACTCCTCCAGTGAGGCAGTTGGGAATTTACATCCCGCCCATCAGCATAACAAGGCTCCCTGTTCTCCAGGGCCTGTCTTGCCTTTCTGGTTTTTACACATTTTGTGGATGTCCCTTTTGACCGGTGGGAAGTGATACTTCTTTGTAGTGCAGATTTGCATTGCCCGCTTGCTTGCTTGGCCAAAAAGGGCGTATGCGTTTTCTCCTGAATATATTCAGGAGAAAACACATACGCCCTTTTTGGCCAAGTGCATCATTGTCCAAGTTGTGCCCCTCTTCCTGTGCTTTACAGGCGATTCCAAGGTACCTCTTGAAATCTGTTTCCTGCTATTTTGCCTCACTTTCAAGTCCGCCTCGTTGACTTCCCTCAACAGATTTTTGGACGATAGTTGTCCTTTATCACTCTGCCAGTTTGTGAATTGCTGTGCCCCTGAGCTCCATTTCTCAACTCGTTTTTTGGGAGCTGAACGCCAGTCCAAAATTTTGGATCATGTCCTATACTGGTTCCCGGTGGGTGGCTGAGACTTTGGTTAATTCTTCTTCCTGCCGGGAAATTAGAGTGACATGTGCCCGTCCAAATGCCTAACAGCTACTCTCTCATGGGTTCTCCCTCGTCCCTTCCATCCTCTGCCAAATTGGGAACCTGTGCAAACCAGGAGGTTAAAGGGCCTGTCTCTCCAAGTTGGGAGATTGATAGTAAGGCAGTTGGAAAGTCAAACTGGAGCACCAGGAGAGGGACTATTCGTTGAGTTTTAGAAACCTTTCGTATTCACAGTGTGTCCATTCTCTAGGTTTCCTGTACATGTTATAGCTGTAGTAATATTCCCTTCAACCTGGAGAGTTGGGACCCATGGAATGGGGGCCATGCATTATTGCTTGAAAGGGTCTGCATTTGCTCACCCAATCTCACCAATCCTCTCAGTCCCAAGTGTCCAGCCTTATGCCACATCCAGCTGTCATTGTAGATAGGGTCTTTCCAGGTTTCCTCAGACACCCTGAAGGAATTGTAAAGAATTTCCCTGTTTTTTGGTTTTCCTTTTGAAATTCCTTTTTATAGTGAGTTTGAGCTGATTCTCGCTGCCATGTTTATGCCACTCTAGACACACTTGTTTGCCTTATGGAGTCATATCAATACATAGGTTTTAACATTCTTACTAGTCAGATATATTCCTCTGCGGGAAATATGGGGTTTTGAGTCTCTTTCACTGAGGAAGGTGTAGGTCTTGTCTATTCCAAAGTTGGTTTTTGGAACGGTCCCTGTGCTTATATCAAACTCTGGTTTTATGCATCACCCCACCTCTCCATCCCCTTAATGCAGGCATAAGAGTGTTTTCTAAATGTGAGACTCTGTTCTCTTTCCTAACTCAGTTCACGTGTAGCCATGTTTACAGGATCTTCATAAGTGATATCTTATGATAAGTTTCTTTTTCTGTGTGACTTATTTCACTTAGAATCATCGTACCTGAATCCACTCACTTTGCTGCTACTGGTCTTATGACATTGATTTCATGGCTGATGAATATTCCATCGTACGTAAGTACCACAATGTTTTGAACCATTTTTATATTTCCTGGGATATTTAAGGTGTACCCAAGTTGAGGTTCTTGTAGTCAGTGCAGCCCTAAATTTGGAGGTGGCTCTTTCTTATTGATTTTCAGTTTTCCCAAGGTATATTCCCTAGACTGGAAGTGGCTTTGGCTCCGTAGCTCTGTTGTTTACTTGTTTTAGGGAACACAATGCACTCCTCCAGTGAGGCAGTTGGCAATTTACATCCCGCCCATCAGCATAACAAGGCTCCCTGTTCTCCAGGGCCTGTCTTGCCTTTCTGGTTTTTACACATTTTGTGGATGTCCCTTTTGACCGGTGGGAAGTGATACTTCTTTGTAGTGCAGATTTGCATTGCCCGCTTGCTTGCTTGGCCAAAAAGGGCGTATGCGTTTTCTCCTGAATATATTCAGGAGAAAACGCATACGCCCTTTTTGGCCAAGTGCATCATTGTCCAAGTTGTGCCCCTCTTCCTGTGCTTTACAGGCGATTCCAAGGTACCTCTTGAAATCTGTTTCCTGCTATTTTGCCTCACTTTCAAGTCCGCCTCGTTGACTTCCCTCAAGAGATTTTTGGACGATAGTTGTCCTTTATCACTCTGCCAGTTTGTGAATTGCTGTGCCCCTGAGCTCCATTTCTCAACTCGTTTTTTGGGAGCTGAACGCCAGTCCAAAATTTTGGATCATGTCCTATACTGGTTCCCGGTGGGTGGCTGAGACTTTGGTTAATTCTTCTTCCTGCCGGGAAATTAGAGTGACATGTGCCCGTCCAAATGCCTAACAGCTACTCTCTCATGGGTTCTCCCTCGTCCCTTCCATCCTCTGCCAAATTGGGAACCTGTGCAAACCAGGAGGTTAAAGGGCCTGTCTCTCCAAGTTGGGAGATTGATAGTAAGGCAGTTGGAAAGTCAAACTGGAGCACCAGGAGAGGGACTATTCGTTGAGTTTTAGAAACCTTTCGTATTCACAGTGTGTACATTCTCTAGGTTTCCTGTACATGTTATAGCTGTAGTAATATTCCCTTCAACCTGGAGAGTTGGGACCCATGGAATGGGGGCCATGCATTATTGCTTGAAAGGGTCTGCATTTGCTCACCCAATCTCACCAATCCTCTCAGTCCCAAGTGTCCAGCCTTATGCCACATCCAGCTGTCATTGTAGATAGGGTCTTTCCAGGTTTCCTCAGACACCCTGAAGGAATTGTAAAGAATTTCCCTGTTTTTTGGTTTTGCTTTTGAAATTCCTTTTTATAGTGAGTTTGAGCTGATTCTCGCTGCCATGTTTATGCCACTCTAGACACACTTGTTTGCCTTATGGAGTCATATCAATACATAGGTTTTAAGATTCTTACTAGTCAGATATATTCCTCTGCGGGAAATATGGGGTTTTGAGTCTCTTTCACTGAGGAAGGTGTAGGTCTTGTCTATTCCAAAGTTGGTTTTTGGAACGGTCCCTGTGCTTATATCAAACTCTGGTTTTATGCATCACCCCACCTCTCCATCCCCTTAATGCAGGCATAAGAGTGTTTTCTAAATGTGAGACTCTGTTCTCTTTCCTAACTCAGTTCACGTGTAGCCATGTTTACAGGATCTTCATAAGTGATATCTTATGATAAGTTTCTTTTTCTGTGTGACTTATTTCACTTAGAATCATCGTACATGAATCCACTCACTTTGCTGCTACTGGTCTTATGACATTGATTTCATGGCTGAGGGATATTCCATCGTACGTAAGTACCACAATGTTTTGAACCATTTTTATATTTCCTGGGATATTTAAGGTGTACCCAAGTTGAGGTTCTTGTAGTCAGTGCAGCCCTAAATTTGGAGGTGGGTCTTTCTTATTGATTTTCAGTTTTCCCAAGGTATATTCCCTAGACTGGAAGTGGCCTTGGCTCTGTAGCTCTGTTGTTTACTTGTTTTAGGGAACACAATGCACTCCTCCAGTGAGGCAGTTGTCAATTTACATACCGCCCATCAGCATAACAAGGCTCCCTGTTCTCCAGGGCCTGTCTTGCCTTTCTGGTTTTTACACATTTTGTGGATGTCCCTTTTGACTGGTGGGAAGTGATACTTCTTTGTAGTGCAGATTTGCATTGCCCGCTTCCTTGCTTGGCCAAAAAGGGCGTATGCGTTTTCTCCTGAATATATTCAGGAGAAAACGCTTACGCCCTTTTTGGCCAAGTGCATCATTGTCCAAGTTGTGCCCCTCTTCCTGTGCTTTACAGGCGATTCCAAGGTACCTCTTGAAATCTGTTTCCTGCTATTTTGCCTCGCTTTCAAGTCCGCCTCGTTGACTTCCCTCAACAGATTTTTGGACGATAGTTGTCCTTTATCACTCTGCCAGTTTGTGAATTGCTGTGCCCCTGAGCTCTATTTCTCAACTCGTTTTTTGTGAGCTGAACGCAAGTCCAAAATTTTGGATCATGTCCTATACTGGTTCCCGGTGGGTGGCTGAGACTTTGGTTAATTCTTCTTCCTGCCGGGAAATTAGAGTGACATGTGCCCTTCCAAATGCCTAACAGCTACTCTCTCAGGGGCTCTCCCTCGTCCCATCCATCCTCTGCCAATTTGGGAACCTGTGCAAACCAGGAGGTTAAAGGGCCTGTCTCTCCAAGTTGGGAGATTGATAGTAAGGCAGTTGGAAAGTCAAACTGGAGCACCAGGAGAGGGACTATTCGTTGAGTTTTAGAAACCTTTCGTATTCACAGTGTGTCCATTCTCTAGGTTTCCTGTACATGTTATAGCTGTAGTAATATTCCCTTGAACCTGGAGAGTTGGGACCCATGGAATGGGGGCCATGCATTATTGCTTGAAAGGGTCTGCATTTGCTCACCCAATCTCACCAATCCTCTCAGTCCCAAGTGTCCAGCCTTATGCCACATCCAGCTGTCATTGTAGATAGGGTCTTTCCAGGTTTCCTCAGACACCCTGAAAGAAGTGTAAAGAATTTCCCTCTTTTTTGGTTTTGCTTTTGAAATTCCTTTTTATTGTGGGTTTGAGCTGATTCTCGCTGCCATGTTTATGCCACTTTAGACACACTTGATTCCCTTATGGAGACATATCAATACATAGGTTTTAAGATTCTTACTAGTCAGATATATTCCTCTGTGGGAAATATGGGGTTTTGAGTCTCTTTCACTGAGGAAGGTGTAGGTCTTGTCTATTCCAAAGTTGGTTTTTGGAACGGTCCCTGTGCTTATATCAAACTCTGGTTTTATGCATCACCCCACCTCTCCATCCTCTTTAGGCAGGCATAAGAGTGTTTTCTAAATGTGAGACTCTGTTCTCTTTCCTAACTCAGTTCACGTGTAGCCATGTTTACAGGATCTTCATAAGTGATATCTTATGATAAGTTTCTTTTTCTGTGTGACTTATTTCACTTAGAATCATCGTACCTGAATCCTCTCACTTTGCTGCTACTGGTCTTATGACATTGATTTCATGGCTGAGGGATATTCCATCGTACGTAAGTACCACAATGTTTTGAACCATTTTTATATTTCCTGGGATATTTAAGGTGTACCCAAGTTGAGGTTCTTATAGTCAGTGCAGCCCTAAATTTGGAGGTGGCTCTTTCTTATTGATTTTCAGTTTTCCCAAGGTATATTCCCTAGACAGGAAGTGGCCTTGGCTCTGTAGCTCTGTTGTTTACTTGTTTTAGGGAACACAATGCACTCCTCCAGTGAGGCAGTTGGCAATTTACATCCCGCCCATCAGCATAACAAGGCTCCCTGTTCTCCAGGGCCTGTCTTGCCTTTCTGGTTTTTACACATTTTGTGGATGTCCCTTTTGACCGGTGGGAAGTGATACTTCTTTGTAGTGCAGATTTGCATTGCCCGCTTGCTTGCTTGGCCAAAAAGGGCGTATGCGTTTTCTCCTGAATATATTCAGGAGAAAACACATACGCCCTTTTTGGCCAAGTGCATCATTGTCCAAGTTGTGCCCCTCTTCCTGTGCTTTACAGGCGATTCCAAGGTACCTCTTGAAATCTGTTTCCTGCTATTTTGCCTCACTTTCAAGTCCGCCTCGTTGACTTCCCTCAACAGATTTTTGGACGATAGTTGTCCTTTATCACTCTGCCAGTTTGTGAATTGCTGTGCCCCTGAGCTCCATTTCTCAACTCGTTTTTTGGGAGCTGAACGCCAGTCCAAAATTTTGGATCATGTCCTATACTGGTTCCCGGTGGGTGGCTGAGACTTTGGTTAATTCTTCTTCCTGCCGGGAAATTAGAGTGACATGTGCCCTTCCAAATGCCTAACAGCTACTCTCTCAGGGGCTCTCCCTCGTCCCATCCATCCTCTGCCAAATTGGGAACCTGTGCAAACCAGGAGGTTAAAGGGCCTGTCTCTCCAAGTTGGGAGATTGATAGTAAGGCAGTTGGAAAGTCAAACTGGAGCACCAGGAGAGGGACTATTCGTTGAGTTTTAGAAACCTTTCTTATTCACAGTGTGTCCATTCTCTAGGTTTCCTGTACATGTTATAGCTGTAGTAATATTCCCTTCAACCTGGAGAGTTGGGACCCATGGAATGGGGGCCATGCATTATTGCTTGAAAGGGTCTGCATTTGCTCAACCAATCTCACCAATCCTCTCAGTCCCAAGTGTCCAGCCTTATGCCACATCCAGCTGTCATTGTAGATAGGGTCTTTCCAGGTTTCCTCAGACACCCTGAAGGAATTGTAAAGAATTTCCCTGTTTTTTGGTTTTGCTTTTGAAATTCCTTTTTATAGTGAGTTTGAGCTGATTCTCGCTGCCATGTTTATGCCACTCTAGACACACTTGTTTGCCTTATGGAGTCATATCAATACATAGGTTTTAAGATTCTTACTAGTCAGATATATTCCTCTGCGGGAAATATGGGGTTTTGAGTCTCTTTCACTGAGGAAGGTGTAGGTCTTGTCTATTCCAAAGTTGGTTTTTGGAACGGTCCCTGTGCTTATATCAAACTCTGGTTTTATGCATCACCCCACCTCTCCATCCCCTTAATGCAGGCATAAGAGTGTTTTCTAAATGTGAGACTCTGTTCTCTTTCCTAACTCAGTTCACGTGTAGCCATGTTTACAGGATCTTCATAAGTGATATCTTATGATAAGTTTCTTTTTCTGTGTGACTTATTTCACTTAGAATCATCGTACCTGAATCCACTCACTTTGCTGCTACTGGTCTTATGACATTGATTTCATGGCTGAGGGATATTCCATCGTACGTAAGTACCACAATGTTTTGAACCATTTTTATATTTCCTGGGATATTTAAGGTGTACCCAAGTTGAGGTTCTTGTAGTCAGTGCAGCCCTAAATTTGGAGGTGGGTCTTTCTTATTGATTTTCAGTTTTCCCAAGGTATATTCCCTAGACTGGAAGTGGCCTTGGCTCTGTAGCTCTGTTGTTTACTTGTTTTAGGGAACACAATGCACTCCTCCAGTGAGGCAGTTGGCAATTTACATCCCGCCCATCAGCATAACAAGGCTCCCTGTTCTCCAGGGCCTGTCTTGCCTTTCTGGTTTTTACACATTTTGTGGATGTCCCTTTTGACTGGTGGGAAGTGATACTTCTTTGTAGTGCAGATTTGCATTGCCCGCTTGCTTGCTTGGCCAAAAAGGGCGTATGCGTTTTCTCCTGAATATATTCAGGAGAAAACGCATACGCCCTTTTTCGCCAAGTGCATCATTGTCCAAGTTGTGCCCCTCTTCCTGTGCTTTACAGGTGATTCCAAGGTACCTCTTGAAATCTGTTTCCTGCTATTTTGCCTCGCTTTCAAGTCCGCCTCGTTGACTTCCCTCAACAGATTTTTGGACGATAGTTGTCCTTTATCACTCTGCCAGTTTGTGAATTGCTGTGCCCCTGAGCTCCATTTCTCAACTCGTTCTTTGTGAGCTGAACGCAAGTCCAAAATTTTGGATCATGTCCTATACTGGTTCCCGGTGGGTGGCTGAGACTTTGGTTAATTCTTCTTCCTGCCGGGAAATTAGAGTGACATGTGCCCGTCCAAATGCCTAACAGCTACTCTCTCATGGGTTCTCCCTCGTCCCTTCCATCCTCTGCCAAATTGGGAACCTGTGCAAACCAGGAGGTTAAAGGGCCTGTCTCTCCAAGTTGGGAGATTGATAGTAAGGCAGTTGGAAAGTCAAACTGGAGCACCAGGAGAGGGACTATTCGTTGAGTTTTAGAAACCTTTCGTATTCACAGTGTGTCCATTCTCTAGGTTTCCTGTACATGTTATAGCTGTAGTAATATTCCCTTCAACCTGGAGAGTTGGGACCCATGGAATGGGGGCCATGCATTATTGCTTGAAAGGGTCTGCATTTGCTCACCCAATCTCACCAATCCTCTCAGTCCCAAGTGTCCAGCCTTATGCCACATCCAGCTGTCATTGTAGATAGGGTCTTTCCAGGTTTCCTCAGACACCCTGAAGGAATTGTAAAGAATTTCCCTGTTTTTTGGTTTTCCTTTTGAAATTCCTTTTTATAGTGAGTTTGAGCTGATTCTCGCTGCCATGTTTATGCCACTCTAGACACACTTGTTTGCCTTATGGAGTCATATCAATACATAGGTTTTAACATTCTTACTAGTCAGATATATTCCTCTGCGGGAAATATGGGGTTTTGAGTCTCTTTCACTGAGGAAGGTGTAGGTCTTGTCTATTCCAAAGTTGGTTTTTGGAACGGTCCCTGTGCTTATATCAAACTCTGGTTTTATGCATCACCCCACCTCTCCATCCCCTTAATGCAGGCATAAGAGTGTTTTCTAAATGTGAGACTCTGTTCTCTTTCCTAACTCAGTTCACGTGTAGCCATGTTTACAGGATCTTCATAAGTGATATCTTATGATAAGTTTCTTTTTCTGTGTGACTTATTTCACTTAGAATCATCGTACCTGAATCCACTCACTTTGCTGCTACTGGTCTTATGACATTGATTTCATGGCTGATGAATATTCCATCGTACGTAAGTACCACAATGTTTTGAACCATTTTTATATTTCCTGGGATATTTAAGGTGTACCCAAGTTGAGGTTCTTGTAGTCAGTGCAGCCCTAAATTTGGAGGTGGCTCTTTCTTATTGATTTTCAGTTTTCCCAAGGTATATTCCCTAGACTGGAAGTGGCTTTGGCTCCGTAGCTCTGTTGTTTACTTGTTTTAGGGAACACAATGCACTCCTCCAGTGAGGCAGTTGGCAATTTACATCCCGCCCATCAGCATAACAAGGCTCCCTGTTCTCCAGGGCCTGTCTTGCCTTTCTGGTTTTTACACATTTTGTGGATGTCCCTTTTGACCGGTGGGAAGTGATACTTCTTTGTAGTGCAGATTTGCATTGCCCGCTTGCTTGCTTGGCCAAAAAGGGCGTATGCGTTTTCTCCTGAATATATTCAGGAGAAAACGCATACGCCCTTTTTGGCCAAGTGCATCATTGTCCAAGTTGTGCCCCTCTTCCTGTGCTTTACAGGCGATTCCAAGGTACCTCTTGAAATCTGTTTCCTGCTATTTTGCCTCACTTTCAAGTCCGCCTCGTTGACTTCCCTCAAGAGATTTTTGGACGATAGTTGTCCTTTATCACTCTGCCAGTTTGTGAATTGCTGTGCCCCTGAGCTCCATTTCTCAACTCGTTTTTTGGGAGCTGAACGCCAGTCCAAAATTTTGGATCATGTCCTATACTGGTTCCCGGTGGGTGGCTGAGACTTTGGTTAATTCTTCTTCCTGCCGGGAAATTAGAGTGACATGTGCCCGTCCAAATGCCTAACAGCTACTCTCTCATGGGTTCTCCCTCGTCCCTTCCATCCTCTGCCAAATTGGGAACCTGTGCAAACCAGGAGGTTAAAGGGCCTGTCTCTCCAAGTTGGGAGATTGATAGTAAGGCAGTTGGAAAGTCAAACTGGAGCACCAGGAGAGGGACTATTCGTTGAGTTTTAGAAACCTTTCGTATTCACAGTGTGTACATTCTCTAGGTTTCCTGTACATGTTATAGCTGTAGTAATATTCCCTTCAACCTGGAGAGTTGGGACCCATGGAATGGGGGCCATGCATTATTGCTTGAAAGGGTCTGCATTTGCTCACCCAATCTCACCAATCCTCTCAGTCCCAAGTGTCCAGCCTTATGCCACATCCAGCTGTCATTGTAGATAGGGTCTTTCCAGGTTTCCTCAGACACCCTGAAGGAATTGTAAAGAATTTCCCTGTTTTTTGGTTTTGCTTTTGAAATTCCTTTTTATAGTGAGTTTGAGCTGATTCTCGCTGCCATGTTTATGCCACTCTAGACACACTTGTTTGCCTTATGGAGTCATATCAATACATAGGTTTTAAGATTCTTACTAGTCAGATATATTCCTCTGCGGGAAATATGGGGTTTTGAGTCTCTTTCACTGAGGAAGGTGTAGGTCTTGTCTATTCCAAAGTTGGTTTTTGGAACGGTCCCTGTGCTTATATCAAACTCTGGTTTTATGCATCACCCCACCTCTCCATCCCCTTAATGCAGGCATAAGAGTGTTTTCTAAATGTGAGACTCTGTTCTCTTTCCTAACTCAGTTCACGTGTAGCCATGTTTACAGGATCTTCATAAGTGATATCTTATGATAAGTTTCTTTTTCTGTGTGACTTATTTCACTTAGAATCATCGTACCTGAATCCACTCACTTTGCTGCTACTGGTCTTATGACATTGATTTCATGGCTGAGGGATATTCCATCGTACGTAAGTACCACAATGTTTTGAACCATTTTTATATTTCCTGGGATATTTAAGGTGTACCCAAGTTGAGGTTCTTGTAGTCAGTGCAGCCCTAAATTTGGAGGTGGGTCTTTCTTATTGATTTTCAGTTTTCCCAAGGTATATTCCCTAGACTGGAAGTGGCCTTGGCTCTGTAGCTCTGTTGTTTACTTGTTTTAGGGAACACAATGCACTCCTCCAGTGAGGCAGTTGTCAATTTACATACCGCCCATCAGCATAACAAGGCTCCCTGTTCTCCAGGGCCTGTCTTGCCTTTCTGGTTTTTACACATTTTGTGGATGTCCCTTTTGACTGGTGGGAAGTGATACTTCTTTGTAGTGCAGATTTGCATTGCCCGCTTCCTTGCTTGGCCAAAAAGGGCGTATGCGTTTTCTCCTGAATATATTCAGGAGAAAACGCTTACGCCCTTTTTGGCCAAGTGCATCATTGTCCAAGTTGTGCCCCTCTTCCTGTGCTTTACAGGCGATTCCAAGGTACCTCTTGAAATCTGTTTCCTGCTATTTTGCCTCGCTTTCAAGTCCGCCTCGTTGACTTCCCTCAACAGATTTTTGGACGATAGTTGTCCTTTATCACTCTGCCAGTTTGTGAATTGCTGTGCCCCTGAGCTCTATTTCTCAACTCGTTTTTTGTGAGCTGAACGCAAGTCCAAAATTTTGGATCATGTCCTATACTGGTTCCCGGTGGGTGGCTGAGACTTTGGTTAATTCTTCTTCCTGCCGGGAAATTAGAGTGACATGTGCCCTTCCAAATGCCTAACAGCTACTCTCTCAGGGGCTCTCCCTCGTCCCATCCATCCTCTGCCAATTTGGGAACCTGTGCAAACCAGGAGGTTAAAGGGCCTGTCTCTCCAAGTTGGGAGATTGATAGTAAGGCAGTTGGAAAGTCAAACTGGAGCACCAGGAGAGGGACTATTCGTTGAGTTTTAGAAACCTTTCGTATTCACAGTGTGTCCATTCTCTAGGTTTCCTGTACATGTTATAGCTGTAGTAATATTCCCTTGAACCTGGAGAGTTGGGACCCATGGAATGGGGGCCATGCATTATTGCTTGAAAGGGTCTGCATTTGCTCACCCAATCTCACCAATCCTCTCAGTCCCAAGTGTCCAGCCTTATGCCACATCCAGCTGTCATTGTAGATAGGGTCTTTCCAGGTTTCCTCAGACACCCTGAAGGAATTGTAAAGAATTTCCCTGTTTTTTGGTTTTCCTTTTGAAATTCCTTTTTATAGTGAGTTTGAGCTGATTCTCGCTGCCATGTTTATGCCACTCTAGACACACTTGTTTGCCTTATGGAGTCATATCAATACATAGGTTTTAACATTCTTACTAGTCAGATATATTCCTCTGCGGGAAATATGGGGTTTTGAGTCTCTTTCACTGAGGAAGGTGTAGGTCTTGTCTATTCCAAAGTTGGTTTTTGGAACGGTCCCTGTGCTTATATCAAACTCTGGTTTTATGCATCACCCCACCTCTCCATCCCCTTAATGCAGGCATAAGAGTGTTTTCTAAATGTGAGACTCTGTTCTCTTTCCTAACTCAGTTCACGTGTAGCCATGTTTACAGGATCTTCATAAGTGATATCTTATGATAAGTTTCTTTTTCTGTGTGACTTATTTCACTTAGAATCATCGTACCTGAATCCACTCACTTTGCTGCTACTGGTCTTATGACATTGATTTCATGGCTGATGAATATTCCATCGTACGTAAGTACCACAATGTTTTGAACCATTTTTATATTTCCTGGGATATTTAAGGTGTACCCAAGTTGAGGTTCTTGTAGTCAGTGCAGCCCTAAATTTGGAGGTGGCTCTTTCTTATTGATTTTCAGTTTTCCCAAGGTATATTCCCTAGACTGGAAGTGGCTTTGGCTCCGTAGCTCTGTTGTTTACTTGTTTTAGGGAACACAATGCACTCCTCCAGTGAGGCAGTTGGCAATTTACATCCCGCCCATCAGCATAACAAGGCTCCCTGTTCTCCAGGGCCTGTCTTGCCTTTCTGGTTTTTACACATTTTGTGGATGTCCCTTTTGACCGGTGGGAAGTGATACTTCTTTGTAGTGCAGATTTGCATTGCCCGCTTGCTTGCTTGGCCAAAAAGGGCGTATGCGTTTTCTCCTGAATATATTCAGGAGAAAACGCATACGCCCTTTTTGGCCAAGTGCATCATTGTCCAAGTTGTGCCCCTCTTCCTGTGCTTTACAGGCGATTCCAAGGTACCTCTTGAAATCTGTTTCCTGCTATTTTGCCTCACTTTCAAGTCCGCCTCGTTGACTTCCCTCAAGAGATTTTTGGACGATAGTTGTCCTTTATCACTCTGCCAGTTTGTGAATTGCTGTGCCCCTGAGCTCCATTTCTCAACTCGTTTTTTGGGAGCTGAACGCCAGTCCAAAATTTTGGATCATGTCCTATACTGGTTCCCGGTGGGTGGCTGAGACTTTGGTTAATTCTTCTTCCTGCCGGGAAATTAGAGTGACATGTGCCCGTCCAAATGCCTAACAGCTACTCTCTCATGGGTTCTCCCTCGTCCCTTCCATCCTCTGCCAAATTGGGAACCTGTGCAAACCAGGAGGTTAAAGGGCCTGTCTCTCCAAGTTGGGAGATTGATAGTAAGGCAGTTGGAAAGTCAAACTGGAGCACCAGGAGAGGGACTATTCGTTGAGTTTTAGAAACCTTTCGTATTCACAGTGTGTACATTCTCTAGGTTTCCTGTACATGTTATAGCTGTAGTAATATTCCCTTCAACCTGGAGAGTTGGGACCCATGGAATGGGGGCCATGCATTATTGCTTGAAAGGGTCTGCATTTGCTCACCCAATCTCACCAATCCTCTCAGTCCCAAGTGTCCAGCCTTATGCCACATCCAGCTGTCATTGTAGATAGGGTCTTTCCAGGTTTCCTCAGACACCCTGAAGGAATTGTAAAGAATTTCCCTGTTTTTTGGTTTTGCTTTTGAAATTCCTTTTTATAGTGAGTTTGAGCTGATTCTCGCTGCCATGTTTATGCCACTCTAGACACACTTGTTTGCCTTATGGAGTCATATCAATACATAGGTTTTAAGATTCTTACTAGTCAGATATATTCCTCTGCGGGAAATATGGGGTTTTGAGTCTCTTTCACTGAGGAAGGTGTAGGTCTTGTCTATTCCAAAGTTGGTTTTTGGAACGGTCCCTGTGCTTATATCAAACTCTGGTTTTATGCATCACCCCACCTCTCCATCCCCTTAATGCAGGCATAAGAGTGTTTTCTAAATGTGAGACTCTGTTCTCTTTCCTAACTCAGTTCACGTGTAGCCATGTTTACAGGATCTTCATAAGTGATATCTTATGATAAGTTTCTTTTTCTGTGTGACTTATTTCACTTAGAATCATCGTACATGAATCCACTCACTTTGCTGCTACTGGTCTTATGACATTGATTTCATGGCTGAGGGATATTCCATCGTACGTAAGTACCACAATGTTTTGAACCATTTTTATATTTCCTGGGATATTTAAGGTGTACCCAAGTTGAGGTTCTTGTAGTCAGTGCAGCCCTAAATTTGGAGGTGGGTCTTTCTTATTGATTTTCAGTTTTCCCAAGGTATATTCCCTAGACTGGAAGTGGCCTTGGCTCTGTAGCTCTGTTGTTTACTTGTTTTAGGGAACACAATGCACTCCTCCAGTGAGGCAGTTGTCAATTTACATACCGCCCATCAGCATAACAAGGCTCCCTGTTCTCCAGGGCCTGTCTTGCCTTTCTGGTTTTTACACATTTTGTGGATGTCCCTTTTGACTGGTGGGAAGTGATACTTCTTTGTAGTGCAGATTTGCATTGCCCGCTTCCTTGCTTGGCCAAAAAGGGCGTATGCGTTTTCTCCTGAATATATTCAGGAGAAAACGCTTACGCCCTTTTTGGCCAAGTGCATCATTGTCCAAGTTGTGCCCCTCTTCCTGTGCTTTACAGGCGATTCCAAGGTACCTCTTGAAATCTGTTTCCTGCTATTTTGCCTCGCTTTCAAGTCCGCCTCGTTGACTTCCCTCAACAGATTTTTGGACGATAGTTGTCCTTTATCACTCTGCCAGTTTGTGAATTGCTGTGCCCCTGAGCTCTATTTCTCAACTCGTTTTTTGTGAGCTGAACGCAAGTCCAAAATTTTGGATCATGTCCTATACTGGTTCCCGGTGGGTGGCTGAGACTTTGGTTAATTCTTCTTCCTGCCGGGAAATTAGAGTGACATGTGCCCTTCCAAATGCCTAACAGCTACTCTCTCAGGGGCTCTCCCTCGTCCCATCCATCCTCTGCCAATTTGGGAACCTGTGCAAACCAGGAGGTTAAAGGGCCTGTCTCTCCAAGTTGGGAGATTGATAGTAAGGCAGTTGGAAAGTCAAACTGGAGCACCAGGAGAGGGACTATTCGTTGAGTTTTAGAAACCTTTCGTATTCACAGTGTGTCCATTCTCTAGGTTTCCTGTACATGTTATAGCTGTAGTAATATTCCCTTGAACCTGGAGAGTTGGGACCCATGGAATGGGGGCCATGCATTATTGCTTGAAAGGGTCTGCATTTGCTCACCCAATCTCACCAATCCTCTCAGTCCCAAGTGTCCAGCCTTATGCCACATCCAGCTGTCATTGTAGATAGGGTCTTTCCAGGTTTCCTCAGACACCCTGAAGGAATTGTAAAGAATTTCCCTGTTTTTTGGTTTTCCTTTTGAAATTCCTTTTTATAGTGAGTTTGAGCTGATTCTCGCTGCCATGTTTATGCCACTCTAGACACACTTGTTTGCCTTATGGAGTCATATCAATACATAGGTTTTAACATTCTTACTAGTCAGATATATTCCTCTGCGGGAAATATGGGGTTTTGAGTCTCTTTCACTGAGGAAGGTGTAGGTCTTGTCTATTCCAAAGTTGGTTTTTGGAACGGTCCCTGTGCTTATATCAAACTCTGGTTTTATGCATCACCCCACCTCTCCATCCCCTTAATGCAGGCATAAGAGTGTTTTCTAAATGTGAGACTCTGTTCTCTTTCCTAACTCAGTTCACGTGTAGCCATGTTTACAGGATCTTCATAAGTGATATCTTATGATAAGTTTCTTTTTCTGTGTGACTTATTTCACTTAGAATCATCGTACCTGAATCCACTCACTTTGCTGCTACTGGTCTTATGACATTGATTTCATGGCTGATGAATATTCCATCGTACGTAAGTACCACAATGTTTTGAACCATTTTTATATTTCCTGGGATATTTAAGGTGTACCCAAGTTGAGGTTCTTGTAGTCAGTGCAGCCCTAAATTTGGAGGTGGCTCTTTCTTATTGATTTTCAGTTTTCCCAAGGTATATTCCCTAGACTGGAAGTGGCTTTGGCTCCGTAGCTCTGTTGTTTACTTGTTTTAGGGAACACAATGCACTCCTCCAGTGAGGCAGTTGGCAATTTACATCCCGCCCATCAGCATAACAAGGCTCCCTGTTCTCCAGGGCCTGTCTTGCCTTTCTGGTTTTTACACATTTTGTGGATGTCCCTTTTGACCGGTGGGAAGTGATACTTCTTTGTAGTGCAGATTTGCATTGCCCGCTTGCTTGCTTGGCCAAAAAGGGCGTATGCGTTTTCTCCTGAATATATTCAGGAGAAAACGCATACGCCCTTTTTGGCCAAGTGCATCATTGTCCAAGTTGTGCCCCTCTTCCTGTGCTTTACAGGCGATTCCAAGGTACCTCTTGAAATCTGTTTCCTGCTATTTTGCCTCACTTTCAAGTCCGCCTCGTTGACTTCCCTCAAGAGATTTTTGGACGATAGTTGTCCTTTATCACTCTGCCAGTTTGTGAATTGCTGTGCCCCTGAGCTCCATTTCTCAACTCGTTTTTTGGGAGCTGAACGCCAGTCCAAAATTTTGGATCATGTCCTATACTGGTTCCCGGTGGGTGGCTGAGACTTTGGTTAATTCTTCTTCCTGCCGGGAAATTAGAGTGACATGTGCCCGTCCAAATGCCTAACAGCTACTCTCTCATGGGTTCTCCCTCGTCCCTTCCATCCTCTGCCAAATTGGGAACCTGTGCAAACCAGGAGGTTAAAGGGCCTGTCTCTCCAAGTTGGGAGATTGATAGTAAGGCAGTTGGAAAGTCAAACTGGAGCACCAGGAGAGGGACTATTCGTTGAGTTTTAGAAACCTTTCGTATTCACAGTGTGTACATTCTCTAGGTTTCCTGTACATGTTATAGCTGTAGTAATATTCCCTTCAACCTGGAGAGTTGGGACCCATGGAATGGGGGCCATGCATTATTGCTTGAAAGGGTCTGCATTTGCTCACCCAATCTCACCAATCCTCTCAGTCCCAAGTGTCCAGCCTTATGCCACATCCAGCTGTCATTGTAGATAGGGTCTTTCCAGGTTTCCTCAGACACCCTGAAGGAATTGTAAAGAATTTCCCTGTTTTTTGGTTTTGCTTTTGAAATTCCTTTTTATAGTGAGTTTGAGCTGATTCTCGCTGCCATGTTTATGCCACTCTAGACACACTTGTTTGCCTTATGGAGTCATATCAATACATAGGTTTTAAGATTCTTACTAGTCAGATATATTCCTCTGCGGGAAATATGGGGTTTTGAGTCTCTTTCACTGAGGAAGGTGTAGGTCTTGTCTATTCCAAAGTTGGTTTTTGGAACGGTCCCTGTGCTTATATCAAACTCTGGTTTTATGCATCACCCCACCTCTCCATCCCCTTAATGCAGGCATAAGAGTGTTTTCTAAATGTGAGACTCTGTTCTCTTTCCTAACTCAGTTCACGTGTAGCCATGTTTACAGGATCTTCATAAGTGATATCTTATGATAAGTTTCTTTTTCTGTGTGACTTATTTCACTTAGAATCATCGTACCTGAATCCACTCACTTTGCTGCTACTGGTCTTATGACATTGATTTCATGGCTGAGGGATATTCCATCGTACGTAAGTACCACAATGTTTTGAACCATTTTTATATTTCCTGGGATATTTAAGGTGTACCCAAGTTGAGGTTCTTGTAGTCAGTGCAGCCCTAAATTTGGAGGTGGGTCTTTCTTATTGATTTTCAGTTTTCCCAAGGTATATTCCCTAGACTGGAAGTGGCCTTGGCTCTGTAGCTCTGTTGTTTACTTGTTTTAGGGAACACAATGCACTCCTCCAGTGAGGCAGTTGGCAATTTACATCCCGCCCATCAGCATAACAAGGCTCCCTGTTCTCCAGGGCCTGTCTTGCCTTTCTGGTTTTTACACATTTTGTGGATGTCCCTTTTGACTGGTGGGAAGTGATACTTCTTTGTAGTGCAGATTTGCATTGCCCGCTTGCTTGCTTGGCCAAAAAGGGCGTATGCGTTTTCTCCTGAATATATTCAGGAGAAAACGCATACGCCCTTTTTCGCCAAGTGCATCATTGTCCAAGTTGTGCCCCTCTTCCTGTGCTTTACAGGTGATTCCAAGGTACCTCTTGAAATCTGTTTCCTGCTATTTTGCCTCGCTTTCAAGTCCGCCTCGTTGACTTCCCTCAACAGATTTTTGGACGATAGTTGTCCTTTATCACTCTGCCAGTTTGTGAATTGCTGTGCCCCTGAGCTCCATTTCTCAACTCGTTTTTTGGGAGCTGAACGCCAGTCCAAAATTTTGGATCATGTCCTATACTGGTTCCCGGTGGGTGGCTGAGACTTTGGTTAATTCTTCTTCCTGCCGGGAAATTAGAGTGACATGTGCCCGTCCAAATGCCTAACAGCTACTCTCTCATGGGTTCTCCCTCGTCCCTTCCATCCTCTGCCAAATTGGGAACCTGTGCAAACCAGGAGGTTAAAGGGCCTGTCTCTCCAAGTTGGGAGATTGATAGTAAGGCAGTTGGAAAGTCAAACTGGAGCACCAGGAGAGGGACTATTCGTTGAGTTTTAGAAACCTTTCGTATTCACAGTGTGTACATTCTCTAGGTTTCCTGTACATGTTATAGCTGTAGTAATATTCCCTTCAACCTGGAGAGTTGGGACCCATGGAATGGGGGCCATGCATTATTGCTTGAAAGGGTCTGCATTTGCTCACCCAATCTCACCAATCCTCTCAGTCCCAAGTGTCCAGCCTTATGCCACATCCAGCTGTCATTGTAGATAGGGTCTTTCCAGGTTTCCTCAGACACCCTGAAGGAATTGTAAAGAATTTCCCTGTTTTTTGGTTTTGCTTTTGAAATTCCTTTTTATAGTGAGTTTGAGCTGATTCTCGCTGCCATGTTTATGCCACTCTAGACACACTTGTTTGCCTTATGGAGTCATATCAATACATAGGTTTTAAGATTCTTACTAGTCAGATATATTCCTCTGCGGGAAATATGGGGTTTTGAGTCTCTTTCACTGAGGAAGGTGTAGGTCTTGTCTATTCCAAAGTTGGTTTTTGGAACGGTCCCTGTGCTTATATCAAACTCTGGTTTTATGCATCACCCCACCTCTCCATCCCCTTAATGCAGGCATAAGAGTGTTTTCTAAATGTGAGACTCTGTTCTCTTTCCTAACTCAGTTCACGTGTAGCCATGTTTACAGGATCTTCATAAGTGATATCTTATGATAAGTTTCTTTTTCTGTGTGACTTATTTCACTTAGAATCATCGTACATGAATCCACTCACTTTGCTGCTACTGGTCTTATGACATTGATTTCATGGCTGAGGGATATTCCATCGTACGTAAGTACCACAATGTTTTGAACCATTTTTATATTTCCTGGGATATTTAAGGTGTACCCAAGTTGAGGTTCTTGTAGTCAGTGCAGCCCTAAATTTGGAGGTGGGTCTTTCTTATTGATTTTCAGTTTTCCCAAGGTATATTCCCTAGACTGGAAGTGGCCTTGGCTCTGTAGCTCTGTTGTTTACTTGTTTTAGGGAACACAATGCACTCCTCCAGTGAGGCAGTTGTCAATTTACATACCGCCCATCAGCATAACAAGGCTCCCTGTTCTCCAGGGCCTGTCTTGCCTTTCTGGTTTTTACACATTTTGTGGATGTCCCTTTTGACTGGTGGGAAGTGATACTTCTTTGTAGTGCAGATTTGCATTGCCCGCTTCCTTGCTTGGCCAAAAAGGGCGTATGCGTTTTCTCCTGAATATATTCAGGAGAAAACGCTTACGCCCTTTTTGGCCAAGTGCATCATTGTCCAAGTTGTGCCCCTCTTCCTGTGCTTTACAGGCGATTCCAAGGTACCTCTTGAAATCTGTTTCCTGCTATTTTGCCTCGCTTTCAAGTCCGCCTCGTTGACTTCCCTCAACAGATTTTTGGACGATAGTTGTCCTTTATCACTCTGCCAGTTTGTGAATTGCTGTGCCCCTGAGCTCTATTTCTCAACTCGTTTTTTGTGAGCTGAACGCAAGTCCAAAATTTTGGATCATGTCCTATACTGGTTCCCGGTGGGTGGCTGAGACTTTGGTTAATTCTTCTTCCTGCCGGGAAATTAGAGTGACATGTGCCCTTCCAAATGCCTAACAGCTACTCTCTCAGGGGCTCTCCCTCGTCCCATCCATCCTCTGCCAATTTGGGAACCTGTGCAAACCAGGAGGTTAAAGGGCCTGTCTCTCCAAGTTGGGAGATTGATAGTAAGGCAGTTGGAAAGTCAAACTGGAGCACCAGGAGAGGGACTATTCGTTGAGTTTTAGAAACCTTTCGTATTCACAGTGTGTCCATTCTCTAGGTTTCCTGTACATGTTATAGCTGTAGTAATATTCCCTTGAACCTGGAGAGTTGGGACCCATGGAATGGGGGCCATGCATTATTGCTTGAAAGGGTCTGCATTTGCTCACCCAATCTCACCAATCCTCTCAGTCCCAAGTGTCCAGCCTTATGCCACATCCAGCTGTCATTGTAGATAGGGTCTTTCCAGGTTTCCTCAGACACCCTGAAGGAATTGTAAAGAATTTCCCTGTTTTTTGGTTTTCCTTTTGAAATTCCTTTTTATAGTGAGTTTGAGCTGATTCTCGCTGCCATGTTTATGCCACTCTAGACACACTTGTTTGCCTTATGGAGTCATATCAATACATAGGTTTTAACATTCTTACTAGTCAGATATATTCCTCTGCGGGAAATATGGGGTTTTGAGTCTCTTTCACTGAGGAAGGTGTAGGTCTTGTCTATTCCAAAGTTGGTTTTTGGAACGGTCCCTGTGCTTATATCAAACTCTGGTTTTATGCATCACCCCACCTCTCCATCCCCTTAATGCAGGCATAAGAGTGTTTTCTAAATGTGAGACTCTGTTCTCTTTCCTAACTCAGTTCACGTGTAGCCATGTTTACAGGATCTTCATAAGTGATATCTTATGATAAGTTTCTTTTTCTGTGTGACTTATTTCACTTAGAATCATCGTACCTGAATCCACTCACTTTGCTGCTACTGGTCTTATGACATTGATTTCATGGCTGATGAATATTCCATCGTACGTAAGTACCACAATGTTTTGAACCATTTTTATATTTCCTGGGATATTTAAGGTGTACCCAAGTTGAGGTTCTTGTAGTCAGTGCAGCCCTAAATTTGGAGGTGGCTCTTTCTTATTGATTTTCAGTTTTCCCAAGGTATATTCCCTAGACTGGAAGTGGCTTTGGCTCCGTAGCTCTGTTGTTTACTTGTTTTAGGGAACACAATGCACTCCTCCAGTGAGGCAGTTGGCAATTTACATCCCGCCCATCAGCATAACAAGGCTCCCTGTTCTCCAGGGCCTGTCTTGCCTTTCTGGTTTTTACACATTTTGTGGATGTCCCTTTTGACCGGTGGGAAGTGATACTTCTTTGTAGTGCAGATTTGCATTGCCCGCTTGCTTGCTTGGCCAAAAAGGGCGTATGCGTTTTCTCCTGAATATATTCAGGAGAAAACGCATACGCCCTTTTTGGCCAAGTGCATCATTGTCCAAGTTGTGCCCCTCTTCCTGTGCTTTACAGGCGATTCCAAGGTACCTCTTGAAATCTGTTTCCTGCTATTTTGCCTCACTTTCAAGTCCGCCTCGTTGACTTCCCTCAAGAGATTTTTGGACGATAGTTGTCCTTTATCACTCTGCCAGTTTGTGAATTGCTGTGCCCCTGAGCTCCATTTCTCAACTCGTTTTTTGGGAGCTGAACGCCAGTCCAAAATTTTGGATCATGTCCTATACTGGTTCCCGGTGGGTGGCTGAGACTTTGGTTAATTCTTCTTCCTGCCGGGAAATTAGAGTGACATGTGCCCGTCCAAATGCCTAACAGCTACTCTCTCATGGGTTCTCCCTCGTCCCTTCCATCCTCTGCCAAATTGGGAACCTGTGCAAACCAGGAGGTTAAAGGGCCTGTCTCTCCAAGTTGGGAGATTGATAGTAAGGCAGTTGGAAAGTCAAACTGGAGCACCAGGAGAGGGACTATTCGTTGAGTTTTAGAAACCTTTCGTATTCACAGTGTGTACATTCTCTAGGTTTCCTGTACATGTTATAGCTGTAGTAATATTCCCTTCAACCTGGAGAGTTGGGACCCATGGAATGGGGGCCATGCATTATTGCTTGAAAGGGTCTGCATTTGCTCACCCAATCTCACCAATCCTCTCAGTCCCAAGTGTCCAGCCTTATGCCACATCCAGCTGTCATTGTAGATAGGGTCTTTCCAGGTTTCCTCAGACACCCTGAAGGAATTGTAAAGAATTTCCCTGTTTTTTGGTTTTGCTTTTGAAATTCCTTTTTATAGTGAGTTTGAGCTGATTCTCGCTGCCATGTTTATGCCACTCTAGACACACTTGTTTGCCTTATGGAGTCATATCAATACATAGGTTTTAAGATTCTTACTAGTCAGATATATTCCTCTGCGGGAAATATGGGGTTTTGAGTCTCTTTCACTGAGGAAGGTGTAGGTCTTGTCTATTCCAAAGTTGGTTTTTGGAACGGTCCCTGTGCTTATATCAAACTCTGGTTTTATGCATCACCCCACCTCTCCATCCCCTTAATGCAGGCATAAGAGTGTTTTCTAAATGTGAGACTCTGTTCTCTTTCCTAACTCAGTTCACGTGTAGCCATGTTTACAGGATCTTCATAAGTGATATCTTATGATAAGTTTCTTTTTCTGTGTGACTTATTTCACTTAGAATCATCGTACATGAATCCACTCACTTTGCTGCTACTGGTCTTATGACATTGATTTCATGGCTGAGGGATATTCCATCGTACGTAAGTACCACAATGTTTTGAACCATTTTTATATTTCCTGGGATATTTAAGGTGTACCCAAGTTGAGGTTCTTGTAGTCAGTGCAGCCCTAAATTTGGAGGTGGGTCTTTCTTATTGATTTTCAGTTTTCCCAAGGTATATTCCCTAGACTGGAAGTGGCCTTGGCTCTGTAGCTCTGTTGTTTACTTGTTTTAGGGAACACAATGCACTCCTCCAGTGAGGCAGTTGTCAATTTACATACCGCCCATCAGCATAACAAGGCTCCCTGTTCTCCAGGGCCTGTCTTGCCTTTCTGGTTTTTACACATTTTGTGGATGTCCCTTTTGACTGGTGGGAAGTGATACTTCTTTGTAGTGCAGATTTGCATTGCCCGCTTCCTTGCTTGGCCAAAAAGGGCGTATGCGTTTTCTCCTGAATATATTCAGGAGAAAACGCTTACGCCCTTTTTGGCCAAGTGCATCATTGTCCAAGTTGTGCCCCTCTTCCTGTGCTTTACAGGCGATTCCAAGGTACCTCTTGAAATCTGTTTCCTGCTATTTTGCCTCGCTTTCAAGTCCGCCTCGTTGACTTCCCTCAACAGATTTTTGGACGATAGTTGTCCTTTATCACTCTGCCAGTTTGTGAATTGCTGTGCCCCTGAGCTCTATTTCTCAACTCGTTTTTTGTGAGCTGAACGCAAGTCCAAAATTTTGGATCATGTCCTATACTGGTTCCCGGTGGGTGGCTGAGACTTTGGTTAATTCTTCTTCCTGCCGGGAAATTAGAGTGACATGTGCCCTTCCAAATGCCTAACAGCTACTCTCTCAGGGGCTCTCCCTCGTCCCATCCATCCTCTGCCAATTTGGGAACCTGTGCAAACCAGGAGGTTAAAGGGCCTGTCTCTCCAAGTTGGGAGATTGATAGTAAGGCAGTTGGAAAGTCAAACTGGAGCACCAGGAGAGGGACTATTCGTTGAGTTTTAGAAACCTTTCGTATTCACAGTGTGTCCATTCTCTAGGTTTCCTGTACATGTTATAGCTGTAGTAATATTCCCTTGAACCTGGAGAGTTGGGACCCATGGAATGGGGGCCATGCATTATTGCTTGAAAGGGTCTGCATTTGCTCACCCAATCTCACCAATCCTCTCAGTCCCAAGTGTCCAGCCTTATGCCACATCCAGCTGTCATTGTAGATAGGGTCTTTCCAGGTTTCCTCAGACACCCTGAAGGAATTGTAAAGAATTTCCCTGTTTTTTGGTTTTCCTTTTGAAATTCCTTTTTATAGTGAGTTTGAGCTGATTCTCGCTGCCATGTTTATGCCACTCTAGACACACTTGTTTGCCTTATGGAGTCATATCAATACATAGGTTTTAACATTCTTACTAGTCAGATATATTCCTCTGCGGGAAATATGGGGTTTTGAGTCTCTTTCACTGAGGAAGGTGTAGGTCTTGTCTATTCCAAAGTTGGTTTTTGGAACGGTCCCTGTGCTTATATCAAACTCTGGTTTTATGCATCACCCCACCTCTCCATCCCCTTAATGCAGGCATAAGAGTGTTTTCTAAATGTGAGACTCTGTTCTCTTTCCTAACTCAGTTCACGTGTAGCCATGTTTACAGGATCTTCATAAGTGATATCTTATGATAAGTTTCTTTTTCTGTGTGACTTATTTCACTTAGAATCATCGTACCTGAATCCACTCACTTTGCTGCTACTGGTCTTATGACATTGATTTCATGGCTGATGAATATTCCATCGTACGTAAGTACCACAATGTTTTGAACCATTTTTATATTTCCTGGGATATTTAAGGTGTACCCAAGTTGAGGTTCTTGTAGTCAGTGCAGCCCTAAATTTGGAGGTGGCTCTTTCTTATTGATTTTCAGTTTTCCCAAGGTATATTCCCTAGACTGGAAGTGGCTTTGGCTCCGTAGCTCTGTTGTTTACTTGTTTTAGGGAACACAATGCACTCCTCCAGTGAGGCAGTTGGCAATTTACATCCCGCCCATCAGCATAACAAGGCTCCCTGTTCTCCAGGGCCTGTCTTGCCTTTCTGGTTTTTACACATTTTGTGGATGTCCCTTTTGACCGGTGGGAAGTGATACTTCTTTGTAGTGCAGATTTGCATTGCCCGCTTGCTTGCTTGGCCAAAAAGGGCGTATGCGTTTTCTCCTGAATATATTCAGGAGAAAACGCATACGCCCTTTTTGGCCAAGTGCATCATTGTCCAAGTTGTGCCCCTCTTCCTGTGCTTTACAGGCGATTCCAAGGTACCTCTTGAAATCTGTTTCCTGCTATTTTGCCTCACTTTCAAGTCCGCCTCGTTGACTTCCCTCAAGAGATTTTTGGACGATAGTTGTCCTTTATCACTCTGCCAGTTTGTGAATTGCTGTGCCCCTGAGCTCCATTTCTCAACTCGTTTTTTGGGAGCTGAACGCCAGTCCAAAATTTTGGATCATGTCCTATACTGGTTCCCGGTGGGTGGCTGAGACTTTGGTTAATTCTTCTTCCTGCCGGGAAATTAGAGTGACATGTGCCCGTCCAAATGCCTAACAGCTACTCTCTCATGGGTTCTCCCTCGTCCCTTCCATCCTCTGCCAAATTGGGAACCTGTGCAAACCAGGAGGTTAAAGGGCCTGTCTCTCCAAGTTGGGAGATTGATAGTAAGGCAGTTGGAAAGTCAAACTGGAGCACCAGGAGAGGGACTATTCGTTGAGTTTTAGAAACCTTTCGTATTCACAGTGTGTACATTCTCTAGGTTTCCTGTACATGTTATAGCTGTAGTAATATTCCCTTCAACCTGGAGAGTTGGGACCCATGGAATGGGGGCCATGCATTATTGCTTGAAAGGGTCTGCATTTGCTCACCCAATCTCACCAATCCTCTCAGTCCCAAGTGTCCAGCCTTATGCCACATCCAGCTGTCATTGTAGATAGGGTCTTTCCAGGTTTCCTCAGACACCCTGAAGGAATTGTAAAGAATTTCCCTGTTTTTTGGTTTTGCTTTTGAAATTCCTTTTTATAGTGAGTTTGAGCTGATTCTCGCTGCCATGTTTATGCCACTCTAGACACACTTGTTTGCCTTATGGAGTCATATCAATACATAGGTTTTAAGATTCTTACTAGTCAGATATATTCCTCTGCGGGAAATATGGGGTTTTGAGTCTCTTTCACTGAGGAAGGTGTAGGTCTTGTCTATTCCAAAGTTGGTTTTTGGAACGGTCCCTGTGCTTATATCAAACTCTGGTTTTATGCATCACCCCACCTCTCCATCCCCTTAATGCAGGCATAAGAGTGTTTTCTAAATGTGAGACTCTGTTCTCTTTCCTAACTCAGTTCACGTGTAGCCATGTTTACAGGATCTTCATAAGTGATATCTTATGATAAGTTTCTTTTTCTGTGTGACTTATTTCACTTAGAATCATCGTACCTGAATCCACTCACTTTGCTGCTACTGGTCTTATGACATTGATTTCATGGCTGAGGGATATTCCATCGTACGTAAGTACCACAATGTTTTGAACCATTTTTATATTTCCTGGGATATTTAAGGTGTACCCAAGTTGAGGTTCTTGTAGTCAGTGCAGCCCTAAATTTGGAGGTGGGTCTTTCTTATTGATTTTCAGTTTTCCCAAGGTATATTCCCTAGACTGGAAGTGGCCTTGGCTCTGTAGCTCTGTTGTTTACTTGTTTTAGGGAACACAATGCACTCCTCCAGTGAGGCAGTTGGCAATTTACATCCCGCCCATCAGCATAACAAGGCTCCCTGTTCTCCAGGGCCTGTCTTGCCTTTCTGGTTTTTACACATTTTGTGGATGTCCCTTTTGACTGGTGGGAAGTGATACTTCTTTGTAGTGCAGATTTGCATTGCCCGCTTGCTTGCTTGGCCAAAAAGGGCGTATGCGTTTTCTCCTGAATATATTCAGGAGAAAACGCATACGCCCTTTTTCGCCAAGTGCATCATTGTCCAAGTTGTGCCCCTCTTCCT
Organism: Mesoplodon densirostris; assembly: GCF_025265405.1. Taxonomy (NCBI): domain Eukaryota; kingdom Metazoa; phylum Chordata; class Mammalia; order Artiodactyla; family Ziphiidae; genus Mesoplodon; species Mesoplodon densirostris. Next base: position 5,836,005 of record NW_026778195.1, on the reverse strand, counting down.
GTGCTTTACAGGTGATTCCAAGGTACCTCTTGAAATCTGTTTCCTGCTATTTTGCCTCGCTTTCAAGTCCGCCTCGTTGACTTCCCTCAACAGATTTTTGGACGATAGTTGTCCTTTATCACTCTGCCAGTTTGTGAATTGCTGTGCCCCTGAGCTCCATTTCTCAACTCGTTCTTTGTGAGCTGAACGCAAGTCCAAAATTTTGGATCATGTCCTATACTGGTTCCCGGTGGGTGGCTGAGACTTTGGTTAATTCTTCTTCCTGCCGGGAAATTAGAGTGACATGTGCCCGTCCAAATGCCTAACAGCTACTCTCTCATGGGTTCTCCCTCGTCCCTTCCATCCTCTGCCAAATTGGGAACCTGTGCAAACCAGGAGGTTAAAGGGCCTGTCTCTCCAAGTTGGGAGATTGATAGTAAGGCAGTTGGAAAGTCAAACTGGAGCACCAGGAGAGGGACTATTCGTTGAGTTTTAGAAACCTTTCGTATTCACAGTGTGTCCATTCTCTAGGTTTCCTGTACATGTTATAGCTGTAGTAATATTCCCTTCAACCTGGAGAGTTGGGACCCATGGAAAGGGGGCCATGCATTATTGCTTGAAAGGGTCTGCATTTGCTCACCCAATCTCACCAATCCTCTCAGTCCCAAGTGTCCAGCCTTATGCCACATCCAGCTGTCATTGTAGATAGGGTCTTTCCAGGTTTCCTCAGACACCCTGAAGGAATTGTAAAGAATTTCCCTGTTTTTTGGTTTTCCTTTTGAAATTCCTTTTTATAGTGAGTTTGAGCTGATTCTCGCTGCCATGTTTATGCCACTCTAGACACACTTGTTTGCCTTATGGAGTCATATCAATACATAGGTTTTAACATTCTTACTAGTCAGATATATTCCTCTGCGGGAAATATGGGGTTTTGAGTCTCTTTCACTGAGGAAGGTGTAGGTCTTGTCTATTCCAAAGTTGGTTTTTGGAACGGTCCCTGTGCTTATATCAAACTCTGGTTTTATGCATCACCCCACCTCTCCATCCCCTTAATGCAGGCATAAGAGTGTTTTCTAAATGTGAGACTCTGTTCTCTTTCCTAACTCAGTTCACGTGTAGCCATGTTTACAGGATCTTCATAAGTGATATCTTATGATAAGTTTCTTTTTCTGTGTGACTTATTTCACTTAGAATCATCGTACCTGAATCCACTCACTTTGCTGCTACTGGTCTTATGACATTGATTTCATGGCTGATGAATATTCCATCGTACGTAAGTACCACAATGTTTTGAACCATTTTTATATTTCCTGGGATATTTAAGGTGTACCCAAGTTGAGGTTCTTGTAGTCAGTGCAGCCCTAAATTTGGAGGTGGCTCTTTCTTATTGATTTTCAGTTTTCCCAAGGTATATTCCCTAGACTGGAAGTGGCTTTGGCTCCGTAGCTCTGTTGTTTACTTGTTTTAGGGAACACAATGCACTCCTCCAGTGAGGCAGTTGGCAATTTACATCCCGCCCATCAGCATAACAAGGCTCCCTGTTCTCCAGGGCCTGTCTTGCCTTTCTGGTTTTTACACATTTTGTGGATGTCCCTTTTGACCGGTGGGAAGTGATACTTCTTTGTAGTGCAGATTTGCATTGCCCGCTTGCTTGCTTGGCCAAAAAGGGCGTATGCGTTTTCTCCTGAATATATTCAGGAGAAAACGCATACGCCCTTTTTGGCCAAGTGCATCATTGTCCAAGTTGTGCCCCTCTTCCTGTGCTTTACAGGCGATTCCAAGGTACCTCTTGAAATCTGTTTCCTGCTATTTTGCCTCACTTTCAAGTCCGCCTCGTTGACTTCCCTCAAGAGATTTTTGGACGATAGTTGTCCTTTATCACTCTGCCAGTTTGTGAATTGCTGTGCCCCTGAGCTCCATTTCTCAACTCGTTTTTTGGGAGCTGAACGCCAGTCCAAAATTTTGGATCATGTCCTATACTGGTTCCCGGTGGGTGGCTGAGACTTTGGTTAATTCTTCTTCCTGCCGGGAAATTAGAGTGACATGTGCCCGTCCAAATGCCTAACAGCTACTCTCTCATGGGTTCTCCCTCGTCCCTTCCATCCTCTGCCAAATTGGGAACCTGTGCAAACCAGGAGGTTAAAGGGCCTGTCTCTCCAAGTTGGGAGATTGATAGTAAGGCAGTTGGAAAGTCAAACTGGAGCACCAGGAGAGGGACTATTCGTTGAGTTTTAGAAACCTTTCGTATTCACAGTGTGTACATTCTCTAGGTTTCCTGTACATGTTATAGCTGTAGTAATATTCCCTTCAACCTGGAGAGTTGGGACCCATGGAATGGGGGCCATGCATTATTGCTTGAAAGGGTCTGCATTTGCTCACCCAATCTCACCAATCCTCTCAGTCCCAAGTGTCCAGCCTTATGCCACATCCAGCTGTCATTGTAGATAGGGTCTTTCCAGGTTTCCTCAGACACCCTGAAGGAATTGTAAAGAATTTCCCTGTTTTTTGGTTTTGCTTTTGAAATTCCTTTTTATAGTGAGTTTGAGCTGATTCTCGCTGCCATGTTTATGCCACTCTAGACACACTTGTTTGCCTTATGGAGTCATATCAATACATAGGTTTTAAGATTCTTACTAGTCAGATATATTCCTCTGCGGGAAATATGGGGTTTTGAGTCTCTTTCACTGAGGAAGGTGTAGGTCTTGTCTATTCCAAAGTTGGTTTTTGGAACGGTCCCTGTGCTTATATCAAACTCTGGTTTTATGCATCACCCCACCTCTCCATCCCCTTAATGCAGGCATAAGAGTGTTTTCTAAATGTGAGACTCTGTTCTCTTTCCTAACTCAGTTCACGTGTAGCCATGTTTACAGGATCTTCATAAGTGATATCTTATGATAAGTTTCTTTTTCTGTGTGACTTATTTCACTTAGAATCATCGTACATGAATCCACTCACTTTGCTGCTACTGGTCTTATGACATTGATTTCATGGCTGAGGGATATTCCATCGTACGTAAGTACCACAATGTTTTGAACCATTTTTATATTTCCTGGGATATTTAAGGTGTACCCAAGTTGAGGTTCTTGTAGTCAGTGCAGCCCTAAATTTGGAGGTGGGTCTTTCTTATTGATTTTCAGTTTTCCCAAGGTATATTCCCTAGACTGGAAGTGGCCTTGGCTCTGTAGCTCTGTTGTTTACTTGTTTTAGGGAACACAATGCACTCCTCCAGTGAGGCAGTTGTCAATTTACATACCGCCCATCAGCATAACAAGGCTCCCTGTTCTCCAGGGCCTGTCTTGCCTTTCTGGTTTTTACACATTTTGTGGATGTCCCTTTTGACTGGTGGGAAGTGATACTTCTTTGTAGTGCAGATTTGCATTGCCCGCTTCCTTGCTTGGCCAAAAAGGGCGTATGCGTTTTCTCCTGAATATATTCAGGAGAAAACGCTTACGCCCTTTTTGGCCAAGTGCATCATTGTCCAAGTTGTGCCCCTCTTCCTGTGCTTTACAGGCGATTCCAAGGTACCTCTTGAAATCTGTTTCCTGCTATTTTGCCTCGCTTTCAAGTCCGCCTCGTTGACTTCCCTCAACAGATTTTTGGACGATAGTTGTCCTTTATCACTCTGCCAGTTTGTGAATTGCTGTGCCCCTGAGCTCTATTTCTCAACTCGTTTTTTGTGAGCTGAACGCAAGTCCAAAATTTTGGATCATGTCCTATACTGGTTCCCGGTGGGTGGCTGAGACTTTGGTTAATTCTTCTTCCTGCCGGGAAATTAGAGTGACATGTGCCCTTCCAAATGCCTAACAGCTACTCTCTCAGGGGCTCTCCCTCGTCCCATCCATCCTCTGCCAATTTGGGAACCTGTGCAAACCAGGAGGTTAAAGGGCCTGTCTCTCCAAGTTGGGAGATTGATAGTAAGGCAGTTGGAAAGTCAAACTGGAGCACCAGGAGAGGGACTATTCGTTGAGTTTTAGAAACCTTTCGTATTCACAGTGTGTCCATTCTCTAGGTTTCCTGTACATGTTATAGCTGTAGTAATATTCCCTTGAACCTGGAGAGTTGGGACCCATGGAATGGGGGCCATGCATTATTGCTTGAAAGGGTCTGCATTTGCTCACCCAATCTCACCAATCCTCTCAGTCCCAAGTGTCCAGCCTTATGCCACATCCAGCTGTCATTGTAGATAGGGTCTTTCCAGGTTTCCTCAGACACCCTGAAAGAAGTGTAAAGAATTTCCCTCTTTTTTGGTTTTGCTTTTGAAATTCCTTTTTATTGTGGGTTTGAGCTGATTCTCGCTGCCATGTTTATGCCACTTTAGACACACTTGATTCCCTTATGGAGACATATCAATACATAGGTTTTAAGATTCTTACTAGTCAGATATATTCCTCTGTGGGAAATATGGGGTTTTGAGTCTCTTTCACTGAGGAAGGTGTAGGTCTTGTCTATTCCAAAGTTGGTTTTTGGAACGGTCCCTGTGCTTATATCAAACTCTGGTTTTATGCATCACCCCACCTCTCCATCCTCTTTAGGCAGGCATAAGAGTGTTTTCTAAATGTGAGACTCTGTTCTCTTTCCTAACTCAGTTCACGTGTAGCCATGTTTACAGGATCTTCATAAGTGATATCTTATGATAAGTTTCTTTTTCTGTGTGACTTATTTCACTTAGAATCATCGTACCTGAATCCTCTCACTTTGCTGCTACTGGTCTTATGACATTGATTTCATGGCTGAGGGATATTCCATCGTACGTAAGTACCACAATGTTTTGAACCATTTTTATATTTCCTGGGATATTTAAGGTGTACCCAAGTTGAGGTTCTTATAGTCAGTGCAGCCCTAAATTTGGAGGTGGCTCTTTCTTATTGATTTTCAGTTTTCCCAAGGTATATTCCCTAGACAGGAAGTGGCCTTGGCTCTGTAGCTCTGTTGTTTACTTGTTTTAGGGAACACAATGCACTCCTCCAGTGAGGCAGTTGGCAATTTACATCCCGCCCATCAGCATAACAAGGCTCCCTGTTCTCCAGGGCCTGTCTTGCCTTTCTGGTTTTTACACATTTTGTGGATGTCCCTTTTGACCGGTGGGAAGTGATACTTCTTTGTAGTGCAGATTTGCATTGCCCGCTTGCTTGCTTGGCCAAAAAGGGCGTATGCGTTTTCTCCTGAATATATTCAGGAGAAAACACATACGCCCTTTTTGGCCAAGTGCATCATTGTCCAAGTTGTGCCCCTCTTCCTGTGCTTTACAGGCGATTCCAAGGTACCTCTTGAAATCTGTTTCCTGCTATTTTGCCTCACTTTCAAGTCCGCCTCGTTGACTTCCCTCAACAGATTTTTGGACGATAGTTGTCCTTTATCACTCTGCCAGTTTGTGAATTGCTGTGCCCCTGAGCTCCATTTCTCAACTCGTTTTTTGGGAGCTGAACGCCAGTCCAAAATTTTGGATCATGTCCTATACTGGTTCCCGGTGGGTGGCTGAGACTTTGGTTAATTCTTCTTCCTGCCGGGAAATTAGAGTGACATGTGCCCTTCCAAATGCCTAACAGCTACTCTCTCAGGGGCTCTCCCTCGTCCCATCCATCCTCTGCCAAATTGGGAACCTGTGCAAACCAGGAGGTTAAAGGGCCTGTCTCTCCAAGTTGGGAGATTGATAGTAAGGCAGTTGGAAAGTCAAACTGGAGCACCAGGAGAGGGACTATTCGTTGAGTTTTAGAAACCTTTCTTATTCACAGTGTGTCCATTCTCTAGGTTTCCTGTACATGTTATAGCTGTAGTAATATTCCCTTCAACCTGGAGAGTTGGGACCCATGGAATGGGGGCCATGCATTATTGCTTGAAAGGGTCTGCATTTGCTCAACCAATCTCACCAATCCTCTCAGTCCCAAGTGTCCAGCCTTATGCCACATCCAGCTGTCATTGTAGATAGGGTCTTTCCAGGTTTCCTCAGACACCCTGAAGGAATTGTAAAGAATTTCCCTGTTTTTTGGTTTTGCTTTTGAAATTCCTTTTTATAGTGAGTTTGAGCTGATTCTCGCTGCCATGTTTATGCCACTCTAGACACACTTGTTTGCCTTATGGAGTCATATCAATACATAGGTTTTAAGATTCTTACTAGTCAGATATATTCCTCTGCGGGAAATATGGGGTTTTGAGTCTCTTTCACTGAGGAAGGTGTAGGTCTTGTCTATTCCAAAGTTGGTTTTTGGAACGGTCCCTGTGCTTATATCAAACTCTGGTTTTATGCATCACCCCACCTCTCCATCCCCTTAATGCAGGCATAAGAGTGTTTTCTAAATGTGAGACTCTGTTCTCTTTCCTAACTCAGTTCACGTGTAGCCATGTTTACAGGATCTTCATAAGTGATATCTTATGATAAGTTTCTTTTTCTGTGTGACTTATTTCACTTAGAATCATCGTACCTGAATCCACTCACTTTGCTGCTACTGGTCTTATGACATTGATTTCATGGCTGAGGGATATTCCATCGTACGTAAGTACCACAATGTTTTGAACCATTTTTATATTTCCTGGGATATTTAAGGTGTACCCAAGTTGAGGTTCTTGTAGTCAGTGCAGCCCTAAATTTGGAGGTGGGTCTTTCTTATTGATTTTCAGTTTTCCCAAGGTATATTCCCTAGACTGGAAGTGGCCTTGGCTCTGTAGCTCTGTTGTTTACTTGTTTTAGGGAACACAATGCACTCCTCCAGTGAGGCAGTTGGCAATTTACATCCCGCCCATCAGCATAACAAGGCTCCCTGTTCTCCAGGGCCTGTCTTGCCTTTCTGGTTTTTACACATTTTGTGGATGTCCCTTTTGACTGGTGGGAAGTGATACTTCTTTGTAGTGCAGATTTGCATTGCCCGCTTGCTTGCTTGGCCAAAAAGGGCGTATGCGTTTTCTCCTGAATATATTCAGGAGAAAACGCATACGCCCTTTTTCGCCAAGTGCATCATTGTCCAAGTTGTGCCCCTCTTCCTGTGCTTTACAGGTGATTCCAAGGTACCTCTTGAAATCTGTTTCCTGCTATTTTGCCTCGCTTTCAAGTCCGCCTCGTTGACTTCCCTCAACAGATTTTTGGACGATAGTTGTCCTTTATCACTCTGCCAGTTTGTGAATTGCTGTGCCCCTGAGCTCCATTTCTCAACTCGTTCTTTGTGAGCTGAACGCAAGTCCAAAATTTTGGATCATGTCCTATACTGGTTCCCGGTGGGTGGCTGAGACTTTGGTTAATTCTTCTTCCTGCCGGGAAATTAGAGTGACATGTGCCCGTCCAAATGCCTAACAGCTACTCTCTCATGGGTTCTCCCTCGTCCCTTCCATCCTCTGCCAAATTGGGAACCTGTGCAAACCAGTAGGTTAAAGGGCCTGTCTCTCCAAGTTGGGAGATTGATAGTAAGGCAGTTGGAAAGTCAAACTGGAGCACCAGGAGAGGGACTATTCGTTGAGTTGTAGAAACCTTTCGTATTCACAGTGTGTACATTCTCTAGGTTTCCTGTACATGTTATAGCTGTAGTAATATTCCCTTCAACCTGGAGAGTTGGGACCCATGGAATGGGGGCCATGCATTATTGCTTGAAAGGGTCTGCATTTGCTCACCCAATCTCACCAATCCTCTCAGTCCCAAGTGTCCAGCCTTATGCCACATCCAGCTGTCTTTGTAGATAGGGTCTTTCCAGATTTCCTCAGACACCCTGAAGGAATTGTAAAGAATTTCCCTGTTTTTTGGTTTTGCTTTTGAAATTCCTTTTTATAGTGGGTTTGAGTTGATTCTCGCTGCCATGTTCATGCCACTCTAGACACACTTGATTCCCTTATGGAGACATATCAATACATAGGTTTTAATATTCTTACTAGTCAGATATATTCCTCTGTGGGAAATATGGGGTTTTGAGTCTCTTTCACTGAGGAAGGTGTAGGTCTTGTCTATTCCAAAGTTGGTTTTGGAAACGGTCCCTGTGCTTATATCAAACTCTGGTTTTATGCATCACCCCACCTCTCCTTCCCCTTTATGCAGGCATAAGAGTGTTTTCTAAATGTGAGACTCTGTTCTCTTTCCTAACTCAGTTCACGTGTAGCCATGTTTACAGGATCTTCATAAGTGATATCTTATGATAAGTTTCTTCTTCTGTGTGACTTATTTCACTTAGAATCATCGTACCTGAATCCACTCACTTTGCTGCTACTGTTCTTATGACATTGATTTCATGGCTGAGGGATATTCCATCGTACGTAAGTACCACAATGTTTTGAACCATTTTTATATTTCCTGGGATATTTAAGGTGTACCCAAGTTGAGGTTCTTGTAGTCAGTGCAGCCCTAAATTTGGAGGTGGCTCTTTCTTATTGATTTTCAGTTTTCCCAAGGTATATTCCCTAGACTGGAAGTGGCCTTGGCTCTGTAGCTCTGTTGTTTACTTGTTTTAGGGAACACAATGCACTCCTCCAGTGAGGCAGTTGGCAATTTACATCCCGCCCATCAGCATAACAAGGCTCCCTGTTCTCCAGGGCCTGTCTTGCCTTTCTGGTTTTTACACATTTTGTGGATGTCCCTTTTGACTGGTGGTAAGTGCTACTTCTTTGTAGTGCAGATTTGCATTGCCCGCTTGCTTGCTTGGCCAAAAAGGGCGTATGCGTTTTCTCCCGAATATATTCAGGAGAAAACGCATACGCCCTTTTTGGCCAAGTGCACCATTGTCCAAGTTGTGCCCCTCTTCCTGTGCTTTACAGGCGATTCCAACGTACCTCTTGAAATCTGTTTCCTGCTATTTTGCCTCGCTTTCAAGTCCGCCTCGTTGACTTCCCTCAACAGATTTTTGGACGATAGTTGTCCTTTATCACTCTGCCAGTTTGTGAATTGCTGTGCCGTTGAGCTCCATTTCTCAACTCGTTTTTTGTGAGCTGAACGCAAGTCCAAAATTTTGGATCATGTCCTATACTGGTTCCCGGTGGGTGGCTGAGACTTTGGTTAATTCTTCTTCCTGCCGGGAAATTAGAGTGACATGTGCCCTTCCAAATGCCTAACAGCTACTCTCTCATGGGTTCTCCCTCGTCCCTTCCATCCTCTGCCAAATTGGGAACCTGTGCAAACCAGGAGGTTAAAGGGCCTGTCTCTCCAAGTTGGGAGATTGATAGTAAGGCAGTTGGAAAGTCAAACTGGAGCACCAGGAGAGGGACTATTCGTTGAGTTTTAGAAACCTTTCGTATTCACAGTGTGTCCATTCTCTAGGTTTCCTGTACATGTTATAGCTGTAGTAATATTCCCTTGAACCTGGAGAGTTGGGACCCATGGAATGGGGGCCATGCATTATTGCTTGAAAGGGTCTGCATTTGCTCACCCAATCTCACCAATCCTCTCAGTCCCAAGTGTCCAGCCTTATGCCACATCCAGCTGTCATTGTAGATAGGGTCTTTCCAGGTTTCCTCAGACACCCTGAAGGAATTGTAAAGAATTTCCCTGTTTTTTGGTTTTGCTTTTGAAATTCCTTTTTATAGTGAGTTTGAGCTGATTCTCGCTGCCATGTTTATGCCACTCTAGACACACTTGTTTGCCTTATGGAGTCATATCAATACATAGGTTTTAAGATTCTTACTAGTCAGATATATTCCTCTGCGGGAAATATGGGGTTTTGAGTCTCTTTCACTGAGGAAGGTGTAGGTCTTGTCTATTCCAAAGTTGGTTTTTGGAACGGTCCCTGTGCTTATATCAAACTCTGGTTTTATGCATCACCCCACCTCTCCATCCCCTTAATGCAGGCATAAGAGTGTTTTCTAAATGTGAGACTCTGTTCTCTTTCCTAACTCAGTTCACGTGTAGCCATGTTTACAGGATCTTCATAAGTGATATCTTATGATAAGTTTCTTTTTCTGTGTGACTTATTTCACTTAGAATCATCGTACCTGAATCCACTCACTTTGCTGCTACTGGTCTTATGACATTGATTTCATGGCTGAGGGATATTCCATCGTACGTAAGTACCACAATGTTTTGAACCATTTTTATATTTCCTGGGATATTTAAGGTGTACCCAAGTTGAGGTTCTTGTAGTCAGTGCAGCCCTAAATTTGGAGGTGGGTCTTTCTTATTGATTTTCAGTTTTCCCAAGGTATATTCCCTAGACTGGAAGTGGCCTTGGCTCTGTAGCTCTGTTGTTTACTTGTTTTAGGGAACACAATGCACTCCTCCAGTGAGGCAGTTGGCAATTTACATCCCGCCCATCAGCATAACAAGGCTCCCTGTTCTCCAGGGCCTGTCTTGCCTTTCTGGTTTTTACACATTTTGTGGATGTCCCTTTTGACTGGTGGGAAGTGATACTTCTTTGTAGTGCAGATTTGCATTGCCCGCATGCTTGCTTGGCCAAAAAGGGCGTATGCGTTTTCTCCTGAATATATTCAGGAGAAAACGCATACGCCCTTTTTCGCCAAGTGCATCATTGTCCAAGTTGTGCCCCTCTTCCTGTGCTTTACAGGTGATTCCAAGGTACCTCTTGAAATCTGTTTCCTGCTATTTTGCCTCGCTTTCAAGTCCGCCTCGTTGACTTCCCTCAACAGATTTTTGGACGATAGTTGTCCTTTATCACTCTGCCAGTTTGTGAATTGCTGTGCCCCTGAGCTCCATTTCTCAACTCGTTCTTTGTGAGCTGAACGCAAGTCCAAAATTTTGGATCATGTCCTATACTGGTTCCCGGTGGGTGGCTGAGACTTTGGTTAATTCTTCTTCCTGCCGGGAAATTAGAGTGACATGTGCCCGTCCAAATGCCTAACAGCTACTCTCTCATGGGTTCTCCCTCGTCCCTTCCATCCTCTGCCAAATTGGGAACCTGTGCAAACCAGGAGGTTAAAGGGCCTGTCTCTCCAAGTTGGGAGATTGATAGTAATGCAGTTGGAAAGTCAAACTGGAGCACCAGGAGAGGGACTATTCGTTGAGTTGTAGAAACCTTTCGTATTCACAGTGTGTACATTCTCTAGGTTTCCTGTACATGTTATAGCTGTAGTAATATTCCCTTCAATCTGGAGAGTTGGGACCCATGGAATGGGGGCCATGCATTATTGCTTGAAAGGGTCTGCATTTGCTCACCCAATCTCACCAATCCTCTCAGTCCCAAGTGTCCAGCCTTATGCCACATCCAGCTGTCTTTGTAGATAGGGTCTTTCCAGGTTTCCTCAGACACCCTGAAGGAATTGTAAAGAATTTCCCTGTTTTTTGGTTTTGCTTTTGAAATTCCTTTTTATAGTGGGTTTGAGTTGATTCTCGCTGCCATGTTCATGCCACTCTAGACACACTTGATTCCCTTATGGAGACATATCAATACATAGGTTTTAATATTCTTACTAGTCAGATATATTCCTCTGTGGGAAATATGGGGTTTTGAGTCTCTTTCACTGAGGAAGGTGTAGGTCTTGTCTATTCCAAAGTTGGTTTTGGAAACGGTCCCTGTGCTTATATCAAACTCTGGTTTTTTGCATCACCCCACCTCTCCTTCCCCTTTATGCAGGCATAAGAGTGTTTTCTAAATGTGAGACTCTGTTCTCTTTCCTAACTCAGTTCACGTGTAGCCATGTTTACAGGATCTTCATAAGTGATATCTTATGATAAGTTTCTTTTTCTGTGTGACTTATTTCACTTAGAATCATCGTACCTGAATCCACTCACTTTGCTGCTACTGTTCTTATGACATTGATTTCATGGCTGAGGGATATTCCATCGTACGTAAGTACCACAATGTTTTGAACCATTTTTATATTTCCTGGGATATTTAAGGTGTACCCAAGTTGAGGTTCTTGTAGTCAGTGCAGCCCTAAATTTGGAGGTGGCTCTTTCTTATTGATTTTCAGTTTTCCCAAGGTATATTCCCTAGACTGGAAGTGGCCTTGGCTCTGTAGCTCTGTTGTTTACTTGTTTTAGGGAACACAATGCACTCCTCCAGTGAGGCAGTTGGCAATTTACATCCCGCCCATCAGCATAACAAGGCTCCCTGTTCTCCAGGGCCTGTCTTGCCTTTCTGGTTTTTACACATTTTGTGGATGTCCCTTTTGACTGGTGGGAAGTGCTACTTCTTTGTAGTGCAGATTTGCATTGCCCGCTTGCTTGCTTGGCCAAAAAGGGCGTATGCGTTTTCTCCTGAATATATTCAGGAGAAAACGCATACGCCCTTTTTGGCCAAGTGCATCATTGTCCAAGTTGTGCCCCTCTTCCTGTGCTTTACAGGCGATTCCAAGGTACCTCTTGAAATCTGTTTCCTGCTATTTTGCCTCGCTTTCAAGTCCGCCTCGTTGACTTCCCTCAACAGATTTTTGGACAATAGTTGTCCTTTATCACTCTGCCAGTTTGTGAATTGCTGTGCCGTTGAGCTCCATTTCTCAACTCGTTTTTTGTGAGCTGAACGCAAGTCCAAAATTTTGGATCATGTCCTATACTGGTTCCCGGTGGGTGGCTGAGACTTTGGTTAATTCTTCTTCCTGCCGGGAAATTAGAGTGACATGTGCCCTTCCAAATGCCTAACAGCTACTCTCTCATGGGTTCTCCCTCGTCCCTTCCATCCTCTGCCAAATTGGGAACCTGTGCAAACCAGGAGGTTAAAGGGCCTGTCTCTCCAAGTTGGGAGATTGATAGTAAGGCAGTTGGAAAGTCAAACTGGAGCACCAGGAGAGGGACTATTCGTTGAGTTTTAGAAACCTTTCGTATTCACAGTGTGTCCATTCTCTAGGTTTCCTGTACATGTTATAGCTGTAGTAATATTCCCTTCAACCTGGAGAGTTGGGACCCATGGAATGGGGGCCATGCATTATTGCTTGAAAGGGTCTGCATTTGCTCACCCAATCTCACCAATCCTCTCAGTCCCAAGTGTCCAGGCTTATGCCACATCCAGCTGTCATTGTAGATAGGGTCTTTCCAGGTTTCCTCACACACCCTGAAAGAATTGTAAAGAATTTCCCTGTTTTTTTGGTTTTGCTTTTGAAATTCCTTTTTATAGTGGGTTTGAGCTGATTCTCGCTGCCATGTTTATGCCACTCTAGACACACTTGATTCCCTTATGGAGTCATATCAATACATAGGTTTTAAGATTCTTACTAGTCAGATATATTCCTCTGTGGGAAATATGGGGTTTTGAGTCTCTTTCACTGAGGAAGGTGTAGGTCTTGTCTATTCCAAAGTTGGTTTTGGAAACGGTCCCTGTGCTTATATCAAACTCTGGTTTTATGCATCACCCCACCTCTCCTTCCCCTTTATGCAGGCATAAGAGTGTTTTCTAAGAGTGAGACTCTGTTCTCTTTCCAAACTCAGTTCACGTGTAGCCATGTTTACAGGATCTTCATAAGTGATATCTTATGATAAGTTTCTTTTTCTGTGTGACTTATTTCACTTAGAATCATCGTACCTGAATCCACTCACTTTGCTGCTACTGGTCTTATGACATTGATTTCATGGCTGAGGGATATTCCATCGTACGTAAGTACCACAATGTTTTGAACCATTTTTATATTTCCTGGGATATTTAAGGTGTACCCAAGTTGAGGTTCTTGTAGTCAGTGCAGCCCTAAATTTGGAGGTGGCTCTTTCTTATTGATTTTCAGTTTTCCCAAGGTATATTCCCTAGACTGGAAGTGGCCTTGGCTCTGTAGCTCTGTTGTTTACTTGTTTTAGGGAACACAATGCACTCCTCCAGTGAGGCAGTTGGCAATTTACATCCCGCCCATCAGCATAACAAGGCTCCCTGTTCTCCAGGGCCTGTCTTGCCTTTCTGGTTTTTACACATTTTGTGGATGTCCCTTTTGACCGGTGGGAAGTGATAATTCTTTGTAGTGCAGATTTGCATTGCCTGCTTGCTTGCTTGGCCAAAAAGGGCGTATGCGTTTTCTCCTGAATATATTCAGGAGAAAACGCATACGCCCTTTTTGGCCAAGTGCATCATTGTCCAAGTTGTGCCCCTCTTCCTGTGCTTTACAGGCGATTCCAAGGTACCTCTTGAAATCTGTTTCCTGCTATTTTGCCTCGCATTCAAGTCCGCCTCGTTGACTTCCCTCAACAGATTTTTGGACGATAGTTGTCCTTTATCACTCTGCCAGTTTGTGAATTGCTGTGCCCCTGAGCTCCATTTCTCAACTCGTTCTTTGTTAGCTGAACGCAAGTCCAAAATTTTGGATCATGTCCTATACTGGTTCCCGGTGGGTGGCTGAGACTTTGGTTAATTCTTCTTCCTGCCGGGAAATTAGAGTGACATGTGCCCGTCCAAATGCCTAACAGCTACTCTCTCATGGGTTCTCCCTCGTCCCTTCCATCCTCTGCCAAATTGGGAACCTGTGCAAACCAGGAGGTTAAAGGGCCTGTCTCTCCAAGTTGGGAGATTGATAGTAAGGCAGTTGGAAAGTCAAACTGGAGCACCAGGAGAGGGACTATTCGTTGAGTTTTAGAAACCTTTCGTATTCACAGTGTGTCCATTCTCTAGGTTTCCTGTACATGTTATAGCTGTAGTAATATTCCCTTCAACCTGGAGAGTTGGGACCCATGGAATGGGGGCCATGCATTATTGCTTGAAAGGGTCTGCATTTGCTCACCCAATCTCACCAATCCTCTCAGTCCCAAGTGTCCAGCCTTATGCCACATCCAGCTGTCTTTGTAGATAGGGTCTTTCCAGGTTTCCTCAGACACCCTGAAGGAATTGTAAAGAATTTCCCTGTTTTTTGGTTTTGCTTTTGAAATTCCTTTTTATAGTGGGTTTGAGTTGATTCTCGCTGCCATGTTCATGCCACTCTAGACACACTTGATTCCCTTATGGAGACATATCAATACATAGGTTTTAATATTCTTACTAGTCAGATATATTCCTCTGTGGGAAATATGGGGTTTTGAGTCTCTTTCACTGAGGAAGGTGTAGGTCTTGTCTATTCCAAAGTTGGTTTTGGAAACGGTCCCTGTGCTTATATCAAACTCTGGTTTTATGCATCACCCCACCTCTCCTTCCCCTTTATGCAGGCATAAGAGTGTTTTCTAAATGTGAGACTCTGTTCTCTTTCCTAACTCAGTTCACGTGTAGCCATGTTTACAGGATCTTCATAAGTGATATCTTATGATAAGTTTCTTTTTCTGTGTGACTTATTTCACTTAGAATCATCGTACCTGAATCCACTCACTTTGCTGCTACTGTTCTTATGACATTGATTTCATGGCTGAGGGATATTCCATCGTACATAAGTACCACAATGTTTTGAACCATTTTTATATTTCCTGGGATATTTAAGGTGTACCCAAGTTGAGGTTCTTGTAGTCAGTGCAGCCCTAAATTTGGAGGTGGCTCTTTCTTATTGATTTTCAGTTTTCCCAAGGTATATTCCCTAGACTGGAAGTGGCCTTGGCTCTGTAGCTCTGTTGTTTACTTGTTTTAGGGAACACAATGCACTCCTCCAGTGAGGCAGTTGGCAATTTACATCCCGCCCATCAGCATAACAAGGCTCCCTGTTCTCCAGGGCCTGTCTTGCCTTTCTGGTTTTTACACATTTTGTGGATGTCCCTTTTGACTGGTGGTAAGTGCTACTTCTTTGTAGTGCAGATTTGCATTGCCCGCTTGCTTGCTTGGCCAAAAAGGGCGTATGCGTTTTCTCCCGAATATATTCAGGAGAAAACGCATACGCCCTTTTTGGCCAAGTGCACCATTGTCCAAGTTGTGCCCCTCTTCCTGTGCTTTACAGGCGATTCCAACGTACCTCTTGAAATCTGTTTCCTGCTATTTTGCCTCGCTTTCAAGTCCGCCTCGTTGACTTCCCTCAACAGATTTTTGGACGATAGTTGTCCTTTATCACTCTGCCAGTTTGTGAATTGCTGTGCCGTTGAGCTCCATTTCTCAACTCGTTTTTTGTGAGCTGAACGCAAGTCCAAAATTTTGGATCATGTCCTATACTGGTTCCCGGTGGGTGGCTGAGACTTTGGTTAATTCTTCTTCCTGCCGGGAAATTAGAGTGACATGTGCCCTTCCAAATGCCTAACAGCTACTCTCTCATGGGTTCTCCCTCGTCCCTTCCATCCTCTGCCAAATTGGGAACCTGTGCAAACCAGGAGGTTAAAGGGCCTGTCTCTCCAAGTTGGGAGATTGATAGTAAGGCAGTTGGAAAGTCAAACTGGAGCACCAGGAGAGGGACTATTCGTTGAGTTTTAGAAACCTTTCGTATTCACAGTGTGTCCATTCTCTAGGTTTCCTGTACATGTTATAGCTGTAGTAATATTCCCTTGAACCTGGAGAGTTGGGACCCATGGAATGGGGGCCATGCATTATTGCTTGAAAGGGTCTGCATTTGCTCACCCAATCTCACCAATCCTCTCAGTCCCAAGTGTCCAGCCTTATGCCACATCCAGCTGTCATTGTAGATAGGGTCTTTCCAGGTTTCCTCAGACACCCTGAAGGAATTGTAAAGAATTTCCCTGTTTTTTGGTTTTGCTTTTGAAATTCCTTTTTATAGTGAGTTTGAGCTGATTCTCGCTGCCATGTTTATGCCACTCTAGACACACTTGTTTGCCTTATGGAGTCATATCAATACATAGGTTTTAAGATTCTTACTAGTCAGATATATTCCTCTGCGGGAAATATGGGGTTTTGAGTCTCTTTCACTGAGGAAGGTGTAGGTCTTGTCTATTCCAAAGTTGGTTTTTGGAACGGTCCCTGTGCTTATATCAAACTCTGGTTTTATGCATCACCCCACCTCTCCATCCCCTTAATGCAGGCATAAGAGTGTTTTCTAAATGTGAGACTCTGTTCTCTTTCCTAACTCAGTTCACGTGTAGCCATGTTTACAGGATCTTCATAAGTGATATCTTATGATAAGTTTCTTTTTCTGTGTGACTTATTTCACTTAGAATCATCGTACCTGAATCCACTCACTTTGCTGCTACTGGTCTTATGACATTGATTTCATGGCTGAGGGATATTCCATCGTACGTAAGTACCACAATGTTTTGAACCATTTTTATATTTCCTGGGATATTTAAGGTGTACCCAAGTTGAGGTTCTTGTAGTCAGTGCAGCCCTAAATTTGGAGGTGGGTCTTTCTTATTGATTTTCAGTTTTCCCAAGGTATATTCCCTAGACTGGAAGTGGCCTTGGCTCTGTAGCTCTGTTGTTTACTTGTTTTAGGGAACACAATGCACTCCTCCAGTGAGGCAGTTGGCAATTTACATCCCGCCCATCAGCATAACAAGGCTCCCTGTTCTCCAGGGCCTGTCTTGCCTTTCTGGTTTTTACACATTTTGTGGATGTCCCTTTTGACTGGTGGGAAGTGATACTTCTTTGTAGTGCAGATTTGCATTGCCCGCATGCTTGCTTGGCCAAAAAGGGCGTATGCGTTTTCTCCTGAATATATTCAGGAGAAAACGCATACGCCCTTTTTCGCCAAGTGCATCATTGTCCAAGTTGTGCCCCTCTTCCTGTGCTTTACAGGTGATTCCAAGGTACCTCTTGAAATCTGTTTCCTGCTATTTTGCCTCGCTTTCAAGTCCGCCTCGTTGACTTCCCTCAACAGATTTTTGGACGATAGTTGTCCTTTATCACTCTGCCAGTTTGTGAATTGCTGTGCCCCTGAGCTCCATTTCTCAACTCGTTCTTTGTGAGCTGAACGCAAGTCCAAAATTTTGGATCATGTCCTATACTGGTTCCCGGTGGGTGGCTGAGACTTTGGTTAATTCTTCTTCCTGCCGGGAAATTAGAGTGACATGTGCCCGTCCAAATGCCTAACAGCTACTCTCTCATGGGTTCTCCCTCGTCCCTTCCATCCTCTGCCAAATTGGGAACCTGTGCAAACCAGGAGGTTAAAGGGCCTGTCTCTCCAAGTTGGGAGATTGATAGTAATGCAGTTGGAAAGTCAAACTGGAGCACCAGGAGAGGGACTATTCGTTGAGTTGTAGAAACCTTTCGTATTCACAGTGTGTACATTCTCTAGGTTTCCTGTACATGTTATAGCTGTAGTAATATTCCCTTCAATCTGGAGAGTTGGGACCCATGGAATGGGGGCCATGCATTATTGCTTGAAAGGGTCTGCATTTGCTCACCCAATCTCACCAATCCTCTCAGTCCCAAGTGTCCAGCCTTATGCCACATCCAGCTGTCTTTGTAGATAGGGTCTTTCCAGGTTTCCTCAGACACCCTGAAGGAATTGTAAAGAATTTCCCTGTTTTTTGGTTTTGCTTTTGAAATTCCTTTTTATAGTGGGTTTGAGTTGATTCTCGCTGCCATGTTCATGCCACTCTAGACACACTTGATTCCCTTATGGAGACATATCAATACATAGGTTTTAATATTCTTACTAGTCAGATATATTCCTCTGTGGGAAATATGGGGTTTTGAGTCTCTTTCACTGAGGAAGGTGTAGGTCTTGTCTATTCCAAAGTTGGTTTTGGAAACGGTCCCTGTGCTTATATCAAACTCTGGTTTTTTGCATCACCCCACCTCTCCTTCCCCTTTATGCAGGCATAAGAGTGTTTTCTAAATGTGAGACTCTGTTCTCTTTCCTAACTCAGTTCACGTGTAGCCATGTTTACAGGATCTTCATAAGTGATATCTTATGATAAGTTTCTTTTTCTGTGTGACTTATTTCACTTAGAATCATCGTACCTGAATCCACTCACTTTGCTGCTACTGTTCTTATGACATTGATTTCATGGCTGAGGGATATTCCATCGTACGTAAGTACCACAATGTTTTGAACCATTTTTATATTTCCTGGGATATTTAAGGTGTACCCAAGTTGAGGTTCTTGTAGTCAGTGCAGCCCTAAATTTGGAGGTGGCTCTTTCTTATTGATTTTCAGTTTTCCCAAGGTATATTCCCTAGACTGGAAGTGGCCTTGGCTCTGTAGCTCTGTTGTTTACTTGTTTTAGGGAACACAATGCACTCCTCCAGTGAGGCAGTTGGCAATTTACATCCCGCCCATCAGCATAACAAGGCTCCCTGTTCTCCAGGGCCTGTCTTGCCTTTCTGGTTTTTACACATTTTGTGGATGTCCCTTTTGACTGGTGGGAAGTGCTACTTCTTTGTAGTGCAGATTTGCATTGCCCGCTTGCTTGCTTGGCCAAAAAGGGCGTATGCGTTTTCTCCTGAATATATTCAGGAGAAAACGCATACGCCCTTTTTGGCCAAGTGCATCATTGTCCAAGTTGTGCCCCTCTTCCTGTGCTTTACAGGCGATTCCAAGGTACCTCTTGAAATCTGTTTCCTGCTATTTTGCCTCGCTTTCAAGTCCGCCTCGTTGACTTCCCTCAACAGATTTTTGGACGATAGTTGTCCTTTATCACTCTGCCAGTTTGTGAATTGCTGTGCCGTTGAGCTCCATTTCTCAACTCGTTTTTTGTGAGCTGAACGCAAGTCCAAAATTTTGGATCATGTCCTATACTGGTTCCCGGTGGGTGGCTGAGACTTTGGTTAATTCTTCTTCCTGCCGGGAAATTAGAGTGACATGTGCCCTTCCAAATGCCTAACAGCTACTCTCTCATGGGTTCTCCCTCGTCCCTTCCATCCTCTGCCAAATTGGGAACCTGTGCAAACCAGGAGGTTAAAGGGCCTGTCTCTCCAAGTTGGGAGATTGATAGTAAGGCAGTTGGAAAGTCAAACTGGAGCACCAGGAGAGGGACTATTCGTTGAGTTTTAGAAACCTTTCGTATTCACAGTGTGTCCATTCTCTAGGTTTCCTGTACATGTTATAGCTGTAGTAATATTCCCTTCAACCTGGAGAGTTGGGACCCATGGAATGGGGGCCATGCATTATTGCTTGAAAGGGTCTGCATTTGCTCACCCAATCTCACCAATCCTCTCAGTCCCAAGTGTCCAGGCTTATGCCACATCCAGCTGTCATTGTAGATAGGGTCTTTCCAGGTTTCCTCACACACCCTGAAAGAATTGTAAAGAATTTCCCTGTTTTTTTGGTTTTGCTTTTGAAATTCCTTTTTATAGTGGGTTTGAGCTGATTCTCGCTGCCATGTTTATGCCACTCTAGACACACTTGATTCCCTTATGGAGTCATATCAATACATAGGTTTTAAGATTCTTACTAGTCAGATATATTCCTCTGTGGGAAATATGGGGTTTTCAGTCTCTTTCACTGAGGAAGGTGTAGGTCTTGTCTATTCCAAAGTTGGTTTTGGAAACGGTCCCTGTGCTTATATCAAACTCTGGTTTTATGCATCACCCCACCTCTCCTTCCCCTTTATGCAGGCATAAGAGTGTTTTCTAAGAGTGAGACTCTGTTCTCTTTCCAAACTCAGTTCACGTGTAGCCATGTTTACAGGATCTTCATAAGTGATATCTTATGATAAGTTTCTTTTTCTGTGTGACTTATTTCACTTAGAATCATCGTACCTGAATCCACTCACTTTGCTGCTACTGGTCTTATGACATTGATTTCATGGCTGAGGGATATTCCATCGTACGTAAGTACCACAATGTTTTGAACCATTTTTATATTTCCTGGGATATTTAAGGTGTACCCAAGTTGAGGTTCTTGTAGTCAGTGCAGCCCTAAATTTGGAGGTGGCTCTTTCTTATTGATTTTCAGTTTTCCCAAGGTATATTCCCTAGACTGGAAGTGGCCTTGGCTCTGTAGCTCTGTTGTTTACTTGTTTTAGGGAACACAATGCACTCCTCCAGTGAGGCAGTTGGCAATTTACATCCCGCCCATCAGCATAACAAGGCTCCCTGTTCTCCAGGGCCTGTCTTGCCTTTCTGGTTTTTACACATTTTGTGGATGTCCCTTTTGACCGGTGGGAAGTGATAATTCTTTGTAGTGCAGATTTGCATTGCCTGCTTGCTTGCTTGGCCAAAAAGGGCGTATGCGTTTTCTCCTGAATATATTCAGGAGAAAACGCATACGCCCTTTTTGGCCAAGTGCATCATTGTCCAAGTTGTGCCCCTCTTCCTGTGCTTTACAGGCGATTCCAAGGTACCTCTTGAAATCTGTTTCCTGCTATTTTGCCTCGCATTCAAGTCCGCCTCGTTGACTTCCCTCAACAGATTTTTGGACGATAGTTGTCCTTTATCACTCTGCCAGTTTGTGAATTGCTGTGCCCCTGAGCTCCATTTCTCAACTCGTTCTTTGTTAGCTGAACGCAAGTCCAAAATTTTGGATCATGTCCTATACTGGTTCCCGGTGGGTGGCTGAGACTTTGGTTAATTCTTCTTCCTGCCGGGAAATTAGAGTGACATGTGCCCGTCCAAATGCCTAACAGCTACTCTCTCATGGGTTCTCCCTCGTCCCTTCCATCCTCTGCCAAATTGGGAACCTGTGCAAACCAGGAGGTTAAAGGGCCTGTCTCTCCAAGTTGGGAGATTGATAGTAAGGCAGTTGGAAAGTCAAACTGGAGCACCAGGAGAGGGACTATTCGTTGAGTTTTAGAAACCTTTCGTATTCACAGTGTGTCCATTCTCTAGGTTTCCTGTACATGTTATAGCTGTAGTAATATTCCCTTCAACCTGGAGAGTTGGGACCCATGGAATGGGGGCCATGCATTATTGCTTGAAAGGGTCTGCATTTGCTCACCCAATCTCACCAATCCTCTCAGTCCCAAGTGTCCAGCCTTATGCCACATCCAGCTGTCTTTGTAGATAGGGTCTTTCCAGGTTTCCTCAGACACCCTGAAGGAATTGTAAAGAATTTCCCTGTTTTTTGGTTTTGCTTTTGAAATTCCTTTTTATAGTGGGTTTGAGTTGATTCTCGCTGCCATGTTCATGCCACTCTAGACACACTTGATTCCCTTATGGAGACATATCAATACATAGGTTTTAATATTCTTACTAGTCAGATATATTCCTCTGTGGGAAATATGGGGTTTTGAGTCTCTTTCACTGAGGAAGGTGTAGGTCTTGTCTATTCCAAAGTTGGTTTTGGAAACGGTCCCTGTGCTTATATCAAACTCTGGTTTTATGCATCACCCCACCTCTCCTTCCCCTTTATGCAGGCATAAGAGTGTTTTCTAAATGTGAGACTCTGTTCTCTTTCCTAACTCAGTTCACGTGTAGCCATGTTTACAGGATCTTCATAAGTGATATCTTATGATAAGTTTCTTTTTCTGTGTGACTTATTTCACTTAGAATCATCGTACCTGAATCCACTCACTTTGCTGCTACTGTTCTTATGACATTGATTTCATGGCTGAGGGATATTCCATCGTACATAAGTACCACAATGTTTTGAACCATTTTTATATTTCCTGGGATATTTAAGGTGTACCCAAGTTGAGGTTCTTGTAGTCAGTGCAGCCCTAAATTTGGAGGTGGCTCTTTCTTATTGATTTTCAGTTTTCCCAAGGTATATTCCCTAGACTGGAAGTGGCCTTGGCTCTGTAGCTCTGTTGTTTACTTGTTTTAGGGAACACAATGCACTCCTCCAGTGAGGCAGTTGGCAATTTACATCCCGCCCATCAGCATAACAAGGCTCCCTGTTCTCCAGGGCCTGTCTTGCCTTTCTGGTTTTTACACATTTTGTGGATGTCCCTTTTGACTGGTGGGAAGTGCTACTTCTTTGTAGTGCAGATTTGCATTGCCCGCTTGCTTGCTTGGCCAAAAAGGGCGTATGCGTTTTCTCCTGAATATATTCAGGAGAAAACGCATACGCCCTTTTTTGCCAAGTGCATCATTGTCCAAGTTGTGCCCCTCTTCCTGTGCTTTACAGGCGATTCCAAGGTACCTCTTGAAATCTGTTTCCTGCTATTTTGCCTCGCTTTCAAGTCCGCCTCGTTGACTTCCCTCAACAGATTTTTGGACGATAGTTGTCCTTTATCACTCTGCCAGTTTGTGAATTGCTGTGCCGTTGAGCTCCATTTCTCAACTCGTTTTTTGTGAGCTGAACGCAAGTCCAAAATTTTGGATCATGTCCTATACTGGTTCCCGGTGGGTGGCTGAGACTTTGGTTAATTCTTCTTCCTGCCGGGAAATTAGAGTGACATGTGCCCTTCCAAATGCCTAACAGCTACTCTCTCATGGGTTATCCCTCGTCCCTTCCATCCTCTGCCAAATTGGGAACCTGTGCAAACCAGGAGGTTAAAGGGCCTGTCTCTCCAAGTTGGGAGATTGATAGTAAGGCAGTTGGAAAGTCAAACTGGAGCACCAGGAGAGGGACTATTCGTTGAGTTTTAGAAACCTTTCGTATTCACAGTGTGTCCATTCTCTAGGTTTCCTGTACATGTTATAGCTGTAGTAATATTCCCTTCAACCTGGAGAGTTGGGACCCATGGAATGGGGGCCATGCATTATTGCTTGAAAGGGTCTGCATTTGCTCACCCAATCTCACCAATCCTCTCAGTCCCAAGTGTCCAGGCTTATGCCACATCCAGCTGTCATTGTAGATAGGGTCTTTCCAGGTTTCCTCACACACCCTGAAAGAATTGTAAAGAATTTCCCTGTTTTTTAGGTTTTGCTTTTGAAATTCCTTTTTATAGTGGGTTTGAGCTGATTCTCGCTGCCATGTTTATGCCACTCTAGACACACTTGATTCCCTTATGGAGTCATATCAATACATAGGTTTTAAGATTCTTACTAGTCAGATATATTCCTCTGTGGGAAATATGGGGTTTTGAGTCTCTTTCACTGAGGAAGGTGTAGGTCTTGTCTATTCCAAAGTTGGTTTTGGAAACGGTCCCTGTGCTTATATCAAACTCTGGTTTTATGCATCACCCCACCTCTCCTTCCCCTTTATGCAGGCATAAGAGTGTTTTCTAAAAGTGAGACTCTGTTCTCTTTCCTAACTCAGTTCACGTGTAGCCATGTTTACAGGATCTTCATAAGTGATATCTTATGATAAGTTTCTTTTTCTGTGTGACTTATTTCACTTAGAATCATCGTACCTGAATCCACTCACTTTGCTGCTACTGGTCTTATGACATTGATTTCATGGCTGAGGGATATTGCATCGTACGTAAGTACCACAATGTTTTGAACCATTTTTATATTTCCTGGGATATTTAAGGTGTACCCAAGTTGAGGTTCTTGTAGTCAGTGCAGCCCTAAATTTGGAGGTGGCTCTTTCTTATTGATTTTCAGTTTTCCCAAGGTATATTCCCTAGACTGGAAGTGGCCTTGGCTCTGTAGCTCTGTTGTTTACTTGTTTTAGGGAACACAATGCACTCCTCCAGTGAGGCAGTTGGCAATTTACATCCCGCCCATCAGCATAACAAGGCTCCCTGTTCTCCAGGGCCTGTCTTGCCTTTCTGGTTTTTACACATTTTGTGGATGTCCCTTTTGACCGGTGGGAAGTGATACTTCTTTGTAGTGCAGATTTGCATTGCCTGCTTGCTTGCTTGGCCAAAAAGGGCGTATGCGTTTTCACCTGAATATATTCAGGAGAAAACACATACGCCCTTTTTGGCCAAGTGCATCATTGTCCAAGTTGTGCCCCTCTTCCTGTGCTTTACAGGCGATTCCAAGGTACCTCTTGAAATCTGTTTCCTGCTATTTTGCCTCGCATTCAAGTCCGCCTCGTTGACTTCCCTCAACAGATTTTTGGACGATAGTTGTCCTTTATCACTCTGCCAGTTTGTGAATTGCTGTGCCCCTGAGCTCCATTTCTCCACTCGTTCTTTGTGAGCTGAACGCAAGTCCAAAATTTTGGATCATGTCCTATACTGGTTCCCGGTGGGTGGCTGAGACTTTGGTTAATTCTTCTTCCTGCCGGGAAATTAGAGTGACATGTGTCCGTCCAAATGCCTAACAGCTACTCTCTCATGGGTTCTCCCTCGTCCCTTCCATCCTCTGCCAAATTGGGAACCTGTGCAAACCAGGAGGTTAAAGGGCCTGTCTCTCCAAGTTGGGAGATTGATAGTAAGGCAGTTGGAAAGTCAAACTGGAGCACCAGGAGAGGGACTATTCGTTGAGTTTTAGAAACCTTTCGTATTCACAGTGTGTCCATTCTCTAGGTTTCCTGTACATGTTATAGCTGTAGTAATATTCCCTTCAACCTGGAGAGTTGGGACCCATGGAATGGGGGCCATGCATTATTGCTTGAAAGGGTCTGCATTTGCTCACCCAATCTCACCAATCCTCTCAGTCCCAAGTGTCCAGCCTTATGCCACATCCAGCTGTCTTTGTAGATAGGGTCTTTCCAGGTTTCCTCACACACCCTGAAGGAATTGTAAAGAATTTCCCTGTTTTTTGGTTTTGCTTTTGAAATTCCTTTTTAGAGTGGGTTTGAGCTGATTCTCGCTGCCATGTTCATGCCACTCTAGACACACTTGATTCCCTTATGGAGATATATCAATACATAGGTTTTAATATTCTTACTAGTCAGATATATTCCTCTGTGCGAAATATGGGGTTTTGAGTCTCTTTCACTGAAGAAGGTGTATGTCTTGTCTATTCCAAAGTTGGTTTTGGAAACGGTCCCTGTGCTTATATCAAACTCTGGTTTTATGCATCACCCCACCTCTCCTTCCCCTTTATGCAGGCATAAGAGTGTTTTGTAAATGTGAGACTCTGTTCTCTTTCCTAACTCAGTTCACGTGTAGCCATGTTTACAGGATCTTCATAAGTGATATCTTATGATAAGTTTCTTTTTCTGTGTGACTTATTTCACTTAGAATCATCGTACCTGAATCCACTCACTTTGCTGCTACTGGTCTTATGACATTGATTTCATGGCTGAGGGATATTCCATCGTACGTAAGTACCACAATGTTTTGAACCATTTTTATATTTCCTGGGATATTTAAGGTGTACCCAAGTTGAGGTTCTTGTAGTCAGTGCAGCCCTAAATTTGGAGGTGGCTCTTTCTTATTGATTTTCAGTTTTCCCAAGGTATATTCCCTAGACTGGAAGTGGCCTTGGCTCTGTAGCTCTGTTGTTTACTTGTTTTAGGGAACACAATGCACTCCTCCAGTAAGGCAGTTGGCAATTTACATCCCGCCCATCAGCATAGCAAGGCTCCCTGTTCTCCAGGGCCTGTCTTGCCTTTCTGGTTTTTACACATTTTGTGGATGTCCCTTTTGACCGGTTGGAAGTGATACTTCTTTGTAGTGCAGATTTGCATTGCCCGCTTGCTTGCTTGGCCAATAAGGGCGTATGCGTTTTCTCCTGAATATATTCAGGAGAAAACGCATACGCCCTTTTTGGCCAAGTGCATCATTGTCCAAGTTGTGCCCCTCTTCCTGTGCTTTACAGGCGATTCCAAGGTACCTCTTGAAATCTGTTTCCTGCTATTTTGCCTCGCTTTCAAGTCCGCCTCGTTGACTTCCCTCAACAGATTTTTGGACGATAGTTGTCCTTTATCACTCTGCCAGTTTGTGAATTGCTGTGCCCCTGAGCTCCATTTCTCTACTCGTTTTTTGTGAGCTGATCGCAAGTCCAAATATTTGGATCATGTCCTATACTGGATCCCGGTGGGTGGCAGAGACTTTGGTTAATTCTTCTTCCTGCCGAGAAATTAGAGTGATATGTGCCCGTCCAAATTCCTAACAGCTACACTCTCATGGGTTCTCCCTCGTCCCTTCCATCCTCTGCCAAATTGGGAACCTGTAAAAACCAGGAGGTTAAAGGGCCTGTCTCTCCAAGTTGGGAGATTGATAGTAAGGCAGTTGGAAAGTCAAACTGGAGCACCAGGAGAGGGACTATTCGTTGAGTTTTAGAAACCTTTCGTATTCACAGTGTGTCCATTCTCTAGGTTTCCTGTACATGTTATAGCTGTAGTAATATTCCCTTCAACCTGGAGAGTTGGGACCCATGGAATGGGGGCCATGCATTATTGCTTGAAAGGGTCTGCATTTGCTCACCCAATCTCACCAATCCTCTCAGTCCCAAGTGTCCAGCCTTATGCCACATCCAGCTGTCATTGTAGATAGGGTCTTTCCAGGTATCCTCAGACACCCTGAAAGAAGTGTAAAGAATTTCCCTGTTTTTTGGTTTTGCTTTTGAAATTCCTTTTTAGAGTGGGTTTGAGCTGATTCTCGCTGCCATGTTTATGCCACTCTAGACACACTTGATTCCCTTATGGAGACATATCAATACATAGGTTTAAAGATTCTTACTAGTCAGATATATTCCTCTGTGGGAAATATGGGGTTTTGAGTCTCTTTCACTGAGGCAGGTGTAGGTCTTGTCTATTCCAAAGTTGGTTTTTGGAACGGTCCCTGTGCTTATAACAAACTCTGGTTTTATGCATCACCTCACCTCTCCATCCCCTTAATGCAGGCATAAGTGTGTTTTCTAAATGTGAGACTCTGTTCTCTTTCCTAACTCAGTTCACGTGTAGCCATGTTTACAGGATCTTCATAAGTGATATCTTATGATAAGTTTCTTTTTCTGTGTGACTTATTTCACTTAGAATCATCGTACCTGAATCCACTCACTTTGCTGCTACTGGTCTTATGACATTGATGTCATGGGTGAGGAATATTCCATCGTACGTAAGTACCACAATGTTTTGAACCATTTTTATATTTCCTGGGATATTTAAGGTGTACCCAAGTTGAGGTTCTTGTAGTCAGTGCAGCCCTAAATTTGGAGGTGGCTCTTTCTTATTGATTTTCAGTTTTCCCAAGGTATATTCCCTAGACTGGAAGTGGCTTTGGCTCTGTAGCTCTGTTGTTTACTTGTTTTAGGGAACACAATGCACTCCTCCAGTGAGGCAGTTGGCAATTTACATCCCGCCCATCAGCATAACAAGGCTCCCTGTTCTCCAGGGCCTGTCTTGCCTTTCTGGTTTTTACACATTTTGTGGATGTCCCTTTTGACCGGTGGGAAGTGATACTTCTTTGTAGTGCAGATTTGCATTGCCTGCTTGCTTGCTTGGCCAAAAAGGGCGTATGCGTTTTCTCCTGAATATATTCAGGAGAAAACGCATACGCCCTTTTTGGCCAAGTGCATCATTGTCCAAGTTGTGCCCCTCTTCCTGTGCTTTACAGGCGATTCCAAGGTACCTCTTGAAATCTGTTTCCTGCTATTTTGCCTCGCTTTCAAGTCCGCCTCGTTGACTTCCCTCAACAGATTTTTGGACGATAGTTGTCCTTTATCACTCTGCCAGTTTGTGAATTGCTGTGCCCCTGAGCTCCATTTCTCAACTCGTTTTTTGTGAGCTGAACGCAAGTCCAAAATTTTGGATCATGTCCTATACTGGTTCCCGGTGGGTGGCTGAGACTTTGGTTAATTCTTCTTCCTGCCGGGAAATTAGAGTGACATGTGCTCTTCCAAATGCCTAACAGCTACTCTCTCAGGGGCTCTCCCTCGTCCCATCCATCCTCTGCCAAATTGGGAACCTGTGCAAACCAGGAGGTTAAAGGGCCTGTCTCTCCAAGTTGGGAGATTGATAGTAAGGCAGTTGGAAAGTCAAACTGGAGCACCAGGAGAGGGACTATTCGTTGAGTTTTAGAAACCTTTCGTATTCACAGTGTGTCCATTCTCTAAGTTTCCTGTACATGTTATAGCTGTAGTAATATTCCCTTCAACCTGGAGAGTTGGGACCCATGGAATGGGGGCCATGCATTATTGCTTGAAAGGGTCTGCATTTGCTCACCCAATCTCACCAATCCTCTCAGTCCCAAGTGTCCAGCCTTATGCCACATCCAGCTGTCTTTGTAGATAGGGTCTTTCCAGGTTTCCTCAGACACCCTGAAGGAATTGTAAAGAATTTCCCTGTTTTTTGGTTTTCCTTTTTAAATTCCTTTTTATAGTGAGTTTGAGCTGATTCTCGCTGCCATGTTTATGCCACTCTAGACACACTTGTTTGCCTTATGGAGTCATATCAATACATAGGTTTTAAGATTCTTACTAGTCAGATATATTCCTCTGTGGGAAATATGGGGTTTTGAGTCTCTTTCACTGAGGAAGGTGTAGGTCTTGTCTATTCCAAAGTTGGTTTTTGGAACGGTCCCTGTGCTTATATCAAACTCTGGTTTTATGCATCACCCCACCTCTCCATCCCCTTAATGCAGGCATAAGAGTGTTTTCTAAATGTGACACTCTGTTCTCTTTCCTAACTCAGTTCACGTGTAGCCATGTTTACAGGATCTTCATAAGTGATATCTTATGATAAGTTTCTTTTTCTGTGTGACTTATTTCACTTAGAATCATCGTACCTGAATCCACTCACTTTGCTGCTACTGGTCTTATGACATTGATTTCATGGCTGAGGAATATTCCATCGTATGTAAGTACCACAATGTTTTGAACCATTTTTATATTTCCTGGGATATTTAAGGTGTACCCAAGTTGAGGTTCTTGTAGTCAGTGCAGCCCTAAATTTGGAGGTGGCTCTTTCTTATTGATTTTCAGTTTTCCCAAGGTATATTCCCTAGACTGGAAGTGGCTTTGGCTCTGTAGCTCTGTTGTTTACTTGTTTTAGGGAACACAATGCACTCCTCCAGTGAGGCAGTTGGCAATTTACATCCCGCCCATCAGCATAACAAGGCTCCCTGTTCTCCAGGGCCTGTCTTGCCTTTCTGGTTTTTACACATTTTGTGGATGTCCCTTTTGACCGGTGGGAAGTGATACTTCTTTGTAGTGCAGATTTGCATTGCCCGCTTGCTTGCTTGGCCAAAAATGGCGTATGCGTTTTCTCCTGAATATATTCAGGAGAAAACGCATACGCCCTTTTTGGCCAAGTGCATCTTTGACCAAGTTGTGCCCGTCTTCCTGTGCTTTACAGGCGATTCCAAGGTACCTCTTGAAATCTGTTTCCTGCTATTTTGCCTCACTTTCAAGTCCGCCTCGTTGACTTCCCTCAACAGATTTTTGGACGATAGTTGTTCTTTATCACTCTGCCAGTTTGTGAATTGCTGTGCCCCTGAGCTCCATTTCTCAACTCTTTTTTTGTGAGCTGAACGCAAGTCCAAAATTTTGGATCATGTCCTATACTGGTTCCCGGTGGGTGGCTGAGACTTTGGTTAATTCTTCTTCCTGCCGGGAAATTAGAGTGACATGTGCCCTTCCAAATGCCTAACAGCTACTCTCTCAGGGGTTCTCCCTCGTCCCATCCATCCTCTGCCAAATTGGGAACCTGTGCAAACCAGGAGGTTAAAGGGCCTGTCTCTCCAAGTTGGGAGATTGATAGTAAGGCAGTTGGAAAGTCAAACTGGAGCACCAGGAGAGGGACTATTCGTTGAGTTTTAGAAACCTTTCGTATTCACAGTGTGTCCATTCTCTAGGTTTCCTGTACATGTTATAGCTGTAGTAATATTCCCTTCAACCTGGAGAGTTGGGACCCATGGAATGGGGGCCATGCATTATTGCTTGAAAGGGTCTGCATTTGCTCACCCAATCTCACCAATCCTCTCAGTCCCAAGTGTCCAGCCTTATGCCACATCCAGCTGTCATTGTAGATAGGGTCTTTCCAGGTTTCCTCAGACACCCTGAAGGAATTGTAAAGAATTTCCCTGTTTTTTGGTTTTGCTTTTGAAATTCCTTTTTATACTGAGTTTGAGCTGATTCTCGCTGCCATGTTTATGCCACTCTAGACACACTTGTTCTCCTTATGGAGTCATATCAATACATAGATTTTAAGATTCTTACTAGTCAGATATATTCCTCTGCGGGAAATATGGGGTTTTGAGTCTCTTTCACTGAGGAAGGTGTAGGTCTTGTCTATTCCAAAGTTGGTTTTTGGAACGGTCCCTGTGCTTATATCAAACTCTGGTTTTATGCATCACCCCACCTCTCCATCCCCTTTAGGCAGGCATAAGAGTGTTTTCTAAATGTGAGACTCTGTTCTCTTTCCTAACTCAGTTCACGTGTAGCCATGTTTACAGGATCTTCATAAGTGATATCTTATGATAAGTTTCTTTTTCTGTGTGACTTATTTCACTTAGAATCATCGTACCTGAATCCACTCACTTTGCTGCTACTGGTCTTATTACATTGATTTCATGGCTGAGGGATATTCCATCGTACGTAAGTACCACAATGTTTTGAACCATTTTTATATTTCCTGGGATATTTAAGGTGTACCCAAGTTGAGGTTCTTGTAGTCAGTGCAGCCCTAAATTTGGAGGTGGCTCTTTCTTATTGATTTTCAGTTTTCCCAGGGTATATTCCCTAGACAGGAAGTGGCCTTGGCTCTGTAGCTCTGTTGTTTACTTGTTTAAGGGAACACAATGCACTCCTCCAGTGAGGCAATTGGCAATTTACATCCCGCCCATCAGCATAACAAGGCTCCCTGTTCTCCAGGGCCTGTCTTGCCTTTCTGGTTTTTACACATTTAGTGGATGTCCCTTTTGACCGGTGGGAAGTGATACTTCTTTGTAGTGCAGATTTGCATTGCCCGCTTGCTTGCTTGGCCAAAAAGGGCGTATGCGTTTTCTCCTGAATATATTCAGGAGAAAACACATACGCCCTTTTTGGCCAAGTGCATCATTGTCCAAGTTGTGCCCCTCTTCCTGTGCTTTACAGGCGATTCCAAGGTACCTCTTGAAATCTGTTTCCTGCTATTTTGCCTCGCTTTCAAGTCCGCCTCGTTGACTTCCCTCAACAGATTTTTGGACGATAGTTGTCCTTTATCACTCTGCCAGTTTGTGAATTGCTGTGCCCCTGAGCTCCATTTCTCTACTCGTTTTTTGTGAGCTGATCGCAAGTCCAAATATTTGGATCATGTCCTATACTGGATCCCGGTGGGTGGCAGAGACTTTGGTTAATTCTTCTTCCTGCCGAGAAATTAGAGTGATATGTGCCCGTCCAAATTCCTAACAGCTACACTCTCATGGGTTCTCCCTCGTCCCTTCCATCCTCTGCCAAATTGGGAACCTGTAAAAACCAGGAGGTTAAAGGGCCTGTCTCTCCAAGTTGGGAGATTGATAGTAAGGCAGTTGGAAAGTCAAACTGGAGCACCAGGAGAGGGACTATTCGTTGAGTTTTAGAAACCTTTCGTATTCACAGTGTGTCCATTCTCTAGGTTTCCTGTACATGTTATAGCTGTAGTAATATTCCCTTCAACCTGGAGAGTTGGGACCCATGGAATGGGGGCCATGCATTATTGCTTGAAAGGGTCTGCATTTGCTCACCCAATCTCACCAATCCTCTCAGTCCCAAGTGTCCAGCCTTATGCCACATCCAGCTGTCATTGTAGATAGGGTCTTTCCAGGTATCCTCAGACACCCTGAAAGAAGTGTAAAGAATTTCCCTGTTTTTTGGTTTTGCTTTTGAAATTCCTTTTTAGAGTGGGTTTGAGCTGATTCTCGCTGCCATGTTTATGCCACTCTAGACACACTTGATTCCCTTATGGAGACATATCAATACATAGGTTTAAAGATTCTTACTAGTCAGATATATTCCTCTGTGGGAAATATGGGGTTTTGAGTCTCTTTCACTGAGGAAGGTGTAGGTCTTGTCTATTCCAAAGTTGGTTTTGGAAACGGTCCCTGTGCTTATATCAAACTCTGGTTTTATGCATCACCCCACCTCTCCTTCCCCTTTATGCAGGCATAAGAGTGTTTTCTAAATGTGAGACTCTGTTCTCTTTCCTAACTCAGTTCACGTGTAGCCATGTTTACAGGATCTTCATAAGTGATATCTTATGATAAGTTTCTTTTTCTGTGTGACTTATTTCACTTAGAATCATCGTACCTGAATCCACTCACTTTGCTGCTACTGGTCTTATGACATTGATTTCATGGCTGAGGGATATTCCATCGTACGTAAGTACCACAATGTTTTGAACCATTTTTATATTTCCTGGGATATTTAAGGTGTACCCAAGTTGAGGTTCTTGTAGTCAGTGCATCCCTAAATTTGGAGGTGGGTCTTTCTTATTGATTTTCAGTTTTCCCAAGGTATATTCCCTAGACTGGAAGTGGCCTTGGCTCTGTAGCTCTGTTGTTTACTTGTTTTAGGGAACACAATGCACTCCTCCAGTGAGGCAGTTGGCAATTTACATCCCGCCCATCAGCATAACAAGGCTCCCTGTTCTCCAGGGCCTGTCTTGCCTTTCTGGTTTTTACACATTTTGTGGATGTCCCTTTTGACTGGTGGGAAGTGATACTTCTTTGTAGTGCAGATTTGCATTGCCCGCTTGCTTGCTTGGCCAAAAAGGGCGTATACGTTTTCTCCTGAATATATTCAGGAGAAAACGCATACGCCCTTTTTCGCCAAGTGCATCATTGTCCAAGTTGTGCCCCTCTTCCTGTGCTTTACAGGTGATTCCAAGGTACCTCTTGAAATCTGTTTCCTGCTATTTTGCCTCGCTTTCAAGTCCGCCTCGTTGACTTCCCTCAACAGATTTTTGGACGATAGTTGTCCTTTATCACTCTGCCAGTTTGTGAATTGCTGTGCCCCTGAGCTCCATTTCTCAACTCGTTTTTTTGTGAGCTGAACGCAAGTCCAAAATTTTGGATCATGTCCTATACTGGTTCCCAGTGGGTGGCTGAAACTTTGGTTAATTCTTCTTCCTGCCGGGAAATTAGAGTGACATGTGCCCGTCCAAATGCCTAACAGCTACTCTCTCATGGGTTCTCCCTCGTCCCTTCCATCCTCTGCCAAATTGGGAACCTGTGCAAACCAGGAGGTTAAAGGGCCTCTCTCTCCAAGTTGGGAGATTGATAGAAAGGCAGTTGGAAAGTCAAACTGGAGCACCAGGAGAGGGACTATTCGTTGAGTTTTAGAAACCTTTCGTATTCACAGTGTGTCCATTCTCTAGGTTTCCTGTACATGTTATAGCTGTAGTAATATTCCCTTCAACCTGGAGAGTTGGGACCCATGGAATGGGGGCCATGCATTATTGCTTGAAAGGGTCTGCATTTGCTCACCCAATCTCACCAATCCTCTCAGTCCCAAGTGTCCAGCCTTATGCCACATCCTGCTGTCATTGTAGATAGGGTCTTTCCAGGTTTCCTCAGACACCCTGAAGGAATTGTAAAGAATTTCCCTGTTTTTTGGTTTTGCTTTTGAAATTCCTTTTTATAGTGGGTTTGAGCTGATTCTCGCTGCCATGTTTATGCCACTCTAGACACACTTGATTCCCTTATGGAGTCATATCAATACATAGGTTTTAAGATTCTTACTAGTCAGATATATTCCTCTGCGGGAAATATGGGGTTTTGAGTCTCTTTCACTGAGGAAGGTGTAGGTCTTGTCTATTCCAAAGTTGGTTTTTGGAAAGGTCCCTGTGCTTATATCAAACTCTGGTTTTATGCATCACCCCACCTCTCCATCCCCTTAATGCAGGCATAAGAGTGTTTTCTAAATCTGAGACTCTGTACTCTTTCCTAACTCAGTTCACGTGTAGCCATGTTTACAGGATCTTCATAAGTGATATCTTATGATAAGTTTCTTTTTCTGTGTGACTTATTTCACTTAGAATCATCGTACCTGAATCCACTCACTTTGCTGCTACTGGTCTTATGACATTGATTTCATGGCTGAGGAATATTCCATCGTACGTAAGTACCACAATGTTTTGAACCATTTTTATATTTCCTGGGATATTTAAGGTGTACCCAAGTTGAGGTTCTTGTAGTCAGTGCAGCCCTAAATTTGGAGGTGGCTCTTTCTTATTGATTTTCAGTTTTCGCAAGGTATATTCCCTAGACTGGAAGTGGCCTTGGCTCTGTAGCTCTGTTGTTTACTTGTTTTAGGGAACACAATGCACTCCTCCAGTGAGGCAGTTGGCAATTTACATCCCGCCCATCAGCATAACAAGGCTCCCTGTTCTCCAGGGCCTGTCTTGCCTTTCTGGTTTTTACACATTTTGTGGATGTCCCTTTTGACCGGTGGGAAGTGATACTTCTTTGTAGTGCAGATTTGCATTGCCTGCTTGCTTGCTTGGCCAAAAAGGGCGTATGCGTTTTCTCCTGAATATATTCAGGAGAAAACGCATACGCCCTTTTTGGCCAAGTGCATCATTGTCCAAGTTGTGCCCCTCTTCCTGTGCTTTACAGGCGATTCCAAGGTACCTCTTGAAATCTGTTTCCTGCTATTTTGCCTCGCTTTCAAGTCCGCCTCGTTGACTTCCCTCAACAGATTTTTGGACGATAGTTGTCCTTTATCACTCTGCCAGTTTGTGAATTGCTGTGCCCCTGAGCTCCATTTCTCAATTCGTTTTTTGTGAGCTGAACGCAAGTCCAAAATTTTGGATCATGTCCTATACTGGTTCCCGGTGGGTGGCTGAGACTCTGGTTAATTCTTCTTCCTGCCGGGAAATTAGAGTGACATGTGCCCGTCCAAATGCCTAACAGCTACTCTCTCATGGGTTCTCCCTCGTCCCTTCCATCCTCTGCCAAATTGGGAACCTGTGCAAACCAGGAGGTTAAAGGGCCTGTCTCTCCAAGTTGGGAGATTGATAGTAAGGCAGTTGGAAAGTCAAACTGGAGCACCAGGAGAGGGAGTATTCGTTGAGTTTTAGAAACCTTTCGTATTCACAGTGTGTCCATTCTCTAGGTTTCCTGTACATGTTATAGCTGTAGTAATATTCCCTTGAACCTGGAGAGTTGGGACCCATGGAATGGGGGCCATGCATTATTGCTTGAAAGGGTCTGCATTTGCTCACCCAATCTCACCAATCCTCTCAGTCCCAAGTGTCCAGCGTTATGCCACATCCAGCTGTCATTGTAGATAGGGTCTTTCCAGGTTTCCTCAGACACCCTGAAGGAATTGTAAAGAATTTCCCTGTTTTTTGGTTTTGCTTTTGAAATTCCTTTTTAGAGTGGGTTTGAGCTGATTCTCGCTGCCATGTTTATGCCACTCTAGACACACTTGATTCCCTTATGGATTCATATCAATACATAGGTTTTAAGATTCTTACTAGTCAGATATATTCCTCTGCGGGAAATATGGGGTTTTGAGTCTCTTTCACTGAGGAAGGTGTAGGTCTTGTCTATTCCAAAGTTGGTTTTTGGAACGGTCCCTGTGCTTATATCAAACTCTGGTTTTATGCATCACCCCACCTCTCCTTCCCCTTTATGCAGGCATAAGAGTGTTTTCTGAAAGTGAGACTCTGTTCTCTTTCCTAACTCAGTTCACGTGTAGCCATGTTTACAGGATCTTCATAAGTGATATCTTATGATAAGTTTCTTTTTCTGTGTGACTTATTTCACTTAGAATCATCGTACCTGAATCCACTCACTTTGCTGCTACTGGTCTTATGACATTGATTTCATGGCTGAGGGATATTCCATCGTACGTAAGTACCACAATGTTTTGAACCATTTTTATATTTCCTGGGATATTTAAGGTGTACCCAAGTTGAGGTTCTTGTAGTCAGTGCAGCCCTAAATTTGGAGGTGGCTCTTTCTTATTGATTTTCAGTTTTCCCAAGGTATATTCCCTAGACTGGAAGTGGCCTTGGCTCTGTAGCTCTGTTGTTTACTTGTTTTAGGGAACACAATGCACTCCTCCAGTGAGGCAGTTAGCAATTTACATCCCGCCCATCAGCATAACAAGGCTCCCTGTTCTCCAGGGCCTGTCTTGCCTTTCTGGTTTTTACACATTTTGTGGATGTCCCTTTTGACCGGTGGGAAGTGATACTTCTTTGTAGTGCAGATTTGCATTGCCTGCTTGCTTGCTTGGCCAAAAAGGGCGTATGCGTTTTCTCCTGAATATATTCAGGAGAAAAGGCATACGCTCTTTTTGGCAAAGTGCATCATTGTCCAAGTTGTGCCCCTCTTCCTGTGCTTTACAGGCGATTCCACGGTACCTCTTGAAATCTGTTTCCTGCTATTTTGCCTCGCTTTCAAGTCCGCCTCGTTGACTTCCCTCAACAGATTTTTGGACGATAGTTGTCCTTTATCACTCTGCCAGTTTGTGAATTGCTGTGCTGTTGAGCTCCATTTCTCAACTCGTTTTTTTGTGAGCTGAACGCAAGTCCAAAATTTTGGATCATGTCCTATACTGGTTCCCGGTGGGTGGCTGAGACTTTGGTTAATTCTTCTTCCTGCCGGGAAATTAGAGTGACATGTGCCCGTCCAAATGCCTAACAGCTACTCTCTCATGGGTTCTCCCTCGTCCCTTCCATCCTCTGCCAAATTGGGAACCTGTGCAAACCAGGAGGTTAAAGGGCCTGTCTCTCCAAGTTGGGAGATTGATAGTAAGGCAGTTGGAAAGTCAAACTGGAGCACCAGGAGAGGGACTATTCGTTGAGTTTTAGAAACCTTTCGTATTCACAGTGTGTCCATTCTCTAGGTTTCCTGTACATGTTATAGCTGTAGTAATATTCCCTTCAACCTGGAGAGTTGGGACCCATGGAATGGGGGCCATGCATTATTGCTTGAAAGGGTCTGCATTTGCTCACCCAATCTCACCAATCCTCTCAGTCCCAAGTGTCCAGCCTTATGCCACATCCAGCTGTCATTGTAGATAGGGTCTTTCCAGGTTTCCTCAGACACCCTGAAGGAATTGTAAAGAATTTCCCTGTTTTTTGGTTTTGCTTTTGAAATTCCTTTTTAGAGTGAGTTTGAGCTGATTCTCGCTGCCATGTTTATGCCACTCTAGACACACTTGATTCCCTTATGGAGTCATATCAATACATAGGTTTTAAGATTCTTACTAGTCAGATATATTCCTCTGCGGGAAATATGGGGTTTTGAGTCTCTTTCACTGAGGAAGGTGTAGGTCTTGTCTATTCCAAAGTTGGTTTTGGAAACGGTCCCTGTGCTTATATCAAACTCTGGTTTTATGCATCACCCCACCCCTCCTTCCCCTTTATGCAGGCATAAGAGTGTTTTCTAAAAGTGAGACTCTGTTCTCTTTCCTAACTCAGTTCACGTGTAGCCATGTTTACAGGATCTTCATAAGTGATATCTTATGATAAGTTTCTTTTTCTGTGTGACTTATTTCACTTAGAATCATCGTACCTGAATCCACTCACTTTGCTGCTACTGGTCTTATGACATTGATTTCATGGCTGAGGGATATTCCATCGTACGTAAGTACCACAATGTTTTGAACCATTTTTATATTTCCTGGGATATTTAAGGTGTACCCAAGTTGAGGTTCTTGTAGTCAGTGCAGCCCTAAATTTGAAGGTGGCTCTTTCTTATTGATTTTCAGTTTTCCCAAGGTATATTCCCTAGACTGGAAGTGGCCTTGGCTCTGTAGCTCTGTTGTTTACTTGTTTTAGGGAACACAATGCACTCCTCCAGTGAGGCAGTTGGCAATTTACATCCCGCCCATCAGCATAACAAGGCTCCCTGTTCTCCAGGGCCTGTCTTGCCTTTCTGGTTTTTACACATTTTGTGGATGTCCCTTTTGACTGGTGGGAAGTGCTACTTCTTTGTAGTGCAGATTTGCATTGCCCGCTTGCTTGCTTGGCCAAAAAGGGCGTATGCGTTTTCTCCTGAATATATTCAGGGGAAAACGCATACGCCCTTTTTGGCCAAGTGCATCATTGTCCAAGTTGTGCCCCTCTTCCTGTGCTTTACAGGCGATTCCAAGGTACCTCTTGAAATCTGTTTCCTGCTATTTTGCCTCGCATTCAAGTCCGCCTCGTTGACTTCCCTCAACAGATTTTTGGACGATAGTTGTCCTTTATCACTCTGCCCGTTTGTGAATTGCTGTGCCCCTGAGCTCCATTTCTCAACTTGTTCTTTGAGAGCTGAACACAAGTCCAAAATTTTGGATCATGTCCTATACTGGTTCCCGGTGGGTGGCTGAGACTTTGGTTAATTCTTCTTCCTGCCGGGAAATTAGAGTGACATGTGCCCGTCCAAATGCCTAACAGCTACTCTCTCATGGGTTCTCCCTCGTCCCTTCCATCCTCTGCCAAACTGGGAACCTGTGCAAACCAGGAGGTTAAAGGGCCTGTCTCTCCAAGTTGGGAGATTGATAGTAAGGCAGTTGGAAAGTCAAACTGGAGCACCAGGAGAGGGACTATTCGTTGAGTTTTAGAAACCTTTCGTATTCACAGTGTGTACATTCTCTAGGTTTCCTGTACATGTTATAGCTGTAGTAATATTCCCTTCAACCTGGAGAGTTGGGACCCATGGAATGGGGGCCATGCATTATTGCTTGAAAGGGTCTGCATTTGCTCACCCAATCTCACCAATCCTCTCAGTCCCAAGTGTCCAGCCTTATGCCACATCCAGCTGTCTTTGTAGATAGGGTCTTTCCAGGTTTCCTCAGACACCCTGAAGGAATTGTAAAGAATTTCCCTGTTTTTTGGTTTTGCTTTTGAAATTCCTTTTTAGAGTGGGTTTGAGCTGATTCTCGCTGCCATGTTTATGCCACTCTAGACACACTT
The DNA here is from genome assembly GCF_025265405.1 of Mesoplodon densirostris. Taxonomy (NCBI): domain Eukaryota; kingdom Metazoa; phylum Chordata; class Mammalia; order Artiodactyla; family Ziphiidae; genus Mesoplodon; species Mesoplodon densirostris. Next base: position 5,796,915 of record NW_026778195.1, on the reverse strand, counting down.
GATTCCCTAATGGAGTCATATCAATACATAGGTTTTAAGATTCTTACTAGTCAGATATATTCCTCTGCGGGAAATATGGGGTTTTGAGTCTCTTTCACTGAGGAAGGTGTAGGTCTTGTCTATTCCAAAGTTGGTTTTTGGAACGGTCCCTGTGCTTATATCAAACTCTGGTTTTATGCATCACCCCACCTCTCCATCCCCTTAATGCAGGCATAAGAGTGTTTTCTAAATCTGAGACTCTGTACTCTTTCCTAACTCAGTTCACGTGTAGCCATGTTTACAGGATCTTCATAAGTGATATCTTATGATAAGTTTCTTTTTCTGTGTGACTTATTTCACTTAGAATCATCGTACCTGAATCCACTCACTTTGCTGCTACTGGTCTTATGACATTGATTTCATGGCTGAGGAATATTCCATCGTACGTAAGTACCACAATGTTTTGAACCATTTTTATATTTCCTGGGATATTTAAGGTGTACCCAAGTTGAGGTTCTTGTAGTCAGTGCAGCCCTAAATTTGGAGGTGGCTCTTTCTTATTGATTTTCAGTTTTCGCAAGGTATATTCCCTAGACTGGAAGTGGCCTTGGCTCTGTAGCTCTGTTGTTTACTTGTTTTAGGGAACACAATGCACTCCTCCAGTGAGGCAGTTGGCAATTTACATCCCGCCCATCAGCATAACAAGGCTCCCTGTTCTCCAGGGCCTGTCTTGCCTTTCTGGTTTTTACACATTTTGTGGATGTCCCTTTTGACCGGTGGGAAGTGATACTTCTTTGTAGTGCAGATTTGCATTGCCTGCTTGCTTGCTTGGCCAAAAAGGGCGTATGCGTTTTCTCCTGAATATATTCAGGAGAAAACGCATACACCCTTTTTGGCCAAGTGCATCATTGTCCAAGTTGTGCCCCTCTTCCTGTGCTTTACAGGCGATTCCAAGGTACCTCTTGAAATCTGTTTCCTGCTATTTTGCCTCGCTTTCAAGTCCGCCTCGTTGACTTCCCTCAACAGATTTTTGGACGATAGTTGTCCTTTATCACTCTGCCAGTTTGTGAATTGCTGTGCCGTTGAGCTCCATTTCTCAATTCGTTTTTTGTGAGCTGAACGCAAGTCCAAAATTTTGGATCATGTCCTATACTGGTTCCCGGTGGGTGGCTGAGACTTTGGTTAATTCTTCTTCCTGCCGGGAAATTAGAGTGACATGTGCCCGTCCAAATGCCTAACAGCTACTCTCTCATGGGTTCTCCCTCGTCCCTTCCATCCTCTGCCAAATTGGGAACCTGTGCAAACCAGGAGGTTAAAGGGCCTGTCTCTCCAAGTTGGGAGATTGATAGTAAGGCAGTTGGAAAGTCAAACTGGAGCACCAGGAGAGGGACTATTCGTTGAGTTTTAGAAACCTTTCGTATTCACAGTGTGTCCATTCTCTAGGTTTCCTGTACATGTTATAGCTGTAGTAATATTCCCTTCAACCTGGAGAGTTGGGACCCATGGAATGGGGGCCATGCATTATTGCTTGAAAGGGTCTGCATTTGCTCACCCAATCTCACCAATCCTCTCAGTCCCAAGTGTCCAGCCTTATGCCACATCCAGCTGTCATTGTAGATAGGGTCTTTCCAGGTTTCCTCAGACACCCTGAAGGAATTGTAAAGAATTTCCCTGTTTTTTGGTTTTGCTTTTGAAATTCCTTTTTAGAGTGGGTTTGAGCTGATTCTCGCTGCCATGTTTATGCCACTCTAGACACACTTGATTCCCTTATGGAGTCATATCAATACATAGGTTTTAAGATTCTTACTAGTCAGATATATTCCTCTGCGGGAAATATGGGGTTTTGAGTCTCTTTCACTGAGGAAGGTGTAGGTCTTGTCTATTCCAAAGTTGGTTTTTGGAACGGTCCCTGTGCTTATATCAAACTCTGGTTTTATGCATCACCCCACCCCTCCTTCCCCTTTATGCAGGCATAAGAGTGTTTTCTAAAAGTGAGACTCTGTTCTCTTTCCTAACTCAGTTCACGTGTAGCCATGTTTACAGGATCTTCATAAGTGATATCTTATGATAAGTTTCTTTTTCTGTGTGACTTATTTCACTTAGAATCATCGTACCTGAATCCACTCACTTTGCTGCTACTGGTCTTATGACATTGATTTCATGGCTGAGGGATATTCCATCGTACGTAAGTACCACAATGTTTTGAACCATTTTTATATTTCCTGGGATATTTAAGGTGTACCCAAGTTGAGGTTCTTGTAGTCAGTGCAGCCCTAAATTTGGAGTTGGCTCTTTCTTATTGATTTTCAGTTTTCCCAAGGTATATTCCCTAGACTGGAAGTGGCCTTGGCTCTGTAGCTCTGTTGTTTACTTGTTTTAGGGAACACAATGCACTCCTCCAGTGAGGCAGTTAGCAATTTACATCCCGCCCATCAGCATAACAAGGCTCCCTGTTCTCCAGGGCCTGTCTTGCCTTTCTGGTTTTTACACATTTTGTGGATGTCCCTTTTGACCGGTGGGAAGTGATACTTCTTTGTAGTGCAGATTTGCATTGCCTGCTTGCTTGCTTGGCCAAAAAGGGCGTATGCGTTTTCTCCTGAATATATTCAGGAGAAAAGGCATACGCTCTTTTTGGCAAAGTGCATCATTGTCCAAGTTGTGCCCCTCTTCCTGTGCTTTACAGGCGATTCCACGGTACCTCTTGAAATCTGTTTCCTGCTATTTTGCCTCGCTTTCAAGTCCGCCTCGTTGACTTCCCTCAACAGATTTTTGGACGAGTGTTGTCCTTTATCACTCTGCCAGTTTGTGAATTGCTGTGCTGTTGAGCTCCATTTCTCAACTCGTTTTTTTGTGAGCTGAACGCAAGTCCAAAATTTTGGATCATGTCCTATACTGGTTCCCGGTGGGTGGCTGAGACTTTGGTTAATTCTTCTTCCTGCCGGGAAATTAGAGTGACATGTGCCCGTCCAAATGCCTAACAGCTACTCTCTCATGGGTTCTCCCTCGTCCCTTCCATCCTCTGCCAAATTGGGAACCTGTGCAAACCAGGAGGTTAAAGGGCCTGTCTCTCCAAGTTGGGAGATTGATAGTAAGGCAGTTGGAAAGTCAAACTGGAGCACCAGGAGAGGGACTATTCGTTGAGTTTTAGAAACCTTTCGTATTCACAGTGTGTCCATTCTCTAGGTTTCCTGTACATGTTATAGCTGTAGTAATATTCCCTTCAACCTGGAGAGTTGGGACCCATGGAATGGGGGCCATGCATTATTGCTTGAAAGGGTCTGCATTTGCTCACCCAATCTCACCAATCCTCTCAGTCCCAAGTGTCCAGCCTTATGCCACATCCAGCTGTCATTGTAGATAGGGTCTTTCCAGGTTTCCTCAGACACCCTGAAGGAATTGTAAAGAATTTCCCTGTTTTTTGGTTTTGCTTTTGAAATTCCTTTTTAGAGTGGGTTTGAGCTGATTCTCGCTGCCATGTTTATGCCACTCTAGACACACTTGATTCCCTTATGGAGTCATATCAATACATAGGTTTTAAGATTCTTACTAGTCAGATATATTCCTCTGCGGGAAATATGGGGTTTTGAGTCTCTTTCACTGAGGAAGGTGTAGGTCTTGTCTATTCCAAAGTTGGTTTTTGGAACGGTCCCTGTGCTTATATCAAACTCTGGTTTTATGCATCACCCCACCTCTCCTTCCCCTTTATGCAGGCATAAGAGTGTTTTCTAAAAGTGAGACTCTGTTCTCTTTCCTAACTCAGTTCACGTGTAGCCATGTTTACAGGATCTTCATAAGTGATATCTTATGATAAGTTTCTTTTTCTGTGTGACTTATTTCACTTAGAATCATCGTACCTGAATCCACTCACTTTGCTGCTACTGGTCTTATGACATTGATTTCATGGCTGAGGAATATTCCATCGTACGTAAGTACCACAATGTTTTGAACCATTTTTATATTTCCTGGGATATTTAAGGTGTACCCAAGTTGAGGTTCTTGTAGTCAGTGCAGCCCTAAATTTGGAGGTGGCTCTTTCTTATTGATTTTCAGTTTTCCCAAGGTATATTCCCTAGACTGGAAGTGGCCTTGGCTCTGTAGCTCTGTTGTTTACTTGTTTTAGGGAACACAATGCACTCCTCCAGTGAGGCAGTTGGCAATTTACATCCCGCCCATCAGCATAACAAGGCTCCCTGTTCTCCAGGGCCTGTCTTGCCTTTCTGGTTTTTACACATTTTGTGGATGTCCCTTTTGACCGGTGGGAAGTGATACTTCTTTGTAGTGCAGATTTGCATTGCCTGCTTGCTTGCTTGGCCAAAAAGGGCGTATGCGTTTTCTCCTGAATATATTCAGGAGAAAACGCATACGCCCTTTTTGGCCAAGTGCATCATTGTCCAAGTTGTGCCCCTCTTCCTGTGCTTTACAGGCGATTCCAAGGTTCCTCTTGAAATCTGTTTCCTGCTATTTTGCCTCGCTTTCAAGTCCGCCTCGTTGACTTCCCTCAACAGATTTTTGGACGATAGTTGTCCTTTATCACTCTGCCAGTTTGTGAATTGCTGTGCCGTTGAGCTCCATTTCTCAACTCGTTTTTTGTGAGCTGAACGCAAGTCCAAAATTTTGGATCATGTCCTATACTGGTTTCCGGTGGGTGGCAGAGACTTTGGTTAATTCTTCTTCCTGCCGGGAAATTAGAGTGACATGTGCCCGTCCAAATGCCTAACAGCTACTCTCTCATGGGTTCTCCCTCGTCCCTTCCATCCTCTGCCAAATTGGGAACCTGTGCAAACCAGGAGGTTAAAGGGCCTGTCTCTCCAAGTTGGGAGATTGATAGTAAGGCAGTTGGAAAGTCAAACTGGAGCACCAGGAGAGGGACTATTCGTTGAGTTTTAGAAACCTTTCGTATTCACAGTGTGTCCATTCTCTAGGTTTCCTGTACATGTTATAGCTGTAGTAATATTCCCTTCAACCTGGAGAGTTGGGACCCATGGAATGGGGGCCATGCATTATTGGTTGAAAGGGTCTGCATTTGCTCACCCAATCTCACCAATCCTCTCAGTCCCAAGTGTCCAGCCTTATGCCACATCCAGCTGTCATTGTAGATAGGGTCTTTCCAGGTTTCCTCAGACACCCTGAAGGAATTGTAAAGAATTTCCCTGTTTTTTGGTTTTGCTTTTGAAATTCCTTTTTAGAGTGGGTTTGAGCTGATTCTCGCTGCCATGTTTATGCCACTCTAGACACACTTGATTCCCTTATGGAGTCATATCAATACATAGGTTTTAAGATTCTTACTAGTCAGATATATTCCTCTGCGGGAAATATGGGGTTTTGAGTCTCTTTCACTGAGGCAGGTGTAGGTCTTGTCTATTCCAAAGTTGGTTTTTGGAACGGTCCCTGTGCTTATATCAAACTCTGGTTTTATGCATCACCCCACCTCTCCTTCCCCTTTATGCAGGCATAAGAGTGTTTTCTAAAAGTGAGACTCTGTTCTCTTTCCTAACTCAGTTCACGTGTAGCCATGTTTACAGGATCTTCATAAGTGATAACTTATGATAAGTTTCTTTTTCTGTGTGACTTATTTCACTTAGAATCATCGTACCTGAATCCACTCACTTTGCTGCTACTGGTCTTATGACATTGATTTCATGGCTGAGGGATATTCCATCGTACGTAAGTACCACAATGTTTTGAACCATTTTTATATTTCCTGGGATATTTAAGGTGTACCCAAGTTGAGGTTCTTGTAGTCAGTGCAGTCCTAAATTTGGAGGTGGCTCTTTCTTATTGATTTTCAGTTTTCCCAAGGTATATTCCCTAGACTGGAAGTGGCCTTGGCTCTGTAGCTCTGTTGTTTACTTGTTTTAGGGAACACAAGGCACTCCTCCAGTGAGGCAGTTAGCAATTTACATCCCGCCCATCAGCATAACAAGACTCCCTGTTCTCCAGGGCCTGTCTTGCCTTTCTGGTTTTTACACATTTTGTGGATGTCCCTTTTGACCGGTGGGAAGTGATACTTCTTTGTAGTGCAGATTTGCATTGCCTGCTTGCTTGCTTGGCCAAAAAGGGCGTATGCGTTTTCTCCTGAATATATTCAGGAGAAAACGCATACGCCCTTTTTGGCCAAGTGCATCATTGTCCAAGTTGTGCACCTCTTCCTGTGCTTTACAGGCGATTCCAAGGTACCTCTTGAAATCTGTTTCCTGCTATTTTGCCTCGCTTTCAAGTCCGCCTCGTTGACTTCCCTCAACAGATTTTTGGACGATAGTTGTCCTTTATCACTCTGCCAGTTTGTGAATTGCTGTGCCGTTGAGCTCCATTTCTCAACTCGTTTTTTGTGAGCTGAACGCAAGTCCAAAATTTTGGATCATGTCCTATACTGGTTCCCGGTGGGTGGCTGAAACTTTGGTTAATTCTTCTTCCTGCCGGGAAATTAGAGTGACATGTGCCCGTCCAAATGCCTAACAGCTACTCTCTCATGGGTTCTCCCTCGTCCCTTCCATCCTCTGCCAAATTGGGAACCTGTGCAAACCAGAAGGTTAAAGGGCCTTTCTCTCCAAGTTGGGAGATTGATAGTAAGGCAGTTGGAAAGTCAAACTGGAGCACCAGGAGAGGGACTATTCGTTGAGTTTTAGAAACCTTTCGTATTCACAGTGTGTACATTCTCTAGGTTTCCTGTACATGTTATAGCTGTAGTAATATTCCCTTGAACCGGAGAGTTGGGACCCAAGGAATGGGGGCCATGCATTATTGCTTGAAAGGGTCTGCATTTGCTCACCCAATCTCACCAATCCTCTCAGTCCCAAGTGTCCAGCCTTATGCCACATCCAGCTGTCATTGTAGATAGGGTCTTTCCAGGTTTCCTCAGACACCCTGAAGGAATTGTAAAGAATTTCCCTGTTTTTTGGTTTTGCTTTTGAAATTCCTTTTTAGAGTGGGTTTGAGCTGATTCTCGCTGCCATGTTTATGCCACTCTAGACACACTTGATTCCCTTATGGAGTCATATCAATACATAGGTTTTAAGATTCTTACTAGTCAGATATATTCCTCTGCGGGAAATATGGGGTTTTGAGTCTCTTTCACTGAGGAAGGTGTAGGTCTTGTCTATTCCAAAGTTGGTTTTTGGAACGGTCCCTGTGCTTATATCAAACTCTGGTTTTATGCATCACCCCAACTCTCCTTCCCCTTTATGCAGGCATAAGAGTGTTTTCTAAAAGTGAGACTCTGTTCTCTTTCCTAACTCAGTTCACGTGTAGCCATGTTTACAGGATCTTCATAAGTGATATCTTATGATAAGTTTCTTTTTCTGTGTGACTTATTTCACTTAGAATCATCGTACCTGAATCCACTCACTTTGCTGCTACTGGTCTTATGACATTGATTTCATGGCTGAGGGATATTCCATCGTACGTAAGTACCACAATGTTTTGAACCATTTTTATATTTCCTGGGATATTTAAGGTGTACCCAAGTTGAGGTTCTTGTAGTCAGTGCAGCCCTAAATTTGGAGGTGGCTCTTTCTTATTGATTTTCAGTTTTCCCAAGGTATATTCCCTAGACTGGAAGTGGCCTTGGCTCTGTAGCTCTGCTGTTTACTTGTTTTAGGGAACACAATGCACTCCTCCAGTGAGGCAGTTAGCAATTTACATCCCGCCCATCAGCATAACAAGGCTCCCTGTTCTCCAGGGCCTGTCTTGCCTTTCTGGTTTTTACACATTTTGTGGATGTCCCTTTTGACCGGTGGGAAGTGATACTTCTTTGTAGTGCAGATTTGCATTGCCTGCTTGCTTGCTTGGCCAAAAAGGGCGTATGCGTTTTCTCCTGAATATATTCAGGAGAAAACGCATACGCCCTTTTTGGCCAAGTGCATCATTGTCCAAGTTGTGCCCCTCTTCCTGTGCTTTACAGGCGATTCCAAGGTACCTCTTGAAATCTGTTTCCTGCTATTTTGCCTCGCTTTCAAGTCCGCCTCGTTGACTTCCCTCAACAGATTTTTGGACGATAGTTGTCCTTTATCACTCTGCCAGTTTGTGAATTGCTGTGCTGTTGAGCTCCATTTCTCAACTCGTTTTTTTGTGAGCTGAACGCAAGTCCAAAATTTTGGATCATGTCCTATACTGGTTCCCAGTGGGTGGCTGAAACTTTGGTTAATTCTTCTTCCTGCCGGGAAATTAGAGTGACATGTGCCCGTCCAAATGCCTAACAGCTACTCTCTCATGGGTTCTCCCTCGTCCCTTCCATCCTCTGCCAAATTGGGAACCTGTGCAAACCAGGAGGTTAAAGGGCCTGTCTCTACAAGTTGGGAGATTGATAGAAAGGCAGTTGGAAAGTCAAACTGGAGCACCAGGAGAGGGACTATTCGTTGAGTTTTAGAAAACTTTCGTATTCACAGTGTGTCCATTCTCTAGGTCTCCTGTACATGTTATAGCTGTAGTAATATTCCCTTGAACCTGGAGAGTTGGGACCCATGGAATGGGGGCCATGCATTATTGCTTGAAAGGGTCTGCATTTGCTCACCCAATCTCACCAATCCTCTCAGTCCCAAGTGTCCAGCCTTATGCCACATCCAGCTGTCATTGTAGATAGGGTCTTTCCAGGTTTCCTCAGACACCCTGAAGGAATTGTAAAGAATTTCCCTGTTTTTTGGTTTTGCTTTAGAAATTCCTTTTTAGAGTGGGTTTGAGCTGATTCTCGCTGCCATGTTTATGCCACTCTAGACACACTTGATTCCCTTATGGAGTCATATCAATACATAGGTTTTAAGATTCTTACTAGTCAGATATATTCCTCTGCGGGAAATATGGGGTTTTGAGTCTCTTTCACTGAGGAAGGTGTAGGTCTTGTCTATTCCAAAGTTGGTATTTGGAACGGTCCCTGTGCTTATATCAAACTCTGGTTTTATGCATCACCCCACCTCTCCATCCCCTTAATGCAGGCATAAGAGTGTTTTCTAAATCTGAGACTCTGTACTCTTTCCTAACTCAGTTCACGTGTAGCCATGTTTACAGGATCTTCATAAGTGATATCTTATGATAAGTTTCTTTTTCTGTGTGACTTATTTCACTTAGAATCATCGTACCTGAATCCACTCACTTTGCTGCTACTGGTCTTATGACATTGATTTCATGGCTGAGGAATATTCCATCGTACGTAAGTAGCACAATGTTTTGAACCATTTTTATATTTCCTGGGATATTTAAGGTGTACCCAAGTTGAGGTTCTTGTAGTCAGTGCAGCCCTAAATTTGGAGGTGGCTCTTTCTTATTGATTTTCAGTTTTCGCAAGGTATATTCCCTAGACTGGAAGTGGCCTTGGCTCTGTAGCTCTGTTGTTTACTTGTTTTAGGGAACACAATGCACTCCTCCAGTGAGGCAGTTGGCAATTTACATCCCGCCCATCAGCATAACAAGGCTCCCTGTTCTCCAGGGCCTGTCTTGCCTTTCTGGTTTTTACACATTTTGCTGATGTCCCTTTTGACCGGTGGGAAGTGATACTTCTTTGTAGTGCAGATTTGCATTGCCTGCTTGCTTGCTTGGCCAAAAAGGGCGTATGCGTTTTCTCCTGAATATATTCAGGAGAAAACGCATACACCCTTTTTGGCCAAGTGCATCATTGTCCAAGTTGTGCCCCTCTTCCTGTGCTTTACAGGCGATTCCAAGGTACCTCTTGAAATCTGTTTCCTGCTATTTTGCCTCGCTTTCAAGTCCGCCTCGTTGACTTCCCTCAACAGATTTTTGGACGATAGTTGTCCTTTATCACTCTGCCAGTTTGTGAATTGCTGTGCCGTTGAGCTCCATTTCTCAACTCGTTTTTTGTGAGCTGAACGCAAGTCCAAAATTTTGGATCATGTCCTATACTGGTTCCCGGTGGTTGGCAGAGACTTTGGTTAATTCTTCTTCCTGCCGGGAAATTAGAGTGACATGTGCCCGTCCAAATGCCTAACAGCTACTCTCTCATGGGTTCTCCCTCGTCCCTTCCATCCTCTGCCAAATTGGGAACCTGTGCAAACCAGGAGGTTAAAGGGCCTGTCTCTCCAAGTTGGGAGATTGATAGTAAGGCAGTTGGAAAGTCAAACTGGAGCACCAGGAGAGGGACTATTCGTTGAGTTTTAGAAACCTTTCGTATTCACAGTGTGTACATTCTCTAGGTTTCCTGTACATGTTATAGCTGTAGTAATATTCCCTTGAACCGGAGAGTTGGGACCCAAGGAATGGGGGCCATGCATTATTGCTTGAAAGGGTCTGCATTTGCTCACCCAATCTCACCAATCCTCTCAGTCCCAAGTGTCCAGCCTTATGCCACATCCAGCTGTCATTGTAGATAGGGTCTTTCCAGGTTTCCTCAGACACCCTGAAGGAATTGTAAAGAATTTCCCTGTTTTTTGGTTTTGCTTTTGAAATTCCTTTTTAGAGTGGGTTTGAGCTGATTCTCGCTGCCATGTTTATGCCACTCTAGACACACTTGATTCCCTTATGGAGTCATATCAATACATAGGTTTTAAGATTCTTACTAGTCAGATATATTCCTCTGCGGGAAATATGGGGTTTTGAGTCTCTTTCACTGAGGAAGGTGTAGGTCTTGTCTATTCCAAAGTTGGTTTTTGGAACGGTCCCTGTGCTTATATCAAACTCTGGTTTTATGCATCACCCCAACTCTCCTTCCCCTTTATGCAGGCATAAGAGTGTTTTCTAAAAGTGAGACTCTGTTCTCTTTCCTAACTCAGTTCACGTGTAGCCATGTTTACAGGATCTTCATAAGTGATATCTTATGATAAGTTTCTTTTTCTGTGTGACTTATTTCACTTAGAATCATCGTACCTGAATCCACTCACTTTGCTGCTACTGGTCTTATGACATTGATTTCATGGCTGAGGGATATTCCATCGTACGTAAGTACCACAATGTTTTGAACCATTTTTATATTTCCTGGGATATTTAAGGTGTACCCAAGTTGAGGTTCTTGTAGTCAGTGCAGCCCTAAATTTGGAGGTGGCTCTTTCTTATTGATTTTCAGTTTTCCCAAGGTATATTCCCTAGACTGGAAGTGGCCTTGGCTCTGTAGCTCTGCTGTTTACTTGTTTTAGGGAACACAATGCACTCCTCCAGTGAGGCAGTTAGCAATTTACATCCCGCCCATCAGCATAACAAGGCTCCCTGTTCTCCAGGGCCTGTCTTGCCTTTCTGGTTTTTACACATTTTGTGGATGTCCCTTTTGACCGGTGGGAAGTGATACTTCTTTGTAGTGCAGATTTGCATTGCCTGCTTGCTTGCTTGGCCAAAAAGGGCGTATGCGTTTTCTCCTGAATATATTCAGGAGAAAACGCATACGCCCTTTTTGGCCAAGTGCATCATTGTCCAAGTTGTGCCCCTCTTCCTGTGCTTTACAGGCGATTCCAAGGTACCTCTTGAAATCTGTTTCCTGCTATTTTGCCTCGCTTTCAAGTCCGCCTCGTTGACTTCCCTCAACAGATTTTTGGACGATAGTTGTCCTTTATCACTCTGCCAGTTTGTGAATTGCTGTGCTGTTGAGCTCCATTTCTCAACTCGTTTTTTTGTGAGCTGAACGCAAGTCCAAAATTTTGGATCATGTCCTATACTGGTTCCCAGTGGGTGGCTGAAACTTTGGTTAATTCTTCTTCCTGCCGGGAAATTAGAGTGACATGTGCCCGTCCAAATGCCTAACAGCTACTCTCTCATGGGTTCTCCCTCGTCCCTTCCATCCTCTGCCAAATTGGGAACCTGTGCAAACCAGGAGGTTAAAGGGCCTGTCTCTACAAGTTGGGAGATTGATAGAAAGGCAGTTGGAAAGTCAAACTGGAGCACCAGGAGAGGGACTATTCGTTGAGTTTTAGAAAACTTTCGTATTCACAGTGTGTCCATTCTCTAGGTCTCCTGTACATGTTATAGCTGTAGTAATATTCCCTTGAACCTGGAGAGTTGGGACCCATGGAATGGGGGCCATGCATTATTGCTTGAAAGGGTCTGCATTTGCTCACCCAATCTCACCAATCCTCTCAGTCCCAAGTGTCCAGCCTTATGCCACATCCAGCTGTCATTGTAGATAGGGTCTTTCCAGGTTTCCTCAGACACCCTGAAGGAATTGTAAAGAATTTCCCTGTTTTTTGGTTTTGCTTTAGAAATTCCTTTTTAGAGTGGGTTTGAGCTGATTCTCGCTGCCATGTTTATGCCACTCTAGACACACTTGATTCCCTTATGGAGTCATATCAATACATAGGTTTTAAGATTCTTACTAGTCAGATATATTCCTCTGCGGGAAATATGGGGTTTTGAGTCTCTTTCACTGAGGAAGGTGTAGGTCTTGTCTATTCCAAAGTTGGTATTTGGAACGGTCCCTGTGCTTATATCAAACTCTGGTTTTATGCATCACCCCACCTCTCCATCCCCTTAATGCAGGCATAAGAGTGTTTTCTAAATCTGAGACTCTGTACTCTTTCCTAACTCAGTTCACGTGTAGCCATGTTTACAGGATCTTCATAAGTGATATCTTATGATAAGTTTCTTTTTCTGTGTGACTTATTTCACTTAGAATCATCGTACCTGAATCCACTCACTTTGCTGCTACTGGTCTTATGACATTGATTTCATGGCTGAGGAATATTCCATCGTACGTAAGTAGCACAATGTTTTGAACCATTTTTATATTTCCTGGGATATTTAAGGTGTACCCAAGTTGAGGTTCTTGTAGTCAGTGCAGCCCTAAATTTGGAGGTGGCTCTTTCTTATTGATTTTCAGTTTTCGCAAGGTATATTCCCTAGACTGGAAGTGGCCTTGGCTCTGTAGCTCTGTTGTTTACTTGTTTTAGGGAACACAATGCACTCCTCCAGTGAGGCAGTTGGCAATTTACATCCCGCCCATCAGCATAACAAGGCTCCCTGTTCTCCAGGGCCTGTCTTGCCTTTCTGGTTTTTACACATTTTGTGGATGTCCCTTTTGACCGGTGGGAAGTGATACTTCTTTGTAGTGCAGATTTGCATTGCCTGCTTGCTTGCTTGGCCAAAAAGGGCGTATGCGTTTTCTCCTGAATATATTCAGGAGAAAACGCATACACCCTTTTTGGCCAAGTGCATCATTGTCCAAGTTGTGCCCCTCTTCCTGTGCTTTACAGGCGATTCCAAGGTACCTCTTGAAATCTGTTTCCTGCTATTTTGCCTCGCTTTCAAGTCCGCCTCGTTGACTTCCCTCAACAGATTTTTGGACGATAGTTGTCCTTTATCACTCTGCCAGTTTGTGAATTGCTGTGCCGTTGAGCTCCATTTCTCAACTCGTTTTTTGTGAGCTGAACGCAAGTCCAAAATTTTGGATCATGTCCTATACTGGTTCCCGGTGGGTGGCTGAGACTTTGGTTAATTCTTCTTCCTGCCGGGAAATTAGAGTGACATGTGCCCGTCCAAATGCCTAACAGCTACTCTCTCATGGGTTCTCCCTCGTCCCTTCCATCCTCTGCCAAATTGGGAACCTGTGCAAACCAGGAGGTTAAAGGGCCTGTCTCTCCAAGTTGGGAGATTGATAGTAAGGCAGTTGGAAAGTCAAACTGGAGCACCAGGAGAGGGACTATTCGTTGAGTTTTAGAAACCTTTCGTATTCACAGTGTGTACATTCTCTAGGTTTCCTGTACATGTTATAGCTGTAGTAATATTCCCTTGAACCTGGAGAGTTGGGACCCATGGAATGGGGGCCATGCATTATTGCTTGAAAGGGTCTGCATTTGCTCACCCAATCTCACCAATCCTCTCAGTCCCAAGTGTCCAGCCTTATGCCACATCCAGCTGTCATTGTAGATAGGGTCTTTCCAGGTTTCCTCAGACACCCTGAAGGAATTGTAAAGAATTTCCCTGTTTTTTGGTTTTGCTTTTGAAATTCCTTTTTAGAGTGGGTTTGAGCTGATTCTCGCTGCCATGTTTATGCCACTCTAGACACACTTGATTCCCTTATGGAGTCATATCAATACATAGGTTTTAAGATTCTTACTAGTCAGATATATTCCTCTGCGGGAAATATGGGGTTTTGAGTCTCTTTCACTGAGGAAGGTGTAGGTCTTGTCTATTCCAAAGTTGGTTTTTGGAACGGTCCCTGTGCTTATATCAAACTCTGGTTTTATGCATCACCCCACCCCTCCTTCCCCTTTATGCAGGCATAAGAGTGTTTTCTAAAAGTGAGACTCTGTTCTCTTTCCTAACTCAGTTCACGTGTAGCCATGTTTACAGGATCTTCATAAGTGATATCTTATGATAAGTTTCTTTTTCTGTGTGACTTATTTCACTTAGAATCATCGTACCTGAATCCACTCACTTTGCTGCTACTGGTCTTATGACATTGATTTCATGGCTGAGGGATATTCCATCGTACGTAAGTACCACAATATTTTGAACCATTTTTATATTTCCTGGGATATTTAAGGTGTACCCAAGTTGAGGTTCTTGTAGTCAGTGCAGTCCTAAATTTGGAGGTGGCTCTTTCTTATTGATTTTCAGTTTTCCCAAGGTATATTCCCTAGACTGGAAGTGGCCTTGGCTCTGTAGCTCTGTTGTTTACTTCTTTTAGGGAACACAATGCACTCCTCCAGTGAGGCAGTTGGCAATTTACATCCCGCCCATCAGCATAACAAGGCTCCCAGTTCTCCAGGGCCTGTCTTAACTTTCTGGTTTTTACACATTTTGTGCATGTCCCTTTTGACCGGTGGGAAATGATACTTCTTTGTAGTGCAGATTTGCATTGCCTGCTTGCTTGCTTGGCCAAAAAGGGCGTATGCATTTTCTCCTGAATATATTCAGGAGAAAACGCATACGCCCTTTTTGGCCAAGTGCATCATTGTCCAAGTTGTGCCCCTCTTCCTGTGCTTTACAGGCGATTCCAAGGTACCTCTTGAAATCTGTTTCCTGCTATTTTGCCTCGCTTTCAAGTCCGCCTCGTTGACTTCCCTCAACAGATTTTTGGACGATAGTTGTCCTTTATCACTCTGCCAGTTTGTGAATTGCTGTGCCGTTGAGCTCCATTTCTCAACTCGTTTTTTTGTGAGCTGAACGCAAGTCCAAAATTTTGGATCATGTCCTATACTGGTTCCCGGTGGGTGGCTGAGACTTTGGTTAATTCTTCTTCCTGCCGGGAAATTAGAGTGACATGTGCCCGTCCAAATGCCTAACAGCTACTCTCTCATGGGTTCTCCCTCGTCCCTTCCATCCTCTGCCAAATTGGGAACCTGTGCAAACCAGGAGGTTAAAGGGCCTGTCTCTCCAAGTTGGGAGGTTGATAGTAAGGCAGTTGGAAAGTCAAACTGGAGCACCTGGAGAGGGACTATTCGTTCAGTTTTAAAAACCTTTCGTATTCACAGTGTGTCCATTCTCTAGGTTTCCTGTACATGTTATAGCTGTAGTAATATTCCCTTGAACCTGGAGAGTTGGGACCCATGGAATGGGGGCCATGCATTATTGCTTGAAAGGGTCTGCATTTGCTCACCCAATCTCACCAATCCTCTCAGTCCCAAGTGTCCAGCCTTATGCCACATCCAGCTGTCATTGTAGATAGGGTCTTTCCAGGTTTCCTCAGACACCCTGAAGGAATTGTAAAGAATTTCCCTGTTTTTTGGTTTTGCTTTTGAAATTCCTTTTTATAGTGGGTTTGAGCTGATTCTCGCTGCCATGTTTATGCCACTCTAGACACACTTGATTCCCTTATGGAGTCATATCAATACATAGGTTTTAAGATTCTTACTAGTCAGATATATTCCTCTGCGGGAAGTATGGGGTTTTGAGTCTCTTTCACTGAGGAAGGTGTAGGTCTTGTCTATTACAAAGTTGGTTTTTGGAACGGTCCCTCTGCTTATATCAAACTCGGGTTTTATGCATCACCCCACCTCTCCTTGCCCTTTATGCAGGCATAAGAGTGTTTTCTAAAAGTGAGACTCTGTTCTCTTTCCTAACTCAGTTCACGTGTAGCCATGTTTACAGGATCTTCATAAGTGATATCTTATGATAAGTTTCTTTTTCTGTGTGACTTATTTCACTTAGAATCATCGTACCTGAATCCACTCACTTTGCTGCTACTGGTCTTATGACATTGATTTCATGGCTGAGGAATATTCCATCGTACGTAAGTACCACAATATTTTGAACCATTTTTATATTTCCTGGGATATTTAAGGTGTACCCAAGTTGAGGTTCTTGTAGTCAGTGCAGCCCTAAATTTGGAGGTGGCTCTTTCTTATTGATTTTCAGTTTTCCCAAGGTATATTCCCTAGACTGGAAGTGGCCTTGGCTCTGTAGCTCTGTTGTTTACTTGTTTTAGGGAACACAATGCACTCCTCCAGTGAGGCAGTTGGCAATTTACATCCCGCCCATCAGCATAACAAGGCTCCCTGTTCTCCAGGGCCTGTCTTGCCTTTCTGGTTTTTACACATTTTGTGGATGTCCCTTTTGACCGGTGGGAAGTGATACTTCTTTGTAGTGCAGATTTGCATTGCCTGCTTGCTTGCTTGGCCAAAAAGGGCGTATGCGTTTTCTCCTGAATATATTCAGGAGAAAACGCATACACCCTTTTTGGCCAAGTGCATCATTGTCCAAGTTGTGCCCCTCTTCCTGTGCTTTACAGGCGATTCCAAGGTACCTCTTGAAATCTGTTTCCTGCTATTTTGCCTCGCTTTCAAGTCCGCCTCGTTGACTTCCCTCAACAGATTTTTGGACGATAGTTGTCCTTTATCACTCTGCCAGTTTGTGAATTGCTGTGCCGTTGAGCTCCATTTCTCAACTCGTTTTTTGTGAGCTGAACGCAAGTCCAAAATTTTGGATCATGTCCTATACTGGTTCCCGGTGGGTGGCAGAGACTTTGGTTAATTCTTCTTCCTGCCGGGAAATTAGAGTGACATGTGCCCGTCCAAATGCCTAACAGCTACTCTCTCATGGGTTCTCCCTCGTCCCTTCCATCCTCTGCCAAATTGGGAACCTGTGCAAACCAGGAGGTTAAAGGGCCTGTCTCTCCAAGTTGGGAGATTGATAGTAAGGCAGTTGGAAAGTCAAACTGGAGCACCAGGAGAGGGACTATTCGTTGAGTTTTAGAAACCTTTCGTATTCACAGTGTGTCCATTCTCTAGGTTTCCTGTACATGTTATAGCTGTAGTAATATTCCCTTGAACCTGGAGAGTTGGGACCCATGGAATGGGGGCCATGCATTATTGCTTGAAAGGGTCTGCATTTGCTCACCCAATCTCACCAATCCTCTCAGTCCCAAGTGTCCAGCCTTATGCCACATCCAGCTGTCATTGTAGATAGGGTCTTTCCAGGTTTCCTCAGACACCCTGAAGGAATTGTAAAGAATTTCCCTGTTTTTTGGTTTTGCTTTTGAAATTCCTTTTAGAGTGGGTTTGAGCTGATTCTCGCTGCCATGTTTATGCCACTCTAGACACACTTGATTCCCTTATTGAGTCATATCAATACATAGGTTTTAAGATTCTTACTAGTCAGATATATTCCTCTGCGGGAAATATGGGGTTTTGAGTCTCTTTCACTGAGGAAGGTGTAGGTCTTGTCTATTCCAAAGTTGGTTTTTGGAACGGTCCCTGTGCTTATATCAAACTCTGGTTTTATGCATCACCCCACCTCTCCTTCCCCTTTATGCAGGCATAAGAGTGTTTTCTAAAAGTGAGACTCTGTTCTCTTTCCTAACTCAGTTCACGTGTAGCCATGTTTACAGGATCTTCATAAGTGATATCTTATGATAAGTTTCTTTTTCTGTGTGACTTATTTCACTTAGAATCATCGTACCTGAATCCACTCACTTTGCTGCTACTGGTCTTATGACATTGATTTCATGGCTGAGGGATATTCCATCGTACGTAAGTACCACAATGTTTGGAACCATTTTTATATTTCCTGGGATATTTAAGGTGTACCCAAGTTGAGGTTCTTGTAGTCAGTGCAGCCCTGAATTCGGAGGTGGGTCTTTCTTATTGATTTTCAGTTTTCGCAAGGTATATTCCCTAGACTGGAAGTGGCCTTGGCTCTGTAGCTCTGTTGTTTACTTGTTTTAGGGAACACAATGCACTCCTCCAGTGAGGCAGTTGGCAATTTACATCCCGCCCATCAGCATAGCAAGGCTCCCTGTTCTCCAGGGCCTGTCTTGCCTTTCTGGTTTTTACACATTTTGTGGATGTCCCTTTTGACCGGTGGGAAGTGATACTTCTTTGTAGTGCAGATTTGCATTGCCTGCTTGCTTGCTTGGCCAAAAAGGGCGTATGCGTTTTCTCCTGAATATATTCAGGAGAAAACGCATACGCCCTTTTTGGCCAAGTGCATCATTGTCCAAGTTGTGCCCCTCTTCCTGTGCTTTACAGGCGATTCCAAGGTACCTCTTGAAATCTGTTTCCTGCTATTTTGCCTCGCTTTCAAGTCCGCCTCGTTGACTTCCCTCAACAGATTTTTGGACGATAGTTGTCCTTTATCACTCTGCCAGTTTGTGAATTGCTGTGCTGTTGAGCTCCATTTCTCAACTCGTTTTTTTGTGAGCTGAACGCAAGTCCAAAATTTTGGATCATGTCCTATACTGGTTCCCGGTGGGTGGCTGAAACTTTGGTTAATTCTTCTTCCTGCCGGGAAATTAGAGTGACATGTGCCCGTCCAAATGCCTAACAGCTACTCTCTCATGGGTTCTCCCTCATCCCTTCCATCCTCTGCCAAATTGGGAACCTGTGCAAACCAGGAGGTTAAAGGGCCTGTCTCTCCAAGTTGGGAGATTGATAGTAAGGCAGTTGGAAAGTCAAACTGGAGCACCAGGAGAGGGACTATTCGTTGAGTTTTAGAAACCTTTCGTATTCACAGTGTGTCCATTCTCTAGGTTTCCTGTACATGTTATAGCTGTAGTAATATTCCCTTCAACCTGGAGAGTTGGGACCCATGGAATGGGGGCCATGCATTATTGCTTGAAAGGGTCTGCATTTGCTCACCCAATCTCACCAATCCTCTCAGTCCCAAGTGTCCAGCCTTATGCCACATCCAGCTGTCATTGTAGATAGGGTCTTTCCAGGTTTCCTCAGACACCCTGAAGGAATTGTAAAGAATTTCCCTGTTTTTTGGTTTTGCTTTTGAAATTCCTTTTTATAGTGGGTTTGAGCTGATTCTCGCTGCCATGTTTATGCCACTCTAGACACACTTGATTCCCTTATGGAGTCATATCAATACATAGGTTTTAAGATTCTTACTAGTCAGATATATTCCTCTGCGGGAAATATGGGGTTTTGAGTCTCTTTCACTGAGGAAGGTGTAGGTCTTGTCTATTCCAAAGTTGGTTTTTGGAAAGGTCCCTGTGCTTATATCAAACTCTGGTTTTATGCATCACCCCACCTCTCCATCCCCTTAATGCAGGCATAAGAGTGTTTTCTAAATCTGAGACTCTGTACTCTTTCCTAACTCAGTTCACGTGTAGCCATGTTTACAGGATCTTCATAAGTGATATCTTATGATAAGTTTCTTTTTCTGTGTGACTTATTTCACTTAGAATCATCGTACCTGAATCCACTCACTTTGCTGCTACTGGTCTTATGACATTGATTTCATGGCTGAGGAATATTCCATCGTACGTAAGTACCACAATGTTTTGAACCATTTTTATATTTCCTGGGATATTTAAGGTGTACCCAAGTTGAGGTTCTTGTAGTCAGTGCAGCCCTAAATTTGGAGGTGGCTCTTTCTTATTGATTTTCAGTTTTCCCAAGGTATATTCCCTAGACTGGAAGTGGCCTTGGCTCTGTAGCTCTGTTGTTTACTTGTTTTAGGGAACACAATGCACTCCTCCAGTGAGGCAGTTGGCAATTTACATCCCGCCCATCAGCATAACAAGGCTCCCTGTTCTCCAGGGCCTGTCTTGCCTTTCTGGTTTTTACACATTTTGTGGATGTCCCTTTTGACCGGTGGGAAGTGATACTTCTTTGTAGTGCAGATTTGCATTGCCTGCTTGCTTGCTTGGCCAAAAAGGGCGTATGCGTTTTCTCCTGAATATATTCAGGAGAAAACGCATACGCCCTTTTTGGCCAAGTGCATCATTGTCCAAGTTGTGCCCCTCTTCCTGTGCTTTACAGGCGATTCCAAGGTACCTCTTGAAATCTGTTTCCTGCTATTTTGCCTCGCTTTCAAGTCCGCCTCGTTGACTTCCCTCAACAGATTTTTGGACGATAGTTGTCCTTTATCACTCTTCCAGTTTGTGAATTGCTGTGCCGTTGAGCTCCATTTCTCAACTCGTTTTTTGTGAGCTGAACGCAAGTCCAAAATTTTGGATCATGTCCTATACTGGTTCCCGGTGGGTGGCTGAGACTTTGGTTAATTCTTCTTCCTGCCGGGAAATTAGAGTGACTTGTGCCCGTCCAAATGCCTAACAGCTACTCTCTCATGGGTTCTCCCACGTCCCTTCCATCCTCTGCCAAATTGGGAACCTGTGCAAACCAGGAGGTTAAAGGGCCTGTCTCTCCAAGTTGGGAGATTGATAGTAAGGCAGTTGGAAAGTCAAACTGGAGCACCAGGAGAGGGACTATTCGTTGAGTTTTAGAAACCTTTCGTATTCACAGTGTGTACATTCTAAAGGTTTCCTGTACATGTTATAGCTGTAGTAATATTCCCTTCAACCTGGAGAGTTGGGACCCATGGAATGGGGGCCATGCATTATTGCTTGAAAGGGTCTGCATTTGCTCACCCAATCTCACCAATCCTCTCAGTCCCAAGTGTCCAGCCTTATGCCACATCCAGCTGTCTTTGTAGATAGGGTCTTTCCAGGTTTCCTCAGACACCCTGAAAGAATTGTAAAGAATTTCCCTGTTTTTTGGTTTTGCTTTTGAAATTCCTTTTTAGAGTGGGTTTGAGCTGATTCTCGCTGCCATGTTTATGCCACTGTAGACACAATTGATTCCCTTATGGAGTCATATAAATACATAGATTTTAAGATTCTTACTAGTCAGATATATTCCTCTGCGGGAAATATGAGGTTTTGAGTCTCTTTCACTAAGGAAGGTATAGGTCTTGTCTATTCCAAAGTTGGTTTTTGAAACGGTCCCTGTGCTTATATCAAACTCTGGTGTTATGCTTCACCCCACCTCTCCTTCCCCTTTATGCAGGCATAAGAGTGTTTTCTAAATGTGAGACTCTGTTCTCTTTCCTAACTCAGTTCACATGTAGCCATGTTTACAGGATCTTCATAAGTGATATCTTATGATAAGTTTCTTTTTCTGTGTGACTTATTTCACTTAGAATCATCGTACCTGAATCCACTCACTTTGCTGCTACTGGTCTTATGACATTGATTTCATGGCTGAGGGATATTCCATCGTACGTAAGTACCACAATGTTTTGAACCATTTTTATATTTCCTGGGATATTTAAGGTGTACCCAAGTTGAGGTTCTTGTAGTCAGTGCAGCCCTGAATTCGGAGGTGGGTCTTTCTTATTGATTTTCAGTTTTCCCAAGGTATATTCCCTAGACTGGAAGTGGCCTTGGCTCTGTAGCTCTGTTGTTTACTTGTTTTAGGGAACACAATGCACTCCTCCAGTAAGGCAGTTGGCAATTTACATCCCGCCCATCAGCATAGCAAGGCTCCCTGTTCTCCAGGGCCTGTCTTGCCTTTCTGGTTTTTACACATTTTGTGGATGTCCCTTTTGACCGGTGGGAAGTGATACTTCTTTGTAGTGCAGATTTGCATTGCCTGCTTGCTTGCTTGGCCAAAAAGGGCGTATGCGTTTTCTCCTGAATATATTCAGGAGAAAACGCATACGCCCTTTTTGGCCAAGTGCATCATTGTCCAAGTTGTGCCCCTCTTCCTGTGCTTTACAGGCGATTCCAAGGTACCTCTTGAAATCTGTTTCCTGCTATTTTGCCTCGCTTTCAAGTCCGCCTCGTTGACTTCCCTCAACAGATTTTTGGACGATAGTTGTCCTTTATCACTCTGCCAGTTTGTGAATTGCTGTGCTGTTGAGCTCCATTTCTCAACTCGTTTTTTTGTGAGCTGAACGCAAGTCCAAAATTTTGGATCATGTCCTATACTGGTTCCCGGTAGGTGGCTGAAACTTTGGTTAATTCTACTTCCTGCCGGGAAATTAGAGTGACATGTGCCCGTCCAAATGCCTAACAGCTACTCTCTCATGGGTTCTCCCTCGTCCCTTCCATCCTCTGCCAAATTGGGAACCTGTGCAAACCAGGAGGTTAAAGGGCCTGTCTCTCCAAGTTGGGAGATTGATAGTAAGGCAGTTGGAAAGTCAAACTGGAGCACCAGGAGAGGGACTATTCGTTGAGTTTTAGAAACCTTTCGTATTCACAGTGTGTCCATTCTCTAGGTTTCCTGTACATGTTATAGCTGTAGTAATATTCCCTTGAACCTGGAGAGTTGGGACCCATGGAATGGGGGCCATGCATTATTGCTTGAAAGGGTCTGCATTTGCTCACCCAATCTCACCAATCCTCTCAGTCCCAAGTGTCCAGCTTTATGCCACATCCAGCTGTCATTGTAGATAGGGTCTTTCCAGGTTTCCTCAGACACCCTGAAGGAATTGTAAAGAATTTCCCTGTTTTTTGGTTTTGCTTTTGAAATTCCTTTTTAGAGTGGGTTTGAGCTGATTCTCGCTGCCATGTTTATGCCACTCTAGACACACTTGATTCCCTTATGGAGTCATATCAATACATAGGTTTTAAGATTCTTACTAGTCAGATATATTCCTCTGCGGGAAATATGTGGTTTTGAGTCTCTTTCACTGAGGAAGGTGTAGGTCTTGTCTATTCCAAAGTTGGTTTTTGGAAAGGTCCCTGTGCTTATATCAAACTCTGGTTTTATGCATCACCCCACCTCTCCTTCCCCTTTATGCAGGCATAAGAGTGTTTTCTAAAAGTGAGACTCTGTTCTCTTTCCTAACTCAGTTCACGTGTAGCCATGTTTACAGGATCTTCATAAGTGATATCTTATGATAAGTTTCTTTTTCTGTGTGACTTATTTCACTTAGAATCATCGTACCTGAATCCACTCACTTTGCTGCTACTGGTCTTATGACATTGATTTCATGGCTGAGGGATATTCCATCGTACGTAAGTACCACAATGTTTTGAACCATTTTTATATTTCCTGGGATATTTAAGGTGTACCCAAGTTGAGGTTCTTGTAGTCAGTGCAGCCCTGAATTCGGAGGTGGGTCTTTCTTATTGATTTTCAGTTTTCCCAAGGTATATTCCCTAGACTGGAAGTGGCCTTGGCTCTGTAGCTCTGTTGTTTACTTGTTTTAGGGAACACAATGCACTCCTCCAGTAAGGCAGTTGGCAATTTACATCCCGCCCATCAGCATAGCAAGGCTCCCTGTTCTCCAGGGCCTGTCTTGCCTTTCTGGTTTTTACACATTTTGTGGATGTCCCTTTTGACCGGTGGGAAGTGATACTTCTTTGTAGTGCAGATTTGCATTGCCTGCTTGCTTGCTTGGCCAAAATGGGCGTATGCGTTTTCTCCTGAATATATTCAGGAGAAAACGCATACGCCCTTTTTGGCCAAGTGCATCATTGTCCAAGTTGTGCCCCTCTTCCTGTGCTTTACAGGCGATTCCAAGGTACCTCTTGAAATCTGTTTCCTGCTATTTTGCCTCGCTTTCAAGTCCGCCTCGTTGACTTCCCTCAACAGATTTTTGGACGATAGTTGTCCTTTATCACTCTGCCAGTTTGTGAATTGCTGTGCCCCTGAGCTCCATTTCTCAACTCGTTTTTTGTGAGCTGAACGCAAGTCCAAAATTTTGGATCATGTCCTATACTGGTTCCCGGTGGGTGGCTGAGACTTTGGTTAATTCTTCTTCCTGCCGGGAAATTAGAGTGACATGTGCCGGTCCAAATGCCTAACAGCTACTCTCTCATGGGTTCTCCCTCGTCCCTTCCATTCTCTGCCAAATTGGGAACCTGTGCAAACCAGGAGTTTAAAGGGCCTGTCTCTCCAAGTTGGGAGATTGATAGTAAGGCAGTTGGAAAGTCAAACTGGAGCACCAGGAGAGAGACTATTCTTTGAGTTTTAGAAACTTTTCGTATTCACAGTGTGTACATTCTCTTGGTTTCCTGTACATGTTATAGCTGTAGTAATATTCCCTTCAACCTGGAGAGTTGGGACCCATGGAATGGGGGCCATGCATTATTGCTTGAAAGGGTCTGCATTTGCTCACCCAATCACACCAATCCTCTCAGTCCCAAGTGTCCAGCCTTATGCCACATCCAGCTGTCATTGTAGATAGGGTCTTTCCAGGTTTCCTCACACACCCTGAAAGAATTGTAAAGAATTTCCCTGTTTTTTGGTTTTGGTTTTGAAATTCCTTTTTAGAGTGGGTTTGAGCTGATTCTCGCTGCCATGTTCATGCCACTCTAGACACACTTGATTCCCTTATGGAGACATATCAATACATAGGTTTTAATATTCTTACTAGTCAGATATATTCACCTGTGGGAAATATGGGGTTTTGAGTCTCTTTCACTGAGGAAGGTGTAGGTCTTATCTATTCCAAAGTTGGTTTTGGAAACTGTCCCTGTGCTTATATCAAACTCTGGTTTTATGCATCACCCCACCTCTCCTTCCCCTTTATGCAGGCATAAGAGTGTTTTCTAAATGTGAGACTCTGTTCTCTTTCCTAACTCAGTTCACGTGTAGCCATGTTTACAGGATCTTCATAAGTGATATGTTATGATAAGTTTTTTTTTTCTGTGTGACTTATTTCACTTAGAATCATCGTACCTGAATCCACTCACTTTGCTGCTACTGGTCTTATGACATTGATTTCATGGCTGAGGGATATTCCATCGTACGTAAGTACCACAATGTTTTGAACCATTTTTATATTTCCTGGGATATTTAAGGTGTACCCAAGTTGAGGTTCTTGTAGTCAGTGCAGCCCTAAATTTGGAGGTGGCTCTTTCTTATTGATTTTCAGTTTTCCCAAGGTATATTCCCTAGACTGGAAGTGGCCTTGGCTCTGTAGCTCTGTTGTTTACTTGTTTTAGGGAACACAATGCACTCCTCCAGTGAGGCAGTTGGCAATTTACATCCCGCCCATCAGCATAGCAAGGCTCCCTGTTCTCCAGGGCCTGTCTTGCCTTTCTGGTTTTTACACATTTTGTGGATGTCCCTTTTGACCGGTGGGAAGTGATATTTCTTTGTAGTGCAGATTTGCATTGCCCGCTTGCTTGCTTGTCCAAAAAGGGCGTATGCGTTTTCTCCTGAATATATTCAGGAGAAAACGCATACGCCCTTTTTGGCCAAGTGCATCATTGTCCAAGTTGTGCCCCGCTTCCTGTGCTTTACAGGAGATTCCAACGTACCTCTTGAAATCTGTTTCCTGCTATTTTGCCTCGCTTTCAAGTCCGCCTCGTTGACTTCCCTCAACAGATTTTTGGACGATAGTTGTCCTTTATCACTCTGCCAGTTTGTGAATTGCTGTGCTGTTGAGCTCCATTTCTCAACTCGTTTTTTTGTGAGCTGAACTCAAGTCCAAAATTTTGGATCATGTCCTATACTGGTTCCCGGTGGGTGGCTGAAACTTTGGTTAATTCCTCTTCCTGCCGGGAAATTAGAGTGACATGTGCCCGTCCAAATGCCTAACAGCTACTCTCTCATGGGTTCTCCCTTGTCCCTTCCATCCTCTGCCAAATTGGGAACCTGTGCAAACCAGGAGGTTAAAGGGCCTGTCTCTCCAAGTTGGGAGATTGATAGTAAGGCAGTTGGAAAGTCAAACTGGAGCACCAGGAGAGGGACTATTCGTTGAGTTTTAGAAACCTTTCGTATTCACAGTGTGTCCATTCTCTAGGTTTCCTGTACATGTTATAGCTGTAGTAATATTCCCTTGAACCTGGAGAGTTGGGACCCATGGAATGGGGGCCATGCATTATTGCTTGAAAGGGTCTGCATTTGCTCACCCAATCTCACCAATCCTCTCAGTCCCAAGTGTCCAGCCTTATGCCACATCCAGCTGTCATTGTAGATAGGGTCTTTCCAGGTTTCCTCAGACACCCTGAAGGAATTGTAAAGAATTTCCCTGTTTTTTGGTTTTGCTTTTGAAATTCCTTTTTATAGTGGGATTGAGCTGATTCTCGCTGCCATGTTTATGCCACTCTAGACAAACTTGATTCCCTTATGGAGTCATATCAATACATAGGTTTTAAGATTCTTACTAGTCAGATATATTCCTCTGCGGGAAATATGGGGTTTTGAGTCTCTTTCACTGAGGAAGGTGTAGGTCTTGTCTATTCCAAAGTTGGTTTTTGGAAAGGTCCCTGTGCTTATATCAAACTCTGGTTTTATGCAGCACCCCACCTCTCCATCCCCTTAATGCAGGCATAAGAGTGTTTTCTAAATCTGAGACTCTGTACTCTTTCCTAACTCAGTTCACGTGTAGCCATGTTTACAGGATCTTCATAAGTGATATCTTATGATAAGTTTCTTTTTCTGTGTGACTTATTTCACTTAGAATCATCGTACCTGAATCCACTCACTTTGCTGCTACTGGTCTTATGACATTGATTTCATGGCTGAGGAATATTCCATCGTACGTAAGTACCACAATGTTTTGAACCATTTTTATATTTCCTGGGATATTTAAGGTGTACCCAAGTTGAGGTTCTTGTAGTCAGTGCAGCCCTAAATTTGGAGGTGGCTCTTTCTTATTGATTTTCAGTTTTCGCAAGGTATATTCCCTAGACTGGAAGTGGCCTTGGCTCTGTAGCTCTGTTGTTTACTTGTTTTAGGGAACACAATGCACTCCTCCAGTGAGGCAGTTGGCAATTTACATCCCGCCAATCAGCATAACAAGGCTCCCTGTTCTCCAGGGCCTGTCTTGCCTTTCTGGTTTTTACACATTCTGTGGATGTCCCTTTTGACCGGTGGGAAGTGATACTTCTTTGTAGTGCAGATTTGCATTGCCCGCTTGCTTGCTTGGCCAAAAAGGGCGTATGCGTTTTCTCCTGAATATATTCAGGAGAAAACGCATACACCCTTTTTGGCCAAGTGCATCATTGTCCAAGTTGTGCCCCTCTTCCTGTGCTTTACAGGCGATTCCAAGGTACCTCTTGAAATCTGTTTCCTGCTATTTTGCCTCGCTTTCAAGTCCGCCTCGTTGACTTCCCTCAACAGATTTTTGGACGATAGTTGTCCTTTATCACTCTGCCAGTTTGTGAATTGCTGTGCCGTTGAGCTCCATTTCTCAACTCGTTTTTTGTGAGCTGAACGCAAGTCCAAAATTTTGGATCATGTCCTATACTGGTTCCCGGTGGGTGGCTGAGACTTTGGTTAATTCTTCTTCCTGCCGGGAAATTAGAGTGACATGTGCCCGTCCAAATGCCTAACAGCTACTCTCTCATGGGTTCTCCCTCGTCCCTTCCATCCTCTGCCAAATTGGGAACCTGTGCAAACCAGGAGGTTAAAGGGCCTGTCTCTCCAAGTTGGGAGATTGATAGTAAGGCAGTTGGAAAGTCAAACTGGAACACCAGGAGAGGGACTATTCGTTGAGTTTTAGAAACCTTTCGTATTCACAGTGTGTACATTCTCTAGGTTTCCTGTACATGTTATAGCTGTAGTAATATTCCCTTCAACCTGGAGAGTTGGGACCCATGGAATGGGGGCCATGCATTATTGCTTGAAATGGTCTGCATTTGCTCACCCAATCTCACCAATCCTGTCAGTCCCAAGTGTCCAGCCTTATGCCACATCCAGCTGTCATTGTAGATAGGGTCTTTCCAGGTTTCCTCAGACACCCTGAAGGAATTGTAAAGAATTTCCCTGTTTTTTGGTTTTGCTTTTGAAATTCCTTTTTAGAGTGGGTTTGAGCTGATTCTCGCTGCCATGTTTATGCCACTCTAGACACCCTTGATTCCCTTATGGAGTCATATCAATACATAGGTTTTAAGATTCTTACTAGTCAGATATATTCCTCTGCGGGAAATATGGGGTTTTGAGTCTCTTTCACTGAGGAAGGTGTAGGTCTTGTCTATTCCAAAGTTGGTTTTTGGAACGGTCCCTGTGCTTATATCAAACTCTGGTTTTATGCATCACCCCACCTCTCCTTCCCCTTTATGCAGGCATAAGAGTGTTTTCTAAAAGTGAGACTCTGTTCTCTTTCCTAACTCAGTTCACGTGTAGCCATGTTTACAGGATCTTCATAAGTGATATCTTATGATAAGTTTCTTTTTCTGTGTGACTTATTTCACTTAGAATCATCGTACCTGAATCCACTCACTTTGCTGCTACTGGTCTTATGACATTGATTTCATGGCTGAGGGATATTCCATCGTACGTAAGTACCACAAAGTTTTGAACCATTTTTATATTTCCTGGGATATTTAAGGTGTACCCAAGTTGAGGTTCTTGTAGTCAGTGCAGTCCTAAATTTGGAGGTGGCTCTTTCTTATTGATTTTCAGTTTTCCCAAGGTATATTCCCTAGACTGGAAGTGGCCTTGGCTCTGTAGCTCTGTTGTTTACTTGTTTTAGGGAACACAAGGCACTCCTCCAGTGAGGCAGGTAGCAATTTACATCCCGCCCATCAGCATAACAAGGCTCCCTGTTCTCCAGGGCCTGTCTTGCCTTTCTGGTTTTTACACATTTTGTGGATGTCCCTTTTGACCGGTGGGAAGTGATACTTCTTTGTAGTGCAGATTTGCATTGCCTGCTTGCTTGCTTGGCCAAAAAGGGCGTATGCGTTTTCTCCTGAATATATTCAGGAGAAAACGCATACGCCCTTTTTGGCCAAGTGCATCACTGTCCAAGTTGTGCCCCTCTTCCTGTGCTTTACAGGCGATTCCAAGGTACCTCTTGAAATCTGTTTCCTGCTATTTTGCCTCGCTTTCAAGTCCGCCTCGTTGACTTCCCTCAACAGATTTTTGGACGATAGTTGTCCTTTATCACTCTGCCAGTTTGTGAATTGCTGTGCCGTTGAGCTCCATTTCTCAACTCGTTTTTTTGTGAGCTGAACGCAAGTCCAAAATTTTGGATCATGTCCTATACTGGTTCCCGGTGGGTGGCTGAAACTTTGGTTAATTCTTCTTCCTGCCGGGAAATTAGAGTGACATGTGCCCGTCCAAATGCCTAACAGCTACTCTCTCATGGGTTCTCCCTCGTCCCTTCCATCCTCTGCCAAATTGGGAACCTGTGCAAACCAGGAGGTTAAAGGGCCTGTCCCTCCAAGTTGGGAGATTGATAGTAAGGCAGTTGGAAAGTCAAACTGGAGCACCAGGAGAGGGACTATTCGTTGAGTTTTAGAAACCTTTCGTATTCACAGTGTGTCCATTCTCTAGGTTTCCTGTACATGTTATAGCTGTAGTAATATTCCCTTGAACCTGGAGAGTTGGGACCCATGGAATGGGGCCATGCATTATTGCTTGAAAGGGTCTGCATTTGCTCACCCAATCTCACCAATCCTCTCAGTCCCAAGTGTCCAGCCTTATGCCACATCCAGCTGTCATTGTAGATAGGGTCTTTCCAGGTTTCCTCAGACACCCTGAAGGAATTGTAAAGAATTTCCCTGTTTTTTGGTTTTGCTTTTGAAATTCCTTTTTATAGTGGGTTTGAGCTGATTCTCGCTGCCATGTTTATGCCACTGTAGACACACTTGATTCCCTTATGGAGTCATATCAATACATAGGTTTTAAGATTCTTACTAGTCAGATATATTCCTCTGCGGGAAATATGGGGTTTTGAGTCTCTTTCACTGAGGAAGGTGTAGGTCTTGTCTATTCCAAAGTTGGTTTTTGGAAAGGTCCCTGTGCTTATATCAAACTCTGGTTTTATGCATCACCCCACCTCTCCATCCCCTTAGTGCAGGCATAAGAGTGTTTTCTAAATCTGAGACTCTGTACTCTTTCCTAACTCAGTTCACGTGTAGC
Organism: Mesoplodon densirostris; assembly: GCF_025265405.1. Taxonomy (NCBI): domain Eukaryota; kingdom Metazoa; phylum Chordata; class Mammalia; order Artiodactyla; family Ziphiidae; genus Mesoplodon; species Mesoplodon densirostris. Next base: position 5,767,075 of record NW_026778195.1, on the reverse strand, counting down.
CATGTTTACAGGATCTTCATAAGTGATATCTTATGATAAGTTTCTTTTTCTGTGTGACTTATTTCACTTAGAATCATCGTACCTGAATCCACTCACTTTGCTGCTACTGGTCTTATGACATTGATTTCATGGCTGAGGAATATTCCATCGTACGTAAGTACCACAATGTTTTGAACCATTTTTATATTTCCTGGGATATTTAAGGTGTACCCAAGTTGAGGTTCTTGTAGTCAGTGCAGCCCTAAATTTGGAGGTGGCTCTTTCTTATTGATTTTCAGTTTTCCCAAGGTATATTCCCTAGACAGGAAGTGGCCTTGGCTCTGTAGCTCTGTTGTTTACTTGTTTTAGGGAACACAATGCACTCCTCCAGTGAGGCAGTTGGCAATTTACATCCCGCCCATCAGCATAGCAAGGCTCCCTGTTCTCCAGGGCCTGTCTTGCCTTTCTGGTTTTTACACATTTTGTGGATGTCCCTTTTGACCGGTGGGAAGTGATATTTCTTTGTAGTGCAGATTTGCATTGCCCGCTTGCTTGCTTGTCCAAAAAGGGCGTATGCGTTTTCTCCTGAATATATTCAGGAGAAAACGCATACGCCCTTTTTGGCCAAGTGCATCATTGTCCAAGTTGTGCCCCTCTTCCTGTGCTTTACAGGAGATTCCAACGTACCTCTTGAAATCTGTTTCCTGCTATTTTGCCTCGCTTTCAAGTCCGCCTCGTTGACTTCCCTCAACAGATTTTTGGACGATAGTTGTCCTTTATCACTCTGCCAGTTTGTGAATTGCTGTGCCCCTGAGCTCCATTTCTCAACTCGTTTTTTGTGAGCTGAACGCAAGTCCAAAATTTTGGATCATGTCCTATACTGGTTCCCGGTGGGTGGCTGAGACTTTGGTTAATTCTTCTTCCTGCCGGGAAATTAGAGTGACATGTGCCGGTCCAAATGCCTAACAGCTACTCTCTCATGGGTTCTCCCTCGTCCCTTCCATTCTCTGCCAAATTGGGAACCTGTGCAAACCAGGAGTTTAAAGGGCCTGTCTCTCCAAGTTGGGAGATTGATAGTAAGGCAGTTGGAAAGTCAAACTGGAGCACCAGGAGAGAGACTATTCTTTGAGTTTTAGAAACTTTTCGTATTCACAGTGTGTACATTCTCTTGGTTTCCTGTACATGTTATAGCTGTAGTAATATTCCCTTCAACCTGGAGAGTTGGGACCCATGGAATGGGGGCCATGCATTATTGCTTGAAAGGGTCTGCATTTGCTCACCCAATCACACCAATCCTCTCAGTCCCAAGTGTCCAGCCTTATGCCACATCCAGCTGTCATTGTAGATAGGGTCTTTCCAGGTTTCCTCACACACCCTGAAAGAATTGTAAAGAATTTCCCTGTTTTTTGGTTTTGGTTTTGAAATTCCTTTTTAGAGTGGGTTTGAGCTGATTCTCGCTGCCATGTTCATGCCACTCTAGACACACTTGATTCCCTTATGGAGACATATCAATACATAGGTTTTAATATTCTTACTAGTCAGATATATTCACCTGTGGGAAATATGGGGTTTTGAGTCTCTTTCACTGAGGAAGGTGTAGGTCTTATCTATTCCAAAGTTGGTTTTGGAAACTGTCCCTGTGCTTATATCAAACTCTGGTTTTATGCATCACCCCACCTCTCCTTCCCCTTTATGCAGGCATAAGAGTGTTTTCTAAATGTGAGACTCTGTTCTCTTTCCTAACTCAGTTCACGTGTAGCCATGTTTACAGGATCTTCATAAGTGATATGTTATGATAAGTTTTTTTTTTCTGTGTGACTTATTTCACTTAGAATCATCGTACCTGAATCCACTCACTTTGCTGCTACTGGTCTTATGACATTGATTTCATGGCTGAGGGATATTCCATCGTACGTAAGTACCACAATGTTTTGAACCATTTTTATATTTCCTGGGATATTTAAGGTGTACCCAAGTTGAGGTTCTTGTAGTCAGTGCAGCCCTAAATTTGGAGGTGGCTCTTTCTTATTGATTTTCAGTTTTCCCAAGGTATATTCCCTAGACTGGAAGTGGCCTTGGCTCTGTAGCTCTGTTGTTTACTTGTTTTAGGGAACACAATGCACTCCTCCAGTGAGGCAGTTGGCAATTTACATCCCGCCCATCAGCATAGCAAGGCTCCCTGTTCTCCAGGGCCTGTCTTGCCTTTCTGGTTTTTACACATTTTGTGGATGTCCCTTTTGACCGGTGGGAAGTGATATTTCTTTGTAGTGCAGATTTGCATTGCCCGCTTGCTTGCTTGTCCAAAAAGGGCGTATGCGTTTTCTCCTGAATATATTCAGGAGAAAACGCATACGCCCTTTTTGGCCAAGTGCATCATTGTCCAAGTTGTGCCCCGCTTCCTGTGCTTTACAGGAGATTCCAACGTACCTCTTGAAATCTGTTTCCTGCTATTTTGCCTCGCTTTCAAGTCCGCCTCGTTGACTTCCCTCAACAGATTTTTGGACGATAGTTGTCCTTTATCACTCTGCCAGTTTGTGAATTGCTGTGCTGTTGAGCTCCATTTCTCAACTCGTTTTTTTGTGAGCTGAACTCAAGTCCAAAATTTTGGATCATGTCCTATACTGGTTCCCGGTGGGTGGCTGAAACTTTGGTTAATTCCTCTTCCTGCCGGGAAATTAGAGTGACATGTGCCCGTCCAAATGCCTAACAGCTACTCTCTCATGGGTTCTCCCTTGTCCCTTCCATCCTCTGCCAAATTGGGAACCTGTGCAAACCAGGAGGTTAAAGGGCCTGTCTCTCCAAGTTGGGAGATTGATAGTAAGGCAGTTGGAAAGTCAAACTGGAGCACCAGGAGAGGGACTATTCGTTGAGTTTTAGAAACCTTTCGTATTCACAGTGTGTCCATTCTCTAGGTTTCCTGTACATGTTATAGCTGTAGTAATATTCCCTTGAACCTGGAGAGTTGGGACCCATGGAATGGGGGCCATGCATTATTGCTTGAAAGGGTCTGCATTTGCTCACCCAATCTCACCAATCCTCTCAGTCCCAAGTGTCCAGCCTTATGCCACATCCAGCTGTCATTGTAGATAGGGTCTTTCCAGGTTTCCTCAGACACCCTGAAGGAATTGTAAAGAATTTCCCTGTTTTTTGGTTTTGCTTTTGAAATTCCTTTTTATAGTGGGATTGAGCTGATTCTCGCTGCCATGTTTATGCCACTCTAGACAAACTTGATTCCCTTATGGAGTCATATCAATACATAGGTTTTAAGATTCTTACTAGTCAGATATATTCCTCTGCGGGAAATATGGGGTTTTGAGTCTCTTTCACTGAGGAAGGTGTAGGTCTTGTCTATTCCAAAGTTGGTTTTTGGAAAGGTCCCTGTGCTTATATCAAACTCTGGTTTTATGCAGCACCCCACCTCTCCATCCCCTTAATGCAGGCATAAGAGTGTTTTCTAAATCTGAGACTCTGTACTCTTTCCTAACTCAGTTCACGTGTAGCCATGTTTACAGGATCTTCATAAGTGATATCTTATGATAAGTTTCTTTTTCTGTGTGACTTATTTCACTTAGAATCATCGTACCTGAATCCACTCACTTTGCTGCTACTGGTCTTATGACATTGATTTCATGGCTGAGGAATATTCCATCGTACGTAAGTACCACAATGTTTTGAACCATTTTTATATTTCCTGGGATATTTAAGGTGTACCCAAGTTGAGGTTCTTGTAGTCAGTGCAGCCCTAAATTTGGAGGTGGCTCTTTCTTATTGATTTTCAGTTTTCGCAAGGTATATTCCCTAGACTGGAAGTGGCCTTGGCTCTGTAGCTCTGTTGTTTACTTGTTTTAGGGAACACAATGCACTCCTCCAGTGAGGCAGTTGGCAATTTACATCCCGCCAATCAGCATAACAAGGCTCCCTGTTCTCCAGGGCCTGTCTTGCCTTTCTGGTTTTTACACATTCTGTGGATGTCCCTTTTGACCGGTGGGAAGTGATACTTCTTTGTAGTGCAGATTTGCATTGCCCGCTTGCTTGCTTGGCCAAAAAGGGCGTATGCGTTTTCTCCTGAATATATTCAGGAGAAAACGCATACACCCTTTTTGGCCAAGTGCATCATTGTCCAAGTTGTGCCCCTCTTCCTGTGCTTTACAGGCGATTCCAAGGTACCTCTTGAAATCTGTTTCCTGCTATTTTGCCTCGCTTTCAAGTCCGCCTCGTTGACTTCCCTCAACAGATTTTTGGACGATAGTTGTCCTTTATCACTCTGCCAGTTTGTGAATTGCTGTGCCGTTGAGCTCCATTTCTCAACTCGTTTTTTGTGAGCTGAACGCAAGTCCAAAATTTTGGATCATGTCCTATACTGGTTCCCGGTGGGTGGCTGAGACTTTGGTTAATTCTTCTTCCTGCCGGGAAATTAGAGTGACATGTGCCCGTCCAAATGCCTAACAGCTACTCTCTCATGGGTTCTCCCTCGTCCCTTCCATCCTCTGCCAAATTGGGAACCTGTGCAAACCAGGAGGTTAAAGGGCCTGTCTCTCCAAGTTGGGAGATTGATAGTAAGGCAGTTGGAAAGTCAAACTGGAACACCAGGAGAGGGACTATTCGTTGAGTTTTAGAAACCTTTCGTATTCACAGTGTGTACATTCTCTAGGTTTCCTGTACATGTTATAGCTGTAGTAATATTCCCTTCAACCTGGAGAGTTGGGACCCATGGAATGGGGGCCATGCATTATTGCTTGAAATGGTCTGCATTTGCTCACCCAATCTCACCAATCCTGTCAGTCCCAAGTGTCCAGCCTTATGCCACATCCAGCTGTCATTGTAGATAGGGTCTTTCCAGGTTTCCTCAGACACCCTGAAGGAATTGTAAAGAATTTCCCTGTTTTTTGGTTTTGCTTTTGAAATTCCTTTTTAGAGTGGGTTTGAGCTGATTCTCGCTGCCATGTTTATGCCACTCTAGACACCCTTGATTCCCTTATGGAGTCATATCAATACATAGGTTTTAAGATTCTTACTAGTCAGATATATTCCTCTGCGGGAAATATGGGGTTTTGAGTCTCTTTCACTGAGGAAGGTGTAGGTCTTGTCTATTCCAAAGTTGGTTTTTGGAACGGTCCCTGTGCTTATATCAAACTCTGGTTTTATGCATCACCCCACCTCTCCTTCCCCTTTATGCAGGCATAAGAGTGTTTTCTAAAAGTGAGACTCTGTTCTCTTTCCTAACTCAGTTCACGTGTAGCCATGTTTACAGGATCTTCATAAGTGATATCTTATGATAAGTTTCTTTTTCTGTGTGACTTATTTCACTTAGAATCATCGTACCTGAATCCACTCACTTTGCTGCTACTGGTCTTATGACATTGATTTCATGGCTGAGGGATATTCCATCGTACGTAAGTACCACAAAGTTTTGAACCATTTTTATATTTCCTGGGATATTTAAGGTGTACCCAAGTTGAGGTTCTTGTAGTCAGTGCAGTCCTAAATTTGGAGGTGGCTCTTTCTTATTGATTTTCAGTTTTCCCAAGGTATATTCCCTAGACTGGAAGTGGCCTTGGCTCTGTAGCTCTGTTGTTTACTTGTTTTAGGGAACACAAGGCACTCCTCCAGTGAGGCAGGTAGCAATTTACATCCCGCCCATCAGCATAACAAGGCTCCCTGTTCTCCAGGGCCTGTCTTGCCTTTCTGGTTTTTACACATTTTGTGGATGTCCCTTTTGACCGGTGGGAAGTGATACTTCTTTGTAGTGCAGATTTGCATTGCCTGCTTGCTTGCTTGGCCAAAAAGGGCGTATGCGTTTTCTCCTGAATATATTCAGGAGAAAACGCATACGCCCTTTTTGGCCAAGTGCATCACTGTCCAAGTTGTGCCCCTCTTCCTGTGCTTTACAGGCGATTCCAAGGTACCTCTTGAAATCTGTTTCCTGCTATTTTGCCTCGCTTTCAAGTCCGCCTCGTTGACTTCCCTCAACAGATTTTTGGACGATAGTTGTCCTTTATCACTCTGCCAGTTTGTGAATTGCTGTGCCGTTGAGCTCCATTTCTCAACTCGTTTTTTTGTGAGCTGAACGCAAGTCCAAAATTTTGGATCATGTCCTATACTGGTTCCCGGTGGGTGGCTGAAACTTTGGTTAATTCTTCTTCCTGCCGGGAAATTAGAGTGACATGTGCCCGTCCAAATGCCTAACAGCTACTCTCTCATGGGTTCTCCCTCGTCCCTTCCATCCTCTGCCAAATTGGGAACCTGTGCAAACCAGGAGGTTAAAGGGCCTGTCCCTCCAAGTTGGGAGATTGATAGTAAGGCAGTTGGAAAGTCAAACTGGAGCACCAGGAGAGGGACTATTCGTTGAGTTTTAGAAACCTTTCGTATTCACAGTGTGTCCATTCTCTAGGTTTCCTGTACATGTTATAGCTGTAGTAATATTCCCTTGAACCTGGAGAGTTGGGACCCATGGAATGGGGCCATGCATTATTGCTTGAAAGGGTCTGCATTTGCTCACCCAATCTCACCAATCCTCTCAGTCCCAAGTGTCCAGCCTTATGCCACATCCAGCTGTCATTGTAGATAGGGTCTTTCCAGGTTTCCTCAGACACCCTGAAGGAATTGTAAAGAATTTCCCTGTTTTTTGGTTTTGCTTTTGAAATTCCTTTTTATAGTGGGTTTGAGCTGATTCTCGCTGCCATGTTTATGCCACTGTAGACACACTTGATTCCCTTATGGAGTCATATCAATACATAGGTTTTAAGATTCTTACTAGTCAGATATATTCCTCTGCGGGAAATATGGGGTTTTGAGTCTCTTTCACTGAGGAAGGTGTAGGTCTTGTCTATTCCAAAGTTGGTTTTTGGAAAGGTCCCTGTGCTTATATCAAACTCTGGTTTTATGCATCACCCCACCTCTCCATCCCCTTAGTGCAGGCATAAGAGTGTTTTCTAAATCTGAGACTCTGTACTCTTTCCTAACTCAGTTCACGTGTAGCCATGTTTACAGGATCTTCATAAGTGATATCTTATGATAAGTTTCTTTTTCTGTGTGACTTATTTCACTTAGAATCATCGTACCTGAATCCACTCACTTTGCTGCTACTGGTCTTATGACATTGATTTCATGGCTGAGGAATATTCCATCGTACGTAAGTACCACAATGTTTTGAACCATTTTTATATTTCCTGGGATATTTAAGGTGTACCCAAGTTGAGGTTCTTGTAGTCAGTGCAGCCCTAAATTTGGAGGTGGCTCTTTCTTATTGATTTTCAGTTTTTGCAAGGTATATTCCCTAGACTGGAAGTGGCCTTGGCTCTGTAGCTCTGTTGTTTACTTGTTTTAGGGAACACAATGCACTCCTCCAGTGAGGCAGTTGGCAATTTACATCCCGCCCATCAGCATAACAAGGCTCCCTGTTCTCCAGGGCCTGTCTTGCCTTTCTGGTTTTTACACATTTTGTGGATGTCCCTTTTGACCGGTGGGAAGTGATACTTCTTTGTAGTGCAGATTTGCATTGCCCGCTTGCTTGCTTGGCCAAAAAGGGCGTATGCGTTTTCTCCTGAATATATTCAGGAGAAAACGCATACGCCCTTTTTGGCCAAGTGCATCATTGTCCAAGTTGTGCCCCTCTTCCTGTGCTTTACAGGCGATTCCAAGGTACCTCTTGAAATCTGTTTCCTGCTATTTTGCCTCGCTTTCAAGTCCGCCTCGTTGACTTCCCTCAACAGATTTTTGGACGATAGTTGTCCTTTATCACTCTGCCAGTTTGTGAATTGCTGTGCCGTTGAGCTCTATTTCTCAACTCGTTTTTTGTGAGCTGAACGCAAGTCCAAAATTTTGGATCATGTCCTATACTGGTTCCCGGTGGGTGGCTGAGACTTTGGTTAATTCTTCTTCCTGCCGGGAAATTAGAGTGACATGTGCCCGTCCACATGCCTAACAGCTACTCTCTCATGGGTTCTCCCTCGTCCCTTCCATCCTCTGCCAAATTGGGAACCTGTGCAAACCAGGAGGTTAAAGGGCCTGTCTCTCCAAGTTGGGAGATTGATAGTAATGCAGTTGGAAAGTCAAACTGGAGCACCAGGAGAGGGACTATTCATTGAGTTTTAGAAACCTTTCGTATTCACAGTGTGTACATTCTCTAGGTTTCCTGTACATGTTATAGCTGTAGTAATATTCCCTTGAACCTGGAGAGTTGGTACCCATGGAATGGGGGCCATGCATTATTGCTTGAAAGGGTCTGCATTTGCTCACCCAATCTCACCAATCCTCTCAGTCCCAAGTGTCCAGCCTTATGCCACATCCAGCTGTCATTGTAGATAGGGTCTTTCCAGGTTTCCTCAGACACCCTGAAGGAATTGTAAAGAATTTCCCTGTTTTTTGGTTTTGCTTTTGAAATTCCTTTTTAGAGTGGGTTTGAGCTGATTCTCGCTGCCATGTTTATGCCACTGTAGACACACTTGATTCCCTTATGGAGTCATATAAATACATAGATTTTAAGATTCTTACTAGTCAGATATATTCCTCTGCGGGAAATATGGGGTTTTGAGTCTCTTTCACTAAGGAAGGTATAGGTCTTGTCTATTCCAAAGTTGGTTTTTGAAACGGTCCCTGTGCTTATATCTAACTCTGGTGTTATGCATCACCCCACCTCTCCTTCCCCTTTATGCAGGCATAAGAGTGTTTTCTAAATGTGAGACTCTGTTCTCTTTCCTAACTCAGTTCACGTGTAGCCATGTTTACAGGATCTTCATAAGTGATATCTTATGATAAGTTTCTTTTTCTGTGTGACTTATTTCACTTAGAATCATCGTACCTGAATCCACTCACTTTGCTGCTACTGGTCTTATGACATTGATTTCATGGCTGAGGGATATTCCATCGTACGTAAGTACCACAATGTTTGGAACCATTTTTATATTTCCTGGGATATTTAAGGTGTACCCAAGTTGAGGTTCTTGTAGTCAGTGCAGCCCTGAATTCGGAGGTGGGTCTTTCTTATTGATTTTCAGTTTTCCCAAGGTATATTCCCTAGACTGGAAGTGGCCTTGGCTCTGTAGCTCTGTTGTTTACTTGTTTTAGGGAACACAATGCACTCCTCCAGTGAGGCAGTTGGCAATTTACATCCCGCCCATCAGCATAGCAAGGCTCCCGGTTCTCCAGGGCCTGTCTTGCCTTTCTGGTTTTTACACATTTTGTGGATGTCCCTTTTGACCGGTGGGAAGTGATACTTCTTTGTAGTGCAGATTTGCATTGCCTGCTTGCTTGCTTGGCCAAAAAGGGCGTATGCGTTTTCTCCTGAATATATTCAGGAGAAAACGCATACGCCCTTTTTGGCCAAGTGCATCATTGTCCAAGTTGTGCCCCTCTTCCTGTGCTTTACAGGCGATTCCAAGGTACCTCTTGAAATCTGTTTCCTGCTATTTTGCCTCGCTTTCAAGTCCGCCTCGTTGACTCTACTCAACAGATTTTTGGACGATAGTTGTCCTTTATCACTCTGCCTGTTTGTGAATTGCTGTGCCCCTGAGCTCCATTTCTCAACTCGTTTTTTGTGAGCTGAACGCAAGTCCAAAATTTTGGATCATGTCCTATACTAGTTCCCGGTGGGTGGCTGAGACTTTGGTTAATTCTTCTTCCTGCCGGGAAATTAGAGTGACATGTGCCCGTCCAAATGCCTAACAGCTACTCTCTCATGGGTTCTCCCTCGTCCCTTCCATCCTCTGCCAAATTGGGAACCTGTGCAAACCAGGAGGTTAAAGGGCCTGTCTCTCCAAGTTGGGAGATTGATAGTAAGGCAGTTGGAAAGTCAAACTGGAGTACCAGGAGAGGGACTATTCGTTGAGTTTTAGAAACCTTTCGTATTCACAGTGTGTACATTCTCTAGGTTTCCTGTACATGTTATAGCTGTAGTAATATTCCCTTGAACCTGGAGAGTTGGTACCCATGGAATGGGGGCCATGCATTATTGCTTGAAAGGGTCTGCATTTGCTCACCCAATCTCACCAATCCTCTCAGTCCCAAGTGTCCAGCCTTATGCCACATCCAGCTGTCATTGTAGATAGGGTCTTTCCAGGTTTCCTCAGACACCCTGAAGGAATTGTAAAGAATTTCCCTGTTTTTTGGTTTTGCTTTTGAAATTCCTTTTTAGAGTGGGTTTGAGCTGATTCTCGCTGCCATGTTTATGCCACTGTAGACACACTTGATTCCCTTATGGAGTCATATAAATATATAGATTTTAAGATTCTTACTAGTCAGATATATTCCTCTGCGGGAAATATGGGGTTTTGAGTCTCTTTCACTAAGGAAGGTATAGGTCTTGTCTATTCCAAAGTTGGTTTTTGAAACGGTCCCTGTGCTTATATCAAACTCTGGTGTTATGCATCACCCCACCTCTCCTTCCCCTTTATGCAGGCATAAGAGTGTTTTCTAAATGTGAGACTCTGTTCTCTTTCCTAACTCAGTTCACGTGTAGCCATGTTTACAGGATCTTCATAAGTGATATCTTATGATAAGTTTCTTTTTCTGTGTGACTTATTTCACTTAGAATCATCGTACCTGAATCCACTCACTTTGCTGCTACTGGTCTTATGACATTGATTTCATGGCTGAGGGATATTCCATCGTACGTAAGTACCACAATGTTTGGAACCATTTTTATATTTCCTGGGATATTTAAGGTGTACCCAAGTTGAGGTTCTTGTAGTCAGTGCAGCCCTGAATTCGGAGGTGGGTCTTTCTTATTGATTTTCAGTTTTCCCAAGGTATATTCCCTAGACTGGAAGTGGCCTTGGCTCTGTAGCTCTGTTGTTTACTTGTTTTAGGGAACACAATGCACTCCTCCAGTGAGGCAGTTGGCAATTTACATCCCGCCCATCAGCATAGCAAGGCTCCCGGTTCTCCAGGGCCTGTCTTGCCTTTCTGGTTTTTACACATTTTGTGGATGTCCCTTTTGACCGGTGGGAAGTGATACTTCTTTGTAGTGCAGATTTGCATTGCCTGCTTGCTTGCTTGGCCAAAAAGGGCGTATGCGTTTTCTCCTGAATATATTCAGGAGAAAACGCATACGCCCTTTTTGGCCAAGTGCATCATTGTCCAAGTTGTGCCCCTCTTCCTGTGCTTTACAGGCGATTCCAAGGTACCTCTTGAAATCTGTTTCCTGCTATTTTGCCTCGCTTTCAAGTCCGCCTCGTTGACTTCCCTCAACAGATTTTTGGACGATAGTTGTCCTTTATCACTCTGCCAGTTTGTGAATTGCTGTGCCATTGAGCTCTATTTCTCAACTCGTTTTTTGTGAGCTGAACGCAAGTCCAAAATTTTGGATCATGTCCTATACTGGTTCCCGGTGGGTGGCTGAGACTTTGGTTAATTCTTCTTCCTGCCGGGAAATTAGAGTGACATGTGCCCGTCCACATGCCTAACAGCTACTCTCTCATGGGTTCTCCCTCGTCCCTTCCATCCTCTGCCAAATTGGGAACCTGTGCAAACCAGGAGGTTAAAGGGCCTGTCTCTCCAAGTTGGGAGATTGATAGTAAGGCAGTTGGAAAGTCAAACTGGAGCACCAGGAGAGGGACTATTCATTGAGTTTTAGAAACCTTTCGTATTCACAGTGTGTACATTCTCTAGGTTTCCTGTACATGTTATAGCTGTAGTAATATTCCCTTGAACCTGGAGAGTTGGTACCCATGGAATGGGGGCCATGCATTATTGCTTGAAAGGGTCTGCATTTGCTCACCCAATCTCACCAATCCTCTCAGTCCCAAGTGTCCAGCCTTATGCCACATCCAGCTGTCATTGTAGATAGGGTCTTTCCAGGTTTCCTCAGACACCCTGAAGGAATTGTAAAGAATTTCCCTGTTTTTTGGTTTTGCTTTTGAAATTCCTTTTTAGAGTGGGTTTGAGCTGATTCTCGCTGCCATGTTTATGCCACTGTAGACACACTTGATTCCCTTATGGAGTCATATAAATACATAGATTTTAAGATTCTTACTAGTCAGATATATTCCTCTGCGGGAAATATGGGGTTTTGAGTCTCTTTCACTAAGGAAGGTATAGGTCTTGTCTATTCCAAAGTTGGTTTTTGAAACGGTCCCTGTGCTTATATCAAACTCTGGTGTTATGCATCACCCCACCTCTCCTTCCCCTTTATGCAGGCATAAGAGTGTTTTCTAAATGTGAGACTCTGTTCTCTTTCCTAACTCAGTTCACGTGTAGCCATGTTTACAGGATCTTCATAAGTGATATCTTATGATAAGTTTCTTTTTCTGTGTGACTTATTTCACTTAGAATCATCGTACCTGAATCCACTCACTTTGCTGCTACTGGTCTTATGACATTGATTTCATGGCTGAGGGATATTCCATCGTACGTAAGTACCACAATGTTTGGAACCATTTTTATATTTCCTGGGATATTTAAGGTGTACCCAAGTTGAGGTTCTTGTAGTCAGTGCAGCCCTGAATTCGGAGGTGGGTCTTTCTTATTGATTTTCAGTTTTCCCAAGGTATATTCCTTGGACTGGAAGTGGCCTTGGCTCTGTAGCTCTGTTGTTTACTTGTTTTAGGGAACACAATGCACTCCTCCAGTGAGGCAGTTGGCAATTTACATCCCGCCCATCAGCATAGCAAGGCTCCCTGTTCTCCAGGGCCTGTCTTGCCTTTCTGGTTTTTACACATTTTGTGGATGTCCCTTTTGACCGGTGGGAAGTGATACTTCTTTGTAGTGCAGATTTGCATTGCCTGCTTGCTTGCTTGGCCAAAAAGGGCGTATGCGTTTTCTCCTGAATATATTCAGGAGAAAACGCATACGCCCTTTTTGGCCAAGTGCATCATTGTCCAAGTTGTGCCCCTCTTCCTGTGCTTTACAGGCGATTCCAAGGTACCTCTTGAAATCTGTTTCCTGCTATTTTGCCTCGCTTTCAAGTCCGCCTCGTTGACTCTACTCAACAGATTTTTGGACGATAGTTGTCCTTTATCACTCTGCCTGTTTGTGAATTGCTGTGCCCCTGAGCTCCATTTCTCAACTCGTTTTTTGTGAGCTGAACGCAAGTCCAAAATTTTGGATCATGTCCTATACTAGTTCCCGGTGGGTGGCTGAGACTTTGGTTAATTCTTCTTCCTGCCGGGAAATTAGAGTGACATGTGCCCGTCCAAATGCCTAACAGCTACTCTCTCATGGGTTCTCCCTCGTCCCTTCCATCCTCTGCCAAATTGGGAACCTGTGCAAACCAGGAGGTTAAAGGGCCTGTCTCTCCAAGTTGGGAGATTGATAGTAAGGCAGTTGGAAAGTCAAACTGGAGTACCAGGAGAGGGACTATTCGTTGAGTTTTAGAAACCTTTGGTATTCACAGTGTGTACATTCTCTAGGTTTCCTGTACATGTTATAGCTGTAGTAATATTCCCTTGAACCTGGAGAGTTGGTACCCATGGAATGGGGGCCATGCATTATTGCTTGAAAGGGTCTGCATTTGCTCACCCAATCTCACCAATCCTCTCAGTCCCAAGTGTCCAGCCTTATGCCACATCCAGCTGTCATTGTAGATAGGGTCTTTCCAGGTTTCCTCAGACACCCTGAAGGAATTGTAAAGAATTTCCCTGTTTTTTGGTTTTGCTTTTGAAATTCCTTTTTAGAGTGGGTTTGAGCTGATTCTCGCTGCCATGTTTATGCCACTGTAGACACACTTGATTCCCTTATGGAGTCATATAAATACATAGATTTTAAGATTCTTACTAGTCAGATATATTCCTCTGCGGGAAATATGGGGTTTTGAGTCTCTTTCACTAAGGAAGGTATAGGTCTTGTCTATTCCAAAGTTGGTTTTTGAAACGGTCCCTGTGCTTATATCAAACTCTGGTGTTATGCATCACCCCACCTCTCCTTCCCCTTTATGCAGGCATAAGAGTGTTTTCTAAATGTGAGACTCTGTTCTCTTTCCTAACTCAGTTCACGTGTAGCCATGTTTACAGGATCTTCATAAGTGATATCTTATGATAAGTTTCTTTTTCTGTGTGACTTATTTCACTTAGAATCATCGTACCTGAATCCACTCACTTTGCTGCTACTGGTCTTATGACATTGATTTCATGGCTGAGGGATATTCCATCGTACGTAAGTACCACAATGTTTGGAACCATTTTTATATTTCCTGGGATATTTAAGGTGTACCCAAGTTGAGGTTCTTGTAGTCAGTGCAGCCCTGAATTCGGAGGTGGGTCTTTCTTATTGATTTTCAGTTTTCCCAAGGTATATTCCCTAGACTGGAAGTGGCCTTGGCTCTGTAGCTCTGTTGTTTACTTGTTTTAGGGAACACAATGCACTCCTCCAGTGAGGCAGTTGGCAATTTACATCCCGCCCATCAGCATAGCAAGGCTCCCTGTTCTCCAGGGCCTGTCTTGCCTTTCTGGTTTTTACACATTTTGTGGATGTCCCTTTTGACCGGTGGGAAGTGATACTTCTTTGTAGTGCAGATTTGCATTGCCTGCTTGCTTGCTTGGCCAAAAAGGGCGTATGCGTTTTCTCCTGAATATATTCAGGAGAAAACGCATACGCCCTTTTTGGCCAAGTGCATCATTGTCCAAGTTGTGCCCCTCTTCCTGTGCTTTACAGGCGATTCCAAGGTACCTCTTGAAATCTGTTTCCTGCTATTTTGCCTCGCTTTCAAGTCCGCCTCGTTGACTCTACTCAACAGATTTTTGGACGATAGTTGTCCTTTATCACTCTGCCTGTTTGTGAATTGCTGTGCCCCTGAGCTCCATTTCTCAACTCGTTTTTTGTGAGCTGAACGCAAGTCCAAAATTTTGGATCATGTCCTATACTAGTTCCCGGTGGGTGGCTGAGACTTTTGTTAATTCTTCTTCCTGCCGGGAAATTAGAGTGACATGTGCCCGTCCAAATGCCTAACAGCTACTCTCTCATGGGTTCTCCCTCGTCCCTTCCATCCTCTGCCAAATTGGGAACCTGTGCAAACCAGGAGGTTAAAGGGCCTGTCTCTCCAAGTTGGGAGATTGATAGTAAGGCAGTTGGAAAGTCAAACTGGAGTACCAGGAGAGGGACTATTCGTTGAGTTTTAGAAACCTTTCGTATTCACAGTGTGTACATTCTCTAGGTTTCCTGTACATGTTATAGCTGTAGTAATATTCCCTTCAACCTGGAGAGTTGGGCCCCATGGAATGGGGGCCATGCATTATTGCTTGAAAGGGTCTGCATTTGCTCACCCAATCTCACCAATCCTCTCAGTCCCAAGTGTCCAGCCTTATGCCACATCCAGCTGTCATTGTACATAGGGTCTTTCCAGGTTTCCTCAGACACCCTGAAAGAATTGTAAAGAATTTCCCTGTTTTTTGGTTTTGCTTTTGAAATTCCTTTTTAGAGTGGGTTTGAGCTGATTCTCGCTGCCATGTTTATGCCACTGTAGACACACTTGATTCCCTTATGGAGTCATATAAATACATAGATTTTAAGATTCTTACTAGTCAGATATATTCCTCTGCGGGAAATATGAGGTTTTGAGTCTCTTTCACTAAGGAAGGTATAGGTCTTGTCTATTCCAAAGTTGGTTTTTGAAACGGTCCCTGTGCTTATATCAAACTCTGGTGTTATGCATCACCCCACCTCTCCTTCCCCTTTATGCAGGCATAAGAGTGTTTTCTAAATGTGAGACTCTGTTCTCTTTCCTAACTCAGTTCACGTGTAGCCATGTTTACAGGATCTTCATAAGTGATATCTTATGATAAGTTTCTTTTTCTGTGTGACTTATTTCACTTAGAATCATCGTACCTGAATCCACTCACTTTGCTGCTACTGGTCTTATGATATTGATTTCATGGCTGAGGGATATTCCATCGTACGTAAGTACCACAATGTTTTGAACCATTTTTATATTTCCTGGGATATTTAAGGTGTACCCAAGTTGAGGTTCTTGTAGTCAGTGCAGCCCTAAATTTGGAGGTGGGTCTTTCTTATTGATTTTCAGTTTTCCCAAGGTATATTCCCTAGACTGGAAGTGGCCTTGGCTCTGTAGCTCTGTTGTTTACTTGTTTTAGGGAACACAATGCACTCCTCCAGTGAGGCAGTTGGCAATTTACATCCCGCCCATCAGCATAGCAAGGCTCCCTGTTCTCCAGGGCCTGTCTTGCCTTTCTGGTTTTTACACATTTTGTGGATGTCCCTTTTGACCGGTGGGAAGTGATACTTCTTTGTAGTGCAGATTTGCATTGCCCGCTTGCTTGCTTGTCCAAAAAGGGCGTATGCGTTTTCTCCTGAATATATTCAGGAGAAAACGCATACGCCATTTTTGGCCAAGTGCATCATTGTCCAAGTTGTGCCCCGCTTCCTGTGCTTTACAGGCGATTCCAAAGTACCTCTTGAAATCTGTTTCCTCCTATTTTGCCTCACTTTCAAGTCCGCCTCGTTGACTTCCCTCAACAGATTTTTGGACGATAGTTGTCCTTTATCACTCTGCCAGTTTGTGAATTGCTGTGCCCCTGAGCTTCATTTCTCAACTCGTTTTTTGTGAGCTGAACGCCAGTACAAAATTTTGGATCATGTCCTATACTGGTTCCCGGTGGGTTGCTGAGACTTTGGTTAATTCTTCTTCCTGCTGGGAAATTAGAGTGACATGTGCCCGTCCAAATGCCTAACAGCTACTCTCTCATGGGTTCTCCCTCGTCCCTTCCATCCTCTGCCAAATTGGGAACCTCTGCAAACCAGGAGGTTAAAGGGCCTATCTCTCCAATTTGGGAGATTGATAGTAAGGCAGTTGGAAAGTCAAACTGGAGCACCAGGAGAGGGACTATTCGTTGAGTTTTAGAAACCTTTCGTATTCACAGTGTGTACATTCTCTAGGTTTCCTGTACATGTTATAGCTGTAGTAATATTCCCTTGAACCTGGAGCATTGGGACCCATGGAATGGGGGCCATGCATTATTGCTTGAAAGTGTCTGCATTTGCTCACCCAATCTCACCAATCCTCTCAGTCCCAAGTGTGCAGCCTTATGCCACATACAGCTGTCATTGTAGATAGGGTCTTTCCAGGTTTCCTCAGACACCCTGAAGGAATTGTAAAGAATTTCCCTGTTTTTTGGTTTTTCTTTTGAAATTCCTTTTTAGAGTGGGTTTGAGCTGATTCTCGCTGCCATGTTTATGCCACTCTAGACACACTTGATTCCCTTATGGAGTCATATCAATACATAGGTTTTAAGATTCTTACTAGTCAGATATATTCCTCTGCGGGAAATATGGGGTTTTGAGACTCTTTCACTGAGGAAGGTGTAGGTCTTGTCTATTCCAAAGTTGGTTTTTGGAAAGGTCCCTGTGCTTATATCAAACTCTGGTTTTATGCATCACCCCACCTCTCCATCCCCTTAATGCAGGCATAAGAGTGTTTTCTAAAAGTGAGACTCTGTTCTCTTTCCTAACTCAGTTCACGTGTAGCCATGTTTACAGGCTCTTCATAAGTGATATCTTATGATAAGTTTCTTTTTCTGTGTGACTTATTTCACTTAGAATCATCGTACATGAATCCACTCACTTTGCTGCTACTGGTCTTATGACATTGATTTCATGGCTGAGGGATATTCCATCGTACGTAAGTACCACAATGTTTTGAACCATTTTTATATTTCCTGGGATATTTAAGGTGTACCCAAGTTGAGGTTCTTGTAGTCAGTGCAGCCCTAAATATGGAGGTGGCTCTTTCTTATTGATTTTCAGTTTTCCCAAGGTATATTCCCTAGACTGGAAGTGGCCTTGGCTCTGTAGCTCTGTTGTTTACTTGTTTTAGGGAACACAATGCACTCCTCCAGTGAGGCAGTTGGCAATTTACATCCCGCCCATCAGCATAACAAGGCTCCCTGTTCTCCAGGGCCTGTCTTGCCTTTCTGGGTTTTACACATTTTGTGGATGTCGCTTTTGACCGGTGGGAAGTGATACTTCTTTGTAGTGCAGATTTGCATTGCCCGCTTGCTTGCTTGGCCAAAAAGGGCGTATGCGTTTTCTCCTGAATATATTCAGGCGAAAACGCATACGCCCTTTTTGCCCAAGTGCATCATTGTCCAAGTTGTGCCCCTCTTCCTGTGCTTTACAGGCGATTCCAAGGTACCTCTTGAAATCTGTTTCCTGCTATTTTGCCTCGCTTTCAAGTCCGCCTCGTTGACTTCCCTCAACAGATTTTTGGACGATAGTTGTCCTTTATCACTCTGCCAGTTTGTGAATTGCTGTGCCCCTGAGCTCCATTTCTCAACTCGTTTTTTGGGAGCTGAACGCAAGTCCAAAATTTTGGATCATGTCCTATACTGGTTCCAGGTGTGTGGCAGAGACTTTGGTTAATTCTTCTTCCTGCCGGGAAATTAGAGTGACATGTGCCCGTCCAAATGCCTAACAGCTACTCTCTCATGGGTTCTCCCTCGTCCCTTCCATCCTCTGCCAAATTGGAAACCTGTGCAAACCAGGAGGTTGAAGGGCCTGTCTCTCCAAGTTGGGAGATTGATAGTAAGGCAGTTGGAAAGTCAAACTGGAGCACCAGGAGAGGGAGTATTCGTTGAGTTTTAGAAACCTTTCGTATTCACAGTGTGTACATTCTCTAGGATTCCTGTACATGTTATAGCTGTAGTAATATTCCCTTCAACCTGGAGAGTTGAGACCCATGAAATGGGGGCCATGCATTATTGCTTGAAAGGGTCTGCATTTGCTCACCCAATCTCACCAATCCTCTCAGTCCCAAGTGTCCAGCCTTATGCCACATCCAGCTGTCATTGTAGATAGGGTCTTTCCAGGTTTCCTCAGACACCCTGAAGGAATTGTAAAGAATTTCCCTGTTTTTTGGTTTTGCTTTTGAAATTCCTTTTTATAGTGGGTTTGAGCTGATTCTCGCTACCCTGTTTATGCCACTCTAGACACACTTGATTCCCTTATGGAGTCATATCAATACATAGGTTTTAAGATTCTTACTAGTCAGATATATTCCTCTGCGGGAAATATGGGGTTTTGAGACTCTTTCACTGAGGAAGGTGTAGGTCTTGTCTATTCCAAAGTTGGTTTTTGGAAAGGTCCCTGTGCTTATATCAAACTCTGGTTTTATGCATCACCCCACCTCTCCATCCCCTTAATGCAGGCATAAGAGTGTTTTCTAAAAGTGAGACTCTGTTCTCTTTCCTAACTCAGTTCACGTGTAGCCATGTTTACAGGATCTTCATAAGTGATATCTTATGATAAGTTTCTTTTTCTGTGTGACTTATTTCACTTAGAATCATCGTACCTGAATCCACTCACTTTGCTGCTACTGGTCTTATGACATTGATTTCATGGCTGAGGGATATTCCATCGTACGTAAGTACCACAATGTTTTGAACCATTTTTATATTTCCTGGGATATTTAAGGTGTACCCAAGTTGAGGTTCTTGTAGTCAGTGCAGCCCTAAATTTGGAGGTGGCTCTTTCTTATTGATTTTCAATTTTCCCACGGTATATTCCCTAGACTGGAAGTGGCCTTGGCTCTGTAGCTCTGTTGTTTACTTGTTTTAGGGAACACAATGCACTCCTCCAGTGAGGCAGTTGGCAATTTACATCCCGCCCATCAGCATAACAAGGCTCCCTGTTCTCCAGGGCCTGTCTTGCCTTTCTGGTTTTTACCCATTTTGTGGATGTCCCTTTTGACCGGTGGGAAGTGATACTTCTTTGTAGTGCAGATTTGCATTGCCCGCTTGCTTGCTTGGCCAAAAAGGGCGTATGCGTTTTCTCCTGAATATATTCAGGCGAAAACGCATACGCCCTTTTTGGCCAAGTGCATCATTGTCCAAGTTGTGCCCCTCTTCCTGTGCTTTACAGGCGATTCCAAGGTACCTCTTGAAATCTGTTTCCTGCTATTTTGCCTCGCTTTCAAGTCCGCCTCGTTGACTTCCCTCAACAGATTTTAGGACGATAGTTGTCCTTTATCACTCTGCCAGTTTGTGAATTGCTGTGCCCCTGAGCTCCATTTCTCAACTCGTTTTTTGGGAGCTGAACGCAAGTCCAAAATTTTGGATCATGTCCTATACTGGTTCCAGGTGTGTGGCTGAGACTTTGGTTAATTCTTCTTCCTGCCGGGAAATTAGAGAGACATGTGCCCGTCCAAATGCCTAACAGCTACTCTCTCATGGGTTCTCCCTCGTCCCTTCCATCCTCTGCCAAATTGGAAACCTGTGCAAACCAGGAGGTTGAAGGGCCTGTCTCTCCAAGTTGGGAGATTGATAGTAAGGCAGTTGGAAAGTCAAACTGGAGCACCAGGAAAGGGACTATTCGTTGAGATTTAGAAACCTTTCGTATTCACAGTGTGTACATTCTCTAGGATTCCTGTACATATTATAGCTGTAGTAATATTCCCTTCAACATGGAGAGTTGGGACCCATGAAATGGGGGCCATGCATTATTGCTTGAAAGGGTCTGCATTTGCTCACCCAATCTCACCAATCCTCTCAGTCCCAAGTGTCCAGCCTCATGTCACATCCAGCTGTCATTGTAGATAGGGTCTTTCCAGGTTTCCTCAGACACCCTGAAGGAATTGTAAAGAATTTCCCTGTTTTTTGGTTTTGCTTTTGAAATTCCTTTTTATAGTGGGTTTGAGCTGATTCTCGCTGCCATGTTTATGCCACTCTAGACACACTTGATTCCCTTATGGAGTCATATCAATACATAGGTTTTAAGATTCTTACTAGTCAGATATATTCCTCTGCGGGAAATATGGGGTTTTGAGTCTCTTTCACTGAGGAAGGTGTAGGTCTTGTCTATTCCAAAGTTGGTTTTTGGAATGGTCCCTGTGCTTATATCAAACTCTGGTTTTTTGCATCACCCCACCTCTCCATCCCCTTTATGCAGGCATAGGAGTGTTTTCTAAATGTGAGACTCTGTCCTCTTTCCTAACTCAGTTCACGTGTAGCCATGTTTACAGGATTTCATAAGTGATATCTTATGATAAGTTTCTTTTTCTGTGTGACTTATTTCACTTAGAATCATCGTACCTGAATCCACTCACTTTTCTGCTACTGGTCTTATGACATTGATTTCATGGCTGAGGGATATTCCATCGTACGTAAGTACCACAAAGTTTTGAACCATTTTTATATTTCCTGGGATATTTAAGGTGTACCCAAGTTGAGGTTCTTGTAGTCAGTGCAGCCCTAAATTTGGAGGTGGCTCTTTCTTATTGATTTTCAGTTTTCCCACGGTATATTCCCTAGACTGGAAGTGGCCTTGGCTCTGTAGCTCTGTTGTTTACTTGTTTTAGGGAACACAATGCACTCCTCCAGTGAGGCAGTTGGCAATTTACATCCCGCCCATCAGCATAACAAGGCTCCCTGTTCTCCAGGGCCTGTCTTGCCTTTCTGGTTTTTACACATTTTGTGGATGTCCCTTTTGACCGGTGGGAAGTGATACTTCTTTGTAGTGCAGATTTGCATTGCCCGTTTGCTTGCTTGGCCAAAAAGGGCGTATGCGTTTTCTCCTGAATATATTCAGGCGAAAACGCATACGCCCTTTTTGGCCAAGTGCATCATTGTCCAAGTTGTGCCCCTCTTCCTGTGCTTTACAGGCGATTCCAAGGTACCTCTTGAAATCTGTTTCCTGCTATTTTGCCTCGCTTTCAGGTCCGCCTCGTTGTCTTCCCTCAACAGATTTTTGGATGATAGTTGTCCTTTGTCACTCTGCCAGTTTGTAAATTGCTGTGCCCCTGAGCTCCATTTCTCAACTCGTTTTTTGGGAGCTGAACGCATGTCCAAAATTTTGGATCATGTCCTATACTGGTTCCAGGTGTGTGGCTGAGACTTTGTTTAATTCTTCTTCCTGCCGGGAAATTAGAGTGACATGTGCCCGTCCAAATGCCTAACAGCTACTCTCTCATGGGTTCTCCCTCGTCCCTTCCATCCTCTGCCAAATTGGAAACCTGTGCAAACCAGGAGGTTGAAGGGCCTGTCTCTCCAAGTTGGGAGATTGATAGTAAGGCAGTTGTAAAGTCAAACTGGAGCACCAGGAGAGGGACTATTCGTTGAGTTTTAGAAACCTTTCGTATTCACAGTGTGTACATTCTCTAGGATTCCTGTACATGTTATAGCTGTAGTAATATTCCCTTCAACCTGGAGAGTTGAGACCCATGAAATGGGGGCCATGCATTATTGCTTGAAAGGGTCTGAATTTCTCACCAAATCTCACCAATCCTCTCAGTCCCAAGTGTCCAGCCTTATGCCACATCCAGCTCTCATTGTAGATAGGGTCTTTCCAGGTTTCCTCAGACACCCTGAAGGAATTGTAAAGAATTTCCCTGTTTTTTGGTTTTGCTTTTGAAATTCCTTTTTATAGTGGGTTTGAGCTGATTCTCGCTGCCATGTTTATGCCACTCTAGACACACTTGATTCCCTTATGGAGACATATCAATACATAGGTTTTAAGATTCTTACTAGTCAGATATATTCCTCTGTGGGAAATATGGGGTTTTGAGTCTCTTTCACTGAGGAAGGTGTAGGTCTTGTCTATTCCAAAGTTGGTTTTTGGAAAGGTCCCTGTGCTTATATCAAACTCTGGTTTTATGCATCACCACACCTCTCCTTCCCCTTTATGCAGGCATAGGAGTGTTTTCTAAATGTGAGACTCTGTTCTCTTTCCTAACTCAGTTCACGTGTAGCCATGTTTACAGGATCTTCATAAGTGATATCTTATGATAAGTTTCTTTTTCTGTGTGACTTATTTCACTTAGAATCATCGTACCTGAATCCACTCACTTTGCTGCTACCGGTCTTATGACATTGATTTCATGGCTGAGGGATATTCCATCGTACGTAAGTACCAGAATGTTTTGAACCATTTTTATATTTCCTGGGATATTTAAGGTGTACCCAAGTTGAGGTTCTTGTAGTCAGTGCAGCCCTAAATTTGGAGGTGGCTCTTTCTTATTGATTTTCAGTTTTCCCAAGGTATATTCCCTAGACTGGAAGTGGCCTTGGCTCTGTAGCTCTGTTGTTTACTTCTTTTAGGGAACACAATGCACTCCTCCAGTGAGGCAGTTGGCAATTTACATCCCGCCCATCCGCATAACAAGGCTCCCTGTTCTCCAAGGCCTGTCTTGCCTTTCTGGGTTTTAGACATTTTGTGGATGTCCCTTTTGACCGGTGGGAAGTGATACTTCTTTGTAGTGCAGATTTGCATTGCCCGCTTGCTTGCTTGGCCAAAAAGGGCGTATGCGTTTTCTCCTGAATATATTCAGGGGAAAACGCATACGCCCTTTTTGGCCAAGTGCATCATTGTCCAAGTTGTGCCCCTCTTCCTGTGCTTTACAGGCGATTCCAAGGTACCTCTTGAAATCTGTTTCCTGCTATTCGGCCTTGCTTTCAAGTCCGCATCGGTGCCTTCCCTCAACAGATTTTTGGATGATAGTTGTACTTTATAATCTGCCAGTTTGTGAATTGCTGTGCCCCTGAGGTCCAGTTTTCAACTCGTTTTTTGTGAGCTGAACGCAAGTCCAAAATATTGCTTCACGACCTATGCTGGTACATAGTGCGTTGCTGAGACTTTGGGTAATTCTGCTTCCGGCGGGGAAATTAGAGTGACATGTGCCCGTCCAAATGCCTAACAGCTACTCTCTCATTGGTTCTCCCTCTTCCCTTTCATCCTCTGCCAATTTGGCAACCTGTGAGAAGCAGGAGGTTATAGAGGCAGTCTCTCCAACTTGGGAGATTGATAGTAATGCAGTTGGAAATTCAAACCGGAGCACCAGGAGAGGGACTATTCGTTGAGTTTTAGAAACCTTTCGTATTCACAGTGTGTCCATTCTCTAGGTTTCCCGGACATGTTATACCTGTAGTAATATTCCCTTCAACCAGCAGATTTGGGACCAATGGAATGGGTGCCACTCATTATTGCTTTAAAGGGTCTGCATTTGCTCACCCAATCTCTTCAATCCTCTCAGTCCCAGGTGTCCAGCCTTATGCCACATCCAGCTGTCATTGTAGATAGGGTCATTCCCGGTTTCATCAGAGACCCTGAAGGAATTGTAAGAAATTTCCCTGTTTTTTTGTTTTGTTTTTGAAATTCCTTTTTATAGTGAGTTTGTGCTGATTCTCACTGCCATGTTTATGCCAGTCTAGACACACTTGTTTCCCTTATGGAGACATATCAATACATAGGTATTAAGATTCTTACTAGTAAGATATATTACTCTGTGGTGAATATGAGGTGTTGAGTCCCTTTCATTGAGGGAGGAGTAGGTCTTTTCTATTCCATATTTGGTTTTTGGAACGGTACATGTACTAATATCAAACTCTGCTTTTATGCATCACCCCACCTCTCCTTCCCCCTTAAGAAGGCATAAGGGTGTTTTCTAAATGTGAGACTCTCTTTTCTTTCCTAACTCAGTTCATGTGTAGCCATGTTTACAGGATCTTCATAAGTGATATCTAATGATAAGTTTCTTTTTCTGTGTGACTTATTTCACTTAGAATCATCGTACCTGAATCCAGTCATTTTGCTGCTACTGGCCTTATGACATTGATTTTATGGCTCAGGGATATTCCATCATACGTAAGTACCACAATTTTCTGAACCATTTTTGTCTTTCCTGGGATATTAAAGTGTACCCAAGTTGAGGTTTTTGTAAGCAGTGCTGCCCTGAATTTTTGTGTGGATCTGTCTTATTGATTTTCAGTTTTCCCAAGGTATATTCCCTAGATTGGAAGTGCCCTTGGCTCCATAGCTTTGTTGTTTACTTGTTTTAGGGAACACAATGCACTCCTCCAGTGAGGCAGTTGGCAATTTACATCCCGCCCATCAGCCTTACAAGGCTCCCTGTTCTCCAGGGCCTGTCTTGCCTTTCTGGTTTTTACACATTTTGCGGATGTCCTGTTTGACCGGTGTGAAGTGATACTTCATTGTAGTGCAGATTTGCATTGCCCGCTTGCTTGCTTGTCTGAAAAGGGCATATGCGTTTTCTCCTGAATATATTCACGTGAAATCCCATATGCCCTTTATGGCCATTTCCATAATTTTTGAAGTTGTGATGCTTTTCCTGTGTTTAAACGCCATTCCAATGTACCTCTTGAAATCTGTTTCATGCCATTCTGCCTCATTTTCACTTCCGCCTCGTGACTTTCCGTCAACAGATTTTTGGAAGACAGTAGTCCTTTATAACTCTGCAGGTTAGTGAATTGCTGTGGCCCTGAGCTCCATTTTTCAACTTGCGTTTTTGTTAGCTGACCGCAGATCCACAATTTTGCTTCTGGAACTATACTGGTTCTGGGGGGGCAGGCTGAGACTTTGGTTAATTCCTCTTCATGACGGGAAATTAGAGTGACATGTGGCCATCCAAATGCCTACAGCTACTCTCTCTTTGGTTCTCTCTCTTCCCTTATATCATCTGCAGAATTTGCCAACTGTGTGAACCATGAGGTTATAGGGGCTGACTCTCCAAGTTGTGAGAGTGATAGTAAAGCAGTTGGAATGTCAAACTGGAGCACAAGGAGAGAAAAAAGTAGTAGAGTTTTAGAAACCTTTCACCATAAGTCGGTTTCCATTCTCTAGGTTCCCATACATGTTATAACTGTAGTGATATTCCCTTCTACCTGGAGAGATGGGAACCATCGTATGGGTGGCAGGTATTATTGCTTTAAAGGGTCTGCATTTTTTCACCCAATCTCACCAATCCTCTCAGTCCCAAGTGACCAGCCTTATGCCACATCCAGCTGTCATTGTAGATAGGGTCATTCCAGGTTTCATCAGAACCCCTGAAGGTATTGTGTAAGAATTTTACTGTTTTTATCTTTTGTTTTGAAATTCATTTTTATAGTGGGTTTGAGCTGATTCTCGCTGCCATGTTTATGTCAT
Source organism: Mesoplodon densirostris (assembly GCF_025265405.1). Classification (NCBI taxonomy): domain Eukaryota; kingdom Metazoa; phylum Chordata; class Mammalia; order Artiodactyla; family Ziphiidae; genus Mesoplodon; species Mesoplodon densirostris. The sequence goes on along the minus strand of NW_026778195.1, from coordinate 5,741,278 downwards.
TCTAGACACACTTCGTTCACTTATGGAGACATATCAATACATAGGTGTTAAAATTCTTAGTAGTCAGATATATTTCTCTGCGGGGAATAGGTATGTTGAGTTCCGTTCACTGAGGAAGGAGTAGGGCTTGTCTCTTCTGTTTTTGGATTATGGAACATTACCTGTGCTAATATCAAACTTTTGTTTTGTGCATCTCCCCACCTCTCTTTCCCCTTAAGCAAGCGTTAGAGTGTTTTCTAAATCTGAAACTCTGTTCTCTTCCCTAATTCAGTTCATATGTAGCCATGTTTACATTCCCTTCATAAGTGATATCTTATGTCAGAATGCACTATGGCTCTTGTCATAATAATGCTCCATGACGCCTGTCATCACCATGCTCCATGCCCTGGTTATCACAAAGCTCCATGTCCCTTGTCATCACAATTCTCCACGTCCTTGACATCACAATGCTACAGGACACTTCTCATCACAATGTTACATGCTCTTGTCATCACAATTCTCCATGCACTTGACCTTGCAATGCTCCATGCACTTGTCATCACAATGCTCCAAGCACTTGTCATCACAATGCTCCATGACCCCTGTCATCACAATTCTCCATGCACTTGACCTTGCAATGCTCCATGCACTTGTCATCACAATGCTCCATGCACTTGTCATCACAGTGCTCCATGACCCCTGTCATCACAATGCTCCATGAAACCTGTCATCACAATGCTTCATGCCCCTTGTCATTACAGTGCTCCATGATGCTCGACATCACAATTACCCAAGGTCTTCTCATCACAATGCTCCACGGTTTTGCCATCACCATGCTCCATGCCTTGTCATCTCAAAGCTCAATGTCCCTTGTCCTCAAAATTCTTCATGTCCTTGTCATTACAATGCTCCTTGGCACTTCACATAACAATGTTATATGCTCTTGTCATCACAATACTCCATTCACTTGTCACAGCATTGCTCCATGACCCCTGTCATAGGAAGCTCCATGCGATTTTCATCACAATGTTTCACGACCTGGACATTAAAATTATCAATGTCCCTTGATATAACAGTGCTCCATGCCCTTGTCATCACAATGCTCCTTTACTTTGTCACAACAATCCTCCATGACACCTGGCATCACAATGATCCATGATATTGTCATCAAACTGGAACATGACATATTTCATCACAATGCTCACTGACAACTTACTTCACAATAATCCATGACCTTGTTATCACAGTGCTCCATGCCCTTGTCATCACAAAGTGCCATGCCCACTCTTATCACAATAATCCATGAAACTTGTCAGACTAATGCTCCATGCCACTTTTCATCTCAATGCCCCATGAACGCTGTCATCACAATGCACCATGCCCATCATAATAATACTTCAGGCTATTGTCATCACAATGAAATCAAAATGCTCCATGACCTCTGTCAACACAATGCTCCAAACCCTTGTGACCACAATGTTCCATAACACTTGTCATCACAATGCCCCATGACGCTGTTCAGCACAATTATCCATGGTCTTCTCATCACAATGCACCATGTCCTTGTCATCAAAATGCTCCATGACTGGTCAGCAGAAAGCTCCATGACCCCTGGCATCACAATGCTAAATGTCATTGTCATCACAATGCTACATGAACCCTCTCATAACATTGCTCAATGCCCTTGTCATCACGAAGCTCCATGACACTTGTCATCATAATGCTCGATGCCGTTCTCATCACAATGCTCCATGCCTTTGTCATTACAATCCTGCATGACGAATGTATCATAGTGTTCCGTACCCTTGTCATCACAATGCTCCATGCCCACTCTCATCACAAAAATCCATGAAATATTTCAGACCAATGTTCCATGCCCTTCTCATCACAATGCTCCATTACCTCCGTCATAAAAATGCACCATGAACCCTGCCATCACAATGTTCCACGGCCTAGTCTTCACAATGTTCCATGACTCTTGTCATCACAATGCTGAAAACCACTGTAATCACAATGCTCCATGCCCTTCTCATCACAAAACTCCATGACGCATGTCATCAGAATGTTCCATGGCCTTCTCATCACAATGCTCCTTGCCCTTGTCATCACAATGCTCCAAGACCCTTGTAAACACAATGCTCCATGCCCCTTTTCATCTCAATGCTCCATGAACCCTGTCATCACAATGCATGATGCCCATCATCATAATACTTCATTTATTGTCATCACAATGAAATCAGTATTCTCCATGACCTCTGACATCATAATGCTCCAAACCCTTGTGATCACAATGTTCCATAAAACTTATCATCACAGCACCACATGAGGCTCATCATCACAATTATCCATGGTCTTCTCATCACAATGCTCCATGATCTTTGTCATCACGATGCTCAATACACTTGTCATCACAATGCTCCCTGACACTTGTCGTCAGTATTCTCCTTGAACCCTGTCATGACAAGGCTCCATGCATTTTTCATCACAATAATCCATGCCCTTTTCATCACAATGCTCCAAGATCCCTGTAATCACAATGCTTCTTGGCCTTGTCATCAAAAAGCTCCATGAGGCATGTCATCAGAATGTTTCCTGGCATTCTCATCACAATGCGCCATGCCCTTGTCATCACAATGCTCCATGACCACTTTCATCACAATAATCCATGAACATTTTCAGCCCAATTCTCCAAGACCTTCTCATCACAATGCACCATGCCCACTCTCATCACAATAATCTTTGAAACTTGTCAGACCAATGCTCCATGCCACTGTCATCACAGTGCTCCATGCCCTTGTCATCACAATGCTCCATGACCCCTGTCATCACAATGCTCCGTGACTCCAGTCATCACAATGCTTCATAACGTTTTTCATCACACTGGTCCATGCCCGCGTCATCACAAGGCTCTGTGACCTTTGTAACCACAATGCTCCATGCCCCTTTTCATCTCAATGCTCCATGAAATCTGTCATCACAATGCTCCAAGACCCTTGTAATCACAATGCTCCATGCCCCTTTTCATCTTAGTGCTCCATGAACCCTGTCATCACAATGCACCATACCCATCATCATAATGCTTCACGCTGTTGTCATCACAATGAAATCAATATTCTGCATGACCTCTGTCATCATAATGCTCCAAACCCTTGTGATCACAATGTTGCATAACACATATCATCACAACACCCCATGACGCTCATCATCACAATTATCCATGGTCTTCTCATCACAATGCTCCAATATCTTGTCATCACAATTCTCAATACATTTGTCATCACAATGCTCCCTGACACTTGTCGTCAGTATGCTCCTTGAACCCTGTCATGACAAGGCTCCATGCCTTTTTCATCACAATGATCCATGACCATTTCATAATAATCCTCCAAGGTCCCTGTAATCACAATGCTCCATGCCCTTGTCATCACAAAACTCCATGACGCATGTCATCAGAATGCTCCATGGCCTTCTCATCACAATGCTCTATGCCCTAGTCATCACAATGCTCCTTGACCCCTGTAAGCACAATGCTCCATGCCCCTTTTCATCAGAATGCTCCATGAGACTTGCCATCACAAGTCTCCATGGTCTTCTCATCACAATGTTCCAGGACCTTTTCATCACCATGATCCATTCCCTTGTCATCACAATTCTTCAAGATCCCTGTCATCACAGTAATCCATGAACATTTTCAGCCCAGTGCTCCACGACCTTCTCATCACAATGCTCCATTGCAAATATCATCACAATGCTCCATGACCACAGTCATCACAACACTCCATGACACCCGACAAAACAATGATCCGGGATTCTTGTCATCACAATGCTCCATTCCCTTATCGTCACAATGCTCCATGACACCTGTAATCACAACTCTCCATGAACATTTTCAGCCCAGTGCTCCATGACCCTTGTCATCACAATGATCCATGCCCTTTTCATCACAATGCTCCATGACCTTTGTCATCACAATTCTCAATACACTTGTCATCACAATGCTCCCTGACACTTGTCGTCAGAATGCTCCTTGAAACCTGTCACGAAAAGGCTCCATGCCATTTTCATCACAAAGCCCCATGCCCTTTTCATCCCAATGCTACATGCCATTGTCATCAAAATACTCCACAAGCTTGTCATCAGAATGCTCCATGACCCTTGTCATCACAATTCTCCATGCACTTGTTAGCACAATGCTCCCTGACACTTGTCATCACAATGCTCCAAGCCATTGTCATCACAATGCTCCATTACCTTTGTGATCAAAATCCTCAATGGAAGTTTACATCACAATGCTCCATGCCATTGTCATCACAATGGGCCATTACATATATTATCACAATGCTCCCTGACACCTCTCTTTACAATACTGCATTACCTGGTCATCACAATGCTCCCTGCCGTTCTCATCACAATGCACCACACCCTTGTCATCAAAATGCTCCATGACCTTTGTCATCACAAAGCTCCATGACCCTTGTCATCACAATGCTCCATGTCATTGTCATCACAATGCTCCATGAACCCTCTCATCACATTGCTCCATGCCCTTGTCATCACAAAGCTCCATGGCACTTGTCATCACAATGCTCGATGCCCTTCTCATCACAATGCTCCATGCTCTTGTCATTACAATCCTCCATGACCCATGTATCACAGTGTACCATGCCCTTGTCATCACAATTCGCCATGCCCACTCTCATCACAATAATCCATGAAACATTTCAGACCAATGTTCAATTCACTTCTCATCACAATGCTCCATTACCTCTGTCATAACAAGCTCCATGACCCCCGCCATCACAATGTTCCACGGCCTTGTCATCACAAGGCTCCAGGACCCTTGTGAGCACAATGCTCCAAGACACCTGTAATCACAATGCTCCATGCCCTAGTCATAACAAAGTTCCATGACGCATGTCATCAGAATATTCCATGGCCTTCTCCTCAAAATGCTCCATGCCATTGTCATCACAATGCTCCAAGACCCAAGTAATCACAATGCTCCATGCCCCTTTTCATCAGAATGCTCCATGAGACTTGTCATCACAAGTCTCCATGTTCATCTCATAAAAATGCTCCAGGATCTTGTCATCACCATGCTCCATTCCCTTGTCATCACAATGCTCCATGACCCATGTCATCACAATACTCCATGAAAATTTTCAACCCAATTCTCCATGACATTCTCATCACAATGCTCCATGACCAATATCATCACAATGCTCTAAGACCAGTGTCATCAACACACTCCATCACTCCTGACAACACAATGATCCGGGACTCTTGTCATCACAATTCTCCAAGACCGCTGTAATAACAATGCTCCATGACCCCTTTCATCACAATACTCCATGAACATTTTCAGCCCTATGCTCCATGACCCTTGTCATCACAATGATCCATGCCCATGTTATCCCAATGTTCCATGACCCATGTATTCACAATGCTCCATGACGCTTCTCATCACTGTGCTCCATGACATCTGTCATCACAATGCTCCATGCCTTTGTCAGCAAAATGTACATGACCTTGTCATTACAATGCTCTATGCACTTGTCGTCACAATACTCCATTTCCATTGTCATCACAATCCTCCATGAACTTTGGGTCACATTGCTTCATGCCCTTGTCATCACAATGCTCCATGCTCCTTGAAATCAAAATGATCCATGACCTCTGTCATCACAATGCTCCAAACCCTTGTGACCACAATGTTCCATAACACTTGTCCTCACAACGCTCCATGATGCCTGTCATCACAATAATCCATGCCCATTTCATCACAATGCTCCATGACCTTTGTCATCACAATTCTCAATACACTTGTCATCACAATGCTCCCTGACACTTGTTGTCAGAATGCTCCTTGAATCCTGTCACGAAAAGGCTCCATGCCTTTTTCATCACAAAGCCCCATGCCCTTTTCATCCCAATGCTCCATGCCATTGTCATCAAAATACTCCACAAGCTTGTCATCAGAATGCTCCATGACCCTTGTCATCACAATTCTCCATGCACTTGTCAGCACAATGCTCCCTGACCCTTGTCATCACAAAGCTCCAAGCCATTGTCATCACAATGCTCCATTACCATTGTGATCAGAATCCTCAATGGAAGTTTGCATCACAATGCTCCATGCCATTGTCATCACAATGGGCCATTACATATGTCATCACAATGCTCCCTGACACCTCTCTTTACAATACTGCATTACCTGGTCATCACAATGCTCCCTGCCGTTCTCATCACAATGCACCACACCCTTGTCATCAAAATGCTCCATGACCTTTGTCATCATAAAGCTCCATGACCCTTGGCATCACAATGCTCCATGTCATTGTCATCACAATGCTCCATGAACCCTCTCATCACATTGCTCCATGCCCTTGTCATCACAAAGCTCCATGGCACTTGTCATCACAATGCTCAATGAGCTTCTCTTCACAATGCTCCATGCCCTTGTCATTACAATCCTCCATGACCCATGTATCACAGTGTACCGTGCCCTTGTCATCACAATGCGCCACGCCCACTCTCATCACAATAATCCATGAAATATTTCAGAGCAATGCTCAATGCACTTCTCATCACAATGCTCCATTACCTCTGTCATAACAAGCTCCATGACCCCTGCCATCACAATATTCCACGGCCTTGTCATCACAAGGCTCCAGGACCCTTGTCAGCACAATGCTCCAAGACCCATGTAATCACAATACTCCATGCCCTTGTCATCACAAAGCTCCATGACGCATGTCATCACAATGTTCCATGGCCTTCGCCTCACAATGCTCCATGCCCTTGTCATCACAATGCTTCAAGACACCCGTAATCACAATGCTCCATGCCCCTTTTCATCAGAATGCTCCATTAGACTTGTCATCCCAAGTCTCCATTGTCATCTCATCACAATGCTCCAAGACCTTGTCATCAACATGCTCCATTCCCTTGTCATCACAATGCTCCATGACCCCTGTCATCACAATACTCCATGCACATTTTCAGCCCAATGCTCCATGACCCTTGTCATCACAAAGCTCCATGCACTTGTCAGCACAATGCTCCCTGATCCTTGTCATCACAATGCTCCAAACCATTGTCACCACAATGCTCCATTACCTTTGTCATCAGAATCCTCCATTACACTTGGCATCACAATGCTCCATGCAATTGTCATCACAATGCTCCATGACCCCTGTCATCACAATGCTCCATGACTACAGTCATCACAATGCTTCATAACGTTTGTCATCACAACAATCCATGCCCACGTCTTCACAAGACTCTGTGACCTTTGTAACCACAATGCTCCATGAACTTTTCATCACAATGCTCCGTGACCCTTGTCATCACAATGCTCCATGCCTTTATCAGAACAATGCTCCATGACCCTTGTCATCAAATTGTGCCATGCGCTTTTCCCCACAATGATCCACAACCTTGTCATCGCTATGCTCCATAAACCTTGTAATCACAATGCTCCATGCACTTCTCATCCAAATACTCTCTCACATGAGATATCACAATGTTCCATCACTAGTCATCACAATCCTCCCTCACCCCTGTTATCACAATGTTCCATGACCCCTGTCATCACAATGCTACATCCCCTTATCAGCACAATGTTCCATGACCCCTGACATCACAATGTTCCATAACCCCTGTCATCAAAATGCTCCATGACCCTTTTCATCCCATAGCTCCATGACCCCTGGCATCACAATGTTCTATAACCCATGGCATCAAAATGTTCCATTACACTTTTCATCAAATTGCTGCATGACCCTGTCATCAAAATGCTCCCTGCCCTTCTCATCACAATGCACCACACACTTGTCATCAAAATGCTCCATGACCTTTGTCATCACAAAGCTCCATGACCCTTGGCATCACAATGCTCCATGTCATTGTCATCACAATGCTCAATGAACCCTCTCATCACATTGCTCCATGTCCTTGTCATCACAAAGCTCAATGACACTTGTCATCACAATGCTCGATGCCCTTCTCATCACAATGCTCCATGCTCTTGTCATTACAATCCTCCATGACCCATGTATCACAGTGTACCGTGCCCTTGTCATCAAAATTCGCCATGCCCACTCTCATCACAATAATCCATGAAACATTTCAGACCAATGCTCAATTCACTTCTCATCACAATGCTCCATTACCTCTGTTATAACAAGCTCCATGACCACTGCCATCACAATGTTCCACGGCCTTGTCATCACAAGGCTCCTGGACCCTTGTGAGCACAATGCTCCAAGACACCTGTAATCACAATGCTCCATGCCCTAGTCATAACAAAGTTCCATGACGCATGTCATCAGAATATTCCATGGCCTTCTCCTCAAAATGCTCCATGCCCTTGTCATCACAATGCTCCAAGACCCAAGTAATCACAATGCTCCATGCCCCTTTTCATCAGAATGCTCCATGAGACTTGTCATCACAAGTCTCCATGTTCATCTCATAAAAATGCTCCAGGATCTTGTCATCACCATGCTCCATTCCCTTGTCATCACAATGCTCCATGACCCATGTCATCACAATACTCCATGAAAATTTTCAGCCCAATTCTCCATGACATTCTCATCACAATGCTCCATGACCAATATCATCACAATGCTCCAAGACCAGTGTCATCAACACACTCCATCACACCTGACAACACAATGATCCGGGACTCTTGTCATCACAATTCTCCAAGACCGCTGTAATAACAATGCTCCATGACCCCTTTCATCACAATACTCCATGAACATTTTCAGCCCTATGCTCCATGACCCTTGTCATCACAATGATCCATGCCCATGTTATCCCAATGTTCCATGACCCATGTATTCACAATGCTCCATGACGCTTCTCATCACAGTGCTCCATGACACCTGTCATCACAATGCTCCATGCCTTTGTCAGCAAAATGTACATGACCTTGTCATTACAATGCTCTATGCACTTGTCATCACAATACTCCATTTAAATTGTCATCACAATACTCTATGAAATTTGGGTCACATTGCTTCATGCCCTTGTCATCACAATGCTCCATGCTCCTTGAAATCAAAATGATCCATGACCTCTGTCATCACAATGCTCCAAACCCTTGTGATCACAATGTTCCATAACACTTGTCCTCACAACGCTCCATGATGCCTGTCATCACAATAATCCATGCCCATTTCATCACAATGCTCCATGACCTTTGTCATCACAATTCTCAATACACTTGTCATCACAATGCTCCCTGACACTTGTTGTCAGAATGCTCCTTGAATCCTGTCACGAAAAGGCTCCATGCCTTTTTCATCACAAAGCCCCATGCCCTTTTCATCCCAATGCTCCATGCCATTGTCATCAAAATACTCCACAAGCTTGTCATCAGAATGCTCCATGACCCTTGTCATCACAATTCTCCATGCACTTGTCAGCACAATGCTCCCTGACCCTTGTCATAACAAAGCTCCAAGCCATTGTCATCACAATGCTCCATTACCATTGTGATCAGAATCCTCAATGGAAGTTTGCATCACAATGCTCCATGCCATTGTCATCACAATGGGCCATTACATATGTCATCACAATGCTCCCTGACACCTCTCTTTACAATACTGCATTACCTGGTCATCACAATGCTCCCTGCCGTTCTCATCACAATGCACCACACCCTTGTCATCAAAATGCTCCATGACCTTTGTCATCATAAAGCTCCATGACCCTTGGCATCACAATGCTCCATGTCATTGTCATCACAATGCTCCATGAACCCTCTCATCACATTGCTCCATGCCCTTGTCATCACAAAGCTCCATGGCACTTGTCATCACAATGCTCAATGAGCTTCTCTTCACAATGCTCCATGCCCTTGTCATTACAATCCTCCATGACCCATGTATCACAGTGTACCGTGCCCTTGTCATCACAATGCGCCACGCCCACTCTCATCACAATAATCCATGAAATATTTCAGACCAATGCTCAATGCACTTCTCATCACAATGCTCCATTACCTCTGTCATAACAAGCTCCATGACCCCTGCCATCACAATATTCCACGGCCTTGTCATCACAAGGCTCCAGGACCCTTGTCAGCACAATGCTCCAAGACCCATGTAATCACAATACTCCATGCCCTTGTCATCACAAAGCTCCATGACGCATGTCATCACAATGTTCCATGGCCTTCGCCTCACAATGCTCCATGCCCTTGTCATCACAATGCTTCAAGACACCCGTAATCACAATGCTCCATGCCCCTTTTCATCAGAATGCTCCATTAGACTTGTCATCCCAAGTCTCCATTGTCATCTCATCACAATGCTCCAAGACCTTGTCATCAACATGCTCCATTCCCTTGTCATCACAATGCTCCATGACCCCTGTCATCACAATACTCCATGCACATTTTCAGCCCAATGCTCCATGACCCTTGTCATCACAAAGCTCCATGCACTTGTCAGCACAATGCTCCCTGATCCTTGTCATCACAATGCTCCAAACCATTGTCACCACAATGCTCCATTACCTTTGTCATCAGAATCCTCCATTACACTTGGCATCACAATGCTCCATGCAATTGTCATCACAATGCTCCATGACCCCTGTCATCACAATGCTCCATGACTACAGTCATCACAATGCTTCATAACGTTTGTCATCACAACAATCCATGCCCACGTCTTCACAAGACTCTGTGACCTTTGTAACCACAATGCTCCATGAACTTTTCATCAGAATGCTCCGTGACCCTTGTCATCACAATGCTCCATGCCTTTATCAGAACAATGCTCCATGACCCTTGTCATCAAATTGTGCCATGCGCTTTTCCCCACAATGATCCACAACCTTGTCATCGCTATGCTCCATAAACCTTGTAATCACAATGCTCCATGCACTTCTCATCCAAATACTCTCTCACATGAGATATCACAATGTTCCATCACTAGTCATCACAATCCTCCCTCACCCCTGTTATCACAATGTTCCATGACCCCTGTCATCACAATGCTACATCCCCTTATCAGCACAATGTTCCATGACCCCTGACATCACAATGTTCCATAACCCCTGTCATCAAAATGCTCCATGACCCTTTTCATCCCATAGCTCCATGACCCCTGGCATCACAATGTTCTATAACCCATGGCATCAAAATGTTCCATTACACTTTTCATCAAATTGCTGCATGACCCTGTCATCAAAATGCTCCCTGCCCTTCTCATCACAATGCACCACACACTTGTCATCAAAATGCTCCATGACCTTTGTCATCACAAAGCTCCATGACCCTTGGCATCACAATGCTCCATGTCATTGTCATCACAATGCTCCATGAACCCTCTCATCACATTGCTCCATGTCCTTGTCATCACAAAGCTCAATGACACTTGTCATCACAATGCTCGATGCCCTTCTCATCACAATGCTCCATGCTCTTGTCATTACAATCCTCCATGACCCATGTATCACAGTGTACCGTGCCCTTGTCATCAAAATTCGCCATGCCCACTCTCATCACAATAATCCATGAAACATTTCAGACCAATGCTCAATTCACTTCTCATCACAATGCTCCATTACCTCTGTTATAACAAGCTCCATGACCACTGCCATCACAATGTTCCACGGCCTTGTCATCACAAGGCTCCTGGACCCTTGTGAGCACAATGCTCCAAGACACCTGTAATCACAATGCTCCATGCCCTAGTCATAACAAAGTTCCATGACGCATGTCATCAGAATATTCCATGGCCTTCTCCTCAAAATGCTCCATGCCCTTGTCATCACAATGCTCCAAGACCCAAGTAATCACAATGCTCCATGCCCCTTTTCATCAGAATGCTCCATGAGACTTGTCATCACAAGTCTCCATGTTCATCTCATAAAAATGCTCCAGGATCTTGTCATCACCATGCTCCATTCCCTTGTCATCACAATGCTCCATGACCCATGTCATCACAATACTCCATGAAAATTTTCAGCCCAATTCTCCATGACATTCTCATCACAATGCTCCATGACCAATATCATCACAATGCTCCAAGACCAGTGTCATCAACACACTCCATCACACCTGACAACACAATGATCCGGGACTCTTGTCATCACAATTCTCCAAGACCGCTGTAATAACAATGCTCCATGACCCCTTTCATCACAATACTCCATGAACATTTTCAGCCCTATGCTCCATGACCCTTGTCATCACAATGATCCATGCCCATGTTATCCCAATGTTCCATGACCCATGTATTCACAATGCTCCATGACGCTTCTCATCACAGTGCTCCATGACACCTGTCATCACAATGCTCCATGCCTTTGTCAGCAAAATGTACATGACCTTGTCATTACAATGCTCTATGCACTTGTCATCACAATACTCAATTTAAATTGTCATCACAATCCTCTATGAAATTTGGGTCACATTGCTTCATGCCCTTGTCATCACAATGCTCCATGCTCCTTGAAATCAAAATGATCCATGACCTCTGTCATCACAATGCTCCAAACCCTTGTGATCACAATGTTCCATAACACTTGTCCTCACAACGCTCCATGATGCCTGTCATCACAATAATCCATGCCCATTTCATCACAATGCTCCATGACCTTTGTCATCACAATTCTCAATACACTTGTCATCACAATGCTCCCTGACACTTGTTGTCAGAATGCTCCTTGAATCCTGTCACGAAAAGGCTCCATGCCTTTTTCATCACAAAGCCCCATGCCCTTTTCATCCCAATGCTCCATGCCATTGTCATCAAAATACTCCACAAGCTTGTCATCAGAATGCTCCATGACCCTTGTCATCACAATTCTCCATGCACTTGTCAGCACAATGCTCCCTGACCCTTGTCATCACAAAGCTCCAAGCCATTGTCATCACAATGCTCCATTACCATTGTGATCAGAATCCTCAATGGAAGTTTGCATCACAATGCTCCATGCCATTGTCATCACAATGGGCCATTACATATGTCATCACAATGCTCCCTGACACCTCTCTTTACAATACTGCATTACCTGGTCATCACAATGCTCCCTGCCGTTCTCATCACAATGCACCACACCCTTGTCATCAAAATGCTCCATGACCTTTGTCATCATAAAGCTCCATGACCCTTGGCATCACAATGCTCCATGTCATTGTCATCACAATGCTCCATGAACCCTCTCATCACATTGCTCCATGCCCTTGTCATCACAAAGCTCCATGGCACTTGTCATCACAATGCTCAATGAGCTTCTCTTCACAATGCTCCATGCCCTTGTCATTACAATCCTCCATGACCCATGTATCACAGTGTACCGTGCCCTTGTCATCACAATGTGCCACGCCCACTCTCATCACAATAATCCATGAAATATTTCAGACCAATGCTCAATGCACTTCTCATCACAATGCTCCATTACCTCTGTCATAACAAGCTCCATGACCCCTGCCATCACAATGTTCCACGGCCTTGTCATCACAAGGCTCCAGGACACTTGTCAGCACAATGCTCCAAGACCCATGTAATCACAATGCTCCATGCCCTTGTCATCACAAAGCTCCATGACGCATGTCATCACAATGTTCCATGGCCTTCGCCTCACAATGCTCCATGCCCTTGTCATCACAATGCTTCAAGACCCCCGTAATCACAATGCTCCATGCCCCTTTTCATCAGAATGCTCCATTAGACTTGTCATCCCAAGTCTCCATTGTCATCTCATCACAATGCTCCAAGACCTTGTCATCAACATGCTCCATTCCCTTGTCATCACAATGCTCCATGACCCCTGTCATCACAATACTCCATGCACATTTTCAGCCCAATGCTCCATGACCCTTGTCATCACAAAGCTCCATGCACTTGTCAGCACAATGCTCCCTGATCCTTGTCATCACAATGCTCCAAACCATTGTCACCACAATGCTCCATTACCTTTGTCATCAGAATCCTCCATGACACTTGGCATCACAATGCTCCATGCAATTGTCATCACAATGCTCCATGACCCCTGTCATCACAATGCTCCATGACTACAGTCATCACAATGCTTCATAACGTTTGTCATCACAACAATCCATGCCCACGTCTTCACAAGGCTCTGTGACCTTTGTAACCACAATGCTCCATGAACTTTTCATCACAATGCTCCGTGACCCTTGTCATCACAATGCTCCATGCCTTTATCAGAACAATGCTCCATGACCCTTGTCAGCAAATTGTGCCATGCGCTTTTCACCACAATGATCCACAACCTTGTCATCGCTATGCTCCATAAACCTTGTAATCACAATGCTCCATGCACTTCTCATCCAAATACTCTCTCACATGAGATATCACAATGTTCCATCACTAGTCATCACAATCCTCCCTCACCCCTGTTATCACAATGTTCCATGACCCCTGTCATCACAATGCTACATCCCCTTATCAGCACAATGTTCCATGACCCCTGACATCACAATGTTCCATAACCCCTGTCATCAAAATGCTCCATGACCCTTTTCATCCCATAGCTCCATGACCCCTGGCATCACAATGTTCTATAACCCCTGGCATCAAAATGTTCCATTACACTTTTCATCAAATTGCTGCATTACCCTGTCATCAAAATGCTCCCTGCCCTTCTCATCACAATGCACCACACACTTGTCATCAAAATGCTCCATGACCTTTGTCATCACAAAGCTCCATGACCCTTGGCATCACAATGCTCCATGTCATTGTCATCACAATGCTCCATGAACCCTCTCATCACATTGCTCCATGTCCTTGTCATCACAAAGCTCCATGACACTTGTCATCACAATGCTCGATGCCATTCTCATCACAATGCTCCATGACCTTGTCATTACAATCCTCCATGACCCGTGTATCACAGTGTACTGTGCCCTTGTCCTGACAAACCGCCATGTCCACTCTCATCACAGTAATCCATGAAACATTTCAGATCAATGCTCAATGCCCTTCTCATCACAATGCTCCGTTACCTCTGTCGTAACAATGCTCCATGACACCTGCCATCATAATATTCCATGGCCTTGTCATCACAAGTCTCCATGACCCTTGTCATCACAATGCTCCAAGATCCATGTAATCACAATGCTCCATGCCCTTGTCATCACAAAGCTCCATGACGCATGTCATCAGAATGTTCCAGGGTCTTCTCCTCACAATGCTCCATGCCCTTGTCATCACAATGCTCGAAGACTCCAGTAATCACAATGTTCCATTCCCTTTTTCATCAGAATGCTCCATTAGATTTGTCATCACAAGTCTCCATGGTCATCTCCTCACAATGCTCCAAGACCTTGTCATCACCATGCTCCATTCCCTTGTCATCACAATGCTCCATGACCCCTGTCTCCACAATACTCCATGAAAATTTTCAGCCCAATTCTCCATGACATTCTCATCACAATGCTCAATGACCAATATCATCACAATGCTCCAAGACCAGTGTCATCAACACACTCCATCACACCTGACAACACAATGATCCGGGACTCTTGTCATCACAATTCTCCAAGACCGCTGTAATAACAATGCTCCATGACCCCTTTCATCACAATACTCCATGAACATTTTCAGCCCTATGCTCCATGACCCTTGTCATCACAATGATCCATGCCCATGTTATCCCAATGTTCCATGACCCATGTATTCACAATGCTCCATGACGCTTCTCATCACAGTGCTCCATGACACCTGTCATCACAATGCTCCATGCCTTTGTCAGCAAAATGTAGATGACCTTGTCATTACAATGCTCTATGCACTTGTCATCACAATACTCCATTTCCATTGTCATCACAATCCTCCATGAAATTTGGGTCACATTGCTTCATGCCCTTGTCATCACAATGCTCCATGCTCCTTGAAATCAAAATGATCCATGACCTCTGTCATCACAATTCTCCAAACCCTTGTGATCACAATGTTCCATAACACTTGTCCTCACAACGCTCCATGATGCCTGTCATCACAATAATCCATGCCCATTTCATCACAATGCTCCATGACCTTTGTCATCACAATTCTCAATACACTTGTCATCACAATGCTCCCTGACACTTGTTGTCAGAATGCTCCTTGAATCCTGTCACGAAAAGGCTCCATGCCTTTTTCATCACAAAGCCCCATGCCCTTTTCATCCCAATGCTCCATGCCATTGTCATCAAAATACTCCACAAGCTTGTCATCAGAATGCTCCATGACCCTTGTCATCACAATTCTCCATGCACTTGTCAGCACAATGCTCCCTGACCCTTGTCATCACAAAGCTCCAAGCCATTGTCATCACAATGCTCCATTACCATTGTGATCAGAATCCTCAATGGAAGTTTGCATCACAATGCTCCATGCCATTGTCATCACAATGGGCCATTACATATGTCATCACAATGCTCCCTGACACCTCTCTTTACAATACTGCATTACCTGGTCATCACAATGCTCCCTGCCGTTCTCATCACAATGCACCACACCCTTGTCATCAAAATGCTCCATGACCTTTGTCATCATAAAGCTCCATGACCCTTGGCATCACAATGCTCCATGTCATTGTCATCACAATGCTCCATGAACCCTCTCATCACATTGCTCCATGCCCTTGTCATCACAAAGCTCCATGGCACTTGTCATCACAATGCTCAATGAGCTTCTCTTCACAATGCTCCATGCCTTGTCATTACAATCCTCCATGACCCATGTATCACAGTGTACCGTGCCCTTGTCATCACAATGCGCCACGCCCACTCTCATCACAATAATCCATGAAATATTTCAGACCAATGCTCAATGCACTTCTCATCACAATGCTCCATTACCTCTGTCATAACAAGCTCCATGACCCCTGCCATCACAATGTTCCACGGCCTTGTCATCACAAGGCTCCAGGACCCTTGTCAGCACAATGCTCCAAGACCCATGTAATCACAATACTCCATGCCCTTGTCATCACAAAGCTCCATGGCGCATGTCATCACAATGTTCCATGGCCTTCGCCTCACAATGCTCCATGCCCTTGTCATCACAATGCTTCAAGACCCCCGTAATCACAATGCTCCATGCCCCTTTTCATCAGAATGCTCCATTAGACTTGTCATCCCAAGTCTCCATTGTCATCTCATCACAATGCTCCAAGACCTTGTCATCAACATGCTCCATTCCATTGTCATCACAATGCTCCATGACCCCTGTCATCACAATACTCCATGCACATTTTCAGCCCAATGCTCCATGACCCTTGTCATCACAAAGCTCCATGCACTTGTCAGCACAATGCTCCCTGATCCTTGTCATCACAATGCTCCAAACCATTGTCACCACAATGCTCCATTACCTTTGTCATCAGAATCCTCCATGACACTTGGCATCACAATGCTCCATGAAATTGTCATCACAATGCTCCATGACCCCTGTCATCACAATGCTCCATGACTACAGTCATCACAATGCTTCATAACGTTTGTCATCACAACAATCCATGCCCACGTCTTCACAAGGCTCTGTGACCTTTGTAACCACAATGCTCCATGAACTTTTCATCACAATGCTCCGTGACCCTTGTCATCACAATGCTCCATGCCTTTATCAGAACAATGCTCCATGACCCTTGTAATCAAATTGTGCCATGCGCTTTTCACCACAATGATACACAACCTTGTCATCGCTATGCTCCATAAACCTTGTAATCACAATGCTCCATGCACTTCTCATCCAAATACTCTCTCACATGAGATATCACAATGTTCCATCACTAGTCATCACAATCCTCCCTCACCCCTGTTATCACAATGTTCCATGACCCCTGTCATCACAATGCTACATCCCCTTATCAGCACAATGTTCCATGACCCCTGACATCACAATGTTCCATAACCCCTGTCATCAAAATGCTCCATGACCCTTTTCATCCCATAGCTCCATGACCCCTGGCATCACAATGTTCTATAACCCCTGTCATCAAAATGTTCCATTACACTTTTCATCAAATTGCTGCATGACCCTGTCCTCAAAATGCTCCCTGCCCTTCTCATCACAATGCACCACACACTTGTCATCAAAATGCTCCATGACCTTTGTCATCACAAAGCTCCATGACCCTTGGCATCACAATGCTCCATGTCATTGTCATCACAATGCTCCATGAACCCTCTCATCACATTGCTCCATGTCCTTGTCATCACAAAGCTCCATGACACTTGTCATCACAATGCTCGATGCCATTCTCATCACAATGCTCCATGACCTTGTCATTACAATCCTCCATGACCCGTGTATCACAGTGTACCGTGCCCTTGTCCTGACAAACCGCCATGCCCACTCTCATCACAGTAATCCATGAAACATTTCAGATCAATGCTCAATGCCCTTCTCATCACAATGCTCCGTTACCTCTGTCGTAACAATGCTCCATGACACCTGCCATCATAATATTCCATGGCCTTGTCATCACAAGGCTCCATGACCCTTGTCATCACAATGCTCCAAGATCCATGTAATCACAATGCTCCATGCCCTTGTCATCACAAAGCTCCATGACTCATGTCATCAGAATGTTCCAGGGTCTTCTCCTCACAATGCTCCCTGCCCTTGTCTTCACAATGCTCGAAGACTCCAGTAATCACAATGTTCCATTCCCTTTTTCATCAGAATGCTCCATTAGATTTGTCATCACAAGTCTCCATGGTCATCTCCTCACAATGCTCCAAGACCTTGTCATCACCATGCTCCATTCCCTTGTCATCACAATGCTCCATGACCCCTGTCTCCACAATACTCCATGAAAATTTTCAGCCCAATTCTCCATGACCTTCGCATCACAATGCTCCATGACCAATATCATCACAATGCTCCAAGACCAGTGTCATCAACACACTCCATAACACCTGACAACACAATGATCCGGGACTCTTGTCATCACAATTCTCCAAGACCGCTGTAATAACAATGCTCCATGACCCCTTTCATCACAATACTCCATGAACATTTTCAGCCCTATGCTCCATGACCCATGTCAGCACAATGATCCATGCCCATGTTATCCCAATGTTCCATGACCCATGTATTCACAATGCTCCATGACGCTTGTCATCACAGTGCTCCATGACACCTGTCATCACAATGCTCCATGCCTTTGTCAGCAAAATGCTACATGACCTTGTCATTACAATGCTCTATGCACTTGTCATCACAATACTCCATTTCCATTGTCATCACAATCCTCCATGAACTTTGGGATCACATTGCTTCATGCCCTTGTCATCACAATGCTCCATGCTCCTTGAAATCAAAATGATCCATGACCTCTGTCATCACAATGCTCCAAACCCTTGTGATCACAATGTTCCATAACACTTGTCCTCACAACGCTCCATGATGCCTGTCATCACAATAATCCATGCCCATTTCATCACAATGCTCCATGACCTTTGTCATCACAATTCTCAATACACTTGTCATCACAATGCTCCCTGACACTTGTTGTCAGAATGCTCCTTGAATCCTGTCACGAAAAGGCTCCATGCGTTTTTCATCACAAAGCCCCATGCCCTTTTCATCCCAATGCTCCATGCCATTGTCATCAAAATACTCCACAAGCTTGTCATCAGAATGCTCCATGACCCTTGTCATCACAATTCTCCATGCACTTGTCAGCACAATGCTCCCTGACCCTTGTCATCACAAAGCTCCAAGCCATTGTCATCACAATGCTCCATTACCATTGTGATCAGAATCCTCAATGGAAGTTTGCATCACAATGCTCCATGCCATTGTCATCACAATGGGCCATTACATATGTCATCACAATGCTCCCTGACACCTCTCTTTACAATACTGCATTACCTGGTCATCACAATGCTCCCTGCCGTTCTCATCACAATGCACCACACACTTGTCATCAAAATGCTCCATGACCTTTGTCATCACAAAGCTCCATGACCCTTGGCATCACAATGCTCCATGTCATTGTCATCACAATGCTCCATGAACCCTCTCATCACATTGCTCCATGCCCTTGTCATCACAAAGCTCCATGGCACTTGTCATCACAATGCTCAATGAGCTTCTCTTCACAATGCTCCATGCCCTTGTCATTACAATCCTCCATGACCCATGTATCACAGTGTACCGTGCCCTTGTCATCACAATGCGCCACGCCCACTCTCATCACAATAATCCATGAAATATTTCAGACCAATGCTCAATGCACTTCTCATCACAATGCTCCATTACCTCTGTCATAACAAGCTCCATGACCCCTGCCATCACAATGTTCCACGGCCTTGTCATCACAAGGCTCCAGGACCCTTGTCAGCACAATGCTCCAAGACCCATGTAATCACAATACTCCATGCCCTTGTCATCACAAAGCTCCATGACGCATGTCATCACAATGTTCCATGGCCTTCGCCTCACAATGCTCCATGCCCTTGTCATCACAATGCTTCAAGACCCCAGTAATCACAATGCTCCATGCCCCTTTTCATCAGAATGCTCCATTAGACTTGTCATCCCAAGTCTCCATTGTCATCTCATCACAATGCTCCAAGACCTTGTCATCAACATGCTCCATTCCCTTGTCATCACAATGCTCCATGACCCCTGTCATTACAATACTCCATGCACATTTTCAGCCCAATGCTCCATGACCCTTGTCATCACAAAGCTCCATGCACTTGTCAGCACAATGCTCCCTGATCCTTGTCATCACAATGCTCCAAACAATTGTCACCACAATGCTCCATTACCTTTGTCATCAGAATCCTCCATGACACTTGGCATCACAATGCTCCATGCAATTGTCATCACAATGCTCCATGACCCCTGTCATCACAATGCTCCATGACTACAGTCATCACAATGCTTCATAACGTTTGTCATCACAACAATCCATGCCCACGTCTTCACAAGGCTCTGTGACCTTTGTAACCACAATGCTCCATGAACTTTTCATCACAATGCTCCGTGACCCTTGTCATCACAATGCTCCATGCCTTTATCAGAACAATGCTCCATGACCCTTGTCATTAAATTGTGCCATGCACTTTTCACCACAATGATCCACAACCTTGTCATCGCTATGCTCCATAAACCTTGTAATCACAATGCTCCATGCACTTCTCATCCAAATACTCTCTCACATGAGATATCACAATGTTCCATCACTAGTCATCACAATCCTCCCTCACCCCTGTTATCACAATGTTCCATGACCCCTGTCATCACAATGCTACATCCCCTTATCAGCACAATGTTCCATGACCCCTGACATCACAATGTTCCATAACCCCTGTCATCAAAATGCTCCATGACCCTTTTCATCCCATAGCTCCATGACCCCTGGCATCACAATGTTCTATAACCCCTGGCATCAAAATGTTCCATTACACTTTTCATCAAGTTGCTGCATGACCCTGTCCTCAAAATGCTCCCTGCCCTTCTCATCACAATGCACCACACACTTGTCATCAAAATGCTCCATGACCTTTGTCATCACAAAGCTCCATGACCCTTGGCATCACAATGCTCCATGTCATTGTCATCACAATGCTCCATGAACCCTCTCATCACATTGCTCCATGTCCTTGTCATCACAAAGCTCCATGACACTTGTCATCACAATGCTCGATGCCATTCTCATCACAATGCTCCATGACCTTGTCATTACAATCCTCCATGACCCGTGTATCACAGTGTACCGTGCCCTTGTCCTGACAAACCGCCATGCCCACTCTCATCACAGTAATCCATGAAACATTTCAGATCAATGCTCAATGCCCTTCTCATCACAATGCTCCGTTACCTCTGTCGTAACAATGCTCCATGACACCTGCCATCATAATATTCCATGGCCTTGTCATCACAAGGCTCCATGACCCTTGTCATCACAATGCTCCAAGATCCATGTAATCACAATGCTCCATGCCCTTGTCATCACAAAGCTCCATGACGCATGTCATCAGAATGTTCCATGGTCTTCTCCTCACAATGCTCCATGCCCTTGTCATCACAATGCTCGAAGACTCCAGTAATCACAATGTTCCATTCCCTTTTTCATCAGAATGCTCCATTAGATTTGTCATCACAAGTCTCCATGGTCATCTCCTCACAATGCTCCAAGACCTTGTCATCACCATGCTCCATTCCCTTGTCATCACAATGCTCCATGACCCCTGTCTCCACAATACTCCATGAAAATTTTCAGCCCAATTCTCCATGACATTCTCATCACAATGCTCCATGACCAATATCATCACAATGCTCCAAGACCAGTGTCATCAACACACTCCATCACACCTGACAACACAATGATCCGGGACTCTTGTCATCACAATTCTCCAAGACCGCTGTAATAACAATGCTCCATGACCCCTTTCATCACAATACTCCATGAACATTTTCAGCCCTATGCTCCATGACCCTTGTCATCACAATGATCCATGCCCATGTTATCCCAATGTTCCATGACCCATGTATTCACAATGCTCCATGACGCTTCTCATCACAGTGCTCCATGACACCTGTCATCACAATGCTCCATGCCTTTGTCAGCAAAATGCTACATGACCTTGTCATTACAATGCTCTATGCACTTGTCATCACAATACTCCATTTCCATTGTCATCACAATCCTCCATGAACTTTGGGTCACATTGCTTCATGCCCTTGTCATCACAATGCTCCATGCTCCTTGAAATCAAAATGATCCATGACCTCTGTCATCACAATGCTCCAAACCCTTGTGATCACAATGTTCCATAACACTTGTCCTCACAACGCTCCATGATGCCTGTCATCACAATAATTCATGCCCATTTCATCACAATGCTCCATGACCTTTGTCATCACAATTCTCAATACACTTGTCATCACAATGCTCCCTGACACTTGTTGTCAGAATGCTCCTTGAATCCTGTCACGAAAAGGCTCCATGCCTTTTTCATCACAAAGCCCCATGCCCTTTTCATCCCAATGCTCCATGCCATTGTCATCAAAATACTCCACAAGCTTGTCATCAGAATGCTCCATGACCCTTGTCATCACAATTCTCCATGCACTTGTCAGCACAATGCTCCCTGACCCTTGTCATCACAAAGCTCCAAGCCATTGTCATCACAATGCTCCATTACCATTGTGATCAGAATCCTCAATGGAAGTTTGCATCACAATGCTCCATGCCATTGTCATCACAATGGGCCATTACATATGTCATCACAATGCTCCCTGACACCTCTCTTTACAATACTGCATTACCTGGTCATCACAATGCTCCCTGCCGTTCTCATCACAATGCACCACACCCTTGTCATCAAAATGCTCCATGACCTTTGTCATCATAAAGCTCCATGACCCTTGGCATCACAATGCTCCATGTCATTGTCATCACAATGCTCCATGAACCCTCTCATCACATTGCTCCATGCCCTTGTCATCACAAAGCTCCATGGCACTTGTCATCACAATGCTCAATGAGCTTCTCTTCACAATGCTCCATGCCCTTGTCATTAAAATCCTCCATGACCCATGTATCACAGTGTACCGTGCCCTTGTCATCACAATGCGCCACGCCCACTCTCATCACAATAATCCATGAAATATTTCAGACCAATGCTCAATGCACTTCTCATCACAATGCTCCATTACCTCTGTCATAACAAGCTCCATGACCCCTGCCATCACAATGTTCCACGGCCTTGTCATCACAAGGCTCCAGGACCCTTGTCAGCACAATGCTCCAAGACCCATGTAATCACAATACTCCATGCCCTTGTCATCACAAAGCTCCATGGCGCATGTCATCACAATGTTCCATGGCCTTCGCCTCACAATGCTCCATGCCCTTGTCATCACAATGCTTCAAGACCCCCGTAATCACAATGCTCCATGCCCCTTTTCATCAGAATGCTCCATTAGACTTGTCATCCCAAGTCTCCATTGTCATCTCATCACAATGCTCCAAGACCTTGTCATCAACATGCTCCATTCCCTTGTCATCACAATGCTCCATGACCCCTGTCATCACAATACTCCATGCACATTTTCAGCCCAATGCTCCATGACCCTTGTCATCACAAAGCTCCATGCACTTGTCAGCACAATGCTCCCTGATCCTTGTCATCACAATGCTCCAAACCATTGTCACCACAATGCTCCATTACCTTTGTCATCAGAATCCTCCATGACACTTGGCATCACAATGCTCCATGCAATTGTCATCACAATGCTCCATGACCCCTGTCATCACAATGCTCCATGACTACAGTCATCACAATGCTTCATAACGTTTGTCATCACAACAATCCATGCCCACGTCTTCACAAGGCTCTGTGACCTTTGTAACCACAATGCTCCATGAACTTTTCATCACAATGCTCCGTGACCCTTGTCATCACAATGCTCCATGCCTTTATCAGAACAATGCTCCATGACCCTTGTCATCAAATTGTGCCATGCGCTTTTCACCACAATGATCCACAACCTTGTCATCGCTATGCTCCATAAACCTTGTAATCACAATGCTCCATGCACTTCTCATCCAAATACTCTCTCACATGAGATATCACAATGTTCCATCACTAGTCATCACAATCCTCCCTCACCCCTGTTATCACAATGTTCCATGACCCCTGTCATCACAATGCTACATCCCCTTATCAGCACAATGTTCCATGACCCCTGACATCACAATGTTCCATAACCCCTGTCATCAAAATGCTCCATGACCCTTTTCATCCCATAGCTCCATGACCCCTGGCATCACAATGTTCTATAACCCCTGGCATCAAAATGTTCCATTACACTTTTCATCAAATTGCTGCATGACCCTGTCCTCAAAATGCTCCCTGCCCTTCTCATCACAATGCACCACACACTTGTCATCAAAATGCTCCATGACCTTTGTCATCACAAAGCTCCATGACCCTTGGCATCACAATGCTCCATGTCATTGTCATCACAATGCTCCATGAACCCTCTCATCACATTGCTCCATGTCCTTGTCATCACAAAGCTCCATGACACTTGTCATCACAATGCTCGATGCCATTCTCATCACAATGCTCCATGACCTTGTCATTACAATCCTCCATGACCCGTGTATCACAGTGTACCGTGCCCTTGTCCTGACAAACCGCCATGCCCACTCTCATCACAGTAATCCATGAAACATTTCAGATCAATGCTCAATGCCCTTCTCATCACAATGCTCCGTTACCTCTGTCGTAACAATGCTCCATGACACCTGCCATCATAATATTCCATGGCCTTGTCATCACAAGGCTCCATGACCCTTGTCATCACAATGCTCCAAGATCCATGTAATCACAATGCTCCATGCCCTTGTCATCACAAAGCTCCATGACGCATGTCATCAGAATGTTCCATGGTCTTCTCCTCACAATGCTCCATGCCCTTGTCATCACAATGCTCGAAGACTCCAGTAATCACAATGTTCCATTCCCTTTTTCATCAGAATGCTCCATTAGATTTGTCATCACAAGTCTCCATGGTCATCTCCTCACAATGCTCCAAGACCTTGTCATCACCATGCTCCATTCCCTTGTCATCACAATGCTCCATGACCCCTGTCTCCACAATACTCCATGAAAATTTTCAGCCCAATTCTCCATGACCTTCGCATCACAATGCTCCATGACCAATATCATCACAATGCTCCAAGACCAGTGTCATCAACACACTCCATCACACCTGACAACACAATGATCCGGGACTCTTGTCATCACAATTCTCCAAGACCGCTGTAATAACAATGCTCCATGACCCCTTTCATCACAATACTCCATGAACATTTTCAGCCCTATGCTCCATGACCCTTGTCAGCACAATGATCCATGCCCATGTTATCCCAATGTTCCATGACCCATGTATTCACAATGCTCCATGACGCTTGTCATCACAGTGCTCCATGACACCTGTCATCACAATGCTCCATGCCTTTGTCAGCAAAATGCTACATGACCTTGTCATTACAATGCTCTATGCACTTGTCATCACAATACTCCATTTCCATTGTCATCACAATCCTCCATGAACTTTGGGATCACATTGCTTCATGCCCTTGTCATCACAATGCTCCATGCTCCTTGAAATCAAAATGATCCATGACCTCTGTCATCACAATGCTCCAAACCCTTGTGATCACAATGTTCCATAACACTTGTCCTCAAAACGCTCCATGATGCCTGTCATCACAATAATCCATGCCCATTTCATCACAATGCTCCATGACCTTTGTCATCACAATTCTCAATACACTTGTCATCACAATGCTCCCTGACACTTGTTGTCAGAATGCTCCTTGAATCCTGTCACGAAAAGGCTCCATGCCTTTTTCATCACAATGCCCCATGCCCTTTTCATCCCAATGCTCCATGCCATTGTCATCAAAATACTCCACAAGCTTGTCATCAGAATGCTCCATGACCCTTGTCATCACAATTCTCCATGCACTTGTCAGCACAATGCTCCCTGACCCTTGTCATCACAAAGCTCCAAGCCATTGTCATCACAATGCTCCATTACCATTGTGATCAGAATCCTCAATGGAAGTTTGCATTACAATGCTCCATGCCATTGTCATCACAATGGGCCATTACATATGTCATCACAATGCTCCCTGACACCTCTCTTTACAATACTGCATTACCTGGTCATCACAATGCTCCCTGCCGTTCTCATCACAATGCACCACACACTTGTCATCAAAATGCTCCATGACCTTTGTCATCACAAAGCTCCATGACCCTTGGCATCACAATGCTCCATGTCATTGTCATCACAATGCTCCATGAACCCTCTCATCACATTGCTCCATGCCCTTGTCATCACAAAGCTCCATGGCACTTGTCATCACAATGCTCAATGAGCTTCTCTTCACAATGCTCCATGCCCTTGTCATTACAATCCTCCATGACCCATGTATCACAGTGTACCGTGCCCTTGTCATCACAATGCGCCACGCCCACTCTCATCACAATAATCCATGAAATATTTCAGACCAATGCTCAATGCACTTCTCATCACAATGCTCCATTACCTCTGTCATAACAAGCTCCATGACCCCTGCCATCACAATGTTCCACGGCCTTGTCATCACAAGGCTCCAGGACCCTTGTCAGCACAATGCTCCAAGACCCATGTAATCACAATACTCCATGCCCTTGTCATCACAAAGCTCCATGACGCATGTCATCACAATGTTCCATGGCCTTCGCCTCACAATGCTCCATGCCCTTGTCATCACAATGCTTCAAGACCCCAGTAATCACAATGCTCCATGCCCCTTTTCATCAGAATGCTCCATTAGACTTGTCATCCCAAGTCTCCATTGTCATCTCATCACAATGCTCCAAGACCTTGTCATCAACATGCTCCATTCCCTTGTCATCACAATGCTCCATGACCCCTGTCATCACAATACTCCATGCACATTTTCAGCCCAATGCTCCATGACCCTTGTCATCACAAAGCTCCATGCACTTGTCAGCACAATGCTCCCTGATCCTTGTCATCACAATGCTCCAAACCATTGTCACCACAATGCTCCATTACCTTTGTCATCAGAATCCTCCATGACACTTGGCATCACAATGCTCCATGCAATTGTCATCACAATGCTCCATGAACCCTGTCATCACAATGCTCCATGACTACAGTCATCACAATGCTTCATAACGTTTGTCATCACAACAATCCATGCCCACGTCTTCACAAGGCTCTGTGACCTTTGTAACCACAATGCTCCATGAACTTTTCATCACAATGCTCCGTGACCCTTGTCATCACAATGCTCCATGCCTTTATCAGAACAATGCTCCATGACCCTTGTCATCAAATTGTGCCATGCGCTTTTCACCACAATGATCCACAACCTTGTCATCGCTATGCTCCATAAACCTTGTAATCACAATGCTCCATGCACTTCTCATCCAAATACTCTCTCACATGAGATATCACAATGTTCCATCACTAGTCATCACAATCCTCCCTCACCCCTGTTATCACAATGTTCCATGACCCCTGTCATCACAATGCTACATCCCCTTATCAACACAATGTTCCATGACCCCTGACATCACAATGTTCCATAACCCCTGTCATCAAAATGCTCCATGACCCTTTTCATCCCATAGCTCCATGACCCCTGGCATCACAATGTTCTATAACCCCTGGCATCAAAATGTTCCATTACACTTTTCATCAAATTGCTGCATGACCCTGTCCTCAAAATGCTCCCTGCCCTTCTCATCACAATGCACCACACACTTGTCATCAAAATGCTCCATGACCTTTGTCATCACAAAGCTCCATGACCCTTGGCATCACAATGCTCCATGTCATTGTCATCACAATGCTCCATGAACCCTCTCATCACATTGCTCCATGTCCTTGTCATCACAAAGCTCCATGACACTTGTCATCACAATGCTCGATGCCATTCTCATCACAATGCTCCATGACCTTGTCATTACAATCCTCCATGACCCGTGTATCACAGTGTACTGTGCCCTTGTCCTGACAAACCGCCATGCCCACTCTCATCACAGTAATCCATGAAACATTTCAGATCAATGCTCAATGCCCTTCTCATCACAATGCTCCGTTACCTCTGTCGTAACAATGCTCCATGACACCTGCCATCATAATATTCCATGGCCTTGTCATCACAAGGCTCCATGACCCTTGTCATCACAATGCTCCAAGATCCATGTAATCACAATGCTCCATGCCCTTGTCATCACAAAGCTCCATGACGCATGTCATCAGAATGTTCCAGGGTCTTCTCCTCACAATGCTCCATGCCCTTGTCATCACAATGCTCGAAGACTCCAGTAATCACAATGTTCCATTCCCTTTTTCATCAGAATGCTCCATTAGATTTGTCATCACAAGTCTCCATGGTCATCTCCTCACAATGCTCCAAGACCTTGTCATCACCATGCTCCATTCCCTTGTCATCACAATGCTCCATGACCCCTGTCTCCACAATACTCCATGAAAATTTTCAGCCCAATTCTCCATGACATTCTCATCACAATGCTCAATGACCAATATCATCACAATGCTCCAAGACCAGTGTCATCAACACACTCCATCACACCTGACAACACAATGATCCGGGACTCTTGTCATCACAATTCTCCAAGACCGCTGTAATAACAATGCTCCATGACCCCTTTCATCACAATACTCCATGAACATTTTCAGCCCTATGCTCCATGACCCTTGTCAGCACAATGATCCATGCCCATGTTATCCCAATGTTCCATGACCCATGTATTCACAATGCTCCATGACGCTTCTCATCACAGTGCTCCATGACACCTGTCATCACAATGCTCCATGCCTTTGTCAGCAAAATGTAGATGACCTTGTCATTACAATGCTCTATGCACTTGTCATCACAATACTCCATTTCCATTGTCATCACAATCCTCCATGAAATTTGGGTCACATTGCTTCATGCCCTTGTCATCACAATGCTCCATGCTCCTTGAAATCAAAATGATCCATGACCTCTGTCATCACAATTCTCCAAACCCTTGTGATCACAATGTTCCATAACACTTGTCCTCACAACGCTCCATGATGCCTGTCATCACAATAATCCATGCCCATTTCATCACAATGCTCCATGACCTTTGTCATCACAATTCTCAATACACTTGTCATCACAATGCTCCCTGACACTTGTTGTCAGAATGCTCCTTGAATCCTGTCACGAAAAGGCTCCATGCCTTTTTCATCACAAAGCCCCATGCCCTTTTCATCCCAATGCTCCATGCCATTGTCATCAAAATACTCCACAAGCTTGTCATCAGAATGCTCCATGACCCTTGTCATCACAATTCTCCATGCACTTGTCAGCACAATGCTCCCTGACCCTTGTCATCACAAAGCTCCAAGCCATTGTCATCACAATGCTCCATTACCATTGTGATCAGAATCCTCAATGGAAGTTTGCATCACAATGCTCCATGCCATTGTCATCACAATGGGCCATTACATATGTCATCACAATGCTCCCTGACACCTCTCTTTACAATACTGCATTACCTGGTCATCACAATGCTCCCTGCCGTTCTCATCACAATGCACCACACCCTTGTCATCAAAATGCTCCATGACCTTTGTCATCATAAAGCTCCATGACCCTTGGCATCACAATGCTCCATGTCATTGTCATCACAATGCTCCATGAACCCTCTCATCACATTGCTCCATGCCCTTGTCATCACAAAGCTCCATGGCACTTGTCATCACAATGCTCAATGAGCTTCTCTTCACAATGCTCCATGCCCTTGTCATTACAATCCTCCATGACCCATGTATCACAGTGTACCGTGCCCTTGTCATCACAATGCGCCACGCCCACTCTCATCACAATAATCCATGAAATATTTCAGACCAATGCTCAATGCACTTCTCATCACAATGCTCCATTACCTCTGTCATAACAAGCTCCATGACCCCTGCCATCACAATGTTCCACGGCCTTGTCATCACAAGGCTCCAGGACCCTTGTCAGCACAATGCTCCAAGACCCATGTAATCACAATACTCCATGCCCTTGTCATCACAAAGCTCCATGGCACATGTCATCACAATGTTCCATGGCCTTCGCCTCACAATGCTCCATGCCCTTGTCATCACAATGCTTCAAGACCCCCGTAATCACAATGCTCCATGCCCCTTTTCATCAGAATGCTCCATTAGACTTGTCATCCCAAGTCTCCATTGTCATCTCATCACAATGCTCCAAGACCTTGTCATCAACATGCTCCATTCCCTTGTCATCACAATGCTCCATGACCCCTGTCATCACAATACTCCATGCACATTTTCAGCCCAATGCTCCATGACCCTTGTCATCACAAAGCTCCATGCACTTGTCAGCACAATGCTCCCTGATCCTTGTCATCACAATGCTCCAAACCATTGTCACCACAATGCTCCATTACCTTTGTCATCAGAATCCTCCATGACAATTGGCATCACAATGCTCCATGCAATTGTCATCACAATGCTCCATGACCCCTGTCATCACAATGCTCCATGACTACAGTCATCACAATGCTTCATAACGTTTGTCATCACAACAATCCATGCCCACGTCTTCACAAGGCTCTGTGACCTTTGTAACCACAATGCTCCATGAACTTTTCATCACAATGCTCCGTGACCCTTGTCATCACAATGCTCCATGCCTTTATCAGAACAATGCTCCATGACCCTTGTCATCAAATTGTGCCATGCGCTTTTCACCACAATGATCCACAACCTTGTCATCGCTATGCTCCATAAACCTTGTAATCACAATGCTCCATGCACTTCTCATCCAAATACTCTCTCACATGAGATATCACAATGTTCCATCACTAGTCATCACAATCCTCCCTCACCCCTGTTATCACAATGTTCCATGACCCCTGTCATCACAATGCTACATCCCCTTATCAGCACAATGTTCCATGACCCCTGACATCACAATGTTCCATAACCCCTGTCATCAAAATGCTCCATGACCCTTTTCATCCCATAGCTCCATGACCCCTGGCATCACAATGTTCTATAACCCCTGGCATCAAAATGTTCCATTACACTTTTCATCAAATTGCTGCATGACCCTGTCCTCAAAATGCTCCCTGCCCTTCTCATCACAATGCACCACACACTTGTCATCAAAATGCTCCATGACCTTTGTCATCACAAAGCTCCATGACCCTTGGCATCACAATGCTCCATGTCATTGTCATCACAATGCTCCATGAACCCTCTCATCACATTGCTCCATGTCCTTGTCATCACAAAGCTCCATGACACTTGTCATCACAATGCTCGATGCCATTCTCATCACAATGCTCCATGACCTTGTCATTACAATCCTCCATGACCCGTGTATCACAGTGTACCGTGCCCTTGTCCTGACAAACCGCCATGCCCACTCTCATCACAGTAATCCATGAAACATTTCAGATCAATGCTCAATGCCCTTCTCATCACAATGCTCCGTTACCTCTGTCGTAACAATGCTCCATGACACCTGCCATCATAATATTCCATGGCCTTGTCATCACAAGGCTCCATGACCCTTGTCATCACAATGCTCCAAGATCCATGTAATCACAATGCTCCATGCCCTTGTCATCACAAAGCTCCATGACGCATGTCATCAGAATGTTCCAGGGTCTTCTCCTCACAATGCTCCATGCCCTTGTCATCACAATGCTCGAAGACTCCAGTAATCACAATGTTCCATTCCCTTTTTCATCAGAATGCTCCATTAGATTTGTCATCACAAGTCTCCATGGTCATCTCCTCACAATGCTCCAAGACCTTGTCATCACCATGCTCCATTCCCTTGTCATCACAATGCTCCATGACCCCTGTCTCCACAATACTCCATGAAAATTTTCAGCCCAATTCTCCATGACCTTCGCATCACAATGCTCCATGACCAA
This sequence comes from Mesoplodon densirostris, assembly GCF_025265405.1. Taxonomy (NCBI): domain Eukaryota; kingdom Metazoa; phylum Chordata; class Mammalia; order Artiodactyla; family Ziphiidae; genus Mesoplodon; species Mesoplodon densirostris. The sequence continues at coordinate 5,708,808 of NW_026778195.1, read as the reverse complement.
TATCATCACAATGCTCCAAGACCAGTGTCATCAACACACTCCATCACACCTGACAACACAATGATCCGGGACTCTTGTCATCACAATTCTCCAAGACCGCTGTAATAACAATGCTCCATGACCCCTTTCATCACAATACTCCATGAACATTTTCAGCCCTATGCTCCATGACCCTTGTCAGCACAATGATCCATGCCCATGTTATCCCAATGTTCCATGACCCATGTATTCACAATGCTCCATGACGCTTGTCATCACAGTGCTCCATGACACCTGTCATCACAATGCTCCATGCCTTTGTCAGCAAAATGCTACATGACCTTGTCATTACAATGCTCTATGCACTTGTCATCACAATACTCCATTTCCATTGTCATCACAATCCTCCATGAACTTTGGGATCACATTGCTTCATGCCCTTGTCATCACAATGCTCCATGCTCCTTGAAATCAAAATGATCCATGACCTCTGTCATCACAATGCTCCAAACCCTTGTGATCACAATGTTCCATAACACTTGTCCTCACAACGCTCCATGATGCCTGTCATCACAATAATCCATGCCCATTTCATCACAATGCTCCATGACCTTTGTCATCACAATTCTCAATACACTTGTCATCACAATGCTCCCTGACACTTGTTGTCAGAATGCTCCTTGAATCCTGTCACGAAAAGGCTCCATGCCTATTTCATCACAATGCCCCATGCCCTTTTCATCCCAATGCTCCATGCCATTGTCATCAAAATACTCCACAAGCTTGTCATCAGAATGCTCCATGACCCTTGTCATCACAATTCTCCATGCACTTGTCAGCACAATGCTCCCTGACCCTTGTCATCACAAAGCTCCAAGCCATTGTCATCACAATGCTCCATTACCATTGTGATCAGAATCCTCAATGGAAGTTTGCATCACAATGCTCCATGCCATTGTCATCACAATGGGCCATTACATATGTCATCACAATGCTCCCTGACACCTCTCTTTACAATACTGCATTACCTGGTCATCACAATGCTCCCTGCCGTTCTCATCACAATGCACCACACACTTGTCATCAAAATGCTCCATGACCTTTGTCATCACAAAGCTCCATGACCCTTGGCATCACAATGCTCCATGTCATTGTCATCACAATGCTCCATGAACCCTCTCATCACATTGCTCCATGCCCTTGTCATCACAAAGCTCCATGGCACTTGTCATCACAATGCTCAATGAGCTTCTCTTCACAATGCTCCATGCCCTTGTCATTACAATCCTCCATGACCCATGTATCACAGTGTACCGTGCCCTTGTCATCACAATGCGCCACGCCCACTCTCATCACAATAATCCATGAAATATTTCAGACCAATGCTCAATGCACTTCTCATCACAATGCTCCATTACCTCTGTCATAACAAGCTCCATGACCCCTGCCATCACAATGTTCCACGGCCTTGTCATCACAAGGCTCCAGGACCCTTGTCAGCACAATGCTCCAAGACCCATGTAATCACAATACTCCATGCCCTTGTCATCACAAAGCTCCATGACGCATGTCATCACAATGTTCCATGGCCTTCGCCTCACAATGCTCCATGCCCTTGTCATCACAATGCTTCAAGACCCCAGTAATCACAATGCTCCATGCCCCTTTTCATCAGAATGCTCCATTAGACTTTTCATCCCAAGTCTCCATTGTCATCTCATCACAATGCTCCAAGACCTTGTCATCAACATGCTCCATTCCCTTGTCATCACAATGCTCCATGACCCCTGTCATCACAATACTCCATGCACATTTTCAGCCCAATGCTCCATGACCCTTGTCATCACAAAGCTCCATGCACTTGTCAGCACAATGCTCCCTGATCCTTGTCATCACAATGCTCCAAACCATTGTCACCACAATGCTCCATTACCTTTGTCATCAGAATCCTCCATGACACTTGGCATCACAATGCTCCATGCAATTGTCATCACAATGCTCCATGACCCCTGTCATCACAATGCTCCATGACTACAGTCATCACAATGCTTCATAACGTTTGTCATCACAACAATCCATGCCCACGTCTTCACAAGGCTCTGTGACCTTTGTAACCACAATGCTCCATGAACTTTTCATCACAATGCTCCGTGACCCTTGTCATCACAATGCTCCATGCCTTTATCAGAACAATGCTCCATGACCCTTGTCATTAAATTGTGCCATGCACTTTTCACCACAATGATCCACAACCTTGTCATCGCTATGCTCCATAAACCTTGTAATCACAATGCTCCATGCACTTCTCATCCAAATACTCTCTCACATGAGATATCACAATGTTCCATCACTAGTCATCACAATCCTCCCTCACCCCTGTTATCACAATGTTCCATGACCCCTGTCATCACAATGCTACATCCCCTTATCAGCACAATGTTCCATGACCCCTGACATCACAATGTTCCATAACCCCTGTCATCAAAATGCTCCATGACCCTTTTCATCCCATAGCTCCATGACCCCTGGCATCACAATGTTCTATAACCCCTGGCATCAAAATGTTCCATTACACTTTTCATCAAATTGCTGCATGACCCTGTCCTCAAAATGCTCCCTGCCCTTCTCATCACAATGCACCACACACTTGTCATCAAAATGCTCCATGACCTTTGTCATCACAAAGCTCCATGACCCTTGGCATCACAATGCTCCATGTCATTGTCATCACAATGCTCCATGAACCCTCTCATCACATTGCTCCATGTCCTTGTCATCACAAAGCTCCATGACACTTGTCATCACAATGCTCGATGCCATTCTCATCACAATGCTCCATGACCTTGTCATTACAATCCTCCATGACCCGTGTATCACAGTGTACCGTGCCCTTGTCCTGACAAACCGCCATGCCCACTCTCATCACAGTAATCCATGAAACATTTCAGATCAATGCTGAATGCCCTTCTCATCACAATGCTCCGTTACCTCTGTCGTAACAATGCTCCATGACACCTGCCATCATAATATTCCATGGCCTTGTCATCACAAGGCTCCATGACCCTTGTCATCACAATGCTCCAAGATCCATGTAATCACAATGCTCCATGCCCTTGTCATCACAAAGCTCCATGACGCATGTCATCAGAATGTTCCATGGTCTTCTCCTCACAATGCTCCATGCCCTTGTCATCACAATGCTCGAAGACTCCAGTAATCACAATGTTCCATTCCCTTTTTCATCAGAATGCTCCATTAGATTTGTCATCACAAGTCTCCATGGTCATCTCCTCACAATGCTCCAAGACCTTGTCATCACCATGCTCCATTCCCTTGTCATCACAATGCTCCATGACCCCTGTCTCCACAATACTCCATGAAAATTTTCAGCCCAATTCTCCATGACATTCTCATCACAATGCTCCATGACCAATATCATCACAATGCTCCAAGACCAGTGTCATCAACACACTCCATCACACCTGACAACACAATGATCCGGGACTCTTGTCATCACAATTCTCCAAGACCGCTGTAATAACAATGCTCCATGACCCCTTTCATCACAATACTCCATGAACATTTTCAGCCCTATGCTCCATGACCCTTGTCATCACAATGATCCATGCCCATGTTATCCCAATGTTCCATGACCCATGTATTCACAATGCTCCATGACGCTTCTCATCACAGTGCTCCATGACACCTGTCATCACAATGCTCCATGCCTTTGTCAGCAAAATGCTACATGACCTTGTCATTACAATGCTCTATGCACTTGTCATCACAATACTCCATTTCCATTGTCATCACAATCCTCCATGAACTTTGGGTCACATTGCTTCATGCCCTTGTCATCACAATGCTCCATGCTCCTTGAAATCAAAATGATCCATGACCTCTGTCATCACAATGCTCCAAACCCTTGTGATCACAATGTTCCATAACACTTGTCCTCACAACGCTCCATGATGCCTGTCATCACAATAATCCATGCCCATTTCATCACAATGCTCCATGACCTTTGTCATCACAATTCTCAATACACTTGTCATCACAATGCTCCCTGACACTTGTTGTCAGAATGCTCCTTGAATCCTGTCACGAAAAGGCTCCATGCCTTTTTCATCACAAAGCCCCATGCCCTTTTCATCCCAATGCTCCATGCCATTGTCATCAAAATACTCCACAAGCTTGTCATCAGAATGCTCCATGACCCTTGTCATCACAATTCTCCATGCACTTGTCAGCACAATGCTCCCTGACCCTTGTCATCACAAAGCTCCAAGCCATTGTCATCACAATGCTCCATTACCATTGTGATCAGAATCCTCAATGGAAGTTTGCATCACAATGCTCCATGCCATTGTCATCACAATGGGCCATTACATATGTCATCACAATGCTCCCTGACACCTCTCTTTACAATACTGCATTACCTGGTCATCACAATGCTCCCTGCCGTTCTCATCACAATGCACCACACCCTTGTCATCAAAATGCTCCATGACCTTTGTCATCATAAAGCTCCATGACCCTTGGCATCACAATGCTCCATGTCATTGTCATCACAATGCTCCATGAACCCTCTCATCACATTGCTCCATGCCCTTGTCATCACAAAGCTCCATGGCACTTGTCATCACAATGCTCAATGAGCTTCTCTTCACAATGCTCCATGCCCTTGTCATTACAATCCTCCATGACCCATGTATCACAGTGTACCGTGCCCTTGTCATCACAATGCGCCACGCCCACTCTCATCACAATAATCCATGAAATATTTCAGACCAATGCTCAATGCACTTCTCATCACAATGCTCCATTACCTCTGTCATAACAAGCTCCATGACCCCTGCCATCACAATGTTCCACGGCCTTGTCATCACAAGGCTCCAGGACCCTTGTCAGCACAATGCTCCAAGACCCATGTAATCACAATACTCCATGCCCTTGTCATCACAAAGCTCCATGGCGCATGTCATCACAATGTTCCATGGCCTTCGCCTCACAATGCTCCATGCCCTTGTCATCACAATGCTTCAAGACCCCCGTAATCACAATGCTCCATGCCCCTTTTCATCAGAATGCTCCATTAGACTTGTCATCCCAAGTCTCCATTGTCATCTCATCACAATGCTCCAAGACCTTGTCATCAACATGCTCCATTCCCTTGTCATCACAATGCTCCATGACCCCTGTCATCACAATACTCCATGCACATTTTCAGCCCAATGCTCCATGACCCTTGTCATCACAAAGCTCCATGCACTTGTCAGCACAATGCTCCCTGATCCTTGTCATCACAATGCTCCAAACCATTGTCACCACAATGCTCCATTACCTTTGTCATCAGAATCCTCCATGACACTTGGCATCACAATGCTCCATGCAATTGTCATCACAATGCTCCATGACCCCTGTCATCACAATGCTCCATGACTACAGTCATCACAATGCTTCATAACGTTTGTCATCACAACAATCCATGCCCACGTCTTCACAAGGCTCTGTGACCTTTGTAACCACAATGCTCCATGAACTTTTCATCACAATGCTCCGTGACCCTTGTCATCACAATGCTCCATGCCTTTATCAGAACAATGCTCCATGACCCTTGTCATCAAATTGTGCCATGCGCTTTTCACCACAATGATCCACAACCTTGTCATCGCTATGCTCCATAAACCTTGTAATCACAATGCTCCATGCACTTCTCATCCAAATACTCTCTCACATGAGATATCACAATGTTCCATCACTAGTCATCACAATCCTCCCTCACCCCTGTTATCACAATGTTCCATGACCCCTGTCATCACAATGCTACATCCCCTTATCAGCACAATGTTCCATGACCCCTGACATCACAATGTTCCATAACCCCTGTCATCAAAATGCTCCATGACCCTTTTCATCCCATAGCTCCATGACCCCTGGCATCACAATGTTCTATAACCCCTGGCATCAAAATGTTCCATTACACTTTTCATCAAATTGCTGCATGACCCTGTCATCAAAATGCTCCCTGCCCTTCTCATCACAATGCACCACACACTTGTCATCAAAATGCTCCATGACCTTTGTCATCACAAAGCTCCATGACCCTTGGCATCACAATGCTCCATGTCATTGTCATCACAATGCTCCATGAACCCTCTCATCACATTGCTCCATGTCCTTGTCATCACAAAGCTCCATGACACTTGTCATCACAATGCTCGATGCCATTCTCATCACAATGCTCCATGACCTTGTCATTACAATCCTCCATGACCCGTGTATCACAGTGTACCGTGCCCTTGTCCTGACAAACCGCCATGCCCACTCTCATCACAGTAATCCATGAAACATTTCAGATCAATGCTCAATGCCCTTCTCATCACAATGCTCCGTTACCTCTGTCGTAACAATGCTCCATGACACCTGCCATCATAATATTCCATGGCCTTGTCATCACAAGGCTCCATGACCCTTGTCATCACAATGCTCCAAGATCCATGTAATCACAATGCTCCATGCCCTTGTCATCACAAAGCTCCATGACGCATGTCATCAGAATGTTCCATGGTCTTCTCCTCACAATGCTCCATGCCCTTGTCATCACAATGCTCGAAGACTCCAGTAATCACAATGTTCCATTCCCTTTTTCATCAGAATGCTCCATTAGATTTGTCATCACAAGTCTCCATGGTCATCTCCTCACAATGCTCCAAGACCTTGTCATCACCATGCTCCATTCCCTTGTCATCACAATGCTCCATGACCCCTGTCTCCACAATACTCCATGAAAATTTTCAGCCCAATTCTCCATGACCTTCGCATCACAATGCTCCATGACCAATATCATCACAATGCTCCAAGACCAGTGTCATCAACACACTCCATCACACCTGACAACACAATGATCCGGGACTCTTGTCATCACAATTCTCCAAGACCGCTGTAATAACAATGCTCCATGACCCCTTTCATCACAATACTCCATGAACATTTTCAGCCCTATGCTCCATGACCCTTGTCAGCACAATGATCCATGCCCATGTTATCCCAATGTTCCATGACCCATGTATTCACAATGCTCCATGACGCTTGTCATCACAGTGCTCCATGACACCTGTCATCACAATGCTCCATGCCTTTGTCAGCAAAATGCTACATGACCTTGTCATTACAATGCTCTATGCACTTGTCATCACAATACTCCATTTCCATTGTCATCACAATCCTCCATGAACTTTGGGATCACATTGCTTCATGCCCTTGTCATCACAATGCTCCATGCTCCTTGAAATCAAAATGATCCATGACCTCTGTCATCACAATGCTCCAAACCCTTGTGATCACAATGTTCCATAACACTTGTCCTCACAACGCTCCATGATGCCTGTCATCACAATAATCCATGCCCATTTCATCACAATGCTCCATGACCTTTGTCATCACAATTCTCAATACACTTGTCATCACAATGCTCCCTGACACTTGTTGTCAGAATGCTCCTTGAATCCTGTCACGAAAAGGCTCCATGCCTTTTTCATCACAATGCCCCATGCCCTTTTCATCCCAATGCTCCATGCCATTGTCATCAAAATACTCCACAAGCTTGTCATCAGAATGCTCCATGACCCTTGTCATCACAATTCTCCATGCACTTGTCAGCACAATGCTCCCTGACCCTTGTCATCACAAAGCTCCAAGCCATTGTCATCACAATGCTCCATTACCATTGTGATCAGAATCCTCAATGGAAGTTTGCATCACAATGCTCCATGCCATTGTCATCACAATGGGCCATTACATATGTCATCACAATGCTCCCTGACACCTCTCTTTACAATACTGCATTACCTGGTCATCACAATGCTCCCTGCCGTTCTCATCACAATGCACCACACACTTGTCATCAAAATGCTCCATGACCTTTGTCATCACAAAGCTCCATGACCCTTGGCATCACAATGCTCCATGTCATTGTCATCACAATGCTCCATGAACCCTCTCATCACATTGCTCCATGCCCTTGTCATCACAAAGCTCCATGGCACTTGTCATCACAATGCTCAATGAGCTTCTCTTCACAATGCTCCATGCCCTTGTCATTACAATCCTCCATGACCCATGTATCACAGTGTACCGTGTCCTTGTCATCACAATGCGCCACGCCCACTCTCATCACAATAATCCATGAAATATTTCAGACCAATGCTCAATGCACTTCTCATCACAATGCTCCATTACCTCTGTCATAACAAGCTCCATGACCCCTGCCATCACAATGTTCCACGGCCTTGTCATCACAAGGCTCCAGGACCCTTGTCAGCACAATGCTCCAAGACCCATGTAATCACAATACTCCATGCCCTTGTCATCACAAAGCTCCATGACGCATGTCATCACAATGTTCCATGGCCTTCGCCTCACAATGCTCCATGCCCTTGTCATCACAATGCTTCAAGACCCCAGTAATCACAATGCTCCATGCCCCTTTTCATCAGAATGCTCCATTAGACTTGTCATCCCAAGTCTCCATTGTCATCTCATCACAATGCTCCAAGACCTTGTCATCAACATGCTCCATTCCCTTGTCATCACAATGCTCCATGACCCCTGTCATCACAATACTCCATGCACATTTTCAGCCCAATGCTCCATGACCCTTGTCATCACAAAGCTCCATGCACTTGTCAGCACAATGCTCCCTGATCCTTGTCATCACAATGCTCCAAACCATTGTCACCACAATGCTCCATTACCTTTGTCATCAGAATCCTCCATGACACTTGGCATCACAATGCTCCATGCAATTGTCATCACAATGCTCCATGACCCCTGTCATCACAATGCTCCATGACTACAGTCATCACAATGCTTCATAACGTTTGTCATCACAACAATCCATGCCCACGTCTTCACAAGGCTCTGTGACCTTTGTAACCACAATGCTCCATGAACTATTCATCACAATGCTCCGTGACCCTTGTCATCACAATGCTCCATGCCTTTATCAGAACAATGCTCCATGACCCTTGTCATCAAATTGTGCCATGCGCTTTTCACCACAATGATCCACAACCTTGTCATCGCTATGCTCCATAAACCTTGTAATCACAATGCTCCATGCACTTCTCATCCAAATACTCTCTCACATGAGATATCACAATGTTCCATCACTAGTCATCACAATCCTCCCTCACCCCTGTTATCACAATGTTCCATGACCCCTGTCATCACAATGCTACATCCCCTTATCAGCACAATGTTCCATGACCCCTGACATCACAATGTTCCATAACCCCTGTCATCAAAATGCTCCATGACCCTTTTCATCCCATAGCTCCATGACCCCTGGCATCACAATGTTCTATAACCCCTGGCATCAAAATGTTCCATTACACTTTTCATCAAATTGCTGCATGACCCTGTCCTCAAAATGCTCCCTGCCCTTCTCATCACAATGCACCACACACTTGTCATCAAAATGCTCCATGACCTTTGTCATCACAAAGCTCCATGACCCTTGGCATCACAATGCTCCATGTCATTGTCATCACAATGCTCCATGAACCCTCTCATCACATTGCTCCATGTCCTTGTCATCACAAAGCTCCATGACACTTGTCATCACAATGCTCGATGCCATTCTCATCACAATGCTCCATGACCTTGTCATTACAATCCTCCATGACCCGTGTATCACAGTGTACCGGGCCCTTGTCCTGACAAACCGCCATGCCCACTCTCATCACAGTAATCCATGAAACATTTCAGATCAATGCTGAATGCCCTTCTCATCACAATGCTCCGTTACCTCTGTCGTAACAATGCTCCATGACACCTGCCATCATAATATTCCATGGCCTTGTCATCACAAGGCTCCATGACCCTTGTCATCACAATGCTCCAAGATCCATGTAATCACAATGCTCCATGCCCTTGTCATCACAAAGCTCCATGACGCATGTCATCAGAATGTTCCATGGTCTTCTCCTCACAATGCTCCATGCCCTTGTCATCACAATGCTCGAAGACTCCAGTAATCACAATGTTCCATTCCCTTTTTCATCAGAATGCTCCATTAGATTTGTCATCACAAGTCTCCATGGTCATCTCCTCACAATGCTCCAAGACCTTGTCATCACCATGCTCCATTCCCTTGTCATCACAATGCTCCATGACCCCTGTCTCCACAATACTCCATGAAAATTTTCAGCCCAATTCTCCATGACATTCTCATCACAATGCTCCATGACCAATATCATCACAATGCTCCAAGACCAGTGTCATCAACACACTCCATCACACCTGACAACACAATGATCCGGGACTCTTGTCATCACAATTCTCCAAGACCGCTGTAATAACAATGCTCCATGACCCCTTTCATCACAATACTCCATGAACATTTTCAGCCCTATGCTCCATGACCCTTGTCATCACAATGATCCATGCCCATGTTATCCCAATGTTCCATGACCCATGTATTCACAATGCTCCATGACGCTTCTCATCACAGTGCTCCATGACACCTGTCATCACAATGCTCCATGCCTTTGTCAGCAAAATGCTACATGACCTTGTCATTACAATGCTCTATGCACTTGTCATCACAATACTCCATTTCCATTGTCATCACAATCCTCCATGAACTTTGGGTCACATTGCTTCATGCCCTTGTCATCACAATGCTCCATGCTCCTTGAAATCAAAATGATCCATGACCTCTGTCATCACAATGCTCCAAACCCTTGTGATCACAATGTTCCATAACACTTGTCCTCACAACGCTCCATGATGCCTGTCATCACAATAATCCATGCCCATTTCATCACAATGCTCCATGACCTTTGTCATCACAATTCTCAATACACTTGTCATCACAATGCTCCCTGACACTTGTTGTCAGAATGCTCCTTGAATCCTGTCACGAAAAGGCTCCATGCCTTTTTCATCACAAAGCCCCATGCCCTTTTCATCCCAATGCTCCATGCCATTGTCATCAAAATACTCCACAAGCTTGTCATCAGAATGCTCCATGACCCTTGTCATCACAATTCTCCATGCACTTGTCAGCACAATGCTCCCTGACCCTTGTCATCACAAAGCTCCAAGCCATTGTCATCACAATGCTCCATTACCATTGTGATCAGAATCCTCAATGGAAGTTTGCATCACAATGCTCCATGCCATTGTCATCACAATGGGCCATTACATATGTCATCACAATGCTCCCTGACACCTCTCTTTACAATACTGCATTACCTGGTCATCACAATGCTCCCTGCCATTCTCATCACAAGGCACCACACCCTTGTCATCAAAATGCTCCATGACCTTTGTCATCATAAAGCTCCATGACCCTTGGCATCACAATGCTCCATGTCATTGTCATCACAATGCTCCATGAACCCTCTCATCACATTGCTCCATGCCCTTGTCATCACAAAGCTCCATGGCACTTGTCATCACAATGCTCAATGAGCTTCTCTTCACAATGCTCCATGCCCTTGTCATTACAATCCTCCATGACCCATGTATCACAGTGTACCGTGCCCTTGTCATCACAATGCGCCACGCCCACTCTCATCACAATAATCCATGAAATATTTCAGACCAATGCTCAATGCACTTCTCATCACAATGCTCCATTACCTCTGTCATAACAAGCTCCATGACCCCTGCCATCACAATGTTCCACGGCCTTGTCATCACAAGGCTCCAGGACCCTTGTCAGCACAATGCTCCAAGACCCATGTAATCACAATACTCCATGCCCTTGTCATCACAAAGCTCCATGGCACATGTCATCACAATGTTCCATGGCCTTCGCCTCACAATGCTCCATGCCCTTGTCATCACAATGCTTCAAGACCCCCGTAATCACAATGCTCCATGCCCCTTTTCATCAGAATGCTCCATTAGACTTGTCATCCCAAGTCTCCATTGTCATCTCATCACAATGCTCCAAGACCTTGTCATCAACATGCTCCATTCCCTTGTCATCACAATGCTCCATGACCCCTGTCATCACAATACTCCATGCACATTTTCAGCCCAATGCTCCATGACCCTTGTCATCACAAAGCTCCATGCACTTGTCAGCACAATGCTCCCTGATCCTTGTCATCACAATGCTCCAAACCATTGTCACCACAATGCTCCATTACCTTTGTCATCAGAATCCTCCATGACACTTGGCATCACAATGCTCCATGCAATTGTCATCACAATGCTCCATGACCCCTGTCATCACAATGCTCCATGACTACAGTCATCACAATGCTTCATAACGTTTGTCATCACAACAATCCATGCCCACGTCTTCACAAGGCTCTGTGACCTTTGTAACCACAATGCTCCATGAACTTTTCATCACAATGCTCCGTGACCCTTGTCATCACAATGCTCCATGCCTTTATCAGAACAATGCTCCATGACCCTTGTCATCAAATTGTGCCATGCGCTTTTCACCACAATGATCCACAACCTTGTCATCGCTATGCTCCATAAACCTTGTAATCACAATGCTCCATGCACTTCTCATCCAAATACTCTCTCACATGAGATATCACAATGTTCCATCACTAGTCATCACAATCCTCCCTCACCCCTGTTATCACAATGTTCCATGACCCCTGTCATCACAATGCTACATCCCCTTATCAGCACAATGTTCCATGACCCCTGACATCACAATGTTCCATAACCCCTGTCATCAAAATGCTCCATGACCCTTTTCATCCCATAGCTCCATGACCCCTGGCATCACAATGTTCTATAACCCCTGGCATCAAAATGTTCCATTACACTTTTCATCAAATTGCTGCATGACCCTGTCATCAAAATGCTCCCTGCCCTTCTCATCACAATGCACCACACACTTGTCATCAAAATGCTCCATGACCTTTGTCATCACAAAGCTCCATGACCCTTGGCATCACAATGCTCCATGTCATTGTCATCACAATGCTCCATGAACCCTCTCATCACATTGCTCCATGTCCTTGTCATCACAAAGCTCCATGACACTTGTCATCACAATGCTCGATGCCATTCTCATCACAATGCTCCATGACCTTGTCATTACAATCCTCCATGACCCGTGTATCACAGTGTACCGTGCCCTTGTCCTGACAAACCGCCATGCCCACTCTCATCACAGTAATCCATGAAACATTTCAGATCAATGCTCAATGCCCTTCTCATCACAATGCTCCGTTACCTCTGTCGTAACAATGCTCCATGACACCTGCCATCATAATATTCCATGGCCTTGTCATCACAAGGCTCCATGACCCTTGTCATCACAATGCTCCAAGATCCATGTAATCACAATGCTCCATGCCCTTGTCATCACAAAGCTCCATGACGCATGTCATCAGAATGTTCCATGGTCTTCTCCTCACAATGCTCCATGCCCTTGTCATCACAATGCTCGAAGACTCCAGTAATCACAATGTTCCATTCCCTTTTTCATCAGAATGCTCCATTAGATTTGTCATCACAAGTCTCCATGGTCATCTCCTCACAATGCTCCAAGACCTTGTCATCACCATGCTCCATTCCCTTGTCATCACAATGCTCCATGACCCCTGTCTCCACAATACTCCATGAAAATTTTCAGCCCAATTCTCCATGACCTTCGCATCACAATGCTCCATGACCAATATCATCACAATGCTCCAAGACCAGTGTCATCAACACACTCCATCACACCTGACAACACAATGATCCGGGACTCTTGTCATCACAATTCTCCAAGACCGCTGTAATAACAATGCTCCATGACCCCTTTCATCACAATACTCCATGAACATTTTCAGCCCTTGCTCCATGACCCTTGTCAGCACAATGATCCATGCCCATGTTATCCCAATGTTCCATGACCCATGTATTCACAATGCTCCATGACGCTTGTCATCACAGTGCTCCATGACACCTGTCATCACAATGCTCCATGCCTTTGTCAGCAAAATGCTACATGACCTTGTCATTACAATGCTCTATGCACTTGTCATCACAATACTCCATTTCCATTGTCATCACAATCCTCCATGAACTTTGGGATCACATTGCTTCATGCCCTTGTCATCACAATGCTCCATGCTCCTTGAAATCAAAATGATCCATGACCTCTGTCATCACAATGCTCCAAACCCTTGTGATCACAATGTTCCATAACACTTGTCCTCACAACGCTCCATGATGCCTGTCATCACAATAATCCATGCCCATTTCATCACAATGCTCCATGACCTTTGTCATCACAATTCTCAATACACTTGTCATCACAATGCTCCCTGACACTTGTTGTCAGAATGCTCCTTGAATCCTGTCACGAAAAGGCTCCATGCCTTTTTCATCACAATGCCCCATGCCCTTTTCATCCCAATGCTCCATGCCATTGTCATCAAAATACTCCACAAGCTTGTCATCAGAATGCTCCATGACCCTTGTCATCACAATTCTCCATGCACTTGTCAGCACAATGCTCCCTGACCCTTGTCATCACAAAGCTCCAAGCCATTGTCATCACAATGCTCCATTACCATTGTGATCAGAATCCTCAATGGAAGTTTGCATCACAATGCTCCATGCCATTGTCATCACAATGGGCCATTACATATGTCATCACAATGCTCCCTGACACCTCTCTTTACAATACTGCATTACCTGGTCATCACAATGCTCCCTGCCGTTCTCATCACAATGCACCACACACTTGTCATCAAAATGCTCCATGACCTTTGTCATCACAAAGCTCCATGACCCTTGGCATCACAATGCTCCATGTCATTGTCATCACAATGCTCCATGAACCCTCTCATCACATTGCTCCATGCCCTTGTCATCACAAAGCTCCATGGCACTTGTCATCACAATGCTCAATGAGCTTCTCTTCACAATGCTCCATGCCCTTGTCATTACAATCCTCCATGACCCATGTATCACAGTGTACCGTGCCCTTGTCATCACAATGCGCCACGCCCACTCTCATCACAATAATCCATGAAATATTTCAGACCAATGCTCAATGCACTTCTCATCACAATGCTCCATTACCTCTGTCATAACAAGCTCCATGACCCCTGCCATCACAATGTTCCACGGCCTTGTCATCACAAGGCTCCAGGACCCTTGTCAGCACAATGCTCCAAGACCCATGTAATCACAATACTCCATGCCCTTGTCATCACAAAGCTCCATGACGCATGTCATCACAATGTTCCATGGCCTTCGCCTCACAATGCTCCATGCCCTTGTCATCACAATGCTTCAAGACCCCAGTAATCACAATGCTCCATGCCCCTTTTCATCAGAATGCTCCATTAGACTTGTCATCCCAAGTCTCCATTGTCATCTCATCACAATGCTCCAAGACCTTGTCATCAACATGCTCCATTCCCTTGTCATCACAATGCTCCATGACCCCTGTCATCACAATACTCCATGCACATTTTCAGCCCAATGCTCCATGACCCTTGTCATCACAAAGCTCCATGCACTTGTCAGCACAATGCTCCCTGATCCTTGTCATCACAATGCTCCAAACCATTGTCACCACAATGCTCCATTACCTTTGTCATCAGAATCCTCCATTACACTTGGCATCACAATGCTCCATGCAATTGTCATCACAATGCTCCATGACCCCTGTCATCACAATGCTCCATGACTACAGTCATCACAATGCTTCATAACGTTTGTCATCACAACAATCCATGCCCACGTCTTCACAAGGCTCTGTGACCTTTGTAACCACAATGCTCCATGAACTTTTCATCACAATGCTCCGTGACCCTTGTCATCACAATGCTCCATGCCTTTATCAGAACAATGCTCCATGACCCTTGTCATCAAATTGTGCCATGCGCTTTTCACCACAATGATCCACAACCTTGTCATCGCTATGCTCCATAAACCTTGTAATCACAATGCTCCATGCACTTCTCATCCAAATACTCTCTCACATGAGATATCACAATGTTCCATCACTAGTCATCACAATCCTCCCTCACCCCTGTTATCACAATGTTCCATGACCCCTGTCATCACAATGCTACATCCCCTTATCAGCACAATGTTCCATGACCCCTGACATCACAATGTTCCATAACCCCTGTCATCAAAATGCTCCATGACCCTTTTCATCCCATAGCTCCATGACCCCTGGCATCACAATGTTCTATAACCCCTGGCATCAAAATGTTCCATTACACTTTTCATCAAATTGCTGCATGACCCTGTCATCAAAATGCTCCCTGCCCTTCTCATCACAATGCACCACACACTTGTCATCAAAATGCTCCATGACCTTTGTCATCACAAAGCTCCATGACCCTTGGCATCACAATGCTCCATGTCATTGTCATCACAATGCTCCATGAACCCTCTCATCACATTGCTCCATGTCCTTGTCATCACAAAGCTCCATGACACTTGTCATCACAATGCTCGATGCCATTCTCATCACAATGCTCCATGACCTTGTCATTACAATCCTCCATGACCCGTGTATCACAGTGTACCGTGCCCTTGTCCTGACAAACCGCCATGCCCACTCTCATCACAGTAATCCATGAAACATTTCAGATCAATGCTCAATGCCCTTCTCATCACAATGCTCCGTTACCTCTGTCGTAACAATGCTCCATGACACCTGCCATCATAATATTCCATGGCCTTGTCATCACAAGGCTCCATG
This sequence comes from Mesoplodon densirostris, assembly GCF_025265405.1. NCBI lineage: Eukaryota > Metazoa > Chordata > Mammalia > Artiodactyla > Ziphiidae > Mesoplodon > Mesoplodon densirostris. Next base: position 5,692,124 of record NW_026778195.1, on the reverse strand, counting down.
ACCCTTGTCATCACAATGCTCCAAGATCCATGTAATCACAATGCTCCATGCCCTTGTCATCACAAAGCTCCATGACGCATGTCATCAGAATGTTCCATGGTCTTCTCCTCACAATGCTCCATGCCCTTGTCATCACAATGCTCGAAGACTCCAGTAATCACAATGTTCCATTCCCTTTTTCATCAGAATGCTCCATTAGATTTGTCATCACAAGTCTCCATGGTCATCTCCTCACAATGCTCCAAGACCTTGTCATCACCATGCTCCATTCCCTTGTCATCACAATGCTCCATGACCCCTGTCTCCACAATACTCCATGAAAATTTTCAGCCCAATTCTCCATGACCTTCGCATCACAATGCTCCATGACCAATATCATCACAATGCTCCAAGACCAGTGTCATCAACACACTCCATCACACCTGACAACACAATGATCCGGGACTCTTGTCATCACAATTCTCCAAGACCGCTGTAATAACAATGCTCCATGACCCCTTTCATCACAATACTCCATGAACATTTTCAGCCCTTGCTCCATGACCCTTGTCAGCACAATGATCCATGCCCATGTTATCCCAATGTTCCATGACCCATGTATTCACAATGCTCCATGACGCTTGTCATCACAGTGCTCCATGACACCTGTCATCACAATGCTCCATGCCTTTGTCAGCAAAATGCTACATGACCTTGTCATTACAATGCTCTATGCACTTGTCATCACAATACTCCATTTCCATTGTCATCACAATCCTCCATGAACTTTGGGATCACATTGCTTCATGCCCTTGTCATCACAATGCTCCATGCTCCTTGAAATCAAAATGATCCATGACCTCTGTCATCACAATGCTCCAAACCCTTGTGATCACAATGTTCCATAACACTTGTCCTCACAACGCTCCATGATGCCTGTCATCACAATAATCCATGCCCATTTCATCACAATGCTCCATGACCTTTGTCATCACAATTCTCAATACACTTGTCATCACAATGCTCCCTGACACTTGTTGTCAGAATGCTCCTTGAATCCTGTCACGAAAAGGCTCCATGCCTTTTTCATCACAATGCCCCATGCCCTTTTCATCCCAATGCTCCATGCCATTGTCATCAAAATACTCCACAAGCTTGTCATCAGAATGCTCCATGACCCTTGTCATCACAATTCTCCATGCACTTGTCAGCACAATGCTCCCTGACCCTTGTCATCACAAAGCTCCAAGCCATTGTCATCACAATGCTCCATTACCATTGTGATCAGAATCCTCAATGGAAGTTTGCATCACAATGCTCCATGCCATTGTCATCACAATGGGCCATTACATATGTCATCACAATGCTCCCTGACACCTCTCTTTACAATACTGCATTACCTGGTCATCACAATGCTCCCTGCCGTTCTCATCACAATGCACCACACACTTGTCATCAAAATGCTCCATGACCTTTGTCATCACAAAGCTCCATGACCCTTGGCATCACAATGCTCCATGTCATTGTCATCACAATGCTCCATGAACCCTCTCATCACATTGCTCCATGCCCTTGTCATCACAAAGCTCCATGGCACTTGTCATCACAATGCTCAATGAGCTTCTCTTCACAATGCTCCATGCCCTTGTCATTACAATCCTCCATGACCCATGTATCACAGTGTACCGTGCCCTTGTCATCACAATGCGCCACGCCCACTCTCATCACAATAATCCATGAAATATTTCAGACCAATGCTCAATGCACTTCTCATCACAATGCTCCATTACCTCTGTCATAACAAGCTCCATGACCCCTGCCATCACAATGTTCCACGGCCTTGTCATCACAAGGCTCCAGGACCCTTGTCAGCACAATGCTCCAAGACCCATGTAATCACAATACTCCATGCCCTTGTCATCACAAAGCTCCATGACGCATGTCATCACAATGTTCCATGGCCTTCGCCTCACAATGCTCCATGCCCTTGTCATCACAATGCTTCAAGACCCCAGTAATCACAATGCTCCATGCCCCTTTTCATCAGAATGCTCCATTAGACTTGTCATCCCAAGTCTCCATTGTCATCTCATCACAATGCTCCAAGACCTTGTCATCAACATGCTCCATTCCCTTGTCATCACAATGCTCCATGACCCCTGTCATCACAATACTCCATGCACATTTTCAGCCCAATGCTCCATGACCCTTGTCATCACAAAGCTCCATGCACTTGTCAGCACAATGCTCCCTGATCCTTGTCATCACAATGCTCCAAACCATTGTCACCACAATGCTCCATTACCTTTGTCATCAGAATCCTCCATGACACTTGGCATCACAATGCTCCATGCAATTGTCATCACAATGCTCCATGACCCCTGTCATCACAATGCTCCATGACTACAGTCATCACAATGCTTCATAACGTTTGTCATCACAACAATCCATGCCCACGTCTTCACAAGGCTCTGTGACCTTTGTAACCACAATGCTCCATGAACTTTTCATCACAATGCTCCGTGACCCTTGTCATCACAATGCTCCATGCCTTTATCAGAACAATGCTCCATGACCCTTGTCATCAAATTGTGCCATGCGCTTTTCACCACAATGATCCACAACCTTGTCATCGCTATGCTCCATAAACCTTGTAATCACAATGCTCCATGCACTTCTCATCCAAATACTCTCTCACATGAGATATCACAATGTTCCATCACTAGTCATCACAATCCTCCCTCACCCCTGTTATCACAATGTTCCATGACCCCTGTCATCACAATGCTACATCCCCTTATCAGCACAATGTTCCATGACCCCTGACATCACAATGTTCCATAACCCCTGTCATCAAAATGCTCCATGACCCTTTTCATCCCATAGCTCCATGACCCCTGGCATCACAATGTTCTATAACCCCTGGCATCAAAATGTTCCATTACACTTTTCATCAAATTGCTGCATGACCCTGTCCTCAAAATGCTCCCTGCCCTTCTCATCACAATGCACCACACACTTGTCATCAAAATGCTCCATGACCTTTGTCATCACAAAGCTCCATGACCCTTGGCATCACAATGCTCCATGTCATTGTCATCACAATGCTCCATGAACCCTCTCATCACATTGCTCCATGTCCTTGTCATCACAAAGCTCCATGACACTTGTCATCACAATGCTCGATGCCATTCTCATCACAATGCTCCATGACCTTGTCATTACAATCCTCCATGACCCGTGTATCACAGTGTACCGTGCCCTTGTCATGACAAACCGCCATGCCCACTCTCATCACAGTAATCCATGAAACATTTCAGATCAATGCTCAATGCCCTTCTCATCACAATGCTCCGTTACCTCTGTCGTAACAATGCTCCATGACACCTGCCATCATAATATTCCATGGCCTTGTCATCACAAGGCTCCATGACCCTTGTCATCACAATGCTCCAAGATCCATGTAATCACAATGCTCCATGCCCTTGTCATCACAAAGCTCCATGACGCATGTCATCAGAATGTTCCATGGTCTTCTCCTCACAATGCTCCATGCCCTTGTCATCACAATGCTCGAAGACTCCAGTAATCACAATGTTCCATTCCCTTTTTCATCAGAATGCTCCATTAGATTTGTCATCACAAGTCTCCATGGTCATCTCCTCACAATGCTCCAAGACCTTGTCATCACCATGCTCCATTCCCTTGTCATCACAATGCTCCCTGACCCCTGTCACCACAATACTCCATGAACATTTTCAGCCCAATTCTCTATGACCTTCTCATCACAATGCTCCATGACCAATATCATCACAATGCTCCATGACCACTGTCATCACAACACTCCATGACACCTGACAACACAATGATCCGGGACTCTTGTCATCACAATGCTCCAAGAACCCTGTAATCACAATGCTCCATGACCCCTGTCATCACAATACTCCATGAACATTTTCAGACCAATGCTCCATGACCCTTGTCATCACAATGATCCATGCCCATGTTATCCCAATGTTCCATGACCCATGTATTCACAATGCTCCATGACGCTTGTCATCACAGTGCTCCATGCCTTTGTCAGCAAAATGCTACATGACCTTGTCATTACAATGCTCTATGCACTTGTCATCACAATACTCCATTTCCATTGTCATCACAATCCTCCATGAACTTTGGGATCACATTGCTTCATGCCCTTGTCATCACAATGCTCCATGCTCCTTGAAATCAAAATGATCCATGACCTCTGTCATCACAATGCTCCAAATCCTTGTGATCACAATGTTCCATAACACTTGTCCTCACAACGCTCCATGATGCCTGTCATCACAATAATCCATGCCCTTTTCATCACAATGCTCCATGACCTTTGTCATCACAATTCTCAATACACTTGTCATCACAATGCTCCCTGACACTTGTCGTCAGAATGCTCCTTGAACCCTGTCACGAAAAGGCTCCATGCCTTTTTCATCACAAAGCCCCATGCCCTTTTCATCCCAATGCTCCATGCCATTGTCATCAAAATACTCCACAAGCTTGTCATCAGAATGCTCCATGACCCTTGTCATCACAATTCTCCATGCACTTGTCAGCACAATGCTCCCTGACACTTGTCATCACAATGCTCCAAGCCATTGTCATCACAATGCTCCATTACCTTTGTGATCAGAATCCTCAATGGAAGTTTGCATCACAATGCTCCATGCCATTGTCATCACAATGGGCCATTACATATGTCATCACAATGCTCCCTGACACCTCTCTTTACAATACTGCATTACCTGGTCATCACAATGCTCCCTGCCATTCTCATCACAATGCACCACACACTTGTCATCAAAATGCTCCATGACCTTTGTCATCACAAAGCTCCATGACCCTTGGCATCACAATGCTCCATGTCATTGTCATCACAATGCTCCATGAACCCTCTCATCACATTGCTCCATGCCCTTGTCATCACAAAGCTTCATGGCACTTGTCATCACAATGCTCGATGCCCTTCTCATCACAATGCTCCATGCCCTTGTCATTACAATCCTCCATGACCCATGTATCACAGTGTACCGTGCCCTTGTCATCACAATGCGCCATGCCCACTCTCATCACAATAATCCATGAAATATTTCAGACCAATGCTCAATGCACTTCTCATCACAATGCTCCATTACCTCTGTCATAACAAGCTCCATGACCCCTGCCATCACAATGTTCCACGGCCTTGTCATCACAAGGCTGCAGGACCCTTGCCAGCACAATGCTCCAAGACCCATGTAATCACAATGCTCCATGCCCTTGTCATCACAAAGCTCCATGACGCATGTCATCACAATGTTCCATGGCCTTCGCCTCACAATGCTCCATGCCCTTTTCATCACAAAGCTCCATGACGCATGTCATCACAATGTTCCATGGCCTTCGCCTCACAATGCTCCATGCCCTTGTCATCACAATGCTTCAAGACCCCCGTAATCACAATTTTCCATGGCCTTCGCCTCACAATGCTCCATGCCCTTGTCATCACAATGCTTCAAGACCCCCGTAATCACAATGCTCCATGCCTCTTTTCATAAGAATGTTCCATTAGACGTGTCATCAGCAGTCTCCATGGTCATCTCATCACAATGTTCCAAGACCTTGTCATCAACATGCTCCATTCCCTTGTCATCACAATGCTCCATGACCCCTGTCATCACAATACTCCATGCACATTTTCAGCCCAATGCTCCATGACCCTTGTCATCACAATGATCCATGCCCTTGTCATCAGAAAGCTCCATGCACTTCTCAGCACAATGCTCCCTGATCCTTGTCATCACAATGCTCCAAACCATTGTCACCACAATGCTCCATTACCTTTGTCATCAGAATCCTACATGACACTTGGCATCACAATGCTCCATGCCATTGTCATCACAATGCTCCATGACCCCTGTCATCACAATGCTCCGTGACTACAGTCATCACAATGCTTTATAACGTTTGTCATCACAACAATCCATGCCCACGTCATCACAAGGCTCTGTGACCTTTGTAACCACAATGCTCCATGAACTTTTCATCACAATGCTCCGTGACCCTTGTCATCACAATGCTCCATGCCTTTGTCAGAACAATGCTCCATGACCCTTGTCATCAAATTGTGCCATGCGCTTTTCACCACAATGATCCACAACCTTGTCATCGGTAAGCTCCATAAACCTTGTAATCACAATGCTCCATGCACTTCTCATCCAAATACTCTCTCACATGAGATATCACAATGTTCCATCACTAGTCATCACAATCCTCCCTCACCCCTGTTATCACAATGTTCCATGACCCCTGTCATCACAATGCTACATCCCCTTATCAGCACAATGTTCCATGACCCCTGATATCACAATTTTCCATAACCCCTGTCATCAAAATGCTCCATGACACTTTTCATCCCAAAGCTCCATGACCCCTGGCATCACAATGTTCTATAACCCCTGGCATCAAAATGTTCCATTACACTTTTCATCAAATTGCTGCATGACCCTGTCATCAAAATGCTCCCTGCCCTTCTCATCACAATGCACCACACACTTGTCATCAAAATGATCCATGACCTTTGTCATCACAAAGCTCCATGACCCTTGGCATCACAATGCTCCATGTCATTGTCATCACAATGCTCCATGAACCCTCTCATCACATTGCTCCATGTCCTTGTCATCACAAAGCTCCATGACACTTGTCATCACAATGCTCGATGCCATTCTCATCACAATGCTCCATGACCTTGTCATTACAATCCTCCATGACCCATGTATCACAGTGTACCGTGCCCTTGTCATGACAAACCGCCATGCCCACTCTCATCACAGTAATCCATGAAACATTTCAGATCAATGCTCAATGCCCTTCTCATCACAATGCTCCGTTACCTCTGTCATAACAATGCTCCATGACACCTGCCATCATAATATTCCACGGCCTTGTCATCACAAGGCTCCATGACCCTTGTCATCACAATGCTCCAAGATCCATGTAATCACAATGCTCCATGCCCTTGTCATCACAAAGCTCCATGACGCATGTCATCAGAATGTTCCATGGTCTTCTCCTCACAATGCTCCATGCCCTTGTCATCACAATGCTCGAAGACTCCAGTAATCACAATGTTCCATTCCCTTTTTCATCAGAATGCTCCATTAGATTTGTCATCACAAGTCTCCATGGTCATCTCCTCACAATGCTCCAAGACCTTGTCATCACCATGCTCCATTCCCTTGTCATCACAATGCTCCCTGACCCCTGTCACCACAATACTCCATGAACATTTTCAGCCCAATTCTCTATGACCTTCTCATCACAATGCTCCATGACCAATATCATCACAATGCTCCATGACCACTGTCATCACAACACTCCATGACACCTGACAACACAAAGATCCGGGACTCTTGTCATCACAATGCTCCAAGAACCCTGTAATCACAATGCTCCATGACCCCTGTCATCACAATACTCCATGAACATTTTCAGCCCAATGCTCCATGACCCTTGTCATCACAATGATCCATGCCCATGTTATCCCAATGTTCCATGACCCATGTATTCACAATGCTCCATGACGCTTGTCATCACAGTGCTCCATGACACCTGTCATCACAATGCTCCATGCCTTTGTCAGCAAAATGCTACATGACCTTGTCATTACAATGCTCTATGCACTTGTCATCACAATACTCCATTTCCATTGTCATCACAATCCTCCATGAACTTTGGGATCACATTGCTTCATGCCCTTGTCATCACAATGCTCCATGCTCCTTGAAATCAAAATGATCCATGACCTCTGTCATCACAATGCTCCAAACCCTTGTGATCACAATGTTCCATAACACTTGTCCTCACAACGCTCCATGATGCCTGTCATCACAATAATCCATGCCCTTTTCATCACAATGCTCCATGACCTTTGTCATCACAATTCTCAATACACTTGTCATCACAATGCTCCCTGACACTTGTCGTCAGAATGCTCCTTGAACCGTGTCACGAAAAGGCTCCATGCTTTTTAATCACAGAATCCCATGCCGTTTTCATCCCAATGCTCCATGCCATTGTCATCAAAATACTCTACAAGCTTGTCATCAGAATGCTCCATGACCCTTGTCATCACAATTCTACATGCACTTGTCAGCACAATGCTCCCTGACACTTGTCATCACAATGCTCCAAGCCATTGTCATCACAATGCTCCATTACCTTTGTGATCAGAATCCTCAATGGAAGTTTGCATCACAATGCTCCATGCCATTGTCATCACAATGGGCCATTACATATGTCATCACAATGCTCCCTGACACCTCTCTTTACAATACTGCATTACCTGGTCATCACAATGCTCCCTGCCGTTCTCATCACAATGCACCACACACTTGTCATCAAAATGCTCCATGACCTTTGTCATCACAAAGCTCCATGACCCTTGGCATCACAATGCTCCATGTCATTGTCATCACAATGCTCCATGAACCCTCTCATCACATTGCTCCATGCCCTGGTCATCACAAAGCTCCATGGCACTTGTCATAACAATGCTCGATGCCCTTCTCATCACAATGCTCCATGCCCTTGTCATTACAATCATCCATGACCCATGTATCACAGTGTACCGTGCCCTTGTCATCACAATGCGCCATGCCCACTCTCATCACAATAATCCATGAAATATTTCAGACCAATGCTCAATGCACTTCTCATCACAATGCTCCATTACCTCTGTCATAACAAGCTCCATGACCCCTGCCATCACAATGTTCCACGGCCTTGTCATCACAAGGATCCAGGACCTTTGTCAGCACAATGCTCCAAGACCCATGTAATCACAATGCTCCATGCCCTTGTCATCACAAAGCTCCATGACGCATGTCATCACAATGTTCCATGGCCTTCGCCTCACAATGCTCCATGCCCTTGTCATCACAATGCTTCAAGACCCCCGTAATCACAATGCTCCATGCCCCTTTTCATAAGAATGCTCCATTAGACTTGTCAGCACAAGTCTCCATGTTCATCTCATCACAATGCTCCAAGACCTTGTCATCAACATGCTCCATTCCCTTGTCATCACAATGCTCCATGACCCCTGTCATCACAATACTCCATGCACATTTTTAGCCCAATGCTCCATGACCCTTGTCATCACAATGATCCATGCCCTTGTCATCACAATGCTCCATGCACTTGTCAGCACAATGCTCCCTGATCCTTGTCATCACAATGCTCCAAACCATTGTCACCACAATGCTCCATTACCTTTGTCATCAGAATCCTCCATGACACTTGGCATCACAATGCTCCATGCCATTGTCATCACAATGCTCCATGACCCCTGTCATCACAATGTTCCGTGACTACAGTCATCACAATGCTTCATAACGTTTGTCATCACAACAATCCATGCCCACGTCATCACAAGGCTCTGTGACCTTTGTAACCAAAATGCTCCATGAACTTTTCATCACAATGCTCCGTGACCCTTGTCATCACAATGCTCCATGCCTTTGTCAGAACAATGCTCCATGACCCTTGTCATCAAATTGTGCCATGCGCTTTTCACCACAATGATCCACAACCTTGTCATCGCTATGCTCCATAAACCTTGTAATCACAATGCTCCATGCACTTCTCATCCAAATACTCTCTCACATGAGATATCACAATGTTCCATCACTAGTCATCACAATCCTCCCTCACCCCTGTTATCACAATGTTCCATGACCCCTGACATCACAATGTTCCATAACCCCTGTCATCAAAATGCTCCATGACCCTTTTCATCCCATAGCTCCATGACCACTGGCATCACAATGTTCTATAACCCCTGGCATCAAAATGTTCCATTACACTTTACATCAAATTGCTGCATGACCCTGTCATCAAAATGCTCCCTGCCCTTCTCATCACAATGCACCACACACTTGTCATCAAAATGCTCCATGACCTTTGTCATCACAAAGCTCCATGACCCTTGGCATCACAATGCTCCATGTCATTGTCATCACAATGCTCCATGAACCCTCTCATCACATTGCTCCATGTCCTTGTCATCACAAAGCTCCATGACACTTGTCATCACAATGCTCAATGCCCTTCTAATCACAATGCTCCATGACCTTGTCATTACAATCCTCCATGACCCATGTATCACAGTGTACCGTGCCCTTGTCATGACAAACCGCCATGCCCACTCTCATCACAGTAATCCATGAAACATTTCAGATCAATGCTCAATGCCCTTCTCATCACAATGCTCCGTTACCTCTGTCGTAACAATGCTCCATGACACCTGCCATCATAATATTCCACGGCCTTGTCATCACAAGGCTCCATGACCCTTGTCATCACAATGCTCCAAGATCCATGTAATCACAATGCTCCATGCCCTTGTCATCACAAAGCTCCATGACGCATGTCATCAGAATGTTCCATGGTCTTCTCCTCACAATGCTCCATGCCCTTGTCATCACAATGCTCGAAGACTCCAGTAATCACGATGTTCCATTCCCTTTTTCATCAGAATGCTCCATTAGATTTGTCATCACAAGTCTCCATGGTCATCTCCTCAAAATGCTCCAAGACCTTGTCATCACCATGCTCCATTCCCTTGTCATCACAATGCTCCATGACCCCTGTCATCACAATACTCCATGAACATTTTCAGCCCAATTCTCTATGACCTTCTCATCACAATGCTCCATGACCAATATCATCACAATGCTCCATGACCACTGTCATCACAACACTCCATGACACCTGACAACACAATGATCCGGGACTCTTGTCATCACAGTGCTCCAAGACCCCTGTAATCACAATGCTCCATGACCCCTGTCATCACAATACTCCATGAATATTTTCAGCCCAATGCTCCATGACACTTGTCATCACAATGATCCATGCCCATGTTATCCCAATGTTCCATGTCCCATGTGTTCACAATGCTCCATGACGCTTGTCATCACAGTGCTCCATGACACCTGTCATCACAATGCTCCCTGCCCTTCTCATCACAATGCACCACACACTTGTCATCAAAATGATCCATGACCTTTGTCATCACAAAGCTCCATGACCCTTGGCATCACAATGCTCCATGTCATTGTCATCACAATGCTCCATGAACCCTCTCATCACATTGCTCCATGTCCTTGTCATCACAAAGCTCCATGACACTTGTCATCGCAATGCTCGATGCCATTCTCATCACAATGCTACATGACCTTGTCATTACAATCCTCCATGACCCATGTATCACAGTGTACCGTGCCCTTGTCATGACAAACCGCCATGCCCACTCTCATCACAGTAATCCATGAAACATTTCAGATCAATGCTCAATGCCCTTCTCATCACAATGCTCCGTTACCTCTGTCGTAACAATGCTCCATGACACCTGCCATCATAATATTCCACGGCCTTGTCATCACAAGGCTCCATGACCCTTGTCATCACAATGCTCCAAGATCCATGTAATCACAATGCTCCATGCCCTTGTCATCACAAAGCTCCATGACGCATGTCATCACAATGTTCCATGGTCTTCTCCTCACAATGCTCCATGCCCTTGTCATCACAATGCTCGAAGACTCCAGTAATCACAATGTTCCATTCCCTTTTTCATCAGAATGCTCCATTAGATTTGTCATCACAAGTCTCCATGGTCATCTCCTCAAAATGCTCCAAGACCTTGTCATCACCATGCTCCATTCCCTTGTCATCACAATGCTCCCTGACCCCTGTCACCACAATACTCCATGAACATTTTCAGCCCAATTCTCTATGACCTTCTCATCACAATGCTCCATGACCAATATCATCACAATGCTCCATGACCACTGTCATCACAACACTCCATGACACCTGACAACACAAAGATCCGGGACTCTTGTCATCACAATGCTCCAAGAACCCTGTAATCACAATGCTCCATGACCCCTGTCATCACAATACTCCATGAACATTTTCAGCCCAATGCTCCATGACCCTTGTCATCACAATGATCCATGCCCATGTTATCCCAATGTTCCATGACCCATGTATTCACAATGCTCCATGACGCTTGTCATCACAGTGCTCCATGACACCTGTCATCACAATGCTCCATGCCTTTGTCAGCAAAATGCTACATGACCTTGTCATTACAATGCTCTATGCACTTGTCATCACAATACTCCATTTCCATTGTCATCACAATCCTCCATGAACTTTGGGATCACATTGCTTCATGCCCTTGTCATCACAATGCTCCATGCTCCTTGAAATCAAAATGATCCATGACCTCTGTCATCACAATGCTCCAAACCCTTGTGATCACAATGTTCCATAACACTTGTCCTCACAACGCTCCATGATGCCTGTCATCACAATAATCCATGCCCTTTTCATCACAATGCTCCATGACCTTTGTCATCACAATTCTCAATACACTTGTCATCACAATGCTCCCTGACACTTGTCGTCAGAATGCTCCTTGAACCGTGTCACGAAAAGGCTCCATGCTTTTTAATCACAGAATCCCATGCCGTTTTCATCCCAATGCTCCATGCCATTGTCATCAAAATACTCTACAAGCTTGTCATCAGAATGCTCCATGACCCTTGTCATCACAATTCTCCATGCACTTGTCAGCACAATGCTCCCTGACACTTGTCATCACAATGCTCCAAGCCATTGTCATCACAATGCTCCATTACCTTTGTGATCAGAATCCTCAATGGAAGTTTGCATCACAATGCTCCATGCCATTGTCATCACAATGGGCCATTACATATGTCATCACAATGCTCCCTGACACCTCTCTTTACAATACTGCATTACCTGGTCATCACAATGCTCCCTGCCGTTCTCATCACAATGCACCACACACTTGTCATCAAAATGCTCCATGACCTTTGTCATCACAAAGCTCCATGACCCTTGGCATCACAATGCTCCATGTCATTGTCATCACAATGCTCCATGAACCCTCTCATCACATTGCTCCATGCCCTGGTCATCACAAAGCTCCATGGCACTTGTCATAACAATGCTCGATGCCCTTCTCATCACAATGCTCCATGCCCTTGTCATTACAATCCTCCATGACCCATGTATCACAGTGTACCGTGCCCTTGTCATCACAATGCGCCATGCCCACTCTCATCACAATAATCCATGAAATATTTCAGACCAATGCTCAATGCACTTCTCATCACAATGCTCCATTACCTCTGTCATAACAAGCTCCATGACCCCTGCCATCACAATGTTCCACGGCCTTGTCATCACAAGGATCCAGGACCTTTGTCAGCACAATGCTCCAAGACCCATGTAATCACAATGCTCCATGCCCTTGTCATCACAAAGCTCCATGACGCATGTCATCACAATGTTCCATGGCCTTCGCCTCACAATGCTCCATGCCCTTGTCATCACAATGCTTCAAGACCCCCGTAATCACAATGCTCCATGCCCCTTTTCATAAGAATGCTCCATTAGACTTGTCAGCACAAGTCTCCATGTTCATCTCATCACAATGCTCCAAGACCTTGTCATCAACATGCTCCATTCCCTTGTCATCACAATGCTCCATGACCCCTGTCATCACAATACTCCATGCACATTTTTAGCCCAATGCTCCATGACCCTTGTCATCACAATGATCCATGCCCTTGTCATCACAATGCTCCATGCACTTGTCAGCACAATGCTCCCTGATCCTTGTCATCACAATGCTCCAAACCATTGTCACCACAATGCTCCATTACCTTTGTCATCAGAATCCTCCATGACACTTGGCATCACAATGCTCCATGCCATTGTCATCACAATGCTCCATGACCACTGTCATCACAATGTTCCGTGACTACAGTCATCACAATGCTTCATAACGTTTGTCATCACAACAATCCATGCCCACGTCATCACAAGGCTCTGTGACCTTTGTAACCACAATGCTCCTTGAACTTTTCATCACAATGCTCCGTGACCCTTGTCATCACAATGCTCCATGCCTTTGTCAGAACAATGCTCCATGACCCTTGTCATCAAATTGTGCCATGCGCTTTTCACCACAATGATCCACAACCTTGTCATCGGTAAGCTCCATAAACCTTGTAATCACAATGCTCCATGCACTTCTCATCCAAATACTCTCTCACATGAGATATCACAATGTTCCATCACTAGTCATCACAATCCTCCCTCACCCCTGTTATCACAATGTTCCATGACCCCTGACATCACAATGTTCCATAACCCCTGTCATCAAAATGCTCCATGACCCTTTTCATCCCATAGATCCATGACCCCTGGCATCACAATGTTCTATAACCCCTGGCATCAAAATGTTCCATTACACTTTACATCAAATTGCTGCATGACCCTGTCATCAAAATGCTCCCTGCCCTTCTCATCACAATGCACCACACACTTGTCATCAAAATGCTCCATGACCTTTGTCATCACAAAGCTCCATGACCCTTGGCATCACAATGCTCCATGTCATTGTCATCACAATGCTCCATGAACCCTCTCATCACATTGCTCCATGTCCTTGTCATCACAAAGCTCCATGACACTTGTCATCACAATGCTCGATGCCCTTCTAATCACAATGCTCCATGACCTTGTCATTACAATCCTCCATGACCCATGTATCACAGTGTACCGTGCCCTTGTCATGACAAACCGCCATGCCCACTCTCATCACAGTAATCCATGAAACATTTCAGATCAATGCTCAATGCCCTTCTCATCACAATGCTCCGTTACCTCTGTCGTAACAATGCTCCATGACACCTGCCATCATAATATTCCACGGCCTTGTCATCACAAGGCTCCATGACCCTTGTCATCACAATGCTCCAAGATCCATGTAATCACAATGCTCCATGCCCTTGTCATCACAAAGCTCCATGACGCATGTCATCAGAATGTTCCATGGTCTTCTCCTCACAATGCTCCATGCCCTTGTCATCACAATGCTCGAAGACTCCAGTAATCACAATGTTCCATTCCCTTTTTCATCAGAATGCTCCATTAGATTTGTCATCACAAGTCTCCATGGTCATCTCCTCACAATGCTCCAAGACCTTGTCATCACCATGCTCCATTCCCTTGTCATCACAATGCTCCATGACCCCTGTCATCACAATACTCCATGAACATTTTCAGCCCAATTCTCTATGACCTTCTCATCACAATGCTCCATGACCAATATCATCACAATGCTCCATGACCACTGTCATCACAACACTCCATGACACCTGACAACACAATGATCCGGGACTCTTGTCATCACAGTGCTCCAAGACCCCTGTAATCACAATGCTACATGACCCCTGTCATCACAATACTCCATGAATATTTTCAGCCCAATGCTCCATGACACTTGTCATCACAATGATCCATGCCCATGTTATCCCAATGTTCCATGTCCCATGTGTTCACAATGCTCCATGACGCTTGTCATCACAGTGCTCCATGACACCTGTCATCACAATGCTCCCTGCCCTTCTCATCACAATGCACCACACAATTGTCATCAAAATGATCCATGACCTTTGTCATCACAAAGCTCCATGACCCTTGGCATCACAATGCTCCATGTCATTGTCATCACAATGCTCCATGAACCCTCTCATCACATTGCTCCATGTCCTTGTCATCACAAAGCTCCATGACACTTGTCATCACAATGCTCGATGCCATTCTCATCACAATGCTACATGACCTTGTCATTACAATCCTCCATGACCCATGTATCACAGTGTACAGTGCCCTTGTCATGACAAACCGCCATGCCCACTCTCATCACAGTAATCCATGAAACATTTCAGATCAATGCTCAATGCCCTTCTCATCACAATGCTCCGTTACCTCTGTCGTAACAATGCTCCATGACACCTGCCATCATAATATTCCACGGCCTTGTCATCACAAGGCTCCATGACCCTTGTCATCACAATGCTCCAAGATCCATGTAATCACAATGCTCCATGCCCTTGTCATCACAAAGCTCCATGACGCATGTCATCACAATGTTCCATGGTCTTCTCCTCACAATGCTCCATGCCCTTGTCATCACAATGCTCGAAGACTCCAGTAATCACAATGTTCCATTCCCTTTTTCATCAGAATGCTCCATTAGATTTGTCATCACAAGTCTCCATGGTCATCTCCTCACAATGCTCCAAGACCTTGTCATCACCATGCTCCATTCCCTTGTCATCACAATGCTCCATGACCCCTGTCACCACAATACTCCATGAACATTTTCAGCCCAATTCTCTATGACCTTCTCATCACAATGCTCCATGACCAATATCATCACAATGCTCCATGACCACTGTCATCACAACACTCCATGACACATGACAACACAAAGATCCGGGACTCTTGTCATCACAATGCTCCAAGACCCCTGTAATCACAATGCTCCATGACCCCTGTCATCACAATACTCCATGAACATTTTCAGCCCAATGCTCCATGACCCTTGTCATCACAATGATCCATGCCCATGTTATCCCAATGTTCCATGACCCATGTATTCACAATGCTCCATGACGCTTGTCATCACAGTGCTCCATGACACCTGTCATCACAATGCTCCATGCCTTTGTCAGCAAAATGCTACATGACCTTGTCATTACAATGCTCTATGCACTTGTCATCACAATACTCCATTTCCATTGTCATCACAATCCTCCATGAACTTTGGGATCACATTGCTTCATGCCCTTGTCATCACAATGCTCCATGCTCCTTGAAATCAAAATGATCCATGACCTCTGTCATCACAATGCTCCAAACCCTTGTGATCACAATGTTCCATAACACTTGTCCTCACAACGCTCCATGATGCCTGTCATCACAATAATCCATGCCCTTTTCATCACAATGCTCCATGACCTTTGTCATCACAATTCTCAATACACTTGTCATCACAATGCTCCCTGACACTTGTCGTCAGAATGCTCCTTGAACCCTGTCACGAAAAGGCTCCATGCCTTTTTCATCACAAAGCCCCATGCCCTTTTCATCCCAATGCTCCATGCCATTGTCATCAAAATACTCCACAAGCTTGTCATCAGAATGCTCCATGACCCTTGTCATCACAATTCTCCATGCACTTGTCAGCACAATGCTCCCTGACACTTGTCATCACAATGCTCCAAGCCATTGTCATCACAATGCTCCATTACCTTTGTGATCAGAATCCTCAATGGAAGTTTGCATCACAATGCTCCATGCCATTGTCATCACAATGGGCCATTACATATGTCATCACAATGCTCCCTGACACCTCTCTTTACAATACTGCATTACCTGGTCATCACAATGCTCCCTGCCGTTCTCATCACAATGCACCACACACTTGTCATCAAAATGCTCCATGACCTTTGTCATCACAAAGCTCCATGACCCTTGGCATCACAATGCTCCATGTCATTGTCATCACAATGCTCCATGAACCCTCTCATCACATTGCTCCATGCCCTTGTCATCACAAAGCTCCATGGCACTTGTCATAACAATGCTCGATGCCCTTCTCATCACAATGCTCCATGCCCTTGTCATTACAATCATCCATGACCCATGTATCACAGTGTACCGTGCCCTTGTCATCACAATGCGCCATGCCCACTCTCATCACAATAATCCATGAAATATTTCAGACCAATGCTCAATGCACTTCTCATCACAATGCTCCATTACCTCTGTCATAACAAGCTCCATGACCCCTGCCATCACAATGTTCCACGGCCTTGTCATCACAAGGATCCAGGACCTTTGTCAGCACAATGCTCCAAGACCCATGTAATCACAATGCTCCATGCCCTTGTCATCACAAAGCTCCATGACGCATGTCATCACAATGTTCCATGGCCTTCGCCTCACAATGCTCCATGCCCTTGTCATCACAATGCTTCAAGACCCCCGTAATCACAATGCTCCATGCCCCTTTTCATAAGAATGCTCCATTAGACTTGTCAGCACAAGTCTCCATGTTCATCTCATCACAATGCTCCAAGACCTTGTCATCAACATGCTCCATTCCCTTGTCATCACAATGCTCCATGACCCCTGTCATCACAATACTCCATGCACATTTTTAGCCCAATGCTACATGACCCTTGTCATCACAATGATCCATGCCCTTGTCATCACAATGCTCCATGCACTTGTCAGCACAATGCTCCCTGATCCTTGTCATCACAATGCTCCAAACCATTGTCACCACAATGCTCCATTACCTTTGTCATCAGAATCCTCCATGACACTTGGCATCACAATGCTCCATGCCATTGTCATCACAATGCTCCATGACCCCTGTCATCACAATGCTCCGTGACTACAGTCATCACAATGCTTCATAACGTTTGTCATCACAACAATCCATGCCCACGTCATCACAAGGCTCTGTGACATTTGTAACCACAATGCTCCATGAACTTTTCATCACAATGCTCCGTGACCCTTGTCATCACAATGCTCCATGCCTTTGTCAGAACAGTGCTCCATGACCCTTGTCATCAAATTGTGCCATGCGCTTTTCACCACAATGATCCACAACCTTGTCATCGCTATGCTCCATAAACCTTGTAATCACAATGCTCCATGCACTTCTCATCCAAATACTCTCTCACATGAGATATTACAATGTTCCATCACTAGTCATCACAATCCTCCCTCACCCCTGTTATCACAATGTTCCATGACCCCTGTCATCACAATGCTACATCCCCTTATCAGCACAATGTTCCATGATCCCTGACATCACAATGTTCCATAACCCTTGTCATCAAAATGCTCCATGACCCTTTTCATCCCAAAGCTCCATGACCACTGGCATCACAATGTTCTATAACCCCTGGCATCAAAATGTTCCATTACACTTTTCATCAAATTGCTGCATGACCCTGTCCTCAAAATGCTCCCTGCCCTTCTCATCACAATGCACCACACACTTGTCATCAAAATGCTCCATGATCTTTGTCATCACAAAGCTCCATGACCCTTGGCATCACAATGCTCCATGTCATTGTCATCACAATGCTCCATGAACCCTCTCATCACATTGCTCCATGTCCTTGTCATCACAAAGCTCCATGACACTTGTCATCACAATGCTCGATGCCATTCTCATCACAATGCTCCATGACCTTGTCATTACAATCCTCCATGACCCATGTATCACAGTGTACCGTGCCCTGGTCATGACAAACCGCCATGCCCACTCTCATCACAGTAATCCATGAAACATTTCAGATCAATGCTCAATGCCCTTCTCATCACAATGCTCCGTTACCTCTGTCGTAAAAATGCTCCATGACACCTGCCATCATAATATTCCATGGCCTTGTCATCACAAGGCTCCATGACCCTTGTCATCACAATGCTCCAAGATCCATGTAACCACAATGCTCCATGCCCTTGTCATCACAAAGCTCCATGACGCATGTCATCAGAATGTTCCATGGTCTTCTCCTCACAATGCTCCATGCCCTTGTCATCACAATGCTCGAAGACTCCAGTAATCACAATGTTCCATTCCCTTTTTCATCAGAATGCTCCATTAGATTTGTCATCACAAGTCTCCATGGTCATCTCCTCACAATGCTCCAAGACCTTGTCATCACCATGCTCCATTCCCTTGTCATCACAATGCTCCATGACCCCTGTCACCACAATACTCCATGAAAATTTTCAGCCCAATTCTCTATGACCTTCTCATCACAATGCTCCATGACCAATATCATCAAAATGCTCCATGACCACTGTCATCACAACACTCCATGACACCTGACAACACAAAGATCCGGGACTCTTGTCATCACAATGCTCCAAGAACCCTGTAATCACAATGCTCCATGACCCCTGTCATCACAATACTCCATGAACATTTTCAGACCAATGCTCCATGACCCTTGTCATCACAATGATCCATGCCCATGTTATCCCAATGTTCCATGACCCATGTATTCACAATGCTCCATGACGCTTGTCATCACAGTGCTCCATGACACCTGTCATCACAATGCTCCATGCCTTTGTCAGCAAAATGCTACAAGACCTTGTCATTACAATGCTCTATGCACTTGTCATCACAATACTCCATTTCCATTGTCATCACAATCCTCCATGAACTTTGGGATCACATTGCTTCATGCCCTTGTCATCACAATGCTCCATGCTCCTTGAAATCAAAATGATCCATGACCTCTGTCATCACAATGCTCCAAACCCTTGTGATCACAATGTTCCATAACACTTGTCCTCACAACGCTCCATGATGCCTGTCATCATAATAATCCATGCCCTTTTCATCACAATGCTCCATGACCTTTGTCATCACAATTCTCAATACACTTGTCATCACAATGCTCCCTGACACTTGTCGTCAGAATGCTCCTTGAACCCTGTCACGAAAAGGCTCCATGCCTTTTTCATCACAAAGCCCCATGCCCTTTTCATCCCAATGCTCCATGCCATTGTCATCAAAATACTCCACAAGCTTGTCATCAGAATGCTCCATGACCCTTGTCATCACAATTCTCCATGCACTTGTCAGCACAATGCTCCCTGACACTTGTCATCACAATGCTCCAAGCCATTGTCATCACAATGCTCCATTACCTTTGTGATCAGAATCCTCAATGGAAGTTTGCATCACAATGCTCCATGCCATTGTCATCACAATGGGCCATTACATATGTCATCACAATGCTCCCTGACACCTCTCTTTACAATACTGCATTACCCGGTCATCACAATGCTCCCTGCCGTTCTCATCACAATGCACCACACACTTGTCATCAAAATGCTCCATGACCTTTGTCATCACAAAGCTCCATGACCCTTGGCATCACAATGCTCCATGTCATTGTCATCACAATGCTCCATGAACCCTCTCATCACATTGCTCCATGCCCTTGTCATCACAAAGCTCCATGGCACTTGTCATAACAATGCTCGATGCCCTTCTCATCACAATGCTCCATGCCCTTGTCATTACAATCATCCATGACCCATGTATCACAGTGTACCGTGCCCTTGTCATCACAATGCGCCATGCCCACTCTCATCACAATAATCCATGAAATATTTCAGACCAATGCTCAATGCACTTCTCATCACAATGCTCCATTACCTCTGTCATAACAAGCTCCATGACCCCTGCCATCACAATGTTCCACGTCCTTGTCATCACAAGGATCCAGGACCTTTGTCAGCACAATGCTCCAAGACCCATGTAATCACAATGCTCCATGCCCTTGTCATCACAAAGCTCCATGACGCATGTCATCACAATGTTCCATGGCCTTCGCCTCACAATGCTCCATGCCCTTGTCATCACAATGCTTCAAGACCCCCGTAATCACAATGCTCCATGCCCCTTTTCATAAGAATGCTCCATTAGACTTGTCAGCACAAGTCTCCATGTTCATCTCATCACAATGCTCCAAGACCTTGTCATCAACATGCTCCATTCCCTTGTCATCACAATGCTCCATGACCCCTGTCATCACAATACTCCATGCACATTTTTAGCCCAATGCTACATGACCCTTGTCATCACAATGATCCATGCCCTTGTCATCACAATGCTCCATGCACTTGTCAGCACAATGCTCCCTGATCCTTGTCATCACAATGCTCCAAACCATTGTCACCACAGTGCTCCATTACCTTTGTCATCAGAATCCTCCATGACACTTGGCATCACAATGCTCCATGCCATTGTCATCACAATGCTCCATGACCCCTGTCATCACAATGCTCCGTGACTACAGTCATCACAATGCTTCATAACGTTTGTCATCACAACAATCCATGCCCACGTCATCACAAGGCTCTGTGACCTTTGTAACCACAATGCTCCATGAACTTTTCATCACAATGCTCCGTGACCCTTGTCATCACAATGCTCCATGCCTTTGTCAGAACAGTGCTCCATGACCCTTGTCATCAAATTGTGCCATGCGCTTTTCACCACAATGATCCACAACCTTGTCATCGCTATGCTCCATAAACCTTGTAATCACAATGCTCCATGCACTTCTCATCCAAATACTCTCTCACATGAGATATTACAATGTTCCATCACTAGTCATCACAATCCTCCCTCACCCCTGTTATCACAATGTTCCATGACCCCTGTCATCACAATGCTACATCCCCTTATCAGCACAATGTTCCATGATCCCTGACATCACAATGTTCCATAACCCTTGTCATCAAAATGCTCCATGACCCTTTTCATCCCAAAGCTCCATGACCACTGGCATCACAATGTTCTATAACCCCTGGCATCAAAATGTTCCATTACACTTTTCATCAAATTGCTGCATGACCCTGTCCTCAAAATGCTCCCTGCCCTTCTCATCACAATGCACCACACACTTGTCATCAAAATGCTCCATGATCTTTGTCATCACAAAGCTCCATGACCCTTGGCATCACAATGCTCCATGTCATTGTCATCACAATGCTCCATGAACCCTCTCATCACATTGCTCCATGTCCTTGTCATCACAAAGCTCCATGACACTTGTCATCACAATGCTCGATGCCATTCTCATCACAATGCTCCATGACCTTGTCATTACAATCCTCCATGACCCATGTATCACAGTGTACCGTGCCCTGGTCATGACAAACCGCCATGCCCACTCTCATCACAGTAATCCATGAAACATTTCAGATCAATGCTCAATGCCCTTCTCATCACAATGCTCCGTTACCTCTGTCGTAACAATGCTCCATGACACCTGCCATCATAATATTCCATGGCCTTGTCATCACAAGGCTCCATGACCCTTGTCATCACAATGCTCCAAGATCCATGTAACCACAATGCTCCATGCCCTTGTCATCACAAAGCTCCATGACGCATGTCATCAGAATGTTCCATGGTCTTCTCCTCACAATGCTCCATGCCCTTGTCATCACAATGCTCGAAGACTCCAGTAATCACAATGTTCCATTCCCTTTTTCATCAGAATGCTCCATTAGATTTGTCATCACAAGTCTCCATGGTCATCTCCTCACAATGCTCCAAGACCTTGTCATCACCATGCTCCATTCCCTTGTCATCACAATGCTCCATGACCCCTGTCACCACAATACTCCATGAAAATTTTCAGCCCAATTCTCTATGACCTTCTCATCACAATGCTCCATGACCAATATCATCACAATGCTCCATGACCACTGTCATCACAACACTCCATGACACCTGACAACACAAAGATCCGGGACTCTTGTCATCACAATGCTCCAAGAACCCTGTAATCACAATGCTCCATGACCCCTGTCATCACAATACTCCATGAACATTTTCAGACCAATGCTCCATGACCCTTGTCATCACAATGATCCATGCCCATGTTATCCCAATTTTCCATGACCCATGTATTCACAATGCTCCATGACGCTTGTCATCACAGTGCTCCATGACACCTGTCATCACAATGCTCCATGCCTTTGTCAGCAAAATGCTACAAGACCTTGTCATTACAATGCTCTATGCACTTGTCATCACAATACTCCATTTCCATTGTCATCACAATCCTCCATGAACTTTGGGATCACATTGCTTCATGCCCTTGTCATCACAATGCTCCATGCTCCTTGAAATCAAAATGATCCATGACCTCTGTCATCACAATGCTCCAAACCCTTGTGATCACAATGTTCCATAACACTTGTCCTCACAACGCTCCATGATGCCTGTCATCATAATAATCCATGCCCTTTTCATCACAATGCTCCATGACCTTTGTCATCACAATTCTCAATACACTTGTCATCACAATGCTCCCTGACACTTGTCGTCAGAATGCTCCTTGAACCCTGTCACGAAAAGGCTCCATGCCTTTTTCATCACAAAGCCCCATGCCCTTTTCATCCCAATGCTCCATGCCATTGTCATCAAAATACTCCACAAGCTTGTCATCAGAATGCTCCATGACCCTTGTCATCACAATTCTCCATGCACTTGTCAGCACAATGCTCCCTGACACTTGTCATCACAATGCTCCAAGCCATTGTCATCACAATGCTCCATTACCTTTGTGATCAGAATCCTCAATGGAAGTTTGCATCACAATGCTCCATGCCATTGTCATCACAATGGGCCATTACATATGTCATCACAATGCTCCCTGACACCTCTCTTTACAATACTGCATTACCCGGTCATCACAATGCTCCCTGCCGTTCTCATCACAATGCACCACACACTTGTCATCAAAATGCTCCATGACCTTTGTCATCACAAAGCTCCATGACCCTTGGCATCACAATGCTCCATGTCATTGTCATCACAATGCTCCATGAACCCTCTCATCACATTGCTCCATGCCCTTGTCATCACAAAGCTCCATGGCACTTGTCATAACAATGCTCGATGCCCTTCTCATCACAATGCTCCATGCCCTTGTCATTACAATCATCCATGACCCATGTATCACAGTGTACCGTGCCCTTGTCATCACAATGCGCCATGCCCACTCTCATCACAATAATCCATGAAATATTTCAGACCAATGCTCAATGCACTTCTCATCACAATGCTCCATTACCTCTGTCATAACAAGCTCCATGACCCCTGCCATCACAATGTTCCACGTCCTTGTCATCACAAGGATCCAGGACCTTTGTCAGCACAATGCTCCAAGACCCATGTAATCACAATGCTCCATGCCCTTGTCATCACAAAGCTCCATGACGCATGTCATCACAATGTTCCATGGCCTTCGCCTCACAATGCTCCATGCCCTTGTCATCACAATGCTTCAAGACCCCCGTAATCACAATGCTCCATGCCCCTTTTCATAAGAATGCTCCATTAGACTTGTCAGCACAAGTCTCCATGTTCATCTCATCACAATGCTCCAAGACCTTGTCATCAACATGCTCCATTCCCTTGTCATCACAATGCTCCATGACCCCTGTCATCACAATACTCCATGCACATTTTTAGCCCAATGCTACATGACCCTTGTCATCACAATGATCCATGCCCTTGTCATCACAATGCTCCATGCACTTGTCAGCACAATGCTCCCTGATCCTTGTCATCACAATGCTCCAAACCATTGTCACCACAGTGCTCCATTACCTTTGTCATCAGAATCCTCCATGACACTTGGCATCACAATGCTCCATGCCATTGTCATCACAATGCTCCATGACCCCTGTCATCACAATGCTCCGTGACTACAGTCATCACAATGCTTCATAACGTTTGTCATCACAACAATCCATGCCCACGTCATCACAAGGCTCTGTGACCTTTGTAACCACAATGCTCCATGAACTTTTCATCACAATGCTCCGTGACCCTTGTCATCACAATGCTCCATGCCTTTGTCAGAACAGTGCTCCATGACCCTTGTCATCAAATTGTGCCATGCGCTTTTCACCACAATGATCCACAACCTTGTCATCGCTATGCTCCATAAACCTTGTAATCACAATGCTCCATGCACTTCTCATCCAAATACTCTCTCACATGAGATATTACAATGTTCCATCACTAGTCATCACAATCCTCCCTCACCCCTGTTATCACAATGTTCCATGACCCCTGTCATCACAATGCTACATCCCCTTATCAGCACAATGTTCCATGATCCCTGACATCACAATGTTCCATAACCCTTGTCATCAAAATGCTCCATGACCCTTTTCATCCCAAAGCTCCATGACCACTGGCATCACAATGTTCTATAACCCCTGGCATCAAAATGTTCCATTACACTTTTCATCAAATTGCTGCATGACCCTGTCCTCAAAATGCTCCCTGCCCTTCTCATCACAATGCACCACACACTTGTCATCAAAATGCTCCATGATCTTTGTCATCACAAAGCTCCATGACCCTTGGCATCACAATGCTCCATGTCATTGTCATCACAATGCTCCATGAACCCTCTCATCACATTGCTCCATGTCCTTGTCATCACAAAGCTCCATGACACTTGTCATCACAATGCTCGATGCCATTCTCATCACAATGCTCCATGACCTTGTCATTACAATCCTCCATGACCCATGTATCACAGTGTACCGTGCCCTGGTCATGACAAACCGCCATGCCCACTCTCATCACAGTAATCCATGAAACATTTCAGATCAATGCTCAATGCCCTTCTCATCACAATGCTCCGTTACCTCTGTCGTAACAATGCTCCATGACACCTGCCATCATAATATTCCATGGCCTTGTCATCACAAGGCTCCATGACCCTTGTCATCACAATGCTCCAAGATCCATGTAACCACAATGCTCCATGCCCTTGTCATCACAAAGCTCCATGACGCATGTCATCAGAATGTTCCATGGTCTTCTCCTCACAATGCTCCATGCCCTTGTCATCACAATGCTCGAAGACTCCAGTAATCACAATGTTCCATTCCCTTTTTCATCAGAATGCTCCATTAGATTTGTCATCACAAGTCTCCATGGTCATCTCCTCACAATGCTCCAAGACCTTGTCATCACCATGCTCCATTCCCTTGTCATCACAATGCTCCATGACCCCTGTCACCACAATACTCCATGAAAATTTTCAGCCCAATTCTCTATGACCTTCTCATCACAATGCTCCATGACCAATATCATCACAATGCTCCATGACCACTGTCATCACAACACTCCATGACACCTGACAACACAAAGATCCGGGACTCTTGTCATCACAATGCTCCAAGAACCCTGTAATCACAATGCTCCATGACCCCTGTCATCACAATACTCCATGAACATTTTCAGACCAATGCTCCATGACCCTTGTCATCACAATGATCCATGCCCATGTTATCCCAATTTTCCATGACCCATGTATTCACAATGCTCCATGACGCTTGTCATCACAGTGCTCCATGACACCTGTCATCACAATGCTCCATGCCTTTGTCAGCAAAATGCTACAAGACCTTGTCATTACAATGCTCTATGCACTTGTCATCACAATACTCCATTTCCATTGTCATCACAATCCTCCATGAACTTTGGGATCACATTGCTTCATGCCCTTGTCATCACAATGCTCCATGCTCCTTGAAATCAAAATGATCCATGACCTCTCTCATCACAATGCTCCAAACCCTTGTGATCACAATGTTCCATAACACTTGTCCTCACAACGCTCCATGATGCCTGTCATCACAATAATCCATGCCCTTTTCATCACAATGCTCCATGACCTTTGTCATCACAATTCTCAATACACTTGTCATCACAATGCTCCCTGACACTTGTCGTCAGAATGCTCCTTGAACCCTGTCACGAAAAGGCTCCATGCCTTTTTCATCACAAAGCCCCATGCCCTTTTCATCCCAATGCTCCATGCCATTGTCATCAAAATACTCCACAAGCTTGTCATCAGAATGCTCCATGACCCTTGTCATCACAATTCTCCATGCACTTGTCAGCACAATGCTCCCTGACACTTGTCATCACAATGCTCCAAGCCATTGTCATCACAATGCTCCATTACCTTTGTGATCAGAATCCTCAATGGAAGTTTGCATCACAATGCTCCATGCCATTGTCATCACAATGGGCCATTACATATGTCATCACAATGCTCCCTGACACCTCTCTTTACAATACTGCATTACCCGGTCATCACAATGCTCCCTGCCGTTCTCATCACAATGCACCACACACTTGTCATCAAAATGCTCCATGACCTTTGTCATCACAAAGCTCCATGACCCTTGGCATCACAATGCTCCATGTCATTGTCATCACAATGCTCCATGAACCCTCTCATCACATTGCTCCATGCCCTTGTCATCACAAAGCTCCATGGCACTTGTCATAACAATGCTCGATGCCCTTCTCATCACAATGCTCCATGCCCTTGTCATTACAATCATCCATGACCCATGTATCACAGTGTACCGTGCCCTTGTCATCACAATGCGCCATGCCCACTCTCATCACAATAATCCATGAAATATTTCAGACCAATGCTCAATGCACTTCTCATCACAATGCTCCATTACCTCTGTCATAACAAGCTCCATGACCCCTGCCATCACAATGTTCCACGGCCTTGTCATCACAAGGATCCAGGACCTTTGTCAGCACAATGCTCCAAGACCCATGTAATCACAATGCTCCATGCCCTTGTCATCACAAAGCTCCATGACGCATGTCATCACAATGTTCCATGGCCTTCGCCTCACAATGCTCCATGCCCTTGTCATCACATTGCTTCAAGACCCCCGTAATCACAATGCTCCATGCCCCTTTTCATAAGAATGCTCCATTAGACTTGTCAGCACAAGTCTCCATGTTCATCTCATCACAATGCTCCAAGACCTTGTCATCAACATGCTCCATTCCCTTGTCATCACAATGCTCCATGACCCCTGTCATCACAATACTCCATGCACATTTTTAGCCCAATGCTACATGACCCTTGTGATCACAATGATCCATGCCCTTGTCATCACAATGCTCCATGCACTTGTCAGCACAATGCTCCCTGATCCTTGTCATCACAATGCTCCAAACCATTGTCACCACAATGCTCCATTACCTTTGTCATCAGAATCCTCCATGACACTTGGCATCACAATGCTCCATGCCATTGTCATCACAATGCTCCATGACCCCTGTCATCACAATGCTCCGTGACTACAGTCATCACAATGCTTCATAACGTTTGTCATCACAACAATCCATGCCCACGTCATCACAAGGCTCTGTGACATTTGTAACCACAATGCTCCATGAACTTTTCATCACAATGCTCCGTGACCCTTGTCATCACAATGCTCCATGCCTTTGTCAGAACAGTGCTCCATGACCCTTGTCATCAAATTGTGCCATGCGCTTTTCACCACAATGATCCACAACCTTGTCATCGCTATGCTCCATAAACCTTGTAATCACAATGCTCCATGCACTTCTCATCCAAATACTCTCTCACATGAGATATTACAATGTTCCATCACTAGTCATCACAATCCTCCCTCACCCCTGTTATCACAATGTTCCATGACCCCTGTCATCACAATGCTACATCCCCTTATCAGCACAATGTTCCATGATCCCTGACATCACAATGTTCCATAACCCTTGTCATCAAAATGCTCCATGACCCTTTTCATCCCAAAGCTCCATGACCACTGGCATCACAATGTTCTATAACCCCTGGCATCAAAATGTTCCATTACACTTTTCATCAAATTGCTGCATGACCCTGTCCTCAAAATGCTCCCTGCCCTTCTCATCACAATGCACCACACACTTGTCATCAAAATGCTCCATGATCTTTGTCATCACAAAGCTCCATGACCCTTGGCATCACAATGCTCCATGTCATTGTCATCACAATGCTCCATGAACCCTCTCATCACATTGCTCCATGTCCTTGTCATCACAAAGCTCCATGACACTTGTCATCACAATGCTCGATGCCATTCTCATCACAATGCTCCATGACCTTGTCATTACAATCCTCCATGACCCATGTATCACAGTGTACCGTGCCCTGGTCATGACAAACCGCCATGCCCACTCTCATCACAGTAATCCATGAAACATTTCAGATCAATGCTCAATGCCCTTCTCATCACAATGCTCCGTTACCTCTGTCGTAACAATGCTCCATGACACCTGCCATCATAATATTCCATGGCCTTGTCATCACAAGGCTCCATGACCCTTGTCATCACAATGCTCCAAGATCCATGTAACCACAATGCTCCATGCCCTTGTCATCACAAAGCTCCATGACGCATGTCATCAGAATGTTCCATGGTCTTCTCCTCACAATGCTCCATGCCCTTGTCATCACAATGCTCGAAGACTCCAGTAATCACAATGTTCCATTCCCTTTTTCATCAGAATGCTCCATTAGATTTGTCATCACAAGTCTCCATGGTCATCTCCTCACAATGCTCCAAGACCTTGTCATCACCATGCTCGATTCCCTTGTCATCACAATGCTCCATGACCCCTGTCACCACAATACTCCATGAAAATTTTCAGCCCAATTCTCTATGACCTTCTCATCACAATGCTCCATGACCAATATCATCACAATGCTCCATGACCACTGTCATCACAACACTCCATGACACCTGACAACACAAAGATCTGGGACTCTTGTCATCACAATGCTCCAAGAACCCTGTAATCACAATGCTCCATGACCCCTGTCATCACAATACTCCATGAACATTTTCAGACCAATGCTCCATGACCCTTGTCATCACAATGATCCATGCCCATGTTATCCCAATGTTCCATGACCCATGTATTCACAATGCTCCATGACGCTTGTCATCACAGTGCTCCATGACACCTGTCATCACAATGCTCCATGCCTTTGTCAGCAAAATGCTACA
The DNA here is from genome assembly GCF_025265405.1 of Mesoplodon densirostris. Classification (NCBI taxonomy): domain Eukaryota; kingdom Metazoa; phylum Chordata; class Mammalia; order Artiodactyla; family Ziphiidae; genus Mesoplodon; species Mesoplodon densirostris. The sequence goes on along the minus strand of NW_026778195.1, from coordinate 5,661,737 downwards.
AGACCTTGTCATTACAATGCTCTATGCACTTGTCATCACAATACTCCATTTCCATTGTCATCACAATCCTCCATGAACTTTGGGATCACATTGCTTCATGCCCTTGTCATCACAATGCTCCATGCTCCTTGAAATCAAAATGATCCATGACCTCTGTCATCACAATGCTCCAAACCCTTGTGATCACAATGTTCCATAACACTTGTCCTCACAACGCTCCATGATGCCTGTCATCACAATAATCCATGCCCTTTTCATCACAATGCTCCATGACCTTTGTCATCACAATTCTCAATACACTTGTCATCACAATGCTCCCTGACACTTGTCGTCAGAATGCTCCTTGAACCCTGTCACGAAAAGGCTCCATGCCTTTTTCATCACAAAGCCCCATGCCCTTTTCATCCCAATGCTCCATGCCATTGTCATCAAAATACTCCACAAGCTTGTCATCAGAATGCTCCATGACCCTTGTCATCACAATTCTCCATGCACTTGTCAGCACAATGCTCCCTGACACTTGTCATCACAATGCTCCAAGCCATTGTCATCACAATGCTCCATTACCTTTGTGATCAGAATCCTCAATGGAAGTTTGCATCACAATGCTCCATGCCATTGTCATCACAATGGGCCATTACATATGTCATCACAATGCTCCCTGACACCTCTCTTTACAATACTGCATTACCTGGTCATCACAATGCTCCCTGCCGTTCTCATCACAATGCACCACACACTTGTCATCAAAATGCTCCATGACCTTTGTCATCACAAAGCTCCATGACCCTTGGCATCACAATGCTCCATGTCATTGTCATCACAATGCTCCATGAACCCTCTCATCACATTGCTCCATGCCCTTGTCATCACAAAGCTCCATGGCACTTGTCATAACAATGCTCGATGCCCTTCTCATCACAATGCTCCATGCCCTTGTCATTACAATCATCCATGACCCATGTATCACAGTGTACCGTGCCCTTGTCATCACAATGCGCCATGCCCACTCTCATCACAATAATCCATGAAATATTTCAGACCAATGCTCAATGCACTTCTCATCACAATGCTCCATTACCTCTGTCATAACAAGCTCCATGACCCCTGCCATCACAATGTTCCACGTCCTTGTCATCACAAGGATCCAGGACCTTTGTCAGCACAATGCTCCAAGACCCATGTAATCACAATGCTCCATGCCCTTGTCATCACAAAGCTCCATGACGCATGTCATCACAATGTTCCATGGCCTTCGCCTCACAATGCTCCATGCCCTTGTCATCACAATGCTTCAAGACCCCCGTAATCACAATGCTCCATGCCCCTTTTCATAAGAATGCTCCATTAGACTTGTCAGCACAAGTCTCCATGTTCATCTCATCACAATGCTCCAAGACCTTGTCATCAACATGCTCCATTCCCTTGTCATCACAATGCTCCATGACCCCTGTCATCACAATACTCCATGCACATTTTTAGCCCAATGCTACATGACCCTTGTGATCACAATGATCCATGCCCTTGTCATCACAATGCTCCATGCACTTGTCAGCACAATGCTCCCTGATCCTTGTCATCACAATGCTCCAAACCATTGTCACCACAATGCTCCATTACCTTTGTCATCAGAATCCTCCATGACACTTGGCATCACAATGCTCCATGCCATTGTCATCACAATGCTCCATGACCCCTGTCATCACAATGCTCCGTGACTACAGTCATCACAATGCTTCATAACGTTTGTCATCACAACAATCCATGCCCACGTCATCACAAGGCTCTGTGACATTTGTAACCACAATGCTCCATGAACTTTTCATCACAATGCTCCGTGACCCTTGTCATCACAATGCTCCATGCCTTTGTCAGAACAGTGCTCCATGACCCTTGTCATCAAATTGTGCCATGCGCTTTTCACCACAATGATCCACAACCTTGTCATCGCTATGCTCCATAAACCTTGTAATCACAATGCTCCATGCACTTCTCATCCAAATACTCTCTCACATGAGATATTACAATGTTCCATCACTAGTCATCACAATCCTCCCTCACCCCTGTTATCACAATGTTCCATGACCCCTGTCATCACAATGCTACATCCCCTTATCAGCACAATGTTCCATGATCCCTGACATCACAATGTTCCATAACCCTTGTCATCAAAATGCTCCATGACCCTTTTCATCCCAAAGCTCCATGACCACTGGCATCACAATGTTCTATAACCCCTGGCATCAAAATGTTCCATTACACTTTTCATCAAATTGCTGCATGACCCTGTCCTCAAAATGCTCCCTGCCCTTCTCATCACAATGCACCACACACTTGTCATCAAAATGCTCCATGATCTTTGTCATCACAAAGCTCCATGACCCTTGGCATCACAATGCTCCATGTCATTGTCATCACAATGCTCCATGAACCCTCTCATCACATTGCTCCATGTCCTTGTCATCACAAAGCTCCATGACACTTGTCATCACAATGCTCGATGCCATTCTCATCACAATGCTCCATGACCTTGTCATTACAATCCTCCATGACCCATGTATCACAGTGTACCGTGCCCTGGTCATGACAAACCGCCATGCCCACTCTCATCACAGTAATCCATGAAACATTTCAGATCAATGCTCAATGCCCTTCTCATCACAATGCTCCGTTACCTCTGTCGTAACAATGCTCCATGACACCTGCCATCATAATATTCCATGGCCTTGTCATCACAAGGCTCCATGACCCTTGTCATCACAATGCTCCAAGATCCATGTAACCACAATGCTCCATGCCCTTGTCATCACAAAGCTCCATGACGCATGTCATCAGAATGTTCCATGGTCTTCTCCTCACAATGCTCCATGCCCTTGTCATCACAATGCTCGAAGACTCCAGTAATCACAATGTTCCATTCCCTTTTTCATCAGAATGCTCCATTAGATTTGTCATCACAAGTCTCCATGGTCATCTCCTCACAATGCTCCAAGACCTTGTCATCACCATGCTCCATTCCCTTGTCATCACAATGCTCCATGACCCCTGTCACCACAATACTCCATGAAAATTTTCAGCCCAATTCTCTATGACCTTCTCATCACAATGCTCCATGACCAATATCATCACAATGCTCCATGACCACTGTCATCACAACACTCCATGACACCTGACAACACAAAGATCCGGGACTCTTGTCATCACAATGCTCCAAGAACCCTGTAATCACAATGCTCCATGACCCCTGTCATCACAATACTCCATGAACATTTTCAGACCAATGCTCCATGACCCTTGTCATCACAATGATCCATGCCCATGTTATCCCAATGTTCCATGACCCATGTATTCACAATGCTCCATGACGCTTGTCATCACAGTGCTCCATGACACCTGTCATCACAATGCTCCATGCCTTTGTCAGCAAAATGCTACAAGACCTTGTCATTACAATGCTCTATGCACTTGTCATCACAATACTCCATTTCCATTGTCATCACAATCCTCCATGAACTTTGGGATCACATTGCTTCATGCCCTTGTCATCACAATCCTCCATGAACTTTGGGATCACATTGCTTCATGCCCTTGTCATCACAATGCTCCATGCTCCTTGAAATCAAAATGATCCATGACCTCTGTCATCACAATGCTCCAAACCCTTGTGATCACAATGTTCCATAACACTTGTCCTCACAACGCTCCATGATGCCTGTCATCACAATAATCCATGCCCTTTTCATCACAATGCTCCATGACCTTTGTCATCACAATTCTCAATACACTTGTCATCACAATGCTCCCTGACACTTGTCGTCAGAATGCTCCTTGAACCCTGTCACGAAAAGGCTCCATGCCTTTTTCATCACAAAGCCCCATGCCCTTTTCATCCCAATGCTCCATGCCATTGTCATCAAAATACTCCACAAGCTTGTCATCAGAATGCTCCATGACCCTTGTCATCACAATTCTCCATGCACTTGTCAGCACAATGCTCCCTGACACTTGTCATCACAATGCTCCAAGCCATTGTCATCACAATGCTCCATTACCTTTGTGATCAGAATCCTCAATGGAAGTTTGCATCACAATGCTCCATGCCATTGTCATCACAATGGGCCATTACATATGTCATCACAATGCTCCCTGACACCTCTCTTTACAATACTGCATTACCCGGTCATCACAATGCTCCCTGCCGTTCTCATCACAATGCACCACACACTTGTCATCAAAATGCTCAATGACCTTTGTCATCACAAAGCTCCATGACCCTTGGCATCACAATGCTCCATGTCATTGTCATCACAATGCTCCATGAACCCTCTCATCACATTGCTCCATGCCCTTGTCATCACAAAGCTCCATGACACTTGTCATCACAATGCTCGATGCCCTTCTCATCACAATGCTCCATGCCCTTGTCATTACAATCCTCCATGACCCATGTATCACAGTGTACCGTGCCCTTGTCATCACAATGCGCCACGCCCACTCTCATCACAATAATCCATGAAATATTTCAGACCAATGCTCAATGCCCTTCTCATCACAATGCTCCATTACCTCTGTCATAACAAGCTCCATGACCCCTGCCATCACAATGTTCCACGGCCTTGTCATCACAAGGCTCCAGGACCCTTGTCAGCACAATGCTCCAAGACCCATGTAATCAAAATGCTCCATGCCCTTGTCATCACAAAGCTCCATGACGCATGTCATCACAATGTTCCATGGCCTTCGCCTCACAATGCTCCATGCCCTTTTCATCACAAAGCTCCATGACGCATGTCATCACAATGTTCCATGGCCTTCGCCTCACAATGCTCCATGCCCTTGTCATCACAATGCTTAAAGACCCCCGTAATCACAATGCTCCATGCCCCTTTTCATAAGAATGCTCCATTAGACGTGTCATCACAAGTCTCCATGGTCATCTCATCACAATGCTCCAAGACCTTGTCATCAACATGCTCCATTCCCTTGTCATCACAATGCTCCATGACCCCTGTCATCACAATACTCCATGCACATTTTCAGCCCAATGCTCCATGACCCTTGTCATCACAATTATCCATGCCCTTGTCATCACAAAGCTCCATGCACTTGTCAGCACAGTGCTCCCTGATCCTTGTAATCACAATGCTCCAAACCATTGTCACCACAATGCTCCATTACCTTTGTCATCAGAATCCTCCATGACACTTGGCATCACAATGCTCCATGCCATTGTCATCACAATGCTCCATGACCCCTGTCATCACAATGCTCCGTGACTACAGTCATCACAATGCTTCATAACGTTTGTCTTCACAACAATCCATGCCCACGTCATCACAAGGCTCTGTGACCTTTGTAACCACAATGCTCCATGAACTTTTCATCACAATGCTCCGTGACCCTTGTCATCACAATGCTCCATGCCTTTGTCAGAACAATGCTCCATGACCCTTGTCATCAAATTGTGCCATGCGCTTTTCACCACAATGATCCACAACCTTGTCATCGCTATGCTCCATAAACCTTGTAATCACAATGCTCCATGCACTTCTCATCCAAATACTCTCTCACATGAGATATCACAATGTTCCATCACTAGTCATCACAATCCTCCCTCACCCCTGTTATCACAATGTTCCATGACCCCTGTCATCACAATGCTACATCCCCTTATCAGCACAATGTTCCATGATCCCTGACATCACAATGTTCCATAACCCTTGTCATCAAAATGCTCCATGACCCTTTTCATCCCAAAGCTCCATGACCACTGGCATCACAATGTTCTATAACACCTGGCATCAAAATGTTCCATTACACTTTTCATCAAATTGCTGCATGACCCTGTCCTCAAAATGCTCCCTGCCCTTCTCATCACAATGCACCACACACTTGTCATCAAAATGCTCCATGATCTTTGTCATCACAAAGCTCCATGACCCTTGGCATCACAATGCTCCATGTCATTGTCATCACAATGCTCCATGAACCCTCTCATCACATTGCTCCATGTCCTTGTCATCACAAAGCTCCATGACACTTGTCATCACAATGCTCGATGCCATTCTCATCACAATGCTCCATGACCTTGTCATTACAATCCTCCATGACCCATGTATCACAGTGTACCGTGCCCTGGTCATGACAAACCGCCATGCCCACTCTCATCACAGTAATCCATGAAACATTTCAGATCAATGCTCAATGCCCTTCTCATCACAATGCTCCGTTACCTCTGTCGTAACAATGCTCCATGACACCTGCCATCATAATATTCCATGGCCTTGTCATCACAAGGCTCCATGACCCTTGTCATCACAATGCTCCAAGATCCATGTAACCACAATGCTCCATGCCCTTGTCATCACAAAGCTCCATGACGCATGTCATCAGAATGTTCCATGGTCTTCTCCTCACAATGCTCCATGCCCTTGTCATCACAATGCTCGAAGACTCCAGTAATCACAATGTTCCATTCCCTTTTTCATCAGAATGCTCCATTAGATTTGTCATCACAAGTCTCCATGGTCATCTCCTCACAATGCTCCAAGACCTTGTCATCACCATGATCCATTCCCTTGTCATCACAATGCTCCATGACCCCTGTCACCACAATACTCCATGAAAATTTTCAGCCCAATTCTCTATGACCTTCTCATCACAATGCTCCATGACCAATATCATCACAATGCTCCATGACCACTGTCATCACAACACTCCATGACACCTGACAACACAAAGATCCGGGACTCTTGTCATCACAATGCTCCAAGAACCCTGTAATCACAATGCTCCATGACCCCTGTCATCACAATACTCCATGAACATTTTCAGACCAATGCTCCATGACCCTTGTCATCAAAATGATCCATGCCCATGTTATCCCAATGTTCCATGACCCATGTATTCACAATGCTCCATGACGCTTGTCATCACAGTGCTCCATGACACCTGTCATCACAATGCTCCATGCCTTTGTCAGCAAAATGCTACAAGACCTTGTCATTACAATGCTCTATGCACTTGTCATCACAATACTCCATTTCCATTGTCATCACAATCCTCCATGAACTTTGGGATCACATTGCTTCATGCCCTTGTCATCACAATCCTCCATGAACTTTGGGATCACATTGCTTCATGCCCTTGTCATCACAATGCTCCATGCTCCTTGAAATCAAAATGATCCATGACCTCTGTCATCACAATGCTCCAAACCCTTGTGATCACAATGTTCCATAACACTTGTCCTCACAACGCTCCATGATGCCTGTCATCACAATAATCCATGCCCTTTTCATCACAATGCTCCATGACCTTTGTCATCACAATTCTCAATACACTTGTCATCACAATGCTCCCTGACACTTGTCGTCAGAATGCTCCTTGAACCCTGTCACGAAAAGGCTCCATGCCTTTTTCATCACAAAGCCCCATGCCCTTTTTTTCCCAATGCTCCATGCCATTGTCATCAAAATACTCCACAAGCTTGTCATCAGAATGCTCCATGACCCTTGTCATCACAATTCTCCATGCACTTGTCAGCACAATGCTCCCTGACACTTGTCATCACAATGCTCCAAGCCATTGTCATCACAATGCTCCATTACCTTTGTGATCAGAATCCTCAATGGAAGTTTGCATCACAATGCTCCATGCCATTGTCATCACAATGGGCCATTACATATGTCATCACAATGCTCCCTGACACCTCTCTTTACAATACTGCATTACCCGGTCATCACAATGCTCCCTGCCGTTCTCATCACAATGCACCACACACTTGTCATCAAAATGCTCCATGACCTTTGTCATCACAAAGCTCCATGACCCTTGGCATCACAATGCTCCATGTCATTGTCATCACAATGCTCCATGAACCCTCTCATCACATTGCTCCATGCCCTTGTCATCACAAAGCTCCATGACACTTGTCATCACAATGCTCGATGCCCTTCTCATCACAATGCTCCATGCCCTTGTCATTACAATCCTCCATGACCCATGTATCACAGTGTACCGTGCCCTTGTCATCACAATGCGCCACGCCCACTCTCATCACAATAATCCATGAAATATTTCAGACCAATGCTCAATGCCCTTCTCATCACAATGCTCCATTACCTCTGTCATAACAAGCTCCATGACACCTGCCATCACAATGTTCCACGGCCTTTTCATCACAAGGCTCCAGGACCCTTGTCAGCACAATGCTCCAAGACCCATGTAATCAAAATGCTCCATGCCCTTGTCATCACAAAGCTCCATGACGCATGTCATCACAATGTTCCATGGCCTTCGCCTCACAATGCTCCATGCCCTTTTCATCACAAAGCTCCATGACGCATGTCATCACAATGTTCCATGGCCTTCGCCTCACAATGCTCCATGCCCTTGTCATCACAATGCTTAAAGACCCCCGTAATCACAATGCTCCATGCCCCTTTTCATAAGAATGCTCCATTAGACGTGTCATCACAAGTCTCCATGGTCATCTCATCACAATGCTCCAAGACCTTGTCATCAACATGCTCCATTCCCTTGTCATCACAATGCTCCATGACCCCTGTCATCACAATACTCCATGCACATTTTCAGCCCAATGCTCCATGACCCTTGTCATCACAATTATCCATGCCCTTGTCATCACAAAGCTCCATGCACTTGTCAGCACAGTGCTCCCTGATCCTTGTAATCACAATGCTCCAAACCATTGTCACCACAATGCTCCATTACCTTTGTCATCAGAATCCTCCATGACACTTGGCATCACAATGCTCCATGCCATTGTCATCACAATGCTCCATAACCCCTGTCATCACAATGCTCCGTGACTACAGTCATCACAATGCTTCATAACGTTTGTCTTCACAACAATCCATGCCCATGTCATCACAAGGCTCTGTGACCTTTGTAACCACAATGCTCCATGAACTTTTCATCACAATGCTCCGTGACCCTTGTCATCACAATGCTCCATGCCTTTGTCAGAACAATGCTCCATGACCCTTGTCATCAAATTGTGCCATGCGCTTTTCACCACAATGATCCACAACCTTGTCATCGCTATGCTCCATAAACCTTGTAATCACAATGCTCCATGCACTTCTCATCCAAATACTCTCTCACATGAGATATCACAATGTTCCATCACTAGTCATCACAATCCTCCCTCACCCCTGTTATCACAATGTTCCATGACCCCTGTCATCACAATGCTACATCCCCTTATCAGCACAATGTTCCATGATCCCTGACATCACAATGTTCCATAACCCTTGTCATCAAAATGCTCCATGACCCTTTTCATCCCAAAGCTCCATGACCCCTGGCATCACAATGTTCTATAACCCCTGACATCAAAGTGTTCCATTACACTTTTCATCAAATTGCTGCATGACCCTGTCCTCAAAATGCTCCCTGCCCTTCTCATCACAATGCACCACACACTTGTCATCAAAATGCTCCATGACCTTTGTCATCACAAAGCTCCATGACCCTTGGCATCACAATGCTCCATGTCATTGTCATCACAATGCTCCATGAACCCTCTCATCACATTGCTCCATGTCCTTGTCATCACAAAGCTCCATGACACTTGTCATCACAATGCTCGATGCCATTCTCATCACAATGCTCCATGACCTTGTCATTACAATCCTCCATGACCCATGTATCACAGTGTACCGTGCCCTGGTCATGACAAACCGCCATGCCCACTCTCATCACAGTAATCCATGAAACATTTCAGATCAATGCTCAATGCCCTTCTCATCACAATGCTCCGTTACCTCTGTCGTAACAATGCTCCATGACACCTGCCTTCATAATATTCCATGGCCTTGTCATCACAAGGCTCCATGACCCTTGTCATCACAATGCTCCAAGATCCATGTAATCACAATGCTCCATGCCCTTGTCATCACAAAGCTCCATGACGCATGTCATCAGAATGTTCCATGGTCTTCTCCTCACAATGCTCCATGCCCTTGTCATCACAATGCTCGAAGACTCCAGTAATCACAATGTTCCATTCCCTTTTTCATCAGAATGCTCCATTAGATTTGTCATCACAAGTCTCCATGGTCATCTCCTCACAATGCTCCAAGACCTTGTCATCACCATGCTCCATTCCCTTGTCATCACAATGCTCCATGACCCCTGTCATCACAATACTCCATGAACATTTTCAGCCCAATTCTCTATGACCTTCTCATCACAATGCTCCATGACCAATATCATCACAATGCTCCATGACCACTGTCATCACAACACTCCATAACACCTGACAACACAATGATCCGGGACTCTTGTCATCACAATGCTCCAAGACCCCTGTAATCACAATGCTCCATGACCCCTGTCATCACAATACTCCATGAACATTTTCAGCCCAATGCTCCATGACCCTTGTCATCACAATGATCCATGCCCATGTTATCCCAATGTTCCATGACCCATGTATTCACAATGCTCCATGACGCTTGTCATCACAGTGCTCCATGACACCTGTCATCACAATGCTCCATGCCTTTGTCAGCAAAATGCTACATGACCTTGTCATTACAATGCTCTATGCACTTGTCATCACAATACTCCATTTCCATTGTCATCACAATCCTCCATGAACTTTGGGATCACATTGCTTCATGCCCTTGTCATCACAATGCTCCATGCTCCTTGAAATCAAAATGATCCATGACCTCTGTCATCACAATGCTCCAAACCCTTGTGATCACAATGTTCCATAACACTTGTCCTCACAACACTCCATGATGCCTGTCATCACAATAATCCATGCCCTTTTCATCACAATGCTCCATGACCTTTGTCATCACAATTCTCAATACACTTGTCATCACAATGCTCCCTGACACTTGTCGTCAGAATGCTCCTTGAACCCTGTCACGAAAAGGCTCCATGCCTTTTTCATCACAAAGCCCCATGCCCTTTTCATCCCAATGCTCCATTCCATTGTCATCAAAATACTCCACAAGCTTGTCATCAGAATGCTCCATGACCCTTGTCATCACAATTCTCCATGCACTTGTCAGCACAATGCTCCCTGACACTTGTCATCACAATGCTCCAAGCCATTGTCATCACAATGCTCCATTACCTTTGTGATCAGAATCCTCAATGGAAGTTTGCATCACAATGCTCCATGCCATTTTCATCACAATGGGCCATTACATATGTCATCACAATGCTCCCTGACACCTCTCTTTACAATACTGCATTACCCGGTCATCACAATGCTCCCTGCCGTTCTCATCACAATGCACCACACACTTGTCATCAAAATGCTCCATGACCTTTGTCATCACAAAGCTCCATGACCCTTGGCATCACAATGCTCCATGTCATTGTCATCACAATGCTCCATGAACCCTCTCATCACATTGCTCCATGCCCTTGTCATCACAAAGCTCCATGACACTTGTCATCACAATGCTCGATGCCCTTCTCATCACAATGCTCCATGCCCTTGTCATTACAATCCTCCATGACCCATGTATCACAGTGTACCGTGCCCTTGTCATCACAATGCGCCACGCCCACTCTCATCACAATAATCCATGAAATATTTCAGACCAATGCTCAATGCACTTCTCATCACAATGCTCCATTACCTCTGTCATAACAAGCTCCATGACCCCTGCCATCACAATGTTCCACGGCCTTGTCATCACAAGGCACCAGGACCCTTGTCAGCACAGTGCTCCAAGACCCATGTAATCACAATGCTCCATGCCCTTGTCATCACAAAGCTCCATGACGCATGTCATCACAATGTTCCATGGCCTTCGCCTCACAATGCTCCATGCCCTTTTCATCACAAAGCTCCATGACGCATATCATCACAATGTTCCATGGCCTTCGCCTCACAATGCTCCATGCCCTTGTCATCACAATGCTTAAAGACCCCCGTAATCACAATGCTCCATGCCCCTTTTCATAAGAATGCTCCATTAGACGTGTCATCACAAGTCTCCATGGTCATCTCATCAAAATGCTCCAAGACCTTGTCATCAACATGCTCCATTCCCTTGTCATCACAATGCTCCATGACCCCTGTCATCACAATACTCCATGCACATTTTCAGCCCAATGCTCCATGACCCTTGTCATCACAATTATCCATGCCCTTGTCATCACAAAGCTCCATGCACTTGTCAGCACAGTGCTCCCTGATCCTTGTCATCACAATGCTCCAAACCATTGTCACCACAATGCTCCATTACCTTTGTCATCAGAATCCTCCATGACACTTGGCATCACAATGCTCCATGCCATTGTCATCACAATGCTCCATGACCCCTGTCATCACAATGCTCCGTGACTACAGTCATCACAATGCTTCATAACGTTTGTCTTCACAACAATCCATGCCGACGTCATCACAAGGCTCTGTGACCTTTGTAACCACAATGCTCCATGAACTTTTCATCACAATGCTCCGTGACCCTTGTCATCACAATGCTCCATGCCTTTGTCAGAACAATGCTCCATGACCCTTGTCATCAAATTGTGCCATGCGCTTTTCACCACAATGATCCACAACCTTGTCATCGCTATGCTCCATAAACCTTGTAATCACAATGCTCCATGCACTTCTCATCCAAATACTCTCTCACATGAGATATCACAATGTTCCATCACTAGTCATCACAATCCTCCCTCACCCCTGTTATCACAATGTTCCATGACCCCTGTCATCACAATGCTACATCCCCTTATCAGCACAATGTTCCATGATCCCTGACATCACAATGTTCCATAACCCTTGTCATCAAAATGCTCCATGACCCTTTTCATCCCAAAGCTCCATGACCACTGGCATCACAATGTTCTATAACCCCTGACATCAAAGTGTTCCATTACACTTTTCATCAAATTGCTGCATGACCCTGTCCTCAAAATGCTCCCTGCCCTTCTCATCACAATGCACCACACACTTGTCATCAAAATGCTCCATGACCTTTGTCATCACAAAGCTCCATGACCCTTGGCATCACAATGCTCCATGTCATTGTCATCACAATGCTCCATGAACCCTCTCATCACATTGCTCCATGTCCTTGTCATCACAAAGCTCCATGACACTTGTCATCACAATGCTCGATGCCATTCTCATCACAATGCTCCATGACCTTGTCATTACAATCCTCCATGACCCATGTATCACAGTGTACCGTGCCCTGGTCATGACAAACCGCCATGCCCACTCTCATCACAGTAATCCATGAAACATTTCAGATCAATGCTCAATGCCCTTCTCATCACAATGCTCCGTTACCTCTGTCGTAACAATGCTCCATGACACCTGCCATCATAATATTCCATGGCCTTGTCATCACAAGGCTCCATGACCATTGTCATCACAATGCTCCAAGATCCATGTAATCACAATGCTCCATGCCCTTGTCATCACAAAGCTCCATGACGCATGTCATCAGAATGTTCCATGGTCTTCTCCTCACAATGCTCCATGCCCTTGTCATCACAATGCTCGAAGACTCCAGTAATCACAATGTTCCATTCCCTTTTTCATCAGAATGCTCCATTAGATTTGTCATCACAAGTCTCCATGGTCATCTCCTCACAATGCTCCAAGACCTTGTCATCACCATGCTCCATTCCCTTGTCATCACAATGCTCCATGACCCCTGTCATCACAATACTCCATGAACATTTTCAGCCCAATTCTCTATGACCTTCTCATCACAATGCTCCATGACCAATATCATCACAATGCTCCATGACCACTGTCATCACAACACTCCATGACACCTGACAACACAATGATCCGGGACTCTTGTCATCACAATGCTCCAAGACCCCTGTAATCACAATGCTCCATGACCCCTGTCATCACAATACTCCATGAACATTTTCAGCCCAATGCTCCATGACCCTTGTCATCACAATGATCCATGCCCATGTTATCCCAATGTTCCATGACCCATGTATTCACAATGCTCCATGACGCTTGTCATCACAGTGCTCCATGACACCTGTCATCACAATGCTCCATGCCTTTGTCAGCAAAATGCTACATGACCTTGTCATTACAATGCTCTATGCACTTGTCATCACAATACTCCATTTCCATTGTCATCACAATCCTCCATGAACTTTGGGATCACATTGCTTCATGCCCTTGTCATCACAATGCTCCATGCTCCTTGAAATCAAAATGATCCATGACCTCTGTCATCACAATGCTCCAAACCCTTGTGATCACAATGTTCCATAACACTTGTCCTCACAACACTCCATGATGCCTGTCATCACAATAATCCATGCCCTTTTCATCACAATGCTCCATGACCTTTGTCATCACAATTCTCAATACACTTGTCATCACAATGCTCCCTGACACTTGTCGTCAGAATGCTCCTTGAACCCTGTCACGAAAAGGCTCCATGCCGTTTTCATCACAAAGCCCCATGCCCTTTTCATCCCAATGCTCCATGCCATTGTCATCAAAATACTCCACAAGCTTGTCATCAGAATGCTCCATGACCCTTGTCATCACAATTCTCCATGCACTTGTCAGCACAATGCTCCCTGACACTTGTCATCACAATGCTCCAAGCCATTGTCATCACAATGCTCCATTACCTTTGTGATCAGAATCCTCAATGGAAGTTTGCATCACAATGCTCCATGCCATTGTCATCACAATGGGCCATTACATATGTCATCACAATGCTCCCTGACATCTCTCTTTACAATACTGCATTACCTGGTCATCACAATGCTCCCTGCCGTTCTCATCACAATGCACCACACACTTGTCATCAAAATGCTCCATGACCTTTGTCATCACAAAGCTCCATGACCCTTGGCATCACAATGCTCCATGTCATTGTCATCACAATGCTCCATGAACCCTCTCATCACATTGCTCCATGCCCTTGTCATCACAAAGCTCCATGGCACTTGTCATCACAATGCTCGATGCCCTTCTCATCACAATGCTCCATGCCCTTGTCATTACAATCCTCCATGACCCATGTATCACAGTGTACCGTGCCCTTGTCATCACAATGCGCCACGCCCACTCTCATCACAATAATCCATGAAATATTTCAGACCAATGCTCAATGCACTTCTCATCACAATGCTCCATTACCTCTGTCATAACAAGCTCCATGACCCCTGCCATCACAATGTTCCACGGCCTTGTCATCACAAGGCTCCAGGACCCTTGTCAGCACAATGCTCCAAGACCCATGTAATCACAATGCTCCATGCCCTTGTCATCACAAAGCTCCATGACGCATGTCATCACAATGTTCCATGGCCTTCGCCTCACAATGCTCCATGCCCTTGTCATCACAATGCTTCAGGACCCCCGTAATCACAATGCTCCATGCCCCTTTTCATAAGAATGCTCCATTAGACTTGTCATCACAAGTCTCCATGTTCATCTCATCACAATGCTCCAAGACCTTGTCATCAACATGCTCCATTCCCTTGTCATCACAAAGCTCCATGACCCCTGTCATCACAATACTCCATGCACATTTTTAGCCCAATGCTCCATGACCCTTGTCATCACAATGATCCATGCCCTTGTCATCACAAAGCTCCATGACGCATGTCATCAAAATGTTCCATGGCCTTCACCTCACAATGCTCCATGCCCTTGTCATCACAATGCTTCAAGACCCCCGTAATCACAATGCTCCATGCCCCTTTTCATCAGAATGCTCCATTAGACTTGTCATCCCAGTCTCCATTGTCATCTCATCACAATGCTCCAAGACCTTGTCATCAACATGCTCCATTCCCTTGTCATCACAATGCTCCATGACCCCTGTCATCACAATACTCCATGCACATTATTAGCCCAATGCTCCATGACCCTTGTCATCACAAAGCTCCATGCACTTGTCAGCACAATGCTCCCTGATCCTTGTCATCACAATGCTCCAAACCATTGTCACCACAATGCTCCATTACCTTTGTCATCAGAATCCTCCATGACACTTGGCATCACAATGCTCCATGCCATTGTCATCACAATGCTCCATGACCCCTGTCATCACAATGCTCCGTGACTACAGTCATCACAATGCTTCATAACGTTTGTCATCACAACAATCCATGCCCACGTCATCACAAGGCTCTGTGACCTTTGTAACCACAATGCTCCATGAACTTTTCATCACAATGCTCCGTGACCCTTGTCATCACAATGCTCCATGCCTTTGTCAGAACAATGCTCCATGACCCTTGTCATCAAATTGTGCCATGCGCTTTTCACCACAATGATCCACAACCTTGTCATCGCTATGCTCCATAAAACTTGTAATCACAATGCTCCATGCACTTCTCATCCAAATACTCTCTCACATGAGATATCACAATGTTCCATCACTAGTCATCACAATCCTCCCTCACCCCTGTTATCACAATGTTCCATGACCCCTGTCATCACAATGCTACATCCCCTTATCAGCACAATGTTCCATGACCCCTGACATCACAATGTTCCATAACCCCTGTCATCAAAATGCTCCATGACCCTTTTCATCCCATAGCTCCATGACCCCTGGCATCACAATGTTCTATAAGCCCTGGCATCAAAATGTTCCATTACACTTTTCATCAAATTGCTGCATGACCCTGTCATCAAAATGCTCCCTGCCCTTCTCATCACAATGCACCACACACTTGTCATCAAAATGCTCCATGACCTTTGTCATCACAAAGCTCCATGACCCTTGGCATCACAATGCTCCATGTCATTGTCATCACAATGCTCCATGAACCCTCTCATCACATTGCTCCATGTCCTTGTCATCACAAAGCTCCATGACACTTGTCATCACAATGCTCGATGCCCTTCTCATCACAATGCTCCATGACCTTGTCATTACAATCCTCCATGACCCATGTATCACAGTGTACCGTGCCCTTGTCATGACAAACCGCCATGCCCACTCTCATCACAGTAATCCATGAAACATTTCATATCAATGCTCAATGCCCTTCTCATCACAATGCTCCGTTACCTCTGTCGTAACAATGCTCCATGACACCTGCCATCATAATATTCCACGGCCTTGTCATCACAAGGCTCCATGACCCTTGTCATCACAATGCTCCAAGACCCATGTAATCACAATGCTCCATGCCCTTGTCATCACAAAGCTCCATGACGCATGTCATCAGAATGTTCCATGGTCTTCTCCTCACAATGCTCCATGCCCTTGTCATCACAATGCTCGAAGACTCCAGTAATCACAATGTTCCATTCCCTTTTTCATCAGAATGCTCCATTAGATTTGTCATCACAAGTCTCCATGGTCATCTCCTCACAATGCTCCAAGACCTTGTCATCACCATGCTCCATTCCCTTGTCATCACAATGCTCCATGACCCCTGTCATCACAATACTCCATGAACATTTTCAGCCCAATTCTCTATGACCTTCTCATCACAATGCTCCATGACCAATATCATCACAATGCTCCATGACGACTGTCATCACAACACTCCATGACACCTGACAACACAATGATCCGGGACTCTTGTCATCACAATGCTCCAAGACCCCTGTAATCACAATGCTCCATGACCCCTGCCATCACAATACTCCATGAACATTTTCAGCCCAATGCTCCATGACCCTTGTCATCACAATGATCCATGCCCATGTTATCCCAATGTTCCATGACCCATGTATTCACAATGCTCCATGACGCTTGTCATCACAGTGCTCCATGACACCTGTCATCACAATGCTCCATGCCTTTGTCAGCAAAATGCTACATGACCTTGTCATTACAATGCTCTATGCACTTGTCATCACAATACTCCATTTCCATTGTCATCACAATCCTCCATGAACTTTGGGATCACATTGCTTCATGCCCTTGTCATCACAATGCTCCATGCTCCTTGAAATCAGAATGATCCATGACCTCTGTCATCACAATGCTCCAAACCCTTGTGATCACAATGTTCCATAACACTTGTCCTCACAACGCTCCATGATGCCTGTCATCACAATAATCCATGCCCTTTTCATCACAATGCTCCATGACCTTTGTCATCACAATTCTCAATACACTTGTCATCACAATGCTCCCTGACACTTGTCGTCAGAATGCTCCTTGAACCCTGTCACGAAAAGGCTCCATGCCTTTTTCATCACAAAGCCCCATGCCCTTTTCATCCCAATGCTCCATGCCATTGTCATCAAAATACTCCACAAGCTTGTCATCAGAATGCTCCATGACCCTTGTCATCACAATTCTCCATGCACTTGTCAGCACAATGCTCCCTGACACTTGTCATCACAATGCTCCAAGCCATTGTCATCACAATGCTCCATTACCTTTGTGATCAGAATCCTCAATGGAAGTTTGCATCACAATGCTCCATGCCATTGTCATCACAATGGGCCATTACATATGTCATCACAATGCTCCCTGACACCTCTCTTTACAATACTGCATTACCTGGTCATCACAATGCTCCCTGCCGTTCTCATCACAATGCACCACACACTTGTCATCAAAATGCTCCATGACCTTTGTCATCACAAAGCTCCATGACCCTTGGCATCACAATGCTCCATGTCATTGTCATCACAATGCTCCATGAACCCTCTCATCACATTGCTCCATGCCCTTGTCATCACAAAGCTCCATGACACTTGTCATCACAATGCTCGATGCCCTTCTCATCACAATGCTCCATGCCCTTGTCATTACAATCCTCCATGACCCATGTATCACAGTGTACCGTGCCCTTGTCATCACAATACGCCACGCCCACTCTCATCACAATAATCCATGAAATATTTCAGACCAATGCTCAATGCACTTCTCATCACAATGCTCCATTACCTCTATCATAACAAGCTCCATGACCCCTGCCATCACAGTGTTCCACGGCCTTGTCATCACAAGGCTCCAGGACCCTTGTCAGCACAATGCTCCAAGACCCATGTAATCACAATGCTCCATGCCCTTGTCATCACAAAGCTCCATGACGCATGTCATCACAATGTTCCATGGCCTTCGCCTCACAATGCTCCATGCCCTTGTCATCACAATGCTTCAAGACCCCCGTAATCACAATGCTCCATGCCCCTTTTCATCAGAATGCTCCATTAGACTTTTCATCCCAAGTCTCCATTGTCATCTCATCACAATGCTCCAAGACCTTGTCATCAACATGCTCCATTCCCTTGTCATCACAATGCTCCATGACCCCTGTCATCACAATACTCCATGCACATTTTCAGCCCAATGCTCCATGACCCTTGTCATCACAAAGCTCCATGCACTTGTCAGCACAATGCTCCCTGATCCTTGTCATCACAATGCTCCAAACCATTGTCACCACAATGCTCCATTACCTTTGTCATCAGAATCCTCCATGACACTTGGCATCACAATGCTCCATGCCATTGTCATCACAATGGGCCATTACATATGTCATCACAATGCTCCCTGACACCTCCCTTTACAATACTGCATTACCTGGTCATCACAATGCTCCCTGCCATTCTCAACACAATGCACCCAACACTTGTCATCAAAATGCTCCATGACCTTTGTCATCACAAAGCTCCATGACCCTTGGCATCACAATGCTCCATGTCATTGTCATCACAATGCTCCATGAACCCTCTCATCACATTGCTCCATGCCCTTGTCATCACAAAGCTCCATGGCACTTGTCATCACAATGCTCGATGTCCTTCTCATCACAATGCTCCATGCCCTTGTCATTACAATCCTCCATGACCCATGTATCACAGTGTACCGTGCCCTTGTCATCACAATGCGCCACGCCCACTCTCATCACAATAATCCATGAAATATTTCAGACCAATGCTCAATGCACTTCTCATCACAATGCTCCATTACCTCTGTCATAACAAGCTCCATGACCCCTGCCATCACAATGTTCCACGGCCTTGTCATCACAAGGCTCCAGCACCCTTGTCAGCACAATGCTCCAAGACCCATGTAATCACAATGCTCCATGCCCTTGTCATCACAAAGCTCCATGACGCATGTCATCACAATGTTCCATGGCCTTCGCCTCACAATGCTCCATGCCCTTGTCATCACAATGCTTCAAGACCCCCGTAATCACAATGCTCCATGCCCCTTTTCATAAGAATGCTCCATTAGACTTGTCATCACAAGTCTCCATGTTCATCTCATCACAATGCTCCAAGACCTTGTCATC
The DNA here is from genome assembly GCF_025265405.1 of Mesoplodon densirostris. Taxonomy (NCBI): domain Eukaryota; kingdom Metazoa; phylum Chordata; class Mammalia; order Artiodactyla; family Ziphiidae; genus Mesoplodon; species Mesoplodon densirostris. The sequence continues at coordinate 5,641,508 of NW_026778195.1, read as the reverse complement.
ACAAACCTCCATGACACTTGGCATCACAATGCTCCATGTCATTGTCATCACAATGCTCCGTGACCCTTGTCATCACAATGCTCCATGCCTTTGTCAGAACAATGCTCCATGACCCTTGTCATCAAATTGTGCCATGCACTTTTCACCACAATGATCCACAACCTTGTCATTGCTATGCTCCATAAACCTTGTAATCACAATGCTCCATGCACTTCTCATCCAAATACTCTCTCACATGAGATATCACAATGTTCCATCACTAGTCATCACAATCCTCCCTCACCCCTGTTATCACAATGTTCCATGACCCCTGTCATCACAATGCTACATCCCCTTATCAGCACAATGTTCCATGACCCCTGACATCACAATGTTCCATAACCCTTGTCATCAAAATGCTCCATGACCCTTTTCATCCCAAAGCTCCATGACCCCTGGCATCACAATGTTCTATAACCCCTGGCATCAAAATGTTCCATTACACTTTTCATCAAATTGCTGCATGACCCTGTCATCAAAATGCTCCCTGCCCTTCTCATCACAATGCACCACACACTTGTCATCAAAATGCTCCATGACCTTTGTCATCACAAACCTCCATGACACTTGGCATCACAATGCTCCATGTCATTGTCATCACAATGCTCCATGAACCCTCTCATCACATTGCTCCATGTCCTTGTCATCACAAAGCTCCATGACACTTGTCATCACAATGCTCGATGCCATTCTCATCACAATGCTCCATGACCTTGTCATTACAAGCCTCCATGACCCATGTATTACAGTGTACCGTGCCCTTGTCATGACAAACCGCCATGCCCACTCTCATCACAGTAATCCATGAAACATTTCAGATCAATGCTCAATGCCCTTCTCATCACAATGCTCCGTTACCTCTGTTGTAACAATGCTCCATGACACCTGCCATCATAATATTCCACGGCCTTGTCATCACAAGGCTCCATGACCCTTGTCATCACAATGCTCCAAGATGCATGTAATCACAATGCTCCATGCCCTTGTCATCACAAAGCTCCATGACGCATGTCATCAGAATGTTCCATGGTCTTCTCCTCACAATGCTCCATGCCCTTGTCATCACAATGCTCGAAGACTCCAGTAATCACAATGTTCCATTCCCTTTTTCATCAGAATGCTCCATTAGATTTGTCATCACAAGTCTCCATGGTCATCTCCTCACAATGCTCCAAGACCTTGTCATCACCATGCTCCATTCCCTTGTCATCACAATGCTCCATGACCCCTGTCATCACAATACTCCATGAACATTTTCAGCCCAATTCTCTATGACCTTCTCATCACAATGCTCCATGACCAATATCATCACAATGCTCCATGACCACTGTCATCACAACACTCCATGACACCTGACAACACAATGATCCGGGACTCTTGTCATCACAATGCTCCAAGACCCCTGTAATCACAATGCTCCATGACCCCTGTCATCACAATACTCCATGAACATTTTCAGCCCAATGCTCCATGACCCTTGTCATCACAATGATCCATGCCCATGTTATCCCAATGTTCCATGACCCATGTATTCACAATGCTCCATGACGCTTGTCATCACAGTGCTCCATGACACCTGTCATCTCAATGCTCCATGCCTTTGTCAGCAAAATGCTACATGACCTTGTCATTACAATGCTCTATGCACTTGTCATCACAATACTCCATTTCCATTGTCATCACAATCCTCCATGAACTTTGGGATCACATTGCTTCATGCCCTTGTCATCACAATGCTCCATGCTCCTTGAAATCAAAATGATCCATGACCTCTGTCATCACAATGCTCCAAACCCTTGTGATCACAATGTTCCATAACACTTGTCCTCACAACGCTCCATGATGCCAGTCATCACAATAATCCATGCCCTTTTCATCACAATGCTCCATGACCTTTGTCATCACAATTCTCAATACACTTGTCATCACAATGCTCCCTGACACTTGTCGTCAGAATGCTCCTTGAACCCTGTCACGAAAAGGCTCCATGCCTTTTTCATCACAAAGCCCCATGCCCTTTTCATCCCAATGCTCCATGCCATTGTCATAAAAATACTCCACAAGCTTGTCATCAGAATGCTCCATGACCCTTGTCATCACAATTCTCCATGCACTTGTCAGCACAATGCTCCCTGACACTTGTCATCACAATGCTCCAAGCCATTGTCATCACAATGCTCCATTACCTTTGTGATCAGAATCCTCAATGGAAGTTTGCATCACAATGCTCCATGCCATTGTCATCACAATGGGCCATTACATATGTCATCACAATGCTCCCTGACACCTCTCTTTACAATACTGCATTACCTGGTCATCACAATGCTCCCTGCCGTTCTCATCACAATGCACCACACACTTGTCATCAAAATGCTCCATGACCTTTGTCATCACAAAGCTCCATGACCCTTGGCATCACAATGCTCCATGTCATTGTCATCACAATGCTCCATGAACCCTCTCATCACATTGCTCCATGCCCTTGTCATCACAAAGCTCCATGGCACTTGTCATCACAATGCTCGATGCCCTTCTCATCACAATGCTCCATGCCCTTGTCATTACAATCCTCCATGACCCATGTATCACAGTGTACCGTGCCCTTGTCATCACAATGCGCCATGCCCACTCTCATCACAATAATCCATGAAATATTTCAGACCAATGCTCAATGCACTTCTCATCACAATGCTCCATTACCTCTGTCATAACAAGCTCCATGACCCCTGCCATCACAATGTTCCACGGCCTTGTCATCACAAGGCTCCAGGACCCTTGTCAGCACAATGCTCCAAGACCCATGTAATCACAATGCTCCATGCCCTTGTCATCACAAAGCTCCATGACGCATGTCATCACAATGGTCCATGGCCTTCGCCTCACAATGCTCCATGCCCTTGTCATCACAATGCTGCAAGACCCCTGTAATCACAATGCTCCATGCCCCTTTTCATAAGAATGCTCCATTAGACTTGTCATCACAAGTCTCCATGGTCATCTCATCACAATGCTCCAAGACCTTGTCATCACCATGCTCCATTCCCTTGTCATCACAATGCTCCATGACCCCTGTCATCACAATACTCCATGAACAGTTTCAGCCCAATGCTCCATGACCCTTGTCATCACAATGATCCATGCCCATGTTATCCCAATGTTCCATGACCCATGTATTCACAATGCTCCATGACGCTTGTCATCACAGTGCTCCATGACACCTGTCATCACAATGCTCCATGCCTTTGTCAGCAAAATGCTACATGACCTTGTCATTACAATGCTCTATGCACTTGTCATCACAATACTCCATTTCCATTGTCATCACAATCCTCCATGAACTTTGGGATCACATTGCTTCATGCCCTTGTCATCACAATGCTCCATGCTCCTTGAAATCAAAATGATCCATGACCTCTCTCATCACAATGCTCCAAACCCTTGTGATCACAATGTTCCATAACACTTGTCCTCACAACGCTCCATGATGCCTGTCATCACAATAATCCATGCCCTTTTCATCATAATGCTCCATGACCTTTGTCATCACAATTCTCAATACACTTGTCATCACAATGCTCCCTGACACTTGTCGTCAGAATGCTCCTTGAACCCTGTCACGAAAAGGCTCCATGCCTTTTTCATCACAAAGCCCCATGCCCTTTTCATCCCAATGCTCCATGCCATTGTCATCAAAATACTCCACAAGCTTGTCATCAGAATGCTCCATGACCCTTGTCATCACAATTCTCCATGCACTTGTCAGCACAATGCTCCCTGACACTTGTCATCACAATGCTCCAAGCCATTGTCATCACAATGCTCCATTACCTTTGTGATCAGAATCCTCAATGGAAGTTTGCATCACAATGCTCCATGCCATTGTCATCACAATGGGCCATTACATATGTCATCACAATGCTCCCTGACACCTCCCTTTACAATACTGCATTACCTGGTCATCACAATGCTCCCTGCCGTTCTCATCACAATGCACCACACACTTGTCATCAAAATGCTCCATGACCTTTGTCATCACAAAACTCCATGACCCTTGGCATCACAATGCTCCATGTCATTGTCATCACAATGCTCCATGAACCCTCTCATCACATTGCTCCATGCCCTTGTCATCACAAAGCTCCATGACACTTGTCATCACAATGCTCGATGCCCTTCTCATCACATTGCTCCATGCCCTTTTCATTACAATCCTCCATGACCCATGTATCACAGTGTACCGTGCCCTTGTCATCACAATGCGCCACGCCCACTCTCATCACAATAATCCATGAAATATTTCAGACCAATGCTCAATGCACTTCTCATCACAATGCTCCATTACCTCTGTCATAACAAGCTCAATGACACCTGCCATCACAATGGTGAACGGACTTTTCATCACAAGGCTCCAGCACACTTGTCAGCACAATGCTCCAAGACCCATGTAATCACAATGCTCCATGCCCTTGTCATCACAAAGCTCCATGACGCATGTCATCAGAATGTTCCATGGCCTTCACCTCACAATGCTCCATGCCCTTGTCATCACAATGCTTCAAGACCCCCGTAATCACAATGCTCCATGCCCCTTTTCATAAGAATGCTCCATTAGACTTGTCATCACAAGTCTCCATGGTCATCTCATCACAATGCTCCAAGACCTTGTCATCAACATGCTCCATTCCCTTGTCATCACAATGCTCCATGACCCCTGTCATCACAATACTCCATGCACATTTTCAGCCCAATGCTCCATGACCCTTTTCATCACAATGATCCATGCCCTTGTCATCACAATGCTCCATGCACTTGTCAGCACAATGCTCCCTGATCCTTGTCATCACAATGCTCCAAACCATTGTCACCACAATGCTCCATTACCTTTGTCATCAGAATCCTCCATGACACTTGGCATCACAATGCTCCATGCCATTGTCATCACAATGCTCCATGACCCCTGTCATCACAATGCTCCGTGACTACAGTCATCACAATGCTTCATAACGTTTGTCATCACAACAATCCATGCCCGCGTCATCACAAGGCTCTGTGACCTTTGTAACCACAATGCTCCATGAACTTTTCATCACAATGCTCCGTGACCCTTGTCATCACAATGCTCCATGCCTTTGTCACAACAATGCTCCATGACCCTTGTCATCAAATTGTGCCATGCGCTTTTCACCACAATGATCCACAACCTTGTCATCGCTATGCTCCATAAACCTTGTAATCACAATGCTCCATGCACTTCTCATCCAAATACTCTCTCACATGAGATATCACAATGTTCCATCACTAGTCATCACAATCCTCCCTCACCCCTGTTATCACAATGTTCCATGACCCCTGTCATCACAATGCTACATCCCCTTATCAGCACAATGTTCCATGACCCCTGACATCACAATGTTCCATAACCCTTGTCATCAAAATGCTCCATGACCCTTTTCATCCCAAAGCTCCATGACCCCTGGCATCACAATGTTCTATAACCCCTGGCATCAAAATGTTCCATTACACTTTTCATCAAATTGCTGCATGACCCTGTCATCAAAATGCTCCCTGCCCTTCTCATCACAATGCACAACACACTTGTCATCAAAATGCTCCATGACCTTTGTCATCACAAAGCTCCATGACCCTTGGCATCACAATGCTCCATGTCATTGTCATCACAATGCTCCATGAACCCTCTCATCACATTGCTCCATGTCCTTGTCATCACAAAGCTCCATGACACTTGTCATCACAATGCTCGATGCCATTCTCATCACAATGCTCCATGACCTTGTCATTACAATCCTCCATGACCCATGTATCACAGTGTATCGTGCCCTTGTCATGACAAACCGCCATGCCCACTCTCATCACAGTAATCCATGAAACATTTCAGATCAATGCTCAATGCCCTTCTCATCACAATGCTCCGTTACCTCTGTCGTAACAATGCTCCATGACACCTGCCATCATAATATTCCACGGCCTTGTCATCACAAGGCTCCATGACCCTTGTCATCACAATGCTCCAAGATCCATGTAATCACAATGCTCCATGCCCTTGTCATCACAAAGCTCCATGACGCATGTCATCAGAATGTTCCATGGTCTTCTCCTCACAATGCTCCATGCCCTTGTCATCACAATGCTCGAAGACTCCAGTAATCACAATGTTCCATTCCCTTTTTCATCAGAATGCTCCATTAGATTTGTCATCACAAGTCTCCATGGTCATCTCCTCACAATGCTCCAAGACCTTGTCATCACCATGCTCCATTCCCTTGTCATCACAATGCTCCATGACCCCTGTCATCACAATACTCCATGAACATTTTCAGCCCAATTCTCTATGACCTTCTCATCACAATGCTCCATGACCAATATCATCACAATGCTCCATGACCACTGTCATCACAACACTCCATGACACCTGACAACACAATGATCCGGGACTCTTGTCATCACAATGCTCCAAGACCCCTGTAATCGCAATGCTCCATGTCCCCTGTCATCACAATACTCCATGAACATTTTCAGCCCAATGCTCCATGACCCTTGTCATCACAATGATCCATGCCCAAGTTATCCCAATGTTCCATGACCCATGTATTCACAATGCTCCATGACGCATGTCATCACAGTGCTCCATGACACCTGTCATCACAATGCTCCATGCCTTTGTCAGCAAAATGCTACATGACCTTTTCATTACAATGCTCTATGCACTTGTCATCACAATACTCCATTTCCATTGTCATCACAATCCTCCATGAACTTTTGGATCACATTGCTTCATGCCCTTGTCATCACAATGCTCCATGCTCCTTGAAATCAAAATGATCCATGACCTCTGTCATCACAATGCTCCAAACCCTTGTGATCACAATGTTCCATAACACTTGTCCTCACAACGCTCCATGATGCCTGTCATCACAATAATCCATGCCCTTTTCATCACAATGCTCCATGACCTTTGTCATCACAATTCTCAATACACTTGTCATCACAATGCTCCCTGACACTTGTCGTCAGAATGCTCCTTGAACCCTGTCACGAAAAGGCTCCATGCCTTTTTCATCACAAAGCCCCATGCCCTTTTCATCCCAATGCTCCATGCCATTGTCATCAAAATACTCCACAAGCTTGTCATCAGAATGCTCCATGACCCTTGTCATCACAATTCTCCATGCACTTGTCAGCACAATGCTCCCTGACACTTGTCATCACAATGCTCCAAGCCATTGTCATCACAATGCTCCATTACCTTTGTGATCAGAATCCTCAATGGAAGTTTGCATCACAATGCTCCATGCCATTGTCATCACAATGGGCCATTACATATGTCATCACAATGCTCCCTGACACCTCCCTTTACAATACTGCATTACCTGGTCATCACAATGCTCCCTGCCATTCTCATCACAATGCACCACACACTTGTCATCAAAATGCTCCATGACCTTTGTCATCACAAAGCTCCATGACCCTTGGCATCACAATGCTCCATGTCATTGTCATCACAATGCTCCATGAACCCTCTCATCACATTGCTCCATGCCCTTGTCATCACAAAGCTCCATGGCACTTGTCATCACAATGCTCGATGCCCTTCTCATCACAATGCTCCATGCCCTTGTCATTACAATCCTCCATGACCCATGTATCACAGTGTACCGTGCCCTTGTCATCACAATGCGCCATGCCCACTCTCATCACAATAATCCATGAAATATTTCAGACCAATGCTCAATGCACTTCTCATCACAATGCTCCATTACCTCTGTCATAACAAGCTCCATGACCCCTGCCATCACAATGGTGAACGGACTTTTCATCACAAGGCTCCAGGACCCTTGTCAGCACAATGCTCCAAGACCCATGTAATCACAATGCTCCATGCCCTTGTCATCACAAAGCTCCATGACGCATGTCATCACATGTTCCATGGCCTTCGCCTCACAATGCTCCATGCCCTTGTCATCACAATGCTTCAAGACCCCCGTAATCACAATGCTCCATGCCCCTTTTCATAAGAATGCTCCATTAGACTTGTCATCACAAGTCTCCATGGTCATCTCATCACAATGCTCCAAGACCTTGGCATCAACATGCTCCATTCCCTTGTCATCACAATGCTCCATGACCCCTGTCATCACAATACTCCATGCACATTTTTAGCCCAATGCTCCATGACCCTTGTCATCACAATGATCCATGCCCTTGTCATCACAATGCTCCATGCACTTGTCAGCACAATGCTCCCTGATCCTTGTCATCACAATGCTCCAAACCATTGTCACCACAATGCTCCATTACCTTTGTCATCAGAATCCTCCATGACACTTGGCATCACAATGCTCCATGCCATTGTCATCACAATGCTCCATGACCCCTGTCATCACAATGCTCCGTGACTACAGTCATCACAATGCTTCATAACGTTTGTCATCACAACAATCCATGCCCGCGTCATCACAAGGCTCTGTGACCTTTGTAACCACAATGCTCCATGAACTTTTCATCACAATGCTCCGTGACCCTTGTCATCACAATGCTCCATGCCTTTGTCAGAACAATGCTCCATGACCCTTGTCATCAAATTGTGCCATGCGCTTTTCACCACAATGATCCACAACCTTGTCATCGCTATGCTCCATAAACCTTGTAATCACAATGCTCCATGCACTTCTCATCCAAATACTCTCTCACATGAGATATCACAATGTTCCATCACTAGTCATCACAATCCTCCCTCACCCCTGTTATGACAATGTTCCATGACCCCTGTCATCACAATGCTACATCCCCTTATCAGCACAATGTTCCATGATCCCTGACATCACAATGTTCCATAACCCTTGTCATCAAAATGCTCCATGACCCTTTTCATCCCAAAGCTCCATGACCCCTGGCATCACAATGTTCCATTACACTTTTCATCAAATTGCTGCATGACCCTGTCCTCAAAATGCTCCCTGCCCTTCTCATCACAATGCACCACACACTTGTCATCAAAATGCTCCATGATCTTTGTCATCACAAAGCTCCATGACCCTTGGCATCACAATGCTCCATGTCATTGTCATCACAATGCTCCATGAACCCTCTCATCACATTGCTCCATGTCCTTGTCATTACAAAGCTCCATGACACTTGTCATCACAATGCTCGATGCCATTCTCATCACAATGCTCCATGACCTTGTCATTACAAGCCTCCATGACCCATGTATCACAGTGTACCGTGCCCTTGTCATGACAAACCGCCATGCCCACTCTCATCACAATAATCCATGAAACATTTCAGATCAATGCTCAATGCCCTTCTCATCACAATGCTCCGTTACCTCTGTCGTAACAATGCTCCATGACACCTGCCATCATAATATTCCACGGCCTTGTCATCACAAGGCTCCATGACCCTTGTCATCACAATGCTCCAAGACCCATGTAATCACAATGCTCCATGCCCTTGTCATCACAAAGCTCCATGACGCATGTCATCAGAATGTTCCATGGTCTTCTCCTCACAATGCTCCATGCCCTTGTCATCACAATGCTCGAAGACTCCAGTAATCACAATGTTCCATTCCCTTTTTCATCAGAATGCTCCATTAGATTTGTCATCACAAGTCTCCATGGTCATCTCCTCACAATGCTCCAAGACCTTGTCATCACCATGCTCCATTCCCTTGTCATCACAATGCTCCATGACCCCTGTCATCACAATACTCCATGAACATTTTCAGCCCAATTCTCTATGACCTTCTCATCACAATGCTCCATGACCAATATCATCACAATGCTCCATGACCACTGTCATCACAACACTCCATGACACCTGACAACACAATGATCCGGGACTCTTGTCATCACAATGCTCCAAGACCCCTGTAATCGCAATGCTCCATGTCCCCTGTCATCACAATACTCCATGAACATTTTCAGCCCAATGCTCCATGACCCTTGTCATCACAATGATCCATGCCCAAGTTATCCCAATGTTCCATGACCCATGTATTCACAATGCTCCATGACGCATGTCATCACAGTGCTCCATGACACCTGTCATCACAATGCTCCATGCCTTTGTCAGCAAAATGCTACATGACCTTGTCATTACAATGCTCTATGCACTTGTCATCACAATACTCCATTTCCATTGTCATCACAATCCTCCATGAACTTTGGGATCACATTGCTTCATGCCCTTGTCATCACAATGCTCCATGCTCCTTGAAATCAAAATGATCCATGACCTCTGTCATCACAATGCTCCAAACCCTTGTGATCACAATGTTCCATAACACTTGTCCTCACAACGCTCCATGATGCCTGTCATCACAATAATCCATGCCCTTTTCATCACAATGCTCCATGACCTTTGTCATCACAATTCTCAATACACTTGTCATCACAATGCTCCCTGACACTTGTCGTCAGAATGCTCCTTGAACCCTGTCACGAAAAGGCTCCATGCCTTTTTCATCACAAAGCCCCATGCTCTTTTCATCCCAATGCTCCATGCCATTGTCATCAAAATACTCCACAAGCTTGTCATCAGAATGCTCCATGACCCTTGTCATCACAATTCTCCATGCACTTGTCAGCACAATGCTCCCTGACACTTGTCATCACAATGCTCCAAGCCATTGTCATCACAATGCTCCATTACCTTTGTGATCAGAATCCTCAATGGAAGTTTGCATCACAATGCTCCATGCCATTGTCATCACAATGGGCCATTACATATGTCATCACAATGCTCCCTGACACCTCCCTTTACAATACTGCATTACCTGGTCATCACAATGCTCCCTGCCATTCTCATCACAATGCACCACACACTTGTCATCAAAATGCTCCATGACCTTTGTCATCACAAAGCTCCATGACCCTTGGCATCACAATGCTCCATGTCATTGTCATCACAATGCTCCATGAACCCTCTCATCACATTGCTCCATGCCCTTGTCATCACAAAGCTCCATGGCACTTGTCATCACAATGCTCGATGCCCTTCTCATCACAATGCTCCATGCCCTTGTCATTACAATCCTCCATGACCCATGTATCACAGTGTACCGTGCCCTTGTCATCACAATGCGCCATGCCCACTCTCATCACAATAATCCATGAAATATTTCAGACCAATGCTCAATGCACTTCTCATCACAATGCTCCATTACCTCTGTCATAACAAGCTCCATGACCCCTGCCATCACAATGTTCCACGGCCTTGTCATCACAAGGCTCCAGGACCCTTGTCAGCACAATGCTCCAAGACCCATGTAATCACAATGCTCCATGCCCTTGTCATCACAAAGCTCCATGACGCATGTCATCACAATGTTCCATGGCCTTCGCCTCACAATGCTCCATGCCCTTGTCATCACAATGCTTCAAGACCCCCGTAATCACAATGCTCCATGCCCCTTTTCATAAGAATGCTCCATTAGACTTGTCATCACAAGTCTCCATGTTCATCTCATCACAATGTTCCAAGACCTTGTCATCAACATGCTCCATTCCCTTGTCATCACAATGCTCCATGACCCCTGTCATCACAATACTCCATGCACATTTTTAGCCCAATGCTCCATGACCCTTGTCATCACAATGATCCATGCCCTTGTCATCACAATGCTCCATGCACTTGTCAGCACAATGCTCCCTGATCCTTGTCATCACAATGCTCCAAACCATTGTCACCACAATGCTCCATTACCTTTGTCATCAGAATCCTCCATGACACTTGGAATCACAATGCTCCATGCCATTTTCATCACAATGCTCCATGACCCCTGTCATCACAATGCTCCGTGACTACAGTCATCACAATGCTTCATAACGTTTGTCATCACAACAATCCATGCCCGCGTCATCACAAGGCTCTGTGACCTTTGTAACCACAATGCTCCATGAACTTTTCATCACAATGCTCCGTGACCCTTGTCATCACAATGCTCCATGCCTTTGTCAGAACAATGCTCCATGACCCTTGTCATCAAATTGTGCCATGCGCTTTTCACCACAATGATCCACAACCTTGTCATCGCTATGCTCCATAAACCTTGTAATCACAATGCTCCATGCACTTCTCATCCAAATACTCTCTCACATGAGATATCACAATGTTCCATCACTAGTCATCACAATCCTCCCTCACCCCTGTTATCACAATGTTCCATGACCCCTGTCATCACAATGCTACATCCCCTTATCAGCACAATGTTCCATGATCCCTGACATCACAATGTTCCATAACCCTTGTCATCAAAATGCTCCATGACCCTTTTCATCCCAAAGCTCCATGACCCCTGGCATCACAATGTTCTATAAGCCATGGCATCAAAATGTTCCATTACACTTTTCATCAAATTGCTGCATGACCCTGTCCTCAAAATGCTCCCTGCCCTTCTTATCACAATGCACCACACACTTGTCATCAAAATGCTCCATGATCTTTGTCATCACAAAGCTCCATGACCCATGGCATCACAATGCTCCATGTCATTGTCATCACAATGCTCCATGAACCCTCTCATCACATTGCTCCATGTCCTTGTCATCACAAAGCTCCATGACACTTGTCATCACAATGCTCGATGCCATTCTCATCACAATGCTCCATGACCTTGTCATTACAATCCTCCATGACCCATGTATCACAGTGTACCGTGCCCTTGTCATGACAAACCGCCATGCCCACTCTCATCACAGTAATCCATGAAACATTTCAGATCAATGCTCAATGCCCTTCTCATCACAATGCTCCGTTACCTCTGTCGTAACAATGCTCCATGACACCTGCCATCATAATATTCCACGGCCTTGTCATCACAAGGCTCCATGACCCTTGTCATCACAATGCTCCAAGATCCATGTAATCACAATGCTCCATGCCCTTGTCATCACAAAGCTCCATGACGCATGTCATCAGAATGTTCCATGGTCTTCTCCTCACAATGCTCCATGCCCTTGTCATCACAATGCTCGAAGACTCCAGTAATCACAATGTTCCATTCCCTTTTTCATCAGAATGCTCCATTAGATTTGTCATCACAAGTCTCCATGGTCATCTCCTCACAATGCTCCAAGACCTTGTCATCACCATGCTCCATTCCCTTGTCATCACAATGCTCCATGACCCCTGTCATCACAATACTCCATGAACATTTTCAGCCCAATTCTCTATGACCTTCTCATCACAATGCTCCATGACCAATATCATCACAATGCTCCATGACCACTGTCATCACAACACTCCATGACACCTGACAACACAATGATCCGGGACTCTTGTCATCACAATGCTCCAAGACCCCTGTAATCACAATGCTCCATGACCCCTGTCATCACAATACTCCATGAACATTTTCAGCCCAATGCTCCATGACCCTTGTCATCACAATGATCCATGCCCATGTTATCCCAATGTTCCATGACCCATGTATTCACAATGCTCCATGACGTTTGTCATCACAGTGCTCCATGACACCTGTCATCACAATGCTCCATGCCTTTGTCAGCAAAATGCTACATGACCTTGTCATTACAATGCTCTATGCACTTGTCATCACAATACTCCATTTCCATTGTCATCACAATCCTCCATGAACTTTTGGATCACATTGCTTCATGCCCTTGTCATCACAATGCTCCATGCTCCTTGAAATCAAAATGATCCATGACCTCTGTCATCACAATGCTCCAAACCCTTGTGATCACAATGTTCCATAACACTTGTCCTCACAACGCTCCATGATGCCTGTCATCACAATAATCCATGCCCTTTTCATTACAATGCTCCATTACCTTTGTCATCACAATTCTCAATACACTTGTCATCACAATGCTCCCTGACACTTGTCGTCAGAATGCTCCTTGAACCCTGTCACGAAAAGGCTCCATGCCTTTTTCATCACAAAGCCCCATGCCCTTTTCATCCCAATGCTCCATGCCATTGTCATCAAAATACTCCACAAGCTTGTCATCAGAATGCTCCATGACCCTTGTCATCACAATTCTCCATGCACTTGTCAGCACAATGCTCCCTGACACTTGTCATCACAATGCTCCAAGCCATTGTCATCACAATGCTCCATTACCTTTGTGATCAGAATCCTCAATGGAAGTTTGCATCACAATGCTCCATGCCATTGTCATCACAATGGGCCATTACATATGTCATCACAATGCTCCCTGACACCTCCCTTTACAATACTGCATTACCTGGTCATCACAATGCTCCTGCCGTTCTCATCACAATGCACCACACACTTGTCATCAAAATGCTCCATGACCTTTGTCATCACAAAGCTCCATGACCCTTGGCATCACAATGCTCCATGTCATTGTCATCACAATGCTCCATGAACCCTCTCATCACATTGCTCCATGCCCTTGTCATCAGAAAGCTCCATGGCACTTGTCATCACAATGCTCGATGCCCTTCTCATCACAATGCTCCATGCCCTTGTCATTACAATCCTCCATTACGCATGTATCACAGTGTACGGTGCCCTTGTCATCACAATGCGCCATGCCCACTCTCATCACAATAATCCATGAAATATTTCAGACCAATGCTCAATGCACTTCTCATCACAATGCTCCATTACCTCTGTCATAACAAGCTCCATGACCCCTGCCATCACAATGTTCCACGGCCTTGTCATCACAAGGCTCCAGGACCCTTGTCAGCACAATGCTCCAAGACCCATGTAATCACAATGCTCCATGCCCTTGTCATCACAAAGCTCCATGACGCATGTCATCACAATGTTCCATGGGCTTCGCCTCACAATGCTCCATGCCCTTGTCATCACAATGCTTCAAGACCCCCGTAATCACAATGCTCCATGCCCCTTTTCATAAGAATGCTCCATTAGACTTGTCATCACAAGTCTCCATGGTCATCTCATCACAATGCTCCAAGACCTTGTCATCAACATGCTCCATTCCCTTGTCATCACAATGCTCCATGACCCTTGTCATCACAATACTCCATGCACATTTTTAGCCCAATGCTCCATGACCCTTGTCATCACAATGATCCATGCCCTTGTCATCACAATGCTCCATGCACTTGTCAGCACAATGCTCCCTGATCCTTGTCATCACAATGCTCCAAACCATTGTCACCACAATGCTCCATTACCTTTGTCATCAGAATCCTCCATGACACTTGGCATCACAATGCTCCATGCCATTGTCATCACAATACTCCATGACCCCTGTCATCACAATGCTCCGTGACTACAGTCATCACAATGCTTCATAACGTTTGTCATCACAACAATCCATGCCCGCGTCATCACAAGGCTCTGTGACCTTTGTAACCACAATGCTCCATGAACTTTTCATCACAATGCTCCGTGACCCTTGTCATCACAATGCTCCATGCCTTTGTCAGAACAATGCTCCATGACCCTTGTCATCAAATTGTGCCATGCGCTTTTCACCACAATGATCCACAACCTTGTCATCGCTATGCTCCATAAACCTTGTAATCACAATGCTCCATGCACTTCTCATCCAAATACTCTCTCACATGAGATATCACAATGTTCCATCACTAGTCATCACAATCCTCCCTCACCACTGTTATCACAATGTTACATGACCCCTGTCATCACAATGGTACATCCCCTTATCAGCACAATGTTCCATGATCCCTGACATCACAATGTTCCATAACACTTGTCATCAAAATGCTCCATGACCCTTTTCATCCCAAAGCTCCATGACCACTGGCATCACAATGTTCTATAACCCCTGGCATCAAAATGTTCCATTACACTTTTCATCAAACTGCTGCATGACCCTGTCCTCAAAATGCTCCCTGCCCTTCTCATCACAATGCACCACACACTTGTCATCAAAATGCTCCATGACCTTTGTCATCACAAAGCTCCATGACCCTTGGCATCACAATGCTCCATGTCATTGTCATCACAATGCTCCATGAACCCTCTCATCACATTGCTCCATGTCCTTGTCATCACAAAGCTCCATGACACTTGTCATCACAATGCTCGATGCCATTCTCATCACAATGCTCCATGACCTTGTCATTACAATCCTCCATGACCCATGTATCACAGTGTACCGTGCCCTTGTCATGACAAACCGCCATGCCCACTCTCATCACAGTAATCCATGAAACATTTCAGATCAATGCTCAATGCCCTTCTCATCACAATGCTCCGTTACCTCTGTCGTAACAATGCTCCATGACACCTGCCATCATAATATTCCACGGCCTTGTCATCACAAGGCTCCATGACCCTTGTCATCACAATGCTCCAAGATCCATGTAATCACAATGCTCCATGCCCTTGTCATCACAAAGCTCCATGACGCATGTCATCAGAATGTTCCATGTTCTTCTCCTCAAAATGCTCCATGCCCTTGTCATCACAATGCTCGAAGACTCCAGTAATCACAATGTTCCATTCCCTTTTTCATCAGAATGCTCCATTAGATTTGTCATCACAAGTCTCCATGGTCATCTCCTCACAATGCTCCAAGACCTTGTCATCACCATGCTCCATTCCCTTGTCATCACAATGCTCCATGACCCCTGTCATCACAATACTCCATGAACATTTTCAGCCCAATTCTCTATGACCTTCTCATCACAATGCTCCATGACCAATATCATCACAATGCTCCATGACCACTGTCATCACAACACTCCATGACACCTGACAACACAATGATCCGGGACTCTTGTCATCACAATGCTCCAAGACCCCTGTAATCACAATGCTCCATGACCCCTGTCATCACAATACTCCATGAACATTTTCAGCCCAATGCTCCATGACCCTTGTCATCACAATGATCCATGCCCATGTTATCCCAATGTTCCATGACCCATGTATTCACAATGCTCCATGACGCTTGTCATCACAGTGCTCCATGACACCTGTCATCACAATGCTCCATGCCTTTGTCAGCAAAATGCTACATGACCTTGTCATTACAATGCTCTATGCACTTGTCATCACAATACTCCATTTCCATTGTCATCACAATCCTCCATGAACTTTTGGATCACATTGCTTCATGCCCTTGTCATCACAATGCTCCATGCTCCTTGAAATCAAAATGATCCATGACCTCTGTCATCACAATGCTCCAAACCCTTGTGATCACAATGTTCCATAACACTTGTCCTCACAACGCTCCATGATGCCTGTCATCACAATAATCCATGCCCTTTTCATCACAATGCTCCATGACCTTTGTCATCACAATTCTCAATACACTTGTCATCACAATGCTCCCTGACACTTGTCGTCAGAATGCTCCTTGAACCCTGTCACGAAAAGGCTCCATGCCTTTTTCATCACAAAGCCCCATGCCCTTTTCATCCCAATGCTCCATGCCATTGTCATCAAAATACTCCACAAGCTTGTCATCAGAATGCTCCATGACCCTTGTCATCACAATTCTCCATGCACTTGTCAGCACAATGCTCCCTGACACTTGTCATCACAATGCTCCAAGCCATTGTCATCACAATGCTCCATTACCTTTGTGATCAGAATCCTCAATGGAAGTTTGCATCACAATGCTCCATGCCATTGTCATCACAATGGGCCATTACATATGTCATCACAATGCTCCCTGACACCTCCCTTTACAATACTGCATTACCTGGTCATCACAATGCTCCCTGCCGTTCTCATCACAATGCACCACACACTTGTCATCAAAATGCTCCATGACCTTTGTCATCACAAAGCTCCATGACCCTTGGCATCACAATGCTCCATGTCATTGTCATCACAATGCTCCATGAACCCTCTCATCACATTGCTCCATGCCCTTGTCATCAGAAAGCTCCATGGCACTTGTCATCACAATGCTCGATGCCCTTCTCATCACAATGCTCCATGCCCTTGTCATTACAATCCTCCATTACGCATGTATCACAGTGTACGGTGCCCTTGTCATCACAATGCGCCATGCCCACTCTCATCACAATAATCCATGAAATATTTCAGACCAATGCTCAATGCACTTCTCATCACAATGCTCCATTACCTCTGTCATAACAAGCTCCATGACCCCTGCCATCACAATGTTCCACGGCCTTGTCATCACAAGGCTCCAGGACCCTTGTCAGCACAATGCTCCAAGACCCATGTAATCACAATGCTCCATGCCCTTGTCATCACAAAGCTCCATGACGCATGTCATCACAATGTTCCATGGGCTTCGCCTCACAATGCTCCATGCCCTTGTCATCACAATGCTTCAAGACCCCCGTAATCACAATGCTCCATGCCCCTTTTCATAAGAATGCTCCATTAGACTTGTCATCACAAGTCTCCATGGTCATCTCATCACAATGCTCCAAGACCTTGTCATCAACATGCTCCATTCCCTTGTCATCACAATGCTCCATGACCCTTGTCATCACAATACTCCATGCACATTTTTAGCCCAATGCTCCATGACCCTTGTCATCACAATGATCCATGCCCTTGTCATCACAATGCTCCATGCACTTGTCAGCACAATGCTCCCTGATCCTTGTCATCACAATGCTCCAAACCATTGTCACCACAATGCTCCATTACCTTTGTCATCAGAATCCTCCATGACACTTGGCATCACAATGCTCCATGCCATTGTCATCACAATACTCCATGACCCCTGTCATCACAATGCTCCGTGACTACAGTCATCACAATGCTTCATAACGTTTGTCATCACAACAATCCATGCCCGCGTCATCACAAGGCTCTGTGACCTTTGTAACCACAATGCTCCATGAACATTTCATCACAATGCTCCGTGACCCTTGTCATCACAATGCTCCATGCCTTTGTCAGAACAATGCTCCATGACCCTTGTCATCAAATTGTGCCATGCGCTTTTCACCACAATGATCCACAACCTTGTCATCGCTATGCTCCATAAACCTTGTAATCACAATGCTCCATGCACTTCTCATCCAAATACTCTCTCACATGAGATATCACAATGTTCCATCACTAGTCATCACAATCCTCCCTCACCACTGTTATCACAATGTTACATGACCCCTGTCATCACAATGCTACATCCCCTTATCAGCACAATGTTCCATGATCCCTGACATCACAATGTTCCATAACACTTGTCATCAAAATGCTCCATGACCCTTTTCATCCCAAAGCTCCATGACCACTGGCATCACAATGTTCTATAACCCCTGGCATCAAAATGTTCCATTACACTTTTCATCAAATTGCTGCATGACCCTGTCCTCAAAATGCTCCCTGCCCTTCTCATCACAATGCACCACACACTTGTCATCAAAATGCTCCATGACCTTTGTCATCACAAAGCTCCATGACCCTTGGCATCACAATGCTCCATGTCATTGTCATCACAATGCTCCATGAACCCTCTCATCACATTGCTCCATGTCCTTGTCATCACAAAGCTCCATGACACTTGTCATCACAATGCTCGATGCCATTCTCATCACAATGCTCCATGACCTTGTCATTACAATCCTCCATGACCCATGTATCACAGTGTACCGTGCCCTTGTCATGACAAACCGCCATGCCCACTCTCATCACAGTAATCCATGAAACATTTCAGATCAATGCTCAATGCCCTTCTCATCACAATGCTCCGTTACCTCTGTCGTAACAATGCTCCATGACACCTGCCATCATAATATTCCACGGCCTTGTCATCACAAGGCTCCATGACCCTTGTCATCACAATGCTCCAAGATCCATGTAATCACAATGCTCCATGCCCTTGTCATCACAAAGCTCCATGACGCATGTCATCAGAATGTTCCATGTTCTTCTCCTCAAAATGCTCCATGCCCTTGTCATCACAATGCTCGAAGACTCCAGTAATCACAATGTTCCATTCCCTTTTTCATCAGAATGCTCCATTAGATTTGTCATCACAAGTCTCCATGGTCATCTCCTCACAATGCTCCAAGACCTTGTCATCACCATGCTCCATTCCCTTGTCATCACAATGCTCCATGACCCCTGTCATCACAATACTCCATGAACATTTTCAGCCCAATTCTCTATGACCTTCTCATCACAATGCTCCATGACCAATATCATCACAATGCTCCATGACCACTGTCATCACAACACTCCATGACACCTGACAACACAATGATCCGGGACTCTTGTCATCACAATGCTCCAAGACCCCTGTAATCACAATGCTCCATGACCCCTGTCATCACAATACTCCATGAACATTTTCAGCCCAATGCTCCATGACCCTTGTCATCACAATGATCCATGCCCATGTTATCCCAATGTTCCATGACCCATGTATTCACAATGCTCCATGACGCTTGTCATCACAGTGCTCCATGACACCTGTCATCTCAATGCTCCATGCCTTTGTCAGTAAAATGCTACATGACCTTGTCATTACAATGCTCTATGCACTTGTCATCACAATACTCCATTTCCATTGTCATCACAATCCTCCATGAACTTTGGGATCACATTGCTTCATGCCCTTGTCATCACAATGCTCCATGCTCCTTGAAATCAAAATGATCCATGACCTCTGTCATCACAATGCTCCAAACCCTTGTGATCACAATGTTCCATAACACTTGTCCTCACAACGCTCCATGATGCCTGTCATCACAATAATCCATGCCCTTTTCATCACAATGCTCCATGACCTTTGTCATCACAATTCTCAATACACTTGTCATCACAATGCTCCCTGACACTTGTCGTCAGAATGCTCCTTGAACCCTGTCACGAAAAGGCTCCATGCCTTTTTCATCACAAAGCCCCATGCCCTTTTCATCCCAATGCTCCATGCCATTGTCATCAAAATACTCCACAAGCTTGTCATCAGAATGCTCCATGACCCTTGTCATCACAATTCTCCATGCACTTGTCAGCACAATGCTCCCTGATACTTGTCATCACAATGCTCCAAGCCATTGTCATCACAATGCTCCATTACCTTTGTGATCAGAATCCTCAATGGAAGTTTGCATCACAATGCTCCATGCCATTGTCATCACAATGGGCCATTACATATGTCATCACAATGCTCCCTGACACCTCTCTTTACAATACTGCATTACCTGGTCATCACAATGCTCCCTGCCGTTCTCATCACAATGCACCACACCCTTGTCATCAAAATGCTCCATGACCTTTGTCATCACAAAGCTCCATGACCCTTGGCATCACAATGCTCCATGTCATTGTCATCACAATGCTCCATGAACACTCTCATCACATTGCTCCATGCCCTTGTCATCACAAAGCTCCATGGCATTGTCATCACAATGCTCGATGCCCTTCTCATCACAATGCTCCATGCCCTTTTCATTACAATCCTCCATGACCCATGTATCACAGTGTACCGTGCCCTTCTCATCACAATGCGCCATGCCCACTCTCATCACAATAATCCATGAAATATTTCAGACCAATGCTCAATGCACTTCTCATCACAATGCTCCATTTCCTCTGTCATAACAAGCTCCATGACACCTGCCATCACAATGTTGAACGGCCTTGTCATCACAAGGCTCCAGCACCCTTGTCAGCACAATGCTCCAAGACCCATGTAATCACAATGCTCCATGCCCTTGTCATCACAAAGCTCCATGACGCATGTCATCAGAATGTTCCATGGCCTTCGCCTCACAATGCTCCATGCCCTTGTCATCACAATGCTTCAAGACCCCCGTAATCACAATGCTCCATGCCCCTTTTCATAAGAATGCTCTATTAGACTTGTCATCACAAGTCTCCATGGTCATCTCATCACAATGCTCCAAGACCTTGTCATCAACATGCTGCATTCCCTTGTCATCACAATGCTCCATGACCCCTGTCATCACAATACTCCATGCACATTTTCAGCCCAATGCTCCATGACCCTTTTCATCACAAAGATCCTTGCCCTTGTCATCACAATGCTCCATGCACTTGTCAGCACAATGCTCCCTGATCCTTGTCATCACAATGCTCCAAACCATTGTCACCACAATGCTCCATTACCTTTGTCATCAGAATCCTCCATGACACTTGGCATCACAATGCTCCATGCCATTGTCATCACAATGCTCCATGACCCCTGTCATCACAATGCTCCATGACTACAGTCATCACAATGTTTCATAACGTTTGTCATCACAACAATCCATGCCCGCGTCCTCACAAGGCTCTGTGACCTTTGTAACCACAATGCTCCATGAACTTTTCATCACAATGCTCCGTGACCCTTGTCATCACAATGCTCCATGCCTTTGTCAGAACAATGCTCCATGACCCTTGTCTTCAAATTGTGCCATGCGCTTTTCACCACAATGATCCACAACCTTGTCATCGCTATGCTCCATAAACCTTGTAATCACAATGCTCCATGCACTTCTCATCCAAATACTCTCTCACATGAGATATCACAATGTTCCATCACTAGTCATCACAATCCTCCCTCACCCCTGTTATCACAATGTTCCATGACCCCTGTCATCACAATGCTACATCCCCTTATCAGCACAATGTTCCATGACCCCTGACATCACAATGTTCCATAACCCTTGTCATCAAAATGCTCCATGACCCTTTTCATCCCAAAGCTCCATGACCCCTGGCATCACAATGTTCTATAACCCCTGGCATCAAAATGTTCCATTACACTTTTCATCAAATTGCTGCATGACCCTGTCATCAAAATGCTCCCTGCCCTTCTCATCACAATGCACCACACACTTGTCATCAAAATGCTCCATGACCTTTGTCATCACAAAGCTCCATGACCCTTGGCATCACAATGCTCCATGTCATTGTCATCACAATGCTCCATGAACCCTCTCATCACATTGCTCCATGTCCTTGTCATCACAAAGCTCCATGACACTTGTCATCACAATGCTCGATGCCCTTCTCATCACAATGCTCCATGACCTTGTCATTACAATCCTCCATGACCCATGTATCACAGTGTACCGTGCCCTTGTCATGACAAACCGCCATGCCCACTCTCATCACAGTAATCCATGAAACATTTCAGATCAATGCTCAATGCCCTTCTCATCACAATGCTCCGTTACCTCTGTCGTAACAATGCTCCATGACACCTGCCATCATAATATTCCACGGCCTTGTCATCACAAGGCTCCATGACCCTTGTCATCACAATGCTCCAAGATCCATGTAATCACAATGCTCCATGCCCTTGTCATCACAAAGCTCCATGACGCATGTCATCAGAATGTTCCATGGTCTTCTCCTCACAATGCTCCATGCCCTTGTCATCACAATGCTCGAAGACTCCAGTAATCACAATGTTCCATTCCCTTTTTCATCAGAATGCTCCATTAGATTTGTCATCACAAGTCTCCATGGTCATCTCCTCACAATGCTCCAAGACCTTGTCATCACCATGCTCCATTCCCTTGTCATCACAATGCTCCATGACTCCTGTCATCACAATACTCCATGAACATTTTCAGCCCAATTCTCTATGACCTTCTCATCACAATGCTCCATGACCAATATCATCACAATGCTCCATGACCACTGTCATCACAACACTCCATGACACCTGACAACACAATGATCCGGGACTCTTGTCATCACAATGCTCCAAGACCCCTGTAATCACAATGCTCCATGATCCTTGTCATCACAATGATCCATGCCCATGTTATCCCTATGTTCCATGACCCATGTATTCACAATGCTCCATGATGCATGTCATCACAGTGCTCCATGACACCTGTCATCACAATGCTCCATGCCTTTGTCAGCAAAATGCTACATGACCTTGTCATTACAATGCTCTATGCACTTGTCATCACAATACTCCATTTCCATTGTCATCACAATCCTCCATGAACTTTTGGATCACATTGCTTCATGCCCTTGTCATCACAATGCTCCATGCTCCTTGAAATCAAAATGATCCATGACCTCTGTCATCACAATGCTCCAAACCCTTGTGATCACAATGTTCCATAACACTTGTCCTCACAACGCTCCATGATGCCTGTCATCACAATAATCCATGCCCTTTTCATCACAATGTTCCATGACCTTTGTCATCACAATTCTCAATACACTTGTCATCACAATGCTCCCTGACACTTGTCGTCAGAATGCTCCTTGAACCCTGTCACGAAAAGGCTCCATGCCTTTTTCATCACAAAGCACCATGCCCTTTTCATCCCAATGCTCCATGCCATTGTCATCAAAATACTCCACAAGCTTGTCATCAGAATGCTCCATGACCCTTGTCATCACAATTCTCCATGCACTTGTCAGCACAATGCTCCCTGACACTTGTCATCACAATGCTCCAAGCCATTGTCATCACAATGCTCCATTACCTTTGTGATCAGAATCCTCAATGGAAGTTTGCATCAGAATGCTCCATGCCATTGTCATCACAATGGGCCATTACATATGTCATCACAATGCTCCCTGACAACTCTCTTTACAATACTGCATTACCTGGTCATCACAATGCTCCCTGCCGTTCTCATCACAATGCACCAAACACTTGTCATCAAAATGCTCCATGACCTTTGTCATCACAAAGCTCCATGACCCTTGGCATCACAATGCTCCATGTCATTGTCATCACAATGCTCCATGAACCCTCTCATCACATTGCTCCATGCCCTTGTCATCACAAAGCTCCATGGCATTGTCATCACAATGCTCGATGCCATTCTCATCACAATGCTCCATGCCCTTGTCATCACAAGGCTCCAGGACCCTTGTCAGCACAATGCTCCAAGACCCATTTAATCACAATGCTCCATGCCCTTGTCATCACAAAGCTCCATGACGCATGTCATCACAATGTTCCATGGCCTTCGCCTCACAATGCTCCATGCCCTTGTCATCACAATGCTTCAAGACCCCCGTAATCACTATGCTCCATGCCCCTTTTCATAAGAATGCTCCATTAGACTTGTCATCACAAGTCTCCATGGTCATCTCATCACAATGCTCCAAGACCTTGTCATCAACATGCTCCATTCCCTTGTCATCACAATGCTCCATGACCCCTGTCATCACAATACTCCATGCACATTTTTAGCCCAATGCTCCATGACCCTTGTCATCACAATGATCCATGCCCTTGTCATCACAATGCTCCATGCACTTGTCAGCACAATGCTCCCTGATCCTTGTCATCACAATGCTCCAAACCATTGTCACCACAATGCTCCATTACCTTTGTCATCAGAATCCTCCATGACACTTGGCATCACAATGCTCCATGCCATTGTCATCACAATGCTCCATGACCCCTGTCATCACAATGCTCCGTGACTACAGTCATCACAATGCTTCATAACGTTTGTCATCACAACAATCCATGCCCACGTCATCACAAGGCTCTGTGACCTTTGTAACCACAATGCTCCATGAACTTTTCATCACAATGCTCCGTGACCCTTGTCATCACAATGCTCCATGCCTTTGTCAGAACAATGCTCCATGACCCTTGTCATCAAATTGTGCCATGCGCTTTTCACCACAATGATCCACAACCTTGTCATCGCTATGCTCCATAAACCTTGTAATCACAATGCTCCATGCACTTCTCATCCAAATACTCTCTCACATGAGATATCACAATGTTCCATCACTAGTCATCACAATCCTCCCTCACCCCTGTTATCACAATGTTCCATGACCCCTGTCATCACAATGCTACATCCCCTTATCAGCACAATGTTCCATGACCCCTGACATCACAATATTCCATAACCCTTGTCATCAAAATGCTCCATGACCCTTTTCATCCCAAAGCTCCATGACCCCTGGCATCAAAATGTTCCATTACACTTTTCATCAAATTGCTGCATGACCCTGTCATCAAAATGCTCCCTGCCCTTCTCATCACAATGCACCACACACTTGTCATCAAAATGCTCCATGACCTTTGTCATCACAAAGCTCCATGACCCTTGGCATCACAATGCTCCATGTCATTGTCATCACAATGCTCCATGAACCCTCTCATCACATTGCTCCATGTCCTTGTCATCACAAAACTCCATGACACTTGTCATCACAATGCTCGATGCCCTTCTCATCACAATGCTCCATGACCTTGTCATTACAATCCTCCATGACCCATGTATCACAGTGTACCGTGCCCTTGTCATGACAAACCGCCATGCCCACTCTCATCACAGTAATCCATGAAACATTTCAGATCAATGCTCAATGCCCTTCTCATCACAATGCTCCGTTACCTCTGTCGTAACAATGCTCCATGACACCTGCCATCATAATATTCCACGGCCTTGTCATCACAAGGCTCCATGACCCTTGTCATCACAATGCTCCAAGATCCATGTAATCACAATGCTCCATGCCCTTGTCATCACAAAGCTCCATGACGCATGTCATCAGAATGTTCCATGGTCTTCTCCTCACAATGCTCCATGCCCTTGTCATCACAATGCTCGAAGACTCCAGTAATCACAATGTTCCATTCCCTTTTTCATCAGAATGCTCCATTAGATTTGTCATCACAAGTCTCCATGGTCATCTCCTCACAATGCTCCAAGACCTTGTCATCACCATGCTCCATTCCCTTGTCATCACAATGCTCCATGACCCCTGTCATCACAATACTCCATGAACATTTTCAGCCCAATTCTCTATGACCTTCTCATCACAATGCTCCATGACCAATATCATCACAATGCTCCATGACCACTGTCATCACAACACTCCATGACACCTGACAACACAATGATCCGGGACTCTTGTCATCACAATGCTCCAAGACCCCTGTAATCACAATGCTCCATGACCCCTGTCATCACAATACTCCATGAACATTTTCAGCCCAATGCTCCATGACCCTTGTCATCACAATGATCCATGCCCATGTTATCCCAATGTTCCATGACCCATGTATTCACAATGCTCCATGACGCATGTCATCACAGTGCTCCATGACACCTGTCATCACAATGCTCCATGCCTTTGTCAGCAAAATGCTACATGACCTTGTCATTACAATGCTCTATGCACTTGTCATCACAATACTCCATTTCCATTGTCATCACAATCCTCCATGAACTTTTGGATCACATTGCTTCATGCCCTTGTCATCACAATGCTCCATGCTCCTTGAAATCAAAATGATCCATCACCTCTGTCATCACAATGCTCCAAACCCTTGTGATCACAATGTTCCATAACACTTGTCCTCACAACGCTCCATGATGCCTGTCATCACAATAATCCATGCCCTTTTCATCACAATGCTCCATGACCTTTGTCATCACAATTCTCAATACACTTGTCATCACAATGCTCCCTGACACTTGTCGTCAGAATGCTCCTTGAACCCTGTCACGAAAAGGCTCCATGCCTTTTTCATCACAAAGCCCCATGCCCTTTTCATCCCAATGCTCCATGCCATTGTCATCAAAATACTCCACAAGCTTGTCATCAGAATGCTCCATGACCCTTGTCATCACAATTCTCCATGCACTTGTCAGCACAATGCTCCCTGACACTTGTCATCACAATGCTCCAAGCCATTGTCATCACAGTGCTCCATTACCTTTGTGATCAGAATCCTCAATGGAAGTTTGCATCACAATGCTCCATGCCATTGTCATCACAATGGGCCATAACATATGTCATCACAATACTCCCTGACAACTCTCTTTACAATACTGCATTACCTGGTCATCACAATGCTCCCTGCCGTTCTCATCACAATGCACCACACACTTGTCATCAAAATGCTCCATGACCTTTGTCATCACAAAGCTCCATGACCCTTGGCATCACAATGCTCCATGTCATTGTCATCACAATGCTCCATGAAACCTCTCATCACATTGCTCCATGCCCTTGTCATCACAAAGCTCCATGGCATTGTCATCACAATGCTCGATGCCCTTCTCATCACAATGCTCCATGCCCTTTTCATTACAATCCTCCATGACCCATGTTTCACAGTGTACCGTGCCCTTGTCATCACAATGTGCCATGCCCACTCTCATCACAATAATCCATGAAATATTTCAGACCAATGCTCAATGCACTTCTCATCACAATGCTCCATTACCTCTGTCATAACAAGCTCCATGACCCCTGCCATCACAATGTTCCACGGCCTTGTCATCACAATGCTCCATGCCCTTGTCATCACAAAGCTCCATGACACATGTCATCACAATGTTCCATGGCCTTCGCCTCACAATGCTCCATGCCCTTGTCATCACAATGCTTCAAGACCCCCGTAATCACAATGCTCCATGCCCCTTTTCATAAGAATGCTCCATTAGACTTGTCATCACAAGTCTCCATGGTCATCTCATCACAATGCTCCAAGACCTTGTCATCAACATGCTCCATTCCCTTGTCATCACAATGCTCCATGACCCCTGTCATCACAATACTCCATGCACATTTTTAGCCCAATGCTCCATGACCCTTGTCATCACAATGATCCATGGCTTTGTCATCACAATGCTCCAAGCACTTGTCAGCACAATGCTCCCTGATCCTTGTCATCACAATGCTCCAAACCATTGTCACCACAATGCTCCATTACCTTTGTCATAAGAATCCTCCATGACACTTGGCATCACCATGCTCCATGCCATTGTCATCACAATGCTCCATGACCCCTGTCATCACAATGCTCCGTGACTACAGTCATCACAATGCTTCATAACGTTTGTCATCACAACAATCCATGCCCGCATCATCACAAGGCTCTGTGACCTTTGTAACCACAATGCTCCATGAAATTTTCATCACAATGCACCGCAACCCTTGTCATCACAATGCTCCATGCCTTTGTCAGAACAATGGTCCATGACCCTTGTCATCAAATTGTGCCATGCGCTTTTCACCACAATGATCCACAACCTTGTCATCGCTATGCTCCATAAACCTTGTAATCACAATGCTCCATGCACTTCTCATCCAAATACTCTCTCACATGAGATATCACAATGTTCCATCACTAGTCATCACAATCCTCCCTCACCCCTGTTATCACAATGTTCCATGACCCCTGTCATCACAATGCTACATCCCCTTATCAGCACAATGTTCCATGACCCCTGACATCACAATGTTCCATAACCCTTGTCATCAAAATGCTCCATGACCCTTTTCATCCCAAAGCTCCATGACCACTGGCATCACAATGTTCTATAACCCCTGGCATCAAAATGTTCCATTACACTTTTCATCAAATTGCTGCATGACCCTGTCATCAAAATGCTCCCTGCCCTTCTCATCACAATGCACCACACACTTGTCATCAAAATGCTCCATGACCTTTGTCATCACAAAGCTCCATGACCCTTGGCATCACAATGCTCCATGTCATTGTCATCACAATGCTCCATGAACCCTCTCATCACATTGCTCCATGTCCTTGTCATCACAAAGCTCCATGACACTTGTCATCACAATGCTCGATGCCATTCTCATCACAATGCTCCATGACCTTGTCATTACAATCCTCCATGACCCATGTATCACAGTGTACCGTGCCCTTGTCATGACAAACCGCCATGCCCACTCTCATCACAGTAATCCATGAAACATTTCAGATCAATGCTCAATGCCCTTCTCATCACAATGCTCCGTTACCTCTGTCGTAACAATGCTCCATGACACCTGCCATCATAATATTCCACGGCCTTGTCATCACAAGGCTCCATGACCCTTGTCATCACAATGCTCCAAGATCCATGTAATCACAATGCTCCATGCCCTTGTCATCACAAAGCTCCATGACGCATGTCATCTGAATGTTCCATGGTCTTCTCCTCACAATGCTCCATGCCCTTGTCATCACAATGCTCGAAGACTCCAGTAATCACAATGTTCCATTCCCTTTTTCATCAGAATGCTCCATTAGATTTGTCATCACAAGTCTCCATGGTCATCTCCTCACAATGCTCCAAGACCTTGTCATCACCATGCTCCATTCCCTTGTCATCACAATGCTCCATGACCCCTGTCATCACAATACTCCATGAACATTTTCAGCCCAATTCTCTATGACCTTCTCATCACAATGCTCCATGACCAATATCATCACAATGCTCCATGACCACTGTCATCACAACACTCCATGACACCTGACAACACAATGATCCGGGACTCTTGTCATCACAATGCTCCAAGACCCCTGTAATCACAATGCTCCATGACCCCTGTCATCACAATAGTCCATGAACATTTTCAGCCCAATGCTCCATGACCCTTGTCATCACAATGATCCATGCCCATGTTATCCCAATGTTCCATGACCCATGTATTCACAATGCTCCATGACGCTTGTCATCACAGTGCTCCATGACACCTGTCATCACAATGCTCCATGCCTTTGTCAGCAAAATGCTACATGACCTTGTCATTACAATGCTCTATGCACTTGTCATCACAATACTCCATTTCCATTGTCATCACAATCCTCCATGAACTTTGGGATCACATTGCTTCATGCCCTTGTCATCACAATGCTCCATGCTCCTTGAAATCAAAATGATCCATGACCTCTGTCATCACAATGCTCCAAACCCTTGTGATCACAATGTTCCATAACACTTGTCCTCACAACGCTCCATGATGCCTGTCATCACAATAATCCATGCCCTTTTCATCACAATGCTCCATGACCTTTGTCATCACAATTCTCAATACACTTGTCATCACAATGCTCCCTGACACTTGTCGTCAGAATGCTCCTTGAACCCTGTCACGAAAAGGCTTCATGCCTTTTTCATCACAAAGCCCCATGCCCTTTTCATCCCAATGCTCCATGCCATTGTCATCAAAATACTCCACAAGCTTGTCATCAGAATGCTCCATGACCCTTGTCATCACAATTCTCCATGCACTTGTCAGCACAATGCTCCCTGACACTTGTCATCACAATGCTCCAAGCCATTGTCATCACAATGCTCCATTACCTTTGTGATCAGAATCCTCAATGGAAGTTTGCATCACAATGCTCCATGCCATTGTCATCACAATGGGCCATTACATATGTCATCACAATGCTCCCTGACACCTCTCTTTACAATACTGCATTACCTGGTCATCACAATGCTCCCTGCCGTTCTCATCACAATGCACCACACCCTTGTCATCAAAATGCTCCATGACCTTTGTCATCACAAATCTCCATGACCCTTGGCATCACAATGCTCCATGTCATTGTCATCACAATGCTCCATGAACCCTCTCATCACATTGCTCCATGCCCTTGTCATCAGAAAGCTCCATGGCACTTGTCATCACAATGCTCGATGCCCTTCTCATCACAATGCTCCATGCCCTTGTCATTACAATCCTCCATGACCCATGTTTCACAGCGTACCGTGCCCTTGTCATCACAATGCGCCATGCCCACTCTCATCACAATAATCCATGAAATATTTCAGACCAATGCTCAATGCACTTCTCATCACAATGCTCCATTACCTCTGTCATAACAAGCTCCATGACACCTGCCATCACAATGTTGAACGGCCTTGTCATCACAAGGCTCCAGCACCCTTGTCAGCACAATGCTCCAAGACCCATGTAATCACAATGCTCCATGCCCTTGTCATCACAAAGCTCCATGACGCATGTCATCAGAATGTTCCATGGCCTTCGCCTCACAATGCTCTATGCCCTTCTCATCACAATGCTTCAAGACCCCCGTAATCACAATTCTCCATGCCCCTTTTCATAAGAATGCTCCATTAGACTTGTCATCACAAGTCTCCATGGTCATCTCATCACAATGCTCCAAGACCTTGTCATCAACATGCTCCATTCCTTTGTCATCACAATGCTCCATGACCCCTGTCATCACAATACTCCATGCACATTTTCAGCCCAATGCTCCATGACCCTTGTCATCACAATGATCCATGCCCTTGTCATCACAATGCTCCATGCACTTGTCAGCACAATGCTCCCTGATCCTTGTCATCACAATGCTCCAAACCATTGTCACCACAATGCTCCATTACCTTTGTCATCAGAATCCTCCATGACAATTGGCATCACAATGCTCCATGCCATTGTCATCACAATGCTCCATGACCCCTGTCATCACAATGCTCCGTGACTACAGTCATCACAATGCTTCATAACGTTTGTCATCACAACAATCCATGCCCGCGTCATCACAAGGCTCTGTGACCTTTGTAACCACAATGCTCCATGAACTTTTCATCACAATGCTCCGTGACCCTTGTCATCACAATGCTCCATGCCTTTGTCAGAACAATGCTCCATGACCCTTGTCATCAAATTGTGCCATGCGCTTTTCACCACAATGATCCACAACCTTGTCATCGCTATGCTCCATAAACCTTGTAATCACAATGCTCCATGCACTTCTCATCCAAATACTCTCTCACATGAGATATCACAATGTTCCATCACTAGTCATCACAATCCTCCCTCACCCCTGTTATCACAATGTTCCATGACCCCTGTCATCACAATGCTACATCCCCTTATCAGCACAATGTTCCATGACCCCTGACATCACAATGTTCCATAACCCTTGTCATCAAAATGCTCCATGACGCTTTTCATCCCAAAGCTCCATGACCCCTGGCATCACAATGTTCTATAACCCCTGGCATCAAAATGTTCCATTACACTTTTCATCAAATTGCTGCATGACCCTGTCATCAAAATGCTCCCTGCCCTTCTCATCACAATGCACCACACACTTGTCATCAAAATGCTCCATGACCTTTGTCATCACAAAGCTCCATGACCCTTGGCATCACAATGCTCCGTGTCATTGTCATCACATTGCTCCATGAACCCTCTCATCACATTGCTCCATGTCCTTGTCATCACAAAGCTCCATGACACTTGTCATCACAATGCTCGATGCCATTCTCATCACAATGCTCCATGACCTTGTCATTACAATCCTCCATGACCCATGTATCACAGTGTACCGTGCCCTTGTCATGACAAACCGCCATGCCCACTCTCATCACAGTAATCCATGAAACATTTCAGATCAATGCTCAATGCCCTTCTCATCACAATGCTCCGTTACCTCTGTCGTAACAATGCTCCATGACACCTGCCATCATAATATTCCACGGCCTTGTCATCACAAGGCTCCATGACCCTTGTCATCACAATGCTCCAAGATCCATGTAATCACAATGCTCCATGCCCTTGTCATCACAAAGCTCCATGACGCATGTCATCAGAATGTTCCATGGTCTTCTCCTCACAATGCTCCATGCCCTTGTCATCACAATGCTCGAAGACTCCAGTAATCACAATGTTCCATTCCCTTTTTCATCAGAATGCTCCATTAGATTTGTCATCACAAGTCTCCATGGTCATCTCCTCACAATGCTCCAAGACCTTGTCATCACCATGCTCCATTCCCTTGTCATCACAATGCTCCATGACCCCTGTCATCACAATACTCCATGAACATTTTCAGCCCAATTCTCTATGACCTTCTCATCACAATGCTCCATGACCAATATCATCACAATGCTCCATGACCACTGTCATCACAACACTCCATGACACCTGACAACACAATGATCCGGGACTCTTGTCATCACAATGCTCCAAGACCCCTGTAATCACAATGCTCCATGACCCCTGTCATCACAATACTCCATGAACATTTTCAGCCCAATGCTCCATGACCCTTGTCATCACAATGATCCATGCCCATGTTATCCCAATGTTCCATGACCCATGTATTCACAATGCTCCATGACGCATGTCATCACAGTGCTCCATGACACCTGTCATCACAATGCTCCATGCCTTTGTCAGCAAAATGCTACATGACCTTGTCATTACAATGCTCTATGCACTTGTCATCACAATACTCCATTTCCATTGTCATCACAATCCTCCATGAACTTTGGGATCACATTGCTTCATGCCCTTGTCATCAAAATGCTCCATGCTCCTTGAAATCAAAATGATCCATGACCTCTGTCATCACAATGCTCCAAACCCTTGTGATCACAATGTTCCATAACACTTGTCCTCACAACGCTCCATGATGCCTGTCATCACAATAATCCATGCCCTTTTCATCACAATGCTCCATGACCTTTGTCATCACAATTCTCAATACACTTGTCATCACAATGCTCCCTGACACTTGTCGTCAGAATGCTCCTTGAACCCTGTCACGAAAAGGCTCCATGCCTTTTTCATCACAAAGCCCCATGCCCTTTTCATCCCAATGCTCCATGCCATTGTCATCAAAATACTCCACAAGCTTGTCATCAGAATGCTCCATGACCCTTGTCATCACAATTCTCCATGCACTTGTCAGCACAATGCTCCCTGACACTTGTCATCACAATGCTCCAAGCCATTGTCATCACAATGCTCCATTACCTTTGTGATCAGAATCCTCAATGGAAGTTTGCATCACAATGCTCCATGCCATTGTCATCACAATGGGCCATTACATATGTCATCACAATGCTCCCTGACAACTCTCTTTACAATACTGCATTACCTGGTCATCACAATGCTCCCTGCCGTTCTCATCACAATGCACCACACCCTTGTCATCAAAATGCTCCATGACCTTTGTCATCACAAAGCTCCATGACCCTTGGCATCACAATGCTCCATGTCATTGTCATCACAATGCTCCATGAAACCTCTCATCACATTGCTCCATGCCCTTGTCATCACAAAGCTCCATGGCATTGTCATCACAATGCTCGATGCCCTTCTCATCACAATGCTCCATGCCCTTTTCATTACAATCCTCCATGACCCATGTTTCACAGTGTACCGTGCCCTTGTCATCACAATGTGCCATGCCAACTCTCATCACAATAATCCATGAAATATTTCAGACCAATGCTCAATGCACTTCTCATCACAATGCTCCATTACCTCTGTCATAACAAGCTCCATGACCCCTGCCATCACAATGTTCCACGGCCTTGTCATCACAAGGCTCCAGGACCCTTGTCAGCACAATGCTCCAAGCCCCATGTAATCACAATGCTCCATGCCCTTGTCATCACAAAGCTCCATGACGCATGTCATCACAATGTTCCATGGCCTTCGCCTCACAATGCTCCATGCCCTTGTCATCACAATGCTTCAAGACCCCCGTAATCACAATGCTCCATGCCCCTTTTCATAAGAATGCTCCATTAGACTTGTCATCACAAGTGTCCATTGTCATCTCATCACAATGCTCCAAGACCTTGTCATCAACATGCTCCATTCCCTTGTCATCACAATGCTCCATGACCCCTGTCATCACAATACTCCATGCACATTTTTAGCCCAATGCTCCATGACCCTTGTCATCACAATGATCCATGGCCTTGTCATCACAATGCTCCAAGCACTTGTCAGCACAATGCTCCCTGATCCTTGTCATCACAATGCTCCAAACCATTGTCACCACAATGCTCCATTACCTTTGTCATAAGAATCCTCCATGACACTTGGCATCACAATGCTCCATGCCATTGTCATCACAATGCTCCATGACCCCTGTCATCACAATGCTCCGTGACTACAGTCATCACAATGCTTCATAACGTTTGTCATCACAACAATCCATGCCCGCGTCATCACAAGGCTCTGTGACCTTTGTAACCACAATGCTCCATGAAATTTTCATCACAATGCTCCGCAACCCTTGTCATCACAATGCTCCATGCCTTTGTCAGAATAATGCTCCATGACCCTTGTCATCAAATTGTGCCATGCGCTTTTCACCACAATGATCCACAACCTTGTCATCGCTATGCTCCATAAACCTTGTAATCACAATGCTCCATGCACTTCTCATCCAAATACTCTCTCACATGAGATATCACAATGTTCCATCACTAGTCATCACAATCCTCCCTCACCCCTGTTATCACAATGTTCCATGACCCCTGTCATCACAATGCTACATCCCCTTATCAGCACAATGTTCCATGACCCCTGACATCACAATGTTCCATAACCCTTGTCATCAAAATGCTCCATGACCTTTGTCATCACAAAGCTCCATGACCCTTGGCATCACAATGCTCCATGTCATTGTCATCACAATGCTCCATGAACCCTCTCATCACATTGCTCCATGTCCTTGTCATCACAAAGCTCCATGACACTTGTCATCACAATGCTCGATGCCCTTCTCATCACAATGCTCCATGACCTTGTCATTACAATCCTCCATGA
The DNA here is from genome assembly GCF_025265405.1 of Mesoplodon densirostris. NCBI lineage: Eukaryota > Metazoa > Chordata > Mammalia > Artiodactyla > Ziphiidae > Mesoplodon > Mesoplodon densirostris. The sequence goes on along the minus strand of NW_026778195.1, from coordinate 5,605,255 downwards.
CCCATGTATCACAGTGTACCGTGCCCTTGTCATGACAAACCGCCATGCCCACTCTCATCACAGTAATCCATGAAACATTTCAGATCAATGCTCAATGCCCTTCTCATCACAATGCTCCGTTACCTCTGTCGTAACAATGCTCCATGACACCTGCCATCATAATATTCCACGGCCTTGTCATCACAAGGCTCCATGACCCTTGTCATCACAATGCTCCAAGATCCATGTAATCACAATGCTCCATGCCCTTGTCATCACAAAGCTCCATGACGCATGTCATCAGAATGTTCCATGGTCTTCTCCTCACAATGCTCCATGCCCTTGTCATCACAATGCTCGAAGACTCCAGTAATCACAATGTTCCATTCCCTTTTTCATCAGAATGCTCCATTAGATTTGTCATCACAAGTCTCCATGGTCATCTCCTCACAATGCTCCAAGACCTTGTCATCACCATGCTCCATTCCCTTGTCATCACAATGCTCCATGACCCCTGTCATCACAATACTCCATGAACATTTTCAGCCCAATTCTCTATGACCTTCTCATCACAATGCTCCATGACCAATATCATCACAATGCTCCATGACCACTGTCATCACAACACTCCATGACACCTGACAACACAATGATCCGGGACTCTTGTCATCACAATGCTCCAAGACCCCTGTAATCACAATGCTCCATGACCCCTGTCATCACAATACTCCATGAACATTTTCAGCCCAATGCTCCATGACCCTTGTCATCACAATGATCCATGCCCATGTTATCCCAATGTTCCATGACCCATGTATTCACAATGCTCCATGACGCATGTCATCACAGTGCTCCATGACACCTGTCATCACAATGCTCCATGCCTTTGTCAGCAAAATGCTACATGACCTTGTCATTACAATGCTCTATGCACTTGTCATCACAATACTCCATTTCCATTGTCATCACAATCCTCCATGAACTTTGGGATCACATTGCTTCATGCCCTTGTCATCAAAATGCTCCATGCTCCTTGAAATCAAAATGATCCATGACCTCTGTCATCACAATGCTCCAAACCCTTGTGATCACAATGTTCCATAACACTTGTCCTCACAACGCTCCATGATGCCTGTCATCACAATAATCCATGCCCTTTTCATCACAATGCTCCATGACCTTTGTCATCACAATTCTCAATACACTTGTCATCACAATGCTCCCTGACACTTGTCGTCAGAATGCTCCTTGAACCCTGTCACGAAAAGGCTCCATGCCTTTTTCATCACAAAGCCCCATGCCCTTTTCATCCCAATGCTCCATGCCATTGTCATCAAAATACTCCACAAGCTTGTCATCAGAATGCTCCATGACCCTTGTCATCACAATTCTCCATGCACTTGTCAGCACAATGCTCCCTGACACTTGTCATCACAATGCTCCAAGCCATTGTCATCACAATGCTCCATTACCTTTGTGATCAGAATCCTCAATGGAAGTTTGCATCACAATGCTCCATGCCATTGTCATCACAATGGGCCATTACATATGTCATCACAATGCTCCCTGACAACTCTCTTTACAATACTGCATTACCTGGTCATCACAATGCTCCCTGCCGTTCTCATCACAATGCACCACACCCTTGTCATCAAAATGCTCCATGACCTTTGTCATCACAAAGCTCCATGACCCTTGGCATCACAATGCTCCATGTCATTGTCATCACAATGCTCCATGAAACCTCTCATCACATTGCTCCATGCCCTTGTCATCACAAAGCTCCATGGCATTGTCATCACAATGCTCGATGCCCTTCTCATCACAATGCTCCATGCCCTTTTCATTACAATCCTCCATGACCCATGTTTCACAGTGTACCGTGCCCTTGTCATCACAATGTGCCATGCCAACTCTCATCACAATAATCCATGAAATATTTCAGACCAATGCTCAATGCACTTCTCATCACAATGCTCCATTACCTCTGTCATAACAAGCTCCATGACCCCTGCCATCACAATGTTCCACGGCCTTGTCATCACAAGGCTCCAGGACCCTTGTCAGCACAATGCTCCAAGCCCCATGTAATCACAATGCTCCATGCCCTTGTCATCACAAAGCTCCATGACGCATGTCATCACAATGTTCCATGGCCTTCGCCTCACAATGCTCCATGCCCTTGTCATCACAATGCTTCAAGACCCCCGTAATCACAATGCTCCATGCCCCTTTTCATAAGAATGCTCCATTAGACTTGTCATCACAAGTGTCCATTGTCATCTCATCACAATGCTCCAAGACCTTGTCATCAACATGCTCCATTCCCTTGTCATCACAATGCTCCATGACCCCTGTCATCACAATACTCCATGCACATTTTTAGCCCAATGCTCCATGACCCTTGTCATCACAATGATCCATGGCCTTGTCATCACAATGCTCCAAGCACTTGTCAGCACAATGCTCCCTGATCCTTGTCATCACAATGCTCCAAACCATTGTCACCACAATGCTCCATTACCTTTGTCATAAGAATCCTCCATGACACTTGGCATCACAATGCTCCATGCCATTGTCATCACAATGCTCCATGACCCCTGTCATCACAATGCTCCGTGACTACAGTCATCACAATGCTTCATAACGTTTGTCATCACAACAATCCATGCCCGCGTCATCACAAGGCTCTGTGACCTTTGTAACCACAATGCTCCATGAAATTTTCATCACAATGCTCCGCAACCCTTGTCATCACAATGCTCCATGCCTTTGTCAGAATAATGCTCCATGACCCTTGTCATCAAATTGTGCCATGCGCTTTTCACCACAATGATCCACAACCTTGTCATCGCTATGCTCCATAAACCTTGTAATCACAATGCTCCATGCACTTCTCATCCAAATACTCTCTCACATGAGATATCACAATGTTCCATCACTAGTCATCACAATCCTCCCTCACCCCTGTTATCACAATGTTCCATGACCCCTGTCATCACAATGCTACATCCCCTTATCAGCACAATGTTCCATGACCCCTGACATCACAATGTTCCATAACCCTTGTCATCAAAATGCTCCATGACCTTTGTCATCACAAAGCTCCATGACCCTTGGCATCACAATGCTCCATGTCATTGTCATCACAATGCTCCATGAACCCTCTCATCACATTGCTCCATGTCCTTGTCATCACAAAGCTCCATGACACTTGTCATCACAATGCTCGATGCCCTTCTCATCACAATGCTCCATGACCTTGTCATTACAATCCTCCATGACCCATGTATCACAGTGTACCGTGCCCTTGTCATGACAAACCGCCATGCCCACTCTCATCACAGTAATCCATGAAACATTTCAGATCAATGCTCAATGCCCTTCTCATCACAATGCTCCGTTACCTCTGTCGTAACAATGCTCCATGACACCTGCCATCATAATATTCCACGGCCTTGTCATCACAAGGCTCCATGACCCTTGTCATCACAATGCTCCAAGATCCATGTAATCACAATGCTCCATGCCCTTGTCATCACAAAGCTCCATGACGCATGTCATCAGAATGTTCCATGGTCTTCTCCTCACAATGCTCCATGCCCTTGTCATCACAATGCTCGAAGACTCCAGTAATCACAATGTTCCATTCCCTTTTTCATCAGAATGCTCCATTAGATTTGTCATCACAAGTCTCCATGGTCATCTCCTCACAATGCTCCAAGACCTTGTCATCACCATGCTCCATTCCCTTGTCATCACAATGCTCCATGACCCCTGTCATCACAATAATCCATGAACATTTTCAGCCCAATTCTCTATGACCTTCTTATCACAATGCTCCATGACCAATATCATCACAATGCTCCATGACCACTGTCATCACAACACTCCATGACACCTGACAACACAATGATCCGGGACTCTTGTCATCACAATGCTCCAAGACCCCTGTAATCACAATGCTCCATGACCCCTGTCATCACAATAGTCCATGAACATTTTCAGCCCAATGCTCCATGACCCTTGTCATCACAATGATCCATGCCCATGTTATCCCAATGTTCCATGACCCATGTATTCACAATGCTCCATGACGCTTGTCATCACAGTGCTCCATGACACCTGTCATCACAATGCTCCATGCCTTTGTCAGCAAAATGCTACATGACCTTGTCATTACAATGCTCTATGCACTTGTCATCACAATACTCCATTTCCATTGTCATCACAATCCTCCATGAACTTTGGGATCACATTGCTTCATGCCCTTGTCATCACAATGCTCCATGCTCCTTGAAATCAAAATGATCCATGACCTCTGTCATCACAATGCTCCAAACCCTTGTGATCACAATGTTCCATAACACTTGTCCTCACAACGCTCCATGATGCCTGTCATCACAATAATCCATGCCCTTTTCATCACAATGCTCCATGACCTTTGTCATCACAATTCTCAATACACTTGTCATCACAATGCTCCCTGACACTTGTCGTCAGAATGCTCCTTGAACCCTGTCACGAAAAGGCTCCATGCCTTTTTCATCACAAAGCCCCATGCCCTTTTCATCCCAATGCTCCATGCCATTGTCATCAAAATACTCCACAAGCTTGTCATCAGAATGCTCCATGACCCTTGTCATCACAATTCTCCATGCACTTGTCAGCACAATGCTCCCTGACACTTGTCATCACAATGCTCCAAGCCATTGTCATCACAATGCTCCATTACCTTTGTGATCAGAATCCTCAATGGAAGTTTGCATCACAATGCTCCATGCCATTGTCATCACAATGGGCCATTACATATGTCATCACAATGCTCCCTGACACCTCTCTTTACAATACTGCATTACCTGGTCATCACAATGCTCCCTGCCGTTCTCATCACAATGCACCACACCCTTGTCATCAAAATGCTCCATGACCTTTGTCATCACAAAGCTCCATGACCCTTGGCATCACAATGCTCCATGTCATTGTCATCACAATGCTCCATGAACCCTCTCATCACATTGCTCCATGCCCTTGTCATCACAAAGCTACATGGCACTTGTCATCACAATGCTCGATGCCCTTCTCATCACAATGCTCCATGCCCTTGTCATTACAATCCTCCATGACCCATGTTTCACAGCGTACCGTGCCCTTGTCATCACAATGCGCCATGCCCACTCTCATCACAATAATCCATGAAATATTTCAGACCAATGCTCAATGCACTTCTCATCACAATGCTCCATTACCTCTGTCATAACAAGCTCCATGACACCTGCCATCACAATGTTGAACGGCCTTGTCATCACAAGGCTCCAGCACCCTTGTCAGCACAATGCTCCAAGACCCATGTAATCACAATGCTCCATGCCCTTGTCATCACAAAGCTCCATGACGCATGTCATCAGAATGTTCCATGGCCTTCGCCTCACAATGCTCTATGCCCTTGTCATCACAATGCTTCAAGACACCCGTAATCACAATTCTCCATGCCCCTTTTCATAAGAATGCTCCATTAGACTTGTCATCACAAGTCTCCATGGTCATCTCATCACAATGCTCCAAGACCTTGTCATCAACATGCTCCATTCCTTTGTCATCACAATGCTCCATGACCCCTGTCATCACAATACTCCATGCACATTTTCAGCCCAATGCTCCATGACCCTTGTCATCACAATGATCCATGCCCTTGTCATCACAATGCTCCATGCACTTGTCAGCACAATGCTCCCTGATCCTTGTCATCACAATGCTCCAAACCATTGTCACCACAATGCTCCATTACCTTTGTCATCAGAATCCTCCATGACAATTGGCATCACAATGCTCCATGCCATTGTCATCACAATGCTCCATGACCCCTGTCATCACAATGCTCCGTGACTACAGTCATCACAATGCTTCATAACGTTTGTCATCACAACAATCCATGCCCGCGTCATCACAAGGCTCTGTGACCTTTGTAACCACAATGCTCCATGAACTTTTCATCACAATGCTCCGTGACCCTTGTCATCACAATGCTCCATGCCTTTGTCAGAACAATGCTCCATGACCCTTGTCATCAAATTGTGCCATGCGCTTTTCACCACAATGATCCACAACCTTGTCATCGCTATGCTCCATAAACCTTGTAATCACAATGCTCCATGCACTTCTCATCCAAATACTCTCTCACATGAGATATCACAATGTTCCATCACTAGTCATCACAATCCTCCCTCACCCCTGTTATCACAATGTTCCATGACCCCTGTCATCACAATGCTACATCCCCTTATCAGCACAATGTTCCATGACCCCTGACATCACAATGTTCCATAACCCTTGTCATCAAAATGCTCCATGACCCTTTTCATCCCAAAGCTCCATGACCCCTGGCATCACAATGTTCTATAACCCCTGGCATCAAAATGTTCCATTACACTTTTCATCAAATTGCTGCATGACCCTGTCCTCAAAATGCTCCCTGCCCTTCTCATCACAATGCACCACACACTTGTCATCAAAATGCTCCATGACCTTTGTCATCACAAAGCTCCATGACCCTTGGCATCACAATGCTCCATGTCATTGTCATCACATTGCTCCATGAACCCTCTCATCACATTGCTCCATGTCCTTGTCATCACAAAGCTCCATGACACTTGTCATCACAATGCTCGATGCCATTCTCATCACAATGCTCCATGACCTTGTCATTACAATCCTCCATGACCCATGTATCACAGTGTACCGTGCCCTTGTCATGACAAACCGCCATGGCCACTCTCATCACAGTAATCCATGAAACATTTCAGATCAATGCTCAATGCCCTTCTCATCACAATGCTCCGTTACCTCTGTTGTAACAATGCTCCATGACACCTGCCATCATAATATTCCACGGCCTTGTCATCACAAGGCTCCATGACCCTTGTCATCACAATGCTCCAAGATCCATGTAATCACAATGCTCCATGCCCTTGTCATCACAAAGCTCCATGACGCATGTCATCAGAATGTTCCATGGTCTTCTCCTCACAATGCTCCATGCCCTTGTCATCACAATGCTCGAAGACTCCAGTAATCACAATGTTCCATTCCCTTTTTCATCAGAATGCTCCATTAGATTTGTCATCACAAGTCTCCATGGTCATCTCCTCACAATGCTCCAAGACCTTGTCATCACCATGCTCCATTCCCTTGTCATCACAATGCTCCATGACCCCTGTCATCACAATACTCCATGAACATTTTCAGCCCAATTCTCTATGACCTTCTCATCACAATGCTCCATGACCAATATCATCACAATGCTCCATGACCACTGTCATCACAACACTCCATGACACCTGACAACACAATGATCCGGGACTCTTGTCATCACAATGCTCCAAGACCCCTGTAATCACAATGCTCCATGACCCCTGTCATCACAATACTCCATGAACATTTTCAGCCCAATGCTCCATGACCCTTGTCATCACCATGATCCATGCCCATGTTATCCCAATGTTCCATGACCCATGTATTCACAATGCTCCATGACGCTTGTCATCACAGTGCTCCATGACACCTGTCATCACAATGCTCCATGCCTTTGTCAGCAAAATGCTACATGACCTTGTCATTACAATGCTCTATGCACTTGTCATCACAATACTCCATTTCCATTGTCATCACAATCCTCCATGAACTTTGGGATCACATTGCTTCATGCCCTTGTCATCACAATGCTCCATGCTCCTTGAAATCAAAATGATCCATGACCTCTGTCATCACAATGCTCCAAACCCTTGTGATCACAATGTTCCATAACACTTGTCCTCACAACACTCCATGATGCCTGTCATCACAATAATCCATGCCCTTTTCATCACAATGCTCCATGACCTTTGTCATCACAATTCTCAATACACTTGTCATCACAATGCTCCCTGACACTTGTCGTCAGAATGCTCCTTGAACCCTGTCACGAAAAGGCTCCATGCCGTTTTCATCACAAAGCCCCATGCCCTTTTCATCCCAATGCTCCATGCCATTGTCATCAAAATACTCCACAAGCTTGTCATCAGAATGCTCCATGACCCTTGTCATCACAATTCTCCATGCACTTGTCAGCACAATGCTCCCTGACACTTGTCATCACAATGCTCCAAGCCATTGTCATCACAATGCTCCATTACCTTTGTGATCAGAATCCTCAATGGAAGTTTGCATCACAATGCTCCATGCCATTGTCATCACAATGGGCCATTACATATGTCATCACAATGCTCCCTGACACCTCTCTTTACAATACTGCATTACCTGGTCATCACAATGCTCCCTGCCGTTCTCATCACAATGCACCACACCCTTGTCATCAAAATGCTCCATGACCTTTGTCATCACAAAGCTCCATGACCCTTGGCATCACAATGCTCCATGTCATTGTCATCACAATGCTCCATGAACCCTCTCATCACATTGCTCCATGCCCTTGTCATCACAAAGCTCCATGGCACTTGTCATCACAATGCTCGATGCCCTTCTCATCACAATGCTCCATGCCCTTGTCATTACAATCCTCCATGACCCATGTTTCACAGTGTACCGTGCCCTTGTCATCACAATGCGCCATGCCCACTCTCATCACAATAATCCATGAAATATTTCAGACCAATGCTCAATGCACTTCTCATCACAATGCTCCATTACCTCTGTCATAACAAGCTCCATGACACCTGCCATCACAATGTTGAACGGCCTTGTCATCACAAGGCTCCAGCACCCTTGTCCGCACAATGCTCCAAGACCCATGTAATCACAATGCTCCATGCCCTTGTCATCACAAAGCTCCATGACGCATGTCATCAGAATGTTCCATGGCCTTCGCCTCACAATGCTCCATGCCCTTGTCATCACAATGCTTCAAGACCCCCGTAATCACAATGCTCCATGCCCCTTTTCATAAGAATGCTCCATTAGATTGTCATCACAAGTCTCCATGGTCATCTCATCACAATGCTCCAAGACCTTGTCATCAACATGCTCCATTCCCTTGTCATCACAATGCACCATGACCCCTGTCATCACAATACTCCATGCACATTTTCAGCCCAATGCTCCATGACCCTTTTCATCACAATGATCCATGCCCTTGTCATCACAATGCACCATGCACTTGTCAGCACAATGCTCCCTGATCCTTGTCATCACAATGCTCCAAACCATTGTCACCACAATGCTCCATTACCTTTGTCATCAGAATCCTCCATGACACTTGGCATCACAATGCTCCATGCCATTGTCATCACAATGCTCCATGACCCCTGTCATCACAATGCTCCGTGACTACAGTCATCACAATGCTTCATAACGTTTGTCATCACAACAATCCATGCCCGCGTCATCACAAGGCTCTGTGACCTTTATAACCACAATGCTCCATGAACTTTTCATCACAATGCTCCGTGACCCTTGTCATCACAATGCTCCATGCCTTTGTCAGAACAATGCTCCATGACCCTTGTCATCAAATTGTGCCATGCTCTTTTCACCACAATGATCCACAACCTTGTCATCGCTATGCTCCTTAAACCTTGTAATCACAATGCTCCATGCTCTTCTCATCCAAATACTCTCTCACATGAGATATCACTATGTTCCATCACTAGTCATCACAATCCTCCCTCACCCCTGTTATCACAATGTTCCATGACCCCTGTCATCACAATGCTACATCCCCTTATCAGCACAATGTTCCATGACCCCTGACATCACAATGTTCCATAACCCTTGTCATCAAAATGCTCCATGACCCTTTTCATCCCAAAGCTCCATGACCCCTGGCATCACAATGTTCTATAACCCCTGGCATCAAAATGTTCCATTACACTTTTCATCAAATTGCTGCATGACCCTGTCATCAAAATGCTCCCTGCCCTTCTCATCACAATGCACCACACACTTGTCATCAAAATGCTCCATGACCTTTGTCATCACAAAGCTCCATGACCCTTGGCATCACAATGCTCCATGTCATTGTCATCACAATGCTCCATGAACCCTCTCATCACATTGCTCCATGTCCTTGTCATCACAAAGCTCCATGACACTTGTCATCACAATGCTCGATGCCCTTCTCATCACAATGCTCCATGACCTTGTCATTACAAGCCTCCATGACCCATGTATCACAGTGTACCGTGCCCTTGTCATGACAAACCGCCATGCCCACTCTCATCACAGTAATCCATGAAACATTTCAGATCAATGCTCAATGCCCTTCTTATCACAATGCTCCGTTACCTCTGTCGTAACAATGCTCCATGACACCTGCCATCATAATATTCCACGGCCTTGTCATCACAAGGCTCCATGACCCTTGTCATCACAATGCTCCAAGATCCATGTAATCACAATGCTCCATGCCCTTGTCATCACAAAGCTCCATGACGCATGTCATCAGAATGTTCCATGGTCTTCTCCTCACAATGCTCCATGCCCTTGTCATCACAATGCTCGAAGACTCCAGTAATCACAATGTTCCATTCCCTTTTTCATCAGAATGCTCCATTAGATTTGTCATCACAAGTCTCCATGGTCATCTCCTCACAATGCTCCAAGACCTTGTCATCACCATGCTCCATTCCCTTGTCATCACAATGCTCCATGACCCCTGTCATCACAATACTCCATGAACATTTTCAGCCCAATTCTCTATGACCTTCTCATCACAATGCTCCATGACCAATATCATCACAATGCTCCATGACCACTGTCATCACAACACTCCATGACACCTGACAACACAATGATCCGGGACTCTTGTCATCACAATGCTCCAAGACCCCTGTAATCACAATGCTCCATGACCCCTGTCATCACAATACTCCATGAACATTTTCAGCCCAATGCTCCATGACCCTTGTCATCACAATGATCCATGCCCATGTTATCCCAATGTTCCATGACCCATGTATTCACAATGCTCCATGACGCTTGTCATCACAGTGCTCCATGACACCTGTCATCACAATGCTCCATGCCTTTGTCAGCAAAATGCTACATGACCTTGTCATTACAATGCTCTATGCACTTGTCATCACAATACTCCATTTCCATTGTCATCACAATCCTCCATGAACTTTGGGATCACATTGCTTCATGCCCTTGTCATCACAATGCTCCATGCTCCTTGAAATCAAAATGATCCATGACCTCTGTCATCACAATGCTCCAAACCCTTGTGATCACAATGTTCCATAACACTTGTCCTCACAACGCTCCATGATGCCTGTCATCACAATAATCCATGCCCTTTTCATCACAATGCTCCATGACCTTTGTCATCACAATTCTCAATACACTTGTCATCACAATGCTCCCTGACACTTGTCGTCAGAATGCTCCTTGAAGCCTGTCACGAAAAGGCTCCATGCCTTTTTCATCACAAAGCCCCATGCCCTTTTCATCCCAATGCTCCATGCCATTGTCATCAAAATACTCCACAAGCTTGTCATCAGAATGCTCCATGACCCTTGTCATCACAATTCTCCATGCACTTGTCAGCACAATGCTCCCTGACACTTGTCATCACAATGCTCCAAGCCATTGTCATCACAATGCTCCATTACCTTTGTGATCAGAATCCTCAATGGAAGTTTGCATCACAATGCTCCATGCCATTGTCATCACAATGGGCCATTACATATGTCATCACAATGCTCCCTGACACCTCCCTTTACAATACTGCATTACCTGGTCATCACAATGCTCCCTGCCGTTCTCATCACAATGCACCACACACTTGTCATCAAAATGCTCCATGACCTTTGTCATCACAAAGCTCCATGACCCTTGGCATCACAATGCTCCATGTCATTGTCATCACAATGCTCCATGAACCCTCTCATCACATTGCTCCATGCCCTTGTCATCACAAAGCTCCATGGCACTTGTCATCACAATGCTCGATGCCCTTCTCATCACAATGCTCCATGCCCTTGTCATTACAATCCTCCATGACCCATGTATCACAGTGTACCGTGCCCTTGTCATCACAATGCGCCATGCCCACTCTCATCACAATAATCCATGAAATATTTCAGACCAATGCTCAATGCACTTCTCATCACAATGCTCCATTACCTTTGTCATAACAAGCTCCATGACCCCTGCCATCACAATGTTCCACGGCCTTGTCATCACAAGGCTCCAGGACCCTTGTCAGCACAATGCTCCAAGACCCATGTAATCACAATGCTCCATGCCCTTGTCATCACAAAGCTCCATGACGCATGTCATCAGAATGTTCCATGGCCTTCGCCTCACAATGCTCCATGTCCTTGTCATCACAATGCTTCAAGACCCCCGTAATCACAATGCTCCATGCCCCTTTTCATAAGAATGCTCCATTAGACTTGTCATCACAAGTCTCCATGGTCATCTCCTCACAATGCTCCAAGACCTTGTCATCACCATGCTCCATTCCCTTGTCATGACAATGCTCCATGACCCCTGTCATCACAATACTCCATGAACATTTTCAGCCCAATTCTCTATGACCTTCTCATCACAATTCTCCATGACCAATATCATCACAATGCTCCATGACCACTGTCATCACAACACTCCATGACACCTGACAACACAATGATCCGGGACTCTTGTCATCACTCTGCTCCAAGACCCCTGTAATCACAATGCTCCATGACCCCTGTCATCACAATACTCCATGAACATTTTCAGCCCTATGCTCCATGACACTTGTCATCACAATGATCCATGCCCATGTTATCCCAATGTTCCATGACCCATGTATTCACAATGCTCCATGACGCTTGTCATCACAGTGCTCCATGACACCTGTCATCACAATGCTCCATGCCTTTGTCAGCAAAATGCTACATGACCTTGTCATTACAATGATCTATGCACTAGTCATCACAATACTCCATTTCCATTGTCATCACAATCCTCCATTAACTTTGGGATCACATTGCTTCATGCCCTTGTCATCACAAAGCTCCATGCTCCTGGAAATCAAAATGATCCATGACCTCTGTCATCACAATGCTCCAAACACTTGTGATCACAATGTTCCATTACACTTGTCCTCACAACGCTCCATGATGCCTGTCATCACAATAATCCATGCCCTTTTCATCACAATGCTCCATGACCTTTGTCATCACAATTCTCAATACACTTGTCATCACAATGCTCCCTGACACTTGTCGTCAGAATGCTCCTTGAACCCTGTCACGAAAAGGCTCCATGCCTTTTTCATCACAAAGCCCCATGCCCTTTTCATCCCAATGCTCCATGCCATTGTCATCAAAATACTCCACAAGCTTGTCATCAGAAAGCTCCATGACCCTTGTCATCACAATGCTCCATGCACTTGTCAGCACAATGCTCCCTGACCCTTGTCATCACAATGCTCCAAGCCATTGTCATTCACAATGCTCCATTACCTTTGTCATCAGAATCCTCCCTGACACTTGGCATCACAATTCTCCATGCCATTGTCATCACAATGGGCCATTACATATGTCATCACAATGCTCCCTGACACCTATTTTCACAATACTGCATGACCTGGTCATCACAATGCTCCATGCCCTTGTCATCATAATGCGCCATTCCAAATGTCATGACAATAATCCATGAAACTTATTAGACCAATGCTCCGTGCGCTTGTCATCACAATGTTCTATGCCCTTGTTATCACAATGATCCCTGACCCCTGTAATCAGAATGCTCCATGCCCCTTTACATCAGTATGCTCCATGAGACTTGTCATCACAAGGCTCCATGGTTTTCTCATCACAATGCTCCAGGACCTTGTCATCACAATGCTTCACGACATTGTCATGAAAATTCCCAATGGCCCTTGTCATCATAATGCTCCAAGCCCTAGTCATCACAATGCTCCATTATATTTGTCATCACAATCCTTCATTATATTTGGCATCACAATGCTCTATGCCATTGTCATCGCAATGGACCATTACATATGTCATCACAATGCTCCCTGACACCTGTCTTCACAATATTCCATGCCCTTGTCATCACAAAGATCAATGCCTTGTAATCACAATGCTCCATGCCTTTGTTTTCACAATGTTCCAAGAACCCTGTAATCAGAATGCTCCATGCCCCTTTTCATCAGTATGCTCCATGAGATTTGTCATCACAAGGCTCCATGGTTTTCTCATCACAATGCTCCAGGACCTTGTCATCACAATTCTTCAAGACATTGTCCTGAAAATTCTCAATGGCCCTTGTCATCATAATGCTCCAAGCCCTAGTCATCACAATGCTCCATTATATTTGTCATCACAATCCTCCATTACATTTGGCATCACAATGCTCCATGCCATATTTATCGCAATGGACTATGAAATATGTCATCACAATGCTCCCTGACACCTGTCTTAAAAATACTCCATGCCCTTGACATCACAATGCTCCATGCCCTTGTCATCACAATGCACCATGTCCACTATCATCACAATAATCTATGAAACTTGTCAGACCAATTCTCCATGCCCCTGTCATCACAATGCTCCATGCCCTTGTCATCACAATGCTCCATGACACCTTTCATCACAATGCTCCGTGACTCCAATGCTCCATGACACCTTTCATCACAATGCTCCGTGACTCCAATCATCACAATGCTTCATGACCTTTGTCATCACAATTGTCCATGCCCTCGTCATCAACAGTCTCTGTGACCATTTTAACCACAATGCTCAATGAACTTTTCATCACAATTCTCTGTGAAACTTGTCATCACAATGCTCCATGTCTTTGTCAAAACAATGCTCCATGACCATTGTCATCACAATGTGCCACGCGCATTTCATCACAACGTTCCAATCCTTGTCATTGCAATGCTCCATAAACCTTGTAATCACAATGGTCCATGCACTTCTCATCAAAATGCGCTCTCACCAGAGATATCACAATGTTCCATCACTAGTCATCACAATACACCCTCATCCTTGTAATCACAATGTTCCATGACACTGTCATCACAATGCTACATCCCCTTATCATCACAATGTTCCATGACCCCTGCCATCACAATGTTCCATAAGCCCTGTCATCAAAATGCTCCATGACACTTTCCATCCCAAAGCTCCAAGACCCCTGCCATCACAATGTTTTATAACCCCTGCCATCAAAATGTTCCATTACACTTTTTATCAAATTGCTGCATGACCCGGTCATCAAAATGCTCCCTGCCCTTCTCATCAAAATGCACCATGCACTTGTCATTAAAATGCTCCATTACTTTTGTCATCACAATGTTCCAAGACCCTTTGCATCACAATTCTCCATGTCATTGTCATCACAATGCTCCATGAACCCTCTCATCACATTGCACCTTGCCCTTGTCATCACAAAGCTCCATGACACTTGTCATCACAATGCTCCCTGCCCTTGTCATTACAGTCCTGCATGACCCATGTATCACAGTGTTCCGTGCCCTTGTCATCACAATGCTCCATGCCCACTCTCATCACAATTATCCATGAAACATTTCAGACATAAGTTCCATACCCTTCTCATCACAATGCTCCTTTACCCCTGTCATAACAATGTACCATGACCCCTACCATCACAATGTTCCACGGCCTAGTCATCACAAGGTTCCATGATACTTCTCATCACAATGCTCAAGACCCCGGAAATCACAATGCTCCATGCCCTTGTCATCACAAAGCTCCATGACGCATGTCATCAGAATGTTCCATGGGCTTCTCATCAAAATGCTCCATGCCCTTGTCATCACAATGCTTCAAGACCCTTGTAATCACAATGCTCCATGCCCCTTTTCATCTCAATGCTCCATGAACCCTGTCATCACAATGCACCATGCCCATCATCATAATGCTTCAGGCTATTGTCAGCACAATGAAATCAAAATTATCCATGACCTCTATCATCACAATGCTCCATGACCCCTGTCATCACAATACTCCATGAACGTTTTCAGCCCCATGCTCCATGACACTTGTTATCACAATGATCCATGCCCTTGTCATCACAATGCTCCATGACCCCTGTATTCACAATGCTCCGTGACGCTTGTCATCACAGTGCTCCATGTCACCTGTCATCACAATGTTCCATGCTTTTGTCAGCAAAATACTACATGACCTTGTCATTACAATGCTCTATGCGCTTGTCATCACAGTACTCCATTACCATTGTCATCAAAATCCTCCATGAACATTGGGATCTCTTTGCTTCATTCCCTTTGTCATCACAATCCTCCATGCTCCTTGAAATCAAAATGATTCATGACCTCTGTCATCACAGTGCTCCAAAACCTTGTGATCACAATGTTCCATAACACTTGTCATCACAACGCTCCATGATGCCTTTTTCATCACTATTCTTTATGCCGTTTTCATCACAATGCTCCATGCCATTGTCATCAAAATACTCCACAAGCTTTTCATCAGAATGCTCCATGAGGCTTGTCATCACAATTCTCCATGCACTTGTCAGCACAATGCTCCCTGACTCTTGTCATCACAATGCTCCATGTGCTTGTCAGGACAATGCTCCATGACACATGTCATCACAATGCACCATACGCTTGTCATCACAGTGCTCCACAATCTCGTCATCATAATTCTCCATAAAACTTCTCATCACAGTGCTCCATGCACTTCTCATCAAAATGGTCTCTCACCCCTGATATTACAAAGTTACATCACTATTCGTCACTATACACCCTCACCCCTGTCATCACAATGTTCCATGACTCCTGTCATCACAATGCTACTTGCACTTATCATCACAATGTTCGATGACCTCTGACATCACATTATTCCAATACCCCTGTCATCAAAATGCTCCATGACCCTTTTCATCAAAATGCTCTATGACTCCTGACATCACAATGTTCCATAACACATGTCATCAAAATGTTCCATGACACTTTTCATCAAATTGCTCAATGACCCTGTCATCACACTGCTCCCGGCCCTTCTCATCACAATGCACAACGCCCTTGTCATCAAAATGCTCCATGATCTTTGTCATCACAAAGATCCATTAACCTTGGCATCACAATGCTCCATGTCATTGTCATCACAGTGCTCCATGAACGCTCTCATCACATTGCTCCATGCCCTTGTCATCACAAAGCTCCATAACAGATGTCATCAGAATGCTCCATCGCTTCTCATCATAATGCTCTATGCCCTTGCCATCACAATGCTCCATTACCCCTGTCATAACAATGCTCCATGACCCCTGCCATCACGATGTTCCATGGCCTTGTTATCACAAGGCTCCATGACCCATCTCATCACAATGCTCCAAGACCCCTGTAATCACAATGCTCCATGCCCCTTTTCATCTCAATGATCCATGAACCCTGTCATCACAATGCACCATGCCCATCATCATAATGCTTCATGCTATTGTCATCACTATGAAATCAAAATGCTCCATGAACTCTGTCATAAGAATGCTCCAAACCCTTGTGATCACAATATTCCATAACACTTGTCATCACAATGCCCCATGATACTCGTCATCACAATTATCCGTGGTCTTCTCATCACAATGCTCCATGAACTTTGTCATCACAATGCTCAATACCCTCGTCATCAAAATGCTCCCTGACACTTGTTATCTGTATGCTCCTTGAATCCTGTCATGAGAAGGCTCCATGTATTTTTCATCACAATGATCCATGCCCTTTTCATCACAGTGCTCCAAGACCCCTGTAATCACAATGTTCCATGCCCTTTTCATCACAAAGCTAAATGACGCATGTCATTAGAATGCTCCTTGGCCTTCTCCTCACAAATCTCCATTCCCTTGTCAGCACAGTCTTCCAAGTCCCCTATAATCTCAGTGGTACATGCCCCTTTTCATCAGTATGCTCCATGAGATTTGTCATCACAAGGCTCCATGGTTTTCTTATCACAATGCTCAAGAACATTGTCATCACAATGCTTCACGACCTTGTCATGAAAATTCTCAATGGCCCTTGTCATCATAATGCTCCAGTCCCTAGTCATCACAATGCTCCATTATATTTGTCATCAAAATCCTCCATTACATTTGGCATCACAATGCTCCATGCCATTGTCATCGAAATGGACCGTGACATATGTCATCAAAATGCTCCCTGACACCTTTCTTCAAAATACTCCATGTACTATTTATCACAATGCTCTATGCCCCTGTCATCACAATGCTCCATGCCCTTGTCATCACAATGCTCCATGACCCCTGTCATCACAATGCTCCGTGACTCCAGTCATCACAATGCTTCATAGTATTTGTCATCACAATGGTCCATGCCCGCGTCCTCACAAGGCTCTGTGTCCTTTTTAACCACAATGCTCCATGAACTTTTCATCACTATTCTCCGTGACCCTTATCATCACAATGCTCCATGCCTTTGTCAGAAAAATGCTCCATGACCCTTGTCATTACATTGTGCCACCTGCTTTTCATCCCATCGGTCCTCAAATTTGTCATCGCAATGCTCCATAAACCTTGTAATCACAATGCTCCTTGGCTTTCTCATCACAATGCTCCATTACCCCTGTCATAACAATGCTCCATGACCCCTGCCATCACAATGTTCCACGGCCGTGTCATCACAAGGCTCCATGACACTTGACATCACAATGTTCCAAGACCCCTGTAATCACAATGCTCAATGCCCCTTTTCATCAGTATGCTTCATGAGATTTGTCATCAGGAGCCTCCATGGTTTCTCATCACAGTGCTCTAGGACCTTATAATCACAATGTTTCACGACTTGTCATGAAAATACTACATGGCCCGTGTCATCATAATGCTCCAATCCTTAGTCATCACAATGCTCCTTTAAATTTGTCATCACAATCCTCCATTACATTTGGCATCACAATGCTCCCTGCCATTGTCATCGCAATGGAACATGACATATGTCATCACAATGCTCCCTGACACCTGTCTTCACAATACTCCATGACCTTCTCATCACCAAGATCCATGCCCTTGTCATCACAATGCACCATGTCCACTCTCATCACAATAATCTATGAAGCTTGTCAGACAAATGCACCATGCCCCTGACAACACAATGCTCCATGGCCTTGTCATCACAATACTCCATTACCATTGTCATCACAATCCTCCATGAACCTTGGGATCACATTGCTTCATGCCTTTGTCATCACAATGTGCAAAGACCACTGTAATCACAATGGTCCATGCCCCTTTTCATCAGTATGCTCGATGAGATTTGTCATCACAAGGCTCCATGGTTTCTCATCACAATGCTCCAGGACCTTGTCATCACGTTGCTTCACGACTTGTCATGAAAATTCTCAATGGCCCGTTTCATCATAATGCTCCAAGCCCTAGTCATCACAATGCTCCTTTAAATTTGTCATCACAATCCTCCATTACATTTGGCATCACAATGCTCTATGCCATTGTCATCGCAATGGACCATGACATATGTCATCACAATGCTCCCTGACACCTGTCTTCACAATACTCCATGACCTTCTCATCACCATGATCCATGCCCTTGTCATCACAATGCACCATGTCCACTCTCATGACAATAATCTATGAAACTTGTCAGACCAATGTTCCATGCCCCTGACATCACAATGCTCCATGCCCTTGTCTGCACAATGCTCCATTACCCCTGTCATCACAATGCTCCTTAACTCCAGTCATCACAATGCTTCATTATATTTGTCATCACCATGGTCCATGCCTGCGTCATCAGAAGGCTCTGTGACCTTTGTAACCACAATGCTCCATGAACTTTCCATCACAATGCTCCGTGACTCCTGTCATCACACTGCTCCCGGCCCTTCTCATCACAATGCACAACGCCCTTGTCATCAAAATGCTCCATGATCTTTGTCATCACAAAGATCCATTAACCTTGGCATCACAATGCTCCATGTCATTGTCATCACAGTGCTCCATGAACGCTCTCATCACATTGCTCCATGCCCTTGTCATCACAAAGCTCCAAAACACATGTCATCAGAATGCTCCATCGCTTCTCATCATAATGCTCTATGCCCTTGCCATCACAATGCTCCATTACCCCTGTCATAACAATGCTCCATGACCCCTGCCATCACGATGTTCCATGGCCTTGTTATCACAAGGCTCCATGACCCATCTCATCACAATGCTCCAAGACCCCTGTAATCACAATGCTCCATGCCCCTTTTCATCTCAATGATCCATGAACCCTGTCATCACAATGCACCATGCCCATCATCATAATGCTTCATGCTATTGTCATCACTATGAAATCAAAATGCTCCATGAACTCTGTCATAAGAATGCTCCAAACCCTTGTGATCACAATATTCCATAACACTTGTCATCACAATGCCCCATGATACTCGTCATCACAATTATCCGTGGTCTTCTCATCACAATGTTCCATGAACTTTGTCATCACAATGCTCAATACCCTCGTCATCAAAATGCTCACTGACACTTGTTATCTGTATGCTCCTTGAATCCTGTCATGAGAAGGCTCCATGTATTTTTCATCACAATGATCCATGCCCTTTTCATCACAGTGCTCCAAGACCCCTGTAATCACAATGTTCCATGCCCTTTTCATCACAAAGCTAAATGACGCATGTCATTAGAATGCTCCTTGGTCTTCTCCTCACAAATCTCCATTCCCTTGTCAGCACAGTCTTCCAAGACCCCTATAATCTCAGTGGTACATGCCCCTTTTCATCAGTATGCTCCATGAGATTTGTCATCACAAGGCTCCATGGTTTTCTTATCACAATGCTCAAGAACATTGTCATCACAATGCTTCACGACCTTGTCATGAAAATTCTCAATGGCCCTTGTCATCATAATGCTCCAGTCCCTAGTCATCACAATGCTCCATTATATTTGTCATCAAAATCCTCCATTACATTTGGCATCACAATGCTCCATGCCATTGTCATCGAAATGGACCGTGACATATGTCATCAAAATGCTCCCTGACACCTTTCTTCAAAATACTCCATGTACTATTTATCACAATGCTCTATGCCCCTGTCATCACAATGCTCCATGCCCTTGTCATCACAATGCTCCATGACCCCTGTCATCACAATGCTCCGTGACTCCAGTCATCACAATGCTTCATAGTATTTGTCATCACAATGGTCCATGCCCGCGTCCTCACAAGGCTCTGTGTCCTTTTTAACCACAATGCTCCATGAACTTTTCATCACAATTCTCCGTGACCCTTATCATCACAATGCTCCATGCCTTTGTCAGAAAAATGCTCCATGACCCTTGTCATTACATTGTGCCACCTGCTTTTCATCCCATCGGTCCTCAAATTTGTCATCGCAATGCTCCATAAACCTTGTAATCACAATGCTCCTTGGCTTTCTCATCACAATGCTCCATTACCCCTGTCATAACAATGCTCCATGACCCCTGCCATCACAATGTTCCACGGCCGTGTCATCACAAGGCTCCATGACACTTGACATCACAATGTTCCAAGACCCCTGTAATCACAATGCTCAATGCCCCTTTTCATCAGTATGCTTCATGAGATTTGTCATCAGGAGCCTCCATGGTTTCTCATCACAGTGCTCTAGGACCTTATAATCACAATGTTTCACGACTTGTCATGAAAATACTACATGGCCCGTGTCATCATAATGCTCCAATCCCTAGTCATCACAATGCTCCTTTAAATTTGTCATCAAAATCCTCCATTACATTTGGCATCACAATGCTCCCTGCCATTGTCATCGCAATGGAACATGACATATGTCATCACAATGCTCCCTGACACCTGTCTTCACAATACTCCATGACCTTCTCATCACCATGATCCATGCCCTTGTCATCACAATGCACCATGTCCACTCTCATCACAATAATCTATGAAGCTTGTCAGACAAATGCACCATGCCCCTGACAACACAATGCTCCATGGCCTTGTCATCACAATACTCCATTACCATTGTCATCACAATCCTCCATGAACCTTGGGATCACATTGCTTCATGCCTTTGTCATCACAATGTGCAAAGACCACTGTAATCACAATGGTCCATGCCCCTTTTCATCAGTATGCTCGATGAGATTTGTCATCACAAGGCTCCATGGTTTCTCATCACAATGCTCCAGGGCCTTGTCATCACGTAGCTTCACGACTTGTCATGAAAATTCTCAATGGCCCATTTCATCATAATGCTCCAAGCCCTAGTCATCACAATGCTCCTTTAAATTTGTCATCACAATCCTCCATTACATTTGGCATCACAATGCTCTATGCCATTGTCATCGCAATGGACCATGACATATGTCATCACAATGCTCCCTGACACCTGTCTTCACAATACTCCATGACCTTCTCATCACCATGATCCATGCCCTTGTCATCACAATGCACCATGTCCACTCTCATGACAATAATCTATGAAACTTGTCAGACCAATGTTCCATGCCCCTGACATCACAATGCTCCATGCCCTTGTCTGCACAATGCTCCATTACCCCTGTCATCACAATGCTCCTTAACTCCAGTCATCACAATGCTTCATTATATTTGTCATCACCATGGTCCATGCCTGCGTCATCAGAAGGCTCTGTGACCTTTGTAACCACAATGCTCCATGAACTTTCCATCACAATGCTCCGTGACTCCTGTCATCACACTGCTCCCGGCCCTTCTCATCACAATGCACAACGCCCTTGTCATCAAAATGCTCCATGATCTTTGTCATCACAAAGATCCATTAACCTTGGCATCACAATGCTCCATGTCATTGTCATCACAGTGCTCCATGAACGCTCTCATCACATTGCTCCATGCCCTTGTCATCACAAAGCTCCATAACACATGTCATCAGAATGCTCCATCGCTTCTCATCATAATGCTCTATGCCCTTGCCATCACAATGCTCCATTACCCCTGTCGTAACAATGCTCCATGACCCCTGCCATCACGATGTTCCATGGCCTTGTTATCACAAGGCTCCATGACCCATCTCATCACAATGCTCCAAGACCCCTGTAATCACAATGCTCCATGCCCCTTTTCATCTCAATGATCCATGAACCCTGTCATCACAATGCACCATGCCCATCATCATAATGCTTCATGCTATTGTCATCACTATGAAATCAAAATGCTCCATGAACTCTGTCATAAGAATGCTCCAAACCCTTGTGATCACAATATTCCATAACACTTGTCATCACAATGCCCCATGATACTCGTCATCACAATTATCCGTGGTCTTCTCATCACAATGTTCCATGAACTTTGTCATCACAATGCTCAATACCCTCGTCATCAAAATGCTCACTGACACTTGTTATCTGTATGCTCCTTGAATCCTGTCATGAGAAGGCTCCATGTATTTTTCATCACAATGATCCATGCCCTTTTCATCACAGTGCTCCAAGACCCCTGTAATCACAATGTTCCATGCCCTTTTCACCACAAAGCTAAATGACGCATGTCATTAGAATGCTCCTTGGCCTTCTCCTCACAAATCTCCATTCCCTTGTCAGCACAGTCTTCCAAGTCCCCTATAATCTCAGTGGTACATGCCCCTTTTCATCAGTATGCTCCATGAGATTTGTCATCACAAGGCTCCATGGTTTTCTTATCACAATGCTCAAGAACATTGTCATCACAATGCTTCACGACCTTGTCATGAAAATTCTCAATGGCCCTTGTCATCATAATGCTCCAGTCCCTAGTCATCACAATGCTCCATTATATTTGTCATCAAAATCCTCCATTACATTTGGCATCACAATGCTCCATGCCATTGTCATCGAAATGGACCGTGACATATGTCATCAAAATGCTCCCTGACAACTTTCTTCAAAATACTCCATGTACTATTTATCACAATGCTCTATGCCCCTGTCATCACAATGCTCCATGCCCTTGTCATCACAATGCTCCATGACCCCTGTCATCACAATGCTCCGTGACTCCAGTCATCACAATGCTTCATAGTATTTGTCATCACAATGGTCCATGCCCGCGTCCTCACAAGGCTCTGTGTCTTTTTAACCACAATGCTCCATGAACTTTTCATCACAATTCTCCGTGACCCTTATCATCACAATGCTCCATGCCTTTGTCAGAAAAATGCTCCATGACCCTTGTCATTACATTGTGCCACCTGCTTTTCATCCCAACGGTCCTCAAATTTGTCATCGCAATGCTCCATAAACCTTGTAATCACAATGCTCCTTGGCTTTCTCATCACAATGCTCCATTACCCCTGTCATAACAATGCTCCATGACCCCTGCCATCACAATGTTCCACGGCCGTGTCATCACAAGGCTCCATGACACTTGACATCACAATGTTCCAAGACCCCTGTAATCACAATGCTCAATGCCCCTTTTCATCAGTATGCTTCATGAGATTTGTCATCACAAGCCTCCATGGTTTCTCATCACAGTGCTCTAGGACCTTATAATCACAATGTTTCACGACTTGTCATGAAAATACTCAATGGCCCGTGTCACCATAATGCTCCAATCCCTAGTCATCACAATGCTCCTTTAAATTTGTCATCAAAATCCTCCATTACATTTGGCATCACAATGCTCCCTGCCATTGTCATCGCAATGGAACATGACATATGTCATCACAATGCTCCCTGACACCTGTCTTCACAATACTCCATGACCTTCTCATCACCATGATCCATGCCCTTGTCATCACAATGCACCATGTCCACTCTCATCACAATAATCTATGAAGCTTGTCAGACAAATGCACCATGCCCCTGACAACACAATGCTCCATGGCCTTGTCATCACAATACTCCATTACCATTGTCATCACAATCCTCCATGAACCTTGGGATCACATTGCTTCATGCCTTTGTCATCACAATGTGCAAAGACCACTGTAATCACAATGGTCCATGCCCTTTTTCATCAGTATGCTCGATGAGATTTGTCATCACAAGGCTCCATGGTTTCTCATCACAATGCTCCAGGACCTTGTCATCACGTTGCTTCACGACTTGTCATGAAAATTCTCAATGGCCCATTTCATCATAATGCTCCAAGCCCTAGTCATCACAATGCTCCTTTAAATTTGTCATCACAATCCTCCATTACATTTGGCATCACAATGCTCTATGCCATTGTCATCGCAATGGACCATGACATATGTCATCACAATGCTCCCTGACACCTGTCTTCACAATACTCCATGACCTTCTCATCACCATGATCCATGCCCTTGTCATCACAATGCACCATGTCCACTCTCATGACAATAATCTATGAAACTTGTCAGACCAATGTTCCATGCCCCTGACATCACAATGCTCCATGCCCTTGACTGCACAATGCTCCATTACCCCTGTCATCACAATGCTCCTTAACTCCAGTCATCACAATGCTTCATTATATTTGTCATCACCATGGTCCATGCCTGCGTCATCAGAAGGCTCTGTGACCTTTGTAACCACAATGCTCCATGAACTTTCCATCACAATGCTCCGTGACTCCTGTCATCACAGTGCTCCATGCCTTTGTCAGAAAAATGCTCCATGACACTTGTCATCTCAATGTGCCACGCGCTTTTCATAACAACGGTCCAAAAATTTGTCATGGCAATGCTCCATAAACTTTGTAATCACAATGCTCCATGTCCTTCTCATCACAATGCTGCATTACCCCTGTCATAACAATGCTCCATGACCACTGCCATCACAATGTTCCACGGCCTTGTCATCACAATGCTCCATGACACTTGTCATCACAATGCTCGAAGACCCCTGTAATCACAATGCTCCATGGCCTTGTCATCACAAACCTCCATGACACATATCATCAGAATGTTCCATGGCCTTCTCATCAAAATGCTCCATGCCCTTGTTTTCAAATTGCTTAATGACCGCTGTAATCACAATGCTACATGCCCCTTTTCATCTCAATGCTCCATGAACCCTGTCATCACAATGCATCATGCCCATAATCATAATGCTTAAGGCAATTGTCATCAAAATGAAATCAAATTGCTACATAACCTCTGTCATCACAATGCTCCACATCGTTGTGATCACAATATTCCATAACACTTATCATCACAACACCCCATGACGCTCATAATCACAATTATCCATGGTCTTCTCATCACTATGCTCCATAACCTTTGTCATCACAATGCTCAATACACTTGTCATCACAATGCTCCCTGACGCTTGTTGTCAGTATGCTCCTTGAACACTGTCATGACAAGGGTCCATGCGTTTTTCATCACAATGATCCATGCCCTTTACATCAAAATGCTCCAAGACACCTGTAATCACATTGTTCCATAAAATTCTCATCACAGTGCTCCATGACACATTCATCAGAATGCTCCATGTCCTGCTCTTCAAAATGCTCCATGCCCTTGTCATAACAATGCTCAAAGACACCTGTCATCACAATGCTCCATGCCCCTTTTCATCAGAATACTCCATGAGACTTGTCATCACAAGTCTCCATGGTCTTCTCATCACAATGCTCCAGGACTTTGTCATCACCATGCTCCATTACCTTGTCATCACAATGTTCCATGACCCCTGTCATCACAGTACTCCATGATCATTTTCAGCCTAATGCACCATGACCTTCTCATCACAATGCTCCATGACCAATATCATCACAATGCTCCAGGACCACTGTCATCACAACACTCCATTACCCCTGACAACACAGTATTCGGGGACTCTTGTCATCACAATGCTCCATGACACCTGTCATCACAATACTCCATGAACATTTTCAGCCCAATGTTCCATGACACTTGTCATCACAATGATCCATGCCCTTGTCATCCCAATGCTCCATGACCCCTGTATTCACAATGCTGTGTGACGCATGTCATCACAGTGGTCCATGACACCTGTCATCACAATGCTCCATGCCTTTGTCAGCAAAATGCTACATGACATTGTCATTACAATGTTCTATGTGCTTGTCATCACAATACTCCATTACCATTGTCTTCAAAATCCTCCATGAACCTTGGGATAACATTGTTTCATGCCCTTGTCATCACAGTGCTCCATGATCCTTGAAATCAAAATGATTCATGACCGGTTTCATCACAATGCTCCAAACACTTGTGATCACAATGTTCCATAACACTTGTCATGACAACGCTCCATGATGCCTGTCATCAAAATACTCCATGCCCTTTTCATCACAATGCTCCATGACCTTTGTCATAACAATTCTCAATACACTTGTCATCACAATGCTCCCTGACACTTGTCATCAGAATGCTCCATGAACCCTGTCACAAAAAGGCTCCATGCCTTTTTCATCACAATGCCACATGCAGTTTTCATCACAATGCTCCATGCCATTGTCATCCAAATACTCCACAAGCTTGTCATCAGAATGCTCCATGACCCTTGTCATCACAATTCTCCATGCACTTACCAGCACTATGCTCCCTGACCCTTTTCATCACAATGCTCCAAGCCATTGTCATCACAATGTTCCATTACATTTGTCATCAGAATCCTCCATGACACTTGCATCACAATGCTCCATGCCATTGTAATCACAATGGGTCATTACATATGTCCTCACAATGCTCCCTGACACCTGTCTTCCAATACTGTATGACCTGGTCTTCACAATGCTCCATCCCCTTGTCATCACAATGCGCCATTCCAACTGTCATTGCAATAATCCATGAAACATATTAGACCAATGATCCATGCCCTTGTCATCACAATGCTCCATGCCCTTGTTATCACAATGCTCCATGACCCCTGTCATCACAATGCTCCGTGACTCCAGTCATCACAGTGCTTCATGACCTTTGTCATCACAGTGGTCCATGCCCTCGTCATCAACAGTCTCTGTGACCTTTTTAACCATAATGCTCCATGAACTTTTCATCACAATGCTCTTTGACCCTTGTCATCACAATACTGTATGCCTTTCTCAGCACAATGCTCCAAGACCGTTGTTATTACAATGCTCCATGTGCTTGTCAGCACAATGCTCCATGACACATATCATCACAATTTGCCATTCCCTTGTCATCAAGTGCTCCACAATCTTGTCATCACAATGCTCCATAAACCTTGTCATCACAATGCTCCATGCACTTCTCAACAAAATGCTCTCTCCAACTGATATCACAATGTTTCATCACTATTCATCACAATACTCCCTCAGCCCTGTCATCACAATGTTCTATGACTCCTGTCATCACAATGCTACATGCACTTATCATCACAATGTTCGATGACCCTTGACATCACATTGTTCCATAACCCCTGTCATCAAAATGCTCCATGACCCTATTCATCAAAACGTTCCATGTCCACTGACATCACAATGCTCCATGACCCCTGTCATCACAATGCTCCATGCCCTTTTCATCACAATGCTCCATGCCATTGTCATTACAATAATCCATAAGCTTGTCATCAGAATGCTCCGTGACACTTGTCATCACAATGCTCTATATGCACTGTCATCACAATGCTCCATACCCCTTGTCATTACAGTGCTCCATGACGCTCGTCATTCACAATTATCCATGGTCTTCTCATCACAATGCTCCACGCCCTTGTCATCTACATGCTCCATGACACTTGTCATCTCAATGCTCCATGGCCACTCTCATCACAATGCTCCATACCCCTTGTCATTATAGCGCTCCATGACGCTCGTCATCACAATTATCCATGGACTTCTCATCACAATGCTCCACAGTCTTGCCATCACAATGCTCCATGCCCTGGTCATCACAATGCTCCATGTTCCCTATCATCACAATTCTCCACGTTCTTGGCATCACTATGTTCCATGACACTTCCCATCACAGTGTTAAATGCTTTGTCATCACAATACTCCTCAAGCTTGTCATCAGAATACTCCATGACCCTTGTCATCACAATGATCCATGACCCCTGTCATCACAATGCTCTATGAGACATATCATCACAATGCGCCATGCCCCTTGTCATTACAGTGCTCCATGATGTTCGTCCCCAGAATTATCCATGGTCTTCTCATCACAGTGCTCCACGTTCTTGCCATCACAATGCTCCATGCTCTGGTCATCTCAATGCTCCATGTCCCTTGTCATCACAATTTTCCACGTCCTTTTCATCACAATGCTCCATGACATTTCTCATCACAATGTTACATGCTATTGTCATCACAATTCTCCATGCACTTGTCATTGTAATGCCCCATGACCACTGTCATAGCAATCTCCATGCCTTTGTCATCACAAAGCTTCACTACTTTTTCATCAAAATTCTCAATGGCCGTTGTCATCACAATGCTCCATGCCCTTGTCATCACAATGCTCCATGACCCTTGTCATCACAATGCTCCAAGCCCTTATCATCACAATGCACCATTACCTTTGTCATCACAATCCTCCATAACACTTGGCATCACAATGCTCCATGCAATTGTCATCACAATGGAACATGAAATATGCTATCACAATGCTCCCTGACACCTGTCTTCACAATACTCCATGACCTTGTCATCACAATGCTCCATGCCCTTGTCATCACAAAGTGCTATGCCCACTGTAAACACAATTATCCATGAAACTTGTCAGACCAATGCTCCATGCCCCTGTCATCACAATGCTACATGACACCATTCATCAAAATGCTCCGTGTGTCCCATCATCACAAGGCTTCATGACCTGTGTCATCACAATGGTCAATGCCCTCATCATCACAAGGCTCTGTGAAATTTGTCACCACAATGCTCCATGAACTTTTCATCACAATGCTCCATGTCATTGTCATCACAATTCTCCATGAACGCTCTCATCACATTGCTCCATGACCTTGTCATCACAAAGCTCCATGATGCATGTCATCAGAATGCTCCATGGCCTTCTCATCACAATGTTCCATGCCCTTGCCATCACAAAGCTCCATTAGCCCTATCATAACAATGCTCCATGACCCCTGCCATCACGATGTTCCATGGACTTGTCATCACAAGGTTCCATGACGATTCTCATCACAATGCTCCAAGACCCCTGTAATCACAATGCTCCATGCCCCTTTTCATTTCAATGATCCATGAACCCTGTCATCACAATGCACCATGCCCATCATCATAATGCTTCATGCTATTGTCATCACAATGAAATCAGAATTCTCCATGACCTCTGTCATCATAATGCTCCAAACCATTGTGATCACGATGTTCCATAACACTTATCATCACAACACCCCATGACGCTCCTCATCACAATTATCCATGGTCTTCTCATCACAATGCTCCATGACCTTTGTCATCACAATGCTCAATACACTTGTCATCACAATGCTCCTTGACACTTGTCGTCAGTATGCTCCTTGAACCCTGTCATGACAAGGTTCCATGCCTTTTTCATCACAATGTTCCATGCCCTTGTAATCACAAAGCTCCATGATGCATGTCATCAGAACGCTCCATGGCCATCTCATCCCAATGCTCGATGCCCTTGTCATCAGAATGCTCCACGACTCCTGTAATCACAATGCTCCATGCTCCTTTTCATCAGAATATTCCATGAGACTTGTCATCACAAGTTTCCATGGTCTTCTCATCACAATGCTCCAGTACCTTGTCATCACAATCCTCCAGGATCCCTGTCATCACAATACTCCATGAACATTTTCAGCCCAATGCTCCTTGACCTTCTCATCACAATGCTCCATGACCCCTGTGATCTCAATGCTCCATGACCCCTGTCATCACAACGATCCATGAACCCTGACAACAAAATAATCCGGGACTCTTGTCATCAAAATCCTCCATGCCCTTGTCATCCCAATGCTCCATGACCCCTGTAATCACAATGCTCCATGACACTTGTCATCACAGTGCTCCATGAACCTTGTCATCACAATGCTCCATGCCTTTGTCAGCAATATGCTACATAATCTTTTCTTCAAAATGTTCCATGCGCTTGTCATCACAATCCTTCATGACCCTTGGGATCACATTGCTTCATGCCCTTGTCATCTCCCTCTTGCCGTTCTGGTTTTTACAGATTTTCAGATGTCCCTTTTGACCCGTGGGAAGTGACAATTCTTTGTAGTGTGGATTTGCATTGCACTCTTGCTAGATTGACCAAAAAGGGCGTATGCGTTTTCTCCTGAATATATTCAGGAGAAAAGGCATACGCCCTTTTTCGCCAAGTGCATCATTGTCAAAGTTGTGATTATTTTCCTGTGCTTTAAAGGCGATTCCAATTTACCTCTTGAAATATGTTTTGTGCAATTCTGCCTCATTTTCAAGTCAGCTTCGTTGCCTTCCCTAAACAGATTTTTGGAAGAGAGTAGTCCTTTATAACTCTGTAGTTTTGTGAATTGCTGTGCCCGTGAGCTCCAATTTTCAAATCCCATTTTTGGGAGCTGACCGCAAATCCACAATTTTGCTTCAGGACCTATACTTGCACCAGGGCTGGCTATACTGTTCCCTGTGGGTGGCTGAGGCTTTGGTTAATTCTTCTTTCTGACGGGAATTTAGAGTGACATGTGCCCGTCGAAATGCCTACGTCTACTCTCTGATTTGTTCTCCCTCTTCCCTTTCATCCTTTGCACAATTAGCAAACTGTGCGAACCAGGAGGTTATAGGGGCTGGCTGTCCTAAGTTGGGAGATTGATAGTAAAGCAGTTGCAATGCCAAACTGGAGCACAAGGAGTGGAAAAATTAGGAGACTTTTAGAAACCTTTCGCCATCACAGGGTGTCCATGCTCTAGGTTTCCC
This sequence comes from Mesoplodon densirostris, assembly GCF_025265405.1. NCBI lineage: Eukaryota > Metazoa > Chordata > Mammalia > Artiodactyla > Ziphiidae > Mesoplodon > Mesoplodon densirostris. The sequence goes on along the minus strand of NW_026778195.1, from coordinate 5,573,523 downwards.
ATACACGTTATAACTGTAGTGATATTCCCTTCTACCTGGAGATTTGGGATCCATGGAATGGTGGCATGCATTACTACTTTAAAGGGTCTGCATTTTCTCTCCCAATCTCCAGTCCTCTCAGTCCCAAGTGTCCAGCCTTATGTCTCATCCAGCTGTCTTTGCAGAGAGGGTCATTCCCGGTTTCATCAGAACCCCTGAAGGAATTGTGTAAGAATTTCGCTTTTTTTGTGTGTGTGTTTTTGAAATTCATTTTTATAATGGGGTTGAGCTGATTTTCACTGACGTATTTATGCCGGTCTAGACACACTTGATTCCCTTACGGAGACGTATCAATACATAGGTTTTAAGATTCTTACTAGTCAGATATATTCCTCTGCAGGGAATAGGGGTTTTGAGTCCCGTTCACTGAGGAAGGGGTAGGTCTCGTCTATTCTGTATTTGGTTTATGGAATGGTACCTGTGCTAATATCAAACTCTGGTTTTATGCATCACCCCACCTCTCCTTTCCCATTAAACAGGCATAAGAGTGTTTTCTAAATGTGAGACTCTGTTCTCTTTCTTAATTCAGTTCATGTGTTGTGATGTTGACATTCCCTCTGTAAGTGATATCTTATGATAAGATTCTTTTTCTGTGTGACTAATTTCACTTAGAATCATCATACCTAAATCCACTCTTTATGCTGCTACTGGCCTTATGACATTGATTTCACGTCTGAGTGATATTCCATTGTACAAAATTACCACAAGTTATTTATGCATTTCTCTTTTTCCTGGGATATTTAAGGTGTACCGAAGTTGAGGTTCTTGTATGCAGAGCAGCCCTAAATTTTGGGGTGCCTGTGTCTTGTCAATATTTAGTCTTCCCAAGTTATATGCCCATGAGTTGAAGTCCCCTTTCCTCCGGGGCTTTGTATTTAAATGTTTTAGGAAACAGCATACACTTCTTCAGAGTGGCTCTTGGATATTTATACCCCACCCATCAGCGTGACTAGGCTCCCTGTTCTCCATGACCTCTCCAGCATTTCTGGTTTGTACACATTTTTTGGATGGCCTTTCTGATCAGTGGACATTGAGACTTCTTTGTTGTGCGGATTTGCATTTACCGCTTGCTTGGTTGGCCAAAAACTCTGTATGCGTTTTTTTCCTAAAGATATTCACGAAAAAAACGCATACACCCTTTTGCCCAACTGCATCATTTGAGAAATTCTGCTGCTTTCCATATGCTTTAAATGTGAGTACAATCTACCTTTTGAAATCTGTTTCCTGCAATTCTGCCTCTCATTCAGATCCTCTTCGTTGCCTTACCTGAATATATTTTTGGACGTTGGTTATCATTTATATCTTTGCACGTCTTTGAATTGTCTGCCCCTGAGCTCCATTTTGCAACTCGTTGTTTTTGTGAGCTGGCCGCCAAACCTTTGGATTGCTTCTGGCCCTATTCTGGTTCTGAGGAGGCAGGCTGAGCCTTTGGTTAATTCTTCTTCCTAATGGGAAATTAGAGTGACATGTGCCTGTCAAAACTCCTACAGCTAATCTCTCATTGGTTCCCCCCTTCCCATTTATCCTCTGCACAAATTGCAAACAGTGTGAAACAGGAGGTTAAAGGTGCTTATTCTCCAAGTGGGGAGATTGTTAGTAATGTGGCTGGAATGGCGAACCCCAGCACCAGGAGATCAAAAATGAGGTGCATTTTAGACACCTTTCCTGAGCACACGGTGTACATTCATCTCGGTTTCCCAGGCATGTTTTTGCTGTCAGAAGATTCCCTTGAACCTGCCGATTTGGGACCCATGGAATGGGTACCAGGCAGTATTAATTTAAAAGGTCTGCATTTCCTCACCCAGCCTCTCTAACATCTCTTAGCCTGTATAGCTTCCAGCCTTATATATCATCCTGCTGTGGGTCTACATGTGTTCAATCCCTGTTACATTGTAGCCCTTCAACAACTGTTGTAAGAATTTTTGTCTGTCTCACTGTTCTTATAAATATTTTAAAATTTATTTTTATATTGGTTACAGCTGATTTTCAAAGCTCTGTTTTTTGCTGCTGTACATCCACTTGATTCATGTACTGAGAGACAACAATAAATTATTTTTCAGATGCTTACGAGTCATATGTATTATTGTCCACTGACTTGAGTGGGCTGAGTGCAGTTCTTTGAGGTACTGTGTAGGCCTTGTCAGTTATTCAATTCGGTACTTGGAATGGTATCTTTGCTTATTTCAACCTCCTGGATAATACCTCACCATTCCCCACCTTTCCCATTTAGCAGCCTTATGTCTATTTTCTACATATTTGACTATGTTTCTGTTTTGTAGTTTATTTCATGTGTAGCCATTTTTGATTCCCTTTAAGTGACATCTTATGATATGTGTCTTTTTCTTTCTGACATATGTCACTTAGAATGATCGTATGTAACTCCTCCAGAGTTGTTACAACTGGCCTTATTTCATGGATTTCTGGATGAGTAATATTCCACTCTACATAAGTACCCCATCTCTTTTATCCATTTTATCCTTCCAGGGACATTTAGGTTATATCCAAGTGGAGGCCCTTTTTAACAGAGAGGTGGTAAATGTTGGCGTGCCTGTTTTCTGTCCATTTTTGTTTTTCCCAAAGTATACGCCCATGAGTGCAAGTGCCCTATGCTCTGTAGCTCATCTTTTAGATGTTTTAGCAAACACAATACACTTCTCCAGAGTAGCCGTTGGCAAATTACATTTCCACTATCAGCCTCACAGGGCTTCCTTTTCTCCTCAACCTGTCCTGCATTTCTGGTGTTTACACTTTATGTGGATGGCCCTTCTGACTGATGTGAAGTGATACATTTTGTAGTATTGATTTCCAGTGCCCACCTGTTTGGTTGGATAAAAAGTGTGTATGGCCTTTACTTGAATATATTCAGAAAAAAAAATGCATACGCCCTTTTGGGCAAACTGCATCATTGGCGATGTTCAGCCCCTTTTCTTGTGCTTTAATGGGGAGTCCTTTCTACCTCTTCAAATCTGTTTCCTGCCACTCTCCCTTGCTTACAAGTCCTTTTCTGTGACTTACCTCAAGATATTTTTCGACAATAGATATTTTCAACTCTGCAGTTTCATGAATTTTAGTGCCCCTGAGTTCCATTATTCAACTTGTGTTTTTGGAAACTGGACACAAAACAGCAGGATTTCCTCTAGCCCTATTCTGTTTCCGTGGGCAATTCTAGCCTTTGATGAATTTGTCTTCCGGATTGGAAATTAGAGTGGCATGTGCCTGTCCGAACAACTAAGACTTGCCTCTAATTTTTTCTCATCCTTCCGCTTCATCCTCTGGACAAATTCCAAACTGTGTGCAACAGGATGTTGACGGTGCTGATATCCCCAAGTGAGGAGATTGTTAGGAAAGATGCTGGAGGGGTGAACCCGAGCACCAGGCGATGAGGAGATGAGGTGACTTTTCCAAACTCTTTCCGATCAAACGGTGTACCATCCTCTAGGTGTGACAGGCATGTTTTAGCTGTAGGAAGGGTCCCGTGCATGTAAGGAGAACACCAGGGATTTTTCCAAATCAGTGTCTCCCCGAACCCCAAATTGGGGAATTTTTAAGCTACGGCTACACGTATGTCCATTAAGGGCCTTGGGAAATAGGCAGAGCCCAAACTTTAGATGATTGAAAACTTCAGAGTCAGAAGTGTTCACCATCGGCCTTGCTTAGGTTACATTTTATCTGTCATTGATAGATGATGTCAATAAAAATATCGATTCTTTTTCAGATTATTTCCCCTTATAGGTTATTGCAAAATATTCTGTGTAGTTCCCTGTGCTATACAGTAGTTCCTTGTTGATGATCTATTTTATACATAGCAGTGTGTATGTGTTAATCCCAAACTGTTAATATATCCCTTCTCCTACCTTTCCCCTTTGGTAATAATAAATTATAAGATTTTATACTTCTCAGAAACGGGGGAGCTGAAAGAGAGGTATCCTTTTCAATGGAAAAGCATTCAAAACAAATTGAAGCTTCAGCCAAGAGTATTCGATGTACATCCATGGAAATCAATCACTTCATTTCTCTAATGTTGACCTGACAAATAAGACAGACGTCTTCACTGAACTTGCTTATAGTAAAGTGATGGAAATATCAAAGGTAAGTCTTAGAAACATCTTATTTTACCCTAGCATTATACACTGCTCTATGTAAACTACAGTTTGGCTCACACATCTGTTCATTGAAGTTACAATGTTCTCAATTTCTGTTACTGATCCTCCAGAGTGGACCCCAACAGGAGTCCCCATGCCCAGTGTCATTGGAACCAACAGATCAAGACTGAGTTTGGTTCAGAAGCAAAGGAAACATTATTTTTAAAACAGAATGGAGGGGTGAGAGCGTGCACTCCCCCAAGGGCGGTGGGATGGGATGCTGTGTAGGGATCCCGGCAGCATCCTTGGGTGGGAGGGGATGGAGCTCTCGAGGGCTGGGTTGGCTGCAGCTCAGGCTCTATGCCATGGAGTCTGCATGGGAACCCGCTAGCTGAGGTGTCGACCCAGCCATTCTGCACTAGGAAATCGGGTCTGAAGTGCCAGGTGTGGGACCTCTGCATGCGGAACCCTAGGAGCACGTGAAATTAGACAAAGCACAAAGAAAAAACAGGTTAGACTTTATTTTATTGCCCAGATTCTCTTTTTATCTCCCAGGAATTTTTAATGAATGTTGCCGGAGACGAACACTTCCTCTGCTTTTTGTTCCGTTCCTCATTCTTGGGGTGTTGACTGTGCAGACCCCTCTTTTGTAAGTGCTTCATGCTGTGGTGGGAGCCCTGATACATGGGGGGAGGGGCAAAACATCTCCCCACCAGCCGCCAGGTGAGGTTGATTGTCCCAAGGCCTCCTGCCCAACTTCTCGTCTGCCTGAGCACCAGCACTGGAAATGTTACAGATTCTAATGACCTTTAATGGTCCAGGAAAGAGATGAGCAGAGATGCAGCAGTGGCAGGTTTCACCCCACCCCACATTTGTTTGGCGACCTTAGGCTGACCGTTTTTGCCAGCCTAGATGCTCTGACCAGTAGTCTGTGCTTTCTTTAATTAGGTCCCTGAATTAATGTACAAACAGCACCATGTGTCAGAACCCTGGCCGCGCAACTCCCAGACAGTCCAGGGTCAGTTGTGATCCAGGACCATGACGTCCACTGAGTCAACGGCCTTTAGAAGTAGCCAGCAGTCCAGCCGGTCATATTGGCCACCATCACCGCGGTGTCTGTAGGGTTTTCTATGGTGAAAGCGTGATATACGTTTCCCCCGCCAAGCTTATTAGCTCCCCTCTGGGTGCAGGAAGTCCTGCAAGCAGTAGTCTGCTCTTTCGGGGCACAGCCTTGTTGTTTTCTGAGAGAAACTCCAGGTCAAGTGATGGCCACACGAGTCATCTTGGTGGCCCGTTGCTCCCGTTTGTCTCTCTGGAGGTTGGAGTTGGAGGGCCTCCTCACTCGAGGTCAGTGTGCCCAAAGAGTGACCCCTGCAACTTCAGGGCATGATGGGTGGTTAGGATCACCACGTGGGGTCCTTTTCCCTTAGGAGGGAGCTGGCCTTGCGGGCTGCTGATTTCCAGCTTTGTAGATACCCCAGTATCCTGGCCTGATGAGTCGGTGGGCAAAGCCCTTGGTGACCATAGTTTATCATACCTGAAGGGCATTCTTGTGTTGCTCCATTTCAAGTGGTCCCAGTTTTTGCACTAAGGCTCCAAGGACGATTAACCTTTGACCGGGTATGTAAAGGTCAAAAGGTTTAGCTAAATTAGGGAGTTCCTTGGCAAGGGTCTGAATTGACTTCTCTTTCCATTCTTGAAAGGCTGCTTCTGGATTCTGTACAAAAGGATCATCATCTTTCTGTGTCAGTGTTTCATGTAGAGGCCCAGCTATTAGACTGTAGTTAGGGATCCAGATGCAGAAAACCTTGGCCTCTGCAGGAACCCCTAAGCTGTCTTCTAGTTTTAGAAGAGGTAAGGCTGCAAATGGCTTCTTCCCTATCCTGGGATGCGTTTCTCCGAATATCTGTGAGAATGAAGCCCAGACATGTCACTTTAGCCTGGGATATTTGAGCCTTTTTCTTGGACACCTTTTATCCTTTCTTGGCTAGGTAGTTCAGAGACGTCTTTAGTAGGCCTGGGGATCAGAATGTCATCTGCATATTGAAAGAGGGTTCCCTTTTACAGAGGTAGAACGTTTAGGTCTTTAGAGGACATTTCCCCAATGATGGTGTGGGGATTTTTGAACCATTGGGGCAGGACGGCCCAGCATTATTGCTTGTGTTGCATGTTGTTTCCTGCCACTCACAAGCCGAAAATTCTTGTGACTCTGAGATGAATGGAATACAGAAGAAGGCATCATTGAAGTCTAATACAGAATGCCATGGCCTGCTGGATGGTAGAATGAGCAGCAGGGTGTAGGAAATAGGAGCTACTGGATGTATATCCTCGGTGGCTTCACTGACTGTCCTGATATCCTTTACCAGGTCCCCAGCAGCCCATGGGGCTCTCGTCGTCAGGCCAATCCCAGGATATGGAGCTCACCTGGGCTGCACCCCCCACCCCACAGCCTACGGGGCTCTCGTGGTCAAGTCCCTCCCAGGGTATGGAGCTCACCTGTGCAGCTACCCAGCAGCCCATTGGGCTCTCATAGTCAGGCCCTTACCAGGATACAGAGCTCCCCTGGGCAGGTACCCCAGCAGGGCTGGACACACAGGAACTGTGCACATAGCCCACCTTGCAGAGAATCCCCAGCTCACCTGTCGCTCACAGCTGACACAGAACACCTCAGAGCAGGACTTGAACTAACAAACAGCAGCTCTGACAGGTCTGTGACCCTGGTTATCACTCTGTGCAGCCTCTCTCTGCCTGGTCTTCCAGACACTTCCAGTGCAGCCAGGGCACCAGGCCTCTGTCTCCACCCACCATCACTCCTCTCCCTGACTCCTGGGTTCCTCTCATTAGGATAGGGTCTTCTTGAAGTTGTTTTCCACTCATGGACCAGATAAAATGATAAGAAAACAAGCCGCAGCTGCAGCCCCTTGTCTAGCCTGACTCTCAAGGGCCCACACCTGTTCCTTGGGCCTGGCCCGTTTAGCAAAATTCAGTTTCTGCAACTGTGAGCCCCTGAGGGGTGAGGATTGGCTGATTTGGCAGCCTGACACTGCCTGCCAGCCCTCTCCAGGTGTGCCTGGGTTGAGGTCAATATAAACACCTCTCCAGTCATTAAGAGCCCCTGTAGCTGTGCCTGACGCCATATTCTCTGCCCCGTCAGCAGTGTCGGGGCTGGGGTGGTGGGAGGGAGTGAGGGGCCGTGGCTTTGTGGGTGGCCCAGTGTGAGTGGGGCTCTGCTGGACTTTAAGCAGGAGTTGCCAGGCTGCCACCTGCTAAAGAAGAGGATGTGTCACCCATACCTGCCGCTGGACTTTCTCCCCAGGCAGAGGTGAGGAAGTAAAAAACAGTGGGGGCCGTGGCAGGAGAGGAATCTCAGGCAGGGAAATGGAAAGCTTCCAGAAGAGCATCTGGGGCCAGGACCATCCTAACTGGCCAGCAGGCACCAAGTCGGCCTACGTGCTGTCGCTGGTGTGGCTCCACAGCCCTTCCTCTAGGCTTGCAAGTGCTTGTACATATTCAGGTGTTTTACCTGGAAAGGGTGGGAAGAGTTCAGCTGCAGCAGGACTCGGGCTCAGCTCACATTTACTCACAGACGCCTCGACACAGTTCCCCAGCTTTGCAATGAGGATGCTCCTTGTGGGGGGGAGCGCTGCTGACTGCATGGGAGACGATTTCCCACCTCTGACCAACTTAAGAATTTTTTACCACTGGAGCTAGTGCCCTGATACGATTTTCCTCTGTATAACTGGTGGGTTCTGTTTTTTTTTTTTTTTTCTTTTTTGTTCAAGGTAGATTTTATTTATTCCTCTTTTTTTAAATTTGGAGATATAAACATGGAAATAATGCATTAATATAAAGACATCTATGTGAAGGGAAAACTTTTATTCTGTTTTATTTTATTAAATGTTATTTATATATTTTTAATTTTTAAAAAATTATGTATTTCTTTTATACAGCAGGTTCTTATTGGATATCTATTTTATACATATAAGTGTGCACATGTGAATCCCAGTCTCCCAATTCATCCCACCACCACCCTCACATGGTGTTCCCCCCTTGGTGTCCATATGTTTGTTCTCTACATCTGTGTCTCTATCTCTGCCCTGCAAACCGGTTCATCTGTATCATTTTTCTAGGTTCCACATATATGCATTAATATACAATATTTGTTTTTCTCTTTCTGACTTACTTCACTCCGTATGACAGTCTCTAGATCCATCAAGGTCTCTACAAATGACCCAATTTCATTCCTATGTATGGCTGTGTAATATTCCATTGTATATAAGTACCACATCTTTATCCATTCGTCTGTCTGTGGGCACTTAGGTTGCTTTCATTACCTGGCTATTGTAAATAGTGCTGCAATGAACACTGTGTTGAATGTGTCTTTTTGATTTATGGTTTTCTCTGGGTATATGCCCAGTAGTGGGATTGCTGGATTATATGGTAATTCTATTTTTAGTTTTTTAAGGAACCTCCATACTGTTCTCCATAGAGACTGTATCGATTTACATTCCCAACAATAGTGGAAGAAGGTTCCTTTTCTCCACACCCTCTCCAGCATTTGTTGTTTGTAGATTTTCTGATGATGTGACGTGATACCTCATTGTACTTTCGATTTCCATTTCTCTAATAATTAGTGATGTTGAGCAGATTTTCATGTGCGTACTGGCCATCTCTATGTCTTCTTGGAAGAAATGTCTATTTAGATCTTCCATTTTTGTATCGGGTTGTTTGGTTTATTAATATTGAGCTGCATGAGCTGTTTATATATATTGGAGATTAATCATTTGTCCATTGATTCGTTTGCAAATATTTTCTGCCATTCTGAGGGTTGTCTTTTTGTCTTGTTTGAAGTTTCCTTTGCTTTGCAAAAGCTTTTACGTTTCATTAGGTCCCATCTGTTTAGTTTTCTTTTTTATTTCATTACTATAGGAGGTGGATCAAAAAAGATCTTGCTGTGATTTATCTCAGAGTATCCTTCGTAAGTTTTCCTCTCAGAGTTTTATACTGTCCGGTCTTACATTAAGGTCTCTAATCCATTTTGAATATATTTTTATGTATGGTGTTGGGGAGTGTTCTAACTTCATTCTTTTACATGTAGCTGTCCATATTTCCCAGCACCAATGATTGAAGAGACTGTCTTATCTCCATTGTATAGTCTTGCCTCCTTTGTCATAGATTAGTTGACCATAGGTGTGTAGGTTTATCCTTGGGCTTTCTTTTTTTTTTTTTCCTTTTACACGTTTATTGGAGTATAATTGCTTTACAATGGAGTGTTCGTTTCTGCTTTATAACAAAGTGAATCAGCTATACATATACAAATATCACCAGATCCCCTCCCTCTTGCATCTCCCTCCCACACTCCATATCCCACCCCTTTATGTGGTCACAAAGCACCGAGCTGATCTCCCTGTTCTATGTGGCTGCTTCCCAGTAGCTATCGGTGTTACATTTGGTAATGTATTTATGTCCATGCCACTCTCTCACTTCGTCCCAGCTTACCCATCCCCCTTCCGGTGTCCTCAAGTCCTTTCTCTATGTCTGTGTCCTTAATCCTGTCCTGCCACTAGGTTCTTCAAAATCTTTTTTTTTTTCTTCATTAGATTCCGTATATCTCTGTTAACATACAGTATTTGTTTTTCCCTTTCTGACTTACTTCACTGTGTAGGACAGATTCTAAGTCCATCCAACTCAGTACAAATAACTCAGTTTTGCTTCTTTTTATGGCTGAGTAATATTCCATTGTATATATGTGCCAGATCTTCTTTATCCATTCATCTGTCGATGGACACTTACGTTGCTTCCATGTCCTGGCTAATGCAAATAGAGCTGCAATGAACATTTTTGTACATAACTCTTTGAATTATGGTTTTCGCAAGGCAAATGCCCAGTAGTTGGATTGTTGTGTCGTATGGTACTTCTATTGTTAGTTATTTAAAGGAACCTCCGTACAGTTCTCCCTAGTGCCCATATCAATTTAAATTCCCACCCACAGTGCAAATTTGTTCCCTTTTCTCCAATAAAGGCCTCTCCAGCATTTATTGTTTTGTAGATTTTTTTGATGATTGCCACTCTGACTGCTGTGAGGTGATACCTCATGGTAGTTTTGATTTGCATTTCTCTAATGATTAATGATGTTCAGCATCCTTTCATGTGTTTCTTGGTAATCTGTATATCTTCTTTGGAGAAATGTCTATTTAGGTCTTCTGCCCTTTTTTGGATTGGGTTGTTTGTTTTTGTGATATTGAGCTACATGTGGTGCTTGTAAAGTTTGGAGATTAATCCTTTGTCAATTGCTTCATTTGAAAATATTTTCTCCCATTCTGAGGGTTGTTTTTGCATCTTGTTTATGTTTTCCTGTACTGTGTAAAAGCTTTTAAGTTTCATTAGGTCCCATTTGTTGATTTCTGTTTTTATTTCCATTTCTCTAGGAGGTGGGTCAAAAAGGAACTTGCTGTGATTTATGTCATAGAGTGTTCTGCCTATGGTTTCCTCTAAGTGTTTTATAATGTCTGGTCTTATATTTAGATCTCTAATCAACTTAGAGTTTATTTTTGTGTATGGTGTTATGGAGTGTTCTAATTTCATTCTTATATGTGTAGGGGTCCAGTTTTCCCAGCACCAATTACTGAAGAGACTGTCTTTTCTCCATTGTATATCCTTAGCTCCTTTGTCATAGATGAGATAGCCATAGGTATGTAGGTTTATCTCTGGGCTTTCTGTCCTGTTCCATTGATCTGTGTTTATGCCAGTCTACATACACTTGATTCCATTATGGAGACATATAAATACATAGGTTTCAAGGTTATTACCAGTCAGATGTATTCCTCTTCAGTGAATAGGGTGTTTTGTGTCCAGTTCATTGAGAAAGGAGTAGGTCTTATCTATTATATATTTGGTATATGGAATGGGATCTGTGCTAATTTCAAACTCTGCTTTTACACATCACCCCACGTCACCTTTCCCCTTAAGGAGGCATAAGTGTGTTTTCTAAATGTATAACTCTGTTCTCTTTTGAAATTCAGTTCATGTGTAGCCATGTTTACATTCCCTCTATAAGTGATATATAACAATAAGTTTCTTTCTCTTTGTGGCTCATTTCACTTAGCATCATCATACCTAAAGCCACTCATTAAGCTGCTATTGGCCTTATGACATTGATTTTATGTCTGAGTGACATTCCATTGTATATAAGTACCACAACATCTAAATCCATTTTTTTTTCCTTTCCTGGGATATTTAAAGTGTACCGAAGTCGAGGTTCTTGTAAACAGAGCAGCCCTAAACTTTGGGCTGGCTGTGTGTTGTGGATTTTTAGTTTTCCCAAAATACACGCCCATGAGTGGAAGTGTGCTATGCTCTGTAGCTCTGTTTTGGAAAACAACATACAGTTCTCCAGAGGGGCTGTTGGCAATTTACATCCTGTCCATCGGCGTAACCAGGCTCCCTTTTCTCCATGGCCTGTCCTGCATTTGTGGTTTTTACACTATTTGCGGATGGCCCTTTTGATTGGAGGTAAGGCATACTTCTCTGTAGTGTGGAATTGCAATGCCTGATGGCTTGCTTAGCCAAAAAGGGCATATGCATTTTTTCCCGAATATATTCAAGAAAATACACATACTCCCTTTTCAGCTAAGGGCAACATTGTCGAAGTTCTTTCGCTTTTCATGTGCTTTAAAGACGACTCCAATCTACCTCTTGAAATCTGTTTCCTTCAATTCTGCCTTGCATTCAAATCATCTTCACTGTCTTACCTCAATATATATATGGATGATAGTTGTCCTTTATAACTCTGCAAGTTTGTGAATTGCTGTGCCCCTGATTTCCATTTTTCAACTCGCCTATTTGTGAGCTGGCTGCAATACTGCAGGATGGCTTTAGGCCCTAGTCTGGTTCCAGGGCTTCAGGCTGAGCCTTTGGTTAATTCTTCTTCCTGATGGGAAACTAGAGTGACATGTGCCCATGCAAACACCTACAGCTAATCTCTCATTTATTCCCCCTCTTCCTGTTCATCCTCTGCACAGTTTGCAAACTGTGCATAACAGGAGGGTAAAGGTGCTGACACTCCAAGTGGGGATATTTTTAGTAATTCAGATGGAATGGTGAAGCCGAGCACGACAAAAGGAAAAATGAGGTACCTTTTAGAAAACGTTCCCAATTACACAGTGTACCATCCACTGGTTTTCCCATGCATGTTTTAACTGTAGGAAGATTGCCTTAAAAATGGAGAGTTGGGACCACTAGAATGGGTAGCACACAGTATTGCTCTAAGTGGTGTTCTTTTGCTCACACAACCTCAGCAATCTTGTCAGCCCCAAGTGTCCAGTCTTACGTCTCATCCAGCTGTGGGTGTAAAGATGGTCAATCCAGGTTGCATCACAGGCCCTGAAAGTAATTTTTAAAACTTTCTCACTGTTTCACTGTTTTTGCAATTTGCTTTTGAAATTTATTTTTATAAGTGGGTTTAACTGAATTTCAGTGCTGTGTTCATGCGGTTATACATAGACAGGATTCCTTTATGGAGACATGAGAATACATATGTTTTAAAATACTTAGAGTCAGACATATTCCTCTGCAATGAATAGGGGGTGTTGGGTCCAGTTCACTGTGCCAGGAGTAGGTGTTGTGTATTACATACATGGTTTATATAACGGTATCTGTGCTAATTTAAAACTGTGGTTTTATGCATCACCCCACCTCGGGTTTCCTCTTAAGGAGGCTGGAGATGTTTTCTAAATGTGTGACACTGTTGTGTTTGTAATTCAGTTCATGTGTAGTCATGTGTACATTCCCGATATGAGTGATATGTTATGATAAGATTAGTTACATTGTTATCTTTCCTAACTCAGTTCATATGTAGCCATGTTTACAGGACCTTTATAAGTGATATCTTATGATAAGTTTCTTTTTCTGTGTGAATTATTTCAATTAGAATCATCGTACCTGAATCCACTCATTTTGCTGCTACTGGTCTTATGACATTGATTTCATGGCTGTGGGATATTCCATCGTATGTAAGTACCAAAATTTCTTGAACCATTTTTGTCTTTCCTAGGATATTTAAGGTGTACCCAAGATGAGGTTCTTGTAAGCAGTGCAGCCCTAAATATTGTGGTGGCTCAGGCTTATTGATTTTCACTTTTCCCAAAGTATATTCCCTAGACTGGAAGTGCCCTTGGCTCTGTAGCTCTGTTGTTTACTTGTTTTAGGGAACACAATGCACTCTTCCAGAGAGGCAGTTGGCAATTTACATCCCGCCCATCAGCATAACAATGCTCCCTGTTCTCCAGGGCCTGTCTTGCCTTTCTGGTTTTCACACATTTTGTGGATGTCCCTTTTGACCGGTGGGAAGTGATACTTCTTTGTAGTGCAGATTTGCATTGCCCTCTTGCTTGCTTGGCCAAAAAGGGCATATGCGTTTTCTCCTGAATATATTCTGAGACTTTGGTTTATTCTTCTTCCTTCCGGGAAATTAGAGTGACATGTGCCCGTCCAAATGCCTAACAGCTACTCTCTCATGGGTTCTCCCTCGTCCCTTCCATCCTCTGCCAAATTGGGAACCTGTGCAAACCAGGAGGTAAAAGGGGCTGTCTCTCCAAGTTGGGAGATGGATAGTAAAGCAGTTGGAAAGTCAAACCAGAGTACCAAGAGAGGGACTATTTGTTGAGTTTTAGAAACCTTTCGTATTCACAGTGTGTACATTCTCTAGGTTTCCCGTACATGTTATAGCTGTAGAAATACTCCGTTCAACCTAGAGAGTTAGGACCCATGGAATGGGTGCCATGCATTGTTGCTTTAAAGGGTCTGCATTTGCTCACCCAATCTCACCAATCGTCTCAGTCCCAGGCTTCCAGCCTTATGCCACATCCAGCTGTCATTGTAGATAGGGTCATTCCAGGTTTCATCAGAGAACCTGAAGGAATTGTAAAGAATTTCCCTATTTTTTTTGGTTTGGTTTTGAAATTCCTTTTTATAGTGGGTTTGAGCTGATTCTCGCTGCCATGTTTATGCCAGTCTAGACACACTTGATTCCCTTACGGAGACATATCAATACATAGGTTTTAAGATTCTTACTAGTCAGATCTATTCCTCTGCGGGAAATATGGGGTTTTGCGTCCCTTTCACTGAGGAAGGTGTAGGTTTTGTCTATTCCACATTTGGTTTTTGGAACGGTACCTGAGCTTATATCAAACTCTGGTTTTATGCATCACGCCACCTCTCCTTCCCCCTTAAGCAGGCATAAGTGTGTTTTCTAAATATGAGACTCTGTTCTCTTTACTAACTCAGTTCATGTGTAGCCATGTTTACAGGAACTTCATAAATGATATCTTATGCTAAGTTTCTTTTTCTGTGTGACTTATTTCACTTAGAATCATCGTACCTGAATCCACTCACTTTGCTGCTCCTGGTCTTATGACATTGATTTCATGGCTGAGGGATATTCCATCGTACGTAATTACCACAACTTTTTGAACCATTTTTTAATTTCCTGGGATATTTAAGGTGTACCCAAGTTGAGGTTCTTGTAAGCAGTGTAGCCGTAAATTTGGGGTGGCTCTGTCTTATTGATTTTCAGTTTTCCCGAGGTATATTCCCTAGACTGGAAGTGCCCTTGGCTCTGTAGCTCTGTGGTATACTTGTTTTAGGGAACACAATGAACTCCTCCAGTGAGACAGTTGGCAATTTACATCCGGCCCATCTTCATAACAATGCTCCCTGTTCTCCAGGGCCTGTCTTGCCTTTCTGGTTTTTACACATTTTGTGGATGTCCCTTTTGACCGGTGGGAAGTGATACTTCTTTGTAGTGCAGATTTGCATTGCCTGCTTGCTTGTTTGGCCAAAAAGAGCGTATGCGTTTTCTCCTGAATATATTCACGAGAAAACGCATACGCCCTTTTTGGCCAAGTGCATCATTGTCGAAGTTGTGCCCCTCTTCCTGTGGTTTACAGGCCATTCCTACGTACCTCTTGAAATATCTTTCCTGCTATTCTGCCTCGCTTTCAAGTCGGCCTCTTTGCCTTTCCGCAACAGATTTTTGGACGATAGTTGTCCTTTATTACTCTGCCAGTTTGTGTATTGCTGTGCCCCTGAGCTCCTTTTTTCAACTAGTTTTTTGTTAGCTGAATGCAAGTCCAAAATTTTGGTTCAGGATGTATACTGGTTCCTGGTGAGTGGCCGAGACTTTGGTTAATTCTTCTTCCTGCCTGGATATTAGAGTGACATGTTCCCGTCCAAATGCCTAACAGCTACTCTCTCATTGGTTCTCCCTCTTCCCTTCCATCCTCTGCCAAATTGGCAACCTCTGCGAACCAGGAGGTTAAACGGGCTGTATCTCAAAGTTGGGAGATTGATAGTAAAGCAGTTGGAAAGTCAAACCAGAGCACCACGAGAGGGACTATTCGTTGAGTTTTAGAAACCTTTCGTATTCACAGTGTGTCCATTCTCTAGGTTTCCCGTACATGCTATAGCTGTAGTAATATTCCCTTCAAAATGGAGAGTTGGAAACCATGGCATGGGGGCCTTGCATTATTGCTTTAAAGGGTATGCATTTGCTCACCCAATCTCACCAATCCTCTCAGTCCCAAGTGTCCAGCCTTATGCCACATCCAGCTGCCATTGTAGATAGGGTCATTCCCGGTTTCATCAGATACCCTGAAGGAATTGTAAAGAATTTCCCTGTTTTTTTGTTTTGTTTTTGAAATTCCTTTTTATAGTGGGTTTGAGCTGATTTACGCTGCCATGTTTATGCCAGTCTAGACACACTTCATTCCTTTATGGAGACATATCAATACATGGGTATTAAGATTCTTACTGGTCAGATATATTCCTCAGCAGGAAATATGGGGTTTTGAGTCCCTTTCACTGAGGAAGGTGTAGGTGTTGTGTATTCCATAGTTGGTTTTTGGAACGGTACTTGTGCTTTTATCAAACTCTAGTTTTATGCATCACCCCACCTCTCCTTACCCCTTAAGCAGGCATAAGATTGTTTTCTAAATGTGAGACTCTGTTCTCTTTCCTAACTCAGTTCATGTGTAGCCATGTTTACAGGATCTTCATAAGTGATATCTTATGATAAGTTTCTTTTTCTGTGTGACTTATTTCACTTAGAATCATCGTACCTGAATCCACTCACTTTGCTGCTACTGGTCTTATGACATTAATATCATGGCTGAGGGATATTCCATCGTACGTAAGTACCACAATTTTTGAACCATTTTTATATTTCCTGGTATATTTAAGGTGTACCCAAGTTGAGGTTCTTGTAAGCAGTGCAGCCCTAAATTTGGGGGTGGCTCTGTCTCATTGATTTTCAGTTTTCCCAAGGTATATTCCCGACACTGGAAGTGCCCTTGTCTCTGTAGCTCTGTTGTTTACTTGTTTTATTTAGGGAAATCAATGCACTCATCCTGTGAGGCAGTTGGCAATTTACATCCTGCCCATCAGCATAACAATGCTCCCTGTTCTCCAAGGCCTGTCTGGCCTTTCTGGTTTTTACCCATTTTGTCGATTTCCCTTTGAGCGGTGGGAAGTGATACTTCTTTGTAGTGCAGATTTGCATTGCCCACTTGCTTGCTTGGCGAAAAAGGGCGTATGCGTTTTCTCCAGAATATATTCAGGAGAAAACGCATACACCCTTTTTGGCCAAGTGAATCATTGTCGAAGTTGTGCCCCTCTTGCTGTGCTTTAAAGGTGATTCCTATGTACCTCTTGAAATCTCTTTCCTGGTATTCTGCCTCGCTTTCAAGTCGGCCTCATTGCCTTCCCTCAACAGATTTGTGAACGATAGTTGTCCTTTATTACTCTGCCAGTTTGTGAATTGCTGTGCCCCTGAGCTCCATTTTTCAACTCGTTTTTTGTGAGCTGAACGCAAGTCCAAAATTTTGGTTCAGAATCTATAGTGGTTCCCGAAGGGTGGCTGAGACTTTGCTTAATTCTTCTTCCTGCCGGGAAGTTAGAGTGACATGTGCCAGTCCAATGCCTAACAGATACTCTCTCATGGGTTCTCCCTCTTCCCTTCCATCCTCTGCCAAATTGGCAACCTGTGCGAACCAGGAGGTTAAAGGGGCTGTATCTCCAAGTTGGGAGATTGATAGTAAAGCAGTTGGAAAGTCAAACCGGAGCAGCACGAGAGGGCCTCTTCGTTGAGTTTTAGAAACCTTTTGTATTCACAGTGTGTCCATTCTCTAGGTTTCCCGTACATGTTATAGCTGTAGTAATATTCCCTTCAACCTGGAGAGTTGGGACCCATGGCATAGGGGGCTTGAATTATTGCTTTAAACGGTCTGCATTTGCTCACCCAATGTCACCAATCCTCTCAGTACCAAGTGTCCAGCCTTATGCCACATCCAGCTGTCATTGTAGATAGGGTCATTCCAGGTTTCATCAGACACCCTGAAGGAATTATAAAGAATTTCCCTGTTTTTTGGTTTTGCTTTTGAAATTCCTTTTTAGAGTGGGTTTGAGCTGATTCTCGCTGCCATGTTTATGCCACTCTAGACACACTTGATTCCCTTATGGAGTCATATCAATACATAGGTTTTAAGATTCTTACTAGTCAGATATATTCCTCTGTGGGAAATATGGGTTTTGAGTCTCTTTCACTGAGGAAGGTGTAGGTCTTGTCTATTCCAAAGTTGGTTTTGGAAACGGTCCCTGTGCTTATATCAAACTCTGGTTTTATGCATCACCCCACCTCTCCTTCCCCTTTATGCAGGCATAAGAGTGTTTTCTAAATGTGAGACTCTGTTCTCTTTCCTAACTCAGTTCACGTGTAGCCATGTTTACAGGATCTTCATAAGTGATATCTTATGATAAGTTTCTTTTTCTGTGTGACTTATTTCACTTAGAATCATCGTACCTGAATCCACTCACTTTGCTGCTACTGGTCTTATGACATTGATTTCATGGCTGAGGGATATTCCATCGTACGTAAGTACCACAATGTTTTGAACCATTTTTATATTTCCTGGGATATTTAAGGTGTACCCAAGTTGAGGTTCTTGTAGTCAGTGCAGCCCTAAATTTGGAGGTGGCTCTTTCTTATTGATTTTCAGTTTTCCCAAGGTATATTCCCTAGACTGGAAGTGGCCTTGGCTCTGTAGCTCTGTTGTTTACTTGTTTTAGGGAACACAATGCACTCCTCCAGTGAGGCAGTTGGCAATTTACATCCCGCCCATCAGCATAACAAGGCTCCCTGTTCTCCAGGGCCTGTCTTGCCTTTCTGGTTTTTACATATTTTGTGGATGTCACTTTTGACCGGTGGGAACTGATACTTCTTTGTAGTGCAGATTTGCATTGCCTGCTTGCTTGCTTGGCCAAAAAGGGCGTATGCGTTTTCTCCTGAATATATTCAGGAGAAAACGCATACGCCCTTTTTGGCCAAGTGCATCATTGTCCAAGTTGTGCCCCTCTTCCTGTGCTTTACAGGCGATTCCAAGGTACCTCTTGAAATCTGTTTCCTGCTATTTTGCCTCGCTTTCAAGTCCGCCTCGTTGACTTCCCTCAACAGATTTTTGGACGATAGTTGTCCTTTATCACTCTGCCAGTTTTTGCATTGCTGTGCCCCTGAGCTCCATTTCTCAACTCATTTTTTGTGAGCTGAACGCAAGTCCAAAATTTTGGTTCAGGATGTATACTGGTTCCCGGTGGGTGGCTGAGACTTTGGTTAATACTTCTCCCTGCCGGGAAATTAGAGTGACATGTTCCCGTCCAAATGCCTAACAGCTACTCTCTCATGGGTTCTCCCTCGTCCCTTCCATCCTCTGCCAAATTGGGAACCTGTGCAAACCAGGAGGTTAAAGGGCCTGTCTATCCAAGTTGGGAGATTGATAGTAAGGCAGTTGGAAAGTCAAACTGGAGCACCAGGAGAGGGACTATTCGTTGAGTTTTAGAAACCTTTCTTATTCACAGTGTGTACATTCTCTAGGTTTCCTGTACATGTTATAGCTGTAGTAATATTCCCTTGAACCTGGAGAGTTGGGACCCATGGAATGGGGGCCATGCATTATTGCTTGAAAGGGTCTGCATTTGCTCACCCAATCTCACCAATCCTCTCAGTCCCAAGTGTCCAGCCTTATGCCACATCCAGCTCTCATTGTAGATAGGGTCTTTCCAGGTTTCCTCAGACACCCTGAAGGAATTGTAAAGAATTTCCCAGTTTTTTGCTTTCTTTTTGAAATTCCTTTTTATAGTGGGATTGAGCTGATTATCGCTGCCAAGTTTATGCCAGTCTAAACACACTTGATTCCCTTATGGAGACATATCAATACATAGGTTTTAAGATTCTTACTAGTCAGATCTATTCCTCTGCGGGAAATATGGGGTTTTGCGTCCCTTTCACTGAGGAAGGTGTAGGTCTTGTCTATTCCATAATTGGTTTTTGGAATGGTTCCTGTGCTTATATCAAACTATGGTTTTCTGCATCACCCCACCTCTCCTTCCCCCTTAAGCAGGCATAAGAGTGTTTTCTAAATGTGAGACTCTGTTCTATTTCCTAACTCAGTTCATGTGTAGCCATGTTTACAGGATCATCATAAGTGATATCTTATGATAAGTTTCTTTTTCTGTGTGACTTATTTCACTTAGAATCATCGTACCTGAATCCACTCACTTTGCTGCTACTGGTCTTATGACATTAATATCATGGCTGAGGGATATTCCATCGTACGTAAGTACCACATTTTTTGAACCATTTTTATATTTCCTGGTATATTTAAGGTGTACCCAAGTTGAGGTTCTGGTAAGCAGTGCAGCCCTAAATTTGGGGGTGGCTCTGTCTCATTGATTTTCAGTTTTCCCAAGGTATATTCCCGACACTGGAAGTGCCCTTGTCTCTGTAGCTCTGTTGTTTACTTGTTTTATTTAGGGAAATCAATGCACTCCTCCTGTGAGGCAGTTGGCAATTTACATCCTGCCCATCAGCATAACAATGCTCCCTGTTCTCCAAGGCCTGTCTGGCCTTTCTGGTTTTTACCCATTTTGTCGATTTCCCTTTGAGCGGTGGGAAGTGATACTTCTTTGTAGTGCAGATTTGCATTGCCCACTTGCTTGCTTGGCGAAAAAGGGCGTATGCGTTTTCTCCAGAATATATTCAGGAGAAAACGCATACACCCTTTTTGGCCAAGTGAATCATTGTCGAAGTTGTGCCCCTCTTGCTGTGCTTTAAAGGTGATTCCTATGTACCTCTTGAAATCTCTTTCCTGGTATTCTGCCTCGCTTTCAAGTCGGCCTCATTGCCTTCCCTCAACAGATTTGTGAACGATAGTTGTCCTTTATTACTCTGCCAGTTTGTGAAATGCTGTGCCCCTGAGCTCCATTTTTCAACTCGTTTTTTGTGAGCTGAACGCAAGTCCAAAATTTTGGTTCAGAATCTATAGTGGTTCCCGAAGGGTGGCTGAGACTTTGCTTAATTCTTCTTCCTGCCGGGAAGTTAGAGTGACATGTGCCAGTCCAATGCCTAACAGATACTCTCTCATGGGTTCTCCCTCTTCCCTTCCATCCTCTGCCAAATTGGCAACCTGTGCGAACCAGGAGGTTAAAGGGGCTGTATCTCCAAGTTGGGAGATTGATAGTAAAGCAGTTGGAAAGTCAAACCGGAGCAGCACGAGAGGGCCTCTTCGTTGAGTTTTAGAAACCTTTTGTATTCACAGTGTGTCCATTCTCTAGGTTTCCCGTACATGTTATAGCTGTAGTAATATTCCCTTCAACCTGGAGAGTTGGGACCCATGGCATAGGGGTCTTGAATTATTGCTTTAAACGGTCTGCATTTGCTCACCCAATGTCACCAATCCTCTCAGTACCAAGTGTCCAGCCTTATGCCACATCCAGCTGTCATTGTAGATAGGGTCATTCCAGGTTTCATCAGACACCCTGAAGGAATTATAAAGAATTTCCCTGTTTTTTGGTTTTGCTTTTGAAATTCCTTTTTAGAGTGGGTTTGAGCTGATTCTCGCTGCCATGTTTATGCCACTCTAGACACACTTGATTCCCTTATGGAGTCATATCAATACATAGGTTTTAAGATTCTTACTAGTCAGATATATTCCTCTGTGGGAAATATGGGTTTTGAGTCTCTTTCACTGAGGAAGGTGTAGGTCTTGTCTATTCCAAAGTTGGTTTTGGAAACGGTCCCTGTGCTTATATCAAACTCTGGTTTTATGCATCACCCCACCTCTCCTTCCCCTTTATGCAGGCATAAGAGTGTTTTCTAAATGTGAGACTCTGTTCTCTTTCCTAACTCAGTTCACGTGTAGCCATGTTTACAGGATCTTCATAAGTGATATCTTATGATAAGTTTCTTTTTCTGTGTGACTTATTTCACTTAGAATCATCGTACCTGAATCCACTCACTTTGCTGCTACTGGTCTTATGACATTGATTTCATGGCTGAGGGATATTCCATCGTACGTAAGTACCACAATGTTTTGAACCATTTTTATATTTCCTGGGATATTTAAGGTGTACCCAAGTTGAGGTTCTTGTAGTCAGTGCAGCCCTAAATTTGGAGGTGGCTCTTTCTTATTGATTTTCAGTTTTCCCAAGGTATATTCCCTAGACTGGAAGTGGCCTTGGCTCTGTAGCTCTGTTGTTTACTTGTTTTAGGGAACACAATGCACTCCTCCAGTGAGGCAGTTGGCAATTTACATCCCGCCCATCAGCATAACAAGGCTCCCTGTTCTCCAGGGCCTGTCTTGCCTTTCTGGTTTTTACATATTTTGTGGATGTCACTTTTGACCGGTGGGAACTGATACTTCTTTGTAGTGCAGATTTGCATTGCCTGCTTGCTTGCTTGGCCAAAAAGGGCGTATGCGTTTTCTCCTGAATATATTCAGGAGAAAACGCATACGCCCTTTTTGGCCAAGTGCATCATTGTCCAAGTTGTGCCCCTCTTCCTGTGCTTTACAGGCGATTCCAAGGTACCTCTTGAAATCTGTTTCCTGCTATTTTGCCTCGCTTTCAAGTCCGCCTCGTTGACTTCCCTCAACAGATTTTTGGACGATAGTTGTCCTTTATCACTCTGCCAGTTTTTGCATTGCTGTGCCCCTGAGCTCCATTTCTCAACTCGTTTTTTGTGAGCTGAACGCAAGTCCAAATTTCTGGTTCAGGACTTATACTCGTTCCCGACGGGTGTCTGAGACTTTGGTTAATTCTTCTTTCTGCCGGGAAATTAGAGTGACATGTCCCCGTCCAAATGCCTAACAGCTACTCTCTCATTGGTTCTCCCTCTTCCCGTACATCCTCTGCCAAATTGGCAAACAGTGCGAACCAGGATGTTAAAGGGGCTGTATCTCCAAGTTGGGAGATTGATAGTAAAGCAGTTGGAAAGTCAAAATGGAACAAAAGGAGAGGGACTATTCGTTGAGTTTTAGAAACCTTTCATATTCACAGTGTGCCCATTCTCTAGGTCTCCCGTACATGTTATAGCTGTAGTAATATTCCCTTCAACCTGGAGAGTTGGGACCCATGGAATGGGGCCCATGCATTATTGCTTTAAAGGGTCTTCATTTGCTCACCCAATCTCACCAATCCTCTCAGTCCCAAGTGTCCAGCCTTATGCCACATCCAGCTGTCATTGTAGATAGGGTCATTCCACGTTTCATCAGAGACCCTGAAGGAATTGTAAAGAATTTCCCTGTTTTTTTGTTTTGATTTTGAAATTCCTTTTTATAGTGGGTTTGAGCTGATTCTCGCTGCCATGTTTATGCCAGTCTAGACACCTTGATTCCCTTACGGAGACATATCAATACATAGGTTTTAAGATTCATACTAGTCAGATCTATTCCTCTGCGGGAAATATGGGGTTTTGAGTCCCTTTCACTGAAGAAGGTGTGGGTCTTGTCTATTCCATAGTTGGTTTTTGGAACGGTACATGTGCTTATATCAAACTCTGATTTTATGCATCACCCACCTCTCCTTCCCCCTTAAGCAGGCATAAGAGTGTTTTCTAAATGTGAGACTCTGTTCTCTTTCCTAACTCAGTTCATGTATAGCCATGTTTACAGGATCTTCATAAGTGATATCTTATGCTAAGTTTCTTTTTCTGTGTGACTTATTTCACTTAGAATCATCGTACCTGAATCCACTCACTTTGCTGCTACTGGTCTTATGACATTGTTTTCATGACTGAGCGATATTCCATCGTATGTAATTACCAAAATTTTTTAAACCATTTTTATATTTCCTGGGATATTTAAGGTGTACCCAAGTTGAGGTTCTTGTAAGCAGTGCACCCCTAAATTTGGGGGTGGCTCTATCTTATTGATTTTCAGTTTACCCAAGGAATATTCCCTAGACTGGAAGTGGCCTTGGCTCTGTAGCTCTGTTGTTTACTTGTTTTAGGGAACACAATGCACTCCTCCAGTGAGGCATTTGGCAATTTACATCCCGCCCATCATTATAACAAGGCTCCCTGTTCTCGAGGGCCTCTCTGATCTTTCTTGTTTTTACACATTTTGTGGTTGTTTCTTTTGACCGGTGGGAAGTGATACTTCTTTGTAGTGCAGATTTGCATTGCCCGCTTGCTTGCTTGGTGAAAAAGGACATGCATATACGTTTTCTCCTTTATATATTCAGGAGAAAACGCATATGCCATTTTTGGCCAAGTGCATCATTGTCGAAGTTGTGCCCCTTTTCCTGTGCTTTACAGGTGATTCCTACGTACCTCTTGAAATCTGTTTCCTGCTATTCTGCCTCGCTTTCAAGTCGGCCTCGTTGCCTTCCCTCAACAGATTTTTGGACGATAGTTGTCCTTTATTACTCTGCCAGTTTGTGAATTGCTGTGCCCCTGAGCTCCATTTCTCAACTCGTTTTTTGTGAGCAGAACGCAAGTCCAAAATTTAGGTTCAGGAGATATACTGGTTCCCAGTGGGTGGCTGAGACTTTGTTTAATTTTTCTTCCTGCCGGGAAATTAGGGTGACATGTGCCCGTCCAAATGCATAACAGCTACTCTCTCATTGGTTCTCCCTCTTCCCTTCCATCCTCTGCCAAATTGGCAACCTGTGCGAACCAGGTGGTAAAAGGGACTGTCTCTCCAAGTTGGGAGATTGATAGTAAAGCAGTTGGAAAGTCAAACCGGAAAAAAAGGACAGGGAATATTCTTTGAGTTTTAGAAACCTTTCGTATTCACAGTGTGTCCATTCTCTAGGTTTCCCGTACATGTTAGAGCTGTAGTAATATTCCCTTTAACCTGGAGAGTAGGGAAACATGGAATGGGGGCCATGCGTTATTGCTTTATAGTGTCTGCAATTTCTCACCCAATCTCAACAATCCTCTCAGTCCCAAGTGTCCAGCCTTATGCCACATCCAGCTGTCATTGTACATAGTGTCATTCCACGTTTCATCAGAGACCCTGAAGGAATTGTAAAGAATTTCCCTTTTTTTTTGTTTTGTTTTTGAAATTCCTTTTTATAGTGGGTTTGAGCTGATTCTGCTGCCATGTTTATGCCAGTCTAGACACACTTGTTTCCCTAACGGAGACCTATCAATACATAGGTTTTAAGATTCTTACTAGTCAGATCTATTCCTCTGCGGGAAATATGGGGTTTTGAGTCCCTTTCACTGAGGAAGGTGTAGGTCTTTTCTATTCCATAGTTGGTTTTTGGAACGGTACCTGTGCTTATATCAAACTCTGGTTTTATGCATCCCCCCACCTCTCCTTCCCCCTTAAGCAGGCATATGAGTGTTTTCTAAATGTGAGACTCTGTTCTCTTTCCTAACTCAGTTCATGTGTAGCCATGTTTACAGGATCTTCATAAGTGATATCTTATGCTAAGTTTCTTTTTCTGTGAAACTTATTTCACTTAGAATCATCGTACCTGAACCTCTCACTTTGCTGCTACTGGTCTTATGACATTGATTTAATGGCTGAGGGATATTGCATTGTACATAAGTACCACAATTTTTTGAACCATTTTTATATATCCTGGGATATTTAAGCTGTACACAAGTTGAGGTTCTTGTAAGCAGTGCAGCCCTAAATTTGGGGCTGGCTCTGTCTCATTGATTTTCAGTTTTCCCAAGGTATATTCCCTAGAGTGGAAGTACCCTTGGCCCTGTAGCTCTGTTGTTTACTTGTTTTAGGGAACACAATGCACTCCTCCAGTGAGGCAGTTGGCAATTTACATCCCGCCCATCAGCATAACAAGGCTCCGAGTTCTCCAGGGCCTGTCTTGCCTTTCTGGTTTTTACACATTTTGTGAATTTCCTTTTGGACCGGTGGGGAGCGATACTTCTGTCTGGTGCAGATTTGCATTGCCCGCTTGCTTGCTTGGCCAAAAAGGGCATATGTTTTCTCCTGAATATATTCAGTAGAAAACACATACGCCCATTTCAGCCAAGTGAATCATTGTCGAAGTTGTGCCCCTCTTCCTGTGCTTTACAGGCGATTCCTACCTACCTCTTGAAATCTGTTTCCTGCTTTCTGCCTCACTTTCAAGTAGGCCTCGTTGCCTTCCCTCAACAGATTTTTCGACGATAGTTGTCCTTTATTAATCTGCCAGTTTGTGAATTGCTGTGCCCCTGAGCTCCATTTTTCAACTCGTTTTTTGTGAGCTGAACGCAAGTCCAAAATTTTGGTTCAGGATGTATACTGGTTCGCTGTGGGTGGCTGAGACTTTGGTTAATTCTTCTTCCTGCCGGGAAATTAGAGTGACATGTGCCCGTCCAAATGCCTAACAGCTACTCTCTCATTGGTTCTCCCTCTTCCCTTCCATCCTCTGCCAAAGAGGCAACCTGTGTGAACCAGGAGGTTAAAAGGGCTGTCTCTCCAAGTTAGGAGATTGATCGTAAAACAGTTGGAATGTCAAACTGGAGCACCAGTAGAGGGACTATTCGTTGAGTATTTAAAAACTTTCATATTCACAGTGTGTGCATTCTCTAGGTTTCCCGTACATGTTATAGTTGTAGTAATATTCCCTTTAACCTGGAGAGTTGGGTAACATGGAATGGGGGCCATGCATTATGGCTTTATACAGTCTGCAATTTCTCACCCAATCTCACCAGTCCTCTCAGTCCCAAGTGTCAAGCCTTATGCCACACCCAGCTGTCATTGTAGATTGGGTCACTCCAGGTTTCATCAGAGACCCTGAAAGATTTGTAAAGAATTATCCTGTTTTTATGTTTTGTTTTTGAAATTCCTTTTTATAGTGGGTTTGAGCTGATTCTCGCTGCCCTGTTTATGCCAGTCTAGACACACTTGATTCCCTTACGGAGACATATCAATACATAGGTTTTAAGATTCTTACTAGTCAGATCTATTCCTTCATGGGAAATATGGGGTTTTGAGTCCCTTTCACTGAGGAAGGTGTAGTTCTTGTCTATTTCATAGTTGGTTTTTGGAACGGTACCTGTGCTTATATCAAACTCTTGTTTTATGCATCACCCCAACTCTCTTTCGCCCTTAAGCAGGCATAAGAGTGTTTTCTAAATGTGAGACCCTCTTCTCTTTCCTAACTCAGTTCATGTGTAGCCATGTTTACAGGAACTTCATAAGTGATATCTTATGATAAGTTTATTTTTCTGTGTGACTTATTTCACTTAGAATCATCGTACCTGAACCACTCACTTTGCTGCTACTGGTCTTATGACATTGATTTCATGGCTGAGGGATATTGCATTGTACATAAGTACCACAATTTTTTGAACCATTTTTATATTTCCTGGGATATTTAAGGTGTACACAAGTTGAGGTTCTTGTAAGCAGTCCAGCCCTAAATTTGGGGCTGGCTCTGTCTCATTGATTTTCAGTTTTCCCAAGTTATATTCCCTAGAGTGGAAGTGGCCTTGGCTCTGTAGCTCTGTTGTTTACTTGTTTTAGGGCACACAATGCACTCCTCCAGTGAGGCAGTTGGCAATTTACATCCCGCCCATCAGCATAACAAGACTCCCTGTTCTCCATGGCCTGTCTTGCCTTTCTGGATTTTACACATTTTGCAGATATCCCTTTTGACTGGTGGGAAGTGATACTCCTTTGTAGTGCAGATTTGCATTGCGCGCTTGCTTTGTTGTCAAAAAGGGCGTATGCGTTTTCTCCTGAATATATTCAGGAGAAAACGCATACGCCCTTTTTGGCCAAGTGCATCATTGTCGAAGTTTTGCCCCTCTTCCTGTGCTTTATAGGTGATTCCTACGTAACTCTTGAAATCTGTTTCCTGCTATTCGGCCTTGCATTCAAGTCCGCCTCGGTGCCTTCTCTCAACAGATTTGTGGACGATAGTTGTCCTTTATACTCTGCCAGTTTGTGAATTGCTGTGCCCCTGTGGTCCAGTTTTCAACTCGTTTTTTTGTGAGCTGAACGCAAGTCCAAAATATTGCTTCACGACCTATGCTGGTACATAGTGCATGGCTGAGACTTTGGTTAATTCTGCTTCCGGCCGGGAAATTAGAGTGACATGTGCCCTTCCAAATGCCTAACAACTACTCTCTCATTGGTTCTCCCTCTTCCCTTTCATCCTCTGCCAATTTGGCAACCTGTGAGAAGCAGGAGGTTAAAGGGGCAGTCTCTCTAAGTTGGGAGATTGATAGTAATGCAGTTGGAAATTCAAACCCGAGCACTAGGAGAGGGACTATTCGTTGAGTTTTAGAAACCTTTCGTATTCACAGTGTGTCCATTCTCTAGGTTTCCCGTACATGTTATACCTGTAGTAATATTCCCTTCAACCAGCAGAGTTGGGACAAATGGAATGGGTGCCACTCATTATTGATTTAAAGGGTCTGCATTTGCTCACCCAATCTCACCAATCCTCTCAGTCCCATGTGTCCAGCCTTATGCCACATCCAGCTGTCATTGTAGATAGGGTCATTCCCGGTTTCATCAGATACCCTGAAGGAATTGTAAGAAATTTCCCTGTTTTTTTGTTTTGTTTTTGAAATTGCTTTATATAGTGGGTTTGAGCTGATTCTCACTGACATGTTTATGCCAGTCTAGACACACTTGTTTCCCTTATGGAGACATATCAATACATAGGTATTAAGATTCTTACTAGTAAGATATATTACTCTGCGGTGAATATGAGGTGTTGAGTCCCTTTCACTGAGGAAGGAGTAGGTCTTGTCTATTCCATATTTGGTTTTTGGAACGGTACCTGTACTAATATCAAACTCTGGTTTTATGCATCACCCCACCTCTCCTTCCCCCTTAAGAAGGCAAAAGGGTGTTTTCTAAATGTGAGACTCTCTTTTCTTTCCTAACTCAGTTCATGTGTAGCCATGTTTACAGGATCTTCATAAGTGATATTTTATGATAAGTTTCTTTTACTGTGTGACTTATTTCACTTAGAATCATCGTACCTGAATCCAGTCATTTTGCTGCTACTGGCCTTATGACATTGATTTTATGGCTCAGGGATATTCCATCATACGTAAGTACCACAATTTCCTGAACCATTTTTGTCTTTCCTGGGATATTTAAGGTGTACCCAAGTTGAGGTTTTTGTAAGCAGTGCAGCCCTGAATTTTTGTGTGGATCTGTCTTATTGATTTCAGTTTTCCCAAGGTATATTCCCTAGATTGGAAGTGCTCTTGGCTCCGTAGCTTTGTTGTTTACTTGTTTTAGGGAACACAATGCACTCCTCCAGAGAGGCAGTTGGCAATTTACATCCCGCCCATCAGCCTAACAGGGCTCCCTGTTCTCCAGGGCCTGTCTTGCCTTTCTGGTTTTTACACATTTTGTGGATGTCCTGTTTGACCGGTGGGAAGTGATACTTCATTGTAGTGCAGATTTGCATTGCCCGCTTGCTTGCTTGTCTGAAAAGGTCATAAGCGTTTTCTCCTGAATATATTCACGTGAAATCCCATATGCCCTTTATGGCCATTTCCATAATTTTCGAAGTTGTGATGCTTTTCCTGTGTTTAAAGGGGATTCCAATGTACCTCTTGAAATCTGTTACATGCCATTCTGCCTCATTTTCGCTTCCGCCTCGTGGCTTTCCATCAACAGATTTTTGGAAGAGAGTAGTCCTTTATAACTCTGCAGGTTAGTGAATTGCTGTGGCCCTGAGCTCCATTTTTCAACTTGCGTTTTTGTTAGCTGACCACAGATCCACAGTTTTGCTTCTGGAACTATCCTGGTTCTGGGGGGGAAGGCTGAGACTTTGGTTAATTCCTCTTCGTGACGGGAAATTAGAGTGACATGTGGCCATCCAAATGCCTACAGCTACTCTCTCTTTGGTTCTCTCTCTTCCCTTTTATCCTCTGCAGAATTTGCCAACTGTGTGAACCATGAGGTTATAGGGGCTGACTCTCCAAGTTGTGAGAGTGATAGTAAAGCAGTTGGAATGTCAAACTGGAGCACAAGGAGAGAAAAACAGTAGTAGAGTTTTAAAAACCTTTCACCATAAGTCGGTTTCCATTCTCTAGGTTCCCATACATGTTATAAATGTAGTGATATTCCCTTCTACCTGGAGAGATGGGAACCATGGAATGGGTGGCAGGCATTATTGCTTTAAAGGGTCGGCATTTTTTCACCCAATCTCACCAATCCTCTCAGTCCCAAGTGACCAGCCTTATGCCACATCCAGCTGTCATTGTAGATAGGGTCATTCCAGGTTTCATCAGAACCCCTGAAGGTATTGTGTAAGAATTTTACTGTTTTTATCTTTTGTTTTGAAATTCATTCTTATAGTGGGTTTGAGTTGATTTTCACTGCCATGTTTATGTCGTCCTAGACACACTTCGTTCCCTTATGGAGACATATCAATACATAGGTGTTAAAATTCTTACTAGTCAGATATATTTCTCTGCGGGGAATAGGGATGTTGAGTTCCATTCACTGAGGAAGGAGTAGGGCTTGTCTCTTCTGTTTTTGGATTATGGAACATTACCTGAGCTAATATCAAACTTCTGTTTTGTGCATCTCCCCACCTCTCTTTCCCCTTAAGCAAGCGTTAGAGTGTTTTCTAAATCTGAGACTCTGTTCTCTTCCCTAATTCATTTCATATGTAGCCATGTTTACATTCCCTTCATAAGTGATATCTTATGTCAGAATGCACTATGGCTCCTGTCATAATAATGCTCCATGACCCCTGTCATCACAATGCTCCACGCCCTGGTTATCACAATGCTCCATGTCCCTTGTCATCACAATTCTCCACGTCCTTGACATCACAATGCTACATGACACTTCTCATCACAACATTTCATGCTCTTGTCATCACAATTCTCCATGCACTTGACATTGCAATGCTCCATGCACTTGTCATCACAATGCTCCATGCACTTGTCATCACAATGCTCCATGAACCCTGTCATCACAATGCTCCCTGAAACCTGTCATCACAATGCTTCATGCCCCTTGTCATTACAGTGCTCCATGATGCTCGACATCACAATTACCCAAGGTCTTCTCATCACAATGCTCCAAGGTTTTGCCATCACCATGCTCCATGCCTTGTCATCTCAAAGCTCAATGTCCCTTGTCCTCAAAATTCTCCATGTCCTTGTCTTTACAATGCTCCATGGCACTTCACATAACAATGTTATATGCTCTTGTCATCACAATACTCCATGCACTTGTCACAGCATTGCTCCATGACCCCTGTCATAGGAAGCTCCAAGCGATTGTCATCACAATGTTTCATGACCTGGACATTAAAATTATCAATGGCCCTTGATATCACAATTCTCCATGCCCTTGTCATCACAATGCTCCTTTACTTTGTCACAACAATCCTCCATGACACTTGGCATCACAATGCTCCATGATATTGTCATCAAACTGGAACATGACATATTTCATCACAATGCTCCCTGACAACTTTCTTCACCATAATCTACGACCTTGTTATCACAGTGCACCATGCCCTTGTCATCACAATGTGCCATGTCCACTCTTATCACAATAATCCATGAAACTTGACAGACTAATGCTCCATGCCACTTTTCATCTCAATGCTCCATGAACGCTGTCATCACAATGCACCATGCCCATCATCATAATGCTTCATGCTATTGTCATCACAATTAAATCAAAATGCTCCATGACCTCTGTCAACACAATGCTCCAAACCCTTGTGATCACAATGTTCCATAACACTTGTCATCACAATGCCCCATGACGCTGGTCAGCACAATTATCCATGGTCTTCTCATCACAGTGCACCATGACTTTTGTCATCACAATGCTCAATACACTTGTCATCACAATGCTCTCTGACTATTGCCGTCAGTATGCACATTGAAATCTTTCATGACAAGGCTCCATGCCTTTTTCATCACAGTGCTCCAAGACCCCTATGATCACAATGTTCCTTGCACTTGTCATCACAAATCTCCATGACACATGTCATCAGAATGCTCCATGACATTCTCATCATAATGTTCCATGCCCTTATCATCACAGTGCTCCAAGACCCCTGTAATCACAATGATCCCTGCGTCTTTTCATCAGAATGCTCCATGAGACATGTCATCACAAGGTACCATGGTCTTCACATAACAGTGCTCCAGGACCTTTTCATCACAGTGCTCCATTCCCTTGTCATCACAATGCTCCATGACCCCAGTCATCACAATACTCCATGAACATTTTCAGCCCAATGTGCCATGACACTTCTCATCACAATGATGCATGCCCTTTTCATCCCAATGCTCCATGACCCCTGTATTCACAATGCTCTGTGACGCTTGTCATCAAAGTGCTCCATGACACCTGTCATAACAATGCTCCAAGCCTTTTTCAGCAAAATGCTACATGACCTTGTCATTACAATGCTCTATGTGCTTGTCATCCAAATACTCCATTACCAATGCCATCACAATCCTCCATGAAATTTGGGATCACATTGCTTCATGCCGTTGTCAACACAATGCTCCATGCTCCTTGAAATCAAATGAGCCATGACCTCTGTCATCACAATGCTCCAATCCCTTGTGATCACAATGTTCCATAACACTTGTTATCACAATGCTCCATGATGCCTGTCATCACAATACTCCATGCCCTTTTCATCACAATGCTCCATGACATTGTCATCAAAATACTCCACAAGCTTGTCATCAGAATGATCCATGACCCTTGTCATCACAATTCTCCTTGCACTTGTCAGCACAATGCGCCTTGACACTTGTCATCACAATGCTCCAAGCCATTGTCATCACAATGCTTCATTACCTTTGTCGTCAGAATCCTCCATGACACTTTGCATCACAATGCTCCATGCCATTGTCATCACAATGTGCCATTATATATGTCATCACAATGCTCCCTGACACCTGTCTTTACAATACTACATGACCTGGTCATCACAATGCTCCACGCCCTTGTCATCACAATGCGCCATTCCAACTGTCATCGCAATAATTCTTGAAACTTATTAGACCAATGCTGTATGCCCTTGTCATCACAATGCTCCATGCCCTTGTTATCACAGTGCTCCATGACCCCTGTCATCACAATGCTCTTTGACTCCAGTCATCACAATGCTTCATGACCTATGTCATCACAATTGTCCATGCCCTCGTCATCAACAGTCTCTGTGACCTTTTTAACCACAATGCTCCATGAACTCTTCATAACAATGCTCTTTGACCCTTGTCATCACAATGCTCTATGCCTTTATCAGCACAATGCTCCATGACCCTTGTAATCACAATGCTCCATGAACGCTCTCATCACATTGCTCCATGCCTTTCTCTTCACAAAGCTCCATGACAAATGTCACCAGAATGCTCCATGGCCTTCTCATCACAATGTTCCATGCCCTTGCCATGACAATGCTCCATTACCCCAGTCATAACAATGCTCCATGACCCATGCCATCACGATGTTCCATGGCTTGTCATCACATAGCTCGATGACCCTTCTCATCACAATGCTCCAAGAACCCTGTAATCACAATGCTCTATGCCCTTTTTCATCACAATGATCCATGAATCCTGTCATCACAATGCACCATGCCCATCGTCCTAATGTTTCAGGCTATTGTCATCACAATGAAATCAAAATGTTCAATGACCTCTGTCATAACAATGCTCCAAACCCTTGTGAACACAATATTCCATAACACTTGTCATCACAATGCCCCATGTGGCTCGTCATCACAATTATCCATGGACTTCTCATCACAATGCTCCATGACGTTTGTCATCACAATGCTCAACACACTTGTCATCAAAATGCTCCCTGACACTTGTTGTCTGTTTGCTCCTTGAACCCTGTCATGACAAGGCTCCATGCCATTTTCATAACAATGATCCATGCCATTTTCATCACAATGCTCCGAGACCCATGTAATTTCAATGCTCCATGCCCTTGTCATCACAAAGCTCAATGACGCATGCCATCAGAATGCTCCTTGTTCTTCTCCTCACAATGCTCCATGCCGTAGTCATCACAATGTTCCAAGACCCCGGTAATCACAATGCTCCATGCCCCTTTTCATCAGAATGCTCCATGAGACTTGTCATCACAAGTCTCCTGGTCTTCTCATCACAATGCTCCAGGACCTTGTTATCACCATACTCCATTCCCTTGTCAACACAATGCTCCATGACCCCTGTCATCACGATAATCCATGATCATTTTCAGCCCAATGCTCCACGACCTACTCATCACAATCCTCCATGGCCAATATAATCACAATGCTTCATGACCACTGTCATCACAACACTCCATGACACCTGACAACGCAATGATCCTGGACTCTTATCATCACAATGCTCCATTCCCTAGTCCTCACAATGCTCCATGACCCCGGTAATCAGAACACTCCATGAACATTTTCAGCCCAGTGCTCCATGACCCTTGTCATCAAAATGATCCATTCCCTTGTCATCCCAATGCTCCATGACCCCTGTATTCACTATGCTCCGTGACGCTTGTCATCACAGTGCTCCATGACACATGTCATCACAATGCTCCATGCCTTTGTCAGCAAAATGCTACATGACCTTGTCATTACAATGCTCTATGCGCTTGTCATCACAATACTCCATTTCCATTGTCATCACAATCCTCCATGAATATTGCGATCACATTGCTTCATGTCCTTGTCATCACAATGCTCCATGCTCCTTGAAATCAAAATGATCCATGACCTCTGTCATCACAATGCTCCAAACCCTTGTGATCACAATGTTCCATAACACTGGTCATCACAACGCTCCATGATGCCTGTCATCACAATACACCATACCCTTTTCATCATAATGGTCCATGACCTTTGTGATCACAATTCTCAATACACTTGTCATCACAATGCTCCCTGACACTTGTCGTCAGAATGCTCCTTGAACCCTGTCACGAAAAGGCTCCATGCCTTTTACATCACAATGCCCCATGCCGTTTTCATCACAATGCTGCATGCCATTGTCATCAAAATACTCCACAAGCTTGTCATCAGAATGCTCCATGACCCTTGTCATCACAATTCTCCATGCACTTGTCAGCACAATGCTCCCTGAACCTTGTCATCACAATGCTCCAAGCCATTGTCATCACAATGCTCCATTACCTTTGTCATCAGTATCCTCCATGACACTTGGCATCACAATGCTCCATGCCATTGTCATCACAATGGGCCATTACAAATGTCATCAAAATGCACCCTGACACCTCTCTTAACAATACTGCATGACCTGGTCATCAAAATGCTCCATGCCCCCTGACATTACAATGTTTCATAACACCTGTCATCAAAATTTTCCATAAAACTTTTCATTAAATTGCTCCATGACCGTGTCATCAGGATGCTCCCTGCCCTTCTCATCACAATGCACAATGCCCTTGCCATCAAAATGCTCCTGACCTTTGTCATCACAAAGATCAATGACACTTGGCATCACACTGCTCCAAGTCATTGTCATCACAGTGCTCCAAGAATGCTCTCATCACATTGATCCATGCCTATGTGTTCACAAAGCTCCATGACACATGTCATCAGAATGCTCCATGGCCTTCTCATCACAATGCTCCATGTCCTTGCCATCACAATGCTCCATTACAACAATAATAACAATGCTCCATGACCCCTGCCATCACAATGTTCCATGGTCTTGTCATCACAAAGCTCCATGACCCTTCTCATCACAATGCTCCAAGAACCCTGTAATCACAATGCTCTATGCCGCTTTTCATCTCAATGATCCATGAACCCTGTCATCACAATTCACCATGCCCATCATCATAATGCTTCATGCTATTGTCATCACAACAAAATTAAAATGCTCCATGACCTCTGTCATCACAATGCTCCAAGACCCCTGTAATCACAATGCTCCATGCCCCTTTTAATCAGAATGCTCCATGAGACTTGTCTTCACAAGTCTCCAAGGTCTTCTCATCACAATGCTCCAGGACCTTGTCATCAACATGCTCCATTCCCTTGTCATCACAATTCTCCATGACCCCTGTCATCACAATAATCCATGAATATTTTTAGCCCAATGATCCACGACCTTCTCATCACAATGCTCCATGGCGAATATCATCACAATGCTCCATGACCACTGTCATCACAACACTCCATGACACCTGACAACACAATGATCCGGGACTCTTCTCATCACAATGCTCCATTCCATAGTCATCACAATGCTCCATGACCCCTGTCATCACAACACTCCATGAACATTTTCACCCCAGTGCTCCATGACCCTTGTCATCACAATGATCCATGCCCTTGTCATCCCAATGCTCCATGACCCCTGTATTCACAATACTCCGTGAAGCTTGTCCTCACAGTTCTCCATGACACATGTCATCACAGTGCTCCATGCCTTTGTCAGGAAAATGCTACAAGACCTTGTCATTACAGTCCTCTATGCGCTTGTCATCACAATACTCCATTTCCATTGTCATCACAATCCTCCATGAACCTTGGGATCACATTGCTTCATGCCCTTGTCATCACAATGCTCCATGCTCCTTGAAGTCAAAATGATCCAAACCTCTGTCATCACAATGCTCCAAACACTTGTGATCACAATGTTCCATAACACTTGTCATCACAACGCTCCATGATGCCTGTCATCACAATACTCCATGCCCTTTTCATTACAAAGCTCCATGACCTTTGTCATCACAATTCTCAATACACTTGTCATCACAATGCTCTATGCCTTTCTCAGCACAATGCTCCATGACCCTTGTCATCACAATGCTACATGCGATTTTCAGCACAATGCTCCTTGACACATGTCATCACAATGCACCATGCACTTGTCATCACAGTGCTCCACAATCTTGTCATCACAATTCCCCATAAAATTTGTCATCACAATGCTCCATGCACTTCTCATCAAAATGCTCTCTCACCACTGATATCACAATGCTGCATCAGTTTTGTCACAATACTCCGTCACCCCTGTCATTACAATGTTCCATGACTCCTGTCATCACAATGCTACATGCACTTATCATCAAAATGTTTGATGACCCATGACATCACAATGTTCCATCACACCTGTCATCAAAATGTTC
The DNA here is from genome assembly GCF_025265405.1 of Mesoplodon densirostris. NCBI lineage: Eukaryota > Metazoa > Chordata > Mammalia > Artiodactyla > Ziphiidae > Mesoplodon > Mesoplodon densirostris. The sequence goes on along the minus strand of NW_026778195.1, from coordinate 5,536,991 downwards.
CATGACACTTTTCATCAACTTGCTCCATGACCCTGTCATCACAATGCTCCATGCCCTTCTCATCACAATGAACAACGCCCTTGTGATCAAAATGGTCCATGACATTTGTCGTCACAAATATCCATGACGCTTGGCATCACAGTGCTCCATGTCATTGTCATCACAGTGCTCCATGAACACTCTCATCACATTGCTCCATGCCCTTGTCTTCACATAGCTCCATGACACATGTCATCAGAATGCTCCATGGCCTTCTCTTCACAATGCTCCATGCCCTTGCCATCACAATGCTCCATTACACCTGTCATAACAATGCTCCATGACCCCTGCCATCACGATGTTCCATGGCCATGTCCTCACAAGGCTCCATGACCCTTCTCATCACAATGCTCCAAGAACACGGTAATCACAATGCTCTATGCCCCTTTTCATCTCAATGATCCATGAACCCTGTCATCACAATGCACCATGCCCATCATCATAATGCTTCATGCTATTGTCATCACAAAGAAATCAAAATACTCCATGACCACTGTCATAACAATGCTCCAAACCCTTTTGATCACAATATTCCATAACACTTGTCATCACAATGCCCCATGTGGCTCGTCATCACAATTATCCATGGACTTCTCATCACAATGCTCCATGACGTTTGTCATCACAATGCTCAGTACACTTGTCATCAAAATGCTCCCTGACACTTGTTGTCTGTATGCTCCTTGAACCCTGTTATGACAAGGCTCCATGCCTTTTTCATCACAATGATCCATGCCCTTTTCTTCACTGTGCTGCATGCCATTTCATCACAATGCTCCAAGACCCATGTAATCACAATGCTCCATGCCCTTCTCATCACAAAGCTCAATGACGCATGCCATCAAAATGCTCCTTGGTCTTCTCCTCACTATGCTATATGCCCTTTTCATCACAATGTTCCAAGACCCCTGTAATCACAATTCTCCATGCCCCTTTTCATCAGTATGCTCCATGAGACTTGTCTTCAAAAGGCTCCATGGTTTTGTCATCACAATGCTCCAGGACATTGTCATCACAATGCTTCACGACCTTCTCATGAAAATTTTCAATGGCCCTTGTCATCATAATGCTCCAAGCCCTAATCATCACAATGCTCCATTATATTTGTCATCACAATCCTCCATTACATTTGGCATAACAATGCTCCATGCCATTGTCATCGCAATGTACCATGACATATATCATCACAATGCTCCCAGACACCTGTCTTCACAATACTCCATGAACTTATCATCACAATGCTCCATGCCCTTGTCATCACAATGCACCATGCCCACTCTCAGCACAATAATCTATGAAACTTGTCAGACCAATGCTCCATGCCCCTGTCATCACAATGCACCATGCCCTTGTCATCACAGTGCTCCATGACCCGTGTCATCACAATGCTCCTTGACTCTAGTCATCACAATTCTTCATAACGTTTTTCATCACAATGGTCCATGCCTGCATCATCACAAGGCTCTGTGACCTTTGTAACCAAAATGCTCCATGAACTTTTCATCACAATTCTCAGTGACCCTTTTCATCACAATGCTCCATGTCTTTGTCAGAATAATGATCCATGACCATTGTCATCACAATGTGCCATGCGCATTTCATCACAACTGTCCACAACCTTGTAACTGCAATGCTCCATAAACCTTGTAATCACAATGGTCCATGCACTTCTCATCAAAATGCTCTCTCACCAGAGATATCACAGTGTTCCATCACTAGTCATCACAATACTCCCTCACCCCTGGAATCATAATGATCCATGACACTGTCATCACAATGTTACATCCACTTATCATCACAATGTTCCATGACCCCTGCCATCACAATGTTCCATAAGCCCTGTCATCAAAATGCTCCATGACCCTTTCCATCCCAAAGCTCCAAGACCCCTGACATCAGAATGTTCTATAACCCCTGTCATCTAAATGTTCCATTACAATTTTTATCAAATTGCTGCATGAACCGGTCATCAAAATGCTCCCTGCCCTTCTCATCACAATGCACCATGCCCTTTTCATCAAAATGCTCCATGACTTGTCATCACAAAGCTCCATGACTCTTGGCATCACAATGCTCCATGTCATTGGCATCACAATGCTCCATGTACCCTCTCATAACATTGCTCAATGCCCTTGTCATCACAAAGCTCCATGACATTGTGATCACAATGCTCCATGAACTTCTAATCACAATGTTCCATGCCCTTGTCATTACAATCCTGCATGACCCATGTGTCACAGTGTTCTGTGCCCTTGTCATCACAATGCTCCATACCCACTCTCATCACAATAATCCATGAAACATTTCAGACCAAAGTTCCATACCCTTCTCATCACAATTCTCGATTACCCCGGTCATAACAATGCACCATGACCCCTGCCATCACAATATTCCATGGCCTAGTCATCACCAGGTTCCATGACACTTCTCATCACAATGCTCAAGACCCCTGAAATCACAATGCTACATTCCCTTGTCATCACAAAGCTCCATGACGCATGTCATCAGAATGTTCCATGGCCTTCTCATCACAATGCTCCATACCGTTGTCATCACAATGCTCCAAGACCCCTGTAATCACAATGCTCCATGCCCCTTTTCATCTCAATGCTTCATGAAACCTGTCATCACAATGAAGCATGCCCATCATCATAATGCTTCAGGCTATTGTCATCACAATTAAATCAATATTCTCCATGACCTCTGTGATCATAATGCTACAAACCCTTGTGATCACAATGTTGCATAACACTTATCATCACAAAGCTCCATGACACTTGTCATCACAATGCTCGATGCCCTTCTAATCACAATGCTCCATGCCCTTGTCATTACAGTCCTGCATGACCCATGTATCACAGTGTTCCGAGCCCTTGTCATCACAATGCTCCATGCCCACTCTCATCACAATAATCCAAGAAACATTTCAGACCAAAGTTCCTACCCTTCTCAGCACAATGCTCCATTACCCCTGTCATAACAATGCACCATGACCCCTGCCATCACAATGTTCCACGGCCTAGTCATCACAAGGTTCCATGACACTTCTCATCACAATGCTCAAGACCCCTGAAATCACAATGCTACATTCCCTTGTCATCACAAAGCTCCATGACGCATGTCATCAGAATGTTCCATGGCCTTCTCATCACAATGCTCCATGCCCTTGTCATCACAATGCTCCAAGACCCCTGTAATCACAATGCTCCATGCCCCTTTTCATCTCAATGCTTCATGAACCTAGTCATCACAATGAACCATGCCCATCATCATAAAGCTTCAGGCTATTGTCACAACAATTAAATCAATATTCTCCATGACCTCTGTGATCATAATGCTCCAAACCCTTGTGATCACAATGTTGCATAACACTTATCATCACAACACCCCATGACGCTCATCATCTCAATTATCCATGGTCTTCTCATCACAATGCTCCATGAACTTTGTCATCACAATGCTCAATACACTTGTCATCACAATGCTCCCTGACCCTTGTCATCAGTATGCTCCTTGAACCCTGTCATGACAAGGCTCCATGCCTTTTTCATCACAATGATCCATGACCTTTTCATCGCAATCCTCCAAGATCCCTGTAATCACAATGCTCCATGCCCTTGTCATCACAAAACTCCATGACGCATGTCATCAGAATGCTCCATGGCATTCTCATCACAATGCCCCATGCCCTTGTCATCACAATGCTCCAAGACCCCTGTAATCACAGTGCTCTATGCCCCTTTTCTTCAGAATGCTCCATGAGACTTGTCATGACAAGTCTCCATGGTCATCTCATCACAATGCTCCAGGACCTTGTCATCACCATGCTCCATTCCCTTGTCATCACAATGCTCCATGACCCCTGTCATCACAATAATCCATGAACATTTTCAGCCCAATGCTCCACGACGTTCTCATCACAATGCCCCATGGCCAATATCATCACAATGCTCCATGACCACTGTCATCACAACACTCCATGACACCTGACAACACAATGATCCGGGAGTCTTCTCATCACAATGCTCCATTCCCTATTCATCACAATGCTCCATGACCCCTGTCATCACAACACTCCATGAACATTTTCAGCCCAGTGCTCCATGACACTTGTCATCAAAATGATCCATGCCCTTGTCATCCCAATGCTCCATGACCCTTGTATTTACAATGCTCCGTGAAGCTTGTCATCACAGTGCTCCATGACACATGTCATCACAATGCTCCATGCATTTGTCAGCAAAATGCTACAAGACCTTGTCATTACAGTCCTCTATGCGCTTGTCATCACAATACTCCATTTCCATTGTCATCACAATATTCCATGATCCTTGGGATCACATTGCTTCATGCCCTTGTCATCACAATGCTCCATGCTCCTTGAAATCAAAATGATCCATGACCTCTGTCATCACAATGCTCCAAACCCTTGTGATCACAATGTTCCATAACACTTGTCATCACAACGCTACATTATGCCTGTCATCACAATCCTCCATGCCCTTTTCATTACAAAGCTCCATGAACTTTGTCATCACAATTCTCAATACAATTGTCATCACAATGCTCCCTGACAATTGTCATCAGAATGCTCCTTGAACCCTGTCACAAAAAGGCTTCATGCCTTTTTCATCACAATGCCCATTCCATTTTCATCACAATACTCCATGCCATTGTCATCAAAATACTCCACAAGCTTGTCATCAGAATGCTCCATGACCCTTGTCATCACAATTCTCCATGCACTTGTCAGCACAATGCTCCCTGAAACTTGTCACCACAATGCTCCAAGCCATTGTCATTACAATGCTCCATTACCTTTGTCATAAGAATCCTCCATGACAATTGGCATCACAATGCTCCATGCCGTCGTCATCACAATGGGCCATTACATATGTCATCACAATGATCCGTGACACCTGACTTCACAATACTGCATGACCTGGTCATCAGAATGCTCCATGCCCTTGTCATCACAATGCGACATTACAACTGTCATCGCAATAATCCATGAAAATTATTAGACCAATGTTCCATGCCCTTGTCATCACAATGCTCCATGCCCTTGTTATCACAATGCTCCATGACCCCTGTCATCACAATGCTCCGTGACTGCAGTCATCACAGTGCTTCATGACCTTTGTCATAACAGTGGTCCATGCCCTCGTCATCAACAGTCTCTGTGACCTTTTTTACCACAATGCTCCATGAACTTTTCATCACAATGCTCTTTGACCCTTTTCATCACAATGCTCTATGCCTTTCTCTGCACAATGCTCCATGACCCTTGTCATCACAATGCTCCATGCGCTTGTCAGCACAATGATCCTTGACACATGTCATTACAATGCACCATGCGCTTGTCATCACAGTGCTCCACAATCTTGTCATCACAATTCCCCATAAAATTTGTCATCACAATGCTCCGTGACTCCAGTCATCACAGTGCTTCATAACGTTTGTCATCACAATGGTCCATGCCCGCGTCATCACAAGGCTCTGTGACCTTTGTAACCACAATGCTCCATGAACATTTCATCACAATTCTCTGTGACCCTTGTCATCACAATGCTCCATGCCTTTGTCAGAACAATGCTCCATGACCATTGTCATCACAATGTGCCACGTGTATTTCATCACAACTGTCCACAACCGTTTCATTGCTATGCTCCATAAACCTTGTAATCACTATGGTACATGCACTTCTCATCAAAATGCTCTCTCACCAGAGATAGCACAATGTTCCATCACTAGTCATCACAATACTCCCTCACCCCTGGAATCGCAATGTTCCATGACCCTCTCATCACACTGCTACATCCCCTTATCTTCAGAATGTTCCATGACCCCTGCCATCACAGTGTTCCATAACCCGTGTCATCAAAATGCTCCATGACCCTTTCCATCCCAAAGCTCCAAGACCCCTGACATCACAATGTTCTATAACCACTGCCATCAAAGTATTCCTTTACACTTTTTATCAAATTGCTGCATCACCACGTCATCAAAATGCTCCCTTCCCTTCTCTTCACAATGCACCATGCCCTTGTCATCAAAATGCTACATGACTTGTCATCACAAAGCTCCATGACCCTTGGCATCACAATGCTCAATGTCATTGTAATCACAATGCTCCATGAACCATCTCATAACATTGCTCAATACCCTTGTCATCACAAAGCTCCATGACACCTGTCATCACAATGCTCGATGCCCTTCTCATCACAATGCTCCATGCCCTTGTCATTACAGTCCTGCATGACACATGTTTCACAGTGTTCCGTGCCCTTGTCATCACAATGCTCCATGCCCACTCTCATCACAATAATCCATGAAACATTTCAGACCAAAGTTCCATACCCTTCTCATCACAATGCTCCATTACCCCTGTCATAACAATGCACCATGACACCTGCCATCACAATATTCCACGGCCTAGTCATCACAAGGTTCCATGATACTTCTCATCACAATGCTCAAGACCCCTTATATCACAATGCTCAATGCCCTTGTCATCACAATGCTTCATGACTTGTCATCACAAAGATCCATGACCCTTGGCATCACAATGCTCCATGTCATTGTCATCACAATGCTCTATGAACGCTCTCATCACATTGCTCCATGCCCTTGTCTTCACATAGCTCCATGACACATGTCATCAGAATGCTCCATGGTCTTCTCATCACAATGCTCCATGCCCTTGCCATCACAATGCTCCATTACACCTGTCATATCAATGCTTCATGACCCCTGCCATCACGATGTTCCATGGCCTTGTCATCACAAGGATCCATGACCATGCTCATCACAATGCTCCAAGAACACTGTAATCATAATGCTCTCTTCCCCTTTTCATCTCAATGAACCATGAACCCTGTCATCACAATGCACCATGCCCATCATCATAATGCTTCATGCTATTGTCATAACAATGAAATCAAAATGTTCCATGACGTCTGTCATAACAATGCTCCAAACCCTTGTGATCACAATATTCCATAACACTTGTCATCAAAATGCCCCATGACGCTCGTCATCACAATTATCCATGGCCTTCTCATCACAATGCTCCATGACCTTCGTCATCACAATGCTCAATACACTTGTCATCAAACTGCTTCCTGACACTTGATGTCTGTATGCTCCTTGAACCCTGTCATGACAAGGCTCCATGCAATTTTCATCACAATGCTCCATACCCTTTTCATCACAATGCCCCAAGACCCCTGTAATCACAATGCTCCATGCCCTTGTCATCACAAAGCTCAATGACACATGACAACAGAGTGCTCCTTGGTCTTCTCCTCACAATGCTCCATGCCCTTGTCATCAAAATGTTCCAAGACCCCTGTAATCACAATGCTCCATGTCCCTGTTCATCAGTATGCTCCATGAGACTTGTCATCACAAGGCTCCATTGTTTTGTCATCACAATGCTCCAGGACATTGTCATCACAATGCTTCCCTACCTTTTCCTGAAAATTTTCAATGGCCCTTGTCATCATAATGCTCCAAGCCCTAATCATCACAATGCTCCATTATATTTGTTATCACAATCCTCCATTACATTTGGTATCACAATGCTCCATGCCATTGTCTTCGCAATGGACCATGACATATTTCATCACAATGCTCCCTGACAACTGTCTTCACAATACTCCATGACCTTATTATCACAATGCTCCATGCCCTTGTCATTACAATGCACCATTCCCCCTCTCATCACAATAATCTATGAAAATTGTCAGACCAATGCTCCATGCCACTGTCATCCCAATGTTCCATGCCCTTGTCATCACAATGCTCCATGACCCATGTCATCACAATGCTCCATGACTCCACTCATCACAATGCTTCATAACGTATGTCATCACAATGGTCCATGCCCACGTCATCACAAGGCTCTGTGACGTTTGTAACCACAATGCTCCATGAACTTTTCATCACAATTCTCTGTGAAACTTGTCATCACAATGCACCATTCCAAATGTCATTGCAATAATCCATGAAACTTATTAGACAAATGATCCATGCCCTTGTCATCACAATGCTCCATGCGCTTGTCACCCCAATGCTCCTTGACACATGTCATCACAATGCACCATGCGCTTGTCATCACAGTGCTCCACAACATTGTCATCACAATGCTCCATAAAATTTGTCATCACAATGCTCCATGCACTTCTCATCAAAATGCTCTCTCACCACTGATATCACAATGCTACATCACTATTTGTCACAATACTCCCTCACTCCTGTCATCACAATGTTCCATGGCTCCTGTCATCACAGTGCTACATGCACTTATCATCACAATGTTCGATGACCCCTGAAATCAAAATGTTCCATAACACCTGTCATTAAAATGTTCCATGACACTTTTCATCAAATTGCTCCATGACCCTGTCATCAGAATTCGCCCTGCCCTTCTCATCACAATGCACAAAGCCATTGCCATCACAATGCTCCATGACCTTTGTCATCACAAAGATCCATGACCCTTGGCATCACAATGCTCCATGTCATTGTCATCACAATGCTCCATGAACGCTCTCATCACATTGCTCCATGCCCTTGTCTTCACATAGCTCCATGACACATGTCATCAGAATGCTCCATGACAGGGGCTTCCTTTGTGCCGCAGTGGTTGAGAGTCCGCCTGCCGATGCAGGGGATACGGGTTCGTGCCCCGGTCTGGGAGGAGCCCACATGCCCTGGAGTGGCTGGGCCTGTGAGCCATGGCCGCTGAGCCTGCGCGTCCGGAGCCTGTGATCCTCAATGGGAGAGGCCACAACAGTGAGAGGCCCGTGTACCGCAAAAAAAAGAAAAAAAAATGCTCCCTGACACTTGTTGTCTGTATGCTCCTTGAACCCTGTCATGACAAGGCTCCATGCCGTTTTCATCACAATGATCCATGCCCTTTTCATCACAATGCTCCAAGACCCATGTAATCACAATGGTCCATGCCCTTGTCATCACAAATCTCAATGACGCATGCCATCAGAATGCTCCTTGGTCTTCTCCTCACAATGCTCCATGCCCTTGTCATCACAATGTTCCAAGACCCCTGTAATCACAATGCTCCATGCCCCTATTCATCAGTATGCTCCATGAGACTTGTCATCACAAGGCTCCATGGTTTTGTCATCACAATGCTCCAGGACCTTGTCATCACAATGCCTCACGGCCTTGTCATCAAAATTTTCAATGGCCCTTGTCATCATAATGCTCCAAGCCCTAATCATCACAATGCTCCATTATATTTGTCATCACAATCCTCCATTACATTTGGTATCACAATGCTCCATGCCATTGTCTTCGCAATGGACAATGACATATTTCATCAGAATGCTCCCTGACACCTGTCTTCACAATACTCCATGACCTTATTATCACAATGCTCCATGCCCTTGTCATTACAATGCACCATTTCCACTCTCATCACAATAATCTATGAAACTTGTCAGACCAATGCTCCATGCCACTCTCATCACAATGTTCCATTCCCTTGTCATCACAATGCTCCATGACCCCTGTCATCACAATTCTCCATGACTCCAGTCATCACAATGCTTCATAACATTTTTCATCACAATGGTCCATCCCGCATCATCACAAGGCTCTGTGACCTTTGTAACCACAATGCTCCATGAACTTTACATCACAATTCTCTGTGAAATTTGTCAGCACAATGCTCCATGTCTTTGTCAGAACAATGCTCCATGACCACTGTCATCACAATGTGCCATGCGCATTTCATCACAACGATCCACAACCTTGTCATTGCAATGCTCCATTAACCTTGTAATCACAATGGTCCATACACTTCTCATCAAAATGCTCTCTCACCAGAGATATCACAATGTTCCATCACTAGTCATCACAATACTCCCTCACCCTTGTAATCACAATATTCCATGACGCTGTCATCACAATGCTACATCCCCTTATAATCACAATGTTCCATGACCCCTGCCATCACAATGTTCCATAACCCCTGTCAACAAAATGCTCCATGACCCATTCCATCCCAAAGCTCCAAGACCCCTGACATCACAATGTTCTATAACCCCTGCCATCAAAATATTACATTACACTTTTTATCAAATTGCTGCATGACCCGGTCATCAAAATGCTCCCTGGCCTTCTCATCACAATGCACCATGCCCTTGTCATCAAAATGCTCCATGACATTTGTCATCACAAAGCTCCAAGACACTTGGAATCACAATGCTCCATGTCATTGTCATCACAATGCTCCATGATCCCTCTCATCACATTGCTCCATGCCTTTGTCATCACAAAGCTCCATGACACTTGTCATCACAATGCTCGATGCCCTTCTCATCACAATGCTCCATGCCCTTGTTATTACAGTCCTGCATGACCCATGTATCACAGTGTTCCGTGCCTTGGTCATCACAATTTTCCCTGCCCACTCTCATCACAATAATCCATGAAACATTTCAGCCCAAAGTTCCATACCCTTTTCATAACAATGCTCCATTACCCCTGTCATAACAATGCACCATGACCTCTGCCACCACGATGTTCCACGGCCTAGTCATCACAAGGTTCCATGATACTTCTCATCACAATGCTCAAGACCCCTGAAATCACAATGCTCCATGCCCTTGTCATCACAATGCACCATGTCCACTGTCATCACAATAATCTATGAAACTTTTCAGACGAATGCTCCATGACCCTGTCATCACAATGCTCCATGCCCTTGTCATCACAAAGCTCCATTACGCATGTGATCAGAATGTTCCATGGCCTTCACATCACAATGCTCCATACCTTAGTCATCATAATGCTCTAAGACCCCTTTAAACACAATGCTCCATGCACCTTTTCATCTCAATGCTCCATGAACCCTGTCATCACAATGCACCATGCCCATCATCATAATGCTTCAGGCTATTGTCATCACAATAAAATCAATATTCTCCATGACCTCTGTCATCATAATTCTCTAAATCCTTGTGATCACAATGTTCCATAACACGTATCATCACAACACCCCATAACGCACATCATCACAATTATCCATGGCCTTCTCATCACAATGCTCCATGATCTTTATCATCACAATGCTCAATACACTTGTCATCACAATGCTCCCTGACACTTGTCGTCAGTATGCTCCTTGAACCCTGTCATGACAAGGATCCATGCCTTTTTCATCACAATAATCCATGCCCATTTCATCACAATGCTCCAAGATCCCTGTAATCACAATGCTCCAAGGCCTTGTCATCATAATGCTCCAAGACCCCTGTAATCACAATGCTCCATGCCCCTTTCATCAGAATACTCCATGAGACTTGTCATCACACGTCTCCATGGTCTTCTCATCACAATGCTCCACGACCTTGTCATCACCATGCTCCGTTCCGTTGTCATCACAATGCTCCATGGCCCCTGTCATCACAATAATACATGAATATTTTCAGCCCAATGCTCCACGACTTTCTCATCACAATGCTCCATGGCCAATATCATCACAATGCCCCATGACCACTGTCATCACAACACTCCATGACAGCTGACAACACAATGATCCGGGACTCTTTTCATCACAATGCTCCATTCCCTAGTCATCACAATGCTCCATGACCCCTGTCATCACAACACTTTATGAACAATTTCAGCCAAGTGCTCCATGACCCATGTCATCACAATGATCCATGCCCTTGTCATCCCAATGCTCCATGACCCATGTATTCACAATGCTCTGTGACGCTTGTCATCACTGTGCTCCATGACACATGTCATCACAATGCTCCATGCCCTTGTCATCACACAGCTCCGTGACATTTGTCATCACAATGCTCGATGCCCTTCTCATCATAATGCTCCATGTCCTTGTCATTACAATCCTCCATGACCCATGTATCACAGTGTACCGTGCCCTTGTCATCACAATGCTCCATGGCCACTCTCATCACAATAATCCATGAAATATTTCAGACCAATGCTCAATGCCCTTCTCATCACAATGCTCCATTACCTCTGTCAACAATGCTCCATGACCCCTGCCATCACAATGTTCCACGGCCATGTGATCACAAGGCTCCATGACCATTGTCATCACAATGTTCCAAGACCCATGTAATCGCAATGCTCCATGCCATTGTCATCACAAAGCTCCATGACACATGTCATCAGAATGTTCCATGGCCTTCTCCTCACAATGCTCCATGCCCTTGTCATCACAATGCTCCATACCCTCGTAATCACAATGCTCCATGCCCCTTTTCATCAGAATGCTCCATGAGACTTGTCATCACAAGTCTCCATGGTCATCTCATCACAATGCTCCAAGACCTTGTCATCACCATGCTCCATTCCCTGGTCATCACAATGCTCCATGACCCCTGTCATCACAAGTCTCCATGACACTTCTCATCACAATGCTCCAAGACCCCTGTAATCACAATGCTCCATGCCCCTTTTCATCACAATGCTCCACGATCCCTTTCATCACAATGAACCATGCCCATCATCATAATTCTTCTGGCTATTGTCATCACAATGAAATCAAAATGCTCCATGACCTCTGTCATGACAATGCTCCAAACCATGGTGATCACAATGTTGCATAACACTTATCATCACAAAACCCCATGACGCTAATCATCACTATTATCCATGGTCTTCTCATCACAAGGCTCCATGACTTTGTCATCACAATTCTCAATACTCTTTTCATCACAATACTCCCTGACACTTGTCGTCAGTATGCTCCATGAACTCTTTCATGACAAGGCTCCATGCCATTTTCATCACATTGATCCATGCGCTTTACATCACAGTGCCCCAAGAACCCTGTAATCATAATGCTCCTTGCCCTTGTCATCACAAAGCTCCATGATGCATATCATCAGAATGTTCCATGCACTTCTCATCACAATGCTCCATACCGTTGTCATCACAATGCTCCAAGACCCCTGTAATCACAATGCTCCATGCCCCTTTTCATCTCAATGCTTCATGAAACCTGTCATCACAATGAAGCATGCCCATCATCATAATGCTTCAGGCTATTGTCATCACAATTAAATCAATATTCTCCATGACCTCTGTGATCATAATGCTACAAAGCCTTGTGATCACAATGTTGCATAACACTTATCATCACAAAGCTCCATGACACTTGTCATCACAATGCTCGATGCCCTTCTAATCACAATGCTCCATGCCCTTGTCATTACAGTCCTGCATGACCCATGTATCACAGTGTTCCGAGCCCTTGTCATCACAATGCTCCATGCCCACTCTCATCACAATAATCCAAGAAACATTTCAGACCAAAGTTCCTACCCTTCTCAGCACAATGCTCCATTACCCCTGTCATAACAATGCACCATGACCGCTGCCATCACAATGTTCCACGGCCTAGTCATCACAAGGTTCCATGACACTTCTCATCACAATGCTCAAGACCCCTGAAATCACAATGCTACATTCCCTTGTCATCACAAAGCTCCATGACGCATGTCATCAGAATGTTCCATGGCCTTCTCATCACAATGCTCCATACCCTTGTCATCACAATGCTCCAAGACCCCTGTAATCACAATGCTCCATGCCCCTTTTCATCTCAATGCTTCATGAACCTAGTCATCACAATGAACCATGCCCATCATCATAAAGCTTCAGGCTATTGTCACAACAATTAAATCAATATTCTCCATGACCTCTGTGATCATAATGCTCCAAACCCTTGTGATCACAATGTTGCATAACACTTATCATCACAACACCCCATGACGCTCATCATCTCAATTATCCATGGTCTTCTCATCACAATGCTCCATGAACTTTGTCATCACAATGCTCAATACACTCGTCATCACAATGCTCCCTGACCCTTGTCATCAGTATGCTCCTTGAACCCTGTCATGACAAGTCTCCATGCCTTTTTCATCACAATGATCCATGACCTTTACATCGCAATCCTCCAAGATCCCTGTAATCACAATGCTCCATGCCCTTGTCATCACAAAACTCCATGACGCATGTCATCAGAATGCTCCATGGCATTCTCATCACAATGCCCCATGCCCTTGTCATCACAATGCTCCAAGACCCCTGTAATCACAATGCTCTATGCCCCTTTTCTTCAGAATGCTCCATGAGACTTGTCATGACAAGTCTCCATGGTCATCTCATCACAATGCTCCAGGACCTTGTCATCACCATGCTCCATTCCCTTGTCATCACAATGTTCCATGACCCCTGTCATCACAATAATCCATGAACATTTTCAGCCCAATGCTCCACGACGTTCTCATCACAATGCCCCATGGCCAATATCATCACAATGCTCCATGACCACTGTCATCACAACACTCCATGACACCTGACAACACAATGATCCGGGAGTCTTCTCATCACAATGCCCCATTCCCTATTCATCACAATGCTCCATGACCCCTGTCATCACAACACTCCATGAACATTTTCAGCCCAGTGCTCCATGACACTTGTCATCAAAATGATCCATGCCCTTGTCATCCCAATGCTCCATGACCCTTGTATTTACAATGCTCCGTGAAGCTTGTCATCACAGTGCTCCATGACACATGTCATCACAATGCTCCATGCATTTGTCAGCAAAATGCTACAAGACCTTGTCAGTACAGTCCTCTATGCGCTTGTCATCACAATACTCCATTTCCATTGTCATCACAATATTCCATGATCCTTGGGATCACATTGCTTCATGCCCTTGTCATGACAATGCTCCATGCTCCTTGAAATCAAAATGATCCATGACCTCTGTCATGACAATGCTCCAAACCCTTGTGATCACAATGTTCCATAACACTTGTCATCACAACGCTACATTATGCCTGTCATCACAATCCTCCATGCCCTTTTCATTACAAAGCTCCATGAACTTTGTCATCACAATTCTCAATACAATTGTCATCACAATGCTCCCTGACAATTGTCATCAGAATGCTCCTTGAACCCTGTCACAAAAAGGCTTCATGCCTTTTTCATCACAATGCCCATTCCATTTTCATCACAATACTCCATGCCATTGTCATCAAAATACTCCACAAGCTTGTCATCAGAATGCTCCATGACCCTTGTCATCACAATTCTCCATGCACTTGTGAGCACAATGCTCCCTGAAACTTGTCACCACAATGCTCCAAGCCATTGTCATTACAATGCTCCATTACCTTTGTCATAAGAATCCTACATGACAATTGGCATCACAATGCTCCATGCCGTCGTCATCACAATGGGCCATTACATATGTCATCACAATGATCCGTGACACCTGACTTCACAATACTGCATGACCTGGTCATCAGAATGCTCCATGCCCTTGTCATCACAATGCGACATTACAACTGTCATCGCAATAATCCATGAAAATTATTAGACCAATGTTCCATGCCCTTGTCATCACAATGCTCCATGCCCTTGTTATCACAATGCTCCATGACCCCTGTCATCAGAATGCTCCGTGACTCCAGTCATCACAGTGCTTCATGACCTTTGTCATCACAATGGTCCATGCCCTCGTCATCAACAGTCTCTGTGACCTTTTTTACCACAATGCTCCATGAACTTTTCATCACAATGCTCTTTGACCCTTTTCATCACAATGCTCTATGCCTTTCTCTGCACAATGCTCCATGACCCTTGTCATCACAATGCTCCATGCGCTTGTCAGCACAATGATCCTTGACACATGTCATTACAATGCACCATGCGCTTGTCATCACAGTGCTCCACAATCTTGTCATCACAATTCCCCATAAAATTTGTCATCACAATGCTCCGTGACTCCAGTCATCACAGTGCTTCATAACGTTTGTCATCACAATGGTCCATGCCCGCGTCATCACAAGGCTCTGTGACCTTTGTAACCACAATGCTCCATGAACATTTCATCACAATTCTCTGTGACCCTTGTCATCACAATGCTCCATGCCTTTGTCAGAACAATGCTCCATGACCATTGTCATCACAATGTGCCACGTGTATTTCATCACAACTGTCCACAACCGTTTCATTGCTATGCTCCATAAACCTTGTAATCACTATGGTACATGCACTTCTCATCAAAATGCTCTCTCACCAGAGATAGCACAATGTTCCATCACTAGTCATCACAATACTCCCTCACCCCTGGAATCACAATGTTCCATGACCCTCTCATCACACTGCTACATCCCCTTATCATCAGAATGTTCCATGACCCCTGCCATCACAGTGTTCCATAACCCGTGTCATCAAAATGCTCCATGACCCTTTCCATCCCAAAGCTCCAAGACCCCTGACATCACAATGTTCTATAACCACTGCCATCAAAATATTCCTTTACACTTTTTATCAAATTGCTGCATCACCACGTCATCAAAATGCTCCCTGCCCTTCTCTTCACAATGCACCATGCCCTTGTCATCAAAATGCTACATGACTTGTCATCACAAAGCTCCATGACCCTTGGCATCACAATGCTCAATGTCATTGTAATCACAATGCTCCATGAACCATCTCATAACATTGCTCAATACCCTTGTCATCACAAAGCTCCATGACACCTGTCATCACAATGCTCGATGCCCTTCTCATCACAATGCTCCATGCCCTTGTCATTACAGTCCTGCATGACACATGTTTCACAGTGTTCCGTGCCCTTGTCATCACAATGCTCCATGCCCACTCTCATCACAATAATCCATGAAACATTTCAGACCAAAGTTCCATACCCTTCTCATCACAATGCTCCATTACCCCTGTCATAACAATGCAACATGACACCTGCCATCACAATATTCCACGGCCTAGTCATCACAAGGTTCCATGATACTTCTCATCACAATGCTCAAGACCCCTTATATCACAATGCTCAATGCCCTTGTCATCACAATGCTTCATGACTTGTCATCACAAAGATCCATGACCCTTGGCATCACAATGCTCCATGTCATTGTCATCACAATGCTCTATGAACGCTCTCATCACATTGCTCCATGCCCTTGTCTTCACATAGCTCCATGACACATGTCATCAGAATGCTCCATGGTCTTCTCATCACAATGCTCCATGCCCTTGCCATCACAATGCTCCATTACACCTGTCATAACAATGCTCCATGACCCCTGCCATCACGATGTTCCATGGCCTTGTCATCACAAGGATCCATGACCATGCTCATCACAATGCTCCAAGAACACTGTAATCATAATGCTCTCTGCCCCTTTTCATCTCAATGAACCATGAACCCTGTCATCACAATGCACCATGCCCATCATCATAATGCTTCATGCTATTGTCATAACAATGAAATCAAAATGTTCCATGACGTCTGTCATAACAATGCTCCAAACCCTTGTGATCACAATATTCCATAACACTTGTCATCAAAATGCCCCATGACGCTCGTCATCACAATTATCCATGGCCTTCTCATCACAATGCTCCATGACCTTCGTCATCACAATGCTCAATACACTTGTCATCAAACTGCTTCCTGACACTTGATGTCTGTATGCTCCTTGAACCCTGTCATGACAAGGCTCCATGCAATTTTCATCACAATGCTCCATACCCTTTTCATCACAATGCCCCAAGACCCCTGTAATCACAATGCTCCATGCCCTTGTCATCACAAAGCTCAATGACACATGACAACAGAGTGCTCCTTGGTCTTCTCCTCACAATGCTCCATGCCCTTGTCATCAAAATGTTCCAAGACCCCTGTAATCACAATGCTCCATGTCCCTGTTCATCAGTATGCTCCATGAGACTTGTCATCACAAGGCTCCATTGTTTTGTCATCACAATGCTCCAGGACATTGTCATCACAATGCTTCCCTACCTTTTCCTGAAAATTTTCAATGGCCCTTGTCATCATAATGCTCCAAGCCCTAATCATCACAATGCTCCATTATATTTGTTATCACAATCCTCCATTACATTTGGTATCACAATGCTCCATGCCATTGTCTTCGCAATGGACCATGACATATTTCATCACAATGCTCCCTGACAACTGTCTTCACAATACTCCATGACCTTATTATCAAAATGCTCCATGCCCTTGTCATTACAATGCACCATTCCCCCTCTCATCACAATAATCTATGAAAATTGTCAGACCAATGCTCCATGCCACTGTCATCCCAATGTTCCATGCCCTTGTCATCACAATGCTCCATGACGCATGTCATCACAATGCTCCATGACTCCACTCATCACAATGCTTCATAACGTATGTCATCACAATGGTCCATGCCCACGTCATCACAAGGCTCTGTGACGTTTGTAACCACAATGCTCCATGAACTTTTCATCACAATTCTCTGTGAAACTTGTCATCACAATGCGCCATTCCAAATGTCATTGCAATAATCCATGAAACTTATTAGACAAATGATCCATGCCCTTGTCATCACAATGCTCCATGCCCTTGTTATCACAATGCTCCATGACCCCTGTCATCACAGTGCTCCGTGACTCCAGTCATCACAATGCCTCATGACCTTTGTCATCACAATGGTCCATGCCCTCGTCATCAACAGTCTCTGTGACCTTTTTAACCACAATTCTCCATGAACTATTTATCACAATGCTCTTTGACCCTTGTCATCACAATGCTCTATGCCTTTCTCAGCACAATGCTCCATGACCCTTGTCATCACAATGCTCCATGCGCTTGTCAGCCCAATGCTCCATGACACATGTCATCACAATGCACCATGCGCTTGTCATCACAGTGCTCCACAACATTGTCATCACAATGCTCCATAAAATTTGTCATCACAATGCTCCATGCACTTCTCATCAAAATGCTCTCTCACCACTGATATCACAATGCTACATCACTATTTGTCACAATACTCCCTCACCCCTGTCATCACAATGTTCCATGGCTCCTGTCATCACAATGCTACATGCACTTATCATCACAATGTTCGATGACCCCTGAAATCACAATGTTCCATAACACCTGTCATTAAAATGTTCCATGACACTTTTCATCAAATTGCTCCATGACCCTGTCATCAGAATGTGCCCTGCCCTTCTCATCACAATGCACAAAGCCATTGCCATCACAATGCTCCATGACTTTGTCATCACAAAGATCCATGACCCTTGGCATCACAATGCTCCATGTCATTGTCATCACAATGCTCCATGAACGCTCTCATCACATTGCTCCATGCCCTTGTCTTCACATAGCTCCATGACACATGTCATCAGAATGCTCCATGACAGGGGCTTCCTTTGTGCCGCAGTGGTTGAGAGTCCGCCTGCCGATGCAGGGGATACGGGTTCGTGCCCCGGTCTGGGAGGAGCACACATGCCCTGGAGCGGCTGGGCCTGTGAGCCATGGCCGCTGAGCCTGCGCGTCCGGAGCCTGTGCTCCTCAATGGGAGAGGCCACAACAGTGAGAGGCCCGTGTACCGCAAAAAAAAGAAAAAAAATGCTCCCTGACACTTGTTGTCTGTATGCTCCTTGAACCCTGTCATGACAAGGCTCCATGCCGTTTTCATCACAATGATCCATGCCCTTTTCATCACAATGCTCCAAGACCCATGTAATCACAATGGTCCATGCCCTTGTCATCACAAATCTCAATGACGCATGCCATCAGAATGCTCCTTGGTCTTCTCCTCACAATGCTCCATGCCCTTGTCATCACAATGTTCCAAGACCCCTGTAATCACAATGCTCCATGCCCCTATTCATCAGTATGCTCCATGAGACTTGTCATCACAAGGCTCCATGGTTTTGTCATCACAATGCTCCAGGACCTTGTCATCACAATGCCTCACGGCCTTGTCATCAAAATTTTCAATGGCCCTTGTCATCATAATGCTCCAAGCCCTAATCATCACAATGCTCCATTATATTTGTCATCACAATCCTCCATTACATTTGGTATCACAATGCTCCATGCCATTGTCTTCGCAATGGACAATGACATATTTCATCAGAATGCTCCCTGACACCTGTCTTCACAATACTCCTTGACCTTATTATCACATTACTCCATGCCCTTGTCATTAAAATGCACCATTTCCACTCTCATCACAATAATCTATGAAACTTGTCAGACCAATGCTCCATGCCACTGTCATCACAATGCTCCATGCCCTTGTCATCACAATGTTCCATGACCCCTGCCATCACAATGTTCTATAACCCCTGCCATCAAAATATTACATTACACTTTTTATCAAATTGCTGCATGACCCGGTCATCAAAATGCTCCCTGGCCTTCTCATCACAATGCACCATGCCCTTGTCATCAAAATGCTCCATGACATTTGTCATCACAAAGCTCCAAGACACTTGGAATCACAATGCTCCATGTCATTGTCATCACAATGCTCCATGATCCCTCTCATCACATTGCTCCATGCCTTTGTCATCACAAAGCTCCATGACACTTGTCATCACAATGCTCGATGCCCTTCTCATCACAATGCTCCATGCCCTTGTTATTACAGTCCTGCATGACCCATGTATCACAGTGTTCCGTGCCTTGGTCATCACAATTTTCCCTGCCCACTCTCATCACAATAATCCATGAAACATTTCAGCCCAAAGTTCCATACCCTTTTCATAACAATGCTCCATTACCCATGTCATAACAATGCACCATGACCTCTGCCACCACAATGTTCCACGGCCTAGTCATCACAAGGTTCCATGATACTTCTCATCACAATGCTCAAGACCCCTGAAATCACAATGCTCCATGCCCT
Source organism: Mesoplodon densirostris (assembly GCF_025265405.1). NCBI lineage: Eukaryota > Metazoa > Chordata > Mammalia > Artiodactyla > Ziphiidae > Mesoplodon > Mesoplodon densirostris. Next base: position 5,516,196 of record NW_026778195.1, on the reverse strand, counting down.
TGTCATCACAATGCACCATGTCCACTGTCATCACAATAATCTATGAAACTTTTCAGACGAATGCTCCATGACCCTGTCATCACAATGCTCCATGCCCTTGTCATCACAAAGCTCCATTACGCATGTGATCAGAATGTTCCATGGCCTTCACATCACAATGATCCATACCTTAGTCATCATAATGCTCTAAGACCCCTGTAAACACAATGCTCCATGCACCTTTTCATCTCAATGCTCCATGAACCCTGTCATCACAATGCACCATGCCCATCATCATAATGCTTCAGGCTATTGTCATCACAATAAAATCAATATTCTCCATGACCTCTGTCATCATAATTCTCCAAATCCTTGTGATCACAATGTTCCATAACACGTATCATCACAACACCCCATAACGCACATCATCACAATTATCCATGGCCTTCTCATCACAATGCTCCATGATCTTTGTCATCACAATGCTCAATACACTTGTCATCACAATGCTCCCTGACACTTGTCGTCAGTATGCTCCTTGAACCCTGTCATGACAAGGATCCATGCCTTTTTCATCACAATAATCCCTGCCCTTTTCATCACAATGCTCCAAGATCCCTGTAATCACAATGCTCCAAGGCCTTCTCATCATAATGCTCCAAGACCCTTGTAATCACAATGCTCCATGCCCCTTTTCATCAGAATGCTCCATGAGACTTGTCATCACACGTCTCCATGGTCTTCTCATCACAATGCTCCACGACCTTGTCATCACCATGCTCCGTTCCGTTGTCATCACAATGCTCCATGGCCCCTGTCATCACAATAATACATGAATATTTTCAGCCCAATGCTCCACGACTTTCTCATCACAATGCTCCATGGCCAATATCATCACAATGCCCCATGACCACAGTCATCACAACACTCCATGACAGCTGACAACACAATGATCCGGGACTCTTGTCATCACAATGCTCCATTCCCTAGTCATCACAATGCTCCATGACCCCTGTCATCACAACACTTTATGAACAATTTCAGCCAAGTGCTCCATGACCCATGTCATCACAATGATCCATGCCCTTGTCATCCCAATGCTCCATGACCCATGTATTCACAATGCTCTGTGACGCTTGTCATCACTGTGCTCCATGACACATGTCATCACAATGCTCCATGCCCTTGTCATCACACAGCTCCGTGACACTTGTCATCACAATGCTCGATGCCCTTCTCATCATAATGCTCCATGTCCTCGTCATTACAATCCTCCATGAACCATATATCACAGTGTACCGTGCCCTTGTCATCACAATGCTCCATGGCCACTCTCATCACAATAATCCATGAAACATTTCAGACCAATGCTCAATGCCCTTCTCATCACAATGCTCCATTACCTCTGTCAACAATGCTCCATGACCCCTGCCATCACAATGTTCCACGGCCATGTGATCACAAGGCTCCATGACCATTGTCATCACAATGTTCCAAGACCCATGTAATCGCAATGCTCCATGCCATTGTCATCACAAAGCTCCATGACACATGTCATCAGAATGTTCCATGGCCTTCTCCTCACAATGCTCCATGCCCTTGTCATCACAATGCTCCATACCCTCGTAATCACAATGCTCCATTCCCCTTTTCATCAGAATGCTCCATGAGACTTGTCATCACAAGTCTCCATGGTCATCTCATCACAATGCTCCAAGACCTTGTCATCACCATGCTCCATTCCCTGGTCATCACAATGCTCCATGACCCCTGTCATCACAAGTCTCCATGACACTTCTCATCACAATGCTCCAAGACCCCTGTAATCACAATGCTCCATGCCCCTTTTCATCACAATGCTCCACGATCCCTTTCATCACAATGAACCATGCCCATCATCATAATTCTTCAGGCTATTGTCATCACAATGAAATCAAAATGCTCCATGACCTCTGTCATGACAATGCTCCAAACCATGGTGATCACAATGTTGCATAACACTTATCATCACAAAACCCCATGACGCTAATCATCACTATTATCCATGGTCTTCTCATCACAAGGCTCCATGACTTTGTCATCACAATTCTCAATACTCTTTTCATCACAATACTCCCTGACACTTGTCGTCAGTATGCTCCATGAACTCTTTCATGACAAGGCTCCATGCCATTTTCATCACATTGATCCATGCGCTTTACATCACAGTGCTCCAAGACCCCTGTAATCATAATGCTCCTTGCCCTTGTCATCACAAAGCTCCATGATGCATATCATCAGAATGTTCCATGCACTTCTCATCACAATGCTCCATGCCCTTGTCATCACAATGCTCCAAGACACCTGTAATCACAATGCTCCATGCCCCTTTTCATCTCAATGCTCCATGAACACTGTCATAACAATGCACCATGTCCATCATCATAATGCTTCAGTCTATTGTCATCACAGTGAAATCAAAATGCTCCATGACCTCTGTCATCACAATGCTCCAAACCATGGTGATCACAATGTTGCATAACACTTATCATCACAAAACCCCATGACGCTAATCATCACTATTATCCATGGTCTTCTCATCACAAGGCTCCATGACTTTGTCATCACAATTCTCAATACTCTTTTCATCACAATACTCCCTGACACTTGTCGTCAGTATGCTCCATGAACTCTTTCATGACAAGGCTCCATGCCATTTTCATCACATTGATCCATGCGCTTTACATCACAGTGCTCCAAGACCCCTGTAATCATAATGCTCCTTGCCCTTGTCATCACAAAGCTCCATGATGCATATCATCAGAATGTTCCATGCACTTCTCATCACAATGCTCCATGCCCTTGTCATCACAATGCTCCAAGACACCTGTAATCACAATGCTCCATGCCCCTTTTCATCTCAATGCTCCATGAACACTGTCATAACAATGCACCATGTCCATCATCATAATGCTTCAGTCTATTGTCATCACAGTGAAATCAAAATGCTCCATGACCTCTGTCATCACAATGCTCCAAACCCTGGTGATCACAATGTTGCAAAACACTTATCATCACAACACCCCATGACACTCTTCATCACAATTATCCATGGTCTTCTCATCAAAATGCACCATGACTTTGTCATCACAATTCTCAATACACTTGTCATCACAATGCTCCCTGACACTTGTCGTCAGAATGCTCCTTGAACCCTGTCATGAAAAGGCTCCATGCCTTTTTCATCACAAACCCCACGCTGTTTTCATCCCAATGCTCCATGCCATTGTCATCAAAATACTCCACAAGCTTGTCATCAGAATGCTCCATGAAACTTGTAATCACTATTCTCCATGCACTTGTCAGAAAAATGCTCCCTGACCCTTGTCATCACAATGATCCAAGCCATTGTCATCACAATGCTCCATTACCTTTGTCATTAGAATCCTCCATGACACTTGGCATCACAATGCTCCAAGCCATTGTCATCACAATGGGCCATTACATATGTAATCACAATGCTCCCTGACAACTCTCTTCACAATACTGCATGACCTGGTCATCACAATGCTCCATGCTCTTGTCTTCACAATGCGCCATTCCAACTGTCATCACAATAATCCATGAAACTTATTAGACCAATGCTCCATGCCCTTGTCATCACATTGCTCCATGCTCTTGTTATCACAATGTTCCAAGACCCCTGTAATCAGAATGCCCCATGCCCCTTTTCATCAGTATGCTCCATGAGACTTGTCATCGCAAGGCTCCATGGTTTTCTCATCACAATGCTCCAGGACCTTGTCATCACAATGGTTCACGACATTGTCATGAAAATTCTCAATGGCCCTTGTCTTCATAATGCTCCAAGCCCTAGTCATCACAGTGCTCCATTATATTTGTCATCACAATCCTCCCTTGCATTTGGCATCACTATGCTCCATGCTATTGTCATCGCAATGGACCATGACATATTTCATCACAATGCCCCCTGACACCTGTCTTCACAATATTCCATGCCCTTGTCATCACAATGCTCCCTGCCCTTCTCATCACAATGCACCACACCCTGGTCATCAAAATGCTCCATGACCATTGTCATCACTAATGTCCATGACCGTTGACATCACAATGCTCCATGTCATTGTCATCAAATGCTCCATGAACCCTCTAATCACATTGCTCCATACCCTTGTCATCACACAGCTCCTGGACACTTGTCATCACAATGCTCGATGGCCTACTCATCACAATGCTCCATGCCCTTGTCATCACAATTCTCCATGAACCCTGTCAACACAATGCTCCGTGACTCCAGTCATCACAATGCTTCATAACGTTTGTCAATACAACGGTCCATGCCCGCGTCATCACAAGGCTCTGTGACCTTTTTAACCACAATGCTCCATGAACATTTCATCACAATGCTCCGTGAGCCTTGTTATCACAATGCTCCATGCCTTTGTCAGAACAATGCTCCATGACCCTTGTCATCACAATGTGCCATATGATTTTCATCACAATGATCCACAACCTTGTCATCACTCTGCTCCATCAACCTTGTAATCAGAATGCTCCATGCACTTCTCATCAAAATGCTCTCTCACATGAGATATCACAATGTTCCATCACTAGTCATCACAATCCTCCCTCACCATTGTTATCCCAATGTTCCATGACAACTGTCATCACAATGCTACATCCCCTTATCAGCACAATGTTCCATGACCCCTGACATCACAATGCTCCATGACCACTGTCATCACAACACTCCATAACACCTGACAACACAATGATCCGGGACTCTTGTCATCACAATGCTCCAAGACCCCTGTCATCACAATACTCCATGAACATTTTCAGCCCAGTGATCATGACCCTTGTCATCACAATGATCCATGCCCTTGTTATCCCATTGTTTCATGACGCTTGTAATCACAGTGCTCCATGACATCTGTCATCACAATGCTCCATGCCTTTGTCAGCAAAATGTTATATGACGTGGTCATTTCAATGCTCTATGCGCTTGTCATCACAATACTCCCTTACAATTGTCATCACAATCCTCCAGGAACCTTGGGATCACATTGCTTCAGGCCCTTGTCATCAAAATGCTCCATGCTCCTTGAAATCAAAATGATCCGTGACCACTGTCATCACAATGCTCCAAACACTTGTGATCACAGTGTTCCATAAAACTTGTCCTCACAATGCTCCATGATGCCTGTCATCACAATACTCCATGCACTTTTCATCACAATGCTCCATGACCATTGTCATCAAAATTCTCAATACACTTGTGATCACAATGCTCCCTGACACTTGTCATCAGAATGCTCCTTGAAACCTGTCACGAAAAGGCTCCATGCTTTTTTCATCACAATGCCCCATGCCATTTTCATCACAATGCTCCATGCCATTGTCATCAAAATACTCCACAAGCTTGTCATCAGAAAGCTCCATGACCCTTGTCATCACAATTCTCCATGCACTTGTCAGCACAATGCTCCCTGACCCTTATCATCACAATGCTCCAAGCCATTGTCATGACAATGCTCCATTACCTTTGTCATCAGAATCCTCCATGACACTTGGCATCACAATGCTCCATGTCATTGTCATCACAATGGGCCATTACATATGTCATCACAATGCTCCCTGACACCTATCTTCACAATACTGCATGACCTGGTCATCACAATGCTCCATGCCCTTGTCATCACAATGTGCCATTACAACTCTCATCACAATAATCCATGAAACTTATTAGACCAATGCTCCTTGCCCTTGTTATCACAATGTTCCATGACCCATGTAATCAGAATGCTCCATGCCCCTTTTCATCAGAATGCTCCATGAGACATGTCATCAGAAGGCTCCATGGATTTCTCTTAACAATGCTCCATGACCTTTGTCATCACAATGCTCAAAGACCCATGTAATCACAATGCTTCATGCCCCTGTCATCGCAAGGGACCATGACATTTGGCATCACAATGCTCCATGCCATTGTCTTTGAAATTGACCATGACATATGTTATCACAATGCCCCCTTACACCTGTCTTCACAATACTCCATGCCCTTGTCATCACAATGCTCCATGCCCTTGTCATCACAATGCACCATGTCCAATGTCATCACAATAATCTATTAAACTTGTCAGACCAATGCTCCATGCCCCTGTCATCACAATGTTCCATGCCCTTGTCATCACAATGCTCCATGGCCCTTGTCATCACAATGCTCCGTGACTCCAGTCATCACAATGCTTCATAATGTTTCTCATCACAACGGTCCATGGCTGTGTCATCGCAAGGCTCTGTGACATTTGTAACCACAATGCTCCATGAAATTTTCATCACAATGCTCCGTGACCCTTGTCATCACAATGCTCCATGCCTTTTTCAGAACAATGCTCCATGACCCTTGTCATCACAATGTGCCATGTGCTTTTCATCACAATGATCCACAACCTTGTCATCGCTATGCTCCATAAACCTTGTAATCACAATGCTCCATGCACTTCTCATCCAAATGCTCTCTCACATGAGATATCACAATGTTCCATCACTAGTCATCACAATCCTCCCTCACCCCTGTTATCACAATGTTCCATGACCCCTGTCATCACAATGCTACATCCCCTTATCAGCACAATGTTCCATGACCCCTGATATCACAATGTTCCATAAGCCCTGTCATCAAAATGCTCCATGACCCTTTTCATCCCAAAGCTCCATGACCCCTGGCATCACAATGTTCTGTAACGCCAGTCATCAAAATGTTCCATTACACTTTTCATCAAATTGCTGCATGACCCTGTCATCAAAATGCTCCCTGCCCTTCTCATCACAATGCACCACACCCTTGTCATCAAAATGCTCCATGACCATGGTCATCACTAAGCTCCATGACCCTTGGCATCACAGTGCTCCATGCCATGGACATCACAATGCTCCATGAACCCTCTCATCAAATTGCTCCATTCACTTGTCATCACAAAGCTCCATGACACTTGTCATCACAATGCTCGATGCCCTTCTCATCACAATGCTCCATGTCCTTGTCATTACAATCCTCCATCACCCATGTATCACAGTGTACCGTGCCCTTGTCATCACAATGCGCCATGCCCACTGTCATCACAATAATCCATGAAACATTTCAGACCAATGCTCAATGCACTTCTCATTACAATGCTCCATTACCACTGTCAACAATGCTCCGTGACCCCTGCCTTCACAATGTTCCACGGCCTTGTGATCACAGGACACCATGACAATTGTCATCACAATGCTCCAAGACCCATGTAATCACAATGCTCCATGCTCTTGTCATCACAAAGCTCCATGACGCATGTCATCAGAATGTTCCATAGCTTTCTCCTCACAATGTTCCATGCCCTTGTCATCACAATGCTCCAAGACACTCGTAATCACAATGCTCCATGCCCCTTTTCTTCAGAAGGCTCCATGATATTTGTCATCACAAGTCTCCATGGTCAACTCATCACAATGCTCCAAGACCTTGTCATCACCATGCTCCATTTTCTTGTCATCACAATGCTCCATGACCCCTGTCATCACAATACTCCAGGAGCATTTTCAGCCCAATGTTCCATGACCTTCTCATCACAATGCTCCATTGCCAATATCATCACAATGCTCCATGACCACTGTCATCACAACACTCCATGACACCTGACAACACAATGATCCAGGACTCTTGTCATCACAATGCTCAATTCCCTTGTCGTCACAATGCTACATGACACCTATCATCACAACTCTCCATGAACATTTTCAGCCCAGTGCTCCATGACCCTTGTCATCACAATGATCCATGCCCTTGTCATCCCAATGCTCCATGACCCCTGTATTCACAATGCTCCTTGACGCTTGTCATCACAGTGCTCCATGACACATGTCATCACAATGCTCCATGCCTTTGTCAGCAAAATGCTACATGAACTTGTCATTACAATGCTCTATGCGCTTGTCATCACAATACTCCATTTCCATTGTCATCACAATCCTCCATGAATTTTGGGATCACATTGCTTCATGCCCTTGTCATCACAATGCTCCATGCTCCTTGATATCAAAATGATCCATGACCTCTGTCATCACAATGCTCCAAACCCTTGTGATCACAATGTTCCATAACACTTGTCCTCACAACGCTCCATGATGCCTGTCATCACAATATTCCATGCCCTTTTCATCACAATGCTCGATGACCTTTGTCACCACAATTCTCAATACACTTGTCATCACAATCCTCCCTGACACTTGTCATCAGAATGCTCCTTGAACCCTGTCACAAAAAGGCTCCATGTCTTTTTCATCACAATGCCCCATGCCATTTTCATCAGAATGCTCCATGCCATTGTCATCAAAATACTCCACAAGCTTGTCATCAGAATGCTCCATGACCCTTGTCATCACAATTTTCCATGCACATTTCAGAACAATGCTCCCTGGCCCTTGTCTTCACAATGCTCCAAGCCATTGTCATAACAAGGCTCCATTACATTTGTCATCAGGATCCTCCCTGACACCTGGCATCACAGTGCTCCATGCCAACCTCATCACAATGGGCCATTACATATGTGATCACAATGCTCCCTGACACCTGTCTTCACAATACGGCATGACCTGGTCATCACAATGCTCCATGCCCTTGTCATCACAGTGTGCCATACCAACTCTCATCGCAATACTCCATTAAATTATTAGACCAATGTTCCATGTCCTTGTCATCACAATGCTCCATGCCCTTGTTACCACAATGCTCCATTACCCCTGTCATCACAGTGCTCCGTGACTCCAGTCATCAAAATGCTTCATGACCTTTGTCATCACAATGGTCCATGCCCTCGTCAACAACAGTCTCTGTGACCTTTTTAACCACAATGCTCCATGAACTTTTCATCACAATGCTCTTTGACCCTTGTCATCACAATGCTCTATGCCTTTCTCAGCACAATGCTCCATGACCCTTGTCATCACAATGCACCATGCGCTTGTCATCACAGTGCTCCACAACATTGTCATCACAATGCTCCATAAAATTTGTCATCACAATGCTCCATGCACTTCTCATCAAAATGCTCTCTCACCACTGATATCACAATCCTACATCACTGTTTGTCAAAATACTCCCTCACCCCTGTCATCACAATGTTCCATGGCTCCTGTCATCACAATGCTACATGCACTTATCATCACAATGTTCGATGACCCCTGAAATCACAATGTTCCATAACACCTGTCATCAAAATATTCCTTGACACTTTTCATCAAATTGCTCCATGACCCTGTCATCAGAATGCTAACTGCCCTTCTCATCACAATGCACAACGCCCTTGCCATCAAAATGCTCCATGACCTTTGTCATCACAAAGATCCATGACCCTTGGCATCACAATGCTCCATGTCATTGTCATGACAGTGCTCCATGAACGCTCTCATCACATTGCTCCATGCCCTTGTCTTCACATAGCTCCATGACACATGTCATCAGAATGCTCCGTGGCCTTCTCATCACAATGCTCCAAGCCCTTGCCATCACAATGCTCCATTACCCCTGTCATAACCATGCTCCATGACCCCTGCCATCACGATGTTCCATGGCCTTTCATCACAAGGCTCCATGACCCTTCTCATCACAATGCTCCAAGAACACTGTAATCACAATGCTCTATGCCCCTTTTCATCTCAATGATCCATGAACCCTGTCATCACAATGCACCATGCCCATCATCATAATGCTTCATGCAATTGTCATCACAATGAAATCAAAATGTTCGATGACCTCTGTCATAACAATGCTCCAAACCCTTGTGATCACAATATTCCATAACACTTGTCATCACAATGCCCCAGGATGCTCGTCATCACAATTATCCATGGTTTTCTCATCACAATGCTCTATGACCTTCGTCATCACAATGCTCAATACACTTGTCATCAACATGCTCCCTGACACTTGTTGTCTGTATGCTCCTTGAACCCTGTCATGACTAGGCTCCATGCCTTTTTCATCAAAATGATCCATGCCCTTTTCATCACAATGCTCCAAGTCCCATGTAATCACAATGGTCCATGCCATTGTCATCACAATGCACCATGCCCACTCTCATCACAATAATCTATGAAACTTGTCAGACCAATGCTCCATGCCACTGTCATCACAATGCTCCATGCCCTTGTCATCACAATGCTCCATGACCCCTGTCATCACAATGCTCCGTGACTCCAGTCATCACAATGCTTCATAACGTTTTTCATCACAGTGGTCCATTCCCGCGTCATCACAAGGCTCTGTGACCTTTTTAACCACAATGCTCCATGAACTTTTCATCACAATTCTCTGAGAAACTTGTCATCACAATGCTCCATGTCTTTGTCAGAACAATGCTCCATGAACATTGTCATCACAATGTGCCACGCGCATTTCATCACAACGTTCCAAACCTTGTCATTGCAATGCTCCATAAACCTTGTAATCACAATGGTCCATGCACTTCTCATCAAAATGCTCTCTCACCAGATTTATCACAATGTTCCATCACTAGTCATCACAATACACCCTCATCCTTGTAATCACAATGTTCCATGACACTGTTATCACAATGCTACATCCCCTTATCATCACAATGTTCCATGACCCCTGCCATCAAAATGTTTCATAAGCCCTGTCATCAAAATGCTCCATGACCTTTTCCATCCCAAAGCTCCAAGACCCCTGTCATCACAATGTTCTATAACCCCTGCCATCAAAATGTTCCATTATACTTTTTATCAAATTGCTGCATGACGCGGTCATCAAAATGCTCCGTGCCCTTCTCATCAAAATGCTCCATGACTTGTCATCACAAATCTCCAAGACTCTTGGCATCACAATGCTCCATGTCACTGTCATCACAATGCTCCATGAACCATTTCATCACATTGCTCCATGCCCTTGTCATCACACAGCTCCATGACACTTGTCATCACAATGCTCGATGCCCTTCTCATCACAATGCTCCATGCCCTTGTCATTACAGTCCTGCATGACCCATGTATCACAGTGTTCCGTGCCCTTGTCATCACAATGCTCGATGCCCACTCTCATCACAATAATCCATGAAACATTTCAGACCGAAGTTCCATACCCTTCTCATCACAATGCTCCATTACCCCTGTCATAACAATGCACCATGACACCTGCCATCACAATGATCCATGGCCTAGTCATCACAAGGTTCCATGATAATTCTCATCACAATGCTCAAGACCCCTGATATCACAATGCTCCATGCCCTTGTCATCACAAAGCTCCATGACGCATGTCATCAGAATGTTCCATGGCCTTCTCACCACAGTGCTCCATGTCCTTGTCATCAAAATGCTCCAAGACCCTTGTAATCACAATGCTCCATGCCCCATTTCATCTCAATGCTCCATGAAATCTGTCATCACAATGCCCCAAGACCCTTGTAATCACAATGCTCCATGCCCCTTTTCATCTCAATGCTCCATGAACCCTGTCATCACAATGCACAATGCCCATTATCATAATGCTTCAGGCTATTGTCATCACAATGAAATCAATATTCTGCATGACCTCTGTCATCATAATGCTCCAAATCCTTGTGATCACAGTGTTGCATAACACGTATCATCACAACACCCCATGACGCTCATCATCACAATTATCCATGGTCTTCTCATCACAATGCTCCATGATCTTTGTCATCACAATGCTCAATACACTTGTCATCACAATGCTCCCTGACCCTTTTCGTCAGTATGCTCCTTGAACCCTGTCATGACAAGTTTCCATGCATTTTTCATCACAATGATCCATGACCATTTCATCACAATGCTCCAAGGTCCCTGTAATCACAATGCTCCATGCCCTTGTCATCGCAAAACTCCATGATGCATGTCATCAGAATTCTCCATGGCCTTCTCATCACAATGCTCTATGCCCTAGTCATAACAATGCTCCAAGACCCCTGTCATCACAATAATCCATGAACATTTTCAGCCCAATGCTCCACGACCTTCTCATCACAATGCTCCATTGCCAATATCATCACAATGCTCCATGACCACTGTCATCACAACACTCCATGACACCTGACAACACAATGATCCAGGACTCTTGTCATCACAATGCTCAATTCCCTTGTCGTCACAATGCTACATGACACCTATCATCACAACTCTCCATGAACATTTTCAGCCCAGTGCTCCATGACCCTTGTCATCACAATGATCCATGCCCTTGTCATCCCAATGCTCCATGACCCCTGTATTCACAATGCTCCTTGACGCTTGTCATCACAGTGCTCCATGACACATGTCATCACAATGCTCCATGCCTTTGTCAGCAAAATGCTACATGAACTTGTCATTACAATGCTCTATGCGCTTGTCATCACAATACTCCATTTCCATTGTCATCACAATCCTCCATGAATTTTGGGATCACATTGCTTCATGCCCTTGTAATCACAATGCTCCATGCTCCTTGATATCAAAATGATCCATGACCTCTGTCATCACAATGCTCCAAACCCTTGTGATCACAATGTTCCATAACACTTGTCCTCACAACGCTCCATGATGCCTGTCATCACAATACTCCATGCCCTTTTCATCACAATGCTCGATGACCATTGTCACCACAATTCTCAATACACTTGTCATCACAATCCTCCCTGACACTTGTCATCAGAATGCTCCTTGAACCCTGTCACGAAAAGGCTCCATGCCTTTTTCGTCACAATGCCCCATGCCATTTTTATCAGAATGCTCCATGCCATTGTCATCAAAATACTCCACAAGCTTGTCATCCGAATGCTCCATGACCCTTGTCATCACAATTCTCCATGCACATTTCAGCACAATGCTCCCTGGCCCTTGTCTTCACAATGCTCCAAGCCATTGTCATAACAAGGCTCCATTACATTTGTCATCAGGATCCTCCCTGACACTTGGCATCACAGTGCTCCATGCCATCCTCATCACAATGGGCCATTACATATGTGATCACAATGCTCCCTGACACCTGTCTTCACAATACGGCATGACCTGGTCATCACAATGCTCCATGCCCTTGTCATCACAGTGTGCCATACCAACTCTCATCGCAATACTCCATGAAATTATTAGACCAATGTTCCATGTCCTTGTCATCACAATGCTCCATGCCCTTGTTACCACAATGCTCCATGACCCCTGTCATCACAGTGCTCCGTGACTCCAGTCATCAAAATGCTTCATGACCTTTGTCATCACAATGGTCCATGCCCTCGTCATCAACAGTCTCTGTGACCTTTTTAACCACAATGCTCCATGAACTTTTCATCACAATGCTCTTTGACCCTTGTCATCACAATGCTCTATGCCTTTCTCAGCACAATGCTCCATGACCCTTGTCATCACAATGCACCATGCGCTTGTCATCACAGTGCTCCACAACATTGTCATCACAATGCTCCATAAAATTTGTCATCACAATGCTCCATGCACTTCTCATCAAAATGCTCTCTCACCACTGATATCACAATCCTACATCACTGTTTGTCAAAATACTCCCTCACCCCTGTCATCACAATGTTCCATGACTCCTGTCATCACAATGCTACATGCACTTATCATCACAATGTTCGATGACCCCTGAAATCACAATGTTCCATAACACCTGTCATCAAAATATTCCTTGACACTTTTCATCAAATTGCTCCATGACCCTGTCATCAGAATGCTAACTGCCCTTCTCATCACAATGCACAACGCCCTTGCCATCAAAATGCTCCATGACCTTTGTCATCACAAAGATCCATGACCCTTGGCATCACAATGCTCCATGTCATTGTCATGACAGTGCTCCATGAACGCTCTCATCACATTGCTCCATGCCCTTGTCTTCACATAGATCCATGACACATGTCATTGGAATGCTCCGTGGCCTTCTCATCACAATGCTCCAAGCCCTTGCCATCACAATGCTCCATTACCCCTGTCATAACCATGCTCCATGACCCCTGCCATCACGATGTTCCATGGCCTTGTCATCACAAGGCTCCATGACCCTTCTTATCACAATGCTCCAAGAACACTGTAATCACAATGCTCTATGCCCCTTTTCATCTCAATGATCCATGAACCCTGTCATCACAATGCACCTTGCCCATCATCATAATGCTTCACGCAATTGTCATCACAACGAAATCAAAATGTTCCATGACCTCTGTCATAACAATGCTCCAAACCCTTGTGATCACAATATTCCATAACACTTGTCATCACAATGCCCCAGGATGCTCGTCATCACAATTATCCATGGTTTTCTCATCACAATGCTCTATGACCTTCGTCATCACAATGCTCAATACACTTGTCATCAACATGCTCCCTGACACTTGTTGTCTGTATGCTCCTTGAACCCTGTCATGACAAGGCTCCATGCCTTTTTCGTCACAATGATCCATGCCCTTTTCATCACAATGCTCCAAGTCCCATGTAATCACAATGGTCCATGCCATTGTCATCACAAAGCTCAATGACGCATGCCATCAGAATGCTCCTTGGTCTTCTCCTCACAATGCTCCATGCCCTTGTCTTCACAATGTTCCATGCCCTTGTCATCACAATGCTCCATGCCCATGTTATCACAATGCTCCATGACCCCTGTCATCGCAATGCTCCGTGACTCCAGTCATCACAATGCTTCATGACCTTTGTCATCACAATGGCCCATGCCCTCGTCATCAACCGTCTCTGTGACCTTTTTAACCACAATGCTCCATGAACATTCTCAGCACAATGCTCCATGACCCTTGTCATCACATTGCTCCATGCGCTTTTCAGCACAATGCTCCATGACACATGTCATCACAGTGCACCATGCGCTTGTCATCACAGTGCTCCACAACATTGTCATCACAATGCTCCATAAAATTTGTCATCACAATGCTCCATGCACTTCTCATCAAAATGCTCACTCACCACTGATATCACAATGCTACATCACTATTTGTCACAATACTCCCTCACCCCTGTCATCACAATATTCCATGACTCCTGTCATCACAATGCTACATGCACTTATCATCACAATGTTCGATGAGCCCTGAAATCACAATGTTCCATAACACCTGTCATCAAAATATTCCATGACACTTTTCATCAAATTGCTCCATGACCCTGTCATCAGAATGCTCCCTGCCCTTCTCATCACAATGCACAACGCACTTGCATCAAAATGCTCCATGACATTTGTCATCACAAAGATCCAAGACCCTTGGCATCACAATGCTCCATGTCATTGTCATCACAATGCTCCATGAACCCTCTCATCACATTGCTCCATGCCCTTGTCATCACACAGCGCCATGACACTTGTCATCACAATGCTCGTTGCCCTTCTCATCACAATGCTCCATGCCTTTGTCATTACAGTCCTGCATGACCCATGTATCACAGTGTTCCGTGCCCTTGTCATCACAATGCTCCATGCCCACACTCATCACAATAATCCATGAAACATTTCAGACCAAAGTTCCATACCCTCCTCATCACAATGCTCCATTACCCCTGTCATAACAATGCACCATGACACCTGCCATCACAATGATCCACGGCCTAGTGATCACAAGGTTCCATGATAATTCTCATCACAATGATCAAGACCCCTGATATCACAATGCTCCATGCCCTTGTCTTCACAAAGCTCCATGACGCATGTCATCAGAATGTTCCATGGCCTTCTCATCACAATGCTCCATACCCTTGTCATCACAATGCTCCAAGACCCTTGTCATCACAATGCTCCATGCCACATTTCATCTCAATGCTCCATGAAATCTGTCATCACAATGCTCCAAGACCCTTGTAATCACAATGCTCCATGCCGCTTTTCATCTCAATGCTCCATGAACCCTGTCATCACAATGCACCATGCCCATCATCATAATGCTTCAGGCTATTGTCATCACAATGAAATCAATATTCTGCATGACCTCTGTCATCATAATGCTCCAAACCCTTGTGATCACAATGTTGCCTAACACGTATCATCACAACACCCCATGATGCTCATCATCACAATTATCCATAGTCTTCTCATCACAATGCTCCATGATCTTTGTCATAACAATGCTCAATACACTTGTCATCACAATGCTCCCTGACCCTTGTCGTCAGTATGCTCCTTGAACCCTGTCATGTCAAGTTTCCATGCATTTTTCATCACAATGATCCATGACCATTTCATCACAATGCTCCAAGGTCCCTGTAATCACAATGCTCCATGCCCTTGTCATCAAAAAACTGCATGACGCATGTCATCAGAATTCTCCATGGCCTTCTCATCACAATGCTCTATGCCCTAGTCATAACAGTGCTCCAAGACACCTGTAATCACAATGCTCCACGCCCCTTTTCATCAGAATGCTCCATGAGACTTGCCATCACAAGTCTCCATGGTCTTCTCATCACAATGCTCAATGACCCCTGTCATCACAATAATCCATGAACATTTTCAGCCCAATGCTCCACGACCTTCTCATCACAATGCTCCATTGCCAATATCATCACAATGCTCCATGACCACTGTCATCACAACACTCCATGACACCTGACAACACAATGATCCAGGACTCTTGTCATCACAATGCCCCATTCCCTTGTCGTTACAATGCTACATGACACCTGTCATCACAACTCTCCATGAATATTTTCAGCCCAGTGCTCCATGACCCTTGTCATCACAATGATCCATGCCCTTGTCATCCCAATGCTCCATGCCCCCTGTATTCACAATGCTCCTTGACGCTTGTCATCACAGTGCTCCATGACACCTGTCATCACAATGCTCCATGCCTTTGTCAGCAAAATGCTACATGACCTTGTCATTACAATGCTCTATGCGCTTGTCATCACAATACTCCATTTCCATTGTCATCACAATCCTCCATGAACTTTGGGATCACATTGCTTCATGCCCTTGTCATCACAATGCTCCATGCTCCTTGAAATCAAAATGATCCATGACCTCTGTCATCACAATGCTCCAAACCCTTGTCATCACAATGTTCCATAACACTTGTCATCACAACGCTCCATGATGCCTGTCATCACAATACTCCATGCCCTTTTTTTTTTTTTTTTTTTTTTTTTTTTTTTTTTTTTTTTTTTGCGGTATGCGGGCCTCTCACTGTTGTGGCCTCCCCCGTTGCGGAGCACAGGCTCCGGACGCGCAGGCTCCGGACGCGCAGGCTCAGCGGCCATGGCTCACGGGCCCAGCCGCCCCGCGGCATATGGGATCCTCCCAGACCGGGGCACGAACCCGTATCCCCTGCATCGGCAGGCGGACTCTCAACCACTTGCGCCACCAGGGAGGCCCTCCATGCCCTTTTCATCACAATGCTCCATGACGTTTGTCACCACAGTTCTCAATACACTTGTCATCACAATGCTCCATGACCTTTGTCACCACAATTCTCAATACACTTGTCATCACAATGCTCCCTGACACTTGTCATCAGAATGCTCCTTGAACACTGTCACGAAAAGGCTCCATGCCTTTTTCATCACAATGCCCCATGCCATTTTCTTCACAATGCTCCATGCCATTGTCATCAAAATACTCCACAAGCTTGTCATCAGAATGCTCCATGACCCTTGTCATCACAATTCTCCATGCACTTGTCAGCACAATGCTCCCTGACCCTTGTCATCACAGTGCTCCAAGCCATTGTCATCACAATGCTCCATTACCTTTGTCATCAGAATCCTCCCTGACACTTGGCATCACAATGCTCCATGCCATCCTCGTCACAATGGGCCATTACATATGTGATCACAATGCTCCCTGACACCTGTTTTCACAATATGGCATGACCTGGTCATCACAATGCTCCATGCCCTTGTCATCACAGTGTGCCATTCCAACTCTCATCGCAATACTCCATGAAAGTTATTAGACCAATGTTCCATGCCCTTGCCATCACAATGCTCCATGCCCTTGTTATCACAATGCTCCATGACCCTGTCATCACAATGCTCCGTGACTCCAGTCATCACAATGCTTCATGACCTTTGTCATCACAATGGTCCATGCCCTCGTCATCAACAGTCTCTGTGACCTTTTTAACCACAATGCTCCATGAACTTTTCATCACAATGCTCTTTGACCCTTGTCATCACAATGCTCTATGCCTTTCTCAGCACAATGCTCCATGACCCTTGTCATCACAATGCTCCATGCGCTTGGCAGTACAATGCTCCATGACACATGTCATCACAATGCACAACGCCCTTGCCGTCAAAATGCTCCATGACCTTTGTCATCACAAAGATCCATTACCTTTGGCATCACAATGCTCCATGTCATTGTCATCACAGTGCTCCATGAACACTCTCATCACATTGCTCCATGCCCTTGTCTTCATATAGCTCCATGACACATGTCATCAGAATGTTCCATGGCCTTCTCATCACAATGCTCCAAGCCCTTGCCATCACAATGCTCCATTACCCCTGTCATAACAATGCTCCATGACCCCTGCCATCACGATGTTCCATGGCCATAACAATGCTCCATGACCCCTGCCATCACGATGTTCCATGGCCTTGTCATCACAAGGTCCATGACCCTTCTCATCACAATGCTCCAAGAACACTGTAATCACAATGCTCTATGCCCCTTTTCATCTCAATGATCCATGAACCCTGTCATCACAATGCACTATGCCCATCATCATAATGCTTCATGCTATTGTCATAACAACGAAATCAGAATGTTCCATGACCTCTGTCATAACAATGTTCCAAACCCTTGTGATCACAATATTCCATAACACTTGTCATCACAATGCCCCAGGATGCTCGTCATCACAATTATCCATGGTCTTCTCATCACAATGCTCCATGACCTTCATCATCAAAATGCTCAATACACTTGTCATCAACATGCTCCCTGACACTTGTTGTCTGTATGCTCCTTGAAACCTGTCATGACAAGGCTCCATGCCTTTTTCATCACAATGATCCATGCCCTTTTCATCACAATGCTCCAAGTCCCATGTAATCACAATGGTCCATGCCATTGTCATCACAAAGCTCAATGACGCATGCCATCAGAATGCTCCTTGGTCTATTCTTCACAATGCTCCTTGCCCTTGTCTTCACAATGTTCCAAGACCCCTGTAATCACAATGCTCCATTCCCCTTTTCATCAGTATGCTCCATGAGACTTGTCATCACAAGGCTCCATGGTTTTGTCATCACAATGCTCCAGGACCTTGTCATCACAATGCTTCACGACCTTGTCATCAAAATTTTCAATGGCCTTTGTAATCATAATGCTCCAAACCCTAATCATCACAATGATCCATTATATTTGTCATCACAATCCTCCATTACATTTGGTATCACAAAGCTCCATGCCACTGTCATCGCCATGGACCATGACATATGTCATCACAATGCTCCCTGACGCCTGTCTTCACAATACTCCATGACCTTATCATCACAATGCTCCATGCCCTTGTCATCACAATGCACCATGCCCACTCTCATCACAATAATCTATGAAACTTGTCAGACCAATGCTCCATGCCACTGTCATCACAATTCTCCATGCCCTTGTCATCACAATGCTCCATGACCCCTGTCATCACAATGCTCCGTGACTCCAGTCATCACAATGCTTCATAACGTTTGTCATCACAATGGTCCATGCCCGCGTCATCACAAGGCTCTGTGACCTTTGTAACCACAATGCTCCATGAACTTTTCATCACAATTCTCTGAGAAACTTGTCATCACAATGCTCCATGTCTTTGTCAGAACAGTGCTCCATGAACATTGTCATCACAATGTGCCACGCGCATTTCATCACAACGTTCCAAACCTTGTCATTGCAATTCTCCATAAACCTTGTAATCACAATGGTCCATGCATTTCTCATCAAAATGCTCTCTCACCAGAGATATCACAATGTTCCATCACTAGTCATCACAATACACCCTCATCCTTGTAATCACAATGTTCCATGACACTCTCATCACAATGCTACATCCCCTTATCATCACAATGTTCCATGACCCCTGCCATCACAATGTTCCATAAGCCCTGTCATCAAAATGCTCCATGACCCTTTCCATCCCAAAGCTCCAAGACCCCTGCCATCACAATGTTCTATAACCCCTGCCATCAAAATATTCCATTACACATTTTATCAAATTGCTGCATGACCCGGTCATCAAAATGGTCCCTGCCCTTCTCATCAAAATGCTCCATGACTTGTCATCACAAAGCTCCAAGACCCTTGGCATCACAATGCTCCATGTCATTGTCATCACAATGCTCCATGAAACCCCTCATCACATTGCTCCATGCCCTTGTCATCACACAGCTCCGTGACACTTGTCATCACAATGCTTGATGCCCTTCTCATCACAATGCTCCATGCCCTTGTCATTACAGTCCTGCATGACCCATGTATCACAGTGGTCCGTGCCCTTTTCATCACAATGCTCCATGCCCACTCTCATCACAATAATCCATGAAACATTTCAGACCAAAGTTCCATACCCTTCTCATCACAATGCTCCATTACCCCTGTCATAACAATGCACCATGACAGCTGCCATCACAATGATCCACGGCCTAGTAATCAAAAGGTTCCATGATAATTCTCATCACAATGCTCAAGAAACCTGATATCACAATGCTCCATGCCCTGGTCATCACAAAGCTCCATGACGCACGTCATCAGAATGTTCCATGGCCTTCTCATCACAATGCTCCTTGCCCTTGTCATCACAATGCTCCTTGCCCTTGTCATCACTATGCTCCAAGACCCTTGTCATCACAATGCTCCATGCCGCTTTTCATCTCAATGCTCCATGAACCCTGTCATCACAATGCACCATGCCCATCATCATAATGCTTCAGGCTATTGTCATCACAATGAAATCAATATTCTGCATGACCTCTGTCATCATAATGCTCTAAACCCTTGTGATCACAATGTTGCATAACACGTATCATCACAACACCCCATGATGCTCATCATCACAATTAGCCATGGTCTTCTCATCACAATGCTCCATGATCTTTGTCATCACAATGCTCAATACACTTGTCATCACAATGCTCCCTGACCCTTGTCGTCAGTATGCTCCTTGAACCCTGTCATGACAAGTTTCCATGCATTTTTCATCACAATGATCCATGACCATTTAATCACAATGCTCCAAGGTCCCTGTAATCACAATGCTCCATGCCCTTGTCATCAAAAAACTCCATGACGCATGTCATCAGAATGCTCCATGGCCTTCTCAGTACAATGCTCTATGCCATAGACATAACAATGCTCCAAGACCCCTGAAATCACAATGCCTCATGCCCCTTTTCATCAGAATGCTCCATGAGACTTGCCATCACAAGTCTCCATGGTCTTCTCATCACAATGTTCCAGGACCTTGACATCACAATGATCCATTCCCTTGTCATCACAATGCTCCATGACCCCTGTCATCACAATAATCCATGAACATTTTCAGCCCAGTGCTCCACGACCTTCTCATCACAATGCTCCATTGCCAATATCGTCACAATGCTCCATGACGACTGTCATCACTACACTCCATGACAACTGACAACACAATGATCCAGGACTCTTGTCATCACAGTGCTCCATTCCCTTGTCATCACAATGCTACATGACACCTGTCATCACAACTCTCCATGAACATTATCAGCCCAGTGCTCCATGACCCTTGTCATCACAATGATCCATGCCCTTGTCATCCCAATGCTCCATGACCCCTGTATTCACAATGCTCCTTGACGCTTGTCATCACAGTGCTCCATGACACATGTCATCACAATGCTCCATGACTTTGTCAGCAAAATGATACATGACCTTGTCATTACAATGCTGTATGCACTTGTCATCACAATACTCCATTTCCATTGTCATCACAATCCTCCATGAAATTTGGGATCACATTGCTTCATGCCCTTGTCATCACAATGCTCCATGCTCCTTGAAATCAAAATGATCCATGACCTCTGTCATCACAATGCTCCAAACACTTGTGATCACAATGTTCCATAACACTTGTCATCACAACGCTCCATGATGCCTGTCATCACAATACTCCATGCCCTTTTCATTACAATGCTCCATGACGTTTGTCACCACAATTCTCAATACACTTGTCATCACAATGCTCCATGACCTTTGTCACCACAATTCTCAATACACTTGTCATCACAATGCTCCCTGACACTTGTCATCAGAATGCACCTTGAACACTGTCACGAAAAGGCTCCATGCCTTTTTCATCACAATGCCCCATGCCATTTTCTTCACAATGCTCCATGCCATTGTCATCAAAATACTCCACAAGCTTGTCATCAGAATGCTCCATGACCCTTGTCATCACAATTCTCCATGCACTTGTCAGCACAATGCTCCCTGACCCTTGTCATCACAATGCTCCAAGCCATTGTCATCACAATGCTCCATTACCTTTGTCATCAGAATCCTCCCTGACACTTGGCATCACAATGCTCCATGCCATCCTCATCACAATGGGCCATTACATATGTGATCACAATGCTCCCTGACACCTGTCTTCACAATACGGCATGACCTGGTCATCACAATGCTCCATGCCCTTGTCATCACATTGTGCCATTCCAACTCTCATCCCAATACTCCATGAAAGTTATTAGACCAATGTTCCATGCCCTTGCCATCACAATGCTCCATGCCATTGTTATCACAATGCTCCATGACCCTGTCATCACAATGCTCCGTGACTCCAGTCATCACAATGCTTCATGACCTTTGTCATCACAATGGTCCATGCCCTCGTCATCAACAGTCTCTGTGACCTTTTTAACCACAATGCTCCATGAACTTTTCATCACAATGCTCTTTGACCCTTGTCATCACAATGCTCTATGCCTTTCTCAGCACAATGCTCCATGACCCTTGTCATCACAATGCTCCATGCGCTTGGCAGTACAGTGCTCCATGACACATGTCATCACAATGCACAACGCCCTTGCCGTCAAAATGCTCCATGACCTTTGTCATCACAAAGATCCATGACCTTTGGCATCACAATGCTCCATGTCATTGTCATCACAGTGCTCCATGAACACTCTCATCACATTGCTCCATGCCCTTGTCTTCACATAGCTCCATGACACATGTCATCAGAATGTTCCATGGCCTTCTCATCACAATGCTCCAAGCCCTTGCCATCACAATGCTCCATTACCCCTGTCATAACAATGCTCCATGACCCCTGCCATCACGATGTTCCATGGCCATAACAATGTTCCATGACCCCTGCCATCACGATGTTCCATGGCCTTGTCATCACAAGGCTCCATGACCCTTCTCATCACAATGCTCCAAGAACACTGTAATCACAATGCTCTAAGCCCCTTTTCATCTCAATGATCCATGAACCCTGTCATCACAATGCACTATGCCCATCATCATAATGCTTCATGCTATTGTCATAACAACGAAATCAGAATGTTCCATGACCTCTGTCATAACAATGTTCCAAACCCTTGTGATCACAATATTCCATAAAACTTGTCATCACAATGCCCCAGGATGCTCGTCATCACAATTATCCATGGTCTTCTCATCACAATGCTCCATGACCTTCGTCATCAAAATGCTCAATACATTTGTCATCAACATGCTCCCTGACACTTGTTGTCTGTATGCTCCTTGAACCCTGTCATGACAAGGCTCCATGCCTTTTTCATCACAATGATCCATGCCCTTTTCATCACAATGCTCCAAGTCCCATGTAATCACAATGGTCCATGCCATTGTCATCACAAAGCTCAATGACGCATGCCATCAGAATGCTCCTTGGTCTATTCTTCACAATGCTCCCTGCCCTTATCTTCACAATGTTCCAAGACCCCTGTAATCACAATGCTCCATTCCCCTTTTCATCAGTATGCTCCATGAGACTTGTCATCACAAGGCTCCATGGTTTTGTCATCACAATGCTCCAGGACCTTGTCATCACAATGCTTCACGACCTTGTCATCAAAATTTTCAATGGCCTTTGTAATCATAATGCTCCAAACCCTAATCATCACAATGATCCATTATATTTGTCATCACAATCCTCCATTACATTTGGTATCACAAAGCTACATGCCATTGTCATCGCCATGGACCATGACATAAGTCATCACAATGCTCCCTGAAACCTGTCTTCACAATACTCCATGACCTTATCATCACAATGCTCCATGCCCTTGTCATCACAATGCACCATGCCCACTCTCATCACAATAATCTATGAAACTTGTCAGACCAATGCTCCATGCCACTGTCATCACAATTCTCCATGCCCTTGTCATCACAATCCTCCATGACCCCTGGCATCACAATGCTAAATGTCATTGTCATCACAATGCTCCATTACCCCTGTCATAACAATGCTACATGACCCCTGCCATCACGATGTTCCATGGCCTTGTCAACACAGTGCTCCATGCCCTTGTCATCACAATGCTCGAAGACCCCTGTAATCACAATGCCCCATGCCCCTTTTCATCTCAATGCTCCATGAACCCTGTCATCACAATGCTCCGTTACTCCAGTCATCACAATGCTTCATGAACTTTGTCATCACAATGGTCCATTCCCTCGTCATCAACAGTCTCTGTGACCATTTTAAACCCAATGCTCCATGAACTTTTCATCACAATGCTCTTTGACCCTTGTCATCACAATGCTCTATGCCTTTCTCAGCACAATGCTCCATGACCCTTGTCATCACAATGCTCCATGCACTTGTCAGCACAATGTTCCATGACACATGTCATCACAGTGCTCCATGACCCCTGTCATCACAATGCTCAGTGACTCCAGTCATCACAATGCTCCATAACGTTTTTCCTCAAAATCTTCCAAGCCCGCGTCATCACAAGGCTCTGTGATATTTGTTACCACAATGCTCCATGAACTTTTCATTACAATTCTCTGTGACCCTCGTCATCACAATGCTACATGTCTTTGTCAGAACAATGCTCCATGACCATTGTCATCACAATGTGCCACGCACATTTCATCACAACGGTCCACAACCTTGTCATTGCAATGCTCCATAAACCTTGTAATCACAATGCTCCATGCACTTCTCATCAAAATGCGCTGTTACCAGAGATATCACAGTATTCCATCCCTAGTCATCACAATACTCCCTCACCCCTGTAATCACAATATTCCATGACCCTGTCATCACACTGCTACATCCCCTTATCAGCACAATGTTCCAAGACCCCTGACATCACAATGTTCCATAACCCATGTCATCAAAATGCTCCATGACCCATTTCATCCCAAAGCTCCAAGACACCTGACATCACAATGTTCTATAACCCCTGCCATCAAAATGTTCCATTACACTTTTCATCAAATTGCTGCATGACCCGGTCATCAAAATTCTCCCTGCACTTCTCATCACAATGCACCATGTCCTTGTCATCAAAATGGTCCATGACTGGTCAGCAGAAAGCTCCATGACCCCTGGCATCACAATGCTAAATGTCATTGTCATCACAATGCTCCATGCCTTTGTCATTACAATCCTGCATGACAAATGTATCATAGTGTTCCGTACCCTTGTCATAACAATGCTTCATGCCCACTCTCATCAAAAAAATACATGAAATATTTCAGACCAATGTTCCATGCCCTTCTCATCACAATGCTCCATTACCTCTGTCATAACAATGCACCCTGACCCCTGCCATCACAATGTTCCACGGCCTAGTCTTCACAAGATTCCATGACACTTGTCATCACAATGCTGAAAACCACTGTTATCACAATGCTCCATGCCCTTCTCATCACTAAGCTCCATGACGCATGTCATCAGAATGTTCCATGGTCTTCTCCTCACAATGCTCCATGCCCTTGTCATCACAATGCTCGAAGACTCCAGTAATCACAATGTTCCATTCCCTTTTTCATCAGAATGCTCCATTAGATTTGTCATCACAAGTCTCCATGGTCATCTCCTCACAATGCTCCAAGACCTTGTCATCACCATGCTCCATTCCCTTGTCATCACAATGCTCCATGACCCCTGTCATCACAATACTCCATGAACATTTTCAGCCCAATTCTCTATGACCTTCTCATCACAATGCTCCATGACCAATATCATCACAATGCTCCATGACCACTGTCATCACAACACTCCATGACACCTGACAACACAATGATCCAGGACTCTTGTCATCACAATGCCCCATTCCCTTGTCGTCACAATGCTACATGACACCTGTCATCACAACTCTCCATGAACATTTTCAGCCCAGTGCTCCATGACCCTTGTCATCACAATGATCCATGCCCTTGTCATCCCAATGCTCCATGACCCCTGTATTCACAATGCTCCTTGACGCTTGTCATCACAGTGCTCCATGACACCTGTCATCACAATGCTCCATGCCTTTGTCAGCAAAATGCTACATGACCTTGTCATTACAATGCTCTATGCGCTTGTCATCACAATACTCCATTTCCATTGTCATCACAATCCTCCATGAACTTTGGGATCACATTGCTTCATGCCCTTGTCATCACAATGCTCCATGCTCCTTGAAATCAAAATGATCCATGACCTCTGTCATCACAATGCTCCAAACCCTTGTCATCACAATGTTCCATAACACTTGTCATCACAACGCTCCATGATGCCTGTCATCACAATACTCCATGCCCTTTTCATCACAATGCTCCATGACGTTTGTCACCACAATTCTCAATACACTTGTCATCACAATGCTCCATGACCTTTGTCACCACAATTCTCAATACACTTGTCATCACAATGCTCCCTGACACTTGTCATCAGAATGCTCCTTGAACACTGTCACGAAAAGGCTCCATGCCTTTTTCATCACAATGCCCCATGCCATTTTCTTCACAATGCTCCATGCCATTGTCATCAAAATACTCCACAAGCTTGTCATCAGAATGCTCCATGACCCTTGTCATCACAATTCTCCATGCACTTGTCAGCACAATGCTCCCTGACCCTTGTCATCACAATGCTCCAAGCCATTGTCATCACAATGCTCCATTACCTTTGTCATCAGAATCCTCCCTGACACTTGGCATCACAATGCTCCATGCCATCCTCATCACAATGGGCCATTACATATGTGATCACAATGCTCCCTGACACCTGTCTTCACAATACGGCATGACCTGGTCATCACAATGCTCCATGCCCTTGTCATCACAGTGTGCCATTCCAACTCTCATCGCAATACTCCATGAAAGTTATTAGACCAATGTTCCATGCCCTTGCCATCACAATGCTCCATGCCCTTGTTATCACAATGCTCCATGACCATGTCATCACAATGCATCGTGACTCCAGTCATCACAATGCTTCATGACCTTTGTCATCACAATGGTCCATGCCCTCGTCATCAACAGTCTCTGTGACCTTTTTAACCACAATGCTCCATGAACTTTTCATCACAATGCTCTTTGACGCTTGTCTTCACAATGCTCTATGCCTTTCTCAGCACAATGCTCCATGACCCTTGTCATCACAGTGCTCCATGCGCTTGGCAATAGAATGCTCCATGACACATGTCATCACAATGCACAACGCCCTTGCCATCAAAATGCTCCATGACCTTTGTCATCACAAAGATCCATGACCCTTGGCATCACAATGCTCCATGTCATTGTCATCACAGTGCTCCATGAACACTCTCATCACATTGCTCCATGCCCTTGTCTTCACATAGCTCTATGACACATGTCATCAGAATGCTCCATGGCCTTCTCATCACAATGCTCCAAGCCCTTGCCATCACAATGCTCCATTACCCCTGTCATAACAATGCTCCATGACCCCTGCCATCACGATGTTCCATGGCCTTGTCATCACAAGGCTCCATGACCCTTCTCATCACAATGCTCCAAGAACACTGTAATCACAATGCTCTATGCCCCTTTTCATCTCAATGATCCATGAACCCTGTCATCACAATGCACTATGCCCATCATCATAATGCTTCATGCTATTGTCATAACAACGAAATCAGAATGTTCCATGACCTCTGTCATAACAATGTTCCAAACCCTTGTGATCACATTATTCCATAACACTTGTCATCACAATGCCCCAGGATGCTCGTCATCACAATTATCCATGGTCTCCTCATCACAATGCTCCATGACCTTCATCATCAAAATGCTCAATACACTTGTCATCAACATGCTCCCTGACACTTGTTGTCTGTATGCTCCTTGAACCCTGTCATGACAAGGCTCCATGCCTTTTTCATCACAATGATCCATGCCCTTTTCATCACAATGCTCCAAGTCCCATGTAATCACAATGGTCCATGCCATTGTCATCACAAAGCTCAATGACGCATGCCATCAGAATGCTCCTTGGTCTTCTCCTCACAATGCTCCATG
The DNA here is from genome assembly GCF_025265405.1 of Mesoplodon densirostris. Classification (NCBI taxonomy): domain Eukaryota; kingdom Metazoa; phylum Chordata; class Mammalia; order Artiodactyla; family Ziphiidae; genus Mesoplodon; species Mesoplodon densirostris. Next base: position 5,487,716 of record NW_026778195.1, on the reverse strand, counting down.
CCCTAGTCTTCACAATGTTCCAAGACCCCTGTAATCACAATGCTCCATTCCCCTTTTAATCAGTATGCTCCATGAGACTTGTCATCACAAGGCTCCATGGTTTTGTCATCACAATGCTCCAGGACCTTGTCATCACAATGCTTCACGACCTTGTCATAAAAATTTTCAATGGCCTTTGTAATCATAATGCTCCAAACCCTAATCATCACAATGATCCATTATATTTGTCATCACAATCCTCCATTACATTTGGTATCACAAAGCTCCATGCCATTGTCATCGCCATGGACCATGACATATGTCATCACAATGCTCCCTGACACCTGTCTTCACAATACTCCATGACCTTATCATCACAATGCTCCATGCCCTTGTCATCACAATGCACCATGCCCACTCTCATCACAATAATCTATGAAACTTGTCAGACCAATGCTCCATGCCACTGTCATCACAATTCTCCATGCCCTTGTCATCACAATGCTCCATGACCCCTCTCATCACAATGCTCCGTGACTCCAGTCATCACAATGCTTCATAACGTTTGTCATCACAATGGTCCATTCCCGCGTCATCACAAGGCTCTGTGACCTTTGTAACCACAATGCTCCATGAACTTTTCATCACAATTCTCTGAGAAACTTGTCATCACAATGCTCCATGTCTTTGTCAGAACAGTGCTCCATGAATATTGTCATCACAATGTGCCACGCGCATTTCATCACAACGTTCCAAACCTTGTCATTGCAATTCTCCATAAACCTTGTAATCACAATGGTCCATGCACTTCTCATCAAAATGCTCTCTCACCAGAGATATCACAATGTTCCATCACTAGTCATCACAATACACCCTCATCCTTGTAATCACAATGTTCCATGACACTGTCATCACAATGCTACATCCCCTTATCATCACAATGTTCCATGACCCCTGCCATCACAATGTTCCATAAGCCCTGTCATCAAAATGCTCCATGACCCTTTCCATCCCAAAGATCCAAGACCCCTGCCATCACAATGTTCTATAACGCCTGCCATCAAAATGTTCCATTACACATTTTATCAAATTGCTGCATGACCCGGTCATCAAAAAGGTCCCTGCCCTTCTCATCAAAATGCTCCATGACTTGTCATCACAAAGCTCCATGACCCTTGGCATCACAATGCTCCATGTCATTGTCATCACAATGCTCCATGAACCCTCTCATCACATTGCTCCATGCCCTTGTCATCACAAAGCTCCATGACACTTGTCATCACAATGCTCGATGCCCTTCTCATCACAATGCTCCATGCCCTTGTCATTACAGTCCTGCATGACCCATGTATCACAGTGTTCCGTGCCCTTGTCATCAAAATGCTCCATGCCCACTGTCATCACAATAATCCATGAAACATTTCAGACCAAAGTTCCATACCCTTCTCATCACAATGCTCCATTACCCCTGTCATAACAATGCACCATGACACCTGCCATCACAATGATCCACGGCCTAGTCATCAAAAGGTTCCATGATAATTCTCATCACAATGCTCAAGAACCCTGATATCACAATGCTCCATGCCCTGGTCATCACAAAGCTCCATGACGCACGTCATCAGAATGTTCCATGGCCTTCTCATCACAATGCTCCTTGCCCTTGTCATCACAATGCTCCTTGCCCTTGTCATCACTATGCCCCAAGACCCTTGTCATCACAATGCTCCATGCCGCTTTTCATCTCAATGCTCCATGAACCCTGTCATCACAATGCACCATGCCCATCATCATAATGCTTCAGGCTATTGTCATCACAATGAAATCAATATTCTGCATGACCTCTGTCATCATAATGCTCTAAACCCTTGTGATCACAATGTTGCATAACACGTATCATCACAACACCCCATGACGCTCATCATCACAATTAGCCATGGTCTTCTCATCACAATGCTCCATGATCTTTGTCATCACAATGCTCAATACACTAGTCATCACAATGCTCCCTGACCCTTGTCGTCAGTATGCTCCTTGAACCCTGTCATGACAAGTTTCCAATCATTTTTCATCACAATGATCCATGACCATTTCATCACAATGCTCCATGCCCTTGTCATCACAATGCACCATGCCCACTCTCATCACAATAATCTATGAAACTTGTCAGACCAATGCTCCATGCCACTGTCATCACAATTCTCCATGCCCTTGTCATCACAATGCTCCATGACCCCTGGCATCACAATGCTAAATGTCATTGTCATCACAATGCTCCATTACCCCTGTCATAACAATGCTCCATGACCCCTGCCATCACGATGTTCCATGGCCTTGTCAACACAGTGCTCCATGCCCTTGTCATCACAATGCTCGAAGACCCCTGTAATCACAATGCCCCATGCCCCTTTTCATCTCAATGCTCCATGAACCCTGTCATCACAATGCTCCGTTACTCCAGTCATCACAATGCTTCATGAACTTTGTCATCACAGTGGTCCATTCCCTCGTCATCAACAGTCTCTGTGACCATTTTAAACCCAATGCTCCATGAACTTTTCATCACAATGCTCTTTGACCCTTGTCATCACAATGCTCTATGCCTTTCTCAGCACAATGCTCCATGACCCTTGTCATCACAATGCTCCATGCACTTGTCAGCACAATGTTCCATGACACATGTCATCACAGTGCTCCATGACCCCTGTCATCACAATGCTCAGTGACTCCAGTCATCACAATGCTCCATAAAGTTTTTCCTCAAAATCTTCCAAGCCCGCGTCATCACAAGGCTCTGTGATATTTGTTACCACAATGCTCCATGAACTTTTCATTACAATTCTCTGTGACCCTCGTCATCACAATGCTACATGTCTTTGTCAGAACAATGCTCCATGACCATTGTCATCACAATGTGCCACGCACATTTCATCAAAATGGTCCACAACCTTGTCATTGCAATGCTCCATAAACCTTGTAATCACAATGCTCCATGCACTTCTCATCAAAATGCGCTGTTACCAGAGATATCACAGTATTCCATCCCTAGTCATCACAATACTCCCTCACCCCTGTAATCACAATATTCCATGACCCTGTCATCACACTGCTACATCCCCTTATCAGCACAATGTTCCAAGACCCCTGACATCACAATGTTCCATAACCCATGTCATCAAAATGCTCCATGACCCATTTCATCCCAAAGCTCCAAGACACCTGACATCACAATGTTCTATAACCCCTGCCATCAAAATGTTCCATTACACTTTTCATCAAATTGCTGCATGACCCGGTCATCAAAATTCTCCCTGCACTTCTCATCACAATGCACCATGTCCTTGTCATCAAAATGGTCCATGACTGGTCAGCAGAAAGCTCCATGACCCCTGGCATCACAATGATAAATGTCATTGTCATCACAATGCTCCATGAACCCTCTCATAACATTGCTCAATGCCCTTGTCATCACAAAGCTCCATGACACTTGTCATAACAATGCTAGATGCCCTTCTCATCACAATGCTCCATGCCCTTGTCATTACAATCCTGCATGACAAATGTATCATAGTGTTCCGTACCCTTGTCATAACAATGCTCCATACCCACTCTCATCAAAAAAATACATGAAATATTTCAGACCAATGTTCCATGCCCTTCTCATCACAATGCTCCATTACCTCTGTCATAACAATGCACCCTGACCCCTGCCATCACAATGTTCCACGGCCTAGTCTTCACAAGGTTCCATGACACATGTCATCACAATGCTGAAAACCACTGTTATCACAATGCTCCATGCCCTTCTCATCACTAAGCTCCATGACGCATGTCATCAGAATGTTCCATGGCCTTCTCATCACAATGCTCCATGCCCTTGTCATCACAATGCTCCAAGACCCTTGTAACCACAATGCTCCATGCCCCTTTTCATCTCAATGCTCCATGAACCCTGTCATCACAGTGCACGATGCCCATCATCATAATACTTCAGTCTATTGTCATCACAATGAAATTAATATTCTCCATGACCTCTGACATCATAATGCTACAAACCCTTGTGATCACAATGTTCCATAAAACTTATCATCACAACACCCCATGACGCTCATCATCACAATTATCCATGGTCTTATCATCACAATGCTCCATGATCTTTGTCATCACGATGCTCAATACACTTGTCATCACAATGCTCCCTGACACTTGTCGTCAGTATGCTCCTTGAAAACTGTCATGACAAGGATCCATGCCTTTTTCATCACAATAATCCATGTCCTTTCCATCACAATGCTCCAAGATCCGTGTAATCACAATGCTCCATGGCCTTGTCATCAAAAATCTCCATGAGACATGTCATCAGAATGTTTCCTGGCCTTCTCATCACAATGTTCCATGCCCTTTTCATTACAATGCTCCAAGACCCCTGTAATCACAATGCTCCATGCCCATTTTCATCAGAATGCTCCATGAGACTTGCCATCACAAGTCTCCATGGTCTTCTCATCACAATGTTCTAGGACCTTGACATCACAATGATCCATTCCCTTGTCATCACAATGCTCCATGACCCCTGTCATCACAATAATCCATGAACATTTTCAGCCCAATGCTCCACGACCTTCTCATCACAATGCTCCATTGCCAATATCATCACAATGCTCCATGACCACTGTCATCACAACACTCCATGACACCTGACAACACAATGAACCAGGACTCTTGTCATCACAATGCCCCATTCCCTTGTCGTCACAATGCTACATGACACCTGTCATCACAACTCTCCATGAACATTTTCAGCCCAGTGCTCCATGACCCTTGTCATCACAATGATCCATGCCCTTGTCATCCCAATGCTCCATGACCCCTGTATTCACAATGCTCCTTGACGCTTGTCATCACAGTGCTCCATGACACCTGTCATCACAATGCTCCATGCCTTTGTCAGCAAAATGCTACATGACCTTGTCATTACAATGCTCTATGCGCTTGTCATCACAATACTCCATTTCCATTGTCATCACAATCCTCCATGAACTTTGGGATCACATTGCTTCATGCCCTTGTCATCACAATGCTCCATGCTCCTTGAAATCAAAATGATCCATGACCTCTGTCATCACAATGCTCCAAACCCTTGTCATCACAATGTTCCATAACACTTGTCATCACAACGCTCCATGATGCCTTTCATCACAATACTCCATGTCCTTTTCATCACAATGCTCCATGACGTTTGTCACCACAATTCTCAATACACTTGTCATCACAATGCTCCATGACCTTTGTCACCACAATTCTCAATACACTTGTCATCACAATGCTCCCTGACACTTGTCATCACAATGCTCCTTGAACACTGTCACGAAAAGGCTCCATGCCTTTTCATCACAATGCCCCATGCCATTTTCTTCACAATGCTCCATCCCATTGTCATCAAAATACTCCACAAGCTTGTCATCAGAATGCTCCATGACCCTTGTCATCACAATTCTCCATGCACTTGTCAGCACAATGCTCCCTGACCCTTGTCATCACAATGCTCCAAGCCATTGTCATCACAATGCTCCATTACCTTTCTCATCAGAATCCTCCCTGACACTTGGCATCACAATGCTCCATGCCATCCTCATCACAATGGGCCATTACATATGTGATCACAATGCTCCCTGACACCTGTCTTCACAATACGGCATGACCTGGTCATCACAATGCTCCATGCCCTTGTCATCACAGTGTGCCATTCCAACTCTCATCGCAATACTCCATGAAAGTTATTAGACCAATGTTCCATGCCCTTGCCATCACAATGCTCCATGCCCTTGTTATCACAATGCTCCATGACCCTGTCATCACAATGCTCCGTGAATCCAGTCATCACAATGCTTCATGAACTTTGTCATCACAATGGTCCATGCCCTCGTCATCAACAGTCTCTGTGACCTTTTTAACCACAATGCTCCATGAACTTTTCATCACAATGCTCTTTGACCATTGTCATCACAATGCTCTATGCTTTCTCAGCACAATGCTCCATGACCCTTGTCATCACAGTGCTCCATGCGCTTTGCAGTAGAATGCTCCATGACACATGTCATCACAATGCACAACGCCCTTGCCATCAAAATGCTCCATGACCTTTGTCATCACAAAGATCCATGACCCTTGGCATCACAATGCTCCATGTCATTGTCATCACAGTGCTCCATGAACGCTCTCATCACATTGCTCCATGCCCTTGTCTTCACATAGCTCTATGACACATGTCATCAGAATGCTCCATGGCCTTCTCATCACAATGCTCCAAGCCCTTGCCATCACAATGCTCCATTACCCCTGTCATAACAATGCTCCATGACCCCTGCCATCACGATGTTCCATGGCCTTGTCATCACAAGGCTCCATGACCCTTCTCATCACAATGCTCCAAGAACACTGTAATCACAATGCTCTATGCCCCTTTTCATCTCAATGATCCATGAACCCTGTCATCACAATGCACTATGCCCATCATCATAATGCTTCATGCTATTGTCATAACAACGAAATCAGAATGTTCCATGACCTCTGTCATAACAATGTTCCAATCCCTTGTGATCACAATATTCCATAACACTTGTCATCACAATGCCCCAGGATGCTCGTCATCACAATTATCCATGGTCTTCTCATCACAATGCTCCATGACCTTCGTCATCAAAATGCTCAATACACTTGTCATCAACATGCTCCCTGACACTTGTTGTCTGTATGCTCCTTGAACCCTGTCATGACAAGGCTCCATGCCTTTTTCATCACAATGATCCATGCCCTTTTCATCACAATGCTCCAAGTCCCATGTAATCACAATGGTCCATGCCATTGTCATCACAAAGCTCAATGACGCATGCCATCAGAATGCTCCTTGGTCTATTCTTCACAATGCTCCCTGCCCTTGTCTTCACAATGTTCCAAGACCCCTGTAATAACAATGCTCCATTCCCCTTTTCATCAGTATGCTCCATGAGACTTGTCATCACAAGGCTCCATGGTTTTGTCATCACAATGCTCCAGGACCTTGTCATCACAATGCTTCACGACCTTGTCATAAAAATTTTCAATGGCCTTTGTAATCATAATGCTCCAAACCCTAATCATCACAATGATCCATTATATTTGTCATCACAATCCTCTATTACATTTGGTATCACAAAGCTCCATGCCATTGTCATCGCCATGGACCATGACATATGTCATCACAATGCTCCCTGACACCTGTCTTCACAATACTCCATGACCTTATCATCACAATGCTCCATGCCCTTGTCATCACAATGCACCATGCCCACTCTCATCACAATAATCTATGAAACTTGTCAGACCAATGCTCCATGCCACTGTCATCACAATTCTCCATGCCCTTGTCATCACAATGCTCCATGACCCCTGTCATCACAATGCTCCGTGACTCCAGTCATCACAATGCTTCATAACGTTTGTCATCACAATGGTCCATGCCCGCATCATCACAAGGCTCTGTGACCTTTGTAACCACAATGCTCCATGAACTTTTCATCACAATTCTCTGAGAAACTTGTCATCACAATGCTCCATGTCTTTGTCAGAAAAGTGCTCCATGAACATTGTCATCACAATGTGCCACGCGCATTTCATCACAACGTTCCAAACCTTGTCATTGCAATTCTCCATAAACCTTGGAATCACAATGGTCCATGCACTTCTCATCAAAATGCTCTCTCACCAGAGATATCACAATGTTCCATCACTAGTCATCACAATACACCCTCATCCTTGTAATCACAATGTTCCATGACACTGTCATCACAATGCTACATCCCCTTATCATCACAATGTTCCATGACCCCTGCCATCACAATGTTCCATAAGCCCTGTCATCAAAATGCTCCATGACCCTTTCCATCCCAAAGATCCAAGACCCCTGCCATCACAATGTTCTATAACGCCTGCCATCAAAATGTTCCATTACACATTTTATCAAATTGCTGCATGACCCGGTCATCAAAATGGTCCCTGCCCTTCTCATCAAAATGCTCCATGACTTGTCATCACAAAGCTCCATGACCCTTGGCATCACAATGCTCCATGTCATTGTCATCACAATGCTCCATGAACCCTCTCATCACATTGCTCCATGCCCTTGTCATCACAAAGCTCCATGACACTTGTCATCACAATGCTCTATGCCCTTCTCATCACAATGCTCCATGCCCTTGTCATTACAGTCCTGCATGACCCATGTATCACAGTGTTCCGTGCCCTTGTCATCAAAATGCTCCATGCCCACTCTCATCACAATAATCCATGAAACATTTCAGACCAAAGTTCCATACCCTTCTCATCACAATGCTCCATTACCCCTGTCATAACAATGCACCATGACACCTGCCATCACAATGATCCACGGCCTAGTCATCAAAAGGTTCCATGATAATTCTCATCACAATGCTCAAGAACCCTGATATCACAATGCTCCATGCCCTGGTCATCACAAAGCTCCATGACGCACGTCATCAGAATGTTCCATGGCCTTCTCATCACAATGCTCCTTGCCCTTGTCATCACAATGCTCCTTGCCCTTGTCATCACTATGCTCCAAGACCCTTGTCATCACAATGCTCCATGCCGCTTTTCATCTCAATGCTCCATGAACCCTGTCATCACAATGCACCATGCCCATCATCATAATGCTTCAGGCTATTGTCATCACAATGAAATCAATATTCTGCATGACCTCTGTCATCATAATGCTCTAAACCCTTGTGATCACAATGTTGCATAACACGTATCATCACAACACCCCATGACGCTCATCTTCACAATTAGCCATGGTCTTCTCATCACAATGCTCCATGATCTTTGTCATCACAATGCTCAATACACTTGTCATCACAATGCTCCCTGACCCTTGTCGTCAGTATGCTCCTTGAACCCTGTCATGACAAGTTTCCAATCATTTTTCATCACAATGATCCATGACCATTTCATCACAATGCTCCAAGGTCCCTGTAATCACAATGCTCCATGACCTTGTCATCACAAAACTCCATGACGCATGTCATCAGAATGCTCCATGGCCTTCTCATCACAATGCTCTATGCCATAGTCATAACAATGCTCCAAGACCCCTGTAATCACAATGCTCCATGCCCATTTTCATCAGAATGCTCCATGAGACTTGCCATCACAAGTCTCCATGGTCTTCTCATCACAATGTTCCAGGACCTTGACATCACAATGATCCATTCCCTTGTCATCACAATGCTCCATGACCCCTGTCATCACAATAATCCATGAACATTTTCAGCCCAATGCTCCACGACCTTCTCATCACAATGCTCCATTGCCAATATCATCACAATGCTCCATGACCACTGTCATCACAACACTCCATGACACCTGACAACACAATGATCCAGGACTCTTGTCATCACAATGCCCCATTCCCTTGTCGTCACAATGCTACATGACACCTGTCATCACAACTCTCCATGAATATTTTCAGCCCAGTGCTCCATGACCCTTGTCATCACAATTATCCATGCCCTTGTCATCCCAATGCTCCATGACCCCTGTATTCACAATGCTCCTTGACGCTTTTCATCACAGTGCTCCATGACACATGTCATCACAATGCTCCATGCCCTTGTCATCACACAGCTCCGTGACACTTGTCATCACAATGCTCGATGCCCTTCTCATCATAAATACTCCACAAGCTTGTCATCAGAATGCTCCATGACCCTTGTCATCACAATTCTCCATGCACTTGTCAGCACAATGCTCCCTGACACTTGTCATCTCAATGATCCTAGCCATTGTCATCACAATGCTCCATTACCTCTGTCATCAGAATCCTCCCTGAAACTTGGCATCACAATGCTCCATGCCATCCTCATCACAATGGGCCATTACTTATGTGATCACAATGCTCCCTGACACCTGTCTTCACAATACGGCATGACCTGGTCATCACAATGCTCCATGCCCTTGTCATCACAGTGTGCCATTCCAACTCTCATCGCAATACTCCATGAAAGTTATTAGACCAATGTTCCATGCCCTTGCCATCACAATGCTCCATGCCCTTGTTATCACAATGCTCCATGTCCCTGTCATCACAATGCTCCGTGACTCCAGTCATCACAATGCTTCATGACCTTTGTCATCACAATGGTCCATGCCCTCGTCATCAACAGTCTCTGTGACCTTTTTAACCACAATGCTCCATGAACTTTTCATCACAATGCTCTTTGACCATTGTCATCACAATGCTCTATGCCTTTCTCAGCACAATGCTCCATGACCCTTGTCATCACAGTGCTCCATGCGCTTGGCAGTACAATGCTCCATGACACATGTCATCACAATGCACAACGCCCTTGCCATCAAAATGCTCCATGACCTTTGTCATCACAAAGATCCATGACGCTTGGCATCACAAAGCTCCATGTCATTGTCATCACAGTGCTCCATGAACGCTCTCATCACATTGCTCCATGCCCTTGTCTTCACATAGCTCTATGACACATGTCATCAGAATGCTCCATGGCCTTCTCATCACAATGCTCCAAGCCCTTGCCATCACAATGCTCCATTACCCCTGTCATAACAATGCTCCATGACCCCTGCCATCACGATGTTCCATGGCCTTGTCATCACAAGGCTCCATGACCCTTCTCATCACAATGCTCCAAGAACACTGTAATCACAATGCTCTATGCCCCTTTTCATCTCAATGATCCATGAACCCTGTCATCACAATGCACTATGCCCATCATCATAATGCTTCATGCTATTGTCATAACAACGAAATCAGAATGTTCCATGACCTCTGTCATAACAATGTTCCAAACCCTTGTGATCACAATATTCCATAACACTTGTCATCACAATGCCCCATGATGCTCGTCAACACAATTATCCATGGTCTTCTCATCACAATGCTCCATGACCTTCGTCCTCAAAATGCTCAATACACTTGTCATCAACATGCTCCCTGACACTTGTTGTCTGTATGCTCCTTGAACCCTGTCATGACAAGGCTCCAAACCTTTTTCATCACAATGATCCATGCCCTTTTCATCACAATGCTCCAAGTCCCATGTAATCACAATGGTCCATGCCATTGTCATCACAAAGCTCAATGACGCATGCCATCAGAATGCTCCTTGGTCTATTCTTCACAATGCTCCTTGCCCTTGTCTTCACAATGTTCCAAGACCCCTGTAATCACAATGCTCCATTCCCCTTTTAATCAGTATGCTCCATGAGACTTGTCATCACAAGGCTCCATGGTTTTGTCATATAAATGCTCCAGGACCTTGTCATCACAATGTTTCACGACCTTGTCATAAAAATTTTCAATGGCCTTTGTAATCATAATGCTCCAAACCCTAATCATCACAATGATCCATTATATTTGTCATCACAATCCTCCATTACATTTGGTATCACAAAGCTCCATGCCATTGTCATCGCCATGGAGCATGACATATGTCATCACAGTGCTCCCTGAAACCTGTCTTCACAATACTCCATGACCTTATCATCACAATGCTCCATGCCCTTGTCATCACAATGCACCATGCCCACTCTCATCACAATAATCTATGAAACTTGTCAGACCAATGCTCCATGCCACTGTCATCACAATTCTCCATGCCCTTGTCATCACAATGCTCCATGACCCCTGTCATCACAATGCTCCGTGACTCCAGTCATCACAATGCTTCATAACGTTTGTCATCACAATGGTCCATGCCCGCGTCATCACAAGGCTCTGTGACCTTTGTAACCACAATGCTCCATGAACTTTTCATCACAATTCTCTGAGAAACTTGTCATCACAATGCTCCATGTCTTTGTCAGAACAGTGCTCCATGAACATTGTCATCACAATGTGCCACGCGCATTTCATCACAACGTTCCAAACCTTGTCATTGTAATTCTCCATAAACCTTGTAATCACAATGGTCCATGCACTTCTCATCAAAATGCTCTCTCACCAGAGATATCACAATGTTCCATCACTAGTCATCACAATACACCCTCATTCTTGTAATCACAATGTTCCATGACACTGTCATCACAATGCTACATCCCCTTATCATCACAATGTTCCATGACCCCTGCCATCACAATGTTCCATAAGCCCTGTCATCAAAATGCTCCATGACCCTTTCCATCCCAAAGCACCAAGACCCCTGCCATCACAATGTTCTATAACCCCTGCCATCAAAATGTTCCATTACACATTTTATCAAATTGCTGCATGACCCGGTCATCAAAATGGTCCCTGCCCTTCTCATCAAAATGCTCCATGACTTGTCATCACAAAGCTCCAGGACCCTTGGCATCACAATGCTCCATGTCATTGTCATCACAATGCTCCATGAACCCTCTCATCACATTGCTCCATGCCCTTGTCATCACAAAGCTCCATGACACTTGTCATCACAATGCTTGATGCCCTTCTCATCACAATGCTCCATGCCCTTGTCATTACAGTCCTGCATGACCCATGTATCACAGTGTTCCGTGCCCTTGTCATCAAAATGCTCCATGCCCACTCTCATCACAATAATCCATGAAACATTTCAGACCAAAGTTCCATACCCTTCTCATCACAATGCTCCATTACCCCTGTCATAACAATGCACCATGACACCTGCCATCACAATGATCCACGGCCTAGTCATCAAAAGGTTCCATGATAATTCTCATCACAATGCTCAAGAACCCTGATATCACAATGCTCCATACCCTGGTCATCACAAAGCTCCATGACGCACGTCATCAGAATGTTCCATGGCCTTCTCATCACAATGCTCCTTGCCCTTGTCATCACAATGCTCCTTGCCCTTGTCATCACTATGCTCCAAGACCCTTGTCATCACAATGCTCCATGCCGCTTTTCATCTCAATGCTCCATGAACCCTGTCATCACAATGCACCATGCCCATCATCATAATGCTTCAGGCTATTGTCATCACAATGAAATCAATATTCTGCATGACCTCTATCATCATAATGCTCTAAACCCTTGTGATCACAATGTTGCATAACACGTATCATCACAACACCCCATGACGCTCATCTTCACAATTAGCCATGGTCTTCTCATCACAATGCTCCATGATCTTTGTCATCACAATGCTCAATACACTTGTCATCACAATGCTCCCTGACCCTTGTCGTCAGTATGCTCCTTGAACCCTGTCATGACAAGTTTCCAATCATTTTTCATCACAATGATCCATGACCATTTCATCACAATGCTCCAAGATCCCTGTAATCACAATGCTCCATGCCCTTGTCATCACAAAACTCCATGACGCATGTCATCAGAATGCTCCATGGCCTTCTCATCACAATGCTCTATGCCATAGTCATAACAATGCTCCAAGACCCCTGTAATCACAATGCTCCATGCCCCTTTTCATCAGAATGCTCCATGAGACTTGCCATCACAAGTCTCCATGGTCTTCTCATCACAATGTTCCAGGACCTTGACATCACAATGACCATTCCCTTGTCATCACAATGCTCCATGACCCCTGTCATCACAATAATCCATGAACATTTTCATCCCAATGCTCCACGACCTTCTCATCACAATGCTCCATTGCCAATATCATCACAGTGCTCCATGACCACTGTCATCACAACACTCCATGACACCTGACAACACAATGATCCAGGACTCTTGTCATCACAATGCCCCATTCCCTTGTCGTCACAATGCTACATGACACCTGTCATCACAAATCTCCATGAATATTTTCAGCCCAGTGCTCCATGACCCTTGTCATCACAATTATCCATGCCCTTGTCATCCCAATGCTCCATGACCCCTGTATTCACAATGCTCCTTGACGCTTTTCATCACAGTGCTCCATGACACATGTCATCACAATGCTCCATGCCCTTGTCATCACACAGCTCCGTGACACTTGTCATCACAATGCTCGATGCCCTTCTCATCATAAATACTCCACAAGCTTGTCATCAGAATGCTCCATGACCCTTGTCATCACAATTCTCCATGCACTTGTCAGCACAATGCTCCCTGACCCTTGTCATCTCAATGATCCTAGCCATTGTCATCACAATGCTCCATTACCTCTGTCATCAGAATCCTCCCTGACACTTGGCATCACAATGCTCCATGCCATCCTCATCACAATGGGCCATTACTTATGTCATCACAATGCTCCCTGACACCTGTCTTCACAATACGGCATGACCTGGTCATCACAATGCTCCATGCCCTTGTCATCACAGTGTGCCATTCCAACTCTCAACGCAATACTCCATGAAAGTTATTAGACCAATGTTCCATGCCCTTGCCATCACAATGCTCCATGCCCTTGTTATCACAATGCTCCATGACCCTGTCATTACAATGCTCCGTGACTCCAGTCATCACAATGCTTCATGACCTTTGTCATCACAATGGTCCATGCCCTCGTCATCAACAGTCTCTGTGACCTTTTTAACCACAATGCTCCATGAACTTTTCATCACAATGCTCTTTGACCATTGTCATCACAATGCTCTATGCCTTTCTCAGCACAATGCTCCATGACCCTTGTCATCACAGTGCTCCATGCGCTTGGCAGTACAATGCTCCATGACACATGTCATCACAATGCACAACGCCCTTGCCATCAAAATGCTCCATGACCTTTGTCATCACAAAGATCCATGACGCTTGGCATCACAAAGCTCCATGTCATTGTCATCACAGTGCTCCATGAACGCTCTCATCACATTGCTCCATGCCCTTGTCTTCACATAGCTCTATGACACATGTCATCAGAATGCTCCATGGCCTTCTCATCACAATGCTCCAAGCCCTTGCCATCACAATGCTCCATTACCCCTGTCATAACAATGCTCCATGACCCCTGCCATCACGATGTTCCATGGCCTTGTCATCACAAGGCTCCATGACCCTTCTCATCACAATGCTCCAAGAACACTGTAATCACAATGCTCTATGCCCCTTTTCATCTCAATGATCCATGAACCCTGTCATCACAATGCACTATGCCCATCATCATAATGCTTCATGCTATTGTCATAACAACGAAATCAGAATGTTCCATGACCTCTGTCATAACAATGTTCCAAACCCTTGTGATCACAATATTCCATAACACTTGTCATAACAATGCCCCAGGATGCTCGTCATCACAATTATCCATGGTCTTCTCATCACAATGCTCCATGACCTTCGTCATCAAAATGCTCAATACACTTGTCATCAACATGCTCCCTGACACTTGTTGTCTGTATGCTCCTTGAACCCTGTCATGACAAGGCTCCATGCCTTTTTCATCACAATGATCCATGCCCTTTTCATCACAATGCTCCAAGTCCCATGTAATCACAATGGTCCATGCCATTGTCATCACAAAGCTCAATGACGCATGCCATCAGAATGCTCCTTGGTCTATTCTTCACAATGCTCCCTGCCCTTGTCTTCACAATGTTCCAAGACCCATGTAATCACAATGCTCCATTCCCCTTTTCATCAGTATGCTCCATGAGACTTGTCATCACAAGGCTCCATGGTTTTGTCATATAAATGCTCCAGGACCTTGTCATCACAATGTTTCACGACCTTGTCATAAAAATTTTCAATGGCCTTTGTAATCATAATGTTCCAAACCCTAATCATCACAATGATCCATTATATTTGTCATCACAATCCTCCATTACATTTGGTATCACAAAGCTCCATGCCATTGTCATCGCCATGGAGCATGACATATGTCATCACAGTGCTCCCTGAAACCTGTCTTCACAATACTCCATGACCTTATCATCACAATGCTCCATGCCCTTGTCATCACAATGCACCATGCCCACTCTCATCACAATAATCTATGAAACTTGTCAGACCAATGCTCCATGCCACTGTCATCACAATTCTCCATGCCCTTGTCATCACAATGCTCCATGACCCCTGTCATCACAATGCTCCGTGACTCCAGTCATCACAATGCTTCATAACGTTTGTCATCACAATGGTCCATGCCCGCGTCATCACAAGGCTCTGTGACCTTTGTAACCACAATGCTCCATGAACTTTTCATCACAATTCTCTGAGAAACTTGTCATCACAATGCTCCATGTCTTTGTCAGAACAGTGCTCCATGAACATTGTCATCACAATGTGCCACGCGCATTTCATCACAACGTTCCAAACCTTGTCATTGCAATTCTCCATAAACCTTGTAATCACAATGGTCCATGCACTTCTCATCAAAATGCTCTCTCACCAGAGATATCACAATGTTCCATCACTAGTCATCACAATACACCCTCATCCTTGTAATCACAATGTTCCATGACACTGTCATCACAATGCTACATCCCCTTATCATCACAATGTTCCATGACCCCTGCCATCACAATGTTCCATAAGCCCTGTCATCAAAATGCTCCATGACCCTTTCCATCCCAAAGCTCCAAGACCCCTGCCATCACAATGTTCTATAACCCCTGCCATCAAAATTTTCCATTACACATTTTATCAAATTGCTGCATGACCCGGTCATCAAAAAGGTCCCTGCCCTTCTCATCAAAATGCTCCATGACTTGTCATCACAAAGCTCCAAGACCCTTGGCATCACAATGCTCCATGTCATTGTCATCACAATGCTCCATGAACCCTCTCATCACATTGCTCCATGCCCTTGTCATCACACAGTTCCAAGACACTTGTCATCACAATGCTTGATGCCCTTCTCATCACAATGCTCCATGCCCTTGTCATTACAGTCCTGCATGACCCATGTATCACAGTGGTCCGTGCCCTTGTCATCACAATGCTCCATGCCCACTCTCATCACAATAATCCATGAAACATTTCAGACCAAAGTTCCATACCCTTCTCATCACAATGCTCCATTACCCCTGTCATAACAATGCACCATGACAGCTGCCATCAAAATGATCCACGGCCTAGTAATCAAAAGGTTCCATGATAATTCTCATCACAATGCTCAAGAACCCTGATATCACAATGCTCCATGCCCTGGTCATCACAAAGCTCCATGATGCACGTCATCAGAATGTTCCATGGCCTTCTCATCACAATGCTCCTTGCCCTTGTCATCACAGTGCTCCTTGCCCTTGTCATAACTATGCTCCAAGACCCTTGTCATCACAATGCTCCATGCCGCTTTTCATCTCAATGCTCCATGAACCCTGTCATCACAATGCACCATGCCCATCATCATAATGCTTCAGGCTATTGTCATCACAATGAAATCAATATTCTGCATGACCTCTGTCATCATAATGCTCTAAACCCTTGTGATCACAATGTTGCATAACACGTATCATCACAACACCCCATGACGCTCATCATCACAATTAGCCATGGTCTTCTCATCACAATGCTCCATGATCTTTGTCATCACAATGCTCAATACACTTGTCATCACAATGCTCCCTGACCCTTGTCGTCAGTATGCTCCTTGAACCCTGTCATGACAAGTTTCCATGCATTTTTCATCACAATGATCCATGACCATTTAATCACAATGCTCCAAGGTCCCTGTAATCACAATGCTCTATGCCCTTGTCATCACAAAACTCCATGACACATGTCATCAGAATGCTCCATGGCCTTCTCATCACAATGCTCTATGCCATAGTCATAACAATGCTCCAAGACCCCTGTAATCACAATGCCTCATGCCCCTTTTCATCAGAATGCTCCATGAGACTTGCCATCACAAGTCTCCATGGTCTTCTCATCACAATGTTCCAGGACCTTGACATCAAAATGATCCATTCCCTTGTCATCACAATGCTCCATGACCCCTGTCATCACAATAATCCATGAACATTTTCAGCCCAATGCTCCACGACCTTCTCATCACAATGCTCCATTGCCAATATCATCACAATGCTCCATGACCACTGTCATCACTACACTCCATGACAACTGACAACACAATGATCCAGGACTCTTGTCATCACAGTGATCCATTCCCTTGTTGTCACAATGCTACATGACACCTGTCATCAAAACTCTCCATGAACATTATCAGCCCAGTGCTCCATGACCCTTGTCATCACAATGATCCATGCCCTTGTCATCCCAATGCTCCATGACCCCTGTATTCACAATGCTCCTTGACGCTTGTCATCACAGTGCTCCATGACAAATGTCATCACAATGGTCCATGATTTTGTCAGCAAAATGCTACATGACCTTGTCATTACAATGCTGTATGCACTTGTCATCACAATACTCCATTTCCATTGTCATCACAATCCTCCATGAAATTTGGGATCACATTGCTTCATGCCCTTGTCATCACAATGCTCCATGCTCCTTGAAATCAAAATGATCCATGACCTCTGTCATCACAATGCTCCAAACACTTGTGATCACAATGTTCCATAACACTTGTCATCACAACGCTCCATGATGCCTGTCATCACAATACTCCATGCCCTTTTCATCACAATGCTCCATGACGTTTGTCACCACAATTCTCAATACACTTGTCATCACAATGCTCCATGACCTTTGTCACCACAATTCTCAATACACTTGTCATCACAATGCTCCCTGACACTTGTCATCAGAATGCTCCTTGAACACTGTCACGAAAAGGCTCCATGCCTTTTTCATCACAATGCCCCATGCCATTTTCTTCACAATGCTCCATGCCATTGTCATCAAAATACTCCACAAGCTTGTCATCAGAATGCTCCATGACCCTTGTCATCACAATTCTCCATGCACTTGTCAGCACAATGCTCCCTGACCCTTGTCATCACAATGCTCCATGACCCCTGGCATCACAATGCTAAATGTCATTGTCATCACAATGCTCCATTACCCCTGTCATAACAATGCTCCATGACCCCTGCCATCACGATGTTCCATGGCCTTGTCAACACAGTGCTCCATGCCCTTGTCATCACAATGCTCGAAGACCCCTGTAATCACAATGCCCCATGCCCCTTTTCATCTCAATGCTCCATGAACCCTGTCATCACAATGCTCCGTTACTCCAGTCATCACAATGCTTCATGAACTTTGTCATCACAGTGTTCCATTCCCTCGTCATCAACAGTCTCTGTGACCATTTTAAACCCAATGCTCCATGAACTTTTCATCACAATGCTCTTTGACCCTTGTCATCACAATGCTCTATGCCTTTCTCAGCACAATGCTCCATGACCCTTGTCATCACAATGCTCCATGCACTTGTCAGCACAATGTTCCATGACACATGTCATCACAGTGCTCCATGACCCCTGTCATCACAATGCTCAGTGACTCCAGTCATCACAATGCTCCATAACGTTTTTCCTCAAAATCTTCCAAGCCCGCGTCATCACAAGGCTCTGTGATATTTGTTACCACAATGCTCCATGAACTTTTCATTACAATTCTCTGTGACCCTCGTCATCACAATGCTACATGTCTTTGTCAGAACAATGCTCCATGACCATTGTCATCACAATGTGCCACGCACATTTCATCACAACGGTCCACAACCTTGTCATTGCAGTGCTCCATAAACCTTGTAATCACAATGCTCCATGCACTTCTCATCAAAATGCGCTGTTACCAGAGATATCACAGTATTCCATCCCTAGTCATCACAATACTCCCTCACCCCTGTAATCACAATATTCCATGACCCTGTCATCACACTGCTACATCCCCTTATCAGCACAATGTTCCAAGACCCCTGACATCACAATGTTCCATAACCCATGTCATCAAAATGCTCCATGACCCATTTCATCCCAAAGCTCCAAGACACCTGACATCACAATGTTCTATAACCACTGCCATCAAAATGTTCCATTACACTTTTCATCAAATTGCTGCATGACCCGGTCATCAAAATTCTCCCTGCACTTCTCATCACAATGCACCATGTCCTTGTCATCAAAATGGTCCATGACTGGTCAGCAGAAAGCTCCATGACCCCTGGCATCACAATGCTAAATGTCATTGTCATCACAATGCTCCATGAACCCTCTCATAACATTGCTCAATGCCCTTGTCATCACAAAGCTCCATGACACTTGTCATAACAATGCTCGATGCCCTTCTCATCACAATGCTCCATGCCCTTGTCATTACAATCCTGTATGACGAATGTATCATAGTGCTCCGTACCCTTGTCATAACAATGCTCCATGCCCACTCTCATCAAAAAAATACATGAAATATTTCAGACCAATGTTCCATGCCCTTCTCATCACAATGCTCCATTACCTCTGTCATAACAATGCACCCTGACCCCTGCCATCACAATGTTCCACGGCCTAGTCTTCACAAGGTTCCATGACACTTGTCATCACAATGCTGAAAACCACTGTTATCAAAATGCTCCATGCCCTTCTCATCACTAAGCTCCATGACGCATGTCATCAGAATGTTCCATGGCCTTCTCATCACAATGCTCCATGCCCTTGTCATCACAATGCTCCAAGACCCTTGTAACCACAATGCTCCATGCCCCTTTTCATCTCAATGTTCCATGAACCCTGTCATCACAGTGCACGATGCCCATCATCATAATACTTCAGTCTATTGTCATCAAAATGAAATTAATATTCTCCATGA
Source organism: Mesoplodon densirostris (assembly GCF_025265405.1). Lineage (NCBI taxonomy): Eukaryota > Metazoa > Chordata > Mammalia > Artiodactyla > Ziphiidae > Mesoplodon > Mesoplodon densirostris. Next base: position 5,467,093 of record NW_026778195.1, on the reverse strand, counting down.
CCTCTGACATCATAATGCTACAAACCCTTGTGATCACAGTGTTCCATAAAACTTATCATCACAACACCCCATGACGCTCATCATCACAATTATCCATGGTCTTATCATCACAATGCTCCATGATCTTTGTCATCACGATGCTCAATACACTTGTCATCACAATGCTCCCTGACACTTGTCGTCAGTATGCTCCTTGAAAACTGTCATGACAAGGATCCATGCCTTTTTCATCACAATAATCCTTGTCCTTTCCATCACAATGCTCCAAGATCCGTGTAATCACAATGCTCCATGGCCTTGTCATCAAAAAGCTCCATGAGGCATGTCATCAGAATGTTTCCTGGCCTTCTCATCACAATGTTCCATGCCCTTTTCATCACAATGCTCCAAGACCCCTGTAATCACAATGCTCCATGCCTCTTTTCATCAGAATGCTCCATGAGATCTTTCATCACAAGTCTCAATGGTCTTCTCATCACAATGCTCCAGGACCTTGTCATCACCATGATCCATTCCCTTATCATCACAATGCTAAATGACCCCTGTCATCTCAATAATCCATGAATATTTTCAGCCCAATGCTCCACGACCTTCTCATCACAATGCTCCATGGCCAATATCATCACAATGCTCCATGACCACAGTCATCACAACACTCCATGACAGCTGACAACACAATGATCCGGGACTCTTGTCATCACAATGCTCCATTCCCTAGTCGTCACAATGCTCTATGACCCCTGTCATCACAAAACTCCATGAACATTTTCAGCCCAGTGCTTCCTGAAGCTTGTCATCACAAGGATCCATGCCCTTGTCATCCCAATGCTCCATGACCCCTGTCATCACAATAATCCATGAACATTTTCAGCCCAATGCTCCACGACCTTCTCATCACAATGCTCCATTGCCAATATCATCACAATGCTCCATGCCCTTGTCATCACAAAACTCCATGACGCATGCCATCAGAATGCTCCATGGCCTTCTCATCACAATGCTCTATGACCTAGTCATAACAATGCTCCAAGACCCCTGTAATCACAATGCTCCATGCCCCTGTTCATCAGAATGCTCCATGAGCCTTGCCATCACAAGTCTCCATGGTCTTCTCATCACAATGTTCCAGGACCTTGACATCACAATGATCCATTCCCTTGTCATCACAATGCTCCATGACCCCTGTCATCACAATAATCCATGAACATTTTCAGTCCAATGCTCCACGACCTTCTCATCACAATGCTCCATTGCCAATATCATCACAATGCACCATGACCACTGTCATCACAACACTCCATGACACCTGACAACACAATGATCCAGGACTCTTGTCATCACAATGCTCCATTCCCTTGTCGTCACAATGCTACATGACAACTGTCATCACAACTCTCCATGAACATTTTCAGCCCAGTGCTCCATGTCCCTTGTCATCACAATGATCCATGCCCTTGTCATCCCAATGCTCCATGACCCCTGTATTCACAATGCTCCTTGACGCTTGTCATCACAGTGCTCCATGACATATGTCATCACAATGCTCCATGCCTTTGTCAGCAAAATGCTACATGACCTTGTCATTATAATTCTCTATGCGCTTGTCATCACAATACTCCATTTCCATTGTCATCACAATCCTCCATGAACCTTGGGATAACATTGATTCATGCCCTTGTCATCACAATGCTCCATGCTCCTTGAAATCAAAATGATCCATGACCTGTGTCATCACAATGCTCCAAACCCTTATGATCACAATGTTCCATAACACTTGTCATCACAACACACCATGATGCCTGTCATCACAATACTCCATGCCCTTTTCATCACAATGCTCCATGACCTTTGTCACCACAATTCTCTTTACACTTGTCATCACAATGCTCGCTGACACATGTAATCAGAATGCTCCTTGAACCCTGTCACGAAAAGGCTCCATGCCTTTTTCATCACGATGCCCCTTGCCGTTTTTATCACATTGCTCCATGCCATTTTCATCAAAATACTCCACAAGGTTTTCATCAGAATGCTCCCTGACTCTTGTCATCACAATTCTCCATGCACTTGTCAGCACAAGTCTCCCTGACCCTTGTCATCACAATGCTCCAAGCCATTGTCATCACAATGCCCCATGACCCCTGTCATCACAATAATCCATGAACATTTTCAGCCCAATGCTCCACGACCTTCTCATCACAATGCTCAATAGCCAATATCATCACTATGCTCCATGACCACTGTCATCACAACACTCCATGACACCTGACAACACAATGATCCGGGACTCTTGTCATCACAATGCTCCATACCCTAGTCATCACAATGCTCGATGACCCCTGTTATCAAAACACTCCATGAACATTTTCAGCCAAGTGCTCCATGACCCTTGTCAACCCAATGCTCCATGACCCCTGTATTCACAATGCTCCTTGACGCTTCTCATCACAGTGCTCCATGACACTTGTCATCACAATGCTCCCTGACCCTTGTCATCAGTATGCTCCTTGAACCCTGTCATGACAAGTTTCCATGCATTTTTCATCACAATGATTCATGACCGTTTCATCACAATGCTCCAAGGTCCCTGTAATCGCAATGCTCCATGCCCTTGTCATCACAAAACTCCATGACGCATGCCATCAGAATGCTCCATGGGCTTCTCATCACAGTGCTCTATGCCCTAGTCATAACAATGCTCCAAGACCGCTGTAATCACAATGCTCCATGTCCCTTTTCATCAGAATGCTCCATGAGACTTGCCATCACAAGTCTCCATGGTCTTCTCATCACGATGTTCCAGGACCTTGACATCACCATGATCCATTCACTTGTCATCACAATGCTCCATTACCCCTGTCATCACAATAATCCATGAACATTTTCAGCCCAATGCTCCACGACTTTCTCATCACAATGCTCCATGCCCTTGTCATCACAATGCTCCATTACCCCTGTCATAACAATGCTCCATGACCCTTGCCATCACGATGTTCCATGGCCTTGTCATCACAAGGCTCCATGACCATTCTCATCACAATGCTCCAAGAACACTGTAATCACAATGTTCTATGCCCTTTTCATCTCAATGATCCATGAACCCTGTCATCACAATGCACCCTGCCCATCATCATAATGCTTCATGCTATTGTCATAACAACGAAATCAAAATGTTCCATGACCTCTGTCATAACAATGTTCCAAACCCTTGTGATCACAATATTCCATAACACTTGTCATCACAATGCCCCAGGATGCTCGTCATCACAATTATCCATGGTCTTCTCATCACAATGCTCCATGACCTTCGTCATCACAATGCTCAATACACTTGTCATCAACATGCTCCCTGACACTTGTTGTCTATATGCTCCTTGAACCGTGTCATGACAAGGCTCCATGCCTTTTTCATCACAATGATCCATGCCCTTTTCATCACAATGCTCCAAGTCCCATGTAATCACAATGGTCCATGCCATTGTCATCCCAAACTCAATGACACATGCCATCAGGATGCTCCTTGGACTTCTCCTCACAATGCTCCATGCCCTTGTCTTCACAATGTTCCAGGACCCCTGTAATCACAATGCTCCATTCCCCTTTTAATCAGTATGCTCCATGAGACTTGTCATCATAAGGCTCCATGGTTTTGTCAACACAATGCTCCAGGACCTTGTCATCACAGTGCTTCATGACCTTGTCATCAAAATTTTCAATGGCCCTTGTCATCATAATGCTCCAAACCCTAATCATCACAATGCTCCATTTTCTTTGTCATCACAATCCTCCATTACATTTGGTATCACAAAGCTCCATGCCATTGTCATCGCCATGGACCATGACATATGTCATCACAATGATCCCTGACAACTGTCTTCACAATACTCCATGACCTTATCATCACAATGCTCCATGCCCTTGTCATCACAATGCACCATGCCCACTCTCATCACAATAATCTATGAAACTTGTCAGACAAATGCTCCATGCCTCTGTCATCACAATGCTCCATGCCCTTGTTATCACAATGCTCCATGACCCCTGTCATCACAATGCTCCATGACTCCAGTCATCACAATGCTTCATAACGTTTGTCATCACAATGGTCCATGCCCGCGTCATCACAAGGCTCTGTGACCTTTGTAACCACAATGCTCCATGAACTTTTCATCACAATTCTCTGAGAAACTTGTCATCACAATGCTCCATGTCTTTGTCAGAACAATGCTCCATGATAATTGTCATCACAAGGTGCCACGTGCATTTCATCACAACGTTCCAAACCTTGTCATTGCAATACTCCATAAACATTGTAATCACAATGGTCCATGCACTTCTCATCAAAATGCTCTCTCACCAGAGATATCACAATGTTCCATCACTAGTCATCACAATACACCCTCATCCTTGTAATCACAATGTTCCATGACACTGTCATCACAATGCTACATCCCCTTATCATCACAATGTTCCATGACCCCTGCCATCACAATATTCCATAAGCCCTGTCATCAAAATGCTCCATGACCCTTTCCATCCCAAAGCTCCAAGACCCCTGTCATCACAATGTTCTATAACCCCTGCCATCAAAATGTTCCATTATACTTTTTATCAAATTGCTGCATGACGTTGTCATCAAAATGCTCCCTGCCCTTCTCATCAAAATGCTCCATGATTTGTCATCACAAAGCTCCAAGACCCTTGGCATCTCAATGCTCCATGTCACTGTCATCACAATGCTCCATGAACCATCTCATCACATTGCTCCATGTCCTTGTCATCACACAGCTCCATGACACTTGTCATCACAATGCTCGATGCCCTTCTCATCACAATGCTCCATGCCCTTGTCATTACAGTCCAGCATGACCCATGTATCACAGTGTTCCTTGCCCTTGTCATCACAATGCTCCATGCACACTCTCATCACAATAATCCATGAAACATTTCAGACCGAAGTTCCATACCCTTCTCATCACAATGCTCCATTACCCCTGTCATAACAATGCACCATGACACCTGCCATCACAATGATCCACGGCCTAGTCATCACAAGGTTCCATGATAATTCTCATCACAATGCTCAAGACCCCTGATATCACAATGCTCCATGCCCTTGTCATCACAAAGCTCCATGACGCATGTCATCAGAATGTTCCATGGCCTTCTCATCAGAGTGCTCCATGTCCTTGTCATCAAAATGCTCCAAGACCCTTGTAATCACAATGCTCCATGCCCCATTTCATCTCAATGCTCCATGAAATCTGTTATCACAATGCTCCAAGACCCTTGTAATCACAATGCTCCATGCCCCTTTTCATCTCAGTGCTCCATGAACCCTGTCATCACAATGCACAATGCCCATTATCATAATGCTTCAGGCTATTGTCATCACAATGAAATCAATATTCTGCATGACCTCTGTCATCATAATGCTCCAAATCCTTGTGATCACAGTGTTGCATAACACGTATCATCACAACACCCCATGACGCTCATCATCACAATTATCCATGGTCTTCTCATCACAATGCTCCATGATCTTTGTCATCACAATGCTCAATCCACTTGTCATCACAATGCTCCCGGACCCTTTTCGTCAGTATGCTCCTTGAACCCTGTCATGACAAGTTTCCATGCATTTTTCATCACAATGATCCATGACCATTTCATCACAATGCTCCAAGGTCCCTGTAATCACAATGCTCCATGCCCTTGTCATCACAAAACTCCATGACGCATGTCATCAGAATTCTCCATGGCCTTCTCATCACAATGCTCTATGCCCTAGTCATAACAATGCTCCAAGACCCCTGTAATCACAATGCTCCATGCCCCTTTTCATCAGAATGCTCCATGACACTTGCCATCACAAGTCTCCATGGTCTTCTCATCACAATGATCCAGGACATTGACATCACCAGGATCCATGCCCTTGTCATCACAATGCTCCATGACCCCTGTCATCACAATAATCCATGAATATTTTCAGCCCAATGCTCCACGACCTTCTCATCACAATGCTCCATTGCCAATATCATCACAATGCTCCATGACCACTGTCATCACAACACTCCATGACACCTGACAACACAATGATCCAGGACTCTTGTCATCACAATGCCCCATTCCCTTGTCGTCACAATGCTACATGACACCTATCATCACAACTCTCCATGAACATTTTCAGCCGAGTGCTCCATGACCCTTGTCATCACAATGATCCATGCCCTTGTCATCCCAATGCTCCATGACCCCTGTATTCACAATGCTCCTTGACGCTTGTCATCACAGTGCTCCATGACACATGTCATCACAATGCTCCATGCCTTTGTCAGCAAAATGCTACATGAACTTGTCATTACAATGCTCTATGTGCTTGTCATCACAATACTCCATTTCCATTGTCATCACAATCCTCCATGAACTTTGGGATCACATTGCTTAATGCCATTGTCATCACAATGCTCCATGCTCCTTGAAATCAAAATGATCCATGACCTCTGTCATCACAATGCTCCAAACCCTTGTGATCACAATGTTCCATAACACTTGTCATCACAACGCTCCATGATGCCTGTCATCACAATACTCCATGCCCTTTTCATCACAATGCTCCATGACCTTTGTCACCACAATTCTCAATACACTTGTCATCACAATCCTCCCTGACACTTGTCATCAGAATGCTCCTTGAACCCTGTCACGAAAAGGCTCCATGCCGTTTTCATCACAATGCCCCATGCCATTTTCATCAGAATGCTCCATGCCATTGTCATCAAAATACTCCACAAGCTTGTCATCAGAATGCTCCATGACCCTTGTCATCACAATTCTCCATGCACTTTTCAGGACAATGCTCCCTGGCCCTTGTCTTCACAATGCTCCATGACACATGTCATCAGAATGCTCCATGGCCTTCTCATCACAATGCCCCAAGCCCTGGCCATCACAATGCTCCATTACCCCTGATATAACAATGCTCCATGACCCCTGCCATCACGATGTTCCATGGCCTTGTCATCACAAGGCTCCATGACCCTTCTCATCACAATGCTCCAAGAACACTGTAATCACAATGCTCTATGCCCCTTTTCATCTCAATGATCCATGAACCCTTTCATCACAATGCACTATGCCCATCATCATAATGCTTCATGCTATTGTCATAACAACGAAATCAGAATGTTCCATGACCTCTGTCATAACAATGTTCCAAACCCTTGTGATCACAATATTCCATAACACTTGTCATCACAATGCCCCAGGATGCTCGTCATCACAATTATCCATGGTCTTCTCATCACAATGCTCCATGACCTTCGTCATCAAAATGCTCAATACACTTGTCATCAACATGCTCCCTGACACTTGTTGTCTGTATGCTCCTTGAACCCTGTCATGACAAGGCTCCATGCCTTTTTCATCACAATGATCCATGCCCTTTTCATCACAATGCTCCAAGTCCCATGTAATCACAATGGTCCATGCCATTGTCATCACAAAGCTCAATGACGCATGTCATCAGAATGCTCCTTGGTCTATTCTTCACAATGCTCCCTGCCCTTGTCTTCACAATGTTCCAAGACCCCTGTAATCACAATGCTCCATTCCCCTTTTCATCAGTATGCTCCATGAGACTTGTCATCACAAGGCTCCATGGTTTTGTCATCACAATGCTCCAGGACCTTGTCATCACAATGCTTCACGATCTTGTCATCAAAATTTTCAATGGCCTTTGTAATCATAATGCTCCAAACCCTAATCATCACAATGATCCATTATATTTGTCATCACAATCCTCCATTACATTTGGTATCACAAAGCTCCATGCCATTGTCATCGCCATGGACCATGACATGTCATCACAATGCTCCCTGACACCTGTCTTCACAATACTCTATGACCTTATCATCACAATGCTCCATGCCCTTGTCATCACAATGCAACATGCCCACTCTCATCACAATAATCTATGAAACTTGTCAGACCAATGCTCCATGCCACTGTCATCACAATTCTCCATGCCCTTGTCATCACAATGCTCCATGACCCCTGTCATCACAATGCTCCGTGACTCCATTCATCACAATGCTTCATAACGTTTGTCATCACAATGGTCCATGCCCGCGTCATCACAAGGCTCTGTGACCTTTGTAACCACAATGCTCCATGGGCTTTTCATCACAATTCTCTGAGAAACTTGTTATCACAATGCTCCATGTCTTTGTCAGAACAGTGCTCCATGAACATTGTCATCACAATGTGCCACGCGCATTTCATCACAACGTTCCAAACCTTGTCATTGCAATGCTCCATAAACCTTGTAATCACAGTGGTCCATGCACTTCTCATCAAAATGCTCTCTCACCAGAGATATCACAATGTTCCATTACTAGTCATCACAATACACCCTCATCCTTGTAATCACAATGTTCCATGACACTGTCATCACAATGCTACATCCCCTTATCATCACAATGTTCCATGACCCCTGCCATCACAATGTTCTATAACCCCTGCCATCAAAATGTTCCATTACACATTTTATCAAATTGCTGCATGACCCGGTCATCAAAATGGTCCCTGCCCTTCTCATCAAAATGCTCCATGACTTGTCATCACAAAACTCCAAGACCCTTGGCATCACAATGCTCCATGTCATTGTCATCACAATGCTCCATGAACCCTCTCATCACATTGCTCCATGCCCTTGTCATCACAAAGCTCCATGACACTTGTCATCACAATGCTCGATGCCCTTCTCATCACAATGCTCCATGCCCTTGTCATTACAGTCCTGCATGACCCATGTATCACAGTGTTCTGTGCCCTTGTCATCACAATGCTCCATGCCCACTCTCCTCACAATAATCCATGAAACTTTTCAGACCAAAGTTCCATACCCTTCTCATCACAATGCTCCATTACCCCTGTCATAACAATGCACCATGACACCAGCCATCACAATGATCCACGGCCTAGTCATCAAAAGGTTCCATGACAATTCTCATCACAATGCTCAAGACCCCTGATATCACAATGCTCCATGCCCTGGTCATCACAAAGCTCCATGACGCACGTCATCAGAATGTTCCATGGCCATCTCATCACAATGCTCCTTGCCTTTGTCATCACAATGCTCCAAGACCCTTGTCATCACAATGATCCATGCCGCTTTTCATCTCAATGCTCCATGAACCCTGTCATCACAATGCACCATGCCCATCATCATAATGCTTCAGGCTATTGCCATCACAATGAAATCAATATTCTGCATGACCTCTGTCATCATAATGCTCTAAACCCTTGTGATCACAATGTTGCATAACACGTATCATCACAACACCCCATGACGCTCATCATCACAATTATCCATGGTCTTCTCATCACAATGCTCCATGATCTTTGTCATAACAATGCTCAATACACTTGTCATCACAATGCTCCCTGACCCTTGTCGTCAGTATGCTCCTTGAACCCTGTCATGACAAGTTTCCATGCATTTTTCATCACAATGATCCATGACCATTTCATCACAATGCTCCAAGGTCCCTGTGATCGCAATGCTCCATGCCCTTGTCATCACAAAACTCCATGACGCATGTCATCAGAATGCTCCATGGCCTTCTCATCACAATTCTCTATGCCCTAGTCATAACAATGCTCCAAGACCCCTGTAATCACAATGCTCCATGCCCCTTTTCATCAGAATGCTCCATGAGACTTGCCATCACAAGTCTCCATGGTCTTCTCATCACAATGTTCTAGGACCTTGACATCACAGTGATCCATTCCCTTGTCATCACAATGCTCCATGACCCCTGTCATCACAATAATCCATGAACATTTTCAGCCCAATGCTCCACGACCTTCTCATCACAATGCTCCATTGCCAATATCATCACAATTCTCCATGACCACTGTCATCACAACACTCCATGACACCTGACAACACAATGATCCAGGACTCTTGTCATCACAATGCCCCATTCCCTTGTCGTCACAATGCTACATGACACCTGTCATCACAAATCTCCATGAACATTTTCAGCCCAGTGCTCCATGACCCTTGTCATCACAATGATCCATGCCCTTGTCATCCCAATGCTCCATGACCCCTGTATTCACAATGCTCCTTGACGCTTGTCATCACAGTGCTCCATGACACCTGTCATCACAATGCTCCATGCCTTTGTCAGCAAAATGCTACATGACCTTGTCATTACAATGCTCTATGCGCTTGTCATCACAATACTCCATTTCCATTGTCATCACAATGCTCCATGAACTTTGGGATCACATTGCTTCATGCCCTTGTCATCACAATGCTCCATGCTCCTTGAAATCAAAATGATCCATGACCTCTGTCATCACAATGCTCCAAACCCTTGTGATCACAATGTTCCATAACACTTGTCATCACAACGCTCCATGATGCCTGTCATCACAATACTCAATGCCCTTTTCATCACAATGCTCCATGACGTTTGTCACCACAATTCTCAATACACTTGTCATCACAATGCTCCATGACCTTTGTCACCACAATTCTCAATACACTTGTCATCACAATGCTCCCTGACACTTGTCATCAGAATGCTCCTTGAACACTGTCACGAAAAGGCTCCATGCCTTTTTCATCACAATGCCCCATGCCATTTTCTTCACAATGCTCCATGCCATTGTCATCAAAATACTCCACAAGCTTGTCATCAGAATGCTCCATGACCCTTGTCATCACAATTCTCCATGCACTTGTCAGCACAATGCTCCCTGACCCTTGTCATCACAATGCTCCAAGCCATTGTCATCACAATGCTCCATTACCTTTGTCATCAGAATCCTCCCTGACACTTGGCATCACAATGCTCCATACCATCCTCATCACAATGGGCCATTACATATGTGATCACAATGCTCACTGACACCTGTCTTCACAATACGGCATGACCTGGTCATCACAATGCTCCATGCCCTTGTCATCACAGTGTGCCATTCCAACTCTCATCGCAATACTCCATGAAAGTTATTAGACCAATGTTCCATGCCCTTGCCATCACAATGCTCCATGCCCTTGTTATCAGAATGCTCCATGACCCTGTCATCACAATGCTCCGTGACTCCAGTCATCACAATGCTTCATGACCTTTGTCATCACAATGGTCCATGCCCTCGTCATCAACAGTCTCTGTGACCTTTTTAACCACAATGCTCCATGAACTTTTCATCACAATGCTCTTTGACCCTTGTCATCACAATGCTCTATGCCTTTCTCAGCACAATGCTCCATGACCCTTGTCATCACAGTGCTCCATGCGCTTGACAGTACAATGCTCCATGACACATGTCATCACAATGCACAACGCCCTTGCCATCAAAATGCTCCATGCCTTTGGCATCACAAAGATCCATGACCCTTGGCATCACAATTCCCATGTCATTTTCATCACAGTGCTCCATGAACGCTCTCATCACATTGCTCCATGTCCTTGTCTTCACATAGCTCTATGACACATGTCATCATAATGCTCCAAACCCTAATCATCACAATGATCCATTATATTTGTCATCACAATCCTCCATTACATTTGGTATCACAAAGCTCCATGCCATTGTCATCGCCATGGACCATGACATATGTCATCACAATGCTCCCTGACACCTGTCTTCACAATACTCCATGACCTTATCATCACAATGCTCCATGCCCTTGTCATCACAATGCACCATGCCCACTCTCATCACAATAATCTATGAAACTTGTCAGACCAATGCTCCATGCCACTGTCATCACAATTCTCCATGCCCTTGTCATCACAATGCTCCATGACCCCTGTCATCACAATGCTCCGTGACTCCAGTCATCACAATGCTTCATAACGTTTGTCATCACAATGGTCCATGCCCGCGTCATCACAAGGCTCTGTGACCTTTGTAACCACAATGCTCCATGAACTTTTCATCACAATTCTCTGAGAAACTTGTCATCACAATGCTCCATGTCTTTGTCAGAACAGTGCTCCATGAACATTGTCATCACATTGTGCCACGCGCATTTCATCACAACGTTCCAAACCTTGTCATTGCAATTCTCCATAAACCTTGTAATCACAATGGTCCATGCACTTCTCATCAAAATGCTCTCTCATCAGAGATATCACAATGTTCCATCACTAGTCATCACAATACACCCTCATCCTTGTAATCACAATGTTCCATGACACTGTCATCACAATGCTACATCCCCTTATCATCACAATGTTCCATGACCCCTGCCATCACAATGTTCCATAAGCCCTGTCATCAAAATGCTCCATGACCCTTTCCATCCCAAAGCTCCAAGACCCCTGCCATCACAATGTTCTATAACCCCTGCCATCAAAATGTTCCATTACACATTTTATCAAATTGCTGCATGACCCGGTCATCAAATGGTCCCTGCCCTTCTCATCAAAATGCTCCATGACTTGTCATCACAAAGCTCCATGACCCTTGTCATCACAATGCTCCATGTCATTGTCATCACAGTGCTCCATGAACCCTCTCATCACATTGCTCCATGCCCTTGTCATCACAAAGCTCCATGACAATTGTCATTACAGTCCTGCATGACCCATGTATCACAGTGTTCCGTGCCCTTGTCATCACAATGCTCCATGCCCACTCTCATCACAATAATCCATGAAACATTTCAGACCAAAGTTCCATACCCTTCTCATCACAATGCTCCATTACCCCTGTCATAACAATGCACCATGACACCTGCCATCACAATGATCCACGGCCTAGTCATCAAAAGGTTCCATGATAATTCTTATCACAATGCTCAAGACCCCTGATATCACAATGCTCTATGCCCTGGTCATCACAAAGCTCCATGACGCACGTCATCAGAATGTTCCATGGCCTTCTCATCACAATGCTCCTTGCCATTGTCATCACAATGCTCCTTGCCCTTGTCATCACTATGCTCCAAGACCCTTGTCATCACAATGCTCCATGCCCTTGTCATCCCAATGCTCCATGACCCCTGTATTCACAATGCTCCTTGACGCTTGTCATCACAGTGCTCCATGACACATGTCATCACAATGCTCCATGCCTTTGTCAGTAAAATGTTACATGACCTTGTCATTACAATGCTATATGCACTTGTCATCACAATACTCCATTTCCAAAGTCATCAAAATCCTCCATGAACTTTGGGATCACATTGCTTCATGCCCTTCTCATCACAATGCTCCATGCTCCTTGAAATCAAAATGATCCATGAACTCTGTCATCACAATGCTCCAAACCCTTGTGATCACAATGTTCCATAACACTTGTCATCACAACGCTCCATGATGCCTGTCATCACAATACTCCATGCCCTTTTCATCACAATGCTCCATGACCTTTGTCACCACAATTCTCAATACACTTGTCATCACAATGCTCCATGACTTTTGTCACCACAATTCTCAATACACTTGTCATCACAATGCTCCCTGACACTTGTCATCAGAATTCTCCTTGAACACTGTCACGAAAAGGCTCCATGGCTTTTTCATCACAATGCCCCATGCCATTTTCTTCACAATGCTCCATGCCATTGTCATCAGAATACTCCACAAGCTTGTCATCAGAATGCTCCCTGACCCTTGTCATCACAATGCTCCAAGCCATTGTCATCACAATGCTCCATTACCTTTGTCATCAGAATCCTCCCTGACACTTGGCATCACAATGCTCCATGCCATCCTCATCACAATGGGCCATTACATATGTGATCACAATGCTCCCTGACACCTGTCTTCACAATACGGCATGACCTGGTCATCACAATGCTCCATGCCCTTGTCATCACAGTGTGCCATTCCAACTCTCATCCCAATACTCCATGAAAGTTATTAGACCAATGTTCCATGCCCTTGCCATCACAATGCTCCATGCCATTGTTATCACAATGCTCCATGATCCTGTCATCACAATGCTCCGTGACTCCAGTCATCACAATGCTTCATGACCTTTGTCATCACAATGGTCCATGCCCTCGTCATCAACAGTCTCTGTGACCTTTTTAACCACAATGCTCCATGAACTTTTCATCACAATGCTCTTTGACCCTTGTCATCACAATGCTCTATGCCTTTCTCAGCACAATGCTCCATGACCCTTGTCATCACAATGCTCCATGCGCTTGGCAGTACAATGCTCCATGACACATGTCATCACAATGCACAACGCCCTTGCCATCAAAATGCTCCATGATCTTTGTCATCACAAATATCCATGACCCTTGGCATCACAATGCTCAATGTCATTGTCATCACAGTGCTCCATGCCCTTGTCTTCACATAGCTACATGACACATGTCATCAGAATGCTCCATGGCCTTCTCATCACAATGCTCCAAGCCCTTGCCATCACAATGCTCCATTAACCCTGTCATAACAATGCTCCATGAGCCCTGCCATCACAATGTTCCATGGCCTTGTCATCACAAGGCTCCATGACCCTTCTCATCACAATGCTCCAAGAACACTGTAATCACAATGCTCTATGCCCCTTTTCATCTCAATGATCCATGAACCCTGTCATCACAATGCACTATGCCCATCATCATAATGCTTCATGCTATTGTCATAACAACGAAATCAGAATGTTCCATGACCTCTGTCATAACAATGTTCCAAACCCTTGTGATCACAATATTCCATAACACTTGTCATCACAATGCCCCAGGATGCTCGTCATCACAATTATCCATGGTCTTCTCATCACAATGCTCCATGACCTTCGTCATCAAAATGCTCAATACATTTGTCATCAACATGCTCCCTGACACTTGTTGTCTGTATGCTCCTTGAACCCTGTCATGACAAGGCTCCATGCCTTTTTCATCACAATGATCCATGCCCTTTTCATCACAATGCTCCAAGTCCCATGTAATCACAATGGTCCATGCCATTGTCATCACAAAGCTCAATGAGGCATGCCATCAAAATGCTCCTTGGTCTATTCTTCACAATGCTCCCTGCCCTTATCTTCACAATGTTCCAAGACCCCTGTAATCACAATGCTCCATTCCCCTTTTAATCAGTATGCTCCATGAGACTTGTCATCACAAGGCTCAATGGTTTTGTCATCACAATGCTCCAAGAACACTGTAATCACAATGCTCTATGCCCCTTTTCATCTCAATGATCCATGAACCCTTTCATCACAATGCACTATGCCCATCATCATAATGCTTCATGCTATTGTCATAACAACGAAATCAGAATGTTCCATGACCTCTGTCATAACAATGTTCCAAACCCTTGTGATCACAATATTCCATAACACTTGTCATCACAATGCCCCAGGATGCTCGTCATCACAATTATCCATGGTCTTCTCATCACAATGCTCCATGACCTTCGTCATCAAAATGCTCAATACACTTGTCATCAACATGCTCCCTGACACTTGTTGTCTGTATGCTCCTTGAACCCTGTCATGACAAGGCTCCATTCCTTTTTCATCACAATGATCCATGCCCTTTTCATCACAATGCTCCAAGTCCCATGTAATCACAATGGTCCATGCCATTGTCATCACAAAGCTCAATGACGCATGTCATCAGAATGCTCCTTGGTCTATTCTTCACAATGCTCCCTGCCCTTGTCTTCACAATGTTCCAAGACCCCTGTAATCACAATGCTCCATTCCCCTTTTCATCAGTATGCTCCATGAGACTTGTCATCACAAGGCTCCATGGTTTTGTCATCACAATGCTCCAGGACCTTGTCATCACAATGCTTCACGACCTTGTCATCAAAATTTTCAATGGCCTTTGTAATCATAATGCTCCAAACCCTAATCATCACAATGCTCCATTATATTTGTCATCACAATCCTCCATTACATTTGGTATCACAAAGCTCCATGCCATTGTCATCGCCATGGACCATGACATATGTCATCACAATGCTCCCTGAAACCTGTCTTCACAATACTCCATGACCTTATCATCACAATGCTCCATGCCCTTGTCATCACAATGCACCATGCCCACTCTCATCACAATAATCTATGAAACTTGTCAGACCAATGCTCCATGCCACTGTCATCACAATTCTCCATGCCCTTGTCATCACAATGCTCCATGACCCCTGTCATCACAATGCTCCGTGCCTCCAGTCATCACAATGCTTCATAACGTTTGTCATCACAATGGTCCATGCCCGCGTCATCACAAGGCTCTGTGACCTTTGTAACCACAATGCTCCATGAATTTTTCATCACAATTCTCTGAGAAACTTGTCATCACAATGCTAAATGTCTTTGTCAGAGCAGTGCTCCATGAACATTGTCATCACAATGTGCCACGCGCATTTCATCACAACGTTCCAAACTTTGTCATTGCAATGCTCCATAAACCTTGTAATCACAATGGTCCATGCACTTCTCATCAAAATGCTCTCTCACCAGAGATATCACAATGTTCCATCACTAGTCATCACAATACACCCTCATCCTTGTAATCACAATGTTCCATGACACTGTCATCACAATGCTACATCCCCTTATCATCACATTGTTCCATGACCCCTGCCATCACAATGTTCCATAAGCCCTGTCATCAAAATGCTCCATGACCCTTTCCATCCCAAAGCTCCAAGACCCCTGCCATCACAATGATCTATAACCCCTGCCATGAAAATGTTCCATTACACTTTTTATCAAATTGCTGCATGACCCGGTCATCAAAATGCTCCCTGCCCTTCTCATCAAAATGCTCCATGACTTGTCATCACAAAGCTCCAAGACCCTTGGCATCACAATGCTCCATGTCATTGTCATCACAATGCTCCATGAACCCTCTCATCACATTGCTCCATGCCCTTGTAATCACAAAGCTCCATGACACTTGTCATCACAATGCTCGATGCCCTTCTCATCACAATGCTCCATGCCCTTGTCATTACAGTCCTGCATGACCCATGTATCACAGTGTTCTGTGCCCTTGTCATCACAATGCTCCATGCCCACTCTCATCACAATAATCCATGAAACTTTTCAGACCAAAGTTCCATACCCTTCTCATCACAATGCTCCATTACCCCTGTCATAACAATGCACCATGACACCTGCCATCACAATGAACCACGGCCTAGTCATCAAAAGGTTCCATAATAATTCTCATCACAATGCTCAAGACCCCTGATATAACAATGCTCCATGCCCTGGTCATCACAATGCTCCAAGACCCTTGTCATCACAATGCTCCATGCCCCTTTTCATCTCAATGCTCCATGAACCCTGTCATCACAATGCACCATGCCCATCATCATAATGCTTCAGGCTATTGTCATCACAATGAAATCAATATTCTGCATGACCTCTGTCATCATAATGCTCCAAACCCTTGTGATCACAATGTTGCATAACACATATCATCACAACACCCCATGACGCTCATCATCACAATTATCCATGGTCTTCTCATCACAATGCTCCATGATCTTTGTCATCACAATGCTCAATACACTTGTCATCACAATGCTCCCTGACCCTTGTCGTCAGTATGCTCCTTGAACCCTGTCATGACAAGTTTCCATGCATTTTTCGTCACAATGATCCATGACCATTTCATCACAATGCTCCAAGGTCCCTGTAATCACAATGCTCCATGCCCTTGTCATCACAAACCTCCATGATGCATGTCATCAGAATGCTCCATGGCCTTCTCATCACAATTCATTATGCCCTACTCATAACAATGCTCCAAGACCCCTGTAATCACAATGCTCCATGCCCCTTTTCATCAGAATGCTCCATGAGACTTGCCATCACAAGTCTCCATGGTCTTCTCATCACAATGTTCCAGGACCTTGACATCACCATGATCCATTCCCTTGTCATCACAATGCTCCATGACCCCTGTCATCACAATAATCCATGAACATTTTCAGCCCAATGCTCCACGACCTTCTCATCACAATGCTCCATTGCCAATATCATCACAATGCTCCATGACCACTGTCATCACAACACTCCATGACACCTGACAACACAATGATCCAGGACTCTTGTCATCACAATGCTCCATTCCCTTGTCGTCACAATGCTACATGACACCTGTCATCACAACTCTCCATGAACATTTTCAGCCCAGTGCTCCATGACCCTTGTCATCAAAATGATCCATGCCCTTGTCATCCCAATGCTCCATGACCCCTGTATTCACAATGCTCCTTGACGCTTGTCATCACAGTGGTCCATGACACCTGTCATCACAATGCTCCATGCCTTTGTCAGCAAAATGATACATGACCTTGTCATTATAATTCTCTATGCGCTTGTCATCACAATACTCCATTTCCATTGTCATCACAATCCTCCATGAACTTTGGGATCACATTGCTTCATGCCCTTGTCATCACAATGCTCCATGCTCCTTGAAATCAAAATGATCCATTGCCTCTGTCATCACAATGCTCCAAACCCTTGTGATCACAGTGTTCCATAACACTTATCATCACAACGCTCCATGATGCCTGTCATCACAATACTCCATGCTCTTTTCATCGCAATGCTCTGTGACCATTGTCACCACAATTCTCAATACACTTGTCATCACAATGCTCCCTGACACTTGTCATCAGAATGCTCCTTGAACCCTGTCACGAAAAGGCTCCATGCCTTTTTCATCACAACGATCCATGCCCTTTTCATCACAATGCTCCAAGTCCTATGTAATCACAGTGGTCCATGCCATTGTCATCACAAAGCTCAATGACGCATGCCATCAGAATGCTCCTTGGTCTTCTCCTCACAATGCTCCATGCCCTTGTCTTCACAATGTTTCAAGACCCCTGTAATCACAATGCTCCATTCCCCTTTTAATCAGTATGCTCCATGAGACTTGTCATCACAAGGCTCCATGGTTTTGTCATCACAGTGCTCCAGGACCTTGTCATCACAATGCTTCACTATCTTGTCATCAAAATTTTCAATGGCCCTTGTCATCATAATGCTCCAAACCCTAATCATCACAATGCTCCATTATATTTGTCATCACAATCCTCCATTACATATGGTATCACAAAGCTCCATGCCATTGTCATCACCATGGACCATGAAATATGTCATCACAATGCTCCCTGACACCTGTCTTCACAATACTCCATGACCTTATCATCAC
The DNA here is from genome assembly GCF_025265405.1 of Mesoplodon densirostris. Classification (NCBI taxonomy): domain Eukaryota; kingdom Metazoa; phylum Chordata; class Mammalia; order Artiodactyla; family Ziphiidae; genus Mesoplodon; species Mesoplodon densirostris. The sequence goes on along the minus strand of NW_026778195.1, from coordinate 5,447,916 downwards.
AATGCTCCATGCCCACTCTCATCACAAAAATCTATGAAACTTGTCAGACCAATGCTCCATGCCACTGTCATCACAATGCTCCATGCCCTTGTCATCACAATTCTCCATCACACCTGTCATCACAATGCTCCGTGACTCCAGTCATCACAATGCTTCATAACGTTTGTCATCACAATGATCCATGCCCGCGTCATCACAAGGCTCTGTGACCTTTGTAACCAAAATGCTCCATGAACTTTTCATCACAATTCTCTGAGAAACTTGTCATCACAATGCTCCATGTCTTTGTCAGAACAATGCTCCATGACCATTGTCATCACAATGTGCCACGCGCATTTCATCACAACGTTCCAAACCTTGTCATTGCAATGCTCCATAAACCTTGTAATCACAATGGTCCATGCACTTCTCATCAAAATGCTCTCTCACCAGAGATATCACAATGTTCCATCACTAGTCATCACAATACACCCTCATCCATGTAATCACATTGTTCCATGACACTGTCATCACAATGCTACATCCCCTTATCATCACAATGTTCCATGACCCCTGCCATCACAATGTTCCATAAGCCCTGTCATCAAAATGCTCCATGACACTTTCCATCCCAAAGCTGCAAGACCCCTGCCATCACAATGTTCTGTAACCCCTGCCATCAAAATGTTCCATTACACTTTTTATCAAATTGCTGCATGACCCGGTCATCAAAAAGGTCCCTGCCCTTCTCATCAAAATGCTCCATGACTTGTCATCACAAAGCTCCATGACCCTTGTCATCACAATGCTCCATGTCATTGTCATCACAGTGCTCCATGCCCTTGTCATTACAGTCCTGCATGACCCATGTATCACAGTGTTCCGTGCCCTTGTCATCACAATGCTCCATGCCCACTCTCCTCACAATAATCCATGAAACTTTTCAGACCAAAGTTCCATACCCTTCTCATCACAATGCTCCATTACCCCTGTCATAACAATGCACCATGACACCAGCCATCACAATGATCCACGGCCTAGTCATCAAAAGGTTCCATGACAATTCTCATCACAATGCTCAAGACCCCTGATATCACAATGCTCCATGCCCTGGTCATCACAAAGCTCCATGACGCACGTCATCAGAATGTTCCATGGCCATCTCATCACAATGCTCCTTGCCTTTGTCATCACAATGCTCCAAGACCCTTGTCATCACAATGATCCATGCCGCTTTTCATCTCAATGCTCCATGAACCCTGTCATCACAATGCACCATGCCCATCATCATAATGCTTCAGGCTATTGCCATCACAATGAAATCAATATTCTGCATGACCTCTGTCATCATAATGCTCTAAACCCTTGTGATCACAATGTTGCATAACACGTATCATCACAACACCCCATGACGCTCATCATCACAATTATCCATGGTCTTCTCATCACAATGCTCCATGATCTTTGTCATAACAATGCTCAATACACTTGTCATCACAATGCTCCCTGACCCTTGTCGTCAGTATGCTCCTTGAACCCTGTCATGACAAGTTTCCATGCATTTTTCATCACAATGATCCATGACCATTTCATCACAATGCTCCAAGGTCCCTGTAATCACAATGCTCCATGCCCTTGTCATCACAAAACTCCATGACGCATGTCATCAGAATGCTCCATGGCCTTCTCATCACAATTCTCTATGCCCTAGTCATAACAATGCTCCAAGACCCCTGTAATCACAATGCTCCATGCCCCTTTTCATCAGAATGCTCCATGAGACTTGCCATCACAAGTCTCCATGGTCTTCTCATCACAATGTTCTAGGACCTTGACATCACAGTGATCCATTCCCTTGTCATCACAATGCTCCATGACCCCTGTCATCACAATAATCCATGAACATTTTCAGCCCAATGCTCCACGACCTTCTCATCACAATGCTCCATTGCCAATATCATCACAATTCTCCATGACCACTGTCATCACAACACTCCATGACACCTGACAACACAATGATCCAGGACTCTTGTCATCACAATGCCCCATTCCCTTGTCGTCACAATGCTACATGACACCTGTCATCACAAATCTCCATGAACATTTTCAGCCCAGTGCTCCATGACCCTTGTCATCACAATGATCCATGCCCTTGTCATCCCAATGCTCCATGACCCCTGTATTCACAATGCTCCTTGACGCTTGTCATCACAGTGCTCCATGACACCTGTCATCACAATGCTCCATGCCTTTGTCAGCAAAATGCTACATGACCTTGTCATTACAATGCTCTATGCGCTTGTCATCACAATACTCCATTTCCATTGTCATCACAATGCTCCATGAACTTTGGGATCACATTGCTTCATGCCCTTGTCATCACAATGCTCCATGCTCCTTGAAATCAAAATGATCCATGACCTCTGTCATCACAATGCTCCAAACCCTTGTGATCACAATGTTCCATAACACTTGTCATCACAACGCTCCATGATGCCTGTCATCACAATACTCAATGCCCTTTTCATCACAATGCTCCATGACGTTTGTCACCACAATTCTCAATACACTTGTCATCACAATGCTCCATGACCTTTGTCACCACAATTCTCAATACACTTGTCATCACAATGCTCCCTGACACTTGTCATCAGAATGCTCCTTGAACACTGTCACGAAAAGGCTCCATGCCTTTTTCATCACAATGCCCCATGCCATTTTCTTCACAATGCTCCATGCCATTGTCATCAAAATACTCCACAAGCTTGTCATCAGAATGCTCCATGACCCTTGTCATCACAATTCTCCATGCACTTGTCATCACAATGCTCCATGACCTTTGTCACCACTATTCTCAATACACTTGTCATCACAATGCTCCCTGACACTTGTCATCAGAATGATCCTTGAACCCTGTCATGAAATGGCTCCATGCCTTTTTCATCACAATGCCCTATGCCATTTTCATCACAATGCTCCATGCCATTGTCATCAAAATACTCCACAAGCTTGTCATCAGAATGCTCCATGACCCTTGTCATCACAATTCTCCATGCACTTGTCAGCACAATGCTCCCTGACCCTTGTCATCACAATGCTCCAAGCCATTGTCATCACAATGCTCCATTACCTTTGTCATCAGAATCCTCCCTGACACTTGGCATCACAATGCTCCATGCCATCCTCATCACAATGGGCCATTACATATGTGATCACGATGCTCCCTGACACCTGTTTTCACAATACGGCATGACCTGTTCATCACAATTCTCCCTGCCCTTGTCATCACAGTGTGCCATTCCAATTCTCATCGCAATACTCCATGAAAGTTGTTAGACCAATGTTCCATGTCCTTGTCATCACAATGCTCCATACATTTGTTATCACAATGCTCCATGACCCCTGTCATCACAATGCTCCGTGACTCCAGTCATCACAATGCCTCATGACCTTTGTCATCACAATGGTCCATGCCCTCGTCATCAACAGTCTCTGTGACCTTTTTAAGCACAATGCTCCATGAACTTTTCATCACAATGCTCTTTGACCCTTGTCATTACAATGCACCATGCGCTTGTCATCACAGTGCTCCACAACATTGTCATCACAATGCTCCATAAAATTTGTCATCACAATGCTCCATGCACTTCTCATCAAAATGCTCTCTCACCACTGATATCACAATGCTACATCACTATTTGTCACAATACTCCCTCATCCCTGTCATCACAATGTTCCATGACTCCTGTCATCACAATGCTACATGCACTTATCATCACAATGTTCGATGACCCCTGAAATCACAATGTTCCATAACACCTGTCATCAAAATGTTCCATGACACTTTTCATCAAATTGCTCCATGACACTGTCATCTGAATGCTCCCTGCCCTTCTCATCACAATGCACAACGCCCTTGCCATCAAAATGCTCCATGACCTTTGTCATCACAAAGATCCATGACACATGGCATCACAATGCTCCATGTCATTGTCATCACAATGGTCCATGAACGCTCTCATAACATTGCTCCATGCCCTTGTCTTCACATAGCTCCATGACACATGTCATCAGAATGCTCCATGGCCTTCTCATCACAATGCCCCAAGCCCTGGCCATCACAATGCTCCATTACCCCTGATATAACAATGCTCCATGACCCCTGCCATCACGATGTTCCATGGCCTTGTCATCACAAGGCTCCATGACCCTTCTCATCACAATGCTCCAAGAACACTGTAATCACAATGCTCTATGCCCCTTTTCATCTCAATGATCCATGAACCCTTTCATCACAATGCACTATGCCCATCATCATAATGCTTCATGCTATTGTCATAACAACGAAATCAGAATGTTCCATGACCTCTGTCATAACAATGTTCCAAACCCTTGTGATCACAATATTCCATAACACTTGTCATCACAATGCCCCAGGATGCTCGTCATCACAATTATCCATGGTCTTCTCATCACAATGCTCCATGACCTTCGTCATCAAAATGCTCAATACACTTGTCATCAACATGCTCCATGACACTTGTTGTCTGTATGCTCCTTGAACCCTGTCATGACAAGGCTCCATGCCTTTTTCATCACAATGATCCATGCCCTTTTCATCACAATGCTCCAAGTCCCATGTAATCACAATGGTCCATGCCATTGTCATCACAAAGCTCAATGACGCATGTCATCAGAATGCTCCTTGGTCTATTCTTCACAATGCTCCCTGCCCTTGTCTTCACAATGTTCCAAGACCCCTGTAATCACAATGCTCCATTCCCCTTTTCATCAGTATGCTCCATGAGACTTGTCATCACAAGGCTCCATGGTTTTGTCATCACAATGCTCCAGGACCTTGTCATCACAATGCTTCACGACCTTGTCATCAAAATTTTCAATGGCCTTTGTAATCATAATGCTCCAAACCCTAATCATCACAATGATCCATTATATTTGTCATCACAATCCTCCATTACATTTGGTATCACAAAGCTCCATGCCATTGTCATCGCCATGGACCATGACATGTCATCACAATGCTCCCTGACACCTGTCTTCACAATACTCTATGACCTTATCATCACAATGCTCCATGCCCTTGTCATCACAATGCACCATGCCCACTCTCATCACAATAATCTATGAAACTTGTCAGACCAATGCTCCATGCCACTGTCATCACAATTCTCCATGCCCTTGTCATCACAATGCTCCATGACCCCTGTCATCACAATGCTCCGTGACTCCATTCATCACAATGCTTCATAACGTTTGTCATCACAATGGTCCATGCCCGCGTCATCACAAGGCTCTGTGACCTTTGTAACCACAATGCTCCATGGGCTTTTCATCACAATTCTCTGAGAAACTTGTTATCACAATGCTCCATGTCTTTGTCAGAACAGTGCTCCATGAACATTGTCATCACAATGTGCCACGCGCATTTCATCACAACGTTCCAAACCTTGTCATTGCAATGCTCCATAAACCTTGTAATCACAGTGGTCCATGCACTTCTCATCAAAATGCTCTCTCACCAGAGATATCACAATGTTCCATTACTAGTCATCACAATACACCCTCATCCTTGTAATCACAATGTTCCATGACACTGTCATCACAATGCTACATCCCCTTATCATCACAATGTTCCATGACCCCTGCCATCACAATGTTCTATAACCCCTGCCATCAAAATGTTCCATTACACATTTTATCAAATTGCTGCATGACCCGGTCATCAAAATGGTCCCTGCCCTTCTCATCAAAATGCTCCATGACTTGTCATCACAAAACTCCAAGACCCTTGGCATCACAATGCTCCATGTCATTGTCATCACAATGCTCCATGAACCCTCTCATCACATTGCTCCATGCCCTTGTCATCACAAAGCTCCATGACACTTGTCATCACAATGCTCGATGCCCTTCTCATCACAATGCTCCATGCCCTTGTCATTACAGTCCTGCATGACCCATGTATCACAGTGTTCTGTGCCCTTGTCATCACAATGCTCCATGCCCACTCTCCTCACAATAATCCATGAAACTTTTCAGACCAAAGTTCCATACCCTTCTCATCACAATGCTCCATTACCCCTGTCATAACAATGCACCATGACACCAGCCATCACAATGATCCACGGCCTAGTCATCAAAAGGTTCCATGACAATTCTCATCACAATGCTCAAGACCCCTGATATCACAATGCTCCATGCCCTGGTCATCACAAAGCTCCATGACGCACGTCATCAGAATGTTCCATGGCCATCTCATCACAATGCTCCTTGCCTTTGTCATCACAATGCTCCAAGACCCTTGTCATCACAATGATCCATGCCGCTTTTCATCTCAATGCTCCATGAACCCTGTCATCACAATGCACCATGCCCATCATCATAATGCTTCAGGCTATTGCCATCACAATGAAATCAATATTCTGCATGACCTCTGTCATCATAATGCTCTAAACCCTTGTGATCACAATGTTGCATAACACGTATCATCACAACACCCCATGACGCTCATCATCACAATTATCCATGGTCTTCTCATCACAATGCTCCATGATCTTTGTCATAACAATGCTCAATACACTTGTCATCACAATGCTCCCTGACCCTTGTCGTCAGTATGCTCCTTGAACCCTGTCATGACAAGTTTCCATGCATTTTTCATCACAATGATCCATGACCATTTCATCACAATGCTCCAAGGTCCCTGTAATCGCAATGCTCCATGCCCTTGTCATCACAAAACTCCATGACGCATGTCATCAGAATGCTCCATGGCCTTCTCATCACAATTCTCTATGCCCTAGTCATAACAATGCTCCAAGACCCCTGTAATCACAATGCTCCATGCCCCTTTTCATCAGAATGCTCCATGAGACTTGCCATCACAAGTCTCCATGGTCTTCTCATCACAATGTTCTAGGACCTTGACATCACAGTGATCCATTCCCTTGTCATCACAATGCTCCATGACCCCTGTCATCACAATAATCCATGAACATTTTCAGCCCAATGCTCCACGACCTTCTCATCACAATGCTCCATTGCCAATATCATCACAATTCTCCATGACCACTGTCATCACAACACTCCATGACACCTGACAACACAATGATCCAGGACTCTTGTCATCACAATGCCCCATTCCCTTGTCGTCACAATGCTACATGACACCTGTCATCACAAATCTCCATGAACATTTTCAGCCCAGTGCTCCATGACCCTTGTCATCACAATGATCCATGCCCTTGTCATCCCAATGCTCCATGACCCCTGTATTCACAATGCTCCTTGACGCTTGTCATCACAGTGCTCCATGACACCTGTCATCACAATGCTCCATGCCTTTGTCAGCAAAATGCTACATGACCTTGTCATTACAATGCTCTATGCGCTTGTCATCACAATACTCCATTTCCATTGTCATCACAATGCTCCATGAACTTTGGGATCACATTGCTTCATGCCCTTGTCATCACAATGCTCCATGCTCCTTGAAATCAAAATGATCCATGACCTCTGTCATCACAATGCTCCAAACCCTTGTGATCACAATGTTCCATAACACTTGTCATCACAACGCTCCATGATGCCTGTCATCACAATACTCAATGCCCTTTTCATCACAATGCTCCATGACGTTTGTCACCACAATTCTCAATACACTTGTCATCACAATGCTCCATGACCTTTGTCACCACAATTCTCAATACACTTGTCATCACAATGCTCCCTGACACTTGTCATCAGAATGCTCCTTGAACACTGTCACGAAAAGGCTCCATGCCTTTTTCATCACAATGCCCCATGCCATTTTCTTCACAATGCTCCATGCCATTGTCATCAAAATACTCCACAAGCTTGTCATCAGAATGCTCCATGACCCTTGTCATCACAATTCTCCATGCACTTGTCAGCACAATGCTCCCTGACCCTTGTCATCACAATGCTCCAAGCCATTGTCATCACAATGCTCCATTACCTTTGTCATCAGAATCCTCCCTGACACTTGGCATCACAATGCTCCATACCATCCTCATCACAATGGGCCATTACATATGTGATCACAATGCTCACTGACACCTGTCTTCACAATACGGCATGACCTGGTCATCACAATGCTCCATGCCCTTGTCATCACAGTGTGCCATTCCAACTCTCATCGCAATACTCCATGAAAGTTATTAGACCAATGTTCCATGCCCTTGCCATCACAATGCTCCATGCCCTTGTTATCAGAATGCTCCATGACCCTGTCATCACAATGCTCCGTGACTCCAGTCATCACAATGCTTCATGACCTTTGTCATCACAATGGTCCATGCCCTCGTCATCAACAGTCTCTGTGACCTTTTTAACCACAATGCTCCATGAACTTTTCATCACAATGCTCTTTGACCCTTGTCATCACAATGCTCTATGCCTTTCTCAGCACAATGCTCCATGACCCTTGTCATCACAGTGCTCCATGCGCTTGACAGTACAATGCTCCATGACACATGTCATCACAATGCACAACGCCCTTGCCATCAAAATGCTCCATGCCTTTGGCATCACAAAGATCCATGACCCTTGGCATCACAATTCCCATGTCATTTTCATCACAGTGCTCCATGAACGCTCTCATCACATTGCTCCATGTCCTTGTCTTCACATAGCTCTATGACACATGTCATCATAATGCTCCAAACCCTAATCATCACAATGATCCATTATATTTGTCATCACAATCCTCCATTACATTTGGTATCACAAAGCTCCATGCCATTGTCATCGCCATGGACCATGACATATGTCATCACAATGCTCCCTGACACCTGTCTTCACAATACTCCATGACCTTATCATCACAATGCTCCATGCCCTTGTCATCACAATGCACCATGCCCACTCTCATCACAATAATCTATGAAACTTGTCAGACCAATGCTCCATGCCACTGTCATCACAATTCTCCATGCCCTTGTCATCACAATGCTCCATGACCCCTGTCATCACAATGCTCCGTGACTCCAGTCATCACAATGCTTCATAACGTTTGTCATCACAATGGTCCATGCCCGCGTCATCACAAGGCTCTGTGACCTTTGTAACCACAATGCTCCATGAACTTTTCATCACAATTCTCTGAGAAACTTGTCATCACAATGCTCCATGTCTTTGTCAGAACAGTGCTCCATGAACATTGTCATCACATTGTGCCACGCGCATTTCATCACAACGTTCCAAACCTTGTCATTGCAATTCTCCATAAACCTTGTAATCACAATGGTCCATGCACTTCTCATCAAAATGCTCTCTCATCAGAGATATCACAATGTTCCATCACTAGTCATCACAATACACCCTCATCCTTGTAATCACAATGTTCCATGACACTGTCATCACAATGCTACATCCCCTTATCATCACAATGTTCCATGACCCCTGCCATCACAATGTTCCATAAGCCCTGTCATCAAAATGCTCCATGACCCTTTCCATCCCAAAGCTCCAAGACCCCTGCCATCACAATGTTCTATAACCCCTGCCATCAAAATGTTCCATTACACATTTTATCAAATTGCTGCATGACCCGGTCATCAAATGGTCCCTGCCCTTCTCATCAAAATGCTCCATGACTTGTCATCACAAAGCTCCATGACCCTTGTCATCACAATGCTCCATGTCATTGTCATCACAGTGCTCCATGAACCCTCTCATCACATTGCTCCATGCCCTTGTCATCACAAAGCTCCATGACAATTGTCATTACAGTCCTGCATGACCCATGTATCACAGTGTTCCGTGCCCTTGTCATCACAATGCTCCATGCCCACTCTCATCACAATAATCCATGAAACATTTCAGACCAAAGTTCCATACCCTTCTCATCACAATGCTCCATTACCCCTGTCATAACAATGCACCATGACACCTGCCATCACAATGATCCACGGCCTAGTCATCAAAAGGTTCCATGATAATTCTTATCACAATGCTCAAGACCCCTGATATCACAATGCTCTATGCCCTGGTCATCACAAAGCTCCATGACGCACGTCATCAGAATGTTCCATGGCCTTCTCATCACAATGCTCCTTGCCATTGTCATCACAATGCTCCTTGCCCTTGTCATCACTATGCTCCAAGACCCTTGTCATCACAATGCTCCATGCCCTTGTCATCCCAATGCTCCATGACCCCTGTATTCACAATGCTCCTTGACGCTTGTCATCACAGTGCTCCATGACACATGTCATCACAATGCTCCATGCCTTTGTCAGTAAAATGTTACATGACCTTGTCATTACAATGCTATATGCACTTGTCATCACAATACTCCATTTCCAAAGTCATCAAAATCCTCCATGAACTTTGGGATCACATTGCTTCATGCCCTTCTCATCACAATGCTCCATGCTCCTTGAAATCAAAATGATCCATGAACTCTGTCATCACAATGCTCCAAACCCTTGTGATCACAATGTTCCATAACACTTGTCATCACAACGCTCCATGATGCCTGTCATCACAATACTCCATGCCCTTTTCATCACAATGCTCCATGACCTTTGTCACCACAATTCTCAATACACTTGTCATCACAATGCTCCATGACTTTTGTCACCACAATTCTCAATACACTTGTCATCACAATGCTCCCTGACACTTGTCATCAGAATTCTCCTTGAACACTGTCACGAAAAGGCTCCATGGCTTTTTCATCACAATGCCCCATGCCATTTTCTTCACAATGCTCCATGCCATTGTCATCAGAATACTCCACAAGCTTGTCATCAGAATGCTCCCTGACCCTTGTCATCACAATGCTCCAAGCCATTGTCATCACAATGCTCCATTACCTTTGTCATCAGAATCCTCCCTGACACTTGGCATCACAATGCTCCATGCCATCCTCATCACAATGGGCCATTACATATGTGATCACAATGCTCCCTGACACCTGTCTTCACAATACGGCATGACCTGGTCATCACAATGCTCCATGCCCTTGTCATCACAGTGTGCCATTCCAACTCTCATCCCAATACTCCATGAAAGTTATTAGACCAATGTTCCATGCCCTTGCCATCACAATGCTCCATGCCATTGTTATCACAATGCTCCATGATCCTGTCATCACAATGCTCCGTGACTCCAGTCATCACAATGCTTCATGACCTTTGTCATCACAATGGTCCATGCCCTCGTCATCAACAGTCTCTGTGACCTTTTTAACCACAATGCTCCATGAACTTTTCATCACAATGCTCTTTGACCCTTGTCATCACAATGCTCTATGCCTTTCTCAGCACAATGCTCCATGACCCTTGTCATCACAATGCTCCATGCGCTTGGCAGTACAATGCTCCATGACACATGTCATCACAATGCACAACGCCCTTGCCATCAAAATGCTCCATGATCTTTGTCATCACAAATATCCATGACCCTTGGCATCACAATGCTCAATGTCATTGTCATCACAGTGCTCCATGCCCTTGTCTTCACATAGCTACATGACACATGTCATCAGAATGCTCCATGGCCTTCTCATCACAATGCTCCAAGCCCTTGCCATCACAATGCTCCATTAACCCTGTCATAACAATGCTCCATGAGCCCTGCCATCACAATGTTCCATGGCCTTGTCATCACAAGGCTCCATGACCCTTCTCATCACAATGCTCCAAGAACACTGTAATCACAATGCTCTATGCCCCTTTTCATCTCAATGATCCATGAACCCTGTCATCACAATGCACTATGCCCATCATCATAATGCTTCATGCTATTGTCATAACAACGAAATCAGAATGTTCCATGACCTCTGTCATAACAATGTTCCAAACCCTTGTGATCACAATATTCCATAACACTTGTCATCACAATGCCCCAGGATGCTCGTCATCACAATTATCCATGGTCTTCTCATCACAATGCTCCATGACCTTCGTCATCAAAATGCTCAATACATTTGTCATCAACATGCTCCCTGACACTTGTTGTCTGTATGCTCCTTGAACCCTGTCATGACAAGGCTCCATGCCTTTTTCATCACAATGATCCATGCCCTTTTCATCACAATGCTCCAAGTCCCATGTAATCACAATGGTCCATGCCATTGTCATCACAAAGCTCAATGAGGCATGCCATCAAAATGCTCCTTGGTCTATTCTTCACAATGCTCCCTGCCCTTATCTTCACAATGTTCCAAGACCCCTGTAATCACAATGCTCCATTCCCCTTTTAATCAGTATGCTCCATGAGACTTGTCATCACAAGGCTCAATGGTTTTGTCATCACAATGCTCCAAGAACACTGTAATCACAATGCTCTATGCCCCTTTTCATCTCAATGATCCATGAACCCTTTCATCACAATGCACTATGCCCATCATCATAATGCTTCATGCTATTGTCATAACAACGAAATCAGAATGTTCCATGACCTCTGTCATAACAATGTTCCAAACCCTTGTGATCACAATATTCCATAACACTTGTCATCACAATGCCCCAGGATGCTCGTCATCACAATTATCCATGGTCTTCTCATCACAATGCTCCATGACCTTCGTCATCAAAATGCTCAATACACTTGTCATCAACATGCTCCCTGACACTTGTTGTCTGTATGCTCCTTGAACCCTGTCATGACAAGGCTCCATGCCTTTTTCATCACAATGATCCATGCCCTTTTCATCACAATGCTCCAAGTCCCATGTAATCACAATGGTCCATGCCATTGTCATCACAAAGCTCAATGACGCATGTCATCAGAATGCTCCTTGGTCTATTCTTCACAATGCTCCCTGCCCTTGTCTTCACAATGTTCCAAGACCCCTGTAATCACAATGCTCCATTCCCCTTTTCATCAGTATGCTCCATGAGACTTGTCATCACAAGGCTCCATGGTTTTGTCATCACAATGCTCCAGGACCTTGTCATCACAATGCTTCACGACCTTGTCATCAAAATTTTCAATGGCCTTTGTAATCATAATGCTCCAAACCCTAATCATCACAATGCTCCATTATATTTGTCATCACAATCCTCCATTACATTTGGTATCACAAAGCTCCATGCCATTGTCATCGCCATGGACCATGACATATGTCATCACAATGCTCCCTGACACCTGTCTTCACAATACTCCATGACCTTATCATCACAATGCTCCATGCCCTTGTCATCACAATGCACCATGCCCACTCTCATCACAATAATCTATGAAACTTGTCAGACCAATGCTCCATGCCACTGTCATCACAATTCTCCATGCCCTTGTCATCACAATGCTCCATGACCCCTGTCATCACAATGCTCCGTGCCTCCAGTCATCACAATGCTTCATAACGTTTGTCATCACAATGGTCCATGCCCGCGTCATCACAAGGCTCTGTGACCTTTGTAACCACAATGCTCCATGAATTTTTCATCACAATTCTCTGAGAAACTTGTCATCACAATGCTAAATGTCTTTGTCAGAGCAGTGCTCCATGAACATTGTCATCACAATGTGCCACGCGCATTTCATCACAACGTTCCAAACTTTGTCATTGCAATGCTCCATAAACCTTGTAATCACAATGGTCCATGCACTTCTCATCAAAATGCTCTCTCACCAGAGATATCACAATGTTCCATCACTAGTCATCACAATACACCCTCATCCTTGTAATCACAATGTTCCATGACACTGTCATCACAATGCTACATCCCCTTATCATCACATTGTTCCATGACCCCTGCCATCACAATGTTCCATAAGCCCTGTCATCAAAATGCTCCATGACCCTTTCCATCCCAAAGCTCCAAGACCCCTGCCATCACAATGATCTATAACCCCTGCCATGAAAATGTTCCATTACACTTTTTATCAAATTGCTGCATGACCCGGTCATCAAAATGCTCCCTGCCCTTCTCATCAAAATGCTCCATGACTTGTCATCACAAAGCTCCAAGACCCTTGGCATCACAATGCTCCATGTCATTGTCATCACAATGCTCCATGAACCCTCTCATCACATTGCTCCATGCCCTTGTAATCACAAAGCTCCATGACACTTGTCATCACAATGCTCGATGCCCTTCTCATCACAATGCTCCATGCCCTTGTCATTACAGTCCTGCATGACCCATGTATCACAGTGTTCTGTGCCCTTGTCATCACAATGCTCCATGCCCACTCTCATCACAATAATCCATGAAACTTTTCAGACCAAAGTTCCATACCCTTCTCATCACAATGCTCCATTACCCCTGTCATAACAATGCACCATGACACCTGCCATCACAATGATCCACGGCCTAGTCATCAAAAGGTTCCATAATAATTCTCATCACAATGCTCAAGACCCCTGATATAACAATGCTCCATGCCCTGGTCATCACAATGCTCCAAGACCCTTGTCATCACAATGCTCCATGCCCCTTTTCATCTCAATGCTCCATGAACCCTGTCATCACAATGCACCATGCCCATCATCATAATGCTTCAGGCTATTGTCATCACAATGAAATCAATATTCTGCATGACCTCTGTCATCATAATGCTCCAAACCCTTGTGATCACAATGTTGCATAACACATATCATCACAACACCCCATGACGCTCATCATCACAATTATCCATGGTCTTCTCATCACAATGCTCCATGATCTTTGTCATCACAATGCTCAATACACTTGTCATCACAATGCTCCCTGACCCTTGTCGTCAGTATGCTCCTTGAACCCTGTCATGACAAGTTTCCATGCATTTTTCGTCACAATGATCCATGACCATTTCATCACAATGCTCCAAGGTCCCTGTAATCACAATGCTCCATGCCCTTGTCATCACAAACCTCCATGATGCATGTCATCAGAATGCTCCATGGCCTTCTCATCACAATTCATTATGCCCTACTCATAACAATGCTCCAAGACCCCTGTAATCACAATGCTCCATGCCCCTTTTCATCAGAATGCTCCATGAGACTTGCCATCACAAGTCTCCATGGTCTTCTCATCACAATGTTCCAGGACCTTGACATCACCATGATCCATTCCCTTGTCATCACAATGCTCCATGACCCCTGTCATCACAATAATCCATGAACATTTTCAGCCCAATGCTCCACGACCTTCTCATCACAATGCTCCATTGCCAATATCATCACAATGCTCCATGACCACTGTCATCACAACACTCCATGACACCTGACAACACAATGATCCAGGACTCTTGTCATCACAATGCTCCATTCCCTTGTCGTCACAATGCTACATGACACCTGTCATCACAACTCTCCATGAACATTTTCAGCCCAGTGCTCCATGACCCTTGTCATCAAAATGATCCATGCCCTTGTCATCCCAATGCTCCATGACCCCTGTATTCACAATGCTCCTTGACGCTTGTCATCACAGTGGTCCATGACACCTGTCATCACAATGCTCCATGCCTTTGTCAGCAAAATGATACATGACCTTGTCATTATAATTCTCTATGCGCTTGTCATCACAATACTCCATTTCCATTGTCATCACAATCCTCCATGAACTTTGGGATCACATTGCTTCATGCCCTTGTCATCACAATGCTCCATGCTCCTTGAAATCAAAATGATCCATTGCCTCTGTCATCACAATGCTCCAAACCCTTGTGATCACAGTGTTCCATAACACTTATCATCACAACGCTCCATGATGCCTGTCATCACAATACTCCATGCTCTTTTCATCGCAATGCTCTGTGACCATTGTCACCACAATTCTCAATACACTTGTCATCACAATGCTCCCTGACACTTGTCATCAGAATGCTCCTTGAACCCTGTCACGAAAAGGCTCCATGCCTTTTTCATCACAACGATCCATGCCCTTTTCATCACAATGCTCCAAGTCCTATGTAATCACAGTGGTCCATGCCATTGTCATCACAAAGCTCAATGACGCATGCCATCAGAATGCTCCTTGGTCTTCTCCTCACAATGCTCCATGCCCTTGTCTTCACAATGTTTCAAGACCCCTGTAATCACAATGCTCCATTCCCCTTTTAATCAGTATGCTCCATGAGACTTGTCATCACAAGGCTCCATGGTTTTGTCATCACAGTGCTCCAGGACCTTGTCATCACAATGCTTCACTATCTTGTCATCAAAATTTTCAATGGCCCTTGTCATCATAATGCTCCAAACCCTAATCATCACAATGCTCCATTATATTTGTCATCACAATCCTCCATTACATATGGTATCACAAAGCTCCATGCCATTGTCATCACCATGGACCATGAAATATGTCATCACAATGCTCCCTGACACCTGTCTTCACAATACTCCATGACCTTATCATCACAATGCTCCATGCCCACTCTCATCACAAAAATCTATGAAACTTGTCAGACCAATGCTCCATGCCACTGTCATCACAATGCTCCATGCCCTTGTCATCACAATTCTCCATCACACCTGTCATCACAATGCTCCGTGACTCCAGTCATCACAATGCTTCATAACGTTTGTCATCACAATGATCCATGCCCGCGTCATCACAAGGCTCTGTGACCTTTGTAACCAAAATGCTCCATGAACTTTTCATCACAATTCTCTGAGAAACTTGTCATCACAATGCTCCATGTCTTTGTCAGAACAATGCTCCATGACCATTGTCATCACAATGTGCCACGCGCATTTCATCACAACGTTCCAAACCTTGTCATTGCAATGCTCCATAAACCTTGTAATCACAATGGTCCATGCACTTCTCATCAAAATGCTCTCTCACCAGAGATATCACAATGTTCCATCACTAGTCATCACAATACACCCTCATCCATGTAATCACATTGTTCCATGACACTGTCATCACAATGCTACATCCCCTTATCATCACAATGTTCCATGACCCCTGCCATCACAATGTTCCATAAGCCCTGTCATCAAAATGCTCCATGACACTTTCCATCCCAAAGCTGCAAGACCCCTGCCATCACAATGTTCTGTAACCCCTGCCATCAAAATGTTCCATTACACTTTTTATCAAATTGCTGCATGACCCGGTCATCAAAAAGGTCCCTGCCCTTCTCATCAAAATGCTCCATGACTTGTCATCACAAAGCTCCATGACCCTTGTCATCACAATGCTCCATGTCATTGTCATCACAGTGCTCCATGCCCTTGTCATTACAGTCCTGCATGACCCATGTATCACAGTGTTCCGTGCCCTTGTCATCACAATGCTCCATGCCCACTCTCCTCACAATAATCCATGAAACTTTTCAGACCAAAGTTCCATACCCTTCTCATCACAATGCTCCATTACCCCTGTCATAACAATGCACCATGACACCAGCCATCACAATGATCCACGGCCTAGTCATCAAAAGGTTCCATGACAATTCTCATCACAATGCTCAAGACCCCTGATATCACAATGCTCCATGCCCTGGTCATCACAAAGCTCCATGACGCACGTCATCAGAATGTTCCATGGCCATCTCATCACAATGCTCCTTGCCTTTGTCATCACAATGCTCCAAGACCCTTGTCATCACAATGATCCATGCCGCTTTTCATCTCAATGCTCCATGAACCCTGTCATCACAATGCACCATGCCCATCATCATAATGCTTCAGGCTATTGCCATCACAATGAAATCAATATTCTGCATGACCTCTGTCATCATAATGCTCTAAACCCTTGTGATCACAATGTTGCATAACACGTATCATCACAACACCCCATGACGCTCATCATCACAATTATCCATGGTCTTCTCATCACAATGCTCCATGATCTTTGTCATAACAATGCTCAATACACTTGTCATCACAATGCTCCCTGACCCTTGTCGTCAGTATGCTCCTTGAACCCTGTCATGACAAGTTTCCATGCATTTTTCATCACAATGATCCATGACCATTTCATCACAATGCTCCAAGGTCCCTGTAATCACAATGCTCCATGCCCTTGTCATCACAAAACTCCATGACGCATGTCATCAGAATGCTCCATGGCCTTCTCATCACAATTCTCTATGCCCTAGTCATAACAATGCTCCAAGACCCCTGTAATCACAATGCTCCATGCCCCTTTTCATCAGAATGCTCCATGAGACTTGCCATCACAAGTCTCCATGGTCTTCTCATCACAATGTTCTAGGACCTTGACATCACAGTGATCCATTCCCTTGTCATCACAATGCTCCATGACCCCTGTCATCACAATAATCCATGAACATTTTCAGCCCAATGCTCCACGACCTTCTCATCACAATGCTCCATTGCCAATATCATCACAATTCTCCATGACCACTGTCATCACAACACTCCATGACACCTGACAACACAATGATCCAGGACTCTTGTCATCACAATGCCCCATTCCCTTGTCGTCACAATGCTACATGACACCTGTCATCACAAATCTCCATGAACATTTTCAGCCCAGTGCTCCATGACCCTTGTCATCACAATGATCCATGCCCTTGTCATCCCAATGCTCCATGACCCCTGTATTCACAATGCTCCTTGACGCTTGTCATCACAGTGCTCCATGACACCTGTCATCACAATGCTCCATGCCTTTGTCAGCAAAATGCTACATGACCTTGTCATTACAATGCTCTATGCGCTTGTCATCACAATACTCCATTTCCATTGTCATCACAATGCTCCATGAACTTTGGGATCACATTGCTTCATGCCCTTGTCATCACAATGCTCCATGCTCCTTGAAATCAAAATGATCCATGACCTCTGTCATCACAATGCTCCAAACCCTTGTGATCACAATGTTCCATAACACTTGTCATCACAACGCTCCATGATGCCTGTCATCACAATACTCAATGCCCTTTTCATCACAATGCTCCATGACGTTTGTCACCACAATTCTCAATACACTTGTCATCACAATGCTCCATGACCTTTGTCACCACAATTCTCAATACACTTGTCATCACAATGCTCCCTGACACTTGTCATCAGAATGCTCCTTGAACACTGTCACGAAAAGGCTCCATGCCTTTTTCATCACAATGCCCCATGCCATTTTCTTCACAATGCTCCATGCCATTGTCATCAAAATACTCCACAAGCTTGTCATCAGAATGCTCCATGACCCTTGTCATCACAATTCTCCATGCACTTGTCATCACAATGCTCCATGACCTTTGTCACCACTATTCTCAATACACTTGTCATCACAATGCTCCCTGACACTTGTCATCAGAATGATCCTTGAACCCTGTCATGAAATGGCTCCATGCCTTTTTCATCACAATGCCCTATGCCATTTTCATCACAATGCTCCATGCCATTGTCATCAAAATACTCCACAAGCTTGTCATCAGAATGCTCCATGACCCTTGTCATCACAATTCTCCATGCACTTGTCAGCACAATGCTCCCTGACCCTTGTCATCACAATGCTCCAAGCCATTGTCATCACAATGCTCCATTACCTTTGTCATCAGAATCCTCCCTGACACTTGGCATCACAATGCTCCATGCCATCCTCATCACAATGGGCCATTACATATGTGATCACGATGCTCCCTGACACCTGTTTTCACAATACGGCATGACCTGTTCATCACAATTCTCCCTGCCCTTGTCATCACAGTGTGCCATTCCAATTCTCATCGCAATACTCCATGAAAGTTGTTAGACCAATGTTCCATGTCCTTGTCATCACAATGCTCCATACATTTGTTATCACAATGCTCCATGACCCCTGTCATCACAATGCTCCGTGACTCCAGTCATCACAATGCCTCATGACCTTTGTCATCACAATGGTCCATGCCCTCGTCATCAACAGTCTCTGTGACCTTTTTAAGCACAATGCTCCATGAACTTTTCATCACAATGCTCTTTGACCCTTGTCATTACAATGCACCATGCGCTTGTCATCACAGTGCTCCACAACATTGTCATCACAATGCTCCATAAAATTTGTCATCACAATGCTCCATGCACTTCTCATCAAAATGCTCTCTCACCACTGATATCACAATGCTACATCACTATTTGTCACAATACTCCCTCACCCCTGTCATCACAATGTTCCATGACTCCTGTCATCACAATGCTACATGCACTTATCATCACAATGTTCGATGACCCCTGAAATCACAATGTTCCATAACACCTGTCATCAAAATGTTCCATGACACTTTTCATCAAATTGCTCCATGACACTGTCATCTGAATGCTCCCTGCCCTTCTCATCACAATGCACAACGCCCTTGCCATCAAAATGCTCCATGACCTTTGTCATCACAAAGATCCATGACACATGGCATCACAATGCTCCATGTCATTGTCATCACAATGGTCCATGAACGCTCTCATAACATTGCTCCATGCCCTTGTCTTCACATAGCTCCATGACACATGTCATCAGAATGCTCCATGGCCTTCTCATCACAATGCCCCAAGCCCTGGCCATCACAATGCTCCATTACCCCTGATATAACAATGCTCCATGACCCCTGCCATCACGATGTTCCATGGCCTTGTCATCACAAGGCTCCATGACCCTTCTCATCACAATGCTCCAAGAACACTGTAATCACAATGCTCTATGCCCCTTTTCATCTCAATGATCCATGAACCCTTTCATCACAATGCACTATGCCCATCATCATAATGCTTCATGCTATTGTCATAACAACGAAATCAGAATGTTCCATGACCTCTGTCATAACAATGTTCCAAACCCTTGTGATCACAATATTCCATAACACTTGTCATCACAATGCCCCAGGATGCTCGTCATCACAATTATCCATGGTCTTCTCATCACAATGCTCCATGACCTTCGTCATCAAAATGCTCAATACACTTGTCATCAACATGCTCCCTGACACTTGTTGTCTGTATGCTCCTTGAACCCTGTCATGACAAGGCTCCATGCCTTTTTCATCACAATGATCCATGCCCTTTTCATCACAATGCTCCAAGTCCCATGTAATCACAATGGTCCATGCCATTGTCATCACAAAGCTCAATGACGCATGTCATCAGAATGCTCCTTGGTCTATTCTTCACAATGCTCCCTGCCCTTGTCTTCACAATGTTCCAAGACCCCTGTAATCACAATGCTCCATTCCCCTTTTCATCAGTATGCTCCATGAGACTTGTCATCACAAGGCTCCATGGTTTTGTCATCACAATGCTCCAGGACCTTGTCATCACAATGCTTCACGACCTTGTCATCAAAATTTTCAATGGCCTTTGTAATCATAATGCTCCAAACCCTAATCATCACAATGATCCATTATATTTGTCATCACAATCCTCCATTACATTTGGTATCACAAAGCTCCATGCCATTGTCATCGCCATGGACCATGACATGTCATCACAATGCTCCCTGACACCTCTCTTCACAATACTGCATGCCCTTGTCATCACAATGCGCCATTCCAAATTTCATCACAATAATCCATGAAAATTATTAGACCAATGCTCCATGCCCTTGTCATCACAATGCTCCATGCCCTTGTTATCACAATGTTCAAAGACCACTGTAATCAGAATGCTCCATGCCCCTTTTCATCAGTATGCTCCATGAGATTTGTCATCACAAGGCTCCATGGTTTTCTCATCACAATGCTCCAGGACCTTGTCATCACAATGCTTCAAAACATTGTCATGAAAATTCTCAATGGCCCTTGTCATCATAATGCTCCAACCCCTAGTCATCACAATGCTCCATGATATTTGTCATCACAATCCTCCCTTACTTTTGGCATCACAATGCTCCATTCCATTGTCATCGCAATGGACCATGATATATGTCATCACAATGCCCTGACACCTCTCTTCACAATACTCCATGCCCTTATCATCACAATGCTCCATGCCCTTGTCATCACAATGCACCATGTCCACTGTCATCACAATAATCTATGAAAATTCTCAGACCAAATCTCCATGACCCTGTCATCACAATTCTCCATGCCCTTGTCATCACAATGCTCCATGTCCCCTGTCCTCACAATGCTCGGTGACTCCAGTCATCACAATGCTTCATAAAGTTTGTCATCACAGCGGGCCATTCCCACTTCATCACAAGGCTCTGTTACCTTTGTAACCACAATGCTCCATGAAGTTTTCATCACAATGCTCCATGACCCTTGTCATCACAATGCTCCATGCCTTTGTCAGAACAATTATCGATGACCCTTGTCATCACAATGTGCCATGTGCTTTTCATCACAATGATCCACAACCTTGTCATCACTATGCTCCATAAACCTTCTAATCACAATTCTCCATGCACTTTTCCTCCAAATGCTCTCTCACATGAGATATCACAATGTTCCATCACTAGTCATCACAATCCTCCCTCACCCCAGTTATCACAATGTATCATGACCCCTGTCATCACAATGCTACATCCCCTTATCAACACAATATTCCATGACACCTGACATCACAATGTTCCATAACCCCTGTTATCAAAATGTTCCATGACCATTTTCATCCCAAAGCTCCATGACCCCTGGCCTCACAATGTTCAATAACACCTGTTATCAAAATATTCCATTACAATTTTCATCAAATTGCTGCATGAACCTGTCATCAAAATGCTCCCTGCCCTTCTAATCACAATGCACCACACCCTTGTCATCAAAATGCTCCATGACATTTGTCATCCCAAAGCTCCATGACACTTGGCATCACAATGCTCCATGTCATTTTCATCACAATGCTCCATGAACCCAGTCATCACATTGCTCCATGCCCTTGTCATCACAAAGCTCCTTGACACTTGTCATCACACTGCTCGATGCACTTCTCATCACAATGCGCCATGCCCCTGTCATTAGAATCCTCCATGACCCATGTATCACAGTGTTCCGTGCCCTTGTTATCACAATGCTCCATGCCCCATATCATCACAATAATCCATGAAACATTTCAGACCAATGCTCAATGCCCTTCTCATCACAATGCTCCATTACCTCTGTCATAACAATGTTCCATGACCCCTGCCATCACAATGTTCCACGGCCTTGTCATCACACGGCTCCATGACCCTTGTCATCAAAATAGCCCAAGACCCTTGTAATCACAATGCTCCATGCCCTAGTCATAACAAACCTCGATGACGCATGTCATCAGAAAGTTCCATGGCCTTCTCCTCAAAATGCTCCATGCCCATGCCATCACAATGCTCGAAGACCCCAGTAATCACAATGCTCCATGCCCCTTTTCATCAGAATGCTCCATGAGACTTGTCATCACAAGTCTCCATGGTCACCTCATAACAATGTTCCAGGACATTGTCATCACCATGCTCCAATCCCTTGTCATCACAATGCTCCATGACCCCTGTCATCACAATACTCCATGAAAATTTTCAGCACAATGCTCCATGAAATTCTCAACACAATGCTCCATGACCAATATCATCACAATGCTCCAAGACCACTGTCATCACAACACTCCATCACACCAGACAACACAATGATCCAGGACTCTTGTCATCACAATGCTCCAAGATCGCTGTAATCACAATGCTCCATGACCCCTGTCATCACAACACTTCATGAACATTTTCAGCCCAATGGTCCATGACACTTGTCATCACAATGATCTACTCCCTTCTCATCCCAATGCTCCATGACCCCTGTATTCACAATGCTCTATGACGCTTGTCATCACAGTGCTCCATGACACCTGTCATCACAATGCTCCATGCCTTTGTCAGCAAAATGCTACATGACCTTGTCATTACAATGCTCTATGTGCTTATCATCACAATACTCCATTACCATTGTCATTACAATCCTCCATGAACATTTGGATCACATTGCTTCATGCCCTTGTCATCACAATGCTCTATGCTCCTTGAAATGAAAATGAACCATGACCTCTGTCATCACAATGCTCCAAACCCTTGTGATCACAATGTTCCATAACACTTGTCATCACTATGATCCATGATGTCTGTCATCACAATACTCCATGCCCTTTTCATCACAGTGCTCCATGAAATTTGTCATCACAATTCTCAATACACTTGTCATCACAATGCTCCCTGACACTTGTCATCAGAATGCTCCTTGAACCCTGTCACGAAAAAGCTCCATGCTTTTTTCATCACAATACCCCATGCCGTTTTCCTCCTAATGCTCCATGCCATTGTCATCAAAATACTCCACAAGCTTGTCATCAGAATGCTCCTTGACCCTTGTCATCACAATTCTCCATGCACTTGTCAGCACAATGCTCCCTGACCCTTGTCCTCACAATGCTCCAAGCCATGGTCATCACAATGCTCCATTACTTTTGTCATCAGAATCCTCCATGACACTTGGCATCACAATGCTCCATGCCATCGTCATCACAGTGGGCCATTACATATGTCATCACAATGCTCCCTGACACCTCTCTTGACAATACTGCATGACCTGGTCATCACAATGCTCCATGCCCTTGTCATCACAATGTGCCATTCCAACTGTCATCACAATAATCCATGAACCTTATTAGACCAATGCTCCATGCCCTTGTCATCACAATGCTCCATGACCTTGTTATCACAATGTTCCAAGACCCCTGTAATCAGAATGCTCCATGCCCCTTTTCATCAGTATGCTCCATGAGACTTTTCATCACAAGGCTCCAAGGTTTTCTCATCATAATGCTCCAGGAACTTGTCATCACAATGCTTCACAACATTGTCATGAAAATTCTCAATGGCCCTTGTCATTATAATGCTCCAAGCGCTAGTCATCACAAAGTTCCATGATATCTGTCATCACAATCCTCCCTTACATTTGGCATCACAATGCTCCATGCCATTGTCATCGCAATGGACCATGACATATGGCATCACAATGCCCCCTGATGCCCGTCTTCACAATACTCCATGCCCTTGTCATCACAATGCTCCATGCTCCTTGAAATCAAAATGATCCATGACGTTTGTCTTCACAAATCTCCAAACCCTTGTGATCACAATGTTCCATAACACTTGTCATCACAATGCTCCATGATGCCTGCCATCACAATACTCCATGCCCTTTTCATCACAAAGCTCCATGACCTTTATCATCACAATTCTCAATACACTTTTCATCACAATGCTCCCTGACTCTTGTCGTCAGAATGCTCCTTGAACCATGTCACGAAAAGGCTCCATGCTTTTTAATCACAAAGACCCATGCCGTTTTCATCCCAATGCTCCATGCCATTGTCATCAAAATACTCTACAAGCTTGTCATCAGAATGCTCCATGACACTTGTCATCACAATTCTCCATGCACTTGTCAGCACAATGCTCCCTGACTCTTGTCATCACAATGCTCCAAGCCATTGTCATCACAATGCTCCATTACCTTTGTCATCAGAATCCTCCATGACACTTAGCAACACAATGCTCCAAGCCATTGTCATCACAATGGGCCATTACATATGTCATCACAATGCTACCTGACACCTCTCTTCACAATACTGCATGCCCTTGTCATCACAATGCGCCATTCCAAATTTCATCACAATAATCCATGAAAATTATTAGACCAATGCTCCATGCCCTTGTCATCACAATGCTCCATGCCCTTGTTATCACAATGTTCAAAGACCACTGTAATCAGAATGCTCCATGCCCCTTTTCATCAGTATGCTCCATGAGATTTGTCATCACAAGGCTCCATGGTTTTCTCATCACAATGCTCCAGGACCTTGTCATCACAATGCTTCAAAACATTGTCATGAAAATTCTCAATGGCCCTTGTCATCATAATGCTCCAACCCCTAGTCATCACAATGCTCCATGATATTTGTCATCACAATCCTCCCTTACTTTTGGCATCACAATGCTCCATTCCATTGTCATCGCAATGGACCATGATATATGTCATCACAATGCCCTGACACCTCTCTTCACAATACTCCATGCCCTTATCATCACAATGCTCCATGCCCTTGTCATCACAATGCACCATGTCCACTGTCATCACAATAATCTATGAAAATTCTCAGACCAAATCTCCATGACCCTGTCATCACAATTCTCCATGCCCTTGTCATCACAATGCTCCATGTCCCCTGTCCTCACAATGCTCGGTGACTCCAGTCATCACAATGCTTCATAAAGTTTGTCATCACAGCGGGCCATTCCCACTTCATCACAAGGCTCTGTTACCTTTGTAACCACAATGCTCCATGAAGTTTTCATCACAATGCTCCATGACCCTTGTCATCACAATGCTCCATGCCTTTGTCAGAACAATTCTCGATGACCCTTGTCATCACAATGTGCCATGTGCTTTTCATCACAATGATCCACAACCTTGTCATCACTATGCTCCATAAACCTTCTAATCACAATTCTCCATGCACTTTTCCTCCAAATGCTCTCTCACATGAGATATCACAATGTTCCATCACTAGTCATCACAATCCTCCCTCACCCCAGTTATCACAATGTATCATGACCCCTGTCATCACAATGCTACATCCCCTTATCAACACAATATTCCATGACACCTGACATCACAATGTTCCATAACCCCTGTTATCAAAATGTTCCATGACCATTTTCATCCCAAAGCTCCATGACCCCTGGCCTCACAATGTTCAATAACACCTGTTATCAAAATATTCCATTACAATTTTCATCAAATTGCTGCATGAACCTGTCATCAAAATGCTCCCTGCCCTTCTAATCACAATGCACCACACCCTTGTCATCAAAATGCTCCATGACATTTGTCATCCCAAAGCTCCATGACACTTGGCATCACAATGCTCCATGTCATTTTCATCACAATGCTCCATGAACCCAGTCATCACATTGCTCCATGCCCTTGTCATCACAAAGCTCCTTGACACTTGTCATCACACTGCTCGATGCACTTCTCATCACAATGCGCCATGCCCCTGTCATTAGAATCCTCCATGACCCATGTATCACAGTGTTCCGTGCCCTTGTTATCACAATGCTCCATGCCCCATATCATCACAATAATCCATGAAACATTTCAGACCAATGCTCAATGCCCTTCTCATCACAATGCTCCATTACCTCTGTCATAACAATGTTCCATGACCCCTGCCATCACAATGTTCCACGGCCTTGTCATCACACGGCTCCATGACCCTTGTCATCAAAATAGCCCAAGACCCTTGTAATCACAATGCTCCATGCCCTAGTCATAACAAACCTCGATGACGCATGTCATCAGAAAGTTCCATGGCCTTCTCCTCAAAATGCTCCATGCCCATGCCATCACAATGCTCGAAGACCCCAGTAATCACAATGCTCCATGCCCCTTTTCATCAGAATGCTCCATGAGACTTGTCATCACAAGTCTCCATGGTCACCTCATAACAATGTTCCAGGACATTGTCATCACCATGCTCCAATCCCTTGTCATCACAATGCTCCATGACCCCTGTCATCACAATACTGCATGAAAATTTTCAGCACAATGCTCCATGAAATTCTCAACACAATGCTCCATGACCAATATCATCACAATGCTCCAAGACCACTGTCATCACAACACTCCATCACACCAGACAACACAATGATCCAGGACTCTTGTCATCACAATGCTCCAAGATCGCTGTAATCACAATGCTCCATGACCCCTGTCATCACAACACTTCATGAACATTTTCAGCCCAATGGTCCATGACACTTGTCATCACAATGATCTACTCCCTTCTCATCCCAATGCTCCATGACCCCTGTATTCACAATGCTCTATGACGCTTGTCATCACAGTGCTCCATGACACCTGTCATCACAATGCTCCATGCCTTTGTCAGCAAAATGCTACATGACCTTGTCATTACAATGCTCTATGTGCTTATCATCACAATACTCCATTACCATTGTCATTACAATCCTCCATGAACATTTGGATCACATTGCTTCATGCCCTTGTCATCACAATGCTCTATGCTCCTTGAAATGAAAATGAACCATGACCTCTGTCATCACAATGCTCCAAACCCTTGTGATCACAATGTTCCATAACACTTGTCATCACTATGATCCATGATGTCTGTCATCACAATACTCCATGCCCTTTTCATCACAGTGCTCCATGAAATTTGTCATCACAATTCTCAATACACTTGTCATCACAATGCTCCCTGACACTTGTCATCAGAATGCTCCTTGAACCCTGTCACGAAAAAGCTCCATGCTTTTTTCATCACAATACCCCATGCCGTTTTCCTCCTAATGCTCCATGCCATTGTCATCAAAATACTCCACAAGCTTGTCATCAGAATGCTCCTTGACCCTTGTCATCACAATTCTCCATGCACTTGTCAGCACAATGCTCCCTGACCCTTGTCCTCACAATGCTCCAAGCCATGGTCATCACAATGCTCCATTACTTTTGTCATCAGAATCCTCCATGACACTTGGCATCACAATGCTCCATGCCATCGTCATCACAGTGGGCCATTACATATGTCATCACAATGCTCCCTGACACCTCTCTTGACAATACTGCATGACCTGGTCATCACAATGCTCCATGCCCTTGTCATCACAATGTGCCATTCCAACTGTCATCACAATAATCCATGAACCTTATTAGACCAATGCTCCATGCCCTTGTCATCACATTGCTCCATGCCCTTGTTATCACAATGTTCCAAAACCCCTGTAATCAGAATGTTCCATGCCCCTTTTCAACAGTATGCTCCATGAGACTTGTCATCACAGGGCTCCATGGATTTCTCATCACAATGCTCCTGGTCCTTGTCATCTCAACGCTTCACGACCTTGTCATGAAAATTCTCAATAGCCCTTGTCATCATAATGATCCATGCGCGAGTCACCACAATGCTGCTTTATATTTGTCAACACAATCCTCAATTACATTTGGCAACACAATGCTCCATGCCATTGTCATCGCAATGGACCATGACATATGTCATCACAAATGCTCCCTGACACCTGTCTTCACAATAATCAATGCCCTTGTCATCACAATGCTCCATGCCCTTGTCATCACAATGCACTATGTCCACTGTCATCACAATAATCTATGAAACTTCTCAGACCAGTGCTCCATGCCCCGTCATCACAGTGCTCCATGCCCTTGTCATCACAATGCTCCATGACCCCTGTCATCACAATGCTCCGTGACTCCAGTCATCACAATGCTTCATAACGTTTGTCATCACAACGGACCATGTCCGCCTCATCACAAGGCTCTGTGACCTTTGTAACCACAATGCTCCATGAACTTTTCATCACAATGCTCCGTTACCCTTGTCATCACAATGCTACATGCCTTTGTCAGAACAATGCTCCATGACACTTGTCATCACAATGTGCCATGCGCTTTTCATCACAATGATCCACAACCTTGTCATCGCTATGCTCCATAAACCTTGTAATCACAATGCTCCATGCACTTCTCATCCAAATGCTCTCTCACATGAGATATCACAATGTTCCATCACTAGTCATCACAATCCTCCCTCACCCCTGTTATCACAATGTTCTATGACCCCTGTCATCACAATGCTACATCCCGTTATCAGCACAATGTTCCATGACACCTGACATCAAAATGTTCCATAAGTCCTGTCATCAAAATGCTCCATGACCCTTTTCATCCCAAAGCTCCATGACCCTTGGCATCACAATGATCTATAACCCATGTCATCAAAATATTCCATTACAATTTTCATCAAAGTGCTGAATGACTCTGTTATCAAAATGCTCCCTGCCCTTCCCATCACAATGCACCACACCCTTATCATCAAAATTCTCCATGACCTTTGTCATCACAAAGCTCCATGACACTTGGCATCACAATGCTCCATATCATTGTCATCACAATGCTCCATGAAACCTATCATCACATTGCTCCATGCCCTTGTTATCACAAAACTCCATGACACTTGTCATCACAATGCTCAATGCCCTTCTCATCACAATGCTCCATGCCCTTGTCATTAAAATCCTCCATGACCCATGTATCACAGTGTACCGTGCCCTTGTCATCACAATGCTCCATGCCCACTCTCATCACAATAATCCATGAAACTTTTCAGAACAATGCTCAATGCCCTTCTCATCACAATGCTCCATTACCTCTGTCATAACAATGCTCCATGACCCCTGCCATCACAATGTTCCACGGACTTGTCATCACAACGCTCCATCACCCTTCTCATCACAATGCTCCAAGACCCATTTAATCCCAATGTTCCATGTCCTTGTCATCACAAAGCTCCATGAAGCATGTCATCAGAATATTCCATGGCCTTCTTCTCACAATGCTCCATGCCGTTGTCATCACAATGCTCCAAGACCCCCATAATCACAATGATCCATGCCCCTTTTCATCAGAATGCTCCATTAGACTTGTCATCACAAGTCTCCATGGTCATCTCATCACAATGCTCCAAGATCATGTCATCACCATGCTCCATTCCCTTTTCATCGCAAAGCTCCACGACCCCTGGCATCACAATGTACTATAACCCCGGTCATCAAAATGTTCCATTACCCTTTTCAACAAATTGCTGCATGACGTGTCATCAAAATGCTCCCTGCATTTGTCATCACAATGCACCACACCCTTGTCATCAAAATGCTCCATGACCTTTGTCATCACAAAGCTCCATGACCCTTGGCATCACAATGCTCCCTGTCATTTTCATCACAATGCTCCCTGTCATTTTCATCACAATGCTCCATGAACCCTCTCATCACATTGCTCCATGCCCTTGTCATCAAAAAGCTCCATTACGCATGTCATCAGAATTCCTCAACGCCTTCTCATCACAATGCTCCAGGACATTGTCATCACAATTATCAGTGAACATTTTCAGCCCAATGCTCCACGACTTACTCATCAGAATGCTCCAAGGCCAATACCATGACAATGCTCCATGACCACTGTCATCAGAACACTCCATGACACCTGATAACACAATGATCCTGGACTCTTGTCATAACAATGCTCCATTCCCTAGTCATCACAATGCTCCATGACCCTTGTCCTCACAACACTACATGAACATTTTCAGCCCAGTGCTCCATGACCCTTGTCATAAAAATGACCCATGCCCTTGTCATCCCAACGCTCCATGACCCCTGTATTCACAATGCTCCGTGACGCTTGTCATCACAGTGCTCCATAACACATGTCATCACAATGGTCCATGCCTTTGTCAGCAAAATGCTACATGACCTTGTCATTACAATCCTCTATGCACTTGTTATCACAATACTCCATTACCATTGTCATCACAATCCTCCATGAACCTTGGGATCACATTGCTTCATGCCCTTGTCATCACAATGCTCCATGTTCCTTGAAATCAAAATGATCCATGACCACTGTCATCACAATCCTCCAAAACCTTGTGATCACAATGTTCCATAACACGTGTCATCACAAAGCTCCATGATGTCTATCATCAAAATACTCCATGCCCTTTTCATCACAATGCTCCATGACCTTGGTCATCACAATTCTCAATATACTTGTCATCAGGATGCTCCCTGACACTTGTCATCAGAATGCTCCTTGAACCCTCTCATGAAAAGGCTCCATGACTGTTTCATCACAATACCCCATGCCATTTTCATCACAGTGCTCCATGCCATTGTCATCAAAATACTCCACAAGCTTGTCATCAGAATGCTCCATGACACTTGTCATCACAATTCTCCACGCACTTGTCAGCAAAATGCTCCCTGACCCTTGTCATCACAATGCTCCAAGCCATTGTCATCACAATGCTCCATTACCTTTGTCATCAGAATCCTCCCTGACACTTGGCATCACAATGCTCCATGCCATCCTCATCACAATGGGCCATTACATATGTGATCACAATGCTCCCTGACAACTGTCTTCACAATACTGCATGACCTGTTCATCACAATGCTCCATGCCCTTGTCATCACAATGCGCCATTCCCACTCTCATCACAATAAAACAGGAAACTTATTAGATCAATGTTCCATGCCCTTGTCATCACAATGCTCCATGTCCTTGTTATCACAATGGTCCATGACCCCTGTCATCACAATGCTCCGAGACTCCAGTCATCTCAGTGATTCATTACCTTTGTCATCACAATGGGCCATGCCCTCGTCATCAACAGTCTCTGTGACCTTTTTAACCACAATGCTCCATGAACTTTTCATCACAATACTCTTTGACCCTTGTCATCACAATGCTCTATGCCTTTCTCAGCACAATGCTTCATGACACTTGTCATCACAAAGCTCCATGCGCTTGTCAGCACAATGCTCCATGACATATGTCATCACAATGCACCATGCGCTTGTCATAACAGTGCTCCACAATCTTGTCATCACAATGCTGTATAAAATTTGTCATCACAATGCACCATGCACTTCTCATCAAAATGCTCTCTCACCACAGATATCACAATGCTACATCATTATTTGTCACAATACTCCCTCACCCCTGTCATCACAATGTTCCATGACTCCTGTCATCACAATGCTACATGCACTTACCTTCACAATGTTCGATGACCCCTGACATCACAATGTTCCATAACACCTGTCATCAAAATGTTCCATGACACTTTTCATCAAATTGCTCCATGACACTGTCATCAGAATGCTCCCTGCCCTTCTCATCACAATGCACAACGCCCTTGCCATCAAAATGCTCCATGACCTTTGTCATCACAAAGATCCATGACCCTTGGCATCACAATGCTCCACGTCATTGTCATCACAATGTTCCATGAACGCTTTCATCACATTGCTCCATGCCCTTGTCTTCACACAGCTCCATGACACATGTCATCAGAATGCTCCATGGACTTCTCATCACAATGCTCCATGCCCTTGCCATCACAATGCTCCATTAAACCTGTCATAACAATGCTCCATGACCCCTGCCATCACGATGTTCCATGGCCTTGTCATCACAAGGCTCCAGGACCCTTCTCATCACAATGCTCCAAAAACACTGTAATCACAATGCTCCATGCCCCTATTCATCTCAATGCTCCATGAACCCTGTCATCACAATGCACCATGCCCATCATCATAATGCTTCAGTCTATTGTCATCACAATGAAATCAATATTCTCCATGACCTCTGTCATCATAATGCTCCAAACCCTTGTGATCACAACGTTGCATAACACTTTTCATCACAAAACCCCATGACGCTCATCATCACAATTATTCATGGTCTTCTTATCACAATGCTCCATGATCTTTGTCATCACAATGCTCAATACACTTGTCATCACAATGCTCCCTGACACTTGTCGTCAGTATGCTCCTTGAACCCTGTCATGACAAGGCTCCATGCCTTTTTCATCACAATGATCCATGACCCTTTCATCACAATGCTCCAAGATCCCTGTAATCACAATGCTCCATGCCCTTGTCATCACAATGCTCCAAGACCCCTGTAATCACAATGCTCCATGCCCCTTTTCATCAGAATGCTCCATGAGACTTGTCATCAAAAGTCGCCATGGTCTTCTCATCACAAGTCTCCATGGTCTTCTCATCACAATGCTCCAGGACCTTGTCATCACCAAGCTCCATTCCCTTGTCATCACAATGCTCCATTACCACTGTCATCACAATAATCCATGAACATTTTCAGCCCAATGCTCCACGACGTTCTCATCACAATGCTCCATGGCCAATATCATCACAATGCTCCATGACCACAGTCATCACAACACTCCATGACACCTGACAACACAATGATCCGGTACTCTTGTCATCACAATGTTCCATTCCCTAGTAATCACCATGCTCCATGACCCCTGTCATCACAACACTCCGTGAACATTTTCAGCCTAGTGCTCCATGACCCTTGTCATCACAATGATCCATGCCCTTGTCATCCCAATGCTCCATGACCCCTGTATTCACAATGCTCCGTGACGCTTGTCATCACAGTGCTCCATGACACATGTCATCACAATGCTCCATGCCTCTGTCAGCAAAGTGCTTCATGCCCTTGTCATCACAATGCTCCATGCTCCTTGAAATCAAAATGATCCATGACCTCTGTCATCACAATGCTCCAAACCCTTGTGATCACAATGTTCCATAACACTTGTCATCACAAAGCTCCATGATGCCTGTCATCACAATACTCCATGCCCTTTTCATCACAATGCTCCATGACCTTTGTCATCACAATTCTCAATACACTTGTCATCACAATTCTCCCTGGCACTTGTCATCAGAATGCTCCTTGAATCCTGTCACGAAAAGGCTCCATGCATTTTTAATCACAAAGCTCCATGCCATTTTCCTCACAATGCTCCATGCTATTGTCATCAAAATAATCCACAAGCTTGTCATCAGAATGCTCCATGACCCTTGTCATCACAATTCTCCATGCACTTGTCAGCACAATGCTCCCTGACCCTTCTCATCACAATGATCCAAGCCATTGTAATCACTATGCTCCATTACCTTTGTCATCAGAATCCTGCATGACACTTGGCATCACAATGTTCCATGCCATTGGCATCACAATGGGCCATTACATATGTCATCACAATGCTCCCTGACACCTGTCTTCACAATACTGCATGACCTGGTCATCACAATGCTCCATGCCCTTGTCATCACAGTGCGCCTTTCCAAATGTCATCGCAATAATCCATGAAAATTATTAGACCAATGTTCCATGCCCTTGTCATCACAATGCTCCATGCCCTTGTTATCACAATGCTCCATGAGCCATGACATCACAATGCTCCGTGACTCCAGTCATCACAATGCTTCATGACCTTTGTCATCACAATGGTCCATGCCTTCCTCATCAACAGTCTCTGTGACCTTTTTAACCACAATGCTCCATGAACTTCTCATCACAATGCTCTTTGACCCTTGTCATCACAATGCTATATGCCTTTCTCAGCACAATGCTCCATGACCATTGTCATCACAATGCTCCATGCACTTGTCATCACAATGCTCAATACACTTGTCATCACAATGCTCCCTGACACTTGTCGTCAGTATGCTCATTGAACCCTGTCATGACAAGGCTCCATGCCTTTTTCATCACAATGATCCATGACCTTTTCTTCACAATGCTCCAAGATCCCTGTAATCACAATGCTCCATGCCCTTGTCATCACAAAAATCCATGACGCATGTCATCAGAATGCTCCATGGCCTTCTCATCAGAATGCTCCATGCCATTGTAATCACAATGCTCCAAGACCCTTGTAATCACAATGCTCCATGCCCCTTTTAATCAGAATGCTCCATGAGACTTGACATCACAATTCTTCGTGGTCTTCTCATCACAATGCTCCAGGACCTTGTCATCACCATGCTCCATTCACTTGTCATCACAATGCTCCATGACCCCGGCCATCACGATGTTCCATGGCCTTGTCATCACAAGGATCCATGACCCTTCTCATCACAATGCTCCAAGAACGCTGTAATCACAATGCTCTATGCCCCTTTTCATCTCAATGATCCATGAACCCTGTCATCACAATGCACCATGACCATCATCATAATGCTTCATGCTATTGTCATCACAATGAAATCAAAATGCTCCATGACTCAGTCTTAACAATGCTCCAAACCCTTGTGATCACAATATTCCATAACACTTGTCATCACAATGCCCCATGACGCTCGTCATCACAGTTATCCATGGTCTTCTCATCACAGTGCTCCAAGACCTTCATCATCACAATGCTCAATACACTTGTCATCAAAATGCTCCCTGACACTTGTTGTCTGTAAGCTCCTTGAACCCTGTGATGACAAGGCTCCATGCCTTTTTCATCACACTGATCCATGCCCTTTTCATCACAGTGCTCCAAAACCCATGTAATCACAATGCTACATGCCCTTTTCATTACAGTCCTGCATGACCCATGTATCACAGTGTTCGGTGCCCTTGTCATCACAATGCTCCATGCCCACTCTCATCACAATATTCCATGAAACATTTCAGACCAAACTTCCATACCCTTCTCATCACAATTTTCCATTACCCCTGTCATAACAATGCACCATGACCACTGCTATCACAATGTTCCACGGCCTAGTCATTACAAGGTTCTATGACACTTCTAATCACAATGCTCAAGACCCCTGAAATCACAATGTTACATTCCCTTGTCATCACAAAGCTCCATGACGCATGTCATCAGAATGTTCCATGGCCTTCTCATCACAATGCTCCATACCCTTGTCATCACAATGCTCCAAGACCCCTGTATCGCAATGCTCCATGCCGCTTTTCATCTCAATTCTTCATGAACCCTGTCATCACAATGAACCATGCCCATCATCATAATGCTTCAGGCTATTGTCCTCACAATTAAATCAATATTCTCCATGACCTCTGTCATCATAATGCTCCAAACCCTTCTGATCACAATGTTTGATAACACTTATCATCACAACACCCCATGACGCTAATCATCACAATTATCCATGGTCTTCTCATCACAATGCTCCATTATCTTTGTCAACACAATGCTTAATACACTTATCATCACAATGCTCCCTGACACTTGTCGTCAGTATGCTCCTTGCACCCTGTCATGACAAGGCTCCATGCCTTTTTCATCACAATGATCCATGATCTTTTCATCACAATCCTCCAAGATCCCTGTAATCACAATGCTCCATGCCCTTGTCATCACAAAACTCCATGACACATGTCATCAGAATGCTCCATGGCCTTCTCATCACAATGCTCCATGCCCTTGTCATCACAATGCTCCAAGACCCCTGTAATCACAATGCTCCATGCCCCTTTTCATTAGAATGCTCCATGAGACTTGTCATCACAAGTCTCCATGGTCTTCTCATCACAAAGGTCCAGGACCTTGTCATCACCATGCTCCACTCCCTTGTCATCACAATGCTCCATGACCCCTGTCATCACAATAATCCATGAACATTTTCAGCCCAATGCTACACGACATTCTCATCACAATGCTCCATGGCCAATATCATCACAATGCTCCATGACCACTGTCATCACAACAATCCATGACAGCTGACAACACAATGATCCGGGACACTTGTCATCACAATGTTCCATTCCCTAGTCCTCACAATGCTCCATGAACCTTGTCATCAAAACACTCCATGAATATTTTCAGCCCAGTGCTCCATGACCCTTGTCATCACAATGATCCATGCCCTTGTCATCCCAATGCTCCATGACCCCTGTATTCACAATGCTCCGTGAAGCTTGTAATCACTGTGATCCATGACACATGTCATCACAATGCTCCATGCCTTTGTCAGCAAAATGCTACAAGACTTTTTCATTACAGTCCTCTATGCGCTTGTCATCACAATACTCCATTTCCATTGTCATCACAATCCTCCATGAACCTTGGGATCACATTGCTTCATGCCCTTGTCATCACAATGCTCCATGCTCCTTGAAGTCAAAATGATCCAAACCTCTGTCATCACAATGCTCCAAACCCTTGTGATCACAATGTTCCATAACACTTGTCATCACAACGCTCCATGATGCCTGTCATCACAATAATCCATGCCCTTTTCATTACAAAGCTCCATGATATTTGTCATCACAATTCTCAATACACTTGTCATCACAATGCTCCCCGACACTTGTCATCAGAATGCTCCTTGAACCCTGTCACGAAAAGGCTTCATACGTTCTTCATCACAATGCCCCATTCCATTTTCATCACAATACTCCATGCCATTGTCATCAAAATACTCCACAAGCTTGTCATCAGAATGCTCCATGACCCTTGTCATCACAATTCTCCATGCACTTGTCAGCACAATGCTCCCTGACCCTTGTCATCACAATGCTCCAAGCCATTGTCATCACAATGCTCCATTACCTTTCTCATCAGAATCCTCCATGACTCTTGGCATCACAATGCTCCGTGCCGTTGTCATCACAATGGGCCATTACATATGTCATCACAATGCTCACTGACACCTGGCTTCACAATACTGCATGACCTGGTCATCAGGATGCTCCATGCCCTTGTCATCACAATGCGCAATTCCAACTGTCATCGCAATAATCCATGAAACATATTAGACCAATGTTCCATGCCCTTGTCATCACAATGCTCCATACCCTTGTTATCACAATGCTCCATGACCCCTGTCATCACAATGCTCCGTGACTCCAGTCATCACAATGCTTCATGACCTTTGTCATCACAATGGTCCATGCCCTCGTCATCAACAGTCTCTGTGACCTTTTTAACCACAATGCTCCATGAACTTTTCATCACAATGCTCTTTGACCCTTGTCATCACAATGCTCTATGCCTTTCTCAGCACAATGCTCCATGACCCTTGTCATCACAATGCTCCATGCGCTTGTCAGTACAATGCTCCATGACACATTTCATCACAATGCACCATGCGCTTGTCATCACAGTGCTCCACAATCTTGTCATCACAATTCCCCGTAAAATTTGTCATCTCAATGCTCCATGCACTTCTTATCAAAGTGCTCTCTCACAACTGATATCACAATGCTACATTACTATTTGTCACAATACACCCTCACCCCTTTCATCACAATGCTACATGCACTTATCATCACAATGTTCGATGAGCCCTGACATCACAATGTTCCATAACACCTGTCATCAAAATGTTCCATGACACTTTTCATCAACTTGCTCCATAACCCTGTCATCACAATGCTCCATGCCCTTCTCATCACAATGAACAACGCTCTTGCCATCAAAATGCTCCATGACCTTTCTCATCACAAAGATCCATGACCATTGGCATCACAGTGCTCCATGTCATTGTCATCACAATGCTCCATGAACACTCTCATCACATTGCTCCATGCCCTTGTCTTCACATAGCTCCATGACACATGTCAACAGAATGCTCCATGGCCTTCTCATCACAATGCTCCATGCCCTTGCCATCACAATGCTCCATTACCACTGTCATTACAATGCTCCATGACCCCTGTCATCACGAAGTTCCATGGCCTTGTCATTACAATGCTCCATGACCCTTCTCATCACAATGCTCCAAGAACACTGTAATCACAATGCTCTATGCCCCTATTCATCTCAATGATCCATGAACCCTGTCATCACAATGCACCATGCCCATTATCATAATGCTTCATGCTATTGTCATCACAATGAAATCAAAAAGTTCCATGACCTCTGTCATAACAATGCTCCAAACCCTATTGATCACAATATTCCTAACACATGTCATCACAGTGCCCCAGGACGCTCGTCCTCACAATTATCCATGGTCTTCTCATCACAATGCTCCATGACCTTCCTCATCAAAATGCTCAATACACTTGTCATCAAAATGCTCCCTGACACTTGTTGTCTGTATGCTCCTTGAACCCTGCCATGACAAGTCTCCATGCCTTTTTCATCACAATGATCCATGCCCTTTTCATCACAATGCTCCATGCCCTTTTCATCACAGTGCTCCAAAACCCATGTAATCACAATGCTCCATGCCCTTGTCATCACAAAGCTCAATGAAGCATGCCATCAGAATGCTCCTTCGGCTTCTCCTCACTATGCTCCATGCCCTTGTCAACACATTGTTCCAAGACCCCTGTAATCACAATGCTCCATACCCCTTTTCATCAGTATGCTCCATAAGACTTGTCATCACAAGGCTCCATGGTTTTGTAATCACAATGCTCCAGGACCTTGTCCTCACAATGCTTCATGACTTTTTCAAGAAATTTTCAATGGCCCTTTTCATCATAGTGCTCCAAGCCCTAATCATCACAATACTGCATTATATTTGTCATCAAAGTCCTCCAATACATTTGGCATCACAATGCTCCATGCCATTGTCATCGCAATGGACCATGACATATGTCATCAAAATGCTCCCTGACACCTGTCTTCACAATTCTCCATGAACTTTTCATCACAATGCTCTTTGACCCTTGTCATCACAATGCTCTATGCTTTTCTCCGCACAATGCCCCATGACCCTTGTCATCACAATGTTCCATGCACTTGTCAGCACAATGTTCCTTGACACATGTCATCACAAAGATCCATGAACATTGACATCACAATGTTCCATAAACCCTGTCATGAAAATGCTCCATGACCCTTTTCATCCCAAAGATCCAAGACCCCTGACATCACAATGTTTTATAACCCCTTCCATCAATATATTCCATTACACTTTTCATCAAATTGCTGCATTACACGGTCATCAAAATGCTCCCTGCCCTTCTCATCACAATGCACCATGCCCTTATAATCAAAATGCTCCAAGACTTGTCATCACAAAGCTCCATGACCCTTGGCATCACAATGTTCCATGTCATTGTCATCACAATGCTCCATGAACCCTCTCATAACATTGCTCAATGCCCTTGTCATCACAAAGCTCCATGACACTTGTCATCACAAGGTTCCATGCCCACTCTCATCTCATAAATCCATGAAAAATTACAGACCAATGTTCCACGCCATTCTCATCAAAATGCTCCATTACCTCTGTCATAACAATGCACCATGACCCCTGCCATCACAATGTTCCACGGCCTAGTCATCAAAATGTTCCATGAAACTTGTCATCGCAATGCTGAAGACCACTGAAATCACAATGCTCCATGCCCTTGTTATCATAAAGCTCCATGACGCATGTCATCAGAAAGTTCCATGGCCTTCTCATCACAATTCTCCATGCCATTGTCATCACAATGCTCCAAGACCGCTGTAAACATAATGTTCCATGCCACTTTTCATCTCAATGCTCCATGAACCCTGTCATCACAATGCACCAGGCCCATCATCATAATGCTTCAGGCTATTGTCATCAAAATGAAATCAATATTCTCCATGACCTCTTTCATCATAATGCTCCAAACCCTTGTGATCACAATGTTCCATAACACTTATCATCACAACATCCCATGACGCTCATCATCACAGTTATCCATGGACTTCTCATCACAATGCTCCATGATCTTTGTCATCACAATGCTCAATACACTTGTCATCACAATGCTCCCTGACACTTGTCGTCAGTATGCCCCTTGAACCCTGTCATGAGAAGGCTCCATGCCTTTTTCATCACAATACTCCATGCCCTTGTCATCACAATGCTCCTTGACACCTGTCAGCACAATGCTCCGTGACTCCAGTCATCACAATGCTTCATAACGTTTGTCATCACAATGATCCATGCCCGCATCATCACAAGGCTTGTGACCTTTGTAACCACAATGCTCCATGAAATTTTCATCACAATTCTCTGTGACCCTTGTCATCACAATGCTCCATATCTTTGTCAGAACAATGCTCCATGACCATTGTCATCACAGTGTGCCCCACGCATTTCATCACAACGTTCCACAACATTTTCATTGCAATGCTCCATAAACCTTGTAATCACAATGGTCTATGCACTTCTCATCAAAATGCTCTCTCACCAGAGATATCACAATGTTCCATCACTAGTCGTCAAAATACTCCCTAACCCCTGGAATCACAATGTTCCATGACCCTGTAATCAAAATGCTACATCCCCTTATCATCAAAATGTTCCATGACCCCTGCCATCACAATGTTCCATAACCCCTGTCATCAAAATGCTAAATGAACCTTTCCATCCCAAAGCTCCAAGACCCCTGACATCACAATGTTCTATAACCCCTGCCATCAAAATATTCCATTACACTTTGTATCAAATTGCTGAATGACCCGGTCATCAAAATGCTCCCTGCCCTTCTCATCACAATGCACCATGCCCTTGTCATTAAAATGCTCCATGACTTGTCATCACAAAGCTCCATGACCCTTGGCATCACATTGCT
The DNA here is from genome assembly GCF_025265405.1 of Mesoplodon densirostris. NCBI lineage: Eukaryota > Metazoa > Chordata > Mammalia > Artiodactyla > Ziphiidae > Mesoplodon > Mesoplodon densirostris. Next base: position 5,406,141 of record NW_026778195.1, on the reverse strand, counting down.
CAATGTCATTGTGATCACAATGCTCCATGAACAATCTCATAACATTGCTCAGTGCCCTTGTCATCACAAAGCTCCATGACACCTGTCATCACAATGCTCGAAGCCCTTCTCATCACAATGCTCCATGCCCTTGTCATTACAGTCCTGCATGACCCATGTATCACAGTGTTCCGTGCCCTTGTCATCACAATGCTCCATGCCCACTCTCATCACAATAATCCATGAAACATGTCAGAGCAAAGTTCCATAGCCTTCTCATCACAATGCTCCATTACCCCTGTCTTAACAATGCACCATGACCGCTGCCATCACAATGTTCCACGGCCTAGTCATCACAAGGTTCCATGACACTTCTCATCACAATGCTCAGGACTCCTGATATCACAATCCTCCATGCCCTTGTCATCACAAAGCTCCATGACGCATGTAATCAGAATGTTCCATGGCCTTCTCATCACAATGCTCCATTTCGTTGTCATCACAATGCTCCAAAACCCTTGTAATTACAATGCTCCATGCCCCTTTTCATCTCAATGATCCATGAACCCTGTCATTACAATGCACCATGCACATCATCATAATGCTTCAGGCTATTGTCATCACAATGAAATCAATATTTTCCATGACCTCTGTCATCATAATGCTCCAAACCCTTGTGATCACAATGTTGCATAACACTTATCATCACAACACACCATGATGCTCATCATCACAATTTTCCAAGGTCTTCTCATAACAATGCTCCATGATTTTTGTCATCCCAATGCTCAATACACTTGTCATCACAATGCTCCCTGACACTTGTCGTCAGTATGCTCCTTGAACCCTGTCATGACAAGGCTCCATGCCTTTTTCATCACAATGATCCATGACTTTTTCATCACAATACTCCAAGATCGCTGTAATCACAATGCTCCATGCCCTTGTCATCACAAAACTCCATGACGCATGTCAACAGAATGCTCCATGGATTTGTCATCACAATGCTCCATGCCCTAGTCATCACAATGCACCAAGACCACTGTAAACACAATGCTCCAGGCCCCTTTTCTTCAGAATGCTCCATGAGGCTTGTCATCACAACTCTCCATGGTCTTCTCATCACAATGCTCCAGGACCTTGACATCACCATGCTCCATTCCCTTGTCTTCACAATGCTCCATGCTCCTTGAAATCAAAATGATCCATGACCTCTGTCATCACAATGCTCCAAACCCTTGTGATCACAATGTACCATAACTCTTCTGATGACAACACTCCATGATGCCTGTCATCACAATGCTCCATGCCCTTTTCATTACAAAGCTCCATGACCTTTCTCATCACAATTCTCAATACACTTGTCATCAAAATGCTCCCTGACACTTGTCATCACAATGCTCCTTGAACCCTGTCAAGAAAAGCCTCCATGCCTTTTTCATCACAATGCCCCATGCCGTTTTCATCACAATGCTCCATGCCATTGTCATCAAAATACTCCAAAAGCTTGTCATCAGAATGCTCCATGACCCTTGTCATCACAATTCTCCATGCACTTGTCAGCACAATGCTCCCTGACCCTTGTCCTCACAATGCTCCAAGCCATGGTCATCACAATGCTCCATTACTTTTGTCATCAGAATCCTCCATGACACTTGGCATCACAATGCTCCATGCCATCGTCATCACAGTGGGCCATTACATATGTCATCACAATGCTCCCTGACACCTGTCTTCACAATACTGCCTGACCTGGTCATCAGGATGCTCCATGCCTTTGTCATCACAATGCGCCATTCCAACTGTCATCGCAATAATCTATGAAACTTATTAGACCAATGTTCCATGCCCTTGTCATCACAATGCTCCATGCCTTTGTTATCACAATGATCCATGACCTCTATCATCACAATGCTCCGAGATTCCAGTCATCACAAAGCTTCATGACCTTTGTCATCACAATGATTCATGCCTTCATCATCAACAGTCTCTGTGACCTTTTTAACCACAATGCTCCATGAACTTTTCATCTCAATGCTCTTTGACCCTTGTCATCACAATGCTCTGTGCCTTTCTCAGCACAATGCTCCATGACCATTGTCATCACAAGGCTCCATGCGTTTGTCACCACAATGCTCCATGACACATGTCAGCACAATGCACCATGTGCTTGTCATCACATTGCTCCACAATCTTGTCATCACAATGCTCCATAAAATTTGTCATCACAATGCTCCATGCACTTCTCATCAAAATGCTCTCTCACCACTGATATCACAATGCTACATCACTATTTGTCTCAATACTCCCTCACCCCTGTCATCACAATGTTCCATGCACTTGTCAGCACAATGTTCCTTGACACATGTCATCACAAAGATCCATGACCACTGACATCACAATGTTCCATAAACCCTGTCATGAAAATGCTCCATGACCCTTTTCATCCCAAAGATCCAAGACCCCTGACATCACAATGTTTTATAACCCCTTCCATCAAAATATTCCATTACACTTTTCATCAAATTGCTGCATTACCCGGTCATCAAAATGCTCCCTGCCCTTCTCATCACAATGCACCATGCCCTTATAATCAAAATGCTCCAAGACTTGTCATCACAAAGCTCCATGACCCTTGGCATCACAATGTTCCATGTCATTGTCATCACAATGCTCCATGAACCCTCTCATAACATTGCTCAATGCCCTTGTCATCACAAAGCTCCATGACACTTGTCATCACAAGGTTCCATGCCCACTCTCATCACATAAATCCATGAAAAATTACAGACCAATGTTCCACGCCATTCTCATCACAATGCTCCATTACCTCTGTCATAACAATGCACCATGACCCCTGCCATCACAATGTTCCACGGCCTAGTCATCAAAATGTTCCATGAAACTTGTCATCGCAATGCTGAAGACCACTGAAATCACAATGCTCCATGCCCTTGTTATCATAAAGCTCCATGACGCATGTCATCAGAAAGTTCCATGGCCTTCTCATCACAATTCTCCATGCCATTGTCATCACAATGCTCCAAGACCGCTGTAAACATAATGCTCCATGCCACTTTTCATCTCAATGCTCCATGAACCCTGTCATCACAATGCACCAGGCCCATCATCATAATGCTTCAGGCTATTGTCATCAAAATGAAATCAATATTCTCCATGACCTCTTTCATCATAATGCTCCAAACCCTTGTGATCACAATGTTCCATAACACTTAGCATCACAACATCCCATGACGCTCATCATCACAGTTATCCATGGACTTCTCATCACAATGCTCCATGATCTTTGTCATCACAATGCTCAATACACTTGTCATCACAATGCTCCCTGACACTTGTCGTCAGTATGCCCCTTGAACCCTGTCATGAGAAGGCTCCATGCCTTTTTCATCACAATACTCCATGCCCTTGTCATCACAATGCTCCTTGACACCTGTCAGCACAATGCTCCGTGACTCCAGTCATCACAATGCTTCATAACGTTTGTCATCACAATGATCCATGCCCGCATCATCAAAAGGCTTGTGACCTTTGTAACCACAATGCTCCATGAAATTTTCATCACAATTCTCTGTGACCCTTGTCATCACAATGCTCCATATCTTTGTCAGAACAATGCTCCATGACCATTGTCATCAGAGTGTGCCACGCGCATTTCATCACAACGGTCCACAACTTTTTCATTGCAATGCTCCATAAACCTTGTAATCACAATGGTCCATGCACTTCTCATCAAAATGCTCTCTCACCAGAGATATCACAATGTTCCATCACTAGTCGTCAAAATACTCCCTAAACCTTGGAATCACAATGTTCCATGACCCTGTAATCAAAATGCTACATCCCCTTATCATCAAAATGTTCCATGACCCCTGCCATCACAATGTTCCATAACCCCTGTCATCAAAATGCTAAATGAACCTTTCCATCCCAAAGCTCCAAGACCCCTGACATCACAATGTTCTCTAATCCCTGCCATCAAAATATTCCATTACACTTTGTATCAAATTGCTGAATGACCCGGTCATCAAAATGCTCCCTGCCCTTCTCATCACAATGCACCATGCCCTTGTCATTAAAATGCTCCATGACTTGTCAACACAAAGCTCCATGACCCTTGGCATCACATTGCTCAATGTCATTGTCATCACAATGATCCATGAACAATCTCATAACATTGCTCAGTGCCCTTGTCAACACAAAGCTCCATGACACCTGTCATCACAATGCTCGAAGCCCTTCTCATCACAATGCTCCATGCCCTTGTCATTACAGTCCTGCATGACCCATGTATCACAGTGTTCCGTGCCCTTGTCATCACAATGCTCCATGCCCACTCTCATCACAATAATCCATGAAACATGTCAGAGCAAAGTTCCATAGCCTTCTCATCACAGTGCTCCATTACCCCTGTCTTAACAATGCACCATGACCGCTGCCATCACAATGTTCCACGGCCTAGTCATCACAAGGTTCCATGACACTTCTCATCACAATGCTCAAGACACCTGATATCACAATCCTCCATGCCCTTGTCATCACAAAGCTCCATGACGCATGTAATCAGAATGTTCCATGGCCTTCTCATCACAATGCTCCATTTCGTTGTCATCACAATGCTCCAAAACCCTTGTAATTACAATGCTCCATGCCCCTTTTCATCTCAATGATCCATGAACCCTGTCATTACAATGCACCATGCACATCATCATAATGCTTCAGGCTATTGTCATCACAATGAAATCAATATTTTCCATGACCTCTGTCATCATAATGCTCCAAACCCTTGTGATCACAATGTTGCATAACACTTATCATCACAACACACCATGATGCTCATCATCACAATTTTCCATGGTCTTCTCATAACAATGCTCCATGATTTTTGTCATCCCAATGCTCAATACACTTGTCATCACAATGCTCCCTGACACTTGTCGTCAGTATGCTCCTTGAACCCTGTCATGACAAGGCTCCATGCCTTTTTCATCACAATGATCCATGACTTTTTCATCACAATACTCCAAGATCCCTGTAATCACAATGCTCCATGCCCTTGTCATCACAAAACTCCATGACGCATGTCAACAGAATGCTCCATGGATTTGTCATCACAATGCTCCATGCCCTAGTCATCACAATGCACCAAGACCACTGTAAACACAATGCTCCAGGCCCCTTTTCTTCAGAATGCTCCATGAGGCTTGTCATCACAACTCTCCATGGTCTTCTCATCACAATGCTCCAGGACCTTGACATCACCATGCTCCATTCCCTTGTCTTCACAATGCTCCATGCTCCTTGAAATCAAAATGATCCATGACCTCTGTCATCACAATGCTCCAAACCCTTGTGATCACAGTGTACCATAACTCTTCTGATGACAACACTCCATGATGCCTGTCATCACAATGCTCCATGCCCTTTTCATTACAAAGCTCCATGACCTTTCTCATCACAATTCTCAATACACTTGTCATCAAAATGCTCCCTGACACTTGTCATCACAATGCTCCTTGAACCCTGTCAAGAAAAGCCTCCATGCCTTTTTCATCACAATGCCCCATGCCGTTTTCATCACAATGCTCCATGCCATTGCCATCAAAATACTCCAAAAGCTTGTCATCAGAATGCTCCATGACCCTTATCATCACAATTCTCCATGCACTTGTCAGCACAATGCTCCCTGACCCTTGCCCTCACAATGCTCCAAGCCATGGTCATCACAATGCTCCATTACTTTTGTCATCAGAATCCTCCATGACACTTGGCATCACAATGCTCCATGCCATCGTCATCACAGTGGGCCATTACATATGTCATCACAATGCTCCCTGACACCTGTCTTCACAATACTGCCTGACCTGGTCATCAGGATGCTCCATGCCTTTGTCATCACAATGCGCCATTCCAACTGTCATCGCAATAATCCATGAAACTTATTAGACCAATGTTCCATGCCCTTGTCATCACAATGCTCCATGCCTTTGTTATCACAATGATCCATGACCTCTATCATCACAATGCTCCGAGACTCCAGTCATCACAATGCTTCATGACCTTTGTCATCACAATGATTCATGCCCTCATCATCAACAGTCTCTGTGACCTTTTTAACCACAATGCTCCATGAACTTTTCATCTCAATGCTCTTTGACCCTTGTCATCACAATGCTCTATGCCTTTCTCAGCACAATGCTCCATGACCATTGTCATCACAAGGCTCCATGCGTTTGTCACCACAATGCTCCATGACACATGTCAGCACAATGCACCATGTGCTTGTCATCACATTGCTCCACAATCTTGTCATCACAATGCTCCATAAAATTTGTCATCACAATGCTCCATGCACTTCTCATCAAAATGCTCTCTCACCACTGATATCACAATGCTACATCACTATTTGTCTCAATACACCCTCACCCCTGTCATCACAATGTTCCTTGACTCCTGTCATCACAATGCTACATGCACTTATCATCACAATGTTCGATGACCCCTGACATCACAATGTTCCATAACACCTGTCATCAATATGTTCCATAACACTTTTCATCAAATTGCTCCATGACCCTGTCATCAGAATGCTCCCTGCCCTTCTCATCACAATGCACCACGCCCTTGCCATCAAAATGCTCCATGACCATTGTCATCACAAAGATCCATGACCCTTGGCATCACAATGCTCCATGTCATTGTGATCACAATGCTCCATGAACGCTCTCATCACATTGCTCCATGCCGTTGTCATCAAAAAGCTCCATGACACATGTCATCAGAATGCTCCATGGGCTTCTCATCACAATGATCCATGCCCTTGCCATCACAATGCTCCATTACACCTGTCATAACAATGCTCCATGACCCATGCCATCAGGATGTTCCATGGTCTTGTCATCACAAGGCTCTATGACCCTACTCATCACAATGCTCCAAGAACACTGTAAGCACAATGCTCTATGCCATTTTTCATATCAATGATCCATGAACCCTGTCATCACAATGCACCATGCCCATCATCATAATGCTTCATGCTATTCTCATCACAATGAAATCAAAATGCTCCATGACCTCTGTCATAATAATGCTCTAAACCCTTGTGATCACAATATTCCATAACACTTGTCATCACAATGCCCCTTGTGGCTCGTCATCACAATTATCAATGGACTTCTCATCACAATGTTCCTTGACCTTTGTCATCACAATGCTCAATACACTTGTCATCAAAATGCTCCCTGACACTTGTCAGTATGCTCCTTGCACCCTGCCATGACAAGGCTCCATGCCTTTTTCATCACAATGATCCATGAGCTTTTCATCACAATCCTCCAAGATCCCTGTAATCACAATGCTCCATGCCCTTGTCATCACAAAACTCCATGACGCATGTCATCAGAATGCTCCATGGCCTTCTCATCACAATGTTCCATGCCCTTGTCATCACAATGCTCCAAGACCCCTGTAATCACAATGCTCCATGCCCCTTTTCATCAGAATGCTCCATGAGACTTGTCATCACAAGTCTCCATGGTCTTATCATCACAATGGTCCAGGAACTTATCATCACCATGCTCCATTCCCTTGTCATCACAATGCTCCATGACCCCTGTCATCACAGTAATCCATGAACATTGTCAGCCCAATGCTCCACGACGTTCTCATCACAATGCTCCATGGCCAATATCATCACAATGCTCCATGACCACTGTCATCACAACACTCCATGACAGCTGACAACACAATGATCCGGGACACTTGTCATCACAATGCTCCATTCCCTACTCATCACAATGCTCCATGACCCCTGTCATCACAACACTCCTTGAATATTTTCAGCCCAGTGCTCCATGACCCTTGTCATCACATTGATCCATGCCCTTGTCATCCCAATGCTCCATGACCCCTGTATTCACAATGCTCCGTGAAGCTTTTCATCACAGTGATCCATGACACATGTCATCACAATGGTCCATGCCTTTGTCAGCAAAATGCTACAAGACCTTGTCATTACAGTCCTCTATGCGCTTGTCATCACAATACTCCATTTCCATTGTCATCACAATCCTCCATGAACCTTGGGATCACATTGCTTCATGCCCTTGTCATCACAATGCTCCATGCTCCTTGAAGTCAAAATGATCCAAACTTCTGTCATCACAATGCTCCAAACACTTGTGATCACAATGTTCCATAACACTTGTCATCACAACGCTCCATGATGCCTGTCATCACAATACTCCATGCCCTTTTCATTACAACCACCATGACCTTTGTCATCACAATTCTCAATACACTTGTCATCACAATGCTCCCTGACACTTGTCATCAGAATGCTCCTTGAACCCTGTCATGAAAAGGCTTCATACGTTTTTCATCAAAAGGCCCCATTCCATTTTCATCACAATAGTCCATTCCATTGTCATCAAAATACTCCACAAGTTTGTCATCAGAATGCTCCATGACCCTTGTCATCACAATTCTCCATGTACTTGTCAGCACAATGCTCCCTGACCCATGTCATCACAATGCTCCCTGACACTTGGCTTCACAATACTGCATGACCTGATCATCAGGATGCTCCATGCCCTTGTCATCACAATGCGCCATTCCAACTGTCATCGCAATAATCCATGAAACTTATTAGACCAATGTTCCATGCCCTTGTCATCACAATGCTCCATGCCCTTGTTATCACAGTGCTCCATGACCCCTGTCATCACAATGCTCCGTGACTCCAGTCATCACAATGCTTCATGACCTTTGTCATCACAATGGTCCATGCCCTCGTCATCAACAGTCTCTGTGACCATTTTAACCACAATGCTCCATGAACTTTTCATCACAATGCTCTTTGACCCTTGTCATCACAATGCTCTATGCCTTTCTCAGCACAATGCTCCATGAGCCTTGTCATCACAATGCTCCATGCGCTTGTCAGCACAATGCTCCATGACACATTTCATCACAATGCACCATGCGCTTGTCATCACAGTGCTCCACAAACTTGTCATCACAATGCTCCATAAAATTTGTCATCACAATGCTCCATGCACTTCTCATCAAAATGCTCTCTTACCACTGATATCACAATGCTACATTACTATTTGTCACAATACTCCCTCACCACTGTCATCACAATGTTCCATGACTAGTGTCATCACAATGCTACATGCACTTATCATCACAATGATCGATGACCCCTGGCATCACAATGTTCCATAACACCTGTCATCAAAATTGTCCATGAGACTTTTCATCAACTTGCTCCATGACCCTGTCATCACAATGCTCCATGCCCTTCTCATCCCAATGCACAACGCCATTGCCATCAAAATGCTCCATGACCTTTGTCATCACAAAGATCCATGACCCTTGGCATCACAGTGCTCCATGTCATTGTCATCACAATGCTCCATGAACATTCTCATCACATTGCTCCATGCCCTTGTCTTCACATAGCTCCATGACACATGTCATCAGAATGCTCCATGGCCTTCTCATCACAATGCTCCATGCCCTTGCCATCACAATGCTCCATTACACCTGTCATAACAATGCTCCATGACCCCTGCCATCACGACGATCCATGGCCTTGTCATCACAAGGCTCCATGACCCTTCTCATCACAATGCTCCAAGAACACTGTAATCACAATGCTCTATGCCCCTATTTATCTCAATGATCCATGAACCCTGTCATCACAATGCACCATGCCCATCATCATAATGCTTCATGCTATTGTCATCACAATGAAATCTAATGCTCCATTACCTCTGTCATAACAATGCTCCAAACGCTAGTGATCACAATATTCCATAACACTTGTCATCACAATGCCCCAGGACGCTCGTCATCACAATTATCCATGGTCTTCTCATCACAATGCTACATGACCTTCATCATCAAAATGCTCAATACACTTGTCATCAAAATGCTCCCTGACACTTGTTGTCTGTATGCTCCTTGAACACTGTCTTGACATGTGTCCATGCCTTTTTCATCACAATGATCCATGCCCTTTTCATCACAATGCTCCATGCCCTTTTCCTCACAGTGCTCCAAAACCCATGTAATCACAATGCTCAATGCCCTTGTCATCACAAAGCTCAATGACGCATCCCATCAGAATGCTCCTTGGTCTTTTCCTCACTATGCTCCATGCCCTTGTCATCACATTGTTCGAAGACCCCTGTAATCACAATGCTCCATACCCCTTTTCATCAGTATGCTCCATGGGACTTGTCATCACAAGGCTCCATGTGTTTGTTATCACAATGCTCCAGGACTTGTCCTCACAATGCTTCATGACCTTTTCAAGAAAATTTTCAATGGCCCTTGTCATCATAATGCTCCAAGCCCTAATCATCACAATGCTGCATTATATTTGTCATCACAGTCCACCATTACATTTGGCATCACAATGATCCATGCCATTGTCATCGCAATGGACCATAACATATGTCATCAAAATGCTCCCTGACACCTGTCTTCAAAATACTCCATGACCTTATCATTACAATGCTCCATGCTCTTGACATCACAATGCACCATGCCCACTCTCATTACAATAATCTATGAAACTTGTCAAACCATTGCTCCATGCACCTGTCATCACAATGCTCCATGCCCTTGTCATCACAATGGTCCATGACCCCTGTCATCGCAATGCTCGGTGACTCCAGTCATCAAAATGATTCATGACCTTTGTCATTACAGTGGTCCATGCCCTCCTCAGCAACCGTCTTTTTGACCTTTTTAACCAAAATGTTCCATGAACTTTTCATCACAATGCTCTTTGGCCCTTGGCATAACAATGCTCTATGCTTTTCTCCGCACAATGCTCCATGACCCTTGTCATCACAATGTTCCATGCACTTGTCAGCACAATGTTCCTTGACACATGTCATCACAATGTTCCATGACCACTGACATCACAATGTTCCATAAACCCTGTCATGAAAATGCTCCATGACCCTTTTCATCCCAAAGATCCAAGACCCCTGACATCACAATGTTTTATAACCCCTTCCATCAAAATATTCCATTACACTTTTCATCAAATTGCTGCATTACCCGGTCATCAAAATGCTCCCTGCCCTTCTCATCACAATGCACCATGCCCTTATAATCAAAATGCTCCATGACTTGTCATCACAAAGCTCCATGACCCTTGGCATCACAATGTTCCATGTCATTGTCATCACAATGCTCCATGAAACCTCTCATAACATTGCTCAATGCCCTTGTCATCACAAAGCTCCATGACACTTGTCATCACAATGTTCCATGCCCACTCTCATCACATAAATCCATGAAACATTTCAGACCAAAGTTCCATGCCCTTCTCATCACAATGCTCCATTACCTCTGTCATAACAATGCACCATGACCCCAGCCATCACAATGTACCACGGCACAGTCATCAAAATGTTCCATGAAACTTGTCATCGCAATTCTGAAGACCACTGAAATCACAATGCTCCATGCCCTTGTTATCACAAAGCTCTATGACGCATGACATCAGAAAGTTCCATGGCCTTCTCATCACAATGCTCCATGCCATTGTCATCACAATGCTCCAAGACCCCTGTAAACATAATGCTCCATGCCCCTTTTCATCTCAATGCTCCATGAACCCTGTCATTACAATGCACCATGCCCATCATCATAATGCTTCATGCTATTGTCATAACAACGAAATCAAAATGTTCCATGACCTCTGTCGTAACAATGCTCCAAACCCTTGTGATCACAATGTTCCATAACATTTATCATCACAACATCCCATGACGCTCATCATCACAGTTATCCATGGACTTCTCATCACAATGCTCCATGATCTTTGTCATCACAATGCTCAATACACTTGTCATCACAATGCTCCCTGACACTTGTCGTCAGTATTCCACTTGAACCCTGTCATGAGAAGGCTCCATGCCTTTTTCATCACAATAATCCATGACCTTTTCATCACAATGCTCCAAGATCCCTGTAATCACAATGCTCCATGCCCTTCACATCATAAAGCTGAATGACGCATGTCATCAGAATGTTCCATGGACTTCTCATCACAATGCTCCATGCTCTTCTCATCACTATGCTCCAAGACCCCTGTAATCACAATGCTCCATGCTCCTTTTCATCAGAATGCTCCATGAGACTTGTCATCACAAGTCGCCATGGCCTTCTCATCACAATGCTCCAGGACCTTGTCATCACCATGCTCCATTCCCTTGTCATCACAATGCTCCATGACCCCTGTCATCACAATAATCCATGAACGTTTTCAGCCCAATGCTCCACGACTATCTCATCACAATGCTTCATGGCCAATATCGTCACAATGCTCCATGACCACTGTCATCACAACACTCCATGACACCTGACAACAAAATGATCCGGGACTCTTGTCATCACAATGCTCCATGACCCCTGTCATCACAACACTCCATTAACATTTTCAGCCCAGTGCTCCATGACCTTGTCATCAGAGTGATCCATGCCCTTGTCATCCCAATGCTCCATGACCCCTGAATTCACAATGCTCCGTGACGCTTGTCATCACAGTGCTCCATGAATCATGTCATCACAATGCTCCATGCCTTTGTCAGCAAAATGCTACATGACCTTGTCATTACAATCCTCTATGCGCTTGTCATCACAATACTCCATTTCCATTGTCATCACAATCCTCCATCAACCTTGGGATCACATTGCTTCATGCCCTTGTCATCACAATGCTCATGCTCCTTGAAATCAAAATGATCCATGACCTCTGTCATCACAATGCTCCAAACCCTTGTGATCACAATGTTCCATAACACTTGTCATCACAACGCTCCATGATGCCTGTCATCACAATACTCCATGCACTTTTCATCACAATTCTCCATGACCTTTGTCATCAAAATTCTCAATACACTTGTCATCACAATGCTCCCTGGCAGTTTTCATCAGAATGCTCCTTGAAACCTGTCAAGAAAAGGCTCCATGCCTATTTCATCACAATGCCCCATGCCGTTTTCATCACAATGCTCCGTGACACTTGTCATTACAATTCTCCATGCACTTTTCAGCACAATGCTCCCTGACCCTTGTCATCACAATGCTCCAAGCCATTGTCATCACAATGCTCCATTACCTTTGTCATCAGAATCCTACATGACACTTGGCATTACAATGCTCCATGCCATCCTCATCACAATGGGCCATTACATATGTCATAACAATGCTCCCTGACATCTGTCTTCACAATACAGCATGACCTGCTCATCACGATGTTCCATGCCCTTGTCATCACAATGCACCATTCCAAATCTCATCGCAATAATCCATGAAAATTATTAGACCAATGTTCCATGCCCTTGTCATCACAATGCTCCATGCCCTTGTTAACACAATGCTCCAAGACCTCTGTCATCACAATGCTCCGTCATTCCAGTCATCACAATTGTTCATACCCTCGTCATCAACAGTCTCTGTGACATTTTTAACCACAATGCTCCATGAATTTTTCATCACAATGGTCTTTGAACCTTGTCATCACAATGCTCTATGCCTTTCTCAGCACAATGCTCTATGACACTTGTCATCACAATGCACCATGCGCTTGTCATCACAGTGCTCCACAATCTTGTCATCACAATGCTCCATAAAATTTGTCATCACAATGCTCCATGCACTTCTCATCAAAATGGTCTCTCACCACTGATATCAGAATGCTACATCACTATTTGTCACAATACTCCCTCACCCCTGTCATCACAATGTTCCATGACCCCTGACATCACAATGCTACCTGCACTTATCATCACAATGATCGATGACCCCTGACATCAGAAAGTTCCATAACACCTGTCATAAAAATATTCCATGACACTTTTCATCAAATTGCTCCATGACCCTGTCATCACAATGCTCCCTGCCCTTCTCATCACAATGCACAACGCTCTTGCCATCAAAATGCTCCATGACATTTGTCATCACAAAGATCCATGACCCTTGGCATCAATGCTCCATGTCATTGTCATCACAATGCTCCATGAACCCTCTCTTCACATTGCTCCATGCCCTTGTCTTCACATAGCTCCATGACACATGTCATCAGAATGCCCCATGGCTTTCTCATCACAATGCTCCATGCCTTTGCCATCACAATGCTCCATTACCCCTGTCATAACAATGCTCCATGACCCCTGCCATCACGATGTTCCATGGCTTTGCCATCACAAGGCTCCATGACCCTTCTCATCACAATGCTCTAAGAACACTGTAATCACAATTCTCAATGCCCCTTTTCATCTCAATGATCCATGAACCATGTCATCAAAATGCTCCATGCCCATCATCATAATGCTTCATGCTATTGTCATCACAATGAAATCAAAACGCTCCATGACCTCTGTCATAACAATGTTCCAAACCCTTGTGATCACCATTTCCATAACACTTATCATCACAACATCCCATGACGCTCATCATCACAATTATCCATGGTCTTCTCTTCACAATGCTCCATGATCTTTGTCATCACAATTCTCAATATACTTGTCATCACAATGCTCCCTGACACTTGTCGTCAGTATGCTCCTTGAACCCTTTCATGACAAGGCTCCATGCCATCTTCATCATAATAATCCATGCCCTTTTCATCACAATGCTCCAAGATCCCTGTAATCACAATGCTCCATGCACTTGTCATCTAAAAGCTCCATGACGCTTGTCATCAGAATGCTTCATGGCCTTCTCATCACAATGCTCCATGCCCTTGTAATCACAATGCTCCAAGACCCCAGTAATCACAATGCTCCAAGCCCCTTTTCATCAGAATGCTCCATGAGACTTGTCAAAACAAGTCTCCATGGTCTTCTCATCAAAATGCTCCAGGACCTTGTCATCACCATGCTCCAATCCCTTGTCATCACAATGCTCCATGACACCTGTCATCACAATAATCCATGAACATTTTCAGCCCAATGCTCCACGACCTTCTCATCACAATGCTCCATGGCCAATATCATGACAATGCTCCATGACAACTGTCATCACAACACTCCATAACACCTGACAACACAATGATCCGGGACACTTGTCATCACAATGCTCCATTCCCTAGTCATCACAATGCTCCATGACCCCTGTCATCACAACACTCCATGAATATTTTCAGTCCAGTGCTCCATGACCCTTGTCATCACAATGATCCATGCCCTTGTCATCCCAGTGCTCGATGAACCCTGTATTCACAATGTTCCGTGACGCTTGTCAACACAGTGCTCCTTGACACCTGTCATCACAATGCTCCGTGACTCCATTCATCACAATGCTTCATAACGTTTGTCATCACAATGATCCATGCCCACGTCGTCACAAGGCTCTGTGACCTTTGTAACCACAATGCTCCATGAACTTTTCATCACAATTCTCTGTGACCCTTGTCATCACAATGCTCCATGTCTTTGTCAGAACAATTCTCCATGACCATTGTCATCACAATGTGCCACGCACATTTCATCACAACGGTCCACAACTTTTTCATTGCAATGCTCCATAAACCTTGTAATCACAATGGTTCATGCACTTCTCATCAAAATGGTCTCTCACCAGAGATATCACAATGTTCCATCACTAGTCGTCAAAATACTCCCTCACCCCTGGAATCACAATGTTCCATGACCCTGTAATCAAAATGCTACATCCCCTTATCATCAAAATATTCCATGACCCCTGCCATCACAATGTTCCATAACCCCTGTCATCAAAATGCTCAATGAACCTTTCCATCCCAAAGCTCCATGACCCCTGACATCACAATGTTCTATAACCCCTGCCATCAAAATATTCCATTACACTTTGTATCAAATTGCTGCATGACCTGGTCATCAAACTGCTCCCTGCACTTCTCATAACAATGCACCATGCCCTTGTCATCAAAATGCTCCATGACTTGTCATCACAAAGCTCAATGACCATTGGAATCACAATGCTCAATGTCATTGTCATCACAATGCTCGATGCCCTTCTCATCACAATGCTCCATGCCCTTGTCATTACAGTCCTGCATGACCCATGTATCACAGTGTTCCTTGCCCTTGTCATCACAATGCTCCATGCCCACTCTCATCACAATAATCCATGAAATATTTCAGAGCAAAGTTCCATACCATTCTCATCACAATGCTCCATTACCCCTGTCATAACAATGCACCATGACCGATGCCATCACAATGTCCCACGGCCTAGTCATCACAAGGTTCCATGACACTTCTCATCACAATGCTCAAGACCCCTGAAATCACAATGCTCCATGCCCTTGTCATCAAACAGCTCCATGACGCATGTAATCAGAATGTTCCATGGCCTTCTCATCACAATGCTCCATGCCCTTGTCATCACAATGCTCCAAAACCCTTGTAATTACAATGCTCCATGCCCCTTTTCATCTCAATGCTCCATGAACCCTGTCATCACAATGCATCATGCACATCATCATAATGCTTCAGGCCATTGTCATCACAATGAAATCAATATTTTCCATGACCTCTGTCATCATAATGCTCCAAACCCTTGTGATCACAATGTTGCATAACACTTATCATCACAACACACCATGATGCTCATCATCACAATTTTCCATGGTCTTCTCATAACAATGCTCCATGATCTTTGTCATCCCAATGCTCAATACACTTGTCATCACAATGCTCCCTGACACTTGTCGTCAGTATGCTCCTTGAACCCTGTCATGACAACGCTCCATGCCTTTTTCATCACAATGATCCATGTCTTTTTCATCACAATACTGCAAGATCCCTGTAATCACAATGCTCCATGCCCTTGTCATCACAAAACTCCATGACGCATGTCAACAGAATGCTCCATGGCTTTCTCCTCACAATGCTCCATGCCCTAGTCATCACAATGCACTAAGACCCCTGTAAACACAATGCTCCAAGCCCCTTTTCTTCAGAATGCTCCATGAGGCTTGTCATCACAACTCTCCATGGTCTTCTTTACACAATGCTCCAGGACCTTGTCACCACCATGCTCCATTCCCTTGTCATCACAATGCTCCATGACCCCTGTCATCACAATAATCCATGAACATTTTCAGCACAATGCTCCACGATATTCTCATCACAATGCTCCATGGCCAATATCATCACAATGCTCCATGACCACTGTCATCACAGCACTCCATGACACCTGACAACACAATGATCCGGGACTCTTTTCATCACAATGCTCCATTCCCTAGTCATCACAATGCTCCATGACTCCTGTCATCACAACACTCCAAGAACATTTTCAGCCCAGTGCTCCATGACCCTTGTCATCACAAAGATCCATGCCCTTGTCATCCCAATGATCCCTGACCACTGTATTCACAATGGACGGTAACGATTGTCATCACTGTGGCCATGACACATGTCATCAGAATGCTCCATGCCTTTGTCATCAAAATGCTACATGACCCTGTCATGACAATGCTCTATGCGCTTGTCATCACAATACTCCATTTCCATTGTCATCACAATCCTCCATGAAACTTGGGATCACATTGCTTCATGCCCTTGTCATCACAATGCTCCATGCTCATTGAAATCAAAATGATCCATGACCTCTGTCTTCACAATGCTCCAAAACCTTGTGATCACAATGTACCATAACACTTGTCATCACAACACTCCATGATGCCTGTCATCACAATACTCCATGCCCTTTTCATTACAAAGCTCCATGACGTTTGTCACCACAATTCTCAATACACTTGTCATCACAATGCTCCATGACCTTTGTCACCACAATTCTCAATACACTTGTCATCACAATGCTCCCTGACTCTTGTCATCAGAATGCTCCTTGAACACTGTCACGAAAAGGCTCCATGCCTTTTTCATCACAATACCCCATGCCATTTTCTTCACAATGCTCCATGCCACTGTCATCAAAATATTCCAAAAGCTTGTCATCAGAATGCTCCATGACCCTTGTCATCACAATGCTCCATGCACTTGTCAGCACAATGCTCCATTACTTTTGTCATCAGAATCCTCCATGAAACTTGGCATCACAATGCTCCATGCCATCGTCATCAAAATGGGCCATTATATATGTCATCACAATGCTCCCTGACACCTGTCTTCACAATACTGCATGACCTTGTCATCGGGATGCTCCATGCCCTTGTCATCACAATGCGCCATTCCAACTGTCATCGCTATAATCCATGAAACTTATTAGACCAATGTTCCATGCCCTTGTCATCACAATGCTCCATGCCTTTGTTATCACAAAGCTCCATGACACTTGTCATCACAATGCTCAATGCCCTTCTCATCACAATGCTCCATGCCCTTGTCATTACAATCCTGCATGACCCATGGATCACAGTGTTCCGTGCCCAAGTCATAATAATGCTCCATGCCCACTATCATCACAATAATCCAAGAAATATTTCAGACCAATGATCCATGCCGTTCTCATCAAAATGCTCCATTACCCCTGTCATAACAATGCACCATGACACCTGCCATCACAATGATCCACGGCCTAGTCATCACAAGGTTCCTTGATAATTCTCATCACAGTGCTCAAGTCCCCTGATATAACAATGATCCATGACAACTGTATTCACAATGCTCCGTGATGCTTGTCATCAAAGTGCTCCATGACACGTCATCACAATGCTCCATGCATTTGTCAGAAAATTGCTCCATGACCTTGTCATTATAATCCTCTACGCGCTTGTCATCAAAATACTCCATTTCAATTGTCATCACAATCCTCCATGAACTTTGGGATCACATTGATTCATGCCCTTGTCATCACAATGCTCCATGCTCCTTGAAATCAAAATGATCCAAAACCTCTGTCATCACAATGCTCCATACCTTGTGATCACCACGTTCCACAACCCTTGTCATCACAACGCTCCATGATGCCTGTCATCACAATGCCCCTTGCCGTTTTCATCACAATGCTCTATGTCATTGTCATCAAAATACTCCACAGCTTGTCATCAGAATGCTCCATGACCCTTGTCATTACAATTTTCTATGCACTTGTCAGCACAATGCTCCCTGACCCTTGTCATCACAATGCTCCAAGCCATTGTCATCACAATGCTCCATTACCTTTGTCATCAGAATCCTCCATGACACTTGTCATCACAAAGCCCAATGACTCTCGTCATCACAATTATCCATGGTCTTCCCATCACAATGCTCCATGACCTTTGTCATCACAATGCTCAATACACTTGTCATCAAAATGCTCCCTGACACTTGTTGTCGGTATGCTCCTTGAACCCTTTCATGACAAGGCTCCATGCATTTTTCATCACAATGATCCATGCCCTTTTCATCACAATGCTACAAGCGCATGTAATCACAATGCACCATGCTATTGTCTCACAAAGCTCCATGACGCATGGCATCAGAATATTCCATTGCCTTCTCATCACAATGCTCCATGCCCTTGTCATCACAATGCTCCAAGACCCCTGTAATCACAATGCTCCATGCCCCTTTTCATCTCAATGCTCCATGAACCCTGTCATCACAATGCACGATGCCCATCGTCATAATGCTTCAAGCTATTGTCATCACAGTGTAATCAAAATGCTCCATGACCTCTGTCCTTACAATGCTCCATGCCCCTTTTCATCAGTATGCTCCATGAGACTTGTCATCACAAGGCTCCATGGTTTTGTCATCACAATGCTCCAGGACATGTCATCACAATGCTTCTCGACCTTGTCATGAAAATTTTCAATGGCCCTTGTCATCATAATGCTCCAAGCCCTAATCATCACAATGCTCCATTATATTTGTCATCACAATGCTCCATGCCATTGTCATTGCAATGGACCCTGACATATGTCATCACAATGCTCCCTGACACCTGTCTTCACAGTACTCCATGACCTTATCATCACAATGCTCAATGCCCTTGTCATCACAATGCACCATGACCACTCTCATCACAATAATCTATGAAACTTATCAGAACAATGCTCCATGCCCCTGTCATCACAATGCTCCATGCTCTTGTCATCACAATGCTCCATGACACCTGTCATCACAATGTTCCATGACTCCAGTCATCACAATGCTTCATAACGTTTGTCATCACAATGGTCCATGCCCGTGTCATCACAAGGCTCTGTGACCTTTGTAACCACAATGCTCCATGAACTTTTCATCACAATTCTCTGTGACCCTTGTCATCACAATTCTCCATGTCTTTGTCAGAACAATGATCCATGACCATTGTCATCACAATGTGCCCCACGCATTTCATCACAATTGTCCACAACCTTGTCATTGCAATGCTCCATAAATCTTGTAATCACAATGGTCCAAGCACTTCTCATCAAAATGCTCTCTCACCAGAGATATCACAATGTTCAATCACTAGTCATCCCAATTCTCCCTCACCCCTGTAATCACAATATTCCATGACCCTGTCATCACAATGCTACATCCCCTTATCATCACAATGTTCCATGACCCCTGACATCACAATATTCCATAACTCCTGTCATCAAAATGCTCCATGACCCTTTTCATCCCAAAGCTCCAAGACCCATGACATCACAATGTTCTATAACCCTTGCCCTCAAAATGTTGCATTACACTTTTCATCAAATTGCTGCATGACCGGTCATCACAATGCTCCCTGCCTTCTCATCACAATGCACCATGCACTTGTCATCAAAATGCTCCATGACTTGTCATCACAAAGCTCCATGACCCTTGGCATCACAATGCTCCATGTCATTGTCATCACAATGCTCCATGAACCCTCTCATCATATTGCTCCATGCCCTTGTTATCACAAAGCTCCATGACACTTGTCATCACAATGCTCGATGCCCTTCTCATCACAATGCTCCATGCCCTTGTCATTACAATCCTGCATGACCCATGTATCACAGTGTTCCGTGCCCTAGTGATCATAATGCTCCATGCCCACTCTCATCAATAATCCATGAAATATTTCAGACCAATATTCCATGCCCTTCTCATCAAAATGCTCCATTACCCCTGTCATAACAATGCTTCATGACCCCTGCCATCACAATGTTCCACGGCCAAGTCATCACAATGTTCCATGACACTTGTCATCAAAATGCTCAAGACCCCTGAATTCACAATTCTACATGCCCTTGTCATCACAGAGCTCCATGACGCATGTCATCAGAATGTTCCACGGCCTTCTCATCACAATGCTCCATGCCCTCGTCATAACAATGCTCCAAGACCCTTGTAATCACAATGCTCCATGGCCCATTTCATCTCAGTGCTCCATGAACCCTGTCATCACAATGCACCATGCCCATCATCATAATGCTTCAGGCTATTGTCATCACAATGGAATCAATATTCTCCATGACCTCTGTCATCATAATGCTCCAATCCCTTGTTATCACAATGTCCCATAACACTTATCTTCACAACACCCCATGACGCTCATCATCACAATTATCCATGGTCTTCTCATCACATTGCTCCATGATCTTTGTCATCACAATGCTCAATACACTTGTCATCACAGTGCTCCCTGATATTGTCGTCAGTATGCTCCTTGAACTCTGTCATGACAAGGCTCCATGCCATTTTCATAAAAATCGTCCATGCCCTTTTCATCACAATGCTCCACGATCCCTGTAATCACAATGCTCCATGCCTTTGTCATCACAAAACTCCATGACGCATGTCATCAGAATGGTCCATGGGCTTCTCATCACAATGTCCCATGCCCTAGTCATCACAATGCTACAAGCACCCTGTAATCACAATGCTCCATGCCCCTTTTCATCACAATGCTCCATGCCCTTGTCCTCACAATGCTCCATGACCACTCTCATCACAACACTCCAGGACACCTGACAACACAATGATCCGGGACTATTGTCATCACAATGCTCCATTCCCTAGTCATCACAATGCTCCATGATCCCTGTCATCACAACACTCAGTGAACATGTTCAGCCCGGTGCTCCGTGACCCTTGTCATCACAATGATCCATGCCATTGTCATCCCAATGCCCCATGACAACTCTATTCACAATGCTCCGTAACGCTTGTCATCACAGTGCTCCATGACACGTCTTCACAATTCTCCATGCCTTTGTCATCAAAATGCTCCATGACCTTGTCATTATAATCCTCTATGCGCTTGTCATCACAATACTCCATTTTCATTTTCATCACAATACTCCATTTCCATTGTCATCACAATCCTCCATGAACTTTGGGATCACATTGTTTCATGCCCTAGTCATCACAATGCTCCACGATCCTTGAAATCAAAATGATCCAAGACCTCTGTCATCACAATGCTCCAAACCCTTGTGATCACCACGTTCCACAACCCTTGTCATCACAACGCTCCATGATGCCTGTCATCACAATGCCCCATGCCGTTTTCATCACAATGCTCCATGTCATTTTCATCAAAATACTCCACAGCTTGTCATCAGATTGCTCCATGACCCTTGTCATCACAATTTCCATGCACTTGTCAGCACAATGCTCCCTGACCCTTGTCATCACCATGCTCCAAGCCATTGTCATCACAATGCTCCATTGCCTTTGTCATCAGAATCCTCCATGACACTTGTCATCACAATGCCCCATGACTCTCGTCATCACAATTGTCCATGGTCTTCCCAACACAATGCTCCATGACCCCTGTCATCACAATACTCCGTGACTCCAGTCATCACAATGCTTCATAACGATTCTCATCACAACGGTCCATGCCCACGTCATCACAAGGCTCTGTGACCATTGTAACCACAATGCTCCATGAACTTTTCATCACAATGCTCTGTGACCCTTGTCATCACAATGCTCCATGCCTTTGTCAGAACAATGCTCCATGACCCTTGTCCTCACAATGTGCCATGCGCTTTTCATCACAATGATCCACAACCTTGTCATCACTATGCTCCATAAACCTTGGAATAACAATGTTCCATGCACTTCTCATCCAAATGCTCTCTCATATGAGATATCACAATGTTCCATCAATAGTCATCACAATCCTCCCTCACCCCTGTTATCTCAATGTTCCATGACCCCTGACATCACAATATTCCATAACCCCTGTCATCAAAATGCTCCATGACCCTTTTCATCCCAAAGTTCCATGACCCCTGGCATCACAATATTCTATAACCCCTGTCATCAAAATGTTCCATTACAATTTTCATCAAATTGCTGCATGACCCTGTCATCAAAATGCTCCCTGCCCTACTCAACACAATGCACCACACCCTTGTCATCAAAATTCTCCATAACCATTGTCATCACTAAGCTCCATGATCATTTGCATCAAAATGCGCCATGTCATTGTCACCACAATGCTCCATGAACCCTCTCATCATATTGCTCCATGCCCTTGTCATCACAAAGCTCCATCACACTTGTCATCACAATGATCGATGCCCTTCTCATCACAATGCTCCACGCCCTTGTCATTACAATCCTCCATGACCCATGTATCACAGTGTACCGTGCCCTTGTCATCACAATGCGCCATTCCCACTCTCATCACAATAATCCATGAAACATTTCAGACCAATGCTCAATGCCCTTCTCATCACAATGCTCCATTACCACTGTCATAACAATGCTCCATGACCCCTGCCATCACAATGTTCCACGGCCATGTCATCACAAGGCTCCATGACCCTTGTCATCACAATGCTCCAAGACCCATGTAATCACAATGCACCATGCCCCTGTCATCACAAAGCTCCATGACGTATGTCATCAAAATGTTCCATGGCCTTCTCCTCACTATGCTCCATGCCCTTGTCATCACAATGCTCCAAGACCCCAGTAATCACAATGCTCCATGTCCCTTTTCTTCAGAAGGATCCATTAGAATTCTCATCACAAGTCTCCATGGACATCTCATCACAATGCTCCAGGACATTGTCATCACCATGCTCCATTCCCTTGTCATCACAATGCTCCATGACACCTGTCATCACAATACTCCATGAACATTTTCAGCCCAATGCTCCATGACCTTCTCATCACAATGCTCCATGACCAATATCATCACAATGCTCCATGACCACTGTCATCCCAACACTCCATGATACCTGAAAACACAATGATCCGGGACTCTAGCAATCACAATGCTCCAATACCCCTGTAATCAAAATGCTTCATGACCCCTGTCATCACAATACTCCATGAACATTTTCAGCACAATGCTCCATGACCCTTGTCATCACAATGATCCATGCCCTTGTCATCCCAATGTTCCATGACCCCTGTATCAACAATGCTCCGTGATGCTTGTCATCACAGTGCTCCATGACACCTGTCATCACAATGCTCCATGCTTTTGTCAGCAAAATGCTCCATGACCGTTGTCATCACAATGATGCATGCCCTTGTCATCCCAATGCTCCATGACCCATGTATTCACAAGGCTCCTTGACGCTTGTCATCACAGTGCTCCATGACAGATGTCATCACAATGCTCCATGCCTTTGTTAGCAAAATGCTACATGACCTTGTCATTACAATGCTCTATGCACTTGTCATCACAATACACCATTTCCATTGTCATCACAATCCTCCATGAACTTTGGGTTCACATTGCTTCATGACCTTATCACAATGCTCCATGCTCCTTGAAATCAAAATGATCCATGACCTCTGTCATCACAATGCTCCAAACCCTTGTGATCACAATGTTTCATAACACTTGTCATCACAACGCTCCATGATGCCTGTCATCACAATACTCCATGCCCTTTTCATCACAATGCTCCATGACCTTTGTCATCACAATTTTCAATACACTTGTCATCACAATGCTCCCTGACACTTGTCATCAGAATGCTCCTTGAACCCTGTCACGAAAAGGCTCCATGCCTTTTTCATCACAATGCCCCATGCCATTTTCATCACAATGCTCCATGCCATTGTCATCAAAATACTCCACAAGCTTGTAATCAGAATGCTCCATGACCCTTGTCATCACAATTCTCCATGCACTTGTCAGCACAATGCTCCCTGACCCTTGTCATCACAATGCTCCAAGCCATTGTCATCACAATGCTCCATTACCTTTTTCATCAGAATCCTCCCTGACACTTTGCATCACAATGCTCCATGCCATCCTCATCACAATGGGCCATTACATATGTGATCACAATGCTCCCTGACACCTGTCTTCACAATACGGCATGACCTGGTCATCACAATGCTCCATGCCCTTGTCATCAGAGTGTGCCATTCAAACTCTCATGGCAATACTCCATGAAAGTTATTAGACCAATGTTCCATGCCCTTGTCATCACTATGCTCCATGCCCTTGTTTTCACAATGCTCCATGACCCCTGTCATCTCAATGCTCCGTGACTCCAGTCATCACAATGCTTCATGACATTTGTCATCAAAATGGTCCATGCCCTCGTCATCAACAGTATCTTTGACATTTTTAACCACAATGCTCCATGAACTTTTCATCACAATGCTCTTTGACCCTTGTCATCACAATGCTCTATGCCTTACTCAGCACAATGCTCCATGACCCTTGTCATCACAATGCTGCATGCGCTTGTCAGCACAATGCTCCATGACACATGTCATCACAATGCACCATGCGCTTGTCATCACAGTGCTCCACAACATTGTCATCACAATGCTCCATAAAATTTGTCATCACAATGCTCCATGCACTTCTCATCAAAATTCTCTCTGACCACTGATATCACAATGCTACATCACTATTTGTCACAATACGCCCTCACCCCTGTCATCACAATGTTCCCTGACTCCTGTCATCACAATGCTACATGCACTTATCATCACAATGTTCGATGACCCCTGAAATCACAATGTTCCATAACACGTTTCATCAAAATGTTCCATGACACTTTTCATCAAATTGCTCCATGACGCTGTCATCAGAATGCTCCCTGCCCTTCTCATCACAATGCACAAATTGCTATATGACCCTGTTATCAGAATGCTCCCTGCCCTTATCATCACAATGCACAATGCCCTTGCCATCAAAATGCTCCATGACTTTGTCATCACAAATATCCATGACCCTTGGCATCACAATGCTCCATGTCATTGTCATAACAATGCTCCATGAATGCTCTCATCACATTGCTCCATGCCCTTGTCTTCACATAGCTCCATGACACATGTCATCAGAATGCTCCATGGCCTTCTCATCACAATGCTCCATGCCCTTGCCATCACAATGCTCCATTACCCCTGTCATAACAATGCTCCATGATCCCTGCCATCACGATGTTCCATGGTCTTGTCATCACAAGGCTCCATGACCCTTCGCATCACAATACTCCAAGAACACTGTAATCACAATGCTCTATGCCCCTTTTCATCTCAAGGATCCATGAACCCTGTCATCACAATGCACCATGCCCATCATCATAATGCTTCATGCTATTGTCATCACAACGAAATCAAAATATTCCATGACCTCTGTCATAACAATGCTCCACACACTTGTGATCACAATATTCCATAACAGTTGTCATCACAATTCCCCATGACGCTCGTCATCACAATTATTCATTGTCTTCTCATCACAATGCTCCATGACCTTCGTCATCACAATGCTCAATACACTTGTCATCAAAATGCTCCTTGACACTTGTTTTCTGTATGCTCCTTGAACCCTGTCATGACAAGGCTCCATGCCTTTTTCATCACAATGATCCATGCCCTTTTCATCACAATGCTCAAAGACCCATGTAATCACAAGGCTCCATGCCCTTGTCATCACAAAGCTCAATGACGCATGCCATCAGAATGCTCCTTGGTCTTCTCCTCACAATGTTCCATGCCCTTGTCATCACAATGTTCCAAGACCCCTGTAATCACAATGCTCTATGCCCCTTTTCATCAGTATGCTCCATGAGACTTGTCATCAAAGGATCCATGGTTTTGTCATCACAAAGCTCCAGGACCTTGTCATCACAATGCTTCACGACCTTGTCATGAAAATTTTCAATGGCCCTTGTCATCATAATGCTCCAAGCCCTAATCATCAC
This sequence comes from Mesoplodon densirostris, assembly GCF_025265405.1. Taxonomy (NCBI): domain Eukaryota; kingdom Metazoa; phylum Chordata; class Mammalia; order Artiodactyla; family Ziphiidae; genus Mesoplodon; species Mesoplodon densirostris. The sequence goes on along the minus strand of NW_026778195.1, from coordinate 5,379,068 downwards.
AATGCTCCATTATATTTGTCATCACAATCCTCCATTATATTTGGCATCACAATGCTCCATGCCATTGTCATCACAATGGACCATGACATATGTCATCCCAATGCTCCCTGACACCTGTCTTCACAATACTCAATGACCTTATCATCACAATGCACCATGCCTACTCTCATCACAATAATCTATGAAACAAGTCAGAGCAATGCTCCATGCCCCTGTCATCACAATGCTCCATACCCTTCTCATCACAATGCTCCATTACCCCTTTCATAACAATGCACCATGACCCTTGGCATCACAATGTTCCACAGCCTAGTCATCACAATGTTCCATGACACTTCTCATCACAATGCTCAAGACCCCTGAAATCACAATGCTCCATGCCCTTGTCATCACAAAGCTCCATGACGCATGTCATCAGAATGTTCCATGGACTTCTCATCACAATGCTCCATGCCCTTGTCATCACAATGCTACAAGACCCTTGTAATCACAATGCTCCATGCCCCTTTTCATCTCAATGCTCCATGAACCCTGTCATCACAATGCACCATGCACATCATCATAATGATTAAGGCTATTGTCAACCCAATGAAATCAATATTCTCCATGACCTCTGTCATCATAATGCTCCAAAACCTTGCGATCACAATGTTGCATAACACTTATCATCACAACACCCCATGACGCGCATCATCACAATTATCCATGGTCTTCTCATCACAATGCTCCATGATCTTTGTCATCACAATGCTCAATAAAGTTGTCATCACAATGCTCCCTGACACATGTCGTCAGTATGCTCCTTGAACCCTGTCATGACAAGGCTCCATGCCTTTTTCATCACAATGAACCATGACCATATCACAACAATAGTCCATGCCCTTTTCATCACAAAGCTCCATGACCTTTGTCATCACAATTCTCAATACACTTGTCATCACAATGCTCCCTGACACTTGTCATCAGAATGCTCCTTGAACCCTGTCACGAAAAGGCTCCATGCCATTTGCATCACAAAGCCCCATGCCGTTTTCATCCCAGTGCTCCATGCCATTGTCATCAAAATACTCCACAAGCTTGTCATCAGATTTCTCCATGAACCTTGTCATCACAATTCTCCATGCACTTGTCAGCAAAATGCTCCCTGACCCTTGTCATCACAATGCTCCAAGCCATTGTCATCACAATGCTCCATTACCTTTGTCATCAGAATCCTCCATGACACTTGGCATCAAAATGCTCCATGCCATTGTCATCACAATGAGCCATTACATATGTCATCACAATGCTCCCTTACAACTGTCTTCACAATACTGCATGACCTGGTCTTCACAGTGCTCCATGCCCTTGCCATCACAATGCACTATTCCAACTCTCATCGCAATAATCCATGAAACTTATTAGACCAATGTTCCATGCCCTTGTCATCACAATGCTCCATGCCCTGGTTATCGCAATGCTCCATGACCCCTGTCATCACAATGCTCCGTGACTCCAGTCATCACAATGCTTCATGACCTTTGTCATCACAGTGGTCCATGCCCTCGTCATCAGCAGTCTCTGTGACCTTTTTAACCACAATGCTCCATTAACTTTTCATCACAATGCTCTTTGACCCTTGTCATCACCATGCTGTATGCCTTACTAAGCTCAATGCTTCATGACCCTTGTCATCACAATGCTCCATGCGCTTGTCAGCACAATGCTCCATGACACATGTCATCACAATGCACCATGCGCTTGTCATCACAGTGCTCCACAATCTTGTCCTCACAATGCTCCATAAAATTTGTCATCACAATGCTCCATGCACTTCTCATCAAAATGCTCTCTCACCACTGATATCACAATGCTACATCACTATTTGCCACAATACTCCCTCACCCCTGTCATCACAATGTTCCATGACTCCTGTCATCACAATGCTACATGCACTTATCATCAAAATGTTCGATGACCCCTGACATCACAATGTTCCATAACACCTGTCATCACAATGTTCCATGACACTTTTCATCAAATTGCTCCATGACCCTGTCATCAGAATGCTCCCTGCCCTTCTCATCACAATGCACAACGCCCTTGCCCTCAAAATGCTCCATTACCTTTGTCATCATAAAGATCCATGACCCTTGGCATCACAATGCTCCATGTCATTGTCATCACAATGCTCCATGAACGCTCTCATCACATTGCTCCATGCACTTTTCTTCACATAGCTCCATGACACATGTCATCAGAATGCTCCATGGCCTTCTCATCACAATGCTCCAAGCCCTTGCCATCACAATGCTCCATTACCCCTGTCATAACAATGCTCCATGACCCCTGCCATCACGATGCTCCATGGCCTTGTCATCACAAGGCTCCATGACCCTTCTCATCACAATGCTCCAAGAACACTGTAATCACAATGCTCTATGCCCCTTTTCATCTCAATGATCCATGAACCCTGTAATCACAATGCACTATGCCCATCATCATAATGCTTCATGCTATTGTCATAACAACGAAATCAAAATATTCCATGACCTCTGTCATAACAATGCTCCAAACCCTTGTGATCACAATATTCCATAACACTTGTCATCACAATGCCCCATGACGCTCGTCATCACAATTATCCATGGTCTTCTCATCACAATGCTCCATGACCTTCGTCATCACAATGCTCAATACCCTCGTCATCAAAATGCTCCCTGACACTGGTTGTCTGTATGCTCCTTCTACCATGTCATGACAAGGCTCCATGCCTTTTTCATCACAATGATCCATTCCCTTTTCATCACAATGCTCCAAGACCCATGTAATCACAATGCTGCATTCCCTTGTCATAACAATGCACCATGCCCAATCTCATCGCAGTAATCTATAAAACTTGTCACACCAATGCTCCATGCCCCTGTCATCACAATGCTCCATGCCCTTGTCATCACAATGCTCCATGACCCCTGTCATCACAATGCTCCGTGACTCCACTCATCACAATGCTTAATAAAGTTTGTCATCACAATGGTCTATGCCCGCAACCTCAAAGGCTCTGTGACCTTTGTAACCACAATGCTCCATGAGCTTTTCATCACAATTCTCTGTGACCCTTGTCATCACAATGCTCCATGTCTTTGTCAGAACAATGCTCCATGACCATTGTCATCACAAGGTGCCACATGCATTTCATCACAACGGTCCACAAGCTTGTCACTGCAATGCTCCATAAACCTTGTAATCACAATGGTCCATGGACTTCTCATCACAATAGTCTCTCACATGAGATATCACAATGTTCCATCACTAGTCATCAGAATACTCCCTCACCCCTGGAATCACAATGTTCCATGACCCTGTAATCCCAATGCTACATACGCTTATCATCACAATGTTCCATGACCCTTTCATCACACTGCTACATCCCCTTATCTTCACAATGTTCCATGACCCCTGACATCACAATGTTCCATAAGCCCTGTCATCAAAATGCTCCATGACCATTTTCATCCCAAAGCTCCAAGACCCCTGACATCACAATGTTCTATAACCCCTGCCATAAAAATGTTCTATTACACTTTTCATCAAATTGCTGCATGACCCGGTCATCAAAACGTTCCCTGCCCTTCTCATCACAATGCACCATGTCCTTGTCATCAAATTGCTCCATGACTGGTCAGCACAAAGCTCCATGACCCCTGGAATCACAATGCTAAATGTCATCGTCATCACAGTGCTCCATGAACCCTCTCATAACATTGCTCAATGCCCTTGTCATCACAAAGCTCCATTTCACTTGTCATCACAATGCTCGATGCCCTTCTCATCACAATGCTCCATGCACTTGTCATTACAATCCTGCATGACGAATGTATCATAGTGTTCCGTACCCTTGTCATCAAAATGCTCCATGCCCACTCTCATCACAAAAATCCATGAAACATTTCAGACCAATATTCCATGCCGTTCTCATCACAATGCTCCATTACCTCTGTCATAACAATGCACCATGACCCCTGCCATCACAATGTTCCACGGCCTAGTTTTCACAAGGTTCCATGACACTTGTCATCATAATGCTGAAGACCAATGTAATCACAATGCTCCATGCCCTTCTCATCACAAAGCTCCATGACGCATGTCATCAGAATGTTCCATGGCCTTCTCATCACAATGCTCCATGCCCTTGTCATCACAATGCTCCAAGACCCTTGTAAACACAATGCTCCATGCCGTTTATCACCTCAATGCTCCATGAACCCTGTCATCACAGTGCACGATGCCCATCATCATAATACTTCAGTCTATTGTCATCACAATGAAATAAATATTCTCCCTGACCTCTGACATCATAATGCTCCAAACCCTTGTGATCACAATGTTCCATTAAACTAATCATAACAGCACCCCATGACGCTCATCATCACAATTATCCATGGTCTTCTCATCTTAATGCTCCAAGATCTTTGTCATCACGATGCTCAATACACTTGTCATCACAATTCTCCCTGACACTTGTCGTCAGTATGCTCCTTGAACCCTGTCATGACAAGGCTCCATGCCTTTTTCATCACAATAATCCATGCCCATTTCATCACAATGCTCCAAGACCCCTGTAATCACAATGCTCCATGCCCCATTTTATCAGAATGCTCCATGAGAATTTTCATCACAAGTCTCCATGTTCTTCTCATCACAATGCTCCAGGACCTTGTCATCACAATGCTCCAAGGCCCCGTAATCACAATGCTCCATGCCCCTTTTCATCAGAGTGCTCCATTAGACTTGACATCACAAGTCTCCATGGTCATCTCATCACAATTCTCCAAGACCTTGTCATCACCTCGCTCCATTCCCTTTTCATCACAATGCTCCATGACCCCTGTCGTCACAATACTCCATGAACATTTTCAGCCCAATGCTCCATGACCTTCTCATCACAATGCTCCATGACCAATATCATCACAATGCTCCATGACCACTGTCATCACAACACTCCAAGACACCTGACAACACAATGATCCTGGACTCTTGTCATCACAAAGCTCCAAGACCCCTGTAATCACAATGCTCCATGACCCATGTCATTACAATACTCTGTGAACATTTTCAGCCCAATGCTCCATGACCCTTGTCATCACAATGCTCCATGCCCTTGTCATCACAATGTGCCATTCCAACAGTCATCACAATAATCCAAGAAACTTATTAGACCAATGCTCCATGCCCTTGTCATCACAATTCTCCATGCCCTTTTTATCACAATGTTCCAACACCCATGTAATCAGAATGCTCGATGCCCCTTTTCATCAGTATGCTCCATGAGACTTGTCATCACAAGGCTCCATGATTTTCTCATCACAATGCTCCAGGACCTTGTCATCACTATGCTTCACGACATTGTCATGAAAATTCTCAATGGCCCTTGTCATCATAATGCTCCAAGCCCTAGTCATCACAATGCTCCATTATATTTGTCATCACAATCCTCCCTTATATTTGGCATCACAATGCTCCATGCCATTGTCATCCCAATGGACCATGACATATCTCATCACAATGCCCCCTGACACCTGTCTTCACAATACTCCATGCCCTTGTCATCACAATGCTCCATGCCCTTGTCATCACAATACTCCATTACCATTGTCATCACAATCCTCCATGAACCTTGGGATCACATTGCTTCATGCCCTGGTCATCACAATGCTCCATGCTCCTTGAAATCAAAATGATCCATGACCTCTGTCATCACAATGCTCCAAACCCTTGTGATCACAATGTTCCATAATACTTGTCCTCACAACGCTCCATGATGCCTGTCATCACAATACTCCATGCCCTTTTCATGACAATGCTCCATGATATTTGTCATCACAATTCTCAATACACTTGTCATCACAATGCTCCCTGACACTTGTCGTCAGAATGCTCCTTAAACCCTGTCACGAAAAGGCTCCAAGCCTTTTTCATCCCAAAGCCTCATGCCGTTTTCATCCCAATGCTCCATGCCTATGTCATCAAAATATTCCACAAGCTTGTCATCAGAATGCTCCATGACCCTTGTCATCACAATTCTCCATGCACTTGTCAGCACAATGCTCCCTGACTCTTGTCATCACAAAGCTCCATGTGCTTGTCAGGACAATGCTCCATGACACATGTCATCACAATGCACCATGCGCTTGTCATCACAGTTCTCCACAATCTTGTCATCATAATTCTCCATAAACGTTGTCATCACAATGCTCCATGCACTTCTCATCAAAATGATCTCTCACCACTGATATCACAAAGTTACATCACTATTCATCAATATACTCCCTCACCCCTGTCATCACAATGTTCTATGACTCCTGTCATCACAATGCTACATGCACTTATTATCACAATGTTCGAAGACTCCTGACATCACAATGTTCCATAACCCCTGTCATCAAAATGCTCCATGACCCTTTTCATCAAAATGCTCTATGACTCCTGACATCACAATGTTCCATAACACGTGTCATCAAAATGTTCCATGACACTTTTCATCAAATTGCTCCATGACCCTGTCAGCACACTGCTCCCGGCCCTTCTCATCACAATGCACAACGCCCTTGTCATCAAAATGCTCCATGATCTTTGTCATCACAAAGATCCATGACCCTTGGCATCACAATGCTCCGTGTCATTGTCATCACAATGATCCATGAACGCTCTCATCACATTGTTCCATGCCCTTGTCATCACAAAGCTCCATGACACATGTCATCAGAATGCTCTATGACCTTCTCATCATAATGCTCCATGCCCTTGCCATCACAATGCTCCATTACCCCTGTCATAACAATGCTCCATTACCCCTGCCATCACGATGTTCCATGGCCTTCTTATCACAAAGCTCCATGACCCTTCTCATCACAATGCTCCAAGACCCCTGTAATCACAATGCTCTATGCCCCTTTTCATCTCAATGATCCATGAACCCTGTCATCACAATGCACCATGCCCATCATCATAATGCTTCATGCTATTGTCATCACAATGTAATCAAAATGCTCCATGAACTCTGTCATAAGAATGCTCCAAACCATTGTGATCACAATATTCCATAACACTTGTCATCACAATGCCCCATGACCCTCGTCATCACAATTATCCATGGACTTCTCATCACAATGCTCCATGAACTTTGTCATCACAATGCTCAATACCCTCCTCATCAAAATGCTCCCTGACACTTGTTATCTCTATGCTCCTTGAATCCTGTCATGACAAGGCTCCATGGCTTTTTCATCACAATGATCCATGCCCTTTTCATCACAATGCTCCAGACCGCTGTAATCACAATGTTCCATGCCCTTTTCATCACAAATCTAAATGACTCATGTCATTAGAATGCTCCTTGGCCTTCTTCTCACAATGCTCCATTCCCTTGTCAGCACAATGTTCCAAGACCCCTGTAATCACAGTGGTCCATGCCCCTTTTTATCAGTATGCTCCATGAGATTTGTCATCACAAGGCTCCAGTGTTTTCTTATCACAATGCTCCAGGACATTGTCATCACAATGCTTCACGACCTTTTCATGAAAATTCTCAATGGCCCTTGTCATCATAATGCTCCAATCCCTAGTCATCACAATGCTCCATTATATTTGTCATCACAATCCTCCATTACATTTGGCATCACAATGCTCCCTGCCATTGTCATCGAAATGGATTGTGACATATGTCATCAAAATGCTCCATGACACCTTTCTTCAAAATACTCCATGAACTACTTATCACAATGCTCCATGCCCCTGTCATCACAATGCTCCATGCCCTTGTCATCACAATGCTCCATGACCCCTGTCATCACAGTGCTCCGTGACTCCAGTCATCACAATGCTTCATAATATTTCTCATCACAATGGTCCATGCCCACGTCATCACAAGGCTCTATGTCCTTTTTAACCACAATGCTCCATGAACTTTTCATCACAATGCTCCGTGTCCCTTATCATCACAATGCTCCATGCCTTTGTCATAAAAATGCTCCATGACCCTTGTCATCACAATGTGCCACGCACCTTTCATCCCAATGGTCCTCAAATTTGACATCGCAATGCTCCATAAACTTTGTAATCACAATGCTCCTTGCCCTTCTCATCACACTGCTCCATTACCCCTGTCATAACAATGCTCCATGACCCCTGCCATCAAATTGTTCCACGGCCTTGTCATCACAATGCTCCATGACACTTGTCATCACAATGCTCCAAGACCCCTGTAATCACAATGCTCCATGCCCTTGTCATCACAAAGCTCAATTACACATGCCATCAGAATGTTCCATGGCCTTCTAATCAAAATTCTCCATGCCCTTGTCATCACAGTGCTCCAAGACCCCTGTAATCACAATGCTCCATGTCCTTGTCATCACAAAGCTCCACGACACATGTCATCAGAATGTTCCATGGCCTTCTCATCAAAATGCTCAATACCCTTGTCATCACAGTGCTCCAAAACCCCTGTAATCACAGTGCTCCATGCCCTTGTCATCACAAAGCTCCATGACACATGTCATCAGAATGCTCCTTGGCTTTCTCCTCACAATGCTCCATGCCCTTGTCATCACAATGTGCAAAGACCACTCTAATGACAATGGTCCATGCCCCTTTTCATCAGTATGCTCGATGTGATTTGTCTTCACAAGGCTCCATGGTTTCTCATCACAATGCTCCAGGACCTTGTCATCACAATGCTTCACGACTTGTCATGAAAATTCTCAATGGCCCGTGTCATCATAATGCTCCAAGCCCTAGTCATCACAATGCTCCTTTAAATTTGTCATCACAATCCTCCATTTCATTTGGCATCACAATGCTCCCTGCCATTGTCATCGCAATGGACCCTGACATATGTCATCACAATGCTCCCTGACAACTGTCTTCACAATACTCCATGACCATCTCATCACAGTGATCCATGCCCTTGTCATCACAATGCACCATGTCCACTCTCATGACAATAATCTATGAAACTTGTCAGACCAATGTTCCATGCCCCTGATATCACAATGCTCCATGCCCTTGTCATCACTATGCTCCCTGACCCCTGTCATCACAATGCTCCGTGACTCCAGTCATCACAATGCTTCATTATATTTGTCATCACAGTGGTCCATGCCTGCGTCATCACAAGGCTCTGTGACCTTTGTAACCACAATGCTCCATGAACTTTCCATCACAATGCTCCATGACTCTTGTCATCATAATGCTCCATGTCTTTGTCAGAAAAATGCTCCATGACCCTTGTCATCACAATGTGCCACGCGCTTTTCATAACAGCGGTCCACAAATTTGTCATGGCAATGCTCCATAAACCTTGTAATCACAATGCTCCATGTCCTTATCATCACAATGCTGCATTACCCCTGTCATAACAATGCTCCATGACCCCTGCCATCACAATGTTCCACGGCCTTGACATCACAATGTTCCATGACACTTGTCATCACAATGCTCCAAGACCCCTGTAATCAAAATGCTCCATGCCCTTGTCATCACAAACCTCCATGACACATGTCATCAGAATGTTCCATGGCCTTCTCATCAAAATGCTCCATGCCCTTGTTATCAAATTGCTCAATGACCGCTGTAATCACAATGCTCCATGCCCGTTTTCATCTCAATGCTCCATGAACCCTGTCATCACAATGCATCATGCCCATCATCATAATGCTTCAGGCTATTGTCATCACAATGAAATCAAAATGCTCCATAACATCTGTCATCACAATTCTCCAAACCGCTGGGATCACAATATTCCATAACACTTATCATCAAAACACCCCATGATGCTCATAAAAACAATTATCCATGGTCTTCTCATCACTATGCTCCATAACCTTTGTCATCAGAATGCTCAATACACTTGTCATCACAATGCTCCCTGACACTTGTCGTCAGTATGCTCCTTGAACACTGTCATGACAAGGCTCCATGCCTTTTTCATCACAATGATCCATGCCCTTTTCATCACAATGCTCCAAGACACATGTAATCACATTGTTCCATACACTTTTCATCACAGTGCTCCTTGACACATTCATCAGAATGCTCCATGTCTTGCTCTTCACAATGCTTCATGCCCTTGTCATAACAATGCTCCAAGACCACTGTAATCACAGTGCTCCATGCCCCTTTTCATCAGAATACTCCATGAGACTTGTCATCACAAGTCTCCATGGTCTTCTCATCACAATGCTCCAGGACTTTGTCATCACCATGCTCCATTTCCTTGTCATCACAATGTTCCATGACCTTTGTCATCACAGTACTCCATGATCATTTTCAGCCTAATGCACCGTGAACTTCTCATCACAATGCTCCATGACCACTGTCATCATAACACTCCATTAGCCCTTACAACACAATGATCCGGGACTCTTGTCATCACAATGCTCCATGACCCCTGTCATCACAATATTCCATGAACATTTTCAGCCCATTGTTCCATGACACTTGTCATCAAAATGATCCATGCCCTTGTCATCCCAATGCTCCATGACCCCTGTATTCACAATGCTCTGTGACACATGTCATCACAGTGCTCCATGACACCTGTCATCACAATGCTCCATGCATTTCTCAGCAAAATGCTACATGACCTTGTCATTACAATGTTCTATGCACTTGTATTCACAATACTCCATTACCATTGACTTCAAAATACTCCATGAACCTTGGAATCACATTGTTTCATTCCCTTGTCATCACAATGCTCCATGACCCTTGAAATCAAAATGATCCATGACCTGTTTGATCACAACGCTCCAAACACATGTGATCACCATTTTCCATAACACTTGTCATCACAACGCTCCATGATTCCTGTCATCACAATACTCCATGCCCTTTTCATCACAATGCTCCATGACCTTTGTCACCACAATTCTCAATACACTTGTCATGACAAAGCTCCCTGACACTTGTCGTCAGAATGCTCCATGAACCCTGTCACAAAAAGGCTCCATGCCTTTTTCATCACAATGCCACATGCAGTTTTAATCAAATGCTCCATGCCATTGTCATCAAAATACTCCACAAGCTTGTCATCAGAATGCTCCATGACCCTTGTCATCACAATTCTCCATACACTTACCAGCACTATGCTCCCTGACCCTTGTCATCACAATGCTTCAAGCAATTGTCATCACAATGTTCCATTACATTTGTCATCAGAATCCTCCATGACACTTGCAACACAATGCTTCATGCCATTGTCATCACAATGGGCCATTACATATGTGATCACAATGCTCCCTGACACCTGTCTTCACAATACTGTATGACCTGGTCTTCACAATGCTCCATCCCCTTGTCATCACAATGCGCCATTCCAACTGTCATTGCAATAATCCATGAAACTTATTAGACCAATGATCCATGCCCTTGTCATCACAATGCTCCATGCCCTTGTTATCACAATGCTCCATGACCCCTGTCATCACAGTGCTCCGTGACTCCAGTCATCACAATGCTTCATGAACTTTGTCATCCCAATGGTCCATGCCCTCGTCATCAACAGTCTCTGTGACCGTTTTAACTACAATGCTCCATGAACTTTTCATCACAATGCTCTTTGACACTTGCCATCACAATACTCTATGCCTTTCTCAGCACAATGCTCCATGAACGTTGTCATGACAATGCTCCATGTGCTTGTCAGCACAATGCTCCATGACACATGTCATCACAATTTGCCATGCGCTTGTCATCATAGTGCTCCACAATCTTGTCATCACAATGCTCCATAAACCTTGTCATCACAATGCTCCATGCACTTCTCATCAAAATGCTCTCTCACAACTGATATCACAATGTTTCATCACTATTCATCACAATACTCCCTCAGCCCTGTCATCACAATGTTCCATGAATCCTGTCATCCCAATGCTACATGCACTTATCATCACAATGTTCGATGACCCCTGACATCACATTGTTCCATAACCCCTGTCATCAAAATGCTCCATGACCCTATTCAACCAAATGTTCCATGTCCCCTGACATCTCAATGCTCCATGACCCCTGTCATCACAATGCTCCATGCCCTTTTCATCAAAATGCTCCATGCCATTTTCATCACAATAATCCATAAGCTTTTCATCAGAATGCTCCATGACACTTGTCATCACAATGCTCCATGTGCACTGTCATCACAATGCTCCATACCCCTTGTCATTACAGTGCTCCATGACGCTCGTCATTCACAATTATCCATGGTCTTCTCATCACAATGCTCCACGCCCTTGTCATCAAAATGCTCCATGACCCTTGTCATCTCAGTGCTCCATGGCCACTGTCATCACAATTCTCCATACCCCTTGTCATTATAGCGCTCCATGACGCTCGTCATCACAATTATCCATGGTCTTCTCATCACAATGCTCCACGTTCTTGCCATCACAATGCTCCATGCCCTGGTCATCACAGTGCTCCATGTTCCCTATCATCACAATTCTCCACGTTCTTGGCATCACTATGTTCCATGACACTTCCCATCACAGTGTTAAATGCTTTGTCATCACAATACTCCACAAGCTTGTCATCATCATACTCCATGACCCTTGTCATCACAATGATCCATGACCCCTGTCATCACAATGCTCCATGAGACGTATCATCACAATGCTCCATGCCCCTTGTCATTACAGTGCTCCATGATGCTCGTCCCCAGAATTATCCATGGTCTTCTCATCACAGTGCTCCACGGTCTTGCCATCACAATGCTCCATGCCCTGGTCATCACAATGCTCCATGTCCCTTGTCATCACAATTCTCCACGTCCTTTTCATCACAATGCTCCATGACATTTCTCCTCACAATGTTACATGCTATTGTCATCACAATTCTCAATGCACTTGTCATCGCAATGACCCATGACAACTGTCATAGCAATATCCATGCATTTGTCATCACAAAGCTTCATGACCTTTTCATCAAAATTCTCAATGGCCGTTGTCATCACAATGCTCCATGCCCTTGTCATCACAATGCTCCATGACCCTTGTCATCACAATTCTCCAATCCCTTATCATCACAATGCTCCATTACCTTTGTCATCACAATCGTCCATAACACTTGGCATCACAATGCTCCATGCAATTGTCATCACAATGGAACATGAAATATGCTATCACAATGCTCCCTGACACCTGTCTTCACAATACTCCATGACCTTGTCATCACAATGCTCCATGCCCTTGTCATCACAATGTGCCATGCCCACTCTAAACACAATTATCCATGAAACTTGTCATACCTATGCTCCATGCCCCTGTCATCACAATGCTACATGACCCCAGTCATCAAAATGCTCCGTGTGTCCCGTCATCACAAGGCTTCATGACCTGTGTCATCACAATGTTCAATGCCCTCATCATCACCAGGCTCTGTGAAATTTGTCACCACAGTGATCCATGAAGTTTTCATCACAATGCTCCATGTCATGGTCATCACAATTCTCCATGAACGCTCTCATCACATTGCTCCATGACCTTGTCATCACAAAGCTCCATGACCCATGTCATCAGAATGCTCCATGGCCTTCTCATCACAGTGTTCCATGCCCTTGCCATCACAATGCTCCATTAGCCCTGTCATAACAATGCTCCATGACCCCTGCCATCACGATGTTCCATGGCCTTGTCATCACAAGGCTCGATGACCATTCTCATCACAATGCTCCAAGACCCCTGTAATCACAATGCTCCATGCCCCTATTCATTTCAATGATCCATGAACCCTGTCATCACAATGCACCATGCCCATCATCATAATGCTTCATGCTGTTGTCATCACAATGAAATCAGAATTCTCCCTGACCTCTGTCATCATAATGCTCCAAACCCTTGTGATCACTATGTTCTATAACATTTATCATCACAAAACCCCATGACGCTCGTCATCACAATTATCCATGGTCTTCTCATCACAATGCTCCATGACCTTTGTCATCACAATGCTCAATACACTTGTCATCAAAATGCTCCTTGACACTTGTCATCAGTATGCTTCTTGAACCCTGTCATGACAAGGTTCCATGCCTTTTTCATCACAATGTTCCATGCCCTTGTCATCATAAAGCTCCATGATGCAGGTCATCAGAACGCTCCATGGCCATCTCATCCCAATGCTCGATGCCCTTGTCATCACAATGCTCCACGACTCCTGTAATCACAATGCTCCATGCTCCTTTTCATCAGAATATTCCATGAGACTTGTCATCACAAATTTCCATGGTCTTCCCATCACAATGCTCCAGTACCTTGTCATCACAATCCTCCAGGATCCCTGTCATCACAATACTCCATGAATATTTTCAGCCCAATGCCCCTTGACCTTCTCATCACAAGGCTCCATGACCCCTGTCATCTCAATGCTCCATGACCCCTGTCATCACAACGATCTATGAACCCTGACAGCAAAATGATCTGGGACTCTTGTCATCAAAATGATCCATGCCCTTGTCATCCCAATGCTCCATGACCCCTGTAATCACAATGCTCCATGACACTTGTCATCACAGTGCTCCATGAACCTTGTCATCAAAATGCTCCATTCCTTTGTCAGCAATATGCTACATAATCTTGTCTTCAAAATGCTCCATGCGCTTGTCATCACAATCCTTCATGACACTTGGGATCACATTGTTTCATGCCCTTGTCATCTCCCTCTTGCCTTTCTGGTTTTTACAGATTTTCAGATGTCCCTTTTGACCCGTGGGAAGTGACAATTCTTTGTAGTGTGGATTTGCATTGCACGCTTGCTAGATTTGCCAAAAAGGTCGTATGCGTTTTCTCCTGAATATATTCAGGAGAAAAGGCATACGCCCTTTTTGGCCAAGTGCATCATTGTCAAAGTTGTGATTATTTTCCTGTGTTTTAAAGGCAATTCCAATTTACCTCTTGAAATATGTTTTGTGCAATTCTGCCGCATTTTCAAGTCAGCTTCGTTGCCTTCCCTCAACAGATTTTTGGAAGAGAGTAGTCCTTTATAACTCTGTAGTTTTGTGAATTGCTGTGCCCCTGAGCTCCAGTTTTCAACTCATATATTTGTGAGCTGAAGGCAAGTCCAAAATTTTGGTTCAGGACGTATACAGGTTCCCGGTGGGTGGCTGAAACTTTGGTTAATTATTCTTCCTGCTGTGAAATTAGAGTGATATGTGCCCGTCCAAATGCCTAACAGCTACTCTCTCATTGGTTCTCCCTCTTCCCTTCCATCCTCTGCCAAATTGGCAACCTGTGCAAACCAGGAGGTTAAAGGGACTGTCTCTCCAAGTTGGGAGATTGATAGTAAAGCAGTCGGAAAATCAAACCGGAGCACCACGAGAGGGACTATTCATTGAGTTTTAGAAACTTTTCGTATTCACAATGTGTCTATTCTCTAAGGTTCCCGTACATGTTATAGCTATAGTAATATTCCCTTCAACCTGGAGAGTTGGGACCCATGGAATGGCGGCCATGCATTATTGCTTTAAAGGGTCTGCATTTGCTCACCCTATCTCACCAATCCTCTCAGTCCCAAGTGTCCAGCCTTATGCCACACCCAACTGTCATTGTAGATAGGGTCATTCCAGGTTTCATCAGAGACCCTGAAGGAATTGTAAAGAATTTTCCTGTTTTTTTGTTTTGTTTTTGAAATTCCTTTTTATAGTGGGTTTGAGCTGATTCTCGCTGCCATGTTTATGCCAGTCTAGACACACATGATTCCCTTAGGGAGACATATCAATACATAGGTTTTAAGATTCTTACTACTCAGATCTGTTCCTCTGCAGGAAATATGGGGTTTTGAGTCCCTTTCACTGAGGAAGGTGTAGGTCTTGTCTATTCCATAGTTGGTTTTTGGAACGGTACCTGTGCTTATATCAAAATCTGGTTTTATGCATCAGCCCACCTCTCCTTCTCCCTTAAGCAGGCATAAGAGTGTTTTCTAAATGTGAGACTCTGTTCTCTTTCCTAACTTAGTTCATGTGTAGCCATGTTTACAGGATCTTCTTAAGTGATATCTTATGATAAGTTTCTTTTTCTGTGTGACTTATTTCACTTAGAATCATCGTACCTGAATCCACTCACTTTGCTGCTACTGGTCTTATGACATTGATTTCATGGCTGAGTTATATTCCATCGTACATAATTACCACAGTTTTTTGAACGATTTTTATATTTCCTGGGATATTTAAGGTGTACCCAAGTTGAGGTTCTTGTAAGCAGTGCAGCCCTAAATTTGGGGGTGGCTCTGTCTTATTGATTTTCAGTTTTCCCAAGGTATATTCCCTAGACTGGAAGGGCCCTTGGCTCTGTAGCTCTGTTGTTTACTTGTTTTAGGGAACACAATGCACTCCACCAGTGAGGCAGTTGGCAATTTATATCCCGCCCATCAGCATAACAAGTCTCCCTGTTCTCCAAGTCCTGTCTTGCCTTTCTGGTTTTTACATATTTTGTGGATGTCCCTTTGGACCAGTGGGAAGTGATACTTCTTTGTAGTGCAGATTTGCATTGCCCGCTTGCTTGCTTGGCCAAAAAGGGTGTATGCGTTTTCTCCTGAATATATTCACGAGAAAAAGCATACGCCCTGTTTGGCCAAGTGCATCATTGTTGAAGTTATGCCCCTCTTCCTGTGCTTTACAGGCGATTCCTACATACCTCTTGAAATCTGTTTCCTGCTATTCTGCCTAGCTTTCATGTCGGCCTCGTTGCCTTCCCTAACAGATTTTTGGACGATAGTTGTCCTTTATTACTCTGCCAGTTTGTAAATTGCTGTGCCCCTGAGCTCCATTTTTCAACTCTTCTTTTTGTGAGCTGAACGCAAGTCCAAAATTTTGGTTCAGGACGTATACTGGTTCCCGGTGCGTGGCTGAGACTTTGGTTAATTCTTCTTCCTGCCGGGAAATTAGCGTGACATGTGCCTGTCCAAATGCCTAACAGCTACTCTCTCATTGGTTCTCCCTCTTCCCTTCCATCCTCTGCCAAATTGGCAACCTGTGCGAACCAGGAGGTTAAAGGGGCTGTCTCTCCATGTTGGGAGATTGATAGTAAAGCAGTTGGAAATCAAGCCGGATCACAACGAGAGGGACTATTGGTTGAGTTTTAGAAACGTTTCTTATTCACAGTGTGTCCATTCTGCATGTTTCCCGTACATGTTTTAGCTGCAGTAATATTCCCTTCAACCTGGAGAGTTGGGACACAAGGAATGGGGACCATGCATTATTGCTTTAAAGGGTATGCAATTTCTCACCAAATCTCACCAATCTTCTAAGTCCCAAGAGTCCACACTTATGCCACACCCAGCTGTCATTGTAGATAGGGTCATTCCAGGTTTCATCAGAGACCCTGAAGGAATTGTAAAGAATTTCCCTGTTTTTTTGTTTTGTTTTTGAAATTCATTTTTATAGTGGGTTTGAGCTGATTCTCGCTGCCATGTTTATGCCAGTCTAGACACACATGATTCCCTTATGGAGACATATGAATACATAGGTTGTAATTTCTTACTAGTCGGATCTATTCCTCTGCGGGAAATATGGGGTGTTGAGTCCCTTTCACTGAGGAAGGTGTAGGTCTTGTCTAATCCATAGTTGGTTTTTGGAACGGTACCTGTGCTTATATCAAACTCTGGTTTTATGCATCACCCCACCTCTCCTTCCCCCTTAAGCAGGCATAAGAGTGTTTTCTAAATGTGAGACTCTGTTCTCTTTCCTAACTCAGTTCATGTGTAGCCATGTTTACAGGATCTTCATAAGTGATATCTTATGATAAGTTTCTTTTTCTGTGTGACTTATTTCACTTAGAATCATCATACCTGAATACACTCACTTTGCTGCTACTGGTCTTATGACATTGATTTCATGGCTGAGGGATATTCCATCGTACGTAAGTACCACAAGTTTTTGAACCATTTTTATATTTCCTGGGATATTTAAGGTGTACCCAAGTTGAGGTTCTTTTAAGCAGTGCAGCCTTAAATTTGTGGGTGGCTCTGTCTTATTGATTTTCAGTTTTCCCAAGGTATATCCCCTAGACTGGAAGTGCCCTTGGCTCTGTAGCTCTGTTGTTTACTTGTTTTAGGGAACACAATGCACTCCTCCAGTGAGGCAGTTGGCAATTTACATCACGCCCATCATAACAAGGCTACCTGTTCTCCAGGGCCTGTCTTGCCTTTCTGGTTTTTACACATTTTGTGGATATCCCTTTGGACCGGTGGGAAGTGATACTTCTCTGTAGTGCAGATTTGCATTGCCCGCTTGCTTGCTTGGCCAAGAAGGGCGTATGTGTTTTCTCCTGAATATATTCAGGAGAAAACGCATACGCACTTTTTGGCCCAGTGCATCATTGTCAAAGTTGTGCCCCTATTCCTGTGTTTACAGGCGATTCCTACATACCTCTTGAAATCTGTTTCTGCTCTTCTGCCTAGCTTTCAAGTCGGCCTCGTTGCCTTCCCTCAACATATTTTTGGACGATAGTTGTCCTTTATTACTCTGCCAGTTTGTAAATTGCTGTGCCCCTGAGCTCCATTTTTCAACTCTTTTTTTTGTGAGCTGAACGCAAGTCCAAAATTTTGGTTTAGGACGTATACTGGTTCCCGGTGGGTGGCTGAGACTTTGGTTAATTCTTCTTCCTGCCGGGAAATTAGCGTGACATGTGCCTGTCCAAATGCCTAACAGCTACTCTCTCATTGGTTCTCCCTTTTCCCTTCCATCCTCTGCCAAATTGGCAACCTGTGCGAACCAGCAGGTTAAAGGGGCTGTCTCTCCATGTTGGGAGATTGATAGTAAAGCAGTTGGAAATCAAGCCAGATCACTACGAGAGGGACTATTGGTTGAGTTTTAGAAACCTTTCATATTCACAGTGTGTCCATTCTCTAGGGTTCCCCTACATGTTATAGCTGTAGTAATATTACCTTCAACCTGGAGAGTTGGGACCCATGGAATGGCGGTCATGCATTATTGCTTTAAAGGGTCTGCATTTGCTCACCCAATCTCACCAATCCTCTCAGTCCCAAGTGTCCAGCCTTATGCCACACCTAACTGTCATTGTAGATAGGGTCATTCCAGGTTTCATCAAAGACCCTGAAGGAATTGTAAAGAATTTCCCTGTTTTTTTGTTTTGTTTTTGAAATTCATTTTTACACTGTGTTTGAGCTGATTCTCGCTGCCATGTATATGCCAGTCTAGACACACTTGATTCCCTTATGGAGACATATTAATACATAGGGTGTAAGATTCTTACTAGTCTGATGTATTCCTCTGCGGGAAATATGGGGTGTTGAGTCCCTTTCACTGAGGAAGGTGTAGGTCTTGTCTATTCCATAGATGGTTTTTGGAACGGTACCTGTGCTTATATCAAACTCTGGTTTTCTGCATCACCCCACCTCTCCTTCCCCCTTAAGCAGGCATAAGAGTGTTTTCTAAATGTGAGACACTGTTCTCTTTCCTAACTCAGTTCACGTGTAGCCATGTTTACAGGATCTTCATAAGTGATATCTTACGATAAATTTCTTTTTCTGTGTGACTTATTTCACTTAGAATCATCATACCTGAATACACTCACTTTGCTGCTACTGATCTTATGACATTGATTTCATGGCTGAGGGGTATTCCATCATACCTAAGTACCACAATTTTTTGAACCATTTTTATATTTCCTGGGATATTTAAGGTGTACCCAAGTTGAGGTTCTTGTAAGCAGTGCAGCCCTAAATTTGGGGGTGTCTCGGTCTTATTGATTTTCAGTTTTCCCAAGGTATATTCCATAGACTGGTAGTGACCTTGGCTCTGTAGCTCTGTTGTTTACTTGTTTTAGGGAACACAATCCACTCCTCCAGTGAGGCAGTAGGCAATTTAAATCCCGCCCATCAGCATAACAAGGCTCCCTGTTCTCCAGGGCCTGTCTTGCCTTTCTGGTTTTTACACATTTTGTGGATGTCCCTTTTGACCGGTGGGAAGTGATACTTCTTTGTTGTGCAGATTTGCATTGCCCGCTTGCTTGCTTGGCCAAAAAGGGCGTATGCGTTTTCTCCTGAATATATTCAGGAGAAAACACATACGCCCTTTTTGTCAAGTGCACCATTGTCCAAGTTGTGCCCCTCTTTCTGTGCTTTACAGGCGATTCCAAGGAACCTCTTGAAATCTGTTTCCTGCTATTTTGACTCGCTTTCAAGTCCGCCTCGTTGACTTCCCTCAACAGATTTTTGGACGATAGTTGTCCTTTATCACTCTGCCAGTTTGTGCATTGCTGTGCCCCTGAGCTCCATTTCTCAACTCGTTTTTTGTGAGCTGAACGCAAGTCCAAAATTTTCGATCATGTCCTATACTGGTTCCCGGTGGGTGGCTGAGACTTTGGTTAATTCTTCTTCCTGCCTGGAAATTAGAGTGACATGTGCCCGTCCAAATGCCTAACAGCTACTCTCTCATGGGTTCTCCCTCGTCCCTTCCATCCTCTGCCAAATTGGGAACCTGTGCAAACCAGGAGGTTAAAGGTCCTGTCTCTCCAAGTTGGGAGATTGATAGTAAGGCAGTTGGAAAGTCAAACTGGAGCACCAGGAGAGGGACTATTCGTTGAGTTTTAGAAACCTTTCGTATTCACAGTATGTACTTTCTCTAGGTTTCCTGTACATGTTATAGCTGTAGTAATATTCCCTTCAACCTGGAGAGTTGGGACCCATGGAATGGGGGCCATGCATTATTGCTTGAAATGGTCTGCATTTGCTCACCCAATCTCACCAATCCTCTCTGTCCCAAGAGTCCAGCCTTATGCCACATCCAGCTGTCATAGTAGATAGGGTCTTTCCAGGTTTCCTCAGACACCCTGAAGGAATTGTAAAGAATTTCCATGTTTTTTGGTTTTACTTTTGAAATTCCTTTTTATAGTGGGTTTGAGCTGATTCTCGCTGCCATGTTTATGCCACTCTAGACACACTTGATTCCCTTATGCAGTCATATCTATACATCGGTTTTAAGATTCTTACTAGTCAGATATATTCCTCTGTGAGAAATATGGGGTTTTTAGTCTCTTTCACTGAGGAAGGTGTAGGTCTTGTCTATTCCAAAGTTGGTTTTTGGAACGGTCCCTGTGCTTATATCAAACTCTGGTTTTATGCATCACCCCACCTCTCCTTCCCCTTTATGCAGGCATAAGAGTGTTTTCTAAATGTGAGACTCTGTTCTCTTTCCTAACTCAGTTCACGTGTAGCCATGTTTACAGGATCTTCATAAGTGATATCTTATGATAAGTTTCTTTTTCTGTGTGACTTATTTCACTTAGAATCATTGTACCTGAATCCACTCACTTTGCTGCTACTGGTCTTATGACATTGATTTCATGGCTGAGGGATATTCCATCGTACGTAAGTACCACAATGTTTTGAACCATTTTTATATTTACTGGGATATTTAAGGTGTACCCAAGTTAAGGTTCTTGTAGTCAGTGCAGCCCTAAATTTGGAGGTGGCCCTTTCTTATTGATTTTCAGTTTTCCCAAGGTATATTCCCTAGACTCGAAGTGGCCTTGTCTCTGTAGCTCTGTTGTTTACTTGTTTTAGGGAACACAATGCACTCCTCCAGTGAGGCAGTTGGCAATTTACATCCCGCCCATCAGCATAACAAGGCTCCCTGTTCTCCAGGGCCTGTCTTGCCTTTCTGGTTTTTACACATTTTGTGGATGTTCCTTTTGACCGGTGGGAAATGATACTTCTTTGTAGTGCAGATTTGCATTGCCCGCTTGCTTGCTTGGCCAAAAAGGGCGTATGCGTTTTCTCCTGAATATATTCAGGAGAAAACGCATACGCCCTTTTTGGCCAAGTTCACCATTGTCCAAGTTGTGCCCCTCTTCCTGTGCTTTACAGGCGATTCCAAGGTACCTCTTGAAATCTGTTTCCTGCTCTTTTGCCTCGCTTTCAAGTCCGCCTCGTTGACTTCCCTCAACAGATTTTTGGACGATAGTTGTCCTTTATCACTCTGCCACTTTGTGAATTGCTGTGCCCGTGAGATCCATTTCTCAACTGTTTTTTTGTGAGCTGAACGCAAGTCGAAAATTTTGGATCATGTCCTTTACTGGTTCCCGGTGGGTGGCTGAGACTTTTGTCAATTCTTCTTCCTGCCGGGAAATTAGAGTGACATGTGCCCGTCCAAATGCCTAACAGCTACTCTCTCATGGGTCCTCCCTCGTCCCTTCCATCCTCTGCCAAATTGGGAACCTGTGCAAACCAGGAGGTTAAAGGGCCTGTCTCTCCAAGTTGGGAGATTGATAGTAAGGCAGTTGGAAAGTCAAACTGGAGCACCAGGAGAGGGACTATTCGTTGAATTTTAGAAACCTTTGGTATTCACAGTGTGTACATTCTCTAGGTTTCCTGTACATGTTATAGCTGTAGTAATATTCCCTTGAACCTGGAGAGTTGGGACCCATGGAATGGGGGCCATGCATTATTGCTTGAAAGGGTCTGCATTTGCTCACCCAATCTCACCAATCCTCTAAGTCCCAAGTGTCCAGCCTTATGTCACATCCAGCTGTCATTGTAGATAGGGTCTTTCCAGGTTTCCTCAGACACCCTGAAGGAATTGGAAAGAATTTCCCTGTTTTTTGGTATTGCTTTTGAAATTCCTTTTCATAGTGGGTTTGAGCTGATTCTCGCTGCCATGTTTATGCTACTCTAGACACACTTGATTCCCTTATGGAGTCATATCAATACATAGGTTTTAAGATTCTTACTAGTCAGATATATTCCTCTGCGGGAAATATGGGGTTTTGAGTCTCTTTCACTGAGGAAGCTGTAGGTCTTGTCTATTCCAAAGTTGGTTTTTGGAACGGTCACTGTGCTTATATCAAACTCTGGTTTTATGCATCACCCCACCTCTCCATCCCCTTTAGGCAGGCATAAGAGTGTTTTCTAAATGGGAGACTCTGTTCTCTTTCCTATCTCAGTTCACGTGTAGCCATGTTTTCAGGATCTTCATAAGTGATATCTTATGATAAGTTTCTTTTTCTGTGTGACTTATTTCACTTAGAATCATCGTACCTGAATCCACTCACTTTGCTGCTACTGGTCTTATGACATTGATTTCATGGCTGAGGGATATTCCATCGTACGTAAGTACCACAATGTTTTGAACCATTTTTATATTTCCTGGGATATTTAAGGTGTACCCAAGTTAAGGTTCTTGTAGTCAGTGCAGCCCTAAATTTGGAGGTTGCCCTTTCTTATTGATTTTCAGTTTTCCCAAGGTATATTCCCTAGACTGGAAGTGGCCTTGTCTCTGTAGCTCTGTTGTTTACTTGTTTTAGGGAACACAATGCACTCCTCCAGTGAGGCAGTTGGCAATTTACATCCCGCCCATCAGCATAACAAGGCTCCCTGTTCTCCAGGGCCTGTCTTGCCTTTCTGGTTTTTGCACATTTTGTGGATGTCCCTTTTGACCGGTGGGAAGTGATACTTCTTTGTAGTGCAGATTTGCATTGCCCGCTTGCTTGCTTGGCCAAAAAGGGCGTATGCGTTTTCTCCTGAATATATTCAGGAGAAAACGCATACGCCCTTTTTGGCCAAGTGCAACATTGTCCAAGTTGTGCTCCTCTTCCTGTGCTTTACAGGCGATTCCAAGGTACCTCTTGAAATCTGTTTCCTGCTCTTTTGCCTCGCTTTCAAGTCCGCCTCCTTGACTTCCCTCAACAGATTTTTGGACGATAGTTGTCCTTTATCACTCTGCCAGTTTGTGAATTGCTGTGCCCCTGAGCTCCATTTCTCAACTCGTTTTTTGTGAGCTGAACGCAAGTCCAAAATTTTGGATCATGTCCTATACTGGTTCCCGGTGGGTGGCTGAGACTTTGGTTAATTCTTCTTCCTGCCGGGAAATTAGAGTGACATGTGCCCGTCCAAATGCCTAACAGCTACTCTCTCATGGGTTCTCCCTCGTCCCTTCCATCCTCTGCCAAATTGGGAACCTGTGCAAACCAGGAGGTTAAAGGGCCTGTCTGTCCAAGTTGGGAGATTGATAGTAAGGCAGTTGGAAAGTCAAACTGGAGCACCAGGAGAGGGACTATTCGTTGAGTTTTAGAAACCTTTCGTATTCACAGTGTGTACATTCTCTAGGATTCCTGTACATGTTATAGCTGTAGTAATATTCCCTTCAACCTGGAGAGTTGGGACCCATGGAATGGGGGCCATGCATTATTGCTTGAAAGGGTCTGCATTTGCTCACCCGATCTCACCAATCCTCTCAGTCCCAAGTGGCCAGCCTTATGCCACATCCAGCTGTCATTGTAGATAGGGTCTATCCAGGTTTCCTCAGACACCCTGAAGGAATTGTAAAGAATTTCCCTGTTTTTTGGTTTTGCTTTTGAAATTCCTTTTTAGAGTGGGTTTGAGCTGATTCTCGCTGCCATGTTTATGCCACTCTAGACACACTTGATTCCCTTATGGAGTCATATCAATACATAGGTTTTAAGATTCTTACTAGTCAGATATATTCCTCTGCGGGAAATATGGGGTTTTGAGTCTCTTTCACTGAGGAAGGTGTAGGTCTTGTCTATTCCAAAGTTGGTTTTTGGAACGGTCCCTGTGCTTATATCAAACTCTGGTTTTATGCATCACCCCACCTCTCCTTCCCCTTTATGCAGGCATAAGAGTGTTTTCTAAATGTGAGACTCTGTTCTCTTTCCTAACTCAGTTCACGTGTAGCCATGTTTACAGGATCTTCATAAGTGATATCTTATGATAAGTTTCTTTTTCTGTGTGACATATTTCACTTAGAATCATTGTACCTGAATCCACTCACTTTGCTGCGACTGGTCTTATGACATTAATTTCATGGCTGAGGGATATTCCATCGTACGTAAGTACCACAATGTTTTGAACCATTTTTATATTTCCTGGGATATTTAAGGTGTACCCAAGTTGAGGTTCTTGTAGTCACTGCAGCCCGAAATTTGGAGGTGGCTCTTTCATATTGATTTTCAGTTTTCCCAAGGTATATTCCCTAGACTGGAAGTGGCCTTGGCTCTGTAGCTCTGTTGTTTACTTGTTTTAGGGAACACAATGCACTCCTCCAGTGAGGCAGTTGGCAATTTACATCCCGCCCATCAGCATAACAAGGCTCCCTGTTCTCCAGGGCCTGTATTGCCTTTCTGTTTTTTACACATTTTGTGGATGTCCCTTTTGAGCAGTGGGAACTGATACTTCTTTGTAGTGCAGATTTGCATTGCCCGCTTGCTTGCTTGGCCAAAAAGGGCGTATGCGTTTTCTCCTGAATATATTCAGGAGAAAACGCATACGCCCTTTTTGGCCAAGTGCACCATTGTCCAAGTTGTGCTCCTCTTCCTGTGCTTTACAGGCGATTCCAAGGTACCTCTTGAAATCTGTTTCCTGCTATTTTGCCTCGCTTTCAAGTCCGCCTCCTTGACTCCCCTCAACAGATTTTTGGACGATAGTTGTCCTTTATCACTCTGCCAGTTTGTGAATTGCTGTGCCCCTGAGCTCCATTTCTCAACTCGTTTTTTGTGAGCTGAACGCAAGTCCAAAATTTTGGATCATGTCCTATACTGGTTCCCGGTGGGTGCCTGAGACTTTGGTTAATTCTTCTTCCTGCCGGGAAATTAGAGTGACATGTGCCCGTCCAAATGCCTAACAGCTACTCTCTCATGGGTTCTCCCTCGTCCCTTCCATCCTCTGCCAAATTGGGAACCTGTGCAAACCAGGAGGTTAAAGGGCCTGTCTCTCCAAGTTGGGAGATTTATAGTAAGGCAGTTGGAAAGTCAAACTGGAGCACCAGGAGAGGGACTATTCGTTGAGTTTTAGAAACCTTTTGTATTCACAGTGTGTACATTCTCTAGGTTTCCTGTACATGTTATAGCTGTAGTAATATTCCCTTCAACCTGGAGAGTTGGGACCCATGGAATGGGGGCCATGCATTATTGCTTGAAAGGGTCTGCATTTGCTCACCCAATCTCACCAATCCTCTCAGTCCCAAGTGTACAGGCTTATGCCACATCCAGCTGTCATTGTAGATAGGGTATTTCCAGGTTTCCTCAGACACCCTGAAGGAATTGTAAAGAATTTCCCTGTTTTTTGGTTTTGCTTTTGAAATTCCTTTTTAGAGTGGGTTTGAGCTGATTCTCGCTGCCATGTTTATGCCACGCTAGACACACTTGATTCCCTTATGCAGTCATATCTATACATCGGTTTTAAGATTCTTACTAGTCAGATATATTCCTCTGCGGGAAATATGGGGTTTTGAGACTCTTTCACTGAGGAAGGTGTAGGTCTTGTCTATTCCAAAGTTGGTTTTTGGAACGGTCCCTGTGCTAATATCAAACTCTGGTTTTATGCATCACCCCACCTCTCCTGACCCTTTATGCAGGCATAAGAGTGTTTTCTAAATGGGAGACTCTGTTCTCTTTCCTAACTCAGTTCACGTGTAGCCATGTTTACAGGATCTTCATAAGTGATATCTTATGATAAGTTTCTTTTTCTGTGTGCCTTATTTCACTTAGAATCATCGTACCTGAATCCCCTTACTTTGCTGCTACTGGTCTTATGACAGTGATTTCATGGCTGAGGGATATTCCATCGTACGTAAGTACCACAATGTTTTGAACCATTTTTATATTTCCTGGGATATTTAAGGTGTACCCAAGTTGAGGTTCTTGTAGTCAGTGCAGCCCGAAATTTGGAGGTGGCTCTTTCATATTGATTTTCAGTTTTCCCAAGGTATATTCCCTAGACTGGAAGTGGCCTTGGCTCTGTAGCTCTGTTGTTTACTTGTTTTAGGGAACACAATGCACTCCTCCAGTGAGGCAGTTGGCAATTTACATCCCGCCCATCAGCATAACAAGGCTCCCTGTTCTCCAGGGCCTGTATTGCCTTTCTGTTTTTTACATATTTTGTGGAGGTCCCTTTTGAGCAGTGGGAACTGATACTTCTTTGTAGTGCAGATTTGCATTGCCCGCTTGCTTGCTTGGCCAAAAAGGGCGTATGCGTTTTCTCCTGAATATATTCAGGAGAAAACGCATACGCCCTTTTTGGCCAAGTGCACCATTGTCCAAGTTGTGCTCCTCTTCCTGTGCTTTACAGGCGATTCCAAGGTACCTCTTGAAATCTGTTTCCTGCTCTTTTGCCTCGCTTTCAAGTCCGCCTCCTTGACTTCCCTCAACAGATTTTTGGACGATAGTTGTCCTTTATCACTCTGCCAGTTTGTGAATTGCTGTGCCCCTGAGCTCCATTTCTCAACTCGTTTTTTGTGAGCTGAACGCAAGTCCAAAATTTTGGATCATGTCCTATACTGGTTCCCGGTGGGTGGCTGAGACTTTGGTTAATTCTTCTTCCTGCCGGGAAATTAGAGTGACATGTGCCCGTCCAAATGCCTAACAGCTACTCTCTCATGGGTTCTCCCTCGTCCCTTCCATCCTCTGCCAAATTGGGAACCTGTGCAAACCAGGAGGTTAAAGGGCCTGTCTGTCCAAGTTGGGAGATTAATAATAATGCAGTTGGAAAGTCAAACTGGAGCAACAGGAGAGGGACTATTCGTTGAGGTTTAGAAACCTTTCGTATTCACAGTGTGTACATTCTCTAGGATTCCTGTACATGTTATAGCTGTAGTAATATTCCCTTCAACCTGGAGAGTTGGGACCCATGGAATGGGGGCCATGCATTATTGCTTGAAAGGGTCTGCATTTGCTCACCCGATCTCACCAATCCTCTCAGTCCCAAGTGTCCAGCCTTATGCCACATCCAGCTGTCATTGTAGATAGGGTCTTTCCAGGTTTCCTCAGACACCCTGAAGGAATTGTAAAGAATTTCCCTGTTTTTTGGTTTTGCTTTTGAAATTCCTTTTTAGAGTGGGTTTGAGCTGATTCTCGCTGCCATGTTTATGCCACTCTAGACACACTTGATTCCCTTATGCAGTCATATGTATACATCGGTTTTAAGATTCTTACTAGTCAGATATATTCCTCTGCGGGAAATATGGGGTTTTGAGTCTCTTTCACTGAGGAAGGTGTAGGTCTTGTCTATTCCAAAGTTGGTTTTTGGAACGGTCCCTGTGCTTATATCAAACTCTGGTTTTATGCATCACCCCACCTCTCCTTCCCCTTTATGCAGGCATAAGAGTGTTTTCTAAATGTGAGACTCTGTTCTCTTTCCTAACTCAGTTCACGTGTAGCCAGGTTTACAGGATCTTCATAAGTGATATCTTATGATAAGTTTCTTTTTCTGTGTGACTTATTTCACTTAGAATCATCGTACCTGAATCCCCTCAATTTGCTGCTACTGGTCTTATGACATTGATTTCATGGCTGAGGGATATTCCATCGTACGTAAGTACCACAATGTTTTGAACCATTTTTATATTTCCTGGGATATTTAAGGTGTACCCAAGTTGAGGTTCTTGTAGTCAGTGCAGCCCTAAATTTGGAGGTGGCTCTTTCTTATTGATTTTCAGTTTTCCCAAGGTATATTCCCTAGACTGGAAGTGGCCTTGGCTCTGTAGCTCTGTTGTTTACTTGTTTTAGGGAACACAATGCACTCCTCCAGTGAGGCAGTTGGCAATTTACATCCCGCCCATCAGCATAACAAGGCTCCCTGTTCTCCAGGGCCTGTCTTGCCTTTCTGGTTTTTACACATTTTGTGGATGTCCCTTTTGACCGGTGGGAAATGATACTTCTTTGTAGTGCAGATTTGCATTGCCCGCTTGCTTGCTTGGCCAAAAAGGGCGTATGCGTTTTCTCCTGAATATATTCAGGAGAAAACGCATACGCCCTTTTTGGCCAAGTGCACCATTGTCCAAGTTGTGCCCCTCTTCCTGTGCTTTACAGGCGATTCCAAGGTACCTCTTGAAATCTGTTTCCTGCTATTTTGCCTCGCTTTCAAGTCCGCCTCGTTGACTTCCCTCAACAGATTTTTGGACGATAGTTGTCCTTTATCACTCTGCCAGTTTGTGAATTGCTGTGCCCCTGAGCTCCATTTCTCAACTCGTTCTTTGTGAGCTGAACGCAAGTCCAAAATTTTGGATCATGTCCTATACTGGTTCCCGGTGGGTGGCTGAGACTTTGGTTAATTCTTCTTCCTGCCGGGAAATTAGAGTGACATGTGCCCGTCCAAATGCCTAACAGCTACTCTCTCATGGGTTCTCCCTCGTCCCTTCCATCCTCTGCCAAATTGGGAACCTGTGCAAACCAGGAGGTTAAAGGGCCTGTCTCTCCAAGTTGGGAGATTGATAGTAAGGCAGTTGGAAAGTCAAACTGGAGCACCAGGAGAGGGACTATTCGTTGAGTTTTAGAAACCTTTCGTATTCACAGTGTGTACATTCTCTAGGTTTCCTGTACATGTTATAGCTGTAGTAATATTCCCTTGAACCTGGAGAGTTGGGACCCATGGAATGGGGGCCATGCATTATTGCTTGAAAGGGTCTGCATTTGCTCACCCAATCTCACCAATCCTCTCAGTCCCAAGTGTCCAGCCTTATGCCACATCCAGCTGTCATTGTACATAGGGTCTTTCCAGGTTTCCTCAGACACCCTGAAGGAATTGTAAAGAATTTCCCTGTTTTTTGGTTTTGCTTTTGAAATTCCTTTTTAGAGTGGGTTTGAGCTGATTCTCGCTGCCATGTTTATGCCACTCTAGACACACTTGATTCCCTTATGGAGTCATATCAATACATAAGTTTTAAGATTCTTACTAGTCAGATATATTCCTCTGTGGGAAATATGGGGTTTTGAGTCTCTTTCACTGAGGAAGGTGTAAGTCTTGTCTGTTCCAAAGTTGGTTTTGGAACGGTCCCTGTGCTTATATCAAACTCTGGTTTTATGCATCACCCCACCTCTCCTTCCCCTTTATGCAGGCATAAGAGTGTTTTCTAAATGTGAGACTCTGTTCTCTTTCCTAACTCAATTCACGTGTAGCCATGTTTACAGGATCTTCATAAGTGATATCTTATGATAAGTTTCTTTTTCTGTGTGACTCACTTCACTTAGAATCATCGTAACTGAATCCACTCACTTTGCTGCTACTGGTCTTATGACATTGATTTCATGGCTGAGGGATATTCCATCGTATGTAAGTACCACAATGTTTTGAACCATTTTTATATTTCCTGGGATATTTAAGGTGTACCCAAGTTGAGGTTCTTGTAGTCAGTGCAGCCCTAAATTTGGAGGTGGCTCTTTCTTATTGATTTTCAGTTTTCCCAAGGTATATTCCCTAGACTGGAAGTGGCCTTGGCTCTGTAGCTCTGTTGTTTACTTGTTTTAGGGAACACAATGCACTCCTCCAGTGAGGCAGTTGGCAATTTACATCCCGCCCATCAGCATAACAAGGCTCCCTGTTCTCCAGGGCCTGTCTTGCCTTTCTGGTTTTTACACATTTCGTGGATGTCCCTTTTGACCGGTGGGAAATGATACTTCTTTGTAGTGCAGATTTGCATTGCCCGCTTGCTTGCTTGGCCAAAAAGGGCGTATGCGTTTTCTCCTGAATATATTCAGGAGAAAACGCATACGCCCTTTTTGGCCAAGTGCACCATTGTCCAAGTTGTGCCCCTCTTCCTGTGCTTTACAGGCGATTCCAAGGTACCTCTTGAAATCTGTTTCCTGCTATTTTGCCTCGCTTTCAAGTCCGCCTCGTTGACTTCCCTCAACAGATTTTTGGACGATAGTTGTCCTTTATCACTCTGCCAGTTTGTGAATTGCTGTGCCCCTGAGCTCCATTTCTCAACTCGTTTTTTGGGAGCTGAACGCAAGTCCAAAATTTTGGATCATGTCCTATACTGGTTCCCGGTGGGTGGCTGAGACTTTGGTTAATTCTTCTTCCTGCCGGGAAATTAGAGTGACATGTGCCCGTCCAAATGCCTAACAGCTACTCTCTCATGGGTTCTCCCTCGTCCCTTCCATCCTCTGCCAAATTGGGAACCTGTGCAAACCAGGAGGTTAAAGGGCCTGTCTCTCCAAGTTGGGAGATTGATAGTAAGGCAGTTGGAAAGTCAAACTGGAGCACCAGGAGAGGGACTATTCGTTGAGTTTTAGAAACCTTCGAATTCACAGTGTGTACATTCTCTAGGTTTCCTGTACATGTTATAGCTGTAGTAATATTCCCTTGAACCTGGAGAGTTGGGACCCATGGAATGGGGGCCATGCATTATTGCTTGAAAGGGTCTGCATTTGCTCACCCAATCTCACCAATCCTCTCAGTCCCAAGTGTCCAGCCTTATGCCACATCCAGCTGTCATTGTAGATAGGGTCTTTCCAGGGTTCCTCAGACACCCTGAAGGAATTGTAAAGGATTTACCTGTTTTTTGGTTTTGCTTTTGAAATTCCTTTTTATAATGGGTTTGAGCTGATTCTCGCTGCCATGTTTATGCCACTCTAGACACACTTGATTCCCTTATGGAGACATATCAATACATAGGTTTTAAGATTCTTACTAGTCAGATATATTCCTCTGTGGGAAATATGGGGTTTTGAGTCTCTTTCACTGAGGAAGGTGTAGGTCTTGTCTATTCCAAAGTTGGTTTTTGAAACGGTCCCTGTGATTATATCAAACTCTGGTTTTATGCATCACCCCACCTCTCCTTCCCCTTTATGCAGGCATAAGAGTGTTTTCTAAATGTGAGACTCTGTTCTCTTTCCTAACTCAGTTCACGTGTAGCCATGTTTACAGGATCTTCATAAGTGATATCTTATGATAAGTTTCTTTTTCTGTGTGACTTATTTCACTTAGAATCATCGTACCTGAATCCACTCACTTTGCTGCTACTGGTCTTATGACATTGATTTCATGGCTGAGGGATATTCCATCGTATGTAAGTACCACAATGTTTTGAACCATTTTTATATTTCCTGGGATATTTAAGGTGTACCCAAGTTGAGGTTCTTGTAGTCAGTGCAGCCCTAAATTTGGAGGTGGCTCTTTCTTATTGATTTTCAGTTTTCCCAAGGTATATTCCCTAGACTGGAAGTGGCCTTGGCTCTGTAGCTCTGTTGTTTACTTGTTTTAGGGAACACATTGCACTCCTCCAGTTAGGCAATTGGCAATTTACATCCCGTCCATCAGCATAACAAGTCTCCCTGTTCTCCAGGGCCTGTCTTGCCTTTCTGGTTTTTACACATTTTGTGGATGTCCCTTTTGACCGGTGGGAAGTGATACATCTTTGTAGTGCAGATTTGCATTGCCCGCTTGCTTGCTTGGCCAAAAAGGGCGTATGCGTTTTCTCCTGAATATATTCAGGAGAAATCGCATACGCCCTTTTTGGCCAAGTGCATCATTGTCCAAGTTGTGCCCCTCTTCCTGTGCTTTACAGGCGATTCCAAGGTACCTCTTGAAATCTGTTTCCTGCTATTTTGCCTCGCTTTCAAGTCCGCCTCCTTGACTTCCCTCAACAAATTTTTGGACGATAGTTGTCCTTTATCACTCTGCCAGTTTGTGAATTGCTGTGCCCCTGAGCTCCATTTCTCAACTCGTTTTTTGGGAGCTGAACGCAAGTCCAAAATTTTGGATCATGTCCTATACTGGTTCCCGGTGGGTGGCTGAGACTTTGGTTAATTCTTCTTCCTGCCGGGAAGTTAGAGTAACATGTGCCCGTCCAAATGCCTAACAGCTACTCTCTCATGGGTTCTCCCTAGTCCCTTCCATCCTCTGCCAAATTGGGAACCTGTGCAAACCAGGAGGTTAAAGGGCCTGTCTCTCCAAGTTGGGAGATTGATAGTAAGGCAGTTGGAAAGTTAAACTGGAGCACCAGGAGAGGGACTATTCGTTGAGTTTTAGAAACCTTCGTATTCACAGTGTGTACATTCTCTAGGTTTCCTGTACATGTTATAGCTGTAGTAATATTCCCTTCAACCTGGAGAGTTGGGACCCATGGAATGGGGGCCATGCATTATTGCTTGAAAGGGTCTGCATTTGCTCACCCAATCTCACCAATCCTCTCAGTCCCAAGTGTCCAGCCTTATGCCACATCCAGCTGTCATTGTAGATAGGGTCTTTCCAGGTTTCCTCAGACACCCTGAAGGAATTGTAAAGGATTTCCCTGTTTTTTGGTTTTGCTTTTGAAATTCCTTTTTATACTGGGTTTGAGCTGATTCTCGCTGCCATGTTTATGCCACTCTAGACACACTTGATTCCCTTATGGAGACATATCAATACATAGGTTTTAAGATTATTACTAGTCAGATATATTCCTCTGTGGGAAATATGGGGTTTTGAGTCTCTTTCACTGAGGAAGGTGTAGGTCTTGTCTATTCCAAAGTTGGTTTTTGAAACGGTCCCTGTGATTATATCAAACTCTGGTTTTATGCATCACCCCACCTCTCCTTCCCCTTTATGCAGGCATAAGAGTGTTTTCTAAATGTGAGACTCTGTTCTCTTTCCTAACTCAGTTCACGTGTAGCCATGTTTACAGGATTTTCATAAGTGATATCTTATGATAAGTTTCTTTTTCTGTGTGACTTATTTCACTTAGAATCATCGTACCTGAATCCACTCACTTTGCTGCTACTGGTCTTATGACATTGATTTCATGGCTGAGGGATATTCCATCGTATGTAAGTACCACAATGTTTTGAACCATTTTTATATTTCCTGGGATATTTAAGGTGTACCCAAGTTGAGGTTCTTGTAGTCAGTGCAGCCCTAAATTTGGAGGTGGCTCTTTCTTATTGATTTTCAGTTTTCCCAAGGTATATTCCCTAGACTGGAAGTGGCCTTGGCTCTGTAGCTCTGTTGTTTACTTGTTTTAGGGAACACATTGCACTCCTCCAGTTAGGCAATTGGCAATTTACATCCCGTCCATCAGCATAACAAGTCTCCCTGTTCTCCAGGGCCTGTCTTGCCTTTCTGGTTTTTACACATTTTGTGGATGTCCCTTTTGACCGGTGGGAAGTGATACATCTTTGTAGTGCAGATTTGCATTGCCCGCTTGCTTGCTTGGCCAAAAAGGGCGTATGCGTTTTCTCCTGAATATATTCAGGAGAAATCGCATACGCCCTTTTTGGCCAAGTGCATCATTGTCCAAGTTGTGCCCCTCTTCCTGTGCTTTACAGGCAATTCCAAGGTACCTCTTGAAATCTGTTTCCTGCTATTTTGCCTCGCTTTCAAGTCCGCCTCCTTGACTTCCCTCAACAGATTTTTGGACGATAGTTGTCCTTTATCACTCTGCCAGTTTGTGAATTGCTGTGCCCCTGAGCTCCATTTCTCAACTCGTTTTTTGGGAGCTGAACGCAAGTCCAAAATTTTGGATCATGTCCTATACTGGTTCCCGGTGGGTGGCTGAGACTTTGGTTAATTCTTCTTCCTGCCGGGAAATTAGAGTAACATGTGCCCGTCCAAATGCCTAACAGCTACTCTCTCATGGGTTCTCCCTAGTCCCTTCCATCCTCTGCCAAATTGGGAACCTGTGCAAACCAGGAGGTTAAAGGGCCTGTCTCTCCAAGTTGAGTGATTGATAGTAAGGCAGTTGGAGGGTTAAACTGGAGCACCAGGAGACGGACTATTCGTTGAGTTTTAAAAACCTTCGTATTCACAGTGTGTACATTCTCTAGGTTTCCTGTACATGTTATAGCTGTAGTAATATTCCCTTGAACCTGGAGAGTTGGGACCCATGGAATGGGGGCCATGCATTATTGCTTGAAAGGGTCTGCATTTGCTCACCCAATCTCACCAATCCTTTCTGTCCCAAGTGTCCAGCCTTATGCCACATCCAGCTGTCATTGTAGATAGGGTCTTTCCAGGTTTCCTCAGACACCCTGAAGGAATTGTAAAGAATTTCCCTGTTTTTTGGTTTTGCTTTTGAAATTCCTTTTTATAGTGGGTTTGAGCTGATTCTCGCTGCCATGTTAATGCACTCTAGACACACTTGATTCCCTTATGGAGACATATCAATACATAGGTTTTAAGATTCTTACTAGTCACATATATTCCTCTGTGGGAAATATGGGGTTTTGAGTCTCTTTCACTGAGGAAGGTGTAGGTCTTGTCTATTCCAAAGTTGGTTTTTGGAACGGTCCCTGTGCTTATATCAAACTCTGGTTTTATGCATCACCCCACCTCTCCATCCCCTTTAGGCAGGCATAAGAGTGTTTTCTAAATGTGAGACTCTGTTCTCTTTCCTAACTCAGTTCACGTGTAGCCATGTTTACAGGATCTTCATAAGTGATATCTTATGATAAGTTTCTTTTTCTGTGTGACTTATTTCACTTAGAATCATCGTACCTGAATCCACTCACTTTGCTGCTACTGGTCTTATGACATTGATTTCATCGCTGAGGGATATTCCATCGTATGTAAGTACCACAATGTTTTGAACCATTTTTATATTTCCTGGGATAATTAAGGTGTACCCAAGTTGAGGTTCTTGTAGTCAGTGCAGCCCTAAATTTGGAGGTGGCTCTTTCTTATTGATTTTCAGTTTTCCCAAGGTATATTCCCTAGACTGGAAGTGGCCTTGGCTCTGTAGCTCTGTTGTTTACTTGTTTTAGGGAACACAATGCACTCCTCCAGTGAGGCAGTTGGCAATTTACATCCCGCCCATCAGCATAACAAGGCTCCCTGTTCTCCAGGGCCTGTCTTGCCTTTCTGGTTTTTACACATTTTGTGGATGTCCCTTTTGACCGGTGGGAAGTGATACTTCTTTTTAGCGCAGATTTGCATTGCCCGCTTGCTTGCTTGGCCAAAAAGGGCGTATGCGTTTTCTCCTGAATATATTCAGGAGAAAACGCATACGCCCTTTTTGGCCAAGTGCATCATTGTCCAAGTTGTGACCCTCTTCCTGTGCTTTACAGGCGATTCCAAGGTACCTCTTGAAATCTGTTTCCTGCTATTTTGCCTCGCTTTCAAGTCCGCCTCGTTGACGTCCCTCAACAGATTTTTGGACGATAGTTGTCCTTTATCACTCTGCCAGTTTGTGAATTGCTGTGCCCCTGAGCTCCATTTCTCAACTCATTTTTTGTGAGCTGAACGCAAGTCCAAAATTTTGGATCATGTCCTATACTGGTTCCCGGTGGGTGGCTGAGACTTTGGTTAATTCTTCTTCCTGCCAGGAAATTAGAGAGACATGTGCCCGTCCAAATGCCTAACAGCTACTCTCTCATGGGTTCTCCCTCGTCCCTTCCATCCTCTGCCAAATTGGGAACCTGTGCAAACCAGGAGGTTCAAGGGCCTGTCTCTCCAAGTTGGGAGATTGATAGGCAGGCAGTTGGAAAGTCAAACTGGAGCACCAGGAAAGGGACTATTCATTGAGTTTTAGAAACCTTTCGTATTCACAGTGTGTACATTCTCTAGGTTTCCTGTACATGTTATAGCTGTAGTAATATTCCCTTCAACCTGGAGAGTTGGGACCCATGGAAGGGGGGCCATGCATTATTGCTTGAAAGGGTCTGCATTTGCTCACCTAATCTCACCAATCCTCTCAGTCCCAAGTGTACAGGCTTATGCCACATCCAGCTGTCATTGTAGATAGGGTCTTTCCAGGTTTCCTCAGACACCCTGAAGGAATTGTAAAGAATTTCCCTGTTTTTTGGTTTTGCTTTTGAAATTCCTTTTTAGAGTGGGTTTGAGATGATTCTCGCTGCCATGTTTATGCCACTCTAGACACACTTGATTCCCTTATGGAGTCATATCAATACATAGGTTTTAAGATTCTTACTAGTCAGATATATTCCTCTGCGGGAAATATGGGTTTTTGAGTCTCTTTCACTGAGGAAGGTGTAGGTCTTGTCTATTCCAAAGTTGGTTTTGGAAACGGTCCCTGTGCTTATATCAAACTCTGGTTTTATGCATCACCCCACCTCTCCTTCCCCTTTATGCAGGCATAAGAGTGTTTTCTAAATGTGAGACTCTGTTCTCTTTCCTAACTCAGTTCACGTGTAGCCATGTTTACAGGATCTTCATAAGTGATATCTTATGATAAGTTTCTTTTTCTGTGTGACTTATTTCACTTAGAATCATCGTACCTGAATCCACTCACTTTGCTGCTACTGGTCTTATGACATTGATTTCATGGCTGAGGGATATTCCATCGTACGTAAGTACCACAGTGTTTTGAACCATTTTTATATTTCCTGGGATATTTAAGGTGTACCCAAGTTGAGGTTCTTGTAGTCAGTGCAGCCCTAAATTTGGAGGTGGCTCTTTCTTATTGATTTTCAGTTTTCCCAAGGTATATTCCCTAGACTGGAAGTGGCCTTGGCTCTGTAGCTCTGTTGTTTACTTGTTTTAGGGAACACAATGCACTTCTCCAGTGAGGCAGTTGGCAATTTACATCCCGCCCATCAGCATAACAACGCTCCCTGTTCTCCAGGGCCTGTCTTGCCTTTCTGGTTTTTACACATTTTGTGGATGTCCCTTTTGACCGGTGGGAAGTGATACTTCTTTGTAGTGCAGATTTGCATTGCCAGCTTGCTTGCTTGGCCAAAAAGGGCGTATGCGTTTTCTCCTGAATATATTCAGGAGAAAACGCATACGCCCTTTTTGGCCAAGTGCATCATTGTCCAAGTTGTGCCCCTCTTCCTGTGCTTTACAGGCGATTCCAAGGTACCTCTTGAAATCTGTTTCCTGCTATTTTGCCTCGCTTTCAAGTCCGCCTCGTTGACTTCCCTCAACAGATTTTTGGACGATAGTTGTCCTTTATCATTCTGCCAGTTTGTGAATTGCTGTGCCCCTGAGCTCCATTTCTCAACTCGTTTTTTGTGAGCTGAACGCAAGTCCAAAATTTTGGATCATGTCCTATACTGGTTCCCGGTGGGTGGCTGAGACTTTGGTTAATTCTTCTTCCTGCCGGGAAATTAGAGTGACATGTGCCCGTCCAAATGCCTAACAGCTACTCTCTCATGGGTTCTCCCTCGTCCCTTCCATCCTCTGCCAAATTGGGAACCTGTGCAAACCAGGAGGTTAAAGGGCCTGTCTCTCCAAGTTGGGAGATTGATAGTAAGGCAGTTGGAAAGTCAAACTGGAGCACCAGGAGAGGGACTATTCGTTGAGTTTTAGAAACCTTTCGTATTCACAGTGTGTCCATTCTCTAGGTTTCCTGTACATGTTATAGCTGTAGTAATATTCCCTTGAACCTGGAGAGTTGGGACCCATGGAATGGGGGCCATGCATTATTGCTTGAAAGGGTCTGAATTTGCTCACCCAATCTCACCAATCCTCTCAGTCCCCAGTTTCCAGCCTTATGCCACATCCAGCTGTCATTGTAGATAGGGTCTTTCCAGGTTTCCTCAGACACCCTGAAGGAATTGTAAAGAATTTCCCTGTTTTTTGGTTTTGCTTTTGAAATTCCGTTTTAGAATGGGTTTGAGCTGATTCTCGCTGCCATGTTTATGCCACTCTAGACACACTTGATTCCCTTATGGAGACATATCAATACATAGGTTTTAAGATTCTTACTAGTCAGATATATTCCTCTGTGGGAAATATGGGGTTTTGAGTCTCTTTCAGTGAGGAAGGTGTAGGTCTTGTCTATTCCAAAGTTGGTTTTGGAAACGGTCCCTGTGCTTATATCAAACTCTGGTTTTATGCATCACCCCACCTCTCCTTCCCCTTTATGCAGGCATAAGAGTGTTTTCTAAATGTGAGACTCTGTTCTCTTTCCTAACTCAGTTCACGTGTAGCCATGTTTACAGGATCTTCATAAGTGATATCTTATGATAAGTTTCTTTTTCTGTGTGACTTATTTCACTTAGAATCATCGTACCTGAATCCACTCACTTTGCTGCTACTGGTCTTATGACATTGATTTCATGGCTGAGGGATATTCCATCGTACGTAAGTACCACAATGTTTTGAACCATTTTTATATTTCCTGGGATATTTAAGGTGTACCCAAGTTGAGGTTCTTGTAGTCAGTGCAGCCCTAAATTTGGAGGTGGCTCTTTCTTATTGATTTTCAGTTTTCCCAAGGTATATTCCCTAGACTGGAAGTGGCCTTGGCTCTGTAGCTCTGTTGTTTACTTGTTTTAGGGAACACAATGCACTCCTCCATTGAAGCAGTTGGCAATTTACATCCCGCCCATCAGCATAACAAGGCTCCCTGTTCTCCAGGGCCTGTCTTGCCTTTCTGGTTTTTACACATTTTGTGGATGTCCCTTTTGACCGGTGGGAAGTGATACTTCTTTGTAGTGCAGATTTGCATTGCCCGCTTGCTTGCTTGGCCAAAAAGGGCGTATGCGTTTTCTCCTGAATATATTCAGGAGAAAACGCATACGCCCTTTTTGGCCAAGTGCATCATTGTCCAAGTTGTGCCCCTCTTCCTGTGCTTTACAGGCGATTCCAAGGTACCTCTTGAAATCTGTTTCCTGCTATTTTGCCTCGCTTTCAAGTCCGCCTCGTTGACTTCCCTCAACAGATTTTTGGACGATAGTTGTCCTTTATCACTCTGCCAGTTTGTGAATTGCTGTGCCCCTGAGCTTCATTTCTCAACTCTTTTTTTGTGAGCTGAACGCAAGTCCAAAATTTTGGATCATGTCCTATACTGGTTCCCGGTGGGTGGCTGAGACTTTGGTTAATTCTTCTTCCTGCCGGGAAATTAGAGTGACATGTGCCCGTCCAAATGCCTAACAGCTACTCTCTCATGGGTTCTCTCTCGTCCCTTCCATCCTCTGCCAAATTGGGAACGTGTGCAAACCAGGAGGTTAAAGGGCCTGTCTGTCCAAGTTGGGAGATTGATAGTAAGGCAGTTGGAAAGTCAAACTGGAGCACCAGGAGAGGGACTATTCGTTGAGTTTTAGAAACCTTTCGTATTCACAGTGTGTACATTCTCTAGGTTTCCTGTACATGTTATAGCTGTAGTAATATTCCCTTCAACCTGGAGAGTTGGGACCCTTGGAATGTGGGCCATGCATTATTGCTTGAAAGGGTCTGCATTTGCTCACCCAATCTCACCAATCCTCTCAGTCCCAAGTGTCCAGCCTTATGCCACATCCTGCTGTCATTGTAGATAGGGTCTTTCCAGGTTTCCTCCGACACCCTGAAGGAATTTTAAGGATTTCCCTGTTTTTTGGTTTTGCTTTTGAAATTCCTTTTTATAGTGCGTTTGAGCTGATTCTCGCTGCCATGTTAATGCACTCTAGACACACTTGATTCCCTTATGGAGACATATCAATACATAGGTTTTAAGATTCTTACTAGTCACATATATTCCTCTGTGGGAAATATGGGGTTTTGAGTCTCTTTCACTGAGGAAGGTGTAGGTCTTGTCTATTCCAAAGTTGGTTTTTGGAACGGTCCCTGTGCTTATATCAAACTCTGGTTTTATGCATCACCCCACCTCTCCATCCCCTTTATGCAGGCATAAGAGTGTTTTCTAAATGTGAGACTCTGTTCTCTTTCCTAACTCAGTTCACGTGTAGCCATGTTTACAGGATCTTCATAAGTGATATCTTATGATAAGTTTCTTTTTCTGTGTGACTTATTTCACTTAGAATCATCGTACCTGAATCCACTCACTTTGCTGCTACTGGTCTTATGACATTGATTTCATCGCTGAGGGATATTCCATCGTACGTAAGTACCACAATGTTTTGAACCATTTTTATATTTCCTGGGATAATTAAGGTGTACCCAAGTTGAGGTTCTTGTAGTCAGTGCAGCCCTAAATTTGGAGGTGGCTCTTTCTTATTGATTTTCAGTTTTCCCAAGGTATATTCCCTAGACTGGAAGTGGCCTTGGCTCTGTAGCTCTGTTGTTTACTTGTTTTAGGGAACACAATGCACTCCTCCAGTGAGGCAGTTGGCAATTTACATCCCGCCCATCAGCATAACAAGGCTCCCTGTTCTCCAGGGCCTGTCTTGCCTTTCTGGTTTTTACACATTTTGTGGATGTCCCTTTTGACCGGTGGGAAGTGATACTTCTTTGTAGCGCAGATTTGCATTGCCCGCTTCCTTGCTTGGCCAATAAGGGTGTATGCGTTTTCTCCTGAATATATTCAGGAGAAAACGCATACGCCATTTTTGTCCAAGTGCACCATTGTCCAAGTTGTGCCCCTCTTCCTGTGCTTTACAGGCGATTCCAAGGTACCTCTTGAAATCTGTTTCCTGATATTGTGCCTCGCTTTCAAGTCCGCCTCGTTGACGTCCCTCAACAGATTTTTGGACGATAGTTGTCCTTTATCACTCTGCCAGTTTGTGAATTGCTGTGCCCCTGAGCTCCATTTCTCAACTCGTTTTTTGTGAGCTGAACGCAAGTCCAAAATTTTGGATCATGTCCTATACTGGTTCCCGGTGGGTGGCTGAGACTTTGGTTAATTCTTCTTCCTGCCGGGAAATTAGAGTAACATGTGCCCGTCCAAATGCCTAACAGCTAATCTCTCATGGGTTCTCCCTAGTCCCTTCCATCCTCTGCCAAATTGGAACCTGTGCAAACCAGGAGGTTAAAGGGCCTGTCTCTCCAAGTTGGGAGATTGATAGTAAGGCAGTTGGAAAGTCAAACTGTAGCACCAGGAGAGGGACTATTCGTTGAGTTTTAGAAACCTTCGTATTCACAGTGTGTACATTCTCTAGGTTTCCTGTACATGTTATAGCTGTAGTAATATTCCCTTGAACCTGGAGAGTTGGGACCCATGGAATGGGGGCCATGCATTATTGCTTGAAAGGGTCTGCATTTGCTCACCCAATCTCACCAATCCTCTCAGTCCCAAGTGTCCAGGCTTATGCCACATCCAGCTGTCATTGTAGGTAGGGTCTTTCCAGGTTTCCTCAGACACCCTGAAGGAATTGTAAAGGATTTCCCTGTTTTTTGGTTTTGCTTTTGAAATTCCTTTTTAGAGTGGGTTTGAGCTGATTCTCGCTGCCATGTTTATGCCACTCTAGACACACTTGATTCCCTTACGGAGTCATATCAATACATAGGTTTTAAGATTCTTACTAGTCAGATATATTCCTCTGTGGGAAATATGGGGTTTTGAGTCTCTT
This sequence comes from Mesoplodon densirostris, assembly GCF_025265405.1. Taxonomy (NCBI): domain Eukaryota; kingdom Metazoa; phylum Chordata; class Mammalia; order Artiodactyla; family Ziphiidae; genus Mesoplodon; species Mesoplodon densirostris. The sequence continues at coordinate 5,337,180 of NW_026778195.1, read as the reverse complement.
TCACTGAGGAAGGTGTAGGTCTTGTCTATTCCAAAGTTGGTTTTGCAAACGGTCCCTGTGCTTATATCAAACTCTGGTTTTATGCATCACCCCACCTCTCCTTCCCCTTTATGCAGGCATAAGAGTGTTTTCTAAATGTGAGACTCTGTTCTCTTTCCTAACTCAGTTCACGTGTAGCCATGTTTACAGGATCTTCATAAGTGATATCTTATGATAAGTTTCTTTTTCTGTGTGACTTATTTCACTTAGAATCATCGTACCTGAATCCACTCACTTTGCTGCTACTGGTCTTATGACATTGATTTCATGGCTGAGGGATATTCCATCGTACGTAAGTACCACAATGTTTTGAACCATTTTTATATTTCCTGGGATATTTAAGGTGTACCCAAGTTGAGGTTCTTGTAGTCAGTGCAGCCCTAAATTTGGAGGTGGCTCTTTCTTATTGATTTTCAGTTTTCCCAAGGTATATTCCCTAGACTGGAAGTGGCCTTGGCTCTGTAGCTCTGTTGTTTACTTGTTTTAGGGAACACATTGCACTCCTCCAGTGAGGCAGTTGGCAATTTACATCCCGCCCATCAGCATAACAAGGCTCCCTGTTCTCCAGGGCCTGTCTTGCCTTTCAGGTTTTTACACATTTTGTGGATGTCCCTTTTGACCGGTGGGAAGTGATACTTCTTTGTAGTGCAGATTTGCATTGCCCGCTTGCTTACTTGGCCAAAAAGGGCATATGCGTTTTCTCCTGAATATATTCAGGAGAAAACGCATATGCCCTTTTTGGCCAAGTGCACCATTGTCCAAGTTGTGCCCCTCTTCCTGTGCTTTACAGGCGATTCCAAGGTACCTCTTGAAATCTGTTTCCTGCTATTTTGCCTCGCTTTCAAGTCCGCCTCGTTGACGTCCCTCAACAGATTTTTGGACGATAGTTGTCCTTTATCACTCTGCCAGTTTGTGAATTGCTGTGCCCCTGAACTCCATTTCTCAACTCGTTTTTTGTGAGCATAACGCAAGTCCAAAATTTTGGATCATGTCCTATACTGGTTCCCGGTGGGTGGCTGAGTCTTTGGTTAATTCTTCTTCCTGCCGGGAAATTAGAGTGACATGTGCCCGTCCAAATGCCTAACAGCTACTCTCTCATGGGTTCTCCCTCGTCCCTTCCATCCTCTGCCAAATTGGGAACCTGTGCAAACCAGGAGGTTAAAGGGCCTGTCTCTCCAAGTTGGGAGATTGATAGTAAGGCAGTTGGAAAGTCAAACTGGAGCACCAGGAGAGGGACTACTCGTTGAGTTTTAGAAAACTTTCGTATTCACAGTGTGTACATTCTCTAGGTTTCCTGTACATGTTATAGCTGTAGTAATATTCCCTTGAACCTGGAGAGTTGGGACCCATGGAATGGGGGCCATGCATTATTGCTTGAAAGGGTCTGCATTTGCTCACCCAATCTCACCAATCCTCTCAGTCCCAAGTGTCCAGCCTTATGCCACATCCAGCTGTCATTGTAGATAGGGTCTTTCCAGGTTTCCTCAGACACCCTGAAGGAACTGTAAAGAATTTCCCTGTTTTTTGGTTTTGCTTTTGAAATTCCTTTTTAGAGTGGGTTTGAGCTGATTCTCGCTGCCATGTTTATGCCACTCTAGACACACTTGATTCCCTTATGGAGTCATATCAATACATAGGTTTTAAGATTCTTACTAGTCACATATATTCCTCTGTGGGAAATATGGGGTTTTGAGTCTCTTTCACTGAGGAAGGTGTAGGTCTTGTCTATTCCAAAGTTGGTTTTTGGAACGGTCCCTGTGCTTATATCAAACTCTGGTTTTATGCATCACCCCACCTCTCCATCCCCTTTATGCAGGCATAAGAGTGTTTTCTAAATGTGAGACTCTGTTCTCTTTCCTAACTCAGTTCACATGTAGCCATGTTTACAGGATCTTCATAAGTGATATCTTATGATAAGTTTCTTTTTCTGTGTGACTTATTTCACTTAGAATCATCGTACCTGAATCCACTCACTTTGCTGCTACTGGTCTTTTGACATTGATTTCATCGCTGAGGGATATTCCATCGTACGTAAGTACCACAATGTTTTGAACCATTTTTATATTTCCTGGGATAATTAAGGTGTACCCAAGTTGAGGTTCTTGTAGTCAGTGCAGCCCTAAATTTGGAGGTGGCTCTTTCTTATTGATATTCAATTTTCCCAAGGTATATTCCCTAGACTGGAAGTGGCCTTGGCTCTGTAGCTCTGTTGTTTACTTGTTTTAGGGAACACAATGCACTCCTCCAGTGAGGCAGTTGGCAATTTACATCCCGCCAATCAGCATAACAAGGCTCCCTGTTCTCCAGGGCCTGTCTTGCCTTTCTGGTTTTTACACATTTTGTGGATGTCCCTTTTGACCGGTGGGAAGTGATACTTCTTTGTAGTGCAGATTTGCATTGCCCGCTTGCTTACTTGGCCAAAAAGGGCATATGCGTTTTCTCCTGAATATATTCAGGAGAAAACGCATACGCCCTTTTTGGCCAAGTGCACCATTGTCCAAGTTGTGCCCCTCTTCCTGTGCTTTACAGGCGATTCCAAGGTACCTCTTGAAATCTGTTTCCTGCTATTTTGCCTCGCTTTCAAGTCCGCCTCGTTGACTTCCCTCAACAGATTTTTGGACGATAGTTGTCCTTTATCACTCTGCCAGTTTGTGAATTGCTGTGCCCCTGAACTCCATTTCTCAACTCGTTTTTTGTGAGCATAACGCAAGTCCAAAATTTTGGATCATGTCCTATACTGGTTCCCGGTGGGTGGCTGAGTCTTTGGTTAATTCTTCTTCCTGCCGGGAAATTAGAGTGACATGTGCCCGTCCAAATGCCTAACAGCTACTCTCTCATGGGTTCTCCCTCGTCCCTTCCATCCTCTGCCAAATTGGGAACCTGTGCAAACCAGGAGGTTAAAGGGCCTGTCTCTCCAAGTTGGGAGATTGATAGTAAGGCAGTTGGAAAGTCAAACTGGAGCACCAGGAGAGGGACTACTCGTTGAGTTTTAGAAAACTTTCGTATTCACAGTGTGTACATTCTCTAGGTTTCCTGTACATGTTATAGCTGTAGTAATATTCCCTTGAACCTGGAGAGTTGGGACCCATGGAATGGGGGCCATGCATTATTGCTTGAAAGGGTCTGCATTTGCTCACCCAATCTCACCAATCCTCTCAGTCCCAAGTGTCCAGCCTTATGCCACATCCAGCTGTCATTGTACATAGGGTCTTTCCAGGTTTCCTCAGACACCCTGAAGGAACTGTAAAGAATTTCCCTGTTTTTTGGTTTTGCTTTTGAAATTCCTTTTTAGAGTGGGTTTGAGCTGATTCTCGCTGCCATGTTTATGCCACTCTAGACACACTTGATTCCCTTATGGAGTCATATCAATACATAGGTTTTAAGATTCTTACTAGTCACATATATTCCTCTGTGGGAAATATGGGGTTTTGAGTCTCTTTCACTGAGGAAGGTGTAGGTCTTGTCTATTCCAAAGTTGGTTTTTGGAACGGTCCCTGTGCTTATATCAAACTCTGGTTTTATGCATCACCCCACCTCTCCATCCCCTTTATGCAGGCATAAGAGTGTTTTCTAAATGTGAGACTCTGTTCTCTTTCCTAACTCAGTTCACGTGTAGCCATGTTTACAGGATCTTCATAAGTGATATCTTATGATAAGTTTCTTTTTCTGTGTGACTTATTTCACTTAGAATCATCGTACCTGAATCCACTCACTTTGCTGCTACTGGTCTTTTGACATTGATTTCATCGCTGAGGGATATTCCATCGTACGTAAGTACCACAATGTTTTGAACCATTTTTATATTTCCTGGGATAATTAAGGTGTACCCAAGTTGAGGTTCTTGTAGTCAGTGCAGCCCTAAATTTTGAGGTGGCTCTTTCTTATTGATATTCAATTTTCCCAAGGTATATTCCCTATACTGGAAGTGGCCTTGGCTCTGTAGCTCTGTTGTTTACTTGTTTTAGGGAACACAATGCACTCCTCCAGTGAGGCAGTTGGCAATTTACATCCCGCCAATCAGCATAACAAGGCTCCCTGTTCTCCAGGGCCTGTCTTGCCTTTCTGGTTTTTACACATTTTGTGGATGTCCCTTTTGACCGGTGGGAAGTGATACTTCTTTGTAGTGCAGATTTGCATTGCCCGCTTGCTTGCTTGACCAAAAAGGGCGTATGCGTTTTCTCCTGAATATATTCAGGAGAAAACGCATACGCCCTTTTTGGCCAAGTGCATCATTGTCCAAGTTGTGCCCCTCTTCCTGTGCTTTACAGGCGATTCCAAGGTACCTCTTGAAATCTGTTTCCTGCTATTTTGCCTCGCTTTCAAGTCCGCCTCGTTGACTTCCCTCAACAGATTTTTGGACGATAGTTGTCCTTTATCACTCTGCCAGTTTGTGAATTGCTGTGCCCCTGAGCTCCATTTCTCAACTCGTTTTTTGTGAGCTGAACGCAAGTCCAAAATTTTGGATCATGTCCTATACTGGTTCCCGGTGGGTGGCTGAGACTTTGGTTAATTCTTCTTCCTGCCGGGAAATTAGAGTGACATGTGCCCGTCCAAATGCCTAACAGCTACTCTCTCATGGGTTCTCCCTCGTCCCTTCCATCCTCTGCCAAATTGGGAACCTGTGCAAACCAGGAGGTTAAAGGGCCTGTCTCTCCAAGTTGGGAGATTGATAGTAAGGCAGTTGGAAAGTCAAACTGGAGCACCAGGAGAGGGACTATTCGTTGAGTATTAGAAACCTTTCGTATTCACAGTGTGTCCATTCTCTAGGTTTCCTGTACATGTTATAGCTGTAGTAATATTCCCTTGAACCGGGAAAGTTGGGACCCATGGAATGGGGGCCATGCATTATTGCTTGAAAGGGTCTGCATTTGCTCACCCAATCTCACCAATCCTCTCAGTCCCAAGTGTCCAGCCTTATGCCACATCCAGCTGTCATTGTAGATAGGGTCTTTCCAGGTTTCCTCAGACACCCTGAAGGAATTGTAAAGAATTTCCCTGTTTTTTGGTTTTGCTTTTGAAATTCCTTTTTAGAATGGATTTGAGCTGATTCTCGCTGCCATGTTTATGCCACTCTAGACACACTTGATTCCCTTATGGAGACATATCAATACATAGGTTTTAAGATTCTTACTAGTCAGATATATTCCTCTGTGGGAAATATGGGGTTTTGAGTCTCTTTCAGTGAGGAAGGTGTAGGTCTTGTCTATTCCAAAGTTGGTTTTGGAAACGGTCCCTGTGCTTATATCAAACTCTGGTTTTATGCATCACCCCACCTCTCCTTCCCCTTTATGCAGGCATAAGAGTGTTTTCTAAATGTGAGACTCTGTTCTCTTTCCTAACTCAGTTCACGTGTAGCCATGTTTACAGGATCTTCATAAGTGATATCTTATGATAAGTTTCTTTTTCTGTGTGACTTATTTCACTTAGAATCATCGTACCTGAATCCACTCACTTTGCTGCTACTGGTCTTATGACATTGATTTCATGGCTGAGGGATATTCCATCGTACGTAAGTACCACAATGTTTTGAACCATTTTTATATTTCCTGGGATATTTAAGGTGTACCCAAGTTGAGGTTCTTGTAGTCAGTGCAGCCCTAAATTTGGAGGTGGCTCTTTCTTATTGATTTTCAGTTTTCCCAAGGTATGTTCCCTAGACTGGAAGTGGCCTTGGCTCTGTAGCTCTGTTGTTTACTTGTTTTAGGGAACACAATGCACTCCTCCAGTGAGGCAGTTGGCAATATACATCCCGCCCATCAGCATAACAAGGATCCCTGTTCTCCAGGGCCTGTCTTGCCTTTCTGGTTTTTACACATTTTGTGGATGTCCCTTTTGACCGGTGGGAAGTGATACTTCTTTGTAGTGCAGATTTGCATTGCCCGCTTGCTTGCTTGGCCAAAAAGGGCGTATGCGTTTTCTCCTGAATATATTCAGGAGAAAACACATACGCCCTTTTTGGCCAAGTGCATCATTGTCCAAGTTGTGACCCTCTTCCTGTGCTTTACAGGCGATTCCAAGGTACCTCTTGAAATCTGTTTCCTGCTATTTTGCCTCGCTTTCAAGTCCGCCTCGTTGACGTCCCTCAACAGATTTTTGGACGATAGTTGTCCTTTATCACTCTGCCAGTTTGTGAATTGCTGTGCCCCTGAGCTCCATTTCTCAACTCGTTTTTTGTGAGCTGAACGCAAGTCCAAAATTTTGGATCATGTCCTATACTGGTTCGCGGTGGGTGCCTGAGACTTTGGTTAATTCTTCTTCCTGCCGGGAAATTAGAGTGACATGTGCCCGTCCAAATGCCTAACAGCTACTCTCTCATGGGTTCTCCCTCGTCCCTTCCATCCTCTGCCAAATTGGGAACCTGTGCAAACCAGGAGGTTAAAGGGCCTGTCTCTCCAAGTTGGGAGATTGATAGTAAGGCAGTTGGAAAGTCAAACTGGAGCACCAGGAGAGGGACTATTCGTTGAGTTTTAGAAACCTTTCGTATTCACAGTGTGTCCATTCTCTAGGTTTCCTGTACATGTTATAGCTGTAGTAATATTCCCTTGAACCTGGAGAGTTGGGACCATGGAATGGGGGCCATGCATTATTGCTTGAAAGGGTCTGCATTTGCTCACCCAATCTCACCAATCCTCTCAGTCCCAAGTGTCCAGCCTTATGCCACATCCAGCTGTCATTGTAGATAGGGTCTTTCCAGGTTTCCTCAGACACCCTGAAGGAATTGTAAAGAATTTCCCTGTTTTTTGGTTTTGCTTTTGAAATTCCTTTTTAGAATGGGTTTGAGCTGATTCTCGCTGCCATGTTTATGCCACTCTAGACACACTTGATTCCCTTATGGAGACATATCAATACATAGGTTTTAAGATTCTTACTAGTCAGATATATTCCTCTGTGGGAAATATGGGGTTTTGAGTCTCTTTCAGTGAGGAAGGTGTAGGTCTTGTCTATTCCAAAGTTGGTTTTGGAAACGGTCCCTGTGCTTATATCAAACTCTGGTTTTATGCATCACCCCACCTCTCCTTCCCCTTTATGCAGGCATAAGAGTGTTTTCTAAATGTGAGACTCTGTTCTCTTTCCTAACTCAGTTCACGTGTAGCCATGTTTACAGGATCTTCATAAGTGATATCTTATGATAAGTTTCTTTTTCTGTGTGACTTATTTCACTTAGAATCATCGTACCTGAATCCACTCACTTTGCTGCTACTGGTCTTATGACATTGATTTCATGGCTGAGGGATATTCCATCGTACGTAAGTACCACAATGTTTTGAACCATTTTTATATTTCCTGGGATATTTAAGGTGTACCCAAGTTGAGGTTCTTGTAGTCAGTGCAGCCCTAAATTTGGAGGTGGCTCTTTCTTATTGATTTTCAGTTTTCCCAAGGTATGTTCCCTAGACTGGAAGTGGCCTTGGCTCTGTAGCTCTGTTGTTTACTTGTTTTAGGGAACACAATGCACTCCTCCAGTGAGGCAGTTGGCAATATACATCCCGCCCATCAGCATAACAAGGATCCCTGTTCTCCAGGGCCTGTCTTGCCTTTCTGGTTTTTACACATTTTGTGGATGTCCCTTTTGACCGGTGGGAAGTGATACTTCTTTGTAGTGCAGATTTGCATTGCCCGCTTGCTTGCTTGGCCAAAAAGGGCGTATGCGTTTTCTCCTGAATATATTCAGGAGAAAACACATACGCCCTTTTTGGCCAAGTGCATCATTGTCCAAGTTGTGACCCTCTTCCTGTGCTTTACAGGCGATTCCAAGGTACCTCTTGAAATCTGTTTCCTGCTATTTTGCCTCGCTTTCAAGTCCGCCTCGTTGACTTCCCTCAACAGATTTTTGGACGATAGTTGTCCTTTATCACTCTGCCAGTTTTTGAATTGCTGTGCCCCTGAGCTCCATTTCTCAACTCGTTTTTTGTGAGCTGAACGCAAGTCCAAAATTTTGGATCATGTCCTATACTGGTTCCCGGTGGGTGGCTGAGACTTTGCTTAATTCTTCTTCCTGCCGGGAAATTAGAGTGACATGTGCCCGTCCAAATGCCTAACAGCTACTCTCTCATGGGTTCTCCCTCGTCCCTTCCATCCTCTGCCAAATTGGGAACCTGTGCAAACCAGGAGGTTAAAGGGCCTGTCTCTCCAAGTTGGGAGATTGATAGTAAGGCAGTTGGAAAGTCAAACTGGAGCACCAGGAGAGGGACTATTCGTTGAGTTTTAGAAACCTTTCGTATTCACAGTGTGTCCATTCTCTAGGTTTCCTGTACATGTTATAGCTGTAGTAATATTCCCTTGAACCTGGAGAGTTGGGACCATGGAATGGGGGCCATGCATTATTGCTTGAAAGGGTCTGCATTTGCTCACCCAATCTCACCAATCCTCTCAGTCCCAAGTGTCCAGCCTTATGCCACATCCAGCTGTCATTGTAGATAGGGTCTTTCCAGGTTTCCTCAGACACCCTGAAGGAATTGTAAAGAATTTCCCTGTTTTTTGGTTTTGCTTTTGAAATTCCTTTTTAGAATGGGTTTGAGCTGATTCTCGCTGCCATGTTTATGCCACTCTAGACACACTTGATTCCCTTATGGAGACATATCAATACATAGGTTTTAAGATTCTTACTAGTCAGATATATTCCTCTGTGGGAAATATGGGGTTTTGAGTCTCTTTCAGTGAGGAAGGTGTAGGTCTTGTCTATTCCAAAGTTGGTTTTGGAAACGGTCCCTGTGCTTATATCAAACTCTGGTTTTATGCATCACCCCACCTCTCCTTCCCCTTTATGCAGGCATAAGAGTGTTTTCTAAATGTGAGACTCTGTTCTCTTTCCTAACTCAGTTCACGTGTAGCCATGTTTACAGGATCTTCATAAGTGATATCTTATGATAAGTTTCTTTTTCTGTGTGACTTATTTCACTTAGAATCATCGTACCTGAATCCACTCACTTTGCTGCTACTGGTCTTATGACATTGATTTCATGGCTGAGGGATATTCCATCGTACGTAAGTACCACAATGTTTTGAACCATTTTTATATTTCCTGGGATATTTAAGGTGTACCCAAGTTGAGGTTCTTGTAGTCAGTGCAGCCCTAAATTTGGAGGTGGCTCTTTCTTATTGATTTTCAGTTTTCCCAAGGTATGTTCCCTAGACTGGAAGTGGCCTTGGCTCTGTAGCTCTGTTGTTTACTTGTTTTAGGGAACACAATGCACTCCTCCAGTGAGGCAGTTGGCAATATACATCCCGCCCATCAGCATAACAAGGATCCCTGTTCTCCAGGGCCTGTCTTGCCTTTCTGGTTTTTACACATTTTGTGGATGTCCCTTTTGACCGGTGGGAAGTGATACTTCTTTGTAGTGCAGATTTGCATTGCCCGCTTGCTTGCTTGGCCAAAAAGGGCGTATGCGTTTTCTCCTGAATATATTCAGGAGAAAACGCATACGCCCTTTTTGGCCAAGTGCATCATTGTCCAAGTTGTGCCCCTCTTCCTGTGCTTTACAGGTGATTCCATGGTACGTCTTGAAATCTGTTTCCTGATATTTTGCCTCGCTTTCAAGTCCGCCTCGTTGACTTCCCTCAACAGATTTTTGGACGATAGTTGTCCTTTATCACTCTGCCACTTTGTGAATAGCTGTGCCCCTGAGCTCCATTTCTCAACTCGTTTTTTGTGAGCTGAACGCAAGTCCAAAATTTTGGATCATGTCCTATACTGGTTCCCGGTGGGTGGCTGAGACTTTGGTTAATTCTTCTTCCTGCCGGGAAATTAGAGTGACATGTGCCCGTCCAAATGCCTAACAGCTACTCTCTCATGGGTTCTCTCTCATCCCTTACATCCTCTGCCAAATTGGGAACCTGTGCAAACCGGGAGGTTAAATCGCCTGTCTCTCCAAGTTGGGAGATTGATAGTAAGGCAGTTGGAAAGTCAAACTGGAGCACCAGGAGAGGGACTATTCGTTGAGTTTTAGAAACCTTTCGTATTCACAGTGTGTCCATTCTCTTGGTTTCCTGTACATGTTATAGCTGTAGTAATATTCCCTTGAACCTGGAGAGTTGGGACCCATGGAATGGGGGCCATGCATTATTGCTTGAAAGGGTCTGCATTTGCTCACCCAATCTCACCAATCCTCTCAGTCCCAAGTGTCCAGCCTTATGCCACATCCAGCTGTCATTGTAGATAGGGTCTTTCCAGGTTTCCTCAGACACCATGAAGGAATTGTAAAGAATTTCCCTGTTTTTTGGTTTTGCTTTTGAAATTCCTTTTTAGAATGGGTTTGAGCTGATTCTCGCTGCCATGTTTATGCCACTCTAGACACACTTGATTCCCTTATGGAGACATATCAATACATAGGTTTTAAGATTCTTACTAGTCAGATATATTCCTCTGTGGGAAATATGGGGTTTTGAGTCTCTTTCACTGAGGAAGGTGTAGGTCTTGTCTATTCCAAAGTTGGTTTTGGAAACGGTCCCTGTGCTTATATCAAACTCTGGTTTTATGCATCACCCCACCTCTCCTTCCCCTTTATGCAGGCATAAGAGTGTTTTCTAAATGTGAGACTCTGTTCTCTTTCCTAACTCAGTTCACGTGTAGCCATGTTTACAGGATCTTCATAAGTGATATCTTATGATAAGTTTCTTTTTCTGTGTGACTTATTTCACTTAGAATCATCGTACCTGAATCCACTCACTTTGCTGCTACTGGTCTTATGACATTGATTTCATGGCTGAGGGATATTCCATCGTACGTAAGTACCACAATGTTTTGAACCATTTTTATATTTCCTGGGATATTTAAGGTGTACCCAAGTTGAGGTTCTTGTAGTCAGTGCAGCCCTAAATTTGGAGGTGGCTCTTTCTTATTGATTTTCAGTTTTCCCAAGGTATATTCCCTAGACTGGAAGTGGCCTTGGCTCTGTAGCTCTGTTGTTTACTTGTTTTAGGGAACACAATGCACTCCTCCTGTGAGGCAGTTGGCAATTTACATCCCGCCCATCAGCATAACAAGGCTCCCTGTTCTTCAGGGCCTGTCTTGCCTTTCTGGTTTTTACACATTTTGTGGATATCCCTTTTGACCGGTGGGAAGTGATACTTCTTTGTAGTGCAGATTTGCATTGCCCGCTTGCTTGCTTGGCCAAAAAGGGCGTATGCGTTTTCTCCTGAATATATTCAGGAGAAAACGCATACGCCCTTTTTGGCCAAGTGCATCATTGTCCAAGTTGTGCCCCTCTTACTGTGCTTTACAGGCGATTCCAAGGTACCTCTTGAAATCTGTTTCCTGCTATTTTGCCTCGCTTTCAAGTCCGCCTCGTTGACTTCCCTCAACAGATTTTTGGACGATAGTTTTCCTTTATCACTCTGCCAGTTTGTGAATTGCTGTGCCCCTGAGCTCCATTTCTCAACTCGTTTTTTGGGAGCTGAACGCAAGTCCAAAATTTTGGATCATGTCCTATACTGGTTCCCGGTGGGTGGCTGAGACTTTGGTTAATTCTTCTTCCTGCCGGGAAATTAGAGTGACATGTGCCCGTCCAAATGCCTAACAGCTACTCTCTCATGGGTTCTCCCTCGTCCCTTCCATCCTCTGCCAAATTGGGAACCTGTGCAAACCAGGAGGTTAAAGGGCCTGTCTCTCCAAGTTGGGAGATTGATAGTAAGGCAGTTGGAAAGTCAAACTGGAGCACCAGGAGAGGGACTATTCGTTGAGTTTTAGAAACCTTTCGTATTCACAGTGTGTCCATTCTCTAGGTTTCCTGTACATGTTATAGCTGTAGTAATATTCCCTTGAACCTGGAGAGTTGGGACCCATGGAATGGGGGCCATGCATTATTGCTTGAAAGGGTCTGCATTTGCTCACCCAATCTCACCAATCCTCTCAGTCCCAAGTGTCCAGCCTTATGCCACATCCTGCTGTCATTGTAGATAGGGTCTTTCCAGGTTTCCTCCGACACCCTGAAGGAATTTTAAGGATTTCCCTGTTTTTTGGTTTTGCTTTTGAAATTCCTTTTTATAGTGGGTTTGAGCTGATTCTCGCTGCCATGTTTATGCGACTCTAGACACACTTGATTCCCTTATGGAGACATATCTATACATAGGTTTTAAGATTCTTACTAGTCAGATATATTCCTCTGTGGGAAATATGGGGTTTTGAGTCTCTTTCAGGGAGGAAGGTGTAGGTCTTGTCTATTCCAAAGTTGGTTTTGGAAACGGTCCCTGTGCTTATATCAAACTCTGGTTTTATGCATCACCCCACCTCTCCTTCCCCTTTATGCAGGCATAAGAGTGTTTTCTAAATGTGAGACTCTGTTCTCTTTCCTAACTCAGTTCACGTGTAGCCATGTTTACAGGATCTTCATAAGTGATATCTTATGATAAGTTTCTTTTTCTGTGTGACTTATTTCACTTAGAATCATCGTACCTGAATCCACTCACTTTGCTCCTACTGGTCTTATGACATTGATTTCATGGCTGAGGGATATTCCATCGTACGTAAGTACCACAATGTTTTGAACCATTTTTATATTTCCTGGGATATTTAAGGTGTACCCAAGTTGAGGTTCTTGTAGTCAGTGCAGCCCTAAATTTGGAGGTGGCTCTTTCTTATTGATTTTCAGTTTTCCCAAGGTATGTTCCCTAGACTGGAAGTGGCCTTGGCTCTGTAGCTCTGTTGTTTACTTGTTTTAGGGAACACAATGCACTCCTCCAGTGAGGCAGTTGGCAATATACATCCCGCCCATCAGCATAACAAGGATCCCTGTTCTCCAGGGCCTGTCTTGCCTTTCTGGTTTTTACACATTTTGTGGATGTCCCTTTTGACCGGTGGGAAGTGATACTTCTTTGTAGTGCAGATTTGCATTGCCCGCTTGCTTGCTTGGCCAAAAAGGGCGTATGCGTTTTCTCCTGAATATATTCAGGAGAAAACACATACGCCCTTTTTGGCCAAGTGCATCATTGTCCAAGTTGTGACCCTCTTCCTGTGCTTTACAGGCGATTCCAAGGTACCTCTTGAAATCTGTTTCCTGCTATTTTGCCTCGCTTTCAAGTCCGCCTCGTTGACGTCCCTCAACAGATTTTTGGACGATAGTTGTCCTTTATCACTCTGCCAGTTTGTGAATTGCTGTGCCCCTGAGCTCCATTTCTCAACTCGTTTTTTGTGAGCTGAACGCAAGTCCAAAATTTTGGATCATGTCCTATACTGGTTCGCGGTGGGTGCCTGAGACTTTGGTTAATTCTTCTTCCTGCCGGGAAATTAGAGTGACATGTGCCCGTCCAAATGCCTAACAGCTACTCTCTCATGGGTTCTCCCTCGTCCCTTCCATCCTCTGCCAAATTGGGAACCTGTGCAAACCAGGAGGTTAAAGGGCCTGTCTCTCCAAGTTGGGAGATTGATAGTAAGGCAGTTGGAAAGTCAAACTGGAGCACCAGGAGAGGGACTATTCGTTGAGTTTTAGAAACCTTTCGTATTCACAGTGTGTCCATTCTCTAGGTTTCCTGTACATGTTATAGCTGTAGTAATATTCCCTTGAACCTGGAGAGTTGGGACCATGGAATGGGGGCCATGCATTATTGCTTGAAAGGGTCTGCATTTGCTCACCCAATCTCACCAATCCTCTCAGTCCCAAGTGTCCAGCCTTATGCCACATCCAGCTGTCATTGTAGATAGGGTCTTTCCAGGTTTCCTCAGACACCCTGAAGGAATTGTAAAGAATTTCCCTGTTTTTTGGTTTTGCTTTTGAAATTCCTTTTTAGAATGGGTTTGAGCTGATTCTCGCTGCCATGTTTATGCCACTCTAGACACACTTGATTCCCTTATGGAGACATATCAATACATAGGTTTTAAGATTCTTACTAGTCAGATATATTCCTCTGTGGGAAATATGGGGTTTTGAGTCTATTTCACTGAGGAAGGTGTAGGTCTTGTCTATTCCAAAGTTGGTTTTGGAAACGGTCCCTGTGCTTATATCAAACTCTGGTTTTATGCATCACCCCACCTCTCCTTCCCCTTTATGCAGGCATAAGAGTGTTTTCTAAATGTGAGACTCTGTTCTCTTTCCTAACTCAGTTCACGTGTAGCCATGTTTACAGGATCTTCATAAGTGATATCTTATGATAAGTTTCTTTTTCTGTGTGACTTATTTCACTTAGAATCATCGTACCTGAATCCACTCACTTTGCTGCTACTGGTCTTAGGACCTTGATTTCATGGCTGAGGGATATTCCATCGTACGTAAGTACCACAATGTTTTGAACCATTTTTATATTTCCTGGGATATTTAAGGTGTACCCAAGTTGAGGTTCTTGTAGTCAGTGCAGCCCTAAATTTGGAGGTGGCTCTTTCTTATTGATTTTCAGTTTTCCCAAGGTATATTCCCTAGACTGGAAGTGGCCTTGGCTCTGTAGCTCTGTTGTTTACTTGTTTTAGGGAACACAATGCACTCCTCCAGTGAGGCAGTTGGCAATTTACATCCCGCCCATCAGCATAACAAGGCTCCCTGTTCTCCAGGGCCTGTCTTGCCTTTCTGGTTTTTACACATTTTGTGGATGTCCCTTTTGACCGGTGGGAAGTGATACTTCTTTGTAGTGCAGATTTGCATTGCCCGCTTGCTTGCTTGACCAAAAAGGGCGTATGCGTTTTCTCCTGAATATATTCAGGAGAAATCGCATACGCCCTTTTTGGCCAAGTGCATCATTGTCCAAGTTGTGCCCCTCTTCCTGTGCTTTACAGGTGATTCCAAGGTACGTCTTGAAATCTGTTTCCTGATATTTTGCCTCGCTTTCAAGTCCGCCTCGTTGACTTCCCTCAACAGATTTTTGGACGATAGTTGTCCTTTATCACTCTGCCAGTTTGTGAATAGCTGTGCCCCTGAGCTCCATTTCTCAACTCATTTTTTGTGAGCTGAACGCAAGTCCAAAATTTTGGATCATGTCCTATACTGGTTCCCGGTGGGTGGCTGAGACTTTGGTTAATTCTTCTTCCTGCCGGGAAATTACAGTGACATGTGCCCGTCCAAATGCCTAACAGCTACTCTCTCATGGGTTCTCTCTCGTCCCTTCCATCCTCTGCCAAATTGGGAACCTGTGCAAACCAGGAGGTTAAAGGGCCTGTCTCTCCAAGTTGGGAGATTGATAGTAAGGCAGTTGGAAAGTCAAACTGGAGCACCAGGAGAGGGACTATTCGTTGAGTTTTAGAAACCTTTCATATTCACAGTGTGTACATTCTCTAGGTTTCCTGTACATGTTATAGCTGTAGTAATATTCCCTTCAACCTGGAGAGTTGGGACCCATGGAATGGGGGCCATGCATTATTGCTTGAAAGGGTCTGCATTTGCTCACCCAATCTCACCAATCCTCTCAGTCCCAAGTGTCCAGCCTTATGCCACATCCTGCTGTCATTGTAGATAGGGTCTTTCCAGGTTTCCTCCGACACCCTGAAGGAATTTTAAGGATTTCCCTGTTTTTTGGTTTTGCTTTTGAAATTCCTTTTTATAGTGGGTTTGAGCTGATTCTCGCTGCCATGTTTATGCGACTCTAGACACACTTGATTCCCTTATGGAGACATATCTATACATAGGTTTTAAGATTCTTACTAGTCAGATATATTCCTCTGTGGGAAATATGGGGTTTTGAGTCTCTTTCAGTGAGGAAGGTGTAGGTCTTGTCTATTCCAAAGTTGGTTTTGGAAACGGTCCCTGTGCTTATATCAAACTCTGGTTTTATGCATCACCCCACCTCTCCTTCCCCTTTATGCAGGCATAAGAGTGTTTTCTAAATGTGAGACTCTGTTCTCTTTCCTAACTCAGTTCACGTGTAGCCATGTTTACAGGATCTTCATAAGTGATATCTTATGATAAGTTTCTTTTTCTGTGTGACTTATTTCACTTAGAATCATCGTACCTGAATCCACTCACTTTGCTGCTACTGGTCTTATGTCATTGATTTCATGGCTGAGGGATATTCCATCGTACGTAAGTAACACAATGTTTTGAACCATTTTTATATTTCCTGGGATATTTAAGGTGTACCCAAGTTGAGGTTCTTGTAGTCAGTGCAGCCCTAAATTTGGAGGTGGCTCTTTCTTATTGATTTTCAGTTTACCCAAGGTATATTCCCTAGACTGGAAGTGGCCTTGGCTCTGTAGCTCTGTTGTTTACTTGTTTTAGGGAACACAATGCACTCCTCCAGTGAGGCAGTTGGCAATTTTCATCCCACCCATCAGCATAACAAGGCTCCCTGTTCTCCAGGGCCTGTCTTGCCTTTCTGGTTTTTACACATTTTGTGGATGTCCCTTTTGACCGGTGGGAAGTGATACTTCTTTGTAGTGCAGATTTGCATTGCCCGCTTGCTTGCTTGGCCAAAAAGGGCGTATGCGTTTTCTCCTGAATATATTCAGGAGAAAACGCATACGCCCTTTTTGGCCAAGTGCATCATTGTCCAAGTTGTGCCCCTCTTCCTGTGCTTTACAGGCGATTCCAAGGTACCTCTTGAAATCTGTTTCCTGCTATTTTGCCTCGCTTTCAAGTCCGCCTCGTTGACTTCCCTCAACAGATTTTTGGACGATAGTTGTCCTTTATCACTCTGCCAGTTTTTGAATTGCTGTGCCCCTGAGCTCCATTTCTCAACTCGTTTTTTGTGAGCTGAACGCAAGTCCAAAATTTTGGATCATGTCCTATACTGGTTCCCGGTGGGTGGCTGAGACTTTGCTTAATTCTTCTTCCTGCCGGGAAATTAGAGTGACATGTGCCCGTCCAAATGCCTAACAGCTACTCTCTCATGGGTTCTCCCTCGTCCCTTCCATCCTCTGCCAAATTGGGAACCTGTGCAAACCAGGAGGTTAAAGGGCCTGTCTCTCCAAGTTGGGAGATTGATAGTAAGGCAGTTGGAAAGTCAAACTGGAGCACCAGGAGAGGGACTATTCGTTGAGTTTTAGAAACCTTTCGTATTCACAGTGTGTCCATTCTCTAGGTTTCCTGTACATGTTATAGCTGTAGTAATATTCCCTTGAACCTGGAGAGTTGGGACCATGGAATGGGGGCCATGCATTATTGCTTGAAAGGGTCTGCATTTGCTCACCCAATCTCACCAATCCTCTCAGTCCCAAGTGTCCAGCCTTATGCCACATCCAGCTGTCATTGTAGATAGGGTCTTTCCAGGTTTCCTCAGACACCCTGAAGGAATTGTAAAGAATTTCCCTGTTTTTTGGTTTTGCTTTTGAAATTCCTTTTTAGAATGGGTTTGAGCTGATTCTCGCTGCCATGTTTATGCCACTCTAGACACACTTGATTCCCTTATGGAGACATATCAATACATAGGTTTTAAGATTCTTACTAGTCAGATATATTCCTCTGTGGGAAATATGGGGTTTTGAGTCTCTTTCAGTGAGGAAGGTGTAGGTCTTGTCTATTCCAAAGTTGGTTTTGGAAACGGTCCCTGTGCTTATATCAAACTCTGGTTTTATGCATCACCCCACCTCTCCTTCCCCTTTATGCAGGCATAAGAGTGTTTTCTAAATGTGAGACTCTGTTCTCTTTCCTAACTCAGTTCACGTGTAGCCATGTTTACAGGATCTTCATAAGTGATATCTTATGATAAGTTTCTTTTTCTGTGTGACTTATTTCACTTAGAATCATCGTACCTGAATCCACTCACTTTGCTGCTACTGGTCTTATGACATTGATTTCATGGCTGAGGGATATTCCATCGTACGTAAGTACCACAATGTTTTGAACCATTTTTATATTTCCTGGGATATTTAAGGTGTACCCAAGTTGAGGTTCTTGTAGTCAGTGCAGCCCTAAATTTGGAGGTGGCTCTTTCTTATTGATTTTCAGTTTTCCCAAGGTATGTTCCCTAGACTGGAAGTGGCCTTGGCTCTGTAGCTCTGTTGTTTACTTGTTTTAGGGAACACAATGCACTCCTCCAGTGAGGCAGTTGGCAATATACATCCCGCCCATCAGCATAACAAGGATCCCTGTTCTCCAGGGCCTGTCTTGCCTTTCTGGTTTTTACACATTTTGTGGATGTCCCTTTTGACCGGTGGGAAGTGATACTTCTTTGTAGTGCAGATTTGCATTGCCCGCTTGCTTGCTTGGCCAAAAAGGGCGTATGCGTTTTCTCCTGAATATATTCAGGAGAAAACGCATACGCCCTTTTTGGCCAAGTGCATCATTGTCCAAGTTGTGCCCCTCTTCCTGTGCTTTACAGGTGATTCCATGGTACGTCTTGAAATCTGTTTCCTGATATTTTGCCTCGCTTTCAAGTCCGCCTCGTTGACTTCCCTCAACAGATTTTTGGACGATAGTTGTCCTTTATCACTCTGCCACTTTGTGAATAGCTGTGCCCCTGAGCTCCATTTCTCAACTCGTTTTTTGTGAGCTGAACGCAAGTCCAAAATTTTGGATCATGTCCTATACTGGTTCCCGGTGGGTGGCTGAGACTTTGGTTAATTCTTCTTCCTGCCGGGAAATTAGAGTGACATGTGCCCGTCCAAATGCCTAACAGCTACTCTCTCATGGGTTCTCTCTCATCCCTTACATCCTCTGCCAAATTGGGAACCTGTGCAAACCGGGAGGTTAAATCGCCTGTCTCTCCAAGTTGGGAGATTGATAGTAAGGCAGTTGGAAAGTCAAACTGGAGCACCAGGAGAGGGACTATTCGTTGAGTTTTAGAAACCTTTCGTATTCACAGTGTGTCCATTCTCTTGGTTTCCTGTACATGTTATAGCTGTAGTAATATTCCCTTGAACCTGGAGAGTTGGGACCCATGGAATGGGGGCCATGCATTATTGCTTGAAAGGGTCTGCATTTGCTCACCCAATCTCACCAATCCTCTCAGTCCCAAGTGTCCAGCCTTATGCCACATCCAGCTGTCATTGTAGATAGGGTCTTTCCAGGTTTCCTCAGACACCATGAAGGAATTGTAAAGAATTTCCCTGTTTTTTGGTTTTGCTTTTGAAATTCCTTTTTAGAATGGGTTTGAGCTGATTCTCGCTGCCATGTTTATGCCACTCTAGACACACTTGATTCCCTTATGGAGACATATCAATACATAGGTTTTAAGATTCTTACTAGTCAGATATATTCCTCTGTGGGAAATATGGGGTTTTGAGTCTCTTTCACTGAGGAAGGTGTAGGTCTTGTCTATTCCAAAGTTGGTTTTGGAAACGGTCCCTGTGCTTATATCAAACTCTGGTTTTATGCATCACCCCACCTCTCCTTCCCCTTTATGCAGGCATAAGAGTGTTTTCTAAATGTGAGACTCTGTTCTCTTTCCTAACTCAGTTCACGTGTAGCCATGTTTACAGGATCTTCATAAGTGATATCTTATGATAAGTTTCTTTTTCTGTGTGACTTATTTCACTTAGAATCATCGTACCTGAATCCACTCACTTTGCTGCTACTGGTCTTATGACATTGATTTCATGGCTGAGGGATATTCCATCGTACGTAAGTACCACAATGTTTTGAACCATTTTTATATTTCCTGGGATATTTAAGGTGTACCCAAGTTGAGGTTCTTGTAGTCAGTGCAGCCCTAAATTTGGAGGTGGCTCTTTCTTATTGATTTTCAGTTTTCCCAAGGTATATTCCCTAGACTGGAAGTGGCCTTGGCTCTGTAGCTCTGTTGTTTACTTGTTTTAGGGAACACAATGCACTCCTCCTGTGAGGCAGTTGGCAATTTACATCCCGCCCATCAGCATAACAAGGCTCCCTGTTCTTCAGGGCCTGTCTTGCCTTTCTGGTTTTTACACATTTTGTGGATATCCCTTTTGACCGGTGGGAAGTGATACTTCTTTGTAGTGCAGATTTGCATTGCCCGCTTGCTTGCTTGGCCAAAAAGGGCGTATGCGTTTTCTCCTGAATATATTCAGGAGAAAACGCATACGCCCTTTTTGGCCAAGTGCATCATTGTCCAAGTTGTGCCCCTCTTACTGTGCTTTACAGGCGATTCCAAGGTACCTCTTGAAATCTGTTTCCTGCTATTTTGCCTCGCTTTCAAGTCCGCCTCGTTGACTTCCCTCAACAGATTTTTGGACGATAGTTTTCCTTTATCACTCTGCCAGTTTGTGAATTGCTGTGCCCCTGAGCTCCATTTCTCAACTCGTTTTTTGGGAGCTGAACGCAAGTCCAAAATTTTGGATCATGTCCTATACTGGTTCCCGGTGGGTGGCTGAGACTTTGGTTAATTCTTCTTCCTGCCGGGAAATTAGAGTGACATGTGCCCGTCCAAATGCCTAACAGCTACTCTCTCATGGGTTCTCCCTCGTCCCTTCCATCCTCTGCCAAATTGGGAACCTGTGCAAACCAGGAGGTTAAAGGGCCTGTCTCTCCAAGTTGGGAGATTGATAGTAAGGCAGTTGGAAAGTCAAACTGGAGCACCAGGAGAGGGACTATTCGTTGAGTTTTAGAAACCTTTCGTATTCACAGTGTGTCCATTCTCTAGGTTTCCTGTACATGTTATAGCTGTAGTAATATTCCCTTGAACCTGGAGAGTTGGGACCATGGAATGGGGGCCATGCATTATTGCTTGAAAGGGTCTGCATTTGCTCACCCAATCTCACCAATCCTCTCAGTCCCAAGTGTCCAGCCTTATGCCACATCCAGCTGTCATTGTAGATAGGGTCTTTCCAGGTTTCCTCAGACACCCTGAAGGAATTGTAAAGAATTTCCCTGTTTTTTGGTTTTGCTTTTGAAATTCCTTTTTAGAATGGGTTTGAGCTGATTCTCGCTGCCATGTTTATGCCACTCTAGACACACTTGATTCCCTTATGGAGACATATCAATACATAGGTTTTAAGATTCTTACTAGTCAGATATATTCCTCTGTGGGAAATATGGGGTTTTGAGTCTATTTCACTGAGGAAGGTGTAGGTCTTGTCTATTCCAAAGTTGGTTTTGGAAACGGTCCCTGTGCTTATATCAAACTCTGGTTTTATGCATCACCCCACCTCTCCTTCCCCTTTATGCAGGCATAAGAGTGTTTTCTAAATGTGAGACTCTGTTCTCTTTCCTAACTCAGTTCACGTGTAGCCATGTTTACAGGATCTTCATAAGTGATATCTTATGATAAGTTTCTTTTTCTGTGTGACTTATTTCACTTAGAATCATCGTACCTGAATCCACTCACTTTGCTGCTACTGGTCTTAGGACCTTGATTTCATGGCTGAGGGATATTCCATCGTACGTAAGTACCACAATGTTTTGAACCATTTTTATATTTCCTGGGATATTTAAGGTGTACCCAAGTTGAGGTTCTTGTAGTCAGTGCAGCCCTAAATTTGGAGGTGGCTCTTTCTTATTGATTTTCAGTTTTCCCAAGGTATATTCCCTAGACTGGAAGTGGCCTTGGCTCTGTAGCTCTGTTGTTTACTTGTTTTAGGGAACACAATGCACTCCTCCAGTGAGGCAGTTGGCAATTTACATCCCGCCCATCAGCATAACAAGGCTCCCTGTTCTCCAGGGCCTGTCTTGCCTTTCTGGTTTTTACACATTTTGTGGATGTCCCTTTTGACCGGTGGGAAGTGATACTTCTTTGTAGTGCAGATTTGCATTGCCCGCTTGCTTGCTTGACCAAAAAGGGCGTATGCGTTTTCTCCTGAATATATTCAGGAGAAATCGCATACGCCCTTTTTGGCCAAGTGCATCATTGTCCAAGTTGTGCCCCTCTTCCTGTGCTTTACAGGTGATTCCAAGGTACGTCTTGAAATCTGTTTCCTGATATTTTGCCTCGCTTTCAAGTCCGCCTCGTTGACTTCCCTCAACAGATTTTTGGACGATAGTTGTCCTTTATCACTCTGCCAGTTTGTGAATAGCTGTGCCCCTGAGCTCCATTTCTCAACTCATTTTTTGTGAGCTGAACGCAAGTCCAAAATTTTGGATCATGTCCTATACTGGTTCCCGGTGGGTGGCTGAGACTTTGGTTAATTCTTCTTCCTGCCGGGAAATTACAGTGACATGTGCCCGTCCAAATGCCTAACAGCTACTCTCTCATGGGTTCTCTCTCGTCCCTTCCATCCTCTGCCAAATTGGGAACCTGTGCAAACCAGGAGGTTAAAGGGCCTGTCTCTCCAAGTTGGGAGATTGATAGTAAGGCAGTTGGAAAGTCAAACTGGAGCACCAGGAGAGGGACTATTCGTTGAGTTTTAGAAACCTTTCATATTCACAGTGTGTACATTCTCTAGGTTTCCTGTACATGTTATAGCTGTAGTAATATTCCCTTCAACCTGGAGAGTTGGGACCCATGGAATGGGGGCCATGCATTATTGCTTGAAAGGGTCTGCATTTGCTCACCCAATCTCACCAATCCTCTCAGTCCCAAGTGTCCAGCCTTATGCCACATCCTGCTGTCATTGTAGATAGGGTCTTTCCAGGTTTCCTCCGACACCCTGAAGGAATTTTAAGGATTTCCCTGTTTTTTGGTTTTGCTTTTGAAATTCCTTTTTATAGTGGGTTTGAGCTGATTCTCGCTGCCATGTTTATGCGACTCTAGACACACTTGATTCCCTTATGGAGACATATCTATACATAGGTTTTAAGATTCTTACTAGTCAGATATATTCCTCTGTGGGAAATATGGGGTTTTGAGTCTCTTTCAGTGAGGAAGGTGTAGGTCTTGTCTATTCCAAAGTTGGTTTTGGAAACGGTCCCTGTGCTTATATCAAACTCTGGTTTTATGCATCACCCCACCTCTCCTTCCCCTTTATGCAGGCATAAGAGTGTTTTCTAAATGTGAGACTCTGTTCTCTTTCCTAACTCAGTTCACGTGTAGCCATGTTTACAGGATCTTCATAAGTGATATCTTATGATAAGTTTCTTTTTCTGTGTGACTTATTTCACTTAGAATCATCGTACCTGAATCCACTCACTTTGCTCCTACTGGTCTTATGACATTGATTTCATGGCTGAGGGATATTCCATCGTACGTAAGTACCACAATGTTTTGAACCATTTTTATATTTCCTGGGATATTTAAGGTGTACCCAAGTTGAGGTTCTTGTAGTCAGTGCAGCCCTAAATTTGGAGGTGGCTCTTTCTTATTGATTTTCAGTTTTCCCAAGGTATGTTCCCTAGACTGGAAGTGGCCTTGGCTCTGTAGCTCTGTTGTTTACTTGTTTTAGGGAACACAATGCACTCCTCCAGTGAGGCAGTTGGCAATATACATCCCGCCCATCAGCATAACAAGGATCCCTGTTCTCCAGGGCCTGTCTTGCCTTTCTGGTTTTTACACATTTTGTGGATGTCCCTTTTGACCGGTGGGAAGTGATACTTCTTTGTAGTGCAGATTTGCATTGCCCGCCTGCTTGCTTGGCCAAAAAGGGCGTATGCGTTTTCTCCTGAATATATTCAGGAGAAAACACATACGCCCTTTTTGGCCAAGTGCATCATTGTCCAAGTTGTGACCCTCTTCCTGTGCTTTACAGGCGATTCCAAGGTACCTCTTGAAATCTGTTTCCTGCTATTTTGCCTCGCTTTCAAGTCCGCCTCGTTGACGTCCCTCAACAGATTTTTGGACGATAGTTGTCCTTTATCACTCTGCCAGTTTGTGAATTGCTGTGCCCCTGAGCTCCATTTCTCAACTCGTTTTTTGTGAGCTGAACGCAAGTCCAAAATTTTGGATCATGTCCTATACTGGTTCGCGGTGGGTGCCTGAGACTTTGGTTAATTCTTCTTCCTGCCGGGAAATTAGAGTGACATGTGCCCGTCCAAATGCCTAACAGCTACTCTCTCATGGGTTCTCCCTCGTCCCTTCCATCCTCTGCCAAATTGGGAACCTGTGCAAACCAGGAGGTTAAAGGGCCTGTCTCTCCAAGTTGGGAGATTGATAGTAAGGCAGTTGGAAAGTCAAACTGGAGCACCAGGAGAGGGACTATTCGTTGAGTTTTAGAAACCTTTCGTATTCACAGTGTGTCCATTCTCTAGGTTTCCTGTACATGTTATAGCTGTAGTAATATTCCCTTGAACCTGGAGAGTTGGGACCATGGAATAGGGGCCATGCATTATTGCTTGAAAGGGTCTGCATTTGCTCACCCAATCTCACCAATCCTCTCAGTCCCAAGTGTCCAGCCTTATGCCACATCCAGCTGTCATTGTAGATAGGGTCTTTCCAGGTTTCCTCAGACACCCTGAAGGAATTGTAAAGAATTTCCCTGTTTTTTGGTTTTACTTTTGAAATTCCTTTTTAGAATGGGTTTGAGCTGATTCTCGCTGCCATGTTTATGCCACTCTAGACACACTTGATTCCCTTATGGAGACATATCAATACATAGGTTTTAAGATTCTTACTAGTCAGATATATTCCTCTGTGGGAAATATGGGGTTTTGAGTCTCTTTCAGTGAGGAAGGTGTAGGTCTTGTCTATTCCAAAGTTGGTTTTGGAAACGGTCCCTGTGCTTATATCAAACTCTGGTTTTATGCATCACCCCACCTCTCCTTCCCCTTTATGCAGGCATAAGAGTGTTTTCTAAATGTGAGACTCTGTTCTCTTTCCTAACTCAGTTCACGTGTAGCCATGTTTACAGGATCTTCATAAGTGATATCTTATGATAAGTTTCTTTTTCTGTGTGACTTATTTCACTTAGAATCATCGTACCTGAATCCACTCACTTTGCTGCTACTGGTCTTATGACATTGATTTCATGGCTGAGGGATATTCCATCGTACGTAAGTACCACAATGTTTTGAACCATTTTTATATTTCCTGGGATATTTAAGGTGTACCCAAGTTGAGGTTCTTGTAGTCAGTGCAGCCCTAAATTTGGAGGTGGCTCTTTCTTATTGATTTTCAGTTTTCCCAAGGTATGTTCCCTAGACTGGAAGTGGCCTTGGCTCTGTAGCTCTGTTGTTTACTTGTTTTAGGGAACACAATGCACTCCTCCAGTGAGGCAGTTGGCAATATACATCCCGCCCATCAGCATAACAAGGATCCCTGTTCTCCAGGGCCTGTCTTGCCTTTCTGGTTTTTACACATTTTGTGGATGTCCCTTTTGACCGGTGGGAAGTGATACTTCTTTGTAGTGCAGATTTGCATTGCCCGCTTGCTTGCTTGGCCAAAAAGGGCGTATGCGTTTTCTCCTGAATATATTCAGGAGAAAACGCATACGCCCTTTTTGGCCAAGTGCATCATTGTCCAAGTTGTGACCCTCTTCCTGTGCTTTACAGGCGATTCCAAGGTACCTCTTGAAATCTGTTTCCTGCTATTTTGCCTCGCTTTCAAGTCCGCCTCGTTGACGTCCCTCAACAGATTTTTGGACGATAGTTGTCCTTTATCACTCTGCCAGTTTGTGAATTGCTGTGCCCCTGAGCTCCATTTCTCAACTCGTTTTTTGTGAGCTGAACGCAAGTCCAAAATTTTGGATCATGTCCTATACTGGTTCGTGGTGGGTGCCTGAGACTTTGGTTAATTCTTCTTCCTTCCGGGAAATTAGAGTGACATGTGCCCGTCCAAATGCCTAACAGCTACTCTCTCATGGGTTCTCCCTCGTCCCTTCCATCCTCTGCCAAATTGGGAACCTGTGCAAACCAGGAGGTTAAAGGGCCTGTCTCTCCAAGTTGGGAGATTGATAGTAAGGCAGTTGGAAAGTCAAACTGGAGCACCAGGAGAGGGACTATTCGTTGAGCTTTAGAAACCTTTCGTATTCACAGTGTGTCCATTCTCTAGGTTTCCTGTACATGTTATAGCTGTAGTAATATTCCCTTCAACCTGGAGAGTTGGGACCCATGGAATGGGGGCCATGCATTATTGCTTGAAAGGGTCTGCATTTGCTCACCCAATCTCACCAATCCTCTCAGTCCCAAGTGTCCAGCCTTATGCCACATCCAGCTGTCATTGTAGATAGGGTCTTTCCAGGTTTCCTCAGACACCCTGAAGGAATTGTAAAGATTTTCCCTGTTTTTTGGTTTTGCTTTTGAAATTCCTTTTTATAGTGGGTTTGAGCTGATTCTCGCTGCCATGTTTATGCGACTCTAGACACACTTGATTCCCTTATGGAGACATATCAATACATAGGTTTTAAGATTCTTACTAGTCAGATATATTCCTCTGTGGGAAATATGGGGTTTTGAGTCTATTTCACTGAGGAAGGTGTAGGTCTTGTCTATTCCAAAGTTGGTTTTGGAAACGGTCCCTGTGCTTATATCAAACTCTGGTTTTATGCATCACCCCACCTCTCCTTCCCCTTTATGCAGGCATAAGAGTGTTTTCTAAATATGAGACTCTGTTCTCTTTCCTAACTCAGTTCACGTGTAGCCATGTTTACAGGATCTTCATAAGTGATATCTTATGATAAGTTTCTTTTTCTGTGTGACTTATTTCACTTAGAATCATCGTACCTGAATCCACTCACTTTGCTGCTACTGGTCTTATGTCATTGATTTCATGGCTGAGGGATATTCCATCGTACGTAAGTAACACAATGTTTTGAACCATTTTTATATTTCCTGGGATATTTAAGGTGTACCCAAGTTGAGGTTCTTGTAGTCAGTGCAGCCCTAAATTTGGAGGTGGCTCTTTCTTATTGATTTTCAGTTTACCCAAGGTATATTCCCTAGACTGGAAGTGGCCTTGGCTCTGTAGCTCTGTTGTTTACTTGTTTTAGGGAACACAATGCACTCCTCCAGTGAGGCAGTTGGCAATTTTCATCCCACCCATCAGCATAACAAGGCTCCCTGTTCTCCAGGGCCTGTCTTGCCTTTCTGGTTTTTACACATTTTGTGGATGTCCCTTTTGACCGGTGGGAAGTGATACTTCTTTGTAGTGCAGATTTGCATTGCCCGCTTGCTTGCTTGGCCAAAAAGGGCGTATGCGTTTTCTCCTGAATATATTCAGGAGAAAACGCATACGCCCTTTTTGGCCAAGTGCATCATTGTCCAAGTTGTGCCCCTCTTCCTGTGCTTTACAGGCGATTCCAAGGTACCTCTTGAAATCTGTTTCCTGCTATTTTGCCTCGCTTTCAAGTCCGCCTCGTTGACTTCCCTCAACAGATTTTTGGACGATAGTTGTCCTTTATCACTCTGCCAGTTTTTGAATTGCTGTGCCCCTGAGCTCCATT
Organism: Mesoplodon densirostris; assembly: GCF_025265405.1. NCBI lineage: Eukaryota > Metazoa > Chordata > Mammalia > Artiodactyla > Ziphiidae > Mesoplodon > Mesoplodon densirostris. The sequence continues at coordinate 5,310,125 of NW_026778195.1, read as the reverse complement.
TCTCAACTCGTTTTTTGTGAGCTGAACGCAAGTCCAAAATTTTGGATCATGTCCTATACTGGTTCCCGGTGGGTGGCTGAGACTTTGCTTAATTCTTCTTCCTGCCGGGAAATTAGAGTGACATGTGCCCGTCCAAATGCCTAACAGCTACTCTCTCATGGGTTCTCCCTCGTCCCTTCCATCCTCTGCCAAATTGGGAACCTGTGCAAACCAGGAGGTTAAAGGGCCTGTCTCTCCAAGTTGGGAGATTGATAGTAAGGCAGTTGGAAAGTCAAACTGGAGCACCAGGAGAGGGACTATTCGTTGAGTTTTAGAAACCTTTCGTATTCACAGTGTGTCCATTCTCTAGGTTTCCTGTACATGTTATAGCTGTAGTAATATTCCCTTGAACCTGGAGAGTTGGGACCATGGAATGGGGGCCATGCATTATTGCTTGAAAGGGTCTGCATTTGCTCACCCAATCTCACCAATCCTCTCAGTCCCAAGTGTCCAGCCTTATGCCACATCCAGCTGTCATTGTAGATAGGGTCTTTCCAGGTTTCCTCAGACACCCTGAAGGAATTGTAAAGAATTTCCCTGTTTTTTGGTTTTGCTTTTGAAATTCCTTTTTAGAATGGGTTTGAGCTGATTCTCGCTGCCATGTTTATGCCACTCTAGACACACTTGATTCCCTTATGGAGACATATCAATACATAGGTTTTAAGATTCTTACTAGTCAGATATATTCCTCTGTGGGAAATATGGGGTTTTGAGTCTCTTTCAGTGAGGAAGGTGTAGGTCTTGTCTATTCCAAAGTTGGTTTTGGAAACGGTCCCTGTGCTTATATCAAACTCTGGTTTTATGCATCACCCCACCTCTCCTTCCCCTTTATGCAGGCATAAGAGTGTTTTCTAAATGTGAGACTCTGTTCTCTTTCCTAACTCAGTTCACGTGTAGCCATGTTTACAGGATCTTCATAAGTGATATCTTATGATAAGTTTCTTTTTCTGTGTGACTTATTTCACTTAGAATCATCGTACCTGAATCCACTCACTTTGCTGCTACTGGTCTTATGACATTGATTTCATGGCTGAGGGATATTCCATCGTACGTAAGTACCACAATGTTTTGAACCATTTTTATATTTCCTGGGATATTTAAGGTGTACCCAAGTTGAGGTTCTTGTAGTCAGTGCAGCCCTAAATTTGGAGGTGGCTCTTTCTTATTGATTTTCAGTTTTCCCAAGGTATGTTCCCTAGACTGGAAGTGGCCTTGGCTCTGTAGCTCTGTTGTTTACTTGTTTTAGGGAACACAATGCACTCCTCCAGTGAGGCAGTTGGCAATATACATCCCGCCCATCAGCATAACAAGGATCCCTGTTCTCCAGGGCCTGTCTTGCCTTTCTGGTTTTTACACATTTTGTGGATGTCCCTTTTGACCGGTGGGAAGTGATACTTCTTTGTAGTGCAGATTTGCATTGCCCGCTTGCTTGCTTGGCCAAAAAGGGCGTATGCGTTTTCTCCTGAATATATTCAGGAGAAAACGCATACGCCCTTTTTGGCCAAGTGCATCATTGTCCAAGTTGTGCCCCTCTTCCTGTGCTTTACAGGTGATTCCATGGTACGTCTTGAAATCTGTTTCCTGATATTTTGCCTCGCTTTCAAGTCCGCCTCGTTGACTTCCCTCAACAGATTTTTGGACGATAGTTGTCCTTTATCACTCTGCCACTTTGTGAATAGCTGTGCCCCTGAGCTCCATTTCTCAACTCGTTTTTTGTGAGCTGAACGCAAGTCCAAAATTTTGGATCATGTCCTATACTGGTTCCCGGTGGGTGGCTGAGACTTTGGTTAATTCTTCTTCCTGCCGGGAAATTAGAGTGACATGTGCCCGTCCAAATGCCTAACAGCTACTCTCTCATGGGTTCTCTCTCATCCCTTACATCCTCTGCCAAATTGGGAACCTGTGCAAACCGGGAGGTTAAATCGCCTGTCTCTCCAAGTTGGGAGATTGATAGTAAGGCAGTTGGAAAGTCAAACTGGAGCACCAGGAGAGGGACTATTCGTTGAGTTTTAGAAACCTTTCGTATTCACAGTGTGTCCATTCTCTAGGTTTCCTGTACATGTTATAGCTGTAGTAATATTCCCTTGAACCTGGAGAGTTGGGACCCATGGAATGGGGGCCATGCATTATTGCTTGAAAGGGTCTGCATTTGCTCACCCAATCTCACCAATCCTCTCAGTCCCAAGTGTCCAGCCTTATGCCACATCCAGCTGTCATTGTAGATAGGGTCTTTCCAGGTTTCCTCAGACACCATGAAGGAATTGTAAAGAATTTCCCTGTTTTTTGGTTTTGCTTTTGAAATTCCTTTTTAGAATGGGTTTGAGCTGATTCTCGCTGCCATGTTTATGCCACTCTAGACACACTTGATTCCCTTATGGAGACATATCAATACATAGGTTTTAAGATTCTTACTAGTCAGATATATTCCTCTGTGGGAAATATGGGGTTTTGAGTCTCTTTCACTGAGGAAGGTGTAGGTCTTGTCTATTCCAAAGTTGGTTTTGGAAACGGTCCCTGTGCTTATATCAAACTCTGGTTTTATGCATCACCCCACCTCTCCTTCCCCTTTATGCAGGCATAAGAGTGTTTTCTAAATGTGAGACTCTGTTCTCTTTCCTAACTCAGTTCACGTGTAGCCATGTTTACAGGATCTTCATAAGTGATATCTTATGATAAGTTTCTTTTTCTGTGTGACTTATTTCACTTAGAATCATCGTACCTGAATCCACTCACTTTGCTGCTACTGGTCTTATGACATTGATTTCATGGCTGAGGGATATTCCATCGTACGTAAGTACCACAATGTTTTGAACCATTTTTATATTTCCTGGGATATTTAAGGTGTACCCAAGTTGAGGTTCTTGTAGTCAGTGCAGCCCTAAATTTGGAGGTGGCTCTTTCTTATTGATTTTCAGTTTTCCCAAGGTATATTCCCTAGACTGGAAGTGGCCTTGGCTCTGTAGCTCTGTTGTTTACTTGTTTTAGGGAACACAATGCACTCCTCCTGTGAGGCAGTTGGCAATTTACATCCCGCCCATCAGCATAACAAGGCTCCCTGTTCTTCAGGGCCTGTCTTGCCTTTCTGGTTTTTACACATTTTGTGGATATCCCTTTTGACCGGTGGGAAGTGATACTTCTTTGTAGTGCAGATTTGCATTGCCCGCTTGCTTGCTTGACCAAAAAGGGCGTATGCGTTTTCTCCTGAGTATATTCAGGAGAAATCGCATACGCCCTTTTTGGCCAAGTGCATCATTGTCCAAGTTGTGCCCCTCTTCCTGTGCTTTACAGGTGATTCCAAGGTACGTCTTGAAATCTGTTTCCTGATATTTTGCCTCGCTTTCAAGTCCGCCTCGTTGACTTCCCTCAACAGATTTTTGGACGATAGTTGTCCTTTATCACTCTGCCAGTTTGTGAATTGCTGTGCCCCTGAGCTCCATTTCTCAACTCGTTTTTTGGGAGCTGAACGCAAGTCCAAAATTTTGGATCATGTCCTATACTGGTTCCCGGTGGGTGGCTGAGACTTTGGTTAATTCTTCTTCCTGCCGGGAAATTAGAGTGACATGTGCCCGTCCAAATGCCTAACAGCTACTCTCTCATGGGTTCTCCCTCGTCCCTTCCATCCTCTGCCAAATTGGGAACCTGTGCAAACCAGGAGGTTAAAGGGCCTGTCTCTCCAAGTTGGGAGATTGATAGTAAGGCAGTTGGAAAGTCAAACTGGTGCACCAGGAGAGGGACTATTCGTTGAGTTTTAGAAACCTTTCGTATTCACAGTGTGTCCATTCTCTAGGTTTCCTGTACATGTTATAGCTGTAGTAATATTCCCTTGAACCTGGAGAGTTGGGACCCATGGAATGGGGGCCATGCATTATTGCTTGAAAGGGTCTGCATTTGCTCACCCAATCTCACCAATCCTCTCAGTCCCAAGTGTCCAGCCTTATGCCACATCCAGCTGTCATTGTAGATAGGGTCTTTCCAGGTTTCCTCAGACACCCTGAATGAATTGTAAAGAATTTCCCTGTTTTTTGGTTTTGCTTTTGAAATTCCTTTTTAGAATGGGTTTGAGCTGATTCTCGCTGCCATGTTTATGCCACTCTAGACACACTTGATTCCCTTATGGAGACATATCAATACATAGGTTTTAAGATTCTTACTAGTCAGATATATTCCTCTGTGGGAAATATGGGGTTTTGAGTCTCTTTCAGTGAGGAAGGTGTAGGTCTTGTCTATTCCAAAGTTGGTTTTGGAAACGGTCCCTGTGCTTATATCAAACTCTGGTTTTATGCATCACCCCACCTCTCCTTCCCCTTTATGCAGGCATAAGAGTGTTTTCTAAATGTGAGACTCTGTTCTCTTTCCTAACTCAGTTCACGTGTAGCCATGTTTACAGGATCTTCATAAGTGATATCTTATGATAAGTTTCTTTTTCTGTGTGACTTATTTCACTTAGAATCATCGTACCTGAATCCACTCACTTTGCTGCTACTGGTCTTAGGACCTTGATTTCATGGCTGAGGGATATTCCATCGTACGTAAGTACCACAATGTTTTGAACCATTTTTATATTTCCTGGGATATTTAAGGTGTACCCAAGTTGAGGTTCTTGTAGTCAGTGCAGCCCTAAATTTGGAGGTGGCTCTTTCTTATTGATTTTCAGTTTTCCCAAGGTATATTCCCTAGACTGGAAGTGGCCTTGGCTCTGTAGCTCTGTTGTTTACTTGTTTTAGGGAACACAATGCACTCCTCCAGTGAGGCAGTTGGCAATTTACATCCCGCCCATCAGCATAACAAGGCTCCCTGTTCTCCAGGGCCTGTCTTGCCTTTCTGGTTTTTACACATTTTGTGGATGTCCCTTTTGACCGGTGGGAAGTGATACTTCTTTGTAGTGCAGATTTGCATTGCCCGCTTGCTTGCTTGACCAAAAAGGGCGTATGCGTTTTCTCCTGAATATATTCAGGAGAAATCGCATACGCCCTTTTTGGCCAAGTGCATCATTGTCCAAGTTGTGCCCCTCTTCCTGTGCTTTACAGGTGATTCCAAGGTACGTCTTGAAATCTGTTTCCTGATATTTTGCCTCGCTTTCAAGTCCGCCTCGTTGACTTCCCTCAACAGATTTTTGGACGATAGTTGTCCTTTATCACTCTGCCAGTTTGTGAATAGCTGTGCCCCTGAGCTCCATTTCTCAACTCATTTTTTGTGAGCTGAACGCAAGTCCAAAATTTTGGATCATGTCCTATACTGGTTCCCGGTGGGTGGCTGAGACTTTGGTTAATTCTTCTTCCTGCCGGGAAATTAGAGTGACATGTGCCCGTCCAAATGCCTAACAGCTACTCTCTCATGGGTTCTCTCTCGTCCCTTCCATCCTCTGCCAAATTGGGAACCTGTGCAAACCAGGAGGTTAAAGGGCCTGTCTCTCCAAGTTGGGAGATTGATAGTAAGGCAGTTGGAAAGTCAAAGTGGAGCACCAGGAAAGGGACTATTCGTTGAGTTTTAGAAACCTTTCATATTCACAGTGTGTACATTCTCTAGGTTTCCTGTACATGTTATAGCTGTAGTAATATTCCCTTGAACCTGGAGAGTTGGGACCCATGGAATGGGGGCCATGCATTATTGCTTGAAAGGGTCTGCATTTGCTCACCCAATCTCACCAATCCTCTCAGTCCCAAGTGTCCAGCCTTATGCCACATCCTGCTGTCATTGTAGATAGGGTCTTTCCAGGTTTCCTCCGACACCCTGAAGGAATTTTAAGGATTTCCCTGTTTTTTGGTTTTGCTTTTGAAATTCCTTTTTATAGTGGGTTTGAGCTGATTCTCGCTGCCATGTTTATGCGACTCTAGACACACTTGATTCCCTTATGGAGACATATCTATACATAGGTTTTAAGATTCTTACTAGTCAGATATATTCCTCTGTGGGAAATATGGGGTTTTGAGTCTCTTTCAGTGAGGAAGGTGTAGGTCTTGTCTATTCCAAAGTTGGTTTTGGAAACGGTCCCTGTGCTTATATCAAACTCTGGTTTTATGCATCACCCCACCTCTCCTTCCCCTTTATGCAGGCATAAGAGTGTTTTCTAAATGTGAGACTCTGTTCTCTTTCCTAACTCAGTTCACGTGTAGCCATGTTTACAGGATCTTCATAAGTGATATCTTATGATAAGTTTCTTTTTCTGTGTGACTTATTTCACTTAGAATCATCGTACCTGAATCCACTCACTTTGCTCCTACTGGTCTTATGACATTGATTTCATGGCTGAGGGATATTCCATCGTACGTAAGTACCACAATGTTTTGAACCATTTTTATATTTCCTGGGATATTTAAGGTGTACCCAAGTTGAGGTTCTTGTAGTCAGTGCAGCCCTAAATTTGGAGGTGGCTCTTTCTTATTGATTTTCAGTTTTCCCAAGGTATGTTCCCTAGACTGGAAGTGGCCTTGGCTCTGTAGCTCTGTTGTTTACTTGTTTTAGGGAACACAATGCACTCCTCCAGTGAGGCAGTTGGCAATATACATCCCGCCCATCAGCATAACAAGGATCCCTGTTCTCCAGGGCCTGTCTTGCCTTTCTGGTTTTTACACATTTTGTGGATGTCCCTTTTGACCGGTGGGAAGTGATACTTCTTTGTAGTGCAGATTTGCATTGCCCGCTTGCTTGCTTGGCCAAAAAGGGCGTATGCGTTTTCTCCTGAATATATTCAGGAGAAAACACATACGCCCTTTTTGGCCAAGTGCATCATTGTCCAAGTTGTGACCCTCTTCCTGTGCTTTACAGGCGATTCCAAGGTACCTCTTGAAATCTGTTTCCTGCTATTTTGCCTCGCTTTCAAGTCCGCCTCGTTGACGTCCCTCAACAGATTTTTGGACGATAGTTGTCCTTTATCACTCTGCCAGTTTGTGAATTGCTGTGCCCCTGAGCTCCATTTCTCAACTCGTTTTTTGTGAGCTGAACGCAAGTCCAAAATTTTGGATCATGTCCTATACTGGTTCGCGGTGGGTGCCTGAGACTTTGGTTAATTCTTCTTCCTGCCGGGAAATTAGAGTGACATGTGCCCGTCCAAATGCCTAACAGCTACTCTCTCATGGGTTCTCCCTCGTCCCTTCCATCCTCTGCCAAATTGGGAACCTGTGCAAACCAGGAGGTTAAAGGGCCTGTCTCTCCAAGTTGGGAGATTGATAGTAAGGCAGTTGGAAAGTCAAACTGGAGCACCAGGAGAGGGACTATTCGTTGAGTTTTAGAAACCTTTCGTATTCACAGTGTGTCCATTCTCTAGGTTTCCTGTACATGTTATAGCTGTAGTAATATTCCCTTGAACCTGGAGAGTTGGGACCATGGAATGGGGGCCATGCATTATTGCTTGAAAGGGTCTGCATTTGCTCACCCAATCTCACCAATCCTCTCAGTCCCAAGTGTCCAGCCTTATGCCACATCCAGCTGTCATTGTACATAGGGTCTTTCCAGGTTTCCTCAGACACCCTGAAGGAATTGTAAAGAATTTCCCTGTTTTTTGGTTTTGCTTTTGAAATTCCTTTTTAGAATGGGTTTGAGCTGATTCTCGCTGCCATGTTTATGCCACTCTAGACACACTTGATTCCCTTATGGAGACATATCAATACATAGGTTTTAAGATTCTTACTAGTCAGATATATTCCTCTGTGGGAAATATGGGGTTTTGAGTCTCTTTCAGTGAGGAAGGTGTAGGTCTTGTCTATTCCAAAGTTGGTTTTGGAAACGGTCCCTGTGCTTATATCAAACTCTGGTTTTATGCATCACCCCACCTCTCCTTCCCCTTTATGCAGGCATAAGAGTGTTTTCTAAATGTGAGACTCTGTTCTCTTTCCTAACTCAGTTCACGTGTAGCCATGTTTACAGGATCTTCATAAGTGATATCTTATGATAAGTTTCTTTTTCTGTGTGACTTATTTCACTTAGAATCATCGTACCTGAATCCACTCACTTTGCTGCTACTGGTCTTAGGACCTTGATTTCATGGCTGAGGGATATTCCATCGTACGTAAGTACCACAATGTTTTGAACCATTTTTATATTTCCTGGGATATTTAAGGTGTACCCAAGTTGAGGTTCTTGTAGTCAGTGCAGCCCTAAATTTGGAGGTGGCTCTTTCTTATTGATTTTCAGTTTTCCCAAGGTATATTCCCTAGACTGGAAGTGGCCTTGGCTCTGTAGCTCTGTTGTTTACTTGTTTTAGGGAACACAATGCACTCCTCCAGTGAGGCAGTTGGCAATTTACATCCCGCCCATCAGCATAACAAGGCTCCCTGTTCTCCAGGGCCTGTCTTGCCTTTCTGGTTTTTACACATTTTGTGGATGTCCCTTTTGACCGGTGGGAAGTGATACTTCTTTGTAGTGCAGATTTGCATTGCCCGCTTGCTTGCTTGACCAAAAAGGGCGTATGCGTTTTCTCCTGAATATATTCAGGAGAAATCGCATACGCCCTTTTTGGCCAAGTGCATCATTGTCCAAGTTGTGCCCCTCTTCCTGTGCTTTACAGGTGATTCCAAGGTACCTCTTGAAATCTGTTTCCTGATATTTTGCCTCGCTTTCAAGTCCGCCTCGTTGACTTCCCTCAACAGATTTTTGGACGATAGTTGTCCTTTATCACTCTGCCAGTTTGTGAATAGCTGTGCCCCTGAGCTCCATTTCTCAACTCATTTTTTGTGAGCTGAACGCAAGTCCAAAATTTTGGATCATGTCCTATACTGGTTCCCGGTGGGTGGCTGAGACTTTGGTTAATTCTTCTTCCTGCCGGGAAATTAGAGTGACATGTGCCCGTCCAAATGCCTAACAGCTACTCTCTCATGGGTTCTCTCTCGTCCCTTCCATCCTCTGCCAAATTGGGAACCTGTGCAAACCAGGAGGTTAAAGGGCCTGTCTCTCCAAGTTGGGAGATTGATAGTAAGGCAGTTGGAAAGTCAAACTGGAGCACCAGGAGAGGGACTATTCGTTGAGTTTTAGAAACCTTTCATATTCACAGTGTGTACATTCTCTAGGTTTCCTGTACATGTTATAGCTGTAGTAATATTCCCTTGAACCTGGAGAGTTGGGACCATGGAATAGGGGCCATGCATTATTGCTTGAAAGGGTCTGCATTTGCTCACCCAATCTCACCAATCCTCTCAGTCCCAAGTGTCCAGCCTTATGCCACATCCAGCTGTCATTGTAGATAGGGTCTTTCCAGGTTTCCTCAGACACCCTGAAGGAATTGTAAAGAATTTCCCTGTTTTTTGGTTTTGCTTTTGAAATTCCTTTTTAGAATGGGTTTGAGCTGATTCTCGCTGCCATGTTTATGCCACTCTAGACACACTTGATTCCCTTATGGAGACATATCAATACATAGGTTTTAAGATTCTTACTAGTCAGATATATTCCTCTGTGGGAAATATGGGGTTTTGAGTCTCTTTCAGTGAGGAAGGTGTAGGTCTTGTCTATTCCAAAGTTGGTTTTGGAAACGGTCCCTGTGCTTATATCAAACTCTGGTTTTATGCATCACCCCACCTCTCCTTCCCCTTTATGCAGGCATAAGAGTGTTTTCTAAATGTGAGACTCTGTTCTCTTTCCTAACTCAGTTCACGTGTAGCCATGTTTACAGGATCTTCATAAGTGATATCTTATGATAAGTTTCTTTTTCTGTGTGACTTATTTCACTTAGAATCATCGTACCTGAATCCACTCACTTTGCTGCTACTGGTCTTATGACATTGATTTCATGGCTGAGGGATATTCCATCGTACGTAAGTACCACAATGTTTTGAACCATTTTTATATTTCCTGGGATATTTAAGGTGTACCCAAGTTGAGGTTCTTGTAGTCAGTGCAGCCCTAAATTTGGAGGTGGCTCTTTCTTATTGATTTTCAGTTTTCCCAAGGTATGTTCCCTAGACTGGAAGTGGCCTTGGCTCTGTAGCTCTGTTGTTTACTTGTTTTAGGGAACACAATGCACTCCTCCAGTGAGGCAGTTGGCAATATACATCCCGCCCATCAGCATAACAAGGATCCCTGTTCTCCAGGGCCTGTCTTGCCTTTCTGGTTTTTACACATTTTGTGGATGTCCCTTTTGACCGGTGGGAAGTGATACTTCTTTGTAGTGCAGATTTGCATTGCCCGCTTGCTTGCTTGGCCAAAAAGGGCGTATGCGTTTTCTCCTGAATATATTCAGGAGAAAACACATACGCCCTTTTTGGCCAAGTGCATCATTGTCCAAGTTGTGACCCTCTTCCTGTGCTTTACAGGCGATTCCAAGGTACCTCTTGAAATCTGTTTCCTGCTATTTTGCCTCGCTTTCAAGTCCGCCTCGTTGACGTCCCTCAACAGATTTTTGGACGATAGTTGTCCTTTATCACTCTGCCAGTTTGTGAATTGCTGTGCCCCTGAGCTCCATTTCTCAACTCGTTTTTTGTGAGCTGAACGCAAGTCCAAAATTTTGGATCATGTCCTATACTGGTTCGCGGTGGGTGCCTGAGACTTTGGTTAATTCTTCTTCCTGCCGGGAAATTAGAGTGACATGTGCCCGTCCAAATGCCTAACAGCTACTCTCTCATGGGTTCTCCCTCGTCCCTTCCATCCTCTGCCAAATTGGGAACCTGTGCAAACCAGGAGGTTAAAGGGCCTGTCTCTCCAAGTTGGGAGATTGATAGTAAGGCAGTTGGAAAGTCAAACTGGAGCACCAGGAGAGGGACTATTCGTTGAGTTTTAGAAACCTTTCGTATTCACAGTGTGTCCATTCTCTAGGTTTCCTGTACATGTTATAGCTGTAGTAATATTCCCTTGAACCTGGAGAGTTGGGACCATGGAATGGGGGCCATGCATTATTGCTTGAAAGGGTCTGCATTTGCTCACCCAATCTCACCAATCCTCTCAGTCCCAAGTGTCCAGCCTTATGCCACATCCAGCTGTCATTGTAGATAGGGTCTTTCCAGGTTTCCTCAGACACCCTGAAGGAATTGTAAAGAATTTCCCTGTTTTTTGGTTTTGCTTTTGAAATTCCTTTTTAGAATGGGTTTGAGCTGATTCTCGCTGCCATGTTTATGCCACTCTAGACACACTTGATTCCCTTATGGAGACATATCAATACATAGGTTTTAAGATTCTTACTAGTCAGATATATTCCTCTGTGGGAAATATGGGGTTTTGAGTCTCTTTCAGTGAGGAAGGTGTAGGTCTTGTCTATTCCAAAGTTGGTTTTGGAAACGGTCCCTGTGCTTATATCAAACTCTGGTTTTATGCATCACCCCACCTCTCCTTCCCCTTTATGCAGGCATAAGAGTGTTTTCTAAATGTGAGACTCTGTTCTCTTTCCTAACTCAGTTCACGTGTAGCCATGTTTACAGGATCTTCATAAGTGATATCTTATGATAAGTTTCTTTTTCTGTGTGACTTATTTCACTTAGAATCATCGTACCTGAATCCACTCACTTTGCTGCTACTGGTCTTAGGACCTTGATTTCATGGCTGAGGGATATTCCATCGTACGTAAGTACCACAATGTTTTGAACCATTTTTATATTTCCTGGGATATTTAAGGTGTACCCAAGTTGAGGTTCTTGTAGTCAGTGCAGCCCTAAATTTGGAGGTGGCTCTTTCTTATTGATTTTCAGTTTTCCCAAGGTATATTCCCTAGACTGGAAGTGGCCTTGGCTCTGTAGCTCTGTTGTTTACTTGTTTTAGGGAACACAATGCACTCCTCCAGTGAGGCAGTTGGCAATTTACATCCCGCCCATCAGCATAACAAGGCTCCCTGTTCTCCAGGGCCTGTCTTGCCTTTCTGGTTTTTACACATTTTGTGGATGTCCCTTTTGACCGGTGGGAAGTGATACTTCTTTGTAGTGCAGATTTGCATTGCCCGCTTGCTTGCTTGACCAAAAAGGGCGTATGCGTTTTCTCCTGAATATATTCAGGAGAAATCGCATACGCCCTTTTTGGCCAAGTGCATCATTGTCCAAGTTGTGCCCCTCTTCCTGTGCTTTACAGGTGATTCCAAGGTACCTCTTGAAATCTGTTTCCTGATATTTTGCCTCGCTTTCAAGTCCGCCTCGTTGACTTCCCTCAACAGATTTTTGGACGATAGTTGTCCTTTATCACTCTGCCAGTTTGTGAATAGCTGTGCCCCTGAGCTCCATTTCTCAACTCATTTTTTGTGAGCTGAACGCAAGTCCAAAATTTTGGATCATGTCCTATACTGGTTCCCGGTGGGTGGCTGAGACTTTGGTTAATTCTTCTTCCTGCCGGGAAATTAGAGTGACATGTGCCCGTCCAAATGCCTAACAGCTACTCTCTCATGGGTTCTCTCTCGTCCCTTCCATCCTCTGCCAAATTGGGAACCTGTGCAAACCAGGAGGTTAAAGGGCCTGTCTCTCCAAGTTGGGAGATTGATAGTAAGGCAGTTGGAAAGTCAAACTGGAGCACCAGGAGAGGGACTATTCGTTGAGTTTTAGAAACCTTTCATATTCACAGTGTGTACATTCTCTAGGTTTCCTGTACATGTTATAGCTGTAGTAATATTCCCTTGAACCTGGAGAGTTGGGACCATGGAATAGGGGCCATGCATTATTGCTTGAAAGGGTCTGCATTTGCTCACCCAATCTCACCAATCCTCTCAGTCCCAAGTGTCCAGCCTTATGCCACATCCAGCTGTCATTGTAGATAGGGTCTTTCCAGGTTTCCTCAGACACCCTGAAGGAATTGTAAAGAATTTCCCTGTTTTTTGGTTTTGCTTTTGAAATTCCTTTTTAGAATGGGTTTGAGCTGATTCTCGCTGCCATGTTTATGCCACTCTAGACACACTTGATTCCCTTATGGAGACATATCAATACATAGGTTTTAAGATTCTTACTAGTCAGATATATTCCTCTGTGGGAAATATGGGGTTTTGAGTCTCTTTCAGTGAGGAAGGTGTAGGTCTTGTCTATTCCAAAGTTGGTTTTGGAAACGGTCCCTGTGCTTATATCAAACTCTGGTTTTATGCATCACCCCACCTCTCCTTCCCCTTTATGCAGGCATAAGAGTGTTTTCTAAATGTGAGACTCTGTTCTCTTTCCTAACTCAGTTCACGTGTAGCCATGTTTACAGGATCTTCATAAGTGATATCTTATGATAAGTTTCTTTTTCTGTGTGACTTATTTCACTTAGAATCATCGTACCTGAATCCACTCACTTTGCTGCTACTGGTCTTATGACATTGATTTCATGGCTGAGGGATATTCCATCGTACGTAAGTACCACAATGTTTTGAACCATTTTTATATTTCCTGGGATATTTAAGGTGTACCCAAGTTGAGGTTCTTGTAGTCAGTGCAGCCCTAAATTTGGAGGTGGCTCTTTCTTATTGATTTTCAGTTTTCCCAAGGTATGTTCCCTAGACTGGAAGTGGCCTTGGCTCTGTAGCTCTGTTGTTTACTTGTTTTAGGGAACACAATGCACTCCTCCAGTGAGGCAGTTGGCAATATACATCCCGCCCATCAGCATAACAAGGATCCCTGTTCTCCAGGGCCTGTCTTGCCTTTCTGGTTTTTACACATTTTGTGGATGTCCCTTTTGACCGGTGGGAAGTGATACTTCTTTGTAGTGCAGATTTGCATTGCCCGCTTGCTTGCTTGGCCAAAAAGGGCGTATGCGTTTTCTCCTGAATATATTCAGGAGAAAACGCATACGCCCTTTTTGGCCAAGTGCATCATTGTCCAAGTTGTGACCCTCTTCCTGTGCTTTACAGGCGATTCCAAGGTACCTCTTGAAATCTGTTTCCTGCTATTTTGCCTCGCTTTCAAGTCCGCCTCGTTGACGTCCCTCAACAGATTTTTGGACGATAGTTGTCCTTTATCACTCTGCCAGTTTGTGAATTGCTGTGCCCCTGAGCTCCATTTCTCAACTCGTTTTTTGTGAGCTGAACGCAAGTCCAAAATTTTGGATCATGTCCTATACTGGTTCGCGGTGGGTGCCTGAGACTTTGGTTAATTCTTCTTCCTTCCGGGAAATTAGAGTGACATGTGCCCGTCCAAATGCCTAACAGCTACTCTCTCATGGGTTCTCCCTCGTCCCTTCCATCCTCTGCCAAATTGGGAACCTGTGCAAACCAGGAGGTTAAAGGGCCTGTCTCTCCAAGTTGGGAGATTGATAGTAAGGCAGTTGGAAAGTCAAACTGGAGCACCAGGAGAGGGACTATTCGTTGAGCTTTAGAAACCTTTCGTATTCACAGTGTGTCCATTCTCTAGGTTTCCTGTACATGTTATAGCTGTAGTAATATTCCCTTCAACCTGGAGAGTTGGGACCCATGGAATGGGGGCCATGCATTATTGCTTGAAAGGGTCTGCATTTGCTCACCCAATCTCACCAATCCTCTCAGTCCCAAGTGTCCAGCCTTATGCCACATCCAGCTGTCATTGTAGATAGGGTCTTTCCAGGTTTCCTCAGACACCCTGAAGGAATTGTAAAGATTTTCCCTGTTTTTTGGTTTTGCTTTTGAAATTCCTTTTTATAGTGGGTTTGAGCTGATTCTCGCTGCCATGTTTATGCGACTCTAGACACACTTGATTCCCTTATGGAGACATATCAATACATAGGTTTTAAGATTCTTACTAGTCAGATATATTCCTCTGTGGGAAATATGGGGTTTTGAGTCTATTTCACTGAGGAAGGTGTAGGTCTTGTCTATTCCAAAGTTGGTTTTGGAAACGGTCCCTGTGCTTATATCAAACTCTGGTTTTATGCATCACCCCACCTCTCCTTCCCCTTTATGCAGGCATAAGAGTGTTTTCTAAATATGAGACTCTGTTCTCTTTCCTAACTCAGTTCACGTGTAGCCATGTTTACAGGATCTTCATAAGTGATATCTTATGATAAGTTTCTTTTTCTGTGTGACTTATTTCACTTAGAATCATCGTACCTGAATCCACTCACTTTGCTGCTACTGGTCTTATGTCATTGATTTCATGGCTGAGGGATATTCCATCGTACGTAAGTAACACAATGTTTTGAACCATTTTTATATTTCCTGGGATATTTAAGGTGTACCCAAGTTGAGGTTCTTGTAGTCAGTGCAGCCCTAAATTTGGAGGTGGCTCTTTCTTATTGATTTTCAGTTTTCCCAAGGTATATTCCCTAGACTGGAAGTGGCCTTGGCTCTGTAGCTCTGTTGTTTACTTGTTTTAGGGAACACAATGCACTCCTCCAGTGAGGCAGTTGGCAATATACATCCCGCCCATCAGCATAACAAGGCTCCCTGTTCTCCAGGGCCTGTCTTGCCTTTCTGGTTTTTACACATTTTGTGGATGTCCCTTTTGACCGGTGGGAAGTGATACTTCTTTGTAGTGCAGATTTGCATTGCCCGCTTGCTTGCTTGGCCAAAAAGGGCGTATGCGTTTTCTCCTGAATATATTCAGGAGAAAACGCATACGCCCTTTTTGGCCAAGTGCATCATTGTCCAAGTTGTGCCCCTCTTCCTGTGCTTTACAGGCGATTCCAAGGTACCTCTTGAAATCTGTTTCCTGCTATTTTGCCTCGCTTTCAAGTCCGCCTCGTTGACTTCCCTCAACAGATTTTTGGACGATAGTTGTCCTTTATCACTCTGCCAGTTTGTGAATTGCTGTGCCCCTGAGCTCCATTTCTCAACTCGTTTTTTGTGAGCTGAACGCAAGTCCAAAATTTTGGATCATGTCCTATACTGGTTCCCGGTGGGTGGCTGAGACTTTGCTTAATTCTTCTTCCTGCCGGGAAATTAGAGTGACATGTGCCCGTCCAAATGCCTAACAGCTACTCTCTCATGGGTTCTCCCTCGTCCCTTCCATCCTCTGCCAAATTGGGAACCTGTGCAAACCAGGAGGTTAAAGGGCCTGTCTCTCCAAGTTGGGAGATTGATAGTAAGGCAGTTGGAATGTCAAACTGGAGCACCAGGAGAGGGACTATTCGTTGAGTTTTAGAAACCTTTCGTATTCACAGTGTGTCCATTCTCTAGGTTTCCTGTACATGTTATAGCTGTAGTAATATTCCCTTGAACCTGGAGAGTTGGGACCATGGAATGGGGGCCATGCATTATTGCTTGAAAGGGTCTGCATTTGCTCACCCAATCTCACCAATCCTCTCAGTCCCAAGTGTCCAGCCTTATGCCACATCCAGCTGTCATTGTAGATAGGGTCTTTCCAGGTTTCCTCAGACACCCTGAATGAATTGTAAAGAATTTCCCTGTTTTTTGGTTTTGCTTTTGAAATTCCTTTTTAGAATGGGTTTGAGCTGATTCTCGCTGCCATGTTTATGCCACTCTAGACACACTTGATTCCCTTATGGAGACATATCAATACATAGGTTTTAAGATTCTTACTAGTCAGATATATTCCTCTGTGGGAAATATGGGGTTTTGAGTCTCTTTCAGTGAGGAAGGTGTAGGTCTTGTCTATTCCAAAGTTGGTTTTGGAAACGGTCCCTGTGCTTATATCAAACTCTGGTTTTATGCATCACCCCACCTCTCCTTCCCCTTTATGCAGGCATAAGAGTGTTTTCTAAATGTGAGACTCTGTTCTCTTTCCTAACGCAGTTCACGTGTAGCCATGTTTACAGGATCTTCATAAGTGATATCTTATGATAAGTTTCTTTTTCTGTGTGACTTATTTCACTTAGAATCATCGTACCTGAATCCACTCACTTTGCTGCTACTGGTCTTAGGACCTTGATTTCATGGCTGAGGGATATTCCATCGTACGTAAGTACCACAATGTTTTGAACCATTTTTATATTTCCTGGGATATTTAAGGTGTACCCAAGTTGAGGTTCTTGTAGTCAGTGCAGCCCTAAATTTGGAGGTGGCTCTTTCTTATTGATTTTCAGTTTTCCCAAGGTATATTCCCTAGACTGGAAGTGGCCTTGGCTCTGTAGCTCTGTTGTTTACTTGTTTTAGGGAACACAATGCACTCCTCCAGTGAGGCAGTTGGCAATTTACATCCCGCCCATCAGCATAACAAGGCTCCCTGTTCTCCAGGGCCTGTCTTGCCTTTCTGGTTTTTACACATTTTGTGGATGTCCCTTTTGACCGGTGGGAAGTGATACTTCTTTGTAGTGCAGATTTGCATTGCCCGCTTGCTTGCTTGACCAAAAAGGGCGTATGCGTTTTCTCCTGAATATATTCAGGAGAAATCGCATACGCCCTTTTTGGCCAAGTGCATCATTGTCCAAGTTGTGCCCCTCTTCCTGTGCTTTACAGGTGATTCCAAGGTACGTCTTGAAATCTGTTTCCTGATATTTTGCCTCGCTTTCAAGTCCGCCTCGTTGACTTCCCTCAACAGATTTTTGGACGATAGTTGTCCTTTATCACTCTGCCAGTTTGTGAATAGCTGTGCCCCTGAGCTCCATTTCTCAACTCATTTTTTGTGAGCTGAACGCAAGTCCAAAATTTTGGATCATGTCCTATACTGGTTCCCGGTGGGTGGCTGAGACTTTGGTTAATTCTTCTTCCTGCCGGGAAATTAGAGTGACATGTGCCCGTCCAAATGCCTAACAGCTACTCTCTCATGGGTTCTCTCTCGTCCCTTCCATCCTCTGCCAAATTGGGAACCTGTGCAAACCAGGAGGTTAAAGGGCCTGTCTCTCCAAGTTGGGAGATTGATAGTAAGGCAGTTGGAAAGTCAAACTGGAGCACCAGGAGAGGGACTATTCGTTGAGTTTTAGAAACCTTTCGTATTCACAGTGTGTACATTCTCTAGGTTTCCTGTACATGTTATAGCTGTAGTAATATTCCCTTGAACCTGGAGAGTTGGGACCCATGGAATGGGGGCCATGCATTATTGCTTGAAAGGGTCTGCATTTGCTCACCCAATCTCACCAATCCTCTCAGTCCCAAGTGTCCAGCCTTATGCCACATCCTGCTGTCATTGTAGATAGGGTCTTTCCAGGTTTCCTCCGACACCCTGAAGGAATTTTAAGGATTTCCCTGTTTTTTGGTTTTGCTTTTGAAATTCCTTTTTATAGTGGGTTTGAGCTGATTCTCGCTGCCATGTTTATGCGACTCTAGACACACTTGATTCCCTTATGGAGACATATCAATACATAGGTTTTAAGATTCTTACTAGTCAGATATATTCCTCTGTGGGAAATATGGGGTTTTGAGTCTCTTTCAGTGAGGAAGGTGTAGGTCTTGTCTATTCCAAAGTTGGTTTTGGAAACGGTCCCTGTGCTTATATCAAACTCTGGTTTTATGCATCACCCCACCTCTCCTTCCCCTTTATGCAGGCATAAGAGTGTTTTCTAAATATGAGACTCTCTTCTCTTTCCTAACTCAGTTCACGTGTAGCCATGTTTACAGGATCTTCATAAGTGATATCTTATGGTAAGTTTCTTTTTTTGTGTGACTTATTTCACTTAGAATCATCGTACCTGAATCCACTCACTTTGCTGCTACTGGTCTTATGACATTGATTTCATGGCTGAGGGATATTCCATCGTACGTAAGTACCACAATGTTTTGAACCATTTTTATATTTCCTGGGATATTTAAGGTGTACCCAAGTTGAGGTTCTTGTAGTCAGTGCAGCCCTAAATTTGGAGGTGGCTCTTTCTTATTGATTTTCAGTTTTCCCAAGGTATATTCCCTAGACTGGAAGTGGCCTTGGCTCTGTAGCTCTGTTGTTTACTTGTTTTAGGGAACACAATGCACTCCTCCAGTGAGGCAGTTGGCAATTTACATCCCGCCCATCAGCATAACAAGGCTCCCTGTTCTCCAGGGCCTGTCTTGCCTTTCTGGTTTTTACACATTTTGTGGATGTCCCTTTTGACCGGTGGGAAGTGATACTTCTTTGTAGTGCAGATTTGCATTGCCCGCTTGCTTGCTTGGCCAAAAAGGGCGTATGCGTTTTCTCCTGAATATATTCAGGAGAAAACGCATACGCCCTTTTTGGCCAAGTGCATCATTGTCCAAGTTGTGCCCCTCTTCCTGTGCTTTACAGGCGATTCCAAGGTACCTCTTGAAATCTGTTTCCTGCTATTTTGCCTCGCTTTCAAGTCCGCCTCGTTGACTTCCCTCAACAGATTTTTGGACGATACTTGTCCTTTATCACTCTGCCAGTTTGTGAATTGCTGTGCCCCTGAGCTCCATTTCTCAACTCGTTTTTTGTGAGCTGAACGCAAGTCCAAAATTTTGGATCATGTCCTATACTGGTTCCCGGTGGGTGGCTGAGACTTTGGTTAATTCTTCTTCCTGCCGGGAAATTAGAGTGACATGTGCCCGTCCAAATGCCTAACAGCTACTCTCTCATGGGTTCTCCCTCGTCCCTTCCATCCTCTGCCAAATTGGGAACCTGTGCAAACCAGGAGGTTAAAGGGCCTGTCTCTCCAAGTTGGGAGATTGATAGTAAGGCAGTTGGAAAGTCAAACTGGAGCACCAGGAGAGGGACTATTCGTTGAGTTTTAGAAACCTTTCGTATTCACAGTGTGTCCATTCTCTAGGTTTCCTGTACATGTTATAGCTGTAGTAATATTCCCTTGAACCTGGAGAGTTGGGACCCATGGAATGGGGGCCATGCATTATTGTTTGAAAGGGTCTGCATTTGCTCACCCAATCTCACCAATCCTCTCAGTCCCAAGTGTCCAGCCTTATGCCACATCCAGCTGTCATTGTAGATAGGGTCTTTCCAGGTTTCCTCAGACACCCTGAAGGAATTGGAAAGAATTTCCCTGTTTTTTGGTTTTGCTTTTGAAATTCCTTTTAAGAATGGGTTTGAGCTGATTCTCGCTGCCATGTTTATGCCACTCTAGACACACTTGATTCCCTTATGGAGACATATCAATACATAGGTTTTAAGATTCTTACTAGTCAGATATATTCCTCTGTGGGAAATATGGGGTTTTGAGTCTCTTTCACTGAGGAAGGTGTAGGTCTTGTCTATTCCAAAGTTGGTTTTGGAAACGGTCCCTGTGCTTATATCAAACTCTGGTTTTATGCATCACCCCACCTCTCCATCCCCTTTATGCAGGCATAAGAGTGCTTTCTAAATGTGAGACTCTGTTCTCTTTCCTAACTCAGTTCACGTGTAGCCATGTTTACAGGATCTTCATAAGTGATATCTTATGATAAGTTTCTTTTTCTGTGTGACTTATTTCACTTAGAATCAAAGTACCTGAATCCACTCACTTTGCTGCTACTGGTCTTATGACATTGATTTCATGGCTGAGGGATATTCCATCGTACGTAAGTACCACAATGTTTTGAACCATTTTTATATTTCCTGGGATATTTAAGGTGTACCCAAGTTGAGGTTCTTGTAGTCAGTGCAGCCCTAAATTTGGAGGTGGCTCTTTCTTATTGATTTTCAGTTTTCCCAAGGTATGTTCCCTAGACTGGAAGTGGCCTTGGCTCTGTAGCTCTGTTGTTTACTTGTTTTAGGGAACACAATGCACTCCTCCAGTGAGGCAGTTGGCAATATACATCCCGCCCATCAGCATAAAAAGGATCCCTGTTCTCCAGGTCCTGTCTTGCCTTTCTGGTTTTTACACATTTTGTGGATGTCCCTTTTGACCGGTGGGAAGTGATACTTCTTTGTAGTGCAGATTTGCATTGCCCGCTTGCTTGCTTGGCCAAAAAGGGCGTATGCGTTTTCTCCTGAATATATTCAGGAGAAATCGCATACGCCCTTTTTGGCCAAGTGCATCATTGTCCAAGTTGTGCCCCTCTTCCTGTGCTTTACAGGCGATTCCAAGGTACCTCTTGAAATCTGTTTCCTGATATTTTGCCTCGCTTTCAAGTCCGCCTCGTTGACTTCCCTCAACAGATTTTTGGACGATAGTTGTCCTTTATCACTCTGCCAGTTTGTGAATTGCTGTGCCCCTGAGCTCCATTTCTCAACTCGTTTTTTGTGAGCTGAACGCAAGTCCAAAATTTTGGATCATGTCCTATACTGGTTCCCGGTGGGTGGCTGAGACTTTGGTTAATTCTTCTTCCTGCCGGGAAATTAGAGTGACATGTGCCCGTCCAAATGCCTAACAGCTACTCTCTCATGGGTTCTCCCTCGTCCCTTCCATCCTCTGCCAAATTGGGAACCTGTGCAAACCAGGAGGTTAAAGGGCCTGTCTCTCCAAGTTGGGAGATTGATAGTAAGGCAGTTGGAAAGTCAAACTGGAGCACCAGGAGAGGGACTATTCGTTGAGTTTTAGAAACCTTTCGTATTCACAGTGTGTCCATTCTCTAGGTTTCCTGTACATGTTATAGCTGTAGTAATATTCCCTTGAACCTGGAGAGTTGGGACCCATGGAATGGGGGCCATGCATAATTGCTTGAAAGGGTCTGCATTTGCTCACCCAATCTCACCAATCCTCTCAGTCCCAAGTGTCCAGCCTTATGCCACATCCAGCTGTCATTGTAGATAGGGTCTTTCCAGGTTTCCTCAGACACCCTGAAGGAATTGTAAAGAATTTCCCTGTTTTTTGGTTTTGCTTTTGAAATTCCTTTTTAGAATGGGTTTGAGCTGATTCTCGCTGCCATGTTTATGCCACTCTAGACACACTTGATTCCCTTATGGAGACATATGAATACATAGGTTTTAAGATTCTTACTAGTCAGATATATTCCTCTGTGGGAAATATGGGGTTTTGAGTCTCTTTCACTGAGGAAGGTGTAGGTCTTGTCTATTCCAAAGTTGGTTTTGGAAACGGTCCCTGTGCTTATATCAAACTCTGGTTTTATGCATCACCCCACCTCTCCTTCCCCTTTATGCAGGCATAAGAGTGTTTTCTAAATGTGAGACTCTGTTCTCTTTCCTAACTCAGTTCACGTGTAGCCATGTTTACAGGATCTTCATAAGTGATATCTTATGATAAGTTTCTTTTTCTGTGTGACTTATTTCACTTAGAATCATCGTACCTGAATCCACTCACTTTGCTGCTACTGGTCTTATGACATTGATTTCATGGCTGAGGGATATTCCATCGTACATAAGTACCACAATGTTTTGAACCATTTTTATATTTCCTGGGATATTTAAGGTGTACCCAAGTTGAGGTTCTTGTAGTCAGTGCAGCCCTAAATTTGGAGGTGGCTCTTTCTTATTGATTTTCAGTTTTCCCAAGGTATATTCCCTAGACTGGAAGTGGCCTTGGCTCTGTAGCTCTGTTGTTTACTTGTTTTAGGGAACACAATGCACTCCTCCAGTGAGGCAGTTGGCAATTTACATCCCGCCCATCAGCATAACAAGGCTCCCTGTTCTCCAGGGCCTGTCTTGCCTTTCTGGTTTTTACACATTTTGTGGATGTCCCTTTTGACCGGTGGGAAGTGATACTTCTTTGTAGTGCAGATTTGCATTGCCCGCTTGCTTGCTTGGCCAAAAAGGGCGTATGCGTTTTCTCCTGAATATATTCAGGAGAAATCGCATACGCCCTTTTTGGCCAAGTGCATCATTGTCCAAGTTGTGCCCCTCTTCCTGTGCTTTACAGGCGATTCCAAGGTACCTCTTGAAATCTGTTTCCTGCTATTTTGCCTCACTTTCAAGTTCGCCTCGTTGACTTCCCTCAACAGATTTTTGGACGATAGTTGTCCTTTATCACTCTGCCAGTTTGTGAATAGCTGTGCCCCTGAGCTCCATTTCTCAACTCATTTTTTGTGAGCTGAACGCAAGTCCAAAATTTTGGATCATGTCCTATACTGGTTCCCGGTGGGTGGCTGAGACTTTGGTTAATTCTTCTTCCTGCCGGGAAATTAGAGTGACATGTGCCCGTCCAAATGCCTAACAGCTACTCTCTCATGGGTTCTCTCTCGTCCCTTCCATCCTCTGCCAAATTGGGAACCTGTGCAAACCAGGAGGTTAAAGGGCCTGTCTCTCCAAGTTGGGAGATTGATAGTAAGGCAGTTGGAAAGTCAAACTGGAGCACCAGGAGAGGGACTATTCGTTGAGTTTTAGAAACCTTTCATATTCACAGTGTGTACATTCTCTAGGTTTCCTGTACATGTTATAGCTGTAGTAATATTCCCTTGAACCTGGAGAGTTGGGACCCATGGAATGGGGGCCATGCATTATTGCTTGAAAGGGTCTGCATTTGCTCACCCAATCTCACCAATCCTCTCAGTCCCAAGTGTCCAGCCTTATGCCACATCCTGCTGTCATTGTAGATAGGGTCTTTCCAGGTTTCCTCCGACACCCTGAAGGAATTTTAAGGATTTCCCTGTTTTTTGGTTTTGCTTTTGAAATTCCTTTTTATAGTGGGTTTGAGCTGATTCTCGCTGCCATGTTTATGCCACTCTAGACACACTTGATTCCCTTATGGAGTCATATAAATACATAGGTTTTAAGATTCTTACTAGTCAGATATATTCCTCTGCGGGAAATATGGGGTTTTGAGTCTCTTTCACTGAGGAAGGTGTATGTCTTGTCTATTCCAAAGTTGGTTTTTGGAACGATCCCTGTGCTTATATCAAACTCTGGTTTTATGCATCACCCCACCTCTCCATCCCCTTAATGCAGGCATAAGTGTGTTTTCTAAATGTGAGACTCTGTTCTCTTTCCTAACTCAGTACACGTGTAGCCATGTTTACAGGATCTTCATAAGTGATATCTTATAATAAGTTCCCTTTTTTGTGTGACTTATTTCACTTAGAATCATCGTACCTGAATCCACTCACTTTGCTGCTACTGGTCTTATGACATTGATTTCATGGCTGAGGGATATTCCATCGTACGTATGTACCACAATGTTTTGAACCATTTTTATATTTCCTGGGATATTTAAGGTGTACCCAAGTTGAGGTTCTTGTAGTCAGTGCAGCCCTAAATTTGGAGGTGGCCCTTTCTTATTGATTTTCAGTTTTCCCAAGGTATATTCCCTAGACTGGAAGTGGCCTTGGCTCTGTAGCTCTGTTGTTTACTTGTTTTAGGGAACACAATGCACTCCTCCAGTGAGGCAGTTGGCAATTTACATCCCGCCCATCAGCATAACAAGGCTCCCTGTTCTCCAGGGCCTGTCTTGCCTTTCTGGTTTTTACACATTTTGTGGATGTCCCTTTTGACCGGTGGGAAGTGATACTTCTTTGTAGTGCAGATTTGCATTGTCCGCTTGCTTGCTTGGCCAAAAAGGGCGTATGCGTTTTCTCCTGAATATACTCAGGAGAAAACGCATACGCCCTTTTTGGCCAAGTGCATCATTGTCCAAGTTGTGCCCCTCTTCCTGTGCTTTACAGGCGATTCCAAGGTACCTCTTGAAATCTGTTTCCTGCTATTTTGCCTCGCTTTCAAGTCCGCCTCGTTGACTTCCCTCAACAGATTTTTGGACGATAGTTGTCCTTTATCACTCTGCCAGTTTGTGAATTGCTGTGCCCCTGAGCTCCATTTCTCAACTCGTTTTTTGGGAGCTGAACGCAAGTCCAAAATTTTGGATCATGTCCTATACTGGTTCCCGGTGGGTGGCTGAGACTTTGGTTAATTCTTCTTCCTGCCGGGAAATTAGAGTGACATGTGCCCGTCCAAATGCCTAACAGCTACTCTCTCATGGGTTCTCCCTCGTCCCTTCCATCCTCTGCCAAATTGGGAACCTGTGCAAACCAGGAGGTTAAAGGGCCTGTCTCTCCAAGTTGGGAGATTGATAGTAAGGCAGTTGGAAAGTCAAACTGGAGCACCAGGAGAGGGACTATTCGTTGAGTTTTAGAAACCTTTCGTATTCACAGTGTGTCCATTCTCTAGGTTTCCTGTACATGTTATAGCTGTAGTAATATTCCCTTGAACCTGGAGAGTTGGGACCCATGGAATGTGGGCCATGCATTATTGCTTGAAAGGATCTGCATTTGCTCACCCAATCTCACCAATCCTCTCAGTCCCAAGTGTCCAGCCTTATGCCACATCCAGCTGTCATTGTAGATAGGGTCTTTCCAGGTTTCCTCAGACACCCTGAAGGAATTGTAAAGAATTTCCCTGTTTTTTGGTTTTGCTTTTGAAATTCCTTTTTAGAATGGGTTTGAGCTGATTCTCGCTGCCATGTTTATGCCACTCTAGACACACTTGATTCCCTTATGGAGACATATCAATACATAGGTTTTAAGATTCTTACTAGTCAGATATATTCCTCTGTGGGAAATATGGGGTTTTGAGTCTCTTTCAGTGAGGAAGGTGTAGGTCTTGTCTATTCCAAAGTTGGTTTTGGAAACGGTCCCTGTGCTTATATCAAACTCTGGTTTTATGCATCACCCCACCTCTCCTTCCCCTTTATGCAGGCATAAGAGTGTTTTCTAAATGGGAGACTCTGTTCTCTTTCCTAACTCAGTTCACGTGTAGCCATGTTTACAGGATCTTCATAAGTGATATCTTATGATAAGTTTCTTTTTCTGTGTGACTTATTTCACTTAGAATCATCGTACCTGAATCCACTCACTTTGCTGCTACTGGTCTTATGACATTGATTTCATGGCTGAGGGATATTCCATCGTACGTAAGTACCACAATGTTTTGAACCATTTTTATATTTCCTGTGATATTTAAGGTGTACCCAAGTTGAGGTTCTTGTAGTCAGTGCAGCCCTAAATTTGGAGGTGGCTCTTTCTTATTGATTTTCAGTTTTCCCAAGGTATATTCCCTAGACTGGAAGTGGCCTTGGCTCTGTAGCTCTGTTGTTTACTTGTTTTAGGGAACACAATGCACTCCTCCAGTGAGGCAGTTGGCAATTTACATCCCGCCCATCAGCATAACAAGGCTCCCTGTTCTCCAGGGCCTGTCTTGCCTTTCTGGTTTTTACACATTTTGTGGATGTCCCTTTTGACCGGTGGGAAGTGATACTTCTTTGTAGTGCTGATTTGCATTGCCCGCTTGCTTGCTTGGCCAAAAAGGGCGTATGCGTTTTCTCCTGAATATATTCAGGAGAAAACGCATATGCCCTTTTTGGCCAAGTGCATCATTGTCCAAGTTGTGCCCCTCTTCCTGTGCTTTACAGGCGATTCCAAGGTAACTCTTGAAATCTGTTTCCTGCTATTTTGCCTCGCTTTCAAGTCCACCTCGTTGACTTCCCTCAACAGATTTTTGGACGATAGTTGTCCTTTATCACTCTGCCAGTTTGTGAATTGCTGTGCCCCAGAGCTCCATTTCTCAACTCGTTTTTTGGGAGCTGAACGCAAGTCCAAAATTTTGGATCATGTCCTATACTGGTTCCCGGTGGGTGGCTGAGACTTTGGTTAATTCTTCTTCCTTCCGGGAAATTAGAGTGACATGTGCCCGTCCAAATGCCTAACAGCTACTCTCTCATGGGTTCTCCCTCGTCCCTTCCATCCTCTGCCAAATTGGGAACCTGTGCAAACCAGGAGGTTAAAGGGCCTGTCTCTCCAAGTTGGGAGATTGATAGTAAGGCAGTTGGAAAGTCAAACTGGAGCACCAGGAGAGGGACTATTCGTTGAGTTTTAGAAACCTTTCGTATTCACAGTGTGTCCATTCTCTAGGTTTCCTGTACATGTTATAGCTGTAGTAATATTCCCTTGAACCTGGAGAGTTGGGACCCATGGAATGGGGGCCATGCATTATTGCTTGAAAGGGTCTGCATTTGCTCACCCAATCTCACCAATCCTCTCAGTCCCAAGTGTCCAGCCTTATGCCACATCCAGCTGTCATTGTAGATAGGGTCTTTCCAGGTTTCCTCAGACACCCTGAAGGAATTGTAAAGAATTTCCCTGTTTTTTGGTTTTGCTTTTGAAATTCCTTTTTAGAATGGGTTTGAGCTGATTCTCGCTGCCATGTTTATGCCACTCTAGACACACTTGATTCCCTTATGGAGACATATCAATACATAGGTTTTAAGATTCTTACTAGTCAGATATATTCCTCTGTGGGAAATATGGGGTTTTGAGTCTCTTTCAGTGAGGAAGGTGTATGACTTGTCTATTCCAAA
The DNA here is from genome assembly GCF_025265405.1 of Mesoplodon densirostris. NCBI lineage: Eukaryota > Metazoa > Chordata > Mammalia > Artiodactyla > Ziphiidae > Mesoplodon > Mesoplodon densirostris. Next base: position 5,283,254 of record NW_026778195.1, on the reverse strand, counting down.
GTTGGTTTTTGGAACGATCCCTGTGCTTATATCAAACTCTGGTTTTATGCATCACCCCACCTCTCCATCCCCTTAATGCAGGCATAAGTGTGTTTTCTAAATGTGAGACTCTGTTCTCTTTCCTAACTCAGTTCACGTGTAGCCATGTTTACAGGATCTTCATAAGTGATATCTTATGATAAGTTTCTTTTTCTGTGTGACTTATTTCACTTAGAATCATCGTACCTGAATCCACTCACTTTGCTGCTACTGGTCTTATGACATTGATTTCATGGCTGAGGGATATTCCATCGTATGTAAGTACCACAATGTTTTGAACCATTTTTATATTTCCTGGGATATTTAAGGTGTACCCAAGTTGAGGTTCTTGTAGTCAGTGCAGCCCTAAATTTGGAGGTGGCTCTTTCTTATTGATTTTCAGTTTTCCCAAGGTATATTCCCTAGACTGGAAGTGGCCTTGGCTCTGTAGCTCTGTTGTTTTCTTGTTTTAGGGAACAAAATGCACTCCTCCAGTGAGGCAGTTGGCAATATACATCCCGCCCATCAGCATAACAAGGCTCCCTGTTCTCCAGGGCCTGTCTTGCCTTTCTGGTTTTTACACATTTTGTGGATGTCCCTTTTGACCGGTGGGAAGTGATACTTCTTTGTAGTGCAGATTTGCATTGCCCGCTTGCTTGCTTGGCCAAAAAGGGCGTATGCGTTTTCTCCTGAATATATTCAGGAGAAAACGCATACGCCCTTTTTGGCCAAGTGCATCATTGTCCAAGTTGTGCCCCTCTTCCTGTGCTTTACAGGCGATTCCAAGGTACCTCTTGAAATCTGTTTCCTGCTATTTTGCCTTGCTTTCAAGTCCGCCTCGTTGACTTCCCTCAACAGATTTTTGGACGATAGTTGTCCTTTATCACTCTGCCAGTTTGTGAATTGCTGTGCCCCTGAGCTCCATTTCTCAACTCGTTTTTTGTGAGCTGAACGCAAGTCCAAAATTTTGGATCATGTCCTATACTGGTTCCCGGTGGGTGGCTGAGACTTTGGTTAATTCTTCTTCCTTCCGGGAAATTAGAGTGACATGTGCCCGTCCAAATGCCTAACAGCTACTCTCTCATGGGTTCTCCCTCGTCCCTTCCATCCTCTGCCAAATTGGGAACCTGTGCAAACCAGGAGGTTAAAGGGCCTGTCTCTCCAAGTTGGGAGATTGTTAGTAAGGCAGTTGGAAAGTCAAACTGGAGCACCAGGAGAGGGACTATTCGTTGAGTTTTAGAAACCTTTCGTATTCACAGTGTGTCCATTCTCTAGGTTTCCTGTACATGTTATAGCTGTAGTAATATTCCCTTGAACCTGGAGAGTTGGGACCCATGGAATGGGGGCCATGCATTATTGCTTGAAAGGGTCTGCATTTGCTCACCCAATCTCACCAATCCTCTCAGTCCCAAGTGTCCAGCCTTATGCCACATCCAGCTGTCATTGTAGATAGGGTCTTTCCAGGTTTCCTCAGACACCCTGAAGGAATTGTAAAGAATTTCCCTGTTTTTTGGTTTTGCTTTTGAAATTCCTTTTTAGAATGGGTTTGAGCTGATTCTCGCTGCCATGTTTATGCCACTCTAGACACACTTGATTCCCTTATGGAGACATATGAATACATAGGTTTTAAGATTCTTACTAGTCAGATATATTCCTCTGTGGGAAATATGGGGTTTTGAGTCTCTTTCAGTGAGGAAGGTGTAGGTCTTGTCTATTCCAAAGTTGGTTTTGGAAACGGTCCCTGTGCTTATATCAAACTCTGGTTTTATGCATCACCCCACCTCTCCTTCCCCTTTATGCAGGCATAAGAGTGTTTTCTAAATGTGAGACTCTGTTCTCTTTCCTAACTCAGTTCACGTGTAGCCATGTTTACAGGATCTTCATAAGTGATATCTTATGATAAGTTTCTTTTTCTGTGTGACTTATTTCACTTAGAATCATCGTACCTGAATCCACTCACTTTGCTGCTACTGGTCTTATGACATTGATTTCATGGCTGAGGGATATTCCATCGTACGTAAGTACCACAATGTTTTGAACCATTTTTATATTTCCTGGGATATTTAAGGTGTACCCAAGTTGAGGTTCTTGTAGTCAGTGCAGCCCTAAATTTGGAGGTGGCTCTTTCTTATTGATTTTCAGTTTTCCCAAGGTATATTCCCTAGACTGGATGTGGCCTTGGCTCTGTAGCTCTGTTGTTTACTTGTTTTAGGGAACACAATGCACTCCTCCAGTGAGGCAGTTGGCAATTTACATCCCGCCCATCAGCATAACAAGGCTCCCTGTTCTCCAGGGCCTGTCTTGCCTTTCTGGTTTTTACACATTTTGTGGATGTCCCTTTTGACCGGTGGGAAGTGATACTTCTTTGTAGTGCAGATTTGCATTGCCCGCTTGCTTGCTTGGCCAAAAAGGGCGTATGCGTTTTCTCCTGAATATATTCAGGAGAAAACACATACGCACTTTTTGTCCAAGTGCACCATCGTCCAAGTTGTGCCCCTCTTCCTGTGCTTTACAGGCGATTCCAACGTACCTCTTGAAATCTGTTTCCTGCTATTTTGCCTCGCATTCAAGTCCGCCTCGTTGACTTCCCTCAACAGATTTTTGGACGATAGTTGTCCTTTATCACTCTGCCAGTTTGTGAATTGCTGTGCCCCTGAGCTCCATTTCTCAACTCGTTTTTTGTGAGCTGAACGCAAGTCCAAAATTTTGGATCATGTCCTATACTGGTTCCCGGTGGGTGGCTGAGACTTTGGTTAATTCTTCTTCCTTCCGGGAAATTAGAGTGACATGTGCCCGTCCAAATGCCTAACAGCTTCTCTCTCATGGGTTCTCCCTCGTCCCTTCCATCCTCTGCCAAATTGGGAACCTGTGCAAACCAGGAGGTTAAAGGGCCTGTCTCTCCAATTTGGGAGATTGATAGTAAGGCAGTTGGAAAGTCAAACTGGAGCACCAGGAGAGGGACTATTCGTTGAGTTTTAGAAACCTTTCGTATTCACAGTGTGTACATTCTCTAGGTTTCCTGTACATGTTATAGCTGTAGTAATATTCCCTTCAACCTGGAGAGTTGGGACCCATGGAATCGGGGCCATGCATTATTGCTTGAAAGGGTCTGCATTTGCTCACCCAATCTCACCAATCCTCTCAGTCCCAAGTGTCCAGCCTTATGCCACATCCAGCTGTCATTGTAGATAGGGTCTTTCCAGGTTTCCTCAGACACCCTGAAGGAATTGTAAAGAATTTCCCTGTTTTTTGGTTTTGCTTTTGAAATTCCTTTTTAGAGTGGGTTTGAGCTGATTCTCGCTGCCATGTTTATGCCACTCTAGACACACTTGATTCCCTTATGGAGTCATATCAATACATAGGTTTTAAGATTCTTACTAGTCAGATATATTCCTCTGCGGGAAATATGGGGTTTTGAGTCTCTTTCACTGAGGAAGGTGTAGGTCTTGTCTATTCCAAAGTTGGTTTTTGGAACGGTCCCTGTGCTTATATCAAACTCTGGTTTTATGCATCACCCCACCTCTCCATCCCCTTAATGCAGGCATAAGAGTGTTTTCTAAATGTGAGACTCTGTTCTCTTTCCTAACTCAGTTCACGTGTAGCCATGTTTACAGGATCATCATAAGTGATATCTTATGATAAGTTTCTTTTTCTGTGTGACTTATTTCACTTAGAATCATCGTACCTGAATCCACTCACTTTGCTGCTACTGGTCTTATGACATTGATTTCAAGGCTGAGGAATATTCCATCGTACATAAGTACCACAATGTTTTGAACCATTTTTATATTTCCTGGGATATTTAAGGTGTACCCAAGTTGAGGTTCTTGTAGTCAGTGCAGCCCTAAAATTGGAGGTGGCTCTTTCTTATTGATTTTCAGTTTTCCCATGTTATATTCCCTAGACAGGAAGTGGCCTTTGCTCAGTAGCTCTGTTGTTTACTTGTTTTAGGAAACACAATGCACTCCTCCAGTGAGGCAGTTGGCAATTTACATCCCGCCCATCAGCATAACAAGGCTCCCTGTTCTCCAGGGCCTATCTTGCCTTTCTGGTTTTTACACATTTTGTGGATGTCCCTTTTGACCGGTGGGAAGTGATACTTCTTTGTAGTGCAGATTTGCATTGCCTGCTTGCTTGCTTGGCCAAAAAGGGCGTATGCGTTTTCTCCTGAATATATTCAGGCGAAAACGCATACGCCCTTTTTGGCCAAGTGCATCATTGTCCAAGTTGTGCCCCTCTTCCTGTGCTTTACAGGCGATTCCAAGGTACCTCTTGAAATCTGTTTCCTGCTATTTTGCCTCACTTTCAAATCCGCCTCGTTGACTTCCCTCAAGAGATTTTTGGACGATAGTTGTCCTTTATCACTCTGACAGTTTGTAAATTGCTGTGACCCTGAGCTCCATTTCTCAACTCGTTTTTTTCTGAGCTGAACGCCAGTCCAAAATTTTGGATCATGTCCTATACTGGTTCCCGGTGGGTGGCTGAGACTTTGGTTAATTCTTCTTCCTGCCGGGAAATTAGAGTGACATGTGCCCGTCCAAATGCCTAACAGCTACTCTCTCATGGGTTCTCCCTCGTCCCTTCCATCCTCTGCCAAATTGGGAACCTGTGCAAACCAGGAGGTTAAAGGGCCTGTCTCTCCAAGTTGGGAGATTGATAGTAAGGCAGTTGGAAAGTCAAACTGGAGCACCAGGAGAGGGACTATTCGTTGAGTTTTAGAAACCTTTCGTATTCACAGTGTGTACATTCTCTAGGTTTCCTGTACATGTTATAGCTGTAGTTATATTCCCTTGAACCTGGAGAGTTGGGACCCAGGGAATGGGGGCAATGCATTATTGCTTGAAAGGGTCTGCATTTGCTCACCCAATCCCACCAATCCTCTCAGTCCCAAGTGTCCAGCCTTATGCCACATCCAGCTGTCATTATACATAGGGTCTTTCCAGGTTTCCTCAGATACCCTGAAGGAATTGTAAAGAATTTCCCTGTTTTTTGGTTTTGCTTTTGAAATTCCTTTTTAGAGTGGGTTTGAGCTGATTCTCGTGGCCATGTTTATGCCACTCTAAACACACTTGATTCCCTTATGGAGTCATATCAATACATAGGTTTTAAGATTCTTACTAGTCAGATATATTCCTCTGTGGTAAATATGGGGTTTTGAGTCTCTTTCACTGAGGAAGGTGTAGGTCTTGTTTATTCCAAAGTTGCTTTTGGAAACGGTCCCTGTGCTTATATCAAACTCTGGTTTTATGCATCACCTCACCTCTCCTTCCCCTTTATGCAGGCATAAGAGTGTTTTCTAAATGTGAGACTCTGTTCTCTTTCCTAACTCAGTTCACGTGTAGCCATGTTTACAGGATCTTCATAAGTGATATCTTATGATAAGTTTCTTTTTCTGTGTGACTTATTTCACTTAGAATCATCATACCTGAATCCACTCACTTTGCTGCTACTGGTCTTATGACATTGATTTCATGGCTGAGGGATATTCCATCGTACGTAAGTACCACAATGTTTTGAACCATTTTTATATTTCCTGGGATATTTAAGGTGTACCCAAGTTGAGGTTCTTGTAGTCAGTGCAGCCCTAAATTTGGAGGTGGCTCTTTCTTATTGATTTTCAGTTTTCCCAAGGTATATTCCCTAGATTGGATGTGGCCCTGGCTCTGTAGCTCTGTTGTTTACTTGTTTTAGGGAACACAATGCACTCCTCCAGTGAGGCAGTTGGCAATTTACATCCCGCCCATCAGCATAACAAGGCTCCGTGTTCTCCAGGGCCTGTCTTGCCTTTCTGGTTTTTACACATTTTGTGGATGTCCCTTTTGACCGGTGGGAAGTGATACTTCTTTGTAGTGCAGATTTGCATTGCCTGCTTGCTTGCTTGGCCAAAAAGGGCATATGCGTTTTCTCCTGAATATATTCAGGAGAAAACGCATATGCCCTATTTGGCCAAGTGCACCATTGTCCAAGTTGTGCCGCTCTTCCTGTGCTTTACAGGCGATTCCAACGTACCTCTTGAAATCTGTTTCCTGCTATTTTGCCTCGCTTTCAAGTCCGCCTCGTTGACTTCCCTCAACAGATTTTTGGACTATAGTTGTCCTTTATCACTCTGCCAGTTTGTGAATTGCTGTGCCCCTGAGCTCCATTTCTCAACTCGTTTTTTGTGAGCTGAACGCAAGTCCAAAATTTTGGATCATGTCCTATACTGGTTCCCGGTGGGTGGCTGAGACTTTGGTTAATTCTTCTTCCTGCCGGGAAATTAGAGTGACATGTGCCCATCCAAATGCCTAACAGCTACTCTCTCATGGGTTCTCCCTCGTCCCTTCCATCCTCTGCCAAATTGGCAACCTGTGCAAACCAGGAGGTTAAAGGGCCTGTCTCTCCAAGTTGATAGATTGATAGTAAGGGAGTTGGAAAGTCAAACTGGAGCACCAGGAGAGGGACTATTCGTTGAGTTTTAGAAACCTTTCGTATTCACAGTGTGTACATTCTCTAGGTTTCCTGTACATGTTATAGCTGTAGTAATATTCCCTTGAACCTGGAGAGTTGGGACCCATGGAATGGGGGCCATGCATTATTGCTTGAAAGGGTCTGCATTTGCTCACCCAATCTCACCAATCCTCTCTGTTCCAAGTGTCCAGCCTTATGCCACATCCAGCTGTCATTGTAGATAGGGTCTTTCCAGGTTTCCTCAGACACCCTGAAGGAATTGTAAAGAATTTCCCTGTTTTTTGGTTTTGCTTTGGAAATTGCTTTTTATAGTGGGTTTGAGCTGATTCTCGCTGCCATGTTAATGCACTCTAGACACACTTGATTCCCTTATGGAGACATATCAATACATAGGTTTTAAGATTCTTACTAGTCAGATATATTCCTCTGTGGGAAATATGGGGTTTTGAGTCTCTTTCACTGAGGAAGGTGTAGGTCTTGTCTATTCCAAAGTTGGTTTTGGAAACGGTCCCTGTGCTTATATCAAACTCTGGTTTTATGCATCACCCCACCTCTCCTTCCCCTTTATGCAGGCATAAGAGTGTTTTCTAAATGTGAGACTCTGTTCTCTTTCCTAACTCAGTTCACGTGTAGCCATGTTTACAGGATCATCATAAGTGATATCTTATGATAAGTTTCTTTTTCTGTGTGACTTATTTCACCTTGAATCATCATACCTGAATCCACTCACTTTGCTGCTACTGGTCTTATGACATTGATTTCATGGCTGAGGGATATTGCATCGTACATAAGTACCACAATGTTTTGAACCATTTTTATATTTCCTGGGATATTTAAGGTGTACCCAAGTTGAGTTTCTTGTAGACAGTGCATCCCTAAATTTGGAGGTGGCTCTTTCTTATTGATTTTCAGTTTTCCCAAGGTATATTCCCTAGACTGGATGTGGCCTTGGCTCTGTAGCTCTGTTGTTTACTTGTTTTAGGGAACACAATGCACTCAGCCAGTGAGGCAGTTGGCAATTTACATCCCGCCCATCAGCATAACAAGGCTCCCTGTTCTCCAGGGCCTGTCTTGCCTTTCTGTTTTTTACACATTTTGTGGATGTTCCTTTTGACCTGTGGGAAGTGATACTTCTTTGTAGTGCAGATTTGCATTGCCCGCTTGCTTGCTTGGCCAAAAAGGGCGTAAGCGTTTTCTCCTGAATATATTCAGGAGAAAACGCTTACGCCCTTTTTGGCCAAGTGCACCATTGTCCAAGTTGTGCCCCTCTTCCTGTGCTTTACAGGCGATTCCAAGGTACCTCTTGAAATCTGTTTCCTGCTATTTTGCCTCGCTTTCAAGTCCGTCTCGTTGACTCCCCTCAACAGATTTTTGGACGATAGTTGTCCTTTATCACTCTGCCAGTTTGTGAATTGCTGTGCCCCTGAGCTCCATTTCTCAACTCGTTTTTTGTGAGCATAACGCAAGTCCAAAATTTTGGATCATGTCCTATACTGGTTCCCGGTGGTTGGCTGAGACTTTGGTTAATTCTTCTTCCTGCCGGGAAATTAGAGTGACATGTGCCCGTCCAAATGCCTAACAGCTACTCTCTCATGGGTTCTCCCTCGTCCCTTCCATCCTCTGCCAAATTGGGAACGTGTGCAAACCAGGAGGTTAAAGGGCCTGTCTCTCCAAGGTGGGAGATTGATAGTAAGGCAGTTGGAAAGTCAAACTGGAGCACCAGGAGAGGGACTACTCGTTGAGTTTTAGAAAACTTTCGTATTCACAGTGTGTACATTCTCTAGGTTTCCTGTACATGTTATAGCTGTAGTAATATTCCCTTCAACCTGGAGAGTTGGCACCCATGGAATGGGGGCCATGCATTATTGCTTGAAAGGTTCTGCATTTGCTCACCAAATCTCACCAATCCTCTCAGTCCCAAGTGTCCAGCCTTATGCCACATCCAGCTGTCATTGGAGATAGGGTCTTTCCAGGTTTCTTCAGACATCCTGAAGGAACTATAAGAATTTCCCTGTTTTTTGGTTTTGCTTTTGAAATTCCTTTTTATAGTGGGTTTGAGCTGATTCTCGCTGCCATGTTTATGCTACTCTAGACACACTTGATTCCCTTATGTAGTCATATCAATACATAGGTTTTAAGATTCTTACTAGTCACATATATTCCTCTGCGGGAAATATGGGGATTTGAGTCTCTTTCACTGAGGAAGGTGTAGGTCTTGTCTATTCCAAAGTTGGTTTTGGAACGGTCCCTGTGCTTATATCAAACTCTGGTTTTATGCATCACCCCACCTCTCCATCCCCTTTATGCAGGCATAAGAGTGTTTTCTAAATGTGAGACTCTGTTCTCTTTCCTAACTCAGTTCACGTGTAGCCATGTTTACAGGATCTTCATAAGTGATATCTTATGATAAGTTTCTTTTTCTGTGTGACTTATTTCACTTAGAATCATCGTACCTGAATCCACTCACTTTGCTGCTACTGGTCTTATGACATTGATTTCATCGCTGATGGATATTCCATCGTACGTAAGTACCACAATGTTTTGAACCATTTTTATATTTCCTGGGATAATTAAGGTGTACCCAAGTTGAGGTTCTTGTAGTCAGTGCAGCCCTAAATTTGGAGGTGGCTCTTTCTTATTGATTTTCAGTTTTCCCAAGGTATATTCCCTAGACTGGAAGTGGCCTTGGCTCTGTCGCTCTGTTGTTTACTTGTTTTAGGGAACACAATGCACTCCTCCAGTGAGGCAGTTGGCAATTTACATCCCGCCCATCAGCATAACAAGGCTCCCTGTTCTCCAGGGCCTGTCTTACCTTTCTTGTTTTTACACATTTTGTGGATGTCCCTTTTGACCGGTGGGAAGTGATACTTCTTTGTAGTGCAGATTTGCGTTGCCTGCTTGCTTGCTTGGCCAAAAAGGGCGTATGCGTTTTCTCCTGAATATATTCAGGAGAAAACACATACGCCCTTTTTGGCCAAGTGCATCATTGTCCAAGTTGTGCCCCTCTTCCTGTGCTTTACAGGCGATTCCAAGGTACCTCTTGAAATCTGTTTCCTGCTATTTTGCCTCACTTTCAAGTCAGCCTCGTTGACTTCCCTCAACAGATTTTTGGACGAGAGTTGTCCTTTATCACTCTGCCAGTTTGTAAATTGCTGTGCCCCTGAGCTCCATTTCTCAACTCGTTTTTTGTGAGCTGAACGCCAGTCCAAAATTTTGGATCATATCCTATACTGGTTCCCGGTGGGTGGCTGAGACTTTGGTTAATTCTTCTTCCTGCCGGGCAATTAGAGTGACATGTGCCCATCCAAATGCCTAACAGCTACTCTCTCATGGGTTCTCCCTCGTCCGTTCCATCCTCTGCCAAATTGGGAACCTGTGCAAACCAGGAGGTTAAAGGGCCTGTCTCTCCAAGTTGGGAGATTGATAGTAAGGCAGTTGGAAAGTCAAACTGGAGCACCAGGAGAGGGACTATTCGTTGAGTTTTAGAAACCTTTCGTATTCACAGTGTGTACATTCTCTAGGTTTCCTGTACATGTTATAGCTGTAGTAATAGTCCCTTGAACCTGGAGAGTTGGGACCCATGGAAAGGGGGCAATGCATTATTGCTTGAAAGGGTCTGTATTTGCTCACCCAATCTCAAACAATCCTCTCAGTCCCAAGTGTCCAGCCTTATGCCACATCCAGCTGTCATTATACATAGGGTCTTTCCAGGTTTCCTCAGATACCCTGAAGGAATTGTAAAGAATTTCCCTGTTTTTTGGTTTTGCTTTTGAAATTCCTTTTTAGAGTGGGTTTGAGCTGATTCTCGCTGCCATGTTTATGCCACTCTAGACACAATTGATTCCCTTATGGAGTCATATCAATACATAGGTTTTAAGATTCTTACTAGTCAGATATATTCCTCTGTGGGAAATATGGGGTTTTGAGTCTCTTTCACTGAGGAAGGTGTAGGTCTTGTTTATTCCAAAGTTGGTTTTGGAAACGGTCCCTGTGCTTATATCAAAATCTGGTTTTATGCATCACCCCACCTCTCCTTCCCCTTTATGCAGGCATAAGAGTGTTTTCTAAATGTGAGACTCTGTTTTCTTTCCTAACTCAGTTCACGTGTAGCCATGTTTACAGGATCTTCATAAGTGATATCTTATGATAAGTTTCTTTTTCTGTGTGACTTATTTCACTTAGAATCATCGTACCTGAATCCACTCACTTTGCTGCTACTGGTCTTATGACATTGATTTCATGGCTGAGGGATATTCCATCGTACGTAAGTACCACAATGTTTTGAACCATTTTTATATTTCCTGGGATATTTAAGGTGTACCCAAGTTGAGGTTCTTGTAGTCAGTGCAGCCCTAAATTTGGAGGTGGCTCTTTCTTATTGATTTTCAGTTTTCCCAAGGTATATTCCCTAGACTGGATGTGGCCTTGGCTCTGTAGCTCTGTTGTTTACTTGTTTTAGGGAACACAATGCACTCCTCCAGTGAGGCAGTTGGCAATTTACATCCCGCCCATCAGCATAACAAGGCTCCCTGTTCTCCAGGGCCTGTCTTGCCTTTCTGGTTTTTACACATTTTGTGGATGTCCCTTTTGACCGGTGGGAAGTGATACTTCTTTGTAGTGCAGATTTGCATTGCCCGCTTGCTTGCTTGGCCAAAAAGGGCGTATGCGTTTTCTCCTGAATATATTCAGGAGAAAACACATACGCACTTTTTGTCCAAGTGCACCATCGTCCAAGTTGTGCCCCTCTTCCTGTGCTTTACAGGCGATTCCAACGTACCTCTTGAAATCTGTTTCCTGCTATTTTGCCTCGCATTCAAGTCCGCCTCGTTGACTTCCCTCAACAGATTTTTGGACGATAGTTGTCCTTTATCACTCTGCCAGTTTGTGAATTGCTGTGCCCCTGAGCTCCATTTCTCAACTCGTTTTTTGTGAGCTGAACGCAAGTCCAAAATTTTGGATCATGTCCTATACTGGTTCCCGGTGGGTGGCTGAGACTTTGGTTAATTCTTCTTCCTTCCGGGAAATTAGAGTGACATGTGCCCGTCCAAATGCCTAACAGCTTCTCTCTCATGGGTTCTCCCTCGTCCCTTCCATCCTCTGCCAAATTGGGAACCTGTGCAAACCAGGAGGTTAAAGGGCCTGTCTCTCCAATTTGGGAGATTGATAGTAAGGCAGTTGGAAAGTCAAACTGGAGCACCAGGAGAGGGACTATTCGTTGAGTTTTAGAAACCTTTCGTATTCACAGTGTGTACATTCTCTAGGTTTCCTGTACATGTTATAGCTGTAGTAATATTCCCTTCAACCTGGAGAGTTGGGACCCATGGAATGGGGGCCATGCATTATTGCTTGAAAGGGTCTGCATTTGCTCACCCAATCTCACCAATCCTCTCAGTCCCAAGTGTCCAGCCTTATGCCACATCCAGCTGTCATTGTAGATAGGGTCTTTCCAGGTTTCCTCAGACACCCTGAAGGAATTGTAAAGAATTTCCCTGTTTTTTGGTTTTGCTTTTGAAATTCCTTTTTAGAGTGGGTTTGAGCTGATTCTCGCTGCCATGTTTATGCCACTCTAGACACACTTGATTCCCTTATGGAGTCATATCAATACATAGGTTTTAAGATTCTTACTAGTCAGATATATTCCTCTGCGGGAAATATGGGGTTTTGAGTCTCTTTCACTGAGGAAGGTGTAGGTCTTGTCTATTCCAAAGTTGGTTTTTGGAACGGTCCCTGTGCTTATATCAAACTCTGGTTTTATGCATCACCCCACCTCTCCATCCCCTTAATGCAGGCATAAGAGTGTTTTCTAAATGTGAGACTCTGTTCTCTTTCCTAACTCAGTTCACGTGTAGCCATGTTTACAGGATCATCATAAGTGATATCTTATGATAAGTTTCTTTTTCTGTGTGACTTATTTCACTTAGAATCATCGTACCTGAATCCACTCACTTTGCTGCTACTGGTCTTATGACATTGATTTCAAGGCTGAGGAATATTCCATCGTACATAAGTACCACAATGTTTTGAACCATTTTTATATTTCCTGGGATATTTAAGGTGTACCCAAGTTGAGGTTCTTGTAGTCAGTGCAGCCCTAAAATTGGAGGTGGCTCTTTCTTATTGATTTTCAGTTTTCCCATGTTATATTCCCTAGACAGGAAGTGGCCTTTGCTCAGTAGCTCTGTTGTTTACTTGTTTTAGGAAACACAATGCACTCCTCCAGTGAGGCAGTTGGCAATTTACATCCCGCCCATCAGCATAACAAGGCTCCCTGTTCTCCAGGGCCTATCTTGCCTTTCTGGTTTTTACACATTTTGTGGATGTCCCTTTTGACCGGTGGGAAGTGATACTTCTTTGTAGTGCAGATTTGCATTGCCTGCTTGCTTGCTTGGCCAAAAAGGGCGTATGCGTTTTCTCCTGAATATATTCAGGCGAAAATGCATACGCCCTTTTTGGCCAAGTGCATCATTGTCCAAGTTGTGCCCCTCTTCCTGTGCTTTACAGGCGATTCCAAGGTACCTCTTGAAATCTGTTTCCTGCTATTTTGCCTCACTTTCAAATCCGCCTCGTTGACTTCCCTCAAGAGATTTTTGGACGATAGTTGTCCTTTATCACTCTGACAGTTTGTAAATTGCTGTGACCCTGAGCTCCATTTCTCAACTCGTTTTTTTGTGAGCTGAACGCCAGTCCAAAATTTTGGATCATGTCCTATACTGGTTCCCGGTGGGTGGCTGAGACTTTGGTTAATTCTTCTTCCTGCCGGGAAATTAGAGTGACATGTGCCCGTCCAAATGCCTAACAGCTACTCTCTCATGGGTTCTCCCTCGTCCCTTCCATCCTCTGCCAAATTGGGAACCTGTGCAAACCAGGAGGTTAAAGGGCCTGTCTCTCCAAGTTGGGAGATTGATAGTAAGGCAGTTGGGAAGTCAAACTGGAGCACCAGGAGAGGGACTATTCGTTGAGTTTTAGAAACCTTTCGTATTCACAGTGTGTACATTCTCTAGGTTTCCTGTACATGTTATAGCTGTAGTTATATTCCCTTGAACCTGGAGAGTTGGGACCCAGGGAATGGGGGCAATGCATTATTGCTTGAAAGGGTCTGCATTTGCTCACCCAATCCCACCAATCCTCTCAGTCCCAAGTGTCCAGCCTTATGCCACATCCAGCTGTCATTATACATAGGGTCTTTCCAGGTTTCCTCAGATACCCTGAAGGAATTGTAAAGAATTTCCCTGTTTTTTGGTTTTGCTTTTGAAATTCCTTTTTAGAGTGGGTTTGAGCTGATTCTCGTGGCCATGTTTATGCCACTCTAAACACACTTGATTCCCTTATGGAGTCATATCAATACATAGGTTTTAAGATTCTTACTAGTCAGATATATTCCTCTGTGGTAAATATGGGGTTTTGAGTCTCTTTCACTGAGGAAGGTGTAGGTCTTGTTTATTCCAAAGTTGCTTTTGGAAACGGTCCCTGTGCTTATATCAAACTCTGGTTTTATGCATCACCCCACCTCTCCTTCCCCTTTATGCAGGCATAAGAGTGTTTTCTAAATGTGAGACTCTGTTCTCTTTCCTAACTCAGTTCACGTGTAGCCATGTTTACAGGATCTTCATAAGTGATATCTTATGATAAGTTTCTTTTTCTGTGTGACTTATTTCACTTAGAATCATCATACCTGAATCCACTCACTTTGCTGCTACTGGTCTTATGACATTGATTTCATGGCTGAGGGATATTCCATCGTACGTAAGTACCACAATGTTTTGAACCATTTTTATATTTCCTGGGATATTTAAGGTGTACCCAAGTTGAGGTTCTTGTAGTCAGTGCAGCCCTAAATTTGGAGGTGGCTCTTTCTTATTGATTTTCAGTTTTCCCAAGGTATATTCCCTAGATTGGATGTGGCCCTGGCTCTGTAGCTCTGTTGTTTACTTGTTTTAGGGAACACAATGCACTCCTCCAGTGAGGCAGTTGGCAATTTACATCCCGCCCATCAGCATAACAAGGCTCCGTGTTCTCCAGGGCCTGTCTTGCCTTTCTGGTTTTTACACATTTTGTGGATGTCCCTTTTGACCGGTGGGAAGTGATACTTCTTTGTAGTGCAGATTTGCATTGCCTGCTTGCTTGCTTGGCCAAAAAGGGCATATGCGTTTTCTCCTGAATATATTCAGGAGAAAACGCATATGCCCTATTTGGCCAAGTGCACCATTGTCCAAGTTGTGCCGCTCTTCCTGTGCTTTACAGGCGATTCGAACGTACCTCTTGAAATCTGTTTCCTGCTATTTTGCCTCGCTTTCAAGTCCGCCTCGTTGACTTCCCTCAACAGATTTTTGGACTATAGTTGTCCTTTATCACTCTGCCAGTTTGTGAATTGCTGTGCCCCTGAGCTCCATTTCTCAACTCGTTTTTTGTGAGCTGAACGCAAGTCCAAAATTTTGGATCATGTCCTATACTGGTTCCCGGTGGGTGGCTGAGACTTTGGTTAATTCTTCTTCCTGCCGGGAAATTAGAGTGACATGTGCCCATCCAAATGCCTAACAGCTACTCTCTCATGGGTTCTCCCTCGTCCCTTCCATCCTCTGCCAAATTGGCAACCTGTGCAAACCAGGAGGTTAAAGGGCCTGTCTCTCCAAGTTGATAGATTGATAGTAAGGGAGTTGGAAAGTCAAACTGGAGCACCAGGAGAGGGACTATTCGTTGAGTTTTAGAAACCTTTCGTATTCACAGTGTGTACATTCTCTAGGTTTCCTGTACATGTTATAGCTGTAGTAATATTCCCTTGAACCTGGAGAGTTGGGACCCATGGAATGGGGGCCATGCATTATTGCTTGAAAGGGTCTGCATTTGCTCACCCAATCTCACCAATCCTCTCTGTTCCAAGTGTCCAGCCTTATGCCACATCCAGCTGTCATTGTAGATAGGGTCTTTCCAGGTTTCCTCAGACACCCTGAAGGAATTGTAAAGAATTTCCCTGTTTTTTGGTTTTGCTTTGGAAATTGCTTTTTATAGTGGGTTTGAGCTGATTCTCGCTGCCATGTTAATGCACTCTAGACACACTTGATTCCCTTATGGAGACATATCAATACATAGGTTTTAAGATTTTTACTAGTCAGATATATTCCTCTGTGGGAAATATGGGGTTTTGAGTCTCTTTCACTGAGGAAGGTGTAGGTCTTGTCTATTCCAAAGTTGGTTTTGGAAACGGTCCCTGTGCTTATATCAAACTCTGGTTTTATGCATCACCCCACCTCTCCTTCCCCTTTATGCAGGCATAAGAGTGTTTTCTAAATGTGAGACTCTGTTCTCTTTCCTAACTCAGTTCACGTGTAGCCATGTTTACAGGATCATCATAAGTGATATCTTATGATAAGTTTCTTTTTCTGTGTGACTTATTTCACCTTGAATCATCATACCTGAATCCACTCACTTTGCTGCTACTGGTCTTATGACATTGATTTCATGGCTGAGGGATATTGCATCGTACATAAGTACCACAATGTTTTGAACCATTTTTATATTTCCTGGGATATTTAAGGTGTACCCAAGTTGAGTTTCTTGTAGACAGTGCATCCCTAAATTTGGAGGTGGCTCTTTCTTATTGATTTTCAGTTTTCCCAAGGTATATTCCCTAGACTGGATGTGGCCTTGGCTCTGTAGCTCTGTTGTTTACTTGTTTTAGGGAACACAATGCACTCAGCCAGTGAGGCAGTTGGCAATTTACATCCCGCCCATCAGCATAACAAGGCTCCCTGTTCTCCAGGGCCTGTCTTGCCTTTCTGTTTTTTACACATTTTGTGGATGTTCCTTTTGACCTGTGGGAAGTGATACTTCTTTGTAGTGCAGATTTGCATTGCCCGCTTGCTTGCTTGGCCAAAAAGGGCGTAAGCGTTTTCTCCTGAATATATTCAGGAGAAAACGCTTACGCCCTTTTTGGCCAAGTGCACCATTGTCCAAGTTGTGCCCCTCTTCCTGTGCTTTACAGGCGATTCCAAGGTACCTCTTGAAATCTGTTTCCTGCTATTTTGCCTCGCTTTCAAGTCCGTCTCGTTGACTCCCCTCAACAGATTTTTGGACGATAGTTGTCCTTTATCACTCTGCCAGTTTGTGAATTGCTGTGCCCCTGAGCTCCATTTCTCAACTCGTTTTTTGTGAGCATAACGCAAGTCCAAAATTTTGGATCATGTCCTATACTGGTTCCCGGTGGTTGGCTGAGACTTTGGTTAATTCTTCTTCCTGCCGGGAAATTAGAGTGACATGTGCCCGTCCAAATGCCTAACAGCTACTCTCTCATGGGTTCTCCCTCGTCCCTTCCATCCTCTGCCAAATTGGGAACGTGTGCAAACCAGGAGGTTAAAGGGCCTGTCTCTCCAAGGTGGGAGATTGATAGTAAGGCAGTTGGAAAGTCAAACTGGAGCACCAGGAGAGGGACTACTCGTTGAGTTTTAGAAAACTTTCGTATTCACAGTGTGTACATTCTCTAGGTTTCCTGTACATGTTATAGCTGTAGTAATATTCCCTTCAACCTGGAGAGTTGGCACCCATGGAATGGGGGCCATGCATTATTGCTTGAAAGGGTCTGCATTTGCTCACCCAATCTCACCAATCCTCTCAGTCCCAAGTGTCCAGCCTTATGCCACATCCAGCTGTCATTGTAGATAGGGTCTTTCCAGGTTTCCTCAGACACCCTGAAGGAATTGTAAAGATTTTCCCTGTTTTTTGGTTTTGCTTTTGAAATTCCTTTTTATAGTGGGTTTGAGCTGATTCTCGCTGCCATGTTTATGCTACTCTAGACACACTTGATTCCCTTATGTAGTCATATCAATACATAGGTTTTAAGATTCTTACTAGTCACATATATTCCTCTGCGGGAAATATGGGGATTTGAGTCTCTTTCACTGAGGAAGGTGTAGGTCTTGTCTATTCCAAAGTTGGTTTTGGAACGGTCCCTGTGCTTATATCAAACTCTGGTTTTATGCATCACCCCACCTCTCCATCCCCTTTATGCAGGCATAAGAGTGTTTTCTAAATGTGAGACTCTGTTCTCTTTCCTAACTCAGTTCACGTGTAGCCATGTTTACAGGATCTTCATAAGTGATATCTTATGATAAGTTTCTTTTTCTGTGTGACTTATTTCACTTAGAATCATCGTACCTGAATCCACTCACTTTGCTGCTACTGGTCTTATGACATTGATTTCATCGCTGATGGATATTCCATCGTACGTAAGTACCACAATGTTTTGAACCATTTTTATATTTCCTGGGATAATTAAGGTGTACCCAAGTTGAGGTTCTTGTAGTCAGTGCAGCCCTAAATTTGGAGGTGGCTCTTTCTTATTGATTTTCAGTTTTCCCAAGGTATATTCCCTAGACTGGAAGTGGCCTTGGCTCTGTCGCTCTGTTGTTTACTTGTTTTAGGGAACACAATGCACTCCTCCAGTGAGGCAGTTGGCAATTTACATCCCGCCCATCAGCATAACAAGGCTCCCTGTTCTCCAGGGCCTGTCTTACCTTTCTTGTTTTTACACATTTTGTGGATGTCCCTTTTGACCGGTGGGAAGTGATACTTCTTTGTAGTGCAGATTTGCGTTGCCTGCTTGCTTGCTTGGCCAAAAAGGGCGTATGCGTTTTCTCCTGAATATATTCAGGAGAAAACACATACGCCCTTTTTGGCCAAGTGCATCATTGTCCAAGTTGTGCCCCTCTTCCTGTGCTTTACAGGCGATTCCAAGGTACCTCTTGAAATCTGTTTCCTGCTATTTTGCCTCACTTTCAAGTCAGCCTCGTTGACTTCCCTCAACAGATTTTTGGACGAGAGTTGTCCTTTATCACTCTGCCAGTTTGTAAATTGCTGTGCCCCTGAGCTCCATTTCTCAACTCGTTTTTTGTGAGCTGAACGCCAGTCCAAAATTTTGGATCATATCCTATACTGGTTCCCGGTGGGTGGCTGAGACTTTGGTTAATTCTTCTTCCTGCCGGGCAATTAGAGTGACATGTGCCCATCCAAATGCCTAACAGCTACTCTCTCATGGGTTCTCCCTCGTCCGTTCCATCCTCTGCCAAATTGGGAACCTGTGCAAACCAGGAGGTTAAAGGGCCTGTCTCTCCAAGTTGGGAGATTGATAGTAAGGCAGTTAGAAAGTCAAACTGGAGCACCAGGAGAGGGACTATTCGTTGAGTTTTAGAAACCTTTCGTATTCACAGTGTGTACATTCTCTAGGTTTCCTGTACATGTTATAGCTGTAGTAATATTCCCTTGAACCTGGAGAGTTGGGACCCATGGAAAGGGGGCAATGCATTATTGCTTGAAAGGGTCTGTATTTGCTCACCCAATCTCAAACAATCCTCTCAGTCCCAAGTGTCCAGCCTTATGCCACATCCAGCTGTCATTATACATAGGGTCTTTCCAGGTTTCCTCAGATACCCTGAAGGAATTGTAAAGAATTTCCCTGTTTTTTGGTTTTGCTTTTGAAATTCCTTTTTAGAGTGGGTTTGAGCTGATTCTCGCTGCCATGTTTATGCCACTCTAGACACAATTGATTCCCTTATGGAGTCATATCAATACATAGGTTTTAAGATTCTTACTAGTCAGATATATTCCTCTGTGGGAAATATGGGGTTTTGAGTCTCTTTCACTGAGGAAGGTGTAGGTCTTGATTATTCCAAAGTTGGTTTTGGAAACGGTCCCTGTGCTTATATCAAAATCTGGTTTTATGCATCACCCCACCTCTCCTTCCCCTTTATGCAGGCATAAGAGTGTTTTCTAAATGTGAGACTCTGTTTTATTTCCTAACACAGTTCACGTGTAGCCATGTTTACAGGATCTTCATAAGTGATATCTTATGATAAGTTTCTTTTTCTGTGTGACTTATTTCACTTAGAATCATCGTACCTGAATCCACTCACTTTGCTGCTACTGGTCTTATGACATTGATTTCATGGCTGAGGGATATTCCATCGTACGTAAGTACCACAATGTTTTGAACCATTTTTATATTTCCTGGGATATTTAAGGTGTACCCAAGTTGAGGTTCTTGTAGTCAGTGCAGCCCTAAATTTGGAGGTGGCTCTTTCTTATTGATTTTCAGTTTTCCCAAGGTATATTCCCTAGACTGGATGTGGCCTTGGCTCTGTAGCTCTGTTGTTTACTTGTTTTAGGGAACACAATGCACTCCTCCAGTGAGGCAGTTGGCAATTTACATCCTGCCCATCAGCATAACAAGGCTCCCTGTTCTCCAGGGCCTGTCTTGCCTTTCTGGTTTTTACACATTTTGTGGATGTCCCTTTTGACCGGTGGGAAGTGATACTTCTTTGTAGTGCAGATTTGCATTGCCCGCTTGCTTGCTTGGCCAAAAAGGGCGTATGCGTTTTCTCCTGAATATATTCAGGAGAAAACACATACGCACTTTTTGTCCAAGTGCACCATCGTCCAAGTTGTGCCCCTCTTCCTGTGCTTTACAGGCGATTCCAACGTACCTCTTGAAATCTGTTTCCTGCTATTTTGCCTCGCATTCAAGTCCGCCTCGTTGACTTCCCTCAACAGATTTTTGGACGATAGTTGTCCTTTATCACTCTGCCAGTTTGTGAATTGCTGTGCCCCTGAGCTCCATTTCTCAACTCGTTTTTTGTGAGCTGAACGCAAGTCCAAAATTTTGGATCATGTCCTATACTGGTTCCCGGTGGGTGGCTGAGACTTTGGTTAATTCTTCTTCCTTCCGGGAAATTAGAGTGACATGTGCCCGTCCAAATGCCTAACAGCTTCTCTCTCATGGGTTCTCCCTCGTCCCTTCCATCCTCTGCCAAATTGGGAACCTGTGCAAACCAGGAGGTTAAAGGGCCTGTCTCTCCAATTTGGGAGATTGATAGTAAGGCAGTTGGAAAGTCAAACTGGAGCACCAGGAGAGGGACTATTCGTTGAGTTTTAGAAACCTTTCGTATTCACAGTGTGTACATTCTCTAGGTTTCCTGTACATGTTATAGCTGTAGTAATATTCCCTTCAACCTGGAGAGTTGGGACCCATGGAATGGGGGCCATGCATTATTGCTTGAAAGGGTCTGCATTTGCTCACCCAATCTCACCAATCCTCTCAGTCCCAAGTGTCCAGCCTTATGCCACATCCAGCTGTCATTGTAGATAGGGTCTTTCCAGGTTTCCTCAGACACCCTGAAGGAATTGTAAAGAATTTCCCTGTTTTTTTGTTTTGCTTTTGAAATTCCTTTTTAGAGTGGGTTTGAGCTGATTCTCGCTGCCATGTTTATGCCACTCTAGACACACTTGATTCCCTTATGGAGTCATATCAATACATAGGTTTTAAGATTCTTACTAGTCAGATATATTCCTCTGCGGGAAATATGGGGTTTTGAGTCTCTTTCACTGAGGAAGGTGTAGGTCTTGTCTATTCCAAAGTTGGTTTTTGGAACGGTCCCTGTGCTTATATCAAACTCTGGTTTTATGCATCACCCCACCTCTCCATCCCCTTAATGCAGGCATAAGAGTGTTTTCTAAATGTGAGACTCTGTTCTCTTTCCTAACTCAGTTCACGTGTAGCCATGTTTACAGGATCATCATAAGTGATATCTTATGATAAGTTTCTTTTTCTGTGTGACTTATTTCACTTAGAATCATCGTACCTGAATCCACTCACTTTGCTGCTACTGGTCTTATGACATTGATTTCAAGGCTGAGGAATATTCCATCGTACATAAGTACCACAATGTTTTGAACCATTTTTATATTTCCTGGGATATTTAAGGTGTACCCAAGTTGAGGTTCTTGTAGTCAGTGCAGCCCTAAAATTGGAGGTGGCTCTTTCTTATTGATTTTCACTTTTCCCAAGGTATATTCCCTAGACAGGAAGTGGCCTTTGCTCAGTAGCTCTGTTGTTTACTTGTTTTAGGAAACACAATGCACTCCTCCAGTGAGGCAGTTGGCAATTTACATCCCGCCCATCAGCATAACAAGGCTCCCTGTTCTCCAGGGCCTGTCTTGCCTTTCTGGTTTTTACACATTTTGTGGATGTCCCTTTTGACCGGTGGGAAGTGATACTTCTTTGTAGTGCAGATTTGCATTGCCTGCTTGCTTGCTTGGCCAAAAAGGGCATATGCGTTTTCTCCTGAATATATTCAGGAGAAAACGCATATGCCCTATTTGGCCAAGTGCACCATTGTCCAAGTTGTGCCGCTCTTCCTGTGCTTTACAGGCGATTCCAACGTACCTCTTGAAATCTGTTTCCTGCTATTTTGCCTCGCTTTCAAGTCCGCCTCGTTGACTTCCCTCAACAGATTTTTGGACTATAGTTGTCCTTTATCACTCTGCCAGTTTGTGAATTGCTGTGCCCCTGAGCTCCATTTCTCAACTCGTTTTTTGTGAGCTGAACGCAAGTCCAAAATTTTGGATCATGTCCTATACTGGTTCCCGGTGGGTGGCTGAGACTTTGGTTAATTCTTCTTCCTGCCGGGAAATTAGAGTGACATGTGCCCATCCAAATGCCTAACAGCTACTCTCTCATGGGTTCTCCCTCGTCCCTTCCATCCTCTGCCAAATTGGCAACCTGTGCAAACCAGGAGGTTAAAGGGCCTGTCTCTCCAAGTTGATAGATTGATAGTAAGGGAGTTGGAAAGTCAAACTGGAGCACCAGGAGAGGGACTATTCGTTGAGTTTTAGAAACCTTTCGTATTCACAGTGTGTACATTCTCTAGGTTTCCTGTACATGTTATAGCTGTAGTAATATTCCCTTGAACCTGGAGAGTTGGGACCCATGGAATGGGGGCCATGCATTATTGCTTGAAAGGGTCTGCATTTGCTCACCCAATCTCACCAATCCTCTCTGTTCCAAGTGTCCAGCCTTATGCCACATCCAGCTGTCATTGTAGATAGGGTCTTTCCAGGTTTCCTCAGACACCCTGAAGGAATTGTAAAGAATTTCCCTGTTTTTTGGTTTTGCTTTGGAAATTGCTTTTTATAGTGGGTTTGAGCTGATTCTCGCTGCCATGTTAATGCACTCTAGACACACTTGATTCCCTTATGGAGACATATCAATACATAGGTTTTAAGATTCTTACTAGTCAGATATATTCCTCTGTGGGAAATATGGGGTTTTGAGTCTCTTTCACTGAGGAAGGTGTAGGTCTTGTCTATTCCAAAGTTGGTTTTGGAAACGGTCCCTGTGCTTATATCAAACTCTGGTTTTATGCATCACCCCACCTCTCCTTCCCCTTTATGCAGGCATAAGAGTGTTTTCTAAATGTGAGACTCTGTTCTCTTTCCTAACTCAGTTCACGTGTAGCCATGTTTACAGGATCATCATAAGTGATATCTTATGATAAGTTTCTTTTTCTGTGTGACTTATTTCACCTTGAATCATCATACCTGAATCCACTCACTTTGCTGCTACTGGTCTTATGACATTGATTTCATGGCTGAGGGATATTGCATCGTACATAAGTACCACAATGTTTTGAACCATTTTTATATTTCCTGGGATATTTAAGGTGTACCC
This sequence comes from Mesoplodon densirostris, assembly GCF_025265405.1. NCBI lineage: Eukaryota > Metazoa > Chordata > Mammalia > Artiodactyla > Ziphiidae > Mesoplodon > Mesoplodon densirostris. Next base: position 5,260,294 of record NW_026778195.1, on the reverse strand, counting down.
AAGTTGAGTTTCTTGTAGTCAGTGCATCCCTAAATTTGGAGGTGGCTCTTTCTTATTGATTTTCAGTTTTCCCAAGGTATATTCCCTAGACTGGATGTGGCCTTGGCTCTGTAGCTCTGTTGTTTACTTGTTTTAGGGAACACAATGCACTCAGCCAGTGAGGCAGTTGGCAATTTACATCCCGCCCATCAGCATAACAAGGCTCCCTGTTCTCCAGGTCCTGTCTTGCCTTTCTGTTTTTTACACATTTTGTGGATGTTCCTTTTGACCTGTGGGAAGTGATACTTCTTTGTAGTGCGGATTTGCATTGCCCGCTTGCTTGCTTGGCCAAAAAGGGCGTATGCGTTTTCTCCTGAATATATTCAGGAGAAAACGCTTGTGCCCTTTTTGGCCAAGTGCACCATTGTCCAAGTTGTGCCCCTCTTCCTGTGCTTTACAGGCGATTCCAAGGTACCTCTTGAAATCTGTTTCCTGCTATTTTGCCTCGCTTTCAAGTCCACCTCGTTGACTCCCCTCAACAGATTTTTGGACGATAGTTGTCCTTTATCACTCTGCCAGTTTGTGAATTGCTGTGCCCCTGAGCTCCATTTCTCAACTCGTTTTTTGTGAGCATAACGCAAGTCCAAAATTTTGGATCATGTCCTATACTGGTTCCCGGTGGTTGGCTGAGACTTTGGTTAATTCTTCTTCCTGCCGGGAAATTAGAGTGACATGTGCCCGTCCAAATGCCTAACAGCTACTCTCTCATGGGTTCTCCCTCGTCCCTTCCATCCTCTGCCAAATTGGGAACGTGTGCAAACCAGGAGGTTAAAGGGCCTGTCTCTCCAAGGTGGGAGATTGATAGTAAGGCAGTTGGAAAGTCAAACTGGAGCACCAGGAGAGGGACTACTCGTTGAGTTTTAGAAAACTTTCGTATTCACAGTGTGTACATTCTCTAGGTTTCCTGTACATGTTATAGCTGTAGTAATATTCCCTTCAACCTGGAGAGTTGGCACCCATGGAATGGGGGCCATGCATTATTGCTTGAAAGGTTCTGCATTTGCTCACCCAATCTCACCAATCCTCTCAGTCCCAAGTGTCCAGCCTTATGCCACATCCAGCTGTCATTGGAGATAGGGTCTTTCCAGGTTTCTTCAGACACCCTGAAGGAACTATAAGAATTTCCCTGTTTTTTGGTTTTGCTTTTGAAATTCCTTTTTATAGTGGGTTTGAGCTGATTCTCGCTGCCATGTTTATGCTACTCTAGACACACTTGATTCCCTTATGTAGTCATATCAATACATAGGTTTTAAGATTCTTACTAGTCACATATATTCCTCTGCGGGAAATATGGGGATTTGAGTCTCTTTCACTGAGGAAGGTGTAGGTTTTGTCTATTCCAAAGTTGGTTTTGGAACGGTCCCTGTGCTTATATCAAACTCTGGTTTTATGCATCACCCCACCTCTCCATCCCCTTTATGCAGGCATAAGAGTGTTTTCTAAATGTGAGACTCTGTTCTCTTTCCTAACTCAGTTCACGTGTAGCCATGTTTACAGGATCTTCATAAGTGATATCTTATGATAAGTTTCTTTTTCTGTGTGACTTATTTCACTTAGAATCATCGTACCTGAATCCACTCACTTTGCTGCTACTGGTCTTATGACATTGATTTCATCGCTGATGGATATTCCATCGTACGTAAGTACCACAATGTTTTGAACCATTTTTATATTTCCTGGGATAATTAAGGTGTACCCAAGTTGAGGTTCTTGTAGTCAGTGCAGCCCTAAATTTGGAGGTGGCTCTTTCTTATTGATTTTCAGTTTTCCCAAGGTATATTCCCTAGACTGGAAGTGGCCTTGGCTCTGTCGCTCTGTTGTTTACTTGTTTTAGGGAACACAATGCACTCCTCCAGTGAGGCAGTTGGCAATTTACATCCCGCCCATCAGCATAACAAGGCTCCCTGTTCTCCAGGGCCTGTCTTACCTTTCTTGTTTTTACACATTTTGTGGATGTCCCTTTTGACCGGTGGGAAGTGATACTTCTTTGTAGTGCAGATTTGCGTTGCCTGCTTGCTTGCTTGGCCAAAAAGGGCGTATGCGTTTTCTCCTGAATATATTCAGGAGAAAACACATACGCCCTTTTTGGCCAAGTGCATCATTGTCCAAGTTGTGACCCTCTTCCTGTGCATTACAGGCGATTCCAAGGTACCTCTTGAAATCTGTTTCCTGCTATTTTGCCTCGCTTTCAAGTCCGCCTCATTGACGTCCCTCAACAGATTTTTGGACGATAGTTGTCCTTTATCACTCTGCCAGTTTGTGAATTGCTGTGCCCCTGAGCTCCATTTCTCAACTCGTTTTTTGTGAGCTGAACGCAAGTCCAAAATTTTGGATCATGTCCTATACTGGTTCCCGGTGGGTGGCTGAGACTTTGGTTAATTCTTCTTCCTGCCAGGAAATTAGAGTGACATGTTCCCGTCCAAATGCCTAACAGCTACTCTCTCATGGGTTCTCCCTCGACCCTTCAATCCTCTGCCAAATTGGGAACCTGTGCAAACCAGGAGGTTAAAGGGCCTGTCTCTCCAATTTGGGAGATTGATAGTAAGGGAGTTGGAAAATCAAACTGGAGCACCAGGAGAGGGACTATTCGTTGAGTTGTAGAAACCTTTCGTATTCACAGTGTGTACATTCTCTAGGTTTCCTGTACATGTTATAGCTGTAGTAATATTCCCTTGAACCTTGAGAGTTGGGACCCATGGAATGGGGGCCATGCATTATTGCTTGTAAGGGTCTGCATTTGCTCACCCAATCTCACCAATCCTCTCTGTCCCAAGTGTCCAGCCTTATGCCACATCCAGCTGTCATTGTAGACAGGGTCTTTCCAGGTTTCCTCAGACACCCTGAAGGAATTGTAAAGAATTTCCCTGTTTTTTGGTTTTGCTTTGGAAATTGCTTTTTATAGTGGGTTTGAGCTGATTCTCGCTGCCATGTTAATGCACTCTAGACACACTTGATTCCCTTATGGAGACATATCAATATATAGGTTTTAAGATTCTTACTAGTCAGATATATATCACTGTGGGAAATATGGGGTTTTGAGTCTCTTTTACTGAGGAAGGTGTAGGTCTTGTCTATTCCAAAGTTGGTTTTTGAAACGGTCCCTGTGCTTATATCAAACTCTGGTTTTATGCATCACTACACCTCTCCTTCCCCTTTATGCAGGCATAAGAGTGTTTTCTAAATGTGAGACTCTGTTCTCTTTCCTAACTCAGTTCACGTGTAGCCATGTTTACAGGATCTTCATAAGTGATATCTTATGATAAGTTTCTTTTTCTGTGTGACTTATTTCACTTAGAATCATCGTACCTGAATCCACTCACTTTGCTGCTACTGGTCTTATGACATTGATTTCATGGCTGAGGGATATTCCATCGTATGTAAGTACCACAATGTTTTGAACCATTTTTATATTTCCTGGGATATTTAAGGTGTACCCAAGTTGAGGTTCTTGTAGTCAGTGCAGCCCTAAATTTGGAGGTGGCTCTTTCTTATTGATTTTCAGTTTTCCCAAGGTATATTCCCTTGTCTGGTAGTGGACTTGACTCTGTAGCTCTGTTGTTTACTTGTTTTAGGGAACACAATGCACTCCTCCAGTGAGGCAGTTGGCAATTTACATCCCGCCTATCAGCATAACAAGGCTCCCAGTTCTCCAGGGCCTGTCTTGCCTTTCTGGTTTTTACATATTTTGTGGATGTCCCTTTTGACCGGTGGGAAATGATACTTCTTTGTAGTGCAGATTTGCATTGCCCGCTTGCTTGCTTGGCCAAAAAGGGCGTATGCGTTTTCTCCTGAATATATTCATGAGAAAACGCTTACGCCCTTTTTGGCCAAGTGCACCATTGTCCAAGTTGTGCCCCTCTTCCTGTGCGTTACAGGCAATTCCAACGTACCTCTTGAAATCTGTTTCCTGCTATTTTGCCTCGCTTTCAAGTCTGCGTCGTTGACGTCCCTCAACAGATTTTTGGAAGATAGCTGTCGTTTATCACTCTGCAAGTCTGTTAAATGCTGTGCCCCTGAGCTCCATTTCTCAACTCGTTTTTTGTGAGCTGAACGCAAGTCCAAAATTTTGGATCATGTCCTATACTGGTTCCCGGTGGGTGGCTGAGACTTTGGTTAATTCTTCTTCCTGCCGGGAAATTAGAGTGACATGTGCCCGTCCAAATGCCTAACAGCTACTCTCTCATGGGTTCTCCCTCGTCCCTTCCATCCTCTGCCAAATTGGGAACCTGTGCAAACCAGGAGGTTAAAGGGCCTGTCTCTCCAAGTTGGGAGATTGATAGTAAGGCAGTTGGAAAGTCAAACTGGAGCACCAGGAGAGGGACTATTCGTTGAGTTTTAGAAACCTTTCGTATTCACATTGTGTCCATTCTCTAGGTTTCCTGTACATGTTATAGCTGTAGTAATATTCCCTTCAACCTGGAGAGTTGGGACCCATGGAATGGGGGCCATGCATTATTGCTTGAAAGGGTCTGCATTTGCTCACCCAATCTCACCAATCCTCTCAGTCCCAAGTGTCCAGCCTTATGCCACATCCTGCTGTCATTGTAGATAGGGTCTTTCCAGGTTTCCTCCGACACCCTGAAGGAATTTTAAGGATTTCCCTGTTTTTTGGTTTTGCTTTTGAAATTCCTTTTTATAGTGGGTTTGAGCTGATTCTCGCTGCCATGTTTATGCTACTCTAGACACACTTGATTCCCTTATGTAGTCATATCAATACATAGGTTTTAATATTCTTACTAGTCACATATATTCCTCTGCGGGAAATATGGGGATTTGAGTCTCTTTCACTGAGGAAGGTGTAGGTCTTGTCTATTCCAAAGTTGGTTTTGGAACGGTCCCTGTGCTTATATCAAACTCTGGTTTTATGCATCACCCCACCTCTCCATCCCCTTTATGCAGGCATAAGAGTGTTTTCTAAATGTGAGACTCTGTTCTCTTTCCTAACTCAGTTCACGTGTAGCCATGTTTACAGGATCTTCATAAGTGATATCTTATGATAAGTTTCTTTTTCTGTGTGACTTATTTCACTTAGAATCATCTTACCTGAATCCACTCACTTTGCTGCTACTGGTCTTATGACATTGATTTCATCGCTGATGGATATTCCATCGTACGTAAGTACCACAATGTTTTGAACCATTTTTATATTTCCTGGGATAATTAAGGTGTACCCAAGTTGAGGTTCTTGTAGTCAGTGCAGCCCTAAATTTGGAGGTGGCTCTTTCTTATTGATTTTCAGTTTTCCCAAGGTATATTCCCTAGACTGGAAGTGGCCTTGGCTCTGTCGCTCTGTTGTTTACTTGTTTTAGGGAACACAATGCACTCCTCCAGTGAGGCAGTTGGCAATTTACATCCCGCCCATCAGCATAACAAGGCTCCCTGTTCTCCAGGGCCTGTCTTGCCTTTCTGGTTTTTACACATTTTGTGGATGTCCCTTTTGACCGGTGGGAAGTGATACTTCTTTGTAGTGCAGATTTGCGTTGCCTGCTTGCTTGCTTGGCCAAAAAGGGCGTATGCGTTTTCTCCTGAATATATTCAGGAGAAAACACATACGCCCTTTTTGGCCAAGTGCATCATTGTCCAAGTTGTGACCCTCTTCCTGTGCATTACAGGCGATTCCAAGGTACCTCTTGAAATCTGTTTCCTGCTATTTTGCCTCGCTTTCAAGTCCGCCTCATTGACGGCCCTCAACAGATTTTTGGACGATAGTTGTCCTTTATCACTCTGCCAGTTTGTGAATTGCTGTGCCCCTGAGCTCCATTTCTCAACTCGTTTTTTGTGAGCTGAACGCAAGTCCAAAATTTTGGATCATGTCCTATACTGGTTCCCGGTGGGTGGCTGAGACTTTGGTTAATTCTTCTTCCTGCCAGGAAATTAGAGTGACATGTGCCCGTCCAAATGCCTAACAGCTACTCTCTCATGGGTTCTCCCTCGACCCTTCCATCCTCTGCCAAATTGGGAACCTGTGCAAACCAGGAGGTTAAAGGGCCTGTCTCTCCAATTTGGGAGATTGATAGTAAGGGAGTTGGAAAGTCAAACTGGAGCACCAGGAGAGGGACTATTCGTTGAGTTGTAGAAACCTTTCGTATTCACAGTGTGTACATTCTCTAGGTTTCCTGTACATGTTATAGCTGTAGTAATATTCCCTTGAACCTTGAGAGTTGGGACCCATGGAATGGGGGCCATGCATTATTGCTTGTAAGGGTCTGCATTTGCTCACCCAATCTCACCAATCCTCTCTGTCCCAAGTGTCCAGCCTTATGCCACATCCAGCTGTCATTGTAGACAGGGTCTTTCCAGGTTTCCTCAGACACCCTGAAGGAATTGTAAAGAATTTCCCTGTTTTTTGGTTTTGCTTTGGAAATTGCTTTTTATAGTAGGTTTGAGCTGATTCTCGCTGCCATGTTAATGCACTCTAGACACACTTGATTCCCTTATGGAGACATATCAATATATAGGTTTTAAGATTCTTACTAGTCAGATATATATCACTGTGGGAAATATGGGGTTTTGAGTCTCTTTCACTGAGGAAGGTGTAGGTCTTGTCTATTCCAAAGTTGGTTTTTGAAACGGTCCCTGTGCTTATATCAAACTCTGGTTTTATGCATCACCACACCTCTCCTTCCCCTTTATGCAGGCATAAGAGTGTTTTCTAAATGTGAGACTCTGTTCTCTTTCCTAACTCAGTTCACGTGTAGCCATGTTTACAGGATCTTCATAAGTGATATCTTATGATAAGTTTCTTTTTCTGTGTGACTTATTTCACTTAGAATCATCGTACCTGAATCCACTCACTTTGCTGCTACTGGTCTTATGACATTGATTTCATGGCTGAGGGATATTCCATCGTATGTAAGTACCACAATGTTTTGAACCATTTTTATATTTCCTGGGATATTTAAGGTGTACCCAAGTTGAGGTTCTTGTAGTCAGTGCAGCCCTAAATTTGGAGGTGGCTCTATCTTATTGATTTTCAGTTTTCCCAAGGTATATTCCCTTGTCTGGTAGTGGACTTGACTCTGTAGCTCTGTTGTTTACTTGTTTTAGGGAACACAATGCACTCCTCCAGTGAGGCAGTTGGCAATTTACATCCCGCCTATCAGCATAACAAAGCTCCCAGTTCTCCAGGGCCTGTCTTGCCTTTCTGGTTTTTACACATTTTGTGGATGTCCCTTTTGACCGGTGGGAAATGATACTTATTTGTAGTGCAGATTTGCATTGCCCGCTTGCTTGCTTGGCCAAAAAGGGCGTATGCGTTTTCTCCTGAATATATTCATGAGAAAACGCTTACGCCCTTTTTGGCCAAGTGCACCATTGTCCAAGTTGTGCCCCTCTTCCTGTGCGTTACAGGCAATTCCAACGTACCTCTTGAAATCTGTTTCCTGCTATTTTGCCTCGCTTTCAAGTCTGCGTCGTTGACGTCCCTCAACAGATTTTTGGAAGATAGCTGTCGTTTATCACTCTGCAAGTCTGTTAAATGCTGTGCCCCTGAGCTCCATTTCTCAACTCGTTTTTTGTGAGCTGAACGCAAGTCCAAAATTTTTGATCATGTCCTATACTGGTTCCCGGTGGGTGGCTGAGACTTTGGTTAATTCTTCTTCCTGCCGGGAAATTAGAGTGACATGTGCCCGTCCAAATGCCTAACAGCTACTCTCTCATGGGTTCTCCCTCGTCCCTTCCATCCTCTGCCAAATTGGGAACCTGTGCAAACCAGGAGGTTAAAGGGCCTGTCTCTCCAAGTTGGGAGATTGATAGTAAGGCAGTTGGAAAGTCAAACTGGAGCACCAGGAGAGGGACTATTCGTTGAGTTTTAGAAACCTTTCGTATTCACATTGTGTCCATTCTCTAGGTTTCCTGTACATGTTATAGCTGTAGTAATATTCCCTTCAACCTGGAGAGTTGGGACCCATGGAATGGGGGCCATGCATTATTGCTTGAAAGGGTCTGCATTTGCTCACCCAATCTCACCAATCCTCTCAGTCCCAAGTGTCCAGCCTTATGCCACATCCTGCTGTCATTGTAGATAGGGTCTTTCCAGGTTTCCTCCGACACCCTGAAGGAATTTTAAGGATTTCCCTGTTTTTTGGTTTTGCTTTTGAAATTCCTTTTTAGAGTGGGTTTGAGCTGATTCTCGCTGCCATGTTTATGCCACTCTAGACACACTTGATTCCCTTATGGAGTCATATCAATACATAGGTTTTAAGATTCTTACTAGTCAGATATATTCCTCTGCCGGAAATATGGGGTTTTGAGTCTCTTTCACTGAGGAAGGTGTAGGTCTTGTCTATTCCAAAGTTGGTTTTTGGAACGGTCCCTGTGCTTATATCAAACTCTGGTTTTATGCATCACCCCACCTCTCCATCCCCTTAATGCAGGAATAAGAGTGTTTTCTAAATGTGAGACTCTGTTCTCTTTCCTAACTCAGTTCACATGTAGCCATGTTTACAGGATCTTCATAAGTGATATCTTATGATAAGTTTCTTTTTCTGTGTGACTTATTTCACTTAGAATCTTCGTACCTGAATCCACTCACTTTGCTGCTACTGGTCTTATGACAATGATTTCATGGCTGAGGGATATTCCATCGTACGTAAGTACCACAATGTTTTGAACCATTTTTATATTTCCTGGGATATTTAAGGTGTACCCAAGTTGAGGTTCTTGTAGTCAGTGCTGCCCTAAATTTGGAGGTGGCTCTTTCTTATTGATTTTCAGTTTTCCCAAGGTATATTCCCTAGACTGGAAGTGGCCTTGGCTCTGTAGCTCTGTTGTTTACTTGTTTTAGGGAACACAATGCACTCCTCCAGTGAGGCAGTTGGCAATTTACATCCCACCCATCAGAATAACAAGGCTCCCAGTTCTCCAGGGCCTGTCTTGCCTTTCTGGTTTTTACACATTTTGTGGATTTCCCTTTTGACCGGTGGGAAATGATACTTCTTTGTAGTGCAGATTTGCATTGCCCGCTTGTTTGCTTGGCCAATAAGGGTGTATGCGTTTTCTCCTGAATATATTCAGGAGAAAACTCATACGCCATTTTTGTCCAAGTGCACCATTGTCCAAGTTGTGCCCCTCTTCCTGTGCTTTACAGGCGATTCCAAGGTACCTCTTGAAATCTGTTTCCTGCTATTTTGCCTCGCTTTCAAGTCCGCCTCGTTGACTTCCCTCAACAGATTTTTGGACGATAGTTGTCCTTTATCACTCTGCCAGTTTGTGAATTGCTGTGCCCCTGAGCTCCATTTCTCAACTCGTTTTTTGGGAGCTGAACGCAAGTCCAAAATTTTGGATCATGTCCTATACTGGTTCCCGGTGGGTGGCTGAGACTTTGGTTAATTCTTCTTCCTGCCGGGAAATTAGAGTGACATGTGCCCGTCCAAATGCCTAACAGCTACTCTCTCATGGGTTCTCCCTCGTCCCTTCCATCCTCTGCCAAATTGGGAACCTGTGCAAACCAGGAAGTTAAAGGGCCTGCCTCTCCAAGTTGGGAGATTGATAGTAAGGCATTTGGAAAGTCAAACTGGAGCACGAGGAGAGGGACTATTCGTTGAGTTTTAGAAATCTTTCGTATTCACAGTGTGTCCATTCTCTAGGTTTCCTGTACATGTTATAGCTGTAGTAATATTCCCTTGAACCTGGAGAGTTGGGACCCATGGAATGGGGGCCATGCATTATTGCTTGAAAGGGTCTGCATTTGCTCACCCAATCTCACCAATCCTCTCAGTCCCAAGTGTCCAGCCTTATGCCACATCCAGCTCTCATTATACATAGAGTCTTTGCAGGTTTCCTCAGACACACTGAAGGAATTGTAAAGAATTTCCCTGTTTTTTGGGTTTGCTTTTGAAATTCCTTTTTAGAGTGGGTTTGAGCTGATTCTCGCTGTCATGTTTATGCCACTCTAGACACACTTGATTCCCTTATGGAGACATATCAATACATAGGTTTTAAGATTCTTACTAGTCAGATATATTCCTCTGTGGGAAATATGGAGTTTTGATTCTCTTTCACTGAGGAAGGTGTAGGTCTTGTCTATTCCAAAGTTGGTTTTGGAAACGGTCCCTGTGCTTATATCAAACTCTGGTTTTATGCATCACCCCACCTCTCCTTCCCCTTTATGCAGGCATAAGAGTGTTTTCTAAATGTGAGACTCTGTTCTCTTTCCTAACTCAGTTCACGTGTAGCCATGTTTACAGGATCTTCATAAGTGATATCTTATGATAAGTTTCTTTTTCTGTGTGACTTATTTCACTTAGAATCTTCGTACCTGAATCCACTCACTTTGCTGCTACTGGTCTTATGACATTGATTTCATGGCTGAGGGATATTCCATCGTACGTAAGTACCACAATGTTTTGAACCATTTTTATATTTCCTGGGATATTTAAGGTGTACCCAAGTTGAGGTTCTTGTAGTCAGTGCAGCCCTAAATTTGGAGGTGGCTCTTTCTTATTGATTTTCAGTTTTCCCAATGTATATTCCCTAGACTGGAAGTGGCCATGGCTCTGTAGCTCTGTTGTTTACTTGTTTTAGGGAACACAATGCACTCCTCCAGTGAGGCAGTTGGCAATTTACATCCCACCCATCAGCATAACAAGGCTCCCAGTTCTCCAGGGCCTGTCTTGCCTTTCTGGTTTTTACACATTTTGTGGATTTCCCTTTTGACCGGTGGGAAATGATACTTCTTTGTAGTGCAGATTTGCATTGCCCGCTTGTTTGCTTGGCCAATAAGGGTGTATGCGTTTTCTCCTGAATATATTCAGGAGAAAACGCATACGCCCTTTTTGTCCAAGTGCACCATTGTCCAAGTTGTGCCCCTCTTCCTGTGCTTTACAGGCGATTCCAAGGTACCTCTTGAAATCTGTTTCCTGCTATTTTGCCTCGCTTTCAAGTCCGCCTCGTTGACTTCCCTCAACAGATTTTTGGACGATAGTTGTCCTTTATCACTCTGCCAGTTTGTGAATTGCTGTGCCCCTGAGCTCCATTTCTCAACTCGTTTTTTGTGAGCTGAACGCAAGTCCAAAATTTTGGATCATGTCCTATACTGGTTCCCGGTGGGTGGCTGAGACTTTGGTTAATTCTTCTTCCTGCCGGGAAATTAGAGTGACATGTGCCCGTCCAAATGCCTAACAGCTACTCTCTCATGGGCTCTCCCTCGTCCCTGCCATCCTCTGCCAAATTGGGAACCTGTGCAAACCAGGAAGTTAAAGGGCCTGCCTCTCCAAGTTGGGAGATTGATAGTAAGGCATTTGGAAAGTCAAACTGGAGCACCAGGAGAGGGACTATTCGTTGAGTTTTAGAAACCTTTCGTATTCACAGTGTGTCCATTCTCTAGGTTTCCTGTACATGTTATAGCTGTAGTAATATTCCCTTGAACCTGGAGAGTTGGGACCCATGGAATGGGGGCCATGCATTATTGCTTGAAAGGGTCTGCATTTGCTCACCCAATCTCACCAATCCTCTCAGTCCCAAGTGTCCAGCCTTATGCCACATCCAGCTCTCATTATACATAGGGTCTTTCCAGGTTTCCTCAGACACACTGAAGGAATTGTAAAGAATTTTCCTGTTTTTTGGGTTTGCTTTTGAAATTCCTTTTTAGAGTGGGTTTGAGCTGATTCTCGCTGTCATGTTTATGCCACTCTAGACACACTTGATTCCCTTATGGAGACATATCAATACATAGGTTTTAAGATTCTTACTAGTCAGATATATTCCTTTGTGGGAAATATGGGGTTTTGAGTCTCTTTCACTGAGGAAGGTGTAGGTCTTGTCTATTCCAAAGTTGGTTTTTGGAACGGTCCCTGTGCTTATATCAAACTGTGGTTTTATGCATCACCGCACCACTCCATCCCCTTTATGCAGGCATAAGAGTGTTTTCTAAATGTGAGACTCTGTTCTCTTTCCTAACTCAGTTCACGTGTAGCCATGTTTACAGGATCTTCATAAGTGATATCTTATGATAAGTTTCTTTTTCTGTGTGACTTATTTCACTTAGGATCATCGTACCTGAATCCACTCACTTTGCTGCTACTGGTCTTATGACATTGATTTCATCGCTGATGGATATTCCATCGTACGTAAGTACCACAATGTTTTGAACCATTTTTATATTTCCTGGGATATTTAAGGTGTACCCAAGTTGAGGTTCTTGTAGTCAGTGCAGCCCTAAATTTGGAGGTGGCTCTTTCTTATTGATTTTCAGTTTTCCCAAGGTATATTCCCTAGACTGGAAGTGGCCTTGGCTCTGTCGCTCTGTTGTTTACTTGTTTTAGGGAACACAATGCACTCCTCCAGTGAGGCAGTTGGCAATTTACATCCCGCCCATCAGCATAACAAGGCTCCCTGTTCTCCAGGGCCTGTCTTACCTTTCTTGTTTTTACACATTTTGTGGATGTCCCTTTTGACCGGTGGGAAGTGATACTTCTTTGTAGTGCAGATTTGCGTTGCCTGCTTGCTTGCTTGGCCAAAAAGGGCGTATGCGTTTTCTCCTGAATATATTCAGGACAAAACACATACGCCCTTTTTGGCCAAGTGCATCATTGTCCAAGTTGTGACCCTCTTCCTGTGCATTACAGGCGATTCCAAGGTACCTCTTGAAATCTGTTTCCTGCTATTTTGCCTCGCTTTCAAGTCCGCCTCGTTGACGTCCCTCAACAGATTTTTGGACGATAGTTGTCCTTTATCACTCTGCCAGTTTGTGAATTGCTGTGCCCCTGAGCTCCATTTCTCAACTCGTTTTTTGTGAGCTGAACGCCAGTCAAAAATTTTGGATCATGTCCTATACTGGTTCCCGGTGGGTGGCTGAGACTTTGGTTAATTCTTCTTCCTGCCGGGAAATTAGAGTGACATGTGCCCGTCCAAATGCCTAACAGCTACTCTCTCATGGGTTCTCCCTCGTCCCTTCCATCCTCTGCCAAATTGGGAACCTGTGCAAACCAGGAGGTTAAAGGGCCTGTCTCTCCAAGTTGATAGATTGATAGTAAGGGAGTTGGAAAGTCAAACTGGAGCACCAGGAGAGGGACTATTCGTTGAGTTTTAGAAACCTTTCGTATTCACAGTGTGTACATTCTCTAGGTTTCCTGTACATGTTATAGCTGTAGTAATATTCCCTTGAACCTGGAGAGTTGGGACCCATGGAATGGGGGCCATGCATTATTGCTTGAAAGGGTCTGCATTTGCTCACCCAATCTCACCAATCCTCTCTGTCCCAAGTGTCCAGCCTTATGCCACATCCAGCTGTCATTGTAGATAGGGTCTTTCCAGGTTTCCTCAGACACCCTGAAGGAATTGTAAAGAATTTCCCTGTTTTTTGGTTTTGCTTTGGAAATTCCTTTTTATAGTGGGTTTGAGCTGATTCTCGCTGCCATGTTAATGCACTCTAGACACACTTGATTCCCTTATGGAGACATATCAATACATAGGTTTTAAGATTCTTTCTAGTCAGATATATATCACTGTGGGAAATATGGGGTTTTGAGTCTCTTTCACTGAGGAAGGTGTAGATCTTGTCTATTCCAAAGTTGGTTTTTGAAACGGTCCCTGTGCTTATATCAAACTCTGGTTTTATGCATCACCACACCTCTCCTTCCCCTTTATGCAGGCATAAGAGTGTTTTCTAAATGTGAGACTCTGTTCTCTTTCCTAACTCAGTTCACGTGTAGCCATGTTTACAGGATCTTCATAAGTGATATCTTATGATAAGTTTCTTTTTCTGTGTGACTTATTTCACTTAGAATCATCGTACCTGAATCCACTCACTTTGCTGCTACTGGTCTTATGACATTGATTTCATCGCTGAGGGATATTCCATCGTACGTAAGTACCACAATGTTTTGAACCATTTTTATATTTCCTGGGATATTTAAGGTGTACCCAAGTTGAGGTTCTTGTAGTCAGTGCAGCCCTAAATTTGGAGGTGGGTCTTTCTTATTGATTTTCAGTTTTCCCAAGGTATATTCCCTTGACTGGAAGTGGACTTGACTCTGTAGCTCTGTTGTTTACTTGTTTTAGGGAACACAATGCACTCCTCCAGTGAGGCAGTTGGCAATTTACATCCCGCCTATCAGCATAACAAGGCTCCCAGTTCTCCAGGGCCTGTCTTGCCTTTCTGGTTTTTACACATTTTGTGGATGTCCCTTTTGACCGGTGGGAAATGATACTTCTTTGTAGTGCAGATTTGCATTGCCCACTTGCTTGCTTGGCCAAAAAGGGCGTATGCGTTTTCTCCTGAATATATTCAGGAGAAAACGCATATGCCCTTTATGGCCAAGTGCACCATTGTCCAAGTTGTGCCCCTCTTCCTGTGCTTTACAGGCAATTCCAACGTACCTCTTGAAATCTGTTTCCTGCTATTTTGCCTCGCTTTCAAGTCTGCGTCGTTGATGTCCCTCAACAGATTTTTGGAAGATAGCTGTCGTTTATCACTCTGCAAGTCTGTTAAATGCTGTGCCCCTGAGCTCCATTTCTCAACTCGTTTTTTGTGAGCTGAACGCAAGTCCAAAATTTTGGATCATGTCCTATACTGGTTCCCGGTGGGTGGCTGAGACTTTGGTTAATTCTTCTTCCTGCCGGGAAATTAGAGTGACATGTGCCCGTCCAAATGCCTAACAGCTACTCTCTCATGGGTTCTCCCTCGTCCCTTCCATCCTCTGCCAAATTGGGAACCTGTGCAAACCAGGAGGTTAAAGGGCCTGTCTCTCCAAGTTGGGAGATTGATAGTAAGGCAGTTGGAAAGTCAAACTGGAGCACCAGGAGAGGGACTATTTGTTGAGTTTTAGAAACCTTTCGTATTCACATTGTGTCCATTCTCTAGGTTTCCTGTACATGTTATAGCTGTAGTAATATTCCCTTCAACCTGGAGAGTTGGGACCCATGGAATGTGGGCCATGAATTATTGCTTGAAAGGGTCTGCATTTGCTCACCCAATCTCACCAATCCTCTCAGTCCCAAGTGTCCAGCCTTATGCCACATCCTGCTGTCATTGTAGATAGGGTCTTTCCAGGTTTCCTCCGACACCCTGAAGGAATTTTAAGGATTTCCCTGTTTTTTGGTTTTGCTTTTGAAATTCCTTTTTATAGTGGGTTTGAGCTGATTCTCGCTGCCATGTTTATGCCACTCTAGACACACTTGATTCCCTTATGGAGTCATATCAATACATAGGTTTTAAGATTCTTACTAGTCAGATATATTCCTCTGCGGGAAATATGGGGTTTTGAGTCTCTTTCACTGAGGAAGGTGTAGGTCTTGTCTATTCCAAAGTTGGTTTTTGGAACGGTCCCTGTGCTTATATCAAACTCTGGTTTTATGCATCACCCCACCTCTCCATCCCCTTAATGCAGGCATAAGAGTGTTTTCTAAATGTGAGACCATGTTCTCTTTCCTAACTCAGTTCACATGTAGCCATGTTTACAGGATCTTCATAAGTGATATCTTATGATAAGTTTCTTTTTCTGTGTGACTTATTTCACTTAGAATCTTCGTACCTGAATCCACTCACTTTGCTGCTACTGGTCTTATGACATTGATTTCATGGCTGAGGGATATTCCATCGTACGTAAGTACCACAATGTTTTGAACCATTTTTATATTTCCTGGGATATTTAAGGTGTACCCAAGTTGAGGTTCTTGTAGTCAGTGCAGCCCTAAATTTGGAGGTGGCTCTTTCTTATTGATTTTCAGTTTTCCCAAGGTATATTCCCTAGACTGGAAGTGGCCTTGGCTCTGTAGCTCTGTTGTTTACTTGTTTTAGGGAACACAATGCACTCCTCCAGTGAGGCAGTTGGCAATTTACATCACACCCATCAGCATAACAAGGCTCCCAGTTCTCCAGGGCCTGTCTTGCCTTTCTGGTTTTTACACATTTTGTGGATTTCCCTTTTGACCGGTGGGAAATGATACTTCTTTGTAGTGCAGATTTGCATTGCCCGCTTGTTTGCTTGGCCAATAAGGGTGTATGCGTTTTCTCCTGAATATATTCAGGAGAAAACTCATACGCCATTTTTGTCCAAGTGCACCATTGTCCAAGTTGTGCCCCTCTTCCTGTGCTTTACAGGCGATTCCAAGGTACCTCTTGAAATCTGTTTCCTGCTATTTTGCCTCGCTTTCAAGTCCGCCTCGTTGACTTCCCTCAACAGATTTTTGGACGATAGTTGTCCTTTATCACTCTGCCAGTTTGTGAATTGCTGTGCCCCTGAGCTCCATTTCTCAACTCGTTTTTTGGAGCTGAACGCAAGTCCAAAATTTTGGATCATGTCCTATACTGGTTCCCGGTGGGTGGCTGAGACTTTGGTTAATTCTTCTTCCTGCCGGGAAATTAGAGTGACATGTGCCCGTCCAAATGCCTAACAGCTACTCTCTCATGGGTTCTCCCTCGTCCCTTCCATCCTCTGCCAAATTGGGAACCTGTGCAAACCAGGAAGTTAAAGGGCCTGCCTCTCCAAGTTGGGAGATTGATAGTAAGGCAGTTGGAAAGTCAAACTGGAGCACCAGGAGAGGGACTATTCGTTGAGTTTTAGAAACCTTTCGTATTCACAGTGTGTACATTCTCTAGGTTTCCTGTACATGTTATAGCTGTAGTAATATTCCCTTGAACCTGGAGAGTTGGGACCCATGGAATGGGGGCCATGCATTATTGCTTGAAAGGGTCTGCATTTGCTCACCCAATCTCACCAATCCTCTCAGTCCCAAGTGTCCAGCCTTATGCCACATCCAGCTCTCATTATACATAGGGTCTTTCCAGGTTTCCTCAGACACACTGAAGGAATTGTAAAGAATTTCCCTGTTTTTTGGGTTTGCTTTTGAAATTCCTTTTTAGAGTGGGTTTGAGCTGATTCTCGCTGTCATGATTATGCCACTCTAGACACACTTGATTCCCTTATGGAGACATATCAATACATAGGTTTTAAGATTCTTACTAGTCAGATATATTCCTCTGTGGGAAATATGGAGTTTTGATTCTCTTTCACTGAGGAAGGTGTAGGTCTTGTCTATTCCAAAGTTGGTTTTGGAAACGGTCCCTGTGCTTATATCAAACTCTGGTTTTATGCATCACCCCACCTCTCCTTCCCCTTTATGCAGGCATAAGAGTGTTTTCTAAATGTGAGACTCTGTTCTCTTTCCTAACTCAGTTCACGTGTAGCCATGTTTACAGGATCTTCATAAGTGATATCTTATGATAAGTTTCTTTTTCTGTGTGACTTATTTCACTTAGAATCTTCGTACCTGAATCCACTCACTTTGCTGCTACTGGTCTTATGACATTGATTTCATGGCTGAGGGATATTCCATCGTACGTAAGTACCACAATGTTTTGAACCATTTTTATATTTCCTGGGATATTTAAGGTGTACCCAAGTTGAGGTTCTTGTAGTCAGTGCAGCCCTAAATTTGGAGGTGGCTCTTTCTTATTGATTTTCAGTTTTCCCAAGGTATATTCCCTAGACTGGAAGTGGCCTTGGCTCTGTAGCTCTGTTGTTTACTTGTTTTAGGGAACACAATGCACTCCTCCAGTGAGGCAGTTGGCAATTTACATCCCACCCATCAGCATAACAAGGCTCCCAGTTCTCCAGGGCCTGTCTTGCCTTTCTGGTTTTTACACATTTTGTGGATTTCCCTTTTGACCGGTGGGAAATGATACTTCTTTGTAGTGCAGATTTGCATTGCCCGCTTGTTTGCTTGGCCAATAAGGGTGTATGCGTTTTCTCCTGAATATATTCAGGAGAAAACGCATACGCCCTTTTTGTCCAAGTGCACCATTGTCCAAGTTGTGCCCCTCTTCCTGTGCTTTACAGGCGATTCCAAGGTACCTCTTGAAATCTGTTTCCTGCTATTTTGCCTCGCTTTCAAGTCCGCCTCGTTGACTTCCCTCAACAGATTTTTGGACGATAGTTGTCCTTTATCACTCTGCCAGTTTGTGAATTGCTGTGCCCCTGAGCTCCATTTCTCAACTCGTTTTTTGTGAGCTGAACGCAAGTCCAAAATTTTGGATCATGTCCTATACTGGTTCCCGGTGGGTGGCTGAGACTTTGGTTAATTCTTCTTCCTGCCGGGAAATTAGAGTGACATGTGCCCGTCCAAATGCCTAACAGCTACTCTCTCATGGGTTCTCCCTCGTCCCTTCCATCCTCTGCCAAATTGGGAACCTGTGCAAACCAGGAAGTTAAAGGGCCTGCCTCTCCAAGTTGGGAGATTGATAGTAAGGCATTTGGAAAGTCAAACTGGAGCACCAGGAGAGGGACTATTCGTTGAGTTTTAGAAACCTTTCGTATTCACAGTGTGTACATTCTCTAGGTTTCCTGTACATGTTATAGCTGTAGTAATATTCCCTTGAACCTGGAGAGTTGGGACCCATGGAATGGGGGCCATGCATTATTGCTTGAAAGGGTCTGCATTTGCTCACCCAATCTCACCAATCCTCTCAGTCCCAAGTGTCCAGCCTTATGCCACATCCAGCTCTCATTATACATAGGGTCTTTCCAGGTTTCCTCAGACACACTGAAGGAATTGTAAAGAATTTCCCTGTTTTTTGGGTTTGCTTTTGAAATTCCTTTTTAGAGTGGGTTTGATCTGATTCTCGCTGTCATGTTTATGCCACTCTAGACACACTTGATTCCCTTATGGAGACATATCAATACATAGGTTTTAAGATTCTTACTAGTCAGATATATTCCTCTGTGGGAAATATGGAGTTTTGATTCTCTTTCACTGAGGAAGGTGTAGGTCTTGTCTATTCCAAAGTTGGTTTTGGAAACGGTCCCTGTGATTATATCAAACTCTGGTTTTATGCATCACCCCACCTCTCCTTCCCCTTTATGCAGGCATAAGAGTGTTTTCTAAATGTGAGACTCTGTTCTCTTTCCTAACTCAGTTCACGTGTAGCCATGTTTACAGGATCTTCATAAGTGATATCTTATGATAAGTTTCTTTTTCTGTGTGACTTATTTCACTTAGAATCATCGTACCTGAATCCACTCACTTTGCTGCTACTGGTCTTATGACATTGATTTCATGGCTGAGGGATATACCATCGTACGTAAGTACCACAATGTTTTGAACCATTTTTATATTTCCTGGGATATTTAAGGTGTACCCAAGTTGAGGTTCTTGTAGTCAGTGCAGCCCTAAATTTGGAGGTGGCTCTTTCTTATTGATTTTCAGTTTTCCCAAGGTATATTCCCTAGACTGGAAGTGGCCTTGGCTCTGTAGCTCTGTTGTTTACTTGTTTTAGGGAACACAATGCACTCCTCCAGTGAGGCAGTTGGCAATTTACATCCCGCCCATCAGCATAACAAGGCTCCCAGTTCTCCAGGGCCTGTCTTGCCTTTCTGGTTTTTACACATTTTGTGGATGTCCCTTTTGACCGGTGGGAAATGATACTTCTTTGTAGTGCAGATTTGCATTGCCCGCTTGCTTGCTTGGCCAAAAAGGGCGTATGCGTTTTCTCCTGAATATATTCAGGAGAAAACGCATACGCCCTTTTTGGCCAAGTGCACCATTGTCCAAGTTGTGCCCCTCTTCCTGTGCTTTACAGGCGATTCAAAGGTACCTCTTGAAATCTGTTTCCTGCTATTTTGCCTCGCTTTCAAGTCCGCCTCCTTGACTTACCTCAACAGATTTTTGGACGATAGTTGTCCTTTATCACTCTGCCAGTTTGTGAATTGCTGTGCCCCTGAGCTCCATTTCTCAACTCGTTTTTTGTGAGCTGAACGCAAGTCCAAAATTTTTGATCATGTCCTATATTGCTTCCCGGTGGGTGGCTGAGACTTTGGTTAATTCTTCTTCCTGCCGGGAAATTAGAGTGACATGTGCCCGTCCAAATGCCTAACAGCTACTCTCTCATGGGTTCTCCCTCGTCCCTTCCATCCTCTGCCAAATTGGGAACCTGTGCAAACCAGGAGGTTAAAGGGCCTGTCTCTCCAAGTTGGGAGATTGATAGTAAGGCATTTGGAAAGTCACACTGGAACACCAGGAGAGGGACTATTCGTTGAGTTTTAGAAACCTTTCGTATTCACAGTGTGTACATTCTCTATGTTTCCTGTACATGTTATAGCTGTAGTAATATTCCCTTGAACCTGGAGAGTTGGGACCCATGGAATGGGGGCCATGCATTATTGCTTGAAAGGGTCTGCATTTGCTCACCCAATCTCACCAATCCTCTCAGTCCCAAGTGTCCAGCCTTATGCCACATCCAGCTGTCATTATACATAGGGTCTTTCCAGGTTTCCTCAGACACCCTGAAGGAATTGTAAAGAATTTCCCTGTTTTTTGGTTTTGCTTTTGAAATTCCTTTTTAGAGTGGGTTTGAGCTGATTCTCGCTGCCATGTTTATGCCACTCTAGACACACTTGATTCCCTTATGGAGACATATCAATACATAGGTTTTAAGATTCTTACTAGTCAGATATATTCCTCTGTGGGAAATATGGGGTTTTGAGTCTCTTTCACTGAGGAAGGTGTAGGTCTTGTCTATTCCAAAGTTGGTTTTTGAAACGGTCCCTGTGCTTATATCAAACTCTGGTTTTATGCATCACCACACCTCTCCTTCCCCTTTATGCAGGCATAAAAGTGTTTTCTAAATGTGAGACTCTGTTCTCTTTCCTAACTCTGTTCACGTGTAGCCATGTTTACAGGATCTTCATAAGTGATATCTTATGATAAGTTTCTTTTTCTGTGTGACTTATTTCACTTAGAATCATCGTACCTGAATCCACTCACTTTGCTGCTACTGGTCTTATGACATTGATTTCATCGCTGAGGGATATTCCATCGTACGTAAGTACCACAATGTTTTGAACCATTTTTATATTTCCTGGGATATTTAAGGTGTACCCAAGTTGAGGTTCTTGTAGTCAGTGCAGCCCTAAATTTGGAGGTGGCTCTTTCTTATTGATTTTCAGTTTTCCCAAGGTATATTCCCTTGACTGGAAGTGGACTTGACTCTGTAGCTCTGTTGTTTACTTGTTTTAGGGAACACAATGCACTCCTCCAGTGAGGCAGTTGGCAATTTACATCCCGCCTATCAGCATAACAAGGCTCCCAGTTCTCCAGGGCCTTTCCTGCCTTTCTGGTTTTTACACATTTTGTGGATGTCCCTTTTGACCGGTGGGAAATGATACTTCTTTGTAGTGCAGATTTGCATTGCCCGCTTGCTTGCTTGGCCAAAAAGGGCGTATGCGTTTTCTCCTGAATATATTCAGGAGAAAACGCATATGCCCTTTTTGGCCAAGTGCACCATTGTCCAAGTTGTGCCCCTCTTCCTGTGCTTTACAGGCAATTCCAACGTACCTCTTGAAATCTGTTTCCTGCTATTTTGCCTTGCTTTCAAGTCTGCGTCGTTGACGTCCCTCAACAGATTTTTGGAAGATAGCTGTCGTTTATCACTCTGCAAGTCTGTTAAATGCTGTGCCCCTGAGCTCCATTTCTCAACTCGTTTTTTGTGAGCTGAACGCAAGTCCAAAATTTTTGATCATGTCCTATACTGGTTCCCGGTGGGTGGCTGAGACTTTGTTTAATTCTTCTTCCTGCCGGGAAATTAGAGTGACATGTGCCCGTCCAAATGCCTAACAGCTACTCTCTCATGGGTTCTCCCTCGTCCCTTCCATCCTCTGCCAAATTGGGAACCTGTGCAAACCAGGAAGTTAAAGGGCCTGCCTCTCCAAGTTGGGAGATTGATAGTAAGGCATTTGGAAAGTCAAACTGGAGCACCAGGAGAGGGACTATTCGTTGAGTTTTAGAAACCTTTCGTATTCACAGTGTGTACATTCTCTAGGTTTCCTGTACATGTTATAGCTGTAGTAATATTCCCTTGAACCTGGAGAGTTGGGACCCATGGAATGGGGGCCATGCATTATTGCTTGAAAGGGTCTGCATTTGCTCACCCAATCTCACCAATCCTCTCAGTCCCAAGTGTCCAGCCTTATGCCACATCCAGCTCTCATTATACATAGGGTCTTTCCAGGTTTCCTCAGACACACTGAAGGAATTGTAAAGAATTTCCCTGTTTTTTGGGTTTGCTTTTGAAATTCCTTTTTAGAGTGGGTTTGAGCTGATTCTCGCTGTCATGTTTATGCCACTCTAGACACACTTGATTCCCTTATGGAGACATATCAATACATAGGTTTTAAGATTCTTACTAGTCAGATATATTCCTCTGTGGGAAATATGGAGTTTTGATTCTCTTTCACTGAGGAAGGTGTAGGTCTTGTCTATTCCAAAGTTGGTTTTTGAAACGGTCCCTGTGCTTATATCAAACTCTGGTTTTATGCATCACCCCACCTCTCCTTCCCCTTTATGCAGGCATAAGAGTGTTTTCTAAATGTGAGACTCTGTTCTCTTTCCTAACTCAGTTCACGTGTAGCCATGTTTACAGGATCTTCATAAGTGATATCTTATGATAAGTTTCTTTTTCTGTGTGACTTATTTCACTTAGAATCTTCGTACCTGAATCCACTCACTTTGCTGCTACTGGTCTTATGACATTGATTTCATGGCTGAGGGATATTCCATCGTACGTAAGTACCACAATGTTTTGAACCATTTTTATATTTCCTGGGATATTTAAGGTGTACCCAAGTTGAGGTTCTTGTAGTCAGTGCAGCCCTAAATTTGGAGGTGGCTCTTTCTTATTGATTTTCAGTTTTCCCAAGGTATATTCCCTAGACTGGAAGTGGCCTTGGCTCTGTAGCTCTGTTGTTTACTTGTTTTAGGGAACACAATGCACTCCTCCAGTGAGGCAGTTGGCAATTTACATCCCACCCATCAGCATAACAAGGCTCCCAGTTCTCCAGGGCCTGTCTTGCCTTTCTGGTTTTTACACATTTTGTGGATTTCCCTTCTGACCGGTGGGAAATGATACTTCTTTGTAGTGCAGATTTGCATTGCCCGCTTGTTTGCTTGGCCAATAAGGGTGTATGCGTTTTCTCCTGAATATATTCAGGAGAAAACGCATACGCCCTTTTTGTCCAAGTGCACCATTGTCCAAGTTGTGCCCCTCTTCCTGTGCTTTACAGGTGATTCCAAGGTACCTCTTGAAATCTGTTTCCTGCTATTTTGCCTCGCTTTCAAGTCCGCCTCGTTGACTTCCCTCAACAGATTTTTGGACGATAGTTGTCCTTTATCACTCTGCCAGTTTGTGAATTGCTGTGCCCCTGAGCTCCATTTCTCAACTCGTTTTTTGTGAGCTGAACGCAAGTCCAAAATTTTGGATCATGTCCTATACTGGTTCCCGGTGGGTGGCTGAGACTTTGGTTAATTCTTCTTCCTGCCGGGAAATTAGAGTGACATGTGCCCGTCCAAATGCCTAACAGCTACTCTCTCATGGGTTCTCCCTCGTCCCTTCCATCCTCTGCCAAATTGGGAACCTGTGCAAACCAGGAGGTTAAAGGGCCTGTCTCTCCAAGTTGGGAGATTGATAGTAAGGCATTTGGAAAGTCAAACTGGAACACCAGGAGAGGGACTATTCGTTGAGTTTTAGAAACCTTTCGTATTCACAGTGTGTACATTCTCTAGGTTTCCTGTACATGTTATAGCTGTAGTAATATTCCCTTGAACCTGGAGAGTTGGGACCCACGGAATGGGGGCCATGCATTATTGCTTGAAAGGGTCTGCATTTGCTCACCCAATCTCACCAATCCTCTCAGTCCCAAGTGTCCAGCCTTATGCCACTTCCAGCTCTCATTATACATAGGGTCTTTCCAGGTTTCCTCAGACACACTGAAGGAATTGTAAAGAATTTCCCTGTTTTTTGGGTTTGCTTTTGAAATTCCTTTTTAGAGTGGGTTTGAGCTGATTCTCGCTGTCATGTTTATGCCACTCTAGACACACTTGATTCCCTTATGGAGACATATCAATACATAGGTTTTAAGATTCTTACTAGTCAGATATATTCCTCTGTGGGAAATATGGAGTTTTGATTCTCTTTCACTGAGGAAGGTGTAGGTCTTGTCTATTCCAAAGTTGGTTTTGGAAACGGTCCCTGTGATTATATCAAACTCTGGTTTTATGCATCACCCCACCTCTCCTTCCCCTTTATGCAGGCATAAGAGTGTTTTCTAAATGTGAGACTCTGTTCTCTTTCCTAACTCAGTTCACGTGTAGCCATGTTTACAGGATCTTCATAAGTGATATCTTATGATAAGTTTCTTTTTCTGTGTGACTTATTTCACTTAGAATCATCGTACCTGAATCCACTCACTTTGCTGCTACTGGTCTTATGACATTGATTTCATGGCTGAGGGATATACCATCGTACGTAAGTACCACAATGTTTTGAACCATTTTTATATTTCCTGGGATATTTAAGGTGTACCCAAGTTGAGGTTCTTGTAGTCAGTGCAGCCCTAAATTTGGAGGTGGCTCTTTCTTATTGATTTTCAGTTTTCCCAAGGTATATTCCCTAGACTGGAAGTGGCCTTGGCTCTGTAGCTCTGTTGTTTACTTGTTTTAGGGAACACAATGCACTCCTCCAGTGAGGCAGTTGGCAATTTACATCCCGCCCATCAGCATAACAAGGCTCCCAGTTCTCCAGGGCCTGTCTTGCCTTTCTGGTTTTTACACATTTTGTGGATGTCCCTTTTGACCGGTGGGAAATGATACTTCTTTGTAGTGCAGATTTGCATTGCCCGCTTGCTTTTTGGCCAAAAAGGGCGTATGTGTTTTCTCCTGAATATATTCAGGAGAAAACGCATACGCCCTTTTTGTCCAAGTGCACCATTGTCCAAGTTGTGCCCCTCTTCCTGTGCTTTACAGGCGATTCAAAGGTACCTCTTAAAATCTGTTTCCTGCTATTTTGCCTCGCTTTCAAGTCCGCCTCCTTGACTTCCCTCAACAGATTTTTGGACGATAGTTGTCCTTTATCACTCTGCCAGTTTGTGAATTGCTGTGCCCCTGAGCTCCATTTCTCAACTCGTTTTTTGTGAGCTGAACGCAAGTCCAAAATTTTTGATCATGTCCTATATTGGTTCCCGGTGGGTGGCTGAGACTTTGGTTAATTCTTCTTCCTGCCGGGAAATTAGAGTGACATGTGCCCGTCCAAATGCCTAACAGCTACTCTCTCATGGGTTCTCCCTCGTCCCTTCCATCCTCTGCCAAATTGGGAACCTGTGCAAACCAGGAGGTTAAAGGGCCTGTCTCTCCAAGTTGGGAGATTGATAGTAAGGCATTTGGAAAGTCAAACTGGAACACCAGGAGAGGGACTATTCGTTGAGTTTTAGAAACCTTTCGTATTCACAGTGTGTACATTCTCTATGTTTCCTGTACATGTTATAGCTGTAGTAATATTCCCTTGAACCTGGAGAGTTGGGACCCATGGAATGGGGGCCATGCATTATTGCTTGAAAGGGTCTGCATTTGCTCACCCAATCTCACCAATCCTCTCAGTCTCAAGTGTCCAGCCTTATGCCACATCCAGCTGTCATTATACATAGGGTCTTTCCAGGTTTCCTCAGACACCCTGAAGGAATTGTAAAGAATTTCCCTGTTTTTTGGTTTTGCTTTTGAAATTCCTTTTTAGAGTGGGTTTGAGCTGATTCTCGCTGCCATGTTTATGCCACTCTAGACACACTTGATTCCCTTATGGAGACATATCAATACATAGGTTTTAAGATTCTTACTAGTCAGATATATTCCTCTGTGGGAAATATGGGGTTTTGAGTCTCTTTCACTGAGGAAGGTGTAGGTCTTGTCTATTCCAAAGTTGGTTTTTGAAACGGTCCCTGTGCTTATATCAAACTCTGGTTTTATGCATCACCACACCTCTCCTTCCCCTTTATGCAGGCATAAAAGTGTTTTCTAAATGTGAGACTCTGTTCTCTTTCCTAACTCAGTTCACGTGTAGCCATGTTTACAGGATCTTCATAAGTGATATCTTATGATAAGTTTCTTTTTCTGTGTGACTTATTTCACTTAGAATCATCGTACCTGAATCCACTCACTTTGCTGCTACTGGTCTTATGACATTGATTTCATCGCTGAGGGATATTCCATCGTACGTAAGTACCACAATGTTTTGAACCATTTTTATATTTCCTGGGATATTTAAGGTGTACCCAAGTTGAGGTTCTTGTAGTCAGTGCAGCCCTAAATTTGGAGGTGGCTCTTTCTTATTGATTTTCAGTTTTCCCAAGGTATATTCCCTTGACTGGAAGTGGACTTGACTCTGTAGCTCTGTTGTTTACTTGTTTTAGGGAACACAATGCACTCCTCCAGTGAGGCAGTTGGCAATTTACATCCCGCCTATCAGCATAACAAGGCTCCCAGTTCTCCAGGGCCTGTCTTGCCTTTCTGGTTTTTACACATTTTGTGGATGTCCCTTTTGACCGGTGGGAAATGATACTTCTTTGTAGTGCAGATTTGCATTGCCCGCTTGCTTGCTTGGCCAAAAAGGGCGTATGCGTTTTCTCCTGAATATATTCAGGAGAAAACGCATATGCCCTTTTTGGCCAAGTGCACCATTGTCCAAGTTGTGCCCCTCTTCCTGTGCTTTACAGGCAATTCCAACGTACCTCTTGAAATCTGTTTCCTGCTATTTTGCCTTGCTTTCAAGTCTGCGTCGTTGACGTCCCTCAACAGATTTTTGGAAGATAGCTGTCGTTTATCACTCTGCAAGTCTGTTAAATGCTGTGCCCCTGAGCTCCATTTCTCAACTCGTTTTTTGTGAGCTGAACGCAAGTCCAAAATTTTTGATCATGTCCTATACTGGTTCCCGGTGGGTGGCTGAGACTTTGGTTAATTCTTCTTCCTGCCGGGAAATTAGAGTGACATGTGCCCGTCCAAATGCCTAACAGCTACTCTCTCATGGGTTCTCCCTCGTCCCTTCCATCCTCTGCCAAATTGGGAACCTGTGCAAACCAGGAGGTTAAAGGGCCTGTCTCTCCAAGTTGGGAGATTGATAGTAAGGCAGTTGGAAAGTCAAACTGGAGCACCAGGAGAGGGACTATTCGTTGAGTTTTAGAAACCTTTCGTATTCACATTGTGTCCATTCTCTAGGTTTCCTGTACATGTTATATCTGTAGTAATATTCCCTTCAACCTGGAGAGTTGGGACCCATGGAATGTGGGCCATGCATTATTGCTTGAAAGGGTCTGCATTTGCTCACCCAATCTCACCAATCCTCTCAGTCCCAAGTGTCCAGCCTTATGCCACATCCTGCTGTCATTGTAGATAGGGTCTTTCCAGGTTTCCTCCGACACCCTGAAGGAATTTTAAGGATTTCCCTGTTCTTTGGTTTTGCTTTTGAAATTCCTTTTTATAGTGGGTTTGAGCTGATTCTCGCTGCCATGTTTATGCCACTCTAGACACACTTGATTCCCTTATGGAGTCATATCAATACATAGGTTTTAAGATTCTTACTAGTCAGATATATTCCTCTGCGGGAAATATGGGGTTTTGAGTCTCTTTCACTGAGGAAGGTGTAGGTCTTGTCTATTCCAAAGTTGGTTTTTGGAACGGTCCCTGTGCTTATATCAAACTCTGGTTTTATGCATCACCCCACCTCTCCATCCCCTTAATTCAGGCATAAGAGTGTTTTCTAAATGTGAGACCATGTTCTCTTTCCTAACTCATTTCACATGTAGCCATGTTTACAGGATCTTCATAAGTGATATCTTATGATAAGTTTCTTTTTCTGTGTGACTTATTTCACTTAGAATCTTCGTACCTGAATCCACTCACTTTGCTGCTACTGGTCTTATGACATTGATTTCATGGCTGAGGGATATTCCATCGTACGTAAGTACCACAATGTTTTGAACCATTTTTATATTTCCTGGGATATTTAAGGTGTACCCAAGTTGAGGTTCTTGTAGTCAGTGCAGCCCTAAATTTGGAGGTGGCTCTTTCTTATTGATTTTCAGTTTTCCCAAGGTATATTCCCTAGACTGGAAGTGGCCTTGGCTATGTAGCTCTGTTGTTTACTTGTTTTAGGGAACACAATGCACTCCTCCAGTGAGGCAGCTGGCAATTTACATCCCACCCATCAGCATAACAAGGCTCCCAGTTCTCCAGGGCCTGTCTTGCCTTTCTGGTTTTTACACATTTTGTGGATGACCCTTTTGACCGGTGGGAAATGATACTTCTTTGTAGTGCAGATTTGCATTGCCCGCTTGTTTGCTTGGCCAATAAGGGTGTATGCGTTTTCTCCTGAATATATTCAGGAGAAAACTCATACGCCATTTTTGTCCAATTGCACCATTGTCCAAGTTGTGCCCCTCTTCCTGTGCTTTACAGGCGATTCCAAGGTACCTCTTGAAATCTGTTTCCTGCTATTTTGCCTCGCTTTCAAGTCCGCCTCGTTGACTTCCCTCAACAGATTTTTGGACGATAGTTGTCCTTTATCACTCTGCCAGTTTGTGAATTGCTGTGCCCCTGAGCTCCATTTCTCAACTCGTTTTTTGTGAGCTGAACGCAAGTCCAAAATTTTGGATTATGTCCTATACTGGTTCCCGGTGGGTGGCTGAGACTTTGGTTAATTCTTCTTCCTGCCGGGAAATTAGAGTGACATGTGCCCGTCCAAATGCCTAACAGCTACTCTCTCATGGGTTCTCCCTCGTCCCTTCCATCCTCTGCCAAATTGGGAACCTGTGCAAACCAGGAAGTTAAAGGGCCTGCCTCTCCAAGTTGGGAGATTGATAGTAAGGCATTTGGAAAGTCAAACTGGAGCACCAGGAGAGGGACTATTCGTTGAGTTTTAGAAACCTTTCGTATTCACAGTGTGTCCATTCTCTAGGTTTCCTGTACATGTTATAGCTGTAGTAATATTCCCTTGAACCTGGAGAGTTGGGACCCATGGAATGGGGGCCATGCATTATTGCTTGAAAGGGTCTGCATTTGCTCACCCAATCTCACCAATCCTCTCAGTCCCAAGTGTCCAGCCTTATGCCACATCCAGCTCTCATTATACATAGGGTCTTTCCAGGTTTCCTCAGACACACTGAAGGAATTGTAAAGAATTTCCCTGTTTTTTGGGTTTGCTTTTGAAATTCCTTTTTAGAGTGGGTTTGAGCTGATTCTCGCTGTCATGTTTATGCCACTCTAGACACACTTGATTCCCTTATGGAGACATATCAATACATAGGTTTTAAGATTCTTACTAGTCAGATATATTCCTCTGTGGGAAATATGGAGTTTTGATTCTCTTTCACTGAGGAAGGTGTAGGTCTTGTCTATTCCAAAGTTGGTTTTGGAAACGGTCCCTGTGCTTATATCAAACTCTGGTTTTATGCATCAACCCACCTCTCCTTCCCCTTTATGCAGGCATAAGAGTGTTTTCTAAATGTGAGACTCTGTTCTCTTTCCTAACTCAGTTCACGTGTAGCCATGTTTACAGGATCTTCATAAGTGATATCTTATGATAAGTTTCTTTTTCTGTGTGACTTATTTCACTTAGAATCTTCGTACCTGAATCCACTCACTTTGCTGCTACTGGTCTTATGACATTGATTTCATGGCTGAGGGATATTCCATCGTACGTAAGTACCACAATGTTTTGAACCATTTTTATATTTCCTGGGATATTTAAGGTGTACCCAAGTTGAGGTTCTTGTAGTCAGTGCAGCCCTAAATTTGGAGGTGGCTCTTTCTTATTGATTTTCAGTTTTCCCAAGGTATATTCCCTAGACTGGAAGTGGCCTTGGCTCTGTAGCTCTGTTGTTTACTTGTTTTAGGGAACACAATGCACTCCTCCAGTGAGGCAGTTGGCAATTTACATCCCACCCATCAGCATAACAAGGCTCCCAGTTCTCCAGGGCCTGTCTTGCCTTTCTGGTTTTTACACATTTTGTGGATTTCCCTTTTGACCGGTGGGAAATGATACTTCTTTGTAGTGCAGATTTGCATTGCCCGCTTGTTTGCTTGGCCAATAAGGGTGTATGCGTTTTCTCCTGAATATATTCAGGAGAAAACGCATACGCCCTTTTTGTCCAAGTGCACCATTGTCCAAGTTGTGCCCCTCTTCCTGTGCTTTACAGGTGATTCCAAGGTACCTCTTGAAATCTGTTTCCTGCTATTTTGCCTCGCTTTCAAGTCTGCCTCGTTGACTTCCCTCAACAGATTTTTGGACGATAGTTGTCCTTTATCACTCTGCCAGTTTGTGAATTGCTGTGCCCCTGAGCTCCATTTCTCAACTCGTTTTTTGTGAGCTGAACGCAAGTCCAAAATTTTGGATCATGTCCTATACTGGTTCCCGGTGGGTGGCTGAGACTTTGGTTAATTCTTCTTCCTGCCGGGAAATTAGAGTGACATGTGCCCGTCCAAATGCCTAACAGCTACTCTCTCATGGGTTCTCCCTCGTCCCTTCCATCCTCTGCCAAATTGGGAACCTGTGCAAACCAGGAGGTTAAAGGGCCTGTCTCTCCAAGTTGGGAGATTGATAGTAAGGCATTTGGAAAGTCAAACTGGAACACCAGGAGAGGGACTATTCGTTGAGTTTTAGAAACCTTTCGTATTCACAGTGTGTACATTCTCTATGTTTCCTGTACATGTTATAGCTGTAGTAATATTCCCTTGAACCTGGAGAGTTGGGACCCATGGAATGGGGGCCATGCATTATTGCTTGAAAGGGTCTGCATTTGCTCACCCAATCTCACCAATCCTCTCAGTCCCAAGTGTCCAGCCTTATGCCACATCCAGCTGTCATTATACATAGGGTCTTTCCAGGTTTCCTCAGACACCCTGAAGGAATTGTAAAGAATTTCCCTGTTTTTTGGTTTTGCTTTTGAAATTCCTTTTTAGAGTGGGTTTGAGCTGATTCTCGCTGCCATGTTTATGCCACTCTACACACACTTGATTCCCTTATGGAGACATATCAATACATAGGTTTTAAGATTCTTACTAGTCAGATATATTCCTCTGTGGGAAATATGTGGTTTTGAGTCTCTTTTACTGAGGAAGGTGTAGGTCTTGTCTATTCCAAAGTTGGTTTTGGAAACGGTCCCTGTGCTTATATCAAACTCTGGTTTTATGCATCACCCCACATCTCCTTCCCCTTTATGCGGGCATAAGAGTGTTTTCTAAATGTGAGACTCTGTTCTCTTTCCTAACTCAGTTCACGTGTAGCCATGTTTACAGGATCTTCATAAGTGATATCTTATGATAAGTTTCTTTTTCTGTGTGACTTATTTCACTTAGAATCTTCGTACCTGAATCCACTCACTTTGCTGCTACTGGTCTTATGACATTGATTTCATGGCTGAGGGATATTCCATCGTACGTAAGTACCACAATGTTTTGAACCATTTTTATATTTCCTGGGATATTTAAGGTGTACCCAAGTTGAAGTTCTTGTAGTCCGTGCAGCCCTAATTTTGGAGGTGGCTCTTTCTTATTGATTTTCAGTTTTCCCAAGGTATATTCCCTAGACTGGAAGTGGCCTTGGCTCTGTAGCTCTGTTGTTTACTTGTTTTAGGGAACACAATGCACTCCTCCAGTGAGGCAGTTGGCAGTTTACATCTCGCCCATCTGCATAACAAGGCTCCCAGTTCTCCATGGCCTGTCTTGCCTTTCTGGTTTTTACACATTTTGTGGATGACCCTTTTGACCGGTGGGAAATGATACTTCTTTGTAGTGCAGATTTGCATTGCCCGCTTGCTTGCTTGGCCAATAAGGGTGTATGCGTTTTCTCCTGAATATATTCAGGAGAAAACACATACGCCCTTTTTGTCCAAGTGCACCATTGTCCAAGTTGTGCCCCTCTTCCTGTGCTTTACAGGCGATACCAAGGTACCAATTGAAATCTGTTTCCTGCTATTTTGCCTCGCTTTCAAGTCCGCCTCGTTGACTTCCCTCAACAGAGTTTTGGACGATAGTTGTCCTTTATCACTCTGCCAGTTTGTGAATTGCTGTGCCCCTGAGCTCCATTTCTCAACTCGTTTTTTGTGAGCTGAACGCAAGTCCAAAATTTTGGATCATGTCCTATACTGGTTCCCGGTGGGTGGCTGAGACTTTGGTTAATTATTCTTCCTGCCGGGAAATTAGAGTGACATGTGCCCGTCCAAATGCCTAACAGCTACTCTCTCATGGGTTTTCCCTCGTCCCTTCCATCCTCTGCCAAATTGGGAACGTGTGCAAACCATGAGGTTAAAGGGCCTGTCTCTCCAAGTTGGGAGATTGATAGTAAGGCAGTTGGAAAGTCAAACAGGAACACCAGGAGAGGGACTCTTCGTTGAGTTTTAGAAACCTTTCGTATTCACAGTGTGTACATTCTCTAGGTTTCATGTACATGTTATAGCTGTAGTAATATTCCCTTCAACCTGGAGAGTTGGGACCCATGGAATGTGGGTCATGCATTATTGCTTGAAAGGGTCTGCATTTGCTCACCCAATCTCACCAATCCTCTCAGTCCCAAGTGTCCAGCCTTATGCCACATCCTGCTGTCATTGTAGATAGGGTCTTTCCAGGTTTCCTCCGACACCCTGAAGGAATTTTAAGGATTTCCCTGTTTTTTGGTTTTGCTTTTGAAATTCCTTTTTATAGTGTGTTTGAGCTGATTCTCGCTGCCATGTTTATGCCACTCTAGACACACTTGATTCCCTTATGGAGTCATATCAATACATAAGTTTTAAGATTATTACTAGTCAGATATATTCCTCTGCGGGAAATATGGGGTTTTGAGTCTCTTTCACTGAGGAAGGTGTAGGTCTTGTCTATTCCAAAGTTGGTTTTTGGAACGGTCCCTGTGCTTATATCAAACTCTGGTTTTATGCATCACCCCACCTCTCCATCCCCTTAATGCAGGCATAAGAGTGTTTTCTAAATGTGAGACTCTGTTCTCTTTCCTAACTCAGTTCACGTGTAGCCATGTTTACAGGATCTTCATAAGTGATATCTTATGATAAGTTTCTTTTTCTGTGTGACTTATTTCACTTAGAATCTTCGTACCTGAATCCACTCACTTTGCTGCTACTGGTCTTATGACATTGATTTCATGGCTAAGGGATATTCCATCGTACGAAAGTACCACAATGTTTTGAACCATTTTTATATTTCCTGGGATATTTAAGGTGTACCCAAGTTGAGGTTCTTGTAGTCCGTGCAGCCCTAATTTTGGAGGTGGCTCTTTCTTATTGATTTTCAGTTTTCCCAAGGTATATTCCCTAGACTGGAAGTGGCCTTGGCTCTGTAGCTCTGTTGTTTACTTGTTTTAGGGAACACAATGCACTCCTCCAGTGAGGCAGTTGGCAGTTTACATCCCGCCCATCAGCATAACAAGGCTCCCAGTTCTCCACGGCCTGTCTTGCCTTTCTGGTTTTTACACATTTTGTGGATGACCCTTTTGACCGGTGGGAAATGATACTTCTTTGTAGTGCAGATTTGCATTGCCCGCTTGCTTGCTTGGCCAATAAGGGTGTATGCGTTTTCTCCTGAATATATTCAGGAGAAAACGCATACGCCCTTTTTGTCCAAGTGCACCATTGTCCAAGTTGTGCCCCTCTTCCTGTGCTTTACAGGCGATTCCAAGGTACCAATTGAAATCTGTTTCCTGCTATTTTGCCTCGCTTTCAAGTCCGCCTCGTTGACTTCCCTCAACAGATTTTTGGACGATAGTTGTCCTTTATCACTCTGCCAGTTTGTGAATTGCTGTGCCCCTGAGCTCCATTTCTCAACTCGTTTTTTGTGAGCTGAACGCAAGTCCAAAATTTTGGATCATGTCCTATACTGGTTCCCGGTGGGTGGCTGAGACTTTGGTTAATTCTTCTTCCTGCCGGGAAATTAGAGTGACATGTGCCCGTCCAAATGCCTAACAGCTACTCTCTCATGGGTTCTCCCTCGTCCCTTCCATCCTCTGCCAAATTGGGAACCTGTGCAAACCAGGAGGTTAGAGGGCCTGTCTCTCCAAGTTGGGAGATTGATAGTAAGGCAGTTGGAAGGTCAAACTGGAGCACCAGGAGAGGGACTATTCGTTGAGTTTTAAAAACCTTTGTATTCACAGTGTGTACATTCTATAGGTTTCCTGTACATGTTATAGCTGTAGTAATATACCCTTCAACCTGGAGAGTTGGGACCCATGGAATGGGGGCCATGCATTATTGCTTGAAAGGGTCTGCATTTGCTCACCCAATCTCACCAGTGCTCTCAGTCCCAAGTGTCCAGCCTTATGCCACATCCAGCTGTCATTGTAGATAGGGTCTTTCCAGGTTTCCTCAGACACCCTGAAAGAAGTGTAAAGAATTTCCCTCTTTTTTGGTTTTGCTTTTGAAATTCCTTTTTATAGTGGGTCTGAGCTGATTCTCGCTGCCATGTTTATGCGACTCTAGACACACTTGATTCCCTTATGGAGACATATCAATACATAGGTTTTAAGATTCTTACTAGTCAGATATATTCCTCTGTGGGAAATATGGGGTTTTGAGTCTCTTTCACTGAGGAAGGTGTAGCTCTTGTCTATTCCAAAGTTGGTTTTGGAAACGGTCCCTGTGCTTATATCAAACTCTGGTTTTATGCATCACGCCACCTATCCTTCCCCTTTATGCAGGCATAAGAGTGTTTTCTAAATGTGAGACTCTGTTCTCTTTCCTAACTCAGTTCACGTGTAGCCATGTTTACAGGATCTTCATAAGTGATATCTTATGATAAGTTTCTTTTTCTGTGTGACTTATTTCACTTAGAATCATCGTACCTGAATCCACTCACTTTGCTGCTACTGGTCTTATGACATTGATTTCATGGCTGAGGGATATTCCATCGTACGTAAGTACCACAATGTTTTGAACCATTTTTATATTTCCTGGGATATTTAAGGTGTACCCAAGTTGAGGTTCTTGTAGTCAGTGCAGCCCTAAATTTGGAGGTGGCTCTTTCTAATTGATTTTCAGTTTTCCCAAGGTATATTCCCTAGACTGGAAGTGGCCTTGGCTCTGTAGCTCTGTTGTTTACTTGTTTTAGGGAACACAATGCACTCCTCCAGTGAGGCAGTTGGCAATTTACATCCCGCCCATCAGCATAACAAGGCTCCCAGTTCTCCAGGGCCTGTCTTGCCTTTCTGGTTTTTACACATTTTGTGGATGTCCCTTTTGACCAGTGGGAAATGATACTTCTTTGTAGTGCAGATTTGCATTGCCCGCTTGCTTGCTTGGCCAAAAAGGGCGTATGCGTTTTCTCCTGAATATATTCAGGAGAAAACGCATACGCCCTTTTTGTCCAAGTGCACCAATATCCAAGTTGTGCCCCTCTTCCTGTGCTTTACAGGCGATTCCAACGTACCTCTTGAAATCTGTTTCCTGCTATTTTG
Source organism: Mesoplodon densirostris (assembly GCF_025265405.1). Taxonomy (NCBI): domain Eukaryota; kingdom Metazoa; phylum Chordata; class Mammalia; order Artiodactyla; family Ziphiidae; genus Mesoplodon; species Mesoplodon densirostris. Next base: position 5,225,046 of record NW_026778195.1, on the reverse strand, counting down.
CCTCGCTTTCAAGTCCGCCTCATTGACTTCCCTCAACAGATTTTTGGACGATAGTTGTCCTTTATCACTCTGCCAGTTTGTGAATTGCTGTGCCCCTGAGCTCCATTTCTCAACTCGTTTTTTGGGAGCTGAACGCAAGTCCAAAATTTTGGATCATGTCCTATACTGGTTCCTGGTGGGTGGCTGAGACTTTGGTTAATTCTTCTTCCTGCCGGGAAATTAGAGTGACATGTGCCCGTCCAAATGCCTAACAGCTACTCTCTCATGGGTTCTCCCTCGTCCCTTCCATCCTCTGCCAAATTGGGAACCTGTGCAAACCAGGAGGTTAAAGGGCCTGACTCTCCATGTTGGGAGATTGATAGTAAGGCAGTTGGAAAGTCAAACTGGAGCACCAGGAGAGGGACTATTCGTTGAGTTTTAGAAACCTTTCGTATTCACAGTGTGTACATTCTCTCGGTTTCCTGTACATGTTATAGCTGTAGTAATATTCCCTTCAACCTGGAGAGTTGGGACCCATGGAATGTGGGCCATGCATTATTGCTTGAAAGGGTCTGCATTTGGTCTCCCAATCTCACCAATCCTCTCAGTCCCAAGTGTCCAGCCTTATGCCACATCCTGCTGTCATTGTAGATAGGGTCTTTCCAGGTTTCCTCCGAAACCCTGAAGGAATTTTAAGGATTTCCCTGTTTTTTGGTTTTGCTTTTGAAATTCCTTTTTATAGTGGGTATGAGCTGATTCTCGCTGCCATGTTTATGCCCCTCTAGACACACTTGATTCCCTTATGGAGTCATATCAATACATAGGTTTTAAGATTCTTACTAGTCAGATATATTCCTCTGCGGGAAATATGGGGTTTTGAGTCTCTTTCACTGAGGAAGGTGTAGGTCTTGTCTATTCCAAAGTTGGTTTTTGGAACGGTCCCTGTGCTTATATCAAACTCTGGTTTTATGCATCACCCCACCTCTCCATCCCCTTAATGCAGGCATAAGAGTGTTTTCTAAATGTGAGACTCTGTTCTCTTTCCTAACTCAGTTCACGTGTAGCCATGTTTACAGGATCTTCATAAGTGATATCTTATGATAAGTTTCTTTTTCTGTGTGACTTATTTCACTTAGAATCTTCGTACCTGAATCCACTCACTTTGCTGCTACTGGTCTTATGACATTGATTTCATGGCTGAGGGATATTCCATCGTACGTAAGTACCACAATGTTTTGAACCATTTTTATATTTCCTGGGATATTTAAGGTGTACCCAAGTTGAGGTTCTTGTAGTCAGTGCAGCCCTAAATTTGGAGGTGGCTCTTTCTTATTGATTTTCAGTTTTCCCAAGGTATATTCCCTAGACTGGAAGTGGCCTTGGCTCTGTAGCTCTGTTGTTTACTTGTTTTAGGGAACACAATGCACTCCTCCAGTGAGGCAGTTGGCAGTTTACATCCCGCCCATCAGCATAACAAGGCTCCCAGTTCTCCAGGGCCTGTCTTGCCTTTCTGGTTTTTACACATTTTGTGGATGTCCCTTTTGACCGGTGGGAAATGATACTTCTTTGTAGTGCAGAATTGCATTGCCCGCTTGCTTGCTTGGCCAATATGGGTGTATGCGTTTTCTCCTGAATATATTGAGGAGAAAACGCATACGCCCTTTTTGTCCAAGTGCACCATTGTCCAAGTTGTGCCCCTCTTCCTGTGCTTTACAGGCGATTCCAAGGTACCAATTGAAATCTGTTTTCTGCTATTTTGCCTCGCTTTCAAGTCCGCCTCGTTGACTTCCCTCAACAGATTTTTGGACGATAGTTGTCCTTTATCACTCTGCCAGTTTGTGAATTGCTGTGCCCCTGAGCTCCATTTCTCAACTCGTTTTTTGGGAGCTGAACGCAAGTCCAAAATTTTGGATCATGTCCTATACTGGTTCCCGGTGGGTGGCTGAGACTTTGGTTAATTCTTCTTCCTGCCGGGAAATTAGAGTGACATGTGCCCGTCCAAATGCCTAACAGCTACTCTCTCATGGGTTCTCCCTCGTCCCTTCCATCCTCTGCCAAATTGGGAACGTGTGCAAACCAGGAGGTTAAAGGGCCTGTCTCTCCAAGTTGGGAGATTGATAGTAAGGCAGTTGGAAAGTCAAACTGGAGCACCAGGAGAGGGACTATTCGTTGAGTTTTAGAAACCTTTCATATTCACAGTGTGTACATTCTCTAGGTTTCCTGTACATGTTATAGCTGTAGTAATATTCCCTTCAACCTGGAGAGTTGGGACCCATGGAATGGGGGCCATGCATTATTGCTTGAAAGGGTCTGCATTTCCTCACCCAATCTCACCAATCCTCTCAGTCCCAAGTGTCCAGCCTTATGCCACATCCAGCTGTCATTGTAGATAGGGTCTTTCCAGGTTTCCTCAGACACCCTGAAAGAAGTGTAAAGAATTTCCCTGTTTTTTGGTTTTGCTTTTGAAATTCGTTTTTAAAGTGGGTCTGAGCTGATTCTCGCTGCCATGTTTATGCGACTCTAGACACACTTGATTCCCTTATAGAGACATATCAATACATAGGTTTTAAGATTCTTACTAGTCAGATATATTCCTCTGTGGGAAATATGGGGTTTTGAGTCTCTTTCACTGAGGAAGGTGTAGGTCTTGTCTATTCAAAAGTTGGTTTTGGAAACGGTCCCTGTGCTTATATCAAACTCTGGTTTTATGCATCACCCCACCTCTCCTTCCCCTTTATGCAGGCATAAGAGTGTTTTCTAAATGTGAGACTCTGTTCTCTTTCCTAACTCAGTTCACGTGTAGCCATGTTTACAGGATCTTCATAAGTGATATCTTATGATAAGTTTCTTTTTCTGTGTGACTTATTTCACTTAGAATCATCGTACCTGAATCCACTCACTTTGCTGCTACTGGTCTTATGACATTGATGTCATGGCTGAGGAATATTCCATCGTACGTAAGTACCACAATGTTTTGAACCATTTTTATATTTCCTGGGATATTTAAGGTGTACCCAAGTTGAGGTTCTTGTAGTCAGTGCAGCCCTAAATTTGGAGGTGGCTCTTTCTTATTGATTTTCAGTTTTCCCAAGGTATATTCCCTAGACTGGAAGTGGCCTTGGCTCTGTAGCTCTGTTGTTTACTTGTTTTAGGGAACACAATGCACTCCTCCAGTGAGGCAGTTGGCAATTTACATCCCGCCCATCAGCATAACAAGTCTCCCTGTTCTCCAGGGCCTGTCTTTCCTTTCTGGTTTTTACACATTTTGTGGATGTCCATTTTGACCCGTGGGAAGTGATACTTCTTTGTAGTGCAGATTTGCATTGCCTGGTTGCTTGCTTGGCCAAAAAGGTTGTATGCGTTTTCTCCTGAATATATTCAGGAGAAAACGCATACGCCCTTTTTGGCCAAGTGCATCATTGTCCAAGTTGTGCCCCTCTTCCTGTGCTTTGCAGGCCATTCCAAGGTACCTCTTGAAATCTGTTTCCTGCTATTTTGCCTCACTTTCAAGTCCGCCTCGTTGACTTCCTTCAACAGATTTTTGGATGATAGTTGTCCTTTATCACTCTGCCAGTTTGTGAATTGCTGTGACCCTGAGCTCCATTTCTCAACTCGTTTTTTGTGAGCTGAACGCAAGTCCAAAATTTTGGATCATGTCCTATACTGGTTCCCGGTGGGTGGCTGAGACTTTGGTTAATTCTTCTTCCTGCCGGGAAATTAGAGTGACATGTGCCCGTCCAAATACCTAACAGCTACTCTCTCATGGGTTCTCCCTCGTCCCTTCCATCCTCTGCCAAATTGGGAACCTGTGCAAACCAGGAGGTTAAATGGCCTGTCTCTCCAAGTTGGGAGATTGATAGTAAGGCAGTTGGAAAGTCAAACTGGAGCACCAGGAGAGGGACTATTCGTTGAGTTTTAGAAACCTTTCGTATTCACAGTGTGTCCATTCTCTAGGTTTCCTGTACATGTTATAGCTGTAGTAATATTCCCTTGAACCTGGAGAGTTGGGACCCATGGAATGTGGGCCATGCATTATTGCTTGAAAGGGTCTGCATTTGCTCACCCAATTTCACCAATCCTCTCAGTCCCAAGTGTCCAGCCTTATGCCACATCCAGCTCTCATTATACATAGGGTCTTTCCAGGTTTCCTCATACACCCTGAAGGAATTGTAAAGAATTTCCCTGTTTTTTGGTTTTTCTTTTGAAATTCCTTTTTAGAGTGGGTTTCAGCTGATTCTCGCTGCCATGTTTTGCCACTCTAGACACACTTGATTCCCTTATGGAGACATATCAATACATAGGTTTTAAGATTCTTACTAGTCAGATATATTCCTCTGTGGGAAATATGGGGTTTTGAGTCTCTTTCACTGAGGAAGGTGTAGGTCTTGTCTATTCCAAAGTTAGTTTTGGAAACGGTCCCTGTGCTTATATCAAACTCTGGTTTTATGCATCACCCTACCTCTCCTTCCCCTTTATGCAGGCATAAGAGTGTTTTCTAAATGTGAGACTCTGTTCTCTTTCCTAACTCAGTTCACGTGTAGCCATGTTTACAGGATCTTCATAAGTGATATCTTATGATAAGTTTCTTTTTCTGTGTGACTTATTTCACTTAGAATCATCGTACCTGAATCCACTCACTTTGCTGCTACTGGTCTTATGACATTGATGTCATGGCTGAGGGATATTCCATCGTACGTAAGTACCACAATGTTTTGAACCATTTTTATATTTCCTGGGATATTTAAGGTGTACCCAAGTTGAGGTTCTTGTAGTCAGTGCAGCCCTAAATTTGGAGGTGGCTCTTTCTTATTGATTTTCAGTTTTCCCAAGGTATATTCCCTAGACTGGAAGTGGCCTTGGCTCTGTAGCTCTGTTGTTTACTTGTTTTAGGGAACACAATGCACTCCTCCAGTGAGGCAGTTGGCAATTTACATCCCGCCCATCAGCATAACAAGGCTCCCTGTTCTCCAGGGCCTGTCTTGCCTTTCTGGTTTTTACACATTTTGTGGATGTCCCTTTTGACTGGTGGGAAGTGATACTTCTTTGTAGTGCAGATTTGCATTGCCCGCTTGCTTGCTTGGCCAAAAAGGGCGTATGCGTTTTCTCCTGAATATATTCAGGAGAAAACGCATACGCCCTTTTTGGCCAAGTGCATCATTGTCCAAGTTGTGCCCCTCTTCCTGTGCTTTACAGGCGATTCCAAGGTACCTCTTGAAATCTGTTTCCTGCTATTTTGCCTCGCTTTCAAGTCCGCCTCGTTGACTTCCCTCAACAGATTTTTGGACGATAGTTGTCCTTTATCACTCTGCCAGTTTGTGAATTGCTGTGCCCCTGAGCTCCATTTCTCAACTCGTTTTTGTGAGCTGAACGCAAGTCCAAAATTTTGGATCATGTCCTATACTGGTTCCCGGTGGGTGGCTGAGACTTTGGTTAATTCTTCTTCCTGCCGGGAAATTAGAGTGACATGTGCCCGTCCAAATGCCTAACAGCTACTCTCTCATGGGTTCTCCCTCGTCCCTTCCATCCTCTGCAAATTGGGAACCTGTGCAAACCAGGGGGTTAAAGGGCCTGTCTCTCCAAGTTGGGAGATTGATAGTAAGGCATTTGGAAAGTCAAACTGGAGCACCAGGAGAGGGACTATTCGTTGAGTTTTAGAAACCTTTCGTATTCACAGTGTGTCCATTCTCTAGGTTTCCTGTACATGTTATAGATGTAGTAATATTCCCTTCAACCTGGAGAGTTGGGACCCATGGAATGGGGGCCATGCATTATTGCTTGAAAGGGTCTGCATTTGCTCACCCAATCTCACCAATTCCCTCAGTCCCAAGTGTCCAGCCTTATGCCACATCCAGCTCTCATTATACATAGGGTCTTTCCAGGTTTCCTCAGACACACTGAAGGAATTGTAAAGAATTTCCCTGTTTTTTGGGTTTGCTTTTGAAATTCCTTTTTAGAGTGGGTTTGAGCTGATTCTCGCGCTCATGTTTATGCCACTCTAGACACACTTGATTCCCATATGGAGACATATCAATACATAGGTTTTAAGATTCTTACTAGTCAGATATATTCCTCTGTGGGAAATATGGGGTTTTGAGTCTCTTTCACTGAGGATGGTGTAGGTCTTGTCTATTCCAAAGTTGGTTTTGGAACGGTCCCTGTGCTTATATCAAACTCTGGTTTTATGCATCACCCCACCTCTCCATCCCCTTAATGCAGGCATAAGAGTGTTTTCTAAATGTGAGACTCTGTTCTCTTTCCTAACTCAGTTCACGTGTAGCCATGTTTACAGGATCTTCATAAGTGATATCTTATGATAAGTTTCTTTTTCTGTGTGACTTATTTCACTTAGAATCATCGTACCTGAATCCACTCACTTTGCTGCTACTGGTCTTATGACATTGATTTCATGGCTGTGGGATATTCCATCGTACGTAAGTACCACAATGTTTTGAACCATTTTTATATTTCCTGGGATATTTAAGGTGTACCCAAGTTGAGGTTCTTGTAGTCAGTGCAGCCCTAAATTTGGAGGTGGCTCTTTCTTATTGATTTTCAGTTTTCCCAAGGTATATTCCCTAGACTGGAAGTGGCCTTGGCTCTGTAGCTCTGTTGTTTACTTGTTTTAGGGAACACAATGCACTCCTCCAGTGAGGCAGTTGGCAATTTACATCCCGCCCATCAGCATAACAAGGCTCCCTGTTCTCCAGGGCCTGTCTTGCCTTTCTGGTTTTTACACATTTTGTGGATGTCCCTTTTGACCGGTGGGAAGTGATACTTCTTTGTAGTGCAGATTTGCATTGCCCGCTGGCTTGCTTGGCCAAAAAGGGCGTATGCGTTTTCTCCTGAATATATTCAGGAGAAAACGCATACGCCCTTTTTGGCCAAGTGCATCATTGTCCAAGTTGTGCCCCTCTTCCTGTGTTTACAGGCGATTCCAAGGTACCTCTTGAAATCTGTTTCCTGCTATTTTGCCTCGCTTTCACGTCCGCCTCGTTGACTTCCCTCAACAGATTTTTGGACGATAGTTGTCCTTTATCACTCTGCCAGTTTGTGAATTGCTGTGCCCCTGAGCTCCATTTCTCAACTCGATTTTTGTGAGCTGAACGCAAGTCCAAAATTTTGGATCATGTCCTATACTGGTTCCCGGTGGGTGGCTGAGACTTTGGTTAATACTTCTTCCTGCCGGGAAATTAGAGTGACATGTGCCCATCCAAATGCCTAACAGCTACTCTCTCATGGGTTCTCCCTCGTCCCTTCCATCCTCTGCCAAATTGGGAACCTGTGCAAACCAGGAGGTTAAAGGGCCTGTCTCTCCAAGTTGGGAGATTGATAGTAAGGCAGTTGGAAAGTCAAACTGGAGCACCAGGAGAGGGACTATTCGTTGAGTTTTAGAAACATTTCTTATTCACAGTGTGTACATTCTCTAGGTTTCCTGTACATGTTATAGCTGTAGTAATATTCCCTTCAACCTGGAGAGTTGGGACCCATGGAATGGGGGCCATGCATTATTGCTTGAAAGGGTCTGCATTTGCTCACCCAATCTCACCAATCCTCTCAGTCCCAAGTGTCCAGCCTTATTCCACATCCAGCTCTCATTATACATAGGGTCTTTCCAGGTTTCCTCAGACACCCTGAAGGAATTGTAAAGAATTTCCCTGTTTTTTGATTTTCCTTTTGAAATTCCTTTTTAGAGTGGGTTTGAGCTGATTCTCGCTGCCATGTTTATGCCACTCTAGACACACTTGATTCCCTTATGGAGTCATATCAATACATAGGTTTTAAGATTCTTACTAGTCAGATATATTCCTCTGTGGGAAATATGGGGTTTTGAGTTTCTTTCACTGAGGAAGGTGTAGGTCTTGTCTATTCCAAAGTTGGTTTTGGAAACGGTCCCTGTGCTTATATCAAACTCTGGTTTTATGCATCACCCCACCTCTCCTTCCCCTTTATGCAGGCATAAGAGTGTTTTCTAAATGTGAGACTCTGTTCTCTTTCCTAACTCAGTTCACGTGTAGCCATGTTTACAGGATCTTCATAAGTGATATCTTATGATAAGTTTCTTTTTTTGTGTGACTTATTTCACTTAGAATCATCGTACCTGAATCCACTCACTTTGCTGCTACTGGTCTTATGACATTGATTTCATGGCTGAGGGATATTCAATCGTACGTAAGTACCACAATGTTTTGAACCATTTTTATATTTCCTGGGATATTTAAGGTGTACCCAAGTTGAGGTTCTTGTAGTCAGTGCAGCCCTAAATTTGGAGGTGGCTCTTTCTTATTGATTTTCAGTTTTCCCAAGGTATATTCCCTAGACTGGAAGTGGCCTTGGTTCTGTAGCTCTGTTGTTTACTTGTTTTAGGGAACACAATGCACTCCTCCAGTGAGGCAGTTGGCAATTTACATCCCGCCAATCAGCATAACAAGGCTCCCTGTTCTCCAGGGCCTGTCTTGCCTTTCTGGGTTTTACACATTTTGTGGATGTCCCTTTTGACCGGTGGGAAGTGATACTTCTTTGTAGTGCAGATTTGCATTGCCCGCTTGCTTGCTTGGCCAAAAACGGCATATGCGTTTTCTCCTGATCAGGAGAAAATGCATACGCCCTTTTTGTCCAAGTGCACCATTGTCCAAGTTGTGCCCCTCTTCCTGTGCTTTACAGGCGATTCCAAGGTACCTCTTGAAATCTGTTTCCTGCTATTTTGCCTCGCTTTCAAGTCCGCCTCGTTGACTTCCCTCAACAGATTTTTGGACGATAGTTGTCCTTTATCACTCTGCGAGTTTGTGAATTGCTGTGCCCCTGAGCTCCATTTCTCAACTCGTTTTTTGTGAGCTGAACGCAAGTCCAAAATTTTGGATCATGTCCTATACTGGTTCCCGGTGGGTGGCTGAGACTTTGGTTAATTCTTCTTCCTGCCGGGAAATTAGAGTGACATGTGCCCGTCCAAATGCCTAACAGCTACTCTCTCATGGGTTCTCCCTCGTCCCTTCCATCCTCTGCCAAATTGGGAACGTGGGCATACCAGGAGGTTAAAGGGCCTGTCTCTCCAAGTGGGGAGATTGATAGTAAGGCAGTTGGAAAGTCAAACTGGAGCACCAGGAGAGGGACTATTCGTTGAGTTTTAGAAACTTTTCGTATTCACAGTGTGTACATTCTCTAGGTTTCCTGTACATGTTATAGCTGTAGTAATATTCCCTTCAACCTGGAGAGTTGGGACCCATGGAATGTGGGCCATGCATTATTGCTTGAAAGGGTCTGCATTTGCTCACCCAATCTCACCAATCCTCTCAGTCCCAAGTGTCCAGCCTTATGCCACATCCAGCTGTCATTGTAGATAGGGTCTTTCCAGGTTTCCTCAGACACCCTGAAGGAATTGTAAAGAATTTCCCTGTTTTTTGGTTTTGCTTTTGAAATTCCTTTTAGAGTGGGTTTGAGCTGATTCTCGCTGCCATGTTTATGCCACTCTAGACACACTTGATTCCCTTATGGAGATATATCAATACATAGGTTTTAAGATTCTTACTAGTCAGATATATTCCTCTGTGGGAAATATGGGGTTTTGAGTCTCTTTCACTGAGGAAGGTGTCGGTCTTGTCTATTCCAAAGTTGGTTTTGGAAACGGTCCCTGTGCTTATATCAAACTCTGGTGTTATGCATCACCCCACCTCTCCTTCCCCTTTATGCAGGCATAAGAGTGTTTTCTAAATGTGAGACTCTGTTCTCTTTCCTAACTCAGTTCACGTGTAGCCATGTTTACAGGATCTTCATAAGTGATATCTTATGATAAGTTTCTTTTTCTGTGTGACTTATTTCACTTAGAATCATCGTACCTGAATCCACTCACTTTGCTGCTACTGGTCTTATGACATTGATTTCATGGCTGAGGGATATTCCATCGTACGTAAGTACCACAATGTTTTGAACCATTTTTATATTTCCTGGGATATTTAAGCTGTACCCAAGTTGAGGTTCTTGTAGTCAGTGCAGCCCTAAATTTGGAGGTGGCTCTTTCTTATTGATTTTCGGTTTTCCCAAGGTATATTCCCTAGACTGGAAGTGGCCTTGGCTCTGTAGCTCTGTTGTTTACTTGTTTTAGGGAACACAATGCACTCCTCCAGTGAGGCAGTTGGCAATTTACATCCCGCCCATCAGCATAACAAGGCTCCCTGTTCTCCAGGGCCTGTCTTGCCTTTCTGGTTTTTACACATTTTGTGGATGTCCCTTTTGACCGGTGGGAAGTGATACTTCTTTGTAGTGCAGATTTGCATTGCCCGCTTGCTTGCTTGGCCAAAAACGGCATATGCGTTTTCTCCTGATCAGGAGAAAATGCATACGCCCTTTTTGTCCAAGTGCACCATTGTCCAAGTTGTGCCCCTCTTCCTGTGCTTTACAGGCGATTCCAAGGTACCTCTTGAAATCTGTTTCCTGCTATTTTGCCTCGCTTTCAAGTCCGCCTCGTTGACTTCCCTCAACAGATTTTTGGACGATAGTTGTCCTTTATCACTCTGCGAGTTTGTGAATTGCTGTGCCCCTGAGCTCCATTTCTCAACTCGTTTTTTGTGAGCTGAACGCAAGTCCAAAATTTTGGATCATGTCCTATACTGGTTCCCGGTGGGTGGCTGAGACTTTGGTTAATTCTTCTTCCTGCCGGGAAATTAGAGTGACATGTGCCCGTCCAAATGCCTAACAGCTACTCTCTCATGGGTTCTCCCTCGTCCCTTCCATCCTCTGCCAAATTGGGAACCTGTGCAAACCAGGAGGTTAAAGGGCCTGTCTCTCCAAGTTGGGAGATTGATAGTAAGGCAGTTGGAAAGTCAAACTGGAGCACCAGGAGAGGGACTATTCGTTGAGTTTTAGAAACCTTTCGTATTCACATTGTGTCCATTCTCTAGGTTTCCTGTACATGTTATATCTGTAGTAATATTCCCTTCAACCTGGAGAGTTGGGACCCATGGAATGTGGGCCATGCATTATTGCTTGAAAGGGTCTGCATTTGCTCACCCAATCTCACCAATCCTCTCAGTCCCAAGTGTCCAGCCTTATGCCACATCCTGCTGTCATTGTAGATAGGGTCTTTCCAGGTTTCCTCCGACACCCTGAAGGAATTTTAAGGATTTCCCTGTTCTTTGGTTTTGCTTTTGAAATTCCTTTTTATAGTGGGTTTGAGCTGATTCTCGCTGCCATGTTTATGCCACTCTAGACACACTTGATTCCCTTATGGAGTCATATCAATACATAGGTTTTAAGATTCTTACTAGTCAGATATATTCCTCTGCGGGAAATATGGGGTTTTGAGTCTCTTTCACTGAGGAAGGTGTAGGTCTTGTCTATTCCAAAGTTGGTTTTTGGAACGGTCCCTGTGCTTATATCAAACTCTGGTTTTATGCATCACCCCACCTCTCCATCCCCTTAATTCAGGCATAAGAGTGTTTTCTAAATGTGAGACCATGTTCTCTTTCCTAACTCATTTCACATGTAGCCATGTTTACAGGATCTTCATAAGTGATATCTTATGATAAGTTTCTTTTTCTGTGTGACTTATTTCACTTAGAATCTTCGTACCTGAATCCACTCACTTTGCTGCTACTGGTCTTATGACATTGATTTCATGGCTGAGGGATATTCCATCGTACGTAAGTACCACAATGTTTTGAACCATTTTTATATTTCCTGGGATATTTAAGGTGTACCCAAGTTGAGGTTCTTGTAGTCAGTGCAGCCCTAAATTTGGAGGTGGCTCTTTCTTATTGATTTTCAGTTTTCCCAAGGTATATTCCCTAGACTGGAAGTGGCCTTGGCTATGTAGCTCTGTTGTTTACTTGTTTTAGGGAACACAATGCACTCCTCCAGTGAGGCAGCTGGCAATTTACATCCCACCCATCAGCATAACAAGGCTCCCAGTTCTCCAGGGCCTGTCTTGCCTTTCTGGTTTTTACACATTTTGTGGATGACCCTTTTGACCGGTGGGAAATGATACTTCTTTGTAGTGCAGATTTGCATTGCCCGCTTGTTTGCTTGGCCAATAAGGGTGTATGCGTTTTCTCCTGAATATATTCAGGAGAAAACTCATACGCCATTTTTGTCCAATTGCACCATTGTCCAAGTTGTGCCCCTCTTCCTGTGCTTTACAGGCGATTCCAAGGTACCTCTTGAAATCTGTTTCCTGCTATTTTGCCTCGCTTTCAAGTCCGCCTCGTTGACTTCCCTCAACAGATTTTTGGACGATAGTTGTCCTTTATCACTCTGCCAGTTTGTGAATTGCTGTGCCCCTGAGCTCCATTTCTCAACTCGTTTTTTGTGAGCTGAACGCAAGTCCAAAATTTTGGATTATGTCCTATACTGGTTCCCGGTGGGTGGCTGAGACTTTGGTTAATTCTTCTTCCTGCCGGGAAATTAGAGTGACATGTGCCCGTCCAAATGCCTAACAGCTACTCTCTCATGGGTTCTCCCTCGTCCCTTCCATCCTCTGCCAAATTGGGAACCTGTGCAAACCAGGAAGTTAAAGGGCCTGCCTCTCCAAGTTGGGAGATTGATAGTAAGGCATTTGGAAAGTCAAACTGGAGCACCAGGAGAGGGACTATTCGTTGAGTTTTAGAAACCTTTCGTATTCACAGTGTGTCCATTCTCTAGGTTTCCTGTACATGTTATAGCTGTAGTAATATTCCCTTGAACCTGGAGAGTTGGGACCCATGGAATGGGGGCCATGCATTATTGCTTGAAAGGGTCTGCATTTGCTCACCCAATCTCACCAATCCTCTCAGTCCCAAGTGTCCAGCCTTATGCCACATCCAGCTCTCATTATACATAGGGTCTTTCCAGGTTTCCTCAGACACACTGAAGGAATTGTAAAGAATTTCCCTGTTTTTTGGGTTTGCTTTTGAAATTCCTTTTTAGAGTGGGTTTGAGCTGATTCTCGCTGTCATGTTTATGCCACTCTAGACACACTTGATTCCCTTATGGAGACATATCAATACATAGGTTTTAAGATTCTTACTAGTCAGATATATTCCTCTGTGGGAAATATGGAGTTTTGATTCTCTTTCACTGAGGAAGGTGTAGGTCTTGTCTATTCCAAAGTTGGTTTTGGAAACGGTCCCTGTGCTTATATCAAACTCTGGTTTTATGCATCAACCCACCTCTCCTTCCCCTTTATGCAGGCATAAGAGTGTTTTCTAAATGTGAGACTCTGTTCTCTTTCCTAACTCAGTTCACGTGTAGCCATGTTTACAGGATCTTCATAAGTGATATCTTATGATAAGTTTCTTTTTCTGTGTGACTTATTTCACTTAGAATCTTCGTACCTGAATCCACTCACTTTGCTGCTACTGGTCTTATGACATTGATTTCATGGCTGAGGGATATTCCATCGTACGTAAGTACCACAATGTTTTGAACCATTTTTATATTTCCTGGGATATTTAAGGTGTACCCAAGTTGAGGTTCTTGTAGTCAGTGCAGCCCTAAATTTGGAGGTGGCTCTTTCTTATTGATTTTCAGTTTTCCCAAGGTATATTCCCTAGACTGGAAGTGGCCTTGGCTCTGTAGCTCTGTTGTTTACTTGTTTTAGGGAACACAATGCACTCCTCCAGTGAGGCAGTTGGCAATTTACATCCCACCCATCAGCATAACAAGGCTCCCAGTTCTCCAGGGCCTGTCTTGCCTTTCTGGTTTTTACACATTTTGTGGATTTCCCTTTTGACCGGTGGGAAATGATACTTCTTTGTAGTGCAGATTTGCATTGCCCGCTTGTTTGCTTGGCCAATAAGGGTGTATGCGTTTTCTCCTGAATATATTCAGGAGAAAACGCATACGCCCTTTTTGTCCAAGTGCACCATTGTCCAAGTTGTGCCCCTCTTCCTGTGCTTTACAGGTGATTCCAAGGTACCTCTTGAAATCTGTTTCCTGCTATTTTGCCTCGCTTTCAAGTCTGCCTCGTTGACTTCCCTCAACAGATTTTTGGACGATAGTTGTCCTTTATCACTCTGCCAGTTTGTGAATTGCTGTGCCCCTGAGCTCCATTTCTCAACTCGTTTTTTGTGAGCTGAACGCAAGTCCAAAATTTTGGATCATGTCCTATACTGGTTCCCGGTGGGTGGCTGAGACTTTGGTTAATTCTTCTTCCTGCCGGGAAATTAGAGTGACATGTGCCCGTCCAAATGCCTAACAGCTACTCTCTCATGGGTTCTCCCTCGTCCCTTCCATCCTCTGCCAAATTGGGAACCTGTGCAAACCAGGAGGTTAAAGGGCCTGTCTCTCCAAGTTGGGAGATTGATAGTAAGGCATTTGGAAAGTCAAACTGGAACACCAGGAGAGGGACTATTCGTTGAGTTTTAGAAACCTTTCGTATTCACAGTGTGTACATTCTCTATGTTTCCTGTACATGTTATAGCTGTAGTAATATTCCCTTGAACCTGGAGAGTTGGGACCCATGGAATGGGGGCCATGCATTATTGCTTGAAAGGGTCTGCATTTGCTCACCCAATCTCACCAATCCTCTCAGTCCCAAGTGTCCAGCCTTATGCCACATCCAGCTGTCATTATACATAGGGTCTTTCCAGGTTTCCTCAGACACCCTGAAGGAATTGTAAAGAATTTCCCTGTTTTTTGGTTTTGCTTTTGAAATTCCTTTTTAGAGTGGGTTTGAGCTGATTCTCGCTGCCATGTTTATGCCACTCTACACACACTTGATTCCCTTATGGAGACATATCAATACATAGGTTTTAAGATTCTTACTAGTCAGATATATTCCTCTGTGGGAAATATGTGGTTTTGAGTCTCTTTTACTGAGGAAGGTGTAGGTCTTGTCTATTCCAAAGTTGGTTTTGGAAACGGTCCCTGTGCTTATATCAAACTCTGGTTTTATGCATCACCCCACATCTCCTTCCCCTTTATGCGGGCATAAGAGTGTTTTCTAAATGTGAGACTCTGTTCTCTTTCCTAACTCAGTTCACGTGTAGCCATGTTTACAGGATCTTCATAAGTGATATCTTATGATAAGTTTCTTTTTCTGTGTGACTTATTTCACTTAGAATCTTCGTACCTGAATCCACTCACTTTGCTGCTACTGGTCTTATGACATTGATTTCATGGCTGAGGGATATTCCATCGTACGTAAGTACCACAATGTTTTGAACCATTTTTATATTTCCTGGGATATTTAAGGTGTACCCAAGTTGAAGTTCTTGTAGTCCGTGCAGCCCTAATTTTGGAGGTGGCTCTTTCTTATTGATTTTCAGTTTTCCCAAGGTATATTCCCTAGACTGGAAGTGGCCTTGGCTCTGTAGCTCTGTTGTTTACTTGTTTTAGGGAACACAATGCACTCCTCCAGTGAGGCAGTTGGCAGTTTACATCTCGCCCATCTGCATAACAAGGCTCCCAGTTCTCCATGGCCTGTCTTGCCTTTCTGGTTTTTACACATTTTGTGGATGACCCTTTTGACCGGTGGGAAATGATACTTCTTTGTAGTGCAGATTTGCATTGCCCGCTTGCTTGCTTGGCCAATAAGGGTGTATGCGTTTTCTCCTGAATATATTCAGGAGAAAACACATACGCCCTTTTTGTCCAAGTGCACCATTGTCCAAGTTGTGCCCCTCTTCCTGTGCTTTACAGGCGATACCAAGGTACCAATTGAAATCTGTTTCCTGCTATTTTGCCTCGCTTTCAAGTCCGCCTCGTTGACTTCCCTCAACAGAGTTTTGGACGATAGTTGTCCTTTATCACTCTGCCAGTTTGTGAATTGCTGTGCCCCTGAGCTCCATTTCTCAACTCGTTTTTTGTGAGCTGAACGCAAGTCCAAAATTTTGGATCATGTCCTATACTGGTTCCCGGTGGGTGGCTGAGACTTTGGTTAATTATTCTTCCTGCCGGGAAATTAGAGTGACATGTGCCCGTCCAAATGCCTAACAGCTACTCTCTCATGGGTTTTCCCTCGTCCCTTCCATCCTCTGCCAAATTGGGAACGTGTGCAAACCATGAGGTTAAAGGGCCTGTCTCTCCAAGTTGGGAGATTGATAGTAAGGCAGTTGGAAAGTCAAACAGGAACACCAGGAGAGGGACTCTTCGTTGAGTTTTAGAAACCTTTCGTATTCACAGTGTGTACATTCTCTAGGTTTCATGTACATGTTATAGCTGTAGTAATATTCCCTTCAACCTGGAGAGTTGGGACCCATGGAATGTGGGTCATGCATTATTGCTTGAAAGGGTCTGCATTTGCTCACCCAATCTCACCAATCCTCTCAGTCCCAAGTGTCCAGCCTTATGCCACATCCTGCTGTCATTGTAGATAGGGTCTTTCCAGGTTTCCTCCGACACCCTGAAGGAATTTTAAGGATTTCCCTGTTTTTTGGTTTTGCTTTTGAAATTCCTTTTTATAGTGTGTTTGAGCTGATTCTCGCTGCCATGTTTATGCCACTCTAGACACACTTGATTCCCTTATGGAGTCATATCAATACATAAGTTTTAAGATTATTACTAGTCAGATATATTCCTCTGCGGGAAATATGGGGTTTTGAGTCTCTTTCACTGAGGAAGGTGTAGGTCTTGTCTATTCCAAAGTTGGTTTTTGGAACGGTCCCTGTGCTTATATCAAACTCTGGTTTTATGCATCACCCCACCTCTCCATCCCCTTAATGCAGGCATAGGAGTGTTTTCTAAATGTGAGACTCTGTTCTCTTTCCTAACTCAGTTCACGTGTAGCCATGTTTACAGGATCTTCATAAGTGATATCTTATGATAAGTTTCTTTTTCTGTGTGACTTATTTCACTTAGAATCTTCGTACCTGAATCCACTCACTTTGCTGCTACTGGTCTTATGACATTGATTTCATGGCTAAGGGATATTCCATCGTACGAAAGTACCACAATGTTTTGAACCATTTTTATATTTCCTGGGATATTTAAGGTGTACCCAAGTTGAGGTTCTTGTAGTCCGTGCAGCCCTAATTTTGGAGGTGGCTCTTTCTTATTGATTTTCAGTTTTCCCAAGGTATATTCCCTAGACTGGAAGTGGCCTTGGCTCTGTAGCTCTGTTGTTTACTTGTTTTAGGGAACACAATGCACTCCTCCAGTGAGGCAGTTGGCAGTTTACATCCCGCCCATCAGCATAACAAGGCTCCCAGTTCTCCACGGCCTGTCTTGCCTTTCTGGTTTTTACACATTTTGTGGATGACCCTTTTGACCGGTGGGAAATGATACTTCTTTGTAGTGCAGATTTGCATTGCCCGCTTGCTTGCTTGGCCAATAAGGGTGTATGCGTTTTCTCCTGAATATATTCAGGAGAAAACGCATACGCCCTTTTTGTCCAAGTGCACCATTGTCCAAGTTGTGCCCCTCTTCCTGTGCTTTACAGGCGATTCCAAGGTACCAATTGAAATCTGTTTCCTGCTATTTTGCCTCGCTTTCAAGTCCGCCTCGTTGACTTCCCTCAACAGATTTTTGGACGATAGTTGTCCTTTATCACTCTGCCAGTTTGTGAATTGCTGTGCCCCTGAGCTCCATTTCTCAACTCGTTTTTTGTGAGCTGAACGCAAGTCCAAAATTTTGGATCATGTCCTATACTGGTTCCCGGTGGGTGGCTGAGACTTTGGTTAATTCTTCTTCCTGCCGGGAAATTAGAGTGACATGTGCCCGTCCAAATGCCTAACAGCTACTCTCTCATGGGTTCTCCCTCGTCCCTTCCATCCTCTGCCAAATTGGGAACCTGTGCAAACCAGGAGGTTAGAGGGCCTGTCTCTCCAAGTTGGGAGATTGATAGTAAGGCAGTTGGAAGGTCAAACTGGAGCACCAGGAGAGGGACTATTCGTTGAGTTTTAAAAACCTTTGTATTCACAGTGTGTACATTCTATAGGTTTCCTGTACATGTTATAGCTGTAGTAATATACCCTTCAACCTGGAGAGTTGGGACCCATGGAATGGGGGCTATGCATTATTGCTTGAAAGGGTCTGCATTTGCTCACCCAATCTCACCAGTGCTCTCAGTCCCAAGTGTCCAGCCTTATGCCACATCCAGCTGTCATTGTAGATAGGGTCTTTCCAGGTTTCCTCAGACACCCTGAAAGAAGTGTAAAGAATTTCCCTCTTTTTTGGTTTTGCTTTTGAAATTCCTTTTTATAGTGGGTCTGAGCTGATTCTCGCTGCCATGTTTATGCGACTCTAGACACACTTGATTCCCTTATGGAGACATATCAATACATAGGTTTTAAGATTCTTACTAGTCAGATATATTCCTCTGTGGGAAATATGGGGTTTTGAGTCTCTTTCACTGAGGAAGGTGTAGCTCTTGTCTATTCCAAAGTTGGTTTTGGAAACGGTCCCTGTGCTTATATCAAACTCTGGTTTTATGCATCACGCCACCTATCCTTCCCCTTTATGCAGGCATAAGAGTGTTTTCTAAATGTGAGACTCTGTTCTCTTTCCTAACTCAGTTCACGTGTAGCCATGTTTACAGGATCTTCATAAGTGATATCTTATGATAAGTTTCTTTTTCTGTGTGACTTATTTCACTTAGAATCATCGTACCTGAATCCACTCACTTTGCTGCTACTGGTCTTATGACATTGATTTCATGGCTGAGGGATATTCCATCGTACGTAAGTACCACAATGTTTTGAACCATTTTTATATTTCCTGGGATATTTAAGGTGTACCCAAGTTGAGGTTCTTGTAGTCAGTGCAGCCCTAAATTTGGAGGTGGCTCTTTCTAATTGATTTTCAGTTTTCCCAAGGTATATTCCCTAGACTGGAAGTGGCCTTGGCTCTGTAGCTCTGTTGTTTACTTGTTTTAGGGAACACAATGCACTCCTCCAGTGAGGCAGTTGGCAATTTACATCCCGCCCATCAGCATAACAAGGCTCCCAGTTCTCCAGGGCCTGTCTTGCCTTTCTGGTTTTTACACATTTTGTGGATGTCCCTTTTGACCAGTGGGAAATGATACTTCTTTGTAGTGCAGATTTGCATTGCCCGCTTGCTTGCTTGGCCAAAAAGGGCGTATGCGTTTTCTCCTGAATATATTCAGGAGAAAACGCATACGCCCTTTTTGTCCAAGTGCACCAATATCCAAGTTGTGCCCCTCTTCCTGTGCTTTACAGGCGATTCCAACGTACCTCTTGAAATCTGTTTCCTGCTATTTTGCCTCGCTTTCAAGTCCGCCTCATTGACTTCCCTCAACAGATTTTTGGACGATAGTTGTCCTTTATCACTCTGCCAGTTTGTGAATTGCTGTGCCCCTGAGCTCCATTTCTCAACTCGTTTTTTGGGAGCTGAACGCAAGTCCAAAATTTTGGATCATGTCCTATACTGGTTCCTGGTGGGTGGCTGAGACTTTGGTTAATTCTTCTTCCTGCCGGGAAATTAGAGTGACATGTGCCCGTCCAAATGCCTAACAGCTACTCTCTCATGGGTTCTCCCTCGTCCCTTCCATCCTCTGCCAAATTGGGAACCTGTGCAAACCAGGAGGTTAAAGGGCCTGACTCTCCATGTTGGGAGATTGATAGTAAGGCAGTTGGAAAGTCAAACTGGAGCACCAGGAGAGGGACTATTCGTTGAGTTTTAGAAACCTTTCGTATTCACAGTGTGTACATTCTCTCGGTTTCCTGTACATGTTATAGCTGTAGTAATATTCCCTTCAACCTGGAGAGTTGGGACCCATGGAATGTGGGCCATGCATTATTGCTTGAAAGGGTCTGCATTTGGTCTCCCAATCTCACCAATCCTCTCAGTCCCAAGTGTCCAGCCTTATGCCACATCCTGCTGTCATTGTAGATAGGGTCTTTCCAGGTTTCCTCCGAAACCCTGAAGGAATTTTAAGGATTTCCCTGTTTTTTGGTTTTGCTTTTGAAATTCCTTTTTATAGTGGGTATGAGCTGATTCTCGCTGCCATGTTTATGCCCCTCTAGACACACTTGATTCCCTTATGGAGTCATATCAATACATAGGTTTTAAGATTCTTACTAGTCAGATATATTCCTCTGCGGGAAATATGGGGTTTTGAGTCTCTTTCACTGAGGAAGGTGTAGGTCTTGTCTATTCCAAAGTTGGTTTTTGGAACGGTCCCTGTGCTTATATCAAACTCTGGTTTTATGCATCACCCCACCTCTCCATCCCCTTAATGCAGGCATAAGAGTGTTTTCTAAATGTGAGACTCTGTTCTCTTTCCTAACTCAGTTCACGTGTAGCCATGTTTACAGGATCTTCATAAGTGATATCTTATGATAAGTTTCTTTTTCTGTGTGACTTATTTCACTTAGAATCTTCGTACCTGAATCCACTCACTTTGCTGCTACTGGTCTTATGACATTGATTTCATGGCTGAGGGATATTCCATCGTACGTAAGTAGCACAATGTTTTGAACCATTTTTATATTTCCTGGGATATTTAAGGTGTACCCAAGTTGAGGTTCTTGTAGTCAGTGCAGCCCTAAATTTGGAGGTGGCTCTTTCTTATTGATTTTCAGTTTTCCCAAGGTATATTCCCTAGACTGGAAGTGGCCTTGGCTCTGTAGCTCTGTTGTTTACTTGTTTTAGGGAACACAATGCACTCCTCCAGTGAGGCAGTTGGCAGTTTACATCCCGCCCATCAGCATAACAAGGCTCCCAGTTCTCCAGGGCCTGTCTTGCCTTTCTGGTTTTTACACATTTTGTGGATGTCCCTTTTGACCGGTGGGAAATGATACTTCTTTGTAGTGCAGAATTGCATTGCCCGCTTGCTTGCTTGGCCAATATGGGTGTATGCGTTTTCTCCTGAATATATTGAGGAGAAAACGCATACGCCCTTTTTGTCCAAGTGCACCATTGTCCAAGTTGTGCCCCTCTTCCTGTGCTTTACAGGCGATTCCAAGGTACCAATTGAAATCTGTTTTCTGCTATTTTGCCTCGCTTTCAAGTCCGCCTCGTTGACTTCCCTCAACAGATTTTTGGACGATAGTTGTCCTTTATCACTCTGCCAGTTTGTGAATTGCTGTGCCCCTGAGCTCCATTTCTCAACTCGTTTTTTGGGAGCTGAACGCAAGTCCAAAATTTTGGATCATGTCCTATACTGGTTCCCGGTGGGTGGCTGAGACTTTGGTTAATTCTTCTTCCTGCCGGGAAATTAGAGTGACATGTGCCCGTCCAAATGCCTAACAGCTACTCTCTCATGGGTTCTCCCTCGTCCCTTCCATCCTCTGCCAAATTGGGAACGTGTGCAAACCAGGAGGTTAAAGGGCCTGTCTCTCCAAGTTGGGAGATTGATAGTAAGGCAGTTGGAAAGTCAAACTGGAGCACCAGGAGAGGGACTATTCGTTGAGTTTTAGAAACCTTTCATATTCACAGTGTGTACATTCTCTAGGTTTCCTGTACATGTTATAGCTGTAGTAATATTCCCTTCAACCTGGAGAGTTGGGACCCATGGAATGGGGGCCATGCATTATTGCTTGAAAGGGTCTGCATTTCCTCACCCAATCTCACCAATCCTCTCAGTCCCAAGTGTCCAGCCTTATGCCACATCCAGCTGTCATTGTAGATAGGGTCTTTCCAGGTTTCCTCAGACACCCTGAAAGAAGTGTAAAGAATTTCCCTGTTTTTTGGTTTTGCTTTTGAAATTCGTTTTTAAAGTGGGTCTGAGCTGATTCTCGCTGCCATGTTTATGCGACTCTAGACACACTTGATTCCCTTATAGAGACATATCAATACATAGGTTTTAAGATTCTTACTAGTCAGATATATTCCTCTGTGGGAAATATGGGGTTTTGAGTCTCTTTCACTGAGGAAGGTGTAGGTCTTGTCTATTCAAAAGTTGGTTTTGGAAACGGTCCCTGTGCTTATATCAAACTCTGGTTTTATGCATCACCCCACCTCTCCTTCCCCTTTATGCAGGCATAAGAGTGTTTTCTAAATGTGAGACTCTGTTCTCTTTCCTAACTCAGTTCACGTGTAGCCATGTTTACAGGATCTTCATAAGTGATATCTTATGATAAGTTTCTTTTTCTGTGTGACTTATTTCACTTAGAATCATCGTACCTGAATCCACTCACTTTGCTGCTACTGGTCTTATGACATTGATGTCATGGCTGAGGAATATTCCATCGTACGTAAGTACCACAATGTTTTGAACCATTTTTATATTTCCTGGGATATTTAAGGTGTACCCAAGTTGAGGTTCTTGTAGTCAGTGCAGCCCTAAATTTGGAGGTGGCTCTTTCTTATTGATTTTCAGTTTTCCCAAGGTATATTCCCTAGACTGGAAGTGGCCTTGGCTCTGTAGCTCTGTTGTTTACTTGTTTTAGGGAACACAATGCACTCCTCCAGTGAGGCAGTTGGCAATTTACATCCCGCCCATCAGCATAACAAGTCTCCCTGTTCTCCAGGGCCTGTCTTTCCTTTCTGGTTTTTACACATTTTGTGGATGTCCATTTTGACCCGTGGGAAGTGATACTTCTTTGTAGTGCAGATTTGCATTGCCTGGTTGCTTGCTTGGCCAAAAAGGTTGTATGCGTTTTCTCCTGAATATATTCAGGAGAAAACGCATACGCCCTTTTTGGCCAAGTGCATCATTGTCCAAGTTGTGCCCCTCTTCCTGTGCTTTGCAGGCCATTCCAAGGTACCTCTTGAAATCTGTTTCCTGCTATTTTGCCTCACTTTCAAGTCCGCCTCGTTGACTTCCTTCAACAGATTTTTGGATGATAGTTGTCCTTTATCACTCTGCCAGTTTGTGAATTGCTGTGACCCTGAGCTCCATTTCTCAACTCGTTTTTTGTGAGCTGAACGCAAGTCCAAAATTTTGGATCATGTCCTATACTGGTTCCCGGTGGGTGGCTGAGACTTTGGTTAATTCTTCTTCCTGCCGGGAAATTAGAGTGACATGTGCCCGTCCAAATACCTAACAGCTACTCTCTCATGGGTTCTCCCTCGTCCCTTCCATCCTCTGCCAAATTGGGAACCTGTGCAAACCAGGAGGTTAAATGGCCTGTCTCTCCAAGTTGGGAGATTGATAGTAAGGCAGTTGGAAAGTCAAACTGGAGCACCAGGAGAGGGACTATTCGTTGAGTTTTAGAAACCTTTCGTATTCACAGTGTGTCCATTCTCTAGGTTTCCTGTACATGTTATAGCTGTAGTAATATTCCCTTGAACCTGGAGAGTTGGGACCCATGGAATGTGGGCCATGCATTATTGCTTGAAAGGGTCTGCATTTGCTCACCCAATTTCACCAATCCTCTCAGTCCCAAGTGTCCAGCCTTATGCCACATCCAGCTCTCATTATACATAGGGTCTTTCCAGGTTTCCTCATACACCCTGAAGGAATTGTAAAGAATTTCCCTGTTTTTTGGTTTTTCTTTTGAAATTCCTTTTTAGAGTGGGTTTCAGCTGATTCTCGCTGCCATGTTTTGCCACTCTAGACACACTTGATTCCCTTATGGAGACATATCAATACATAGGTTTTAAGATTCTTACTAGTCAGATATATTCCTCTGTGGGAAATATGGGGTTTTGAGTCTCTTTCACTGAGGAAGGTGTAGGTCTTGTCTATTCCAAAGTTAGTTTTGGAAACGGTCCCTGTGCTTATATCAAACTCTGGTTTTATGCATCACCCTACCTCTCCTTCCCCTTTATGCAGGCATAAGAGTGTTTTCTAAATGTGAGACTCTGTTCTCTTTCCTAACTCAGTTCACGTGTAGCCATGTTTACAGGATCTTCATAAGTGATATCTTATGATAAGTTTCTTTTTCTGTGTGACTTATTTCACTTAGAATCATCGTACCTGAATCCACTCACTTTGCTGCTACTGGTCTTATGACATTGATGTCATGGCTGAGGGATATTCCATCGTACGTAAGTACCACAATGTTTTGAACCATTTTTATATTTCCTGGGATATTTAAGGTGTACCCAAGTTGAGGTTCTTGTAGTCAGTGCAGCCCTAAATTTGGAGGTGGCTCTTTCTTATTGATTTTCAGTTTTCCCAAGGTATATTCCCTAGACTGGAAGTGGCCTTGGCTCTGTAGCTCTGTTGTTTACTTGTTTTAGGGAACACAATGCACTCCTCCAGTGAGGCAGTTGGCAATTTACATCCCGCCCATCAGCATAACAAGGCTCCCTGTTCTCCAGGGCCTGTCTTGCCTTTCTGGTTTTTACACATTTTGTGGATGTCCCTTTTGACTGGTGGGAAGTGATACTTCTTTGTAGTGCAGATTTGCATTGCCCGCTTGCTTGCTTGGCCAAAAAGGGCGTATGCGTTTTCTCCTGAATATATTCAGGAGAAAACGCATACGCCCTTTTTGGCCAAGTGCATCATTGTCCAAGTTGTGCCCCTCTTCCTGTGCTTTACAGGCGATTCCAAGGTACCTCTTGAAATCTGTTTCCTGCTATTTTGCCTCGCTTTCAAGTCCGCCTCGTTGACTTCCCTCAACAGATTTTTGGACGATAGTTGTCCTTTATCACTCTGCCAGTTTGTGAATTGCTGTGCCCCTGAGCTCCATTTCTCAACTCGTTTTTGTGAGCTGAACGCAAGTCCAAAATTTTGGATCATGTCCTATACTGGTTCCCGGTGGGTGGCTGAGACTTTGGTTAATTCTTCTTCCTGCCGGGAAATTAGAGTGACATGTGCCCGTCCAAATGCCTAACAGCTACTCTCTCATGGGTTCTCCCTCGTCCCTTCCATCCTCTGCAAATTGGGAACCTGTGCAAACCAGGGGGTTAAAGGGCCTGTCTCTCCAAGTTGGGAGATTGATAGTAAGGCATTTGGAAAGTCAAACTGGAGCACCAGGAGAGGGACTATTCGTTGAGTTTTAGAAACCTTTCGTATTCACAGTGTGTCCATTCTCTAGGTTTCCTGTACATGTTATAGATGTAGTAATATTCCCTTCAACCTGGAGAGTTGGGACCCATGGAATGGGGGCCATGCATTATTGCTTGAAAGGGTCTGCATTTGCTCACCCAATCTCACCAATTCCCTCAGTCCCAAGTGTCCAGCCTTATGCCACATCCAGCTCTCATTATACATAGGGTCTTTCCAGGTTTCCTCAGACACACTGAAGGAATTGTAAAGAATTTCCCTGTTTTTTGGGTTTGCTTTTGAAATTCCTTTTTAGAGTGGGTTTGAGCTGATTCTCGCGCTCATGTTTATGCCACTCTAGACACACTTGATTCCCATATGGAGACATATCAATACATAGGTTTTAAGATTCTTACTAGTCAGATATATTCCTCTGTGGGAAATATGGGGTTTTGAGTCTCTTTCACTGAGGATGGTGTAGGTCTTGTCTATTCCAAAGTTGGTTTTGGAACGGTCCCTGTGCTTATATCAAACTCTGGTTTTATGCATCACCCCACCTCTCCATCCCCTTAATGCAGGCATAAGAGTGTTTTCTAAATGTGAGACTCTGTTCTCTTTCCTAACTCAGTTCACGTGTAGCCATGTTTACAGGATCTTCATAAGTGATATCTTATGATAAGTTTCTTTTTCTGTGTGACTTATTTCACTTAGAATCATCGTACCTGAATCCACTCACTTTGCTGCTACTGGTCTTATGACATTGATTTCATGGCTGTGGGATATTCCATCGTACGTAAGTACCACAATGTTTTGAACCATTTTTATATTTCCTGGGATATTTAAGGTGTACCCAAGTTGAGGTTCTTGTAGTCAGTGCAGCCCTAAATTTGGAGGTGGCTCTTTCTTATTGATTTTCAGTTTTCCCAAGGTATATTCCCTAGACTGGAAGTGGCCTTGGCTCTGTAGCTCTGTTGTTTACTTGTTTTAGGGAACACAATGCACTCCTCCAGTGAGGCAGTTGGCAATTTACATCCCGCCCATCAGCATAACAAGGCTCCCTGTTCTCCAGGGCCTGTCTTGCCTTTCTGGTTTTTACACATTTTGTGGATGTCCCTTTTGACCGGTGGGAAGTGATACTTCTTTGTAGTGCAGATTTGCATTGCCCGCTGGCTTGCTTGGCCAAAAAGGGCGTATGCGTTTTCTCCTGAATATATTCAGGAGAAAACGCATACGCCCTTTTTGGCCAAGTGCATCATTGTCCAAGTTGTGCCCCTCTTCCTGTGTTTACAGGCGATTCCAAGGTACCTCTTGAAATCTGTTTCCTGCTATTTTGCCTCGCTTTCACGTCCGCCTCGTTGACTTCCCTCAACAGATTTTTGGACGATAGTTGTCCTTTATCACTCTGCCAGTTTGTGAATTGCTGTGCCCCTGAGCTCCATTTCTCAACTCGATTTTTGTGAGCTGAACGCAAGTCCAAAATTTTGGATCATGTCCTATACTGGTTCCCGGTGGGTGGCTGAGACTTTGGTTAATACTTCTTCCTGCCGGGAAATTAGAGTGACATGTGCCCATCCAAATGCCTAACAGCTACTCTCTCATGGGTTCTCCCTCGTCCCTTCCATCCTCTGCCAAATTGGGAACCTGTGCAAACCAGGAGGTTAAAGGGCCTGTCTCTCCAAGTTGGGAGATTGATAGTAAGGCAGTTGGAAAGTCAAACTGGAGCACCAGGAGAGGGACTATTCGTTGAGTTTTAGAAACATTTCTTATTCACAGTGTGTACATTCTCTAGGTTTCCTGTACATGTTATAGCTGTAGTAATATTCCCTTCAACCTGGAGAGTTGGGACCCATGGAATGGGGGCCATGCATTATTGCTTGAAAGGGTCTGCATTTGCTCACCCAATCTCACCAATCCTCTCAGTCCCAAGTGTCCAGCCTTATTCCACATCCAGCTCTCATTATACATAGGGTCTTTCCAGGTTTCCTCAGACACCCTGAAGGAATTGTAAAGAATTTCCCTGTTTTTTGATTTTCCTTTTGAAATTCCTTTTTAGAGTGGGTTTGAGCTGATTCTCGCTGCCATGTTTATGCCACTCTAGACACACTTGATTCCCTTATGGAGTCATATCAATACATAGGTTTTAAGATTCTTACTAGTCAGATATATTCCTCTGTGGGAAATATGGGGTTTTGAGTTTCTTTCACTGAGGAAGGTGTAGGTCTTGTCTATTCCAAAGTTGGTTTTGGAAACGGTCCCTGTGCTTATATCAAACTCTGGTTTTATGCATCACCCCACCTCTCCTTCCCCTTTATGCAGGCATAAGAGTGTTTTCTAAATGTGAGACTCTGTTCTCTTTCCTAACTCAGTTCACGTGTAGCCATGTTTACAGGATCTTCATAAGTGATATCTTATGATAAGTTTCTTTTTTTGTGTGACTTATTTCACTTAGAATCATCGTACCTGAATCCACTCACTTTGCTGCTACTGGTCTTATGACATTGATTTCATGGCTGAGGGATATTCAATCGTACGTAAGTACCACAATGTTTTGAACCATTTTTATATTTCCTGGGATATTTAAGGTGTACCCAAGTTGAGGTTCTTGTAGTCAGTGCAGCCCTAAATTTGGAGGTGGCTCTTTCTTATTGATTTTCAGTTTTCCCAAGGTATATTCCCTAGACTGGAAGTGGCCTTGGTTCTGTAGCTCTGTTGTTTACTTGTTTTAGGGAACACAATGCACTCCTCCAGTGAGGCAGTTGGCAATTTACATCCCGCCAATCAGCATAACAAGGCTCCCTGTTCTCCAGGGCCTGTCTTGCCTTTCTGGGTTTTACACATTTTGTGGATGTCCCTTTTGACCGGTGGGAAGTGATACTTCTTTGTAGTGCAGATTTGCATTGCCCGCTTGCTTGCTTGGCCAAAAACGGCATATGCGTTTTCTCCTGATCAGGAGAAAATGCATACGCCCTTTTTGTCCAAGTGCACCATTGTCCAAGTTGTGCCCCTCTTCCTGTGCTTTACAGGCGATTCCAAGGTACCTCTTGAAATCTGTTTCCTGCTATTTTGCCTCGCTTTCAAGTCCGCCTCGTTGACTTCCCTCAACAGATTTTTGGACGATAGTTGTCCTTTATCACTCTGCGAGTTTGTGAATTGCTGTGCCCCTGAGCTCCATTTCTCAACTCGTTTTTTGTGAGCTGAACGCAAGTCCAAAATTTTGGATCATGTCCTATACTGGTTCCCGGTGGGTGGCTGAGACTTTGGTTAATTCTTCTTCCTGCCGGGAAATTAGAGTGACATGTGCCCGTCCAAATGCCTAACAGCTACTCTCTCATGGGTTCTCCCTCGTCCCTTCCATCCTCTGCCAAATTGGGAACGTGGGCATACCAGGAGGTTAAAGGGCCTGTCTCTCCAAGTGGGGAGATTGATAGTAAGGCAGTTGGAAAGTCAAACTGGAGCACCAGGAGAGGGACTATTCGTTGAGTTTTAGAAACTTTTCGTATTCACAGTGTGTACATTCTCTAGGTTTCCTGTACATGTTATAGCTGTAGTAATATTCCCTTCAACCTGGAGAGTTGGGACCCATGGAATGTGGGCCATGCATTATTGCTTGAAAGGGTCTGCATTTGCTCACCCAATCTCACCAATCCTCTCAGTCCCAAGTGTCCAGCCTTATGCCACATCCAGCTGTCATTGTAGATAGGGTCTTTCCAGGTTTCCTCAGACACCCTGAAGGAATTGTAAAGAATTTCCCTGTTTTTTGGTTTTGCTTTTGAAATTCCTTTTAGAGTGGGTTTGAGCTGATTCTCGCTGCCATGTTTATGCCACTCTAGACACACTTGATTCCCTTATGGAGATATATCAATACATAGGTTTTAAGATTCTTACTAGTCAGATATATTCCTCTGTGGGAAATATGGGGTTTTGAGTCTCTTTCACTGAGGAAGGTGTCGGTCTTGTCTATTCCAAAGTTGGTTTTGGAAACGGTCCCTGTGCTTATATCAAACTCTGGTGTTATGCATCACCCCACCTCTCCTTCCCCTTTATGCAGGCATAAGAGTGTTTTCTAAATGTGAGACTCTGTTCTCTTTCCTAACTCAGTTCACGTGTAGCCATGTTTACAGGATCTTCATAAGTGATATCTTATGATAAGTTTCTTTTTCTGTGTGACTTATTTCACTTAGAATCATCGTACCTGAATCCACTCACTTTGCTGCTACTGGTCTTATGACATTGATTTCATGGCTGAGGGATATTCCATCGTACGTAAGTACCACAATGTTTTGAACCATTTTTATATTTCCTGGGATATTTAAGCTGTACCCAAGTTGAGGTTCTTGTAGTCAGTGCAGCCCTAAATTTGGAGGTGGCTCTTTCTTATTGATTTTCGGTTTTCCCAAGGTATATTCCCTAGACTGGAAGTGGCCTTGGCTCTGTAGCTCTGTTGTTTACTTGTTTTAGGGAACACAATGCACTCCTCCAGTGAGGCAGTTGGCAATTTACATCCCGCCCATCAGCATAACAAGGCTCCCTGTTCTCCAGGGCCTGTCTTGCCTTTCTGGTTTTTACACATTTTGTGGATGTCCCTTTTGACCGGTGGGAAGTGATACTTCTTTGTAGTGCAGATTTGCATTGCCCGCTTGCTTGCTTGGCCAAAAACGGCATATGCGTTTTCTCCTGATCAGGAGAAAATGCATACGCCCTTTTTGTCCAAGTGCACCATTGTCCAAGTTGTGCCCCTCTTCCTGTGCTTTACAGGCGATTCCAAGGTACCTCTTGAAATCTGTTTCCTGCTATTTTGCCTCGCTTTCAAGTCCGCCTCGTTGACTTCCCTCAACAGATTTTTGGACGATAGTTGTCCTTTATCACTCTGCGAGTTTGTGAATTGCTGTGCCCCTGAGCTCCATTTCTCAACTCGTTTTTTGTGAGCTGAACGCAAGTCCAAAATTTTGGATCATGTCCTATACTGGTTCCCGGTGGGTGGCTGAGACTTTGGTTAATTCTTCTTCCTGCCGGGAAATTAGAGTGACATGTGCCCGTCCAAATGCCTAACAGCTACTCTCTCATGGGTTCTCCCTCGTCCCTTCCATCCTCTGCCAAATTGGGAACGTGGGCATACCAGGAGGTTAAAGGGCCTGTCTCTCCAAGTGGGGAGATTGATAGTAAGGCAGTTGGAAAGTCAAACTGGAGCACCAGGAGAGGGACTATTCGTTGAGTTTTAGAAACCTTTCGTATTCACAGTGTGTACATTCTCTAGGTTTCCTGTACATGTTATAGCTGTAGTAATATTCCCTTCAACCTGGAGAGTTGGGACACATGGAATGTGGGCCATGCATTATTGCTTGAAAGGGTCTGCATTTGCTCACCTAATCTCACCAATCCTCTCAGTCCCAAGTGTCCAGCCTTATGCCACATCCAGCTGTCATTGTAGATAGGGTCTTTCCAGGTTTCCTCAGACACCCTGAAGGAATTGTAAAGAATTTCCCTGTTTTTTGGTTTTGCTTTTGAAATTCCTTTTAGAGTGGGTTTGAGCTGATTCTCGCTGCCATGTTTATGCCACTCTAGACACACTTGATTCCCTTATGGAGATATATCAATACATAGGTTTTAAGATTCTTACTAGTCAGATATATTCCTCTGTGGGAAATATGGGGTTTTGTGTCTCTTTCACTGAGGAAGGTGTCGGTCTTGTCTATTCCAAAGTTGGTTTTTGAAACGGTCCCTGTGCTTATATCAAACTCTGGTGTTATGCATCACCCCACCTCTCCTTCCCCTTTATGCAGGCATAAGAGTGTTTTCTAAATGTGAGACTCTGTTCTCTTTCCTAACTCAGTTCACGTGTAGCCATGTTTACAGGATCTTCATAAGTAATATCTTATGATAAGTTTCTTTTTCTGTGTGACTTATTTCACTTAGAATCATCGTACCTGAATCCACTCACTTTGCTGCTACTGGTCTTATGACATTGATTTCATGGCTGAGGGATATTCCATCGTACGTAAGTACCACAATGTTTTGAACCATTTTTATATTTCCTGGGATATTTAAGGTGTACCCAAGTTGAGGTTCTTGTAGTCAGTGCAGCCCTAAATTTGGACGTTGCTCTTTCTTATTGATTTTCGGTTTACCCAAGGTATATTCCCTAGATTGGAAGTGGCCTTGGCTCTGTAGCTCTGTTGTTTACTTGTTTTAGGGAACACAATGCACTCCTCCAGTGTGGCAGTTGGCAATTTACATCCCGCCCATCAGCATAACAAGGCTCCCTGTTCTCCAGGGCCTGTCTTGCCTTTATGGTTTTTACACATTTTGTGGATGTCCCTTTTGACCGGTTGGAAGTGATACTTCTTTGTAGTGCAGATTTGCATTGCCCGCTGGCTTGCTTGGCCAAAAAGGGCGTATGCGTTTTCTCCTGAATATATTCAGGAGAAAACGCATACGCCCTTTTTGGCCAAGTGCATCATTGTCCAAGTTGTGCCCCTCTTCCTGTGTTTACAGGCGATTCCAAGGTACCTCTTGAAAACTGTTTCCTGCTATTTTGCCTCGCTTTCAAGTCCGCCTCGTTGACTTCCCTCAACAGATTTTTGGACGATAGTTGTCCTTTATCACTCTGCCAGTTTGTGAATTGCTGTGCCCCTGAGCTCCATTTCTCAACTCGTTTTTTGGGAGCTGAACGCAAGTCCAAAATTTTGGATCATGTCCTATACTGGTTCCCGGTGGGTGGCTGAGACTTTGGTTAATTCTTCTTCCTGCCGGGAAATTAGAGTGACATGTGCCCGTCCAAATGCCTAACAGCTACTCTCTCATGGGTTCTCCCTCGTCCCTTCCATCCTTTGCCAAATTGGGAACCTGTGCAAACCAGGAGGTTAAAGGGCCTGTCTCTCCAAGTTGGGAGATTGATAGTAAGGCATTTGGAAAGTCAAACTGGAGCACCAGGAGAGGGACTATTCGTTGAGTTTTAGAAACCTTTCATATTCACAGTGTGTACATTCTCTAGGTTTCCTGTACATGTTATAGCTGTAGTAATATTCCCTTCAACCTGGAGAGTTGGGACCCATTGAATGGGGGCCATGCATTATTGCTTGAAAGGGTCTGCATTTGCTCACCCAATCTCACCAATCCTCTCAGTCCCAAGTGTCCAGCCTTATGCCACATCCAGCTCTCATTATACATAGGGTCTTTCCAGGTTTCCTCAGACACCCTGAAGGAATTGTAAAGAATTTCCCTGTTTTTTGGTTTTGCTTTTGAAATTCCTTTTTAGAGTGGGTTTCAGCTGATTCTCGCTGCCATGTTTATGCCACTGTAGACACACTTGATTCCCTTATGGAGTCATATCAATACATAGGTTTTAAGATTCTTACTAGTCAGATATATTCCTCTGTGGGAAATATGGTGTTTTGAGTCTCTTTCACTGAGGAAGGTGTAGGTCTTGTCTATTCCAAAGTTGGTTTTGGAAACGGTCCCTGTGCTTATATCAAACTCTGGTTTTATGCATCACCCCACCTCTCCTTCCCCTTTATGCAGGCATAAGAGTGTTTTCTAAATGTGAGACTCTGTTCTCTTTCCTAACTCAGTTCACGTGTAGCCATGTTTACAGGATCTTCATAAGTGATATCTTATGATAAGTTTCTTTTTTTGTGTGACTTATTTCACTTAGAATCATCGTACCTGAATCCACTCACTTTGCTGCTACTGGTCTTATGACATTGATTTCATAGCTGAGGGATATTCCATCGTACGTAAGTACCACAATGTTTTGAACCATTTTTATATTTCCTGGGATATTTAAGGTGTACCCAAGTTGAGGTTCTTGTAGTCAGTGCAGCCCTAAATTTGGAGGTGGCTCTTTCTTATTGATTTTCAGTTTTCCCAAGGTATATTCCCTAGACTGGAAGTGGCCTTGGTTCTGTAGCTCTGTTGTTTACTTGTTTTAGGGAACACAATGCACTCCTCCAGTGAGGCAGTTGGCAATTTACATCCCTCCAATCAGCATAACAAGGCTCCCTGTTCTCCAGGACTTGTCTTGCCTTTCTGGTTTTTACACATTTTGTGGATGTCCCTTTTGACCGGTGGGAAGTGATACTTCTTTGTAGTGCAGATTTGCATTGCCCGCTTGCTTGCTTGGCCAAAAACGGCATATGCGTTTTCTCCTGATCAGGAGAAAATGCATACGCCCTTTTTGTCCAAGTGCACCATTGTCCAAGTTGTGCCCCTCTTCCTGTGCTTTACAGGCGATTCCAAGGTACCTCTTGAAATCTGTTTCCTGCTATTTTGCCTCGCTTTCAAGTCCGCCTCGTTGACTTCCCTCAACAGATTTTTGGACGATAGTTGTCCTTTATCACTCTGCGAGTTTGTGAATTGCTGTGCCCCTGAGCTCCATTTCTCAACTCGTTTTTTGTGAGCTGAACGCAAGTCCAAAATTTTGGATCATGTCCTATACTGGTTCCCGGTGGGTGGCTGAGACTTTGGTTAATTCTTCTTCCTGCCGGGAAATTAGAGTGACATGTGCCCGTCCAAATGCCTAACAGCTACTCTCTCATGGGTTCTCCCTCGTCCCTTCCATCCTCTGCCAAATTGGGAACGTGGGCATACCAGGAGGTTAAAGGGCCTGTCTCTCCAAGTGGGGAGATTGATAGTAAGGCAGTTGGAAAGTCAAACTGGAGCACCAGGAGAGGGACTATTCGTTGAGTTTTAGAAACCTTTCGTATTCACAGTGTGTACATTCTCTAGGTTTCCTGTACATGTTATAGCTGTAGTAATATTCCCTTCAACCTGGAGAGTTGGGACCCATGGAATGTGGGCCATGCATTATTGCTTGAAAGGGTCTGCATTTGCTCACCTAATCTCACCAATCCTCTCAGTCCCAAGTGTCCAGCCTTATGCCACATCCAGCTGTCATTGTAGATAGGGTCTTTCCAGGTTTCCTCAGACACCCTGAAGGAATTGTAAAGAATTTCCCTGTTTTTTGGTTTTGCTTTTGAAATTCCTTTTAGAGTGGGTTTGAGCTGATTCTCGCTGCCATGTTTATGCCACTCTAGACACACTTGATTCCCTTATGGAGATATATCAATACATAGGTTTTAAGATTCTTACTAGTCAGATATATTCCTCTGTGGGAAATATGGGGTTTTGTGTCTCTTTCACTGAGGAAGGTGTCGGTCTTGTCTATTCCAAAGTTGGTTTTTGAAACGGTCCCTGTGCTTATATCAAACTCTGGTGTTATGCATCACCCCACCTCTCCTTCCCCTTTATGCAGGCATAAGAGTGTTTTCTAAATGTGAGACTCTGTTCTCTTTCCTAACTCAGTTCACGTGTAGCCATGTTTACAGGATCTTCATAAGTAATATCTTATGATAAGTTTCTTTTTCTGTGTGACTTATTTCACTTAGAATCATCGTACCTGAATCCACTCACTTTGCTGCTACTGGTCTTATGACATTGATTTCATGGCTGAGGGATATTCCATCGTACGTAAGTACCACAATGTTTTGAACCATTTTTATATTTCCTGGGATATTTAAGGTGTACCCAAGTTGAGGTTCTTGTAGTCAGTGCAGCCCTAAATTTGGACGTTGCTCTTTCTTATTGATTTTCGGTTTACCCAAGGTATATTCCCTAGATTGGAAGTGGCCTTGGCTCTGTAGCTCTGTTGTTTACTTGTTTTAGGGAACACAATGCACTCCTCCAGTGTGGCAGTTGGCAATTTACATCCCGCCCATCAGCATAACAAGGCTCCCTGTTCTCCAGGGCCTGTCTTGCCTTTATGGTTTTTACACATTTTGTGGATGTCCCTTTTGACCGGTTGGAAGTGATACTTCTTTGTAGTGCAGATTTGCATTGCCCGCTGGCTTGCTTGGCCAAAAAGGGCGTATGCGTTTTCTCCTGAATATATTCAGGAGAAAACGCATACGCCCTTTTTGGCCAAGTGCATCATTGTCCAAGTTGTGCCCCTCTTCCTGTGTTTACAGGCGATTCCAAGGTACCTCTTGAAAACTGTTTCCTGCTATTTTGCCTCGCTTTCAAGTCCGCCTCGTTGACTTCCCTCAACAGATTTTTGGACTTTAGTTGTCCTTTATCACTCTGCCAGTTTGTGAATTGCTGTGCCCCTGAGCTCCATTTCTCAACTCGTTTTTTGGGAGCTGAACGCAAGTCCAAAATTTTGGATCATGTCCTATACTGGTTCCCGGTGGGTGGCTGAGACTTTGGTTAATTCTTCTTCCTGCCGGGAAATTAGAGTGACATGTGCCCGTCCAAATGCCTAACAGCTACTCTCTCATGGGTTCTCCCTCGTCCCTTCCATCCTTTGCCAAATTGGGAACATGTGCAAACCAGGAGGTTAAAGGGCCTGTCTCTCCAAGTTGGGAGATTGATAGTAAGGCATTTGGAAAGTCAAACTGGAGCACCAGGAGAGGGACTATTCGTTGAGTTTTAGAAACCTTTCATATTCACAGTGTGTACATTCTCTAGGTTTCCTGTACATGTTATAGCTGTAGTAATATTCCCTTCAACCTGGAGAGTTGGGACCCATTGAATGGGGGCCATGCATTATTGCTTGAAAGGGTCTGCATTTGCTCACCCAATCTCACCAATCCTCTCAGTCCCAAGTGTCCAGCCTTATGCCACATCCAGCTCTCATTATACATAGGGTCTTTCCAGGTTTCCTCAGACACCCTGAAGGAATTGTAAAGAATTTCCCTGTTTTTTGGTTTTGCTTTTGAAATTCCTTTTTAGAGTGGGTTTCAGCTGATTCTCGCTGCCATGTTTATGCCACTGTAGACACACTTGATTCCCTTATGGAGTCATATCAATACATAGGTTTTAAGATTCTTACTAGTCAGATATATTCCTCTGTGGGAAATATGGTGTTTTGAGTCTCTTTCACTGAGGAAGGTGTAGGTCTTGTCTATTCCAAAGTTGGTTTTGGAAACGGTCCCTGTGCTTATATCAAACTCTGGTTTTATGCATCACCCCACCTCTCCTTCCCCTTTATGCAGGCATAAGAGTGTTTTCTAAATGTGAGACTCTGTTCTCTTTCCTAACTCAGTTCACGTGTAGCCATGTTTACAGGATCTTCATAAGTGATATCTTATGATAAGTTTCTTTTTTTGTGTGACTTATTTCACTTAGAATCATCGTACCTGAATCCACTCACTTTGCTGCTACTGGTCTTATGACATTGATTTCATAGCTGAGGGATATTCCATCGTACGTAAGTACCACAATGTTTTGAACCATTTTTATATTTCCTGGGATATTTAAGGTGTACCCAAGTTGAGGTTCTTGTAGTCAGTGCAGCCCTAAATTTGGAGGTGGCTCTTTCTTATTGATTTTCAGTTTTCCCAAGGTATATTCCCTAGACTGGAAGTGGCCTTGGTTCTGTAGCTCTGTTGTTTACTTGTTTTAGGGAACACAATGCACTCCTCCAGTGAGGCAGTTGGCAATTTACATCCCTCCAATCAGCATAACAAGGCTCCCTGTTCTCCAGGACTTGTCTTGCCTTTCTGGTTTTTACACATTTTGTGGATGTCCCTTTTGACCGGTGGGAAGTGATACTTCTTTGTAGTGCAGATTTGCATTGCCCACTTGCTTGCTTGGCCAAAAAGGGCGTATGCGTTTTCTCCTGAATATATTCAGGAGGAAACGCATACGCCCTTTTTGGCCAAGTGCATCATTGTCCAAGTTGTGCCCCTCTTCCTGTGCTTTACAGGCGATTCCAAGGTACCTCTTGAAATCTGTTTCCTGCTATTTTGCCTCGCTTTCAAGTCCACCTCGTTGACTTCCCTCAACAGATTTTTGGACGATAGTTGTCCTTTATCACTCTGCCAGTTTGTGAATTGCTGTGCCCCTGAGCTCCATTTCTCAACTCGTTTTTTGTGAGCTGAACGCAAGTCCAAAATTTTGGATCATGTCCTATACTGGTTCCCGGTGGGTGGCTGAGACTTTGGTTAATTCTTCTTCCTGCCGGGAAATTAGAGTGACGTGTGCCCATCCAAATGCCTAACAGCTACTCTCTCATGGGTTCTCCCTCGTCCCTTCCATCCTCTGCCAAATTGGGAACCTGTGCAAACCAGGAGGTTAAAGGGCCTGTCTCTCCAAGTTGGGAGATTGATAGTAAGGCATTTGGAAAGTCAAACTGGAGCACCAGGAGAGGGACTATTCGTTGAGTTTTAGAAACCTTTCGTATTCACAGTGTGTACATTCTCTAGGTTTCCTGTACATGTTATAGCTGTAGTAATATTCCCTTCAACCTGGAGAGTTGGGACCCATGGAATGTGGGCCATGCATTATTGCTTGAAAGGGTCTGCATTTGCTCACCCAATCTCACCAATCCTCTCAGTCCCAAGTGTCCAGCCTTATGCCACATCCAGCTCTCATTATACATAGGGTCTTTCCAGGTTTCCTCAGACACCCTGAAGGAATTGTAAAGAATTTCCCTGTTTTTTGGTTTTGCTTTTGAAATTCCTTTTTAGAGTGGGTTTCAGCTGATTCTCGCTGCCATGTTTATGCCACTCTAGACACATTTGATTCCCTTATGGAGACATATCAATACATAGGTTTTAAGATTCTTACTAGTCAGATGTATTCCTCTGTGGGAAATATGGGGTTTTGAGTCTCTTTCACTGAGGAAGGTGTAGGTCTTGTCTATTCCAAAGTTGGTTTTGGAAACGGTCCCTGTGCTTATATCAAACTCTGGTTTTATGCATCACCCCACCTCTCCTTCCCCTTTATGCAGGCATAAGAGTGTTTTCTAAATGTGAGACTCTGTTCTCTTTCCTAACTCAGTTCACGTGTAGCCATGTTTACAGGATCTTCATAAGTGATATCTTATGATAAGTTTCTTTTTTTGTGTGACTTATTTCACTTAGAATCATCGTACCTGAATCCACTCACTTTGCTGCTACTGGTCTTATGACATTGATTTCATGGCTGAGGGATATTCCATCGTACGTAAGTACCACAATGTTTTGAACCATTTTTATATTTCCTGGGATATTTAAGGTGTACCCAAGTTGAGGTTCTTGTAGTCAGTGCAGCCCTAAATTTGGAGGTGGCTCTTTCTTATTGATTTTCAGTTTTCCCAAGGTATATTCCCTAGACTGGAAGTGGCCTTGGTTCTGTAGCTCTGTTGTTTACTTGTTTTAGGGAACACAATGCACTCCTCCAGTGAGGCAGTTGGCAATTTACATCCCGCCAATCAGCATAACAAGGCTCCCTGTTCTCCAGGACTTGTCTTGCCTTTCTGGTTTTTACACATTTTGTGGATGTCCCTTTTGACCGGTGGGAAGTGATACTTCTTTGTAGTGCAGATTTGCATTGCCCACTTGCTTGCTTGGCCAAAAAGGGCGTATGCGTTTTCTCCTGAATATATTCAGGAGAAAACGCATACGCCCTTTTTGGCCAAGTGCATCATTGTCCAAGTTGTGCCCCTCTTCCTGTGCTTTACAGGCGATTCCAAGGTACCTCTTGAAATCTGTTTCCTGCTATTTTGCCTCGCTTTCAAGTCCGCCTCGTTGACTTCCCTCAACAGATTTTTGGACGATAGTTGTCCTTTATCACTCTGCCAGTTTGTGAATTGCTGTGCCCCTGAGCTCCATTTCTCAACTCGTTTTTTGTGAGCTGAACGCAAGTCCAAAATTTTGGATCATGTCCTATACTGGTTCCCGGTGGGTGGCTGAGACTTTGGTTAATTCTTCTTCCTGCCGGGAAATTAGAGTGACGTGTGCCCATCCAAATGCCTAACAGCTACTCTCTCATGGGTTCTCCCTCGTCCCTTCCATCCTCTGCCAAATTGGGAACCTGTGCAAACCAGGAAGTTAAAGGGCCTGTCTCTCCAAGTTGGGAGATTGATAGTAAGGCATTTGGAAAGTCAAACTGGAGCACCAGGAGAGGGACTATTCGTTGAGTTTTAGAAACCTTTCGTATTCACAGTGTGTACATTCTCTAGGTTTCCTGTACATGTTATAGATGTAGTAATATTCCCTTCAACCTGGAGAGTTGGGACCCATGGAATGGGGGCCATGCATTATTGCTTGAAAGGGTCTGCATTTGCTCACCCAATCTCACCAATCCTCTCAGTCCCAAGTGTCCAGCCTTATGCCACATCCAGCTCTCATTATACATAGGGTCTTTCCAGGTTTCCTCAGACACCCTGAAGGAATTGTAAAGAATTTCCCTGTTTTTTGGTTTTGCTTTTGAAATTCCTTTTTAGATTGGGTTTGAGCTGATTCTCGCTGCCATGTTTATGCCACTCTAGACACACTTGATTCCCTTATGGAGACATATCAATACATAGGTTTTAAGATTCTTACTAGTCAGATATATTCCTCTGTGGGAAATATGGGGTTTTGAGTCTCTTTCACTGAGGAAGGTGTAGGTCTTGTCTATTCCAAAGTTGGTTTTGGAAACGGTCCCTGTGCTTATATCAAACTCTGGTTTTATGCATCACCCCACCTCTCCTTCCCCTTTATGCAGGCATAAGAGTGTTTTCTAAATGTGAGACTCTGTTCTCTTTCCTAACTCAGTTCACGTGTAGCCATGTTTACAGGATCTTCATAAGTGATATCTTATGATAAGTTTCTTTTTTTGTGTGACTTATTTCACTTAGAATCATCGTACCTGAATCCACTCACTTTGATGCTACTGGTCTTATGACATTGATTTCATGGCTGAGGGATATTCCATCGTACGTAAGTACCACAATGTTTTGAACCATTTTTATATTTCCTGGGATATTTAAGGTGTACACAAGTTGAGGTTCTTGTAGTCAGTGCAGCCCTAAATTTGGAGGTGGCTCTTTCTTATTGATTTTCACTTTTCCCAAGGTATATTCCCTAGACTGGAAGTGGCCTTGGTTCTGTAGCTCTGTTGTTTACTTGTTTTAGGGAACACAATGCACTCCTCCAGTGAGGCAGTTGGCAATTTACATCCCGCCCATCAGCATAACAAGGCTCCCTGTTCTCCAGGGCCTGTCTTGCCTTTCTGGTTTTTACACATTTTGTGGATGTCCCTTTTGACCGGTGGGAAGTGATACTTCTTTGTAGTGCAGATTTGCATTGCCTGCTTGCTTGCTTGGCAAAAAAGGGCGTATGTGTTTTCTCCTGAATATATTCAGGAGAAAACGCATACGCCCTTTTTGGCCAAGTGCATCATTGTCCAAGTTGTGCCCCTCTTCCTGTGTTTACAGGCGATTCCAAGGTACCTCCTGAAATCTGTTTCCTGCTATTTTGCCTCGCTTTCTAGTCCGCCTCGTTGAATTCCCTCAACAGATTTTTGGACGATAGTTGTCTTTATCACTCTGCCAGTTTGTGAATTGCTGTGCTCCTGAGCTCCATTTCTCAACTCGTTTTTTGTGAGCTGAACGCCAGTCCAAAATTTTGGATCATGTCCTATACTGGTTCCCGGTGGGTGGCTGAGACTTTGGTTAATTCTTCTTCCTGTTGGGAAATTAGAGTGACATGTGCCCGTCCAAATGCCTAACAGCTACTCTCTCATGGGTTCTCCCTCGTCCCTTCCATCCTCTGCCAAATTGGGAACCTGTGCAAACCAGGAGGTTAAAGGGCCTGTCTCTCCAAGTTGGGAGATTGATAGTAAGGCAGTTGGAAAGTCAAACTGGAGCACCAGGAGAGGGACTATTCGTTGAGTTTTAGAAACATTTGTATTCACAGTGTGTACATTCTCTAGGTTTCCTGTACATGTTATAGCTGTAGTAATATTCCCTTCAACCTGGAGAGTTGGGACCCATGGAATGGGGGCCATGCATTATTGCTTGAAATGGTCTGCATTTGCTCACCCAATCTCACCAATCCTCTCAGTCCCAAGTGTCCAGCCTTATGCCACATCCAGCTGTCATTGTAGATAGGGTCTTTCCAGGTTTCCTCAGACACCCTGAAAG
This sequence comes from Mesoplodon densirostris, assembly GCF_025265405.1. Classification (NCBI taxonomy): domain Eukaryota; kingdom Metazoa; phylum Chordata; class Mammalia; order Artiodactyla; family Ziphiidae; genus Mesoplodon; species Mesoplodon densirostris. The sequence goes on along the minus strand of NW_026778195.1, from coordinate 5,184,436 downwards.
AAGTGTAAAGAATTTCCCTGTTTTTTGGTTTTGCTTTTGAAATTCCTTTTTATAGTGGGTTTGAGCTGATTCTCGCTGCCATGTTTATGCCACTCTAGACACACTTGATTCCCTTATGGAGACATATCAATACATAGGTTTTAAGATTCTTACTAGTCAGATATATTCCTCTGTGGGAAATATGGGGTTTTGAGTCTCTTTCACTGAGGAAGGTGTAGGTCTTGTCTATTCCAAAGTTGGTTTTGGAAACGGTCCCTGTGCTTATATCAAACTCTGGTTTTATGCATCACCCCACCTCTCCTTCCCCTTTATGCAGGCATAAGAGTGTTTTCTAAATGTGAGACTCTGTTCTCTTTCCTAACTCAGTACACGTGTAGCCATGTTTACAGGATCTTCATAAGTGATATCTTATGATAAGTTTCTTTTTCTGTGTGACATATTTCACTTATAATCATCGTACCTGAATCCACTCACTTTGCTGCTACTGGTCTTATGACATTGATTTCATGGCTGAGGGATATTCCATCGTACGTAAGTACCACAATGTTTTGAACCATTTTTATATTTCCTGGGATATTTAAGGTGTACCCAAGTTGAGGTTCTTGTAGTCAGTGAAGCCCGAAATTTGGAGGTGGCTCTTTCTTATTGATTTTCAGTTTTCCCAAGGTATATTCCCTAGACTGGAAGTGGCCTTGGCTCTGTAGCTCTGTTGTTTACTTCTTTTAGGGAACACAATGCACTCCTCCAGTGAGGCAGTTGGCAATTTACATCCCGCCCATCAGCATAACAAGGCTCCCAGTTCTCCAGGGCCTGTCTTAACTTTCTGGTTTTTACACATTTTGTGGATGTCCCTTTTGACCGGTGGGAAATGATACTTCTTTGTAGTGCAGATTTGCATTGCCCGCTTGCTTGCTTGGCCAAAAAGGGCGTATGCGTTTTCTCCTGAATATATTCAGGAGAAAACGCATACGCCCTTTTTGTCCAAGTGCACCATTGTCCAAGTTGTGCCCCTCTTCCTGTGCTTTACAGGCAATTCCAACGTACCTCTTGAAATCTGTTTCCTGCTATTTTGCCTCGCTTTCAAGTCCGCCTCGTTGACTTCCCTCAACAGATTTTTGGACGATAGTTGTCCTTTATCACTCTGCCAGTTTGTGAATTGCTGTGCCCCTGAGCTCCATTTCTCAACTCGTTTTTTGTGAGCTGAACGCAAGTCCAAAATTTTGGATCATGTCCTATACTGGTTCCCGGTGGGTGGCTGAGACTTTGGTTAATTCTTCTTCCTGCCGGGAAATTAGAGTGACATGTGCCCGTCCAAATGCCTAACAGCTACTCTCTCATGGGTTCTCCCTCGTCCCTTCCATCCTCTGCCAAATTGGGAACCTGTGCAAACCAGGAGGTTAAAGGGCCTGTCTCTCCAAGTTGGGAGATTGATAGTAAGGCAGTTGGAAAGTCAAACTGGAGCACCAGGAGAGGGACTATTCGTTGAGTTTTAGAAACCTTTCGTATTCACAGTGTGTACATTCTCTAGGTTTCCTGTACATGTTATAGCTGTAGTAATATTCCCTTGAACCTGGAGAGTTGGGACCCATGGAATGGGGGCCATGCATTATTGCTTGAAAGGGTCTGCATTTGCTCACCCAATCTCATCAATCCTCTCAGTTCCAAGTGTCCAGCCTTATGCCACATCCAGTGGTCATTGTAGATAGGGTCTTTCCAGGTTTCCTCAGACACCCTGAAAGAAGTGTAAAGAATTTCCCTGTTTTTTGGTTTGCTTTTGAAATTCCTTTTTAGAGTGGGTTTGAGCTGATTCTCGCTGCCATGTTTATGCCACTCTAGACACACTTGATTCCCTTATGGAGACATATCAATACATAGGTTTTAAGATTCTTACTAGTCAGATATATTCCTCTGTGGGAAATATGGGGTTTTGAGTCTCTTTCACTGAGGAAGGTGTAGGTCTTGTCTATTCCAAAGTTAGTTTTGGAAACGGTCCCTGTGCTTATATCAAACTCTGGTTTTATGCATCACCCCACCTCTCCTTCCCCTTCATGCAGGCATAAGAGTGTTTTCTAAATGTGAGACTCTGTTCTCTTTCCTAACTCAGTTCACGTGTAGCCATGTTTACAGGATCTTCATAAGTGATATCTTATGATAAGTTTCTTTTTCTGTGTGACTTATTTCACTTAGAATCATCGTACCTGAATCCACTCACTTTGCTGCTACTGGTCTTATGACATTGATTTCATGGCTGAGGGATATTCCATCGTACGTAAGTACCACAATGTTTTGAACCATTTTTATATTTCCTGGGATATTTAAGGTGTACCCAAGTTGAGGTTCTTGTAGTCAGTGCAGCCCTAAATTTGGAGGTGGCTCTTTCTTATTGATTTTCAGTTTTCCCATGGTATATTCCCTAGACAGGAAGTGTACTTGGCTCTGTAGCTCTGTTGTTTACTTGTTTTAGGGAACACAATGCACTCCTCCAGTGAGGCAGTAGGCAATTTACATCCCGCCCATCAGCATAACAAGGCTCCCTGTTCTCCAGGGCCTGTCTTGCCTTTCTGGTTTTTACACATTTTGTGGATGTCCCTTTTGACCGGTGGGAAGTGATACTTCTTTGTAGTGCAGATTTGCATTGTCCACTTGCTTGCTTGGCCAAAAAGGGCGTATGCGTTTTCTCCTGAATATATTCAGGAGAAAACGCATACGCCCTTTTTGGCCAAGTGCATCATTGTCCAAGTTGTGCCCCTCTTCCTGTGCTTTACAGGCGGTTCCAAGGTACCTCCTGAAATCTGTTTCCTGCTATTTTGCCTCGCTTTCTAGTCCGCCTCGTTGACTTCCCTCAACAGATTTTTGGACGATAGTTGTCTTTATCACTCTGCCAGTTTGTGAATTGCTGTACCCCTGAGCTCCATTTCTCAACTCGTTTTTTGTGAGCTGAACGCCAGTCCAAAATTTTGGATCATGTCCTATACTGGTTCCCGGTGGGTGGCTGAGACTTTGGTTAATTCTTCTTCCTGCTGGGAAATTAGAGTGACATGTGCCCGTCCAAATGCCTAACAGCTACTCTCTCATGGGTTCTCCCTCGTCCCTTCCATCCTCTGCCAAATTGGGAACCTGTGCAAACCAGGAGGTTAAAGGGCCTGTCTCTCCAAGTTGGGAGATTGATAGTAAGGCAGTTGGAAAGTCAAACTGGAGCACCAGGAGAGGGACTATTCGTTGAGTTTTAGAAACCTTTGTATTCACAGTGTGTACATTCTCTAGGTTTCCTGTACATGTTATAGCTGTAGTAATATTCCCTTCAACCTGGAGAGTTGGGACCCTTGGAATGGGGGCCATGCATTATTGCTTGAAAGGGTCTGCATTTGCTCACCCAATCTCACCAATCCTCTCAGTCCCAAGTGTCCAGCCTTATGCCACATCCAGCTGTCATTGTAGATAGGGTCTTTCCAGGTTTCCTCAGACACCCTGAAAGAAGTGTAAAGAATTTCCCTGTTTTTTGGTTTTGCTTTTGAAATTCCTTTTTATAGTGGGTTTGAGCTGATTCTCGCTGCCATGTTTATGCCACTCTAGACACACTTGATTCCCTTATGGAGACATATCAATAAATAGGTTTTAAGATTCTTACTAGTCAGATATATTCCTCTGTGGGAAATATGGGGTTTTGAGTCTCTTTCACTGAGGAAGGTGTAGGTCTTGTCTATTCCAAAGTTGGTTTTGGAAACGGTCCCTGTGCTTATATCAAACTCTGGTTTTATGCATCACCCCACCTCTCTTTCCCCTTTATGCAGGCATAAGAGTGTTTTCTAAATGTGAGACTCTGTTCTCTTTCCTAACTCAGTACACGTGTAGCCATGTTTACAGGATCTTCATAAGTGATATCTTATGATAAGTTTCTTTTTCTGTGTGACATATTTCACTTAGAATCATCGTACCTGAATCCACTCACTTTGCTGCTACTGGTCTTATGACATTGATTTCATGGCTGAGGGATATTCCATCGTACGTAAGTACCACAATGTTTTGAACCATTTTTATATTTCCTGGGATATTTAAGGTGTACCCAAGTTGAGGTTCTTGTAGTCAGTGCAGCCCTAAATTTGGAGGTGGCTCTTTCTTATTTGTTTTCAGTTTTCCCAAGGTATATTCCCTAGACTGGAAGTGGCCTTGGCTCTGTAGCTCTGTTGTTTACTTCTTTTAGGGAACACAATGCACTCCTCCAGTGAGGCAGTTGGCAATTTACATCCCGCCCATCAGCATAACAAGGCTCCCAGTTCTCCAGGGCCTGTCTTAACTTTCTGGTTTTTACACATTTTGTGGATGTCCCTTTTGACCGGTGGGAAATGATACTTCTTTGTAGTGCAGATTTGCATTGCCCGCTTGCTTGCTTGGCCAAAAAGGGCGTATGCGTTTTCTCCTGAATATATTCAGGAGAAAACGCATACGCCCTTTTTGTCCAAGTGCACCATTGTCCAAGTTGTGCCCCTCTTCCTGTGCTTTACAGGCAATTCCAACGTACCTCTTGAAATCTGTTTCCTGCTATTTTGCCTCGCTTTCAAGTCCGCCTCGTTGACTTCCCTCAACAGATTTTTGGACGATAGTTGTCCTTTATCATTCTGCCAGTTTGTGAATTGCTGTGCCCCTGAGCTCCATTTCTCAACTCGTTTTTTGTGAGCTGAACGCAAGTCCAAAATTTTGGATCATGTCCTATACTGGTTCCCGGTGGGTGGCTGAGTCTTTGATTAATTCTTCTTCCTGCCGGGAAATTAGAGTGACATGTGCCCGTCCAAATGCCTAACAGCTACTCTCTCATGGGTTCTCCCTCGTCCCTTCCATCCTCTGCCAAATTGGGAACCTGTGCAAACCAGGAGGTTAAAGGGCCTGTCTCTCCAAGTTGGGAGATTGATAGTAAGGCAGTTGGAAAGTCAAACTGGAGCACCAGGAGAGGGACTATTCGTTGAGTTTTAGAAACCTTTCGTATTCACAGTGTGTACATTCTCTAGGTTTCCTGTACATGTTATAGCTGTAGTAATATTCCCTTGAACCTGGAGAGTTGGGACCCATGGAATGGGGGCCATGCATTATTGCTTGAAAGGGTCTGCATTTGCTCACCCAATCTCATCAATCCTCTCAGTTCCAAGTGTCCAGCCTTATGCCACATCCAGTGGTCATTGTAGATAGGGTCTTTCCAGGTTTCCTCAGACACCCTGAAAGAAGTGTAAAGAATTTCCCTGTTTTTTGGTTTTGCTTTTGAAATTCCTTTTTAGAGTGGGTTTGAGCTGATTCTCGCTGCCATGTTTATGCCACTCTAGACACACTTGATTCCCTTATGGAGACATATCAATACATAGGTTTTAAGATTCTTACTAGTCAGATATATTCCTCTGTGGGAAATATGGGGTTTTGAGTCTCTTTCACTGAGGAAGGTGTAGGTCTTGTCTATTCCAAAGTTGGTTTTGGAAACGGTCCCTGTGCTTATATCAAACTCTGGTTTTATGCATCACCCCACCTCTCCTTCCCCTTTATGCAGGCATAAGAGTGTTTTCTAAATGTGAGACTCTGTTCTCTTTCCTAACTCAGTTCACGTGTAGCCATGTTTACAGGATCTTCATAAGTAATATCTTATGATAAGTTTCTTTTTCTGTGTGACTTATTTCACGTAGAATCATCGTACCTGAATCCACTCACTTTGCTGCTACTGGTCTTATGACATTGATTTCATGGCTGAGGGATATTCCATCGTACGTAAGTACCACAATGTTTTGAACCATTTTTATATTTCCTGGGATATTTAAGGTGTACCCAAATTGAGGTTCTTGTAGTCAGTGCAGCCCTAAATTTGGAGGTGGCTCTTTCTTATTGATTTTCGTTTTAACCAATGTATATTCCCTAAACTGGAAGTGGCCTTGGCTCTGTAGCTCTGTTGTTTACTTGTTTTAGGGAACACAATGCACTCCTCCAGTGAGGCAGTTGGCAATTTACATCCCGCCCATCAGCATAACAAGGCTCCCTGTTCTCCAGGGCCTGTCTTGCCTTTCTGGTTTTTACACATTTTGTGGATGTCCCTTTTGCCCGGTGGGAAGTGATACTTCTTTGTAGTGCAGATTTGCATTGCCTGCTTGCTTGCTTGGCCAAAAAGGGGCGTATGCGTTTTCTTCTGAATATATTCACGAGAAAACGCATACGCCCCTTTTTGGCCAAATGCATCATTGTCCAAGATGTGCCCCTCTTCCTGTGCTTTATAGGCGATTCCAAGGTACCTCTTGAAATCTGTTTCCTGCTATTTTGCCTCGCTTTCAAGTCCGCCTCGTTGACTTCCCTCAACAGATTTTTGGACGATAGTTGTCCTTTATCACTCTGCCAGTTTGTGAATTGCTGTGCCCCTGAGCTCCATTTCTCAACTCGTTTTTTGTGAGCTGAACGCAAGTCCAAAATTTTGGATCATGTCCTATACTGGTTCCCGGTGGGTGGCTGAGACTTTGGTTAATTCTTCTTCCTGCCGGGAAATTAGAGTAACATGTGCCCTTCCAAATGCCTAACAGCTACTCTCTCATGGGTTCTCCCTCGTCCCTTCCATCCTCTGCCAAATTGGGAACGTGTGCAAACCAGGAGGTTAAAGGGCCTGTCTCTCCAAGTTGGGAGATTGATAGTAAGGCAGTTGGAAAGTCAAACTGGAACACCAGGAGAGGGACTATTCGTAGAGTTTTAGAAACCTTTCGTATTCACAGTGTGTACATTCTCTAGGTTTCCTGTACATGTTATAGCTGTAGTAATATTCCCTTCAACCTGGAGAGTTGGGACCCATGGAATGGGGGCCATGCATTATTGCTTGAAAGGGTCTGCATTTGCTCACCCAATCTCACCAATCCTCTCAGTCCCAAGTGTCCAGCCTTATGCCATATCCAGCTGTCATTGTAGATAGGGTCTTTCCAGGTTTCCTCAGACACCCTGAAGGAATTGTAAAGAATTTCCCTGTTTTATGGTTTTGCTTTTGAAATTCCTTTTTATAGTGGGTTTGAGCTTATTCTCACTGCCATGTTTATGCCACTCTAGACACACTTGATTCCCTTATGGAGTCATATCAATACATAGGTTTTAAGATTCTTACTAGTCAGATATATTCCTCTGCGGGAAATATGGGGTTTTGAGTCTCTTTCACTGAGGAAGGTGTAGGTCTTGTCTATTCCAAAGTTGGTTTTTGGAACGGTCCCTGTGCTTATATCAAACTCTGGTTTTATGCATCACCCCACCTCTCCATCCCCTTAATGCAGGCATAAGAGTGTTTTCTAAATGTGAGACTCTGTTCTCTTTCCTAACTCAGTTCACGTGTAGCCATGTTTACAGGATCTTCATAAGTGATATCTTATGATAAGTTTCTTTTTCTGTGTGACTTATTTCACTTAGAATCATCGTACCTGAATCCACTCACTTTGCTGCTACTGGTCTTATGACATTGATTTCATGGCTGAGGAATATTCCATCGTACATAAGTACCACAATGTTTTGAACCATTTTTATATTTCCTGGGATATTTAAGGTGTACCCAAGTTGAGGTTCTTGTAGTCAGTGCAGCCCTGAATTCGGAGGTGGGTCTTTCTTATTGATTTTCAGTTTTCCCAAGGTATATTCCCTAGACTGGAAGTGGCCTTGGCTCTGTAGCTCTGTTGTTTACTTGTTTTAGGGAACACAATGCACTCTTCCAGTAAGGCAGTTGGCAATTTACATCCCGCCCATCAGCATAGCAAGGCTCCCTGTTCTCCAGGGCCTGTCTTGCCTTTCAGGTTTTTACACATTTTGTGGATGTCCCTTTTGACCGGTGGGAAGTGATACTTCTTTGTAGTGCAGATTTGCATTGCCCGCTTGCTTGCTTGGCCAAAAAGGGCGTATGAGTTTTCTCCTGAATATATTCAGGAGAAAACGCATACGCCCTTTTTGGCCAAGTGCATCATTGTCCAAGTTGCGCCCCTCTTCCTGTGGTTTACAGGCGATTCCAAGGTACCTCTTGAAATCTGTTTCCTGCTATTTTGCCTCGCTTTCAAGTCCGCCTCGTTGACATCCCTCAACAGATTTTTGGACGATAGTTGTCCTTTATCACTCTGCCAGTTTGTGAATTGCTGTGCCCCTGAGCTCCATTTCTCAACTCGTTTTTTGTGAGCTGAACGCAAGTCCAAAATTTTGGATCATGTCCTATACTGGTTCCCGGTCGGTGGCTGAGACTTTGGTTAATTCTTCTTCCTGCCGGGAAATTAGAGTGACATGTGCCCGTCCAAATGCCTAACAGCTACTCTCTCATGGGTTCTCCCTTGTCCCTTCCATCCTCTGCCAAATTGGGAACGTGTGCAAACCAGGAGGTTATAGGGCCTGTCTCTCCAAGTTGGGAGATTGATAGTAAGGCAGTTGGAAAGTCAAACTGGAGCACCAGGAGAGGGACTATTCGTAGAGTTTTAGAAACCTTTCGTATTCACAGTGTGTACATTCTCTAGGTTTCCTGTACATGTTATAGCTGTAGTAATATTCCGTTGAACCTGGAGAGTTGGGACCCATGGAATGGGGGCCATGCATTATTGCTTGAAAGGGTCTGCATTTGCTCACCCAATCTCACCAATCCTCACAGTCCCAAGTGTCCAGCCTTATGCCACATCCAGCTGTCATTGTAGATAGGGTCTTTCCAGGTTTCCTCAGACACCCTGAAGGAATTGTAAAGAATTTCCCTGTTTTTTGGTTTTGCTTTTGAAATTCGTTTTTATAGTGAGTTTGAGCTGATTCTCGCTGCCATGTTTATGCCACTCTAGACACACTTGATTCACTTATGGAGTCATATCAATACATAGGTTTTAAGATTCTTACTAGTCAGGTATATTCCTCTGCGGGAAATATGGGGTTTTGAGTCTCTTTCACTGAGGAAGGTGTAGGTCTTGTCTATTCCAAAGTTGGTTTTGGAAACGGTCCCTGTGCTTATATCAAACTCTGGTTTTATGCATCACCCCACCTCTCCTTCCCCTTTATGCGGGCATAAGAGTGTTTTCTAAATGTGAGACTCTGTTCTCTTTCCTAACTCAGTTCACGTGTAGCCATGTTTACAGGATCTTCATAAGTGATATCTTATGATAAGTTTCTTTTTCTGTGTGACTTATTTCACTTAGAATCATCGTACCTGAATCCACTCACTTTGCTGCTACTGGTCTTATGACATTGATTTCATGGCTGAGGAATATTCCATCGTACGTAAGTACCACAATGTTTTGAACCATTTTTATATTTCCTGGGATATTTAAGGTGTACCCAAGTTGAGGTTCTTGTAGTCAGTGCAGCCCTAAATTTGGAGGTGGCTCTTTCTTATTGATTTTCAGTTTTCCCAAGGTATATTCCCTAGACTGGAAGTGGCCTTGGCTCTGTAGCTCTGTTGTTTACTTGTTTTAGGGAACACAATGCACTCCTCCAGTGAGGCAGTTGGCAATTTACATCCCGCCCATCAGCATAACAAGGCTCCCTATTCTCCAGGGCCTGAATTGCCTTTCTGGTTTTTACACATTTTGTGGATGTCCCTTTTGACCGGTGGGAAGTGATACTTCTTTGTAGTGCAGATTTGCATTGCCCTCTTGCTTGCTTGGCCAAAAAGGGCATATGCGTTTTCTCCTGAATATATTCAGGGAAAACGCATATGCCCTTTTTGGCCAAGTGCATCATTGTCCAAGTTGTGCCCCTCTTCCTGTGCTTTACAGGCGATTCCAATGTACCTCTTGAAATCTGTTTCCTGCTATTTTGTCTCGCTTTCAAGTCCGCCTCGTTGACTTCCCTCAACAGATTTTTGGACGATAGTTGTCCTTTATCACTCTGCCAGTTTGTGAATTGCTGTGCCCCTGAGCTTCATTTCTCAACTCGTTTTTTGTGAGCTGAACGCAAGTCCAAAATTTTGGATCATGTCCTATACTGGTTCCCGGTGGGAGGCTGAGACTTTGGTTAATTCTTCTTCTGGCCGGGAAATTAGAGTGACATGTGCCCGTCCAAATGCCTAACAGCTACTCTCTCATGGGTTCTCCCTCGTCCCTTCCATCCTCTGCCAAATTGAGAACCTGTGCAAACCAGGAGGTTAAAGGGCCTGTCTCTCCAAGTTGGGAGATTGATAGTAAGGCAGTTGGAAAGTCAAACTGGAGCACCAGGAGAGGGACTATTCGTTGAGTTTTAGAAACCTTTCGTATTCACAGTGTGTACATTCTCTAGGTTTCCTGTACATGTTATAGCTGTAGTAATATTCCCTTCAACCTGGAGAGTTGGGACCCATGGAATGGGGGCCATGCATTATTGCTTGAAAGGGTCTGCATTTGCTCACCCAATCTCACCAATCCTCTCAGTCCCAAGTGTCCAGCCTTATGCCACATCCAGCTGTCATTGTAGATAGTGTCTTTCCAGGTTTCCTCAGACACCCTGAAGGAATTGTAAAGAATTTCCCTGTTTTTTGGTTTTGCTTTTGAAATTCCTTTTTAGAGTGGGTTTGAGCTGAATCTCGCTGCCATGTTTATGCCACTCTCACACACTTGATTCCCTTATGGAGTCATATCAATACATAGATTTTAAGATTCTTACTAGTCAGATATATTCCTCTGCGGGAAATATGGGGTTTTGAGTCTCTTTCTCTGAGGAAGGTGTAGGTCTTGTCTATTCCAAAGTTGGTTTTTGGAACGATCCCTGTGCTTATATCAAACTCTGGTTTTATGCATCACCCCACCTCTCCATCCCCTTTAGGCAGGCATAAGAGTGTTTTCTAAATGTGAGACTCTGTTCTCTTTCCTAACTCAGTTCACGTGTAGCCATGTTTACAGGATCTTCATAAGTGATATCTTATGATAAGTTTCTTTTTCTGTGTGACTTATTTCACTTAGAATCATCGTACCTGAATCCACTCACTTTGCTGCTAATGGTCTTATGACATTGATTTCATGGCTGAGGGATATTACATCGCACGTATGTACCACAATGTTTTGAACCATTTTTATATTTCCTGGGATATTTAAGGTGTACCCAAGTTGAGGTTCTTGTAGTCAGTGCAGCCCTAAATTTGGAGGTGGCTCTTTCTTATTGATTTTCAGTTTTCCCAAGGTATATTCCCTAGACTGGAAGTGGCCTTGGCTCTGTAGCTCTGTTGTTTACTTGTTTTAGGGAACACAATGCACTCCTCCAGTGAGGCAGTTGGCAATTTACATCCCGCCCATCAGCATAACAAGGCTCCCAGTTCTCCAGGGCCTGTCTTGCCTTTCTGGTTTTTACACATTTTGTGGATGTCCCTTTTCACCGGTGGGAAGTGATACTTCTTTGTAGTGCAGATTTGCATTGCCTGCTTTCTTGCTTGGCAAAAAAGGGCATATGCGTTTTCTCCTGAATATATTCAGGAGAAAACACATATGCCCTTTTTGGCCAAGTGCATCATTGTCCAAGTTGTGCCCCTCTTCCTGTGCTTTACAGGCGATTCCAACGTACCTCTTGAAATCTGTTTCCTGCTATTTTGCCTCGCTTTCAAGTCCGCCTCGTTGACTTCCCTCAACAGATTTTTGGAAGATAGTTGTCCTTTATCACTCTGCCAGTTTGTGAATTGCTCTGCCCCTGAGCTCCATTTCTCAACTCGTTTTTTGTGAGCTGAACGCCAGTCCAAAATTTTGGATCATGTCCTATACTGGTTCCCGGTGGGTGGCTGAGACTTTGGTTAATTCTTCCTCCTGCCGGGAAATTAGAGTGACATGTGCCCGTCCAAATGCCTAACAGCTACTCTCTCATGGGTTCTCCCTCGTCCCTTCCATCCTCTGCCAAATTGGGAACCTGTGCAAACCAGGAGGTTAAAGGGCCTGTCTCTCCAAGTTGGGAGATTGATAGTAAGGCATTTGGAAAGTCAAACTGGAGCACCAGGAGAGGGACTATTCGTTGAGATTTAGAAAACTTTCGTATTCACAGTGTGTACATTCTCTAGGTTTCCTGTACATGTTATAGCTGTAGTAATATTCCCTTCAACCTGGAGAGTTGGGACCCATGGAATGGGGGCCATGAATTATTTCTTGAAAGGGTCTGCATTTGCTCACCCAATCTCACCAATCCTCTCAGTCCCAAGTGTCCAGCCTTATGCCACATCCAGCTCTCATTATACATAGGGTCTTTCCAGGTTTCCTCAGACACCCTGAAGGAATTGTAAAGAATTTCCCTGTTTTTTGGTTTTGCTTTTGAAATTCCTTTTTAGAGTGGGTTTGAGCTGATTCTCGCTGCCATGTTTATGCCACTCTCACACACTTGATTCCCTTATGGAGTCATATCAATACATAGATTTTAAGATTCTTACTAGTCAGATATATTCCTCTGTGGGAAATATGGGGTTTTGAGTCTCTTTCACTGAGGAAGGTGTAGGTCTTGTCTATTCCAAAGTTGGTTTTTGGAACGATCCCTGTGCTTATATCAAACTCTGGTTTTATGCATCACCCCACCTCTCCATCCCCTTTAGGCAGGCATAAGAGTGTTTTCTAAATGTGAGACTCTGTTCTCTTTCCTAACTCAGTTCACGTGTAGCCATGTTTACAGGATCTTCATAAGTGATATCTTATGATAAGTTTCTTTTTCTGTGTGACTTATTTCACTTAGAATCATCGTACCTGAATCCACTCACTTTGCTGCTACTGGTCTTATGACATTGATTTCATGGCTGAGGGATATTCCATCGCAGGTATGTACCACAATGTTTTGAACCATTTTTATATTTCCTGGGATATTTAAGGTGTACCCAAGTTGAGGTTCTTGTAGTCAGTGCAGCCCTAAATTTGGAGGTGGCTCTTTCTTATTGATTTTCAGTTTTCCCAAGGTATATTCCCTAGACTGGAAGTGGCCTTGGCTCTGTAGCTCTGTTGTTTACTTGTTTTAGGGAACACAATGCACTCCTCCAGTGAGGCAGTTGGCAATTTACATCCCGCCCATCAGCATAACAAGGCTCCCAGTTCTCCAGGGCCTGTCTTGCCTTTCTGGTTTTTACACATTTTGTGGATGTCCCTTTTCACCGGTGGGAAGTGATACTTCTTTGTAGTGCAGATTTGCATTGCCTGCTTTCTTGCTTGGCCAAAAAGGGCATATGCGTTTTCTCCTGAATATATTCAGGAGAAAACACATATGCCCTTTTTGGCCAAGTGCATCATTGTCCAAGTTGTGCCCCTCTTCCTGTGCTTTACAGGCGATTCCAACGTACCTCTTGAAATCTGTTTCCTGCTATTTTGCCTCGCTTTCAAGTCCGCCTCGTTGACTTCCCTCAACAGATTTTTGGACGATAGTTGTCCTTTATCACTCTGCCAGTTTGTGAATTGCTGTGACCCTGAGCTCCATTTCTCAACTCGTTTTTTGTGAGCTGAACGCCAGTCCAAAATTTTGGATCATGTCCTATACTGGTTCCCGGTGGGTGGCTGAGACTTTGGTTAATTCTTCCTCCTGCCGGGAAATTAGAGTGACATGTGCCCGTCCAAATGCCTAACAGCTACTCTCTCATGGGTTCTCCCTCGTCCCTTCCATCCTCTGCCAAATTGGGAACCTGTGCAAACCAGGAGGTTAAAGGGCCTGTCTCTCCAAGTTGGGAGATTGATAGTAAGGCATTTGGAAAGTCAAACTGGAGCACCAGGAGAGGGACTATTCGTTGAGATTTAGAAAACTTTCGTATTCACAGTGTGTACATTCTCTAGGTTTCCTGTACATGTTATAGCTGTAGTAATATTCCCTTCAACCTGGAGAGTTGGGACCCATGGAATGGGGGCCATGAATTATTGCTTGAAAGGGTCTGCATTTGCTCACCCAATCTCACCAATCCTCTCAGTCCCAAGTGTCCAGCCTTATGCCACATCCAGCTCTCATTATACATAGGGTCTTTCCAGGTTTCCTCAGACACCCTGAAGGAATTGTAAAGAATTTCCCTGTTTTTTTGGTTTTGCTTTTGAAATTCCTTTTTAGAGTGGGTTTGAGCTGATTCTCGCTGCCATGTTTATGCCACTCTAGACACACTTGATTCCCTTATGGAGACATATCAATACATAGGTTTTAAGATTCTTACTAGTCAGATATATTCTTCTGTGGGAAATATGGGGTTTTGAGTCTCTTTCACTGAGGAAGGTGTAGGTCTTGTCTATTCCAAAGTTGGTTTTGGAAACGGTCCCTGTGCTTATATCAAACTCTGGTTTTATGCATCACCCCACCTCTCCTTCCCCTTTATGCAGGCATAAGAGTGTTTTCTAAATGTGAGACTCTGTTCTCTTTCCTAACTCATTTCACGTGTAGCCATGTTTAAAGGATCTTCATAAGTGATATCTTATGATAAGTTTCTTTTTCTGTGTGACTTATTTCACTTAGAATCATCGTACCTGAATCCACTCACTTTGCTGCTACTGGTCTTATGACATTGATGTCATGGCTGAGGAATATTCCATCGTACATAAGTACCACAATGTTTTGAACCATTTTTATATTTCCTGGGATATTTAAGGTGTACCCAAGTTGAGGTTCTTGTAGTCAGTGCAGCCCTAAATTTGGAGGTGGCTCTTTCTTATTGATTTTCAGTTTTCCCAAGGTATATTCCCTAGACTGGAAGTGGCCTTGGTTCTGTAGCTCTGTTGTTTACTTGTTTTAGGGAACACAATGCACTCCTCCAGTGAGGCAGTTGGCAATTTACATCCCGCCCATCAGCATAACAAGGCTCCCTGTTCTCCAGGGCCTGTCTTGCCTTTCTGGTTTTTACACATTTTGTGGATGTCCCTTTTGACCGGTGGGAAGTGATACTTCTTTGTAGTGCAGATTTGCATTGCCCGCTTGCTTGCTTGGCCAAAAAGGGCGTATGCGTTTTCTCCTGAATATATTCAGGAGAAAACGCATACGCCCTTTTTGGCCAAGTGCATCATTGTCCAAGTTGTGCCCCTCTTCCTGTGCTTTACAGGCGATTCCAAGGTACCTCTTGAAATCTGTTTCCTGCTATTTTGCCTCGCTTTCAAGTCCGCCTCGTTGACTTCCCTCAACAGATTTTTGGACGATAGTTGTCCTTTATCACTCTGCCAGTTTGTGAATTGCTGTGCCCCTGAGCTCCATTTCTCAACTCGTTTTTTGGGAGCTGAACGCAAGTCCAAAATTTTGGATCATGTCCTATACTGGTTCCCGGTGGGTGGCTGAGACTTTGGTTAATTCTTCTTCCTGCCGGGAAATTAGAGTGACATGTGCCCGTCCAAATGCCTAACAGCTACTCTCTCATGGGTTCTCCCTCGTCCCTTCCATCCTTTGCCAAATTGGGAACCTGTGCAAACCAGGAGGTTAAAGGGCCTGTCTCTCCAAGTTGGGAGATTGATAGTAAGGCATTTGGAAAGTCAAACTGGAGCACCAGGAGAGGGACTATTCGTTGAGTTTTAGAAACCTTTCGTATTCACAGTGTGTACATTCTCTAGGTTTCCTGTACATGTTATAGCTGTTGTAATATTCCCTTGAACCTGGAGAGTTGGGACCCATGGAATGGGGGCCATGCATTATTGCTTGAAAGGGTCTGCATTTGCTCACCCAATCTCACCAATCCTCTCAGTCCCAAGTGTCCAGCCTTATGCCACATCCAGCTGTCATTGTAGATAGGGTCTTTCCAGGTTTCCTCAGACACCCTGAAGGAATTGTAAAGAATTTCCCTGTTTTTTGGTTTTGCTTTTGAAATTCCTTTTTATAGTGGGTTTGAGCTGATTCTCGCTGCCATGTTTATGCCACTCTACACACACTTGATTCCCTTAAGGAGACATATCAATACATAGGTTTTAAGATTCTTACTAGTCAGATATATTCCTCTGTGGGAAATATGGGGTTTTGAGTCTCTTTCACTGAGGAAGGTGTAGGTCTTGTCTATTCCAAAGTTGGTTTTGGAAACGGTCCCTGTGCTTATATCAAACTCTGGTTTTATGCATCACCCCACCTCTCCTTCCCCTTTATGCAGGCATAAGAGTGTTTTCTAAATGTGAGACTCTGTTCTCTTTCCTAACTCAGTTCACGTGTAGCCATGTTTACAGGATCTTCATAAGTGATATCTTATGATAAGTTTCTTTTTCTGTGTGACTTATTTCACTTAGAATCATCGAACCTGAATCCACTCACTTTGCTGCTACTGGTCTTATGACATTGATTTCATGGCTGAGGGATATTCCATCGTACGTAAGTACCACAATGTTTTGAACCATTTTTATATTTCCTGGGATATTTAAGGTGTACCCAAGTTGAGGTTCTTGTAGTCAGTGCAGCCCTAAATTTGGAGGTGGCTCTTTCTTATTGATTTTCAGTTTTCCCAAGGTATATTCCCTAGACTGGAAGTGGCCTTGGCTCTGTAGCTCTGTTGTTTACTTGTTTTAGGGAACACAATGCACTCCTCCAGTGAGGCAGTTGGCAATTTACATCCCGCCCATCAGCATAGCAAGGCTCCCTGTTCTCCAGGGCCTGTCTTGCCTTTCTGGTTTTTACACATTTTGTGGATGTCCCTTTTGACCGGTTGGAAGTGATACTTCTTTGTAGTGCAGATTTGCATTGCCTGCTTGCTTGCTTGGCAAAAAAGGGCGTATGTGTTTTCTCCAGAATATATTCAGGAGAAAATGCATATGCCCTTTTTGGCCAAGTGCATCATTGTCCAAGTTGTGCCCCTCTTCCTGTGCTTTACAGGCGATTCCAAGGTACCTCTTGAAATCTGTTTCCTGCTATTTTGCCTCGCTTTCAAGTCCGCCTCGTTGACTTCCCTCAACAGATTTTTGGACGATAGTTGTCCTTTATCACTCTGCCAGTTTGTGAATTGCTCTGCCCCTGAGCTCCATTTATCAACTCGTTTTTTTGTGAGCTGAACACAAGTCCAAAATTTTGGATCATGTCCTATACTTGTTCCCGGTGGGTGGCTGAGACTTTGGTTAATTCTTCTTCCTTCCGGGAAATTAGAGTGACATGTGCCCGTCCAAATGCCTAACAGCTACTCTCTCATGGGTTCTCCCTTGTCCCTTCCATCCTCTGCCAAATTGGGAACCTGTGCAAACCAGGAGGTTAAAGGGCCTGTCTCTCCAAGTTGGGAGATTGATAGTAAGGCATTTGGAAAGTCAAACTGGAGCACCAGGAGAGGGACTATTCGTTGAGTTTTAGAAACCTTTCGTATTCACAGTGTGTACATTCTCTAGGTTTCCTGTACATGTTATAGCTGTAGTAATATTCCCTTGAACCTGGAGAGTTGGGACCCATGGAATGGGGGCCATGCATTATTGCTTGAAAGGGTCTGCATTTGCTCTCCCAATATCACCAATCCTCTCAGTCCCAAGTGTCCAGCCTTATGCCACATCCACCTGTCATTGTAGATAGGGTCTTTCCAGGTTTCCTCAGACACCCTGAAGGAATTGTAAAGAATTTCCCTGTTTTTTGGTTTTGCTTTTGAAATTCCTTTTTATAGTGAGTTTGAGCTGATTCTCGCTGCCATGTTTATGCCACTCTAGACACACTTGATTCCCTTATGGAGTCATATCAATACATAGGTTTTAAGATTCTTACTAGTCAGGTATATTCCTCTGTGGGAAATATGGGGTTTTGAGTCTCTTTCACTGAGGAAGGTGTAGGTCTTGTCTATTCCAAAGTTGGTTTTGGAAACGGTCCCTGTGCTTATATCAAACTCTGGTTTTATGCATCACCCCACCTCTCCTTCCCCTTTATGCAGGCATAAGAGTGTTTTCTAAATGTGAGACTCTGTTCTCTTTCCTAACTCAGTTCACGTGTAGCCATGTTTACAGGATCTTCATAAGTGATATCTTATGATAAGTTTCTTTTTCTGTGTGACTTATTTCACTTAGAAGCATCGTACCTGAATCCACTCACTTTGCTGCTACTGGTCTTATGACATTGATTTCATGGCTGAGGGATATTCCATCGTACGTAAGTACCACAATGTTTTGAACCATTTTTATATTTCCTGGGATATTTAAGGTGTACCCAAGTTGAGGTTCTTGTAGTCAGTGCAGCCCTAAATTTGGAGGTGGCTCTTTCTTATTGATTTTCAGTTTTCCCAAGGTATATTCCCTAGACTGGAAGTGGCCTTGGCTCTGTAGCTCTGTTGTTTACTTGTTTTAGGGAACACAATGCACTCCTCCAGTGAGGCAGTTGGCAATTTACATCCCGCCCATCAGCATAACAAGGCTCCCTGTTCTCCAGGGCCTGTCTTGCCTTTCTGGTTTTTACACATTTTGTGGATGTCCCTTTTGACCGGTGGGAAGTGATACTTCTTTGTAGTGCAGATTTGCATTGCCCGCTTGCTTGCTTGGCCAAAAAGGGCGTATGCGTTTTCTCCTGAATATATTCAGGAGAAAACGCATACACCCTTTTTGGCCAAGTGCATCATTGTCCAAGTTGTGCCCCTCTTACTGTGCTTTACAGGCGATTCCAAGGTACCTCTTGAAATCTGTTTCCTGCTATTTTGCCTCGCTTTCAAGTCCGCCTCGTTGACTTCCCTCAACAGATTTTTGGACGATAGTTGTCCTTTATCACTCTGCCAGTTTGTGAATTGCTGTGCCCCTGAGCTCCATTTCTCAACTCGTTATTTGGGAGCTGAACGCAAGTCCAAAATTTTGGATCATGTCCTATACTGGTTCCCGGTGGGTGGCTGAGACTTTGGTTAATTCTTCTTCCTGCCGGGAAATTAGAGTGACATGTGCCCGTCCAAATGCCTAACAGCTACTCTCTCATGGGTTCTCCCTCGTCCCTTCCATCCTTTGCCAAATTGGGAACCTGTGCAAACCAGGAGGTTCAAGGGCCTGTCTCTCCAAGTTGGGAGATTGATAGTAAGGCATTTGGAAAGTCAAACTGGAGCACCAGGAGAGGGACTATTCGTTGAGTTTTAGAAACCTTTCGTATTCACAGTGTGTACATTCTCTAGGTTTCCTGTACATGTTATAGCTGTTGTAATATTCCCTTGAACCTGGAGAGTTGGGACCCATGGAATGGGGGCCATGCATTATTGCTTGAAAGGGTCTGCATTTGCTCACCCAATCTCACCAATCCTCTCAGTCCCAAGTGTCCAGCCTTATGCCACATCCAGCTGTCATTGTAGATAGGGTCTTTCCAGGTTTCCTCAGACACCCTGAAGGAATTGTAAAGAATTTCCCTGTTTTTTGGTTTTGCTTTTGAAATTCCTTTTTATAGTGGGTTTGAGCTGATTCTCGCTGCCATGTTTATGCCACTCTACACACACTTGATTCCCTTACGGAGACATATCAATACATAGGTTTTAAGATTCTTACTAGTCAGATATATTCCTCTGTGGGAAATATGGGGTTTTGAGTCTCTTTCACTGAGGAAGGTGTAGGTCTTGTCTATTCCAAAGTTGGTTTTGGAAACGGTCCCTGTGCTTATATCAAACTCTGGTTTTATGCATCACCCCACCTCTCCTTCCCCTTTATGCAGGCATAAGAGTGTTTTCTAAATGTGAGACTCTGTTCTCTTTCCTAACTCAGTTCACGTGTAGCCATGTTTACAGGATCTTCATAAGTGATATCTTATGATAAGTTTCTTTTTCTGTGTGACTTATTTCACTTAGAATCATCGTACCTGAATCCACTCACTTTGCTGCTACTGGTCTTATGACATTGATTTCATGGCTGAGGGATATTCCATCGTACGTAAGTACCACAATGTTTTGAACCATTTTTATATTTCCTGGGATATTTAAGGTGTACCCAAGTTGAGGTTCTTGTAGTCAGTGCAGCCCTAAATTTGGAGGTGGCTCTTTCTTATTGATTTTCAATTTTCCCAAGGTATATTCCCTAGACTGGAAGTGGCCTTGGCTCTGTAGCTCTGTTGTTTACTTGTTTTAGGGAACACAATGCACTCCTCCAGTGAGGCAGTTGGCAATTTACATCCCGCCCATCAGCATAACAAGGCTCCCTGTTCTCCAGGGCCTGTCTTGCCTTTCTGGTTTTTACACATTTTGTGGATGTCCCTTTTGACCGGTGGGAAGTGATACTTCTTTGTAGTGCAGATTTGCATTGCCTGCTTGCTTGCTTGGCAAAAAAGGGCGTATGTGTTTTCTCCTGAATATATTCAGGAGAAAACGCATACGCCCTTTTTGGCCAAGTGCATCATTGTCCAAGTTGTGCCCCTCTTCCTGTGCTTTACAGGCGATTCCAAGGTACCTCTTGAAATCTGTTTCCTGCTATTTTGCCTCGCTTTCAAGTCCGCCTCGTTGACTTCCCTCAACAGATTTTTGGATGATAGTTGTCCTTTATCACTCTGCCAGTTTGTGAATTGCTCTGCCCCTGAGCTCCATTTCTCAACTCGTTTTTTGTGAGCTGAACGCCAGTCCAAAATTTTGGATCATGTCCTATACTGGTTCCCGGTGGGTGGCTGAGACTTTGGTTAATTCTTCCTCCTGCCGGGAAATTAGAGTGACATGTGCCCGTCCAAATGCCTAACAGCTACTCTCTCATGGGTTCTCCCTCGTCCCTTCCATCCTCTGCCAAATTGGGAACCTGTGCAAACCAGGAGGTTAAAGGGCCTGTCTCTCCAAGTTGGGAGATTGATAGTAAGGCATTTGGAAAGTCAAACTGGAGCACCAGGAGAGGGACTATTCGTTGAGATTTAGAAAACTTTCGTATTCACAGTGTGTACATTCTCTAGGTTTCCTGTACATGTTATAGCTGTAGTAATATTCCCTTCAACCTGGAGAGTTGGGACCCATGGAATGGGGGCCATGAATTATTTCTTGAAAGGGTCTGCATTTGCTCACCCAATCTCACCAATCCTCTCAGTCCCAAGTGTCCAGCCTTATGCCACATCCAGCTCTCATTATACATAGGGTCTTTCCAGGTTTCCTCAGACACCCTGAAGGAATTGTAAAGAATTTCCCTGTTTTTTGGTTTTGCTTTTGAAATTCCTTTTTAGAGTGGGTTTGAGCTGATTCTCGCTGCCATGTTTATGCCACTCTCACACACTTGATTCCCTTATGGAGTCATATCAATACATAGATTTTAAGATTCTTACTAGTCAGATATATTCCTCTGTGGGAAATATGGGGTTTTGAGTCTCTTTCACTGAGGAAGGTGTAGGTCTTGTCTATTCCAAAGTTGGTTTTTGGAACGATCCCTGTGCTTATATCAAACTCTGGTTTTATGCATCACCCCACCTCTCCATCCCCTTTAGGCAGGCATAAGAGTTTTTTCTAAATGTGAGACTCTGTTCTCTTTCCTAACTCAGTTCACGTGTAGCCATGTTTACAGGATCTTCATAAGTGATATCTTATGATAAGTTTCTTTTTCTGTGTGACTTATTTCACTTAGAATCATCGTACCTGAATCCACTCACTTTGCTGCTACTGGTCTTATGACATTGATTTCATGGCTGAGGGATATTCCATCGCAGGTATGTACCACAATGTTTTGAACCATTTTTATATTTCCTGGGATATTTAAGGTGTACCCAAGTTGAGGTTCTTGTAGTCAGTGCAGCCCTAAATTTGGAGGTGGCTCTTTCTTATTGATTTTCAGTTTTCACAAGGTATATTCCCTAGACTGGAAGTGGCCTTGGCTCTGTAGCTCTGTTGTTTACTTGTTTTAGGGAACACAATGCACTCCTCCAGTGAGGCAGTTGGCAATTTACATCCCGCCCATCAGCATAACAAGGCTCCCAGTTCTCCAGGGCCTGTCTTGCCTTTCTGGTTTTTACACATTTTGTGGATGTCCCTTTTCACCGGTGGGAAGTGATACTTCTTTGTAGTGCAGATTTGCATTGCCTGCTTTCTTGCTTGGCCAAAAAGGGCATATGCGTTTTCTCCTGAATATATTCAGGAGAAAACACATATGCCCTTTTTGGCCAAGTGCATCATTGTCCAAGTTGTGCCCCTCTTCCTGTGCTTTACAGGCGATTCCAACGTACCTCTTGAAATCTGTTTCCTGCTATTTTGCCTCGCTTTCAAGTCCGCCTCGTTGACTTCCCTCAACAGATTTTTGGACGATAGTTGTCCTTTATCACTCTGCCAGTTTGTGAATTGCTGTGACCCTGAGCTCCATTTCTCAACTCGTTTTTTGTGAGCTGAACGCCAGTCCAAAATTTTGGATCATGTCCTATACTGGTTCCCGGTGGGTGGCTGAGACTTTGGTTAATTCTTCCTCCTGCCGGGAAATTAGAGTGACATGTGCCCGTCCAAATGCCTAACAGCTACTCTCTCATGGGTTCTCCCTCGTCCCTTCCATCCTCTGCCAAATTGGGAACCTGTGCAAACCAGGAGGTTAAAGGGCCTGTCTCTCCAAGTTGGGAGATTGATAGTAAGGCATTTGGAAAGTCAAACTGGAGCACCAGGAGAGGGACTATTCGTTGAGATTTAGAAAACTTTCGTATTCACAGTGTGTACATTCTCTAGGTTTCCTGTACATGTTATAGCTGTAGTAATATTCCCTTCAACCTGGAGAGTTGGGACCCATGGAATGGGGGCCATGAATTATTGCTTGAAAGGGTCTGCATTTGCTCACCCAATCTCACCAATCCTCTCAGTCCCAAGTGTCCAGCCTTATGCCACATCCAGCTCTCATTATACATAGGGTCTTTCCAGGTTTCCTCAGACACCCTGAAGGAATTGTAAAGAATTTCCCTGTTTTTTTGGTTTTGCTTTTGAAATTCCTTTTTAGAGTGGGTTTGAGCTGATTCTCGCTGCCATGTTTATGCCACTCTAGACACACTTGATTCCCTTATGGAGACATATCAATACATAGGTTTTAAGATTCTTACTAGTCAGATATATTCTTCTGTGGGAAATATGGGGTTTTGAGTCTCTTTCACTGAGGAAGGTGTAGGTCTTGTCTATTCCAAAGTTGGTTTTGGAAACGGTCCCTGTGCTTATATCAAACTCTGGTTTTATGCATCACCCCACCTCTCCTTCCCCTTTATGCAGGCATAAGAGTGTTTTCTAAATGTGAGACTCTGTTCTCTTTCCTAACTCATTTCACGTGTAGCCATGTTTAAAGGATCTTCATAAGTGATATCTTATGATAAGTTTCTTTTTCTGTGTGACTTATTTCACTTAGAATCATCGTACCTGAATCCACTCACTTTGCTGCTACTGGTCTTATGACATTGATGTCATGGCTGAGGAATATTCCATCGTACATAAGTACCACAATGTTTTGAACCATTTTTATATTTCCTGGGATATTTAAGGTGTACCCAAGTTGAGGTTCTTGTAGTCAGTGCAGCCCTAAATTTGGAGGTGGCTCTTTCTTATTGATTTTCAGTTTTCCCAAGGTATATTCCCTAGACTGGAAGTGGCCTTGGTTCTGTAGCTCTGTTGTTTACTTGTTTTAGGGAACACAATGCACTCCTCCAGTGAGGCAGTTGGCAATTTACATCCCGCCCATCAGCATAACAAGGCTCCCTGTTCTCCAGGGCCTGTCTTGCCTTTCTGGTTTTTACACATTTTGTGGATGTCCCTTTTGACCGGTGGGAAGTGATACTTCTTTGTAGTGCAGATTTGCATTGCCCGCTTGCTTGCTTGGCCAAAAAGGGCGTATGCGTTTTCTCCTGAATATATTCAGGAGAAAACGCATACGCCCTTTTTGGCCAAGTGCATCATTGTCCAAGTTGTGCCCCTCTTCCTGTGCTTTACAGGCGATTCCAAGGTACCTCTTGAAATCTGTTTCCTGCTATTTTGCCTCGCTTTCAAGTCCGCCTCGTTGACTTCCCTCAACAGATTTTTGGACGATAGTTGTCCTTTATCACTCTGCCAGTTTGTGAATTGCTGTGCCCCTGAGCTCCATTTCTCAACTCGTTTTTTGGGAGCTGAACGCAAGTCCAAAATTTTGGATCATGTCCTATACTGGTTCCCGGTGGGTGGCTGAGACTTTGGTTAATTCTTCTTCCTGCCGGGAAATTAGAGTGACATGTGCCCGTCCAAATGCCTAACAGCTACTCTCTCATGGGTTCTCCCTCGTCCCTTCCATCCTTTGCCAAATTGGGAACCTGTGCAAACCAGGAGGTTAAAGGGCCTGTCTCTCCAAGTTGGGAGATTGATAGTAAGGCATTTGGAAAGTCAAACTGGAGCACCAGCAGAGGGACTATTCGTTGAGTTTTAGAAACCTTTCGTATTCACAGTGTGTACATTCTCTAGGTTTCCTGTACATGTTATAGCTGTTGTAATATTCCCTTGAACCTGGAGAGTTGGGACCCATGGAATGGGGGCCATGCATTATTGCTTGAAAGGGTCTGCATTTGCTCACCCAATCTCACCAATCCTCTCAGTCCCAAGTGTCCAGCCTTATGCCACATCCAGCTGTCATTGTAGATAGGGTCTTTCTAGGTTTCCTCAGACACCCTGAAGGAATTGTAAAGAATTTCCCTGTTTTTTGGTTTTGCTTTTGAAATTCCTTTTTATAGTGGGTTTGAGCTGATTCTCGCTGCCATGTTTATGCCACTCTACACACACTTGATTCCCTTAAGG
Organism: Mesoplodon densirostris; assembly: GCF_025265405.1. Taxonomy (NCBI): domain Eukaryota; kingdom Metazoa; phylum Chordata; class Mammalia; order Artiodactyla; family Ziphiidae; genus Mesoplodon; species Mesoplodon densirostris. The sequence goes on along the minus strand of NW_026778195.1, from coordinate 5,159,973 downwards.
AGACATATCAATACATAGGTTTTAAGATTCTTACTAGTCAGATATATTCCTCTGTGGGAAATATGGGGTTTTGAGTCTCTTTCACTGAGGAAGGTGTAGGTCTTGTCTATTCCAAAGTTGGTTTTGGAAACGGTCCCTGTGCTTATATCAAACTCTGGTTTTATGCATCACCCCACCTCTCCTTCCCCTTTATGCAGGCATAAGAGTGTTTTCTAAATGTGAGACTCTGTTCTCTTTCCTAACTCAGTTCACGTGTAGCCATGTTTACAGGATCTTCATAAGTGATATCTTATGATAAGTTTCTTTTTCTGTGTGACTTATTTCACTTAGAATCATCGAACCTGAATCCACTCACTTTGCTGCTACTGGTCTTATGACATTGATTTCATGGCTGAGGGATATTCCATCGTACGTAAGTACCACAATGTTTTGAACCATTTTTATATTTCCTGGGATATTTAAGGTGTACCCAAGTTGAGGTTCTTGTAGTCAGTGCAGCCCTAAATTTGGAGGTGGCTCTTTCTTATTGATTTTCAGTTTTCCCAAGGTATATTCCCTAGACTGGAAGTGGCCTTGGCTCTGTAGCTCTGTTGTTTACTTGTTTTAGGGAACACAATGCACTCCTCCAGTGAGGCAGTTGGCAATTTACATCCCGCCCATCAGCATAGCAAGGCTCCCTGTTCTCCAGGGCCTGTCTTGCCTTTCTGGTTTTTACACATTTTGTGGATGTCCCTTTTGACCGGTTGGAAGTGATACTTCTTTGTAGTGCAGATTTGCATTGCCTGCTTGCTTGCTTGGCAAAAAAGGGCGTATGTGTTTTCTCCAGAATATATTCAGGAGAAAATGCATATGCCCTTTTTGGCCAAGTGCATCATTGTCCAAGTTGTGCCCCTCTTCCTGTGCTTTACAGGCGATTCCAAGGTACCTCTTGAAATCTGTTTCCTGCTATTTTGCCTCGCTTTCAAGTCCGCCTCGTTGACTTCCCTCAACAGATTTTTGGACGATAGTTGTCCTTTATCACTCTGCCAGTTTGTGAATTGCTCTGCCCCTGAGCTCCATTTATCAACTCGTTTTTTTGTGAGCTGAACACAAGTCCAAAATTTTGGATCATGTCCTATACTTGTTCCCGGTGGGTGGCTGAGACTTTGGTTAATTCTTCTTCCTTCCGGGAAATTTGAGTGACATGTGCCCGTCCAAATGCCTAACAGCTACTCTCTCATGGGTTCTCCCTTGTCCCTTCCATCCTCTGCCAAATTGGGAACATGTGCAAACCAGGAGGTTAAAGGGCCTGTCTCTCCAAGTTGGGAGATTGATAGTAAGGCATTTGGAAAGTCAAACTGGAGCACCAGGAGAGGGACTATTCGTTGAGTTTTAGAAACCTTTCGTATTCACAGTGTGTACATTCTCTAGGTTTCCTGTACATGTTATAGCTGTAGTAATATTCCCTTCAACCTGGAGAGTTGGGACCCATGGAATGGGGGCCATGCATTATTGCTTGAAAGGGTCTGCATTTGCTCTCCCAATATCACCAATCCTCTCAGTCCCAAGTGTCCAGCCTTATGCCACATCCACCTGTCATTGTAGATAGGGTCTTTCCAGGTTTCCTCAGACACCCTGAAGGAATTGTAAAGAATTTCCCTGTTTTTTGGTTTTGCTTTTGAAATTCCTTTTTATAGTGAGTTTGAGCTGATTCTCGCTGCCATGTTTATGCCACTCTAGACACACTTGATTCCCTTATGGAGTCATATCAATACATAGGTTTTAAGATTCTTACTAGTCAGGTATATTCCTCTGTGGGAAATATGGGGTTTTGAGTCTCTTTCACTGAGGAAGGTGTAGGTCTTGTCTATTCCAAAGTTGGTTTTGGAAACGGTCCCTGTGCTTATATCAAACTCTGGTTTTATGCATCACCCCACCTCTCCTTCCCCTTTATGCAGGCATAAGAGTGTTTTCTAAATGTGAGACTCTGTTCTCTTTCCTAACTCAGTTCACGTGTAGCCATGTTTACAGGATCTTCATAAGTGATATCTTATGATAAGTTTCTTTTTCTGTGTGACTTATTTCACTTAGAAGCATCGTACCTGAATCCACTCACTTTGCTGCTACTGGTCTTATGACATTGATTTCATGGCTGAGGGATATTCCATCGTACGTAAGTACCACAATGTTTTGAACCATTTTTATATTTCCTGGGATATTTAAGGTGTACCCAAGTTGAGGTTCTTGTAGTCAGTGCAGCCCTAAATTTGGAGGTGGCTCTTTCTTATTGATTTTCAGTTTTCCCAAGGTATATTCCCTAGACTGGAAGTGGCCTTGGCTCTGTAGCTCTGTTGTTTACTTGTTTTAGGGAACACAATGCACTCCTCCAGTGAGGCAGTTGGCAATTTACATCCCGCCCATCAGCATAACAAGGCTCCCTGTTCTCCAGGGCCTGTCTTGCCTTTCTGGTTTTTACACATTTTGTGGATGTCCCTTTTGACCGGTGGGAAGTGATACTTCTTTGTAGTGCAGATTTGCATTGCCCGCTTGCTTGCTTGGCCAAAAAGGGCGTATGCGTTTTCTCCTGAATATATTCAGGAGAAAACGCATACACCCTTTTTGGCCAAGTGCATCATTGTCCAAGTTGTGCCCCTCTTACTGTGCTTTACAGGCGATTCCAAGGTACCTCTTGAAATCTGTTTCCTGCTATTTTGCCTCGCTTTCAAGTCCGCCTCGTTGACTTCCCTCAACAGATTTTTGGACGATAGTTGTCCTTTATCACTCTGCCAGTTTGTGAATTGCTGTGCCACTGAGCTCCATTTCTCAACTCGTTATTTGGGAGCTGAACGCAAGTCCAAAATTTTGGATCATGTCCTATACTGGTTCCCGGTGGGTGGCTGAGACTTTGGTTAATTCTTCTTCCTGCCGGGAAATTAGAGTGACATGTGCCCGTCCAAATGCCTAACAGCTACTCTCTCATGGGTTCTCCCTCGTCCCTTCCATCCTTTGCCAAATTGGGAACCTGTGCAAACCAGGAGGTTCAAGGGCCTGTCTCTCCAAGTTGGGAGATTGATAGTAAGGCATTTGGAAAGTCAAACTGGAGCACCAGGAGAGGGACTATTCGTTGAGTTTTAGAAACCTTTCGTATTCACAGTGTGTACATTCTCTAGGTTTCCTGTACATGTTATAGCTGTTGTAATATTCCCTTGAACCTGGAGAGTTGGGACCCATGGAATGGGGGCCATGCATTATTGCTTGAAAGGGTCTGCATTTGCTCACCCAATCTCACCAATCCTCTCAGTCCCAAGTGTCCAGCCTTATGCCACATCCAGCTGTCATTGTAGATAGGGTCTTTCCAGGTTTCCTCAGACACCCTGAAGGAATTGTAAAGAATTTCCCTGTTTTTTGGTTTTGCTTTTGAAATTCCTTTTTATAGTGGGTTTGAGCTGATTCTCGCTGCCATGTTTATGCCACTCTACACACACTTGATTCCCTTACGGAGACATATCAATACATAGGTTTTAAGATTCTTACTAGTCAGATATATTCCTCTGTGGGAAATATGGGGTTTTGAGTCTCTTTCACTGAGGAAGGTGTAGGTCTTGTCTATTCCAAAGTTGGTTTTGGAAACGGTCCCTGTGCTTATATCAAACTCTGGTTTTATGCATCACCCCACCTCTCCTTCCCCTTTATGCAGGCATAAGAGTGTTTTCTAAATGTGAGACTCTGTTCTCTTTCCTAACTCAGTTCACGTGTAGCCATGTTTACAGGATCTTCATAAGTGATATCTTATGATAAGTTTCTTTTTCTGTGTGACTTATTTCACTTAGAATCATCGTACCTGAATCCACTCACTTTGCTGCTACTGGTCTTATGACATTGATTTCATGGCTGAGGGATATTCCATCGTACGTAAGTACCACAATGTTTTGAACCATTTTTATATTTCCTGGGATATTTAAGGTGTACCCAAGTTGAGGTTCTTGTAGTCAGTGCAGCCCTAAATTTGGAGGTGGCTCTTTCTTATTGATTTTCAATTTTCCCAAGGTATATTCCCTAGACTGGAAGTGGCCTTGGCTCTGTAGCTCTGTTGTTTACTTGTTTTAGGGAACACAATGCACTCCTCCAGTGAGGCAGTTGGCAATTTACATCCCGCCCATCAGCATAACAAGGCTCCCTGTTCTCCAGGGCCTGTCTTGCCTTTCTGGTTTTTACACATTTTGTGGATGTCCCTTTTGACCGGTGGGAAGTGATACTTCTTTGTAGTGCAGATTTGCATTGCCTGCTTGCTTGCTTGGCAAAAAAGGGCGTATGTGTTTTCTCCTGAATATATTCAGGAGAAAACGCATACGCCCTTTTTGGCCAAGTGCATCATTGTCCAAGTTGTGCCCCTCTTCCTGTGCTTTACAGGCGATTCCAAGGTACCTCTTGAAATCTGTTTCCTGCTATTTTGCCTCGCTTTCAAGTCCGCCTCGTTGACTTCCCTCAACAGATTTTTGGATGATAGTTGTCCTTTATCACTCTGCCAGTTTGTGAATTGCTCTGCCCCTGAGCTCCATTTCTCAACTCGTTTTTTGTGAGCTGAACGCCAGTCCAAAATTTTGGATCATGTCCTATACTGGTTCCCGGTGGGTGGCTGAGACTTTGGTTAATTCTTCCTCCTGCCGGGAAATTAGAGTGACATGTGCCCGTCCAAATGCCTAACAGCTACTCTCTCATGGGTTCTCCCTCGTCCCTTCCATCCTCTGCCAAATTGGGAACCTGTGCAAACCAGGAGGTTAAAGGGCCTGTCTCTCCAAGTTGGGAGATTGATAGTAAGGCATTTGGAAAGTCAAACTGGAGCACCAGGAGAGGGACTATTCGTTGAGATTTAGAAAACTTTCGTATTCACAGTGTGTACATTCTCTAGGTTTCCTGTACATGTTATAGCTGTAGTAATATTCCCTTCAACCTGGAGAGTTGGGACCCATGGAATGGGGGCCATGAATTATTTCTTGAAAGGGTCTGCATTTGCTCACCCAATCTCACCAATCCTCTCAGTCCCAAGTGTCCAGCCTTATGCCACATCCAGCTCTCATTATACATAGGGTCTTTCCAGGTTTCCTCAGACACCCTGAAGGAATTGTAAAGAATTTCCCTGTTTTTTGGTTTTGCTTTTGAAATTCCTTTTTAGAGTGGGTTTGAGCTGATTCTCGCTGCCATGTTTATGCCACTCTCACACACTTGATTCCCTTATGGAGTCATATCAATACATAGATTTTAAGATTCTTACTAGTCAGATATATTCCTCTGTGGGAAATATGGGGTTTTGAGTCTCTTTCACTGAGGAAGGTGTAGGTCTTGTCTATTCCAAAGTTGGTTTTTGGAACGATCCCTGTGCTTATATCAAACTCTGGTTTTATGCATCACCCCACCTCTCCATCCCCTTTAGGCAGGCATAAGAGTGTTTTCTAAATGTGAGACTCTGTTCTCTTTCCTAACTCAGTTCACGTGTAGCCATGTTAACAGGATCTTCATAAGTGATATCTTATGATAAGTTTCTTTTTCTGTGTGACTTATTTCACTTAGAATCATCGTACCTGAATCCACTCACTTTGCTGCTACTGGTCTTATGACATTGATTTCATGGCTGAGGGATATTCCATCGCAGGTATGTACCACAATGTTTTGAACCATTTTTATATTTCCTGGGATATTTAAGGTGTACCCAAGTTGAGGTTCTTGTAGTCAGTGCAGCCCTAAATTTGGAGGTGGCTCTTTCTTATTGATTTTCAGTTTTCACAAGGTATATTCCCTAGACTGGAAGTGGCCTTGGCTCTGTAGCTCTGTTGTTTACTTGTTTTAGGGAACACAATGCACTCCTCCAGTGAGGCAGTTGGCAATTTACATCCCGCCCATCAGCATAACAAGGCTCCCAGTTCTCCAGGGCCTGTCTTGCCTTTCTGGTTTTTACACATTTTGTGGATGTCCCTTTTCACCGGTGGGAAGTGATACTTCTTTGTAGTGCAGATTTGCATTGCCTGCTTTCTTGCTTGGCCAAAAAGGGCATATGCGTTTTCTCCTGAATATATTCAGGAGAAAACACATATGCCCTTTTTGGCCAAGTGCATCATTGTCCAAGTTGTGCCCCTCTTCCTGTGCTTTACAGGCGATTCCAACGTACCTCTTGAAATCTGTTTCCTGCTATTTTGCCTCGCTTTCAAGTCCGCCTCGTTGACTTCCCTCAACAGATTTTTGGACGATAGTTGTCCTTTATCACTCTGCCAGTTTGTGAATTGCTGTGACCCTGAGCTCCATTTCTCAACTCGTTTTTTGTGAGCTGAACGCCAGTCCAAAATTTTGGATCATGTCCTATACTGGTTCCCGGTGGGTGGCTGAGACTTTGGTTAATTCTTCCTCCTGCCGGGAAATTAGAGTGACATGTGCCCGTCCAAATGCCTAACAGCTACTCTCTCATGGGTTCTCCCTCGTCCCTTCCATCCTCTGCCAAATTGGGAACCTGTGCAAACCAGGAGGTTAAAGGGCCTGTCTCTCCAAGTTGGGAGATTGATAGTAAGGCATTTGGAAAGTCAAACTGGAGCACCAGGAGAGGGACTATTCGTTGAGATTTAGAAAACTTTCGTATTCACAGTGTGTACATTCTCTAGGTTTCCTGTACATGTTATAGCTGTAGTAATATTCCCTTCAACCTGGAGAGTTGGGACCCATGGAATGGGGGCCATGAATTATTGCTTGAAAGGGTCTGCATTTGCTCACCCAATCTCACCAATCCTCTCAGTCCCAAGTGTCCAGCCTTATGCCACATCCAGCTCTCATTATACATAGGGTCTTTCCAGGTTTCCTCAGACACCCTGAAGGAATTTTAAAGAATTTCCCTGTTTTTTTGGTTTTGCTTTTGAAATTCCTTTTTAGAGTGGGTTTGAGCTGATTCTCGCTGCCATGTTTATGCCACTCTAGACACACTTGATTCCCTTATGGAGACATATCAATACATAGGTTTTAAGATTCTTACTAGTCAGATATATTCTTCTGTGGGAAATATGGGGTTTTGAGTCTCTTTCACTGAGGAAGGTGTAGGTCTTGTCTATTCCAAAGTTGGTTTTGGAAACGGTCCCTGTGCTTATATCAAACTCTGGTTTTATGCATCACCCCACCTCTCCTTCCCCTTTATGCAGGCATAAGAGTGTTTTCTAAATGTGAGACTCTGTTCTCTTTCCTAACTCATTTCACGTGTAGCCATGTTTAAAGGATCTTCATAAGTGATATCTTATGATAAGTTTCTTTTTCTGTGTGACTTATTTCACTTAGAATCATCGTACCTGAATCCACTCACTTTGCTGCTACTGGTCTTATGACATTGATGTCATGGCTGAGGAATATTCCATCGTACATAAGTACCACAATGTTTTGAACCATTTTTATATTTCCTGGGATATTTAAGGTGTACCCAAGTTGAGGTTCTTGTAGTCAGTGCAGCCCTAAATTTGGAGGTGGCTCTTTCTTATTGATTTTCAGTTTTCCCAAGGTATATTCCCTAGACTGGAAGTGGCCTTGGTTCTGTAGCTCTGTTGTTTACTTGTTTTAGGGAACACAATGCACTCCTCCAGTGAGGCAGTTGGCAATTTACATCCCGCCCATCAGCATAACAAGGCTCCCTGTTCTCCAGGGCCTGTCTTGCCTTTCTGGTTTTTACACATTTTGTGGATGTCCCTTTTGACCGGTGGGAAGTGATACTTCTTTGTAGTGCAGATTTGCATTGCCCGCTTGCTTGCTTGGCCAAAAAGGGCGTATGCGTTTTCTCCTGAATATATTCAGGAGAAAACGCATACGCCCTTTTTGGCCAAGTGCATCATTGTCCAAGTTGTGCCCCTCTTCCTGTGCTTTACAGGCGATTCCAAGGTACCTCTTGAAATCTGTTTCCTGCTATTTTGCCTCGCTTTCAAGTCCGCCTCGTTGACTTCCCTCAACAGATTTTTGGACGATAGTTGTCCTTTATCACTCTGCCAGTTTGTGAATTGCTGTGCCCCTGAGCTCCATTTCTCAACTCGTTTTTTGGGAGCTGAACGCAAGTCCAAAATTTTGGATCATGTCCTATACTGGTTCCCGGTGGGTGGCTGAGACTTTGGTTAATTCTTCTTCCTGCCGGGAAATTAGAGTGACATGTGCCCGTCCAAATGCCTAACAGCTACTCTCTCATGGGTTCTCCCTCGTCCCTTCCATCCTTTGCCAAATTGGGAACCTGTGCAAACCAGGAGGTTAAAGGGCCTGTCTCTCCAAGTTGGGAGATTGATAGTAAGGCATTTGGAAAGTCAAACTGGAGCACCAGGAGAGGGACTATTCGTTGAGTTTTAGAAACCTTTCGTATTCACAGTGTGTACATTCTCTAGGTTTCCTGTACATGTTATAGCTGTTGTAATATTCCCTTGAACCTGGAGAGTTGGGACCCATGGAATGGGGGCCATGCATTATTGCTTGAAAGGGTCTGCATTTGCTCACCCAATCTCTCCAATCCTCTCAGTCCCAAGTGTCCAGCCTTATGCCACATCCAGCTGTCATTGTAGATAGGGTCTTTCCAGGTTTCCTCAGACACCCTGAAGGAATTGTAAAGAATTTCCCTGTTTTTTGGTTTTGCTTTTGAAATTCCTTTTTATAGTGGGTTTGAGCTGATTCTCGCTGCCATGTTTATGCCACTCTACACACACTTGATTCCCTTAAGGAGACATATCAATACATAGGTTTTAAGATTCTTACTAGTCAGATATATTCCTCTGTGGGAAATATGGGGTTTTGAGTCTCTTTCACTGAGGAAGGTGTAGGTCTTGTCTATTCCAAAGTTGGTTTTGGAAACGGTCCCTGTGCTTATATCAAACTCTGGTTTTATGCATCACCCCACCTCTCCTTCCCCTTTATGCAGGCATAAGAGTGTTTTCTAAATGTGAGACTCTGTTCTCTTTCCTAACTCAGTTCACGTGTAGCCATGTTTACAGGATCTTCATAAGTGATATCTTATGATAAGTTTCTTTTTCTGTGTGACTTATTTCACTTAGAATCATCGAACCTGAATCCACTCACTTTGCTGCTACTGGTCTTATGACATTGATTTCATGGCTGAGGGATATTCCATCGTACGTAAGTACCACAATGTTTTGAACCATTTTTATATTTCCTGGGATATTTAAGGTGTACCCAAGTTGAGGTTCTTGTAGTCAGTGCAGCCCTAAATTTGGAGGTGGCTCTTTCTTATTGATTTTCAGTTTTCCCAAGGTATATTCCCTAGACTGGAAGTGGCCTTGGCTCTGTAGCTCTGTTGTTTACTTGTTTTAGGGAACACAATGCACTCCTCCAGTGAGGCAGTTGGCAATTTACATCCCGCCCATCAGCATAGCAAGGCTCCCTGTTCTCCAGGGCCTGTCTTGCCTTTCTGGTTTTTACACATTTTGTGGATGTCCCTTTTGACCGGTTGGAAGTGATACTTCTTTGTAGTGCAGATTTGCATTGCCTGCTTGCTTGCTTGGCAAAAAAGGGCGTATGTGTTTTCTCCTGAATATATTCAGGAGAAAATGCATATGCCCTTTTTGGCCAAGTGCATCATTGTCCAAGTTGTGCCCCTCTTCCTGTGCTTTACAGGCGATTCCAAGGTACCTCTTGAAATCTGTTTCCTGCTATTTTGCCTCGCTTTCAAGTCCGCCTCGTTGACTTCCCTCAACAGATTTTTGGACGATAGTTGTCCTTTATCACTCTGCCAGTTTGTGAATTGCTCTGCCCCTGAGCTCCATTTATCAACTCGTTTTTTTGTGAGCTGAACACAAGTCCAAAATTTTGGATCATGTCCTATACTTGTTCCCGGTGGGTGGCTGAGACTTTGGTTAATTCTTCTTCCTTCCGGGAAATTAGAGTGACATGTGCCCGTCCAAATGCCTAACAGCTACTCTCTCATGGGTTCTCCCTTGTCCCTTCCATCCTCTGCCAAATTGGGAACCTGTGCAAACCAGGAGGTTAAAGGGCCTGTCTCTCCAAGTTGGGAGATTGATAGTAAGGCATTTGGAAAGTCAAACTGGAGCACCAGGAGAGGGACTATTCGTTGAGTTTTAGAAACCTTTCGTATTCACAGTGTGTACATTCTCTAGGTTTCCTGTACATGTTATAGCTGTAGTAATATTCCCTTCAACCTGGAGAGTTGGGACCCATGGAATGGGGGCCATGCATTATTGCTTGAAAGGGTCTGCATTTGCTCTCCCAATATCACCAATCCTCTCAGTCCCAAGTGTCCAGCCTTATGCCACATCCACCTGTCATTGTAGATAGGGTCTTTCCAGGTTTCCTCAGACACCCTGAAGGAATTGTAAAGAATTTCCCTGTTTTTTGGTTTTGCTTTTGAAATTCCTTTTTATAGTGAGTTTGAGCTGATTCTCGCTGCCATGTTTATGCCACTCTAGACACACTTGATTCCCTTATGGAGTCATATCAATACATAGGTTTTAAGATTCTTACTAGTCAGGTATATTCCTCTGTGGGAAATATGGGGTTTTGAGTCTCTTTCACTGAGGAAGGTGTAGGTCTTGTCTATTCCAAAGTTGGTTTTGGAAACGGTCCCTGTGCTTATATCAAACTCTGGTTTTATGCATCACCCCACCTCTCCTTCCCCTTTATGCAGGCATAAGAGTGTTTTCTAAATGTGAGACTCTGTTCTCTTTCCTAACTCAGTTCACGTGTAGCCATGTTTACAGGATCTTCATAAGTGATATCTTATGATAAGTTTCTTTTTCTGTGTGACTTATTTCACTTAGAAGCATCGTACCTGAATCCACTCACTTTGCTGCTACTGGTCTTATGACATTGATTTCATGGCTGAGGGATATTCCATCGTACGTAAGTACCACAATGTTTTGAACCATTTTTATATTTCCTGGGATATTTAAGGTGTACCCAAGTTGAGGTTCTTGTAGTCAGTGCAGCCCTAAATTTGGAGGTGGCTCTTTCTTATTGATTTTCAGTTTTCCCAAGGTATATTCCCTAGACTGGAAGTGGCCTTGGCTCTGTAGCTCTGTTGTTTACTTGTTTTAGGGAACACAATGCACTCCTCCAGTGAGGCAGTTGGCAATTTACATCCCGCCCATCAGCATAACAAGGCTCCCTGTTCTCCAGGGCCTGTCTTGCCTTTCTGGTTTTTACACATTTTGTGGATGTCCCTTTTGACCGGTGGGAAGTGATACTTCTTTGTAGTGCAGATTTGCATTGCCCGCTTGCTTGCTTGGCCAAAAAGGGCGTATGCGTTTTCTCCTGAATATATTCAGGAGAAAACGCATACACCCTTTTTGGCCAAGTGCATCATTGTCCAAGTTGTGCCCCTCTTACTGTGCTTTACAGGCGATTCCAAGGTACCTCTTGAAATCTGTTTCCTGCTATTTTGCCTCGCTTTCAAGTCCGCCTCGTTGACTTCCCTCAACAGATTTTTGGACGATAGTTGTCCTTTATCACTCTGCCAGTTTGTGAATTGCTGTGCCCCTGAGCTCCATTTCTCAACTCGTTATTTGGGAGCTGAACGCAAGTCCAAAATTTTGGATCATGTCCTATACTGGTTCCCGGTGGGTGGCTGAGACTTTGGTTAATTCTTCTTCCTGCCGGGAAATTAGAGTGACATGTGCCCGTCCAAATGCCTAACAGCTACTCTCTCATGGGTTCTCCCTCGTCCCTTCCATCCTTTGCCAAATTGGGAACCTGTGCAAACCAGGAGGTTCAAGGGCCTGTCTCTCCAAGTTGGGAGATTGATAGTAAGGCATTTGGAAAGTCAAACTGGAGCACCAGGAGAGGGACTATTCGTTGAGTTTTAGAAACCTTTCGTATTCACAGTGTGTACATTCTCTAGGTTTCCTGTACATGTTATAGCTGTTGTAATATTCCCTTGAACCTGGAGAGTTGGGACCCATGGAATGGGGGCCATGCATTATTGCTTGAAAGGGTCTGCATTTGCTCACCCAATCTCACCAATCCTCTCAGTCCCAAGTGTCCAGCCTTATGCCACATCCAGCTGTCATTGTAGATAGGGTCTTTCCAGGTTTCCTCAGACACCCTGAAGGAATTGTAAAGAATTTCCCTGTTTTTTGGTTTTGCTTTTGAAATTCCTTTTTATAGTGGGTTTGAGCTGATTCTCGCTGCCATGTTTATGCCACTCTACACACACTTGATTCCCTTACGGAGACATATCAATACATAGGTTTTAAGATTCTTACTAGTCAGATATATTCCTCTGTGGGAAATATGGGGTTTTGAGTCTCTTTCACTGAGGAAGGTGTAGGTCTTGTCTATTCCAAAGTTGGTTTTGGAAACGGTCCCTGTGCTTATATCAAACTCTGGTTTTATGCATCACCCCACCTCTCCTTCCCCTTTATGCAGGCATAAGAGTGTTTTCTAAATGTGAGACTCTGTTCTCTTTCCTAACTCAGTTCACGTGTAGCCATGTTTACAGGATCTTCATAAGTGATATCTTATGATAAGTTTCTTTTTCTGTGTGACTTATTTCACTTAGAATCATCGTACCTGAATCCACTCACTTTGCTGCTACTGGTCTTATGACATTGATTTCATGGCTGAGGGATATTCCATCGTACGTAAGTACCACAATGTTTTGAACCATTTTTATATTTCCTGGGATATTTAAGGTGTACCCAAGTTGAGGTTCTTGTAGTCAGTGCAGCCCTAAATTTGGAGGTGGCTCTTTCTTATTGATTTTCAATTTTCCCAAGGTATATTCCCTAGACTGGAAGTGGCCTTGGCTCTGTAGCTCTGTTGTTTACTTGTTTTAGGGAACACAATGCACTCCTCCAGTGAGGCAGTTGGCAATTTACATCCCGCCCATCAGCATAACAAGGCTCCCTGTTCTCCAGGGCCTGTCTTGCCTTTCTGGTTTTTACACATTTTGTGGATGTCCCTTTTGACCGGTGGGAAGTGATACTTCTTTGTAGTGCAGATTTGCATTGCCTGCTTGCTTGCTTGGCAAAAAAGGGCGTATGTGTTTTCTCCTGAATATATTCAGGAGAAAACGCATACGCCCTTTTTGGCCAAGTGCATCATTGTCCAAGTTGTGCCCCTCTTCCTGTGCTTTACAGGCGATTCCAAGGTACCTCTTGAAATCTGTTTCCTGCTATTTTGCCTCGCTTTCAAGTCCGCCTCGTTGACTTCCCTCAACAGATTTTTGGATGATAGTTGTCCTTTATCACTCTGCCAGTTTGTGAATTGCTCTGCTCCTGAGCTCCATTTATCAACTCGTTTTTTTGTGAGCTGAACACAAGTCCAAAATTTTGGATCATGTCCTACACTTGTTCCCGGTGGGTGGCTGAGACTTTGGTTAATTCTTCTTCCTTCCGGGAAATTAGAGTGACATGTGCCCGTCCAAATGCCTAACAGCTACTCTCTCATGGGTTCTCCCTTGTCCCTTCGATCCTCTGCCAAATTGGGAACCTGTGCAAACCAGGAGGTTAAAGGGCCTGTCTCTCCAAGTTGGGAGATTGATAGTAAGGCATTTGGAAAGTCAAACTGGAGCACCAGGAGAGGGACTATTCGTTGAGTTTTAGAAACCTTTCGTATTCACAGTGTGTACATTCTCTAGGTTTCCTGTACATGTTATAGCTGTAGTAATATTCCCTTCAACCTGGAGAGTTGGGACCCATGGAATGGGGGCCATGCATTATTGCTTGAAAGGGTCTGCATTTGCTCACCCAATATCACCAATCCTCTCAGTCCCAAGTGTCCAGCCTTATGCCACATCCACCTGTCATTGTAAATAGGGTCTTTCCAGGTTTCCTCAGACACCCTGAAGGAATTGTAAAGAATTTCCCTGTTTTTTGGTTTTGCTTTTGAAATTCCTTTTTATAGTGAGTTTGAGCTGATTCTCGCTGCCATGTTTATGCCACTCTAGACACACTTGATTCCCTTATGGAGTCATATCAATACATAGGTTTTAAGATTCTTACTAGTCAGGTATATTCCTCTGTGGGAAATATGGGGTTTTGAGTCTCTTTCACTGAGGAAGGTGTAGGTCTTGTCTATTCCAAAGTTGGTTTTGGAAACGGTCCCTGTGCTTATATCAAACTCTGGTTTTATGCATCACCCCACCTCTCCTTCCCCTTTATGCAGGCATAAGAGTGTTTTCTAAATGTGAGACTCTGTTCTCTTTCCTAACTCAGTTCACGTGTAGCCATGTTTACAGGATCTTCATAAGTGATATCTTATGATAAGTTTCTTTTTCTGTGTGACTTATTTCACTTAGAAGCATCGTACCTGAATCCACTCACTTTGCTGCTACTGGTCTTATGACATTGATTTCATGGCTGAGGGATATTCCATCGTACGTAAGTACCACAATGTTTTGAACCATTTTTATATTTCCTGGGATATTTAAGGTGTACCCAAGTTGAGGTTCTTGTAGTCAGTGCAGCCCTGAATTCGGAGGTGGGTCTTTCTTATTGATTTTCAGTTTTCCCAAGGTATATTCCCTAGACTGGAAGTGGCCTTGGCTCTGTAGCTCTGTTGTTTACTTGTTTTAGGGAACACAATGCACTCCTCCAGTGAGGCAGTTGGCAATTTACATCCCGCCCATCAGCATAGCAAGGCTCCCTGTTCTCCAGGGCCTGTCTTGCCTTTCTGGTTTTTACACATTTTGTGGATGTCCCTTTTGACCGGTGGGAAGTGATACTTCTTTGTAGTGCAGATTTGCATTGCCTGCTTGCTTGCTTGGCCAAAAAGGGCGTATGCGTTTTCTCCTGAATATATTCAGGAGAAAACGCATACGCCCTTTTTGGCCAAGTGCATCATTGTCCAAGTTGTGCCCCTCTTCCTGTGCTTTACAGGCGATTCCAACGTACCTCTTGAAATCTGTTTCCTGCTATTTTGCCTCGCTTTCAAGTCCGCCTCGTTGACTTCCCTCAACAGATTTTTGGACGATAGTTGTCCTTTATCATTCTGCCAGTTTGTGAATTGCTGTGCCCCTGAGCTCCATTTCTCAACTCGTTTTTTGTGAGCTGAATGCCACTCCAAAATTTTGGATCATGTCCTATACTGGTTCCCGGTGGGTGGCTGAGACTTTGGTTAATTCTTCTTCCTGCCGGGAAATTAGAGTGACATGTGCCCGTCCAAATGCCTAACAGCTACTCTCTCATGGGTTCTCCCTCGTCCCTTCCATCCTCTGCCAAATTGGGAACCTGTGCAAACCAGGAGGTTAAAGGGCCTGTCTCTCCAAGTTGGGAGATTGATAGTAAGGCATTTGGAAAGTCAAACTGGAGCACCAGGAGAGGGACTATTCGTTGAGTTTTAGAAACCTTTCGTATTCACAGTGTGTCCATTCTCTAGGTTTCCTGTACATGTTATAGCTGTAGTAATATTCCCTTGAACCTGGAGAGTTGGGACCCATGGAATGGGGGCCATGCATTATTGCTTGAAAGGGTCTGCATTTGCTCACCCAATCTCACCAATCCTCTCAGTCCCAAGTGTCCAGCCTTATGCCACATCCAGCTCTCATTATACATAGGGTCTTTCCAGGTTTCCTCAGACACCCTGAAGGAATTGTAAAGAATTTCCCTGTTTTTTGGTTTTGCTTTTGAAATTCCTTTTTATAGTGGGTTTGAGCTGATTCTCGCTGCCATGTTTATGCCACTCTACACACACTTGATTCCCTTATGGAGACATATCAATACATAGGTTTTAAGATTCTTACTAGTCAGATATATTCCTCTGTGGGAAATATGGGGTTTTGAGTCTCTTTCACTGAGGAAGGTGTAGGTCTTGTCTATTCCAAAGTTGGTTTTGGAAACGGTCCCTGTGCTTATATCAAACTCTGGTTTTATGCATCACCCCACCTCTCCTTCCCCTTTATGCAGGCATAAGAGTGTTTTCTAAATGTGAGACTCTGTTCTCTTTCCTAACTCAGTTCACGTGTAGCCATGTTTACAGGATCTTCATAAGTGATATCTTATGATAAGTTTCTTTTTCTGTGTGACTTATTTCACTTAGAATCATCGTACCTGAATCCACTCACTTTGCTGCTACTGGTCTTATGACATTGATTTCATGGCTGAGGGATATTCCATCGTACGTAAGTACCACAATGTTTTGAACCATTTTTATATTTCCTGGGATATTTAAGGTGTACCCAAGTTGAGGTTCTTGTAGTCAGTGCAGCCCTAAATTTGGAGGTGGCTCTTTCTTATTGATTTTCAGTTTTCCCAAGGTATATTCCCTAGACTGGAAGTGGCCTTGGCTCTGTAGCTCTGTTGTTTACTTGTTTTAGGGAACACAATGCACTCCTCCAGTGAGGCAGTTGGCAATTTACATCCCGCCCATCAGCATAACAAGGCTCCCTGTTCTCCAGGGCCTGTCTTGCCTTTCTGGTTTTTACACATTTTGTGGATGTCCCTTTTGACCGGTGGGAAGTGATACTTCTTTGTAGTGCAGATTTGCATTGCCTGCTTGCTTGCTTGGCAAAAAAGGGCGTATGTGTTTTCTCCTGAATATATTCAGGAGAAAACGCATACGCCCTTTTTGGCCAAGTGCATCATTGTCCAAGTTGTGCCCCTCTTCCTGTGCTTTACAGGCGATTCCAAGGTACCTCTTGAAATCTGTT
This sequence comes from Mesoplodon densirostris, assembly GCF_025265405.1. Taxonomy (NCBI): domain Eukaryota; kingdom Metazoa; phylum Chordata; class Mammalia; order Artiodactyla; family Ziphiidae; genus Mesoplodon; species Mesoplodon densirostris. The sequence continues at coordinate 5,143,379 of NW_026778195.1, read as the reverse complement.
TCCTGCTATTTTGCCTCGCTTTCAAGTCCGCCTCGTTGACTTCCCTCAACAGATTTTTGGATGATAGTTGTCCTTTATCACTCTGCCAGTTTGTGAATTGCTCTGCTCCTGAGCTCCATTTATCAACTCGTTTTTTTGTGAGCTGAACACAAGTCCAAAATTTTGGATCATGTCCTACACTTGTTCCCGGTGGGTGGCTGAGACTTTGGTTAATTCTTCTTCCTTCCGGGAAATTAGAGTGACATGTGCCCGTCCAAATGCCTAACAGCTACTCTCTCATGGGTTCTCCCTTGTCCCTTCGATCCTCTGCCAAATTGGGAACCTGTGCAAACCAGGAGGTTAAAGGGCCTGTCTCTCCAAGTTGGGAGATTGATAGTAAGGCATTTGGAAAGTCAAACTGGAGCACCAGGAGAGGGACTATTCGTTGAGTTTTAGAAACCTTTCGTATTCACAGTGTGTACATTCTCTAGGTTTCCTGTACATGTTATAGCTGTAGTAATATTCCCTTCAACCTGGAGAGTTCGGACCCATGGAATGGGGGCCATGCATTATTGCTTGAAAGGGTCTGCATTTGCTCACCCAATATCACCAATCCTCTCAGTCCCAAGTGTCCAGCCTTATGCCACATCCACCTGTCATTGTAAATAGGGTCTTTCCAGGTTTCCTCAGACACCCTGAAGGAATTGTAAAGAATTTCCCTGTTTTTTGGTTTTGCTTTTGAAATTCCTTTTTATAGTGAGTTTGAGCTGATTCTCGCTGCCATGTTTATGCCACTCTAGACACACTTGATTCCCTTATGGAGTCATATCAATACATAGGTTTTAAGATTCTTACTAGTCAGGTATATTCCTCTGTGGGAAATATGGGGTTTTGAGTCTCTTTCACTGAGGAAGGTGTAGGTCTTGTCTATTCCAAAGTTGGTTTTGGAAACGGTCCCTGTGCTTATATCAAACTCTGGTTTTATGCATCACCCCACCTCTCCTTCCCCTTTATGCAGGCATAAGAGTGTTTTCTAAATGTGAGACTCTGTTCTCTTTCCTAACTCAGTTCACGTGTAGCCATGTTTACAGGATCTTCATAAGTGATATCTTATGATAAGTTTCTTTTTCTGTGTGACTTATTTCACTTAGAAGCATCGTACCTGAATCCACTCACTTTGCTGCTACTGGTCTTATGACATTGATTTCATGGCTGAGGGATATTCCATCGTACGTAAGTACCACAATGTTTTGAACCATTTTTATATTTCCTGGGATATTTAAGGTGTACCCAAGTTGAGGTTATTGTATTCAGTGCAGCCCTGAATTCGGAGGTGGGTCTTTCTTATTGATTTTCAGTTTTCCCAAGGTATATTCCCTAGACTGGAAGTGGCCTTGGCTCTGTAGCTCTGTTGTTTACTTGTTTTAGGGAACACAATGCACTCCTCCAGTGAGGCAGTTGGCAATTTACATCCCGCCCATCAGCATAGCAAGGCTCCCTGTTCTCCAGGGCCTGTCTTGCCTTTCTGGTTTTTACACATTTTGTGGATGTCCCTTTTGACCGGTGGGAAGTGATACTTCTTTGTAGTGCAGATTTGCATTGCCTGCTTGCTTGCTTGGCCAAAAAGGGCGTATGCGTTTTCTCCTGAATATATTCAGGAGAAAACGCATACGCCCTTTTTGGCCAAGTGCATCATTGTCCAAGTTGTGCCCCTCTTCCTGTGCTTTACAGGCGATTCCAACGTACCTCTTGAAATCTGTTTCCTGCTATTTTGCCTCGCTTTCAAGTCCGCCTCGTTGACTTCCCTCAACAGATTTTTGGACGATAGTTGTCCTTTATCATTCTGCCAGTTTGTGAATTGCTGTGCCCCTGAGCTCCATTTCTCAACTCGTTTTTTGTGAGCTGAATGCCACTCCAAAATTTTGGATCATGTCCTATACTGGTTCCCGGTGGGTGGCTGAGACTTTGGTTAATTCTTCTTCCTGCCGGGAAATTAGAGTGACATGTGCCCGTCCAAATGCCTAACAGCTACTCTCTCATGGGTTCTCCCTCGTCCCTTCCATCCTCTGCCAAATTGGGAACCTGTGCAAACCAGGAGGTTAAAGGGCCTGTCTCTCCAAGTTGGGAGATTGATAGTAAGGCATTTGGAAAGTCAAACTGGAGCACCAGGAGAGGGACTATTCGTTGAGTTTTAGAAACCTTTCGTATTCACAGTGTGTCCATTCTCTAGGTTTCCTGTACATGTTATAGCTGTAGTAATATTCCCTTGAACCTGGAGAGTTGGGACCCATGGAATGGGGGCCATGCATTATTGCTTGAAAGGGTCTGCATTTGCTCACCCAATCTCACCAATCCTCTCAGTCCCAAGTGTCCAGCCTTATGCCACATCCAGCTCTCATTATACATAGGGTCTTTCCAGGTTTCCTCAGACACCCTGAAGGAATTGTAAAGAATTTCCCTGTTTTTTGGTTTTGCTTTTGAAATTCCTTTTTATAGTGGGTTTGAGCTGATTCTCGCTGCCATGTTTATGCCACTCTACACACACTTGATTCCCTTATGGAGACATATCAATACATAGGTTTTAAGATTCTTACTAGTCAGATATATTCCTCTGTGGGAAATATGGGGTTTTGAGTCTCTTTCACTGAGGAAGGTGTAGGTCTTGTCTATTCCAAAGTTGGTTTTGGAAACGGTCCCTGTGCTTATATCAAACTCTGGTTTTATGCATCACCCCACCTCTCCTTCCCCTTTATGCAGGCATAAGAGTGTTTTCTAAATGTGAGACTCTGTTCTCTTTCCTAACTCAGTTCACGTGTAGCCATGTTTACAGGATCTTCATAAGTGATATCTTATGATAAGTTTCTTTTTCTGTGTGACTTATTTCACTTAGAATCATCGTACCTGAATCCACTCACTTTGCTGCTACTGGTCTTATGACATTGATTTCATGGCTGAGGGATATTCCATCGTACGTAAGTACCACAATGTTTTGAACCATTTTTATATTTCCTGGGATATTTAAGGTGTACCCAAGTTGAGGTTCTTGTAGTCAGTGCAGCCCTAAATTTGGAGGTGGCTCTTTCTTATTGATTTTCAGTTTTCCCAAGGTATATTCCCTAGACTGGAAGTGGCCTTGGCTCTGTAGCTCTGTTGTTTACTTGTTTTAGGGAACACAATGCACTCCTCCAGTGAGGCAGTTGGCAATTTACATCCCGCCCATCAGCATAACAAGGCTCCCTGTTCTCCAGGGCCTGTCTTGCCTTTCTGGTTTTTACACATTTTGTGGATGTCCCTTTTGACCGGTGGGAAGTGATACTTCTTGGTAGTGCAGATTTGCATTGCCTGCTTGCTTGCTTGGCAAAAAAGGGCGTATGTGTTTTCTCCTGAATATATTCAGGAGAAAACGCATACGCCCTTTTTGGCCAAGTGCATCATTGTCCAAGTTGTGCCCCTCTTCCTGTGCTTTACAGGCGATTCCAAGGTACCTCTTGAAATCTGTTTCCTGCTATTTTGCCTCGCTTTCAAGTCCGCCTCGTTGACTTCCCTCAACAGATTTTTGGACGATAGTTGTCCTTTATCACTCTGCCAGTTTGTGAATTGCTCTGCCCCTGAGCTCCATTTCTCAACTCGTTTTTTTGTGAGCTGAACGCAAGTCCAAAATTTTGGATCATGTCCTATACTGGTTCCCGGTGGGTGGCTGAGACTTTGGTTAATTATTCTTCCTTCCGGGAAATTAGAGTGACATGTGCCCGTCCAAATGCCTAACAGCTACTCTCTCATGGGTTCTCCCTTGTCCCTTCCATCCTCTGCCAAATTGGGAACCTGTGCAATCCAGGAGGTTAAAGGGCCTGTCTCTCCAAGTTGGGAGATTGATAGTAAGGCATTTGGAAAGTCAAACTGGATCACCAGGAGGGGGACTATTCGTTGAGTTTTAGAAACCTTTCGTATTCACAGTGTGTACATTCTCTAGGTTTCCTGTACATGTTATAGCTGTAGTAATATTCCCTTCAACCTGGAGAGTTGGGACCCATGGAATGGGGGCCATGCATTATTGCTTGAAAGGGTCTGCATTTGCTCACCCAATATCACCAATCCTCTCAGTCCCAAGTGTCCAGCCTTATGCCACATCCACCTGTCATTGTAGATAGGGTCTTTCCAGGTTTCCTCAGACACCCTGAAGGAATTGTAAAGAATTTCCCTGTTTTTTGGTTTTGCTTTTGAAATTCCTTTTTATAGTGAGTTTGAGCTGATTCTCGCTGCCATGTTTATGCCACTCTAGACACACTTGATTCCCTTATGGAGTCATATCAATACATAGGTTTTAAGATTCTTACTAGTCAGGTATATTCCTCTGTGGGAAATATGGGGTTTTGAGTCTCTTTCACTGAGGAAGGTGTAGGTCTTGTCTATTCCAAAGTTGGTTTTGGAAACGGTCCCTGTGCTTATATCAAACTCTGGTTTTATGCATCACCCCACCTCTCCTTCCCCTTTATGCAGGCATAAGAGTGTTTTCTAAATGTGAGACTCTGTTCTCTTTCCTAACTCAGTTCACGTGTAGCCATGTTTACAGGATCTTCATAAGTGATATCTTATGATAAGTTTCTTTTTCTGTGTGACTTATTTCACTTAGAAGCATCGTACCTGAATCCACTCACTTTGCTGCTACTGGTCTTATGACATTGATTTCATGGCTGAGGGATATTCCATCGTACGTAAGTACCACAATGTTTTGAACCATTTTTATATTTCCTGGGATATTTAAGGTGTACCCAAGTTGAGGTTCTTGTAGTCAGTGCAGCCCTGAATTCGGAGGTGGGTCTTTCTTATTGATTTTCAGTTTTCCCAAGGTATATTCCCTAGACTGGAAGTGGCCTTGGCTCTGTAGCTCTGTTGTTTACTTGTTTTAGGGAACACAATGCACTCCTCCAGTGAGGCAGTTGGCAATTTACATCCCGCCCATCAGCATAGCAAGGCTCCCTGTTCTCCAGGGCCTGTCTTGCCTTTCTGGTTTTTACACATTTTGTGGATGTCCCTTTTGACCGGTGGGAAGTGATACTTCTTTGTAGTGCAGATTTGCATTGCCTGCTTGCTTGCTTGGCCAAAAAGGGCGTATGCGTTTTCTCCTGAATATATTCAGGAGAAAACGCATACGCCCTTTTTGGCCAAGTGCATCATTGTCCAAGTTGTGCCCCTCTTCCTGTGCTTTACAGGCGCTTCCAACGTACTTCTTGAAATCTGTTTCCTGCTATTTTGCCTCGCTTTCAAGTCCGCCTCGTTGACTTCCCTCAACAGATTTTTGGACGATAGTTGTCCTTTATCATTCTGCCAGTTTGTGAATTGCTGTGCCCCTGAGCTCCATTTCTCAACTCGTTTTTTGTGAGCTGAATGCCACTCCAAAATTTTGGATCATGTCCTATACTGGTTCCCGGTGGGTGGCTGAGACTTTGGTTAATTCTTCTTCCTGCCGGGAAATTAGAGTGACATGTGCCCGTCCAAATGCCTAACAGCTACTCTCTCATGGGTTCTCCCTCGTCCCTTCCATCCTCTGCCAATTTGGGAACCTGTGCAAACCAGGAGGTTGAAGGGCCTGTCTCTCCAAGTTGGGAGATTGATAGTAAGGCATTTGGAAAGTCAAACTGGAGCACCAGGAGAGGGACTATTCGTTGAGTTTTAGAAACCTTTCGTATTCACAGTGTGTACATTCTCTAGGTTTCCTGTACATGTTATAGCTGTAGTAATATTCCCTTGAACCTGGAGAGTTGGGACCCATGGAATGGGGGCCATGCATTATTGCTTGAAAGGGTCTGCATTTGCTCACCCAATCTCACCAATCCTCTCAGTCCCAAGTGTCCAGCCTTATGCCACATCCAGCTCTCATTATACATAGGGTCTTTCCAGGTTTCCTCAGACACCCTGAAGGAATTGTAAAGAATTTCCCTGTTTTTTGGTTTTGCTTTTGAAATTCCTTTTTATAGTGGGTTTGAGCTGATTCTCGCTGCCATGTTTATGCCACTCTACACACACTTGATTCCCTTATGGAGACATATCAATACATAGGTTTTAAGATTCTTACTAGTCAGATATATTCCTCTGTGGGAAATATGGGGTTTTGAGTCTCTTTCACTGAGGAAGGTGTAGGTCTTGTCTATTCCAAAGTTGGTTTTGGAAACGGTCCCTGTGCTTATATCAAACTCTGGTTTTATGCATCACCCCACCTCTCCTTCCCCTTTATGCAGGCATAAGAGTGTTTTCTAAATGTGAGACTCTGTTCTCTTTCCTAACTCAGTTCACGTGTAGCCATGTTTACAGGATCTTCATAAGTGATATCTTATGATAAGTTTCTTTTTCTGTGTGACTTATTTCACTTAGAAGCATCGTACCTGAATCCACTCACTTTGCTGCTACTGGTCTTATGACATTGATTTCATGGCTGAGGGATATTCCATCGTACGTAAGTACCACAATGTTTTGAACCATTTTTATATTTCCTGGGATATTTAAGGTGTACCCAAGTTGAGGTTCTTGTAGTCAGTGCAGCCCTAAATTTGGAGGTGGCTCTTTCTTATTGATTTTCAGTTTTCCCAAGGTATATTCCCTAGACTGGAAGTGGCCTTGGCTCTGTAGCTCTGTTGTTTACTTGTTTTAGGGAACACAATGCACTCCTCCAGTGAGGCAGTTGGCAATTTACATCCCGCCCATCAGCATAACAAGGCTCCCTGTTCTCCAGGGCCTGTCTTGCCTTTCTGGTTTTTACACATTTTGTGGATGTCCCTTTTGACCGGTGGGAAGTGATACTTCTTGGTAGTGCAGATTTGCATTGCCTGCTTGCTTGCTTGGCAAAAAAGGGTGTATGTGTTTTCTCCTGAATATATTCAGGAGAAAACGCATACGCCCTTTTTGGCCAAGTGCATCATTGTCCAAGTTGTGCCCCTCTTCCTGTGCTTTACAGGCGATTCCAAGATACCTCTTGAAATCTGTTTCCTGCTATTTTGCCTCACTTTCAAGTCCGCCTCGTTGACTTCCCTCAACAGATTTTTGGACGATAGTTGTCCTTTATCACTCTGCCAGTTTGTGAATTGCTCTGCCCCTGAGCTCCATTTCTCAACTCGTTTTTTTGTGAGCTGAACGCAAGTCCAAAATTTTGGATCATGTCCTATACTGGTTCCCGGTGGGTGGCTGAGACTTTGGTTAATTATTCTTCCTTCCGGGAAATTAGAGTGACATGTGCCCGTCCAAATGCCTAACAGCTACTCTCTCATGGGTTCTCCCTCGTCCCTTCCATCCTCTGCCAAATTGGGAACCTGTGCAATCCAGGAGGTTAAAGGGCCTGTCTCTCCAAGTTGGGAGATTGATAGTAAGGCATTTGGAAAGTCAAACTGGATCACCAGGAGGGGGACTATTCGTTGAGTTTTAGAAACCTTTCATATTCACAGTGTGTACATTCTCTAGGTTTCCTGTACATGTTATAGCTGTAGTAATATTCCCTTCAACCTGGAGAGTTGGGACCCATGGAATGGGGGCCATGCATTATTGCTTGAAAGGGTCTGCATTTGCTCACCCAATATCACCAATCCTCTCAGTCCCAAGTGTCCAGCCTTATGCCACATCCACCTGTCATTGTAGATAGGGTCTTTCCAGGTTTCCTCAGACACCCTGAAGGAATTGTAAAGAATTTCCCTGTTTTTTGGTTTTGCTTTTGAAATTCCTTTTTATAGTGAGTTTGAGCTGATTCTCGCTGCCATGTTTATGCCACTCTAGACACACTTGATTCCCTTATGGAGTCATATCAATACATAGGTTTTAAGATTCTTACTAGTCAGGTATATTCCTCTGTGGGAAATATGGGGTTTTGAGTCTCTTTCACTGAGGAAGGTGTAGGTCTTGTCTATTCCAAAGTTGGTTTTTGGAACGGTCCCTGTGCTTATATCAAACTCTGGTTTTATGCATCACCCCACCTCTCCTTCCCCTTTATGCAGGCATAAGAGTGTTTTCTAAATGTGAGACTCTGTTCTCTTTCCTAACGCAGTTCACGTGTAGCCATGTTTACAGGATCTTCATAAGTGATATCTTATGATAAGTTTCTTTTTCTGTGTGACTTATTTCACTTAGAATCATCGTACCTGAATCCACTCACTTTGCTGCTACTGGTCTTATGACATTGATTTCATGGCTGAGGGATATTCCATCGTACGTAAGTACCACAATGTTTTGAACCATTTTTATATTTCCTGGGATATTTAAGGTGTACCCAAGTTGAGGTTCTTGTAGTCAGTGCAGCCCTGAATTCGGAGGTGGGTCTTTCTTATTGATTTTCAGTTTTCCCAAGGTATATTCCCTAGACTGGAAGTGGCCTTGGCTCTGTAGCTCTGTTGTTTACTTGTTTTAGGGAACACAATGCACTCCTCCAGTGAGGCAGTTGGCAATTTACATCCCGCCCATCAGCATAGCAAGGCTCCCTGTTCTCCAGGGCCTGTCTTGCCTTTCTGGTTTTTACACATTTTGTGGATGTCCCTTTTGACCGGTGGGAAGTGATACTTCTTGGTAGTGCAGATTTGCATTGCCTGCTTGCTTGCTTGGCAAAAAAGGGCGTATGTGTTTTCTCCTGAATATATTCAGGAGAAAACGCATACACCCTTTTTGGCCAAGTGCATCATTGTCCAAGTTGTGCCCCTCTTCCTGTGCTTTACAGGCGATTCCAACGTACCTCTTGAAATCTGTTTCCTGCTATTTTGCCTCGCTTTCAAGTCCGCCTCGTTGACTTCCCTCAACAGATTTTTGGACGATAGTTGTCCTTTATCACTCTGCCAGTTTGTGAATTGCTGTGCCCCTGAGCTCCATTTCTCAACTCGTTTTTTGGGAGGTGAATGCAAGTCCAAAATTTTGGATCATGTCCTATACTGGTTCCCGGTGAGTGGCTGAGACTTTGGTTAATACTTCTTCCTTCCGGGAAATTAGAGTGACATGTGCCCGTCCAAATGCCTAACAGCTACTCTCTCATGGGTTCTCCCTCGTCCCTTCCATCCTCTGCCAAATTGGGAACCTGTGCAAACCAGGAGGTTAAAGGGCCTGTCTCTCCAAGTTGGGAGATTGATAGTAAGGCAGTTGGAAAGTCAAACTGGAGCACCAGGAGAGGGACTATTCATTGAGTTTTAGAAACCTTTCGTATTCACAGTGTGTACATTCTCTAGGTTTCCTGTACATGTTATAGCTGTAGTAATATTCCCTTGAACCTGGAGAGTTGGGACCCATGGAATGGGGGCCATGCATTATTGCTTGAAAGGGTCTGCATTTGCTCACCCAATCTCACCAATCCTCTCAGTCCCAAGTGTCCAGCCTTATGCCACATCCAGCTGTCATTGTAGATAGGGTCTTTCCAGGTTTCCTCAGACACCCTGAAGGAATTGTAAAGAATTTCCCTGTTTTTTGGTTTTGCTTTTGAAATTCCTTTTTATAGTGAGATTGAGCTGATTCTCGCTGCCATGTTTATGCCACTCTAGACACACTTGATTCCCTTATGGAGTCATATCAATACATAGGTTTTAAGATTCTTACTAGTCAGATATATTCTTCTGCGGGAAATATGGGGTTTTGAGTCTCTTTCACTGAGGAAGGTGTAGGTCTTGTCTATTCCAAAGTTGGTTTTTCTAACGGTCCCTGTGCTTATATCAAACTTTGATTTTATGCATCACCCCACCTCTCCATCCCCTTAATGCAGGCATAAGAGTGTTTTCTAAATGTGAGACTCTGTTCTCTTTCCTAACTCAGTTCACGTGTAGCCATGTTTACAGGATCTTCATAAGTGATATCTTATGATAAGTTTCTTTTTCTGTGTGACTTATTTCACTTAGAATCATCGTACCTGAATCCACTCACTTTGCTGCTACTGGTCTTATGACATTGATTTCATGGCTGAGGGATATTCCATCGTACGTAAGTACCACAATGTTTTGAACCATTTTTATATTTCCTGGGATATTTAAGGTGTACCCAAGTTGAGGTTCTTGTAGTCAGTGCAGCCCTGAATTCGGAGGTGGGTCTTTCTTATTGATTTTCAGTTTTCCCAAGGTATATTCCCTAGACTGGAAGTGGCCTTGGCTCTGTAGCTCTGTTGTTTACTTGTTTTAGGGAACACAATGCACTCCTCCAGTGAGGCAGTTGGCAATTTACATCCCGCCCATCAGCATAGCAAGGCTCCCTGTTCTCCAGGGCCTGTCTTGCCTTTCTGGTTTTTACACATTTTGTGGATGTCCCTTTTGACCGGTGGGAAGTGATACTTCTTTGTAGTGCAGATTTGCATTGCCTGCTTGCTTGCTTGGCCAAAAAGGGCGTATGCGTTTTCTCCTGAATATATTCAGGAGAAAACGCATACGCCCTTTTTGGCCAAGTGCATCATTGTCCAAGTTGTGCCCCTCTTCCTGTGCTTTACAGGCGATTCCAACGTACCTCTTGAAATCTGTTTCCTGCTATTTTGCCTCGCTTTCAAGTCCGCCTCGTTGACTTCCCTCAACAGATTTTTGGACGATAGTTGTCCTTTATCACTCTGCCAGTTTGTGAATTGCTGTGCCCCTGAGCTCCATTTCTCAACTCGTTTTTTTTGAGCTGAACGCCACTCCAAAATTTTGGATCATGTCCTATACTGGTTCCCGGTGGGTGGCTGAGACTTTGGTTAATTCTTCTTCCTGCCGGGAAATTAGAGTGACATGTGCCCGTCCAAATGCCTAACAGATACTCTCTCATGGGTTCTCCCTCGTCCCTTCCATCCTCTGCCAAATTGGGAACCTGTGCAAACCAGGAGGTTAAAGGGCCTGTCTCTCCAAGTTGGGAGATTGATAGTAAGGCAGTTGGAAAGTCAAACTGGAGCACCAGCAGAGGGAGTATTCGTTGAGTTTTAGAAACCTTTCGTATTCACAGTGTGTACATACTCTAGGTTTCCTGTACATGTTATAGCTGTTGTAATATTCCCTTCAACCTGGAGATTTGGGACCCATGGAATGGGGGCCATGCATTATTGCTTGAAAGGGTCTGCATTTGCTCACCCAATCTCACCAATCCTCTCAGTCCCAAGTGTCCAGCCTTATGCCACATCCAGCTGTCATTGTAGATAGGGTCTTTCCAGGTTTCCTGAGACACCCTGAAAGAAGTGTAAAGAATTTCCCTGTTTTTTGGTTTTGCTTTTGAAATTCCTTTTTATAGTGGGTTTGCGCTGATTCTCGCTGCCATATTTATGCCACTCTAGACACACTTGATTCCCTTATGGAGTCATATCAATACATAGGTTTTAAGATTCTTACTAGTCAGATATATTCCTCTGCGGGAAATATGGGGTTTTGAGTCTCTTTCACTGAGGAAGGTGTAGGTCTTGTCTATTCCAAAGTTGGTTTTGGAAACGGTCCCTGTGCTTATATCAAACTCTGGTTTTATGCATCACCCCACCTCTCCTTCCCCTTTATGCAGGCATAAGAGTGTTTTCTAAATGTGAGACTCTGTTCTCTTTCCTAACTCAGTTCACGTGTAGCCATGTTTACAGGATCTTCATAAGTGATATCTTATGATAAGTTTCTTTTTCTGTGTGACTTATTTCACTTAGAATCATCGTACCTGAATCCACTCACTTTGCTGCTACTGGTCTTATGACATTGATTTCATGGCTGAGGGATATTCCATCGTACGTAAGTACCACAATGTTTTGAACCATTTTTATATTTCCTGGGATATTTAAGGTGTACCCAAGTTGAGGTTCTTGTAGTCAGTGCAGCCCTGAATTCGGAGGTGGGTCTTTCTTATTGATTTTCAGTTTTCCCAAGGTATATTCCCTAGACTGGAAGTGGCCTTGGCTCTGTAGCTCTGTTGTTTACTTGTTTTAGGGAACACAATGCACTCCTCCAGTGAGGCAGTTGGCAATTTACATCCTGCCCATCAGCATAGCAAGGCTCCCTGTTCTCCAGGCCCTGTCTTGCCTTTCTGGTTTTTACACATTTTGTGGATGTCCCTTTTGACCGGTGGGAAGTGATACTTCTTTGTAGTGCAGATTTGCATTGCCTGCTTGCTTGCTTGGCCAAAAAGGGCGTATGCGTTTTCTCCTGAATATATTCAGGAGAAAACGCATACGCCCTTTTTGGCCAAGTGCATCATTGTCCAAGTTGTGCCCCTCTTCCTGTGCTTTACAGGCGATTCCAACGTACCTCTTGAAATCTGTTTCCTGCTATTTTGCCTCGCTTTCAAGTCCGCCTCGTTGACTTCCCTCAACAGATTTTTGGACGATAGTTGTCCTTTATCACTCTGCCAGTTTGTGAATTGCTGTGCCCCTGAGCTCCATTTCTCAACTCGTTTTTTGGGAGCTGAACGCCACTCCAAAATTTTGGATCATGTCCTATACTGGTTCCCGGTGGGTGGCTGAGACTTTGGTTAATTCTTCTTCCTGCCGGGAAATTAGAGTGACATGTGCCCGTCCAAATGCCTAACAGCTACTCTCTCATGGGTTCTCCCTCATCCCTTCCATCCTCTGCCAATTTGGGAACCTGTGCAAACCAGGAGGTTAAAGGGCCTGTCTCTCCAAGTTGGGAGATTGATAGTAAGGCAGTTGGAAAGTCAAACTGGAGCACCAGGAGAGGGACTATTCGTTGAGTTTTAGAAACCTTTCGTATTCACAGTGTGTACATTCTCTAGGTTTCCTGTACATGTTATAGCTGTAGTAATATTCCCTTCAACCTGGAGAGTTGGGACCCATGGAATGGGGGCCATGCATTATTGCTTGAAAGGGTCTGCATTTGCTCACCCAATCTCACCAATCCTCTCAGTCCCAAGTGTCCAGCCTTATGCCACATCCAGCTGTCATTGTAGATAGGGTCTTTCCAGGTTTCCTCAGACACCCTGAAAGAAGAGTAAAGAATTTCCCTGTTTTTTGGTTTTGCTTTTGAAATTCCTTTTTAGAGTGGGTTTGAGCTGATTCTCGCTGCCATGTTTATGCCACTCTAGACACACTTGATTCCCTTATGGAGACATATCAATACATAGGTTTTTAGATTCTTACTAGTCAGATATATTCCTCTGTGGGAAATATGGGGTTTTGAGTCTCTTTCACTGAGGAAGGTGTAGGTCTTGTCTATTCCAAAGTTGGTTTTGGAAACGGTCCCTGTGCTTATATCAAACTCTGGTTTTATGCATCACCCAACCTCTCCTTTCCCTTTATGCAGGCATAAGAGTGTTTTCTAAATGTGAGACTCTGTTCTCTTTCCTAACTCAGTTCACGTGTAGCCATGTTTACAGGATCTTCATAAGTGATATCTTATGATGTTTCTTTTTCTGTGTGACTTATTTCACTTAGAATCATCGTACCTGAATGCACTCACTTTGCTGCTACTGGTCTTATGACATTGATTTCATGGCTGAGGGATATTCCATCATACGTAAGTACCACAATGTTTTGAACCAATTTTATATTTCCTGGGATATTTAAGGTGTACCCAAGTTGAGGTTCTTTTAGTCAGTGCAGCCCTAAATTTGGAGGTGGCTCTTTCTTATTGATTTTCAGTTTTCCCGAGGTATATTCCCTAGACTGGAAGTGGCCTTGGCTCTGTAGCTCTGTTGTTTACTTGTTTTAGGGAACACAATGCACTCCTCCAGTGAGGCAGTTGGCAATTTACATCCCGCCCATCAGCATAACAAGGCTCCCTGTTCTCCAGGGCCTGTCTTGCCTTTCTGGTTTTTACACATTTTGTGGATGTCCCTTTTGACCGGTGGGAAGTGATACTTCTTTGTAGTGCAGATTTGCATTGCCTGCTTGCTTGCTTGGCCAAAAAGGGCGTATGTGTTTTCTCCTGAATATATTCAGGAGAAAACGCATACGCCCTTTTTAGCCAAGTGCATCATTGTCCAAGTTGTGCCCCTCTTCCTGTGCTTTACAGGCGATTCCAACATACCTCTTGAAATCTGTTTCCTGCTATTTTGCCTCGCTTTCAAGTCCGCCTCGTTGACTTCCCTCAACAGATTTTTGGACGATAGTTGTCCTTTATCACTCTGCCAGTTTGTGAATTGCTGTGCCCCTGAGCTCCATTTCTCAACTCGTTTTTTGTGAGCTGAACGCCAGTCCAAAATTTTGGATCATGTCCTATACTGGTTCCCGGTGGGTGGCTGAGACTTTGGTTAATTCTTCTTCCTGCCGGGAAATTAGAGTGACATGTGCCCGTCCAAATGCCTAACAGCTACTCTCTCATGTGTTCTCCCTCGTCCCTTCCATCCTCTGCCAAATTGGGAACCTGTGCAAACCAGGAGGTTAAAGGGCCTGTCTCTCCAAGTTGGGAGATTGATAGTAAGGCAGTTGGAAAGTCAAACTGGAGCACCAGGAGAGGGACTATTCGTTGAGTTTTAGAAACCTTTCGTATTCACAGTGTGTCCATTCTCTAGGTTTCCTGTACATGTTATAGCTGTAGTAATATTCCCTTCAACCTGGAGAGTTGGGACCCATGGAATGGGGGTCATGCATTATTGCTTGAAAGGGTCTGCATTTGCTCACCCAATCTCACCAATCCTCTCAGTCCCAAGTGTCCAGCCTTATGCCACATCCAGCTGTCATTGTAGATAGGGTCTTTCCAGGTTTCCTCAGACACCCTGAAGGAATTGTAAAGAATTTCCCTGTTTTTTGGTTTTGCTTTTGAAATTCCTTTTTATACTGAATTTGAGCTGATTCTCGCTGCCATGTTTATTCCACTCTAGACACACTTGATTCCCTTATGGAGTCATATCAATACATAGGTTTTAAGATTCTTACTAGTCAGATATATTCCTCTGCGGGAAATATGGGGTTTTGAGTCTCTTTCACTGAGGAAGGTGTAGGTCTTGTCTATTCCAAAGTTGGTTTTGGAAACGGTCCCTGTGCTTATATCAAACTCTGGTTTTATGCATCACCCCACCTCTCCTTCCCCTTTATGCAGGCATAAGAGTGTTTTCTAAATGTGAGACTCTGTTCTCTTTCCTAACTCAGTTCACGTGTAGCCATGTTTACAGGATCTTCATAAGTGATATCTTATGATAAGTTTCTTTTTCTGTGTGACTTATTTCACTTAGAATCATCGTACCTGAATCCACTCACTTTGCTGCTACTGGTCTTATGACATTGATTTCATGGCTGAGGGATATTCCATCGTACGTAAGTACCACAATGTTTTGAACCATTTTTATATTTCCTGGGATATTTAAGGTGTACCCAAGTTGAGGTTCTTGTAGTCAGTGCAGCCCTGAATTCGGAGGTGGGTCTTTCTTATTGATTTTCAGTTTTCCCAAGGTATATTCCCTAGACTGGAAGTGGCCTTGGCTCTGTATCTCTGTTGTTTACTTGTTTTAGGGAACACAATGCACTCCTCCAGTGAGGCAGTTGGCAATTTACATCCCGCCCATCAGCATAGCAAGGCTCCCTGTTCTCCAGGGCCTGTCTTGCCTTTCTGGTTTGTACACATTTTGTGGATGTCCCTTTTGACCGGTGGGAAGTGATCCTTCTTTGTAGTGCAGATTTGCATTGCCTGCTTGCTTGCTTGGCCAAAAAGGGCGTATGCGTTTTCTCCTGAATATATTCAGGAGAAAACGCATACACCCTTTTTGACCAAGTGCAACATTGTCCAAGTTGTGCCCCTCTTCCTGTGCTTTACAGGCGATTCCAAGGTACCTCTTGAAATCTGTTTCGTGCTATTTTGCCTCACTTTCAAGTCCGCCTCGTTGACTTCCCTCAACAGATTTTTGGACGATAGTTGTCCTTTATCACTCTGCCAGTTTGTGAATTGCTGTGCCCCTGAGCTCCATTTCTCAACTCGTTTTTTGGGAGCTGAACGCAAGTCCAAAATTTTGGATCATGTCCTATACTGGTTCCCGGTGGGTGGCTGAGACTTTGGTTAATTCTTCTTCCTTCTGGGAAATTAGAGTGACATGTGCCCGTCCAAATGCCTAACAGCTACTCTCTCATGGGTTCTCCCTCGTCCCTTCCATCCTCTGCCAAATTGGGAACCTGTGCAAACCAGGAGGTTAAAGGGCCTGTCTCTCCAAGTTGGGAGATTGATAGTAAGGCATTTGGAAAGTCAAACTGGAGCACCAGGAGAGGGACTATTCGTTGAGTTTTAGAAACCTTTCGTATTCACAGTGTGTCCATTCTCTAGGTTTCCTGTACACGTTATAGCTGTAGTAATATTCCCTTCAACCTGGAGAGTTGGGACCCATGGAATGGGGGCCATGCATTATTGCTTGAAAGGGTCTGCATTTGCTCACCCAATCTCACCAATCCTCTCAGTCCCAAGTGTCCAGCCTTATGCCACATCCAGCTGTCATTGTAGATAGGGTCTTTCCAGGTTTCCTCAGACACCCTGAAGGAATTGTAAAGAATTTCCCTGTTTTTTGGTTTTGCTTTTGAAATTCCTTTTTATAGTGAGATTGAGCTGATTCTCGCTGCCATGTTTATGCCACTCTAGACACACTTGATTCCCTTATGGAGTCATATCAATACATAGGTTTTAAGATTCTTACTAGTCAGATATATTCTTCTGCGGGAAATATGGGGTTTTGAGTCTCTTTCACTGAGGAAGGTGTAGGTCTTGTCTATTCCAAAGTTGGTTTTTCTAACGGTCCCTGTGCTTATATCAAACTTTGATTTTATGCATCACCCCACCTCTCCATCCCCTTAATGCAGGCATAAGAGTGTTTTCTAAATGTGAGACTCTGTTCTCTTTCCTAACTCAGTTCACGTGTAGCCATGTTTACAGGATCTTCATAAGTGATATCTTATGATAAGTTTCTTTTTCTGTGTGACTTATTTCACTTAGAATCATCGTACCTGAATCCACTCACTTTGCTGCTACTGGTCTTATGACATTGATTTCATGGCTGAGGGATATTCCATCGTACGTAAGTACCACAATGTTTTGAACCATTTTTATATTTCCTGGGATATTTAAGGTGTACCCAAGTTGAGGTTCTTGTAGTCAGTGCAGCCCTGAATTCGGAGGTGGGTCTTTCTTATTGATTTTCAGTTTTCCCAAGGTATATTCCCTAGACTGGAAGTGGCCTTGGCTCTGTAGCTCTGTTGTTTACTTGTTTTAGGGAACACAATGCACTCCTCCAGTGAGGCAGTTGGCAATTTACATCCCGCCCATCAGCATAGCAAGGCTCCCTGTTCTCCAGGGCCTGTCTTGCCTTTCTGGTTTTTACACATTTTGTGGATGTCCCTTTTGACCGGTGGGAAGTGATACTTCTTTGTAGTGCAGATTTGCATTGCCTGCTTGCTTGCTTGGCCAAAAAGGGCGTATGCGTTTTCTCCTGAATATATTCAGGAGAAAACGCATACGCCCTTTTTGGCCAAGTGCATCATTGTCCAAGTTGTGCCCCTCTTCCTGTGCTTTACAGGCGATTCCAACGTACCTCTTGAAATCTGTTTCCTGCTATTTTGCCTCGCTTTCAAGTCCGCCTCGTTGACTTCCCTCAACAGATTTTTGGACGATAGTTGTCCTTTATCACTCTGCCAGTTTGTGAATTGCTGTGCCCCTGAGCTCCATTTCTCAACTCGTTTTTTTTGAGCTGAACGCCACTCCAAAATTTTGGATCATGTCCTATACTGGTTCCCGGTGGGTGGCTGAGACTTTGATTAATTCTTCTTCCTGCCGGGAAATTAGAGTGACATGTGCCCGTCCAAATGCCTAACAGATACTCTCTCATGGGTTCTCCCTCGTCCCTTCCATCCTCTGCCAAATTGGGAACCTGTGCAAACCAGGAGGTTAAAGGGCCTGTCTCTCCAAGTTGGGAGATTGATAGTAAGGCAGTTGGAAAGTCAAACTGGAGCACCAGCAGAGGGAGTATTCGTTGAGTTTTAGAAACCTTTCGTATTCACAGTGTGTACATACTCTAGGTTTCCTGTACATGTTATAGCTGTTGTAATATTCCCTTCAACCTGGAGATTTGGGACCCATGGAATGGGGGCCATGCATTATTGCTTGAAAGGGTCTGCATTTGCTCACCCAATCTCACCAATCCTCTCAGTCCCAAGTGTCCAGCCTTATGCCACATCCAGCTGTCATTGTAGATAGGGTCTTTCCAGGTTTCCTGAGACACCCTGAAAGAAGTGTAAAGAATTTCCCTGTTTTTTGGTTTTGCTTTTGAAATTCCTTTTTATAGTGGGTTTGCGCTGATTCTCGCTGCCATATTTATGCCACTCTAGACACACTTGATTCCCTTATGGAGTCATATCAATACATAGGTTTTAAGATTCTTACTAGTCAGATATATTCCTCTGCGGGAAATATGGGGTTTTGAGTCTCTTTCACTGAGGAAGGTGTAGGTCTTGTCTATTCCAAAGTTGGTTTTGGAAACGGTCCCTGTGCTTATATCAAACTCTGGTTTTATGCATCACCCCACCTCTCCTTCCCCTTTATGCAGGCATAAGAGTGTTTTCTAAATGTGAGACTCTGTTCTCTTTCCTAACTCAGTTCACGTGTAGCCATGTTTACAGGATCTTCATAAGTGATATCTTATGATAAGTTTCTTTTTCTGTGTGACTTATTTCACTTAGAATCATCGTACCTGAATCCACTCACTTTGCTGCTACTGGTCTTATGACATTGATTTCATGGCTGAGGGATATTCCATCGTACGTAAGTACCACAATGTTTTGAACCATTTTTATATTTCCTGGGATATTTAAGGTGTACCCAAGTTGAGGTTCTTGTAGTCAGTGCAGCCCTGAATTCGGAGGTGGGTCTTTCTTATTGATTTTCAGTTTTCCCAAGGTATATTCCCTAGACTGGAAGTGGCCTTGGCTCTGTAGCTCTGTTGTTTACTTGTTTTAGGGAACACAATGCACTCCTCCAGTGAGGCAGTTGGCAATTTACATCCTGCCCATCAGCATAGCAAGGCTCCCTGTTCTCCAGGCCCTGTCTTGCCTTTCTGGTTTTTACACATTTTGTGGATGTCCCTTTTGACCGGTGGGAAGTGATACTTCTTTGTAGTGCAGATTTGCATTGCCTGCTTGCTTGCTTGGCCAAAAAGGGCGTATGCGTTTTCTCCTGAATATATTCAGGAGAAAACGCATACGCCCTTTTTGGCCAAGTGCATCATTGTCCAAGTTGTGCCCCTCTTCCTGTGCTTTACAGGCGATTCCAACGTACCTCTTGAAATCTGTTTCCTGCTATTTTGCCTCGCTTTCAAGTCCGCCTCGTTGACTTCCCTCAACAGATTTTTGGACGATAGTTGTCCTTTATCACTCTGCCAGTTTGTGAATTGCTGTGCCCCTGAGCTCCATTTCTCAACTCGTTTTTTGGGAGCTGAACGCCACTCCAAAATTTTGGATCATGTCCTATACTGGTTCCCGGTGGGTGGCTGAGACTTTGGTTAATTCTTCTTCCTGCCGGGAAATTAGAGTGACATGTGCCCGTCCAAATGCCTAACAGCTACTCTCTCATGGGTTCTCCCTCATCCCTTCCATCCTCTGCCAATTTGGGAACCTGTGCAAACCAGGAGGTTAAAGGGCCTGTCTCTCCAAGTTGGGAGATTGATAGTAAGGCAGTTGGAAAGTCAAACTGGAGCACCAGGAGAGGGACTATTCGTTGAGTTTTAGAAACCTTTCGTATTCACAGTGTGTACATTCTCTAGGTTTCCTGTACATGTTATAGCTGTAGTAATATTCCCTTCAACCTGGAGAGTTGGGACCCATGGAATGGGGGCCATGCATTATTGCTTGAAAGGGTCTGCATTTGCTCACCCAATCTCACCAATCCTCTCAGTCCCAAGTGTCCAGCCTTATGCCACATCCAGCTGTCATTGTAGATAGGGTCTTTCCAGGTTTCCTCAGACACCCTGAAAGAAGAGTAAAGAATTTCCCTGTTTTTTGGTTTTGCTTTTGAAATTCCTTTTTAGAGTGGGTTTGAGCTGATTCTCGCTGCCATGTTTATGCCACTCTAGACACACTTGATTCCCTTATGGAGACATATCAATACATAGGTTTTTAGATTCTTACTAGTCAGATATATTCCTCTGTGGGAAATATGGGGTTTTGAGTCTCTTTCACTGAGGAAGGTGTAGGTCTTGTCTATTCCAAAGTTGGTTTTGGAAACGGTCCCTGTGCTTATATCAAACTCTGGTTTTATGCATCACCCAACCTCTCCTTTCCCTTTATGCAGGCATAAGAGTGTTTTCTAAATGTGAGACTCTGTTCTCTTTCCTAACTCAGTTCACGTGTAGCCATGTTTACAGGATCTTCATAAGTGATATCTTATGATGTTTCTTTTTCTGTGTGACTTATTTCACTTAGAATCATCGTACCTGAATGCACTCACTTTGCTGCTACTGGTCTTATGACATTGATTTCATGGCTGAGGGATATTCCATCATACGTAAGTACCACAATGTTTTGAACCAATTTTATATTTCCTGGGATATTTAAGGTGTACCCAAGTTGAGGTTCTTGTAGTCAGTGCAGCCCTAAATTTGGAGGTGGCTCTTTCTTATTGATTTTCAGTTTTCCCGAGGTATATTCCCTAGACTGGAAGTGGCCTTGGCTCTGTAGCTCTGTTGTTTACTTGTTTTAGGGAACACAATGCACTCCTCCAGTGAGGCAGTTGGCAATTTACATCCCGCCCATCAGCATAACAAGGCTCCCTGTTCTCCAGGGCCTGTCTTGCCTTTCTGGTTTTTACACATTTTGTGGATGTCCCTTTTGACCGGTGGGAAGTGATACTTCTTTGTAGTGCAGATTTGCATTGCCTGCTTGCTTGCTTGGCCAAAAAGGGCGTATGTGTTTTCTCCTGAATATATTCAGGAGAAAACGCATACGCCCTTTTTAGCCAAGTGCATCATTGTCCAAGTTGTGCCCCTCTTCCTGTGCTTTACAGGCGATTCCAACATACCTCTTGAAATCTGTTTCCTGCTATTTTGCCTCGCTTTCAAGTCCGCCTCGTTGACTTCCCTCAACAGATTTTTGGACGATAGTTGTCCTTTATCACTCTGCCAGTTTGTGAATTGCTGTGCCCCTGAGCTCCATTTCTCAACTCGTTTTTTGTGAGCTGAACGCCAGTCCAAAATTTTGGATCATGTCCTATACTGGTTCCCGGTGGGTGGCTGAGACTTTGGTTAATTCTTCTTCCTGCCGGGAAATTAGAGTGACATGTGCCCGTCCAAATGCCTAACAGCTACTCTCTCATGTGTTCTCCCTCGTCCCTTCCATCCTCTGCCAAATTGGGAACCTGTGCAAACCAGGAGGTTAAAGGGCCTGTCTCTCCAAGTTGGGAGATTGATAGTAAGGCAGTTGGAAAGTCAAACTGGAGCACCAGGAGAGGGACTATTCGTTGAGTTTTAGAAACCTTTCGTATTCACAGTGTGTCCATTCTCTAGGTTTCCTGTACATGTTATAGCTGTAGTAATATTCCCTTCAACCTGGAGAGTTGGGACCCATGCAATGGGGGTCATGCATTATTGCTTGAAAGGGTCTGCATTTGCTCACCCAATCTCACCAATCCTCTCAGTCCCAAGTGTCCAGCCTTATGCCACATCCAGCTGTCATTGTAGATAGGGTCTTTCCAGGTTTCCTCAGACACCCTGAAGGAATTGTAAAGAATTTCCCTGTTTTTTGGTTTTGCTTTTGAAATTCCTTTTTATACTGAATTTGAGCTGATTCTCGCTGCCATGTTTATTCCACTCTAGACACACTTGATTCCCTTATGGAGTCATATCAATACATAGGTTTTAAGATTCTTACTATTCAGATATATTCCTCTGCGGGAAATATGGGGTTTTGAGTCTCTTTCACTGAGGAAGGTGTAGGTCTTGTCTATTCCAAAGTTGGTTTTGGAAACGGTCCCTGTGCTTATATCAAACTCTGGTTTTATGCATCACCCCACCTCTCCTTCCCCTTTATGCAGGCATAAGAGTGTTTTCTAAATGTGAGACTCTGTTCTCTTTCCTAACTCAGTTCACGTGTAGCCATGTTTACAGGATCTTCATAAGTGATATCTTATGATAAGTTTCTTTTTCTGTGTGACTTATTTCACTTAGAATCATCGTACCTGAATCCACTCACTTTGCTGCTACTGGTCTTATGACATTGATTTCATGGCTGAGGGATATTCCATCGTACGTAAGTACCACAATGTTTTGAACCATTTTTATATTTCCTGGGATATTTAAGGTGTACCCAAGTTGAGGTTCTTGTAGTCAGTGCAGCCCTGAATTCGGAGGTGGGTCTTTCTTATTGATTTTCAGTTTTCCCAAGGTATATTCCCTAGACTGGAAGTGGCCTTGGCTCTGTATCTCTGTTGTTTACTTGTTTTAGGGAACACAATGCACTCCTCCAGTGAGGCAGTTGGCAATTTACATCCCGCCCATCAGCATAGCAAGGCTCCCTGTTCTCCAGGGCCTGTCTTGCCTTTCTGGTTTGTACACATTTTGTGGATGTCCCTTTTGACCGGTGGGAAGTGATCCTTCTTTGTAGTGCAGATTTGCATTGCCTGCTTGCTTGCTTGGCCAAAAAGGGCGTATGCGTTTTCTCCTGAATATATTCAGGAGAAAACGCATACACCCTTTTTGACCAAGTGCATCATTGTCCAAGTTGTGCCCCTCTTCCTGTGCTTTACAGGCGATTCCAAGGTACCTCTTGAAATCTGTTTCGTGCTATTTTGCCTCACTTTCAAGTCCGCCTCGTTGACTTCCCTCTACAGATTTTTGGACGATAGTTGTCCTTTATCACTCTGCCAGTTTGTGAATTGCTGTGCCCCTGAGCTCCATTTCTCAACTCGTTTTTTGTGAGCTGAACGCCAGTCCAAAATTTTGGATCATGTCCTATACTGGTTCCCGGTGGGTGGCTGAGACTTTGGTTAATTCTTCTTCCTGCCGGGAAATTAGAGTGACATGTGCCCGTCCAAATGCCTAACAGCTTCTCTCTCATGGGTTCTCCCTCGTCCCTTCCATCCTCTGCCAAATTGGGAACCTGTGCAAACCAGGAGGTTAAATGGCCTGTCTCTCCAAGTTGGGAGATTGATAGTAAGGCAGTTGGAAAGTCAAACTGGAGCACCAGGAGAGGGACTATTCGTTGAGTTTTAGAAACCTTTCGTATTCACAGTGTGTCCATTCTCTAGGTTTCCTGTACATGTTATAGCTGTAGTAATATTCCCTTGAACCTGGAGAGTTGGGACCCATGGAATGGGGGCCATGCATTATTGCTTGAAAGGGTCTGCATTTGCTCACGCAATCTCACCAATCCTCTCAGTCCCAAGTGTCCAGCCTTATGCCACATCCAGCTGTCATTGTAGATAGGGTCTTTCCAGGTTTCCTCAGACACCCTGAAGGAATTGTAAAGAATTTCCCTGTTTTTTGGTTTTGCTTTTGAAATTCCTTTTTATAGTGAGTTTGAGCTGATTCTCGCTGCCATGTTTATGCCACTCTAGACACACTTGTTTGCCTTATGGAGTCATATCAATACATAGGTTTTAAGATTCTTACTAGTCAGATATATTCCTCTGCGGGAAATATGGGGTTTTGAGTCTCTTTCACTGAGGAAGGTGTAGGTCTTGTCTATTCCAAAGTTGGTTTTTGGAACGGTCCCTGTGCTTATATCAAACTCTGGTTTTATGCATCACCCCACCTCTCCATCCCCTTTAGGCAGGCATAAGAGTGTTTTCTAAATGTGAGACTCTGTTCTCTTTCCTAACTCAGTTCACGTGTAGCCATGTTTACAGGATCTTCATAAGTGATATCTTATGATAAGTTTCTTTTTCTGTGTGACTTATTTCACTTAGAATCATCGTACCTGAATCCACTCACTTTGCTGCTACTGGTCTTATGACCTTGATTTCATGGCTGAGGGATATTTCATCGTACGTAAGTACCACAATGTTTTGAACCATTTTTATATTTCCTGGGATATTTAAGGTGTACCCAAGTTGAGGTTCTTGTAGTCAGTGCAGCCCTAAATTTGGAGGTGGCTCTTTCTTATTGATTTTCAGTTTTCCCAAGGTATATTCCCTAGACTGGAAGTGGCCTTGGCTCTGTAGCTCTGTTGTTTACTTGTTTTAGGGAACACAATGCACTCCTCGAGTGACGCAGTTGGCAATTTACATCCCGCCCATCAGCATAACAAGGCTCCCTGTTCTCCAGGGCCTGTCTTGCCTTTATGGTTTTTACACATTTTGTGGATGTCCCTTTTGACCGGTGGGAAGTGATACTTCTTTGTAGTGCAGATTTGCATTGCCTGCTTGCTTGCTTGGCCAAAAAGGGCGTATGCGTTTTCTCCTGAATATATTCAGGAGAAAACGCATACGCCCTTTTTGGCCAAGTGCATCATTGTCCAAGTTGTGCCCCTCTTCCTGTGCTTTACAGGCGATTCCAAGGTACCTCTTGAAATCTGTTTCCTGCTATTTTGCCTCGCTTTCAAGTCCGCCTCGTTGACTTCCCTCAACAGATTTTTGGACGATAGTTGTCCTTTATCACTCTGCCAGTTTGTGAATTGCTGTGCCCCTGAGCTCCATTTCTCAACTCGTTTTTTGTGAGCTGAACGCAAGTCCAAAATTTTGGATCATGTCCTATACTGGTTCCCGGTGGGTGGCTGAGACTTTGGTTAATTCTTCTTCCTTCCGGGAAATTAGAGTGACATGTGCCCGTCCAAATGCCTAACAGCTACTCTCTCATGGGTTCTCCCTCATCCCTTCCATCCTCTGCCAATTTGGGAACCTGTGCAAACCAGGAGGTTAAAGGGCCTGTCTCTCCAAGTTGGGAGATTGATAGTAAGGCAGTTGGAAAGTCAAACTGGAGCACCAGGAGAGGGACTATTCGTTGAGTTTTAGAAACCTTTCGTATTCACAGTGTGTACATTCTCTAGGTTTCCTGTACATGTTATAGCTGTAGTAATATTCCCTTCAACCTGGAGAGTTGGGACCCATGGAATGGGGGCCATGCATTATTGCTTGAAAGGGTCTGCATTTGCTCACCCAATCTCACCAATCCTCTCAGTCCCAAGTGTCCAGCCTTATGCCACATCCAGCTGTCATTGTAGATAGGGTCTTTCCAGGTTTCCTCAGACACCCTGAAAGAAGAGTAAAGAATTTCCCTGTTTTTTGGTTTTGCTTTTGAAATTCCTTTTTAGAGTGGGTTTGAGCTGATTCTCGCTGCCATGTTTATGCCACTCTAGACACACTTGATTCCCTTATGGAGACATATCAATACATAGGTTTTTAGATTCTTACTAGTCAGATATATTCCTCTGTGGGAAATATGGGGTTTTGAGTCTCTTTCACTGAGGAAGGTGTAGGTCTTGTCTATTCCAAAGTTGGTTTTGGAAACGGTCCCTGTGCTTATATCAAACTCTGGTTTTATGCATCACCCAACCTCTCCTTTCCCTTTATGCAGGCATAAGAGTGTTTTCTAAATGTGAGACTCTGTTCTCTTTCCTAACTCAGTTCACGTGTAGCCATGTTTACAGGATCTTCATAAGTGATATCTTATGATGTTTCTTTTTCTGTGTGACTTATTTCACTTAGAATCATCGTACCTGAATGCACTCACTTTGCTGCTACTGGTCTTATGACATTGATTTCATGGCTGAGGGATATTCCATCATACGTAAGTACCACAATGTTTTGAACCAATTTTATATTTCCTGGGATATTTAAGGTGTACCCAAGTTGAGGTTCTTGTAGTCAGTGCAGCCCTAAATTTGGAGGTGGCTCTTTCTTATTGATTTTCAGTTTTCCCGAGGTATATTCCCTAGACTGGAAGTGGCCTTGGCTCTGTAGCTCTGTTGTTTACTTGTTTTAGGGAACACAATGCACTCCTCCAGTGAGGCAGTTGGCAATTTACATCCCGCCCATCAGCATAACAAGGCTCCCTGTTCTCCAGGGCCTGTCTTGCCTTTCTGGTTTTTACACATTTTGTGGATGTCCCTTTTGACCGGTGGGAAGTGATACTTCTTTGTAGTGCAGATTTGCATTGCCTGCTTGCTTGCTTGGCCAAAAAGGGCGTATGTGTTTTCTCCTGAATATATTCAGGAGAAAACGCATACGCCCTTTTTAGCCAAGTGCATCATTGTCCAAGTTGTGCCCCTCTTCCTGTGCTTTACAGGCGATTCCAACATACCTCTTGAAATCTGTTTCCTGCTATTTTGCCTCGCTTTCAAGTCCGCCTCGTTGACTTCCCTCAACAGATTTTTGGACGATAGTTGTCCTTTATCACTCTGCCAGTTTGTGAATTGCTGTGCCCCTGAGCTCCATTTCTCAACTCGTTTTTTGTGAGCTGAACGCCAGTCCAAAATTTTGGATCATGTCCTATACTGGTTCCCGGTGGGTGGCTGAGACTTTGGTTAATTCTTCTTCCTGCCGGGAAATTAGAGTGACATGTGCCCGTCCAAATGCCTAACAGCTACTCTCTCATGTGTTCTCCCTCGTCCCTTCCATCCTCTGCCAAATTGGGAACCTGTGCAAACCAGGAGGTTAAAGGGCCTGTCTCTCCAAGTTGGGAGATTGATAGTAAGGCAGTTGGAAAGTCAAACTGGAGCACCAGGAGAGGGACTATTCGTTGAGTTTTAGAAACCTTTCGTATTCACAGTGTGTCCATTCTCTAGGTTTCCTGTACATGTTATAGCTGTAGTAATATTCCCTTCAACCTGGAGAGTTGGGACCCATGGAATGGGGGCCATGCATTATTGCTTGAAAGGGTCTGCATTTGCTCACCCAATCTCACCAATCCTCTCAGTCCCAAGTGTCCAGCCTTATGCCACATCCAGCTGTCATTGTAGATAGGGTCTTTCCAGGTTTCCTCAGACACCCTGAAGGAATTGTAAAGAATTTCCCTGTTTTTTGGTTTTGCTTTTGAAATTCCTTTTTATAGTGGGTTTGAGCTGATTCTCGCTGCCATGTTTATTCCACTCTAGACACACTTGATTCCCTTATGGAGTCATATCAATACATAGGTTTTAAGATTCTTACTAGTCAGATATATTCCTCTGCGGGAAATATGGGGTTTTGAGTCTCTTTCACTGAGGAAGGTGTAGGTCTTGTCTATTCCAAAGTTGGTTTTGGAAACGGTCCCTGTGCTTATATCAAACTCTGGTTTTATGCATCACCCCACCTCTCCTTCCCCTTTATGCAGGCATAAGAGTGTTTTCTAAATGTGAGACTCTGTTCTCTTTCCTAACTCAGTTCACGTGTAGCCATGTTTACAGGATCTTCATAAGTGATATCTTATGATAAGTTTCTTTTTCTGTGTGACTTATTTCACTTAGAATCATCGTACCTGAATCCACTCACTTTGCTGCTACTGGTCTTATGACATTGATTTCATGGCTGAGGGATATTCCATCGTACGTAAGTACCACAATGTTTTGAACCATTTTTATATTTCCTGGGATATTTAAGGTGTACCCAAGTTGAGGTTCTTGTAGTCAGTGCAGCCCTGAATTCGGAGGTGGGTCTTTCTTATTGATTTTCAGTTTTCCCAAGGTATATTCCCTAGACTGGAAGTGGCCTTGGCTCTGTATCTCTGTTGTTTACTTGTTTTAGGGAACACAATGCACTCCTCCAGTGAGGCAGTTGGCAATTTACATCCCGCCCATCAGCATAGCAAGGCTCCCTGTTCTCCAGGGCCTGTCTTGCCTTTCTGGTTTGTACACATTTTGTGGATGTCCCTTTTGACCGGTGGGAAGTGATCCTTCTTTGTAGTGCAGATTTGCATTGCCTGCTTGCTTGCTTGGCCAAAAAGGGCGTATGCGTTTTCTCCTGAATATATTCAGGAGAAAACGCATACACCCTTTTTGACCAAGTGCATCATTGTCCAAGTTGTGCCCCTCTTCCTGTGCTTTACAGGCGATTCCAAGGTACCTCTTGAAATCTGTTTCGTGCTATTTTGCCTCACTTTCAAGTCCGCCTCGTTGACTTCCCTCAACAGATTTTTGGACGATAGTTGTCCTTTATCACTCTGCCAGTTTGTGAATTGCTGTGCCCCTGAGCTCCATTTCTCAACTCGTTTTTTGTGAGCTGAACGCCAGTCCAAAATTTTGGATCATGTCCTATACTGGTTCCCGGTGGGTGGCTGAGACTTTGGTTAATTCTTCTTCCTGCCGGGAAATTAGAGTGACATGTGCCCGTCCAAATGCCTAACAGCTTCTCTCTCATGGGTTCTCCCTCGTCCCTTCCATCCTCTGCCAAATTGGGAACCTGTGCAAACCAGGAAGTTAAATGGCCTGTCTCTCCAAGTTGGGAGATTGATAGTAAGGCAGTTGGAAAGTCAAACTGGAGCACCAGGAGAGGGACTATTCGTTGAGTTTTAGAAACCTTTCGTATTCACAGTGTGTCCATTCTCTAGGTTTCCTGTACATGTTATAGCTGTAGTAATATTTCCTTGAACCTGGAGAGTTGGGACCCATGGAATGGGGGCCATGCATTATTGCTTGAAAGGGTCTGCATTTGCTCACGCAATCTCACCAATCCTCTCAGTCCCAAGTGTCCAGCCTTATGCCACATCCAGCTGTCATTGTAGATAGGGTCTTTCCAGGTTTCCTCAGACACCCTGAAGGAATTGTAAAGAATTTCCCTGTTTTTTGGTTTTGCTTTTGAAATTCCTTTTTATAGTGAGTTTGAGCTGATTCTCGCTGCCATGTTTATGCCACTCTAGACACACTTGTTTGCCTTATGGAGTCATATCAATACATAGGTTTTAAGATTCTTACTAGTCAGATATATTCCTCTGCGGGAAATATGGGGTTTTGAGTCTCTTTCACTGAGGAAGGTGTAGGTCTTGTCTATTCCAAAGTTGGTTTTTGGAACGGTCCCTGTGCTTATATCAAACTCTGGTTTTATGCATCACCCCACCTCTCCATCCCCTTTAGGCAGGCATAAGAGTGTTTTCTAAATGTGAGACTCTGTTCTCTTTCCTAACTCAGTTCACGTGTAGCCATGTTTACAGGATCTTCATAAGTGATATCTTATGATAAGTTTCTTTTTCTGTGTGACTTATTTCACTTAGAATCATCGTACCTGAATCCACTCACTTTGCTGCTACTGGTCTTATGACCTTGATTTCATGGCTGAGGGATATTTCATCGTACGTAAGTACCACAATGTTTTGAACCATTTTTATATTTCCTGGGATATTTAAGGTGTACCCAAGTTGAGGTTCTTGTAGTCAGTGCAGCCCTAAATTTGGAGGTGGCTCTTTCTTATTGATTTTCAGTTTTCCCAAGGTATATTCCCTAGACTGGAAGTGGCCTTGGCTCTGTAGCTCTGTTGTTTACTTGTTTTAGGGAACACAATGCACTCCTCGAGTGACGCAGTTGGCAATTTACATCCCGCCCATCAGCATAACAAGGCTCCCTATTCTCCAGGGCCTGTCTTGCCTTTATGGTTTTTACACATTTTGTGGATGTCCCTTTTGACCGGTGGGAAGTGATACTTCTTTGTAGTGCAGATTTGCATTGCCTGCTTGCTTGCTTGGCCAGAAAGGGCGTATGCGTTTTCTCCTGAATATATTCAGGAGAAAACGCATACGCCCTTTTTGGCCAAGTGCATCATTGTCCAAGTTGTGCCCCTCTTCCTGTGCTTTACAGGCGATTCCAAGGTACCTCTTGAAATCTGTTTCCTGCTATTTTGCCTCGCTTTCAAGTCCGCCTCGTTGACTTCCCTCAACAGATTTTTGGACGATAGTTGTCCTTTATCACTCTGCCAGTTTGTGAATTGCTGTGCCCCTGAGCTCCATTTCTCAACTCGTTTTTTGTGAGCTGAACGCAAGTCCAAAATTTTGGATCATGTCCTATACTGGTTCCCGGTGGGTGGCTGAGACTTTGGTTAATTCTTCTTCCTTCCGGGAAATTAGAGTGACATGTGCCCGTCCAAATGCCTAACAGCTACTCTCTCATGTGTTCTCCCTCGTCGCTTCCATCCTCTGCCAAATTGGGAACCTGTGCAAACCAGGAGGTTAAAGGGCCTGTCTCTCCAAGTTGGGAGATTGATAGTAAGGCAGTTGGAAAGTCAAACTGGAGCACCAGGAGAGGGACTATTCGTTGAGTTTTAGAAACCTTTCGTATTCACAGTGTGTCCATTCTCTAGGTTTCCTGTACATGTTATAGCTGTAGTAATATTCCCTTCAACCTGGAGAGTTGGGACCCATGGAATGGGGGTCATGCATTATTGCTTGAAAGGGTCTGCATTTGCTCACCCAATCTCACCAATCCTCTCAGTCCCAAGTGTCCAGCCTTATGCCACATCCAGCTGTCATTGTAGATAGGGTCTTTCCAGGTTTCCTCAGACACCCTGAAGGAATTGTAAAGAATTTCCCTGTTTTTTGGTTTTGCTTTTGAAATTCCTTTTTATACTGAGTTTGAGCTGATTCTCGCTGCCATGTTTATGCCACTCTAGACACACTTGATTCCCTTATGGAGTCATATCAATACATAGGTTTTAAGATTCTTACTAGTCAGATATATTCCTCTGCGGGAAATATGGGGTTTTGAGTCTCTTTCAGTGAGGAAGGTGTAGGTCTTGTCTATTCCAAAGTTGGTTTTGGAAACGGTCCCTGTGCTTATATCAAACTCTGTTTTTATGCATCACCCCACCTCTCCTTCCCCTTTATGCAGGCATAAGAGTGTTTTCTAAATGTGAGACTCTGTTCTCTTTCCTAACTCAGTTCACGTGTAGCCATGTTTACAGGATCTTCATAAGTGATATCTTATGATAAGTTTCTTTTTCTGTGTGACTTATTTCACTTAGAATCATCGTACCTGAATCCACTCACTTTGCTGCTACTGGTCTTATGACATTGATTTCATGGCTGAGGGATATTCCATCGTACGTAAGTACCACAATGTTTTGAACCATTTTTATATTTCCTGGGATATTTAAGGTGTACCCAAGTTGAGGTTCTTGTAGTCAGTGCAGCCGTGAATTCGGAGTTGGGTCTTTCTTATTGATTTTCAGTTTTCCCAAGGTATATTCCCTAGACTGGAAGTGGCCTTGGCTCTGTAGCTCTGTTGTTTACTTGTTTTAGGGAACACAATGCACTCCTCCAGTGAGGCAGTTGGCAATTTACATCCCGCCCATCAGCATAGCAAGGCTCCCTGTTCTCCAGGGCCTGTCTTGCCTTTCTGGTTTGTACACATTTTGTGGATGTCCCTTTTGACCGGTGGGAAGTGATACTTCTTTGTAGTGCAGATTTGCATTGCCTGCTTGCTTGCTTGGCCAAAAAGGGCGTATGCGTTTTCTCCTGAATATATTCAGGAGAAAACGCATACACCCCTTTTGACTAAGTGCATCATTGTCCAAGTTGTGCCCCTCTTCCTGTGCTTTACAGGCGATTCCAAGGTACCTCTTGAAATCTGTTTCGTGCTATTTTGCCTCACTTTCAAGTCCGCCTCGTTGACTTCCCTCAACAGATTTTTGGACGATAGTTGTCCTTTATCACTCTGCCAGTTTGTGAATTGCTGTGCCCCTGAGCTCCATTTCTCAACTCGTTTTTTGTGAGCTGAACGCCAGTCCAAAATTTTGGATCATGTCCTATACTGGTTCCCGGTGGGTGGCTGAGACTTTGGTTAATTCTTCTTCCTGCCGGGAAATTAGAGTGACATGTGCCCGTCCAAATGCCTAACAGCAACTCTCTCATGGGTTCTCCCTCGTCCCTTCCATCCTCTGCCAAATTGGGAACCTGTGCAAACCAGGAGGTTAAATGGCCTGTCTCTCCAAGTTGGGAGATTGATAGTAAGGCAGTTGGAAAGTCAAACTGGAGCACCAGGAGAGGGACTATTCGTTGAGTTTTAGAAACCTTTCGTATTCACAGTGTGTCCATTCTCTAGGTTTCCTGTACATGTTATAGCTGTAGTAATATTCCCTTGAACCTGGAGAGTTGGGACCCATGGAATGGGGGCCATGCATTATTGCTTGAAAGGGTCTGCATTTGCTCACGCAATCTCACCAATCCTCTCAGTCCCAAGTGTCCAGCCTTATGCCACATCCAGCTGTCATTGTAGATAGGGTCTTTCCAGGTTTCCTCAGACACCCTGAAGGAATTGTAAAGAATTTCCCTGTTTTTTGGTTTTGCTTTTGAAACTCCTTTTTATAGTGAGTTTGAGCTGATTCTCGCTGCCATGTTTATGCCACTCTAGACACACTTGTTTGCCTTATGGAGTCATATCAATACATAGGTTTTAAGATTCTCACTAGTCAGATATATTCCTCTGCGGGAAATATGGGGTTTTGAGTCTCTTTCACTGAGGAAGGTGTAGGTCTTGTCTATTCCAAAGTTGGTTTTTGGAACGGTCCCTGTGCTTATATCAAACTCTGGTTTTATGCATCACCCCACCTCTCCATCCCCTTTAGGCAGGCATAAGAGTGTTTTCTAAATGTGAGACTCTGTTCTCTTTCCTAACTCAGTTCACGTGTAGCCATGTTTACAGGATCTTCATAAGTGATATCTTATGATAAGTTTATTTTTCTGTGTGACTTATTTCACTTAGAATCATCGTACCTGAATCCACTTACTTTGCTGCTACTGGTCTTATGACCTTGATTTCATGGCTGAGGGATATTTCATCGTACGTAAGTACCACAATGTTTTGAACCATTTTTATATTTCCTGGGATATTTAAGGTGTACCCAAGGTGAGGTTCTTGTAGTCAGTGCAGCCCTAAATTTGGAGGTGGCTCTTTCTTATTGATTTTCAGTTTTCCCAAGGTATATTCCCTAGACTGGAAGTGGCTTTGGCTCTGTAGCTCTGTTGTTTACTTGTTTTAGGGAACACAATGCACTCCTCGAGTGACGCAGTTGGCAATTTACATCCCGCCCATCAGCATAACAAGGCTCCCTGTTCTCCAGGGCCTGTCTTGCCTTTCTGGTTTTTACACATTTTGTGGATGTCCCTTTTGACCGGTGGGAAGTGATACTTCTTTGTAGTGCAGATTTGCATTGCCTGCTTGCTTGCTTGGCCAAAAAGGGCGTATGCGTTTTCTCCTGAATATATTCAGGAGAAAACGCATACGCCCTTTTTGGCCAAGTGCACCATTGTCCAAGTTGTGCCCCTCTTCCTGTGCTTTACAGGCGATTCCAAGGTACCTCTTGAAATCTGTTTCCTGCTATTTTGCCTCGCTTTCAAGTCCGCCTCGTTGACTTCCCTCAACAGATTTTTGGACGATAGTTGTCCTTTATCACTCTGCCAGTTTGTGAATTGCTGTGCCCCTGAGCTCCATTTCTCAACTCGTTTTTGTGAGCTGAACGCAAGTCCAAAATTTTGGATCATGTCCTATACTGGTTCCCAGTGGGTGGCTGAGACTTTGGTTAATTCTTCTTCCTTCCGGGAAATTAGAGTGACATGTGCCCGTCCAAATGCCTAACAGCTACTCTCTCATGGGTTCTCCCTCGTCCCTTCCATCCTCTGCCAAATTGGGAACCTGTGCAAACCAGGAGGTTAAAGGGCCTGTCTCTCCAAGTTGGGAGATTGATAGTAAGGCAGTTGGAAAGTCAAACTGGAGCACCAGGAGAGGGACTATTCGTTGAGTTTTAGAAACCTTTCGTATTCACAGTGTGTCCATTCTCTAGGTTTCCTGTACATGTTATAGCTGTAGTAATATTCCCTTCAACCTGGAGAGTTGGGACCCATGGAATGGGGGTCATGCATTATTGCTTGAAAGGGTCTGCATTTGCTCACCCAATCTCACCAATCCTCTCAGTCCCAAGTGTCCAGCCTTATGCCACATCCAGCTGTCATTGTACATAGGGTCTTTCCAGGTTTCCTCAGACACCCTGAAGGAATTGTAAAGAATTTCCCTGTTTTTTGGTTTTGCTTTTGAAATTCCTTTTTAGAGTGGGTTTGAGCTGATTCTCGCTGCCATGTTTATGCCACTCTAGACACACTTGATTCCCTTATGGAGACATATCAATACATAGGTTTTTAGATTCTTACTAGTCAGATATATTCCTCTGTGGGAAATATGGGGTTTTGAGTCTCTTTCACTGAGGAAGGTGTAGGTCTTGTCTATTCCAAAGTTGGTTTTTGGAACGGTCCCTGTGCTTATATCAAACTCTGCTTTTATGCATCACCCCACCTCTCCTTCCCCTTTATGCAGGCATAAGAGTGTTTTCTAAATGTGAGACTCTGTTCTCTTTCCTAACGCAGTTCACGTGTAGCCATGTTTACAGGATCTTCATAAGTGATATCTTATGATAAGTTTCTTTTTCTGTGTGACTTATTTCACTTAGAATCATCGTACCTGAATGCACTCACTTTGCTGCTACTGGTCTTATGACATTGATTTCATGGCTGAGGGATATTCCATCATACGTAAGTACCACAATGTTTTGAACCATTTTTATATTTCCTGGGATATTTAAGGTGTACCCAAGTTGAGGTTCTTGTAGTCAGTGCAGCCCTGAATTCGGAGGTGGCTCTTTCTTATTGATTTTCAGTTTTCCCAAGGTATATTCCCTAGACTGGAAGTGGCCTTGGCTCTGTAGCTCTGTTGTTTACTTGTTTTAGGGAACACAATGCACTCCTCCAGTGAGGCAGTTGGCAATTTACATCCCGCCCATCAGCATAGCAAGGCTCCCTGTTCTCCAGGGCCTGTCTTGCCTTTCTGGTTTTTACACATTTTGTGGATGTCCCTTTTGACCTGTGGGAAGTGATACTTCTTTGTAGTGCAGATTTGCATTGCCTGCGTGCTTGCTTGGCCAAAAAGGGCGTATGCGTTTTCTCCTGAATATATTCAGGAGAAAACGCATACGCCCTTTTTGGCCAAGTGCATCATTGTCCAAGTTGTGCCCCTCTTCCTTTGCTTTACAGGCGATTCCAACGTACCTCTTGAAATCTGTTTCCTGCTATTTTGCCTCGCTTTCAAGTCCGCCTCGTTGACTTCCCTCAACAGATTTTTGGACGATAGTTGTCCTTTATCACTCTGCCAGTTTGTGAATTGCTGTGCCCCTGAGCTCCATTTCTCAACTCGTTTTTTGGGAGCTGAACGCAAGTCCAAAATTTTGGATCATGTCCTATACTGGTTCCCGGTGAGTGGCTGAGACTTTGGTTAATACTTCTTCCTTCCGGGAAATTAGAGTGACATGTGCCCGTCCAAATGCCTAACAGCTACTCTCTCATGGGTTCTCCCTCGTCCCTTCCAACCTCTGCCAAATTGGGAACCTGTGCAAACCAGGAGGTTAAAGGGCCTGTCTCTCCAAGTTGGGAGATTGATAGTAAGGCAGTTGGAAAGTCAAACTGGAGCACCAGGAGAGGGACTATTCATTGAGTTTTAGAAACCTTTCGTATTCACAGTGTGTCCATTCTCTAGGTTTCCTGTACATGTTATAGCTGTAGTAATATTCCCTTCAACCTGGAGAGTTGGGACCCATGGAATGGGGGCCATGCATTATTGCTTGAAAGGGTCTGCATTTGCTCACCCAATCTCACCAATCCTCTCAGTCCCAAGTGTCCAGCCTTATGCCACATCCAGCTGTCATTGTAGATAGGGTCTTTCCAGGTTTCCTCAGACACCCTGAAGGAATTGTAAAGAATTTCCCTGTTTTTTGGTTTTGCTTTTGAAATTCCTTTTTATAGTGAGATTGAGCTGATTCTCGCTGCCATGTTTATGCCACTCTAGACACACTTGATTCCCTTATGGAGTCATATCAATACATAGGTTTTAAGATTCTTACTAGTCAGATATATTCTTCTGCGGGAAATATGGGGTTTTGAGTCTCTTTCACTGAGGAAGGTGTAGGTCTTGTCTATTCCAAAGTTGGTTTTTCGAACGGTCCCTGTGCTTATATCAAACTTTGATTTTATGCATCACCCCACCTCTCCATCCCCTTAATGCAGGCATAAGAGTGTTTTCTAAATGTGAGACTCTGTTCTCTTTCCTAACTCAGTTCACGTGTAGCCATGTTTACAGGATCTTCATAAGTGATATCTTATGATAAGTTTCTTTTTCTGTGTGACTTATTTCACTTAGAATCATCGTACCTGAATCCACTCACTTTGCTGCTACTGGTCTTATGACATTGATGTCATGGCTGAGGAATATTCCATCGTACGTAAGTACCACAATGTTTTGAACCATTTTTATATTTCCTGGGATATTTAAGGTGTACCCAAGTTGAGGTTCTTGTAGTCAGTGCAGCCCTAAATTTGGAGGTGGCTCTTTCTTATTGATTTTCAGTTTTCCCAAGGTATATTCCCTAGACTGGAAGTGGCCTTGGCTCTGTAGCCCTGTTGTTTACTTGTTTTAGGGAACACAATGCACTCCTCCAGTGAGGCAGTTGGCAATTTACATCCCGCCCATCAGCATAACAAGGCTCCCTGTTCTCCAGGGCCTGTCTTGCCTTTCTGGTTTTTACACATTTTGTGGATGTCCCTTTTGACCGGTGGGAAGTGATACTTCTTTGTAGTGCAGATTTGCATTGCCCGCTTGCTTGCTTGGCCAAAAAGGGCGTATGCGTTTTCTCCTGAATATATTCAGGAGAAAACGCATACGCCCTTTTTGGCCAAGTGTATCATTGTCCAAGTTGTGCCCCTCTTCCTGTGCTTTACAGGCGATTCCAACGTACCTCTTGAAATCTGTTTCCTGCTATTTTGCCTCGCTTTCAAGTCCGCCTCGTTGACTTCCCTCAACAGATTTTTGGACGATAGTTATCCTTTATCATTCTGCCAGTTTGTGAATTGCTGTGCCCCTGAGCTCCATTTCTCAACTCGTTTTTTGTGAGCTGAACGCCACTCCAAAATTTTGGATCATGTCCTATACTGGTTCCCGGTGGGTGGCTGAGACTTTGGTTAATTCTTCTTCCTGCCGGGAAATTAGAGTGACATGTGCCCATCCAAATGCCTAACAGCTACTCTCTCATGGGTTCTCCCTCGTCCCTTCCATCCTCTGCCAAATTGGGAACCTGTGCAAACCAGGAGGTTAAAGGGCCTGTCTCTCCAAGTTGGGAGATTGATAGTAAGGCAGTTGGAAAGTCAAACTGGAGCACCAGCAGAGGGAGTATTCGTTGAGTTTTAGAAACCTTTCGTATTCACAGTGTGTACATACTCTAGGTTTCCTGTACATGTTATAGCTGTTGTAATATTCCCTTCAACCTGGAGATTTGGGACCCATGGAATGGGGGCCATGCATTATTGCTTGAAAGGGTCTGCATTTGCTCACCCAATCTCACCAATCCTCTCAGTCCCAAGTGTCCAGCCTTATGCCACATCCAGCTGTCATTGTAGATAGGGTCTTTCCAGGTTTCCTCAGACACCCTGAAAGAAGTGTAAAGAATTTCCCTGTTTTTTGGTTTTGCTTTTGAAATTCCTTTTTATAGTGGGTTTGCGCTGATTCTCGCTGCCATATTTATGCCACTCTAGACACACTTGATTCCCTTATGGAGTCATATCAATACATAGGTTTTAAGATTCTTACTAGTCAGATATATTCCTCTGCGGGAAATATGGGGTTTTGAGTCTCTTTCACTGAGGAAGGTGTAGGTCTTGTCTATTCCAAAGTTGGTTTTGGAAACGGTCCCTGTGCTTATATCAAACTCTGGTTTTATGCATCACCCCACCTCTCCTTCCCCTTTATGCAGGCATAAGAGTGTTTTCTAAATGTGAGACTCTGTTCTCTTTCCTAACTCAGTTCACGTGTAGCCATGTTTACAGGATCTTCATAAGTGATATCTTATGATGTTTCTTTTTCTGTGTGACTTATTTCACTTAGAATCATCGTACCTGAATGCACTCACTTTGCTGCTACTGGTCTTATGACATTGATTTCATGGCTGAGGGATATTCCATCATACGTAAGTACCACAATGTTTTGAACCATTTTTATATTTCCTGGGATATTTAAGGTGTACCCAAGTTGAGGTTCTTGTAGTCAGTGCAGCCCTAAATTTGGAGGTGGCTCTTTCTTATTGATTTTCAGTTTTCCCAAGGTATATTCCCTAGACTGGAAGTGGCCTTGGCTCTGTAGCTCTGTTGTTTACTT
The DNA here is from genome assembly GCF_025265405.1 of Mesoplodon densirostris. NCBI lineage: Eukaryota > Metazoa > Chordata > Mammalia > Artiodactyla > Ziphiidae > Mesoplodon > Mesoplodon densirostris. Next base: position 5,105,467 of record NW_026778195.1, on the reverse strand, counting down.
GTTTTAGGGAACACAATGCACTCCTCCAGTGAGGCAGTTGGCAATTTACATCCCGCCCATCAGCATAACAAGGCTCCCTGTTCTCCAGGGCCTGTCTTGCCTTTCTGGTTTTTACACATTTTGTGGATGTCCCTTTTGACCGGTGGGAAGTGATACTTCTTTGTAGTGCAGATTTGCATTGCCTGCTTGCTTGCTTGGCCAAAAAGGGCGTATGCGTTTTCTCCTGAATATATTCAGGAGAAAACGCATACACCCTTTTTGGCCAAGTGCATCATTGTCCAAGTTGTGCCCCTCTTCCTGTGCTTTACAGGCGATTCCAAGGTACCTCTTGAAATCTGTTTCCTGCTATTTTGCCTCGCTTTCAAGTCCGCCTCGTTGACTTCCCTCAACAGATTTTTGGACGATAGCTGTCCTTTATCACTCTGCCGGTTTGTGAATTGCTGTGCCCCTGAGCTCCATTTCTCAACTCGTTTTTTGTGAGCTGAACGCAAGTCCAAAATTTTGGATCATGTCCTATACTGGTTCCAGGTGGGTGGCTGAGACTTTGGTTAATTCTTCTTCCTGCCGGGAAATTAGAGTGACATGTGCCCGTCCAAATGCCTAACAGCTACTCTCTCATGGGTTCTCCCTCGTCCCTTCCATCCTCTGCCAAATTGGGAACCTGTGCAAACCAGGAGGTTAAAGGGCCTGTCTCTCCAAGTTGGGAGATTGATAGTAAGGCAGTTGGAAAGTCAAACTGGAGCACCAGGAGAGGGACTATACGTTGAGTTTTAGAAACCTTTCGTATTCACAGTGTGTACGTTCTCTAGGTTTCCTGTACATGTTATAGCTGTAGTAATATTCCCTTCAACCTGGAGAGTTGGGACCCATGGAATGGGGGCCATGCATTATTGCTTGAAAGGGTCTGCATTTGCTCACCCAATCTCACCAATCCTCTCAGTCCCAAGTGTCCAGCCTTATGCCACATCCAGCTGTCATTGTAGATAGGGTCTTTCCAGGTTTCCTCAGACACCCTGAAGGAATTGTAAAGAATTTCCCTGTTTTTTGGTTTTGCTTTTGAAATTCCTTTTTAGAGTGGGTTTGAGCTGATTCTCGCTGCCATGTTTATGCCACTCTAGACACACTTGATTCCCTTATGGAGACATATCAATACATAGGTTTTTAGATTCTTACTAGTCAGATATATTCCTCTGTGGGAAATATGGGGTTTTGAGTCTCTTTCACTGAGGAAGGTGTAGGTCTTGTCTATTCCAAAGTTGGTTTTTGGAACGGTCCCTGTGCTTATATCAAACTCTGCTTTTATGCATCACCCCACCTCTCCTTCCCCTTTATGCAGGCATAAGAGTGTTTTCTAAATGTGAGACTCTGTTCTCTTTCCTAACTCAGTTCACGTGTAGCCATGTTTACAGGATCTTCATAAGTGATATCTTATGATAAGTTTCTTTTTCTGTGTGACTTATTTCACTTAGAATCATCGTACCTGAATCCACTCACTTTGCTGCTACTGGTCTTATGACATTGATTTCATGGCTGAGGGATATTCCATCGTACGTAAGTACCACAATGTTTTGAACCATTTTTATATTTCCTGGGATATTTAAGGTGTACCCAAGTTGAGGTTCTTGTAGTCAGTGCAGCCGTGAATTCGGAGTTGGGTCTTTCTTATTGATTTTCAGTTTTCCCAAGGTATATTCCCTAGACTGGAAGTGGCCTTGGCTCTGTAGCTCTGTTGTTTACTTGTTTTAGGGAACACAATGCACTCCTCCAGTGAGGCAGTTGGCAATTTACATCCCGCCCATCAGCATAGCAAGGCTCCCTGTTCTCCAGGGCCTGTCTTGCCTTTCTGGTTTGTACACATTTTGTGGATGTCCCTTTTGACCGGTGGGAAGTGATACTTCTTTGTAGTGCAGATTTGCATTGCCTGCTTGCTTGCTTGGCCAAAAAGGGCGTATGCGTTTTCTCCTGAATATATTCAGGAGAAAACGCATACACCCCTTTTGACCAAGTGCATCATTGTCCAAGTTGTGCCCCTCTTCCTGTGCTTTACAGGCGATTCCAAGGTACCTCTTGAAATCTGTTTCGTGCTATTTTGCCTCACTTTCAAGTCCGCCTCGTTGACTTCCCTCAACAGATTTTTGGACGATAGTTGTCCTTTATCACTCTGCCAGTTTGTGAATTGCTGTGCCCCTGAGCTCCATTTCTCAACTCGTTTTTTGTGAGCTGAACGCCAGTCCAAAATTTTGGATCATGTCCTATACTGGTTCCCGGTGGGTGGCTGAGACTTTGGTTAATTCTTCTTCCTGCCGGGAAATTAGAGTGACATGTGCCCGTCCAAATGCCTAACAGCAACTCTCTCATGGGTTCTCCCTCGTCCCTTCCATCCTCTGCCAAATTGGGAACCTGTGCAAACCAGGAGGTTAAATGGCCTGTCTCTCCAAGTTGGGAGATTGATAGTAAGGCAGTTGGAAAGTCAAACTGGAGCACCAGGAGAGGGACTATTCGTTGAGTTTTAGAAACCTTTCGTATTCACAGTGTGTCCATTCTCTAGGTTTCCTGTACATGTTATAGCTGTAGTAATATTCCCTTGAACCTGGAGAGTTGGGACCCATGGAATGGGGGCCATGCATTATTGCTTGAAAGGGTCTGCATTTGCTCACGCAATCTCACCAATCCTCTCAGTCCCAAGTGTCCAGCCTTATGCCACATCCAGCTGTCATTGTAGATAGGGTCTTTCCAGGTTTCCTCAGACACCCTGAAGGAATTGTAAAGAATTTCCCTGTTTTTTGGTTTTGCTTTTGAAATTCCTTTTTAGAGTGGGTTTGAGCTGATTCTCGCTGCCATGTTTATGCCACTCTAGACACACTTGATTCCCTTATGGAGACATATCAATACATAGGTTTTTAGATTCTTACTAGTCAGATATATTCCTCTGTGGGAAATATGGGGTTTTGAGTCTCTTTCACTGAGGAAGGTGTAGGTCTTGTCTATTCCAAAGTTGGTTTTTGGAACGGTCCCTGTGCTTATATCAAACTCTGCTTTTATGCATCACCCCACCTCTCCTTCCCCTTTATGCAGGCATAAGAGTGTTTTCTAAATGTGAGACTCTGTTCTCTTTCCTAACGCAGTTCACGTGTAGCCATGTTTACAGGATCTTCATAAGTGATATCTTATGATAAGTTTCTTTTTCTGTGTGACTTATTTCACTTAGAATCATCGTACCTGAATGCACTCACTTTGCTGCTACTGGTCTTATGACATTGATTTCATGGCTGAGGGATATTCCATCATACGTAAGTACCACAATGTTTTGAACCATTTTTATATTTCCTGGGATATTTAAGGTGTACCCAAGTTGAGGTTCTTGTAGTCAGTGCAGCCCTGAATTCGGAGGTGGCTCTTTCTTATTGATTTTCAGTTTTCCCAAGGTATATTCCCTAGAGTGGAAGTGGCCTTGGCTCTGTAGCTCTGTTGTTTACTTGTTTTAGGGAACACAATGCACTCCTCCAGTGAGGCAGTTGGCAATTTACATCCCGCCCATCAGCATAGCAAGGCTCCCTGTTCTCCAGGGCCTGTCTTGCCTTTCTGGTTTTTACACATTTTGTGGATGTCCCTTTTGACCTGTGGGAAGTGATACTTCTTTGTAGTGCAGATTTGCATTGCCTGCGTGCTTGCTTGGCCAAAAAGGGCGTATGCGTTTTCTCCTGAATATATTCAGGAGAAAACGCATACGCCCTTTTTGGCCAAGTGCATCATTGTCCAAGTTGTGCCCCTCTTCCTTTGCTTTACAGGCGATTCCAACGTACCTCTTGAAATCTGTTTCCTGCTATTTTGCCTCGCTTTCAAGTCCGCCTCGTTGACTTCCCTCAACAGATTTTTGGACGATAGTTGTCCTTTATCACTCTGCCAGTTTGTGAATTGCTGTGCCCCTGAGCTCCATTTCTCAACTCGTTTTTTGGGAGCTGAACGCAAGTCCAAAATTTTGGATCATGTCCTATACTGGTTCCCGGTGAGTGGCTGAGACTTTGGTTAATACTTCTTCCTTCCGGGAAATTAGAGTGACATGTGCCCGTCCAAATGCCTAACAGCTACTCTCTCATGGGTTCTCCCTCGTCCCTTCCAACCTCTGCCAAATTGGGAACCTGTGCAAACCAGGAGGTTAAAGGGCCTGTCTCTCCAAGTTGGGAGATTGATAGTAAGGCAGTTGGAAAGTCAAACTGGAGCACCAGGAGAGGGACTATTCATTGAGTTTTAGAAACGTTTCGTATTCACAGTGTGTCCATTCTCTAGGTTTCCTGTACATGTTATAGCTGTAGTAATATTCCCTTCAACCTGGAGAGTTGGGACCCATGGAATGGGGGTCATGCATTATTGCTTGAAAGGGTCTGCATTTGCTCACCCAATCTCACCAATCCTCTCAGTCCCAAGTGTCCAGCCTTATGCCACATCCAGCTGTCATTGTAGATAGGGTCTTTCCAGGTTTCCTCAGACACCCTGAAGGAATTGTAAAGAATTTCCCTGTTTTTTGGTTTTGCTTTTGAAATTCCTTTTTATAGTGAGATTGAGCTGATTCTCGCTGCCATGTTTATGCCACTCTAGACACACTTGATTCCCTTATGGAGTCATATCAATACATAGGTTTTAAGATTCTTACTAGTCAGATATATTCTTCTGCGGGAAATATGGGGTTTTGAGTCTCTTTCACTGAGGAAGGTGTAGGTCTTGTCTATTCCAAAGTTGGTTTTTCGAACGGTCCCTGTGCTTATATCAAACTTTGATTTTATGCATCACCCCACCTCTCCATCCCCTTAATGCAGGCATAAGAGTGTTTTCTAAATGTGAGACTCTGTTCTCTTTCCTAACTCAGTTCACGTGTAGCCATGTTTACAGGATCTTCATAAGTGATATCTTATGATAAGTTTCTTTTTCTGTGTGACTTATTTCACTTAGAATCATCGTACCTGAATCCACTCACTTTGCTGCTACTGGTCTTATGACATTGATGTCATGGCTGAGGAATATTCCATCGTACGTAAATACCACAATGTTTTGAACCATTTTTATATTTCCTGGGATATTTAAGGTGTACCCAAGTTGAGGTTCTTGTAGTCAGTGCAGCCCTAAATTTGGAGGTGGCTCTTTCTTATTGATTTTCAGTTTTCCCAAGGTATATTCCCTAGACTGGAAGTGGCCTTGGCTCTGTAGCCCTGTTGTTTACTTGTTTTAGGGAACACAATGCACTCCTCCAGTGAGGCAGTTGGCAATTTACATCCCGCCCATCAGCATAACAAGGCTCCCTGTTCTCCAGGGCCTGTCTTGCCTTTCTGGTGTTTACACATTTTGTGGATGTCCCTTTTGACCGGTGGGAAGTGATACTTCTTTGTAGTGCAGATTTGCATTGCCCGCTTGCTTGCTTGGCCAAAAAGGGCGTATGCGTTTTCTCCTGAATATATTCAGGAGAAAACGCATACGCCCTTTTTGGCCAAGTGTATCATTGTCCAAGTTGTGCCCCTCTTCCTGTGCTTTACAGGCGATTCCAACGTACCTCTTGAAATCTGTTTCCTGCTATTTTGCCTCGCTTTCAAGTCCGCCTCGTTGACTTCCCTCAACAGATTTTTGGACGATAGTTATCCTTTATCATTCTGCCAGTTTGTGAATTGCTGTGCCCCTGAGCTCCATTTCTCAACTCGTTTTTTGTGAGCTGAACGCCACTCCAAAATTTTGGATCATGTCCTATACTGGTTCCCGGTGGGTGGCTGAGACTTTGGTTAATTCTTCTTCCTGCCGGGAAATTAGAGTGACATGTGCCCATCCAAATGCCTAACAGCTACTCTCTCATGGGTTCTCCCTCGTCCCTTCCATCCTCTGCCAAATTGGGAACCTGTGCAAACCAGGAGGTTAAAGGGCCTGTCTCTCCAAGTTGGGAGATTGATAGTAAGGCAGTTGGAAAGTCAAACTGGAGCACCAGCAGAGGGAGTATTCGTTGAGTTTTAGAAACCTTTCGTATTCACAGTGTGTACATACTCTAGGTTTCCTGTACATGTTATAGCTGTTGTAATATTCCCTTCAACCTGGAGATTTGGGACCCATGGAATGGGGGCCATGCATTATTGCTTGAAAGGGTCTGCATTTGCTCACCCAATCTCACCAATCCTCTCAGTCCCAAGTGTCCAGCCTTATGCCACATCCAGCTGTCATTGTAGATAGGGTCTTTCCAGGTTTCCTCAGACACCCTGAAAGAAGTGTAAAGAATTTCCCTGTTTTTTGGTTTTGCTTTTGAAATTCCTTTTTATAGTGGGTTTGCGCTGATTCTCGCTGCCATATTTATGCCACTCTAGACACACTTGATTCCCTTATGGAGTCATATCAATACATAGGTTTTAAGATTCTTACTAGTCAGATATATTCCTCTGCGGGAAATATGGGGTTTTGAGTCTCTTTCACTGAGGAAGGTGTAGGTCTTGTCTATTCCAAAGTTGGTTTTGGAAACGGTCCCTGTGCTTATATCAAACTCTGGTTTTATGCATCACCCCACCTCTCCTTCCCCTTTATGCAGGCATAAGAGTGTTTTCTAAATGTGAGACTCTGTTCTCTTTCCTAACTCAGTTCACGTGTAGCCATGTTTACAGGATCTTCATAAGTGATATCTTATGATGTTTCTTTTTCTGTGTGACTTATTTCACTTAGAATCATCGTACCTGAATGCACTCACTTTGCTGCTACTGGTCTTATGACATTGATTTCATGGCTGAGGGATATTCCATCATACGTAAGTACCACAATGTTTTGAACCATTTTTATATTTCCTGGGATATTTAAGGTGTACCCAAGTTGAGGTTCTTGTAGTCAGTGCAGCCCTAAATTTGGAGGTGGCTCTTTCTTATTGATTTTCAGTTTTCCCAAGGTATATTCCCTAGACTGGAAGTGGCCTTGGCTCTGTAGCTCTGTTGTTTACTTGTTTTAGGGAACACAATGCACTCCTCCAGTGAGGCAGTTGGCAATTTACATCCCGCCCATCAGCATAACAAGGCTCCCTGTTCTCCAGGGCCTGTCTTGCCTTTCTGGTTTTTACACATTTTGTGGATGTCCCTTTTGACCGGTGGGAAGTGATACTTCTTTGTAGTGCAGATTTGCATTGCCTGCTTGCTTGCTTGGCCAAAAAGGGCGTATGCGTTTTCTCCTGAATATATTCAGGAGAAAACGCATACACCCTTTTTGGCCAAGTCCATCATTGTCCAAGTTGTGCCCCTCTTCCTGTGCTTTACAGGCGATTCCAAGGTACCTCTTGAAATCTGTTTCCTGCTATTTTGCCTCGCTTTCAAGTCCGCCTCGTTGACTTCCCTCAACAGATTTTTGGACGATAGTTGTCCTTTATCACTCTGCCGGTTTGTGAATTGCTGTGCCCCTGAGCTCCATTTCTCAACTCGTTTTTTGTGAGCTGAACGCAAGTCCAAAATTTTGGATCATGTCCTATACTGGTTCCAGGTGGGTGGCTGAGACTTTGGTTTATTCTTCTTCCTTCCGGGAAATTAGAGTGACATGTGCCCGTCCAAATGCCTAACAGCTACTCTCTCATGGGTTCTCCCTCGTCCCTTCCATCCTCTGCCAAATTGGGAACCTGTGCAAACCAGGAGGTTAAAGGGCCTGTCTCTCCAAGTTGGGAGATTGATAGTAAGGCAGTTGGAAAGTCAAACTGGAGCACCAGGAGAGGGACTATTCGTTGAGTTTTAGAAACCTTTCGTATTCACAGTGTGTACATTCTCTAGGTTTCCTGTACATGTTATAGCTGTAGTAATATTCCCTTCAACCTGGAGAGTTGGGACCCATGGAATGGGGGCCATGCATTATTGCTTGAAAGGGTCTGCATTTGCTCACCCAATCTCACCAATCCTCTCAGTCCCAAGTGTCCAGCCTTATGCCACATCCAGCTGTCATTGTAGATAGGGTCTTTCCAGGTTTCCTCAGACACCCTGAAGGAATTGTAAAGAATTTCCCTGTTTTTTGGTTTTGCTTTTGAAATTCCTTTTTATAGTGACTTTGAGCTGATTTTCGCTGCCATGTTTATGCCACTCTAGAAACACTTGATTCCCTTATGGAGTCATATCAATACATAGGTTTTAAGATTCTTACTAGTCAGATATATTCTTCTGCGGGAAATATGGGGTTTTGAGTCTCTTTCACTGAGGAAGGTGTAGGTCTTGTCTATTCCAAAGTTGGTTTTTCGAACGGTCCCTGTGCTTATATCAGACTTTGGTTTTATGCATCACCCCACCTCTCCATCCCCTTAATGCAGGCATAAGAGTGTTTTCTAAATGTGAGACTCTGTTCTCTTTCCTAACTCAGTTCACGTGTAGCCATGTTTACAGGATCTTCATAAGTGATATCTTATGATAAGTTTCTTTTCCTGTGTGACTTTTTTCACTTAGAATCATCGTACCTGAATCCACTCACTTTGCTGCTACTGGTCTTATGACATTGATGTCATGGCTGAGGGATATTCCATCGTACGTAAGTACCACAATGTTTTGAACCATTTTTATATTTCCTGGGATATTTAAGGTGTACCCAAGTTGAGGTTTTGTAGTCAGTGCAGCCCTAAATTTGGAGGTGGCTCTTTCTTATTGATTTTCAGTTTTCCCAAGGTATATTCCCTAGACTGGAAGTGGCCTTGGCTCTGTAGCTCTGTTGTTTACTTGTTTTAGGGAACACAATGCACTCCTCCAGTGAGGCAGTTGGCAATTTACATCCTGCCCATCAGCATAACAAGGCACCCTGTTCTCCAAGGCCTGTCTTGCCTTTCTGGTTTTTACACATTTTGTGGATGTCCCTTTTGACCGGTGGGAAGTGATACATCTTTGTAGTGCAGATTTGCATTGCCTGCTTGCTTGCTTGGCCAAAAAGGGCGTATGAGTTTTCTCCTGAATATATTCAGGAGAAAACGCATACACCCTTTTTGGCCAAGTGCATCATTGTCCAAGTTGTGCCCCTCTTCCTGTGCTTTACAGGCGATTCCAAGGTACCTCTTGAAATCTGTTTCCTGCTATTTTGCCTCGCTTTCAAGTCCGCCTCGTTGACTTCCCTCAACAGATTTTTGGACGATAGTTGTCCTTTATCATTCTGCCAGTTTGTGAATTGCTGTGCCGTTGAGCTCCATTTCTCAACTCGTTTTTTGTGAGCTGAACGCCACTCCAAAATTTTGGATCATGTCCTATACTGGTTCCCGGTGGGTGGCTGAGACTTTGGTTAATTCTTCTTCCTGCCGGGAAATTAGAGTGACATGTGCCCGTCCAAATGCCTAACAGCTACTCTCTCATGGGTTCTCCCTCGTCCCTTCCATCCTCTGCCAATTTGGGAACCTGTGCAAACCAGGAGGTTAAAGGGCCTGTCTCTCCAAGTTGGGAGATTGATAGTAAGGCAGTTGGAAAGTCAAACTGGAGCACCAGGAGAGGGACTATTCGTTGATTTTTAGAAACCTTTCGTATTCACAGTGTGTACATTCTCTAGGTTTCCTGTACATGTTATAGCTGTAGTAATATTCCCTTCAACCTGGAGAGTTGGGACCCATGGAATGGGGGCCATGCATTATTGCTTGAAAGGGTCTGCATTTGCTCACCAAATCTCACCAATCCTCTCAGTCCCAAGTGTCCAGCCTTATGCCACATCCAGCTGTCATTGTAGATAGGGTCTTTCCAGGTTTCCTCAGACACCCTGAAAGAAGTGTAAAGAATTTCCCTGTTTTTTGGTTTTGCTTTTGAAATTCCATTTTATTGTGGGTTTGAGCTGATTCTCGCTGCCATGTTTATGCCACTCTAGACACACTTGATTCCCTTATGGAGACATATCAATACATAGGTTTTTAGATTCTTACTAGTCAGATATATTCCTCTGTGGGAAATATGGGGTTTTGAGTCTCTTTCACTGAGGAAGGTGTAGGTCTTGTCTATTCCAAAGTTGGTTTTGGAAACGGTCCCTGTGCTTATATCAAACTCTGGTTTTATGCATCACCCAACCTCTCCTTCCCCTTTATGCAGGCATAAGAGAGTTTTCTAAATGTGAGACTCTGTTCTCTTTCCTAACTCAGTTCACGTGTAGCCATGTTTACAGGATCTTCATAAGTGATATCTTATGATGTTTCTTTTTTTGTGTGACTTATTTCACTTAGAATCATCGTACCTGAATCCACTCACTTTGCTGCTACTGGTCTTATGACATTGATTTCATGGCTGAGGGATATTCCATCATACGTAAGTACCACAATGTTTTGAACCATTTTTATATTTCCTGGGATATTTAAGGAGTACCCAAGTTGAGGTTCTTGTAGTCAGTGCAGCCCTAAATTTGGAGGTGGCTCTTTCTTATTGATTTTCAGTTTTCCCAAGGTATATTCCCTAGACTGGAAGTGGCCTTGGCTCTGTAGCTCTGTTGTTTACTTGTTTTAGGGAACACAATGCACTCCTCCAGTGAGGCAGTTGGCAATTTACATCCCGCCCATCAGCATAACAAGGCTCCCTGTTCTCCAGGGCCTGTCTTGCCTTTCTGGTTTTTACACATTTTGTGGATGTCCCTTTTGACCGGTGGGAAGTGATACTTCTTTGTAGTGCAGATTTGCATTGCCTGCTTGCTTGCTTGGCCAAAAAGGGCGTATGTGTTTTCTCCTGAATATATTCAGGAGAAAACGCATACGCCCTTTTTAGCCAAGTGCATCATTGTCCAAGTTGTGCCCCTCTTCCTGTGCTTTACAGGAGATTCCAACATACCTCTTGAAATCTGTTTCCTGCTATTTTGCCTCGCTTTCAAGTCCGCCTCGTTGACTTCCCTCAACAGATTTTTGGACGATAGTTGTCCTTTATCACTCTGCCAGTTTGTGAATTGCTGTGCCCCTGAGCTCCATTTCTCAACTCGTTTTTTGTGAGCTGAACGCCAGTCCAAAATTTTGGATCATGTCCTATACTGGTTCCCGGTGGGTGGCTGAGACTTTGGTTAATTCTTCTTCCTGCCGGGAAATTAGAGTGACATGTGCCCGTCCAAATGCCTAACAGCAACTCTCTCATGGGTTCTCCCTCGTCCCTTCCATCCTCTGCCAAATTGGGAACCTGTGCAAACCAGGAGGTTAAATGGCCTGTCTCTCCAAGTTGGGAGATTGATAGTAAGGCAGTTGGAAAGTCAAACTGGAGCACCAGGAGAGGGACTATTCGTTGAGTTTTAGAAACCTTTTGTATTCACAGTGTGTCCATTCTCTAGGTTTCCTGTACATGTTATAGCTGTAGTAATATTCCCTTGAACCTGGAGAGTTGGGACCCATGGAATGGGGGCCATGCATTATTGCTTGAAAGGGTCTGCATTTGCTCACGCAATCTCACCAATCCTCTCAGTCCCAAGTGTCCAGCCTTATGCCACATCCAGCTGTCATTGTAGATAGGGTCTTTCCAGGTTTCCTCAGACACCCTGAAGGAATTGTAAAGAATTTCCCTGTTTTTTGGTTTTGCTTTTGAAACTCCTTTTTATAGTGAGTTTGAGCTGATTCTCGCTGCCATGTTTATGCCACTCTAGACACACTTGTTTGCCTTATGGAGTCATATCAATACATAGGTTTTAAGATTCTTACTAGTCAGATATATTCCTCTGTGGGAAATATGGGGTTTTGAGTCTCTTTCACTGAGGAAGGTGTAGGTCTTGTCTATTCCAAAGTTGGTTTTTGGAACGGTCCCTGTGCTTATATCAAACTCTGGTTTTATGCATCACCCCACCTCTCCATCCCCTTTAGGCAGGCATAAGAGTGTTTTCTAAATGTGAGACTCTGTTCTCTTTCCTAACTCAGTTCACGTGTAGCCATGTTTACAGGATCTTCATAAGTGATATCTTATGATAAGTTTCTTTTTCTGTGTGACTTATTTCACTTAGAATCATCGTACCTGAATCCACTCACTTTGCTGCTACTGGTCTTATGACCTTGATTTCATGGCTGAGGGATATTTCATCGTACGTAAGTACCACAATGTTTTGAACCATTTTTATATTTCCTGGGATATTTAAGGTGTACCCAAGTTGAGGTTCTTGTAGTCAGTGCAGCCCTAAATTTGGAGGTGGCTCTTTCTTATTGATTTTCAGTTTTCCCAAGGTATATTCCCTAGACTGGAAGTGGCTTTGGCTCTGTAGCTCTGTTGTTTACTTGTTTTAGGGAACACAATGCACTCCTCGAGTGACGCAGTTGGCAATTTACATCCCGCCCATCAGCATAACAAGGCTCCCTGTTCTCCAGGGCCTGTCTTGCCTTTATGGTTTTTACACATTTTGTGGATGTCCCTTTTGACCGGTGGGAAGTGATACTTCTTTGTAGTGCAGATTTGCATTGCCTGCTTGCTTGCTTGGCCAAAAAGGGCGTATGCGTTTTCTCCTGAATATATTCAGGAGAAAACGCATACGCCCTTTTTGGCCAAGTGCATCATTGTCCAAGTTGTGCCCCTCTTCCTGTGCTTTACAGGCGATTCCAAGGTACCTCTTGAAATCTTTTTCCTGCTATTTTGCCTCGCTTTCAAGTCCGCCTCGTTGACTTCCCTCAACAGATTTTTGGACGATAGTTGTCCTTTATCACTCTGCCAGTTTGTGAATTGCTGTGCCCCTGAGCTCCATTTCTCAACTCGTTTTTGTGAGCTGAACGCAAGTCCAAAATTTTGGATCATGTCCTATACTGGTTCCCGGTGGGTGGCTGAGACTTTGGTTAATTCTTCTTCCTTCCGGGAAATTAGAGTGACATGTGCCCGTCCAAATGCCTAACAGCTACTCTCTCATGGGTTCTCCCTCGTCCCTTCCATCCTCTGCCAAATTGGGAACCTGTGCAAACCAGGAGGTTAAAGGGCCTGTCTCTCCAAGTTGGGAGATTGATAGTAAGGCAGTTGGAAAGTCAAACTGGAGCACCAGGAGAGGGACTATTCGTTGAGTTTTAGAAACCTTTCGTATTCACAGTGTGTCCATTCTCTAGGTTTCCTGTACATGTTATAGCTGTAGTAATATTCCCTTCAACCTGGAGAGTTGGGACCCATGGAATGGGGGTCATGCATTATTGCTTGAAAGGGTCTGCATTTGCTCACCCAATCTCACGAATCCTCTCAGTCCCAAGTGTCCAGCCTTATGCCACATCCAGCTGTCATTGTACATAGGGTCTTTCCAGGTTTCCTCAGACACCCTGAAGGAATTGTAAAGAATTTCCCTGTTTTTTGGTTTTGCTTTTGAAATTCCTTTTTAGAGTGGGTTTGAGCTGATTCTCGCTGCCATGTTTATGCCACTCTAGACACACTTGTTCTCCTTATGGAGTCATATCAATACATAGATTTTAAGATTCTTACTAGTCAGATATATTCCTCTGCGGGAAATATGAGGTTTTGAGTCTCTTTCACTGAGGAAGGTGTAGGTCTTGTCTATTCCAAAGTTGGTTTTTGGAACGGTCCCTGTGCTTATATCAAACTCTGGTTTTATGCATCACCCCACCTCTCCATCCCCTTTAGGCAGGCATAAGAGTTTTTTCTAAATGTGAGACTTTGTTCTCTTTCCTAACTCAGTTCACGTGTAGCCATGTTTACAGGATCTTCATAAGTGATATCTTATGATAAGTTTCTTTTTCTGTGTGACTTATTTCACTTAGAATCATCGTACCTGAATCCACTCACTTTGCTGCTACTGGTCTTATGACATTGATTTCATGGCTGAGGGAATTTCCATCGTACGTAAGTACCACAATGTTTTGAACCATTTTTATATTTCCTGGGATATTTAAGGTGTACCCAAGTTGAGGTTCTTGTAGTCAGTGCAGCCCTAAATTTGGAGGTGGCTCTTTCTTATTGATTTTCAGTTTTCCCAAGGTATATTCCCTAGACAGGAAGTGGCCTTGGCTCTGTAGCTCTGTTGTTTACTTGTTTTAGGGAACACAATGCACTCCTCCAGTGAGGCAGTTGTCAATTTACATCCCGCCCATCAGCATAACAAGGCTCCCTGTTCTCCAGGGCCTGTCTTGCCTTTCTGGTTTTTACACATTTTGTGGATGTCCCTTTTGACCGGTGGGAAGTGATACTTCTTTGTAGTGCAGATTTGCATTGCCCGCTTGCTTGCTTGGCCAAAAAGGGCGTATGCCTTTTCTCCTGAATATATTCAGGAGAAAACGCATACGCCCTTTTTGGCCAAGTGCATCATTGTCCAAGTTGTGCCCCTCTTCCTGTGCTTTACAGGCGATTCCAAGGTACCTCTTGAAATCTGTTTCCTGCTATTTTGCCTCACTTTCAAGTTCGCCTCGTTGACTTCCCTCAACAGATTTTTGGACGATAGTTGTCCTTTATCACTCTGCCAGTTTGTGAATTGCTGTGCCCCTGAGCTCCATTTCTCAACTCGTTTTTTGTGAGCTGAACGCCAGTCCAAAATTTTGGATCATGTCCTATACTGGTTCCCGGTGGGTGGCTGAGACTTTGGTTAATTCTTCTTCCTGCCGGGAAATTAGAGTGACATGTGCCCGTCCAAATGCCTAACAGCAACTCTCTCATGGGTTCTCCCTCGTCCCTTCCATCCTCTGCGAAATTGGGAACCTGTGCAAACCAGGAGGTTAAAGGGCCTGTCTCTCCAAGTTGGGAGATTGATAGTAAGGCAGTTGGAAAGTCAAACTGGACCACCAGGAGAGGGACTATTCGTTGAGTTTTAGAAACCTTTCGTATTCACAGTGTGTCCATTCTCTAGGTTTCCTGTACATGTTATAGCTGTAGTAATATTCCCTTGAACCTGGAGAGTTGGGACCCATGGAATGGGGGCCATGCATTATTGCTTGAAAGGGTCTGCATTTGCTCACGCAATCTCACCAATTCTCTCAGTCCCAAGTGTCCAGCCTTATGCCACATCCAGCTGTCATTGTAGATAGGGTCTTTCCAGGTTTCCTCAGACACCCTGAAGGAATTGTAAAGAATTTCCCTGTTTTTTGGTTTTGCTTTTGAAATTCCTTTTTATAGTGAGTTTGAGCTGATTCTCGCTGCCATGTTTATGCCACTCTAGACACACTTGTTTGCCTTATGGAGTCATATCAATACATAGGTTTTAAGATTCTTACTAGTCAGATATATTCCTCTGCGGGAAATATGGGGTTTTGAGTCTCTTTCACTGAGGAAGGTGTAGGTCTTGTCTATTCCAAAGTTGGTTTTTGGAACGGTCCCTGTGCTTATATCAAACTCTGGTTTTATGCATCACCCCACCTCTCCATCCCCTTTAGGCAGGCACAAGAGTGTTTTCTAAATGTGAGACTCTGTTCTCGTTCCTAACTCAGTTCACGTGTAGCCATGTTTACAGGATCTTCATAAGTGATATCTTATGATAAGTTTCTTTTTCTGTGTGACTTATTTCACTTAGAATCTTCGTATCTGAATCCACTCACTTTGCTGCTACTGGTCTTATGACATTGATTTCATGGCTGAGGGATATTCCATCGTACGTAAGTACCACAATGTTTTGAACCATTTTTATATTTCCTGGGATATTTAAGGTGTACCCAAGTTGAGGTTCTTGTAGTCAGTGCAGCCCTAAATTTGGAGGTGGCTCTTTCTTATTGATTTTCAGTTTTCCCAAGGTATATTCCCTAGACTGGAAGTGGCCTTGGCTCTGTAGCTCTGTTGTTTACTTGTTTTAGGGAACACAATGCACTCCTCCAGTGAGGCAGTTGGCAATTTACATCCCGCCCATCAGCATAGCAAGGCTCCCTGTTCTCCAGGGCCTGTCTTGCCTTTCTGGTTTGTACACATTTTGTGGATGTCCCTTTTGACCGGTGGGAAGTGATACTTCTTTGTAGTGCAGATTTGCATTGCCTGCTTGCTTGCTTGGCCAAAAAGGGCGTATGCGTTTTCTCCTGAATATATTCAGAAGAAAACGCATACGCCCTTTTTGGCCAAGTGCATCATTGTCCAAGTTGTGCCCCTCTTCCTGTGCTTTACAGGCGATTCCAAGGTACCTCTTGAAATCTGTTTCCTGCTATTTTGCCTCGCTTTCAAGTCCGCCTCGTTGACTTCCCTCAACAGATTTTTGGACGATAGTTGTCCTTTATCACTCTGCCAGTTTGTGAATTGCTGTGCCCCTGAGCTCCATTTCTCAACTCGTTTTTTGTGAGCTGAACGCCAGTCCAAAATTTTGGATCATGTCCTATACTGGTTCCCGGTGGGTGGCTGAGACTTTGGTTAATTCTTCTTCCTGCCGGGAAATTAGAGTGACATGTGCCCGTCCAAATGCCTAACAGCTACTCTCTCATGGGTTCTCCCTCGTCCCTTCCATCCTCTGCCAAATTGGGAACCTGTGCAAACCAGGAGGTTAAAGGGCCTGTCTCTCCAAGTTGGGAGATTGATAGTAAGGCAGTTGGAAAGTCAAACTGGACCACCAGGAGAGGGACTATTCGTTGAGTTTTAGAAACCTTTCGTATTCACAGTGTGTCCATTCTCTAGGTTTCCTGTACATGTTATAGCTGTAGTAATATTCCCTTCAACCTGGAGAGTTGGGACCCATGGAATGGGGGTCATGCATTATTGCTTGAAAGGGTCTGCATTTGCTCACCCAATCTCACCAATCCTCTCAGTCCCAAGTGTCCAGCCTTATGCCACATCCAGCTGTCATTGTAGATAGGGTCTTTCCAGGTTTCCTCAGACACCCTGAAGGAATTGTAAAGAATTTCCCTGTTTTTTGGTTTTGCTTTTGAAATTCCTTTTTATACTGAGTTTGAGCTGATTCTCGCTGCCATGTTTATGCCACTCTAGACACACTTGATTCCCTTATGGAGTCATATCAATACATAGGTTTTAAGATTCTTACTAGTCAGATATATTCCTCTGTGGGAAATATGGGGTTTTGAGTCTCTTTCACTGAGGAAGGTGTAGGTCTTGTCTATTCCAAAGTTGGTTTTGGAAACGGTCCCTGTGCTTATATCAAACTCTGGTTTTATGCATCACCCCACCTCTCCTTCCCCTTTATGCAGGCATAAGAGTGTTTTCTAAATGTGAGACTCCGTTCTCTTTCCTAACTCAGTTCACGTGTAGCCATGTTTACAGGATCTTCATAAGTGATATCTTATGATAAGTTTCTTTTTCTGTGTGACTTATTTCACTTAGAATCATCGTACCTGAATCCACTCACTTTGCTGCTACTGGTCTTATGACATTGATTTCATGGCTGAGGGATATTCCATCGTACGTAAGTACCACAATGTTTTGAACCATTTTTATATTTCCTGGGATATTTAAGGTGTACCCAAGTTGAGGTTCTTGTAGTCAGTGCAGCCCTGAATTCGGAGGTGGGTCTTTCTTATTGATTTTCAGTTTTCCCAAGGTATATTCCCTAGACTGGAAGTGGCCTTGGCTCTGTAGCTCTGTTGTTTACTTGTTTTAGGGAACACAATGCACTCCTCCAGTGAGGCAGTTGGCAATTTACATCCCGCCCATCAGCATAGCAAGGCTCCCTGTTCTCCAGGGCCTGTCTTGCCTTTCTGGTTTGTACACATTTTGTGGATGTCCCTTTTGACCGGTGGGAAGTGATACTTCTTTGTAGTGCAGATTTGCATTGCCTGCTTGCTTGCTTGGCCAAAAAGGGCGTATGCGTTTTCTCCTGAATATATTCAGGAGAAAACGCATACACCCTTTTTGACCAAGTGCATCATTGTCCAAGTTGTGCCCCTCTTCCTGTGCTTTACAGGCGATTCCAAGGTACCTCTTGAAATCTGTTTCGTGCTATTTTGCCTCACTTTCAAGTCCGCCTCGTTGACTTCCCTCAACAGATTTTTGGACGATAGTTGTCCTTTATCACTCTGCCTGTTTGTGAATTGCTGTGCCCCTGAGCTCCATTTCTCAACTCGTTTTTTGTGAGCTGAACGCCAGTCCAAAATTTTGGATCATGTCCTATACTGGTTCCCGGTGGGTGGCTGAGACTTTGGTTAATTCTTCTTCCTGCCGGGAAATTAGAGTGACATGTGCCCGTCCAAATGCCTAACAGCAACTCTCTCATGGGTTCTCCCTCGTCCCTTCCATCCTCTGCCAAATTGGGAACCTGTGCAAACCAGGAGGTTAAAGGGCCTGTCTCTCCAAGTTGGGAGATTGATAGTAAGGCAGTTGGAAAGTCAAACTGGAGCACCAGGAGAGGGACTATTCGTTGAGTTTTAGAAACCTTTCGTATTCACAGTGTGTCCATTCTCTAGGTTTCCTGTACATGTTATAGCTGTAGTAATATTCCCTTCAACCTGGAGAGTTGGGACCCATGGAATGGGGGCCATGCATTATTGCTTGAAAGGGTCTGCATTTGCTCACACAATCTCACCAATTCTCTCAGTCCCAAGTGTCCAGCCTTATGCCACATCCAGCTGTCATTGTAGATAGGGTCTTTCCAGGTTTCCTCAGACACCCTGACGGAATTGTAAAGAATTTCCCTGTTTTTTGGTTTTGCTTTTGAAATTCCTTTTTATAGTGAGTTTGAGCTGATTCTCGCTGCCATGTTTATGCCACTCTAGACACACTTGTTTGCCTTATGGAGTCATATCAATACATAGGTTTTAAGATTCTTACTAGTCAGATATATTCCTCTGCGGGAAATATGGGGTTTTGAGTCTCTTTCACTGAGGAAGGTGTAGGTCTTGTCTATTCCAAAGTTGGTTTTTGGAACGGTCCCTGTGCTTATATCAAAATCTGGTTTTATGCATCACCCCACCTCTCCATCCCCTTTAGGCAGGCATAAGAGTGTTTTCTAAATGTGAGACTCTGTTCTCTTTCCTAACTCAGTTCACGTGTAGCCATGTTTACAGGATCTTCATAAGTGATATCTTATGATAAGTTTCTTTTTCTGTGTGACTTATTTCACTTAGAATCATCGTACCTGAATCCACTCACTTTGCTGCTACTGGTCTTATGACCTTGATTTCATGGCTGAGGGATATTTCATCGTACGTAAGTACCACAATATTTTGAACCATTTTTATATTTCCTGGGATATTTAAGGTGTACCCAAGTTGAGGTTCTTGTAGTCAGTGCAGCCCTAAATTTGGAGGTGGCTCTTTCTTATTGATTTTCAGTTTTCCCAAGGTATATTCCCTAGACAAAAAGTGGCCTTGGCTCTGTAGCTCTGTTGTTTACTTGTTTTAGGGAACACAATGCACTCCTCCAGTGAGGCAGTTGTCAATTTACATCCCGCCCATCAGCATAACAAGGCTCCCTGTTCTCCAGGGCCTGTCTTGCCTTTATGGTTTTTACACATTTTGTGGATGTCCCTTTTGACCGGTGGGAAGTGATACTTCTTTGTAGTGCAGATTTGCATTGCCCGCTTGCTTGCTTGGCCAAAAAGGGCGTATGCGTTTTCTCCTGAATATATTCAGGAGAAAACGCATACGCTCTTTTTGGCCAAGTGCATCATTGTCCAAGTTGTGCCCCTCTTCCTGTGCTTTACAGGCGATTCCAAGGTACCTCTTGAAATCTGTTTCCTGCTATTTTGCCTCACTTTCAAGTTCGCCTCGTTGACTTCCCTCAACAGATTTTTGGACGATAGTTGTCCTTTATCACTCTGCCAGTTTGTGAATTGCTGTGCCCCTGAGCTCCATTTCTCAACTCGTTTTTTGTGAGCTGAACGCCAGTCCAAAATTTTGGATCATGTCCTATACTGGTTCCCGGTGGGTGGCTGAGACTTTGGTTAATTCTTCTTCCTGCCGGGAAATTAGAGTGACATGTGCCCGTCCAAATGCCTAACAGCAACTCTCTCATGGGTTCTCCCTCGTCCCTTCCATCCTCTGCGAAATTGGGAACCTGTGCAAACCAGGAGGTTAAAGGGCCTGTCTCTCCAAGTTGGGAGATTGATAGTAAGGCAGTTGGAAAGTCAAACTGGACCACCAGGAGAGGGACTATTCGTTGAGTTTTAGAAACCTTTCGTATTCACAGTGTGTCCATTCTCTAGGTTTCCTGTACATGTTATAGCTGTAGTAATATTCCCTTGAACCTGGAGAGTTGGGACCCATGGAATGGGGGCCATGCATTATTGCTTGAAAGGGTCTGCATTTGCTCACGCAATCTCCCCAATTCTCTCAGTCCCAAGTGTCCAGCCTTATGCCACATCCAGCTGTCATTGTAGATAGGGTCTTTCCAGGTTTCCTCAGACACCCTGAAGGAATTGTAAAGAATTTCCCTGTTTTTTGGTTTTGCTTTTGAAATTCCTTTTTATAGTGAGTTTGAGCTGATTCTCGCTGCCATGTTTATGCCACTCTAGACACACTTGTTTGCCTTATGGAGTCATATCAATATATAGGTTTTAAGATTCTTACTAGTCAGATATATTCCTCTGCGGGAAATATGGGGTTTTGAGTCTCTTTCACTGAGGAAGGTGTAGGTCTTGTCTATTCCAAAGTTGGTTTTTGGAACGGTCCCTGTGCTTATATCAAACTCTGGTTTTATGCATCACCCCACCTCTCCATCCCCTTTAGGCAGGCACAAGAGTGTTTTCTAAATGTGAGACTCTGTTCTCTTTCCTAACTCAGTTCACGTGTAGCCATGTTTACAGGATCTTCATAAGTGATATCTTATGATAAGTTTCTTTTTCTGTGTGACTTATTTCACTTAGAATCATCGTACCTGAATCCACTCACTTTGCTGCTACTGGTCTTATGACATTGATTTCATTGCTGAGGGATATTCCATCGTACGTAAGTACCACAATGTTTTGAACCATTTTTATATTTCCTGGGATATTTAAGGTGTACCCAAGTTGAGGTTCTTGTAGTCAGTGCAGCCCTAAATTTGGAGGTGGCTCTTTCTTATTGATTTTCAGTTTTCCCAAGGTATATTCCCTAGACTGGAAGTGGCCTTGGCTCTGTAGCTCTGTTGTTTACTTGTTTTAGGGAACACAATGCACTCCTCGAGTGACGCAGTTGGCAAATTACATCCCGCCCATCAGCATAACAAGGCTCCCTGTTCTACAGGGCCTGTCTTGCCTTTATGGTTTTTACACATTTTGTGGATGTCCCTTTTGACCGGTGGGAAGTGATACTTCTTTGTAGTGCAGATTTGCATTGCCTGCTTGCTTGCTTGGCCAAAAAGGGCGTATGCGTTTTCTCCTGAATATATTCAGGAGAAAACGCATACGCACTTTTTGGCCAAGTGCATCATTGTCCAAGTTGTGCCCCTCTTCCTGTGCTTTACAGGCGATTCCAAGGTACCTCTTGAAATCTGTTTCCTGCTATTTTGCCTCGCTTTCAAGTCCGCCTCGTTGACTTCCCTCAACAGATTTTTGGACGATAGTTGTCCTTTATCACTCTGCCAGTTTGTGAATTGCTGTGCCCCTGAGCTCCATTTCTCAACTCGTTTTTTGTGAGCTGAACGCCACTCCAAAATTTTGGATCATGTCCTATACTGGTTCCTGGTGGGTGGCTGAGACTTTGGTTAATTCTTCTTCCTGCCGGGAAATTAGAGTGACATGTGCCCGTCCAAATGCCTAACAGCTACTCTCTCATGGATTCTCCCTCGTCCCTTCCATCCTCTGCGAAATTGGGAACCTGTGCAAACCAGGAGGTTAAAGGGCCTGTCTCTCCAAGTTGGGAGATTGATAGTAAGGCAGTTGGAAAGTCAAACTGGAGCACCAGGAGAGGGACTATTCGTTGAGTTTTAGAAACCTTTCGTATTCACAGTGTGTACATTCTCTAGGTTTCCTGTACATTTTATAGCTGTAGTAATATTCCCTTGAACCTGGAGAGTTGGGACTCATGGAATGGGGGCCATGCATTATTGCTTGAAAGGGTCTGCATTTGCTCACCCAATCTCACCAATCCTCTCAGTCCCAAGTGTCCAGCCTTATGCCACATCCAGCTGTCATTGTAGATAGGGTCTTTCCAGGTTTCCTCAGACACCCTGAAGGAATTGTAAAGAATTTCCCTGTTTTTTGGTTTTGCTTTTGAAATTCCTTTTTATAGTGAGTTTGAGCTGATTGTCGCTGCCATGTTTATGCCACTCTAGACACACTTGATTCCCTTATGGAGTCATATCAATACATAGGTTTTAATATTCTTACTAGTCAGATATATTCTTCTGCGGGAAATATGGGGTTTTGAGTCTCTTTCACTGAGGAAGGTGTAGGTCTTGTCTATTCCAAAGTTGGTTTTTCGAACGCTCCCTGTGCTTATATCAAACTCTGGTTTTATGCATCACCCAACCTCTCCTTCCCCTTTATGCAGGCATAAGAGTGTTTTCTAAATGAGAGACTCTGTTCTCTTTCCTAACTCAGTTCACGTGTAGCCATGTTTACAGGATCTTCATAAGTGATATCTTATGATAAGTTTCTTTTTCTGTGTGACTTATTTCACTTAGAATCATCGTACCTGAATCCACTCACTTTTCTGCTACTGGTCTTATGACATTGATGTCATAGCTGAGGAATATTCCATCGTACGTAAGTACCACAATGTTTTGAACCATTTTTATATTTCCTGGGATATTTAAGGTGTACCCAAGTTGAGGTTCTTGTAGTCAGTGCAGCCCTAAATTTGGAGGTGGCTCTTTCTTATTGATTTTCAGTTTTCCCAAGGTATATTCCCTAGACTGGATGTGGCCTTGGCTCTGTAGCTCTGTTGTTTACTTGTTTTAGGGAACACAATGCACTCCTCCAGTGAGGCAGTTGGCAATTTACATCCCGCCCATCAGCATAACAAGGCTCCCTGTTCTCCAGGGTCTGTCTTGCCTTTATGATTTTTACACATTTTGTGGATGTCCCTTTTGACCGGTGGGAAGTGATACTTCTTTGTAGTGCAGATTTGCATTGCCTGCTTGCTTGCTTGGCCAAAAAGGGCGTATGCGTTTTCTCCTGAATATATTCAGGAGAAAACGCATACGCCCTTTTTGGCCAAGTGCATCATTGTCCAAGTTGTGCCCCTCTTCCTGTGCTTTACAGGCGATTCCAAGGTACCTCTTGAAATCTGTTTCCTGCTATTTTGCCTCGCTTTCAAGTCCGCCTCGTTGACTTCCCTCAACAGATTTTTGGACGATAGTTGTCCTTTATCATTCTGCCAGTTTGTGAATAGCTGTGCCCCTGAGCTCCATTTCTCAACTCGTTTTTTGTGAGCTGAACGCCACTCCAAAATTTTGGATCATGTCCTATACTGGTTCCCGGTGGGTGGCTGAGACTTTGGTTAATTCTTCTTCCTGCCGGGAAATTAGAGTGACATGTGCCCGTCCAAATGCCTAACAGCTACTCTCTCATGGGTTCTCCCTCGTCCCTTCCATCCTCTGCCAAATTTGGAACCTGTGCAAACCAGGAGGTTAAAGGGCCTGTCTCTCCAAGTTGGGAGATTGATAGTAAGGCAGTTGGAAAGTCAAACTGGAGCACCAGGAGAGGGAATATTCGTTGAGTTTTAGAAACCTTTCGTATTCACAGTGTGTACATTCTCTAGGTTTCCTGTACATGTTATAGCTGTTGTAATATTCCCTTCAACCTGGAGAGTTGGGACCTATGGAATGGGGGCCATGCATTATTGCTTGAAAGGGTCTGCATTTGCTCACCCAATCTCACCAATCCTCTCAGTCCCAAGTGTCCAGCCTTATGCCACATCCAGCTGTCATTGTAGATAGGGTCTTTCCAGGTTTCCTCACACACCCTGAAAGAAGTGTAAAGAATTTCCCTGTTTTTTGGTTTTGCTTTTGAAATTCCTTTTTATAGTGGGTTTGAGCTGATTCTCGCTGCCATGTTTATGCCACTCTAGACACACTTGATTCCCTTATGGAGACATATCAATACATAGGTTTTTAGATTCTTACTAGTCAGATATATTCCTCTGTGGGAAATATGGGGTTTTGAGTCTCTTTCACTGAGGAAGGTGTAGGTCTTGTCTATTCCAAAGTTGGTTTTGGAAACGGTCCCTGTGCTTATATCAAACTCTGGTTTTATGCATCACCCAACCTCTCCTTCCCCTTTATGCAGGCATAAGAGTGTTTTCTAAATGTGGGACTCTGTTCTCTTTCCTAACTCAGTTCACGTGTAGCCATGTTTACAGGATCTTCATAAGTGATATCTTATGATAAGTTTCTTTTTCTGTGTGACTTATTTCACTTAGAATCATCGTACATGAATCCACTCACTTTGCTGCTACTGGTCTTATGACATTGATTTCATGGCTGAGGGATATTCCATCGTACGTAAGTACCACAATGTTTTGAACCATTTTTATATTTCCTGGGATATTTAAGGTGTACCCAAGTTGAGGTTCTTGTAGTCAGTGCAGCCCTAAATTTGGAGGTGGCTCTTTCTTATTGATTTTCAGTTTTCGCAAGGTATATTCCCTAGACTGGAAGTGGCCTTGGCTCTGTAGCTCTGTTGTTTACTTGTTTTAGGAAACACAATGCACTCCTCCAGTGAGGCAGTTGGCAATTTACATCCCGCCCATCAGCATAACAAGGCTCCCTGTTCTCCAGGGCCTGTCTTGCCTTTCTGGTTTTTACACATTTTGTGGATGTCCCTTTTGACCGGTGGGAAGTGATACTTCTTTGTAGTGCAGATTTGCATTGCCTGCTTGCTTGCTTGGCCAAAAAGGGCGTATGCGTTTTCTCCTGAATATATTCAGGAGAAAACGCATACGCCCTTTTTGGCCAAGTGCATCATTGTCCAAGTTGTGCCCCTCTTCCTGTGCTTTACAGGCGATTCCAAGGTACCTCTTGAAATCTGTTTCCTGCTATTTTGCCTCGCATTCAATTCCGCCTCGTTGACTTCCCTCAACAGATTTTTGGACGATAGTTGTCCTTTATCACTCTGCCAGTTTGTGAATTGCTGTGCCCCTGAGCTCCATTTCTCAACTCTTTCTTTGTGAGCTGAACGCAAGTCCAAAATTTTGGATCATGTCCTATACTTGTTCCCGGTGGGTGGCTGAGACTTTGGTTAATTCTTCTTCCTGCCGGGAAATTAGAGTGACATGTGCCCGTCCAAATGCCTAACAGCTACTCTCTCATGGGTTCTCCCTCGTCCCTTCCATCCTCTGCCAAATTGGGAACCTGTGCAAACCAGGAGG
The DNA here is from genome assembly GCF_025265405.1 of Mesoplodon densirostris. Classification (NCBI taxonomy): domain Eukaryota; kingdom Metazoa; phylum Chordata; class Mammalia; order Artiodactyla; family Ziphiidae; genus Mesoplodon; species Mesoplodon densirostris. The sequence goes on along the minus strand of NW_026778195.1, from coordinate 5,080,449 downwards.
TTAAAGGGCCTGTCTCTCCAAGTTGGGAGATTGATAGTAAGGCAGTTGGAAAGTCAAACTGGAGCACCAGGAGAGGGACTATTCGTTGAGTTTTAGAAACCTTTCGTATTCACAGTGTGTCCATTCTCTAGGTTTCCTGTACATGTTATAGCTGTAGTAATATTCCCTTCAACCTGCAGAGTTGGGACCCATGGAATGGGGGCCATGCATTATTGCTTGAAAGGGTCTGCATTTGCTCACCCAATCTCACCAATCCTCTCAGTCCCAAGTGTCCAGCCTTATGCCACATCCAGCTGTCATTGTAGATAGGGTCTTTCCAGGTTTCCTCAGACACCCTGAAAGAAGTGTAAAGAATTTCCCTGTTTTTTGGTTTTGCTTTTGAAATTCCTTTTTAGAGTGGGTTTGAGCTGATTCTCGCTGTCATGTTTATGCCACTCTAGACACACTTGATTCCCTTATGGAGACATATCAATACATAGGTTTTTAGATTCTTACTAGTCAGATATATTCCTCTGTGGGAAATATGGGGTTTTGAGTCTCTTTCACTGAGGAAGGTGTAGGTCTTGTCTATTCCAAAGTTGGTTTTTCGAACGGTCCCTGTGCTTATATCAAACTTTGGTTTTATGCATCACCCCACCTCTCCATCCCCTTAATGCAGGCATAAGAGTGTTTTCTAAATGTGAGACTCTGTTCTCTTTCCTAACTCAGTTCACGTGTAGCCATGTTTACAGGATCTTCATAAGTGATATCTTATGATAAGTTTCTTTTTCTGTGTGACTTATTTCACTTAGAATCATCGTACCTGAATCCACTCACTTTGCTGCTACTGGTCTTATGACATTGATGTCATGGCTGAGGGATATTCCATCGTACGTAAGTACCACAATGTTTTGAACCATTTTTATATTTCCTGGGATATTTAAGGTGTACCCAAGTTGAGGTTTTGTAGTCAGTGCAGCCCTAAATTTGGAGGTGGCCCTTTCTTATTGATTTTCAGTTTTCCCAAGGTATATTCCCTAGACTGGAAGTGGCCTTGGCTCTGTAGCTCTGTTGTTTACTTGTTTTAGGGAACACAATGCACTCCTCCAGTGAGGCAGTTGGCAATTTACATCCCGCCCATCAGCATAACAAGGCTCCCTGTTCTCCAAGGCCTGTCTTGCCTTTCTGGTTTTTACACATTTTGTGGATGTCCCTTTTGACAGGTGGGAAGTGATACATCTTTGTAGTGCAGATTTGCATTGCCTGCTTGCTTGCTTGGCCAAAAAGGGCGTATGAGTTTTCTCCTGAATATATTCAGGAGAAAACGCATACGCCCTTTTTGGCCAAGTGCATCATTGTCCAAGTTGTGCCCCTCTTCCTGTGCTTTACAGGCGATTCCAAGGTACCTCTTGAAATCTGTTTCCTGCTATTTTGCCTCGCTTTCAAGTCCGCCTCGTTGACTTCCCTCAACAGATTTTTGGACGATAGTTGTCCTTTATCATTCTGCCAGTTTGTGAATTGCTGTGCCCCTGAGCTCCATTTCTCAACTCGTTTTTTGTGAGCTGAACGCCACTCCAAAATTTTGGATCATGTCCTATACTGGTTCCCGGTGGGTGGCTGAGACTTTGGTTAATTCTTCTTCCTGCCGGGAAATTAGAGTGACATGTGCCCGTCCAAATGCCTAACAGCTACTCTCTCATGGGTTCTCCCTCGTCCCTTCCATCCTCTGCCAAATTGGGAACCTGTGCAAACCAGGAGGTTAAAGGGCCTGTCTCTCCAAGTTGGGAGATTGATAGTAAGGCAGTTGGAAAGTCAAACTGGAGCACCAGGAGAGGGACTATTCGTTGAGTTTTAGAAACCTTTCGTATTCACAGTGTGTCCATTCTCTAGGTTTCCTGTACATGTTATAGCTGTAGTAATATTCCCTTGAACCTGGAGAGTTGGGACCCATGGAATGGGGGCCATGCATTATTGCTTGAAAGGGTCTGCATTTGCTCACCCAATCTCACCAATCCTCTCAGTCCCAAGTGTCCAGCCTTATGCCACATCCAGCTGTCATTGTAGATAGGGTCTTTCCAGGTTTCCTCAGACACCCTGAAGGAATTGTAAAGAATTTCCCTGTTTTTTGGTTTTGCTTTTGAAATTCCTTTTTATAGTGAGTTTGAGCTGATTCTCGCTGCCATGTTTATGCCACTCTAGACACACTTGATTCCCTTATGGAGTCATATCAATACATAGGTTTAAAGATTCTTACTAGTCAGATATATTCCTCTGCGGGAAATATGGGGTTTTGAGTCTCTTTCACTGAGGAAGGTGTAGGTCTTGTCTATTCCAAAGTTGGTTTTGGAAACGGTCCCTGTGCTTATATCAAACTCTGGTTTTATGCATCACCCCACCTCTCCTTCCCCTTTATGCAGGCATAAGAGTGTTTTCTAAATGTGAGACTCTGTTCTCTTTCCTAACTCAGTTCACGTGTAGCCATGTTTACAGGATCTTCATAAGTGATATCTTATGATAAGTTTCTTTTTCTGTGTGACTTATTTCACTTAGAATCATCGTACCTGAATCCACTCACTTTGCTGCTACTGGTCTTATGACATTGATTTCATGGCTGCGGGATATTCCATCGTACGTAAGTACCACAATGTTTTGAACCATTTTTATATTTCCTGGGATATTTAAGGTGTACCCAAGTTGAGGTTCTTGTAGTCAGTGCAGCCCTGAATTCGGAGGTGGGTCTTTCTTATTGATTTTCAGTTTTCCCAAGGTATATTCCCTAGACTGGAAGTGGCCTTGGCTCTGTAGCTCTGTTGTTTACTTGTTTTAGGGAACACAATGCACTCCTCCAGTGAGGCAGTTGGCAATTTACATCCCGCCCATCAGCATAGCAAGGCTCCCTGTTCTCCAGGGCCTGTCTTGCCTTTCTGGTTTGTACACATTTTGTGGATGTCCCTTTTGACCGGTGGGAAGTGATACTTCTTTGTAGTGCAGATTTGCATTGCCTGCTTGCTTGCTTGGCCAAAAAGGGCGTATGCGTTTTCTCCTGAATATATTCAGGAGAAAACGCATACACCCTTTTTGACCAAGTGCATCATTGTCCAAGTTGTGCCCCTCTTCCTGTGCTTTACAGGCGATTCCAAGGTACCTCTTGAAATCTGTTTCCTGCTATTTTGCCTCGCTTTCAAGTCCGCCTCGTTGACTTCCCTCAACAGATTTTTGGACGATAGTTGTCCTTTATCACTCTGCCAGTTTGTGAATTGCTGTGCCCCTGAGCTCCATTTCTCAACTCGTTTTTTGTGAGCTGAACGCAAGTCCAAAATTTTGGATCATGTCCTATACTGGTTCCCGGTGGGTGGCTGAGACTTTGGTTAATTCTTCTTCCTGCCGGGAAATTAGAGTGACATGTGCCCGTCCACATGCCTAACAGCTACTCTCTCATTGGTTCTCCCTCGTCCCTTCCATCCTCTGCCAAATTGGGAACCTGTGCAAACCAGGAGGTTAAGGGGCCTGTCTCTCCAAGTTGGGAGATTGATAGTAAGGCAGTTGGAAAGTCAAACTGGAGCACCAGGAGAGGGACTATTCGTTGAGTTTTAGAAACCTTTCGTATTCACAGTGTGTCCATTCTCTAGGTTTCCTGTACATGTTATAGCTGTAGTAATATTCCCTTGAACCTGGAGAGTTGGGACCCATGGAATGGGGGCCATGCATTATTGCTTGAAAGGGTCTGCATTTGCTCACGCAATCTCACCAATCCTCTCAGTCCCAAGTGTCCAGCCTTATGCCACATCCAGCTGTCATTGTAGATAGGGTCTTTCCAGGTTTCCTCAGACACCCTGAAGGAATTGTAAAGAATTTCCCTGTTTTTTGGTTTTGCTTTTGAAATTCCTTTTTATAGTGGGTTTGAGCTGATTCTCGCTGCCATGTTTATGCCACTCTAGACACACTTGTTCTCCTTATGGAGTCATATCAATACATAGATTTTAAGATTCTTACTAGTCATATATATTCCTCTGCGGGAAATATGGGGTTTTGAGTCTCTTTCACTGAGGAAGGTGTAGGTCTTGTCTATTCCAAAGTTGGTTTTTGGAACGGTCCCTGTTCTTATATCAAACTCTGGTTTTATGCATCACCCCACCTCTCCATCCCCTTTAGGCAGGCATAAGAGTGTTTTCTAAATGTGAGACTCTGTTCTCTTTCCTAACTCAGTTCACGTGTAGCCATGTTTACAGGATCTTCATAAGTGATATCTTAAGATAAGTTTCTTTTTCTGTGTGACTTATTTCACTTAGAATCATCGTACCTGAATCCACTCACTTTGCTGCTACTGGTCTTATGACATTGATTTCATGGCTGAGGGATATTCCATCGTACGTAAGTACCACAATGTTTTGAACCATTTTTATATTTCCTGGGATATTTAAGGTGTACCCAAGTTGAGGTTCTTGTAGTCAGTGCAGCCCTAAATTTGGAGGTGGCTCTTTCTTATTGATTTTCAGTTTTCCCAAGGTATATTCCCTAGACAGGAAGTGGCCTTGGCTCTGTAGCTCTGTTGTTTACTTGTTTTAGGGAACACAATGCACTCCTCCAGTGAGGCAGTTGTCAATTTACATCCTGCCCATCAGCATAACAAGGCTCCATGTTCTCCAGGGCCTGTCTTGCCTTTCTGGTTTTTACACATTTTGTGGATGTCCCTTTTGACCGGTGGGAAGTGATACTTCTTTGTAGTGCAGATTTGCATTGCCCGCTTGCTTGCTTGGCCAAAAAGGGAGTATGCGTTTTCTCCTGAATATATTCAGGAGAAAACGCATACTCCCTTTTTGGCCAAGTGCATCATTGCCCAAGTTGTGCCCCTCTTCCTGTGCTTTACAGGCGATTCCAAGGTACCTCTTGAAATCTGTTTCGTGCTATTTTGCCTCACTTTCAAGTGCGCCTCGTTGACTTCCCTCAACAGATTTTTGGACGATAGTTGTCCTTTATCACTCTGCCAGTTTGTGAATTGCTGTGCCCCTGAGCTCCATTTCTCAACTCGTTTTTTGTGAGCTGAACGCAAGTCCAAAATTTTGGATCATGTCCTATACTGGTTCCCGGTGGGTGGCTGAGACTTTGGTTAATTCTTCTTCCTGCCGGGAAATTAGAGTGACATGTGCCCGTCCACATGCCTAACAGCTACTCTCTCATGGGTTCTCCCTCGTCCCTTCCATCCTCTGCCAAATTGGGAACCTGTGCAAACCAGGAGGTTAAGGGGCCTGTCTCTCCAAGTTGGGAGATTGATAGTAAGGCAGTTGGAAAGTCAAACTGGAGCACCAGGAGAGGGACTATTCGTTGAGTTTTAGAAACCTTTCATATTCACAGTGTGTCCATTCTCTAGGTTTCCTGTACATGTTATAGCTGTAGTAATATTCCCTTGAACCTGGAGAGTTGGGACCCATGGAATGGGGGCCATGCATTATTGCTTGAAAGGGTCTGCATTTGCTCACCCGATCTCACCAATCCTCTCAGTCCCAAGTGTCCAGCCTTATGCCACATCCAGCTGTCATTGTAGATAGGGTCTTTCCAGGTTTCCTCAGACACCCTGAAGGAATTGTAAAGAATTTCCCTGTTTTTTGGTTTTGCTTTTGAAATTCCTTTTTATAGTGAGTTTGAGCTGATTCTCGCTGCCATGTTTATGCCACTCTAGACACACTTGTTCTCCTTATGGAGTCATATCAATACATAGATTTTAAGATTCTTACTAGTCATATATATTCCTCTGCAGGAAATATGGGGTTTTGAGTCTCTTTCACTGAGGAAGGTGTAGGTCTTGTCTATTCCAAAGTTGGTTTTTGGAACGGTCCCTGTTCTTATATCAAACTCTGGTTTTATGCATCACCCCACCTCTCCATCCCCTTTAGGCAGGCATAAGAGTGTTTTCTAAATGTGAGACTCTGTTCTCTTTCCTAACTCAGTTCACGTGTAGCCATGTTTACAGGATCTTCATAAGTGATATCTTAAGATAAGTTTCTTTTTCTGTGTGACTTATTTCACTTAGAATCATCGTACCTGAATCCACTCACTTTGCTGCTACTGGTCTTATGACATTGATTTCATGGCTGAGGGATATTCCATCGTACGTAAGTACCACAATGTTTTGAACCATTTTTATATTTCCTGGGATATTTAAGGTGTACCCAAGTTGAGGTTCTTGTAGTCAGTGCAGCCCTAAATTTGGAGGTGGCTCTTTCTTATTGATTTTCAGTTTTCCCAAGGTATATTCCCTAGACAGGAAGTGGCCTTGGCTCTGTAGCTCTGTTGTTTACTTGTTTTAGGGAACACAATGCACTCCTCCAGTGAGGCAGTTGTCAATTTACATCCTGCCCATCAGCATAACAAGGCTCCATGTTCTCCAGGGCCTGTCTTGCCTTTCTGGTTTTTACACATTTTGTGGATGTCCCTTTTGACCGGTGGGAAGTGATACTTCTTTGTAGTGCAGATTTGCATTGCCCGCTTGCTTGCTTGGCCAAAAAGGGAGTATGCGTTTTCTCCTGAATATATTCAGGAGAAAACGCATACTCCCTTTTTGGCCAAGTGCATCATTGTCCAAGTTGTGCCCCTCTTCCTGTGCTTTACAGGCGATTCCAAGGTACCTCTTGAAATCTGTTTCGTGCTATTTTGCCTCACTTTCAAGTGCGCCTCGTTGACTTCCCTCAACAGATTTTTGGACGATAGTTGTCCTTTATCACTCTGCCAGTTTGTGAATTGCTGTGCCCCTGAGCTCCATTTCTCAACTCGTTTTTTGTGAGCTGAACGCAAGTCCAAAATTTTGGATCATGTCCTATACTGGTTCCCGGTGGGTGGCTGAGACTTTGGTTAATTCTTCTTCCTGCCGGGAAATTAGAGTGACATGTGCCCGTCCACATGCCTAACAGCTACTCTCTCATGGGTTCTCCCTCGTCCCTTCCATCCTCTGCCAAATTGGGAACCTGTGCAAACCAGGAGGTTAAGGGGCCTGTCTCTCCAAGTTGGGAGATTGATAGTAAGGCAGTTGGAAAGTCAAACTGGAGCACCAGGAGAGGGACTATTCGTTGAGTTTTAGAAACCTTTCATATTCACAGTGTGTCCATTCTCTAGGTTTCCTGTACATGTTATAGCTGTAGTAATATTCCCTTGAACCTGGAGAGTTGGGACCCATGGAATGGGGGCCATGCATTATTGCTTGAAAGGGTCTGCATTTGCTCACGCAATCTCACCAATCCTCTCAGTCCCAAGTGTCCAGCCTTATGCCACATCCAGCTGTCATTGTAGATAGGGTCTTTCCAGGTTTCCTCAGACACCCTGAAGGAATTGTAAAGAATTTCCCTGTTTTTTGGTTTTGCTTTTGAAATTCCTTTTTATAGTGAGTTTGAGCTGATTCTCGCTGCCATGTTTATGCCACTCTAGACACACTTGTTTGCCTTATGGAGTCATATCAATACATAGGTTTTAAGATTCTTACTAGTCAGATATATTCCTCTGCGGGAAATATGGGGTTTTGAGTCTCTTTCACTGAGGAAGGTGTAGGTCTTGTCTATTCCAAAGTTGGTTTTTGGAACGGTCCCTGTGCTTATATCAAACTCTGGTTTTATGCATCACCCCACCTCTCCATCCCCTTTAGGCAGGCATAAGAGTGTTTTCTAAATGTGAGACTCTGTTCTCTTTCCTAACTCAGTTCACGTGTAGCCATGTTTACAGGATCTTCATAAGTGATATCTTATGATAAGTTTCTTTTTCTGTGTGACTTATTTCACTTAGAATCATCGTACCTGAATCCACTCACTTTGCTGCTCCTGGTCTTATGACATTGATTTCATGGCTGAGGGATATTCCATCGTACGTAAGTACCACAATGTTTTGAACCATTTTTATATTTCCTGGGATATTTAAGGTGTACCCAAGTTGAGGTTCTTGTAGTCAGTGCAGCCCTAAATTTGGAGGTGGCTCTTTCTTATTGATTTTCAGTTTTCCCAAGGTATATTCCCTAGACTGGAAGTGGCCTTGGCTCTGTAGCTCTGTTGTTTACTTGTTTTAGGGAACACAATGCACTCCTCGAGTGACGCAGTTGGCAATTTACATCCCGCCCATCAGCATAACAAGGCTCCCTGTTCTCCAGGGCCTGTCTTGCCTTTATGGTTTTTACACATTTTGTGGATGTCCCTTTTGACCGGTGGGAAGTGATACTTCTTTGTAGTGCAGATTTGCATTGCCTGCTTGCTTGCTTGGCCAAAAAGGGCGTATGCGTTTTCTCCTGAATATATTCAGGAGAAAACGCATACGCCCTTTTTGGCCAAGTGCATCATTGTCCAAGTTGTGCCCCTCTTCCTGTGCTTTACAGGCGATTCCAAGGTACCTCTTGAAATCTGTTTCCTGCTACTTTGCCTCGCTTTCAAGTCCGCCTCGTTGACTTCCCTCAACAGATTTTTGGACGATAGTTGTCCTTTATCACTCTGCCAGTTTGTGAATTGCTGTGCCCCTGAGCTCCATTTCTCAACTCGTTTTTTGTGAGCTGAACGCAAGTCCAAAATTTTGGATCATGTCCTATACTGGTTCCCGGTGGGTGGCTGAGACTTTGGTTAATTCTTCTTCCTGCCGGGAAATTAGAGTGACATGTGCCCATCCAAATGCCTAACAGCTACTCTCTCATGGGTTCTCCCTCGTTCCTTCCATCGTCTGCCAAATTGGGAACCTGTGCAAACCAGGAGGTTAAAGGGCCTGTCTCTCCAAGTTGGGAGATTGATAGTAAGGCAGTTGGAAAGTCAAACTGGAGCACCAGGAGAGGGACTATTCGTTGAGTTTTAGAAACCTTTCGTATTCACAGTGTGTCCATTCTCTAGGTTTCCTGTACATGTTATAGATGTAGTAATATTCCCTTCAACCTGGAGAGTTGGGACCCATGGAATGGGGGCCATGCATTATTGCTTGAAAGGGTCTGCATTTGCTCACCCAATCTCACCAATCCTCTCAGTCCCAAGTGTCCAGCCTTATGCCACATCCAGCTGTCATTGTAGATAGGGTCTTTCCAGGTTTCCTCAGACACCCTGAAGGAATTGTAAAGAATTTCCCTGTTTTTTGGTTTTGCTTTTGAAATTCCTTTTTATAGTGGGTTTGAGCTGATTCTCGCTGCCATGTTTATGCCACTCTAGACACACTTGTTCTCTTTATGGAGTCATATCAATACATAGATTTTAAGATTCTTACTAGTCAGATATATTCCTCTGCGGGAAATATGGGGTTTTGAGTCTCTTTCACTGAGGAAGGTGTAGGTCTTGTCTATTCCAAAGTTGGTTTTTGGAACGGTCCCTGTGCTTATATCAAACTCTGGTTTTATGCATCACCCCACCTCTCCATCCCCTTTAGGCAGGCGTAAGAGTGTTTTCTAAATGTGAGACTCTGTTCTCTTTCCTAACTCAGTTCACGTGTAGCCATGTTTACAGGATCTTCATAAGTGATATCTTATGATAAGTTTCTTTTTCTGTGTGACTTATTTCACTTAGAATCATCGTACCTGAATCCACTCACTTTGCTGCTACTGGTCTTATGACATTGATTTCATGGCTGAGGGAATTTCCATCGTACGTAAGTACCACAATGTTTTGAACCATTTTTATATTTCATGGGATATTTAAGGTGTACCCAAGTTGAGGTTCTTGTAGTCAGTGCAGCCCTAAATTTGGAGGTGGCTCTTTCTTATTGATTTTCAGTTTTCCCAAGGTATATTCCCTAGACTGGAAGTGGCCTTGGCTCTGTAGCTCTGTTGTTTACTTGTTTTAGGGAACACAATGCACTCCTCCAGTGAGGCAGTTGTCAATTTACATCCTGCCCATCAGCATAACAAGGCTCCCTGTTCTCCAGGGCCTGTCTTGCCTTTCTGGTTTTTACACATTTTGTGGATGTCCCTTTTGACCGGTGGGAAGTGATACTTCTTTGTAGTGCAGATTTGCATTGCCCGCTTGCTTGCTTGGCCAAAAAGGGAGTATGCGTTTTCTCCTGAATATATTCAGGAGAAAACGCATACGCCCTTTTTGGCCAAGTGCATCATTGTCCAAGTTGTGCCCCTCTTCCTGTGCTTTACAGGCAATTCCAAGGTACCTCTTGAAATCTGTTTCCTGCTATTTTGCCTCACTTTCAAGTGCGCCTCGTTGACTTCCCTCAACAGATTTTTGGACGATAGTTGTCCTTTATCACTCTGCCAGTTTGTGAATTGCTGTGCCCCTGAGCTCCATTTCTCAACTCGTTTTTTGTGAGCTGAACGCCAGTCCAAAATTTTGGATCATGTCCTATACTGGTTCCCGGTGGGTGGCTGAGACTTTGGTTAATTCTTCTTCCTGCCGGGAAATTAGAGTGACATGTGCCCGTCCAAATGCCTAACAGCAACTCTCTCATGGGTTCTCCCTCGTCCCTTCCATCCTCTGCCAAATTGGGAACCTGTGCAAACCAGGAGGTTAAAGGGCCTGTCTCTCCAAGTTGGGAGATTGATAGTAAGGCAGTTGGAAAGTCAAACTGGAGCACCAGGAGAGGGACTATTCGTTGAGTTTTAGAAACCTTTCGTATTCACAGTGTGTCCATTCTCTAGGTTTCCTGTACATGTTATAGCTGTAGTAATATTCCCTTGAACCTGGAGAGTTGGGACCCATGGAATGGGGGCCATGCATTATTGCTTGAAAGGGTCTGCATTTGCTCACGCAATCTCACCAATCCTCTCAGTCCCAAGTGTCCAGCCTTATGCCACATCCAGCTGTCATTGTAGATAGGGTCTTTCCAGGTTTCCTCAGACACCCTGAAGGAATTGTAAAGAATTTCCCTGTTTTTTGGTTTTGCTTTTGAAATTCCTTTTTATAGTGAGTTTGAGCTGATTCTCGCTGCCATGTTTATGCCACTCTAGACACACTTGTTTGCCTTATGGAGTCATATCAATACATAGGTTTTAAGATTCTTACTAGTCAGATATATTCCTCTGCGGGAAATATGGGGTTTTGAGTCTCTTTCACTGAGGAAGGTGTAGGTCTTGTCTATTCCAAAGTTGGTTTTTGGAACGGTCCCTGTGCTTATATCAAACTCTGGTTTTATGCATCACCCCACCTCTCCATCCCCTTTAGGCAGGCATAAGAGTGTTTTCTAAATGTGAGACTCTGTTCTCTTTCCTAACTCAGTTCACGTGTAGCCATGTTTACAGGATCTTCATAAGTGATATCTTATGATAAGTTTCTTTTTCTGTGTGACTTATTTCACTTAGAATCATCGTACCTGAATCCACTCACTTTGCTGCTCCTGGTCTTATGACATTGATTTCATGGCTGAGGGATATTCCATCGTACGTAAGTACCACAATGTTTTGAACCATTTTTATATTTCCTGGGATATTTAAGGTGTACCCAAGTTGAGGTTCTTGTAGTCAGTGCAGCCCTAAATTTGGAGGTGGCTCTTTCTTATTGATTTTCAGTTTTCCCAAGGTATATTCCCTAGACTGGAAGTGGCCTTGGCTCTGTAGCTCTGTTGTTTACTTGTTTTAGGGAACACAATGCACTCCTCGAGTGACGCAGTTGGCAATTTACATCCCGCCCATCAGCATAACAAGGCTCCCTGTTCTCCAGGGCCTGTCTTGCCTTTATGGTTTTTACACATTTTGTGGATGTCCCTTTTGACCGGTGGGAAGTGATACTTCTTTGTAGTGCAGATTTGCATTGCCTGCTTGCTTGCTTGGCCGAAAAGGGCGTATGCGTTTTCTCCTGAATATATTCAGGAGAAAACGCATACGCCCTTTTTGGCCAAGTGCATCATTGTCCAAGTTGTGCCCCTCTTCCTGTGCTTTACAGGCGATTCCAAGGTACCTCTTGAAATCTGTTTCCTGCTATTTTGCCTCGCTTTCAAGTCCGCCTCGTTGACTTCCCTCAACAGATTTTTGGACGATAGTTGTCCTTTATCACTCTGCCAGTTTGTGAATTGCTGTGCCCCTGAGCTCCATTTCTCAACTCGTTTTTTGTGAGCTGAACGCAAGTCCAAAATTTTGGATCATGTCCTATACTGGTTCCCGGTGGGTGGCTGAGACTTTGGTTAATTCTTCTTCCTGCCGGGAAATTAGAGTGACATGTGCCCATCCAAATGCCTAACAGCTACTCTCTCATGGGTTCTCCCTCGTCCCTTCCATCCTCTGCCAAATTGGGAACCTGTGCAAACCAGGAGGTTAAAGGGCCTGTCTCTCCAAGTTGGGAGATTGATAGTAAGGCAGTTGGAAAGTCAAACTGGAGCACCAGGAGAGGGACTATTCGTTGAGTTTTAGAAACCTTTCGTATTCACAGTGTGTCCATTCTCTAGGTTTCCTGTACATGTTATAGATGTAGTAATATTCCCTTCAACCTGGAGAGTTGGGACCCATGGAATGGGGGCCATGCATTATTGCTTGAAAGGGTCTGCATTTGCTCACCCAATCTCACCAATCCTCTCAGTCCCAAGTGTCCAGCCTTATGCCACATCCAGCTGTCATTGTAGATAGGGTCTTTCCAGGTTTCCTCAGACACCCTGAAGGAATTGTAAAGAATTTCCCTGTTTTTTGGTTTTGCTTTTGAAATTCCTTTTTATAGTGGGTTTGAGCTGATTCTCGCTGCCATGTTTCTTGCACTCTAGACACACTTGTTCTCTTTATGGAGTCATATCAATACATAGATTTTAAGATTCTTACTAGTCAGATATATTCCTCTGCGGGAAATATGGGGTTTTGAGTCTCTTTCACTGAGGAAGGTGTAGGTCTTGTCTATTCCAAAGTTGGTTTTTGGAACGGTCCCTGTGCTTATATCAAACTCTGGTTTTATGCATCACCCCACCTCTCCATCCCCTTTAGGCAGGCATAAGAGTGTTTTCTAAATGTGAGACTCTGTTCTCTTTCCTAACTCAGTTCACGTGTAGCCATGTTTACAGGATCTTCATAAGTGATATCTTATGATAAGTTTCTTTTTCTGTGTGACTTATTTCACTTAGAATCATCGTACCTGAATCCACTCACTTTGCTGCTACTGGTCTTATGACATTGATTTCATGGCTGAGGGAATTTCCATCGTACGTAAGTACCACAATGTTTTGAACCATTTTTATATTTCATGGGATATTTAAGGTGTACCCAAGTTGAGGTTCTTGTAGTCAGTGCAGCCCTAAATTTGGAGGTGGCTCTTTCTTATTGATTTTCAGTTTTCCCAAGGTATATTCCCTAGACAGGAAGTGGCCTTGGCTCTGTAGCTCTGTTGTTTACTTGTTTTAGGGAACACAATGCACTCCTCCAGTGAGGCAGTTGTCAATTTACATCCCGCCCATCAGCATAACAAGGCTCCCTGTTCTCCAGGGCCTGTCTTGCCTTTCTGGTTTTTACACATTTTGTGGATGTCCCTTTTGACCGGTGGGAAGTGATACTTCTTTGTAGTGCAGATTTGCATTGCCCGCTTGCTTGCTTGGCCAAAAAGGGCGTATGCGTTTTCTCCTGAATATATTCAGGAGAAAACGCATACGCCCTTTTTGGCCAAGTGCATCATTGTCCAAGTTGTGCCCCTCTTCCTGTGCTTTACAGGCGATTCCAAGGTACCTCTTGAAATCTGTTTCCTGCTATTTTGCCTCACTTTCAAGTCCGCCTCGTTGACTTCCCTCAACAGATTTTTGGACGATAGTTGTCCTTTATCACTCTGCCAGTTTGTGAATTGCTGTGCCCCTGAGCTCCATTTCTCAACTCGTTTTTTGTGAGCTGAACGCAAGTCCAAAATTTTGGATCATGTCCTATACTGGTTCCCGGTGGGTGGCTGAGACTTTGGTTAATTCTTCTTCCTGCCGGGAAATTAGAGTGACATGTGCCCATCCAAATGCCTAACAGCTACTCTCTCATGGGTTCTCCCTCATCCCTTCCATCCTCTGCCAAATTGGGAACCTGTGCAAACCAGGAGGTTAAAGGGCCTGTCTCTCCAAGTTGGGAGATTGATAGTAAGGCAGTTGGAAAGTCAAACTGGAGCACCAGGAGAGGGACTATTCGTTGAGTTTTAGAAACCTTTCGTATTCACAGTGTGTCCATTCTCTAGGTTTCCTGTACATGTTATAGCTGTAGTAATATTCCCTTCAACCTGGAGACTTGGGACCCATGGAATGGGGGCCATGCATTATTGCTTGAAAGGGTCTGCATTTGCTCACGCAATCTCACCAATCCTCTCAGTCCCAAGTGTCCAGCCTTTTGCCACATCCAGCTGTCATTGTAGATAGGGTCTTTCCAGGTTTCCTCAGACACCCTGAAGGAATTGTAAAGAATTTCCCTGTTTTTTGGTTTTGCTTTTGAAATTCCTTTTTATAGTGAGTTTGAGCTGATTCTCGCTGCCATGTTTATGCCACTCTAGACACACTTGTTTGCCTTATGGAGTCATATCAATACATAGGTTTTAAGATTCTTACTAGTCAGATATATTCCTCTGCGGGAAATATGGGGTTTTGAGTCTCTTTCAATGAGGAAGGTGTAGGTCTTGTCTATTCCAAAGTTGGTTTTTGGAACGGTCCCTGTGCTTATATCAAACTCTGGTTTTATGCATCACCCCACCTCTCCATCCCCTTTAGGCAGGCACAAGAGTGTTTTCTAAATGTGAGACTCTGTTCTCTTTCCTAACTCAGTTCACGTGTAGCCATGTTTACAGGATCTTCATAAGTGATATCTTATGATAAGTTTCTTTTTCTGTGTGACTTATTTCACTTAGAATCATCGTACCTGAATCCACTCACTTTGCTGCTACTGGTCTTATGACATTGATTTCATGGCTGAGGGATATTCCATCGTACGTAAGTACCACAATGTTTTGAACCATTTTTATATTTCCTGGGATATTTAAGGTGTACCCAAGTTGAGGTTCTTGTAGTCAGTGCAGCCCTAAATTTGGAGGTGGCTCTTTCTTATTGATTTTCAGTTTTCCCAAGGTATATTCCCTAGACTGGAAGTGGCCTTGGCTCTGTAGCTCTGTTGTTTACTTGTTTTAGGGAACACAATGCACTCCTCCAGTGAGGCAGTTGGCAATTTACATCCCGCCCATCAGCATAACAAGGCTCCCTGTTCTCCAAGGCCTGTCTTGCCTTTCTGGTTTTTACACATTTTGTGGATGTCCCTTTTGACAGGTGGGAAGTGATACATCTTTGTAGTGCAGATTTGCATTGCCTGCTTGCTTGCTTGGCCAAAAAGGGCGTATGAGTTTTCTCCTGAATATATTCAGGAGAAAACGCATACGCCCTTTTTGGCCAAGTGCATCATTGTCCAAGTTGTGCCCCTCTTCCTGTGCTTTACAGGCGATTCCAAGGTACCTCTTGAAATCTGTTTCCTGCTATTTTGCCTCGCTTTCAAGTCCGCCTCGTTGACTTCCCTCAACAGATTTTTGGACGATAGTTGTCCTTTATCATTCTGCCAGTTTGTGAATTGCTGTGCCCCTGAGCTCCATTTCTCAACTCGTTTTTTGTGAGCTGAACGCCACTCCAAAATTTTGGATCATGTCCTATACTGGTTCCCGGTGGGTGGCTGAGACTTTGGTTAATTCTTCTTCCTGCCGGGAAATTAGAGTGACATGTGCCCGTCCAAATGCCTAACAGCTACTCTCTCATGGGTTCTCCCTCGTCCCTTCCATCCTCTGCCAAATTGGGAACCTGTGCAAACCAGGAGGTTAAAGGGCCTGTCTCTCCAAGTTGGGAGATTGATAGTAAGGCAGTTGGAAAGTCAAACTGGAGCACCAGGAGAGGGACTATTCGTTGAGTTTTAGAAACCTTTCGTATTCACAGTGTGTCCATTCTCTAGGTTTCCTGTACATGTTATAGCTGTAGTAATATTCCCTTCAACCTGGAGAGTTGGGACCCATGGAATGGGGGCCATGCATTATTGCTTGAAAGGGTCTGCATTTGCTCACCCAATCTCACCAATCCTCTCAGTCCCAAGTGTCCAGCCTTATGCCACATCCAGCTGTCATTGTAGATAGGGTCTTTCCAGGTTTCCTCAGACACCCTGAAGGAATTGTAAAGAATTTCCCTGTTTTTTGGTTTTGCTTTTGAAATTCCTTTTTATAGTGAGTTTGAGCTGATTCTCGCTGCCATGTTTATGCCACTCTAGACACACTTGATTCCCTTATGGAGTCATATCAATACATAGGTTTAAAGATTCTTACTAGTCAGATATATTCCTCTGCGGGAAATATGGGGTTTTGAGTCTCTTTCACTGAGGAAGGTGTAGGTCTTGTCTATTCCAAAGTTGGTTTTGGAAACGGTCCCTGTGCTTATATCAAACTCTGGTTTTATGCATCACCCCACCTCTCCTTCCCCTTTATGCAGGCATAAGAGTGTTTTCTAAATGTGAGACTCTGTTCTCTTTCCTAACTCAGTTCACGTGTAGCCATGTTTACAGGATCTTCATAAGTGATATCTTATGATAAGTTTCTTTTTCTGTGTGACTTATTTCACTTAGAATCATCGTACCTGAATCCACTCACTTTGCTGCTACTGGTCTTATGACATTGATTTCATGGCTGCGGGATATTCCATCGTACGTAAGTACCACAATGTTTTGAACCATTTTTATATTTCCTGGGATATTTAAGGTGTACCCAAGTTGAGGTTCTTGTAGTCAGTGCAGCCCTGAATTCGGAGGTGGGTCTTTCTTATTGATTTTCAGTTTTCCCAAGGTATATTCCCTAGACTGGAAGTGGCCTTGGCTCTGTAGCTCTGTTGTTTACTTGTTTTAGGGAACACAATGCACTCCTCCAGTGAGGCAGTTGGCAATTTACATCCCGCCCATCAGCATAGCAAGGCTCCCTGTTCTCCAGGGCCTGTCTTGCCTTTCTGGTTTGTACACATTTTGTGGATGTCCCTTTTGACCGGTGGGAAGTGATACTTCTTTGTAGTGCAGATTTGCATTGCCTGCTTGCTTGCTTGGCCAAAAAGGGCGTATGCGTTTTCTCCTGAATATATTCAGGAGAAAACGCATACACCCTTTTTGACCAAGTGCCTCATTGTCCAAGTTGTGCCCCTCTTCCTGTGCTTTACAGGCGATTCCAAGGTACCTCTTGAAATCTGTTTCCTGCTATTTTGCCTCGCTTTCAAGTCCGCCTCGTTGACTTCCCTCAACAGATTTTTGGACGATAGTTGTCCTTTATCACTCTGCCAGTTTGTGAATTGCTGTGCCCCTGAGCTCCATTTCTCAACTCGTTTTTTGTGAGCTGAACGCAAGTCCAAAATTTTGGATCATGTCCTATACTGGTTCCCGGTGGGTGGCTGAGACTTTGGTTAATTCTTCTTCCTTCCGGGAAATTAGAGTGACATGTGCCCGTCCAAATGCCTAACAGCTACTCTCTCATGGGTTCTCCCTCGTCCCTTCCATCCTCTGCCAAATTGGGAACCTGTGCAAACCAGGAGGTTAAAGGGCCTGTCTCTCCAAGTTGGGAGATTGATAGTAAGGCAGTTGGAAAGTCAAACTGGAGCACCAGGAGAGGGACTATTCGTTGAGTTTTAGAAACCTTTCGTATTCACAGTGTGTCCATTCTCTAGGTTTCCTGTACATGTTATAGCTGTAGTAATATTCCCTTCAACCTGGAGAGTTGGGACCCATGGAATGGGGGCCATGCATTATTGCTTGAAAGGGTCTGCATTTGCTCACCCGATCTCACCAATCCTCTCAGTCCCAAGTGTCCAGCCTTATGCCACATCCAGCTGTCATTGTAGATAGGGTCTTTCCAGGTTTCCTCAGACACCCTGAAGGAATTGTAAAGAATTTCCCTGTTTTTTGGTTTTGCTTTTGAAATTCCTTTTTATAGTGGGTTTGAGCTGATTCTCGCTGCCATGTTTATGCCACTCTAGACACACTTGTTCTCCTTATGGAGTCATATCAATACATAGATTTTAAGATTCTTACTAGTCATATATATTCCTCTGCGGGAAATATGGGGATTTGAGTCTCTTTCACTGAGGAAGGTGTAGGTCTTGTCTATTCCAAAGTTGGTTTTTGGAACGGTCCCTGTTCTTATATCAAACTCTGGTTTTATGCATCACCCCACCTCTCCATCCCCTTTAGGCAGGCATAAGAGTGTTTTCTAAATGTGAGACTCTGTTCTCTTTCCTAACTCAGTTCACGTGTAGCCATGTTTACAGGATCTTCATAAGTGATATCTTAAGATAAGTTTCTTTTTCTGTGTGACTTATTTCACTTAGAATCATCGTACCTGAATCCACTCACTTTGCTGCTACTGGTCTTATGACATTGATTTCATGGCTGAGGGATATTCCATCGTACGTAAGTACCACAATGTTTTGAACCATTTTTATATTTCCTGGGATATTTAAGGTGTACCCAAGTTGAGGTTCTTGTAGTCAGTGCAGCCCTAAATTTGGAGGTGGCTCTTTCTTATTGATTTTCAGTTTTCCCAAGGTATATTCCCTAGACAGGAAGTGGCCTTGGCTCTGTAGCTCTGTTGTTTACTTGTTTTAGGGAACACAATGCACTCCTCCAGTGAGGCAGTTGTCAATTTACATCCTGCCCATCAGCATAACAAGGCTCCATGTTCTCCAGGGCCTGTCTTGCCTTTCTGGTTTTTACACATTTTGTGGATGTCCCTTTTGACCGGTGGGAAGTGATACTTCTTTGTAGTGCAGATTTGCATTGCCCGCTTGCTTGCTTGGCCAAAAAGGGAGTATGCGTTTTCTCCTGAATATATTCAGGAGAAAACGCATACTCCCTTTTTGGCCAAGTGCATCATTGTCCAAGTTGTGCCCCTCTTCCTGTGCTTTACAGGCGATTCCAAGGTACCTCTTGAAATCTGTTTCGTGCTATTTTGCCTCACTTTCAAGTGCGCCTCGTTGACTTCCCTCAACAGATTTTTGGACGATAGTTGTCCTTTATCACTCTGCCAGTTTGTGAATTGCTGTGCCCCTGAGCTCCATTTCTCAACTCGTTTTTTGTGAGCTGAACGCAAGTCCAAAATTTTGGATCATGTCCTATACTGGTTCCCGGTGGGTGGCTGAGACTTTGGTTAATTCTTCTTCCTGCCGGGAAATTAGAGTGACATGTGCCCGTCCACATGCCTAACAGCTACTCTCTCATGGGTTCTCCCTCGTCCCTTCCATCCTCTGCCAAATTGGGAACCTGTGCAAACCAGGAGGTTAAGGGGCCTGTCTCTCCAAGTTGGGAGATTGATAGTAAGGCAGTTGGAAAGTCAAACTGGAGCACCAGGAGAGGGACTATTCGTTGAGTTTTAGAAACCTTTCGTATTCACAGTGTGTCCATTCTCTAGGTTTCCTGTACATGTTATAGCTGTAGTAATATTCCCTTGAACCTGGAGAGTTGGGACCCATGGAATGGGGGCCATGCATTATTGCTTGAAAGGGTCTGCATTTGCTCACGCAATCTCACCAATCCTCTCAGTCCCAAGTGTCCAGCCTTATGCCACATCCAGCTGTCATTGTAGATAGGGTCTTTCCAGGTTTCCTCAGACACCCTGAAGGAATTGTAAAGAATTTCCCTGTTTTTTGGTTTTGCTTTTGAAATTCCTTTTTATAGTGAGTTTGAGCTGATTCTCGCTGCCATGTTTATGCCACTCTAGACACACTTGTTTGCCTTATGGAGTCATATCAATACATAGGTTTTAAGATTCTTACTAGTCAGATATATTCCTCTGCGGGAAATATGGGGTTTTGAGTCTCTTTCACTGAGGAAGGTGTAGGTCTTGTCTATTCCAAAGTTGGTTTTTGGAACGGTCCCTGTGCTTATATCAAACTCTGGTTTTATGCATCACCCCACCTCTCCATCCCCTTTAGGCAGGCATAAGAGTGTTTTCTAAATGTGAGACTCTGTTCTCTTTCCTAACTCAGTTCACGTGTAGCCATGTTTACAGGATCTTCATAAGTGATATCTTATGATAAGTTTCTTTTTCTGTGTGACTTATTTCACTTAGAATCATCGTACCTGAATCCACTCACTTTGCTGCTACTGGTCTTATGACATTGATTTCATGGCTGAGGGATATTCCATCGTACGTAAGTACCACAATGTTTTGAACCATTTTTATATTTCCTGGGATATTTAAGGTGTACCCAAGTTGAGGTTCTTGTAGTCAGTGCAGCCCTAAATTTGGAGGTGGCTCTTTCTTATTGATTTTCAGTTTTCCCAAGGTATATTCCCTAGACAGGAAGTGGCCTTGGCTCTGTAGCTCTGTTGTTTACTTGTTTTAGGGAACACAATGCACTCCTCCAGTGAGGCAGTTGTCAATTTACATCCTGCCCATCAGCATAACAAGGCTCCATGTTCTCCAGGGCCTGTCTTGCCTTTCTGGTTTTTACACATTTTGTGGATGTCCCTTTTGACCGGTGGGAAGTGATACTTCTTTGTAGTGCAGATTTGCATTGCCCGCTTGCTTGCTTGGCCAAAAAGGGAGTATGCGTTTTCTCCTGAATATATTCAGGAGAAAACGCATACTCCCTTTTTGGCCAAGTGCATCATTGTCCAAGTTGTGCCCCTCTTCCTGTGCTTTACAGGCGATTCCAAGGTACCTCTTGAAATCTGTTTCGTGCTATTTTGCCTCACTTTCAAGTGCGCCTCGTTGACTTCCCTCAACAGATTTTTGGACGATAGTTGTCCTTTATCACTCTGCCAGTTTGTGAATTGCTGTGCCCCTGAGCTCCATTTCTCAACTCGTTTTTTGTGAGCTGAACGCAAGTCCAAAATTTTGGATCATGTCCTATACTGGTTCCCGGTGGGTGGCTGAGACTTTGGTTAATTCTTCTTCCTGCCGGGAAATTAGAGTGACATGTGCCCGTCCACATGCCTAACAGCTACTCTCTCATGGGTTCTCCCTCGTCCCTTCCATCCTCTGCCAAATTGGGAACCTGTGCAAACCAGGAGGTTAAGGGGCCTGTCTCTCCAAGTTGGGAGATTGATAGTAAGGCAGTTGGAAAGTCAAACTGGAGCACCAGGAGAGGGACTATTCGTTGAGTTTTAGAAACCTTTCGTATTCACAGTGTGTCCATTCTCTAGGTTTCCTGTACATGTTATAGCTGTAGTAATATTCCCTTGAACCTGGAGAGTTGGGACCCATGGAATGGGGGCCATGCATTATTGCTTGAAAGGGTCTGCATTTGCTCACGCAATCTCACCAATCCTCTCAGTCCCAAGTGTCCAGCCTTATGCCACATCCAGCTGTCATTGTAGATAGGGTCTTTCCAGGTTTCCTCAGACACCCTGAAGGAATTGTAAAGAATTTCCCTGTTTTTTGGTTTTGCTTTTGAAATTCCTTTTTATAGTGAGTTTGAGCTGATTCTCGCTGCCATGTTTATGCCACTCTAGACACACTTGTTTGCCTTATGGAGTCATATCAATACATAGGTTTTAAGATTCTTACTAGTCAGATATATTCCTCTGCGGGAAATATGGGGTTTTGAGTCTCTTTCACTGAGGAAGGTGTAGGTCTTGTCTATTCCAAAGTTGGTTTTTGGAACGGTCCCTGTGCTTATATCAAACTCTGGTTTTATGCATCACCCCACCTCTCCATCCCCTTTAGGCAGGCATAAGAGTGTTTTCTAAATGTGAGACTCTGTTCTCTTTCCTAACTCAGTTCACGTGTAGCCATGTTTACAGGATCTTCATAAGTGATATCTTATGATAAGTTTCTTTTTCTGTGTGACTTATTTCACTTAGAATCATCGTACCTGAATCCACTCACTTTGCTGCTCCTGGTCTTATGACATTGATTTCATGGCTGAGGGATATTCCATCGTACGTAAGTACCACAATGTTTTGAACCATTTTTATATTTCCTGGGATATTTAAGGTGTACCCAAGTTGAGGTTCTTGTAGTCAGTGCAGCCCTAAATTTGGAGGTGGCTCTTTCTTATTGATTTTCAGTTTTCCCAAGGTATATTCCCTAGACTGGAAGTGGCCTTGGCTCTGTAGCTCTGTTGTTTACTTGTTTTAGGGAACACAATGCACTCCTCGAGTGACGCAGTTGGCAATTTACATCCCGCCCATCAGCATAACAAGGCTCCCTGTTCTCCAGGGCCTGTCTTGCCTTTATGGTTTTTACACATTTTGTGGATGTCCCTTTTGACCGGTGGGAAGTGATACTTCTTTGTAGTGCAGATTTGCATTGCCTGCTTGCTTGCTTGGCCAAAAAGGGCGTATGCGTTTTCTCCTGAATATATTCAGGAGAAAACGCATACGCCCTTTTTGGCCAAGTGCATCATTGTCCATGTTGTGCCCCTCTTCCTGTGCTTTACAGGCGATTCCAAGGTACCTCTTGAAATCTGTTTCCTGCTACTTTGCCTCGCTTTCAAGTGCGCCTCGTTGACTTCCCTCAACAGATTTTTGGACGATAGTTGTCCTTTATCACTCTGCCAGTTTGTGAATTGCTGTGCCCCTGAGCTCCATTTCTCAACTCGTTTTTTGTGAGCTGAACGCAAGTCCAAAATTTTGGATCATGTCCTATACTGGTTCCCGGTGGGTGGCTGAGACTTTGGTTAATTCTTCTTCCTGCCGGGAAATTAGAGTGACATGTGCCCGTCCACATGCCTAACAGCTACTCTCTCATGGGTTCTCCCTCGTCCCTTCCATCCTCTGCCAAATTGGGAACCTGTGCAAACCAGGAGGTTAAGGGGCCTGTCTCTCCAAGTTGGGAGATTGATAGTAAGGCAGTTGGAAAGTCAAACTGGAGCACCAGGAGAGGGACTATTCGTTGAGTTTTAGAAACCTTTCGTATTCACAGTGTGTCCATTCTCTAGGTTTCCTGTACATGTTATAGCTGTAGTAATATTCCCTTGAACCTGGAGAGTTGGGACCCATGGAATGGGGGCCATGCATTATTGCTTGAAAGGGTCTGCATTTGCTCACGCAATCTCACCAATCCTCTCAGTCCCAAGTGTCCAGCCTTATGCCACATCCAGCTGTCATTGTAGATAGGGTCTTTCCAGGTTTCCTCAGACACCCTGAAGGAATTGTAAAGAATTTCCCTGTTTTTTGGTTTTGCTTTTGAAATTCCTTTTTATAGTGAGTTTGAGCTGATTCTCGCTGCCATGTTTATGCCACTCTAGACACACTTGTTTGCCTTATGGAGTCATATCAATACATAGGTTTTAAGATTCTTACTAGTCAGATATATTCCTCTGCGGGAAATATGGGGTTTTGAGTCTCTTTCACTGAGGAAGGTGTAGGTCTTGTCTATTCCAAAGTTGGTTTTTGGAACGGTCCCTGTGCTTATATCAAACTCTGGTTTTATGCATCACCCCACCTCTCCATCCCCTTTAGGCAGGCATAAGAGTGTTTTCTAAATGTGAGACTCTGTTCTCTTTCCTAACTCAGTTCACGTGTAGCCATGTTTACAGGATCTTCATAAGTGATATCTTATGATAAGTTTCTTTTTCTGTGTGACTTATTTCACTTAGAATCATCGTACCTGAATCCACTCACTTTGCTGCTACTGGTCTTATGACATTGATTTCATGGCTGAGGGATATTCCATCGTACGTAAGTACCACAATGTTTTGAACCATTTTTATATTTCCTGGGATATTTAAGGTGTACCCAAGTTGAGGTTCTTGTAGTCAGTGCAGCCCTAAATTTGGAGGTGGCTCTTTCTTATTGATTTTCAGTTTTCCCAAGGTATATTCCCTAGACAGGAAGTGGCCTTGGCTCTGTAGCTCTGTTGTTTACTTGTTTTAGGGAACACAATGCACTCCTCCAGTGAGGCAGTTGTCAATTTACATCCTGCCCATCAGCATAACAAGGCTCCATGTTCTCCAGGGCCTGTCTTGCCTTTCTGGTTTTTACACATTTTGTGGATGTCCCTTTTGACCGGTGGGAAGTGATACTTCTTTGTAGTGCAGATTTGCATTGCCCGCTTGCTTGCTTGGCCAAAAAGGGAGTATGCGTTTTCTCCTGAATATATTCAGGAGAAAACGCATACTCCCTTTTTGGCCAAGTGCATCATTGTCCAAGTTGTGCCCCTCTTCCTGTGCTTTACAGGCGATTCCAAGGTACCTCTTGAAATCTGTTTCGTGCTATTTTGCCTCACTTTCAAGTGCGCCTCGTTGACTTCCCTCAACAGATTTTTGGACGATAGTTGTCCTTTATCACTCTGCCAGTTTGTGAATTGCTGTGCCCCTGAGCTCCATTTCTCAACTCGTTTTTTGTGAGCTGAACGCAAGTCCAAAATTTTGGATCATGTCCTATACTGGTTCCCGGTGGGTGGCTGAGACTTTGGTTAATTCTTCTTCCTGCCGGGAAATTAGAGTGACATGTGCCCGTCCACATGCCTAACAGCTACTCTCTCATGGGTTCTCCCTCGTCCCTTCCATCCTCTGCCAAATTGGGAACCTGTGCAAACCAGGAGGTTAAGGGGCCTGTCTCTCCAAGTTGGGAGATTGATAGTAAGGCAGTTGGAAAGTCAAACTGGAGCACCAGGAGAGGGACTATTCGTTGAGTTTTAGAAACCTTTCGTATTCACAGTGTGTCCATTCTCTAGGTTTCCTGTACATGTTATAGCTGTAGTAATATTCCCTTGAACCTGGAGAGTTGGGACCCATGGAATGGGGGCCATGCATTATTGCTTGAAAGGGTCTGCATTTGCTCACGCAATCTCACCAATCCTCTCAGTCCCAAGTGTCCAGCCTTATGCCACATCCAGCTGTCATTGTAGATAGGGTCTTTCCAGGTTTCCTCAGACACCCTGAAGGAATTGTAAAGAATTTCCCTGTTTTTTGGTTTTGCTTTTGAAATTCCTTTTTATAGTGAGTTTGAGCTGATTCTCGCTGCCATGTTTATGCCACTCTAGACACACTTGTTTGCCTTATGGAGTCATATCAATACATAGGTTTTAAGATTCTTACTAGTCAGATATATTCCTCTGCGGGAAATATGGGGTTTTGAGTCTCTTTCACTGAGGAAGGTGTAGGTCTTGTCTATTCCAAAGTTGGTTTTTGGAACGGTCCCTGTGCTTATATCAAACTCTGGTTTTATGCATCACCCCACCTCTCCATCCCCTTTAGGCAGGCATAAGAGTGTTTTCTAAATGTGAGACTCTGTTCTCTTTCCTAACTCAGTTCACGTGTAGCCATGTTTACAGGATCTTCATAAGTGATATCTTATGATAAGTTTCTTTTTCTGTGTGACTTATTTCACTTAGAATCATCGTACCTGAATCCACTCACTTTGCTGCTCCTGGTCTTATGACATTGATTTCATGGCTGAGGGATATTCCATCGTACGTAAGTACCACAATGTTTTGAACCATTTTTATATTTCCTGGGATATTTAAGGTGTACCCAAGTTGAGGTTCTTGTAGTCAGTGCAGCCCTAAATTTGGAGGTGGCTCTTTCTTATTGATTTTCAGTTTTCCCAAGGTATATTCCCTAGACTGGAAGTGGCCTTGGCTCTGTAGCTCTGTTGTTTACTTGTTTTAGGGAACACAATGCACTCCTCGAGTGACGCAGTTGGCAATTTACATCCCGCCCATCAGCATAACAAGGCTCCCTGTTCTCCAGGGCCTGTCTTGCCTTTATGGTTTTTACACATTTTGTGGATGTCCCTTTTGACCGGTGGGAAGTGATACTTCTTTGTAGTGCAGATTTGCATTGCCTGCTTGCTTGCTTGGCCAAAAAGGGCGTATGCGTTTTCTCCTGAATATATTCAGGAGAAAACGCATACGCCCTTTTTGGCCAAGTGCATCATTGTCCATGTTGTGCCCCTCTTCCTGTGCTTTACAGGCGATTCCAAGGTACCTCTTGAAATCTGTTTCCTGCTACTTTGCCTCGCTTTCAAGTCCTCCTCGTTGACTTCCCTCAACAGATTTTTGGACGATAGTTGTCCTTTATCACTCTGCCAGTTTGTGAATTGCTGTGCCCCTGAGCTCCATTTCTCAACTCGTTTTTTGTGAGCTGAACGCAAGTCCAAAATTTTGGATCATGTCCTATACTGGTTCCCGGTGGGTGGCTGAGACTTTGGTTAATTCTTCTTCCTGCCGGGAAATTAGAGTGACATGTGCCCATCCAAATGCCTAACAGCTACTCTCTCATGGGTTCTCCCTCGTCCCTTCCATCCTCTGCCAAATTGGGAACCTGTGCAAACCAGGAGGTTAAAGGGCCTGTCTCTCCAAGTTGGGAGATTGATAGTAAGGCAGTTGGAAAGTCAAACTGGAGCACCAGGAGAGGGACTATTCGTTGAGTTTTAGAAACCTTTCGTATTCACAGTGTGTCCATTCTCTAGGTTTCCTGTACATGTTATAGATGTAGTAATATTCCCTTCAACCTGGAGAGTTGGGACCCATGGAATGGGGGCCATGCATTATTGCTTGAAAGGGTCTGCATTTGCTCACCCAATCTCACCAATCCTCTCAGTCCCAAGTGTCCAGCCTTATGCCACATCCAGCTGTCATTGTAGATAGGGTCTTTCCAGGTTTCCTCAGACACCCTGAAGGAATTGTAAAGAATTTCCCTGTTTTTTGGTTTTGCTTTTGAAATTCCTTTTTATAGTGGGTTTGAGCTGATTCTCGCTGCCATGTTTATGCCACTCTAGACACACTTGTTCTCTTTATGGAGTCATATCAATACATAGATTTTAAGATTCTTACTAGTCAGATATATTCCTCTGCGGGAAATATGGGGTTTTGAGTCTCTTTCACTGAGGAAGGTGTAGGTCTTGTCTATTCCAAAGTTGGTTTTTGGAACGGTCCCTGTGCTTATATCAAACTCTGGTTTTATGCATCACCCCACCTCTCCATCCCCTTTAGGCAGGCGTAAGAGTGTTTTCTAAATGTGAGACTCTGTTCTCTTTCCTAACTCAGTTCACGTGTAGCCATGTTTACAGGATCTTCATAAGTGATATCTTATGATAAGTTTCTTTTTCTGTGTGACTTATTTCACTTAGAATCATCGTACCTGAATCCACTCACTTTGCTGCTACTGGTCTTATGACATTGATTTCATGGCTGAGGGAATTTCCATCGTACGTAAGTACCACAATGTTTTGAACCATTTTTATATTTCATGGGATATTTAAGGTGTACCCAAGTTGAGGTTCTTGTAGTCAGTGCAGCCCTAAATTTGGAGGTGGCTCTTTCTTATTGATTTTCAGTTTTCCCAAGGTATATTCCCTAGACTGGAAGTGGCCTTGGCTCTGTAGCTCTGTTGTTTACTTGTTTTAGGGAACACAATGCACTCCTCCAGTGAGGCAGTTGTCAATTTACATCCTGCCCATCAGCATAACAAGGCTCCCTGTTCTCCAGGGCCTGTCTTGCCTTTCTGGTTTTTACACATTTTGTGGATGTCCCTTTTGACCGGTGGGAAGTGATACTTCTTTGTAGTGCAGATTTGCATTGCCCGCTTGCTTGCTTGGCCAAAAAGGGAGTATGCATTTTCTCCTGAATATATTCAGGAGAAAACGCATACTCCCTTTTTGGCCAAGTGCATCATTGTCCAAGTTGTGCCCCTCTTCCTGTGCTTTACAGGCGATTCCAAGGTACCTCTTGAAATCTGTTTCGTGCTATTTTGCCTCACTTTCAAGTGCGCCTCGTTGACTTCCCTCAACAGATTTTTGGACGATAGTTGTCCTTTATCACTCTGCCAGTTTGTGAATTGCTGTGCCCCTGAGCTCCATTTCTCAACTCGTTTTTTGTGAGCTGAACGCCAGTCCAAAATTTTGGATCATGTCCTATACTGGTTCCCGGTGGGTGGCTGAGACTTTGGTTAATTCTTCTTCCTGCCGGGAAATTAGAGTGACATGTGCCCGTCCAAATGCCTAACAGCAACTCTCTCATGGGTTCTCCCTCGTCCCTTCCATCCTCTGCGAAATTGGGAACCTGTGCAAACCAGGAGGTTAAAGGGCCTGTCTCTCCAAGTTGGGAGATTGATAGTAAGGCAGTTGGAAAGTCAAACTGGAGCACCAGGAGAGGGACTATTCGTTGAGTTTTAGAAACCTTTCGTATTCACAGTGTGTCCATTCTCTAGGTTTCCTGTACATGTTATAGCTGTAGTAATATTCCCTTGAACCTGGAGAGTTGGGACCCATGGAATGGGGGCCATGCATTATTGCTTGAAAGGGTCTGCATTTGCTCACGCAATCTCACCAATCCTCTCAGTCCCAAGTGTCCAGCCTTATGCCACATCCAGCTGTCATTGTAGATAGGGTCTTTCCAGGTTTCCTCAGACACCCTGAAGGAATTGTAAAGAATTTCCCTGTTTTTTGGTTTTGCTTTTGAAATTCCTTTTTATAGTGAGTTTGAGCTGATTCTCGCTGCCATGTTTATGCCACTCTAGACACACTTGTTTGCCTTATGGAGTCATATCAATACATAGGTTTTAAGATTCTTACTAGTCAGATATATTCCTCTGCGGGAAATATGGGGTTTTGAGTCTCTTTCACTGAGGAAGGTGTAGGTCTTGTCTATTCCAAAGTTGGTTTTTGGAACGGTCCCTGTGCTTATATCAAACTCTGGTTTTATGCATCACCCCACCTCTCCATCCCCTTTAGGCAGGCATAAGAGTGTTTTCTAAATGTGAGACTCTGTTCTCTTTCCTAACTCAGTTCACGTGTAGCCATGTTTACAGGATCTTCATAAGTGATATCTTATGATAAGTTTCTTTTTCTGTGTGACTTATTTCACTTAGAATCATCGTACCTGAATCCACTCACTTTGCTGCTCCTGGTCTTATGACATTGATTTCATGGCTGAGGGATATTCCATCGTACGTAAGTACCACAATGTTTTGAACCATTTTTATATTTCCTGGGATATTTAAGGTGTACCCAAGTTGAGGTTCTTGTAGTCAGTGCAGCCCTAAATTTGGAGGTGGCTCTTTCTTATTGATTTTCAGTTTTCCCAAGGTATATTCCCTAGACTGGAAGTGGCCTTGGCTCTGTAGCTCTGTTGTTTACTTGTTTTAGGGAACACAATGCACTCCTCGAGTGACGCAGTTGGCAATTTACATCCCGCCCATCAGCATAACAAGGCTCCCTGTTCTCCAGGGCCTGTCTTGCCTTTATGGTTTTTACACATTTTGTGGATGTCCCTTTTGACCGGTGGGAAGTGATACTTCTTTGTAGTGCAGATTTGCATTGCCTGCTTGCTTGCTTGGCCAAAAAGGGCGTATGCGTTTTCTCCTGAATATATTCAGGAGAAAACGCATACGCCCTTTTTGGCCAAGTGCATCATTGTCCAAGTTGTGCCCCTCTTCCTGTGCTTTACAGGCGATTCCAAGGTACCTCTTGAAATCTGTTTCCTGCTATTTTGCCTCGCTTTCAAGTCCGCCTCGTTGACTTCCCTCAACAGATTTTTGGACGATAGTTGTCCTTTATCACTCTGCCAGTTTGTGAATTGCTGTGCCCCTGAGCTCCATTTCTCAACTCGTTTTTTGTGAGCTGAACGCAAGTCCAAAATTTTGGATCATGTCCTATACTGGTTCGCGGTGGGTGGCTGAGACTTTGGTTAATTCTTCTTCCTGCCGGGAAATTAGAGTGACATGTGCCCATCCAAATGCCTAACAGCTACTCTCTCATGGGTTCTCCCTCGTCCCTTCCATCCTCTGCCAAATTGGGAACCTGTGCAAACCAGGAGGTTAAAGGGCCTGTCTCTCCAAGTTGGGAGATTGATAGTAAGGCAGTTGGAAAGTCAAACTGGAGCACCAGGAGAGGGACTATTCGTTGAGTTTTAGAAACCTTTCGTATTCACAGTGTGTCCATTCTCTAGGTTTCCTGTACATGTTATAGATGTAGTAATATTCCCTTCAACCTGGAGAGTTGGGACCCATGGAATGGGGGCCATGCATTATTGCTTGAAAGGGTCTGCATTTGCTCACCCAATCTCACCAATCCTCTCAGTCCCAAGTGTCCAGCCTTATGCCACATCCAGCTGTCATTGTAGATAGGGTCTTTCCAGGTTTCCTCAGACACCCTGAAGGAATTGTAAAGAATTTCCCTGTTTTTTGGTTTTGCTTTTGAAATTCCTTTTTATAGTGGGTTTGAGCTGATTCTCGCTGCCATGTTTATGCCACTCTAGACACACTTGTTCTCTTTATGGAGTCATATCAATACATAGATTTTAAGATTCTTACTAGTCAGATATATTCCTCTGCGGGAAATATGGGGTTTTGAGTCTCTTTCACTGAGGAAGGTGTAGGTCTTGTCTATTCCAAAGTTGGTTTTTGGAACGGTCCCTGTGCTTATATCAAACTCTGGTTTTATGCATCACCCCACCTCTCCATCCCCTTTAGGCAGGCATAAGAGTGTTTTCTAAATGTGAGACTCTGTTCTCTTTCCTAACTCAGTTCACGTGTAGCCATGTTTACAGGATCTTCATAAGTGATATCTTATGATAAGTTTCTTTTTCTGTGTGACTTATTTCACTTAGAATCATCGTACCTGAATCCACTCACTTTGCTGCTACTGGTCTTATGACATTGATTTCATGGCTGAGGGAATTTCCATCGTACGTAAGTACCACAATGTTTTGAACCATTTTTATATTTCATGGGATATTTAAGGTGTACCCAAGTTGAGGTTCTTGTAGTCAGTGCAGCCCTAAATTTGGAGGTGGCTCTTTCTTATTGATTTTCAGTTTTCCCAAGGTATATTCCCTAGACAGGAAGTGGCCTTGGCTCTGTAGCTCTGTTGTTTACTTGTTTTAGGGAACACAATGCACTCCTCCAGTGAGGCAGTTGTCAATTTACATCCCGCCCATCAGCATAACAAGGCTCCCTGTTCTCCAGGGCCTGTCTTGCCTTTCTGGTTTTTACACATTTTGTGGATGTCCCTTTTGACCGGTGGGAAGTGATACTTCTTTGTAGTGCAGATTTGCATTGCCCGCTTGCTTGCTTGGCCAAAAAGGGCGTATGCGTTTTCTCCTGAATATATTCAGGAGAAAACGCATACGCCCTTTTTGGCCAAGTGCATCATTGTCCAAGTTGTGCCCCTCTTCCTGTGCTTTACAGGCGATTCCAAGGTACCTCTTGAAATCTGTTTCCTGCTATTTTGCCTCACTTTCAAGTCCGCCTCGTTGACTTCCCTCAACAGATTTTTGGACGATAGTTGTCCTTTATCACTCTGCCAGTTTGTGAATTGCTGTGCCCCTGAGCTCCATTTCTCAACTCGTTTTTTGTGAGCTGAACGCAAGTCCAAAATTTTGGATCATGTCCTATACTGGTTCCCGGTGGGTGGCTGAGACTTTGGTTAATTCTTCTTCCTGCCGGGAAATTAGAGTGACATGTGCCCATCCAAATGCCTAACAGCTACTCTCTCATGGGTTCTCCCTCGTCCCTTCTATCCTCTGCCAAATTGGGAACCTGTGCAAACCAGGAGGTTAAAGGGCCTGTCTCTCCAAGTTGGGAGATTGATAGTAAGGCAGTTGGAAAGTCAAACTGGAGCACCAGGAGAGGGACTATTCGTTGAGTTTTAGAAACCTTTCGTATTCACAGTGTGTCCATTCTCTAGGTTTCCTGTACATGTTATAGACGTAGTAATATTCCCTTCAACCTGGAGACTTGGGACCCATGGAATGGGGGCCATGCATTATTGCTTGAAAGGGTCTGCATTTGCTCACGCAATCTCACCAATCCTCTCAGTCCCAAGTGTCCAGCCTTTTGCCACATCCAGCTGTCATTGTAGATAGGGTCTTTCCAGGTTTCCTCAGACACCCTGAAGGAATTGTAAAGAATTTCCCTGTTTTTTGGTTTTGCTTTTGAAATTCCTTTTTATAGTGAGTTTGAGCTGATTCTCGCTGCCATGTTTATGCCACTCTAGACACACTTGTTTGCCTTATGGAGTCATATCAATACATAGGTTTTAAGATTCTTACTAGTCAGATATATTCCTCTGCGGGAAATATGGGGTTTTGAGTCTCTTTCACTGAGGAAGGTGTAGGTCTTGTCTATTCCAAAGTTGGTTTTTGGAACGGTCCCTGTGCTTATATCAAACTCTGGTTTTATGCATCACCCCACCTCTCCATCCCCTTTAGGCAGGCACAAGAGTGTTTTCTAAATGTGAGACTCTGTTCTCTTTCCTAACTCAGTTCACGTGTAGCCATGTTTACAGGATCTTCATAAGTGATATCTTATGATAAGTTTCTTTTTCTGTGTGACTTATTTCACTTAGAATCATCGTACCTGAATCCACTCACTTTGCTGCTACTGGTCTTATGACATTGATTTCATGGCTGAGGGATATTCCATCGTACGTAAGTACCACAATGTTTTGAACCATTTTTATATTTCCTGGGATATTTAAGGTGTACCCAAGTTGAGGTTCTTGTAGTCAGTGCAGCCCTAAATTTGGAGGTGGCTCTTTCTTATTGATTTTCAGTTTTCCCAAGGTATATTCCCTAGACTGGAAGTGGCCTTGGCTCTGTAGCTCTGTTGTTTACTTGTTTTAGGGAACACAATGCACTCCTCGAGTGACGCAGTTGGCAAATTACATCCCGCCCATCAGCATAACAAGGCTCCCTGTTCTCCAGGGCCTGTCTTGCCTTTATGGTTTTTACACATTTTGTGGATGTCCCTTTTGACCGGTGGGAAGTGATACTTCTTTGTAGTGCAGATTTGCATTGCCTGCTTGCTTGCTTGGCCAAAAAGGGCGTATGCGTTTTCTCCTGAATATATTCAGGAGAAAACGCATACGCCCTTTTTGGCCAAGTGCATCATTGTCCAAGTTGTGCCCCTCTTCCTGTGCTTTACAGGCGATTCCAAGGTACCTCTTGAAATCTGTTTCCTGCTATTTTGCCTCGCTTTCAAGTCCGCCTCGTTGACTTCCCTCAACAGATTTTTGGACGATAGTTGTCCTTTATCACTCTGCCAGTTTGTGAATTGCTGTGCCCCTGAGCTCCATTTCTCAACTCGTTTTTTGTGAGCTGAACGCAAGTCCAAAATTTTGGATCATGTCCTATACTGGTTCCTGATGGGTGGCTGAGACTTTGGTTAATTCTTCTTCCTGCCGGGAAATTAGAGTGACATGTGCCCGTCCAAATGCCTAACAGCTACTCTCTCATGGGTTCTCCCTCGTCCCTTCCATCCTCTGCCAAATTGGGAACCTGTGCAAACCAGGAGGTTAAAGGGCCTGTCTCTCCAAGTTGGGAGATTGATAGTAAGGCAGTTGGAAAGTCAAACTGGAGCACCAGGAGAGGGACTATTCGTTGAGTTTTAGAAACCTTTCGTATTCACAGTGTGTACATTCTCTAGGTTTCCTGTACATGTTATAGCTGTAGTAATATTCGCTTGAACCTGGAGAGTTGGGACTCATGGAATGGGGGCCATGCATTATTGCTTGAAAGGGTCCGCATTTGCTCACCCAATCTCACCAATCCTCTCAGTCCCAAGTGTCCAGCCTTATGCCACATCCAGCTGTCATTGTAGATAGGGTCTTTCCAGGTTTCCTCAGACACCCTGAAGGAATTGTAAAGAATTTCCCTGTTTTTTGGTTTTGCTTTTGAAATTCCTTTTTATAATGAGTTTGAGCTGATTCTCGCTGCCATGTTTATGCCACTCTAGACACACTTGTTTGCCTTATGGAGTCATATCAATACATAGGTTTTAAGATTCTTACTAGTCAGATATATTCCTCTGCGGGAAATATGGGGTTTTGAGTCTCTTTCACTGAGGAAGGTGTAGGTCTTGTCTATTCCAAAGTTGGTTTTTGGAACGGTCCCTGTGCTTATATCAAACTCTGGTTTTATGCATCACCCCACCTCTCCATCCCCTTTAGGCAGGCACAAGAGTGTTTTCTAAATGTGAGACTCTGTTCTCTTTCCTAACTCAGTTCACGTGTAGCCATGTTTACAGGATCTTCATAAGTGATATCTTATGATAAGTTTCTTTTTCTGTGTGACTTATTTCACTTAGAATCATCGTACCTGAATCCACTCACTTTGCTGCTACTGGTCTTATGACATTGATTTCATGGCTGAGGGATATTCCATCGTACGTAAGTACCACAATGTTTTGAACCATTTTTATATTTCCTGGGATATTTAAGGTGTACCCAAGTTGAGGTTCTTGTAGTCAGTGCAGCCCTAAATTTGGAGGTGGCTCTTTCTTATTGATTTTCAGTTTTCCCAAGGTATATTCCCTAGACTGGAAGTGGCCTTGGCTCTGTAGCTCTGTTGTTTACTTGTTTTAGGGAACACAATGCACTCCTCGAGTGACGCAGTTGGCAAATTACATCCCGCCCATCAGCATAACAAGGCTCCCTGTTCTCCAGGGCCTGTCTTGCCTTTATGGTTTTTACACATTTTGTGGATGTCCCTTTTGACCGGTGGGAAGTGATACTTCTTTGTAGTGCAGATTTGCATTGCCTGCTTGCTTGCTTGGCCAAAAAGGGCGTATGCGTTTTCTCCTGAATATATTCAGGAGAAAACGCATACGCCCTTTTTGGCCAAGTGCATCATTGTCCAAGTTGTGCCCCTCTTCCTGTGCTTTACAGGCGATTCCAAGGTACCTCTTGAAATCTGTTTCCTGCTATTTTGCCTCGCTTTCAAGTCCGCCTCGTTGACTTCCCTCAACAGATTTTTGGACGATAGTTGTCCTTTATCACTCTGCCAGTTTGTGAATTGCTGTGCCCCTGAGCTCCATTTCTCAACTCGTTTTTTGTGAGCTGAACGCAAGTCCAAAATTTTGGATCATGTCCTATACTGGTTCCTGATGGGTGGCTGAGACTTTGGTTAATTCTTCTTCCTGCCGGGAAATTAGAGTGACATGTGCCCGTCCAAATGCCTAACAGATACTCTCTCATGGGTTCTCCCTCGTCCCTTCCATCCTCTGCCAAATTGGGAACCTGTGCAAACCAGGAGGTTAAAGGGCCTGTCTCTCCAAGTTGGGAGATTGATAGTAAGGCAGTTGGAAAGTCAAACTGGAGCACCAGGAGAGGGACTATTCGTTGAGTTTTAGAAACCTTTCGTATTCACAGTGTGTACATTCTCTAGGTTTCCTGTACATGTTATAGCTGTAGTAATATTCCCTTGAACCTGGAGAGTTGGGACTCATGGAATGGGGGCCATGCATTATTGCTTGAAAGGGTCTGCATTTGCTCACCCAATCTCACCAATCCTCTCAGTCCCAAGTGTCCAGCCTTATGCCACATCCAGCTCTCATTGTAGATAGGGTCTTTCCAGGTTTCCTCAGACACCCTGAAGTAATTGTAAAGAATTTCCCTGTTTTTTGGTTTTGCTTTTGAAATTCCTTTTTATAATGAGTTTGAGCTGATTCTCGCTGCCATGTTTATGCCACTCTAGACACACTTGTTTGCCTTATGGAGTCATATCAATACATAGGTTTTAAGATTCTTACTAGTCAGATATATTCCTCTGCGGGAAATATGGGGTTTTGAGTCTCTTTCACTGAGGAAGGTGTAGGTCTTGTCTATTCCAAAGTTGGTTTTTGGAACGGTCCCTGTGCTTATATCAAACTCTGGTTTTATGCATCACCCCACCTCTCCATCCCCTTAATGCATGCATAAGAGTGTTTTCTAAATGTGAGACTCTGTTCTCTTTCCTAACTCAGTTCACGTGTAGCCATGTTTACAGGATCTTCATAAGTGATATCTTATGATAAGTTTCTTTTTCTGTGTGACTTATTTCACTTAGAATCATCGTACCTGAATCCACTCACTTTGCTGCTACTGGTCTTATGACATTGATTTCATGGCTGAGGAATATTCCATCGTACGTAAGTACCACAATGTTTTGAACCATTTTTATATTTCCTGGGATATTTAAGGTGTACCCAAGTTGAGGTTCTTGTAGTCAGTGCAGCCCTAAATTTGGAGGTGGCTCTTTCTTATTGATTTTCAGTTTTCCCAAGGTATATTCCCTAGACTGGAAGTGGCCTTGGCTCTGTAGCTCTGTTGTTTACTTGTTTTAGGGAACACAATGCACTCCTCGAGTGACGCAGTTGGCAAATTACATCCCGCCCATCAGCATAACAAGGCTCCCTGTTCTCCAGGGCCTGTCTTGCCTTTATGGTTTTTACACATTTTGTGGATGTCCCTTTTGACCGGTGGGAAGTGATACTTCTTTGTAGTGCAGATTTGCATTGCCCGCTTGCTTGCTTGGCCAAAAAGGGCGTATGCGTTTTCTCCTGAATATATTCAGGAGAATACGCATACGCCCTTTTTGGCCAAGTGCATCATTGTCCAAGTTGTGCCCCTCTTCCTGTGCTTTACAGGCGATTCCAAGGTACCTCTTGAAATCTGTTTCCTGCTATTTTGCCTCGCTTTCAAGTCCGCCTCGTTGACTTCCCTCAACAGATTTTTGGACGATAGTTGTCCTTTATCACTCTGCCAGTTTGTGAATTGCTGTGCCCCTGAGCTCCATTTCTCAACTCGTTTTTTGTGAGCTGAACGCAAGTCCAAAATTTTGGATCATGTCCTATACTGGTTCCTGGTGGGTGGCTGAGACTTTGGTTAATTCTTCTTCCTGCCGGGAAATTAGAGTGACATATGCCCGTCCAAATGCCTAACAGCTACTCTCTCATGGGTTCTCCCTCGTCCCTTCCATCCTCTGCCAAATTGGGAACCTGTGCAAACCAGGAGGTTAAAGGGCCTGTCTCTCCAAGTTGGGAGATTGATAGTAAGGCAGTTGGAAAGTCAAACTGGAGCACCAGGAGAGGGACTATTCGTTGAGTTTTAGAAACCTTTCGTATTCACAGTGTGTACATTCTCTAGGTTTCCTGTACATGTTATAGCTGTAGTAATATTCCCTTGAAACTGGAGAGTTGGGACTCATGGAATGGGGGCCATGCATTATTGCTTGAAAGGGTCTGCATTTGCTCACCCAATCTCACCAATCCTCTCAGTCCCAAGTGTCCAGCCTTATGCCACATCCAGCTGTCATTGTAGATAGGGTCTTTCCAGGTTTCCTCAGACACCCTGAAGGAATTGTAAAGAATTTCCCTGTTTTTTGGTTTTGCTTTTGAAATTCCTTTTTATAGTGAGTTTGAGCTGATTCTCGCTGCCATGTTTATGCCACTCTAGACACACTTGATTCCCTTATGGAGTCATATCAATACATAGGTTTTAAGATTCTTACTAGTCAGATATATTCTTCTGCGGGAAATATGGGGTTTTGAGTCTCTTTCACTGAGGAAGGTGTAGGTCTTGTCTATTCCAAAGTTGGTTTTTTGAACGCTCCCTGTGCTTATATCAAACTCTGGTTTTATGCATCACCCAACCTCTCCTTCCCCTTTATGCAGGCATAAGAGTGTTTTCTAAATGTGAGACTCTGTTCTCTTTCCTAACTCAGTTCACGTGTAGCCATGTTTACAGGATCTTCATAAGTGATATCTTATGATAAGTTTCTTTTTCTGTGTGACTTATTTCACTTAGAATCATCGTACCTGAATCCACTCACTTTGCTGCTACTGGTCTTATGCCATTGATGTCATGGCTGAGGAATATTCCATCGTACGTAAGTACCACAATGTTTTGAACCATTTTTATATTTCCTGGGATATTTAAGGTGTACCCAAGTTGAGGTTCTTGTAGTCAGTGCAGCCCTAAATTTGGAGGTGGCTCTTTCTTATTGATTTTCAGTTTTCCCAAGGTATATTCCCTAGACTGGAAGTGGCCTTGGCTCTGTAGTTCTGTTGTTTACTTGTTTTAGGGAACACAATGCACTCCTCCAGTGAGGCAGTTGGCAATTTACATCCCGCCCATCAGCATAACAAGGCTCCCTGTTCTCCAGGGCCTGTCTTGCCTTTCTGGTTTTTACACATTTTGTGGATGTCCCTTTTGACCGGTGGGAAGTGATACTTCTTTGTAGTGCAGATTTGCATTGCCTGCTTGATTGCTTGGCCAAAAAGGGCGTATGCGTTTTCTCCTGAATATATTCAGGAGAAAACGCATACGCCCATTTTGGCCAAGTGCATCATTGTCCAAGTTGTGCCCCTCTTCCTGTGCTTTACAGGCGATTCCAAGGTACCTCTTGAAATCTGTTTCCTGCTATTTTGCCTCGCTTTCAAGTCCCCCTCGTTGACTTCCCTCAACAGATTTTTGGACGATAGTTGTCCTTTATCATTCTGCCAGTTTGTGAATAGCTGTGCCCCTGAGCTCCATTTCTCAACTCGTTTTTTGTGAGCTGAACGCCAGTCCAAAATTTTGGATCATGTCCTATACTGGTTCCCGGTGGGTGGCTGAGACTTTGGTTAATTCTTCTTCCTGCCGGGAAATTAGAGGGACATGTGCCTGTCCAAATGCCTAACAGCTACTCTCTCATGGGTTCTCCCTCGTCCCTTCCATCCTCTGCCAAATTTGGAACCTGTGCAAACCAGGAGGTTAAAGGGCCTGTCTCTCCAAGTTGGGAGATTGATAGTAAGGCAGTTGGAAAGTCAAACTGGAGCACCAGGAGAGGGAATATTCGTTGAGTTTTAGAAACCTTTCGTATTCACAGTGTGTACATTCTCTAGGTTTCCTGTACATGTTATAGCTGTTGTAATATTCCCTTCAACCTGGAGAGTTGGGACCTATGGAATGGGGGCCATGCATTATTGCTTGAAAGGGTCTGCATTTGCTCACCCAATCTCACCAATCCTCTCAGTCCCAAGTGTCCAGCCTTATGCCACATCCAGCTGTCATTGTAGATAGGGTCTTTCCACGTTTCCTCACACACCCTGAAAGAACTGTAAAGAATTTCCCTGTTTTTTGGTTTTGCTTTTGAAATTCCTTTTTATAGTGGGTTTGAGCTGATTCTCGCTGCCATGTTTATGCCACTCTAGACACACTTGTTCTCCTTATGGTGTCATATCAATACATAGGTTTTTAGATTCTTACTAGTCAAATATATTCCTCTGTGGGAAATATGGGGTTTTGAGTCTCTTTCACTGAGGAAGGTGTAGGTCTTGTCTATTCCAAAGTTGGTTTTTGGAACGGTCCCTGTGCTTATATCAAACTCTGGTTTTATGCATCACCCCACCTCTCCATCCCCTTTAGGCAGGCATAAGAGTGTTTTCTAAATGTGAGACTCTGTTCTCTTTCCTAACTCAGTTCACGTGTAGCCATGTTTACAGGATCTTCATAAGTGATATCTTATGATAAGTTTCTTTTTCTGTGTGACTTATTTCACTTAGAATCATCGTACCTGAATCCACTCACTTTGCTGCTACTGGTCTTATGACATTGATTTCATGGCTGAGGGAATTTCCATCGTACGTAAGTACCACAATGTTTTGAACCATTTTTATATTTCATGGGATATTTAAGGTGTACCCAAGTTGAGGTTCTTGTAGTCAGTGCAGCCCTAAATTTGGAGGTGGCTCTTTCTTATTGATTTTCAGTTTTCCCAAGGTATATTCCCTAGACAGGAA
Organism: Mesoplodon densirostris; assembly: GCF_025265405.1. Classification (NCBI taxonomy): domain Eukaryota; kingdom Metazoa; phylum Chordata; class Mammalia; order Artiodactyla; family Ziphiidae; genus Mesoplodon; species Mesoplodon densirostris. Next base: position 5,041,164 of record NW_026778195.1, on the reverse strand, counting down.
GTGGCCTTGTCTCTGTAGCTCTGTTGTTTACTTGTTTTAGGGAACACAATGCACTCCTCCAGTGAGGCAGTTGTCAATTTACATCCTGCCCATCAGCATAACAAGGCTCCCTGTTCTCCAGGGCCTGTCTTGCCTTTCTGGTTTTTACACATTTTGTGGATGTCCCTTTTGACCGGTGGGAAGTGATACTTCTTTGTAGTGCAGATTTGCATTGCCCGCTTGCTTGCTTGGCCAAAAAGGGCGTATGCGTTTTCTCCTGAATATATTCAGGAGAAAACGCATACGCCCTTTTTGGCCAAGTGCATCATTGTCCAAGTTGTGCCCCTCTTCCTGTGCTTTACAGGCGATTCCAAGGTACCTCTTGAAATCTGTTTCCTGCTATTTTGCCTCACTTTCAAGTCCGCCTCGTTGACTTCCCTCAACAGATTTTTGGACGATAGTTGTCCTTTATCACTCTGCCAGTTTGTGAATTGCTGTGCCCCTGAGCTCCATTTCTCAACTCGTTTTTTGTGAGCTGAACGCCAGTCCAAAATTTTGGATCATGTCCTATACTGGTTCCCGGTGGGTGGCTGAGACTTTGGTTAATTCTTCTTCCTGCCGGGAAATTAGAGTGACATGTGCCCGTCCAAATGCCTAACAGCAACTCTCTCATGGGTTCTCCCTCGTCCCTTCCATCCTCTGCGAAATTGGGAACCTGTGCAAACCAGGAGGTTAAAGGGCCTGTCTCTCCAAGTTGGGAGATTGATAGTAAGGCAGTTGGAAAGTCAAACTGGACCACCAGGAGAGGGACTATTCGTTGAGTTTTAGAAACCTTTCGTATTCACAGTGTGTCCATTCTCTAGGTTTCCTGTACATGTTATAGCTGTAGTAATATTCCCTTGAACCTGGAGAGTTGGTACCCATGGAATGGGGGCCATGCATTATTGCTTGAAAGGGTCTGCATTTGCTCACGCAATCTCACCAATCCTCTCAGTCCCAAGTATCCAGCCTTATGCCACATCCAGCTGTCATTGTAGATAGGGTCTTTCCAGGTTTCCTCAGACACCCTGAAGGAATTGTAAAGAATTTCCCTGTTTTTTGGTTTTGCTTTTGAAATTCCTTTTTATAGTGAGTTTGAGCTGATTCTCGCTGCCATGTTTATGCCACTCTAGACACACTTGTTTGCCTTATGGAGTCATATCAATACATAGGTTTTAAGATTCTTACTAGTCAGATATATTCCTCTGCGGGAAATATGGGGTTTTGAGTCTCTTTCACTGAGGAAGGTGTAGGTCTTGTCTATTCCAAAGTTGGTTTTTGGAACGGTCCCTGTGCTTATATCAAACTCTGGTTTTATGCATCACCCCACCTCTCCATCCCCTTTAGGCAGGCACAAGAGTGTTTTCTAAATGTGAGACTCTGTTCTCTTTCCTAACTCAGTTCATGTGTAGCCATGTTTACAGGATCTTCATAAGTGATATCTTATGATAAGTTTCTTTTTCTGTGTGACTTATTTCACTTAGAATCATCGTACCTGAATCCACTCACTTTGCTGCTACTGGTCTTATGACATTGATTTCATGGCTGAGGGATATTCCATCGTACGTAAGTACCACAATGTTTTGAACCATTTTTATATTTCCTGGGATATTTAAGGTGTACCCAAGTTGAGGTTCTTGTAGTCAGTGCAGCCCTAAATTTGGAGGTGGCTCTTTCTTATTGATTTTCAGTTTTCCCAAGGTATATTCCCTAGACTGGAAGTGGCCTTGGCTCTGTAGCTCTGTTGTTTACTTGTTTTAGGGAACACAATGCACTCCTCGAGTGACGCAGTTGGCAAATTACATCCCGCCCATCAGCATAACAAGGCTCCCTGTTCTCCAGGGCCTGTCTTGCCTTTATGGTTTTTACACATTTTGTGGATGTCCCTTTTGACCGGTGGGAAGTGATACTTCTTTGTAGTGCAGATTTGCATTGCCCGCTTGCTTGCTTGGCCAAAAAGGGCGTATGCGTTTTCTCCTGAATATATTCAGGAGAAAACGCATACGCCCTTTTTGGCCAAGTGCATCATTGTCCAAGTTGTGCCCCTCTTCCTGTGCTTTACAGGCGATTCCAAGGTACCTCTTGAAATCTGTTTCCTGCTATTTTGCCTCGCTTTCAAGTCCGCCTCGTTGACTTCCCTCAACAGATTTTTGGACGATAGTTGTCCTTTATCACTCTGCCAGTTTGTGAATTGCTGTGCCCCTGAGCTCCATTTCTCAACTCGTTTTTTGTGAGCTGAACGCAAGTCCAAAATTTTGGATCATGTCCTATACTGGTTCCTGGTGGGTGGCTGAGACTTTGGTTAATTCTTCTTCCTGCCGGGAAATTAGAGTGACATGTGCCCGTCCAAATGCCTAACAGCTACTCTCTCATGGGTTCTCCCTCGTCCCTTCCATCCTCTGCCAAATTGGGAACCTGTGCAAACCAGGAGGTTAAAGGGCCTGTCTCTCCAAGTTGGGAGATTGATAGTAAGGCAGTTGGAAAGTCAAACTGGAGCACCAGGAGAGGGACTATTCGTTGAGTTTTAGAAACCTTTCGTATTCACAGTGTGTCCATTCTCTAGGTTTCCTGTACATGTTATAGCTGTAGTAATATTCGCTTGAACCTGGAGAGTTGGGACTCATGGAATGGGGGCCATGCATTATTGCTTGAAAGGGTCTGCATTTGCTCACCCAATCTCACCAATCCTCTCAATCCCAAGTGTCCAGCCTTATGCCACATCCAGCTGTCATTGTAGATAGGGTCTTTCCAGGTTTCCTCAGACACCCTGAAGGAATTGTAAAGAATTTCCATGTTTTTTGGTTTTGCTTTTGAAATTCCTTTTTATAGTGAGTTTGAGCTGATTCTCGCTGCCATGTTTATGCCACTCTAGACACAATTGATTCCCTTATGGAGTCATATCAATACATAGGTTTTAAGATTCTTACTAGTCAGATATATTCTTCTGCGGGAAATATGGGGTTTTGAGTCTCTTTCACTGAGGAAGGTGTAGGTCTTGTCTATTCCAAAGTTGGTTTTTCGAACGCTCCCTGTTCTTATATCAAACTCTGGTTTTATGCATCACCCAACCTCTCCTTCCCCTTTATGCAGGCATAAGAGTGTTTTCTAAATGTAAGACTCTGTTCTCTTTCCTAACTCAGTTCACGTGTAGCCATGTTTACAGGATCTTCATAAGTGATATCTTATGATAAGTTTCTTTTTCTGTGTGACTTATTTCACTTAGAATCATCGTACCTGAATCCACTCACTTTGCTGCTACTGGTCTTATGCCATTGATGTCATGGCTGAGGAATATTCCATCGTACATAAGTACCACAATGTTTTGAACCATTTTTATATTTCCTGGGATATTTAAGGTGTACCCAAGTTGAGGTTGTTGTAGTCAGTGCAGCCCTAAATTTGGAGGTGGCTCTTTCTTATTGATTTTCAGTTTTCCCAAGGTATATTCCCTAGACTGGAAGTGGCCTTGGCTCTGTAGTTCTGTTGTTTACTTGTTTTAGGGAACACAATGCACTCCTCCAGTGAGGCAGTTGGCAATTTACATCCCGCCCATCAGCATAACAAGGCTCCCTGTTCTCCAGGGCCTGTCTTGCCTTTCTGGTTTTTACACATTTTGTGGATGTCCCTTTTGACCGGTGGGAAGTGATACTTCTTTGTAGTGCAGATTTGCATTGCCCGCTTGCTTGCTTGGCCAAAAAGGGCGTATGCGTTTTCTCCTGAATATATTCAGGAGAAAACGCATACGCCCTTTTTGGCCAAGTGCATCATTGTCCAAGTTGTGCCCCTCTTCCTGTGCTTTACAGGCGATTCCAAGGTACCTCTTGAAATCTGTTTCCTGCTATTTTGCCTCGCTTTCAAGTCCGCCTCGTTGACTTCCCTCAACAGATTTTTGGACGATAGTTATCCTTTATCACTCTGCCAGTTTGTGAATTGCTGTGCCCCTGAGCTCCATTTCTCGACTCGTTTTTTGTGAGCTGAACGCCAGTCCAAAATTTTGGATCATGTCCTATACTGGTTCCCAGTGGGTGGCTGAGAATTTGGTTAATTCTTCTTCCTGCCGGGAAATTAGAGTGACATGTGCCCGTCCAAATGCCTAACAGCTACTCTCTCATGGGTTCTCCCTCGTCCCTTCCATCCTCTGCCAAATTGGGAACCTGTGCAAACCAGGAGGTTAAAGGGCCTGTCTCTCCAAGTTGGGAGATTGATAGTAAGGCAGTTGGAAAGTCAAACTGGAGCACCAGGAGAGGGACTATTCGTTGAGTTTTAGAAACCTTTCGTATTCACAGTGTGTCCATTCTCTAGGTTTCCTGTACATGTTATAGCTGTAGTAATATTCCCTTGAACCTGGAGAGTTGGGACCCATGGAATGGGGGCCATGCATTATTGCTTGAAAGGGTCTGCATTTGCTCACGCAATCTTACCAATCCTCTCAGTCCCAAGTGTCCAGCCTTATGCCACATCCAGCTGTCATTGTAGATAGGGTCTTTCCAGGTTTCCTCAGACACCCTGAAGGAATTGTAAAGAATTTCCCTGTTTTATGGTTTTGCTTTTGAAATTCCTTTTTATAGTGAGTTTGAGCTGATTCTCGCTGCCATGTTTATGCCACTCTAGACACACTTGTTTGCCTTATGGAGTCATATCAATACATAGGTTTTAAGATTCTTACTAGTCAGATATATTCCTCTGCGGGAAATATGGGGTTTTGAGTCTCTTTCACTGAGGAAGGTGTAGGTCTTGTCTATTCCAAAGTTGGTTTTTCGAACGCTCCCTGTGCTTATATCAAACTCTGGTTTTATGCATCACCCCACCTCTCCATCCCCTTAATGCATGCATAAGAGTGTTTTCTAAATGTGAGACTCTGTTCTCTTTCCTAACTCAGTTCACGTGTAGCCATGTTTACAGGATCTTCATAAGTGATATCTTATGATAAGTTTCTTTTTCTGTGTGACTTATTTCACTTAGAATCATCGTACCTGAATCCACTCACTTTGCTGCTACTGGTCTTATGACATTGATTTCATGGCTGAGGGATATTCCATCGTACGTAAGTACCACAATGTTTTGAACCATTTTTATATTTCCTGGGATATTTAAGGTGTACCCAAGTTGAGGTTCTTGTAGTCAGTGCAGCCCTAAATTTGGAGGTGGCTCTTTCTTATTGATTTTCAGTTTTCCCAAGGTATATTCCCTAGACTGGAAGTGGCCTTGGCTCTGTAGCTCTGTTGTTTACTTGTTTTAGGGAACACAATGCACTCCTCGAGTGACGCAGTTGGCAAATTACATCCCGCCCATCAGCATAACAAGGCTCCCTGTTCTCCAGGGCCTGTCTTGCCTTTCTGGTTTTTACACATTTTGTGGATGTCCCTTTTGACCGGTGGGAAGTGATACTTCTTTGTAGTGCAGATTTGCATTGCCTGCTTGCTTGCTTGGCCAAAAAGGGCGTATGCGTTTTCTCCTGAATATATTCAGGAGAAAACACATACGCCCTTTTTGGCCAAGTGCATCATTGTCCAAGTTGTGCCCCTCTTCCTGTGCTTTACAGGCGATTCCAAGGTACCTCTTGAAATCTGTTTCCTGCTATTTTGCCTCGCTTTCAAGTCCGCCTCGTTGACTTCCCTCAACAGATTTTTGGACGATAGTTGTCCTTTATCACTCTGCCAGTTTGTGAATTGCTGTGCCCCTGAGCTCCATTCCTCAACTCGTTTTTTGTGAGCTGAACGCAAGTCCAAAATTTTGGATCATGTCCTATACTGGTTCCCGGTGGTTGGCTGAGACTTTGGTTAATTCTTCTTCCTGCCGGGAAATTAGAGTGACATGTGCCCGTCCAAATGCCTAACAGCTACTCTCTCATGGGTTCTCCCTCGTCCCTTCCATCCTCTGCCAAATTGGGAACCTGTGCAAACCAGGAGGTTAAAGGGCCTGTCTCTCCAATTTGGGAGATTGATAGTAAGGCAGTTGGAAAGTCAAACTGGAGCACCAGGAGAGGGACTATTCGTTGAGTTTTAGAAACCTTTCGTATTCACAGTGTGTACATTCTCTAGGTTTCCTGTACATGTTATAGCTGTAGTAATATTCCCTTGAACCTGGAGAGTTGGGACCCATGGAATGGGGGCCATGCATTATTGCTTGAAAGGGTCTGCATTTGCTCACCCAATCTCACCAATCCTCTCAGTGCCAAGTGTCCAGCCTTATGCCACATCCAGCTGTCATTGTAGATAGGGTCTTTCCAGGTTTCCTCACACACCCTGAAAGAAGTGTAAAGAATTTCCCTGTTTTTTGGTTTTGCTTTTTAAATTCCTTTTTATAGTGGGTTTGAGCTGATTCTCGCTGCCATGTTTATGCCACTCTAGACACACTTGATTCCCTTATGGAGACATATCAATACATCGGTTTTTAGATTCTTACTAGTCAGATATATTCCTCTGTGGGAAATATGGGGTTTTGAGTCTCTTTCACTGAGGAAGGTGTAGGTCTTGTCTATTCCAAAGTTGGTTTTGGAAACGGTCCCTGTGCTTATATCAAACTCTGGTTTTATGCATCACCCAACCTCTCCTTCCCCTTTATGCAGGCATAAGAGTGTTTTCTAAATGTGAGACTCTGTTCTCTTTCCTAACTCAGTTCACGTGTAGCCATGTTTACAGGATCTTCATAAGTGATATCTTATGATAAGTTTCTTTTTCTGTGTGACTTATTTCACTTAGAATCATCGTACATGAATCCACTCACTTTGCTGCTACTGGTCTTATGACATTGATTTCATGGCTGAGGGATATTCCATCATACGTAAGTACCACAATGTTTTGAACCATTTTTATATTTCCTGGGATATTTAAGGTGTACCCAAGTTGAGGTTCTTGTAGTCAGTGCAGCCCTAAATTTGGAGGTGGCTCTTTCTTATTGATTTTCAGTTTTCCCAAGGTATATTCCCTAGACTGGAAGTGGCCTTGGCTCTGTAGCTCTGTTGTTTACTTGTTTTAGGGAACACAATGCACTCCTCGAGTGACGCAGTTGGCAAATTACATCCCGCCCATCAGCATAACAAGGCTCCCTGTTCTCCAGGGCCTGTCTTGCCTTTCTGGTTTTTACACATTTTGTGGATGTCCCTTTTGACCGGTGGGAAGTGATACTTCTTTGTAGTGCAGATTTGCATTGCCTGCTTGCTTGCTTGGCCAAAAAGGGCGTATGCGTTTTCTCCTGAATATATTCAGGAGAAAACACATACGCCCTTTTTGGCCAAGTGCATCATTGTCCAAGTTGTGCCCCTCTTCCTGTGCTTTACAGGCGATTCCAAGGTACCTCTTGAAATCTGTTTCCTGCTATTTTGCCTCGCTTTCAAGTCCGCCTCGTTGACTTCCCTCAACAGATTTTTGGACGATAGTTGTCCTTTATCACTCTGCCAGTTTGTGAATTGCTGTGCCCCTGAGCTCCATTTCTCAACTCGTTTTTTGTGAGCTGAACGCAAGTCCAAAATTTTGGATCATGTCCTATACTGGTTCCCGGTGGTTGGCTGAGACTTTGGTTAATTCTTCTTCCTGCCGGGAAATTAGAGTGACATGTGCCCGTCCAAATGCCTAACAGCTACTCTCTCATGGGTTCTCCCTCGTCCCTTCCATCCTCTGCCAAATTGGGAACCTGTGCAAACCAGGAGGTTAAAGGGCCTGTCTCTCCAAGTTGGGAGATTGATAGTAAGGCAGTTGGAAAGTCAAACTGGAGCACCAGGAGAGGGACTATTCGTTGAGTTTTAGAAACCTTTCGTATTCACAGTGTGTACATTCTCTAGGTTTCCTGTACATGTTATAGCTGTAGTAATATTCCCTTCAACCTGGAGAGTTGGGACCCATGGAATGGGGGCCATGCATTATTGCTTGAAAGGGTCTGCATTTGCTCACCCAATCTCACCAATCCTCTCAGTGCCAAGTGTCCAGCCTTATGCCACATCCAGGTGTCATTGTAGATAGGGTCTTTCCAGGTTTCCTCACACACCCTGAAAGAAGTGTAAAGAATTTCCCTGTTTTTTGGTTTTGCTTTTTAAATTCCTTTTTATAGTGGGTTTGAGCTGATTCTCGCTGCCATGTTTATGCCACTCTAGACACACTTGATTCCCTTATGGAGACATATCAATACATCGGTTTTTAGATTCTTACTAGTCAGATATATTCCTCTGTGGGAAATATGGGGTTTTGAGTCTCTTTCACTGAGGAAGGTGTAGGTCTTGTCTATTCCAAAGTTGGTTTTGGAAACGGTCCCTGTGCTTATATCAAACTCTGGTTTTATGCATCACCCAACCTCTCCATCCCCTTTATGCAGGCATAAGAGTGTTTTCTAAATGTGAGACTCTGTTCTCTTTCCTAACTCAGTTCACGTGTAGCCATGTTTACAGGATCTTCATAAGTGATATCTTATGATAAGTTTCTTTTTCTGTGTGACTTATTTCACTTAGAATCATCGTACATGAATCCACTCACTTTGCTGCTACTGGTCTTATGACATTGATTTCATGGCTGAGGGATATTCCATCATACGTAAGTACCACAATGTTTTGAACCATTTTTATATTTCCTGGGATATTTAAGGTGTACCCAAGTTGAGGTTCTTGTAGTCAGTGCAGCCCTAAATTTGGAGGTGGCTCTTTCTTATTGATTTTCAGTTTTCCCAAGGTATATTCCCTAGACTGGAAGTGGCCTTGGCTCTGTAGCTCTGTTGTTTACTTGTTTTAGGGAACACAATGCACTCCTCCAGTGAGGCAGTTGGCAATTTACATCCCGCCCATCAGCATAACAAGGCTCCCTGTTCTCCAGGGCCTGTCTTGCCTTTCTGGTTTTTACACATTTTGTGGATGTCCCTTTTGACCGGTGGGAAGTGATACTTCTTTGTAGTGCAGATTTGCATTGCCTGCTTGCTTGCTTGGCCAAAAAGGGCGTATGCGTTTTCTCCTGAATATATTCAGGAGAAAACGCATACGCCCTTTTTGGCCAAGTGCATCATTGTCCAAGTTGTGCCCCTTTTCCTGTGCTTTACAGGCGATTCCAAGGTACCTCTTGAAATCTGTTTCCTGCTATTTTGCCTCGCTTTCAAGTCCGCCTCGTTGACTTCCCTCAACAGATTTTTGGACGATAGTTGTCCTTTATCATTCTGCCAGTTTGTGAATAGCTGTGCCCCTGAGCTCCATTTCTCAACTCGTTTTTTGTGAGCTGAACGCCACTCCAAAATTTTGGATCATGTCCTATACTGGTTCCCGGTGGGTGGCTGAGACTTTGGTATATCTTCTTCCAGCCGGGAAATTAGAGTGACATGTGCCCGTCCAAATGCCTAACAGCTACTCTCTCATGGGTTCTCCCTCGTCCCTTCCATCCTCTGCCAAATTGGGAACCTGTGCAAACCAGGAGGTTAAAGGGCCTGTCTCTCCAAGTTGGGAGATTGATAGTAAGGCAGTTGGAAAGTCAAACTGGAGCACCAGGAGAGGGAATATTCGTTTAGTTTTAGAAACCTTTCGTATTCACAGTGTGTACATTCTCTAGGTTTCCTGTACATGTTATAGCTGTTGTAATATTCCCTTCAACCTGGAGAGTTGGGACCTATGGAATGGGGGCCATTCATTATTGCTTGAAAGGGTCTGCATTTGCTCACCCAATCTCACCAATCCTCTCAGTCCCAAGTGTCCAGCCTTATGCCACATCCAGCTGTCATTGTAGATAGGGTCTTTCCAGGTTTCCTCACACACCCTGAAAGAAGTGTAAAGAATTTCCCTGTTTTTTGGTTTTGCTTTTTAAATTCCTTTTTATAGTGGGTTTGAGCTGATTCTCGCTGCCATGTTTATGCCACTCTAGACACACTTGATTCCCTTATGGAGACATATCAATACATAGGTTTTTAGATTCTTACTAGTCAGATATATTCCTCTGTGGGAAATATGGGGTTTTGAGTCTCTTTCACTGAGGAAGGTGTAGGTCTTGTCTATTCCAAAGTTGGTTTTGGAAACGGTCCCTGTGCTTATATCAAACTCTGGTTTTATGCATCACCCAACCTCTCCTTCCCCTTTATGCAGGCATAAGAGTGTTTTCTAAATGTGAGACTCTGTTCTCTTTCCTAACTCAGTTCACGTGTAGCCATGTTTGCAGGATCTTCATAAGTGATATCTTATGATAAGTTTCTTTTTCTGTGTGACTTATTTCACTTAGAATCATCGTACATGAATCCACTCACTTTGCTGCTACTGGTCTTATGACATTGATTTCATGGCTGAGGGATATTCCATCATACGTAAGTACCACAATGTTTTGAACCATTTTTATATTTCCTGGGATATTTAAGGTGTACCCAAGTTGAGGTTCTTGTAGTCAGTGCAGCCCTAAATTTGGAGGTGGCTCTTTCTTATTGATTTTCATTTTTCCCAAGGTATATTCCCTAGACTGGAAGTGGCCTTGGCTCTGTAGCTCTGTTGTTTACTTGTTTTAGGGAACACAATGCACTCCTCCAGTGAGGCAGTTGGCAATTTACATCCCGCCCATCAGCATAACAAGGCTCCCTGTTCTCCAGGGCCTGTCTTGCCTTTCTGGTTTTTACATATTTTGTGGATGTCCCTTTTGACCGGTGGGAAGTGATACTTCTTTGTAGTGCAGATTTGCATTGCCTGCTTGCTTGCTTGGCCAAAAAGGGCGTATGCGTTTTCTCCTGAATATATTCAGGAGAAAACGCATACGCCCTTTTTGGCCAAGTGCATCATTGTCCAAGTTGTGCCCCTCTTCCTGTGCTTAACAGGCGATTCCAAGGTACCTCTTGAAATCTGTTTCCTGCTATTTTGCCTCGCTTTCAAGTCCGCCTCGTTGACTTCCCTCAACAGATTTTCGGACGATAGTTGTCCTTTATCACTCTGCCAGTTTGTGAATTGCTGTGCCCCTGAGCTCCATTTCTCAACTCGTTTTTTGGGAGCTGAACGCAAGTCCAAAATTTTGGATCATGTCCTATACTGGTTCCCGGTGGGTGGCTGAGACTTTGGTTAATTCTTCTTCCTTCCGGGAAATTAGAGTGACATGTGCCCGTCCAAATGCCTAACAGCTACTCTCTCATGGGTTCTCCCTCGTCCCTCCCATCCTCTGCCAAATTGGGAACCTGTGCAAACCAAGAGGTTAAAGGGCCTGTCTCTCCAAGTTGGGAGATTGATAGTAAGGCAGTTGGAAAGTCAAACTGGAGCACCAGGAGAGGGACTATTCGTTGAGTTTTAGAAACCTTTCGTATTCACAGTGTGTCCATTCTCTAGGTTTCCTGTACATGTTATAGCTGTAGTAATATTCCCTTGAACCTGGAGAGTTGGGACCCATGGAATGGGGCCATGCATTATTGCTTGAAAGGGTCTGCATTTGCTCACCCAATCTCACCAATCCTCTCAGTCCCAAGTGTCCAGCCTTATGCCACATCCAGCTGTCATTGTAGATAGGGTCTTTCCAGGTTTCCTCAGACACCCTGAAGGAATTGTAAAGAATTTCCCTGTTTTTTGGTTTTGCTTTTGAAATTCCTTTTTATAGTGGGTTTGAGCTGATTCTCGCTGCCATGTTTATGCCACTCTAGACACACTTGTTCTCCTTATGGAGTCATATCAATACATAGATTTTAAGATTCTTACTAGTCAGATATATTCCTCTGCGGGAAATATGGGGTTTTGAGTCTCTTTCACTGAGGAAGGTGTAGGTCTTGTCTATTCCAAAGTTGGTTTTTGGAACGGTCCCTGTGCTTATATCAAACTCTGGTTTTATGCATCACCCCACCTCTCCATCCCCTTTAGGCAGGCATAAGAGTGTTTTCTAAATGTGAGACTCTGTTCTCTTTCCTAACTAAGTTCACGTGTAGCCATGTTTACAGGATCTTCATAAGTGATATCTTATGATAAGTTTCTTTTTCTGTGTGACTTATTTCACTTAGAATCATCGTACCTGAATCCACTCACTTTGCTGCTACTGGTCTTATGACATTGATTTCATGGCAGAGGAATATTCCATCGTACGTAAGTACCACAATGTTTTGAACCATTTTTATATTTCCTGGGATATTTAAGGTGTACCCAAGTTGAGGTTCTTGTAGTCAGTGCAGCCCTAAATTTGGAGGTGGCTCTTTCTTATTGATTTTCAGTTTTCCCAAGGTATATTCCCTAGACTGGAAGTGGCCTTGGCTCTGTAGCTCTGTTGTTTACTTGTTTTAGGGAACACAATGCACTCCTCCAGTGAGGCAGTTGGCAATTTACATACCGCCCTTCAGCATAAAAAGGCTCCCTGTTCTCCAGGGCCTGTCTTGCCTTTATGGTTTTTACACATTTTGTGGATGTCCCTTTTGACCGGTGGGAAGTGATACTTCTTTGTAGTGCAGATTTGCATTGCCCGCTTGCTTGCTTGGCCAAAAAGGGCGTATGCGTTTTCTCCTGAATATATTCAGGAGAAAACGCATACGCCCTTTTTGGCCAAGTGCATCATTGTCCAAGTTGTGCCCCTCTTCCTGTGCTTTACAGGCGATTCCAAGGTACCTCTTGAAATCTGTTTCCTGCTATTTTGCCTCACATTCAAGTCCGCCTCGATGACTTCCCTCAACAGATTTTTGGACGATAGTTGTCCTTTATCACTCTGCCAGTTTGTGAATTGCTGTGCCCCTGAGCTCCATTTCTCAACTCGTTTTTTGTGAGCTGAACGCCAGTCCAAAATTTTGGATCATGTCCTATACTGGTTCCCGGTGGGTGGCTGAGACTTTGGTTAATTCTTCTTCCTGCCGGGAAATTAGAGTGACATGTGCCCGTCCAAATGCCTAACAGCTACTCTCTCATGGGTTCTCCCTCGTCCCTTCCATCCTCTGCCAAATTGGGAACCTGTGCAAACCAGGAGGTTAAAGGGCCTGTCTCTCCAAGTTGGGAGATTGATAGTAAGGCAGTTGGAAAGTCAAACTGGAGCACCAGGAGAGGGACTATTCGTTGAGTTTTAGAAACCTTTCGTATTCACAGTGTGTCCATTCTCTAGGTTTCCTGTACATGTTATAGCTGTAGTAATATTCCCTTCAACCTGGAGACTTGGGACCCATGGAATGGGGGCCATGCATTATTGCTTGAAAGGGTCTGCATTTGCTCACCCAATCTCACCAATCCTCTCAGTCCCAAGTGTCCAGCCTTATGCCACATCCAGCTGTCATTGTAGATAGGGTCTTTCCAGGTTTCCTCAGACACCCTGAAGGAATTGTAAAGAATTTCCCTGTTTTTTGGTTTTGCTTTTGAAATTCCTTTTTATAGTGAGTTTGAGCTGATTCTCGCTGCCATGTTTATGCCACTCTAGACACACTTGTTTGCCTTATGGAGTCATATCAATACATAGGTTTTAAGATTCTTACTAGTCAGATATATTCCTCTGTGGGAAATATGGGGTTTTGAGTCTCTTTCACTGAGGCAGGTGTAGGTCTTGTCTATTCCAAAGTTGGTTTTTGGAACGGTCCCTGTGCTTATAACAAACTCTGGTTTTATGCATCACCTCACCTCTCCATCCCCTTAATGCAGGCATAAGTGTGTTTTCTAAATGTGAGACTCTGTTCTCTTTCCTAACTCAGTTCACGTGTAGCCATGTTTACAGGATCTTCATAAGTGATATCTTATGATAAGTTTCTTTTTCTGTGTGACTTATTTCACTTAGAATCATCGTACCTGAATCCACTCACTTTGCTGCTACTGGTCTTATGACATTGATTTCATGGCTGAGGAATATTCCATCGTACGTAAGTACCACAATGTTTTGAACCATTTTTATATTTCCTGGGATATTTAAGGTGTACCCAAGTTGAGGTTCTTGTAGTCAGTGCAGCCCTAAATTTGGAGGTGGCTCTTTCTTATTGATTTTCAGTTTTCCCAAGGTATATTCCCTAGACTGGAAGTGGCTTTGGCTCTGTAGCTCTGTTGTTTACTTGTTTTAGGGAACACAATGCACTCCTCCAGTGAGGCAGTTGGCAATTTACATCCCGCCCATCAGCATAACAAGGCTCCCTGTTCTCCAGGGCCTGTCTTGCCTTTCTGGTTTTTACACATTTTGTGGATGTCCCTTTTGACCGGTGGGAAGTGATACTTCTTTGTAGTGCAGATTTGCATTGCCTGCTTGCTTGCTTGGCCAAAAAGGGCGTATGCGTTTTCTCCTGAATATATTCAGGAGAAAACGCATACGCCCTTTTTGGCCAAGTGCATCATTGTCCAAGTTGTGCCCCTCTTCCTGTGCTTTACAGGCGATTCCAAGGTACCTCTTGAAATCTGTTTCCTGCTATTTTGCCTCGCTTTCAAGTCCGCCTCGTTGACTTCCCTCAACAGATTTTTGGACGATAGTTGTCCTTTATCACTCTGCCAGTTTGTGAATTGCTGTGCCCCTGAGCTCCATTTCTCAACTCGTTTTTTGGGAGCTGAACGCCAGTCCAAAATTTTGGATCATGTCCTATACTGGTTCCCGGTGGGTGGCTGAGACTTTGGTTAATTCTTCTTCCTGCCGGGAAATTAGAGTGTCATGTGCCCGTCCAAATGCCTAACAGCTACTCTCTCAGGATTTCTCCCTCGTCCCATCCATCCTCTGCCAAATTGGGAACCTGTGCAAACCAGGAGGTTAAAGGGCCTGTCTCTCCAAGTTGGGAGATTGATAGTAAGGCAGTTGGAAAGTCAAACTGGAGCACCAGGAGAGGGACTATTCGTTGAGTTTTAGAAACCTTTCGTATTCACAGTGTGTCCATTCTCTAGGTTTCCTGTACATGTTATAGCTGTAGTAATATTCCCTTCAACCTGGAGAGTTGGGACCCATGGAATGGGGGCCATGCATTATTGCTTGAAAGGGTCTGCATTTGCTCACCCAATCTCACCAATCCTCTCAGTCCCAAGTGTCCAGCCTTATGCCACATCCAGCTGTCATTGTAGATAGGGTCTTTCCAGGTTTCCTCAGACACCCTGAAGGAATTGTAAAGAATGTCCCTGTTTTTTGGTTTTGCTTTTGAAATTCCTTTTTAGAGTGGGTTTGAGCTGATTCTCGCTGCCATGTTTATGCCACTCTAGACACACTTGTTCTCCTTATGGAGTCATATCAATACATAGATTTTAAGATTCTTACTAGTCAGATATATTCCTCTGCGGGAAATATGGGGTTTTGAGTCTCTTTCACTGAGGAAGGTGTAGGTCTTGTCTATTCCAAAGTTGGTTTTTGGAACGGTCCCTGTGCTTATATCAAACTCTGGTTTTATGCATCACCCCACCTCTTCATCCCCTTTAGTCAGGCATAAGAGTGTTTTCTAAATGTGAGACTCTGTTCTCTTTCCTAACTCAGTTCACGTGTAGCCATGTTTACAGGATCTTCATAAGTGATATCTTATGATAAGTTTCTTTTTCTATGTGACTTATTTCACTTAGAATCATCGTACCTGAATCCACTCACTTTGCTGCTACCGGTCTTATGACATTGATTTCATGGCTGAGGGATATTCCATCGTACGTAAGTACCACAATGTTTTGAACCATTTTTATATTTCCTGGGATATTTAAGGTGTACCCACGTTGAGGTTCTTGTAGTCTGTGCAGCCCTAAATTTGGAGGTGGCTCTTTCTTACTGATTTTCAGTTTTCCCAAGGTATATTCCCTAGACAGGAAGTGGCCTTTGCTCTGTAGCTCTGTTGTTTACTTGTTTTAGGGAACACAATGCACTCCTCCAGTGAGGCAGTTGGCAATTTACATCCCGCCCATCAGCATAACAAGGCTCCCTGTTCTCCAGGGCCTGTCTTGCCTTTCTGGTTTTTACACATTTTGTGGATGTCCCTTTTGACCGGTGGGAAGTGATACTTCTTTGTAGTGCAGATTTGCATTGCCCGCTTGCTTGCTTGGCCAAAAAGGACGTATGCGTTTTCTCCTGAGTATATTCAGGAGAAAACACATACGCCCTTTTTGGCCAAGTGCATCATTGTCCAAGTTGTGCCCCTCTTCCTGTGCTTTACAGGCGATTCCAAGGTACCTCTTGAAATCTGTTTCCTGCTATTTTGCCTCACATTCAAGTCCGTCTCGATGACTTCCCTCAACAGATTTTTGGACGATAGTTGTCCTTTATCACTCTGCCAGTTTGTGAATTGCTGTGCCCCTGAGCTCCATTTCTCAACTCGTTTTTTGGGAGCTGAACGCAAGTCCAAAATTTTGGATCATGTCCTATACTGGTTCCCGGTGGGTGGCTGAGACTTTGGTTAATTCTTCTTCCTTCCGGGAAATTAGAGTGACATGTGCCCGTCCAAATGCCTAACAGCTACTCTCTCATGGGTTCTCCCTCGTCCCTCCCATCCTCTGCCAAATTGGGAACCTGTGCAAACCAAGAGGTTAAAGGGCCTGTCTCTCCAAGTTGGGAGATTGATAGTAAGGCAGTTGGAAAGTCAAACTGGAGCACCAGGAGAGGGACTATTCGTTGAGTTTTAGAAACCTTTCGTATTCACAGTGTGTCCATTCTCTAGGTTTCCTGTACATGTTATAGCTGTAGTAATATTCCCTTGAACCTGGAGAGTTGGGACCCATGGAATGGGGCCATGCATTATTGCTTGAAAGGGTCTGCATTTGCTCACCCAATCTCACCAATCCTCTCAGTCCCAAGTGTCCAGCCTTATGCCACATCCAGCTGTCATTGTAGATAGGGTCTTTCCAGGTTTCCTCAGACACCCTGAAGGAATTGTAAAGAATTTCCCTGTTTTTTGGTTTTGCTTTTGAAATTCCTTTTTATAGTGGGTTTGAGCTGATTCTCGCTGCCATGTTTATGCCACTCTAGACACACTTGTTCTCCTTATGGAGTCATATCAATACATAGATTTTAAGATTCTTACTAGTCAGATATATTCCTCTGCGGGAAATATGGGGTTTTGAGTCTCTTTCACTGAGGAAGGTGTAGGTCTTGTCTATTCCAATGTTGGTTTTTGGAACGGTCCCTGTGCTTTTATCAAACTCTGGTTTTATGCATCACCCCACCTCTCCATCCCCTTTAGGCAGGCATAAGAGTGTTTTCTAAATGTGAGACTCTGTTCTCTTTCCTAACTAAGTTCACGTGTAGCCATGTTTACAGGATCTTCATAAGTGATATCTTATGATAAGTTTCTTTTTCTGTGTGACTTATTTCACTTAGAATCATCGTACCTGAATCCACTCACTTTGCTGCTACTGGTCTTATGACATTGATTTCATGGCAGAGGAATATTCCATCGTACGTAAGTACCACAATGTTTTGAACCATTTTTATATTTCCTGGGATATTTAAGGTGTACCCAAGTTGAGGTTCTTGTAGTCAGTGCAGCCCTAAATTTGGAGGTGGCTCTTTCTTATTGATTTTCAGTTTTCCCAAGGTATATTCCCTAGACTGGAAGTGGCCTTGGCTCTGTAGCTCTGTTGTTTACTTGTTTTAGGGAACACAATGCACTCCTCCAGTGAGGCAGTTGGCAATTTACATACCGCCCTTCAGCATAAAAAGGCTCCCTGTTCTCCAGGGCCTGTCTTGCCTTTCTGGTTTTTACACATTTTGTGGATGTCCCTTTTGACCGGTGGGAAGTGATACTTCTTTGTAGTGCAGATTTGCATTGCCCGCTTGCTTGCTTGGCCAAAAAGGGCGTATGCGTTTTCTCCTGAATATATTCAGGAGAAAACGCATACGCCCTTTTTGGCCAAGTGCATCATTGTCCAAGTTGTGCCCCTCTTCCTGTGCTTTACAGGCGATTCCAAGGTACCTCTTGAAATCTGTTTCCTGCTATTCTGCCTCACTTTCAAGTCCACCTCGTTGACTTCCCTCAACAGATTTTTGGACGATAGTTGTCCTTTATCACTCTGCCAGTTTGTGAATTGCTGTGCCCCTGAGCTCCATTTCTCAACTCGTTTTTTGTGAGCTGAACGCCAGTCCAAAATTTTGGATCATGTCCTATACTGGTTCCCGGTGGGTGGCTGAGACTTTGGTTAATTCTTCTTCCTGCCGGGAAATTAGAGTGACATGTGCCCGTCCAAATGCCTAACAGCTACTCTCTCATGGGTTCTCCCTCGTCCCTTCCATCCTCTGCCAAATTGGGAACCTGTGCAAACCAGGAGGTTAAAGGGCCTGTCTCTCCAAGTTGGGAGATTGATAGTAAGGCAGTTGGAAAGTCAAACTGGAGCACCAGGAGAGGGACTATTCGTTGAGTTTTAGAAACCTTTCGTATTCACAGTGTGTACATTCTCTAGGTTTCCTGTACATGTTATAGCTGTAGTAATATTCCCTTGAACCTGGAGAGTTGGGACCCATGGAATGGGGGCCATGCATTATTGCTTGAAAGGGTCTGCATTTGCTCACCCAATCTCACCAATCCTCTCAGTCCCAAGTGTCCAGCCTTATGCCACATCCAGCTGTCATTGTAGATAGGGTCTTTCCAGGTTTCCTCAGACACCCTGAAGGAATTGTAAAGAATTTCCCTGTTTTTTGGTTTTGCTTTTGAAATTCCTTTTTATAGTGAGTTTGAGCTGATTCTCGCTGCCATGTTTATGCCACTCTAGACACACTTGTTTGCCTTATGGAGTCATATCAATACATAGGTTTTAAGATTCTTACTAGTCAGATATATTCCTCTGCGGGAAATATGGGGTTTTGAGTCTCTTTCACTGAGGCAGGTGTAGGTCTTGTCTATTCCAAAGTTGGTTTTTGGAACGGTCCCTGTGCTTATATCAAACTCTGGTTTTATGCATCACCCCACCTCTCCATCCCCTTAATGCAGGCATAAGAGTGTTTTCTAAATGTGAGACTCTGTTCTCTTTCCTAACTCAGTTCACGTGTAGCCATGTTTACAGGATCTTCATAAGTGATATCTTATGATAAGTTTCTTTTTCTGTGTGACTTATTTCACTTAGAATCATCGTACCTGAATCCACTCACTTTGCTGCTACTGGTCTTATGACATTGATTTCATGGCTGAGGGATATTCCATCGTACGTAAGTACCACAATGTTTTGAACCATTTTTATATTTCCTGGGATATTTAAGGTGTACCCAAGTTGAGGTTCTTGTCGTCTGTGCAGCCCTAAATTTGGAGGTGGCTCTTTCTTATTGATTTTCAGTTTTCCCAAGGTATATTCCCTAGACAGGAAGTGGCCTTGGCTCTGTAGCTCTGTTGTTTACTTGTTTTAGGGAACACAATGCACTCCTCCAGTGAGGCAGTTGGCAATTTACATCCCGCCTATCAGCATAACAAGGCTCCCTGTTCTCCAGGGCCTGTCTTGCCTTTCTGGTTTTTACACATTTTGTGGATGTCCCTTTTGACCGGTGGGAAGTGATACTTCTTTGTAGTGCAGATTTGCATTGCCCGCTTGCTTGCTTGGCCAAAAAGGGCGTATGCGTTTTCTCCTGAATATATTCAGGAGAAAACGCATACGCCCTTTTTGGCCAAGTGCATCATTGTCCAAGTTGTGCCCCTCTTCCTGTGCTTTACAGGCGATTCCAAGGTACCTCTTGAAATCTGTTTCCTGCTATTTTGCCTCACATTCAAGTCCGCCTCGATGACTTCCCTCAACAGATTTTTGGACGATAGTTGTCCTTTATCACTCTGCCAGTTTGTGAATTGCTGTGCCCCTGAGCTCCATTTCTCAACTCGTTTTTTGGGAGCTGAACGCAAGTCCAAAATTTTGGATCATGTCCTATACTGGTTCCCGGTGGGTGGCTGAGACTTTGGTTAATTCTTCTTCCTGCCGGGAAATTAGAGTGACATGTGCCCGTCCAAATGCCTAACAGCTACTCTCTCATGGGTTCTCCCTCGTCCCTTCCATCCTCTGCCAAATTGGGAACCTGTGCAAACCAGGAGGTTAAAGGGCCTGTCTCTCCAAGTTGGGAGATTGATAGTAAGGCAGTTGGAAAGTCAAACTGGAGCACCAGGAGAGGGACTATTCGTTGAGTTTTAGAAACCTTTCGTATTCACAGTGTGTCCATTCTCTAGGTTTCCTGTACATGTTATAGCTGTAGTAATATTCCCTTCAACCTGGAGACTTGGGACCCATGGAATGGGGGCCATGCATTATTGCTTGAAAGGGTCTGCATTTGCTCACCCAATCTCACCAATCCTCTCAGTCCCAAGTGTCCAGCCTTATGCCACATCCAGCTGTCATTGTAGATAGGGTCTTTCCAGGTTTCCTCAGACACCCTGAAGGAATTGTAAAGAATTTCCCTGTTTTTTGGTTTTGCTTTTGAAATTCCTTTTTATAGAGAGTTTGAGCTGATTCTCGCTGCCATGTTTATGCCACTCTAGACACACTTGTTTGCCTTATGGAGTCATATCAATACATAGGTTTTAAGATTCTTACTAGTCAGATATATTCCTCTGTGGGAAATATGGGGTTTTGAGTCTCTTTCACTGAGGCAGGTGTAGGTCTTGTCTATTCCAAAGTTGGTTTTTGGAACGGTCCCTGTGCTTATAACAAACTCTGGTTTTATGCATCACCTCACCTCTCCATCCCCTTAATGCAGGCATAAGTGTGTTTTCTAAATGTGAGACTCTGTTCTCTTTCCTAACTCAGTTCACGTGTAGCCATGTTTACAGGATCTTCATAAGTGATATCTTATGATAAGTTTCTTTTTCTGTGTGACTTATTTCACTTAGAATCATCGTACCTGAATCCACTCACTTTGCTGCTACTGGTCTTATGACATTGATTTCATGGCTGAGGAATATTCCATCGTACGTAAGTACCACAATGTTTTGAACCATTTTTATATTTCCTGGGATATTTAAGGTGTACCCAAGTTGAGGTTCTTGTAGTCAGTGCAGCCCTAAATTTGGAGGTGGCTCTTTCTTATTGATTTTCAGTTTTCCCAAGGTATATTCCCTAGACTGGAAGTGGCTTTGGCTCTGTAGCTCTGTTGTTTACTTGTTTTAGGGAACACAATGCACTCCTCCAGTGAGGCAGTTGGCAATTTACATCCCGCCCATCAGCATAACAAGGCTCCCTGTTCTCCAGGGCCTGTCTTGCCTTTCTGGTTTTTACACATTTTGTGGATGTCCCTTTTGACCGGTGGGAAGTGATACTTCTTTGTAGTGCAGATTTGCATTGCCTGCTTGCTTGCTTGGCCAAAAAGGGCGTATGCGTTTTCTCCTGAATATATTCAGGAGAAAACGCATACGCCCTTTTTGGCCAAGTGCATCATTGTCCAAGTTGTGCCCCTCTTCCTGTGCTTTACAGGCGATTCCAAGGTACCTCTTGAAATCTGTTTCCTGCTATTTTGCCACGCTTTCAAGTCCGCCTCGTTGACTTCCCTCAACAGATTTTTGGACGATAGTTGTCCTTTATCACTCTGCCAGTTTGTGAATTGCTGTGCCCCTGAGCTCCATTTCTCAACTCGTTTTTTGGGAGCTGAACGCCAGTCCAAAATTTTGGATCATGTCCTATACTGGTTCCCGGTGGGTGGCTGAGACTTTGGTTAATTCTTCTTCCTGCCGGGAAATTAGAGTGTCATGTGCCCGTCCAAATGCCTAACAGCTACTCTCTCAGGATTTCTCCCTCGTCCCATCCATCCTCTGCCAAATTGGGAACCTGTGCAAACCAGGAGGTTAAAGGGCCTGTCTCTCCAAGTTGGGAGATTGATAGTAAGGCAGTTGGAAAGTCAAACTGGAGCACCAGGAGAGGGACTATTCGTTGAGTTTTAGAAACCTTTCGTATTCACAGTGTGTCCATTCTCTAGGTTTCCTGTACATGTTATAGCTGTAGTAATATTCCCTTCAACCTGGAGAGTTGGGACCCATGGAATGGGGGCCATGCATTATTGCTTGAAAGGGTCTGCATTTGCTCACCCAATCTCACCAATCCTCTCAGTCCCAAGTGTCCAGCCTTATGCCACATCCAGCTGTCATTGTAGATAGGGTCTTTCCAGGTATCCTCAGACACCCTGAAAGAAGTGTAAAGAATTTCCCTGTTTTTTGGTTTTGCTTTTGAAATTCCTTTTTAGAGTGGGTTTGAGCTGATTCTCGCTGCCATGTTTATGCCACTCTAGACACACTTGATTCCCTTATGGAGACATATCAATACATAGGTTTAAAGATTCTTACTAGTCAGATATATTCCTCTGTGGGAAATATGGGGTTTTGAGTCTCTTTCACTGAGGAAGGTGTAGGTCTTGTCTATTCCAAAGTTGGTTTTGGAAACGGTCCCTGTGCTTATATCAAACTCTGGTTTTATGCATCACCCCACCTCTCCTTCCCCTTTATGCAGGCATAAGAGTGTTTTCTAAATGTGAGACTCTGTTCTCTTTCCTAACTCAGTTCACGTGTAGCCATGTTTACAGGATCTTCATAAGTGATATCTTATGATAAGTTTCTTTTTCTGTGTGACTTATTTCACTTAGAATCATCGTACCTGAATCCACTCACTTTGCTGCTACTGGTCTTATGACATTGATTTCATGGCTGAGGGATATTCCATCGTACGTAAGTACCACAATGTTTTGAACCATTTTTATATTTCCTGGGATATTTAAGGTGTACCCAAGTTGAGGTTCTTGTAGTCAGTGCAGCCCTAAATTTGGAGGTGGCTCTTTCTTATTGATTTTCAGTTTTCCCAAGGTATATTCCCTAGACAGGAAGTGGCCTTGGCTCTGTAGCTCTGTTGTTTACTTGTTTTAGGGAACACAATGCACTCCTCCAGTGAGGCAGTTGGCAATTTACATCCCGCCCATCAGCATAACAAGGCTCCCTGTTCTCCAGGGCCTGTCTTGCCTTTCTGGTTTTTACACATTTTGTGGATGTCCCTTTTGACCGGTGGGAAGTGATACTTCTTTGTAGTGCAGATTTGCATTGCCCGCTTGCTTGCTTGGCCAAAAAGGACGTATGCGTTTTCTCCTGAGTATATTCAGGAGAAAACACATACGCCCTTTTTGGCCAAGTGCATCATTGTCCAAGTTGTGCCCCTCTTCCTGTGCTTTACAGGCGATTCCAAGGTACCTCTTGAAATCTGTTTCCTGCTATTTTGCCTCACATTCAAGTCCGTCTCGATGACTTCCCTCAACAGATTTTTGGACGATAGTTGTCCTTTATCACTCTGCCAGTTTGTGAATTGCTGTGCCCCTGAGCTCCATTTCTCAACTCGTTTTTTGGGAGCTGAACGCAAGTCCAAAATTTTGGATCATGTCCTATACTGGTTCCCGGTGGGTGGCTGAGACTTTGGTTAATTCTTCTTCCTGCCGGGAAATTAGAGTGACATGTGCCCGTCCAAATGCCTAACAGCTACTCTCTCATGGGTTCTCCCTCGTCCCTTCCATCCTCTGCCAAATTGGGAACCTGTGCAAACCAGGAGGTTAAAGGGCCTGTCTCTCCAAGTTGGGAGATTGATAGTAAGGCAGTTGGAAAGTCAAACTGGAGCACCAGGAGAGGGACTATTCGTTGAGTTTTAGAAACCTTTCGTATTCACAGTGTGTCCATTCTCTAGGTTTCCTGTACATGTTATAGCTGTAGTAATATTCCCTTCAACCTGGAGACTTGGGACCCATGGAATGGGGGCCATGCATTATTGCTTGAAAGGGTCTGCATTTGCTCACCCAATCTCACCAATCCTCTCAGTCCCAAGTGTCCAGCCTTATGCCACATCCAGCTGTCATTGTAGATAGGGTCTTTCCAGGTTTCCTCAGACACCCTGAAGGAATTGTAAAGAATTTCCCTGTTTTTTGGTTTTGCTTTTGAAATTCCTTTTTATAGTGAGTTTGAGCTGATTCTCGCTGCCATGTTTATGCCACTCTAGACACACTTGTTCGCCTTATGGAGTCATATCAATACATAGGTTTTAAGATTCTTACTAGTCAGATATATTCCTCTGTGGGAAATATGGGGTTTTGAGTCTCTTTCACTGAGGCAGGTGTAGGTCTTGTCTATTCCAAAGTTGGTTTTTGGAACGGTCCCTGTGCTTATAACAAACTCTGGTTTTATGCATCACCTCACCTCTCCATCCCCTTAATGCAGGCATAAGTGTGTTTTCTAAATGTGAGACTCTGTTCTCTTTCCTAACTCAGTTCACGTGTAGCCATGTTTACAGGATCTTCATAAGTGATATCTTATGATAAGTTTCTTTTTCTGTGTGACTTATTTCACTTAGAATCATCGTACCTGAATCCACTCACTTTGCTGCTACCGGTCTTATGACATTGATTTCATGGCTGAGGGATATTCCATCGTACGTAAGTACCACAATGTTTTGAACCATTTTTATATTTCCTGGGATATTTAAGGTGTACCCAAGTTGAGGTTCTTATAGTCAGTGCAGCCCTAAATTTGGAGGTGGCTCTTTCTTATTGATTTTCAGTTTTCCCAAGGTATATTCCCTAGACAGGAAGTGGCCTTGGCTCTGTAGCTCTGTTGTTTACTTGTTTTAGGGAACACAATGCACTCCTCCAGTGAGGCAGTTGGAAATTTACATCTCGCCCATCAGCATAACAAGGCTCCCTGTTCTCCAGGGCCTGTCTTGCCTTTCTGGTTTTTACACATTTTGTGGATGTTCCTTTTGACCGGTGGGAAGTGATACTTCTTTGTGGTGCAGATTTGCATTGCCCGCTTGCTTGCTTGGCCAAAAAGGGCGTATGCGTTTTCTCCTGAATATATTCAGGAGAAAACGCATACGCCCTTTTTGGCCAAGTGCATCATTGTCCAAGTTGTGCCCCTCTTCCTGTGCTTTACAGGCGATTCCAAGGTACCTCTTGAAATCTGTTTCCTGCTATTTTGCCTCACATTCAAGTCCGCCTCGTTGACTTCCCTCAACAGATTTTTGGACGATAGTTGTCCTTTATCACTCTGCCAGTTTGTGAATTGCTGTGCCCCTGAGCTCCATTTCTCAACTCGTTTTTTGGGAGCTGAACGCCAGTCCAAAATTTTGGATCATGTCCTATACTGGTTCCCGGTGGGTGGCTGAGACTTTGGTTAATTCTTCTTCCTGCCGGGAAATTAGAGTGTCATGTGCCCGTCCAAATGCCTAACAGCTACTCTCTCAGGATTTCTCCCTCGTCCCATCCATCCTCTGCCAAATTGGGAACCTGTGCAAACCAGGAGGTTAAAGGGCCTGTCTCTCCAAGTTGGGAGATTGATAGTAAGGCAGTTGGAAAGTCAAACTGGAGCACCAGGAGAGGGACTATTCGTTGAGTTTTAGAAACCTTTCGTATTCACAGTGTGTCCATTCTCTAGGTTTCCTGTACATGTTATAGCTGTAGTAATATTCCCTTCAACCTGGAGAGTTGGGACCCATGGAATGGGGGCCATGCATTATTGCTTGAAAGGGTCTGCATTTGCTCACCCAATCTCACCAATCCTCTAAGTCCCAAGTGTCCAGCCTTATGCCACATCCAGCTGTCATTGTAGATAGGGTCTTTCCAGGTTTCCTCAGAAACCCTGAAGGAATTGTGAAGAATTTCCCTGTTTTTTGGTTTTGCTTTTGAAATTCCTTTTTAGAGTGGGTTTGAGCTGATTCTCGCTGCCATGTTTATGCCACTCTAGACACACTTGTTCTCCTTATGGAGTCATATCAATACATAGATTTTAAGATTCTTACTAGTCAGATATATTCCTCTGCGGGAAATATGGGGTTTTGAGTCTCTTTCACTGAGGAAGGTGTAGGTCTTGTCTATTCCAAAGTTGGTTTTTGGAACGGTCCCTGTGCTTATATCAAACTCTGGTTTTATGCATCACCCCACCTCTTCATCCCCTTTAGGCAGGCATAAGAGTGTTTTCTAAATGTGAGACTCTGTTCTCTTTCCTAACTCAGTTCACGTGTAGCCATGTTTACAGGATCTTCATAAGTGATATCTTATGATAAGTTTCTTTTTCTATGTGACTTATTTCACTTAGAATCATCGTACCTGAATCCACTCACTTTGCTGCTACCGGTCTTATGACATTGATTTCATGGCTGAGGGATATTCCATCGTACGTAAGTACCACAATGTTTTGAACCATTTTTATATTTCCTGGGATATTTAAGGTGTACCCAAGTTGAGGTTCTTGTAGTCTGTGCAGCCCTAAATTTGGAGGTGGCTCTTTCTTATTGATTTTCAGTTTTCCCAAGGTATATTCCCTAGACAGGAAGTGGCCTTGGCTCTGTAGCTCTGTTGTTTACTTGTTTTAGGGAACACAATGCACTCCTCCAGTGAGGCAGTTGGCAATTTACATCCCGCCCATCAGCATAACAAGGCTCCCTGTTCTCCAGGGCCTGTCTTGCCTTTCTGGTTTTTACACATTTTGTGGATGTCCCTTTTGACCGGTGGGAAGTGATACTTCTTTGTAGTGCAGATTTGCATTGCCCGCTTGCTTGCTTGGCCAAAAAGGGCGTATGCGTTTTCTCCTGAATATATTCAGGAGAAAACACATACGCCCTTTTTGGCCAAGTGCATCATTGTCCAAGTTGTGCCCCTCTTCCTGTGCTTTACAGGCGATTCCAAGGTACCTCTTGAAATCTGTTTCCTGCTATTTTGCCTCACATTCAAGTCCGTCTCGATGACTTCCCTCAACAGATTTTTGGACGATAGTTGTCCTTTATCACTCTGCCAGTTTGTGAATTGCTGTGCCCCTGAGCTCCATTTCTCAACTCGTTTTTTGGGAGCTGAACGCAAGTCCAAAATTTTGGATCATGTCCTATACTTGTTCCCGGTGGGTGGCTGAGACTTTGGTTAATTCTTCTTCCTGCCGGGAAATTAGAGTGACATGTGCCCGTCCAAATGCCTAACAGCTACTCTCTCATGGGTTCTCCCTCGTCCCTTCCATCCTCTGCCAAATTGGGAACCTGTGCAAACCAGGAGGTTAAAGGGCCTGTCTCTCCAAGTTGGGAGATTGATAGTAAGGCAGTTGGAAAGTCAAACTGGAGCACCAGGAGAGGGACTATTCGTTGAGTTTTAGAAACCTTTCGTATTCACAGTGTGTCCATTCTCTAGGTTTCCTGTACATGTTATAGCTGTAGTAATATTCCCTTCAACCTGGAGACTTGGGACCCATGGAATGGGGGCCATGCATTATTGCTTGAAAGGGTCTGCATTTGCTCACCCAATCTCACCAATCCTCTCAGTCCCAAGTGTCCAGCCTTATGCCACATCCAGCTGTCATTGTAGATAGGGTCTTTCCAGGTTTCCTCAGACACCCTGAAGGAATTGTAAAGAATTTCCCTGTTTTTTGGTTTTGCTTTTGAAATTCCTTTTTATAGTGAGTTTGAGCTGATTCTCGCTGCCATGTTTATGCCACTCTAGACACACTTGTTCGCCTTATGGAGTCATATCAATACATAGGTTTTAAGATTCTTACTAGTCAGATATATTCCTCTGTGGGAAATATGGGGTTTTGAGTCTCTTTCACTGAGGCAGGTGTAGGTCTTGTCTATTCCAAAGTTGGTTTTTGGAACGGTCCCTGTGCTTATAACAAACTCTGGTTTTATGCATCACCTCACCTCTCCATCCCCTTAATGCAGGCATAAGTGTGTTTTCTAAATGTGAGACTCTGTTCTCTTTCCTAACTCAGTTCACGTGTAGCCATGTTTACAGGATCTTCATAAGTGATATCTTATGATAAGTTTCTTTTTCTGTGTGACTTATTTCACTTAGAATCATCGTACCTGAATCCACTCACTTTGCTGCTACTGGTCTTATGACATTGATGTCATGGCTGAGGAATATTCCATCGTACGTAAGTACCACAATGTTTTGAACCATTTTTATATTTCCTGGGATATTTAAGGTGTACCCAAGTTGAGGTTCTTGTAGTCAGTGCAGCCCTAAATTTGGAGGTGGCTCTTTCTTATTGATTTTCAGTTTTCCCAAGGTATATTCCCAAGACTGGAAGTGGCTTTGGCTCCGTAGCTCTGTTGTTTACTTGTTTTAGGGAACACAATGCACTCCTCCAGTGAGGCAGTTGGCAATTTACATCCCGCCCATCAGCATAACAAGGCTCCCTGTTCTCCAGGGCCTGTCTTGCCTTTCTGGTTTTTACACATTTTGTGGATGTCCCTTTTGACCGGTGGGAAGTGATACTTCTTTGTAGTGCAGATTTGCATTGCCCGCTTGCTTGCTTGGCCAAAAAGGGCGTATGCGTTTTCTCCTGAATATATTCAGGAGAAAACGCATACGCCCTTTTTGGCCAAGTGCATCATTGTCCAAGTTGTGCCCCTCTTCCTGTGCTTTACAGGCGATTCCAAGGTACCTCTTGAAATCTGTTTCCTGCTATTTTGCCTCGCTTTCAAGTCCGCCTCTTTGACTTCCCTCAACAGATTTTTGGACGATAGTTGTCCTTTATCACTCTGCCAGTTTGTGAATTGCTGTGCCCCTGAGCTCCATTTCTCAACTCGTTTTTTGTGAGCTGAACGCAAGTCCAAAATTTTGGATCATGTCCTATACTGGTTCCCGGTGGGTGGCTGAGACTTTGGTTAATTCTTCTTCCTGCCGGGAAATTAGAATGACATGTGCTCTTCCAAATGCCTAACAGCTACTCTCTCAGGGGCTCTCCCTCGTCCCATCCATCCTCTGCCAAATTGGGAACCTGTGCAAACCAGGAGGTTAAAGGGCCTGTCTCTCCAAGTTGGGAGATTGATAGTAAGGCAGTTGGAAAGTCAAACTGGAGAACCAGGAGAGGGACTATTCGTTGAGTTTTAGAAACCTTTCGTATTCACAGTGTGTCCATTCTCTAGGTTTCCTGTACATGTTATAGCTGTAGTAATATTCCCTTCAACCTGGAGACTTGGGACCCATGGAATGGGGGCCATGCATTATTGCTTGAAAGGGTCTGCATTTGCTCACCCAATCTCACCAATCCTCTCAGTCCCAAGTGTCCAGCCTTATGCCACATCCAGCTGTCATTGTAGATAGGGTCTTTCCAGGTTTCCTCAGACACCCTGAAGGAATTGTAAAGAATTTCCCTGTTTTTTGGTTTTGCTTTTGAAATTCCTTTTTAGAGTGGGTTTGAGCTGATTCTCGCTGCCATGTTTATGCCACTCTAGACACACTTGTTCTCCTTATGGAGTCATATCAATACATAGATTTTAAGATTCTTACTAGTCAGATATATTCCTCTGCGGGAAATATGGGGTTTTGAGTCTCTTTCACTGAGGAAGGTGTAGGTCTTGTCTATTCCAAAGTTGGTTTTTGGAACGGTCCCTGTGCTTATATCAAACTCTGGTTTTATGCATCACCCAACCTCTCCATCCCCTTTAGGCAGGCATAAGAGTGTTTTCTAAATGTGAGACTCTGTTCTCTTTCCTAACTCAGTTCACGTGTAGCCATGTTTACAGGATCTTCATAAGTGATATCTTATGATAAGTTTCTTTTTCTGTGTGACTTATTTCACTTAGAATCATCGTACCTGAATCCACTCACTTTGCTGCTACCGGTCTTATGACATTGATTTCATGGCTGAGGGATATTCCATCGTACGTAAGTACCACAATGTTTTGAACCATTTTTATATTTCCTGGGATATTTAAGGTGTACCCAAGTTGAGGTTCTTATAGTCAGTGCAGCCCTAAATTTGGAGGTGGCTCTTTCTTATTGATTTTCAGTTTTCCCAAGGTATATTCCCTAGACAGGAAGTGGCCTTGGCTCTGTAGCTCTGTTGTTTACTTGTTTTAGGGAACACAATGCACTCCTCCAGTGAGGCAGTTGGCAATTTACATCCCGCCCATCAGCATAACAAGGCTCCCTGTTCTCCAGGGCCTGTCTTGCCTTT
This sequence comes from Mesoplodon densirostris, assembly GCF_025265405.1. Classification (NCBI taxonomy): domain Eukaryota; kingdom Metazoa; phylum Chordata; class Mammalia; order Artiodactyla; family Ziphiidae; genus Mesoplodon; species Mesoplodon densirostris. The sequence goes on along the minus strand of NW_026778195.1, from coordinate 5,011,467 downwards.
CTGGTTTTTACACATTTTGTGGATGTCCCTTTTGACCGGTGGGAAGTGATACTTCTTTGTAGTGCAGATTTGCATTGCCCGCTTGCTTGCTTGGCCAAAAAGGGCGTATGCGTTTTCTCCTGAATATATTCAGGAGAAAACACATACGCCCTTTTTGGCCAAGTGCATCATTGTCCAAGTTGTGCCCCTCTTCCTGTGCTTTACAGGCGATTCCAAGTTACCTCTTGAAATCTGTTTCCTGCTATTTTGCCTCACTTTCAAGTCCGCCTCGTTGACTTCCCTCAACAGATTTTTGGACGATAGTTGTCCTTTATCACTCTGCCAGTTTGTGAATTGCTGTGCCCCTGAGCTCCATTTCTCAACTCGTTTTTTGGGAGCTGAACGCCAGTCCAAAATTTTGGATCATGTCCTATACTGGTTCCCGGTGGGTGGCTGAGACTTTGGTTAATTCTTCTTCCTGCCGGGAAATTAGAGTGACATGTGCCCGTCCAAATGCCTAACAGCTACTCTCTCATGGGTTCTCCCTCGTCCCTTCCATCCTCTGCCAAATTGGGAACCTGTGCAAACCAGGAGGTTAAAGGGCCTGTCTCTCCAAGTTGGGAGATTGATAGTAAGGCAGTTGGAAAGTCAAACTGGAGCACCAGGAGAGGGACTATTCGTTGAGTTTTAGAAACCTTTCGTATTCACAGTGTGTCCATTCTCTAGGTTTCCTGTACATGTTATAGCTGTAGTAATATTCCCTTCAACCTGGAGACTTGGGACCCATGGAATGGGGGCCATGCATTATTGCTTGAAAGGGTCTGCATTTGCTCACCCAATCTCACCAATCCTCTCAGTCCCAAGTGTCCAGCCTTATGCCACATCCAGCTGTCATTGTAGATAGGGTCTTTCCAGGTTTCCTCAGACACCCTGAAGGAATTGTAAAGAATTTCCCTGTTTTTTGGTTTTGCTTTTGAAATTCCTTTTTATAGTGAGTTTGAGCTGATTCTCGCTGCCATGTTTATGCCACTCTAGACACACTTGTTTGCCTTATGGAGTCATATCAATACATAGGTTTTAAGATTCTTACTAGTCAGATATATTCCTCTGTGGGAAATATGGGGTTTTGAGTCTCTTTCACTGAGGCAGGTGTAGGTCTTGTCTATTGCAAAGTTGGTTTTTGGAACGGTCCCTGTGCTTATAACAATCTCTGGTTTTATGCATCACCTCACCTCTCCATCCCCTTAATGCAGGCATAAGTTTGTTTTCTAAATGTGAGACTCTGTTCTCTTTCCTAACTGAGTTCACGTGTAGCCATGTTTACAGGATCTTCATAAGTGATATCTTATGATAAGTTTCTTTTTCTGTGTGACTTATTTCTCTTAGAATCATCGTACCTGAATCCACTCACTTTGCTGCTACTGGTCTTATGACATTGATGTCATGGCTGAGGAATATTCCATCGTACGTAAGTACCACAATGTTTTGAACCATTTTTATATTTCCTGGGATATTTAAGGTGTACCCAAGTTGAGGTTCTTGTAGTCAGTGCAGCCCTAAATTTGGAGGTGGCTCTTTCTTATTGATTTTCAGTTTTCCCAAGGTATATTCCCTAGACTGGAAGTGGCTTTGGCTCTGTAGCTCTGTTGTTTACTTGTTTTAGGGAACACAATGCACTCCTCCAGTGAGGCAGTTGGCAATTTACATCCCGCCCATCAGCATAACAAGGCTCCCTGTTCTCCAGGGCCTGTCTTGCCTTTCTGGTTTTTACACATTTTGTGGATGTCCCTTTTGACCGGTGGGAAGTGATACTTCTTTGTAGTGCAGATTTGCATTGCCTGCTTGCTTGCTTGGCCAAAAAGGGCGTATGCGTTTTCTCCTGAATATATTCAGGAGAAAACGCATACGCCCTTTTTGGCCAAGTGCATCATTGTCCAAGTTGTGCCCCTCTTCCTGTGCTTTACAGGCGATTCCAAGGTACCTCTTGAAATCTGTTTCCTGCTATTTTGCCTCGCTTTCAAGTCCGCCTCGTTGACTTCCCTCAACAGATTTTTGGACGATAGTTGTCCTTTATCACTCTGCCAGTTTGTGAATTGCTGTGCCCCTGAGCTCCATTTCTCAACTCGTTTTTTGTGAGCTGAACGCAAGTCCAAAATTTTGGATCATGTCCTATACTGGTTCCCGGTGGGTGGCTGAGACTTTGGTTAATTCTTCTTCCTGCCGGGAAATTAGAGTGACATGTGCTCTTCCAAATGCCTATCAGCTACTCTCTCAGGGGCTCTCCCTCGTCCCATCCATCCTCTGCCAAATTGGGAACCTGTGCAAACCAGGAGGTTAAAGGGCCTGTCTCTCCAAGTTGGGAGATTGATAGTAAGGCAGTTGGAAAGTCAAACTGGAGCACCAGGAGAGGGACTATTCGTTGAGTTTTAGAAACCTTTCGTATTCACAGTGTGTCCATTCTCTAGGTTTCCTGTACATGTTATAGCTGTAGTAATATTCCCTTCAACCTGGAGAGTTGGGACCCATGGAATGGGGGCCATGCATTATTGCTTGAAAGGGTCTGCATTTGCTCACCCAATCTCACCAATCCTCTCAGTCCCAAGTGTCCAGCCTTATGCCACATCCAGCTGTCATTGTAGATAGGGTCTTTCCAGGATTCCTCAGACACCCTGAAGGAATTGTAAAGAATTTCCCTGTTTTTTGGTTTTGCTTTTGAAATTCCTTTTTAGAGTGGGTTTGAGCTGATTCTCGCTGCCATGTTTATGCCACTCTAGACACACTTGTTCTCCTTATGGAGTCATATCAATACATAGATTTTAAGATTCTTACTAGTCAGATATATTCCTCTGCGTGAAATATGGGTTTTGAGTCTCTTTCACTGAGGAAGGTGTAGGTCTTGTCTATTCCAAAGTTGGTTTTTGGAACGGTCCCTGTGCTTATATCAAACTCTGGTTTTATGCATCACCCCACCTCTCCATCCCCTTTAGGCAGGCATAAGAGTGTTTTCTAAATGTGAGACTCTGTTCTCTTTCCTAACTCAGTTCACGTGTAGCCATGTTTACAGGATCTTCATAAGTGATATCTTATGATAAGTTTCTTTTTCTGTGTGACTTATTTCACTTAGAATCATCGTACCTGAATCCACTCACTTTGCTGCTACTGGTCTTATGACATTGATTTCATGGCTGAGGGATATTCCATCGTACGTAAGTACCACAATGTTTTGAACCATTTTTATATTTCCTGGGATATTTAAGGTGTACCCAAGTTGAGGTTCTTATAGTCAGTGCAGCCCTAAATTTGGAGGTGGCTCTTTCTTATTGATTTTCAGTTTTCCCAAGGTATATTCCCTAGACAGGAAGTGGCCTTGGCTCTGTAGCTCTGTTGTTTACTTGTTTTAGGGAACACAATGCACTCCTCCAGTGAGGCAGTTGGCAATTTACATCCCGCCCATCAGCATAACAAGGCTCCCTGTTCTCCAGGGCCTGTCTTGCCTTTCTGGTTTTTACACATTTTGTGGATGTCCCTTTTGACCGGTGGGAAGTGATACTTCTTTGTAGTGCAGATTTGCATTGCCTGCTTGCTTGCTTGGCCAAAAAGGGCGTATGCGTTTTCTCCTGAATATATTCAGGAGAAAACGCATACGCCCTTTTTGGCCAAGTGCATCATTGTCCAAGTTGTGCCCCTCTTCCTGTGCTTTACAGGCGATTCCAAGGTACCTCTTGAAATCTGTTTCCTGCTATTTTGCCTCGCTTTCAAGTCCGCCTCGTTGACTTCCCTCAACAGATTTTTGGACGATAGTTGTCCTTTATCACTCTGCCAGTTTGTGAATTGCTGTGCCCCTGAGCTCCATTTCTCAACTCGTTTTTTGTGAGCTGAACGCAAGTCCAAAATTTTGGATCATGTCCTATACTGGTTCCCGGTGGGTGGCTGAGACTTTGGTTAATTCTTCTTCCTGCCGGGAAATTAGAGTGACATGTGCTCTTCCAAATGCCTATCAGCTACTCTCTCAGGGGCTCTCCCTCGTCCCATCCATCCTCTGCCAAATTGGGAACCTGTGCAAACCAGGAGGTTAAAGGGCCTGTCTCTCCAAGTTGGGAGATTGATAGTAAGGCAGTTGGAAAGTCAAACTGGAGCACCAGGAGAGGGACTATTCGTTGAGTTTTAGAAACCTTTCGTATTCACAGTGTGTCCATTCTCTAGGTTTCCTGTACATGTTATAGCTGTAGTAATATTCCCTTCAACCTGGAGAGTTGGGACCCATGGAATGGGGGCCATGCATTATTGCTTGAAAGGGTCTGCATTTGCTCACCCAATCTCACCAATCCTCTCAGTCCCAAGTGTCCAGCCTTATGCCACATCCAGCTGTCATTGTAGATAGGGTCTTTCCAGGATTCCTCAGACACCCTGAAGGAATTGTAAAGAATTTCCCTGTTTTTTGGTTTTGCTTTTGAAATTCCTTTTTAGAGTGGGTTTGAGCTGATTCTCGCTGCCATGTTTATGCCACTCTAGACACACTTGTTCTCCTTATGGAGTCATATCAATACATAGATTTTAAGATTCTTACTAGTCAGATATATTCCTCTGCGGGAAATATGGGGTTTTGAGTCTCTTTCACTGAGGAAGGTGTAGGTCTTGTCTATTCCAAAGTTGGTTTTTGGAACGGTCCCTGTGCTTATATCAAACTCTGGTTTTATGCATCACCCCACCTCTCCATCCCCTTTAGGCAGGCATAAGAGTGTTTTCTAAATGTGAGACTCTGTTCTCTTTCCTAACTCAGTTCACGTGTAGCCATGTTTACAGGATCTTCATAAGTGATATCTTATGATAAGTTTCTTTTTCTGTGTGACTTATTTCACTTAGAATCATCGTACCTGAATCCACTCACTTTGCTGCTACTGGTCTTATGACATTGATTTCATGGCTGAGGGATATTCCATCGTACGTAAGTACCACAATGTTTTGAACCATTTTTATATTTCCTGGGATATTTAAGGTGTACCCAAGTTGAGGTTCTTATAGTCAGTGCAGCCCTAAATTTGGAGGTGGCTCTTTCTTATTGATTTTCAGTTTTCCCAAGGTATATTCCCTAGACAGGAAGTGGCCTTGGCTCTGTAGCTCTGTTGTTTACTTGTTTTAGGGAACACAATGCACTCCTCCAGTGAGGCAGTTGGCAATTTACATCCCGCCCATCAGCATAACAAGGCTCCCTGTTCTCCAGGGCCTGTCTTGCCTTTCTGGTTTTTACACATTTTGTGGATGTCCCTTTTGACCGGTGGGAAGTGATACTTCTTTGTAGTGCAGATTTGCATTGCCCGCTTGCTTGCTTGGCCAAAAAGGGCGTATGCGTTTTCTCCTCAATATATTCAGGAGAAAACACATACGCCCTTTTTGGCCAAGTGCATCATTGTCCAAGTTGTGCCCCTCTTCCTGTGCTTTACAGGCGATTCCAAGGTACCTCTTGAAATCTGTTTCCTGCTATTTTGCCTCACTTTCAAGTCCGCCTCGTTGACTTCCCTCAACAGATTTTTGGACGATAGTTGTCCTTTATCACTCTGCCAGTTTGTGAATTGCTGTGCCCCTGAGCTCCATTTCTCAACTCGTTTTTTTGGGAGCTGAACGCCAGTCCAAAATTTTGGATCATGTCCTATACTGGTTCCCGGTGGGTGGCTGAGACTTTGGTTAATTCTTCTTCCTGCCGGGAAATTAGAGTGACATGTGCCCGTCCAAATGCCTAACAGCTACTCTCTCATGGGTTCTCCCTCGTCCCTTCCATCCTCTGCCAAATTGGGAACCTGTGCAAACCAGGAGGTTAAAGGGCCTGTCTCTCCAAGTTGGGAGATTGATAGTAAGGCAGTTGGAAAGTCAAACTGGAGCACCAGGAGAGGGACTATTCGGTGAGTTTTAGAAACCTTTCGTATTCACAGTGTGTACATTCTCTAGGTTTCCTGTACATGTTATAGCTGTAGTAATATTCCCTTCAACCTGGAGACTTGGGACCCATGGAATGGGGGCCATGCATTATTGCTTGAAAGGGTCTGCATTTGCTCACCCAATCTCACCAGTCCTCTCAGTCCCAAGTGTCCAGCCTTATGCCACATCCAGCTGTCATTGTAGATAGGGTCTTTCCAGGTTTCCTCAGACACCCTGAAGGAATTGTAAAGAATTTCCCTGTTTTTTGGTTTTGATTTTGAAATTCCTTTTTATAGTGAGTTTGAGCTGATTCTCGCTGCCATGTTTATGCCACTCTAGACACACTTGTTTGCCTTATGGAGTCATATCAATACATAGGTTTTAAGATTCTTACTAGTCAGATATATTCCTCTGTGGGAAATATGGGGTTTTGAGTCTCTTTCACTGAGGCAGGTGTAGGTCTTGTCTATTCCAAAGTTGGTTTTTGGAACGGTCCCTGTGCTTATAACAAACTCTGGTTTTATGCATCACCTCACCTCTCCATCCCCTTAATGCAGGCATAAGTTTGTTTTCTAAATGTGAGACTCTGTTCTCTTTCCTAACTCAGTTCACGTGTAGCCATGTTTACAGGATCTTCATAAGTGATATCTTATGATAAGTTTCTTTTTCTGTGTGACTTATTTCTCTTAGAATCATCGTACCTGAATCCACTCACTTTGCTGCTACTGGTCTTATGACATTGATGTCATGGCTGAGGAATATTCCATCGTACGTAAGTACCACAATGTTTTGAACCATTTTTATATTTCCTGGGATATTTAAGGTGTACCCAAGTTGAGGTTCTTGTAGTCAGTGCAGCCCTAAATTTGGAGGTGGCTCTTTCTTATTGATTTTCAGTTTTCCCAAGGTATATTCCCTAGACTGGAAGTGGCTTTGGCTCTGTAGCTCTGTTGTTTACTTGTTTTAGGGAACACAATGCACTCCTCCAGTGAGGCAGTTGGCAATTTACATCCCGCCCATCAGCATAACAAGGCTCCCTGTTCTCCAGGGCCTGTCTTGCCTTTCTGGTTTTTACACATTTTGTGGATGTCCCTTTTGACCGGTGGGAAGTGATACTTCTTTGTAGTGCAGATTTGCATTGCCTGCTTGCTTGCTTGGCCAAAAAGGGCGTATGCGTTTTCTCCTGAATATATTCAGGAGAAAACGCATACGCCCTTTTTGGCCAAGTGCATCATTGTCCAAGTTGTGCCCCTCTTCCTGTGCTTTACAGGCGATTCCAAGGTACCTCTTGAAATCTGTTTCCTGCTATTTTGCCTCGCTTTCAAGTCCGCCTCGTTGACTTCCCTCAACAGATTTTTGGACGATAGTTGTCCTTTATCACTCTGCCAGTTTGTGAATTGCTGTGCCCCTGAGCTCCATTTCTCAACTCGTTTTTTGTGAGCTGAACGCAAGTCCAAAATTTTGGATCATGTCCTATACTGGTTCCCGGTGGGTGGCTGAGACTTTGGTTAATTCTTCTTCCTGCCGGGAAATTAGAGTGACATGTGCTCTTCCAAATGCCTAACAGCTACTCTCTCATGGGTTCTCCCTCGTCCCTTCAATCCTCTGCCAAATTGGGAACCTGTGCAAACCAGGAGGTTAAAGGGCCTGTCTCTCCAAGTTGGGAGATTGATAGTAAGGCAGTTGGAAAGTCAAACTGGAGCACCAGGAGAGGGACTATTCGTTGAGTTTTAGAAACCTTTCTTATTCACAGTGTGTCCATTCTCTAGGTTTCCTGTACATGTTATAGCTGTAGTAATATTCCCTTGAACCTGGAGAGTTGGGACCCATGGAATGGGGGCCATGCATTATTGCTTGAAAGGGTCTGCATTTGCTCACCCAATCTCACCAATCCTCTCAGTCCCAAGTGTCCAGCCTTATGCCACATCCAGCTGTCATTGTAGATAGGGTCTTTCCAGGTTTCCTCAGACACCCTGAAGGAATTGTAAAGAATTTCCCTGTTTTTTGGTTTTGCTTTTGAAATTCCTTTTTATAGTGGGTTTGAGCTGATTCTCGCTGCCATGTTTATGCCACTCTAGACACACTTGTTCTCCTTATGGAGTCATATCAATACATAGATTTTAAGATTCTTACTAGTCAGATATATTCCTCTGCGGGAAATATGGGGTTTTGAGTCTCTTTCACTGAGGAAGGTGTAGGTCTTGTCTATTCCAAAGTTGGTTTTTGGAACGGTCCCTGTGCTTATATCAAACTCTGGTTTTATGCATCACCCCACCTCTCCATCCCCTTTAGGCAGGCATAAGAGTGTTTTCTAAATGTGAGACTCTGTTCTCTTTCCTAACTCTGTTCACGTGTAGCCATGTTTACAGGATCTTCATAAGTGATATCTTATGATAAGTTTCTTTTTCTGTGTGACTTATTTCACTTAGAACCATCGTACCTGAATCCACTCACTTTGCTGCTACTGGTCTTATGACATTGATTTCATGGCTGAGGGATATTCCATCGTACGTAAGTACCACAATGTTTTGAACCATTTTTATATTTCCTGGGATATTTAAGGTGTACCCAAGTTGAGGTTCTTATAGTCAGTGCAGCCCTAAATTTGGAGGTGGCTCTTTCTTATTGATTTTCAGTTTTCCCAAGGTATATTCCCTAGACAGGAAGTGGCCTTGGCTCTGTAGCTCTGTTGTTTACTTGTTTTAGGGAACACAATGCACTCCTCCAGTGAGGCAGTTGGCAATTTACATCCCGCCCATCAGCATAACAAGGCTCCCTGTTCTCCAGGGCCTGTCTTGCCTTTCTGGTTTTTACACATTTTGTGGATGTCCCTTTTGACCGGTGGGAAGTGATACTTCTTTGTAGTGCAGATTTGCATTGCCCGCTTGCTTGCTTGGCCAAAAAGGGCATATGCGTTTTCTCCTGAATATATTCAGGAGAAAACACATACGCCCTTTTTGGCCAAGTGCATCATTGTCCAAGTTGTGCCCCTCTTCCTGTGCTTTACAGGCGATTCCAAGGTACCTCTTGAAATCTGTTTCCTGCTATTTTGCCTCGCTTTCAAGTCCGCCTCGTTGACTTCCCTCAACAGATTTTTGGACGATAGTTGTCCTTTATCACTCTGCCAGTTTGTGAATTGCTGTGCCCCAGAGCTCCATTTCTCAACTCGTTTTTTGTGAGCTGAACGCCAGTCCAAAATTTTGGATCATGTCCTATACTGGTTCCCGGTGGGTGGCTGAGACTTTGGTTAATTCTTCTTCCTGCCGGGAAATTAGAGTGACATGTGCCCATCCAAATGCCTAACAGCTACTCTCTCATGGGTTCTCCCTCGTCCCTTCCATCCTCTGCCAAATTGGGAACCTGTGCAAACCAGGAGGTTAAAGGGCCTGTCTCTCCAAGTTGGGAGATTGATAGTAAGGCAGTTGGAAAGTCAAACTGGAGCACCAGGAGAGGGACTATTCGTTGAGTTTTATTAACCTTTCGTATTCACAGTGTGTACATTCTCTAGGTTTCCTGTACATGTTATAGCTGTAGTAATATTCCCTTCAACCTGGAGAGTTGGCACCCATGGAATGGGGGCCATGCATTATTGCTTGAAAGGGTCTGCATTTGCTCAACCAATCTCACCAATCCTCTCAGTCCCAAGTGTCCAGCCTTATGCCACATCCAGCTGTCATTGTAGATAGGGTCTTTCCAGGTTTCCTCAGACACCCTGAAGGAATTGTAAAGAATTTCCCTGTTTTTTGGTTTTGCTTTTGAAATTCCTTTTTATAGTGAGTTTGAGCTGATTCTCGCTGCCATGTTTATGCCACTCTAGACACACTTGTTTGCCTTATGGAGTCATATCAATACATAGGTTTTAAGATTCTTACTAGTCAGATATATTCCTCTGCGGGAAATATGGGTTTTTGAGGCTCTTTCACTGAGGAAGGTGTAGGTCTTGTCTATTCCAAAGTTGGTTTTTGGAACGGTCCCTGTGCTTAAATCAAACTCTGGTTTTATGCATCACCTCAGCTCTCCATCCCCTTTAGGCAGGCATAAGAGTGTTTTCTAAATGTGAGACTCTGTTCTCTTTCCTAACTCAGTTCACGTGTAGCCATGTTTACATGATCTTCATAAGTGATATCTTATGATAAGTTTCTTTTTCTGTGTGACTTATTTCACTTAGAATCATCGTACCTGAATCCACTCACTTTGCTGCTACTGGTCTTATGACATTGATTTCATGGCTGAGGGATATTCCATCGTACGTAAGTACCACAATGTTTTGAACCATTTTTATATTTCCTGGGATATTTAAGGTGTACCCAAGTTGAGGTTCTTGTAGTCAGTGCAGCCCTAAATTTGGAGGTGGCTCTTTCTTATTGATTTTCAGTTTTCCCAAGGTATATTCCCTAGACAGGAAGTGGCCTTGGCTCTGTAGCTCTGTTGTTTACTTGTTTTAGGGAACACAATGCACTCCTCCAGTGAGGCAGTTGGCAATTTACATCCCGCCCATCAGCATAACAAGGCTCCCTGTTCTCCAGGGCCTGTCTTGCCTTTCTGGTTTTTACACATTTTGTGGATGTCCCTTTTGACCGGTGGGAAGTGATACTTCTTTGTAGTGCAGATTTGCATTGCCCGCTTGCTTGCTTGGCCAAAAAGGTCGTATGCGTTTTCTCCTGAATATATTCAGGAGAAAACACATACGCCCTTTTTGGCCAAGTGCATCATTGTCCAAGTTGTGCCCCTCTTCCTGTGTTTTACAGGCGATTCCAAGGTACCTCTTGAAATCTGTTTCCTGCTATTTTGCCTCGCTTTCAAGTCCGCCTCGTTGACTTCCCTCAACAGATTTTTGGACGATAGTTGTCCTTTATCACTCTGCCAGTTTGTGAATTGCTGTGCCCCTGTGCTCCATTTCTCAACTCGTTTTTTGTGAGCTGAACGCAAGTCCAAAATTTTGGATCATGTCCTATACTGGTTCCCGGTGGGTGGCTGAGACTTTGGTTAATTCTTCTTCCTGCCGGGAAATTAGAGTGACATGTGCCCGTCCAAATGCCTAACAGCTACTCTCTCATGGGTTCTCCCTCGTCCCTTCCATCCTCTGCCAAATTGGGAACCTGTGCAAACCAGGAGGTTAAAGGGCCTGTCTCTCCATGTTGGGAGATTGATAGTAAGGCAGTTGGAAAGTCAAACTGGAGCACCAGGAGAGGGACTATTCGTTGAGTTTTAGGAACCTTTCGTATTCACAGTGTGTACATTCTCTAGGTTTCCTGTACATGTTATAGCTGTAGTAATATTCCCTTCAACCTGGAGAGTTGGGACCCATGGAATGGGGGCCATGCATTATTGCTTGAAAGGGTCTGCATTTGCTCACCCAATCTCACCAATCCTCTCAGTCCCAAGTGTCCAGGCTTATGCCACATCCACCTCTCATTGTAGATAGGGTCTTTCCAGGTTTCCTCAGACACCCTGAAGGAATTGTAAAGAATTTCCCTGTTTTTTGGTTTTGCTTTTGAAATTCCTTTTTAGAGTGGGTTTGAGCTGATTCTCGCTGCCATGTTTATGCCACTCTAGACACACTTGTTCTCCTTATGGAGTCATATCAATACATAGATTTTAAGATTCTTACTAGTCAGATATATTCCTCTGCGGGAAATATGGGGTTTTGAGTCTCTTTCACTGAGGAAGGTGTAGGTCTTGTCTATTCCAAAGTTGGTTTTTGGAACGGTCCCTGTGCTTATATCAAACTCTGGTTTTATGCATCACCCCACCTCTCCATCCCCTTAATGCAGGCATAAGAGTGTTTTCTAAATGTGAGACTCTGTTCTCTTTCCTAACTCTGTTCACATGTAGCCATGTTTACAGGATCTTCATAAGTGATATCTTATGATAAGTTTCTTTTTCTGTGTGACTTATTTCACTTAGAATCATCGTACCTGAATCCACTCACTTTGCTGCTACTGGTCTTATGACATTGATGTCATGGCTGAGGGATATTCCATCGTATGTAAGTACCACAATGTTTTGAACCATTTTTATATTTCCTGGGATATTTAAGGTGTACCCAAGTTGAGGTTCTTATAGTCAGTGCAGCCCTAAATTTGGAGGTGGCTCTTTCTTATTGATTTTCAGTTTTCCCAAGGTATATTCCCTAGACAGGAAGTGGCCTTGGCTCTGTTGCTCTGTTGTTTACTTGTTTTAGGGAACACAATGCACTCCTCCAGTGAGGCAGTTGGCAATTTACATCCCGCCCATCAGCATAACAAGGCTCCCTGTTCTCCAGGGCCTGTCTTGCCTTTCTGGTTTTTACACATTTTGTGGATGTCCCTTTTGACCGGTGGGAAGTGATACTTCTGTGTAGTGCAGATTTGCATTGCCCACTTGCTTGCTTGGCCAAAAAGGGCGTATGCGTTTTCTCCTGAATATATTCAGGAGAAAACACATACGCCCTTTTTGGCCAAGTGCATCATTGTCCAAGTTGTGCCCCTCTTCCTGTGCTTTACAGGCGATTCCAAGATACCTCTTGAAATCTGTTTCCTGCTATTTTGCCTCACTTTCAAGTCCGCCTCGTTGACTTCCCTCAACAGATTTTTGGACGATAGTTGTCCTTTATCACTCTGCCAGTTTGTGAATTGCTGTGCCCCTGAGCTCCATTTCTCAACTCGTTTTTTGGGAGCTGAACGCCAGTCCAAAATTTTGGATCATGTCCTATACTGGTTCCCGGTGGGTGGCTGAGACTTTGGTTAATTCTTCTTCCTGCCGGGAAATTAGAGTGACATGTGCCCGTCCAAATGCCTAACAGCTACTCTCTCAAGGGTTCTCCCTCGTCCCTTCCATCCTCTGCCAAATTGGGAACCTGTGCAAACCAGGAGGTTAAAGGGCCTGTCTCTCCAAGTTGGGAGATTGATAGTAAGGCAGTTGGAAAGTCAAACTGGAGCACCAGGAGAGGGACTATTCGTTGAGTTTTAGAAACCTTTCTTATTCACAGTGTGTCCATTCTCTAGGTTTCCTGTACATGTTATAGCTGTAGTAATATTCCCTTCAACCTGGAGAGTTGGGACCCATGGAATGGGGGCCATGCATTATTGCTTGAAAGGGTCTGCATTTGCTCACCCAATCTCACCAATCCTCTCACTCCCAAGTGTCCAGCCTTATGCCACATCCAGCTGTCATTGTAGATAGGGTCTTTCCAGGTTTCCTCAGACACCCTGAAGGAATTGTAAAGAATTTCCCTGTTTTTTGGTTTTGCTTTTGAAATTCCTTTTTATAGTGGGTTTGAGCTGATTCTCGCTGCCATGTTTATGCCACTCTAGACACACTTGTTCTCCTTATGGAGTCATATCAATACATAGATTTTAAGATTCTTACTAGTCAGATATATTCCTCTGCAGGAAATATGGGGTTTTGAGTCTCTTTCACTGAGGAAGGTGTAGGTCTTGTCTATTCCAAAGTTGGTTTTTGGAACGGTCCCTGTGCTTATATCAAAATCTGGTTTTATGCATCACCCCACCTCTCCATCCCCTTTAGGCAGGCATAAGAGTGTTTTCTAAATGTGAGACTCTGTTCTCTTTCCTAACTCTGTTCACATGTAGCCATGTTTACAGGATCTTCATAAGTGATATCTTATGATAAGTTTCTTTTTCTGTGTGACTTATTTCACTTAGAATCATCGTACCTGAATCCACTCACTTTGCTGCTACTGGTCTTATGACATTGATGTCATGGCTGAGGGATATTCCATCGTATGTAAGTACCACAATGTTTTGAACCATTTTTATATTTCCTGGGATATTTAAGGTGTACCCAAGTTGAGGTTCTTGTAGTCAGTGCAGCCCTAAATTTGGAGGTGGCTCTTTCTTATTGATTTTCAGTTTTCCCAAGGTATATTCCCTAGACAGGAAGTGGCCTTGGCTCTGTAGCTCTGTTGTTTACTTGTTTTAGGGAACACAATGCACTCCTCCAGTGAGGCAGTTGGCAATTTACATCCCGCCCATCAGCATAACAAGGCTCCCTGTTCTCCAGGGCCTGTCTTGCCTTTCTGGTTTTTACACATTTTGTGGATGTCCCTTTTGACCGGTGGGAAGTGATACTTCTTTGTAGTGCAGATTTGCATTGCCCGCTTGCTTGCTTGGCCAAAAAGGGCGTATGCGTTTTCTCCTGAATATATTCAGGAGAAAACACATGCGCCCTTTTTGGCCAAGTGCATCATTGTCCAAGTTGTGCCCCTCTTCCTGTGCTTTACAGGCGATTCCAAGATACCTCTTGAAATCTGTTTCCTGCTATTTTGCCTCACTTTCAAGTCCGCCTTGTTGACTTCCCTCAACAGATTTTTGGACGATAGTTGTCCTTTATCACTCTGCCAGTTTGTGAATTGCTGTGCCCCTGAGCTCCATTTCTCAACTCGTTTTTTGGGAGCTGAACGCCAGTCCAAAATTTTGGATCATGTCCTATACTGGTTCCCGGTGGGTGGCTGAGACTTTGGTTAATTCTTCTTCCTGCCGGGAAATTAGAGTGACATGTGCCCGTCCAAATGCCTAACAGCTACTCTCTCATGGGTTCTCCCTCGTCCCTTCCATCCTCTGCCAAATTGGGAACCTGTGCAAACCAGGAGGTTAAAGGGCCTGTCTCTCCAAGTTGGGAGATTGATAGTAAGGCAGTTGGAAAGTCAAACTGGAGCACCAGGAGAGGGACTATTCGTTGAGTTTTAGAAACCTTTCTTATTCACAGTGTGTCCATTCTCTAGGTTTCCTGTACATATTATAGCTGTAGTAATATTCCCTTCAACCTGGAGAGTTGGGACCCATGGAATGGGGGCCATGCATTATTGCTTGAAAGGGTCTGCATTTGCTCACCCAATCTCACCAATCCTCTCAGTCCCAAGTGTCCAGCCTTATGCCACATCCAGCTGTCATTGTAGATAGGGTCTTTCCAGGTTTCCTCAGACACCCTGAAGGAATTGTAAAGAATTTCCCTGTTTTTTGGTTTTGCTTTTGAAATTCCTTTTTATAGTGGGTTTGAGCTGATTCTCGCTGCCATGTTTATGCCACTCTAGACACACTTGTTCTCCTTATGGAGTCATATCAATACATAGATTTTAAGATTCTTACTAGTCAGATATATTCCTCTGCGGGAAATATGGGGTTTTGAGTCTCTTTCACTGAGGAAGGTGTAGGTCTTGTCTATTCCAAAGTTGGTTTTTGGAACGGTCCCTGTGCTTATATCAAACTCTGGTTTTATGCATCACTCCACCTCTCCATCCCCTTTAGGCAGGCATAAGAGTGTTTTCTAAATGTGAGACTCTGTTCTCTTTCCTAACTCAGTTCACGTGTAGCCATGTTTACATGATCATCATAAGTGATATCTTATGATAAGTTTCTTTTTCTGTGTGACTTATTTCACTTAGAATCATCGTACCTGAATCCACTCACTTTGCTGCTACTGGTCTTATGACATTGATTTCATGGCTGAGGGATATTCCATCGTACGTAAGTACCACAATGTTTTGAACCATTTTTATATTTCCTGGGATATTTAAGGTGTACCCAAGTTGAGGTTCTTGTAGTCAGTGCAGCCCTAAATTTGGAGGTGGCTCTTTCTTATTGATTTTCAGTTTTCCCAAGGTATATTCCCTAGACAGGAAGTGGCCTTGGCTCTGTAGCTCTGTTGTTTACTTGTTTTAGGGAACACAATGCACTCCTCCAGTGAGGCAGTTGGCAATTTACATCCCGCCCATCAGCATAACAAGGCTCCCTGTTCTCCAGGGCCTGTCTTGCCTTTCTGGTTTTTACACATTTTGTGGATGTCCCTTTTGACCGGTGGGAAGTGATACTTCTTTGTAGTGCAGATTTGCATTGCCGGCTTGCTTGCTTGGCCAAAAAGGGCGTATGCGTTTTCTCCTGAATATATTCAGGAGAAAACACATACGCCCTTTTTGGCCAAGTGCATCATTGTCCAAGTTGTGCCCCTCTTCCTGTGCTTTACAGGCGATTCCAAGGTACCTCTTGAAATCTGTTTCCTGCTATTTTGCCTCACTTTCAAGTCCGCCTCGTTGACTTCCCTCAACAGATTTTTGGACAATAGTTGTCCTTTATCACTCTGCCAGTTTGTGAATTGCTGTGCCCCAGAGCTCCATTTCTCAACTCGTTTTTTGTGAGCTGAACGCCAGTCCAAAATTTTGGATCATGTCCTATACTGGTTCCCGGTGGGTGGCTGAGACTTTGGTTAATTCTTCTTCCTGCCGGGAAATTAGAGTGACATGTGCCCATCCAAATGCCTAACAGCTACTCTCTCATGGGTTCTCCCTCGTCCCTTCCATCCTCTGCCAAATTGGGAACCTGTGCAAACCAGGAGGTTAAAGGGCCTGTCTCTCCAATTTGGGAGATTGATAGTAAGGCAGTTGGAAAGTCAAACTGGAGCACCAGGAGAGGGACTATTCGTTGAGTTTTAGAAACCTTTCTTATTCACAGTGTGTACATTCTCTAGGTTTCCTGTACATGTTATAGCTGTAGTAATATTCCCTTCAACCTGGAGAGTTGGGACCCATGGAATGGGGGCCATGCATTATTGCTTGAAAGGGTCTGCATTTGCTCACCCAATCTCACCAATCCTCTCAGTCCCAAGTGTCCAGGCTTATGCCACATCCACCTCTCATTGTAGATAGGGTCTTTCCAGGTTTCCTCAGACACCCTGAAGGAATTGTAAAGAATTTCCCTGTTTTTTGGTTTTGCTTTTGAAATTCCTTTTTAGAGTGGGTTTGAGCTGATTCTCGCTGCCATGTTTATGCCACTCTAGACACACTTGTTCTCCTTATGGAGTCATATCAATACATAGATTTTAAGATTCTTACTAGTCAGATATATTCCTCTGCGGGAAATATGGGGTTTTGAGTCTCTTTCACTGAGGAAGGTGTAGGTCTTGTCTATTCCAAAGTTGGTTTTTGGAACGGTCCCTGTGCTTATATCAAACTCTGGTTTTATGCATCACCCCACCTCTCCATCCCCTTTAGGCAGGCATAAGAGTGTTTTCTAAATGTGAGACTCTGTTCTCTTTCCTAACTCTGTTCACATGTAGCCATGTTTACAGGATCTTCATAAGTGATATCTTATGATAAGTTTCTTTTTCTGTGTGACTTATTTCACTTAGAATCATCGTACCTGAATCCACTCACTTTGCTGCTACTGGTCTTATGACATTGATGTCATGGCTGAGGGATATTCCATCGTATGTAAGTACCACAATGTTTTGAACCATTTTTATATTTCCTGGGATATTTAAGGTGTACCCAAGTTGAGGTTCTTATAGTCAGTGCAGCCCTAAATTTGGAGGTGGCTCTTTCTTATTGATTTTCAGTTTTCCCAAGGTATATTCCCTAGACAGGAAGTGGCCTTGGCTCTGTAGCTCTGTTGTTTACTTGTTTTAGGGAACACAATGCACTCCTCCAGTGAGGCAGTTGGCAATTTACATCCCGCCCATCAGCATAACAAGGCTCCCTGTTCTCCAGGGCCTGTCTTGCCTTTTGGTTTTTACACATTTTGTGGATGTCCCTTTTGACCGGTGGGAAGTGATACTTCTTTGTAGTGCAGATTTGCATTGCCCGCTTGCTTGCTTGGCCAAAAAGGGCGTATGCGTTTTCTCCTGAATATATTCAGGAGAAAACACATACGCCCTTTTTGGCCAAGTGCATCATTGTCCAAGTTGTGCCCCTCTTCCTGTGCTTTACAGGCGATTCCAAGATACCTCTTGAAATCTGTTTCCTGCTATTTTGCCTCACTTTCAAGTCCGCCTCGTTGACTTCCCTCAACAGATTTTTGGACGATAGTTGTCCTTTATCACTCTGCCAGTTTGTGAATTGCTGTGCCCCTGAGCTCCATTTCTCAACTCGTTTTTTGGGAGCTGAACGCCAGTCCAAAATTTTGGATCATGTCCTATACTGGTTCCCGGTGGGTGGCTGAGACTTTGGTTAATTCTTCTTCCTGCCGGGAAATTAGAGTGACATGTGCCCGTCCAAATGCCTAACAGCTACTCTCTCATGGGTTCTCCCTCGTCCCTTCCATCCTCTGCCAAATTGGGAACCTGTGCAAACCAGGAGGTTAAAGGGCCTGTCTCTCCAAGTTGGGAGATTGATAGTAAGGCAGTTGGAAAGTCAAACTGGAGCACCAGGAGAGGGACTATTCGTTGAGTTTTAGAAACCTTTCTTATTCACAGTGTGTCCATTCTCTAGGTTTCCTGTACATGTTATAGCTGTAGTAATATTCCCTTCAACCTGGAGACTTGGGACCCATGGAATGGGGGCCATGCATTATTGCTTGAAAGGGTCTGCATTTGCTCACCCAATCTCACCAATCCTCTCAGTCCCAAGTGTCCAGCCTTATGCCACATCCAGCTGTCATTGTAGATAGGGTCTTTCCAGGTTTCCTCAGACACCCTGAAGGAATTGTAAAGAATTTCCCTGTTTTTTGGTTTTGCTTTTGAAATTCCTTTTTAGAGTGGGTTTGAGCTGATTCTCGCTGCCATGTTTATGCCACTCTAGACACACTTGTTTGCCTTATGGAGTCATATCAATACATAGGTTTTAAGATTCTTACTAGTCAGATATATTCCTCTGCGGGAAATATGGGGTTTTGAGTCTCTTTCACTGAGGAAGGTGTAGGTCTTGTCTATTCCAAAGTTGGTTTTTGGAACGGTCCCTGTGCTTATATCAAACTCTGGTTTTATGCATCACCCCACCTCTCCATCCCCTTAATGCAGGCATAAGAGTGTTTTCTAAATGTGAGACTCTGTTCTCTTTCCTAACTCAGTTCACGTGTAGCCATGTTTACAGGATCTTCATAAGTGATATCTTATGATAAGTTTCTTTTTCTGTGTGACTTATTTCACTTAGAATCATCGTACCTGAATCCACTCACTTTGCTGCTACTGCTCTTATGACATTGATTTCATGGCTGATGAATATTCCATCATACATAAGTACCACAATGTTTTGAACCATTTTTATATTTCCTGGGATATTTAAGGTGTACCCAAGTTGAGGTTCTTGTAGTCAGTGCAGCCCTAAATTTGGAGGTGGCTCTTTCTTATTGATTTTCAGTTTTCCCAAGGTATATTCCCTAGACTGGAAGTGGCTTTGGCTCTGTAGCTCTGTTGTTTACTTGTTTTAGGGAACACAATGCACTCCTCCAGTGAGGCAGTTGGCAATTTACATCCCGCCCATCAGCATAACAAGGCTCCCTGTTCTCCAGGGCCTGTCTTGCCTTTCTGGTTTTTACACATTTTGTGGATGTCCCTTTTGACCGGTGGGAAGTGATTCTTCTTTGTAGTGCAGATTTGCATTGCCCGCTTGCTTGCTTGGCCAAAAAGGGCGTATGCGTTTTCTCCTGAATATATTCAGGAGAAAACACATACGCCCTTTTTGGCCAAGTGCATCATTGTCCAAGTTGTGCCCCTCATCCTGTGCTTTACAGGCGATTCCAAGATACCTCTTGAAATCTGTTTCCTGCTATTTTGCCTCACTTTCAAGTCCGCCTTGTTGACTTCCCTCAACAGATTTTTGGACGATAGTTGTCCTTTATCACTCTGCCAGTTTGTGAATTGCTGTGCCCCTGAGCTCCATTTCTCAACTCGTTTTTTGGGAGCTGAACGCCACTCCAAAATTTTGGATCATGTCCTATACTGGTTCCCGGTGGGTGGCTGAGACTTTGGTTAATTCTTCTTCCTGCCGGGAAATTAGAGTGACATGTGCCCGTCCAAATGCCTAACAGCTACTCTCTCATGGGTTCTCCCTCGTCCCTTCAATCCTCTGCCAAATTGGGAACCTGTGCAAACCAGGAGGTTAAAGGGCCTGTCTCTCCAAGTTGGGAGATTGATAGTAAGGCAGTTGGAAAGTCAAACTGGAGCACCAGGAGAGGGACTATTCGTTGAGTTTTAGAAACCTTTCTTATTCACAGTGTGTCCATTCTCTAGGTTTCCTGTACATGTTATAGCTGTAGTAATATTCCCTTGAACCTGGAGAGTTGGGACCCATGGAATGGGGGCCATGCATTATTGCTTGAAAGGGTCTGCATTTGCTCACCCAATCTCACCAATCCTCTCAGTCCCAAGTGTCCAGCCTTATGCCACATCCAGCTGTCATTGTAGATAGGGTCTTTCCAGGTTTCCTCAGACACCCTGAAGGAATTGTAAAGAATTTCCCTGTTTTTTGGTTTTGCTTTTGAAATTCCTTTTTATAGTGGGTTTGAGCTGATTCTCGCTGCCATGTTTATGCCACTCTAGACACACTTGTTCTCCTTATGGAGTCATATCAATACATAGATTTTAAGATTCTTACTAGTCAGATATATTCCTCTGCGGGAAATATGGGGTTTTGAGTCTCTTTCACTGAGGAAGGTGTAGGTCTTGTCTATTCCAAAGTTGGTTTTTGGAACGGTCCCTGTGCTTATATCAAACTCTGGTTTTATGCATCACCCCACCTCTCCATCCCCTTTAGGCAGGCATAAGAGTGTTTTCTAAATGTGAGACTCTGTTCTCTTTCCTAACTCTGTTCACGTGTAGCCATGTTTACAGGATCTTCATAAGTGATATCTTATGATAAGTTTCTTTTTCTGTGTGACTTATTTCACTTAGAATCATCGTACCTGAATCCACTCACTTTGCTGCTACTGGTCTTATGACATTGATTTCATGGCTGAGGGATATTCCATCGTATGTAAGTACGACAATGTTTTGAACCATTTTTATATTTCCTGGGATATTTAAGGTGTACCCAAGTTGAGGTTCTTATAGTCAGTGCAGCCCTAAATTTGGAGGTGGCTCTTTCTTATTGATTTTCAGTTTTCCCAAGGTATATTCCCTAGACTGGAAGTGGCCTTGGCTCTGTAGCTCTGTTGTTTACTTGTTTTAGGGAACACAATGCACTCCTCCAGTGAGGCAGTTGGCAATTTACATCCCGCCCATCAGCATAACAAGGCTCCCTGTTCTCCAGGGCCTGTCTTGCCTTTCTGGTTTTTACACATTTTGTGGATGTCCCTTTTGACCGGTGGGAAGTGATACTTCTTTGTAGTGCAGATTTGCATTGCCCGCTTGCTTGCTTGGCCAAAAAGGGCGTATGCGTTTTCTCCTGAATATATTCAGGAGAAAACACATACGCCCTTTTTGGCCAAGTGCATCATTGTCCAAGTTGTGCCCCTCATCCTGTGCTTTACAGGCGATTCCAAGATACCTCTTGAAATCTGTTTCCTGCTATTTTGCCTCACTTTCAAGTCCGCCTTGTTGACTTCCCTCAACAGATTTTTGGACGATAGTTGTCCTTTATCACTCTGCCAGTTTGTGAATTGCTGTGCCCCTGAGCTCCATTTCTCAACTCGTTTTTTGGGAGCTGAACGCCACTCCAAAATTTTGGATCATGTCCTATACTGGTTCCCGGTGGGTGGCTGAGACTTTGGTTAATTCTTCTTCCTGCCGGGAAATTAGAGTGACATGTGCCCGTCCAAATGCCTAACAGCTACTCTCTCATGGGTTCTCCCTCGTCCCTTCAATCCTCTGCCAAATTGGGAACCTGTGCAAACCAGGAGGTTAAAGGGCCTGTCTCTCCAAGTTGGGAGATTGATAGTAAGGCAGTTGGAAAGTCAAACTGGAGCACCAGGAGAGGGACTATTCGTTGAGTTTTAGAAACCTTTCTTATTCACAGTGTGTCCATTCTCTAGGTTTCCTGTACATGTTATAGCTGTAGTAATATTCCCTTGAACCTGGAGAGTTGGGACCCATGGAATGGGGGCCATGCATTATTGCTTGAAAGGGTCTGCATTTGCTCACCCAATCTCACCAATCCTCTCAGTCCCAAGTGTCCAGCCTTATGCCACATCCAGCTGTCATTGTAGATAGGGTCTTTCCAGGTTTCCTCAGACACCCTGAAGGAATTGTAAAGAATTTCCCTGTTTTTTGGTTTTGCTTTTGAAATTCCTTTTTATAGTGGGTTTGAGCTGATTCTCGCTGCCATGTTTATGCCACTCTAGACACACTTGTTCTCCTTATGGAGTCATATCAATACATAGATTTTAAGATTCTTACTAGTCAGATATATTCCTCTGCGGGAAATATGGGGTTTTGAGTCTCTTTCACTGAGGAAGGTGTAGGTCTTGTCTATTCCAAAGTTGGTTTTTGGAACGGTCCCTGTGCTTATATCAAACTCTGGTTTTATGCATCACCCCACCTCTCCATCCCCTTTAGGCAGGCATAAGAGTGTTTTCTAAATGTGAGACTCTGTTCTCTTTCCTAACTCTGTTCACGTGTAGCCATGTTTACAGGATCTTCATAAGTGATATCTTATGATAAGTTTCTTTTTCTGTGTGACTTATTTCACTTAGAATCATCGTACCTGAATCCACTCACTTTGCTGCTACTGGTCTTATGACATTGATTTCATGGCTGAGGGATATTCCATCGTACGTAAGTACCACAATGTTTTGAACCATTTTTATATTTCCTGGGATATTTAAGGTGTACCCAAGTTGAGGTTCTTATAGTCAGTGCAGCCCTAAATTTGGAGGTGGCTCTTTCTTATTGATTTTCAGTTTTCCCAAGGTATATTCCCTAGACAGGAAGTGGCCTTGGCTCTGTAGCTCTGTTGTTTACTTGTTTTAGGGAACACAATGCACTCCTCCAGTGAGGCAGTTGGCAATTTACATCCCGCCCATCAGCATAACAAGGCTCCCTGTTCTCCAGGGCCTGTCTTGCCTTTCTGGTTTTTACACATTTTGTGGATGTCCCTTTTGACCGGTGGGAAGTGATACTTCTTTGTAGTGCAGATTTGCATTGCCCGCTTGCTTGCTTGGCCAAAAAGGGCATATGCGTTTTCTCCTGAATATATTCAGGAGAAAACACATATGCCCTTTTTGGCCAAGTGCATCATTGTCCAAGTTGTGCCCCTCTTCCTGTGCTTTACAGGCGATTCCAAGGTACCTCTTGAAATCTGTTTCCTGCTATTTTGCCTCACTTTCAAGTCCGCCTCGTTGACTTCCCTCAACAGATTTTTGGACGATAGTTGTCCTTTATCACTCTGCCAGTTTGTGAATTGCTGTGCCCCAGAGCTCCATTTCTCAACTCGTTTTTTGTGAGCTGAACGCCAGTCCAAAATTTTGGATCATGTCCTATACTGGTTCCCGGTGGGTGGCTGAGACTTTGGTTAATTCTTCTTCCTGCTGGGAAATTAGAGTGACATGTGCCCATCCAAATGCCTAACAGCTACTCTCTCATGGGTTCTCCCTCGTCCCTTCCATCCTCTGCCAAATTGGGAACCTGTGCAAACCAGGAGGTTAAAGGGCCTGTCTCTCCAAGTTGGGAGATTGATAGTAAGGCAGTTGGAAAGTCAAACTGGAGCACCAGGAGAGGGACTATTCGTTGAGTTTTATTAACCTTTCGTATTCACAGTGTGTACATTCTCTAGGTTTCCTGTACATGTTATAGCTGTAGTAATATTCCCTTCAACCTGGAGAGTTGGCACCCATGGAATGGGGGCCATGCATTATTGCTTGAAAGGGTCTGCATTTGCTCAACCAATCTCACCAATCCTCTCAGTCCCAAGTGTCCAGCCTTATGCCACATCCAGCTGTCATTGTAGATAGGGTCTTTCCAGGTTTCCTCAGACACCCTGAAGGAATTGTAAAGAATTTCCCTGTTTTTTGGTTTTGCTTTTGAAATTCCTTTTTATAGTGAGTTTGAGCTGATTCTCGCTGCCATGTTTATGCCACTCTAGACACACTTGTTTGCCTTATGGAGTCATATCAATACATAGGTTTTAAGATTCTTACTAGTCAGATATATTCCTCTGCGGGAAATATGGGGTTTTGAGTCTCTTTCACTGAGGAAGGTGTAGGTCTTGTCTATTCCAAAGTTGGTTTTTGGAACGGTCCCTGTGCTTATATCAAACTCTGGTTTTATGCATCACCCCACCTCTCCATCCCCTTAATGCAGGCATAAGAGTGTTTTCTAAATGTGAGACTCTGTTCTCTTTCCTAACTCAGTTCACGTGTAGCCATGTTTACAGGATCTTCATAAGTGATATCTTATGATAAGTTTCTTTTTCTGTGTGACTTATTTCACTTAGAATCATCGTACCTGAATCCACTCACTTTGCTGCTACTGGTCTTATGACATTGATTTCATGGCTGATGAATATTCCATCGTACGCAAGTACCACAATGTTTTGAACCATTTTTATATTTCCTGGGATATTTAAGGTGTACCCAAGTTGAGGTTCTTATAGTCAGTGCAGCCCTAAATTTGGAGGTGGCTCTTTCTTATTGATTTTCAGTTTTCCCAAGGTATATTCCCTAGACTGGAAGTGGCCTTGGCTCTGTAGCTCTGTTGTTTACTTGTTTTAGGGAACACAATGCACTCCTCCAGTGAGGCAGTTGGCAATTTACATCCCGCCCATCAGCATAACAAGGCTCCCTGTTCTCCAGGGCCTGTCTTGCCTTTCTGGTTTTTACACATTTTGTGGATGTCCCTTTTGACCGGTGGGAAGTGATACTCCTTTGTAGTGCAGATTTGCATTGCCCGCTTGCTTGCTTGGCCAAAAAGGGCGTATGCGTTTTCTCCTGAATATATTCAGGAGAAAACACATACGCCCTTTTTGGCCAAGTGCATCATTGTCCAAGTTGTGCCCCTCTTCCTGTGCTTTACAGGCGATTCCAAGGTACCTCTTGAAATCTGTTTCCTGCTATTTTGCCTCACTTTCAAGTCCGCCTCGTTGACTTCCCTCAACAGATTTTTGGACGATAGTTGTCCTTTATCACTCTGCCAGTTTGTGAATTGCTGTGCCCCTGAGCTCCATTTCTCAACTCGTTTTTTGGGAGCTGAACGCCAGTCCAAAATTTTGGATCATGTCCTATACTGGTTCCCGGTGGGTGGCTGAGACTTTGCTTAATTCTTCTTCCTGCTGGGAAATTAGAGTGACATGTGCCCGTCCAAATGCCTAACAGCTACTCTCTCATGGGTTCTCCCTCGTCCCTTCCATCCTCTGCCAAATTGGGAACCTGTGCAAACCAGGAGGTTAAAGGGCCTGTCTCTCCAAGTTGGGAGATTGATAGTAAGGCAGTTGGAAAGTCAAACTGGAGCACCAGGAGAGGGACTATTCGTTGAGTTTTAGAAACCTTTCGTATTCACAGTGTGTCCATTCTCTATGTTTCCTGTACATGTTATAGCTGTAGTAATATTCCCTTGAACCTGGAGAGTTGGGACCCATGGAATGGGGGCCATGCCTTATTGCTTGAAAGGGTCTGCATTTGCTCACCCAATCTCACCAATCCTCTCAGTCCCAAGTGTCCAGCCTTATGCCACATCCAGCTGTCATTGTAGATAGGGTCTTTCCAGGTTTCCTCAGACACCCTGAAGGAATTGTAAAGAATTTCCCTGTTTTTTGGTTTTGCTTTTGAAATTCCTTTTTATAGTGGGTTTGAGCTGATTCTCGCTGCCATGTTTATGCCACTCTAGACACACTTGTTCTCCTTATGGAGTCATATCAATACATAGATTTTAAGATTCTTACTAGTCAGATATATTCCTCTGCGGGAAATATGGGTTTTTGAGTCTCTTTCACGGAGGAAGGTGTAGGTCTTGTCTATTCCAAAGTTGGTTTTTGGAACGGTCCCTGTGCTTAAATCAAACTCTGGTTTTATGCATCACCTCACCTCTCCATCCCCTTTAGGCAGGCATAAGAGTGTTTTCTAAATGTGAGACTCTGTTCTCTTTCCTAACTCAGTTCACGTGTAGCCATGTTTACATGATCTTCATAAGTGATATCTTATGATAAGTTTCTTTTTCTGTGTGACTTATTTCACTTAGAATCATCGTACCTGAATCCACTCACTTTGCTGCTACTGGTCTTATGACATTGATTTCATGGCTGAGGGATATTCCATCGTACGTAAGTACCACAATGTTTTGAACCATTTTTATATTTCCTGGGATATTTAAGGTGTACCCAAGTTGAGGTTCTTGTAGTCAGTGCAGCCCTAAATTTGGAGGTGGCTCTTTCTTATTGATTTTCAGTTTTCCCAAGGTATATTCCCTAGACAGGAAGTGGCCTTGGCTCTGTAGCTCTGTTGTTTACTTGTTTTAGGGAACACAATGCACTCCTCCAGTGAGGCAGTTGGCAATATACATCCCGCCCATCAGCATAACAAGGCTCCCTGTTCTCCAGGGCCTGTCTTGCCTTTCTGGTTTTTACACATTTTGTGGATGTCCCTTTTGACCGGTGGGAAGTGATACTTCTTTGTAGTGCAGATTTGCATTGCCCGCTTGCTTGCTTGGCCAAAAAGGGCGTATGCGTTTTCTCCTGAATATATTCAGGAGAAAACACATACGCCCTTTTTGGCCAAGTGCATCATTGTCCAAGTTGTGCCCCTCTTCCTGTGTTTTACAGGCGATTCCAAGGTACCTCTTGAAATCTGTTTCCTGCTATTTTGCCTCGCTTTCAAGTCCGCCTCGTTGACTTCCCTCAACAGATTTTTGGACGATAGTTGTCCTTTATCACTCTGCCAGTTTGTGAATTGCTGTGCCCCTGTGCTCCATTTCTCAACTCGTTTTTTGTGAGCTGAACGCAAGTCCAAAATTTTGGATCATGTCCTATACTGGTTCCCGGTGGGTGGCTGAGACTTTGGTTAATTCTTCTTCCTGCCGGGAAATTAGAGTGACATGTGCCCGTCCAAATGCCTAACAGCTACTCTCTCATGGGTTCTCCCTCGTCCCTTCCATCCTCTGCCAAATTGGGATCCTGTGCAAACCAGGAGGTTAAAGGGCCTGTCTCTCCATGTTGGGAGATTGATAGTAAGGAAGTTGGAAAGTCAAACTGGAGCACCAGGAGAGGGACTATTCGTTGAGTTTTAGGAAACTTTCGTATTCACAGTGTGTACATTCTCTAGGTTTCCTGTACATGTTATAGCTGTAGTAATATTCCCTTCAACCTGGAGAGTTGGGACCCATGGAATGGGGGCCATGCATTATTGCTTGAAAGGGTCTGCATTTGCTCACCCAATCTCACCAATCCTCTCAGTCCCAAGTGTCCAGGCTTATGCCACATCCACCTCTCATTGTAGATAGGGTCTTTCCAGGTTTCCTCAGACACCCTGAAGGAATTGTAAAGAATTTCCCTGTTTTTTGGTTTTGCTTTTGAAATTCCTTTTTAGAGTGGGTTTGAGCTGATTCTCGCTGCCATGTTTATGCCACTCTAGACACACTTGTTCTCCTTATGGAGTCATATCAATACATAGATTTTAAGATTCTTACTAGTCAGATATATTCCTCTGCGGGAAATATGGGGTTTTGAGTCTCTTTCACTGAGGAAGGTGTAGGTCTTGTCTATTCCAAAGTTGGTTTTTGGAACGGTCCCTGTGCTTATATCAAAATCTGGTTTTATGCATCACCCCACCTCTCCATCCCCTTTAGGCAGGCATAAGAGTGTTTTCTAAATGTGAGACTCTGTTCTCTTTCCTAACTCTGTTCACATGTAGCCATGTTTACAGGATCTTCATAAGTGATATCTTATGATAAGTTTCTTTTTCTGTGTGACTTATTTCACTTAGAATCATCGTACCTGAATCCACTCACTTTGCTGCTACTGGTCTTATGACATTGATGTCATGGCTGAGGGATATTCCATCGTATGTAAGTACCACAATGTTTTGAACCATTTTTATATTTCCTGGGATATTTAAGATGTACCCAAGTTGAGGTTCTTATAGTCAGTGCAGCCCTAAATTTGGAGGTGGCTCTTTCTTATTGATTTTCAGTTTTCCCAAGGTATATTCCCTAGACAGGAAGTGGCCTTGGCTCTGTAGCTCTGTTGTTTACTTGTTTTAGGGAACACAATGCACTCCTCCAGTGAGGCAGTTGGCAATTTACATCCCGCCCATCAGCATAACAAGGCTCCCTGTTCTCCAGGGCCTGTCTTGCCTTTCTGGTTTTTACACATTTTGTGGATGTCCCTTTTGACCGGTGGGAAGTGATACTTCTTTGTAGTGCAGATTTGCATTGCCCGCTTGCTTGCTTGGCCAAAAAGGGCGTATGCGTTTTCTCCTGAATATATTCAGGAGAAAACACATGCGCCCTTTTTGGCCAAGTGCATCATTGTCCAAGTTGTGCCCCTCTTCCTGTGCTTTACAGGCGATTCCAAGATACCTCTTGAAATCTGTTTCCTGCTATTTTGCCTCACTTTCAAGTCCGCCTCGTTGACTTCCCTCAACAGATTTTTGGACGATAGTTGTCCTTTATCACTCTGCCAGTTTGTGAATTGCTGTGCCCCTGAGCTCCATTTCTCAACTCGTTTTTTGGGAGCTGAACGCCAGTCCAAAATTTTGGATCATGTCCTATACTGGTTCCCGGTGGGTGGCTGAGACTTTGGTTAATTCTTCTTCCTGCCGGGAAATTAGAGTGACATGTGCCCGTCCAAATGCCTAACAGCTACTCTCTCATGGGTTCTCCCTCGTCCCTTCCATCCTCTGCCAAATTGGGAACCTGTGCAAACCAGGAGGTTAAAGGGCCTGTCTCTCCAAGTTGGGAGATTGATAGTAAGGCAGTTGGAAAGTCAAACTGGAGCACCAGGAGAGGGACTATTCGTTGAGTTTTAGAAACCTTTCTTATTCACAGTGTGTCCATTCTCTAGGTTTCCTGTACATATTATAGCTGTAGTAATATTCCCTTCAACCTGGAGAGTTGGGACCCATGGAATGGGGGCCATGCATTATTGCTTGAAAGGGTCTGCATTTGCTCACCCAATCTCACCAATCCTCTCAGTCCCAAGTGTCCAGGCTTATGCCACATCCACCTCTCATTGTAGATAGGGTCTTTCCAGGTTTCCTCAGACACCCTGAAGGAATTGTAAAGAATTTCCCTGTTTTTTGGTTTTGCTTTTGAAATTCCTTTTTATAGTGGGTTTGAGCTGATTCTCGCTGCCATGTTTATGCCACTCTAGACACACTTGTTCGCCTTATGGAGTCATATCAATACATAGATTTTAAGATTCTTCCTAGTCAGATATATTCCTCTGCGGGAAATATGGGGTTTTGAGTCTCTTTCACTGAGGAAGGTGTAGGTCTTGTCTATTCCAAAGTTGGTTTTTGGAACGGTCCCTGTGCTTATATCAAACTCTGGTTTTATGCATCACCCCACCTCTCCATCCCCTTAATGCAGGCATAAGAGTGTTTTCTAAATGTGAGACTCTGTTCTCTTTCCTAACTCTGTTCACATGTAGCCATGTTTACAGGATCTTCATAAGTGATATCTTATGATAAGTTTCTTTTTCTGTGTGACTTATTTCACTTAGAATCATCGTACCTGAATCCACTCACTTTGCTGCTACTGGTCTTATGACATTGATGTCATGGCTGAGGGATATTCCATCGTATGTAAGTACCACAATGTTTTGAACCATTTTTATATTTCCTGGGATATTTAAGGTGTACCCAAGTTGAGGTTCTTATAGTCAGTGCAGCCCTAAATTTGGAGGTGGCTCTTTCTTATTGATTTTCAGTTTTCCCAAGGTATATTCCCTAGACAGGAAGTGGCCTTGGCTCTGTTGCTCTGTTGTTTACTTGTTTTAGGGAACACAATGCACTCCTCCAGTGAGGCAGTTGGCAATTTACATCCCGCCCATCAGCATAACAAGGCTCCCTGTTCTCCAGGGCCTGTCTTGCCTTTCTGGTTTTTACACATTTTGTGGATGTCCCTTTTGACCGGTGGGAAGTGATACTTCTTTGTAGTGCAGATTTGCATTGCCCGCTTGCTTGCTTGGCCAAAAAGGGCGTATGCGTTTTCTCCTGAATATATTCAGGAGAAAACACATACGCCCTTTTTGGCCAAGTGCATCATTGTCCAAGTTGTGCCCCTCTTCCTGTGCTTTACAGGCGATTCCAAGATACCTCTTGAAATCTGTTTCCTGCTATTTTGCCTCACTTTCAAGTCCGCCTCGTTGACTTCCCTCAACAGATTTTTGGACGATAGTTGTCCTTTATCACTCTGCCAGTTTGAGAATTGCTGTGCCCCTGAGCTCCATTTCTCAACTCGTTTTTTGGGAGCTGAACGCCAGTCCAAAATTTTGGATCATGTCCTATACTGGTTCCCGGTGGGTGGCTGAGACTTTGGTTAATTCTTCTTCCTGCCGGGAAATTAGAGTGACATGTGCCCGTCCAAATGCCTAACAGCTACTCTCTCATGGGTTCTCCCTCGTCCCTTCCATCCTCTGCCAAATTGGGAACCTGTGCAAACCAGGAGGTTAAAGGGCCTGTCTCTCCAAGTTGGGAGATTGATAGTAAGGCAGTTGGAAAGTCAAACTGGAGCACCAGGAGAGGGACTATTCGTTGAGTTTTAGAAACCTTTCTTATTCACAGTGTGTCCATTCTCTAGGTTTCCTGTACATGTTATAGCTGTAGTAATATTCCCTTCAACCTGGAGAGTTGGGACCCATGGAATGGGGGCCATGCATTATTGCTTGAAAGGGTCTGCATTTGCTCACCCAATCTCACCAATCCTCTCAGTCCCAAGTGTCCAGCCTTATGCCACATCCAGCTGTCATTGTAGATAGGGTCTTTCCAGGTTTCCTCAGACACCCTGAAGGAATTGTAAAGAATTTCCCTGTTTTTTGGTTTTGCTTTTGTAATTCCTTTTTATAGTGGGTTTGAGCTGATTCTCGCTGCCATGTTTATGCCACTCTAGACACACTTGTTCTCCTTATGGAGTCATATCAATACATAGATTTTAAGATTCTTACTAGTCAGATATATTCCTCTGCGGGAAATATGGGGTTTTGAGTCTCTTTCACTGAGGAAGGTGTAGGTCTTGTCTATTCCAAAGTTGGTTTTTGGAACGGTCCCTGTGCTTATATCAAACTCTGGTTTTATGCATCACCCCACCTCTCCATCCCCTTTAGGCAGGCATAAGAGTGTTTTCTAAATGTGAGACTCTGTTCTCTTTCCTAACTCTGTTCACGTGTAGCCATGTTTACAGGATCTTCATAAGTGATATCTTATGATAAGTTTCTTTTTCTGTGTGACTTATTTCACTTAGAATCATCGTACCTGAATCCACTCACTTTGCTGCTACTGGTCTTATGACATTGATTTCATGGCTGAGGGATATTCCATCGTACGTAAGTACCACAATGTTTTGAACCATTTTTATATTTCCTGGGATATTTAAGGAGTACCCAAGATGAGGTTCTTATAGTCAGTGCAGCCCTAAATTTGGAGGTGGCTCTTTTTTATTGATTTTCAGTTTTCCCAAGGTATATTCCCTAGAAAGGAAGTGGCCTTGGCTCTGTAGCTCTGTTGTTTACTTGTTTTAGGGAACACAATGCACTCCTCCAGTGAGGCAGTTGGCAATTTACATCCCGCCCATCAGCATAACAAGGCTCCCTGTTCTCCAGGGCCTGTCTTGCCTTTCTGGTTTTTACACATTTTGTGGATGTCCCTTTTGACCGGTGGGAAGTGATACTTCTTTGTAGTGCAGATTTGCATTGCCCGCTTGCTTGCTTGGCCAAAAAGGGCGTATGCGTTTTCTCCTGAATATATTCAGGAGAAAACACATACGCCCTTTTTGGCCAAGTGCATCATTGTCCAAGTTGTGCCCCTCTTCCTGTGCTTTACAGGCGATTCCAAGGTACCTCTTGAAATCTGTTTCCTGCTATTTTGCCTCACTTTCAAGTCCGCCTCGTTGACTTCCCTCAACAGATTTTTGGACGATAGTTGTCCTTTATCACTCTGCCAGTTTGTGAATTGCTGTGCCCCAGAGCTCCATTTCTCAACTCGTTTTTTGTGAGCTGAACGCCAGTCCAAAATTTTGGATCATGTCCTATACTGGTTCCCGGTGGGTGGCTGAGACTTTGGTTAATTCTTCTTCCTGCCGGGAAATTAGAGTGACATGTGCCCATCCAAATGCCTAACAGCTACTCTCTCATGGGTTCTCCCTCGTCCCTTCCATCCTCTGCCAAATTGGGAACCTGTGCAAACCAGGAGGTTAAAGGGCCTGTCTCTCCAATTTGGGAGATTGATAGTAAGGCAGTTGGAAAGTCAAACTGGAGCACCAGGAGAGGGACTATTCGTTGAGTTTTAGAAACCTTTCGTATTCAAAGTGTGTACATTCTCTAGGTTTCCTGTACATGTTATAGCTGTAGTAATATTCCCTTCAACCTGGAGAGTTGGGACCCATGGAATGGGGGCCATGCATTATTGCTTGAAAGGGTCTGCATTTGCTCACCCAATCTCACCAATCCTCTCAGTCCCAAGTGTCCAGCCTTATGCCACATCCAGCTGTCATTGTAGATAGGGTCTTTCCAGGTTTCCTCAGACACCCTGAAGGAATTGTAAAGAATTTCCCTGTTTTTTGGTTTTGCTTTTGAAATTCCTTTTTATAGTGGGTTTGAGCTGATTCTCGCTGCCATGTTTATGCCACTCTAGACACACTTGTTCTCCTTATGGAGTCATATCAATACATAGATTTTAAGATTCTTACTAGTCAGATATATTCCTCTGCGGGAAATATGGGGTTTTGAGTCTCTTTCACTGAGGAAGGTGTAGGTCTTGTCTATTCCAAAGTTGGTTTTTGGAACGGTCCCTGTGCTTATATCAAACTCTGGTTTTATGCATCACCCCACCTCTCCATCCCCTTTAGGCAGGCATAAGAGTGTTTTCTAAATGTGAGACTCTGTTCTCTTTCCTAACTCTGTTCACATGTAGCCATGTTTACAGGATCTTCATAAGTGATATCTTATGATAAGTTTCTTTTTCTGTGTGACTTATTTCACTTAGAATCATCGTACCTGAATCCACTCACTTTGCTGCTACTGGTCTTATGACATTGATGTCATGGCTGAGGGATATTCCATCGTATGTAAGTACCACAATGTTTTGAACCATTTTTATATTTCCTGGGATATTTAAGGTGTACCCAAGTTGAGGTTCTTATAGTCAGTGCAGCCCTAAATTTGGAGGTGGCTCTTTCTTATTGATTTTCAGTTTTCCCAAGGTATATTCCCTAGACAGGAAGTGGCCTTGGCTCTGTAGCTCTGTTGTTTACTTGTTTTAGGGAACACAATGCACTCCTCCAGTGAGGCAGTTGGCAATTTACATCCCGCCCATCAGCATAACAAGGCTCCCTGTTCTCCAGGGCCTGTCTTGCCTTTCTGGTTTTTACACATTTTGTGGATGTCCCTTTTGACCGGTGGGAAGTGATACTTCTTTGTAGTGCAGATTTGCATTGCCCGCTTGCTTGCTTGGCCAAAAAGGGCGTATGCGTTTTCTCCTGAATATATTCAGGAGAAAACACATACGCCCTTTTTGGCCAAGTGCATCATTGTCCAAGTTGTGCCCCTCTTCCTGTGCTTTACAGGCGATTCCAAGATACCTCTTGAAATCTGTTTCCTGCTATTTTGCCTCACTTTCAAGTCCGCCTCGTTGACTTCCCTCAACAGATTTTTGGACGATAGTTGTCCTTTATCACTCTGCCAGTTTGTGAATTGCTGTGCCCCTGAGCTCCATTTCTCAACTCGTTTTTTGGGAGCTGAACGCCAGTCCAAAATTTTGGATCATGTCCTATACTGGTTCCCGGTGGGTGGCTGAGACTTTGGTTAATTCTTCTTCCTGCCGGGAAATTAGAGTGACATGTGCCCGTCCAAATGCCTAACAGCTACTCTCTCATGGGTTCTCCCTCGTCCCTTCCATCCTCTGCCAAATTGGGAACCTGTGCAAACCAGGAGGTTAAAGGGCCTGTCTCTCCAAGTTGGGAGATTGATAGTAAGGCAGTTGGAAAGTCAAACTGGAGCACCAGGAGAGGGACTATTCGTTGAGTTTTAGAAACCTTTCTTATTCACAGTGTGTCCATTCTCTAGGTTTCCTGTACATGTTATAGCTGTAGTAATATTCCCTTCAACCTGGAGAGTTGGGACCCATGGAATGGGGGCCATGCATTATTGCTTGAAAGGGTCTGCATTTGCTCACCCAATCTCACCAATCCTCTCAGTCCCAAGTGTCCAGCCTTATGCCACATCCAGCTGTCATTGTAGATAGGGTCTTTCCAGGTTTCCTCAGACACCCTGAAGGAATTGTAAAGAATTTCCCTGTTTTTTGGTTTTGCTTTTGAAATTCCTTTTTATAGTGGGTTTGAGCTGATTCTCGCTGCCATGTTTATGCCACTCTAGACACACTTGTTTGCCTTATGGAGTCATATCAATACATAGGTTTTAAGATTCTTACTAGTCAGATATATTCCTCTGCGGGAAATATGGGGTTTTGAGTCTCTTTCACTGAGGAAGGTGTAGGTCTTGTCTATTCCAAAGTTGGTTTTTGGAACGGTCCCTGTGCTTATATCAAACTCTGGTTTTATGCATCACCCCACCTCTCCATCCCCTTAATGCAGGCATAAGAGTGTTTTCTAAATGTGAGACTCTGTTCTCTTTCCTAACTCAGTTCACGTGTAGCCATGTTTACAGGATCTTCATAAGTGATATCTTATGATAAGTTTCTTTTTCTGTGTGACTTATTTCACTTAGAATCATCGTACCTGAATCCACTCACTTTGCTGCTACTGCTCTTATGACATTGATTTCATGGCTGATGAATATTCCTTCATACATAAGTACCACAATGTTTTGAACCATTTTTATATTTCCTGGGAT
The DNA here is from genome assembly GCF_025265405.1 of Mesoplodon densirostris. Taxonomy (NCBI): domain Eukaryota; kingdom Metazoa; phylum Chordata; class Mammalia; order Artiodactyla; family Ziphiidae; genus Mesoplodon; species Mesoplodon densirostris. Next base: position 4,976,936 of record NW_026778195.1, on the reverse strand, counting down.
ATTTAAGGTGTACCCAAGTTGAGGTTCTTGTAGTCAGTGCAGCCCTAAATTTGGAGGTGGCTCTTTCTTATTGATTTTCAGTTTTCCCAAGGTATATTCCCTAGACTGGAAGTGGCTTTGGCTCTGTAGCTCTGTTGTTTACTTGTTTTAGGGAACACAATGCACTCCTCCAGTGAGGCAGTTGGCAATTTACATCCCGCCCATCAGCATAACAAGGCTCCCTGTTCTCCAGGGCCTGTCTTGCCTTTCTGGTTTTTACACATTTTGTGGATGTCCCTTTTGACCGGTGGGAAGTGATACTTCTTTGTAGTGCAGATTTGCATTGCCCGCTTGCTTGCTTGGCCAAAAAGGGCGTATGCGTTTTCTCCTGAATATATTCAGGAGAAAACACATACGCCCTTTTTGGCCAAGTGCATCATTGTCCAACTTGTGCCCCTCTTCCTGTGCTTTACAGGCGATTCCAAGGTACCTCTTGAAATCTGTTTCCTGCTATTTTGCCTCACTTTCAAGTCCGCCTCGTTGACTTCCCTCAACAGATTTTTGGACGATAGTTGTCCTTTATCACTCTGCCAGTTTGTGAATTGCTGTGCCCCTGAGCTCCATTTCTCAACTCGTTTTTTGGGAGCTGAACGCCAGTCCAAAATTTTGGATCATGTCCTATACTGGTTCCCGGTGGGTGGCTGAGACTTTGGTTAATTCTTCTTCCTGCCGGGAAATTAGAGTGACATGTGCCCGTCCAAATGCCTAACAGCTACTCTCTCATGGGTTCTCCCTCGTCCCTTCCATCCTCTGCCAAATTGGGAACCTGTGCAAACCAGGAGGTTAAAGGGCCTGTCTCTCCAAGTTGGGAGATTGATAGTAAGGCAGTTGGAAAGTCAAACTGGAGCACCAGGAGAGGGACTATTCGTTGAGTTTTAGAAACCTTTCGTATTCACAGTGTGTCCATTCTCTATGTTTCCTGTACATGTTATAGCTGTAGTAATATTCCCTTGAACCTGGAGAGTTGGGACCCATGGAATGGGGGCCATGCCTTATTGCTTGAAAGGGTCTGCATTTGCTCACCCAATCTCACCAATCCTCTCAGTCCCAAGTGTCCAGCCTTATGCCACATCCAGCTGTCATTGTAGATAGGGTCTTTCCAGGTTTCCTCAGACACCCTGAAGGAATTGTAAAGAATTTCCCTGTTTTTTGGTTTTGCTTTTGAAATTCCTTTTTATACTGAGTTTGAGCTGATTCTCGCTGCCATGTTTATGCCACTCTAGACACACTTGATTCCCTTATGGAGTCATATCAATACATAGGTTTTAAGATTCTTACTAGTCAGATATATTCCTCTGCGGGAAATATGGGGTTTTGAGTCTCTTTCACTGAGGAAGGTGTAGGTCTTGTCTATTCCAAAGTTGGTTTTTCGAACGGTCCCTGTGCTTATATCAAACTCTGGTTTTATGCATCACCCCACCTCTCCATCCCCTTTAGGCAGGCATAAGAGTGTTTTCTAAATGTGAGACTCTGTTCTCTTTCCTAACTCAGTTCACGTGTAGCCATGTTTACAGGATCTTCATAAGTGATATCTTATGATAAGTTTCTTTTTCTGTGTGACTTATTTCACTTAGAATCATCGTACCTGAATCCACTCACTTTGCTGCTACTGGTCTTATGACATTGATTTCATGGCAGAGGAATATTCCATCGTACGTAAGTACCACAATGTTTTGAACCATTTTTATATTTCCTGGGATATTTAAGGTGTACCCAAGTTGAGGTTCTTGTAGTCAGTGCAGCCCTAAATTTGGAGGTGGCTCTTTCTTATTGATTTTCAGTTTTCCCAAGGTATATTCCCTAGACTGGAAGTGGCCTTGTCTCTGTAGCTCTGTTGTTTACTTGTTTTAGGGAACACAATGCACTCCTCCAGTGAGGCAGTTGGCAATTTACATCCCGCCCATCAGCATAACAAGGCTCCCTGTTCTCCAGGGCCTGTCTTGCCTTTCTGGTTTTTACACATTTTGTGGATGTCCCTTTTGACCGGTGGGAAGTGATACTTCTTTGTAGTGCAGATTTGCATTGCCCGCTTGCTTGCTTGGCCAAAAAGGGCGTATGCGTTTTCTCCTGAATATATTCAGGAGAAAACGCATACGCCCTTTTTGGCAAAGTGCATCATTGTCCAAGTTGTGCCCCTCTTCCTGTGCTTTACAGGCGATTCCAAGGTACCTCTTGAAATCTGTTTCCTGCTATTTTGCCTCGCTTTCAAGTCCGCCTCGTTGACTTCCCTCAACAGATTTTTGGACGATAGTTGTCCTTTATCACTCTGCCAGTTTGTGAATTGCTGTGCCCCTGTGCTCCATTTCTCAACTCGTTTTTTGTGAGCTGAACGCAAGTCCAAAATTTTGGATCATGTCCTATACTGGTTCCCGGTGGGTGGCTGAGACTTTGGTTAATTCTTCTTCCTGCCGGGAAATTAGAGTGACATGTGCCCGTCCAAATGCCTAACAGCTACTCTCTCATGGGTTCTCCCTCGTCCCTTCCATCCTCTGCCAAATTGGGATCCTGTGCAAACCAGGAGGTTAAAGGGCCTGTCTCTCCATGTTGGGAGATTGATAGTAAGGAAGTTGGAAAGTCAAACTGGAGCACCAGGAGAGGGACTATTCGTTGAGTTTTAGGAACCTTTCGTATTCACAGTGTGTACATTCTCTAGGTTTCCTGTACATGTTATAGCTGTAGTAATATTCCCTTCAACCTGGAGAGTTGGGACCCATGGAATGGGGGCCATGCATTATTGCTTGAAAGGGTCTGCATTTGCTCACCCAATCTCACCAATCCTCTCAGTCCCAAGTGTCCAGCCTTATGCCACATCCACCTCTCATTGTAGATAGGGTCTTTCCAGGTTTCCTCAGACACCCTGAAGGAATTGTAAAGAATTTCCCTGTTTTTTGGTTTTGCTTTTGAAATTCCTTTTTATAGTGGGTTTGAGCTGATTCTCGCTGCCATGTTTATGCCAATCTAGACACACTTGTTCTCCTTATGGAGTCATATCAATACATAGATTTTAAGATTCTTACTAGTCAGATATATTCCTCTGCGGGAAATATGGGGTTTTGAGTCTCTTTCACTGAGGAAGGTGTAGGTCTTGTCTATTCCAAAGTTGGTTTTTGGAACGGTCCCTGTGCTTATATCAAACTCTGGTTTTATGCATCACCCCACCTCTCCATCCCCTTAATGCAGGCATAAGAGTGTTTTCTAAATGTGAGACTCTGTTCTCTTTCCTAACTCTGTTCACATGTAGCCATGTTTACAGGATCTTCATAAGTGATATCTTATGATAAGTTTCTTTTTCTGTGTGACATATTTCACTTAGAATCATCGTACCTGAATCCACTCACTTTGCTGCTACTGGTCTTATGACATTGATGTCATGGCTGAGGGATATTCCATCGTATGTAAGTACCACAATGTTTTGAACCATTTTTATATTTCCTGGGATATTTAAGGTGTACCCAAGTTGAGGTTCTTATAGTCAGTGCAGCCCTAAATTTGGAGGTGGCTCTTTCTTATTGATTTTCAGTTTTCCCAAGGTATATTCCCTAGACAGGAAGTGGCCTTGGCTCTGTAGCTCTGTTGTTTACTTGTTTTAGGGAACACAATGCACTCCTCCAGTGAGGCAGTTGGCAATTTACATCCCGCCCATCAGCATAACAAGGCTCCCTGTTCTCCAGGGCCTGTCTTGCCTTTCTGGTTTTTACACATTTTGTGGATGTCCCTTTTGACCGGTGGGAAGTGATACTTCTTTGTAGTGCAGATTTGCATTGCCCGCTTGCTTGCTTGGCCAAAAAGGGCGTATGCGTTTTCTCCTGAATATATTCAGGAGAAAACACATACGCCCTTTTTGGCCAAGTGCATCATTGTCCAAGTTGTGCCCCTCTTCCTGTGCTTTACAGGCGATTCCAAGATACCTCTTGAAATCTGTTTCCTGCTATTTTGCCTCACTTTCAAGTCCGCCTCGTTGACTTCCCTCAACAGATTTTTGGACGATAGTTGTCCTTTATCACTCTGCCAGTTTGTGAATTGCTGTGCCCCTGAGCTCCATTTCTCAACTCGTTTTTTGGGAGCTGAACGCCAGTCCAAAATTTTGGATCATGTCCTATACTGGTTCCCGGTGGGTGGCTGAGACTTTGGTTAATTCTTCTTCCTGCCGGGAAATTAGAGTGACATGTGCCCGTCCAAATGCCTAACAGCTACTCTCTCATGGGTTCTCCCTCGTCCCTTCCATCCTCTGCCAAATTGGGAACCTGTGCAAACCAGGAGGTTAAAGGGCCTGTCTCTCCAAGTTGGGAGATTGATAGTAAGGCAGTTGGAAAGTCAAACTGGAGCACCAGGAGAGGGACTATTCGTTGAGTTTTAGAAACCTTTCTTATTCACAGTGTGTCCATTCTCTAGGTTTCCTGTACATGTTATAGCTGTAGTAATATTCCCTTCAACCTGGAGAGTTGGGACCCATGGAATGGGGGCCATGCATTATTGCTTGAAAGGGTCTGCATTTGCTCACCCAATCTCACCAATCCTCTCAGTCCCAAGTGTCCAGCCTTATGCCACATCCAGCTGTCATTGTAGATAGGGTCTTTCCAGGTTTCCTCAGACACCCTGAAGGAATTGTAAAGAATTTCCCTGTTTTTTGGTTTTGCTTTTGAAATTCCTTTTTATAGTGGGTTTGAGCTGATTCTCGCTGCCATGTTTATGCCACTCTAGACACACTTGTTCTCCTTATGGAGTCATATCAATACATAGATTTTAAGATTCTTACTAGTCAGATATATTACTCTGCGGGAAATATGGGGTTTTGAGTCTCTTTCACTGAGGAAGGTGTAGGTCTTGTCTATTCCAAAGGTGGTTTTTGGAACGGTCCCTGTGCTTATATCAAACTCTGGTTTTATGCATCACCCCACCTCTCCATCCCCTTTAGGCAGGCATAAGAGTGTTTTCTAAATGTGAGACTCTGTTCTCTTTCCTAAATCTGTTCACGTGTAGCCATGTTTACAGGATCTTCATAAGTGATATCTTATGATAAGTTTCTTTTTCTGTGTGACTTATTTCACTTAGAATCATCGTACCTGAATCCACTCACTTTGCTGCTACTGGTCTTATGACATTGATTTCATGGCTGAGGGATATTCCATCGTACGTAAGTACCACAATGTTTTGAACCATTTTTATATTTCCTGGGATATTTAAGGTGTACCCAAGTTGAGGTTCTTATAGTCAGTGCAGCCCTAAATTTGGAGGTGGCTCTTTCTTATTGATTTTCAGTTTTCCCAAGGTATATTCCCTAGACAGGAAGTGGCCTTGGCTCTGTAGCTCTGTTGTTTACTTGTTTTAGGGAACACAATGCACTCCTCCAGTGAGGCAGTTGGCAATTTACATCCCGCCCATCAGCATAACAAGGCTCCCTGTTCTCCAGGGCCTGTCTTGCCTTTCTGGTTTTTACACATTTTGTGGATGTCCCTTTTGACCGGTGGGAAGTGATACTCCTTTGTAGTGCAGATTTGCATTGCCCGCTTGCTTGCTTCGCCAAAAAGGGCATATGCGTTTTCTCCTGAATATATTCAGGAGAAAACACATACGCCCTTTTAGGCCAAGTGCATCATTGTCCAAGTTGTGCCCCTCTTCCTGTGCTTTACAGGCGATTCCAAGGTACCTCTTTAAATCTGTTTCCTGCTATTTTGCCTCACTTTCAAGTCCGCCTCGTTGACTTCCCTCAACAGATTTTTGGACGATAGTTGTCCTTTATCACTCTGCCAGTTTGTGAATTGCTGTGCCCCTGAGCTCCATTTCTCAACTCGTTTTTTGTGAGCTGAACGCAAGTCCAAAATTTTGGATCATGTCCTATACTGGTTCCCGGTGGGTGGCTGAGACTTTGGTTAATTCTTCTTCCTGCCGGGAAATTAGAGTGACATGTGCCCGTCCAAATGCCTAACAGCTACTCTCTCAGGGGTTCTCCCTCGTCCCATCCATCCTCTGCCAAATTGGGAACCTGTGCAAACCAGGAGGTTAAAGGGCCTGTCTCTCCAAGTTGGGAGATTGATAGTAAGGCAGTTGGAAAGTCAAACTGGAGCACCAGGAGAGGGACTATTCGTTGAGTTTTAGAAACCTTTCGTATTCACAGTGTGTCCATTCTCTAGGTTTCCTGTACATGTTATAGCTGTAGTAATATTCCCTTCAACTTGGAGAGTTGGGACCCATGGAATGGGGGCCATGCATTATTGCTTGAAAGGGTCTGCATTTGCTCACCCAATCTCACCAATCCTCTTAGTCCCAAGTGTCCAGCCTTATGCCACATTCAGCTGTCATTGTAGATAGGGTCTTTCCAGGTTTCCTCAGACACCCTGAAGGAATTGTAAAGAATTTCCCTGTTTTTTGGTTTTGCTTTTGAAATTCCTTTTTATAGTGGGTTTGAGCTGATTCTCGCTGCCATGTTTATGCCACTCTAGACACACTTGTTCTCCTTATGGAGTCATATCAATACATAGATTTTAAGATTCTTACTAGTCAGATATATTCCTCTGCGGGAAATATGGGGTTTTGAGTCTCTTTCACTGAGGAAGGTGTAGGTCTTGTCTATTCCAAAGTTGGTTTTTGGAACGGTCCCTGTGCTTATATCAAACTCTGGTTTTATGCATCACCCCACCTCTCCATCCCCTTTATGCAGGCATAAGAGTGTTTTCTAAATGTGAGACTCTGTTCTCTTTCCTAACTCAGTTCACGTGTAGCCATGTTTACATGATCTTCATAAGTGATAACTTATGATAAGTTTCTTTTTCTGTGTGACTTATTTCACTTAGAATCATCGTACCTGAATCCACTCACTTTGCTGCTACTGGTCTTATGACATTGATTTCATGGCTGAGGGATATTCCATCGTACGTAAGTACCACAATGCTTTGAACCATTTTTATATTTCCTGGGATATTTAAGGTGTACCCAAGTTGAGGTTCTTGTAGTCAGTGCAGCCCTAAATTTGGAGGTGGCTCTTTCTTATTGATTTTCAGTTTTCCCAAGGTATATTCCCTAGACAGGAAGTGGCCTTGGCTCTGTAGCTCTGTTGTTTACTTGTTTTAGGGAACACAATGCACTCCTCCAGTGAGGCAGTTGGCAATTTACATCCCGCCCATCAGCATAACAAGGCTCCCTGTTCTCCAGGGCCTGTCTTGCCTTTCTGGTTTTTACACATTTTGTGGATGTCCCTTTTGACCGGTGGGAAGTGATACTTCTTTGTAGTGCAGATTTGCATTGCCCGCTTGCTTGCTTGGCCAAAAAGGGTGTATGCGTTTTCTCCTGAATATATTCAGGAGAAAACACATACACCCTTTTTGGCCAAGTGCATCATTGTCCAAGTTGTGCCCCTCTTCCTGTGTTTTACAGGCGATTCCAAGGTACCTCTTGAAATCTGTTTCCTGCTATTTTGCCTCGCTTTCAAGTCCGCCTCGTTGACTTCCCTCAACAGATTTTTGGACGATAGTTGTCCTTTATCACTCTGCCAGTTTGTGAATTGCTGTGCCCCTGTGCTCCATTTCTCAACTCGTTTTTTGTGAGCTGAACGCAAGTCCAAAATTTTGGATCATGTCCTATACTGGTTCCCGGTGGGTGGCTGAGACTTTGGTTAATTCTTCTTCCTGCCGGGAAATTAGAGTGACATGTGCCCGTCCAAATGCCTAACAGCTACTCTCTCATGGGTTCTCCCTCGTCCCTTCCATCCTCTGCCAAATTGGGATCCTGTGCAAACCAGGAGGTTAAAGGGCCTGTCTCTCCATGTTGGGAGATTGATAGTAAGGAAGTTGGAAAGTCAAACTGGAGCACCAGGAGAGGGACTATTCGTTGAGTTTTAGGAACCTTTCGTATTCACAGTGTGTACATTCTCTAGGTTTCCTGTACATGTTATAGCTGTAGTAATATTCCCTTCAACCTGGAGAGTTGGGACCCATGGAATGGGGGCCATGCATTATTGCTTGAAAGGGTCTGCATTTGCTCACCCAATCTCACCAATCCTCTCAGTCCCAAGTGTCCAGCCTTATGCCACATCCACCTCTCATTGTAGATAGGGTCTTTCCAGGTTTCCTCAGACACCCTGAAGGAATTGTAAAGAATTTCCCTGTTTTTTGGTTTTGCTTTTGAAATTCCTTTTTATAGTGAGTTTGAGCTGATTCTCGCTGCCATGTTTATGCCACTCTAGACACATTTGTTTGCCTTATGGAGTCATATCAATACATGGGTTTTAAGATTCTTACTAGTCAGATATATTCCTCTGCGGGAAATATGGGGTTTTGAGTCTCTTTCACTGAGGAAGGTGTAGGTCTTGTCTATTCCAAAGTTGGTTTTTGGAACGGTCCCTGTGCTTATATCAAACTCTGGTTTTATGCATCACCCCACCTCTCCATCCCCTTAATGCAGGCATAAGAGTGTTTTCTAAATGTGAGACTCTGTTCTCTTTCCTAACTCAGTTCACGTGTAGCCATGTTTACATGATCTTCATAAGTGATATCTTATGATAAGTTTCTTTTTCTGTGTGACTTATTTCACTTAGAATCATCGTACCTGAATCCACTCACTTTGCTGCTACTGGTCTTATGACATTGATGTCATGGCTGAGGAATATTCCATCGTACGTAAGTACCACAATGTTTTGAACCATTTTTATATTTCCTGGGATATTTAAGGTGTACCCAAGTTGAGGTTCTTATAGTCAGTGCAGCCCTAAATTTGGAGGTGGCTCTTTCTTATTGATTTTCAGTTTTCCCAAGGTATATTCCCTAGACAGGAAGTGGCCTTGGCTCTGTAGCTCTGTTGTTTACTTGTTTTAGGGAACACAATGCACTCCTCCAGTGAGGCAGTTGGCAATTTACATCCCGCCCATCAGCATAACAAGGCTCCCTGTTCTCCAGGGCCTGTCTTGCCTTTCTGGTTTTTACACATTTTGTGGATGTCCCTTTTGACCGGTGGGAAGTGATACTTCTTTGTAGTGCAGATTTGCATTGCCCGCTTGCTTGCTTGGCCAAAAAGGGCGTATGCGTTTTCTCCTGAATATATTCAGGAGAAAACACATACGCCCTTTTTGGCCAAGTGCATCATTGTCCAAGTTGTGCCCCTCTTCCTGTGCTTTACAGGCGATTCCAAGATACCTCTTGAAATCTGTTTCCTGCTATTTTGCCTCACTTTCAAGTCCGCCTCGTTGACTTCCCTCAACAGATTTTTGGACGATAGTTGTCCTTTATCACTCTGCCAGTTTGTGAATTGCTGTGCCCCTGAGCTCCATTTCTCAACTCGTTTTTTGGGAGCGGAACGCCAGTCCAAAATTTTGGATCATGTCCTATACTGGTTCCCGGTGGGTGGCTGAGACTTTGGTTAATTCTTCTTCCTGCCGGGAAATTAGAGTGACATGTGCCCGTCCAAATGCCTAACAGCTACTCTCTCATGGGTTCTCCCTCGTCCCTTCCATCCTCTGCCAAATTGGGAACCTGTGCAAACCAGGAGGTTAAAGGGCCTGTCTCTCCAAGTTGGGAGATTGATAGTAAGGCAGTTGGAAAGTCAAACTGGAGCACCAGGAGAGGGACTATTCGTTGAGTTTTAGAAACCTTTCTTATTCACAGTGTGTCCATTCTCTAGGTTTCCTGTACATGTTATAGCTGTAGTAATATTCCCTTCAACCTGGAGAGTTGGGACCCATGGAATGGGGGCCATGCATTATTGCTTGAAAGGGTCTGCATTTGCTCACCCAATCTCACCAATCCTCTCAGTCCCAAGTGTCCAGCCTTATGCCACATCCAGCTGTCATTGTAGATAGGGTCTTTCCAGGTTTCCTCAGACACCCTGAAGGAATTGTAAAGAATTTCCCTGTTTTTTGGTTTTGCTTTTGAAATTCCTTTTTATAGTGGGTTTGAGCTGATTCTCGCTGCCATGTTTATGCCACTCTAGACACACTTGTTCTCCTTATGGAGTCATATCAATACATAGATTTTAAGATTCTTACTAGTCAGATATATTCCTCTGCGGGAAATATGGGGTTTTGAGTCTCTTTCACTGAGGAAGGTGTAGGTCTTGTCTATTCCAAAGTTGGTTTTTGGAAAGGTCCCTGTGCTTATATCAAACTCTGGTTTTATGCATCACCCCACCTCTCCATCCCCTTTAGGCAGGCATAAGAGTGTTTTCTAAATGTGAGACTCTGTTCTCTTTCCTAAATCTGTTCACGTGTAGCCATGTTTACAGGATCTTCATAAGTGATATCTTATGATAAGTTTCTTTTTCTGTGTGACTTATTTCACTTAGAATCATCGTACCTGAATCCACTCACTTTGCTGCTACTGGTCTTATGACATTGATTTCATGGCTGAGGGATATTCCATCGTACGTAAGTACCACAATGTTTTGAACCATTTTTATATTTCCTGGGATATTTAAGGTGTACCCAAGTTGAGGTTCTTATAGTCAGTGCAGCCCTAAATTTGGAGGTGGCTCTTTCTTATTGATTTTCAGTTTTCCCAAGGTATATTCCCTAGACTGGAAGTGGCTTTGGCTCTGTAGCTCTGTTGTTTACTTGTTTTAGGGAACACAATGCACTCCTCCAGTGAGGCAGTTGGCAATTTACATCACGCCCATCAGCATAACAAGGCTCCCTGTTCTCCAGGGCCTGTCTTGCCTTTCTGGTTTTTACACATTTTGTGGATGTCCCTTTTGACCGGTGGGAAGTGATACTTCTTTGTAGTGCAGATTTGCATTGCCCGCTTGCTTGCTTGGCCAAAAAGGGCGTATGCGTTTTCTCCTGAATATATTCAGGAGAAAACACATACGCCCTTTTTGGCCAAGTGCATCATTGTCCAAGTTGTGCCCCTCTTCCTGTGCTTTACAGGCGATTCCAAGGTACCTCTTGAAATCTGTTTCCTGCTATTTTGCCTCGCTTTCAAGTCCGCCTCGTTGACTTCCCTCAACAGATTTTTGGACGATAGTTGTCCTTTATCACTCTGCCAGTTTGTGAATTGCTGTGCCCCTGAGCTCCATTTCTCTACTCGTTTTTTGTGAGCTGAACGCATGTCCAAATATTTGGATCATGTCCTATACTGGTTCCCGGTGGGTGGCAGAGACTTTGGTTAATTCTTCTTCCTGCCGAGAAATTAGAGTGATATGTGCCCGTCCAAATTCCTAACAGCTACACTCTCATGGGTTCTCCCTCGTCCCTTCCATCCTCTGCCAAATTGGGAACCTGTAAAAACCAGGAGGTTAAAGGGCCTGTCTCTCCAAGTTGGGAGATTGATAGTAAGGCAGTTGGAAAGTCAAACTGGAGCACCAGGAGAGGGACTATTTGTTGAGTTTTAGAAACCTTTCGTATTCACAGTGTGTACATTCTCTAGGTTTCCTGTACATGTTATAGCTGTAGTAATATTCCCTTCAACCTGGAGAGTTGGGACCCATGGAATGGGGGCCATGCATTATTGCTTGAAAGGGTCTGCATTTGCTCACCCAATCTCACCAATCCTCTCAGTCCCAAGTGTCCAGCCTTATGCCACATCCAGCTGTCATTGTAGATAGGGTCTTTCCAGGTATCCTCAGACACCCTGAAAGAAGTGTAAAGAATTTCCCTGTTTTTTGGTTTTGCTTTTGAAATTCCTTTTTAGAGTGGGTTTGAGCTGATTCTCGCTGCCATGTTTATGCCACTCTAGACACACTTGATTCCCTTATGGAGACATATCAATACATAGGTTTAAAGATTCTTACTAGTCAGATATATTCCTCTGTGGGAAATATGGGGTTTTGAGTCTCTTTCACTGAGGAAGGTGTAGGTCTTGTCTATTCCAAAGTTGGTTTTGGAAACGGTCCCTGTGCTTATATCAAACTCTGGTTTTATGAATCACCCCACCTCTCCTTCCCCTTTATGCAGGCATAAGAGTGTTTTCTAAATGTGAGACTCTGTTCTCTTTCCTAACTCAGTTCACGTGTAGCCATGTTTACAGGATCTTCATAAGTGATATCTTATGATAAGTTTCTTTTCCTGTGTGACTTATTTCACTTAGAATCATCGTACCTGAATCCACTCACTTTGCTGCTACTGGTCTTATGACATTGATTTCATGGCTGAGGGATATTCCATCGTACGTAAGTACCACAATGTTTTGAACCATTTTTATATTTCCTGGGATATTTAAGGTGTACCCAAGTTGAGGTTCTTGTAGTCAGTGCAGCCCTAAATTTGGAGGTGGCTCTTTCTTATTGATTTTCAGTTTTCCCAAGGTATATTCCCTAGACTGGAAGTGGCCTTGGCTCTGTAGCTCTGTTGTTTACTTGTTTTAGGGAACACAATGCACTCCTCCAGTGAGGCAGTTGGCAATTTACATCCCGCCCATCAGCATAACAAGGCTCCCTGTTCTCCAGGGCCTGTCTTGCCTTTCTGGTTTTTACACATTTTGTGGATGTCCCTTTTGACTGGTGGGAAGTGATACTTCTTTGTAGTGCAGATTTGCATTGCCCGCTTGCTTGCTTGGCCAAAAAGGGCGTATGCGTTTTCTCCTGAATATATTCAGGAGAAAACGCATACGCCCTTTTTCGCCAAGTGCATCATTGTCCAAGTTGTGCCCCTCTTCTTGTGCTTTACAGGTGATTCCAAGGTACCTCTTGAAATCTGTTTCCTGCTATTTTGCCTCGCTTTCAAGTCCGCCTCGTTGACTTCCCTCAACAGATTTTTGGACGATAGTTGTCCTTTATCACTCTGCCAGTTTGTGAATTGCTGTGCCCCTGAGCTCCATTTCTCAACTCGTTCTTTGTGAGCTGAACGCAAGTCCAAAATTTTGGATCATGTCCTATACTGGTTCCCGGTCGGTGGCTGAGACTTTGTTTAATTCTTCTTCCTGCCGGGAAATTAGAGTGACATGTGCCCGTCCAAATGCCTAACAGCTACTCTCTCATGGGTTCTCCCTCGTCCCTTCCATCCTCTGCCAAATTGGGAACCTGTGCAAACCAGGAGGTTAAAGGGCCTGTCTCTCCAAGTTGGGAGATTGATAGTAAGGCAGTTGGAAAGTCAAACTGGAGCACCAGGAGAGGGACTATTCGTTGAGTTTTAGAAACCTTTCGTATTCACAGTGTGTACATTCTCTAGGTTTCCTGTACATGTTATAGCTGTAGTAATATTCCCTTCAACCTGGAGAGTTGGGACCCATGGAATGGGGGCCATGCATTATTGCTTGAAAGGGTCTGCATTTGCTCACCCAATCTCACCAATCCTCTCAGTCCCAAGTGTCCAGCCTTATGCCACATCCAGCTGTCATTGTAGATAGGGTCTTTCCAGGTTTCCTCAGACACCCTGAAGGAATTGTAAAGAATTTCCCTGTTTTTTTGGTTTTGCTTTTGAAATTCCTTTTTATAGTGGGTTTGAGCTGATTCTCGCTGCCATGTTTATGCCACTCTAGACACACTTGATTCCCTTATGGAGTCATATCAATACATAGGTTTTAAGATTCTTACTAGTCAGATATATTCCTCTGTGGGAAATATGGGGTTTTGAGTCTCTTTCACTGAGGAAGGTGTAGGTCTTGTCTATTCCAAAGTTGGTTTTGGAAACGGTCCCTGTGCTTATATCAAACTCTGGTTTTATGCATCACCCCACCTCTCCTTCCCCTTTATGCAGGCATAAGAGTGTTTTCTAAAAGTGAGACTCTGTTCTCTTTCCTAACTCAGTTCACGTGTAGCCATGTTTACAGGATCTTCATAAGTGATATCTTATGATAAGTTTCTTTTTCTGTGTGACTTATTTCACTTAGAATCATCGTACCTGAATCCACTCACTTTGCTGCTACTGGTCTTATGACATTGATTTCATGGCTGAGGGATATTCCATCGTACGTAAGTACCACAATGTTTTGAACCATTTTTATATTTCCTGGGATATTTAAGGTGTACCCAAGTTGAGGTTCTTGTAGTCAGTGCAGCCCTAAATTTGGAGGTGGCTCTTTCTTATTGATTTTCAGTTTTCCCAAGGTATATTCCCTAGACTGGAAGTGGCCTTGGCTCTGTAGCTCTGTTTTTTACTTGTTTTAGGGAACACAATGCACTCCTCCAGTGAGGCAGTTGGCAATTTACATCCCGCCCATCAGCATAACAAGGCTCCCTGTTCTCCAGGGCCTGTCTTGCCTTTCTGGTTTTTACAAATTTTGTGGATGTCCCTTTTGACCGGTGGGAAGTGATACTTCTTTGTAGTGCAGATTTGCATTGCCTGCTTGCTTGCTTGGCCAAAAAGGGCGTATGCGTTTTCTCCTGAATATATTCAGGAGAAAACGCATACGCCCTTTTTGGCCAAGTGCATCATTGTCCAAGTTGTGCCCCTCTTCCTGTGCTTTACAGGCGATTCCAAGGTACCTCTTGAAATCTGTTTCCTGCTATTTTGCCTCGCATTCAAGTCCGCCTCCTTGACTTCCCTCAACAGATTTTTGGACGATAGTTGTCCTTTATCACTCTGCCAGTTTGTGAATTGCTGTGCCCCTCAGCTCCATTTCTCAACTCGTTCTTTGTGAGCTGAACGCAAGTCCAAAATTTTGGATCATGTCCTATACTGGTTCCCGGTGGGTGGCTGAGACTTTGGTTAATTCTTCTTCCTGCCGGGAAATTAGAGTGACATGTGCCCGTCCAAATGCCTAACAGCTACTCTCTCATGGGTTCTCCCTCGTCCCTTCCATCCTCTGCCAAATTGGGAACCTGTGCAAACCAGGAGGTTAAAGGGCCTGTCTCTCCAAGTTGGGAGATTGATAGTAAGGCAGTTGGAAAGTCAAACTGGAGCACCAGGAGAGGGACTATTCGTTGAGTTTTAGAAACCTTTCGTATTCACAGTGTGTACATTCTCTAGGTTTCCTGTACATGTTATAGCTGTAGTAATATTCCCTTCAACCTGGAGAGTTGGGACCCATGGAATGGGGGCCATGCATTATTGCTTGAAAGGGTCTGCATTTGCTCACCCAATCTCACCAATCCTCTCAGTCCCAAGTGTCCAGCCTTATGCCACATACAGCTGTCATTGTAGATAGGGTCTTTCCAGGTTTCCTCACACACCCTGAAAGAATTGTAAAGAATTTCCCTGTTTTTTTGGTTTGGCTTTTGAAATTCCTTTTTATAGTGGGTTTGAGCTGATTCTCGCTGCCATGTTTATGCCACTCTAGACACACTTGATTCCCTTATGGAGTCATATCAATACATAGGTTTTAAGATTCTTACTAGTCAGATATATTCCTCTGTGGGAAATATGGGGTTTTGAGTCTCTTTCACTGAGGAAGGTGTAGGTCTTGTCTATTCCAAAGTTGGTTTTGGAAACGGTCTCTGTGCTTATATCAAACTCTGGTTTTATGCATCACCCCACCTCTCCTTCCCCTTTATGCAGGCATAAGAGTGTTTTCTAAAAGTGAGACTCTGTTCTCTTTCCTAACTCAGTTCACGTGTAGCCATGTTTACAGGATCTTCATAAGTGATATCTTATGATAAGTTTCTTTTTCTGTGTGACTTATTTCACTTAGAATCATCGTACCTGAATCCACTCACTTTGCTGCTACTGGTCTTATGACATTGATTTCATGGCTGAGGGATATTCCATCGTACGTAAGTACCACAATGTTTTGAACCATTTTTATATTTCCTGGGATATTTAAGTTGTACCCAAGTTGAGGTTCTTGTAGTCAGTGCAGCCCTAAATTTGGAGGTGGCTCTTTCTTATTGATTTTCAGTTTTCCCAAGGTATATTCCCTAGACTGGAAGTGGCCTTGGCTCTGTAGCTCTGTTTTTTACTTGTTTTAGGGAACACAATGCACTCCTCCAGTGAGGCAGTTGGCAATTTACATCCCGCCCATCAGCATAACAAGGCTCCCTGTTCTCCAGGGCCTGTCTTGCCTTTCTGGTTTTTACAAATTTTGTGGATGTCCCTTTTGACCGGTGGGAAGTGATACTTCTTTGTAGTGCATATTTGCATTGCCTGCTTGCTTGCTTGGCCAAAAAGGGCGTATGCGTTTTCTCCTGAATATATTCAGGAGAAAACGCATACGCCCTTTTTGGCCAAGTGCATCATTGTCCAAGTTGTGCCCCTCTTCCTGTGCTTTACAGGCGATTCCAAGGTACCTCTTGAAATCTGTTTCCTGCTATTTTGCCTCGCATTCAAGTCCGCCTCGTTGACTTCCCTCAACAGATTTTTGGACGATAGTTGTCCTTTATCACTCTGCCAGTTTGTGAATTGCTGTGCCCCTGAGCTAAATTTCTCAACTCGTTCTTTGTGAGCTGAACGCAAGTCCAAAATTTTGGATCATGTCCTATACTGGTTCCCGGTGGGTGGCTGAGACTTTGGTTAATTCTTCTTCCTGCCTGGAAATTAGAGTGACATGCGCCCGTCCAAATGCCTAACAGCTACTCTCTCATGGGTTCTCCCTCGTCCCTTCCATCCTCTGCCAAATTGGGAACCTGTGCAAACCAGGAGGTTAAAGGTCCTGTCTCTCCAAGTTGGGAGATTGATAGTAAGGCAGTTGGAAAGTCAAACTGGAGCACCAGGAGAGGGACTATTCGTTGAGTTTTAGAAACCTTTCGTATTCACAGTGTGTACATTCTCTAGGTTTCCTGTACATGTTATAGCTGTAGTAATATTCCCTTCAACCTGGAGAGTTGGGACCCATGGAATGGGGGCCATGCATTTTTGCTTGAAAGGGTCTGCATTTGCTCACCCAATCTCACCAATCCTCTCAGTCCCAAGTGTCCAGCCTTATGCCACATCCAGCTGTCTTTGTAGATAGGGTCTTTCCAGGTTTCCTCAGACACACTGAAGGAATTGTAAAGAATTTCCCTGTTTTTTGGTTTTGCTTTTGAAATTCCTTTTTAGAGTGGGTTTGAGCTGATTCTCGCTGCCATGTTCATGCCACTCTAGACACACTTGATTCCCTTATGGAGACATATCAATACATAGGTTTTAATATTCTTACTAGTCAGATATATTCCTCTGTGGGAAATATGGGGTTTTGAGTCTCTTTCACTGAGGAAGGTGTAGGTCTTGTCTATTCCAAAGTTGGTTTTGGAAACGGTCCCTGTGCTTATATCAAACTCTGGTTTTATGCATCACCCCACCTCTCCTTCCCCTTTATGCAGGCATAAGAGTGTTTTCTAAAAGTGAGACTCTGTTCTCTTTCCTAACTCAGTTCACGTGTAGCCATGTTTACAGGATCTTCATAAGTGATATCTTATGATAAGTTTCTTTTTCTGTGTGACTTATTTCACTTAGAATCATCGTACCTGAATCCACTCACTTTGCTGCTACTGGTCTTATGACATTGATTTCATGGCTGAGGGATATTCCATCGTACGTAAGTACCACAATGTTTTGAACCATTTTTATATTTCCTGGGATATTTAAGGTGTACCCAAGTTGAGGTTCTTGTAGTCAGTGCAGCCCTAAATTTGGAGGTGGCTCTTTCTTATTGATTTTCAGTTTTCCCAAGGTATATTCCCTAGACTGGAAGTGGCCTTGGCTCTGTAGCTCTGTTGTTTACTTGTTTTAGGGAACACAATGCACTCCTCCAGTGAGGCAGTTGGCAATTTACATCCCGCCCATCAGCATAGCAAGGCTCCCTGTTCTCCAGGGCCTCTCTTGCCTTTCTGGTTTTTACACATTTTGTGGATGTCCCTTTTGACCGGTGGGAAGTGATACTTCTTTGTAGTGCAGATTTGCATTGCCCGCTTGCTTGCTTGGCCAAAAAGGGCGTATGCGTTTTCTCCTGAATATATTCAGGAGAAAACGCATACGCCCTTTTTGGCCAAGTGCATCATTGTCCAAGTTGTGCCCCTCTTCCTGTGCTTTACAGGCGATTCCAAGGTACCTCTTGAAATCTGTTTCCTGCTATTTTGCCTCGCTTTCAAGTCCGCCTCGTTGACTTCCCTCAACAGATTTTTGGACGATAGTTGTCCTTTATCACTCTGCCAGTTTGTGAATTGCTGTGCCGTTGAGCTCCATTTCTCAACTCGTTTTTTGTGAGCTGAACGCAAGTCCAAAATTTTGGATCATGTCCTATACTGGTTCCCGGTTTGTGGCTGAGACTTTGGTTAATTCTTCTTCCTGCCAGGAAATTAGAGTGACATGTGCCCTTCCAAATGCCTAACAGCTACTCTCTCATGGGTTCTCCCTCGTCCCTTCCATCCTCTGCCAAATTGGGAACCTGTGCAAACCAGGAGGTTAAAGGGCCTGTCTCTCCAAGTTGGGAGATTGATAGTAAGGCAGTTGGAAAGTCAAACTGGAGCACCAGGAGAGGGACTATTCGTTGAGTTTTAGAAACCTTTCTTATTCACAGTGTGTACATTCTCTAGGTTTCCTGTACATGTTATAGCTGTAGTAATATTCCCTTCAACCTGGAGAGTTGGGACCCATGGAATGGGGGCCATGCATTATTGCTTGAAAGGGTCTGCATTTGCTCACCCAATCTCACCAATCCTCTCAGTCCCAAGTGTCCAGCCTTATGCCACATACAGCTGTCATTGTAGATAGGGTCTTTCCAGGTTTCCTCACACACCCTGAAAGAATTGTAAAGAATTTCCCTGTTTTTTTGGTTTGGCTTTTGAAATTCCTTTTTATAGTGGGTTTGAGCTGATTCTCGCTGCCATGTTTATGCCACTCTAGACACACTTGATTCCCTTATGGAGTCATATCAATACATAGGTTTTAAGATTCTTACTAGTCAGATATATTCCTCTGCGGGAAATATGGGGTTTTGAGTCTCTTTCACTGAGGAAGGTGTAGGTCTTGTCTATTCCAAAGTTGGTTTTTCTAACGGTCCCTGTGCTTATATCAAACTCTGGTTTTATGCATCACCCCACCTCTCCTTCCCCTTTATGCAGTCATAAGAGTGTTTTCTAAAAGTGAGACTCTGTTCTCTTTCCTAACTCAGTTCACGTGTAGCCATGTTTACAGGATCTTCATAAGTGATATCTTATGATAAGTTTCTTTTTCTGTGTGACTTATTTCACTTAGAATCATCGTACCTGAATCCACTCACTTTGCTGCTACTGGTCTTATGACATTGATTTCATGGCTGAGGGATATTCCATCGTACGTAAGTACCACAATGTTTTGAACCATTTTTATATTTCCTGGGATATTTAAGGTGTACCCAAGTTGAGGTTTTGTAGTCAGTGCAGCCCTAAATTTGGAGGTGGCTCTTTCTTATTGATTTTCAGTTTTCCCAAGGTATATTCCCTAGACTGGAAGTGGCCTTGGCTCTGTAGCTCTGTTGTTTACTTGTTTTAGGGAACACAATGCACTCCTCCAGTGAGGCAGTTGGCAATTTACATCCCGCCCATCAGCATAACAAGGCTCCCTGTTCTCCAGGGCCTGTCTTGTCTTTCTGGTTTTTACCCATTTTGTGGATGTCCCTTTTGACCGGTGGGAAGTGATACTTCTTTGTAGTGCAGATTTGCATTGCCTGCTTGCTTGCTTGGCCAAAAAGGGCATATGCGTTTTCTCCTGAATATATTCAGGAGAAAACGCATACACCCTTTTTGGCCAAGTGCATCATTGTCCAAGTTGTGCCCCTCTTCCTGTGCTTTACAGGCGATTCCAAGGTACTTCTTGAAATCTGTTTCCTGCTATTTTGCCTCGCTTTCAAGTCCGCCTCGTTGACTTCCCTCAACAGATTTTTGGACGATAGTTGTCCTTTATCACTCTGCCAGTTTGTGAATTGCTGTGCCCCTGAGCTCCATTTCTCAACTCGTTTTTTGGGAGCTGAACGCAAGTCCAAAATTTTGGATCATGTCCTATACTGGTTCCAGGTGGGTGGCTGAGACTTTGGTTAATTCTTCTTCCTGCCGGGAAATTAGAGTGACATGTGCCCATCCAAATGCCTAACAGCTACTCTCTCATGGGTTCTCCCTCGTCCCTTCCATCCTCTGCCAAATTGGGAACCTGTGCAAACCAGGAGGTTAAAGGGCCTGTCTCTCCAAGTTGGGAGATTGATAGTAAGGCAGTTGGAAAGTCAAACTGGAGCACCAGGAGAGGGACTATTCGTTGAGTTTTAGAAACCTTTCGTATTCACAGTGTGTCCATTCTCTAGGTTTCCTGTACATGTTATAGCTGTAGTAATATTCCCTTCAACCTGGAGACTTGGGACCCATGGAATGGGGGCCATGCATTATTGCTTGAAAGGGTCTGCATTTGCTCACCCAATCTCACCAATCCTCTCAGTCCCAAGTGTCCAGCCTTATGCCACATCCAGCTGTCATTGTAGATAGGGTCTTTCCAGGTTTCCTCAGACACCCTGAAGGAATTGTAAAGAATTTCCCTGTTTTTTGGTTTTGCTTTTGAAATTCCTTTTTATAGTGAGTTTGAGCTGATTCTCGCTGCCATGTTTATGCCACTCTAGACACACTTGTTTGCCTTATGGAGTCATATCAATACATAGGTTTTAAGATTCTTACTAGTCAGATATATTCCTCTGCGGGAAATATGGGGTTTTGAGTCTCTTTCACTGAGGAAGGTGTAGGTCTTGTCTATTCCAAAGTTGGTTTTTGGAACGGTCCCTGTGCTTATATCAAACTCTGGTTTTATGCATCACCCCACCTCTCCATCCCCTTAATGCAGGCATAAGAGTGTTTTCTAAATGTGAGACTCTGTTCTCTTTCCTAACTCAGTTCACGTGTAGCCATGTTTACAGGATCTTCATAAGTGATATCATATGATAAGTTTCTTTTTCTGTGTGACTTATTTCACTTAGAATCATCGTACCTTAATCCACTCACTTTGCTGCTACTGGTATTATGACATTGATTTCATGGCTGAGGGATATTCCATCGTACGTAAGTACCACAATGTTTTGAACCATTTTTATATTTCCTGGGATATTTAAGGTGTACCCAAGTTGAGGTTCTTGTAGTCAGTGCAGCCCTAAATTTGGAGGTGGCTCTTTCTTATTGATTTTCAGTTTTCCCAAGGTATATTCCCTAGACTGGAAGTGGCCTTGGCTCTGTAGCTCTGTTGTTTACTTGTTTTAGGGAACACAATGCACTCCTCCAGTGAGGCAGTTGGCAATTTACATCCCGCCCATCAGCATAACAAGGCTCCCTGTTCTCCAGGGCCTGTCTTGCCTTTCTGGTTTTTACACATTTTGTGGATGTCCCTTTTGACCGGTGGGAAGTGATACTTCTTTGTAGTGCAGATTTGCATTGCCTGCTTGCTTGCTTGGCCAAAAAGGGCGTATGCGTTTTCTCCTGAATATATTCAGGAGAAAATGCATACGCCCTTTTTGGCCAAGTGCATCATTGTCCAAGTTGTGCCCCTCTTCCTGTGCTTTACAGGCGATTCCAAGGTACCTCTTGAAATCTGTTTCCTGCTATTTTGCCTCGCTTTCAAGTCCGCCTCGTTGACTTCCCTCAACAGATTTTTGGACGATAGTTGTCCTTTATCACTCTGCCAGTTTGTGAATTGCTGTGCCCCTGAGCTCCATTTCTCAACTCGTTTTTTGGGAGCTGAACGCAAGTCCAAAATTTTGGATCATGTCCTATACTGGTTCCAGGTGGGTGGCTGAGACTTTGGTTAATTCTTCTTCCTGCCGGGAAATTAGAGTGACATGTGCCCGTCCAAATGCCTAACAGCTACTCTCTCATGGGTTCTCCCTCGTCCCTTCCATCCTCTGCCAAATTGGGAACCTGTGCAAACCAGGAGGTTAAAGGGCCTGTCTCTCCAAGTTGGGAGATTGATAGTAAGGCAGTTGGAAAGTCAAACTGGAGCACCAGGAGAGGGACTATTCGTTGAGTTTTAGAAACCTTTCGTATTCACAGTGTGTCCATTCTCTAGGTTTCCTGTACATGTTATAGCTGTAGTAATATTCCCTTCAACCTGGAGACTTGGGACCCATGGAATGGGGGCCATGCATTATTGCTTGAAAGGGTCTGCATTTGCTCACCCAATCTCACCAATCCTCTCAGTCCCAAGTGTCCAGCCTTATGCCACATCCAGCTGTCATTGTAGATAGGGTCTTTCCAGGTTTCCTCAGACACCCTGAAGGAATTGTAAAGAATTTCCCTGTTTTTTGGTTTTGCTTTTGAAATTCCTTTTTATAGTGAGTTTGAGCTGATTCTCGCTGCCATGTTTATGCCACTCTAGACACACTTGTTTGCCTTATGGAGTCATATCAATACATATGTTTTAAGATTCTTACTAGTCAGATATATTCCTCTGTGGGAAATATGGGGTTTTGAGTCTCTTTCACTGAGGCAGGTGTAGGTCTTGTCTATTCCAAAGTTGGTTTTTGGAACGGTCCCTGTGCTTATAACAAACTCTGGTTTTATGCATCACCTCACCTCTCCATCCCCTTAATGCAGGCATAAATGTGTTTTCTAAATGTGAGACTCTGTTCTCTTTCCTAACTCAGTTCACGTGTAGCCATGTTTACAGGATCTTCATAAGTGATATCTTATGATAAGTTTCTTTTTCTGTGTGACTTATTTCACTTAGAATCATCATACCTGAATCCAATCACTTTGCTGCTACTGGTCTTATGACATTGATGTCATGGCTGAGGAATATTCCATCGTACGTAAGTACCACAATGTTTTGAACCATTTTTATATTTCCTGGGATATTTAAGGTGTACCCAAGTTGAGGTTCTTGTAGTCAGTGCAGCCCTAAATTTGGAGGTGGCTCTTTCTTATTGATTTTCAGTTTTCCCAAGGTATATTCCCTAGACTGGAAGTGGCTTTGGCTCTGTAGCTCTGTTGTTTACTTGTTTTAGGGAACACAATGCACTCCTCCAGTGAGGCAGTTGGCAATTTACATCCCGCCCATCAGCATAACAAGGCTCCCTGTTTTCCAGGGCCTGTCTTGCCTTTCTGGTTTTTACACATTTTGTGGATGTCCCTTTTGACCGGTGGGAAGTGATACTTCTTTGTAGTGCAGATTTGCATTGCCTGCTTGCTTGCTTGGCCAAAAAGGGCGTATGCGTTTTCTCCTGAATATATTCAGGAGAAAACGCATACGCCCTTTTTGGCCAAGTGCATCATTGACCAAGTTGTGCCCCTCTTCCTGTGCTTTACAGGCGATTCCAAGGTACCTCTTGAAATCTGTTTCCTGCTATTTTGCCTCACTTTCAAGTCCGCCTCGTTGACTTCCCTCAACAGATTTTTGGACGATAGTTGTTCTTTATCACTCTGCCAGTTTGTGAATTGCTGTGCCCCTGAGCTCCATTTCTCAACTCTTTTTTTGTGAGCTGAACGCAAGTCCAAAATTTTGGATCATGTCCTATACTGGTTCCCGGGGGGTGGCTGAGACTTTGGTTAATTCTTCTTCCTGCCGGGAAATTAGAGTGACATGTGCCCTTCCAAATGCCTAACAGCTACTCTCTCAGGGGTTCTCCCTCGTCCCATCCATCCTCTGCCAAATTTGGAACCTGTGCAAACCAGGAGGTTAAAGGGCCTGTCTCTCCAAGTTGGGAGATTGATAGTAAGGCAGTTGGAAAGTCAAACTGGAGCACCAGGAGAGGGACTATTCGTTGAGTTTTAGAAACCTTTCGTATTCACAGTGTGTCCATTCTCTAGGTTTCCTGTACATGTTATAGCTGTAGTAATATTCCCTTCAACCTGGAGAGTTGGGACCCATGGAATGGGGGCCATGCATTATTGCTTGAAAGGGTCTGCATTTGCTCACCCAATCTCACCAATCCTCTCAGTCCCAAGTGTCCAGCCTTATGCCACATCCAGCTGTCATTGTAGATAGGGTCTTTCCAGGTATCCTCAGACACCCTGAAAGAAGTGTAAAGAATTTCCCTGTTTTTTGGTTTTGCTTTTGAAATTCCTTTTTAGAGTGGGTTTGAGCTGATTCTCGCTGCCATGTTTATGCCACTCTAGACACACTTGATTCCCTTATGGAGACATATCAATACATAGGTTTAAAGATTCTTACTAGTCAGATATATTCCTCTGTGGGAAATATGGGGTTTTGAGTCTCTTTCACTGAGGAAGGTGTAGGTCTTGTCTATTCCAAAGTTGGTTTTGGAAACGGTCCCTGTGCTTATATCAAACTCTGGTTTTATGCATCACCCCACCTCTCCTTCCCCTTTATGCAGGCATAAGAGTGTTTTCTAAATGTGAGACTCTGTTCTCTTTCCTAACTCAGTTCACGTGTAGCCATGTTTACAGGATCTTCATAAGTGATATCTTATGATAAGTTTCTTTTTCTGTGTGACTTATTTCACTTAGAATCATCGTACCTGAATCCACTCACTTTGCTGCTACTGGTCTTATGACATTGATTTCATGGCTGAGGGATATTCCATCGTACGTAAGTACCACAATGTTTTGAACCATTTTTATATTTCCTGGGATATTTAAGGTGTACCCAAGTTGAGGTTCTTGTAGTCAGTGCAGCCCTAAATTTGGAGGTGGCTCTTTCTTATTGATTTTCAGTTTTCCCAAGGTATATTCCCTAGACTGGAAGTGGCCTTGGCTCTGTAGCTCTGTTGTTTACTTGTTTTAGGGAACACAATGCACTCCTCCAGTGAGGCAGTTGGCAATTTACATCCCGCCCATCAGCATAACAAGGCTCCCTGTTCTCCAGGGCCTGTCTTGCCTTTCTGGTTTTTACACATTTTGTGGATGTCCCTTTTGACTGGTGGGAAGTGATACTTCTTTGTAGTGCAGATTTGCATTGCCCGCTTGCTTGCTTGGCCAAAAAGGGCGTATGCGTTTTCTCCTGAATATATTCAGGAGAAAACGCATACGCCCTTTTTCGCCAAGTGCATCATTGTCCAAGTTGTGCCCCTCTTCCTGTGCTTTACAGGTGATTCCAAGGTACCTCTTGAAATCTGTTTCCTGCTATTTTGCCTCGCTTTCAAGTCCGCCTCGTTGACTTCCCTCAACAGATTTTTGGACGATAGTTGTCCTTTATCACTCTGCCAGTTTGTGAATTGCTGTGCCCCTGAGCTCCATTTCTCAACTCGTTCTTTGTGAGCTGAACGCAAGTCCAAAATTTTGGATCATGTCCTATACTGGTTCCCGGTGGGTGGCTGAGACTTTGGTTAATTCTTCTTCCTGCCGGGAAATTAGAGTGACATGTGCCCGTCCAAATGCCTAACAGCTACTCTCTCATGGGTTCTCCCTCGTCCCTTCCATCCTCTGCCAAATTGGGAACCTGTGAAAACCAGGAGGTTAAAGGGCCTGTCTCTCCAAGTTGGGAGATTGATAGTAAGGCAGTTGGAAAGTCAAACTGGAGCACCAGGAGAGGGACTATTCGTTGAGTTTTAGAAACCTTTCGTATTCACAGTGTGTACATTCTCTAAGTTTCCTGTACATGTTATAGCTGTAGTAATATTCCCTTCAACCTGGAGAGTTGGGACCCATGGAATGGGGGCCATGCATTATTGCTTGAAAGGGTCTGCATTTGCTCACCCAATCTCACCAATCCTCTCAGTCCCAAGTGTCCAGCCTTATGCCACATCCAGCTGTCTTTGTAGATAGGGTCTTTCCAGGTTTCCTCAGACACCCTGAAGGAATTGTAAAGAATTTCCCTGTTTTTTGGTTTTGCTTTTGAAATTCCTTTTTATAGTGGGTTTGAGTTGATTCTCGCTGCCATGTTCATGCCACTCTAGACACACTTGATTCCCTTATGGAGACATATCAATACATAGGTTTTAAGATTCTTACTAGTCAGATATATTCCTCTGTGGGAAATATGGGGTTTTGAGTCTCTTTCACTGAGGAAGGTGTAGGTCTTGTCTATTCCAAAGTTGGTTTTGGAAACGGTCCCTCTGCTTATATCAAACTCTGGTTTTATGCATCACCCCACCTCTCCTTCCCCTTTATGCAGGCATAAGAGTGTTTTCTAAAAGTGAGACTCTGTTCTCTTTCCTAACTCAGTTCACGTGTAGCCATGTTTACAGGATCTTCATAAGTGATATCTTATGATAAGTTTCTTTTTCTGTGTGACTTATTTCACTTAGAATCATCGTACCTGAATCCACTCACTTTGCTGCTACTGGTCTTATGACATTGATTTCATGGCTGAGGGATATTCCATCGTACGTAAGTACCACAATATTTTGAACCATTTTTATATTTCCTGGGATATTTAAGGTGTACCCAAGTTGAGGTTCTTGTAGTCAGTGCAGCCCTAAATTTGGAGGTGGCTCTTTCTTATTGATTTTCAGTTTTCCCAAGGTATATTCCCTAGACTGGAAGTGGCCTTGGCTCTGTAGCTCTGTTGTTTACTTGTTTTAGGGAACACAATGCACTCCTCCAGTGAGGCAGTTGGCAATTTACATCCCGCCCATCAGCATAACAAGGCTCCCTGTTCTCCAGGGCCTGTCTTGCCTTTCTGGTTTTTACACATTTTGTGGATGTCCCTTTTGACCGGTGGGAAGTGATACTTCTTTGTAGTGCAGATTTGCATTGCCCGCTTGCTTGCTTGGCCAAAAAGGGCGTATGCGTTTTCTCCTGAATATATTCAGGCGAAAACGCATACGCCCTTTTTGGCCAAGTGCATCATTGTCCAAGTTGTGCCCCTCTTCCTGTGCTTTACAGGCGATTCCAAGGTACCTCTTGAAATCTGTTTCCTGCTATTTTGCCTCGCTTTCAAGTCCGCCTCGTTGACTTCCCTCAACAGATTTTTGGACGATAGTTGTCCTTTATCACTCTGCCAGTTTGTGAATTGCTGTGCCCCTGAGCTCCATTTCTCAACTCGTTTTTTGGGAGCTGAACGCAAGTCCAAAATTTTGGATCATGTCCTATACTGGTTCCAGGTGTGTGGCTGAGACTTTGGTTAATTCTTCTTCCTGCCGGGAAATTAGAGTGACATGTGCCCGTCCAAATGCCTAACAGCTACTCTCTCATGGGTTCTCCCTCGTCCCTTCCATCCTCTGCCAAATTGGGAACGTGTGCAAACCAGGAGGTTAAAGGGCCTGTCTCTCCAAGTTGGGAGATTGATAGTAAGGCAGTTGGAAAGTCAAACTGGAGCACCAGGAGAGGGACTATTCGTTGAGTTTTAGAAACCTTTCGTATTCACAGTGTGTCCATTCTCTAGGTTTCCTGTACATGTTATAGCTGTAGTAATATTCCCTTCAACCTGGAGAGTTGGGACCCATGGAATGGGGGCCATGCATTATTGCTTGAAAGGGTCTGCATTTGCTCACCCAATCTCACCAATCCTCTCAGTCCCAAGTGTCCAGCCTTATGCCACATCCATCTGTCTTTGTAGATAGGGTCTTTCCAGGTTTCCTCAGACACCCTGAAGGAATTGTAAAGAATTTCCCTGTTTTTTGGTTTTGCTTTTGAAATTCCTTTTTAGAGTGGGTTTGAGCTGATTCTCGCTGCCATGTTTATGCCACTATAGACACACTTGATTCCCTAATGGAGTCATATCAATACATAGGTTTTAAGATACTTACTAGTCAGATATATTCCTCTGCGGGAAATATGGGGTTTTGAGTCTCTTTCACTGAGGAAGGTGTAGGTCTTGTCTATTCCAAAGTTGGTTTTTGGAACGGTCCCTGTGCTTATATCAAACTCTGGTTTTATGCATCACCCCACCTCTCCTTCCCCTTTATGCAGGCATAAGAGTGTTTTCTAAAAGTGAGACTCTGTTCTCTTTCCTAACTCAGTTCACGTGTAGCCATGTTTACAGGATCTTCATAAGTGATATCTTATGATAAGTTTCTTTTTCTGTGTGACTTATTTCACTTAGAATCATCGTACCTGAATCCACTCACTTTGCTGCTACTGGTCTTATGACATTGATTTCATGGCTGAGGGATATTCCATCGTACGTAAGTACCACAATGTTTTGAACCATTTTTATATTTCCTGGGATATTTAAGGTGTACCCAAGTTGAGGTTCTTGTAGTCAGTGCAGCCCTAAATTTGGAGGTGGCTCTTTCTTATTGATTTTCAGTTTTCCCAAGGTATATTCCCTAGACTGGAAGTGGCCTTGGCTCTGTAGCTCTGTTGTTTACTTGTTTTAGGGAACACAATGCACTCCTCCAGTGAGGCAGTTGGCAATTTACATCCCGCCCATCAGCATAACAAGGCTCCCTGTTCTCCAGGGCCTGTCTTGCCTTTCTGGTTTTTACACATTTTGTGGATGTCCCTTTTGACTGGTGGGAAGTGATACTTCTTTGTAGTGCAGATTTGCATTGCCCGCTTGCTTGCTTGGCCAAAAAGGGCGTATGCGTTTTCTCCTGAATATATTCAGGAGAAAACGCATACGCCCTTTTTCGCCAAGTGCATCATTGTCCAAGTTGTGCCCCTCTTCCTGTGCTTTACAGGTGATTCCAAGGTACCTCTTGAAATCTGTTTCCTGCTATTTTGCCTCGCTTTCAAGTCCGCCTCGTTGACTTCCCTCAACAGATTTTTGGACGATAGTTGTCCTTTATCACTCTGCCAGTTTGTGAATTGCTGTGCCCCTGAGCTCCATTTCTCAACTCGTTCTTTGTGAGCTGAACGCAAGTCCAAAATTTTGGATCATGTCCTATACTGGTTCCCGGTGGGTGGCTGAGACTTTGGTTAATTCTTCTTCCTGCCGGGAAATTAGAGTGACATGTGCCCGTCCAAATGCCTAACAGCTACTCTCTCATGGGTTCTCCCTCGTCCCTTCCATCCTCTGCCAAATTGGGAACCTGTGAAAACCAGGAGGTTAAAGGGCCTGTCTCTCCAAGTTGGGAGATTGATAGTAAGGCAGTTGGAAAGTCAAACTGGAGCACCAGGAGAGGGACTATTCGTTGAGTTTTAGAAACCTTTCGTATTCACAGTGTGTACATTCTCTAAGTTTCCTGTACATGTTATAGCTGTAGTAATATTCCCTTCAACCTGGAGAGTTGGGACCCATGGAATGGGGGCCATGCATTATTGCTTGAAAGGGTCTGCATTTGCTCACCCAATCTCACCAATCCTCTCAGTCCCAAGTGTCCAGCCTTATGCCACATCCAGCTGTCTTTGTAGATAGGGTCTTTCCAGGTTTCCTCAGACACCCTGAAGGAATTGTAAAGAATTTCCCTGTTTTTTGGTTTTGCTTTTGAAATTCCTTTTTATAGTGGGTTTGAGTTGATTCTCGCTGCCATGTTCATGCCACTCTAGACACACTTGATTCCCTTATGGAGACATATCAATACATAGGTTTTAAGATTCTTACTAGTCAGATATATTCCTCTGTGGGAAATATGGGGTTTTGAGTCTCTTTCACTGAGGAAGGTGTAGGTCTTGTCTATTCCAAAGTTGGTTTTGGAAACGGTCCCTCTGCTTATATCAAACTCTGGTTTTATGCATCACCCCACCTCTCCTTCCCCTTTATGCAGGCATAAGAGTGTTTTCTAAAAGTGAGACTCTGTTCTCTTTCCTAACTCAGTTCACGTGTAGCCATGTTTACAGGATCTTCATAAGTGATATCTTATGATAAGTTTCTTTTTCTGTGTGACTTATTTCACTTAGAATCATCGTACCTGAATCCACTCACTTTGCTGCTACTGGTCTTATGACATTGATTTCATGGCTGAGGGATATTCCATCGTACGTAAGTACCACAATATTTTGAACCATTTTTATATTTCCTGGGATATTTAAGGTGTACCCAAGTTGAGGTTCTTGTAGTCAGTGCAGCCCTAAATTTGGAGGTGGCTCTTTCTTATTGATTTTCAGTTTTCCCAAGGTATATTCCCTAGACTGGAAGTGGCCTTGGCTCTGTAGCTCTGTTGTTTACTTGTTTTAGGGAACACAATGCACTCCTCCAGTGAGGCAGTTGGCAATTTACATCCCGCCCATCAGCATAACAAGGCTCCCTGTTCTCCAGGGCCTGTCTTGCCTTTCTGGTTTTTACACATTTTGTGGATGTCCCTTTTGACCGGTGGGAAGTGATACTTCTTTGTAGTGCAGATTTGCATTGCCCGCTTGCTTGCTTGGCCAAAAAGGGCGTATGCGTTTTCTCCTGAATATATTCAGGCGAAAACGCATACGCCCTTTTTGGCCAAGTGCATCATTGTCCAAGTTGTGCCCCTCTTCCTGTGCTTTACAGGCGATTCCAAGGTACCTCTTGAAATCTGTTTCCTGCTATTTTGCCTCGCTTTCAAGTCCGCCTCGTTGACTTCCCTCAACAGATTTTTGGACGATAGTTGTCCTTTATCACTCTGCCAGTTTGTGAATTGCTGTGCCCCTGAGCTCCATTTCTCAACTCGTTCTTTGTGAGCTGAACGCAAGTCCAAAATTTTGGATCATGTCCTATACTGGTTCCCGGTGGGTGGCTGAGACTTTGGTTAATTCTTCTTCCTGCCGGGAAATTAGAGTGACATGTGCCCGTCCAAATGCCTAACAGCTACTCTCTCATGGGTTCTCCCTCGTCCCTTCCATCCTCTGCCAAATTGGGAACGTGTGCAAACCAGGAGGTTAAAGGGCCTGTCTCTCCAAGTTGGGAGATTGATAGTAAGGCAGTTGGAAAGTCAAACTGGAGCACCAGGAGAGGGACTATTCGTTGAGTTTTAGAAACCTTTCGTATTCACAGTGTGTCCATTCTCTAGGTTTCCTGTACATGTTATAGCTGTAGTAATATTCCCTTCAACCTGGAGAGTTGGGACCCATGGAATGGGGGCCATGCATTATTGCTTGAAAGGGTCTGCATTTGCTCACCCAATCTCACCAATCCTCTCAGTCCCAAGTGTCCAGCCTTATGCCACATCCATCTGTCTTTGTAGATAGGGTCTTTCCAGGTTTCCTCAGACACCCTGAAGGAATTGTAAAGAATTTCCCTGTTTTTTGGTTTTGCTTTTGAAATTCCTTTTTAGAGTGGGTTTGAGCTGATTCTCGCTGCCATGTTTATGCCACTCTAGACACACTTGATTCCCTAATGGAGTCATATCAATACATAGGTTTTAAGATACTTACTAGTCAGATATATTCCTCTGCGGGAAATATGGGGTTTTGAGTCTCTTTCACTGAGGAAGGTGTAGGTCTTGTCTATTCCAAAGTTGGTTTTTGGAACGGTCCCTGTGCTTATATCAAACTCTGGTTTTATGCATCACCCCACCTCTCCTTCCCCTTTATGCAGGCATAAGAGTGTTTTCTAAAAGTGAGACTCTGTTCTCTTTCCTAACTCAGTTCACGTGTAGCCATGTTTACAGGATCTTCATAAGTGATATCTTATGATAAGTTTCTTTTTCTGTGTGACTTATTTCACTTAGAATCATCGTACCTGAATCCACTCACTTTGCTGCTACTGGTCTTATGACATTGATTTCATGGCTGAGGGATATTCCATCGTACGTAAGTACCACAATGTTTTGAACCATTTTTATATTTCCTGGGATATTTAAGGTGTACCCAAGTTGAGGTTCTTGTAGTCAGTGCAGCCCTAAATTTGGAGGTGGCTCTTTCTTATTGATTTTCAGTTTTCCCAAGGTATATTCCCTAGACTGGAAGTGGCCTTGGCTCTGTAGCTCTGTTGTTTACTTGTTTTAGGGAACACAATGCACTCCTCCAGTGAGGCAGTTGGCAATTTACATCCCGCCCATCAGCATAACAAGGCTCCCTGTTCTCCAGGGCCTGTCTTGCCTTTCTGGTTTTTACACATTTTGTGGATGTCCCTTTTGACCGGTGGGAAGTGATACTTCTTTGTAGTGCAGATTTGCATTGCCTGCTTGCTTGCTTGGCCAAAAAGGGCGTATGCGTTTTCTCCTGAATATATTCAGGAGAAAACGCATACGCCCTTTTTGGCCAAGTGCATCATTGTCCAAGTTGTGCCCCTCTTCCTGTGCTTTACAGGCGATTCCAAGGTACCTCTTGAAATCTGTTTCCTGCTATTTTGCCTCGCTTTCAAGTCCGCCTCGTTGACTTCCCTCAACAGATTTTTGGACGATAGTTGTCCTTTATCACTCTGCCAGTTTGTGAATTGCTGTGCTGTTGAGCTCCATTTCTCAATTCGTTTTTTTGTGAGCTGAACGCAAGTCCAAAATTTTGGATCATGTCCTATACTGGTTCCCAGTGGGTGGCTGAAACTTTGGTTAATTCTTCTTCCTGCCGGGAAATTAGAGTGACATGTGCCCGTCCAAATGCCTAACAGCTACTCTCTCATGGGTTCTCCCTCGTCCCTTCCATCCTCTGCCAAATTGGGAACCTGTGCAAACCAGGAGGTTAAAGGGCCTGTCTCTCCAAGTTGGGAGATTG
Organism: Mesoplodon densirostris; assembly: GCF_025265405.1. NCBI lineage: Eukaryota > Metazoa > Chordata > Mammalia > Artiodactyla > Ziphiidae > Mesoplodon > Mesoplodon densirostris. The sequence goes on along the minus strand of NW_026778195.1, from coordinate 4,944,776 downwards.
ATAGAAAGGAAGTTGGAAAGTCAAACTGGAGCACCAGGAGAGGGACTATTCGTTGAGTTTTAGAAACCTTTCGTATTCACAGTGTGTCCATTCTCTAGGTTTCCTGTACATGTTATAGCTGTAGTAATATTCCCTTGAACCTGGAGAGTTGGGACCCATGGAATGGGGGCCATGCATTATTGCTTGAAAGGGTCTGCATTTGCTCACCCAATCTCACCAATCCTCTCAGTCCCAAGTGTCCAGCCTTATGCCACATCCAGCTGTCATTGTAGATAGGGTCTTTCCAGGTTTCCTCAGACACCCTGAAGGAATTGTAAAGAATTTCCCTGTTTTTTGGTTTTGCTTTTGAAATTCCTTTTTAGAGTGGGTTTGAGCTGATTCTCGCTGCCATGTTTATGCCACTCTAGACACACTTGATTCCCTTATGGAGTCATATCAATACATAGGTTTTAAGATTCTTACTAGTCAGATATATTCCTCTGCGGGAAATATGGGGTTTTGAGTCTCTTTCACTGAGGAAGGTTTAGGTCTTGTCTATTCCAAAGTTGGTTTTTGGAAAGGTCCCTGTGCTTATATCAAACTCTGGTTTTATGCATCACCCCACCTCTCCATCCCCTTAATGCAGGCATAAGAATGTTTTCTAACTCTGAGACTCTGTACTCTTTCCTAACTCAGTTCACGTGTAGCCATGTTTACAGGATCTTCATAAGTGATATCTTATGATAAGTTTCTTTTTCTGTGTGACTTACTTCACTTAGAATCATCGTACCTGAATCCACTCACTTTGCTGCTACTGGTCTTATGACATTGATTTCATGGCTGAGGAATATTCCATCGTACGTAAGTACCACAATGTTTTGAACCATTTTTATATTTCCTGGGATATTTAAGGTGTACCCAAGTTGAGGTTCTTGTAGTCAGTGCAGCCCTAAATTTGGAGGTGGCTCTTTCTTATTGATTTTCAGTTTTCCCAAGGTATATTCCCTAGACTGGAAGTGGCCTTGGCTCTGTAGCTCTGTTGTTTACTTGTTTTAGGGAACACAATGCACTCCTCCAGTGAGGCAGTTGGCAATTTACATCCCGCCCATCAGCATAACAAGGCTCCCTGTTCTCCAGGGCCTGTCTTGCCTTTCTGGTTTTTACACATTTTGTGGATGTCCCTTTTGACCGGTGGGAAGTGATACTTCTTTGTAGTGCAGATTTGCATTGCCTGCTTGCTTGCTTGGCCAAAAAGGGCGTATGCGTTTTCTCCTGAATATATTCAGGAGAAAACGCATACACCCTTTTTGGCCAAGTGCATCATTGTCCAAGTTGTGCCCCTCTTCCTGTGCTTTACAGGCGATTCCAAGGTACCTCTTGAAATCTGTTTCCTGCTATTTTGCCTCGCTTTCAAGTCCGCCTCGTTGACTTCCCTCAACATATTTTTGGACGATAGTTGTCCTTTATCACTCTGCCAGTTTGTGAATTGCTGTGCCCCTGAGCTCCATTTCTCAACTCGTTTTTTGTGAGCTGAACGCAAGTCCAAAATTTTGGATCATGTCCTATACTGGTTCCCGGTGGGTGGCTGAGACTTTGGTTAATTCTTCTTCCTGCCGGGAAATTAGAGTGACATGTGCCCGTCCAAATGCCTAACAGCTACTCTCTCATGGGTTCTCCCTCGTCCCTTCCATCCTCTGCCAAATTGGGAACCTGTGCAAACCAGGAGGTTAAAGGGCCTGTCTCTCCAAGTTGGGAGATTGATAGTAAGGCAGTTGGAAAGTCAAACTGGAGCACCAGGAGAGGGACTATTCGTTGAGTTTTAGAAACCTTTCGTATTCACAGTGTGTACGTTCTCTAGGTTTCCTGTACATGTTATAGCTGTAGTAATATTCCCTTCAACCTGGAGAGTTGGGACCCATGGAATGGGGGCCATGCATTATTGCTTGAAAGGGTCTGCATTTGCTCACCCAATCTCACCAATCCTCTCAGTCCCAAGTGTCCAGCCTTATGCCACATCCAGCTGTCATTGTAGATAGGGTCTTTCCAGGTTTCCTCAGACACCCTGAAGGAATTGTAAAGAATTTCCCTGTTTTTTGGTTTTGCTTTTGAAATTGCTTTTTAGAGTGGGTTTGAGCTGATTCTCGCTGCCATGTTTATGCCACTCTAGACACACTTGATTCCCTTATGGAGTCATATCAATACATAGGTTTTAAGATTCTTACTAGTCAGATATATTCCTCTGCGGGAAATATGGGGTTTTGAGTCTCTTTCACTGAGGAAGGTGTAGGTCTTGTCTATTCCAAAGTTGGTTTTTGGAACGGTCCCTGTGCTTATATCAAACTCTGGATTTATGCATCACCCCACCTCTACTTCCCCTTTATGCAGGCATAAGAGTGTTTTCTAAAAGTGAGACTCTGTTCTCTTTCCTAACTCAGTTCACGTGTAGCCATGTTTAGAGGATCTTCATAAGTGATATCTTATGATAAGTTTCTTTTTCTGTGTGACTTATTTCACTTAGAATCATCGTACCTGAATCCACTCACTTTGCTGCTACTGGTCTTATGACATTGATTTCATGGCTGAGGGATATTCCATCGTATGTAAGTACCACAATGTTTTGAACCATTTTTATATTTCCTGGGATATTTAAGGTGTACCCAAGTTGAGGTTCTTGTAGTCAGTGCAGTCCTAAATTTGGAGGTGGCTCTTTCTTATTGATTTTCAGTTTTCCCAAGGTATATTCCCTAGACTGGAAGTGGCCTTGGCTCTGTAGCTCTGTTGTTTCCTTGTTTTAGGGAACACAAGGCACTCCTCCAGTGAGGCAGTTAGCAATTTACATCCCGCCCATCAGCATAACAAGGCTCCCTGTTCTCCAGGGCCTGTCTTGCCTTTCTGGTTTTTACACATTTTGTGGATGTCCCTTTTGACCGGTGGGAAGTGATACTTCTTTGTAGTGCAGATTTGCATTGCCTGCTTGCTTGCTTGGCCAAAAAGGGCGTATGCATTTTCTCCTGAATATATTCAGGAGAAAACGCATACGCCCTTTTTGGCCAAGTGCATCATTGTCCAAGTTGTGACCCTCTTCCTGTGCTTTACAGGCGATTCCAAGGTACCTCTTGAAATCTGTTTCCTGCTATTTTGCCTCGCTTTCAAGTCCGCCTCGTTGACTTCCCTCAACAGATTTTTGGACGATAGTTGTCCTTTATCACTCTGCCAGTTTGTGAATTGCTGTGCCGTTGAGCTCCATTTCTCAACTCGTTTTTTGTGAGCTGAACGCAAGTCCAAAATTTTGGATCATGTCCTATACTGGTTCCCGGTGGGTGGCTGAAACTTTGGTTAATTCTTCTTCCTGCCGGGAAATTAGAGTGACATGTGCCCGTCCAAATGCCTAACAGCTACTCTCTCATGGGTTCTCCCTCGTCCCTTCCATCCTCTGCCAAATTGGGAACCTCTGCAAACCAGAAGGTTAAAGGGCCTTTCTCTCCAAGTTGGGAGATTGATAGTAAGGCAGTTGGAAAGTCAAACTGGAGCACCAGGAGAGGGACTATTCGTTGAGTTTTAGAAACCTTTCGTATTCACAGTGTGTACATTCTCTAGGTTTCCTGTACATGTTATAGCTGTAGTAATATTCCCTTGAACCTGGAGAGTTGGGACCCATGGAATGGGGGCCATGCATTATTGCTTGAAAGGGTCTGCATTTGCTCACCCAATCTCACCAATCCTCTCAGTCCCAAGTGTCCAGCCTTATGCCACATCCAGCTGTCATTGTAGATAGGGTCTTTCCAGGTTTCCTCAGACACCCTGAAAGAATTGTAAAGAATTTCCCTGTTTTTTGGTTTTGCTTTTGAAATTCCTTTTTAGAGTGGGTTTGAGCTGATTCTCGCTGCCATGTTTATGCCACTCTAGACACACTTGATTCCCTTATGGAGTCATATCAATACATAGGTTTTAAGATTCTTACTAGTCAGATATATTCCTCTGCGGGAAATATGGGGTTTTGAGTCTCTTTCACTGAGGAAGGTGTAGGTCTTGTCTATTCCAAAGTTGGTTTTTGGAACGGTCCCTGTGCTTATATCAAACTCTGGTTTTATGCATCACCCCACCTCTCCTTCCCCTTTATGCAGGCATAAGAGTGTTTTCTAAAAGTGAGACTCTGTTCTCTTTCCTAACTCAGTTCACGTGTAGCCATGTTTACAGGATCTTCATAAGTGATATCTTATGATAAGTTTCTTTTTCTGTGTGACTTATTTCACTTAGAATCATCGTACCTGAATCCACTCACTTTGCTGCTACTGGTCTTATGACATTGATTTCATGGCTGAGGGATATTCCATCGTACGTAAGTACCACAATGTTTTGAACCATTTTTATATTTCCTGGGATATTTAAGGTGTACCCAAGTTGAGGTTCTTGTAGTCAGTGCAGCCCTAAATTTGGAGGTGGCTCTTTCTTATTGATTTTCAGTTTTCCCAAGGTATATTCCCTAGACAGGAAGTGGCCTTGGCTCTGTAGCTCTGTTGTTTACTTGTTTTAGGGAACACAATGCACTCCTCCAGTGAGGCAATTGGCAATTTACATCCCGCCCATCAGCATAACAAGGCTCCCTGTTCTCCAGGGCCTATCTTGCCTTTCTGGTTTTTACACATTTAGTGGATGTCCCTTTTGACCGGTGGGAAGTGATACTTCTTTGTAGTGCAGATTTGCATTGACTGCTTGCTTGCTAGGCCAAAAAGGGCGTATGCGTTTTCTCCTGAATATATTCAGGAGAAAACGCATACGCCCTTTTTGGCCAAGTGCATCAATGTCCAAGTTGTGCCCCTCTTCCTGTGCTTTACAGGCGATTCCAAGGTACCTCTTGAAATCTGTTTCCTGCTATTTTGCCTCGCTTTCAAGTCCGCCTCGTTGACTTCCCTCAACAGATTTTTGGACGATAGTTGTCCTTTATCACTCTGCCAGTTTGTGAATTGCTGTGCTGTTGAGCTCCATTTCTCAACTCGTTTTTTTGTGAGCTGAACGCAAGTCCAAAATTTTGGATCATGTCCTATACTGGTTCCCAGTGGGTGACTGAAACTTTGGTTAATTCTTCTTCCTGCCGGGAAATTAGAGTGACATGTGCCCGTCCAAATGCCTAACAGCTACTCTCTCATGGGTTCTCCCTCGTCCCTTCCATCCTCTGCCAAATTGGGAACCTGTGCAAACCAGGAGGTTAAAGGGCCTGTCTCTCCAAGTTGGGAGATTGATAGAAAGGCAGTTGGAAAGTCAAACTGGAGCACCAGGAGAGGGACTATTCGTTGAGTTTTAGAAACCTTTCGTATTCACAGTGTGTCCATTCTCTAGGTTTCCTGTACATGTTATAGCTGTAGTAATATTCCCTTCAACCTGGAGAGTTGGGACCCATGGAATGGGGGCCATGCATTATTGCTTGAAAGGGTCTGCATTTGCTCACCCAATCTCACCAATCCTCTCAGTCCCAAGTGTCCAGCCTTATGCCACATCCAGCTGTCATTGTAGATAGGGTCTTTCCAGGTTTCCTCAGACACCCTGAAGGAATTGTAAAGAATTTCCCTGTTTTTTGGTTTTGCTTTTGAAATTCCTTTTTAGAGTGGGTTTGAGCTGATTCTCGCTGCCATGTTTATGCCACTCTAGACACACTTGATTCCCTTATGGAGTCATATCAATACATAGGTTTTAAGATTCTTACTAGTCAGATATATTCCTCTGCGGGAAATATGGGGTTTTGAGTCTCTTTCACTGAGGAAGGTGTAGGTCTTGTCTATTCCAAAGTTGGTTTTTGGAAAGGTCCCTGTGCTTATATCAAACTCTGGTTTTATGCATCACCCCACCTCTCCATCCCCTTAATGCAGGCATAAGAGTGTTTTCTAAATCTGAGACTCTGTACTCTTTCCTAACTCAGTTCACGTGTAGCCATGTTTACAGGATCTTCATAAGTGATATCTTATGATAAGTTTCTTTTTCTGTGTGACTTATTTCACTTAGAATCATCGTACCTGAATCCACTCACTTTGCTGCTACTGGTCTTATGACATTGATTTCATGGCTGAGGAATATTCCATCGTACGTAAGTACCACAATGTTTTGAACCATTTTTATATTTCCTGGGATATTTAAGGTGTACCCAAGTTGAGGTTCTTGTAGTCAGTGCAGCCCTAAATTTGGAGGTGGCTCTTTCTTATTGATTTTCAGTTTTCGCAAGGTATATTCCCTAGACTGGAAGTGGCATTGGCTCTGTAGCTCTATTGTTTACTTGTTTTAGGGAACACAATGCACTCCTCCAGTAAGGCAGTTGGCAATTTACATCCCGCCCATCAGCATAACAAGGCTCCCTGTTCTCCAGGGCCTGTCTTGCCTTTCTGGTTTTTACACATTTTGTGGATGTCCCTTTTGACCGGTGGGAAGTGATACTTCTTTGTAGTGCAGATTTGCATTGCCTGCTTGCTTGCTTGGCCAAAAAGGGCGTATGCGTTTTCTCCTGAATATATTCAGGAGAAAACGCATACGCCCTTTTTGGCCAAGTGCATCATTGTCCAAGTTGTGCCCCTCTTCCTGTGCTTTACAGGCGATTCCAAGGTACCTCTTGAAATCTGTTTCCTGCTATTTTGCCTCGCTTTCAAGTCCGCCTCGTTGACTTCCCTCAACAGATTTTTGGACGATAGTTGTCCTTTATCACTCTGCCAGTTTGTGAATTGCTGTGCCGTTGAGCTCCATTTCTCAACTCGTTTTTTGTGAGCTGAACGCCAGTCCAAAATTTTGGATCATGTCCTATACTGGTTCCCGGTGGGTGGCAGAGACTTTGGTTAATTCTTCTTCCTGCCGGGAAATTAGAGTGACATGTGCCCGTCCAAATGCCTAACAGCTACTCTCTCATGGGTTCTCCCTCGTCCCTTCCATCCTCTGCCAAATTGGGAACCTGTGCAAACCAGGAGGTTAAAGGGCCTGTCTCTCCAAGTTGGGAGATTGATAGTAAGGCAGTTGGAAAGTCAAACTGGAGCACCAGGAGAGGGACTATTCGTTGAGTTTTAGAAACCTTTCGTATTCACAGTGTGTACATTCTCTAGGTTTCCTGTACATGTTATAGCTGTAGTAATATTCCCTTCAACCTGGAGACTTGGGACCCATGGAATGGGGGCCATGCATTATTGCTTGAAAGGGTCTGCATTTGCTCACCCAATCTCACCAATCCTCTCAGTCCCAAGTGTCCAGCCTTATGCCACATCCAGCTGTCATTGTAGATAGGGTCTTTCCAGGTTTCCTCAGACACCCTGAAGGAATTGTAAAGAATTTCCCTGTTTTTTGGTTTTGCTTTTGAAATTCCTTTTTAGAGTGGGTTTGAGCTGATTCTCGCTGCCATGTTTATGCCACTCTAGACACACTTGATTCCCTTATGGAGTCATATCAATACATAGGTTTTAAGATTCTTACTAGTCAGATATATTCCTCTGCGGGAAATATGGGGTTTTGAGTCTCTTTCACTGAGGAAGGTGTAGGTCTTGTCTATTCCAAAGTTGGTTTTTGGAACGGTCCCTGTGCTTATATCAAACTCTGGTTTTATGCATCACCCCACCTCTCCTTCCCCTTTATGCAGGCATAAGAGTGTTTTCTAAAAGTGAGACTCTGTTCTCTTTCCTAACTCAGTTCACGTGTAGCCATGTTTACAGGATGTTCATAAGTGATATCTTATGATAAGTTTCTTTTTCTGTGTGACTTATTTCACTTAGAATCATCGTACCTGAATCCACTCACTTTGCTGCTACTGGTCTTATGACATTGATTTCATGGCTGAGGAATATTCCATCGTACGTAAGTACCACAATGTTTTGAACCATTTTTATATTTCCTGGGATATTTAAGGTGTACCCAAGTTGAGGTTCTTGTAGTCAGTGCAGCCCTAAATTTGGAGGTGGCTCTTTCTTATTGATTTTCAGTTTTCGCAAGGTATATTCCCTAGACTGGAAGTGGCATTGGCTCTGTAGCTCTATTGTTTACTTGTTTTAGGGAACACAATGCACTCCTCCAGTAAGGCAGTTGGCAATTTACATCCCGCCCATCAGCATAACAAGGCTCCCTGTTCTCCAGGGCCTGTCTTGCCTTTCTGGTTTTTACACATTTTGTGGATGTCCCTTTTGACCGGTGGGAAGTGATACTTCTTTGTAGTGCAGATTTGCATTGCCTGCTTGCTTGCTTGGCCAAAAAGGGCGTATGCGTTTTCTCCTGAATATATTCAGGAGAAAACGCATACGCCCTTTTTGGCCAAGTGCATCATTGTCCAAGTTGTGCCCCTCTTCCTGTGCTTTACAGGCGATTCCAAGGTACCTCTTGAAATCTGTTTCCTGCTATTTTGCCTCGCTTTCAAGTCCGCCTCGTTGACTTCCCTCAACAGATTTTTGGACGATAGTTGTCCTTTATCACTCTGCCAGTTTGTGAATTGCTGTGCCGTTGAGCTCCATTTCTCAACTCGTTTTTTGTGAGCTGAACGCAAGTCCAAAATTTTGGATCATGTCCTATACTGGTTCCCGGTGGGTGGCAGAGACTTTGGTTAATTCTTCTTCCTGCCGGGAAATTAGAGTGACATGTGCCCGTCCAAATGCCTAACAGCTACTCTCTCATGGGTTCTCCCTCGTCCCTTCCATCCTCTGCCAAATTGGGAACCTGTGCAAACCAGGAGGTTAAAGGGCCTGTCTCTCCAAGTTGGGAGATTGATAGTAAGGCAGTTGGAAAGTCAAACTGGAGCACCAGGAGAGGGACTATTCGTTGAGTTTTAGAAACCTTTCGTATTCACAGTGTGTACATTCTCTAGGTTTCCTGTACATGTTATAGCTGTAGTAATATTCCCTTCAACCTGGAGACTTGGGACCCATGGAATGGGGGCCATGCATTATTGCTTGAAAGGGTCTGCATTTGCTCACCCAATCTCACCAATCCTCTCAGTCCCAAGTGTCCAGCCTTATGCCACATCCAGCTGTCATTGTAGATAGGGTCTTTCCAGGTTTCCTCAGACACCCTGAAGGAATTGTAAAGAATTTCCCTGTTTTTTGGTTTTGCTTTTGAAATTCCTTTTTAGAGTGGGTTTGAGCTGATTCTCGCTGCCATGTTTATGCCACTCTAGACACACTTGATTCCCTTATGGAGTCATATCAATACATAGGTTTTAAGATTCTTACTAGTCAGATATATTCCTCTGCGGGAAATATGGGGTTTTGAGTCTCTTTCACTGAGGAAGGTGTAGGTCTTGTCTATTCCAAAGTTGGTTTTTGGAACGGTCCCTGTGCTTATATCAAACTCTGGTTTTATGCATCACCCCACCTCTCCTTCCCCTTTATGCAGGCATAAGAGTGTTTTCTAAAAGTGAGACTCTGTTCTCTTTCCTAACTCAGTTCACGTGTAGCCATGTTTACAGGATGTTCATAAGTGATATCTTATGATAAGTTTCTTTTTCTGTGTGGCTTATTTCACTTAGAATCATCGTACCTGAATCCACTCACTTTGCTGCTACTGGTCTTATGACATTGATTTCATGGCTGAGGGATATTCCATCGTACGTAAGTACCACAATGTTTTGAACCATTTTTATATTTCCTGGGATATTTAAGGTGTACCCAAGTTGAGGTTCTTGTAGTCAGTGCAGTCCTAAATTTGGAGGTGGCTCTTTCTTATTGATTTTCAGTTTTCCCAAGGTATATTCCCTAGACTGGAAGTGGCCTTGGCTCTGTAGCTCTGTTGTTTCCTTGTTTTAGGGAACACAATGCACTCCTCCAGTGAGGCAGTTAGCAATTTACATCCCGCCCATCAGCATAACAAGGCTCCCTGTTCTCCAGGTCCTGTCTTGCCTTTCTGGTTTTTACACATTTTGTGGATGTCCCTTTTGACCGGTGGGAAGTGATACTTCTTTGTAGTGCAGATTTGCATTGCCTGCTTGCTTGCTTGGCCAAAAAGGGCGTATGCGTTTTCTCCTGAATATATTCAGGAGAAAACGCATACGCCCTTTTTGGCCAAGTGCATCATTGTCCAAGTTGTGCCCCTCTTCCTGTGCTTTACAGGCGATTCCAAGGTACCTCTTGAAATCTGTTTCCTGCTATTTTGCCTCGCTTTCAAGTCCGCCTCGTTGACTTCCCTCAACAGATTTTTGGACGATAGTTGTCCTTTATCACTCTGCCAGTTTGTGAATTGCTGTGCCGTTGAGCTCCATTTCTCAACTCGTTTTTTTGTGAGCTGAACGCAAGTCCAAAATTTTGGATCATGTCCTATACTGGTTCCCGGTGGGTGGCTGAAACTTTGGTTAATTCTTCTTCCTGCCGGGAAATTAGAGTGACATGTGCCCGTCCAAATGCCTAACAGCTACTCTCTCATGGGTTCTCCCTCGTCCCTTCCATCCTCTGCCAAATTTGGAACCTGTGCAAACCAGGAGGTTAAAGGGCCTGTCTCTCCAAGTTGGGAGATTGATAGTAAGGCAGTTGGAAAGTCAAACTGGAGCACCAGGAGAGGGACTATTCGTTGAGTTTTAGAAACCTTTCGTATTCACAGTGTGTCCATTCTCTAGGTTTCCTGTACATGTTATAGCTGTAGTAATATTCCCTTCAACCTGGAGAGTTGGGACCCATGGAATGGGGGCCATGCATTATTGCTTGAAAGGGTCTGCATTTGCTCACCCGATCTCACCAATCCTCTCAGTCCCAAGTGTCCAGCCTTATGCCACATCCAGCTGTCATTGTAGATAGGGTCTTTCCAGGTTTCCTCAGACACCCTGAAGGAATTGTAAAGAATTTCCCTGTTTCTTGGTTTTGCTTTTGAAATTCCTTTTTATAGTGGGTTTGAGCTGATTCTCGCTGCCATGTTTATGCCACTCTAGACACACTTGATTCCCTTATGGAGTCATATCAATACATAGGTTTTAAGATTCTTACTAGTCAGATATATTCCTCTGCGGGAAATATGGGGTTTTGAGTCTCTTTCACTGAGGAAGGTGTAGGTATTGTCTATTCCAAAGTTGGTTTTTGGAAAGGTCCCTGTGCTTATATCAAACTCTGGTTTTATGCATCACCCCACCTCTCCATCCCTTTAATGCAGGCATAAGAGTGTTTTCTAAATCTGAGACTCTGTACTCTTTCCTAACTCAGTTCACGTGTAGCCATGTTTACAGGATCTTCATAAGTGATATCTTCTGATAAGTTTCTTTTTCTGTGTGACTTATTTCACTTAGAATCATCGTACCTGAATCCACTCACTTTGCTGCTACTGGTCTTATGACATTGATTTCATGGCTGAGGAATATTCCATCGTACGTAAGTACCACAATGTTTTGAACCATTTTTATATTTCCTGGGATATTTAAGGTGTACCCAAGTTGAGGTTCTTGTAGTCAGTGCAGCCCTAAATTTGGAGGTGGCTCTTTCTTATTGATTTTCAGTTTTCCCAAGGTATATTCCCTAGACTGGAAGTGGCCTTGGCTCTGTAGCTCTGTTGTTTACTTGTTTTAGGGAACACAATGCACTCCTCCAGTGAGGCAGTTGGCAATTTACATCCCGCCCATCAGCATAACAAGGCTCCCTGTTCTCCAGGGCCTGTCTTGCCTTTCTGGTTTTTACACATTTTGTGGATGTCCCTTTTGACCGGTGGGAAGTGATACTTCTTTGTAGTGCAGATTTGCATTGCCTGCTTGCTTGCTTGGCCAAAAAGGGCGTATGCGTTTTCTCCTGAATATATTCAGGAGAAAACGCATATGCCCTTTTTGGCCAAGTGCACCATTGTCCAAGTTGTGCCCCTCTTCCTGTGCTTTACAGGCGATTCCAAGGTACCTCTTGAAATCTGTTTCCTGCTATTTTGCCTCGCTTTCAAGTCCGCCTCGTTGACTTCCCTCAACAGATTTTTGGACGATAGTTGTCCTTTATCACTCTGCCAGTTTGTGAATTGCTGTGCCGTTGAGCTCCATTTCTCAACTCGTTTTTTGTGAGCTGAACGCAAGTCCAAAATTTTGGATCATGTCCTATACTGGTTCCCGGTGGGTGGCTGAGACTTTGGTTAATTCTTCTTCCTGCCGGGAAATTAGAGTGACATGTGCCCGTCCAAATGCCTAACAGCTACTCTCTCATGGGTTCTCCCTCTTCCCTTCCATCCTCTGCCAAATTGGGAACCTGTGCAAACCAGGAGGTTAAAGGGCCTGTCTCTCCAAGTTGGGAGATTGATAGTAAGGCAGTTGGAAAGTCAAACTGGAGCACCAGGAGAGGGACTATTCGTTGAGTTTTAGAAACCTTTCGTATTCACAGTGTGTACATTCTCTAGGTTTCCTGTACATGTTATAGCTGTAGTAATATTCCCTTCAACCTGGAGAGTTGGGACCCATGGAATGGGGGCCATGCATTATTGCTTGAAAGGGTCTGCATTTGCTCACCCAATCTCACCAATCCTCTCAGTCCCAAGTGTCCAGCCTTATGCCACATCCACCTCTCATTGTAGATAGGGTCTTTCCAGGTTTCCTCAGACACCCTGAAGGAATTGTAAAGAATTTCCCTGTTTTTTGGTTTTGCTTTTGAAATTGCTTTTTAGAGTGGGTTTGAGCTGATTCTCGCTGCCATGTTTATGCCACTCTAGACACACTTGATTCCCTTATGGAGTCATATCAATACATAGGTTTTAAGATTCTTACTAGTCAGATATATTCCTCTGCGGGAAATATGGGGTTTTGAGTCTCTTTCACTGAGGAAGGTGTAGGTCTTGTCTATTCCAAAGTTTGTTTTTGGAAAGGTCCCTGTGCTTATATCAAACTCTGGTTTTATGCATCACCCCACCTCTCCATCCCCTTAATGCAGGCATAAGAGTGTTTTCTAAATCTGAGACTCTGTACTCTTTCCTAACTCAGTTCACGTGTAGCCATGTTTACAGGATCTTCATAAGTGATATCTTATGATAAGTTTCTTTTTCTGTGTGACTTATTTCACTTAGAATAATCGTACCTGAATCCACTCACTTTGCTGCTACTGGTCTTATGACATTGATTTCATGGCTGAGGAATATTCCATCGTACGTAAGTAGCACAATGTTTTGAACCATTTTTATATTTCCTGGGATATTTAAGGTGTACCCAAGTTGAGGTTCTTGTAGTCAGTGCAGCCCTAAATTTGGAGGTGGCTCTTTCTTATTGATTTTCAGTTTTCGCAAGGTATATTCCCTAGACTGGAAGTGGCCTTGGCTCTGTAGCTCTGTTGTTTACTTGTTTTAGGGAACACAATGCACTCCTCCAGTGAGGCAGTTGGCAATTTACATCCCGCCCATCAGCATAACAAGGCTCCCTGTTCTCCAGGGCCTGTCTTGCCTTTCTGGTTTTTACACATATTGTGGATGTCCCTTTTGACCGGTGGGAAGTGATACTTCTTTGTAGTGCAGATTTGCATTGCCTGCTTGCTTGCTTGGCCAAAAAGGGCGTATGCGTTTTCTCCTGAATATATTCAGGAGAAAACGCATACACCCTTTTTGGCCAAGTGCATCATTGTCCAAGTTGTGCCCCTCTTCCTGTGCTTTACAGGCGATTCCAAGGTACCTCTTGAAATCTGTTTCCTGCTATTTTGCCTCGCTTTCAAGTCCGCCTCGTTGACTTCCCTCAACAGATTTTTGGACGATAGTTGTCCTTTATCACTCTGCCAGTTTGTGAATTGCTGTGCCGTTGAGCTCCATTTCTCAACTCGTTTTTTGTGAGCTGAACGCAAGTCCAAAATTTTGGATCATGTCCTATACTGGTTCCCGGTGGGTGGCAGAGACTTTGGTTAATTCTTCTTCCTGCCGGGAAATTAGAGTGACATGTGCCCGTCCAAATGCCTAACAGCTACTCTCTCATGGGTTCTCCCTCGTCCCTTCCATCCTCTGCCAAATTGGGAACCTGTGCAAACCAGGAGGTTAAAGGGCCTGTCTCTCCAAGTTGGGAGATTGATAGTAAGGCAGTTGGAAAGTCAAACTGGAGCACCAGGAGAGGGACTATTCGTTGAGTTTTAGAAACCTTTCGTATTCACAGTGTGTACATTCTCTAGGTTTCCTGTACATGTTATAGCTGTAGTAATATTCCCTTCAACCTGGAGAGTTGGGACCCATGGAATGGGGGCCATGCATTATTGCTTGAAAGGGTCTGCATTTGCTCACCCAATCTCACCAATCCTCTCAGTCCCAAGTGTCCAGCCTTATGCCACATCCAGCTGTCATTGTAGATAGGGTCTTTCCAGGTTTCCTCAGACACCCTGAAGGAATTGTAAAGAATTTCCCTGTTTTTTGGTTTTGCTTTTGAAATTCCTTTTTAGAGTGGGTTTGAGCTGATTCTCGCTGCCATGTTTATGCCACTCTAGACACACTTGATTCCCTTATGGAGTCATATCAATACATAGGTTTTAAGATTCTTACTAGTCAGATATATTCCTCTGCGGGAAATATGGGGTTTTGAGTCTCTTTCACTGAGGAAGGTGTAGGTCTTGTCTATTCCAAAGTTGGTTTTTGGAACGGTCCCTGTGCTTATATCAAACTCTGGTTTTATGCATCACCCCACCTCTCCATCCCCTTAATGCAGGCATAAGAATGTTTTCTAAATGTGAGACTCTGTTCTCTTTCCTAACTCAGTTCACGTGTAGCCATGTTTACAGGATCTTCATAAGTGATATCTTATGATAAGTTTCTTTTTCTGTGTGACTTATTTCACTTAGAATCATCGTACCTGAATCCACTCACTTTGCTGCTACTGGTCTTATGACATTGATTTCATGGCTGAGGGATATTCCATCGTACGTAAGTACCACAATGTTTTGAACCATTTTTATATTTCCTGGGATATTTAAGGTGTACCCAAGTTGAGGTTCTTGTAGTCAGTGCAGCCCTAAATTTGGAGGTGGCTCTTTCTTATTGATTTTCAGTTTTCCCAAGGTATATTCCCTAGACTGGAAGTGGCCTTGGCTCTGTAGCTCTGCTGTTTACTTGTTTTAGGGAACACAATGCACTCCTCCAGTGAGGCAGTTAGCAATTTACATCCCGCCCATCAGCATAACAAGGCTCCCTGTTCTCCAGGGCCTGTCTTGCCTTTCTGGTTTTTACACATTTTGTGGATGTCCCTTTTGACCGGAGGGAAGTGATACTTCTTTGTAGTGCAGATTTGCATTGCCTGCTTGCTTGCTTGGCCAAAAAGGGCGTATGCGTTTTCTCCTGAATATATTCAGGAGAAAACGCATACGCCCTTTTTGGACAAGTGCATCATTGTCCAAGTTGTGCCCCTCTTCCTGTGCTTTACAGGCGATTCCAAGGTACCTCTTGAAATCTGTTTCCTGCTATTTTGCCTCGCTTTCAAGTCCGCCTCGTTGACTTCCCTCAACAGATTTTTGGACGATAGTTGTCCTTTATCACTCTGCCAGTTTGTGAATTGCTGTGCCGTTGAGCTCCATTTCTCAACTCGTTTTTTTGTGAGCTGAACGCAAGTCCAAAATTTTGGATCATGTCCTATACTGGTTCCCGGTGGGTGGCTGAAACTTTGGTTAATTCTTCTTCCTGCCGGGAAATTAGAGTGACATGTGCCCGTCCAAATGCCTAACAGCTACTCTCTCATGGGTTCTCCCTCGTCCCTTCCATCCTCTGCCAAATTTGGAACCTGTGCAAACCAGGAGGTTAAAGGGCCTGTCTCTCCAAGTTGGGAGATTGATAGTAAGGCAGTTGGAAAGTCAAACTGGAGCACCAGGAGAGGGACTATTCGTTGAGTTTTAGAAACCTTTCGTATTCACAGTGTGTCCATTCTCTAGGTTTCCTGTACATGTTATAGCTGTAGTAATATTCCCTTCAACCTGGAGAGTTGGGACCCATGGAATGGGGGCCATGCATTATTGCTTGAAAGGGTCTGCATTTGCTCACCCGATCTCACCAATCCTCTCAGTCCCAAGTGTCCAGCCTTATGCCACATCCAGCTGTCATTGTAGATAGGGTCTTTCCAGGTTTCCTCAGACACCCTGAAGGAATTGTAAAGAATTTCCCTGTTTCTTGGTTTTGCTTTTGAAATTCCTTTTTATAGTGGGTTTGAGCTGATTCTCGCTGCCATGTTTATGCCACTCTAGACACACTTGATTCCCTTATGGAGTCATATCAATACATAGGTTTTAAGATTCTTACTAGTCAGATATATTCCTCTGCGGGAAATATGGGGTTTTGAGTCTCTTTCACTGAGGAAGGTGTAGGTATTGTCTATTCCAAAGTTGGTTTTTGGAAAGGTCCCTGTGCTTATATCAAACTCTGGTTTTATGCATCACCCCACCTCTCCATCCCTTTAATGCAGGCATAAGAGTGTTTTCTAAATCTGAGACTCTGTACTCTTTCCTAACTCAGTTCACGTGTAGCCATGTTTACAGGATCTTCATAAGTGATATCTTCTGATAAGTTTCTTTTTCTGTGTGACTTATTTCACTTAGAATCATCGTACCTGAATCCACTCACTTTGCTGCTACTGGTCTTATGACATTGATTTCATGGCTGAGGAATATTCCATCGTACGTAAGTACCACAATGTTTTGAACCATTTTTATATTTCCTGGGATATTTAAGGTGTACCCAAGTTGAGGTTCTTGTAGTCAGTGCAGCCCTAAATTTGGAGGTGGCTCTTTCTTATTGATTTTCAGTTTTCCCAAGGTATATTCCCTAGACTGGAAGTGGCCTTGGCTCTGTAGCTCTGTTGTTTACTTGTTTTAGGGAACACAATGCACTCCTCCAGTGAGGCAGTTGGCAATTTACATCCCGCCCATCAGCATAACAAGGCTCCCTGTTCTCCAGGGCCTGTCTTGCCTTTCTGGTTTTTACACATTTTGTGGATGTCCCTTTTGACCGGTGGGAAGTGATACTTCTTTGTAGTGCAGATTTGCATTGCCTGCTTGCTTGCTTGGCCAAAAAGGGCGTATGCGTTTTCTCCTGAATATATTCAGGAGAAAACGCATACGCCCTTTTTGGCCAAGTGCACCATTGTCCAAGTTGTGCCCCTCTTCCTGTGCTTTACAGGCGATTCCAAGGTACCTCTTGAAATCTGTTTCCTGCTATTTTGCCTCGCTTTCAAGTCCGCCTCGTTGACTTCCCTCAACAGATTTTTGGACGATAGTTGTCCTTTATCACTCTGCCAGTTTGTGAATTGCTGTGCCGTTGAGCTCCATTTCTCAACTCGTTTTTTGTGAGCTGAACGCAAGTCCAAAATTTTGGATCATGTCCTATACTGGTTCCAGGTGGGTGGCTGAGACTTTGGTTAATTCTTCTTCCTGCCGGGAAATTAGAGTGACATGTGCCCGTCCAAATGCCTAACAGCTACTCTCTCATGGGTTCTCCCTCGTCCCTTCCATCCTCTGCCAAATTGGGAACCTGTGCAAACCAGGAGGTTAAAGGGCCTGTCTCTCCAAGTTGGGAGATTGATAGTAAGGCAGTTGGAAAGTCAAACTGGAGCACCAGGAGAGGGACTATTCGTTGAGTTTTAGAAACCTTTCGTATTCACAGTGTGTACATTCTCTAGGTTTCCTGTACATGTTATAGCTGTAGTAATATTCCCTTCAACCTGGAGAGTTGGGACCCATGGAATGGGGGCCATGCATTATTGCTTGAAAGGGTCTGCATTTGCTCACCCAATCTCACCAATCCTCTCAGTCCCAAGTGTCCAGCCTTATGCCACATCCACCTCTCATTGTAGATAGGGTCTTTCCAGGTTTCCTCAGACACCCTGAAGGAATTGTAAAGAATTTCCCTGTTTTTTGGTTTTGCTTTTGAAATTGCTTTTTAGAGTGGGTTTGAGCTGATTCTCGCTGCCATGTTTATGCCACTCTAGACACACTTGATTCCCTTATGGAGTCATATCAATACATAGGTTTTAAGATTCTTACTAGTCAGATATATTCCTCTGCGGGAAATATGGGGTTTTGAGTCTCTTTCACTGAGGAAGGTGTAGGTCTTGTCTATTCCAAAGTTTGTTTTTGGAAAGGTCCCTGTGCTTATATCAAACTCTGGTTTTATGCATCACCCCACCTCTCCATCCCCTTAATGCAGGCATAAGAGTGTTTTCTAAATCTGAGACTCTGTACTCTTTCCTAACTCAGTTCACGTGTAGCCATGTTTACAGGATCTTCATAAGTGATATCTTATGATAAGTTTCTTTTTCTGTGTGACTTATTTCACTTAGAATAATCGTACCTGAATCCACTCACTTTGCTGCTACTGGTCTTATGACATTGATTTCATGGCTGAGGAATATTCCATCGTACGTAAGTAGCACAATGTTTTGAACCATTTTTATATTTCCTGGGATATTTAAGGTGTACCCAAGTTGAGGTTCTTGTAGTCAGTGCAGCCCTAAATTTGGAGGTGGCTCTTTCTTATTGATTTTCAGTTTTCGCAAGGTATATTCCCTAGACTGGAAGTGGCCTTGGCTCTGTAGCTCTGTTGTTTACTTGTTTTAGGGAACACAATGCACTCCTCCAGTGAGGCAGTTGGCAATTTACATCCCGCCCATCAGCATAACAAGGCTCCCTGTTCTCCAGGGCCTGTCTTGCCTTTCTGGTTTTTACACATATTGTGGATGTCCCTTTTGACCGGTGGGAAGTGATACTTCTTTGTAGTGCAGATTTGCATTGCCTGCTTGCTTGCTTGGCCAAAAAGGGCGTATGCGTTTTCTCCTGAATATATTCAGGAGAAAACGCATACACCCTTTTTGGCCAAGTGCATCATTGTCCAAGTTGTGCCCCTCTTCCTGTGCTTTACAGGCGATTCCAAGGTACCTCTTGAAATCTGTTTCCTGCTATTTTGCCTCGCTTTCAAGTCCGCCTCGTTGACTTCCCTCAACAGATTTTTGGACGATAGTTGTCCTTTATCACTCTGCCAGTTTGTGAATTGCTGTGCCGTTGAGCTCCATTTCTCAACTCGTTTTTTGTGAGCTGAACGCAAGTCCAAAATTTTGGATCATGTCCTATACTGGTTCCCGGTGGGTGGCAGAGACTTTGGTTAATTCTTCTTCCTGCCGGGAAATTAGAGTGACATGTGCCCGTCCAAATGCCTAACAGCTACTCTCTCATGGGTTCTCCCTCGTCCCTTCCATCCTCTGCCAAATTGGGAACCTGTGCAAACCAGGAGGTTAAAGGGCCTGTCTCTCCAAGTTGGGAGATTGATAGTAAGGCAGTTGGAAAGTCAAACTGGAGCACCAGGAGAGGGACTATTCGTTGAGTTTTAGAAACCTTTCGTATTCACAGTGTGTACATTCTCTAGGTTTCCTGTACATGTTATAGCTGTAGTAATATTCCCTTCAACCTGGAGAGTTGGGACCCATGGAATGGGGGCCATGCATTATTGCTTGAAAGGGTCTGCATTTGCTCACCCAATCTCACCAATCCTCTCAGTCCCAAGTGTCCAGCCTTATGCCACATCCAGCTGTCATTGTAGATAGGGTCTTTCCAGGTTTCCTCAGACACCCTGAAGGAATTGTAAAGAATTTCCCTGTTTTTTGGTTTTGCTTTTGAAATTCCTTTTTAGAGTGGGTTTGAGCTGATTCTCGCTGCCATGTTTATGCCACTCTAGACACACTTGATTCCCTTATGGAGTCATATCAATACATAGGTTTTAAGATTCTTACTAGTCAGATATATTCCTCTGCGGGAAATATGGGGTTTTGAGTCTCTTTCACTGAGGAAGGTGTAGGTCTTGTCTATTCCAAAGTTGGTTTTTGGAACGGTCCCTGTGCTTATATCAAACTCTGGTTTTATGCATCACCCCACCTCTCCTTCCCCTTTATGCAGGCATAAGAGTGTTTTCTAAAAGTGAGACTCTGTTCTCTTTCCTAACTCAGTTCACGTGTAGCCATGTTTACAGGATCTTCATAAGTGATATCTTATGATAAGTTTCTTTTTCTGTGTGACTTATTTCACTTAGAATCATCGTACCTGAATCCACTCACTTTGCTGCTACTGGTCTTATGACATTGATTTCATGGCTGAGGGATATTCCATCGTACGTAAGTACCACAATGTTTTGAACCATTTTTATATTTCCTGGGATATTTAAGGTGTACCCAAGTTGAGGTTCTTGTAGTCAGTGCAGCCCTAAATTTGGAGGTGGCTCTTTCTTATTGATTTTCAGTTTTCCCAAGGTATATTCCCTAGACTGGAAGTGGCCTTGGCTCTGTAGCTCTGCTGTTTACTTGTTTTAGGGAACACAATGCACTCCTCCAGTGAGGCAGTTAGAAATTTACATCCCGCCCATCAGCATAACAAGGCTCCCTGTTCTCCAGGGCCTGTCTTGCCTTTCTGGTTTTTACACATTTTGTGGATGTCCCTTTTGACCGGTGGGAAGTGATACTTCTTTGTAGTGCAGATTTGCATTGCCTGCTTGCTTGCTTGGCCAAAAAGGGCGTATGCGTTTTCTCCTGAATATATTCAGGAGAAAACGCATACGCCCTTTTTGGCCAAGTGCATCATTGTCCAAGTTGTGCCCCTCTTCCTGTGCTTTACAGGCGATTCCAAGGTACCTCTTGAAATCTGTTTCCTGCTATTTTGCCTCGCTTTCAAGTCCGCCTCGTTGACTTCCCTCAACAGATTTTTGGACGATAGTTGTCCTTTATCACTCTGCCAGTTTGTGAATTGCTGTGCTGTTGAGCTCCATTTCTCAACTCGTTTTTTTGTGAGCTGAACGCAAGTCCAAAATTTTGGATCATGTCCTATACTGGTTCCCGGTGGGTGGCTGAAACTTTGGTTAATTCTTCTTCCTGCCGGGAAATTAGAGTGACATGTGCCCGTCCAAATGCCTAACAGCTACTCTCTCATGGGTTCTCCCTCGTCCCTTCCATCCTCTGCCAAATTGGGAACCTGTGCAAACCAGGAGGTTAAAGGGCCTGTCTCTCCAAGTTGGGAGATTGATAGTAAGGCAGTTGGAAAGTCAAACTGGAGCACCAGGAGAGGGACTATTCGTTGAGTTTTAGAAAACTTTCGTATTCACAGTGTGTCCATTCTCTAGGTTTCCTGTACATGTTATAGCTGTAGTAATATTCCCTTCAACCTGGAGACTTGGGACCCATGGAATGGGGGCCATGCATTATTGCTTGAAAGGGTCTGCATTTGCTCACCCAATCTCACCAATCCTCTCAGTCCCAAGTGTCCAGCCTTATGCCACATCCAGCTGTCATTGTAGATAGGGTCTTTCCAGGTTTCCTCAGACACCCTGAAGGAATTGTAAAGAATTTCCCTGTTTTTTGGTTTTGCTTTGAAATTCCTTTTTATAGTGGGTTTGAGCTGATTCTCGCTGCCATGTTTATGCCACTCTAGACACACTTGATTCCCTTATGGAGTCATATTAATACATAGGTTTTAAGATTCTTACTAGTCAGATATATTCCTCTGCGGGAAATATGGGGTTTTGAGTCTCTTTCACTGAGGAAGGTGTAGGTCTTGTCTATTCCAAAGTTGGTTTTTGGAAAGGTCCCTGTGCTTATATCAAACTCTGGTTTTAAGCATCACCCCACCTCTCCATCCCCTTAATGCAGGCATAAGAGTGTTTTCTAAATCTGAGACTCTGTACTCTTTCCTAACTCAGTTCACGTGTAGCCATGTTTACAGGATCTTCATAAGTGATATCTTATGATAAGTTTCTTTTTCTGTGTGACTTATTTCACTTAGAATCATCGTACCTGAATCCACTCACTTTGCTGCTACTGGTCTTATGACATTGATTTCATGGCTGAGGAATATTCCATCGTACGTAAGTACCACAATGTTTTGAACCATTTTTATATTTCCTGGGATATTTAAGGTGTACCCAAGTTGAGGTTCTTGTAGTCAGTGCAGCCCTAAATTTGGAGGTGGCTCTTTCTTATTGATTTTCAGTTTTCCCAAGGTATATTCCCTAGACTGGAAGTGGCCTTGGCTCTGTAGCTCTGTTGTTTACTTGTTTTAGGGAACACAATGCACTCCTCCAGTGAGGCAGTTGGCAATTTACATCCCGCCCATCAGCATAACAAGGCTCCATGTTCTCCAGGGCCTGTCTTGCCTTTCTGGTTTTTACACATTTTGTGGATGTCCCTTTTGACCGGTGGGAAGTGATACTTCTTTGTAGTGCAGATTTGCATTGCCTGCTTGCTTGCTTGGCCAAAAAGGGCGTATGCGTTTTCTCCTGAATATATTCAGGAGAAAACGCATACGCCCTTTTTGGCCAAGTGCATCATTGTCCAAGTTGTGCCCCTCTTCCTGTGCTTTACAGGCGATTCCTAGGTACCTCTTGAAATCTGTTTCCTGCTATTTTGCCTCGCTTTCAAGTCCGCCTCGTTGACTTCCCTCAACAGATTTTTGGACGATAGTTGTCCTTTATCACTCTGCCAGTTTGTGAATTGCTGTGCCGTTGAGCTCCATTTCTCAACTCGTTTTTTGTGAGCTGAACGCAAGTCCAAAATTTTGGATCATGTCCTATACTGGTTCCCGGTGGGTGGCTGAGACTTTGGTTAATTCTTCTTCCTGCCGGGAAATTAGAGTGACATGTGCCCGTCCAAATGCCTAACAGCTACTCTCTCATGGGTTCTCCCTCTTCCCTTCCATCCTCTGCCAAATTGGGAACCTGTGCAAACCAGGAGGTTAAAGGGCCTGTCTCTCCAAGTTGGGAGATTGATAGTAAGGCAGTTGGAAAGTCAAACTGGAGCACCAGGAGAGGGACTATTCGTTGAGTTTTAGAAACCTTTCGTATTTACAGTGTGTACATTCTCTAGGTTTCCTGTACATGTTATAGCTGTAGTAATATTCCCTTCAACCTGGAGAGTTGGGACCCATGGAATGGGGGCCATGCATTATTGCTTGAAAGGGTCTGCATTTGCTCACCCAATCTCACCAATCCTCTCAGTCCCAAGTGTCCAGCCTTATGCCACATCCAGCTGTCATTGTAGATAGGGTCTTTCCAGGTTTCCTCAGACACCCTGAAGGAATTGTAAAGAATTTCCCTGTTTTTTGGTTTTGCTTTTGAAATTCCTTTTTAGAGTGGGTTTGAGCTGATTCTCGCTGCCATGTTTATGCCACTCTAGACACACTTGATTCCCTTATGGAGTCATATCAATACATAGGTTTTAAGATTCTTACTAGTCAGATATATTCCTCTGTGGGAAATATGGGGTTTTGAGTCTCTTTCACTGAGGAAGGTGTAGGTCTTGTCTATTCCAAAGTTGGTTTTTGGAACGGTCCCTGTGCTTATATCAAACTCTGGTTTTATGCATCACCCCACCTCTCCTTCCCCTTTATGCAGGCATAAGAGTGTTTTCCAAAAGTGAGACTCTGTTCTCTTTCCTAACTCAGTTCACGTGTAGCCATGTTTACAGGATCTTCATAAGTGATATCTTATGATAAGTTTCTTTTTCTGTGTGACTTATTTCACTTAGAATCATCGTACCTGAATCCACTCACTTTGCTGCTACTGGTCTTATGACATTGATTTCATGGCTGAGGGATACTCCATCGTACGTAAGTACCACAATGTTTTGAACCATTTTTATATTTCCTGGGATATTTAAGGTGTACCCAAGTTGAGGTTCTAGTAGTCAGTGCAGTCCTAAATTTGGAGGTGGCTCTTTCTTATTGATTTTCAGTTTTCCCAAGGTATATTCCCTAGACTGGAAGTGGCCTTGGCTCTGTAGCTCTGTTGTTTACTTGTTTTAGGGAACACAAGGCACTCCTCCAGTGAGGCAGTTAGCAATTTACATCCCGCCCATCAGCATAACAAGGCTCCCTGTTCTCCAGGGCCTGTCTTGCCTTTCTGGTTTTTACACATTTTGTGGATGTCCCTTTTGACCGGTGGGATGTGATACTTCTTTGTAGTGCAGATTTGCATTGCCTGCTTGCTTGCTTGGCCAAAAAGGGCGTATGCGTTTTCTCCTGAATATATTCAGGAGAAAACGCATACGCCCTTTTTGGCCAAGTGCATCATTGTCCAAGTTGTGCCCCTCTTCCTGTGCTTTACAGGCGATTCCAAGGTACCTCTTGAAATCTGTTTCCTGCTATTTTGCCTCGCTTTCAAGTCCGCCTCGTTGACTTCCCTCAACAGATTTTTGGGTGATAGTTGTCCTTTATCACTCTGCCAGTTTGTGAATTGCTGTGCCGTTGAGCTCCATTTCTCAACTCGTTTTTTGTGAGCTGAACGCAAGTCCAAAATTTTGGATCATGTCCTATACTGGTTCCCGGTGGGTGGCTGAAACTTTGGTTAATTCTTCTTCCTGCCGGGAAATTAGAGTGACATGTGGCCGTCCAAATGCCTAACAGCTACTCTCTCATGGGTTCTCCCTTGTCCCTTCCATCCTCTGCCAAATTGGGAACCTGTGCAAACCAGAAGGTTAAAGGGCCTGTCTCTCCAAGTTGGGAGATTGATAGTAAGGCAGTTGGAAAGTCAAACTGGAGCACCAGGAGAGGGACTATTCGTTGAGTTTTAGAAACCTTTCGTATTCACAGTGTGTCCATTCTCTAGGTTTCCTGTACATGTTATAGCTGTAGTAATATTCCCTTCAACCTGGAGAGTTGGGACCCATGGAATGGGGGCCATGCATTATTGCTTGAAAGGGTCTGCATTTGCTCACCCAATCTCACCAATCCTCTCAGTCCCAAGTGTCCAGCCTTATGCCACATCCAGCTGTCATTGTAGATAGGGTCTTTCCAGGTTTCCTCAGACACCCTGAAGGAATTGTAAAGAATTTCCCTGTTTTTTGGTTTTGCTTTTGAAATTCCTTTTTATAGTGGGTTTGAGCTGATTCTCGCTGCCATGTTTATGCCACTCTAGACACACTTGATTCCCTTATGGAGTCATATCAATACATAGGTTTTAAGATTCTTACTAGTCAGATATATTCCTCTGCGGGAAATATGGGGTTTTGAGTCTCTTTCACTGAGGAAGGTGTAGGTCTTGTCTATTCCAAAGTTGGTTTTTGGAACGGTCCCTGTGCTTATATCAAACTCTGGTTTTATGCATCACCCCACCTCTCCTTCCCCTTTATGCAGGCATAAGAGTGTTTTCTAAAAGTGAGACTCTGTTCTCTTTCCTAACTCAGTTCACGTGTAGCCATGTTTACAGGATCTTCATAAGTGATATCTTATGATAAGTTTCTTTTTCTGTGTGACTTATTTCACTTAGAATCATCGTACCTGAATCCACTCATTTTGCTGCTACTGGTCTTATGACATTGATTTCATGGCTGAGGGATATTCCATCGTACGTAAGTACCACAATGTTTTGAACCATTTTTATATTTCCTGGGATATTTAAGGTGTACCCAAGTTGAGGTTCTTGTAGTCAGTGCAGCCCTAAATTTGGAGGTGGCTCTTTCTTATTGATTTTCAGTTTTCCCAAGGTATATTCCCTAGACTGGAAGTGGCCTTCGCTCTGTAGCTCTGCTGTTTACTTGTTTTAGGGAACACAATGCACTCCTCCAGTGAGGCAGTTAGCAATTTACATCCCGCCCATCAGCATAACAAGGCTCCCTGTTCTCCAGGGCCTGTCTTGCCTTTCTGGTTTTTACACATTTTGTGGATGTCCCTTTTGACCGGTGGGAAGTGATACTTCTTTGTAGTGCAGATTTGCATTGCCTGCTTGCTTGCTTGGCCAAAAAGGGCGTATGCGTTTTCTCCTGAATATATTCAGGAGAAAACGCATACGCCCTTTTTGGCCAAGTGCATCATTGTCCAAGTTGTGCCCCTCTTCCTGTGCTTTACAGGCGATTCCAAGGTACCTCTTGAAATCTGTTTCCTGCTATTTTGCCTCGCTTTCAAGTCCGCCTCGTTGACTTCCCTCAACAGATTTTTGGACGATAGTTGTCCTTTATCACTCTGCCAGTTTGTGAATTGCTGTGCTGTTGAGCTCCATTTCTCAACTCGTTTTTTTGTGAGCTGAACGCAAGTCCAAAATTTTGGATCATGTCCTATACTGGTTCCCGGTGGGCGGCTGAAACTTTGGGTAATTCTTCTTCCTGCCGGGAAATTAGAGTGACATGTGCCCGTCCAAATGCCTAACAGCTACTCTCTCATGGGTTCTCCCTCGTCCCTTCCATCCTCTGCCAAATTGGGAACCTGTGCAAACCAGGAGGTTAAAGGGCCTGTCTCTCCAAGTTGGGAGATTGATAGTAAGGCAGTTGGAAAGTCAAACTGGAGCACCAGGAGAGGGACTATTCGTTGAGTTTTAGAAACCTTTCGTATTCACAGTGTGTCCATTCTCTAGGTTTCCTGTACATGTTATAGCTGTAGTAATATTCCCTTCAACCTGGAGAGTTGGGACCCATGGAATGGGGGCCATGCATTATTGCTTGAAAGGGTCTGCATTTGCTCACCCAATCTCACCAATCCTCTCAGTCCCAAGTGTCCAGCCTTATGCCACATCCTGCTGTCATTGTAGATAGGGTCTTTCCAGGTTTCCTCAGACACCCTGAAGGAATTGTAAAGAATTTCCCTGTTTTTTGGTTTTGCTTTTGAAATTCCTTTTTATAGTGGGTTTGAGCTGATTCTCGCTGCCATGTTTATGCCACTCTAGACACACTTGATTCCCTTATGGAGTCATATCAATACATAGGTTTTAAGATTCTTACTAGTCAGATATATTCCTCTGCGGGAAATATGGGGTTTTGAGTCTCTTTCACTGAGGAAGGTGTAGGTTTTGTCTATTCCAAAGTTGGTTTTTGGAAAGGTCCCTGTGCTTATATCAAACTCTGGTTTTATGCATCACCCCACCTCTCCATCCCCTTAATGCAGGCATAAGAGTGTTTTCTAAATCTGAGACTCTGTACTCTTTCCTAACTCAGTTCACGTGTAGCCATGTTTACAGGATCTTCATAAGTGATATCTTATGATAAGTTTCTTTTTCTGTGTGACTTATTTCACTTAGAATCATCGTACCTGAATCCACTCACTTTGCTGCTACTGGTCTTATGACATTGATTTCATGGCTGAGGAATATTCCATCGTACGTAAGTACCACAATGTTTTGAACCATTTTTATATTTCCTGGGATATTTAAGGTGTACCCAAGTTGAGGTTCTTGTAGTCAGTGCAGCCCTAAATTTGGAGGTGGCTCTTTCTTATTGATTTTCAGTTTTCGCAAGGTATATTCCCTAGACTGGAAGTGGCCTTGGCTCTGTAGCTCTGTTGTTTACTTGTTTTAGGGAACACAATGCACTCCTCCAGTGAGGCAGTTGGCAATTTACATCCCGCCCATCAGCATAACAAGGCTCCCTGTTCTCCAGGGCCTGTCTTGCCTTTCTGGTTTTTACACATTTTGTGGATGTCCCTTTTGACCGGTGGGAAGTGATACTTCTTTGTAGTGCAGATTTGCATTGCCTGCTTGCTTGCTTGGCCAAAAAGGGCGTATGCGTTTTCTCCTGAATATATTCAGGAGAAAACGCATACGCCCTTTTTGGCCAAGTGCATCATTGTCCAAGTTGTGCCCCTCTTCCTGTGCTTTACAGGCGATTCCAAGGTACCTCTTGAAATCTGTTTCCTGCTATTTTGCCTCGCTTTCAAGTCCGCCTCGTTGACTTCCCTCAACAGATTTTTGGACGATAGTTGTCCTTTATCACTCTGCCAGTTTGTGAATTGCTGTGCCGTTGAGCTCCATTTCTCAACTCGTTTTTTGTGAGCTGAACGCAAGTCCAAAATTTTGGATCATGTCCTATACTGGTTCCCGGTGGGTGGCTGAGACTTTGGTTAATTCTTCTTCCTGCCGGGAAATTAGAGTGACATGTGCCCGTCCAAATGCCTAACAGCTACTCTCTCATGGGTTCTCCCACGTCCCTTCCATCCTCTGCCAAATTCGGAACCTGTGCAAACCAGGAGGTTAAAGGGCCTGTCTCTCCAAGTTGGGAGATTGATAGTAAGGCAGTTGGAAAGTCAAACTGGAGCACCAGGAGAGGGACTATTCGTTGAGTTTTAGAAACCTTTCGTATTCACAGTGTGTACATTCTCTAGGTTTCCTGTACATGTTATAGCTGTAGTAATATTCCCTTCAACCTGGAGAGTTGGGACCCATGGAATGGGGGCCATGCATTATTGCTTGAAAGGGTCTGCATTTGCTCACCCAATCTCACCAATCCTCTCAGTCCCAAGTGTCCAGCCTTATGCCACATACAGCTGTCATTGTAGATAGGGTCTTTCCAGGTTTCCTCAGACACCCTGAAAGAATTGTAAAGAATTTCCCTGTTTTTTGGTTTTGCTTTTGAAATTCCTTTTTAGAGTGGGTTTGAGCTGATTCTCGCTGCCATGTTTATGCCACTCTAGACACACTTGATTCCCTTATGGAGTCATATCAATACATAGGTTTTAAGATTCTTACTAGTCAGATATATTCCTCTGCGGGAAATATGGGGTTTTGAGTCTCTTTCACTGAGGAAGGTGTAGGTCTTGTCTATTCCAAAGTTGGTTTTTGGAACGGTCCCTGTGCTTATATCAAACTCTGGTTTTATGCATCACCCCACCTCTCCTTCCCCTTTATGCAGGCATAAGAGTGTTTTCTAAAAGTGAGACTCTGTTCTCTTTCCTAACTCAGTTCACGTGTAGCCATGTTTACAGGATCTTCATAAGTGATATCTTATGATAAGTTTCTTTTTCTGTGTGACTTATTTCACTTAGAATCATCGTACCTGAATCCACTCACTTTGCTGCTACTGGTCTTATGACATTGATTTCATGGCTGAGGGATATTCCATCGTACGTAAGTACCACAATGTTTTGAACCATTTTTATATTTCCTGGGATATTTAAGGTGTACCCAAGTTGAGGTTCTTGTAGTCAGTGCAGCCCTGAATTCGGAGGTGGGTCTTTCTTATTGATTTTCAGTTTTCCCAAGGTATATTCCCTAGACTGGAAGTGGCCTTGGCTCTGTAGCTCTGTTGTTTACTTGTTTTAGGGAACACAATGCACTCCTCCAGTAAGGCAGTTGGCAATTTACATCCCGCCCATCAGCATAGCAAGGCTCCCTGTTCTCCAGGGCCTGTCTTGCCTTTCTGGTTTTTACACATTTTGTGGATGTCCCTTTTGACCGGTGGGAAGTGATACTTCTTTGTAGTGCAGATTTGCATTGCCTGCTTGCTTGCTTGGCCAAAAAGGGCGTATGCGTTTTCTCCTGAATATATTCAGGAGAAAACGCATACGCCCTTTTTGGCCAAGTGCATCATTGTCCAAGTTGTGCCCGTCTTCCTGTGCTTTACAGGCGATTCCAAGGTACCTCTTGAAATCTGTTTCCTGCTATTTTGCCTCGCTTTCAAGTCCGCCTCGTTGACTTCCCTCAACAGATTTTTGGACGATAGTTGTCCTTTATCACTCTGCCAGTTTGTGAATTGCTGTGCTGTTGAGCTCCATTTCTCAACTCGTTTTTTTGTGAGCTGAACGCAAGTCCAAAATTTTGGATCATGTCCTATACTGGTTCCCGGTAGGTGGCTGAAACTTTGGTTAATTCTTCTTCCTGCCGGGAAATTAGAGTGACATGTGCCCGTCCAAATGCCTAACAGCTACTCTCTCATGGGTTCTCCCTCGTCCCTTCCATCCTCTGCCAAATTGGGAACCTGTGCAAACCAGGAGGTTAAAGGGCCTGTCTCTCCAAGTTGGGAGATTGATAGTAAGGCAGTTGGAAAGTCAAACTGGAGCACCAGGAGAGGGACTATTCGTTGAGTTTTAGAAACCTTTCGTATTCACAGTGTGTCCATTCTCTAGGTTTCCTGTACATGTTATAGCTGTAGTAATATTCCCTTGAACCTGGAGAGTTGGGACCCATGGAATGGGGGCCATGCATTATTGCTTGAAAGGGTCTGCATTTGCTCACCCAATCTCACCAATCCTCTCAGTCCCAAGTGTCCAGCCTTATGCCACATCCAGCTGTCATTGTAGATAGGGTCTTTCCAGGTTTCCTCAGACACCCTGAAGGAATTGTAAAGAATTTCCCTGTTTTTTGGTTTTGCTTTTGAAATTCCTTTTTAGAGTGGGTTTGAGCTGATTCTCGCTGCCATGTTTATGCCACTCTAGACACACTTGATTCCCTTATGGAGTCATATCAATACATAGGTTTTAAGATTCTTACTAGTCAGATATATTCCTCTGCGGGAAATATGGGGTTTTGAGTCTCTTTCACTGAGGAAGGTGTAGGTCTTGTCTATTCCAAAGTTGGTTTTTGGAAAGGTCCCTGTGCTTATATCAAACTCTGGTTTTATGCATCACCCCACCTCTCCTTCCCCTTTATGCAGGCATAAGAGTGTTTTCTAAAAGTGAGACTCTGTTCTCTTTCCTAACTCAGTTCACGTGTAGCCATGTTTACAGGATCTTCATAAGTGATATCTTATGATAAGTTTCTTTTTCTGTGTGACTTATTTCACTTAGAATCATCGTACCTGAATCCACTCACTTTGTTGCTACTGGTCTTATGACATTGATTTCATGGCTGAGGGATATTCCATCGTACGTAAGTACCACAATGTTTTGAACCATTTTTATATTTCCTGGGATATTTAAGTTGTACCCAAGTTGAGGTTCTTGTAGTCAGTGCAGCCCTAAATTTGGAGGTGGCTCTTTCTTATTGATTTTCAGTTTTCCCAAGGTATATTCCCTAGACTGGAAGTGGCCTTGGCTCTGTAGCTCTGTTGTTTACTTGTTTTAGGGAACACAATGCACTCCTCCAGTGAGGCAGTTGGCAATTTACATCCCGCCCATCAGCATAACAAGGCTCCCTGTTCTCCAGGGCCTGTCTTGCCTTTCTGGTTTTTACACATTTTGTGGATGTCCCTTTTGACCGGTGGGAAGTGATACTTCTTTGTAGTGCAGATTTGCATTGCCTGCTTGCTTGCTTGGCCAAAAAGGGCGTATGCGTTTTCTCCTGAATATATTCAGGAGAAAACGCATACGCCCTTTTTGGCCAAGTGCATCATTGTCCAAGTTGTGCCCCTCTTCCTGTGCTTTACAGGCGATTCCAAGGTACCTCTTGAAATCTGTTTCCTGCTATTTTGCCTCGCTTTCAAGTCCGCCTCGTTGACTTCCCTCAACAGATTTTTGGACGATAGTTGTCCTTTATCACTCTGCCAGTTTGTGAATTGCTGTGCCGTTGAGCTCCATTTCTCAACTCGTTTTTTGTGAGCTGAACGCAAGTCCAAAATTTTGGATCATGTCCTATACTGGTTCCCGGTGGGTGGCTGAGACTTTGGTTAATTCTTCTTCCTGCTTGGAAATTAGAGTGACATGTGCCCGTCCAAATGCCTAACAGCTACTCTCTCATGGGTTCTCCCACGTCCCTTCCATCCTCTGCCAAATTGGGAACCTGTGCAAACCAGGAGGTTAAAGGGCCTGTCTCTCCAAGTTGGGAGATTGATAGTAAGGCAGTTGGAAAGTCAAACTGGAGCACCAGGAGAGGGACTATTCGTTGAGTTTTAGAAACCTTTCGTATTCACAGTGTGTCCATTCTCTAGGTTTCCTGTACATGTTATAGCTGTAGTAATATTCCCTTCAACCTGGAGAGTTGGGACCCATGGAATGGGGGCCATGCATTATTGCTTGAAAGGGTCTGCATTTGCTCACCCAATCTCACCAATCCTCTCAGTCCCAAGTGTCCAGCCTTATGCCACATCCAGCTGTCATTGTAGATAGGGTCTTTCCAGGTTTCCTCAGACACCCTGAAAGAATTGTAAAGAATTTCCCTGTTTTTTGGTTTTGCTTTTGAAATTCCTTTTTAGAGTGGGTTTGAGCTGATTCTCGCTGCCATGTTTATGCCACTGTAGACACACTTGATTCCCTTATGGAGTCATATAAATACATAGATTTTAAGATTCTTACTAGTCAGATATATTCCTCTGCGGGAAATATGAGGTTTTGAGTCTCTTTCACTAAGGAAGGTATAGGTCTTGTCTATTCCAAAGTTGGTTTTTGAAACGGTCCCTGTGCTTATATCAAACTCTGGTGTTATGCATCACCCCACCTCTCCTTCCCCTTTATGCAGGCATAAGAGTGTTTTCTAAATGTGAGACTCTGTTCTCTTTCCTAACTCAGTTCACATGTAGCCATGTTTACAGGATCTTCATAAGTGATATCTTATGATAAGTTTCTTTTTCTGTGTGACTTATTTCACTTAGAATCATCGTACCTGAATCCACTCACTTTGCTGCTACTGGTCTTATGACATTGATTTCATGGCTGAGGGATATTCCATCGTACGTAAGTACCACAATGTTTTGAACCATTTTTATATTTCCTGGGATATTTAAGGTGTACCCAAGTTGAGGTTCTTGTAGTCAGTGCAGCCCTGAATTCGGAGGTGGGTCTTTCTTATTGATTTTCAGTTTTCCCAAGGTATATTCCCTAGACTGGAAGTGGCCTTGGCTCTGTAGCTCTGTTGTTTACTTGTTTTAGGGAACACAATGCACTCCTCCAGTAAGGCAGTTGGCAATTTACATCCCGCCCATCAGCATAGCAAGGCTCCCTGTTCTCCAGGGCCTGTCTTGCCTTTCTGGTTTTTACACATTTTGTGGATGTCCCTTTTGACCGGTGGGAAGTGATACTTCTTTGTAGTGCAGATTTGCAT
Organism: Mesoplodon densirostris; assembly: GCF_025265405.1. Lineage (NCBI taxonomy): Eukaryota > Metazoa > Chordata > Mammalia > Artiodactyla > Ziphiidae > Mesoplodon > Mesoplodon densirostris. Next base: position 4,912,262 of record NW_026778195.1, on the reverse strand, counting down.
TGCCTGCTTGCTTGCTTGGCCAAAAAGGGCGTATGCGTTTTCTCCTGAATATATTCAGGAGAAAACGCATACGCCCTTTTTGGCCAAGTGCATCATTGTCCAAGTTGTGCCCCTCTTCCTGTGCTTTACAGGCGATTCCAAGGTACCTCTTGAAATCTGTTTCCTGCTATTTTGCCTCGCTTTCAAGTCCGCCTCGTTGACTTCCCTCAACAGATTTTTGGACGATAGTTGTCCTTTATCACTCTGCCAGTTTGTGAATTGCTGTGCTGTTGAGCTCCATTTCTCAACTCGTTTTTTTGTGAGCTGAACGCAAGTCCAAAATTTTGGATCATGTCCTATACTGGTTCCCGGTAGGTGGCTGAAACTTTGGTTAATTCTTCTTCCTGCCGGGAAATTAGAGTGACATGTGCCCGTCCAAATGCCTAACAGCTACTCTCTCATGGGTTCTCCCTCGTCCCTTCCATCCTCTGCCAAATTGGGAACCTGTGCAAACCAGGAGGTTAAAGGGCCTGTCTCTCCAAGTTGGGAGATTGATAGTAAGGCAGTTGGAAAGTCAAACTGGAGCACCAGGAGAGGGACTATTCGTTGAGTTTTATAAACCTTTCGTATTCACAGTGTGTCCATTCTCTAGGTTTCCTGTACATGTTATAGCTGTAGTAATATTCCCTTGAACCTGGAGAGTTGGGACCCATGGAATGGGGGCCATGCATTATTGCTTGAAAGGGTCTGCATTTGCTCACCCAATCTCACCAATCCTCTCAGTCCCAAGTGTCCAGCCTTATGCCACATCCAGCTGTCATTGTAGATAGGGTCTTTCCAGGTTTCCTCAGACACCCTGAAGGAATTGTAAAGAATTTCCCTGTTTTTTGGTTTTGCTTTTGAAATTGCTTTTTAGAGTGGGTTTGAGCTGATTCTCGCTGCCATGTTTATGCCACTCTAGACACACTTGATTCCCTTATGGAGTCATATCAATACATAGGTTTTAAGATTCTTACTAGTCAGATATATTCCTCTGCGGGAAATATGTGGTTTTGAGTCTCTTTCACTGAGGAAGGTGTAGGTCTTGTCTATTCCAAAGTTGGTTTTTGGAAAGGTCCCTGTGCTTATATCAAACTCTGGTTTTATGCATCACCCCACCTCTCCTTCCCCTTTATGCAGGCATAAGAGTGTTTTCTAAAAGTGAGACTCTGTTCTCTTTCCTAACTCAGTTCACGTGTAGCCATGTTTACAGGATCTTCATAAGTGATATCTTATGATAAGTTTCTTTTTCTGTGTGACTTATTTCACTTAGAATCATCGTACCTGAATCCACTCACTTTGTTGCTACTGGTCTTATGACATTGATTTCATGGCTGAGGGATATTCCATCGTACGTAAGTACCACAATGTTTTGAACCATTTTTATATTTCCTGGGATATTTAAGGTGTACCCAAGTTGAGGTTCTTGTAGTCAGTGCAGCCCTAAATTTGGAGGTGGCTCTTTCTTATTGATTTTCAGTTTTCCCAAGGTATATTCCCTAGACTGGAAGTGGCCTTGGCTCTGTAGCTCTGTTGTTTACTTGCTTTAGGGAACACAATGCACTCCTCCAGTGAGGCAGTTGGCAATTTACATCCCGCCCATCAGCATAACAAGGCTCCCTGTTCTCCAGGGCCTGTCTTGCCTTTCTGGTTTTTACACATTTTGTGGATGTCCCTTTTGACCGGTGGGAAGTGATACTTCCTTGTAGTGCAGATTTGCATTGCCTGCTTGCTTGCTTGGCCAAAAAGGGCGTATGCGTTTTCTCCTGAATATATTCAGGAGAAAACGCATACGCCCTTTTTGGCCAAGTGCATCATTGTCCAAGTTGTGCCCCTCTTCCTGTGCTTTACAGGCGATTCCAAGGTACCTCTTGAAATCTGTTTCCTGCTATTTTGCCTCGCTTTCAAGTCCGCCTCGTTGACTTCCCTCAACAGATTTTTGGACGATAGTTGTCCTTTATCACTCTGCCAGTTTGTGAATTGCTGTGCCGTTGAGCTCCATTTCTCAACTCGTTTTTTGTGAGCTGAACGCAAGTCCAAAATTTTGGATCATGTCCTATACTGGTTCCCGGTGGGTGGCTGAGACTTTGGTTAATTCTTCTTCCTGCTTGGAAATTAGAGTGACATGTGCCCGTCCAAATGCCTAACAGCTACTCTCTCATGGGTTCTCCCACGTCCCTTCCATCCTCTGCCAAATTGGGAACCTGTGCAAACCAGGAGGTTAAAGGGCCTGTCTCTCCAAGTTGGGAGATTGATAGTAAGGCAGTTGGAAAGTCAAACTGGAGCACCAGGAGAGGGACTATTCGTTGAGTTTTAGAAACCTTTAGTATTCACAGTGTGTACATTCTCTAGGTTTCCTGTACATGTTATAGCTGTAGTAATATTCCCTTCAACCTGGAGAGTTGGGACCCATGGAATGGGGGCCATGCATTATTGCTTGAAAGGGTCTGCATTTGCTCACCCAATCTCACCAATCCTCTCAGTCCCAAGTGTCCAGCCTTATGCCACATCCAGCTGTCATTGTAGATAGGGTCTTTCCAGGTTTCCTCAGACACCCTGAAAGAATTGTAAAGAATTTCCCTGTTTTTTGGTTTTGCTTTTGAAATTCCTTTTTAGAGTGGGTTTGAGCTGATTCTCGCTGCCATGTTTATGCCACTGTAGACACACTTGATTCCCTTATGGAGTCATATAAATACATAGATTTTAAGATTCTTACTAGTCAGATATATTCCTCTGCGGGAAATATGAGGTTTTGAGTCTCTTTCACTAAGGAAGGTATAGGTCTTGTCTATTCCAAAGTTGGTTTTTGAAACGGTCCCTGTGCTTATATCAAACTCTGGTGTTATGCACCACCCCACCTCTCCTTCCCCTTTATGCAGGCATAAGAGTGTTTTCTAAATGTGAGACTCTGTTCTCTTTCCTAACTCAGTTCACATGTAGCCATGTTTACAGGATCTTCATAAGTGATATCTTATGATAAGTTTCTTTTTCTGTGTGACTTATTTCACTTAGAATCATCGTACCTGAATCCACTCACTTTGCTGCTACTGGTCTTATGACATTGATTTCATGGCTGAGGGATATTCCATCGTACGTAAGTACCACAATGTTTTGAACCATTTTTATATTTCCTGGGATATTTAAGGTGTACCCAAGTTGAGGTTCTTGTAGTCAGTGCAGCCCTGAATTCGGAGGTGGGTCTTTCTTATTGATTTTCAGTTTTCCCAAGGTATATTCCCTAGACTGGAAGTGGCCTTGGCTCTGTAGCTCTGTTGTTTACTTGTTTTAGGGAACACAATGCACTCCTCCAGTAAGGCAGTTGGCAATTTACATCCCGCCCATCAGCATAGCAAGGCTCCCTGTTCTCCAGGGCCTGTCTTGCCTTTCTGGTTTTTACACATTTTGTGGATGTCCCTTTTGACCGGTGGGAAGTGATACTTCTTTGTAGTGCAGATTTGCATTGCCTGCTTGCTTGCTTGGCCAAAATGGGCGTATGCGTTTTCTCCTGAATATATTCAGGAGAAAACGCATACGCCCTTTTTGGCCAAGTGCATCATTGTCCAAGTTGTGCCCCTCTTCCTGTGCTTTACAGGCGATTCCAAGGTACCTCTTGAAATCTGTTTCCTGCTATTTTGCCTCGCTTTCAAGTCCGCCTCGTTGACTTCCCTCAACAGATTTTTGGACGATAGTTGTCCTTTATCACTCTGCCAGTTTGTGAATTGCTGTGCCCCTGAGCTCCATTTCTCAACTCGTTTTTTGTGAGCTGAACGCATGTCCAAAATTTTGGATCATGTCCTATACTGGTTCCCGGTGGGTGGCTGAGACTTTGGTTAATTCTTCTTCCTGCCGGGAAATTAGAGTGACATGTGCCGGTCCAAATACCTAACAGCTACTCTCTCATGGGTTCTCCCTCGTCCCTTCCATCATCTGCCAAATTGGGAACCTGTGCAAACCAGGAGTTTAAAGGGCCTGTCTCTCCAAGTTGGGAGATTGATAGTAAGGCAGTTGGAAAGTCAAACTGGAGCACCAGGAGAGAGACTATTCTTTGAGTTTTAGAAACTTTTCGTATTCACAGTGTGTACATTCTCTTGGTTTCCTGTACATGTTATAGCTGTAGTAATATTCCCTTCAACCTGGAGAGTTGGGACCCATGGAATGGGGGCCATGCATTATTGCTTGAAAGGGTCTGCATTTGCTCACCCAATCACACCAATCCTCTCAGTCCCAAGTGTCCAGCCTTATGCCACATCCAACTGTCATTGTAGATAGGGTCTTTCCAGGTTTCCTCACACACCCTGAAAGAATTGTAAAGAATTTCCCTGTTTTTTGGTTTTGCTTTTGAAATTCCTTTTTAGAGTGGGTTTGAGCTGATTCTCGCTGCCATGTTCATGCCACTCTAGACACACTTGATTCCCTTATGGAGACATATCAATACATAGGTTTTAATATTCTTACTAGTCAGATATATTCATCTGTGGGAAATATGGGGTTTTGAGTCTCTTTCACTGAGGAAGGTGTAGGTCTTATCTATTCCAAAGTTGGTTTTGGAAACTGTCCCTGTGCTTATATCAAACTCTGGTTTTATGCATCACCCCACCTCTCCTTCCCCTTTATGCAGGCATAAGAGTGTTTTCTAAATGTGAGACTCTGTTCTCTTTCCTAACTCAGTTCACGTGTAGCCATGTTTACAGGATCTTCATAAGTGATATGTTATGATAAGTTTCTTTTTCTGTGTGACTTATTTCACTTAGAATCATCGTACCTGAATCCACTCACTTTGCTGCTACTGGTCTTATGACATTGATTTCATGGCTGAGGGATATTCCATCGTACGTAAGTACCACAATGTTTTGAACCATTTTTATATTTCCTGGGATATTTAAGGTGTACCCAAGTTGAGGTTCTTGTAGTCAGTGCAGCCCTAAATTTGGAGGTGGCTCTTTCTTATTGATTTTCAGTTTTCCCAAGGTATATTCCCTAGACTGGAAGTGGCCTTGGCTCTGTAGCTCTGTTGTTTACTTGTTTTAGGGAACACAATGCACTCCTCCAGTGAGGCAGTTGGCAATTTACATCCCGCCCATCAGCATAGCAAGGCTCCCTGTTCTCCAGGGCCTGACTTGCCTTTCTGGTTTTTACACATTTTGTGGATGTCCCTTTTGACCGGTGGGAAGTGATACTTCTTTGTAGTGCAGATTTGCATTGCCCGCTTGCTTGCTTGTCCAAAAAGGGCGTATGCGTTTTCTCCTGAATATATTCAGGAGAAAACGCATACGCCCTTTTTGGCCAAGTGCATCATTGTCCAAGTTGTGCCCCGCTTCCTGTGCTTTACAGGCGATTCCAACGTACCTCTTGAAATCTGTTTCCTGCTATTTTGCCTCGCTTTCAAGTCCGCCTCGTTGACTTCCCTCAACAGATTTTTGGACGATAGTTGTCCTTTATCACTCTGCCAGTTTGTGAATTGCTGTGCCGTTGAGCTCCATTTCTCAACTCGTTTTTTGTGAGCTGAACGCAAGTCCAAAATTTTGGATCATGTCCTATACTGGTTCCCGGTGGGTGGCTGAGACTTTGGTTAATTCTTCTTCCTGCCGGGAAATTAGAGTGACATGTGCCCGTCCACATGCCTAACAGCTACTCTCTCATGGGTTCTCCCTCGTCCCTTCCATCCTCTGCCAAATTGGGAACCTGTGCAAACCAGGAGGTTAAAGGGCCTGTCTCTCCAAGTTGGGAGATTGATAGTAAGGCAGTTGGAAAGTCAAACTGGAGCACCAGGAGAGGGACTATTCATTGAGTTTTAGAAACCTTTCGTATTCACAGTGTGTACATTCTCTAGGTTTCCTGTACATGTTATAGCTGTAGTAATATTCCCTTGAACCTGGAGAGTTGGGACCCATGGAATGGGGGCCATGCATTATTGCTTGAAAGGGTCTGCATTTGCTCACCCAATCTCACCAATCCTCTCAGTCCCAAGTGTCCAGCCTTATGCCACATCCAGCTGTCATTGTAGATAGGGTCTTTCCAGGTTTCCTCAGACACCCTGAAGGAATTGTAAAGAATTTCCCTGTTTTTTGGTTTTGCTTTTGAAATTCATTTTTAGAGTGGGTTTGAGCTGATTCTCGCTGCCATGTTTATGCCACTGTAGACACACTTGATTCCCTTATGGAGTCATATAAATACATAGATTTTAAGATTCTTACTAGTCAGATATATTCCTCTGCGGGAAATATGGGGTTTTGAGTCTCTTTCCCTAAGGAAGGTATAGGTCTTGTCTATTCCAAAGTTGGTTTTTGAAATGGTCCCTGTGCTTATATCAAACTCTGGTGTTATGCATCACCCCACCTCTCCTTCCCCTTTATGCAGGCATAAGAGTGTTTTCTAAATGTGAGACTCTGTTCTCTTTCCTAACTCAGTTCACGTGTAGCCATGTTTACAGGATCTTCATAAGTGATATCTTATGATAAGTTTCTTTTTCTGTGTGACTTATTTCACTTAGAATCATCGTACCTGAATCCACTCACTTTGCTGCTACTGGTCTTATGACATTGATTTCATGGCTGAGGGAATTTCCATCGTACGTAAGTACCACAATGTTTGGAACCATTTTTATATTTCCTGGGATATTTAAGGTGTACCCAAGTTGAGGTTCTTGTAGTCAGTGCAGCCCTGAATTCGGATGTGGGTCTTTCTTATTGATTTTCAGTTTTCCCAAGGTATATTCCCTAGACTGGAAGTGGCCTTGGCTCTGTAGCTCTGTTGTTTACTTGTTTTAGGGAACACAATGCACTCCTCCAGTGAGGCAGTTGGCAATTTACATCCCGCCCATCAGCATAGCAAGGCTCCCTGTTCTCCACGGCCTGTCTTGCCTTTCTGGTATTTACACATTTTGTGGATGTCCCTTTTGACCGGTGGGAAGTGATACTTCTTTGTAGTGCAGATTTGCATTGCCTGCTTGCTTGCTTGGTAAAAAGGGCGTATGCGTTTTCTCCTGAATATATTCAGGAGAAAACGCATACGCCCTTTTTGGCCAAGTGCATCATTGTCCAAGTTGTGCCCCTCTTCCTGTGCTTTACAGGCGATTCCAAGGTACCTCTTGAAATCTGTTTCCTGCTATTTTGCCTCGCTTTCAAGTCCGCCTCGTTGACTTCTCTCAACAGATTTTTGGACGATAGTTGTCCTTTATCACTCTGCCTGTTTGTGAATTGCTGTGCCCCTGAGCTCCATTTCTCAACTCGTTTTTTGTGAGCTGAACGCAAGTCCAAAATTTTGGATCATGTCCTATACTAGTTCCCGGTGGGTGGCTGAGACTTTGGTTAATTCTTCTTCCTGCCGGGAAATTAGAGTGACATGTGCCCGTCCAAATGCCTAACAGCTACTCTCTCATGGGTTCTCCCTCGTCCCTTCCATCCTCTGCCAAATTGGGAACCTGTGCAAACCAGGAGGTTAAAGGGCCTGTCTCTCCAAGTTGGGAGATTGATAGTAAGGCAGTTGGAAAGTCAAACTGGAGTACCAGGAGAGGGACTATTCGTTGAGTTTTAGAAACCTTTCGTATTCACAGTGTGTACATTCTCTAGGTTTCCTGTACATGTTATAGCTGTAGTAATATTCCCTTCAACCTGGAGAGTTGGGCCCCATGGAATGGGGGCCATGCATTATTGCTTGAAAGGGTCTGCATTTGCTCACCCAATCTCACCAATCCTCTCAGTCCCAAGTGTCCAGCCTTATGCCACATCCAGCTGTCATTGTAGATAGGGTCTTTCCAGGTTTCCTCAGACACCCTGAAAGAATTGTAAAGAATTTCCCTGTTTTTTGGTTTTGCTTTTGAAATTCCTTTTTAGAGTGGGTTTGAGCTGATTCTCGCTGCCATGTTTATGCCACTCTAGACACACTTGATTCCCTTATGGAGTCATATCAATACATAGGTTTTAAGATTCTTACTAGTCAGATATATTCCTCTGCGGGAAATATGGGGTTTTGAGACTCTTTCACTGAGGAAGGTGTAGGTCTTGTCTATTCCAAAGTTGGTTTTTGGAAAGGTCCCTGTGCTTATATCAAACTCTGGTTTTATGCATCACCCCACCTCTCCATCCCCTTAATGCAGGCATAAGAGTGTTTTCTAAAAGTGAGACTCTGTTCTCTTTCCTAACTCAGTTCACGTGTAGCCATGTTTACAGGCTCTTCATAAGTGATATCTTATGATAAGTTTCTTTTTCTGTGTGACTTATTTCACTTAGAATCATCGTACCTGAATCCACTCACTTTGCTGCTACTGGTCTTATGACATTGATTTCATGGCTGAGGGATATTCCATCGTACGTAAGTACCACAATGTTTTGAACCATTTTTATATTTCCTGGGATATTTAAGGTGTACCCAAGTTGAGGTTCTTGTAGTCAGTGCAGCCCTAAATTTGGAGGTGGCTCTTTCTTATTGATTTTCAGTTTTCCCACGGTATATTCCCTAGACTGGAAGTGGCCTTGGCTCTGTAGCTCTGTTGTTTACTTGTTTTAGGGAACACAATGCACTCCTCCAGTGAGGCAGTTGGCAATTTACATCCCGCCCATCAGCATAACAAGGCTCCCTGTTCTCCAGGGCCTGTCTTGCCTTTCTGGTTTTTACCCATTTTTTGGCTGTCGCTTTTGACCGGTGGGAAGTGATACTTCTTTGTAGTGCAGATTTGCATTGCCCGCTTGCTTGCTTGGCCAAAAAGGGCGTATGCGTTTTCTCCTGAATATATTCAGGCGAAAACGCATACGCCCTTTTTGGCCAAGTGCATCATTGTCCAAGTTGTGCCCCTCTTCCTGTGCTTTACAGGCGATTCCAAGGTACCTCTTGAAATCTGTTTCCTGCTATTTTGCCTCGCTTTCAAGTCCGCCTCGTTGACTTCCCTCAACAGATTTTAGGACGATAGTTGTCCTTTATCACTCTGCCAGTTTGTGAATTGCTGTGCCCCTGAGCTCCATTTCTCAACTCGTTTTTTGGGAGCTGAACGCAAGTCCAAAATTTTGGATCATGTCCTATACTGGTTCCAGGTGTGTGGCTGAGACTTTGGTTAATTCTTCTTCCTGCCGGGAAATTAGAGTGACATGTGCCCGTCCAAATGCCTAACAGCTACTCTCTCATGGGTTCTCCCTCGTCCCTTCAATCCTCTGCCAAATTGGAAACCTGTGCAAACCAGGAGGTTGAAGGGCCTGTCTCTCCAAGTTGGGAGATTGATAGTAAGGCAGTTGGAAAGTCAAACTGGAGCACCAGGAAAGGGACTATTCGTTGAGATTTAGAAACCTTTCGTATTCACAGTGTGTACATTCTCTAGGATTCCTGTACATGTTATAGCTGTAGTAATATTCCCTTCAACCTGGAGAGTTGGGACCCATGAAATGGGGGCCATGCATTATTGCTTGAAAGGGTCTGCATTTGCTCACCCAATCTCACCAATCCTCTCAGTCCCAAGTGTCCAGCCTCATGTCACATCCAGCTGTCATTGTAGATAGGGTCTTTCCAGGTTTCCTCAGACACCCTGAAGGAATTGTAAAGAATTTCCCTGTTTTTTGGTTTTGCTTTTGAAATTCCTTTTTAGAGTGGGTTTGAGCTGATTCTCGCTGCCATGTTTATGCCACTCTAGACACACTTGATTCCCTTATGGAGTCATATCAATACATAGGTTTTAAGATTCTTACTAGTCAGATATATTCCTCTGCGGGAAATATGGGGTTTTGAGTCTCTTTCACTGAGGAAGGTGTAGGTCTTGTCTATTCCAAAGTTGGTTTTTGGAATGGTCCCTGTGCTTATATCAAACTCTGGTTTTATGCATCACCCCACCTCTCGATCCACTTTATGCAGGCATAGGAGTGTTTTCTAAATGTGAGACTCTGTCCTCTTTCCTAACTCAGTTCACGTGTAGCCATGTTTACAGGATTTCATAAGTGATATCTTATGATAAGTTTCTTTTTCTGTGTGACTTATTATACTTATAATCATCGTACCTGAATCCACTCACTTTGCTGCTACTGGTCTTATGACATTGATTTCATGGCTGAGGGATATTCCATCGTACGTAAGTACCACAATGTTTTGAACCATTTTTATATTTCCTGGGATATTTAAGGTGTACCCAAGTTGAGGTTCTTGTAGTCAGTGCAGCCCTAAATTTGGAGGTGGCTCTTTCTTATTGATTTTCAGTTTTCCCAAGGTATATTCCCTAGACTGGAAGTGGCCTTGGCTCTGTAGCTCTGTTGTTTACTTCTTTTAGGGAACACAATGCACTCCTCCAGTGAGGCAGTTGGCAATTTACATCCCGCCCATCCGCATAACAAGGCTCCCTGTTCTCCAAGGCCTGTCTTGCCTTTCTGGGTTTTAGACATTTTGTGGATGTCCCTTTTGACCGGTGGGAAGTGATACTTCTTTGTAGTGCAGATTTGCATTGCCCGCTTGCTTGCTTGGCCAAAAAGGGCGTATGCGTTTTCTCCTGAATATATTCAGGGGAAAACGCATACGCCCTTTTTGGCCAAGTGCATCATTGTCCAAGTTGTGCCCCTCTTCCTGTGCTTTACAGGCGATTCCAAGGTACCTCTTGAAATCTGTTTCCTGCTATTCGGCCTTGCTTTCAAGTCCGCATCGGTGCCTTCCCTCAACAGATTTTTGGATGATAGTTGTACTTTATAATCTGCCAGTTTGTGAATTGCTGTGCCCCTGAGGTCCAGTTTTCAACTCGTTTTTTGTGAGCTGAATGCAAGTCAAAAATATTGCTTCACGACCTATTCTGGTACATAGTGCGTTGCTGAGACTTTGGGTAATTCTGCTTCCGGCGGGGAAATTAGAGTGACATGTGCCCGTCCAAATGCCTAACAGCTACTCTCTCATTGGTTCTCCCTCTTCCGTTTCATCCTCTGCCAATTTGGCAACCTGTGAGAAGCAGGAGGTTAAAGGGGCAGTCTCTCCAACTTGGGAGATTGATAGTAATGCAGTTGGAAATTCAAACCGGAGCACCAGGAGAGGGACTATTCGTTGAGTTTTAGAAACCTTTCGTATTCACAGTGTGTCCATTCTCTAGGTTTCCCGGACATGTTATACCTGTAGTAATATTCCCTTCAACCAGCAGATTTGGGACCAATGGAATGGGTGCCACTCATTATTGCTTTAAAGGGTCTGCATTTGCTCACCCAATCTCTTCAATCCTCTCAGTCCCAAGTGTCCAGCCTTATGCCACATCCAGCTGTCATTGTAGATAGGGTCATTCCCGGTTTCATCAGAGACCCTGAAGGAATTGTAAGAAATTTCCCTGTTTTTTTGATTTGTTTTTGAAATTCCTTTTTATAGTGAGTTTGTGCTGATTCTCACTGCCATGTTTATGCCAGTCTAGACACACTTGTTTCCCTTATGGAGACATATCAATACATAGGTATTAAGATTCTTACTAGTAAGATATATTACTCTGTGGTGAATATGAGGTGTTGAGTCCCTTTCATTGAGGGAGGAGTAGGTCTTTTCTATTCCATATTTGGTTTTTGGAACGGTACATGTACTAATATCAAACTCTGCTTTTATGCATCACCCCACCTCTCCTTCCCCCTTAAGAAGGCAAAAGGGTGTTTTCTAAATGTGAGACTCTCTTTTCTTTCCTAACTCAGTTCATGTGTAGCCATGTTTACAGGATCTTCATAAGTGATATCTAATGATAAGTTTCTTTTTCTGTGTGACTTATTTCACTTAGAATCATCGTACCTGAATCCAGTCATTTTGCTGCTACTGGCCTTATGACATTGATTTTATGGCTCAGGGATATTCCATCATACGTAAGTACCACAATTTCCTGAACCATTTTTGTCTTTCCTGGGATATTAAAGTGTACCCAAGTTGAGGTTTTTGTAAGCAGTGCTGCCCTGAATTTTTGTGTGGATCTGTCTTATTGATTTTCAGTTTTCCCAAGGTATATTCCCTAGATTGGAAGTGCCCTTGGCTCCATAGCTTTGTTGTTTACTTGTTTTAGGGAACACAATGCACTCCTCCAGTGAGGCAGTTGGCAATTTACATCCCGCCCATCAGCCTTACAAGGCTCCCTGTTCTCCAGGGCCTGTCTTGCCTTTCTGGTTTTTACACATTTTGCGGATGTCCTGTTTGACCAGTGTGAAGTGATACTTCATTGTAGTGCAGATTTGCATTGCCCGCTTGCTTGCTTGTCTGAAAAGGGCATATGCGTTTTCTCCTGAATATATTCACGTGAAATCCCATATGCCCTTTATGGCCATTTCCATAATTTTTGAAGTTGTGATGCTTTTCCTGTGTTTAAAGGCCATTCCAATGTACCTCTTGAAATCTGTTTCATGCCATTCTGCCTCATTTTCACTTCCGCCTCGTGGCTTTCCGTCAACAGATTTTTGGAAGACAGTAGTCATTTATAACTCTGCAGGTTAGTGAATTGCTGTGGCCCTGAGCTCCATTTTTCAACTTGCGTTTTTGTTAGCTGACCGCAGATCCACAATTTTGCTTCTGGAACTATACTGGTTCTGGGGGGGCAGGCTGAGACTTTGGTTAATTCCTCTTCATGACGGGAAATTAGAGTGACATGTGGCCATCCAAATGCCTACAGCTACTCTCTCTTTGGTTCTCTCTCTTCCCTTATATCATCTGCAGAATTTGCCAACTGTGTGAACCATGAGGTTATAGGGGCTGACTCTCCAAGTTGTGAGAGTGATAGTAAAGCAGTTGGAATGTCAAACTGGAGCACAAGGAGAGAAAAAAGTAGTAGAGTTTTAGAAACCTTTCACCATAAGTCGGTTTGCATTCTCTAGGTTCCCATACATGTTATAACTGTAGTGATATTCCCTTCTACCTGGAGAGATGGGAACCATCGAATGGGTGGCAGGCATTATTGCTTTAAAGGGTCTGCATTTTTTCACCCAATCTCACCAATCCTCTCAGTCCCAAGTGACCAGCCTTATGCCACATCCAGCTGTCATTGTAGATAGGGTCATTCCAGGTTTCATCAGAACCCCTGAAGGTATTGTGTAAGAATTTTACTGTTTTTATCTTTTGTTTTGAAATTCATTTTTATAGTGGGTTTGAGCTGATTCTCACTGCCATGTTTATGTCATTCTAGACACACTTCGTTCACTTATGGAGACATATCAATACATAGGTGTTAAAATTCTTAGTAGTCAGATATATTTCTCTGCGGGGAATAGGTATGTTGAGTTCCGTTCACTGAGGAAGGAGTAGGGCTTGTCTCTTCTGTTTTTGGATTATGGAACATTACCTGTGCTAATATCAAACTTTTGTTTTGTGCATCTCCCCACCTCTCTTTCCCCTTAAGCAAGCGTTAGAGTGGTTTCTAAATCTGAAACTCTGTTCTCTTCGCTAATTCAGTTCATATGTAGCCATGTTTACATTCCCTTCATAAGTGATATCTTATGTCAGAATGCACTATGGCTCTTGTCATAATAATGCTCCATGACGCCTGTCATCACCATGCTCCATGCCCTGGTTATCACAAAGCTCCATGTCCCTTGTCATCACAATTCTCCACGTCCTTGACATCACAATGCTACAGGACACTTCTCATCACAATGTTACATGCTCTTGTCATCACAATTCTCCATGCACTTGACCTTGCAATGCTCCATGCACTTGTCATCACAATGCTCCAAGCACTAGTCATCACAATGCTCCATGACCCCTGTCATCACAATTCTCCATGCACTTGACCTTGCAATGCTCCATGCACTTGTCATCACAATGCTCCATGCACTTGTCATCACAATGCTCCATGACCCCTGTCATCACAATGCTCCATGAAACCTGTCATCACAATGCTTCATGCCCCTTGTCATTACAGTGCTCCATGATGCTCGACATCACAATTACCCAAGGTCTTCTCATCACAATGCTCCACGGTTTTGCCATCACCATGCTCCATGCCTTGTCATCTCAAAGCTCAATGTCCCTTGTCCTCATAATTCTTCATGTCCTTGTCATTACAATGCTCCTTGGCACTTCACATAACAATGTTATATGCACTTGTCATCACAATACTCCATTCACTTGTCACAGCATTGCTCCATGACCCCTGTCATAGGAAGCTCCATGCGATTTTCATCACAATGTTTCACGACCTGGACATTAAAATTATCAATGTCCCTTGATATAACAATGCTCCATGCCCTTGTCATCACAATGCTCCTTTACTTTGTCACAACAATCCTCCATGACACCTGGCATCACAATGATCCATGATATTGTCATCAAACTGGAACATGACATATTTCATCACAATGCTCACTGACAACTTACTTCACAATAATCCATGACCTTGTTATCACAGTGCTCCATGCCCTTGTCATCACAATGTGCCATGCCCACACTTATCACAATAATCCATGAAACTTGTCAGACTAATGCTCCATGCCACTTTTCATCTCAATGCCCCATGAACGCTGTCATCACAATGCACCATGCCCATCATAATAATACTTCAGGCTATTGTCATCACAATGAAATCAAAATGATCCATGACCTCTGTCAACACAATGCTCCAAACCCTTGTGACCACAATGTTCCATAACACTTGTCATCACAATGCCCCATGACGCTGTTCAGCACAATTATCCATGGTCTTCTCATCACAATGCACCATGTCCTTGTCATCAAAATGCTCCATGACTGGTCAGCAGAAAGCTCCATGACCCCTGGCATCACAATGCTAAATGTCATTGTCATCACAATGCTACATGAACCCTCTCATAACATTGCTCAATGCCCTTGTCATCACGAAGCTCCATGACACTTGTCATCATAATGCTCGATGCCGTTCTCATCACAATGCTCCATGCCTTTGTCATTACACTCCTGCATGACGAATGTATCATAGTGTTCCATACCCTTGTCATCACAATGCTCCATGCCCACTCTCATCACAAAAATCCATGAAATATTTCAGACCAATGTTCCATGCCCTTCTCATCACAATGCTCCATTACCTCCGTCATAAAAATGCACCATGAACCCTGCCATCACAATGTTCCACGGCCTAGTCTTCACAATGTTCCATGACTCTTGTCATCACAATGCTGAAAACCACTGTAATCACAATGCTCCATGCCCTTCTCATCACAAAACTCCATGACGCATGTCATCAGAATGTTCCATGGCCTTCTCATCACAATGCTCCTTGCCCTTGTCATCACAATGCTCCAAGACCCTTGTAAACACAATGCTCCATGCCCCTTTTCATCTCAATGCTCCATGAACCCTGTCATCACAATGCATGATGCCCATCATCATAATACTTCATTTATTGTCATCACAATGAAATCAGTATTCTCCATGACCTCTGACATCATAATGCTCCAAACCCTTGTGATCACAATGTTCCATAAAACTTATCATCACAGCACCACATGAGGCTCAGCATCACAATTATCCATGGTCTTCTCATCACAATGCTCCATGATCTTTGTCATCACGATGCTCAATACACTTGTCATCACAATGCTCCCTGACACTTGTCGTCAGTATTCTCCTTGAACCCTGTCATGACAAGGCTCCATGCATTTTTCATCACAATAATCCATGCCCTTTTCATCACAATGCTCCAAGATCCCTGTAATCACAATGCTTCTTGGCCTTGTCATCAAAAAGCTCCATGAGGCATGTCATCAGAATGTTTCCTGGCATTCTCATCACAATGTGCCATGCCCTTGTCATCACAATGCTCCATGACCACTTTCATCACAATAATCCATGAACATTTTCAGCCCAATTCTCCAAGACCTTCTCTTCACAATGCACCATGCCCACTCTCATCAAAATAATCTTTGAAACTTGTCAGACCAATGCTCCATGCCACTGTCATCACAATGCTCCATGCCCTTGTCATCACAATGCTCCATGACCCCTGTCATCACAATGCTCCGTGACTCCAGTCATCACAATGCTTCATAACGTTTTTCATCACACTGGTCCATGCCCGCGTCATCACAAGGCTCTGTGACCTTTGTAACCACAATGCTCCATGCCCCTTTTCATCTCAATGCTCCATGAAATCTGTCATCACAATGCTCCAAGACCCTTGTAATCACAATGCTCCATGCCCCTTTTCATCTTAGTGCTCCATGAACCCTGTCATCACAATGCACCATACCCATCATCATAATGCTTCACGCTGTTGTCATCACAATGAAATCAATATTCTGCATGACCTCTGTCATCATAATGCTCCAAACCCTTGTGATCACAATGTTGCATAACACATATCATCACAACACCCCATGACGCTCATCATCACAATTATCCATGGTCTTCTCATCACAATGCTCCAATATCTTGTCATCACAATTCTCAATACATTTGTCATCACAATGCTCCCTGACACTTGTCGTCAGTATGCTCCTTGAACCCTGTCATGACAAGGCTCCATGCCTTTTTCATCACAATGATCCATGACCATTTCATAATAATCCTCCAAGGTCCCTGTAATCACAATGCTCCATGCCCTTGTCATCACAAAACTCCATGACGCATGTCATCAGAATGCTCCATGGCCTTCTCATCACAATGCTCTATGCCCTAGTCATCACAATGCTCCTTGACCCCTGTAAGCACAATGCTCCATGCCCCTTTTCATCAGAATGCTCCATGAGACTTGCCATCACAAGTCTCCATGGTCTTCTCATCACAATGTTCCAGGACCTTTTCATCACCATGATCCATTCCCTTGTCATCACAATTCTTCAAGATCCCTGTCATCACAGTAATCCATGAACATTTTCAGCCCAGTGCTCCACGACCTTCTCATCACAATGCTCCATTGCAAATATCATCACAATGCTCCATGACCACAGTCATCACAACACTCCATGACACCCGACAAAACAATGATCCGGGATTCTTGTCATCACAATGCTCCATTCCCTTATCGTCACAATGCTCCATGACACCTGTAATCACAACTCTCCATGAACATTTTCAGCCCAGTGCTCCATGACCCTTGTCATCACAATGATCCATGCCCTTTTCATCACAATGCTCCATGACCTTTGTCATCACAATTCTCAATACACTTGTCATCACAATGCTCCCTGACACTTGTCGTCAGAATGCTCCTTGAACCCTGTCACGAAAAGGCTCCATGCCATTTTCATCACAAAGCCCCATGCCCTTTTCATCCCAATGCTACATGCCATTGTCATCAAAATACTCCACAAGCTTGTCATCAGAATGCTCCATGACCCTTGTCATCACAATTCTCCGTGCACTTGTTAGCACAATGCTCCCTGACACTTGTCATCACAATGCTCCAAGCCATTGTCATCACAATGCTCCATTACCTTTGTGATCAAAATCCTCAATGGAAGTTTACATCACAATGCTCCATGCCATTGTCATCACAGTGGGCCATTACATATATTATCACAATGCTCCCTGACACCTCTCTTTACAATACTGCATTACCTGGTCATCACAATGCTCCCTGCCGTTCTCATCACAATGCACCACACCCTTGTCATCAAAATGCTCCATGACCTTTGTCATCACAAAGCTCCATGACCCTTGTCATCACAATGCTCCATGCCCTTGTCATCACAAAGCTCCATGGCACTTGTCATCACAATGCTCGATGCCCTTCTCATCACAATGCTCCATGCTCTTGTCATTACAATCCTCCATGACCCATGTATCACAGTGTACCGTGCCCTTGTCATCACAATTCGCCATGCCCACTCTCATCACAATAATCCATGAAACATTTCAGACCAATGCTCAATTCACTTCTCATCACAATGCTCCATTACCTCTGTCATAACAAGCTCCATGACCACTGCCATCACAATGTTCCACGGCCTTGTCATCACAAGGCTCCAGGACCCTTGTGAGCACAATGCTCCAAGACACCTGTAATCACAATGCTCCATGCCCTAGTCATAACAAAGTTCCATGACGCATGTCATCAGAATATTCCATGGCCTTCTCCTCAAAATGCTCCATGCCCTTGTCATCACAATGCTCCAAGACCCAAGTAATCACAATGCTCCATGCCCCTTTTCATCAGAATGCTCCATGAGACTTGTCATCACAAGTCTCCATGTTCATCTCATAAAAATGCTCCAGGATCTTGTCATCACCATGCTCCATTCCCTTGTCATCCCAATGCTCCATGACCCATGTCATCACAATACTCCATGAAAATTTTCAGCCCAATTCTCCATGACATTCTCATCACAATGCTCCATGACCAATATCATCACAATGCTCCAAGACCAGTGTCATCAACACACTCCATCACACCTGACAACACAATGATCCGGGACTCTTGTCATCACAATTCTCCAAGACCGCTGTAATAACAATGCTCCATGACCCCTTTCATCACAATACTCCATGAACATTTTCAGCCCTATGCTCCATGACCCTTGTCATCACAATGATCCATGCCCATGTTATCCCAATGTTCCATGACCCATGTATTCACAATGCTCCATGACGCTTCTCATCACAGTGCTCCATGACACCTGTCATCACAATGCTCCATGCCTTTGTCAGCAAAATGTACATGACCTTGTCATTACAATGCTCTATGCACTTGTCATCACAATACTCCATTTCCATTGTCATCACAATCCTCCATGAACTTTGGGTCACATTGCTTCATGCCCTTGTCATCACAATGCTCCATGCTCCTTGAAATCAAAATGATCCATGACCTCTGTCATCACAATGCTCCAAACCCTTGTGATCACAATGTTCCATAACACTTGTCCTCACAACGCTCCATGATGCCTGTCATCACAATAATCCATGCCCATTTCATCACAATGCTCCATGACCTTTGTCATCACAATTCTCAATACACTTGTCATCACAATGCTCCCTGACACTTGTTGTCAGAATGCTCCTTGAATCCTGTCACAAAAAGGCTCCATGCCTTTTTCATCACAAAGCCCCATGCCCTTTTCATCCCAATGCTCCATGCCATTGTCATCAAAATACTCCACAAGCTTGTCATCAGAATGCTCCATGACCCTTGTCATCACAATTCTCCATGCACTTGTCAGCACAATGCTCCCTGACCCTTGTCGTCACAAAGCTCCAAGCCATTGTCATCACAATGCTCCATTACCATTGTGATCAGAATCCTCAATGGAAGTTTGCATCACAATGCTCCATGCCATTTTCATCACAATGGGCCATTACATATGTCATCACAATGCTCCCTGACACCTCTCTTTACAATACTGCATTACCTGGTCATCACAATGCTCCCTGCCGTTCTCATCACAATGCACCACACCCTTGTCATCAAAATGCTCCATGACCTTTGTCATCATAAAGCTCCATGACCCTTGGCATCACAATGCTCCATGTCATTGTCATCACAATGCTCCATGAACCCTCTCATCACATTGCTCCATGCCCTTGTCATCACAAAGCTCCATGGCACTTGTCATCACAATGCTCAATGAGCTTCTCTTCACAATGCTCCATGCCCTTGTCATTACAATCCTCCATGACCCATGTATCACAGTGTACCGTGCCCTTGTCATCACAATGCGCCACGCCCACACTCATCACAATAATCCATGAAATATTTCAGACCAATGCTCAATGCACTTCTCATCACAATGCTCCATTACCTCTGTCATAACAAGCTCCATGACCCCTGCCATCACAATGTTCCACGGCCTTGTCATCACAAGGCTCCAGGACCCTTGTCAGCACAATGCTCCAAGACCCATGTAATCACAATGCTCCATGCCCTTGTCATCACAAAGCTCCATGACGCATGTCATCACAATGTTCCATGGCCTTCGCCTCACAATGCTCCATGCCCTTGTCATCACAATGCTTCAAGACCCCCGTAATCACAATGCTCCATGCCCCTTTTCATCAGAATGCTCCATTAGACTTGTCATCCCAAGTCTCCATTGTCATCTCATCACAATGCTCCAAGACCTTGTCATCAACATGCTCCATTCCCTTGTCATCACAATGCTCCATGACCCCTGTCATCACAATACTCCATGCACATTATCAGCCCAATGCTCCATGACCCTTGTCATCACAAAGCTCCATGCGCTTGTCAGCACAATGCTCCCTGATCCTTGTCATCACAATGCTCCAAACCATTGTCACCACAATGCTCCATTACCTTTGTCATCAGAATCCTCCATGACACTTGGCATCACAATGCTCCATGCCATTGTCATCACAATGCTCCATGACCCCTGTCATCACAATGCTCCGTGACTACAGTCATCACAATGCTTCATAACGTTTGTCATCACAACAATCCATGCCCGCGTCATCACAAGGCTCTGTGACCTTTGTAACCACAATGCTCCATGAACTTTTCATCACAATGCTCCGTGACCCTTGTCATCACAATGCTCCATGCCTTTGTCAGAACAATGCTCCATGACCCTTGTCATCAAATTGTGCCATGCGCTTTTCACCACAATGATCCACAACCTTGTCATCGCTATGCTCCATAAACCTTGTAATCACAATGCTCCATGCACTTCTCATCCAAATACTCTCTCACATGAGATATCACAATGTTCCATCACTAGTCATCACAATCCTCCCTCACCCCTGTTATCACAATGTTCCATGACCCCTGTCATCACAATGCTACATCCCCTTATCAGCACAATGTTCCATGACCCCTGACATCACAATGTTCCATTACCCCTGTCATCAAAATGCTCCATGACCCTTTTCATCCCATAGCTCCATGACCCCTGGCATCACAATGTTCTATAAGCCCTGGCATCAAAATGTTCCATTACACTTTTCATCAAATTGCTGCATGACCCTGTCATCAAAATGCTCCCTGCCCTTCTCATCACAATGCACCACACACTTGTCATCAAAATGCTCCATGACCTTTGTCATCACAAAGCTCCATGACCCTTGGCATCACAATGCTCCATGTCATTGTCATCACAATGCTCCATGAACCCTCTCATCATATTGCTCCATGTCCTTGTCATCACAAAGCTCCATGACACTTGTCATCACAATGCTCGATGCCATTCTCATCACAATGCTCCATGACCTTGTCATTACAATCCTCCATGACCCGTGTATCACAGTGTACCGTGCCCTTGTCATGACAAACCGCCATGCCCACTCTCATCACAGTAATCCATGAAACATTTCAGATCAATGCTCAATGCCCTTCTCATCACAATGCTCCGTTACCTCTGTCGTAACAATGCTCCATGACACCTGCCATCATAATATTCCATGGCCTTGTCATCACAAGGCTCCATGACCCTTGTCATCACAATGCTCCAAGATCCATGTAATCACAATGCTCCATGCCCTTGTCATCACAAAGCTCCATGACGCATGTCATCAGAATGTTCCAGGGTCTTCTCCTCACAATGCTCCATGCCCTTATCATCACAATGCTCGAAGACTCCAGTAATCACAATGTTCCATTCCCTTTTTCATCAGAATGCTCCATTAGATTTGTCATCACAAGTCTCCATGGTCATCTCCTCACAATGCTCCAAGACCTTGTCATCACCATGCTCCATTCCCTTGTCATCACAATGCTCCATGACCCCTGTCTCCACAATACTCCATGAAAATTTTCAGCCCAATTCTCCATGACATTCTCATCACAATGCTCCATGACCAATATCATCACAATGCTCCAAGACCAGTGTCATCAACACACTCCATCACACCTGACAACACAATGATCCGGGACTCTTGTCATCACAATTCTCCAAGACCGCTGTAATAACAATGCTCCATGACCCCTTTCATCACAATACTCCATGAACATTTTCAGCCCTATGCTCCATGACCCTTGTCATCACAATGATCCATGCCCATGTTATCCCAATGTTCCATGACCCATGTATTCACAATTCTCCATGACGCTTGTCATCACAGTGCTCCATGACACCTGTCATCACAATGCTCCATGCCTTTGTCAGCAAAATGCTACATGACCTTGTCATTACAATGCTCTATGCACTTGTCATCACAATACTCCATTTCCATTGTCATCACAATCCTCCATGAACTTTGGGATCACATTGCTTCATGCCCTTGTCATCACAATGCTCCATGCTCCTTGAAATCAAAATGATCCATGACCTCTGTCATCACAATGCTCCAAACACTTGTGATCACAATGTTCCATAACACTTGTCCTCACAACGCTCCATGATGCCTGTCATCACAATAATCCATGCCCATTTCATCACAATGCTCCATGACCTTTGTCATCACAATTCTCAATACACTTGTCATCACAATGCTCCCTGACACTTGTTGTCAGAATGCTCCTTGAATCCTGTCACGAAAAGGCTCCATGCCTTTTTCATCACAATGCCCCATGCCCTTTTCATCCCAATGCTCCATGACATTGTCATCAAAATACTCCACAAGCTTGTCATCAGAATGCTCCATGACCCTTGTCATCACAATTCTCCATGCACTTGTCAGCACAATGCTCCCTGACCCTTGTCATCACAAAGCTCCAAGCCATTGTCATCACAATGCTCCATTACCATTGTGATCAGAATCCTCAATGGAAGTTTGCATCACAATGCTCCATGCCATTGTCATCACAATGGGCCATTACATATGTCATCACAATGCTCCCTGACACCTCTCTTTACAATACTGCATTACCTGGTCATCACAATGCTCCCTGCCGTTCTCATCACAATGCACCACACACTTGTCATCAAAATGCTCCATGACCTTTGTCATCACAAAGCTCCATGACCCTTGGCATCACAATGCTCCATGTCATTGTCATCACAATGCTCCATGAACCCTCTCATCACATTGCTCCATGCCCTTGTCATCACAAAGCTCCATGGCACTTGTCATCACAATGCTCAATGAGCTTCTCTTCACAATGCTCCATGCCCTTGTCATTACAATCCTCCATGACCCATGTATCACAGTGTACCATGCCCTTGTCATCACAATGCGCCACGCCCACTCTCATCACAATAATCCATGAAATATTTCAGACCAATGCTCAATGCACTTCTCATCACAATGCTCCATTACCTCTGTCATAACAAGCTCCATGACCCCTGCCATCACAATGTTCCACGGCCTTGTCATCACAAGGCTCCAGGACCCTTGTCAGCACAATGCTCCAAGACCCATGTAATCACAATACTCCATGCCCTTGTCATCACAAAGCTCCATGACGCATGTCATCACAATGTTCCATGGCCTTCGCCTCACAATGCTCCATGCCCTTGTCATCACAATGCTTCAAGACCCCCGTAATCACAATGCTCCATGCCCCTTTTCATCAGAATGCTCCATTAGACTTGTCATCCCAAGTCTCCATTGTCATCTCATCACAATGCTCCAAGACCTTGTCATCAACATGCTCCATTCCCTTGTCATCACAATGCTCCAAGATCCATGTAATCACAATGCTCCATGCCCTTGTCATCACAAAGCTCCATGACGCATGTCATCAGAATGTTCCATGGTCTTCTCCTCACAATGCTCCATGCCCTTGTCATCACAATGCTCGAAGACTCCAGTAATCACAATGTTCCATTCCCTTTTTCATCAGAATGCTCCATTAGATTTGTCATCACAAGTCTCCATGGTCATCTCCTCACAATGCTCCAAGACCTTGTCATCACCATGCTCCATTCCCTTGTCATCACAATGCTCCATGACCCCTGTCATCACAATACTCCATGAACATTTTCAGCCCAATTCTCTATGACCTTCTCATCACAATGCTCCATGACCAATATCATCACAATGCTCCATGACCACTGTCATCACAACACTCCATGACACCTGACAACACAATGATCCGGGACTCTTGTCATCACAATGCTCCAAGACCCCTGTAATCACAATGCTCCATGACCCCTGTCATCACAATACTCCATGAACATTTTCAGCCCAATGCTCCATGACTCTTGTCATCACAATGATCCATGCCCATGTTATCCCAATGTTCCATGACCCATGTATTCACAATGCTCCATGACGCTTGTCATCACAGTGCTCCATGACACCTGTCATCTCAATGCTCCATGCCTTTGTCAGCAAAATGCTACATGACCTTGTCATTACAATGCTCTATGCACTTGTCATCACAATACTCCATTTCCATTGTCATCACAATCCTCCATGAACTTTGGGATCACATTGCTTCATGCCCTTGTCATCACAATGCTCCATGCTCCTTGAAATCAAAATGATCCATGACCTCTGTCATCACAATGCTCCAAACCCTTGTGATCACAATGTTCCATAACACTTGTCCTCACAACACTCCATGATGCCTGTCATCACAATAATCCATGCCCTTTTCATCACAATGCTCCATGACCTTTGTCATCACAATTCTCAATACACTTGTCATCACAATGCTCCCTGACACTTGTCGTCAGAATGCTCCTTGAACCCTGTCACGAAAAGGCTCCATGCCGTTTTCATCACAAAGCCCCATGCCCTTTTCATCCCAATGCTCCATGCCATTGTCATCAAAATACTCCACAAGCTTGTCATCAGAATGCTCCATGACCCTTGTCATCACAATTCTCCATGCACTTGTCAGCACAATGCTCCCTGACACTTGTCATCACAATGCTCCAAGCCATTGTCATCACAATGCTCCATTACCTTTGTGATCAGAATCCTCAATGGAAGTTTGCATCACAATGCTCCATGCCATTGTCATCACAATGGGCC
Organism: Mesoplodon densirostris; assembly: GCF_025265405.1. Lineage (NCBI taxonomy): Eukaryota > Metazoa > Chordata > Mammalia > Artiodactyla > Ziphiidae > Mesoplodon > Mesoplodon densirostris. Next base: position 4,887,548 of record NW_026778195.1, on the reverse strand, counting down.
ATTACATATGTCATCACAATGCTCCCTGACACCTCTCTTTACAATACTGCATTACCTGGTCATCACAATGCTCCCTGCCGTTCTCATCACAATGCACCACACAATTGTCATCAAAATGCTCCATGACATTTGTCATCACAAAGCTCCATGACCCTTGGCATCACAATGCTCCATGTCATTGTCATCACAATGCTCCATGAACCCTCTCATCACATTGCTCCATGCACTTGTCATCACAAAGCTCCATGGCACTTGTCATCACAATGCTCGATGCCCTTCTCATCACAATGCTCCATGCCCTTGTCATTACAATCCTCCATGACCCATGTATCACAGTGTACCGTGCCCTTGTCATCACAATGCGCCATGTCCACTCTCATCACAATAATCCATGAAATATTTCAGACCAATGCTCAATGCACTTCTCATCACAATGCTCCATTACCTCTGTCATAACAAGCTCCATGACCCCTGCCATCACAATGTTCCACGGCCTTGTCATCACAAGGCTCCAGGACCCTTGTCAGCACAATGCTCCAAGACCCATGTAATCACAATGCTCCATGCCCTTGTCATCACAAAGCTCCATGACGCATGTCATCAAAATGTTCCATGGCTTTCGCCTCACAATGCTCCATGCCCTTGTCATCACAATGCTTCAAGACCCCCGTAATCACAATGCTCCATGCCCCTTTTCATAAGAATGCCCCATTAGACTTGTCATCAGAAGTCTCCATGTTCATCTCATCACAATGCTCCAAGACCTTGTCATCAACATGCTCCATTCCCTTGTCATCACAATGCTCCATGACCCCTGTCATCACAATACTCCATGCACTTTTTTAGCCCAATGCTCCATGACCCTTGTCATCACAATGATCCATGCCCTTGTCATCACAATGCTCCATGCACTTGTCAGCACAATGCTCCCTGATCCTTGTCATCACAATGCTCCAAACCATTGTCACCACAATGCTCCATTACCTTTGTCATCAGAATCCTCCATGACACTTGGCATCACAATGCTCCATGCCATTGTCATCACAATGCTCCATGACCCCTGTCATCACAATGCTCCGTGACTACAGTCATCACAATGCTTCATAACGTTTGTCATCACAAAAATCCATGCCCATGTCATCACAAGTCTCTGTGACCTTTGTAACCACAATGCTCCATGAACTTTTCATCACAATGCTCCGTGACCCTTGTCATCACAATGCTCCATGCCTTTGTCAGAACAATGCTCCTTGACCCTTGTCATCAAATTGTGCCATGCGCTTTTCACCACAATGATCCACAACCTTGTCATCGCTATGCTCCATAAACCTTGTAATCACAATGCTCCATGCACTTCTCATCCAAATACTCTCTCACATGAGATATCACAATGTTCCATCACTAGTCATCACAATCCTCCCTCACCCCTGTTATCACAATGTTCCATGACCCCTGTCATCACAATGCTACATCCCCTTATCAGCACAATGTTCCATGACCCCTGACATCACAATGTTCCATAACCCCTGTCATCAAAATGCTCCATGACCCTTTTCATCCCATAGCTCCATGAACCCTGGCATCACAATGTTCTATAACCCCTGGCATCAAAATGTTCCATTACACTTTTCATCAAATTGCTGCATGACCCTGTCATCAAAATGCTCCCTGCCCTTCTCATCACAATGCACCACACACTTGTCATCAAAATGCTCCATGACCTTTGTCATCACAAAGCTCCATGACCCTTGGCATCACAATGCTCCATGTCATTGTCATCACAATGCTCCATGAACCCTCTCATCACATTGCTCCATGTCCTTGTCATCACAAAGCTCCATGACACTTGTCATCACAATGCTCGATGCCATTCTCATCACAATGCTCCATGACCTTGTCATTACAATCCTCCATGACCCATGTATCACAGTGTACCGTGCCCTTGTCATGACAAACCGCCATGCCCACTCTCATCACAGTAATCCATGAAACATTTCAGATCAATGCTCAATGCCCTTCTCATCACAATGCTCCGTTACCTCTGTCGTAACAATGCTCCATGACACCTGCCATCATAATATTCCACGGCCTTGTCATCACAAGGCTCCATGACCCTTGTCATCACAATGCTCCAAGATCCATGTAATCACAGTGCTCCATGCCCTTGTCATCACAAAGCTCCATGACGCATGTCATCAGAATGTTCCATGGTCTTCTCCTCACAATGCTCCATGCCCTTGTGCTCACAATGCTCGAAGACTCCAGTAATCACAATGTTCCATTCCCTTTTTCATCAGAATGCTCCATTAGATTTGTCATCACAAGTCTCCATGGTCATCTCCTCACAATGCTCCAAGACCTTGTCATCACCATGCTCCATTCCCTTGTCATCACAATGCTCCATGACCCCTGTCATCACAATACTCCATGAACATTTTCAGCCCAATTCTCTATGACCTTCTCATCACAATGCTCCATGACCAATATCATCACAATGCTCCATGACCACTGTCATCACAACACTCCATGACACCTGACAACACAATGATCCGGGACTCTTGTCATCACAATGCTCCAAGACACCTGTAATCACAATGCTCCATGACCCCTGTCATCACAATACTCCATGAACATTTTCAGCCCAATGCTCCATGACCCTTGTCATCACAATGATCCATGCCCATGTTATGCCAATGTTCCATGTCCCATGTATTCACAATGCTCCATGACGCTTGTCATCACAGTGCTCCATGACACCTGTCATCACAATGCTCCATGCCTTTGTCAGCAAAATGCTACATGACCTTGTCATTACAATGCTCTATGCACTTGTCATCACAATACTCCATTTCCATTGTCATCACAATCCTCCATGAACTTTGGGATCACATTGCTTCATGCCCTTGTCATCACAATGCTCCATGCTCCTTGAAATCAAAATGATCCATGACCTCTGTCATCACAATGCTCCAAACCCTTGTGATCACAATGTTCCATAACACTTGTCCTCACAACACTCCATGATGCCTGTCATCACAATAATCCATGCCCTTTTCATCACAATGCTCCATGACCTTTGTCATCACAATTCTCAATACACTTGTCATCACAATGCTCCCTGACACTTGTCGTCAGAATGCTCCTTGAACCCTGTCACGAAAAGGCTCCATGCCTTTTTCATCACAAAGCCCCATGCCCTTTTCATCCCAATGCTCCATGCCATTGTCATCAAAATACTCCACAAGCTTGTCATCAGAATGCTCCATGACCCTTGTCATCACAATTCTCCATGCACTTGTCAGCACAATGCTCCCTGACACTTGTCATCACAATGCTCCAAGCCATTGTCATCACAATGCTCCATTACATTTGTGATCAGAATCCTCAATGGAAGTTTGCATCACAATGCTCCATGCCATTGTCATCACAATGGGCCATTACATATGTCATCACAATGCTCCCTGACACCTCTCTTTACAATACTGCATTACCTGGTCATCACAATGCTCCCTGCCGTTCTCATCACAATGCACCACACCCTTGTCATCAAAATGCTCCATGACCTTTGTCATCAGAAAGCTCCATGACCCTTGGCATCACAATGCTCCATGTCATTGTCATCACAATGCTCCATGAACCCTCTCATCACATTGCTCCATGCCCTTGTCATCACAAAGCTCCATGACACTTGTCATCACAATGCTCGATGCCCTTCTCATCACAATGCTCCATGCCCTTGTCATTACAATCCTCCATGACCCATGTATCACAGTGTACCGTGCCCTTGTCATCACAATGCGCCACGCCCACTCTCATCACAATAATCCATGAAATATTTCAGACCAATGCTCAATGCACTTCTCATCACAATGCTCCATTACCTCTGTCATAACAAGCTCCATGACCCCTGCCATCACAATGTTCCACGGCCTTGTCATCACAAGGCTCCAGGACCCTTGTCAGCACAATGCTCCAAGACCCATGTAATCACAATGCTCCATGCCCTTGTCATCACAAAGCTCCATGACGCATGTCATCACAATGTTCCATGGCCTACGCCTCACAATGCTCCATGCCCTTGTCATCACAATGCTTCAAGACCCCCGTAATCACAATGCTCCATGCCCCTTTTCATCAGAATGCTCCATTAGACTTGTCATCCCAAGTCTGCATTGTCATCTCATCACAATGCTCCAAGACCTTGTCATCAACATGCTCCATTCCCTTGTCATCACAATGCTCCATGACCCCTGTCATCACAATACTCCATGCACATTATTAGCCCAATGCTCCATGACCCTTGTCATCACAAAGCTCCATGCACTTGTCAGCACAATGCTCCCTGATCCTTGTCATCACCATGCTCCAAACCACTGTCACCACAATGCTCCATTACCTTTGTCATCAGAATCCTCCATGACACTTGGCATCACAATGCTCCATGCCATTGTCATCACAATGCTCCATGACCCCTGTCATCACAATGCTCCGTGACTACAGTCATCACAATGCTTCATAACGTTTGTCATCACAACAATCCATGCCCACGTCATCACAAGTCTCTGTGACCTTTGTAACCACAATGCTCCATGAACTTTTCATCACAATGCTCCGTGACCCTTGTCATCACAATGCTCCATGCCTTTGTCAGAACAATGCTCCATGACCCTTGTCATCAAATTGTGCCATGCGCTTTTCACCACAATGATCCACAACCTTGTCATCGCTATGCTCCATAAACCTTGTAATCACAATGCTCCATGCACTTCTCATCCAAATACTCTCTCACATGAGATATCACAATGTTCCATCACTAGTCATCACAATCCTCCCTCACCCCTGTTATCACAATGTTCCATGACCCCTGTCATCACAATGCTACATCCCCTTATTAGCACAAAGTTCCATGACCCCTGACATCACAATGTTCCATAACCCCTGTCATCAAAATGCTCCTTGACCCTTTTCATCCCATAGCTCCATGACCCCTGGCATCACAATGTTCTATAACCCCTGGCATCAAAATGTTCCATTACACTTTTCATCAAATTGCTGCATGACCCTGTCATCAAAATGCTCCCTGCCCTTCTCATCACAATGCACCACACAGTTGTCATCAAAATGCTCCATGACTTTTGTCATCACAAAGCTCCATGACCCTTGGCATCACAATGCTCCATGTCATTGTCATCACAATGCTCCATGAACCCTCTCATCACATTGCTCCATGTCCTTGTCATCACAAAGCTCCATGACACTTGTCATCACAATGCTCGATGCCATTCTCATCACAATGCTCCATGACCTTGTCATTAAAATCCTCCATGACCCATGTATCACAGTGTACCGTGCCCTGGTCATGACAAACCGCCATGCCCACTCTCATCACAGTAATCCATGAAACATTTCAGATCAATGCTCAATGCCCTTCTCATCACAATGCTCCGTTACCTCTGTCGTAACAATGCTCCATGACACCTGCCATCATAATATTCCATGGCCTTGTCATCACAAGGCTCCATGACCCTTGTCATCACAATGCTCCAAGATCCATGTAATCACAATGCTCCATGCCCTTGTCATCACAAAGCTCCATGACGCATGTCATCAGAATGTTCCAGGGTCTTCTCCTCACAATGCTCCATGACCTTGTCATCACAATGCTCGAAGACTCCAGTAATCACAATGTTCCATTCCCATTTTCATCAGAATGCTCCATTAGATTTGTCATCAAAAGTCTCCATGGTCATCTCCTCACAATGCTCCAAGACCTTGTCATCACCATGCTCCATTCCCTTGTCATCACAATGCTCCATGGCCCCTGTCACCACAATACTCCATGAACATTTTCAGCCCAATTCTCTATGACCTTCTCATCACAATGCTCCATGACCAATATCATCACAATGTTCCATGACCACTGTCATCACAACACTCCATGACACCTGACAACACAATGATCCGGGACTCTTGTCATCACAATGCTCCAAGACCCCTGTAATCACAATGCTCCATGACCCCTGTCATCACAATACTCCATGAACATTTTCAGCCCAATGCTCCATGACCCTTGTCATCACAATGATCCATGCCCATGTTATGCCAATGTTCCATGTCCCATGTATTCACAATGCTCCATGACGCTTGTCATCACAGTGCTCCATGACACCTGTCATCACAATGCTCCATGCCTTTGTCAGCAAAATGCTACATGACCTTGTCATTACAATGCTCTATGCACTTGTCATCACAATACTCCATTTCCATTGTCATCACAATCCTCCATGAACTTTGGGATCACATTGCTTCATGCCCTTGTCATCACAATGCTCCATGCTCCTTGAAATCAAAATGATCCATGACCTCTGTCATCACAATGCTCCAAACCCTTGTGATCACAATGTTCCATAACACTTGTCCTCACAACACTCCATGATGCCTGTCATCACAATAATCCATGCCCTTTTCATCACAATGCTCCATGACCTTGTCATCACAATTCTCAATACACTTGTCATCACAATGCTCCCTGACACTTGTCGTCAGAATGCTCCTTGAACCCTGTCACGAAAAGGCTCCATGCCTTTTTCATCACAAAGCCCCATGCCCTTTTCATCCCAATGCTCCATGCCATTGTCATCAAAATACTCCACAAGCTTGTCATCAGAATGCTCCATGACCCTTGTCATCACAATTCTCCATGCACTTGTCAGCACAATGCTCCCTGACACTTGTCATCACAATGCTCCAAGCCATTGTCATCACAATGCTCCATTACCTTTGTGATCAGAATCCTCAATGGAAGTTTGCATCACAATGCTCCATGCCATTGTCATCACAATGGGCCATTACATATGTCATCACAATGCTCCCTGACACCTCTCTTTACAATACTGCATTACCTGGTCATCACAATGCTCCCTGCCGTTCTCATCACAATGCACCACACCCTTGTCATCAAAATGCTCCATGACCTTTGTCATCAGAAAGCTCCATGACCCTTGGCATCACAATGCTCCATGTCATTGTCATCACAATGCTCCATGAACCCTCTCATCACATTGCTCCATGCCCTTGTCATCACAAAGCTCCATGACACTTGTCATCACAATGCTCGATGCCCTTCTCATCACAATGCTCCATGCCCTTGTCATTACAATCCTCCATGACCCATGTATCACAGTGTAAAGTGCCCTTGTCATCACAATGCGCCACGCCCACTCTCATCACAATAATCCATGAAATATTTCAGACCAATGCTCAATGCACTTCTCATCACAATGCTCCATTACCTCTGTCATAACAAGCTCCATGACCCCTGCCATCACAATGTTCCACGGCCTTGTCATCACAAGGCTCCAGGACCCTTGTCAGTACAATGCTCCAAGACCCATGTAATCACAATGCTCCATGCCCTTGTCATCACAAAGCTCCATGACGCATGTCATCACAATGTTCCATGGCCTTCGCCTCACAATGCTCCATGCCCTTGTCATCACAATGCTTCAAGACCCCCGTAATCACAATGCTCCATGCCCCTTTTCATCAGAATGCTCCATTAGACTTGTCATCCCAAGTCTGCATTGTCATCTCATCACAATGCTCCAAGACCTTGTCATCAACATGCTCCATTCCCTTGTCATCACAATGCTCCATGACCCCTGTCATCACAATACTCCATGCACATTATTAGCCCAATGCTCCATGACCCTTGTCATCACAAAGCTCCATGCAATTGTCAGCACAATGCTCCCTGATCCTTGTCATCACCATGCTCCAAACCATTGTCACCACAATGCTCCATTACCTTTGTCATCAGAATCCTCCATGACACTTGGCATCACAATGCTCCATGCCATTGTCATCACAATGCTCCATGACCCCTGTCATCACAATGCTCCGTGACTACAGTCATCACAATGCTTCATAACGTTTGTCATCACAACAATCCATGCCCACGTCATCACAAGTCTCTGTGACCTTTGTAACCACAATGCTCCATGAACTTTTCATCACAATGCTCCGTGACCCTTGTCATCACAATGCTCCATGCCTTTGTCAGAACAATGCTCCATGACCCTTGTCATCAAATTGTGCCATGCGCTTTTCACCACAATGATCCACAACCTTGTCATCGCTATGCTCCATAAACCTTGTAATCACAATGCTCCATGCACTTCTCATCCAAATACTCTCTCACATGAGATATCACAATGTTCCATCACTAGTCATCACAATCCTCCCTCACCCCTGTTATCACAATGTTCCATGACCCCTGTCATCACAATGCTACATCCCCTTATTAGCACAATGTTCCATGACCCCTGACATCACAATGTTCCATAACCCCTGTCATCAAAATGCTCCATGACCCTTTTCATCCCATAGCTCCATGACCCCTGGCATCACAATGTTCTATAACCCCTGGCATCAAAATGTTCCATTACACTTTTCATCAAATTGCTGCATGACCCTGTCATCAAAATGCTCCCTGCCCTTCTCATCACAATGCACCACACACTTGTCATCAAAATGCTCCATGACCTTTGTCATCACAAAGCTCCATGACCCTTGGCATCACAATGCTCCATGTCATTGTCATCACAATGCTCCATGAACCCTCTCATCACATTGCTCCATGTCCTTGTCATCACAAAGCTCCATGACACTTGTCATCACAATGCTCGATGCCATTCTCATCACAATGCTCCATGACCTTGTCATTAAAATCCTCCATGACCCATGTATCACAGTGTACCGTGCCCTTGTCATGACAAACCGCCATGCCCACTCTCATCACAGTAATCCATGAAACATTTCAGATCAATGCTCAATGCCCTTCTCATCACAATGCTCCGTTACCTCTGTCGTAACAATGCTCCATGACACCTGCCATCATAATATTCCATGGCCTTGTCATAACAAGGCTCCATGACCCTTGTCATCACAATGCTCCAAGATCCATGTAATCACAATGCTCCATGCCCTTGTCATCACAAAGCTCCATGACGCATGTCATCAGAATGTTCCAGGGTCTTCTCCTCACAATGCTCCATGCCCTTGTCATCACAATGCTCGAAGACTCCAGTAATCACAATGTTCCATTCCCATTTTCATCAGAATGCTCCATTAGATTTGTCATCAAAAGTCTCCATGGTCATCTCCTCACAATGCTCCAAGACCATGTCATCACCATGCTCCATTCCCTTGTCATCACAATGCTCCATGACCCCTGTCACCACAATACTCCATGAACATTTTCAGCCCAATTCTCTATGACCTTCTCATCACAATGCTCCATGACCAATATCATCACAATGCTCCATGACCACTGTCATCACAACACTCCATGACACCTGACAACACAATGATCCGGGACTCTTGTCATCACAATGCTCCAAGACCCCTGTAATCACAATGCTCCATGACCCCTGTCATCACAATACTCCATGAACATTTTCAGCCCAATGCTCCATGACCCTTGTCATCACAATGATCCATGCCCATGTTATCCCAATGTTCCATGACCCATGTATTCACAATGCTCCATGACGCTTGTCATCACAGTGCTCCATGACACCTGTCATCACAATGCTCCATGCCTTTGTCAGCAAAATGCTACATGACCTTGTCATTACAATGCTCTATGCACTTGTCATCACAATACTCCATTTCCATTGTCATCACAATCCTCCATGAACTTTGGGATCACATTGCTTCATGCCCTTGTCATCACAATGCTCCATGCTCCTTGAAATCAAAATGATCCATGACCTCTGTCATCACAATGCTCCAAACCCTTGTGATCACAATGTTCCATAACACTTGTCCTCACAACGCTCCATGATGCCTGTCATCACAATAATCCATGCCCTTTTCATCACAATGCTCCATGACCTTTGTCATCACAATTCTCAATACACTTGTCATGACAATGCTCCCTGACACTTGTCGTCAGAATTCTCCTTGAAACCTGTCACGAAAAGGCACCATGCCGTTTTCATCACAAAACCCCATGCCCTTTTCATCCCAATGCTCCATGCCATTGTCATCAAAATACTCCACAAGCTTGTCATCAGAATGCTCCATGACCCTTGTCATCACAATTCTCCATGCACTTGTCAGCACAATGCTCCCTGACACTTGTCATCACAATGCTCCAAGCCATTGTCATCACAATGCTCCATTACCTTTGTGATCAGAATCCTCAATGGAAGTTTGCATCACAATGCTCCATGCCATTGTCATCACAATGGGCCATTACATATGTCATCACAATGCTCCCTGACACCTCTCTTTACAATACTGCATTACCTGGTCATCACAATGCTCCCTGCCGTTCTCATCACAATGCACCACACCCTTGTCATCAAAATGCTCCATGACCTTTGTCATCACAAAGCTCCATGACCCTTGGCATCACAATGCTCCATGTCATTGTCATCACAATGCTCCATGAACCCTCTCATCACATTGCTCCATGCCCTTGTCATCACAAAGCTCCATGGCACTTGTCATCACAATGCTCGATGCCCTTCTTATCACAATGCTCCATGCCCTTGTCATTACAATCCTCCATGACCCATGTATCACAGTGTACCGTGCCCTTGTCATCACAATGCGCCACGCCCACTCTCATCACAATAATCCATGAAATATTTCAGACCAATGCTCAATGCACTTCTCATCACAATGCTCCATTACCTCTGTCATAACAAGCTCCATGACCCCTGCCATCACAATGTTCCACGGCCTTGTCATCACAAGGCTCCAGGACCCTTGTCAGCACAATGCTCCAAGACCCATGTAATCACAATGCTCCATGCCATTGTCATCACAAAGCTCCATGACGCATGTCATCAAAATGTTCCATGGCCTTCGCCTCACAATGCTCCATGCCCTTGTCATCACAATGCTTCAAGACCCCCGTAATCACAATGCTCCATGCCCCTTTTCATCAGAATGCTCCATTAGACTTGTCATCCCAAGTCTCCATTGTCATCTCATCACAATGCTCCAAGACCTTGTCATCAACATGCTCCATTCCCTTGTCATCACAATGCTCCATGACCCCTGTCATCACAATACTCCATGCACATTATTAGCCCAATGCTCCATGACCCTTGTCATCACAAAGCTCCATGCACTTGTCAGCACAATGCTCCCTGATCCTTGTCATCACAATGCTCCAAACCATTGTCACCACAATGCTCCATTACCTTTGTCATCAGAATCCTCCATGACACTTGGCATCACAATGCTCCATGCCATTGTCATCACAATGCTCCATGACCCCTGTCATCACAATGCTCCGTGACTACAGTCATCACAATGCTTCATAACGTTTGTCATCACAACAATCCATGCCCACGTCATCACAAGGCTCTGTGACCTTTGTAACCACAATGCTCCATGAACTTTTCATCACAATGCTCCGTGACCCTTGTCATCACAATGCTCCATGCCTTTGTCAGAACAATGCTCCATGACCCTTGTCATCAAATTGTGCCATGCGCTTTTCACCACAATGATCCACAACCTTGTCATCGCTATGCTCCATAAACCTTGTAATCACAATGCTCCATGCACTTCTCATCCAAATACTCTCTCACATGAGATATCACAATGTTCCATCACTAGTCATCACAATCCTCCCTCACCCCTGTTATCACAATGTTCCATGACCCCTGTCATCACAATGCTACATCCCCTTATCAGCACAATGTTCCATGACCCCTGACATCACAATGTTCCATAACCCCTGTCATCAAAATGCTCCATGACCCTTTTCATCCCATAGCTCCATGACCCCTGGCATCACAATGTTCTATAAGCCCTGGCATCAAAATGTTCCATTACACTTTTCATCAAATTGCTGCATGACCCTGTCATCAAAATGCTCCCTGCCCTTCTCATCACAATGCACCACACACTTGTCATCAAAATGCTCCATGACCTTTGTCATCACAAAGCTCCATGACCCTTGGCATCACAATGCTCCATGTCATTGTCATCACAATGCTCCATGAACCCTCTCATCACATTGCTCCATGTCCTTGTCATCACAAAGCTCCATGACACTTGTCATCACAATGCTCGATGCCATTCTCATCACAATGCTCCATGACCTTGTCATTACAATCCTCCATGACCCATGTATCACAGTGTACCGTGCCCTTGTCATGACAAACCGCCATGCCCACTCTCATCACAGTAATCCATGAAACATTTCATATCAATGCTCAATGCCCTTCTCATCACAATGCTCCGTTACCTCTGTCGTAACAATGCTCCATGACACCTGCCATCATAATATTCCACGGCCTTGTCATCACAAGGCTCCATGACCCTTGTCATCACAATGCTCCAAGATCCATGTAATCACAATGCTCCATGCCCTTGTCATCACAAAGCTCCATGACGCATGTCATCAGAATGTTCCAGGGTCTTCTCCTCACAATGCTCCATGCCCTTGTCATCACAATGCTCGAAGACTCCAGTAATCACAATGTTCCATTCCCTTTTTCATCAGAATGCTCCATTAGATTTGTCATCACAAGTCTCCATGGTCATCTCCTCACAATGCTCCAAGACCTTGTCATTACCATGCTCCATTCCCTTGTCATCACAATGCTCCATGACCCCTGTCTTCACAATACTCCATGAACATTTTCAGCCCAATTCTCTATGACCTTCTCATCACAATGCTCCATGACCAATATCATCACAATGCTCCATGACCACTGTCATCACAACACTCCATGACACCTGACAACACAATGATCCGGGACTCTTGTCATCACAATGCTCCAAGACCCCTGTAATCACAATGCTCCATGACCCCTGCCATCACAATACTCCATGAACATTTTCAGCCCAATGCTCCATGACCCTTGTCATCACAATGATCCATGCCCATGTTATCCCAATGTTCCATGACCCATGTATTCACAATGCTCCATGACGCTTGTCATCACAGTGCTCCATGACACCTGTCATCACAATGCTCCATGCCTTTGTCAGCAAAATGCTACATGACCTTGTCATTACAATGCTCTATGCACTTGTCATCACAATACTCCATTTCCATTGTCATCACAATCCTCCATGAACTTTGGGATCACATTGCTTCATGCCGTTGTCATCACAATGCTCCATGCTCCTTGAAATCAGAATGATCCATGACCTCTGTCATCACAATGCTCCAAACCCTTGTGATCACAATGTTCCATAACACTTGTCCTCACAACGCTCCATGATGCCTGTCATCACAATAATCCATGCCCTTTTCATCACAATGCTCCATGACCTTTGTCATCACAATTCTCAATACACTTGTCATCACAATGCTCCCTGACACTTGTCGTCAGAATGCTCCTTGGACCCTGTCACGAAAAGGCTCCATGCCTTTTTCATCACAAAGCCCCATGCCCTTTTCATCCCAATGCTCCATGCCATTGTCATCAAAATACTCCACAAGCTTGTCATCAGAATGCTCCATGACCCTTGTCATCACAATTCTCCATGCACTTGTCAGCACAATGCTCCCTGACACTTGTCATCACAATGCTCCAAGCCATTGTCATCACAATGCTCCATTACCTTTGTGATCAGAATCCTCAATGGAAGTTTGCATCACAATGCTCCATGCCATTGTCATCACAATGGGCCATTACATATGTCATCACAATGCTCCCTGACACCTCTCTTTACAATACTGCATTACCTGGTCATCACAATGCTCCCTGCCGTTCTCATCACAATGCACCACACCCTTGTCATCAAAATGCTCCATGACCTTTGTCATCACAAAGCTCCATGACCCTTGGCATCACAATGCTCCATGTCATTGTCATCACAATGCTCCATGAACCCTCTCATCACATTGCTCCATGCCCTTGTCATCACAAAGCTCCATGACACTTGTCATCACAATGCTCGATGCCCTTCTCATCACAATGCTCCATGCCCTTGTCATTACAATCCTCCATGACCCATGTATCACAGTGTACCGTGCCCTTGTCATCACAATGCGCCACGCCCACTCTCATCACAATAATCCATGAAATATTTCAGACCAATGCTCAATGCACTTCTCATCACAATGATCCATTACCTCTGTCATAACAAGCTCCATGACCCCTGCCATCACAATGTTCCACGGCCTTGTCATCACAAGGCTCCAGGACCCTTGTCAGCACAATGCTCGAAGACCCATGTAATCACAATGCTCCATGCCCTTGTCATCACAAAGCTCCATGACGCATGTCATCACAATGTTCCATGGCCTTCGCCTCACAATGCTCCATGCCCTTGTCATCACAATGCTTCAAGACCCCCGTAATCACAATGCTCCATGCCCCTTTCCATCAGAATGCTCCATTAGACTTGTCATCCCAAGTCTCCATTGTCATCTCATCACAATGCTCCAAGACCTTGTCATCAACATGCTCCATTCCCTTGTCATCACAATGCTCCATGACCCCTGTCATCACAATACTCCATGCACATTATCAGCCCAATGCTCCATGACCCTTGTCATCACAAAGCTCCATGCACTTGTCAGCACAATGCTCCCTGATCCTTGTCATCACAATGCTCCAAACCATTGTCACCACAATGCTCCATTACCTTTGTCATCAGAATCCTCCATGACACTTGGCATCACAATGCTCCATGCCATTGTCATCACAATGGGCCATTACATATGTCATCACAATGCTCCCTGACACCTCCCTTTACAATACTGCATTACCTGGTCATCACAATGCTCCCTGCCATTCTCATCACAATGCACCACACACTTGTCATCAAAATGCTCCATGACCTTTGTCATCACAAAGCTCCATGACCCTTGGCATCACAATGCTCCATGTCATTGTCATCACAATGCTCCATGAACCCTCTCATCACATTGCTCCATGCCCTTGTCATCACAAAGCTCCATGGCACTTGTCATCACAATGCTCGATGCCCTTCTCATCACAATGCTCCATGTCCTTGTCATTACAATCCTCCATGACCCATGTATCACAGTGTACCGTGCCCTTGTCATCACAATGCGCCACGCCCACTCTCATCACAATAATCCATGAAATATTTCAGACCAATGCTCAATGCCCTTCTCATCACAATGCTCCGTTACCTCTGTTGTAACAATGCTCCATGACACCTGCCATCATAATATTCCACGGCCTTGTCATCACAAGGCTCCATGACCCTTGTCATCACAATGCTCCAAGATCCATGTAATCACAATGCTCCATGCCCTTGTCATCACAAAGCTCCATGACGCATGTCATCAGAATGTTCCATGGTCTTCTCCTCACAATGCTCCATGCCCTTGTCATCACAATGCTCGAAGACTCCAGTAATCACAATGTTCCATTCCCTTTTTCATCAGAATGCTCCATTAGATTTGTCATCACAAGTCTCCATGGTCATCTCCTCACAATGCTCCAAGACCTTGTCATCACCATGCTCCATTCCCTTGTCATCACAATGCTCCATGACCCCTGTCATCACAATACTCCATGAACATTTTCAGCCCAATTCTCTATGACCTTCTCATCACAATGCTCCATGACCAATATCATCACAATGCTCCATGACCACTGTCATCACAACACTCCATGACACCTGACAACACAATGATCCGGGACTCTTGTCATCACAATGCTCCAAGACCCCTGTAATCACAATGCTCCATGACCCCTGTCATCACAATTCTCCATGAACATTTTCAGCCCAATGCTCCATGACCCTTGTCATCACAATGATCCATGCCCATGTTATCCCAATGTTCCATGACCCATGTATTCACAATGCTCCATGACGCTTGTCATCACAGTGCTCCATGACACCTGTCATCTCAATGCTCCATGCCTTTGTCAGCAAAATGCTACATGACCTTGTCATTACAATGCTCTATGCACTTGTCATCACAGTACTCCATTTCCATTGTCATCACAATCCTCCATGAACTTTGGGATCACATTGCTTCATGCCCTTGTCATCACAATGCTCCATGCTCCTTGAAATCAAAATGATCCATGACCTCTGTCATCACAATGCTCCAAACCCTTGTGATCACAATGTTCCATAACACATGTCCTCACAACGCTCCATGATGCCAGTCATCACAATAATCCATGCCCTTTTCATCACAATGCTCCATGACCTTTGTCATCACAATTCTCAATACACTTGTCATCACAATGCTCCCTGACACTTGTCGTCAGAATGCTCCTTGAACCCTGTCACGAAAAGGCTCCATGCCTTTTTCATCACAAAGTCCCATGCCCTTTTCATCCCAATGCTCCATGCCATTGTCATCAAAATACTCCACAAGCTTGTCATCAGAATGCTCCATGACCCTTGTCATCACAATTCTCCATGCACTTGTCAGCACAATGCTCCCTGACACTTGTCATCACAATGCTCCAAGCCATTGTCATCACAATGCTCCATTACCTTTGTGATCAGAATCCTCAATGGAAGTTTGCATCACAATGCTCCATGCCATTGTCATCACAATGGGCCATTACATATGTCATCACAATGCTCCCTGACACCTCTCTTTACAATACTGCATTACCTGGTCATCACAATGCTCCCTGCCGTTCTCATCACAATGCACCACACCCTTGTCATCAAAATGCTCCATGACCTTTGTCATCACAAAGCTCCATGACCCTTGGCATCACAATGCTCCATGTCATGGTCATCACAATGCTCCATGAACCCTCTCATCACATTGCTCCATGCCCTTGTCATCACAAAGCTCCATGGCACTTGTCATCACAATGCTCGATGCCCTTCTCATCACAATGCTCCATGCCCTTGTCATTACAATCCTCCATGACCCATGTATCACAGTGTACCGTGCCCTTGTCATCACAATGCGCCATGCCCACTCTCATCACAATAATCCATGAAATATTTCAGACCAATGCTCAATGCACTTCTCATCACAATGCTCCATTACCTCTGTCATAACAAGCTCCATGACCCCTGCCATCACAATGTTCCACGGCCTTGTCATCACAAGGCTCCAGGACCCTTGTCAGCACAATGCTCCAAGACCCATGTAATCACAATGCTCCATGCCCTTGTCATCACAAAGCTCCATGACGCATGTCATCACAATGTTCCATGGCCTTCGCCTCACAATGCTCCATGCCCTTGTCATCACAATGCTTCAAGACCCCCGTAATCACAATGCTCCATGCCCCTTTTCATAAGAATGCTCCATTAGACTTGTCATCACAAGTCTCCATGTTCATCTCATCACAATGCTCCAAGACCTTGTCATCAACATGCTCCATTCCCTTGTCATCACAATGCTCCATGACCCCTGTCATCACAATACTCCATGCACATTTTTAGCCCAATGCTCCATGACCCTTGTCATCACAATGATCCATGCCCTTGTCATCACAATGCTCCATGCACTTGTCAGCACAATGCTCCCTGATCCTTGTCATCACAATGCTCCAAACCATTGTCACCACAATGCTCCATTACCTTTGTCATCAGAATCCTCCATGACACTTGGCATCACAATGCTCCATGCCATTGTCATCACAATGCTCCATGACCCCTGTCATCACAATGCTCCGTGACTACAGTCATCACAATGCTTCATAACGTTTGTCATCACAGCAATCCATGCCCGCGTCATCACAAGGCTCTGTGACCTTTGTAACCACAATGCTCCATGAACTTTTCATCACAATGCTCCTTGAACCTTGTCATCACAATGCTCCATGCCTTTGTCAGAACAATGCTCCATGACCCTTGTCATCAAATTGTGCCATGCGCTTTTCACCACAATTATCCACAACCTTGTCATCGCTATGCTCCATAAACCTTGTAATCACAATGCTCCATGCAATTCTCATCCAAATACTCTCTCACATGAGATATCACAATGTTCCATCACTAGTCATCACAATCCTCCCTCACCCCTGTTATCACAATGTTCCATGACCCCTGTCATCACAATGCTACATCCCCTTATTAGCACAATGTTCCATGACCCCTGACATCACAATGTTCCATAACCCCTGTCATCAAAATGCTCCATGACCCTTTTCATCCCATAGCTCCATGACCCCTGGCATCACAATGTTCTATAACCCCTGGCATCAAAATGTTCCATTATACTTTTCATCAAATTGCTGCATGACCCTGTCATCAAAATGCTCCCTGCCCTTCTCATCACAATGCACCACACACTTGTCATCAAAATGCTCCATGACCTTTGTCATCACAAAGCTCCATGACCCTTGGCATCACAATGCTCCATGTCATTGTCATCACAATGCTCCATGAACCCTCTCATCACATTGCTCCATGTCCTTGTCATCACAAAGCTCCATGACACTTGTCATCACAATGCTCGATGCCATTCTCATCACAATGCTCCATGACCTTGTCATTAAAATCCTCCATGACCCATGTATCACAGTGTACCGTGCCCTTGTCATGACAAACCGCCATGCCCACTCTCATCACAGTAATCCATGAAACATTTCAGATCAATGTTCAATGCCCTTCTCATCACAATGCTCCGTTACCTCTGTCGTAACAATGCTCCATGACACCTGCCATCATAATATTCCATGGCCTTGTCATAACAAGGCTCCATGACCCTTGTCATCACAATGCTCCAAGATCCATGTAATCACAATGCTCCATGCCCTTGTCATCACAAAGCTCCATGACGCATGTCATCAGAATGTTCCAGGGTCTTCTCCTCACAATGCTCCATGCCCTTGTCATCACAATGCTCGAAGACTCCAGTAATCACAATGTTCCATTCCCATTTTCATCAGAATGCTCCATTAGATTTGTCATCAAAAGTCTCCATGGTCATCTCCTCACAATGCTCCAAGACCTTGTCATCACCATGCTCCATTCCCTTGTCATCACAATGCTCCATGACCCCTGTCACCACAATACTCCATGAACATTTTCAGCCCAATTCTCTATGACCTTCTCATCACAATGCTCCATGACCAATATCATCACAATGCTCCATGACCACTGTCATCACAACACTCCATGACACCTGACAACACAATGATCCGGGACTCTTGTCATCACAATGCTCCAAGACCCCTGTAATCACAATGCTCCATGACCCCTGTCATCACAATACTCCATGAACATTTTCAGCCCAATGCTCCATGACCCTTGTCATCACAATGATCCATGCCCATGTTATCCAAATGTTCCATGACCCATGTATTCACAATGCTCCATGACGCTTGTCATCACAGTGCTCCATGACACCTGTCATCACAATGCTCCATGCCTTTGTCAGCAAAATGCTACATGACCTTGTCATTACAATGCTCTATGCACTTGTCATCACAATACTCCATTTCCATTGTCATCACAATCCTCCATGAGCTTTGGGATCACATTGCTTCATGCCCTTGTCATCACAATGCTCCATGCTCCTTGAAATCAAAATGATCCATGACCTCTGTCATCACAATGCTCCAAACCCTTGTGATCACAATGTTCCATAACACTTGTCCTCACAACGCTCCATGATGCCTGTCATCACAATAATCCATGCCCTTTTCATCACAATGCTCCATGACCTTTGTCATCACAATTCTCAATACACTTGTCATGACAATGCTCCCTGACACTTGTCGTCAGAATTCTCCTTGAACCCTGTCACGAAAAGGCTCCATGCCGTTTTCATCACAAAACCCCATGCCCTTTTCATCCCAATGCTCCATGCCATTGTCATCAAAATACTCCACAAGCTTGTCATCAGAATGCTCCATGACCCTTGTCATCACAATTCTCCATGCACTTGTCAGCACAATGCTCCCTGACACTTGTCATCACAATGCTCCAAGCCATTGTCATCACAATGCTCCATTACCTTTGTGATCAGAATCCTCAATGGAAGTTTGCATCACAATGCTCCATGCCATTGTCATCACAATGGGCCATTACATATGTCATCACAATGCTCCCTGACACCTCTCTTTACAATACTGCATTACCTGGTCATCACAATGCTCCCTGCCGTTCTCATCACAATGCACCACACCCTTGTCATCAAAATGCTCCATGACCTTTGTCATCACAAAGCTCCATGACCCTTGGCATCACAATGCTCCATGTCATGGTCATCACAATGCTCCATGAACCCTCTCATCACATTGCTCCATGCCCTTGTCATCACAAAGCTCCATGGCACTTGTCATCACAATGCTCGATGCCCTTCTCATCACAATGCTCCATGCCCTTGTCATTACAATCCTCCATGACCCATGTATCACAGTGTACCGTGCCCTTGTCATCACAATGCGCCACGCCCACTCTCATCACAATAATCCATGAAATATTTCAGACCAATGCTCAATGCACTTCTCATCACAATGCTCCATTACCTCTGTCATAACAAGCTCCATGACCCCTGCCATCACAATGTTCCACGGCCTTGTCATCACAAGGCTCCAGGACCCTTGTCAGCACAATGCTCCAAGACCCATGTAATCACAATGCTCCATGCCATTGTCATCACAAAGCTCCATGACGCATGTCATCAAAATGTTCCATGGCCTTCGCCTCACAATGCTCCATGCCCTTGTCATCACAATGCTTCAAGACCCCCCTAATCACAATGCTCCATGCCCCTTTTCATCAGAATGCTCCATTAGACTTGTCATCCCAAGTCTCCATTGTCATCTCATCACAATGCTCCAAGACCTTGTCATCAACATGCTCCATTCCCTTGTCATCACAATGCTCCATGACCCCTGTCATCACAATACTCCATGCACATTATTAGCCCAATGCTCCATGACCCTTGTCATCACAAAGCTCCATGCACTTGTCAGCACAATGCTCCCTGATCCTTGTCATCACAATGCTCCAAACCATTGTCACCACAATGCTCCATTACCTTTGTCATCAGAATCCTCCATGACACTTGACATCACAATGCTCCATGCCATTGTCATCACAATGCTCCATGACCCCTGTCATCACAATGCTCCGTGACTACAGTCATCACAATGCTTCATAACGTTTGTCATCACAACAATCCATGCCCACGTCATCACAAGGCTCTGTGACCTTTGTAACCACAATGCTCCATGAACTTTTCATCACAATGCTCCGTGACCCTTGTCATCACAATGCTCCATGCCTTTGTCAGAACAATGCTCCATGACCCTTGTCATCAAATTGTGCCATGCGCTTTTCACCACAATGATCCACAACCTTGTCATCGCTATGCTCCATAAACCTTGTAATCACAATGCTCCATGCACTTCTCATCCAAATACTCTCTCACATGAGATATCACAATGTTCCATCACTAGTCATCACAATCCTCCCTCACCCCTGTTATCACAATGTTCCATGACCCCTGTCATCACAATGCTACATCCCCTTATCAGCACAATGTTCCATGACCCCTGACATCACAATGTTCCATAACCCCTGTCATCAAAATGCTCCATGACCCTTTTCATCCCATAGCTCCATGACCCCTGGCATCACAATGTTCTATAAGCCCTGGCATCAAAATGTTCCATTACACTTTTCATCAAATTGCTGCATGACCCTGTCATCAAAATGCTCCCTGCCCTTCTCATCACAATGCACCACACACTTGTCATCAAAATGCTCCATGACCTTTGTCATCACAAAGCTCCATGACCCTTGGCATCACAATGCTCCATGTCATTGTCATCACAATGCTCCATGAACCCTCTCATCACATTGCTCCATGTCCTTGTCATCACAAAGCTCCATGACACTTGTCATCACAATGCTCGATGCCATTCTCATCACAATGCTCCATGACCTTGTCATTACAATCCTCCATGACCCATGTATCACAGTGTACCGTGCCCTTGTCATGACAAACCGCCATGCCCACTCTCATCACAGTAATCCATGAAACATTTCATATCAATGCTCAATGCCCTTCTCATCACAATGCTCCGTTACCTCTGTCGTAACAATGCTCCATGACACCTGCCATCATAATATTCCACAGCCTTGTCATCACAAGGCTCCATGACCCTTGTCATCACAATGCTCCAAGATCCATGTAATCACAATGCTCCATGCCCTTGTCATCACAAAGCTCCATGACGCATGTCATCAGAATGTTCCAGGGTCTTCTCCTCACAATGCTCCATGCCCTTGTCATCACAATGCTCGAAGACTCCAGTAATCACAATGTTCCATTCCCTTTTTCATCAGAATGCTCCATTAGATTTGTCATCACAAGTCTCCATGGTCATCTCCTCACAATGCTCCAAGACCTTGTCATTACCATGCTCCATTCCCTTGTCATCACAATGCTCCATGACCCCTGTCATCACAATACTCCATGAACATTTTCAGCCCAATTCTCTATGACCTTCTCATCACAATGCTCCATGACCAATATCATCACAATGCTCCATGACCACTGTCATCACAACACTCCATGACACCTGACAACACAATGATCCGGGACTCTTGTCATCACAATGCTCCAAGACCCCTGTAATCACAATGCTCCATGACCCCTGCCATCACAATACTCCATGAACATTTTCAGCCCAATGCTCCATGACCCTTGTCATCACAATGATCCATGCCCATGTTATCCCAATGTTCCATGACCCATGTATTCACAATGCTCCATGACGCTTGTCATCACAGTGCTCCATGACACCTGTCATCACAATGCTCCATGCCTTTGTCAGCAAAATGCTACATGACCTTGTCATTACAATGCTCTATGCACTTGTCATCACAATACTCCATTTCCATTGTCATCACAATCCTCCATGAACTTTGGGATCACATTGCTTCATGCCGTTGTCATCACAATGCTCCATGCTCCTTGAAATCAGAATGATCCATGACCTCTGTCATCACAATGCTCCAAACCCTTGTGATCACAATGTTCCATAACACTTGTCCTCACAACGCTCCATGATGCCTGTCATCACAATAATCCATGCCCTTTTCATCACAATGCTCCATGACCTTTGTCATCACAATTCTCAATACACTTGTCATCACAATGCTCCCTGACACTTGTCGTCAGAATGCTCCTTGGACCCTGTCACGAAAAGGCTCCATGCCTTTTTCATCACAAAGCCCCATGCCCTTTTCATCCCAATGCTCCATGCCATTGTCATCAAAATACTCCACAAGCTTGTCATCAGAATGCTCCATGACCCTTGTCATCACAATTCTCCATGCACTTGTCAGCACAATGCTCCCTGACACTTGTCATCACAATGCTCCAAGCCATTGTCATCACAATGCTCCATTACCTTTGTGATCAGAATCCTCAATGGAAGTTTGCATCACAATGCTCCATGCCATTGTCATCACAATGGGCCATTACATATGTCATCACAATGCTCCCTGACACCTCTCTTTACAATACTGCATTACCTGGTCATCACAATGCTCCCTGCCGTTCTCATCACAATGCACCACACCCTTGTCATCAAAATGCTCCATGACCTTTGTCATCACAAAGCTCCATGACCCTTGGCATCACAATGCTCCATGTCATTATCATCACAATGCTCCATGAACCCTCTCATCACATTGCTCCATGCCCTTGTCATCACAAAGCTCCATGACACTTGTCATCACAATGCTCGATGCCCTTCTCATCACAATGCTCCATGCCCTTGTCATTACAATCCTCCATGACCCATGTATCACAGTGTACCGTGCCCTTGTCATCACAATGCGCCACGCCCACTCTCATCACAATAATCCATGAAATATTTCAGACCAATGCTCAATGCACTTCTCATCACAATGATCCATTACCTCTGTCATAACAAGCTCCATGACCCCTGCCATCACAATGTTCCACGGCCTTGTCATCACAAGGCTCCAGGACCCTTGTCAGCACAATGCTCGAAGACCCATGTAATCACAATGCTCCATGCCCTTGTCATCACAAAGCTCCATGACGCATGTCATCACAATGTTCCATGGCCTTCGCCTCACAATGCTCCATGCCCTTGTCATCACAATGCTTCAAGACCCCCGTAATCACAATGCTCCATGCCCCTTTCCATCAGAATGCTCCATTAGACTTGTCATCCCAAGTCTCCATTGTCATCTCATCACAATGCTCCAAGACCTTGTCATCAACATGCTCCATTCCCTTGTCATCACAATGCTCCATGACCCCTGTCATCACAATACTCCATGCACATTATCAGCCCAATGCTCCATGACCCTTGTCATCACAAAGCTCCATGCACTTGTCAGCACAATGCTCCCTGATCCTTGTCATCACAATGCTCCAAACCATTGTCACCACAATGCTCCATTACCTTTGTCATCAGAATCCTCCATGACACTTGGCATCACAATGCTCCATGCCATTGTCATCACAATGGGCCATTACATATGTCATCACAATGCTCCCTGACACCTCCCTTTACAATACTGCATTACCTGGTCATCACAATGCTCCCTGCCATTCTCATCACAATGCACCACACACTTGTCATCAAAATGCTCCATGACCTTTGTCATCACAAAGCTCCATGACCCTTGGCATCACAATGCTCCATGTCATTGTCATCACAATGCTCCATGAACCCTCTCATCACATTGCTCCATGCCCTTGTCATCACAAAGCTCCATGGCACTTGTCATCACAATGCTCGATGCCCTTCTCATCACAATGCTCCATGTCCTTGTCATTACAATCCTCCATGACCCATGTATCACAGTGTACCGTGCCCTTGTCATCACAATGCGCCACGCCCACTCTCATCACAATAATCCATGAAATATTTCAGACCAATGCTCAATGCCCTTCTCATCACAATGCTCCGTTACCTCTGTTGTAACAATGCTCCATGACACCTGCCATCATAATATTCCACGGCCTTGTCATCACAAGGCTCCATGACCCTTGTCATCACAATGCTCCAAGATCCATGTAATCACAATGCTCCATGCCCTTGTCATCACAAAGCTCCATGACGCATGTCATCAGAATGTTCCATGGTCTTCTCCTCACAATGCTCCATGCCCTTGTCATCACAATGCTCGAAGACTCCAGTAATCACAATGTTCCATTCCCTTTTTCATCAGAATGCTCCATTAGATTTGTCATCACAAGTCTCCATGGTCATCTCCTCACAATGCTCCAAGACCTTGTCATCACCATGCTCCATTCCCTTGTCATCACAATGCTCCATGACCCCTGTCATCACAATACTCCATGAACATTTTCAGCCCAATTCTCTATGACCTTCTCATCACAATGCTCCATGACCAATATCATCACAATGCTCCATGACCACTGTCATCACAACACTCCATGACACCTGACAACACAATGATCCGGGACTCTTGTCATCACAATGCTCCAAGACCCCTGTAATCACAATGCTCCATGACCCCTGTCATCACAATACTCCATGAACATTTTCAGCCCAATGCTCCATGACACTTGTCATCACAATGATCCATGCCCATGTTATCCCAATGTTCCATGACCCATGTATTCACAATGCTCCATGACGCTTGTCATCACAGTGCTCCATGACACCTGTCATCTCAATGCTCCATGCCTTTGTCAGCAAAATGCTACATGACCTTGTCATTACAATGCTCTATGCACTTGTCATCACAGTACTCCATTTCCATTGTCATCAAAATCCTCCATGAACTTTGGGATCACATTGCTTCATGCCCTTGTCATCACAATGCTCCATGCTCCTTGAAATCAAAATGATCCATGACCTCTGTCATCACAATGCTCCAAACCCTTGTGATCACAATGTTCCATAACACTTGTCCTCACAACGCTCCATGATGCAAGTCATCACAATAATCCATGCCCTTTTCATCACAATGCTCCATGACCTTTGTCATCACAATTCTCAATACACTTGTCATCACAATGCTCCCTGACACTTGTCGTCAGAATGCTCCTTGAACCCTGTCACGAAAAGGCTCCATGCCTTTTTCATCACAAAGCCCCATGCCCTTTTCATCCCAATGCTCCATGCCATTGTCATCAAAATACTCCACAAGCTTGTCATCAGAATGCTCCATGACCCTTGTCATCACAATTCTCCATGCACTTGTCAGCACAATGCTCCCTGACACTTGTCATCACAATGCTCCAAGCCATTGTCATCACAATGCTCCATTACCTTTGTGATCAGAATCCTCAATGGAAGTTTGCATCACAATGCTCCATGCCATTGTCATCACAATGGGCCATTACATATGTCATCACAATGCTCCCTGACACCTCTCTTTACAATACTGCATTACCTGGTCATCACAATGCTCCCTGCCGTTCTCATCACAATGCACCACACCCTTGTCATCAAAATGCTCCATGACCTTTGTCATCACAAAGCTCCATGACCCTTGGCATCACAATGCTCCATGTCATGGTCATCACAATGCTCCATGAACCCTCTCATCACATTGCTCCATGCCCTTGTCATCACAAAGCTCCATGGCACTTGTCATCACAATTCTCGATGCCCTTCTCATCACAATGCTCCATGCCCTTGTCATTACAATCCTCCATGACCCATGTATCACAGTGTACCGTGCCCTTGTCATCACAATGCGCCATGCCCACTCTCATCACAATAATCCATGAAATATTTCAGACCAATGCTCAATGCACTTCTCATCACAATGCTCCATTACCTCTGTCATAACAAGCTCCATGACCCCTGCCATCACAATGTTCCACGGCCTTGTCATCACAAGGCTCCAGGACCCTTGTCAGCACAATGCTCCAAGACCCATGTAATCACAATGCTCCATGCCCTTGTCATCACAAAGCTCCATGACGCATGTCATCACAATGTTCCATGGCCTTCGCCTCACAATGCTCCATGCCCTTGTCATCACAATGCTTCAAGACCCCCGTAATCACAATGCTCCATGCCCCTTTTCATAAGAATGCTCCATTAGACTTGTCATCACAAGTCTCCATGTTCATCTCATCACAATGCTCCAAGACCTTGTCATCAACATGCTCCATTCCCTTGTCATCACAATGCTCCATGACCCCTGTCATCACAATACTCCATGCACATTTTTAGCCCAATGCTCCATGACCCTTGTCATCACAATGATCCATGCCCTTGTCATCACAATGCTCCATGCACTTGTCAGCACAATGCTCCCTGATCCTTGTCATCACAATGCTCCAAACCATTGTCACCACAATGCTCCATTACCTTTGTCATCAGAATCCTCCATGACACTTGGCATCACAATGCTCCATGCCATTGTCATCACAATGCTCCATGACCCCTGTCATCACAATGCTCCGTGACTACAGTCATCACAATGCTTCATAACGTTTGTCATCACAACAATCCATGCCCACGTCATCACAAGGCTCTGTGACCTTTGTAACCACAATGCTCCATGAACTTTTCATCACAATGCTCCGTGACCCTTGTCATCACAATGCTCCATGCCTTTGTCAGAACAATGCTCCATGACCCTTGTCATCAAATTGTGCCATGCACTTTTCACCACAATGATCCACAACCTTGTCATCGCTATGCTCCATAAACATTGTAATCACAATGCTCCATGCAATTCTCATCCAAATACTCTCTCACATGAGATATCACAATGTTCCATCACTAGTCATCACAATCCTCCCTCACCCCTGTTATCACAATGTTCCATGACCCCTGTCATCACAATGCTACATCCCCTTATCAGCACAATGTTCCATGATCCCTGACATCACAATGTTCCATAACCCTTGTCATCAAAATGCTCCATGACCCTTTTCATCCCAAAGCTCCATGACCACTGGCATCACAATGTTCTATAACCCCTGGCATCAAAATGTTCCATTACACTTTTCATCAAATTGCTGCATGACCCTGTCCTCAAAATGCTCCCTGCCCTTCTCATCACAATGCACCACACACTTGTCATCAAAATGCTCCATGACCTTTGTCATCACAAAGCTCCATGACCCTTGGCATCACAATGCTCCATGTCATTGTCATCACAATGCTCCATGAACCCTCTCATCACATTGCTCCATGTCCTTGTCATCACAAAGCTCCATGACACTTGTCATCACAATGCTCGATGCCATTCTCATCACAATGCTCCATGACCTTGTCATTACAATCCTCCATGACCCATGTATCACAGTGTACCGTGCCCTTGTCATGACAAACCGCCATGCCCACTCTCATCACAGTAATCCATGAAACATTTCAGATCAATGCTCAATGCCCTTCTCATCACAATGCTCCGTTACCTCTGTCGTAACTATGCTCCATGACACCTGCCATCATAATATTCCACGGCCTTGTCATCACAAGGCTCCATGACCCTTGTCATCACAATGCTCCAAGATCCATGTAATCACAATGCTCCATGCCCTTGTCATCACAAAGCTCCATGACGCATGTCATCAGAATGTTCCATGGTCTTCTCCTCACAATGCTCCATGCCCTTGTCATCACAATGCTCGAAGACTCCAGTAATCACAATGTTCCATTCCCTTTTTCATCAGAATGCTCCATTAGATTTGTCATCACAAGTCTCCATGGTAATCTCCTCACAATGCTCCAAGACCTTGTCATCACCATGCTCCATTCCCTTGTCATCACAATGCTCCATGACCCCTGTCATCACAATACTCCATGAACAGTTTCAGCCCAATGCTCCATGACCCTTGTCATCACAATGATCCATGCCCATGTTATCCCAATGTTCCATGACCCATGTATTCACAATGCTCCATGACGCTTGTCATCACAGTGCTCCATGACACCTGTGATCACAATGCTCCATGCCTTTGTCAGCAAAATTCTACATGACCTTGTCATTACAATGCTCTATGCACTTGTCATCACAATACTCCATTTCCATTGTCATCACAATCCTCCATGAACTTTGGGATCACATTGCTTCATGCCCTTGTCATCACAATGCTCCATGCTCCTTGAAATCAAAATGATCCATGACCTCTCTCATCACAATGCTCCAAACCCTTGTGATCACAATGTTCCATAACACTTGTCCTCACAACGCTCCATGATGCCTGTCATCACAATAATCCATGCCCTTTTCATCACAATGCTCCATGACCTTTGTCATCACAATTCTCAATACACTTGTCATCACAATGCTCCCTGACACTTGTCGTCAGAATGCTCCTTGAACCCTGTCACGAAAAGGCTCCATGCCTTTTTCATCACAAAGCCCCATGCCCTTTTCATCCCAATGCTCCATGCCATTGTCATCAAAATACTCCACAAGCTTGTCATCAGAATGCTCCATGACCCTTGTCATCACAATTCTCCATGCACTTGTCAGCACAATGCTCCCTGACACTTGTCATCACAATGCTCCAAGCCATTGTCATCACAATGCTCCATTACCTTTGTGATCAGAATCCTCAATGGAAGTTTGCATCACAATGCTCCATGCCATTGTCATCACAATGGGCCATTACATATGTCATCACAATGCTCCCTGACACCTCTCTTTACAATACTGCATTACCTGGTCATCACAATGCTCCCTGCCGTTCTCATCACAATGCACCACACACTTGTCATCAAAATGCTCCATGAACTTTGTCATCACAAAGCTCCATGACCCTTGGCATCACAATGCTCCATGTCATTGTCATCACAATGCTCCATGAACCCTCTCATCACATTGCTCCATGCCCTTGTCATCACAAAGCTCCATGACACTTGTCATCACAATGCTCGATGCCCTTCTCATCACAATGCTCCATGCCCTTTTCATTACAATCCTCCATGACCCATGTATCACAGTGTACCGTGCCCTTGTCATCACAATGCGCCACGCCCACTCTCATCACAATAATCCATGAAATATTTCAGACCAATGCTCAATGCACTTCTCATCACAATGCTCCATTACCTCTGTCATAACAAGCTCCATGACACCTGCAATCACAATGGTGAACGGACTTGTCATCACAAGGCTCCAGCACACTTGTCAGCACAATGCTCCAAGACCCATGTAATCACAATGCTCCATGCCCTTGTCATCACAAAGCTCCGTGACGCATGTCATCAGAATGTTCCATGGCCTTCGCCTCACAATGCTCCATGCCCTTGTCATCACAATGCTTCAAGACCCCCGTAATCACAATGCTCCATGCCCCTTTTCATAAGAATGCTCCATTAGACTTGTCATCACAAGTCTCCATGGTCATCTCATCACAATGCTCCAAGACCTTGTCATCAACATGCTCCATTCCCTTGTCATCACAATGCTCCATGACCCCTGTCATCACAATACTCCATGCACATTTTCAGCCCAATGCTCCATGACCCTTTTCATCACAATGATCCATGCCCTTGTCATCACAATGCTCCATGCACTTGTCAGCACAATGCTCCCTGATCCTTGTCATCACAATGCTCCAAACCATTGTCACCACAATGCTCCATTACCTTTGTCATCAGAATCCTCCATGACACTTGGCATCACAATGCTCCATGCCATTGTCATCACAATGCTCCATGACCCCTGTCATCACAATGCTCCGTGACTACAGTCATCACAATGCTTCATAACGTTTGTCATCACAACAATCCATGCCCGCGTCATCACAAGGCTCTGTGACCTTTGTAACCACAATGCTCCATGAACTTTTCATCACAATGCTCCGTGACCCTTGTCATCACAATGCTCCATGCCTTTGTCAGAACAATGCTCCATGACCCTTGTCATCAAATTGTGCCATGCGCTTTTCACCACAATGATCCACAACCTTGTCATCGCTATGCTCCATAAACCTTGTAATCACAATGCTCCATGCACTTCTCATCCAAATACTCTCTCACATGAGATATCACAATGTTCCATCACTAGTCATCACAATCCTCCCTCACCCCTGTTATCACAATGTTCCATGACCCCTGTCATCACAATGCTACATCCCCTTATCAGCACAATGTTCCATGACCCCTGACATCACAATGTTCCATAACCCTTGTCATCAAAATGCTCCATGACCCTTTTCATCCCAAAGCTCCATGACCCCTGGCATCACAATGTTCTATAACCCCTGGCATCAAAATGTTCCATTACACTTTTCATCAAATTGCTGCATGACCCTGTCATCAAAATGCTCCCTGCCCTTCTCATCACAATGCACAACACACTTGTCATCAAAATGCTCCATGACCTTTGTCATCACAAAGCTCCATGACCCTTGGCATCACAATGCTCCATGTCATTGTCATCACAATGCTTCATGAACCCTCTCATCACATTGCTCCATGTCCTTGTCATCACAAAGCTCCATGACACTTGTCATCACAATGCTCGATGCCATTCTCATCACAATGCTCCATGACCTTGTCATTACAATCCTCCATGACCCATGTATCACAGTGTATCGTGCCCTTGTCATGACAAACCGCCATGCCCACTCTCATCACAGTAATCCATGAAACATTTCAGATCAATGCTCAATGCCCTTCTCATCACAATGCTCCATTACCTCTGTCGTAACAATGCTCCATGACACCTGCCATCATAATATTCCACGGCCTTGTCATCACAAGGCTCCATGACCCTTGTCATCACAATGCTCCAAGATCCATGTAATCACAATGCTCCATGCCCTTGTCATCACAAAGCTCCATGACGCATGTCATCAGAATGTTCCATGGTCTTCTCCTCACAATGCTCCATGCCCTTGTCATCACAATGCTCGAAGACTCCAGTAATCACAATGTTCCATTCCCTTTTTCATCAGAATGCTCCATTAGATTTGTCATCACAAGTCTCCATGGTCATCTCCTCACAATGCTCCAAGACCTTGTCATCACCATGCTCCATTCCCTTGTCATCACAATGCTCCATGACCCCTGTCATCACAATACTCCATGAACATTTTCAGCCCAATTCTCTATGACCTTCTCATCACAATGCTCCATGACCAATATCATCACAATGCTCCATGACCACTGTCATCACAACACTCCATGACACCTGACAACACAATGATCCGGGACTCTTGTCATCACAATGCTCCAAGACCCCTGTAATCGCAATGCTCCATGTCATCTGTCATCACAATACTCCATGAACATTTTCAGCCCAATGCTCCATGACCCTTGTCATCACAATGATCCATGCCCATGTTATCCCAATGTTCCATGACCCATGTATTCACAATGCTCCATGACGCTTGTCATCACAGTGCTCCATGACACCTGTCATCACAATGCTCCATGCCTTTGTCAGCAAAATGCTACATGACCTTGTCATTACAATGCTCTATGCACTTGTCATCACAATACTCCATTTCCATTGTCATCACAATCCTCCATGAACTTTGGGATCACATTGCTTCATGCCCTTGTCATCACAATGCTCCATGCTCCTTGAAATCAAAATGATCCATGACCTCTGTCATCACAATGCTCCAAACCCTTGTGATCACAATGTTCCATAACACTTGTCCTCACAACGCTCCATGATGCCTGTCATCACAATAATCCATGCCCTTTTCATCACAATGCTCCATGACCTTTGTCATCACAATTCTCAATACACTTGTCATCACAATGCTCCCTGACACTTGTCGTCAGAATGCTCCTTGAACCCTGTCACGAAAAGGCTCCATGCCTTTTTCATCACAAAGCCCCATGCCCTTTTCATCCCAATGCTCCATGCCATTGTCATCAAAATACTCCACAAGCTTGTCATCAGAATGCTCCATGACCCTTGTCATCACAATTCTCCATGCACTTGTCAGCACAATGCTCCCTGACACTTGTCATCACAATGCTCCAAGCCATTGTCATCACAATGCTCCATTACCTTTGTGATCAGAATCCTCAATGGAAGTTTGCATCACAATGCTCCATGCCATTGTCATCACAATGGGCCATTACATATGTCATCACAATGCTCCCTGACACCTCCCTTTACAATACTGCATTACCTGGTCATCACAATGCTCCCTGCCATTCTCATCACAATGCACCACACACTTGTCATCAAAATGCTCCATGACCTTTGTCATCACAAAGCTCCATGACCCTTGGCATCACAATGCTCCATGTCATTGTCATCACAATGCTCCATGAACCCTCTCATCACATTGCTCCATGCCCTTGTCATCACAAAGCTCCATGGCACTTGTCATCACAATGCTCGATGCCCTTCTCATCACAATGCTCCATGCCCTTGTCATTACAATCCTCCATGACCCATGTATCACAGTGTACCGTGCCCTTGTCATCACAATGCGCCATGCCCACTCTCATCACAATAATCTATGAAATATTTCAGACCAATGCTCAATGCACTTCTCATCACAATGCTCCATTACCTCTGTCATAACAAGCTCCATGACCCCTGCCATCACAATGTTCCACGGCCTTGTCATCACAAGGCTCCAGGACCCTTGTCAGCACAATGCTCCAAGACCCATGTAATCACAATGCTCCATGCCCTTGTCATCACAAAGCTCCATGACGCATGTCATCACAATGTTCCATGGCCTTCGCCTCACAATGCTCCATGCCCTTGTCATCACAATGCTTCAAGAACCCCGTAATCACAATGCTCCATGCCCCTTTTCATAAGAATGCTCCATTAGACTTGTCATCACAAGTCTCCATGGTCATCTCATCACAATGCTCCAAGACCTTGGCATCAACATGCTCCATTCCCTTGTCATCACAATGCTCCATGACCCCTGTCATCACAATACTCCATGCACATTTTTAGCCCAATGCTCCATGACCCTTGTCATCACAATGATCCATGCCCTTGTCATCACAATGCTCCATGCACTTGTCAGCACAATGCTCCCTGATCCTTGTCATCACAATTCTCCAAACCATTGTCACCACAATGCTCCATTACCTTTGTCATCAGAATCCTCCATGACACTTGGCATCACAATGCTCCATGCCATTGTCATCACAATGCTCCATGACCCCTGTCATCACAATGCTCCGTGACTACAGTCATCACAATGCTTCATAACGTTTGTCATCACAACAATCCATGCCCGCGTCATCACAAGGCTCTGTGACCTTTGTAACCACAATGCTCCATGAACTTTTCATCACAATGCTCCGTGACCCTTGTCATCACAATGCTCCATGCCTTTGTCAGAACAATGCTCCATGACCCTTGTCATCAAATTGTGCCATGCGCTTTTCACCACAATGATCCACAACCTTGTCATCGCTATGCTCCATAAACCTTGTAATCACAATGCTCCATGCACTTCTCATCCAAATACTCTCTCACATGAGATATCACAATGTTCCATCACTAGTCATCACAATCCTCCCTCACCCCTGTTATCACAATGTTCCATGACCCCTGTCATCACAATGCTACATCCCCTTATCAGCACAATGTTCCATGATCCCTGACATCACAATGTTCCATAACCCTTGTCATCAAAATGCTCCATGACCCTTTTCATCCCAAAGCTCCATGACCCCTGGCATCACAATGTTCTATAAGCCCTGGCATCAAAATGTTCCATTACACTTTTCATCAAATTGCTGCATGACCCTGTCCTCAAAATGCTCCCTGCCCTTCTCATCACAATGCACCACACACTTGTCATCAAAATGCTCCATGATCTTTGTCATCACAAAGCTCCATGACCCTTGGCATCACAATGCTCCATGTCATTGTCATCACAATGCTCCATGAACCCTCTCATCACATTGCTCCATGTCCTTGTCATCACAAAGCTCCATGACACTTGTCATCACAATGCTCGATGCCCTTCTCATCACAATGCTCCATGACCTTGTCATTACAATCCTCCATGACCCATGTATCACAGTGTACCGTGCCCTTGTCATGACAAACCGCCATGCCCACTCTCATCACAGTAATCCATGAAACATTTCAGATCAATGCTCAATGCCCTTCTCATCACAATGCTCCGTTACCTCTGTCGTAACAATGCTCCATGACACCTGCCATCATAATATTCCACGGCCTTGTCATCACAAGGCTCCATGACCCTTGTCATCACAATGCTCCAAGATCCATGTAATCACAATGCTCCATGCCCTTGTCATCACAAAGCTCCATGACGCATGTCATCAGAATGTTCCATGGTCTTCTCCTCACAATGCTCCATGCCCTTGTCATCACAATGCTCGAAGACTCCAGTAATCACAATGTTCCATTCCCTTTTTCATCAGAATGCTCCATTAGATTTGTCATCACAAGTCTCCATGGTCATCTCCTCACAATGCTCCAAGACCTTGTCATCACCATGCTCCATTCCCTTGTCATCTCAATGCTCCATGACCCCTGTCATCACAATACTCCATGAACATTTTCAGCCCAATTCTCTATGACCTTCTCATCACAATGCTCCATGACCAATATCATCACAATGCTCCATGACCACTGTCATCACAACACTCCATGACACCTGACAACACAATGATCCGGGACTCTTGTCATCACAATGCTCCAAGACCCCTGTAATCACAATGCTCCATGACCCCTGTCATCACAATACTCCATGAACATTTTCAGCCCAATGCTCCATGACCCTTGTCATCACAATGATCCATGCCCATGTTATCCCAATGTTCCATGACCCATGTATTCACAATGCTCCATGACGCTTGTCATCACAGTGCTCCATGACACCTGTCATCACAATGCTCCATGCCTTTGTCAGCAAAATGCTACATGACCTTGTCATTACAATGCTCTATGCACTTGTCATCACAATACTCCATTTCCATTGTCATCACAATCCTCCATGAACTTTGGGATCACATTGCTTCATGCCCTTGTCATCACAATGCTCCATGCTCCTTGAAATCAAAATGATCCATGACCTCTGTCATCACAATGCTCCAAACCCTTGTGATCACAATGTTCCATAACACTTGTCCTCACAACGCTCCATGATGCCTGTCATCACAATAATCCATGCCCTTTTCATCACAATGCTCCATGACCTTTGTCATCACAATTCTCAATACACTTGTCATCACAATGCTCCCTGACACTTGTCGTCAGAATGCTCCTTGAACCCTGTCACGAAAAGGCTCCATGCCTTTTTCATCACAAAGCCCCATGCCCTTTTCATCCCAATGCTCCATGCCATTGTCATCAAAATACTCCACAAGCTTGTCATCAGAATGCTCCATGACCCTTGTCATCACAATTCTCCATGCACTTGTCAGCACAATGCTCCCTGACACTTGTCATCACAATGCTCCAAGCCATTGTCATCACAATGCTCCATTACCTTTGTGATCAGAATCCTCAATGGAAGTTTGCATCACAATTCTCCATGCCATTGTCATCACAATGGGCCATTACATATGTCATCACAATGCTCCCTGACACCTCCCTTTACAATACTGCATTACCTGGTCATCACAATGCTCCCTGCCATTCTCATCACAATGCACCACACACTTGTCATCAAAATGCTCCATGACCTTTGTCATCACAAAGCTCCATGACCCTTGGCATCACAATGCTCCATGTCATTGTCATCACAATGCTCCATGAACCCTCTCATCACATTGCTCCATGCCCTTGTCATCACAAAGCTCCATGGCACTTGTCATCACAATGCTCGATGCCCTTCTCATCACAATGCTCCATGCCCTTGTCATTACAATCCTCCATGACCCATGTATCACAGTGTACCGTGCCCTTGTCATCACAATGCGCCATGCCCACTCTCATCACAATAATCCATGAAATATTTCAGACCAATGCTCAATGCACTTCTCATCACAATGCTCCATTACCTCTGTCATAACAAGCTCCATGACCCCTGCCATCACAATGTTCCACGGCCTTGTCATCACAAGGCTCCAGGACCCTTGTCAGCACAATGCTCCAAGACCCATGTAATCACAATGCTCCATGCCCTTGTCATCACAAAGCTCCATGACGCATGTCATCACAATGTTCCATGGCCTTTGCCTCACAATGCTCCATGCCCTTGTCATCACAATGCTTCAAGACCCCCGTAATCACAATGCTCCATGCCCCTTTTCATAAGAATGCTCCATTAGACTTGTCTTCACAAGTCTCCATGGTCATCTCATCACAATGCTCCAAGACCTTGGCATCAACATGCTCCATTCCCTTGTCATCACAATGCTCCATGACCCCTGTCATCACAATACTCCATGCACATTTTTAGCCCAATGCTCCATGACCCTTGTCATCACAATGATCCATGCCCTTGTCATCACAATGCTCCATGCACTTGTCAGCACAATGCTCCCTGATCCTTGTCATCACAATGCTCCAAACCATTGTCACCACAATGCTCCATTACCTTTGTCATCAGAATCCTCCATGACACTTGGCATCACAATGCTCCATGCCATTGTCATCACAATGCTCCATGAACCCTGTCATCACAATGCTCCGTGACTACAGTCATCACAATGCTTCATAACGTTTGTCATCACAACAATCCATGCCCGCGTCATCACAAGGCTCTGTGACCTTTGTAACCACAATGCTCCATGAACTTTTCATCACAATGCTCCGTGACCCTTGTCATCACAATGCTCCATGCCTTTCTCAGAACATTGCTCCATGACCCTTGTCATCAAATTGTGCCATGCGATTTTCACCACAATGATCCACAACCTTGTCATCGCTATGCTCCATAAACCTTGTAATCACAATGCTCCATGCACTTCTCATCCAAATACTCTCTCACATGAGATATCACAATGTTCCATCACTAGTCATCACAATCCTCCCTCACCCCTGTTATGACAATGTTCCATGACCCCTGTCATCACAATGCTACATCCCCTTATCAGCACAATGTTCCATGATCCCTGACATCACAATGTTCCATAACCCTTGTCATCAAAATGCTCCATGACCCTTTTCATCCCAAAGCTCCATGACCCCTGGCATCACAATGTTCTATAACCCCTGGCATCAAAATGTTCCATTACACTTTTCATCAAATTGCTGCATGACCCTGTCCTCAAAATGCTCCCTGCCCTTCTCATCACAATGCACCACACACTTGTCATCAAAATGCTCCATGATCTTTGTCATCACAAAGCTCCATGACCCTTGGCATCACAATGCTCCATGTCATTGTCATCACAATGCTCCATGAACCCTCTCATCACATTGCTCCATGTCCTTGTCATCACAAAGCTCCATGACACTTGTCATCACAATGCTCGATGCCATTCTCATCACAATGCTCCATGACCTTGTCATTACAATCCTCCATGACCCATGTATCACAGAGTACCGTGCCCTTGTCATGACAAACCGCCATGCCCACTCTCATCACAGTAATCCATGAAACATTTCAGATCAATGCTCAATGCCCTTCTCATCACAATGCTCCGTTACCTCTGTCGTAACAATGCTCCATGACACCTGCCATCATAATATTCCACGGCCTTGTCATCACAAGGCTCCATGACCCTTGTCATCACAATGCTCCAAGATCCATGTAATCACAATGCTCCATGCCCTTGTCATCACAAAGCTCCATGACGCATGTCATCAGAATGTTCCATGGTCTTCTCCTCACAATGCTCCATGCCCTTGTCATCACAATGCTCGAAGACTCCAGTAATCACAATGTTCCATTCCCTTTTTCATCAGAATGCTCCATTAGATTTGTCATCACAAGTCTCCATGGTCATCTCCTCACAATACTCCAAGACCTTGTCATCACCATGCTCCATTCCCTTGTCATCACAATGCTCCATGACCCCTGTCATCACAATACTCCATGAACATTTTCAGCCCAATTCTCTATGACCTTCTCATCACAATGCTCCATGACCAATATCATCACAATGCTCCATGACCACTGTCATCACAACACTCCATGACACCTGACAACACAATGATCCGGGACTCTTGTCATCACAATGCTCCAAGACCCCTGTAATCACAATGCTCCATGACCCCTGTCATCACAATACTCCATGAACATTTTCAGCCCAATGCTCCATGACCGTGGTCATCACAATGATCCATGCCCATGTTATCCCAATGTTCCATGACCCATGTATTCACAATGCTCCATGACGCTTGTCATCACAGTGCTCCATGACACCTGTCATCACAATGCTCCATGCCTTTGTCAGCAAAATGCTACATGACCTTGTCATTACAATGCTCTATGCACTTGTCATCACAATACTCCATTTCCATTGTCATCACAATCCTCCATGAACTTTGGGATCACATTGCTTCATGCCCTTGTCATCACAATGCTCCATGCTCCTTGAAATCAAAATGATCCATGACCTCTGTCATCACAATGCTCCAAACCCTTGTGATCACAATGTTCCATAACACTTGTCCTCACAACGCTCCATGATGCCTGTCATCACAATAATCCATGCCCTTTTCATCACAATGCTCCATGACCTTTGTCATCACAATTCTCAATACACTTGTCATCACAATGCTCCCTGACACTTGTCGTCAGAATGCTCCTTGAACCCTGTCACGAAAAGGCTCCATGCCTTTTTCATCACAAAGCCCCATGCCCTTTTCATCCCAATGCTCCATGCCATTGTCATCAAAATACTCCACAAGGTTGTCATCAGAATGCTCCATGACCCTTGTCATCACAATTCTCCATGCACTTGTCAGCACAATGCTCCCTGACACTTGTCATCACAATGCTCCAAGCCATTGTCATCACAATGCTCCATTACCTTTGTGATCAGAATCCTCAATGGAAGTTTGCATCACAATGCTCCATGCCATTGTCATCACAATGGGCCATTACATATGTCATCACAATGCTCCCTGACACCTCCCTTTACAATACTGCATTACCTGGTCATCACAATGCTCCCTGCCGTTCTCATCACAATGCACAACGCCCTTGCCATCAAAATGCTCCATGACCTTTGTCATCACAAAGCTCCATGACCCTTGGCATCACAATGCTCCATGTCATTGTCATCACAATGCTCCATGAACCCTCTCATCACATTGCTCCATGCCCTTGTCATCACAAAGCTCCATGGCACTTGTCATCACAATGCTCGATGCCCTTCTCATCACAATGCTCCATGCCCTTGTCATTACAATCCTCCATGACGCATGTATCACAGTGTACGGTGCCCTTGTCATCACAAT
Source organism: Mesoplodon densirostris (assembly GCF_025265405.1). Lineage (NCBI taxonomy): Eukaryota > Metazoa > Chordata > Mammalia > Artiodactyla > Ziphiidae > Mesoplodon > Mesoplodon densirostris. The sequence continues at coordinate 4,847,381 of NW_026778195.1, read as the reverse complement.
GCGCCATGCCCACTCTCATCACAATAATCCATGAAATATTTCAGACCAATGCTCAATGCACTTCTCATCACAATGCTCCATTACCTCTGTCATAACAAGCTCCATGACCCCTGCCATCACAATGTTCCACAGCCTTGTCATCACAAGGCTCCAGGACCCTTGTCAGCACAATGCTCCAAGACCCATGTAATCACAATGCTCCATGCCCTTGTCATCACAAAGCTCCATGACGCATGTCATCACAATGTTCCATGGGCTTCGCCTCACAATGCTCCATGCCCTTGTCATCACAATGCTTCAAGACCCCCGTAATCACAATGCTCCATGCCCCTTTTCATAAGAATGCTCCATTAGACTTGTCATCACAAGTCTCCATGGTCATCTCATCACAATGCTCCAAGACCTTGTCATCAACATGCTCCATTCCCTTGTCATTACAATGCTCCATGACCCCTGTCATCACAATACTCCATGGACATTTTTAGCCCAATGCTCCATGACCCTTGTCATCACAATGATCCATGCCCTTGTCATCACAATGCTCCATGCACTTGTCAGCACAATGCTCCCTGATCCTTGTCATCACAATGCTCCAAACCATTGTCACCACAATGCTCCATTACCTTTGTCATCAGAATCCTCCATGACACTTGGCATCACAATGCTCCATGCCATTGTCATCACAATACTCCATGACCCCTGTCATCACAATGCTCCGTGACTACAGTCATCACAATGCTTCATAACGTTTGTCATCACAACAATCCATGCCCGCGTCATCACAAGGCTCTGTGACCTTTGTAACCACAATGCTCCATGAACTTTTCATCACAATGCTCCGTGACCCTTGTCATCACAATGCTCCATGCCTTTGTCAGAACAATGCTCCATGACCCTTGTCATCAAATTGTGCCATGCGCTTTTCACCACAATGATCCACAACCTTGTCATCGCTATGCTCCATAAACCTTGTAATCACAATGCTCCATGCACTTCTCATCCAAATACTCTCTCACATGAGATATCACAATGTTCCATCACTAGTCATCACAATCCTCCCTCACCCCTGTTATCACAATGTTCCATGACCCCTGTCATCACAATGCTACATCCCCTTATCAGCACAATGTTCCATGATCCCTGACATCACAATGTTCCATAACACTTGTCATCAAAATGCTCTATGACCCTTTTCATCCCAAAGCTCCATGACCACTGGCATCACAATGTTCTATAACCCCTGGCATCAAAATGTTCCATTACACTTTTCATCAAATTGCTGCATGACCCTGTCCTCAAAATGCTCCCTGCCCTTCTCATCACAATGCACCACACACTTGTCATCAAAATGCTCCATGACCTTCGTCATCACAAAGCTCCATGACCCTTGGCATCACAATGCTCCATGTCATTGTCATCACAATGCTCCATGAACCCTCTCATCACATTGCTCCATGTCCTTGTCATCACATAGCTCCATGACACTTGTCATCACAATGCTCGATGCCATTCTCATCACAATGCTCCATGACCTTGTCATTACAATCCTCCATGACCCATGTATCACAGTGTACCGTGCCCTTGTCATGACAAACCGCCATGCCCACTCTCATCACAGTAATCCATGAAACATTTCAGATCAATGCTCAATGCCCTTCTCATCACAATGCTCCGTTACCTCTGTCGTAACAATGCTCCATGACACCTGCCATCATAATATTCCACGGCCTTGTCATCACAAGGCTCCATGACCCTTGTCATCACAATGCTCCAAGATCCATGTAATCACAATGCTCCATGCACTTGTCATCACAAAGCTCCATGACGCATGTCATCAGAATGTTCCATGGTCTTCTCCTCACAATGCTCCATGCCCTTGTCATCACAATGCTCGAAGACTCCAGTAATCACAATGTTCCTTTCCCTTTTTCATCAGAATGCTCCATTAGATTTGTCATCACAAGTCTCCATGGTCATCTCCTCACAATGCTCCAAGACCTTGTCATCACCATGCTCCATTCCCTTGTCATCACAATGCTCCATGACCCCTGTCATCACAATACTCCATGAACATTTTCAGCCCAATTCTCTATGACCTTCTCATCACAATGCTCCATGACCAATATCATCACAATGCTCCATGACCACTGTCATCACAACACTCCATGACACCTGACAACACAATGATTCGGGACTCTTGTCATCACAATGCTCCAAGACCCCTGTAATCACAATGCTCCATGACCCCTGTCATCACAATACTCCATGAACATTTTCAGCCCAATGCTCCATGACACTTGTCATCACAATGATCCATGCCCATGTTATCCCAATGTTCCATGACCCATGTATTCACAATGCTCCATGACGCTTGTCATCACAGTGCTCCATGACACCTGTCATCTCAATGCTCCATGCCTTTGTCAGCAAAATGCTACATGACCTTGTCATTACAATGCTCTATGCACTTGTCATCACAATACTCCATTTCCATTGTCATCACAATCCTCCATGAACTTTGGGATCACATTGCTTCATGCCCTTGTCATCACAATGCTCCATGCTCCTTGAAATCAAAATGATCCATGACCTCTGTCATCACAATGCTCCAAACCCTTGTGATCACAATGTTCCATAACACTTGTCCTCACAACGCTCCATGATGCCTGTCATCACAATAATCCATGCCCTTTTCATCACAATGCTCCATGACCTTTGTCATCACAATTCTCAATACACTTGTCATCACAATGCTCCCTGACACTTGTCGTCAGAATGCTCCTTGAACCCTGTCACGAAAAGGCTCCATGCCTTTTTCATCACAAAGCCCCATGCCCTTTTCATCCCAATGCTCCATGCCATTGTCATCAAAATACTCCACAAGCTTGTCATCAGAATGCTCCATGACCCTTGTCATCACAATTCTCCATGCACTTGTCAGCACAATGCTCCCTGACACTTGTCATCACAATGCTCCAAGCCATTGTCATCACAATGCTCCATTACCTTTGTGATCAGAATCCTCAATGGAAGTTTGCATCACAATGCTCCATGCCATTGTCATCACAATGGGCCATTACATATGTCATCAGAATGCTCCCTGACACCTCTCTTTACAATACTGCATTACCTGGTCATCACAATGCTCCCTGCCGTTCTCATCACAATGCACCACACCCTTGTCATCAAAATGCTCCATGACCTTTGTCATCACAAAGCTCCATGACCCTTGGCATCACAATGCTCCATGTCATTGTCATCACAATGCTCCATGAACACTCTCATCACATTGCTCCATGCCCTTGTCATCACAAAGCTCCATGGCATTGTCATCACAATGCTCGATGCCCTTCTCATCACAATGCTCCATGCCCTTTTCATTACAATCCTCCATGACCCATGTATCACAGTGTACCGTGCCCTTGTCATCACAATGTGCCATGCCCACTCTCATCACAATAATCCATGAAATATTTCAGACCAATGCTCAATGCACTTCTCATCACAATGCTCCATTTCCTCTGTCATAACAAGCTCCATGACACCTGCCATCACAATGTTGAACGGCCTTGTCATCACAAGGCTCCAGCACCCTTGTCAGCACAATGCTCCAAGACCCATGTAATCACAATGCTCCATGCCCTTGTCATCACAAAACTCCATGACGCATGTCATCAGAATGTTCCATGGCCTTCGCCTCACAATGCTCCATGCCCTTGTCATCACAATGCTTCAAGACCCCCGTAATCACAATACTCCATGCACATTTTCAGCCCAATGCTCCATGACCCTTTTCATCACAATGATCCTTGCCCTTGTCATCACAATGCTCCATGCACTTGTCAGCACAATGCTCCCTGATCCTTGTCATCACAATGCTCCAAACCATTGTCACCACAATGCTCCATTACCTTTGTCATCAGAATCCTCCATGACACTTGGCATCACAATGCTCCATGCCATTGTCATCACAATGCTCCATGACCCCTGTCATCACAATGCTCCGTGACTACAGTCATCACAATGCTTCATAACGTTTGTCATCACAACAATCCATGCCCGCGTCATCACAAGGCTCTGTGACCTTTGTAACCACAATGCTCCATGAACTTTTCATCACAATGCTCCGTGACCCTTGTCATCACAATGCTCCATGCCTTTGTCAGAACAATGCTCCATGACCCTTGTCATCAAATTGTGCCATGCGCTTTTCACCACAATGATCCACAACCTTGTCATCGCTATGCTCCATAAACCTTGTAATCACAATGCTCCATGCACTTCTCATCCAAATACTCTCTCACATGAGATATCACAATGTTCCATCACTAGTCATCACAATCCTCCCTCACCCCTGTTATCACAATGTTCCATGACCCCTGTCATCACAATGCTACATCCCCTTATCAGCACAATGTTCCATGACCCCTGACATCACAATGTTCCATAACCCTTGTCATCAAAATGCTCCATGACCCTTTTCATCCCAAAGCTCCATGACCCCTGGCATCACAATGTTCTATAACCCCTGGCATCAAAATGTTCCATTACACTTTTCATCAAATTGCTGCATGACCCTGTCATCAAAATGCTCCCTGCCCTTCTCATCACAATGCACCACACACTTGCCATCAAAATGCTCCATGACCTTTGTCATCACAAAGCTCCATGACCCTTGGCATCACAATGCTCCATGTCATTGTCATCACAATGCTCCATGAACCCTCTCATCACATTGCTCCATGTCCTTGTCATCACAAAGCTCCATGACACTTGTCATCACAATGCTCGATGCCCTTCTCATCACAATGCTCCATGACCTTGTCATTACAATCCTCCATGACCCATGTATCACAGTGTACCGTGCCCTTGTCATGACAAACCGCCATGCCCACTCTCATCACAGTAATCCATGAAACATTTCAGATCAATGCTCAATGCCCTTCTCATCACAATGCTCCGTTACCTCTGTCGTAACAATGCTCCATGACACCTGCCATCATAATATTCCACGGCCTTGTCATCACAAGGCTCCATGACCCTTGTCATCACAATGCTCCAAGATCCATGTAATCACAATGCTCCATGCCCTTGTCATCACAAAGCTCCATGACGCATGTCATCAGAATATTCCATGGTCTTCTCCTCACAATGCTCCATGCCCTTGTCATCACAATGCTCGAAGACTCCAGTAATCACAATGTTCCATTCCCTTTTTCATCAGAATGCTCCATTAGATTTGTCATCACAAGTCTCCATGGTCATCTCCTCACAATGCTCCAAGACCTTGTCATCACCATGCTCCATTCCCTTGTCATCACAATGCTCCATGACTCCTGTCATCACAATACTCCATGAACATTTTCAGCCCAATTCTCTATGACCTTCTCATCACAATGCTCCATGACCAATATCATCACAATGCTCCATGACCACTGTCATCACAACACTCCATGACACCTGACAACACAATGATCCGGGACTCTTGTCATCACAATGCTCCAAGACCCCTGTAATCACAATGCTCCATGACCCTTGTCATCACAATGATCCATGCCCATGTTATCCAAATGTTCCATGACCCATGTATTCACAATGCTCCATGACGCATGTCATCACAGTGCTCCATGACACCTGTCATCACAATGCTCCATGCCTTTGTCAGCAAAATGCTACATGACCTTGTCATTACAATGCTCTATGCACTTGTCATCACAATACTCCATTTCCATTGTCATCACAATCCTCCATGAACTTTGGGATCACATTGCTTCATGCCCTTGTCATCACAATGCTCCATGCTCCTTGAAATCAAAATGATCCATGACCTCTGTCATCACAATGCTCCAAACCCTTGTGATCACAATGTTCCATAACACTTGTCCTCACAACGCTCCATGATGCCTGTCATCACAATAATCCATGCCCTTTTCATCACAATGCTCCATGACCTTTGTCATCACAATTCTCAATACACTTGTCATCACAATGCTCCCTGACACTTGTCGTCAGAATGCTCCTTGAACCCTGTCACGAAAAGGCTCCATGCCTTTTTCATCACAAAGCCCCATGCCCTTTTCATCCCAATGCTCCATGCCATTGTCATCAAAATACTCCACAAGCTTGTCATCAGAATGCTCCATGACCCTTGTCATCACAATTCTCCATGCACTTGTCAGCACAATGCTCCCTGACACTTGTCATCACAATGCTCCAAGCCATTGTCATCACAATGCTCCATTACCTTTGTGATCAGAATCCTCAATGGATGTTTGCATCACAATGCTCCATGCCATTGTCATCACAATGGGCCATTACATATGTCATCACAATGCTCCCTGACACCTCCCTTTACAATACTGCATTACCTGGTCATCACAATGCTCCCTGCCATTCTCATCACAATGCACCACACACTTGTCATCAAAATGCTCCATGACCTTTGTCATCACAAAGCTCCATGACCCTTGGCATCACAATGCTCCATGTCATTGTCATCACAATGCTCCATGAACCCTCTCATCACATTGCTCCATGCCCTTGTCATCACAAAGCTCCATGGCACTTGTCATCACAATGCTCGATGCCCTTCTCATCACAATGCTCCATGCCCTTGTCATTACAATCCTCCATGACCCATGTATCACAGTGTACCGTGCCCTTGTCATCACAATGCGCCATGCCCACTCTCATCACAATAATCCATGAAATATTTCAGACCAATGCTCAATGCACTTCTCATCACAATGCTCCATTACCTCTGTCATAACAAGCTCCATGACCCCTGCCATCACAATGTTCCACGGCCTTGTCATCACAAGGCTCCAGGACCCTTGTCAGCACAATGCTCCAAGACCCATGTAATCACAATGCTCCATGCCCTTGTCATCACAAAGCTCCATGACGCATGTCATCACAATGTTCCATGGCCTTCGCCTCACAATGCTCCATGCCCTTGTCATCACAATGCTTCAAGACCCCCGTAATCACAATGCTCCATGCCCCTTTTCATAAGAATGCTCCATTAGACTTGTCTTCACAAGTCTCCATGGTCATCTCATCACAATGCTCCAAGACCTTGGCATCAACATGCTCCATTCCCTTGTCATCACAATGCTCCATGACCCCTGTCATCACAATACTCCATGCACATTTTTAGCCCAATGATCAATGACCCTTGTCATCACAATGATCCATGCCCTTGTCATCACAATGCTCCATGCACTTGTCAGCACAATGCTCCCTGATCCTTGTCATCACAATGCTCCAAACCATTGTCACCACAATGCTCCATTACCTTTGTCATCAGAATCCTCCATGACACTTGGCATCACAATGCTCCATGCCATTGTCATCACAATGCTCCATGACCCCTGTCATCACAATGCTCCGTGACTACAGTCATCACAATGCTTCATAACGTTTGTCATCACAACAATCCATGCCCGCGTCATCACAAGGCTCTGTGACCTTTGTAACCACAATGCTCCATGAACTTTTCATCACAATGCTCCGTGACCCTTGTCATCACAATGCTCCATGCCTTTGTCAGAACAATGCTCCATGACCCTTGTCATCAAATTGTGCCATGCGCTTTTCACCACAATGATCCACAACCTTGTCATCGCTATGCTCCATAAACCTTGTAATCACAATGCTCCATGCACTTCTCATCCAAATACTCTCTCACATGAGATATCACAATGTTCCATCACTAGTCATCACAATCCTCCCTCACCCCTGTTATGACAATGTTCCATGACCCCTGTCATCACAATGCTACATCCCCTTATCAGCACAATGTTCCATGATCCCTGACATCACAATGTTCCATAACCCTTGTCATCAAAATGCTCCATGACCCTTTTCATCCCAAAGCTCCATGACCCCTGGCATCACAATGTTCTATAACCCCTGGCATCAAAATGTTCCATTACACTTTTCATCAAATTGCTGCATGACCCTGTCCTCAAAATGCTCCCTGCCCTTCTCATCACAATGCACCACACACTTGTCATCAAAATGCTCCATGATCTTTGTCATCACAAAGCTCCATGACCCTTGGCATCACAATGCTCCATGTCATTGTCATCACAATGCTCCATGAACCCTCTCATCACATTGCTCCATGTCCTTGTCATCACAAAGCTCCATGACACTGGTCATCACAATGCTCGATGCCATTCTCATCACAATGCTCCATGACCTTGTCATTACAATCCTCCATGACCCATGTATCACAGTGTACCGTGCCCTTGTCATGACAAACCGCCATGCCCACTCTCATCACAGTAATCCATGAAACATTTCAGATCAATGCTCAATGCCCTTCTCATCACAATGCTCCGTTACCTCTGTCGTAACAATGCTCCATGACACCTGCCATCATAATATTCCACGGCCTTGTCATCACAAGGCTCCATGACCCTTGTCATCACAATGCTCCAAGATCCATGTAATCACAATGCTCCATGCCCTTGTCATCACAAAGCTCCATGACGCATGTCATCAGAATTTTCCATGGTCTTCTCCTCACAATGCTCCATGCCCTTGTCATCACAATGCTCGAAGACTCCAGTAATCACAATGTTCCATTCCCTTTTTCATCAGAATGCTCCATTAGATTTGTCATCACAAGTCTCCATGGTCATCTCCTCACAATACTCCAAGACCTTGTCATCACCATGCTCCATTCCCTTGTCATCACAATGCTCCATGACCCCTGTCATCACAATACTCCATGAACATTTTCAGCCCAATTCTCTATGACCTTCTCATCACAATGCTCCATGACCAATATCATCACAATGCTCCATGACCACTGTCATCACAACACTCCATGACACCTGACAACACAATGATCCGGGACTCTTGTCATCACAATGCTCCAAGACCCCTGTAATCACAATGCTCCATGACCCCTGTCATCACAATACTCCATGAACATTTTCAGCCCAATGCTCCATGACCGTGGTCATCACAATGATCCATGCCCATGTTATCCCAATGTTCCATGACCCATGTATTCACAATGCTCCATGACGCTTGTCATCACAGTGCTCCAGGACACCTGTCATCACAATGCTCCATGCCTTTGTCAGCAAAATGCTACATGACCTTGTCATTACAATGCTCTATGCACTTGTCATCACAATACTCCATTTCCATTGTCATCACAATCCTCCATGAACTTTGGGATCACATTGCTTCATGCCCTTGTCATCACAATGCTCCATGCTCCTTGAAATCAAAATGATCCATGACCTCTGTCATCACAATGCTCCAAACCCTTGTGATCACAATGTTCCATAACACTTGTCCTCACAACGCTCCATGATGCCTGTCATCACAATAATCCATGCCCTTTTCATCACAATGCTCCATGACCTTTGTCATCACAATTCTCAATACACTTGTCATCACAATGCTCCCTGACACTTGTCGTCAGAATGCTCCTTGAACCCTGTCACGAAAAGGCTCCATGCCTTTTTCATCACAAAGCCCCATGCCCTTTTCATCCCAATGCTCCATGCCATTGTCATCAAAATACTCCACAAGCTTGTCATCAGAATGCTCCATGACCCTTGTCATCACAATTCTCCATGCACTTGTCAGCACAATGCTCACTGACACTTGTCATCACAATGCTCCAAGCCATTGTCATCACAATGCTCCATTACCTTTGTGATCAGAATCCTCAATGGAAGTTTGCATCACAATGCTCCATGCCATTGTCATCACAATGGGCCATTACATATGTCATCACAATGCTCCCTGACACCTCCCTTTACAATACTGCATTACCTGGTCATCACAATGCTCCCTGCCGTTCTCATCACAATGCACAACGCCCTTGCCATCAAAATGCTCCATGACCTTTGTCATCACAAAGCTCCATGACCCTTGGCATCACAATGCTCCATGTCATTGTCATCACAATGCTCCATGAACCCTCTCATCACATTGCTCCATGCCCTTGTCATCACAAAGCTCCATGGCACTTGTCATCACAATGCTCGATGCCCTTCTCATCACAATGCTCCATGCCCTTGTCATTACAATCCTCCATGACGCATGTATCACAGTGTACGGTGCCCTTGTCATCACAATGCGCCATGCCCACTCTCATCACAATAATCCATGAAATATTTCAGACCAATGCTCAATGCACTTCTCATCACAATGCTCCATTACCTCTGTCATAACAAGCTCCATGACCCCTGCCATCACAATGTTCCACGGCCTTGTCATCACAAGGCTCCAGGACCCTTGTCAGCACAATGCTCCAAGACCCATGTAATCACAATGCTCCATGCCCTTGTCATCACAAAGCTCCATGACGCATGTCATCACAATGTTCCATGGGCTTCGCCTCACAATGCTCCATGCCCTTGTCATCACAATGCTTCAAGACCCCCGTAATCACAATGCTCCATGCCCCTTTTCATAAGAATGCTCCATTAGACTTGTCATCACAAGTCTCCATGGTCATCTCATCACAATGCTCCAAGACCTTGTCATCAACATGTTCCATTCCCTTGTCATTACAATGCTCCATGACCCCTGTCATCACAATACTCCATGCACATTTTTAGCCCAATGCTCCATGACCCTTGTCATCACAATGATCCATGCCCTTGTCATCACAATGCTCCATGCACTTGTCAGCACAATGCTCCCTGATCCTTGTCATCACAATGCTCCAAACCATTGTCACCACAATGCTCCATTACCTTTGTCATCAGAATCCTCCATGACACTTGGCATCACAATGCTCCATGCCATTGTCATCACAATACTCCATGACCCCTGTCATCACAATGCTCCGTGACTACAGTCATCACAATGCTTCATAACGTTTGTCATCACAACAATCCATGCCCGCGTCATCACAAGGCTCTGTGACCTTTGTAACCACAATGCTCCATGAACTTTTCATCACAATGCTCCGTGACCCTTGTCATCACAATGCTCCATGCCTTTGTCAGAACAATGCTCCATGACCCTTGTCATCAAATTGTGCCATGCGCTTTTCACCACAATGATCCACAACCTTGTCATCGCTATGCTCCATAAACCTTGTAATCACAATGCTCCATGCACTTCTCATCCAAATACTCTCTCACATGAGATATCACAATGTTCCATCACTAGTCATCACAATCCTCCCTCACCCCTGTTATCACAATGTTCCATGACCCCTGTCATCACAATGCTACATCCCCTTATCAGCACAATGTTCCATGATCCCTGACATCACAATGTTCCATAACACTTGTCATCAAAATGCTCTATGACCCTTTTCATCCCAAAGCTCCATGACCCCTGGCATCACAATGTTCTATAACCCCTGGCATCAAAATGTTCCATTACACTTTTCATCAAATTGCTGCATGACCCTGTCCTCAAAATGCTCCCTGCCCTTCTCATCACAATGCACCACACACTTGTCATCAAAATGCTCCATGACCTTCGTCATCACAAAGCTCCATGACCCTTGGCATCACAATGCTCCATGTCATTGTCATCACAATGCTCCATGAACCCTCTCATCACATTGCTCCATGTCCTTGTCATCACATAGCTCCATGACACTTGTCATCACAATGCTCGATGCCATTCTCATCACAATGCTCCATGACCTTGTCATTACAATCCTCCATGACCCATGTATCACAGTGTACCGTGCCCTTGTCATGACAAACCGCCATGCCCACTCTCATCACAGTAATCCATGAAACATTTCAGATCAATGCTCAATGCCCTTCTCATCACAATGCTCTGTTACCTCTGTCGTAACAATGCTCCATGACACCTGCCATCATAATATTCCACGGCCTTGTCATCACAAGGCTCCATGACCCTTGTCATCACAATGCTCCAAGATCCATGTAATCACAATGCTCCATGCACTTGTCATCACAAAGCTCCATGACGCATGTCATCAGAATGTTCCATGGTCTTCTCCTCACAATGCTCCATGCCCTTGTCATCACAATGCTCGAAGACTCCAGTAATCACAATGTTCCTTTCCCTTTTTCATCAGAATGCTCCATTAGATTTGTCATCACAAGTCTCCATGGTCATCTCCTCACAATGCTCCAAGACCTTGTCATCACCATGCTCCATTCCCTTGTCATCACAATGCTCCATGACCCCTGTCATCACAATACTCCATGAACATTTTCAGCCCAATTCTCTATGACCTTCTCATCACAATGCTCCATGACCAATATCATCACAATGCTCCATGACCACTGTCATCACAACACTCCATGACACCTGACAACACAATGATTCGGGACTCTTGTCATCACAATGCTCCAAGACCCCTGTAATCACAATGCTCCATGACCCCTGTCATCACAATACTCCATGAACATTTTCAGCCCAATGCTCCATGACCCTTGTCATCACAATGATCCATGCCCATGTTATCCCAATGTTCCATGACCCATGTATTCACAATGCTCCATGACGCTTGTCATCACAGTGCTCCATGACACCTGTCATCTCAATGCTCCATGCCTTTGTCAGCAAAATGCTACATGACCTTGTCATTACAATGCTCTATGCACTTGTCATCACAATACTCCATTTCCATTGTCATCACAATCCTCCATGAACTTTGGGATCACATTGCTTCATGCCCTTGTCATCACAATGCTCCATGCTCCTTGAAATCAAAATGATCCATGACCTCTGTCATCACAATGCTCCAAACCCTTGTGATCACAATGTTCCATAACACTTGTCCTCACAACGCTCCATGATGCCTGTCATCACAATAATCCATGCCCTTTTCATCACAATGCTCCATGACCTTTGTCATCACAATTCTCAATACACTTGTCATCACAATGCTCCCTGACACTTGTCGTCAGAATGCTCCTTGAACCCTGTCACGAAAAGGCTCCATGCCTTTTTCATCACAAAGCCCCATGCCCTTTTCATCCCAATGCTCCATGCCATTGTCATCAAAATACTCCACAAGCTTGTCATCAGAATGCTCCATGACCCTTGTCATCACAATTCTCCATGCACTTGTCAGCACAATGCTCCCTGACACTTGTCATCACAATGCTCCAAGCCATTGTCATCACAATGCTCCATTACCTTTGTGATCAGAATCCTCAATGGAAGTTTGCATCACAATGCTCCATGCCATTGTCATCACAATGGGCCATTACATATGTCATCAGAATGCTCCCTGACACCTCTCTTTACAATACTGCATTACCTGGTCATCACAATGCTCCCTGCCGTTCTCATCACAATGCACCACACCCTTGTCATCAAAATGCTCCATGACCTTTGTCATCACAAAGCTCCATGACCCTTGGCATCACAATGCTCCATGTCATTGTCATCACAATGCTCCATGAACACTCTCATCACATTGCTCCATGCCCTTGTCATCACAAAGCTCCATGGCATTGTCATCACAATGCTCGATGCCCTTCTCATCACAATGCTCCATGCCCTTTTCATTACAATCCTCCATGACCCATGTATCACAGTGTACCGTGCCCTTGTCATCACAATGTGCCATGCCCACTCTCATCACAATAATCCATGAAATATTTCAGACCAATGCTCAATGCACTTCTCATCACAATGCTCCATTTCCTCTGTCATAACAAGCTCCATGACACCTGCCATCACAATGTTGAACGGCCTTGTCATCACAAGGCTCCAGCACCCTTGTCAGCACAATGCTCCAAGACCCATGTAATCACAATGCTCCATGCCCTTGTCATCACAAAGCTCCATGACGCATGTCATCAGAATGTTCCATGGCCTTCGCCTCACAATGCTCCATGCCCTTGTCATCACAATGCTTCAAGACCCCCGTAATCACAATACTCCATGCACATTTTCAGCCCAATGCTCCATGACCCTTTTCATCACAATGATCCTTGCCCTTGTCATCACAATGCTCCATGCACTTGTCAGCACAATGCTCCCTGATCCTTGTCATCACAATGCTCCAAACCATTGTCACCACAATGCTCCATTACCTTTGTCATCAGAATCCTCCATGACACTTTGCATCACAATGCTCCTTGCCATTGTCATCACAATGCTCCATGAACCCTGTCATCACAATGCTCCATGACTACAGTCATCACAATGCTTCATAACGTTTGTCATCAAAACAATCCATGCCCGCGTCCTCACAAGGCTCTGTGACCTTTGTAACCACAATGCTCCATGAACTTTTCATCACAATGCTCCGTGACCCTTGTCATCACAATGCTCCATGCCTTTGTCAGAACAATGCTCCATGACCCTTGTCATCAAATTGTGCCATGCGCTTTTCACCACAATGATCCACAACCTTGTCATCGCTATGCTCCATAAACCTTGTAATCACAATGCTCCATGCACTTCTCATCCAAATACTCTCTCACATGAGATATCACAATGTTCCATCACTAGTCATCACAATCCTCCCTCACCCCTGTTATCACAATGTTCCATGACCCCTGTCATCACAATGCTACATCCCCTTATCAGCACAATGTTCCATGACCCCTGACATCACAATGTTCCATAACCCTTGTCATCAAAATGCTCCATGACCCTTTTCATCCCAAAGCTCCATGACCCCTGGCATCACAATGTTCTATAACCCCTGGCATCAAAATGTTCCATTACACTTTTCATCAAATTGCTGCATGACCCTGTCATCAAAATGCTCCCTGCCCTTCTCATCACAATGCACCACACACTTGCCATCAAAATGCTCCATGACCTTTGTCATCACAAAGCTCCATGACCCTTGGCATCACAATGCTCCATGTCATTGTCATCACAATGCTCCATGAACCCTCTCATCACATTGCTCCATGTCCTTGTCATCACAAAGCTCCATGACACTTGTCATCACAATGCTCGATGCCCTTCTCATCACAATGCTCCATGACCTTGTCATTACAATCCTCCATGACCCATGTATCACAGTGTACCGTGCCCTTGTCATGACAAACCGCCATGCCCACTCTCATCACAGTAATCCATGAAACATTTCAGATCAATGCTCAATGCCCTTCTCATCACAATGCTCCGTTACCTCTGTCGTAACAATGCTCCATGACACCTGCCATCATAATATTCCACGGCCTTGTCATCACAAGGCTCCATGACCCTTGTCATCACAATGCTCCAAGATCCATGTAATCACAATGCTCCATGCCCTTGTCATCACAAAGCTCCATGACGCATGTCATCAGAATATTCCATGGTCTTCTCCTCACAATGCTCCATGCCCTTGTCATCACAATGCTCGAAGACTCCAGTAATCACAATGTTCCATTCCCTTTTTCATCAGAATGCTCCATTAGATTTGTCATCACAAGTCTCCATGGTCATCTCCTCACAATGCTCCAAGACCTTGTCATCACCATGCTCCATTCCCTTGTCATCACAATGCTCCATGACTCCTGTCATCACAATACTCCATGAACATTTTCAGCCCAATTCTCTATGACCTTCTCATCACAATGCTCCATGACCAATATCATCACAATGCTCCATGACCACTGTCATCACAACACTCCATGACACCTGACAACACAATGATCCGGGACTCTTGTCATCACAATGCTCCAAGACCCCTGTAATCACAATGCTCCATGACCCTTGTCATCACAATGATCCATGCCCATGTTATCCAAATGTTCCATGACCCATGTATTCACAATGCTCCATGACGCATGTCATCACAGTGCTCCATGACACCTGTCATCACAATGCTCCATGCCTTTGTCAGCAAAATGCTACATGACCTTGTCATTACAATGCTCTATGCACTTGTCATCACAATACTCCATTTCCATTGTCATCACAATCCTCCATGAACTTTGGGATCACATTGCTTCATGCCCTTGTCATCACAATGCTCCATGCTCCTTGAAATCAAAATGATCCATGACCTCTGTCATCACAATGCTCCAAACCCTTGTGATCACAATGTTCCATAACACTTGTCCTCACAACGCTCCATGATGCCTGTCATCACAATAATCCATGCCCTTTTCATCACAATGCTCCATGACCTTTGTCATCACAATTCTCAATACACTTGTCATCACAATGCTCCCTGACACTTGTCGTCAGAATGCTCCTTGAAACCTGTCACGAAAAGGCTCCATGCCTTTTTCATCACAAAGCACCATGCCCTTTTCATCCCAATGCTCCATGCCATTGTCATCAAAATACTCCACAAGCTTGTCATCAGAATGCTCCATGACCCTTGTCATCACAATTCTCCATGCACTTGTCAGCACAATGCTCCCTGACACTTGTCATCACAATGCTCCAAGCCATTGTCATCACAATGCTCCATTACCTTTGTGATCAGAATCCTCAATGGAAGTTTGCATCAGAATGCTCCATGCCATTGTCATCACAATGGGCCATTACATATGTCATCACAATGCTCCCTGACAACTCTCTTTACAATACTGCATTACCTGGTCATCACAATGCTCCCTGCCGTTCTCATCACAATGCACCAAACCCTTGTCATCAAAATGCTCCATGACCTTTGTCATCACAAAGCTCCATGACCCTTGGCATCACAATGCTCCATGTCATTGTCATCACAATGCTCCATGAACCCTCTCATCACATTGCTCCATGCCCTTGTCATCACAAAGCTCCATGGCATTGTCATCACAATGCTCGATGCCATTCTCATCACAATGCTCCATGCCCTTTTCATTACAATCCTCCATGACCCATGTTTCACAGTGTACCGTGCCCTTGTCATCACAATGCGCCATGCCCACTCTCATCACAATAATCCATGAAATATTTCAGACCAATGCTCAATGCACTTCTCATCACAATGCTCCATTACCTCTGTCATAACAAGCTCCATGACCCCTGCCATCACAATGTTCCACGGCCTTGTCATCACAAGGCTCCAGGACCCTTGTCAGCACAATGCTCCAAGACACATGTAATCACAATGCTCCATGCCCTTGTCATCACAAAGCTCCATGACACATGTCATCACAATGTTCCATGGCCTTCGCCTCACAATGCTCCATGCCCTTGTCATCACAATGCTTCAAGACCCCCGTAATCACAATGCTCCATGCCCCTTTTCATAAGAATGCTCCATTAGACTTGTCATCACAAGTCTCCATGGTCATCTCATCACAATGCTCCAAGACCTTGTCATCAACATGCTCCATTCCCTTGTCATCACAATGCTCCATGACCCCTGTCATCACAATACTCCATGCACATTTTTAGCCCAATGCTCCATGACCATTGTCATCACAATGATCCATGCCCTTGTCATCACAATGCTCCATGCACTTGTCAGCACAATGCTCCCTGATCCTTGTCATCACAATGCTCCAAACCATTGTCACCACAATGCTCCATTACCTTTGTCATCAGAATCCTCCATGACACTTGGCATCACAATGCTCCATGCCATTGTCATCACAATGCTCCATGACCCCTGTCATCACAATGCTCCGTGACTACAGTCATCACAATGCTTCATAACGTTTGTCATCACAACAATCCATGCCCGCGTCATCACAAGGCTCTGTGACCTTTGTAACCACAATGCTCCATGAACTTTTCATCACAATGCTCCGTGACCCTTGTCATCACAATGCTCCATGCCTTTGTCAGAACAATGCTCCATGACCCTTGTCATCAAATTGTGCCATGCGCTTTTCACCACAATGATCCACAACCTTGTCATCGCTATGCTCCATAAACCTTGTAATCACAATGCTCCATGCACTTCTCATCCAAATACTCTCTCACATGAGATATCACAATTTTCCATCACTAGTCATCACAATCCTCCCTCACCCCTGTTATCACAATGTTCCATGACCCCTGTCATCACAATGCTACATCCCCTTATCAGCACAATGTTCCATGACCCCTGACATCACAATATTCCATAACCCTTGTCATCAAAATGCTCCATGACCCTTTTCATCCCAAAGCTCCATGACCCCTGGCATCACAATGTTCTATAACCCCTGGCATCAAAATGTTCCATTACACTTTTCATCAAATTGCTGCATGACCCTGTCATCAAAATGCTCCCTGCCCTTCTCATCACAATTCACCACACACTTGTCATCAAAATGCTCCATGACCTTTGTCATCACAAAGCTCCATGACCCTTGGCATCACAATGCTCCATGTCATTGTCATCACAATGCTCCATGAACCCTCTCATCACATTGCTCCATGTCCTTGTCATCACAAAGCTCCATGACACTTGTCATCACAATGCTCGATGCCCTTCTCATCACAATGCTCCATGACCTTGTCATTACAATCCTCCATGACCCATGTATCACAGTGTACCGTGCCCTTGTCATGACAAACCGCCATGCCCACTCTCATCACAGTAATCCATGAAACATTTCAGATCAATGCTCAATGCCCTTCTCATCACAATGCTCCGTTACCTCTGTCGTAACAATTCTCCATGACACCTGCCATCATAATATTCCACGGCCTTGTCATCACAAGGCTCCATGACCCTTGTCATCACAATGCTCCAAGATCCATGTAATCACAATGCTCCATGCCCTTGTCATCACAAAGCTCCATGACGCATGTCATCAGAATGTTCCATGGTCTTCTCCTCACAATGCTCCATGCCCTTGTCATCACAATGCTCGAAGACTCCAGTAATCACAATGTTCCATTCCCTTTTTCATCAGAATGCTCCATTAGATTTGTCATCACAAGTCTCCATGGTCATCTCCTCACAATGCTCCAAGACCTTGTCATCACCATGCTCCATTCCCTTGTCATCACAATGCTCCATGACCCCTGTCATCACAATACTCCATGAACATTTTCAGCCCAATTCTCTATGACCTTCTCATCACAATGCTCCATGACCAATATCATCACAATGCTCCATGACCACTGTCATCACAACACTCCATGACACCTGACAACACAATGATCCGGGACTCTTGTCATCACAATGCTCCAAGACCCCTGTAATCACAATGCTCCATGACCCCTGTCATCACAATACTCCATGAACATTTTCAGCCCAATGCTCCATGACCCTTGTCATCACAATGATCCATGCCCATGTTATCCCAATGTTCCATGACCCATGTATTCACAATGCTCCATGACGCTTGTCATCACAGTGCTCCATGACACCTGTCATCACAATGCTCCATGCCTTTGTCAGCAAAATGCTACATGACCTTGTCATTACAATGCTCTATGCACTTGTCATCACAATACTCCATTTCCATTGTCATCACAATCCTCCATGAACTTTGGGATCACATTGCTTCATGCCCTTGTCATCACAATGCTCCATGCTCCTTGAAATCAAAATGATCCATGACCTCTGTCATCACAATGCTCCAAACCCTTGTGATCACAATGTTCCATAACACTTGTCCTCACAACGCTCCATGATGCCTGTCATCACAATAATCCATGCCCTTTTCATCACAATGCTCCATGACCTTTGTCATCACAATTCTCAATACACTTGTCATCACAATGCTCCCTGACACTTGTCGTCAGAATGCTCCTTGAACCCTGTCACGAAAAGGCTTCATGCCTTTTTCATCACAAAGCCCCATGCCCTTTTCATCCCAATGCTCCATGCCATTGTCATCAAAATACTCCACAAGCTTGTCATCAGAATGCTCCATGACCCTTGTCATCACAATTCTCCATGCACTTGTCAGCACAATGCTCACTGACACTTGTCATCACAATGCTCCAAGCCATTGTCATCACAATGCTCCATTACCTTTGTGATCAGAATCCTCAATGGAAGTTTGCATCACAATGCTCCATGCCATTGTCATCACAATGGGCCATTACATATGTCATCACAATGCTCCCTGACACCTCCCTTTACAATACTGCATTACCTGGTCATCACAATGCTCCCTGCCGTTCTCATCACAATGCACAACGCCCTTGCCATCAAAATGCTCCATGACCTTTGTCATCACAAAGCTCCATGACCCTTGGCATCACAATGCTCCATGTCATTGTCATCACAATGCTCCATGAACCCTCTCATCACATTGCTCCATGCCCTTGTCATCACAAAGCTCCATGGCACTTGTCATCACAATGCTCGATGCCCTTCTCATCACAATGCTCCATGCCCTTGTCATTACAATCCTCCATGACGCATGTATCACAGTGTACGGTGCCCTTGTCATCACAATGCGCCATGCCCACTCTCATCACAATAATCCATGAAATATTTCAGACCAATGCTCAATGCACTTCTCATCACAATGCTCCATTACCTCTGTCATAACAAGCTCCATGACCCCTGCCATCACAATGTTCCACGGCCTTGTCATCACAAGGCTCCAGGACCCTTGTCAGCACAATGCTCCAAGACCCATGTAATCACAATGCTCCATGCCCTTGTCATCACAAAGCTCCATGACGCATGTCATCACAATGTTCCATGGGCTTCGCCTCACAATGCTCCATGCCCTTGTCATCACAATGCTTCAAGACCCCCGTAATCAAAATGCTCCATGCCCCTTTTCATAAGAATGCTCCATTAGACTTGTCATCACAAGTCTCCATGGTCATCTCATCACAATGCTCCAAGACCTTGTCATCAACATGCTCCATTCCCTTGTCATTACAATGCTCCATGACCCCTGTCATCACAATACTCCATGCACATTTTTAGCCCAATGCTCCATGACCCTTGTCATCACAATGATCCATGCCCTTGTCATCACAATGCTCCATGCACTTGTCAGCACAATGCTCCCTGATCCTTGTCATCACAATGCTCCAAACCATTGTCACCACAATGCTCCATTACCTTTGTCATCAGAATCCTCCATGACACTTGGCATCACAATGCTCCATGCCATTGTCATCACAATACTCCATGACCCCTGTCATCACAATGCTCCGTGACTACAGTCATCACAATGCTTCATAACGTTTGTCATCACAACAATCCATGCCCGCGTCATCACAAGGCTCTGTGACCTTTGTAACCACAATGCTCCATGAACTTTTCATCACAATGCTCCGTGACCCTTGTCATCACAATGCTCCATGCCTTTGTCAGAACAATGCTCCATGACCCTTGTCATCAAATTGTGCCATGCGCTTTTCACCACAATGATCCACAACCTTGTCATCGCTATGCTCCATAAACCTTGTAATCACAATGCTCCATGCACTTCTCATCCAAATACTCTCTCACATGAGATATCACAATGTTCCATCACTAGTCATCACAATCCTCCCTCACCCCTGTTATCACAATGTTCCATGACCCCTGTCATCACAATGCTACATCCCCTTATCAGCACAATGTTCCATGATCCCTGACATCACAATGTTCCATAACACTTGTCATCAAAATGCTCTATGACCCTTTTCATCCCAAAGCTCCATGACCACTGGCATCACAATGTTCTATAACCCCTGGCATCAAAATGTTCCATTACACTTTTCATCAAATTGCTGCATGACCCTGTCCTCAAAATGCTCCCTGCCCTTCTCATCACAATGCACCACACACTTGTCATCAAAATGCTCCATGACCTTCGTCATCACAAAGCTCCATGACCCTTGGCATCACAATGCTCCATGTCATTGTCATCACAATGCTCCATGAACCCTCTCATCACATTGCTCCATGTCCTTGTCATCACATAGCTCCATGACACTTGTCATCACAATGCTCGATGCCATTCTCATCACAATGCTCCATGACCTTGTCATTACAATCCTCCATGACCCATGTATCACAGTGTACCGTGCCCTTGTCATGACAAACCGCCATGCCCACTCTCATCACAGTAATCCATGAAACATTTCAGATCAATGCTCAATGCCCTTCTCATCACAATGCTCCGTTACCTCTGTCGTAACAATGCTCCATGACACCTGCCATCATAATATTCCACGGCCTTGTCATCACAAGGCTCCATGACCCTTGTCATCACAATGCTCCAAGATCCATGTAATCACAATGCTCCATGCACTTGTCATCACAAAGCTCCATGACGCATGTCATCAGAATGTTCCATGGTCTTCTCCTCACAATGCTCCATGCCCTTGTCATCACAATGCTCGAAGACTCCAGTAATCACAATGTTCCTTTCCCTTTTTCATCAGAATGCTCCATTAGATTTGTCATCACAAGTCTCCATGGTCATCTCCTCACAATGCTCCAAGACCTTGTCATCACCATGCTCCATTCCCTTGTCATCACAATGCTCCATGACCCCTGTCATCACAATACTCCATGAACATTTTCAGCCCAATTCTCTATGACCTTCTCATCACAATGCTCCATGACCAATATCATCACAATGCTCCATGACCACTGTCATCACAACACTCCATGACACCTGACAACACAATGATTCGGGACTCTTGTCATCACAATGCTCCAAGACCCCTGTAATCACAATGCTCCATGACCCCTGTCATCACAATACTCCATGAACATTTTCAGCCCAATGCTCCATGACCCTTGTCATCACAATGATCCATGCCCATGTTATCCCAATGTTCCATGACCCATGTATTCACAATGCTCCATGACGCTTGTCATCACAGTGCTCCATGACACCTGTCATCTCAATGCTCCATGCCTTTGTCAGCAAAATGCTACATGACCTTGTCATTACAATGCTCTATGCACTTGTCATCACAATACTCCATTTCCATTGTCATCACAATCCTCCATGAACTTTGGGATCACATTGCTTCATGCCCTTGTCATCACAATGCTCCATGCTCCTTGAAATCAAAATGATCCATGACCTCTGTCATCACAATGCTCCAAACCCTTGTGATCACAATGTTCCATAACACTTGTCCTCACAACGCTCCATGATGCCTGTCATCACAATAATCCATGCCCTTTTCATCACAATGCTCCATGACCTTTGTCATCACAATTCTCAATACACTTGTCATCACAATGCTCCCTGACACTTGTCGTCAGAATGCTCCTTGAACCCTGTCACGAAAAGGCTCCATGCCTTTTTCATCACAAAGCCCCATGCCCTTTTCATCCCAATGCTCCATGCCATTGTCATCAAAATACTCCACAAGCTTGTCATCAGAATGCTCCATGACCCTTGTCATCACAATTCTCCATGCACTTGTCAGCACAATGCTCCCTGACACTTGTCATCACAATGCTCCAAGCCATTGTCATCACAATGCTCCATTACCTTTGTGATCAGAATCCTCAATGGAAGTTTGCATCACAATGCTCCATGCCATTGTCATCACAATGGGCCATTACATATGTCATCAGAATGCTCCCTGACACCTCTCTTTACAATACTGCATTACCTGGTCATCACAATGCTCCCTGCCGTTCTCATCACAATGCACCACACCCTTGTCATCAAAATGCTCCATGACCTTTGTCATCACAAAGCTCCATGACCCTTGGCATCACAATGCTCCATGTCATTGTCATCACAATGCTCCATGAACACTCTCATCACATTGCTCCATGCCCTTGTCATCACAAAGCTCCATGGCATTGTCATCACAATGCTCGATGCCCTTCTCATCACAATGCTCCATGCCCTTTTCATTACAATCCTCCATGACCCATGTATCACAGTGTACCGTGCCCTTGTCATCACAATGTGCCATGCCCACTCTCATCACAATAATCCATGAAATATTTCAGACCAATGCTCAATGCACTTCTCATCACAATGCTCCATTTCCTCTGTCATAACAAGCTCCATGACACCTGCCATCACAATGTTGAACGGCCTTGTCATCACAAGGCTCCAGCACCCTTGTCAGCACAATGCTCCAAGACCCATGTAATCACAATGCTCCATGCCCTTGTCATCACAAAGCTCCATGACGCATGTCATCAGAATGTTCCATGGCCTTCGCCTCACAATGCTCCATGCCCTTGTCATCACAATGCTTCAAGACCCCCGTAATCACAATACTCCATGCACATTTTCAGCCCAATGCTCCATGACCCTTTTCATCACAATGATCCTTGCCCTTGTCATCACAATGCTCCATGCACTTGTCAGCACAATGCTCCCTGATCCTTGTCATCACAATGCTCCAAACCATTGTCACCACAATGCTCCATTACCTTTGTCATCAGAATCCTCCATGACACTTGGCATCACAATGCTCCATGCCATTGTCATCACAATGCTCCATGAACCCTGTCATCACAATGCTCCATGACTACAGTCATCACAATGCTTCATAACGTTTGTCATCACAACAATCCATGCCCGCGTCCTCACAAGGCTCTGTGACCTTTGTAACCACAATGCTCCATGAACTTTTCATCACAATGCTCCGTGACCCTTGTCATCACAATGCTCCATGCCTTTGTCAGAACAATGCTCCATGACCCTTGTCATCAAATTGTGCCATGCGCTTTTCACCACAATGATCCACAACCTTGTCATCGCTATGCTCCATAAACCTTGTAATCACAATGCTCCATGCACTTCTCATACAAATACTCTCTCACATGAGATATCACAATGTTCCATCACTAGTCATCACAATCCTCCCTCACCCCTGTTATCACAATGTTCCATGACCCCTGTCATCACAATGCTACATCCCCTTATCAGCACAATGTTCCATGACCCCTGACATCACAATGTTCCATAACCCTTGTCATCAAAATGCTCCATGACCCTTTTCATCCCAAAGCTCCATGACCCCTGGCATCACAATGTTCTATAACCCCTGGCATCAAAATGTTCCATTACACTTTTCATCAAATTGCTGCATGACCCTGTCATCAAAATGCTCCCTGCCCTTCTCATCACAATGCACCACACACTTGCCATCAAAATGCTCCATGACCTTTGTCATCACAAAGCTCCATGACCCTTGGCATCACAATGCTCCATGTCATTGTCATCACAATGCTCCATGAACCCTCTCATCACATTGCTCCATGTCCTTGTCATCACAAAGCTCCATGACACTTGTCATCACAATGCTCGATGCCCTTCTCATCACAATGCTCCATGACCTTGTCATTACAATCCTCCATGACCCATGTATCACAGTGTACCGTGCCCTTGTCATGACAAACCGCCATGCCCACTCTCATCACAGTAATCCATGAAACATTTCAGATCAATGCTCAATGCCCTTCTCATCACAATGCTCCGTTACCTCTGTCGTAACAATGCTCCATGACACCTGCCATCATAATATTCCACGGCCTTGTCATCACAAGGCTCCATGACCCTTGTCATCACAATGCTCCAAGATCCATGTAATCACAATGCTCCATGCCCTTGTCATCACAAAGCTCCATGACGCATGTCATCAGAATGTTCCATGGTCTTCTCCTCACAATGCTCCATGCCCTTGTCATCACAATGCTCGAAGACTCCAGTAATCACAATGTTCCATTCCCTTTTTCATCAGAATGCTCCATTAGATTTGTCATCACAAGTCTCCATGGTCATCTCCTCACAATGCTCCAAGACCTTGTCATCACCATGCTCCATTCCCTTGTCATCACAATGCTCCATGACTCCTGTCATCACAATACTCCATGAACATTTTCAGCCCAATTCTCTATGACCTTCTCATCACAATGCTCCATGACCAATATCATCACAATGCTCCATGACCACTGTCATCACAACACTCCATGACACCTGACAACACAATGATCCGGGACTCTTGTCATCACAATGCTCCAAGACCCCTGTAATCACAATGCTCCATGACCCTTGTCATCACAATGATCCATGCCCATGTTATCCAAATGTTCCATGACCCATGTATTCACAATGCTCCATGACGCATGTCATCACAGTGCTCCATGACACCTGTCATCACAATGCTCCATGCCTTTGTCAGCAAAATGCTACATGACCTTGTCATTACAATGCTCTATGCACTTGTCATCACAATACTCCATTTCCATTGTCATCACAATCCTCCATGAACTTTGGGATCACATTGCTTCATGCCCTTGTCATCACAATGCTCCATGCTCCTTGAAATCAAAATGATCCATGACCTCTGTCATCACAATGCTCCAAACCCTTGTGATCACAATGTTCCATAACACTTGTCCTCACAACGCTCCATGATGCCTGTCATCACAATAATCCATGCCCTTTTCATCACAATGCTCCATGACCTTTGTCATCACAATTCTCAATACACTTGTCATCACAATGCTCCCTGACACTTGTCGTCAGAATGCTCCTTGAAACCTGTCACGAAAAGGCTCCATGCCTTTTTCATCACAAAGCACCATGCCCTTTTCATCCCAATGCTCCATGCCATTGTCATCAAAATACTCCACAAGCTTGTCATCAGAATGCTCCATGACACTTGTCATCACAATTCTCCATGCACTTGTCAGCACAATGCTCCCTGACACTTGTCATCACAATGCTCCAAGCCATTGTCATCACAATGCTCCATTACCTTTGTGATCAGAATCCTCAATGGAAGTTTGCATCAGAATGCTCCATGCCATTGTCATCACAATGGGCCATTACATATGTCATCACAATGCTCCCTGACAACTCTCTTTACAATACTGCATTACCTGGTCATCACAATGCTCTCTGCCGTTCTCATCACAATGCACCAAACCCTTGTCATCAAAATGCTCCATGACCTTTGTCATCACAAAGCTCCATGACCCTTGGCATCACAATGCTCCATGTCATTGTCATCACAATGCTCCATGAACCCTCTCATCACATTGCTCCATGCCCTTGTCATCACAAAGCTCCATGGCATTGTCATCACAATGCTCGATGCCATTCTCAGCACAATGCTCCATGCCCTTTTCATTACAATCCTCCATGACCCATGTTTCACAGTGTACCGTGCCCTTGTCATCACAATGCGCCATGCCCACTCTCATCACAATAATCCATGAAATATTTCAGACCAATGCTCAATGCACTTCTCATCACAATGCTCCATTACCTCTGTCATAACAAGCTCCATGACCCCTGCCATCACAATGTTCCACGGCCTTGTCATCACAAGGCTCCAGGACCCTTGTCAGCACAATGCTCCAAGACCCATGTAATCACAATGCTCCATGCCCTTGTCATCACAAAGCTCCATGACGCATGTCATCACAATGTTCCATGGCCTTCGCCTCACAATGCTCCATGCCCTTGTCATCACAATGCTTCAAGACCCCCGTAATCACAATGCTCCATGCCCCTTTTCATAAGAATGCTCCATTAGACTTGTCATCACAAGTCTCCATGGTCATCTCATCACAATGCTCCAAGACCTTGTCATCAACATGCTCCATTCCCTTGTCATCACAATGCTCCATGACCCCTGTCATCACAATACTCCATGCACATTTTTAGCCCAATGCTCCATGACCCTTGTCATCACAATGATCCATGCCCTTGTCATCACAATGCTCCATGCACTTGTCAGCACAATGCTCCCTGATCCTTTTCATCACAATGCTCCAAACCATTGTCACCACAATGCTCCATTACCTTTGTCATCAGAATCCTCCATGACACTTGGCATCACAATGCTCCATGCCATTGTCATCACAATGCTCCATGACCCCTGTCATCACAATGCTCCGTGACTACAGTCATCACAATGCTTCATAACGTTTGTCATCACAACAATCCATGCCCGCGTCATCACAAGGCTCTGTGACCTTTGTAACCACAATGCTCCATGAACTTTTCATCACAATGCTCCGTGACCCTTGTCATCACAATGCTCCATGCCTTTGTCAGAACAATGCTCCATGACCCTTGTCATCAAATTGTGCCATGCGCTTTTCACCACAATGATCCACAACCTTGTCATCGCTATGCTCCATAAACCTTGTAATCACAATGCTCCATGCACTTCTCATCCAAATACTCTCTCACATGAGATATCACAATGTTCCATCACTAGTCATCACAATCCTCCCTCACCCCTGTTATCACAATGTTCCATGACCCCTGTCATCACAATGCTACATCCCCTTATCAGCACAATGTTCCATGATCCCTGACATCACAATGTTCCATAACACTTGTCATCAAAATGCTCTATGACCCTTTTCATCCCAAAGCTCCATGACCACTGGCATCACAATGTTCTATAACCCCTGGCATCAAAATGTTCCATTACACTTTTCATCAAATTGCTGCATGACCCTGTCCTCAAAATGCTCCCTGCCCTTCTCATCACAATGCACCACACACTTGTCATCAAAATGCTCCATGACCTTCGTCATCACAAAGCTCCATGACCCTTGGCATCACAATGCTCCATGTCATTGTCATCACAATGCT
Source organism: Mesoplodon densirostris (assembly GCF_025265405.1). NCBI lineage: Eukaryota > Metazoa > Chordata > Mammalia > Artiodactyla > Ziphiidae > Mesoplodon > Mesoplodon densirostris. Next base: position 4,819,062 of record NW_026778195.1, on the reverse strand, counting down.
CCATGAACCCTCTCATCACATTGCTCCATGTCCTTGTCATCACATAGCTCCATGACACTTGTCATCACAATGCTCGATGCCATTCTCATCACAATGCTCCATGACCTTGTCATTACAATCCTCCATGACCCATGTATCACAGTGTACCGTGCCCTTGTCATGACAAACCGCCATGCCCACTCTCATCACAGTAATCCATGAAACATTTCAGATCAATGCTCAATGCCCTTCTCATCACAATGCTCCGTTACCTCTGTCGTAACAATGCTCCATGACACCTGCCATCATAATATTCCACGGCCTTGTCATCACAAGGCTCCATGACCCTTGTCATCACAATGCTCCAAGATCCATGTAATCACAATGCTCCATGCACTTGTCATCACAAAGCTCCATGACGCATGTCATCAGAATGTTCCATGGTCTTCTCCTCACAATGCTCCATGCCCTTGTCATCACAATGCTCGAAGACTCCAGTAATCACAATGTTCCTTTCCCTTTTTCATCAGAATGCTCCATTAGATTTGTCATCACAAGTCTCCATGGTCATCTCCTCACAATGCTCCAAGACCTTGTCATCACCATGCTCCATTCCCTTGTCATCACAATGCTCCATGACCCCTGTCATCACAATACTCCATGAACATTTTCAGCCCAATTCTCTATGACCTTCTCATCACAATGCTCCATGACCAATATCATCACAATGCTCCATGACCACTGTCATCACAACACTCCATGACACCTGACAACACAATGATTCGGGACTCTTGTCATCACAATGCTCCAAGACCCCTGTAATCACAATGCTCCATGACCCCTGTCATCACAATACTCCATGAACATTTTCAGCCCAATGCTCCATGACCCTTGTCATCACAATGATCCATGCCCATGTTATCCCAATGTTCCATGACCCATGTATTCACAATGCTCCATGACGCTTGTCATCACAGTGCTCCATGACACCTGTCATCTCAATGCTCCATGCCTTTGTCAGCAAAATGCTACATGACCTTGTCATTACAATGCTCTATGCACTTGTCATCACAATACTCCATTTCCATTGTCATCACAATCCTCCATGAACTTTGGGATCACATTGCTTCATGCCCTTGTCATCACAATGCTCCATGCTCCTTGAAATCAAAATGATCCATGACCTCTGTCATCACAATGCTCCAAACCCTTGTGATCACAATGTTCCATAACACTTGTCCTCACAACGCTCCATGATGCCTGTCATCACAATAATCCATGCCCTTTTCATCACAATGCTCCATGACCTTTGTCATCACAATTCTCAATACACTTGTCATCACAATGCTCCCTGACACTTGTCGTCAGAATGCTCCTTGAACCCTGTCACGAAAAGGCTCCATGCCTTTTTCATCACAAAGCCCCATGCCCTTTTCATCCCAATGCTCCATGCCATTGTCATCAAAATACTCCACAAGCTTGTCATCAGAATGCTCCATGACCCTTGTCATCACAATTCTCCATGCACTTGTCAGCACAATGCTCCCTGACACTTGTCATCACAATGCTCCAAGCCATTGTCATCACAATGCTCCATTACCTTTGTGATCAGAATCCTCAATGGAAGTTTGCATCACAATGCTCCATGCCATTGTCATCACAATGGGCCATTACATATGTCATCAGAATGCTCCCTGACACCTCTCTTTACAATACTGCATTACCTGGTCATCACAATGCTCCCTGCCGTTCTCATCACAATGCACCACACCCTTGTCATCAAAATGCTCCATGACCTTTGTCATCACAAAGCTCCATGACCCTTGGCATCACAATGCTCCATGTCATTGTCATCACAATGCTCCATGAACACTCTCATCACATTGCTCCATGCCCTTGTCATCACAAAGCTCCATGGCATTGTCATCACAATGCTCGATGCCCTTCTCATCACAATGCTCCATGCCCTTTTCATTACAATCCTCCATGACCCATGTATCACAGTGTACCGTGCCCTTGTCATCACAATGTGCCATGCCCACTCTCATCACAATAATCCATGAAATATTTCAGACCAATGCTCAATGCACTTCTCATCACAATGCTCCATTTCCTCTGTCATAACAAGCTCCATGACACCTGCCATCACAATGTTGAACGGCCTTGTCATCACAAGGCTCCAGCACCCTTGTCAGCACAATGCTCCAAGACCCATGTAATCACAATGCTCCATGCCCTTGTCATCACAAAGCTCCATGACGCATGTCATCAGAATGTTCCATGGCCTTCGCCTCACAATGCTCCATGCCCTTGTCATCACAATGCTTCAAGACCCCCGTAATCACAATACTCCATGCACATTTTCAGCCCAATGCTCCATGACCCTTTTCATCACAATGATCCTTGCCCTTGTCATCACAATGCTCCATGCACTTGTCAGCACAATGCTCCCTGATCCTTGTCATCACAATGCTCCAAACCATTGTCACCACAATGCTCCATTACCTTTGTCATCAGAATCCTCCATGACACTTGGCATCACAATGCTCCATGCCATTGTCATCACAATGCTCCATGAACCCTGTCATCACAATGCTCCATGACTACAGTCATCACAATGCTTCATAACGTTTGTCATCACAACAATCCATGCCCGCGTCCTCACAAGGCTCTGTGACCTTTGTAACCACAATGCTCCATGAACTTTTCATCACAATGCTCCGTGACCCTTGTCATCACAATGCTCCATGCCTTTGTCAGAACAATGCTCCATGACCCTTGTCATCAAATTGTGCCATGCGCTTTTCACCACAATGATCCACAACCTTGTCATCGCTATGCTCCATAAACCTTGTAATCACAATGCTCCATGCACTTCTCATACAAATACTCTCTCACATGAGATATCACAATGTTCCATCACTAGTCATCACAATCCTCCCTCACCCCTGTTATCACAATGTTCCATGACCCCTGTCATCACAATGCTACATCCCCTTATCAGCACAATGTTCCATGACCCCTGACATCACAATGTTCCATAACCCTTGTCATCAAAATGCTCCATGACCCTTTTCATCCCAAAGCTCCATGACCCCTGGCATCACAATGTTCTATAACCCCTGGCATCAAAATGTTCCATTACACTTTTCATCAAATTGCTGCATGACCCTGTCATCAAAATGCTCCCTGCCCTTCTCATCACAATGCACCACACACTTGCCATCAAAATGCTCCATGACCTTTGTCATCACAAAGCTCCATGACCCTTGGCATCACAATGCTCCATGTCATTGTCATCACAATGCTCCATGAACCCTCTCATCACATTGCTCCATGTCCTTGTCATCACAAAGCTCCATGACACTTGTCATCACAATGCTCGATGCCCTTCTCATCACAATGCTCCATGACCTTGTCATTACAATCCTCCATGACCCATGTATCACAGTGTACCGTGCCCTTGTCATGACAAACCGCCATGCCCACTCTCATCACAGTAATCCATGAAACATTTCAGATCAATGCTCAATGCCCTTCTCATCACAATGCTCCGTTACCTCTGTCGTAACAATGCTCCATGACACCTGCCATCATAATATTCCACGGCCTTGTCATCACAAGGCTCCATGACCCTTGTCATCACAATGCTCCAAGATCCATGTAATCACAATGCTCCATGCCCTTGTCATCACAAAGCTCCATGACGCATGTCATCAGAATGTTCCATGGTCTTCTCCTCACAATGCTCCATGCCCTTGTCATCACAATGCTCGAAGACTCCAGTAATCACAATGTTCCATTCCCTTTTTCATCAGAATGCTCCATTAGATTTGTCATCACAAGTCTCCATGGTCATCTCCTCACAATGCTCCAAGACCTTGTCATCACCATGCTCCATTCCCTTGTCATCACAATGCTCCATGACTCCTGTCATCACAATACTCCATGAACATTTTCAGCCCAATTCTCTATGACCTTCTCATCACAATGCTCCATGACCAATATCATCACAATGCTCCATGACCACTGTCATCACAACACTCCATGACACCTGACAACACAATGATCCGGGACTCTTGTCATCACAATGCTCCAAGACCCCTGTAATCACAATGCTCCATGACCCTTGTCATCACAATGATCCATGCCCATGTTATCCAAATGTTCCATGACCCATGTATTCACAATGCTCCATGACGCATGTCATCACAGTGCTCCATGACACCTGTCATCACAATGCTCCATGCCTTTGTCAGCAAAATGCTACATGACCTTGTCATTACAATGCTCTATGCACTTGTCATCACAATACTCCATTTCCATTGTCATCACAATCCTCCATGAACTTTGGGATCACATTGCTTCATGCCCTTGTCATCACAATGCTCCATGCTCCTTGAAATCAAAATGATCCATGACCTCTGTCATCACAATGCTCCAAACCCTTGTGATCACAATGTTCCATAACACTTGTCCTCACAACGCTCCATGATGCCTGTCATCACAATAATCCATGCCCTTTTCATCACAATGCTCCATGACCTTTGTCATAACAATTCTCAATACACTTGTCATCACAATGCTCCCTGACACTTGTCGTCAGAATGCTCCTTGAAACCTGTCACGAAAAGGCTCCATGCCTTTTTCATCACAAAGCACCATGCCCTTTTCATCCCAATGCTCCATGCCATTGTCATCAAAATACTCCACAAGCTTGTCATCAGAATGCTCCATGACCCTTGTCATCACAATTCTCCATGCACTTGTCAGCACAATGCTCCCTGACACTTGTCATCACAATGCTCCAAGCCATTGTCATCACAATGCTCCATTACCTTTGTGATCAGAATCCTCAATGGAAGTTTGCATCAGAATGCTCCATGCCATTGTCATCACAATGGGCCATTACATATGTCATCACAATGCTCCCTGACAACTCTCTTTACAATACTGCATTACCTGGTCATCACAATGCTCTCTGCCGTTCTCATCACAATGCACCAAACCCTTGTCATCAAAATGCTCCATGACCTTTGTCATCACAAAGCTCCATGACCCTTGGCATCACAATGCTCCATGTCATTGTCATCACAATGCTCCATGAACCCTCTCATCACATTGCTCCATGCCCTTGTCATCACAAAGCTCCATGGCATTGTCATCACAATGCTCGATGCCATTCTCAGCACAATGCTCCATGCCCTTTTCATTACAATCCTCCATGACCCATGTTTCACAGTGTACCGTGCCCTTGTCATCACAATGCGCCATGCCCACTCTCATCACAATAATCCATGAAATATTTCAGACCAATGCTCAATGCACTTCTCATCACAATGCTCCATTACCTCTGTCATAACAAGCTCCATGACCCCTGCCATCACAATGTTCCACGGCCTTGTCATCACAAGGCTCCAGGACCCTTGTCAGCACAATGCTCCAAGACCCATGTAATCACAATGCTCCATGCCCTTGTCATCACAAAGCTCCATGACGCATGTCATCACAATGTTCCATGGCCTTCGCCTCACAATGCTCCATGCCCTTGTCATCACAATGCTTCAAGACCCCCGTAATCACAATGCTCCATGCCCCTTTTCATAAGAATGCTCCATTAGACTTGTCATCACAAGTCTCCATGGTCATCTCATCACAATGCTCCAAGACCTTGTCATCAACATGCTCCATTCCCTTGTCATCACAATGCTCCATGACCCCTGTCATCACAATACTCCATGCACATTTTTAGCCCAATGCTCCATGACCCTTGTCATCACAATGATCCATGCCCTTGTCATCACAATGCTCCATGCACTTGTCAGCACAATGCTCCCTGATCCTTTTCATCACAATGCTCCAAACCATTGTCACCACAATGCTCCATTACCTTTGTCATCAGAATCCTCCATGACACTTGGCATCACAATGCTCCATGCCATTGTCATCACAATGCTCCATGACCCCTGTCATCACAATGCTCCGTGACTACAGTCATCACAATGCTTCATAACGTTTGTCATCACAACAATCCATGCCCGCGTCCTCACAAGGCTCTGTGACCTTTGTAACCACAATGCTCCATGAACTTTTCATCACAATGCTCCGTGACCCTTGTCATCACAATGCTCCATGCCTTTGTCAGAACAATGCTCCATGACCCTTGTCATCAAATTGTGCCATGCGCTTTTCACCACAATGATCCACAACCTTGTCATCGCTATGCTCCATAAACCTTGTAATCACAATGCTCCATGCACTTCTCATCCAAATACTCTCTCACATGAGATATCACAATTTTCCATCACTAGTCATCACAATCCTCCCTCACCCCTGTTATCACAATGTTCCATGACCCCTGTCATCACAATGCTACATCCCCTTATCAGCACAATGTTCCATGACCCCTGACATCACAATATTCCATAACCCTTGTCATCAAAATGCTCCATGACCCTTTTCATCCCAAAGCTCCATGACCCCTGGCATCACAATGTTCTATAACACCTGGCATCAAAATGTTCCATTACACTTTTCATCAAATTGCTGCATGACCCTGTCATCAAAATGTTCCCTGCCCTTCTCATCACAATTCACCACACACTTGTCATCAAAATGCTCCATGACCTTTGTCATCACAAAGCTCCATGACCCTTGGCATCACAATGCTCCATGTCATTGTCATCACAATGCTCCATGAACCCTCTCATCACATTGCTCCATGTCCTTGTCATCACAAAGCTCCATGACACTTGTCATCACAATGCTCGATGCCCTTCTCATCACAATGCTCCATGACCTTGTCATTACAATCCTCCATGACCCATGTATCACAGTGTACCGTGCCCTTGTCATGACAAACCGCCATGCCCACTCTCATCACAGTAATCCATGAAACATTTCAGATCAATGCTCAATGCCCTTCTCATCACAATGCTCCGTTACCTCTGTCGTAACAATGCTCCATGACACCTGCCATCATAATATTCCACGGCCTTGTCATCACAAGGCTCCATGACCCTTGTCATCACAATGCTCCAAGATCCATGTAATCACAATGCTCCATGCCCTTGTCATCACAAAGCTCCATGACGCATGTCATCAGAATGTTCCATGGTCTTCTCCTCACAATGCTCCATGCCCTTGTCATCACAATGCTCGAAGACTCCAGTAATCACAATGTTCCATTCCCTTTTTCATCAGAATGCTCCATTAGATTTGTCATCACAAGTCTCCATGGTCATCTCCTCACAATGCTCCAAGACCTTGTCATCACCATGCTCCATTCCCTTGTCATCACAATGCTCCATGACCCCTGTCATCACAATAATCCATGAACATTTTCAGCCCAATTCTCTATGACCTTCTCATCACAATGCTCCATGACCAATATCATCACAATGCTCCATGACCACTGTCATCACAACACTCCATGACACCTGACAACACAATGATCCGGGACTCTTGTCATCACAATGCTCCAAGACCCCTGTAATCACAATGCTCCATGACCCCTGTCATCACAATACTCCATGAACATTTTCAGCCCAATGCTCCATGACCCTTGTCATCACAATGATCCATGCCCATGTTATCCCAATGTTCCATGACCCATGTATTCACAATGCTCCATGACGCTTGTCATCACAGTGCTCCATGACACCTGTCATCACAATGCTCCATGCCTTTGTCAGCAAAATGCTACATGACCTTGTCATTACAATGCTCTATGCACTTGTCATCACAATACTCCATTTCCATTGTCATCACAATCCTCCATGAACTTTGGGATCACATTGCTTCATGCCCTTGTCATCACAATGCTCCATGCTCCTTGAAATCAAAATGATCCATGACCTCTGTCATCACAATGCTCCAAACCCTTGTGATCACAATGTTCCATAACACTTGTCCTCACAACGCTCCATGATGCCTGTCATCACAATAATCCATGCCCTTTTCATCACAATGCTCCATGACCTTTGTCATCACAATTCTCAATACACTTGTCATCACAATGCTCCCTGACACTTGTCGTCAGAATGCTCCTTGAACCCTGTCACGAAAAGGCTCCATGCCTTTTTCATCACAAAGCCCCATGCCCTTTTCATCCCAATGCTCCATGCCATTGTCATCAAAATACTCCACAAGCTTGTCATCAGAATGCTCCATGACCCTTGTCATCACAATTCTCCATGCACTTGTCAGCACAATGCTCACTGACACTTGTCATCACAATGCTCCAAGCCATTGTCATCACAATGCTCCATTACCTTTGTGATCAGAATCCTCAATGGAAGTTTGCATCACAATGCTCCATGCCATTGTCATCACAATGGGCCATTACATATGTCATCACAATGCTCCCTGACACCTCCCTTTACAATACTGCATTACCTGGTCATCACAATGCTCCCTGCCGTTCTCATCACAATGCACAACGCCCTTGCCATCAAAATGCTCCATGACCTTTGTCATCACAAAGCTCCATGACCCTTGGCATCACAATGCTCCATGTCATTGTCATCACAATGCTCCATGAACCCTCTCATCACATTGCTCCATGCCCTTGTCATCACAAAGCTCCATGGCACTTGTCATCACAATGCTCGATGCCCTTCTCATCACAATGCTCCATGCCCTTGTCATTACAATCCTCCATGACGCATGTATCACAGTGTACGGTGCCCTTGTCATCACAATGCGCCATGCCCACTCTCATCACAATAATCCATGAAATATTTCAGACCAATGCTCAATGCACTTCTCATCACAATGCTCCATTACCTCTGTCATAACAAGCTCCATGACCCCTGCCATCACAATGTTCCACGGCCTTGTCATCACAAGGCTCCAGGACCCTTGTCAGCACAATGCTCCAAGACCCATGTAATCACAATGCTCCATGCCCTTGTCATCACAAAGCTCCATGACGCATGTCATCACAATGTTCCATGGGCTTCGCCTCACAATGCTCCATGCCCTTGTCATCACAATGCTTCAAGACCCCCGTAATCACAATGCTCCATGCCCCTTTTCATAAGAATGCTCCATTAGACTTGTCATCACAAGTCTCCATGGTCATCTCATCACAATGCTCCAAGACCTTGTCATCAACATGCTCCATTCCCTTGTCATTACAATGCTCCATGACCCCTGTCATCACAATACTCCATGCACATTTTTAGCCCAATGCTCCATGACCCTTGTCATCACAATGATCCATGCCCTTGTCATCACAATGCTCCATGCACTTGTCAGCACAATGCTCCCTGATCCTTGTCATCACAATGCTCCAAACCATTGTCACCACAATGCTCCATTACCTTTGTCATCAGAATCCTCCATGACACTTGGCATCACAATGCTCCATGCCATTGTCATCACAATACTCCATGACCCCTGTCATCACAATGCTCCGTGACTACAGTCATCACAATGCTTCATAACGTTTGTCATCACAACAATCCATGCCCGCGTCATCACAAGGCTCTGTGACCTTTGTAACCACAATGCTCCATGAACTTTTCATCACAATGCTCCGTGACCCTTGTCATCACAATGCTCCATGCCTTTGTCAGAACAATGCTCCATGACCCTTGTCATCAAATTGTGCCATGCGCTTTTCACCACAATGATCCACAACCTTGTCATCGCTATGCTCCATAAACCTTGTAATCACAATGCTCCATGCACTTCTCATCCAAATACTCTCTCACATGAGATATCACAATGTTCCATCACTAGTCATCACAATCCTCCCTCACCCCTGTTATCACAATGTTCCATGACCCCTGTCATCACAATGCTACATCCCCTTATCAGTACAATGTTCCATGATCCCTGACATCACAATGTTCCATAACACTTGTCATCAAAATGCTCTATGACCCTTTTCATCCCAAAGCTCCATGACCCCTGGCATCACAATGTTCTATAACCCCTGGCATCAAAATGTTCCATTACACTTTTCATCAAATTGCTGCATGACCCTGTCCTCAAAATGCTCCCTGCCCTTCTCATCACAATGCACCACACACTTGTCATCAAAATGCTCCATGACCTTCGTCATCACAAAGCTCCATGACCCTTGGCATCACAATGCTCCATGTCATTGTCATCACAATGCTCCATGAACCCTCTCATCACATTGCTCCATGTCCTTGTCATCACATAGCTCCATGACACTTGTCATCACAATGCTCGATGCCATTCTCATCACAATGCTCCATGACCTTGTCATTATAATCCTCCATGACCCATGTATCACAGTGTACCGTGCCCTTGTCATGACAAACCGCCATGCCCACTCTCATCACAGTAATCCATGAAACATTTCAGATCAATGCTCAATGCCCTTCTCATCACAATGCTCCGTTACCTCTGTCGTAACAATGCTCCATGACACCTGCCATCATAATATTCCACGGCCTTGTCATCACAAGGCTCCATGACCCTTGTCATCACAATGCTCCAAGATCCATGTAATCACAATGCTCCATGCCCTTGTCATCACAAAGCTCCATGACGCATGTCATCAGAATGTTCCATGGTCTTCTCCTCACAATGCTCCATGCCCTTGTCATCACAATGCTCGAAGACTCCAGTAATCACAATGTTCCATTCCCTTTTTCATCAGAATGCTCCATTAGATTTGTCATCACAAGTCTCCATGGTCATCTCCTCACAATGCTCCAAGACCTTGTCATCACCATGCTCCATTCCCTTGTCATCACAATGCTCCATGACCCCTGTCATCACAATACTCCATGAACATTTTCAGCCCAATTCTCTATGACCTTCTCATCACAATGCTCCATGACCAATATCATCACAATGCTCCATGACCACTGTCATCACAACACTCCATGACACCTGACAACACAATGATCCGGGACTCTTGTCATCACAATGCTCCAAGACCCCTGTAATCACAATGCTCCATGACCCCTGTCATCACAATACTCCATGAACATTTTCAGCCAAATGCTCCATGACCCTTGTCATCACAATGATCCATGCCCATGTTATCCCAATGTTCCATGACCCATGTATTCACAATGCTCCATGACGCATGTCATCACAGTGCTCCATGACACCTGTCATCACAATGCTCCATGCCTTTGTCAGCAAAATGCTACATGACCTTGTCATTACAATGCTCTATGCACTTGTCATCACAATACTCCATTTCCATTGTCATCACAATCCTCCATGAACTTTGGGATCACATTGCTTCATGCCCTTGTCATCACAATGCTCCATGCTCCTTGAAATCAAAATGATCCATGACCTCTGTCATCACAATGCTCCAAACCCTTGTGATCACAATGTTCCATAACACTTGTCCTCACAACGCTCCATGATGCCTGTCATCACAATAATCCATGCCCTTTTCATCACAATGCTCCATGACCTTTGTCATCACAATTCTCAATACACTTGTCATCACAATGCTCCCTGACACTTGTCGTCAGAATGCTCCTTGAACCCTGTCACGAAAAGGCTCCATGCCTTTTTCATCACAAAGCCCCATGCCCTTTTCATCCCAATGCTCCATGCCATTGTCATCAAAATACTCCACAAGCTTGTCATCAGAATGCTCCATGACCCTTGTCATCACAATTCTCCATGCACTTGTCAGCACAATGCTCCCTGACACTTGTCATCACAATGCTCCAAGCCATTGTCATCACAGTGCTCCCTTACCTTTGTGATCAGAATCCTCAATGGAAGTTTGCATCACAATGCTCCATGCCATTGTCATCACAATGGGCCATAACATATGTCATCACAATGCTCCCTGACACCTCTCTTTACAATACTGCATTACCTGGTCATCACAATGCTCCCTGCCGTTCTCATCACAATGCACCACACCCTTGTCATCAAAATGCTCCATGACCTTTGTCATCACAAAGCTCCATGACCCTTGGCATCACAATGCTCCATGTCATTGTCATCACAATGCTCCATGAAACCTCTCATCACATTGCTCCATGCCCTTGTCATCACAAAGCTCCATGGCATTGTCATCACAATGCTCGATGCCCTTCTCATCACAATGCTCCATGCCCTTTTCATTACAATCCTCCATGATCCATGTTTCACAGTGTACCGTGCCCTTGTCATCACAATGTGCCATGCCCACTCTCATCACAATAATCCATGAAATATTTCAGACCAATGCTCAATGCACTTATCATCACAATGCTCCATTACCTCTGTCATAACAAGCTCCATGACCCCTGCCATCACAATGTTCCACGGCCTTGTCATCACAAGGCTCCAGGACCCTTGTCAGCACAATGCTCCAAGACCCATGTAATCACAATGCTCCATGCCCTTGTCATCACAAAGCTCCATGACGCATGTCATCACAATGTTCCATGGCCTTCGCCTCACAATGCTCCATGCCCTTGTCATCACAATGCTTCAAGACCCCCGTAATCACAATGCTCCATGCCCCTTTTCATAAGAATGCTCCATTAGACTTGTCATCACAAGTCTCCATGGTCATCTCATCACAATGCTCCAAGACCTTGTCATCAACATGCTCCATTCCCTTGTCATCACAATGCTCCATGACCCCTGTCATCACAATACTCCATGCACATTTTTAGCCCAATGCTCCATGACCCTTGTCATCACAATGATCCATGGCCTTGTCATCACAATGCTCCAAGCACTTGTCAGCACAATGCTCCCTGATCCTTGTCATCACAATGCTCCAAACCATTGTCACAACAATGCTCCATTACCTTTGTCATAAGAATCCTCCATGACACTTGGCATCACAATGCTCCATGCCATTGTCATCACAATGCTCCATGACCCCTGTCATCACAATGCTCCGTGACTACAGTCATCACAATGCTTCATAACGTTTGTCATCACAACAATCCATGCCCGCGTCATCACAAGGCTCTGTGACCTTTGTAACCACAATGCTCCATGAAATTTTCATCACAATGCTCCGCAACCCTTGTCATCACAATGCTCCATGCCTTTGTCAGAACAATGCTCCATGACCCTTGTCATCAAATTGTGCCATGCGCTTTTCACCACAATGATCCACAACCTTGTCATCGCTATGCTCCATAAACCTTGTAATCACAATGCTCCATGCACTTCTCATCCAAATACTCTCTCACATGAGATATCACAATGTTCCATCACTAGTCATCACAATCCTCCCTCACCCCTGTTATCACAATGTTCCATGAACCCTGTCATCACAATGCTACATCCCCTTATCAGCACAATGTTCCATGACCCCTGACATCACAATGTTCCATAACCCTTGTCATCAAAATGCTCCATGACCCTTTTCATCCCAAAGCTCCATGACCCCTGGCATCACAATGTTCTATAACCCCTGGCATCAAAATGTTCCATTACACTTTTCATCAAATTGCTGCATGACCCTGTCATCTAAATGCTCCCTGCCCTTCTCATCACAATGCACCACACACTTGTCATCAAAATGCTCCATGACCTTTGTCATCACAAAGCTCCATGACCCTTGGCATCACAATGCTCCATGTCATTGTCATCACAATGCTCCATGAACCCTCTCATCACATTGCTCCATGTCCTTGTCATCACAAAGCTCCATGACACTTGTCATCACAATGCTCGATGCCCTTCTCATCACAATGCTCCATGACCTTGTCATTACAATCCTCCATGACCCATGTATCACAGTGTACCGTGCCCTTGTCATGACAAACCGCCATGCCCACTCTCATCACAGTAATCCATGAAACATTTCAGATCAATGCTCAATGCCCTTCTCATCACAATGCTCCGTTACCTCTGTCGTAACAATGCTCCATGACACCTGCCATCATAATATTCCACGGCCTTGTCATCACAAGGCTCCATGACCCTTGTCATCACAATGCTCCAAGATCCATGTAATCACAATGCTCCATGCCCTTGTCATCACAAAGCTCCATGACGCATGTCATCAGAATGTTCCATGGTCTTCTCCTCACAATGCTCCATGCCCTTGTCATCACAATGCTCGAAGACTCCAGTAATCACAATGTTCCATTCCCTTTTTCATCAGAATGCTCCATTAGATTTGTCATCACAAGTCTCCATGGTCATCTCCTCACAATGCTCCAAGACCTTGTCATCACCATGCTCCATTCCCTTGTCATCACAATGCTCCATGACCCCTGTCATCACAATAATCCATGAACATTTTCAGCCCAATTCTCTATGACCTTCTCATCACAATGCTCCATGACCAATATCATCACAATGCTCCATGACCACTGTCATCACAACACTCCATGACACCTGACAACACAATGATTCGGGACTCTTGTCATCACAATGCTCCAAGACCCCTGTAATCACAATGCTCCATGACCCCTGTCATCACAATACTCCATGAACATTTTCAGCCCAATGCTCCATGACCCTTGTCATCACAATGATCCATGCCCATGTTATCCCAATGTTCCATGACCCATGTATTCACAATGCTCCATGACGCTTGTCATCACAGTGCTCCATGACACCTGTCATCTCAATGCTCCATGCCTTTGTCAGCAAAATGCTACATGACCTTGTCATTACAATGCTCTATGCACTTGTCATCACAATACTCCATTTCCATTGTCATCACAATCCTCCATGAACTTTGGGATCACATTGCTTCATGCCCTTGTCATCACAATGCTCCATGCTCCTTGAAATCAAAATGATCCATGACCTCTGTCATCACAATGCTCCAAACCCTTGTGATCACAATGTTCCATAACACTTGTCCTCACAACGCTCCATGATGCCTGTCATCACAATAATCCATGCCCTTTTCATCACAATGCTCCATGACCTTTGTCATCACAATTCTCAATACACTTGTCATCACAATGCTCCCTGACACTTGTCGTCAGAATGCTCCTTGAACCCTGTCACGAAAAGGCTCCATGCCTTTTTCATCACAAAGCCCCATGCCCTTTTCATCCCAATGCTCCATGCCATTGTCATCAAAATACTCCACAAGCTTGTCATCAGAATGCTCCATGACCCTTGTCATCACAATTCTCCATGCACTTGTCAGCACAATGCTCCCTGACACTTGTCATCACAATGCTCCAAGCCATTGTCATCACAGTGCTCCCTTACCTTTGTGATCAGAATCCTCAATGGAAGTTTGCATCACAATGCTCCATGCCATTGTCATCACAATGGGCCATAACATATGTCATCACAATGCTCCCTGACACCTCTCTTTACAATACTGCATTACCTGGTCATCACAATGCTCCCTGCCGTTCTCATCACAATGCACCACACCCTTGTCATCAAAATGCTCCATGACCTTTGTCATCACAAAGCTCCATGACCCTTGGCATCACAATGCTCCATGTCATTGTCATCACAATGCTCCATGAAACCTCTCATCACATTGCTCCATGCCCTTGTCATCACAAAGCTCCATGGCATTGTCATCACAATGCTCGATGCCCTTCTCATCACAATGCTCCATGCCCTTTTCATTACAATCCTCCATGATCCATGTTTCACAGTGTACCGTGCCCTTGTCATCACAATGTGCCATGCCCACTCTCATCACAATAATCCATGAAATATTTCAGACCAATGCTCAATGCACTTCTCATCACAATGCTCCATTACCTCTGTCATAACAAGCTCCATGACCCCTGCCATCACAATGTTCCACGGCCTTGTCATCACAAGGCTCCAGGACCCTTGTCAGCACAATGCTCCAAGACACATGTAATCACAATGCTCCATGCCCTTGTCATCACAAAGCTCCATGACGCATGTCATCACAATGTTCCATGGCCTTCGCCTCACAATGCTCCATGCCCTTGTCATCACAATGCTTCAAGACCCCCGTAATCACAATGCTCCATGCCCCTTTTCATAAGAATGCTCCATTAGACTTGTCATCACAAGTCTCCATGGTCATCTCATCACAATGCTCCAAGACCTTGTCATCAACATGCTCCATTCCCTTGTCATCACAATGCTCCATGACCCCTGTCATCACAATACTCCATGCACATTTTTAGCCCAATGCTCCATGACCCTTGTCATCACAATGATCCATGGCCTTGTCATCACAATGCTCCAAGCACTTGTCAGCACAATGCTCCCTGATCCTTGTCATCACAATGCTCCAAACCATTGTCACAACAATGCTCCATTACCTTTGTCATAAGAATCCTCCATGACACTTGGCATCACAATGCTCCATGCCATTGTCATCACAATGCTCCATGACCCCTGTCATCACAATGCTCCGTGACTACAGTCATCACAATGCTTCATAACGTTTGTCATCACAACAATCCATGCCCGCGTCATCACAAGGCTCTGTGACCTTTGTAACCACAATGCTCCATGAAATTTTCATCACAATGCTCCGCAACCCTTGTCATCACAATGCTCCATGCCTTTGTCAGAACAATGCTCCATGACCCTTGTCATCAAATTGTGCCATGCGCTTTTCACCACAATGATCCACAACCTTGTCATCGCTATGCTCCATAAACCTTGTAATCACAATGCTCCATGCACTTCTCATCCAAATACTCTCTCACATGAGATATCACAATGTTCCATCACTAGTCATCACAATCCTCCCTCACCCCTGTTATCACAATGTTCCATGAACCCTGTCATCACAATGCTACATCCCCTTATCAGCACAATGTTCCATGACCCCTGACATCACAATGTTCCATAACCCTTGTCATCAAAATGCTCCATGACCCTTTTCATCCCAAAGCTCCATGACCCCTGGCATCACAATGTTCTATAACCCCTGGCATCAAAATGTTCCATTACACTTTTCATCAAATTGCTGCATGACCCTGTCATCAAAATGCTCCCTGCCCTTCTCATCACAATGCACCACACACTTGTCATCAAAATGCTCCATGACCTTTGTCATCACAAAGCTCCATGACCCTTGGCATCACAATGCTCCATGTCATTGTCATCACAATGCTCCATGAACCCTCTCATCACATTGCTCCATGTCCTTGTCATCACAAAGCTCCATGACACTTGTCATCACAATGCTCGATGCCCTTCTCATCACAATGCTCCATGACATTGTCATTACAATCCTCCATGACCCATGTATCACAGTGTACCGTGCCCTTGTCATGACAAACCGCCATGCCCACTCTCATCACAGTAATCCATGAAACATTTCAGATCAATGCTCAATGCCCTTCTCATCACAATGCTCCGTTACCTCTGTCGTAACAATGCTCCATGACACCTGCCATCATAATATTCCACGGCCTTGTCATCACAAGGCTCCATGACCCTTGTCATCACAATGCTCCAAGATCCATGTAATCACAATGCTCCATGCCCTTGTCATCACAAAGCTCCATGACGCATGTCATCAGAATGTTCCATGGTCTTCTCCTCACAATGCTCCATGCCCTTGTCATCACAATGCTCGAAGACTCCAGTAATCACAATGTTCCATTCCCTTTTTCATCAGAATGCTCCATTAGATTTGTCATCACAAGTCTCCATGGTCATCTCCTCACAATGCTCCAAGACCTTGTCATCACCATGCTCCATTCCCTTGTCATCACAATGCTCCATGACCCCTGTCATCACAATAATCCATGAACATTTTCAGCCCAATTCTCTATGACCTTCTAATCACAATGCTCCATGACCAATATCATCACAATGCTCCATGACCACTGTCATCACAACACTCCATGACACCTGACAACACAATGATCCGGGACTCTTGTCATCACAATGCTCCAAGACCCCTGTAATCACAATGCTCCATGACCCCTGTCATCACAATACTCCATGAACATTTTCAGCCCAATGCTCCATGACCCTTGTCATCACAATGATCCATGCCCATGTTATCCCAATGTTCCATGACCCATGTATTCACAATGCTCCATGACGCTTGTCATCACAGTGCTCCATGACACCTGTCATCACAATGCTCCATGCCTTTGTCAGCAAAATGCTACATGACCTTGTCATTACAATGCTCTATGCACTTGTCATCACAATACTCCATTTCCATTGTCATCACAATCCTCCATGAACTTTGGGATCACATTGCTTCATGCCCTTGTCATCACAATGCTCCATGCTCCTTGAAATCAAAATGATCCATGACCTCTGTCATCACAATGCTCCAAACCCTTGTGATCACAATGTTCCATAACACTTGTCCTCACAACGCTCCATGATGCCTGTCATCACAATAATCCATGCCCTTTTCATCACAATGCTCCATGACCTTTGTCATCACAATTCTCAATACACTTGTCATCACAATGCTCCCTGACACTTGTCGTCAGAATGCTCCTTGAACCCTGTCACGAAAAGGCTTCATGCCTTTTTCATCACAAAGCCCCATGCCCTTTTCATCCCAATGCTCCATGCCATTGTCATCAAAATACTCCACAAGCTTGTCATCAGAATGCTCCATGACCCTTGTCATCACAATTCTCCATGCACTTGTCAGCACAATGCTCCCTGACACTTGTCATCACAATGCTCCAAGCCATTGTCATCACAATGCTCCATTACCTTTGTGATCAGAATCCTCAATGGAAGTTTGCATCAGAATGCTCCATGCCATTGTCATCACAATGGGCCATTACATATGTCATCACAATGCTCCCTGACACCTCTCTTTACAATACTGCATTACCTGGTCATCACAATGCTCCCTGCCGTTCTCATCACAATGCACCACACCCTTGTCATCAAAATGCTCCATGACCTTTGTCATCACAAAGCTCCATGACCCTTGGCATCACAATGCTCCATGTCATTGTCATCACAATGCTCCATGAACCCTCTCATCACATTGCTCCATGCCTTTGTCATCACAAAGCTCCATGGCACTTGTCATCACAATGCTCGATGCCCTTCTCATCACAATGCTCCATGCCCTTGTCATTACAATCCTCCATGACCCATGTATCACAGTGTACCGTGCCCTTGTCATCACAATGCGCCATGCCCACTCTCATCACAATAATCCATGAAATATTTCAGACCAATGCTCAATGCACTTCTCATCACAATGCTCCATTACCTCTGTCATAACAAGCTCCATGACCCCTGCCATCACAATGTTCCACGGCCTTGTCATCACAAGGCTCCAGGACCCTTGTCAGCACAATGCTCCAAGACCCATGTAATCACAATGCTCCATGCCCTTGTCATCACAAAGCTCCATGACGCATGTCATCACAATGATCCATGGCCTTCGCCTCACAATGCTCCATGCCCTTGTCATCACAATGCTTCAAGACCCCCGTAATCACAATGCTCCATGCCCCTTTTCATAAGAATGCTCCATTAGACTTGTCATCACAAGTCTCCATGGTCATCTCATCACAATGCTCCAAGACCTTGGCATCAACATGCTCCATTCCCTTGTCATCACAATGCTCCATGACCCCTGTCATCACAATACTCCATGCACATTTTTAGCCCAATGCTCCATGACCCTTGTCATCACAATGATCCATGCCCTTGTCATCACAATGCTCCATGCACTTGTCAGCACAATGCTCCCTGATCCTTGTCATCACAATGCTCCAAACCATTGTCACCACAATGCTCCATTACCTTTGTCATCAGAATCCTCCATGACACTTGGCATCACAATGCTCCATGCCATTGTCATCACAATGCTCCATGACCCCTGTCATCACAATGCTCCGTGACTACAGTCATCACAATGCTTCATAACGTTTGTCATCACAACAATCCATGCCCGCGTCATCACAAGGCTCTGTGACCTTTGTAACCACAATGCTCCATGAACTTTTCATCACAATTCTCCGTGACCCTTGTCATCACAATGCTCCATGCCTTTGTCAGAACAATGCTCCATGACCCTTGTCATCAAATTGTGCCATGCGCTTTTCACCACAATGATCCACAACCTTGTCATCGCTATGCTCCATAAACCTTGTAATCACAATGCTCCATGCACTTCTCATCCAAATACTCTCTCACATGAGATATCACAATGTTCCATCACTAGTCATCACAATCCTCCCTCACCCCTGTTATCACAATGTTCCATGAACCCTGTCATCACAATGCTACATCCCCTTATCAGCACAATGTTCCATGACCCCTGACATCACAATGTTCCATAACCCTTGTCATCAAAATGCTCCATGACCCTTTTCATCCCAAAGCTCCATGACCCCTGGCATCACAATGTTCTATAACCCCTGGCATCAAAATGTTCCATTACACTTTTCATCAAATTGCTGCATGACCCTGTCATCAAAATGCTCCCTGCCCTTCTCATCACAATGCACCACACACTTGTCATCAAAATGCTCCATGACCTTTGTCATCACAAAGCTCCATGACCCTTGGCATCACAATGCTCCATGTCATTGTCATCACAATGCTCCATGAACCCTCTCATCACATTGCTCCATGTCCTTGTCATCACAAAGCTCCATGACACTTGTCATCACAATGCTCGATGCCCTTCTCATCACAATGCTCCATGACCTTGTCATTACAATCCTCCATGACCCATGTATCACAGTGTACCGTGCCCTTGTCATGACAAACCGCCATGCCCACTCTCATCACAGTAATCCATGAAACATTTCAGATCAATGCTCAATGCCCTTCTCATCACAATGCTCCGTTACCTCTGTCGTAACAATGCTCCATGACACCTGCCATCATAATATTCCACGGCCTTGTCATCACAAGGCTCCATGACCCTTGTCATCACAATGCTCCAAGATCCATGTAATCACAATGCTCCATGCCCTTGTCATCACAAAGCTCCATGACGCATGTCATCAGAATGTTCCATGGTCTTCTCCTCACAATGCTCCATGCCCTTGTCATCACAATGCTCGAAGACTCCAGTAATCACAATGTTCCATTCCCTTTTTCATCAGAATGCTCCATTAGATTTGTCATCACAAGTCTCCATGGTCATCTCCTCACAATGCTCCAAGACCTTGTCATCACCATGCTCCATTCCCTTGTCATCACAATGCTCCATGACCCCTGTCATCACAATAATCCATGAACATTTTCAGCCCAATTCTCTATGACCTTCTCATCACAATGCTCCATGACCAATATCATCACAATGCTCCATGACCACTGTCATCACAACACTCCATGACACCTGACAACACAATGATCCGGGACTCTTGTCATCACAATGCTCCAAGACCCCTGTAATCACAATGCTCCATGACCCCTGTCATCACAATACTCCATGAACATTTTCAGCCCAATGCTCCATGACCCTTGTCATCACAATGATCCATGCCCATGTTATCCCAATGTTCCATGACCCATGTATTCACAATGCTCCATGACGCTTGTCATCACAGTGCTCCATGACACCTGTCATCACAATGCTCCATGCCTTTGTCAGCAAAATGCTACATGACCTTGTCATTACAATGCTCTATGCACTTGTCATCACAATACTCCATTTCCATTGTCATCACAATCCTCCATGAACTTTGGGATCACATTGCTTCATGCCCTTGTCATCACAATGCTCCATGCTCCTTGAAATCAAAATGATCCATGACCTCTGTCATCACAATGCTCCAAACCCTTGTGATCACAATGTTCCATAACACTTGTCCTCACAACGCTCCATGATGCCTGTCATCACAATAATCCATGCCCTTTTCATCACAATGCTCCATGACCTTTGTCATCACAATTCTCAATACACTTGTCATCACAATGCTCCCTGACACTTGTCGTCAGAATGCTCCTTGAACCCTGTCACGAAAAGGCTTCATGCCTTTTTCATCACAAAGCCCCATGCCCTTTTCATCCCAATGCTCCATGCCATTGTCATCAAAATACTCCACAAGCTTGTCATCAGAATGCTCCATGACCCTTGTCATCACAATTCTCCATGCACTTGTCAGCACAATGCTCCCTGACACTTGTCATCACAATGCTCCAAGCCATTGTCATCACAGTGCTCCATTACCTTTGTGATCAGAATCCTCAATGGAAGTTTGCATCACAATGCTCCATGCCATTGTCATCACAATGGGCCATAACATATGTCATCACAATGCTCCCTGACACCTCTCTTTACAATACTGCATTACCTGGTCATCACAATGCTCCCTGCCGTTCTCATCACAATGCACCACACCCTTGTCATCAAAATGCTCCATGACCTTTGTCATCACAAAGCTCCATGACCCTTGGCATCACAATGCTCCATGTCATTGTCATCACAATGCTCCATGAAACCTCTCATCACATTGCTCCATGCCCTTGTCATCACAAAGCTCCATGGCATTGTCATCACAATGCTCGATGCCCTTCTCATCACAATGCTCCATGCCCTTTTCATTACAATCCTCCATGACCCATGTTTCACAGTGTACCGTGCCCTTGTCATCACAATGTGCCATGCCCACTCTCATCACAATAATCCATGAAATATTTCAGACCAATGCTCAATGCACTTCTCATCACAATGCTCCATTACCTCTGTCATAACAAGCTCCATGACCCCTGCCATCACAATGTTCCACGGCCTTGTCATCACAAGGCTCCAGGACCCTTGTCAGCACAATGCTCCAAGACCCATGTAATCACAATGCTCCATGCCCTTGTCATCACAAAGCTCCATGACGCATGTCATCACAATGTTCCATGGCCTTCGCCTCACAATGCTCCATGCCCTTGTCATCACAATGCTTCAAGACCCCCGTAATCACAATGCTCCATGCCCCTTTTCATAAGAATGCTCCATTAGACTTGTCATCACATGTCTCCATGGTCATCTCATCACAATGCTCCAAGACCTTGTCATCAACATGCTCCATTCCCTTGTCATCACAATGCTCCATGACCCCTGTCATCACAATACTCCATGCACATTTTTAGCCCAATGCTCCATGACCCTTGTCATCACAATGATCCATGGCCTTGTCATCACAATGCTCCAAGCACTTGTCAGCACAATGCTCCCTGATCCTTGTCATCACAATGCTCCAAACCATTGTCACCACAATGCTCCATTACCTTTGTCATAAGAATCCTCCATGACACTTGGCATCACAATGCTCTATGCCATTGTCATCACAATGCTCCATGACCCCTGTCATCACAATGCTCCGTGACTACAGTCATCACAATGCTTCATAACGTTTGTCATCACAACAATCCATGCCCGCATCATCACAAGGCTCTGTGACCTTTGTAACCACAATGCTCCATGAAATTTTCATCACAATGCTCTGCAACCCTTGTCATCACAATGCTCCATGCCTTTGTCAGAACAATGCTCCATGACCCTTGTCATCAAATTGTGCCATGCGCTTTTCACCACAATGATCCACAACCTTGTCATCGCTATGCTCCATAAACCTTGTAATCACAATGCTCCATGCACTTCTCATCCAAATACTCTCTCACATGAGATATCACAATGTTCCATCACTAGTCATCACAATCCTCCCTCACCCCTTTTATCACAATGTTCCATGAACCCTGTCATCACAATGCTACATCCCCTTATCAGCACAATGTTCCATGACCCCTGACATCACAATGTTCCATAACCCTTGTCATCAAAATGCTCCATGACCCTTTTCATCCCAAAGCTCCATGACCCCTGGCATCACAATGTTCTATAACCCCTGGCATCAAAATGTTCCATTACACTTTTCATCAAATTGCTGCATGACCCTGTCATCAAAATGCTCCCTGCCCTTCTCATCACAATGCACCACACACTTGTCATCAAAATGCTCCATGACCTTTGTCATCACAAAGCTCCATGACCCTTGGCATCACAATGCTCCATGTCATTGTCATCACAATGCTCCATGAACCCTCTCATCACATTGCTCCATGTCCTTGTCATCACAAAGCTCCATGACACTTGTCATCACAATGCTCGATGCCCTTCTCATCACAATGCTCCATGACCTTGTCATTACAATCCTCCATGACCCATGTATCACAGTGTACCGTGCCCTTGTCATGACAAACCGCCATGCCCACTCTCATCACAGTAATCCATGAAACATTTCAGATCAATGCTCAATGCCCTTCTCATCACAATGCTCCGTTACCTCTGTCGTAACAATGCTCCATGACACCTGCCATCATAATATTCCACGGCCTTGTCATCACAAGGCTCCATGACCCTTGTCATCACAATGCTCCAAGATCCATGTAATCACAATGCTCCATGCCCTTGTCATCACAAAGCTCCATGACGCATGTCATCAGAATGTTCCATGGTCTTCTCCTCACAATGCTCCATGCCCTTGTCATCACAATGCTCGAAGACTCCAGTAATCACAATGTTCCATTCCCTTTTTCATCAGAATGCTCCATTAGATTTGTCATCACAAGTCTCCATGGTCATCTCCTCACAATGCTCCAAGACCTTGTCATCACCATGCTCCATTCCCTTGTCATCACAATGCTCCATGACCCCTGTCATCACAATAATCCATGAACATTTTCAGCCCAATTCTCTATGACCTTCTCATCACAATGCTCCATGACCAATATCATCACAATGCTCCATGACCACTGGCATCACAACACTCCATGACACCTGACAACACAATGATCCGGGACTCTTGTCATCACAATGCTCCAAGACCCCTGTAATCACAATGCTCCATGACCCCTGTCATCACAATACTCCATGAACATTTTCAGCCCAATGCTCCATGACCCTTGTCATCACAATGATCCATGCCCATGTTATCCCAATGTTCCATGACCCATGTATTCACAATGCTCCATGACGCTTGTCATCACAGTGCTCCATGACACCTGTCATCACAATGCTCCATGCCTTTGTCAGCAAAATGCTACATGACCTTGTCATTACAATGCTCTATGCACTTGTCATCACAATACTCCATTTCCATTGTCATCACAATCCTCCATGAACTTTGGGATCACATTGCTTCATGCCCTTGTCATCACAATGCTCCATGCTCCTTGAAATCAAAATGATCCATGACCTCTGTCATCACAATGCTCCAAACCCTTGTGATCACAATGTTCCATAACACTTGTCCTCACAACGCTCCATGATGCCTGTCATCACAATAATCCATGCCCTTTTCATCACAATGCTCCATGACCTTTGTCATCACAATTCTCAATACACTTGTCATCACAATGCTCCCTGACACTTGTCGTCAGAATGCTCCTTGAACCCTGTCACGAAAAGGCTTCATGCCTTTTTCATCACAAAGCCCCATGCCCTTTTCATCCCAATGCTCCATGCCATTGTCATCAAAATACTCCACAAGCTTGTCATCAGAATGCTCCATGACCCTTGTCATCACAATTCTCCATGCACTTGTCAGCACAATGCTCCCTGACACTTGTCATCACAATGCTCCAAGCCATTGTCATCACAATGCTCCATTACCTTTGTGATCAGAATCCTCAATGGAAGTTTGCATCAGAATGCTCCATGCCATTGTCATCACAATGGGCCATTACATATGTCATCACAATGCTCCCTGACACCTCTCTTTACAATACTGCATTACCTGGTCATCACAATGCTCCCTGCCGTTCTCATCACAATGCACCACACCCTTGTCATCAAAATGCTCCATGACCTTTGTCATCACAAAGCTCCATGACCCTTGGCATCACAATGCTCCATGTCATTGTCATCACAATGCTCCATGAACCCTCTCATCACATTGCTCCATGCCCTTGTCATCACAAAGCTCCATGGCACTTGTCATCACAATGCTCGATGCCCTTCTCATCACAATGCTCCATGCCCTTGTCATTACAATCCTCCATGACCCATGTATCACAGTGTACCGTGCCCTTGTCATCACAATGCGCCATGCCCACTCTCATCACAATAATCCATGAAATATTTCAGACCAATGCTCAATGCACTTCTCATCACAATGCTCCATTACCTCTGTCATAACAAGCTCCATGACCCCTGCCATCACAATGTTCCACGGCCTTGTCATCACAAGGCTCCAGGACCCTTGTCAGCACAATGCTCCAAGACCCATGTAATCACAATGCTCCATGCCCTTGTCATCACAAAGCTCCATGACGCATGTCATCACAATGTTCCATGGCCTTCGCCTCACAATGCTCCATGCCCTTGTCATCACAATGCTTCAAGACCCCCGTAATCACAATGCTCCATGCCCCTTTTCATAAGAATGCTCCATTAGACTTGTCATCACAAGTCTCCATGGTCATCTCATCACAATGCTCCAAGACCTTGGCATCAACATGCTCCATTCCCTTGTCATCACAATGCTCCATGACCCCTGTCATCACAATACTCCATGCACATTTTTAGCCCAATGCTCCATGACCCTTGTCATCACAATGATCCATGCCCTTGTCATCACAATGCTCCATGCACTTGTCAGCACAATGCTCCCTGATCCTTGTCATCACAATGCTCCAAACCATTGTCACCACAATGCTCCATTACCTTTGTCATCAGAATCCTCCATGACACTTGGCATCACAATGCTCCATGCCATTGTCATCACAATGCTCCATGACCCCTGTCATCACAATGCTCCGTGACTACAGTCATCACAATGCTTCATAACGTTTGTCATCACAACAATCCATGCCCGCGTCATCACAAGGCTCTGTGACCTTTGTAACCACAATGCTCCATGAACTTTTCATCACAATTCTCCGTGACCCTTGTCATCACAATGCTCCATGCCTTTGTCAGAACAATGCTCCATGACCCTTGTCATCAAATTGTGCCATGCGCTTTTCACCACAATGATCCACAACCTTGTCATCGCTATGCTCCATAAACCTTGTAATCACAATGCTCCATGCACTTCTCATCCAAATACTCTCTCACATGAGATATCACAATGTTCCATCACTAGTCATCACAATCCTCCCTCACCCCTGTTATCACAATGTTCCATGAACCCTGTCATCACAATGCTACATCCCCTTATCAGCACAATGTTCCATGACCCCTGACATCACAATGTTCCATAACCCTTGTCATCAAAATGCTCCATGACCCTTTTCATCCCAAAGCTCCATGACCCCTGGCATCACAATGTTCTATAACCCCTGGCATCAAAATGTTCCATTACACTTTTCATCAAATTGCTGCATGACCCTGTCATCAAAATGCTCCCTGCCCTTCTCATCACAATGCACCACACACTTGTCATCAAAATGCTCCATGACCTTTGTCATCACAAAGCTCCATGACCCTTGGCATCACAATGCTCCATGTCATTGTCATCACAATGCTCCATGAACCCTCTCATCACATTGCTCCATGTCCTTGTCATCACAAAGCTCCATGACACTTGTCATCACAATGCTCGATGCCCTTCTCATCACAATGCTCCATGACCTTGTCATTACAATCCTCCATGACCCATGTATCACAGTGTACCGTGCCCTTGTCATGACAAACCGCCATGCCCACTCTCATCACAGTAATCCATGAAACATTTCAGATCAATGCTCAATGCCCTTCTCATCACAATGCTCCGTTACCTCTGTCGTAACAATGCTCCATGACACCTGCCATCATAATATTCCACGGCCTTGTCATCACAAGGCTCCATGACCCTTGTCATCACAATGCTCCAAGATCCATGTAATCACAATGCTCCATGCCCTTGTCATCACAAAGCTCCATGACGCATGTCATCAGAATGTTCCATGGTCTTCTCCTCACAATGCTCCATGCCCTTGTCATCACAATGCTCGAAGACTCCAGTAATCACAATGTTCCATTCCCTTTTTCATCAGAATGCTCCATTAGATTTGTCATCACAAGTCTCCATGGTCATCTCCTCACAATGCTCCAAGACCTTGTCATCACCATGCTCCATTCCCTTGTCATCACAATGCTCCATGACCCCTGTCATCACAATAATCCATGAACATTTTCAGCCCAATTCTCTATGACCTTCTCATCACAATGCTCCATGACCAATATCATCACAATGCTCCATGACCACTGTCATCACAACACTCCATGACACCTGACAACACAATGATCCGGGACTCTTGTCATCACAATGCTCCAAGACCCCTGTAATCACAATGCTCCATGACCCCTGTCATCACAATACTCCATGAACATTTTCAGCCCAATGCTCCATGACCCTTGTCATCAAAATGATCCATGCCCATGTTATCCCAATGTTCCATGACCCATGTATTCACAATGCTCCATGACGCTTGTCATCACAGTGCTCCATGACACCTGTCATCACAATGCTCCATGCCTTTGTCAGCAAAATGCTACATGACCTTGTCATTACAATGCTCTATGCACTTGTCATCACAATACTCCATTTCCATTGTCATCACAATCCTCCATGAACTTTGGGATCACATTGCTTCATGCCCTTGTCATCACAATGCTCCATGCTCCTTGAAATCAAAATGATCCATGACCTCTGTCATCACAATGCTCCAAACCCTTGTGATCACAATGTTCCATAACACTTGTCCTCACAACGCTCCATGATGCCTGTCATCACAATAATCCATGCCCTTTTCATCACAATGCTCCATGACCTTTGTCATCACAATTCTCAATACACTTGTCATCACAATGCTCCCTGACACTTGTCGTCAGAATGCTCCTTGAACCCTGTCACGAAAAGGCTTCATGCCTTTTTCATCACAAAGCCCCATGCCCTTTTCATCCCAATGCTCCATGCCATTGTCATCAAAATACTCCACAAGCTTGTCATCAGAATGCTCCATGACCCTTGTCATCACAATTCTCCATGCACTTGTCAGCACAATGCTCCCTGACACTTGTCATCACAATGCTCCAAGCCATTGTCATCACAATGCTCCATTACCTTTGTGATCAGAATCCTCAATGGAAGTTTGCATCAGAATGCTCCATGCCATTGTCATCACAATGGGCCATTACATATGTCATCACAATGCTCCCTGACACCTCCCTTTACAATACTGCATTACCTGGTCATCACAATGCTCCCTGCCGTTCTCATCACAATGCACAACGCCCTTGCCATCAAAATGCTCCATGACCTTTGTCATCACAAAGCTCCATGACCCTTGGCATCACAATGCTCCATGTCATTGTCATCACAATGCTCCATGAACCCTCTCATCACATTGCTCCATGCCCTTGTCATCACAAAGCTCCATGGCACTTGTCATCACAATGCTCGATGCCCTTCTCATCACAATGCTCCATGCCCTTGTCATTACAATCCTCCATGACGCATGTATCACAGTGTACGGTGCCCTTGTCATCACAATGCGCCATGCCCACTCTCATCACAATAATCCATGAAATATTTCAGACCAATGCTCAATGCACTTCTCATCACAATGCTCCATTACCTCTGTCATAACAAGCTCCATGACCCCTGCCATCACAATGTTCCACGGCCTTGTCATCACAAGGCTCCAGGACCCTTGTCAGCACAATGCTCCAAGACCCATGTAATCACAATGCTCCATGCCCTTGTCATCACAAAGCTCCATGACGCATGTCATCACAATGTTCCATGGGCTTCGCCTCACAATGCTCCATGCCCTTGTCATCACAATGCTTCAAGACCCCCGTAATCACAATGCTCCATGCCCCTTTTCATAAGAATGCTCCATTAGACTTGTCATCACAAGTCTCCATGGTCATCTCATCACAATGCTCCAAGACCTTGTCATCAACATGCTCCATTCCCTTGTCATCACAATGCTCCATGACCCCTGTCATCACAATACTCCATGCACATTTTTAGCCCAATGCTCCATGACCCTTGTCATCACAATGATCCATGCCCTTGTCATCACAATGCTCCATGCACTTGTCAGCACAATGCTCCCTGATCCTTGTCATCACAATGCTCCAAACCATTGTCACCACAATGCTCCATTACCTTTGTCATCAGAATCCTCCATGACACTTGGCATCACAATGCTCCATGCCATTGTCATCACAATGCTCCATGACCCCTGTCATCACAATGCTCCGTGACTACAGTCATCACAATGCTTCATAACGTTTGTCATCACAACAATCCATGCCCGCATCATCACAAGGCTCTGTGACCTTTGTAACCACAATGCTCCATGAACTTTTCATCACAATTCTCCGTGACCCTTGTCATCACAATGCTCCATGCCTTTGTCAGAACAATGCTCCATGACCCTTGTCATCAAATTGTGCCATGCGCTTTTCACCACAATGATCCACAACCTTGTCATCGCTATGCTCCATAAACCTTGTAATCACAATGCTCCATGCACTTCTCATCCAAATACTCTCTCACATGAGATATCACAATGTTCCATCACTAGTCATCACAATCCTCCCTCACCCCTGTTATCACAATGTTCCATGACCCCTGTCATCACAATGCTACATCCCCTTATCAGCACAATGTTCCATGATCCCTGACATCACAATGTTCCATAACCCTTGTCATCAAAATGCTCCATGACCCTTTTCATCCCAAAGCTCCATGACCCCTGGCATCACAATGTTCTATAAGCCCTGGCATCAAAATGTTCCATTACACTTTTCATCAAATTGCTGCATGACCCTGTCCTCAAAATGCTCCCTGCCCTTCTCATCACAATGCACCACACACTTGTCATCAAAATGCTCCATGATCTTTGTCATCACAAAGCTCCATGACCCTTGGCATCACAATGCTCCATGTCATTGTCATCACAATGCTCCATGAACCCTCTCATCACATTGCTCCATGTCCTTGTCATCACAAAGCTCCATGACACTTGTCATCACAATGCTCGATGCCATTCTCATCACAATGCTCCATGACCTTGTCATTACAATCCTCCATGACCCATGTATCACAGTGTACCGTGCCCTTGTCATGACAAACCGCCATGCCCACTCTCATCACAGTAATCCATGAAACATTTCAGATCAATGCTCAATGCCCTTCTCATCACAATGCTCCGTTACCTCTGTCGTAACAATGCTCCATGACACCTGCCATCATAATATTCCACGGCCTTGTCATCACAAGGCTCCATGACCCTTGTCATCACAATGCTCCAAGATCCATGTAATCACAATGCTCCATGCCCTTGTCATCACAAAGCTCCATGACGCATGTCATCAGAATGTTCCATGGTCTTCTCCTCACAATGCTCCATGCCCTTGTCATCACAATGCTCGAAGACTCCAGTAATCACAATGTTCCATTCCCTTTTTCATCAGAATGCTCCATTAGATTTGTCATCACAAGTCTCCATGGTCATCTCCTCACAATGCTCCAAGACCTTGTCATCACCATGCTCCATTCCCTTGTCATCACAATGCTCCATGACCCCTGTCATCACAATACTCCATGAATATTTTCAGCCCAATTCTCTATGACCTTCTCATCACAATGCTCCATGACCAATATCATCACAATGCTCCATGACCACTGTCATCACAACACTCCATGACACCTGACAACACAATGATCCGGGACTCTTGTCATCACAATGCTCCAAGACCCCTGTAATCACAATGCTCCATGACCCCTGTCATCACAATACTCCATGAACATTTTCAGCCCAATGCTCCATGACCCTTGTCATCACAATGATCCATGCCCATGTTATCCCAATGTTCCATGACCCATGTATTCACAATGCTCCATGACGCTTGTCATCACAGTGCTCCATGACACCTGTCATCACAATGCTCCATGCCTTTGTCAGCAAAATGCTACATGACCTTGTCATTACAATGCTCTATGCACTTGTCATCACAATACTCCATTTCCATTGTCATCACAATCCTCCATGAACTTTGGGATCACATTGCTTCATGCCCTTGTCATCACAATGCTCCATGCTCCTTGAAATCAAAATGATCCATGACCTCTGTCATCACAATGCTCCAAACCCTTGTGATCACAATGTTCCATAACACTTGTCCTCACAACGCTCCATGATGCCTGTCATCACAATAATCCATGCCCTTTTCATCACAATGCTCCATGACCTTTGTCATCACAATTCTCAATACACTTGTCATCACAATGCTCCCTGACACTTGTCGTCAGAATGCTCCTTGAACCCTGTCACGAAAAGGCTCCATGCCTTTTTCATCACAAAGCCCCATGCCCTTTTCATCCCAATGCTCCATGCCATTGTCATCAAAATACTGCACAAGCTTGTCATCAGAATGCTCCATGACCCTTGTCATCACAATTCTCCATGCACTTGTCAGCACAATGCTCACTGACACTTGTCATCACAATGCTCCAAGCCATTGTCATCACAATGCTCCATTACCTTTGTGATCAGAATCCTCAATGGAAGTTTGCATCACAATGCTCCATGCCATTGTCATCACAATGGGCCATTACATATGTCATCACAATGCTCCCTGACACCTCCCTTTACAATACTGCATTACCTGGTCATCACAATGCTCCCTGCCGTTCTCATCACAATGCACAACGCCCTTGCCATCAAAATGCTCCATGACCTTTGTCATCACAAAGCTCCATGACCCTTGGCATCACAATGCTCCATGTCATTGTCATCACAATGCTCCATGAACCCTCTCATCACATTGCTCCATGCCCTTGTCATCACAAAGCTCCATGGCACTTGTCATCACAATGCTCGATGCCCTTCTCATCACAATGCTCCATGCCCTTGTCATTACAATCCTCCATGACGCATGTATCACAGTGTACGGTGCCCTTGTCATCACAATGCGCCATGCCCACTCTCATCACAATAATCCATGAAATATTTCAGACCAATGCTCAATGCACTTCTCATCACAATGCTCCATTACCTCTGTCATAACAAGCTCCATGACCCCTGCCATCACAATGTTCCACGGCCTTGTCATCACAAGGCTCCAGGACCCTTGTCAGCACAATGCTCCAAGACCCATGTAATCACAATGCTCCATGCCCTTGTCATCACAAAGCTCCATGACGCATGTCATCACAATGTTCCATGGGCTTCGCCTCACAATGCTCCATGCCCTTGTCATCACAATGCTTCAAGACCCCCGTAATCACAATGCTCCATGCCCCTTTTCATAAGAATGCTCCATTAGACTTGTCATCACAAGTCTCCATGGTCATCTCATCACAATGCTCCAAGACCTTGTCATCAACATGCTCCATTCCCTTGTCATCACAATGCTCCATGACCCCTGTCATCACAATACTCCATGCACATTTTTAGCCCAATGCTCCATGACCCTTGTCATCACAATGATCCATGCCCTTGTCATCACAATGCTCCATGCACTTGTCAGCACAATGCTCCCTGATCCTTGTCATCACAATGCTCCAAACCATTGTCACCACAATGCTCCATTACCTTTGTCATCAGAATCCTCCATGACACTTGGCATCACAATGCTCCATGCCATTGTCATCACAATACTCCATGACCCCTGTCATCACAATGCTCCGTGACTACAGTCATCACAATGCTTCATAACGTTTGTCATCACAACAATCCATGCCCGCGTCCTCACAAGGCTCTGTGACCTTTGTAACCACAATGCTCCATGAACTTTTCATCACAATGCTCCGTGACCCTTGTCATCACAATGCTCCATGCCTTTGTCAGAACAATGCTCCATGACCCTTGTCATCAAATTGTGCCATGCGCTTTTCACCACAATGATCCACAACCTTGTCATCGCTATGCTCCATAAACCTTGTAATCACAATGCTCCATGCACTTCTCATCCAAATACTCTCTCACATGAGATATCACAATGTTCCATCACTAGTCATCACAATCCTCCCTCACCCCTGTTATCACAATGTTCCATGACCCCTGTCATCACAATGCTACATCCCCTTATCAGCACAATGTTCCATGATCCCTGACATCACAATGTTCCATAACACTTGTCATCAAAATGCTCCATGACCCTTTTCATCCCAAAGCTCCATGACCCCTGGCATCACAATGTTCTATAACCCCTGGCATCAAAATGTTCCATTACAATTTTCATCAAATTGCTGCATGACCCTGTCCTCAAAATGCTCCCTGCCCTTCTCATCACAATGCACCACACACTTGTCATCAAAATGCTCCATGACCTTCGTCATCACAAAGCTCCATGACCCTTGGCATCACAATGCTCCATGTCATTGTCATCACAATGCTCCATGAACCCTCTCATCACATTGCTCCATGTCCTTGTCATCACAAAGCTCCATGACACTTGTCATCACAATGCTCGATGCCATTCTCATCACAATGCTCCATGACCTTGTCATTACAATCCTCCATGACCCATGTATCACAGTGTACCGTGCCCTTGTCATGACAAACCGCCATGCCCACTCTCATCACAGTAATCCATGAAACATTTCAGATCAATGCTCAATGCCCTTCTCATCACAATGCTCCGTTACCTCTGTCGTAACAATGCTCCATGACACCTGCCATCATAATATTCCACGGCCTTGTCATCACAAGGCTCCATGACCCTTGTCATCACAATGCTCCAAGATCCATGTAATCACAATGCTCCATGCACTTGTCATCACAAAGCTCCATGACGCATGTCATCAGAATGTTCCATGGTCTTCTCCTCACAATGCTCCATGCCCTTGTCATCACAATGCTCGAAGACTCCAGTAATCACAATGTTCCTTTCCCTTTTTCATCAGAATGCTCCATTAGATTTGTCATCACAAGTCTCCATGGTCATCTCCTCACAATGCTCCAAGACCTTGTCATCACCATGCTCCATTCCCTTGTCATCACAATGCTCCATGACCCCTGTCATCACAATACTCCATGAACATTTTCAGCCCAATTCTCTATGACCTTCTCATCACAATGCTCCATGACCAATATCATCACAATGCTCCATGACCACTGTCATCACAACACTCCATGACACCTGACAACACAATGATCCGGGACTCTTGTCATCACAATGCTCCAAGACCCCTGTAATCACAATGCTCCATGACCCCTGTCATCACAATACTCCATGAACATTTTCAGCCCAATGCTCCATGACCCTTGTCATCACAATGATCCATGCCCATGTTATCCCAATGTTCCATGACCCATGTATTCACAATGCTCCATGACGCTTGTCATCACAGTGCTCCATGACACCTGTCATCACAATGCTCCATGCCTTTGTCAGCAAAATGCTACATGACCTTGTCATTACAATGCTCTATGCACTTGTCATCACAATACTCCATTTCCATTGTCATCACAATCCTCCATGAACTTTGGGATCACATTGCTTCATGCCCTTGTCATCACAATGCTCCATGCTCCTTGAAATCAAAATGATCCATGACCTCTGTCATCACAATGCTCCAAACCCTTGTGATCACAATGTTCCATAACACTTGTCCTCACAACGCTCCATGATGCCTGTCATCACAATAATCCATGCCCTTTTCATCACAATGCTCCATGACCTTTGTCATCACAATTCTCAATACACTTGTCATCACAATGCTCCCTGACACTTGTCGTCAGAATGCTCCTTGAACCCTGTCACGAAAAGGCTCCATGCCTTTTTCATCACAAAGCCCCATGCCCTTTTCATCCCAATGCTCCATGCCATTGTCATCAAAATACTCCACAAGCTTGTCATCAGAATGCTCCATGACCCTTGTCATCACAATTCTCCATGCACTTGTCAGCACAATGCTCCCTGACACTTGTCATCACAATGCTCCAAGCCATTGTCATCACAATGCTCCATTACCTTTGTGATCAGAATCCTCAATGGAAGTTTGCATCACAATGCTCCATGCCATTGTCATCACAATGGGCCATTACATATGTCATCAGAATGCTCCCTGACACCTCTCTTTACAATACTGCATTACCTGGTCATCACAATGCTCCCTGCCGTTCTCATCACAATGCACCACACCCTTGTCATCAAAATGCTCCATGACCTTTGTCATCACAAAGCTCCATGACCCTTGGCATCACAATGCTCCATGTCATTGTCATCACAATGCTCCATGAACACTCTCATCACATTGCTCCATGCCCTTGTCATCACAAAGCTCCATGGCATTGTCATCACAATGCTCGATGCCCTTCTCATCACAATGCTCCATGCCCTTTTCATTACAATCCTCCATGACCCATGTTTCACAGTGTACCGTGCCCTTGTCATCACAATGCGCCATGCCCACTCTCATCACAATAATCCATGAAATATTTCAGACCAATGCTCAATGCACTTCTCATCACAATGCTCCATTTCCTCTGTCATAACAAGCTCCATGACACCTGCCATCACAATGTTGAACGGCCTTGTCATCACAAGGCTCCAGCACCCTTGTCAGCACAATGCTCCAAGACCCATGTAATCACAATGCTCCATGCCCTTGTCATCACAAAGCTCCATGACGCATGTCATCAGAATGTTCCATGGCCTTCGCCTCACAATGCTCCATGCCCTTGTCATCACAATGCTTCAAGACCCCCGTAATCACAATACTCCATGCACATTTTCAGCCCAATGCTCCATGACCCTTTTCATCACAATGATCCTTGCCCTTGTCATCACAATGCTCCATGCACTTGTCAGCACAATGCTCCCTGATCCTTGTCATCACAATGCTCCAAACCATTGTCACCACAATGCTCCATTACCTTTGTCATCAGAATCCTCCATGACACTTGGCATCACAATGCTCCATGCCATTGTCATCACAATGCTCCATGAAACCTGTCATCACAATGCTCCATGACTACAGTCATCACAATGCTTCATAACGTTTGTCATCACAACAATCCATGCCCGCGTCCTCACAAGGCTCTGTGACCTTTGTAACCACAATGCTCCATGAACTTTTCATCACAATGCTCCGTGACCCTTGTCATCACAATGCTCCATGCCTTTGTCAGAACAATGCTCCATGACCCTTGTCATCAAATTGTGCCATGCGCTTTTCACCACAATGATCCACAACCTTGTCATCGCTATGCTCCATAAACCTTGTAATCACAATGCTCCATGCACTTCTCATCCAAATACTCTCTCACATGAGATATCACAATGTTCCATCACTAGTCATCACAATCCTCCCTCACCCCTGTTATCACAATGTTCCATGACCCCTGTCATCACAATGCTACATCCCCTTATCAGCACAATGTTCCATGACCCCTGACATCACAATGTTCCATAACCCTTGTCATCAAAATGCTCCATGACCCTTTTCATCCCAAAGCTCCATGACCCCTGGCATCACAATGTTCTATAACCCCTGGCATCAAAATGTTCCATTACACTTTTCATCAAATTGCTGCATGACCCTGTCATCAAAATGCTCCCTGCCCTTCTCATCACAATGCACCACACACTTGCCATCAAAATGCTCCATGACCTTTGTCATCACAAAGCTCCATGACCCTTGGCATCACAATGCTCCATGTCATTGTCATCACAATGCTCCATGAACCCTCTCATCACATTGCTCCATGTCCTTGTCATCACAAAGCTCCATGACACTTGTCATCACAATGCTCGATGCCCTTCTCATCACAATGCTCCATGACCTTGTCATTACAATCCTCCATGACCCATGTATCACAGTGTACCGTGCCCTTGTCATGACAAACCGCCATGCCCACTCTCATCACAGTAATCCATGAAACATTTCAGATCAATGCTCAATGCCCTTCTCATCACAATGCTCCGTTACCTCTGTCGTAACAATGCTCCATGACACCTGCCATCATAATATTCCACGGCCTTGTCATCACAAGGCTCCATGACACTTGTCATCACAATGCTCCAAGATCCATGTAATCACAATGCTCCATGCCCTTGTCATCACAAAGCTCCATGACGCATGTCATCAGAATATTCCATGGTCTTCTCCTCACAATGCTCCATGCCCTTGTCATCGCAATGCTCGAAGACTCCAGTAATCACAATGTTCCATTCCCTATTTCATCAGAATGCTCCATTAGATTTGTCATCACAAGTCTCCATGGTCATCTCCTCACAATGCTCCAAGACCTTGTCATCACCATGCTCCATTCCCTTGTCATCACAATGCTCCATGACTCCTGTCATCACAATACTCCATGAACATTTTCAGCCCAATTCTCTATGACCTTCTCATCACAATGCTCCATGACCAATATCATCACAATGCTCCATGACCACTGTCATCACAACACTCCATGACACCTGACAACACAATGATCCGGGACTCTTGTCATCACAATGCTCCAAGACCCCTGTAATCACAATGCTCCATGACCCTTGTCATCACAATGATCCATGCCCATGTTATCCAAATGTTCCATGACCCATGTATTCACAATGCTCCATGATGCATGTCATCACAGTGCTCCATGACACCTGTCATCACAATGCTCCATGCCTTTGTCAGCAAAATGCTACATGACCTTGTCATTACAATGCTCTATGCACTTGTCATCACAATACTCCATTTCCATTGTCATCACAATCCTCCATGAACTTTGGGATCACATTGCTTCATGCCCTTGTCATCACAATGCTCCATGCTCCTTGAAATCAAAATGATCCATGACCTCTGTCATCACAATGCTCCAAACCCTTGTGATCACAATGTTCCATAACACTTGTCCTCACAACGCTCCATGATGCCTGTCATCACAATAATCCATGCCCTTTTCATCACAATGCTCCATGAACTTTGTCATCACAATTCTCAATACACTTGTCATCACAATGCTCCCTGACACTTGTCGTCAGAATGCTCCTTGAAACCTGTCACGAAAAGGCTCCATGCCTTTTTCATCACAAAGCACCATGCCCTTTTCATCCCAATGCTCCATGCCATTGTCATCAAAATACTCCACAAGCTTGTCATCAGAATGCTCCATGACCCTTGTCATCACAATTCTCCATGCACTTGTCAGCACAATGCTCCCTGACACTTGTCATCACAATGCTCCAAGCCATTGTCATCACAATGCTCCATTACCTTTGTGATCAGAATCCTCAATGGAAGTTTGCATCAGAATGCTCCATGCCATTGTCATCACAATGGGCCATTACATATGTCATCACAATGCTCCCTGACAACTCTCTTTACAATACTGCATTACCTGGTCATCACAATGCTCCCTGCCGTTCTCATCACAATGCACCAAACCCTTGTCATCAAAATGCTCCATGACCTTTGTCATCACAAAGCTCCATGACCCTTGGCATCACAATGCTCCATGTCATTGTCATCACAATGCTCCATGAACCCTCTCATCACATTGCTCCATGCCCTTGTCATCACAAAGCTCCATGGCATTGTCATCACAATGCTCGATGCCATTCTCATCACAATGCTCCATGCCCTTTTCATTACAATCCTCCATGACCCATGTTTCACAGTGTACCGTGCCCTTGTCATCACAATGCGCCATGCCCACTCTCATCACAATAATCCATGAAATATTTCAGACCAATGCTCAATGCACTTCTCATCACAATGCTCCATTACCTCTGTCATAACAAGCTCCATGACCCCTGCCATCACAATGTTCCACGGCCTTGTCATCACAAGGCTCCAGGACCCTTGTCAGCACAATGCTCCAAGACCCATGTAATCACAATGCTCCATGCCCTTGTCATCACAAAGCTCCATGACGCATGTCATCACAATGTTCCATGGGCTTCGCCTCACAATGCTCCATGCCCTTGTCATCACAATGCTTCAAGACCCCCGTAATCACAATGCTCCATGCCCCTTTTCATAAGAATGCTCCATTAGACTTGTCATCACAAGTCTCCATGGTCATCTCATCACAATGCTCCAAGACCTTGTCATCAACATGCTCCATTCCCTTGTCATCACAATGCTCCATGACCCCTGTCATCACAATACTCCATGCACATTTTTAGCCCAATGCTCCATGACCCTTGTCATCACAATGATCCATGCCCTTGTCATCACAATGCTCCATGCACTTGTCAGCACAATGCTCCCTGATCCTTGTCATCACAATGCTCCAAACCATTGTCAAAACAATGCTCCATTACCTTTGTCATCAGAATCCTCCATGACACTTGGCATCACAATGCTCCATGCCATTGTCATCACAATGCTCCATGACCCCTGTCATCACAATGCTCCGTGACTACAGTCATCACAATGCTTCATAACGTTTGTCATCACAACAATCCATGCCCGCGTCATCACAAGGCTCTGTGACCTTTGTAACCACAATGCTCCATGAACTTTTCATCACAATGCTCCGTGACCCTTGTCATCACAATGCTCCATGCCTTTGTCAGAACAATGCTCCATGACCCTTGTCATCAAATTGTGCCATGCGCTTTTCACCACAATGATCCACAACCTTGTCATCGCTATGCTCCATAAACCTTGTAATCACAATGCTCCATGCACTTCTCATCCAAATACTCTCTCACATGAGATATCACAATTTTCCCTCACTAG
Source organism: Mesoplodon densirostris (assembly GCF_025265405.1). Lineage (NCBI taxonomy): Eukaryota > Metazoa > Chordata > Mammalia > Artiodactyla > Ziphiidae > Mesoplodon > Mesoplodon densirostris. Next base: position 4,778,614 of record NW_026778195.1, on the reverse strand, counting down.
TCATCACAATCCTCCCTCACCCCTGTTATCACAATGTTCCATGACCCCTGTCATCACAATGCTACATCCCCTTATCAGCACAATGTTCCATGACCCCTGACATCACAATATTCCATAACCCTTGTCATCAAAATGCTCCATGACCCTTTTCATCCCAAAGCTCCATGACCCCTGGCATCACAATGTTCTATAACCCCTGGCATCAAAATGTTCCATTACACTTTTCATCAAATTGCTGCATGACCCTGTCATCAAAATGCTCCCTGCCCTTCTCATCACAATGCACCACACACTTGTCATCAAAATGCTCCATGACCTTTGTCATCACAAAGCTCCATGACCCTTGGCATCACAATGCTCCATGTCATTGTCATCACAATGCTCCATGAACCCTCTCATCACATTGCTCCATGTCCTTGTCATCACAAAGCTCCATGACACTTGTCATCACAATGCTCGATGCCCTTCTCATCACAATGCTCCATGACATTGTCATTACAATCCTCCATGACCCATGTATCACAGTGTACCGTGCCCTTGTCATGACAAACCGCCATGCCCACTCTCATCACAGTAATCCATGAAACATTTCAGATCAATGCTCAATGCCCTTCTCATCACAATGCTCCGTTACCTCTGTCGTAACAATGCTCCATGACACCTGCCATCATAATATTCCACGGCCTTGTCATCACAAGGCTCCATGACCCTTGTCATCACAATGCTCCAAGATCCATGTAATCACAATGCTCCATGCCCTTGTCATCACAAAGCTCCATGACGCATGTCATCAGAATGTTCCATGGTCTTCTCCTCACAATGCTCCATGCCCTTGTCATCACAATGCTCGAAGACTCCAGTAATCACAATGTTCCATTCCCTTTTTCATCAGAATGCTCCATTAGATTTGTCATCACAAGTCTCCATGGTCATCTCCTCACAATGCTCCAAGACCTTGTCATCACCATGCTCCATTCCCTTGTCATCACAATGCTCCATGACCCCTGTCATCACAATACTCCATGAACATTTTCAGCCCAATTCTCTATGACCTTCTCATCACAATGCTCCATGACCAATATCATCACAATGCTCCATGACCACTGTCATCACAACACTCCATGACACCTGACAACACAATGATCCGGGACTCTTGTCATCACAATGCTCCAAGACCCCTGTAATCACAATGCTCCATGACCCCTGTCATCACAATACTCCATGAACATTTTCAGCCAAATGCTCCATGACCCTTGTCATCACAATGATCCATGCCCATGTTATCCCAATGTTCCATGACCCATGTATTCACAATGCTCCATGACGCATGTCATCACAGTGCTCCATGACACCTGTCATCACAATGCTCCATGCCTTTGTCAGCAAAATGCTACATGACCTTGTCATTACAATGCTCTATGCACTTGTCATCACAATACTCCATTTCCATTGTCATCACAATCCTCCATGAACTTTGGGATCACATTGCTTCATGCCCTTGTCATCACAATGCTCCATGCTCCTTGAAATCAAAATGATCCATGACCTCTGTCATCACAATGCTCCAAACCCTTGTGATCACAATGTTCCATAACACTTGTCCTCACAACGCTCCATGATGCCTGTCATCACAATAATCCATGCCCTTTTCATCACAATGCTCCATGACCTTTGTCATCACAATTCTCAATACACTTGTCATCACAATGCTCCCTGACACTTGTCGTCAGAATGCTCCTTGAACCCTGTCACGAAAAGGCTCCATGCCTTTTTCATCACAAAGCCCCATGCCCTTTTCATCCCAATGCTCCATGCCATTGTCATCAAAATACTCCACAAGCTTGTCATCAGAATGCTCCATGACCCTTGTCATCACAATTCTCCATGCACTTGTCAGCACAATGCTCCATGACACTTGTCATCACAATGCTCCAAGCCATTGTCATCACAGTGCTCCATTACCTTTGAGATCAGAATCCTCAATGGAAGTTTGCATCACAATGCTCCATGCCATTGTCATCACAATGGGCCATAACATATGTCATCACAATGCTCCCTGACACCTCTCTTTACAATACTGCATTACCTGGTCATCACAATGCTCCCTGCCGTTCTCATCACAATGCACCACACCCTTGTCATCAAAATGCTCCATGACCTTTGTCATCACAAAGCTCCATGACCCTTGGCATCACAATGCTCCATGTCATTGTCATCACAATGCTCCATGAAACCTCTCATCACATTGCTCCATGCCCTTGTCATCACAAAGCTCCATGGCATTGTCATCACAATGCTCGATGCCCTTCTCATCACAATGCTCCATGCCCTTTTCATTACAATCCTCCATGACCCATGTTTCACAGTGTACCGTGCCCTTGTCATCACAATGTGCCATGCCCACTCTCATCACAATAATCCATGAAATATTTCAGACCAATGCTCAATGCACTTCTCATCACAATGCTCCATTACCTCTGTCATAACAAGCTCCATGACCCCTGCCATCACAATGTTCCACGGCCTTGTCATCACAAGGCTCCAGGACCCTTGTCAGCACAATGCTCCAAGACCCATGTAATCACAATGCTCCATGCCCTTGTCATCACAAAGCTCCATGACGCATGTCATCACAATGATCCATGGCCTTCGCCTCACAATGCTCCATGCCCTTGTCATCACAATGCTTCAAGACCCCCGTAATCACAATGCTCCATGCCCCTTTTCATAAGAATGCTCCATTAGACTTGTCATCACAAGTCTCCATGGTCATCTCATCACAATGCTCCAAGACCTTGGCATCAACATGCTCCATTCCCTTGTCATCACAATGCTCCATGACCCCTGTCATCACAATACTCCATGCACATTTTTAGCCCAATGCTCCATGACCCTTGTCATCACAATGATCCATGCCCTTGTCATCACAATGCTCCATGCACTTGTCAGCACAATGCTCCCTGATCCTTGTCATCACAATGCTCCAAACCATTGTCACCACAATGCTCCATTACCTTTGTCATCAGAATCCTCCATGACACTTGGCATCACAATGCTCCATGCCATTGTCATCACAATGCTCCATGACCCCTGTCATCACAATGCTCCGTGACTACAGTCATCACAATGCTTCATAACTTTTGTCATCACAACAATCCATGCCCGCGTCATCACAAGGCTCTGTGACCTTTGTAACCACAATGCTCCATGAACTTTTCATCACAATTCTCCGTGACCCTTGTCATCACAATGCTCCATGCCTTTGTCAGAACAATGCTCCATGACCCTTGTCATCAAATTGTGCCATGCGCTTTTCACCACAATGATCCACAACCTTGTCATCGCTATGCTCCATAAACCTTGTAATCACAATGCTCCATGCACTTCTCATCCAAATACTCTCTCACATGAGATATCACAATGTTCCATCACTAGTCATCACAATCCTCCCTCACCCCTGTTATCACAATGTTCCATGAACCCTGTCATCACAATGCTACATCCCCTTATCAGCACAATGTTCCATGACCCCTGACATCACAATGTTCCATAACCCTTGTCATCAAAATGCTCCATGACCCTTTTCATCCCAAAGCTCCATGACCCCTGGCATCACAATGTTCTATAACCCCTGGCATCAAAATGTTCCATTACACTTTTCATCAAATTGCTGCATGACCCTGTCATCAAAATGCTCCCTGCCCTTCTCATCACAATGCACCACACACTTGTCATCAAAATGCTCCATGACCTTTGTCATCACAAAGCTCCATGACCCTTGGCATCACAATGCTCCATGTCATTGTCATCACAATGCTCCATGAACCCTCTCATCACATTGCTCCATGTCCTTGTCATCACAAAGCTCCATGACACTTGTCATCACAATGCTCGATGCCCTTCTCATCACAATGCTCCATGACCTTGTCATTACAATCCTCCATGACCCATGTATCACAGTGTACCGTGCCCTTGTCATGACAAACCGCCATGCCCACTCTCATCACAGTAATCCATGAAACATTTCAGATCAATGCTCAATGCCCTTCTCATCACAATGCTCCGTTACCTCTGTCGTAACAATGCTCCATGACACCTGCCATCATAATATTCCACGGCCTTGTCATCACAAGGCTCCATGACCCTTGTCATCACAATGCTCCAAGATCCATGTAATCACAATGCTCCATGCCCTTGTCATCACAAAGCTCCATGACGCATGTCATCAGAATGTTCCATGGTCTTCTCCTCACAATGCTCCATGCCCTTGTCATCACAATGCTCGAAGACTCCAGTAATCACAATGTTCCATTCCCTTTTTCATCAGAATGCTCCATTAGATTTGTCATCACAAGTCTCCATGGTCATCTCCTCACAATGCTCCAAGACCTTGTCATCACCATGCTCCATTCCCTTGTCATCACAATGCTCCATGACCCCTGTCATCACAATACTCCATGAACATTTTCAGCCCAATTTTCTATGACCTTCTCATCACAATGCTCCATGACCAATATCATCACAATGCTCCATGACCACTGTCATCACAACACTCCATGACACCTGACAACACAATGATCCGGGACTCTTGTCATCACAATGCTCCAAGACCCCTGTAATCACAATGCTCCATGACCCCTGTCATCACAATACTCCATGAACATTTTCAGCCCAATGCTCCATGACCCTTGTCATCACAATGATCCATGCCCATGTTATCCCAATGTTCCATGACCCATGTATTCACAATGCTCCATGACGCTTGTCATCACAGTGCTCCATGACACCTGTCATCACAATGCTCCATGCCTTTGTCAGCAAAATGCTACATGACCTTGTCATTACAATGCTCTATGCACTTGTCATCACAATACTCCATTTCCATTGTCATCACAATCCTCCATGAACTTTGGGATCACATTGCTTCATGCCCTTGTCATCACAATGCTCCATGCTCCTTGAAATCAAAATGATCCATGACCTCTGTCATCACAATGCTCCAAACCCTTGTGATCACAATGTTCCATAACACTTGTCCTCACAACGCTCCATGATGCCTGTCATCACAATAATCCATGCCCTTTTCATCACAATGCTCCATGACCTTTGTCATCACAATTCTCAATACACTTGTCATCACAATGCTCCCTGACACTTGTCGTCAGAATGCTCCTTGAACCCTGTCACGAAAAGGCTTCATGCCTTTTTCATCACAAAGCCCCATGCCCTTTTCATCCCAATGCTCCATGCCATTGTCATCAAAATACTCCACAAGCTTGTCATCAGAATGCTCCATGACCCTTGTCATCACAATTCTCCATGCACTTGTCAGCACAATGCTCCCTGACACTTGTCATCACAATGCTCCAAGCCATTGTCATCACAATGCTCCATTACCTTTGTGATCAGAATCCTCAATGGAAGTTTGCATCAGAATGCTCCATGCCATTGTCATCACAATGGGCCATTACATATGTCATCACAATGCTCCATGACACCTCTCTTTACAATACTGCATTACCTGGTCATCACAATGCTCCCTGCCGTTCTCATCACAATGCACCACACCCTTGTCATCAAAATGCTCCATGACCTTTGTCATCACAAAGCTCCATGACCCTTGGCATCACAATGCTCCATGTCATTGTCATCACAATGCTCCATGAAACCTCTCATCACATTGCTCCATGCCCTTGTCATCACAAAGCTCCATGGCATTGTCATCACAATGCTCGATGCCCTTCTCATCACAATGCTCCATGCCCTTTTCATTACAATCCTCCATGACCCATGTTTCACAGTGTACCGTGCCCTTGTCATCACAATGTGCCATGCCCACTCTCATCACAATAATCCATGAAATATTTCAGACCAATGCTCAATGCACTTCTCATCACAATGCTCCATTACCTCTGTCATAACAAGCTCCATGACCCCTGCCATCACAATGTTCCACGGCCTTGTCATCACAAGGCTCCAGGACCCTTGTCAGCACAATGCTCCAAGACCCATGTAATCACAATGCTCCATGCCCTTGTCATCACAAAGCTCCATGACGCATGTCATCACAATGTTCCATGGCCTTCGCCTCACAATGCTCCATGCCCTTGTCATCACAATGCTTCAAGACCCCCGTAATCACAATGCTCCATGCCCCTTTTCATAAGAATGCTCCATTAGAATTGTCATCACAAGTCTCCATGGTCATCTCATCACAATGCTCCAAGACCTTGTCATCAACATGCTCCATTCCCTTGTCATCACAATGCTCCATGACCCCTGTCATCACAATACTCCATGCACATTTTTAGCCCAATGCTCCATGACCCTTGTCATCACAATGATCCATGGCCTTGTCATCACAATGCTCCAAGCACTTGTCAGCACAATGCTCCCTGATCCTTGTCATCACAATTCTCCAAACCATTGTCACCACAATGCTCCATTACCTTTGTCATAAGAATCCTCCATGACACTTGGCATCACAATGCTCCATGCCATTGTCATCACAATGCTCCATGACCCCTGTCATCACAATGCTCCGTGACTACAGTCATCACAATGCTTCATAACGTTTGTCATCACAACAATCCATGCCCGCGTCATCACAAGGCTCTGTGACCTTTGTAACCACAATGCTCCATGAAATTTTCATCACAATGCTCCGCAACCCTTGTCATCACAATGCTCCATGCCTTTGTCAGAACAATGCTCCATGACCCTTGTCATCAAATTGTGCCATGCGCTTTTCACCACAATGATCCACAACCTTGTCATCGCTATGCTCCATAAACCTTGTAATCACAATGCTCCATGCACTTCTCATCCAAATACTCTCTCACATGAGATATCACAATGTTCCATCACTAGTCATCACAATCCTCCCTCACCCCTGTTATCACAATGTTCCATGAACCCTGTCATGACAATGCTACATCCCCTTATCAGCACAATGTTCCATGACCCCTGACATCACAATGTTCCATAACCCTTGTCATCACAATGCTCCATGCCCTTGTCATCACAAAGCTCCATGACGCATGTCATCAGAATGTTCCATGGTCTTCTCCTCACAATGCTCCATGCCCTTGTCATCACAATGCTCGAAGTCTCCAGTAATCACAATGTTCCATTCCCTTTTTCATCAGAATGCTCCATTAGATTTGTCATCACAAGTCTCCATGGTCATCTCCTCACAATGCTCCAAGACCTTGTCATCACCATGCTCCATTCCCTTGTCATCACAATGCTCCATGACCCCTGTCATCACAATAATCCATGAACATTTTCAGCCCAATTCTCTATGACCTTCTCATCACAATGCTCCATGACCAATATCATCACAATGCTCCATGACCACTGTCATCACAACACTCCATGCCACCTGACAACACAATGATCCGGGACTCTTGTCATCACAATGCTCCAAGACCCCTGTAATCACAATGCTCCATGACCCCTGTCATCACAATACTCCATGAACATTTTCAGCACAATGCTCCATGACCCTTGTCATCACAATGATCCATGCCCATGTTATCCCAATGTTCCATGACCCATGTATTCACAATGCTCCATGACGCGTGTCATCACAGTGCTCCATGACACCTGTCATCACAATGCTCCATGCCTTTGTCAGCAAAATGCTACATGACCTTGTCATTACAATGCTCTATGCACTTGTCATCACAATACTCCATTTCCATTGTCATCACAATCCTCCATGAACTTTGGGATCACATTGCTTCATGCCCTTGTCATCACAATGCTCCATGCTCCTTGAAATCAAAATGATCCATGACCTCTGTCATCACAATGCTCCAAACCCTTGTGATCACAATGTTCCATAACACTTGTCCTCACAACGCTCCATGATGCCTGTCATCACAATAATCCATGCCCTTTTCATCACAATGCTCCATGACCTTTGTCATCACAATTCTCAATACACTTGTCATCACAATGCTCCCTGACACTTGTCGTCAGAATGCTCCTTGAACCCTGTCACGAAAAGGCTTCATGCCTTTTTCATCACAAAGCCCCATGCCCTTTTCATCCCAATGCTCCATGCCATTGTCATCAAAATACTCCACAAGCTTGTCATCAGAATGCTCCATGACCCTTGTCATCACAATTCTCCATGCACTTGTCAGCACAATGCTCCCTGACACTTGTCATCACAATGCTCCAAGCCATTGTCATCACAGTGCTCCATTACCTTTGTGATCAGAATCCTCAATGGAAGTTTGCATCACAATGCTCCATGCCATTGTCATCACAATGGGCCATAACATATGTCATCAGAATGCTCCCTGACACCTCTCTTTACAATACTGCATTACCTGGTCATCACAATGCTCCCTGCCGTTCTCATCACAATGCACCACACCCTTGTCATCAAAATGCTCCATGACCTTTGTCATCACAAAGCTCCATGACCCTTGGCATCACAATGCTCCATGTCATTGTCATCACAATGCTCCATGAAACCTCTCATCACATTGCTCCATGCCCTTGTCATCACAAAGCTCCATGGCATTGTCATCACAATGCTCGATGCCCTTCTCATCACAATGCTCCATGCCCTTTTCATTACAATCCTCCATGACCCATGTTTCACAGTGTACCGTGCCCTTGTCATCACAATGTGCCATGCCCACTCTCATCACAATAATCCATGAAATATTTCAGACCAATGCTCAATGCACTTCTCATCACAATGCTCCATTACCTCTGTCATAACAAGCTCCATGACCCCTGCCATCACAATGTTCCACGGCCTTGTCATCACAAGGCTCCAGGACCCTTGTCAGCACAATGCTCCAAGACCCATGTAATCACAATGCTCCATGCCCTTGTCATCACAAAGCTCCATGACGCATGTCATCACAATGTTCCATGGCCTTCGCCTCACAATGCTCCATGCCCTTGTCATCACAATGCTTCAAGACCCCCGTAATCACAATGCTCCATGCCCCTTTTCATAAGAATGCTCCATTAGACTTGTCATCACAAGTCTCCATGGTCATCTCATCACAATGCTCCAAGACCTTGTCATCAACATGCTCCATTCCCTTGTCATCACAATGCTCCATGACCCCTGTCATCACAATACTCCATGCACATTTTTAGCCCAATGCTCCATGACCCTTGTCATCACAATGATCCATGGCCTTGTCATCACAATGCTCCAAGCACTTGTCAGCACAATGCTCCCTGATCCTTGTCATCACAATGCTCCAAACCATTGTCACCACAATGCTCCATTACCTTTGTCATAAGAATCCTCCATGACACTTGGCATCACAATGCTCCATGCCATTGTCATCACAATGCTCCATGACCCCTGTCATCACAATGCTCCGTGACTACAGTCATCACAATGCTTCATAACGTTTGTCATCACAACAATCCATGCCCGCATCATCACAAGGCTCTGTGACCTTTGTAACCACAATGCTCCATGAAATTTTCATCACAATGCTCCGCAACCCTTGTCATCACAATGCTCCATGCCTTTGTCAGAACAATGCTCCATGACCCTTGTCATCAAATTGTGCCATGCGCTTTTCACCACAATGATCCACAACCTTGTCATCGCTATGCTCCATAAACCTTGTAATCACAATGCTCCATGCACTTCTCATCCAAATACTCTCTCACATGAGATATCACAATGTTCCATCACTAGTCATCACAATCCTCCCTCACCCCTGTTATCACAATGTTCCATGAACCCTGTCATCACAATGCTACATCCCCTTATCAGCACAATGTTCCATGACCCCTGACATCACAATGTTCCATAACCCTTGTCATCAAAATGCTCCATGACCCTTTTCATCCCAAAGCTCCATGACCCCTGGCATCACAATGTTCTATAACCCCTGGCATCAAAATGTTCCATTACACTTTTCATCAAATTGCTGCATGACCCTGTCATCAAAATGCTCCCTGCCCTTCTCATCACAATGCACCACACACTTGTCATCAAAATGCTCCATGACCTTTGTCATCACAAAGCTCCATGACCCTTGGCATCACAATGCTCCATGTCATTGTCATCACAATGCTCCATGAACCCTCTCATCACATTGCTCCATGTCCTTGTCATCACAAAGCTCCATGACACTTGTCATCACAATGCTCGATGCCCTTCTCATCACAATGCTCCATGACCTTGTCATTACAATCCTCCATGACCCATGTATCACAGTGTACCGTGCCCTTGTCATGACAAACCGCCATGCCCACTCTCATCACAGTAATCCATGAAACATTTCAGATCAATGCTCAATGCCCTTCTCATCACAATGCTCCGTTACCTCTGTCGTAACAATGCTCCATGACACCTGCCATCATAATATTCCACGGCCTTGTCATCACAAGGCTCCATGACCCTTGTCATCACAATGCTCCAAGATCCATGTAATCACAATGCTCCATGCCCTTGTCATCACAAAGCTCCATGACGCATGTCATCAGAATGTTCCATGGTCTTCTCCTCACAATGCTCCATGCCCTTGTCATCACAATGCTCGAAGACTCCAGTAATCACAATGTTCCATTCCCTTTTTCATCAGAATGCTCCATTAGATTTGTCATCACAAGTCTCCATGGTCATCTCCTCACAATGCTCCAAGACCTTGTCATCACCATGCTCCATTCCCTTGTCATCACAATGCTCCATGACCCCTGTCATCACAATAATCCATGAACATTTTCAGCCCAATTCTCTATGACCTTCTCATCACAATGCTCCATGACCAATATCATCACAATGCTCCATGACCACTGTCATCACAACACTCCATGACACCTGACAACACAATGATCCGGGACTCTTGTCATCACAATGCTCCAAGACCCCTGTAATCACAATGCTCCATGACCCCTGTCATCACAATACTCCATGAACATTTTCAGCCCAATGCTCCATGACCCTTGTCATCACAATGATCCATGCCCATGTTATCCCAATGTTCCATGACCCATGTATTCACAATGCTCCATGACGCTTGTCATCACAGTGCTCCATGACACCTGTCATCACAATGCTCCATGCCTTTGTCAGCAAAATGCTACATGACCTTGTCATTACAATGCTCTATGCACTTGTCATCACAATACTCCATTTCCATTGTCATCACAATCCTCCATGAACTTTGGGATCACATTGCTTCATGCCCTTGTCATCACAATGCTCCATGCTCCTTGAAATCAAAATGATCCATGACCTCTGTCATCACAATGCTCCAAACCCTTGTGATCACAATGTTCCATAACACTTGTCCTCACAACGCTCCATGATGCCTGTCATCACAATAATCCATGCCCTTTTCATCACAATGCTCCATGACCTTTGTCATCACAATTCTCAATACACTTGTCATCACAATGCTCCCTGACACTTGTCGTCAGAATGCTCCTTGAACCCTGTCACGAAAAGGCTTCATGCCTTTTTCATCACAAAGCCCCATGCCCTTTTCATCCCAATGCTCCATGCCATTGTCATCAAAATACTCCACAAGCTTGTCATCAGAATGCTCCATGACCCTTGTCATCACAATTCTCCATGCACTTGTCAGCACAATGCTCCCTGACACTTGTCATCACAATGCTCCAAGCCATTGTCATCACAATGCTCCATTACCTTTGTGATCAGAATCCTCAATGGAAGTTTGCATCAGAATGCTCCATGCCATTGTCATCACAATGGGCCATTACATATGTCATCACAATGCTCCCTGACACCTCTCTTTACAATACTGCATTACCTGGTCATCACAATGCTCCCTGCCGTTCTCATCACAATGCACCACACCCTTGTCATCAAAATGCTCCATGACCTTTGTCATCACAAAGCTCCATGACCCTTGGCATCACAATGCTCCATGTCATTGTCATCACAATGCTCCATGAACCCTCTCATCACATTGCTCCATGCCCTTGTCATCACAAAGCTCCATGGCACTTGTCATCACAATGCTCGATGCCCTTCTCATCACAATGCTCCATGCCCTTGTCATTACAATCCTCCATGACCCATGTATCACAGTGTACCGTGCCCTTGTCATCACAATGCGCCATGCCCACTCTCATCACAATAATCCATGAAATATTTCAGACCAATGCTCAATGCACTTCTCATCACAATGCTCCATTACCTCTGTCATAACAAGCTCCATGACCCCTGCCATCACAATGTTCCACGGCCTTGTCATCACAAGGCTCCAGGACCCTTGTCAGCACAATGCTCCAAGACCCATGTAATCACAATGCTCCATGCCCTTGTCATCACAAAGCTCCATGACGCATGTCATCACAAAGTTCCATGGCCTTCGCCTCACAATGCTCCATGCCCTTGTCATCACAATGCTTCAAGACCCCCGTAATCACAATGCTCCATGCCCCTTTTCATAAGAATGCTCCATTAGACTTGTCATCACAAGTCTCCATGGTCATCTCATCACAATGCTCCAAGACCTTGGCATCAACATGCTCCATTCCCTTGTCATCACAATGCTCCATGACCCCTGTCATCACAATACTCCATGCACATTTTTAGCCCAATGCTCCATGACCCTTGTCATCACAATGATCCATGCCCTTGTCATCACAATGCTCCATGCACTTGTCAGCACAATGCTCCCTGATCCTTGTCATCACAATGCTCCAAACCATTGTCACCACAATGCTCCATTACCTTTGTCATCAGATTCCTCCATGACACTTGGCATCACAATGCTCCATGCCATTGTCATCACAATGCTCCATGACCCCTGTCATCACAATGCTCCGTGACTACAGTCATCACAATGCTTCATAACGTTTGTCATCACAACAATCCATGCCCGCATCATCACAAGGCTCTGTGACCTTTGTAACCACAATGCTCCATGAACTTTTCATCACAATTCTCCGTGACCCTTGTCATCACAATGCTCCATGCCTTTGTCAGAACAATGCTCCATGACCCTTGTCATCAAATTGTGCCATGCGCTTTTCACCACAATGATCCACAACCTTGTCATCGCTATGCTCCATAAACCTTGTAATCACAATGCTCCATGCACTTCTCATCCAAATACTCTCTCACATGAGATATCACAATGTTCCATCACTAGTCATCACAATCCTCCCTCACCCCTGTTATCACAATGTTCCATGACCCCTGTCATCACAATGCTACATCCCCTTATCAGCACAATGTTCCATGATCCCTGACATCACAATGTTCCATAACCCTTGTCATCAAAATGCTCCATGACCCTTTTCATCCCAAAGCTCCATGACCCCTGGCATCACAATGTTCTATAAGCCCTGGCATCAAAATGTTCCATTACACTTTTCATCAAATTGCTGCATGACCCTGTCCTCAAAATGCTCCCTGCCCTTCTCATCACAATGCACCACACACTTGTCATCAAAATGCTCCATGATCTTTGTCATCACAAAGCTCCATGACCCTTGGCATCACAATGCTCCATGTCATTGTCATCACAATGCTCCATGAACCCTCTCATCACATTGCTCCATGTCCTTGTCATCACAAAGCTCCATGACACTTGTCATCACAATGCTCGATGCCATTCTCATCACAATGCTCCATGACCTTGTCATTACAATCCTCCATGACCCATGTATCACAGTGTACCGTGCCCTTGTCATGACAAACCGCCATGCCCACTCTCATCACAGTAATCCATGAAACATTTCAGATCAATGCTCAATGCCCTTCTCATCACAATGCTCCGTTACCTCTGTCGTAACAATGCTCCATGACACCTGCCATCATAATATTCCACGGCCTTGTCATCACAAGGCTCCATGACCCTTGTCATCACAATGCTCCAAGATCCATGTAATCACAATGCTCCATGCCCTTGTCATCACAAAGCTCCATGACGCATGTCATCAGAATGTTCCATGGTCTTCTCCTCACAATGCTCCATGCCCTTGTCATCACAATGCTCGAAGACTCCAGTAATCACAATGTTCCATTCCCTTTTTCATCAGAATGCTCCATTAGATTTGTCATCACAAGTCTCCATGGTCATCTCCTCACAATGCTCCAAGACCTTGTCATCACCATGCTCCATTCCCTTGTCATCACAATGCTCCATGACCCCTGTCATCACAATACTCCATGAATATTTTCAGCCCAATTCTCTATGACCTTCTCATCACAATGCTCCATGACCAATATCATCACAATGCTCCATGACCACTGTCATCACAACACTCCATGACACCTGACAACACAATGATCCGGGACTCTTGTCATCACAATGCTCCAAGACCCCTGTCATCACAATACTCCATGAACATTTTCAGCCCAATGCTCCATGACCCTTGTCATCACAATGATCCATGCCCATGTTATCCCAATGTTCCATGACCCATGTATTCACAATGCTCCATGACGCTTGTCATCACAGTGCTCCATGACACCTGTCATCACAATGCTCCATGCCTTTGTCAGCAAAATGCTACATGACCTTGTCATTACAATGCTCTATGCACTTGTCATCACAATACTCCATTTCCATTGTCATCACAATCCTCCATGAACTTTGGGATCACATTGCTTCATGCCCTTGTCATCACAATGCTCCATGCTCCTTGAAATCAAAATGATCCATGACCTCTGTCATCACAATGCTCCAAACCCTTGTGATCACAATGTTCCATAACACTTGTCCTCACAACGCTCCATGATGCCTGTCATCACAATAATCCATGCCCTTTTCATCACAATGCTCCATGACCTTTGTCATCACAATTCTCAATACACTTGTCATCACAATGCTCCCTGACACTTGTCGTCAGAATGCTCCTTGAACCCTGTCACGAAAAGGCTCCATGCCTTTTTCATCACAAAGCCCCATGCCCTTTTCATCCCAATGCTCCATGCCATTGTCATCAAAATACTCCACAAGCTTGTCATCAGAATGCTCCATGACCCTTGTCATCACAATTCTCCATGCACTTGTCAGCACAATGCTCACTGACACTTGTCATCACAATGCTCCAAGCCATTGTCATCACAATGCTCCATTACCTTTGTGATCAGAATCCTCAATGGAAGTTTGCATCACAATGCTCCATGCCATTGTCATCACAATGGGCCATTACATATGTCATCACAATGCTCCCTGACACCTCCCTTTACAATACTGCATTACCTGGTCATCACAATGCTCCCTGCCGTTCTCATCACAATGCACCACGCCCTTGCCATCAAAATGCTCCATGACCTTTGTCATCACAAAGCTCCATGACCCTTGGCATCACAATGCTCCATGTCATTGTCATCACAATGCTCCATGAACCCTCTCATCACATTGCTCCATGCCCTTGTCATCACAAAGCTCCATGGCACTTGTCATCACAATGCTCGATGCCCTTCTCATCACAATGCTCCATGCCCTTGTCATTACAATCCTCCATGACGCATGTATCACAGTGTACGGTGCCCTTGTCATCACAATGCGCCATGCCCACTCTCATCACAATAATCCATGAAATATTTCAGACCAATGCTCAATGCACTTCTCATCACAATGCTCCATTACCTCTGTCATAACAAGCTCCATGACCCCTGCCATCACAATGTTCCACGGCCTTGTCATCACAAGGCTCCAGGACCCTTGTCAGCACAATGCTCCAAGACCCATGTAATCACAATGCTCCATGCCCTTGTCATCACAAAGCTCCATGACGCATGTCATCACAATGTTCCATGGGCTTCGCCTCACAATGCTCCATGCCCTTGTCATCACAATGCTTCAAGACCCCCGTAATCACAATGCTCCATGCCCCTTTTCATAAGAATGCTCCATTAGACTTGTCATCACAAGTCTCCATGGTCATCTCATCACAATGCTCCAAGACCTTGTCATCACCATGCTCCATTCCCTTGTCATGACAATGCTCCATGACCCCTGTCATCACAATACTCCATGCACATTTTTAGCCCAATGCTCCATGACCCTTGTCATCACAATGATCCATGCCCTTGTCATCACAATGCTCCATGCACTTGTCAGCACAATGCTCCCTGATCCTTGTCATCACAATGCTCCAAACCATTGTCACCACAATGCTCCATTACCTCTGTCATCAGAATCCTCCATGACACTTGGCATCACAATGCTCCATGCCATTGTCATCACAATACTCCATGACCCCTGTCATCACAATGCTCCGTGACTACAGTCATCACAATGCTTCATAACGTTTGTCATCACAACAATCCATGCCCGCGTCATCACAAGGCTCTGTGACCTTTGTAACCACAATGCTCCATGAACTTTTCATCACAATGCTCCGTGACCCTTGTCATCACAATGCTCCATGCCTTTGTCAGAACAATGCTCCATGACCCTTGTCATCAAATTGTGCCATGCGCTTTTCACCACAATGATCCACAACCTTGTCATCGCTATGCTCCATAAACCTTGTAATCACAATGCTCCATGCACTTCTCATCCAAATACTCTCTCACATGAGATATCACAATGTTCCATCACTAGTCATCACAATCCTCCCTCACCCCTGTTATCACAATGTTCCATGACCCCTGTCATCACAATGCTACATCCCCTTATCAGCACAATGTTCCATGATCCCTGACATCACAATGTTCCATAACACTTGTCATCAAAATGCTCCATGACCCTTTTCATCCCAAAGCTCCATGACCCCTGGCATCACAATGTTCTATAACCCCTGGCATCAAAATGTTCCATTACAATTTTCATCAAATTGCTGCATGACCCTGTCCTCAAAATGCTCCCTGCCCTTCTCATCACAATGCACCACACACTTGTCATCAAAATGCTCCATGACCTTCGTCATCACAAAGCTCCATGACCCTTGGCATCACAATGCTCCATGTCATTGTCATCACAATGCTCCATGAACCCTCTCATCACATTGCTCCATGTCCTTGTCATCACAAAGCTCCATGACACTTGTCATCACAATGCTCGATGCCATTCTCATCACAATGCTCCATGACCTTGTCATTACAATCCTCCATGACCCATGTATCACAGTGTACCGTGCCCTTGTCATGACAAACCGCCATGCCCACTCTCATCACAGTAATCCATGAAACATTTCAGATCAATGCTCAATGCCCTTCTCATCACAATGCTCCGTTACCTCTGTCGTAACAATGCTCCATGACACCTGCCATCATAATATTCCACGGCCTTGTCATCACAAGGCTCCATGACCCTTGTCATCACAATGCTCCAAGATCCATGTAATCACAATGCTCCATGCACTTGTCATCACAAAGCTCCATGACGCATGTCATCAGAATGTTCCATGGTCTTCTCCTCACAATGCTCCATGCCCTTGTCATCACAATGCTCGAAGACTCCAGTAATCACAATGTTCCTTTCCCTTTTTCATCAGAATGCTCCATTAGATTTGTCATCACAAGTCTCCATGGTCATCTCCTCACAATGCTCCAAGACCTTGTCATCACCATGCTCCATTCCCTTGTCATCACAATGCTCCATGACCCCTGTCATCACAATACTCCATGAACATTTTCAGCCCAATTCTCTATGACCTTCTCATCACAATGCTCCATGACCAATATCATCACAATGCTCCATGACCACTGTCATCACAACACTCCATGACACCTGACAACACAATGATCCGGGACTCTTGTCATCACAATGCTCCAAGACCCCTGTAATCACAATGCTCCATGACCCCTGTCATCACAATACTCCATGAACATTTTCAGCCCAATGCTCCATGACCCTTGTCATCACAATGATCCATGCCCATGTTATCCCAATGTTCCATGACCCATGTATTCACAATGCTCCATGACGCTTGTCATCACAGAGCTCCATGACACCTGTCATCTCAATGCTCCATGCCTTTGTCAGCAAAATGCTACATGACCTTGTCATTACAATGCTCTATGCACTTGTCATCACAATACTCCATTTCCATTGTCATCACAATCCTCCATGAACTTTGGGATCACATTGCTTCATGCCCTTGTCATCACAATGCTCCATGCTCCTTGAAATCAAAATGATCCATGACCTCTGTCATCACAATGCTCCAAACCCTTGTGATCACAATGTTCCATAACACTTGTCCTCACAACGCTCCATGATGCCTGTCATCACAATAATCCATGCCCTTTTCATCACAATGCTCCATGACCTTTGTCATCACAATTCTCAATACACTTGTCATCACAATGCTCCCTGACACTTGTCGTCAGAATGCTCCTTGAACCCTGTCACGAAAAGGCTCCATGCCTTTTTCATCACAAAGCCCCATGCCCTTTTCATCCCAATGCTCCATGCCATTGTCATCAAAATACTCCACAAGCTTGTCATCAGAATGCTCCATGACCCTTGTCATCACAATTCTCCATGCACTTGTCAGCACAATGCTCCCTGACACTTGTCATCACAATGCTCCAAGCCATTGTCATCACAATGCTCCATTACCTTTGTGATCAGAATCCTCAATGGAAGTTTGCATCACAATGATCCATGCCATTGTCATCACAATGGGCCATTACATATGTCATCAGAATGCTCCCTGACACCTCTCTTTACAATACTGCATTACCTGGTCATCACAATGCTCCCTGCCGTTCTCATCACAATGCACCACACCCTTGTCATCAAAATGCTCCATGACCTTTGTCATCACAAAGCTCCATGACCCTTGGCATCACAATGCTCCATGTCATTGTCATCACAATGCTCCATGAACACTCTCATCACATTGCTCCATGCCCTTGTCATCACAAAGCTCCATGGCATTGTCATCACAATGCTCGATGCCCTTCTCATCACAATGCTCCATGCCCTTTTCATTACAATCCTCCATGACCCATGTTTCACAGTGTACCGTGCCCTTGTCATCACAATGCGCCATGCCCACTCTCATCACAATAATCCATGAAATATTTCAGACCAATGCTCAATGCACTTCTCATCACAATGCTCCATTTCCTCTGTCATAACAAGCTCCATGACACCTGCCATCACAATGTTGAACGGCCTTGTCATCACAAGGCTCCAGCACCCTTGTCAGCACAATGCTCCAAGACCCATGTAATCACAATGCTCCATGCCCTTGTCATCACAAAGCTCCATGACGCATGTCATCAGAATGTTCCATGGCCTTCGCCTCACAATGCTCCATGCCCTTGTCATCACAATGCTTCAAGACCCCCGTAATCACAATACTCCATGCACATTTTCAGCCCAATGCTCCATGACCCTTTTCATCACAATGATCCTTGCCCTTGTCATCACAATGCTCCATGCACTTGTCAGCACAATGCTCCCTGATCCTTGTCATCACAATGCTCCAAACCATTGTCACCACAATGCTCCATTACCTTTGTCATCAGAATCCTCCATGACACTTGGCATCACAATGCTCCATGCCATTGTCATCACAATGCTCCATGAAACCTGTCATCACAATGCTCCATGACTACAGTCATCACAATGCTTCATAACGTTTGTCATCACAACAATCCATGCCCGCGTCCTCACAAGGCTCTGTGACCTTTGTAACCACAATGCTCCATGAACTTTTCATCACAATGCTCCGTGACCCTTGTCATCACAATGCTCCATGCCTTTGTCAGAACAATGCTCCATGACCCTTGTCATCAAATTGTGCCATGCGCTTTTCACCACAATGATCCACAACCTTGTCATCGCTATGCTCCATAAACCTTGTAATCACAATGCTCCATGCACTTCTCATCCAAATACTCTCTCACATGAGATATCACAATGTTCCATCACTAGTCATCACAATCCTCCCTCACCCCTGTTATCACAATGTTCCATGACCCCTGTCATCACAATGCTACATCCCCTTATCAGCACAATGTTCCATGACCCCTGACATCACAATGTTCCATAACCCTTGTCATCAAAATGCTCCATGACCCTTTTCATCCCAAAGCTCCATGACCCCTGGCATCACAATGTTCTATAACCCCTGGCATCAAAATGTTCCATTACACTTTTCATCAAATTGCTGCATGACCCTGTCATCAAAATGCTCCCTGCCCTTCTCATCACAATGCACCACACACTTGCCATCAAAATGCTCCATGACCTTTGTCATCACAAAGCTCCATGACCCTTGGCATCACAATGCTCCATGTCATTGTCATCACAATGCTCCATGAACCCTCTCATCACATTGCTCCATGTCCTTGTCATCACAAAGCTCCATGACACTTGTCATCACAATGCTCGATGCCCTTCTCATCACAATGCTCCATGACCTTGTCATTACAATCCTCCATGACCCATGTATCACAGTGTACCGTGCCCTTCTCATGACAAACCGCCATGCCCACTCTCATCACAGTAATCCATGAAACATTTCAGATCAATGCTCAATGCCCTTCTCATCACAATGCTCCGTTACCTCTGTCGTAACAATGCTCCATGACACCTGCCATCATAATATTCCACGGCCTTGTCATCACAAGGCTCCATGACACTTGTCATCACAATGCTCCAAGATCCATGTAATCACAATGCTCCATGCCCTTGTCATCACAAAGCTCCATGACGCATGTCATCAGAATATTCCATGGTCTTCTCCTCACAATGCTCCATGCCCTTGTCATCGCAATGCTCGAAGACTCCAGTAATCACAATGTTCCATTCCCTATTTCATCAGAATGCTCCATTAGATTTGTCATCACAAGTCTCCATGGTCATCTCCTCACAATGCTCCAAGACCTTGTCATCACCATGCTCCATTCCCTTGTCATCACAATGCTCCATGACTCCTGTCATCACAATACTCCATGAACATTTTCAGCCCAATTCTCTATGACCTTCTCATCACAATGCTCCATGACCAATATCATCACAATGCTCCATGACCACTGTCATCACAACACTCCATGACACCTGACAACACAATGATCCGGGACTCTTGTCATCACAATGCTCCAAGACCCCTGTAATCACAATGCTCCATGACCCTTGTCATCACAATGATCCATGCCCATGTTATCCAAATGTTCCATGACCCATGTATTCACAATGCTCCATGACGCATGTCATCACAGTGCTCCATGACACCTGTCATCACAATGCTCCATGCCTTTGTCAGCAAAATGCTACATGACCTTGTCATTACAATGCTCTATGCACTTGTCATCACAATACTCCATTTCCATTGTCATCACAATCCTCCATGAACTTTGGGATCACATTGCTTCATGCCCTTGTCATCACAATGCTCCATGCTCCTTGAAATCAAAATGATCCATGACCTCTGTCATCACAATGCTCCAAACCCTTGTGATCACAATGTTCCATAACACTTGTCCTCACAACGCTCCATGATGCCTGTCATCACAATAATCCATGCCCTTTTCATCACAATGCTCCATGAACTTTGTCATCACAATTCTCAATACACTTGTCATCACAATGCTCCCTGACACTTGTCGTCAGAATGCTCCTTGAAACCTGTCACGAAAAGGCTCCATGCCTTTTTCATCACAAAGCACCATGCCCTTTTCATCCCAATGCTCCATGCCATTGTCATCAAAATACTCCACAAGCTTGTCATCAGAATGCTCCATGACCCTTGTCATCACAATTCTCCATGCACTTGTCAGCACAATGCTCCCTGACACTTGTCATCACAATGCTCCAAGCCATTGTCATCACAATGCTCCATTACCTTTGTGATCAGAATCCTCAATGGAAGTTTGCATCAGAATGCTCCATGCCATTGTCATCACAATGGGCCATTACATATGTCATCACAATGCTCCCTGACAACTCTCTTTACAATACTGCATTACCTGGTCATCACAATGCTCCCTGCCGTTCTCATCACAATGCACCAAACCCTTGTCATCAAAATGCTCCATGACCTTTGTCATCACAAAGCTCCATGACCCTTGGCATCACAATGCTCCATGTCATTGTCATCACAATGCTCCATGAACCCTCTCATCACATTGCTCCATGCCCTTGTCATCACAAAGCTCCATGGCATTGTCATCACAATGCTCGATGCCATTCTCATCACAATGCTCCATGCCCTTTTCATTACAATCCTCCATGACCCATGTTTCACAGTGTACCGTGCCCTTGTCATCACAATGCGCCATGCCCACTCTCATCACAATAATCCATGAAATATTTCAGACCAATGCTCAATGCACTTCTCATCACAATGCTCCATTACCTCTGTCATAACAAGCTCCATGACCCCTGCCATCACAATGTTCCACGGCCTTGTCATCACAAGGCTCCAGGACCCTTGTCAGCACAATGCTCCAAGACCCATGTAATCACAATGCTCCATGCCCTTGTCATCACAAAGCTCCATGACGCATGTCATCACAATGTTCCATGGCCTTCGCCTCACAATGCTCCATGCCCTTGTCATCACAATGCTTCAAGACCCCCGTAATCACAATGCTCCATGCCCCTTTTCATAAGAATGCTCCATTAGACTTGTCATCACAAGTCTCCATGGTCATCTCATCACAATGCTCCAAGACCTTGTCATCAACATGCTCCATTCCCTTGTCATCACAATGCTCCATGACCCCTGTCATCACAATACTCGATGCACATTTTTAGCCCAATGCTCCATGACCCTTGTCATCACAATGATCCATGCCCTTGTCATCACAATGCTCCATGCACTTGTCAGCACAATGCTCCCTGATCCTTGTCATCACAATGCTCCAAACCATTGTCAAAACAATGCTCCATTACCTTTGTCATCAGAATCCTCCATGACACTTGGCATCACAATGCTCCATGCCATTGTCATCACAATGCTCCATGACCCCTGTCATCACAATGCTCCGTGACTACAGTCATCACAATGCTTCATAACGTTTGTCATCACAACAATCCATGCCCGCGTCATCACAAGGCTCTGTGACCTTTGTAACCACAATGCTCCATGAACTTTTCATCACAATGCTCCGTGACCCTTGTCATCACAATGCTCCAGGCCTTTGTCAGAACAATGCTCCATGACCCTTGTCATCAAATTGTGCCATGCGCTTTTCACCACAATGATCCACAACCTTGTCATCGCTATGCTCCATAAACCTTTTAATCACAATGCTCCACGCACTTCTCATCCAAATACTCTCTCACATGAGATATCACAATTTTCCCTCACTAGTCATCACAATCCTCCCTCACCCCTGTTATCACAATGTTCCATGACCCCTGTCATCACAATGCTACATCCCCTTATCAGCACAATGTTCCATGACCCCTGACATCACAATATTCCATAACCCTTGTCATCAAAATGCTCCATGACCCTTTTCATCCCAAAGCTCCATGACCCCTGGCATCACAATGTTCTATAACCCCTGGCATCAAAATGTTCCATTACACTTTTCATCAAATTGCTGCATGACCCTGTCATCAAAATGCTCCCTGCCCTTCTCATCACAATGCACCACACACTTGTCATCAAAATGCTCCATGACCTTTGTCATCACAAAGCTCCATGACCCTTGGCATCACAATGCTCCATGTCATTGTCATCACAATGCTCCATGAACCCTCTCATCACATTGCTCCATGTCCTTGTCATCACAAAGCTCCATGACACTTGTCATCACAATGCTCGATGCCCTTCTCATCACAATGCTCCATGACATTGTCATTACAATCCTCCATGACCCATGTATCACAGTGTACCGTGCCCTTGTCATGACAAACCGCCATGCCCACTCTCATCACAGTAATCCATGAAACATTTCAGATCAATGCTCAATGCCCTTCTCATCACAATGCTCCGTTACCTCTGTCGTAACAATGCTCCATGACACCTGCCATCATAATATTCCACGGCCTTGTCATCACAAGGCTCCATGACCCTTGTCATCACAATGCTCCAAGATCCATGTAATCACAATGCTCCATGCCCTTGTCATCACAAAGCTCCATGACGCATGTCATCAGAATGTTCCATGGTCTTCTCCTCACAATGCTCCATGCCCTTGTCATCACAATGCTCGAAGACTCCAGTAATCACAATGTTCCATTCCCTTTTTCATCAGAATGCTCCATTAGATTTGTCATCACAAGTCTCCATGGTCATCTCCTCACAATGCTCCAAGACCTTGTCATCACCATGCTCCATTCCCTTGTCATCACAATGCTCCATGACCCCTGTCATCACAATACTCCATGAACATTTTCAGCCCAATTCTCTATGACCTTCTCATCACAATGCTCCATGACCAATATCATCACAATGCTCCATGACCACTGTCATCACAACACTCCATGACACCTGACAACACAATGATCCGGGACTCTTGTCATCACAATGCTCCAAGACCCCTGTAATCACAATGCTCCATGACCCCTGTCATCACAATACTCCATGAACATTTTCAGCCAAATGCTCCATGACCCTTGTCATCACAATGATCCATGCCCATGTTATCCCAATGTTCCATGACCCATGTATTCACAATGCTCCATGACGCATGTCATCACAGTGCTCCATGACACCTGTCATCACAATGCTCCATGCCTTTGTCAGCAAAATGCTACATGACCTTGTCATTACAATGCTCTATGCACTTGTCATCACAATACTCCATTTCCATTGTCATCACAATCCTCCATGAACTTTGGGATCACATTGCTTCATGCCCTTGTCATCACAATGCTCCATGCTCCTTGAAATCAAAATGATCCATGACCTCTGTCATCACAATGCTCCAAACCCTTGTGATCACAATGTTCCATAACACTTGTCCTCACAACGCTCCATGATGCCTGTCATCACAATAATCCATGCCCTTTTCATCACAATGCTCCATGACCTTTGTCATCACAATTCTCAATACACTTGTCATCACAATGCTCCCTGACACTTGTCGTCAGAATGCTCCTTGAACCCTGTCACGAAAAGGCTCCATGCCTTTTTCATCACAAAGCCCCATGCCCTTTTCATCCCAATGCTCCATGCCATTGTCATCAAAATACTCCACAAGCTTGTCATCAGAATGCTCCATGACCCTTGTCATCACAATTCTCCATGCACTTGTCAGCACAATGCTCCATGACACTTGTCATCACAATGCTCCAAGCCATTGTCATCACAGTGCTCCATTACCTTTGAGATCAGAATCCTCAATGGAAGTTTGCATCACAATGCTCCATGCCATTGTCATCACAATGGGCCATAACATATGTCATCACAATGCTCCCTGACACCTCTCTTTACAATACTGCATTACCTGGTCATCACAATGCTCCCTGCCGTTCTCATCACAATGCACCACACCCTTGTCATCAAAATGCTCCATGACCTTTGTCATCACAAAGCTCCATGACCCTTGGCATCACAATGCTCCATGTCATTGTCATCACAATGCTCCATGAAACCTCTCATCACATTGCTCCATGCCCTTGTCATCACAAAGCTCC
Organism: Mesoplodon densirostris; assembly: GCF_025265405.1. Taxonomy (NCBI): domain Eukaryota; kingdom Metazoa; phylum Chordata; class Mammalia; order Artiodactyla; family Ziphiidae; genus Mesoplodon; species Mesoplodon densirostris. The sequence continues at coordinate 4,753,127 of NW_026778195.1, read as the reverse complement.
ATGGCATTGTCATCACAATGCTCGATGCCCTTCTCATCACAATGCTCCATGCCCTTTTCATTACAATCCTCCATGACCCATGTTTCACAGTGTACCGTGCCCTTGTCATCACAATGTGCCATGCCCACTCTCATCACAATAATCCATGAAATATTTCAGACCAATGCTCAATGCACTTCTCATCACAATGCTCCATTACCTCTGTCATAACAAGCTCCATGACCCCTGCCATCACAATGTTCCACGGCCTTGTCATCACAAGGCTCCAGGACCCTTGTCAGCACAATGCTCCAAGACCCATGTAATCACAATGCTCCATGCCCTTGTCATCACAAAGCTCCATGACGCATGTCATCACAATGTTCCATGGCTTTCGCCTCACAATGCTCCATGCCCTTGTCATCACAATGCTTCAAGACCCCCGTAATCACAATGCTCCATGCCCCTTTTCATAAGAATGCTCCATTAGACTTGTCATCACAAGTCTCCATGGTCATCTCATCACAATGCTCCAAGACCTTGTCATCAACATGCTCCATTCCCTTGTCATCACAATGCTCCATGACCCCTGTCATCACAATACTCCATGCACATTTTTAGCCCAATGCTCCATGACCCTTGTCATCACAATGATCCATGGCCTTGTCATCACAATGCTCCAAGCACTTGTCAGCACAATGCTCCCTGATCCTTGTCATCACAATTCTCCAAACCATTGTCACCACAATGCTCCATTACCTTTGTCATAAGAATCCTCCATGACACTTGGCATCACAATGCTCCATGCCATTGTCATCACAATGCTCCATGACCCCTGTCATCACAATGCTCCGTGACTACAGTCATCACAATTCTTCATAACGTTTGTCATCACAACAATCCATGCCCGCGTCATCACAAGGCTCTGTGACCTTTGTAACCACAATGCTCCATGAAATTTTCATCACAATGCTCCGCAACCCTTGTCATCACAATGCTCCATGCCTTTGTCAGAACAATGCTCCATGACCCTTGTCATCAAATTGTGCCATGCGCTTTTCACCACAATGATCCACAACCTTGTCATCGCTATGCTCCATAAACCTTGTAATCACAATGCTCCATGCACTTCTCATCCAAATACTCTCTCACATGAGATATCACAATGTTCCATCACTAGTCATCACAATCCTCCCTCACCCCTGTTATCACAATGTTCCATGAACCCTGTCATCACAATGCTACATCCCCTTATCAGCACAATGTTCCATGACCCCTGACATCACAATGTTCCATAACCCTTGTCATCACAATGCTCCATGCCCTTGTCATCACAAAGCTCCATGACGCATGTCATCAGAATGTTCCATGGTCTTCTCCTCACAATGCTCCATGCCCTTGTCATCACAATGCTCGAAGACTCCAGTAATCACAATGTTCCATTCCCTTTTTCATCAGAATGCTCCATTAGATTTGTCATCACAAGTCTCCATGGTCATCTCCTCACAATGCTCCAAGACCTTGTCATCACCATGCTCCATTCCCTTGTCATCACAATGCTCCATGACCCCTGTCATCACAATAATCCATGAACATTTTCAGCCCAATTCTCTATGACCTTCTCATCACAATGCTCCATGACCAATATCATCACAATGCTCCATGACCACTGTCATCACAACACTCCATGACACCTGACAACACAATGATCCGGGACTCTTGTCATCACAATGCTCCAAGACCCCTGTAATCACAATGCTCCATGACCCCTGTCATCACAATACTCCATGAACATTTTCAGCACAATGCTCCATGACCCTTGTCATCACAATGATCCATGCCCATGTTATCCCAATGTTCCATGACCCATGTATTCACAATGCTCCATGACGCTTGTCATCACAGTGCTCCATGACACCTGTCATCACAATGCTCCATGCCTTTGTCAGCAAAATGCTACATGACCTTGTCATTACAATGCTCTATGCACTTGTCATCACAATACTCCATTTCCATTGTCATCACAATCCTCCATGAACTTTGGGATCACATTGCTTCATGCCCTTGTCATCACAATGCTCCATGCTCCTTGAAATCAAAATGATCCATGACCTCTGTCATCACAATGCTCCAAACCCTTGTGATCACAATGTTCCATAACACTTGTCCTCACAACGCTCCATGATGCCTGTCATCACAATAATCCATGCCCTTTTCATCACAATGCTCCATGACCTTTGTCATCACAATTCTCAATACACTTGTCATCACAATGCTCCCTGACACTTGTCGTCAGAATGCTCCTTGAACCCTGTCACGAAAAGGCTTCATGCCTTTTTCATCACAAAGCCCCATGCCCTTTTCATCCCAATGCTCCATGCCATTGTCATCAAAATACTCCACAAGCTTGTCATCAGAATGCTCCATGACCCTTGTCATCACAATTCTCCATGCACTTGTCAGCACAATGCTCCCTGACACTTGTCATCACAATGCTCCAAGCCATTGTCATCACAGTGCTCCATTACCTTTGTGATCAGAATCCTCAATGGAAGTTTGCATCACAATGCTCCATGCCATTGTCATCACAATGGGCCATAACATATGTCATCACAATGCTCCCTGACACCTCTCTTTACAATACTGCATTACCTGGTCATCACAATGCTCCCTGCCGTTCTCATCACAATGCACCACACCCTTGTCATCAAAATGCTCCATGACCTTTGTCATCACAAAGCTCCATGACCCTTGGCATCACAATGCTCCATGTCATTGTCATCACAATGCTCCATGAAACCTCTCATCACATTGCTCCATGCCCTTGTCATCACAAAGCTCCATGGCATTGTCATCACAATGCTCGATGCCCTTCTCATCACAATGCTCCATGCCCTTTTCATTACAATCCTCCATGACCCATGTTTCACAGTGTACCGTGCCCTTGTCATCACAATGTGCCATGCCCACTCTCATCACAATAATCCATGAAATATTTCAGACCAATGCTCAATGCACTTCTCATCACAATGCTCCATTACCTCTGTCATAACAAGCTCCATGACCCCTGCCATCACAATGTTCCACGGCCTTGTCATCACAAGGCTCCAGGACCCTTGTCAGCACAATGCTCCAAGACCCATGTAATCACAATGCTCCATGCCCTTGTCATCACAAAGCTCCATGACGCATGTCATCACAATGTTCCATGGCCTTCGCCTCACAATGCTCCATGCCCTTGTCATCACAATGCTTCAAGACCCCCGTAATCACAATGCTCCATGCCCCTTTTCATAAGAATGCTCCATTAGACTTGTCATCACAAGTCTCCATGGTCATCTCATCACAATGCTCCAAGACCTTGTCATCAACATGCTCCATTCCCTTGTCATCACAATGCTCCATGACCCCTGTCATCACAATACTCCATGCACATTTTTAGCCCAATGCTCCATGACCCTTGTCATCACAATGATCCATGGCCTTGTCATCACAATGCTCCAAGCACTTGTCAGCACAATGCTCCCTGATCCTTGTCATCACAATGCTCCAAACCATTGTCACCACAATGCTCCATTACCTTTGTCATAAGAATCCTCCATGACACTTGGCATCACAATGCTCCATGCCATTGTCATCACAATGCTCCATGACCCCTGTCATCACAATGCTCCGTGACTACAGTCATCACAATGCTTCATAACGTTTGTCATCACAACAATCCATGCCCGCATCATCACAAGGCTCTGTGACCTTTGTAACCACAATGCTCCATGAAATTTTCATCACAATGCTCCGCAACCCTTGTCATCACAATGCTCCATGCCTTTGTCAGAACAATGCTCCATGACCCTTGTCATCAAATTGTGCCATGCGCTTTTCACCACAATGATCCACAACCTTGTCATCGCTATGCTCCATAAACCTTGTAATCACAATGCTCCATGCACTTCTCATCCAAATACTCTCTCACATGAGATATCACAATGTTCCATCACTAGTCATCACAATCCTCCCTCACCCCTGTTATCACAATGTTCCATGAACCCTGTCATCACAATGCTACATCCCCTTATCAGCACAATGTTCCATGACCCCTGACATCACAATGTTCCATAACCCTTGTCATCAAAATGCTCCATGACCCTTTTCATCCCAAAGCTCCATGACCCCTGGCATCACAATGTTCTATAACCCCTGGCATCAAAATGTTCCATTACACTTTTCATCAAATTGCTGCATGACCCTGTCATCAAAATGCTCCCTGCCCTTCTCATCACAATGCACCACACACTTGTCATCAAAATGCTCCATGACCTTTGTCATCACAAAGCTCCATGACCCTTGGCATCACAATGCTCCATGTCATTGTCATCACAATGCTCCATGAACCCTCTCATCACATTGCTCCATGTCCTTGTCATCACAAAGCTCCATGACACTTGTCATCACAATGCTCGATGCCCTTCTCATCACAATGCTCCATGACCTTGTCATTACAATCCTCCATGACCCATGTATCACAGTGTACCGTGCCCTTGTCATGACAAACCGCCATGCCCACTCTCATCACAGTAATCCATGAAACATTTCAGATCAATGCTCAATGCCCTTCTCATCACAATGCTCCGTTACCTCTGTCGTAACAATGCTCCATGACACCTGCCATCATAATATTCCACGGCCTTGTCATCACAAGGCTCCATGACCCTTGTCATCACAATGCTCCAAGATCCATGTAATCACAATGCTCCATGCCCTTGTCATCACAAAGCTCCATGACGCATGTCATCAGAATGTTCCATGGTCTTCTCCTCACAATGCTCCATGCCCTTGTCATCACAATGCTCGAAGACTCCAGTAATCACAATGTTCCATTCCCTTTTTCATCAGAATGCTCCATTAGATTTGTCATCACAAGTCTCCATGGTCATCTCCTCACAATGCTCCAAGACCTTGTCATCACCATGCTCCATTCCCTTGTCATCACAATGCTCCATGACCCCTGTCATCACAATAATCCATGAACATTTTCAGCCCAATTCTCTATGACCTTCTCATCACAATGCTCCATGACCAATATCATCACAATGCTCCATGACCACTGTCATCACAACACTCCATGACACCTGACAACACAATGATCCGGGACTCTTGTCATCACAATGCTCCAAGACCCCTGTAATCACAATGCTCCATGACCCCTGTCATCACAATACTCCATGAACATTTTCAGCCCAATGCTCCATGACCCTTGTCATCACAATGATCCATGCCCATGTTATCCCAATGTTCCATGACCCATGTATTCACAATGCTCCATGACGCTTGTCATCACAGTGCTCCATGACACCTGTCATCACAATGCTCCATGCCTTTGTCAGCAAAATGCTACATGACCTTGTCATTACAATGCTCTATGCACTTGTCATCACAATACTCCATTTCCATTGTCATCACAATCCTCCATGAACTTTGGGATCACATTGCTTCATGCCCTTGTCATCACAATGCTCCATGCTCCTTGAAATCAAAATGATCCATGACCTCTGTCATCACAATGCTCCAAACCCTTGTGATCACAATGTTCCATAACACTTGTCCTCACAACGCTCCATGATGCCTGTCATCACAATAATCCATGCCCTTTTCATCACAATGCTCCATGACCTTTGTCATCACAATTCTCAATACACTTGTCATCACAATGCTCCCTGACACTTGTCGTCAGAATGCTCCTTGAACCCTGTCACGAAAAGGCTTCATGCCTTTTTCATCACAAAGCCCCATGCCCTTTTCATGCCAATGCTCCATGCCATTGTCATCAAAATACTCCACAAGCTTGTCATCAGAATGCTCCATGACCCTTGTCATCACAATTCTCCATGCACTTGTCAGCACAATGCTCCCTGACACTTGTCATCACAATGCTCCAAGCCATTGTCATCACAATGCTCCATTACCTTTGTGATCAGAATCCTCAATGGAAGTTTGCATCAGAATGCTCCATGCCATTGTCATCACAATGGGCCATTACATATGTCATCACAATGCTCCCTGACACCTCTCTTTACAATACTGCATTACCTGGTCATCACAATGCTCCCTGCCGTTCTCATCACAATGCACCACACCCTTGTCATCAAAATGCTCAATGACCTTTGTCATCACAAAGCTCCATGACCCTTGGCATCACAATGCTCCATGTCATTGTCATCACAATGCTCCATGAACCCTCTCATCACATTGCTCCATGCCCTTGTCATCACAAAGCTCCATGGCACTTGTCATCACAATGCTCGATGCCCTTCTCATCACAATGCTCCATGCCCTTGTCATTACAATCCTCCATGACCCATGTATCACAGTGTACCGTGCCCTTGTCATCACAATGCGCCATGCCCACTCTCATCACAATAATCCATGAAATATTTCAGACCAATGCTCAATGCACTTCTCATCACAATGCTCCATTACCTCTGTCATAACAAGCTCCATGACCCCTGCCATCACAATGTTCCACGGCCTTGTCATCACAAGGCTCCAGGACCCTTGTCAGCACAATGCTCCAAGACCCATGTAATCACAATGCTCCATGCCCTTGTCATCACAAAGCTCCATGACGCATGTCATCACAATGTTCCATGGCCTTCGCCTCACAATGCTCCATGCCCTTGTCATCACAATGCTTCAAGACCCCCGTAATCACAATGCTCCATGCCCCTTTTCATAAGAATGCTCCATTAGACTTGTCATCACAAGTCTCCATGGTCATCTCATCACAATGCTCCAAGACCTTGGCATCAACATGCTCCATTCCCTTGTCATCACAATGCTCCATGACCCCTGTCATCACAATACTCCATGCACATTTTTAGCCCAATGCTCCATGACCCTTGTCATCACAATGATCCATGCCCTTGTCATCACAATGCTCCATGCACTTGTCAGCACAATGCTCCCTGATCCTTGTCATCACAATGCTCCAAACCATTGTCACCACAATGCTCCATTACCTTTGTCATCAGAATCCTCCATGACACTTGGCATCACAATGCTCCATGCCATTGTCATCACAATGCTCCATGACCCCTGTCATCACAATGCTCCGTGACTACAGTCATCACAATGCTTCATAACGTTTGTCATCACAACAATCCATGCCCGCGTCATCACAAGGCTCTGTGACCTTTGTAACCACAATGCTCTATGAACTTTTCATCACAATTCTCCGTGACCCTTGTCATCACAATGCTCCATGCCTTTGTCAGAACAATGCTCCATGACCCTTGTCATCAAATTGTGCCATGCGCTTTTCACCACAATGATCCACAACCTTGTCATCGCTATGCTCCATAAACCTTGTAATCACAATGCTCCATGCACTTCTCATCCAAATACTCTCTCACATGAGATATCACAATGTTCCATCACTAGTCATCACAATCCTCCCTCACCCCTGTTATCTCAATGTTCCATGAACCCTGTCATCACAATGCTACATCCCCTTATCAGCACAATGTTCCATGACCCCTGACATCACAATGTTCCATAACCCTTGTCATCAAAATGCTCCATGACCCTTTTCATCCCAAAGCTCCATGACCCCTGGCATCACAATGTTCTATAACCACTGGCATCAAAATGTTCCATTACACTTTTCATCAAATTGCTGCATGACCCTGTCATCAAAATGCTCCCTGCCCTTCTCATCACAATGCACCACACACTTGTCATCAAAATGCTCCATGACCTTTGTCATCACAAAGCTCCATGACCCTTGGCATCACAATGCTCCATGTCATTGTCATCACAATGCTCCATGAACCCTCTCATCACATTGCTCCATGTCCTTGTCATCACAAAGCTCCATGACACTTGTCATCACAATGCTCGATGCCCTTCTCATCACAATGCTCCATGACCTTGTCATTACAATCCTCCATGACCCATGTATCACAGTGTACCGTGCCCTTGTCATGACAAACCGCCATGCCCACTCTCATCACAGTAATCCATGAAACATTTCAGATCAATGCTCAATGCCCTTCTCATCACAATGCTCCGTTACCTCTGTCGTAACAATGCTCCATGACACCTGCCATCATAATATTCCACGGCCTTGTCATCACAAGGCTCCATGACCCTTGTCATCACAATGCTCCAAGATCCATGTAATCACAATGCTCCATGCCCTTGTCATCACAAAGCTCCATGACGCATGTCATCAGAATGTTCCATGGTCTTCTCCTCACAATGCTCCATGCCCTTGTCATCACAATGCTCGAAGACTCCAGTAATCACAATGTTCCATTCCCTTTTTCATCAGAATGCTCCATTAGATTTGTCATCACAAGTCTCCATGGTCATCTCCTCACAATGCTCCAAGACCTTGTCATCACCATGCTCCATTCCCTTGTCATCACAATGCTCCATGACTCCTGTCATCACAATAATCCATGAACATTTTCAGCCCAATTCTCTATGACCTTCTCATCACAATGCTCCATGACCAATATCATCACAATGCTCCATGACCACTGTCATCACAACACTCCATGACACCTGACAACACAATGATCCGGGACTCTTGTCATCACAATGCTCCAAGACCCCTGTAATCACAATGCTCCATGACCCCTGTCATCACAATACTCCATGAACATTTTCAGCCCAATGCTCCATGACCCTTGTCATCACAATGATCCATGCCCATGTTATCCCAATGTTCCATGACCCATGTATTCACAATGCTCCATGACGCTTGTCATCACAGTGCTCCATGACACCTGTCATCACAATGCTCCATGCCTTTGTCAGCAAAATGCTACATGACCTTGTCATTACAATGCTCTATGCACTTGTCATCACAATACTCCATTTCCATTGTCATCACAATCCTCCATGAACTTTGGGATCACATTGCTTCATGCCCTTGTCATCACAATGCTCCATGCTCCTTGAAATCAAAATGATCCATGACCTCTGTCATCACAATGCTCCAAACCCTTGTGATCACAATGTTCCATAACACTTGTCCTCACAACGCTCCATGATGCCTGTCATCACAATAATCCATGCCCTGTTCATCACAATGCTCCATGACCTTTGTCATCACAATTCTCAATACACTTGTCATCACAATGCTCCCTGACACTTGTCGTCAGAATGCTCCTTGAACCCTGTCACGAAAAGGCTTCATGCCTTTTTCATCACAAAGCCCCATGCCCTTTTCATCCCAATGCTCCATGCCATTGTCATCAAAATACTCCACAAGCTTGTCATCAGAATGCTCCATGACCCTTGTCATCACAATTCTCCATGCACTTGTCAGCACAATGCTCCCTGACACTTGTCATCACAATGCTCCAAGCCATTGTCATCACAATGCTCCATTACCTTTGTGATCAGAATCCTCAATGGAAGTTTGCATCAGAATGCTCCATGCCATTGTCATCACAATGGGCCATTACATATGTCATCACAATGCTCCCTGACACCTCTCTTTACAATACTGCATTACCTGGTCATCACAATGCTCCCTGCCGTTCTCATCACAATGCACCACACCCTTGTCATCAAAATGCTCCATGACCTTTGTCATCACAAAGCTCCATGACCCTTGGCATCACAATGCTCCATGTCATTGTCATCACAATGCTCCATGAACCCTCTCATCACATTGCTCCATGCCCTTGTCATCACAAAGCTCCATGGCACTTGTCATCACAATGCTCGATGCCCTTCTCATCACAATGCTCCATGCCCTTGTCATTACAATCCTCCATGACCCATGTATCACAGTGTACCGTGCCCTTGTCATCACAATGCGCCATGCCCACTCTCATCACAATAATCCATGAAATATTTCAGACCAATGCTCAATGCACTTCTCATCACAATGCTCCATTACCTCTGTCATAACAAGCTCCATGACCCCTGCCATCACAATGTTCCACGGCCTTGTCATCACAAGGCTCCAGGACCCTTGTCAGCACAATGCTCCAAGACCCATGTAATCACAATGCTCCATGCCCTTGTCATCACAAAGCTCCATGACGCATGTCATCACAAAGTTCCATGGCCTTCGCCTCACAATGCTCCATGCCCTTGTCATCACAATGCTTCAAGACCCCCGTAATCACAATGCTCCATGCCCCTTTTCATAAGAATGCTCCATTAGACTTGTCATCACAAGTCTCCATGGTCATCTCATCACAATGCTCCAAGACCTTGGCATCAACATGCTCCATTCCCTTGTCATCACAATGCTCCATGACCCCTGTCATCACAATACTCCATGCACATTTTTAGCCCAATGCTCCATGACCCTTGTCATCACAATGATCCATGCCCTTGTCATCACAATGCTCCATGCACTTGTCAGCACATTGCTCCCTGATCCTTGTCATCACAATGCTCCAAACCATTGTCACCACAATGCTCCATTACCTTTGTCATCAGAATCCTCCATGACACTTGGCATCACAATGCTCCATGCCATTGTCATCACAATGCTCCATGACCCCTGTCATCACAATGCTCCGTGACTACAGTCATCACAATGCTTCATAACGTTTGTCATCACAACAATCCATGCCCGCATCATCACAAGGCTCTGTGACCTTTGTAACCACAATGCTCCATGAACTTTTCATCACAATTCTCCGTGACCCTTGTCATCACAATGCTCCATGCCTTTGTCAGAACAATGCTCCATGACCCTTGTCATCAAATTGTGCCATGCGCTTTTCACCACAATGATCCACAACCTTGTCATCGCTATGCTCCATAAACCTTGTAATCACAATGCTCCATGCACTTCTCATCCAAATACTCTCTCACATGAGATATCACAATGTTCCATCACTAGTCATCACAATCCTCCCTCACCCCTGTTATCACAATGTTCCATGACCCCTGTCATCACAATGCTACATCCCCTTATCAGCACAATGTTCCATGATCCCTGACATCACAATGTTCCATAACCCTTGTCATCAAAATGCTCCATGACCCTTTTCATCCCAAAGCTCCATGACCCCTGGCATCACAATGTTCTATAAGCCCTGGCATCAAAATGTTCCATTACACTTTTCATCAAATTGCTGCATGACCCTGTCCTCAAAATGCTCCCTGCCCTTCTCATCACAATGCACCACACACTTGTCATCAAAATGCTCCATGATCTTTGTCATCACAAAGCTCCATGACCCTTGGCATCACAATGCTCCATGTCATTGTCATCACAATGCTCCATGAACCCTCTCATCACATTGCTCCATGTCCTTGTCATCACAAAGCTCCATGACACTTGTCATCACAATGCTCGATGCCATTCTCATCACAATGCTCCATGACCTTGTCATTACAATCCTCCATGACCCATGTATCACAGTGTACCGTGCCCTTGTCATGACAAACCGCCATGCCCACTCTCATCACAGTAATCCATGAAACATTTCAGATCAATGCTCAATGCCCTTCTCATCACAATGCTCCGTTACCTCTGTCGTAACAATGCTCCATGACACCTGCCATCATAATATTCCACGGCCTTGTCATCACAAGGCTCCATGACCCTTGTCATCACAATGCTCCAAGATCCATGTAATCACAATGCTCCATGCCCTTGTCATCACAAAGCTCCATGACGCATGTCATCAGAATGTTCCATGGTCTTCTCCTCACAATGCTCCATGCCCTTGTCATCACAATGCTCGAAGACTCCAGTAATCACAATGTTCCATTCCCTTTTTCATCAGAATGCTCCATTAGATTTGTCATCACAAGTCTCCATGGTCATCTCCTCACAATGCTCCAAGACCTTGTCATCACCATGCTCCATTCCCTTGTCATCACAATGCTCCATGACCCCTGTCATCACAATACTCCATGAATATTTACAGCCCAATTCTCTATGACCTTCTCATCACAATGCTCCATGACCAATATCATCACAATGCTCCATGACCACTGTCATCACAACACTCCATGACACCTGACAACACAATGATCCGGGACTCTTGTCATCACAATGCTCCAAGACCCCTGTAATCACAATGCTCCATGACCCCTGTCATCACAATACTCCATGAACATTTTCAGCCCAATGCTCCATGACCCTTGTCATCACAATGATCCATGCCCATGTTATCCCAATGTTCCATGACCCATGTATTCACAATGCTCCATGACGCTTGTCATCACAGTGCTCCATGACACCTGTCATCACAATGCTCCATGCCTTTGTCAGCAAAATGCTACATGACCTTGTCATTACAATGCTCTATGCACTTGTCATCACAATACTCCATTTCCATTGTCATCACAATCCTCCATGAACTTTGGGATCACATTGCTTCATGCCCTTGTCATCACAATGCTCCATGCTCCTTGAAATCAAAATGATCCATGACCTCTGTCATCACAATGCTTCAAACCCTTGTGATCACAATGTTCCATAACACTTGTCCTCACAACGCTCCATGATGCCTGTCATCACAATAATCCATGCCCTTTTCATCACAATGCTCCATGACCTTTGTCATCACAATTCTCAATACACTTGTCATCACAATGCTCCCTGACACTTGTCGTCAGAATGCTCCTTGAACCCTGTCACGAAAAGGCTCCATGCCTTTTTCATCACAAAGCCCCATGCCCTTTTCATCCCAATGCTCCATGCCATTGTCATCAAAATACTCCACAAGCTTGTCATCAGAATGCTCCATGACCCTTGTCATCACAATTCTCCATGCACTTGTCAGCACAATGCTCACTGACACTTGTCATCACAATGCTCCAAGCCATTGTCATCACAATGCTCCATTACCTTTGTGATCAGAATCCTCAATGGAAGTTTGCATCAGAATGCTCCATGCCATTGTCATCACAATGGGCCATTACATATGTCATCACAATGCTCCCTGACACCTCCCTTTACAATATTGCATTACCTGGTCATCACAATGCTCCCTGCCGTTCTCATCACAATGCACAACGCCCTTGCCATCAAAATGCTCCATGACCTTTGTCATCACAAAGCTCCATGACCCTTGGCATCACAATGCTCCATGTCATTGTCATCACAATGCTCCATGAACCCTCTCATCACATTGCTCCATGCCCTTGTCATCACAAAGCTCCATGGCACTTGTCATCACAATGCTCGATGCCCTTCTCATCACAATGCTCCATGCCCTTGTCATTACAATCCTCCATGACGCATGTATCACAGTGTACGGTGCCCTTGTCATCACAATGCGCCATGCCCACTCTCATCACAATAATCCATGAAATATTTCAGACCAATGCTCAATGCACTTCTCATCACAATGCTCCATTACCTCTGTCATAACAAGCTCCATGACCCCTGCCATCACAATGTTCCACGGCCTTGTCATCACAAGGCTCCAGGACCCTTGTCAGCACAATGCTCCAAGACCCATGTAATCACAATGCTCCATGCCCTTGTCATCACAAAGCTCCATGACGCATGTCATCACAATGTTCCATGGGCTTCGCCTCACAATGCTCCATGCCCTTGTCATCACAATGCTTCAAGACCCCCGTAATCACAATGCTCCATGCCCCTTTTCATAAGAATGCTCCATTAGACTTGTCATCACAAGTCTCCATGGTCATCTCATCACAATGCTCCAAGACCTTGTCATCAACATGCTCCATTCCCTTGTCATCACAATGCTCCATGACCCCTGTCATCACAATACTCCATGCACATTTTTAGCCCAATGCTCCATGACCCTTGTCATCACAATGATCCATGCCCTTGTCATCACAATGCTCCATGCACTTGTCAGCACAATGCTCCCTGATCCTTGTCATCACAATGCTCCAAACCATTGTCACCACAATGCTCCATTACCTTTGTCATCAGAATCCTCCATGACACTTGGCATCACAATGCTCCATGCCATTGTCATCACAATACTCCATGACCCCTGTCATCACAATGCTCCGTGACTACAGTCATCACAATGCTTCATAACGTTTGTCATCACAACAATCCATGCCCGCGTCATCACAAGGCTCTGTGACCTTTGTAACCACAATGCTCCATGAACTTTTCATCACAATGCTCCGTGACCCTTGTCATCACAATGCTCCATGCCTTTGTCAGAACAATGCTCCATGACCCTTGTCATCAAATTGTGCCATGCGCTTTTCACCACAATGATCCACAACCTTGTCATCGCTATGCTCCATAAACCTTGTAATCACAATGCTCCATGCACTTCTCATCCAAATACTCTCTCACATGAGATATCACAATGTTCCATCACTAGTCATCACAATCCTCCCTCACCCCTGTTATCACAATGTTCCATGACCCCTGTCATCACAATGCTACATCCCCTTATCAGCACAATGTTCCATGATCCCTGACATCACAATGTTCCATAACACTTGTCATCAAAATGCTCCATGACCCTTTTCATCCCAAAGCTCCATGACCCCTGGCATCACAATGTTCTATAACCCCTGGCATCAAAATGTTCCATTACAATTTTCATCAAATTGCTGCATGACCCTGTCCTCAAAATGCTCCCTGCCCTTCTCATCACAATGCACCACACACTTGTCATCAAAATGCTCCATGACCTTCGTCATCACAAAGCTCCATGACCCTTGGCATCACAATGCTCCATGTCATTGTCATCACAATGCTCCATGACACTTGTCATCACAATGCTCGATGCCCTTCTCATCACAATGCTCCATGACCTTGTCATTACAATCCTCCATGACCCATGTATCACAGTGTACCGTGCCCTTGTCATGACAAACCGCCATGCCCACTCTCATCACAGTAATCCATGAAACATTTCAGATCAATGCTCAATGCCCTTCTCATCACAATGCTCCGTTACCTCTGTCGTAACAATGCTCCATGACACCTGCCATCATAATATTCCACGGCCTTGTCATCACAAGGCTCCATGACACTTGTCATCACAATGCTCCAAGATCCATGTAATCACAATGCTCCATGCCCTTGTCATCACAAAGCTCCATGACGCATGTCATCAGAATATTCCATGGTCTTCTCCTCACAATGCTCCATGCCCTTGTCATCACAATGCTCGAAGACTCCAGTAATCACAATGTTCCTTTCCCTTTTTCATCAGAATGCTCCATTAGATTTGTCATCACAAGTCTCCATGGTCATCTCCTCACAATGCTCCAAGACCTTGTCATCACCATGCTCCATTCCCTTGTCATCACAATGCTCCATGACCCCTGTCATCACAATACTCCATGAACATTTTCAGCCCAATTCTCTATGACCTTCTCATCACAATGCTCCATGACCAATATCATCACAATGCTCCATGACCACTGTCATCACAACACTCCATGACACCTGACAACACAATGATCCGGGACTCTTGTCATCACAATGCTCCAAGACCCCTGTAATCACAATGCTCCATGACCCCTGTCATCACAATACTCCATGAACATTTTCAGCCCAATGCTCCATGACCCTTGTCATCACAATGATCCATGCCCATGTTATCCCAATGTTCCATGACCCATGTATTCACAATGCTCCATGACGCTTGTCATCACAGTGCTCCATGACACCTGTCATCTCAATGCTCCATGCCTTTGTCAGCAAAATGCTACATGACCTTGTCATTACAATGCTCTATGCACTTGTCATCACAATACTCCATTTCCATTGTCATCACAATCCTCCATGAACTTTGGGATCACATTGCTTCATGCCCTTGTCATCACAATGCTCCATGCTCCTTGAAATCAAAATGATCCATGACCTCTGTCATCACAATGCTCCAAACCCTTGTGATCACAATGTTCCATAACACTTGTCCTCACAACGCTCCATGATGCCTGTCATCACAATAATCCATGCCCTTTTCATCACAATGCTCCATGACCTTTGTCATCACAATTCTCAATACACTTGTCATCACAATGCTCCCTGACACTTGTCGTCAGAATGCTCCTTGAACCCTGTCACGAAAAGGCTCCATGCCTTTTTCATCACAAAGCCCCATGCCCTTTTCATCCCAATGCTCCATGCCATTGTCATCAAAATACTCCACAAGCTTGTCATCAGAATGCTCCATGACCCTTGTCATCACAATT
This sequence comes from Mesoplodon densirostris, assembly GCF_025265405.1. Taxonomy (NCBI): domain Eukaryota; kingdom Metazoa; phylum Chordata; class Mammalia; order Artiodactyla; family Ziphiidae; genus Mesoplodon; species Mesoplodon densirostris. The sequence goes on along the minus strand of NW_026778195.1, from coordinate 4,737,008 downwards.
CTCCATGCACTTGTCAGCACAATGCTCCCTGACACTTGTCATCACAATGCTCCAAGCCATTGTCATCACAATGCTCCATTACCTTTGTGATCAGAATCCTCAATGGAAGTTTGCATCACAATGCTCCATGCCATTGTCATCACAATGGGCCATTACATATGTCATCAGAATGCTCCCTGACACCTCTCTTTACAATACTGCATTACCTGGTCATCACAATGCTCCCTGCCGTTCTCATCACAATGCACCACACCCTTGTCATCAAAATGCTCCATGACCTTTGTCATCACAAAGCTCCATGACCCTTGGCATCACAATGCTCCATGTCATTGTCATCACAATGCTCCATGAACACTCTCATCACATTGCTCCATGCCCTTGTCATCACAAAGCTCCATGGCATTGTCATCACAATGCTCGATGCCCTTCTCATCACAATGCTCCATGCCCTTTTCATTACAATCCTCCATGACCCATGTTTCACAGTGTACCGTGCCCTTGTCATCACAATGCGCCATGCCCACTCTCATCACAATAATCCATGAAATATTTCAGACCAATGCTCAATGCACTTCTCATCACAATGCTCCATTTCCTCTGTCATAACAAGCTCCATGACACCTGCCATCACAATGTTGAACGGCCTTGTCATCACAAGGCTCCAGCACCCTTGTCAGCACAATGCTCCAAGACCCATGTAATCACAATGCTCCATGCCCTTGTCATCACAAAGCTCCATGACGCATGTCATCAGAATGTTCCATGGCCTTCGCCTCACAATGCTCCATGCCCTTGTCATCACAATGCTTCAAGACCCCCGTAATCACAATACTCCATGCACATTTTCAGCCCAATGCTCCATGACCCTTTTCATCACAATGATCCTTGCCCTTGTCATCACAATGCTCCATGCACTTGTCAGCACAATGCTCCCTGATCCTTGTCATCACAATGCTCCAAACCATTGTCACCACAATGCTCCATTACCTTTGTCATCAGAATCCTCCATGACACTTGGCATCACAATGCTCCATGCCATTGTCATCACAATGCTCCATGAAACCTGTCATCACAATGCTCCATGACTACAGTCATCACAATGCTTCATAACGTTTGTCATCACAACAATCCATGCCCGCGTCCTCACAAGGCTCTGTGACCTTTGTAACCACAATGCTCCATGAACTTTTCATCACAATGCTCCGTGACCCTTGTCATCACAATGCTCCATGCCTTTGTCAGAACAATGCTCCATGACCCTTGTCATCAAATTGTGCCATGCGCTTTTCACCACAATGATCCACAACCTTGTCATCGCTATGCTCCATAAACCTTGTAATCACAATGCTCCATGCACTTCTCATCCAAATACTCTCTCACATGAGATATCACAATGTTCCATCACTAGTCATCACAATCCTCCCTCACCCCTGTTATCACAATGTTCCATGACCCCTGTCATCACAATGCTACATCCCCTTATCAGCACAATGTTCCATGACCCCTGACATCACAATGTTCCATAACCCTTGTCATCAAAATGCTCCATGACCCTTTTCATCCCAAAGCTCCATGACCCCTGGCATCACAATGTTCTATAACCCCTGGCATCAAAATGTTCCATTACACTTTTCATCAAATTGCTGCATGACCCTGTCATCAAAATGCTCCCTGCCCTTCTCATCACAATGCACCACACACTTGCCATCAAAATGCTCCATGACCTTTGTCATCACAAAGCTCCATGACCCTTGGCATCACAATGCTCCATGTCATTGTCATCACAATGCTCCATGAACCCTCTCATCACATTGCTCCATGTCCTTGTCATCACAAAGCTCCATGACACTTGTCATCACAATGCTCGATGCCCTTCTCATCACAATGCTCCATGACCTTGTCATTACAATCCTCCATGACCCATGTATCACAGTGTACCGTGCCCTTGTCATGACAAACCGCCATGCCCACTCTCATCACAGTAATCCATGAAACATTTCAGATCAATGCTCAATGCCCTTCTCATCACAATGCTCCGTTACCTCTGTCGTAACAATGCTCCATGACACCTGCCATCATAATATTCCACGGCCTTGTCATCACAAGGCTCCATGACACTTGTCATCACAATGCTCCAAGATCCATGTAATCACAATGCTCCATGCCCTTGTCATCACAAAGCTCCATGACGCATGTCATCAGAATATTCCATGGTCTTCTCCTCACAATGCTCCATGCCCTTGTCATCACAATGCTCGAAGACTCCAGTAATCACAATGTTCCATTCCCTATTTCATCAGAATGCTCCATTAGATTTGTCATCACAAGTCTCCATGGTCATCTCCTCACAATGCTCCAAGACCTTGTCATCACCATGCTCCATTCCCTTGTCATCACAATGCTCCATGACTCCTGTCATCACAATACTCCATGAACATTTTCAGCCCAATTCTCTATGACCTTCTCATCACAATGCTCCATGACCAATATCATCACAATGCTCCATGACCACTGTCATCACAACACTCCATGACACCTGACAACACAATGATCCGGGACTCTTGTCATCACAATGCTCCAAGACCCCTGTAATCACAATGCTCCATGACCCTTGTCATCACAATGATCCATGCCCATGTTATCCAAATGTTCCATGACCCATGTATTCACAATGCTCCATGACGCATGTCATCACAGTGCTCCATGACACCTGTCATCACAATGCTCCATGCCTTTGTCAGCAAAATGCTACATGACCTTGTCATTACAATGCTCTATGCACTTGTCATCACAATACTCCATTTCCATTGTCATCACAATCCTCCATGAACTTTGGGATCACATTGCTTCATGCCCTTGTCATCACAATGCTCCATGCTCCTTGAAATCAAAATGATCCATGACCTCTGTCATCACAATGCTCCAAACACTTGTGATCACAATGTTCCATAACACTTGTCCTCACAACGCTCCATGATGCCTGTCATCACAATAATCCATGCCCTTTTCATCACAATGCTCCATGACCTTTGTCATCACAATTCTCAATACACTTGTCATCACAATGCTCCCTGACACTTGTCGTCAGAATGCTCCTTGAAACCTGTCACGAAAAGGCTCCATGCCTTTTTCATCACAAAGCACCATGCCCTTTTCATCCCAATGCTCCATGCCATTGTCATCAAAATACTCCACAAGCTTGTCATCAGAATGCTCCATGACCCTTGTCATCACAATTCTCCATGCACTTGTCAGCACAATGCTCCCTGACACTTGTCATCACAATGCTCCAAGCCATTGTCATCACAATGCTCCATTACCTTTGTGATCAGAATCCTCAATGGAAGTTTGCATCAGAATGCTCCATGCCATTGTCATCACAATGGGCCATTACATATGTCATCACAATGCTCCCTGACAACTCTCTTTACAATACTGCATTACCTGGTCATCACAATGCTCCCTGCCGTTCTCATCACAATGCACCACACCCTTGTCATCAAAATGCTCCATGACCTTTGTCATCACAAAGCTCCATGACCCTTGGCATCACAATGCTCCATGTCATTGTCATCACAATGCTCCATGAACCCTCTCATCACATTGCTCCATGCCCTTGTCATCACAAAGCTCCATGGCATTGTCATCACAATGCTCGATGCCATTCTCATCACAATGCTCCATGCCCTTTTCATTACAATCCTCCATGACCCATGTTTCACAGTGTACCGTGCCCTTGTCATCACAATGCGCCATGCCCACTCTCATCACAATAATCCATGAAATATTTCAGACCAATGCTCAATGCACTTCTCATCACAATGCTCCATTACCTCTGTCATAACAAGCTCCATGACCCCTGCCATCACAATGTTCCACGGCCTTGTCATCACAAGGCTCCAGGACCCTTGTCAGCACAATGCTCCAAGACCCATGTAATCACAATGCTCCATGCCCTTGTCATCACAAAGCTCCATGACGCATGTCATCACAATGTTCCATGGCCTTCGCCTCACAATGCTCCATGCCCTTGTCATCACAATGCTTCAAGACCCCCGTAATCACAATGCTCCATGCCCCTTTTCATAAGAATGCTCCATTAGACTTGTCATCACAAGTCTCCATGGTCATCTCATCACAATGCTCCAAGACCTTGTCATCAACATGCTCCATTCCCTTGTCATCACAATGCTCCATGACCCCTGTCATCACAATACTCCATGCACATTTTTAGCCCAATGCTCCATGACCCTTGTCATCACAATGATCCATGCCCTTGTCATCACAATGCTCCATGCACTTGTCAGCACAATGCTCCCTGATCCTTGTCATCACAATGCTCCAAACCATTGTCAAAACAATGCTCCATTACCTTTGTCATCAGAATCCTCCATGACACTTGGCATCACAATGCTCCATGCCATTGTCATCACAATGCTCCATGACCCCTGTCATCACAATGCTCCGTGACTACAGTCATCACAATGCTTCATAACGTTTGTCATCACAACAATCCATGCCCGCGTCATCACAAGGCTCTGTGACCTTTGTAACCACAATGCTCCATGAACTTTTCATCACAATGCTCCGTGACCCTTGTCATCACAATGCTCCATGCCTTTGTCAGAACAATGCTCCATGACCCTTGTCATCAAATTGTGCCATGCGCTTTTCACCACAATGATCCACAACCTTGTCATCGCTATGCTCCATAAACCTTGTAATCACAATGCTCCATGCACTTCTCATCCAAATACTCTCTCACATGAGATATCACAATTTTCCCTCACTAGTCATCACAATCCTCCCTCACCCCTGTTATCACAATGTTCCATGACCCCTGTCATCACAATGCTACATCCCCTTATCAGCACAATGTTCCATGACCCCTGACATCACAATATTCCATAACCCTTGTCATCAAAATGCTCCATGACCCTTTTCATCCCAAAGCTCCATGACCCCTGGCATCACAATGTTCTATAACCCCTGGCATCAAAATGTTCCATTACACTTTTCATCAAATTGCTGCATGACCCTGTCATCAAAACGCTCCCTGCCCTTCTCATCACAATGCACCACACACTTGTCATCAAAATGCTCCATGACCTTTGTCATCACAAAGCTCCATGACCCTTGGCATCACAATGCTCCATGTCATTGTCATCACAATGCTCCATGAACCCTCTCATCACATTGCTCCATGTCCTTGTCATCACAAAGCTCCATGACACTTGTCATCACAATGCTCGATGCCCTTCTCATCACAATGCTCCATGACATTGTCATTACAATCCTCCATGACCCATGTATCACAGTGTACCGTGCCCTTGTCATGACAAACCGCCATGCCCACTCTCATCACAGTAATCCATGAAACATTTCAGATCAATGCTCAATGCCCTTCTCATCACAATGCTCCGTTACCTCTGTCGTAACAATGCTCCATGACACCTGCCATCATAATATTCCACGGCCTTGTCATCACAAGGCTCCATGACCCTTGTCATCACAATGCTCCAAGATCCATGTAATCACAATGCTCCATGCCCTTGTCATCACAAAGCTCCATGACGCATGTCATCAGAATGTTCCATGGTCTTCTCCTCACAATGCTCCATGCCCTTGTCATCACAATGCTCGAAGACTCCAGTAATCACAATGTTCCATTCCCTTTTTCATCAGAATGCTCCATTAGATTTGTCATCACAAGTCTCCATGGTCATCTCCTCACAATGCTCCAAGACCTTGTCATCACCATGCTCCATTCCCTTGTCATCACAATGCTCCATGACCCCTGTCATCACAATACTCCATGAACATTTTCAGCCCAATTCTCTATGACCTTCTCATCACAATGCTCCATGACCAATATCATCACAATGCTCCATGACCACTGTCATCACAACACTCCATGACACCTGACAACACAATGATCCGGGACTCTTGTCATCACAATGCTCCAAGACCCCTGTAATCACAATGCTCCATGACCCCTGTCATCACAATACTCCATGAACATTTTCAGCCAAATGCTCCATGACCATTGTCATCACAATGATCCATGCCCATGTTATCCCAATGTTCCATGACCCATGTATTCACGATGCTCCATGACGCATGTCATCACAGAGCTCCATGACACCTGTCATCACAATGCTCCATGCCTTTGTCAGCAAAATGCTACATGACCTTGTCATTACAATGCTCTATGCACTTGTCATCACAATACTCCATTTCCATTGTCATCACAATCCTCCATGAACTTTGGGATCACATTGCTTCATGCCCTTGTCATCACAATGCTCCATGCTCCTTGAAATCAAAATGATCCATGACCTCTGTCATCACAATGCTCCAAACCCTTGTGATCACAATGTTCCATAACACTTGTCCTCACAACGCTCCATGATGCCTGTCATCACAATAATCCATGCCCTTTTCATCACAATGCTCCATGACCTTTGTCATCACAATTCTCAATACACTTGTCATCACAATGCTCCCTGACACTTGTCGTCAGAATGCTCCTTGAACCCTGTCACGAAAAGGCTCCATGCCTTTTTCATCACAAAGCCCCATGCCCTTTTCATCCCAATGCTCCATGCCATTGTCATCAAAATACTCCACAAGCTTGTCATCAGAATGCTCCATGACCCTTGTCATCACAATTCTCCATGCACTTGTCAGCACAATGCTCCATGACACTTGTCATCACAATGCTCCAAGCCATTGTCATCACAGTGCTCCATTACCTTTGAGATCAGAATCCTCAATGGAAGTTTGCATCACAATGCTCCATGCCATTGTCATCACAATGGGCCATAACATATGTCATCACAATGCTCCCTGACACCTCTCTTTACAATACTGCATTACCTGGTCATCACAATGCTCCCTGCCGTTCTCATCACAATGCACCACACCCTTGTCATCAAAATGCTCCATGACCTTTGTCATCACAAAGCTCCATGACCCTTGGCATCACAATGCTCCATGTCATTGTCATCACAATGCTCCATGAAACCTCTCATCACATTGCTCCATGCCCTTGTCATCACAAAGCTCCATGGCATTGTCATCACAATGCTCGATGCCCTTCTCATCACAATGCTCCATGCCCTTTTCATTACAATCCTCCATGACCCATGTTTCACAGTGTACCGTGCCCTTGTCATCACAATGTGCCATGCCCACTCTCATCACAATAATCCATGAAATATTTCAGACCAATGCTCAATGCACTTCTCATCACAATGCTCCATTACCTCTGTCATAACAAGCTCCATGACCCCTGCCATCACAATGTTCCACGGCCTTGTCATCACAAGGCTCCAGGACCCTTGTCAGCACAATGCTCCAAGACACATGTAATCACAATGCTCCATGCCCTTGTCATCACAAAGCTCCATGACGCATGTCATCACAATGTTCCATGGCCTTCGCCTCACAATGCTCCATGCCCTTGTCATCACAATGCTTCAAGACCCCCGTAATCACAATGCTCCATGCCCCTTTTCATAAGAATGCTCCATTAGACTTGTCATCACAAGTCTCCATGGTCATCTCATCACAATGCTCCAAGACCTTGTCATCAACATGCTCCATTCCCTTGTCATCACAATGCTCCATGACCCCTGTCATCACAATACTCCATGCACATTTTTAGCCCAATGCTCCATGACCCTTGTCATCACAATGATCCATGGCCTTGTCATCACAATGCTCCAAGCACTTGTCAGCACAATGCTCCCTGATCCTTGTCATCACAATGCTCCAAACCATTGTCACCACAATGCTCCATTACCTTTGTCATCAGAATCCTCCATGACACTTGGCATCACAATGCTCCATGCCATTGTCATCACAATGCTCCATGACCCCTGTCATCACAATGCTCCGTGACTACAGTCATCACAATGCTTCATAACGTTTGTCATCACAACAATCCATGCCCGCGTCATCACAAGGCTCTGTGACCTTTGTAACCACAATGCTCCATGAAATTTTCATCACAATGCTCCGCAACCCTTGTCATCACAATGCTCCATGCCTTTGTCAGAACAATGCTCCATGACCCTTGTCATCAAATTGTGCCATGCGCTTTTCACCACAATGATCCACAACCTTGTCATCGCTATGCTCCATAAACCTTGTAATCACAATGCTCCATGCACTTCTCATCCAAATACTCTCTCACATGAGATATCACAATGTTCCATCACTAGTCATCACAATCCTCCCTCACCCCTGTTATCACAATGTTCCATGAACCCTGTCATCACAATGCTACATCCCCTTATCAGCACAATGTTCCATGACCCCTGACATCACAATGTTCCATAACCCTTGTCATCAAAATGCTCCATGACCCTTTTCATCCCAAAGCTCCATGACCCCTGGCATCACAATGTTCTATAACCACTGGCATCAAAATGTTCCATTACACTTTTCATCAAATTGCTGCATGACCCTGTCATCAAAATGCTCCCTGCCCTTCTCATCACAATGCACCACACACTTGTCATCAAAATGCTCCATGACCTTTGTCATCACAAAGCTCCATGACCCTTGGCATCACAATGCTCCATGTCATTGTCATCACAATGCTCCATGAACCCTCTCATCACATTGCTCCATGTCCTTGTCATCACAAAGCTCCATGACACTTGTCATCACAATGCTCGATGCCCTTCTCATCACAATGCTCCATGACCTTGTCATTACAATCCTCCATGACCCATGTATCACAGTGTACCGTGCCCTTGTCATGACAAACCGCCATGCCCACTCTCATCACAGTAATCCATGAAACATTTCAGATCAATGCTCAATGCCCTTCTCATCACAATGCTCCGTTACCTCTGTCGTAACAATGCTCCATGACACCTGCCATCATAATATTCCACGGCCTTGTCATCACAAGGCTCCATGACCCTTGTCATCACAATGCTCCAAGATCCATGTAATCACAATGCTCCATGCCCTTGTCATCACAAAGCTCCATGACGCATGTCATCAGAATGTTCCATGGTCTTCTCCTCACAATGCTCCATGCCCTTGTCATCACAATGCTCGAAGACTCCAGTAATCACAATGTTCCATTCCCTTTTTCATCAGAATGCTCCATTAGATTTGTCATCACAAGTCTCCATGGTCATCTCCTCACAATGCTCCAAGACCTTGTCATCACCATGCTCCATTCCCTTGTCATCACAATGCTCCATGACCCCTGTCATCACAATACTCCATGAACATTTTCAGCCCAATTCTCTATGACCTTCTCATCACAATGCTCCATGACCAATATCATCACAATGCTCCATGACCACTGTCATCACAACACTCCATGACACCTGACAACACAATGATCCGGGACTCTTGTCATCACAATGCTCCAAGACCCCTGTAATCACAATGCTCCATGACCCCTGTCATCACAATACTCCATGAACATTTTCAGCCAAATGCTCCATGACCATTGTCATCACAATGATCCATGCCCATGTTATCCCAATGTTCCATGACCCATGTATTCACGATGCTCCATGACGCATGTCATCACAGAGCTCCATGACACCTGTCATCACAATGCTCCATGCCTTTGTCAGCAAAATGCTACATGACCTTGTCATTACAATGCTCTATGCACTTGTCATCACAATACTCCATTTCCATTGTCATCACAATCCTCCATGAACTTTGGGATCACATTGCTTCATGCCCTTGTCATCACAATGCTCCATGCTCCTTGAAATCAAAATGATCCATGACCTCTGTCATCACAATGCTCCAAACCCTTGTGATCACAATGTTCCATAACACTTGTCCTCACAACGCTCCATGATGCCTGTCATCACAATAATCCATGCCCTTTTCATCACAATGCTCCATGACCTTTGTCATCACAATTCTCAATACACTTGTCATCACAATGCTCCCTGACACTTGTCGTCAGAATGCTCCTTGAACCCTGTCACGAAAAGGCTCCATGCCTTTTTCATCACAAAGCCCCATGCCCTTTTCATCCCAATGCTCCATGCCATTGTCATCAAAATACTCCACAAGCTTGTCATCAGAATGCTCCATGACCCTTGTCATCACAATTCTCCATGCACTTGTCAGCACAATGCTCCATGACACTTGTCATCACAATGCTCCAAGCCATTGTCATCACAGTGCTCCATTACCTTTGAGATCAGAATCCTCAATGGAAGTTTGCATCACAATGCTCCATGCCATTGTCATCACAATGGGCCATAACATATGTCATCACAATGCTCCCTGACACCTCTCTTTACAATACTGCATTACCTGGTCATCACAATGCTCCCTGCCGTTCTCATCACAATGCACCACACCCTTGTCATCAAAATGCTCCATGACCTTTGTCATCACAAAGCTCCATGACCCTTGGCATCACAATGCTCCATGTCATTGTCATCACAATGCTCCATGAAACCTCTCATCACATTGCTCCATGCCCTTGTCATCACAAAGCTCCATGGCATTGTCATCACAATGCTCGATGCCCTTCTCATCACAATGCTCCATGCCCTTTTCATTACAATCCTCCATGACCCATGTTTCACAGTGTACCGTGCCCTTGTCATCACAATGTGCCATGCCCACTCTCATCACAATAATCCATGAAATATTTCAGACCAATGCTCAATGCACTTCTCATCACAATGCTCCATTACCTCTGTCATAACAAGCTCCATGACCCCTGCCATCACAATGTTCCACGGCCTTGTCATCACAAGGCTCCAGGACCCTTGTCAGCACAATGCTCCAAGACACATGTAATCACAATGCTCCATGCCCTTGTCATCACAAAGCTCCATGACGCATGTCATCACAATGTTCCATGGCCTTCGCCTCACAATGCTCCATGCCCTTGTCATCACAATGCTTCAAGACCCCCGTAATCACAATGCTCCATGCCCCTTTTCATAAGAATGCTCCATTAGACTTGTCATCACAAGTCTCCATGGTCATCTCATCACAATGCTCCAAGACCTTGTCATCAACATGCTCCATTCCCTTGTCATCACAATGCTCCATGACCCCTGTCATCACAATACTCCATGCACATTTTTAGCCCAATGCTCCATGACCCTTGTCATCACAATGATCCATGGCCTTGTCATCACAATGCTCCAAGCACTTGTCAGCACAATGCTCCCTGATCCTTGTCATCACAATGCTCCAAACCATTGTCACCACAATGCTCCATTACCTTTGTCATCAGAATCCTCCATGACACTTGGCATCACAATGCTCCATGCCATTGTCATCACAATGCTCCATGACCCCTGTCATCACAATGCTCCGTGACTACAGTCATCACAATGCTTCATAACGTTTGTCATCACAACAATCCATGCCCGCGTCATCACAAGGCTCTGTGACCTTTGTAACCACAATGCTCCATGAAATTTTCATCACAATGCTCCGCAACCCTTGTCATCACAATGCTCCATGCCTTTGTCAGAACAATGCTCCATGACCCTTGTCATCAAATTGTGCCATGCGCTTTTCACCACAATGATCCACAACCTTGTCATCGCTATGCTCCATAAACCTTGTAATCACAATGCTCCATGCACTTCTCATCCAAATACTCTCTCACATGAGATATCACAATGTTCCATCACTAGTCATCACAATCCTCCCTCACCCCTGTTATCACAATGTTCCATGAACCCTGTCATCACAATGCTACATCCCCTTATCAGCACAATGTTCCATGACCCCTGACATCACAATGTTCCATAACCCTTGTCATCAAAATGCTCCATGACCCTTTTCATCCCAAAGCTCCATGACCCCTGGCATCACAATGTTCTATAACCACTGGCATCAAAATGTTCCATTACACTTTTCATCAAATTGCTGCATGACCCTGTCATCAAAATGCTCCCTGCCCTTCTCATCACAATGCACCACACACTTGTCATCAAAATGCTCCATGACCTTTGTCATCACAAAGCTCCATGACCCTTGGCATCACAATGCTCCATGTCATTGTCATCACAATGCTCCATGAACCCTCTCATCACATTGCTCCATGTCCTTGTCATCACAAAGCTCCATGACACTTGTCATCACAATGCTCGATGCCCTTCTCATCACAATGCTCCATGACCTTGTCATTACAATCCTCCATGACCCATGTATCACAGTGTACCGTGCCCTTGTCATGACAAACCGCCATGCCCACTCTCATCACAGTAATCCATGAAACATTTCAGATCAATGCTCAATGCCCTTCTCATCACAATGCTCCGTTACCTCTGTCGTAACAATGCTCCATGACACCTGCCATCATAATATTCCACGGCCTTGTCATCACAAGGCTCCATGACCCTTGTCATCACAATGCTCCAAGATCCATGTAATCACAATGCTCCATGCCCTTGTCATCACAAAGCTCCATGACGCATGTCATCAGAATGTTCCATGGTCTTCTCCTCACAATGCTCCATGCCCTTGTCATCACAATGCTCGAAGACTCCAGTAATCACAATGTTCCATTCCCTTTTTCATCAGAATGCTCCATTAGATTTGTCATCACAAGTCTCCATGGTCATCTCCTCACAATGCTCCAAGACCTTGTCATCACCATGCTCCATTCCCTTGTCATCACAATGCTCCATGACCCCTGTCATCACAATACTCCATGAACATTTTCAGCCCAATTTTCTATGACCTTCTCATCACAATGCTCCATGACCAATATCATCACAATGCTCCATGACCACTGTCATCACAACACTCCATGACACCTGACAACACAATGATCCGGGACTCTTGTCATCACAATGCTCCAAGACCCCTGTAATCACAATGCTCCATGACCCCTGTCATCACAATACTCCATGAACATTTTCAGCCCAATGCTCCATGACCCTTGTCATCACAATGATCCATGCCCATGTTATCCCAATGTTCCATGACCCATGTATTCACAATGCTCCATGACGCTTGTCATCACAGTGCTCCATGACACCTGTCATCACAATGCTCCATGCCTTTGTCAGCAAAATGCTACATGACCTTGTCATTACAATGCTCTATGCACTTGTCATCACAATACTCCATTTCCATTGTCATCACAATCCTCCATGAACTTTGGGATCACATTGCTTCATGCCCTTGTCATCACAATGCTCCATGCTCCTTGAAATCAAAATGATCCATGACCTCTGTCATCACAATGCTCCAAACCCTTGTGATCACAATGTTCCATAACACTTGTCCTCACAACGCTCCATGATGCCTGTCATCACAATAATCTATGCCCTTTTCATCACAATGCTCCATGACCTTTGTCATCACAATTCTCAATACACTTGTCATCACAATGCTCCCTGACACTTGTCGTCAGAATGCTCCTTGAACCCTGTCACGAAAAGGCTTCATGCCTTTTTCATCACAAAGCCCCATGCCCTTTTCATCCCAATGCTCCATGCCATTGTCATCAAAATACTCCACAAGCTTGTCATCAGAATGCTCCATGACCCTTGTCATCACAATTCTCCATGCACTTGTCAGCACAATGCTCCCTGACACTTGTCATCACAATGCTCCAAGCCATTGTCATCACAATGCTCCATTACCTTTGTGATCAGAATCCTCAATGGAAGTTTGCATCAGAATGCTCCATGCCATTGTCATCACAATGGGCCATTACATATGTCATCACAATGCTCCCTGACACCTCTCTTTACAATACTGCATTACCTGGTCATCACAATGCTCCCTGCCGTTCTCATCACAATGCACCACACCCTTGTCATCAAAATGCTCCATGACCTTTGTCATCACAAAGCTCCATGACCCTTGGCATCACAATGCTCCATGTCATTGTCATCACAATGCTCCATGAACCCTCTCATCACATTGCTCCATGCCCTTGTCATCACAAAGCTCCATGGCACTTGTCATCACAATGCTCGATGCCCTTCTCATCACAATGCTCCATGCCCTTGTCATTACAATCCTCCATGACCCATGTTTCACAGCGTACCGTGCCCTTGTCATCACAATGCGCCATGCCCACTCTCATCACAATAATCCATGAAATATTTCAGACCAATGCTCAATGCACTTCTCATCACAATGCTCCATTACCTCTGTCATAACAAGCTCCATGACCCCTGCCATCACAATGTTCCACGGCCTTGTCATCACAAGGCTCCAGGACCCTTGTCAGCACAATGCTCCAAGACCCAATTAATCACAATGCTCCATGCCCTTGTCATCACAAAGCTCCATGACGCATGTCATCACAATGTTCCATGTCATTGTCATCACATTGCTCCATGAACCCTCTCATCACATTGCTCCATGTCCTTGTCATCACAAAGCTCCATGACACTTGTCATCACAATGCTCGATGCCATTCTCATCACAATGCTCCATGACCTTGTCATTACAATCCTCCATGACCCATGTATCACAGTGTACCGTGCCCTTGTCATGACAAACCGCCATGCCCACTCTCATCACAGTAATCCATGAAACATTTCAGATCAATGCTCAATGCCCTTCTCATCACAATGCTCCGTTACCTCTGTCGTAACAATGCTCCATGACACCTGCCATCATAATATTCCAGGGCCTTGTCATCACAAGGCTCCATGACCCTTGTCCTCACAATGCTCCAAGATCCATGTAATCACAATGCTCCATGCCCTTGTCATCACAAAGCTCCATGACGCATGTCATCAGAATGTTCCATGGTCTTCTCCTCACAATGCTCCATGCCCTTGTCATCACAATGCTCGAAGACTCCAGTAATCACAATGTTCCATTCCCTTTTTCATCAGAATGCTCCATTAGATTTGTCATCACAAGTCTCCATGGTCATCTCCTCACAATGCTCCAAGACCTTGTCATCACCATGCTCCATTCCCTTGTCATCACAATGCTCCATGACCCCTGTCATCACAATACTCCATGAACATTTTCAGCCCAATTCTCTATGACCTTCTCATCACAATGCTCCATGACCAATATCATCACAATGCTCCATGACCACTGTCATCACAACACTCCATGACATCTGACAACACAATGATCCGGGACTCTTGTCATCACAATGCTCCAAGACCCCTGTAATCACAATGCTCCATGACCCCTGTCATCACAATACTCCATGAACATTTTCAGCCCAATGCTCCATGACCCTTGTCATCACAATGATCCATGCCCATGTTATCCCAATGTTCCATGACCCATGTATTCACAATGCTCCATGACGCATGTCATCACAGTGCTCCATGACACCTGTCATCACAATGCTCCATGCCTTTGTCAGCAAAATGCTACATGACCTTGTCATTACAATGCTCTATGCACTTGTCATCACAATACTCCATTTCCATTGTCATCACAATCCTCCATGAACTTTGGGATCACATTGCTTCATGCCCTTGTCATCACAATGCCCCATGCTCCTTGAAATCAAAATGATCAATGACCTCTGTCATCACAATGCTCCAAACCCTTGTGATCACAATGTTCCATAACACTTGTCCTCACAACGCTCCATGATGCCTGTCATCACAATAATCCATGCACTTTTCATCACAATGCTCCATGACCTTTGTCATCACAATTCTCAATACACTTGTCATCACAATGCTCCCTGACACTTGTCGTCAGAATGCTCCTTGAACCCTGTCACGAAAAGGCTCCATGCCTTTTTAATCACAAAGCCCCATGCCCTTTTCATCCCAATGCTCCATGCCATTGTCATCAAAATACTCCACAAGCTTGTCATCAGAATGCTCCATGACCCTTGTCATCACAATTCTCCATGCACTTGTCAGCACAATGCTCCCTGACACTTGTCATCACAATGCTCCAAGCCATTGTCATCACAATGCTCCATTACCTTTGTGATCAGAATCCTCAATGGAAGTTTGCATCACAATGCTCCATGCCATTGTCATCACAATGGGCCATTACATATGTCATCACAATGCTCCCTGACACCTCCCTTTACAATAATGCATTACCTGGTCATCACAATGCTCCCTGCCATTCTCATCACAATGCACCACACACTTGTCTTCAAAATGCTCCATGACCTTTGTCATCACAAAGCTCCATGACCCTTGGCATCACAATGCTCCATGTCATTGTCATCACAATGCTCCATGAACCCTCTCATCACATTGCTCCATGCCCTTGTCATCACAAAGCTACATGGCACTTGTCATCACAATGCTCGATGCCCTTCTCATCACAATGCTCCATGCCCTTGTCATTACAATCCTCCATGACCCATGTATCACAGTGTACCGTGCCCTTGTCATCACAATGTGCCATGCCCACTCTCATCACAATAATCCATGAAATATTTCAGACCAATGCTCAATGCACTTCTCATCACAATGCTCCATTACCTCTGTCATAACAAGCTCCATGACCCCTGCCATCACAATGTTCCACGGCCTTGTCATCACAAGGCTCCAGGACCCTTGTCAGCACAATGCTCCAAGACCCATGTAATCACAATGCTCCATGCCCTTGTCATCACAAAGCTCCATGACGCATGTCATCACAATGTTCCATGGCCTTCGCCTCACAATGCTCCATGCCCTTGTCATCACAATGCTTCAAGACCCCCGTAATCACAATGCTCCATGCCCCTTTTCATAAGAATGCTCCATTAGACTTGTCATCACAAGTCTCCATGGTCATCTCATCACAATGCTCCAAGACCTTGTCATCAACATGCTCCATTCCCTTGTCATCACAATGCTCCATGACCCCTGTCATCACAATACTCCATGCACATTTTTAGCCCAATGCTCCATGACCCTTGTCATCACAATGATCCATGCCCTTGTCATCACAATGCTCCATGCACTTGTCAGCACAATGCTCCCTGATCCTTGTCATCACAATGCTCCAAACCATTGTCACCACAATGCTCCATTACCTTTGTCATCAGAATCCTCCATGACACTTGGCATCACAATGCTCCATGCCATTGTCATCACAATGCTCCATGACCCCTGTCATCACAATGCTCCGTGACTACAGTCATCACAATGCTTCATAACGTTTGTCATCACAACAATCCATGCCCGCGTCATCACAAGGCTCTGTGACCTTTGTAACCACAATGCTCCATGAACTTTTCATCACAATGCTCCGTGACCCTTGTCATCACAATGCTCCATGCCTTTGTCAGAACAATGCTCCATGACCCTTGTCATCAAATTGTGCCATGCGCTTTTCACCACAATGATCCACAACCTTGTCATCGCTATGCTCCATAAACCTTGTAATCACAATGCTCCATGCACTTCTCATCCAAATACTCTCTCACATGAGATATCACAATGTTCCATCACTAGTCATCACAATCCTCCCTCACGCCTGTTATCACAATGTTCCATGACCCCTGTCATCACAATGCTACATCCCCTTATCAGCACAATGTTCCATGACCCCTGACATCACAATGTTCCATAACCCTTGTCATCAAAATGCTCCATGACCCTTTTCATCCCAAAGCTCCATGACCCCTGGCATCACAATGTTCTATAACCCCTGGCATCAAAATGTTCCATTACACTTTTCATCAAATTGCTGCATGACCCTGTCATCAAAATGCTCCCTGCCCTTCTCATCACAATGCACCACACACTTGTCATCAAAATGCTCCATGACCTTTGTCATCACAAAGCTCCATGACCCTTGGCATCACAATGCTCCATGTCATTGTCATCACAATGCTCCATGAACCCTCTCATCACATTGCTCCATGTCCTTGTCATCACAAAGCTCCATGACACTTGTCATCACAATGCTCGATGCCATTCTCATCACAATGCTCCATGACCTTGTCATTACAATCCTCCATGACCCATGTATCACAGTGTACCGTGCCCTTGTCATGACAAACCGCCATGCCCACTCTCATCACAGTAATCCATGAAACATTTCAGATCAATGCTCAATGCCCTTCTCATCACAATGCTCCGTTACCTCTGTCGTAACAATGCTCCATGACACCTGCCATCATAATATTCCACGGCCTTGTCATCACAAGGCTCCATGACCCTTGTCATCACAATGCTCCAAGATCCATGTAATCACAATTCTCCATGCCCTTGTCATCACAAAGCTCCATGACGCATGTCATCAGAATGTTCCATGGTCTTCTCCTCACAATGCTCCATGCCCTTGTCATCACAATGCTCGAAGACTCCAGTAATCACAATGTTCCATTCCCTTTTTCATCAGAATGCTCCATTAGATTTGTCATCACAAGTCTCCATGGTCATCTCCTCACAATGCTCCAAGACCTTGTCATCACCATGCTCCATTCCCTTGTCATCACAATGCTCCATGACCCCTGTCGTCACAATACTCCATGAACATTTTCAGCCCAATTCTCTATGACCTTCTCATCACAATGCTCCATGACCAATATCATCACAATGCTCCATGACCACTGTCATCACAACACTCCATGACACCTGACAACACAATGATCCGGGACTCTTGTCATCACAATGCTCCAAGACCCCTGTAATCACAATGCTTCATGACCCCTGTCATCACAATACTCCATGAACATTTTCAGCCCAATGCTCCATGACCCTTGTCATCACAATGATCCATGCCCATGTTATCCCAATGTTCCATGACCCATGTATTCACAATGCTCCATGACGCATGTCATCACAGTGCTCCATGACACCTGTCATCACAATGCTCCATGCCTTTGTCAGCAAAATGCTACATGACCTTGTAATTACAATGCTCTATGCATTTGTCATCACAATCCTCCATTTCCAATGTCATCACAATCCTCCATGAACTTTGGGTTCACATTGCTTCATGCCCTTGTCATCACAATGCTCCATGCTCCTTGAAATCAAAATGACCCATGAACTCTGTCATCACAATGCTCCAAACCCTTGTGATCACAATGTTCCATAACACTTGTCCTCACAACGCTCCATGATGCCTGTCATCACAATAATCCATGCCCTTTTCATCACAATGCTCCATGACCTTTGTCATCACAATTCTCAATACACTTGTCATCACAATGCTCCCTGACACTTGTCGTCAGAATGCTCCTTGAAACCTGTCACGAAAAGGCTCCATGCCTTTTTCATCACAAAGCACCATGCCCTTTTCATCCCAATGCTCCATGCCATTGTCATCAAAATACTCCACAAGCTTGTCATCAGAATGCTCCATGACCCTTGTCATCACAATTCTCCATGCACTTGTCAGCACAATGCTCCCTGACACTTGTCATCACAATGCTCCAAGCCATTGTCATCACAATGCTCCATTACCTTTGTGATCAGAATCCTCAATGGAAGTTTGCATCACAATGCTCCATGCCATTGTCATCACAATGGGCCATTACATATGTCATCACAATGCTCCCTGACACCTCTCTTTACAATAATGCATTACCTGGTCATCACAATGATCCCTGCCGTTCTCATCACAATGCACCACACCCTTGTCATCAAAATGCTCCATGACCTTTGTCATCACAAAGCTCCATGACCCTTGGCATCACAATGCTCCATGTCATTGTCATCACAATGCTCCATGAACCCTCTCATCACATTGCTCCATGCCCTTGTCATCACAAAGCTCCATGGCACTTGTCATCACAATGCTCGATGCCCTTCTCATCACAATGCTCCATGCCCTTGTCATTACAATCCTCCATGACCCATGTTTCACAGTGTACCGTGCCCTTGTCATCACAATGCGCCATGCCCACTCTCATCACAATAATCCATGAAATATTTCAGACCAATGCTCAATGCACTTCTCATCACAATGCTCCATTACCTCTGTCATAACAAGCTCCATGACCCCTGCCATCACAATGTTGAACGGCCTTGTCATCACAAGGCTCCAGCACCCTTGTCAGCACAATGCTCCAAGACCCATGTAATCACAATGCTCCATGCCCTTGTCATCACAAAGCTCCATGACGCATGTCATCAGAATGTTCCATGGCCTTCGCCTCACAATGCTCCATGCCCTTGTCATCACAATGCTTCAAGACCCCCATAATCACAATGCTCCATGCCCCTTTTCATAAGAATGCTCCATTAGATTGTCATCACAAGTCTCCATGGTCATCTCATCACAATGCTCCAAGACCTTGTCATCAACATGCTCCATTCCCTTGTCATCACAATGCTCCATGACCCCTGTCATCACAATACTCCATGCACATTTTCAGCCCAATGCTCCATGACCCTTTTCATCACAATGATCCATGCCCTTGTCATCACAATGCTCCATGCACTTGTCAGCACAATGCTCCCTGATCCTTGTCATCACAATGCTCCAAACCATTGTCACCACAATGCTCCATTACCTTTGTCATCAGAATCCTCCATGACACTTGGCATCACAATGCTCCATGCCATTGTCATCACAATGCTCCATGACCCCTGTCATCACAATGCTCCGTGACTACAGTCATCACAATGCTTCATAACGTTTGTCATCACAACAATCCATGCCCGCGTCATCACAAGGCTCTGTGACCTTTGTAACCACAATGCTCCATGAACTTTTCATCACAATGCTCCGTGAACCTTGTCATCACAATGCTCCATGCCTTTGTCAGAACAATGCTCCATGACCCTTGTCATCAAATTGTGCCATGCTCTTTTCACCACAATGATCCACAACCTTGTCATCGCTATGCTCCTTAAACCTTTTAATCACAATGCTCCATGCACTTCTCATCCAAATACTCTCTCACATGAGATATCACAATGTTCCATCACTAGTCATCACAATCCTCCCTCACCCCTGTTATCACAATGTTCCATGACCCCTGTCATCACAATGCTACATCCCCTTATCAGCACAATGTTCCATGACCCCTGACATCACAATGTTCCATAACCCTTGTCATCAAAATGCTCCATGACCCTTTTCATCCCAAAGCTCCATGACCCCTGGCATCACAATGTTCTATAACCCCTGGCATCAAAATGTTCCATTACACTTTTCATCAAATTGCTGCATGACCCTGTCATCAAAATGCTCCCTGCCCTTCTCATCACAATGCACCACACACTTGTCATCAAAATGCTCCATGACCTTTGTCATCACAAAGCTCCATGACCCTTGGCATCACAATGCTCCATGTCATTGTCATCACAATGCTCCATGAACCCTCTCATCACATTGCTCCATGTCCTTGTCATCACAAAGCTCCATGACACTTGTCATCACAATGCTCGATGCCATTCTCATCACAATGCTCCATGACCTTGTCATTACAAGCCTCCATGACCCATGTATCACAGTGTACCGTGCCCTTGTCATGACAAACCGCCATGCCCACTCTCATCACAGTAATCCATGAAACATTTCAGATCAATGCTCAATGCCCTTCTCATCACAATGCTCCGTTACCTCTGTCGTAACTATGCTCCATGACACCTGCCATCATAATATTCCACGGCCTTGTCATCACAAGGCTCCATGACCCTTGTCATCACAATGCTCCAAGATCCATGTAATCACAATGCTCCATGCCCTTGTCATCACAAAGCTCCATGACGCATGTCATCAGAATGTTCCATGGTCTTCTCCTCACAATGCTCCATGCCCTTGTCATCACAATGCTCGAAGACTCCAGTAATCACAATGTTCCATTCCCTTTTTCATCAGAATGCTCCATTAGATTTGTCATCACAAGTCTCCATGGTCATCTCCTCACAATGCTCCAAGACCTTGTCATCACCATGCTCCATTCCCTTGTCATCACAATGCTCCATGACCCCTGTCATCACAATACTCCATGAATATTTTCAGCCCAATTCTCTATGACCTTCTCATCACAATGCTCCATGACCAATATCATCACAATGCTCCATGACCACTGTCATCACAACACTCCATGACACCTGACAACACAATGATCCGGGACTCTTGTCATCACAATGCTCCAAGACCCCTGTAATCACAATGGTCCATGACCCCTGTCATCACAATACTCCATGAACATTTTCAGCCCAATGCTCCATGACCCTTGTCATCACAATGATCCATGCCCATGTTATCCCAATGTTCCATGACCCATGTATTCACAATGCTCCATGACGCTTGTCATCACAGTGCTCCATGACACCTGTCATCACAATGCTCCATGCCTTTGTCAGCAAAATGCTACATGACCTTGTCATTACAATGCTCTATGCACTTGTCATCACAATACTCCATTTCCATTGTCATCACAATCCTCCATGAACTTTGGGATCACATTGCTTCATGCCCTTGTCATCACAATGCTCCATGCTCCTTGAAATCAAAATGATCCATGACCTCTGTCATCACAATGCTCCAAACCCTTGTGATCACAATGTTCCATAACACTTGTCCTCACAACGCTCCATGATGCCTGTCATCACAATAATCCATGCCCTTTTCATCACAATGCCCCATGACCTTTGTCATCACAATTCTCAATACACTTGTCATCACAATGCTCCCTGACACTTGTCGTCAGAATGCTCCTTGAACCCTGTCACGAAAAGGCTCCATGCCTTTTTCATCACAAAGCCCCATGCCCTTTTCATCCCAATGCTCCATGCCATTGTCATCAAAATACTCCACAAGATTGTCATCAGAATGCTCCATGACCCTTGTCATCACAATTCTCCATGCACTTGTCAGCACAATGCTCCCTGACACTTGTCATCACAATGCTCCAAGCCATTGTCATCACAATGCTCCATTACCTTTGTGATCAGAATCCTCAATGGAAGTTTGCATCACAATGCTCCATGCCATTGTCATCACAATGGGCCATTACATATGTCATCACAATGCTCCCTGACACCTCCCTTTACAATACTGCATTACCTGGTCATCACAATGCTCCCTGCCGTTCTCATCACAATGCACCACACACTTGTCATCAAAATGCTCCATGACCTTTGTCATCACAAAGCTCCATGACCCTTGGCATCACAATGCTCCATGTCATTGTCATCACAATGCTCCATGAACCCTCTCATCACATTGCTCCATGCCCTTGTCATCACAAAGCTCCATGGCACTTGTCATCACAATGCTCGATGCCCTTCTCATCACAATGCTCCATGCCCTTGTCATTACAATCCTCCATGACCCATGTATCACAGTGTACCGTGCCCTTGTCATCACAATGCGCCATGCCCACTCTCATCACAATAATCCATGAAATATTTCAGACCAATGCTCAATGCACTTCTCATCACAATGCTCCATTACCTCTGTCATAACAAGCTCCATGACCCCTGCCATCACAATGTTCCACGGCCTTGTCATCACAAGGCTCCAGGACCCTTGTCAGCACAATGCTCCAAGACCCATGTAATCACAATGCTCCATGCCCTTGTCATCACAAAGCTCCATGATGCATGTCATCAGAATGTTCCATGGCCTTCGCCTCACAATGCTCCATGCCCTTGTCATCACAATGCTTCAAGACCCCCGTAATCACAATGCTCCATGCCCCTTTTCATAAGAATGCTCCATTAGACTTGTCATCACAAGTCTCCATGGTCATCTCCTCACAATGCTCCAAGACCTTGTCATCACCATGCTCCATTCCCTTGTCATGACAATGCTCCATGACCCCTGTCATCACAATACTCCATGAACATTTTCAGCCCAATTCTCTATGACCTTCTCATCACAATGCTCCATGACCAATATCATCACAATGCTCCATGACCACTGTCATCACAACACTCCATGACACCTGACAACACAATGATCCGGGACTCTTGTCATCACTCTGCTCCAAGACCCCTGTAATCACAATGCTCCATGACCCCTGTCATCACAATACTCCATGAACATTTTCAGCCCTATGCTCCATGACCCTTGTCATCACAATGATCCATGCCCATGTTATCCCAATGTTCCATGACCCATGTATTCACAATGCTCCATGACGCTTGTCATCACAGTGCTCCATGACACCTGTCATCACAATGCTCCATGTCTTTGTCAGCAAAATGCTACATGACCTTGTCATTACAATGTTCTATGCACTAGTCATCACAATACTCCATTTCCATTGTCATCACAATCCTCCATTAACTTTGGGATCACATTGCTTCATGCCCTTGTCATCACAAAGCTCCATGCTCCTTGAAATCAAAATGATCCATGACCTCTGTCATCACAATGCTCCAAACACTTGTGATCACAATGTTCCATAACACTTGTCCTCACAACGCTCCATGATGCCTGTCATCACAATAATCCATGCCCTTTTCATCACAATGCTCCATGACCTTTGTCATCACAATTCTCAATACACTTGTCATCACAATGCTCCCTGACACTTGTCGTCAGAATGCTCCTTGAACCCTGTCACGAAAAGGCTCCATGCCTTTTTCATCACAAAGCCCCATGCCCTTTTCATCCCAATGCTCCATGCCATTGTCATCAAAATACTCCACAAGCTTGTCATCAGAAAGCTCCATGACCCTTGTCATCACAATGCTCCATGCACTTGTCAGCACAATGCTCCCTGACCCTTGTCATCACAATGCTCCAAGCCATTGTCATTCACAATGCTCCATTACCTTTGTCATCAGAATCCTCCCTGACACTTGGCATCAGAATGCTCCATGCCATTGTCATCACAATGGGCCATTACATATGTCATCACAATGCTCCCTGACACCTATTTTCACAATACTGCATGACCTGGTCATCACAATGCTCCATGCCCTTGTCATCATAATGCGCCATTCCAAATGTCATGACAATAATCCATGAAACTTATTAGACCAATGCTCCGTGCGCTTGTCATCACAATGTTCTATGCCCTTGTTATCACAATGATCCCAGAACCCTGTAATCAGAATGCTCCATGCCCCTTTACATCAGTATGCTCCATGAGACTTGTCATCACAAGGCTCCATGGTTTTCTCATCACAATGCTCCAGGACCTTGTCATCACAATGCTTCACGACATTGTCATGAAAATTCCCAATGGCCCTTGTCATCATAATGCTCCAAGCCCTAGTCATCACAATGCTCCATTATATTTGTCATCACAATCCTTCATTATATTTGGCATCACAATGCTCTATGCCATTGTCATCGCAATGGACCATTACATATGTCATCACAATGCTCCCTGACACCTGTCTTCACAATATTCCATGCCCTTGTCATCACAAAGATCAATGCCTTGTAATCACAATGCTCCATGCCTTTGTTTTCACAATGTTCCAAGAACCCTGTAATCAGAATGCTCCATGCCCCTTTTCATCAGTATGCTCCATGAGATTTGTCATCACAAGGCTCCATGGTTTTCTCATCACAATGCTCCAGGACCTTGTCATCACAATTCTTCAAGACATTGTCCTGAAAATTCTCAATGGCCCTTGTCATCATAATGCTCCAAGCCCTAGTCATCACAATGCTCCATTATATTTGTCATCACAATCCTCCATTACATTTGGCATCACAATGCTCCATGCCATATTTATCGCAATGGACTATGAAATATGTCATCACAATGCTCCCTGACACCTGTCTTAAAAATACTCCATGCCCTTGACATCACAATGCTCCATGCCCTTGTCATCACAATGCACCATGTCCACTATCATCACAATAATCTATGAAACTTGTCAGACCAATTCTCCATGCCCCTGTCATCACAATGCTCCATGCCCTTGTCATCACAATGCTCCATGACACCTTTCATCACAATGCTCCTTGACTCCAATGCTTCATGACACCTTTCATCAAAATGCTCCGTGACTCCAATCATCACAATGCTTCATGACCTTTGTCATCACAATTGTCCATGCCCTCGTCATCAACAGTCTCTGTGACCATTTTAACCACAATGCTCAATGAACTTTTCATCACAATTCTCTGTGAAACTTGTCATCACAATGCTCCATGTCTTTGTCAAAACAATGCTCCATGACCATTGTCATCACAATGTGCCACACGCATTTCATCACAACGTTCCAATCCTTGTCATTGCAATGCTCCATAAACCTTGTAATCACAATGGTCCATGCACTTCTCATCAAATTGCGCTCTCACCAGAGATATCACAATGTTCCATCACTAGTCATCACAATACACCCTCATCCTTGTAATCACAATGTTCCATGACACTGTCATCACAATGCTACATCCCCTTATCATCACAATGTTCCATGACCCCTGCCATCACAATGTTCCATAAGCCCTGTCATCAAAATGCTCCATGACACTTTCCATCCCAAAGCTCCAAGACCCCTGCCATCACAATGTTTTATAACCCCTGCCATCAAAATGTTCCATTACACTTTTTATCAAATTGCTGCATGACCCGGTCATCAAAATGCTCCCTACCCTTCTCATCAAAATGCACCATGCACTTGTCATTAAAATGCTCCATTACTTTTGTCATCACAATGTTCCAAGACCCTTTGCATCACAATTCTCCATGTCATTGTCATCACAATGCTCCATGAACCCTCTCATCACATTGCTCCATGCCCTTGTCATCACAAAGCTCCATGGCACTTGTCATCACAATGCTCGATGCCCTTCTCATCACAATGCTCCATGCCCTTGTCATTACAATCCTCCATGACCCATGTATCACAGTGTACCGTGCCCTTGTCATCACAATGCGCCATGCCCACTCTCATCACAATAATCCATGAAATATTTCAGACCAATGCTCAATGCACTTCTCATCACAATGCTCCATTACCTCTGTCATAACAAGCTCCATGACCCCTGCCATCACAATGTTCCACGGCCTTGTCATCACAAGGCTCCAGGACCCTTGTCAGCACAATGCTCCAAGACCCATGTAATCACAATGCTCCATGCCCTTGTCATCACAAAGCTCCATGATGCATGTCATCAGAATGTTCCATGGCCTTCGCCTCACAATGCTCCATGCCCTTGTCATCACAATGCTTCAAGACCCCCGTAATCACAATGCTCCATGCCCCTTTTCATAAGAATGCTCCATTAGACTTGTCATCACAAGTCTCCATGGTCATCTCCTCACAATGCTCCAAGACCTTGTCATCACCATGCTCCATTCCCTTGTCATGACAATGCTCCATGACCCCTGTCATCACAATACTCCATGAACATTTTCAGCCCAATTCTCTATGACCTTCTCATCACAATGCTCCATGACCAATATCATCACAATGCTCCATGACCACTGTCATCACAACACTCCATGACACCTGACAACACAATGATCCGGGACTCTTGTCATCACTCTGCTCCAAGACCCCTGTAATCACAATGCTCCATGACCCCTGTCATCACAATACTCCATGAACATTTTCAGCCCTATGCTCCATGACCCTTGTCATCACAATGATCCATGCCCATGTTATCCCAATGTTCCATGACCCATGTATTCACAATGCTCCATGACGCTTGTCATCACAGTGCTCCATGACACCTGTCATCACAATGCTCCATGTCTTTGTCAGCAAAATGCTACATGACCTTGTCATTACAATGTTCTATGCACTAGTCATCACAATACTCCATTTCCATTGTCATCACAATCCTCCATTAACTTTGGGATCACATTGCTTCATGCCCTTGTCATCACAAAGCTCCATGCTCCTTGAAATCAAAATGATCCATGACCTCTGTCATCACAATGCTCCAAACACTTGTGATCACAATGTTCCATAACACTTGTCCTCACAACGCTCCATGATGCCTGTCATCACAATAATCCATGCACTTTTCATCACAATGCTCCATGACCTTTGTCATCACAATTCTCAATACACTTGTCATCACAATGCTCCCTGACACTTGTCGTCAGAATGCTCCTTGAACCCTGTCACGAAAAGGCTCCATGCCTTTTTCATCACAAAGCCCCATGCCCTTTTCATCCCAATGCTCCATGCCATTGTCATCAAAATACTCCACAAGCTTGTCATCAGAAAGCTCCATGACCCTTGTCATCACAATGCTCCATGCACTTGTCAGCACAATGCTCCCTGACCCTTGTCATCACAATGCTCCAAGCCATTGTCATTCACAATGCTCCATTACCTTTGTCATCAGAATCCTCCCTGACACTTGGCATCAGAATGCTCCATGCCATTGTCATCACAATGGGCCATTACATATGTCATCACAATGCTCCCTGACACCTATTTTCACAATACTGCATGACCTGGTCATCACAATGCTCCATGCCCTTGTCATCATAATGCGCCATTCCAAATGTCATGACAATAATCCATGAAACTTATTAGACCAATGCTCCGTGCGCTTGTCATCACAATGTTCTATGCCCTTGTTATCACAATGATCCCAGAACCCTGTAATCAGAATGCTCCATGCCCCTTTACATCAGTATGCTCCATGAGACTTGTCATCACAAGGCTCCATGGTTTTCTCATCACAATGCTCCAGGACCTTGTCATCACAATGCTTCACGACATTGTCATGAAAATTCCCAATGGCCCTTGTCATCATAATGCTCCAAGCCCTAGTCATCACAATGCTCCATTATATTTGTCATCACAATCCTTCATTATATTTGGCATCACAATGCTTTATGCCATTGTCATCGCAATGGACCATTACATATGTCATCACAATGCTCCCTGACACCTGTCTTCACAATATTCCATGCCCTTGTCATCACAAAGATCAATGCCTTGTAATCACAATGCTCCATGCCTTTGTTTTCACAATGTTCCAAGAACCCTGTAATCAGAATGCTCCATGCCCCTTTTCATCAGTATGCTCCATGAGATTTGTCATCACAAGGCTCCATGGTTTTCTCATCACAATGCTCCAGGACCTTGTCATCACAATTCTTCAAGACATTGTCCTGAAAATTCTCAATGGCCCTTGTCATCATAATGCTCCAAGCCCTAGTCATCACAATGCTCCATTATATTTGTCATCACAATCCTCCATTACATTTGGCATCACAATGCTCCATGCCATATTTATCGCAATGGACTATGAAATATGTCATCACAATGCTCCCTGACACCTGTCTTAAAAATACTCCATGCCCTTGACATCACAATGCTCCATGCCCTTGTCATCACAATGCACCATGTCCACTATCATCACAATAATCTATGAAACTTGTCAGACCAATTCTCCATGCCCCTGTCATCACAATGCTCCATGCCCTTGTCATCACAATGCTCCATGACACCTTTCATCACAATGCTCCTTGACTCCAATGCTTCATGACACCTTTCATCACAATGCTCCGTGACTCCAATCATCACAATGCTTCATGACCTTTGTCATCACAATTGTCCATGCCCTCGTCATCAACAGTCTCTGTGACCATTTTAACCACAATGCTCAATGAACTTTTCATCACAATTCTCTGTGAAACTTGTCATCACAATGCTCCATGTCTTTGTCAAAACAATGCTCCATGACCATTGTCATCACAATGTGCCACACGCATTTCATCACAACGTTCCAATCCTTGTCATTGCAATGCTCCATAAACCTTGTAATCACAATGGTCCATGCACTTCTCATCAAATTGCGCTCTCACCAGAGATATCACAATGTTCCATCACTAGTCATCACAATACACCCTCATCCTTGTAATCACAATGTTCCATGACACTGTCATCACAATGCTACATCCCCTTATCATCACAATGTTCCATGACCCCTGCCATCACAATGTTCCATAAGCCCTGTCATCAAAATGCTCCATGACACTTTCCATCCCAAAGCTCCAAGACCCCTGCCATCACAATGTTTTATAACCCCTGCCATCAAAATGTTCCATTACACTTTTTATCAAATTGCTGCATGACCCGGTCATCAAAATGCTCCCTGCCCTTCTCATCAAAATGCACCATGCACTTGTCATTAAAATGCTCCATTACTTTTGTCATCACAATGTTCCAAGACCCTTTGCATCACAATTCTCCATGTCATTGTCATCACAATGCTCCATGAACCCTCTCATCACATTGCACCTTGCCCTTGTCATCACAAAGCTCCATGACACTTGTCATCACAATGCTCCCTGCCCTTGTCATTACAGTCCTGCATGACCCATGTATCACAGTGTTCCGTGCCCTTGTCATCACAATGCTCCATGCCCACTCTCATCACAATTATCCATGAAACATTTCAGACATAAGTTCCATACCCTTCTCATCACAATGCTCCTTTACCCCTGTCATAACAATGCACCATGACCCCTACCATCACAATGTTCCACGGCCTAGTCATCACAAGGTTCCATGATACTTCTCATCACAATGCTCAAGACCCCGGAAATCACAATGCTCCATGCCCTTGTCATCACAAAGCTCCATGACGCATGTCATCAGAATGTTCCATGGGCTTCTCATCAAAATGCTCCATGCCCTTGTCATCACAATGCTTCAAGACCCTTGTAATCACAATGCTCCATGCCCCTTTTCATCTCAATGCTCCATGAACCCTGTCATCACAATGCACCATGCCCATCATCATAATGCTTCAGGCTATTGTCAGCACAATGAAATCAAAATTATCCATGACCTCTATCATCACAATGCTCCATGACCCCTGTCATCACAATACTCCATGAACGTTTTCAGCCCCATGCTCCATGACACTTGTTATCACAATGATCCATGCCCTTGTCATCACAATGCTCCATGACCCCTGTATTCACAATGCTCCGTGACGCTTGTCATCACAGTGCTCCATGTCACCTGTCATCACAATGTTCCATGCTTTTGTCAGCAAAATACTACATGACCTTGTCATTACAATGCTCTATGCGCTTGTCATCACAGTACTCCATTACCATTGTCATCAAAATCCTCCATGAACATTGGGATCTCTTTGCTTCATTCCCTTTGTCATCACAATCCTCCATGCTCCTTGAAATCAAAATGATTCATGACCTCTGTCATCACAGTGCTCCAAAACCTTGTGATCACAATGTTCCATAACACTTGTCATCACAACGCTCCATGATGCCTTTTTCATCACTATTCTTTATGCCGTTTTCATCACAATGCTCCATGCCATTGTCATCAAAATACTCCACAAGCTTTTCATCAGAATGCTCCATGACGCTTGTCATCACAATTCTCCATGCACTTGTCAGCACAATGCTCCCTGACTCTTGTCATCACAATGCTCCATGTGCTTGTCAGGACAATGCTCCATGACACATGTCATCACAATGCACCATACGCTTGTCATCACAGTGCTCCACAATCTCGTCATCATAATTCTCCATAAAATTTCTCATCACAGTGCTCCATGCACTTCTCATCAAAATGATCTCTCACCCCTGATATTACAAAGTTACATCACTATTCGTCACTATACACCCTCACCCCTGTCATCACAATGTTCCATGACTCCTGTCATCACAATGCTACTTGCACTTATCATCACAATGTTCGATGACCTCTGACATCACATTATTCCAATACCCCTGTCATCAAAATGCTCCATGACCCTTTTCATCAAAATGCTCTATGACTCCTGACATCACAATGTTCCATAACACATGTCATCAAAATGTTCCATGACACTTTTCATCAAATTGCTCAATGACCCTGTCATCACACTGCTCCATGTCATTGTCATCACAGTGCTCCATGAACGCTCTCATCACATTGCTCCATGCCCTTGTCATCACAAAGCTCCATAACACATGTCATCAGAATGCTCCATCGCTTCTCATCATAATGCTCTATGCCCTTGCCATCACAATGCTCCATTACCCCTGTCATAACAATGCTCCATGACCCCTGCCATCACGATGTTCCATGGCCTTGTTATCACAAGGCTCCATGACCCATCTCATCACAATGCTCCAAGACCCCTGTAATCACAATGCTCCATGCCCCTTTTCATCTCAATGATCCATGAACCCTGTCATCACAATGCACCATGCCCATCATCATAATGCTTCATGCTATTGTCATCACTATGAAATCAAAATGCTCCATGAACTCTGTCATAAGAATGCTCCAACCCTTGTGATCACAATATTCCATAACACTTGTCATCACAATGCCCCATGATACTCGTCATCACAATTATCCGTGGTCTTCTCATCACAATGCTCCATGAACTTTGTCATCACAATGCTCAATACCCTCGTCATCAAAATGCTCCCTGACACTTGTTATCTGTATGCTCCTTGAATCCTGTCATGAGAAGGCTCCATGGATTTTTCATCACAATGATCCATGCCCTTTTCATCACAGTGCTCCAAGACCCCTGTAATCACAGTGTTCCATGCCCTTTTCATCACAAAGCTAAATGACGCATGTCATTAGAATGCTCCTTGGCCTTCTCCTCACAAATCTCCATTCCCTTGTCAGCACAGTCTTCCAAGACCCCTATAATCTCAGTGGTACATGCCCCTTTTCATCAGTATGCTCCATGAGATTTGTCATCACAAGGCTCCATGGTTTTCTTATCACAATGCTCAAGAACATTGTCATCACAATGCTTCACGACCTTGTCATGAAAATTCTCAATGGCCCTTGTCATCATAATGCTCCAGTCCCTAGTCATCACAATGCTCCATTATATTTGTCATCAAAATCCTCCATTACATTTGGCATCACAATGCTCCATGCCATTGTCATCGAAATGGACCGTGACATATGTCATCAAAATGCTCCCTGACAACTTTCTTCAAAATACTCCATGTACTATTTATCACAATGCTCTATGCCCCTGTCATCACAATGCTCCATGCCCTTGTCATCACAATGCTCCATGACCCCTGTCATCACAATGCTCCGTGACTCCAGTCATCACAATGCTTCATAGTATTTGTCATCACAATGGTCCATGCCCGCGTCCTCACAAGGCTCTGTGTCCTTTTTAACCACAATGCTCCATGAACTTTTCATCACAATTCTCCGTGACCCTTATCATCACAATGCTCCATGCCTTTGTCAGAAAAATGCTCCATGACCCTTGTCATTACATTGTGCCACCTGCTTTTCATCCCATCGGTCCTCAAATTTGTCATCGCAATGCTCCATAAACCTTGTAATCACAATGCTCCTTGGCTTTCTCATCACAATGCTCCATTACCCCTGTCATAACAATGCTCCATGACCCCTGCCATCACAATGTTCCATGGCCGTGTCATCACAAGGCTCCATGACACTTGACATCACAATGTTCCAAGACCCCTGTAATCACAATGCTCAATGCCCCTTTTCATCAGTATGCTTCATGAGATTTGTCATCACGAGCCTCCATGGTTTCTCATCACAGTGCTCTAGGACCTTATAATCACAATGTTTCACGACTTGTCATGAAAATACTACATGGCCCGTGTCATCATAATGCTCCAATCCCTAGTCATCACAATGCTCCTTTAAATTTGTCATCACAATCCTCCATTACATTTGGCATCACAATGCTCCCTGCCATTGTCATCGCAATGGAACATGACATATGTCATCACAATGCTCCCTGACACCTGTCTTCACAATACTCCATGACCTTCTCATCACCATGATCCATGCCCTTGTCATCACAATGCACCATGTCCACTCTCATCACAATAATCTATGAAGCTTGTCAGACAAATGTACCATGCCCCTGACAACACAATGCTCCATGGCCTTGTCATCACAATACTCCATTACCATTGTCATCACAATCCTCCATGAACCTTGGGATCACATTGCTTCATGCCTTTGTCATCACAATGTGCAAAGACCACTGTAATCACAATGGTCCATGCCCCTTTTCATCAGTATGCTCGATGAGATTTGTCATCACAAGGCTCCATGGTTTCTCATCACAATGCTCCAGGACCTTGTCATCACGTTGCTTCACGACTTGTCATGAAAATTCTCAATGGCCCGTTTCATCATAATGCTCCAAGCCCTAGTCATCACAATGCTCCTTTAAATTTGTCATCACAATCCTCCATTACATTTGGCATCACAATGCTCTATGCCATTGTCATCGCAATGGACCATGACATATGTCATCACAATGCTCCCTGACACCTGTCTTCACAATACTCCATGACCTTCTCATCACCATGATCCATGCCCTTGTCATCACAATGCACCATGTCCACTCTCATGACAATAATCTATGAAACTTGTCAGACCAATGTTCCATGCCCCTGACATCACAATGCTCCATGCCCTTGTCTGCACAATGCTCCATTACCCCTGTCATCACAATGCTCCTTAACTCCAGTCATCACAATGCTTCATTATATTTGTCATCACCATGGTCCATGCCTGCGTCATCAGAAGGCTCTGTGACCTTTGTAACCACAATGCTCCATGAACTTTCCATCACAATGCTCCGTGACTCCTGTCATCACACTGCTCCCGGCCCTTCTCATCACAATGCACAACGCCCTTGTCATCAAAATGCTCCATGATCTTTGTCATCACAAAGATCCATTAACCTTGGCATCACAATGCTCCATGTCATTGTCATCACAGTGCTCCATGAACGCTCTCATCACATTGCTCCATGCCCTTGTCATCACAAAGCTCCATAACACATGTCATCAGAATGCTCCATCGCTTCTCATCATAATGCTCTATGCCCTTGCCATCACAATGCTCCATTACCCCTGTCATAACAATGCTCCATGACCCCTGCCATCACGATGTTCCATGGCCTTGTTATCACAAGGCTCCATGACCCATCTCATCACAATGCTCCAAGACCCCTGTAATCACAATGCTCCATGCCCCTTTTCATCTCAATGATCCATGAACCCTGTCATCACAATGCACCATGCCCATCATCATAATGCTTCATGCTATTGTCATCACTATGAAATCAAAATGCTCCATGAGCTCTGTCATAAGAATGCTCCAAACCCTTGTGATCACAATATTCCATAAAACTTGTCATCACAATGCCCCATGATACTCGTCATCACAATTATCCGTGGTCTTCTCATCACAATGCTCCATGAACTTTGTCATCACAATGCTCAATACCCTCGTCATCAAAATGCTCACTGACACTTGTTATCTGTATGCTCCTTGAATCCTGTCATGAGAAGGCTCCATGTATTTTTCATCACAATGATCCATGCCCTTTTCATCACAGTGCTCCAAGACCCCTGTAATCACAATGTTCCATGCCCTTTTCATCACAAAGCTAAATGACGCATGTCATTAGAATGCTCCTTGGCCTTCTCCTCACAAATCTCCATTCCCTTGTCAGCACAGTCTTCCAAGACCCCTATAATCTCAGTGGTACATGCCCCTTTTCATCAGTATGCTCCATGAGATTTGTCATCACAAGGCTCCATGGTTTTCTTATCACAATGCTCAAGAACATTGTCATCACAATGCTTCACGACCTTGTCATGAAAATTCTCAATGGCCCTTGTCATCATAATGCTCCAGTCCCTAGTCATCACAATGCTCCATTATATTTGTCATCAAAATCCTCCATTACATTTGGCATCACAATGCTCCATGCCATTGTCATTGAAATGGACCGTGACATATGTCATCAAAATGCTCCCTGACAACTTTCTTCAAAATACTCCATGTACTATTTATCACAATGCTCTATGCCCCTGTCATCACAATGCTCCATGCCCTTGTCATCACAATGCTCCATGACCCCTGTCATCACAATGCTCCGTGACTCCAGTCATCACAATGCTTCATAGTATTTGTCATCACAATGGTCCATGCCCGCGTCCTCACAAGGCTCTGTGTCCTTTTTAACCACAATGCTCCATGAACTTTTCATCACAATTCTCCGTGACCCTTATCATCACAATGCTCCATGCCTTTGTCAGAAAAATGCTCCATGACCCTTGTCATTACATTGTGCCACCTGCTTTTCAACCCATCGGTCCTCAAATTTGTCATCGCAATGCTCCATAAACCTTGTAATCACAATGCTCCTTGAATTTCTCATCACAATGCTCCATTACCCCTGTCATAACAATGCTCCATGACCCCTGCCATCACAATGTTCCACGGCCGTGTCATCACAAGGCTCCATGACACTTGACATCACAATGTTCCAAGACCCCTGTAATCACAATGCTCAATGCCCCTTTTCATCAGTATGCTTCATGAGATTTGTCATAACAAGCCTCCATGGTTTCTCATCACAGTGCTCTAGGACCTTATAATCACAATGTTTCACGACTTGTCATGAAAATACTCAATGGCCCGTGTCATCATAATGCTCCAATCCCTAGTCATCACAATGCTCCTTTAAATTTGTCATCACAATCCTCCATTACAATTGGCATCACAATGCTCCCTGCCATTGTCATCGCAATGGAACATGACATATGTCATCACAATGCTCCCTGACACCTGTCTTAAAAATACTCCATGCCCTTGACATCACAATGCTCCATGCCCTTGTCATCACAATGCACCATGTCCACTATCATCACAATAATCTATGAAACTTGTCAGACCAATTCTCCATGCCCCTGTCATCACAATGCTCCATGCCCTTGTCATCACAATGCTCCATGACAACTTTCATCACAATGCTCCGTGACTCCAATGCTCCATGACACCTTTCATCACAATGCTCCGTGACTCCAATCATCACAATGCTTCATGACCTTTGTCATCACAATTGTCCATGCCCTCGTCATCAACAGTCTCTGTGACCATTTTAACCACAATGCTCAATGAACTTTTCATCACAATTCTCTGTGAAACTTGTCATCACAATGCTCCATGTCTTTGTCAAAACAATGCTCCATGACCATTGTCATCACAATGTGCCACGCGCATTTCATCACAACGTTCCAAACCTTGTCATTGCAATGCTCCATAAACCTTGTAATCACAATGGTCCATGCACTTCTCATCAAAATGCTCTCTCACCAGAGATATCACAATGTTCCATCACTAGTCATCACAATACACCCTCATCCTTGTAATCACAATGTTCCATGACACTCTCATCACAATGCTACATCCCCTTATCATCACAATGTTCCATGACCCCTGCCATCACAATGTTCCATAAGCCCTGTCATCAAAATGCTCCATGACACTTTCCATCCCAAAGCTCCAAGACCCCTGCCATCACAATGTTTTATAACCCCTGCCATCAAAATGTTCCATTACACTTTTTATCAAATTGCTGCATGACCCGGTCATCAAAATGCTCCCTACCCTTCTCATCAAAATGCACCATGCACTTGTCATTAAAATGCTCCATTACTTTTGTCATCACAATGTTCCAAGACCCTTTGCATCACAATTCTCCATGTCATTGTCATCACAATGCTCCATGAACCCTCTCATCACATTGCACCTTGCCCTTGTCATCACAAAGCTCCATGACACTTGTCATCACAATGCTCCCTACCCTTGTCATTACAGTCCTGCATGACCCATGTATCACAGTGTTCCGTGCCCTTGTCATCACAATGCTCCATGCCCACTCTCATCACAATAATCCATGAAATATTTCAAACATAAGTTCCATACCCTTCTCATCACAATGCTCCTTTACCCCTGTCATAACAATGCACCATGACCCCTACCATCACTATGTTCAACGGCCTAGTCATCACAAGGTTCCATGATACTTCTCATCACAATGCTCAAGACCCCGGAAATCACAATGCTCCATGCCCTTGTCATCACAAAGCTCCATGACGCATGTCATCAGAATGTTCCATGGGCTTCTCATCAAAATGTTCCATGCCCTTGTCATCACAATGCTTCAAGACCCTTGTAATCACAATGCTCCATGCCCCTTTTCATCTCAATGCTCCATGAACCCTGTCATCACAATGCACCATGCCCATCATCATAATGCTTCAGGCTATTGTCAGCACAATGAAATCAAAATTATCCATGACCTCTATCATCACAATGCTCCATGACCCCTGTCATCACAATACTCCATGAACGTTTTCAGCCCCATGCTCCATGACACCTGTTATCACAATGATCCATGCCCTTGTCATCACAATGCTCCATGACCCCTGTATTCACAATGCTCCGTGACGCTTGTCATCACAGTGCTCCATGTCACCTGTCATCACAATGCTCCATGCTTTTGTCAGCAAAATACTACATGACCTTGTCATTACAATGCTCTATGCGCTTGTCATCACAGTACTCCATTACCATTGTCATCAAAATCCTCCATGAACATTGGGATCTCTTTGCTTCATTCCCTTTGTCATCACAATCCTCCATGCTCCTTGAAATCAAAATGATTCATGACCTCTGTCATCACAGTGCTCCAAAACCTTGTGATCACAATGTTCCATAACACTTGTCATCACAACGCTCCATGATGTCTTTTTCATCACTATTCTTTATGCCGTTTTCATCACAATGCTCCATGCCATTGTCATCAAAATACTCCACAAGCTTTTCATCAGAATGCTCCATGACGCTTGTCATCACAATTCTCCATGCACTTGTCAGCACAATGCTCCCTGACTCTTGTCATCACAATGCTCCATGTGCTTGTCAGGACAATGCTCCATGACACATGTCATCACAATGCACCATACGCTTGTCATCACAGTGCTCCACAATCTCGTCATCATAATTCTCCATAAAACTTCTCATCACAGTGCTCCATGCACTTCTCATCAAAATGATCTCTCACCCCTGATATTACAAAGTTACATCACTATTCGTCACTATACACCCTCACCCCTGTCATCACAATGTTCCATGACTCCTGTCATCACAATGCTACTTGCACTTATCATCACAATGTTCGATGACCTCTGACATCACATTATTCCAATACCCCTGTCATCAAAATGCTCCATGACCCTTTTCATCAAAATGCTCTATGACTCCTGACATCACAATGTTCCATAACACATGTCATCAAAATGTTCCATGACACTTTTCATCAAATTGCTCAATGACCCTGTCATCACACTGCTCCCGGCCCTTCTCATCACAATGCACAACGCCCTTGTCATCAAAATGCTCCATGATCTTTGTCATCACAAAGATCCATTAACCTTGGCATCACAATGCTCCATGTCATTGTCATCACAGTGCTCCATGAACGCTCTCATCACATTGCTCCATGCCCTTGTCATCACAAAGCTCCATAACACATGTCATCAGAATGCTCCATCGCTTCTCATCATAATGCTCTATGCCCTTGCCATCACAATGCTCCATTACCCCTGTCATAACAATGCTCCATGACCCCTGCCATCACGATGTTCCATGGCCTTGTTATCACAAGGCTCCATGACCCATCTCATCACAATGCTCCAAGACCCCTGTAATCACAATGCTCCATGCCCCTTTTCATCTCAATGATCCATGAACCCTGTCATCACAATGCACCATGCCCATCATCATAATGCTTCATGCTATTGTCATCACTATGAAATCAAAATGCTCCATGAACTCTGTCATAAGAATGCTCCAAACCCTTGTGATCACAATATTCCATAACACTTGTCATCACAATGCCCCATGATACTCGTCATCACAATTATCCGTGGTCTTCTCATCACAATGCTCCATGAACTTTGTCATCACAATGCTCAATACCCTCGTCATCAAAATGCTCACTGACACTTGTTATCTGTATGCTCCTTGAATCCTGTCATGAGAAGGCTCCATGTATTTTTCATCACAATGATCCATGCCCTTTTCATCACAGTGCTCCAAGACCCCTGTAATCACAATGTTCCATGCCCTTTTCATCACAAAGCTAAATGACGCATGTCATTAGAATGCTCCTTGGCCTTCTCCTCACAAATCTCCATTCCCTTGTCAGCACAGTCTTCCAAGTCCCCTATAATCTCAGTGGTACATGCCCCTTTTCATCAGTATGCTCCATGAGATTTGTCATCACAAGGCTCCATGGTTTTCTTATCACAATGCTCAAGAACATTGTCATCACAATGCTTCACGACCTTGTCATGAAAATTCTCAATGGCCCTTGTCATCATAATGCTCCAGTCCCTAGTCATCACAATGCTCCATTATATTTGTCATCAAAATCCTCCATTACATTTGGCATCACAATGCTCCATGCCATTGTCATCGAAATGGACCGTGACATATGTCATCAAAATGCTCCCTGACACCTTTCTTCAAAATACTCCATGTACTATTTATCACAATGCTCTATGCCCCTGTCATCACAATGCTCCATGCCCTTGTCATCACAATGCTCCATGACCCCTGTCATCACAATGCTCCGTGACTCCAGTCATCACAATGCTTCATAGTATTTGTCATCACAATGGTCCATGCCCGCGTCCTCACAAGGCTCTGTGTCCTTTTTAACCACAATGCTCCATGAACTTTTCATCACAATTCTCCGTGACCCTTATCATCACAATGCTCCATGCCTTTGTCAGAAAAATGCTCCATGACCCTTGTCATTACATTGTGCCACCTGCTTTTCATCCCATCGGTCCTCAAATTTGTCATCGCAATGCTCCATAAACCTTGTAATCACAATGCTCCTTGGCTTTCTCATCACAATGCTCCATTACCCCT
Source organism: Mesoplodon densirostris (assembly GCF_025265405.1). Lineage (NCBI taxonomy): Eukaryota > Metazoa > Chordata > Mammalia > Artiodactyla > Ziphiidae > Mesoplodon > Mesoplodon densirostris. Next base: position 4,696,497 of record NW_026778195.1, on the reverse strand, counting down.
GTCATAACAATGCTCCATGACCCCTGCCATCACAATGTTCCACGGCCGTGTCATCACAAGGCTCCATGACACTTGACATCACAATGTTCCAAGACCCCTGTAATCACAATACTCAATGCCCCTTTTCATCAGTATGCTTCATGAGATTTGTCATCACAAGCCTCCATGGTTTCTCATCACAGTGCTCTAGGACCTTATAATCACAATGTTTCACGACTTGTCATGAAAATACTCAATGGCCCGTGTCATCATAATGCTCCAATCCCTAGTCATCACAATGCTCCTTTAAATTTGTCATCACAATCCTCCATTACATTTGGCATCACAATGCTCCCTGCCATTGTCATCGCAATGGAACATGACATATGTCATCACAATGCTCCCTGACACCTGTCTTCACAATACTCCATGACCTTCTCATCACCATGATCCATGCCCTTGTCATCACAATGCACCATGTCCACTCTCATCACAATAATCTATGAAGCTTGTCAGACAAATGCACCATGCCCCTGACAACACAATGCTCCATGGCCTTGTCATCACAATACTCCATTACCATTGTCATCACAATCCTCCATGAACCTTGGGATCACATTGCTTCATGCCTTTGTCATCACAATGTGCAAAGACCACTGTAATCACAATGGTCCATGCCCCTTTTCATCAGTATGCTCGATGAGATTTGTCATCACAAGGCTCCATGGTTTCTCATCACAATGCTCCAGGACCTTGTCATCACGTTGCTTCACGACTTGTCATGAAAATTCTCAATGGCCCATTTCATCATAATGCTCCAAGCCCTAGTCATCACAATGCTCCTTTAAATTTGTCATCACAATCCTCCATTACATTTGGCATCACAATGCTCTATGCCATTGTCATCGCAATGGACCATGACATATGTCATCACAATGCTCCCTGACACCTGTCTTCACAATACTCCATGACCTTCTCATCACCATGATCCATGCCCTTGTCATCACAATGCACCATGTCCACTCTCATGACAATAATCTATGAAACTTGTCAGACCAATGTTCCATGCCCCTGACATCACAATGCTCCATGCCCTTGTCTGCACAATGCTCCATTACCCCTGTCATCACAATGCTCCTTAACTCCAGTCATCACAATGCTTCATTATATTTGTCATCACCATGGTCCATGCCTGCGTCATCAGAAGGCTCTGTGACCTTTGTAACCACAATGCTCCATGAACTTTCCATCACAATGCTCCGTGACTCCTGTCATCACAGTGCTCCATGCCTTTGTCAGAAAAATGCTCCATGACACTTGTCATCTCAATGTGCCACGCGCTTTTCATAACAACGGTCCAAAAATTTGTCATGGCAATGTTCCATAAACTTTGTAATCACAATGCTCCATGTCCTTCTCATCACAATGCTGCATTACCCCTGTCATAACAATGCTCCATGACCACTGCCATCACAATGTTCCACGGCCTTGTCATCACAATGCTCCATGACACTTGTCATCACAATGCTCGAAGACCCCTGTAATCACAATGCTCCATGGCCTTGTCATCACAAACCTCCATGACACATATCATCAGAATGTTCCATGGCCTTCTCATCAAAATGCTCCATGCCCTTGTTTTCAAATTGCTTAATGACCGCTGTAATCACAATGCTACATGCCCCTTTTCATCTCAATGCTCCTTGAACCCTGTCATCACAATGCATCATGCCCATAATCATAATGCTTAAGGCAATTGTCATCAAAATGAAATCAAAATGCTACATAACCTCTGTCATCACAATGCTCCACATCGTTGTGATCACAATATTCCATAACACTTATCATCACAACACCCCATGACGCTCATAATCACAATTATCCATGGTCTTCTCATCACTATGCTCCATAACCTTTGTCATCACAATGCTCAATACACTTGTCATCACAATGCTCCCTGACGCTTGTTGTCAGTATGCTCCTTGAACACTGTCATGACAAGGGTCCATGCGTTTTTCATCACAATGATCCATGCCCTTTACATCAAAATGCTCCAAGACACCTATAATCACATTGTTCCATAAAATTCTCATCACAGTGCTCCATGACACATTCATCAGAATGCTCCATGTCCTGCTATTCAAAATGCTCCATGCCCTTGTCATAACAATGCTCAAAGACACCTGTCATCACAATGCTCCATGCCCATTTTCATCAGAATACTCCACGAGACTTGTCATCACAAGTCTCCATGGTCTTCTCATCACAATGCTCCAGGACTTTGTCATCACCATGCTCCATTACCTTGTCATCACAATGTTCCATGACCCCTGTCATCACAGTACTCCATGATCATTTTCAGCCTAATGCACCATGACCTTCTCATCACAATGCTCCATGATCAATATCATCACAATGCTCCAGGACCACTGTCATCACAACACTCCATTACCCCTGACAACACAGTATTCGGGGACTCTTGTCATCACAATGCTCCATGACACCTGTCATCACAATACTCCATGAACATTTTCAGCCCAATTTTCCATGACACTTGTCATCACAATGATCCATGCCCTTGTCATCCCAATGCTCCATGACCCCTGTATTCACAATGCTGTGTGACGCATGTCATCACAGTGGTCCATGACACCTGTCATCACAATGCTCCATGCCTTTGTCAGCAAAATGCTACATGACATTGTCATTACAATGTTCTATGTGCTTGTCATCACAATACTCCATTACCATTGTCTTCAAAATCCTCCATGAACCTTGGGATAACATTGTTTCATGCCCTTGTCATCACAGTGCTCCATGATCCTTGAAATCAAAATGATTCATGACCGGTTTCATCACAATGCTCCAAACACTTGTGATCACAATGTTCCATAACACTTGTCATCACAACGCTCCATGATGCCTGTCATCAAAATACTCCATGCCCTTTTCATCACAATGCTCCATGACCTTTGTCATAACAATTCACAATACACTTGTCATCACAATGCTCCCTGACACTTGTCATCAGAATGCTCCATGAACCCTGTCACAAAAAGGCTCCATGCCTTTTTCATCACAATGCCACATGCAGTTTTCATCACAATGCTCCATGCCATTGTCATCCAAATACTCCACAAGCTTGTCATCAGAATGCTCCATGACCCTTGTCATCACAATTCTCCATGCACTTACCAGCACTATGCTCCCTGACCCTTTTCATCACAATGCTCCAAGCCATTGTCATCACAATGTTCCATTACATTTGTCATCAGAATCCTCCATGACACTTGCATCACAATGCTCCATGCCATTGTAATCACAATGGGTCATTACATATGTCCTCACAATGCTCCCTGACACCTGTCTTCCAATACTGTATGACCTGGTCTTCACAATGCTCCATCCCCTTGTCATCACAATGCGCCATTCCAACTGTCATTGCAATAATCCATGAAACATATTAGACCAATGATCCATGCCCTTGTCATCACAATGCTCCATGCCCTTGTTATCACAATGCTCCATGACCCCTGTCATCACAATGCTCCGTGACTCCAGTCATCACAGTGCTTCATGACCTTTGTCATCACAGTGGTCCATGCCCTCGTCATCAACAGTCTCTGTGACCTTTTTAACCATAATGCTCCATGAACTTTTCATCACAATGCTCTTTGACCCTTGTCATCACAATACTGTATGCCTTTCTCAGCACAATGCTCCAAGACCGTTGTTATTACAATGCTCCATGTGCTTGTCAGCACAATGCTCCATGACACATATCATCACAATTTGCCATGCCCTTGTCATCAAGTGCTCCACAATCTTGTCATCACAATGCTCCATAAACCTTGTCATCACAATGCTCCATGCACTTCTCAACAAAATGCTCTCTCCAACTGATATCACAATGTTTCATCACTATTCATCACAATACTCCCTCAGCCCTGTCATCACAATGTTCTATGACTCCTGTCATCACAATGCTACATGCACTTATCATCACAATGTTCGATGACCCTTGACATCACATTGTTCCATAACCCCTGTCATCAAAATGCTCCATGACCCTATTCATCAAAACGTTCCATGTCCACTGACATCACAATGCTCCATGACCCCTGTCATCACAATGCTCCATGCCCTTTTCATCACAATGCTCCATGCCATTGTCATCACAATAATCCATAAGCTTGTCATCAGAATGCTCCGTGACACTTGTCATCACAATGCTCTATATGCACTGTCATCACAATGCTCCATACCCCTTGTCATTACAGTGCTCCATGACGCTCGTCATTCACAATTATCCATGGTCTTCTCATCACAATGCTCCACGCCCTTGTCATCTACATGCTCCATGACACTTGTCATCTCAATGCTCCATGGCCACTCTCATCACAATGCTCCATACCCCTTGTCATTATAGCGCTCCATGACGCTCGTCATCACAATTATCCATGGTCTTCTCATCACAATGCTCCACGGTCTTGCCATCACAATGCTCCATGCCCTGGTCATCACAATGCTCCATGTTCCCTATCATCACAATTCTCCACGTTCTTGGCATCACTATGTTCCATGACACTTCCCATCACAGTGTTAAATGCTTTGTCATCACAATACTCCTCAAGCTTGTCATCAGAATACTCCATGACCCTTGTCATCACAATGATCCATGACCCCTGTCATCACAATGCTCTATGAGACATATCATCACAATGCGCCATGCCCCTTGTCATTACAGTGCTCCATGATGTTCGTCCCCAGAATTATCCATGGTCTTCTCATCACAGTGCTCCAAGTTCTTGCCATCACAATGCTCCATGCCCTGGTCATCTCAATGCTCCATGTCCCTTGTCATCACAATTTTCCAGGTCCTTTTCATCACAATGCTCCATGACATTTCTCATCACAATGTTACATGCTATTGTCATCACAATTCTCCATGCACTTGTCATTGTAATGCCCCATGACCAGTGTCATAGCAATCTCCATGCCTTTGTCATCACAAAGCTTCACTACTTTTTCATCAAAATTCTCAATGGCCGTTGTCATCACAATGCTCCATGCCCTTGTCATCACAATGCTCCATGACCCTTGTCATCACAATGCTCCAAGCCCTTATCATCACAATGCACCATTACCTTTGTCATCACAATCCTCCATAACACTTGGCATCACAATGCTCCATGCAATTGTCATCACAATGGAACATGAAATATGCTATCACAATGCTCCCTGACACCTGTCTTCACAATACTCCATGACCTTGTCATCACAATGCTCCATGCCCTTGTCATCACAAAGTGCTATGCCCACTGTAAACACAATTATCCATGAAACTTGTCAGACCAATGCTCCATGCCCCTGTCATCACAATGCTACATGACACCATTCATCAAAATGCTCCGTGTGTCCCATCATCACAAGGCTTCATGACCTGTGTCATCACAATGGTCAATGCCCTCATCATCACAAGGCTCTGTGAAATTTGTCACTACAATGCTCCATGAACTTTTCATCACAATGCTCCATGTCATTGTCATCACAATTCTCCATGAACGCTCTCATCACATTGCTCCATGACCTTGTCATCACAAAGCTCCATGATGCATGTCATCAGAATGCTCCATGGCCTTCTCATCACAATGTTCCATGCCCTTGCCATCACAAAGCTCCATTAGCCCTATCATAACAATGCTCCATGACCCCTGCCATCACGATGTTCCATGGACTTGTCATCACAAGGTTCCATGACGATTCTCATCACAATGCTCCAAGACCCCTGTAATCACAATGCTCCATGCCCCTTTTCATTTCAATGATCCATGAACCCTGTCATCACAATGCACCATGCCCATCATCATAATGCTTCATGCTATTGTCATCACAATGAAATCAGAATTCTCCATGACCTCTGTCATCATAATGCTCCAAACCATTGTGATCACGATGTTCCATAACACTTATCATCACAACACCCCATGACACTCGTCATCACAATTATCCATGGTCTTCTCATCACAATGCTCCATGACCTTTGTCATCACAATGCTCAATACACTTGTCATCACAATGCTCCTTGACACTTGTCGTCAGTATGCTCCTTGAACCCTGTCATGACAAGGTTCCATGCCTTTTTCATCACAATGTTCCATGCCCTTTTAATCACAAAGCTCCATGATGCATGTCATCAGAACGCTCCATGGCCATCTCATCCCAATGCTCGATGCCCTTGTCATCAGAATGCTCCACGACTCCTGTAATCACAATGCTCCATGCTCCTTTTCATCAGAATATTCCATTAGACTTGTCATCACAAGTTTCCATGGTCTTCTCATCACAATGCTCCAGTAACTTGTCATCACAATCCTCCAGGATCCCTGTCATCACAATACTCCATGAACATTTTCAGCCCAATGCTCCTTGACCTTCTCATCACAATGCTCCATGACCCCTGTGATCTCAATGCTCCATGACCCCTGTCATCACAACGATCCATGAACCCTGACAACAAAATGATCCGGGACTCTTGTCATCAAAATCCTCCATGCCCTTGTCATCCCAATGCTCCATGACCCCTGTAATCACAATGCTCCATGACACTTGTCATCACAGTGCTCCATGAACCTTGTCATCACAATGCTCCATGCCTTTGTCAGCAATATGCTACATAATCTTTTCTTCAAAATGTTCCATGCGCTTGTCATCACAATCCTTCATGACCCTTGGGATCACATTGCTTCATGCCCTTGTCATCTCCCTCTTGCCGTTCTGGTTTTTACAGATTTTCAGATGTCCCTTTTGACCCGTGGGAAGTGACAATTCTTTGTAGTGTGGATTTGCATTGCACTCTTGCTAGATTGACCAAAAAGGGCGTATGCGTTTTCTCCTGAATATATTCAGGAGAAAAGGCATACGCCCTTTTTGGCCAAGTGCATCATTGTCAAAGTTGTGATTATTTTCCTGTGCTTTAAAGGCGATTCCAATTTACCTCTTGAAATATGTTTTGTGCAATTCTGCCTCATTTTCAAGTCAGCTTCGTTGCCTTCCCTAAACAGATTTTTGGAAGAGAGTAGTCCTTTATAACTCTGTAGTTTTGTGAATTGCTGTGCCCGTGAGCTCCAATTTTCAAATCCCATTTTTGGGAGCTGACCGCAAATCCACAATTTTGCTTCAGGACCTATACTTGTACCAGGGCTGGCTATACTGTTCCCTGTGGGTGGCTGAGGCTTTGGTTAATTCTTCTTCCTGACGGGAATTTAGAGTGACATGTGCCCGTCGAAATGCCTACGTCTACTCTCTGATTTGTTCTCCCTCTTCCCTTTCATCCTTTGCACAATTAGCAAACTGTGCGAACCAGGAGGTTATAGGGGCTGGCTGTCCTAAGTTGGGAGATTGATAGTAAAGCAGTTGCAATGCCAAACTGGAGCACAAGGAGTGGAAAAATTAGGAGACTTTTAGAAACCTTTCGCCATCACAGGGTGTCCATGCTCTAGGTTTCCCATACACGTTATAACTGTAGTGATATTCCCTTCTACCTGGAGATTTGGGATCCATGGAATGGTGGCATGCATTACTACTTTAAAGGGTCTGCATTTTCTCTCCCAATCTCCAGTCCTCTCAGTCCCAAGTGTCCAGCCTTATGTCTCATCCAGCTGTCTTTGCAGAGAGGGTCATTCCCGGTTTCATCAGAACCCCTGAAGGAATTGTGTAAGAATTTCGCTTTTTTTGTGTGTGTGTTTTTGAAATTCATTTTTATAAAGGGGTTGAGCTGATTTTCACTGACGTATTTATGCCGGTCTAGACACACTTGATTCCCTTACGGAGACATATCAATACATAGGTTTTAAGATTCTTACTAGTCAGATATATTCCTCTGCAGGGAATAGGGGTTTTGAGTCCCGTTCACTGAGGAAGGGGTAGGTCTCGTCTATTCTGTATTTGGTTTATGGAATGGTACCTGTGCTAATATCAAACTCTGGTTTTATGCATCACCCCACCTCTCCTTTCCCATTAAACAGGCATAAGAGTGTTTTCTAAATGTGAGACTCTGTTCTCTTTCTTAATTCAGTTCATGTGTTGTGATGTTGACATTCCCTCTGTAAGTGATATCTTATGATAAGATTCTTTTTCTGTGTGACTAATTTCACTTAGAATCATCATACCTAAATCCACTCTTTATGCTGCTACTGGCCTTATGACATTGATTTCACGTCTGAGTGATATTCCATTGTACAAAATTACCACAAGTTATTTATGCATTTCTCTTTTTCCTGGGATATTTAAGGTGTACCGAAGTTGAGGTTCTTGTATGCAGAGCAGCCCTAAATTTTGGGGTGCCTGTGTCTTGTCAATATTTAGTCTTCCCAAGTTATATGCCCATGAGTTGAAGTCCCCTTTCCTCCGGGGCTTTGTATTTAAATGTTTTAGGAAACAGCATACACTTCTTCAGAGTGGCTCTTGGATATTTATACCCCACCCATCAGCGTGACTAGGATCCCTGTTCTCCATGACCTCTCCAGCATTTCTGGTTTGTACACATTTTTCGGATGGCCTTTCTGATCAGTGGACATTGAGACTTCTTTGTTGTGCGGATTTGCATTTACCGCTTGCTTGGTTGGCCAAAAACTCTGTATGCGTTTTTTTCCTAAAGATATTCACGAAAAAAACGCATACACCCTTTTGCCCAACTGCATCATTTGAGAAATTCTGCTGCTTTCCATATGCTTTAAATGTGAGTACAATCTACCTTTTGAAATCTGTTTCCTGCAATTCTGCCTCTCATTCAGATCCTCTTCGTTGCCTTACCTGAATATATTTTTGGACGTTGGTTATCATTTATATCTTTGCACGTCTTTGAATTGTCTGCCCCTGAGCTCCATTTTGCAACTCGTTGTTTTTGTGAGCTGGCCGCCAAACCTTTGGATTGCTTCTGGCCCTATTCTGGTTCTGAGGAGGCAGGCTGAGCCTTTGGTTAATTCTTCTTCCTAATGGGAAATTAGAGTGACATGTGCCTGTCAAAACTCCTACAGCTAATCTCTCATTGGTTCCCCCCTTCCCATTTATCCTCTGCACAAATTGCAAACTGTGTGAAACAGGAGGTTAAAGGTGCTTATTCTCCAAGTGGGGAGATTGTTAGTAATGTGACTGGAATGGCGAACCCCAGCACCAGGAGATCAAAAATGAGGTGCATTTTAGACACCTTTCCTGAGCACACGGTGTACATTCATCTCGGTTTCCCAGGCATGTTTTTGCTGTCAGAAGATTCCCTTGAACCTGCCGATTTGGGACCCATGGAATGGGTACCAGGCAGTATTAATTTAAAAGGTCTGCATTTCCTCACACAGCCTCTCTAACATCTCTTAGCCTGTATAGCTTCCAGCCTTATATATCATCCTGCTGTGGGTCTACATGTGTTCAATCCCTGTTACATTGTAGCCCTTCAACAACTGTTGTAAGAATTTTTGTCTGTCTCACTGTTTTTATAAATATTTTAAAATTTATTTTTATATTGGTTACAGCTGATTTTCAAAGCTCTGTTTTTTGCTGCTGTACATCCACTTGATTCATGTACTGAGAGACAACAATAAATTATTTTTCAGATGCTTACGAGTCATATGTATTATTGTCCACTGACTTGAGTGGGCTGAGTGCAGTTCTTTGAGGTACTGTGTAGGCCTTGTCAGTTATTCAATTCGGTACTTGGAATGGTATCTTTGCTTATTTCAACCTCCTGGATAATACCTCACCATTCCCCACCTTTCCCATTTAGCAGCCTTATTTCTATTTTCTACATATTTGACTATGTTTCTGTTTTGTAGTTTATTTCATGTGTAGCCATTTTTGATTCCACCTTTAAGTGACATCTTATGATATGTGTCTTTTTCTTTCTGACATATGTCACTTAGAATGATAGTATGTAACTCCTCCAGAGTTGTTACAACTGGCCTTATTTCATGGATTTCTGGATGAGTAATATTCCACTCTACATAAGTACCCCATCTCTTTTATCCATTTTATCCTTCCAGGGACATTTAGGTTATATCCAAGTGGAGGCCCTTTTTAACAGAGAGGTGGTAAATGTTGGCGTGCCTGTTTTCTGTCCATTTTTGTTTTTCCCAAAGTATACGCCCATGAGTGCAAGTGCCCTATGCTCTGTAGCTCATCTTTTAGATGTTTTAGCAAACACAATACACTTCTCCAGAGTAGCCGTTGGCAAATTACATTTCCACTATCAGCCTCACAGGGCTTCCTTTTCTCCTCAACCTGTCCTGCATTTCTGGTGTTTACACTTTATGTGGATAGCCCTTCTGACTGATGTGAAGTGATACATTTTGTAGTATTGATTTCCAGTGCCCACCTGTTTGGTTGGATAAAAAGTGTGTATGGCCTTTACTTGAATATATTCAGAAAAAAAAATGCATACGCCCTTTTGGGAAAACTGCATCATTGGCGATGTTCAGCCCCTTTTCTTGTGCTTTAATGGGGAGTCCTTTCTACCTCTTCAAATCTGTTTCCTGCCACTCTCCCTTGCTTACAAGTCCTTTTCTGTGACTTACCTCAAGATATTTTTCGACAATAGATATTTTCAACTCTGCAGTTTCATGAATTTTAGTGCCCCTGAGTTCCATTATTCAACTTGTGTTTTTGGAAACTGGACACAAAACAGCAGGATTTCCTCTAGCCCTATTCTGTTTCCGTGGGCAATTCTAGCCTTTGATGAATTTGTCTTCCGGATTGGAAATTAGAGTGGCATGTGCCTGTCCGAACAACTAAGACTTGCCTCTAATTTTTTCTCATCCTTCCGCTTCATCCTCTGGACAAATTCCAAACTGTGTGCAACAGGATGTTGACGGTGCTGATATCCCCAAGTGAGGAGATTGTTAGGAAAGATGCTGGAGGGGTGAACCCGAGCACCAGGCGATGAGGAGATGAGGTGCCTTTTCCAAACTCTTTCCGATCAAACGGTGTACCATCCTCTAGGTGTGACAGGCATGTTTTAGCTGTAGGAAGGGTCCCGTGCATGTAAGGAGAACACCAGGGATTTTTCCAAATCAGTGTCTCCCCGAACCCCAAATTGGGGAATTTTTAAGCTACGGCTACACGTATGTCCATTAAGGGCCTTGGGAAATAGGCAGAGCCCAAACTTTAGATGATTGAAATCTTCAGGGTCAGAAGTGTTCACCATCGGCCTTGCTTAGGTTACATTTTATCTGTCATTGATAGATGATGTCAATAAAAATATCGATTCTTTTTCAGATTATTTCCCCTTATAGGTTATTGCAAAATATTCTGTGTAGTTCCCTGTGCTATACAGTAGTTCCTTGTTGATGATCTATTTTATACATAGCAGTGTGTATGTGTTAATCCCAAACTGTTAATATATCCCTTCTCCTACCTTTCCCCTTTGGTAATAATAAATTATAAGATTTTATACTTCTCAGAAACGGGGGAGCTGAAAGAGAGGTATCCTTTTCAATGGAAAAGCATTCAAAACAAATTGAAGCTTCAGCCAAGAGTATTCGATGTACATCCATGGAAATCAATCACTTCATTTCTCTAATGTTGACCTGACAAATAAGACACACGTCTTCACTGAACTTGCTTATAGTAAAGTGATGGAAATATCAAAGGTAAGTCTTAGAAACATCTTATTTTACCCTAGCATTATACACTGCTCTATGTAAACTACAGTTTGGCTCACACATCTGTTCATTGAAGTTACAATGTTCTCAATTTCTGTTACTGATCCTCCAGAGTGGACCCCAACAGGAGTCCCCATGCCCAGTGTCATTGGAACCAACAGATCAAGACTGAGTTTGGTTCAGAAGCAAAGGAAACATTATTTTTAAAACAGAATGGAGGGGTGAGAGCGTGCACTCCCCCAAGGGCTGTGGGATGGGATGCTGTGTAGGGATCCCGGCAGCATCCTTGGGTGGGAGGGGATGGAGCTCTCGAGGGCTGGGTTGGCTGCAGCTCAGGCTCTATGCCATGGAGTCTGCATGGGAACCCGCTAGCTGAGGTGTCGACCCAGCCATTCTGCACTAGGAAATCGGGTCTGAAGTGCCAGGTGTGGGACCTCTGCATGCGGAACCCTAGGAGCACGTGAAATTAGACAAAGCACAAAGAAAAAACAGGTTAGACTTTATTTTATTGCCCAGATTCTCTTTTTATCTCCCAGGAATTTTTAATGAATGTTGCCGGAGACGAACACTTCCTCTGCTTTTTGTTCCGTTCCTCATTCTTGGGGTGTTGACTGTGCAGACCCCTCTTTTGTAAGTGCTTCATGCTGTGGTGGGAGCCCTGATACATGGGGGGAGGGGCAAAACATCTCCCCACCAGCCTCCAGGTGAGGTTGATTGTCCCAAGGCCTCCTGCCCAACTTCTCGTCTGCCTGAGCACCAGCACTGGAAATGTTACAGATTCTAATGACCTTTAATGGTCCAGGAAAGAGATGAGCAGAGATGCAGCAGTGGCAGGTTTCACCCCACCCCACATTTGTTTGGCGACCTTAGGCTGACCGTTTTTGCCAGCCTAGATGCTCTGACCAGTAGTCTGTGCTTTCTTTAATTAGGTCCCTGAATTAATGTACAAACAGCACCATGTGTCAGAACCCTGGCCGCGCAACTCCCAGACAGTCCAGGGTCAGTTGTGATCCAGGACCATGACGTCCACTGAGTCAACGGCCTTTAGAAGTAGCCAGCAGTCCAGCCGGTCATATTGGCCACCATCACCGCGGTGTCTGTAGGGTTTTCTATGGTGAAAGCGTGATATACGTTTCCCCCGCCAAGCTTATTAGCTCCCCTCTGGGTGCAGGAAGTCCTGCAAGCAGTAGTCTGCTCTTTCGGGGCACAGCCTTGTTGTTTTCTGAGAGAAACTCCATGTCAAGTGATGGTCACACGAGTCATCTTGGTGGCCCGTTGCTCCCGTTTGTCTCTCTGGAGGTTGGAGTTGGAGGGCCTCCTCACTCGAGGTCAGTGTGCCCAAAGAGTGACCCCTGCAACTTCAGGGCATGATGGGTGGTTAGGATCACCACGTGGGGTCCTTTTCCCTTAGGAGGGAGCTGGCCTTGCGGGCTGCTGATTTCCAGCTTTTTAGATACCCCAGTATCCTGGCCTGATGAGTCGGTGGGCAAAGCCCTTGGTGACCATAGTTTATCATACCTGAAGGGCATTCTTGTGTTGCTCCATTTCAAGTGGTCCCAGTTTTTGCACTAAGGCTCCAAGGTCGATTAACCTTTGACCGGGTATGTAAAGGTCAAAAGGTTTAGCTAAATTAGGGAGTTCCTTGGCAAGGGTCTGAATTGACTGCTCTTTCCATTCTTGAAAGGCTGCTTCTGGATTCTGTACAAAAGGATCATCATCTTTCTGTGTCAGTGTTTCATGTAGAGGCCCAGCTATTAGACTGTAGTTAGGGATCCAGATGCAGAAAACCTTGGCCTCTGCAGGAACCCCTAAGCTGTCTTCTAGTTTTAGAAGAGGTAAGGCTGCAAATGGCTTCTTCCCTATCCTGGGATGCGTTTCTCCGAATATCTGTGAGAATGAAGCCCAGACATGTCACCTTAGCCTGGGATATTTGAGCCTTTTTCTTGGACACCTTTTATCCTTTCTTGGCTAGGTAGTTCAGAGGCGTCTTTAGTAGGCCTGGGGATCAGAATGTCATCTGCATATTGAAAGAGGGTTCCCTTTTACAGAGGTAGAACTTTTAGGTCTTTAGAGGACATTTCCCCAATGATGGTGTGGGGATTTTTGAACCATTGGGGCAGGACGGCCCAGCATTATTGCTTGTGTTGCATGTTGTTTCCTGCCACTCACAAGCCGAAAATTCTTGTGACTCTGAGATGAATGGAATACAGAAGAAGGCATCATTGAAGTCTAATACAGAATGCCATGGCCTGCTGGATGGTAGAATGAGCAGCAGGGTGTAGGAAATAGGAGCTACTGGATGTATATCCTCGGTGGCTTCACTGACTGTCCTGATATCCTTTACCAGGTCCCCAGCAGCCCATGGGGCTCTCGTCGTCAGGCCAATCCCAGGATATGGAGCTCACCTGGGCTGCACCCCCCACCCCACAGCCTACGGGGCTCTCGTGGTCAAGTCCCTCCCAGGGTATGGAGCTCACCTGTGCAGCTACCCAGCAGCCCATTGGGCTCTCATAGTCAGGCCCTTACCAGGATACAGAGCTCCCCTGGGCAGGTACCCCAGCAGGGCTGGACACACAGGAACTGTGCACATAGCCCACCTTGCAGAGAATCCCCAGCTCACCTGTCGCTCACAGCTGACACAGAACACCTCAGAGCAGGACTTGAACTAACAAACAGCAGCTCTGACAGGTCTGTGACCCTGGTTATCACTCTGTGCAGCCTCTCTCTGCCTGGTCTTCCAGACACTTCCAGTGCAGCCAGGGCACCAGGCCTCTGTCTCCACCCACCATCACTCCTCTCCCTGACTCCTGGGTTCCTCTCATTAGGATAGGGTCTTCTTGAAGTTGTTTTCCACTCATGGACCAGATAAAATGATAAGAAAACAAGCCGCAGCTGCAGCCCCTTGTCTAGCCTGACTCTCAAGGGCCCACACCTGTTCCTTGGGCCTGGCCCGTTTAGCAAAATTCAGTTTCTGCAACTGTGAGCCCCTGAGGGGTGAGGATTGGCTGATTTGGCAGCCTGACACTGCCTGCCAGCCCTCTCCAGGTGTGCCTGGGTTGAGGTCAATATAAACACCTCTCCAGTCATTAAGAGCCCCTGTAGCTGTGCCTGACGCCATATTCTCTGCCCCGTCAGCAGTGTCGGGGCTGGGGTGGTGGGAGGGAGTGAGGGGCCGTGGCTTTGTGGGTGGCCCAGTGTGAGTGGGGCTCTGCTGGACTTTAAGCAGGAGTTGCCAGGCTGCCACCTGCTAAAGAAGAGGATGTGTCACCCATACCTGCCGCTGGACTTTCTCCCCAGGCAGAGGTGAGGAAGTAAAAAACAGTGGGGGCCGTGGCAGGAGAGGAATCTCAGGCAGGGAAATGGAAAGCTTCCAGAAGAGCATCTGGGGCCAGGACCATCCTAACTGGCCAGCAGGCACCAAGTCGGCCTACGTGCTGTCGCTGGTGTGGCTCCACAGCCCTTCCTCTAGGCTTGCAAGTGCTTGTACATATTCAGGTGTTTTACCTGGAAAGGGTGGGAAGAGTTGAGCTGCAGCAGGACTCGGGCTCAGCTCACATTTACTCACAGACGCCTCGACACAGTTCCCCAGCTTTGCAATGAGGATGCTCCTTGTGGGGGGGAGCGCTGCTGACTGCATGGGAGACGATTTCCCACCTCTGACCAACTTAAGAATTTTTTACCACTGGAGCTAGTGCCCTGATACGATTTTCCTCTGTATAACTGGTGGGTTCTGTTTTTTTTTTTTTTTTTCTTTTTTGTTCAAGGTAGATTTTATTTATTCCTCTTTTTTTAAATTTGGAGATATAAACATGGAAATAATGCATTAATATAAAGACATCTATGTGAAGGGAAAACTTTTATTCTGTTTTATTTTATTAAATGTTATTTATATATTTTTAATTTTTAAAAAATTATGTATTTCTTTTATACAGCAGGTTCTTATTGGATATCTATTTTATACATATAAGTGTGCACATGTGAATCCCAGTCTCCCAATTCATCCCACCACCACCCTCACATGGTGTTCCCCCCTTGTTGTCCATATGTTTGTTCTCTACATCTGTGTCTCTATCTCTGCCCTGCAAACCGGTTCATCTGTATCATTTTTCTAGGTTCCACATATATGCATTAATATACAATATTTGTTTTTCTCTTTCTGACTTACTTCACTCCGTATGACAGTCTCTAGATCCATCAAGGTCTCTACAAATGACCCAATTTCATTCCTATGTATGGCTGTGTAATATTCCATTGTATATAAGTACCACATCTTTATCCATTCGTCTGTCTGTGGGCACTTAGGTTGCTTTCATTACCTGGCTATTGTAAATAGTGCTGCAATGAACACTGTGTTGAATGTGTCTTTTTGATTTATGGTTTTCTCTGGGTATATGCCCAGTAGTGGGATTGCTGGATTATATGGTAATTCTATTTTTAGTTTTTTAAGGAACCTCCATACTGTTCTCCATAGAGACTGTATCGATTTACATTCCCAACAATAGTGGAAGAAGGTTCCTTTTCTCCACACCCTCTCCAGCATTTGTTGTTTGTAGATTTTCTGATGATGTGACGTGATACCTCATTGTACTTTCGATTTCCATTTCTCTAATAATTAGTGATGTTGAGCAGATTTTCATGTGCGTACTGGCCATCTCTATGTCTTCTTGGAAGAAATGTCTATTTAGATCTTCCATTTTTGTATCGGGTTGTTTGGTTTATTAATATTGAGCTGCATGAGCTGTTTATATATATTGGAGATTAATCATTTGTCCATTGATTCGTTTGCAAATATTTTCTGCCATTCTGAGGGTTGTCTTTTTGTCTTGTTTGAAGTTTCCTTTGCTTTGCAAAAGCTTTTACGTTTCATTAGGTCCCATCTGTTTAGTTTTCTTTTTTATTTCATTACTATAGGAGGTGGATCAAAAAAGATCTTGCTGTGATTTATCTCAGAGTATCCTTCGTAAGTTTTCCTCTCAGAGTTTTATACTGTCCGGTCTTACATTAAGGTCTCTAATCCATTTTGAATATATTTTTATGTATGGTGTTGGGGAGTGTTCTAACTTCATTCTTTTACATGTAGCTGTCCATATTTCCCAGCACCAATGATTGAAGAGACTGTCTTATCTCCATTGTATAGTCTTGCCTCCTTTGTCATAGATTAGTTGACCATAGGTGTGTAGGTTTATCCTTGGGCTTTCTTTTTTTTTTTTTTCCTTTTACACGTTTATTGGAGTATAATTGCTTTACAATGGAGTGTTCGTTTCTGCTTTATAACAAAGTGAATCAGCTATACATATACAGATATCACCAGATCCCCTCCCTCTTGCATCTCCCTCCCACACTCCATATCCCACCCCTTTATGTGGTCACAAAGCACCGAGCTGATCTCCCTGTTCTATGTGGCTGCTTCCCAGTAGCTATCGGTGTTACATTTGGTAATGTATTTATGTCCATGCCACTCTCTCACTTCGTCCCAGCTTACCCATCCCCCTTCCGGTGTCCTCAAGTCCTTTCTCTATGTCTGTGTCCTTAATCCTGTCCTGCCACTAGGTTCTTCAAAATCTTTTTTTTTTCTTCATTAGATTCCGTATATCTCTGTTAACATACAGTATTTGTTTTTCCCTTTCTGACTTACTTCACTGTGTAGGACAGATTCTAAGTCCATCCAACTCAGTACAAATAACTCAGTTTTGCTTCTTTTTATGGCTGAGTAATATTCCATTGTATATATGTGCCAGATCTTCTTTATCCATTCATCTGTCGATGGACACTTACGTTGCTTCCATGTCCTGGCTAATGCAAATAGAGCTGCAATGAACATTTTTGTACATAACTCTTTGAATTATGGTTTTCGCAAGGCAAATGCCCAGTAGTTGGATTGTTGTGTCGTATGGTACTTCTATTGTTAGTTATTTAAAGGAACCTCCGTACAGTTCTCCCTAGTGCCCATATCAATTTAAATTCCCACCCACAGTGCAAATTTGTTCCCTTTTCTCCAATAAAGGCCTCTCCAGCATTTATTGTTTTGTAGATTTTTTTGATGATTGCCACTCTGACTGCTGTGAGGTGATACCTCATGGTAGTTTTGATTTGCATTTCTCTAATGATTAATGATGTTCAGCATCCTTTCATGTGTTTCTTGGTAATCTGTATATCTTCTTTGGAGAAATGTCTATTTAGGTCTTCTGCCCTTTTTTGGATTGGGTTGTTTGTTTTTGTGATATTGAGCTACATGTGGTGCTTGTAAAGTTTGGAGATTAATCCTTTGTCAATTGCTTCATTTGAAAATATTTTCTCCCATTCTGAGGGTTGTTTTTGCATCTTGTTTATGTTTTCCTGTACTGTGTAAAAGCTTTTAAGTTTCATTAGGTCCCATTTGTTGATTTCTGTTTTTATTTCCATTTCTCTAGGAGGTGGGTCAAAAAGGAACTTGCTGTGATTTATGTCATAGAGTGTTCTGCCTATGGTTTCCTCTAAGTGTTTTATAATGTCTGGTCTTATATTTAGATCTCTAATCAACTTAGAGTTTATTTTTGTGTATGGTGTTATGGAGTGTTCTAATTTCATTCTTATATGTGTAGGGGTCCAGTTTTCCCAGCACCAATTACTGAAGAGACTGTCTTTTCTCCATTGTATATCCTTAGCTCCTTTGTCATAGATGAGATAGCCATAGGTATGTAGGTTTATCTCTGGGCTTTCTGTCCTGTTCCATTGATCTGTGTTTATGCCAGTCTACATACACTTGATTCCATTATGGAGACATATAAATACATAGGTTTCAAGGTTATTACCAGTCAGATGTATTCCTCTTCAGTGAATAGGGTGTTTTGTGTCCAGTTCATTGAGAAAGGAGTAGGTCTTATCTATTATATATTTGGTATATGGAATGGGATCTGTGCTAATTTCAAACTCTGCTTTTACACATCACCCCACGTCACCTTTCCCCTTAAGGAGGCATAAGTGTGTTTTCTAAATGTATAACTCTGTTCTCTTTTGAAATTCAGTTCATGTGTAGCCATGTTTACATTCCCTCTATAAGTGATATATAACAATAAGTTTCTTTCTCTTTGTGGCTCATTTCACTTAGCATCATCATACCTAAAGCCACTCATTAAGCTGCTATTGGCCTTATGACATTGATTTTATGTCTGAGTGACATTCCATTGTATATAAGTACCACAACATCTAAATCCATTTTTTTTTCCTTTCCTGGGATATTTAAAGTGTACCGAAGTCGAGGTTCTTGTAAACAGAGCAGCCCTAAACTTTGGGCTGGCTGTGTGTTGTGGATTTTTAGTTTTCCCAAAATACACGCCCATGAGTGGAAGTGTGCTATGCTCTGTAGCTCTGTTTTGGAAAACAACATACAGTTCTCCAGAGGGGCTGTTGGCAATTTACATCCTGTCCATCGGCGTAACCAGGCTCCCTTTTCTCCATGGCCTGTCCTGCATTTGTGGTTTTTACACTATTTGCGGATGGCCCTTTTGATTGGAGGTAAGGCATACTTCTCTGTAGTGTGGAATTGCAATGCCTGATGGCTTGCTTAGCCAAAAAGGGCATATGCATTTTTTCCCGAATATATTCAAGAAAATACACATACTCCCTTTTCAGCTAAGGGCAACATTGTCGAAGTTCTTTCGCTTTTCATGTGCTTTAAAGACGACTCCAATCTACCTCTTGAAATCTGTTTCCTTCAATTCTGCCTTGCATTCAAATCATCTTCACTGTCTTACCTCAATATATATATGGATGATAGTTGTCCTTTATAACTCTGCAAGTTTGTGAATTGCTGTGCCCCTGATTTCCATTTTTCAACTCGCCTATTTGTGAGCTGGCTGCAATACTGCAGGATGGCTTTAGGCCCTAGTCTGGTTCCAGGGCTTCAGGCTGAGCCTTTGGTTAATTCTTCTTCCTGATGGGAAACTAGAGTGACATGTGCCCATGCAAACACCTACAGCTAATCTCTCATTTATTCCCCCTCTTCCTGTTCATCCTCTGCACAGTTTGCAAACTGTGCATAACAGGAGGGTAAAGGTGCTGACACTCCAAGTGGGGATATTTTTAGTAATTCAGATGGAATGGTGAAGCCGAGCACGACAAAAGGAAAAATGAGGTACCTTTTAGAAAACGTTCCCAATTACACAGTGTACCATCCACTGGTTTTCCCATGCATGTTTTAACTGTAGGAAGATTGCCTTAAAAATGGAGAGTTGGGACCACTAGAATGGGTAGCACACAGTATTGCTCTAAGTGGTGTTCTTTTGCTCACACAACCTCAGCAATCTTGTCAGCCCCAAGTGTCCAGTCTTACGTCTCATCCAGCTGTGGGTGTAAAGATGGTCAATCCAGGTTGCATCACAGGCCCTGAAAGTAATTTTTAAAACTTTCTCACTGTTTCACTGTTTTTGCAATTTGCTTTTGAAATTTATTTTTATAAGTGGGTTTAACTGAATTTCAGTGCTGTGTTCATGCGGTTATACATAGACAGGATTCCTTTATGGAGACATGAGAATACATATGTTTTAAAATACTTAGAGTCAGACATATTCCTCTGCAATGAATAGGGGGTGTTGGGTCCAGTTCACTGTGCCAGGAGTAGGTGTTGTGTATTACATACATGGTTTATATAACGGTATCTGTGCTAATTTAAAACTGTGGTTTTATGCATCACCCCACCTCGGGTTTCCTCTTAAGGAGGCTGGAGATGTTTTCTAAATGTGTGACACTGTTGTGTTTGTAATTCAGTTCATGTGTAGTCATGTGTACATTCCCGATATGAGTGATATGTTATGATAAGATTAGTTACATTGTTATCTTTCCTAACTCAGTTCATATGTAGCCATGTTTACAGGACCTTTATAAGTGATATCTTATGATAAGTTTCTTTTTCTGTGTGAATTATTTCAATTAGAATCATCGTACCTGAATCCACTCATTTTGCTGCTACTGGTCTTATGACATTGATTTCATGGCTGTGGGATATTCCATCGTATGTAAGTACCAAAATTTCTTGAACCATTTTTGTCTTTCCTAGGATATTTAAGGTGTACCCAAGATGAGGTTCTTGTAAGCAGTGCAGCCCTAAATATTGTGGTGGCTCAGGCTTATTGATTTTCACTTTTCCCAAAGTATATTCCCTAGACTGGAAGTGCCCTTGGCTCTGTAGCTCTGTTGTTTACTTGTTTTAGGGAACACAATGCACTCTTCCAGAGAGGCAGTTGGCAATTTACATCCCGCCCATCAGCATAACAATGCTCCCTGTTCTCCAGGGCCTGTCTTGCCTTTCTGGTTTTCACACATTTTGTGGATGTCCCTTTTGACCGGTGGGAAGTGATACTTCTTTGTAGTGCAGATTTGCATTGCCCTCTTGCTTGCTTGGCCAAAAAGGGCATATGCGTTTTCTCCTGAATATATTCTGAGACTTTGGTTTATTCTTCTTCCTTCCGGGAAATTAGAGTGACATGTGCCCGTCCAAATGCCTAACAGCTACTCTCTCATGGGTTCTCCCTCGTCCCTTCCATCCTCTGCCAAATTGGGAACCTGTGCAAACCAGGAGGTAAAAGGGGCTGTCTCTCCAAGTTGGGAGATGGATAGTAAAGCAGTTGGAAAGTCAAACCAGAGTACCAAGAGAGGGACTATTTGTTGAGTTTTAGAAACCTTTCGTATTCACAGTGTGTACATTCTCTAGGTTTCCCGTACATGTTATAGCTGTAGTAATACTCCGTTCAACCTAGAGAGTTAGGACCCATGGAATGGGTGCCATGCATTGTTGCTTTAAAGGGTCTGCATTTGCTCACCCAATCTCACCAATCCTCTCAGTCCCAGGCTTCCAGCCTTATGCCACATCCAGCTGTCATTGTAGATAGGGTCATTCCAGGTTTCATCAGAGAACCTGAAGGAATTGTAAAGAATTTCCCTATTTTTTTTGGTTTGGTTTTGAAATTCCTTTTTATAGTGGGTTTGAGCTGATTCTCGCTGCCATGTTTATGCCAGTCTAGACACACTTGATTCCCTTACGGAGACATATCAATACATAGGTTTTAAGATTCTTACTAGTCAGATCTATTCCTCTGCGGGAAATATGGGGTTTTGCGTCCCTTTCACTGAGGAAGGTGTAGGTTTTGTCTATTCCACATTTGGTTTTTGGAACGGTACCTGAGCTTATATCAAACTCTGGTTTTATGCATCACGCCACCTCTCCTTCCCCCTTAAGCAGGCATAAGTGTGTTTTCTAAATATGAGACTCTGTTCTCTTTCCTAACTCAGTTCATGTGTAGCCATGTTTACAGGAACTTCATAAATGATATCTTATGCTAAGTTTCTTTTTCTGTGTGACTTATTTCACTTAGAATCATCGTACCTGAATCCACTCACTTTGCTGCTCCTGGTCTTATGACATTGATTTCATGGCTGAGGGATATTCCATCGTACGTAATTACCACAATTTTTTGAACCATTTTTTAATTTCCTGGGATATTTAAGGTGTACCCAAGTTGAGGTTCTTGTAAGCAGTGTAGCCGTAAATTTGGGGTGGCTCTGTCTTATTGATTTTCAGTTTTCCCGAGGTATATTCCCTAGACTGGAAGTGCCCTTGGCTCTGTAGCTCTGTGGTATACTTGTTTTAGGGAACACAATGAACTCCTCCAGTGAGACAGTTGGCAATTTACATCCGGCCCATCTTCATAACAATGCTCCCTGTTCTCCAGGGCCTGTCTTGCCTTTCTGGTTTTTACACATTTTGTGGATGTCCCTTTTGACCGGTGGGAAGTGATACTTCTTTGTAGTGCAGATTTGCATTGCCTGCTTGCTTGTTTGGCCAAAAAGAGCGTATGCGTTTTCTCCTGAATATATTCACGAGAAAACGCATACGCCCTTTTTGGCCAAGTGCATCATTGTCGAAGTTGTGCCACTCTTCCTGTGGTTTACAGGCCATTCCTACGTACCTCTTGAAATCTCTTTCCTGCTATTCTGCCTCGCTTTCAAGTCGGCCTCTTTGCCTTTCCGCAACAGATTTTTGGACGATAGTTGTCCTTTATTACTCTGCCAGTTTGTGTATTGCTGTGCCCCTGAGCTCCATTTTTCAACTCATTCTTTGTGACCTGAATGCAAGTCCAAAATTTTGGTTTTTGGACCTATACTGGTTCCCGATGGGTGGCTGAGTCTTTGGTTAATTCTTCTTCCTGCCGGGAAATTAGAGTGACATGTGCCCGTCCAAATGCCTAACAGCTACTCTCTCATTGGTTCTCCCTCTTCCCTTCCATCCTCTGCCAAATTGGCAACCTGTGTGAACCAGGAGGTTAAAGGGGCTGTCTCTCCAAGTTGGGAGATTGATAGGAAAGCTGTTGGAAAGTCAAAACGGAGCACCACGAGAGGGACTATTCGTTGAGTTTTAGAAACCTTTCATATTCACAGCGTATCCATTCTGTAGGTTTCCCGTACATGTTATAGCTGTAGTAATATTCCCTTCAACCTGGAGCGTTGGGACCCATGGAATGGGGGCCATGCATTATTGCTTTAAAGGGTCTGCATTTGCTCACCCAATCTCACGTATCTTCTCAGTCCCAAGTGTCCAGCCTTATGCCACATCCAGCTGTCATTGCAGATAGGGTCATTCCAGGTTTCAACAGACACCCTGAAGGAATTGTAAAGAATTTCCCTGTTTTTTTGTTTGTTTTTGAAATTCCTTTTTATAGTGGGTTTGAGCTGATTCTTGCTGCCATGTTTATGTCAGTCTAGACACACTTGATTCCCTTATGGAGACATATCAATACATAGGTTTTAAGATTCTTACTAGTCAGATCTATTCCTCTGATGGAAATATGTGTTTTTGAGTCCCTTTCACTGAGGAAGGTGTAGGTCTTGTCTATTCCATAGTTGGTTTTTGGAACGGTACCTGTGCTTATATCAAACTCTGGTTTTATGTATCACCCCATCTCTCCTTCCCCCTTAAGCAGGCATAAGAGTGTTTTCTAAATGTAAGACTCTGTTCTCTTTCCTAACTCAGTTCATGTGTAGCCATGTTTACAGGATCTTCATAAGTGATATCTTATGATAAGTTTCTTTTTCTGTGTGACTTATTTCACTTAGAATCATCGTACCTGAATCCACTCACTTTGCTGCTACTGGTCGTATGACATTGATTTCATGGCTGAGGGATATTCCATCTTACGTAAGTACCACAATGTTTTGAACCATTTTTATATTTCCTGGGATATTTAAGGTGTACCCAAGTTGAGGTTCTTGTAAGCAGTGTAGCCCTAAATTTGGGGGTGGCTCTGTCTTATTGATTTTCAGTTTTCCCAAGGTATATTCCCTAGACTGGAAGTGCCCTTGGCCCTGTAGCTCTGTTGTTTACTTGTTTTAGGGAACACAATGCACTCCTCCAGTGAGGCAGTTGGCTATTTACATCCCGCCAATCATCATAACAAGGCTACCTGTTCTCCAGGGCCTGTCTTGCCTTTCTGGTTTTTACACATTTTGTGGATGTCCCTTTGGACTGGTGGGAAGTGATACTTCATTGTAGTGCATATCTGCATTGCCTGCTTGCTTGCTTGGCCAAAAAGGGCGTATGCGTTTTCTCCTGAATATATTCAGTAGAAAAAGCATACGCCCTTTTTGGCCAAGTGCATCATTGTCGAAGTTGTGCCCCTCTTCCTGTGCTTTACAGGTGATTCCTTGGTACCTCTTGAAATCTGTTTCCTGCTATTCTGCCAAGCTTTCAAGTCGGCCACGTTGCCTTCCCTCAACAGATTTTTGGACGATAGTTGTCCTTTATTAATCTGCCAGTTTGTGAATTGCTGTGCCCCTGAGCTCCATTTTTCAACTCGTTTTTTGTGAGCTGAACGCAAGTCCAAAATTTTGGTTCAGGACGTATACTGGTTCGCTGTGGGTGGCTGAGACTTTGGTTAATTCTTCTTCGTGCCGGGAAATTAGAGTGACATGTGCCCGTCCAAATGCCTAACAGCTACTCTCTCATTGGTTCTCCCTCTTCCCTTCCATCCTCTGCCAAAGAGGCAACCTGTGTGAACCAGGAGGTTAAAAGGGCTGTCTCTCCAAGTTAGGAGATTGATCGTAAAGCAGTTGGAATGTCAAACTGGAGCACCAGTAGAGGGACTATTCGTTGAGTATTTAAAAACTTTCATATTCACAGTGTGTGCATTCTCTAGGTTTCCCGTACATGTTATAGTTGTAGTAATATTCCCTTTAACCTGGAGAGTTGGGAAACATGGAATGGGGGCCATGCATTATGGCTTTATACTGTCTGCAATTTCTCACCCAATCTCACCAGTCCTCTCAGTCCCAAGTGTCAAGCCTTATGCCACACCCAGCTGTCATTGTAGATTGGGTCATTCCAGGTTTCATCAGAGACCCTGAAAGATTTGTAAAGAATTATGCTGTTTTTATGTTTTGTTTTTGAAATTCCTTTTTATAGTGGGTTTGAGCTGATTCTCGCTGCCATATTTATGCCAGTCTAGACACACTTGATTCCCTTACGGAGACATATCAATACATAGGTTTTAAGATTCTTACTAGTCAGATCTATTCCTCTGTGGGAAATATGGGGTTTTGAGTCCCTTTCACTGAGGAAGGTGTAGTTCTTGTCTATTTCATAGTTGGTTTTTGGAACGGTACCTGTGCTTATATCAAACTCTGGTTTTATGCATCACCCCACCTCTCTTTTGCCCTTAAGCAGGCATAAGAGTGTTTTCTAAATGTGAGACTCTCTTCTCTTTCCTAACTCAGTTCATGTGTAGCCATTTTTACAGGAACTTCATAAGTGATATCTTATGATAAGTTTATTTTTCTGTGTGACTTATTTCACTTAGAATCATCGTACCTGAACCACTCACTTTGCTGCTACTGGTCTTATGACATTGATTTCATGGCTGAGGGATATTGCATTGTACATAAGTACCACAATTTTTTGAACCATTTTTATATTTCCTGGGATATTTAAGGTGTACACAAGTTGAGGTTCTTGTAAGCAGTCCAGCCCTAAATTTGGGGCTGGCTCTGTCTCATTGATTTTCAGTTTTCCCAAGGTATATTCCCTAGAGTGGAAGTGCCCTTGGCTCTGTAGCTCTGTTGTTTACTTGTTTTAGGGCACACAATGCACTCCTCCAGTGAGGCAGTTGGCAATTTACATCCCGCCCATCAGCATAACAAGACTCCCTGTTCTCCATGGCCTGTCTTGCCTTTCTGGATTTTACACATTTTGCAGATATCCCTTTTGACTGGTGGGAAGTGATACTACTTTGTAGTGCAGATTTGCATTGCCCGCTTGCTTTGTTGTCAAAAAGGGCGTATGTGTTTTCTCCTGAATATATTCAGGAGAAAACGCATACGCCCTTTTTGGCCAAGTGCATCATTGTCGAAGTTTTGCCCCTCTTCCTGTGCTTTATAGGTGATTCCTACGTAACTCTTGAAATCTGTTTCCTGCTATTCGGCCTTGCATTCAAGTCCGCCTCGGTGCCTTCCCTCAACAGATTTGTGGACGATAGTTATCCTTTATACTCTGCCAGTTTGTGAATTGCTGTGCCCCTGTGGTCCAGTTTTCAACTCGTTTTTTTGTGAGCTGAACGCAAGTCCAAAATATTGCTTCACGAACTATGCTGGTACATTGTGCGTGGCTGAGACTTTGGTTAATTCTGCTTCCAGCCGGGAAATTAGAGTGACATGTGCCCGTCCAAATGCCTAACAGCTACTCTCTCATTGGTTCTCCCTCTTCCCTTTCATCCTCTGCCAATTTGGCAACCTGTGAGAAGCAGGAAGTGAAAGCGGCAGTCTCTCTAAGTTGGGAGATTGATAGTAATGCAGTTGGAAATTCAAACCCGAGCACTAGGAGAGGGACTATTCGTTGAGTTTTAGAAACCTTTCGTATTGACAGTGTGTCCATTCTCTAGGTTTCCCGTACATGTTATACCTGTAGTAATATTCCCTTCAACCAGCAGAGTTGGGACAAATGGAATGGGTGCCACTCATTATTGATTTATAGGGTCTGCATTTGCTCACCCAATCTCACCAATCCTCTCAGTCCCAAGTGTCCAGCCATATGCCACATCCAGCTGTCATTGTAGATAGGGTCATTCCCGGTTTCATCAGATACCCTGAAGGAATTGTAAGAAATTTCCCTGTTTTTTTGTTTTGTTTTTGAAATTGCTTTATATATTGGGTTTGAGCTGATTCTCACTGCCATGTTTATGCCAGTCTAGACACACTTGTTTCCCTTATGGAGACATATCAATACATAGGTATTAAGATTCTTACTAGTAAGATATATTACTCTGCGGTGAATATGAGGTGTTGAGTCCCTTTCACTGAGGAAGGAGTAGGTCTTGTCTATTCCATATTTGGTTTTTGGAACGGTACCTGTACTAATATCAAACTCTGGTTTTATGCATCACCCCACCTCTCCTTCCCCCTTAAGAAGGCAAAAGGGTGTTTTCTAAATGTGAGACTCTCTTTTCTTTCCTAACTCAGTTCATGTGTAGCCATGTTTACAGGATCTTCATAAGTGATATTTTATGATAAGTTTCTTTTTCTGTGTGACTTATTTCACTTAGAATCATCGTACCTGTATCCACTCATTTTGCTGCTACTGGACTTATGACATTGATTTTATGGCTCAGGGATATTCCATCATACGTAAGTACCACAATTTCCTGAACCATTTTTGTCTTTCCTGGGATATTTAAGGTGTACCCAAGTTGAGGTTTTTGTAAGCAGTGCAGCCCTGAATTTTTGTGTGGATCTGTCTTATTGATTTCAGTTTTCCCAAGGTATATTCCCTAGATTGGAAGTGCTCTTGGCTCCGTAGCTTTGTTGTTTACTTGTTTTAGGGAACACAATGCACTCCTCCAGAGAGGCAGTTGGCAATTTACATCCCGCCCATCAGCCTAACAGGGCTCCCTGTTCTCCAGGGCCTGTCTTGCCTTTCTGGTTTTTACACATTTTGTGGATGTCCTGTTTGACCGGTGGGAAGTGATACTTCATTGTAGTGCAGATTTGCATTGCCCGCTTGCTTACTTGTCTGAAAAGGTCATAAGCGTTTTCTCCTGAATATATTCACGTGAAATCCCATATGCCCTTTTTGGCCATTTCCATAATTTTCGAAGTTGTGATGCTTTTCCTGTGTTTAAAGGCGATTCCAATGTACCTCTTGAAATCTGTTACATGCCATTCTGCCTCATTTTCGCCTCCGCCTCGTGGCTTTCCGTCAACAGATTTTTGGAAGAGAGTACTCCTTTATAACTCTGCAGGTTAGTGAATTGCTTTGGCCCTGAGCTCCATTTTTCAACTTGCGTTTTTGTTAGCTGACCACAGATCCACAGTTTTGCTTCTGGAACTATCCTGGTTCTGGGGGGGGAAGGCTGAGACTTTGGTTAATTCCTCTACGTGACGGGAAATTAGAGTGACATGTGGCCATCCAAATGCCTACAGCTACTCTCTCTTTGGTTCTCTCTCTTCCCTTATATCCTCTGCTGAATTTGCCAACTGTGTGAACCATGAGGTTATAGGGGCTGACTCTCCAAGTTGTGAGAGTGATAGTAAAGCAGTTGGAATGTCAAACTGGAGCACAAGGAGAGAAAAAAAGTAGTAGAGTTTTAAAAACCTTTCACCATAAGTCGGTTTCCATTCTCTAGGTTCCCATACATGTTATAACTGTAGTGATATTCCCTTCTACCTGGAGAGATGGGAACCATGGAATGGGTGGCAGGCATTATTGCTTTAAAGGGTCGGCATTTTTTCACCCAATCTCACCAATCCTCTCAGTCCCAAGTGACCAGCCTTATGCCACATCCAGCTGTCATTGTAGATAGGGTCATTCCAGGTTTCATCAGAACCCCTGAAGGTATTGTGTAAGAATTTTACTGTTTTTATCTTTTGTTTTGAAATTCATTTTTATAGTGGGTTTGAGTTGATTTTCACTGCCATGTTTATGTCGTTCTAGACACACTTCGTTCCCTTATGGAGACATATCAATACATAGGTGTTAAAATTCTTACTAGTCAGATATATTTCTCTGCGGGGAATAGGGATGTTGAGTTCCATTCACTGAGGAAGGAGTAGGGCTTGTCTCTTCTGTTTTTGGATTATGGAACATTACCTGAGCTAATATCAAACTTCTGTTTTGTGCATCTCCCCACCTCTCTTTCCCCTTAAGCAAGCGTTAGAGTGTTTTCTAAATCTGAGACTCTGTTCTCTTCCCTAATTCATTTCATATGTAGCCATGTTTACATTCCCTTCATAAGTGATATCTTATGTCAGAATGCACTATGGCTCTTGTCATAATAATGCTCCATGACCCCTGTCATCACAATGCTCCACGCCCTGGTTATCACAATGCTCCATGTCCCTTGTCATCACAATTCTCCACGTCCTTGATATCACAGTGCTACATGACACTTCTCATCACAACGTTTCATGCTCTTGTCATCACAATTCTCCATGCACTTGACATTGCAATGCTCCATGCACTTGTCATCACAATGCTCCATGCACTTGTCATCACAATGCTCCATGAACCCTGTCATCACAATGCTCCCTGAAACCTGTCATCACAATGCTTCATGCCCCTTGTCATTACAGTGCTCCATGATGCTCGACATCACAATTACCCAAGGTCTTCTCATCACAATGCTCCAAGGTTTTGCCATCACCATGCTCCATGCCTTGTCATCTCAAAGCTCAATGTCCCTTGTCCTCAAAATTCTCCATGTCCTTGTCATTACAATGCTCCACGGCACTTCACATAACAATGTTATATGCTCTTGTCATCACAATACTCCATGCACTTGTCACAGCATTGCTCCATGACCCCTGTCATAGGAAGCTCCAAGCGATTGTCATCACAATGTTTCATGACCTGGACATTAAAATTATCAATGGCCCTTGATATCACAATTCTCCATGCCCTTGTCATCACAATGCTCCTTTACTTTGTCACAACAATCCTCCATGACACTTGGCATCACAATGCTCCATGATATTGTCATCAAACTGGAACATGACATATTTCATCACAATGCTCCCTGACAACTTTCTTCACCATAATCTACGACCTTGTTATCACAGTGCACCATGCCCTTGTCATCACAATGTGCCATGTCCACTCTTATCACAATAATCCATGAAACTTGTCAGACTAATGCTCCATGCCACTTTTCATCTCAATGCTCCATGAACGCTGTCATCACAATGCACCATGCCCATCATCATAATGCTTCATGCTATTGTCATCACAATTAAATCAAAATGCTCCATGACCTCTGTCAACACAATGCTCCAAACCCTTGTGATCACAATGTTCCATAACACTTGTCATCACAATGCCCCATGACGCTGGTCAGCACAATTATCCATGGTCTTCTCATCACAGTGCACCATGACTTTTGTCATCACAATGCTCAATACACTTGTCATCACAATGCTCTCTGACTATTGCCGTCAGTATGCACATTGAAATCTTTCATGACAAGGCTCCATGCCTTTTTCATCACAATGATCCATGACCATTTCATCACAATGCTCCAAGGTCCCTGTAATCACAATGCTCCATGCCCTTGTCATCACAAAACTCCATGACGCATGTCATCAGAATGCTCCATGGCGTTCTCATCACAATTCTCTATGCCCTAGTCATAACAATGCTCCAAGACCCCTGTAATCACAATGCTCCATGCCCCTTTTCATCAGAATGCTCCATGAGACTTGCCATCACAAGTCTCCATGGTCTTCTCATCACAATGATCCAGGACCTTGACATCACAATGATCCATTCCCTTGTCATCACAATGCTCCATGACCCCTGTCATCACAATAATCCATGAACATTTTCAGCCCAATGCTCCACGACCTTCTCATCACAATGCTCCATTGCCAATATCATCACAATGCTCCATGACCACTGTCATCACAACACTCCATGACACCTGACAACACAATGATCCATTACTCTTGTCATCACAATGCCCCATTCCCTTGTCGTCACAATGCTACATGACACCTGTCATCACAACTCTCCATGAACATTTTCAGCCCAGTGCTCCATGACCCTTGTCATCAAAATGATCCATGCCCTTGTCATCCCAATGCTCCATGACCCCTGTATTCACAATGCTCCTTACGCTTGTCATCACAGTGCTCCATGACACCTGTCATCACAATGCTCCATGCCTTTGTCAGCAAAATGCTACATGACCTTGTCATTATAATTCTCTATGCGCTTGTCATCACAATACTCCATTTCCATTGTCATCACAATCCTCCATGAACCTTGGGATCACATTGCTTCATGCCCTTGTCATCACAATGCTCCATGCTCCTTGAAATCAAAATGATCCATGACCTCTGTCATCACAATGCTCCAAACCCTTGTGATCACAATGTTCCATAACACTTGTCATCACAATGCCCCAGGATGCTCGTCATCAAAATTATCCATGGTCTTCTCATCACAATGCTCCATGACCTTCGTCATCAAAATGCTCAATACTTTTGTCATCAACATGCTCCCTGACACTTGTTGTCTGTATGCTCCTTGAACCCTGTCATGACAAGGCTCCATGCCTTTTTCATCACAATGATCCATGCCCTTTTCATCACAATGCTCCAAGTCCCATGTAATCACAATGGTCCATGCCATTGTCATCACAAAGCTCAATGACGCATGCCATCAGAATGCTCCTTGGTCTATTCTTCACAATGCTCCCTGCCCTTATCTTCACAATGTTCCAAGACCCCTGTAATCACAATGCTCCATTCCGCTTTTAATCAGTATGCTCCATGAGACTTGTCATCACAAGGCTCCATGGTTTTGTCATCACAATGCTCCAGGACCTTGTCATCACAATGCTTCACGAACTTGTTATCAAAATTTTCAATGGCCTTTGTAATCATAATGCTCCAAACGCTAATCATCACAATGATCCATTATATTTGTCATCACAATCCTCCAATACATTTGGTATCACAAAGCTCCATGCCATTGTCATCGCCATGGACCATGACATATGTCATCACAATGCTCCCTGAAACCTGTCTTCACAATACTCCATGACCTTATCATCACAATGCTCCATGCCCTTGTCATCACAATGCACCATGCCCACTCTCATCACAATAATCTATGAAACTTGTCAGACCAATGCTCCATGCCACTCTCATCACAATTCTCCATGCCCTTGTCATCACAATGCTCCATGACACCTGTCATCACAATGCTCCGTGACTCCAGTCATCACAATGCTTCATAACGTTTGTCATCACAATGGTCCATGCCCGCGTCATCACAAGGCTCTGTGACCTTTGTAACCACAATGCTCCATGAACTTTTCATCACAATTCTCTGAGAAACTTGTCATCACAATGCTCCATGTCTTTGTCAGAACAGTGCTCCATGAACATTGTCATCACAATGTGCCACGCGCATTTCATCACAACGTTCCAAACTTTGTCATTGCAATGCTCCATAAACCTTGTAATCACAATGGTCCATGCACTTCTCATCAAAATGCTATCTCACCAGAGATATCACAATGTTCCATCATTAGTCATCACAATACACCCTCATCCTTGTAATCACAATGTTCCATGACACTGTCATCACAATGCTACATCCCCTTATCATCACAGTGTTCCATGACCCCTGCCATCACAATGTTCCATAAGCCCTGTCATCAAAATGCTCCATGACCCTTTCCATCCCAAAGCTCCAAGACCCCTGCCATCACAATGTTCTATAACACCTGCCATCAAAATGTTCCATTACACTTTTTATCAAATTGCTGCATGACCCGGTCATCAAAATGCTCCCTGCCCTTCTCATCAAAATGCTCCATGACTTGTCATCACAAAGCTCCAAGACCCTTGGCATCACAATGCTCCATGTCATTGTCATCACAATGCTCCCTGAACCCTCTCATCACATTGCTCCATGCCCTTGTAATCACAAAGCTCCATGACACTTGTCATCACAATGCTCGATGCCCTTCTAATCACAATGCTCCATGCCCTTGTCATTACAGTCCTGCATGACCCATGTATCACAGTGTTCTGTGCCCTTGTCATCACAATGCTCCATGCCCACTCTCATCACAATAATCCATGAAACATTTCAGACCAAAGTTCCATACCCTTCTCATCACAATGCTCCATTACCCCTGTCATAACAATGCACAATGACACCTGCCATCACAATGATCCACGGCCTAGTCATCAAAAGGTTCCATGATAATTCTCATCACAATGCTCAAGACCCCTGATATCACAATGCTCCATGCCCTGGTCATCACAAAGCTCCATGACGCACGTCATCAGAATGTTCCATGGCCTTCTCATCACAATGCTCCTTGCCCTTGTCATCACAATGCTCCAAGACCCTTGTCATCACAATGCTCCATGCCGCTTTTCATCTCAATGCTCCATGAACCCTGTCATCACAATGCACCATGCCCATCATCATAATGCTTCAGGCTATTGTCATCACAATGAAATCAATATTCTGCATGACCTCTGTCATCATAATGCTCCAAACCATTGTGATCACAATGTTGCATAACACGTATCATCACAACACCCCATGACGCTCATCATCACAATTATCCATGGTCTTCTCATCACAATGCTCCATGATCTTTGTCATCACAATGCTCAATACACTTGTCATCACAATGCTCCCTGACCCTTGTCGTCAGTATGCTCCTTGAACCCTGTCATGACAAGTTTCCATGCATTTCTCATCACAATGATCCATGACCATTTCATCACAATGCTCCAAGTTCCCTGTAATCACAATGCTCCATGCCGTTGTCATCACAAAACTCCATGACGCATGTCATCAGAATGCTCCATGGCCTTCTCATCACAATTCTCTATGCCCTAGTCATAACAATGCTCCAAGACCCCTGTAATCACAATGCTCCATGCCCCTTTTCATCAGAATGCTCCATGAGACTTGCCATCACAAGTCTCCATGGTCTTCTCATCACAATGATCCAGGACCTTGACATCACAATGATCCATTCCCTTGTCATCACAATGCTCCATGACCCCTGTCATCACAATAATCCATGAACATTTTCAGCCCAATGCTCCACGACCTTCTCATCACAATGCTCCATTGCCAATATCATCACAATGCTCCATGACCACTGTCATCACAACACTCCATGACACCTGACAACACAATGATCCAGGACTCTTGTCATCACAATGCCCCATTCCCTTGTCGTCACAATGCTACATGACACCTGTCATCACAACTCTCCATGAACATTTTCAGCCCAGTGCTCCATGACCCTTGTCATCAAAATGATCCATGCCCTTGTCATCCCAATGCTCCATGACCCCTGTATTCACAATGCTCCTTGACGCTTGTCATCACAGTGCTCCATGACACCTGTCATCACAATGCTCCATGCCTTTGTCAGCAAAATGCTACATGACCTTGTCATTATAATTCTCGATGCGCTTGTCATCACAATACTCCATTTCCATTGTCATCACAATCCTCCATGAACTTTGGGATCACATTGCTTCAAGCCCTTGTCATCACAATGCTCCATGCTCCTTGAAATCAAAATGATCCATGACCTCTGTCATCACAATGCTCCAAACCCTTGTGATCACAATGTTCCATAACACTTGTGATCACAACGCTCCATGATGTCTGTCATCACAATACTCCATGCCCTTTTCATCACAATGCTCCATGACGTTTGTCACCACAATTCTCAATACACTTGTCATCACAATGCTCCATGACCTTTGTCACCACAATTCTCAATACACTTGTCATCACAATGCTCCCTGACACTTGTCATCAGAATGCTCCTTGAACACTGTCACGAAAAGGCTCCATGCCTTTTTCATCACAATGCCCCATGCCATTTTCTTCACAATGCTCCATGCCATTGTCATCAAAATACTCCACAAGCTTGTCATCAGAATGCTCCATGACCCTTGTCATCACAATTCTCCATGCACTTGTCAGCACAATGCTCCCTGACCCTTGTCATCACAATGCTCCAAGCCATTGTCATCACAATGCTCCATGCCCTTGTCATCACAGTGTGCCATTCCAACTCTCATCCCAATACTCCATGAAAATTATTAGACCAATGTTCCATGCCCTTGCCATCACAATGCTCCATGCCCTTGTTACCACAATGCTCCATGACCCTGTCATCACAATGCTCCCTGACTCCAGTCATCACAATGCTTCATGACCTTTGTCATCACAATGGTCCATGCCCTCGTCATCAACAGTCTCTGTGACCTTTTTAACCACAATGCTCCATGAAATTTCATCACAATGCTCTTTGACCCTTGTCATCACAATGCTCTATGCCTTTCTCAGCACAATGCTCCATGACCCTTGTCATCACAATGCTCCATGTGCTTGTCAGCACAATGCTCCATGACACATGTCATCACAATGCACCATGCGCTTGTCATCACAGTGCTCCACAACATTGTCATCACAATGCTCCATAAAATTTGTCATCACAATGCTCCATGCACTTCTCATCAAAATGCTCTCTCACCACTGATATCACTATGCTACATCACTATTTGTCACATTACTCCCTCACCCCTGTCATCACAATGTTCCATGACTCCTGTCATCACAATGCTACATGCACTTATCATCACAATGTTCGATGATCCCTGAAATCACAATGTTCCATAACACCTGTCATCAAAATGTTCCATGACGCTTTTCATCAAATTGCTCCATGACCCTGTCATCAGAATGCTCCCTGCCATTCTCATCACAATGCACAACGCACTTGCCATCAAAATGCTCCATGACCTTTGTCATCACAAAGATCCATGACCCTTGGCATCACAATGCTACCTGTCATTGTCATCACCATGCTCCATGAACGATCTCAACACATTGCTCCATGCCCTTGTCTTCACATATCTCCATGACACATGTCATCAGAATGCTCCATGGCCTTCTCATCACAATGCTCTATGCCCTTTCCATCACAATGCTCCATTACCCCTGTCATAACAATGCTCCATGAACACTGCCATCACGATGTTCCATGGCCTTGTCATCACAAGGCTCCTTGACCCTTCTCATCACAGTGCTCCAAGAACACTGTAATCACAATGCTCTATGCCCCTTTTCCTCTCAATGATCCATGAACCCTGTCATCAAAATGCACCATGCCCATCATCATAATGCTTCATGCTATTGTCATAAAAACGAAATCAAAATGTTCCATGACCTCTGTCATAACAATGCTCCCACCCTTGTGATCACAATATTCCATAACACTTGTCATCACAATGCCCCAGGATGCTCGGCATCACAGTTATCCATGGACTTCTCATCACAATGCTCCATGACCTTCGTCATCACAATGCTCAATACACTTGTCATCAACATGCTCCCTGACACTTGTTGTCTGTATGCTCCTTGAACCCTGTCATGACAAGGCTCCATGCCTTTTTCATCACAATGATCCATGCTCTTTTCATCACAATGCTCCAAGTCCAATGTAATCACAATGGTCCATGCCATTGTCACCACAAAGCTCAATGACGCATGCCATCAGAATGCTCCTTGGCCTTCTCCTTACAATGCTCCATGCCCTTGTCTTCACAATGTTCCAAGACCCCTGTAATCACAATGCTCCATTCCCCTTTTAATCAGTATGCTCCATGAGACTTGTCATCACAAGGCTCCATGGTTTTGTCATCACAATGCTCCAGGACCTTGTCATCACAATGCTTCACGACCTTGTCATCAAAATTTTCAATGGCCCTTGTCATCATAATGCTCCAAACCCTAATCATCACAATGCTCCATTATATTTGTCATCACAATCCTCCATTACATTTGGTATCACAAAGCTCCATGCCATTGTCATCGCCATGGACCATGACATATGTCATCACAATGCTCCCTGACACCTGTCTTCACAATACTCCATGACCTTATCATCACAATGCTCCATGCCCTTGTCATCACAATGCACCATGCCCACTCTCATCACAATAATCTATGAAACTAGTCAGACCAATGCTCCATGCCACTGTCATCACAATGCTCCATGCCCTTGTCATCACAATGCTCCATGCCCTTGTCATCACAATGCACCATGCCCACTCTCATCACAATAATCTATGAAACTAGTCAGACCAATGCTCCATGCCACGGTCATCACAATGCTCCATGCCCTTGTCATCACAATGCTCCATGACCCTTGTCATCACAATGCTCCACGCCCCTTTTCATCTCAATGCTCCATGAAACCTGTCATCACAATGCACCATGCCCATTATCATAATGCTTCAGGCTATTGTCATCACAATGAAATCAATATTCTGCATGACCTCTGTCATCATAATGCTCCAAACCCTTGTGATCACAATGTTGCATAACACGTATCATCACAACACCCCATGACGCTCATCATCACAATTATCCATGGTCTTCTCATCACAATGCTCCATCCCATCCTCATCACAATGGGCCATTACATATGTGATCACAATGCTCCCTGACACCTGTCTTCACAATACGGCATGACCTGGTCATCACAATGCTCCATGCCCTTGTCATCACAGTGTGCCATTCCAACGCTCATCGTAATACTCCATGAAAGTTATTAGACAAATGTTCCATGCCCTGGCCATCACAATGCTCCATGCCCTTCTTATCACAATGCTCCATGACCCCTGTCATCACAATGCTCCGTGACTCCAGTCATCACAATGCTTCATGACCTTTGTCATCACAATGGTCCATGCCCTCGTCATCAACAGTCTCTGTGACCTTTTTAACCTCAATGCTCCATGAACTTTTCATCACAATGCTCTTTGACCCTTGTCATCACAATGCTCTCTGCCTTTCTTAGCACAATGCTCCATGACCCTTGTCATCACAATGCTCCAAGACCCTTGTCAGCACAATGCTCCATGACACATGTCATCACAATGCACCATGCGCTTGTCATCACAGTGCTCCACAACATTGTCATCACAATGCTCCATAAAATTTGTCATCACAATGCTCCATGCACTTCTCATCAAAATGCTCTCTCACCACTGATATCACAATGCTACATCACTATTTGTCACATTACTCCCTCACCCCTGTCATCACAATGTTCCTTGACTCCTGTCATCACAATGCTACATGCACTTATCATCACAATGTTCGATGATCCCTGAAATCACAATGTTCCATAACACCTGTCATCAAAATGTTCCATGATGCTTTTCATCAAATTGCTCCATGACCCTGTCATCAGAATGCTCCCTGCCCTTCTCATCACAATGCACAACGCCATTGCCATCAAAATGCTCCATGACCATTGTCATCACAAAGATCCGTGACCCTTGGCATCACAATGCTCCATGTCATTGTCATCACCATGCTCCATGAACGCTCTCATCACATTGCTCCATGCCCTTGTCTTCACATAGCTCCAGGACACATGTCATCAGAATGCTCCATGGCCTTCTCATCACAATGCTCCATGCCCTTGCCATCACAATGCTCCATTACACCTGTCATAACAATGCTCCATGACCCCTGCCATCACGATGTTGCATGGCCTTGTCATCACAAGGCTCCATGACCCTTCTCATCACAATGCTCCAAGAACACTGAAATGACAATCCTCTATGCCCCTTTTCATCTCAAAGATCCATGAACCCTGTCATCACAATGCACCATGCCCATCATCATAATGCTTCATGCTATTGTCATAACAACGAAATCAAAATGTTCCATGACCTCTGTCATAACAATGCTCCAAAACCTTGTGATCACAATATTCCATAACACTTGTCATCACAATGCCCCAGGATGCTCGTCATCACAGTTATCCATGGTCTTCTCATCACAATGCTCCATGACCTTCGTCATCACAATGCTCAATACACTTGTCATCAACATGCTCCCTGACACTTGTTGTCTGTATGCTCCTTGAACCCTGTCATGACAAGGCTCCATGCCTTTTTCATCACAATGATCCATGCCCTTTTCATCACAGTGCTCCAAGTCCCATGTAATCACAATGGTCCATGCCATTGTCATCACAAAGCTCAATGACGCATGCCATCAGAATGCTCCTTGGTCTTCTCCTCACAATGCTCCATGCCCTTGTCTTCACAATGTTCCAAGACCCCTGTAATCACAGTGCTCCATTCCCCTTTTCATCAGTATGCACCATGAGACTTGTCATCACAAGACTCCATGGTTTTGTCATCACAATGCTCCAGGACATTGTCATCACAATGCTTCACGACCTTGTCAACAAAATTTTCAATGGCCCTTGTCATCATAATGCTCCAAACCCTAATCATCACAATGCTTCATTATATTTGTCATCACAATCCTCCATTACATTTGGTATCACAAAACTCCATGCCATTGTCATCGCCATGGACCATGACATATGTCATCACAATGCTCCCTGACACCTGTCTTCACAATACTCCATGACCTTATCATCACAATGCTCCATGCCCTTGTCATCACAATGCACCATGCCCACTCTCATCACAATAATCTATGAAACTTGTCAGACCAATGCTCCATGCAACTGTCATCACAATGCTCCATGCCCTTGTCATCACAATGCTCCATGACCCCTGTCATCACAATGCTCCGTGACTCCAGTCATCACAATGCTTCATAACGTTTGTCATCACAATGGTCCATGCCCGCGTAATCACAAGGCTCTGTGACCTTTGTAACCACAATGCTCCATGAACTTTTCATCACAATTCTCTGAGAAACTTGTCATCACAATGCTCCATGTCTTTGTCACAACAATGCTCCCTGACCATTGTCATCACAATGTGCCACGCGCATTTCATCACAACGTTCCAAACCTTGTCATTGCAATGCTCCATAAACCTTGTAATCACAATGGTCCATGCACTTCTCATCAAAATGCTCTCTCACCAGAGATATCAAAATGTTCCATCACTAGTCATCACAATACACCCTCATCCTTGTAATCACAATGTTCCATGACACTGTCATCACAATGCTACATCCCCTTATCATCACAATGTTCCATGACCCCTGCCATCACAATGTTCCATAAGCCCTGTCATCAAAATGCTCCATGACCCTTTCCATTCCAAAGCTCCAAGACCCCTGCCATCACAATGTTCTATAACACCTGCCATCAAAATGTTCCATTACACTTTTTATCAAATTGCTGCATGACACGGTCGTCAAAATGCTCCCGGCCCTTCTCATCAAAATGCTCGATGACTTGTCATCACAAAGCTCAAAGACCCTTGGCATCACAATGCTCCCTGTCATTGTCATCACAATGCTCCATGAACCCTCTCACCACATTGCTCCATGCCCTTGTCATCACACAGCTCCATGACACTTGTCATCACAATGCTCGATGCCCTTCTCATCACAATGCTCCATGCCCTTGTCATTACAGTCCTGTATGACCCATGTATCACAGTGTACCGAGCCCTTGTCATCACAATGCTCCATGCCCACTCTCATCACAATAATCCATGAAACATTTCAGACCAAAGTTCCATACCCTTCTCATCACAATGCTCCTTTAACCCTGTCATAACAATGCACCATGACACCTGCCATCACAATGATCCACGGCCTAGTCATCACAAGGTTCCATGATAATTCTCATCACAATTCTCAAGACCCCTGATATCACAATGCTCCATGCCCTTGTCATCACAATGCTCCAAGACTCTTGTCATCACAATGCTCCATGCCCCATTTCATCTCAATGCTCCATGAAGTCTGTCTTCACAATGCTCCAAGACCCTTGTAATCACAATGCTCCATCCCAATTTTCATCTCAATGCTCCATGAACCCTGTCATCACAATGCACCATGCCCATCATCATAATGCTTCAGGCTATTGTCATCACAATGAAATCAATATTCTGCATGACCTCTGTCATCATAATGCTCCAAACCCTTGTGATCACAATGTTGCATAACACGTATCATCACAACACCCCATGACGCTCATCATCACAATTATCCATGGTCTTCTCATCACAATGCTCCATGATCTTTGTCATCACAATGCTCAATACACTTGTCATCACAATGCTCCCTGACCCTTGTCGTCAGTATGCTCCTTGAACCCTGTCATGACAAGTTTCCATGCATTTTTCATCACAATGATCCATGACCATTTCATCACAATGCTCCAAGGTCCCTGTAATCACAATGCTCCATGCCCTTGTCATCACAAAACTCCATGACGCAAGTCATCAGAATGCTCCTTGGCCTTCTCATCACAGTGCTCTATGCCCTAGTCATAACAATGCTCCAAGACCCCTGTAATCACAATGCTCCATGCCCGTTTTCATCAGAATGCTCCAGGAGACTTGCCATCACAAGTCTCCATGGTCTTTTCATCACAATGTTCCAGTACGTTGACATCACCATGATCCATTCACTTGTCATCACAATGCTCCATGACCCCTGTCATCACAATAATCCATGAATATTTTCGGCCCAATGCTCCACGACCTTCTCATCACAATGCTCCATTGCCAATATCATCACAATGCTCCATGACCAATGTCATCACAAAACTCCATGACACCTGACAACACAATGATCCAGGACTCTTGTCATCACAATGCTCCATTCCCTTGTCGTCACAATTCTACGTGACACCTGTCATCACAACTCTCCATGAACATTTTCAGCCCAGTGCTCCAAGACCCTTGTCATCAAAATGGTCCATGTCCTTGTTATCCCAATGCTCCATGACCCCTGTATTCACAATGCTCCGTGACGCTTGTCATCACAGTGCTCCATGACACCTGTCATCACAATGCTCCATGCCTTTGTCAGCAAAATGCTACATGACCTTGTCATTACAATGCTCTATGCGCTTGTCATCACAATACTCCATTACCATTGTCATCACAATCCTCCATGAACCTTAGGATCACATTGATTCATGCCCTTGTCATCACAGTGCTCCATGCTCCTTGAAATCAAAATGATCCATGACCTCTGTCATCACAATGTTCCAATCCCTTGTGATCACAATATTCCAAAGCACTTGTCCTCACAACGCTCCATGATGCCTGTCATCACAATACTCCATGCCCTTTTCATCACAATGCTCCATGAACTTTGTCATCACAATTCTCAATAAACTTGTCCTCACAATGCTCCCTGACACTTGTCGTCATAATGCTCCTTGAAACCTGGCACGAAAAGGCTCCATGCCTTTTTCATCACAAAGCCCCATGCCGTTTTCATCCCAATGCTCCATGCCATTGTCATCAAAATACTCCACAAGCTTGTCATCAGAATGCTCCCTGACCCTTGTCATCACAATGCTCCAAGCCATTGTCATCACAATGCTCCATTACCTTTTTCATCAGAATCCCTCATGACACTTGGCATCACAATGCTCCCTGACACGTCTCTTCACAATACTGCATGACCTGGTCATCACAAAGTTCCATGCCCTTGTCATCACAATGCGCCATTGCAACTCTCATCACAATAATCCATGAAACTTATTAGACCAATGCTGCATGCCCATGTCATCACAATGCTCCATGCACTTGTTATCACAATGTTCCAAGACCCCTGTAATCAGAATGCTCCATGCCCCTTTTCATCAGTATGCTCCATGAGACTTGTCATCACAAGGCTCCATGGTTTTCTCATCACAATGCTCCAGGACCTTGTCATCACAATTCTCCATGCACTTGTCAGCACAGTGCTCCCTGACCCTTGTCATCACAATGCTCCAAGCCATTGTCATCACAATGCTCCATGACCTTCGTCATCACAATGCTCAATACACTTGTCATCAACATGCTCCCTGACACTTGTTGTCTGTATGCTCCTTGAACCCTGTCATGACAAGGCTCCATGCCTTTTTCATCACAATGATCCATGCCCTTTTCATCACAATGCTCCAAGTCCCATGTAATCACAATGGTCCATGCCATTGTCATCACAAAGCACAATGACGCATGCCATCAGAATGCTCCTTGGTCTTCTCCTCACAATGCTTCATGCCCTTGTCTTCACAATGTTCCAAGACCCCTGTAATCACAATACTCCATTCCCCTTTTCATCAGTATACTCCATGAGACTTGTCATCACAAGACTCCATGGTTTTGTCATCACAATGCTCCAGGACCTTGTCATCACAATGCTTCACGACCTTGTCATCAAAATTTTCAATGGCCCTTGTCATCATAATGTTTCAAGCCCTAATCATCACAATGCTCCATTATATTTGTCATCACAATCCTCCATTACATTTGGTATCACAAAGCTCCCTGCCATTGTCATCGCCATGGACCATGACATATGTCATCACAATACTCCCTGACACCTGTCTTCACAATACTCCATGACCTTATCATCACAATGCTCCATGCCCTTGTCATCACAATGCACCATGCCCACTCTCATCACAATAATCTATGAAACTTGTCAGACCAATGCTCCATGCCACTGTCATCACAATGCTCCATGCCCTTTTCATCACAATGCTCCATGACACCTGTCATCACAATGCTCCGTGACTCCAGTCATCACAATGCTTCATAACGTTTGTCATCACAATGGTCCATGCCCACGTAATCACAAGGCTCTGTGACCGTTGTAACCACAATGCTCCATGAACTTTTCATCACAATTCTCTGAGAAACTTGTCATCACAATGCTCCATGTCTTTGTCTGAACAATGCTCCATGACCATTGTCATCACAATGTGCCACGTGCATTTCATCACAACGTTCCAAACCTTGTCATTGCAATGCTCCATAAACCTTGTAATCACAATGGTCCATGCACTTCTCATCAAAATGCTCTCTCACCAGAGATATCACAATGTTCCATCACTAGTCATCACAATACACCCTCATCCTTGTAATCACAATGTTCCATGACACTGTCATCACAATGCTACATCCCCTTATCATCACAATGTTCCATGACCCCTGCCATCACAATGTTCCATAAGCCCTGTCATCAAAATGCTCCATGACCCTTTCCATTCCAAAGCTCCAAGACCCCTGCCATCACAATGTTCTATAACCCCTGCCATCAAAATGTTCCATTACACTTTTTATCAAATTGCTGCATGACCCGGTCATCAAAATGCTCCCTGCCCTTCTCATCAAAATG
The DNA here is from genome assembly GCF_025265405.1 of Mesoplodon densirostris. Lineage (NCBI taxonomy): Eukaryota > Metazoa > Chordata > Mammalia > Artiodactyla > Ziphiidae > Mesoplodon > Mesoplodon densirostris. Next base: position 4,652,712 of record NW_026778195.1, on the reverse strand, counting down.
CTCGATGACTTGTCATCACAAAGCTCCAATACACTTGGCATCACAATGCTCCCTGTCATTGTCATCACAATGCTCCATGAGCCCTCTCACCACATTGCTCCATGCCCTTGTCATCACACAGCTCCATGACACTTGTCATCACAATGCTCGATGCCCTTCTCATCACAATGCTCCATGCCCTTGTCATTACAGTCCTGCATGACCCATGTATCACAGTGTTCCGTGCCCTTCTCATCACAATGCTCCATGCCCACTCTCATCACAATAATCCATGAAACATTTCAGACCAAAGTTCCATACCCTTCTCATCACAATGCTCCATTAACCCTGTCATAACAATGCACCATGACACCTGCCATCACAATGATCCACGGCCTAGTCATCACAGGGTTCCATGATAATTCTCATCACAATGCTCAAGACCCCTGATATCATAATGCTCCATGCCCTTGTCATCACAAATCTCCATGACGCATGTCATCAGAATGTTCCATGGCCTTCTCATCACAATGCTCCATGCCCTTGTCATCACAATGCTCCAAGACCTTTGTCATCACAATGCTCCATGCCCAATTTCATCTCAATGCTCCATGAAGTCTGTTATCACAATGCTCCAAGACCCTTGTAATCACAATGCTCCATGCCACTTTTCATCTCAATGCTCCATGAACCCTGTCATCACAATGCACCATGCCCATCATCATAATGCTTCAGGCTATTGTCATCACAATGAAATCAATATTCTGCATGACCTCTGTCATCATAATGCTCCAAACCCTTGTGATCACAATGTTGCATAACACGTATCATCACAACACCCCATGACGATCATCATCACAATTTTCCATGGTCTTCTCATCACAGTGCTCCATGATCTTTGTCATCACAATGCTCAATACACTTGTCATCACAATGCTCCCTGAACCTTGTTGTCAGTATGCTCCTTGAACCCTGTCATGACAAGTTTCCATGCATTTTTCATCACAATGATCCATGACCATTTCATCAGAATGCTCCAAGGTCCCTGTAATCACAATGCTCGATGCCCTTGTCATCACAAATCTCCATGACCACTCTCATCACAACACTCCATGACACCTGACAACACAATAATCCGGGACCCTTGTCATCACAATGCTCCAAGACCCCTGTCATCACAATACTCCATGAACATTTTCAGCCCAATGCTCCATGACCTACTCATCACAATGCTCCATGCCCTTGTCATCACAATGCACCATATCCACTGTCATCACAATAATCTATGAAACTTGTCAGACCAGTGCTCAATGTCCCTGTCAACACAATGCTCCAAGACCCATGTAATCACAATGCTCCATGCCCTTGTCATCACAAAGCTCCATGACGCATGTCATCAGAATGTTCCATTGCCTTCTCACAATGCTCCATGCCCTTGTCATCACAGTGCTCCAAGACCCCCGTAATCACAATGCTCCATGCCCCTTTTCATCAGAATGCTCCATTAGACTAGTCATCACAAGTCTCCATGCTTAACTCATCACAGTGCTCCAAGACCTTGTCATCACCATGCTCCATTTCCTTGTCATCACAATGCTCCATGACCCCTGTCATCACAATACTCCATGAACATATTCAGCCCAGTGCTCCATGACATTCTCATCACAATGCTCCATGACAAATATCATCACAATGCTCCATGACCACAGTCATCACAACACCCCATGACACCTGACAACACAGTGATCTGAGACCCTTGTCATCGTAATGCTCCAAGACCCCTGTAATCACAGTGCTCCATGACCCCTGTCATCAAAATACTTCATGAACATTTTCAGCCCAATGCTCCATGACCCTTGTCATCAAAATGGTCCATGTCCTTGTTATCCCAATGCTCCATGACCCCTGTATTCACAATTCTCCGTGACGCTTGTCATCACAGTGCTCCATGACACCTGTCATCAAAATGCTCCATGCCTTTGTCAGCAAAATGCTACATGACCTTGTCATTACAATGCTCTATGCGCTTGTCATCACAATACTCCATTACCATTGTCATCACAATCCTCCATGAACCTTGGGATCACATTGATTCATGCCCTTGTCATCACAGTGCTCCATGCTCCTTGAAATCAAAATGATCCATGACCTCTGTCATCACAATGTTCCAATCCCTTGTGATCACAATGTTCCAAAGCACTTGTCCTCACAACGCTCCATGATGCCTGTCATCACAATACTCCATGCCCTTTTCATCACAATGCTCCATGAACTTTGTCATCACAATTCTCAATAAACTTGTCCTCACAATGCTCCCTGACACTTGTCGTCATAATGCTCCTTGAAACCTGGCACGAAAAGGCTCCATGCCTTTTTCATCTCAAAGCCCCATGCCGTTTTCATCCCAATGCTCCATGCCATTGTCATCAAAATACTCCACAAGCTTGTCATCAGAATGCTCCCTGACCCTTGTCATCACAATGCTCCAAGCCATTGTCATCACAATGCTCCATTACCTTTTTCATCAGAATCCCTCATGACACTTGGCATCACAATGCTCCATGCCATTGTCATCACAATGGGCCATTACATATGTCATCACAATGCTCCCTGACACCTCTCTTCACAATACTGCATGACCTGGTCATCACAAAGTTCCATGCCCTTTTCATCACAATGCACCATGCCCACTCTCATCACAATAATCTATGAAACTTGTCAGACCAATGCTCCATGCCACTGTCATCACAATGCTCCATGCACTTGTTATCACAATGTTCCAAGACCCCTGTAATCAGAATGCTCCATGCCCCTTTTCATCAGTATGCTCCATGAGACTTGTCATCACAAGGCTCCATGGTTTTCTCATCACAGTGCTCCAGGACCTTGTCATCACAATTCTTCACGACATTGTCATGAAAATTCTCAATGGCCCTTGTCATCATAATGCTCCAAGCCCTAGTCATCACAATGCTCCATTATATTTGTCATCACAATCCTCCATTACATTTGGCATCACAATGCTCCCTGCCATTGTCATCGCAATGGACCATGACATATGTCATCACAATGCTCCCTGACACCTGTCTTCACAATACTCCAGGCCCTTGTCATCACAATGATCCATGCCCTTGTCATCACAATGCACCATGTCCTCTGTCATCACAATAATCTCTGAAACTAGTCAGACCAAAGCTCCATGCCCCTGTCATCACAATGTTCCATGCCCTTTTCATCACAATGCTCCATGACCCCTGTCATCACAATGCTCCGTGACTCCAGTCATCACAATGCTTCATAACGTTTGTCATCACAACGGTCCATGTCTGCATCATCACAAGGCTCTGTGACTTTTTAAACAAAATGTCCTTGAACTTTTCATCACAATGCTCTGTGACCTTTGTCATCACTATACTCCATGTCTTTGTCAGAACAATGCTCCATAACCCTTGTCATCACAATGTGCCATGCGCTTTTCATCACAATGATCCAAAAACTTGTCATCGCTATGCTCCATAAACCTTGTAATGACAATGCTCCATGCACTTCTCATCCAAATGCTCTCTCACATGAGATATCACAATGTTCCATCACTAGTCATCACAATCCTCCCTCACCCCTGTTATCACAATATTCCATGACCCCTGTCATCACAATGCTACATCCCCTTATCAGCACAATGTTCCATGACCCCTGACATCACAATGTTCCATAACCCCTGTCATCAAAATGCTCTATGACCCTTTTCATCCCAAAGCTCCATGACCCCTGGCATCACAATGTTCTATAACCCCTGTCATCAAAAGGTTCCATTACACTTTTCATCAAATTGCTGCATGACCCTGTCATCAAAATGCTCCATGACCTTTGTCATCACAAAGCTCCTTGACCTTTGGCATCACAATGCTACATGTCATTGTCATCACAATGCTCCATGAACCCTCTCATCACAATAATCCATGAAACATTTCAGACCAAAGTTCCATACCCTTCTCATCACAATGCTCCATTAACCCTGTCATAAGAATGCACCATGACACCTGCCATCACAATGATCCACGGCCTAGTCATCACAAGGTTCCATGATAATTCTCATCACAATGCTCAAGACCCCTGATATCATAATGCTCCATGCCCTTGTCATCACAAAGCTCCATGACGCATGTCATCAGAATGTTCCATGGCCTTCTCATCACAATGCTCCATGCCCTTGTCATCACAATGCTCCAAGACCTTTGTCATCACAATGCTCCATGCCCCATTTAATCTCAATGCTCCAGGAAGTCTGTTATCACAATGCTCCAAGACCCTTGTAATCACAATGCTCCATGCCCCTTTTCATCTCAATGCTCCATGAACCCTGTCATCACAATGCACCATGCCCATCATCATAATGCTTCAGGCTATTGTCATCACAATGAAATCAATATTCTGCATGACCTCTGTCATCATAATGCTCCAAACCCTTGTGATCACAATGTTGCATAACACGTATCATCACAACACCCCATGACGCTCATCATCACAATTATCCATGGTCTTCTCATCACAATGCTCCATGATCTTTGTCATCACAATGCTCAATACACTTGTCTTCACAATGCTCCCTGAACCTTGTCGTCAGTATGCTCTTTGAACGCTGTCATGACAAGTTTCCATGCATTTTTCATCACAATGATCCATGACCATTTCATCACAATGCTCCAAGGTCCCTGTAATCACAATGCTCGATTCCCTTGTCATCACCAAACTCCATGACCACTCTCATCACAACACTCCATGACACCTGACAACACAATAATCCGGGACCCTTGTCATCACAATGCTCCAAGACCCCTGTCATCACAATACTCCATGAACATTTTCAGCCCAATGCTCCATGACCTTCTCATCACAATGCTCCATGCCCTTGTCATCACAATGCACCATATCCACTGTCATCACAATAATCTATGAAACTTGTCAGACCAGTGCTCAATGTCCCTGTCAACACAATGCTCCAAGACCCATGTAATCACAATGCTCCATGCCCTTGTCATCACAAAGCTCCATGACGCATGTCATCAGAATGTTCCATTGCCTTCTCCTCACAATGCTCCATGCCCTTGTCATCACAATGCTCCAAGACCCCCGTAATCATAATGCTCCATGCCCCTTTTCATCAGAATGCTCCATTAGACTAGTCATCACAAGTCTCCATGCTTAACTCATCACAGTGCTCCAAGACCTTTTCATCACCATGCTCCATTCCCTTGTCATCACAATGCTCCATGACCCCTGTCATCACAATACTCCATGAATATATTCAGCCCAGTGCTCCATGACATTCTCATCACAATGCTCCATGACAAATATCATCACAATGCTCCATGAACACAGTCATCACAACACCCCATGACACCTGACAACACAGTGATCTGAGACCCTTGTCATCGTAATGCTCCAAGACCCCTGTAATCACAATGCTCCATGACCCCTGTCATCAAAATACTTCATGAACATTTTCAGCCCAATGCTCCATGACCCTTGTCATCAAAATGGTCCATGTCCTTGTTATCCCAATGCTCCATGACCCCTGTATTCACAATGCTCCGTGACGCTTGTCATCACAGTGCTCCATGACACCTGTCATCACAATGCTCCATGCCTTTGTCAGCAAAATGCTACATGACCTTGTCATTACAATGCTCTATGCGCTTGTCATCACAATACTCTATTACCATTGTCATCACAATCCTCCATGAACCTTGGGATCACATTGATTCATGCCCTTGTCATCACAGTGCTCCATGCTCCTTGAAATCAAAATGATCCATGACCTCTGTCATCACAATGTTCCAATCCCTTGTGATCACAATGTTCCAAAGCACTTGTCCTCACAACGCTCCATGATGCCTGTCATCACAATACTCCATGCCCTTTTTATCACAATGCTCCATGAACTTTGTCATCACAATTCTCAATAAACTTGTCCTCACAATGCTCCCTGACACTTGTCGTCATAATGCTCCTTGAAGCCTGGCAAGAAAAGGCTCCATGCCTTTTTCATCACAAAGCCCCATGCCGTTTTCATCCCAATGCTCCATGCCATTGTCATCAAAATACTCCACAAGCTTGTCATCAGAATGCTCCCTGACCCTTGTCATCACAATACTCCATGCCCTTTTCATCACAATGCTCCATGAACTTTGTCATCACAATTCTCAATAAACTTGTCCTCACAATGCTCCCTGACACTTGTCGTCATAATGCTCCTTGAAGCCTGGCACGAAAAGGCTCCATGCCTTTTTCATCACAAAGCCCCATGCCGTTTTCATCCCAATGCTCCATGCCATTGTCATCAAAATACTCCACAAGCTTGTCATCAGAATGCTCCCTGACCCTTGTCATCACAATGCTCCAAGCCATTGTCATCACAATGCTCCATTACCTTTTTCATCAGAATCCCTCATGACACTTGGCATCACAATGCTCCATGCCATTGTCATCACAATGGGCCATTACATATGTCATCACAATGCTCCCTGACACCTCTCTTCACAATACTGCATGACCTGGTCATCACAATGTTCCATGTCCTTGTCATCACAATGCGCCATTGCAACTCTCATCACAATAATCCATGAAACTTATTAGACCAATGCTGCATGCCCATGTCATCACAATGCTCCATGCACTTGTTATCACAATGTTCCAAGACCCCTGTAATCAGAATGCTCCATGCCCCTTTTCATCAGTATGCTCCATGAGACTTGTCATCACAAGGCTCCATGGTTTTCTCATCACAATGCTCCAGGACCTTGTCATCACAATTCTTCACGACATTGTCATGAAAATTCTCAATGGCCCTTGTCATCATAATGCTCCAAGCCCTAGTCATCACAATGCTCCATTATATTTGTCATCACAATCCTCCATTACATTTGGCATCACAATGCTCCCTGCCATTGTCATCGCAATGGACCATGACATATGTCATCACAATGCTCCCTGACACCTGTCTTCACAATAATCCATGCCCTTGTCATCACAATGATCCATGCCCTTGTCATCACAATGCACCATGTCCTCTGTCATCACAATAATCTCTGAAACTAGTCAGACCAAAGCTCCATGCCCCTGTCATCACAATGTTCCATGCCCTTTTCATCACAATGCTCCATGACCCCTGTCATCACAATGCTCCGTGACTCCAGTCATCACAATGCTTCATAACATTTGTCATCACAACGGTCCATGTCCGCATCATCACAAGGCTCTGTGACTTTTTAAACAAAATGTCCTTGAACTTTTCATCACAATGCTCTGTGACCTTTGTCATCAGTATACTCCATGTCTTTGTCAGAACAATGCTCCATAACCCTTGTCATCACAATGTGCCATGCGCTTTTCATCACAATGATCCAAAAACTTGTCATCGCTATGCTCCATAAACCTTGTAATCACAATGCTCCATGCACTTCTCATCCAAATGCTCTCTCACATGAGATATCACAATGTTCCATCACTAGTCATCACAATCCTCCCTCACCCCTGTTATCACAATATTCCATGACCCCTGTCATCACAATGCTACATCCCCTTATCAGCACAATGTTCCATGACCCCTGACATCACAATGTTCCATAACCCCTGTCATCAAAATGCTCTATGACCCTTTTCATCCCAAAGCTCCATGACCCCTGGCATCACAATGTTCTATAACCCCTGTCATCAAAAGGTTCCATTACACTTTTCATCAAATTGCTGCATGACCCTGTCATCAAAATGCTCCATGACCGTTGTCATCACAAAGCTCCATGACCTTTGGCATCACAATGCTACATGTCATTGTCATCACAATGATCCATGAACCCTCTCATCACATTGCTTCATGCCCTTGTCATCACAAAGCTCCATGGCACTTGTCATCACATTGCTCGATGCCCTTCTCATCACAATAATCCATGCCCTTGTCATTACAATCCTCCATGACCCATGTATCACAGTGTACCGTGCCCTTGTCATCACAATGTGCCATGTCCACTCTCATCACAATAATCCATGAAACATTTCAGACCAAAGCTCAATGCCCTTCTCATCACAATGCTCCATTACTTCTGTCATAACAAGCTCCATGACCCCTGCCATCACAGTGTTCCCGGGCCTTGTCATCACAAGGCTCCATGACCCTTGTCATCACAATGCTCCAAGACACATGTAATCACAATGCTCCATGCCCTAATCAAAAAAGCTCCATGACGCATGTCATCAGAATGTTCCATGGCCTTCTCCTCACAATGCTCCAAGCCCTTGTCAGCACAATGCTCCAAGACCCCCGTAATCACAATGCTCCATGCCCCTTTTCATCAGAATGCTCCATTAGACTTGTCATCACAAGTCTCCATGGTCATCTCATCACAATGCTCCATTCCCTTGTCATCACAATGCTCCATGACCCCTGTCATCACAATACTCCATGAATATTTTCAGCACAATGCTCTATGACTTTCTCATCACAATGCTCCTTGACCAATATTATCACAATGCTCCATGACCACTGTCATCACAAAACTCCATGACACCTGACAACACAATGATCCGGGACTCTTGTCATCACAATGCTCCAAGACCCCTGCAATCACAGTGCTCCATGTCCCCTGTCATCACAATACTCCATGTACATTTTCAGCCCAATGCTCCATGACACTTGTCATCACAATGATCCATGCCCTTGTCATCCCAATGTTCCATGACCCCTGTATTCACAATGCTCCGTGACGCTTTTCATCACAGTGCTCCATGTCACATGTCATCACAATGCTCCATGCCTTTGTCAGCAATATGCTACATGACCTTGTCAGTACAATGCTCTATGTGCTTATCATCACAATACTCCATTACCATTGTCATCACAATCCTCCATGTACCTTAGGATCACATTGCTTCATGCGCATGTCATCAAAATGCTCCATGCTCCTTGAAATCAAAATGATCCATGACCTCTGTCATCACAATGCTGCAAACCTTTGTGATCACAATGTTCCATAACACTTGTCATCACAACGCTCCATGATGCCTGCCATCACAATACTCCATGCCCTTTTCATCACAATGCTCCATGACCTTTGTCATCACAATTCTCAATATGCTTGTCATCACAATGCTCCCTGACACTTGTCGTCAGAATGCTCCTTGAACCCTGTCACGAAAAGGCTCCATGCCTTTTTCATCACAAAGCCCCATGCTGTTTTCATCCCAATGCTCCATGCCATTGTCATCAAAATACTCCAAAAACTTGTCATCAGAATGCTCCATGACCCTTGTCATCACAATTCTCCATGCACTTGTCAGCACAATGCTCCCAGACCCTTCTCATAACAATGCTCCAAGCCATTGTCACCACAATGCTCCATTCCCTTTGTCATCAGAATCCTCCATGACACTTGGCATCACAATGAGCCATGCCATTGTCATCACAATGGGCCATTACATATGTCATCACAATGCTCCCTGACACTTCTCTTCACAATACTGCATGACCTGGTCATCACAATGCTCCATGCCCCTTTTCATCAGTATGCTCCATGAGACGTGTCATCACAAGGCTCCATGGATTTCTCATCACAATGCTCCTGGTCCTTGTCATCTCAACGCTTCAGGACCTTGTCATGAAAATTCTCAATAGCCCTTGTCATCATAATGCTCCAAGCCCTAGTCATCACAATGCTCCTTTATATTTGTCAACACAATCCTCAAATACATTTGGCATCACAATGCTCCATGCCATTGTCATCGCAATGGACCATGACATATGTCATCACAATGCTCCCTGTCACCTGTCTTCACAATACTCAATGCCCTTGTCATCACAATGCTCCATGCCCTTGTCATCACAATGCACCATGTCCACTGTCATCACAATAATCTATGAAACTTCTCAGTCCAGTGCTCCATGACCCCTGTCATCACAATGCTCCATGCCTTTGTCAGCAAAATGCTACATGACCTTGTCATTACAATGCTCTATGCGCTTGTCATCACAATACTCCATTACCATTGTCATCACAATCCTCCATGAACCTTGGGATCACATTGATTCATGCCCTTGTCATCACAGTGCTCCATGCTCCTTGAAATCAAAATGATCCATGACCTCTGTCATCACAATGTTCCAATCCCTTGTGATCACAATGTTCCAAAGCACTTGTCCTCACAACGCTCCATGATGCCTGTCATCACAATACTCCATGCCCTTTTCATCACAATGCTCCATGAACTTTGTCATCACAATTCTCAATAAACTTGTCCTCACAATGCTCCCTGACACTTGTCGTCATAATGCTCCTTGAAACCTGGCACGAAAAGGCTCCATGCCTTTTTCATCACAAAGCCCCATGCCGTTTTCATCCCAATGCTCCATGCCATTGTCATCAAAATACACCACAAGCTTGTCATCAGAATGCTCCCTGACCCTTGTCATCACAATGCTCCAAGCCATTGTCATCACAATGCTCCATTACCTTTTTCATCAGAATCCCTCATGACACTTGGCATCACAATGCCCCATGCCATTGTCATCACAATGGGCCATTACCTATGTCATCACAATGCTCCCTGATACCTCTCTTCACAATACTGCATGACCTGGTCATCACAAATTTCCATGCCCTTGTCATCACAATGCGCCATTGCAACTCTCATCACAATAATCCATGAAACTTATTAGACCAATGCTGCATGCCCATGTCATCACAATGCTCCATGCACTTGTTATCACAATGTTCCAAGACCCCTGTAATCAGAATGCTCCATGCCCTTTTTCATCAGTATGCTCCATGAGACTTGTCATCACAAGGCTCCATGGTTTTCTCATCACAGTGCTCCAGGACCTTGTCATCACAATTCTTCACGACATTGTCATGAAAATTCTCAATGGCCCTTGTCATCATAATGCTCCAAGCCCTAGTCATCACAATGCTCCATTATATTTGTCATCACAATCCTCCATTACATTTGACATCACAATGCTCCCTGCCATTGTCATCACAATGGACCATGACATATGTCATCACAATGCTCCCTGACACCTGTCTTCACAATACTCCATGCCCTTGTCATCACAATGATCCATGCCCTTGTCATCACAATGCACCATGTCCTCTGTCATCACAGTAATCTCTGAAACTAGTCAGACCAAAGCTCCATGCCCCTGTCATCACAATGTTCCATGCCCTTTTCATCACAATGCTCCATGACCCCTGTCATCACAATGCTCCGTGACTCCAATCATCACAATGCTTCATAACGTTTGTCATCACAACGGTCCATGTCCGCATCATCACAAGGCTCTGTGACTTTTTAAACAAAATGCTCCTTGAACTTTTCATCACAATGCTCTGTGACCTTTGTCATCACTATACTCCATGTCTTTGTCAGAACAATGCTCCATAACCCTTGTCATCACAATGTGCCATGCGCTTTTCATCACAATGATCCAAAAACTTGTCATCGCTATGCTCCATAAACCTTGTAATCACAATGCTCCATGCACTTCTCATCCAAATGCTCCCTCACATGAGATATCACAATGTTCCATCACTAGTCATCACAATCCTCCCTCACCCCTGTTATGACAATATTCCATGAACCCTGTCATCACAATGCTACATCCCCTTATCAGCACAATGTTCCATGACCCCTGACATCACAATGTTCCATTACACTTTTTATCAAATTGCTGCATGACCCAGTCATCAAAATGCTCCCTGCCCTTCTCATCAAAATGCTCCATGACTTGTCATCACAAAGCTCCAAGACCCTTGGCATCACAATGCTCCATGTCATTGTCATCACAATGCTCCATGAACCCTCTCATCACATTGCTCCATGCCCTTGTCATCACAAAGCTCCATGACACTTGTCATCACAATGCTCAATGCCCTTCTCATCACAATGCTCCATGCCCTTGTCATTACATTCCTGCATGACCCTTGTATCACAGTGTTCCCTTTCCTTGTCAACACAATGCCCCTTGACGATCGTCATCACAATTATCCATGGTCTTCTCATCACAATGCTCCCTGACCTTCATCATCACAATGCTCAATACACTTGTCATCAACATGCTCCCTGACACTTGTTGTCTGTATGCTCCTTGAACCCTGTCATGACCAGGCTCCATGCCTTTTTCATCACAATGATCCATGCCCTTTTCATCACAATGCTCCAAGTCCCATGTAATCACAATGGTCCATGCCATTGTCATCAAAGAGCTCAATGACGCATGTCATCAGAATGCTCCTTGGTCTTCTCCTCAGAATGCTCCATGCCCTTGTCTTCACAATGTTCCAAGACCCTTGTAATCACAATGCTCCATTCCCCTTTTAATCAGTATGCTCCTTGAGACTTGTCATCACAAGGCTCCATGGTTTTGTCATCACAATGCTCCAGGACCTTGTCATCACAATGCTTCACGACTTTGTCCTGAAAATTTTCAATGACCCTTGTCATCATAATGCTCCAAGCCCTAATCATCCCAATGCTCCATTATATTTGTCATCACAATCCACCATTACATTTGGTATCACAAAGCTCCATGCCATTGTCATCGCCATGGACCATGACATATGTCTCACAATGCTCCCTGACACCTGTCTTCACAATACTCCATGCCCTTGTCATCACAATGCACCATGCCCACTCTCATCACAAAAATCTATGAATCTTGTCAGACCAATGCTCCATGCCCCTGTCATCACAATGCTCCATGACTCCAGTCATCACAATGCTTCGTAATGTTTGTCATCACAATGGTCCATGCCCGCGTCATCACAAGGCTCCGTGACTTTGTAACCACAATGCTCCATGAACTTTTCATCACAATTCTCTGAGAAACTTGTCATCACAATGCTCCATGTATTTGTCAGAACAATGCTCCATGACCATTGTCATCACAATGTGCCACCCGCATGTCATCACAACGTTCCAAACCTTGGCATTGCAATGCTCCATAAAAATTGTAATCACAATGCTCCATTCACTTCTCATCAAAATGCTCTTTCACCAATGAAATCACAATATTCCATCACTAGTCATCACAATACACCCTCACCCTTGTAATCACAATGTTCCATGACCCTGTCATCACAATGCTACATCCCCTTATCATAACAATGTTCCATGAACCCTGCCATCACAATGTTCCATAAGACCTGTCATCAAAATGCTCCATGACCCTTTCCATCCCAAAGCTCCAAGACCCCTGACATCACAATGTTCTATAACCCCTGCCATCAAAATGTTCCATTACACTTTTTATCAAATTGCTGCATGACCCAGTCATCAAAATGCTCCCTGCCCTTCTCATCAAAATGCTCCATGACTTGTCATCACAAAGCTCCAAGACCCTTGGCATCACAATGCTCCATGTCATTGTCATCACAATGCTCCATGAACCCTCTCATCACATTGCTCCATGCCCTTGTCATCACAAAGCTCCATGACACTTGTCATCACAATGCTCAATGCCCTTCTCATCACAATGCTCCATGCCCTTGTCATTACATTCCTGCATGACCCTTGTATCACAGTGTTCCCTTTCCTTGTCATCACAATGCTCCATTCCCACTCTCATCACAATAATCCATGAAATATTTCAGGCCAAAATTCCATACCCTTCTCATCACAATGCTCAATTACCCCTGTCATAACAATGCACCATGACACCTGCCTTCACAATGTTCCACGGCCTAGGCATCACAAGGTTCCATGATATTTCTCATCACAATGCTCAAGACCCCTGAAATCACAATGCTCCTTGCCCTTGTCATCACAAAGTTCCATGACGCATGTCATCAGAATGTTCCATGTCCTTCCCATCACAATGCTCCATGCCCTTGTCATCACAATGCTCCAAGACCCTTGTAATCACAGTGCTCCATGCACCATTTCATCTCAATGCTCCATGCCTTTGTCAGCAAAATGCTACATGACCTTGTCATTACAATGCTCTATGCGCTTGTCATCACAATAATCCATTTCCATTGTCATCACAATCCTCCATGAAATTTGGGATCACATTGCTTCATTCCCTTGTCATCACAATGCTCCATGCTCCTTGATATCAAAATGATCCATGACCTCTGTCATCACAATGCTCAAAACCCTTGTGATCACAATGTTCCATAACATTTGTCCTCACAACGCTCCATGATGCCTATCATCACAATACTCCATGCCCTTTTCATCACAATGCTCCATGACTTTTCTCACCACAATTCTCAATACACTTGTCATCACAATGCTCCCTGACACTTGTCATCAGAATGCTCCTTGAAACCTGGCACGAAAAGGCTCCATGCCTTTTTCATCTCAAAGCCCCATGCCGTTTTCATCCCAATGCTCCATGCCATTGTCATCAAAATACTCCACAAGCTTGTCATCAGAATGCTCCCTGACCCTTGTCATCACAATGCTCCAAGCCATTGTCATCACAATGCTCCATTACCTTTTTCATCAGAATCCCTCATGACACTTGGCATCACAATGCTCCATGCCATCGTCATCACAATGGGCCATTACATATGTGATCACAATGCTCCCTGACACCTGTCTTCACAATACGGCATGACCTGGTCATCACAATGCTCCATGCCCTTTTCATCACAATGCGCCATGCCCACTCTCATCACAATAATCTATGAAACTTGTCAGACCAATGCTCCATGCCACTGTCATCACAATGCTCCATGCACTTGTTATCACAATGTTCCAAGACCCCTGTCATCAGAATGCTCCATGCCCCTTTTCATCAGTATGCTCCATGAGACTTGTCATCACAAGGCTCCATGGTTTTCTCATCACAGTGCTCCAGGACCTTGTCATCACAATTCTTCACGACATTGTCATGAAAATTCTCAATGGCCCTTGTCATCATAATGCTCCAAGCCCTAGTCATCACAATGCTCCATTATATTTGTCATCACAATCCTCCATTACATTTGGCATCACAATGCTCCCTGCCATTGTCATCGCAATGGACCATGACATATGTCATCACAATGCTCCCTGACACCTGTCTTCACAATACTCCAGGCCCTTGTCATCACAATGATCCATGCCCTTGTCATCACAATGCACCATGTCCTCTGTCATCACAATAATCTCTGAAACTAGTCAGACCAAAGCTCCATGCCCCTGTCATCACAATGTTCCATGCCCTTTTCATCACAATGCTCCATGACCCCTGTCATCACAATGCTCCGTGACTCCAGTCATCACAATGCTTCATAACGTTTGTCATCACAACGGTCCATGTCTGCATCATCACAAGGCTCTGTGACTTTTTAAACAAAATGTCCTTGAACTTTTCATCACAATGCTCTGTGACCTTTGTCATCACTATACTCCATGTCTTTGTCAGAACAATGCTCCATAACCCTTGTCATCACAATGTGCCATGCGCTTTTCATCACAATGATCCAAAAACTTGTCATCGCTATGCTCCATAAACCTTGTAATGACAATGCTCCATGCACTTCTCATCCAAATGCTCTCTCACATGAGATATCACAATGTTCCATCACTAGTCATCACAATCCTCCCTCACCCCTGTTATCACAATATTCCATGACCCCTGTCATCACAATGCTACATCCCCTTATCAGCACAATGTTCCATGACCCCTGACATCACAATGTTCCATAACCCCTGTCATCAAAATGCTCTATGACCCTTTTCATCCCAAAGCTCCATGACCCCTGGCATCACAATGTTCTATAACCCCTGTCATCAAAAGGTTCCATTACACTTTTCATCAAATTGCTGCATGACCCTGTCATCAAAATGCTCCATGACCTTTGTCATCACAAAGCTCCTTGACCTTTGGCATCACAATGCTACATGTCATTGTCATCACAATGCTCCATGAACCCTCTCATCACAATAATCCATGAAACATTTCAGACCAAAGTTCCATACCCTTCTCATCACAATGCTCCATTAACCCTGTCATAAGAATGCACCATGACACCTGCCATCACAATGATCCACGGCCTAGTCATCACAAGGTTCCATGATAATTCTCATCACAATGCTCAAGACCCCTGATATCATAATGCTCCATGCCCTTGTCATCACAAAGCTCCATGACGCATGTCATCAGAATGTTCCATGGCCTTCTCATCACAATGCTCCATGCCCTTGTCATCACAATGCTCCAAGACCTTTGTCATCACAATGCTCCATGCCCCATTTAATCTCAATGCTCCAGGAAGTCTGTTATCACAATGCTCCAAGACCCTTGTAATCACAATGCTCCATGCCCCTTTTCATCTCAATGCTCCATGAACCCTGTCATCACAATGCACCATGCCCATCATCATAATGCTTCAGGCTATTGTCATCACAATGAAATCAATATTCTGCATGACCTCTGTCATCATAATGCTCCAAACCCTTGTGATCACAATGTTGCATAACACGTATCATCACAACACCCCATGACGCTCATCATCACAATTATCCATGGTCTTCTCATCACAATGCTCCATGATCTTTGTCATCACAATGCTCAATACACTTGTCTTCACAATGCTCCCTGAACCTTGTCGTCAGTATGCTCTTTGAACGCTGTCATGACAAGTTTCCATGCATTTTTCATCACAATGATCCATGACCATTTCATCACAATGCTCCAAGGTCCCTGTAATCACAATGCTCGATTCCCTTGTCATCACCAAACTCCATGACCACTCTCATCACAACACTCCATGACACCTGACAACACAATAATCCGGGACCCTTGTCATCACAATGCTCCAAGACCCCTGTCATCACAATACTCCATGAACATTTTCAGCCCAATGCTCCATGACCTTCTCATCACAATGCTCCATGCCCTTGTCATCACAATGCACCATATCCACTGTCATCACAATAATCTATGAAACTTGTCAGACCAGTGCTCAATGTCCCTGTCAACACAATGCTCCAAGACCCATGTAATCACAATGCTCCATGCCCTTGTCATCACAAAGCTCCATGACGCATGTCATCAGAATGTTCCATTGCCTTCTCCTCACAATGCTCCATGCCCTTGTCATCACAATGCTCCAAGACCCCCGTAATCATAATGCTCCATGCCCCTTTTCATCAGAATGCTCCATTAGACTAGTCATCACAAGTCTCCATGCTTAACTCATCACAGTGCTCCAAGACCTTTTCATCACCATGCTCCATTCCCTTGTCATCACAATGCTCCATGACCCCTGTCATCACAATACTCCATGAATATATTCAGCCCAGTGCTCCATGACATTCTCATCACAATGCTCCATGACAAATATCATCACAATGCTCCATGAACACAGTCATCACAACACCCCATGACACCTGACAACACAGTGATCTGAGACCCTTGTCATCGTAATGCTCCAAGACCCCTGTAATCACAATGCTCCATGACCCCTGTCATCAAAATACTTCATGAACATTTTCAGCCCAATGCTCCATGACCCTTGTCATCAAAATGGTCCATGTCCTTGTTATCCCAATGCTCCATGACCCCTGTATTCACAATGCTCCGTGACGCTTGTCATCACAGTGCTCCATGACACCTGTCATCACAATGCTCCATGCCTTTGTCAGCAAAATGCTACATGACCTTGTCATTACAATGCTCTATGCGCTTGTCATCACAATACTCTATTACCATTGTCATCACAATCCTCCATGAACCTTGGGATCACATTGATTCATGCCCTTGTCATCACAGTGCTCCATGCTCCTTGAAATCAAAATGATCCATGACCTCTGTCATCACAATGTTCCAATCCCTTGTGATCACAATGTTCCAAAGCACTTGTCCTCACAACGCTCCATGATGCCTGTCATCACAATACTCCATGCCCTTTTTATCACAATGCTCCATGAACTTTGTCATCACAATTCTCAATAAACTTGTCCTCACAATGCTCCCTGACACTTGTCGTCATAATGCTCCTTGAAGCCTGGCAAGAAAAGGCTCCATGCCTTTTTCATCACAAAGCCCCATGCCGTTTTCATCCCAATGCTCCATGCCATTGTCATCAAAATACTCCACAAGCTTGTCATCAGAATGCTCCCTGACCCTTGTCATCACAATACTCCATGCCCTTTTCATCACAATGCTCCATGAACTTTGTCATCACAATTCTCAATAAACTTGTCCTCACAATGCTCCCTGACACTTGTCGTCATAATGCTCCTTGAAGCCTGGCACGAAAAGGCTCCATGCCTTTTTCATCACAAAGCCCCATGCCGTTTTCATCCCAATGCTCCATGCCATTGTCATCAAAATACTCCACAAGCTTGTCATCAGAATGCTCCCTGACCCTTGTCATCACAATGCTCCAAGCCATTGTCATCACAATGCTCCATTACCTTTTTCATCAGAATCCCTCATGACACTTGGCATCACAATGCTCCATGCCATTGTCATCACAATGGGCCATTACATATGTCATCACAATGCTCCCTGACACCTCTCTTCACAATACTGCATGACCTGGTCATCACAATGTTCCATGTCCTTGTCATCACAATGCGCCATTGCAACTCTCATCACAATAATCCATGAAACTTATTAGACCAATGCTGCATGCCCATGTCATCACAATGCTCCATGCACTTGTTATCACAATGTTCCAAGACCCCTGTAATCAGAATGCTCCATGCCCCTTTTCATCAGTATGCTCCATGAGACTTGTCATCACAAGGCTCCATGGTTTTCTCATCACAATGCTCCAGGACCTTGTCATCACAATTCTTCACGACATTGTCATGAAAATTCTCAATGGCCCTTGTCATCATAATGCTCCAAGCCCTAGTCATCACAATGCTCCATTATATTTGTCATCACAATCCTCCATTACATTTGGCATCACAATGCTCCCTGCCATTGTCATCGCAATGGACCATGACATATGTCATCACAATGCTCCCTGACACCTGTCTTCACAATAATCCATGCCCTTGTCATCACAATGATCCATGCCCTTGTCATCACAATGCACCATGTCCTCTGTCATCACAATAATCTCTGAAACTAGTCAGACCAAAGCTCCATGCCCCTGTCATCACAATGTTCCATGCCCTTTTCATCACAATGCTCCATGACCCCTGTCATCACAATGCTCCGTGACTCCAGTCATCACAATGCTTCATAACATTTGTCATCACAACGGTCCATGTCCGCATCATCACAAGGCTCTGTGACTTTTTAAACAAAATGTCCTTGAACTTTTCATCACAATGCTCTGTGACCTTTGTCATCAGTATACTCCATGTCTTTGTCAGAACAATGCTCCATAACCCTTGTCATCACAATGTGCCATGCGCTTTTCATCACAATGATCCAAAAACTTGTCATCGCTATGCTCCATAAACCTTGTAATCACAATGCTCCATGCACTTCTCATCCAAATGCTCTCTCACATGAGATATCACAATGTTCCATCACTAGTCATCACAATCCTCCCTCACCCCTGTTATCACAATATTCCATGACCCCTGTCATCACAATGCTACATCCCCTTATCAGCACAATGTTCCATGACCCCTGACATCACAATGTTCCATAACCCCTGTCATCAAAATGCTCTATGACCCTTTTCATCCCAAAGCTCCATGACCCCTGGCATCACAATGTTCTATAACCCCTGTCATCAAAAGGTTCCATTACACTTTTCATCAAATTGCTGCATGACCCTGTCATCAAAATGCTCCATGACCGTTGTCATCACAAAGCTCCATGACCTTTGGCATCACAATGCTACATGTCATTGTCATCACAATGATCCATGAACCCTCTCATCACATTGCTTCATGCCCTTGTCATCACAAAGCTCCATGGCACTTGTCATCACATTGCTCGATGCCCTTCTCATCACAATAATCCATGCCCTTGTCATTACAATCCTCCATGACCCATGTATCACAGTGTACCGTGCCCTTGTCATCACAATGTGCCATGTCCACTCTCATCACAATAATCCATGAAACATTTCAGACCAAAGCTCAATGCCCTTCTCATCACAATGCTCCATTACTTCTGTCATAACAAGCTCCATGACCCCTGCCATCACAGTGTTCCCGGGCCTTGTCATCACAAGGCTCCATGACCCTTGTCATCACAATGCTCCAAGACACATGTAATCACAATGCTCCATGCCCTAATCAAAAAAGCTCCATGACGCATGTCATCAGAATGTTCCATGGCCTTCTCCTCACAATGCTCCAAGCCCTTGTCAGCACAATGCTCCAAGACCCCCGTAATCACAATGCTCCATGCCCCTTTTCATCAGAATGCTCCATTAGACTTGTCATCACAAGTCTCCATGGTCATCTCATCACAATGCTCCATTCCCTTGTCATCACAATGCTCCATGACCCCTGTCATCACAATACTCCATGAATATTTTCAGCACAATGCTCTATGACTTTCTCATCACAATGCTCCTTGACCAATATTATCACAATGCTCCATGACCACTGTCATCACAAAACTCCATGACACCTGACAACACAATGATCCGGGACTCTTGTCATCACAATGCTCCAAGACCCCTGCAATCACAGTGCTCCATGTCCCCTGTCATCACAATACTCCATGTACATTTTCAGCCCAATGCTCCATGACACTTGTCATCACAATGATCCATGCCCTTGTCATCCCAATGTTCCATGACCCCTGTATTCACAATGCTCCGTGACGCTTTTCATCACAGTGCTCCATGTCACATGTCATCACAATGCTCCATGCCTTTGTCAGCAATATGCTACATGACCTTGTCAGTACAATGCTCTATGTGCTTATCATCACAATACTCCATTACCATTGTCATCACAATCCTCCATGTACCTTAGGATCACATTGCTTCATGCGCATGTCATCAAAATGCTCCATGCTCCTTGAAATCAAAATGATCCATGACCTCTGTCATCACAATGCTGCAAACCTTTGTGATCACAATGTTCCATAACACTTGTCATCACAACGCTCCATGATGCCTGCCATCACAATACTCCATGCCCTTTTCATCACAATGCTCCATGACCTTTGTCATCACAATTCTCAATATGCTTGTCATCACAATGCTCCCTGACACTTGTCGTCAGAATGCTCCTTGAACCCTGTCACGAAAAGGCTCCATGCCTTTTTCATCACAAAGCCCCATGCTGTTTTCATCCCAATGCTCCATGCCATTGTCATCAAAATACTCCAAAAACTTGTCATCAGAATGCTCCATGACCCTTGTCATCACAATTCTCCATGCACTTGTCAGCACAATGCTCCCAGACCCTTCTCATAACAATGCTCCAAGCCATTGTCACCACAATGCTCCATTCCCTTTGTCATCAGAATCCTCCATGACACTTGGCATCACAATGAGCCATGCCATTGTCATCACAATGGGCCATTACATATGTCATCACAATGCTCCCTGACACTTCTCTTCACAATACTGCATGACCTGGTCATCACAATGCTCCATGCCCCTTTTCATCAGTATGCTCCATGAGACGTGTCATCACAAGGCTCCATGGATTTCTCATCACAATGCTCCTGGTCCTTGTCATCTCAACGCTTCAGGACCTTGTCATGAAAATTCTCAATAGCCCTTGTCATCATAATGCTCCAAGCCCTAGTCATCACAATGCTCCTTTATATTTGTCAACACAATCCTCAAATACATTTGGCATCACAATGCTCCATGCCATTGTCATCGCAATGGACCATGACATATGTCATCACAATGCTCCCTGTCACCTGTCTTCACAATACTCAATGCCCTTGTCATCACAATGCTCCATGCCCTTGTCATCACAATGCACCATGTCCACTGTCATCACAATAATCTATGAAACTTCTCAGTCCAGTGCTCCATGACCCCTGTCATCACAATGCTCCATGCCTTTGTCAGCAAAATGCTACATGACCTTGTCATTACAATGCTCTATGCGCTTGTCATCACAATACTCCATTACCATTGTCATCACAATCCTCCATGAACCTTGGGATCACATTGATTCATGCCCTTGTCATCACAGTGCTCCATGCTCCTTGAAATCAAAATGATCCATGACCTCTGTCATCACAATGTTCCAATCCCTTGTGATCACAATGTTCCAAAGCACTTGTCCTCACAACGCTCCATGATGCCTGTCATCACAATACTCCATGCCCTTTTCATCACAATGCTCCATGAACTTTGTCATCACAATTCTCAATAAACTTGTCCTCACAATGCTCCCTGACACTTGTCGTCATAATGCTCCTTGAAACCTGGCACGAAAAGGCTCCATGCCTTTTTCATCACAAAGCCCCATGCCGTTTTCATCCCAATGCTCCATGCCATTGTCATCAAAATACACCACAAGCTTGTCATCAGAATGCTCCCTGACCCTTGTCATCACAATGCTCCAAGCCATTGTCATCACAATGCTCCATTACCTTTTTCATCAGAATCCCTCATGACACTTGGCATCACAATGCCCCATGCCATTGTCATCACAATGGGCCATTACCTATGTCATCACAATGCTCCCTGATACCTCTCTTCACAATACTGCATGACCTGGTCATCACAAATTTCCATGCCCTTGTCATCACAATGCGCCATTGCAACTCTCATCACAATAATCCATGAAACTTATTAGACCAATGCTGCATGCCCATGTCATCACAATGCTCCATGCACTTGTTATCACAATGTTCCAAGACCCCTGTAATCAGAATGCTCCATGCCCTTTTTCATCAGTATGCTCCATGAGACTTGTCATCACAAGGCTCCATGGTTTTCTCATCACAGTGCTCCAGGACCTTGTCATCACAATTCTTCACGACATTGTCATGAAAATTCTCAATGGCCCTTGTCATCATAATGCTCCAAGCCCTAGTCATCACAATGCTCCATTATATTTGTCATCACAATCCTCCATTACATTTGACATCACAATGCTCCCTGCCATTGTCATCACAATGGACCATGACATATGTCATCACAATGCTCCCTGACACCTGTCTTCACAATACTCCATGCCCTTGTCATCACAATGATCCATGCCCTTGTCATCACAATGCACCATGTCCTCTGTCATCACAGTAATCTCTGAAACTAGTCAGACCAAAGCTCCATGCCCCTGTCATCACAATGTTCCATGCCCTTTTCATCACAATGCTCCATGACCCCTGTCATCACAATGCTCCGTGACTCCAATCATCACAATGCTTCATAACGTTTGTCATCACAACGGTCCATGTCCGCATCATCACAAGGCTCTGTGACTTTTTAAACAAAATGCTCCTTGAACTTTTCATCACAATGCTCTGTGACCTTTGTCATCACTATACTCCATGTCTTTGTCAGAACAATGCTCCATAACCCTTGTCATCACAATGTGCCATGCGCTTTTCATCACAATGATCCAAAAACTTGTCATCGCTATGCTCCATAAACCTTGTAATCACAATGCTCCATGCACTTCTCATCCAAATGCTCCCTCACATGAGATATCACAATGTTCCATCACTAGTCATCACAATCCTCCCTCACCCCTGTTATGACAATATTCCATGAACCCTGTCATCACAATGCTACATCCCCTTATCAGCACAATGTTCCATGACCCCTGACATCACAATGTTCCATTACACTTTTTATCAAATTGCTGCATGACCCAGTCATCAAAATGCTCCCTGCCCTTCTCATCAAAATGCTCCATGACTTGTCATCACAAAGCTCCAAGACCCTTGGCATCACAATGCTCCATGTCATTGTCATCACAATGCTCCATGAACCCTCTCATCACATTGCTCCATGCCCTTGTCATCACAAAGCTCCATGACACTTGTCATCACAATGCTCAATGCCCTTCTCATCACAATGCTCCATGCCCTTGTCATTACATTCCTGCATGACCCTTGTATCACAGTGTTCCCTTTCCTTGTCAACACAATGCCCCTTGACGATCGTCATCACAATTATCCATGGTCTTCTCATCACAATGCTCCCTGACCTTCATCATCACAATGCTCAATACACTTGTCATCAACATGCTCCCTGACACTTGTTGTCTGTATGCTCCTTGAACCCTGTCATGACCAGGCTCCATGCCTTTTTCATCACAATGATCCATGCCCTTTTCATCACAATGCTCCAAGTCCCATGTAATCACAATGGTCCATGCCATTGTCATCAAAGAGCTCAATGACGCATGTCATCAGAATGCTCCTTGGTCTTCTCCTCAGAATGCTCCATGCCCTTGTCTTCACAATGTTCCAAGACCCTTGTAATCACAATGCTCCATTCCCCTTTTAATCAGTATGCTCCTTGAGACTTGTCATCACAAGGCTCCATGGTTTTGTCATCACAATGCTCCAGGACCTTGTCATCACAATGCTTCACGACTTTGTCCTGAAAATTTTCAATGACCCTTGTCATCATAATGCTCCAAGCCCTAATCATCCCAATGCTCCATTATATTTGTCATCACAATCCACCATTACATTTGGTATCACAAAGCTCCATGCCATTGTCATCGCCATGGACCATGACATATGTCTCACAATGCTCCCTGACACCTGTCTTCACAATACTCCATGCCCTTGTCATCACAATGCACCATGCCCACTCTCATCACAAAAATCTATGAATCTTGTCAGACCAATGCTCCATGCCCCTGTCATCACAATGCTCCATGACTCCAGTCATCACAATGCTTCGTAATGTTTGTCATCACAATGGTCCATGCCCGCGTCATCACAAGGCTCCGTGACTTTGTAACCACAATGCTCCATGAACTTTTCATCACAATTCTCTGAGAAACTTGTCATCACAATGCTCCATGTATTTGTCAGAACAATGCTCCATGACCATTGTCATCACAATGTGCCACCCGCATGTCATCACAACGTTCCAAACCTTGGCATTGCAATGCTCCATAAAAATTGTAATCACAATGCTCCATTCACTTCTCATCAAAATGCTCTTTCACCAATGAAATCACAATATTCCATCACTAGTCATCACAATACACCCTCACCCTTGTAATCACAATGTTCCATGACCCTGTCATCACAATGCTACATCCCCTTATCATAACAATGTTCCATGAACCCTGCCATCACAATGTTCCATAAGACCTGTCATCAAAATGCTCCATGACCCTTTCCATCCCAAAGCTCCAAGACCCCTGACATCACAATGTTCTATAACCCCTGCCATCAAAATGTTCCATTACACTTTTTATCAAATTGCTGCATGACCCAGTCATCAAAATGCTCCCTGCCCTTCTCATCAAAATGCTCCATGACTTGTCATCACAAAGCTCCAAGACCCTTGGCATCACAATGCTCCATGTCATTGTCATCACAATGCTCCATGAACCCTCTCATCACATTGCTCCATGCCCTTGTCATCACAAAGCTCCATGACACTTGTCATCACAATGCTCAATGCCCTTCTCATCACAATGCTCCATGCCCTTGTCATTACATTCCTGCATGACCCTTGTATCACAGTGTTCCCTTTCCTTGTCATCACAATGCTCCATTCCCACTCTCATCACAATAATCCATGAAATATTTCAGGCCAAAATTCCATACCCTTCTCATCACAATGCTCAATTACCCCTGTCATAACAATGCACCATGACACCTGCCTTCACAATGTTCCACGGCCTAGGCATCACAAGGTTCCATGATATTTCTCATCACAATGCTCAAGACCCCTGAAATCACAATGCTCCTTGCCCTTGTCATCACAAAGTTCCATGACGCATGTCATCAGAATGTTCCATGTCCTTCCCATCACAATGCTCCATGCCCTTGTCATCACAATGCTCCAAGACCCTTGTAATCACAGTGCTCCATGCACCATTTCATCTCAATGCTCCATGCCTTTGTCAGCAAAATGCTACATGACCTTGTCATTACAATGCTCTATGCGCTTGTCATCACAATAATCCATTTCCATTGTCATCACAATCCTCCATGAAATTTGGGATCACATTGCTTCATTCCCTTGTCATCACAATGCTCCATGCTCCTTGATATCAAAATGATCCATGACCTCTGTCATCACAATGCTCAAAACCCTTGTGATCACAATGTTCCATAACATTTGTCCTCACAACGCTCCATGATGCCTATCATCACAATACTCCATGCCCTTTTCATCACAATGCTCCATGACTTTTCTCACCACAATTCTCAATACACTTGTCATCACAATGCTCCCTGACACTTGTCATCAGAATGCTCCTTGAAACCTGGCACGAAAAGGCTCCATGCCTTTTTCATCTCAAAGCCCCATGCCGTTTTCATCCCAATGCTCCATGCCATTGTCATCAAAATACTCCACAAGCTTGTCATCAGAATGCTCCCTGACCCTTGTCATCACAATGCTCCAAGCCATTGTCATCACAATGCTCCATTACCTTTTTCATCAGAATCCCTCATGACACTTGGCATCACAATGCTCCATGCCATCGTCATCACAATGGGCCATTACATATGTGATCACAATGCTCCCTGACACCTGTCTTCACAATACGGCATGACCTGGTCATCACAATGCTCCATGCCCTTGTCATCACAGTGTGCCATTCCAACTGTCATTGAAATACTGCATGAAACCCATTAGACCAATGTTCCATGCCATTCTCATCACAATGCTCAATGCCTTTGTTATCACAATGCTCCATGACCCCTGTCATCACAATGCTCCATGACCAATATCATCACAATGCTCCATGACCACTGTCATCACAACACTCCATGACACCTGACAACACAATGATCCGGGACTCTTGTCATCACAATGCTCCAAGACCCCTGTAATCGCAATGCTCCATGTCATCTGTCATCACAATACTCCATGAACATTTTCAGCCCAATGCTCCATGACCCTTGTCATCACAATGATCCATGCCCATGTTATCCCAATGTTCCATGACCCATGTATTCACAATGCTCCATGACGCATGTCATCACAGTGCTCCATGACACCTGTCATCACAATGCTCCATGCCTTTGTCAGCAAAATGCTACATGACCTTGTCATTACAATGCTCTATGCACTTGTCATCACAATACTCCATTTCCATTGTCATCACAATCCTCCATGAACTTTGGGATCACATTGCTTCATGCCCTTGTCATCACAATGCTCCATGCTCCTTGAAATCAAAATGATCCATGACCTCTGTCATCACAATGCTCCAAACCCTTGTGATCACAATGTTCCATAACACTTGTCCTCACAACGCTCCATGATGCCTGTCATCACAATAATCCATGCCCTTTTCATCACAATGCTCCATGACCTTTGTCATCACAATTCTCAATACACTTGTCATCACAATGCTCCCTGACACTTGTCGTCAGAATGCTCCTTGAACCCTGTCACGAAAAGGCTCCATGCCTTTTTCATCACAAAGCCCCATGCCCTTTTCAGCCCAATGCTCCATGACCCTTGTCATCACAATGATCCATGCCCTTGTCATCCCAATGTTCCATGACCCCTGTATTCACAGTGCTCCGTGACGCTTGTCATCACAGTGCTCCATGACACCTGTCATCACAATGCTCCATGCCTTTGTCAGCAAAATGCTACATGGCCTTGTCATTACAATGCTCTATGCGATTGTCATCACAATACTCGATTACCATTGTCATCACAATCCTCCATGAACCTTGGGATCACATTGCTTCATGCCCTTGTAATCACAATGCTACATGCTCCTTGAAATCAAAATCATCCATGACCTCTGTCATCACAATGCTCCAAACCCTTGTGATCACAATGTTCCATAACACTTGTCCTCACAACGCTCCAAGATGCCTGTCATCACAATATTCCATACACTTTTCATCACAATTCTCCATGACCTTTGTCATCACAATTCTCAATACACTTTTCATTACAGTGCTCCCTGACACTTGTCGTCAGTATGCTCCATGAACCCTGTCATGACAAGGCTCCATGCCTTTTTCATCACAATGATCCATGCCCTTTTCATCACAATGCTCCAAGACCCCTGTAATCACAATGCTCCATGCCCTTGCCATCCAAAGCTCCATGACACATGTCATCAGAATGTTCCATGGACTTCTCATCACAATGCTCCCTGCTCTTGTCATCACAAAACACTAAGACCCCTGTAATCACAATGCTCCATGCCCCTTTTCATCTCAGTGCTCCTATGAACCCTGTCAGCACAATGAACAATGCCCATCATCATAATGTTTCAGGCAATTGTCATCACAATCAAATCAAAATGCTCCATGACCTCTGTCATCACAATGCTCAAAATCCTGGTGATCACAATGTTGCATAACTCTTATCATCACAACACCCCATGACGCTCATCATCACAATGATCCATGGTCGTCTCATCACAAGGCTCCATGACCTTTGTCATCAAAATTCTCAATAAACTTGTCATCACAATGCTCGCTGACACTTGTCGTCAGAATGCTCCTTGAACCCTGTCACAAAAAGGCTCCATGTCTTTTTCATCACAAAGCCACATGCCGTTTTCATCCCAATGCTGCATGCCATTGTCATCAAAATACACCACAGGCTTGTTATCAGAATGCTCCATGACCCTTGTCATCACAATTCTCCATGCACTTGTCAGCACAATGCTCCCTGACCCTTGTCATCACAATGCTCCAAGCCATTGTCATCACAATGCTCCATTACCACTGTCATCAGAATCCTCCATGACACTTGGCATCACAATGCTCCATGCCATTGTCATCACAATGCTCCATGTCTTTGTCAGCAAAATGCTAAATGACCTTGTCATTACAATCCTCTATGCGCTTGTCATCACAATACTCCATTTCCATTGTCATCACAATCCTCCATCAACCTTGGGATCACATTGCTTCATGCCCTTGTCATCACAATGCTCCATGCTCCTTGAAATCAAAATTATCCATGACCTCTGTCATCACAATGCTCCAAACCCTTGTGATCACATTGTTCCATAACACTTGTCATCACAACGCTCCATGATGCCTGTCATCACAATACTCCATGCCCTTTTCATCACAATGCTCCATGACCTTTGTCATCACAATTCTCAATACACTTGTGATCACAATGCTCCCTGACACTTGTCATCAGAATGCTCCTTGAAACCCATCACGAAAAGGCTCCATGCTTTTTTCATCACAATGCCCCATGCCATTTTCATCACAATGTTCCATACCATTGTCATCAAAATACTCCACAAGCTTGTCATCAGAATGCTCCCGGACCCTTGTCATCACAATGCTCCATTACCTTTCTCATCAGAATCCTCCATGACACTTGGCATCACAGTGCTACATGCCATTGTCATCACAATGGGCCATTACATATGTCATCACAATGCTCCCTGACACTTATCTTCACAATACTGCATGACCTGGTCATCACAATGCTCCATGCCCTTGTTATCACAATAGGCCATTCCAACTGTCATCGCAACAAACCATGAAAGTTATTAGACCAATGTTCCATGCCCTTGTCATCACAATGCTCCATGCCCTTGTTATCACAATGCTCCATGACCCCTGTCATCACAATGCTCCGTTACTCCAGTCATCACAATGCTTCATGAACTTTGTCATCACAGTGGTCCATGCCCTCACCATCAACAGTCTCTGTGACCTTTTTAACCCCAATGCTCCATGAACTTTTCATCACAATGCTCTTTGACCCTTGTCATCACAATGCTCTATGCCTTTCTCAGCACAATGCTCCATGACCCTGGTCATCACAATGCTCCATGCCCCTTTTCATCTCAATGCTCCCTGAACCCTGTCATCACAGTGCACGATGCCCATCATCATAATACTTCAGTCTATTGTCATCACAATGAAATTAATATTCTCCATGACCTCTGACATCATAATGCTACAAACCCTTGTGATCACAATGTTCCATAAAACTTATCATCACAGAACCCCATGACGCTCATCATCACAATTATCCATGGTCTTATCATCACAATGCTCCATGATCTTTGTCATCACGATGCTCAATACACTTTTCATCACAATGCTCCCTGACACTTGTCGTCAGTATGCTCCATGAACCCTGTCATGACAAGGCTCCATGCCTTTATCATCACAATGATCCATGCCTTTTCATCCCAAAGCTCCATGACCCCTGGAATCACAGTGTTCTATAACCACTGTCATCAAAATGTTCCATTGCACTTTTCATCAAATTGCTGCATGACCCTGTCATCAAAATGCTCCCTGCCCTACTCATAACAATGCACCACACGCTGGTCATCAAAATGCTCCATGACCTTTGTCATCACAAAGCTCCATGACCCTTGGCATCACAGTGCTCCATGTCATTGTCATCACAATGCTCCATGAAACCTCTCTTCACATTGCTCCATGCCCTTGTCATCACAAATCTCCATGACACTTGTCATCACAATGCTCGATGCCCTTCTCATCATAATGCTCCAAGTCCTTGTCATTACAATCCTCCATGACCCATGTATCACAGTGTACCGTGCCCTTGTCATCACAATGCTCCATGCCCACTCTCATCAAAATAATCCATGAAACATTTCAGACCAATGCTCAATGCCCTTCTCATCACAATGCTCCATTACCTCTATCAACAATGCTCCATGCCCCCTGCCATCACAATGTTCCACGGCCTTGTGATCACAAGGCTCCATGACCATTGTCATCACAATGCTCCAAGACCCATGTAATCACTATGCTCCATGCCCTTGTCATCACAAAGCTCCATGACACATGTCATCAGAATGTTCCATGGCCATCTCCTCACAATGTTCCATGCCCTTTTCATCACAGTGCTCCAAGACACTCGTAATCACAATGCTCCATGCCCCTTTTCATCAGAAGGCTCCATGATATTTGTCATCACAAGTCTCCATGGTCAACTCATCACAATGCTCCAAGAACTTGTCATCACCATGCTCCATTCCCTTGTCATCACAATGCTCCCAGACACTTGACGTCAGTATGCTCCATGAACTTTGTCATGACAAGGCTCCATGCCTTTTTCATCACAATGATCCATGCCCTTTTCATCACAGTTCTCCAAGACCACTGTAATCATAATGCTCCTTGCCCTTGTCATCACAAAGCTCCATGATGCATATCATCAGAATGTTCCATGCACTTCTCATCACAATACTCCATGCCCTTGTCATCGCAATGCTCCAAGACCCCTGCAATCACAATGCTCCATGCACTTCTCATCCAAATGCTCTCTCACATGAGATATCACAAGGTTCCATCACTAGTCATCACATTCCTCCCTCAAACCTGTTATCACAATGTTCCATGACCTCTGTTATCACAATGCTACATCCCCTTATCAGCACAATGTTCCATGACCCCTGACATCACAATGTTCCATAACCACTGTCATCAAAATGCTCCATGACCCTTTTCATCCCAAAGCTCCATGACCCCTGGAATCACAGTGTTCTATAACCACTGTCATCAAAATGTTCCATTGCACTTTTCATCAAATTGCTGCATGACCCTGTCATCAAAATGCTCCCTGCCCTACTCATAACAATGCACCACACGCTGGTCATCAAAATGCTCCATGACCTTTGTCATCACAAAGCTCCATGACCCTTGGCATCACAATGCTCCATGTCATTGTCATCACAATGCTCCATGAAAACTCTCTTCACATTGCTCCATGCCCTTGTCATCACAAATCTCCATGACACTTGTCATCACAATGCTCGATGCCATTCTCATCATAATGCTCCATGTCCTTGTCATTACAATCCTCCATGACCCATGTATCACAGTGTACCGTGCCCTTGTCATCACAATGCTCCATGCCCACTCTCATCACAATAATCCATGAAACATTTCAGACCAATGCTCAATGCCCTTCTCATCACAATGCTCCATTACCTCTATCAACAATGCTCCATGACCCCTGCCATCAAAATATTCCACGGCCTTGTGATCAAAAGGCTCCATGACCATTGTCATCACAATGCTCCAAGAGCCATGTAATCACAATGCTCCATGCCCTTGTCATCACAAAGCTCCATGACACATGTCATCAGAATGTTCCATGGCCTTCTCCTCACAATGCTCGATGCCCTTGTCATCACAATGCTCCATACCCTTGTAATCACAATGCTCCATGCCCCTTTTCATCAGAATGCTCCATGAGACTTGTCATCACAAGTCTCCATGGTCATCTCATCACAATGCTCCAAGACCTTGTCATCACCATGCTCCATTCCCTGGTCATCACAATGCTCCAAACCCCTGTAATCACAATGCTCCATGCCCCTTTTCATCACAATGCTCCATGAACCCTGTCATCACAATGAACCATGCCCATCATCATAATGCTTCAGGCTATTGTCATCACAATGAAATCAAAATGCTCCATGACCTCTGTCATCACAATGCTCCAAACCCTGGTGATCACAATGTTGCATAACACTTATCATCACAAAACCCCATGACGCTAATCATCACTATTATCCATGGTCTTCTCATCACAAGGCTCCATGACCTTTGTCATCACAATTCTCAATACTCTTTTCATCACAATGCTCCCTGACACTTGTCGTCAGTATGCTCCATGAACTCTGTCATGACAAGGCTCCATGCCTTTTTCATCACAATGATCCATGCCCTTTTCATCACAGTGCTCCAAGACCACTGTAATCATAATGCTCCTTGCCCTTGTCATCACAAAGCTCCATGATGCATATCATCAGAATGTTCCATGCACTTCTCATCACAATGCTCCATGCCCTTGTCATCACAATGCTCCAAGACCCCTGTAATCACAATGCTCCATGCCCCTTTTCATCTCAATGCTCCATGAACACTGTCATAACAATGCACCATGCCCATCATCCTAATGCTTCAGGCTATTGTCATCACATTGAAATCAAAATGCTCCATGACCTCTGTCATCACAATGCTCCAAACCCTGGTGATCACAATGTTGCAAAACACTTATCATCACAACACCCCATGACGCTCATCATCACAATTATCCATGGTCTTCTCATCACAATGCTCCATGACCTTTGTCATCACAATTCTGAATACACTTGTCATCACAATGCTCCCTGACACTTGTCGTCAGAATGCACCTTGAACCCTGTGACGAAAAGGCTCCATGCCTTTTTCATCACAAAGCCCCATGCTGTTTTCATCCCAAAGCTCCATGCCATTGTCATCAAAATACTACACAAGCTTGTCATCAGAATGCTCCATGACCCTTGTCATCACAATTCTCCATGCACTTGTCAGCACAATGCTCCCTGACCCTTGTCATCACAATGATCCAAGCCATTGTCATCACAATGCTCCATTACCTTTGTCATTAGAATCCTCCATGACACTTGGAATCACAATGCTCCAAGCCATTGTCATCACAATGGGCCTTTACATATGTAATCACAATGCTCCCTGACACCTCTCTTCACAATACTGCATGATCTGGTCATCACAATGCTCCATGCTCTTGTCTTCATAATGCGCCATTCCAACTGTCATCACAATAATCCATGAAACTTATTAGACCAATGGTCCATGCCCTTGTCATCACATTGCTCCATGCTCTTGTTATCACAATGTTTAAGACCCCTGTAATCAGAATGCCCCATGCCCCTTTTCATCAGTATGCTCCATGAGACTTGTCATAGCAAGGCTCCATGGTTTTCTCATCACAATGCTCCAGGACCTTGTCATCACAATGGTTCACGACATTGTGATGAAAATTCTCAATGGCCCTTGTCTTCATAATGATCCAAGCCCTGGTCATCACAGTGCTCCATTATATTTGTCATCACAATCCTCCCTTGCATTTGGCATCACTATGCTCCATGCTATTGTCATCGCAATGGACCATGACATATTTCATCACAATGCCCCCGACACCTGTCTTCACAATACTCCATGCCCTTGTCATCACAATGCTCCATGCCCTGGTCATCACAATGCACCATGTCCACTGTCATCACAATAATCTATGAAACTTGTAAGACCAATGCTCCATGCCCCTGTCATAACAATGCTCCATGACCTTGTCATCACAATGCTCCATGACCCCTGTCATCACAATACTCCATGTACATTTTCAGCCCAATGCTCCATGACACTTGTCATCAGAATGATCCATGCACTTGTCATCCCAATGTTCCATGACGCTTGTAATCACAGTGCTCCATGACATCTGTCATCACAGTGCTCCATGCCTTTGTCAGCAAAATGCTACATGACCTTGTCATTACAATGCTCTATGCGCATGTCATCACAATACTCCATTACCATTGTCATCACAATCCTCCAGGAACCTTGGGATCACATTGCTTCAGGCCCTTGTCATCAAAATGCTCCATGCTCCTTGAAATCAAAATGATCCATGACCTCTGTCATCACAATGCTCCAAACCCTTGTGATCAAAATGTTCAATAACACTTGTCCTCACAACACTCCATGATGCCTGTCATCACAATACTCCATGCCCTTTTCATCACAATGCTCCATGAACTTTTTCATCACAATTCTCCATACACTTGTCATCAAAATGCTCCCTGACACTTGTCGTCAGAATGCTCCTTGAACTGTGTCACGAAAAGGCTCCATGCCATTTTCATCACAAATCCACATGCCTTTTTCATCCCAGTGCTCCATGCCATTGTCATCAAAATACTCCACAAGCTTGTCATCAGAATGCTCCATGACGCTTGTCATCACAATTCTCCGTGCACTTGTCAGCAAAATGCTCCCTGACCCTTATCATCACAATGCTCCAAGCCATTGTCATCACAATGCTCCATTACCTTTGTCATCAGAATCCTCCATGACACTTGGCATCACAATGCTCCATGCCATTGTGATCACAATGGGCCATTACATATGTCATCACAATGCTCCCTGACACCTCTCTTCACAATACTGCATAACCTGGTCATCACAATGCTCCATGCCCTTGTCATCACAATGTGCCATTCCAACTCTCATCACAATAATCCATGAAACTTATTAGACCAATGCTCCTTGCCCTTGTTATCACAATGTTCCAAGACCCCTGTAATCAGAATGCTCAATGCCCCTTTTCATCAGAATGCTCCATATGACATGTCATCAGAAGGCTCCATGGATTTCTCATCACAATGCTCCATGACCTTTGTCATCACAATGCTCCAAGACCCATGTAATCACAATGCTTCATGCCCCTGTCATCGCAATGGACCATGACATTTGGCATCACAATACTCCATGCCATTGTCTTTGAAATTGACCATGACATATGTCATCACAATGCCCCCTTACACCTGCTTTCACAATACTCCATGCCCTTGTCATCACAATGCTCCATGCCCTTGTCATCACAATGCACCATATCCAATGTCATCACAATAATCTATTAAACTTGTCAGACCAATGCTCCATGCCCCTGTCATCACAATGTTCCATGCCCTTGTCATCACAATGCTCCATGACCCTTGTCATCACAATGCTCCGTGACTCCAGTCATCACAATGCTTCATAACGTTTGTCATCACAACGGTCCATGCCTGCGTCATCGCAAGGCTCTGTGACCTTTGTAACCACAATGCTCCATGAACTTTTCATCACAATTCTCCGTGACCCTTGT
The DNA here is from genome assembly GCF_025265405.1 of Mesoplodon densirostris. NCBI lineage: Eukaryota > Metazoa > Chordata > Mammalia > Artiodactyla > Ziphiidae > Mesoplodon > Mesoplodon densirostris. The sequence continues at coordinate 4,617,061 of NW_026778195.1, read as the reverse complement.
CATCACAATGCTCCATGCCTTTTTCAGAACAATGCTCCATGACCCTTGTTATCACAATGTGCCATGTGCTTTTCATCACAATGATCCACAACCTTGTCATCGCTATGCTCCATAAACCTTGTAATCACAATGCTCCATGCACTTCTCATCCAAATGCTCTCTCACATGAGATATCACAATGTTCCATCACTTGTCATCACAATCCTTCCTCACCCCTGTTATCACAATGTTCCATGACCCCTGTCATCACAATGCTACATCCCCTTATCAGCACAATTTTCCATGACCCCTGACATCACAATGTTCCATAACCCCTGTCATCAAAATGCTCCATGACCATTTTCATCCCAAAGCTCTATGACCCCTGGCATCACAATGTTCTATAACCCCTGTCATCAAAATATTACATTACACTTTTCATCAAATTGCTGCATGACCCTGTCATCAAAATGCTCCCTGCCCTTCTCATCACAATGCACCACACACTTGTCATCAAAATGCTCCATGACCATGGTCATCACAAAGCTCCATGACCCTTGGCATCACAATGCTCCATGCCATGGACATCACAATGCTCCATGAACCCTCTCATCACATTGCTCCATGCCCTTGTCATCACAAAGCTCCATGACACTTGTCATCACAATGCTCGATGCCCTTCTCATCACAATGCTCCATGTCCTTGTCATTACAATCCTCCATCACCCATGTATCACAGTATACCGTGCCCTTGTCATCACAATGCACCATGCCCACTGTCATCACAATAATCCATGAAACATTTCAGACCAATGCTCAATGCACTTCTCATCACAATGCTCCATTACCTCTGTCAACAATGCTCCATGACGCCTGCCATTACAATGTTCCACGGCCTTGTGATCACAAGACTAAGTGACCATTGTCATCACAATGCTCCAAGACACATGTAATCACAATGCTCCATGCCCTTGTCATCACAGAGCTCCATGACGCATGTCATCAGAATGTTCCATGGCCTTCTCCTCACAATGTTCCATGCCCTTGTCATCACAATGCTCCAAGACACTCGTAATCACAATGCTCCATGCCCCTTTTCATCAGAAGGCTCCATGATATTTGTCATCACAAGTCTCCATGGTCAACTCATCACAATGCTCCAAGACCTTGTCATCACCATGCTCCATTCCCTTGTCATCACAATGCTCCATGACTCCTGTCATCACAATACTCCATGAACATTTTCAGCCCAATGCTCCATGACCTTCTCATCACAATGCTCCATGACCAATATCATCACAATGCTCCATGACCACTGTCATCACAACACTCCATGACACCTGACAACACAATGATCCGGGACTCTTGTCATCACAATGCTCCAAGACCCCTGTAATCACAATGCTCCATGACTCATGTCATCACAGTACTCCATGAACATTTTCAGCCCAATGCTCCATGACCCTTGTCATCACAATGATCCATGCCCTTGTCATCCCAATGTTCCATGACCCCTGTATTCACAGTGCTCCGTGACGCTTGTCATCACAGTGCTCCATGACACCTGTCATCACAATGCTCCATGCCTTTGTCAGCAAAATGCTACATGACCTTGTCATTACAATGCTCTATGCGATTGTCATCACAATATTCGATTACCATTGTCATCACAATCCTCCATGAACCTTGGGATCACATTGCTTCATGCCCTTGTCATCACAATGCTACATGCTCCTTGAAATCAAAATGATCCATGACCTCTGTCATCACAATGCTCCAAACCCTTGTGATCACAATGTTCCATAACACTTGTCCTCACAACGCTCCAAGATGCCTGTCATCACAATATTCCATACACTTTTCATCACAATTCTCCATGACCTTTGTCATCACAATTCTCAATACACTTTTCATCACAGTGCTCCCTGACACTTGTCGTCAGTATGCTCCATGAACCCTGTCATGACAAGGCTCCATGCCTTTTTCATCACAATGATCCATGCCCTTTTCATCACAATGCTCCAAGACCCCTGTAATCACAATGCTCCATGCCCTTGCCATCCAAAGCTCCATGACGCATGTCATCAGAATGTTCCATGGACTTCTCATCACAATGCTCCCTGCTCTTGTCATCACAAAACACTAAGACCCCTGTAATCACAATGCTCCATGCCCCTTTTCATCTCAATGCTCCTATGAACCCTGTCAGCACAATTAACAATGCCCATCATCATAATGTTTCAGGCAATTGTCATCACAATCAAATCAAAATGCTCCATGACCTCTGTCATCACAATGCTCAAAATCCTGGTGATCACAGTGTTGCATAACTCTTATCATCACAACACCCCATGACGCTCATCATCACAATGATCCATGGTCGTCTCATCACAAGGCTCCATGACCTTTGTCATCAAAATTCTCAATAAACTTGTCATCACAATGCTCACTGACACTTGTCGTCAGAATGCTCCTTGAACCCTGTCACAAAAAGGCTCCATGTCTTTTTCATCACAAAGCCACATGCCGTTTTCATCCCAATGCTGCATGCCATTGTCATCAAAATACACCACAGGCTTGTTATCAGAATGCTCCATGACCCTTGTCATCACAATTCTCCATGCACTTGTCAGCACAATGCTCCCTGACCCTTGTCATCACAATGCTCCAAGCCATTGTCATCACAATGCTCCATTACCACTGTCATCAGAATCCTCCATGACACTTGGCATCACAATGTTCCAAACCATTGTCATCAAAATACTCCACAAGCTTGTCATCAGAATGCTCCCGGACCCTTGTCATCACAATGCTCCATTAACTTTCTCATCAGAATCCTCCATGACACTTGGCATCACAGTGCTACATGCCATTGTCATCACAATGGGCCATTACATATGTCATCACAATGCTCCCTGACACTTATCTTCACAATACTGCATGACCTGGTCATCACAATGCTCCATGCCCTTGTCATCACAATAGGCCATTCCAAATGTCATCGCAACAAACCATGAAAGTGATTAGACCAATGTTCCATGCCCTTGTCATCACAATGCTCCATGCCCTTATTATCACAATGCTCCATGACCCCTGTCATCACAATGCTCCGTTACTCCAGTCATCACAATGCTTCATGAACTTTGTCATCACAGTGGTCCATGCCCTCACCATCAACAGTCTCTGTGACCTTTTTAACCCCAATGCTCCATGAACTTTTCATCACAATGCTCTTTGACCCTTGTCATCACAATGCTCTATGCCTTTCTCAGCACAATGCTCCATGACCCTGGTCATCACAATGCTCCATGCCCCTTTTCATCTCAATGCTCCCTGAACCCTGTCATCACAGTGCACGATGCCCATCATCATAATACTTCAGTCTATTGTCATCACAATGAAATTAATATTCTCCATGACCTCTGACATCATAATGCTACAAACCCTTGTGATCACAATGTTCCATAAAACTTATCATCACAGCACCCCATGAGGCTCATCATCACAATTATCCATGGTCTTATCATCACAATGCTCCATGATCTTTGTCATCACGATGCTCAATACACTTTTCATCACAATGCTCCCTGACACTTGTCATCAGTATGCTCCATGAACCCTGTCATGACAAGGCTCCATGCCTTTATCATCACAATGATCCATGCCTTTTCATCGCAATGCTCCAAGACCCCTGCAATCACAATGCTCCATGCACTTCTCATCCAAATGCTCTCTCACATGAGATATCACAATGTTCCATCACTAGTCATCACATTCCTCCCTCAACCCTGTTATCACAATGTTCCATGACCTCTGTTATCACAATGCTACATCCCCTTATCAGCACAATATTCCATGACCCCTGACATCACAATGTTCCATAACCACTGTCATCAAAATGCTCCATGACCCTTTTCATCCCAAAGTTCCATGACCCCTGGAATCACAGTGTTCTATAACCACTGTCATCAAAATGTTCCATTGCTCTTTTCATCAAATTGCTGCATGACCCTGTCATCAAAATGCTCCGTGCCCTACTCATAACAATGCACCACACGCTGGTCATCAAAATGCTCCATGACATTTGTCATCACAAAGCTCCATGACCCTTGGCATCACAGTGCTCCATGTCATTGTCATCACAATGCTCCATGAAACCTCTCTTCACATTGCTCCATGCCCTTGTCATCACAAATCTCCATGACACTTGTCATCACAATGCTCGATGCCCTTCTCATCATAATGCTCCAAGTCCTTGTCATTACAATCCTCCATGACCCATGTATCACAGTGTACCGTGCCCTTGTCATCACAATGCTCCATGCCCACTCTCATCAAAATAATCCATGAAACATTTCAGACCAATGCTCAATGCCCTTCTCATCACAATGCTCCATTACCTCTATCAACAATGCTCCATGCCCCCTGCCATCACAATGTTCCACGGCCTTGTGATCACAAGGCTCCATGACCATTGTCATCACAATGCTCCAAGACCCATGTAATCACAATGCTCCATGCCCTTGTCATCACAAAGCTCCATGACACATGTCATCAGAATGTTCCATGGCCATCTCCTCACAATGTTCCATGCCCTTTTCATCACAGTGCTCCAAGACACTCGTAATCACAATGCTCCATGCCCCTTTTCATCAGAAGGCTCCATGATATTTGTCATCACAAGTCTCCATGGTCAACTCATCACAATGCTCCAAGAACTTGTCATCACCATGCTCCATTCCCTTGTCATCACAATGCTCCCTGACACTTGACATCAGTATGCTCCATGAACTTTGTCATGACAAGGCTCCATGCCTTTTTCATCACAATGATCCATGCCCTTTTCATCACAGTTCTCCAAGACCACTGTAATCATAATGCTCCTTGCCCTTGTCATCACAAAGCTCCATGATGCATATCATCAGAATGTTCCATGCACTTCTCATCACAATATTCCATGCCCTGGTCATCGCAATGCTCCAAGACCACTGCAATCACAATGCTCCATGCACTTCTCATCCAAATGCTCTCTCACATAAGATATCACAATGTTCCATCACTAGTCATCACATTCCTCCCTCAACCCTGTTATCACAATGTTCCATGACCTCTGTTATCACAATGCTACATCCCCTTATCAGCACAATGTTCCATGACCCCTGACATCACAATGTTCCATAACCACTGTCATCAAAATGCTCCATGACCCTTTTCATCCCAAAGCTCCATGACCCCTGGAATCACAGTGTTCTATAACCACTGTCATCAAAATGTTCCATTGCACTTTTCATCAAATTGCTGCATGACCCTGTCATCAAAATGCTCCCTGCCCTACTCATAACAATGCACCACACGCTGGTCATCAAAATGCTCCATGACATTTGTCATCACAAAGCTCCATGACCCTTGGCATCACAATGCTCCATGTCATTGTCATCACAATGCTCCATGAAAACTCTCTTCACATTGCTCCATGCCCTTGTCATCACAAATCTCCATGACACTTGTCATCACAATGCTCAATGCCATTCTCATCATAATGCTCCATGTCCTTGTCATTACAATCCTCCATGACCCATGTATCACAGTGTACCGTGCCCTTGTCATCACAATGCTCCATGCCCACTCTCATCACAATAATCCATGAAACATTTCAGACCAATGCTCAATGCCCTTCTCATCACAATGCTCCATTACCTCTATCAACAATGCTCCATGACCCCTGCCATCAAAATATTCCACGGCCTTGTGATCACAAGGCTCCATGACCATTGTCATCACAATGCTCCAAGAGCCATGTAATCACAATGCTCCATGCCCTTGTCATCACAAAGCTCCATGACACATGTCATCAGAATGTTCCATGGCCTTCTCCTCACAATGCTCCATGCCCTTGTCATCACAATGCTCCATACCCTTGTAATCACAATGCTCCATGCCCCTTTTCATCAGAATGCTCCATGAGACTTGTCATCACAAGTCTCCATGGTCATCTCATCACAATGCTCCAAGACCTTGTCATCACCATGCTCCATTCCCTGGTCATCACAATGCTCCAAACCCCTGTAATCACAATGCTCCATGCCCCTTTTCATCACAATGCTCCATGAACCCTGTCATCACAATGAACCATGCCCATCATCATAATGCTTCAGGCTATTGTCATCACAATGAAATCAAAATGCTCCATGACCTCTGTCATCACAATGCTCCAAACCCTGGTGATCACAATGTTGCATAACACTTATCATCACAAAACCCCATGACGCTAATCATCACTATTATCCATGGTCTTCTCATCACAAGGCTCCATGACCTTTGTCATCACAATTCTCAATACTCTTTTCATCACAATGCTCCCTGACACTTGTCGTCAGTATGCTCCATGAACTCTGTCATGACAAGGCTCCATGCCTTTTTCATCACAATGATCCATGCCCTTTTCATCACAGTGCTCCAAGACCACTGTAATCATAATGCTCCTTGCCCTTGTCATCACAAAGCTCCATGATGCATATCATCAGAATGTTCCATGCACTTCTCACCACAATGCTCCATGCCCTTGTCATCACAATGCTCCAAGACCCCTGTAATCACAATGCTCCATGCCCCTTTTCATCTCAATGCTCCATGAACACTGTCATAACAATGCACCATGCCCATCATCATAATGCTTCAGGCTATTGTCATCACATTGAAATCAAAATGCTCCATGACCTCTGTCATCACAATGCTCCAAACCCTGGTGATCACAATGTTGCAAAACACTTATCATCACAACACCCCATGACGCTCATCATCACAATTATCCATGGTCTTCTCATCACAATGCTCCATGACCTTTGTCATCACAATTCTCAATACACTTGTCATCACAATGCTCCCTGACACTTGTCGTCAGAATGCACCTTGAACCCTGTGACGAAAAGGCTCCATGCCTTTTTCATCACAAAGCCCCATGCTGTTTTCATCCCAAAGCTCCATGCCATTGTCATCAAAATACTACACAAGCTTGTCATCAGAATGCTCCATGACCCTTGTCATCACAATTCTCCATGCACTTGTCAGCACAATGCTCCCTGACCCTTGTCATCACAATGATCCAAGCCATTGTCATCACAATGCTCCATTACCTTTGTCATTAGAATCCTCCATGACACTTGGAATCACAATGCTCCAAGCCATTGTCATCACAATGGGCCATTACATATGTAATCACAATGCTCCCTGACACCTCTCTTCACAATACTGCATGATCTGGTCATCAAAATGCTCCATGCTCTTGTCTTCATAATGCGCCATTCCAACTGTCATCACAATAATCCATGAAACTTATTAGACCAATGGTCCATGCCCTTGTCATCACATTGCTCCATGCTCTTGTTATCACAATGTTTAAGACCCCTGTAATCAGAATGCCCCATGCCCCTTTTCATCAGTATGCTCCATGAGACTTGTCATCGCAAGGCTCCATGGTTTTCTCATCACAATGCTCCAGGACCTTGTCATCACAATGGTTCACGACATTGTCATGAAAATTCTCAATGGCCCTTGTCTTCATAATGATCCAAGCCCTGGTCATCACAGTGCTCCATTATATTTGTCATCACAATCCTCCCTTGCATTTGGCATCACTATGCTCCATGCTATTGTCATCGCAATGGACCATGACATATTTCATCACAATGCCCCCGACACCTGTCTTCACAATACTCCATGCCCTTGTCATCACAATGCTCCATGCCCTGGTCATCACAATGCACCATGTCCACTGTCATCACAATAATCTATGAAACTTGTAAGACCAATGCTCCATGCCCCTGTCATAACAATGCTCCATGACCTTGTCATCACAATGCTCCATGACCCCTGTCATCACAATACTCCATGTACATTTTCAGCCCAATGCTCCATGACACTTGTCATCAGAATGATCCATGCACTTGTCATCCCAATGTTCCATGACGCTTGTAATCACAGTGCTCCATGACATCTGTCATCACAGTGCTCCATGCCTTTGTCAGCAAAATGCTACATGACCTTGTCATTACAATGCTCTATGCGCATGTCATCACAATACTCCATTACCATTGTCATCACAATCCTCCAGGAACCTTGGGATCACATTGCTTCAGGCCCTTGTCATCAAAATGCTCCATGCTCCTTGAAATCAAAATGATCCATGACCTCTGTCATCACAATGCTCCAAACCCTTGTGATCAAAATGTTCAATAACACTTGTCCTCACAACACTCCATGATGCCTGTCATCACAATACTCCATGCCCTTTTCATCACAATGCTCCATGAACTTTGTCATCACAATTCTCCATACACTTGTCATCAAAATGCTCCCTGACACTTGTCGTCAGAATGCTCCTTGAACTGTGTCACGAAAAGGCTCCATGCCATTTTCATCACAAATCCACATGCCTTTTTCATCCCAGTGCTCCATGCCATTGTCATCAAAATACTCCACAAGCTTGTCATCAGAATGCTCCATGACGCTTGTCATCACAATTCTCCGTGCACTTGTCAGCAAAATGCTCCCTGACCCTTATCATCACAATGCTCCAAGCCATTGTCATCACAATGCTCCATTACCTTTGTCATCAGAATCCTCCATGACACTTGGCATCACAATGCTCCATGCCATTGTGATCACAATGGGCCATTACATATGTCATCACAATGCTCCCTGACACCTCTCTTCACAATACTGCATAACCTGGTCATCACAATGCTCCATGCCCTTGTCATCACAATGTGCCATTCCAACTCTCATCACAATAATCCATGAAACTTATTAGACCAATGCTCCTTGCCCTTGTTATCACAATGTTCCAAGACCCCTGTAATCAGAATGCTCAATGCCCCTTTTCATCAGAATGCTCCATATGACATGTCATCAGAAGGCTCCATGGATTTCTCATCACAATGCTCCATGACCTTTGTCATCACAATGCTCCAAGACCCATGTAATCACAATGCTTCATGCCCCTGTCATCGCAATGGACCATGACATTTGGCATCACAATACTCCATGCCATTGTCTTTGAAATTGACCATGACATATGTCATCACAATGCCCCCTTACACCTGCTTTCACAATACTCCATGTCCTTGTCATCACAATGCTCCATGCCCTTGTCATCACAATGCACCATGTCCAATGTCATCACAATAATCTATTAAACTTGTCAGACCAATGCTCCATGCCCCTGTCATCACAATGTTCCATGCCCTTGTCATCACAATGCTCCATGACCCTTGTCATCACAATGCTCCGTGACTCCAGTCATCACAATGCTTCATAACGTTTGTCATCACAACGGTCCATGCCTGCGTCATCGCAAGGCTCTGTGACCTTTGTAACCACAATGCTCCATGAACTTTTCATCACAATTCTCCGTGACCCTTGTCATCACAATGCTCCATGCCTTTTTCAGAACAATGCTCCATGACCCTTGTTATCACAATGTGCCATGTGCTTTTCATCACAATGATCCACAACCTTGTCATCGCTATGCTCCATAAACCTTGTAATCACAATGCTCCATGCACTTCTCATCCAAATACTCTCTCACATGAGATATCACAATGTTCCATCACTTGTCATCACAATCCTTCCTCACCCCTGTTATCACAATGTTCCATGACCCCTGTCATCACAATGCTACATCCCCTTATGAGCACAATTTTCCATGACCCCTGACATCACAATGTTCCATAACCCCTGTCATCACAATGCTCCATGACCATTTTCATCCCAAAGCTCTATGACCCCTGGCATCACAATGTTCTATAACCCCTGTCATCAAAATATTACATTACACTTTTCATCAAATTGCTGCATGACCCTGTCATCAAAATGCTCCCTGCCCTTCTCATCACAATGCACCACACACTTGTCATCAAAATGCTCCATGACCATGGTCATCACAAAGCTCCATGACCCTTGGCATCACAATGCTCCATGCCATGGACATCACAATGCTCCATGAACCCTCTCATCACATTGCTCCATGCCCTTGTCATCACAAAGCTCCATGACACTTGTCATCACAATGCTCGATGCCCTTCTCATCACAATGCTCCATGTCCTTGTCATTACAATCCTCCATCACCCATGTATCACAGTATACCGTGCCCTTGTCATCACAATGCGCCATGCCCACTGTCATCACAATAATCCATGAAACATTTCAGACCAATGCTCAATGCACTTCTCATCACAATGCTCCATTACCTCTGTCAACAATGCTCCATGACCCCTGCCATTACAATGTTCCACGGCCTTGTGATCACAAGACTAAGTGACCATTGTCATCACAATGCTCCAAGACACATGTAGTCACAATGCTCCATGCCCCTTTTCATCAGAAGGCTCCATGATATTTGTCATCACAAGTCTCCATGGTCAACTCATCACAATGCTCCAAGACCTTGTCATCACCATGCTCCATTCCCTTGTCATCACAATGCTCCATGACTCCTGTCATCACAATACTCCATGAACATTTTCAGCCCAATGCTCCATGACCTTCTCATCACAATGCTCCATGACCAATATCATCACAATGCTCCATGACCACTGTCATCACAACACTCCATGACACCTGACAACACAATGATCCGGGACTCTTGTCATCACAATGCTCCAAGACCCCTGTAATCACAATGCTCCATGACCCCTGTCATCACAATACTCCATGAACATTTTCAGCCCAATGCTCCATGACCCTTGTCATCACAATGATCCATGCCCTTGTCATCCCAATGTTCCATGACCCCTGTATTCACAGTGCTCCGTGACGCTTGTCATCACAGTGCTCCATGACACCTGTCATCACAATGCTCCATGCCTTTGTCAGCAAAATGCTACATGACCTTGTCATTACAATGCTCTATGCGATTGTCATCACAATATTCGATTACCATTGTCATCACAATCCTCCATGAACCTTGGGATCACATTGCTTCATGCCCTTGTCATCACAATGCTACATGCTCCTTGAAATCAAAATGATCCATGACCTCTGTCATCACAATGCTCCAAACCCTTGTGATCACAATGTTCCATAACACTTGTCCTCACAATGCTCCAAGATGCCTGTCATCACAATATTCCATACACTTTTCATCACAATTCTCCATGACCTTTGTCATCACAATTCTCAATACACTTTTCATCACAGTGCTCCCTGACACTTGTCGTCAGTATGCTCCATGAACCCTGTCATGTCAAGGCTCCATGCCTTTTTCATCACAATGATCCATGCCCTTTTCATCACAATGCTCCAAGACCCCTGTAATCACAATGCTCCATGCCCTTGCCATCCAAAGCTCCATGACGCATGTCATCAGAATGTTCCATGGACTTCTCATCACAATGCTCCCTGCTCTTGTCATCACAAAACACTAAGACCCCTGTAATCACAATGCTCCATGCCCCTTTTCATCTCAATGCTCCTATGAACCCTGTCAGCACAATTAACAATGCCCATCATCATAATGTTTCAGGCAATTGTCATCACAATCAAATCAAAATGCTCCATGACCTCTGTCATCACAATGCTCAAAATCCTGGTGATCACAGTGTTGCATAACTCTTATCATCACAACACCCCATGACGCTCATCATCACAATGATCCATGGTCGTCTCATCACAAGGCTCCATGACCTTTGTCATCAAAATTCTCAATAAACTTGTCATCACAATTCTCACTGACACTTGTCGTCAGAATGCTCCTTGAACCCTGTCACAAAAAGGCTCCATGTATTTTTCATCACAAAGCCACATGCCGTTTTCATCCCAATGCTGCATGCCATTGTCATCAAAATACACCACAGGCTTGTTATCAGAAAGCTCCATGACCCTTGTCATCACAATTCTCCATGCACTTGTCAGCACAATGCTCCCTGACCCTTGTCATCACAATGCTCCAAGCCATTGTCATCACAATGCTCCATTACCACTGTCATCAGAATCCTCCATGACACTTGGCATCACAATGTTCCATACCATTTTCATCAAAATACTCCACAAGCTTGTCATCAGAATGCTCCCGGACCCTTGTCATCACAATGCTCCATTAACTTTCTCATCAGAATCCTCCATGACACTTGGCATCACAGTGCTACATGCCATTGTCATCACAATGAGCCATTACATATGTCATCACAATGCTCCCTGACACTTATCTTCACAATACTGCATGACCTGGTCATCACAATGCTCCATGCCCTTGTCATCACAATAGGCCATTCCAAATGTCATCGCAACAAACCATGAAAGTGATTAGACCAATGTTCCATGCCCTTGTCATCACAATGCTCCATGCCCTTGTTATCACAATGCTCCATGACCCCTGTCATCACAATGCTCCGTTACTCCAGTCATCACAATGCTTCATGAACTTTGTCATCACAGTGGTCCATGCCCTCACCATCAACAGTCTCTGTGACCTTTTTAACCAGAATGCTCCATGAACTTTTCATCACAATGCTCTTTGACCCTTGTCATCACAATGCTCTATGCCTTTCTCAGCACAATGCTCCATGACCCTGGTCATCACAATGCTCCATGCCCCTTTTCATCTCAATGCTCCCTGAACCCTGTCATCACAGTGCACGATGCCCATCATCATAATACTTCAGTCTATTGTCATCACAATGAAATTAATATTCTCCATGACCTCTGACATCATAATGCTACAAACCCTTGTGATCACAATGTTCCATAAAACTTATCATCACAGCACCCCATGACGCTCATCATCACAATTATCCATGGTCTTATCATCACAATGCTCCATGATGTTTGTCATCACGATGCTCAATACACTTTTCATCACAATGCTCCCTGACACTTGTCGTCAGTATGCTCCATGAACCCTGTCATGACAAGGCTCCATGCCTTTATCATCACAATGATCCATGCCTTTTCATCGCAATGCTCCAAGACCCCTGCAATCACAATGCTCCATGCACTTCTCATCCAAATGCTCTCTCACATGAGATATCACAATGTTCCATCACTAGTCATCACATTCCTCCCTCAACCCTGTTATCACAATGTTCCATGACCTCTGTTATCACAATGCTACATCCCCTTATCAGCACAATGTTCCATGACCCCTGACATCACAATGTTCCATAACCGATGTCATCAAAATGCTCCATGACCCTTTTCATCCCAAAGCTCCATGACCCCTGGAATCACAGTGTTCTATAACCACTGTCATCAAAATGTTCCATTGCACTTTTCATCAAATTGCTGCATGACCCTGTCATCAAAATGCTCCCTGCCCTACTCATAACAATGCACCACACGCTGGTCATCAAAATGCTCCATGACCTTTGTCATCACAAAGCTCCATGACCCTTGGCATCACAATGCTCCATGTCATTGTCATCACAATGCTCCATGAAACCTCTCTTCACATTGCTCCATGCCCTTGTCATCACAAATCTCCATGACACTTGTCATCACAATGCTCGATTCCCTTCTCATCATAATGCTCCAAGTCCTTGTCATTACAATCCTCCATGACCCATGTATCACAGTGTACCGTGCCCTTGTCATCACAATGCTCCATGCCCACTCTCATCAAAATAATCCATGAAACATTTCAGACCAATGCTCAATGCCCTTCTCATCACAATGCTCCATTACCTCTATCAACAATGCTCCATGCCCCCTGCCATCACAATGTTCCACGGCCTTGTGATCACAAGGCTCCATGACCATTGTCATCACAATGCTCCAAGACCCATGTAATCACAATGCTCCATGCCCTTGTCATCACAAAGCTCCATGACACATGTCATCAGAATGTTCCATGGCCATCTCCTCACAATGTTCCATGCCCTTTTCATCACAGTGCTCCAAGACACTCGTAATCACAATGCTCCATGCCCCTTTTCATCAGAAGGCTCCATGATATTTGTCATCACAAGTCTCCATGGTCAACTCATCACAATGCTCCAAGAACTTGTCATCACCATGCTCCATTCCCTTGTCATCACAATGCTCCCTGACACTTGACGTCAGTATGCTCCATGAACTTTGTCATGACAAGGCTCCATGCCTTTTTCATCACAATGATCCATGCCCTTTTCATCACAGTTCTCCAAGACCACTGTAATCATAATGCTCCTTGCCCTTGTCATCACAAAGCTCCATGATGCATATCATCAGAATGTTCCATGCACTTCTCATCACAATACTCCATGCCCTTGTCATCGCAATGCTCCAAGACCCCTGCAATCACAATGCTCCATGCACTTCTCATCCAAATGCTCTCTCACATGAGATATCACAATGTTCCATCACTAGTCATCACATTCCTCCCTCAACCCTGTTATCACAATGTTCCATGACCTCTGTTATCACAATGCTACATCCCCTTATCAGCACAATGTTCCATGACCCCTGACATCACAATGTTCCATAACCGATGTTATCAAAATGCTCCATGACCCTTTTCATCCCAAAGCTCCATGACCCCTGGAATCACAGTGTTCTATAACCACTGTCATCAAAATGTTCCATTGCACTTTTCATCAAATTGCTGCATGACCCTGTCATCAAAATGCTCCCTGCCCTACTCATAACAATGCACCACACGCTGGTCATCAAAATGCTCCATGACCTTTGTCATCACAAAGCTCCATGACCCTTGGCATCACAATGCTCCATGTCATTGTCATCACAATGCTCCATGAAAACTCTCTTCACATTGCTCAATGCCCTTGTCATCACAAATCTCCATGACACTTGTCATCACAATGCTCGATGCCATTCTCATCATAATGCTCCATGTCCTTGTCATTACAATCCTCCATGACCCATGTATCACAGTGTACCGTGCCCTTGTCATCACAATGCTCCATGCCCACTCTCATCACAATAATCCATGAAACATTTCAGACCAATGCTCAATGCCCTTCTCATCACAATGCTCCATTACCTCTATCAACAATGCTCCATGACCCCTGCCATCAAAATATTCCACGGCCTTGTGATCACAAGGCTCCATGACCATTGTCATCACAATGCTCCAAGAGCCATGTAATCACAATGCTCCATGCCCTTGTCATCACAAAGCTCCATGACACATGTCATCAGAATGTTCCATGGCCTTCTCCTCACAATGCTCGTTGCCCTTGTCATCACAATGCTCCATACCCTTGTAATCACAATGCTCCATGCCCCTTTTCATCAGAATGCTCCATGAGACTTGTCATCACAAGTCTCCATGGTCATCTCATCACAATGCTCCAAGACCTTGTCATCACCATGCTCCATTCCCTGGTCATCACAATGCTCCAAACCCCTGTAATCACAATGCTCCATGCCCCTTTTCATCACAATGCTCCATGAACCCTGTCATCACAATGAACCATGCCCATCATCATAATGCTTCAGGCTATTGTCATCACAATGAAATCAAAATGCTCCATGACCTCTGTCATCACAATGCTCCAAACCCTGGTGATCACAATGTTGCATAACACTTATCATCACAAAACCCCATGACGCTAATCATCACTATTATCCATGGTCTTCTCATCACAAGGCTCCATGACCTTTGTCATCACAATTCTCAATACTCTTTTCATCACAATGCTCCCTGACACTTGTCGTCAGTATGCTCCATGAACTCTGTCATGACAAGGCTCCATGCCTTTTTCATCACAATGATCCATGCCCTTTTCATCACAGTGCTCCAAGACCACTGTAATCATAATGCTCCTTGCCCTTGTCATCACAAAGCTCCATGATGCATATCATCAGAATGTTCCATGCACTTCTCATCACAATGCTCCATGCCCTTGTCATCACAATGCTCCAAGACCCCTGTAATCACAATGCTCCATGCCCCTTTTCATCTCAATGCTCCATGAACACTGTCATAACAATGCACCATGCCCATCATCATAATGCTTCAGGCTATTGTCATCACATTGAAATCAAAATGCTCCATGACCTCTGTCATCACAATGCTCCAAACCCTGGTGATCACAATGTTGCAAAACACTTATCATCACAACACCCCATGACGCTCATCATCACAATTATCCATGGTCTTCTCATCACAATGCTCCATGAACTTTGTCATCACAATTCTCAATACACTTGTCATCACAATGCTCCCTGACACTTGTCGTCAGAATGCACCTTGAACCCTGTGACGAAAAGGCTCCATGCCTTTTTCATCACAAAGCCCCATGCTGTTTTCATCCCAAAGCTCCATGCCATTGTCATCAAAATACTACACAAGCTTGTCATCAGAATGCTCCATGACCCTTGTCATCACAATTCTCCATGCACTTGTCAGCACAATGCTCCCTGACCCTTGTCATCACAATGATCCAAGCCATTGTCATCACAATGCTCCATTACCTTTGTCATTAGAATCCTCCATGACACTTGGAATCACAATGCTCCAAGCCATTGTCATCACAATGGGCCATTACATATGTAATCACAATGCTCCCTGACACCTCTCTTCACAATACTGCATGATCTGGTCATCACAATGCTCCATGCTCTTGTCTTCATAATGCGCCATTCCAACTGTCATCACAATAATCCATGAAACTTATAAGACCAATGGTCCATGCCCTTGTCATCACATTGCTCCATGCTCTTGTTATCACAATGTTTAAGACCCCTGTAATCAGAATGCCCCATGCCCCTTTTCATCAGTATGCTCCATGAGACTTGTCATCGCAAGGCTCCATGGTTTTCTCATCACAATGCTCCAGGACCTTGTCATCACAATGGTTCACGACATTGTCATGAAAATTCTCAATGGCCCTTGTCTTCATAATGATCCAAGCCCTGGTCATCACAGTGCTCCATTATATTTGTCATCACAATCCTCCCTTGCATTTGGCATCACTATGCTCCATGCTATTGTCATCGCAATGGACCATGACATATTTCATCACAATGCCCCCGACACCTGTCTTCACAATACTCCATGCCCTTGTCATCACAATGCTCCATGCCCTGGTCATCACAATGCACCATGTCCACTGTCATCACAATAATCTATGAAACTTGTAAGACCAATGCTCCATGCCCCTGTCATAACAATGCTCCATGACCTTGTCATCACAATGCTCCATGACCCCTGTCATCACAATACTCCATGTACATTTTCAGCCCAATGCTCCATGACACTTGTCATCAGAATGATCCATGCACTTGTCATCCCAATGTTCCATGACGCTTGTAATCACAGTGCTCCATGACATCTGTCATCACAGTGCTCCATGCCTTTGTCAGCAAAATGCTACATGACCTTGTCATTACAATGCTCTATGCGCATGTCATCACAATACTCCATTACCATTGTCATCACAATTCTCCAGGAACCTTGGGATCACATTGCTTCAGGCCCTTGTCATCAAAATGCTCCATGCTCCTTGAAATCAAAATGATCCATGACCTCTGTCATCACAATGCTCCAAACCCTTGTGATCAAAATGTTCAATAACACTTGTCCTCACAACACTCCATGATGCCTGTCATCACAATACTCCATGCCCTTTTCATCACAATGCTCCATGAACTTTGTCATCACAATTCTCCATACACTTGTCATCAAAATGCTCCCTGACACTTGTCGTCAGAATGCTCCTTGAACTGTGTCACGAAAAGGCTCCATGCCATTTTCATCACAAATCCACATGCCTTTTTCATCCCAGTGCTCCATGCCATTGTCATCAAAATACTCCACAAGCTTGTCATCAGAATGCTCCATGACGCTTGTCATCACAATTCTCCGTGCACTTGTCAGCAAAATGCTCCCTGACCCTTATCATCACAATGCTCCAAGCCATTGTCATCACAATGCTCCATTACCTTTGTCATCAGAATCCTCCATGACACTTGGCATCACAATGCTCCATGCCATTGTGATCACAATGGGTCATTACATATGTCATCACAATGCTCCCTGACACCTCTCTTCACAATACTGCATAACCTGGTCATCACAATGCTCCATGCCCTTGTCATCACAATGTGCCATTCCAACTCTCATCACAATAATCCATGAAACTTATTAGACCAATGCTCCTTGCCCTTGTTATCACAATGTTCCAAGACCCCTGTAATCAGAATGCTCAATGCCCCTTTTCATCAGAATGCTCCATATGACATGTCATCAGAAGGCTCCATGGATTTCTCATCACAATGCTCCATGACCTTTGTCATCACAATGCTCCAAGACCCATGTAATCACAATGCTTCATGCCCCTGTCATCGCAATGGACCATGACATTTGGCATCACAATACTCCATGCCATTGTCTTTGAAATTGACCATGACATATGTCATCACAATGCCCCCTTACACCTGCTTTCACAATACTCCATGCCCTTGTCATCACAATGCTCCATGCCCTTGTCATCACAATGCACCATGTCCAATGTCATCACAATAATCTATTAAACTTGTCAGACCAATGCTCCATGCCCCTGTCATCACAATGTTCCCTGCCCTTGTCATCACAATGCTCCATGACCCTTGTCATCACAATGCTCCTTGACTCCAGTCATCACAATGCTTCATAACGTTTGTCATCACAACGGTCCATGCCTGCGTCATCGCAAGGCTCTGTGACCTTTGTAACCACAATGCTCCATGAACTTTTCATCACAATTCTCCGTGACCCTTGTCATCACAATGCTCCATGCCTTTTTCAGAACAATGCTCCATGACCCTTGTTATCACAATGTGCCATGTGCTTTTCATCACAATGATCCACAACCTTGTCATCGCTATGCTCCATAAACCTTGTAATCACAATGCTCCATGCACTTCTCATCCAAATGCTCTCTCACATGAGATATCACAATGTTCCATCACTTGTCATCACAATCCTTCCTCACCCCTGTTATCACAATGTTCCATGACCCCTGTCATCACAATGCTACATCCCCTTATCAGCACAATTTTCCATGACCCCTGACATCACAATGTTCCATAACCCCTGTCATCAAAATGCTCCATGACCATTTTCATCCCAAAGCTCTATGACCCCTGGCATCACAATGTTCTATAACCCCTGTCATCAAAATATTACATTACACTTTTCATCAAATTGCTGCATGACCCTGTCATCAAAATGCTCCCTGCCCTTCTCATCACAATGCACCACACACTTGTCATCAAAATGCTCCATGACCATGGTCATCACAAAGCTCCATGACCCTTGGCATCACAATGCTCCATGCCATGGACATCACAATGCTCCATGAACCCTCTCATCACATTGCTCCATGCCCTTGTCATCACAAAGCTCCATGACACTTGTCATCACAATGCTCGATGCCCTTCTCATCACAATGCTCCATGTCCTTGTCATTACAATCCTCCATCACCCATGTATCACAGTGTACCGTGCCCTTGTCATCACAATGCGCCATGCCCACTGTCATCACAATAATCCATGAAACATTTCAGACCAATGCTCAATGCACTTCTCATCACAATGCTCCATTACCTCTGTCAACAATGCTCCATGACCCCTGCCATTAAAATGTTCCACGGCCTTGTGATCACAAGACTAAGTGACCATTGTCATCACAATGCTCCAAGACACATGTAATCACAATGCTCCATGCCCTTGTCATCACAGAGCTCCATGACGCATGTCATCAGAATGTTCCATGGCCTTCTCCTCACAATGCTCCATGCCCTTGTCATCACAATGCTCCAAGACACTCGTAATCACAATGCTCCATGCCCCTTTTCATCAGAAGGCTCCATGATATTTGTCATCACAAGTCTCCATGGTCAACTCATCACAATGCTCCAAGACCTTGTCATCACCATGCTCCATTCCCTTGTCATCACAATGCTCCATGACTCCTGTCATCACAATACTCCATGAACATTTTCAGCCCAATGCTCCATGACCTTCTCATCACAATGCTCCATGACCAATATCATCACAATGCTCCATGACCACTGTCATCACAACACTCCATGACACCTGACAACACAATGATCCGGGACTCTTGTCATCACAATGCTCCAAGACCCCTGTAATCACAATGCTCCATGACTCCTGTCATCACAATACTCCATGAACATTTTCAGCCCAATGCTCCATGACACTTGTCATCACAATGATCCATGCCCTTGTCATCCCAATGTTCCATGACCCCTGTATTCACAGTGCTCCGTGACGCTTGTCATCACAGTGCTCCATGACACCTGTCATCACAATGCTCCATGCCTTTGTCAGCAAAATGCTACATGACCTTGTCATTACAATGCTCTATGCGATTGTCATCACAATATTCGATTACCATTGTCATCACAATCCTCCATGAACTTTGGGATCACATTGCTTCATGCCCTTCTCATCACAATGCTACATGCTCCTTGAAATCAAAATGATCCATGACCTCTCATCACAATGCTCCAAACCCTTGTGATCACAATGTTCCATAACACTTGTCCTCACAACGCTCCAAGATGCCTGTCATCACAATATTCCATACACTTTTCATCACAATTCTCCATGACCTTTGTCATCACAATTCTCAATACACTTTTCATCACAGTGCTCCCTGACACTTGTCGTCAGTATGCTCCATGAACCCTGTCATGACAAGGCTCCATGCCTTTTTCATCACAATGATCCATGCCCTTTTCATCACAATGCTCCAAGACCCCTGTAATCAAAATGCTCCATGCCCTTGCCATCCAAAGCTCCATGACGCATGTCATCAGAATGTTCCATGGACTTCTCATCACAATGCTCCCTGCTCTTGTCATCACAAAACACTAAGACCCCTGTAATCACAATGCTCCATGCCCCTTTTCATCTCAATGCTCCTATGAACCCTGTCAGCACAATTAACAATGCCCATCATCATAATGTTTCAGGCAATTGTCATCACAATCAAATCAAAATGCTCCATGACCTCTGTCATCACAATGCTCAAAATCCTGGTGATCACAATGTTGCATAACTCTTATCATCACAACACCCCATGACGCTCATCATCACAATGATCCATGGTCGTCTCATCACAAGGCTCCATGACCTTTGTCATCAAAATTCTCAATAAACTTGTCATCACAATGCTCACTGACACTTGTCGTCAGAATGCTCCTTGAACCCTGTCACAAAAAGGCTCCATGTCTTTTTCATCACAAAGCCACATGCCGTTTTCATCCCAATGCTGCATGCCATTGTCATCAAAATACACCACAGGCTTGTTATCAGAATGCTCCATGACCCTTGTCATCACAATTCTCCATGAACTTGTCAGCACAATGCTCCCTGACCCTTGTCATCACAATGCTCCAAGCCATTGTCATCACAATGCTCCATTACCACTGTCATCAGAATCCTCCATGACACTTGGCATCACAATGCTCCATGCCATTGTCATCACAATGCTCCATGTCTTTGTCAGCAAAATGCTAAATGACCTTGTCATTACAATCCTCTATGCGCTTGTCATCACAATACTCCATTTCCATTGTCATCACAATCCTCCATCAACTTTGGGATCACATTGCTTCATGCCCTTGTCATCACAATGCTCCATGCTCCTTGAAATCAAAATTATCCATGACCTCTGTCATCACAATGCTCCAAACCCTTGTGATCACATTGTTCCATAACACTTGTCATCACAACGCTCCATGATGCCTGTCATCACAATACTCCATGCCCTTTTCATCACAATGCTCCATGACCTTTGTCATCACAATTCTCAATACACTTGTGATCACAATGCTCCCTGACACTTGTCATCAGAATGCTCCTTGAAACCCATCACGAAAAGGCTCCATGCTTTTTTCATCACAATGCCCCATGCCATTTTCATCACAATGTTCCATACCATTGTCATCAAAATACTCCACAAGCTTGTCATCAGAATGCTCCCGGACCCTTGTCATCACAATGCTCCATTACCTTTCTCATCAGAATCCTCCATGACACTTGGCATCACAGTGCTACATGCCATTGTCATCACAATGGGCCATTACATATGTCATCACAATGCTCCCTGACACTTATCTTCACAATACTGCATGACCTGGTCATCACAATGCTCCATGCCCTTGTTATCACAATAGGCCATTCCAACTGTCATCGCAATAAACCATGAAAGTTATTAGACCAATGTTCCATGCCCTTGTCATCACAATGCTCCATGCCCTTGTTATCACAATGCTCCATGACCCCTGTCATCACAATGCTCCGTTACTCCAGTCATCACAATGCTTCATGAACTTTGTCATCACAGTGGTCCATGCCCTCACCATCAACAGTCTCTGTGACCTTTTTAACCACAATGCTCCATGAACTTTTCATCACAATACTCTTTGACCCTTGTCATCACAATGCTCTATGCCTTTCTCAGCACAATGCTCCATGACACTTGTCATCACAAAGCTCCATGTGCTTGTCAGCACAATGCTCCATGACACATGTCATCACAATGCACCATGAGCTTGTCATCACAGTGCTCCACAACCTTGTCATCACAATGCTCTATAAAATTTGTCATCACAATGCCCCATGCACTTCTCATCAAAATGCTCTCTCACCACTGATATCACAATGCTACATCATTATTTGTCACAATACTCCCTCACCCCTGTCATCACAATGTTCCATGACTCCTGTCATCACAATGCTACATGCACTTATCATCACAAAGTTCGATGACCCCTGACATCACAATGTTCCATAACACCTGTCATCAAAATGTTCCATGACACTTTTCATCAAATTGCTCCATGACCCAGTCATCACAATGCTCCCTGCCCTTCTCATCACAATGCACAACGCCCTTGCCATCAAAATGCTCCATGACCTTTGTTATCACAAAGATCCATGACCCTTGGCATCACAATGCTCCATGTCATTGTCATCACAATGTTCCATGAACGCTCTCATCACATTGCTCCATGCCCTTGTCCTCACATAGCTCCATGACACATGTCATTAGTATGCTCCATGGCCTTCTCATCAGAATGCTCCAAGCCCTTGCCATCACAATGCTCCATTACCCCTGTCATAACAATGCTCCATGACACCTGCCATCACGATGTTCTATAACACCTGCCATCTAAATGTTCTATTACACTTTTTATCAAATTGCTGCATGAACCGTTCATCAAAATGCTCCCTGCCCTTCCCATCACAATGCACAATGCACTTGTCATCAAAAAGCTCCATGACTTGTTATCAAAATGCTCCATGACCCTTGGCATCACAATGCTCCATGTCATTGTCATCACAATGCTCCATGAAACCTCTCATAATATTGCTCTGTGCCCTTGTCATCACAAAGCTCCATGACACTTGTGATCACAATGCTCGATGCCCTTCTCATCACAATGCTCCATGCCCTTGTCATTACAGTCCTGCATGACCCATGTATCACAGTGTTCCGTGCCCTTGTCATCACAATGCTCCATGCCCACTCTCATCACAATAATCCATGAAACATTTCAGAGCAAAGTTCCATACCCTTCTCATCACAATGCTCCATTACCCCTGTCATAACAATGCACCATGACCGCTGCCATCACAATGTTCCACGGCCTAGTCATCACAAGGTTCCATGACAATTCTCATCACAATGCTCAAGACCCCTGAAATCACAATGCTCCATGCCCTTGTCATCACAAAGCTCCATGACGCATGTAATCAGAATGTTCCATGGCCTCCTCATCACCATGCTCCATGTCCTTGTCATCACAATGCTCCAAAACCCTTGTAATTACAATGCTCCATGCCCCTTTTCATCTCAATGCTCCATGAACCCTGTCATCACAATGCACCATGCACATCATCATAATGCTTCAGGCTATTGTCATCACAATGAAATCAATATTTTCCATGACCTCTGTCATCATAATGCTCCAAACCCTTGTGATCACAATGTTGCATAACACTTATCATCACAACACACCATGATGCTCATCATCACAATTTTCCATGGTCTTCTCATAACAGTGCTCCATGATCTTTGTCATCCCAATGCTCAATACACTTGTCATCACAATGCTCCCTGACACTTGTCGTCATTATGCTCCTTGAACCCTGTCATGACAAGGCTCCATGCCTTTTTCATCACAATGATCCATGACTTTTTCATCTCAATACTCCAAGATCCCTGTAATCACAATGCTCCATGCCCTTGTCATGACAAAACTCCATGACGCATGTCAACAGAATGCTCCATGGCTTTCTCATCACAATGCTCCATGCCCTAGTCATCACAATGCTCTAAGACTCCTGTAAACACAATGCTCCAGTCCCCTTTTCTTCAGAATGCTCCATGAGGCTTGTCATCACAACTTTCCATGGTCTTCTTTTCACAATGCTCCAAGACCTTGTCACCACCATGCTCCATTCCCTTGTCATCACAATGCTCCATGACCCCTGTCATCACAATAATCCATGAACATTTTCAGCCCAATGTTCCACTACTTTCTCATCACAATGCTCCATTGCCAATATCATCACAATGCTCCATGACCACTGTAATCACAACACTCCATGACACCTGACAACACAATGATCCGGGACTCTTTTCATCACAGTGCTCCATTCCCTATTCATCACAATGCTCCATGAATGCTGTCATCACAACACTCCATGAACATTTTCAGCCCACTGCTCCATGACCCTTGTCATCACAAAGATCCATGCCCTTGTCATCCCAATGATCCATGACCCCTGTATTCACAATGGACGGAAACGATTGTCATCACTGTGGCCATGACACATGTCATCACAATGCTGCATGCCTTTGTCATCAAAATGCTACATGACGTTGTCATGACAGTGCTCTATGCGCTTGTCATCACAATACTCCATTTCCATTGTCATCACAATCCTCCATGAACTTTGGGATCACATTGCTTCATGCCCTTGTCATCACAATTCACCATGCTACTTGAAATCAAAATGATCTATGACCTCTGTCATCACAATGCTCCAAACCCTTCTGATCACAATGTACCATAACACTTGTCATCACAACACTCCATGATGCCTGTCATCACAATACTCCATGCCCTTTTCATTACAAAGCTCCATGACATTTCTCATCACAATTCTCAATACACTTGTCCTCACAATGCTCCCTGACACTTGTCATCACAATGTTCCTTGAACCCTGTCACGAAAAGGCTCCATGCTTTTTTCATCACAATGCCCCATGCCGTTTTCATCAAAATGTTCCATGCCATTGTCATCAAAATACTCAATAAGCTTGTAATCAGAATGCTCCATGACCCTTGTCATCACAATTCTCCATGCACTTGTCAGCACAATGCTCCATTACTTTTGTCATCAGAATCCTCCATGACACTTGGCATCACAATGCTCCAAGCCATCGTCATCATAATGGGCCATTATATATGTCATCACAATGCTCCCTGACACCTGTCTTCACAATACTGCATGACCTTGTCATCGGGATGCTCCATGCCCTTGTCGTCACAATGCGCCATTCCAACTGTCATCGCAATAATCCATGAAACTTATTAGACCAATGTTTCATGCCCTTGTCATCACAATGCTCCATGCCTTTGTTATCACAATGCTCCATGACCTCTGTCATCACAATGCTCCGTGACTCCAGTCATCACAATGCTTCATGACCTTTGTCATCACAATGATTCATGCCCTCGTCATCAACAGTATCTGTGACCTTTTTAACCACAATGCTCCATGAACTTTTCATCACAATGCTCTTTGACCCTTGTCATCACAATGCTCTATGCCTTTCTCAGCACAATGCTCCATGACCCTTGTCATCACAATGCTCCATGCTCTTGTCAGCAAAATGCTCCATGACACATGTCATCACAATGCACCATGCGCTTGTCATCAGAGTGCTCCACAATCTTGGCATCACAATGCTCCATAAATTTGTCATCACAATGCTCCATGCACTTCTCATCAAAATGCCCTCTCACCACTGATATCACAATGCTACATCACTATTTGTCACAAAACACCCTCACCCTTGTCGTCACAATGTTCCATGACTCCTGTCATCACAATGCTACATGCAATTATCATCACAAAGTTCGATGACCCCTGACATCACAATGTTCCATAACACCTGTCATCAATATGTTCCATGATACTTTTCATCAAATTGCTCCATGACCCTGTCATCAGAATGCTCCCTGCGCTTCTCATCACAATGCACCACGCACTTGCCATCCAAATGCTCCATGACCTTTGTCATCACAAAGATCCATGACCCTTGGCATCACTATGCTCCATGTCATTGTCATCACAATGCTCCATGAACGCTCTCATCACATTGCTCCATGCCGTTGTCATCAAAAAGCTCCATGACACATGTCATCAAAATGCTCCATGGCCTTCTCATCACAATGTTCCATGCACTTGCCATCACAATGCTCCATTACCCCTGTCATAACAATGCTCCATGACCCCTGTCATCACGAATTTCCATGGCCTTGGCATCAAAGGCTCCATGACCCTTCTCATCACAATGATCCAAGAACACTGTAATCACAATGCTCTATGCCACTTTTCATCTCAATGATCCATGAAGCCTGTCATCACATTGCACCATGCCCATCAGCATAATGCTTCATGCTATTGTCATCACAATGAAATCAAAATGCTCCATGACCTCTGTCATAACAATGCTCCAAACCCTTGTGAACACAATATTCCATAACACTTGTCATCACAATGCCCCATGTGGCTCGTCATCACAATTATCAATGGACTTCTCATCACAATGCTCCTTGAACTTTGTCATCACAATGCTCAATACACTTGTCATCAAAATGCTCCCTGACACTTGTCGTCAGTATGCTCCTAGAACCCTGTCATGACAAGGATCTATGCCTTTTTCATCACAATGATCCATGACCTTTTCATCACAATTCTCAATATACATGTTATCACAATGCTCCCTGACACTTGTCATCAGAATGCTCCTTGAACACTGTCACGAAAAGGCTCCATGCCTTTTTCATCACAATGCCCCATGCCGTTTTCATCACAATGCTCCATGCCACTGTCATCCCAATACTCCAAAAGCTTGTCATCAGAATGCTCCATGACCCTTGTCATCACAATTCTCCATGCACTTGTCAGCACAATGCTCCCTGAACCTTGTCATCACAATTCTCCAAGCCATTGTCATCACAATGCTCCATTACTTTTGTCATCAGAATCCTCCATGACACTTTGCAACACAATGCTTCATTCCCTAGTCATCACAATGCTCCATGACACCTGTCATCACAACACTCCATTTATATTTTCAGCCCAGTGCTTCATGACACTTGTCATCACAATGATCCATGCCCTCGTCATCCCAATGCTCCTTGAACCCTGTATTCACAATGCTCCATGACGCTTGTCAACACAGTGCTCCATGACACATGTCATTACAATGTTCCATGCATTTGTCACCAAAATGCTACATGACCTTGTCATTAAAATCCTCTATGCACTTGTCATCACAATACTCCATTTCCATTGTCATCACAATCCTCCATGAACCTTGGGATCACTTTTCTTCATGCTCTTGTCATCACAATGCTCCCTGACACTTGTCGTCAGTATGCTCATTGAACCCTGTTATGACAAGGTTCCATGCATTTTTCATCACAATGATCCATGACCATTTCATCACAATCCTCCAAGGTCCCTGTAATCACAATGCTCCATGCCCTTGTCATCACAAAACTCCATGATGCATGCCATCAGAATGCTTCATGGACTTCTCATCACAATGCTCTATGCCCTAGTCATCACCATGCTCCAAGACCCCTGTAATCACAATGCTCCATGCCCCTTTTCATCAGAATGCTCCATGAGACTTGCCATCACAAGTCTCCATGATCTTCTCATCACAATGCTCCAGGAACTTGTCATCACCATGCTCCATTCCCTTGTCATCACAATGCTCCATGACCCCTGTCATCACAATAATCCATGAACATTTTCAGCCCAATGCTCCACGACCTTCTCATCACAATGCTCCATTGCCAATATCATCACAATGCTCCATGACCAATGTAATCACAACACTCCATGACACCTGACAACACAATGATACAGGACTCTTGTCATCACAATGCTCCTTTAGCTTGTCGTCACAATGCTACATGACACCTGTCATCACAACTCTCCATGAACATTTTCAGCCCAGTGCTCCATGAACCTTGTCATCACAATGATCCATGGCTTTGTCATTCCAATGCTCCATGACCCCTGTATTCACAATGCTCCTTGACGCTTGTCATCACAGAGCTCCATGACACATGTCATCACAATGCTCCATGCCTTTGTCAGCAAAATGCTACATGACCTTGTCATTACAATACTCTATGAGCTTGTCATCAAAATACTCCATTTCCATTGTCATCACAATCCTCCATGAACTTTGGGATTACATTGCTTCATGCCCTTGTCATCACAATGCTCCATGCTCCTTGAAATCAAAATGATCCATCACCTCTGTCATCCCAATGCTCCAAACCCTTGTGATCACAATGTTCCATAACACTTGTCATCATAACGCTCCATGATGCCTGTCATCACAATACTCCATGCCCTTTTCTTCACAATGCTCCATGACTTTTGTCAGCACAATTCTCAATACACTTCTCATCACAATGCTCCCTGACACTTTTCATCAGAATGCTCCTTGAACCCTGTCACGAAAAGGCTCCATGCTTTTTTCATCACAATGCCCCATGCCGTTTTCATCACAATGCTCCATGCCATTGTCATCAAAATACTCCACAAGCTTGTCATCAGAATGCTCCATGACCCTTGTCATCTCAATGCTCCAAGCCATTGTCATCACAATGCTCTATTACCTTTGTCATCAAAATCCTCCCTGACACTTGGCATCACAATACTCCTGCCATCCTCATCACAATGGGCCATTACATATGTGATCACAATGCTCCCTGACACCTGTCTTCACAATACGGCATGACCTGGTCATAACAATGCTCCATGCCCTTGTCATCTCAGTGTGCCATTCCAACTGTCATCGAAATACTGCATGAAACTCATTAGACAAATGTTCCATGCCATTCTCATCACGTTGCTCAATGCCCTTATTATCACAATGCTCCATGACCCCTGTCAGCACAATGCTCCATGACTCCAGTCATCACAATGCTTCAAGACCTTTGTCATTACAATGGTCCATGCCCTCGTCATCAACAGTCTCTGTGATCTTTTCAACCACAATGCTCCATGAACTTTTCATCACAATGCTCTTTGACCCTTGTCATCACAATTTTCTATGTCTTTCTCAGCACAATGCTCCATGAACCTTGTTATCACAGTGCTCCATGCGCTTGTCAGCACAATGCTCCATGTCACATGTCATCACAATGCACCATGCGCTTGTCATCACAGTGCTCCACAACCTTGTCATCACAGTGCTCCATAAAATTTGTCATCACAGTGCTCCATGCACTTCTCATCAAAATGCTCTCTCACCACTGATATCACAATGCTACATCACTATTTGTCACAATACTCTCTCACCCCTGTCATCACAATGTTCCATGACTCCTGTCATCACAATGCTACATGCACTTATCATCACAATGTTCGATGACCCCTGACATCACAATGTTCCATAACACCTGTCATCAAAATGTTCCATGACACTTTTCATCAAATTGCTTTATGGACTTCCGGGTAAGATGGAGGAAGAGTAAGACGCGGAGATCACCTTCCTCCCCGCAGATACACCAGAAATACTGCTACACGTGGAACAACTCCTACAGAACACCTACTGAACGCTGGCAGAAGACCCCAGACCTCCCAAAAGGCAAGAAACTCCCCACATACCTGGGGAGGGCAAAGCAGAGAGATTCCCGCACAGAGGAGCGGTGCCGAGTGGCACTCACCAGCCCGAGAGGCTTTTCTGCTCCCCCGCCGGGGTGGACGGCGCTGGAGCTGAGGCTCAGGCTTCGGTCAGAGCGCAGGGAGAGGACTGGGGCTGGCGGCGAGAACTCAGCCTGAAGGGGGCTAATGTGCCACAGCTAGCCGGGAGGGAGTCCGGGAAAACTCTGGAGCTGCCAAAGAGGCAGGAGACTTTTTCTTCCCTCTTGGTTTCCTGGTGCGCGAGGAGAGGGGATTAAGAGCGCCGTGTAAAGGAGCTCCAGAGACGGGCGCGAGTCGCGGCTGAAAGCGCGGAGCCCAGAGACGGGCGTGGGACGCTGCGGCTGCTGCTGCCGCCGCCAAGAAGCCTGTGTGTGAGCGCAGGTCACTGTCCACACCGCCCTTCCGGCATCCTGTGCAGTCTGCCACTGCCGGGATCCCGGGATCCAGGGGCGGCTTCCCTGGTAGAACGCACGGCGCGCCTTGGTCTGGTGCAACGTCACGCCGACCTCTGCCGCTGCAGGCTCGCCCCGCACTCCGTGCCCCTCCCTCCCGCCCGGCCTGAGTGAGCCAGAGTCCCCGAAGAGGCTGCTCCTTTAACCCTGTCCTGTCTGAGCGAAGAACAGACGCCCTCCGGCGACCTACACGCAGAGGCGGGGCCAAATCCAAAGCTGAGACCCAGGAGCTGTGAGAACAAAGAAGAGAAAGGGAAACCTCTCCCAGCAGCCTCAGAAGCAGCGGATTAAAGCTCCACAATCAACTCCATGTACCCTGCATCTGTGGAATACATGAATAGACAACAAATCATCCCAAATTGAGTAACCAGGAGTCAGTGCTGTGCCTCTGAGGTGGGAGAGAGAACTTCAGGACACTGGTCCACAAGAGACCTCCCAGCTCCACATAATATCAAACGGCGAAAATCTTCCAGAGATCTCCATCTCAACACCAGCACCCAGCTTCACTCAACGACCAGCAAGCTACAGTGCTGGACACCCTATGCCAAACAACTAGCAAGACAGGAACACAACGCCACCCATTAGCAGAGAGGCTGCCTCAATTCATAAAAAGTCCGCAAACACCCCAAAACACACCACCAGGCGTGGACCTGCCCACCAGAAAGACAAGATCCAGCCTCATCCACCAGAACACAGGCAGTAGTCCCCTCCACCAAGAAGCCTACACAACCCACTAAACCAACCTTAGCCACTGGGGACAGACACCAAAAACAACGGGAACTACGAACCTGCAGCCTGCAAAAAGGAGACCACAAACACAGTAACATAAGCAAAATGAGAAGACAGAAAAACACACAGCAGGAGAAGGAGCAAGATAAAAACCCACCAGACCTAACAAATGAAGAGGTAATAGGTAGTCTATCTGAAAAAGAATTCAGAATAATGATGGTAAAGATGATCCAAAATCTTGGAAATAGAATAGACAAAATGCAAGAAACAGTTAATAAGGACCTAGAAGAACTAAAGACGAATCAAGCATCGATTAAAAACACAATAAATGAAATCAAAAATACTCTAGATGGGATCAATAGCAGAATAACTGAGGCAGAAGAACGGATAAGTGAGGTGGAAGATAAAATAGTGGAAATAACTGCTGCACAGCAAAATAAAGAAAAAAAGAATGAAAAGAACAGAGGACAGCCTCAGAGACCTCTGGGACAACATTAAACGCACCAACATTCGAATTATAGGGGTTCCAGAAGAAGAAGAGAAAAAGAAAGGGACTGAGAAAATATTTGAAGAGATTATAGTTGAAAACTTCCCTAATATGGGAAAGGAAATAGTTAATCAAGTCCAGGAGGCACAGAGAGTCCCATACAGAATAAATCCAAGGAGAAATACACCAAGACACATATTAATCAAACTGTCAAAAATTAAACACAAAGAAATCATATTAAAAGCAGCAAGGCAAAAACAACAAATAACACACAAGGGAATCCCCATCAGGATAACAGCTGATCTCTCAGCAGAAACTCTACAAGCCAGAAGGGAGTGGCAGGACATACTTAAAGTGATGAAGGAGAAAAACCTGCAACCAAGATTACTCTACCCAGCAAAGATCTCATTCAGATTTGATGGAGAAATTAAAACCTTTACAGACAAGCAAAAGCTGAGAGAGTTCAGCACCACCAAACCAGCTTTACAACAAATGCTAAAGGAACTTCTCTAGGCAAGAAACACAACAGAAGGAAAAGAACTACAATAATGAACCCAAAACAATTAAGAAAATGGGAATAGGAACATACACATCAATAATTACCTTAAATGTAAATGGACTAAATGCTCCCACCAAAAGACACAGACTGGCTGAATGGATACAAAAACAAGAACCATATATATGCTGTCTACAAGAGACCCACTTCAGACCTAGAGACACATACAGACTGAAAGTAGGGGGATGGAAAAAGATATTCCATGCAAATGGAAACCAAAAGAAAGCTGGAGTAGCAATTCTCATATCAGACAAAATAGACTTTAAAATAAAGACAACTAGAAGAGACACAGAAGGACACTACATAATGATCAAGGGATCAATCCAAGAAGAAGATATAACAATTGTAAATATTTATGCACCAAACATAGGAGCACCTCAATACATAAGGGAAATATTAACAGCCATAAAAGGAGAAATCGACAGTAACACAATCATAGTAGGGGACTTTAACACCCCACTTTCACCAATGGACAGGTCACCCAAAATGAAAATAAATAAGGAAACACAAGCTTTAAATGATACATTAAACAAGATGGACTTAATTGATATTTATAGGACATTCCATCCAAAAACAACAGAATACACATTTTTCTCAAGTGCTCATGGAACATTCTCCAGGATAGATCATATCTTGGGTCACAAATCAAGCCTTGGTAAATTTAAGAAAATTGAAATTGTATCAAGTATCTTTTCCGACCACAATGCTATGAGACTAGATATCAATTACAGGAAAAGAGCTGTAAAACATACAAACACATGGAGGCTAAACAATACACTACTTAATAACGAAGTGATCACTGAAGAAATCAAAGAGGAAATTAAAAAATACCTAGAAACAAATGACAATGGAGACACGACGACCCAAAACCTATGGGATGCAGCAAAAGCAGTTCTAAGAGGGAAGTTTATGGCAATACAATCCCACCTTAAGAAACAGGAAATATCTCGAATAAACAACCTAACCTTGCACCTAAAGCAATTAGAGAAAGAAGAACAAAAACATCCCAAAGTTAGCAGAAGGAAAGAAATCATAAAAATCAGATCAGAAATAAATGAAAAAGAAATGAAGGAAACGATAGCAAAGATCAATAAAACTAAAAGCTGGTTCTTTGAGAAGATAAACAAAATTGATAAACCATTAGCCAGACTCATCAAGAAAAAAAGGGAGAAGACTCAAATCAATAGAATTAGAAATGAAAAAGGAGAAGTAACAACTGACACTGCAGAAATACAAAAGATCATGAGAGATTACTATAAGCAACTCTATGCCAATAAAATGGACAACCTGGAAGAAATGGACAAATTCTTAGAAATGCACAACCTGCCAAGACTGAATCAGGAAGAAATAGAAAATATGAACAGACCAATCACAAGCACTGAAATTGAAACTGTGATTAAAAATCTTCCAACAAACAAAAGCCCAGGACCAGATGGCTTCACAGGCGAATTCTATCAAGCATTTAGAGAAGTGCTAACACCTATCCTTCTCAAACTCTTCCAAAATATAGCAGAGGGAGGAACACTCCCAAACTCATTCTACGAGGCCACCATCACCTTGATACCAAAACCAGACAAGGATGTCACAAAGAAAGAAAACTACAGGCCAATATCACTGATGAACATAGATGCAAAAATCCTCAACAAAATACTAGCAAACAGAATCCAACAGCACATTAAAAGGATCATACACCATGATCAAGTGGGGTTTATTCCAGGAATGCAAGGATTCTTCAATATACGCAAATCAATCAATATGATACACCATATTAACAAGTTGAAGGAGAAAAACCATATGATCATCTCAATAGATGCAGAGAAAGCTTTTGACAAAATTCAACACCCATTTATGATAAAAACCCTGCAGAAAGTAGGCATAGAGGGAACTTTCCTCAACATAATAAAGGCCATATATGACAAACCCACAGCCAGCATCGTCCTCAATGGTGAAAAACTGAAACCATTTCCACTAAGATCAGGAACAAGACAAGGTTGCCCACTCTCACCACTCTTATTCAACATAGTTTTGGAAGTTTTAGCCACAGAAATCAGAGAAGAAAAGGAAATAAAAGGAATCCAAATGGGAAAAGAAGAAGTAAAGCTGTCACTGTTTGCAGATGACATGATACTATACATAGAGAATCCTAAAGATGCTACCAGAAAACTACTAGAGCTAATCAATGAATTTGGTAAAGTTGCAGGATACAAAATTAATGCACAGAAATCTCTGGCATTCCTATATACTAATGATGAAAAATCTGAAAGTGAAATCAAGGAAACACTCCCATTTACCATTGCAACAAAAAGAATAAAATATCTAGGAATAAACCTACCTAAGGAGACAAAAGACCTGTATGCAGAAAATTATAAGACACTGATGAAAGAAATTAAAGATGATACAAATAGATGGAGAGATGTACCATGTTCTTGGATTGGAAGAATCAACATTGTGAAAATGACTCTACTACCCAAAGCAATCTACAGATTCAATGCAATACCTATCAAACTACCAATGGCATTTTTCACAGAACTAGAACAAAAAATTTCACAATTTGTATGGAAACACAAAAGACCCCGAATAGCCAAAGCAATCTTGAGAACGAAAAATGGAGCTGGAGGAATCAGGCTCCCTGACTTCAGACTATACTACAAAGCTACAGTAATCAAGACAGTATGGTACTGGCACAAAAACAGAAAGATAGATCAATGGAACAGGATAGAAAGCCCAGAGATAAACCCACGGACATATGGTCACCTTATCTTTGATAAAGGAGGCAGGAATGTACAGTGGAGAAAGGACAGTCTCTTCAATAAGTGGTGCTGGGAAAACTGGACAGGGACATGTAAAAGTATGAGATTAGATCACTCCCTAACACCATACACAAAAATTAGCTCAAAATGGATTAAAGACCTAAATGTAAGGTCAGACACTATCAAACTCCTAGAGGAAAACATAGGCAGAACACTCTATGACATAAATCACAGCAAGATCCTTTTTGACCCACCTCCTAGAGAAATGGAAATAAAGACAAAAATAAACACATGGGACCTAATGAAACTTAAAAGCTTTTGCACAGCAAAGGAAACCATAAACAAGACCAAAAGACAACCCTCAGAATGGGAGAAAATATTTGCAAATGAAGCAACTGACAAAGGATTAATCTCCAAAATTTATAAGCAGCTCATACAGCTCAATAGCAAAAAAACAAACAACCCAATCCACAAATGGGCAGAAGACTTAAATAGACATTTCTCCACAGAAGATATACAGACAGCTAACAAACACATGAAAGGATGCTCAACATCTTTACTCATTAGAGAAATGCAAATCAAAACTACAATGAGATATCATCTCACACCAGTCAGAATGGCCATCATCAAAAAATCTAGAAACAATAAATGCTGGAGAGGGTGTGGAAAAAAGGGAACACTCTTGCACTGCAGGTGGGAATGTGAATTGGTACAGCCACTATGGAGAACGGTATGGAGGTTCCTTAAAAAACTACAAATAGAACTACCATATGACCCAGCAATCCCACTACTGGGCATATAACCTTAGAAAACCATAATTCAAAAAGAGACATGTACCAAAATGTTCATAGCAGCCCTATTTACAATAGCCCGGAGATGGAAACAACCTAAGTGTCCATCATCGGATGAATGGATAAAGAAGATGTGGCACATATATACAATGGAATATTACTCAGCCATAAAAAGAAATGAAATTGAGCTATTTGTAATGAGGTGGATGGACCTAGAGTCTGTCATACAGAGTGAAGTAAGTCAGAAAGAGAAAGACAAATACTGTATGCTGACACATATATATGGAATTTAAGAAAAAAATGTCATCAAGAACATAGGGGTAAGACAGGAATAAAGACACAGACCTACTAGAGCATGGACTTGAGGATATGGGGAGGGGGAAGGGTAAGCTGTGACAAAGTGAAAGAGAGGCATGGACATATATACACTACCAAACGTAAGGTAGATAGCTAGTGGGAAGCAGCCTCATAGCACAGGGAGATCAGCTCGGTGCTTTGTGACCGCCTGGAGGGGTGGGATAGGGAGGGTGGGAGGGAGACGCAAAAGGGAGGGGATATGGGAACATATGTATATGTATAACTGATTAAATTTGTAAAATAAATAAAATAAATAAAATAAAAAAAAATTGCTTTATGACCCAGTCATCAGAATGCTCCCTGCCCTTCTCATCACAATGCACAACGCCCTTGCCATCAAAATGCTCCATGACCTTTGTCATCACAAAGATCCATTACCCTTGGCATCACAATGCTCCATGTCATTGTCATCACAATGCTCCATGAACGCTCTCATCACATTGCTCCATGCCCTTGTCTTCACATAGTTCCTTGACACATGTCATCAGAATGCTCCATGGCCTTCTCATCACAATGTTCCATGCCCTTGTCATCACAATAGGCCATTCCAACTGTCATCGCAACAAACCATGAAACTTATTACACCAATGTTCCATGCCCTTGTCATCACAATGCTCCATGCCCTTGTTATCACAATGCTCCGTGACTCCAGTCATCACAATGTTTAATGAACTTTGTCATCACAATGGTCCATGTCCTTGTCATCAACTGTCTCTGTGACCTTTTTAACCCCAATGCTCCATGAACTTTTCTTCGCAATGCTCTTTGACCCTTGTCATCACAATGCTCTATGCCTTTCTCAGCACAATGCTCCATGACCCTGGTCATCAAAATGCTCCATGCACTTGTCTGCACAATGTTCCATGACACATGTCATCACAGACCTCCATGAACCCTGTCATCTCAATGCTCAGTGACTCCAGTCATCACAATGCTTCATAACGTTTTTCCTCAAAATTGTCCAAGCCCGCGTCATCACAAGGCTCTGTGACATTTGTTACCACAATGCTCCATGAACTTTTCATCACAATTCTCTGTGACCCTCGTCATCACAATGCTACATGTCTTTGTCAGAACAATGCTCCATAACCATTATCATCACAGTGTGCCACGCGCATTTCATCACAACGGTCCACAATCTTGTCATTGCAATGCTCCATAAACTTTGTAATCACGATTCTCCATGCACTTCTCATCAAAATGCGCTGTTACCAGAGATATCACAGTATTCAATCCCTAGTCATCGCAATACTCCCTCACCCCTGTAATCAGAATGTTCCATGACCCTGTCATCACACTGCTACATACCCTTATCAACACAATGTTCCATGACCCATGACATCACAATGTTCCATAACCCATGTCATCAAAATGCTCCATGATCCTTTTCATCCCAAATCTCCAAGACCCCTGACATCACAATGTTCTATAAACCCCGCCATCAAAATGTTCCATTACACTTTTCATCAAATTGCTGCATGATCCTTTCATCAAAATGCTCCCTGCCCTTCTCATCACAATGCACCATGTCCTTGTCATCAAAATGCTCCATGACTGGTCAGCAGAATGCTCCATGACCCCTGGCATCACAATGCTAAATGTCATTGTCATCACCATGCTCCATGAACCCTCTCATAATATTGCTCAATGCCCTTGTCATCACAGAGCTCCATGACACTTGTCATAACAATGCTCGATGCCCTTCTCATCACAATGCTCCATGCCCTTGTCATTACAATCCTGCATGACGAATGTATCATACAGTTCCGTACCCTTGTCATCACAATGCTCCATGCCCACTCTCATCACAAAAATTCATGAAACATTTCAGACCAATGTTCCATGGCCTTCTCATCACAATGCTCCATTACCTCTGTCATAACAATGCACCATGAACCCTGCCATCACAATGTTCCACGGCGTAGTCTTCACAAAGTTCCATGACACTTGTCATCACAATGCTGAAAACCACTGTAATCACAATGCTCCATGCCCTTCTCATCACAAAGCTCCATGACGCATGTCATCAGAATATTCCATGGCGTTCTCATCACAATGATCCTTGCCCTTGTCATCACAATGCTCCAAGACCTTGTAAACACAATGCACCATGCCCATTTTCATCTCAATGCTCCATGAACCCTGTCATCACAGTGCACGTTGCCCATCATCATAATACTTCAGTCTATTGTCATCACAATGAAATCAATATTGTCCATGACCTCTGACATCATAATGCTCCAAACCCTTGTGATCACAATGTTCCATAAAACTTATCATCACAGCACCCCATGACGCTCATCATCACAATTATCCATGGTCTTCTCATCACAATGCTCCATGACCTTTGTCATCCTGATGCTCAATACACTTGTCATCACAATGCTCCCTGACACTTGTCGTCAGTATGCTCCATGAACCCTGTCATGACAAGTCTCCATGCCTTTTTCATCACAATAATCATTTCCCTTTCCATCACAATGCTCCAAGATCCCTGTAATCACAATGCTCCATGGCCTTGTCATCAAAAAGCTCCATGAGGCATGTCATCAGAATGTTTCCTGGCCTTCTCATCACAATGTTCCATGCCCTTTTCATCACAATGCTCCAAGACCCCTGTAATCACAATGCTCCATGCCCCTTTTCATCAGAATGCTCCATGAGACTTTTCATCACAAGTCTCCATGGTCTCCCCATCCCAATGCTCCAGGACATTGTCATCACCATGATCCATTCCCTTGTCATCACAATGCTACATGACCCCTGTTATCTCAATAATCCATGAACAAATGTCAGCCCAATGCTCCACGACCTTCTCATCACAATGCTCCATGGGCAATATCATCACAGTGCTCCATGACCACAGTCCTCACAACACTCCATGACACCAGACAACACAATGATCTGGGACATTTGTCATCACAATGCTCCATTCCGTAGGCATCACAATGCTCCATGAACCCTGTCATCACAACTCTCCATGAACATTTTCAGCCCAGTGCTCCATGACCCTTGTCATCACAATGATCCATGCCCTTGTCATCCCAATGCTCCATGACGCCTGTATTCACAATGATCTTGACTCTTGTCATCACAGTGCTCCATGACCTTTGTCACCACAATTCTCTTTACACTAGTCATCACAATGCTCCCTGACAGATGTCATCAGAATGCTCCTTGAAACCTGTCACGAAAAGGCTCCATGCCTTTTTCATCACAATGCCCCATGCGGTTTTCATCACAATGCTCCATGCCATTGTCATCAAAATACTCCACAAGCTTGTCATCAGAATGCTCCCTGACCCTTGTCATCACAATTCTCCATGCACTTGTCAGCACAATGCTTCCTGACCCTTGTCATCAATATGCTCCAAGTCATTGTCATCACAATGTTCCATGACCCCTGTCATCACAATAATCCATGAACATTTTCAGCCCAATGCTCCACGACCTTCTCATCACAATGCTCCATGGCCAATATAATCACAATGCTCCATGACCACTGTCATCCCAAAGCTCCATGACCCCTGGAATCACAATGTTCTATAACCCCTGGCATCAAAATGTTCCATTACACTTTTCATCAAATTGCTGCATGACCCTGTCATCAAAATGCTCCCTGCCCTTCTCATCACAATGCAACACACACTTGTCATCAAAATGCTCCATGACCTTTGTCATCACAAAGCTCCATGACCCTTGGCATCACAATGCTCCATGTCATTGTCATCACAATGCTCCATGAACACTCTCATCACATTGCTCCATGTCCTTGTCATCACAAAGCTCCATGACACTTGTCATCACAATGCTTGATGCCATTCTCATCACAATGCTCCATGACCTTGTCATTACAATCCTCCATTACCCATGTATCACAGTGTACCGTGCCCTTGTCATGACAAACCGCCATGCCCACTCTCATCACAGTAATCCATGAAACATTTCAGATCAATGCTCAATGCCCTTCTCATCACAATGCTCCGTTACCTCTGTCGTAACAATGCTCCATGACACCTGCCATCATAATATTCCACGGCCTTGTCATCACAAGGCTCCATGACCCTTGTCATCACAATGCTCCAAGATCCATGTAATCACAATGCTCCATGCGCTTGTCATCACAAAGCTCCATGACGCATGTCATCAGAATGTTCCATGGTCTTCTCCTCACAATGCTCCATGCCCTTGTCATCACAATGCTCGAAGACTCCAGTAATCACAATGTTCCATTCCCTTTTTCATCAGAATGCTCCATTAGATTTGTCATCACAAGTCTCCATGGTCATCTCCTCACAATGCTCCAAGACCTTGTCATCACCATGCTCCAATCCCTTGTCATCACAATGCTCCATAACCCCTGTCACCACAATACTCCATGAATATTTTCAGCCCAATTCTCTATGACCTTCTCATCACAATGCTCCATGACCAATATCATCACAATGCTCCATGACGACTGTCATCAAAACACTCCATGACACCTGACAACACAATGATCCGGGACTCTTGTCATCACAATGCTCCAAGACCCCTGTAATCACAATGCTCCATGACCCCTGTCATCACAATACTCCATGAACATTTTCAGCCCAATGCTCCATGACCCTTGTCATCACAATGATCCATGCGCATGTTATCCAAATGTTCCATGACCCATGTATTCACAATGCACCATGACGCTGGTCATCACAGTGCTCCATGACACCTGTCATCACAATGCTCCATGCCTTTGTCAGCAAAATGCTACATGACCTTGTCATTACAATGCTCTATGCAGTTGTCATCACTATACTCCATTTCCATTGTCATCACAATCCTCCATGAACTTTGGGATCACATTGCTTCATGCCCTTGTCATCACAATGCTCCATGCTCCTTGAAATCAAAATGATCCATGACCTCTGTCATCACAATGCTCCAAACCCTTGTGATCACAATGTTCCATAACACTTGTCCTCACAACGCTCCATGATGCCTGTCATCACAATAATCCATGCCCCTTTCATCACAATGCTCCATGACCTTTGTCATCACAATTCTCAATACACTTGTCATCACAATGCTCCCTGACACTTGTCGTCAGAATGCTCCTTGAACCCTGTCACGAAAAGGCTCCATGCCTTTTTCATCACAAAGCCCCATGCCCTTTTCATCCCAATGCTCCATGCCATTGTCCTCAAAATACTCCACAAGCTTGTCATCAGAATGCTCCATGACCCTTTTCATCAAAATTCTCCATGCACTTGTCAGCACAATGCTCCCTGACACTTGTCATCACAATGCTCCAAGCCATTGTGATCACAATGCTCCATTACCTTTGTGATCAGAATCCTCAATGGAAGTTTGCATCACAATGCTCCATGCCATTGTCATCACAATGGGCCATTACATATGTCATCACAATGCTCCCTGACACCTCTCTTTACAATACTGCATTACCTGGTCATCACAATGCTCCCTGCCGTTCTCATCACAATGCACCACACCCTTGTCATCAAACTGCTCCATGACCTTTGTCATCACAAAGCTCCATGGCCCTTGGCATCACAGTGCTCCATGTCATTGTCATCACAATGCTCCATGAACCCTCTCATCGCATTGCTCCATGCCCTTGTCATCACAAAGCTCCATGGCACTTGTCATCACAATGCTCGATGCCCTTCTCATCACAATGCTCCATGCCCTTGTCATTACAATCCTCCATGACCCATGTATCACAGTGTACCGTGCCCTTGTCATCACAATGCGCCATGCCCACTCTCATCACAATAATCCATGAAATATTTCAGACCAATGCTCAATGCACTTCTCATCACAATGCTCCATTACCTCTGTCATAACAAGCTCCATGACCCCTGCCATCACAATGTTCCACGGCCTTGTCATCACAAGGCTCCAGGACCCTTCTCAGCACAATGCTCCAAGACCCATGTAATCACAATGCTCCATGCCCTTGTCATCACAAAGCTCCATGACGCATGTCATCACAATGTTCCATGGCCTTCGCCTCACAATGCTCCATGCCCTTGTCATCACAATGCTTCAAGACCCCCGTAATCACAATGCTCCATGCCCCTTTTCATAAGAATGCTCCATTAGACTTGTCATCACAAGTCTCCATGGTCATCTCCTCACAATGCTCCAAGACCTTGTCATCACCATGCTCCATTCCCTTGTCATCACAATGCTCCAAGACCCCTGTCATCACAATACTCCATGAACATTTTCAGCCCAATTCTCTATGACCTTCTCATCACAATGCTCCATTACCAATATCATCACAATGCTCCATGACCACTGTCATCACAACACTCCATGACACCTGACAACACAATGATCCGGGACTCTTGTCATCACAATGCTCCAAGACCCCTGTAATCACAATGCTCCATGACCCCTGTCATCACAATACTCCATGAACATTTTCAGCCCAAAGCTCCATGACACTTGTCATCACAATGATCCATGCCCATGTTATCCCAATGTTCCATGACCCATGTATTCACAATGCTCCATGACGCTTGTCATCACAGTGCTCCATGACACCTGTCATCACAATGCTCCATGCCTTTGTCAGCAAAATGCTACATGACCTTGTCATTACAATGCTCTATGCACTTGTCATCACAATACTCCATTTCCATTGTCATCACAATCCTCCATGAACTTTGGGATCACATTGCTTCATGCCCTTGTCATCACAATGCTCCATGCTCCTTGAAATCAAAATGATCCATGACCTCTGTCATCACAATGCTCCAAACACTTGTGATCACAATGTTCCATAACACTTGTCCTCACAACGCTCCATGATGCCTGTCATCACAATAATCCATGCCCTTTTCATCACAATGCTCCATGACCTTTGTCATCACAATTCTCAATACACTTGTCATCACAATGCTCCCTGACACTTGTCGTCAGAATGCTCCTTGAACCCTGTCACGAAAAGGCTCCATGCCTTTTTCATCACAAAGCCCCATGCCCTTTTCATCACAATGCTCCATGCCATTGTCATCAAAATACTCCACAAGCTTGTCATCAGAAAGCTCCATGACCCTTGTCATCACAATGCTCCATGCACTTGTCAGCACAATGCTCCCTGACCCTTGTCATCACAATGCTCCAAGCCATTGTCATTCACAATGCTCCATTACCTTTGTCATCAGAATCCTCCATGATACTTGGCATCACAATGCTCCATGCCATTGTCATCACAATGTGCCATTACATATGTCATCACAATTCTCCCTGACACCTATCTTCACAATACTGCATGACCTGGTCATCACAATGCTCCATGCCCTTGTCATCATAATGCGCCTTTCCAAATGTCATGACAATAATCCATGAAACTTATTAGACCAATGTTCCGTGCCCTTGTCATCACAATGCTCTATGCCCTTGTTATCACAATGATCCCAGACCCCTGTAATCAGAATGCTCCATGCCCCTTTACATCAGTATGCTCCATGAGACTTGTCATCACAAGGCTCCATGGTTTTCTCATCACAATGCTCCAGGACCTTGTCATCACAATGCTTCACGACATTGTCATGAAAATTCCCAATGGCCCTTGTCATCATAATGCTCCAAGCCCTAGTCATCACAATGCTCCATTATATTTGTCATCACAATCCTTCATTATATTTGGCATCACAATGCTCTATGCCATTGTCATCGCAATGGACCATTACATATGTCATCACAATGCTCCCTGACACCTGTCTTCACAATATTCCATGCCCTTGTCATCACAAAGATCAATGCCCTTGTAATCACAATGCTCCATGCCTTTGTTTTCACAATGTTCCAAGAACCCTGTAATCAGAATGCTCCATGCCCCTTTTCATCAGTATGCTCCATGAGATTTGTCATCACAAGGCTCCATGGTTTTCTCATCACAATGCTCCAGGACCTTGTCATCACAATGCTTCAAGACATTGTCCTGAAAATTCTCAATGGCCCTTGTCATCATAATGCTCCAAGCCCTAGTCATCACAATGCTCCATTATATTTGTCATCACAATCCTCCATTACATTTGGCATCACAATGCTCCATGCCATATTTATCGCAATGGACTATGACATATGTCATCACAATGCTCCCTGACACCTGTCTTCAAAATACTCCATGCCCTTGACATCACAATGCTCCATGCCCTTGTCATCACAATGCACCATGTCCACTATCATCACAATAATCTATGAAACTTGTCAGACCAATTCTCCATGCCCCTGTCATCACAATGCTCCATGCCCTTGTCATCACAATGCTCCATGACACCTTTCATCACAATGCTCCGTGACTCCAATGCTCCATGACACCTTTCATCACAATGCTCCGTGACTCCAATCATCACAATGCTTCATGACCTTTGTCATCACAATTGTCCATGCCATCGTCATCAACAGTCTCTGTGACCTTTTTAACCACAATGCTCAATGAACTTTTCATCACAATTCTCTGTGAAACTTGTCATCACAATGCTCCATGTCTTTGTAAAAACAATGCTCCATGACCATTGTCATCACAATGTGCCATGCACATTTCATCAC
Source organism: Mesoplodon densirostris (assembly GCF_025265405.1). Taxonomy (NCBI): domain Eukaryota; kingdom Metazoa; phylum Chordata; class Mammalia; order Artiodactyla; family Ziphiidae; genus Mesoplodon; species Mesoplodon densirostris. The sequence goes on along the minus strand of NW_026778195.1, from coordinate 4,572,474 downwards.
AACGTTCCAAACCTTGTCATTGCAATGCTCCATAAACCTTGTAATCCCAATGGTCCATGCACTTCTCATCAAAATGCTCTCTCACCATAGATATCACAATGTTCCATCACTAGTCATCACAATACACCCTCATCCTTGTAATCACAATGTTCCATGACACTGTCATCACAATGCTACATCCCCTTATCATCACAATGTTCCATGACCCCTGCCATCACAATGTTCCATAAGCCCTGTCATCAAAATGCTCCATGACACTTTCCATCCCAAAGCTCCAAGACCCCTGCCATCACAATGTTCTATAACCCCTGCCATCAAAAGGTTCCATTACACTTTTTATCAAATTGCTGCATGACCCGGTCATCAAAATGCTCCCTGCCCTTCTCATCAAAATGCACCATGCACTTGTCATTAAAATGCTCCATTACTTTTGTCATCACAATGTTCCAAGACCCTTTGCATCACAATTCTCCATGTCATTGTCATCACAATGCTCCATGAACCCTCTCATCACATTGCACCTTGCCCTTGTCATCACAAAGCTCCATGACACTTGTCTTCACAATGCTCCCTGCCCTTGTCATTACAGTTCTGCATGACCCATGTATCACAGTGTTCCGTGCCCTTGTCATCACAATGCTCCATGCCCACTCTCATCACAATAATCCATGAAACATTTCAGTCATAAGTTCCATACCCTTCTCATCACAATGCTCCTTTACCCCTGTCATAACAATGCACCATGACCCCTACCATCACAATGTTCCACGGCCTAGTCATCACAAGGTTCCATGATACTTCTCATCACAATGCTCAAGACCCCGGAAATCACAATGCTCCATGCCCTTGTCATCACAAAGCTCCATGACGCATGTCATCAGAATGTTCCATGGGTTTCTCATCAAAATGCTCCATGCCCTTGTCATCACAATGCTTCAAGACCCTTGTAATCACAATGCTCCATGCCCCTTTTCATCTCAATGCTCCATGAACCCTGTCATCACAATGCACCATGCCCATCATCATAATGCTTCAGGCTATTGTCAGCACAATGAAATCAAAATTATCCATGACCTCTATCATCACAATGCTCCATGACCCCTGTCATCACAATACTCCATGAACGTTTTCAGCCCCATGCTCCATGACACTTGTTACCACAATGATCCATGCCCTTGTCATCACAATGCTCCATGACCCCTGTATTCACAATGCTCCATGACGCTTGTCATCACAGTGCTCCATGTCACCTGTCATCACAATGCTCCATGCTTTTGTCAGCAAAATACTACATGACCTTGTCATTACAATGCTCTATGCGCTTGTCATCACAGTACTCCATTACCATTTTCATCAAAATCCTCCTTGAACATTGGGATCTCTTTGCTTCATTCCCTTTGTCATCACAATCCTCCATGCTCCTTGAAATCAAAATGATTCATGACCTCTGTCATCACAGTGCTCCAAAACCTTGTGATCACAATGTTCCATAACACTTGTCATCACAACGCTCCATGATGCCTTTTTCATCACTATTCTTTATGCCGTTTTCATCACAATGCTCCATGCCATTGTCATCAAAATACTCCACAAGCTTTTCATCAGAATGCTCCATGACGCTTGTCATCACAATTCTCCATGCACTTGTCAGCACAATGCTCCATGACTCTTGTCATCACAATGCTCCATGTGCTTGTCAGGACAATGCTCCATGACACATGTCATCACAATGCACCATACGCTTGTCATCACAGTGCTCCACAATCTCGTCATCATAATTCTCCATAAAACTTCTCATCACAGTGCTCCATGCACTTCTCATCAAAATGATCTCTCACCCCTGATATTACAAAGTTACATCACTATTCGTCACTATACACCCTCACCCCTGTCATCACAATGTTCCATGACTCCTGTCATCACAATGCTACATGCACTTATCATCACAATGTTTGATGACCTCTGACATCACATTATTCCAATACCCCTGTCATCAAAATGCTCCATGACCCTTTTCATCAAAATGCTCTATGACTCCTGACATCACAATGTTCCATAACACATGTCATCAAAATGTTCCATGACACTTTTCATCAAATTGCTCAATGACCCTGTCATCACACTGCTCCCGGCCCTTCTCATCACAATGCACAACGCCCTTGTCATCAAAATGCTCCATGATCTTTGTCATCACAAAGATCCATTACCCTTGCCATCACAATGCTCCATGTCATTGTCATCACAGTGCTCCATGAACGCTCTCATCACGTTGCTCCATGCCCTTGTCATCACAAAGCTCCATAACACATGTCATCAGAATGCTCCATGGCTTCTCATCATAATGCTCTATGCCCTTGCCATCACAATGCTCCATTACCCCTGTCATAACAATGCTCCATGACCCCTGCCATCACGATGTTCCATGGCCTTGTTATCACAAGGCTCCATGACCCTTCTCATCACAATGCTCCAAGAACACTGTAATCACAATGCTCTATGCCCCTTTTCATCTCAATGATCCATGAACCCTGTCATCACAATGCACCATGCCCATCATCATAATGATTCATGCTATTGTCATCACAAAGAAATAAAAATGCTCCATGAACTCTGTCATAAGAATGCTCCATACCCTTGTGATCACAATATTCCATAACACTTGTCATCACAATGCCCCATGATACTCGTCATCACAATTATCCGTGGTCTTCTCATCACAATGCTCCATGAACTTTGTCATCACAATGCTCAATACCCTCGTCATCAAAATGCTCCCTGACACTTGTTATCTGTATGCTCCTTGAATCCTGTCATGAGAAGGCTCCATGGATTTTTCATCACAATGATCCATGCCCTTTTCATCACAGTGCTCCAAGACCCCTGTAATCACAATGTTCCATGCCCTTTTCATCACAAAGCTAAATGACGCATGTCATTAGAATGCTCCTTGGCCTTCTCCTCACAAATCTCCATTCCCTTGTCAGCACAGTCTTCCAAGACCCTATAATCTCAGTAGTACATGCCCCTTTTCATCAGTATGCTCCATGAGATTTGTCATCACAAGGCTCCATGGTTTTCTTATCACAATGCTCAAGAACATTGTCATCACAATGCTTCACGACCTTGTCATGAAAATTCTCAATGGCCCTTGTCATCATAATGCTCCAGTCCCTAGTCTTCACAATGCTCCATTATATTTGTCATCAAAATCCTCCATTACATTTGGCATCACAATGCTCCATGCCATTGTCATCGAAATGGACCGTGACATATTTCATCAAAATGCTCCCTGACACCTTTCTTCAAAATACTCCATTTACTATTTATCACAATGCTCCATGCCCCTGTCATCACAATGCTCCATGCCCTTGTCATCACAATGCTCCATGACCCCTGTCATCACAATGCTCCGTGACTCCAGTCATCACAATGCTTCATAGTATTTGTCATCACAATGGTCCATGCCCGCATCCTCACAAGGCTCTGTGTCCTTTTTAACCACAATGCTCCATGAACTTTTCATCACAATTCTCCGTGACCCTTATCATCACAATGCTCCATGCCTTTGTCAGAAAAATGCTCCATGACCCTTGTCATTACATTGTGCCACCTGCTTTTCATCCCATCGGTCCTCAAATTTGTCATCGCAATGCTCCATAAACCTTGTAATCACAATGCTCCTTGGCTTTCTCATCACAATGCTCCATTACACCTGTCATAACAATGATCCATGACCCCTGCCATCACAATGTTCCACGGCCGTGTCATCACAAGGCTCCATGACACTTGACATCACAATGTTCCAAGACCCCTGTAATCACAATGTTCCATGCCCTTTTCATCACAAAGCTAAATGACGCATGTCATTAGAATGCTCCTTGGCCTTCTCCTCACAAATCTCCATTCCCTTGTCAGCACAGTCTTCCAAGACCCTATAATCTCAGTAGTACATGCCCCTTTTCATCAGTATGCTCCATGAGATTTGTCATCACAAGGCTCCATGGTTTTCTTATCACAATGCTCAAGAACATTGTCATCACAATGCTTCACGACCTTGTCATGAAAATTCTCAATGGCCCTTGTCATCATAATGCTCCAGTCCCTAGTCTTCACAATGCTCCATTATATTTGTCATCAAAATCCTCCATTACATTTGGCATCACAATGCTCCATGCCATTGTCATCGAAATGGACCGTGACATATTTCATCAAAATGCTCCCTGACACCTTTCTTCAAAATACTCCATTTACTATTTATCACAATGCTCCATGCCCCTGTCATCACAATGCTCCATGCCCTTGTCATCACAATGCTCCATGACCCCTGTCATCACAATGCTCCGTGACTCCAGTCATCACAATGCTTCATAGTATTTGTCATCACAATGGTCCATGCCCGCATCCTCACAAGGCTCTGTGTCCTTTTTAACCACAATGCTCCATGAACTTTTCATCACAATTCTCCGTGACCCTTATCATCACAATGCTCCATGCCTTTGTCAGAAAAATGCTCCATGACCCTTGTCATTACATTGTGCCACCTGCTTTTCATCCCATCGGTCCTCAAATTTGTCATCGCAATGCTCCATAAACCTTGTAATCACAATGCTCCTTGGCTTTCTCATCACAATGCTCCATTACACCTGTCATAACAATGATCCATGACCCCTGCCATCACAATGTTCCACGGCCGTGTCATCACAAGGCTCCATGACACTTGACATCACAATGTTCCAAGACCCCTGTAATCACAATGCTCCATGCCCCTTTTCATCAGTATGCTTCATTAGATTTGTCATCACAAGCCGCCATGGTTTCTCATCACAGTGCTCTAGGACCTTATAATCACAATGTTTCACGACTTGTCATGAAAATACTCAATGGCCCTTGTCATCATAATGCTCCAATCCCTAGCCATCACAATGCTCCTTTAAATTTGTCATCACAATCCTCCATTACATTTGGCATCACAATGCTCCCTGCCATTGTCATCGCAATGGAACATGACATATGTCATCACAATGCTCCTTGACACCTGTCTTCACAATACTCCATGACCTTCTCATCACCATGATCCATGCCCTTGTCATCACAATGCACCATGTCCACTCTCATCACAATAATCTATGAAGCTTGTCAGACAAATGCACCATGCCCCTGACAACACAATGCTCCATGGCCTTGTCATCACAATACTCCATTACCATTGTCATCACAATCCTCCATGAACCTTGGGATCACATTGCTTCATGCCTTTGTCATCACAATGTGCAAAGACCACTGTAATCACAATGGTCCATGCCCCTTTTCATCAGTATGCTCGATGAGATTTGTCATCACAAGGCTCCATGGTTTCTCATCACAATGCTCCAGGACCTTGTCATCACGTTGCTTCACGACTTGTCATGAAAATTCTCAATGGCCCGTTTCATCATAATGCTCCAAGCCCTAGTCATCACAATGCTCCTTTAAATTTGTCATCACAATCCTCCATTACATTTGGCATCACAATGCTCTATGCCATTGTCATCGCAATGGACCATGACATATGTCATCACAATGCTCCCTGACACCTGTCTTCACAATACTCCATGACCTTCTCATCACCATGATCCATGCCCTTGTCATTCACAATGCACCATGTCCACTCTCATGACAATAATCTATGAAACTTGTCAGACCAATGTTCCATGCCCCTGACATCACAATGTTCCATGCCCTTGTCTTCACAATGCTCCATTACCCCTGTCATCACAATGCTCCTTAACTCCAGTCATCACAATGCTTCATTATATTTGTCATCACCATGGTCCATGCCTGCGTCATCAGAAGGCTCTGTGACCTTTGTAACCACAATGCTCCATGAACTTTCCATCACAATGCTCCGTGACTCCTGTCATCACAGTGCTCCATGCCTTTGTCAGAAAAATGCTCCATGTCCTTCTCATCACAATGCTGCATTACCCCTGTCATAACAATGCTCCGTGACCCCTGCCATCACAATGTTCCACGGCCTTGTCATCACAAACCTCCATGACACATGTCATCAGAATGTTCCATGGCCTTCTCATCAAAATGCTCCATGCCCTTGTTTTCAAATTGCTTAATGACCGCTGTAATCACAATGCTACATGCCCGTTTTCATCTCAATGCTCCATGAACCCTGTCATCACAATGCATCATGCCCATAATCATAATGCTTAAGGCAATTGTCATCACAATGAAATCAAAATGCTAAATAACCTCTGTCATCACAATGCTCCACATCGTTGTGATCACAATATTCCATAACACTTATCATCACAACACCCCATGACGCTCATAATCACAATTATCCATGGTCTTCTCATCACTATGCTCCATAAAATTTGTCATCACAATGCTCAATACACTTGTCATCACAATGCTCCCTGACGCTTGTCGTCAGTATACTCCTTGAACACTGTCATGACAAGGGTCCATGCCTTTTTCATCACAATGATCCATGCCCTTTACATCAAAATGCTCCAAGACACCTGTAATCACATTGTTCCATACACTTCTCATCACAGTGCTCCATGACACATTCATCAGAATGCTCCATGTCCTGCTCTTCAAAATGCTCCATGCCCTTGTCATAACAATGCTCAAAGACGCCTGTCATCACAATGCTCCATGCCCCTTTTCATCAGAATACTCCATGAGACTTGTCATCACAAGTGTCCATGGTCTTCTCATCACAATGCTCCAAGACTTTGTCATCACCATGCTCCATTACCTTGTCATCACAATGTTCCATGACCCCTGTCATCACAGTACTCCATGATCATTTTCAGCCTAATGCACCATGACCTTCTCATCACAATGCTCCATGATCAATATCATCACAATGCTCCAGGACCACTGTCATCACAACACTCCATTACCCCTGACAACACAGTATTCGGGGACTCTTGTCATCACAATGCTCCATGACACCTGTCATCACAATACTCCATGAACATTTTCAGCCCAATGTTCCATGACACTTGTCATCACAATGATCCATGCCCTTGTCATCCCAATGCTCCATGACCCCTGTATTCACAATGCTATGTGACGCATGTCATCACAGTGGTCCATGACACCTGTCATCACAATGCTCCATGCCTTTGTCAGCAAAATGCTACATGACATTGTCATTACAATGTTCTATGTGCTTGTCATCACAATACTCCATTACCATTGTCTTCAAAATCCTCCATGAACCTTGGGATAACATTGTTTCATGCCCTTGTCATCACAGTGCTCGATGATCCTTGAAATCAAAATGATTCATGACCGGTTTCATCACAATGCTCCAAACACTTGTGATCACAATGTTCCATAACACTTGTCATGACAACGCTCCATGATGCCTGTCATCAAAATACTCCATGCCCTTTTCATCACAATGCTCCATGACCTTTGTCATAACAATTCTCAATACACTTGTCATCACAATGCTCCCTGACACTTGTCGTCAGAATGCTCCATGAACCCTGTCACAAAAAGGCTCCATGCCTTTTTCATCACAATGCCACATGCAGTTTTCATCCCAATGCTCCATGCCATTGTCATCCAAATACTCCACAAGCTTGTCATCAGAATGCTCCATGACCCTTGTCATCACAATTCTCCATGCACTTACCAGCACTATGCTCCCTGACTCTTTTCATCACAATGCTCCAAGCCATTGTCATCACAATGTTCCATTACATTTGTCATCAGAATCCTCCATGACACTTGCATCACAATGCTCCATGCCATTGTAATCACAATGGGCCATTACATATGTCCTCACAATGCTCCCTGACACCTGTCTTCCAATACTGTATGACCTGGTCTTCACAATGCTCCATCCCCTTGTCATCACAATGCGCCATTCCAACTGTCATTGCAATAATCCATGAAACATATTAGACCAATGATCCATGCCCTTGTCATCACAATGCTCCATGCCCTTGTTATCACAATGCTCCATGACCCCTGTCATCACAATGCTCCGTGACTCCAGTCATCACAGTGCTTCATGACCTTTGCCATCACAATGGTCCATGCCCTCGTCATCAACAGTCTCTGTGACCTTTTTAACCATAATGCTCCATGAACTTTTCATCACAATGCTCTTTGACCCTTGTCATCACAATACTCTATGCCTTTCTCAGCACAATGCTCCAAGACCGTTGTTATTACAATGCTCCATGTGCTTGTCAGCACAATGCTCCATGACACATATCATCACAATTTGCCATGCGCTTGTCATCAAGTGCTCCACAATCTTGTCATCACAATGCTCCATAAACCTTGTCATCACAATGCTCCATGCACTTCTCAACAAAATGCTCTCTCTCAACTGATATCACAATGTTTCATCACTATTCATCACAATACTCCCTCAGCCCTGTCATCACAATGTTCTATGACTCCTGTCATCACAATGCTACATGCACTTATCATCACAATGTTCGATGACCCCTGACATCACATTGTTCCATAACCCCTGTCATCAAAATGCTCCATGACCCTATTCATCAAAACGTTCCATGTCCCCTGACATCACAATGTTCCATGGCCCCTGTCATCACAATGCTCCATGCCCTTTTCATCACAATGCTCCATGCCATTGGCATCACAATAATCCATAAGCTTGTCATCCGAATGCTCCGTGACACTTGTCATCACAATGCTCTATATGCACTGTCATCACAATGCTCCATACCCCTTGTCATTACAGTGCTCCATGACGCTCGTCATTCACAATTATCCATGGTCTTCTCATCACAATGCTCCACGCCCTTGTCATCTACATGCTCCATGACACTTGTCATCTCAATGCTCCATGGCCACTCTCATCACAATGCTCCATACCCCTTGTCATTATAGCGCTCCATGACGCTCGTCATCACAATTATCCATGGTCTTCTCATCACAATGCTCCACGGTCTTGCCATCACAATGCTCCATGCCCTTGTCATCACAATGCTCCATGACCCTTGTCATCACAATGCTCCAAGCCCTTATCATCACAATGCACCATTACCTTTGTCATCACAATCCTCCATAACACTTGGCATCACAATGCTCCATGCAATTGTCATCACAATGGAACATGAAATATGTTATCACAATGCTCCCTGACACCTGTCTTCACAATACTCCATGACCTTGTCATCACAATGCTCCATGCCCTTGTCATCACAAAGTGCTATGCCCACTGTAAACACAATTATCCATGAAACTTGTCAGACCAATGCTCCATGCCCCTGTCATCACAATGCTACATGACACCATTCATCAAAATGCTCCGTGTGTCCCATCATCACAAGGCTTCATGACCTGTGTCATCACAATGGTCAATGCCCTCATCATCACAAGGCTCTGTGAAATTTGTCACCACAATGCTCCATGAACTTTTCATCACAATGCTCCATGTCATTGTCATCACAATTCTCCATGAACGCTCTCATCACATTGCTCCATGACCTTGTCATCACAAAGCTCCATGATGCATGTCATCAGAATGCTCCATGGCCTTCTCATCACAATGTTCCATGCCCTTGCCATCACAAAGATCCATTAGCCCTATCATAACAATGCTCCATGACCCCTGCCATCACGATGTTCCATGGACTTGTCATCACAAGGCTCCATGACGATTCTCATCACAATGCTCCAAGACCCCTGTAATCACAATGCTCCATGCCCCTTTTCATTTCAATGATCCATGAACCCTGTCATCACAATGCACCATGCCCATCATCATAATGCTTCATGCTATTGTCATCACAATGAAATCAGAATTCTCCATGACCTCTGTCATCATAATGCTCCAAACCATTGTGATCACGATGTTCCATAACACTTATCATCACAACACCCCATGACGCTCGTCATCACAATTATCCATGGTCTTCTCATCACAATGCTCCATGACCTTTGTCATCACAATGCTCCTTGACACTTGTCGTCAGTATGCTCCATGAACCCTGTCATGACAAGGTTCCATGCCTTTTTCATCACAATATTTCATGCCCTTGTAATCACAAAGCTCCATGATGCATGTCATCAGAACGCTCCATGGCCATCTCATCCCAATGCTCGATGCCCTTGTCATCAGAATGCTCCACGACTCCTGTAATCACAATGCTCCATGCTCCTTTTCATCAGAATATTCCATGAGACTTGTCATCACAAGTTTCCATGGTCTTCTCATCACAATGCTTCAGTACCTTGTCATCACAATCCTCCAGGATCCCTGTCATCACAATACTCCATGAACATTTTCAGCCCAATGCTCCTTGACCTTCTCATCACAATGCTCCATGACCCCTGTGATCTCAATGCTCCATGACCCCTGTCATCACAACGATCCATGAACCCTGACAACAAAAGGATCCGGGACTCTTGTCATCAAAATCCTCCATGCCCTTGTCATCCCAATGCTCCATGACCCCTGTAATCACAATGCTCCATGACACTTGTCATCACAGTGCTCCATGAACCTTGTCATCACAATGCTCCATGCCTTTGTCAGCAATATGCTACATAATCTTTTCTTCAAAATGCTCCATGCGCTTGTCATCACAATCCTTCATGACCCTTGGGATCACATTGCTTCATGCCCTTGTCATCTCCCTCTTGCCGTTCTGGTTTTTACAGATTTTCAGATGTCCCTTTTGACCCGTGGGAAGTGACAATTCTTTGTAGTGTGGATTTGCATTGCACTCTTGCTAGATTGACCAAAAAGGGCATATGCGTTTTCTCCTGAATATATTCAGGAGAAAAGGCATACGCCCTTTTTGGCCAAGTGCATCATTGTCAAAGTTGTGATTATTTTCCTGTGCTTTAAAGGTGATTCCAATTTACCTCTTGAAATATGTTTTGTGCAATTCTGCCTCATTTTCAAGTCAGCTTCGTTGCCTTCCCTAAACAGATTTTTGGAAGAGAGTAGTCCTTTATAACTCTGTAGTTTTGTGAATTGCTGTGCCCGTGAGCTCCAATTTTCAAATCCCATTTTTGGGAGCTGACCGCAAATCCACAATTTTGCTTCAGGACCTATACTTGTAACAAGGCTGGCTATACTGTTCCCTGTGGGTGGCTGAGGCTTTGGTTAATTCTTCTTCCTGACGGGAAATTAGAGTGACATGTGCCCGTCGAAATGCCTACGTCTACTCTCTGATTTGTTCTCCCTCTTCCCTTTCATCCTTTGCACAATTAGCAAACTGTGCGAACGAGGAGGTTATAGGGGCTGGCTCTCCTAAGTTGGGAGATTGATAGTAAAGCAGTTGCAATGCCAAACTGGAGCACAAGGAGTGGAAAAATTAGGAGACTTTTAGAAACCTTTCGCCATCACAGGGTGTCCATGCTCTAGGTTTCCCATACACGTTATAACTGTAGTGATATTCCTTTCTACCTGGAGATTTGGGATCCATGGAATGGTGGCATGCATTACTACTTTAAAGGGTCTGCATTTTCTCTCCTAATCTCCAGTCCTCTCAGTCCCAAGTGTCCAGCCTTATGTCTCATCCAGCTGTCTTTGCAGAGAGGGTCATTCCCGGTTTCATCAGAACCCCTGAAGGAATTGTGTAAGAATTTCGCTTTTTTTGTGTGTGTGTTTTTGAAATTCATTTTTATAATGGGGTTGAGCTGATTTTCACTGACGTATTTATGCCGGTCTAGACACACTTGATTCCCTTACGGAGACATATCAATACATAGGTTTTAAGATTCTTACTAGTCAGATATATTCCTCTGCAGGGAATAGGGGTTTTGAGTCCCATTCACTGAGGAAGGGGTAGGTCTCGTCTATTCTGTATTTGGTTTATGGAATGGTACCTGTGCTAATATCAAACTCTGGTTTTATGCATCACCCCACCTCTCCTTTCCCATTGAACAGGCATAAGAGTGTTTTCTAAATGTGAGACTCTGTTCTCTTTCTTAATTCATTTCATGTGTTTTGATGTTGACATTCCCTCTGTAAGTGATATCTTATGATAAGATTCTTTTTCTGTGTGACTAATTTCACTTAGAATCATCATACCTAAATCCACTCTTTATGCTGCTACTGGCCTTATGACATTGATTTCACGTCTGAGTGATATTCCATTGTACAAAATTACCACAAGTTATTTATGCATTTCTCTTTTTCCTGGGATATTTAAGGTGTACCGAAGTTGAGGTTCTTGTATGCAGAGCAGCCCTAAATTTTGGGGTGCCTGTGTCTTGTCAATATTTAGTCTTCCCAAGTTATATGCCCATGAGTTGAAGTCCCCTTTCCTCCGGGGCTTTGTATTTAAATGTTTTAGGAAACAGCATACACTTCTTCAGAGTGGCTCTTGGATATTTATACCCCACCCATCAGCGTGACTAGGCTCCCTGTTCTCCATGACCTCTCCAGCATTTCTGGTTTGTACACATTTTTTGGATGGCCTTTCTGATCAGTGGACATTGAGACTTCTTTGTTGTGCGGATTTGCATTTACCGCTTGCTTGGTTGGCCAAAAACTCTGTATGCGTTTTTTTCCTAAAGATATTCACGAAAAAAATGCATACACCCTTTTGCCCAACTGCATCATTTGAGAAATTCTGCTGCTTTCCATATGCTTTAAATGTGAGTACAATCTACCTTTTGAAATCTGTTTCCTGCAATTCTGCCTCTCATTCAGATCCTCTTCGTTGCCTTACCTGAATATATTTTTCGACGTTGGTTATCATTTATATCTTTGCACGTCTTTGAATTGTCTGCCCCTGAGCTCCATTTTGCAACTCGTTGTTTTTGTGAGCTGGCCGCCAAACCTTTGGATTGCTTCTGGCCCTATTCTGGTTCTGAGGAGGCAGGCTGAGCCTTTGGTTAATTCTTCTTCCTAATGGGAAATTAGAGTGACATGTGCCTGTCAAAACTCCTACAGCTAATCTCTCATTGGTTCCCCCCTTCCCATTTATCCTCTGCACAAATTGCAAACTGTGTGAAACAGGAGGTTAAAGGTGCTTATTCTCCAAGTGGGGAGATTGTTAGTAATGTGGCTGGAATGGCGAACCCCAGCACCAGGAGATCAAAAATGAGGTGCATTTTAGACACCTTTCCTGAGCACACGGTGTACATTCATCTCGGTTTCCCAGGCATGTTTTTGCTGTCAGAAGATTCCCTTGAACCTGCCTATTTGGGACCCATGGAATGGGTACCAGGCAGTATTAATTTAAAAGGTCTGCATTTCCTCACACAGCCTATCTAACATCTCTTAGCCTGTATAGCTTCCAGCCTTATATATCATCCTGCTGTGGGTCTACATGTGTTCAATCCCTGTTACATTGTAGCCCTTCAACAACTGTTGTAAGAATTTTTGTCTGTCTCACTGTTTTTATAAATATTTTAAAATTTATTTTTATATTGGTTACAGCTGATTTTCAAAGCTCTGTTTTTTGCTGCTGTACATCCACTTGATTCATGTACTGAGAGACAACAATAAATTATTTTTCAGATGCTTACGAGTCATATGTATTATTGTCCACTGACTTGAGTGGGCTGAGTGCAGTTCTTTGAGGTACTGTGTAGGCCTTGTCAGTTATTCAATTCGGTACTTGGAATGGTATCTTTGCTTATTTCAACCTCCTGGATAATACCTCACCATTCCCCACCTTTCCCATTTAGCAGCCTTATGTCTATTTTCTACATATTTGACTATGTTTCTGTTTTGTAGTTTATTTCATGTGTAGCCATTTTTGATTCCACCTTTAAGTGACATCTTATGATATGTGTCTTTTTCTTTCTGACATATGTCACTTAGAATGATCGTATGTAACTCCTCCAGAGTTGTTACAACTAGCCTTATTTCATGGATTTCTGGATGAGTAATATTCCACTCTACATAAGTACCCCATCTCTTTTATCCATTTTATCCTTCCAGGGACATTTAGGTTATATCCAAGTGGAGGCCCTTTTTAACAGAGAGGTGGTAAACGTTGGCGTGCCTGTTTTCTGTCCATTTTTGTTTTTCCCAAGGTATACGCCCATGAGTGCAAGTGCCCTATGCTCTGTAGCTCATTTTTTAGATGTTTTAGCAAACACAATACACTTCTCCAGAGTGGCTGTTGGCAAATTACATTTCCACTATCAACCTCACAGTGCTCCCTTTTCTCCTCGCCCTGTCCTGCATTTCTGGTGTTTACACTTTATGAGGATGGCCCTTCTGACTGATGTGAAGTGATACATTTTGTAGTATTGATTTCCAGTGCCCACCTGTTTGGTTGGATAAAAAGTGTGTATGGCCTTTACTTGAATATATTCAGAAAAAAATGCATACGCCCTTTTGGGCAAACTGCATCATTGGCGATGTTCAGCCCCTTTTCTTGTGCTTTAATGGGGAGTCCTTTCTACCTCTTCAAATCTGTTTCCTGCCACTCTCCCTTGCTTACAAGTCCTTTTCTGTGACTTACCTCAATATATTTTTCGACAATAGATATTTTCAACTCTGCAGTTTCATGAATTTTAGTGCCCCTGAGTTCCATTATTCAACTTGTGTTTTTGGAAACTGGACACAAAACAGCAGGATTTCCTCTAGCCCTATTCTGTTTCCGTGGGCAATTCTAGCCTTTGATGAATTTGTCTTCCGGATTGGAAATTAGAGTGGCATGTGCCTGTCCGAACAACTAAGACTTGCCTCTAATTTTTTCTCATCCTTCCGCTTCATCCTCTGGACAAATTCCAAACTGTGTGCAACAGGATGTTTACGGTGCTGATATCCCCAAGTGAGGAGATTGTCAGGAAAGATGCTGGAGGGGTGAACCCGAGCACCAGGCGATGAGGAGATGAGGTGCCTTTTCCAAACTCTTTACGATCAAACGGTGTACCATCCTCTAGGTGTGACAGGCATGTTTTAGCTGTAGGAAGGGTCCCGTGCATGTAAGGAGAACACCAGGGATTTTTCCAAATCAGTGTCTCCCCGAACCCCAAATTGGGGAATTTTTAAGCTACGGCTACACGTATGTCCATTAAGGGCCTTGGGAAATAGGCAGAGCCCAAACTTTAGATGATTGAAATCTTCAGGGTCAGAAGTGTTCACCATCGGCCTTGCTTAGGTTACATTTTATCTGTCATTGATAGATGCGGTCAATAAAAATATCGATTCTTTTTCAGATTATTTCCCCTTATAGGTTATTGCAAAATATTCAGTGTAGTTCCCTGTGCTATACAGTAGTTCCTTGTTGATGATCTATTTTATACATAGCAGTGTGTATGTGTTAATCCCAAACTGTTAATATATCCCTTCTCCTACCTTTCCCCTTTGGTAATAATAAATTATAAGATTTTATACTTCTCAGAAACGGGGGAGCTGAAAGAGAGGTATCCTTTTCAATGGAAAAGCATTCAAAACAAGATTGAAGCTTCAGCCAAGAGTATTCGATGTACATCCATGGAAATCAATCACTTCATTTCTCTAATGTTGACCTGACAAATACGACAGACGTCTTCACTGAACTTGCTTATAGTAAAGTGATGGAAATATCAAAGGTAAGTCTTAGAAACATCTTATTTTACCCGAGCATTATACACTGCTCTATGTAAACTACTGTTTGGCTCACACATCTGTTCATTGAAGTTACAGTGTTCTCAATTTCTGTTACTGATCCTCCAGAGTGGACCCCAACAGGAGTCCCCATGCCCAGTGTCATTGGAACCAACAGATCAAGACTGAGTTTGGTTCAGAAGCAAAGGAAACATTATTTTTAAAACAGAATGGAGGGGTGAGAGCGTGCACTCCCACAAGGGCTGTGGGATGGGATGCTGTGTAGGGATCCCGGCAGCATCCTTGGGTGGGAGGGGATGGAGCTCTCGAGGGCTGGGTTGGCTGCAGCTCAGGCTCTAAGCCATGGAGTCTGCATGGGAACCCGCTAGCTGAGGTGTCGACCCAGCCATTCTGCACTAGGAAATCGGGTCTGAAGTGCCGGGTGTGGGACCTCTGCATGCGGAACCCTAGGAGCACGTGAAATTAGACAAAGCACAAAGAAAAAACAGGTTAGACTTTATTTTATTGCCCAGATTCTCCTTTTATCTCCCAGGAATTTTTAATGAATGTTGCCGGAGACAAACACCTCCTCTGCTTTTTGTTCCGTTCCTCATTCTTGGGGTGTTGACTGTGCAGACCCCTCTTTTGTAAGTGCTTCATGCTGTGGTGGGAGCCCTGATACCTGGGGGGAGGGGCAAAACATCTCCCCACCAGCCTCCAGGTGAGGTTGATTGTCCCAAGGCCTCCTGCCCAACTTCTCGTCTGCCTGAGCACCAGCACTGGAAGTGTTACAGATTCTAATGACCTTTAATGGTCCAGGAAAGAGATGAGCAGAGATGCAGCAGTGGCAGGTTTCACCCCACCCCACATTTGTTTGGCGACCTTAGGCTGACGGTTTTTGCCAGCCTAGATGCTCTGACCAGTAGTCTGTGCTTTCTTTAATTAGGTCCCTGAATTAATGTACAAACAGCACCATGTGTCAGAACGCTGGCCGCGCAACTCCCAGACAGTCCAGGGTCAGTTGTGATCCAGGACCATGACGTCCACTGAGTCAACGGCCTTTATAAGTAGCCAGCAGTCCAGCCGGTCATATTGGCCACCATCATCGCGGTGTCTGTAGGGTTTTCTATGGTGAAAGCGTGATATACGTTTCCCCCGCCAAGCTTATTAGCTCCCCTCTGGGTGCAGGAAGTCCTGCAAGCAGTAGTCTGCTCTTTTGGGGCACAGCCTTGTTGTTTTCTGAGAGAAACTCCAGGTCAAGTGATGGTCACACGAGTCATCTTGGTGGCCCGTTGTTCCCGTTTGTCTCTCTGGAGGTTGGAGTTGGAGGGCCTCCTCACTCGAGGTCAGTGTGCCCAAAGAGTGACCCCTGCAACTTCAGGGCATGATGGGTGGTTAGGATCACCACGTGGGGTCCTTTTCCCTTAGGAGGGAGCTGGCCTTGCGGGCTGCTGATTTCCAGCTTTGTAGATACCCCAGTATCCTGGCCTGATGAGTCAGTGGGCAAAGCCCTTGGTGACCATAGTTTATCATACCTGAAGGGCATTCTTGTGTTGCTCCATTTCAAGTGGTCCCAGTTTTTGCACTAAGGCTCCAAGGACGATTAACCTTTGACCGGGTATGTAAAGGTCAAAAGGTTTAGCTAAATTAGGGAGTTCCTTGGCAAGGGTCTGAATTTACTGCTCTTTCCAATCTTGAAAGGCTGCTTCTGGATTCTATACAAAAGGATCATCATCTTTCTGTGTCAGTGTTTCATGTAGAGGCCCAGCTATTAGACTGTAGTTAGGGATCCAGATGCAGAAAACCTTGGCCTCCACAGGAACCCCTAAGCTGTCTTCTAGTTTTAGAAGAGGTAAGGCTGCAAATGGCTTCTTCCCTATCCTGGGATGCGTTTCTCCGAATATCTGTGAGAATGAAGCCCAGACATGTCACCTTAGCCTGGGATATTTCAGCCTTTTTCTTGGACACCTTTTATCCTTTCTTGGCTAGGTAGTTCAGAGGCGTCTTTAGTAGGCCTGGGGATCAGAATGTCATCTGCATATTGAAAGAGGGTTCCCTTTTACAGAGGTAGAACGTTTAGGTCTTTAGAGGACATTTCCCCAATGATGGTTTGGGGATTTTTGAACCATTGGGGCAGGACGGCCCAGCATTATTGCTTGTGTTGCATGTTGTTTCCTGCCACTCACAAGCCGAAAATTCTTGTGACTCTGAGATGAATGGAATACAGAAGAAGGCATCATTGAAGTCTAATACAGAATGCCATGGCCTGCTGGATGGTAGAATGAGCAGCAGGGTGTAGGAAATAGGAGCTACTGGATGTATATCCTCGGTGGCTTCACTGACTGTCCTGATATCCTTTACCAGGTCTCCAGCAGCCCATGGGGCTCTCGTCGTCAGGCCAATCCCAGGATATGGAGCTCACCTGGGCTGCACCCCCCACCCCACCGCCTACGGGGCTCTCGTGGTCAAGTCCCTCCCAGGGTATGGAGCTCACCTGTGCAGCTACCCAGCAGCCCATTGGGCTCTCATAGTCAGGCCCTTACCAGGATACAGAGCTCCCCTGGGCAGGTACCCCAGCAGGGCTGGACACACAGGAAATGTGCACATAGCCCACCTTGCAGAGAATCCCCAGCTCACCTGTCGCTCACAGCTGACACAGAACACCTCAGAGCAGGACTTGAACTAACAAACAGCAGCTCTGACAGGTCTGTGACCCTGGTTATCACTCTGTGCAGCCTCTCTCTGCCTGGTCTTCCAGACACTTCCAGTGCAGCCAGGGCACCAGGCCTCTGTCTCCACCCACCATCACTCCTCTCCCTGACTCCTGGGTTCCTCTCATTAGGATAGGGTCTTCTTGAAGTTGTTTTCCACTCATGGACCAGATAAAATGATAAGAAAACAAGCCGCAGCTGCAGCCCCTTGTCTAGCCTGACTCTCAAGGGCCCACACCTGTTCCTTGGGCCTGGCCCGTTTAGCAAAATTCAGTTTCTGCAACTGTGAGCCCCTGAGGGGTGAGGATTGGCTGATTTGGCAGCCTGACACTGCCTGCCAGCCCTCTCCAGGTGTGCCTGGGTTGAGGTCAATATAAACACCTCTCCAGTCATTAAGAGCCCCTGTAGCTGTGCCTGACGCCATATTCTCTGCCCCGTCAGCAGTGTCGGGGCTGGGGTGGTGGGAGGGAGTGAGGGGCCGTGGCTTTGTGGGTGGCCCAGTGTGAGTGGGGCTCTCCTGGACTTTAAGCAGGAGTTGCCAGGCTGCCACCTGCTAAAGAAGAGGATGTGTCACCCATACCTGCCGCTGGACTTTCTCCCCAGGCAGAGGTGAGGAAGTAAAAAACAGTGGGGGCCGTGGCAGGAGAGGAATCTCAGGCAGGGAAATGGAAAGCTTCCAGAAGAGCATCTGGGGCCAGGACCATCCTAACTGGCCAGCAGGCACCAAGTCGGCCTACGTGCTGTCGCTGGTGTGGCTCCACAGCCCTTCCTCTAGGCTTGCAAGTGCTTGTACATATTCAGGTGTTTTACCTGGAAAGGGTGGGAAGAGTTCAGCTGCAGCAGGACTCGAGCTCAGCTCACATTTACTCACAGATGCCTCGACACAGTTCCCCAGCTTTGCAATGAGGATGCTCCTTGTGGGGGGGAGCGCTGCTGACTGCATGGGAGACGATTTCCCACCTCTGACCAACTTAAGAATTTTTTACCACTGGAGCTAGTGCCCTGATACGATTTTCCTCTGTATAACTGGTGGGTTCTGTTTTTTTTTTTTTTTCTTTTTTTTCTTTTTGGTTCAAGGTAGATTTTATTTATTCCTCTTTTTTTAAATTTGGAGATATAAACATGGAAATAATGCATTAATATAAAGACATCTATGTGAAGGGAAAACTTTTATTCTGTTTTATTTTATTAAATGTTATTTATATATTTTTAATTTTTAAAAAATTATGTATTTCTTTTATACAGCAGGTTCTTATTGGATATCTATTTTATACATATAAGTGTGCACATGTGAATCCCAGTCTCCCAATTCATCCCACCACCACCCTCACATGGTGTTCCCCCCTTGGTGTCCATATGTTTGTTCTCTACATCTGTGTCTCTCTCTCTGCCCTGCAAACCGGTTCATCTGTATCATTTTTCTAGGTTCCACATATATGCATTAATATACAATATTTGTTTTTCTCTTTCTGACTTACTTCACTCCGTATGACAGTCTCTAGATCCATCAAGGTCTCTACAAATGACCCAATTTCATTCCTATGTATGGCTGTGTAATATTCCATTGTATATAAGTACCACATCTTTATCCATTCGTCTGTCTGTGGGCACTTAGGTTGCTTTCATTACCTGGCTATTGTAAATAGTGCTGCAATGAACACTGTGTTGAATGTGTCTTTTTGATTTATGGTTTTCTCTGGGTATATGCCCAGTAGTGGGATTGCTGGATTATATGGTAATTCTATTTTTAGTTTTTTAAGGAACCTCCATACTGTTCTCCATAGAGACTGTATCGATTTACATTCCCAACAATAGTGGAAGAAAGTTCCTTTTCTCCACACCCTCTCCAGCATTTGTTGTTTGTAGATTTTCTGATGATGTGACGTGATACCTCATTGTACTTTCGATTTCCATTTCTCTAATAATTAGTGATGTTGAGCAGATTTTCATGTGCGTACTGGCCATCTCTATGTCTTCTTGGAAGAAATGTCTATTTAGATCTTCCATTTTTGTATCGGGTTGTTTGTTTTATTAATATTGAGCTGCATGAGCTGTTTATATATATTGGAGATTAATCATTTGTCCATTGATTCGTTTGCAAATATTTTCTGCCATTCTGAGGGTTGTCTTTTTGTCTTGTTTGAAGTTTCCTTTGCTTTGCAAAAGCTTTTACGTTTCATTAGGTCCCATCTGTTTAGTTTTCTTTTTTATTTCATTACTATAGGAGGTGGATCAAAAAAGATCTTGCTGTGATTTATGTCAGAGTATCCTTCGTAAGTTTTCCTCTCAGAGTTTTATACTGTCCGGTCTTACATTAAGGTCTCTAATCCATTTTGAATATATTTTTATGTATGGTGTTGGGGAGTGTTCTAACTTCTTTCTTTTACATGTAGCTGTCCATATTTCCCAGCACCAATGATTGAAGAGACTGTCTTATCTCCATTATATAGTCTTTCCTCCTTTGTCATAGATTAGTTGACCATAGGTGTGTAGGTTTATCCTTGGGCTTTCTTTTTTTTTTTTTTCCTTTTACACGTTTATTGGAGTATAATTGCTTTACAATGGAGTGTTCGTTTCTGCTTTATAACAAAGTGAATCAGCTATACATATACAAATATCACCAGATCCCCTCCCTCTTGCATCTCCCTCCCACACTCCATATCCCACCCCTTTATGTGGTCACAAAGCACCGAGCTGATCTCCCTGTTCTATGTGGCTGCTTCCCAGTAGCTATCGGTGTTACATTTGGTAATGTATTTATGTCCATGCCACTCTCTCACTTCGTCCCAGCTTACCCATCCCCCTTCCGGTGTCCTCAAGTCCTTTCTCTATGTCTGTGTCCTTAATCCTGTCTGCCACTAGGTTCTTCAAAATCTTTTCTTTTTCTTCATTAGATTCCGTATATCTCTGTTAACATACAGTATTTGTTTTTCCCTTTCTGACTTACTTCACTGTGTAGGACAGATTCTAAGTCCATCCAACTCAGTACAAATAACTCAGTTTTGCTTCTTTTTATGGCTGAGTAATATTCCATTGTATATATGTGCCAGATCTTCTTTATCCATTCATCTGTCGATGGACACTTACGTTGCTTCCATGTCCTGGCTAATGCAAATAGAGCTGCAATGAACATTTTTGTACATAACTCTTTGAATTATGGTTTTCGCAAGGCAAATGCCCAGTAGTTGGATTGTTGTGTCGTATGGTACTTCTATTGTTAGTTATTTAAAGGAACCTCCATACAGTTCTCCCTAGTGCCCATATCAATTTAAATTCCCACCCACAGTGCAAATTTGTTCCCTTTTCTCCAATAAAGGCCTCTCCAGCATTTATTGTTTTGTAGATTTTTTTGATGATTGCCACTCTGACTGCTGTGAGGTGATACCTCATGGTAGTTTTGATTTGCATTTCTCTAATGATTAATGATGTTCAGCATCCTTTCATGTGTTTCTTGGTAATCTGTATATCTTCTTTGGAGAAATGTCTATTTAGGTCTTCTGCCCTTTTTTGGATTGGGTTGTTTGTTTTTGTGATATTGAGCTACATGTGGTGCTTGTAAAGTTTGGAGATTAATCCTTTGTCAATTGCTTCATTTGAAAATATTTTCTCCCATTCTGAGGGTTGTTTTTGCATCTTGTTTATGTTTTCCTGTACTGTGTAAAAGCTTTTAAGTTTCATTAGGTCCCATTTGTTGATTTCTGTTTTTATTTCCATTTCTCTAGGAGGTGGGTCAAAAAGGAACTTGCTGTGATTTATGTCATAGAGTGTTCTGCCTATGGTTTCCTCTAAGTGTTTTATAATATCTGGTCTTATATTTAGATCTCTAATCAACTTAGAGTTTATTTTTGTGTATGGTGTTATGGAGTGTTCTAATTTCATTCTTATATGTGTAGGGGTCCAGTTTTCCCAGCACCAATTACTGAAGAGACTGTCTTTTCTCCATTGTATATCCTTAGCTCCTTTGTCATAGATGAGATAGCCATAGGTATGTAGGTTTATCTCTGGGCTTTCTGTCCTGTTCCATTGATCTGTGTTTATGCCAGTCTACATACACTTGATTCCATTATGGAGACATATAAATACATAGGTTTCAAGGTTATTACCAGTCAGATGTATTCCTCTTCAGTGAATAGGGTGTTTTGTGTCCAGTTCATTGAGAAAGGAGTAGGTCTTATCTATTATATATTTGGTATATGGAATGGGATCTGTGCTAATTTCAAACTCTGCTTTTACACATCACCCCACGTCACCTTTCCCCTTAAGGAGGCATAAGTGTGTTTTCTAAATGTATAACTCTGTTCTCTTTTGAAATTCAGTTCATGTGTAGCCATGTTTACATTCCCTCTATAAGTGATATATAACAATAAGTTTCTTTCTCTTTGTGGCTCATTTCACTTAGCATCATCATACCTAAAGCCACTCATTAAGCTGCTATTGGCCTTATGACATTGATTTTATGTCTGAGTGACATTCCATTGTATATAAGTACCACAACATCTAAATCCATTTTTTTTCCTTTCCTGGGGTATTTAAAGTGTACCGAAGTCGAATTTCTTGTAAACAGAGCAGCCCTAAACTTTGGGCTGGCTGTGTGTTGTGGATTTTTAGTTTTCCCAAAATACACGCCCATGAGTGGAAGTGTGCTATGCTCTGTAGCTCTGTTTTGGAAAACAACATACAGTTCTCCAGAGGGGCTGTTGGCAATTTACATCCTGTCCATCAGCGTAACCAGGCTCCCTTTTCTCCATGGCCTGTCCTGCATTTGTGGTTTTTACACTATTTGCGGATGGCCCTTTTGATTGGAGGTAAGGCATACTTCTCTGTAGTGTGGAATTGCAATGCCTGATGGCTTGCTTAGCCAAAAAGGGCATATGCATTTTTCCCGAATATATTCAAGAAAATACACATACTCCCTTTTCAGCTAAGGGCAACATTGTCGAAGTTCTTTCGCTTTTCATGTGCTTTAAAGACGACTCCAATCTACCTCTTGAAATCTGTTTCCTTCAATTCTGCCTTGCATTCAAATCATCTTCACTGTCTTACCTCAATATATATATGGATGATAGTTGTCCTTTATAACTCTGCAAGTTTGTGAATTGCTGTGCCCCTGATTTCCATTTTTCAACTCGCCTATTTGTGAGCTGGCTGCAATACCGCAGGATGGCTTTAGGCCCTAGTCTGGTTCCAGGGCTTCAGGCTGAGCCTTTGGTTAATTCTTCTTCCTGATGGGAAACTAGAGTGACATGTGCCCATGCAAACACCTACAGCTAATCTCTCATTTATTCCCCCTCTTCCTGTTCATCCTCTGCACAGTTTGCAAACTGTGCATAACAGGAGGGTAAAGGTGCTGACACTCCAAGTGGGGATGTTTTTAGTAATTCAGATGGAATGGTGAACCCGAGCACGACAAAAGGAAAAATGAGGTACCTTTTAGAAAACGTTCCCAATTACACAGTGTACCATCCACTGGTTTTCCCATGCATGTTTTAACTGTAGGAAGATTGCCTTAAAAATGGAGAGTTGGGACCACTAGAACGGGTAGCACACAGTATTGCTCTAAGTGGTGTTCTTTTGCTCACACAACCTCAGCAATCTTGTCAGCCCCAAGTGTCCAGTCTTACGTCTCATCCAGCTGTGGGTGTAAAGATGGTCAATCCAGGTTGCATCACAGGCCCTGAAAGTAATTTTTAAAACTTTCTCACTGTTTCACTGTTTTTGCAATTCGCTTTTGAAATTTATTTTTATAAGTGGGTTTAACTGAATTTCAGTGCTGTGTTCATGCGGTTATACATAGACAGGATTCCTTTATGGAGACATGAGAATACATATGTTTTAAAATACTTAGAGTCAGACATATTCCTCTGCAATGAATAGGGGGTGTTGGGTCCAGTTCACTGTGCCAGGAGTAGGTGTTGTGTATTACATACATGGTTTATATAACGGTATCTATGCTAATTTAAAACTGTGGTTTTATGCATCACCCCACCTCGGGTTTCACCTTAAGGAGGCTGGAGATGTTTTCTAAATGTGTGACACTGTTGTGTTTGTAATTCAGTTCATGTGTAGTCATGTGTACATTCCCGATATGAGTGATATGTTATGATAAGATTAGTTACATTGTTATCTTTCCTAACTCAGTTCATATGTAGCCATGTTTACAGGACCTTTATAAGTGATATCTTATGATAAGTTTCTTTTTCTATGTGAATTATTTCAATTAGAATCATCGTACCTGAATCCACTCATTTTGCTGCTACTGGCCTTATGACATTGATTTCATGGCTGTGGGATATTCCATCGTATGTAAGTACCACAATTTCTTGAACCATTTTTGTCTTTCCTAGGATATTTAAGGTGTACCCAAGATGAGGTTCTTGTAAGCAGTGCAGCCGTAAATATTGTGGTGGCTCAGGCTTATTGATTTTCACTTTTCCCAAAGTATATTCCCTAGACTGGAAGTGCCCTTGGCTCTGTAGCTCTGTTGTTTACTTGTTTTAGGGAACACAATGCACTATTCCAGAGAGGCAGTTGGCAATTTACATCCCGCCCATCAGCATAACAATGCTCCCTGTTCTCCAGGGCCTGTCTTGCCTTTCTGGTTTTCACACATTTTGTGGATGTCCCTTTTGACCGGTGGGAAGTGATACTTCGTTGTAGTGCAGATTTGCATTGCCCGCTTCATTGCTTGGCCAAAAAGGGTGTATGCGTTTTCTCCTAAATATATTCAGGAGAAAACACATACGCCTTTTCTGGCCAAGTGCATCATTGTTAAAGTTGTGTCCCTCTTCCTGTGCTTTACAGGCAATTCCAAAGTACCTCTTGAAATCTGTTTCCTGCTATGCTGTCTCGCTTTCAGGTCGGCCTCGTTGCCTTCCATCAACAGATTTTTGGACGAGAGTTGTCCTTTATTACTCTGCCAGTTTGTGAATTGCTGTGCCCCTGAGCTCCATTTTTCAACTCGTTATTTGTAAGCTGACCGCAAGTCCAAAATTTCGTTGCAGGACCTATACCGGTTCCCGGCAGGGGGATGAGTCTTGGTTAATTCTTCCTCCCGTGCAATTAGAGTGACATGTGCCAGTCCAAATGCCTAACAGCTAATCTCTCATTGGTTCTCCCTCTTCCCTTCAATCCTCTGCCAATTTGCCAACCTGTGGGAACCAGGAGGTTAAAGGGGCTGTCTCTGCAAGTTGGGAGATTGATAGTATAGCAGTTGGAAAGTGAAACTGCAGCACAAGGAGAGGGATTATTAGTTAGGTTTTAGAAACCTTTCGTATTCACAGTGTTTCTATTCTCTACGTTTCCCGTATATGTTAAAGCTGTAGTAATATTCACTTCAACTTGGAGATTTGGGACCCATGGAATGGTGGCCACACATTTTTGCTTTAAAAGGTCTGCATTTGCTCACCCAATCTCACCAATCTTCTCAGAGCCAAATGTCCAGCCTTATGCCACATCCAGCTGTCGTTGTAAATATGTTCATTCCAGGTTTAATCAGAGACCCTGAATGAATTGTAAAGAAATTCCTTGTTTTTTTGTTTTGTGTTTGAAATTCCTTTTTATAGTGGGTTGTAGCTGATTCTCACTGACATGTTTAAGCCAGTCTAGACACACTTGATTCCCTTACGGAGACATATCAATACATAGGATTTAAGGTTATTACTAGTCAGATATATACCTCTGCGGGAAGTATGGGAGGTTGAGTCCCTTTCACTGATGAATGTGTAGGTCTTGCCTATTCCATATTTGGTTTTTGGAATAGTACCTGTACTACTATCAAACTCTGGTTTTACGCATCAACCCACCTCTGCTTCCCCCTTAAGAAGGCATAAGAGTGTTTTCTAAATGTGAGAGTCTGTTCTTTTTCCTAACTCAGTTCCTGTGTAGCCTTGTTTACAGGACCTTCATAATGATATCTTAGTATAAGTTTCTTTTACTTTGTGACTTATTTCACTTAGAATCATCATACCTGAATCCACTCATTTTGCTGCTACTGGCCTTATGACATTGATTTTATGGCTGACGGGTATTCCATCGTACATAAGTACCAAAATTTTAAAACCATTTTTGTCTTTCCTGGTATATTAAAGGTGTAGCCAAGTTGAGGTTCTTGTAAGCAGTGCAGCCCTAAACTTTGGGGTGGCTCTGTCTTATTGATATTCAGTTTTCCCAAGGTATATTCCCGAGACTGGAAGTGCCCTTGGCTCTGTAGCTCTGTTGTTAACTTGTTTTATGGAACACAGTGCACTCCTCCAGTGAGGCAGTTGGCAATTTACATCCCGCCCATCAGCATAACAAGGCAACTTGTTCTCCAGGGCCTGTCTTGCCTTTCTGGTTTTTACACATTTTGTGGATGTCCCTTTGGACCGGTGGGAAGTGATACTTCTTTGTAGTGCAGATTTGCATTGCCTGCTTGCTTGCTTGGCCAAAAACGGCGTATGCGTTTTCTCCTGAATATATTCAGGAGAAAACGCATACGCCCTTTTTGGCCAAGTGCATCATTGTCGAAGTTGTGCCCCTCTTCCTGTGTTTACAGGCGATTCCTACGTACCTCTTGAAATCTGTTTCCTGCTATTCTGCATCGCTTTCACGTCGGCCTCATTGCCTTCCATCAACAGATTTTTGGACGATAGTTGTCCTTTATTACTCTGCCAGTTTGTGAATTGCTATGCCCCTGAGCTCCATTTTTCAACTCGTTTTCTGTGAGCTGAACACAAGTCCAAAATTTTGGTTCAGGACCTATACTGCTTCCCGATGGGTGGCTGAGACTTTGGTTAATTCTTCTTCCTGCCGGGAATTTAGAGTGACATGTGCCCGTCCAAATGCCTAACAGCTACTCTCTCATTAGTTCTCCCTATTCCCTTACATCCTCTGCAAAATTGGCAACCTGTGTGAACCATGAGGTTAAAGGGGTTGTCTCTCCACGTTGGGAGATTGATAGTAAAGCAGTTGGAAAGTCAAACCGGAGCACCAGCAGAGGGACTATTCGTTGAGTTTTAGAAACCTTTCGTATTCGCAGTGTGTCCATTCTCTAGGTTTCCCGTACATGTTATAGCTGTAGTAATATTCCCTTCAACCTGCAGAGTTGGGACCCATGGAATGGGGGCCATGCATTATTTCTTTAAATGGTCTGCATTTGCTCACCCAACCTCATCAATCCTCTCAGTCCCAAGTGTCCAGCCTTATTGCACATCCAGCTGTCATTGTAGATAGGGTCATTCAAGGTTTCATCAGATACGCTGAAGGAATTGTAAAGAATTTCCCTGTTTTTTTGTTTTGTTTTTGAAATTCCTTTTTATAGTGGGTTTGAGCTGTTTCTCGCTGCCATGTTTATGCCAGTCTAGGCACACTTTATTCCCTTATGGAGACATATCAATACATAGGTTTTAAGATTCTTACTAGTTAGATCTATTCCTCTGCGGGAAATATGGGGTATTGAGTCCCTTTCACTGAGGAAGGTGTAGGTCTTGTATATTCCATAGTTGGTTTTTGGAACAGTAACTGTGCTTATATCAAACTCTGGTTTTATGCATCACCCCACGACTCCTTCCCCCTTAAGCAGGCATAAGAGTGTTTTCTAAATGTGAGACTGTATTCTCTTTCCCAACTCAGTTCATGTGTAGCCATGTTTACAGGATCTTCATAAGTTATATCTTATGATAAGTTTCTTTTTGTGTGTGACTTATTTCACTTAGAATCTTCGTACCTGAATCCACTCTCTTTGCTGCTACTGGTCTTATGACATTGACTTCATGGCTGAGGGGTATTCCATCGTACGTAATTACCACAATTTTTTGATCCATTTTTATATTTCCTGGGATATTTAAGGTGTACCCAAGTTGAGGTTCTTGTAAGCAGTGCAGCCCTAAATTTGGGGGTGGCTCTATCTTATTGATATTCAGTTTTCCCAAGGTATATTCCCGAGACTGAAAGTGCCC
Source organism: Mesoplodon densirostris (assembly GCF_025265405.1). NCBI lineage: Eukaryota > Metazoa > Chordata > Mammalia > Artiodactyla > Ziphiidae > Mesoplodon > Mesoplodon densirostris. The sequence goes on along the minus strand of NW_026778195.1, from coordinate 4,544,326 downwards.
TTGGCTCAGTAGGTCTGTTGTTAACTTGTTTTATGGAACACAATGCACTCCTCCAGTGAGGCAGTTGGCAATTTACATCCCGCCCATCAGCATAACAAGGCAACTTGTTCTCCAGGGCCTGTCTTGCCTTTCTGGTTTTTACACATTTTGTGGATGTCCCTTTGGACCGGTGGGAAGTGATACTTCTTTGTAGTGCAGATTTGCATTGCCTGCTTCCTTGCTTGGCCGAAAAGGGCGTATGCGTTTTCTCCTGAATATATTCAGGAGAAAACGCATACGCCCTTTTTGGCCAAGTGCATCATTGTCGAAGTTGTGCCCCTCTTCCTGTGCTTTACAGGCAATTCCTACATACCTCTTGAAATCTGTTTCCTGCTATTCTGCATCGTTTTCACGTCGGCCTCATTGCCTTCCATCAACAGATTTTTGGACGATAGTTGTCCTTTATTACTCTGCCAGTTTGTGAATTGCTATGCCCCTGAGCTCCATTTTTCAACTCGTTTTCTGTGAGCTGAACACAAGTCCAAAATTTTGGTTCAGGACCTATACTCGTTCCCGATGGGTGGCTGAGACTTTGGTTAATTCTTCTTCCTGCCGGGAAATTAGAGTGACAGATGCCCGTCCAAATGCCTAACAGCTACTATCTCATTTGTTCTCCCTATTCCCTTCCATCCTCTGCCAAATTGGCAACCTTTGCGAACCAGGAGGTAAAAGGGGCTGTCTCTCCAAGTTGGGAGATGGATAGTAAAGCAGTTGGAAAGTCAAACCAGAGTACCAAGAGAGGGACTATTTGTTGAGTTTTAGAAACCTTTCGTATTCACAGTGTGTACATTCTCTAGGTTTCCCGTACATGTTATAGCTGTAGTAATACTCCGTTCAACCTAGAGAGTTAGGACCCATGGAATGGGTGCCATGCATTGTTGCTTTAAAGGGTCTGCATTTGCTCACCCAATCTCACCAATCCTCTCAGTCCCAAGCTTCCAGCCTTATGCCACATCCAGCTGTCATTGTAGATAGGGTCATTCCAGGTTTCATCAGAGACCCTGAAGGAATTGTAAAGAATTTCCCTGTTTTTTTTTTTTGGTTTGTTTTTGAAATTCCTTTTTATACTGGGTTTGAGCTGATTCTCGTTGCCATGTTTATGCCAGTCAAGACACACTTGATTCCCTTACGGAGACATATCAATACATAGGTTTTAAGATTCTTACTAGTCAGATCTATTCCTCTGCGGGAAATATGGGGTTTTGCGTCCCTTTCACTGAGGAAGGTGTAGGTTTTGTCTATTCCACATTTGGTTTTTGGAACGGTACCTGAGCTTATATCAAACTGTGGTTTTATGCATCACGCCACCTCTCCTTCCCCATTAAGCAGGCATAAGTGTGTTTTCTAAATATGAGACTCTGTTCTCTTTCCTAACTCAGTTCATGTGTAGCCATGTTTACAGGAACTTCATAAATGATATCTTATGCTAAGTTTCTTTTTCTGTGTGACTTATTTCACTTAGAATCATCGTACCTGAATCCACTCATTTTGCTGCTACTGGTCTTATGACATTGATTTCATGGCTGAGGGATATTCCATCGTACGTAATTACCACAATTTTTTGAACCATTTTTTAATTTCCTGGGATATTTAAGGTGTACCCAAGTTGAGGTTCTTGTAAGCAGTGTAGCCGTAAATTTGGGGTGGCTCTGTCTTATTGATTTTCAGTTTTACCGAGGTATATTCCCTAGACTGGAAGTGCCCTTGGCTCTGTAGCTCTGTTGTTTACTTGTTTTAGGGAACACAATGCACTCCTCCAGTGAGGCAGTTGGCAATTAACATCCCGCCCTTCAGCATAACAAGGCTCCCTGTTCTCCAGGGCCTCTCTGGCCTTTCTGGTTTGTACACATTTTGTGGATGTCCCTTTGGACCGGTGGGAAGTGATACTTCTTTGTAGTGCAGATTTGCATTGCCTGCTTGCTTGTTTGGCCAAAAAGGGCGTATGCATTTTCTCCTGAATATATTCACGAGAAAACGCATACGCCCTTTTTGGCCAAGTGCATCATTGTCGAAGTTGTGCCCCTCTTCCTGTGGTTTACAGGCCATCCCTACGTACCTCTTGAAATCTCTTTCCTGCTATTCTGCCTCGCTTTCAAGTCGGCCTCTTTGCCTTTCCGCAACAGATTTTTGGACGATAGTTGTCCTTTGTTACTCTGCCAGTTTGTGTATTGCTGTGCCGCTGAGCTCCTTTTTTCAACTAGTTTTTTGTTAGCTGAATGCAAGTCCAAAATTTTGGTTCAGGACGTATACTGGTTCCCGGTGGGTGGCTGAGACTTTGGTTAATTCTTCTTCCTGCCTGGAAATTAGAGTGACATGTGTCCGTCCAAATGCCTAACAGCTACTCTCTCATTGGTTCTCCCTCTTCCCTTCCATACTCTGCCAAATTGGCAACCTGTGCGAACCAGTAGGTTAAAGGGGCTGTATCTCAAAGTTGGGAGATTGATAGTAAAGCAGTTGGAAAGTCAAACCGGAGCACCACGAGAGGGACAATTCGTTGAGTTTTAGAAACCTTTTGTATTCACAGTGTGTCCATTCTCTAGGTTTCCCGTACATGTTATAGCTGTAGTAATATTCCCTTCAAAATGGAGAGTTGGAAACCATGGCATGGGGGCCTTGCATTATTGCTTTAAAGGGTATGCATTTGCTCACCAAATCTCACCAATCCTCTCAGTCCCAAGTGTCCAGCCTTATGCCACATCCAGCTGCCATTGTAGATAGGGTCATTCCCGGTTTCATCAGATACCCTGAAGGAATTGTAAAGAATTTCCCTGTTTTTTTGTTTTGTTTTTGAAATTCCTTTTTATAGTGGGTTTGAGCTGATTTACGCTGCCATGTTTATGCCAGTCTAGACACACTTCATTCCTTTATGGAGACATATCAATACATGGGTATTAAGATTCTTACTGGTCAGATATATTCCTCTACAGGAAATATGGGGTTTTGCGTCCCTTTCACTGAGGAAGGTGTAGGTCTTGTCTATTCGATAATTGGTTTTTGGAATGGTTCCTGTGCTTATATCAAACTCTGGTTTTCTGCATCACCCCACCTCTCCTTCCCCCTTAAGCAGGCATAAGAGTGTTTTCTAAATGTGAGACTCTGTTCTATTTCCTAACTCAGTTCATGTGTAGCCATGTTTACAGGATCATCATAAGTGATATCTTATGATAAGTTTCTTTTTCTGTGTGACTTATTTCACTTAGAATCATCGTACCTGAATCCACTCACTTTGCTGCTACTGGTCTTATGACATTGATTTCATGGCTGAGGGATATTCCATCGTACGTAAGAACCACAATTTTTTGAACCATTTTTATATTTCCTGGGATATTTAAGGTGTACCCAAGTTGAGGTTCTTGTAAGCAGTGCAGCCCTAAATTTGGGGGTGGCTCTGTCTTATTGATTTTCAGTTTTCCCAATGTATATTCCCTAGACTGGAAGTGCCCTTGGCTCTGTAGCTCTGTTGTTTACTTGTTTTAGGGAACACAATGCACTCCTCCAGTGAGGCAGTTGGCAATTTACATCCCGCCCATCAGCATAACAAGGCTCCCTGTTCTCCAGGGCCTCTCTGGCCTTTCTGGTTTGTACACATTTTGTGGATGTCCCTTTGGACCGGTGGGAAGTGATACTTCTTTGTAGTGCAGATTTGCATTGCCAGCTTGCTTGCTTGGCCAAAAAGGGCGTATGTGTTTTCTCCTGAATATATTCATGGGAAAAGGCATACACCATTTTTGGCCAAGTGAATCATTGTCGAAGTTGTGCCCCTCTTCCTGTGCTTTACAGGCGATTCCTACGTACCTCTTGAAATCTGTTTCCTGCTATTCTGCCTCGCTTTCAAGTCGGCCTCGTTGCCTTCCCTCAACAGATTTTGGGACGATAGTTGTCCTTTATTACTCTGCCAGTTTGTGAATTGCTGTGCCCCTGAGCTCCATTTTTCAACTCATTATTTGTGAGCTGAACGCAACTCCAAAATTTTGGTTCAGGACCTATACTGGTTCCCGATGGGTGACTACGAATTTGGTTAATTCTTCTTCCTGCCAGGATATTAGAGTGACATGTGCCCGTCCAAATGCCTAACAGCTACTCTCTCATTGGTTCTGTCTCTTCCCTTCCATCCTCTGCCAAATTGGCAACCTGTGCGAATCAGGAGGTTAAAGGGGCTGTATTTCCAAGTTGGGAGATTGATAGTAAAGCAGTAGGAAAGTCAAACTGGAGCACCACGAGAGGGACTATTCGTTGAGTTTAGAAACCTTTTGTATTCACAGTGTGTCCATTCTCTAGGTTTCCCGTACATGTTATAGCTGTAGTAATATTCCCTTCAACTTGGAGTGTTGGGACCCATGGCATAGGGGTCTTGCATTATTGCTTTAAAGGGTCTGCATTTGCTCACCCAATCTCACCAATCCTCTCAGTCCCAAGTGTCCAGCGTTATGCCACATCCAGCTGTCATTGTAGATAGGGTCATTCCAGGTTTCATCAGAGACCCTGAAGGACTTGTAAAGAATTTCCCTGTTTTTTGTTTTGTTTTTGAAATTCATTTTTATAGTGGGTTTTTGCTGATTCTCGCTGCCATGTTTATGCCAGTCTAGACACACTTGATTCCCTTAGGGAGACATATCAATACATAGGTTTTATGATTCTTACTAGTCAGATATATTCCTCTCTGGGAAATATGGCGTTTTGAGTCCCTTTCACTGAGGAAGGTGTAGGTCTTGCCTATTCCATAGTTGGTTTTTGGAACGGTACCTGTGCTTATATCAAACTCTGGTTTTCTGCATCACCCCACCTCTCCTTCCCCATTAAGCAGGCATAAGAGTGTTTTCTAAATGTGAGACTCTGTTCTCTTTCCTAACTCAGTTCATGTGTAGCCATGTTTACAGGATCTTCATAAGTGATATCTTATGATAAGTTTCTTTTTCTGTGTGACTTATTTCACTTAGAATCATCCTACCTGAATCCACTCACTTTGCTGCTACTGGTCTTATGATATTGATTTCATGGCTGAGGGATATTCCATCGTATGTAAGTACCACAATTTTTTGAACCATTTTTATATTTCCTGGGATATTTAAGGTGTACCCAAGTTGAGGTTCTTGTAAGCAGTGTAGCCCTTAATTTGGGGGTGGCTCTCTCTTATTGATTTTCAGTTTTCCCAAGGTATATTCCCTAGACTGGAAGTGCCATTGGCTCTGTAGCTCTGTTGTTTACTTGTTTTAGGGAACACAATGCACTCCTCCAGTGAGGCAGTTGGCAATTTACATCCCGCCCATGAGCATAACAAGGCTCCCAGTTCTCCAGGGCCTGTCTTGCCTTTCTGGTTTTTACACATTTTGTGGATGTCCCTTTTGACCGGTGGGAAATGATACTTATTTGTAGTGCAGATTTGCATTGCCCGCTTGCTTGCTTGGCCAAAAAGGGCGTATGCGTTTTCTCCTGAATATATTCAGGAGAAAACGCATACGCCCTTTTTGGCCAAGTGCACCATTTTCGCAGTTGTGCCCCTCTTCCTGTTCTTTACAGGCGATTCCTACGTACCTCTTGAAATCTGTTTCCTGTAATTCTGCCTCGCATTCAAGGTGGCCTCGTTGCCTTCCCTCAACAGATTTTTGGATGATAGTTGTCCTTTATTACTCTGACACTTTGTGAATTGCTGTGCCCCTGAGCTACATTTTTCAACTCGTTTTTTGTGAGCTGAACGCAAGTCCAAATTTCTGGTTCAGGACCTATACTCGTTCCCGACGGGTGTCTGAGACTTTGGTTAATTCTTCTTTCTGCCGGGAAATTAGAGTGACATGTCCCCGTCCAAATGCCTAACAGCTACTCTCTCATTGGTTCTCCCTCTTCCCTTACATCCTCTGCCAAATTGGCAAACTGTGCGAACCAGGATGTTAAAGGGGCTGTCTCTCCAAGTTGGGAGATTGATAGTAAAGCAGTTGGAAAGTCAAAATGGAACAAAAGGAGAGGGACTATTCGTTGAGTTTTAGAAACCTTTCATATTCACAGTGTGCCCATTCTCTAGGTCTCCCGTACATGTTATAGCTGTAGTAATATTCCCTTCAACCTGGAGAGATGGGACCCATGGAATGGGGCCCAAGCATTATTGCTTTAAAGGGTCTGCATTTGCTCACCCAATCTCACCAATCCTCTCAGTCCCAAGTGTCCAGCCTTATGCCACATCCAGCTGTCATTGTAGATAGGGTCATTCCATGTTTCATCAGAGACCCTGAAGGAATTTTAAAGAATTTCCCTGTTTTTTTGTTTTGATTTTGAAATTCCTTTTTATAGTGGGTTTGAGCTGATTCTCGCTGCCATGTTTATGTCAGTCTAGACACCTTGATTCCCTTACGGAGACATATCAATACATAGGTTTTAAGATTCATACTAGTCAGATCTATTCCTCTGCGGGAAATATGGGGTTTTGAGTCCCTTTCACTGAGGAAGGTGTGGGTCTTGTCTATTCCATAGTTGGTTTTTGGAACGGTACCTGTGCTTATATCAAACTCTGATTTTATGCATCACCCCACCTCTCCTTCCCCCTTAAGCAGGCATAAGAGTGTTTTCTAAATGTGAGACTCTGTTCTCTTTCCAAACTCAGTTCATGTATAGCCATGTTTACAGGATCTTCATAAGTGATATCTTATGCTAAGTTTCTTTTTCTGTGTGACTTATTTCACTTAGAATCATCGTACCTGAACCACTCACTTTGCTGCTACTGGTCTTATGACATTGATTTGATGGCTGAGCGATATTCCATCGTATGTAAGTACTAAAATTTTTTAAACCATTTTTATATTTCCTGGGATATTTAAGGTGTACCCAAGTTGAGGTTCTTGTAAGCAGTGCAGCCCTAAATTTGGGGGTGGCTCTATCTTATTGATTTTCAGTTTACCCAAGGAATATTCCCTAGACTGGAAGTGCCCTTGGCTCTGTAGCTCTGTTGTTTACTTGTTTTAGGGAACACAATGCACTCCTCCAGTGAGGCAGTTGGCAATTTACATCCCGCCCATCAGCATAACAAGGCTCCCTGTTCTCCAGGGCCTCTCTGACCTTTCTTGTTTTTACACATTTTGTGGTTGTTTCTTTTGACCGGTGGGAAGTGATACTTCTTTGTAGTGCAGATTTGCATTGCCCGCTTGCTTGCTTGGCCAAAAAGGGCGTATGTGTTTTCCCCTGAATATATTCAGTAGAAAACACATACGCCCATTTCAGCCAAGTGAATCATTGTCGAAGTTGTGCCCCTCTTCCTGTGCTTTACAGGCGATTCCTACGTACCTCTTGAAATCTGTTTCCTGCTTTCTGCCTCACTTTCAAGTAGGCCTCGTTGCCTTCCCTCAACAGATTTTTGGACGATAGTTGTCCTTTATTAATCTGCCTGTTTGTGAATTACTGTGGCCCTGAGCTCCATTTTTCAACTCATTTTTTGTGACCTGAATGCAAGTCCAAAATTTTGGTTTTTGGACCTATACTGGTGCCCGATGGGTGGCTGAGTCTTTGGTTAATTCTTCTTCCTGCCGGGAAATTAGAGTGACAGGTGCCCGTCCAAATGCCTAACAGCTACTCTCTAATTGGTTCTCCCTCTTCCCTTCCATCCTCTGCCAAATTCGCAACCTGTGCGAACCAGGAGGTTAAAGGGGCTGTCTCTCCAAGTTGGGAGATTGATAGGAAAGCTGATGTAAAGTCAAAACGGAGCACCACGAGAGGGACTATTCGTTGAGTTTTAGAAACCTTTCATATTCACAGCGTATCCATTCTGTAGGTTTCCCGTACATGTTATAGCTGTAGTAATATTCCCTTCAACCTGGAGCATTGTGACCCATGGAATGGGTGCCATGAATTATTGCTTTAAAGGGTCTGCATTTGCTCACCCAATCTCACGTATCTTCTCAGTCCCAAGTGTCCAGCCTTATACCACATCCAGCTGTCATTGCAGATAGGGTCATTCCAGGTTTCAACAGACACCCTGAAGGAATTGTAAAGAATTTCCCTGTTTTTTTGTTTTGTTTTTGAAATTCCTTTTTATGGTGGGTTTGAGCTGATTCTTGCTGCCATGTTTATGCCAGTCTAGACACACTTGATTCCCTTATGGAGACATATCAATACATAGGTTTTAAGATTCTTACTAGTCAGATCTATTCCTCTGAGGGAAATATTTTTTTTGAGTCCCTTTCACTGAGGAAGGTGTAGGTCTTGTCTATTCCATATTTGGTTTTTGGAACGGTACCTGTGCTTATATCAAACTCTGGTTTTATGTATCACACCATCTCTCCTTCCCCCTTCAGCAGGCATAAGAGTGTTTTCTAAATGTAAGACTATGTTCTCTTTCCTAACTCAGTTCATGTGTAGCCATGTTTACAGGATCTTCATAAGTGATATCTTATGATAAGTTTCTTTTTCTGTGTGACTTATTTCACTTAGAATCATCGTACCTGAATCCACTCAATTTGCTGCTACTGGTCGTATGACATTGATTTCATGGCTGAGGGATATTCCATCTTACGTAAGTACCACAATGTTTTGAACCATTTTTATATTTCCTGGGATATTTAAGGTGTACCCAAGTTGAGGTTCTTGTAAGCAGTGTAGCCCTAAATTTGGGGGTGGCTCTGTCTTATTGATTTTCAGTTTTCCCAAGGTATATTCCCTTGACTGGAAGTGCCCTTGGCCCTGTAGCTCTGTTGTTTACTTGTTTTAGGGAACACAATGCATTCCTCCAGTGAGGCAGTTGGCAATTTACATCCCGCCAATCATCATAACAAGGCTACCTGTTCTCCAGGGCCTGTCTTGCCTTTCTGGTTTTTACACATTTTGTGGATGTCCCTTTGGACTGGTGGGAAGTGATACTTCATTGTAGTGCATATCTGCATTGCCTGCTTGCTTGCTTGGCCAAAAAGGGCGTATGCGTTTTCTCCTGAATATATTCAGTAGAAAAAGCATACGCCCTTTTTGGCCAAGTGCATCATTGTCGAAGTTGTGCCCCTCTTCCTGTGCTTTACAGGTGATTCCTTGTTACCTCTTGAAATCTGTTTCCTGCTATTCTGCCTAGCTTTCAATTCGGCCTCGTTGCCTTCCCTCAACAGATTTTAGGACGATAGTTGTCCTTTATTAATCTGCCAGTTTGTGAATTGCTGTGCCCCTGAGCTCCATTTTTCAACTCGTTTTTTGTGAGCTGAACGCAAGTCCAAAATTTTGGTTCAGGACGTATACTGGTTCGCTGTGGGTGGCTGAGACTTTGGTTAATTCTTCTTCTTGCCGGGAAATTAGAGTGACACGTGCCCGTCCAAATGCCTAACAGCTACTCTCTCATTGGTTCTCCCTCTTCCCTTCCATCCTCTGCCAAGAGGCAACCTGTGTGAACCAGGAGGTTAAAAGGGCTGTCTCTCCAAGTTAGGAGATTGATCGTAAAGCAGTTGGAATGTCAAACCGGAGCACCAGTAGAGGGACTATTCATTGAGTATTTAAAAACTTTCATATTCACAGTGTGTCCATTCTCTAGGTTTCCCGTACATGTTATAGTTGTAGTAATATTCCCTTTAACCTGGAGAGTTGAGAAACATGGAATGGGGGCCATGCATTATGGCTTTATACTGTCTGCAATTTCTCACCCAATCTCACCAGTCCTCTCAGTCCCAAGTGTCAAGCCTTATGCCACACCCAGCTGTCATTGTAGATTGGGTCACTCCAGGTTTCATCAGAGACCCTGAAAGATTTGTAAAGAATTATCCAGTTTTTATGTTTTGTTTTTGAAATTCCTTTTTATAGTGGGTTTGAGCTGATTCTCGCTCCCATGTTTATGCCAGTCTAGACACACTTGATTCCCTTACGGAGACATATCAATACATAGGTTTTAAGATTCTTACTAGTCAGATCTATTCCTCTGTGGGAAATATGGGGTTTTGAGTCCCTTTCACTGAGGAAGGTGTAGTTCTTGTCTATTTCATAGTTGGTTTTTGGAAAGGTACCTGTGCTTATATCAAACGCTGGTTTTATGCATCACCCCACCTCTCTTTCGCCCTTAAGCAGGCATAAGAGTGTTTTCTAAATGTGAGACTCTCTTCTCTTTCCTAACTCAGTTCATGTGTAGCCATGTTTACAGGAACTTCATAAGTGATATCTTATGATAAGTTTATTTTTATGTGTGACTTATTTCACTTAGAATCATCGTACCTGAACCACTCACTTTGCTGCTACTGGTCTTATGACATTGATTTCATGGCTGAGGGATATTGCATTGTACATAAGTACCACAATTTTTTGAACCATTTTTATATTTCTTGGGATATTTAAGGTGTACACAAGTTGAGGTTCTTGTAAGCAGTCCAGCCCTAAATTTGGGGCTGGCTCTGTCTCATTGATTTTCAGTTTTCCCAAGGTATATTCCCTAGAGTGGAAGTGCCCTTGGCTCTGTAGCTCTGTTGTTTACTTGTTTTAGGGCACACAATGCACTCCTCCAGTGAGGCAGTTGGCAATTTACATCCCGCCCATCAGCATAACAAGACTCCCTGTTCTCCATGGCCTGTCTTGCCTTTCTGGATTTTACACATTTTGCAGATATCCCTTTTGACCGGTGGGAAGTGATACTACTTTGTAGTGCAGATTTGCATTGCCCACTTGCTTTGTTGTCAAAAAGGGCGTATGCGTTTTCTCCTGAATATATTCAGGAGAAAACGCATATGCCCTTTTTGGCCATGTGCATCATTGTCGAAGTTTTGCCCCTCTTCCTGTGCTTTATAGGTGATTCCTACGTAACTCTTGAAATCTGTTTCCTGCTATTCGGCCTTGCATTCAAGTCCGCCTCGGTGCCTTCCCTCAACAGATTTGTGGACGATAGTTGTCCTTTATACTCTGCCAGTTTGTGAATTGCTGTGCCCCTGTGGTCCAGTTTTCAACTCGTTTTTTGTGAGCTGAACGCAAGTCCAAAATATTGCTTCACGACCTATGCTGGTACATAGTGCGTGGCTGAGACTTTGGTTAATTCTGCTTCCGGCCGGGAAATTAGAGTGACATGTGCCCGTCCAAATGCCTAACAGCTACTCTCTCATTGGTTCTCCCTCTTCCCTTTCATCCTCTGCCAATTTGGCAACCTGTGAGAAGCAGGAGGTTAAAGGGGCAGTCTCTCTAAGTTGGGAGATTGATAGTAATGCAGTTGGAAATTCAAACCCGAGCACTAGGAGAGGGACTATTCGTTGAGTTTTAGAAACCTTTCGTATTCACAGTGTGTCCATTCCCTAGGTTTCCCGTACATGTTATACCTGTAGTAATATTCCCTTCAACCAGCAGAGTTGGGACAAATGGAATGGGTGCCACTCATTATTGATTTAAAGGGTCTGCATTTGCTCACCCAATCTCACCAATCCTCTCAGTCCCAAGTGTCCAGCCTTATGCCACATCCAGCTGTCATTGTAGATAGGGTCATTCCCAGTTTCATCAGATACCCTGAAGGAATTGTAAGAAATTTCCCTGTTTTTTTGTTTTGTTTTTGAAATTGCTTTATATAGTGGGTTTGAGCTGATTCTCACTGCCATGTTTATGCCAGTCTAGACACACTTGTTTCCCTTATGGAGACATATCAATACATAGGTATTAAGATTCTTACTAGTAAGATATATTACTCTGCGGTGAATATGAGGTGTTGAGTCCCTTTCACTGAGGAAGGAGTAGGTCTTGTCTATTCCATATTTGGTTTTTGGAACGGTACCTGTACTAATATCAAACTCTGGTTTTATGCATCACCCCACCTCTCCTTCCCCCTTAAGAAGGCAAAAGGGTGTTTTCTAAATGTGAGACTCTCTTTTCTTTCCTAACTCAGTTCATGTGTAGCCATGTTTACAGGATCTTCATAAGTGATATTTTATGATAAGTTTCTTTTTCTGTGTGACTTATTTCACTTAGAATCATCGTACCTGAATCCACTCATTTTGCTGCTACTGGTCTTATGACATTGATTTTATGGCTCAGGGATATTCCATCATACGTAAGTACCACAATTTCCTGAACCATTTTTGTCTTTCCTGGGATATTTAAGGTGTACCCAAGTTGAGGTTTTTGTAAGCAGTGCAGCCCTGAATTTTTGTGTGGATCTGTCTTATTGATTTCAGTTTTCCCAAGGTATATTCCCTAGATTGGAAGTGCTCTTGGCTCCATAGCTTTGTTGTTTACTTGTTTTAGGGAACACAATGCACTCCTCCAGAGAGGCAGTTGGCAATTTACATCCCGCCCATCAGCCTAACAGGGCACCCTGTTCTCCAGGGCCTGTCTTGCCTTTCTGGTTTTTACACATTTTGTGGATGTCCTGTTTGACCGGTGGGAAGTGATACTTCATTGTAGTGCAGATTTGCATTGCCCGCTTGCTTGCTTGTCTGAAAAGGTCATAAGCGTTTTCTCCTGAATATATTCACGTGAAATCCCATATGCCCTTTTTGGCCATTTCCATAATTTTCGAAGTTGTGATGCTTTTCCTGTGTTTAAAGGCGATTCCAATGTACCTCTTGAAATCTGTTACATGCCATTCTGCCTCATTTTCGCTTCCGCCTCGTGGCTTTCCGTCAACTGATTTTTGGAAGAGAGTACTCCTTTATAACTCTGCAGGTTAGTGAATTGCTGTGGCCCTGAGCTCCATTTTTCAACTTGCGTTTTTGTTAGCTGACCACAGATCCACAGTTTTGCTTCTGGAACTATCCTGGTTCTGGGGGGGAAGGCTGAGACTTTGGTTAATTCCTCTTCGTGACGGGAAATTAGAGTGACATGTGGCCATCCAAATGCCTACAGCTACTCTCTCTTTGGTTCTCTCTCATCCCTTATATCCTCTGCATAATTTGCCAACTGTGTGAACCATGAGGTTATAGGGGCTGACTCTCCAAGTTGTGAGAGTGATAGTAAAGCAGTTGGAATGTCAAACTGGAGCACAAGGAGAGAAAAAAAGTAGTAGAGTTTTAAAAACCTTTCACCATAAGTCGGTTTCCATTCTCTAGGTTCCCATACATGTTATAACTGTAGTGATATTCCCTTCTACCTGGAGAGATGGGAACCATGGAATGGGTGGCAGGCATTATTGCTTTAAAGGGTCGGCATTTTTTCACCCAATCTCACCAATCCTCTCAGTCCCAAGTGACCAGCCTTATGCCACATCCAGCTGTCATTGTAGATAGGGTCATTCCAGGTTTCATCAGAACCCCTGAAGGTATTGTGTAAGAATTTTACTGTTTTTATCTTTTGTTTTGAAATTCATTTTTATAGTGGGTTTGAGTTGATTTTCACTGCCATGTTTATGTCGTTCTAGACACACTTCGTTCCCTTATGGAGACATATCAATACATAGGTGTTAAAATTCTTACTAGTCAGATATATTTCTCTGCGGGGAATAGGGATGTTGAGTTCCATTCACTGAGGAAGGAGTAGGGCTTGTCTCTTCTGTTTTTGGATTATGGAACATTACCTGAGCTAATATCAAACTTCTGTTTTGTGCATCTCCCCACCTCTCTTTCCCCTTAAGCAAGCGTTAGAGTGTTTTCTAAATCTGAGACTCTGTTCTCTTCCCTAATTCATTTCATATTTAGCCATGTTTACATTCCCTTCATAAGTGATATCTTATGTCAGAATGCACTATGGCTCTTGTCATAATAATGCTCCATGACCCCTGTCATCACAATGCTCCACGCTCTGGTTATCACAATGCTCCATGTCCCTTGTCATCACAATTCTCCACGTCCTTGACATCACAATGCTACATGACACTTCTCATCACAACGTTTCATGCTCTTGTCATCACAATTCTCCATGCACTTGACATTTCAATGCTCCATGCACTTGTCATCACAATGCTCCATGCACTTGTCATCACAATGCTCCATGAACCCTGTGATCACAATGCTCCGTGAAACCTGTCATCACAATGCTTCATGCCCCTTGTCATTACAGTGCTCCATGATGCTCGACATCACAATTACCCAAGGTCTTCTCATCACAATGCTCCAAGGTTTTGTCATCACCATGCTCCATGCCTTGTCATCTCAAAGCTCAATGTCCCTTGTCCTCAAAATTCTCCATGTCCTTGTCATTACAATGCTCCACGGCACTTCACATAACAATGTTATATGCTCTTGTCATCACAATACTCCATGCACTTGTCACAGCATTGCTCCATGACCCCTGTCATAGGAAGCTCCAAGCGATTGTCATCACAATGTTTCATGACCTGGACATTAAAATTATCAATGGCCCTTGATATCACAATTCTCCATGCCCTTGATATCACAATGCTCCTTTACTTTCTCACAACAATCCTCCATGACACTTGGCATCACAGTGCTCCATGATATTGTCATCAAACTGGAACATGACATATTTCATCACAATGCTCCCTGACAACTTTCTTCACCATAATCTACGACCTTGTTATCACAGTGCACCATGCCCTTGTCATCACAATGTGCCATGTCCACTCTTATCACAATAATCCATGAAACTTGTCAGACTAATGCTCCATGCCACTTTTCATCTCAATGCTCCATGAACGCTGTCATCACAATGCACCATGCCCATCATCATAATGCTTCATGCTATTGTCATCACAATTAAATCAAAATGCTCCATGACCTCTGTCAACACAATGCTCCAAACCCTTGTGATCAGAATGTTCCATAACACTTGTCATCACAATGCCCCATGACGCTGGTCAGCACAATTATCCATGGTCTTCTCATCACAATGCACCATGACTTTTGTCATCACAATGCTCAATACACTTGTCATCACAATGCTCTCTGACTATTGCCGTCAGTATGCACATTGAAATCTTTCATGACAAGGCTCCATGCCTTTTTCATCACAATGCTCCAAGACCGCTCTGATCACAATGTTCCTTGTACTTGTCATCACAAATCTCCATGACGCATGTCATCAGAATGCTCCATGACATTCTCATCATAATGTTCCATGCCCTTATCATCACAATGCTCCAAGACCCCTGTAATCACAATGATCCCTGCGTCTTTTCATCAGAATGCTCCATGACACATGTCATCACAAAGTACCATGGTCTTCACATCACAGTGCTCCAGGACCTTTTCATCACAGTGCTCCATTCCCTTCTCATCACAATGCTCCATGACCCCAGTCATCACAATACTCCATGAACATTTTCAGCCAAATGTGCCATGACACTTCTCATCACAATGATGCATGCCCTTTTCATCCCAATGCTCCATGACCCCTGTATTCACTATGCTCCGTGACGCTTGTCATCACAGTGCTCCATGACACATGTCATCACAATGCTCCATGCCTTTGTCAGCAAAATGCTACATGACCTTGTCATTACAATGCTCTATGCGCTTGTCATCACAATACTCCATTTCCATTGTCATCACAATCCTCCATGAATATTGCGATCACATTGCTTCATGCCCTTGTCATCACAATGTTCCATGCTCCTTGAAATCAAAATGATCCATGACCTCTGTCATCACAATGCTCCAAACCCTTGTGATCACAATGTTCCATAACACTGGTCATCACAACGCTCCATGATGCCTGTCATCACAATACACCATACCCTTTTCATCATAATGGTCCATTACCTTTGTGATCACAATTCTCAATACACTTGTCATCACAATGCTCCCTGACACTTGTCATCAGAATGCTCCTTGAACCCTGTCACGAAAAGGCTCCATGCCTTTTACATCACAATGCCCCATGCCGTTTTCATCACAATGCTGCATGCCATTGTCATCAAAATACTCCACAAGCTTGTCATCAGAATGCTCCATGACCCTTGTCATCACAATTCTCCATGCACTTGTCAGCACAATGCTCCCTGAACCTTGTCAAAACAATGCTCCAAGCCATTGTCATCACAATGCTCCATTACCTTTGTCATCAGTATCCTCCATGACACTTGGCCTCACAATGCTCCATGCCATCCTCATCACAATGGGCCATTACAAATGTCATCACAATGCTCCCTGACACCTCTCTTAACAATACGGCATGACCTGGTCATCACAATGCTCCATGCCCCCTGACATTACAATGTTTCATAACACCTGTCATCAAAATTTTCCATAAAACTTTTCATTAAATTGCTCCATGACCCTGTCCTCAGGATGCTCCCTGCCCTTCTCATCACAATGCACAACGCCCTTGCCATCAAAATGCTCCTGGCCTTTGTCATCACAAAGATCAATGACACTTGGCATCACACTGCTCCAAGTCATTGTCATCACAGTGCTCCAAGAATGCTCTCATCACATTGATCCATGCCTATGTGTTCACAAAGCTCCATGACACATGTCATCAGAATGCTCCATGGCCTTCTCATCACAATGCTCCAAGTCCTTGCCATCACAATGCTCCATTACAACAGTAATAACAATGCTCCATGACCCCTGCCATCACAATGTTCCATGGCCTTGTCATCACAAAGCTCCATGACCCTTCTCATCACAATGCTCCAAGAACCCTGTAATCACAATGCTCTATGCCGCTTTTCATCTCAATGATCCATGAAGCCTGTCATCACAATTCACCATGCCCATCATCATAATGCTTCATGCTATTGTCATCACAACAAAATTAAAATGCTCCATGACCTCTGTCATCACAATGCTCCAAGACCCCTGTAATCACAATACTCCATGCCCCTTTTAATCAGAATGCTCCATGAGACTTGTCTTCACAAGTCTCCATGGTCTTCTCATCACAATGCTCTAGGACCTTGTCATCACCATGCTCCATTCCCTTGTCATCACAATTCTCCATGACCCCTGTCATCACAATAATCCATGAACATTTTTAGCCCAATGATCCACGACCTTCTCATCACAATGCTCCATGGCGAATATCATCACAATGCTCCATGACCACTGTCATCACAACACTCCATGACACCTGACAACACAATGATCCGGGACTCTTCTCATCACAATGCTCCATTCCCTAGTCATCACAATGCTCCATGACCCCTGTCATCACAACACTCCATGAACATTTTCACCCCAGTGCTCCATGACCCTTGTCATCACAATGATCCATGCCCTTGTCATCCCAATGCTCCATGACCCCTGTATTCACAATAATCCGTGAAGCTTGTCCTCACAGTTCTCCATGACACATGTCATCACAGTGCTCCATGCCTTTGTCAGGAAAGTGCTACAAGACCTTTTCATTACAGTCCTCTATGCGCTTGTCATCACAATACTCCATTTCCATTGTCATCACAATCCTCCATGAACCTTGGGATCACATTGCTTCATGCCCTTGTCATCACAATGCTCCATGCTCCTTGAAGTCAAAATGATCCAAACCTCTGTCATCACAATGCTCCAAACACTTGTGATCACAATGTTCCATAACACTTGTCATCACAACGCTCCATGATGCCTGTCATCACAATACTCCATGCCCTTTTCATTACAAAGCTCCATGACCTTTGTCATCACAATTCTCAATACACTTGTCATCACAATGCTCTATGCCTTTCTCAGCACAATGCTCCATGACCCTTGTCATCACAATGCTCCATGCGCTTTTCAGCACAATGCTCCTTGACACATGTCATCACAATGCACCATGCGCTTGTCATCACAATGCTCCACAATCTTGTCATCACAATTCCCCATAAAATTTGTCATCACAATGCTCCATGCACTTCTCATCAAAATGCTCTCTCACCACTGATATCACAATGCTACATCAGTTTTGTCACAATACTCCATCACCCCTGTCATCACAATGTTCCATGACTCCTGTCATCACAATGCTACATGCACTTATCATCAAAATGTTCGATGACCCATGACATCACAATGTTCCATAACACCTGTCATTAAAATGTTCCATGACACTTTTCATCAACTTGCTCCATGACCCTGTCATCACAATGCTCCATGCCCTTCTCATCACAATGAACAACGCCCTTGCGATCAAAATGCTCCATGACATTTGTCGTCACAAATATCCATGACGCTTGGCATCACAGTTCTCCATGTCATTGTCATCACAATGCACCATGCCCACTCTCAGCACAATAATCTATGAAACTTGTCAGACCAATGCTCCATGCCCCTGTCATCACAATGCACCATGACCTTGTCATCACAGTGCTCCATGACCCGTGTCATCACAATGCTCCTTGACTCCAGTCATCACAATTCTTCATAACGTTTTTCATCACAATGGTCCATGCCTGCATCATCACAAGGCTCTGTGACCTTTGTAACCAAAATGCTCCATGAACTTTTCATCACAATTCTCAGTGACCCTTGTCATCACAATGCTCCATGTCTTTGTCAGAATAATGCTCCATGACCATTGTCATCACAATGTGCCATGCGCATTTCATCACAAGTGTCCACAACCTTGTAATTGCAATGCTCCATAAACCTTGTAATCACAATGGTCCATGCACTTCTCATCAAAATGCTCTCTCACCAGAGATATCACAGTGTTCCATCACTAGTCATCACAATACTCCCTCACCCCTGGAATCACAATGATCCATGACCCTGTCATCACAATGTTACATCCACTTATCATCACAATGTTCCATGACCCCTGCCATCACAATGTTCCATAAGCCCTGTCATCAAAATGCTCCATGACCCTTTCAATCCCAATGCTTCAAGACCCCTGACATCAGAATGTTCTATAACCCCTGTCATCTAAATGTTCCATTACAATTTTTATCAAATTGCTGCATGAACCGGTCATCAAAATGCTCCCTGCCCTTCTCATCACAATGCACCATGCCCTTTTCATCAAAATGCTCCATGACTTGTCATCACAAAGCTCCATGACTCTTGGCATCACAATGCTCCATGTCATTGGCATCACGATGCTCCATGTACCCTCTCATAACATTGCTCCATGCCCTTGTCATCACAAAGCTCCATGACACTTGTGATCACAATGCTCCATGAACTTCTAATCACAATGTTCCATGCCCTTGTCATTACAATCCTGCATGACCCATGTGTCACAGTGTTCTGTGCCCTTGTCATCACAATGCTCCATACCCACTCTCATCAAAATAATCCATGAAACATTTCAGACCAAAGTTCCATACCCTTCTCATCACAATTCTCGATTACCCCGGTCATAACAATGCACCATGACCCCTGCCATCACAATATTCCACGGCCTAGTCATCACCAGGTTCCATGACACTTCTCATCACAATGCTCAAGACCCCTGAAATCACAATGCTACATTCCCTTGTCATCACAAAGCTCCATGACGCATGTCATCAGAATGTTCCATGGCCTTCTCATCACAATGCTCCATACCGTTGTCATCACAATGCTCCAAGACCCCTGTAATCACAATGCTCCATGCCCCTTTTCATCTCAATGCTTCATGAAACCTGTCATCACAATGAAGCATGCCCATCATCATAATGCTTCAGGCTATTGACATCACAATTAAATCAATATTCTCCATGACCTCTGTGATCATAATGCTACAAACCCTTGTGATCACAATGTTGCATAACACTTATCATCACAAAGCTCCATGACACTTGTCATCACAATGCTCGATGCCCTTCTAATCACAATGCTCCATGCCCTTGTCATTACAGTCCTGCATGACCTATGTATCACAGTGTTCCGAGCCCTTGTCATCACAATGCTCCATGCCCACTCTCATCACAATAATCCAAGAAACATTTCAGACCAAAGTTCCTACCCTTCTCAGCCCAATGTTCCATTACCCCTGTCATAACAATGCACCATGACCCCTGCCATCACAATGTTCCACGGCCTAGTCATCACAAGGTTCCATGACACTTCTCATCACAATGCTCAAGACCCCTGAAATCACAATGCTACATTCCCTTGTCATCACAAAGCTCCATGACGCATGTCATCAGAATGTTCCATGGCCTTCTCATCACAATGCTCCATGCCCTTGTCATCACAATGCTCCAAGACCCCTGTAATCACAATGCTCCATGCCCCTTTTCATCTCAATGCTTCATGAACCTAGTCATCACAATGAACCATGCCCATCATCATAAAGCTTCAGTCTATTGTCACAACAATTAAATCAATATTCTCCATGACCTCTGTGATCATAATGCTCCAAATCCTTGTGATCACAATGTTGCATAACACTTATCATCACAACACCCCATGACGCTCATCATCTCAATTATCCATGGTCTTCTCATCACAATGCTCCATGAACTTTGTCATCACAATGCTCAATACACTTGTCATCACAATGCTCCCTGACCCTTGTCATCAGTATGCTCCTTGAACCCTGTCATGACAAGGCTCCATGCCTTTTTCATCACAATGATCCATGACCTTTTCATCGCAATCCTCCAAGATCCCTGTAATCACAATGCTCCATGCCCTTGTCATCACAAAACTCCATGACGCATGTCATCAGAATGCTCCATGGCATTCTCATCACAATGCCCCATGCCCTTGTCATCACAATGTTCCAAGACCCCTGTAATCACAATGCTCTATGCCCCTTTTCTTCAGAATGCTCCATGAGACTTGTCATGACAAGTCTCCATGGTCATCTCATCACAATGCTCCAGGACCTTGTCATCACCATGCTCCATTCCCTTGTCATCACAATGCTCCATGACCCCTGTCATCACAATAATCCATGATCATTTTCAGCCCAATGCTCCACGACGTTCTCATCACAATGCCCCATGGCCAATATCATCAAAATGCTCCATGACCACTGTCATCACAACACTCCATGACACCTGACAACACAATGATCCGGGAGTCTTCTCATCACAATGCTCCATTCCCTATTCATCACAATGCTCCATGACCCCTGTCATCACAACACTCCATGAACATTTTCAGCCCAGTGCTCCATGACCCTTGTCATCAAAATGATCCATGCCCTTGTCATCCCAATGCTCCATGACCCTTGTATTTACAATGCTCCGTGAAGCTTGTCATCACAGTGCTCCATGACACATGTCATCACAATGCTCCATGCATTTGTCAGCAAAATGCTACAAGACCTTGTCATTACAGTCCTCTATGCGCTTGTCATCACAATACTCCATTTCCATTGTCATCACAATATTCCATGATCCTTGGGATCACATTGCTTCATGCCCTTGTCATCACAATGCTCCATGCTCCTTGAAGTCAAAATGATCCAAACCTCTGTCATCACAATGCTCCAAACACTTGTGATCACAATGTTCCATAACACTTGTCATCACAACGCTACATTATGCCTGTCATCACAATCCTCCATGCCCTTTTCATTACAAAGCTCCATGAACTTTGTCATCACAATTCTCAATACAATTGTCATCACAATGCTCCCTGACAATTGTCATCAGAATGCTCCTTGAACCCTGTCACAAAAAGGCTTCATGCCTTTTTCATCACAATGCCCATTCCATTTTCATCACAATACTCCATGCCATTGTCATCAAAATACTCCACAAGCTTGTCATCAGAATGCTCCATGACCCTTGTCATCACAATTCTCCATGCACTTGTGAGCACAATTCTCCCTGAAACTTGTCACCACAATGCTCCAAGCCATTGTCATTACAATGCTCCATTACCTTTGTCATAAGAATCCTCCATGACAATTGGCATCACAATGCTCCATGCCGTCGTCATCACAATGGGCCATTACATATGTCATCACAATGATCCGTTACACCTGACTTCACAATACTGCATGACCTGGTCATCAGAATGCTCCATGCCCTTGTCATCACAATGCGACATTACAACTGTCATCGCAATAATCCATGAAAATTATTAGACCAATGTTCCATGCCCTTGTCATCACAATGCTCCATACCCTTGTTATCACAATGCTCCATGACCCCTGTCATCACAATGCTCCGTGACTCCAGTCATCACAGTGCTTCATGACCTTTGTCATCACAATGGTCCATGCCCTCGTCATCAACAGTCTCTGTGACCTTTTTTACCACAATGCTCCATGAACTTTTCATCACAATGCTCTTTGACCCTTTTCATCACAATGCTCTATGCCTTTCTCAGCACAATGCTCCATGACCCTTGTCATCACAATGCTCCATGCGCTTGTCAGCACAATGATCCTTGACACATGTCATTACAGTGCACCATGCGCTTGTCATCACAGTGCTCCACAATCTTGTCATCACAATTCCCCATAAAATTTATAATCACAATGCTCCGTGACTCCAGTCATCACAATGCTTCATAACGTTTGCCATCACAATGGTCCATGCCCGCGTCATCACAAGGCTCTGTGACCTTTGTAACAACAATGCTCCATGAACATTTCATCACAATTCTCTGTGACCCTTGTCATCACAATGCTCCATGCCTTTGTCAGAACAATGCTCCATGACCATTGTCATCACAATGTGCCACGTGTATTTCATCACAACTGTCCACAACCATTTAATTGCTATGCTCCATAAACCTTGTAATCACTATGGTACATGCACTTCTCATCAAAATGCTCTCTCACCAGAGATAGCACAATGTTCCATCACTAGTCATCACAATACTCCCTCACCCCTGGAATCACAATGTTCCATGACCCTCTCATCACACTGCTACATCCCCTTATCATCAGAATATTCCATGACCCCTGCCATCACAGTGTTCCATAACCCGTGTCATCAAAATGCTCCATGACCCTTTCCATCCCAAAGCTCCAAGACCCCTGACATCACAATGTTCTATAACCACTGCCATCAAAATATTCCTTTACACTTTTTATCAAATTGCTGCATCACCACGTCATCAAAATTCTCCCTGCCCTTCTCTACACAATGCACCATGCCCTTGTCATCAAAATGCTACATGACTTGTCATCACAAAGCTCCATGACCCTTGGAATCACAATGCTCAATGTCATTGTAATCACAATGCTCCATGAACCATCTCATAACATTGCTCAATACCCTTGTCATCACAAAGCTCCATGACACCTGTCATCACAATGCTCGATGCCCTTCTCATCACAATGCTCCATGCCCTTGTCATTACAGTCCTGCATGACACATGTTTCACAGTGTTCCGTGCCCTTGTCATCACAATGCTCCATGCCCACTCTCATCACAATAATCCATGAAACATTTCAGACCAAAGTTCCATACCCTTCTCATCACAATGCTCCATTACCCCTGTCATAACAATGCACCATGACACCTGCCATCACAATATTCCACGGCCTAGTCATCACAAGGTTCCATGATACTTCTCATCACAATACTCAAGACCCCTGATATCACAATGCTCAATGCCCTTGTCATCACAATGCTTCATGACTTGTCATCACAAAGATACATGACCCTTGGCATCACAATGCTCCATGTCATTGTCATCACAATGCTCTATGAACCCTCTCATCACATTGCTCCATGCCCTTGTCTTCACATAGCTCCATGACACATGTCATCAGAATGCTCCATGGTCTTCTCATCACAATGCTCCATGCCCTTGCCATCACAATGCTCCATTACACCTGTCATAACAATGCTCCATGACCCCTGCCATCACGATGTTCCATGGCCTTGTCATCACAAGGATCCATGACCATGCTCATCACAATGCTCCAAGAACACTGTAATCATAATGCTCTATGCCCCTTTTCATCTCAATGAACCATGAACCCTGTCATCACAATGCACCATGCCCATCATCATAATGCTTCATGCTATTGTCATAACAATGAAATCAAAATGTTCCATGACGTCTGTCATAACAATGCTCCAAACCCTTGTGATCACAATATTCCATAACACTTGTCATCAAAATGCCCCATGACGCTCGTCATCACAATTATCCATGGCCTTCTCATCACAATGCTCCATGACCTTCGTCATCACAATGCTCAATACACTTGTCATCAATCTGCTCCCTGACACTTGATGTCTGTATGCTCCTTGAACCCTGTCATGACAAGGCTCCATGCCATTTTCATCACAATGCTCCATACCCTTTTCATCACAATGCCCCAAGACCCCTGTAATCACAATGCTCCATGCCCTTGTCATCACAAAGCTCAATGACGCATGACATCAGAGTGCTCCTTGGTCTTCTCCTCACAATGCTCCATGCCCTTGTCATCAAAATGTTCCAAGACCCCAGTAATCACAATGCTCCATGTCCCTGTTCATCAGTATGCTCCATGAGACTTGTCATCACAAGGCTCCATTGTTTTGTCATCACAATGCTCCAGGACATTGTCATCACAATGCTTCCCTACCTTTTCCTGAAAATTTTCAATGGCCCTTGTCATCATAATGCTCCAAGCCCTAATCATCACAATGCTCCATTATATTTGTTATCACAATCCTCCATTACATTTGGTATCACAATGCTCCATGCCATTGTCTTCGCAATGGACCATGGCATATTTCATCACAATGCTCCCTGACAACTGTCTTCACAATACTCCATGACCTTATTATCAAAATGCTCCATGCCCTTGTCATTACAATGCACCATTCCCACTCTCATCACAATAATCTATGAAAATTGTCAGACCAATGCTCCATGCCACTGTCATCCCAATGTTCCATGCCCTTGTCATCACAATGCTCCATGACCCATGTCATCACAATGCTCCATGAATCCACTCATCACAATGCTTCATAACGTTTGTCATCACAATGGTCCATGCCCACGTCATCACAAGGCTCTGTGACGTTTGTAACCACAATGCTCCATGAACTTTTCATCACAATTCTCTGTGAAACTTGTCATCACAATGCGCCATTCCAAATGTCATTGCAATAATCCATGAAACTTATTAGACAAATGATCCATGCCCTTGTCATCACAATGCTCCATGCCCTTGTTATCACAATGCTCCATGACCCCTGTCATCACAGTGCTCCGTGACTCCAGTCATCACAATGCTTCATGACCTTTGTCATCACAATGGTCCATGCCCTTGTCATCAACAGTCTCTGTGACCTTTTTAACCACAATTCTCCATGAACTTTTTATCACAATGCTCTTTGACCCTTGTCATCACAATGCTCTATGCCTTTCTCAGCACAATGCTCCATGACCCTTGTCATCACAATGCTCCATGCGCTTGTCAGCCCAATGCTCCATGACACATGTCATCACAATGCACCATGCGCTTGTCAACACAGTGCTCCACAACATTCTCATCACAATGCTCCATAAAATTTGTCATCACAATGCTCCATGCACTTCTCATCAAAATGCTCACTCACCACTGATATCACAATGCTACATCACTATTTGTCACAATACTCCCTCACCCCTGTCATCACAATGTTCCATGGCTCCTGTCATCACAATGCTACATGCACTTATCATCACAATGTTCGATGACCCCTGAAATCACAATCTTCCATAACACCTGTCATCAAAATGTTCCATGACACTTTTCATCAAATTGCTCCATGACCCTGTCATCAGAATGCGCCCTGCCCTTCTCATCACAATGCACAAAGCCATTGCCATCACAGTGCTCCATGACCTTTGTCATCACAAAGATCCATGACCCTTGGCATCACAATGCTCCATGTCATTGTCATCACAATGCTCCATGAACGCTCTCATCACATTGCTCCATGCCCTTGTCTTCACATAGCTCCATGACACATGTCATCAGAATGCTCCATGACAGGGTCTTCCTTTGTGCCGCAGTGGTTGAGAGTCCGCCTGCCGATGCAGGGGATACGGGTTCGTGCCCCGGTCTGGGAGGAGCCCACATGGCCTGGAGCGGCTGGGCCTGTGAGCCATGGCCGCTGAGCCTGCGCGTCCGGAGCCTGTGCTCCTCAATGGGAGAGGCCACAACAGTGAGAGGCCCGTGTACCGCAAAAAAAAAAAAAAAAAATGCTCCCTGACACTTGTTGTCTGTATGCTCCTTGAACCCTGTCATGACAAGGCTCCATGCCGTTTTCATCACAATGATCCATGCCCTTTTCATCACAATGCTCCAAGACCCATGTAATCACAATGGTCCATGCCCTTGTCATCACAAATCTCAATGACGCATGCCATCAGAATGCTCCTTGGTCTTCTCCTCACAATGCTCCATGCCCTTGTCATCACAATGTTCCAAGACCCCTGTAATCACAATGCTCCATGCCCCTATTCATCAGTATGCTCCATGAGACTTGTCATCACAAGGCTCCATGGTTTTGTCATCACAATGCTCCAGGACCTTGTCATCACAATGCTTCACGGCTTTGTCATCAAAATTTTCAATGGCCCTTGTCATCATAATGCTCCAAGCCCTAATCATCACAATGCTCCATTATATTTGTCATCACAATCCTCCATTACATTTGGTATCACAAAGCTCCATGCCATTGTCTTCGCAATGGACAATAACATATTTCATCAGAATGCTCCCTGACACCTGTCTTCACAATACTCCATGACCTTATTATCACAATGCTCCATGCCATTGTCATTACAATGCACCATTTCCACTCTCATCACACTAATCTATGAAACTTGTCAGACCAATGCTCCATGCCACTCTCATCACAATGTTCCATGCCCTTGTCATCACAATGCTCCATGACCCCTGTCATCACAATGCTTCATAACGTTTTTCATCACAATGGTCCATCCCGCATCATCACAAGGATCTGTGACCTTTGTAACCACAATACTCCATGAACTTTACATCACAATTCTCTGTGAAACTTGTCATCACAATGCTCCATGTCTTTGTCAGAACAATGCTCCATGACCACTGTCATCACAATGTGCCATGTGCATTTCATCACAACGGTCCACAACTTTGTCATTGCAATGCTCCATAAACCTTGTAATCACAATGGTCCATGCACTTCTCATCAAAATGCTCTCTCACCAGAGATATCACAATGTTCCATCACTAGTCATCACAATATTCCCTCAACCTTGTAATCACAATATTCCATGACGCTGTCATCACAATGCTACATCCCCTTATAATCACAATGTTCCATGACCCCTGCCATCACAATGTTCCATAACCCCTGTAAACAAAATGCTCCATGACCCATTCCATCCCAAAGCTCCAAGACCCCTGACATCACAATGTTCTATAACCCCTGCCATCAAAATATTACATTACACTTTTTATCAAATTGCTGCATGACCCGGTCATCAAAATGCTCCCTGGCCTTCTCATCACAATGCACCATGCCCTTGTCATCAAAATGCTCCATGACATTTGTCATCACAAAGCTCCAAGACACTTGGAATCACAATGCTCCATGTCATTGTCATCACAATGCTCCATGATCCCTCTCATCACATTGCTCCATGCCTTTGTCATCACAAATCTCCATGACACTTGTCATCACAATGCTCGATGCCCTTCTCATCACAATGCTCCATGCCCTTGTTATTACAGTCCTGCATGACCCATGTATCACAGTGTTCCGTGCCTTGGTCATCACAATTTTCCCTGCCCATTCTCATCACAATAATCCATGAAACATTTCAGCCCAAAGTTCCATACCCTTTTCATCACAATGCTCCATTACCCCTGTCATAACAATTCACCATGACCTCTGCCACCACAATGTTCCACGGCCTAGTCATCACAAGGTTCCATGATACTTCTCATCACAATGCTCAAGACCCCTGAAATCACAATGCTCCATGCCCTTGTCATCACAATGCACCATGTCCACTGTCATCACAATAATCTATGAAACTTTTCAGACGAATGCTCCATGACCCTGTCATCACAATGCTCCAAGCCCTTGTCATCACAAAGCTCCATTACGCATGTGATCAGAATGTTCCATGGCCTTCACATCACAATGCTCCATACCTTAGTCATCATAATGCTCTAAGACCCCTGTAAACACAATGCTCCATGCACCTTTTCATCTCAATGCTCCATGAACCCTGTCATCACAATGCACCATGCCCATCATCATAATGCTTCAGGCTATTGTCATCACAATAAAATCAATATTCTCCATGACCTCTGTCATCATAATTCTCCAAATCCTTGTGATCACAATGTTCCATAACACGTATCATCACAACACCCCATAACGCACATCATCACAATTATCCATGGCCTTCTCATCACAATGCTCCATGATCTTTGTCATCACAATGCTCAATACACTTGTCATCACAATGCTCCCTGACACTTGTCGTCAGTATGCTCCTTGAACCCTGTCATGACAAGGCTCCATGCCTTTTTCATCACAATGATCCATGAACATTTCATCACAATGCTCCGTGAGCCTTGTTATCACAATACTCCATGCCTTTGTCAGAACAGTGCTCCATAACCCCTGTCATCACAAGTCTCCATGACACTTCTCATCACAATGCTCCAAACTCCTGTATTCACAATGCTCCATGCCCCTTTTCATCACAATGGTCCATGAACCCTCTCATCACAATGAACCATGCCCATCATCATAATGCTTCAGGCTATTGTCATCACAATGAAATCAAAGTGCTCCATGACCTCTGTCATCACAATGCTCCAAACCCTGGTGATCACAGTGTTGCATAACACTTATCATCACAGAACCCCATGATGCTAATCATCACTATTATCCATGGTCTTCTCATCACAAGGCTCCATGACTTTGTCATCACAATTCTCAATACTCTTTTCATCACAATACTCCCTGACACTTGTCGTCAGTATGCTCCATGAACTCTTTCATGACAAGGCTCCATGCCATTTTCATCACATTGATCCATGCGCTTTACATCACAGTGCTCCAAGACCCCTGTAATCATAATGCTCCTTGCCCTTGTCATCACAAAGCTCCATGATGCATATCATCAGAATGTTCCATGCACTTCTCATCACAATGCTCCATGCCCTTGTCATCACAATGCTCCAAGACACCTGTAATCACAATGCTCCATTCCCCTTTTCATCTCAATGCTCCATGAACACTGTCATAACAATGCACCATGTCCATCATCATAATGCTTCAGTCTATTGTCATCACAGTGAAATCAAAATGCTCCATTACCTCTGTCATCACAATGCTCCAAACCCTGGTGATCACAATGTTGCAAAACACTTATCATCACAACACCCCATGACGCTCTTCATCAAAATTATCCATGGTCTTCTCATCAAAATGCACCATGACTTTGTCATCACAATTCTCAATACACTTGTCATCACAATGCTCCCTGACACTTGTCGTCAGAATGCTCCTTGAACCCTGTCATGAAAAGGCTCCATGCCTTTTTCATCACAAAGCCCCATGCTGTTTTCATCCCAATGCTCCATGCAATTGTCATCAAAATACTCCACAAGCTTGTCATCAGAATGCTCCATGACCCTTGTCATCACTATTCTCCATGCACTTGTCAGAACAATGCTCCCTGACCCTTGTCATCACAATGATCCAAGCCATTGTCATCACAATGCTCCATTACCTTTGTCATTAGAATCCTCCATGACACTTGGCATCACAATGCTCCAAGCCATTGTCATCACAATGGGCCATTACATATGTAATCACAATGCTCCCTGACAACTCTCTTCACAATACTGCATGACCGGGTCATCACAATGCTCCATGCTCTTGTCTTCACAATGCGCCATTCCAACTGTCATCACAATAATCCATGAAACTTATTAGACCAATGCTCCATGCCCTTGTCATCACATTGCTCCATGCTCTTGTTATCACAATGTTCCAAGACCCCTGTAATCAGAATGCCCCATGCCCCTTTTCATCAGTATGCTCCATGAGACTTGTCATCGCAAGGCTCCATGGTTTTCTCATCACAATGCTCCAGGACCTTGTCATCACAATGGTTCATGACATTGTCATGAAAATTCTCAATGGCCCTTGTCTTCATAATGCTCCAAGCCCTAGTCATCACAGTGCTCCATTATATTTGTCATCACAATCCTCCCTTGCATTTGGCATCACTATGCTCCATGCTATTGTCATCGCAATGGACCATGACGTATTTCATCACAATGCCCCCTGACACCTGTCTTCACAATATTCCATGCCCTTGTCATCACAATGCTCCCTGCCCTTCTCATCACAATGCACCACACCCTTGTCATCAAAATGCTCCATGACCATTGTCATCACTAAGCTCCATGACTGTTGACATCACAATGCTCCATGTCATTGTCATCACAATGCTCCATGAACCCTCTAATCACATTGCTCCATGCCCTTGTCATCACACAGCTCCTGGACACTTGTCATCACAATGCTCGATGGCCTACTCATCACAATGCTCCATGCCCTTGTCATCACAATGCTCCATGAACCCTGTCAACACAATGCTCCGTGACTCCAGTCATCACAATGCTTCATAACGTTTGTCAATACAACGGTCCATGCCCGCGTCATCACAAGGCTCTGTGACCTTTTTAACCACAATGCTCCATGAACATTTCATCACAATGCTCCGTGAGCCTTGTTATCACAATGCTCCATGCCTTTGTCAGAACAATGCTCCATGACCCTTGTCATCACAATGTGCCATATGATTTTCATCACAATGATCCACAACCTTGTCATCACTCTGCTCCATCAACCTTGTAATCAGAATGTTCCATGCACTTCTCATCCAAATGCTCTCTCACATGAGATATCACAATGTTCCATCACTAGTCATCACAATCCTCCCTCACCATTGTTATCCCAATGTTCCATGACAACTGTCATCACAATGCTACATCCCATTATCAGCACAATGTTCCATGACCCCTGACATCACAATGCTCCATGACCACTGTCATCACAACACTCCATAAAACCTGACAACACAATGATCCGGGACTCTTGTCATCACAATGCTCCAAGACCCCTGTCATCACAATACTCCATGAACATTTTCAGCCCAGTGCTCATGACCCTTGTCATCACAATGATCCATGCCCTTGTCATCCCAATGTTCCATGACGCTTGTAATCACAGTGCTCCATGACATCTGTCATCACAATGCTCCATGCCTTTGTCAGCAAAATGTTACATGACCTGGTCATTACAATGCTCTATGCGCTTGTCATCACAATACTCCCTTACAATTGTCATCACAATCCTCCAGGAAACTTGGGATCACATTGCTTCAGGCCCTTGTCATCAAAATGCTCCATGCTCCTTGAAATCAAAATGATTCGTGACCTCTGTCATCACAATGCTCCAAACACTTGTGATCACAGTGTTCCATAAAACTTGTCCTCACAACGCTCCATGATGCCTGTCATCACAATACTCCATGCCCTTTTCATCACAATGCTCCATGACCATTGTCATCAAAATTCTCAATACACTTGTGATCACAATGCTCCCTGACACTTGTCATCAGAATGCTCCTTGAAACCTGTCACGAAAAGGCTCCATGCTTTTTTCATCACAATGCCCCATGCCATTTTCATCACAATGCTCCATGCCATTGTCATCAAAATACTCCACAAGCTTGTCATCAGAATGCTCCATGACCCTTGTCATCACAATTCTCCATGCACTTGTCAGCACAATGCTCCCTGACCCTTATCATCACAATGCTCCAAGCCATTGTCATGACAATGCTCCATTACCTTTGTCATCAGAATCCTCCATGACACTTGGCATCACAATGCTCCATGTCATTGTCATCACAATGGGCCATTACATATGTCATCACAATGCTCCCTGACACCTATCTTCACAATACTGCATGACCTGGTCATCACAATGCTCCATGCCCTTGTCATCACAATGTGCCTTTACAACTCTCATCACAATAATCCATGAAACTTATTAGACCAATGCTCCTTGCCCTTGTTATCACAATGTTCCATGACCCATGTAATCAGAATGCTCCATGCCCCTTTTCATCAGAATGCTCCATGAGACATGTCATCAGAAGGCTCCATGGATTTCTCTTCACAATGCTCCATGACCTTTGTCATCACAATGCTCCAAGACCCATGTAATCACAATGCTTCATGCCCCTGTCATCGCAATGGACCATGACATTTGGCATCACAATGCTCCATGCCATTGTCTTTGAAATTGACCATGACATATGTTATCACAATGCCCCCTTACACCTGTCTTCACAATACTCCATACCCTTGTCATCACAATGCTCCATGCCCTTGTCATCACAATGCACCATGTCCAATGTCATCACAATAATCTATTAAACTTGTCAGACCAATGCTCCATGCCCCTGTCATCACAATGTTCCATGCCCTTGTCATCACAATGCTCCATGGCCCTTGTCATCACAATGCTACGTGACTCCAGTCATCACAATGCTTCATAACGTTTCTCATCACAACGGTCCATGGCTGTGTCATCGCAAGGCTCTGTGACATTTGTAACCACAATGCTCCATGAAATTTTCATCACAATGCTCCGTGACCCTTGTCATCACAATGCTCCATGCCTTTTTCAGAACAATGCTCCATGACCCTTGTCATCACAATGTGCCATGTGCTTTTCATCACAATGATCCACAACCTTGTCATCGCTATGCTCCATAAACCTTGTAATCACAATGCTCCATGCACTTCTCATCCAAATGCTCTCTCACATGAGATATCACAATGTTCCATCACTAGTCATCACAATCCTCCCTCACCCCTGTTATCACAATGTTCCATGACCCCTGTCATCACAATGCTACATCCCCTTATCAGCACAATGTTCCATGACCCCTGACATCACAATGTTCCATAACCCCTGTCATCAAAATGCTCCATGACCCTTTTCATCCCAAAGCTCCATGACCCCTGGCAGCACAATGTTCTGTAACCCCAGTCATCAAAATGTTCCATTACACTTTTCATCAAATTGCTGCATGACCCTGTCATCAAAATGCTCCCTGCCCTTCTCATCACAATGCACCACACCCTTGTCATCAAAATGCTCCATGACCATGGTCATCACTAAGCTCCATGACCCTTGGCATCACAGTGCTCCATGCCATGGACATCACAATGCTCCATGAACCCTCTCATCAAATTGCTCCATTCACTTGTCATCACAAAGCTCCATGACACTTGTCATCACAATGCTCGATGCCCTTCTCATCACAATGCTCCATGTCCTTGTCATTACAATCCTCCATCACCCATGTATCACAGTGTACCGAGCCCTTGTCATCACAATGCGCCATGCCCACTGTCATCACAATAATCCATGAAACATTTCAGACAAATGCTCAATGCACTTCTCATCACAATGCTCCATTACCACTGTCAACAATGCTCCGTGACCCCTGCCATCACAATGTTCCACGGCCTTGTGATCACAGGACACCATGACAATTGTCATCACAATGCTCCAAGACCCATGTAATCACAATGCTCCATGCTCTTGTCATCACAAAGCTCCATGACGCATGTCATCAGAATGTTCCATAGCTTTCTCCTCACAATGTTCCATGCCCTTGTCATCACAATGCTCCAAGACACTCGTAATCACAATGCTCCATGCCCCTTTTCTTCAGAAGGCTCCATGATATTTGTCATCACAAGTCTCCATGGTCAACTCATCACAATGCTCCAAGACCTTGTCATCACCATGCTCCATTTTCTTGTCATCACAATGCTCCATGACCCCTGTCATCACAATAATCCAGGAACATTTTCAGCCCAATGTTCCATGACCTTCTCATCACAATGCTCCATGACCAGTATCATCGCAATGCTCCATGACCACTGTCATCACAACACTCCATGACACCTGACAACACAATGATCCGGGACTCTTGTCATCACAATGCTCCAAGACCCCTGTAATCACAATGCTCCATGACCCCTTTCATCACAATACTCTATGAACATTTTCAGCCCTATGCTCCATGACCCTTGTCATCACAATGATCCATGCCCTTGTCATCCCAATGTTCCATGACCCCTGTATTCACAGTGCTCCATGACGCTTGTCATCACAGTGTTCCATGACACCTGTCTTCATAATGCTCCATGCCTTTGTCAGCAAAATGCTACATGACCTTGTCATTACAATGCTCTATGCACTTGTCATCAAAATACTCGATTACCATTGTCATCACAATCCTCCATGAACCTTGGGATCACATTGCTTCATGCCCTTGTCATCACAATGCTCCATGCTCCTTGAAATCAAAATGAGCCATGACCTCTGTCATCACAATGCTCCAACCCTTGTGATCACAATGTTCCATAACACATGTCCTCACAATGCTCCATGATGCCTGTCTACACAATAATCCATACACTTTTCATCACAATGCTCCATGACCTTTGTCATCACAATTCTCAATACACTTGTCATCACAATGCTCCCTGACACTTGTCGTCAGTATGCTCCATGAAACCTGTCATGACAAGGCTCCATGCCTTTTTCATCACAATGATGCATGCCCTTTTCATCACAATGCTCCAAGACCACTGGAATCACAATGCTCCATGCTCTTGCCATCCAAAGCTTCATGACGCATGTCATCAGAATGTTCCATGGACTTCTCATCACAATGCTCCCTGCTCTTGTCATCACAATGCTCTAAGACCCCTGTAATCACAATGCCCCATGCCCCTTTTCATCTCAATGCTCCATGAACCCTGTCATCACAATGAACAATGCCCATCATCATAATGCTTCAGGCTATTGTCATCAAAATCAAATCAAAATGCTCCATGACCTCTGTCATCACAATGCTCAAAATCCTGGTGATAACAATGTTGCATAACACTTATCATCACAACAACCCATGACGCTCATCATCACAATTATCCATGGTCTTCTCATCATAAGGCTCCATGAACTTTGTCATCAAAATTCTCAATACACTTGTCATCACAATGCTAGCTGACACTTGTCGTCAGAATGCTCCTTGAACCCTGTCATGAAAAGGCTCCATGCCTTTTTCATCACAAAGCCCCATGCTGTTTTCATCCCAATGCTCCATGCAATTGTCATCAAAATACTCCACAAGCTTGTCATCAGAATGCTCCATGACCCTTGTCATCACTATTCTCCATGCACTTGTCAGAACAATGCTCCCTGACCCTTGTCATCACAATGATCCAAGCCATTGTCATCACAATGCTCCATTACCTTTGTCATTAGAATCCTCCATGACACTTGGCATCACAATGCTCCAAGCCATTGTCATCACAATGGGCCATTACATATGTAATCACAATGCTCCCTGACAACTCTCTTCACAATACTGCATGACCGGGTCATCACAATGCTCCATGCTCTTGTCTTCACAATGCGCCATTCCAACTGTCATCACAATAATCCATGAAACTTATTAGACCAATGCTCCATGCCCTTGTCATCACATTGCTCCATGCTCTTGTTATCACAATGTTCCAAGACCCCTGTAATCAGAATGCCCCATGCCCCTTTTCATCAGTATGCTCCATGAGACTTGTCATCGCAAGGCTCCATGGTTTTCTCATCACAATGCTCCAGGACCTTGTCATCACAATGGTTCATGACATTGTCATGAAAATTCTCAATGGCCCTTGTCTTCATAATGCTCCAAGCCCTAGTCATCACAGTGCTCCATTATATTTGTCATCACAATCCTCCCTTGCATTTGGCATCACTATGCTCCATGCTATTGTCATCGCAATGGACCATGACGTATTTCATCACAATGCCCCCTGACACCTGTCTTCACAATATTCCATGCCCTTGTCATCACAATGCTCCCTGCCCTTCTCATCACAATGCACCACACCCTTGTCATCAAAATGCTCCATGACCATTGTCATCACTAAGCTCCATGACCGTTGACATCACAATGCTCCATGTCATTGTCATCACAATGCTCCATGAACCCTCTAATCACATTGCTCCATGCCCTTGTCATCACACAGCTCCTGGACACTTGTCATCACAATGCTCGATGGCCTACTCATCACAATGCTCCATGCCCTTGTCATCACAATGCTCCATGAACCCTGTCAACACAATGCTCCGTGACTCCAGTCATCACAATGCTTCATAACGTTTGTCAATACAACGGTCCATGCCCGCGTCATCACAAGGCTCTGTGACCTTTTTAACCACAATGCTCCATGAACATTTCATCACAATGCTCCGTGAGCCTTGTTATCACAATGCTCCATGCCTTTGTCAGAACAATGCTCCATGACCCTTGTCATCACAATGTGCCATATGATTTTCATCACAATGATCCACAACCTTGTCATCACTCTGCTCCATCAACCTTGTAATCAGAATGCTCCATGCACTTCTCATCCAAATGCTCTCTCACATGAGATATCACAATGTTCCATCACTAGTCATCACAATCCTCCCTCACCATTGTTATCCCAATGTTCCATGACAACTGTCATCACAATGCTACATCCCCTTATCAGCACAATGTTCCATGACCCCTGACATCACAATGCTCCATGACCATTGTCATCACAACACTCCATAACACCTGACAACACAATGATCCGGGACTCTTGTCATCACAATGCTCCAAGACCCCTGTCATCACAATACTCCATGAACATTTTCAGCCCAGTGCTCATGACCCTTGTCATCACAATGATCCATGCCCTTGTCATCCCAATGTTCCATGACGCTTGTAATCACAGTGCTCCATGACATCTGTCATCACAATGCTCCATGCCTTTGTCAGCAAAATGTTACATGACCTGGTCATTACAATGCTCTATGCGCTTGTCATCACAATACTCCCTTACAATTGTCATCACAATCCTCCAGGAAACTTGGGATCACATTGCTTCAGGCCCTTGTCATCAAAATGCCCCATGCTCCTTGAAATCAAAATGATCCGTGACCTCTGTCATCACAATGCTCCAAACCCTCGTGATCACAGTGTTCCATAACACTTGTCCTCACAACGCTCCATGATGCCTGTCATCACAATACTCCATGCCCTTTTCATCACAATGCTCCATGACCATTGTCATCAAAATTCTCAATACACATGTGATCACAATGCTCCCTGACACTTGTCATCAGAATGCTCCTTGAAACGTGTCACGAAAAGGCTCCATGCTTTTTTCATCACAATGCCCCATGCCATTTTCATCACAATGCTCCATGCCATTGTCATCAAAATACTCCACAAGCTTGTCATCAGAATGCTCCATGACCCTTGTCATCACAATTCTCCATGCACTTGTCAGCACAATGCTCCCTGACCCTTATCATCACAATGCTCCAAGCCATTGTCATGACAATGCTCCATTACCTTTGTCATCAGAATCCTCCATGACACTTGGCATCACAATGCTCCATGTCATTGTCATCACAATGGGCCATTACATATGTCATCACAATGCTCCCTGACACCTATCTTCACAATACTGCGTGACCTGGTCATCACAATGCTCCATGCCCTTGTCATCACAATGTGCCTTTACAACTCTCATCACAATAATCCATGAAACTTATTAGACCAATGCTCCTTGCCCTTGTTATCACAATGTTCCATGACCCATGTAATCAGAATGCTCCATGCCCCTTTTCATCAGAATGCTCCATGAGACATGTCATCAGAAGGCTCCATGGATTTCTCTTCACAATGCTCCATGACCTTTGTCATCACAATGCTCAAAGACCCATGTCATCACAATAGGCCATTCCAACTGTCATCGCAACAAACCATGAAACTTATTACACCAATGTTCCCTGCACTTGTCATCACAATGCTCCATGCCCTTGTTATCACAATGCTCCATGACCCCTGTCATCATAATGCTCCGTTACTCCAGTCATCACAATGCTTCATGAACTTTGTCATCACAATGGTCCATTCCCTCGTCATCAACAGTCTCTGTGACCATTTTAAACCCAATGCTCCATGAACTTTTCATCACAATGCTCTTTGACCCTTGTCATCATAATGCTCTATGCCTTTCTCAGCACAATGCTCCATGACCCTTGTCATCACAATGCTCCATGCACTTGTCAGCACAATGTTCCATGACACATGTCATCACAGTGCTCCATGACCCCTGTCATCACAATGCTCAGTGACTCCAGTCATCACAATGCTCCATAACATTTTTACTCAAAATCTTCCAAGCCCGCGTCATCACAAGCCTCTGTGATATTTGTTACCACAATGCTCCATGAACTTTTCATTACAATTCTCTGTGACCCTCGTCATCACAATGCTACATGTCTTTGTCAGAACAATGCTCCATGACCATTGTCATCACAATGTGCCACGCACATTTCATCACAACGGTCCACAACCTTGTCATTGCAATGCTCCATAAACCTTGTAATCATAATGCTCCATGCACTTCTCATCAAAATGCGCTGTTACCAGAGATATCACAGTATTCCATCCCTAGTCATCACAATACTCCCTCACCCCTGTAATCACAATATTCCATGACCCTGTCATCACACTGCTACATCCCCTTATCAGCACAATGTTCCAAGACCCCTGACATCACAGTGTTCCATAACCCATGTCATCAAAATGCTCCATGACCCTTTTCATCCCAAAGCTCCAAGACACCTGACATCACAATGTTTTATAACCCCTGCCATCAAAATGTTCCATTACAATTTTCATCAAATTGCTGCATGACCCGGTCATCAAAATTCTCCCTACACTTCTCATCACAATGCACCATGTCCTTGTCATCAAAATGCTCCATGACTGGTCAGCAGAAAGCTCCATGACACCTGGCATCACAATGCTAAATGTCATTGTCATCAAAATGCTCCATGAACCCTCTCATAACATTGCTCAATGCCCTTGTCATCACAAAGCTCAATGACACTTGTCATAACAATGCTCGATGCCCTTCTCATCACAATGCTCCATGCCCTTGTCATTACAATCCTGCATGACGAATGTATCATAGTGTTCCGTACCCTTGTCATAACAATGCTCCATGCCCACTCTCATCAAAAAAATACATGAAATATTTCAGACCAATATTCCATGCCCTTCTCATCACAATGCTCCATTACCTCTGTCATAACAATGCACCCTGACCCCTGCCATCACAATGTTCAACGGCCTAGTCTTCACAAGGTTCCATGACACTTGTCATCACAATGCTGAAAACCACGGTTATCACAATGCTCCATGCCCTTCTCATCACTAAGCTCCATGACGCATGTCATCAGAATGTTCCATGGCCTTCTCATCACAATGCTCCATGCCCTTGTCATCACAATGCCCCAAGACCCTTGTAACCACAATGCTCCATGCCCCTTTTCATCTCAATGCTCCATGAACCCTGTCATCACAGTGCACGATGCCCATCATCATAATACTTCAGTCTATTGTCATCACAATGAAATTAATATTCTCCATGACCTCTGATATCATAATGCTACAAACCCTTGTGATCACAATGTTCCATAAAACTTATCATCACAACACCCAATGACGCTCATCATCACAATTATCCATGGTCTTATCATCACAATGCTCCATGATCTTTGTCATCACGATGCTCAATACACTTGTCATCACAATGCTCCCTGACACTTGTCGTCAGTATGCTCCTTGAAAACTGTCATGACAAGGATCCATGCCTTTTTCATCACAATAATCCATGTCCTTTCCATCACAGTGCTCCAAGATCCGTGTAATCACAATGCTCCATGGACTTGTCATCCAAAAGCTCCATGAGGCATGTCATCAGAATGTTTCCTGGCCTTCTCATCACAATGTTCCATGCCCTTTTCATCACAATGCTCCAAGACCCCTGTAATCACAATGCTCCATGCCCCTTTTCATCAGAATGCTCCATGAGATCTTTCATCACAAGTCTCAATGGTCTTCTCATCACAATGCTCCAGGACCTTGTCATCACCATGATCCATTCCCTTATCATCACAATGCTACATGACCCCTGTCATCTCAATTATCCATGAACATTTTCAGCCCAATGCTCCACGACCTTCTCATCACAATGCTCCATGGCCAATATCATCACAATGCTCCATGACCACAGTCATCACAACACTCCATGACAGCTGACAACACAATGATCCGGGACTCTTGTCATCACAATGCTCCATTCCCTAGTCGTCACAATGCTCTATGACCCCTGTCATCACAACACTCCATGAACATTTTCACCCCAGTGCTTCATGAAGCTTGTCATCACAAGGATCCATGCCCTTGTCATCCCAATGCTCCATGACCCCTGTATTCACAATGCTCCTTGACACTTGTCATCACAGAGCTCCATGACACATGTCATCACAATGCTCCATGCCTTTGTCAGCAAAATGCTACATGACCTTGTCATTATAATTCTCTATGCGCTTGTCATCACAATACTCCATTTCCATTGTCATCACAATCCTCCATGAACCTTGGGATCACATTGATTCATGCCCTTGTCATCACAATGCTCCATGCTCCTTGAAATCAAAATGATCCATGACCTCTGTCATCACAATGCTCCAAACCCTTGTGATCACAATGTTCCATAACACTTGTCATCACAACACTCCATGATGCCTGTCATCACAATACTCCATGCCCTTTTCATCACAATGCTCCATGACCTTTGTCAACATAATTCTCTTTACACTTGTCATCACAATGCTCGCTGACACATGTCATCAGAATGCTCCTTGAAACCTGTCACGAAAAGGCTCCATGCCTTTTTCATCACGATGCCCAATGCCGTTTTCATCACATTGCTCCATTCCATTTTCATTAAATACTCCACAAGCTTTTCATCAGAATGCTCCCTGACCCTTGTCATCACAATTCTCCATGCACTTGTCAGCACAATGCTCCCTGACCCTTGTCATCACAATGCTCCAAGCCATTGTCATCACTATGCTCCATGACCCCTGTCATCACAATAATCCATGAACATTTTCAGCCCAATGCTCCACGACCTTCTCATCACAATGCTCAATAGCCAATATCATCACAATGCTCCATGACCACTGTCATCACAACACTCCATGACACCTGACAACACAATGATCCGGGACTCTTGTCATCACAATGCTCCATACCCTAGTCATCACAATGCTCGATGACCCCTGTTATCACAACACTCCATGAACATTTTCAGCCAAGTGCTCCATGACCCTTGTCAACCCAATGCTCCATGACCCCTGTATTCACAAGGCTCCTTGACGCTTCTCATCACAGTGCTCCATGACACTTGTCATCACAATGCTCCCTGACCCTTGTCATCAGTATGCTCCATGAACACTGTCATGACAAGTTTCCATGCATTTTTCATCACAATGATCCATGACCGTTTCATCACAATGCTCCAAGTTCCCTGTAATCACAATGCTCCATGCCCTTGTCATCACAAAACTCCATGATGCATGACATAAGAATGCTCCATGGCCTTCTCATCACAGTGCTCTATGCCCTAGTCATAACAATGCTCCAAGATCCCTGTAATCACAATGCTCCATGTCTCTTTTCATCAGAATGCTCAATGAGACTTGCAATCACAAGTCTCCATGGTCTTCTCATCACAATGTTCCAGGACCTTGACATCACCATGATCCATTCCCTTGTCATCACAATGCTCCATGACCCCTGTCATCACAATAATCCATTAACATTTTCAGTCCAATGCTCCACGACCTTCTCATCACAATGCTCCATGCCCTTCCCATCACAATGCTCCATTACCCCTGTCATAACAATGCTCCATGACCCCTGCCATCACGATGTTCCATGGCCTTGTCATCACATGGCTCCATGACCCTTCTCATCACAATGCTCCAAGAACACTGTAATCACAATGCTCTATGCCCCTTTTCATCTCAATGATCCATGAACCCTGTCATCACAATGCACCCTGCCCATCATCATAATGCTTCATGCTATTGTCATAACAACGAAATAAAATGTTCCATGACCTCTGTCATAACAATGTTCCAAATCCTTGTGATCACAATATTCCATAACACTTGTCATCACAATGCCCCAGGATGCTCGTCATCACAATTATCCATGGTCTTCTCATCACAATGCTCCATGACCTTCGTCATCACAATGCTCAATACACTTGTCATCAACATGCTCCCTGCCACTTGTTGTCTGTATGCTCCTTGAACCCTGTCATGACTAGGCTCCATGCCTTTTTCATCACAATGATCCATGCCCTTTTCATCACAATGCTCCAAGTCCCATGTAATCACAATGGTCCATGCCATTGTCATCACAATGCACCATGCCCACTCTCATCACAATAATCTATGAAACTTGTCAGACCAATGCTCCATGCCACTGTCATCACAATGCTCCATGCCCATGTCATCACAATGCTCCATGACCCCTGTCATCAAAATGCTCCGTGACTCCAGTCATCACAATGCTTCATAACGTTTTTCATCACAGTGGTCCATTCCCGCGTCATCACAAGGCTCTGTGACCTTTGTAACCACAATGCTCCATGAACTTTTCATCACAATTCTCTGAGAAACTTGTCATCACAATGCTCCATGTCTTTGTCAGAACAATGCTCCATGAACATTGTCATCACAATGTGCCACGCGCATTTCATCACAACGTTCCAAACCTTGTCATTGCAATGCTCCATAAACCTTGTAATCACAATGGTCCATGCACTTATCATCAAAATGCTCTCTCACCAGAGATATCACAATGTTCCATCACTAGTCATCACAATACACCCTCATCCTTGTAATCACAATGTTCCATGACACTGTTATCACAATGCTACATCCCCTTATCTGCACAATGTTCCATGACCCCTGCCATCAAAATGTTCCATAAGCCCTGTCATCAAAATGCTCCATGACCCGTTCCATCCCAAAGCTCCAAGACCCCTGCCATCACAATGTTCTATAACCCCTGCCATCAAAATGTTCCATTATACTTTTTATCAAATTGCTCCATGACGCGGTTATCAAAATGCTCCCTGCCCTTCTCATCAAAATGCTCCATGACTTGTCATCACAAAGCTCCAAGACCCTTGGCATCACAATGCTCCATGTCACTGTCATCACAATGCTCCATGAACCATTTCATCACATTGCTCCATGCCCTTGTCATCACACAGCTCCATGACACTTCTCATCACAATGCTCCATGCCCTTGTCATTACAGTCCTGCATGACCCATGTATCACAGTGTTCCGTGCCCTTGTCATCACAATGCTCCATGCCCACTCTCATCACAATAATCCATGAAACATTTCAGACCGAAGTTCCATACCCTTCTCATCACAATGCTCCATTACCCCTGTCATAACAATGCACCATGACACCTGCCATCACAATGATCCACGGCCTAGTCATCACAAGGTTCCATGCTAATTCTCATCACAATGCTCAAGACCCCTGATATCACAATGCTCCATGCCCTTGTCATCACAAAGCTCCATGACGCATGTCATCAGAATGTTCCATGGCCTTCTCATCACAGTGCTCCATGCCCTTGTCATCACAATGCTCCAAGACCCTTGTCATCACAATGCTCCATGCCCCATTTCATCTCAATGCTCCATGAAATCTGTCATCACAATGCCCCAAGACCCTTGTAATCACAATGCTCCATGCCCCTTTTCATCTCAATGCTCCATGAACCCTGTCATCACAATGCACAATGCCCATCATCATAATGCTTCAGGCTATTGTCTTCACAATGAAATCAATATTCTGCATGACCTCTGTCATCATAATGCTCCAAATCCTTGTGATCACAGTGTTGCATAACACGTATCATCACAACACCCCATGACGCTCATCATCACAATTATCCATGGTCTTCTCATCACAATGCTCCATGATCTTTGTCATCACAATGCTCAATACACTTGTCATCACAATGCTCCCGGACCCTTTTCGTCAGTATGCTCCTTGAACCCTGTCATGACAAGTTTCCATGCATTTTTCATCACAATGATCCATGACCATTTCATCACAATGCTCCAAGGTCCCTGTAATCACAATGCTCCATGCCCTTGTCATCACAAAACTCCATGATGCATGTCATCAGAATTCTCCATGGCCTTCTCATCACAATGCTCTATGCCCTAGTCATAACAATGCTCCAAGACCCCTGTAATCACAATGCTCCATGCCCCTTTTCATCAGAATGCTCCATGAGACTTGCCATCACAAGTCTCCATGGTCTTCTCATCACAATGATCCAGGACCTTGACATCACCAGGATCCATGCCCTTGTCATCACAATGCTCCATGACCCCTGTCATCACAATAATCCATGAACATTTTCAGCCCAATGATCCACGACCTTCTCATCACAATGCTCCATTGCCAATATCATCACAATGCTCCATGACCACTGTCATCACAACACTCCATGACACCTGACAACACAATGATCCAGGACTCTTGTCATCACAATGCTCCATTCCCTTGTCGTCACAATGTTACATGACACCTATCATCACAACTCTCCATGAACATTTTCAGCCCAGTGCTCCATGACCCTTGTCATCACAATGATCCATGCCCTTGTCATCCCAATGCTCCATGACCCCTGTATTCACAATGCTCCTTGACGCTTGTCATCACAGTGCTCCATGACACATGTCATCACAATGCTCCATGCCTTTGTCAGCAAAATGCTACATGAACTTGTCATTACAATGCTCTATGCGCTTGTCATCACAATACTCCATTTCCATTGTCATCACAATCCTCCATGAACTTTGGGATCACATTGCTTCATGCCCTTGTCATCACAATGCTCCATGCTCCTTGAAATCAAAATGATCCATGACCTCTGTCATCACAATGCTCCAAACCCTTGTGATCACAATGTTCCATAACACTTGTCATCACAACGCTCCATGATGCCTGTCATCACAATAATCCATGCCCTTTTCATC
Organism: Mesoplodon densirostris; assembly: GCF_025265405.1. Lineage (NCBI taxonomy): Eukaryota > Metazoa > Chordata > Mammalia > Artiodactyla > Ziphiidae > Mesoplodon > Mesoplodon densirostris. Next base: position 4,499,572 of record NW_026778195.1, on the reverse strand, counting down.
ACAATGCTCCATGACCTTTGTCACCACAATTCTCAATACACTTGTCATCACAATCCTCCCTGACACTTGTCATCAGAATGCTCCTTGAACCCTGTCACGAAAAGGCTCCATGCCTTTTTCATCACAATGCCCCATGCCATTTTCATCAGAATGCTCCATGCCATTGTCATCAAAATACTCCACAAGCTTGTCATCAGAATGCTCCATGACCCTTGTCATCACAATTCTCCATGCACATTTCAGCACAATGCTCCGTGGCCCTTGTCTTCACAATGCTCCAAGCCATTGTCATAACAAGGCTCCATTACATTTGTCATCAGGATCCTCCCTGACACTTGGCATCACAGTGCTCCATGCCATCCTCATCACAATGGGCCATTACATATGTGATCACAATGCTCCCTGACACCTGTCTTCACAATACGGCATGACCTGGTCATCACAATGCTCCATGCCCTTGTCATCACAGTGTGCCATACCAACTCTCATCGCAATACTCCATGAAATTATTAGACCAATGTTCCATGTCCTTGTCATCACAAAGCTCCATGCCCTTGTTACCACAATGCTCCATGACCCCTGTCATCACAATGCTCCGTGACTCCAGTCATCACAATGCTTCATGACCTTTGTCATCACAATGGTCCATGCCCTCGTCATCAACAGTCTCTGTGACCATTTTAACCACAATGCTCCATGAACTTTTCATCACAGTGCTCTTTGACCCTTGTCATCACAATGCTCTATGCCTTTCTCAGCACAATGCTCCCTGAACCTTGTCATCACAATGCTCCATTACCTTTGTCATCAGTATCCTCCATGACACTTGGCCTCACAATGCTCCATGCCATCCTCATCACAATGGGCCATTACAAATGTCATCACAATGCTCCCTGACACCTCTCTTAACAATACGGCATGACCTGGTCATCACAATGCTCCATGCCCCCTGATATTACAATGTTTCATAACACCTGTCATCAAAATTTTCCATAAAACTTTTCATTAAATTGCTCCATGACCCTGTCCTCAGGATGCTCCCTGCCCTTCTCATCACAATGCACAACGCCCTTGCCATCAAAATGCTCCTGACCTTTGTCATCACAAAGATCAATGACACTTGGCATCACACTGCTCCAAGTCATTGTCATCACAGTGCTCCAAGAATGCTCTCATCACATTGATCCATGCCTATGTGTTCACAAAGCTCCATGACACATGTCATCAGAATGCTCCATGGCCTTCTCATCACAATGCTCCATGTCCTTGCCATCACAATGCTCCATTACATCAGTAATAACAATGCTCCATGACCCCTGCCATCACAATGTTCCATGGCCTTGTCATCACAAAGCTCCATGACCCTTCTCATCACAATGCTCCAAGAACCCTGTAATCACAATGCTCTATGCCGCTTTTCATCTCAATGATCTATGAACCCTGTCATCACAATTCACCATGCCCATCATCATAATGCTTCATGCTATTGTCATCACAACAAAATTAAAATGCTCCATGACCTCTGTCATCACAATGCTCCAAGACCCCTGTAATCACAATGCTCCATGCCCCTTTTAATCAGAATGCTCCATGAGACTTGTCTTCACAAGTCTCTATGGTCTTCTCATCACAATGCTCCAGGACCTTGTCATCACCATGCTCCATTCCCTTGTCATCACAATTCTCCATGACCCCTGTCATCACAATAATCCATGAACATTTTTAGCCCAATGATCCACGACCTTCTCATCACAATGCTCCATGGCGAATATCATCACAATGCTCCATGACCACTGTCATCACAACACTCCATGACACCTGACAACACAATGATCCGGGACTCTTCTCATCACAGTGCTCCATTCCCTAGTCATCACAATGCTCCATGACCCCTGTCATCACAACACTGCATGAACATTTTCACCCCAGTGCTCCATGACCCTTGTCATCACAATGATCCATTCCCTTGTCATCCCAATGCTCCATGACCCCTGTATTCACAATACTCCGTGAAGCTTGTCCTCACAGTTCTCCATGACACATGTCATCACAGTGCTCCATGCCTTTGTCAGGAAAATGCTACAAGACCTTGTCATTACAGTCCTCTATGCGCTTGTCATCACAATACTCCATTTCCATTGTCATCACAATCCTCCATGAACCTTGGGATCACATTGCTTCATGCCCTTGTCATCACAATGCTCCATGCTCCTTGAAGTCAAAATGATCCAAACCTCTGTCATCACAATGCTACAAACACTTGTGATCACAATGTTCCATAACACTTGTCATCACAACGCTCCATGATGCCTGTCATCACAATACTCCATGCCCTTTTCATTACAAAGCTCCATGACCTTTGTCATCACAATTCTCAATACACTTGTCATCACAATGCTCTATGCCTTTCTCAGCACAATGCTCCATGACCCTTGTCAGCACAATGCTCCATGCGCTTTTCAGCACAATGCTCCTTGACACATGTCATCACAATGCACCATGCGCTTGTCATCACAGTGCTCCACAATCTTGTCATCACAATTCCCCATAAAATTTGTCATCACAATGCTCCATGCACTTCTCATCAAAATGCTCTCTCACCACTGATATCACAATGCTACATCAGTTTTGTCACAATACTCCGTCACCCCTGTCATCACAATGTTCCATGACGCCTGTCATCACAATGCTACATGCACTTATCATCAAAATGTTCGATGACCCATGACATCACAATGTTCCATAACACCTGTCATCAAAATGTTCCATGACACTTTTCATCAACTTGCTCCATGACCCTGTCATCACAATGCTCCATGCCCTTCTCATCACAATGAACAACGCCCTTGCGATCAAAATGCTCCATGACATTTGTCGTCACAAATATCCATGACGCTTGGCATCACAGTGCTCCATGTCATTGTCATCACAATGCACCATGCCCACTCTCAGCACAATAATCTATGAAACTTGTCAGACCAATGCTCCATGCCCCTGTCATCACAATGCACCATGCCCTTGTCATCACAGTGCTCCATGACCCGTGTCATCACAATGCTCCTTGACTCCAGTCATCACAATTCTTCATAACGTTTTTCATCACAATGGTCCATGCCTGCATCATCACAAGGCTCTGTGACATTTGTAACCAAAATGCTCCATGAACTTTTCATCACAATTCTCAGTGACCCTTTTCATCACAATGCTCCATGTCTTTGTCAGAATAATGCTCCATGACCATTGTCATCACAATGTGCCATGCGCATTTCATCACAACTGTCCACAACCTTGTAATTGCAATGCTCCATAAACCTTGTAATCACAATGGTCCATGCACTTCTCATCAAAATGCTCTCTCACCAGAGATATCACAGTGTTCCATCACTAGTCATCACAATACTCCCTCACCCCTGGAATCACAATGATCCATGACCCTGTCATCACAATGTTACATCCACTTATCATCACAATGTTCCATGACCCCTGCCATCACAATGTTCCATAAGCCCTGTCATCAAAATGCTCCATGACCCTTTCCATCCCAAAGCTCCAAGACCCCTGACATCAGAATATTCTATAACCCCTGTCATCTAAATGTTCCATTACAATTTTTATCAAATTGCTGCATGAACCGGTCATCAAAATGCTCCCTGCACTTCTCATCACAATGCACCATGCCCTTTTCATCAAAATGCTCCATGACTTGTCATCACAAAGCTCCATGACTCTTGGCATCACAATGCTCCATGTCATTGGCATCACAATGCTCCATGTACCCTCTCATAACATTGCTCCATGCCCTTGTCATCACAAAGCTCCATGACACTTGTGATCACAATGCTCCATGTCCTTCTAATCACAATGTTCCATGCCCTTGTCATTACAATCCTGCATGACCCATGTGTCACAGTGTTCTGTGCCCTTGTCATCACAATGCTCTATACCCACTCTCATCACAATAATCCATGAAACATTTCAGACCAAAGTTCCATACCCTTCTCATCACAATTCTCGATTACCCCGGTCATAACAATGCACCATGACCCCTGCCATCACAATATTCCACGGCCTAGTCATCACCAGGTTCCATGACACTTCTCATCACAATGCTCAAGACCCCTGAAATCACAATGCTACATTCCCTTGTCATCACAAAGCTCCATGACGCATGTCATCAGAATGTTCCATGGCCTTCTCATCACAATGCTCCATACCGTTGTCATCACAATGCTCCAAGACCCCTGTAATCACAATGCTCCATGCCCCTTTTCATCTCAATGCTTCATGAAACCTGTCATCACAATGAAGCATGCCCATCATCATAATGCTTCAGGCTATTGTCATCACAATTAAATCAATATTCTCCATGACCTCTGTGATCATAATGCTACAAACCCTTGTGATCACAATGTTGCATAACACTTATCATCACAAAGCTCCATGACACTTGTCATCACAATGCTCGATGCCCTTCTAATCACAATGCTCCATGCCCTTGTCATTACAGTCCTGCATGACCCATGTATCACAGTGTTCCGAGCCCTTGTCATCACAATGCTCCATGCCCACTCTCATCACAATAATCCAAGAAACATTTCAGAACAAAGTTCCTACCCTTCTCAGCACAATGCTCCATTACCCCTGTCATAACAGTGCACCATGACCCCTGCCATCACAATGTTCCACGGCCTAGTCATCACAAGGTTCCATGACACTTCTCATCACAATGCTCAAGACCACTGAAATCACAATGCTACATTCCCTTGTCATCACAAAGCTCCATGACGCATGTCATCTGAATGTTCCATGGCCTTCTCATCACAATGCTCCATGCCCTTGTCATCACAATGCTCCAAGACCCCTGTAATCACAATGCTCCATGCCCCTTTTCATCTCAATGCTTCATGAACCTAGTCATCACAATGAACCATGCCCATCATCATAAAGCTTCAGGCTATTGTCACAACAATTAAATCAATATTCTCCATGACCTCTGTGATCATAATGCTCCAAACCCTTGTGATCACAATGTTGCATAACACTTATCATCACAACACCCCATGACGCTCATCATCTCAATTATCCATGGTCTTCTCATCACAATGCTCCATGAACTTTGTCATCACAATGCTCAATACACTTGTCATCACAATGCTCCCTGACCCTTGTCATCAGTATGCTCCTTGAACCCTGTCATGACAAGGCTCCATGCCTTTTTCATCACAATGATCCATGACCTTTTCATCGCAATCCTCCAAGATCCCTGTAATCACAATGCTCCATGCCCTTGTCATCACAAAACTCCATGACGCATGTCATCAGAATGCTCCATGGCATTCTCATCACAATGCCCCATGCCCTTGTCATCACAATGCTCCAAGACCCCTGTAATCACAATGCTCTATGCCCCTTTTCTTCAGAATGCTCCATGAGACTTGTCATGACAAGTCTCCATGGTCATCTCATCACAATGCTCCAGGACCTTGTCATCACCATGCTCCATTCCCTTGTCATCACAATGCTCCATGAGCCCTGTCATCACAATAATCCATGAACATTTTCAGCCCAATGCTCCACGACGTTCTCATCACAATGCCCCATGGCCAATATCATCAAAATGCTCCATGACCACTGTCATCACAACACTCCATGACACCTGACAACACAATGATCCGGGAGTCTTCTCATCACAATGCTCCATTCCCTATTCATCACAATGCTCCATGACCCCTGTCATCACAACTCTCCATGAACATTTTCAGCCCAGTGCTCCATGACCCTTGTCATCAAAATGATCCATGCCCTTGTCATCCCAATGCTCCATGACCCTTGTATTTACAATGCTCCGTGAAGCTTGTCATCACAGTGCTCCATGACACATGTCATCACAATGCTCCATGCATTTGTCAGCAAAATGCTACAAGACCTTGTCATTACAGTCCTCGATGCACTTGTCATCACAATACTCCATTTCCATTGTCATCACAATATTCCATGATCCTTGGGATCACATTGCTTCATGCCCTTGTCATCACAATGCTCCATGCTCCTTGAAGTCAAAATGATCCAAACTTCTGTCATCACAATGCTCCAAACACTTGTGATCACAATGTTCCATAACACTTGTCATCACAATGCTACATTATGCCTGTCATCACAATCCTCCATGCCCTTTTCATTACAAAGCTCCATGAACTTTGTCATCACAATTCTCAATACAATTGTAATCACAGTGCTCCCTGACAATTGTCATCAGAATGCTCCTTGAACCCTGTCACAAAAAGGCTTCATGCCTTTTTCATCACAATGCCCATTCCATTTTCATCACAATACTCCATGCCATTGTCATCAAAATACTCCACAAGCTTGTCATCAGAATGCTCCATGACCCTTGTCATCACAATTCTCCATGCACTTGTGAGCACAATGCTCCCTGAAACTTGTCACCACAATGCTCCAAGCCATTGTCATTACAATGCTCCATTACCTTTGTCATAAGAATCCTCCATGACAATTGGCATCACAATGCTCCATGCCGTCGTCATCACAATGGGCCATTACATATGTCATCACAATGATCCGTGACACCTGACTTCACAATACTGTATGACCTGGTCATCAGAATGCTCCATGCCCTTGTCATCACAATGCGACATTACAACTGTCATCGCAATAATCCATGAAAATTATTAGACCAATGTTCCATGCCCTTGTCATCACAATGCTCCATGCCCTTGTTATCACAATGCTCCATGACCCCTGTCATCACAATGCTCCGTGACTCCAGTCATCACAGTGCTTCATGACCTTTGTCATCACAATGGTCCATGCCCTCGTCATCAACAGTCTCTGTGTCCTTTTTTACCACAATGCTCCATGAACTTTTCATCATAATGCTCCTTGACCCTTTTCATCACAATGCTCTATGCCTTTCTCTGCACAATGCTCCATGACCCTTGTCATCACAATGCTCCATGCGCTTGTCAGCACAAAGATCCTTGACACATGTCATTACAATGTACCATGCGCTTGTCATCACAGTGCTCCACAATCTTGTCATCACAATTCCCCATAAAATTTGTCATCACAATGCTCCGTGACTCCAGTCATCACAATGCTTCATAACGTTTGTCATCACAATGGTCCATGCCCGCGTCATCACAAGGCTCTGTGACCTTTGTAACCACAATGCTCCATGAACATTTCATCACAATTCTCTGTGACACTTGTCATCACAATGCTCCATGCCTTTGTCAGAACAATGCTCCATGACCATTGCCATCACAATGTGCCACGTGTATTTCATCACAACTGTCCACAACCGTTTCATTGCTATGCTCCATAAACCTTGTAATCACTATGGTACATGCACTTCTCATCAAAATGCTCTCTCACCAGAGATAGCACAATGTTCCAATACTAGTCATCACAATACTCCCTCACCCCTGGAATCACAATGTTCCATGACCCTCTCATCACACTGCTACATCCCCTTATCATCAGAATGTTCCATGACCCCTGCCATCACAGTGTTCCATAACCCGTGTCATCAAAATGCTCCATGACCCTTTCCATCCCAAAGCTCCAAGACCCCTGACATCACAATGTTCTATAACCACTGCCATCAAAATATTCCTTTACACTTTTTATCAAATTGTTGCATCACCACGTCATCAAAATGCTCCCTGCCCTTCTCTTCACAATGCACCATGCCCTTGTCATCAAAATGCTACAGGACTTGTCATCACAAAGCTCCATGACCCTTGGCATCACAATGCTCAATGTCATTGTAATCACAATGCTCCATGAACCATCTCATAACATTGCTCAATACCTTTGTCATCACAAAGCTCCATGACACCTGTCATCACAATGCTCGATGCCCTTCTCATCACAATGCTCCATGCCCTTGTCATTACAGTCCTGCATGACACATGTTTCACAGTGTTCCGTGCCCTTGTCATCACAATGCTCCATGCCCACTCTCATCACAATAATCCATGAAACATTTCAGACCGAAGTTCCATACCCTTCTCATCACAATGCTCCATTACCCCTGTCATAACAATGCACCATGACACCTGCCATCACAATATTCCACGGCCTAGTCATCACAAGGTTCCATGATACTTCTCATCACAATGCTCAAGCCCCCTGATATCACAATGCTCAATGCCCTTGTCATCACAATGCTTCATGACTTGTCATCACAAAGATCCATGACCCTTGGCATCACAATGCTCCATGTCATTGTCATCACAATGCTCTATGAACGCTCTCATCACATTGCTCCATGCCCTTATCTTCACATAGCTCCATGACACATGTCATCAGAATGCTCCATGGTCTTCTCATCACAATGCTCCATGCCCTTGCCATCACAATGCTCCATTACACCTGTCATAACAATGCTCCATGACCCCTGCCTTCACGATGTTCCATGGCCTTGTCATCACAAGGATCCATGACCATGCTCATCACAATGCTCCAAGAACACTGTAATCATAATGCTCTATTCCCCTTTTCATCTCAATGAACCATGAACCCTGTCATCACAATGCACCATGCCCATCATCATAATGCTTCATGCTATTGTCATAACAATGAAATCAAAATGTTCCATGACGTCTGTCATAACAATGCTCCAAACCCTTGTGATCACAATATTCCATAACACTTGTCATCAAAATGCCCCATGACGCTCGTCAACACAATTATCCATGGCCTTCTCATCACAATGCTCCATGACCTTCGTCATCACAATGCTCAATACACTTGTCATCAAACTGCTCCCTGACACTTGATGTCTGTATGCTCCTTGAACCCTGTCATGACAAGGCTCCATGCCATTTTCATCACAATGCTCCATACCCTTTTCATCACAATGCCCCAAGACCCCTGTAATCACAATGCTCCATGCCCTTGTCATCACAAAGCTCAATGACGCATGACATCAGAGTGCTCCTTGGTCTTCTCCTCACAATGCTCCATGCCCTTGTCATCAAAATGTTCCAAGACCCCTGTAATCACAATGCTCCATGTCCCTGTTCATCAGTATGCTCCATGAGACTTGTCATCACAAGGCTCCATTGTTTTGTCATCACAATGCTCCAGGACATTGTCATCACAATGCTTCCCTACCTTTTCCTGAAAATTTTCAATGGCCCTTGTCATCATAATGCTCCAAGCCCTAATCATCACAATGCTCCATTATATTTGTTATCACAATCCTCCATTACATTTGGTATCACAATGCTCCATGCCATTGTCTTCGCAATGGACCATGGCATATTTGATCACAATGCTCCCTGACAACTGTCTTCACAATACTCCATGACCTTATTATCAAAATGCTCCATGCCCTTGTCATTACAATGCACCATTCCCACTCTCATCACAATAATCTATGAAAATTGTCAGACCAATGCTCCATGACACTGTCATCCCAATGTTCCATGCCCTTGTCATCACAATGCTCCATGACCCATGTCATCACAATGCTCCATGACTCCACTCATCACAATGCTTCATAACGTTTGTCATCACAATGGTCCATGCCCACGTCATCACAAGGCTCTGTGACGTTTGTAACCACAATGCTCCATGAACTTTTCATCACAATTCTCTGTGAAACTTGTCATCACAATGCGCCATTCCAAATGTCATTGCAATAATCCATGAAACTTATTAGACAAATGATTCATGCCCTTGTCATCACAATGCTCCATGCCCTTGTTATCACAATGGTCCATGACCCCTGTCATCACAGTGCTCCGTGACTCCAGTCATCACAATGCTTCATGACCTTTGTCATCACAATGGTCCATGCCCTCGTCATCAACAGTCTCTGTGACCTTTTTAACCACAATTCTCCATGAACTTTTTATCACAAGGCTCTTTGACCCTTGTCATCACAATGCTCTATGCCTTTCTCAGCACAATGCTCCATGACCCTTGTCATCACAATGCTCCATGCGCTTGTCAGCCCAATGCTCCATGACACATGTCATCACAATGCACCATGCGCTTGTCATCACAGTGCTCCACAACATTGTCATCACAATGCTCCATAAAATTTGTCATCACAATGCTCCATGCACTTCTCATCAAAATGCTCACTCACCACTGATATCACAATGCTACATCACTATTTGTCACAATACTCCCTCACCCCTGTCATCACAATGTTCCATGGCTCCTGTCATCACAATGCTACATGCACTTATCATCACAATGTTCGATGTCCCCTGAAATCACAATGTTCCGTAACACCTGTCATCAAAATGTTCCATAACACTTTTCATCAAATTGCTCCATGACCCTGTCATCAGAATGCTCCCTGCCCTTCTCATCACAATGCACAAAGCCATTGCCATCACAATGCTCCATGACCTTTGTCATCACAAAGATCCATGACCCTTGGCATCACAATGCTCCATGTCATTGTCATCACAGTGCTCCATGAACACTCTCATCACATTGCTCCATGCCCTTGTCTTCACATAGCTCCATGACACATGTCATCATAATGCTCCATGGCCTTCTCATCACAATGCTCCAAGCCCTTGCCATCACAATGCTCCATTACCCCTGTCATAACCATGCTCCATGACCCCTGCCATCACGATGTTCCATGGCCTTGTCATCACAAGGCTCCATGACCCTTCTTATCACAATGCTCCAAGAACACTGTAATCACAATGCTGTATGCCCCTTTTCATCTCAATGATCCATGAACCCTGTCATCACAATGCACCATGCCCATCATCAAAATGCTTCATGCAATTGTCATCACAACGAAATCAAAATGTTCCATGACCTCTATCATAACAATGATCCAAACCCTTGTGATCACAATATTCCATAACACTTGTCATCACAATGCCCCAGGATGCTCGTCATCACAATTATCCATGGTCTTCTCATCACAATGCTCTATGACCTTCGTCATCACAATGCTCAATACACTTGTCATCAACATGCTCCCTGACACTTGTTGTCTGTATGCTCCTTGAACCCTGTCATGACAAGGCTCCATGCCTTTTTCGTCACAATGATCCATGCCCTTTTCATCACAATGCTCCAAGTCCCATGTAATCACAATGGTACATGCCATTGTCATCACAAAGCTCAATGACGCATGCCATCAGAATGCTCCTTGGTCTTCTCCTCACAATGCTCCATGCCCTTGTCTTCACAATGATCCATGCCCTTGTCATCACAATGCTCCATGCCCATGTTATCACAATGCTCCATGACCCCTGTCATCACAATGCTCCGTGACTCCAGTCATCACAATGCTTCATGACTTTTGTCATCACAATGGTCCATGCCCTCGTCATCAACCGTCTCTGTGACCTTTTTAACCACAATGCTCCATGAACATTCTCAGCACAATGGTCCATGAACCTTGTCATCACATTGCTCCATGCGCTTTTCAGCACAATGCTCCATGACACATGTCATCACAATGCACCATGCGCTTGTCATCACAGTGCTCCACAACATTGTCATCACAATGCTCCATAAAATTTGTCATCACAATGCTCCATGCACTTCTCATCAAAATGCTCTCTCACCACTGATATCACAATGCTACATCACTATTTGTCACATTACTCCCTCACCCCTGTCATCACAATGTTCCATGACTCCTGTCATCACAATGCTACATGCACTTATCATCACAATGTTCGATGAGCCCTGAAATCACAATGTTCCATAACACCTGTCATCAAAATGTTCCATGACACTTTTCATCAAATTGCTCCATGACCCTGTCATCAGAATGCTCCCTGCCCTTCTCATCACAATGCACAACGCCCTTGCCATCAAAATGCTCCATGACCTTTGTCATCACAAAGATCCAAGACCCTTGGCATCACAATGTTCCATGTCATTGTCATCACAATGCTCCATGAACCCTCTCATCACATTGCTCCATGCCCTTGTCATCACACAGCTCCATGACACTTGTCATCACAATGCTCGATGCCCTTCTCATCACAATGCTCCATGCCTTTGTCATTACAGTCCTGCATGACCCATGTATCACAGTGTTCCGTGCCCTTGTCATCACAATGCTCCATGCCCACACTCATCACAATAATCCATGAAACATTTCAGACCAAAGTTCCATACCCTTCTCATCACAATGCTCCATTACCCCTGTCATAACAATGCACCACGACACCTGCCATCACAATGATCCACGGCCTAGTGATCACAAGGTTCCATGATAATTCTCATCACAATGATCAAGACCCCTGCTATCACAATGCTCCATGCCCTTGTCATCACAAAGCTCCATGACGCATGTCATCAGAATGTTCCATGGCCTTCTCATCACAATGCTCCATGCCCTTGTCATGACAATGCTCCAAGACCCTTGTCATCACAATGCTCCATGCCACATTTCTTCACAATGCTCCATGAAATCTGTCATCACAATGCTCCAAGACCCTTGTAATCACAATGCTCCATGCCCCTTTTCATCTCAGTGCTCCATGACCCCTGTCATCACAATGCACCATGCCCATCATCATAATGCTTCAGGCTATTGTCATCACAATGAAATCAATATTCTGCATGACCTCTGTCATCATAATGCTCCAAACCCTTGTGATCACAATGTTGCATAACACGTATCATCACAACACCCCATGATGCTCATCATCACAATTATCCATAGTCTTCTCATCACAATGCTCCATGATCTTTGTCATAACAATGCTCAATACACTTGTCATCACAATGCTCCCTGACCCTTGTCGTCAGTATGCTCCTTGAACCCTGTCATGACAAGTTTCCATGCATTTTTCATCACAATGATCCATGACCATTTCATCACAATGCTCCAAGGTCCCTGTAATCACAATGCTCCATGCCCTTGTCATCACAAAGCTCCATGACGCATGTCATCAGAATGTTCCATGGCCTTCGCCTCACAATGCTCCATGCCCTTGTCATCACAATGCTTCAAGACCCCCGTAATCACAATACTCCATGCACATTTTCAGCCCAATGCTCCATGACCCTTTTCATCACAATGATCCTTGCCCTTGTCATCACAATGCTCCATGCACTTGTCAGCACAATGCTCCCTGATCCTTGTCATCACAATGCTCCAAACCATTGTCACCACAATGCTCCATTACCTTTGTCATCAGAATCCTCCATGACACTTGGCATCACAATGCTCCATGCCATTGTCATCACAATGCTCCATGAAACCTGTCATCACAATGCTCCATGACTACAGTCATCACAATGCTTCATAACGTTTGTCATCACAACAATCCATGCCCGCGTCCTCACAAGGCTCTGTGACCTTTGTAACCACAATGCTCCATGAACTTTTCATCACAATGCTCCGTGACCCTTGTCATCACAATGCTCCATGCCTTTGTCAGAACAATGCTCCATGACCCTTGTCATCAAATTGTGCCATGCGCTTTTCACCACAATGATCCACAACCTTGTCATCGCTATGCTCCATAAACCTTGTAATCACAATGCTCCATGCACTTCTCATCCAAATACTCTCTCACATGAGATATCACAATGTTCCATCACTAGTCATCACAATCCTCCCTCACCCCTGTTATCACAATGTTCCATGACCCCTGTCATCACAATGCTACATCCCCTTATCAGCACAATGTTCCATGACCCCTGACATCACAATGTTCCATAACCCTTGTCATCAAAATGCTCCATGACCCTTTTCATCCCAAAGCTCCATGACCCCTGGCATCACAATGTTCTATAACCCCTGGCATCAAAATGTTCCATTACACTTTTCATCAAATTGCTGCATGACCCTGTCATCAAAATGCTCCCTGCCCTTCTCATCACAATGCACCACACACTTGCCATCAAAATGCTCCATGACCTTTGTCATCACAAAGCTCCATGACCCTTGGCATCACAATGCTCCATGTCATTGTCATCACAATGCTCCATGAACCCTCTCATCACATTGCTCCATGTCCTTGTCATCACAAAGCTCCATGACACTTGTCATCACAATGCTCGATGCCCTTCTCATCACAATGCTCCATGACCTTGTCATTACAATCCTCCATGACCCATGTATCACAGTGTACCGTGCCCTTGTCATGACAAACCGCCATGCCCACTCTCATCACAGTAATCCATGAAACATTTCAGATCAATGCTCAATGCCCTTCTCATCACAATGCTCCGTTACCTCTGTCGTAACAATGCTCCATGACACCTGCCATCATAATATTCCACGGCCTTGTCATCACAAGGCTCCATGACACTTGTCATCACAATGCTCCAAGATCCATGTAATCACAATGCTCCATGCCCTTGTCATCACAAAGCTCCATGACGCATGTCATCAGAATATTCCATGGTCTTCTCCTCACAATGCTCCATGCCCTTGTCATCGCAATGCTCGAAGACTCCAGTAATCACAATGTTCCATTCCCTATTTCATCAGAATGCTCCATTAGATTTGTCATCACAAGTCTCCATGGTCATCTCCTCACAATGCTCCAAGACCTTGTCATCACCATGCTCCATTCCCTTGTCATCACAATGCTCCATGACTCCTGTCATCACAATACTCCATGAACATTTTCAGCCCAATTCTCTATGACCTTCTCATCACAATGCTCCATGACCAATATCATCACAATGCTCCATGACCACTGTCATCACAACACTCCATGACACCTGACAACACAATGATCCGGGACTCTTGTCATCACAATGCTCCAAGACCCCTGTAATCACAATGCTCCATGACCCTTGTCATCACAATGATCCATGCCCATGTTATCCAAATGTTCCATGACCCATGTATTCACAATGCTCCATGACGCATGTCATCACAGTGCTCCATGACACCTGTCATCACAATGCTCCATGCCTTTGTCAGCAAAATGCTACATGACCTTGTCATTACAATGCTCTATGCACTTGTCATCACAATACTCCATTTCCATTGTCATCACAATCCTCCATGAACTTTGGGATCACATTGCTTCATGCCCTTGTCATCACAATGCTCCATGCTCCTTGAAATCAAAATGATCCATGACCTCTGTCATCACAATGCTCCAAACCCTTGTGATCACAATGTTCCATAACACTTGTCCTCACAACGCTCCATGATGCCTGTCATCACAATAATCCATGCCCTTTTCATCACAATGCTCCATGAACTTTGTCATCACAATTCTCAATACACTTGTCATCACAATGCTCCCTGACACTTGTCGTCAGAATGCTCCTTGAAACCTGTCACGAAAAGGCTCCATGCCTTTTTCATCACAAAGCACCATGCCCTTTTCATCCCAATGCTCCATGCCATTGTCATCAAAATACTCCACAAGCTTGTCATCAGAATGCTCCATGACCCTTGTCATCACAATTCTCCATGCACTTGTCAGCACAATGCTCCCTGACACTTGTCATCACAATGCTCCAAGCCATTGTCATCACAATGCTCCATTACCTTTGTGATCAGAATCCTCAATGGAAGTTTGCATCAGAATGCTCCATGCCATTGTCATCACAATGGGCCATTACATATGTCATCACAATGCTCCCTGACAACTCTCTTTACAATACTGCATTACCTGGTCATCACAATGCTCCCTGCCGTTCTCATCACAATGCACCAAACCCTTGTCATCAAAATGCTCCATGACCTTTGTCATCACAAAGCTCCATGACCCTTGGCATCACAATGCTCCATGTCATTGTCATCACAATGCTCCATGAACCCTCTCATCACATTGCTCCATGCCCTTGTCATCACAAAGCTCCATGGCATTGTCATCACAATGCTCGATGCCATTCTCATCACAATGCTCCATGCCCTTTTCATTACAATCCTCCATGACCCATGTTTCACAGTGTACCGTGCCCTTGTCATCACAATGCGCCATGCCCACTCTCATCACAATAATCCATGAAATATTTCAGACCAATGCTCAATGCACTTCTCATCACAATGCTCCATTACCTCTGTCATAACAAGCTCCATGACCCCTGCCATCACAATGTTCCACGGCCTTGTCATCACAAGGCTCCAGGACCCTTGTCAGCACAATGCTCCAAGACCCATGTAATCACAATGCTCCATGCCCTTGTCATCACAAAGCTCCATGACGCATGTCATCACAATGTTCCATGGCCTTCGCCTCACAATGCTCCATGCCCTTGTCATCACAATGCTTCAAGACCCCCGTAATCACAATGCTCCATGCCCCTTTTCATAAGAATGCTCCATTAGACTTGTCATCACAAGTCTCCATGGTCATCTCATCACAATGCTCCAAGACCTTGTCATCAACATGCTCCATTCCCTTGTCATCACAATGCTCCATGACCCCTGTCATCACAATACTCGATGCACATTTTTAGCCCAATGCTCCATGACCCTTGTCATCACAATGATCCATGCCCTTGTCATCACAATGCTCCATGCACTTGTCAGCACAATGCTCCCTGATCCTTGTCATCACAATGCTCCAAACCATTGTCAAAACAATGCTCCATTACCTTTGTCATCAGAATCCTCCATGACACTTGGCATCACAATGCTCCATGCCATTGTCATCACAATGCTCCATGACCCCTGTCATCACAATGCTCCGTGACTACAGTCATCACAATGCTTCATAACGTTTGTCATCACAACAATCCATGCCCGCGTCATCACAAGGCTCTGTGACCTTTGTAACCACAATGCTCCATGAACTTTTCATCACAATGCTCCGTGACCCTTGTCATCACAATGCTCCATGCCTTTGTCAGAACAATGCTCCATGACCCTTGTCATCAAATTGTGCCATGCGCTTTTCACCACAATGATCCACAACCTTGTCATCGCTATGCTCCATAAACCTTGTAATCACAATGCTCCACGCACTTCTCATCCAAATACTCTCTCACATGAGATATCACAATTTTCCCTCACTAGTCATCACAATCCTCCCTCACCCCTGTTATCACAATGTTCCATGACCCCTGTCATCACAATGCTACATCCCCTTATCAGCACAATGTTCCATGACCCCTGACATCACAATATTCCATAACCCTTGTCATCAAAATGCTCCATGACCCTTTTCATCCCAAAGCTCCATGACCCCTGGCATCACAATGTTCTATAACCCCTGGCATCAAAATGTTCCATTACACTTTTCATCAAATTGCTGCATGACCCTGTCATCAAAATGCTCCCTGCCCTTCTCATCACAATGCACCACACACTTGTCATCAAAATGCTCCATGACCTTTGTCATCACAAAGCTCCATGACCCTTGGCATCACAATGCTCCATGTCATTGTCATCACAATGCTCCATGAACCCTCTCATCACATTGCTCCATGTCCTTGTCATCACAAAGCTCCATGACACTTGTCATCACAATGCTCGATGCCCTTCTCATCACAATGCTCCATGACATTGTCATTACAATCCTCCATGACCCATGTATCACAGTGTACCGTGCCCTTGTCATGACAAACCGCCATGCCCACTCTCATCACAGTAATCCATGAAACATTTCAGATCAATGCTCAATGCCCTTCTCATCACAATGCTCCGTTACCTCTGTCGTAACAATGCTCCATGACACCTGCCATCATAATATTCCACGGCCTTGTCATCACAAGGCTCCATGACCCTTGTCATCACAATGCTCCAAGATCCATGTAATCACAATGCTCCATGCCCTTGTCATCACAAAGCTCCATGACGCATGTCATCAGAATGTTCCATGGTCTTCTCCTCACAATGCTCCATGCCCTTGTCATCACAATGCTCGAAGACTCCAGTAATCACAATGTTCCATTCCCTTTTTCATCAGAATGCTCCATTAGATTTGTCATCACAAGTCTCCATGGTCATCTCCTCACAATGCTCCAAGACCTTGTCATCACCATGCTCCATTCCCTTGTCATCACAATGCTCCATGACCCCTGTCATCACAATACTCCATGAACATTTTCAGCCCAATTCTCTATGACCTTCTCATCACAATGCTCCATGACCAATATCATCACAATGCTCCATGACCACTGTCATCACAACACTCCATGACACCTGACAACACAATGATCCGGGACTCTTGTCATCACAATGCTCCAAGACCCCTGTAATCACAATGCTCCATGACCCCTGTCATCACAATACTCCATGAACATTTTCAGCCAAATGCTCCATGACCCTTGTCATCACAATGATCCATGCCCATGTTATCCCAATGTTCCATGACCCATGTATTCACAATGCTCCATGACGCATGTCATCACAGTGCTCCATGACACCTGTCATCACAATGCTCCATGCCTTTGTCAGCAAAATGCTACATGACCTTGTCATTACAATGCTCTATGCACTTGTCATCACAATACTCCATTTCCATTGTCATCACAATCCTCCATGAACTTTGGGATCACATTGCTTCATGCCCTTGTCATCACAATGCTCCATGCTCCTTGAAATCAAAATGATCCATGACCTCTGTCATCACAATGCTCCAAACCCTTGTGATCACAATGTTCCATAACACTTGTCCTCACAACGCTCCATGATGCCTGTCATCACAATAATCCATGCCCTTTTCATCACAATGCTCCATGACCTTTGTCATCACAATTCTCAATACACTTGTCATCACAATGCTCCCTGACACTTGTCGTCAGAATGCTCCTTGAACCCTGTCACGAAAAGGCTCCATGCCTTTTTCATCACAAAGCCCCATGCCCTTTTCATCCCAATGCTCCATGCCATTGTCATCAAAATACTCCACAAGCTTGTCATCAGAATGCTCCATGACCCTTGTCATCACAATTCTCCATGCACTTGTCAGCACAATGCTCCATGACACTTGTCATCACAATGCTCCAAGCCATTGTCATCACAGTGCTCCATTACCTTTGAGATCAGAATCCTCAATGGAAGTTTGCATCACAATGCTCCATGCCATTGTCATCACAATGGGCCATAACATATGTCATCACAATGCTCCCTGACACCTCTCTTTACAATACTGCATTACCTGGTCATCACAATGCTCCCTGCCGTTCTCATCACAATGCACCACACCCTTGTCATCAAAATGCTCCATGACCTTTGTCATCACAAAGCTCCATGACCCTTGGCATCACAATGCTCCATGTCATTGTCATCACAATGCTCCATGAAACCTCTCATCACATTGCTCCATGCCCTTGTCATCACAAAGCTCCATGGCATTGTCATCACAATGCTCGATGCCCTTCTCATCACAATGCTCCATGCCCTTTTCATTACAATCCTCCATGACCCATGTTTCACAGTGTACCGTGCCCTTGTCATCACAATGTGCCATGCCCACTCTCATCACAATAATCCATGAAATATTTCAGACCAATGCTCAATGCACTTCTCATCACAATGCTCCATTACCTCTGTCATAACAAGCTCCATGACCCCTGCCATCACAATGTTCCACGGCCTTGTCATCACAAGGCTCCAGGACCCTTGTCAGCACAATGCTCCAAGACCCATGTAATCACAATGCTCCATGCCCTTGTCATCACAAAGCTCCATGACGCATGTCATCACAATGTTCCATGGCCTTCGCCTCACAATGCTCCATGCCCTTGTCATCACAATGCTTCAAGACCCCCGTAATCACAATGCTCCATGCCCCTTTTCATAAGAATGCTCCATTAGACTTGTCATCACAAGTCTCCATGGTCATCTCATCACAATGCTCCAAGACCTTGTCATCAACATGCTCCATTCCCTTGTCATCACAATGCTCCATGACCCCTGTCATCACAATACTCCATGCACATTTTTAGCCCAATGCTCCATGACCCTTGTCATCACAATGATCCATGGCCTTGTCATCACAATGCTCCAAGCACTTGTCAGCACAATGCTCCCTGATCCTTGTCATCACAATTCTCCAAACCATTGTCACCACAATGCTCCATTACCTTTGTCATAAGAATCCTCCATGACACTTGGCATCACAATGCTCCATGCCATTGTCATCACAATGCTCCATGACCCCTGTCATCACAATGCTCCGTGACTACAGTCATCACAATTCTTCATAACGTTTGTCATCACAACAATCCATGCCCGCGTCATCACAAGGCTCTGTGACCTTTGTAACCACAATGCTCCATGAAATTTTCATCACAATGCTCCGCAACCCTTGTCATCACAATGCTCCATGCCTTTGTCAGAACAATGCTCCATGACCCTTGTCATCAAATTGTGCCATGCGCTTTTCACCACAATGATCCACAACCTTGTCATCGCTATGCTCCATAAACCTTGTAATCACAATGCTCCATGCACTTCTCATCCAAATACTCTCTCACATGAGATATCACAATGTTCCATCACTAGTCATCACAATCCTCCCTCACCCCTGTTATCACAATGTTCCATGAACCCTGTCATCACAATGCTACATCCCCTTATCAGCACAATGTTCCATGACCCCTGACATCACAATGTTCCATAACCCTTGTCATCACAATGCTCCATGCCCTTGTCATCACAAAGCTCCATGACGCATGTCATCAGAATGTTCCATGGTCTTCTCCTCACAATGCTCCATGCCCTTGTCATCACAATGCTCGAAGACTCCAGTAATCACAATGTTCCATTCCCTTTTTCATCAGAATGCTCCATTAGATTTGTCATCACAAGTCTCCATGGTCATCTCCTCACAATGCTCCAAGACCTTGTCATCACCATGCTCCATTCCCTTGTCATCACAATGCTCCATGACCCCTGTCATCACAATAATCCATGAACATTTTCAGCCCAATTCTCTATGACCTTCTCATCACAATGCTCCATGACCAATATCATCACAATGCTCCATGACCACTGTCATCACAACACTCCATGACACCTGACAACACAATGATCCGGGACTCTTGTCATCACAATGCTCCAAGACCCCTGTAATCACAATGCTCCATGACCCCTGTCATCACAATACTCCATGAACATTTTCAGCACAATGCTCCATGACCCTTGTCATCACAATGATCCATGCCCATGTTATCCCAATGTTCCATGACCCATGTATTCACAATGCTCCATGACGCTTGTCATCACAGTGCTCCATGACACCTGTCATCACAATGCTCCATGCCTTTGTCAGCAAAATGCTACATGACCTTGTCATTACAATGCTCTATGCACTTGTCATCACAATACTCCATTTCCATTGTCATCACAATCCTCCATGAACTTTGGGATCACATTGCTTCATGCCCTTGTCATCACAATGCTCCATGCTCCTTGAAATCAAAATGATCCATGACCTCTGTCATCACAATGCTCCAAACCCTTGTGATCACAATGTTCCATAACACTTGTCCTCACAACGCTCCATGATGCCTGTCATCACAATAATCCATGCCCTTTTCATCACAATGCTCCATGACCTTTGTCATCACAATTCTCAATACACTTGTCATCACAATGCTCCCTGACACTTGTCGTCAGAATGCTCCTTGAACCCTGTCACGAAAAGGCTTCATGCCTTTTTCATCACAAAGCCCCATGCCCTTTTCATCCCAATGCTCCATGCCATTGTCATCAAAATACTCCACAAGCTTGTCATCAGAATGCTCCATGACCCTTGTCATCACAATTCTCCATGCACTTGTCAGCACAATGCTCCCTGACACTTGTCATCACAATGCTCCAAGCCATTGTCATCACAGTGCTCCATTACCTTTGTGATCAGAATCCTCAATGGAAGTTTGCATCACAATGCTCCATGCCATTGTCATCACAATGGGCCATAACATATGTCATCACAATGCTCCCTGACACCTCTCTTTACAATACTGCATTACCTGGTCATCACAATGCTCCCTGCCGTTCTCATCACAATGCACCACACCCTTGTCATCAAAATGCTCCATGACCTTTGTCATCACAAAGCTCCATGACCCTTGGCATCACAATGCTCCATGTCATTGTCATCACAATGCTCCATGAAACCTCTCATCACATTGCTCCATGCCCTTGTCATCACAAAGCTCCATGGCATTGTCATCACAATGCTCGATGCCCTTCTCATCACAATGCTCCATGCCCTTTTCATTACAATCCTCCATGACCCATGTTTCACAGTGTACCGTGCCCTTGTCATCACAATGTGCCATGCCCACTCTCATCACAATAATCCATGAAATATTTCAGACCAATGCTCAATGCACTTCTCATCACAATGCTCCATTACCTCTGTCATAACAAGCTCCATGACCCCTGCCATCACAATGTTCCACGGCCTTGTCATCACAAGGCTCCAGGACCCTTGTCAGCACAATGCTCCAAGACCCATGTAATCACAATGCTCCATGCCCTTGTCATCACAAAGCTCCATGACGCATGTCATCACAATGTTCCATGGCCTTCGCCTCACAATGCTCCATGCCCTTGTCATCACAATGCTTCAAGACCCCCGTAATCACAATGCTCCATGCCCCTTTTCATAAGAATGCTCCATTAGACTTGTCATCACAAGTCTCCATGGTCATCTCATCACAATGCTCCAAGACCTTGTCATCAACATGCTCCATTCCCTTGTCATCACAATGCTCCATGACCCCTGTCATCACAATACTCCATGCACATTTTTAGCCCAATGCTCCATGACCCTTGTCATCACAATGATCCATGGCCTTGTCATCACAATGCTCCAAGCACTTGTCAGCACAATGCTCCCTGATCCTTGTCATCACAATGCTCCAAACCATTGTCACCACAATGCTCCATTACCTTTGTCATAAGAATCCTCCATGACACTTGGCATCACAATGCTCCATGCCATTGTCATCACAATGCTCCATGACCCCTGTCATCACAATGCTCCGTGACTACAGTCATCACAATGCTTCATAACGTTTGTCATCACAACAATCCATGCCCGCATCATCACAAGGCTCTGTGACCTTTGTAACCACAATGCTCCATGAAATTTTCATCACAATGCTCCGCAACCCTTGTCATCACAATGCTCCATGCCTTTGTCAGAACAATGCTCCATGACCCTTGTCATCAAATTGTGCCATGCGCTTTTCACCACAATGATCCACAACCTTGTCATCGCTATGCTCCATAAACCTTGTAATCACAATGCTCCATGCACTTCTCATCCAAATACTCTCTCACATGAGATATCACAATGTTCCATCACTAGTCATCACAATCCTCCCTCACCCCTGTTATCACAATGTTCCATGAACCCTGTCATCACAATGCTACATCCCCTTATCAGCACAATGTTCCATGACCCCTGACATCACAATGTTCCATAACCCTTGTCATCAAAATGCTCCATGACCCTTTTCATCCCAAAGCTCCATGACCCCTGGCATCACAATGTTCTATAACCCCTGGCATCAAAATGTTCCATTACACTTTTCATCAAATTGCTGCATGACCCTGTCATCAAAATGCTCCCTGCCCTTCTCATCACAATGCACCACACACTTGTCATCAAAATGCTCCATGACCTTTGTCATCACAAAGCTCCATGACCCTTGGCATCACAATGCTCCATGTCATTGTCATCACAATGCTCCATGAACCCTCTCATCACATTGCTCCATGTCCTTGTCATCACAAAGCTCCATGACACTTGTCATCACAATGCTCGATGCCCTTCTCATCACAATGCTCCATGACCTTGTCATTACAATCCTCCATGACCCATGTATCACAGTGTACCGTGCCCTTGTCATGACAAACCGCCATGCCCACTCTCATCACAGTAATCCATGAAACATTTCAGATCAATGCTCAATGCCCTTCTCATCACAATGCTCCGTTACCTCTGTCGTAACAATGCTCCATGACACCTGCCATCATAATATTCCACGGCCTTGTCATCACAAGGCTCCATGACCCTTGTCATCACAATGCTCCAAGATCCATGTAATCACAATGCTCCATGCCCTTGTCATCACAAAGCTCCATGACGCATGTCATCAGAATGTTCCATGGTCTTCTCCTCACAATGCTCCATGCCCTTGTCATCACAATGCTCGAAGACTCCAGTAATCACAATGTTCCATTCCCTTTTTCATCAGAATGCTCCATTAGATTTGTCATCACAAGTCTCCATGGTCATCTCCTCACAATGCTCCAAGACCTTGTCATCACCATGCTCCATTCCCTTGTCATCACAATGCTCCATGACCCCTGTCATCACAATAATCCATGAACATTTTCAGCCCAATTCTCTATGACCTTCTCATCACAATGCTCCATGACCAATATCATCACAATGCTCCATGACCACTGTCATCACAACACTCCATGACACCTGACAACACAATGATCCGGGACTCTTGTCATCACAATGCTCCAAGACCCCTGTAATCACAATGCTCCATGACCCCTGTCATCACAATACTCCATGAACATTTTCAGCCCAATGCTCCATGACCCTTGTCATCACAATGATCCATGCCCATGTTATCCCAATGTTCCATGACCCATGTATTCACAATGCTCCATGACGCTTGTCATCACAGTGCTCCATGACACCTGTCATCACAATGCTCCATGCCTTTGTCAGCAAAATGCTACATGACCTTGTCATTACAATGCTCTATGCACTTGTCATCACAATACTCCATTTCCATTGTCATCACAATCCTCCATGAACTTTGGGATCACATTGCTTCATGCCCTTGTCATCACAATGCTCCATGCTCCTTGAAATCAAAATGATCCATGACCTCTGTCATCACAATGCTCCAAACCCTTGTGATCACAATGTTCCATAACACTTGTCCTCACAACGCTCCATGATGCCTGTCATCACAATAATCCATGCCCTTTTCATCACAATGCTCCATGACCTTTGTCATCACAATTCTCAATACACTTGTCATCACAATGCTCCCTGACACTTGTCGTCAGAATGCTCCTTGAACCCTGTCACGAAAAGGCTTCATGCCTTTTTCATCACAAAGCCCCATGCCCTTTTCATGCCAATGCTCCATGCCATTGTCATCAAAATACTCCACAAGCTTGTCATCAGAATGCTCCATGACCCTTGTCATCACAATTCTCCATGCACTTGTCAGCACAATGCTCCCTGACACTTGTCATCACAATGCTCCAAGCCATTGTCATCACAATGCTCCATTACCTTTGTGATCAGAATCCTCAATGGAAGTTTGCATCAGAATGCTCCATGCCATTGTCATCACAATGGGCCATTACATATGTCATCACAATGCTCCCTGACACCTCTCTTTACAATACTGCATTACCTGGTCATCACAATGCTCCCTGCCGTTCTCATCACAATGCACCACACCCTTGTCATCAAAATGCTCAATGACCTTTGTCATCACAAAGCTCCATGACCCTTGGCATCACAATTCTCCATGTCATTGTCATCACAATGCTCCATGAACCCTCTCATCACATTGCTCCATGCCCTTGTCATCACAAAGCTCCATGGCACTTGTCATCACAATGCTCGATGCCCTTCTCATCACAATGCTCCATGCCCTTGTCATTACAATCCTCCATGACCCATGTATCACAGTGTACCGTGCCCTTGTCATCACAATGCGCCATGCCCACTCTCATCACAATAATCCATGAAATATTTCAGACCAATGCTCAATGCACTTCTCATCACAATGCTCCATTACCTCTGTCATAACAAGCTCCATGACCCCTGCCATCACAATGTTCCACGGCCTTGTCATCACAAGGCTCCAGGACCCTTGTCAGCACAATGCTCCAAGACCCATGTAATCACAATGCTCCATGCCCTTGTCATCACAAAGCTCCATGACGCATGTCATCACAATGTTCCATGGCCTTCGCCTCACAATGCTCCATGCCCTTGTCATCACAATGCTTCAAGACCCCCGTAATCACAATGCTCCATGCCCCTTTTCATAAGAATGCTCCATTAGACTTGTCATCACAAGTCTCCATGGTCATCTCATCACAATGCTCCAAGACCTTGGCATCAACATGCTCCATTCCCTTGTCATCACAATGCTCCATGACCCCTGTCATCACAATACTCCATGCACATTTTTAGCCCAATGCTCCATGACCCTTGTCATCACAATGATCCATGCCCTTGTCATCACAATGCTCCATGCACTTGTCAGCACAATGCTCCCTGATCCTTGTCATCACAATGCTCCAAACCATTGTCACCACAATGCTCCATTACCTTTGTCATCAGAATCCTCCATGACACTTGGCATCACAATGCTCCATGCCATTGTCATCACAATGCTCCATGACCCCTGTCATCACAATGCTCCGTGACTACAGTCATCACAATGCTTCATAACGTTTGTCATCACAACAATCCATGCCCGCGTCATCACAAGGCTCTGTGACCTTTGTAACCACAATGCTCTATGAACTTTTCATCACAATTCTCCGTGACCCTTGTCATCACAATGCTCCATGCCTTTGTCAGAACAATGCTCCATGACCCTTGTCATCAAATTGTGCCATGCGCTTTTCACCACAATGATCCACAACCTTGTCATCGCTATGCTCCATAAACCTTGTAATCACAATGCTCCATGCACTTCTCATCCAAATACTCTCTCACATGAGATATCACAATGTTCCATCACTAGTCATCACAATCCTCCCTCACCCCTGTTATCTCAATGTTCCATGAACCCTGTCATCACAATGCTACATCCCCTTATCAGCACAATGTTCCATGACCCCTGACATCACAATGTTCCATAACCCTTGTCATCAAAATGCTCCATGACCCTTTTCATCCCAAAGCTCCATGACCCCTGGCATCACAATGTTCTATAACCACTGGCATCAAAATGTTCCATTACACTTTTCATCAAATTGCTGCATGACCCTGTCATCAAAATGCTCCCTGCCCTTCTCATCACAATGCACCACACACTTGTCATCAAAATGCTCCATGACCTTTGTCATCACAAAGCTCCATGACCCTTGGCATCACAATGCTCCATGTCATTGTCATCACAATGCTCCATGAACCCTCTCATCACATTGCTCCATGTCCTTGTCATCACAAAGCTCCATGACACTTGTCATCACAATGCTCGATGCCCTTCTCATCACAATGCTCCATGACCTTGTCATTACAATCCTCCATGACCCATGTATCACAGTGTACCGTGCCCTTGTCATGACAAACCGCCATGCCCACTCTCATCACAGTAATCCATGAAACATTTCAGATCAATGCTCAATGCCCTTCTCATCACAATGCTCCGTTACCTCTGTCGTAACAATGCTCCATGACACCTGCCATCATAATATTCCACGGCCTTGTCATCACAAGGCTCCATGACCCTTGTCATCACAATGCTCCAAGATCCATGTAATCACAATGCTCCATGCCCTTGTCATCACAAAGCTCCATGACGCATGTCATCAGAATGTTCCATGGTCTTCTCCTCACAATGCTCCATGCCCTTGTCATCACAATGCTCGAAGACTCCAGTAATCACAATGTTCCATTCCCTTTTTCATCAGAATGCTCCATTAGATTTGTCATCACAAGTCTCCATGGTCATCTCCTCACAATGCTCCAAGACCTTGTCATCACCATGCTCCATTCCCTTGTCATCACAATGCTCCATGACCCCTGTCATCACAATAATCCATGAACATTTTCAGCCCAATTCTCTATGACCTTCTCATCACAATGCTCCATGACCAATATCATCACAATGCTCCATGACCACTGTCATCACAACACTCCATGACACCTGACAACACAATGATCCGGGACTCTTGTCATCACAATGCTCCAAGACCCCTGTAATCACAATGCTCCATGACCCCTGTCATCACAATACTCCATGAACATTTTCAGCCCAATGCTCCATGACCCTTGTCATCACAATGATCCATGCCCATGTTATCCCAATGTTCCATGACCCATGTATTCACAATGCTCCATGACGCTTGTCATCACAGTGCTCCATGACACCTGTCATCACAATGCTCCATGCCTTTGTCAGCAAAATGCTACATGACCTTGTCATTACAATGCTCTATGCACTTGTCATCACAATACTCCATTTCCATTGTCATCACAATCCTCCATGAACTTTGGGATCACATTGCTTCATGCCCTTGTAATCACAATGCTCCATGCTCCTTGAAATCAAAATGATCCATGACCTCTGTCATCACAATGCTCCAAACCCTTGTGATCACAATGTTCCATAACACTTGTCCTCACAACGCTCCATGATGCCTGTCATCACAATAATCCATGCCCTTTTCATCACAATGCTCCATGACCTTTGTCATCACAATTCTCAATACACTTGTCATCACAATGCTCCCTGACACTTGTCGTCAGAATGCTCCTTGAACCCTGTCACGAAAAGGCTTCATGCCTTTTTCATCACAAAGCCCCATGCCCTTTTCATCCCAATGCTCCATGCCATTGTCATCAAAATACTCCACAAGCTTGTCATCAGAATGCTCCATGACCCTTGTCATCACAATTCTCCATGCACTTGTCAGCACAATGCTCCCTGACACTTGTCATCACAATGCTCCAAGCCATTGTCATCACAATGCTCCATTACCTTTGTGATCAGAATCCTCAATGGAAGTTTGCATCAGAATGCTCCATGCCATTGTCATCACAATGGGCCATTACATATGTCATCACAATGCTCCCTGACACCTCTCTTTACAATACTGCATTACCTGGTCATCACAATGCTCCCTGCCGTTCTCATCACAATGCACCACACCCTTGTCATCAAAATGCTCCATGACCTTTGTCATCACAAAGCTCCATGACCCTTGGCATCACAATGCTCCATGTCATTGTCATCACAATGCTCCATGAACCCTCTCATCACATTGCTCCATGCCCTTGTCATCACAAAGCTCCATGGCACTTGTCATCACAATGCTCGATGCCCTTCTCATCACAATGCTCCATGCCCTTGTCATTACAATCCTCCATGACCCATGTATCACAGTGTACCGTGCCCTTGTCATCACAATGCGCCATGCCCACTCTCATCACAATAATCCATGAAATATTTCAGACCAATGCTCAATGCACTTCTCATCACAATGCTCCATTACCTCTGTCATAACAAGCTCCATGACCCCTGCCATCACAATGTTCCACGGCCTTGTCATCACAAGGCTCCAGGACCCTTGTCAGCACAATGCTCCAAGACCCATGTAATCACAATGCTCCATGCCCTTGTCATCACAAAGCTCCATGACGCATGTCATCACAAAGTTCCATGGCCTTCGCCTCACAATGCTCCATGCCCTTGTCATCACAATGCTTCAAGACCCCCGTAATCACAATGCTCCATGCCCCTTTTCATAAGAATGCTCCATTAGACTTGTCATCACAAGTCTCCATGGTCATCTCATCACAATGCTCCAAGACCTTGGCATCAACATGCTCCATTCCCTTGTCATCACAATGCTCCATGACCCCTGTCATCACAATACTCCATGCACATTTTTAGCCCAATGCTCCATGACCCTTGTCATCACAATGATCCATGCCCTTGTCATCACAATGCTCCATGCACTTGTCAGCACAATGCTCCCTGATCCTTGTCATCACAATGCTCCAAACCATTGTCACCACAATGCTCCATTACCTTTGTCATCAGAATCCTCCATGACACTTGGCATCACAATGCTCCATGCCATTGTCATCACAATGCTCCATGACCCCTGTCATCACAATGCTCCGTGACTACAGTCATCACAATGCTTCATAACGTTTGTCATCACAACAATCCATGCCCGCATCATCACAAGGCTCTGTGACCTTTGTAACCACAATGCTCCATGAACTTTTCATCACAATTCTCCGTGACCCTTGTCATCACAATGCTCCATGCCTTTGTCAGAACAATGCTCCATGACCCTTGTCATCAAATTGTGCCATGCGCTTTTCACCACAATGATCCACAACCTTGTCATCGCTATGCTCCATAAACCTTGTAATCACAATGCTCCATGCACTTCTCATCCAAATACTCTCTCACATGAGATATCACAATGTTCCATCACTAGTCATCACAATCCTCCCTCACCCCTGTTATCACAATGTTCCATGACCCCTGTCATCACAATGCTACATCCCCTTATCAGCACAATGTTCCATGATCCCTGACATCACAATGTTCCATAACCCTTGTCATCAAAATGCTCCATGACCCTTTTCATCCCAAAGCTCCATGACCCCTGGCATCACAATGTTCTATAAGCCCTGGCATCAAAATGTTCCATTACACTTTTCATCAAATTGCTGCATGACCCTGTCCTCAAAATGCTCCCTGCCCTTCTCATCACAATGCACCACACACTTGTCATCAAAATGCTCCATGATCTTTGTCATCACAAAGCTCCATGACCCTTGGCATCACAATGCTCCATGTCATTGTCATCACAATGCTCCATGAACCCTCTCATCACATTGCTCCATGTCCTTGTCATCACAAAGCTCCATGACACTTGTCATCACAATGCTCGATGCCATTCTCATCACAATGCTCCATGACCTTGTCATTACAATCCTCCATGACCCATGTATCACAGTGTACCGTGCCCTTGTCATGACAAACCGCCATGCCCACTCTCATCACAGTAATCCATGAAACATTTCAGATCAATGCTCAATGCCCTTCTCATCACAATGCTCCGTTACCTCTGTCGTAACAATGCTCCATGACACCTGCCATCATAATATTCCACGGCCTTGTCATCACAAGGCTCCATGACCCTTGTCATCACAATGCTCCAAGATCCATGTAATCACAATGCTCCATGCCCTTGTCATCACAAAGCTCCATGACGCATGTCATCAGAATGTTCCATGGTCTTCTCCTCACAATGCTCCATGCCCTTGTCATCACAATGCTCGAAGACTCCAGTAATCACAATGTTCCATTCCCTTTTTCATCAGAATGCTCCATTAGATTTGTCATCACAAGTCTCCATGGTCGTCTCCTCACAATGCTCCAAGACCTTGTCATCACCATGCTCCATTCCCTTGTCATCACAATGCTCCATGACCCCTGTCATCACAATACTCCATGAATATTTTCAGCCCAATTCTCTATGACCTTCTCATCACAATGCTCCATGACCAATATCATCACAATGCTCCATGACCACTGTCATCACAACACTCCATGACACCTGACAACACAATGATCCGGGACTCTTGTCATCACAATGCTCCAAGACCCCTGTAATCACAATGCTCCATGACCCCTGTCATCACAATACTCCATGAACATTTTCAGCCCAATGCTCCATGACCCTTGTCATCACAATGATCCATGCCCATGTTATCCCAATGTTCCATGACCCATGTATTCACAATGCTCCATGACGCTTGTCATCACAGTGCTCCATGACACCTGTCATCACAATGCTCCATGCCTTTGTCAGCAAAATGCTACATGACCTTGTCATTACAATGCTCTATGCACTTGTCATCACAATACTCCATTTCCATTGTCATCACAATCCTCCATGAACTTTGGGATCACATTGCTTCATGCCCTTGTCATCACAATGCTCCATGCTCCTTGAAATCAAAATGATCCATGACCTCTGTCATCACAATGCTCCAAACCCTTGTGATCACAATGTTCCATAACACTTGTCCTCACAACGCTCCATGATGCCTGTCATCACAATAATCCATGCCCTTTTCATCACAATGCTCCATGACCTTTGTCATCACAATTCTCAATACACTTGTCATCACAATGCTCCCTGACACTTGTCGTCAGAATGCTCCTTGAACCCTGTCACGAAAAGGCTCCATGCCTTTTTCATCACAAAGCCCCATGCCCTTTTCATCCCAATGCTCCATGCCATTGTCATCAAAATACTCCACAAGCTTGTCATCAGAATGCTCCATGACCCTTGTCATCACAATTCTCCATGCACTTGTCAGCACAATGCTCACTGACACTTGTCATCACAATGCTCCAAGCCATTGTCATCACAATGCTCCATTACCTTTGTGATCAGAATCCTCAATGGAAGTTTGCATCACAATGCTCCATGCCATTGTCATCACAATGGGCCATTACATATGTCATCACAATGCTCCCTGACACCTCCCTTTACAATACTGCATTACCTGGTCATCACAATGCTCCCTGCCGTTCTCATCACAATGCACCACGCCCTTGCCATCAAAATGCTCCATGACCTTTGTCATCACAAAGCTCCATGACCCTTGGCATCACAATGCTCCATGTCATTGTCATCACAATGCTCCATGAACCCTCTCATCACATTGCTCCATGCCCTTGTCATCACAAAGCTCCATGGCACTTGTCATCACAATGCTCGATGCCCTTCTCATCACAATGCTCCATGCCCTTGTCATTACAATCCTCCATGACGCATGTATCACAGTGTACGGTGCCCTTGTCATCACAATGCGCCATGCCCACTCTCATCACAATAATCCATGAAATATTTCAGACCAATGCTCAATGCACTTCTCATCACAATGCTCCATTACCTCTGTCATAACAAGCTCCATGACCCCTGCCATCACAATGTTCCACGGCCTTTTCATCACAAGGCTCCAGGACCCTTGTCAGCACAATGCTCCAAGACCCATGTAATCACAATGCTCCATGCCCTTGTCATCACAAAGCTCCATGACGCATGTCATCACAATGTTCCATGGGCTTCGCCTCACAATGCTCCATGCCCTTGTCATCACAATGCTTCAAGACCCCCGTAATCACAATGCTCCATGCCCCTTTTCATAAGAATGCTCCATTAGACTTGTCATCACAAGTCTCCATGGTCATCTCATCACAATGCTCCAAGACCTTGTCATCACCATGCTCCATTCCCTTGTCATGACAATGCTCCATGACCCCTGTCATCACAATACTCCATGCACATTTTTAGCCCAATGCTCCATGACCCTTGTCATCACAATGATCCATGCCCTTGTCATCACAATGCTCCATGCACTTGTCAGCACAATGCTCCCTGATCCTTGTCATCACAATGCTCCAAACCATTGTCACCACAATGCTCCATTACCTCTGTCATCAGAATCCTCCATGACACTTGGCATCACAATGCTCCATGCCATTGTCATCACAATACTCCATGACCCCTGTCATCACAATGCTCCGTGACTACAGTCATCACAATGCTTCATAACGTTTGTCATCACAACAATCCATGCCCGCGTCATCACAAGGCTCTGTGACCTTTGTAACCACAATGCTCCATGAACTTTTCATCACAATGCTCCGTGACCCTTGTCATCACAATGCTCCATGCCTTTGTCAGAACAATGCTCCATGACCCTTGTCATCAAATTGTGCCATGCGCTTTTCACCACAATGATCCACAACCTTGTCATCGCTATGCTCCATAAACCTTGTAATCACAATGCTCCATGCACTTCTCATCCAAATACTCTCTCACATGAGATATCACAATGTTCCATCACTAGTCATCACAATCCTCCCTCACCCCTGTTATCACAATGTTCCATGACCCCTGTCATCACAATGCTACATCCCCTTATCAGCACAATGTTCCATGATCCCTGACATCACAATGTTCCATAACACTTGTCATCAAAATGCTCCATGACCCTTTTCATCCCAAAGCTCCATGACCCCTGGCATCACAATGTTCTATAACCCCTGGCATCAAAATGTTCCATTACAATTTTCATCAAATTGCTGCATGACCCTGTCCTCAAAATGCTCCCTGCCCTTCTCATCACAATGCACCACACACTTGTCATCAAAATGCTCCATGACCTTCGTCATCACAAAGCTCCATGACCCTTGGCATCACAATGCTCCATGTCATTGTCATCACAATGCTCCATGAACCCTCTCATCACATTGCTCCATGTCCTTGTCATCACAAAGCTCCATGACACTTGTCATCACAATGCTCGATGCCATTCTCATCACAATGCTCCATGACCTTGTCATTACAATCCTCCATGACCCATGTATCACAGTGTACCGTGCCCTTGTCATGACAAACCGCCATGCCCACTCTCATCACAGTAATCCATGAAACATTTCAGATCAATGCTCAATGCCCTTCTCATCACAATGCTCCGTTACCTCTGTCGTAACAATGCTCCATGACACCTGCCATCATAATATTCCACGGCCTTGTCATCACAAGGCTCCATGACCCTTGTCATCACAATGCTCCAAGATCCATGTAATCACAATGCTCCATGCACTTGTCATCACAAAGCTCCATGACGCATGTCATCAGAATGTTCCATGGTCTTCTCCTCACAATGCTCCATGCCCTTGTCATCACAATGCTCGAAGACTCCAGTAATCACAATGTTCCTTTCCCTTTTTCATCAGAATGCTCCATTAGATTTGTCATCACAAGTCTCCATGGTCATCTCCTCACAATGCTCCAAGACCTTGTCATCACCATGCTCCATTCCCTTGTCATCACAATGCTCCATGACCCCTGTCATCACAATACTCCATGAACATTTTCAGCCCAATTCTCTATGACCTTCTCATCACAATGCTCCATGACCAATATCATCACAATGCTCCATGACCACTGTCATCACAACACTCCATGACACCTGACAACACAATGATCCGGGACTCTTGTCATCACAATGCTCCAAGACCCCTGTAATCACAATGCTCCATGACCCCTGTCATCACAATACTCCATGAACATTTTCAGCCCAATGCTCCATGACCCTTGTCATCACAATGATCCATGCCCATGTTATCCCAATGTTCCATGACCCATGTATTCACAATGCTCCATGACGCTTGTCATCACAGTGCTCCATGACACCTGTCATCTCAATGCTCCATGCCTTTGTCAGCAAAATGCTACATGACCTTGTCATTACAATGCTCTATGCACTTGTCATCACAATACTCCATTTCCATTGTCATCACAATCCTCCATGAACTTTGGGATCACATTGCTTCATGCCCTTGTCATCACAATGCTCCATGCTCCTTGAAATCAAAATGATCCATGACCTCTGTCATCACAATGCTCCAAACCCTTGTGATCACAATGTTCCATAACACTTGTCCTCACAACGCTCCATGATGCCTGTCATCACAATAATCCATGCCCTTTTCATCACAATGCTCCATGACCTTTGTCATCACAATTCTCAATACACTTGTCATCACAATGCTCCCTGACACTTGTCGTCAGAATGCTCCTTGAACCCTGTCACGAAAAGGCTCCATGCCTTTTTCATCACAAAGCCCCATGCCCTTTTCATCCCAATGCTCCATGCCATTGTCATCAAAATACTCCACAAGCTTGTCATCAGAATGCTCCATGACCCTTGTCATCACAATTCTCCATGCACTTGTCAGCACAATGCTCCCTGACACTTGTCATCACAATGCTCCAAGCCATTGTCATCACAATGCTCCATTACCTTTGTGATCAGAATCCTCAATGGAAGTTTGCATCACAATGATCCATGCCATTGTCATCACAATGGGCCATTACATATGTCATCAGAATGCTCCCTGACACCTCTCTTTACAATACTGCATTACCTGGTCATCACAATGCTCCCTGCCGTTCTCATCACAATGCACCACACCCTTGTCATCAAAATGCTCCATGACCTTTGTCATCACAAAGCTCCATGACCCTTGGCATCACAATGCTCCATGTCATTGTCATCACAATGCTCCATGAACACTCTCATCACATTGCTCCATGCCCTTGTCATCACAAAGCTCCATGGCATTGTCATCACAATGCTCGATGCCCTTCTCATCACAATGCTCCATGCCCTTTTCATTACAATCCTCCATGACCCATGTTTCACAGTGTACCGTGCCCTTGTCATCACAATGCGCCATGCCCACTCTCATCACAATAATCCATGAAATATTTCAGACCAATGCTCAATGCACTTCTCATCACAATGCTCCATTTCCTCTGTCATAACAAGCTCCATGACACCTGCCATCACAATGTTGAACGGCCTTGTCATCACAAGGCTCCAGCACCCTTGTCAGCACAATGCTCCAAGACCCATGTAATCACAATGCTCCATGCCCTTGTCATCACAAAGCTCCATGACGCATGTCATCAGAATGTTCCATGGCCTTCGCCTCACAATGCTCCATGCCCTTGTCATCACAATGCTTCAAGACCCCCGTAATCACAATACTCCATGCACATTTTCAGCCCAATGCTCCATGACCCTTTTCATCACAATGATCCTTGCCCTTGTCATCACAATGCTCCATGCACTTGTCAGCACAATGCTCCCTGATCCTTGTCATCACAATGCTCCAAACCATTGTCACCACAATGCTCCATTACCTTTGTCATCAGAATCCTCCATGACACTTGGCATCACAATGCTCCATGCCATTGTCATCACAATGCTCCATGAAACCTGTCATCACAATGCTCCATGACTACAGTCATCACAATGCTTCATAACGTTTGTCATCACAACAATCCATGCCCGCGTCCTCACAAGGCTCTGTGACCTTTGTAACCACAATGCTCCATGAACTTTTCATCACAATGCTCCGTGACCCTTGTCATCACAATGCTCCATGCCTTTGTCAGAACAATGCTCCATGACCCTTGTCATCAAATTGTGCCATGCGCTTTTCACCACAATGATCCACAACCTTGTCATCGCTATGCTCCATAAACCTTGTAATCACAATGCTCCATGCACTTCTCATCCAAATACTCTCTCACATGAGATATCACAATGTTCCATCACTAGTCATCACAATCCTCCCTCACCCCTGTTATCACAATGTTCCATGACCCCTGTCATCACAATGCTACATCCCCTTATCAGCACAATGTTCCATGACCCCTGACATCACAATGTTCCATAACCCTTGTCATCAAAATGCTCCATGACCCTTTTCATCCCAAAGCTCCATGACCCCTGGCATCACAATGTTCTATAACCCCTGGCATCAAAATGTTCCATTACACTTTTCATCAAATTGCTGCATGACCCTGTCATCAAAATGCTCCCTGCCCTTCTCATCACAATGCACCACACACTTGCCATCAAAATGCTCCATGACCTTTGTCATCACAAAGCTCCATGACCCTTGGCATCACAATGCTCCATGTCATTGTCATCACAATGCTCCATGAACCCTCTCATCACATTGCTCCATGTCCTTGTCATCACAAAGCTCCATGACACTTGTCATCACAATGCTCGATGCCCTTCTCATCACAATGCTCCATGACCTTGTCATTACAATCCTCCATGACCCATGTATCACAGTGTACCGTGCCCTTGTCATGACAAACCGCCATGCCCACTCTCATCACAGTAATCCATGAAACATTTCAGATCAATGCTCAATGCCCTTCTCATCACAATGCTCCGTTACCTCTGTCGTAACAATGCTCCATGACACCTGCCATCATAATATTCCACGGCCTTGTCATCACAAGGCTCCATGACACTTGTCATCACAATGCTCCAAGATCCATGTAATCACAATGCTCCATGCCCTTGTCATCACAAAGCTCCATGACGCATGTCATCAGAATATTCCATGGTCTTCTCCTCACAATGCTCCATGCCCTTGTCATCGCAATGCTCGAAGACTCCAGTAATCACAATGTTCCATTCCCTATTTCATCAGAATGCTCCATTAGATTTGTCATCACAAGTCTCCATGGTCATCTCCTCACAATGCTCCAAGACCTTGTCATCACCATGCTCCATTCCCTTGTCATCACAATGCTCCATGACTCCTGTCATCACAATACTCCATGAACATTTTCAGCCCAATTCTCTATGACCTTCTCATCACAATGCTCCATGACCAATATCATCACAATGCTCCATGACCACTGTCATCACAACACTCCATGACACCTGACAACACAATGATCCGGGACTCTTGTCATCACAATGCTCCAAGACCCCTGTAATCACAATGCTCCATGACCCTTGTCATCACAATGATCCATGCCCATGTTATCCAAATGTTCCATGACCCATGTATTCACAATGCTCCATGACGCATGTCATCACAGTGCTCCATGACACCTGTCATCACAATGCTCCATGCCTTTGTCAGCAAAATGCTACATGACCTTGTCATTACAATGCTCTATGCACTTGTCATCACAATACTCCATTTCCATTGTCATCACAATCCTCCATGAACTTTGGGATCACATTGCTTCATGCCCTTGTCATCACAATGCTCCATGCTCCTTGAAATCAAAATGATCCATGACCTCTGTCATCACAATGCTCCAAACCCTTGTGATCACAATGTTCCATAACACTTGTCCTCACAACGCTCCATGATGCCTGTCATCACAATAATCCATGCCCTTTTCATCACAATGCTCCATGAACTTTGTCATCACAATTCTCAATACACTTGTCATCACAATGCTCCCTGACACTTGTCGTCAGAATGCTCCTTGAAACCTGTCACGAAAAGGCTCCATGCCTTTTTCATCACAAAGCACCATGCCCTTTTCATCCCAATGCTCCATGCCATTGTCATCAAAATACTCCACAAGCTTGTCATCAGAATGCTCCATGACCCTTGTCATCACAATTCTCCATGCACTTGTCAGCACAATGCTCCCTGACACTTGTCATCACAATGCTCCAAGCCATTGTCATCACAATGCTCCATTACCTTTGTGATCAGAATCCTCAATGGAAGTTTGCATCAGAATGCTCCATGCCATTGTCATCACAATGGGCCATTACATATGTCATCACAATGCTCCCTGACAACTCTCTTTACAATACTGCATTACCTGGTCATCACAATGCTCCCTGCCGTTCTCATCACAATGCACCAAACCCTTGTCATCAAAATGCTCCATGACCTTTGTCATCACAAAGCTCCATGACCCTTGGCATCACAATGCTCCATGTCATTGTCATCACAATGCTCCATGAACCCTCTCATCACATTGCTCCATGCCCTTGTCATCACAAAGCTCCATGGCATTGTCATCACAATGCTCGATGCCATTCTCATCACAATGCTCCATGCCCTTTTCATTACAATCCTCCATGACCCATGTTTCACAGTGTACCGTGCCCTTGTCATCACAATGCGCCATGCCCACTCTCATCACAATAATCCATGAAATATTTCAGACCAATGCTCAATGCACTTCTCATCACAATGCTCCATTACCTCTGTCATAACAAGCTCCATGACCCCTGCCATCACAATGTTCCACGGCCTTGTCATCACAAGGCTCCAGGACCCTTGTCAGCACAATGCTCCAAGACCCATGTAATCACAATGCTCCATGCCCTTGTCATCACAAAGCTCCATGACGCATGTCATCACAATGTTCCATGGCCTTCGCCTCACAATGCTCCATGCCCTTGTCATCACAATGCTTCAAGACCCCCGTAATCACAATGCTCCATGCCCCTTTTCATAAGAATGCTCCATTAGACTTGTCATCACAAGTCTCCATGGTCATCTCATCACAATGCTCCAAGACCTTGTCATCAACATGCTCCATTCCCTTGTCATCACAATGCTCCATGACCCCTGTCATCACAATACTCGATGCACATTTTTAGCCCAATGCTCCATGACCCTTGTCATCACAATGATCCATGCCCTTGTCATCACAATGCTCCATGCACTTGTCAGCACAATGCTCCCTGATCCTTGTCATCACAATGCTCCAAACCATTGTCAAAACAATGCTCCATTACCTTTGTCATCAGAATCCTCCATGACACTTGGCATCACAATGCTCCATGCCATTGTCATCACAATGCTCCATGACCCCTGTCATCACAATGCTCCGTGACTACAGTCATCACAATGCTTCATAACGTTTGTCATCACAACAATCCATGCCCGCGTCATCACAAGGCTCTGTGACCTTTGTAACCACAATGCTCCATGAACTTTTCATCACAATGCTCCGTGACCCTTGTCATCACAATGCTCCATGCCTTTGTCAGAACAATGCTCCATGACCCTTGTCATCAAATTGTGCCATGCGCTTTTCACCACAATGATCCACAACCTTGTCATCGCTATGCTCCATAAACCTTGTAATCACAATGCTCCACGCACTTCTCATCCAAATACTCTCTCACATGAGATATCACAATTTTCCCTCACTAGTCATCACAATCCTCCCTCACCCCTGTTATCACAATGTTCCATGACCCCTGTCATCACAATGCTACATCCCCTTATCAGCACAATGTTCCATGACCCCTGACATCACAATATTCCATAACCCTTGTCATCAAAATGCTCCATGACCCTTTTCATCCCAAAGCTCCATGACCCCTGGCATCACAATGTTCTATAACCCCTGGCATCAAAATGTTCCATTACACTTTTCATCAAATTGCTGCATGACCCTGTCATCAAAATGCTCCCTGCCCTTCTCATCACAATGCACCACACACTTGTCATCAAAATGCTCCATGACCTTTGTCATCACAAAGCTCCATGACCCTTGGCATCACAATGCTCCATGTCATTGTCATCACAATGCTCCATGAACCCTCTCATCACATTGCTCCATGTCCTTGTCATCACAAAGCTCCATGACACTTGTCATCACAATGCTCGATGCCCTTCTCATCACAATGCTCCATGACCTTGTCATTACAATCCTCCATGACCCATGTATCACAGTGTACCGTGCCCTTGTCATGACAAACCGCCATGCCCACTCTCATCACAGTAATCCATGAAACATTTCAGATCAATGCTCAATGCCCTTCTCATCACAATGCTCCGTTACCTCTGTCGTAACAATGCTCCATGACACCTGCCATCATAATATTCCACGGCCTTGTCATCACAAGGCTCCATGACCCTTGTCATCACAATGCTCCAAGATCCATGTAATCACAATGCTCCATGCCCTTGTCATCACAAAGCTCCATGACGCATGTCATCAGAATGTTCCATGGTCTTCTCCTCACAATGCTCCATGCCCTTGTCATCACAATGCTCGAAGACTCCAGTAATCACAATGTTCCATTCCCTTTTTCATCAGAATGCTCCATTAGATTTGTCATCACAAGTCTCCATGGTCATCTCCTCACAATGCTCCAAGACCTTGTCATCACCATGCTCCATTCCCTTGTCATCACAATGCTCCATGACCCCTGTCATCACAATACTCCATGAACATTTTCAGCCCAATTCTCTATGACCTTCTCATCACAATGCTCCATGACCAATATCATCACAATGCTCCATGACCACTGTCATCACAACACTCCATGACACCTGACAACACAATGATCCGGGACTCTTGTCATCACAATGCTCCAAGACCCCTGTAATCACAATGCTCCATGACCCCTGTCATCACAATACTCCATGAACATTTTCAGCCAAATGCTCCATGACCCTTGTCATCACAATGATCCATGCCCATGTTATCCCAATGTTCCATGACCCATGTATTCACAATGCTCCATGACGCATGTCATCACAGTGCTCCATGACACCTGTCATCACAATGCTCCATGCCTTTGTCAGCAAAATGCTACATGACCTTGTCATTACAATGCTCTATGCACTTGTCATCACAATACTCCATTTCCATTGTCATCACAATCCTCCATGAACTTTGGGATCACATTGCTTCATGCCCTTGTCATCACAATGCTCCATGCTCCTTGAAATCAAAATGATCCATGACCTCTGTCATCACAATGCTCCAAACCCTTGTGATCACAATGTTCCATAACACTTGTCCTCACAACGCTCCATGATGCCTGTCATCACAATAATCCATGCCCTTTTCATCACAATGCTCCATGACCTTTGTCATCACAATTCTCAATACACTTGTCATCACAATGCTCCCTGACACTTGTCGTCAGAATGCTCCTTGAACCCTGTCACGAAAAGGCTCCATGCCTTTTTCATCACAAAGCCCCATGCCCTTTTCATCCCAATGCTCCATGCCATTGTCATCAAAATACTCCACAAGCTTGTCATCAGAATGCTCCATGACCCTTGTCATCACAATTCTCCATGCACTTGTCAGCACAATGCTCCATGACACTTGTCATCACAATGCTCCAAGCCATTGTCATCACAGTGCTCCATTACCTTTGAGATCAGAATCCTCAATGGAAGTTTGCATCACAATGCTCCATGCCATTGTCATCACAATGGGCCATAACATATGTCATCACAATGCTCCCTGACACCTCTCTTTACAATACTGCATTACCTGGTCATCACAATGCTCCCTGCCGTTCTCATCACAATGCACCACACCCTTGTCATCAAAATGCTCCATGACCTTTGTCATCACAAAGCTCCATGACCCTTGGCATCACAATGCTCCATGTCATTGTCATCACAATGCTCCATGAAACCTCTCATCACATTGCTCCATGCCCTTGTCATCACAAAGCTCCATGGCATTGTCATCACAATGCTCGATGCCCTTCTCATCACAATGCTCCATGCCCTTTTCATTACAATCCTCCATGACCCATGTTTCACAGTGTACCGTGCCCTTGTCATCACAATGTGCCATGCCCACTCTCATCACAATAATCCATGAAATATTTCAGACCAATGCTCAATGCACTTCTCATCACAATGCTCCATTACCTCTGTCATAACAAGCTCCATGACCCCTGCCATCACAATGTTCCACGGCCTTGTCATCACAAGGCTCCAGGACCCTTGTCAGCACAATGCTCCAAGACCCATGTAATCACAATGCTCCATGCCCTTGTCATCACAAAGCTCCATGACGCATGTCATCACAATGTTCCATGGCCTTCGCCTCACAATGCTCCATGCCCTTGTCATCACAATGCTTCAAGACCCCCGTAATCACAATGCTCATGCCCCTTTTCATAAGAATGCTCCATTAGACTTGTCATCACAAGTCTCCATGGTCATCTCATCACAATGCTCCAAGACCTTGTCATCAACATGCTCCATTCCCTTGTCATCACAATGCTCCATGACCCCTGTCATCACAATACTCCATGCACATTTTTAGCCCAATGCTCCATGACCCTTGTCATCACAATGATCCATGGCCTTGTCATCACAATGCTCCAAGCACTTGTCAGCACAATGCTCCCTGATCCTTGTCATCACAATTCTCCAAACCATTGTCACCACAATGCTCCATTACCTTTGTCATAAGAATCCTCCATGACACTTGGCATCACAATGCTCCATGCCATTGTCATCACAATGCTCCATGACCCCTGTCATCACAATGCTCCGTGACTACAGTCATCACAATTCTTCATAACGTTTGTCATCACAACAATCCATGCCCGCGTCATCACAAGGCTCTGTGACCTTTGTAACCACAATGCTCCATGAAATTTTCATCACAATGCTCCGCAACCCTTGTCATCACAATGCTCCATGCCTTTGTCAGAACAATGCTCCATGACCCTTGTCATCAAATTGTGCCATGCGCTTTTCACCACAATGATCCACAACCTTGTCATCGCTATGCTCCATAAA
The DNA here is from genome assembly GCF_025265405.1 of Mesoplodon densirostris. NCBI lineage: Eukaryota > Metazoa > Chordata > Mammalia > Artiodactyla > Ziphiidae > Mesoplodon > Mesoplodon densirostris. Next base: position 4,456,015 of record NW_026778195.1, on the reverse strand, counting down.
CCTTGTAATCACAATGCTCCATGCACTTCTCATCCAAATACTCTCTCACATGAGATATCACAATGTTCCATCACTAGTCATCACAATCCTCCCTCACCCCTGTTATCACAATGTTCCATGAACCCTGTCATCACAATGCTACATCCCCTTATCAGCACAATGTTCCATGACCCCTGACATCACAATGTTCCATAACCCTTGTCATCACAATGCTCCATGCCCTTGTCATCACAAAGCTCCATGACGCATGTCATCAGAATGTTCCATGGTCTTCTCCTCACAATGCTCCATGCCCTTGTCATCACAATGCTCGAAGACTCCAGTAATCACAATGTTCCATTCCCTTTTTCATCAGAATGCTCCATTAGATTTGTCATCACAAGTCTCCATGGTCATCTCCTCACAATGCTCCAAGACCTTGTCATCACCATGCTCCATTCCCTTGTCATCACAATGCTCCATGACCCCTGTCATCACAATACTCCATGAACATTTTCAGCCCAATTCTCTATGACCTTCTCATCACAATGCTCCATGACCAATATCATCACAATGCTCCATGACCACTGTCATCACAACACTCCATGACACCTGACAACACAATGATCCGGGACTCTTGTCATCACAATGCTCCAAGACCCCTGTAATCACAATGCTCCATGACCCCTGTCATCACAATACTCCATGAACATTTTCAGCACAATGCTCCATGACCCTTGTCATCACAATGATCCATGCCCATGTTATCCCAATGTTCCATGACCCATGTATTCACAATGCTCCATGACGCTTGTCATCACAGTGCTCCATGACACCTGTCATCACAATGCTCCATGCCTTTGTCAGCAAAATGCTACATGACCTTGTCATTACAATGCTCTATGCACTTGTCATCACAATACTCCATTTCCATTGTCATCACAATCCTCCATGAACTTTGGGATCACATTGCTTCATGCCCTTGTCATCACAATGCTCCATGCTCCTTGAAATCAAAATGATCCATGACCTCTGTCATCACAATGCTCCAAACCCTTGTGATCACAATGTTCCATAACACTTGTCCTCACAACGCTCCATGATGCCTGTCATCACAATAATCCATGCCCTTTTCATCACAATGCTCCATGACCTTTGTCATCACAATTCTCAATACACTTGTCATCACAATGCTCCCTGACACTTGTCGTCAGAATGCTCCTTGAACCCTGTCACGAAAAGGCTTCATGCCTTTTTCATCACAAAGCCCCATGCCCTTTTCATCCCAATGCTCCATGCCATTGTCATCAAAATACTCCACAAGCTTGTCATCAGAATGCTCCATGACCCTTGTCATCACAATTCTCCATGCACTTGTCAGCACAATGCTCCCTGACACTTGTCATCACAATGCTCCAAGCCATTGTCATCACAGTGCTCCATTACCTTTGTGATCAGAATCCTCAATGGAAGTTTGCATCACAATGCTCCATGCCATTGTCATCACAATGGGCCATAACATATGTCATCACAATGCTCCCTGACACCTCTCTTTACAATACTGCATTACCTGGTCATCACAATGCTCCCTGCCGTTCTCATCACAATGCACCACACCCTTGTCATCAAAATGCTCCATGACCTTTGTCATCACAAAGCTCCATGACCCTTGGCATCACAATGCTCCATGTCATTGTCATCACAATGCTCCATGAAACCTCTCATCACATTGCTCCATGCCCTTGTCATCACAAAGCTCCATGGCATTGTCATCACAATGCTCGATGCCCTTCTCATCACAATGCTCCATGCCCTTTTCATTACAATCCTCCATGACCCATGTTTCACAGTGTACCGTGCCCTTGTCATCACAATGTGCCATGCCCACTCTCATCACAATAATCCATGAAATATTTCAGACCAATGCTCAATGCACTTCTCATCACAATGCTCCATTACCTCTGTCATAACAAGCTCCATGACCCCTGCCATCACAATGTTCCACGGCCTTGTCATCACAAGGCTCCAGGACCCTTGTCAGCACAATGCTCCAAGACCCATGTAATCACAATGCTCCATGCCCTTGTCATCACAAAGCTCCATGACGCATGTCATCACAATGTTCCATGGCCTTCGCCTCACAATGCTCCATGCCCTTGTCATCACAATGCTTCAAGACCCCCGTAATCACAATGCTCCATGCCCCTTTTCATAAGAATGCTCCATTAGACTTGTCATCACAAGTCTCCATGGTCATCTCATCACAATGCTCCAAGACCTTGTCATCAACATGCTCCATTCCCTTGTCATCACAATGCTCCATGACCCCTGTCATCACAATACTCCATGCACATTTTTAGCCCAATGCTCCATGACCCTTGTCATCACAATGATCCATGGCCTTGTCATCACAATGCTCCAAGCACTTGTCAGCACAATGCTCCCTGATCCTTGTCATCACAATGCTCCAAACCATTGTCACCACAATGCTCCATTACCTTTGTCATAAGAATCCTCCATGACACTTGGCATCACAATGCTCCATGCCATTGTCATCACAATGCTCCATGACCCCTGTCATCACAATGCTCCGTGACTACAGTCATCACAATGCTTCATAACGTTTGTCATCACAACAATCCATGCCCGCATCATCACAAGGCTCTGTGACCTTTGTAACCACAATGCTCCATGAAATTTTCATCACAATGCTCCGCAACCCTTGTCATCACAATGCTCCATGCCTTTGTCAGAACAATGCTCCATGACCCTTGTCATCAAATTGTGCCATGCGCTTTTCACCACAATGATCCACAACCTTGTCATCGCTATGCTCCATAAACCTTGTAATCACAATGCTCCATGCACTTCTCATCCAAATACTCTCTCACATGAGATATCACAATGTTCCATCACTAGTCATCACAATCCTCCCTCACCCCTGTTATCACAATGTTCCATGAACCCTGTCATCACAATGCTACATCCCCTTATCAGCACAATGTTCCATGACCCCTGACATCACAATGTTCCATAACCCTTGTCATCAAAATGCTCCATGACCCTTTTCATCCCAAAGCTCCATGACCCCTGGCATCACAATGTTCTATAACCCCTGGCATCAAAATGTTCCATTACACTTTTCATCAAATTGCTGCATGACCCTGTCATCAAAATGCTCCCTGCCCTTCTCATCACAATGCACCACACACTTGTCATCAAAATGCTCCATGACCTTTGTCATCACAAAGCTCCATGACCCTTGGCATCACAATGCTCCATGTCATTGTCATCACAATGCTCCATGAACCCTCTCATCACATTGCTCCATGTCCTTGTCATCACAAAGCTCCATGACACTTGTCATCACAATGCTCGATGCCCTTCTCATCACAATGCTCCATGACCTTGTCATTACAATCCTCCATGACCCATGTATCACAGTGTACCGTGCCCTTGTCATGACAAACCGCCATGCCCACTCTCATCACAGTAATCCATGAAACATTTCAGATCAATGCTCAATGCCCTTCTCATCACAATGCTCCGTTACCTCTGTCGTAACAATGCTCCATGACACCTGCCATCATAATATTCCACGGCCTTGTCATCACAAGGCTCCATGACCCTTGTCATCACAATGCTCCAAGATCCATGTAATCACAATGCTCCATGCCCTTGTCATCACAAAGCTCCATGACGCATGTCATCAGAATGTTCCATGGTCTTCTCCTCACAATGCTCCATGCCCTTGTCATCACAATGCTCGAAGACTCCAGTAATCACAATGTTCCATTCCCTTTTTCATCAGAATGCTCCATTAGATTTGTCATCACAAGTCTCCATGGTCATCTCCTCACAATGCTCCAAGACCTTGTCATCACCATGCTCCATTCCCTTGTCATCACAATGCTCCATGACCCCTGTCATCACAATAATCCATGAACATTTTCAGCCCAATTCTCTATGACCTTCTCATCACAATGCTCCATGACCAATATCATCACAATGCTCCATGACCACTGTCATCACAACACTCCATGACACCTGACAACACAATGATCCGGGACTCTTGTCATCACAATGCTCCAAGACCCCTGTAATCACAATGCTCCATGACCCCTGTCATCACAATACTCCATGAACATTTTCAGCCCAATGCTCCATGACCCTTGTCATCACAATGATCCATGCCCATGTTATCCCAATGTTCCATGACCCATGTATTCACAATGCTCCATGACGCTTGTCATCACAGTGCTCCATGACACCTGTCATCACAATGCTCCATGCCTTTGTCAGCAAAATGCTACATGACCTTGTCATTACAATGCTCTATGCACTTGTCATCACAATACTCCATTTCCATTGTCATCACAATCCTCCATGAACTTTGGGATCACATTGCTTCATGCCCTTGTCATCACAATGCTCCATGCTCCTTGAAATCAAAATGATCCATGACCTCTGTCATCACAATGCTCCAAACCCTTGTGATCACAATGTTCCATAACACTTGTCCTCACAACGCTCCATGATGCCTGTCATCACAATAATCCATGCCCTTTTCATCACAATGCTCCATGACCTTTGTCATCACAATTCTCAATACACTTGTCATCACAATGCTCCCTGACACTTGTCGTCAGAATGCTCCTTGAACCCTGTCACGAAAAGGCTTCATGCCTTTTTCATCACAAAGCCCCATGCCCTTTTCATGCCAATGCTCCATGCCATTGTCATCAAAATACTCCACAAGCTTGTCATCAGAATGCTCCATGACCCTTGTCATCACAATTCTCCATGCACTTGTCAGCACAATGCTCCCTGACACTTGTCATCACAATGCTCCAAGCCATTGTCATCACAATGCTCCATTACCTTTGTGATCAGAATCCTCAATGGAAGTTTGCATCAGAATGCTCCATGCCATTGTCATCACAATGGGCCATTACATATGTCATCACAATGCTCCCTGACACCTCTCTTTACAATACTGCATTACCTGGTCATCACAATGCTCCCTGCCGTTCTCATCACAATGCACCACACCCTTGTCATCAAAATGCTCAATGACCTTTGTCATCACAAAGCTCCATGACCCTTGGCATCACAATTCTCCATGTCATTGTCATCACAATGCTCCATGAACCCTCTCATCACATTGCTCCATGCCCTTGTCATCACAAAGCTCCATGGCACTTGTCATCACAATGCTCGATGCCCTTCTCATCACAATGCTCCATGCCCTTGTCATTACAATCCTCCATGACCCATGTATCACAGTGTACCGTGCCCTTGTCATCACAATGCGCCATGCCCACTCTCATCACAATAATCCATGAAATATTTCAGACCAATGCTCAATGCACTTCTCATCACAATGCTCCATTACCTCTGTCATAACAAGCTCCATGACCCCTGCCATCACAATGTTCCACGGCCTTGTCATCACAAGGCTCCAGGACCCTTGTCAGCACAATGCTCCAAGACCCATGTAATCACAATGCTCCATGCCCTTGTCATCACAAAGCTCCATGACGCATGTCATCACAATGTTCCATGGCCTTCGCCTCACAATGCTCCATGCCCTTGTCATCACAATGCTTCAAGACCCCCGTAATCACAATGCTCCATGCCCCTTTTCATAAGAATGCTCCATTAGACTTGTCATCACAAGTCTCCATGGTCATCTCATCACAATGCTCCAAGACCTTGGCATCAACATGCTCCATTCCCTTGTCATCACAATGCTCCATGACCCCTGTCATCACAATACTCCATGCACATTTTTAGCCCAATGCTCCATGACCCTTGTCATCACAATGATCCATGCCCTTGTCATCACAATGCTCCATGCACTTGTCAGCACAATGCTCCCTGATCCTTGTCATCACAATGCTCCAAACCATTGTCACCACAATGCTCCATTACCTTTGTCATCAGAATCCTCCATGACACTTGGCATCACAATGCTCCATGCCATTGTCATCACAATGCTCCATGACCCCTGTCATCACAATGCTCCGTGACTACAGTCATCACAATGCTTCATAACGTTTGTCATCACAACAATCCATGCCCGCGTCATCACAAGGCTCTGTGACCTTTGTAACCACAATGCTCTATGAACTTTTCATCACAATTCTCCGTGACCCTTGTCATCACAATGCTCCATGCCTTTGTCAGAACAATGCTCCATGACCCTTGTCATCAAATTGTGCCATGCGCTTTTCACCACAATGATCCACAACCTTGTCATCGCTATGCTCCATAAACCTTGTAATCACAATGCTCCATGCACTTCTCATCCAAATACTCTCTCACATGAGATATCACAATGTTCCATCACTAGTCATCACAATCCTCCCTCACCCCTGTTATCTCAATGTTCCATGAACCCTGTCATCACAATGCTACATCCCCTTATCAGCACAATGTTCCATGACCCCTGACATCACAATGTTCCATAACCCTTGTCATCAAAATGCTCCATGACCCTTTTCATCCCAAAGCTCCATGACCCCTGGCATCACAATGTTCTATAACCCCTGGCATCAAAATGTTCCATTACACTTTTCATCAAATTGCTGCATGACCCTGTCATCAAAATGCTCCCTGCCCTTCTCATCACAATGCACCACACACTTGTCATCAAAATGCTCCATGACCTTTGTCATCACAAAGCTCCATGACCCTTGGCATCACAATGCTCCATGTCATTGTCATCACAATGCTCCATGAACCCTCTCATCACATTGCTCCATGTCCTTGTCATCACAAAGCTCCATGACACTTGTCATCACAATGCTCGATGCCCTTCTCATCACAATGCTCCATGACCTTGTCATTACAATCCTCCATGACCCATGTATCACAGTGTACCGTGCCCTTGTCATGACAAACCGCCATGCCCACTCTCATCACAGTAATCCATGAAACATTTCAGATCAATGCTCAATGCCCTTCTCATCACAATGCTCCGTTACCTCTGTCGTAACAATGCTCCATGACACCTGCCATCATAATATTCCACGGCCTTGTCATCACAAGGCTCCATGACCCTTGTCATCACAATGCTCCAAGATCCATGTAATCACAATGCTCCATGCCCTTGTCATCACAAAGCTCCATGACGCATGTCATCAGAATGTTCCATGGTCTTCTCCTCACAATGCTCCATGCCCTTGTCATCACAATGCTCGAAGACTCCAGTAATCACAATGTTCCATTCCCTTTTTCATCAGAATGCTCCATTAGATTTGTCATCACAAGTCTCCATGGTCATCTCCTCACAATGCTCCAAGACCTTGTCATCACCATGCTCCATTCCCTTGTCATCACAATGCTCCATGACCCCTGTCATCACAATAATCCATGAACATTTTCAGCCCAATTCTCTATGACCTTCTCATCACAATGCTCCATGACCAATATCATCACAATGCTCCATGACCACTGTCATCACAACACTCCATGACACCTGACAACACAATGATCCGGGACTCTTGTCATCACAATGCTCCAAGACCCCTGTAATCACAATGCTCCATGACCCCTGTCATCACAATACTCCATGAACATTTTCAGCCCAATGCTCCATGACCCTTGTCATCACAATGATCCATGCCCATGTTATCCCAATGTTCCATGACCCATGTATTCACAATGCTCCATGACGCTTGTCATCACAGTGCTCCATGACACCTGTCATCACAATGCTCCATGCCTTTGTCAGCAAAATGCTACATGACCTTGTCATTACAATGCTCTATGCACTTGTCATCACAATACTCCATTTCCATTGTCATCACAATCCTCCATGAACTTTGGGATCACATTGCTTCATGCCCTTGTCATCACAATGCTCCATGCTCCTTGAAATCAAAATGATCCATGACCTCTGTCATCACAATGCTCCAAACCCTTGTGATCACAATGTTCCATAACACTTGTCCTCACAACGCTCCATGATGCCTGTCATCACAATAATCCATGCCCTGTTCATCACAATGCTCCATGACCTTTGTCATCACAATTCTCAATACACTTGTCATCACAATGCTCCCTGACACTTGTCGTCAGAATGCTCCTTGAACCCTGTCACGAAAAGGCTTCATGCCTTTTTCATCACAAAGCCCCATGCCCTTTTCATCCCAATGCTCCATGCCATTGTCATCAAAATACTCCACAAGCTTGTCATCAGAATGCTCCATGACCCTTGTCATCACAATTCTCCATGCACTTGTCAGCACAATGCTCCCTGACACTTGTCATCACAATGCTCCAAGCCATTGTCATCACAATGCTCCATTACCTTTGTGATCAGAATCCTCAATGGAAGTTTGCATCAGAATGCTCCATGCCATTGTCATCACAATGGGCCATTACATATGTCATCACAATGCTCCCTGACACCTCTCTTTACAATACTGCATTACCTGGTCATCACAATGCTCCCTGCCGTTCTCATCACAATGCACCACACCCTTGTTATCAAAATGCTCCATGACCTTTGTCATCACAAAGCTCCATGACCCTTGGCATCACAATGCTCCATGTCATTGTCATCACAATGCTCCATGAACCCTCTCATCACATTGCTCCATGCCCTTGTCATCACAAAGCTCCATGGCACTTGTCATCACAATGCTCGATGCCCTTCTCATCACAATGCTCCATGCCCTTGTCATTACAATCCTCCATGACCCATGTATCACAGTGTACCGTGCCCTTGTCATCACAATGCGCCATGCCCACTCTCATCACAATAATCCATGAAATATTTCAGACCAATGCTCAATGCACTTCTCATCACAATGCTCCATTACCTCTGTCATAACAAGCTCCATGACCCCTGCCATCACAATGTTCCACGGCCTTGTCATCACAAGGCTCCAGGACCCTTGTCAGCACAATGCTCCAAGACCCATGTAATCACAATGCTCCATGCCCTTGTCATCACAAAGCTCCATGACGCATGTCATCACAAAGTTCCATGGCCTTCGCCTCACAATGCTCCATGCCCTTGTCATCACAATGCTTCAAGACCCCCGTAATCACAATGCTCCATGCCCCTTTTCATAAGAATGCTCCATTAGACTTGTCATCACAAGTCTCCATGGTCATCTCATCACAATGCTCCAAGACCTTGGCATCAACATGCTCCATTCCCTTGTCATCACAATGCTCCATGACCCCTGTCATCACAATACTCCATGCACATTTTTAGCCCAATGCTCCATGACCCTTGTCATCACAATGATCCATGCCCTTGTCATCACAATGCTCCATGCACTTGTCAGCACATTGCTCCCTGATCCTTGTCATCACAATGCTCCAAACCATTGTCACCACAATGCTCCATTACCTTTGTCATCAGAATCCTCCATGACACTTGGCATCACAATGCTCCATGCCATTGTCATCACAATGCTCCATGACCCCTGTCATCACAATGCTCCGTGACTACAGTCATCACAATGCTTCATAACGTTTGTCATCACAACAATCCATGCCCGCATCATCACAAGGCTCTGTGACCTTTGTAACCACAATGCTCCATGAAATTTTCATCACAATGCTCCGCAACCCTTGTCATCACAATGCTCCATGCCTTTGTCAGAACAATGCTCCATGACCCTTGTCATCAAATTGTGCCATGCGCTTTTCACCACAATGATCCACAACCTTGTCATCGCTATGCTCCATAAACCTTGTAATCACAATGCTCCATGCACTTCTCATCCAAATACTCTCTCACATGAGATATCACAATGTTCCATCACTAGTCATCACAATCCTCCCTCACCCCTGTTATCACAATGTTCCATGACCCCTGTCATCACAATGCTACATCCCCTTATCAGCACAATGTTCCATGATCCCTGACATCACAATGTTCCATAACCCTTGTCATCAAAATGCTCCATGACCCTTTTCATCCCAAAGCTCCATGACCCCTGGCATCACAATGTTCTATAAGCCCTGGCATCAAAATGTTCCATTACACTTTTCATCAAATTGCTGCATGACCCTGTCCTCAAAATGCTCCCTGCCCTTCTCATCACAATGCACCACACACTTGTCATCAAAATGCTCCATGATCTTTGTCATCACAAAGCTCCATGACCCTTGGCATCACAATGCTCCATGTCATTGTCATCACAATGCTCCATGAACCCTCTCATCACATTGCTCCATGTCCTTGTCATCACAAAGCTCCATGACACTTGTCATCACAATGCTCGATGCCATTCTCATCACAATGCTCCATGACCTTGTCATTACAATCCTCCATGACCCATGTATCACAGTGTACCGTGCCCTTGTCATGACAAACCGCCATGCCCACTCTCATCACAGTAATCCATGAAACATTTCAGATCAATGCTCAATGCCCTTCTCATCACAATGCTCCGTTACCTCTGTCGTAACAATGCTCCATGACACCTGCCATCATAATATTCCACGGCCTTGTCATCACAAGGCTCCATGACCCTTGTCATCACAATGCTCCAAGATCCATGTAATCACAATGCTCCATGCCCTTGTCATCACAAAGCTCCATGACGCATGTCATCAGAATGTTCCATGGTCTTCTCCTCACAATGCTCCATGCCCTTGTCATCACAATGCTCGAAGACTCCAGTAATCACAATGTTCCATTCCCTTTTTCATCAGAATGCTCCATTAGATTTGTCATCACAAGTCTCCATGGTCATCTCCTCACAATGCTCCAAGACCTTGTCATCACCATGCTCCATTCCCTTGTCATCACAATGCTCCATGACCCCTGTCATCACAATACTCCATGAATATTTACAGCCCAATTCTCTATGACCTTCTCATCACAATGCTCCATGACCAATATCATCACAATGCTCCATGACCACTGTCATCACAACACTCCATGACACCTGACAACACAATGATCCGGGACTCTTGTCATCACAATGCTCCAAGACCCCTGTAATCACAATGCTCCATGACCCCTGTCATCACAATACTCCATGAACATTTTCAGCCCAATGCTCCATGACCCTTGTCATCACAATGATCCATGCCCATGTTATCCCAATGTTCCATGACCCATGTATTCACAATGCTCCATGACGCTTGTCATCACAGTGCTCCATGACACCTGTCATCACAATGCTCCATGCCTTTGTCAGCAAAATGCTACATGACCTTGTCATTACAATGCTCTATGCACTTGTCATCACAATACTCCATTTCCATTGTCATCACAATCCTCCATGAACTTTGGGATCACATTGCTTCATGCCCTTGTCATCACAATGCTCCATGCTCCTTGAAATCAAAATGATCCATGACCTCTGTCATCACAATGCTTCAAACCCTTGTGATCACAATGTTCCATAACACTTGTCCTCACAACGCTCCATGATGCCTGTCATCACAATAATCCATGCCCTTTTCATCACAATGCTCCATGACCTTTGTCATCACAATTCTCAATACACTTGTCATCACAATGCTCCCTGACACTTGTCGTCAGAATGCTCCTTGAACCCTGTCACGAAAAGGCTCCATGCCTTTTTCATCACAAAGCCCCATGCCCTTTTCATCCCAATGCTCCATGCCATTGTCATCAAAATACTCCACAAGCTTGTCATCAGAATGCTCCATGACCCTTGTCATCACAATTCTCCATGCACTTGTCAGCACAATGCTCACTGACACTTGTCATCACAATGCTCCAAGCCATTGTCATCACAATGCTCCATTACCTTTGTGATCAGAATCCTCAATGGAAGTTTGCATCAGAATGCTCCATGCCATTGTCATCACAATGGGCCATTACATATGTCATCACAATGCTCCCTGACACCTCCCTTTACAATATTGCATTACCTGGTCATCACAATGCTCCCTGCCGTTCTCATCACAATGCACAACGCCCTTGCCATCAAAATGCTCCATGACCTTTGTCATCACAAAGCTCCATGACCCTTGGCATCACAATGCTCCATGTCATTGTCATCACAATGCTCCATGAACCCTCTCATCACATTGCTCCATGCCCTTGTCATCACAAAGCTCCATGGCACTTGTCATCACAATGCTCGATGCCCTTCTCATCACAATGCTCCATGCCCTTGTCATTACAATCCTCCATGACGCATGTATCACAGTGTACGGTGCCCTTGTCATCACAATGCGCCATGCCCACTCTCATCACAATAATCCATGAAATATTTCAGACCAATGCTCAATGCACTTCTCATCACAATGCTCCATTACCTCTGTCATAACAAGCTCCATGACCCCTGCCATCACAATGTTCCACGGCCTTGTCATCACAAGGCTCCAGGACCCTTGTCAGCACAATGCTCCAAGACCCATGTAATCACAATGCTCCATGCCCTTGTCATCACAAAGCTCCATGACGCATGTCATCACAATGTTCCATGGGCTTCGCCTCACAATGCTCCATGCCCTTGTCATCACAATGCTTCAAGACCCCCGTAATCACAATGCTCCATGCCCCTTTTCATAAGAATGCTCCATTAGACTTGTCATCACAAGTCTCCATGGTCATCTCATCACAATGCTCCAAGACCTTGTCATCAACATGCTCCATTCCCTTGTCATCACAATGCTCCATGACCCCTGTCATCACAATACTCCATGCACATTTTTAGCCCAATGCTCCATGACCCTTGTCATCACAATGATCCATGCCCTTGTCATCACAATGCTCCATGCACTTGTCAGCACAATGCTCCCTGATCCTTGTCATCACAATGCTCCAAACCATTGTCACCACAATGCTCCATTACCTTTGTCATCAGAATCCTCCATGACACTTGGCATCACAATGCTCCATGCCATTGTCATCACAATACTCCATGACCCCTGTCATCACAATGCTCCGTGACTACAGTCATCACAATGCTTCATAACGTTTGTCATCACAACAATCCATGCCCGCGTCATCACAAGGCTCTGTGACCTTTGTAACCACAATGCTCCATGAACTTTTCATCACAATGCTCCGTGACCCTTGTCATCACAATGCTCCATGCCTTTGTCAGAACAATGCTCCATGACCCTTGTCATCAAATTGTGCCATGCGCTTTTCACCACAATGATCCACAACCTTGTCATCGCTATGCTCCATAAACCTTGTAATCACAATGCTCCATGCACTTCTCATCCAAATACTCTCTCACATGAGATATCACAATGTTCCATCACTAGTCATCACAATCCTCCCTCACCCCTGTTATCACAATGTTCCATGACCCCTGTCATCACAATGCTACATCCCCTTATCAGCACAATGTTCCATGATCCCTGACATCACAATGTTCCATAACACTTGTCATCAAAATGCTCCATGACCCTTTTCATCCCAAAGCTCCATGACCCCTGGCATCACAATGTTCTATAACCCCTGGCATCAAAATGTTCCATTACAATTTTCATCAAATTGCTGCATGACCCTGTCCTCAAAATGCTCCCTGCCCTTCTCATCACAATGCACCACACACTTGTCATCAAAATGCTCCATGACCTTCGTCATCACAAAGCTCCATGACCCTTGGCATCACAATGCTCCATGTCATTGTCATCACAATGCTCCATGAACCCTCTCATCACATTGCTCCATGTCCTTGTCATCACAAAGCTCCATGACACTTGTCATCACAATGCTCGATGCCCTTCTCATCACAATGCTCCATGACCTTGTCATTACAATCCTCCATGACCCATGTATCACAGTGTACCGTGCCCTTGTCATGACAAACCGCCATGCCCACTCTCATCACAGTAATCCATGAAACATTTCAGATCAATGCTCAATGCCCTTCTCATCACAATGCTCCGTTACCTCTGTCGTAACAATGCTCCATGACACCTGCCATCATAATATTCCACGGCCTTGTCATCACAAGGCTCCATGACACTTGTCATCACAATGCTCCAAGATCCATGTAATCACAATGCTCCATGCCCTTGTCATCACAAAGCTCCATGACGCATGTCATCAGAATATTCCATGGTCTTCTCCTCACAATGCTCCATGCCCTTGTCATCACAATGCTCGAAGACTCCAGTAATCACAATGTTCCTTTCCCTTTTTCATCAGAATGCTCCATTAGATTTGTCATCACAAGTCTCCATGGTCATCTCCTCACAATGCTCCAAGACCTTGTCATCACCATGCTCCATTCCCTTGTCATCACAATGCTCCATGACCCCTGTCATCACAATACTCCATGAACATTTTCAGCCCAATTCTCTATGACCTTCTCATCACAATGCTCCATGACCAATATCATCACAATGCTCCATGACCACTGTCATCACAACACTCCATGACACCTGACAACACAATGATCCGGGACTCTTGTCATCACAATGCTCCAAGACCCCTGTAATCACAATGCTCCATGACCCCTGTCATCACAATACTCCATGAACATTTTCAGCCCAATGCTCCATGACCCTTGTCATCACAATGATCCATGCCCATGTTATCCCAATGTTCCATGACCCATGTATTCACAATGCTCCATGACGCTTGTCATCACAGTGCTCCATGACACCTGTCATCTCAATGCTCCATGCCTTTGTCAGCAAAATGCTACATGACCTTGTCATTACAATGCTCTATGCACTTGTCATCACAATACTCCATTTCCATTGTCATCACAATCCTCCATGAACTTTGGGATCACATTGCTTCATGCCCTTGTCATCACAATGCTCCATGCTCCTTGAAATCAAAATGATCCATGACCTCTGTCATCACAATGCTCCAAACCCTTGTGATCACAATGTTCCATAACACTTGTCCTCACAACGCTCCATGATGCCTGTCATCACAATAATCCATGCCCTTTTCATCACAATGCTCCATGACCTTTGTCATCACAATTCTCAATACACTTGTCATCACAATGCTCCCTGACACTTGTCGTCAGAATGCTCCTTGAACCCTGTCACGAAAAGGCTCCATGCCTTTTTCATCACAAAGCCCCATGCCCTTTTCATCCCAATGCTCCATGCCATTGTCATCAAAATACTCCACAAGCTTGTCATCAGAATGCTCCATGACCCTTGTCATCACAATTCTCCATGCACTTGTCAGCACAATGCTCCCTGACACTTGTCATCACAATGCTCCAAGCCATTGTCATCACAATGCTCCATTACCTTTGTGATCAGAATCCTCAATGGAAGTTTGCATCACAATGCTCCATGCCATTGTCATCACAATGGGCCATTACATATGTCATCAGAATGCTCCCTGACACCTCTCTTTACAATACTGCATTACCTGGTCATCACAATGCTCCCTGCCGTTCTCATCACAATGCACCACACCCTTGTCATCAAAATGCTCCATGACCTTTGTCATCACAAAGCTCCATGACCCTTGGCATCACAATGCTCCATGTCATTGTCATCACAATGCTCCATGAACACTCTCATCACATTGCTCCATGCCCTTGTCATCACAAAGCTCCATGGCATTGTCATCACAATGCTCGATGCCCTTCTCATCACAATGCTCCATGCCCTTTTCATTACAATCCTCCATGACCCATGTTTCACAGTGTACCGTGCCCTTGTCATCACAATGCGCCATGCCCACTCTCATCACAATAATCCATGAAATATTTCAGACCAATGCTCAATGCACTTCTCATCACAATGCTCCATTTCCTCTGTCATAACAAGCTCCATGACACCTGCCATCACAATGTTGAACGGCCTTGTCATCACAAGGCTCCAGCACCCTTGTCAGCACAATGCTCCAAGACCCATGTAATCACAATGCTCCATGCCCTTGTCATCACAAAGCTCCATGACGCATGTCATCAGAATGTTCCATGGCCTTCGCCTCACAATGCTCCATGCCCTTGTCATCACAATGCTTCAAGACCCCCGTAATCACAATACTCCATGCACATTTTCAGCCCAATGCTCCATGACCCTTTTCATCACAATGATCCTTGCCCTTGTCATCACAATGCTCCATGCACTTGTCAGCACAATGCTCCCTGATCCTTGTCATCACAATGCTCCAAACCATTGTCACCACAATGCTCCATTACCTTTGTCATCAGAATCCTCCATGACACTTGGCATCACAATGCTCCATGCCATTGTCATCACAATGCTCCATGAAACCTGTCATCACAATGCTCCATGACTACAGTCATCACAATGCTTCATAACGTTTGTCATCACAACAATCCATGCCCGCGTCCTCACAAGGCTCTGTGACCTTTGTAACCACAATGCTCCATGAACTTTTCATCACAATGCTCCGTGACCCTTGTCATCACAATGCTCCATGCCTTTGTCAGAACAATGCTCCATGACCCTTGTCATCAAATTGTGCCATGCGCTTTTCACCACAATGATCCACAACCTTGTCATCGCTATGCTCCATAAACCTTGTAATCACAATGCTCCATGCACTTCTCATCCAAATACTCTCTCACATGAGATATCACAATGTTCCATCACTAGTCATCACAATCCTCCCTCACCCCTGTTATCACAATGTTCCATGACCCCTGTCATCACAATGCTACATCCCCTTATCAGCACAATGTTCCATGACCCCTGACATCACAATGTTCCATAACCCTTGTCATCAAAATGCTCCATGACCCTTTTCATCCCAAAGCTCCATGACCCCTGGCATCACAATGTTCTATAACCCCTGGCATCAAAATGTTCCATTACACTTTTCATCAAATTGCTGCATGACCCTGTCATCAAAATGCTCCCTGCCCTTCTCATCACAATGCACCACACACTTGCCATCAAAATGCTCCATGACCTTTGTCATCACAAAGCTCCATGACCCTTGGCATCACAATGCTCCATGTCATTGTCATCACAATGCTCCATGAACCCTCTCATCACATTGCTCCATGTCCTTGTCATCACAAAGCTCCATGACACTTGTCATCACAATGCTCGATGCCCTTCTCATCACAATGCTCCATGACCTTGTCATTACAATCCTCCATGACCCATGTATCACAGTGTACCGTGCCCTTGTCATGACAAACCGCCATGCCCACTCTCATCACAGTAATCCATGAAACATTTCAGATCAATGCTCAATGCCCTTCTCATCACAATGCTCCGTTACCTCTGTCGTAACAATGCTCCATGACACCTGCCATCATAATATTCCACGGCCTTGTCATCACAAGGCTCCATGACACTTGTCATCACAATGCTCCAAGATCCATGTAATCACAATGCTCCATGCCCTTGTCATCACAAAGCTCCATGACGCATGTCATCAGAATATTCCATGGTCTTCTCCTCACAATGCTCCATGCCCTTGTCATCACAATGCTCGAAGACTCCAGTAATCACAATGTTCCATTCCCTATTTCATCAGAATGCTCCATTAGATTTGTCATCACAAGTCTCCATGGTCATCTCCTCACAATGCTCCAAGACCTTGTCATCACCATGCTCCATTCCCTTGTCATCACAATGCTCCATGACTCCTGTCATCACAATACTCCATGAACATTTTCAGCCCAATTTTCTATGACCTTCTCATCACAATGCTCCATGACCAATATCATCACAATGCTCCATGACCACTGTCATCACAACACTCCATGACACCTGACAACACAATGATCCGGGACTCTTGTCATCACAATGCTCCAAGACCCCTGTAATCACAATGCTCCATGACCCTTGTCATCACAATGATCCATGCCCATGTTATCCAAATGTTCCATGACCCATGTATTCACAATGCTCCATGACGCATGTCATCACAGTGCTCCATGACACCTGTCATCACAATGCTCCATGCCTTTGTCAGCAAAATGCTACATGACCTTGTCATTACAATGCTCTATGCACTTGTCATCACAATACTCCATTTCCATTGTCATCACAATCCTCCATGAACTTTGGGATCACATTGCTTCATGCCCTTGTCATCACAATGCTCCATGCTCCTTGAAATCAAAATGATCCATGACCTCTGTCATCACAATGCTCCAAACACTTGTGATCACAATGTTCCATAACACTTGTCCTCACAACGCTCCATGATGCCTGTCATCACAATAATCCATGCCCTTTTCATCACAATGCTCCATGACCTTTGTCATCACAATTCTCAATACACTTGTCATCACAATGCTCCCTGACACTTGTCGTCAGAATGCTCCTTGAAACCTGTCACGAAAAGGCTCCATGCCTTTTTCATCACAAAGCACCATGCCCTTTTCATCCCAATGCTCCATGCCATTGTCATCAAAATACTCCACAAGCTTGTCATCAGAATGCTCCATGACCCTTGTCATCACAATTCTCCATGCACTTGTCAGCACAATGCTCCCTGACACTTGTCATCACAATGCTCCAAGCCATTGTCATCACAATGCTCCATTACCTTTCTGATCAGAATCCTCAATGGAAGTTTGCATCAGAATGCTCCATGCCATTGTCATCACAATGGGCCATTACATATGTCATCACAATGCTCCCTGACAACTCTCTTTACAATACTGCATTACCTGGTCATCACAATGCTCCCTGCCGTTCTCATCACAATGCACCAAACCCTTGTCATCAAAATGCTCCATGACCTTTGTCATCACAAAGCTCCATGACCCTTGGCATCACAATGCTCCATGTCATTGTCATCACAATGCTCCATGAACCCTCTCATCACATTGCTCCATGCCCTTGTCATCACAAAGCTCCATGGCATTGTCATCACAATGCTCGATGCCATTCTCATCACAATGCTCCATGCCCTTTTCATTACAATCCTCCATGACCCATGTTTCACAGTGTACCGTGCCCTTGTCATCACAATGTGCCATGCCCACTCTCATCACAATAATCCATGAAATATTTCAGACCAATGCTCAATGCACTTCTCATCACAATGCTCCATTACCTCTGTCATAACAAGCTCCATGACCCCTGCCATCACAATGTTCCACGGCCTTGTCATCACAAGGCTCCAGGACCCTTGTCAGCACAATGCTCCAAGACCCATGTAATCACAATGCTCCATGCCCTTGTCATCACAAAGCTCCATGACGCATGTCATCACAATGTTCCATGGCCTTCGCCTCACAATGCTCCATGCCCTTGTCATCACAATGCTTCAAGACCCCCGTAATCACAATGCTCCATGCCCCTTTTCATAAGAATGCTCCATTAGACTTGTCATCACAAGTCTCCATGGTCATCTCATCACAATGCTCCAAGACCTTGTCATCAACATGCTCCATTCCCTTGTCATCACAATGCTCCATGACCCCTGTCATCACAATACTCCATGCACATTTTTAGCCCAATGCTCCATGACCCTTGTCATCACAATGATCCATGCCCTTGTCATCACAATGCTCCATGCACTTGTCAGCACAATGCTCCCTGATCCTTGTCATCACAATGCTCCAAACCATTGTCAAAACAATGCTCCATTACCTTTGTCATCAGAATCCTCCATGACACTTGGCATCACAATGCTCCATGCCATTGTCATCACAATGCTCCATGACCCCTGTCATCACAATGCTCCGTGACTACAGTCATCACAATGCTTCATAACGTTTGTCATCACAACAATCCATGCCCGCGTCATCACAAGGCTCTGTGACCTTTGTAACCACAATGCTCCATGAACTTTTCATCACAATGCTCCGTGACCCTTGTCATCACAATGCTCCATGCCTTTGTCAGAACAATGCTCCATGACCCTTGTCATCAAATTGTGCCATGCGCTTTTCACCACAATGATCCACAACCTTGTCATCGCTATGCTCCATAAACCTTGTAATCACAATGCTCCATGCACTTCTCATCCAAATACTCTCTCACATGAGATATCACAATTTTCCCTCACTAGTCATCACAATCCTCCCTCACCCCTGTTATCACAATGTTCCATGACCCCTGTCATCACAATGCTACATCCCCTTATCAGCACAATGTTCCATGACCCCTGACATCACAATATTCCATAACCCTTGTCATCAAAATGCTCCATGACCCTTTTCATCCCAAAGCTCCATGACCCCTGGCATCACAATGTTCTATAACCCCTGGCATCAAAATGTTCCATTACACTTTTCATCAAATTGCTGCATGACCCTGTCATCAAAATGCTCCCTGCCCTTCTCATCACAATGCACCACACACTTGTCATCAAAATGCTCCATGACCTTTGTCATCACAAAGCTCCATGACCCTTGGCATCACAATGCTCCATGTCATTGTCATCACAATGCTCCATGAACCCTCTCATCACATTGCTCCATGTCCTTGTCATCACAAAGCTCCATGACACTTGTCATCACAATGCTCGATGCCCTTCTCATCACAATGCTCCATGACATTGTCATTACAATCCTCCATGACCCATGTATCACAGTGTACCGTGCCCTTGTCATGACAAACCGCCATGCCCACTCTCATCACAGTAATCCATGAAACATTTCAGATCAATGCTCAATGCCCTTCTCATCACAATGCTCCGTTACCTCTGTCGTAACAATGCTCCATGACACCTGCCATCATAATATTCCACGGCCTTGTCATCACAAGGCTCCATGACCCTTGTCATCACAATGCTCCAAGATCCATGTAATCACAATGCTCCATGCCCTTGTCATCACAAAGCTCCATGACGCATGTCATCAGAATGTTCCATGGTCTTCTCCTCACAATGCTCCATGCCCTTGTCATCACAATGCTCGAAGACTCCAGTAATCACAATGTTCCATTCCCTTTTTCATCAGAATGCTCCATTAGATTTGTCATCACAAGTCTCCATGGTCATCTCCTCACAATGCTCCAAGACCTTGTCATCACCATGCTCCATTCCCTTGTCATCACAATGCTCCATGACCCCTGTCATCACAATACTCCATGAACATTTTCAGCCCAATTCTCTATGACCTTCTCATCACAATGCTCCATGACCAATATCATCACAATGCTCCATGACCACTGTCATCACAACACTCCATGACACCTGACAACACAATGATCCGGGACTCTTGTCATCACAATGCTCCAAGACCCCTGTAATCACAATGCTCCATGACCCCTGTCATCACAATACTCCATGAACATTTTCAGCCAAATGCTCCATGACCATTGTCATCACAATGATCCATGCCCATGTTATCCCAATGTTCCATGACCCATGTATTCACGATGCTCCATGACGCATGTCATCACAGAGCTCCATGACACCTGTCATCACAATGCTCCATGCCTTTGTCAGCAAAATGCTACATGACCTTGTCATTACAATGCTCTATGCACTTGTCATCACAATACTCCATTTCCATTGTCATCACAATCCTCCATGAACTTTGGGATCACATTGCTTCATGCCCTTGTCATCACAATGCTCCATGCTCCTTGAAATCAAAATGATCCATGACCTCTGTCATCACAATGCTCCAAACCCTTGTGATCACAATGTTCCATAACACTTGTCCTCACAACGCTCCATGATGCCTGTCATCACAATAATCCATGCCCTTTTCATCACAATGCTCCATGACCTTTGTCATCACAATTCTCAATACACTTGTCATCACAATGCTCCCTGACACTTGTCGTCAGAATGCTCCTTGAACCCTGTCACGAAAAGGCTCCATGCCTTTTTCATCACAAAGCCCCATGCCCTTTTCATCCCAATGCTCCATGCCATTGTCATCAAAATACTCCACAAGCTTGTCATCAGAATGCTCCATGACCCTTGTCATCACAATTCTCCATGCACTTGTCAGCACAATGCTCCATGACACTTGTCATCACAATGCTCCAAGCCATTGTCATCACAGTGCTCCATTACCTTTGAGATCAGAATCCTCAATGGAAGTTTGCATCACAATGCTCCATGCCATTGTCATCACAATGGGCCATAACATATGTCATCACAATGCTCCCTGACACCTCTCTTTACAATACTGCATTACCTGGTCATCACAATGCTCCCTGCCGTTCTCATCACAATGCACCACACCCTTGTCATCAAAATGCTCCATGACCTTTGTCATCACAAAGCTCCATGACCCTTGGCATCACAATGCTCCATGTCATTGTCATCACAATGCTCCATGAAACCTCTCATCACATTGCTCCATGCCCTTGTCATCACAAAGCTCCATGGCATTGTCATCACAATGCTCGATGCCCTTCTCATCACAATGCTCCATGCCCTTTTCATTACAATCCTCCATGACCCATGTTTCACAGTGTACCGTGCCCTTGTCATCACAATGTGCCATGCCCACTCTCATCACAATAATCCATGAAATATTTCAGACCAATGCTCAATGCACTTCTCATCACAATGCTCCATTACCTCTGTCATAACAAGCTCCATGACCCCTGCCATCACAATGTTCCACGGCCTTGTCATCACAAGGCTCCAGGACCCTTGTCAGCACAATGCTCCAAGACACATGTAATCACAATGCTCCATGCCCTTGTCATCACAAAGCTCCATGACGCATGTCATCACAATGTACCATGGCCTTCGCCTCACAATGCTCCATGCCCTTGTCATCACAATGCTTCAAGACCCCCGTAATCACAATGCTCCATGCCCCTTTTCATAAGAATGCTCCATTAGACTTGTCATCACAAGTCTCCATGGTCATCTCATCACAATGCTCCAAGACCTTGTCATCAACATGCTCCATTCCCTTGTCATCACAATGCTCCATGACCCCTGTCATCACAATACTCCATGCACATTTTTAGCCCAATGCTCCATGACCCTTGTCATCACAATGATCCATGGCCTTGTCATCACAATGCTCCAAGCACTTGTCAGCACAATGCTCCCTGATCCTTGTCATCACAATGCTCCAAACCATTGTCACCACAATGCTCCATTACCTTTGTCATCAGAATCCTCCATGACACTTGGCATCACAATGCTCCATGCCATTGTCATCACAATGCTCCATGACCCCTGTCATCACAATGCTCCGTGACTACAGTCATCACAATGCTTCATAACGTTTGTCATCACAACAATCCATGCCCGCGTCATCACAAGGCTCTGTGACCTTTGTAACCACAATGCTCCATGAAATTTTCATCACAATGCTCCGCAACCCTTGTCATCACAATGCTCCATGCCTTTGTCAGAACAATGCTCCATGACCCTTGTCATCAAATTGTGCCATGCGCTTTTCACCACAATGATCCACAACCTTGTCATCGCTATGCTCCATAAACCTTGTAATCACAATGCTCCATGCACTTCTCATCCAAATACTCTCTCACATGAGATATCACAATGTTCCATCACTAGTCATCACAATCCTCCCTCACCCCTGTTATCACAATGTTCCATGAACCCTGTCATCACAATGCTACATCCCCTTATCAGCACAATGTTCCATGACCCCTGACATCACAATGTTCCATAACCCTTGTCATCAAAATGCTCCATGACCCTTTTCATCCCAAAGCTCCATGACCCCTGGCATCACAATGTTCTATAACCACTGGCATCAAAATGTTCCATTACACTTTTCATCAAATTGCTGCATGACCCTGTCATCAAAATGCTCCCTGCCCTTCTCATCACAATGCACCACACACTTGTCATCAAAATGCTCCATGACCTTTGTCATCACAAAGCTCCATGACCCTTGGCATCACAATGCTCCATGTCATTGTCATCACAATGCTCCATGAACCCTCTCATCACATTGCTCCATGTCCTTGTCATCACAAAGCTCCATGACACTTGTCATCACAATGCTCGATGCCCTTCTCATCACAATGCTCCATGACCTTGTCATTACAATCCTCCATGACCCATGTATCACAGTGTACCGTGCCCTTGTCATGACAAACCGCCATGCCCACTCTCATCACAGTAATCCATGAAACATTTCAGATCAATGCTCAATGCCCTTCTCATCACAATGCTCCGTTACCTCTGTCGTAACAATGCTCCATGACACCTGCCATCATAATATTCCACGGCCTTGTCATCACAAGGCTCCATGACCCTTGTCATCACAATGCTCCAAGATCCATGTAATCACAATGCTCCATGCCCTTGTCATCACAAAGCTCCATGACGCATGTCATCAGAATGTTCCATGGTCTTCTCCTCACAATGCTCCATGCCCTTGTCATCACAATGCTCGAAGACTCCAGTAATCACAATGTTCCATTCCCTTTTTCATCAGAATGCTCCATTAGATTTGTCATCACAAGTCTCCATGGTCATCTCCTCACAATGCTCCAAGACCTTGTCATCACCATGCTCCATTCCCTTGTCATCACAATGCTCCATGACCCCTGTCATCACAATACTCCATGAACATTTTCAGCCCAATTTTCTATGACCTTCTCATCACAATGCTCCATGACCAATATCATCACAATGCTCCATGACCACTGTCATCACAACACTCCATGACACCTGACAACACAATGATCCGGGACTCTTGTCATCACAATGCTCCAAGACCCCTGTAATCACAATGCTCCATGACCCCTGTCATCACAATACTCCATGAACATTTTCAGCCCAATGCTCCATGACCCTTGTCATCACAATGATCCATGCCCATGTTATCCCAATGTTCCATGACCCATGTATTCACAATGCTCCATGACGCTTGTCATCACAGTGCTCCATGACACCTGTCATCACAATGCTCCATGCCTTTGTCAGCAAAATGCTACATGACCTTGTCATTACAATGCTCTATGCACTTGTCATCACAATACTCCATTTCCATTGTCATCACAATCCTCCATGAACTTTGGGATCACATTGCTTCATGCCCTTGTCATCACAATGCTCCATGCTCCTTGAAATCAAAATGATCCATGACCTCTGTCATCACAATGCTCCAAACCCTTGTGATCACAATGTTCCATAACACTTGTCCTCACAACGCTCCATGATGCCTGTCATCACAATAATCCATGCCCTTTTCATCACAATGCTCCATGACCTTTGTCATCACAATTCTCAATACACTTGTCATCACAATGCTCCCTGACACTTGTCGTCAGAATGCTCCTTGAACCCTGTCACGAAAAGGCTTCATGCCTTTTTCATCACAAAGCCCCATGCCCTTTTCATCCCAATGCTCCATGCCATTGTCATCAAAATACTCCACAAGCTTGTCATCAGAATGCTCCATGACCCTTGTCATCACAATTCTCCATGCACTTGTCAGCACAATGCTCCCTGACACTTGTCATCACAATGCTCCAAGCCATTGTCATCACAATGCTCCATTACCTTTGTGATCAGAATCCTCAATGGAAGTTTGCATCAGAATGCTCCATGCCATTGTCATCACAATGGGCCATTACATATGTCATCACAATGCTCCCTGACACCTCTCTTTACAATACTGCATTACCTGGTCATCACAATGCTCCCTGCCGTTCTCATCACAATGCACCACACCCTTGTCATCAAAATGCTCCATGACCTTTGTCATCACAAAGCTCCATGACCCTTGGCATCACAATGCTCCATGTCATTGTCATCACAATGCTCCATGAACCCTCTCATCACATTGCTCCATGCCCTTGTCATCACAAAGCTCCATGGCACTTGTCATCACAATGCTCGATGCCCTTCTCATCACAATGCTCCATGCCCTTGTCATTACAATCCTCCATGACCCATGTTTCACAGCGTACCGTGCCCTTGTCATCACAATGCGCCATGCCCACTCTCATCACAATAATCCATGAAATATTTCAGACCAATGCTCAATGCACTTCTCATCACAATGCTCCATTACCTCTGTCATAACAAGCTCCATGACACCTGCCATCACAATGTTGAACGGCCTTGTCATCACAAGGCTCCAGCACCCTTGTCAGCACAATGCTCCAAGACCCATGTAATCACAATGCTCCATGCCCTTGTCATCACAAAGCTCCATGACGCATGTCATCACAATGTTCCATGTCATTGTCATCACATTGCTCCATGAACCCTCTCATCACATTGCTCCATGTCCTTGTCATCACAAAGCTCCATGACACTTGTCATCACAATGCTCGATGCCATTCTCATCACAATGCTCCATGACCTTGTCATTACAATCCTCCATGACCCATGTATCACAGTGTACCGTGCCCTTGTCATGACAAACCGCCATGCCCACTCTCATCACAGTAATCCATGAAACATTTCAGATCAATGCTCAATGCCCTTCTCATCACAATGCTCCGTTACCTCTGTCGTAACAATGCTCCATGACACCTGCCATCATAATATTCCAGGGCCTTGTCATCACAAGGCTCCATGACCCTTGTCATCACAATGCTCCAAGATCCATGTAATCACAATGCTCCATGCCCTTGTCATCACAAAGCTCCATGACGCATGTCATCAGAATGTTCCATGGTCTTCTCCTCACAATGCTCCATGCCCTTGTCATCACAATGCTCGAAGACTCCAGTAATCACAATGTTCCATTCCCTTTTTCATCAGAATGCTCCATTAGATTTGTCATCACAAGTCTCCATGGTCATCTCCTCACAATGCTCCAAGACCTTGTCATCACCATGCTCCATTCCCTTGTCATCACAATGCTCCATGACCCCTGTCATCACAATACTCCATGAACATTTTCAGCCCAATTCTCTATGACCTTCTCATCACAATGCTCCATGACCAATATCATCACAATGCTCCATGACCACTGTCATCACAACACTCCATGACATCTGACAACACAATGATCCGGGACTCTTGTCATCACAATGCTCCAAGACCCCTGTAATCACAATGCTCCATGACCCCTGTCATCACAATACTCCATGAACATTTTCAGCCCAATGCTCCATGACCCTTGTCATCACAATGATCCATGCCCATGTTATCCCAATGTTCCATGACCCATGTATTCACAATGCTCCATGACGCATGTCATCACAGTGCTCCATGACACCTGTCATCACAATGCTCCATGCCTTTGTCAGCAAAATGCTACATGACCTTGTCATTACAATGCTCTATGCACTTGTCATCACAATACTCCATTTCCATTGTCATCACAATCCTCCATGAACTTTGGGATCACATTGCTTCATGCCCTTGTCATCACAATGCCCCATGCTCCTTGAAATCAAAATGATCAATGACCTCTGTCATCACAATGCTCCAAACCCTTGTGATCACAATGTTCCATAACACTTGTCCTCACAACGCTCCATGATGCCTGTCATCACAATAATCCATGCACTTTTCATCACAATGCTCCATGACCTTTGTCATCACAATTCTCAATACACTTGTCATCACAATGCTCCCTGACACTTGTCGTCAGAATGCTCCTTGAACCCTGTCACGAAAAGGCTCCATGCCTTTTTAATCACAAAGCCCCATGCTCTTTTCATCCCAATGCTCCATGCCATTGTCATCAAAATACTCCACAAGCTTGTCATCAGAATGCTCCATGACCCTTGTCATCACAATTCTCCATGCACTTGTCAGCACAATGCTCCCTGACACTTGTCATCACAATGCTCCAAGCCATTGTCATCACAATGCTCCATTACCTTTGTGATCAGAATCCTCAATGGAAGTTTGCATCACAATGCTCCATGCCATTGTCATCACAATGGGCCATTACATATGTCATCACAATGCTCCCTGACACCTCCCTTTACAATAATGCATTACCTGGTCATCACAATGCTCCCTGCCATTCTCATCACAATGCACCACACACTTGTCTTCAAAATGCTCCATGACCTTTGTCATCACAAAGCTCCATGACCCTTGGCATCACAATGCTCCATGTCATTGTCATCACAATGCTCCATGAACCCTCTCATCACATTGCTCCATGCCCTTGTCATCACAAAGCTACATGGCACTTGTCATCACAATGCTCGATGCCCTTCTCATCACAATGCTCCATGCCCTTGTCATTACAATCCTCCATGACCCATGTATCACAGTGTACCGTGCCCTTGTCATCACAATGTGCCATGCCCACTCTCATCACAATAATCCATGAAATATTTCAGACCAATGCTCAATGCACTTCTCATCACAATGCTCCATTACCTCTGTCATAACAAGCTCCATGACCCCTGCCATCACAATGTTCCACGGCCTTGTCATCACAAGGCTCCAGGACCCTTGTCAGCACAATGCTCCAAGACCCATGTAATCACAATGCTCCATGCCCTTGTCATCACAAAGCTCCATGACGCATGTCATCACAATGTTCCATGGCCTTCGCCTCACAATGCTCCATGCCCTTGTCATCACAATGCTTCAAGACCCCCGTAATCACAATGCTCCATGCCCCTTTTCATAAGAATGCTCCATTAGACTTGTCATCACAAGTCTCCATGGTCATCTCATCACAATGCTCCAAGACCTTGTCATCAACATGCTCCATTCCCTTGTCATCACAATGCTCCATGACCCCTGTCATCACAATACTCCATGCACATTTTTAGCCCAATGCTCCATGACCCTTCTCATCACAATGATCCATGCCCTTGTCATCACAATGCTCCATGCACTTGTCAGCACAATGCTCCCTGATCCTTGTCATCACAATGCTCCAAACCATTGTCACCACAATGCTCCATTACCTTTGTCATCAGAATCCTCCATGACACTTGGCATCACAATGCTCCATGCCATTGTCATCACAATGCTCCATGACCCCTGTCATCACAATGCTCCGTGACTACAGTCATCACAATGCTTCATAACGTTTGTCATCACAACAATCCATGCCCGCGTCATCACAAGGCTCTGTGACCTTTGTAACCACAATGCTCCATGAACTTTTCATCACAATGCTCCGTGACCCTTGTCATCACAATGCTCCATGCCTTTGTCAGAACAATGCTCCATGACCCTTGTCATCAAATTGTGCCATGCGCTTTTCACCACAATGATCCACAACCTTGTCATCGCTATGCTCCATAAACCTTGTAATCACAATGCTCCATGCACTTCTCATCCAAATACTCTCTCACATGAGATATCACAATGTTCCATCACTAGTCATCACAATCCTCCCTCACGCCTGTTATCACAATGTTCCATGACCCCTGTCATCACAATGCTACATCCCCTTATCAGCACAATGTTC
The DNA here is from genome assembly GCF_025265405.1 of Mesoplodon densirostris. NCBI lineage: Eukaryota > Metazoa > Chordata > Mammalia > Artiodactyla > Ziphiidae > Mesoplodon > Mesoplodon densirostris. The sequence continues at coordinate 4,426,895 of NW_026778195.1, read as the reverse complement.
CATGACCCCTGACATCACAATGTTCCATAACCCTTGTCATCAAAATGCTCCATGACCCTTTTCATCCCAAAGCTCCATGACCCCTGGCATCACAATGTTCTATAACCCCTGGCATCAAAATGTTCCATTACACTTTTCATCAAATTGCTGCATGACCCTGTCATCAAAATGCTCCCTGCCCTTCTCATCACAATGCACCACACACTTGTCATCAAAATGCTCCATGACCTTTGTCATCACAAAGCTCCATGACCCTTGGCATCACAATGCTCCATGTCATTGTCATCACAATGCTCCATGAACCCTCTCATCACATTGCTCCATGTCCTTGTCATCACAAAGCTCCATGACACTTGTCATCACAATGCTCGATGCCATTCTCATCACAATGCTCCATGACCTTGTCATTACAATCCTCCATGACCCATGTATCACAGTGTACCGTGCCCTTGTCATGACAAACCGCCATGCCCACTCTCATCACAGTAATCCATGAAACATTTCAGATCAATGCTCAATGCCCTTCTCATCACAATGCTCCGTTACCTCTGTCGTAACAATGCTCCATGACACCTGCCATCATAATATTCCACGGCCTTGTCATCACAAGGCTCCATGACCCTTGTCATCACAATGCTCCAAGATCCATGTAATCACAATTCTCCATGCCCTTGTCATCACAAAGCTCCATGACGCATGTCATCAGAATGTTCCATGGTCTTCTCCTCACAATGCTCCATGCCCTTGTCATCACAATGCTCGAAGACTCCAGTAATCACAATGTTCCATTCCCTTTTTCATCAGAATGTTCCATTAGATTTGTCATCACAAGTCTCCATGGTCATCTCCTCACAATGCTCCAAGACCTTGTCATCACCATGCTCCATTCCCTTGTCATCACAATGCTCCATGACCCCTGTCGTCACAATACTCCATGAATATTTTCAGCCCAATTCTCTATGACCTTCTCATCACAATGCTCCATGACCAATATCATCACAATGCTCCATGACCACTGTCATCACAACACTCCATGACACCTGACAACACAATGATCCGGGACTCTTGTCATCACAATGCTCCAAGACCCCTGTAATCACAATGCTTCATGACCCCTGTCATCACAATACTCCATGAACATTTTCAGCCCAATGCTCCATGACCCTTGTCATCACAATGATCCATGCCCATGTTATCCCAATGTTCCATGACCCATGTATTCACAATGCTCCATGACGCATGTCATCACAGTGCTCCATGACACCTGTCATCACAATGCTCCATGCCTTTGTCAGCAAAATGCTACATGACCTTGTAATTACAATGCTCTATGCATTTGTCATCACAATCCTCCATTTCCAATGTCATCACAATCCTCCATGAACTTTGGGTTCACATTGCTTCATGCCCTTGTCATCACAATGCTCCATGCTCCTTGAAATCAAAATGACCCATGAACTCTGTCATCACAATGCTCCAAACCCTTGTGATCACAATGTTCCATAACACTTGTCCTCACAACGCTCCATGATGCCTGTCATCACAATAATCCATGCCCTTTTCATCACAATGCTCCATGACCTTTGTCATCACAATTCTCAATACACATGTCATCACAATGCTCCCTGACACTTGTCGTCAGAATGCTCCTTGAAACCTGTCACGAAAAGGCTCCATGCCTTTTTCATCACAAAGCACCATGCCCTTTTCATCCCAATGCTCCATGCCATTGTCATCAAAATACTCCACAAGCTTGTCATCAGAATGCTCCATGACCCTTGTCATCACAATTCTCCATGCACTTGTCAGCACAATGCTCCCTGACACTTGTCATCACAATGCTCCAAGCCATTGTCATCACAATGCTCCATTACCTTTGTGATCAGAATCCTCAATGGAAGTTTGCATCACAATGCTCCATGCCATTGTCATCACAATGGGCCATTACATATGTCATCACAATGCTCCCTGACACCTCTCTTTACAATAATGCATTACCTGGTCATCACAATGATCCCTGCCGTTCTCATCACAATGCACCACACCCTTGTCATCAAAATGCTCCATGACCTTTGTCATCACAAAGCTCCATGACCCTTGGCATCACAATGCTCCATGTCATTGTCATCACAATGCTCCATGAACCCTCTCATCACATTGCTCCATGCCCTTGTCATCACAAAGCTCCATGGCACTTGTCATCACAATGCTCGATGCCCTTCTCATCACAATGCTCCATGCCCTTGTCATTACAATCCTCCATGACCCATGTTTCACAGTGTACCGTGCCCTTGTCATCACAATGCGCCATGCCCACTCTCATCACAATAATCCATGAAATATTTCAGACCAATGCTCAATGCACTTCTCATCACAATGCTCCATTACCTCTGTCATAACAAGCTCCATGACCCCTGCCATCACAATGTTGAACGGCCTTGTCATCACAAGGCTCCAGCACCCTTGTCAGCACAATGCTCCAAGACCCATGTAATCACAATGCTCCATGCCCTTGTCATCACAAAGCTCCATGACGCATGTCATCAGAATGTTCCATGGCCTTCGCCTCACAATGCTCCATGCCCTTGTCATCACAATGCTTCAAGACCCCCATAATCACAATGCTCCATGCCCCTTTTCATAAGAATGCTCCATTAGATTGTCATCACAAGTCTCCATGGTCATCTCATCACAATGCTCCAAGACCTTGTCATCAACATGCTCCATTCCCTTGTCATCACAATGCTCCATGACCCCTGTCATCACAATACTCCATGCACATTTTCAGCCCAATGCTCCATGACCCTTTTCATCACAATGATCCATGCCCTTGTCATCACAATGCTCCATGCACTTGTCAGCACAATGCTCCCTGATCCTTGTCATCACAATGCTCCAAACCATTGTCACCACAATGCTCCATTACCTTTGTCATCAGAATCCTCCATGACACTTGGCATCACAATGCTCCATGCCATTGTCATCACAATGCTCCATGACCCCTGTCATCACAATGCTCCGTGACTACAGTCATCACAATGCTTCATAACGTTTGTCATCACAACAATCCATGCCCGCGTCATCACAAGGCTCTGTGACCTTTGTAACCACAATGCTCCATGAACTTTTCATCACAATGCTCCGTGAACCTTGTCATCACAATGCTCCATGCCTTTGTCAGAACAATGCTCCATGACCCTTGTCATCAAATTGTGCCATGCTCTTTTCACCACAATGATCCACAACCTTGTCATCGCTATGCTCCTTAAACCTTTTAATCACAATGCTCCATGCACTTCTCATCCAAATACTCTCTCACATGAGATATCACAATGTTCCATCACTAGTCATCACAATCCTCCCTCACCCCTGTTATCACAATGTTCCATGACCCCTGTCATCACAATGCTACATCCCCTTATCAGCACAATGTTCCATGACCCCTGACATCACAATGTTCCATAACCCTTGTCATCAAAATGCTCCATGACCCTTTTCATCCCAAAGCTCCATGACCCCTGGCATCACAATGTTCTATAACCCCTGGCATCAAAATGTTCCATTACACTTTTCATCAAATTGCTGCATGACCCTGTCATCAAAATGCTCCCTGCCCTTCTCATCACAATGCACCACACACTTGTCATCAAAATGCTCCATGACCTTTGTCATCACAAAGCTCCATGACCCTTGGCATCACAATGCTCCATGTCATTGTCATCACAATGCTCCATGAACCCTCTCATCACATTGCTCCATGTCCTTGTCATCACAAAGCTCCATGACACTTGTCATCACAATGCTCGATGCCATTCTCATCACAATGCTCCATGACCTTGTCATTACAAGCCTCCATGACCCATGTATCACAGTGTACCGTGCCCTTGTCATGACAAACCGCCATGCCCACTCTCATCACAGTAATCCATGAAACATTTCAGATCAATGCTCAATGCCCTTCTCATCACAATGCTCCGTTACCTCTGTCGTAACTATGCTCCATGACACCTGCCATCATAATATTCCACGGCCTTGTCATCACAAGGCTCCATGACCCTTGTCATCACAATGCTCCAAGATCCATGTAATCACAATGCTCCATGCCCTTGTCATCACAAAGCTCCATGACGCATGTCATCAGAATGTTCCATGGTCTTCTCCTCACAATGCTCCATGCCCTTGTCATCACAATGCTCGAAGACTCCAGTAATCACAATGTTCCATTCCCTTTTTCATCAGAATGCTCCATTAGATTTGTCATCACAAGTCTCCATGGTCATCTCCTCACAATGCTCCAAGACCTTGTCATCACCATGCTCCATTCCCTTGTCATCACAATGCTCCATGACCCCTGTCATCACAATACTCCATGAATATTTTCAGCCCAATTCTCTATGACCTTCTCATCACAATGCTCCATGACCAATATCATCACAATGCTCCATGACCACTGTCATCACAACACTCCATGACACCTGACAACACAATGATCCGGGACTCTTGTCATCACAATGCTCCAAGACCCCTGTAATCACAATGGTCCATGACCCCTGTCATCACAATACTCCATGAACATTTTCAGCCCAATGCTCCATGACCCTTGTCATCACAATGATCCATGCCCATGTTATCCCAATGTTCCATGACCCATGTATTCACAATGCTCCATGACGCTTGTCATCACAGTGCTCCATGACACCTGTCATCACAATGCTCCATGCCTTTGTCAGCAAAATGCTACATGACCTTGTCATTACAATGCTCTATGCACTTGTCATCACAATACTCCATTTCCATTGTCATCACAATCCTCCATGAACTTTGGGATCACATTGCTTCATGCCCTTGTCATCACAATGCTCCATGCTCCTTGAAATCAAAATGATCCATGACCTCTGTCATCACAATGCTCCAAACCCTTGTGATCACAATGTTCCATAACACTTGTCCTCACAACGCTCCATGATGCCTGTCATCACAATAATCCATGCCCTTTTCATCACAATGCCCCATGACCTTTGTCATCACAATTCTCAATACACTTGTCATCACAATGCTCCCTGACACTTGTCGTCAGAATGCTCCTTGAACCCTGTCACGAAAAGGCTCCATGCCTTTTTCATCACAAAGCCCCATGCCCTTTTCATCCCAATGCTCCATGCCATTGTCATCAAAATACTCCACAAGATTGTCATCAGAATGCTCCATGACCCTTGTCATCACAATTCTCCATGCACTTGTCAGCACAATGCTCCCTGACACTTGTCATCACAATGCTCCAAGCCATTGTCATCACAATGCTCCATTACCTTTGTGATCAGAATCCTCAATGGAAGTTTGCATCACAATGCTCCATGCCATTGTCATCACAATGGGCCATTACATATGTCATCACAATGCTCCCTGACACCTCCCTTTACAATACTGCATTACCTGGTCATCACAATGCTCCCTGCCGTTCTCATCACAATGCACCACACACTTGTCATCAAAATGCTCCATGACCTTTGTCATCACAAAGCTCCATGACCCTTGGCATCACAATGCTCCATGTCATTGTCATCACAATGCTCCATGAACCCTCTCATCACATTGCTCCATGCCCTTGTCATCACAAAGCTCCATGGCACTTGTCATCACAATGCTCGATGCCCTTCTCATCACAATGCTCCATGCCCTTGTCATTACAATCCTCCATGACCCATGTATCACAGTGTACCGTGCCCTTGTCATCACAATGCGCCATGCCCACTCTCATCACAATAATCCATGAAATATTTCAGACCAATGCTCAATGCACTTCTCATCACAATGCTCCATTACCTCTGTCATAACAAGCTCCATGACCCCTGCCATCACAATGTTCCACGGCCTTGTCATCACAAGGCTCCAGGACCCTTGTCAGCACAATGCTCCAAGACCCATGTAATCACAATGCTCCATGCCCTTGTCATCACAAAGCTCCATGATGCATGTCATCAGAATGTTCCATGGCCTTCGCCTCACAATGCTCCATGCCCTTGTCATCACAATGCTTCAAGACCCCCGTAATCACAATGCTCCATGCCCCTTTTCATAAGAATGCTCCATTAGACTTGTCATCACAAGTCTCCATGGTCATCTCCTCACAATGCTCCAAGACCTTGTCATCACCATGCTCCATTCCCTTGTCATGACAATGCTCCATGACCCCTGTCATCACAATACTCCATGAACATTTTCAGCCCAATTCTCTATGACCTTCTCATCACAATGCTCCATGACCAATATCATCACAATGCTCCATGACCACTGTCATCACAACACTCCATGACACCTGACAACACAATGATCCGGGACTCTTGTCATCACTCTGCTCCAAGACCCCTGTAATCACAATGCTCCATGACCCCTGTCATCACAATACTCCATGAACATTTTCAGCCCTATGCTCCATGACCCTTGTCATCACAATGATCCATGCCCATGTTATCCCAATGTTCCATGACCCATGTATTCACAATGCTCCATGACGCTTGTCATCACAGTGCTCCATGACACCTGTCATCACAATGCTCCATGTCTTTGTCAGCAAAATGCTACATGACCTTGTCATTACAATGTTCTATGCACTAGTCATCACAATACTCCATTTCCATTGTCATCACAATCCTCCATTAACTTTGGGATCACATTGCTTCATGCCCTTGTCATCACAAAGCTCCATGCTCCTTGAAATCAAAATGATCCATGACCTCTGTCATCACAATGCTCCAAACACTTGTGATCACAATGTTCCATAACACTTGTCCTCACAACGCTCCATGATGCCTGTCATCACAATAATCCATGCCCTTTTCATCACAATGCTCCATGACCTTTGTCATCACAATTCTCAATACACTTGTCATCACAATGCTCCCTGACACTTGTCGTCAGAATGCTCCTTGAACCCTGTCACGAAAAGGCTCCATGCCTTTTTCATCACAAAGCCCCATGCCCTTTTCATCCCAATGCTCCATGCCATTGTCATCAAAATACTCCACAAGCTTGTCATCAGAAAGCTCCATGACCCTTGTCATCACAATGCTCCATGCACTTGTCAGCACAATGCTCCCTGACCCTTGTCATCACAATGCTCCAAGCCATTGTCATTCACAATGCTCCATTACCTTTGTCATCAGAATCCTCCCTGACACTTGGCATCAGAATGCTCCATGCCATTGTCATCACAATGGGCCATTACATATGTCATCACAATGCTCCCTGACACCTATTTTCACAATACTGCATGACCTGGTCATCACAATGCTCCATGCCCTTGTCATCATAATGCGCCATTCCAAATGTCATGACAATAATCCATGAAACTTATTAGACCAATGCTCCGTGCGCTTGTCATCACAATGTTCTATGCCCTTGTTATCACAATGATCCCAGAACCCTGTAATCAGAATGCTCCATGCCCCTTTACATCAGTATGCTCCATGAGACTTGTCATCACAAGGCTCCATGGTTTTCTCATCACAATGCTCCAGGACCTTGTCATCACAATGCTTCACGACATTGTCATGAAAATTCCCAATGGCCCTTGTCATCATAATGCTCCAAGCCCTAGTCATCACAATGCTCCATTATATTTGTCATCACAATCCTTCATTATATTTGGCATCACAATGCTCTATGCCATTGTCATCGCAATGGACCATTACATATGTCATCACAATGCTCCCTGACACCTGTCTTCACAATATTCCATGCCCTTGTCATCACAAAGATCAATGCCTTGTAATCACAATGCTCCATGCCTTTGTTTTCACAATGTTCCAAGAACCCTGTAATCAGAATGCTCCATGCCCCTTTTCATCAGTATGCTCCATGAGATTTGTCATCACAAGGCTCCATGGTTTTCTCATCACAATGCTCCAGGACCTTGTCATCACAATTCTTCAAGACATTGTCCTGAAAATTCTCAATGGCCCTTGTCATCATAATGCTCCAAGCCCTAGTCATCACAATGCTCCATTATATTTGTCATCACAATCCTCCATTACATTTGGCATCACAATGCTCCATGCCATATTTATCGCAATGGACTATGAAATATGTCATCACAATGCTCCCTGACACCTGTCTTAAAAATACTCCATGCCCTTGACATCACAATGCTCCATGCCCTTGTCATCACAATGCACCATGTCCACTATCATCACAATAATCTATGAAACTTGTCAGACCAATTCTCCATGCCCCTGTCATCACAATGCTCCATGCCCTTGTCATCACAATGCTCCATGACACCTTTCATCACAATGCTCCTTGACTCCAATGCTTCATGACACCTTTCATCACAATGCTCCGTGACTCCAATCATCACAATGCTTCATGACCTTTGTCATCACAATTGTCCATGCCCTCGTCATCAACAGTCTCTGTGACCATTTTAACCACAATGCTCAATGAACTTTTCATCACAATTCTCTGTGAAACTTGTCATCACAATGCTCCATGTCTTTGTCAAAACAATGCTCCATGACCATTGTCATCACAATGTGCCACACGCATTTCATCACAACGTTCCAATCCTTGTCATTGCAATGCTCCATAAACCTTGTAATCACAATGGTCCATGCACTTCTCATCAAATTGCGCTCTCACCAGAGATATCACAATGTTCCATCACTAGTCATCACAATACACCCTCATCCTTGTAATCACAATGTTCCATGACACTGTCATCACAATGCTACATCCCCTTATCATCACAATGTTCCATGACCCCTGCCATCACAATGTTCCATAAGCCCTGTCATCAAAATGCTCCATGACACTTTCCATCCCAAAGCTCCAAGACCCCTGCCATCACAATGTTTTATAACCCCTGCCATCAAAATGTTCCATTACACTTTTTATCAAATTGCTGCATGACCCGGTCATCAAAATGCTCCCTACCCTTCTCATCAAAATGCACCATGCACTTGTCATTAAAATGCTCCATTACTTTTGTCATCACAATGTTCCAAGACCCTTTGCATCACAATTCTCCATGTCATTGTCATCACAATGCTCCATGAACCCTCTCATCACATTGCTCCATGCCCTTGTCATCACAAAGCTCCATGGCACTTGTCATCACAATGCTCGATGCCCTTCTCATCACAATGCTCCATGCCCTTGTCATTACAATCCTCCATGACCCATGTATCACAGTGTACCGTGCCCTTGTCATCACAATGCGCCATGCCCACTCTCATCACAATAATCCATGAAATATTTCAGACCAATGCTCAATGCACTTCTCATCACAATGCTCCATTACCTCTGTCATAACAAGCTCCATGACCCCTGCCATCACAATGTTCCACGGCCTTGTCATCACAAGGCTCCAGGACCCTTGTCAGCACAATGCTCCAAGACCCATGTAATCACAATGCTCCATGCCCTTGTCATCACAAAGCTCCATGATGCATGTCATCAGAATGTTCCATGGCCTTCGCCTCACAATGCTCCATGCCCTTGTCATCACAATGCTTCAAGACCCCCGTAATCACAATGCTCCATGCCCCTTTTCATAAGAATGCTCCATTAGACTTGTCATCACAAGTCTCCATGGTCATCTCCTCACAATGCTCCAAGACCTTGTCATCACCATGCTCCATTCCCTTGTCATGACAATGCTCCATGACCCCTGTCATCACAATACTCCATGAACATTTTCAGCCCAATTCTCTATGACCTTCTCATCACAATGCTCCATGACCAATATCATCACAATGCTCCATGACCACTGTCATCACAACACTCCATGACACCTGACAACACAATGATCCGGGACTCTTGTCATCACTCTGCTCCAAGACCCCTGTAATCACAATGCTCCATGACCCCTGTCATCACAATACTCCATGAACATTTTCAGCCCTATGCTCCATGACCCTTGTCATCACAATGATCCATGCCCATGTTATCCCAATGTTCCATGACCCATGTATTCACAATGCTCCATGACGCTTGTCATCACAGTGCTCCATGACACCTGTCATCACAATGCTCCATGTCTTTGTCAGCAAAATGCTACATGACCTTGTCATTACAATGTTCTATGCACTAGTCATCACAATACTCCATTTCCATTGTCATCACAATCCTCCATTAACTTTGGGATCACATTGCTTCATGCCCTTGTCATCACAAAGCTCCATGCTCCTTGAAATCAAAATGATCCATGACCTCTGTCATCACAATGCTCCAAACACTTGTGATCACAATGTTCCATAACACTTGTCCTCACAACGCTCCATGATGCCTGTCATCACAATAATCCATGCACTTTTCATCACAATGCTCCATGACCTTTGTCATCACAATTCTCAATACACTTGTCATCACAATGCTCCCTGACACTTGTCGTCAGAATGCTCCTTGAACCCTGTCACGAAAAGGCTCCATGCCTTTTTCATCACAAAGCCCCATGCCCTTTTCATCCCAATGCTCCATGCCATTGTCATCAAAATACTCCACAAGCTTGTCATCAGAAAGCTCCATGACCCTTGTCATCACAATGCTCCATGCACTTGTCAGCACAATGCTCCCTGACCCTTGTCATCACAATGCTCCAAGCCATTGTCATTCACAATGCTCCATTACCTTTGTCATCAGAATCCTCCCTGACACTTGGCATCAGAATGCTCCATGCCATTGTCATCACAATGGGCCATTACATATGTCATCACAATGCTCCCTGACACCTATTTTCACAATACTGCATGACCTGGTCATCACAATGCTCCATGCCCTTGTCATCATAATGCGCCATTCCAAATGTCATGACAATAATCCATGAAACTTATTAGACCAATGCTCCGTGCGCTTGTCATCACAATGTTCTATGCCCTTGTTATCACAATGATCCCAGAACCCTGTAATCAGAATGCTCCATGCCCCTTTACATCAGTATGCTCCATGAGACTTGTCATCACAAGGCTCCATGGTTTTCTCATCACAATGCTCCAGGACCTTGTCATCACAATGCTTCACGACATTGTCATGAAAATTCCCAATGGCCCTTGTCATCATAATGCTCCAAGCCCTAGTCATCACAATGCTCCATTATATTTGTCATCACAATCCTTCATTATATTTGGCATCACAATGCTCTATGCCATTGTCATCGCAATGGACCATTACATATGTCATCACAATGCTCCCTGACACCTGTCTTCACAATATTCCATGCCCTTGTCATCACAAAGATCAATGCCTTGTAATCACAATGCTCCATGCCTTTGTTTTCACAATGTTCCAAGAACCCTGTAATCAGAATGCTCCATGCCCCTTTTCATCAGTATGCTCCATGAGATTTGTCATCACAAGGCTCCATGGTTTTCTCATCACAATGCTCCAGGACCTTGTCATCACAATTCTTCAAGACATTGTCCTGAAAATTCTCAATGGCCCTTGTCATCATAATGCTCCAAGCCCTAGTCATCACAATGCTCCATTATATTTGTCATCACAATCCTCCATTACATTTGGCATCACAATGCTCCATGCCATATTTATCGCAATGGACTATGAAATATGTCATCACAATGCTCCCTGACACCTGTCTTAAAAATACTCCATGCCCTTGACATCACAATGCTCCATGCCCTTGTCATCACAATGCACCATGTCCACTATCATCACAATAATCTATGAAACTTGTCAGACCAATTCTCCATGCCCCTGTCATCACAATGCTCCATGCCCTTGTCATCACAATGCTCCATGACACCTTTCATCACAATGCTCCTTGACTCCAATGCTTCATGACACCTTTCATCACAATGCTCCGTGACTCCAATCATCACAATGCTTCATGACCTTTGTCATCACAATTGTCCATGCCCTCGTCATCAACAGTCTCTGTGACCATTTTAACCACAATGCTCAATGAACTTTTCATCACAATTCTCTGTGAAACTTGTCATCACAATGCTCCATGTCTTTGTCAAAACAATGCTCCATGACCATTGTCATCACAATGTGCCACACGCATTTCATCACAACGTTCCAATCCTTGTCATTGCAATGCTCCATAAACCTTGTAATCACAATGGTCCATGCACTTCTCATCAAATTGCGCTCTCACCAGAGATATCACAATGTTCCATCACTAGTCATCACAATACACCCTCATCCTTGTAATCACAATGTTCCATGACACTGTCATCACAATGCTACATCCCCTTATCATCACAATGTTCCATGACCCCTGCCATCACAATGTTCCATAAGCCCTGTCATCAAAATGCTCCATGACACTTTCCATCCCAAAGCTCCAAGACCCCTGCCATCACAATGTTTTATAACCCCTGCCATCAAAATGTTCCATTACACTTTTTATCAAATTGCTGCATGACCCGGTCATCAAAATGCTCCCTGCCCTTCTCATCAAAATGCACCATGCACTTGTCATTAAAATGCTCCATTACTTTTGTCATCACAATGTTCCAAGACCCTTTGCATCACAATTCTCCATGTCATTGTCATCACAATGCTCCATGAACCCTCTCATCACATTGCACCTTGCCCTTGTCATCACAAAGCTCCATGACACTTGTCATCACAATGCTCCCTGCCCTTGTCATTACAGTCCTGCATGACCCATGTATCACAGTGTTCCGTGCCCTTGTCATCACAATGCTCCATGCCCACTCTCATCACAATTATCCATGAAACATTTCAGACATAAGTTCCATACCCTTCTCATCACAATGCTCCTTTACCCCTGTCATAACAATGCACCATGACCCCTACCATCACAATGTTCCACGGCCTAGTCATCACAAGGTTCCATGATACTTCTCATCACAATGCTCAAGACCCCGGAAATCACAATGCTCCATGCCCTTGTCATCACAAAGCTCCATGACGCATGTCATCAGAATGTTCCATGGGCTTCTCATCAAAATGCTCCATGCCCTTGTCATCACAATGCTTCAAGACCCTTGTAATCACAATGCTCCATGCCCCTTTTCATCTCAATGCTCCATGAACCCTGTCATCACAATGCACCATGCCCATCATCATAATGCTTCAGGCTATTGTCAGCACAATGAAATCAAAATTATCCATGACCTCTATCATCACAATGCTCCATGACCCCTGTCATCACAATACTCCATGAACGTTTTCAGCCCCATGCTCCATGACACTTGTTATCACAATGATCCATGCCCTTGTCATCACAATGCTCCATGACCCCTGTATTCACAATGCTCCGTGACGCTTGTCATCACAGTGCTCCATGTCACCTGTCATCACAATGTTCCATGCTTTTGTCAGCAAAATACTACATGACCTTGTCATTACAATGCTCTATGCGCTTGTCATCACAGTACTCCATTACCATTGTCATCAAAATCCTCCATGAACATTGGGATCTCTTTGCTTCATTCCCTTTGTCATCACAATCCTCCATGCTCCTTGAAATCAAAATGATTCATGACCTCTGTCATCACAGTGCTCCAAAACCTTGTGATCACAATGTTCCATAACACTTGTCATCACAACGCTCCATGATGCCTTTTTCATCACTATTCTTTATGCCGTTTTCATCACAATGCTCCATGCCATTGTCATCAAAATACTCCACAAGCTTTTCATCAGAATGCTCCATGACGCTTGTCATCACAATTCTCCATGCACTTGTCAGCACAATGCTCCCTGACTCTTGTCATCACAATGCTCCATGTGCTTGTCAGGACAATGCTCCATGACACATGTCATCACAATGCACCATACGCTTGTCATCACAGTGCTCCACAATCTCGTCATCATAATTCTCCATAAAATTTCTCATCACAGTGCTCCATGCACTTCTCATCAAAATGATCTCTCACCCCTGATATTACAAAGTTACATCACTATTCGTCACTATACACCCTCACCCCTGTCATCACAATGTTCCATGACTCCTGTCATCACAATGCTACTTGCACTTATCATCACAATGTTCGATGACCTCTGACATCACATTATTCCAATACCCCTGTCATCAAAATGCTCCATGACCCTTTTCATCAAAATGCTCTATGACTCCTGACATCACAATGTTCCATAACACATGTCATCAAAATGTTCCATGACACTTTTCATCAAATTGCTCAATGACCCTGTCATCACACTGCTCCCGGCCCTTCTCATCACAATGCACAACGCCCTTGTCATCAAAATGCTCCATGATCTTTGTCATCACAAAGATCCATTAACCTTGGCATCACAATGCTCCATGTCATTGTCATCACAGTGCTCCATGAACGCTCTCATCACATTGCTCCATGCCCTTGTCATCACAAAGCTCCATAACACATGTCATCAGAATGCTCCATCGCTTCTCATCATAATGCTCTATGCCCTTGCCATCACAATGCTCCATTACCCCTGTCATAACAATGCTCCATGACCCCTGCCATCACGATGTTCCATGGCCTTGTTATCACAAGGCTCCATGACCCATCTCATCACAATGCTCCAAGACCCCTGTAATCACAATGCTCCATGCCCCTTTTCATCTCAATGATCCATGAACCCTGTCATCACAATGCACCATGCCCATCATCATAATGCTTCATGCTATTGTCATCACTATGAAATCAAAATGCTCCATGAACTCTGTCATAAGAATGCTCCAACCCTTGTGATCACAATATTCCATAACACTTGTCATCACAATGCCCCATGATACTCGTCATCACAATTATCCGTGGTCTTCTCATCACAATGCTCCATGAACTTTGTCATCACAATGCTCAATACCCTCGTCATCAAAATGCTCCCTGACACTTGTTATCTGTATGCTCCTTGAATCCTGTCATGAGAAGGCTCCATGGATTTTTCATCACAATGATCCATGCCCTTTTCATCACAGTGCTCCAAGACCCCTGTAATCACAGTGTTCCATGCCCTTTTCATCACAAAGCTAAATGACGCATGTCATTAGAATGCTCCTTGGCCTTCTCCTCACAAATCTCCATTCCCTTGTCAGCACAGTCTTCCAAGACCCCTATAATCTCAGTGGTACATGCCCCTTTTCATCAGTATGCTCCATGAGATTTGTCATCACAAGGCTCCATGGTTTTCTTATCACAATGCTCAAGAACATTGTCATCACAATGCTTCACGACCTTGTCATGAAAATTCTCAATGGCCCTTGTCATCATAATGCTCCAGTCCCTAGTCATCACAATGCTCCATTATATTTGTCATCAAAATCCTCCATTACATTTGGCATCACAATGCTCCATGCCATTGTCATCGAAATGGACCGTGACATATGTCATCAAAATGCTCCCTGACAACTTTCTTCAAAATACTCCATGTACTATTTATCACAATGCTCTATGCCCCTGTCATCACAATGCTCCATGCCCTTGTCATCACAATGCTCCATGACCCCTGTCATCACAATGCTCCGTGACTCCAGTCATCACAATGCTTCATAGTATTTGTCATCACAATGGTCCATGCCCGCGTCCTCACAAGGCTCTGTGTCCTTTTTAACCACAATGCTCCATGAACTTTTCATCACAATTCTCCGTGACCCTTATCATCACAATGCTCCATGCCTTTGTCAGAAAAATGCTCCATGACCCTTGTCATTACATTGTGCCACCTGCTTTTCATCCCATCGGTCCTCAAATTTGTCATCGCAATGCTCCATAAACCTTGTAATCACAATGCTCCTTGGCTTTCTCATCACAATGCTCCATTACCCCTGTCATAACAATGCTCCATGACCCCTGCCATCACAATGTTCCATGGCCGTGTCATCACAAGGCTCCATGACACTTGACATCACAATGTTCCAAGACCCCTGTAATCACAATGCTCAATGCCCCTTTTCATCAGTATGCTTCATGAGATTTGTCATCACGAGCCTCCATGGTTTCTCATCACAGTGCTCTAGGACCTTATAATCACAATGTTTCACGACTTGTCATGAAAATACTACATGGCCCGTGTCATCATAATGCTCCAATCCCTAGTCATCACAATGCTCCTTTAAATTTGTCATCACAATCCTCCATTACATTTGGCATCACAATGCTCCCTGCCATTGTCATCGCAATGGAACATGACATATGTCATCACAATGCTCCCTGACACCTGTCTTCACAATACTCCATGACCTTCTCATCACCATGATCCATGCCCTTGTCATCACAATGCACCATGTCCACTCTCATCACAATAATCTATGAAGCTTGTCAGACAAATGTACCATGCCCCTGACAACACAATGCTCCATGGCCTTGTCATCACAATACTCCATTACCATTGTCATCACAATCCTCCATGAACCTTGGGATCACATTGCTTCATGCCTTTGTCATCACAATGTGCAAAGACCACTGTAATCACAATGGTCCATGCCCCTTTTCATCAGTATGCTCGATGAGATTTGTCATCACAAGGCTCCATGGTTTCTCATCACAATGCTCCAGGACCTTGTCATCACGTTGCTTCACGACTTGTCATGAAAATTCTCAATGGCCCGTTTCATCATAATGCTCCAAGCCCTAGTCATCACAATGCTCCTTTAAATTTGTCATCACAATCCTCCATTACATTTGGCATCACAATGCTCTATGCCATTGTCATCGCAATGGACCATGACATATGTCATCACAATGCTCCCTGACACCTGTCTTCACAATACTCCATGACCTTCTCATCACCATGATCCATGCCCTTGTCATCACAATGCACCATGTCCACTCTCATGACAATAATCTATGAAACTTGTCAGACCAATGTTCCATGCCCCTGACATCACAATGCTCCATGCCCTTGTCTGCACAATGCTCCATTACCCCTGTCATCACAATGCTCCTTAACTCCAGTCATCACAATGCTTCATTATATTTGTCATCACCATGGTCCATGCCTGCGTCATCAGAAGGCTCTGTGACCTTTGTAACCACAATGCTCCATGAACTTTCCATCACAATGCTCCGTGACTCCTGTCATCACACTGCTCCCGGCCCTTCTCATCACAATGCACAACGCCCTTGTCATCAAAATGCTCCATGATCTTTGTCATCACAAAGATCCATTAACCTTGGCATCACAATGCTCCATGTCATTGTCATCACAGTGCTCCATGAACGCTCTCATCACATTGCTCCATGCCCTTGTCATCACAAAGCTCCATAACACATGTCATCAGAATGCTCCATCGCTTCTCATCATAATGCTCTATGCCCTTGCCATCACAATGCTCCATTACCCCTGTCATAACAATGCTCCATGACCCCTGCCATCACGATGTTCCATGGCCTTGTTATCACAAGGCTCCATGACCCATCTCATCACAATGCTCCAAGACCCCTGTAATCACAATGCTCCATGCCCCTTTTCATCTCAATGATCCATGAACCCTGTCATCACAATGCACCATGCCCATCATCATAATGCTTCATGCTATTGTCATCACTATGAAATCAAAATGCTCCATGAGCTCTGTCATAAGAATGCTCCAAACCCTTGTGATCACAATATTCCATAAAACTTGTCATCACAATGCCCCATGATACTCGTCATCACAATTATCCGTGGTCTTCTCATCACAATGCTCCATGAACTTTGTCATCACAATGCTCAATACCCTCGTCATCAAAATGCTCACTGACACTTGTTATCTGTATGCTCCTTGAATCCTGTCATGAGAAGGCTCCATGTATTTTTCATCACAATGATCCATGCCCTTTTCATCACAGTGCTCCAAGACCCCTGTAATCACAATGTTCCATGCCCTTTTCATCACAAAGCTAAATGACGCATGTCATTAGAATGCTCCTTGGCCTTCTCCTCACAAATCTCCATTCCCTTGTCAGCACAGTCTTCCAAGACCCCTATAATCTCAGTGGTACATGCCCCTTTTCATCAGTATGCTCCATGAGATTTGTCATCACAAGGCTCCATGGTTTTCTTATCACAATGCTCAAGAACATTGTCATCACAATGCTTCACGACCTTGTCATGAAAATTCTCAATGGCCCTTGTCATCATAATGCTCCAGTCCCTAGTCATCACAATGCTCCATTATATTTGTCATCAAAATCCTCCATTACATTTGGCATCACAATGCTCCATGCCATTGTCATTGAAATGGACCGTGACATATGTCATCAAAATGCTCCCTGACAACTTTCTTCAAAATACTCCATGTACTATTTATCACAATGCTCTATGCCCCTGTCATCACAATGCTCCATGCCCTTGTCATCACAATGCTCCATGACCCCTGTCATCACAATGCTCCGTGACTCCAGTCATCACAATGCTTCATAGTATTTGTCATCACAATGGTCCATGCCCGCGTCCTCACAAGGCTCTGTGTCCTTTTTAACCACAATGCTCCATGAACTTTTCATCACAATTCTCCGTGACCCTTATCATCACAATGCTCCATGCCTTTGTCAGAAAAATGCTCCATGACCCTTGTCATTACATTGTGCCACCTGCTTTTCAACCCATCGGTCCTCAAATTTGTCATCGCAATGCTCCATAAACCTTGTAATCACAATGCTCCTTGAATTTCTCATCACAATGCTCCATTACCCCTGTCATAACAATGCTCCATGACCCCTGCCATCACAATGTTCCACGGCCGTGTCATCACAAGGCTCCATGACACTTGACATCACAATGTTCCAAGACCCCTGTAATCACAATGCTCAATGCCCCTTTTCATCAGTATGCTTCATGAGATTTGTCATAACAAGCCTCCATGGTTTCTCATCACAGTGCTCTAGGACCTTATAATCACAATGTTTCACGACTTGTCATGAAAATACTCAATGGCCCGTGTCATCATAATGCTCCAATCCCTAGTCATCACAATGCTCCTTTAAATTTGTCATCACAATCCTCCATTACAATTGGCATCACAATGCTCCCTGCCATTGTCATCGCAATGGAACATGACATATGTCATCACAATGCTCCCTGACACCTGTCTTAAAAATACTCCATGCCCTTGACATCACAATGCTCCATGCCCTTGTCATCACAATGCACCATGTCCACTATCATCACAATAATCTATGAAACTTGTCAGACCAATTCTCCATGCCCCTGTCATCACAATGCTCCATGCCCTTGTCATCACAATGCTCCATGACAACTTTCATCACAATGCTCCGTGACTCCAATGCTCCATGACACCTTTCATCACAATGCTCCGTGACTCCAATCATCACAATGCTTCATGACCTTTGTCATCACAATTGTCCATGCCCTCGTCATCAACAGTCTCTGTGACCATTTTAACCACAATGCTCAATGAACTTTTCATCACAATTCTCTGTGAAACTTGTCATCACAATGCTCCATGTCTTTGTCAAAACAATGCTCCATGACCATTGTCATCACAATGTGCCACGCGCATTTCATCACAACGTTCCAAACCTTGTCATTGCAATGCTCCATAAACCTTGTAATCACAATGGTCCATGCACTTCTCATCAAAATGCTCTCTCACCAGAGATATCACAATGTTCCATCACTAGTCATCACAATACACCCTCATCCTTGTAATCACAATGTTCCATGACACTCTCATCACAATGCTACATCCCCTTATCATCACAATGTTCCATGACCCCTGCCATCACAATGTTCCATAAGCCCTGTCATCAAAATGCTCCATGACACTTTCCATCCCAAAGCTCCAAGACCCCTGCCATCACAATGTTTTATAACCCCTGCCATCAAAATGTTCCATTACACTTTTTATCAAATTGCTGCATGACCCGGTCATCAAAATGCTCCCTACCCTTCTCATCAAAATGCACCATGCACTTGTCATTAAAATGCTCCATTACTTTTGTCATCACAATGTTCCAAGACCCTTTGCATCACAATTCTCCATGTCATTGTCATCACAATGCTCCATGAACCCTCTCATCACATTGCACCTTGCCCTTGTCATCACAAAGCTCCATGACACTTGTCATCACAATGCTCCCTACCCTTGTCATTACAGTCCTGCATGACCCATGTATCACAGTGTTCCGTGCCCTTGTCATCACAATGCTCCATGCCCACTCTCATCACAATAATCCATGAAACATTTCAAACATAAGTTCCATACCCTTCTCATCACAATGCTCCTTTACCCCTGTCATAACAATGCACCATGACCCCTACCATCACTATGTTCAACGGCCTAGTCATCACAAGGTTCCATGATACTTCTCATCACAATGCTCAAGACCCCGGAAATCACAATGCTCCATGCCCTTGTCATCACAAAGCTCCATGACGCATGTCATCAGAATGTTCCATGGGCTTCTCATCAAAATGTTCCATGCCCTTGTCATCACAATGCTTCAAGACCCTTGTAATCACAATGCTCCATGCCCCTTTTCATCTCAATGCTCCATGAACCCTGTCATCACAATGCACCATGCCCATCATCATAATGCTTCAGGCTATTGTCAGCACAATGAAATCAAAATTATCCATGACCTCTATCATCACAATGCTCCATGACCCCTGTCATCACAATACTCCATGAACGTTTTCAGCCCCATGCTCCATGACACCTGTTATCACAATGATCCATGCCCTTGTCATCACAATGCTCCATGACCCCTGTATTCACAATGCTCCGTGACGCTTGTCATCACAGTGCTCCATGTCACCTGTCATCACAATGCTCCATGCTTTTGTCAGCAAAATACTACATGACCTTGTCATTACAATGCTCTATGCGCTTGTCATCACAGTACTCCATTACCATTGTCATCAAAATCCTCCATGAACATTGGGATCTCTTTGCTTCATTCCCTTTGTCATCACAATCCTCCATGCTCCTTGAAATCAAAATGATTCATGACCTCTGTCATCACAGTGCTCCAAAACCTTGTGATCACAATGTTCCATAACACTTGTCATCACAACGCTCCATGATGTCTTTTTCATCACTATTCTTTATGCCGTTTTCATCACAATGCTCCATGCCATTGTCATCAAAATACTCCACAAGCTTTTCATCAGAATGCTCTATGACGCTTGTCATCACAATTCTCCATGCACTTGTCAGCACAATGCTCCCTGACTCTTGTCATCACAATGCTCCATGTGCTTGTCAGGACAATGCTCCATGACACATGTCATCACAATGCACCATACGCTTGTCATCACAGTGCTCCACAATCTCGTCATCATAATTCTCCATAAAACTTCTCATCACAGTGCTCCATGCACTTCTCATCGAAATGATCTCTCACCCCTGATATTACAAAGTTACATCACTATTCGTCACTATACACCCTCACCCCTGTCATCACAATGTTCCATGACTCCTGTCATCACAATGCTACTTGCACTTATCATCACAATGTTCGATGACCTCTGACATCACATTATTCCAATACCCCTGTCATCAAAATGCTCCATGACCCTTTTCATCAAAATGCTCTATGACTCCTGACATCACAATGTTCCATAACACATGTCATCAAAATGTTCCATGACACTTTTCATCAAATTGCTCAATGACCCTGTCATCACACTGCTCCCGGCCCTTCTCATCACAATGCACAACGCCCTTGTCATCAAAATGCTCCATGATCTTTGTCATCACAAAGATCCATTAACCTTGGCATCACAATGCTCCATGTCATTGTCATCACAGTGCTCCATGAACGCTCTCATCACATTGCTCCATGCCCTTGTCATCACAAAGCTCCATAACACATGTCATCAGAATGCTCCATCGCTTCTCATCATAATGCTCTATGCCCTTGCCATCACAATGCTCCATTACCCCTGTCATAACAATGCTCCATGACCCCTGCCATCACGATGTTCCATGGCCTTGTTATCACAAGGCTCCATGACCCATCTCATCACAATGCTCCAAGACCCCTGTAATCACAATGCTCCATGCCCCTTTTCATCTCAATGATCCATGAACCCTGTCATCACAATGCACCATGCCCATCATCATAATGCTTCATGCTATTGTCATCACTATGAAATCAAAATGCTCCATGAACTCTGTCATAAGAATGCTCCAAACCCTTGTGATCACAATATTCCATAACACTTGTCATCACAATGCCCCATGATACTCGTCATCACAATTATCCGTGGTCTTCTCATCACAATGCTCCATGAACTTTGTCATCACAATGCTCAATACCCTCGTCATCAAAATGCTCACTGACACTTGTTATCTGTATGCTCCTTGAATCCTGTCATGAGAAGGCTCCATGTATTTTTCATCACAATGATCCATGCCCTTTTCATCACAGTGCTCCAAGACCCCTGTAATCACAATGTTCCATGCCCTTTTCATCACAAAGCTAAATGACGCATGTCATTAGAATGCTCCTTGGCCTTCTCCTCACAAATCTCCATTCCCTTGTCAGCACAGTCTTCCAAGTCCCCTATAATCTCAGTGGTACATGCCCCTTTTCATCAGTATGCTCCATGAGATTTGTCATCACAAGGCTCCATGGTTTTCTTATCACAATGCTCAAGAACATTGTCATCACAATGCTTCACGACCTTGTCATGAAAATTCTCAATGGCCCTTGTCATCATAATGCTCCAGTCCCTAGTCATCACAATGCTCCATTATATTTGTCATCAAAATCCTCCATTACATTTGGCATCACAATGCTCCATGCCATTGTCATCGAAATGGACCGTGACATATGTCATCAAAATGCTCCCTGACACCTTTCTTCAAAATACTCCATGTACTATTTATCACAATGCTCTATGCCCCTGTCATCACAATGCTCCATGCCCTTGTCATCACAATGCTCCATGACCCCTGTCATCACAATGCTCCGTGACTCCAGTCATCACAATGCTTCATAGTATTTGTCATCACAATGGTCCATGCCCGCGTCCTCACAAGGCTCTGTGTCCTTTTTAACCACAATGCTCCATGAACTTTTCATCACAATTCTCCGTGACCCTTATCATCACAATGCTCCATGCCTTTGTCAGAAAAATGCTCCATGACCCTTGTCATTACATTGTGCCACCTGCTTTTCATCCCATCGGTCCTCAAATTTGTCATCGCAATGCTCCATAAACCTTGTAATCACAATGCTCCTTGGCTTTCTCATCACAATGCTCCATTACCCCTGTCATAACAATGCTCCATGACCCCTGCCATCACAATGTTCCACGGCCGTGTCATCACAAGGCTCCATGACACTTGACATCACAATGTTCCAAGACCCCTGTAATCACAATACTCAATGCCCCTTTTCATCAGTATGCTTCATGAGATTTGTCATCACAAGCCTCCATGGTTTCTCATCACAGTGCTCTAGGACCTTATAATCACAATGTTTCACGACTTGTCATGAAAATACTCAATGGCCCGTGTCATCATAATGCTCCAATCCCTAGTCATCACAATGCTCCTTTAAATTTGTCATCACAATCCTCCATTACATTTGGCATCACAATGCTCCCTGCCATTGTCATCGCAATGGAACATGACATATGTCATCACAATGCTCCCTGACACCTGTCTTCACAATACTCCATGACCTTCTCATCACCATGATCCATGCCCTTGTCATCACAATGCACCATGTCCACTCTCATCACAATAATCTATGAAGCTTGTCAGACAAATGCACCATGCCCCTGACAACACAATGCTCCATGGCCTTGTCATCACAATACTCCATTACCATTGTCATCACAATCCTCCATGAACCTTGGGATCACATTGCTTCATGCCTTTGTCATCACAATGTGCAAAGACCACTGTAATCACAATGGTCCATGCCCCTTTTCATCAGTATGCTCGATGAGATTTGTCATCACAAGGCTCCATGGTTTCTCATCACAATGCTCCAGGACCTTGTCATCACGTTGCTTCACGACTTGTCATGAAAATTCTCAATGGCCCATTTCATCATAATGCTCCAAGCCCTAGTCATCACAATGCTCCTTTAAATTTGTCATCACAATCCTCCATTACATTTGGCATCACAATGCTCTATGCCATTGTCATCGCAATGGACCATGACATATGTCATCACAATGCTCCCTGACACCTGTCTTCACAATACTCCATGACCTTCTCATCACCATGATCCATGCCCTTGTCATCACAATGCACCATGTCCACTCTCATGACAATAATCTATGAAACTTGTCAGACCAATGTTCCATGCCCCTGACATCACAATGCTCCATGCCCTTGTCTGCACAATGCTCCATTACCCCTGTCATCACAATGCTCCTTAACTCCAGTCATCACAATGCTTCATTATATTTGTCATCACCATGGTCCATGCCTGCGTCATCAGAAGGCTCTGTGACCTTTGTAACCACAATGCTCCATGAACTTTCCATCACAATGCTCCGTGACTCCTGTCATCACAGTGCTCCATGCCTTTGTCAGAAAAATGCTCCATGACACTTGTCATCTCAATGTGCCACGCGCTTTTCATAACAACGGTCCAAAAATTTGTCATGGCAATGTTCCATAAACTTTGTAATCACAATGCTCCATGTCCTTCTCATCACAATGCTGCATTACCCCTGTCATAACAATGCTCCATGACCACTGCCATCACAATGTTCCACGGCCTTGTCATCACAATGCTCCATGACACTTGTCATCACAATGCTCGAAGACCCCTGTAATCACAATGCTCCATGGCCTTGTCATCACAAACCTCCATGACACATATCATCAGAATGTTCCATGGCCTTCTCATCAAAATGCTCCATGCCCTTGTTTTCAAATTGCTTAATGACCGCTGTAATCACAATGCTACATGCCCCTTTTCATCTCAATGCTCCTTGAACCCTGTCATCACAATGCATCATGCCCATAATCATAATGCTTAAGGCAATTGTCATCAAAATGAAATCAAAATGCTACATAACCTCTGTCATCACAATGCTCCACATCGTTGTGATCACAATATTCCATAACACTTATCATCACAACACCCCATGACGCTCATAATCACAATTATCCATGGTCTTCTCATCACTATGCTCCATAACCTTTGTCATCACAATGCTCAATACACTTGTCATCACAATGCTCCCTGACGCTTGTTGTCAGTATGCTCCTTGAACACTGTCATGACAAGGGTCCATGCGTTTTTCATCACAATGATCCATGCCCTTTACATCAAAATGCTCCAAGACACCTATAATCACATTGTTCCATAAAATTCTCATCACAGTGCTCCATGACACATTCATCAGAATGCTCCATGTCCTGCTATTCA
Organism: Mesoplodon densirostris; assembly: GCF_025265405.1. NCBI lineage: Eukaryota > Metazoa > Chordata > Mammalia > Artiodactyla > Ziphiidae > Mesoplodon > Mesoplodon densirostris. The sequence continues at coordinate 4,401,633 of NW_026778195.1, read as the reverse complement.
AAATGCTCCATGCCCTTGTCATAACAATGCTCAAAGACACCTGTCATCACAATGCTCCATGCCCATTTTCATCAGAATACTCCATGAGACTTGTCATCACAAGTCTCCATGGTCTTCTCATCACAATGCTCCAGGACTTTGTCATCACCATGCTCCATTACCTTGTCATCACAATGTTCCATGACCCCTGTCATCACAGTACTCCATGATCATTTTCAGCCTAATGCACCATGACCTTCTCATCACAATGCTCCATGATCAATATCATCACAATGCTCCAGGACCACTGTCATCACAACACTCCATTACCCCTGACAACACAGTATTCGGGGACTCTTGTCATCACAATGCTCCATGACACCTGTCATCACAATACTCCATGAACATTTTCAGCCCAATGTTCCATGACACTTGTCATCACAATGATCCATGCCCTTGTCATCCCAATGCTCCATGACCCCTGTATTCACAATGCTGTGTGACGCATGTCATCACAGTGGTCCATGACACCTGTCATCACAATGCTCCATGCCTTTGTCAGCAAAATGCTACATGACATTGTCATTACAATGTTCTATGTGCTTGTCATCACAATACTCCATTACCATTGTCTTCAAAATCCTCCATGAACCTTGGGATAACATTGTTTCATGCCCTTGTCATCACAGTGCTCCATGATCCTTGAAATCAAAATGATTCATGACCGGTTTCATCACAATGCTCCAAACACTTGTGATCACAATGTTCCATAACACTTGTCATCACAACGCTCCATGATGCCTGTCATCAAAATACTCCATGCCCTTTTCATCACAATGCTCCATGACCTTTGTCATAACAATTCACAATACACTTGTCATCACAATGCTCCCTGACACTTGTCATCAGAATGCTCCATGAACCCTGTCACAAAAAGGCTCCATGCCTTTTTCATCACAATGCCACATGCAGTTTTCATCACAATGCTCCATGCCATTGTCATCCAAATACTCCACAAGCTTGTCATCAGAATGCTCCATGACCCTTGTCATCACAATTCTCCATGCACTTACCAGCACTATGCTCCCTGACCCTTTTCATCACAATGCTCCAAGCCATTGTCATCACAATGTTCCATTACATTTGTCATCAGAATCCTCCATGACACTTGCATCACAATGCTCCATGCCATTGTAATCACAATGGGTCATTACATATGTCCTCACAATGCTCCCTGACACCTGTCTTCCAATACTGTATGACCTGGTCTTCACAATGCTCCATCCCCTTGTCATCACAATGCGCCATTCCAACTGTCATTGCAATAATCCATGAAACATATTAGACCAATGATCCATGCCCTTGTCATCACAATGCTCCATGCCCTTGTTATCACAATGCTCCATGACCCCTGTCATCACAATGCTCCGTGACTCCAGTCATCACAGTGCTTCATGACCTTTGTCATCACAGTGGTCCATGCCCTCGTCATCAACAGTCTCTGTGACCTTTTTAACCATAATGCTCCATGAACTTTTCATCACAATGCTCTTTGACCCTTGTCATCACAATACTGTATGCCTTTCTCAGCACAATGCTCCAAGACCGTTGTTATTACAATGCTCCATGTGCTTGTCAGCACAATGCTCCATGACACATATCATCACAATTTGCCATGCCCTTGTCATCAAGTGCTCCACAATCTTGTCATCACAATGCTCCATAAACCTTGTCATCACAATGCTCCATGCACTTCTCAACAAAATGCTCTCTCCAACTGATATCACAATGTTTCATCACTATTCATCACAATACTCCCTCAGCCCTGTCATCACAATGTTCTATGACTCCTGTCATCACAATGCTACATGCACTTATCATCACAATGTTCGATGACCCTTGACATCACATTGTTCCATAACCCCTGTCATCAAAATGCTCCATGACCCTATTCATCAAAACGTTCCATGTCCACTGACATCACAATGCTCCATGACCCCTGTCATCACAATGCTCCATGCCCTTTTCATCACAATGCTCCATGCCATTGTCATCACAATAATCCATAAGCTTGTCATCAGAATGCTCCGTGACACTTGTCATCACAATGCTCTATATGCACTGTCATCACAATGCTCCATACCCCTTGTCATTACAGTGCTCCATGACGCTCGTCATTCACAATTATCCATGGTCTTCTCATCACAATGCTCCACGCCCTTGTCATCTACATGCTCCATGACACTTGTCATCTCAATGCTCCATGGCCACTCTCATCACAATGCTCCATACCCCTTGTCATTATAGCGCTCCATGACGCTCGTCATCACAATTATCCATGGTCTTCTCATCACAATGCTCCACGGTCTTGCCATCACAATGCTCCATGCCCTGGTCATCACAATGCTCCATGTTCCCTATCATCACAATTCTCCACGTTCTTGGCATCACTATGTTCCATGACACTTCCCATCACAGTGTTAAATGCTTTGTCATCACAATACTCCTCAAGCTTGTCATCAGAATACTCCATGACCCTTGTCATCACAATGATCCATGACCCCTGTCATCACAATGCTCTATGAGACATATCATCACAATGCGCCATGCCCCTTGTCATTACAGTGCTCCATGATGTTCGTCCCCAGAATTATCCATGGTCTTCTCATCACAGTGCTCCAAGTTCTTGCCATCACAATGCTCCATGCCCTGGTCATCTCAATGCTCCATGTCCCTTGTCATCACAATTTTCCAGGTCCTTTTCATCACAATGCTCCATGACATTTCTCATCACAATGTTACATGCTATTGTCATCACAATTCTCCATGCACTTGTCATTGTAATGCCCCATGACCAGTGTCATAGCAATCTCCATGCCTTTGTCATCACAAAGCTTCACTACTTTTTCATCAAAATTCTCAATGGCCGTTGTCATCACAATGCTCCATGCCCTTGTCATCACAATGCTCCATGACCCTTGTCATCACAATGCTCCAAGCCCTTATCATCACAATGCACCATTACCTTTGTCATCACAATCCTCCATAACACTTGGCATCACAATGCTCCATGCAATTGTCATCACAATGGAACATGAAATATGCTATCACAATGCTCCCTGACACCTGTCTTCACAATACTCCATGACCTTGTCATCACAATGCTCCATGCCCTTGTCATCACAAAGTGCTATGCCCACTGTAAACACAATTATCCATGAAACTTGTCAGACCAATGCTCCATGCCCCTGTCATCACAATGCTACATGACACCATTCATCAAAATGCTCCGTGTGTCCCATCATCACAAGGCTTCATGACCTGTGTCATCACAATGGTCAATGCCCTCATCATCACAAGGCTCTGTGAAATTTGTCACCACAATGCTCCATGAACTTTTCATCACAATGCTCCATGTCATTGTCATCACAATTCTCCATGAACGCTCTCATCACATTGCTCCATGACCTTGTCATCACAAAGCTCCATGATGCATGTCATCAGAATGCTCCATGGCCTTCTCATCACAATGTTCCATGCCCTTGCCATCACAAAGCTCCATTAGCCCTATCATAACAATGCTCCATGACCCCTGCCATCACGATGTTCCATGGACTTGTCATCACAAGGTTCCATGACGATTCTCATCACAATGCTCCAAGACCCCTGTAATCACAATGCTCCATGCCCCTTTTCATTTCAATGATCCATGAACCCTGTCATCACAATGCACCATGCCCATCATCATAATGCTTCATGCTATTGTCATCACAATGAAATCAGAATTCTCCATGACCTCTGTCATCATAATGCTCCAAACCATTGTGATCACGATGTTCCATAACACTTATCATCACAACACCCCATGACACTCGTCATCACAATTATCCATGGTCTTCTCATCACAATGCTCCATGACCTTTGTCATCACAATGCTCAATACACTTGTCATCACAATGCTCCTTGACACTTGTCGTCAGTATGCTCCTTGAACCCTGTCATGACAAGGTTCCATGCCTTTTTCATCACAATGTTCCATGCCCTTTTAATCACAAAGCTCCATGATGCATGTCATCAGAACGCTCCATGGCCATCTCATCCCAATGCTCGATGCCCTTGTCATCAGAATGCTCCACGACTCCTGTAATCACAATGCTCCATGCTCCTTTTCATCAGAATATTCCATTAGACTTGTCATCACAAGTTTCCATGGTCTTCTCATCACAATGCTCCAGTAACTTGTCATCACAATCCTCCAGGATCCCTGTCATCACAATACTCCATGAACATTTTCAGCCCAATGCTCCTTGACCTTCTCATCACAATGCTCCATGACCCCTGTGATCTCAATGCTCCATGACCCCTGTCATCACAACGATCCATGAACCCTGACAACAAAATGATCCGGGACTCTTGTCATCAAAATCCTCCATGCCCTTGTCATCCCAATGCTCCATGACCCCTGTAATCACAATGCTCCATGACACTTGTCATCACAGTGCTCCATGAACCTTGTCATCACAATGCTCCATGCCTTTGTCAGCAATATGCTACATAATCTTTTCTTCAAAATGTTCCATGCGCTTGTCATCACAATCCTTCATGACCCTTGGGATCACATTGCTTCATGCCCTTGTCATCTCCCTCTTGCCGTTCTGGTTTTTACAGATTTTCAGATGTCCCTTTTGACCCGTGGGAAGTGACAATTCTTTGTAGTGTGGATTTGCATTGCACTCTTGCTAGATTGACCAAAAAGGGCGTATGCGTTTTCTCCTGAATATATTCAGGAGAAAAGGCATACGCCCTTTTTGGCCAAGTGCATCATTGTCAAAGTTGTGATTATTTTCCTGTGCTTTAAAGGCGATTCCAATTTACCTCTTGAAATATGTTTTGTGCAATTCTGCCTCATTTTCAAGTCAGCTTCGTTGCCTTCCCTAAACAGATTTTTGGAAGAGAGTAGTCCTTTATAACTCTGTAGTTTTGTGAATTGCTGTGCCCGTGAGCTCCAATTTTCAAATCCCATTTTTGGGAGCTGACCGCAAATCCACAATTTTGCTTCAGGACCTATACTTGTACCAGGGCTGGCTATACTGTTCCCTGTGGGTGGCTGAGGCTTTGGTTAATTCTTCTTCCTGACGGGAATTTAGAGTGACATGTGCCCGTCGAAATGCCTACGTCTACTCTCTGATTTGTTCTCCCTCTTCCCTTTCATCCTTTGCACAATTAGCAAACTGTGCGAACCAGGAGGTTATAGGGGCTGGCTGTCCTAAGTTGGGAGATTGATAGTAAAGCAGTTGCAATGCCAAACTGGAGCACAAGGAGTGGAAAAATTAGGAGACTTTTAGAAACCTTTCGCCATCACAGGGTGTCCATGCTCTAGGTTTCCCATACACGTTATAACTGTAGTGATATTCCCTTCTACCTGGAGATTTGGGATCCATGGAATGGTGGCATGCATTACTACTTTAAAGGGTCTGCATTTTCTCTCCCAATCTCCAGTCCTCTCAGTCCCAAGTGTCCAGCCTTATGTCTCATCCAGCTGTCTTTGCAGAGAGGGTCATTCCCGGTTTCATCAGAACCCCTGAAGGAATTGTGTAAGAATTTCGCTTTTTTTGTGTGTGTGTTTTTGAAATTCATTTTTATAAAGGGGTTGAGCTGATTTTCACTGACGTATTTATGCCGGTCTAGACACACTTGATTCCCTTACGGAGACATATCAATACATAGGTTTTAAGATTCTTACTAGTCAGATATATTCCTCTGCAGGGAATAGGGGTTTTGAGTCCCGTTCACTGAGGAAGGGGTAGGTCTCGTCTATTCTGTATTTGGTTTATGGAATGGTACCTGTGCTAATATCAAACTCTGGTTTTATGCATCACCCCACCTCTCCTTTCCCATTAAACAGGCATAAGAGTGTTTTCTAAATGTGAGACTCTGTTCTCTTTCTTAATTCAGTTCATGTGTTGTGATGTTGACATTCCCTCTGTAAGTGATATCTTATGATAAGATTCTTTTTCTGTGTGACTAATTTCACTTAGAATCATCATACCTAAATCCACTCTTTATGCTGCTACTGGCCTTATGACATTGATTTCACGTCTGAGTGATATTCCATTGTACAAAATTACCACAAGTTATTTATGCATTTCTCTTTTTCCTGGGATATTTAAGGTGTACCGAAGTTGAGGTTCTTGTATGCAGAGCAGCCCTAAATTTTGGGGTGCCTGTGTCTTGTCAATATTTAGTCTTCCCAAGTTATATGCCCATGAGTTGAAGTCCCCTTTCCTCCGGGGCTTTGTATTTAAATGTTTTAGGAAACAGCATACACTTCTTCAGAGTGGCTCTTGGATATTTATACCCCACCCATCAGCGTGACTAGGCTCCCTGTTCTCCATGACCTCTCCAGCATTTCTGGTTTGTACACATTTTTCGGATGGCCTTTCTGATCAGTGGACATTGAGACTTCTTTGTTGTGCGGATTTGCATTTACCGCTTGCTTGGTTGGCCAAAAACTCTGTATGCGTTTTTTTCCTAAAGATATTCACGAAAAAAACGCATACACCCTTTTGCCCAACTGCATCATTTGAGAAATTCTGCTGCTTTCCATATGCTTTAAATGTGAGTACAATCTACCTTTTGAAATCTGTTTCCTGCAATTCTGCCTCTCATTCAGATCCTCTTCGTTGCCTTACCTGAATATATTTTTGGACGTTGGTTATCATTTATATCTTTGCACGTCTTTGAATTGTCTGCCCCTGAGCTCCATTTTGCAACTCGTTGTTTTTGTGAGCTGGCCGCCAAACCTTTGGATTGCTTCTGGCCCTATTCTGGTTCTGAGGAGGCAGGCTGAGCCTTTGGTTAATTCTTCTTCCTAATGGGAAATTAGAGTGACATGTGCCTGTCAAAACTCCTACAGCTAATCTCTCATTGGTTCCCCCCTTCCCATTTATCCTCTGCACAAATTGCAAACTGTGTGAAACAGGAGGTTAAAGGTGCTTATTCTCCAAGTGGGGAGATTGTTAGTAATGTGACTGGAATGGCGAACCCCAGCACCAGGAGATCAAAAATGAGGTGCATTTTAGACACCTTTCCTGAGCACACGGTGTACATTCATCTCGGTTTCCCAGGCATGTTTTTGCTGTCAGAAGATTCCCTTGAACCTGCCGATTTGGGACCCATGGAATGGGTACCAGGCAGTATTAATTTAAAAGGTCTGCATTTCCTCACACAGCCTCTCTAACATCTCTTAGCCTGTATAGCTTCCAGCCTTATATATCATCCTGCTGTGGGTCTACATGTGTTCAATCCCTGTTACATTGTAGCCCTTCAACAACTGTTGTAAGAATTTTTGTCTGTCTCACTGTTTTTATAAATATTTTAAAATTTATTTTTATATTGGTTACAGCTGATTTTCAAAGCTCTGTTTTTTGCTGCTGTACATCCACTTGATTCATGTACTGAGAGACAACAATAAATTATTTTTCAGATGCTTACGAGTCATATGTATTATTGTCCACTGACTTGAGTGGGCTGAGTGCAGTTCTTTGAGGTACTGTGTAGGCCTTGTCAGTTATTCAATTCGGTACTTGGAATGGTATCTTTGCTTATTTCAACCTCCTGGATAATACCTCACCATTCCCCACCTTTCCCATTTAGCAGCCTTATTTCTATTTTCTACATATTTGACTATGTTTCTGTTTTGTAGTTTATTTCATGTGTAGCCATTTTTGATTCCACCTTTAAGTGACATCTTATGATATGTGTCTTTTTCTTTCTGACATATGTCACTTAGAATGATAGTATGTAACTCCTCCAGAGTTGTTACAACTGGCCTTATTTCATGGATTTCTGGATGAGTAATATTCCACTCTACATAAGTACCCCATCTCTTTTATCCATTTTATCCTTCCAGGGACATTTAGGTTATATCCAAGTGGAGGCCCTTTTTAACAGAGAGGTGGTAAATGTTGGCGTGCCTGTTTTCTGTCCATTTTTGTTTTTCCCAAAGTATACGCCCATGAGTGCAAGTGCCCTATGCTCTGTAGCTCATCTTTTAGATGTTTTAGCAAACACAATACACTTCTCCAGAGTAGCCGTTGGCAAATTACATTTCCACTATCAGCCTCACAGGGCTTCCTTTTCTCCTCAACCTGTCCTGCATTTCTGGTGTTTACACTTTATGTGGATAGCCCTTCTGACTGATGTGAAGTGATACATTTTGTAGTATTGATTTCCAGTGCCCACCTGTTTGGTTGGATAAAAAGTGTGTATGGCCTTTACTTGAATATATTCAGAAAAAAAAATGCATACGCCCTTTTGGGAAAACTGCATCATTGGCGATGTTCAGCCCCTTTTCTTGTGCTTTAATGGGGAGTCCTTTCTACCTCTTCAAATCTGTTTCCTGCCACTCTCCCTTGCTTACAAGTCCTTTTCTGTGACTTACCTCAAGATATTTTTCGACAATAGATATTTTCAACTCTGCAGTTTCATGAATTTTAGTGCCCCTGAGTTCCATTATTCAACTTGTGTTTTTGGAAACTGGACACAAAACAGCAGGATTTCCTCTAGCCCTATTCTGTTTCCGTGGGCAATTCTAGCCTTTGATGAATTTGTCTTCCGGATTGGAAATTAGAGTGGCATGTGCCTGTCCGAACAACTAAGACTTGCCTCTAATTTTTTCTCATCCTTCCGCTTCATCCTCTGGACAAATTCCAAACTGTGTGCAACAGGATGTTGACGGTGCTGATATCCCCAAGTGAGGAGATTGTTAGGAAAGATGCTGGAGGGGTGAACCCGAGCACCAGGCGATGAGGAGATGAGGTGCCTTTTCCAAACTCTTTCCGATCAAACGGTGTACCATCCTCTAGGTGTGACAGGCATGTTTTAGCTGTAGGAAGGGTCCCGTGCATGTAAGGAGAACACCAGGGATTTTTCCAAATCAGTGTCTCCCCGAACCCCAAATTGGGGAATTTTTAAGCTACGGCTACACGTATGTCCATTAAGGGCCTTGGGAAATAGGCAGAGCCCAAACTTTAGATGATTGAAATCTTCAGGGTCAGAAGTGTTCACCATCGGCCTTGCTTAGGTTACATTTTATCTGTCATTGATAGATGATGTCAATAAAAATATCGATTCTTTTTCAGATTATTTCCCCTTATAGGTTATTGCAAAATATTCTGTGTAGTTCCCTGTGCTATACAGTAGTTCCTTGTTGATGATCTATTTTATACATAGCAGTGTGTATGTGTTAATCCCAAACTGTTAATATATCCCTTCTCCTACCTTTCCCCTTTGGTAATAATAAATTATAAGATTTTATACTTCTCAGAAACGGGGGAGCTGAAAGAGAGGTATCCTTTTCAATGGAAAAGCATTCAAAACAAATTGAAGCTTCAGCCAAGAGTATTCGATGTACATCCATGGAAATCAATCACTTCATTTCTCTAATGTTGACCTGACAAATAAGACAGACGTCTTCACTGAACTTGCTTATAGTAAAGTGATGGAAATATCAAAGGTAAGTCTTAGAAACATCTTATTTTACCCTAGCATTATACACTGCTCTATGTAAACTACAGTTTGGCTCACACATCTGTTCATTGAAGTTACAATGTTCTCAATTTCTGTTACTGATCCTCCAGAGTGGACCCCAACAGGAGTCCCCATGCCCAGTGTCATTGGAACCAACAGATCAAGACTGAGTTTGGTTCAGAAGCAAAGGAAACATTATTTTTAAAACAGAATGGAGGGGTGAGAGCGTGCACTCCCCCAAGGGCTGTGGGATGGGATGCTGTGTAGGGATCCCGGCAGCATCCTTGGGTGGGAGGGGATGGAGCTCTCGAGGGCTGGGTTGGCTGCAGCTCAGGCTCTATGCCATGGAGTCTGCATGGGAACCCGCTAGCTGAGGTGTCGACCCAGCCATTCTGCACTAGGAAATCGGGTCTGAAGTGCCAGGTGTGGGACCTCTGCATGCGGAACCCTAGGAGCACGTGAAATTAGACAAAGCACAAAGAAAAAACAGGTTAGACTTTATTTTATTGCCCAGATTCTCTTTTTATCTCCCAGGAATTTTTAATGAATGTTGCCGGAGACGAACACTTCCTCTGCTTTTTGTTCCGTTCCTCATTCTTGGGGTGTTGACTGTGCAGACCCCTCTTTTGTAAGTGCTTCATGCTGTGGTGGGAGCCCTGATACATGGGGGGAGGGGCAAAACATCTCCCCACCAGCCTCCAGGTGAGGTTGATTGTCCCAAGGCCTCCTGCCCAACTTCTCGTCTGCCTGAGCACCAGCACTGGAAATGTTACAGATTCTAATGACCTTTAATGGTCCAGGAAAGAGATGAGCAGAGATGCAGCAGTGGCAGGTTTCACCCCACCCCACATTTGTTTGGCGACCTTAGGCTGACCGTTTTTGCCAGCCTAGATGCTCTGACCAGTAGTCTGTGCTTTCTTTAATTAGGTCCCTGAATTAATGTACAAACAGCACCATGTGTCAGAACCCTGGCCGCGCAACTCCCAGACAGTCCAGGGTCAGTTGTGATCCAGGACCATGACGTCCACTGAGTCAACGGCCTTTAGAAGTAGCCAGCAGTCCAGCCGGTCATATTGGCCACCATCACCGCGGTGTCTGTAGGGTTTTCTATGGTGAAAGCGTGATATACGTTTCCCCCGCCAAGCTTATTAGCTCCCCTCTGGGTGCAGGAAGTCCTGCAAGCAGTAGTCTGCTCTTTCGGGGCACAGCCTTGTTGTTTTCTGAGAGAAACTCCATGTCAAGTGATGGTCACACGAGTCATCTTGGTGGCCCGTTGCTCCCGTTTGTCTCTCTGGAGGTTGGAGTTGGAGGGCCTCCTCACTCGAGGTCAGTGTGCCCAAAGAGTGACCCCTGCAACTTCAGGGCATGATGGGTGGTTAGGATCACCACGTGGGGTCCTTTTCCCTTAGGAGGGAGCTGGCCTTGCGGGCTGCTGATTTCCAGCTTTTTAGATACCCCAGTATCCTGGCCTGATGAGTCGGTGGGCAAAGCCCTTGGTGACCATAGTTTATCATACCTGAAGGGCATTCTTGTGTTGCTCCATTTCAAGTGGTCCCAGTTTTTGCACTAAGGCTCCAAGGACGATTAACCTTTGACCGGGTATGTAAAGGTCAAAAGGTTTAGCTAAATTAGGGAGTTCCTTGGCAAGGGTCTGAATTGACTGCTCTTTCCATTCTTGAAAGGCTGCTTCTGGATTCTGTACAAAAGGATCATCATCTTTCTGTGTCAGTGTTTCATGTAGAGGCCCAGCTATTAGACTGTAGTTAGGGATCCAGATGCAGAAAACCTTGGCCTCTGCAGGAACCCCTAAGCTGTCTTCTAGTTTTAGAAGAGGTAAGGCTGCAAATGGCTTCTTCCCTATCCTGGGATGCGTTTCTCCGAATATCTGTGAGAATGAAGCCCAGACATGTCACCTTAGCCTGGGATATTTGAGCCTTTTTCTTGGACACCTTTTATCCTTTCTTGGCTAGGTAGTTCAGAGGCGTCTTTAGTAGGCCTGGGGATCAGAATGTCATCTGCATATTGAAAGAGGGTTCCCTTTTACAGAGGTAGAACGTTTAGGTCTTTAGAGGACATTTCCCCAATGATGGTGTGGGGATTTTTGAACCATTGGGGCAGGACGGCCCAGCATTATTGCTTGTGTTGCATGTTGTTTCCTGCCACTCACAAGCCGAAAATTCTTGTGACTCTGAGATGAATGGAATACAGAAGAAGGCATCATTGAAGTCTAATACAGAATGCCATGGCCTGCTGGATGGTAGAATGAGCAGCAGGGTGTAGGAAATAGGAGCTACTGGATGTATATCCTCGGTGGCTTCACTGACTGTCCTGATATCCTTTACCAGGTCCCCAGCAGCCCATGGGGCTCTCGTCGTCAGGCCAATCCCAGGATATGGAGCTCACCTGGGCTGCACCCCCCACCCCACAGCCTACGGGGCTCTCGTGGTCAAGTCCCTCCCAGGGTATGGAGCTCACCTGTGCAGCTACCCAGCAGCCCATTGGGCTCTCATAGTCAGGCCCTTACCAGGATACAGAGCTCCCCTGGGCAGGTACCCCAGCAGGGCTGGACACACAGGAACTGTGCACATAGCCCACCTTGCAGAGAATCCCCAGCTCACCTGTCGCTCACAGCTGACACAGAACACCTCAGAGCAGGACTTGAACTAACAAACAGCAGCTCTGACAGGTCTGTGACCCTGGTTATCACTCTGTGCAGCCTCTCTCTGCCTGGTCTTCCAGACACTTCCAGTGCAGCCAGGGCACCAGGCCTCTGTCTCCACCCACCATCACTCCTCTCCCTGACTCCTGGGTTCCTCTCATTAGGATAGGGTCTTCTTGAAGTTGTTTTCCACTCATGGACCAGATAAAATGATAAGAAAACAAGCCGCAGCTGCAGCCCCTTGTCTAGCCTGACTCTCAAGGGCCCACACCTGTTCCTTGGGCCTGGCCCGTTTAGCAAAATTCAGTTTCTGCAACTGTGAGCCCCTGAGGGGTGAGGATTGGCTGATTTGGCAGCCTGACACTGCCTGCCAGCCCTCTCCAGGTGTGCCTGGGTTGAGGTCAATATAAACACCTCTCCAGTCATTAAGAGCCCCTGTAGCTGTGCCTGACGCCATATTCTCTGCCCCGTCAGCAGTGTCGGGGCTGGGGTGGTGGGAGGGAGTGAGGGGCCGTGGCTTTGTGGGTGGCCCAGTGTGAGTGGGGCTCTGCTGGACTTTAAGCAGGAGTTGCCAGGCTGCCACCTGCTAAAGAAGAGGATGTGTCACCCATACCTGCCGCTGGACTTTCTCCCCAGGCAGAGGTGAGGAAGTAAAAAACAGTGGGGGCCGTGGCAGGAGAGGAATCTCAGGCAGGGAAATGGAAAGCTTCCAGAAGAGCATCTGGGGCCAGGACCATCCTAACTGGCCAGCAGGCACCAAGTCGGCCTACGTGCTGTCGCTGGTGTGGCTCCACAGCCCTTCCTCTAGGCTTGCAAGTGCTTGTACATATTCAGGTGTTTTACCTGGAAAGGGTGGGAAGAGTTGAGCTGCAGCAGGACTCGGGCTCAGCTCACATTTACTCACAGACGCCTCGACACAGTTCCCCAGCTTTGCAATGAGGATGCTCCTTGTGGGGGGGAGCGCTGCTGACTGCATGGGAGACGATTTCCCACCTCTGACCAACTTAAGAATTTTTTACCACTGGAGCTAGTGCCCTGATACGATTTTCCTCTGTATAACTGGTGGGTTCTGTTTTTTTTTTTTTTTTTCTTTTTTGTTCAAGGTAGATTTTATTTATTCCTCTTTTTTTAAATTTGGAGATATAAACATGGAAATAATGCATTAATATAAAGACATCTATGTGAAGGGAAAACTTTTATTCTGTTTTATTTTATTAAATGTTATTTATATATTTTTAATTTTTAAAAAATTATGTATTTCTTTTATACAGCAGGTTCTTATTGGATATCTATTTTATACATATAAGTGTGCACATGTGAATCCCAGTCTCCCAATTCATCCCACCACCACCCTCACATGGTGTTCCCCCCTTGTTGTCCATATGTTTGTTCTCTACATCTGTGTCTCTATCTCTGCCCTGCAAACCGGTTCATCTGTATCATTTTTCTAGGTTCCACATATATGCATTAATATACAATATTTGTTTTTCTCTTTCTGACTTACTTCACTCCGTATGACAGTCTCTAGATCCATCAAGGTCTCTACAAATGACCCAATTTCATTCCTATGTATGGCTGTGTAATATTCCATTGTATATAAGTACCACATCTTTATCCATTCGTCTGTCTGTGGGCACTTAGGTTGCTTTCATTACCTGGCTATTGTAAATAGTGCTGCAATGAACACTGTGTTGAATGTGTCTTTTTGATTTATGGTTTTCTCTGGGTATATGCCCAGTAGTGGGATTGCTGGATTATATGGTAATTCTATTTTTAGTTTTTTAAGGAACCTCCATACTGTTCTCCATAGAGACTGTATCGATTTACATTCCCAACAATAGTGGAAGAAGGTTCCTTTTCTCCACACCCTCTCCAGCATTTGTTGTTTGTAGATTTTCTGATGATGTGACGTGATACCTCATTGTACTTTCGATTTCCATTTCTCTAATAATTAGTGATGTTGAGCAGATTTTCATGTGCGTACTGGCCATCTCTATGTCTTCTTGGAAGAAATGTCTATTTAGATCTTCCATTTTTGTATCGGGTTGTTTGGTTTATTAATATTGAGCTGCATGAGCTGTTTATATATATTGGAGATTAATCATTTGTCCATTGATTCGTTTGCAAATATTTTCTGCCATTCTGAGGGTTGTCTTTTTGTCTTGTTTGAAGTTTCCTTTGCTTTGCAAAAGCTTTTACGTTTCATTAGGTCCCATCTGTTTAGTTTTCTTTTTTATTTCATTACTATAGGAGGTGGATCAAAAAAGATCTTGCTGTGATTTATCTCAGAGTATCCTTCGTAAGTTTTCCTCTCAGAGTTTTATACTGTCCGGTCTTACATTAAGGTCTCTAATCCATTTTGAATATATTTTTATGTATGGTGTTGGGGAGTGTTCTAACTTCATTCTTTTACATGTAGCTGTCCATATTTCCCAGCACCAATGATTGAAGAGACTGTCTTATCTCCATTGTATAGTCTTGCCTCCTTTGTCATAGATTAGTTGACCATAGGTGTGTAGGTTTATCCTTGGGCTTTCTTTTTTTTTTTTTTCCTTTTACACGTTTATTGGAGTATAATTGCTTTACAATGGAGTGTTCGTTTCTGCTTTATAACAAAGTGAATCAGCTATACATATACAGATATCACCAGATCCCCTCCCTCTTGCATCTCCCTCCCACACTCCATATCCCACCCCTTTATGTGGTCACAAAGCACCGAGCTGATCTCCCTGTTCTATGTGGCTGCTTCCCAGTAGCTATCGGTGTTACATTTGGTAATGTATTTATGTCCATGCCACTCTCTCACTTCGTCCCAGCTTACCCATCCCCCTTCCGGTGTCCTCAAGTCCTTTCTCTATGTCTGTGTCCTTAATCCTGTCCTGCCACTAGGTTCTTCAAAATCTTTTTTTTTTCTTCATTAGATTCCGTATATCTCTGTTAACATACAGTATTTGTTTTTCCCTTTCTGACTTACTTCACTGTGTAGGACAGATTCTAAGTCCATCCAACTCAGTACAAATAACTCAGTTTTGCTTCTTTTTATGGCTGAGTAATATTCCATTGTATATATGTGCCAGATCTTCTTTATCCATTCATCTGTCGATGGACACTTACGTTGCTTCCATGTCCTGGCTAATGCAAATAGAGCTGCAATGAACATTTTTGTACATAACTCTTTGAATTATGGTTTTCGCAAGGCAAATGCCCAGTAGTTGGATTGTTGTGTCGTATGGTACTTCTATTGTTAGTTATTTAAAGGAACCTCCGTACAGTTCTCCCTAGTGCCCATATCAATTTAAATTCCCACCCACAGTGCAAATTTGTTCCCTTTTCTCCAATAAAGGCCTCTCCAGCATTTATTGTTTTGTAGATTTTTTTGATGATTGCCACTCTGACTGCTGTGAGGTGATACCTCATGGTAGTTTTGATTTGCATTTCTCTAATGATTAATGATGTTCAGCATCCTTTCATGTGTTTCTTGGTAATCTGTATATCTTCTTTGGAGAAATGTCTATTTAGGTCTTCTGCCCTTTTTTGGATTGGGTTGTTTGTTTTTGTGATATTGAGCTACATGTGGTGCTTGTAAAGTTTGGAGATTAATCCTTTGTCAATTGCTTCATTTGAAAATATTTTCTCCCATTCTGAGGGTTGTTTTTGCATCTTGTTTATGTTTTCCTGTACTGTGTAAAAGCTTTTAAGTTTCATTAGGTCCCATTTGTTGATTTCTGTTTTTATTTCCATTTCTCTAGGAGGTGGGTCAAAAAGGAACTTGCTGTGATTTATGTCATAGAGTGTTCTGCCTATGGTTTCCTCTAAGTGTTTTATAATGTCTGGTCTTATATTTAGATCTCTAATCAACTTAGAGTTTATTTTTGTGTATGGTGTTATGGAGTGTTCTAATTTCATTCTTATATGTGTAGGGGTCCAGTTTTCCCAGCACCAATTACTGAAGAGACTGTCTTTTCTCCATTGTATATCCTTAGCTCCTTTGTCATAGATGAGATAGCCATAGGTATGTAGGTTTATCTCTGGGCTTTCTGTCCTGTTCCATTGATCTGTGTTTATGCCAGTCTACATACACTTGATTCCATTATGGAGACATATAAATACATAGGTTTCAAGGTTATTACCAGTCAGATGTATTCCTCTTCAGTGAATAGGGTGTTTTGTGTCCAGTTCATTGAGAAAGGAGTAGGTCTTATCTATTATATATTTGGTATATGGAATGGGATCTGTGCTAATTTCAAACTCTGCTTTTACACATCACCCCACGTCACCTTTCCCCTTAAGGAGGCATAAGTGTGTTTTCTAAATGTATAACTCTGTTCTCTTTTGAAATTCAGTTCATGTGTAGCCATGTTTACATTCCCTCTATAAGTGATATATAACAATAAGTTTCTTTCTCTTTGTGGCTCATTTCACTTAGCATCATCATACCTAAAGCCACTCATTAAGCTGCTATTGGCCTTATGACATTGATTTTATGTCTGAGTGACATTCCATTGTATATAAGTACCACAACATCTAAATCCATTTTTTTTTCCTTTCCTGGGATATTTAAAGTGTACCGAAGTCGAGGTTCTTGTAAACAGAGCAGCCCTAAACTTTGGGCTGGCTGTGTGTTGTGGATTTTTAGTTTTCCCAAAATACACGCCCATGAGTGGAAGTGTGCTATGCTCTGTAGCTCTGTTTTGGAAAACAACATACAGTTCTCCAGAGGGGCTGTTGGCAATTTACATCCTGTCCATCGGCGTAACCAGGCTCCCTTTTCTCCATGGCCTGTCCTGCATTTGTGGTTTTTACACTATTTGCGGATGGCCCTTTTGATTGGAGGTAAGGCATACTTCTCTGTAGTGTGGAATTGCAATGCCTGATGGCTTGCTTAGCCAAAAAGGGCATATGCATTTTTTCCCGAATATATTCAAGAAAATACACATACTCCCTTTTCAGCTAAGGGCAACATTGTCGAAGTTCTTTCGCTTTTCATGTGCTTTAAAGACGACTCCAATCTACCTCTTGAAATCTGTTTCCTTCAATTCTGCCTTGCATTCAAATCATCTTCACTGTCTTACCTCAATATATATATGGATGATAGTTGTCCTTTATAACTCTGCAAGTTTGTGAATTGCTGTGCCCCTGATTTCCATTTTTCAACTCGCCTATTTGTGAGCTGGCTGCAATACTGCAGGATGGCTTTAGGCCCTAGTCTGGTTCCAGGGCTTCAGGCTGAGCCTTTGGTTAATTCTTCTTCCTGATGGGAAACTAGAGTGACATGTGCCCATGCAAACACCTACAGCTAATCTCTCATTTATTCCCCCTCTTCCTGTTCATCCTCTGCACAGTTTGCAAACTGTGCATAACAGGAGGGTAAAGGTGCTGACACTCCAAGTGGGGATATTTTTAGTAATTCAGATGGAATGGTGAAGCCGAGCACGACAAAAGGAAAAATGAGGTACCTTTTAGAAAACGTTCCCAATTACACAGTGTACCATCCACTGGTTTTCCCATGCATGTTTTAACTGTAGGAAGATTGCCTTAAAAATGGAGAGTTGGGACCACTAGAATGGGTAGCACACAGTATTGCTCTAAGTGGTGTTCTTTTGCTCACACAACCTCAGCAATCTTGTCAGCCCCAAGTGTCCAGTCTTACGTCTCATCCAGCTGTGGGTGTAAAGATGGTCAATCCAGGTTGCATCACAGGCCCTGAAAGTAATTTTTAAAACTTTCTCACTGTTTCACTGTTTTTGCAATTTGCTTTTGAAATTTATTTTTATAAGTGGGTTTAACTGAATTTCAGTGCTGTGTTCATGCGGTTATACATAGACAGGATTCCTTTATGGAGACATGAGAATACATATGTTTTAAAATACTTAGAGTCAGACATATTCCTCTGCAATGAATAGGGGGTGTTGGGTCCAGTTCACTGTGCCAGGAGTAGGTGTTGTGTATTACATACATGGTTTATATAACGGTATCTGTGCTAATTTAAAACTGTGGTTTTATGCATCACCCCACCTCGGGTTTCCTCTTAAGGAGGCTGGAGATGTTTTCTAAATGTGTGACACTGTTGTGTTTGTAATTCAGTTCATGTGTAGTCATGTGTACATTCCCGATATGAGTGATATGTTATGATAAGATTAGTTACATTGTTATCTTTCCTAACTCAGTTCATATGTAGCCATGTTTACAGGACCTTTATAAGTGATATCTTATGATAAGTTTCTTTTTCTGTGTGAATTATTTCAATTAGAATCATCGTACCTGAATCCACTCATTTTGCTGCTACTGGTCTTATGACATTGATTTCATGGCTGTGGGATATTCCATCGTATGTAAGTACCAAAATTTCTTGAACCATTTTTGTCTTTCCTAGGATATTTAAGGTGTACCCAAGATGAGGTTCTTGTAAGCAGTGCAGCCCTAAATATTGTGGTGGCTCAGGCTTATTGATTTTCACTTTTCCCAAAGTATATTCCCTAGACTGGAAGTGCCCTTGGCTCTGTAGCTCTGTTGTTTACTTGTTTTAGGGAACACAATGCACTCTTCCAGAGAGGCAGTTGGCAATTTACATCCCGCCCATCAGCATAACAATGCTCCCTGTTCTCCAGGGCCTGTCTTGCCTTTCTGGTTTTCACACATTTTGTGGATGTCCCTTTTGACCGGTGGGAAGTGATACTTCTTTGTAGTGCAGATTTGCATTGCCCTCTTGCTTGCTTGGCCAAAAAGGGCATATGCGTTTTCTCCTGAATATATTCTGAGACTTTGGTTTATTCTTCTTCCTTCCGGGAAATTAGAGTGACATGTGCCCGTCCAAATGCCTAACAGCTACTCTCTCATGGGTTCTCCCTCGTCCCTTCCATCCTCTGCCAAATTGGGAACCTGTGCAAACCAGGAGGTAAAAGGGGCTGTCTCTCCAAGTTGGGAGATGGATAGTAAAGCAGTTGGAAAGTCAAACCAGAGTACCAAGAGAGGGACTATTTGTTGAGTTTTAGAAACCTTTCGTATTCACAGTGTGTACATTCTCTAGGTTTCCCGTACATGTTATAGCTGTAGTAATACTCCGTTCAACCTAGAGAGTTAGGACCCATGGAATGGGTGCCATGCATTGTTGCTTTAAAGGGTCTGCATTTGCTCACCCAATCTCACCAATCCTCTCAGTCCCAGGCTTCCAGCCTTATGCCACATCCAGCTGTCATTGTAGATAGGGTCATTCCAGGTTTCATCAGAGAACCTGAAGGAATTGTAAAGAATTTCCCTATTTTTTTTGGTTTGGTTTTGAAATTCCTTTTTATAGTGGGTTTGAGCTGATTCTCGCTGCCATGTTTATGCCAGTCTAGACACACTTGATTCCCTTACGGAGACATATCAATACATAGGTTTTAAGATTCTTACTAGTCAGATCTATTCCTCTGCGGGAAATATGGGGTTTTGCGTCCCTTTCACTGAGGAAGGTGTAGGTTTTGTCTATTCCACATTTGGTTTTTGGAACGGTACCTGAGCTTATATCAAACTCTGGTTTTATGCATCACGCCACCTCTCCTTCCCCCTTAAGCAGGCATAAGTGTGTTTTCTAAATATGAGACTCTGTTCTCTTTCCTAACTCAGTTCATGTGTAGCCATGTTTACAGGAACTTCATAAATGATATCTTATGCTAAGTTTCTTTTTCTGTGTGACTTATTTCACTTAGAATCATCGTACCTGAATCCACTCACTTTGCTGCTCCTGGTCTTATGACATTGATTTCATGGCTGAGGGATATTCCATCGTACGTAATTACCACAATTTTTTGAACCATTTTTTAATTTCCTGGGATATTTAAGGTGTACCCAAGTTGAGGTTCTTGTAAGCAGTGTAGCCGTAAATTTGGGGTGGCTCTGTCTTATTGATTTTCAGTTTTCCCGAGGTATATTCCCTAGACTGGAAGTGCCCTTGGCTCTGTAGCTCTGTGGTATACTTGTTTTAGGGAACACAATGAACTCCTCCAGTGAGACAGTTGGCAATTTACATCCGGCCCATCTTCATAACAATGCTCCCTGTTCTCCAGGGCCTGTCTTGCCTTTCTGGTTTTTACACATTTTGTGGATGTCCCTTTTGACCGGTGGGAAGTGATACTTCTTTGTAGTGCAGATTTGCATTGCCTGCTTGCTTGTTTGGCCAAAAAGAGCGTATGCGTTTTCTCCTGAATATATTCACGAGAAAACGCATACGCCCTTTTTGGCCAAGTGCATCATTGTCGAAGTTGTGCCACTCTTCCTGTGGTTTACAGGCCATTCCTACGTACCTCTTGAAATCTCTTTCCTGCTATTCTGCCTCGCTTTCAAGTCGGCCTCTTTGCCTTTCCGCAACAGATTTTTGGACGATAGTTGTCCTTTATTACTCTGCCAGTTTGTGTATTGCTGTGCCCCTGAGCTCCATTTTTCAACTCATTCTTTGTGACCTGAATGCAAGTCCAAAATTTTGGTTTTTGGACCTATACTGGTTCCCGATGGGTGGCTGAGTCTTTGGTTAATTCTTCTTCCTGCCGGGAAATTAGAGTGACATGTGCCCGTCCAAATGCCTAACAGCTACTCTCTCATTGGTTCTCCCTCTTCCCTTCCATCCTCTGCCAAATTGGCAACCTGTGTGAACCAGGAGGTTAAAGGGGCTGTCTCTCCAAGTTGGGAGATTGATAGGAAAGCTGTTGGAAAGTCAAAACGGAGCACCACGAGAGGGACTATTCGTTGAGTTTTAGAAACCTTTCATATTCACAGCGTATCCATTCTGTAGGTTTCCCGTACATGTTATAGCTGTAGTAATATTCCCTTCAACCTGGAGCGTTGGGACCCATGGAATGGGGGCCATGCATTATTGCTTTAAAGGGTCTGCATTTGCTCACCCAATCTCACGTATCTTCTCAGTCCCAAGTGTCCAGCCTTATGCCACATCCAGCTGTCATTGCAGATAGGGTCATTCCAGGTTTCAACAGACACCCTGAAGGAATTGTAAAGAATTTCCCTGTTTTTTTGTTTGTTTTTGAAATTCCTTTTTATAGTGGGTTTGAGCTGATTCTTGCTGCCATGTTTATGTCAGTCTAGACACACTTGATTCCCTTATGGAGACATATCAATACATAGGTTTTAAGATTCTTACTAGTCAGATCTATTCCTCTGATGGAAATATGTGTTTTTGAGTCCCTTTCACTGAGGAAGGTGTAGGTCTTGTCTATTCCATAGTTGGTTTTTGGAACGGTACCTGTGCTTATATCAAACTCTGGTTTTATGTATCACCCCATCTCTCCTTCCCCCTTAAGCAGGCATAAGAGTGTTTTCTAAATGTAAGACTCTGTTCTCTTTCCTAACTCAGTTCATGTGTAGCCATGTTTACAGGATCTTCATAAGTGATATCTTATGATAAGTTTCTTTTTCTGTGTGACTTATTTCACTTAGAATCATCGTACCTGAATCCACTCACTTTGCTGCTACTGGTCGTATGACATTGATTTCATGGCTGAGGGATATTCCATCTTACGTAAGTACCACAATGTTTTGAACCATTTTTATATTTCCTGGGATATTTAAGGTGTACCCAAGTTGAGGTTCTTGTAAGCAGTGTAGCCCTAAATTTGGGGGTGGCTCTGTCTTATTGATTTTCAGTTTTCCCAAGGTATATTCCCTAGACTGGAAGTGCCCTTGGCCCTGTAGCTCTGTTGTTTACTTGTTTTAGGGAACACAATGCACTCCTCCAGTGAGGCAGTTGGCTATTTACATCCCGCCAATCATCATAACAAGGCTACCTGTTCTCCAGGGCCTGTCTTGCCTTTCTGGTTTTTACACATTTTGTGGATGTCCCTTTGGACTGGTGGGAAGTGATACTTCATTGTAGTGCATATCTGCATTGCCTGCTTGCTTGCTTGGCCAAAAAGGGCGTATGCGTTTTCTCCTGAATATATTCAGTAGAAAAAGCATACGCCCTTTTTGGCCAAGTGCATCATTGTCGAAGTTGTGCCCCTCTTCCTGTGCTTTACAGGTGATTCCTTGGTACCTCTTGAAATCTGTTTCCTGCTATTCTGCCAAGCTTTCAAGTCGGCCACGTTGCCTTCCCTCAACAGATTTTTGGACGATAGTTGTCCTTTATTAATCTGCCAGTTTGTGAATTGCTGTGCCCCTGAGCTCCATTTTTCAACTCGTTTTTTGTGAGCTGAACGCAAGTCCAAAATTTTGGTTCAGGACGTATACTGGTTCGCTGTGGGTGGCTGAGACTTTGGTTAATTCTTCTTCGTGCCGGGAAATTAGAGTGACATGTGCCCGTCCAAATGCCTAACAGCTACTCTCTCATTGGTTCTCCCTCTTCCCTTCCATCCTCTGCCAAAGAGGCAACCTGTGTGAACCAGGAGGTTAAAAGGGCTGTCTCTCCAAGTTAGGAGATTGATCGTAAAGCAGTTGGAATGTCAAACTGGAGCACCAGTAGAGGGACTATTCGTTGAGTATTTAAAAACTTTCATATTCACAGTGTGTGCATTCTCTAGGTTTCCCGTACATGTTATAGTTGTAGTAATATTCCCTTTAACCTGGAGAGTTGGGAAACATGGAATGGGGGCCATGCATTATGGCTTTATACTGTCTGCAATTTCTCACCCAATCTCACCAGTCCTCTCAGTCCCAAGTGTCAAGCCTTATGCCACACCCAGCTGTCATTGTAGATTGGGTCATTCCAGGTTTCATCAGAGACCCTGAAAGATTTGTAAAGAATTATGCTGTTTTTATGTTTTGTTTTTGAAATTCCTTTTTATAGTGGGTTTGAGCTGATTCTCGCTGCCATATTTATGCCAGTCTAGACACACTTGATTCCCTTACGGAGACATATCAATACATAGGTTTTAAGATTCTTACTAGTCAGATCTATTCCTCTGTGGGAAATATGGGGTTTTGAGTCCCTTTCACTGAGGAAGGTGTAGTTCTTGTCTATTTCATAGTTGGTTTTTGGAACGGTACCTGTGCTTATATCAAACTCTGGTTTTATGCATCACCCCACCTCTCTTTTGCCCTTAAGCAGGCATAAGAGT
Organism: Mesoplodon densirostris; assembly: GCF_025265405.1. NCBI lineage: Eukaryota > Metazoa > Chordata > Mammalia > Artiodactyla > Ziphiidae > Mesoplodon > Mesoplodon densirostris. Next base: position 4,378,422 of record NW_026778195.1, on the reverse strand, counting down.
GTTTTCTAAATGTGAGACTCTCTTCTCTTTCCTAACTCAGTTCATGTGTAGCCATTTTTACAGGAACTTCATAAGTGATATCTTATGATAAGTTTATTTTTCTGTGTGACTTATTTCACTTAGAATCATCGTACCTGAACCACTCACTTTGCTGCTACTGGTCTTATGACATTGATTTCATGGCTGAGGGATATTGCATTGTACATAAGTACCACAATTTTTTGAACCATTTTTATATTTCCTGGGATATTTAAGGTGTACACAAGTTGAGGTTCTTGTAAGCAGTCCAGCCCTAAATTTGGGGCTGGCTCTGTCTCATTGATTTTCAGTTTTCCCAAGGTATATTCCCTAGAGTGGAAGTGCCCTTGGCTCTGTAGCTCTGTTGTTTACTTGTTTTAGGGCACACAATGCACTCCTCCAGTGAGGCAGTTGGCAATTTACATCCCGCCCATCAGCATAACAAGACTCCCTGTTCTCCATGGCCTGTCTTGCCTTTCTGGATTTTACACATTTTGCAGATATCCCTTTTGACTGGTGGGAAGTGATACTACTTTGTAGTGCAGATTTGCATTGCCCGCTTGCTTTGTTGTCAAAAAGGGCGTATGTGTTTTCTCCTGAATATATTCAGGAGAAAACGCATACGCCCTTTTTGGCCAAGTGCATCATTGTCGAAGTTTTGCCCCTCTTCCTGTGCTTTATAGGTGATTCCTACGTAACTCTTGAAATCTGTTTCCTGCTATTCGGCCTTGCATTCAAGTCCGCCTCGGTGCCTTCCCTCAACAGATTTGTGGACGATAGTTATCCTTTATACTCTGCCAGTTTGTGAATTGCTGTGCCCCTGTGGTCCAGTTTTCAACTCGTTTTTTTGTGAGCTGAACGCAAGTCCAAAATATTGCTTCACGAACTATGCTGGTACATTGTGCGTGGCTGAGACTTTGGTTAATTCTGCTTCCAGCCGGGAAATTAGAGTGACATGTGCCCGTCCAAATGCCTAACAGCTACTCTCTCATTGGTTCTCCCTCTTCCCTTTCATCCTCTGCCAATTTGGCAACCTGTGAGAAGCAGGAAGTGAAAGCGGCAGTCTCTCTAAGTTGGGAGATTGATAGTAATGCAGTTGGAAATTCAAACCCGAGCACTAGGAGAGGGACTATTCGTTGAGTTTTAGAAACCTTTCGTATTGACAGTGTGTCCATTCTCTAGGTTTCCCGTACATGTTATACCTGTAGTAATATTCCCTTCAACCAGCAGAGTTGGGACAAATGGAATGGGTGCCACTCATTATTGATTTATAGGGTCTGCATTTGCTCACCCAATCTCACCAATCCTCTCAGTCCCAAGTGTCCAGCCATATGCCACATCCAGCTGTCATTGTAGATAGGGTCATTCCCGGTTTCATCAGATACCCTGAAGGAATTGTAAGAAATTTCCCTGTTTTTTTGTTTTGTTTTTGAAATTGCTTTATATATTGGGTTTGAGCTGATTCTCACTGCCATGTTTATGCCAGTCTAGACACACTTGTTTCCCTTATGGAGACATATCAATACATAGGTATTAAGATTCTTACTAGTAAGATATATTACTCTGCGGTGAATATGAGGTGTTGAGTCCCTTTCACTGAGGAAGGAGTAGGTCTTGTCTATTCCATATTTGGTTTTTGGAACGGTACCTGTACTAATATCAAACTCTGGTTTTATGCATCACCCCACCTCTCCTTCCCCCTTAAGAAGGCAAAAGGGTGTTTTCTAAATGTGAGACTCTCTTTTCTTTCCTAACTCAGTTCATGTGTAGCCATGTTTACAGGATCTTCATAAGTGATATTTTATGATAAGTTTCTTTTTCTGTGTGACTTATTTCACTTAGAATCATCGTACCTGTATCCACTCATTTTGCTGCTACTGGACTTATGACATTGATTTTATGGCTCAGGGATATTCCATCATACGTAAGTACCACAATTTCCTGAACCATTTTTGTCTTTCCTGGGATATTTAAGGTGTACCCAAGTTGAGGTTTTTGTAAGCAGTGCAGCCCTGAATTTTTGTGTGGATCTGTCTTATTGATTTCAGTTTTCCCAAGGTATATTCCCTAGATTGGAAGTGCTCTTGGCTCCGTAGCTTTGTTGTTTACTTGTTTTAGGGAACACAATGCACTCCTCCAGAGAGGCAGTTGGCAATTTACATCCCGCCCATCAGCCTAACAGGGCTCCCTGTTCTCCAGGGCCTGTCTTGCCTTTCTGGTTTTTACACATTTTGTGGATGTCCTGTTTGACCGGTGGGAAGTGATACTTCATTGTAGTGCAGATTTGCATTGCCCGCTTGCTTACTTGTCTGAAAAGGTCATAAGCGTTTTCTCCTGAATATATTCACGTGAAATCCCATATGCCCTTTTTGGCCATTTCCATAATTTTCGAAGTTGTGATGCTTTTCCTGTGTTTAAAGGCGATTCCAATGTACCTCTTGAAATCTGTTACATGCCATTCTGCCTCATTTTCGCCTCCGCCTCGTGGCTTTCCGTCAACAGATTTTTGGAAGAGAGTACTCCTTTATAACTCTGCAGGTTAGTGAATTGCTTTGGCCCTGAGCTCCATTTTTCAACTTGCGTTTTTGTTAGCTGACCACAGATCCACAGTTTTGCTTCTGGAACTATCCTGGTTCTGGGGGGGGAAGGCTGAGACTTTGGTTAATTCCTCTACGTGACGGGAAATTAGAGTGACATGTGGCCATCCAAATGCCTACAGCTACTCTCTCTTTGGTTCTCTCTCTTCCCTTATATCCTCTGCTGAATTTGCCAACTGTGTGAACCATGAGGTTATAGGGGCTGACTCTCCAAGTTGTGAGAGTGATAGTAAAGCAGTTGGAATGTCAAACTGGAGCACAAGGAGAGAAAAAAAGTAGTAGAGTTTTAAAAACCTTTCACCATAAGTCGGTTTCCATTCTCTAGGTTCCCATACATGTTATAACTGTAGTGATATTCCCTTCTACCTGGAGAGATGGGAACCATGGAATGGGTGGCAGGCATTATTGCTTTAAAGGGTCGGCATTTTTTCACCCAATCTCACCAATCCTCTCAGTCCCAAGTGACCAGCCTTATGCCACATCCAGCTGTCATTGTAGATAGGGTCATTCCAGGTTTCATCAGAACCCCTGAAGGTATTGTGTAAGAATTTTACTGTTTTTATCTTTTGTTTTGAAATTCATTTTTATAGTGGGTTTGAGTTGATTTTCACTGCCATGTTTATGTCGTTCTAGACACACTTCGTTCCCTTATGGAGACATATCAATACATAGGTGTTAAAATTCTTACTAGTCAGATATATTTCTCTGCGGGGAATAGGGATGTTGAGTTCCATTCACTGAGGAAGGAGTAGGGCTTGTCTCTTCTGTTTTTGGATTATGGAACATTACCTGAGCTAATATCAAACTTCTGTTTTGTGCATCTCCCCACCTCTCTTTCCCCTTAAGCAAGCGTTAGAGTGTTTTCTAAATCTGAGACTCTGTTCTCTTCCCTAATTCATTTCATATGTAGCCATGTTTACATTCCCTTCATAAGTGATATCTTATGTCAGAATGCACTATGGCTCTTGTCATAATAATGCTCCATGACCCCTGTCATCACAATGCTCCACGCCCTGGTTATCACAATGCTCCATGTCCCTTGTCATCACAATTCTCCACGTCCTTGATATCACAATGCTACATGACACTTCTCATCACAACGTTTCATGCTCTTGTCATCACAATTCTCCATGCACTTGACATTGCAATGCTCCATGCACTTGTCATCACAATGCTCCATGCACTTGTCATCACAATGCTCCATGAACCCTGTCATCACAATGCTCCCTGAAACCTGTCATCACAATGCTTCATGCCCCTTGTCATTACAGTGCTCCATGATGCTCGACATCACAATTACCCAAGGTCTTCTCATCACAATGCTCCAAGGTTTTGCCATCACCATGCTCCATGCCTTGTCATCTCAAAGCTCAATGTCCCTTGTCCTCAAAATTCTCCATGTCCTTGTCATTACAATGCTCCACGGCACTTCACATAACAATGTTATATGCTCTTGTCATCACAATACTCCATGCACTTGTCACAGCATTGCTCCATGACCCCTGTCATAGGAAGCTCCAAGCGATTGTCATCACAATGTTTCATGACCTGGACATTAAAATTATCAATGGCCCTTGATATCACAATTCTCCATGCCCTTGTCATCACAATGCTCCTTTACTTTGTCACAACAATCCTCCATGACACTTGGCATCACAATGCTCCATGATATTGTCATCAAACTGGAACATGACATATTTCATCACAATGCTCCCTGACAACTTTCTTCACCATAATCTACGACCTTGTTATCACAGTGCACCATGCCCTTGTCATCACAATGTGCCATGTCCACTCTTATCACAATAATCCATGAAACTTGTCAGACTAATGCTCCATGCCACTTTTCATCTCAATGCTCCATGAACGCTGTCATCACAATGCACCATGCCCATCATCATAATGCTTCATGCTATTGTCATCACAATTAAATCAAAATGCTCCATGACCTCTGTCAACACAATGCTCCAAACCCTTGTGATCACAATGTTCCATAACACTTGTCATCACAATGCCCCATGACGCTGGTCAGCACAATTATCCATGGTCTTCTCATCACAGTGCACCATGACTTTTGTCATCACAATGCTCAATACACTTGTCATCACAATGCTCTCTGACTATTGCCGTCAGTATGCACATTGAAATCTTTCATGACAAGGCTCCATGCCTTTTTCATCACAATGCTCCAAGACCCCTATGATCACAATGTTCCTTGCACTTGTCATCACAAATCTCCATGACGCATGTCATCAGAATGCTCCATGACATTCTCATCATAATGTTCCATGCCCTTATCATCACAATGCTCCAAGACCCCTGTAATCACAATGATCCCTGCGTCTTTTCATCAGAATGCTCCATGAGATATGTCATCACAAGGTACCATGGTCTTCACATCACAGTGCTCCAGGACCTTTTCATCACAGTGCTCCATTCGCTTGTCATCACAATGCTCCATGACTCCAGTCATCACAATACTCCATGAACATTTTCAGCCCAATGTGCCATGACACTTCTCATCACAATGATGCATGCCCTTTTCATCCCAATGCTCCATGACCCCTGTATTCACAATGCTCTGTGACGCTTGTCATCAAAGTGCTCCATGACACCTGTCATAACAATGCTCCAAGCCTTTTTCAGCAAAATGCTACATTACCTTGTCATTACAATGCTCTATGTGATTGTCATCCAAATACTCCATTACCAATGCCATCACAATCCTCCATGAACTTTGGGATCACATTGCTTCATGCCGTTGTCATCACAATGCTCCATGCTCCTTGAAATCAAATGAGCCATGACCTCTGTCATCACAATGCTCCAATCCCTTGTGATCACAATGTTCCATAACACTTGTCATCACAACGCTCCATGATGCCTGTCATCACAATACTCCATGCATTTTCATCACAATGCTCCATGACATTGTCATCAAAATACTCCACAAGCTTGTCATCAGAATGATCCATGACCCTTGTCATCACAATTCTCCTTGCACTTGTCAGAACAATGCTCCTTGACACTTGTCATCACAATGCTCCAAGCCATTGTCATCACAATGCTCCATTACCTTTGTCGTCAGAATCCTCCATGACACTTTGCATCACAATGCTCCATGCCATTGTCATCACAATGTGCCATTATATATGTCATCACAATGCTCCCTGACACCTGTCTTCACAATACTACATGACCTGGTCATCACAATGCTCCACGCCCTTTTCATCACAATGCGCCATTCCAACTGTCATCGCAATAATTCTTGAAACTTATTAGACCAATGCTCTATGCCCTTGTCATCACAATGCTCCATTCCCTTGTTATCACAGTGCTCCATGACCCCTGTCATCACAATGCTCTTTGACTCCAGTCATCACAATGCTTCATGACCTATGTCATCACAATTGTCCATGCCCTCGTCATCAACAGTCTCTGTGACCTTTTTAACCACAATGCTCCATGAACTATTCATAACAATGCTCTTTGACACTTGTCATCACAATGCTCTATGCCTTTATCAGCACAATGCTCCATGACCCTTGTAATCACAATGCTCCATGAACGCTCTCATCACATTGCTCCATGCCCTTCTCTTCACAAAGCTCCATGACAAATGTCATCAGAATGCTCCATGGCCTTCTCATCACAATGTTCCATGCCCTTGCCATGACAATGATCCATTACCCCAGTCATAACAATGCTCCATGACCCCTGCCATCACGATGTTCCATGGCTTGTCATCACATAGCTCGATGACCCTTCTCATCACAGTGCTCCAAGAACCCTGTAATCACAATGCTCTATTCCCTTTTTCATCACAATGATCCATGAATCCTGTCATCACAATGCACCATGCCCATCGTCCTAATGTTTCAGGCTATTGTCATCACAATGAAATCAAAATGTTCCATGACCTCTGAAATAACAATGCTCCAAACCCTTGTGAACACAATATTCCATAACACTTGTCATCACAATGCCCCATGTGGCTCGTCATCACAATTATCCATGGACTTCTCATCACAATGCTCCATGACGTTTGTCATCACAATGCTCAACACACTTGTCATCAAAATGCTCCCTGGCACTTGTTGTCTGTTTGCTCCTTGAACCCTTTCATGACAAGGCTCCATGCCTTTTTCATAACAATGATCCATGCCATTTTCATCACAATGCTCCGAGACCCATGTAATTTCAATGCTCCATGCCCTTGTCATCACAAAGCTCAATGACGCATGCCATCAGAATGCTCCTTGTTCTTCTCCTCACAATGCTCCATGCCGTAGTCATCACAATGTTCCAAGACCCCGGTAATCACAATGCTTCATGCCCTTGTCATCAAAAAACTCCATGACGCATGTCATCAGAATGCTCCATGCCCTAGTCATCACAATGCTCCAAGACCCCTGTAATCACAATGCTCCATGCCCCTTTTCATCAGAATGCTCCATGAGACTTGTCATCACAAGTCTCCTGGTCTTCTCATCACAATGCTCCAGGACCTTGTTATCACCATACTCCATTCCCTTGTCAACACAATGCTCCATGACCCCTGTCATCACGATAATCCATGATGATTTTCAGCCCAATGCTCCACGACCTACTCATCACAATCCTCCATGGCCAATATAATCACAATGCTTCATGACCACTGTCATCACAACACTCCATGACACCTGACAACGCAATGATCCTGGACTCTTATCATCACAATGCTCCATTCCCTAGTCCTCACAATGCTCCATGACCCCGGTAATCAGAACACTCCATGAACATGTTCAGCTCAGTGCTCCATGACCCTTGTCATCAAAATGATCCATTCCCTTGTCATCCCAATGCTCCATGACCCCTGTATTCACTATGCTCCGTGACGCTTGTCATCACAGTGCTCCATGACACATGTCATCACAATGCTCCATGCCTTTGTCAGCAAAATGCTACATGACCTTGTAATTACAATGCTCTATGCGCTTGTCATCACAATACTCCATTTCCATTGTCATCACAATCCTCCATGAAATTTGGGATCACATTGCTTCATGCCCTTGTCATCACAATGCTCCATGCTCGTTGAAATCAAAATGATCCATGACCTCTGTCATCACAATGCTCCAAACCCTTGTGATCACAATGTTCCATAACACTGGTCATCACAACGCTCCATGATGCCTGTCATCACAATACACCATACCCTTTTCATCATAATGGTCCATGACCTTTGTGATCACAATTCTCAATACACTTGTCATCACAATGCTCCCTGACACTTGTCGTCAGAATGCTCCTTGAACCCTGTCACGAAAAGGCTCCATGCCTTTTACATCACAAAGCCCCATGCCATTTTCATCACAATGCTGCATGCCATTGTCATCAAAATACTCCACAAGCTTGTCATCAGAATGCTCCATGACCCTTGTCATCACAATTCTCCATGCACTTGTCAGCACAATGCTCCCTGAACCTTGTCATCACAATGCTCCAAGCCATTGTCATCACAATGCTCCATTACCTTTGTCATCAGTATCCTCCATGACACTTGGCATCACAATGCTCCATGCCATTGTCATCACAATGGGCCATTACAAATGTCATCAAAATGCTCCCTGACACCTCTCTTAACAATACTGCATGACCTGGTCATCAAAATGCTCCATGCCCCCTGACATTACAATGTTTCATAACACCTGTCATCAAAATTTTCCATAAAACTTTTCATTAAATTGCTCCATGACCCTGTCATCAGGATGCTCCCTGCCCTTCTCATCACAATGCACAACGCCCTTGCCATCAAAATGCTCCTGACCTTTGTCATCACAAAGATCAATGACACTTGGCATCACACTGCTCCAAGTCATTGTCATCACAGTGCTCCAAGAATGCTCTCATCACATTGATCCATGCCTATGTGTTCACAAAGCTCCATGACACATGTCATCAGAATGCTCCATGGCGTTCTCATCACAATGCTCCATGTCCTTGCAATCACAATGCTCAATTACAACAGTAATAACAATGCTCCATGACCCCTGCCATCACAATGTTCCATGGCCTTGTCATCACAAAGCTCCATGACCCTTCTCATCACAATGCTCCAAGAACACTGTAATCACAATGCTCTATGCCGCTTTTCATCTCAATGATCCATGAACCCTGTCATCACAATTCACCATGCCCATCATCATAATGCTTCATGCTATTGTCATCACAACAAAATTAAAATGCTCCATGACCTCTGTCATCACAATGCTCCAAGACCCCTGTAATCACAATGTTCCATGCCCCTTTTAATCAGAATGCTCCATGAGACTTGTCTTCACAAGTCTCCAAGGCCTTCTCATCACAATGCTCCAGGACCTTGTCATCACCATGCTCCATTCCCTTGTCATCACAATTCTCCATGACCCCTGTCATCACAATAATCCATGAACATTTTTAGCCCAATGATCCACGACCTTCTCATCACAATGCTCCATGGCGAATATCATCACAATGCTCCATGACCACTGTCATCACAACACTCCATGACACCTGAAAACACAATGATCCGGGACTCTTCTCATCACAATGCTCCATTCCCTAGTCATCACAATGCTCCATGACCCCTGTCATCACAACACTCCATGAACATTTTCACCCCAGTGCTCCATGACCCTTGTCATCACAATGATCCATGCCCTTGTCATCCCAATGCTCCATGACCCCTGTATTCACAATACTCCGTGAAGCTTGTCCTCACAGTTCTCCATGACACATGTCATCACAGTGCTCCATGACTTTGTCAGGAAAATGCTACAAGACCTTGTCATTACAGTCCTCTATGCGCTTGTCATCACAATACTCCATTTCCATTGTCATCACAATCTTCCATGAACCTTGGGATCACATTGCTTCATGCCCTTGTCATCACAATGCTCCATGCTCCTTGAAGTCAATATGATCCAAACCTCTGTCATCACAATGCTCCAAACACTTGTGATCACAATGTTCCATAACACTTGTCATCACAACGCTCCATGATGCCTGTCATCACAATACTCCATGCCCTTTTCATTACAAAGCTCCATGACCTTTGTCATCACAATTCTCAATACACTTGTCATCACAATGCTCTATGCCTTTCTCAGCACAATGCTCCATGACACTTGTCATCACAATGCTCCATGCGCTTTTCAGCACAATGCTCCTTGACACATGTCATCACAATGCACCATGCGCTTGTCATCACAGTGCTCCACAATCTTGTCATCACAATTCCCCATAAAATTTGTCATCACAATGCTCCATGCACTTCTCATCAAAATGCTCTCTCACCACTGATATCACAATGCTACATCAGCTTTGTCACAATACTCCGTCACCCCTGTCATCACAATGTTCCATGACTCCTGTCATCACAATGCTACATGCACTTATCATCAAAATGTTCGATGACCCATGACATCACAATGTTCCATAACACCTGTCATCAAAATGTTCCATGACACTTTTCATCAACTTGCTCCATGACCCTGTCATCACAATGCTCCATGCCCTTCTCATCACAGTGAACAACGCCCTTGCGATCAAAATGCTCCATGACATTTGTCGTCACAAATATCCATGACGCTTGGCATCACAGTGCTCCATGTCATTGTCATCACAGTGCTCCATGAACACTCTCATCACATTGCTCCATGCCCTTGTCTTCACATAGCTCCATGACACATGTCATCAGAATGCTCAATGGCCTTCTCATCACAATGCTCCATGCCCTTGCCATCACAATGCTCGATTACACCTGTCATAACAATGCTCCATGACCCCTGCCATCACGATGTTCCATGGCCATGTCTTCACAAGGCTCCATGACCCTTCTCATCACAATGCTCCAGGAACACGGTAATCACAATGCTCTATGCCCCTTTTCATCTCAATGATCCATGAACCCTGTCATCACAATGCACCATGCCCATCATCATAATGCTTCATGCTATTGTCATCACAAAGAAATCAAAATACTCCATGACCACTGACATAACAATGCTCCAAACCCTTGTGATCACAATATTCCATAACACTTGTCATCACAAACCCCATGACGCTCGACATCACAATTATCCATGGTCTTCTCATCACAATCCTCCATGACATTCGTCATCACAATGCTCAATACACTTGTCATCAAAATGCTCCCTGACACTTGTTGTCTGTATGCTCCTTGAACCCTGTTATGACAAGGCTCCATGCCTTTTTCATCACAATGATCCATGCCCTTTTCTTCACTGTGCTCCATGCCATTTCATCACAATGCTCCAAGACCCATGTAATCACAATGCTCCATGCCCGTCTCATCACAAAGCTCAATGACGCATGCAATCAGAATGCTCCTTGGTCTTCTCCTCACTATGCTCTATGCCCTATTCATCACAATGTTCCAAGACCCCTGTAATCACAATTCTCCATGCCCCTTTTCATCAGTATGCTCCATGAGACTTGTCTTCAAAAGGCTCCATGGTTTTGTCATCACAATGCTCCAGGACATTGTCATCACAATGCTTCACGACCTTCTCATGAAAATTTTCAATGGCCCTTGTGATCATAATGCTCCAAGCCCTAATCATCACAATGCTCCATTATATTTGTCATCACAATCCTCCATTACATTTGGCATCACAATGCTCCATGCCATTGTCATCGCAATGTACCATGACATATATCATCACAATGCTCCCAGACACCTGTCTTCACAATACTCCATGACCTTATCATCACAATGCTCCATGCCCTTGTCATCACAATGCACCATGCCCACTCTCAGCACAATAATCTATGAAACTTGTCAGGCCAATGCTCCATGCCCCTGTCATCACAATGCACCATGCCCTTGTCATCACAGTGCTCCATGACCCGTGTCATCACAATGCTCCTTGACTCCAGTCATCACAATTCTTCATAACGTTTTTCATCACAATGGTCCATGCCTGCATCATCACAAAGCTCTGTGACCTTTGTAACCAAAATGTTCCATGAACTTTTCATAACAATTCTCAGTGACCCTTGTCATCACAATGCTCCATGTCTTTGTCAGAATAATGCTCCATGACCATTGTCATCACAATGTGCCATGCACATTTCATCACAACTGTCCACAACCTTGTAATTGGAATGCTCCATAAACCTTGTAATCACAATGGTCCATGCACTTCTCATCAAAATGCACTCTCACCAGAGATATCACAGTGTTCCATCACTAGTTATCACAATACTCCCTCACCCCTGGAATCACAATGATCCATGACCCTGTCATCACAATGTTACATCCACTTATCATCACAATGTTCCATGACCCCTGCCATCACAATGTTCCATAAGCCCTGTCATCAAAATGCTCCATGACCCTTTCCATCCTAAAGCTCCAAGACCCCTGACATCAGAATGTTCTATAACCCCTGTCATCTAAATGTTCCATTACAATTTTTGTCAAATTGCTGCATGAACCGGTCATCAAAATGCTCCCTGCCCTTCTCATCACAATGCACCATGCCCTTTTCATCAAAATGCTCCATGACTTGTCATCACAAAGCTCCATGACTCTTGGCATCACAATGCTCCATGTCATTGGCATCACAATGCTCCATGTACCCTCTCATAACATTGCTCAATGCCCTTGTCATCACAAAGCTCCATGACACTTGTCATCACAATGCTCCATGACCTTCTAATCACAATGTTCCATGCCCTTGTCATTACAATCCTGCATGACCCATGTGTCACAGTGTTCTGTGCCCTTGTCATCACAATGCTCCATACCCACTCTCATCACAATAATCCATGAAACATTTCAGACCAAAGTTCCATACCCTTCTCATCACAATTCTCGATTACCCCGGTCATAACAATGCACCATGACCCCTGCCATCACAATATTCCACGGCCTAGTCATCACAAGGTTCCATGACACTTCTCATCACAATGCTCAAGACCCCTGAAATCACAATGCTACATTCCCTTGTCATCACAAAGCTCCATGACGCATGTCATCAGAATGTTCCATGGCCTTCTCATCACAATGCTCCATACCGTTGTCATCACAATGCTCCAAGACCCCTGTAATCAAAATGCTCCATGCCCCTTTTCATCTCAATGCTTCATGAAACCTGTCATCACAATGAAGCATGCCCATCATCATAATGCTTCAGGCTATTGTCATCACAATTAAATCAATATTCTCCATGACCTCTGTGATCATAATGCTACAAACCCTTGTGATCACAATGTTGCATAACACTTATCATCACAAAGCTCTATGACACTTGTCATCACAATGCTCGATGCCCTTCTAATCACAATGCTCCATGCCCTTGTCATTACAGTCCTGCATGACCCATGTATCACAGTGTTCCGAGCCCTTGTCATCACAATGCTCCATGCCCACTCTCATCACAATAATCCAAGAAACATTTCAGACCAAAGTTCCTACCTTTCTCAGCACAATGCTCCATTACCCCTGTCATAACAATGCACCATGACACCTGCCATCACAATGATCCACGGCCTAGTCATCACAAGGTTCCATGATAATTCTCATCACAATGCTCAAGACCCCTGATATCACAATGTTCCATGCCCTTGTCATCACAAAACTCCATGACGCATGTCATCAGAATGCTCCATGGCATTCTCATCACAATGTCCCATGCCCATGTCATCACAATGCTCCAAGACCCCTGTAATCACAATGCTCTATGCCCCTTTTCTTCAGAATGCTCCATGAGACTTGTCATGACAAGTCTCCATGGTCATCTCATCACAATGCTCCAGGACCTTGTCATCACCATGCTCCCTTCCCTTGTCATCACAATGCTCCATGACCCCTGTCATCACAATAATCCATGAACATTTTCAGCCCAGTGCTCCACGACGTTCTCATCACAATGCCCCATGGCCAATATCATCACAATGCTCCATGACCACTGTCATCACAACACTCCATGACACCTGACAACACAATGATCCGGGAGTCTTCTCATCACAATGCTCCATTCCCTATTCATCACAATGCTCCATGACACCTGTCATCACAACACTCCATGAACATTTTCAGCCCAGTGCTCCATGACACTTGTCATCAAAATGATCCATGCCCTTGTCATCCCAATGCTCCATGACCCTTGTATTTACAATGCTCCGTGAAGCTTTTCATCACAGTGCTCCATGACACATGTCATCACAATGCTCGATGCCCTTCTCATCACAATGCTCCATGCCCTTGTCATTACAGTCCTGCATGACACATGTTTCACAGTGTTCCGTGCCCTTGTCATCACAATGCTCCATGCCCACTCTCATCACAATAATCCATGAAACATTTCAGACCAAAGTTCCATACCCTTCTCATCACAATGCTCCATTACCCCTGTCATAACAATGCACCATGACACCTGCCATTACAATATTCCACGGCCTAGTCATCACAAGGTTCCATGATACTTCTCATCACAATGCTCAAGACCCCTGATATCACAATGCTCAATGCCCTTGTCATCACAATGCTTCATGACTTGTCATCACAAAGATCCATGACCCTTGGCATCACAATGCTCCATGTCATTGTCATCACAATGCTCTATGAACGCTCTCATCACATTGCTCCATGCCCTTGTCTTCACATAGCTCCATGACACATGTCATCAGAATGCTCCATGGTCTTCTCATCACAATGCTCCATGCCCTTGCCATCACAATGCTCCATTACACCTGTCATAACAATGCTCCATGACCCCTGCCATCACGATGTTCCATGGCCTTGTCATCACAAGGATCCATGACCTTGCTCATCACAATGCTCCAAGAACACTGTAATCATAATGCTCTATGCCCCTTTTCATCTCAATGAACCATGAACCCTGTCATCACAATGCACCATGCCCATCATTATAATGCTTCATGCTATTGTCATAACAATGAAATCAAAATGTTCCATGACGTCTGTCATAACAATGCTCCAAACCCTTGTGATCACAATATTCCATAACACTTGTCATCAAAATGCCCCATGACGCTCGTCATCACAATTATCCATGGCCTTCTCATCACAATGCTCCATGACCTTCGTCATCACAATGCTCAATACACTTGTCATCAAACTGCTCCCTGACACTTGATGTCTGTATGCTCCTTGAAACCTGTCATGACAAGGCTCCATGCCATTTTCATTACAATGCTCCATACCCTTTTCATCACAATGTTCCAAGACCCCTGTAATCACAATGCTCCATGTTCCTGTTCATCAGTATGCTCCATGAGATTTGTCATCACAAGGCTCCATTGTTTTGTCATCACAATGCTCCAGCACATTGTCATCACAATGCTTCCCTACCTTTTCCTGAAAATTTTCAATGGCCCTTGTCATCATAATGCTCCAAGCCCTAATCCTCACAATGCTCCATTATATTTGTTATCACAATCCTCCATTACATTTGGTATCACAATGCTCCATGCCATTGTCTTCGCAATGGACCATGACATATTTCATCACAATGCTCCCTGACAACTGTCTTCACAATACTCCATGACCTTATTATCAAAATACTCCATGCCCTTGTCATTACAATGCACCATTCCCACTCTCATCACAATAATCTATGAAAATTGTCAGACCAATGCTCCATGCCACTGTCATCCCAATGTTCCATGCTCTTGTCATCACAATGCTCCATGACCCAGGTCATCACAATGCTCCATGACTCCACTCATCACAATGCTTCATAACGTTTGTCATCACAATGGTCCATGCCCACGTCATCACAAGGCTCTGTGACGTTTGTAACCACAATGCTCCATGAACTCTTCATCACAATTCTCTGTGAAACTTGTCAACACAAGGCGCCATTCCAAATGTCATTGCAATAATCCATGAAAATTATTAGACAAATGATCCATGCCCTTGTCATCACAATGCTCCATGCCCTTGTTATCACAATGATCCATGACCCCTGTCATCACAGTGCTCCGTGACTCCAGTCATCACAATGCTTCATGACCTTTGTCATCACAATGATCCATGCCCTCGTCATCAACAGTCTCTGTGACCTTTTTAACCACAATTCTCCATGAACTTTTTATCACAATGCTCTTTGACCCTTGTCATCACAATGCTCTATGCCTTTCTCAGCACAATGCTCCATGACCCTTGTCATCACAATGCTCCATGCGCTTGTCAGCCCAATGCTCCATGACACATGTCATCACAATGCACCATGCGCTTGTCATCACAGTGCTCCACAACATTGTCATCACAATGCTCCATAAAATTTGTCATCACAATGCTCCATGCACTTCTCATCAAAATGCTCTCTCACCACTGATATCACAATGCTACATCACTATTTGTCACAATACTCCCTCACCCCTGTCATCACAATGTTCCATGGCTCCTGTCATCACAATGCTACATGCACTTATCATCACAATGTTCGATGACCCCTGAAATCACAATGTTCCTGTCATTAAAATGTTCCATGACACTTTTCATCAAATTGCTCCATGACCCTGTCATCAGAATGCGCCCTGCCCTTCTCATCACAATGCACAAAGCCATTGCCATCACAATGCTCCATGACCTTTGTCATCACAAAGATCCATGACCCTTGGCATCACAATGCTCCATGTCATTGTCATCACAGTGCTCCATGAACGCTCTCATCACATTGCTCCATGCCCTTGTCTTCACATAGCTCCATGACACATGTCATCAGAATGCTCCATGACAGGGGCTTCCTTTGTGCCGCAGTGGTTGAGAGTCCGCCTGCCGATGCAGGGGATACGGGTTCGTGCCCCGGTCTGGGAGGAGCCCACATGCCCTGGAGCGGCTGGGCCTGTGAGCCATGGCCGCTGAGCCTGCGCGTCCGGAGCCTGTGCTCCTCAATGGGAGAGGCGACAACAGTGAGAGGCCCGTGTACCGCAAAAAAAAGAAAAAAAAAATGCTTCCTGACACTTGTTGTCTGTATGCTCCTTGAACCCTGTCATGACAAGTCTCCATGCCGTTTTCATCACAATGATCCATGCCCTTTTCATCACAATGCTCCAAGACCCATGTAATCACAATGCTCCATGCCCTTGTCATCACAAATCTCAATGACGCATGCCATCAGAATGCTCCTTGGTCTTCTCCTCACAATGCTCCATGCCCTTGTCATCACAATGTTCCAAGACCCCTGTAATCACAATGCTCCATGCCCCTATTCATCAGTATGCTCCATGAGACTTGTCATCACAAGGCTCCAAGGTTTTGTCATCACAATGCTCCAGGCCCTTGTCATCACAATGCTTCACGGCCTTGTCATCAAAATTTTCAATGGCCCTTGTCATCATAATGCTCCAAGCCCTAATCATCACAATGCTCCATTATATTTGTCATCACAATCCTCCATTACATTTGGTATCACAATGCTCCATGCCATTGTCTTCGCAATGGACAATGACATATTTCATCAGAATGCTCCCTGACACCTGTCTTCACAATACTCCATGACCTTATTATCACAATGCTCCATGCCCTTGTCATTACAATGCACCATTTCCACTCTCATCACAATAATCTATGAAACTTGTCAGACCAATGCTCCATGCCACTCTCATCACAATGTTCCATTCCCTTGTCATCACAATGCTCCATGACCCCTGTCATCACAATGCTCCATGACTCCAGTCATCACAATGCTTCATAACGTTTTTCATCACAATGGTCCATCCCGCATCATCACAAGGCTCTGTGACCTTTGTAACCACAATACTCCATGAACTTTACATCACAATTCTCTGTGAAACTTGTCATCACAATGCTCCATGTCTTTGTCAGAACAATGCTCCATGACCACTGTCATCACAATGTGCCATGCGCATTTCATCACAACGATCCACAACCTTGTAATTGCAATGCCCCATAAACCTTGTAATCACAATGGTCCATGCACTTCTCATCAAAATGCTCTCTCACCAGAGATATCACAATGTTCCATCACTAGTCATCACAATACTCCCTCACCCTTGTAATCACAATATTCCATGACGCTGTCATCACAATGCTACATCCCCTTATAATCACAATGTTCCATGACCCCTGCCATCACAATGTTCCATAACCCCTGTCAACAAAATGCTCCATGACCCATTCCATCCCAAAGCTCCAAGACCCCTGACATCACAATGTTCTATAACCCCTGCCATCAAAATATTACATTACACTTTTTATCAAATTGCTGCATGACCCGGTCATCAAAATGCTCCCTGGCCTTCTCATCACAATGCACCATGCCCTTGTCATCAAAATGCTCCATGACATTTGTCATCACAAAGCTCCAAGACACTTGGAATCACAATGCTCCATGTCATTGTCATCACAATGCTCCATGATCCCTCTCATCACATTGCTCCATGCCTTTGTCATCACAAAGCTCCATGACACTTGTCATCACAATGCTCGATGCCCTTCTCATCACAATGCTCCATGCCCTTGTTATTACAGTCCTGCATGACCCATGTATCACAGTGTTCCGTGCCTTGGTCATCACAATTTTCCCTGCCCTCTCTCATCACAATAATCCATGAAACATTTCAGCCCAAAGTTCCATACCCTTTTCATCACAATGCTCCATTACCCCTGTCATAACAATGCACCATGACCTCTGCCACCACAATGTTCCACGGCCTAGTCATCACAAGGTTCCATGATACATCTCATCACAATGCTCAAGACCCCTGAAATCACAATGCTCCATGCCCTTGTCATCACAATGCACCATGTCCACTGTCATCACAATAATCTATGAAACTTTTCAGACGAATGCTCCATGACCCTGTCATCACAATGCTCCATGCCCTTGTCATCACAAAGCTCCATTACGCATGTGATCAGAATGTTCCATGACCTTCACATCACAATGCTCCATACCTTAGTCATCATAATGCTCTAAGACCCCTGTAAACACAATGCTCCATGCACCTTTTCATCTCAATGCTCCATGAACCCTGTCATCACAATGCACCATTCCCATCATCATAATGCTTCAGGCTATTGTCATCACAATAAAATCAATATTCTCCATGACCTGTGTCATCATAATTCTCCAAATCCTTGTGATCACAATGTTCCATAACACGTATCATCACAACACCCCATAACGCACATCATCACAATTATCCAAGGCCTTCTCATCACAATGCTGCATGATCTTTGTCATCACAATGCTCAATACACTTGTCATCACAATGCTCCCTGACACTTGTCGTCAGTATGCTCCTTGAACCCTGTCATGACAAGGATCCATGCCTTTTTCATCACAATAATCCATGCCCTTTTCATCACAATGCTCCAAGATACCTGTAATCACAATGCTCCAAGGCCTTGTCATCATAATGCTCCAAGACCCCTGTAATCACAATGCTCCATGCCCCTTTTCATCAGAATGCTCCATGAGACTTGTCATCACACGTCTCCATGGTCTTCTCATCACAATGCTCCACGACCTTGTCATCACCATGCTCCGTTCCGTTGTCGTCACAATGCTCCATGGCCCCTGTCATCACAATAATACATGAATATTTTCAGCCCAATGCTCCACGACTTTCTCATCACAATGCTCCATGGCCAATATCATCACAATGCCCCATGACCACTGTCATCACAACACTCCATGACAGCTGACAACACAATGATCCTGGACTCTTGTCATCACAATGCTCCATTTCCTAGTCATCACAATGCTCCATGACCCCAGTCATCACAACACTTTTTGAACAATTTCAGCCAAGTGCTCCATGACCCATGTCATCACAATGATCCATGCCCTTGTCATCCCAATGCTCCATGACCCATGTATTCACAATGCGCTGTGACGTTTGTCATCACTGTGCTCCATGACACATGTCATCACAATGCTCCATGCCCTTGTCATCACACAGCTCCGTGACACTTGTCATCACAATGCTCGTTGCCCTTCTCATCATAATGCTCCATGTCCTTGTCATTACACTCCTCCATGACCCATGTATCACAGTGTACCGTGCCCTTGTCATCACAATGCTCCATGGCCACTCTCATCACAGTAATCCATGAAACATTTCAGACCAATGCTCAATGCCCTTCTCATCACAATGCTCCATTACCTCTGTCAACGATGCTCCATGACCCCTGCCATCACAATGTTCCACGGCCATGTGATCACAAGGCTCCATGACCATTGTCATCACAATGTTCCAAGACCCATGTAATCGCAATGCTCCATGCCATTTTCATCACAAAGCTCCATGACACATGTCATCAGAATGTTCCATGGACTTCTCCTCACAATGCTCCATGCCCTTGTCATCACAATGCTCCATACCCTCGTAATCACAATGCTCCATGCCCCTTTTCATCAGAATGCTCCAGGAGACTTGTCATCACAAGTCTCCATGGTCATCTCATCACAATGCTCCAAGACCTTGTCATCACCATGCTCCATTCCCTGGTCATCACAATGCTCCATAACCCCTGTCATCACAAGTCTCCATGACACATCTCATCAAAATGCTCCAAGACCCCTGTAATCACAATGCTCCATGCCCCTTTTCATCACAATGCTCCACGATCCCTTTCATCACAATGAACCATGCCCATCATCATAATTCTTCAGGCTATTGTCATCACAATGAAATCAAAATGCTCCATGACCTCTGTCATGACAATGCTCCAAACCATGGTGATCACAATGTTGCATAACACTTATCATCACAAAACCCCATGACGCTAATCATCACTATTATCCATGGTCTTCTCATCACAAGGCTCCATGACTTTGTCATCACAATTCTCAATACTCTTTTCATCACAATACTCCCAGACACTTGTCGTCAGTATGCTCCATGAACTCTTTCATGACAAGGCTCCATGCCATTTTCATCAAATTGATCCATACGCTTTACATCACAGTGCTCCAAGACCCCTGTAATCATAATGCTCCTTGCCCTTGTCATCACAAAGCTCCATGATGCATATCATCAGAATGTTCCATGCACTTCTCATCACAATGCTCCATGCCCTTGTCATCACAATGCTCCAAGACACATGTAATCACAATGCTCCATGCCCCTTTTCATCTCAATGCTCCATGAACACTGTCATAATAATGCACCATGTCCATCATCATAATGCTTCAGTCTATTGTCATCACAGTGAAATCAAAATGCTCCATGACCTCTGTCATCACAATGCTCCAAACCCTGGTGATCACAATGTTGCAAAACACTTATCATCACAAAACCCCATGACGCTCTTCATCACAATTATCCATGGTCTTCTCATCAAAATGCACCATGACTTTGTCATCACAATTCTCAATACACTTGTCATCACAATGCTCCCTGACACTTGTCGTCAGAATGCTCCTTGAACCCTGTCATGAAGAGGCTCCATGCCTTTTTCATCACAAAGCCCCATGCTGTTTTCATCCCAATGCTCCATGCCATTGTCATCAAAATACTCCACAAGCTTGTCATCAGAATGCTCCATGACCCTTGTCATCACTATTCTCCATGCACTTGTCAGAACAATGCTCCCTGACCCTTGTCATCACAATGATCCAAGCCATTGTCATCACAATGCTCCATTACCTTTGTCATTATAAACCTCCATGACACTTGGCATCACAATGCTCGAAGCCATTGTCATCACAATGGGCCATTACATATGTAATCACAATGCTCCCTGACAACTCTCTTCACAATACTGCATGACCTGGTCATCACAATGCTCCATGCTCTTGTCTTCACAATGCGCCATTCCAACTGTCATCACAATAATCCATGAAACTTATTAGACCAATGCTCCATGCCCTTGTCATCACATTGCTCCATGCTCTTGTTATCACAATGTTCCAAGACCCCTGTAATCAGAATGCCCCTTGCCCCTTTTCATCAGTATGCTCCATGAGACTTGTCATCGCAAGGCTCCATGGTTTCTCATCACAATGCTCCAGGACCTTGTCATCACAATGGTTCATGACATTGTCATGACAATTCTCAATGGCCCTTGTCTTCATAATGCTCCAAGCCCTAGTCATCACAGTGCTCCATTATATTTGTCATCACAATCCTCCCTTGCATTTGGCATCACTATGCTCCATGCTATTGTCATCGCAATGGACCATGACATATTTCATCACAATGCCCCCTGACACCTGTCTTCACAATATTCCATGCCCTTGTCATCACAATGCTCCCTGCCCTTCACATCACAATGCACCACACCCTTGTCATCAAAATGCTCCATGACCATTTTCATCACTAAGCTCCATGACCGTTGACATCACAATGCTCCATGCCCTTGTCATCACAATGCTCCATGAACCCTGTCAACACAATGCTCCGTGACTCCAGTCATCACAATGCCTCATAACGTTTGTCAATACAACGGTCCATGCCCGCGTCATCACAAGGCTCTGTGACCTTTTTAACCACAATGCTCCATGAACATTTCATCACAATGCTCCGTGAGCCTTGTTATCACAATGCTCCATGCCTTTGTCAGAACAATGTTCCATGACCCTTGTCATCACAATGTGCCATATGATTTTCATCACAATGATCCACAACCTTGTCATCACTCTGCTCCATCAACCTTGTAATCAGAATGCTCCATGCACTTCTCATCCAAATGCTCTCTCACATGAGATATCACAATGTTCCATCACTAGTCATCACAATCCTCCCTCACCATTGTTATCCCAATGTTCCATGACAACTCTCATCACAATGCTACATCCCCTTATCAGCACAATGTTCCATGACCCCTGACATCACAATGCTCCATGACCACTGTCATCACAAC
Source organism: Mesoplodon densirostris (assembly GCF_025265405.1). NCBI lineage: Eukaryota > Metazoa > Chordata > Mammalia > Artiodactyla > Ziphiidae > Mesoplodon > Mesoplodon densirostris. The sequence continues at coordinate 4,355,955 of NW_026778195.1, read as the reverse complement.
ACTCCATAACACCTGACAACACAATGATCCGGGACTCTTGTCATCACAATGCTCCAAGACCCCTGTCATCACAATACTCCATGAACATTTTCAGCCCAGTGCTCATGACCCTTGTCATCACAATGATCCATGCCCTTGTCATCCCAATGTTCCATGACGCTTGTAATCACAGTGCTCCATGACATCTGTCATCACAATGCTCCATGCCTTTGTCAGCAAAATGTTACATGACCTGGTCATTACAATGCTCTATGCGCTTGTCATCACAATACTCCCTTACAATTGTCATCACAATCCTCCAGGAACCTTGGGATCACATTGCTTCAGGCCCTTGTCATCAAAATGCTCCATGCTCCTTGAAATCAAAATGATCCGTGACCTCTGTCATCACAATGCTCCAAACACTTGTGATCACAGTGTTCCATAAAACTTGTCCTCACAACGCTCCATGATGCCTGTCATCACAATACTCCATGCCCTTTTCATCACAATGCTCCATGACCATTGTCATCAAAATTCTCAATACACTTGTGATCACAATGCTCCCTGACACTTGTCATCAGAATGCTCCTTGAAACCTGTCACGAAAAGGCTCCATGCTTTTTTCATCACAATGCCCCATGCCATTTTCATCCCAATGGTCCATGCCATTGTCATCAAAATACTCCACAAGCTTGTCATCAGAATGCTCCATGACCCTTGTCATCACAATTCTCCATGCACTTGTCAGCACAATGCTCCCTGACCCTTATCATCACAATGCTCCAAGCTATTGTCATGACAATGCTCCATTACCTTTGTCATCAGAATCCTCCATGACACTTGGCATCACAATGCTCCATGTCATTGTCATCACAATGGGCCATTACATATGTCATCACAATGCTCCCTGACACCTATCTTCACAATACTGCATGACCTGGTCATCACAATGCTCCACGCCCTTGTCATCACAATGTGCCATTACAACTCTCATCACAATAATCCATGAAACTTATTAGACCAATGCTCCTTGCCCTTGTTATCACAATGTTCCATGACCCATGTAATCAGAATGCTCCATGCCCCTTTTCATCAGAATGCTCCATGAGACATGTCATCAGAAGGCTCCATGGATTTCTCTTCACAATGCTCCATGACCTTTGTCATCACAATGCTCAAGGACCCATGTAATCACAATGCTTCATGCCCCTGTCATCGCAATGGACCATGACATTTGGCATCACAATGCTCCATGCCATTGTCTTTGAAATTGACCATGACATATGTTATCACAATGCCCCCTTACACCTGTCTTCACAATACTCCATGCCCTTGTCATCACAATGCTCCATGCCCTTGTCATCACAATGCACCATGTCCAATGTCATCACAATAATCTATTAAACTTGTCAGACCAATGCTCCATGCCCCTGTCATCACAATGTTCCATGCCCTTGTCATCACAATGCTCCATGGCCCTTGTCATCACAATGCTCCGTGACTCCAGTCATCACAATGCTTCATAACGTTTCTCATCACCACGGTCCATGGCTGTGTCATCGCAAGGCTCTGTGACATTTGTAAACACAATGCTCCATGAAATTTTCATCACAATGCTCCGTGACCCTTGTCATCACAATGCTCCATGCCTTTTTCAGAACAATGCTCCATGACCCTTGTCATCACAATGATCCATGCCCTTGTCATCCCAATGTTCCATGACCCCTGTATTCACAGTGCTCCATGACGCTTGTCATCACAGTGCTCCATGACACCTGTCTTCATAATGCTCCATGCCTTTGTCAGCAAAATGCTACATGACCTTTTCATTACAATGCTCTATGCACTTGTCATCAAAATACTCGATTACCATTGTCATCACAATCCTCCATGAACCTTGGGATCACATTGCTTCATGCCCTTGTCCTCACAATGCTCCATGCTCCTTGAAATCAAAATGATCCATGACCTCTGTCATCACAATGCTCCAACCCTTGTGATCACAATGTTCCATAACACTTGTCCTCACAATGCTCCATGATGCCTGTCATCACAATACTCCATACACTTTTCATCACAATGCTCCATGACCTTTGTCATCACAATTCTCAATACACTTGTCATCACAATGCTCCCTGACACTTGTCGTCAGTATGCTCCATGAAACCTGTCATGACAAGGCTCCATGCCTTTTTCATCACAATGATGCATGCCCTTTTCATCACAATGCTCCAAGACCCCTGGAATCACAATGCTCCATGCTCTTGCCATCCAAAGCTTCATGACGCATGTCATCAGAATGTTCCATGGACTTCTCATCACAATGCTCCCTGCTCTTGTCATCACAATGCTCTAAGACCCCTGTAATCACAATGCCCCATGCCCCTTTTCATCTCAATGCTCCATGAACCCTGTCATCACAATGAACAATGCCCATCATCATAATGCTTCAGGCTATTGTCATCAAAATCAAATCAAAATGCTCCATGACCTCTGTCATCACAATGCTCAAAATCCTGGTGATAACAATGTTGCATAACACTTATCATCACAACACCCCATGACGCTCATCATCACAATTATCCATGGTCTTCTCATCACAAGGCTCCATGAAATTTGTCATCAAAATTCTCAATACACTTGTCATCACAATGCTAGCTGACACTTGTCGTCAGAATGCTCCTTGAAACCTGTCACAAAAAGGCTCCCTGTCTTTTTCATCACAAAGACCCATGCCGTTTTCATCCCAATGCTGCATGCCATTGTCATCAAAATACACCACAGGCTTGTCATCAGAATGCTCCATGACCCTTGTCATCACAATTCTCCATGCACTTGTCAGCACAATGCTCCCTGACCCTTTTCATCACAATGCTCCAAGCCATTTTCATCACAATGCTCCATTACATTTGTCATCAGAATCCTCCATGACACTCGGCATCACAATGCTCCATGCCATTGTCATCACAATGCTCCATGTCTTTGTCAGCAAAATGCTACATGACCTTGTCATTACAATCCTCTATGCGCTTGTCATCACAATACTCCATTTCCATTGTCATCACAATCCTCCATCAACCTTGGATCACATTGCTTCATGCCCTTGTCATCACAATGCTCCATGCTCCTTGAAATCAAAATGATCCATGACCTCTGTCATCACAATGTTCCAAACCCTTGTGATCACATTGTTCCATAACACTTGTCATCACAGCGTTCCATGATGCCTGTCATTACAATACTCCATGCCCTTTTCATCACAATGCTCCATGACCATTGTCATCAAAATTCTCAATACACTTGTGATCACAATGCTCCCTGACACTTGTCATCAGAATGCTCCTTGAACCCCGTCACGAAAAGGCTCCATGCCTTTTTCATCGCGATGCCCCATGCCGTTTTCATCACATTGCTCCATGCCATTTTCATCAAAATACTCCACAAGGTTTTTATCAGAATGCTCCCTGACTCTTGTCATCACAATTCTCCATGCACTTGTCAGCACAAGGCTCCCTGACCCTTGTCATCACAATGCTCCAAGCCATTGTCATCACAATGCTCCATGACCCCTGTCATCACAATAATCCATGAACATTTTCAGCCCAATGCTCCACGACCTTCTCATCACAATGCTCAATAGCCAGTATCATCACTATGCTCCATGACCACTGTCATCACAACACTCCATGACACCTGACAACACAATGATCCGGGACTCTTGTCATCACAATGCTCCATACCCTAGTCATCGCAATGCTCTATGACCCCTGTTATCAAAACACTCCATGAACATTTTCAGCCAAGTGCTCCATGACGCTTGTCAACCCAAAGCTCCATGACCCCTGTATTCACAATGCTCCTTGACGCTTCTCATCACAGTGCTCCATGACACTTGTCATCACAATGCTCCCTGACCCTTGTCATCAGTATGCTCCTTGAACCCTGTCATGACAAGTTTCCATGCATTTTTCATCACAATGATCCATGACCGTTTCATCACAATGCTCCAAGGTCCCTGTAATCGCAATGCTCCATGCCCTTGTCATCACAAAACTCCATGACGCATGTCATCAGAATGCTCCATGGGCTTCTCATCACAGTGCTCTATGCCCTAGTCATAACAATGCTCCAAGACCGCTGTAATCACAATGCTCCATGTCCCTTTTCATCAGAATGCTCCATGAGACTTGCCATCACAAGTCTCCATGGTCTTCTCATCACAATGTTCCAGGACATTGACATCACCATGATCCATTCACTTGTCATCACAATGCTCCATTACCCCTGTCATCACAATAATCCATGAACATTTTCAGCCCAATGCTCCACGACTTTCTCATCACAATGCTCCATGCCCTTGCCATCACAATGCTCCATTACCCCTGTCATAACAATGCTCCATGACCCTTGCCATCACGATGTTCCATGGCCTTGTCACCACAAGGCTCCATGACCCTTCTCATCACAATGCTCCAAGAACACTGTAATCACAATGTTCTATGCCCCTTTTCATCTCAATGATCCATGAACCCTGTCATCACAATGCACCATGCCCATCATCATAATGCTTCATGCAATTGTCATAACAACGAAATCAAAATGTTCCATGACCTCTGTCATAACAATGTTCCAAACCCTTGTTATCACAATATTCCATAACACTTGTCATCACAATGCCCCAGGATGCTCGTCATCACAATTATCCATGGTCTTCTCATCACAATGCTCCATGAACTTCGTCATCACAAGGCTCAATACACTTGTCATCAACATGCTCCCTGACACATGTTGTCTGTATGCTCCTTGAGCCCTGTCATGACAAGGCTCCATGCCTTTTTCATCACAATGATCCATGCCCTTTTCATCACAATGCTCCAAGTCCCATGTAATCACAATGGTGCATGCCATTGTCATCAGAAAGCTCAATGACGCATGCCATCAGGATGCTCCTTGGACTTCTCCTCACAATCCTCCATGCCCTGGTCTTCACAATGTTCCAGGACCCCTGTAATCACAATGCTCCATTCCCCTTTTAATCAGTATGCTCCATGAGACTTGTCATCACAAGGCTCCATGGTTTTGTCATCACAATGCTCTAGGACCTTGTCATCACAGTGCTTCATGACCTTGTCATCAAAATTTTCAATGGCCCTTGTCATCATAATGCTCCAAACCCTAATCATCACAATGCTCCATTTTCTTTGTCATCACAATCCTCCATTACATTTGGTATCACAAAGCTCCATGCCATTGACATCGCCATGGACCATGACATATGTCATCACAATGATCCCTGACACCTGTCTTCACAATACTCCATGACCTTATCATCACAATGCTCCATGCCCTTGTCATCACAATGCACCATGCCCACTCTCATCACAATAATCTATGAAACTTGTCAGACAAATGCTCCATGCCTCTGTCATCACAATGCTCCATGCCCTTGTCATCACAATGCTCCATGACCCCTGTCATCACAATGCTACATGACTCCAGTCATCATAATGCTTCATAACGTTTGTCATCACAATGGTCCATGCCCGCGTCATCACAAGGCACTGTGACCTTTGTAACCACAATGCTCCATGAACTTTTCATCACAATTCTCTGAGAAACTTGTCATCACAATGCTCCATGTCTTTGTAAGAACAATGCTCCATGACAATTGTCATCACAATGTGCCACGTGCATTTCATCACAACGTTCCAAACCTTGTCATTGCAATGCTCCATAAAACTTGTAATCACAATGGTCCATGCACTTCTCATCAAAATGCTCTCTCACCAGAGATATCACAATGTTCCATCACTAGTCATCACAATACACCCTCATCCTTGTAATCACAATGTTCCATGACACTGTCATCACAATGCTACATCCTCTTATCATCACAATGTTCCATGACCCCTGCCATCACAATGTTCCATAAGCCCTGTCATCAAAATGCTCCATGACCCTTTCCATCACAAAGCTCCAAGACCCCTGTCATCACAATGTTCTATAACCACTGCCATCAAAATGTTCAATTATACTTTTTATCAAATTGCTGCATGACGTGGTCATCAAAATGCTCCCTGCCCTTCTCATCAAAATGCTCCATGATTTGTCATCACAAAACTCCAAGACCCTTGGCATCAAAATGCTCCATGTCACTGTCATCACAATGCTCCATGAACCATCTCATCACATTGCTCCATGCCCTTGTCGTCACACAGCTCCATGACACTTGTCATCACAATGCTCGATGCCCTTCTCATCACAATGCTCCATGCCCTAGTCATTACAGTCCAGCATGACCCATGTATCACAGTGTTCCTTGCCCTTGTCATCACAATGCTCCATGCACACTCTCATCACAATAATCCATGAAACATTTCAGACCGAAGTTCCATACCCTTCTCATCACAATGCTCCATTACCCCTGTCATAACAATGCACCATGACACCTGCCATCACAATGATCCACGGCCTAGTCATCACAAGGTTCCATGATAATTCTCATCACAATGCTCAAGTCCCCTGATATCACAATGCTCCATGCCCTTGTCATCACAAATCTCCATGACGCATGTCATCAGAATGTTCCATGGCCTTCTCATCACAGTGCTCCATGTCCTTGTGATCAAAATGCTCCAAGACCCTTGTAATCACAATGCTCCATGCCCCATTTCATCTCAGTGCTCCATGAAATCTGTCATCACAATGCTCCAAGACCCTTGTAATCACAATGCTCCATGCCCCTTTTCATCTCAATGCTCCATGAACCCTGTCATCACAATGCACAATGCCCATTATCATAATGCTTCAGGCTATTGTCATCACAATGAAATCAATATTCTGCATGACCTCTGTAATCAAAATGCTCCAAATCCTTGTGATCACAATGTTGCATAACACGTATCATCACAACACCCCATGACGCTCATCATCACAATTATCTATGGTCTTCTCATCACAATGCTCCATGATCTTTGTCATCACAATGCTCAATCCACTTGTCATCACAATGCTCCCTGACCCTTGTCGTCAGTATGCTCCTTGAACCCTGTCATGACAAGTTTCCATGCATTTTTCATCACAATGATCCATGACCATTTCATCACAATGCTCCAAGGTCCCTGTAATCACAATGCTCCATGCCCTTGTCATCACAAAACTCCATGACGCATGTCATCAGAATTCTCCATGGCCTTCTCATCACAATGCTCTATGCCCTAGTCATAACAATGCTCCAAGACACCTGTAATCACAATGTTCCATGCCCCTTTTCATCAGAATGCTCCATGAGACTTGCCATCACAAGTCTCCATGGTCTTCTCATCACAATGATCCAGGACCTTGACATCACCAGGATCCATGCCCTTGTCATCACAATGCTCCATGACCCCTGTCATCACAATAATCCATGAACATTTTCAGCCCAATGCTCCACGACCTTCTCATCACAATGCTCCATTGCCAATATCATCACAATGCTCCATGACCACTGTCATCACAACACTCCATGACACCAGACAACACAATGATCCAGGACTCTTGTCATCACAATGCTCCATTCCTTTGTCGTCACAATGCTACATGACACCTATCATCACAACTCTCCATGAACATTTTCAGCCCAGTGCTCCATGACCCTTGTCATCAAAATGATCCATGCCCTTGTCATCCCAATGCTCCATGACCACTGTATTCACAATGCTCCTTGACGCTTGTCATCACAGTGCTCCATGACACATGTCATCACAATGCTCCATGCCTTTGTCAGCAAAATGCTACATGAACTTGTCATTACAATGCTCTATGCGCTTGTCATCACAATACTCCATTTCCATTGTCATCACAATCCTCCATGAACTTTGGGATCACATTGCTTCATTCCCTTGTCATCACAATGCTCCATGCTCCTTGAAATCAAAATGATCCATTACCTCTGTCATCACAATGCTCCAAACCCTTGTGATCACAATGTTCCATAACACTTGTCATCACAACGCTCCATGATGCCTGTCATCACAATACTCCATGCCCTTTTCATCACAATGCTCCATGACCTTTGTCACCACAATTCTCAATACACTTGTCATCACAATCCTCCCTGACACTTGTCATCAGAATGCTCCTTGAACCCTGTCACGAAAAGGCTCCATGCCTTTTTCATCACAATGCCCCATGCCATTTTCATCAGAATGCTCCATGCCATTGTCATCAAAATACTCCACAAGCTTGTCATCAGAATGCTCCATGACCCTTGTCATCACAAATCTCCATGCACTTTTCAGCACAATGCTCCCTGGCCCTTGTCTTCACAATGCTCCAAGCCATTGTCATAACAAGGCTCCATTACATTTGTCATCAGGATCCTCCCTGACACTTGGACTCACAGTGCTCCATGCCATCCTCATCACAATGGGCCATTACATATGTGATCACAATGCTCCCTGACACCTGTCTTCACAATACGGCATGACCTGGTCATCACAGTGCTCCATGCCCTTGTCATCACAGTGTGCCATACCAACTCTCATCGCAATACTCCATGAAAGTTATTAGACCAATGTTCCATGTCCTTGTCATCACAATGCTCCATGCCTTTTTTACCACAATGCTCCATGACCCCTGTCATCACAGTGCTCCGTGACTCCAGTCATCACAATGCTTCATGACCTTTGTCATCACAATGGTCCATGCCCTCGTCATCAACAGTCTCTGTGACCATTTTAACCACGATGCTCCATGAACTTTTCATCACAATGCTCTTTGACCCTTGTCATCACAATGCTCTATGACTTTCTCAGCACAATGCTCAATGACCCTTGTCATCACAATGCAACATGCGCTTGTCATCACAGTGCTCCACAACATTGTCATCACAATGCTCCATAAAATTTGTCATCACAATGCTCCATGCACTTCTCATCAAAATGCTCTCTCACCACTGATATCACAATGCTACATCACTATTTGTCACAATACTCCCTCACCCCTGTCATCACAATGTTCCATGACTCCTGTCATCACAATGCTACATGCACTTATCATCACAATGTTCGATGACCCCTGAAATCACAATGTTCCATAACACCTGTCATCAAAATATTCCTTGACACTTTTCATCAAATTGCTCCATGACCCTGTCATCAGAATGCTCCCTGCCCTTCTCATCACAGTGCACAACGCCCTTGCCATCAAAATGCTCCATGACCTTTGTCATCACAAAGATCCATGACGCTTGGCATCACAATGCTCCATGTCATTGTCATCACAGTGCTCCATGAACGCTCTCATCACATTGCTCTATGCCCTTGTCTTCACATAGCTCCATGACACATGTCATCAGAATGCTCCATGGCCTTCTCATCACAATGCTCCAAGCCCTTGCCATCACAATGCTCCATTACCCCTGTCATAACCATGACCCATGACCCCTGCCATCACGATGTTCCATGGCCTTGTCATCACAAGGCTCCATGACCCTTCTTATCACAATGCTCCAAGAACACTGTAATCACAATGCTCTATGCCCCTTTTCATCTCAATGATCCATGAACCCTGTCATCACAATGCACCATGCCCATCATCATAATGCTTCATGCAATTGTCATCACAACGAAATCAAAATGTTCCATGACCTCTGTCATAACAATTCTCCAAACCCTTGTGATCACAATATTCCATAACACTTGTCATCACAATGCCCCAGGATGTTCGTCATCACAATTATCCATGGTCTTCTCATCACAATGCTCCATGACCTTCGTCATCACAATGCTCAATACACTTGTCATCAACATGCTCCCTGACACTTGTTGTCTGTATGCTCCTTGAAACCTGTCATGACAAGGCTCCATGCCTTTTTCATCACAATGATCCATGCCCTTTTAATCACAATGCTCCAAGTCCCATGTAATCACAATGGTACATGCCATTGTCATCACAAAGCTCAATGACGCATGCCATCAGAATGCTCCTTGGTCTTCTCCTCACAATGCTCCATGCCCTTGTCTTCACAATGTTCCATGCCCTTGTCATCACAATGCTCCATGCCCATGTTACCACAATTCTCCATGACCCCTGTCATCACAATGCTCCGTGACTCCAGTCATCACAATGCTTCATGACTTTTGTCATCACAATGGTCCATGCCCTCGTCATCAACCGTCTCTGTGACCTTTTTAACCACAATGCTCCATGAACATTTTCAGCACAATGCTCCATGACCCTTGTCATCACATTACTCCATGCGCTTTTCAGCACAATGCTCCATGACACATGTCATCACAATGCACCATGCGCTTGTCATCACAGTGCTCCACAACATTGTCATCACAATGCTCCATAAAATTTGTCATCACAATGCTCCATGCACTTCTCATCAAAATGGGCTCTCACCACTGATATAACAATGCTACATCACTATTTGTCACAATACTCCCTCACCCCTGTCATCACAATGTTCCATGACTCCTGTCATCACAATGCTACATGCACTTATCATCACAATGTTCGATGACCCCTGCAATCACAATGTTCCATAACAACTGTCATCAAAATATTCCATGACACTTTTCATCAAACTGCTCCATGACCCTGTCATCAGAATGCTCCCTGCCCTTCTCATCACAATGCACAACGCCCTTGCCATCAAAATGCTCCATGACCTTTGTCATCACAATGATCCAAGACCCTTGGCATCACAATGCTCCATGTCATTGTCATCACAATGCTCCATGAACCCTCTCATCACATTGCTCCATGCCCTTGTCATCACACAGCTCCATGACACTTGTCATCACAATGCTCGATGCCCTTCTCATCACAATGCTCCATGCCTTTGTCATTACAGTCCTACATGACCCATGTATCAGAGTGTTCCGTGCCCTTGTCATCACAATGCTCCATGCCCACACTCATCACAATAATCCATGAAATATTTCAGACCAAAGTTCCATACCCTTCTCATCACAATGCTCCATTACCCCTGTCATAACAATGCACCATGACACCTGCCATCACAATGATCCACGGCCTAGTGATCACAAGGTTCCATGATAATTCTCATCACAATGCTCCAGACCCCTGATATCACAATGCTCCATGCCCTTGTCATCACAAAGCTCCATGACGCATGTCATCAGAATGTTCCATGGCCTTCTCATCACAATGCTCCATGCCCTTGTCATCACAATGCTCCAAGACCCTTGTCATCACAATGCTCCATGCCGCATTTCATCTCAATGCTCCATGAAATCTGTCATCACAATGCTCCAAGACCCTTGTAATCACAATGCTCCATGCCGCTTTTCATCTCAATGCTCCATGAACCCTGTCATCACAATGCACCATGCCCATCATCATAATGCTTCAGGCTATTGTCATCACAATGAAATCAATATTCTGCATGACCTCTGTCATCATAATGCTCCAAACCCTTGTGATCACAATGTTGCATAACACGTATCATCACAACACCCCATGACGCTCATCATCACAATTATCCATGGTCTTCTCATCACAATGCTCCATGATCTTTGTCATCACAATGCTCAATACACTTGTCATCACAATGCTCCCTGACCCTTGTCGTCAGTATGCTCCTTGAACCCTGTCATGACAAGTTTCCATGCATTTTTCATCACAATGATCCATGACCATTTCATCACAATGCTCCAAGGTCCCTGTAATCACAATGCTCCATGCCCTTGTCATCACAAAACTCCAAGACGCATGTCATCAGAATTCTCCATGGCCTTCTCATCACAATGCTCTATGCCCTAGTCATAACAATGCTCCAAGACCCCTGTAATCACAATGCTCCATGCCCCTTTTCATCAGAATGCTCCATGAGACTTGCCATCACATGTCTCCATGGTCTTCTCATCACAATGTTCCATGACCTTGACATCATCATGATCCATTCCCTTGTCATCACAATGCTCCATGACCCCTGTCATCAAAATAATCCATGAACATTTTCAGCCCAATGTTCCACGACCTTCTCATCACAATGCTCCATTGTCAATATCATCACAATGCTCCATGACCACTGTCACCACAACACTTCATGACACCTGACAACACAATGATCCAGGACACTTGTCATCACAATGCTCCATTCCCTTGTCGTCACAATGCTACATGACACCTGTCAGCACAACTCTCCATGAACATTTTCAGCCCAGTGCTCCATGACCCTTGTCATCACAATGATCCATGCCCTTGTCATCCCAATGCTCCATGACGCCTGTATTCACAATGCTCCTTGAGGCTTGTCATCACTGTGCTCCATGACACATGTCATCACAATGCTCCATGCCTTTGTCAGCAAAATGCTACATGACCTTGTCATTACAATGCTCTATGCGCTTGTCATCACAATACTCCATTTCCATAGTCATCACAATCCTCCATGAACATTGGGATCACATTGCTTCATGCCCTTGTCATCACAATGCTCCATGCTCCTTGAAATCAAAATGATCCATGACCTCTGTCATCACAATGCTCCAAACCCTTGTGATCACAATGTTCCATAACACTTGTCATCACAATGCTCCATGATGCCTGTCATCACAATATTCCATGCCCCTTTCATCACAATGCTCGATGACCTTTGTCACCACAATTCTCAATACACTTGTCATCACAATGCTCCCTGACACTTGTCATCAGAATGATCCTTGAACCCTGTCATGAAATGGCTCCATGCCATTTTCATCACAATGCTCCATGCCATTGTCATAAAAATACTACACAAGCTTGTCATCAGAATGCTCCATGACCCTTGTCATCACAATTCTCCATGCACTTGTCAGCACAATCCTCCCTGAACCTTGTCATCACAATTCTCCAAGCCATTGTCATCACAATGCTCCATTACCTTTGTCATCAGAATCCTCCCTGACACTTGGCCTCACAATGCTCCATGCCATCCTCATCACAATGGGCCATTACATATGTGATCACAATGCTCCCTGACACCTGTTTTCACAATACGGCATGACCTGGTCATCACAATTCTCCATGCCCTTGTCATCACAGTGTGCCATTCCAATTCTCATCGCAATACTCCATGAAAGTTGTTAGACCAATGTTCCATGTCCTTGTCATCACAATGCTCCATACACTTGTTATCACAATGCTCCATGACCCCTGTCATCACAATGCTCCGTGACTCCAGTCATCACAATGCCTCATGACCTTTGTCATCACAATGGTCCATGCCCTCGTCATCAACAGTCTCTGTAACCTTTTTAACCACAATGCTCCATGAACTTTTCATCACAATGCTCTTTGACCCTTTTCATCACAATGCACCATGCGCTTGTCATCACAGTGCTCCACAACATTGTCATCACAATGCTCCATAAAATTTGTCATCACAATGCTCCATGCACTTCTCATCAAAATGCTCTCTCACCACTGATATCACAATGCTACATCACTATTTGTCACAATACTCCCTCACCCCTGTCATCACAATGTTCCATGACTCCTGTCATCACAATGCTCCATGCAATTATCATCACAATGTTCGATGACCCCTGAAATCACAATGTTCCATAACACCTGTCATCAAAATGTTCCATGACACTTTTCATCAAATTGCTCCATGACCCTGTCATCAGAATGCTCCCTGCCCTTCTCATCACAATGCACAACGCCCTTGCCATCAAAATGCTCCATGACCTTTGTCATCACAAAGATCCATGACACTTGGCATCACAATGCTCCATGTCATTGTCATCACAATGCTCCATGAACGCTCTCATCACATTGCTCCATGCCCTTGTCTTCACATAGCTCCATGACACATGTCATCAGAATGCTCCATGGCCTTCTCATCACAATGCCCCAAGCCCTGGCCATCACAATGCTCCATTACCCCTGTCATAACAATGCTCCATGACCCCTGCCATCACGATGTTCCATGGCCTTGTCATCACAAGGCTCCATGACCCTTCTCATCACAATGCTCCAAGAACACTGTAATCACAATGCTCTATGCCCCTTTTCATCTCAATGATCCATGAACCCTGTCATCACAATGCACTATGCCCATCATCATAATGCTTCATGCTATTGTCATAACAACGAAATCAGAATGTTCCATGACATCTGTCATAACAATGTTCCAAACCCTTGTGATCACAATATTCCATAACACTTGTCATCACAATGCCCCAGTATGCTCGTCATCAAAATTATCCATGGTCTTCTCATCACAATGCTCCATGACCTTCGTCATCAAAATGCTCAATACACTTGTCATCAACATGCTCCCTGACACTTGTTGTCTGTATGCTCCTTGAACCCTGTCATGACAAGGCTCCATGCCTTTTTCATCACAATGATCCATGCCCTTTTCATCACAATGCTCCAAGTCCCATGTAATCACAATGGTCCATGCCATTGTCATCACAAAGCTCAATGACGCATGTCATCAGAATGCCCCTTGGTCTATTCTTCACAATGATCCCTGCCCTTGTCTTCACAAAGTTCCAAGACCCCTGTAATCACAATGCTCCATTCCCCTTTTCATCAGTATGCTCCATGAGACTTGTCATCACAAGGCTCCATGGTTTTGTCATCACAATGCTCCAGGACCTTGTCATCACAATGCTTCACGACCTTGTCATCAAAATTTTCACTGGCCTTTGTAATCATAATGCTCCAAACCCTAATCATCACAATGATCCATTATATTTGTCATCACAATCCTCCATTACATTTGGTATCACAAAGCTCCATGCCATTGTCATCGCCATGGACCATGACATATGTCATCACAATGCTCCCTGAAACCTGTCTTCACAATACTCCATGACCTTATCATCACAATGCTCCATGCCCTTGTCATCACAATGCACCATGCCCACTCTCATCACAATAATCTATGAAACTTGTCAGACCAATGCTCCATGCCACTGTCATCACAATTCTCCATGCCCTTGTCATCACAATGCTCCATGACCCCTGTCATCACAATGCTCCGTGACTCCAGTCATCACAATGCTTCATAACGTTTGTCATCACAATGGTCCATGCCCGCGTCATCACAAGGCTCTGTGACCTTTGTAACCACAATGCTCCATGAACTTTTCATCACAATTCTCTGAGAAACTTGTCATCACAATGCTCCATGTCTTTGTCAGAACAGTGCTCCATGAACATTGTCATCACAATGTGCCACGCGCATTTCATCACAACGTTCCAAACTTTGTCATTGCAATGCTCCATAAACCTTGTAATCACAATGGTCCATGCACTTCTCATCAAAATGCTCTCTCACCAGAGATATCACAATGTTCCATCATTAGTCATCACAATACACCCTCATCCTTGTAATCACAATGTTCCATGACACTGTCATCACAATGCTACATCCCCTTATCATCACAGTGTTCCATGACCCCTGCCATCACAATGTTCCATAAGCCCTGTCATCAAAATGCTCCATGACCCTTTCCATCCCAAAGCTCCAAGACCCCTGCCATCACAATGTTCTATAACCCCTGCCATCAAAATGTTCCATTACACTTTTTATCAAATTGCTGCATGACCCGGTCATCAAAATTCTCCCTGCCCTTCTCATCAAAATGCTCCATGACTTGTCATCACAAAGCTCCAAGACCCTTGGCATCACAATGCTCCATGTCATTGTCATCACAATGCTCCATGAACCCTCTCATCACATTGCTCCATGCCCTTGTAATCACAAAGCTCCATGACACTTGTCATCACAATGCTCGATGCCCTTCTCATCACAATGTTCCATGCCCTTTTCATTACAGTCCTGCATGACCCATGTATCAAAGTGTTCTGTGCTCTTGTCATCAGAATGCTCCATGCCCACTCTCATCACAATAATCCATGAAACATTTCAGACCAAAGTTCCATACCCTTCTCATCACAATGCTCCATTACCCCTGTCATAACAATGCACCATGACACCTGCCATCACAATGATCCACGGCCTAGTCATCAAAAGGTTCCATGATAATTCTCATCACAATGCTCAAGACCCCTGATATCACAATGCTCCATGCCCTGGTCATCACAAAGCTCCATGACGCACGTCATCAGAATGTTCCATGGCCTTCTCATCACAATGCTCCTTGCCCTTGTCATCACAATGCTCCATGCCGCTTTTCATCTCAATGCTCCATGAACCCTGTCATCACAATGCACCATGCCCATCATCATAATGCTTCAGGCTATTGTCATCACAATGAAATCAATATTCTGCATGACCTCTGTCATCATAATGCTCCAAACCCTTGTGATCACAATGTTGCATAACACGTATCATCACAACACCCCATGACGCTCATCATCACAATTATCCATGGTCTTCTCATCACAATGCTCCATGATCTTTGTCATCACAATGCTCAATACACTTGTCATCACAATGCTCCCTGACCCTTGTCGTCAGTATGCTCCTTGAACCCTGTCATGACAAGTTTCCATGCATTTTTCATCACAATGATCCATGACCATTTCATCACAATGCTCCAAGGTCCCTGTAATCACAATGCTCCATGCCCTTGTCATCACAAAACTCCATGACGCATGTCATCAGAATGCTCCATGGCATTCTCATCACAATTCTCTATGCCCTAGTCATAACAATGCTCCAAGACCCCTGTAATCACAATGCTCCATGCCCCTTTTCATCAGAATGCTCCATGAGACTTGCCATCACAAGTCTCCATGGTCTTCTCATCACAATGATCCAGGACCTTGACATCACAATGATCCATTCCCTTGTCATCACAATGCTCCATGACCCCTGTCATCACAATAATCCATGAACATTTTCAGCCCAATGCTCCACGACCTTCTCATCACAATGCTCCATTGCCAATATCATCACAATGCTCCATGACCACTGTCATCACAACACTCCATGACACCTGACAACACAATGATCCATTACTCTTGTCATCACAATGCCCCATTCCCTTGTCGTCACAATGCTACATGACACCTGTCATCACAACTCTCCATGAACATTTTCAGCCCAGTGCTCCATGACCCTTGTCATCAAAATGATCCATGCCCTTGTCATCCCAATGCTCCATGACCCCTGTATTCACAATGCTCCTTACGCTTGTCATCACAGTGCTCCATGACACCTGTCATCACAATGCTCCATGCCTTTGTCAGCAAAATGCTACATGACCTTGTCATTATAATTCTCTATGCGCTTGTCATCACAATACTCCATTTCCATTGTCATCACAATCCTCCATGAACCTTGGGATCACATTGCTTCATGCCCTTGTCATCACAATGCTCCATGCTCCTTGAAATCAAAATGATCCATGACCTCTGTCATCACAATGCTCCAAACCCTTGTGATCACAATGTTCCATAACACTTGTCATCACAATGCCCCAGGATGCTCGTCATCAAAATTATCCATGGTCTTCTCATCACAATGCTCCATGACCTTCGTCATCAAAATGCTCAATACTTTTGTCATCAACATGCTCCCTGACACTTGTTGTCTGTATGCTCCTTGAACCCTGTCATGACAAGGCTCCATGCCTTTTTCATCACAATGATCCATGCCCTTTTCATCACAATGCTCCAAGTCCCATGTAATCACAATGGTCCATGCCATTGTCATCACAAAGCTCAATGACGCATGCCATCAGAATGCTCCTTGGTCTATTCTTCACAATGCTCCCTGCCCTTATCTTCACAATGTTCCAAGACCCCTGTAATCACAATGCTCCATTCCGCTTTTAATCAGTATGCTCCATGAGACTTGTCATCACAAGGCTCCATGGTTTTGTCATCACAATGCTCCAGGACCTTGTCATCACAATGCTTCACGAACTTGTTATCAAAATTTTCAATGGCCTTTGTAATCATAATGCTCCAAACGCTAATCATCACAATGATCCATTATATTTGTCATCACAATCCTCCAATACATTTGGTATCACAAAGCTCCATGCCATTGTCATCGCCATGGACCATGACATATGTCATCACAATGCTCCCTGAAACCTGTCTTCACAATACTCCATGACCTTATCATCACAATGCTCCATGCCCTTGTCATCACAATGCACCATGCCCACTCTCATCACAATAATCTATGAAACTTGTCAGACCAATGCTCCATGCCACTCTCATCACAATTCTCCATGCCCTTGTCATCACAATGCTCCATGACACCTGTCATCACAATGCTCCGTGACTCCAGTCATCACAATGCTTCATAACATTTGTCATCACAATGGTCCATGCCCGCGTCATCACAAGGCTCTGTGACCTTTGTAACCACAATGCTCCATGAACTTTTCATCACAATTCTCTGAGAAACTTGTCATCACAATGCTCCATGTCTTTGTCAGAACAGTGCTCCATGAACATTGTCATCACAATGTGCCACGCGCATTTCATCACAACGTTCCAAACTTTGTCATTGCAATGCTCCATAAACCTTGTAATCACAATGGTCCATGCACTTCTCATCAAAATGCTCTCTCACCAGAGATATCACAATGTTCCATCATTAGTCATCACAATACACCCTCATCCTTGTAATCACAATGTTCCATGACACTGTCATCACAATGCTACATCCCCTTATCATCACAGTGTTCCATGACCCCTGCCATCACAATGTTCCATAAGCCCTGTCATCAAAATGCTCCATGACCCTTTCCATCCCAAAGCTCCAAGACCCCTGCCATCACAATGTTCTATAACACCTGCCATCAAAATGTTCCATTACACTTTTTATCAAATTGCTGCATGACCCGGTCATCAAAATGCTCCCTGCCCTTCTCATCAAAATGCTCCATGACTTGTCATCACAAAGCTCCAAGACCCTTGGCATCACAATGCTCCATGTCATTGTCATCACAATGCTCCCTGAACCCTCTCATCACATTGCTCCATGCCCTTGTAATCACAAAGCTCCATGACACTTGTCATCACAATGCTCGATGCCCTTCTCATCACAATGCTCCATGCCCTTGTCATTACAGTCCTGCATGACCCATGTATCACAGTGTTCTGTGCCCTTGTCATCACAATGCTCCATGCCCACTCTCATCACAATAATCCATGAAACATTTCAGACCAAAGTTCCATACCCTTCTCATCACAATGCTCCATTACCCCTGTCATAACAATGCACAATGACACCTGCCATCACAATGATCCACGGCCTAGTCATCAAAAGGTTCCATGATAATTCTCATCACAATGCTCAAGACCCCTGATATCACAATGCTCCATGCCCTGGTCATCACAAAGCTCCATGACGCACGTCATCAGAATGTTCCATGGCCTTCTCATCACAATGCTCCTTGCCCTTGTCATCACAATGCTCCAAGACCCTTGTCATCACAATGCTCCATGCCGCTTTTCATCTCAATGCTCCATGAACCCTGTCATCACAATGCACCATGCCCATCATCATAATGCTTCAGGCTATTGTCATCACAATGAAATCAATATTCTGCATGACCTCTGTCATCATAATGCTCCAAACCATTGTGATCACAATGTTGCATAACACGTATCATCACAACACCCCATGACGCTCATCATCACAATTATCCATGGTCTTCTCATCACAATGCTCCATGATCTTTGTCATCACAATGCTCAATACACTTGTCATCACAATGCTCCCTGACCCTTGTCGTCAGTATGCTCCTTGAACCCTGTCATGACAAGTTTCCATGCATTTCTCATCACAATGATCCATGACCATTTCATCACAATGCTCCAAGTTCCCTGTAATCACAATGCTCCATGCCGTTGTCATCACAAAACTCCATGACGCATGTCATCAGAATGCTCCATGGCCTTCTCATCACAATTCTCTATGCCCTAGTCATAACAATGCTCCAAGACCCCTGTAATCACAATGCTCCATGCCCCTTTTCATCAGAATGCTCCATGAGACTTGCCATCACAAGTCTCCATGGTCTTCTCATCACAATGATCCAGGACCTTGACATCACAATGATCCATTCCCTTGTCATCACAATGCTCCATGACCCCTGTCATCACAATAATCCATGAACATTTTCAGCCCAATGCTCCACGACCTTCTCATCACAATGCTCCATTGCCAATATCATCACAATGCTCCATGACCACTGTCATCACAACACTCCATGACACCTGACAACACAATGATCCAGGACTCTTGTCATCACAATGCCCCATTCCCTTGTCGTCACAATGCTACATGACACCTGTCATCACAACTCTCCATGAACATTTTCAGCCCAGTGCTCCATGACCCTTGTCATCAAAATGATCCATGCCCTTGTCATCCCAATGCTCCATGACCCCTGTATTCACAATGCTCCTTGACGCTTGTCATCACAGTGCTCCATGACACCTGTCATCACAATGCTCCATGCCTTTGTCAGCAAAATGCTACATGACCTTGTCATTATAATTCTCGATGCGCTTGTCATCACAATACTCCATTTCCATTGTCATCACAATCCTCCATGAACTTTGGGATCACATTGCTTCAAGCCCTTGTCATCACAATGCTCCATGCTCCTTGAAATCAAAATGATCCATGACCTCTGTCATCACAATGCTCCAAACCCTTGTGATCACAATGTTCCATAACACTTGTGATCACAACGCTCCATGATGTCTGTCATCACAATACTCCATGCCCTTTTCATCACAATGCTCCATGACGTTTGTCACCACAATTCTCAATACACTTGTCATCACAATGCTCCATGACCTTTGTCACCACAATTCTCAATACACTTGTCATCACAATGCTCCCTGACACTTGTCATCAGAATGCTCCTTGAACACTGTCACGAAAAGGCTCCATGCCTTTTTCATCACAATGCCCCATGCCATTTTCTTCACAATGCTCCATGCCATTGTCATCAAAATACTCCACAAGCTTGTCATCAGAATGCTCCATGACCCTTGTCATCACAATTCTCCATGCACTTGTCAGCACAATGCTCCCTGACCCTTGTCATCACAATGCTCCAAGCCATTGTCATCACAATGCTCCATGCCCTTGTCATCACAGTGTGCCATTCCAACTCTCATCCCAATACTCCATGAAAATTATTAGACCAATGTTCCATGCCCTTGCCATCACAATGCTCCATGCCCTTGTTACCACAATGCTCCATGACCCTGTCATCACAATGCTCCCTGACTCCAGTCATCACAATGCTTCATGACCTTTGTCATCACAATGGTCCATGCCCTCGTCATCAACAGTCTCTGTGACCTTTTTAACCACAATGCTCCATGAAATTTCATCACAATGCTCTTTGACCCTTGTCATCACAATGCTCTATGCCTTTCTCAGCACAATGCTCCATGACCCTTGTCATCACAATGCTCCATGTGCTTGTCAGCACAATGCTCCATGACACATGTCATCACAATGCACCATGCGCTTGTCATCACAGTGCTCCACAACATTGTCATCACAATGCTCCATAAAATTTGTCATCACAATGCTCCATGCACTTCTCATCAAAATGCTCTCTCACCACTGATATCACTATGCTACATCACTATTTGTCACATTACTCCCTCACCCCTGTCATCACAATGTTCCATGACTCCTGTCATCACAATGCTACATGCACTTATCATCACAATGTTCGATGATCCCTGAAATCACAATGTTCCATAACACCTGTCATCAAAATGTTCCATGACGCTTTTCATCAAATTGCTCCATGACCCTGTCATCAGAATGCTCCCTGCCATTCTCATCACAATGCACAACGCACTTGCCATCAAAATGCTCCATGACCTTTGTCATCACAAAGATCCATGACCCTTGGCATCACAATGCTACCTGTCATTGTCATCACCATGCTCCATGAACGATCTCAACACATTGCTCCATGCCCTTGTCTTCACATATCTCCATGACACATGTCATCAGAATGCTCCATGGCCTTCTCATCACAATGCTCTATGCCCTTTCCATCACAATGCTCCATTACCCCTGTCATAACAATGCTCCATGAACACTGCCATCACGATGTTCCATGGCCTTGTCATCACAAGGCTCCTTGACCCTTCTCATCACAGTGCTCCAAGAACACTGTAATCACAATGCTCTATGCCCCTTTTCCTCTCAATGATCCATGAACCCTGTCATCAAAATGCACCATGCCCATCATCATAATGCTTCATGCTATTGTCATAAAAACGAAATCAAAATGTTCCATGACCTCTGTCATAACAATGCTCCCACCCTTGTGATCACAATATTCCATAACACTTGTCATCACAATGCCCCAGGATGCTCGGCATCACAGTTATCCATGGACTTCTCATCACAATGCTCCATGACCTTCGTCATCACAATGCTCAATACACTTGTCATCAACATGCTCCCTGACACTTGTTGTCTGTATGCTCCTTGAACCCTGTCATGACAAGGCTCCATGCCTTTTTCATCACAATGATCCATGCTCTTTTCATCACAATGCTCCAAGTCCAATGTAATCACAATGGTCCATGCCATTGTCACCACAAAGCTCAATGACGCATGCCATCAGAATGCTCCTTGGCCTTCTCCTTACAATGCTCCATGCCCTTGTCTTCACAATGTTCCAAGACCCCTGTAATCACAATGCTCCATTCCCCTTTTAATCAGTATGCTCCATGAGACTTGTCATCACAAGGCTCCATGGTTTTGTCATCACAATGCTCCAGGACCTTGTCATCACAATGCTTCACGACCTTGTCATCAAAATTTTCAATGGCCCTTGTCATCATAATGCTCCAAACCCTAATCATCACAATGCTCCATTATATTTGTCATCACAATCCTCCATTACATTTGGTATCACAAAGCTCCATGCCATTGTCATCGCCATGGACCATGACATATGTCATCACAATGCTCCCTGACACCTGTCTTCACAATACTCCATGACCTTATCATCACAATGCTCCATGCCCTTGTCATCACAATGCACCATGCCCACTCTCATCACAATAATCTATGAAACTAGTCAGACCAATGCTCCATGCCACTGTCATCACAATGCTCCATGCCCTTGTCATCACAATGCTCCATGCCCTTGTCATCACAATGCACCATGCCCACTCTCATCACAATAATCTATGAAACTAGTCAGACCAATGCTCCATGCCACGGTCATCACAATGCTCCATGCCCTTGTCATCACAATGCTCCATGACCCTTGTCATCACAATGCTCCACGCCCCTTTTCATCTCAATGCTCCATGAAACCTGTCATCACAATGCACCATGCCCATTATCATAATGCTTCAGGCTATTGTCATCACAATGAAATCAATATTCTGCATGACCTCTGTCATCATAATGCTCCAAACCCTTGTGATCACAATGTTGCATAACACGTATCATCACAACACCCCATGACGCTCATCATCACAATTATCCATGGTCTTCTCATCACAATGCTCCATCCCATCCTCATCACAATGGGCCATTACATATGTGATCACAATGCTCCCTGACACCTGTCTTCACAATACGGCATGACCTGGTCATCACAATGCTCCATGCCCTTGTCATCACAGTGTGCCATTCCAACGCTCATCGTAATACTCCATGAAAGTTATTAGACAAATGTTCCATGCCCTGGCCATCACAATGCTCCATGCCCTTCTTATCACAATGCTCCATGACCCCTGTCATCACAATGCTCCGTGACTCCAGTCATCACAATGCTTCATGACCTTTGTCATCACAATGGTCCATGCCCTCGTCATCAACAGTCTCTGTGACCTTTTTAACCTCAATGCTCCATGAACTTTTCATCACAATGCTCTTTGACCCTTGTCATCACAATGCTCTATGCCTTTCTTAGCACAATGCTCCATGACCCTTGTCATCACAATGCTCCAAGACCCTTGTCAGCACAATGCTCCATGACACATGTCATCACAATGCACCATGCGCTTGTCATCACAGTGCTCCACAACATTGTCATCACAATGCTCCATAAAATTTGTCATCACAATGCTCCATGCACTTCTCATCAAAATGCTCTCTCACCACTGATATCACAATGCTACATCACTATTTGTCACATTACTCCCTCACCCCTGTCATCACAATGTTCCTTGACTCCTGTCATCACAATGCTACATGCACTTATCATCACAATGTTCGATGATCCCTGAAATCACAATGTTCCATAACACCTGTCATCAAAATGTTCCATGATGCTTTTCATCAAATTGCTCCATGACCCTGTCATCAGAATGCTCCCTGCCCTTCTCATCACAATGCACAACGCCATTGCCATCAAAATGCTCCATGACCATTGTCATCACAAAGATCCGTGACCCTTGGCATCACAATGCTCCATGTCATTGTCATCACCATGCTCCATGAACGCTCTCATCACATTGCTCCATGCCCTTGTCTTCACATAGCTCCAGGACACATGTCATCAGAATGCTCCATGGCCTTCTCATCACAATGCTCCATGCCCTTGCCATCACAATGCTCCATTACACCTGTCATAACAATGCTCCATGACCCCTGCCATCACGATGTTGCATGGCCTTGTCATCACAAGGCTCCATGACCCTTCTCATCACAATGCTCCAAGAACACTGAAATGACAATCCTCTATGCCCCTTTTCATCTCAAAGATCCATGAACCCTGTCATCACAATGCACCATGCCCATCATCATAATGCTTCATGCTATTGTCATAACAACGAAATCAAAATGTTCCATGACCTCTGTCATAACAATGCTCCAAAACCTTGTGATCACAATATTCCATAACACTTGTCATCACAATGCCCCAGGATGCTCGTCATCACAGTTATCCATGGTCTTCTCATCACAATGCTCCATGACCTTCGTCATCACAATGCTCAATACACTTGTCATCAACATGCTCCCTGACACTTGTTGTCTGTATGCTCCTTGAACCCTGTCATGACAAGGCTCCATGCCTTTTTCATCACAATGATCCATGCCCTTTTCATCACAGTGCTCCAAGTCCCATGTAATCACAATGGTCCATGCCATTGTCATCACAAAGCTCAATGACGCATGCCATCAGAATGCTCCTTGGTCTTCTCCTCACAATGCTCCATGCCCTTGTCTTCACAATGTTCCAAGACCCCTGTAATCACAGTGCTCCATTCCCCTTTTCATCAGTATGCACCATGAGACTTGTCATCACAAGACTCCATGGTTTTGTCATCACAATGCTCCAGGACATTGTCATCACAATGCTTCACGACCTTGTCAACAAAATTTTCAATGGCCCTTGTCATCATAATGCTCCAAACCCTAATCATCACAATGCTTCATTATATTTGTCATCACAATCCTCCATTACATTTGGTATCACAAAACTCCATGCCATTGTCATCGCCATGGACCATGACATATGTCATCACAATGCTCCCTGACACCTGTCTTCACAATACTCCATGACCTTATCATCACAATGCTCCATGCCCTTGTCATCACAATGCACCATGCCCACTCTCATCACAATAATCTATGAAACTTGTCAGACCAATGCTCCATGCAACTGTCATCACAATGCTCCATGCCCTTGTCATCACAATGCTCCATGACCCCTGTCATCACAATGCTCCGTGACTCCAGTCATCACAATGCTTCATAACGTTTGTCATCACAATGGTCCATGCCCGCGTAATCACAAGGCTCTGTGACCTTTGTAACCACAATGCTCCATGAACTTTTCATCACAATTCTCTGAGAAACTTGTCATCACAATGCTCCATGTCTTTGTCACAACAATGCTCCCTGACCATTGTCATCACAATGTGCCACGCGCATTTCATCACAACGTTCCAAACCTTGTCATTGCAATGCTCCATAAACCTTGTAATCACAATGGTCCATGCACTTCTCATCAAAATGCTCTCTCACCAGAGATATCACAATGTTCCATCACTAGTCATCACAATACACCCTCATCCTTGTAATCACAATGTTCCATGACACTGTCATCACAATGCTACATCCCCTTATCATCACAA
The DNA here is from genome assembly GCF_025265405.1 of Mesoplodon densirostris. Lineage (NCBI taxonomy): Eukaryota > Metazoa > Chordata > Mammalia > Artiodactyla > Ziphiidae > Mesoplodon > Mesoplodon densirostris. The sequence goes on along the minus strand of NW_026778195.1, from coordinate 4,329,939 downwards.
TGTTCCATGACCCCTGCCATCACAATGTTCCATAAGCCCTGTCATCAAAATGCTCCATGACCCTTTCCATTCCAAAGCTCCAAGACCCCTGCCATCACAATGTTCTATAACCCCTGCCATCAAAATGTTCCATTACACTTTTTATCAAATTGCTGCATGACACGGTCATCAAAATGCTCCCGGCCCTTCTCATCAAAATGCTCGATGACTTGTCATCACAAAGCTCAAAGACCCTTGGCATCACAATGCTCCCTGTCATTGTCATCACAATGCTCCATGAACCCTCTCACCACATTGCTCCATGCCCTTGTCATCACACAGCTCCATGACACTTGTCATCACAATGCTCGATGCCCTTCTCATCACAATGCTCCATGCCCTTGTCATTACAGTCCTGTATGACCCATGTATCACAGTGTACCGAGCCCTTGTCATCACAATGCTCCATGCCCACTCTCATCACAATAATCCATGAAACATTTCAGACCAAAGTTCCATACCCTTCTCATCACAATGCTCCTTTAACCCTGTCATAACAATGCACCATGACACCTGCCATCACAATGATCCACGGCCTAGTCATCACAAGGTTCCATGATAATTCTCATCACAATTCTCAAGACCCCTGATATCACAATGCTCCATGCCCTTGTCATCACAATGCTCCAAGACTCTTGTCATCACAATGCTCCATGCCCCATTTCATCTCAATGCTCCATGAAGTCTGTCTTCACAATGCTCCAAGACCCTTGTAATCACAATGCTCCATCCCAATTTTCATCTCAATGCTCCATGAACCCTGTCATCACAATGCACCATGCCCATCATCATAATGCTTCAGGCTATTGTCATCACAATGAAATCAATATTCTGCATGACCTCTGTCATCATAATGCTCCAAACCCTTGTGATCACAATGTTGCATAACACGTATCATCACAACACCCCATGACGCTCATCATCACAATTATCCATGGTCTTCTCATCACAATGCTCCATGATCTTTGTCATCACAATGCTCAATACACTTGTCATCACAATGCTCCCTGACCCTTGTCGTCAGTATGCTCCTTGAACCCTGTCATGACAAGTTTCCATGCATTTTTCATCACAATGATCCATGACCATTTCATCACAATGCTCCAAGGTCCCTGTAATCACAATGCTCCATGCCCTTGTCATCACAAAACTCCATGACGCAAGTCATCAGAATGCTCCTTGGCCTTCTCATCACAGTGCTCTATGCCCTAGTCATAACAATGCTCCAAGACCCCTGTAATCACAATGCTCCATGCCCGTTTTCATCAGAATGCTCCAGGAGACTTGCCATCACAAGTCTCCATGGTCTTTTCATCACAATGTTCCAGTACGTTGACATCACCATGATCCATTCACTTGTCATCACAATGCTCCATGACCCCTGTCATCACAATAATCCATGAATATTTTCGGCCCAATGCTCCACGACCTTCTCATCACAATGCTCCATTGCCAATATCATCACAATGCTCCATGACCAATGTCATCACAAAACTCCATGACACCTGACAACACAATGATCCAGGACTCTTGTCATCACAATGCTCCATTCCCTTGTCGTCACAATTCTACGTGACACCTGTCATCACAACTCTCCATGAACATTTTCAGCCCAGTGCTCCAAGACCCTTGTCATCAAAATGGTCCATGTCCTTGTTATCCCAATGCTCCATGACCCCTGTATTCACAATGCTCCGTGACGCTTGTCATCACAGTGCTCCATGACACCTGTCATCACAATGCTCCATGCCTTTGTCAGCAAAATGCTACATGACCTTGTCATTACAATGCTCTATGCGCTTGTCATCACAATACTCCATTACCATTGTCATCACAATCCTCCATGAACCTTAGGATCACATTGATTCATGCCCTTGTCATCACAGTGCTCCATGCTCCTTGAAATCAAAATGATCCATGACCTCTGTCATCACAATGTTCCAATCCCTTGTGATCACAATATTCCAAAGCACTTGTCCTCACAACGCTCCATGATGCCTGTCATCACAATACTCCATGCCCTTTTCATCACAATGCTCCATGAACTTTGTCATCACAATTCTCAATAAACTTGTCCTCACAATGCTCCCTGACACTTGTCGTCATAATGCTCCTTGAAACCTGGCACGAAAAGGCTCCATGCCTTTTTCATCACAAAGCCCCATGCCGTTTTCATCCCAATGCTCCATGCCATTGTCATCAAAATACTCCACAAGCTTGTCATCAGAATGCTCCCTGACCCTTGTCATCACAATGCTCCAAGCCATTGTCATCACAATGCTCCATTACCTTTTTCATCAGAATCCCTCATGACACTTGGCATCACAATGCTCCCTGACACGTCTCTTCACAATACTGCATGACCTGGTCATCACAAAGTTCCATGCCCTTGTCATCACAATGCGCCATTGCAACTCTCATCACAATAATCCATGAAACTTATTAGACCAATGCTGCATGCCCATGTCATCACAATGCTCCATGCACTTGTTATCACAATGTTCCAAGACCCCTGTAATCAGAATGCTCCATGCCCCTTTTCATCAGTATGCTCCATGAGACTTGTCATCACAAGGCTCCATGGTTTTCTCATCACAATGCTCCAGGACCTTGTCATCACAATTCTCCATGCACTTGTCAGCACAGTGCTCCCTGACCCTTGTCATCACAATGCTCCAAGCCATTGTCATCACAATGCTCCATGACCTTCGTCATCACAATGCTCAATACACTTGTCATCAACATGCTCCCTGACACTTGTTGTCTGTATGCTCCTTGAACCCTGTCATGACAAGGCTCCATGCCTTTTTCATCACAATGATCCATGCCCTTTTCATCACAATGCTCCAAGTCCCATGTAATCACAATGGTCCATGCCATTGTCATCACAAAGCACAATGACGCATGCCATCAGAATGCTCCTTGGTCTTCTCCTCACAATGCTTCATGCCCTTGTCTTCACAATGTTCCAAGACCCCTGTAATCACAATACTCCATTCCCCTTTTCATCAGTATACTCCATGAGACTTGTCATCACAAGACTCCATGGTTTTGTCATCACAATGCTCCAGGACCTTGTCATCACAATGCTTCACGACCTTGTCATCAAAATTTTCAATGGCCCTTGTCATCATAATGTTTCAAGCCCTAATCATCACAATGCTCCATTATATTTGTCATCACAATCCTCCATTACATTTGGTATCACAAAGCTCCCTGCCATTGTCATCGCCATGGACCATGACATATGTCATCACAATACTCCCTGACACCTGTCTTCACAATACTCCATGACCTTATCATCACAATGCTCCATGCCCTTGTCATCACAATGCACCATGCCCACTCTCATCACAATAATCTATGAAACTTGTCAGACCAATGCTCCATGCCACTGTCATCACAATGCTCCATGCCCTTTTCATCACAATGCTCCATGACACCTGTCATCACAATGCTCCGTGACTCCAGTCATCACAATGCTTCATAACGTTTGTCATCACAATGGTCCATGCCCACGTAATCACAAGGCTCTGTGACCGTTGTAACCACAATGCTCCATGAACTTTTCATCACAATTCTCTGAGAAACTTGTCATCACAATGCTCCATGTCTTTGTCTGAACAATGCTCCATGACCATTGTCATCACAATGTGCCACGTGCATTTCATCACAACGTTCCAAACCTTGTCATTGCAATGCTCCATAAACCTTGTAATCACAATGGTCCATGCACTTCTCATCAAAATGCTCTCTCACCAGAGATATCACAATGTTCCATCACTAGTCATCACAATACACCCTCATCCTTGTAATCACAATGTTCCATGACACTGTCATCACAATGCTACATCCCCTTATCATCACAATGTTCCATGACCCCTGCCATCACAATGTTCCATAAGCCCTGTCATCAAAATGCTCCATGACCCTTTCCATTCCAAAGCTCCAAGACCCCTGCCATCACAATGTTCTATAACCCCTGCCATCAAAATGTTCCATTACACTTTTTATCAAATTGCTGCATGACCCGGTCATCAAAATGCTCCCTGCCCTTCTCATCAAAATGCTCGATGACTTGTCATCACAAAGCTCCAATACACTTGGCATCACAATGCTCCCTGTCATTGTCATCACAATGCTCCATGAGCCCTCTCACCACATTGCTCCATGCCCTTGTCATCACACAGCTCCATGACACTTGTCATCACAATGCTCGATGCCCTTCTCATCACAATGCTCCATGCCCTTGTCATTACAGTCCTGCATGACCCATGTATCACAGTGTTCCGTGCCCTTCTCATCACAATGCTCCATGCCCACTCTCATCACAATAATCCATGAAACATTTCAGACCAAAGTTCCATACCCTTCTCATCACAATGCTCCATTAACCCTGTCATAACAATGCACCATGACACCTGCCATCACAATGATCCACGGCCTAGTCATCACAGGGTTCCATGATAATTCTCATCACAATGCTCAAGACCCCTGATATCATAATGCTCCATGCCCTTGTCATCACAAATCTCCATGACGCATGTCATCAGAATGTTCCATGGCCTTCTCATCACAATGCTCCATGCCCTTGTCATCACAATGCTCCAAGACCTTTGTCATCACAATGCTCCATGCCCAATTTCATCTCAATGCTCCATGAAGTCTGTTATCACAATGCTCCAAGACCCTTGTAATCACAATGCTCCATGCCACTTTTCATCTCAATGCTCCATGAACCCTGTCATCACAATGCACCATGCCCATCATCATAATGCTTCAGGCTATTGTCATCACAATGAAATCAATATTCTGCATGACCTCTGTCATCATAATGCTCCAAACCCTTGTGATCACAATGTTGCATAACACGTATCATCACAACACCCCATGACGATCATCATCACAATTTTCCATGGTCTTCTCATCACAGTGCTCCATGATCTTTGTCATCACAATGCTCAATACACTTGTCATCACAATGCTCCCTGAACCTTGTTGTCAGTATGCTCCTTGAACCCTGTCATGACAAGTTTCCATGCATTTTTCATCACAATGATCCATGACCATTTCATCAGAATGCTCCAAGGTCCCTGTAATCACAATGCTCGATGCCCTTGTCATCACAAATCTCCATGACCACTCTCATCACAACACTCCATGACACCTGACAACACAATAATCCGGGACCCTTGTCATCACAATGCTCCAAGACCCCTGTCATCACAATACTCCATGAACATTTTCAGCCCAATGCTCCATGACCTACTCATCACAATGCTCCATGCCCTTGTCATCACAATGCACCATATCCACTGTCATCACAATAATCTATGAAACTTGTCAGACCAGTGCTCAATGTCCCTGTCAACACAATGCTCCAAGACCCATGTAATCACAATGCTCCATGCCCTTGTCATCACAAAGCTCCATGACGCATGTCATCAGAATGTTCCATTGCCTTCTCACAATGCTCCATGCCCTTGTCATCACAGTGCTCCAAGACCCCCGTAATCACAATGCTCCATGCCCCTTTTCATCAGAATGCTCCATTAGACTAGTCATCACAAGTCTCCATGCTTAACTCATCACAGTGCTCCAAGACCTTGTCATCACCATGCTCCATTTCCTTGTCATCACAATGCTCCATGACCCCTGTCATCACAATACTCCATGAACATATTCAGCCCAGTGCTCCATGACATTCTCATCACAATGCTCCATGACAAATATCATCACAATGCTCCATGACCACAGTCATCACAACACCCCATGACACCTGACAACACAGTGATCTGAGACCCTTGTCATCGTAATGCTCCAAGACCCCTGTAATCACAGTGCTCCATGACCCCTGTCATCAAAATACTTCATGAACATTTTCAGCCCAATGCTCCATGACCCTTGTCATCAAAATGGTCCATGTCCTTGTTATCCCAATGCTCCATGACCCCTGTATTCACAATTCTCCGTGACGCTTGTCATCACAGTGCTCCATGACACCTGTCATCAAAATGCTCCATGCCTTTGTCAGCAAAATGCTACATGACCTTGTCATTACAATGCTCTATGCGCTTGTCATCACAATACTCCATTACCATTGTCATCACAATCCTCCATGAACCTTGGGATCACATTGATTCATGCCCTTGTCATCACAGTGCTCCATGCTCCTTGAAATCAAAATGATCCATGACCTCTGTCATCACAATGTTCCAATCCCTTGTGATCACAATGTTCCAAAGCACTTGTCCTCACAACGCTCCATGATGCCTGTCATCACAATACTCCATGCCCTTTTCATCACAATGCTCCATGAACTTTGTCATCACAATTCTCAATAAACTTGTCCTCACAATGCTCCCTGACACTTGTCGTCATAATGCTCCTTGAAACCTGGCACGAAAAGGCTCCATGCCTTTTTCATCTCAAAGCCCCATGCCGTTTTCATCCCAATGCTCCATGCCATTGTCATCAAAATACTCCACAAGCTTGTCATCAGAATGCTCCCTGACCCTTGTCATCACAATGCTCCAAGCCATTGTCATCACAATGCTCCATTACCTTTTTCATCAGAATCCCTCATGACACTTGGCATCACAATGCTCCATGCCATTGTCATCACAATGGGCCATTACATATGTCATCACAATGCTCCCTGACACCTCTCTTCACAATACTGCATGACCTGGTCATCACAAAGTTCCATGCCCTTTTCATCACAATGCACCATGCCCACTCTCATCACAATAATCTATGAAACTTGTCAGACCAATGCTCCATGCCACTGTCATCACAATGCTCCATGCACTTGTTATCACAATGTTCCAAGACCCCTGTAATCAGAATGCTCCATGCCCCTTTTCATCAGTATGCTCCATGAGACTTGTCATCACAAGGCTCCATGGTTTTCTCATCACAGTGCTCCAGGACCTTGTCATCACAATTCTTCACGACATTGTCATGAAAATTCTCAATGGCCCTTGTCATCATAATGCTCCAAGCCCTAGTCATCACAATGCTCCATTATATTTGTCATCACAATCCTCCATTACATTTGGCATCACAATGCTCCCTGCCATTGTCATCGCAATGGACCATGACATATGTCATCACAATGCTCCCTGACACCTGTCTTCACAATACTCCAGGCCCTTGTCATCACAATGATCCATGCCCTTGTCATCACAATGCACCATGTCCTCTGTCATCACAATAATCTCTGAAACTAGTCAGACCAAAGCTCCATGCCCCTGTCATCACAATGTTCCATGCCCTTTTCATCACAATGCTCCATGACCCCTGTCATCACAATGCTCCGTGACTCCAGTCATCACAATGCTTCATAACGTTTGTCATCACAACGGTCCATGTCTGCATCATCACAAGGCTCTGTGACTTTTTAAACAAAATGTCCTTGAACTTTTCATCACAATGCTCTGTGACCTTTGTCATCACTATACTCCATGTCTTTGTCAGAACAATGCTCCATAACCCTTGTCATCACAATGTGCCATGCGCTTTTCATCACAATGATCCAAAAACTTGTCATCACTATGCTCCATAAACCTTGTAATGACAATGCTCCATGCACTTCTCATCCAAATGCTCTCTCACATGAGATATCACAATGTTCCATCACTAGTCATCACAATCCTCCCTCACCCCTGTTATCACAATATTCCATGACCCCTGTCATCACAATGCTACATCCCCTTATCAGCACAATGTTCCATGACCCCTGACATCACAATGTTCCATAACCCCTGTCATCAAAATGCTCTATGACCCTTTTCATCCCAAAGCTCCATGACCCCTGGCATCACAATGTTCTATAACCCCTGTCATCAAAAGGTTCCATTACACTTTTCATCAAATTGCTGCATGACCCTGTCATCAAAATGCTCCATGACCTTTGTCATCACAAAGCTCCTTGACCTTTGGCATCACAATGCTACATGTCATTGTCATCACAATGCTCCATGAACCCTCTCATCACAATAATCCATGAAACATTTCAGACCAAAGTTCCATACCCTTCTCATCACAATGCTCCATTAACCCTGTCATAAGAATGCACCATGACACCTGCCATCACAATGATCCACGGCCTAGTCATCACAAGGTTCCATGATAATTCTCATCACAATGCTCAAGACCCCTGATATCATAATGCTCCATGCCCTTGTCATCACAAAGCTCCATGACGCATGTCATCAGAATGTTCCATGGCCTTCTCATCACAATGCTCCATGCCCTTGTCATCACAATGCTCCAAGACCTTTGTCATCACAATGCTCCATGCCCCATTTAATCTCAATGCTCCAGGAAGTCTGTTATCACAATGCTCCAAGACCCTTGTAATCACAATGCTCCATGCCCCTTTTCATCTCAATGCTCCATGAACCCTGTCATCACAATGCACCATGCCCATCATCATAATGCTTCAGGCTATTGTCATCACAATGAAATCAATATTCTGCATGACCTCTGTCATCATAATGCTCCAAACCCTTGTGATCACAATGTTGCATAACACGTATCATCACAACACCCCATGACGCTCATCATCACAATTATCCATGGTCTTCTCATCACAATGCTCCATGATCTTTGTCATCACAATGCTCAATACACTTGTCTTCACAATGCTCCCTGAACCTTGTCGTCAGTATGCTCTTTGAACGCTGTCATGACAAGTTTCCATGCATTTTTCATCACAATGATCCATGACCATTTCATCACAATGCTCCAAGGTCCCTGTAATCACAATGCTCGATTCCCTTGTCATCACCAAACTCCATGACCACTCTCATCACAACACTCCATGACACCTGACAACACAATAATCCGGGACCCTTGTCATCACAATGCTCCAAGACCCCTGTCATCACAATACTCCATGAACATTTTCAGCCCAATGCTCCATGACCTTCTCATCACAATGCTCCATGCCCTTGTCATCACAATGCACCATATCCACTGTCATCACAATAATCTATGAAACTTGTCAGACCAGTGCTCAATGTCCCTGTCAACACAATGCTCCAAGACCCATGTAATCACAATGCTCCATGCCCTTGTCATCACAAAGCTCCATGACGCATGTCATCAGAATGTTCCATTGCCTTCTCCTCACAATGCTCCATGCCCTTGTCATCACAATGCTCCAAGACCCCCGTAATCATAATGCTCCATGCCCCTTTTCATCAGAATGCTCCATTAGACTAGTCATCACAAGTCTCCATGCTTAACTCATCACAGTGCTCCAAGACCTTTTCATCACCATGCTCCATTCCCTTGTCATCACAATGCTCCATGACCCCTGTCATCACAATACTCCATGAATATATTCAGCCCAGTGCTCCATGACATTCTCATCACAATGCTCCATGACAAATATCATCACAATGCTCCATGAACACAGTCATCACAACACCCCATGACACCTGACAACACAGTGATCTGAGACCCTTGTCATCGTAATGCTCCAAGACCGCTGTAATCACAATGCTCCATGACCCCTGTCATCAAAATACTTCATGAACATTTTCAGCCCAATGCTCCATGACCCTTGTCATCAAAATGGTCCATGTCCTTGTTATCCCAATGCTCCATGACCCCTGTATTCACAATGCTCCGTGACGCTTGTCATCACAGTGCTCCATGACACCTGTCATCACAATGCTCCATGCCTTTGTCAGCAAAATGCTACATGACCTTGTCATTACAATGCTCTATGCGCTTGTCATCACAATACTCTATTACCATTGTCATCACAATCCTCCATGAACCTTGGGATCACATTGATTCATGCCCTTGTCATCACAGTGCTCCATGCTCCTTGAAATCAAAATGATCCATGACCTCTGTCATCACAATGTTCCAATCCCTTGTGATCACAATGTTCCAAAGCACTTGTCCTCACAACGCTCCATGATGCCTGTCATCACAATACTCCATGCCCTTTTTATCACAATGCTCCATGAACTTTGTCATCACAATTCTCAATAAACTTGTCCTCACAATGCTCCCTGACACTTGTCGTCATAATGCTCCTTGAAGCCTGGCAAGAAAAGGCTCCATGCCTTTTTCATCACAAAGCCCCATGCCGTTTTCATCCCAATGCTCCATGCCATTGTCATCAAAATACTCCACAAGCTTGTCATCAGAATGCTCCCTGACCCTTGTCATCACAATACTCCATGCCCTTTTCATCACAATGCTCCATGAACTTTGTCATCACAATTCTCAATAAACTTGTCCTCACAATGCTCCCTGACACTTGTCGTCATAATGCTCCTTGAAGCCTGGCACGAAAAGGCTCCATGCCTTTTTCATCACAAAGCCCCATGCCGTTTTCATCCCAATGCTCCATGCCATTGTCATCAAAATACTCCACAAGCTTGTCATCAGAATGCTCCCTGACCCTTGTCATCACAATGCTCCAAGCCATTGTCATCACAATTCTCCATTACCTTTTTCATCAGAATCCCTCATGACACTTGGCATCACAATGCTCCATGCCATTGTCATCACAATGGGCCATTACATATGTCATCACAATGCTCCCTGACACCTCTCTTCACAATACTGCATGACCTGGTCATCACAATGTTCCATGTCCTTGTCATCACAATGCGCCATTGCAACTCTCATCACAATAATCCATGAAACTTATTAGACCAATGCTGCATGCCCATGTCATCACAATGCTCCATGCACTTGTTATCACAATGTTCCAAGACCCCTGTAATCAGAATGCTCCATGCCCCTTTTCATCAGTATGCTCCATGAGACTTGTCATCACAAGGCTCCATGGTTTTCTCATCACAATGCTCCAGGACCTTGTCATCACAATTCTTCACGACATTGTCATGAAAATTCTCAATGGCCCTTGTCATCATAATGCTCCAAGCCCTAGTCATCACAATGCTCCATTATATTTGTCATCACAATCCTCCATTACATTTGGCATCACAATGCTCCCTGCCATTGTCATCGCAATGGACCATGACATATGTCATCACAATGCTCCCTGACACCTGTCTTCACAATAATCCATGCCCTTGTCATCACAATGATCCATGCCCTTGTCATCACAATGCACCATGTCCTCTGTCATCACAATAATCTCTGAAACTAGTCAGACCAAAGCTCCATGCCCCTGTCATCACAATGTTCCATGCCCTTTTCATCACAATGCTCCATGACCCCTGTCATCACAATGCTCCGTGACTCCAGTCATCACAATGCTTCATAACATTTGTCATCACAACGGTCCATGTCCGCATCATCACAAGGCTCTGTGACTTTTTAAACAAAATGTCCTTGAACTTTTCATCACAATGCTCTGTGACCTTTGTCATCAGTATACTCCATGTCTTTGTCAGAACAATGCTCCATAACCCTTGTCATCACAATGTGCCATGCGCTTTTCATCACAATGATCCAAAAACTTGTCATCGCTATGCTCCATAAACCTTGTAATCACAATGCTCCATGCACTTCTCATCCAAATGCTCTCTCACATGAGATATCACAATGTTCCATCACTAGTCATCACAATCCTCCCTCACCCCTGTTATCACAATATTCCATGACCCCTGTCATCACAATGCTACATCCCCTTATCAGCACAATGTTCCATGACCCCTGACATCACAATGTTCCATTACCCCTGTCATCAAAATGCTCTATGACCCTTTTCATCCCAAAGCTCCATGACCCCTGGCATCACAATGATCTATAACCCCTGTCATCAAAAGGTTCCATTACACTTTTCATCAAATTGCTGCATGACCCTGTCATCAAAATGCTCCATGACCGTTGTCATCACAAAGCTCCATGACCTTTGGCATCACAATGCTACATGTCATTGTCATCACAATGATCCATGAACCCTCTCATCACATTGCTTCATGCCCTTGTCATCACAAAGCTCCATGGCACTTGTCATCACATTGCTCGATGCCCTTCTCATCACAATAATCCATGCCCTTGTCATTACAATCCTCCATGACCCATGTATCACAGTGTACCGTGCCCTTGTCATCACAATGTGCCATGTCCACTCTCATCACAATAATCCATGAAACATTTCAGACCAAAGCTCAATGCCCTTCTCATCACAATGCTCCATTACTTCTGTCATAACAAGCTCCATGACCCCTGCCATCACAGTGTTCCCGGGCCTTGTCATCACAAGGCTCCATGACCCTTGTCATCACAATGCTCCAAGACACATGTAATCACAATTCTCCATGCCCTAGTCATCAAAAGCTCCATGACGCATGTCATCAGAATGTTCCATGGCCTTCTCCTCACAATGCTCCAAGCCCTTGTCAGCACAATGCTCCAAGACCCCCGTAATCACAATGCTCCATGCCCCTTTTCATCAGAATGCTCCATTAGACTTGTCATCACAAGTCTCCATGGTCATCTCATCACAATGCTCCATTCCCTTGTCATCACAATGCTCCATGACCCCTGTCATCACAATACTCCATGAATATTTTCAGCACAATGCTCTATGACTTTCTCATCACAATGCTCCATGACCAATATTATCACAATGCTCCATGACCACTGTCATCACAAAACTCCATGACACCTGACAACACAATGATCCGGGACTCTTGTCATCACAATGCTCCAAGACCCCTGCAATCACAGTGCTCCATGTCCCCTGTCATCACAATACTCCATGTACATTTTCAGCCCAATGCTCCATGACACTTGTCATCACAATGATCCATGCCCTTGTCATCCCAATGTTCCATGACCCCTGTATTCACAATGCTCCGTGACGCTTTTCATCACAGTGCTCCATGTCACATGTCATCACAATGCTCCATGCCTTTGTCAGCAATATGCTACATGACCTTGTCAGTACAATGCTCTATGTGCTTATCATCACAATACTCCATTACCATTGTCATCACAATCCTCCATGTACCTTAGGATCACATTGCTTCATGCGCATGTCATCAAAATGCTCCATGCTCCTTGAAATCAAAATGATCCATGACCTCTGTCATCACAATGCTGCAAACCTTTGTGATCACAATGTTCCATAACACTTGTCATCACAACGCTCCATGATGCCTGCCATCACAATACTCCATGCCCTTTTCATCACAATGCTCCATGACCTTTGTCATCACAATTCTCAATATGCTTGTCATCACAATGCTCCCTGACACTTGTCGTCAGAATGCTCCTTGAACCCTGTCACGAAAAGGCTCCATGCCTTTTTCATCACAAAGCCCCATGCTGTTTTCATCCCAATGCTCCATGCCATTGTCATCAAAATACTCCAAAAACTTGTCATCAGAATGCTCCATGACCCTTGTCATCACAATTCTCCATGCACTTGTCAGCACAATGCTCCCAGACCCTTCTCATAACAATGCTCCAAGCCATTGTCACCACAATGCTCCATTCCCTTTGTCATCAGAATCCTCCATGACACTTGGCATCACAATGAGCCATGCCATTGTCATCACAATGGGCCATTACATATGTCATCACAATGCTCCCTGACACTTCTCTTCACAATACTGCATGACCTGGTCATCACAATGCTCCATGCCCCTTTTCATCAGTATGCTCCATGAGACGTGTCATCACAAGGCTCCATGGATTTCTCATCACAATGCTCCTGGTCCTTGTCATCTCAACGCTTCAGGACCTTGTCATGAAAATTCTCAATAGCCCTTGTCATCATAATGCTCCAAGCCCTAGTCATCACAATGCTCCTTTATATTTGTCAACACAATCCTCAAATACATTTGGCATCACAATGCTCCATGCCATTGTCATCGCAATGGACCATGACATATGTCATCACAATGCTCCCTGTCACCTGTCTTCACAATACTCAATGCCCTTGTCATCACAATGCTCCATGCCCTTGTCATCACAATGCACCATGTCCACTGTCATCACAATAATCTATGAAACTTCTCAGTCCAGTGCTCCATGACCCCTGTCATCACAATGCTCCATGCCTTTGTCAGCAAAATGCTACATGACCTTGTCATTACAATGCTCTATGCGCTTGTCATCACAATACTCCATTACCATTGTCATCACAATCCTCCATGAACCTTGGGATCACATTGATTCATGCCCTTGTCATCACAGTGCTCCATGCTCCTTGAAATCAAAATGATCCATGACCTCTGTCATCACAATGTTCCAATCCCTTGTGATCACAATGTTCCAAAGCACTTGTCCTCACAACGCTCCATGATGCCTGTCATCACAATACTCCATGCCCTTTTCATCACAATGCTCCATGAACTTTGTCATCACAATTCTCAATAAACTTGTCCTCACAATGCTCCCTGACACTTGTCGTCATAATGCTCCTTGAAACCTGGCACGAAAAGGCTCCATGCCTTTTTCATCACAAAGCCCCATGCCGTTTTCATCCCAATGCTCCATGCCATTGTCATCAAAATACACCACAAGCTTGTCATCAGAATGCTCCCTGACCCTTGTCATCACAATGCTCCAAGCCATTGTCATCACAATGCTCCATTACCTTTTTCATCAGAATCCCTCATGACACTTGGCATCACAATGCCCCATGCCATTGTCATCACAATGGGCCATTACCTATGTCATCACAATGCTCCCTGATACCTCTCTTCACAATACTGCATGACCTGGTCATCACAAATTTCCATGCCCTTGTCATCACAATGCGCCATTGCAACTCTCATCACAATAATCCATGAAACTTATTAGACCAATGCTGCATGCCCATGTCATCACAATGCTCCATGCACTTGTTATCACAATGTTCCAAGACCCCTGTAATCAGAATGCTCCATGCCCTTTTTCATCAGTATGCTCCATGAGACTTGTCATCACAAGGCTCCATGGTTTTCTCATCACAGTGCTCCAGGACCTTGTCATCACAATTCTTCACGACATTGTCATGAAAATTCTCAATGGCCCTTGTCATCATAATGCTCCAAGCCCTAGTCATCACAATGCTCCATTATATTTGTCATCACAATCCTCCATTACATTTGACATCACAATGCTCCCTGCCATTGTCATCACAATGGACCATGACATATGTCATCACAATGCTCCCTGACACCTGTCTTCACAATACTCCATGCCCTTGTCATCACAATGATCCATGCCCTTGTCATCACAATGCACCATGTCCTCTGTCATCACAGTAATCTCTGAAACTAGTCAGACCAAAGCTCCATGCCCCTGTCATCACAATGTTCCATGCCCTTTTCATCACAATGCTCCATGACCCCTGTCATCACAATGCTCCGTGACTCCAATCATCACAATGCTTCATAACGTTTGTCATCACAACGGTCCATGTCCGCATCATCACAAGGCTCTGTGACTTTTTAAACAAAATGCTCCTTGAACTTTTCATCACAATGCTCTGTGACCTTTGTCATCACTATACTCCATGTCTTTGTCAGAACAATGCTCCATAACCCTTGTCATCACAATGTGCCATGCGCTTTTCATCACAATGATCCAAAAACTTGTCATCGCTATGCTCCATAAACCTTGTAATCACAATGCTCCATGCACTTCTCATCCAAATGCTCCCTCACATGAGATATCACAATGTTCCATCACTAGTCATCACAATCCTCCCTCACCCCTGTTATGACAATATTCCATGAACCCTGTCATCACAATGCTACATCCCCTTATCAGCACAATGTTCCATGACCCCTGACATCACAATGTTCCATTACACTTTTTATCAAATTGCTGCATGACCCAGTCATCAAAATGCTCCCTGCCCTTCTCATCAAAATGCTCCATGACTTGTCATCACAAAGCTCCAAGACCCTTGGCATCACAATGCTCCATGTCATTGTCATCACAATGCTCCATGAACCCTCTCATCACATTGCTCCATGCCCTTGTCATCACAAAGCTCCATGACACTTGTCATCACAATGCTCAATGCCCTTCTCATCACAATGCTCCATGCCCTTGTCATTACATTCCTGCATGACCCTTGTATCACAGTGTTCCCTTTCCTTGTCAACACAATGCCCCTTGACGATCGTCATCACAATTATCCATGGTCTTCTCATCACAATGCTCCCTGACCTTCATCATCACAATGCTCAATACACTTGTCATCAACATGCTCCCTGACACTTGTTGTCTGTATGCTCCTTGAACCCTGTCATGACCAGGCTCCATGCCTTTTTCATCACAATGATCCATGCCCTTTTCATCACAATGCTCCAAGTCCCATGTAATCACAATGGTCCATGCCATTGTCATCAAAGAGCTCAATGACGCATGTCATCAGAATGCTCCTTGGTCTTCTCCTCAGAATGCTCCATGCCCTTGTCTTCACAATGTTCCAAGACCCTTGTAATCACAATGCTCCATTCCCCTTTTAATCAGTATGCTCCTTGAGACTTGTCATCACAAGGCTCCATGGTTTTGTCATCACAATGCTCCAGGACCTTGTCATCACAATGCTTCACGACTTTGTCCTGAAAATTTTCAATGACCCTTGTCATCATAATGCTCCAAGCCCTAATCATCCCAATGCTCCATTATATTTGTCATCACAATCCACCATTACATTTGGTATCACAAAGCTCCATGCCATTGTCATCGCCATGGACCATGACATATGTCTCACAATGCTCCCTGACACCTGTCTTCACAATACTCCATGCCCTTGTCATCACAATGCACCATGCCCACTCTCATCACAAAAATCTATGAATCTTGTCAGACCAATGCTCCATGCCCCTGTCATCACAATGCTCCATGACTCCAGTCATCACAATGCTTCGTAATGTTTGTCATCACAATGGTCCATGCCCGCGTCATCACAAGGCTCCGTGACTTTGTAACCACAATGCTACATGAACTTTTCATCACAATTCTCTGAGAAACTTGTCATCACAATGCTCCATGTATTTGTCAGAACAATGCTCCATGACCATTGTCATCACAATGTGCCACCCGCATGTCATCACAACGTTCCAAACCTTGGCATTGCAATGCTCCATAAAAATTGTAATCACAATGCTCCATTCACTTCTCATCAAAATGCTCTTTCACCAATGAAATCACAATATTCCATCACTAGTCATCACAATACACCCTCACCCTTGTAATCACAATGTTCCATGACCCTGTCATCACAATGCTACATCCCCTTATCATAACAATGTTCCATGAACCCTGCCATCACAATGTTCCATAAGACCTGTCATCAAAATGCTCCATGACCCTTTCCATCCCAAAGCTCCAAGACCCCTGACATCACAATGTTCTATAACCCCTGCCATCAAAATGTTCCATTACACTTTTTATCAAATTGCTGCATGACCCAGTCATCAAAATGCTCCCTGCCCTTCTCATCAAAATGCTCCATGACTTGTCATCACAAAGCTCCAAGACCCTTGGCATCACAATGCTCCATGTCATTGTCATCACAATGCTCCATGAACCCTCTCATCACATTGCTCCATGCCCTTGTCATCACAAAGCTCCATGACACTTGTCATCACAATGCTCAATGCCCTTCTCATCACAATGCTCCATGCCCTTGTCATTACATTCCTGCATGACCCTTGTATCACAGTGTTCCCTTTCCTTGTCATCACAATGCTCCATTCCCACTCTCATCACAATAATCCATGAAATATTTCAGGCCAAAATTCCATACCCTTCTCATCACAATGCTCAATTACCCCTGTCATAACAATGCACCATGACACCTGCCTTCACAATGTTCCACGGCCTAGGCATCACAAGGTTCCATGATATTTCTCATCACAATGCTCAAGACCCCTGAAATCACAATGCTCCTTGCCCTTGTCATCACAAAGTTCCATGACGCATGTCATCAGAATGTTCCATGTCCTTCCCATCACAATGCTCCATGCCCTTGTCATCACAATGCTCCAAGACCCTTGTAATCACAGTGCTCCATGCCCCATTTCATCTCAATGCTCCATGCCTTTGTCAGCAAAATGCTACATGACCTTGTCATTACAATGCTCTATGCGCTTGTCATCACAATAATCCATTTCCATTGTCATCACAATCCTCCATGAAATTTGGGATCACATTGCTTCATTCCCTTGTCATCACAATGCTCCATGCTCCTTGATATCAAAATGATCCATGACCTCTGTCATCACAATGCTCAAAACCCTTGTGATCACAATGTTCCATAACATTTGTCCTCACAACGCTCCATGATGCCTATCATCACAATACTCCATGCCCTTTTCATCACAATGCTCCATGACTTTTCTCACCACAATTCTCAATACACTTGTCATCACAATGCTCCCTGACACTTGTCATCAGAATGCTCCTTGAACCCTGTTATGAAAAGGCTCCATGCATTTTTCATCACAATGCCCCATGCCGTTTTCATCACAATGCTCCATGCCATTGTCATCAAAATACTCCAAAAGCTTGTCATCAGAATGCTCCAAGACCCTTGTCATCACAATGCTCCAAGCGATTGTCATCACAATGCTCCATTACCTTTGTCATCAGAATCCTCCCTGACACTTGGCATCACAATACTCCATGTCATCCTCATCACAATGGGCCATTACATATGTGATCACAATGCTCCCTGACACCTGTCTTCACAATACGGCATGACCTGGTCATCACAATGCTCCATGCCCTTGTCATCACAGTGTGCCATTCCAACTGTCATTGAAATACTGCATGAAACCCATTAGACCAATGTTCCATGCCATTCTCATCACAATGCTCAATGCCTTTGTTATCACAATGCTCCATGACCCCTGTCATCACAATGCTCCATGACCAATATCATCACAATGCTCCATGACCACTGTCATCACAACACTCCATGACACCTGACAACACAATGATCCGGGACTCTTGTCATCACAATGCTCCAAGACCCCTGTAATCGCAATGCTCCATGTCATCTGTCATCACAATACTCCATGAACATTTTCAGCCCAATGCTCCATGACCCTTGTCATCACAATGATCCATGCCCATGTTATCCCAATGTTCCATGACCCATGTATTCACAATGCTCCATGACGCATGTCATCACAGTGCTCCATGACACCTGTCATCACAATGCTCCATGCCTTTGTCAGCAAAATGCTACATGACCTTGTCATTACAATGCTCTATGCACTTGTCATCACAATACTCAATTTCCATTGTCATCACAATCCTCCATGAACTTTGGGATCACATTGCTTCATGCCCTTGTCATCACAATGCTCCATGCTCCTTGAAATCAAAATGATCCATGACCTCTGTCATCACAATGCTCCAAACCCTTGTGATCACAATGTTCCATAACACTTGTCCTCACAACGCTCCATGATGCCTGTCATCACAATAATCCATGCCCTTTTCATCACAATGCTCCATGACCTTTGTCATCACAATTCTCAATACACTTGTCATCACAATGCTCCCTGACACTTGTCGTCAGAATGCTCCTTGAACCCTGTCACGAAAAGGCTCCATGCCTTTTTCATCACAAAGCCCCATGCCCTTTTCAGCCCAATGCTCCATGACCCTTGTCATCACAATGATCCATGCCCTTGTCATCCCAATGTTCCATGACCCCTGTATTCACAGTGCTCCGTGACGCTTGTCATCACAGTGCTCCATGACACCTGTCATCACAATGCTCCATGCCTTTGTCAGCAAAATGCTACATGGCCTTGTCATTACAATGCTCTATGCGATTGTCATCACAATACTCGATTACCATTGTCATCACAATCCTCCATGAACCTTGGGATCACATTGCTTCATGCCCTTGTAATCACAATGCTACATGCTCCTTGAAATCAAAATCATCCATGACCTCTGTCATCACAATGCTCCAAACCCTTGTGATCACAATGTTCCATAACACTTGTCCTCACAACGCTCCAAGATGCCTGTCATCACAATATTCCATACACTTTTCATCACAATTCTCCATGACCTTTGTCATCACAATTCTCAATACACTTTTCATTACAGTGCTCCCTGACACTTGTCGTCAGTATGCTCCATGAACCCTGTCATGACAAGGCTCCATGCCTTTTTCATCACAATGATCCATGCCCTTTTCATCACAATGCTCCAAGACCCCTGTAATCACAATGCTCCATGCCCTTGCCATCCAAAGCTCCATGACACATGTCATCAGAATGTTCCATGGACTTCTCATCACAATGCTCCCTGCTCTTGTCATCACAAAACACTAAGACCCCTGTAATCACAATGCTCCATGCCCCTTTTCATCTCAGTGCTCCTATGAACCCTGTCAGCACAATGAACAATGCCCATCATCATAATGTTTCAGGCAATTGTCATCACAATCAAATCAAAATGCTCCATGACCTCTGTCATCACAATGCTCAAAATCCTGGTGATCACAATGTTGCATAACTCTTATCATCACAACACCCCATGACGCTCATCATCACAATGATCCATGGTCGTCTCATCACAAGGCTCCATGACCTTTGTCATCAAAATTCTCAATAAACTTGTCATCACAATGCTCGCTGACACTTGTCGTCAGAATGCTCCTTGAACCCTGTCACAAAAAGGCTCCATGTCTTTTTCATCACAAAGCCACATGCCGTTTTCATCCCAATGCTGCATGCCATTGTCATCAAAATACACCACAGGCTTGTTATCAGAATGCTCCATGACCCTTGTCATCACAATTCTCCATGCACTTGTCAGCACAATGCTCCCTGACCCTTGTCATCACAATGCTCCAAGCCATTGTCATCACAATGCTCTATTACCACTGTCATCAGAATCCTCCATGACACTTGGCATCACAATGCTCCATGCCATTGTCATCACAATGCTCCATGTCTTTGTCAGCAAAATGCTAAATGACCTTGTCATTACAATCCTCTATGCGCTTGTCATCACAATACTCCATTTCCATTGTCATCACAATCCTCCATCAACCTTGGGATCACATTGCTTCATGCCCTTGTCATCACAATGCTCCATGCTCCTTGAAATCAAAATTATCCATGACCTCTGTCATCACAATGCTCCAAACCCTTGTGATCACATTGTTCCATAACACTTGTCATCACAACGCTCCATGATGCCTGTCATCACAATACTCCATGCCCTTTTCATCACAATGCTCCATGACCTTTGTCATCACAATTCTCAATACACTTGTGATCACAATGCTCCCTGACACTTGTCATCAGAATGCTCCTTGAAACCCATCACGAAAAGGCTCCATGCTTTTTTCATCACAATGCCCCATGCCATTTTCATCACAATGTTCCATACCATTGTCATCAAAATACTCCACAAGCTTGTCATCAGAATGCTCCCGGACCCTTGTCATCACAATGCTCCATTACCTTTCTCATCAGAATCCTCCATGACACTTGGCATCACAGTGCTACATGCCATTGTCATCACAATGGGCCATTACATATGTCATCACAATGCTCCCTGACACTTATCTTCACAATACTGCATGACCTGGTCATCACAATGCTCCATGCCCTTGTTATCACAATAGGCCATTCCAACTGTCATCGCAACAAACCATGAAAGTTATTAGACCAATGTTCCATGCCCTTGTCATCACAATGCTCCATGCCCTTGTTATCACAATGCTCCATGACCCCTGTCATCACAATGCTCCGTTACTCCAGTCATCACAATGCTTCATGAACTTTGTCATCACAGTGGTCCATGCCCTCACCATCAACAGTCTCTGTGACCTTTTTAACCCCAATGCTCCATGAACTTTTCATCACAATGCTCTTTGACCCTTGTCATCACAATGCTCTATGCCTTTCTCAGCACAATGCTCCATGACCCTGGTCATCACAATGCTCCATGCCCCTTTTCATCTCAATGCTCCCTGAACCCTGTCATCACAGTGCACGATGCCCATCATCATAATACTTCAGTCTATTGTCATCACAATGAAATTAATATTCTCCATGACCTCTGACATCATAATGCTACAAACCCTTGTGATCACAATGTTCCATAAAACTTATCATCACAGAACCCCATGACGCTCATCATCACAATTATCCATGGTCTTATCATCACAATGCTCCATGATCTTTGTCATCACGATGCTCAATACACTTTTCATCACAATGCTCCCTGACACTTGTCGTCAGTATGCTCCATGAACCCTGTCATGACAAGGCTCCATGCCTTTATCATCACAATGATCCATGCCTTTTCATCCCAAAGCTCCATGACCCCTGGAATCACAGTGTTCTATAACCACTGTCATCAAAATGTTCCATTGCACTTTTCATCAAATTGCTGCATGACCCTGTCATCAAAATGCTCCCTGCCCTACTCATAACAATGCACCACACGCTGGTCATCAAAATGCTCCATGACCTTTGTCATCACAAAGCTCCATGACCCTTGGCATCACAGTGCTCCATGTCATTGTCATCACAATGCTCCATGAAACCTCTCTTCACATTGCTCCATGCCCTTGTCATCACAAATCTCCATGACACTTGTCATCACAATGCTCGATGCCCTTCTCATCATAATGCTCCAAGTCCTTGTCATTACAATCCTCCATGACCCATGTATCACAGTGTACCGTGCCCTTGTCATCACAATGCTCCATGCCCACTCTCATCAAAATAATCCATGAAACATTTCAGACCAATGCTCAATGCCCTTCTCATCACAATGCTCCATTACCTCTATCAACAATGCTCCATGCCCCCTGCCATCACAATGTTCCACGGCCTTGTGATCACAAGGCTCCATGACCATTGTCATCACAATGCTCCAAGACCCATGTAATCACTATGCTCAATGCCCTTGTCATCACAAAGCTCCATGACACATGTCATCAGAATGTTCCATGGCCATCTCCTCACAATGTTCCATGCCCTTTTCATCACAGTGCTCCAAGACACTCGTAATCACAATGCTCCATGCCCCTTTTCATCAGAAGGCTCCATGATATTTGTCATCACAAGTCTCCATGGTCAACTCATCACAATGCTCCAAGAACTTGTCATCACCATGCTCCATTCCCTTGTCATCACAATGCTCCCAGACACTTGACGTCAGTATGCTCCATGAACTTTGTCATGACAAGGCTCCATGCCTTTTTCATCACAATGATCCATGCCCTTTTCATCACAGTTCTCCAAGACCACTGTAATCATAATGCTCCTTGCCCTTGTCATCACAAAGCTCCATGATGCATATCATCAGAATGTTCCATGCACTTCTCATCACAATACTCCATGCCCTTGTCATCGCAATGCTCCAAGACCCCTGCAATCACAATGCTCCATGCACTTCTCATCCAAATGCTCTCTCACATGAGATATCACAAGGTTCCATCACTAGTCATCACATTCCTCCCTCAAACCTGTTATCACAATGTTCCATGACCTCTGTTATCACAATGCTACATCCCCTTATCAGCACAATGTTCCATGACCCCTGACATCACAATGTTCCATAACCACTGTCATCAAAATGCTCCATGACCCTTTTCATCCCAAAGCTCCATGACCCCTGGAATCACAGTGTTCTATAACCACTGTCATCAAAATGTTCCATTGCACTTTTCATCAAATTGCTGCATGACCCTGTCATCAAAATGCTCCCTGCCCTACTCATAACAATGCACCACACGCTGGTCATCAAAATGCTCCATGACCTTTGTCATCACAAAGCTCCATGACCCTTGGCATCACAATGCTCCATGTCATTGTCATCACAATGCTCCATGAAAACTCTCTTCACATTGCTCCATGCCCTTGTCATCACAAATCTCCATGACACTTGTCATCACAATGCTCGATGCCATTCTCATCATAATGCTCCATGTCCTTGTCATTACAATCCTCCATGACCCATGTATCACAGTGTACCGTGCCCTTGTCATCACAATGCTCCATGCCCACTCTCATCACAATAATCCATGAAACATTTCAGACCAATGCTCAATGCCCTTCTCATCACAATGCTCCATTACCTCTATCAACAATGCTCCATGACCCCTGCCATCAAAATATTCCACGGCCTTGTGATCAAAAGGCTCCATGACCATTGTCATCACAATGCTCCAAGAGCCATGTAATCACAATGCTCCATGCCCTTGTCATCACAAAGCTCCATGACACATGTCATCAGAATGTTCCATGGCCTTCTCCTCACAATGCTCGATGCCCTTGTCATCACAATGCTCCATACCCTTGTAATCACAATGCTCCATGCCCCTTTTCATCAGAATGCTCCATGAGACTTGTCATCACAAGTCTCCATGGTCATCTCATCACAATGCTCCAAGACCTTGTCATCACCATGCTCCATTCCCTGGTCATCACAATGCTCCAAACCCCTGTAATCACAATGCTCCATGCCCCTTTTCATCACAATGCTCCATGAACCCTGTCATCACAATGAACCATGCCCATCATCATAATGCTTCAGGCTATTGTCATCACAATGAAATCAAAATGCTCCATGACCTCTGTCATCACAATGCTCCAAACCCTGGTGATCACAATGTTGCATAACACTTATCATCACAAAACCCCATGACGCTAATCATCACTATTATCCATGGTCTTCTCATCACAAGGCTCCATGACCTTTGTCATCACAATTCTCAATACTCTTTTCATCACAATGCTCCCTGACACTTGTCGTCAGTATGCTCCATGAACTCTGTCATGACAAGGCTCCATGCCTTTTTCATCACAATGATCCATGCCCTTTTCATCACAGTGCTCCAAGACCACTGTAATCATAATGCTCCTTGCCCTTGTCATCACAAAGCTCCATGATGCATATCATCAGAATGTTCCATGCACTTCTCATCACAATGCTCCATGCCCTTGTCATCACAATGCTCCAAGACCCCTGTAATCACAATGCTCCATGCCCCTTTTCATCTCAATGCTCCATGAACACTGTCATAACAATGCACCATGCCCATCATCCTAATGCTTCAGGCTATTGTCATCACATTGAAATCAAAATGCTCCATGACCTCTGTCATCACAATGCTCCAAACCCTGGTGATCACAATGTTGCAAAACACTTATCATCACAACACCCCATGACGCTCATCATCACAATTATCCATGGTCTTCTCATCACAATGCTCCATGACCTTTGTCATCACAATTCTGAATACACTTGTCATCACAATGCTCCCTGACACTTGTCGTCAGAATACACCTTGAACCCTGTGACGAAAAGGCTCCATGCCTTTTTCATCACAAAGCCCCATGCTGTTTTCATCCCAAAGCTCCATGCCATTGTCATCAAAATACTACACAAGCTTGTCATCAGAATGCTCCATGACCCTTGTCATCACAATTCTCCATGCACTTGTCAGCACAATGCTCCCTGACCCTTGTCATCACAATGATCCAAGCCATTGTCATCACAATGCTCCATTACCTTTGTCATTAGAATCCTCCATGACACTTGGAATCACAATGCTCCAAGCCATTGTCATCACAATGGGCCATTACATATGTAATCACAATGCTCCCTGACACCTCTCTTCACAATACTGCATGATCTGGTCATCACAATGCTCCATGCTCTTGTCTTCATAATGCGCCATTCCAACTGTCATCACAATAATCCATGAAACTTATTAGACCAATGGTCCATGCCCTTGTCATCACATTGCTCCATGCTCTTGTTATCACAATGTTTAAGACCCCTGTAATCAGAATGCCCCATGCCCCTTTTCATCAGTATGCTCCATGAGACTTGTCATCGCAAGGCTCCATGGTTTTCTCATCACAATGCTCCAGGACCTTGTCATCACAATGGTTCACGACATTGTGATGAAAATTCTCAATGGCCCTTGTCTTCATAATGATCCAAGCCCTGGTCATCACAGTGCTCCATTATATTTGTCATCACAATCCTCCCTTGCATTTGGCATCACTATGCTCCATGCTATTGTCATCGCAATGGACCATGACATATTTCATCACAATGCCCCCGACACCTGTCTTCACAATACTCCATGCCCTTGTCATCACAATGCTCCATGCCCTGGTCATCACAATGCACCATGTCCACTGTCATCACAATAATCTATGAAACTTGTAAGACCAATGCTCCATGCCCCTGTCATAACAATGCTCCATGACCTTGTCATCACAATGCTCCATGACCCCTGTCATCACAATACTCCATGTACATTTTCAGCCCAATGCTCCATGACACTTGTCATCAGAATGATCCATGCACTTGTCATCCCAATGTTCCATGACGCTTGTAATCACAGTGCTCCATGACATCTGTCATCACAGTGCTCCATGCCTTTGTCAGCAAAATGCTACATGACCTTGTCATTACAATGCTCTATGCGCATGTCATCACAATACTCCATTACCATTGTCATCACAATCCTCCAGGAACCTTGGGATCACATTGCTTCAGGCCCTTGTCATCAAAATGCTCCATGCTCCTTGAAATCAAAATGATCCATGACCTCTGTCATCACAATGCTCCAAACCCTTGTGATCAAAATGTTCAATAACACTTGTCCTCACAACACTCCATGATGCCTGTCATCACAATACTCCATGCCCTTTTCATCACAATGCTCCATGAACTTTTTCATCACAATTCTCCATACACTTGTCATCAAAATGCTCCCTGACACTTGTCGTCAGAATGCTCCTTGAACTGTGTCACGAAAAGGCTCCATGCCATTTTCATCACAAATCCACATGCCTTTTTCATCCCAGTGCTCCATGCCATTGTCATCAAAATACTCCACAAGCTTGTCATCAGAATGCTCCATGACGCTTGTCATCACAATTCTCCGTGCACTTGTCAGCAAAATGCTCCCTGACCCTTATCATCACAATGCTCCAAGCCATTGTCATCACAATGCTCCATTACCTTTGTCATCAGAATCCTCCATGACACTTGGCATCACAATGCTCCATGCCATTGTGATCACAATGGGCCATTACATATGTCATCACAATGCTCCCTGACACCTCTCTTCACAATACTGCATAACCTGGTCATCACAATGCTCCATGCCCTTGTCATCACAATGTGCCATTCCAACTCTCATCACAATAATCCATGAAACTTATTAGACCAATGCTCCTTGCCCTTGTTATCACAATGTTCCAAGACCCCTGTAATCAGAATGCTCAATGCCCCTTTTCATCAGAATGCTCCATATGACATGTCATCAGAAGGCTCCATGGATTTCTCATCACAATGCTCCATGACCTTTGTCATCACAATGCTCCAAGACCCATGTAATCACAATGCTTCATGCCCCTGTCATCGCAATGGACCATGACATTTGGCATCACAATACTCCATGCCATTGTCTTTGAAATTGACCATGACATATGTCATCACAATGCCCCCTTACACCTGCTTTCACAATACTCCATGCCCTTGTCATCACAATGCTCCATGCCCTTGTCATCACAATGCACCATATCCAATGTCATCACAATAATCTATTAAACTTGTCAGACCAATGCTCCATGCCCCTGTCATCACAATGTTCCATGCCCTTGTCATCACAATGCTCCATGACCCTTGTCATCACAATGCTCCGTGACTCCAGTCATCACAATGCTTCATAACGTTTGTCATCACAACGGTCCATGCCTGCGTCATCGCAAGGCTCTGTGACCTTTGTAACCACAATGCTCCATGAACTTTTCATCACAATTCTCCGTGACCCTTGTCATCACAATGCTCCATGCCTTTTTCAGAACAATGCTCCATGACCCTTGTTATCACAATGTGCCATGTGCTTTTCATCACAATGATCCACAACCTTGTCATCGCTATGCTCCATAAACCTTGTAATCACAATGCTCCATGCACTTCTCCTCCAAATGCTCTCTCACATGAGATATCACAATGTTCCATCACTTGTCATCACAATCCTTCCTCACCCCTGTTATCACAATGTTCCATGACCCCTGTCATCACAATGCTACATCCCCTTATCAGCACAATTTTCCATGACCCCTGACATCACAATGTTCCATAACCCCTGTCATCAAAATGCTCCATGACCATTTTCATCCCAAAGCTCTATGACCCCTGGCATCACAATGTTCTATAACCCCTGTCATCAAAATATTACATTACACTTTTCATCAAATTGCTGCATGACCCTGTCATCAAAATGCTCCCTGCCCTTCTCATCACAATGCACCACACACTTGTCATCAAAATGCTCCATGACCATGGTCATCACAAAGCTCCATGACCCTTGGCATCACAATGCTCCATGCCATGGACATCACAATGCTCCATGAACCCTCTCATCACATTGCTCCATGCCCTTGTCATCACAAAGCTCCATGACACTTGTCATCACAATGCTCGATGCCCTTCTCATCACAATGCTCCATGTCCTTGTCATTACAATCCTCCATCACCCATGTATCACAGTATACCGTGCCCTTGTCATCACAATGCACCATGCCCACTGTCATCACAATAATCCATGAAACATTTCAGACCAATGCTCAATGCACTTCTCATCACAATGCTCCATTACCTCTGTCAACAATGCTCCATGACGCCTGCCATTACAATGTTCCACGGCCTTGTGATCACAAGACTAAGTGACCATTGTCATCACAATGCTCCAAGACACATGTAATCACAATGCTCCATGCCCTTGTCATCACAGAGCTCCATGACGCATGTCATCAGAATGTTCCATGGCCTTCTCCTCACAATGTTCCATGCCCTTGTCATCACAATGCTCCAAGACACTCGTAATCACAATGCTCCATGCCCCTTTTCATCAGAAGGCTCCATGATATTTGTCATCACAAGTCTCCATGGTCAACTCATCACAATGCTCCAAGACCTTGTCATCACCATGCTCCATTCCCTTGTCATCACAATGCTCCATGACTCCTGTCATCACAATACTCCATGAACATTTTCAGCCCAATGCTCCATGACCTTCTCATCACAATGCTCCATGACCAATATCATCACAATGCTCCATGACCACTGTCATCACAACACTCCATGACACCTGACAACACAATGATCCGGGACTCTTGTCATCACAATGCTCCAAGACCCCTGTAATCACAATGCTCCATGACTCATGTCATCACAGTACTCCATGAACATTTTCAGCCCAATGCTCCATGACCCTTGTCATCACAATGATCCATGCCCTTGTCATCCCAATGTTCCATGACCCCTGTATTCACAGTGCTCCGTGACGCTTGTCATCACAGTGCTCCATGACACCTGTCATCACAATGCTCCATGCCTTTGTCAGCAAAATGCTACATGACCTTGTCATTACAATGCTCTATGCGATTGTCATCACAATATTCGATTACCATTGTCATCACAATCCTCCATGAACCTTGGGATCACATTGCTTCATGCCCTTGTCATCACAATGCTACATGCTCCTTGAAATCAAAATGATCCATGACCTCTGTCATCACAATGCTCCAAACCCTTGTGATCACAATGTTCCATAACACTTGTCCTCACAACGCTCCAAGATGCCTGTCATCACAATATTCCATACACTTTTCATCACAATTCTCCATGACCTTTGTCATCACAATTCTCAATACACTTTTCATCACAGTGCTCCCTGACACTTGTCGTCAGTATGCTCCATGAACCCTGTCATGACAAGGCTCCATGCCTTTTTCATCACAATGATCCATGCCCTTTTCATCACAATGCTCCAAGACCCCTGTAATCACAATGCTCCATGCCCTTGCCATCCAAAGCTCCATGACGCATGTCATCAGAATGTTCCATGGACTTCTCATCACAATGCTCCCTGCTCTTGTCATCACAAAACACTAAGACCCCTGTAATCACAATGCTCCATGCCCCTTTTCATCTCAATGCTCCTATGAACCCTGTCAGCACAATTAACAATGCCCATCATCATAATGTTTCAGGCAATTGTCATCACAATCAAATCAAAATGCTCCATGACCTCTGTCATCACAATGCTCAAAATCCTGGTGATCACAGTGTTGCATAACTCTTATCATCACAACACCCCATGACGCTCATCATCACAATGATCCATGGTCGTCTCATCACAAGGCTCCATGACCTTTGTCATCAAAATTCTCAATAAACTTGTCATCACAATGCTCACTGACACTTGTCGTCAGAATGCTCCTTGAACCCTGTCACAAAAAGGCTCCATGTCTTTTTCATCACAAAGCCACATGCCGTTTTCATCCCAATGCTGCATGCCATTGTCATCAAAATACACCACAGGCTTGTTATCAGAATGCTCCATGACCCTTGTCATCACAATTCTCCATGCACTTGTCAGCACAATGCTCCCTGACCCTTGTCATCACAATGCTCCAAGCCATTGTCATCACAATGCTCCATTACCACTGTCATCAGAATCCTCCATGACACTTGGCATCACAATGTTCCAAACCATTGTCATCAAAATACTCCACAAGCTTGTCATCAGAATGCTCCCGGACCCTTGTCATCACAATGCTCCATTAACTTTCTCATCAGAATCCTCCATGACACTTGGCATCACAGTGCTACATGCCATTGTCATCACAATGGGCCATTACATATGTCATCACAATGCTCCCTGACACTTATCTTCACAATACTGCATGACCTGGTCATCACAATGCTCCATGCCCTTGTCATCACAATAGGCCATTCCAAATGTCATCGCAACAAACCATGAAAGTGATTAGACCAATGTTCCATGCCCTTGTCATCACAATGCTCCATGCCCTTATTATCACAATGCTCCATGACCCCTGTCATCACAATGCTCCGTTACTCCAGTCATCACAATGCTTCATGAACTTTGTCATCACAGTGGTCCATGCCCTCACCATCAACAGTCTCTGTGACCTTTTTAACCCCAATGCTCCATGAACTTTTCATCACAATGCTCTTTGACCCTTGTCATCACAATGCTCTATGCCTTTCTCAGCACAATGCTCCATGACCCTGGTCATCACAATGCTCCATGCCCCTTTTCATCTCAATGCTCCCTGAACCCTGTCATCACAGTGCACGATGCCCATCATCATAATACTTCAGTCTATTGTCATCACAATGAAATTAATATTCTCCATGACCTCTGACATCATAATGCTACAAACCCTTGTGATCACAATGTTCCATAAAACTTATCATCACAGCACCCCATGAGGCTCATCATCACAATTATCCATGGTCTTATCATCACAATGCTCCATGATCTTTGTCATCACGATGCTCAATACACTTTTCATCACAATGCTCCCTGACACTTGTCATCAGTATGCTCCATGAACCCTGTCATGACAAGGCTCCATGCCTTTATCATCACAATGATCCATGCCTTTTCATCGCAATGCTCCAAGACCCCTGCAATCACAATGCTCCATGCACTTCTCATCCAAATGCTCTCTCACATGAGATATCACAATGTTCCATCACTAGTCATCACATTCCTCCCTCAACCCTGTTATCACAATGTTCCATGACCTCTGTTATCACAATGCTACATCCCCTTATCAGCACAATATTCCATGACCCCTGACATCACAATGTTCCATAACCACTGTCATCAAAATGCTCCATGACCCTTTTCATCCCAAAGTTCCATGACCCCTGGAATCACAGTGTTCTATAACCACTGTCATCAAAATGTTCCATTGCTCTTTTCATCAAATTGCTGCATGACCCTGTCATCAAAATGCTCCGTGCCCTACTCATAACAATGCACCACACGCTGGTCATCAAAATGCTCCATGACATTTGTCATCACAAAGCTCCATGACCCTTGGCATCACAGTGCTCCATGTCATTGTCATCACAATGCTCCATGAAACCTCTCTTCACATTGCTCCATGCCCTTGTCATCACAAATCTCCATGACACTTGTCATCACAATGCTCGATGCCCTTCTCATCATAATGCTCCAAGTCCTTGTCATTACAATCCTCCATGACCCATGTATCACAGTGTACCGTGCCCTTGTCATCACAATGCTCCATGCCCACTCTCATCAAAATAATCCATGAAACATTTCAGACCAATGCTCAATGCCCTTCTCATCACAATGCTCCATTACCTCTATCAACAATGCTCCATGCCCCCTGCCATCACAATGTTCCACGGCCTTGTGATCACAAGGCTCCATGACCATTGTCATCACAATGCTCCAAGACCCATGTAATCACAATGCTCCATGCCCTTGTCATCACAAAGCTCCATGACACATGTCATCAGAATGTTCCATGGCCATCTCCTCACAATGTTCCATGCCCTTTTCATCACAGTGCTCCAAGACACTCGTAATCACAATGCTCCATGCCCCTTTTCATCAGAAGGCTCCATGATATTTGTCATCACAAGTCTCCATGGTCAACTCATCACAATGCTCCAAGAACTTGTCATCACCATGCTCCATTCCCTTGTCATCACAATGCTCCCTGACACTTGACATCAGTATGCTCCATGAACTTTGTCATGACAAGGCTCCATGCCTTTTTCATCACAATGATCCATGCCCTTTTCATCACAGTTCTCCAAGACCACTGTAATCATAATGCTCCTTGCCCTTGTCATCACAAAGCTCCATGATGCATATCATCAGAATGTTCCATGCACTTCTCATCACAATATTCCATGCCCTGGTCATCGCAATGCTCCAAGACCACTGCAATCACAATGCTCCATGCACTTCTCATCCAAATGCTCTCTCACATAAGATATCACAATGTTCCATCACTAGTCATCACATTCCTCCCTCAACCCTGTTATCACAATGTTCCATGACCTCTGTTATCACAATGCTACATCCCCTTATCAGCACAATGTTCCATGACCCCTGACATCACAATGTTCCATAACCACTGTCATCAAAATGCTCCATGACCCTTTTCATCCCAAAGCTCCATGACCCCTGGAATCACAGTGTTCTATAACCACTGTCATCAAAATGTTCCATTGCACTTTTCATCAAATTGCTGCATGACCCTGTCATCAAAATGCTCCCTGCCCTACTCATAACAATGCACCACACGCTGGTCATCAAAATGCTCCATGACATTTGTCATCACAAAGCTCCATGACCCTTGGCATCACAATGCTCCATGTCATTGTCATCACAATGCTCCATGAAAACTCTCTTCACATTGCTCCATGCCCTTGTCATCACAAATCTCCATGACACTTGTCATCACAATGCTCAATGCCATTCTCATCATAATGCTCCATGTCCTTGTCATTACAATCCTCCATGACCCATGTATCACAGTGTACCGTGCCCTTGTCATCACAATGCTCCATGCCCACTCTCATCACAATAATCCATGAAACATTTCAGACCAATGCTCAATGCCCTTCTCATCACAATGCTCCATTACCTCTATCAACAATGCTCCATGACCCCTGCCATCAAAATATTCCACGGCCTTGTGATCACAAGGCTCCATGACCATTGTCATCACAATGCTCCAAGAGCCATGTAATCACAATGCTCCATGCCCTTGTCATCACAAAGCTCCATGACACATGTCATCAGAATGTTCCATGGCCTTCTCCTCACAATGCTCCATGCCCTTGTCATCACAATGCTCCATACCCTTGTAATCACAATGCTCCATGCCCCTTTTCATCAGAATGCTCCATGAGACTTGTCATCACAAGTCTCCATGGTCATCTCATCACAATGCTCCAAGACCTTGTCATCACCATGCTCCATGCCCTTGTCATCACAATGCTCCAAGACCCCTGTAATCACAATGCTCCATGCCCCTTTTCATCTCAATGCTCCATGAACACTGTCATAACAATGCACCATGCCCATCATCATAATGCTTCAGGCTATTGTCATCACATTGAAATCAAAATGCTCCATGACCTCTGTCATCACAATGCTCCAAACCCTGGTGATCACAATGTTGCAAAACACTTATCATCACAACACCCCATGACGCTCATCATCACAATTATCCATGGTCTTCTCATCACAATGCTCCATGACCTTTGTCATCACAATTCTCAATACACTTGTCATCACAATGCTCCCTGACACTTGTCGTCAGAATGCACCTTGAACCCTGTGACGAAAAGGCTCCATGCCTTTTTCATCACAAAGCCCCATGCTGTTTTCATCCCAAAGCTCCATGCCATTGTCATCAAAATACTACACAAGCTTGTCATCAGAATGCTCCATGACCCTTGTCATCACAATTCTCCATGCACTTGTCAGCACAATGCTCCCTGACCCTTGTCATCACAATGATCCAAGCCATTGTCATCACAATGCTCCATTACCTTTGTCATTAGAATCCTCCATGACACTTGGAATCACAATGCTCCAAGCCATTGTCATCACAATGGGCCATTACATATGTAATCACAATGCTCCCTGACACCTCTCTTCACAATACTGCATGATCTGGTCATCAAAATGCTCCATGCTCTTGTCTTCATAATGCGCCATTCCAACTGTCATCACAATAATCCATGAAACTTATTAGACCAATGGTCCATGCCCTTGTCATCACATTGCTCCATGCTCTTGTTATCACAATGTTTAAGACCCCTGTAATCAGAATGCCCCATGCCCCTTTTCATCAGTATGCTCCATGAGACTTGTCATCGCAAGGCTCCATGGTTTTCTCATCACAATACTCCAGGACCTTGTCATCACAATGGTTCACGACATTGTCATGAAAATTCTCAATGGCCCTTGTCTTCATAATGATCCAAGCCCTGGTCATCACAGTGCTCCATTATATTTGTCATCACAATCCTCCCTTGCATTTGGCATCACTATGCTCCATGCTATTGTCATCGCAATGGACCATGACATATTTCATCACAATGCCCCCGACACCTGTCTTCACAATACTCCATGCCCTTGTCATCACAATGCTCCATGCCCTGGTCATCACAATGCACCATGTCCACTGTCATCACAATAATCTATGAAACTTGTAAGACCAATGCTCCATGCCCCTGTCATAACAATGCTCCATGACCTTGTCATCACAATGCTCCATGACCCCTGTCATCACAATACTCCATGTACATTTTCAGCCCAATGCTCCATGACACTTGTCATCAGAATGATCCATGCACTTGTCATCCCAATGTTCCATGACGCTTGTAATCACAGTGCTCCATGACATCTGTCATCACAGTGCTCCATGCCTTTGTCAGCAAAATGCTACATGACCTTGTCATTACAATGCTCTATGCGCATGTCATCACAATACTCCATTACCATTGTCATCACAATCCTCCAGGAACCTTGGGATCACATTGCTTCAGGCCCTTGTCATCAAAATGCTCCATGCTCCTTGAAATCAAAATGATCCATGACCTCTGTCATCACAATGCTCCAAACCCTTGTGATCAAAATGTTCAATAACACTTGTCCTCACAACACTCCATGATGCCTGTCATCACAATACTCCATGCCCTTTTCATCACAATGCTCCATGAACTTTTTCATCACAATTCTCCATACACTTGTCATCAAAATGCTCCCTGACACTTGTCGTCAGAATGCTCCTTGAACTGTGTCACGAAAAGGCTCCATGCCATTTTCATCACAAATCCACATGCCTTTTTCATCCCAGTGCTCCATGCCATTGTCATCAAAATACTCCACAAGCTTGTCATCAGAATGCTCCATGACGCTTGTCATCACAATTCTCCGTGCACTTGTCAGCAAAATGCTCCCTGACCCTTATCATCACAATGCTCCAAGCCATTGTCATCACAATGCTCCATTACCTTTGTCATCAGAATCCTCCATGACACTTGGCATCACAATGCTCCATGCCATTGTGATCACAATGGGCCATTACATATGTCATCACAATGCTCCCTGACACCTCTCTTCACAATACTGCATAACCTGGTCATCACAATGCTCCATGCCCTTGTCATCACAATGTGCCATTCCAACTCTCATCACAATAATCCATGAAACTTATTAGACCAATGCTCCTTGCCCTTGTTATCACAATGTTCCAAGACCCCTGTAATCAGAATGCTCAATGCCCCTTTTCATCAGAATGCTCCATATGACATGTCATCAGAAGGCTCCATGGATTTCTCATCACAATGCTCCATGACCTTTGTCATCACAATGCTCCAAGACCCATGTAATCACAATGCTTCATGCCCCTGTCATCGCAATGGACCATGACATTTGGCATCACAATACTCCATGCCATTGTCTTTGAAATTGACCATGACATATGTCATCACAATGCCCCCTTACACCTGCTTTCACAATACTCCATGTCCTTGTCATCACAATGCTCCATGCCCTTGTCATCACAATGCACCATGTCCAATGTCATCACAATAATCTATTAAACTTGTCAGACCAATGCTCCATGCCCCTGTCATCACAATGTTCCATGCCCTTGTCATCACAATGCTCCATGACCCTTGTCATCACAATGCTCCGTGACTCCAGTCATCACAATGCTTCATAACGTTTGTCATCACAACGGTCCATGCCTGCGTCATCGCAAGGCTCTGTGACCTTTGTAACCACAATGCTCCATGAACTTTTCATCACAATTCTCCGTGACCCTTGTCATCACAATGCTCCATGCCTTTTTCAGAACAATGCTCCATGACCCTTGTTATCACAATGTGCCATGTGCTTTTCATCACAATGATCCACAACCTTGTCATCGCTATGCTCCATAAACCTTGTAATCACAATGCTCCATGCACTTCTCATCCAAATACTCTCTCACATGAGATATCACAATGTTCCATCACTTGTCATCACAATCCTTCCTCACCCCTGTTATCACAATGTTCCATGACCCCTGTCATCACAATGCTACATCCCCTTATGAGCACAATTTTCCATGACCCCTGACATCACAATGTTCCATAACCCCTGTCATCAAAATGCTCCATGACCATTTTCATCCCAAAGCTCTATGACCCCTGGCATCACAATGTTCTATAACCCCTGTCATCAAAATATTACATTACACTTTTCATCAAATTGCTGCATGACCCTGTCATCAAAATGCTCCCTGCCCTTCTCATCACAATGCACCACACACTTGTCATCAAAATGCTCCATGACCATGGTCATCACAAAGCTCCATGACCCTTGGCATCACAATGCTCCATGCCATGGACATCACAATGCTCCATGAACCCTCTCATCACATTGCTCCATGCCCTTGTCATCACAAAGCTCCATGACACTTGTCATCACAATGCTCGATGCCCTTCTCATCACAATGCTCCATGTCCTTGTCATTACAATCCTCCATCACCCATGTATCACAGTATACCGTGCCCTTGTCATCACAATGCGCCATGCCCACTGTCATCACAATAATCCATGAAACATTTCAGACCAATGCTCAATGCACTTCTCATCACAATGCTCCATTACCTCTGTCAACAATGCTCCATGACCCCTGCCATTACAATGTTCCACGGCCTTGTGATCACAAGACTAAGTGACCATTGTCATCACAATGCTCCAAGACACATGTAGTCACAATGCTCCATGCCCCTTTTCATCAGAAGGCTCCATGATATTTGTCATCACAAGTCTCCATGGTCAACTCATCACAATGCTCCAAGACCTTGTCATCACCATGCTCCATTCCCTTGTCATCACAATGCTCCATGACTCCTGTCATCACAATACTCCATGAACATTTTCAGCCCAATGCTCCATGACCTTCTCATCACAATGCTCCATGACCAATATCATCACAATGCTCCATGACCACTGTCATCACAACACTCCATGACACCTGACAACACAATGATCCGGGACTCTTGTCATCACAATGCTCCAAGACCCCTGTAATCACAATGCTCCATGACCCCTGTCATCACAATACTCCATGAACATTTTCAGCCCAATGCTCCATGACCCTTGTCATCACAATGATCCATGCCCTTGTCATCCCAATGTTCCATGACCCCTGTATTCACAGTGCTCCGTGACGCTTGTCATCACAGTGCTCCATGACACCTGTCATCACAATGCTCCATGCCTTTGTCAGCAAAATGCTACATGACCTTGTCATTACAATGCTCTATGCGATTGTCATCACAATATTCGATTACCATTGTCATCACAATCCTCCATGAACCTTGGGATCACATTGCTTCATGCCCTTGTCATCACAATGCTACATGCTCCTTGAAATCAAAATGATCCATGACCTCTGTCATCACAATGCTCCAAACCCTTGTGATCACAATGTTCCATAACACTTGTCCTCACAACGCTCCAAGATGCCTGTCATCACAATATTCCATACACTTTTCATCACAATTCTCCATGACCTTTGTCATCACAATTCTCAATACACTTTTCATCACAGTGCTCCCTGACACTTGTCGTCAGTATGCTCCATGAACCCTGTCATGTCAAGGCTCCATGCCTTTTTCATCACAATGATCCATGCCCTTTTCATCACAATGCTCCAAGACCCCTGTAATCACAATGCTCCATGCCCTTGCCATCCAAAGCTCCATGACGCATGTCATCAGAATGTTCCATGGACTTCTCATCACAATGCTCCCTGCTCTTGTCATCACAAAACACTAAGACCCCTGTAATCACAATGCTCCATGCCCCTTTTCATCTCAATGCTCCTATGAACCCTGTCAGCACAATTAACAATGCCCATCATCATAATGTTTCAGGCAATTGTCATCACAATCAAATCAAAATGCTCCATGACCTCTGTCATCACAATGCTCAAAATCCTGGTGATCACAGTGTTGCATAACTCTTATCATCACAACACCCCATGACGCTCATCATCACAATGATCCATGGTCGTCTCATCACAAGGCTCCATGACCTTTGTCATCAAAATTCTCAATAAACTTGTCATCACAATTCTCACTGACACTTGTCGTCAGAATGCTCCTTGAACCCTGTCACAAAAAGGCTCCATGTATTTTTCATCACAAAGCCACATGCCGTTTTCATCCCAATGCTGCATGCCATTGTCATCAAAATACACCACAGGCTTGTTATCAGAAAGCTCCATGACCCTTGTCATCACAATTCTCCATGCACTTGTCAGCACAATGCTCCCTGACCCTTGTCATCACAATGCTCCAAGCCATTGTCATCACAATGCTCCATTACCACTGTCATCAGAATCCTCCATGACACTTGGCATCACAATGTTCCATACCATTTTCATCAAAATACTCCACAAGCTTGTCATCAGAATGCTCCCGGACCCTTGTCATCACAATGCTCCATTAACTTTCTCATCAGAATCCTCCATGACACTTGGCATCACAGTGCTACATGCCATTGTCATCACAATGAGCCATTACATATGTCATCACAATGCTCCCTGACACTTATCTTCACAATACTGCATGACCTGGTCATCACAATGCTCCATGCCCTTGTCATCACAATAGGCCATTCCAAATGTCATCGCAACAAACCATGAAAGTGATTAGACCAATGTTCCATGCCCTTGTCATCACAATGCTCCATGCCCTTGTTATCACAATGCTCCATGACCCCTGTCATCACAATGCTCCGTTACTCCAGTCATCACAATGCTTCATGAACTTTGTCATCACAGTGGTCCATGCCCTCACCATCAACAGTCTCTGTGACCTTTTTAACCAGAATGCTCCATGAACTTTTCATCACAATGCTCTTTGACCCTTGTCATCACAATGCTCTATGCCTTTCTCAGCACAATGCTCCATGACCCTGGTCATCACAATGCTCCATGCCCCTTTTCATCTCAATGCTCCCTGAACCCTGTCATCACAGTGCACGATGCCCATCATCATAATACTTCAGTCTATTGTCATCACAATGAAATTAATATTCTCCATGACCTCTGACATCATAATGCTACAAACCCTTGTGATCACAATGTTCCAT
This sequence comes from Mesoplodon densirostris, assembly GCF_025265405.1. Lineage (NCBI taxonomy): Eukaryota > Metazoa > Chordata > Mammalia > Artiodactyla > Ziphiidae > Mesoplodon > Mesoplodon densirostris. The sequence goes on along the minus strand of NW_026778195.1, from coordinate 4,289,951 downwards.
AAAACTTATCATCACAGCACCCCATGACGCTCATCATCACAATTATCCATGGTCTTATCATCACAATGCTCCATGATGTTTGTCATCACGATGCTCAATACACTTTTCATCACAATGCTCCCTGACACTTGTCGTCAGTATGCTCCATGAACCCTGTCATGACAAGGCTCCATGCCTTTATCATCACAATGATCCATGCCTTTTCATCGCAATGCTCCAAGACCCCTGCAATCACAATGCTCCATGCACTTCTCATCCAAATGCTCTCTCACATGAGATATCACAATGTTCCATCACTAGTCATCACATTCCTCCCTCAACCCTGTTATCACAATGTTCCATGACCTCTGTTATCACAATGCTACATCCCCTTATCAGCACAATGTTCCATGACCCCTGACATCACAATGTTCCATAACCGATGTCATCAAAATGCTCCATGACCCTTTTCATCCCAAAGCTCCATGACCCCTGGAATCACAGTGTTCTATAACCACTGTCATCAAAATGTTCCATTGCACTTTTCATCAAATTGCTGCATGACCCTGTCATCAAAATGCTCCCTGCCCTACTCATAACAATGCACCACACGCTGGTCATCAAAATGCTCCATGACCTTTGTCATCACAAAGCTCCATGACCCTTGGCATCACAATGCTCCATGTCATTGTCATCACAATGCTCCATGAAACCTCTCTTCACATTGCTCCATGCCCTTGTCATCACAAATCTCCATGACACTTGTCATCACAATGCTCGATTCCCTTCTCATCATAATGCTCCAAGTCCTTGTCATTACAATCCTCCATGACCCATGTATCACAGTGTACCGTGCCCTTGTCATCACAATGCTCCATGCCCACTCTCATCAAAATAATCCATGAAACATTTCAGACCAATGCTCAATGCCCTTCTCATCACAATGCTCCATTACCTCTATCAACAATGCTCCATGCCCCCTGCCATCACAATGTTCCACGGCCTTGTGATCACAAGGCTCCATGACCATTGTCATCACAATGCTCCAAGACCCATGTAATCACAATGCTCCATGCCCTTGTCATCACAAAGCTCCATGACACATGTCATCAGAATGTTCCATGGCCATCTCCTCACAATGTTCCATGCCCTTTTCATCACAGTGCTCCAAGACACTCGTAATCACAATGCTCCATGCCCCTTTTCATCAGAAGGCTCCATGATATTTGTCATCACAAGTCTCCATGGTCAACTCATCACAATGCTCCAAGAACTTGTCATCACCATGCTCCATTCCCTTGTCATCACAATGCTCCCTGACACTTGACGTCAGTATGCTCCATGAACTTTGTCATGACAAGGCTCCATGCCTTTTTCATCACAATGATCCATGCCCTTTTCATCACAGTTCTCCAAGACCACTGTAATCATAATGCTCCTTGCCCTTGTCATCACAAAGCTCCATGATGCATATCATCAGAATGTTCCATGCACTTCTCATCACAATACTCCATGCCCTTGTCATCGCAATGCTCCAAGACCCCTGCAATCACAATGCTCCATGCACTTCTCATCCAAATGCTCTCTCACATGAGATATCACAATGTTCCATCACTAGTCATCACATTCCTCCCTCAACCCTGTTATCACAATGTTCCATGACCTCTGTTATCACAATGCTACATCCCCTTATCAGCACAATGTTCCATGACCCCTGACATCACAATGTTCCATAACCGATGTTATCAAAATGCTCCATGACCCTTTTCATCCCAAAGCTCCATGACCCCTGGAATCACAGTGTTCTATAACCACTGTCATCAAAATGTTCCATTGCACTTTTCATCAAATTGCTGCATGACCCTGTCATCAAAATGCTCCCTGCCCTACTCATAACAATGCACCACACGCTGGTCATCAAAATGCTCCATGACCTTTGTCATCACAAAGCTCCATGACCCTTGGCATCACAATGCTCCATGTCATTGTCATCACAATGCTCCATGAAAACTCTCTTCACATTGCTCAATGCCCTTGTCATCACAAATCTCCATGACACTTGTCATCACAATGCTCGATGCCATTCTCATCATAATGCTCCATGTCCTTGTCATTACAATCCTCCATGACCCATGTATCACAGTGTACCGTGCCCTTGTCATCACAATGCTCCATGCCCACTCTCATCACAATAATCCATGAAACATTTCAGACCAATGCTCAATGCCCTTCTCATCACAATGCTCCATTACCTCTATCAACAATGCTCCATGACCCCTGCCATCAAAATATTCCACGGCCTTGTGATCACAAGGCTCCATGACCATTGTCATCACAATGCTCCAAGAGCCATGTAATCACAATGCTCCATGCCCTTGTCATCACAAAGCTCCATGACACATGTCATCAGAATGTTCCATGGCCTTCTCCTCACAATGCTCGTTGCCCTTGTCATCACAATGCTCCATACCCTTGTAATCACAATGCTCCATGCCCCTTTTCATCAGAATGCTCCATGAGACTTGTCATCACAAGTCTCCATGGTCATCTCATCACAATGCTCCAAGACCTTGTCATCACCATGCTCCATTCCCTGGTCATCACAATGCTCCAAACCCCTGTAATCACAATGCTCCATGCCCCTTTTCATCACAATGCTCCATGAACCCTGTCATCACAATGAACCATGCCCATCATCATAATGCTTCAGGCTATTGTCATCACAATGAAATCAAAATGCTCCATGACCTCTGTCATCACAATGCTCCAAACCCTGGTGATCACAATGTTGCATAACACTTATCATCACAAAACCCCATGACGCTAATCATCACTATTATCCATGGTCTTCTCATCACAAGGCTCCATGACCTTTGTCATCACAATTCTCAATACTCTTTTCATCACAATGCTCCCTGACACTTGTCGTCAGTATGCTCCATGAACTCTGTCATGACAAGGCTCCATGCCTTTTTCATCACAATGATCCATGCCCTTTTCATCACAGTGCTCCAAGACCACTGTAATCATAATGCTCCTTGCCCTTGTCATCACAAAGCTCCATGATGCATATCATCAGAATGTTCCATGCACTTCTCATCACAATGCTCCATGCCCTTGTCATCACAATGCTCCAAGACCCCTGTAATCACAATGCTCCATGCCCCTTTTCATCTCAATGCTCCATGAACACTGTCATAACAATGCACCATGCCCATCATCATAATGCTTCAGGCTATTGTCATCACATTGAAATCAAAATGCTCCATGACCTCTGTCATCACAATGCTCCAAACCCTGGTGATCACAATGTTGCAAAACACTTATCATCACAACACCCCATGACGCTCATCATCACAATTATCCATGGTCTTCTCATCACAATGCTCCATGAACTTTGTCATCACAATTCTCAATACACTTGTCATCACAATGCTCCCTGACACTTGTCGTCAGAATGCACCTTGAACCCTGTGACGAAAAGGCTCCATGCCTTTTTCATCACAAAGCCCCATGCTGTTTTCATCCCAAAGCTCCATGCCATTGTCATCAAAATACTACACAAGCTTGTCATCAGAATGCTCCATGACCCTTGTCATCACAATTCTCCATGCACTTGTCAGCACAATGCTCCCTGACCCTTGTCATCACAATGATCCAAGCCATTGTCATCACAATGCTCCATTACCTTTGTCATTAGAATCCTCCATGACACTTGGAATCACAATGCTCCAAGCCATTGTCATCACAATGGGCCATTACATATGTAATCACAATGCTCCCTGACACCTCTCTTCACAATACTGCATGATCTGGTCATCACAATGCTCCATGCTCTTGTCTTCATAATGCGCCATTCCAACTGTCATCACAATAATCCATGAAACTTATAAGACCAATGGTCCATGCCCTTGTCATCACATTGCTCCATGCTCTTGTTATCACAATGTTTAAGACCCCTGTAATCAGAATGCCCCATGCCCCTTTTCATCAGTATGCTCCATGAGACTTGTCATCGCAAGGCTCCATGGTTTTCTCATCACAATGCTCCAGGACCTTGTCATCACAATGGTTCACGACATTGTCATGAAAATTCTCAATGGCCCTTGTCTTCATAATGATCCAAGCCCTGGTCATCACAGTGCTCCATTATATTTGTCATCACAATCCTCCCTTGCATTTGGCATCACTATGCTCCATGCTATTGTCATCGCAATGGACCATGACATATTTCATCACAATGCCCCCGACACCTGTCTTCACAATACTCCATGCCCTTGTCATCACAATGCTCCATGCCCTGGTCATCACAATGCACCATGTCCACTGTCATCACAATAATCTATGAAACTTGTAAGACCAATGCTCCATGCCCCTGTCATAACAATGCTCCATGACCTTGTCATCACAATGCTCCATGACCCCTGTCATCACAATACTCCATGTACATTTTCAGCCCAATGCTCCATGACACTTGTCATCAGAATGATCCATGCACTTGTCATCCCAATGTTCCATGACGCTTGTAATCACAGTGCTCCATGACATCTGTCATCACAGTGCTCCATGCCTTTGTCAGCAAAATGCTACATGACCTTGTCATTACAATGCTCTATGCGCATGTCATCACAATACTCCATTACCATTGTCATCACAATTCTCCAGGAACCTTGGGATCACATTGCTTCAGGCCCTTGTCATCAAAATGCTCCATGCTCCTTGAAATCAAAATGATCCATGACCTCTGTCATCACAATGCTCCAAACCCTTGTGATCAAAATGTTCAATAACACTTGTCCTCACAACACTCCATGATGCCTGTCATCACAATACTCCATGCCCTTTTCATCACAATGCTCCATGAACTTTGTCATCACAATTCTCCATACACTTGTCATCAAAATGCTCCCTGACACTTGTCGTCAGAATGCTCCTTGAACTGTGTCACGAAAAGGCTCCATGCCATTTTCATCACAAATCCACATGCCTTTTTCATCCCAGTGCTCCATGCCATTGTCATCAAAATACTCCACAAGCTTGTCATCAGAATGCTCCATGACGCTTGTCATCACAATTCTCCGTGCACTTGTCAGCAAAATGCTCCCTGACCCTTATCATCACAATGCTCCAAGCCATTGTCATCACAATGCTCCATTACCTTTGTCATCAGAATCCTCCATGACACTTGGCATCACAATGCTCCATGCCATTGTGATCACAATGGGCCATTACATATGTCATCACAATGCTCCCTGACACCTCTCTTCACAATACTGCATAACCTGGTCATCACAATGCTCCATGCCCTTGTCATCACAATGTGCCATTCCAACTCTCATCACAATAATCCATGAAACTTATTAGACCAATGCTCCTTGCCCTTGTTATCACAATGTTCCAAGACCCCTGTAATCAGAATGCTCAATGCCCCTTTTCATCAGAATGCTCCATATGACATGTCATCAGAAGGCTCCATGGATTTCTCATCACAATGCTCCATGACCTTTGTCATCACAATGCTCCAAGACCCATGTAATCACAATGCTTCATGCCCCTGTCATCGCAATGGACCATGACATTTGGCATCACAATACTCCATGCCATTGTCTTTGAAATTGACCATGACATATGTCATCACAATGCCCCCTTACACCTGCTTTCACAATACTCCATGCCCTTGTCATCACAATGCTCCATGCCCTTGTCATCACAATGCACCATGTCCAATGTCATCACAATAATCTATTAAACTTGTCAGACCAATGCTCCATGCCCCTGTCATCACAATGTTCCCTGCCCTTGTCATCACAATGCTCCATGACCCTTGTCATCACAATGCTCCTTGACTCCAGTCATCACAATGCTTCATAACGTTTGTCATCACAACGGTCCATGCCTGCGTCATCGCAAGGCTCTGTGACCTTTGTAACCACAATGCTCCATGAACTTTTCATCACAATTCTCCGTGACCCTTGTCATCACAATGCTCCATGCCTTTTTCAGAACAATGCTCCATGACCCTTGTTATCACAATGTGCCATGTGCTTTTCATCACAATGATCCACAACCTTGTCATCGCTATGCTCCATAAACCTTGTAATCACAATGCTCCATGCACTTCTCATCCAAATGCTCTCTCACATGAGATATCACAATGTTCCATCACTTGTCATCACAATCCTTCCTCACCCCTGTTATCACAATGTTCCATGACCCCTGTCATCACAATGCTACATCCCCTTATCAGCACAATTTTCCATGACCCCTGACATCACAATGTTCCATAACCCCTGTCATCAAAATGCTCCATGACCATTTTCATCCCAAAGCTCTATGACCCCTGGCATCACAATGTTCTATAACCCCTGTCATCAAAATATTACATTACACTTTTCATCAAATTGCTGCATGACCCTGTCATCAAAATGCTCCCTGCCCTTCTCATCACAATGCACCACACACTTGTCATCAAAATGCTCCATGACCATGGTCATCACAAAGCTCCATGACCCTTGGCATCACAATGCTCCATGCCATGGACATCACAATGCTCCATGAACCCTCTCATCACATTGCTCCATGCCCTTGTCATCACAAAGCTCAATGACACTTGTCATCACAATGCTCGATGCCCTTCTCATCACAATGCTCCATGTCCTTGTCATTACAATCCTCCATCACCCATGTATCACAGTGTACCGTGCCCTTGTCATCACAATGCGCCATGCCCACTGTCATCACAATAATCCATGAAACATTTCAGACCAATGCTCAATGCACTTCTCATCACAATGCTCCATTACCTCTGTCAACAATGCTCCATGACCCCTGCCATTAAAATGTTCCACGGCCTTGTGATCACAAGACTAAGTGACCATTGTCATCACAATGCTCCAAGACACATGTAATCACAATGCTCCATGCCCTTGTCATCACAGAGCTCCATGACGCATGTCATCAGAATGTTCCATGGCCTTCTCCTCACAATGCTCCATGCCCTTGTCATCACAATGCTCCAAGACACTCGTAATCACAATGCTCCATGCCCCTTTTCATCAGAAGGCTCCATGATATTTGTCATCACAAGTCTCCATGGTCAACTCATCACAATGCTCCAAGACCTTGTCATCACCATGCTCCATTCCCTTGTCATCACAATGCTCCATGACTCCTGTCATCACAATACTCCATGAACATTTTCAGCCCAATGCTCCATGACCTTCTCATCACAATGCTCCATGACCAATATCATCACAATGCTCCATGACCACTGTCATCACAACACTCCATGACACCTGACAACACAATGATCCGGGACTCTTGTCATCACAATGCTCCAAGACCCCTGTAATCACAATGCTCCATGACTCCTGTCATCACAATACTCCATGAACATTTTCAGCCCAATGCTCCATGACACTTGTCATCACAATGATCCATGCCCTTGTCATCCCAATGTTCCATGACCCCTGTATTCACAGTGCTCCGTGACGCTTGTCATCACAGTGCTCCATGACACCTGTCATCACAATGCTCCATGCCTTTGTCAGCAAAATGCTACATGACCTTGTCATTACAATGCTCTATGCGATTGTCATCACAATATTCGATTACCATTGTCATCACAATCCTCCATGAACTTTGGGATCACATTGCTTCATGCCCTTCTCATCACAATGCTACATGCTCCTTGAAATCAAAATGATCCATGACCTCTCATCACAATGCTCCAAACCCTTGTGATCACAATGTTCCATAACACTTGTCCTCACAACGCTCCAAGATGCCTGTCATCACAATATTCCATACACTTTTCATCACAATTCTCCATGACCTTTGTCATCACAATTCTCAATACACTTTTCATCACAGTGCTCCCTGACACTTGTCGTCAGTATGCTCCATGAACCCTGTCATGACAAGGCTCCATGCCTTTTTCATCACAATGATCCATGCCCTTTTCATCACAATGCTCCAAGACCCCTGTAATCAAAATGCTCCATGCCCTTGCCATCTAAAGCTCCATGACGCATGTCATCAGAATGTTCCATGGACTTCTCATCACAATGCTCCCTGCTCTTGTCATCACAAAACACTAAGACCCCTGTAATCACAATGCTCCATGCCCCTTTTCATCTCAATGCTCCTATGAACCCTGTCAGCACAATTAACAATGCCCATCATCATAATGTTTCAGGCAATTGTCATCACAATCAAATCAAAATGCTCCATGACCTCTGTCATCACAATGCTCAAAATCCTGGTGATCACAATGTTGCATAACTCTTATCATCACAACACCCCATGACGCTCATCATCACAATGATCCATGGTCGTCTCATCACAAGGCTCCATGACCTTTGTCATCAAAATTCTCAATAAACTTGTCATCACAATGCTCACTGACACTTGTCGTCAGAATGCTCCTTGAACCCTGTCACAAAAAGGCTCCATGTCTTTTTCATCACAAAGCCACATGCCGTTTTCATCCCAATGCTGCATGCCATTGTCATCAAAATACACCACAGGCTTGTTATCAGAATGCTCCATGACCCTTGTCATCACAATTCTCCATGAACTTGTCAGCACAATGCTCCCTGACCCTTGTCATCACAATGCTCCAAGCCATTGTCATCACAATGCTCCATTACCACTGTCATCAGAATCCTCCATGACACTTGGCATCACAATGCTCCATGCCATTGTCATCACAATGCTCCATGTCTTTGTCAGCAAAATGCTAAATGACCTTGTCATTACAATCCTCTATGCGCTTGTCATCACAATACTCCATTTCCATTGTCATCACAATCCTCCATCAACCTTGGGATCACATTGCTTCATGCCCTTGTCATCACAATGCTCCATGCTCCTTGAAATCAAAATTATCCATGACCTCTGTCATCACAATGCTCCAAACCCTTGTGATCACATTGTTCCATAACACTTGTCATCACAACGCTCCATGATGCCTGTCATCACAATACTCCATGCCCTTTTCATCACAATGCTCCATGACCTTTGTCATCACAATTCTCAATACACTTGTGATCACAATGCTCCCTGACACTTGTCATCAGAATGCTCCTTGAAACCCATCACGAAAAGGCTCCATGCTTTTTTCATCACAATGCCCCATGCCATTTTCATCACAATGTTCCATACCATTGTCATCAAAATACTCCACAAGCTTGTCATCAGAATGCTCCCGGACCCTTGTCATCACAATGCTCCATTACCTTTCTCATCAGAATCCTCCATGACACTTGGCATCACAGTGCTACATGCCATTGTCATCACAATGGGCCATTACATATGTCATCACAATGCTCCCTGACACTTATCTTCACAATACTGCATGACCTGGTCATCACAATGCTCCATGCCCTTGTTATCACAATAGGCCATTCCAACTGTCATCGCAATAAACCATGAAAGTTATTAGACCAATGTTCCATGCCCTTGTCATCACAATGCTCCATGCCCTTGTTATCACAATGCTCCATGACCCCTGTCATCACAATGCTCCGTTACTCCAGTCATCACAATGCTTCATGAACTTTGTCATCACAGTGGTCCATGCCCTCACCATCAACAGTCTCTGTGACCTTTTTAACCACAATGCTCCATGAACTTTTCATCACAATACTCTTTGACCCTTGTCATCACAATGCTCTATGCCTTTCTCAGCACAATGCTCCATGACACTTGTCATCACAAAGCTCCATGTGCTTGTCAGCACAATGCTCCATGACACATGTCATCACAATGCACCATGAGCTTGTCATCACAGTGCTCCACAACCTTGTCATCACAATGCTCTATAAAATTTGTCATCACAATGCCCCATGCACTTCTCATCAAAATGCTCTCTCACCACTGATATCACAATGCTACATCATTATTTGTCACAATACTCCCTCACCCCTGTCATCACAATGTTCCATGACTCCTGTCATCACAATGCTACATGCACTTATCATCACAAAGTTCGATGACCCCTGACATCACAATGTTCCATAACACCTGTCATCAAAATGTTCCATGACACTTTTCATCAAATTGCTCCATGACCCAGTCATCACAATGCTCCCTGCCCTTCTCATCACAATGCACAACGCCCTTGCCATCAAAATGCTCCATGACCTTTGTTATCACAAAGATCCATGACCCTTGGCATCACAATGCTCCATGTCATTGTCATCACAATGTTCCATGAACGCTCTCATCACATTGCTCCATGCCCTTGTCCTCACATAGCTCCATGACACATGTCATTAGTATGCTCCATGGCCTTCTCATCAGAATGCTCCAAGCCCTTGCCATCACAATGCTCCATTACCCCTGTCATAACAATGCTCCATGACACCTGCCATCACGATGTTCTATAACACCTGCCATCTAAATGTTCTATTACACTTTTTATCAAATTGCTGCATGAACCGTTCATCAAAATGCTCCCTGCCCTTCCCATCACAATGCACAATGCACTTGTCATCAAAAAGCTCCATGACTTGTTATCAAAATGCTCCATGACCCTTGGCATCACAATGCTCCATGTCATTGTCATCACAATGCTCCATGAAACCTCTCATAATATTGCTCTGTGCCCTTGTCATCACAAAGCTCCATGACACTTGTGATCACAATGCTCGATGCCCTTCTCATCACAATGCTCCATGCCCTTGTCATTACAGTCCTGCATGACCCATGTATCACAGTGTTCCGTGCCCTTGTCATCACAATGCTCCATGCCCACTCTCATCACAATAATCCATGAAACATTTCAGAGCAAAGTTCCATACCCTTCTCATCACAATGCTCCATTACCCCTGTCATAACAATGCACCATGACCGCTGCCATCACAATGTTCCACGGCCTAGTCATCACAAGGTTCCATGACAATTCTCATCACAATGCTCAAGACCCCTGAAATCACAATGCTCCATGCCCTTGTCATCACAAAGCTCCATGACGCATGTAATCAGAATGTTCCATGGCCTCCTCATCACCATGCTCCATGTCCTTGTCATCACAATGCTCCAAAACCCTTGTAATTACAATGCTCCATGCCCCTTTTCATCTCAATGCTCCATGAACCCTGTCATCACAATGCACCATGCACATCATCATAATGCTTCAGGCTATTGTCATCACAATGAAATCAATATTTTCCATGACCTCTGTCATCATAATGCTCCAAACCCTTGTGATCACAATGTTGCATAACACTTATCATCACAACACACCATGATGCTCATCATCACAATTTTCCATGGTCTTCTCATAACAGTGCTCCATGATCTTTGTCATCCCAATGCTCAATACACTTGTCATCACAATGCTCCCTGACACTTGTCGTCATTATGCTCCTTGAACCCTGTCATGACAAGGCTCCATGCCTTTTTCATCACAATGATCCATGACTTTTTCATCTCAATACTCCAAGATCCCTGTAATCACAATGCTCCATGCCCTTGTCATGACAAAACTCCATGACGCATGTCAACAGAATGCTCCATGGCTTTCTCATCACAATGCTCCATGCCCTAGTCATCACAATGCTCTAAGACTCCTGTAAACACAATGCTCCAGTCCCCTTTTCTTCAGAATGCTCCATGAGGCTTGTCATCACAACTTTCCATGGTCTTCTTTTCACAATGCTCCAAGACCTTGTCACCACCATGCTCCATTCCCTTGTCATCACAATGCTCCATGACCCCTGTCATCACAATAATCCATGAACATTTTCAGCCCAATGTTCCACTACTTTCTCATCACAATGCTCCATTGCCAATATCATCACAATGCTCCATGACCACTGTAATCACAACACTCCATGACACCTGACAACACAATGATCCGGGACTCTTTTCATCACAGTGCTCCATTCCCTATTCATCACAATGCTCCATGAATGCTGTCATCACAACACTCCATGAACATTTTCAGCCCACTGCTCCATGACCCTTGTCATCACAAAGATCCATGCCCTTGTCATCCCAATGATCCATGACCCCTGTATTCACAATGGACGGAAACGATTGTCATCACTGTGGCCATGACACATGTCATCACAATGCTGCATGCCTTTGTCATCAAAATGCTACATGACGTTGTCATGACAGTGCTCTATGCGCTTGTCATCACAATACTCCATTTCCATTGTCATCACAATCCTCCATGAACTTTGGGATCACATTGCTTCATGCCCTTGTCATCACAATTCACCATGCTACTTGAAATCAAAATGATCTATGACCTCTGTCATCACAATGCTCCAAACCCTTCTGATCACAATGTACCATAACACTTGTCATCACAACACTCCATGATGCCTGTCATCACAATACTCCATGCCCTTTTCATTACAAAGCTCCATGACATTTCTCATCACAATTCTCAATACACTTGTCCTCACAATGCTCCCTGACACTTGTCATCACAATGTTCCTTGAACCCTGTCACGAAAAGGCTCCATGCTTTTTTCATCACAATGCCCCATGCCGTTTTCATCAAAATGTTCCATGCCATTGTCATCAAAATACTCAATAAGCTTGTAATCAGAATGCTCCATGACCCTTGTCATCACAATTCTCCATGCACTTGTCAGCACAATGCTCCATTACTTTTGTCATCAGAATCCTCCATGACACTTGGCATCACAATGCTCCAAGCCATCGTCATCATAATGGGCCATTATATATGTCATCACAATGCTCCCTGACACCTGTCTTCACAATACTGCATGACCTTGTCATCGGGATGCTCCATGCCCTTGTCGTCACAATGCGCCATTCCAACTGTCATCGCAATAATCCATGAAACTTATTAGACCAATGTTTCATGCCCTTGTCATCACAATGCTCCATGCCTTTGTTATCACAATGCTCCATGACCTCTGTCATCACAATGCTCCGTGACTCCAGTCATCACAATGCTTCATGACCTTTGTCATCACAATGATTCATGCCCTCGTCATCAACAGTATCTGTGACCTTTTTAACCACAATGCTCCATGAACTTTTCATCACAATGCTCTTTGACCCTTGTCATCACAATGCTCTATGCCTTTCTCAGCACAATGCTCCATGACCCTTGTCATCACAATGCTCCATGCTCTTGTCAGCAAAATGCTCCATGACACATGTCATCACAATGCACCATGCGCTTGTCATCAGAGTGCTCCACAATCTTGGCATCACAATGCTCCATAAATTTGTCATCACAATGCTCCATGCACTTCTCATCAAAATGCCCTCTCACCACTGATATCACAATGCTACATCACTATTTGTCACAAAACACCCTCACCCTTGTCGTCACAATGTTCCATGACTCCTGTCATCACAATGCTACATGCAATTATCATCACAAAGTTCGATGACCCCTGACATCACAATGTTCCATAACACCTGTCATCAATATGTTCCATGATACTTTTCATCAAATTGCTCCATGACCCTGTCATCAGAATGCTCCCTGCGCTTCTCATCACAATGCACCACGCACTTGCCATCCAAATGCTCCATGACCTTTGTCATCACAAAGATCCATGACCCTTGGCATCACTATGCTCCATGTCATTGTCATCACAATGCTCCATGAACGCTCTCATCACATTGCTCCATGCCGTTGTCATCAAAAAGCTCCATGACACATGTCATCAAAATGCTCCATGGCCTTCTCATCACAATGTTCCATGCACTTGCCATCACAATGCTCCATTACCCCTGTCATAACAATGCTCCATGACCCCTGTCATCACGAATTTCCATGGCCTTGGCATCAAAGGCTCCATGACCCTTCTCATCACAATGATCCAAGAACACTGTAATCACAATGCTCTATGCCACTTTTCATCTCAATGATCCATGAAGCCTGTCATCACATTGCACCATGCCCATCAGCATAATGCTTCATGCTATTGTCATCACAATGAAATCAAAATGCTCCATGACCTCTGTCATAACAATGCTCCAAACCCTTGTGAACACAATATTCCATAACACTTGTCATCACAATGCCCCATGTGGCTCGTCATCACAATTATCAATGGACTTCTCATCACAATGCTCCTTGAACTTTGTCATCACAATGCTCAATACACTTGTCATCAAAATGCTCCCTGACACTTGTCGTCAGTATGCTCCTAGAACCCTGTCATGACAAGGATCTATGCCTTTTTCATCACAATGATCCATGACCTTTTCATCACAATTCTCAATATACATGTTATCACAATGCTCCCTGACACTTGTCATCAGAATGCTCCTTGAACACTGTCACGAAAAGGCTCCATGCCTTTTTCATCACAATGCCCCATGCCGTTTTCATCACAATGCTCCATGCCACTGTCATCCCAATACTCCAAAAGCTTGTCATCAGAATGCTCCATGACCCTTGTCATCACAATTCTCCATGCACTTGTCAGCACAATGCTCCCTGAACCTTGTCATCACAATTCTCCAAGCCATTGTCATCACAATGCTCCATTACTTTTGTCATCAGAATCCTCCATGACACTTTGCAACACAATGCTTCATTCCCTAGTCATCACAATGCTCCATGACACCTGTCATCACAACACTCCATTTATATTTTCAGCCCAGTGCTTCATGACACTTGTCATCACAATGATCCATGCCCTCGTCATCCCAATGCTCCTTGAACCCTGTATTCACAATGCTCCATGACGCTTGTCAACACAGTGCTCCATGACACATGTCATTACAATGTTCCATGCATTTGTCACCAAAATGCTACATGACCTTGTCATTAAAATCCTCTATGCACTTGTCATCACAATACTCCATTTCCATTGTCATCACAATCCTCCATGAACCTTGGGATCACTTTTCTTCATGCTCTTGTCATCACAATGCTCCCTGACACTTGTCGTCAGTATGCTCATTGAACCCTGTTATGACAAGGTTCCATGCATTTTTCATCACAATGATCCATGACCATTTCATCACAATCCTCCAAGGTCCCTGTAATCACAATGCTCCATGCCCTTGTCATCACAAAACTCCATGATGCATGCCATCAGAATGCTTCATGGACTTCTCATCACAATGCTCTATGCCCTAGTCATCACCATGCTCCAAGACCCCTGTAATCACAATGCTCCATGCCCCTTTTCATCAGAATGCTCCATGAGACTTGCCATCACAAGTCTCCATGATCTTCTCATCACAATGCTCCAGGAACTTGTCATCACCATGCTCCATTCCCTTGTCATCACAATGCTCCATGACCCCTGTCATCACAATAATCCATGAACATTTTCAGCCCAATGCTCCACGACCTTCTCATCACAATGCTCCATTGCCAATATCATCACAATGCTCCATGACCAATGTAATCACAACACTCCATGACACCTGACAACACAATGATACAGGACTCTTGTCATCACAATGCTCCTTTAGCTTGTCGTCACAATGCTACATGACACCTGTCATCACAACTCTCCATGAACATTTTCAGCCCAGTGCTCCATGAACCTTGTCATCACAATGATCCATGGCTTTGTCATTCCAATGCTCCATGACCCCTGTATTCACAATGCTCCTTGACGCTTGTCATCACAGAGCTCCATGACACATGTCATCACAATGCTCCATGCCTTTGTCAGCAAAATGCTACATGACCTTGTCATTACAATACTCTATGAGCTTGTCATCAAAATACTCCATTTCCATTGTCATCACAATCCTCCATGAACTTTGGGATTACATTGCTTCATGCCCTTGTCATCACAATGCTCCATGCTCCTTGAAATCAAAATGATCCATCACCTCTGTCATCCCAATGCTCCAAACCCTTGTGATCACAATGTTCCATAACACTTGTCATCATAACGCTCCATGATGCCTGTCATCACAATACTCCATGCCCTTTTCTTCACAATGCTCCATGACTTTTGTCAGCACAATTCTCAATACACTTCTCATCACAATGCTCCCTGACACTTTTCATCAGAATGCTCCTTGAACCCTGTCACGAAAAGGCTCCATGCTTTTTTCATCACAATGCCCCATGCCGTTTTCATCACAATGCTCCATGCCATTGTCATCAAAATACTCCACAAGCTTGTCATCAGAATGCTCCATGACCCTTGTCATCACAATGCTCCAAGCCATTGTCATCACAATGCTCTATTACCTTTGTCATCAAAATCCTCCCTGACACTTGGCATCACAATACTCCTGCCATCCTCATCACAATGGGCCATTACATATGTGATCACAATGCTCCCTGACACCTGTCTTCACAATACGGCATGACCTGGTCATAACAATGCTCCATGCCCTTGTCATCTCAGTGTGCCATTCCAACTGTCATCGAAATACTGCATGAAACTCATTAGACAAATGTTCCATGCCATTCTCATCACGTTGCTCAATGCCCTTATTATCACAATGCTCCATGACCCCTGTCAGCACAATGCTCCATGACTCCAGTCATCACAATGCTTCAAGACCTTTGTCATTACAATGGTCCATGCCCTCGTCATCAACAGTCTCTGTGATCTTTTCAACCACAATGCTCCATGAACTTTTCATCACAATGCTCTTTGACCCTTGTCATCACAATTTTCTATGTCTTTCTCAGCACAATGCTCCATGAACCTTGTTATCACAGTGCTCCATGCGCTTGTCAGCACAATGCTCCATGTCACATGTCATCACAATGCACCATGCGCTTGTCATCACAGTGCTCCACAACCTTGTCATCACAGTGCTCCATAAAATTTGTCATCACAGTGCTCCATGCACTTCTCATCAAAATGCTCTCTCACCACTGATATCACAATGCTACATCACTATTTGTCACAATACTCTCTCACCCCTGTCATCACAATGTTCCATGACTCCTGTCATCACAATGCTACATGCACTTATCATCACAATGTTCGATGACCCCTGACATCACAATGTTCCATAACACCTGTCATCAAAATGTTCCATGACACTTTTCATCAAATTGCTTTATGGACTTCCGGGTAAGATGGAGGAAGAGTAAGACGCGGAGATCACCTTCCTCCCCGCAGATACACCAGAAATACTGCTACACGTGGAACAACTCCTACAGAACACCTACTGAACGCTGGCAGAAGACCCCAGACCTCCCAAAAGGCAAGAAACTCCCCACATACCTGGGGAGGGCAAAGCAGAGAGATTCCCGCACAGAGGAGCGGTGCCGAGTGGCACTCACCAGCCCGAGAGGCTTTTCTGCTCCCCCGCCGGGGTGGACGGCGCTGGAGCTGAGGCTCAGGCTTCGGTCAGAGCGCAGGGAGAGGACTGGGGCTGGCGGCGAGAACTCAGCCTGAAGGGGGCTAATGTGCCACAGCTAGCCGGGAGGGAGTCCGGGAAAACTCTGGAGCTGCCAAAGAGGCAGGAGACTTTTTCTTCCCTCTTGGTTTCCTGGTGCGCGAGGAGAGGGGATTAAGAGCGCCGTGTAAAGGAGCTCCAGAGACGGGCGCGAGTCGCGGCTGAAAGCGCGGAGCCCAGAGACGGGCGTGGGACGCTGCGGCTGCTGCTGCCGCCGCCAAGAAGCCTGTGTGTGAGCGCAGGTCACTGTCCACACCGCCCTTCCGGCATCCTGTGCAGTCTGCCACTGCCGGGATCCCGGGATCCAGGGGCGGCTTCCCTGGTAGAACGCACGGCGCGCCTTGGTCTGGTGCAACGTCACGCCGACCTCTGCCGCTGCAGGCTCGCCCCGCACTCCGTGCCCCTCCCTCCCGCCCGGCCTGAGTGAGCCAGAGTCCCCGAAGAGGCTGCTCCTTTAACCCTGTCCTGTCTGAGCGAAGAACAGACGCCCTCCGGCGACCTACACGCAGAGGCGGGGCCAAATCCAAAGCTGAGACCCAGGAGCTGTGAGAACAAAGAAGAGAAAGGGAAACCTCTCCCAGCAGCCTCAGAAGCAGCGGATTAAAGCTCCACAATCAACTCCATGTACCCTGCATCTGTGGAATACATGAATAGACAACAAATCATCCCAAATTGAGTAACCAGGAGTCAGTGCTGTGCCTCTGAGGTGGGAGAGAGAACTTCAGGACACTGGTCCACAAGAGACCTCCCAGCTCCACATAATATCAAACGGCGAAAATCTTCCAGAGATCTCCATCTCAACACCAGCACCCAGCTTCACTCAACGACCAGCAAGCTACAGTGCTGGACACCCTATGCCAAACAACTAGCAAGACAGGAACACAACGCCACCCATTAGCAGAGAGGCTGCCTCAATTCATAAAAAGTCCGCAAACACCCCAAAACACACCACCAGGCGTGGACCTGCCCACCAGAAAGACAAGATCCAGCCTCATCCACCAGAACACAGGCAGTAGTCCCCTCCACCAAGAAGCCTACACAACCCACTAAACCAACCTTAGCCACTGGGGACAGACACCAAAAACAACGGGAACTACGAACCTGCAGCCTGCAAAAAGGAGACCACAAACACAGTAACATAAGCAAAATGAGAAGACAGAAAAACACACAGCAGGAGAAGGAGCAAGATAAAAACCCACCAGACCTAACAAATGAAGAGGTAATAGGTAGTCTATCTGAAAAAGAATTCAGAATAATGATGGTAAAGATGATCCAAAATCTTGGAAATAGAATAGACAAAATGCAAGAAACAGTTAATAAGGACCTAGAAGAACTAAAGACGAATCAAGCATCGATTAAAAACACAATAAATGAAATCAAAAATACTCTAGATGGGATCAATAGCAGAATAACTGAGGCAGAAGAACGGATAAGTGAGGTGGAAGATAAAATAGTGGAAATAACTGCTGCACAGCAAAATAAAGAAAAAAAGAATGAAAAGAACAGAGGACAGCCTCAGAGACCTCTGGGACAACATTAAACGCACCAACATTCGAATTATAGGGGTTCCAGAAGAAGAAGAGAAAAAGAAAGGGACTGAGAAAATATTTGAAGAGATTATAGTTGAAAACTTCCCTAATATGGGAAAGGAAATAGTTAATCAAGTCCAGGAGGCACAGAGAGTCCCATACAGAATAAATCCAAGGAGAAATACACCAAGACACATATTAATCAAACTGTCAAAAATTAAACACAAAGAAATCATATTAAAAGCAGCAAGGCAAAAACAACAAATAACACACAAGGGAATCCCCATCAGGATAACAGCTGATCTCTCAGCAGAAACTCTACAAGCCAGAAGGGAGTGGCAGGACATACTTAAAGTGATGAAGGAGAAAAACCTGCAACCAAGATTACTCTACCCAGCAAAGATCTCATTCAGATTTGATGGAGAAATTAAAACCTTTACAGACAAGCAAAAGCTGAGAGAGTTCAGCACCACCAAACCAGCTTTACAACAAATGCTAAAGGAACTTCTCTAGGCAAGAAACACAACAGAAGGAAAAGAACTACAATAATGAACCCAAAACAATTAAGAAAATGGGAATAGGAACATACACATCAATAATTACCTTAAATGTAAATGGACTAAATGCTCCCACCAAAAGACACAGACTGGCTGAATGGATACAAAAACAAGAACCATATATATGCTGTCTACAAGAGACCCACTTCAGACCTAGAGACACATACAGACTGAAAGTAGGGGGATGGAAAAAGATATTCCATGCAAATGGAAACCAAAAGAAAGCTGGAGTAGCAATTCTCATATCAGACAAAATAGACTTTAAAATAAAGACAACTAGAAGAGACACAGAAGGACACTACATAATGATCAAGGGATCAATCCAAGAAGAAGATATAACAATTGTAAATATTTATGCACCAAACATAGGAGCACCTCAATACATAAGGGAAATATTAACAGCCATAAAAGGAGAAATCGACAGTAACACAATCATAGTAGGGGACTTTAACACCCCACTTTCACCAATGGACAGGTCACCCAAAATGAAAATAAATAAGGAAACACAAGCTTTAAATGATACATTAAACAAGATGGACTTAATTGATATTTATAGGACATTCCATCCAAAAACAACAGAATACACATTTTTCTCAAGTGCTCATGGAACATTCTCCAGGATAGATCATATCTTGGGTCACAAATCAAGCCTTGGTAAATTTAAGAAAATTGAAATTGTATCAAGTATCTTTTCCGACCACAATGCTATGAGACTAGATATCAATTACAGGAAAAGAGCTGTAAAACATACAAACACATGGAGGCTAAACAATACACTACTTAATAACGAAGTGATCACTGAAGAAATCAAAGAGGAAATTAAAAAATACCTAGAAACAAATGACAATGGAGACACGACGACCCAAAACCTATGGGATGCAGCAAAAGCAGTTCTAAGAGGGAAGTTTATGGCAATACAATCCCACCTTAAGAAACAGGAAATATCTCGAATAAACAACCTAACCTTGCACCTAAAGCAATTAGAGAAAGAAGAACAAAAACATCCCAAAGTTAGCAGAAGGAAAGAAATCATAAAAATCAGATCAGAAATAAATGAAAAAGAAATGAAGGAAACGATAGCAAAGATCAATAAAACTAAAAGCTGGTTCTTTGAGAAGATAAACAAAATTGATAAACCATTAGCCAGACTCATCAAGAAAAAAAGGGAGAAGACTCAAATCAATAGAATTAGAAATGAAAAAGGAGAAGTAACAACTGACACTGCAGAAATACAAAAGATCATGAGAGATTACTATAAGCAACTCTATGCCAATAAAATGGACAACCTGGAAGAAATGGACAAATTCTTAGAAATGCACAACCTGCCAAGACTGAATCAGGAAGAAATAGAAAATATGAACAGACCAATCACAAGCACTGAAATTGAAACTGTGATTAAAAATCTTCCAACAAACAAAAGCCCAGGACCAGATGGCTTCACAGGCGAATTCTATCAAGCATTTAGAGAAGTGCTAACACCTATCCTTCTCAAACTCTTCCAAAATATAGCAGAGGGAGGAACACTCCCAAACTCATTCTACGAGGCCACCATCACCTTGATACCAAAACCAGACAAGGATGTCACAAAGAAAGAAAACTACAGGCCAATATCACTGATGAACATAGATGCAAAAATCCTCAACAAAATACTAGCAAACAGAATCCAACAGCACATTAAAAGGATCATACACCATGATCAAGTGGGGTTTATTCCAGGAATGCAAGGATTCTTCAATATACGCAAATCAATCAATATGATACACCATATTAACAAGTTGAAGGAGAAAAACCATATGATCATCTCAATAGATGCAGAGAAAGCTTTTGACAAAATTCAACACCCATTTATGATAAAAACCCTGCAGAAAGTAGGCATAGAGGGAACTTTCCTCAACATAATAAAGGCCATATATGACAAACCCACAGCCAGCATCGTCCTCAATGGTGAAAAACTGAAACCATTTCCACTAAGATCAGGAACAAGACAAGGTTGCCCACTCTCACCACTCTTATTCAACATAGTTTTGGAAGTTTTAGCCACAGAAATCAGAGAAGAAAAGGAAATAAAAGGAATCCAAATGGGAAAAGAAGAAGTAAAGCTGTCACTGTTTGCAGATGACATGATACTATACATAGAGAATCCTAAAGATGCTACCAGAAAACTACTAGAGCTAATCAATGAATTTGGTAAAGTTGCAGGATACAAAATTAATGCACAGAAATCTCTGGCATTCCTATATACTAATGATGAAAAATCTGAAAGTGAAATCAAGGAAACACTCCCATTTACCATTGCAACAAAAAGAATAAAATATCTAGGAATAAACCTACCTAAGGAGACAAAAGACCTGTATGCAGAAAATTATAAGACACTGATGAAAGAAATTAAAGATGATACAAATAGATGGAGAGATGTACCATGTTCTTGGATTGGAAGAATCAACATTGTGAAAATGACTCTACTACCCAAAGCAATCTACAGATTCAATGCAATACCTATCAAACTACCAATGGCATTTTTCACAGAACTAGAACAAAAAATTTCACAATTTGTATGGAAACACAAAAGACCCCGAATAGCCAAAGCAATCTTGAGAACGAAAAATGGAGCTGGAGGAATCAGGCTCCCTGACTTCAGACTATACTACAAAGCTACAGTAATCAAGACAGTATGGTACTGGCACAAAAACAGAAAGATAGATCAATGGAACAGGATAGAAAGCCCAGAGATAAACCCACGGACATATGGTCACCTTATCTTTGATAAAGGAGGCAGGAATGTACAGTGGAGAAAGGACAGTCTCTTCAATAAGTGGTGCTGGGAAAACTGGACAGGGACATGTAAAAGTATGAGATTAGATCACTCCCTAACACCATACACAAAAATTAGCTCAAAATGGATTAAAGACCTAAATGTAAGGTCAGACACTATCAAACTCCTAGAGGAAAACATAGGCAGAACACTCTATGACATAAATCACAGCAAGATCCTTTTTGACCCACCTCCTAGAGAAATGGAAATAAAGACAAAAATAAACACATGGGACCTAATGAAACTTAAAAGCTTTTGCACAGCAAAGGAAACCATAAACAAGACCAAAAGACAACCCTCAGAATGGGAGAAAATATTTGCAAATGAAGCAACTGACAAAGGATTAATCTCCAAAATTTATAAGCAGCTCATACAGCTCAATAGCAAAAAAACAAACAACCCAATCCACAAATGGGCAGAAGACTTAAATAGACATTTCTCCACAGAAGATATACAGACAGCTAACAAACACATGAAAGGATGCTCAACATCTTTACTCATTAGAGAAATGCAAATCAAAACTACAATGAGATATCATCTCACACCAGTCAGAATGGCCATCATCAAAAAATCTAGAAACAATAAATGCTGGAGAGGGTGTGGAAAAAAGGGAACACTCTTGCACTGCTGGTGGGAATGTGAATTGGTACAGCCACTATGGAGAACGGTATGGAGGTTCCTTAAAAAACTACAAATAGAACTACCATATGACCCAGCAATCCCACTACTGGGCATATAACCTGAGAAAACCATAATTCAAAAAGAGACATGTACCAAAATGTTCATAGCAGCCCTATTTACAATAGCCCGGAGATGGAAACAACCTAAGTGTCCATCATCGGATGAATGGATAAAGAAGATGTGGCACATATATACAATGGAATATTACTCAGCCATAAAAAGAAATGAAATTGAGCTATTTGTAATGAGGTGGATGGACCTAGAGTCTGTCATACAGAGTGAAGTAAGTCAGAAAGAGAAAGACAAATACTGTATGCTGACACATATATATGGAATTTAAGAAAAAAATGTCATCAAGAACATAGGGGTAAGACAGGAATAAAGACACAGACCTACTAGAGCATGGACTTGAGGATATGGGGAGGGGGAAGGGTAAGCTGTGACAAAGTGAAAGAGAGGCATGGACATATATACACTACCAAACGTAAGGTAGATAGCTAGTGGGAAGCAGCCTCATAGCACAGGGAGATCAGCTCGGTGCTTTGTGACCGCCTGGAGGGGTGGGATAGGGAGGGTGGGAGGGAGACGCAAAAGGGAGGGGATATGGGAACATATGTATATGTATAACTGATTAAATTTGTAAAATAAATAAAATAAATAAAATAAAAAAAAATTGCTTTATGACCCAGTCATCAGAATGCTCCCTGCCCTTCTCATCACAATGCACAACGCCCTTGCCATCAAAATGCTCCATGACCTTTGTCATCACAAAGATCCATTACCCTTGGCATCACAATGCTCCATGTCATTGTCATCACAATGCTCCATGAACGCGCTCATCACATTGCTCCATGCCCTTGTCTTCACATAGTTCCTTGACACATGTCATCAGAATGCTCCATGGCCTTCTCATCACAATGTTCCATGCCCTTGTCATCACAATAGGCCATTCCAACTGTCATCGCAACAAACCATGAAACTTATTACACCAATGTTCCATGCCCTTGTCATCACAATGCTCCATGCCCTTGTTATCACAATGCTCCGTGACTCCAGTCATCACAATGTTTAATGAACTTTGTCATCACAATGGTCCATGTCCTTGTCGTCAACTGTCTCTGTGACCTTTTTAACCCCAATGCTCCATGAACTTTTCTTCGCAATGCTCTTTGACCCTTGTCATCACAATGCTCTATGCCTTTCTCAGCACAATGCTCCATGACCCTGGTCATCAAAATGCTCCATGCACTTGTCTGCACAATGTTCCATGACACATGTCATCACAGACCTCCATGAACCCTGTCATCTCAATGCTCAGTGACTCCAGTCATCACAATGCTTCATAACGTTTTTCCTCAAAATTGTCCAAGCCCGCGTCATCACAAGGCTCTGTGACATTTGTTACCACAATGCTCCATGAACTTTTCATCACAATTCTCTGTGACCCTCGTCATCACAATGCTACATGTCTTTGTCAGAACAATGCTCCATAACCATTATCATCACAGTGTGCCACGCGCATTTCATCACAACGGTCCACAATCTTGTCATTGCAATGCTCCATAAACTTTGTAATCACGATTCTCCATGCACTTCTCATCAAAATGCGCTGTTACCAGAGATATCACAGTATTCAATCCCTAGTCATCGCAATACTCCCTCACCCCTGTAATCAGAATGTTCCATGACCCTGTCATCACACTGCTACATACCCTTATCAACACAATGTTCCATGACCCATGACATCACAATGTTCCATAACCCATGTCATCAAAATGCTCCATGATCCTTTTCATCCCAAATCTCCAAGACCCCTGACATCACAATGTTCTATAAACCCCGCCATCAAAATGTTCCATTACACTTTTCATCAAATTGCTGCATGATCCTTTCATCAAAATGCTCCCTGCCCTTCTCATCACAATGCACCATGTCCTTGTCATCAAAATGCTCCATGACTGGTCAGCAGAATGCTCCATGACCCCTGGCATCACAATGCTAAATGTCATTGTCATCACCATGCTCCATGAACCCTCTCATAATATTGCTCAATGCCCTTGTCATCACAGAGCTCCATGACACTTGTCATAACAATGCTCGATGCCCTTCTCATCACAATGCTCCATGCCCTTGTCATTACAATCCTGCATGACGAATGTATCATACAGTTCCGTACCCTTGTCATCACAATGCTCCATGCCCACTCTCATCACAAAAATTCATGAAACATTTCAGACCAATGTTCCATGGCCTTCTCATCACAATGCTCCATTACCTCTGTCATAACAATGCACCATGAACCCTGCCATCACAATGTTCCACGGCGTAGTCTTCACAAAGTTCCATGACACTTGTCATCACAATGCTGAAAACCACTGTAATCACAATGCTCCATGCCCTTCTCATCACAAAGCTCCATGACGCATGTCATCAGAATATTCCATGGCGTTCTCATCACAATGATCCTTGCCCTTGTCATCACAATGCTCCAAGACCTTGTAAACACAATGCACCATGCCCATTTTCATCTCAATGCTCCATGAACCCTGTCATCACAGTGCACGTTGCCCATCATCATAATACTTCAGTCTATTGTCATCACAATGAAATCAATATTGTCCATGACCTCTGACATCATAATGCTCCAAACCCTTGTGATCACAATGTTCCATAAAACTTATCATCACAGCACCCCATGACGCTCATCATCACAATTATCCATGGTCTTCTCATCACAATGCTCCATGACCTTTGTCATCCTGATGCTCAATACACTTGTCATCACAATGCTCCCTGACACTTGTCGTCAGTATGCTCCATGAACCCTGTCATGACAAGTCTCCATGCCTTTTTCATCACAATAATCATTTCCCTTTCCATCACAATGCTCCAAGATCCCTGTAATCACAATGCTCCATGGCCTTGTCATCAAAAAGCTCCATGAGGCATGTCATCAGAATGTTTCCTGGCCTTCTCATCACAATGTTCCATGCCCTTTTCATCACAATGCTCCAAGACCCCTGTAATCACAATGCTCCATGCCCCTTTTCATCAGAATGCTCCATGAGACTTTTCATCACAAGTCTCCATGGTCTCCCCATCCCAATGCTCCAGGACCTTGTCATCACCATGATCCATTCCCTTGTCATCACAATGCTACATGACCCCTGTTATCTCAATAATCCATGAACAAATGTCAGCCCAATGCTCCACGACCTTCTCATCACAATGCTCCATGGGCAATATCATCACAGTGCTCCATGACCACAGTCCTCACAACACTCCATGACACCAGACAACACAATGATCTGGGACATTTGTCATCACAATGCTCCATTCCGTAGGCATCACAATGCTCCATGAACCCTGTCATCACAACTCTCCATGAACATTTTCAGCCCAGTGCTCCATGACCCTTGTCATCACAATGATCCATGCCCTTGTCATCCCAATGCTCCATGACGCCTGTATTCACAATGATCTTGACTCTTGTCATCACAGTGCTCCATGACCTTTGTCACCACAATTCTCTTTACACTAGTCATCACAATGCTCCCTGACAGATGTCATCAGAATGCTCCTTGAAACCTGTCACGAAAAGGCTCCATGCCTTTTTCATCACAATGCCCCATGCGGTTTTCATCACAATGCTCCATGCCATTGTCATCAAAATACTCCACAAGCTTGTCATCAGAATGCTCCCTGACCCTTGTCATCACAATTCTCCATGCACTTGTCAGCACAATGCTTCCTGACCCTTGTCATCAATATGCTCCAAGTCATTGTCATCACAATGTTCCATGACCCCTGTCATCACAATAATCCATGAACATTTTCAGCCCAATGCTCCACGACCTTCTCATCACAATGCTCCATGGCCAATATAATCACAATGCTCCATGACCACTGTCATCCCAAAGCTCCATGACCCCTGGAATCACAATGTTCTATAACCCCTGGCATCAAAATGTTCCATTACACTTTTCATCAAATTGCTGCATGACCCTGTCATCAAAATGCTCCCTGCCCTTCTCATCACAATGCAACACACACTTGTCATCAAAATGCTCCATGACCTTTGTCATCACAAAGCTCCATGACCCTTGGCATCACAATGCTCCATGTCATTGTCATCACAATGCTCCATGAACACTCTCATCACATTGCTCCATGTCCTTGTCATCACAAAGCTCCATGACACTTGTCATCACAATGCTTGATGCCATTCTCATCACAATGCTCCATGACCTTGTCATTACAATCCTCCATTACCCATGTATCACAGTGTACCGTGCCCTTGTCATGACAAACCGCCATGCCCACTCTCATCACAGTAATCCATGAAACATTTCAGATCAATGCTCAATGCCCTTCTCATCACAATGCTCCGTTACCTCTGTCGTATCAATGCTCCATGACACCTGCCATCATAATATTCCACGGCCTTGTCATCACAAGGCTCCATGACCCTTGTCATCACAATGCTCCAAGATCCATGTAATCACAATGCTCCATGCGCTTGTCATCACAAAGCTCCATGACGCATGTCATCAGAATGTTCCATGGTCTTCTCCTCACAATGCTCCATGCCCTTGTCATCACAATGCTCGAAGACTCCAGTAATCACAATGTTCCATTCCCTTTTTCATCAGAATGCTCCATTAGATTTGTCATCACAAGTCTCCATGGTCATCTCCTCACAATGCTCCAAGACCTTGTCATCACCATGCTCCAATCCCTTGTCATCACAATGCTCCATAACCCCTGTCACCACAATACTCCATGAATATTTTCAGCCCAATTCTCTATGACCTTCTCATCACAATGCTCCATGACCAATATCATCACAATGCTCCATGACGACTGTCATCAAAACACTCCATGACACCTGACAACACAATGATCCGGGACTCTTGTCATCACAATGCTCCAAGACCCCTGTAATCACAATGCTCCATGACCCCTGTCATCACAATACTCCATGAACATTTTCAGCCCAATGCTCCATGACCCTTGTCATCACAATGATCCATGCGCATGTTATCCAAATGTTCCATGACCCATGTATTCACAATGCACCATGACGCTGGTCATCACAGTGCTCCATGACACCTGTCATCACAATGCTCCATGCCTTTGTCAGCAAAATGCTACATGACCTTGTCATTACAATGCTCTATGCACTTGTCATCACTATACTCCATTTCCATTGTCATCACAATCCTCCATGAACTTTGGGATCACATTGCTTCATGCCCTTGTCATCACAATGCTCCATGCTCCTTGAAATCAAAATGATCCATGACCTCTGTCATCACAATGCTCCAAACCCTTGTGATCACAATGTTCCATAACACTTGTCCTCACAACGCTCCATGATGCCTGTCATCACAATAATCCATGCCCCTTTCATCACAATGCTCCATGACCTTTGTCATCACAATTCTCAATACACTTGTCATCACAATGCTCCCTGACACTTGTCGTCAGAATGCTCCTTGAACCCTGTCACGAAAAGGCTCCATGCCTTTTTCATCACAAAGCCCCATGCCCTTTTCATCCCAATGCTCCATGCCATTGTCCTCAAAATACTCCACAAGCTTGTCATCAGAATGCTCCATGACCCTTTTCATCAAAATTCTCCATGCACTTGTCAGCACAATGCTCCCTGACACTTGTCATCACAATGCTCCAAGCCATTGTGATCACAATGCTCCATTACCTTTGTGATCAGAATCCTCAATGGAAGTTTGCATCACAATGCTCCATGCCATTGTCATCACAATGGGCCATTACATATGTCATCACAATGCTCCCTGACACCTCTCTTTACAATACTGCATTACCTGGTCATCACAATGCTCCCTGCCGTTCTCATCACAATGCACCACACCCTTGTCATCAAACTGCTCCATGACCTTTGTCATCACAAAGCTCCATGGCCCTTGGCATCACAGTGCTCCATGTCATTGTCATCACAATGCTCCATGAACCCTCTCATCGCATTGCTCCATGCCCTTGTCATCACAAAGCTCCATGGCACTTGTCATCACAATGCTCGATGCCCTTCTCATCACAATGCTCCATGCCCTTGTCATTACAATCCTCCATGACCCATGTATCACAGTGTACCGTGCCCTTGTCATCACAATGCGCCATGCCCACTCTCATCACAATAATCCATGAAATATTTCAGACCAATGCTCAATGCACTTCTCATCACAATGCTCCATTACCTCTGTCATAACAAGCTCCATGACCCCTGCCATCACAATGTTCCACGGCCTTGTCATCACAAGGCTCCAGGACCCTTGTCAGCACAATGCTCCAAGACCCATGTAATCACAATGCTCCATGCCCTTGTCATCACAAAGCTCCATGACGCATGTCATCACAATGTTCCATGGCCTTCGCCTCACAATGCTCCATGCCCTTGTCATCACAATGCTTCAAGACCCCCGTAATCACAATGCTCCATGCCCCTTTTCATAAGAATGCTCCATTAGACTTGTCATCACAAGTCTCCATGGTCATCTCCTCACAATGCTCCAAGACCTTGTCATCACCATGCTCCATTCCCTTGTCATCACAATGCTCCAAGACCCCTGTCATCACAATACTCCATGAACATTTTCAGCCCAATTCTCTATGACCTTCTCATCACAATGCTCCATTACCAATATCATCACAATGCTCCATGACCACTGTCATCACAACACTCCATGACACCTGACAACACAATGATCCGGGACTCTTGTCATCACAATGCTCCAAGACCCCTGTAATCACAATGCTCCATGACCCCTGTCATCACAATACTCCATGAACATTTTCAGCCCAAAGCTCCATGACACTTGTCATCACAATGATCCATGCCCATGTTATCCCAATGTTCCATGACCCATGTATTCACAATGCTCCATGACGCTTGTCATCACAGTGCTCCATGACACCTGTCATCACAATGCTCCATGCCTTTGTCAGCAAAATGCTACATGACCTTGTCATTACAATGCTCTATGCACTTGTCATCACAATACTCCATTTCCATTGTCATCACAATCCTCCATGAACTTTGGGATCACATTGCTTCATGCCCTTGTCATCACAATGCTCCATGCTCCTTGAAATCAAAATGATCCATGACCTCTGTCATCACAATGCTCCAAACACTTGTGATCACAATGTTCCATAACACTTGTCCTCACAACGCTCCATGATGCCTGTCATCACAATAATCCATGCCCTTTTCATCACAATGCTCCATGACCTTTGTCATCACAATTCTCAATACACTTGTCATCACAATGCTCCCTGACACTTGTCGTCAGAATGCTCCTTGAACCCTGTCACGAAAAGGCTCCATGCCTTTTTCATCACAAAGCCCCATGCCCTTTTCATCACAATGCTCCATGCCATTGTCATCAAAATACTCCACAAGCTTGTCATCAGAAAGCTCCATGACCCTTGTCATCACAATGCTCCATGCACTTGTCAGCACAATGCTCCCTGACCCTTGTCATCACAATGCTCCAAGCCATTGTCATTCACAATGCTCCATTACCTTTGTCATCAGAATCCTCCATGATACTTGGCATCACAATGCTCCATGCCATTGTCATCACAATGTGCCATTACATATGTCATCACAATTCTCCCTGACACCTATCTTCACAATACTGCATGACCTGGTCATCACAATGCTCCATGCCCTTGTCATCATAATGCGCCTTTCCAAATGTCATGACAATAATCCATGAAACTTATTAGACCAATGTTCCGTGCCCTTGTCATCACAATGCTCTATGCCCTTGTTATCACAATGATCCCAGACCCCTGTAATCAGAATGCTCCATGCCCCTTTACATCAGTATGCTCCATGAGACTTGTCATCACAAGGCTCCATGGTTTTCTCATCACAATGCTCCAGGACCTTGTCATCACAATGCTTCACGACATTGTCATGAAAATTCCCAATGGCCCTTGTCATCATAATGCTCCAAGCCCTAGTCATCACAATGCTCCATTATATTTGTCATCACAATCCTTCATTATATTTGGCATCACAATGCTCTATGCCATTGTCATCGCAATGGACCATTACATATGTCATCACAATGCTCCCTGACACCTGTCTTCACAATATTCCATGCCCTTGTCATCACAAAGATCAATGCCCTTGTAATCACAATGCTCCATGCCTTTGTTTTCACAATGTTCCAAGAACCCTGTAATCAGAATGCTCCATGCCCCTTTTCATCAGTATGCTCCATGAGATTTGTCATCACAAGGCTCCATGGTTTTCTCATCACAATGCTCCAGGACCTTGTCATCACAATGCTTCAAGACATTGTCCTGAAAATTCTCAATGGCCCTTGTCATCATAATGCTCCAAGCCCTAGTCATCACAATGCTCCATTATATTTGTCATCACAATCCTCCATTACATTTGGCATCACAATGCTCCATGCCATATTTATCGCAATGGACTATGACATATGTCATCACAATGCTCCCTGACACCTGTCTTCAAAATACTCCATGCCCTTGACATCACAATGCTCCATGCCCTTGTCATCACAATGCACCATGTCCACTATCATCACAATAATCTATGAAACTTGTCAGACCAATTCTCCATGCCCCTGTCATCACAATGCTCCATGCCCTTGTCATCACAATGCTCCATGACACCTTTCATCACAATGCTCCGTGACTCCAATGCTCCATGACACCTTTCATCACAATGCTCCGTGACTCCAATCATCACAATGCTTCATGACCTTTGTCATCACAATTGTCCATGCCATCGTCATCAACAGTCTCTGTGACCTTTTTAACCACAATGCTCAATGAACTTTTCATCACAATTCTCTGTGAAACTTGTCATCACAATGCTCCATGTCTTTGTAAAAACAATGCTCCATGACCATTGTCATCACAATGTGCCATGCACATTTCATCACAACGTTCCAAACCTTGTCATTGCAATGCTCCATAAACCTTGTAATCCCAATGGTCCATGCACTTCTCATCAAAATGCTCTCTCACCATAGATATCACAATGTTCCATCACTAGTCATCACAATACACCCTCATCCTTGTAATCACAATGTTCCATGACACTGTCATCACAATGCTACATCCCCTTATCATCACAATGTTCCATGACCCCTGCCATCACAATGTTCCATAAGCCCTGTCATCAAAATGCTCCATGACACTTTCCATCCCAAAGCTCCAAGACCCCTGCCATCACAATGTTCTATAACCCCTGCCATCAAAAGGTTCCATTACACTTTTTATCAAATTGCTGCATGACCCGGTCATCAAAATGCTCCCTGCCCTTCTCATCAAAATGCACCATGCACTTGTCATTAAAATGCTCCATTACTTTTGTCATCACAATGTTCCAAGACCCTTTGCATCACAATTCTCCATGTCATTGTCATCACAATGCTCCATGAACCCTCTCATCACATTGCACCTTGCCCTTGTCATCACAAAGCTCCATGACACTTGTCTTCACAATGCTCCCTGCCCTTGTCATTACAGTTCTGCATGACCCATGTATCACAGTGTTCCGTGCCCTTGTCATCACAATGCTCCATGCCCACTCTCATCACAATAATCCATGAAACATTTCAGTCATAAGTTCCATACCCTTCTCATCACAATGCTCCTTTACCCCTGTCATAACAATGCACCATGACCCCTACCATCACAATGTTCCACGGCCTAGTCATCACAAGGTTCCATGATACTTCTCATCACAATGCTCAAGACCCCGGAAATCACAATGCTCCATGCCCTTGTCATCACAAAGCTCCATGACGCATGTCATCAGAATGTTCCATGGGTTTCTCATCAAAATGCTCCATGCCCTTGTCATCACAATGCTTCAAGACCCTTTTAATCACAATGCTCCATGCCCCTTTTCATCTCAATGCTCCATGAACCCTGTCATCACAATGCACCATGCCCATCATCATAATGCTTCAGGCTATTGTCAGCACAATGAAATCAAAATTATCCATGACCTCTATCATCACAATGCTCCATGACCCCTGTCATCACAATACTCCATGAACGTTTTCAGCCCCATGCTCCATGACACTTGTTACCACAATGATCCATGCCCTTGTCATCACAATGCTCCATGACCCCTGTATTCACAATGCTCCATGACGCTTGTCATCACAGTGCTCCATGTCACCTGTCATCACAATGCTCCATGCTTTTGTCAGCAAAATACTACATGACCTTGTCATTACAATGCTCTATGCGCTTGTCATCACAGTACTCCATTACCATTTTCATCAAAATCCTCCTTGAACATTGGGATCTCTTTGCTTCATTCCCTTTGTCATCACAATCCTCCATGCTCCTTGAAATCAAAATGATTCATGACCTCTGTCATCACAGTGCTCCAAAACCTTGTGATCACAATGTTCCATAACACTTGTCATCACAACGCTCCATGATGCCTTTTTCATCACTATTCTTTATGCCGTTTTCATCACAATGCTCCATGCCATTGTCATCAAAATACTCCACAAGCTTTTCATCAGAATGCTCCATGACGCTTGTCATCACAATTCTCCATGCACTTGTCAGCACAATGCTCCATGACTCTTGTCATCACAATGCTCCATGTGCTTGTCAGGACAATGCTCCATGACACATGTCATCACAATGCACCATACGCTTGTCATCACAGTGCTCCACAATCTCGTCATCATAATTCTCCATAAAACTTCTCATCACAGTGCTCCATGCACTTCTCATCAAAATGATCTCTCACCCCTGATATTACAAAGTTACATCACTATTCGTCACTATACACCCTCACCCCTGTCATCACAATGTTCCATGACTCCTGTCATCACAATGCTACATGCACTTATCATCACAATGTTTGATGACCTCTGACATCACATTATTCCAATACCCCTGTCATCAAAATGCTCCATGACCCTTTTCATCAAAATGCTCTATGACTCCTGACATCACAATGTTCCATAACACATGTCATCAAAATGTTCCATGACACTTTTCATCAAATTGCTCAATGACCCTGTCATCACACTGCTCCCGGCCCTTCTCATCACAATGCACAACGCCCTTGTCATCAAAATGCTCCATGATCTTTGTCATCACAAAGATCCATTACCCTTGCCATCACAATGCTCCATGTCATTGTCATCACAGTGCTCCATGAACGCTCTCATCACGTTGCTCCATGCCCTTGTCATCACAAAGCTCCATAACACATGTCATCAGAATGCTCCATGGCTTCTCATCATAATGCTCTATGCCCTTGCCATCACAATGCTCCATTACCCCTGTCATAACAATGCTCCATGACCCCTGCCATCACGATGTTCCATGGCCTTGTTATCACAAGGCTCCATGACCCTTCTCATCACAATGCTCCAAGAACACTGTAATCACAATGCTCTATGCCCCTTTTCATCTCAATGATCCATGAACCCTGTCATCACAATGCACCATGCCCATCATCATAATGATTCATGCTATTGTCATCACAAAGAAATAAAAATGCTCCATGAACTCTGTCATAAGAATGCTCCATACCCTTGTGATCACAATATTCCATAACACTTGTCATCACAATGCCCCATGATACTCGTCATCACAATTATCCGTGGTCTTCTCATCACAATGCTCCATGAACTTTGTCATCACAATGCTCAATACCCTCGTCATCAAAATGCTCCCTGACACTTGTTATCTGTATGCTCCTTGAATCCTGTCATGAGAAGGCTCCATGGATTTTTCATCACAATAATCCATGCCCTTTTCATCACAGTGCTCCAAGACCCCTGTAATCACAATGTTCCATGCCCTTTTCATCACAAAGCTAAATGACGCATGTCATTAGAATGCTCCTTGGCCTTCTCCTCACAAATCTCCATTCCCTTGTCAGCACAGTCTTCCAAGACCCTATAATCTCAGTAGTACATGCCCCTTTTCATCAGTATGCTCCATGAGATTTGTCATCACAAGGCTCCATGGTTTTCTTATCACAATGCTCAAGAACATTGTCATCACAATGCTTCACGACCTTGTCATGAAAATTCTCAATGGCCCTTGTCATCATAATGCTCCAGTCCCTAGTCTTCACAATGCTCCATTATATTTGTCATCAAAATCCTCCATTACATTTGGCATCACAATGCTCCATGCCATTGTCATCGAAATGGACCGTGACATATTTCATCAAAATGCTCCCTGACACCTTTCTTCAAAATACTCCATTTACTATTTATCACAATGCTCCATGCCCCTGTCATCACAATGCTCCATGCCCTTGTCATCACAATGCTCCATGACCCCTGTCATCACAATGCTCCGTGACTCCAGTCATCACAATGCTTCATAGTATTTGTCATCACAATGGTCCATGCCCGCATCCTCACAAGGCTCTGTGTCCTTTTTAACCACAATGCTCCATGAACTTTTCATCACAATTCTCCGTGACCCTTATCATCACAATGCTCCATGCCTTTGTCAGAAAAATGCTCCATGACCCTTGTCATTACATTGTGCCACCTGCTTTTCATCCCATCGGTCCTCAAATTTGTCATCGCAATGCTCCATAAACCTTGTAATCACAATGCTCCTTGGCTTTCTCATCACAATGCTCCATTACACCTGTCATAACAATGATCCATGACCCCTGCCATCACAATGTTCCACGGCCGTGTCATCACAAGGCTCCATGACACTTGACATCACAATGTTCCAAGACCCCTGTAATCACAATGTTCCATGCCCTTTTCATCACAAAGCTAAATGACGCATGTCATTAGAATGCTCCTTGGCCTTCTCCTCACAAATCTCCATTCCCTTGTCAGCACAGTCTTCCAAGACCCTATAATCTCAGTAGTACATGCCCCTTTTCATCAGTATGCTCCATGAGATTTGTCATCACAAGGCTCCATGGTTTTCTTATCACAATGCTCAAGAACATTGTCATCACAATGCTTCACGACCTTGTCATGAAAATTCTCAATGGCCCTTGTCATCATAATGCTCCAGTCCCTAGTCTTCACAATGCTCCATTATATTTGTCATCAAAATCCTCCATTACATTTGGCATCACAATGCTCCATGCCATTGTCATCGAAATGGACCGTGACATATTTCATCAAAATGCTCCCTGACACCTTTCTTCAAAATACTCCATTTACTATTTATCACAATGCTCCATGCCCCTGTCATCACAATGCTCCATTCCCTTGTCATCACAATGCTCCATGACCCCTGTCATCACAATGCTCCGTGACTCCAGTCATCACAATGCTTCATAGTATTTGTCATCACAATGGTCCATGCCCGCATCCTCACAAGGCTCTGTGTCCTTTTTAACCACAATGCTCCATGAACTTTTCATCACAATTCTCCGTGACCCTTATCATCACAATGCTCCATGCCTTTGTCAGAAAAATGCTCCATGACCCTTGTCATTACATTGTGCCACCTGCTTTTCATCCCATCGGTCCTCAAATTTGTCATCGCAATGCTCCATAAACCTTGTAATCACAATGCTCCTTGGCTTTCTCATCACAATGCTCCATTACACCTGTCATAACAATGATCCATGACCCCTGCCATCACAATGTTCCACGGCCGTGTCATCACAAGGCTCCATGACACTTGACATCACAATGTTCCAAGACCCCTGTAATCACAATGCTCCATGCCCCTTTTCATCAGTATGCTTCATTAGATTTGTCATCACAAGCCGCCATGGTTTCTCATCACAGTGCTCTAGGACCTTATAATCACAATGTTTCACGACTTGTCATGAAAATACTCAATGGCCCTTGTCATCATAATGCTCCAATCCCTAGCCATCACAATGCTCCTTTAAATTTGTCATCACAATCCTCCATTACATTTGGCATCACAATGCTCCCTGCCATTGTCATCGCAATGGAACATGACATATGTCATCACAATGCTCCTTGACACCTGTCTTCACAATACTCCATGACCTTCTCATCACCATGATCCATGCCCTTGTCATCACAATGCACCATGTCCACTCTCATCACAATAATCTATGAAGCTTGTCAGACAAATGCACCATGCCCCTGACAACACAATGCTCCATGGCCTTGTCATCACAATACTCCATTACCATTGTCATCACAATCCTCCATGAACCTTGGGATCACATTGCTTCATGCCTTTGTCATCACAATGTGCAAAGACCACTGTAATCACAATGGTCCATGCCCCTTTTCATCAGTATGCTCGATGAGATTTGTCATCACAAGGCTCCATGGTTTCTCATCACAATGCTCCAGGACCTTGTCATCACGTTGCTTCACGACTTGTCATGAAAATTCTCAATGGCCCGTTTCATCATAATGCTCCAAGCCCTAGTCATCACAATGCTCCTTTAAATTTGTCATCACAATCCTCCATTACATTTGGCATCACAATGCTCTATGCCATTGTCATCGCAATGGACCATGACATATGTCATCACAATGCTCCCTGACACCTGTCTTCACAATACTCCATGACCTTCTCATCACCATGATCCATGCCCTTGTCATTCACAATGCACCATGTCCACTCTCATGACAATAATCTATGAAACTTGTCAGACCAATGTTCCATGCCCCTGACATCACAATGTTCCATGCCCTTGTCTTCACAATGCTCCATTACCCCTGTCATCACAATGCTCCTTAACTCCAGTCATCACAATGCTTCATTATATTTGTCATCACCATGGTCCATGCCTGCGTCATCAGAAGGCTCTGTGACCTTTGTAACCACAATGCTCCATGAACTTTCCATCACAATGCTCCGTGACTCCTGTCATCACAGTGCTCCATGCCTTTGTCAGAAAAATGCTCCATGTCCTTCTCATCACAATGCTGCATTACCCCTGTCATAACAATGCTCCGTGACCCCTGCCATCACAATGTTCCACGGCCTTGTCATCACAAACCTCCATGACACATGTCATCAGAATGTTCCATGGCCTTCTCATCAAAATGCTCCATGCCCTTGTTTTCAAATTGCTTAATGACCGCTGTAATCACAATGCTACATGCCCGTTTTCATCTCAATGCTCCATGAACCCTGTCATCACAATGCATCATGCCCATAATCATAATGCTTAAGGCAATTGTCATCACAATGAAATCAAAATGCTAAATAACCTCTGTCATCACAATGCTCCACATCGTTGTGATCACAATATTCCATAACACTTATCATCACAACACCCCATGACGCTCATAATCACAATTATCCATGGTCTTCTCATCACTATGCTCCATAAAATTTGTCATCACAATGCTCAATACACTTGTCATCACAATGCTCCCTGACGCTTGTCGTCAGTATACTCCTTGAACACTGTCATGACAAGGGTCCATGCCTTTTTCATCACAATGATCCATGCCCTTTACATCAAAATGCTCCAAGACACCTGTAATCACATTGTTCCATACACTTCTCATCACAGTGCTCCATGACACATTCATCAGAATGCTCCATGTCCTGCTCTTCAAAATGCTCCATGCCCTTGTCATAACAATGCTCAAAGACGCCTGTCATCACAATGCTCCATGCCCCTTTTCATCAGAATACTCCATGAGACTTGTCATCACAAGTGTCCATGGTCTTCTCATCACAATGCTCCAAGACTTTGTCATCACCATGCTCCATTACCTTGTCATCACAATGTTCCATGACCCCTGTCATCACAGTACTCCATGATCATTTTCAGCCTAATGCACCATGACCTTCTCATCACAATGCTCCATGATCAATATCATCACAATGCTCCAGGACCACTGTCATCACAACACTCCATTACCCCTGACAACACAGTATTCGGGGACTCTTGTCATCACAATGCTCCATGACACCTGTCATCACAATACTCCATGAACATTTTCAGCCCAATGTTCCATGACACTTGTCATCACAATGATCCATGCCCTTGTCATCCCAATGCTCCATGACCCCTGTATTCACAATGCTATGTGACGCATGTCATCACAGTGGTCCATGACACCTGTCATCACAATGCTCCATGCCTTTGTCAGCAAAATGCTACATGACATTGTCATTACAATGTTCTATGTGCTTGTCATCACAATACTCCATTACCATTGTCTTCAAAATCCTCCATGAACCTTGGGATAACATTGTTTCATGCCCTTGTCATCACAGTGCTCGATGATCCTTGAAATCAAAATGATTCATGACCGGTTTCATCACAATGCTCCAAACACTTGTGATCACAATGTTCCATAACACTTGTCATGACAACGCTCCATGATGCCTGTCATCAAAATACTCCATGCCCTTTTCATCACAATGCTCCATGACCTTTGTCATAACAATTCTCAATACACTTGTCATCACAATGCTCCCTGACACTTGTCGTCAGAATGCTCCATGAACCCTGTCACAAAAAGGCTCCATGCCTTTTTCATCACAATGCCACATGCAGTTTTCATCCCAATGCTCCATGCCATTGTCATCCAAATACTCCACAAGCTTGTCATCAGAATGCTCCATGACCCTTGTCATCACAATTCTCCATGCACTTACCAGCACTATGCTCCCTGACTCTTTTCATCACAATGCTCCAAGCCATTGTCATCACAATGTTCCATTACATTTGTCATCAGAATCCTCCATGACACTTGCATCACAATGCTCCATGCCATTGTAATCACAATGGGCCATTACATATGTCCTCACAATGCTCCCTGACACCTGTCTTCCAATACTGTATGACCTGGTCTTCACAATGCTCCATCCCCTTGTCATCACAATGCGCCATTCCAACTGTCATTGCAATAATCCATGAAACATATTAGACCAATGATCCATGCCCTTGTCATCACAATGCTCCATGCCCTTGTTATCACAATGCTCCATGACCCCTGTCATCACAATGCTCCGTGACTCCAGTCATCACAGTGCTTCATGACCTTTGCCATCACAATGGTCCATGCCCTCGTCATCAACAGTCTCTGTGACCTTTTTAACCATAATGCTCCATGAACTTTTCATCACAATGCTCTTTGACCCTTGTCATCACAATACTCTATGCCTTTCTCAGCACAATGCTCCAAGACCGTTGTTATTACAATGCTCCATGTGCTTGTCAGCACAATGCTCCATGACACATATCATCACAATTTGCCATGCGCTTGTCATCAAGTGCTCCACAATCTTGTCATCACAATGCTCCATAAACCTTGTCATCACAATGCTCCATGCACTTCTCAACAAAATGCTCTCTCTCAACTGATATCACAATGTTTCATCACTATTCATCACAATACTCCCTCAGCCCTGTCATCACAATGTTCTATGACTCCTGTCATCACAATGCTACATGCACTTATCATCACAATGTTCGATGACCCCTGACATCACATTGTTCCATAACCCCTGTCATCAAAATGCTCCATGACCCTATTCATCAAAACGTTCCATGTCCCCTGACATCACAATGTTCCATGGCCCCTGTCATCACAATGCTCCATGCCCTTTTCATCACAATGCTCCATGCCATTGGCATCACAATAATCCATAAGCTTGTCATCCGAATGCTCCGTGACACTTGTCATCACAATGCTCTATATGCACTGTCATCACAATGCTCCATACCCCTTGTCATTACAGTGCTCCATGACGCTCGTCATTCACAATTATCCATGGTCTTCTCATCACAATGCTCCACGCCCTTGTCATCTACATGCTCCATGACACTTGTCATCTCAATGCTCCATGGCCACTCTCATCACAATGCTCCATACCCCTTGTCATTATAGCGCTCCATGACGCTCGTCATCACAATTATCCATGGTCTTCTCATCACAATGCTCCACGGTCTTGCCATCACAATGCTCCATGCCCTTGTCATCACAATGCTCCATGACCCTTGTCATCACAATGCTCCAAGCCCTTATCATCACAATGCACCATTACCTTTGTCATCACAATCCTCCATAACACTTGGCATCACAATGCTCCATGCAATTGTCATCACAATGGAACATGAAATATGTTATCACAATGCTCCCTGACACCTGTCTTCACAATACTCCATGACCTTGTCATCACAATGCTCCATGCCCTTGTCATCACAAAGTGCTATGCCCACTGTAAACACAATTATCCATGAAACTTGTCAGACCAATGCTCCATGCCCCTGTCATCACAATGCTACATGACACCATTCATCAAAATGCTCCGTGTGTCCCATCATCACAAGGCTTCATGACCTGTGTCATCACAATGGTCAATGCCCTCATCATCACAAGGCTCTGTGAAATTTGTCACCACAATGCTCCATGAACTTTTCATCACAATGCTCCATGTCATTGTCATCACAATTCTCCATGAACGCTCTCATCACATTGCTCCATGACCTTGTCATCACAAAGCTCCATGATGCATGTCATCAGAATGCTCCATGGCCTTCTCATCACAATGTTCCATGCCCTTGCCATCACAAAGATCCATTAGCCCTATCATAACAATGCTCCATGACCCCTGCCATCACGATGTTCCATGGACTTGTCATCACAAGGCTCCATGACGATTCTCATCACAATGCTCCAAGACCCCTGTAATCACAATGCTCCATGCCCCTTTTCATTTCAATGATCCATGAACCCTGTCATCACAATGCACCATGCCCATCATCATAATGCTTCATGCTATTGTCATCACAATGAAATCAGAATTCTCCATGACCTCTGTCATCATAATGCTCCAAACCATTGTGATCACGATGTTCCATAACACTTATCATCACAACACCCCATGACGCTCGTCATCACAATTATCCATGGTCTTCTCATCACAATGCTCCATGACCTTTGTCATCACAATGCTCCTTGACACTTGTCGTCAGTATGCTCCATGAACCCTGTCATGACAAGGTTCCATGCCTTTTTCATCACAATATTTCATGCCCTTGTAATCACAAAGCTCCATGATGCATGTCATCAGAACGCTCCATGGCCATCTCATCCCAATGCTCGATGCCCTTGTCATCAGAATGCTCCACGACTCCTGTAATCACAATGCTCCATGCTCCTTTTCATCAGAATATTCCATGAGACTTGTCATCACAAGTTTCCATGGTCTTCTCATCACAATGCTTCAGTACCTTGTCATCACAATCCTCCAGGATCCCTGTCATCACAATACTCCATGAACATTTTCAGCCCAATGCTCCTTGACCTTCTCATCACAATGCTCCATGACCCCTGTGATCTCAATGCTCCATGACCCCTGTCATCACAACGATCCATGAACCCTGACAACAAAATGATCCGGGACTCTTGTCATCAAAATCCTCCATGCCCTTGTCATCCCAATGCTCCATGACCCCTGTAATCACAATGCTCCATGACACTTGCCATCACAGTGCTCCATGAACCTTGTCATCACAATGCTCCATGCCTTTGTCAGCAATATGCTACATAATCTTTTCTTCAAAATGCTCCATGCGCTTGTCATCACAATCCTTCATGACCCTTGGGATCACATTGCTTCATGCCCTTGTCATCTCCCTCTTGCCGTTCTGGTTTTTACAGATTTTCAGATGTCCCTTTTGACCCGTGGGAAGTGACAATTCTTTGTAGTGTGGATTTGCATTGCACTCTTGCTAGATTGACCAAAAAGGGCATATGCGTTTTCTCCTGAATATATTCAGGAGAAAAGGCATACGCCCTTTTTGGCCAAGTGCATCATTGTCAAAGTTGTGATTATTTTCCTGTGCTTTAAAGGTGATTCCAATTTACCTCTTGAAATATGTTTTGTGCAATTCTGCCTCATTTTCAAGTCAGCTTCGTTGCCTTCCCTAAACAGATTTTTGGAAGAGAGTAGTCCTTTATAACTCTGTAGTTTTGTGAATTGCTGTGCCCGTGAGCTCCAATTTTCAAATCCCATTT
This sequence comes from Mesoplodon densirostris, assembly GCF_025265405.1. Classification (NCBI taxonomy): domain Eukaryota; kingdom Metazoa; phylum Chordata; class Mammalia; order Artiodactyla; family Ziphiidae; genus Mesoplodon; species Mesoplodon densirostris. The sequence continues at coordinate 4,247,071 of NW_026778195.1, read as the reverse complement.
TTGGGAGCTGACCGCAAATCCACAATTTTGCTTCAGGACCTATACTTGTAACAAGGCTGGCTATACTGTTCCCTGTGGGTGGCTGAGGCTTTGGTTAATTCTTCTTCCTGACGGGAAATTAGAGTGACATGTGCCCGTCGAAATGCCTACGTCTACTCTCTGATTTGTTCTCCCTCTTCCCTTTCATCCTTTGCACAATTAGCAAACTGTGCGAACGAGGAGGTTATAGGGGCTGGCTCTCCTAAGTTGGGAGATTGATAGTAAAGCAGTTGCAATGCCAAACTGGAGCACAAGGAGTGGAAAAATTAGGAGACTTTTAGAAACCTTTCGCCATCACAGGGTGTCCATGCTCTAGGTTTCCCATACACGTTATAACTGTAGTGATATTCCTTTCTACCTGGAGATTTGGGATCCATGGAATGGTGGCATGCATTACTACTTTAAAGGGTCTGCATTTTCTCTCCTAATCTCCAGTCCTCTCAGTCCCAAGTGTCCAGCCTTATGTCTCATCCAGCTGTCTTTGCAGAGAGGGTCATTCCCGGTTTCATCAGAACCCCTGAAGGAATTGTGTAAGAATTTCGCTTTTTTTGTGTGTGTGTTTTTGAAATTCATTTTTATAATGGGGTTGAGCTGATTTTCACTGACGTATTTATGCCGGTCTAGACACACTTGATTCCCTTACGGAGACATATCAATACATAGGTTTTAAGATTCTTACTAGTCAGATATATTCCTCTGCAGGGAATAGGGGTTTTGAGTCCCATTCACTGAGGAAGGGGTAGGTCTCGTCTATTCTGTATTTGGTTTATGGAATGGTACCTGTGCTAATATCAAACTCTGGTTTTATGCATCACCCCACCTCTCCTTTCCCATTGAACAGGCATAAGAGTGTTTTCTAAATGTGAGACTCTGTTCTCTTTCTTAATTCATTTCATGTGTTTTGATGTTGACATTCCCTCTGTAAGTGATATCTTATGATAAGATTCTTTTTCTGTGTGACTAATTTCACTTAGAATCATCATACCTAAATCCACTCTTTATGCTGCTACTGGCCTTATGACATTGATTTCACGTCTGAGTGATATTCCATTGTACAAAATTACCACAAGTTATTTATGCATTTCTCTTTTTCCTGGGATATTTAAGGTGTACCGAAGTTGAGGTTCTTGTATGCAGAGCAGCCCTAAATTTTGGGGTGCCTGTGTCTTGTCAATATTTAGTCTTCCCAAGTTATATGCCCATGAGTTGAAGTCCCCTTTCCTCCGGGGCTTTGTATTTAAATGTTTTAGGAAACAGCATACACTTCTTCAGAGTGGCTCTTGGATATTTATACCCCACCCATCAGCGTGACTAGGCTCCCTGTTCTCCATGACCTCTCCAGCATTTCTGGTTTGTACACATTTTTTGGATGGCCTTTCTGATCAGTGGACATTGAGACTTCTTTGTTGTGCGGATTTGCATTTACCGCTTGCTTGGTTGGCCAAAAACTCTGTATGCGTTTTTTTCCTAAAGATATTCACGAAAAAAATGCATACACCCTTTTGCCCAACTGCATCATTTGAGAAATTCTGCTGCTTTCCATATGCTTTAAATGTGAGTACAATCTACCTTTTGAAATCTGTTTCCTGCAATTCTGCCTCTCATTCAGATCCTCTTCGTTGCCTTACCTGAATATATTTTTCGACGTTGGTTATCATTTATATCTTTGCACGTCTTTGAATTGTCTGCCCCTGAGCTCCATTTTGCAACTCGTTGTTTTTGTGAGCTGGCCGCCAAACCTTTGGATTGCTTCTGGCCCTATTCTGGTTCTGAGGAGGCAGGCTGAGCCTTTGGTTAATTCTTCTTCCTAATGGGAAATTAGAGTGACATGTGCCTGTCAAAACTCCTACAGCTAATCTCTCATTGGTTCCCCCCTTCCCATTTATCCTCTGCACAAATTGCAAACTGTGTGAAACAGGAGGTTAAAGGTGCTTATTCTCCAAGTGGGGAGATTGTTAGTAATGTGGCTGGAATGGCGAACCCCAGCACCAGGAGATCAAAAATGAGGTGCATTTTAGACACCTTTCCTGAGCACACGGTGTACATTCATCTCGGTTTCCCAGGCATGTTTTTGCTGTCAGAAGATTCCCTTGAACCTGCCTATTTGGGACCCATGGAATGGGTACCAGGCAGTATTAATTTAAAAGGTCTGCATTTCCTCACACAGCCTCTCTAACATCTCTTAGCCTGTATAGCTTCCAGCCTTATATATCATCCTGCTGTGGGTCTACATGTGTTCAATCCCTGTTACATTGTAGCCCTTCAACAACTGTTGTAAGAATTTTTGTCTGTCTCACTGTTTTTATAAATATTTTAAAATTTATTTTTATATTGGTTACAGCTGATTTTCAAAGCTCTGTTTTTTGCTGCTGTACATCCACTTGATTCATGTACTGAGAGACAACAATAAATTATTTTTCAGATGCTTACGAGTCATATGTATTATTGTCCACTGACTTGAGTGGGCTGAGTGCAGTTCTTTGAGGTACTGTGTAGGCCTTGTCAGTTATTCAATTCGGTACTTGGAATGGTATCTTTGCTTATTTCAACCTCCTGGATAATACCTCACCATTCCCCACCTTTCCCATTTAGCAGCCTTATGTCTATTTTCTACATATTTGACTATGTTTCTGTTTTGTAGTTTATTTCATGTGTAGCCATTTTTGATTCCACCTTTAAGTGACATCTTATGATATGTGTCTTTTTCTTTCTGACATATGTCACTTAGAATGATCGTATGTAACTCCTCCAGAGTTGTTACAACTAGCCTTATTTCATGGATTTCTGGATGAGTAATATTCCACTCTACATAAGTACCCCATCTCTTTTATCCATTTTATCCTTCCAGGGACATTTAGGTTATATCCAAGTGGAGGCCCTTTTTAACAGAGAGGTGGTAAACGTTGGCGTGCCTGTTTTCTGTCCATTTTTGTTTTTCCCAAGGTATACGCCCATGAGTGCAAGTGCCCTATGCTCTGTAGCTCATTTTTTAGATGTTTTAGCAAACACAATACACTTCTCCAGAGTGGCTGTTGGCAAATTACATTTCCACTATCAACCTCACAGTGCTCCCTTTTCTCCTCGCCCTGTCCTGCATTTCTGGTGTTTACACTTTATGAGGATGGCCCTTCTGACTGATGTGAAGTGATACATTTTGTAGTATTGATTTCCAGTGCCCACCTGTTTGGTTGGATAAAAAGTGTGTATGGCCTTTACTTGAATATATTCAGAAAAAAATGCATACGCCCTTTTGGGCAAACTGCATCATTGGCGATGTTCAGCCCCTTTTCTTGTGCTTTAATGGGGAGTCCTTTCTACCTCTTCAAATCTGTTTCCTGCCACTCTCCCTTGCTTACAAGTCCTTTTCTGTGACTTACCTCAATATATTTTTCGACAATAGATATTTTCAACTCTGCAGTTTCATGAATTTTAGTGCCCCTGAGTTCCATTATTCAACTTGTGTTTTTGGAAACTGGACACAAAACAGCAGGATTTCCTCTAGCCCTATTCTGTTTCCGTGGGCAATTCTAGCCTTTGATGAATTTGTCTTCCGGATTGGAAATTAGAGTGGCATGTGCCTGTCCGAACAACTAAGACTTGCCTCTAATTTTTTCTCATCCTTCCGCTTCATCCTCTGGACAAATTCCAAACTGTGTGCAACAGGATGTTTACGGTGCTGATATCCCCAAGTGAGGAGATTGTCAGGAAAGATGCTGGAGGGGTGAACCCGAGCACCAGGCGATGAGGAGATGAGGTGCCTTTTCCAAACTCTTTACGATCAAACGGTGTACCATCCTCTAGGTGTGACAGGCATGTTTTAGCTGTAGGAAGGGTCCCGTGCATGTAAGGAGAACACCAGGGATTTTTCCAAATCAGTGTCTCCCCGAACCCCAAATTGGGGAATTTTTAAGCTACGGCTACACGTATGTCCATTAAGGGCCTTGGGAAATAGGCAGAGCCCAAACTTTAGATGATTGAAATCTTCAGGGTCAGAAGTGTTCACCATCGGCCTTGCTTAGGTTACATTTTATCTGTCATTGATAGATGCTGTCAATAAAAATATCGATTCTTTTTCAGATTATTTCCCCTTATAGGTTATTGCAAAATATTCAGTGTAGTTCCCTGTGCTATACAGTAGTTCCTTGTTGATGATCTATTTTATACATAGCAGTGTGTATGTGTTAATCCCAAACTGTTAATATATCCCTTCTCCTACCTTTCCCCTTTGGTAATAATAAATTATAAGATTTTATACTTCTCAGAAACGGGGGAGCTGAAAGAGAGGTATCCTTTTCAATGGAAAAGCATTCAAAACAAGATTGAAGCTTCAGCCAAGAGTATTCGATGTACATCCATGGAAATCAATCACTTCATTTCTCTAATGTTGACCTGACAAATACGACAGACGTCTTCACTGAACTTGCTTATAGTAAAGTGATGGAAATATCAAAGGTAAGTCTTAGAAACATCTTATTTTACCCGAGCATTATACACTGCTCTATGTAAACTACTGTTTGGCTCACACATCTGTTCATTGAAGTTACAATGTTCTCAATTTCTGTTACTGATCCTCCAGAGTGGACCCCAACAGGAGTCCCCATGCCCAGTGTCATTGGAACCAACAGATCAAGACTGAGTTTGGTTCAGAAGCAAAGGAAACATTATTTTTAAAACAGAATGGAGGGGTGAGAGCGTGCACTCCCACAAGGGCTGTGGGATGGGATGCTGTGTAGGGATCCCGGCAGCATCCTTGGGTGGGAGGGGATGGAGCTCTCGAGGGCTGGGTTGGCTGCAGCTCAGGCTCTAAGCCATGGAGTCTGCATGGGAACCCGCTAGCTGAGGTGTCGACCCAGCCATTCTGCACTAGGAAATCGGGTCTGAAGTGCCGGGTGTGGGACCTCTGCATGCGGAACCCTAGGAGCACGTGAAATTAGACAAAGCACAAAGAAAAAACAGGTTAGACTTTATTTTATTGCCCAGATTCTCCTTTTATCTCCCAGGAATTTTTAATGAATGTTGCCGGAGACAAACACCTCCTCTGCTTTTTGTTCCGTTCCTCATTCTTGGGGTGTTGACTGTGCAGACCCCTCTTTTGTAAGTGCTTCATGCTGTGGTGGGAGCCCTGATACCTGGGGGGAGGGGCAAAACATCTCCCCACCAGCCTCCAGGTGAGGTTGATTGTCCCAAGGCCTCCTGCCCAACTTCTCGTCTGCCTGAGCACCAGCACTGGAAGTGTTACAGATTCTAATGACCTTTAATGGTCCAGGAAAGAGATGAGCAGAGATGCAGCAGTGGCAGGTTTCACCCCACCCCACATTTGTTTGGCGACCTTAGGCTGACGGTTTTTGCCAGCCTAGATGCTCTGACCAGTAGTCTGTGCTTTCTTTAATTAGGTCCCTGAATTAATGTACAAACAGCACCATGTGTCAGAACGCTGGCCGCGCAACTCCCAGACAGTCCAGGGTCAGTTGTGATCCAGGACCATGACGTCCACTGAGTCAACGGCCTTTATAAGTAGCCAGCAGTCCAGCCGGTCATATTGGCCACCATCATCGCGGTGTCTGTAGGGTTTTCTATGGTGAAAGCGTGATATACGTTTCCCCCGCCAAGCTTATTAGCTCCCCTCTGGGTGCAGGAAGTCCTGCAAGCAGTAGTCTGCTCTTTCGGGGCACAGCCTTGTTGTTTTCTGAGAGAAACTCCAGGTCAAGTGATGGTCACACGAGTCATCTTGGTGGCCCGTTGTTCCCGTTTGTCTCTCTGGAGGTTGGAGTTGGAGGGCCTCCTCACTCGAGGTCAGTGTGCCCAAAGAGTGACCCCTGCAACTTCAGGGCATGATGGGTGGTTAGGATCACCACGTGGGGTCCTTTTCCCTTAGGAGGGAGCTGGCCTTGCGGGCTGCTGATTTCCAGCTTTGTAGATACCCCAGTATCCTGGCCTGATGAGTCAGTGGGCAAAGCCCTTGGTGACCATAGTTTATCATACCTGAAGGGCATTCTTGTGTTGCTCCATTTCAAGTGGTCCCAGTTTTTGCACTAAGGCTCCAAGGACGATTAACCTTTGACCGGGTATGTAAAGGTCAAAAGGTTTAGCTAAATTAGGGAGTTCCTTGGCAAGGGTCTGAATTTACTGCTCTTTCCAATCTTGAAAGGCTGCTTCTGGATTCTATACAAAAGGATCATCATCTTTCTGTGTCAGTGTTTCATGTAGAGGCCCAGCTATTAGACTGTAGTTAGGGATCCAGATGCAGAAAACCTTGGCCTCCACAGGAACCCCTAAGCTGTCTTCTAGTTTTAGAAGAGGTAAGGCTGCAAATGGCTTCTTCCCTATCCTGGGATGCGTTTCTCCGAATATCTGTGAGAATGAAGCCCAGACATGTCACCTTAGCCTGGGATATTTCAGCCTTTTTCTTGGACACCTTTTATCCTTTCTTGGCTAGGTAGTTCAGAGGCGTCTTTAGTAGGCCTGGGGATCAGAATGTCATCTGCATATTGAAAGAGGGTTCCCTTTTACAGAGGTAGAACGTTTAGGTCTTTAGAGGACATTTCCCCAATGATGGTTTGGGGATTTTTGAACCATTGGGGCAGGACGGCCCAGCATTATTGCTTGTGTTGCATGTTGTTTCCTGCCACTCACAAGCCGAAAATTCTTGTGACTCTGAGATGAATGGAATACAGAAGAAGGCATCATTGAAGTCTAATACAGAATGCCATGGCCTGCTGGATGGTAGAATGAGCAGCAGGGTGTAGGAAATAGGAGCTACTGGATGTATATCCTCGGTGGCTTCACTGACTGTCCTGATATCCTTTACCAGGTCTCCAGCAGCCCATGGGGCTCTCGTCGTCAGGCCAATCCCAGGATATGGAGCTCACCTGGGCTGCACCCCCCACCCCACCGCCTACGGGGCTCTCGTGGTCAAGTCCCTCCCAGGGTATGGAGCTCACCTGTGCAGCTACCCAGCAGCCCATTGGGCTCTCATAGTCAGGCCCTTACCAGGATACAGAGCTCCCCTGGGCAGGTACCCCAGCAGGGCTGGACACACAGGAAATGTGCACATAGCCCACCTTGCAGAGAATCCCCAGCTCACCTGTCGCTCACAGCTGACACAGAACACCTCAGAGCAGGACTTGAACTAACAAACAGCAGCTCTGACAGGTCTGTGACCCTGGTTATCACTCTGTGCAGCCTCTCTCTGCCTGGTCTTCCAGACACTTCCAGTGCAGCCAGGGCACCAGGCCTCTGTCTCCACCCACCATCACTCCTCTCCCTGACTCCTGGGTTCCTCTCATTAGGATAGGGTCTTCTTGAAGTTGTTTTCCACTCATGGACCAGATAAAATGATAAGAAAACAAGCCGCAGCTGCAGCCCCTTGTCTAGCCTGACTCTCAAGGGCCCACACCTGTTCCTTGGGCCTGGCCCGTTTAGCAAAATTCAGTTTCTGCAACTGTGAGCCCCTGAGGGGTGAGGATTGGCTGATTTGGCAGCCTGACACTGCCTGCCAGCCCTCTCCAGGTGTGCCTGGGTTGAGGTCAATATAAACACCTCTCCAGTCATTAAGAGCCCCTGTAGCTGTGCCTGACGCCATATTCTCTGCCCCGTCAGCAGTGTCGGGGCTGGGGTGGTGGGAGGGAGTGAGGGGCCGTGGCTTTGTGGGTGGCCCAGTGTGAGTGGGGCTCTCCTGGACTTTAAGCAGGAGTTGCCAGGCTGCCACCTGCTAAAGAAGAGGATGTGTCACCCATACCTGCCGCTGGACTTTCTCCCCAGGCAGAGGTGAGGAAGTAAAAAACAGTGGGGGCCGTGGCAGGAGAGGAATCTCAGGCAGGGAAATGGAAAGCTTCCAGAAGAGCATCTGGGGCCAGGACCATCCTAACTGGCCAGCAGGCACCAAGTCGGCCTACGTGCTGTCGCTGGTGTGGCTCCACAGCCCTTCCTCTAGGCTTGCAAGTGCTTGTACATATTCAGGTGTTTTACCTGGAAAGGGTGGGAAGAGTTCAGCTGCAGCAGGACTCGAGCTCAGCTCACATTTACTCACAGATGCCTCGACACAGTTCCCCAGCTTTGCAATGAGGATGCTCCTTGTGGGGGGGAGCGCTGCTGACTGCATGGGAGACGATTTCCCACCTCTGACCAACTTAAGAATTTTTTACCACTGGAGCTAGTGCCCTGATACGATTTTCCTCTGTATAACTGGTGGGTTCTGTTTTTTTTTTTTTTTCTTTTTTTTCTTTTTGGTTCAAGGTAGATTTTATTTATTCCTCTTTTTTTAAATTTGGAGATATAAACATGGAAATAATGCATTAATATAAAGACATCTATGTGAAGGGAAAACTTTTATTCTGTTTTATTTTATTAAATGTTATTTATATATTTTTAATTTTTAAAAAATTATGTATTTCTTTTATACAGCAGGTTCTTATTGGATATCTATTTTATACATATAAGTGTGCACATGTGAATCCCAGTCTCCCAATTCATCCCACCACCACCCTCACATGGTGTTCCCCCCTTGGTGTCCATATGTTTGTTCTCTACATCTGTGTCTCTCTCTCTGCCCTGCAAACCGGTTCATCTGTATCATTTTTCTAGGTTCCACATATATGCATTAATATACAATATTTGTTTTTCTCTTTCTGACTTACTTCACTCCGTATGACAGTCTCTAGATCCATCAAGGTCTCTACAAATGACCCAATTTCATTCCTATGTATGGCTGTGTAATATTCCATTGTATATAAGTACCACATCTTTATCCATTCGTCTGTCTGTGGGCACTTAGGTTGCTTTCATTACCTGGCTATTGTAAATAGTGCTGCAATGAACACTGTGTTGAATGTGTCTTTTTGATTTATGGTTTTCTCTGGGTATATGCCCAGTAGTGGGATTGCTGGATTATATGGTAATTCTATTTTTAGTTTTTTAAGGAACCTCCATACTGTTCTCCATAGAGACTGTATCGATTTACATTCCCAACAATAGTGGAAGAAAGTTCCTTTTCTCCACACCCTCTCCAGCATTTGTTGTTTGTAGATTTTCTGATGATGTGACGTGATACCTCATTGTACTTTCGATTTCCATTTCTCTAATAATTAGTGATGTTGAGCAGATTTTCATGTGCGTACTGGCCATCTCTATGTCTTCTTGGAAGAAATGTCTATTTAGATCTTCCATTTTTGTATCGGGTTGTTTGTTTTATTAATATTGAGCTGCATGAGCTGTTTATATATATTGGAGATTAATCATTTGTCCATTGATTCGTTTGCAAATATTTTCTGCCATTCTGAGGGTTGTCTTTTTGTCTTGTTTGAAGTTTCCTTTGCTTTGCAAAAGCTTTTACGTTTCATTAGGTCCCATCTGTTTAGTTTTCTTTTTTATTTCATTACTATAGGAGGTGGATCAAAAAAGATCTTGCTGTGATTTATGTCAGAGTATCCTTCGTAAGTTTTCCTCTCAGAGTTTTATACTGTCCGGTCTTACATTAAGGTCTCTAATCCATTTTGAATATATTTTTATGTATGGTGTTGGGGAGTGTTCTAACTTCTTTCTTTTACATGTAGCTGTCCATATTTCCCAGCACCAATGATTGAAGAGACTGTCTTATCTCCATTATATAGTCTTTCCTCCTTTGTCATAGATTAGTTGACCATAGGTGTGTAGGTTTATCCTTGGGCTTTCTTTTTTTTTTTTTTCCTTTTACACGTTTATTGGAGTATAATTGCTTTACAATGGAGTGTTCGTTTCTGCTTTATAACAAAGTGAATCAGCTATACATATACAAATATCACCAGATCCCCTCCCTCTTGCATCTCCCTCCCACACTCCATATCCCACCCCTTTATGTGGTCACAAAGCACCGAGCTGATCTCCCTGTTCTATGTGGCTGCTTCCCAGTAGCTATCGGTGTTACATTTGGTAATGTATTTATGTCCATGCCACTCTCTCACTTCGTCCCAGCTTACCCATCCCCCTTCCGGTGTCCTCAAGTCCTTTCTCTATGTCTGTGTCCTTAATCCTGTCTGCCACTAGGTTCTTCAAAATCTTTTCTTTTTCTTCATTAGATTCCGTATATCTCTGTTAACATACAGTATTTGTTTTTCCCTTTCTGACTTACTTCACTGTGTAGGACAGATTCTAAGTCCATCCAACTCAGTACAAATAACTCAGTTTTGCTTCTTTTTATGGCTGAGTAATATTCCATTGTATATATGTGCCAGATCTTCTTTATCCATTCATCTGTCGATGGACACTTACGTTGCTTCCATGTCCTGGCTAATGCAAATAGAGCTGCAATGAACATTTTTGTACATAACTCTTTGAATTATGGTTTTCGCAAGGCAAATGCCCAGTAGTTGGATTGTTGTGTCGTATGGTACTTCTATTGTTAGTTATTTAAAGGAACCTCCATACAGTTCTCCCTAGTGCCCATATCAATTTAAATTCCCACCCACAGTGCAAATTTGTTCCCTTTTCTCCAATAAAGGCCTCTCCAGCATTTATTGTTTTGTAGATTTTTTTGATGATTGCCACTCTGACTGCTGTGAGGTGATACCTCATGGTAGTTTTGATTTGCATTTCTCTAATGATTAATGATGTTCAGCATCCTTTCATGTGTTTCTTGGTAATCTGTATATCTTCTTTGGAGAAATGTCTATTTAGGTCTTCTGCCCTTTTTTGGATTGGGTTGTTTGTTTTTGTGATATTGAGCTACATGTGGTGCTTGTAAAGTTTGGAGATTAATCCTTTGTCAATTGCTTCATTTGAAAATATTTTCTCCCATTCTGAGGGTTGTTTTTGCATCTTGTTTATGTTTTCCTGTACTGTGTAAAAGCTTTTAAGTTTCATTAGGTCCCATTTGTTGATTTCTGTTTTTATTTCCATTTCTCTAGGAGGTGGGTCAAAAAGGAACTTGCTGTGATTTATGTCATAGAGTGTTCTGCCTATGGTTTCCTCTAAGTGTTTTATAATGTCTGGTCTTATATTTAGATCTCTAATCAACTTAGAGTTTATTTTTGTGTATGGTGTTATGGAGTGTTCTAATTTCATTCTTATATGTGTAGGGGTCCAGTTTTCCCAGCACCAATTACTGAAGAGACTGTCTTTTCTCCATTGTATATCCTTAGCTCCTTTGTCATAGATGAGATAGCCATAGGTATGTAGGTTTATCTCTGGGCTTTCTGTCCTGTTCCATTGATCTGTGTTTATGCCAGTCTACATACACTTGATTCCATTATGGAGACATATAAATACATAGGTTTCAAGGTTATTACCAGTCAGATGTATTCCTCTTCAGTGAATAGGGTGTTTTGTGTCCAGTTCATTGAGAAAGGAGTAGGTCTTATCTATTATATATTTGGTATATGGAATGGGATCTGTGCTAATTTCAAACTCTGCTTTTACACATCACCCCACGTCACCTTTCCCCTTAAGGAGGCATAAGTGTGTTTTCTAAATGTATAACTCTGTTCTCTTTTGAAATTCAGTTCATGTGTAGCCATGTTTACATTCCCTCTATAAGTGATATATAACAATAAGTTTCTTTCTCTTTGTGGCTCATTTCACTTAGCATCATCATACCTAAAGCCACTCATTAAGCTGCTATTGGCCTTATGACATTGATTTTATGTCTGAGTGACATTCCATTGTATATAAGTACCACAACATCTAAATCCATTTTTTTTCCTTTCCTGGGGTATTTAAAGTGTACCGAAGTCGAATTTCTTGTAAACAGAGCAGCCCTAAACTTTGGGCTGGCTGTGTGTTGTGGATTTTTAGTTTTCCCAAAATACACGCCCATGAGTGGAAGTGTGCTATGCTCTGTAGCTCTGTTTTGGAAAACAACATACAGTTCTCCAGAGGGGCTGTTGGCAATTTACATCCTGTCCATCAGCGTAACCAGGCTCCCTTTTCTCCATGGCCTGTCCTGCATTTGTGGTTTTTACACTATTTGCGGATGGCCCTTTTGATTGGAGGTAAGGCATACTTCTCTGTAGTGTGGAATTGCAATGCCTGATGGCTTGCTTAGCCAAAAAGGGCATATGCATTTTTCCCGAATATATTCAAGAAAATACACATACTCCCTTTTCAGCTAAGGGCAACATTGTCGAAGTTCTTTCGCTTTTCATGTGCTTTAAAGACGACTCCAATCTACCTCTTGAAATCTGTTTCCTTCAATTCTGCCTTGCATTCAAATCATCTTCACTGTCTTACCTCAATATATATATGGATGATAGTTGTCCTTTATAACTCTGCAAGTTTGTGAATTGCTGTGCCCCTGATTTCCATTTTTCAACTCGCCTATTTGTGAGCTGGCTGCAATACCGCAGGATGGCTTTAGGCCCTAGTCTGGTTCCAGGGCTTCAGGCTGAGCCTTTGGTTAATTCTTCTTCCTGATGGGAAACTAGAGTGACATGTGCCCATGCAAACACCTACAGCTAATCTCTCATTTATTCCCCCTCTTCCTGTTCATCCTCTGCACAGTTTGCAAACTGTGCATAACAGGAGGGTAAAGGTGCTGACACTCCAAGTGGGGATGTTTTTAGTAATTCAGATGGAATGGTGAACCCGAGCACGACAAAAGGAAAAATGAGGTACCTTTTAGAAAACGTTCCCAATTACACAGTGTACCATCCACTGGTTTTCCCATGCATGTTTTAACTGTAGGAAGATTCCCTTAAAAATGGAGAGTTGGGACCACTAGAACGGGTAGCACACAGTATTGCTCTAAGTGGTGTTCTTTTGCTCACACAACCTCAGCAATCTTGTCAGCCCCAAGTGTCCAGTCTTACGTCTCATCCAGCTGTGGGTGTAAAGATGGTCAATCCAGGTTGCATCACAGGCCCTGAAAGTAATTTTTAAAACTTTCTCACTGTTTCACTGTTTTTGCAATTCGCTTTTGAAATTTATTTTTATAAGTGGGTTTAACTGAATTTCAGTGCTGTGTTCATGCGGTTATACATAGACAGGATTCCTTTATGGAGACATGAGAATACATATGTTTTAAAATACTTAGAGTCAGACATATTCCTCTGCAATGAATAGGGGGTGTTGGGTCCAGTTCACTGTGCCAGGAGTAGGTGTTGTGTATTACATACATGGTTTATATAACGGTATCTATGCTAATTTAAAACTGTGGTTTTATGCATCACCCCACCTCGGGTTTCACCTTAAGGAGGCTGGAGATGTTTTCTAAATGTGTGACACTGTTGTGTTTGTAATTCAGTTCATGTGTAGTCATGTGTACATTCCCGATATGAGTGATATGTTATGATAAGATTAGTTACATTGTTATCTTTCCTAACTCAGTTCATATGTAGCCATGTTTACAGGACCTTTATAAGTGATATCTTATGATAAGTTTCTTTTTCTATGTGAATTATTTCAATTAGAATCATCGTACCTGAATCCACTCATTTTGCTGCTACTGGCCTTATGACATTGATTTCATGGCTGTGGGATATTCCATCGTATGTAAGTACCACAATTTCTTGAACCATTTTTGTCTTTCCTAGGATATTTAAGGTGTACCCAAGATGAGGTTCTTGTAAGCAGTGCAGCCGTAAATATTGTGGTGGCTCAGGCTTATTGATTTTCACTTTTCCCAAAGTATATTCCCTAGACTGGAAGTGCCCTTGGCTCTGTAGCTCTGTTGTTTACTTGTTTTAGGGAACACAATGCACTATTCCAGAGAGGCAGTTGGCAATTTACATCCCGCCCATCAGCATAACAATGCTCCCTGTTCTCCAGGGCCTGTCTTGCCTTTCTGGTTTTCACACATTTTGTGGATGTCCCTTTTGACCGGTGGGAAGTGATACTTCGTTGTAGTGCAGATTTGCATTGCCCGCTTCATTGCTTGGCCAAAAAGGGTGTATGCGTTTTCTCCTAAATATATTCAGGAGAAAACACATACGCCCTTTCTGGCCAAGTGCATCATTGTTAAAGTTGTGTCCCTCTTCCTGTGCTTTACAGGCAATTCCAAAGTACCTCTTGAAATCTGTTTCCTGCTATGCTGTCTCGCTTTCAGGTCGGCCTCGTTGCCTTCCATCAACAGATTTTTGGACGAGAGTTGTCCTTTATTACTCTGCCAGTTTGTGAATTGCTGTGCCCCTGAGCTCCATTTTTCAACTCGTTATTTGTAAGCTGACCGCAAGTCCAAAATTTCGTTGCAGGACCTATACCGGTTCCCGGCAGGGGGATGAGTCTTGGTTAATTCTTCCTCCCGTGCAATTAGAGTGACATGTGCCAGTCCAAATGCCTAACAGCTAATCTCTCATTGGTTCTCCCTCTTCCCTTCAATCCTCTGCCAATTTGCCAACCTGTGGGAACCAGGAGGTTAAAGGGGCTGTCTCTGCAAGTTGGGAGATTGATAGTATAGCAGTTGGAAAGTGAAACTGCAGCACAAGGAGAGGGATTATTAGTTAGGTTTTAGAAACCTTTCGTATTCACAGTGTTTCTATTCTCTACGTTTCCCGTATATGTTAAAGCTGTAGTAATATTCACTTCAACTTGGAGATTTGGGACCCATGGAATGGTGGCCACACATTTTTGCTTTAAAAGGTCTGCATTTGCTCACCCAATCTCACCAATCTTCTCAGAGCCAAATGTCCAGCCTTATGCCACATCCAGCTGTCGTTGTAAATATGTTCATTCCAGGTTTAATCAGAGACCCTGAATGAATTGTAAAGAAATTCCTTGTTTTTTTGTTTTGTGTTTGAAATTCCTTTTTATAGTGGGTTGTAGCTGATTCTCACTGACATGTTTAAGCCAGTCTAGACACACTTGATTCCCTTACGGAGACATATCAATACATAGGATTTAAGGTTATTACTAGTCAGATATATACCTCTGCGGGAAGTATGGGAGGTTGAGTCCCTTTCACTGATGAATGTGTAGGTCTTGCCTATTCCATATTTGGTTTTTGGAATAGTACCTGTACTACTATCAAACTCTGGTTTTACGCATCAACCCACCTCTGCTTCCCCCTTAAGAAGGCATAAGAGTGTTTTCTAAATGTGAGAGTCTGTTCTTTTTCCTAACTCAGTTCCTGTGTAGCCTTGTTTACAGGACCTTCATAATGATATCTTAGTATAAGTTTCTTTTACTTTGTGACTTATTTCACTTAGAATCATCATACCTGAATCCACTCATTTTGCTGCTACTGGCCTTATGACATTGATTTTATGGCTGACGGGTATTCCATCGTACATAAGTACCAAAATTTTAAAACCATTTTTGTCTTTCCTGGTATATTAAAGGTGTAGCCAAGTTGAGGTTCTTGTAAGCAGTGCAGCCCTAAACTTTGGGGTGGCTCTGTCTTATTGATATTCAGTTTTCCCAAGGTATATTCCCGAGACTGGAAGTGCCCTTGGCTCTGTAGCTCTGTTGTTAACTTGTTTTATGGAACACAGTGCACTCCTCCAGTGAGGCAGTTGGCAATTTACATCCCGCCCATCAGCATAACAAGGCAACTTGTTCTCCAGGGCCTGTCTTGCCTTTCTGGTTTTTACACATTTTGTGGATGTCCCTTTGGACCGGTGGGAAGTGATACTTCTTTGTAGTGCAGATTTGCATTGCCTGCTTGCTTGCTTGGCCAAAAACGGCGTATGCGTTTTCTCCTGAATATATTCAGGAGAAAACGCATACGCCCTTTTTGGCCAAGTGCATCATTGTCGAAGTTGTGCCCCTCTTCCTGTGTTTACAGGCGATTCCTACGTACCT
Source organism: Mesoplodon densirostris (assembly GCF_025265405.1). NCBI lineage: Eukaryota > Metazoa > Chordata > Mammalia > Artiodactyla > Ziphiidae > Mesoplodon > Mesoplodon densirostris. Next base: position 4,231,324 of record NW_026778195.1, on the reverse strand, counting down.
CTTGAAATCTGTTTCCTGCTATTCTGCATCGCTTTCACGTCGGCCTCATTGCCTTCCATCAACAGATTTTTGGACGATAGTTGTCCTTTATTACTCTGCCAGTTTGTGAATTGCTATGCCCCTGAGCTCCATTTTTCAACTCGTTTTCTGTGAGCTGAACACAAGTCCAAAATTTTGGTTCAGGACCTATACTGCTTCCCGATGGGTGGCTGAGACTTTGGTTAATTCTTCTTCCTGCCGGGAATTTAGAGTGACATGTGCCCGTCCAAATGCCTAACAGCTACTCTCTCATTAGTTCTCCCTATTCCCTTACATCCTCTGCAAAATTGGCAACCTGTGTGAACCATGAGGTTAAAGGGGTTGTCTCTCCACGTTGGGAGATTGATAGTAAAGCAGTTGGAAAGTCAAACCGGAGCACCAGCAGAGGGACTATTCGTTGAGTTTTAGAAACCTTTCGTATTCGCAGTGTGTCCATTCTCTAGGTTTCCCGTACATGTTATAGCTGTAGTAATATTCCCTTCAACCTGCAGAGTTGGGACCCATGGAATGGGGGCCATGCATTATTTCTTTAAATGGTCTGCATTTGCTCACCCAACCTCATCAATCCTCTCAGTCCCAAGTGTCCAGCCTTATTGCACATCCAGCTGTCATTGTAGATAGGGTCATTCAAGGTTTCATCAGATACGCTGAAGGAATTGTAAAGAATTTCCCTGTTTTTTTGTTTTGTTTTTGAAATTCCTTTTTATAGTGGGTTTGAGCTGTTTCTCGCTGCCATGTTTATGCCAGTCTAGGCACACTTTATTCCCTTATGGAGACATATCAATACATAGGTTTTAAGATTCTTACTAGTTAGATCTATTCCTCTGCGGGAAATATGGGGTATTGAGTCCCTTTCACTGAGGAAGGTGTAGGTCTTGTATATTCCATAGTTGGTTTTTGGAACAGTAACTGTGCTTATATCAAACTCTGGTTTTATGCATCACCCCACGACTCCTTCCCCCTTAAGCAGGCATAAGAGTGTTTTCTAAATGTGAGACTGTATTCTCTTTCCCAACTCAGTTCATGTGTAGCCATGTTTACAGGATCTTCATAAGTTATATCTTATGATAAGTTTCTTTTTGTGTGTGACTTATTTCACTTAGAATCTTCGTACCTGAATCCACTCTCTTTGCTGCTACTGGTCTTATGACATTGACTTCATGGCTGAGGGGTATTCCATCGTACGTAATTACCACAATTTTTTGATCCATTTTTATATTTCCTGGGATATTTAAGGTGTACCCAAGTTGAGGTTCTTGTAAGCAGTGCAGCCCTAAATTTGGGGGTGGCTCTATCTTATTGATATTCAGTTTTCCCAAGGTATATTCCCGAGACTGAAAGTGCCCTTGGCTCAGTAGGTCTGTTGTTAACTTGTTTTATGGAACACAATGCACTCCTCCAGTGAGGCAGTTGGCAATTTACATCCCGCCCATCAGCATAACAAGGCAACTTGTTCTCCAGGGCCTGTCTTGCCTTTCTGGTTTTTACACATTTTGTGGATGTCCCTTTGGACCGGTGGGAAGTGATACTTCTTTGTAGTGCAGATTTGCATTGCCTGCTTCCTTGCTTGGCCGAAAAGGGCGTATGCGTTTTCTCCTGAATATATTCAGGAGAAAACGCATACGCCCTTTTTGGCCAAGTGCATCATTGTCGAAGTTGTGCCCCTCTTCCTGTGCTTTACAGGCAATTCCTACGTACCTCTTGAAATCTGTTTCCTGCTATTCTGCATCGTTTTCACGTCGGCCTCATTGCCTTCCATCAACAGATTTTTGGACGATAGTTGTCCTTTATTACTCTGCCAGTTTGTGAATTGCTATGCCCCTGAGCTCCATTTTTCAACTCGTTTTCTGTGAGCTGAACACAAGTCCAAAATTTTGGTTCAGGACCTATACTCGTTCCCGATGGGTGGCTGAGACTTTGGTTAATTCTTCTTCCTGCCGGGAAATTAGAGTGACAGATGCCCGTCCAAATGCCTAACAGCTACTATCTCATTTGTTCTCCCTATTCCCTTCCATCCTCTGCCAAATTGGCAACCTTTGCGAACCAGGAGGTAAAAGGGGCTGTCTCTCCAAGTTGGGAGATGGATAGTAAAGCAGTTGGAAAGTCAAACCAGAGTACCAAGAGAGGGACTATTTGTTGAGTTTTAGAAACCTTTCGTATTCACAGTGTGTACATTCTCTAGGTTTCCCGTACATGTTATAGCTGTAGTAATACTCCGTTCAACCTAGAGAGTTAGGACCCATGGAATGGGTGCCATGCATTGTTGCTTTAAAGGGTCTGCATTTGCTCACCCAATCTCACCAATCCTCTCAGTCCCAAGCTTCCAGCCTTATGCCACATCCAGCTGTCATTGTAGATAGGGTCATTCCAGGTTTCATCAGAGACCCTGAAGGAATTGTAAAGAATTTCCCTGTTTTTTTTTTTGGTTTGTTTTTGAAATTCCTTTTTATACTGGGTTTGAGCTGATTCTCGTTGCCATGTTTATGCCAGTCAAGACACACTTGATTCCCTTACGGAGACATATCAATACATAGGTTTTAAGATTCTTACTAGTCAGATCTATTCCTCTGCGGGAAATATGGGGTTTTGCGTCCCTTTCACTGAGGAAGGTGTAGGTTTTGTCTATTCCACATTTGGTTTTTGGAACGGTACCTGAGCTTATATCAAACTGTGGTTTTATGCATCACGCCACCTCTCCTTCCCCATTAAGCAGGCATAAGTGTGTTTTCTAAATATGAGACTCTGTTCTCTTTCCTAACTCAGTTCATGTGTAGCCATGTTTACAGGAACTTCATAAATGATATCTTATGCTAAGTTTCTTTTTCTGTGTGACTTATTTCACTTAGAATCATCGTACCTGAATCCACTCATTTTGCTGCTACTGGTCTTATGACATTGATTTCATGGCTGAGGGATATTCCATCGTACGTAATTACCACAATTTTTTGAACCATTTTTTAATTTCCTGGGATATTTAAGGTGTACCCAAGTTGAGGTTCTTGTAAGCAGTGTAGCCGTAAATTTGGGGTGGCTCTGTCTTATTGATTTTCAGTTTTACCGAGGTATATTCCCTAGACTGGAAGTGCCCTTGGCTCTGTAGCTCTGTTGTTTACTTGTTTTAGGGAACACAATGCACTCCTCCAGTGAGGCAGTTGGCAATTAACATCCCGCCCTTCAGCATAACAAGGCTCCCTGTTCTCCAGGGCCTCTCTGGCCTTTCTGGTTTGTACACATTTTGTGGATGTCCCTTTGGACCGGTGGGAAGTGATACTTCTTTGTAGTGCAGATTTGCATTGCCTGCTTGCTTGTTTGGCCAAAAAGGGCGTATGCATTTTCTCCTGAATATATTCACGAGAAAACGCATACGCCCTTTTTGGCCAAGTGCATCATTGTCGAAGTTGTGCCCCTCTTCCTGTGGTTTACAGGCCATCCCTACGTACCTCTTGAAATCTCTTTCCTGCTATTCTGCCTCGCTTTCAAGTCGGCCTCTTTGCCTTTCCGCAACAGATTTTTGGACGATAGTTGTCCTTTGTTACTCTGCCAGTTTGTGTATTGCTGTGCCGCTGAGCTCCTTTTTTCAACTAGTTTTTTGTTAGCTGAATGCAAGTCCAAAATTTTGGTTCAGGACGTATACTGGTTCCCGGTGGGTGGCTGAGACTTTGGTTAATTCTTCTTCCTGCCTGGAAATTAGAGTGACATGTGTCCGTCCAAATGCCTAACAGCTACTCTCTCATTGGTTCTCCCTCTTCCCTTCCATACTCTGCCAAATTGGCAACCTGTGCGAACCAGTAGGTTAAAGGGGCTGTATCTCAAAGTTGGGAGATTGATAGTAAAGCAGTTGGAAAGTCAAACCGGAGCACCACGAGAGGGACAATTCGTTGAGTTTTAGAAACCTTTTGTATTCACAGTGTGTCCATTCTCTAGGTTTCCCGTACATGTTATAGCTGTAGTAATATTCCCTTCAAAATGGAGAGTTGGAAACCATGGCATGGGGGCCTTGCATTATTGCTTTAAAGGGTATGCATTTGCTCACCAAATCTCACCAATCCTCTCAGTCCCAAGTGTCCAGCCTTATGCCACATCCAGCTGCCATTGTAGATAGGGTCATTCCCGGTTTCATCAGATACCCTGAAGGAATTGTAAAGAATTTCCCTGTTTTTTTGTTTTGTTTTTGAAATTCCTTTTTATAGTGGGTTTGAGCTGATTTACGCTGCCATGTTTATGCCAGTCTAGACACACTTCATTCCTTTATGGAGACATATCAATACATGGGTATTAAGATTCTTACTGGTCAGATATATTCCTCTACAGGAAATATGGGGTTTTGCGTCCCTTTCACTGAGGAAGGTGTAGGTCTTGTCTATTCGATAATTGGTTTTTGGAATGGTTCCTGTGCTTATATCAAACTCTGGTTTTCTGCATCACCCCACCTCTCCTTCCCCCTTAAGCAGGCATAAGAGTGTTTTCTAAATGTGAGACTCTGTTCTATTTCCTAACTCAGTTCATGTGTAGCCATGTTTACAGGATCATCATAAGTGATATCTTATGATAAGTTTCTTTTTCTGTGTGACTTATTTCACTTAGAATCATCGTACCTGAATCCACTCACTTTGCTGCTACTGGTCTTATGACATTGATTTCATGGCTGAGGGATATTCCATCGTACGTAAGAACCACAATTTTTTGAACCATTTTTATATTTCCTGGGATATTTAAGGTGTACCCAAGTTGAGGTTCTTGTAAGCAGTGCAGCCCTAAATTTGGGGGTGGCTCTGTCTTATTGATTTTCAGTTTTCCCAATGTATATTCCCTAGACTGGAAGTGCCCTTGGCTCTGTAGCTCTGTTGTTTACTTGTTTTAGGGAACACAATGCACTCCTCCAGTGAGGCAGTTGGCAATTTACATCCCGCCCATCAGCATAACAAGGCTCCCTGTTCTCCAGGGCCTCTCTGGCCTTTCTGGTTTGTACACATTTTGTGGATGTCCCTTTGGACCGGTGGGAAGTGATACTTCTTTGTAGTGCAGATTTGCATTGCCAGCTTGCTTGCTTGGCCAAAAAGGGCGTATGTGTTTTCTCCTGAATATATTCATGGGAAAAGGCATACACCATTTTTGGCCAAGTGAATCATTGTCGAAGTTGTGCCCCTCTTCCTGTGCTTTACAGGCGATTCCTACGTACCTCTTGAAATCTGTTTCCTGCTATTCTGCCTCGCTTTCAAGTCGGCCTCGTTGCCTTCCCTCAACAGATTTTGGGACGATAGTTGTCCTTTATTACTCTGCCAGTTTGTGAATTGCTGTGCCCCTGAGCTCCATTTTTCAACTCATTATTTGTGAGCTGAACGCAACTCCAAAATTTTGGTTCAGGACCTATACTGGTTCCCGATGGGTGACTACGAATTTGGTTAATTCTTCTTCCTGCCAGGATATTAGAGTGACATGTGCCCGTCCAAATGCCTAACAGCTACTCTCTCATTGGTTCTGTCTCTTCCCTTCCATCCTCTGCCAAATTGGCAACCTGTGCGAATCAGGAGGTTAAAGGGGCTGTATTTCCAAGTTGGGAGATTGATAGTAAAGCAGTAGGAAAGTCAAACTGGAGCACCACGAGAGGGACTATTCGTTGAGTTTAGAAACCTTTTGTATTCACAGTGTGTCCATTCTCTAGGTTTCCCGTACATGTTATAGCTGTAGTAATATTCCCTTCAACTTGGAGTGTTGGGACCCATGGCATAGGGGTCTTGCATTATTGCTTTAAAGGGTCTGCATTTGCTCACCCAATCTCACCAATCCTCTCAGTCCCAAGTGTCCAGCGTTATGCCACATCCAGCTGTCATTGTAGATAGGGTCATTCCAGGTTTCATCAGAGACCCTGAAGGACTTGTAAAGAATTTCCCTGTTTTTTGTTTTGTTTTTGAAATTCATTTTTATAGTGGGTTTTTGCTGATTCTCGCTGCCATGTTTATGCCAGTCTAGACACACTTGATTCCCTTAGGGAGACATATCAATACATAGGTTTTATGATTCTTACTAGTCAGATATATTCCTCTCTGGGAAATATGGCGTTTTGAGTCCCTTTCACTGAGGAAGGTGTAGGTCTTGCCTATTCCATAGTTGGTTTTTGGAACGGTACCTGTGCTTATATCAAACTCTGGTTTTCTGCATCACCCCACCTCTCCTTCCCCATTAAGCAGGCATAAGAGTGTTTTCTAAATGTGAGACTCTGTTCTCTTTCCTAACTCAGTTCATGTGTAGCCATGTTTACAGGATCTTCATAAGTGATATCTTATGATAAGTTTCTTTTTCTGTGTGACTTATTTCACTTAGAATCATCCTACCTGAATCCACTCACTTTGCTGCTACTGGTCTTATGATATTGATTTCATGGCTGAGGGATATTCCATCGTATGTAAGTACCACAATTTTTTGAACCATTTTTATATTTCCTGGGATATTTAAGGTGTACCCAAGTTGAGGTTCTTGTAAGCAGTGTAGCCCTTAATTTGGGGGTGGCTCTCTCTTATTGATTTTCAGTTTTCCCAAGGTATATTCCCTAGACTGGATGTGCCATTGGCTCTGTAGCTCTGTTGTTTACTTGTTTTAGGGAACACAATGCACTCCTCCAGTGAGGCAGTTGGCAATTTACATCCCGCCCATGAGCATAACAAGGCTCCCAGTTCTCCAGGGCCTGTCTTGCCTTTCTGGTTTTTACACATTTTGTGGATGTCCCTTTTGACCGGTGGGAAATGATACTTATTTGTAGTGCAGATTTGCATTGCCCGCTTGCTTGCTTGGCCAAAAAGGGCGTATGCGTTTTCTCCTGAATATATTCAGGAGAAAACGCATACGCCCTTTTTGGCCAAGTGCACCATTTTCGCAGTTGTGCCCCTCTTCCTGTTCTTTACAGGCGATTCCTACGTACCTCTTGAAATCTGTTTCCTGTAATTCTGCCTCGCATTCAAGGTGGCCTCGTTGCCTTCCCTCAACAGATTTTTGGATGATAGTTGTCCTTTATTACTCTGACACTTTGTGAATTGCTGTGCCCCTGAGCTACATTTTTCAACTCGTTTTTTGTGAGCTGAACGCAAGTCCAAATTTCTGGTTCAGGACCTATACTCGTTCCCGACGGGTGTCTGAGACTTTGGTTAATTCTTCTTTCTGCCGGGAAATTAGAGTGACATGTCCCCGTCCAAATGCCTAACAGCTACTCTCTCATTGGTTCTCCCTCTTCCCTTACATCCTCTGCCAAATTGGCAAACTGTGCGAACCAGGATGTTAAAGGGGCTGTCTCTCCAAGTTGGGAGATTGATAGTAAAGCAGTTGGAAAGTCAAAATGGAACAAAAGGAGAGGGACTATTCGTTGAGTTTTAGAAACCTTTCATATTCACAGTGTGCCCATTCTCTAGGTCTCCCGTACATGTTATAGCTGTAGTAATATTCCCTTCAACCTGGAGAGATGGGACCCATGGAATGGGGCCCAAGCATTATTGCTTTAAAGGGTCTGCATTTGCTCACCCAATCTCACCAATCCTCTCAGTCCCAAGTGTCCAGCCTTATGCCACATCCAGCTGTCATTGTAGATAGGGTCATTCCATGTTTCATCAGAGACCCTGAAGGAATTTTAAAGAATTTCCCTGTTTTTTTGTTTTGATTTTGAAATTCCTTTTTATAGTGGGTTTGAGCTGATTCTCGCTGCCATGTTTATGTCAGTCTAGACACCTTGATTCCCTTACGGAGACATATCAATACATAGGTTTTAAGATTCATACTAGTCAGATCTATTCCTCTGCGGGAAATATGGGGTTTTGAGTCCCTTTCACTGAGGAAGGTGTGGGTCTTGTCTATTCCATAGTTGGTTTTTGGAACGGTACCTGTGCTTATATCAAACTCTGATTTTATGCATCACCCCACCTCTCCTTCCCCCTTAAGCAGGCATAAGAGTGTTTTCTAAATGTGAGACTCTGTTCTCTTTCCAAACTCAGTTCATGTATAGCCATGTTTACAGGATCTTCATAAGTGATATCTTATGCTAAGTTTCTTTTTCTGTGTGACTTATTTCACTTAGAATCATCGTACCTGAACCACTCACTTTGCTGCTACTGGTCTTATGACATTGATTTGATGGCTGAGCGATATTCCATCGTATGTAAGTACTAAAATTTTTTAAACCATTTTTATATTTCCTGGGATATTTAAGGTGTACCCAAGTTGAGGTTCTTGTAAGCAGTGCAGCCCTAAATTTGGGGGTGGCTCTATCTTATTGATTTTCAGTTTACCCAAGGAATATTCCCTAGACTGGAAGTGCCCTTGGCTCTGTAGCTCTGTTGTTTACTTGTTTTAGGGAACACAATGCACTCCTCCAGTGAGGCAGTTGGCAATTTACATCCCGCCCATCAGCATAACAAGGCTCCCTGTTCTCCAGGGCCTCTCTGACCTTTCTTGTTTTTACACATTTTGTGGTTGTTTCTTTTGACCGGTGGGAAGTGATACTTCTTTGTAGTGCAGATTTGCATTGCCCGCTTGCTTGCTTGGCCAAAAAGGGCGTATGTGTTTTCCCCTGAATATATTCAGTAGAAAACACATACGCCCATTTCAGCTAAGTGAATCATTGTCGAAGTTGTGCCCCTCTTCCTGTGCTTTACAGGCGATTCCTACGTACCTCTTGAAATCTGTTTCCTGCTTTCTGCCTCACTTTCAAGTAGGCCTCGTTGCCTTCCCTCAACAGATTTTTGGACGATAGTTGTCCTTTATTAATCTGCCTGTTTGTGAATTACTGTGGCCCTGAGCTCCATTTTTCAACTCATTTTTTGTGACCTGAATGCAAGTCCAAAATTTTGGTTTTTGGACCTATACTGGTGCCCGATGGGTGGCTGAGTCTTTGGTTAATTCTTCTTCCTGCCAGGAAATTAGAGTGACAGGTGCCCGTCCAAATGCCTAACAGCTACTCTCTAATTGGTTCTCCCTCTTCCCTTCCATCCTCTGCCAAATTCGCAACCTGTGCGAACCAGGAGGTTAAAGGGGCTGTCTCTCCAAGTTGGGAGATTGATAGGAAAGCTGATGTAAAGTCAAAACGGAGCACCACGAGAGGGACTATTCGTTGAGTTTTAGAAACCTTTCATATTCACAGCGTATCCATTCTGTAGGTTTCCCGTACATGTTATAGCTGTAGTAATATTCCCTTCAACCTGGAGCATTGTGACCCATGGAATGGGTGCCATGAATTATTGCTTTAAAGGGTCTGCATTTGCTCACCCAATCTCACGTATCTTCTCAGTCCCAAGTGTCCAGCCTTATACCACATCCAGCTGTCATTGCAGATAGGGTCATTCCAGGTTTCAACAGACACCCTGAAGGAATTGTAAAGAATTTCCCTGTTTTTTTGTTTTGTTTTTGAAATTCCTTTTTATGGTGGGTTTGAGCTGATTCTTGCTGCCATGTTTATGCCAGTCTAGACACACTTGATTCCCTTATGGAGACATATCAATACATAGGTTTTAAGATTCTTACTAGTCAGATCTATTCCTCTCAGGGAAATATGTGTTTTTGAGTCCCTTTCACTGAGGAAGGTGTAGGTCTTGTCTATTCCATATTTGGTTTTTGGAACGGTACCTGTGCTTATATCAAACTCTGGTTTTATGTATCACACCATCTCTCCTTCCCCCTTCAGCAGGCATAAGAGTGTTTTCTAAATGTAAGACTCTGTTCTCTTTCCTAACTCAGTTCATGTGTAGCCATGTTTACAGGATCTTCATAAGTGATATCTTATGATAAGTTTCTTTTTCTGTGTGACTTATTTCACTTAGAATCATCGTACCTGAATCCACTCAATTTGCTGCTACTGGTCGTATGACATTGATTTCATGGCTGAGGGATATTCCATCTTACGTAAGTACCACAATGTTTTGAACCATTTTTATATTTCCTGGGATATTTAAGGTGTACCCAAGTTGAGGTTCTTGTAAGCAGTGTAGCCCTAAATTTGGGGGTGGCTCTGTCTTATTGATTTTCAGTTTTCCCAAGGTATATTCCCTTGACTGGAAGTGCCCTTGGCCCTGTAGCTCTGTTGTTTACTTGTTTTAGGGAACACAATGCATTCCTCCAGTGAGGCAGTTGGCAATTTACATCCCGCCAATCATCATAACAAGGCTACCTGTTCTCCAGGGCCTGTCTTGCCTTTCTGGTTTTTACACATTTTGTGGATGTCCCTTTGGACTGGTGGGAAGTGATACTTCATTGTAGTGCATATCTGCATTGCCTGCTTGCTTGCTTGGCCAAAAAGGGCGTATGCGTTTTCTCCTGAATATATTCAGTAGAAAAAGCATACGCCCTTTTTGGCCAAGTGCATCATTGTCGAAGTTGTGCCCCTCTTCCTGTGCTTTACAGGTGATTCCTTGTTACCTCTTGAAATCTGTTTCCTGCTATTCTGCCTAGCTTTCAATTCGGCCTCGTTGCCTTCCCTCAACAGATTTTAGGACGATAGTTGTCCTTTATTAATCTGCCAGTTTGTGAATTGCTGTGCCCCTGAGCTCCATTTTTCAACTCGTTTTTTGTGAGCTGAACGCAAGTCCAAAATTTTGGTTCAGGACGTATACTGGTTCGCTGTGGGTGGCTGAGACTTTGGTTAATTCTTCTTCTTGCCGGGAAATTAGAGTGACACGTGCCCGTCCAAATGCCTAACAGCTACTCTCTCATTGGTTCTCCCTCTTCCCTTCCATCCTCTGCCAAGAGGCAACCTGTGTGAACCAGGAGGTTAAAAGGGCTGTCTCTCCAAGTTAGGAGATTGATCGTAAAGCAGTTGGAATGTCAAACCGGAGCACCAGTAGAGGGACTATTCATTGAGTATTTAAAAACTTTCATATTCACAGTGTGTCCATTCTCTAGGTTTCCCGTACATGTTATAGTTGTAGTAATATTCCCTTTAACCTGGAGAGTTGAGAAACATGGAATGGGGGCCATGCATTATGGCTTTATACTGTCTGCAATTTCTCACCCAATCTCACCAGTCCTCTCAGTCCCAAGTGTCAAGCCTTATGCCACACCCAGCTGTCATTGTAGATTGGGTCACTCCAGGTTTCATCAGAGACCCTGAAAGATTTGTAAAGAATTATCCAGTTTTTATGTTTTGTTTTTGAAATTCCTTTTTATAGTGGGTTTGAGCTGATTCTCGCTCCCATGTTTATGCCAGTCTAGACACACTTGATTCCCTTACGGAGACATATCAATACATAGGTTTTAAGATTCTTACTAGTCAGATCTATTCCTCTGTGGGAAATATGGGGTTTTGAGTCCCTTTCACTGAGGAAGGTGTAGTTCTTGTCTATTTCATAGTTGGTTTTTGGAAAGGTACCTGTGCTTATATCAAACGCTGGTTTTATGCATCACCCCACCTCTCTTTCGCCCTTAAGCAGGCATAAGAGTGTTTTCTAAATGTGAGACTCTCTTCTCTTTCCTAACTCAGTTCATGTGTAGCCATGTTTACAGGAACTTCATAAGTGATATCTTATGATAAGTTTATTTTTATGTGTGACTTATTTCACTTAGAATCATCGTACCTGAACCACTCACTTTGCTGCTACTGGTCTTATGACATTGATTTCATGGCTGAGGGATATTGCATTGTACATAAGTACCACAATTTTTTGAACCATTTTTATATTTCTTGGGATATTTAAGGTGTACACAAGTTGAGGTTCTTGTAAGCAGTCCAGCCCTAAATTTGGGGCTGGCTCTGTCTCATTGATTTTCAGTTTTCCCAAGGTATATTCCCTAGAGTGGAAGTGCCCTTGGCTCTGTAGCTCTGTTGTTTACTTGTTTTAGGGCACACAATGCACTCCTCCAGTGAGGCAGTTGGCAATTTACATCCCGCCCATCAGCATAACAAGACTCCCTGTTCTCCATGGCCTGTCTTGCCTTTCTGGATTTTACACATTTTGCAGATATCCCTTTTGACCGGTGGGAAGTGATACTACTTTGTAGTGCAGATTTGCATTGCCCACTTGCTTTGTTGTCAAAAAGGGCGTATGCGTTTTCTCCTGAATATATTCAGGAGAAAACGCATATGCCCTTTTTGGCCATGTGCATCATTGTCGAAGTTTTGCCCCTCTTCCTGTGCTTTATAGGTGATTCCTACGTAACTCTTGAAATCTGTTTCCTGCTATTCGGCCTTGCATTCAAGTCCGCCTCGGTGCCTTCCCTCAACAGATTTGTGGACGATAGTTGTCCTTTATACTCTGCCAGTTTGTGAATTGCTGTGCCCCTGTGGTCCAGTTTTCAACTCGTTTTTTGTGAGCTGAACGCAAGTCCAAAATATTGCTTCACGACCTATGCTGGTACATAGTGCGTGGCTGAGACTTTGGTTAATTCTGCTTCCGGCCGGGAAATTAGAGTGACATGTGCCCGTCCAAATGCCTAACAGCTACTCTCTCATTGGTTCTCCCTCTTCCCTTTCATCCTCTGCCAATTTGGCAACCTGTGAGAAGCAGGAGGTTAAAGGGGCAGTCTCTCTAAGTTGGGAGATTGATAGTAATGCAGTTGGAAATTCAAACCCGAGCACTAGGAGAGGGACTATTCGTTGAGTTTTAGAAACCTTTCGTATTCACAGTGTGTCCATTCCCTAGGTTTCCCGTACATGTTATACCTGTAGTAATATTCCCTTCAACCAGCAGAGTTGGGACAAATGGAATGGGTGCCACTCATTATTGATTTAAAGGGTCTGCATTTGCTCACCCAATCTCACCAATCCTCTCAGTCCCAAGTGTCCAGCCTTATGCCACATCCAGCTGTCATTGTAGATAGGGTCATTCCCAGTTTCATCAGATACCCTGAAGGAATTGTAAGAAATTTCCCTGTTTTTTTGTTTTGTTTTTGAAATTGCTTTATATAGTGGGTTTGAGCTGATTCTCACTGCCATGTTTATGCCAGTCTAGACACACTTGTTTCCCTTATGGAGACATATCAATACATAGGTATTAAGATTCTTACTAGTAAGATATATTACTCTGCGGTGAATATGAGGTGTTGAGTCCCTTTCACTGAGGAAGGAGTAGGTCTTGTCTATTCCATATTTGGTTTTTGGAACGGTACCTGTACTAATATCAAACTCTGGTTTTATGCATCACCCCACCTCTCCTTCCCCCTTAAGAAGGCAAAAGGGTGTTTTCTAAATGTGAGACTCTCTTTTCTTTCCTAACTCAGTTCATGTGTAGCCATGTTTACAGGATCTTCATAAGTGATATTTTATGATAAGTTTCTTTTTCTGTGTGACTTATTTCACTTAGAATCATCGTACCTGAATCCACTCATTTTGCTGCTACTGGCCTTATGACATTGATTTTATGGCTCAGGGATATTCCATCATACGTAAGTACCACAATTTCCTGAACCATTTTTGTCTTTCCTGGGATATTTAAGGTGTACCCAAGTTGAGGTTTTTGTAAGCAGTGCAGCCCTGAATTTTTGTGTGGATCTGTCTTATTGATTTCAGTTTTCCCAAGGTATATTCCCTAGATTGGAAGTGCTCTTGGCTCCATAGCTTTGTTGTTTACTTGTTTTAGGGAACACAATGCACTCCTCCAGAGAGGCAGTTGGCAATTTACATCCCGCCCATCAGCCTAACAGGGCACCCTGTTCTCCAGGGCCTGTCTTGCCTTTCTGGTTTTTACACATTTTGTGGATGTCCTGTTTGACCGGTGGGAAGTGATACTTCATTGTAGTGCAGATTTGCATTGCCCGCTTGCTTGCTTGTCTGAAAAGGTCATAAGCGTTTTCTCCTGAATATATTCACGTGAAATCCCATATGCCCTTTTTGGCCATTTCCATAATTTTCGAAGTTGTGATGCTTTTCCTGTGTTTAAAGGCGATTCCAATGTACCTCTTGAAATCTGTTACATGCCATTCTGCCTCATTTTCGCTTCCGCCTCGTGGCTTTCCGTCAACTGATTTTTGGAAGAGAGTACTCCTTTATAACTCTGCAGGTTAGTGAATTGCTGTGGCCCTGAGCTCCATTTTTCAACTTGCGTTTTTGTTAGCTGACCACAGATCCACAGTTTTGCTTCTGGAACTATCCTGGTTCTGGGGGGGAAGGCTGAGACTTTGGTTAATTCCTCTTCGTGACGGGAAATTAGAGTGACATGTGGCCATCCAAATGCCTACAGCTACTCTCTCTTTGGTTCTCTCTCATCCCTTATATCCTCTGCATAATTTGCCAACTGTGTGAACCATGAGGTTATAGGGGCTGACTCTCCAAGTTGTGAGAGTGATAGTAAAGCAGTTGGAATGTCAAACTGGAGCACAAGGAGAGAAAAAAAGTAGTAGAGTTTTAAAAACCTTTCACCATAAGTCGGTTTCCATTCTCTAGGTTCCCATACATGTTATAACTGTAGTGATATTCCCTTCTACCTGGAGAGATGGGAACCATGGAATGGGTGGCAGGCATTATTGCTTTAAAGGGTCGGCATTTTTTCACCCAATCTCACCAATCCTCTCAGTCCCAAGTGACCAGCCTTATGCCACATCCAGCTGTCATTGTAGATAGGGTCATTCCAGGTTTCATCAGAACCCCTGAAGGTATTGTGTAAGAATTTTACTGTTTTTATCTTTTGTTTTGAAATTCATTTTTATAGTGGGTTTGAGTTGATTTTCACTGCCATGTTTATGTCGTTCTAGACACACTTCGTTCCCTTATGGAGACATATCAATACATAGGTGTTAAAATTCTTACTAGTCAGATATATTTCTCTGCGGGGAATAGGGATGTTGAGTTCCATTCACTGAGGAAGGAGTAGGGCTTGTCTCTTCTGTTTTTGGATTATGGAACATTACCTGAGCTAATATCAAACTTCTGTTTTGTGCATCTCCCCACCTCTCTTTCCCCTTAAGCAAGCGTTAGAGTGTTTTCTAAATCTGAGACTCTGTTCTCTTCCCTAATTCATTTCATATTTAGCCATGTTTACATTCCCTTCATAAGTGATATCTTATGTCAGAATGCACTATGGCTCTTGTCATAATAATGCTCCATGACCCCTGTCATCACAATGCTCCACGCTCTGGTTATCACAATGCTCCATGTCCCTTGTCATCACAATTCTCCACGTCCTTGACATCACAATGCTACATGACACTTCTCATCACAACGTTTCATGCTCTTGTCATCACAATTCTCCATGCACTTGACATTTCAATGCTCCATGCACTTGTCATCACAATGCTCCATGCACTTGTCATCACAATGCTCCATGAACCCTGTGATCACAATGCTCCGTGAAACCTGTCATCACAATGCTTCATGCCCCTTGTCATTACAGTGCTCCATGATGCTCGACATCACAATTACCCAAGGTCTTCTCATCACAATGCTCCAAGGTTTTGTCATCACCATGCTCCATGCCTTGTCATCTCAAAGCTCAATGTCCCTTGTCCTCAAAATTCTCCATGTCCTTGTCATTACAATGCTCCACGGCACTTCACATAACAATGTTATATGCTCTTGTCATCACAATACTCCATGCACTTGTCACAGCATTGCTCCATGACCCCTGTCATAGGAAGCTCCAAGCGATTGTCATCACAATGTTTCATGACCTGGACATTAAAATTATCAATGGCCCTTGATATCACAATTCTCCATGCCCTTGATATCACAATGCTCCTTTACTTTCTCACAACAATCCTCCATGACACTTGGCATCACAGTGCTCCATGATATTGTCATCAAACTGGAACATGACATATTTCATCACAATGCTCCCTGACAACTTTCTTCACCATAATCTACGACCTTGTTATCACAGTGCACCATGCCCTTGTCATCACAATGTGCCATGTCCACTCTTATCACAATAATCCATGAAACTTGTCAGACTAATGCTCCATGCCACTTTTCATCTCAATGCTCCATGAACGCTGTCATCACAATGCACCATGCCCATCATCATAATGCTTCATGCTATTGTCATCACAATTAAATCAAAATGCTCCATGACCTCTGTCAACACAATGCTCCAAACCCTTGTGATCAGAATGTTCCATAACACTTGTCATCACAATGCCCCATGACGCTGGTCAGCACAATTATCCATGGTCTTCTCATCACAATGCACCATGACTTTTGTCATCACAATGCTCAATACACTTGTCATCACAATGCTCTCTGACTATTGCCGTCAGTATGCACATTGAAATCTTTCATGACAAGGCTCCATGCCTTTTTCATCACAATGCTCCAAGACCGCTCTGATCACAATGTTCCTTGTACTTGTCATCACAAATCTCCATGACGCATGTCATCAGAATGCTCCATGACATTCTCATCATAATGTTCCATGCCCTTATCATCACAATGCTCCAAGACCCCTGTAATCACAATGATCCCTGCGTCTTTTCATCAGAATGCTCCATGACACATGTCATCACAAAGTACCATGGTCTTCACATCACAGTGCTCCAGGACCTTTTCATCACAGTGCTCCATTCCCTTCTCATCACAATGCTCCATGACCCCAGTCATCACAATACTCCATGAACATTTTCAGCCAAATGTGCCATGACACTTCTCATCACAATGATGCATGCCCTTTTCATCCCAATGCTCCATGACCCCTGTATTCACTATGCTCCGTGACGCTTGTCATCACAGTGCTCCATGACACATGTCATCACAATGCTCCATGCCTTTGTCAGCAAAATGCTACATGACCTTGTCATTACAATGCTCTATGCGCTTGTCATCACAATACTCCATTTCCATTGTCATCACAATCCTCCATGAATATTGCGATCACATTGCTTCATGCCCTTGTCATCACAATGTTCCATGCTCCTTGAAATCAAAATGATCCATGACCTCTGTCATCACAATGCTCCAAACCCTTGTGATCACAATGTTCCATAACACTGGTCATCACAACGCTCCATGATGCCTGTCATCACAATACACCATACCCTTTTCATCATAATGGTCCATTACCTTTGTGATCACAATTCTCAATACACTTGTCATCACAATGCTCCCTGACACTTGTCATCAGAATGCTCCTTGAACCCTGTCACGAAAAGGCTCCATGCCTTTTACATCACAATGCCCCATGCCGTTTTCATCACAATGCTGCATGCCATTGTCATCAAAATACTCCACAAGCTTGTCATCAGAATGCTCCATGACCCTTGTCATCACAATTCTCCATGCACTTGTCAGCACAATGCTCCCTGAACCTTGTCAAAACAATGCTCCAAGCCATTGTCATCACAATGCTCCATTACCTTTGTCATCAGTATCCTCCATGACACTTGGCCTCACAATGCTCCATGCCATCCTCATCACAATGGGCCATTACAAATGTCATCACAATGCTCCCTGACACCTCTCTTAACAATACGGCATGACCTGGTCATCACAATGATCCATGCCCCCTGACATTACAATGTTTCATAACACCTGTCATCAAAATTTTCCATAAAACTTTTCATTAAATTGCTCCATGACCCTGTCCTCAGGATGCTCCCTGCCCTTCTCATCACAATGCACAACGCCCTTGCCATCAAAATGCTCCTGGCCTTTGTCATCACAAAGATCAATGACACTTGGCATCACACTGCTCCAAGTCATTGTCATCACAGTGCTCCAAGAATGCTCTCATCACATTGATCCATGCCTATGTGTTCACAAAGCTCCATGACACATGTCATCAGAATGCTCCATGGCCTTCTCATCACAATGCTCCAAGTCCTTGCCATCACAATGCTCCATTACAACAGTAATAACAATGCTCCATGACCCCTGCCATCACAATGTTCCATGGCCTTGTCATCACAAAGCTCCATGACCCTTCTCATCACAATGCTCCAAGAACCCTGTAATCACAATGCTCTATGCCGCTTTTCATCTCAATGATCCATGAAGCCTGTCATCACAATTCACCATGCCCATCATCATAATGCTTCATGCTATTGTCATCACAACAAAATTAAAATGCTCCATGACCTCTGTCATCACAATGCTCCAAGACCCCTGTAATCACAATACTCCATGCCCCTTTTAATCAGAATGCTCCATGAGACTTGTCTTCACAAGTCTCCATGGTCTTCTCATCACAATGCTCTAGGACCTTGTCATCACCATGCTCCATTCCCTTGTCATCACAATTCTCCATGACCCCTGTCATCACAATAATCCATGAACATTTTTAGCCCAATGATCCACGACCTTCTCATCACAATGCTCCATGGCGAATATCATCACAATGCTCCATGACCACTGTCATCACAACACTCCATGACACCTGACAACACAATGATCCGGGACTCTTCTCATCACAATGCTCCATTCCCTAGTCATCACAATGCTCCATGACCCCTGTCATCACAACACTCCATGAACATTTTCACCCCAGTGCTCCATGACCCTTGTCATCACAATGATCCATGCCCTTGTCATCCCAATGCTCCATGACCCCTGTATTCACAATAATCCGTGAAGCTTGTCCTCACAGTTCTCCATGACACATGTCATCACAGTGCTCCATGCCTTTGTCAGGAAAGTGCTACAAGACCTTTTCATTACAGTCCTCTATGCGCTTGTCATCACAATACTCCATTTCCATTGTCATCACAATCCTCCATGAACCTTGGGATCACATTGCTTCATGCCCTTGTCATCACAATGCTCCATGCTCCTTGAAGTCAAAATGATCCAAACCTCTGTCATCACAATGCTCCAAACACTTGTGATCACAATGTTCCATAACACTTGTCATCACAACGCTCCATGATGCCTGTCATCACAATACTCCATGCCCTTTTCATTACAAAGCTCCATGACCTTTGTCATCACAATTCTCAATACACTTGTCATCACAATGCTCTATGCCTTTCTCAGCACAATGCTCCATGACCCTTGTCATCACAATGCTCCATGCGCTTTTCAGCACAATGCTCCTTGACACATGTCATCACAATGCACCATGCGCTTGTCATCACAATGCTCCACAATCTTGTCATCACAATTCCCCATAAAATTTGTCATCACAATGCTCCATGCACTTCTCATCAAAATGCTCTCTCACCACTGATATCACAATGCTACATCAGTTTTGTCACAATACTCCATCACCCCTGTCATCACAATGTTCCATGACTCCTGTCATCACAATGCTACATGCACTTATCATCAAAATGTTCGATGACCCATGACATCACAATGTTCCATAACACCTGTCATTAAAATGTTCCATGACACTTTTCATCAACTTGCTCCATGACCCTGTCATCACAATGCTCCATGCCCTTCTCATCACAATGAACAACGCCCTTGCGATCAAAATGCTCCATGACATTTGTCGTCACAAATATCCATGACGCTTGGCATCACAGTTCTCCATGTCATTGTCATCACAATGCACCATGCCCACTCTCAGCACAATAATCTATGAAACTTGTCAGACCAATGCTCAATGCCCCTGTCATCACAATGCACCATGACCTTGTCATCACAGTGCTCCATGACCCGTGTCATCACAATGCTCCTTGACTCCAGTCATCACAATTCTTCATAACGTTTTTCATCACAATGGTCCATGCCTGCATCATCACAAGGCTCTGTGACCTTTGTAACCAAAATGCTCCATGAACTTTTCATCACAATTCTCAGTGACCCTTGTCATCACAATGCTCCATGTCTTTGTCAGAATAATGCTCCATGACCATTGTCATCACAATGTGCCATGCGCATTTCATCACAAGTGTCCACAACCTTGTAATTGCAATGCTCCATAAACCTTGTAATCACAATGGTCCATGCACTTCTCATCAAAATGCTCTCTCACCAGAGATATCACAGTGTTCCATCACTAGTCATCACAATACTCCCTCACCCCTGGAATCACAATGATCCATGACCCTGTCATCACAATGTTACATCCACTTATCATCACAATGTTCCATGACCCCTGCCATCACAATGTTCCATAAGCCCTGTCATCAAAATGCTCCATGACCCTTTCAATCCCAATGCTTCAAGACCCCTGACATCAGAATGTTCTATAACCCCTGTCATCTAAATGTTCCATTACAATTTTTATCAAATTGCTGCATGAACCGGTCATCAAAATGCTCCCTGCCCTTCTCATCACAATGCACCATGCCCTTTTCATCAAAATGCTCCATGACTTGTCATCACAAAGCTCCATGACTCTTGGCATCACAATGCTCCATGTCATTGGCATCACGATGCTCCATGTACCCTCTCATAACATTGCTCCATGCCCTTGTCATCACAAAGCTCCATGACACTTGTGATCACAATGCTCCATGAACTTCTAATCACAATGTTCCATGCCCTTGTCATTACAATCCTGCATGACCCATGTGTCACAGTGTTCTGTGCCCTTGTCATCACAATGCTCCATACCCACTCTCATCAAAATAATCCATGAAACATTTCAGACCAAAGTTCCATACCCTTCTCATCACAATTCTCGATTACCCCGGTCATAACAATGCACCATGACCCCTGCCATCACAATATTCCACGGCCTAGTCATCACCAGGTTCCATGACACTTCTCATCACAATGCTCAAGACCCCTGAAATCACAATGCTACATTCCCTTGTCATCACAAAGCTCCATGACGCATGTCATCAGAATGTTCCATGGCCTTCTCATCACAATGCTCCATACCGTTGTCATCACAATGCTCCAAGACCCCTGTAATCACAATGCTCCATGCCCCTTTTCATCTCAATGCTTCATGAAACCTGTCATCACAATGAAGCATGCCCATCATCATAATGCTTCAGGCTATTGACATCACAATTAAATCAATATTCTCCATGACCTCTGTGATCATAATGCTACAAACCCTTGTGATCACAATGTTGCATAACACTTATCATCACAAAGCTCCATGACACTTGTCATCACAATGCTCGATGCCCTTCTAATCACAATGCTCCATGCCCTTGTCATTACAGTCCTGCATGACCTATGTATCACAGTGTTCCGAGCCCTTGTCATCACAATGCTCCATGCCCACTCTCATCACAATAATCCAAGAAACATTTCAGACCAAAGTTCCTACCCTTCTCAGCCCAATGTTCCATTACCCCTGTCATAACAATGCACCATGACCCCTGCCATCACAATGTTCCACGGCCTAGTCATCACAAGGTTCCATGACACTTCTCATCACAATGCTCAAGACCCCTGAAATCACAATGCTACATTCCCTTGTCATCACAAAGCTCCATGACGCATGTCATCAGAATGTTCCATGGCCTTCTCATCACAATGCTCCATGCCCTTGTCATCACAATGCTCCAAGACCCCTGTAATCACAATGCTCCATGCCCCTTTTCATCTCAATGCTTCATGAACCTAGTCATCACAATGAACCATGCCCATCATCATAAAGCTTCAGTCTATTGTCACAACAATTAAATCAATATTCTCCATGACCTCTGTGATCATAATGCTCCAAATCCTTGTGATCACAATGTTGCATAACACTTATCATCACAACACCCCATGACGCTCATCATCTCAATTATCCATGGTCTTCTCATCACAATGCTCCATGAACTTTGTCATCACAATGCTCAATACACTTGTCATCACAATGCTCCCTGACCCTTGTCATCAGTATGCTCCTTGAACCCTGTCATGACAAGGCTCCATGCCTTTTTCATCACAATGATCCATGACCTTTTCATCGCAATCCTCCAAGATCCCTGTAATCACAATGCTCCATGCCCTTGTCATCACAAAACTCCATGACGCATGTCATCAGAATGCTCCATGGCATTCTCATCACAATGCCCCATGCCCTTGTCATCACAATGTTCCAAGACCCCTGTAATCACAATGCTCTATGCCCCTTTTCTTCAGAATGCTCCATGAGACTTGTCATGACAAGTCTCCATGGTCATCTCATCACAATGCTCCAGGACCTTGTCATCACCATGCTCCATTCCCTTGTCATCACAATGCTCCATGACCCCTGTCATCACAATAATCCATGATCATTTTCAGCCCAATGCTCCACGACGTTCTCATCACAATGCCCCATGGCCAATATCATCAAAATGCTCCATGACCACTGTCATCACAACACTCCATGACACCTGACAACACAATGATCCGGGAGTCTTCTCATCACAATGCTCCATTCCCTATTCATCACAATGCTCCATGACCCCTGTCATCACAACACTCCATGAACATTTTCAGCCCAGTGCTCCATGACCCTTGTCATCAAAATGATCCATGCCCTTGTCATCCCAATGCTCCATGACCCTTGTATTTACAATGCTCCGTGAAGCTTGTCATCACAGTGCTCCATGACACATGTCATCACAATGCTCCATGCATTTGTCAGCAAAATGCTACAAGACCTTGTCATTACAGTCCTCTATGCGCTTGTCATCACAATACTCCATTTCCATTGTCATCACAATATTCCATGATCCTTGGGATCACATTGCTTCATGCCCTTGTCATCACAATGCTCCATGCTCCTTGAAGTCAAAATGATCCAAACCTCTGTCATCACAATGCTCCAAACACTTGTGATCACAATGTTCCATAACACTTGTCATCACAACGCTACATTATGCCTGTCATCACAATCCTCCATGCCCTTTTCATTACAAAGCTCCATGAACTTTGTCATCACAATTCTCAATACAATTGTCATCACAATGCTCCCTGACAATTGTCATCAGAATGCTCCTTGAACCCTGTCACAAAAAGGCTTCATGCCTTTTTCATCACAATGCCCATTCCATTTTCATCACAATACTCCATGCCATTGTCATCAAAATACTCCACAAGCTTGTCATCAGAATGCTCCATGACCCTTGTCATCACAATTCTCCATGCACTTGTGAGCACAATTCTCCCTGAAACTTGTCACCACAATGCTCCAAGCCATTGTCATTACAATGCTCCATTACCTTTGTCATAAGAATCCTCCATGACAATTGGCATCACAATGCTCCATGCCGTCGTCATCACAATGGGCCATTACATATGTCATCACAATGATCCGTTACACCTGACTTCACAATACTGCATGACCTGGTCATCAGAATGCTCCATGCCCTTGTCATCACAATGCGACATTACAACTGTCATCGCAATAATCCATGAAAATTATTAGACCAATGTTCCATGCCCTTGTCATCACAATGCTCCATGCCCTTGTTATCACAATGCTCCATGACCCCTGTCATCACAATGCTCCGTGACTCCAGTCATCACAGTGCTTCATGACCTTTGTCATCACAATGGTCCATGCCCTCGTCATCAACAGTCTCTGTGACCTTTTTTACCACAATGCTCCATGAACTTTTCATCACAATGCTCTTTGACCCTTTTCATCACAATGCTCTATGCCTTTCTCAGCACAATGCTCCATGACCCTTGTCATCACAATGCTCCATGCGCTTGTCAGCACAATGATCCTTGACACATGTCATTACAGTGCACCATGCGCTTGTCATCACAGTGCTCCACAATCTTGTCATCACAATTCCCCATAAAATTTATAATCACAATGCTCCGTGACTCCAGTCATCACAATGCTTCATAACGTTTGCCATCACAATGGTCCATGCCCGCGTCATCACAAGGCTCTGTGACCTTTGTAACAACAATGCTCCATGAACATTTCATCACAATTCTCTGTGACCCTTGTCATCACAATGCTCCATGCCTTTGTCAGAACAATGCTCCATGACCATTGTCATCACAATGTGCCACGTGTATTTCATCACAACTGTCCACAACCATTTAATTGCTATGCTCCATAAACCTTGTAATCACTATGGTACATGCACTTCTCATCAAAATGCTCTCTCACCAGAGATAGCACAATGTTCCATCACTAGTCATCACAATACTCCCTCACCCCTGGAATCACAATGTTCCATGACCCTCTCATCACACTGCTACATCCCCTTATCATCAGAATATTCCATGACCCCTGCCATCACAGTGTTCCATAACCCGTGTCATCAAAATGCTCCATGACCCTTTCCATCCCAAAGCTCCAAGACCCCTGACATCACAATGTTCTATAACCACTGCCATCAAAATATTCCTTTACACTTTTTATCAAATTGCTGCATCACCACGTCATCAAAATTCTCCCTGCCCTTCTCTACACAATGCACCATGCCCTTGTCATCAAAATGCTACATGACTTGTCATCACAAAGCTCCATGACCCTTGGAATCACAATGCTCAATGTCATTGTAATCACAATGCTCCATGAACCATCTCATAACATTGCTCAATACCCTTGTCATCACAAAGCTCCATGACACCTGTCATCACAATGCTCGATGCCCTTCTCATCACAATGCTCCATGCCCTTGTCATTACAGTCCTGCATGACACATGTTTCACAGTGTTCCGTGCCCTTGTCATCACAATGCTCCATGCCCACTCTCATCACAATAATCCATGAAACATTTCAGACCAAAGTTCCATACCCTTCTCATCACAATGCTCCATTACCCCTGTCATAACAATGCACCATGACACCTGCCATCACAATATTCCACGGCCTAGTCATCACAAGGTTCCATGATACTTCTCATCACAATACTCAAGACCCCTGATATCACAATGCTCAATGCCCTTGTCATCACAATGCTTCATGACTTGTCATCACAAAGATACATGACCCTTGGCATCACAATGCTCCATGTCATTGTCATCACAATGCTCTATGAACCCTCTCATCACATTGCTCCATGCCCTTGTCTTCACATAGCTCCATGACACATGTCATCAGAATGCTCCATGGTCTTCTCATCACAATGCTCCATGCCCTTGCCATCACAATGCTCCATTACACCTGTCATAACAATGCTCCATGACCCCTGCCATCACGATGTTCCATGGCCTTGTCATCACAAGGATCCATGACCATGCTCATCACAATGCTCCAAGAACACTGTAATCATAATGCTCTATGCCCCTTTTCATCTCAATGAACCATGAACCCTGTCATCACAATGCACCATGCCCATCATCATAATGCTTCATGCTATTGTCATAACAATGAAATCAAAATGTTCCATGACGTCTGTCATAACAATGCTCCAAACCCTTGTGATCACAATATTCCATAACACTTGTCATCAAAATGCCCCATGACGCTCGTCATCACAATTATCCATGGCCTTCTCATCACAATGCTCCATGACCTTCGTCATCACAATGCTCAATACACTTGTCATCAATCTGCTCCCTGACACTTGATGTCTGTATGCTCCTTGAACCCTGTCATGACAAGGCTCCATGCCATTTTCATCACAATGCTCCATACCCTTTTCATCACAATGCCCCAAGACCCCTGTAATCACAATGCTCCATGCCCTTGTCATCACAAAGCTCAATGACGCATGACATCAGAGTGCTCCTTGGTCTTCTCCTCACAATGCTCCATGCCCTTGTCATCAAAATGTTCCAAGACCCCAGTAATCACAATGCTCCATGTCCCTGTTCATCAGTATGCTCCATGAGACTTGTCATCACAAGGCTCCATTGTTTTGTCATCACAATGCTCCAGGACATTGTCATCACAATGCTTCCCTACCTTTTCCTGAAAATTTTCAATGGCCCTTGTCATCATAATGCTCCAAGCCCTAATCATCACAATGCTCCATTATATTTGTTATCACAATCCTCCATTACATTTGGTATCACAATGCTCCATGCCATTGTCTTCGCAATGGACCATGGCATATTTCATCACAATGCTCCCTGACAACTGTCTTCACAATACTCCATGACCTTATTATCAAAATGCTCCATGCCCTTGTCATTACAATGCACCATTCCCACTCTCATCACAATAATCTATGAAAATTGTCAGACCAATGCTCCATGCCACTGTCATCCCAATGTTCCATGCCCTTGTCATCACAATGCTCCATGACCCATGTCATCACAATGCTCCATGAATCCACTCATCACAATGCTTCATAACGTTTGTCATCACAATGGTCCATGCCCACGTCATCACAAGGCTCTGTGACGTTTGTAACCACAATGCTCCATGAACTTTTCATCACAATTCTCTGTGAAACTTGTCATCACAATGCGCCATTCCAAATGTCATTGCAATAATCCATGAAACTTATTAGACAAATGATCCATGCCCTTGTCATCACAATGCTCCATGCCCTTGTTATCACAATGCTCCATGACCCCTGTCATCACAGTGCTCCGTGACTCCAGTCATCACAATGCTTCATGACCTTTGTCATCACAATGGTCCATGCCCTTGTCATCAACAGTCTCTGTGACCTTTTTAACCACAATTCTCCATGAACTTTTTATCACAATGCTCTTTGACCCTTGTCATCACAATGCTCTATGCCTTTCTCAGCACAATGCTCCATGACCCTTGTCATCACAATGCTCCATGCGCTTGTCAGCCCAATGCTCCATGACACATGTCATCACAATGCACCATGCGCTTGTCAACACAGTGCTCCACAACATTCTCATCACAATGCTCCATAAAATTTGTCATCACAATGCTCCATGCACTTCTCATCAAAATGCTCACTCACCACTGATATCACAATGCTACATCACTATTTGTCACAATACTCCCTCACCCCTGTCATCACAATGTTCCATGGCTCCTGTCATCACAATGCTACATGCACTTATCATCACAATGTTCGATGACCCCTGAAATCACAATCTTCCATAACACCTGTCATCAAAATGTTCCATGACACTTTTCATCAAATTGCTCCATGACCCTGTCATCAGAATGCGCCCTGCCCTTCTCATCACAATGCACAAAGCCATTGCCATCACAGTGCTCCATGACCTTTGTCATCACAAAGATCCATGACCCTTGGCATCACAATGCTCCATGTCATTGTCATCACAATGCTCCATGAACGCTCTCATCACATTGCTCCATGCCCTTGTCTTCACATAGCTCCATGACACATGTCATCAGAATGCTCCATGACAGGGTCTTCCTTTGTGCCGCAGTGGTTGAGAGTCCGCCTGCCGATGCAGGGGATACGGGTTCGTGCCCCGGTCTGGGAGGAGCCCACATGGCCTGGAGCGGCTGGGCCTGTGAGCCATGGCCGCTGAGCCTGCGCGTCCGGAGCCTGTGCTCCTCAATGGGAGAGGCCACAACAGTGAGAGGCCCGTGTACCGCAAAAAAAAAAAAAAAAAAAATGCTCCCTGACACTTGTTGTCTGTATGCTCCTTGAACCCTGTCATGACAAGGCTCCATGCCGTTTTCATCACAATGATCCATGCCCTTTTCATCACAATGCTCCAAGACCCATGTAATCACAATGGTCCATGCCCTTGTCATCACAAATCTCAATGACGCATGCCATCAGAATGCTCCTTGGTCTTCTCCTCACAATGCTCCATGCCCTTGTCATCACAATGTTCCAAGACCCCTGTAATCACAATGCTCCATGCCCCTATTCATCAGTATGCTCCATGAGACTTGTCATCACAAGGCTCCATGGTTTTGTCATCACAATGCTCCAGGACCTTGTCATCACAATGCTTCACGGCTTTGTCATCAAAATTTTCAATGGCCCTTGTCATCATAATGCTCCAAGCCCTAATCATCACAATGCTCCATTATATTTGTCATCACAATCCTCCATTACATTTGGTATCACAAAGCTCCATGCCATTGTCTTCGCAATGGACAATAACATATTTCATCAGAATGCTCCCTGACACCTGTCTTCACAATACTCCATGACCTTATTATCACAATGCTCCATGCCATTGTCATTACAATGCACCATTTCCACTCTCATCACACTAATCTATGAAACTTGTCAGACCAATGCTCCATGCCACTCTCATCACAATGTTCCATGCCCTTGTCATCACAATGCTCCATGACCCCTGTCATCACAATGCTTCATAACGTTTTTCATCACAATGGTCCATCCCGCATCATCACAAGGATCTGTGACCTTTGTAACCACAATACTCCATGAACTTTACATCACAATTCTCTGTGAAACTTGTCATCACAATGCTCCATGTCTTTGTCAGAACAATGCTCCATGACCACTGTCATCACAATGTGCCATGTGCATTTCATCACAACGGTCCACAACTTTGTCATTGCAATGCTCCATAAACCTTGTAATCACAATGGTCCATGCACTTCTCATCAAAATGCTCTCTCACCAGAGATATCACAATGTTCCATCACTAGTCATCACAATATTCCCTCAACCTTGTAATCACAATATTCCATGACGCTGTCATCACAATGCTACATCCCCTTATAATCACAATGTTCCATGACCCCTGCCATCACAATGTTCCATAACCCCTGTAAACAAAATGCTCCATGACCCATTCCATCCCAAAGCTCCAAGACCCCTGACATCACAATGTTCTATAACCCCTGCCATCAAAATATTACATTACACTTTTTATCAAATTGCTGCATGACCCGGTCATCAAAATGCTCCCTGGCCTTCTCATCACAATGCACCATGCCCTTGTCATCAAAATGCTCCATGACATTTGTCATCACAAAGCTCCAAGACACTTGGAATCACAATGCTCCATGTCATTGTCATCACAATGCTCCATGATCCCTCTCATCACATTGCTCCATGCCTTTGTCATCACAAATCTCCATGACACTTGTCATCACAATGCTCGATGCCCTTCTCATCACAATGCTCCATGCCCTTGTTATTACAGTCCTGCATGACCCATGTATCACAGTGTTCCGTGCCTTGGTCATCACAATTTTCCCTGCCCATTCTCATCACAATAATCCATGAAACATTTCAGCCCAAAGTTCCATACCCTTTTCATCACAATGCTCCATTACCCCTGTCATAACAATTCACCATGACCTCTGCCACCACAATGTTCCACGGCCTAGTCATCACAAGGTTCCATGATACTTCTCATCACAATGCTCAAGACCCCTGAAATCACAATGCTCCATGCCCTTGTCATCACAATGCACCATGTCCACTGTCATCACAATAATCTATGAAACTTTTCAGACGAATGCTCCATGACCCTGTCATCACAATGCTCCAAGCCCTTGTCATCACAAAGCTCCATTACGCATGTGATCAGAATGTTCCATGGCCTTCACATCACAATGCTCCATACCTTAGTCATCATAATGCTCTAAGACCCCTGTAAACACAATGCTCCATGCACCTTTTCATCTCAATGCTCCATGAACCCTGTCATCACAATGCACCATGCCCATCATCATAATGCTTCAGGCTATTGTCATCACAATAAAATCAATATTCTCCATGACCTCTGTCATCATAATTCTCCAAATCCTTGTGATCACAATGTTCCATAACACGTATCATCACAACACCCCATAACGCACATCATCACAATTATCCATGGCCTTCTCATCACAATGCTCCATGATCTTTGTCATCACAATGCTCAATACACTTGTCATCACAATGCTCCCTGACACTTGTCGTCAGTATGCTCCTTGAACCCTGTCATGACAAGGCTCCATGCCTTTTTCATCACAATGATCCATGAACATTTCATCACAATGCTCCGTGAGCCTTGTTATCACAATGCTCCATGCCTTTGTCAGAACAGTGCTCCATAACCCCTGTCATCACAAGTCTCCATGACACTTCTCATCACAATGCTCCAAACTCCTGTATTCACAATGCTCCATGCCCCTTTTCATCACAATGGTCCATGAACCCTCTCATCACAATGAACCATGCCCATCATCATAATGCTTCAGGCTATTGTCATCACAATGAAATCAAAGTGCTCCATGACCTCTGTCATCACAATGCTCCAAACCCTGGTGATCACAGTGTTGCATAACACTTATCATCACAGAACCCCATGATGCTAATCATCACTATTATCCATGGTCTTCTCATCACAAGGCTCCATGACTTTGTCATCACAATTCTCAATACTCTTTTCATCACAATACTCCCTGACACTTGTCGTCAGTATGCTCCATGAACTCTTTCATGACAAGGCTCCATGCCATTTTCATCACATTGATCCATGCGCTTTACATCACAGTGCTCCAAGACCCCTGTAATCATAATGCTCCTTGCCCTTGTCATCACAAAGCTCCATGATGCATATCATCAGAATGTTCCATGCACTTCTCATCACAATGCTCCATGCCCTTGTCATCACAATGCTCCAAGACACCTGTAATCACAATGCTCCATTCCCCTTTTCATCTCAATGATCCATGAACACTGTCATAACAATGCACCATGTCCATCATCATAATGCTTCAGTCTATTGTCATCACAGTGAAATCAAAATGCTCCATTACCTCTGTCATCACAATGCTCCAAACCCTGGTGATCACAATGTTGCAAAACACTTATCATCACAACACCCCATGACGCTCTTCATCAAAATTATCCATGGTCTTCTCATCAAAATGCACCATGACTTTGTCATCACAATTCTCAATACACTTGTCATCACAATGCTCCCTGACACTTGTCGTCAGAATGCTCCTTGAACCCTGTCATGAAAAGGCTCCATGCCTTTTTCATCACAAAGCCCCATGCTGTTTTCATCCCAATGCTCCATGCAATTGTCATCAAAATACTCCACAAGCTTGTCATCAGAATGCTCCATGACCCTTGTCATCACTATTCTCCATGCACTTGTCAGAACAATGCTCCCTGACCCTTGTCATCACAATGATCCAAGCCATTGTCATCACAATGCTCCATTACCTTTGTCATTAGAATCCTCCATGACACTTGGCATCACAATGCTCCAAGCCATTGTCATCACAATGGGCCATTACATATGTAATCACAATGCTCCCTGACAACTCTCTTCACAATACTGCATGACCGGGTCATCACAATGCTCCATGCTCTTGTCTTCACAATGCGCCATTCCAACTGTCATCACAATAATCCATGAAACTTATTAGACCAATGCTCCATGCCCTTGTCATCACATTGCTCCATGCTCTTGTTATCACAATGTTCCAAGACCCCTGTAATCAGAATGCCCCATGCCCCTTTTCATCAGTATGCTCCATGAGACTTGTCATCGCAAGGCTCCATGGTTTTCTCATCACAATGCTCCAGGACCTTGTCATCACAATGGTTCATGACATTGTCATGAAAATTCTCAATGGCCCTTGTCTTCATAATGCTCCAAGCCCTAGTCATCACAGTGCTCCATTATATTTGTCATCACAATCCTCCCTTGCATTTGGCATCACTATGCTCCATGCTATTGTCATCGCAATGGACCATGACGTATTTCATCACAATGCCCCCTGACACCTGTCTTCACAATATTCCATGCCCTTGTCATCACAATGCTCCCTGCCCTTCTCATCACAATGCACCACACCCTTGTCATCAAAATGCTCCATGACCATTGTCATCACTAAGCTCCATGACCGTTGACATCACAATGCTCCATGTCATTGTCATCACAATGCTCCATGAACCCTCTAATCACATTGCTCCATGCCCTTGTCATCACACAGCTCCTGGACACTTGTCATCACAATGCTCGATGGCCTACTCATCACAATGCTCCATGCCCTTGTCATCACAATGCTCCATGAACCCTGTCAACACAATGCTCCGTGACTCCAGTCATCACAATGCTTCATAACGTTTGTCAATACAACGGTCCATGCCCGCGTCATCACAAGGCTCTGTGACCTTTTTAACCACAATGCTCCATGAACATTTCATCACAATGCTCCGTGAGCCTTGTTATCACAATGCTCCATGCCTTTGTCAGAACAATGCTCCATGACCCTTGTCATCACAATGTGCCATATGATTTTCATCACAATGATCCACAACCTTGTCATCACTCTGCTCCATCAACCTTGTAATCAGAATGTTCCATGCACTTCTCATCCAAATGCTCTCTCACATGAGATATCACAATGTTCCATCACTAGTCATCACAATCCTCCCTCACCATTGTTATCCCAATGTTCCATGACAACTGTCATCACAATGCTACATCCCATTATCAGCACAATGTTCCATGACCCCTGACATCACAATGCTCCATGACCACTGTCATCACAACACTCCATAAAACCTGACAACACAATGATCCGGGACTCTTGTCATCACAATGCTCCAAGACCCCTGTCATCACAATACTCCATGAACATTTTCAGCCCAGTGCTCATGACCCTTGTCATCACAATGATCCATGCCCTTGTCATCCCAATGTTCCATGACGCTTGTAATCACAGTGCTCCATGACATCTGTCATCACAATGCTCCATGCCTTTGTCAGCAAAATGTTACATGACCTGGTCATTACAATGCTCTATGCGCTTGTCATCACAATACTCCCTTACAATTGTCATCACAATCCTCCAGGAAACTTGGGATCACATTGCTTCAGGCCCTTGTCATCAAAATGCTCCATGCTCCTTGAAATCAAAATGATTCGTGACCTCTGTCATCACAATGCTCCAAACACTTGTGATCACAGTGTTCCATAAAACTTGTCCTCACAACGCTCCATGATGCCTGTCATCACAATACTCCATGCCCTTTTCATCACAATGCTCCATGACCATTGTCATCAAAATTCTCAATACACTTGTGATCACAATGCTCCCTGACACTTGTCATCAGAATGCTCCTTGAAACCTGTCACGAAAAGGCTCCATGCTTTTTTCATCACAATGCCCCATGCCATTTTCATCACAATGCTCCATGCCATTGTCATCAAAATACTCCACAAGCTTGTCATCAGAATGCTCCATGACCCTTGTCATCACAATTCTCCATGCACTTGTCAGCACAATGCTCCCTGACCCTTATCATCACAATGCTCCAAGCCATTGTCATGACAATGCTCCATTACCTTTGTCATCAGAATCCTCCATGACACTTGGCATCACAATGCTCCATGTCATTGTCATCACAATGGGCCATTACATATGTCATCACAATGCTCCCTGACACCTATCTTCACAATACTGCATGACCTGGTCATCACAATGCTCCATGCCCTTGTCATCACAATGTGCCTTTACAACTCTCATCACAATAATCCATGAAACTTATTAGACCAATGCTCCTTGCCCTTGTTATCACAATGTTCCATGACCCATGTAATCAGAATGCTCCATGCCCCTTTTCATCAGAATGCTCCATGAGACATGTCATCAGAAGGCTCCATGGATTTCTCTTCACAATGCTCCATGACCTTTGTCATCACAATGCTCCAAGACCCATGTAATCACAATGCTTCATGCCCCTGTCATCGCAATGGACCATGACATTTGGCATCACAATGCTCCATGCCATTGTCTTTGAAATTGACCATGACATATGTTATCACAATGCCCCCTTACACCTGTCTTCACAATACTCCATACCCTTGTCATCACAATGCTCCATGCCCTTGTCATCACAATGCACCATGTCCAATGTCATCACAATAATCTATTAAACTTGTCAGACCAATGCTCCATGCCCCTGTCATCACAATGTTCCATGCCCTTGTCATCACAATGCTCCATGGCCCTTGTCATCACAATGCTACGTGACTCCAGTCATCACAATGCTTCATAACGTTTCTCATCACAACGGTCCATGGCTGTGTCATCGCAAGGCTCTGTGACATTTGTAACCACAATGCTCCATGAAATTTTCATCACAATGCTCCGTGACCCTTGTCATCACAATGCTCCATGCCTTTTTCAGAACAATGCTCCATGACCCTTGTTATCACAATGTGCCATGTGCTTTTCATCACAATGATCCACAACCTTGTCATCGCTATGCTCCATAAACCTTGTAATCACAATGCTCCATGCACTTCTCATCCAAATGCTCTCTCACATGAGATATCACAATGTTCCATCACTAGTCATCACAATCCTCCCTCACCCCTGTTATCACAATGTTCCATGACCCCTGTCATCACAATGCTACATCCCCTTATCAGCACAATGTTCCATGACCCCTGACATCACAATGTTCCATAACCCCTGTCATCAAAATGCTCCATGACCCTTTTCATCCCAAAGCTCCATGACCCCTGGCAGCACAATGTTCTGTAACCCCAGTCATCAAAATGTTCCATTACACTTTTCATCAAATTGCTGCATGACCCTGTCATCAAAATGCTCCCTGCCCTTCTCATCACAATGCACCACACCCTTGTCATCAAAATGCTCCATGACCATGGTCATCACTAAGCTCCATGACCCTTGGCATCACAGTGCTCCATGCCATGGACATCACAATGCTCCATGAACCCTCTCATCAAATTGCTCCATTCACTTGTCATCACAAAGCTCCATGACACTTGTCATCACAATGCTCGATGCCCTTCTCATCACAATGCTCCATGTCCTTGTCATTACAATCCTCCATCACCCATGTATCACAGTGTACCGAGCCCTTGTCATCACAATGCGCCATGCCCACTGTCATCACAATAATCCATGAAACATTTCAGACAAATGCTCAATGCACTTCTCATCACAATGCTCCATTACCACTGTCAACAATGCTCCGTGACCCCTGCCATCACAATGTTCCACGGCCTTGTGATCACAGGACACCATGACAATTGTCATCACAATGCTCCAAGACCCATGTAATCACAATGCTCCATGCTCTTGTCATCACAAAGCTCCATGACGCATGTCATCAGAATGTTCCATAGCTTTCTCCTCACAATGTTCCATGCCCTTGTCATCACAATGCTCCAAGACACTCGTAATCACAATGCTCCATGCCCCTTTTCTTCAGAAGGCTCCATGATATTTGTCATCACAAGTCTCCATGGTCAACTCATCACAATGCTCCAAGACCTTGTCATCACCATGCTCCATTTTCTTGTCATCACAATGCTCCATGACCCCTGTCATCACAATAATCCAGGAACATTTTCAGCCCAATGTTCCATGACCTTCTCATCACAATGCTCCATGACCAGTATCATCGCAATGCTCCATGACCACTGTCATCACAACACTCCATGACACCTGACAACACAATGATCCGGGACTCTTGTCATCACAATGCTCCAAGACCCCTGTAATCACAATGCTCCATGACCCCTTTCATCACAATACTCTATGAACATTTTCAGCCCTATGCTCCATGACCCTTGTCATCACAATGATCCATGCCCTTGTCATCCCAATGTTCCATGACCCCTGTATTCACAGTGCTCCATGACGCTTGTCATCACAGTGTTCCATGACACCTGTCTTCATAATGCTCCATGCCTTTGTCAGCAAAATGCTACATGACCTTGTCATTACAATGCTCTATGCACTTGTCATCAAAATACTCGATTACCATTGTCATCACAATCCTCCATGAACCTTGGGATCACATTGCT
This sequence comes from Mesoplodon densirostris, assembly GCF_025265405.1. Classification (NCBI taxonomy): domain Eukaryota; kingdom Metazoa; phylum Chordata; class Mammalia; order Artiodactyla; family Ziphiidae; genus Mesoplodon; species Mesoplodon densirostris. Next base: position 4,195,908 of record NW_026778195.1, on the reverse strand, counting down.
TCATGCCCTTGTCATCACAATGCTCCATGCTCCTTGAAATCAAAATGAGCCATGACCTCTGTCATCACAATGCTCCAACCCTTGTGATCACAATGTTCCATAACACATGTCCTCACAATGCTCCATGATGCCTGTCTACACAATAATCCATACACTTTTCATCACAATGCTCCATGACCTTTGTCATCACAATTCTCAATACACTTGTCATCACAATGCTCCCTGACACTTGTCGTCAGTATGCTCCATGAAACCTGTCATGACAAGGCTCCATGCCTTTTTCATCACAATGATGCATGCCCTTTTCATCACAATGCTCCAAGACCCCTGGAATCACAATGCTCCATGCTCTTGCCATCCAAAGCTTCATGACGCATGTCATCAGAATGTTCCATGGACTTCTCATCACAATGCTCCCTGCTCTTGTCATCACAATGCTCTAAGACCCCTGTAATCACAATGCCCCATGCCCCTTTTCATCTCAATGCTCCATGAACCCTGTCATCACAATGAACAATGCCCATCATCATAATGCTTCAGGCTATTGTCATCAAAATCAAATCAAAATGCTCCATGACCTCTGTCATCACAATGCTCAAAATCCTGGTGATAACAATGTTGCATAACACTTATCATCACAACAACCCATGACGCTCATCATCACAATTATCCATGGTCTTCTCATCATAAGGCTCCATGAACTTTGTCATCAAAATTCTCAATACACTTGTCATCACAATGCTAGCTGACACTTGTCGTCAGAATGCTCCTTGAACCCTGTCATGAAAAGGCTCCATGCCTTTTTCATCACAAAGCCCCATGCTGTTTTCATCCCAATGCTCCATGCAATTGTCATCAAAATACTCCACAAGCTTGTCATCAGAATGCTCCATGACCCTTGTCATCACTATTCTCCATGCACTTGTCAGAACAATGCTCCCTGACCCTTGTCATCACAATGATCCAAGCCATTGTCATCACAATGCTCCATTACCTTTGTCATTAGAATCCTCCATGACACTTGGCATCACAATGCTCCAAGCCATTGTCATCACAATGGGCCATTACATATGTAATCACAATGCTCCCTGACAACTCTCTTCACAATACTGCATGACCGGGTCATCACAATGCTCCATGCTCTTGTCTTCACAATGCGCCATTCCAACTGTCATCACAATAATCCATGAAACTTATTAGACCAATGCTCCATGCCCTTGTCATCACATTGCTCCATGCTCTTGTTATCACAATGTTCCAAGACCCCTGTAATCAGAATGCCCCATGCCCCTTTTCATCAGTATGCTCCATGAGACTTGTCATCGCAAGGCTCCATGGTTTTCTCATCACAATGCTCCAGGACCTTGTCATCACAATGGTTCATGACATTGTCATGAAAATTCTCAATGGCCCTTGTCTTCATAATGCTCCAAGCCCTAGTCATCACAGTGCTCCATTATATTTGTCATCACAATCCTCCCTTGCATTTGGCATCACTATGCTCCATGCTATTGTCATCGCAATGGACCATGACGTATTTCATCACAATGCCCCCTGACACCTGTCTTCACAATATTCCATGCCCTTGTCATCACAATGCTCCCTGCCCTTCTCATCACAATGCACCACACCCTTGTCATCAAAATGCTCCATGACCATTGTCATCACTAAGCTCCATGACCGTTGACATCACAATGCTCCATGTCATTGTCATCACAATGCTCCATGAACCCTCTAATCACATTGCTCCATGCCCTTGTCATCACACAGCTCCTGGACACTTGTCATCACAATGCTCGATGGCCTACTCATCACAATGCTCCATGCCCTTGTCATCACAATGCTCCATGAACCCTGTCAACACAATGCTCCGTGACTCCAGTCATCACAATGCTTCATAACGTTTGTCAATACAACGGTCCATGCCCGCGTCATCACAAGGCTCTGTGACCTTTTTAACCACAATGCTCCATGAACATTTCATCACAATGCTCCGTGAGCCTTGTTATCACAATGCTCCATGCCTTTGTCAGAACAATGCTCCATGACCCTTGTCATCACAATGTGCCATATGATTTTCATCACAATGATCCACAACCTTGTCATCACTCTGCTCCATCAACCTTGTAATCAGAATGCTCCATGCACTTCTCATCCAAATGCTCTCTCACATGAGATATCACAATGTTCCATCACTAGTCATCACAATCCTCCCTCACCATTGTTATCCCAATGTTCCATGACAACTGTCATCACAATGCTACATCCCCTTATCAGCACAATGTTCCATGACCCCTGACATCACAATGCTCCATGACCATTGTCATCACAACACTCCATAACACCTGACAACACAATGATCCGGGACTCTTGTCATCACAATGCTCCAAGACCCCTGTCATCACAATACTCCATGAACATTTTCAGCCCAGTGCTCATGACCCTTGTCATCACAATGATCCATGCCCTTGTCATCCCAATGTTCCATGACGCTTGTAATCACAGTGCTCCATGACATCTGTCATCACAATGCTCCATGCCTTTGTCAGCAAAATGTTACATGACCTGGTCATTACAATGCTCTATGCGCTTGTCATCACAATACTCCCTTACAATTGTCATCACAATCCTCCAGGAAACTTGGGATCACATTGCTTCAGGCCCTTGTCATCAAAATGCCCCATGCTCCTTGAAATCAAAATGATCCGTGACCTCTGTCATCACAATGCTCCAAACCCTTGTGATCACAGTGTTCCATAACACTTGTCCTCACAACGCTCCATGATGCCTGTCATCACAATACTCCATGCCCTTTTCATCACAATGCTCCATGACCATTGTCATCAAAATTCTCAATACACATGTGATCACAATGCTCCCTGACACTTGTCATCAGAATGCTCCTTGAAACGTGTCACGAAAAGGCTCCATGCTTTTTTCATCACAATGCCCCATGCCATTTTCATCACAATGCTCCATGCCATTGTCATCAAAATACTCCACAAGCTTGTCATCAGAATGCTCCATGACCCTTGTCATCACAATTCTCCATGCACTTGTCAGCACAATGCTCCCTGACCCTTATCATCACAATGCTCCAAGCCATTGTCATGACAATGCTCCATTACCTTTGTCATCAGAATCCTCCATGACACTTGGCATCACAATGCTCCATGTCATTGTCATCACAATGGGCCATTACATATGTCATCACAATGCTCCCTGACACCTATCTTCACAATACTGCGTGACCTGGTCATCACAATGCTCCATGCCCTTGTCATCACAATGTGCCTTTACAACTCTCATCACAATAATCCATGAAACTTATTAGACCAATGCTCCTTGCCCTTGTTATCACAATGTTCCATGACCCATGTAATCAGAATGCTCCATGCCCCTTTTCATCAGAATGCTCCATGAGACATGTCATCAGAAGGCTCCATGGATTTCTCTTCACAATGCTCCATGACCTTTGTCATCACAATGCTCAAAGACCCATGTCATCACAATAGGCCATTCCAACTGTCATCGCAACAAACCATGAAACTTATTACACCAATGTTCCCTGCACTTGTCATCACAATGCTCCATGCCCTTGTTATCACAATGCTCCATGACCCCTGTCATCATAATGCTCCGTTACTCCAGTCATCACAATGCTTCATGAACTTTGTCATCACAATGGTCCATTCCCTCGTCATCAACAGTCTCTGTGACCATTTTAAACCCAATGCTCCATGAACTTTTCATCACAATGCTCTTTGACCCTTGTCATCATAATGCTCTATGCCTTTCTCAGCACAATGCTCCATGACCCTTGTCATCACAATGCTCCATGCACTTGTCAGCACAATGTTCCATGACACATGTCATCACAGTGCTCCATGACCCCTGTCATCACAATGCTCAGTGACTCCAGTCATCACAATGCTCCATAACATTTTTACTCAAAATCTTCCAAGCCCGCGTCATCACAAGCCTCTGTGATATTTGTTACCACAATGCTCCATGAACTTTTCATTACAATTCTCTGTGACCCTCGTCATCACAATGCTACATGTCTTTGTCAGAACAATGCTCCATGACCATTGTCATCACAATGTGCCACGCACATTTCATCACAACGGTCCACAACCTTGTCATTGCAATGCTCCATAAACCTTGTAATCATAATGCTCCATGCACTTCTCATCAAAATGCGCTGTTACCAGAGATATCACAGTATTCCATCCCTAGTCATCACAATACTCCCTCACCCCTGTAATCACAATATTCCATGACCCTGTCATCACACTGCTACATCCCCTTATCAGCACAATGTTCCAAGACCCCTGACATCACAGTGTTCCATAACCCATGTCATCAAAATGCTCCATGACCCTTTTCATCCCAAAGCTCCAAGACACCTGACATCACAATGTTTTATAACCCCTGCCATCAAAATGTTCCATTACAATTTTCATCAAATTGCTGCATGACCCGGTCATCAAAATTCTCCCTACACTTCTCATCACAATGCACCATGTCCTTGTCATCAAAATGCTCCATGACTGGTCAGCAGAAAGCTCCATGACACCTGGCATCACAATGCTAAATGTCATTGTCATCAAAATGCTCCATGAACCCTCTCATAACATTGCTCAATGCCCTTGTCATCACAAAGCTCAATGACACTTGTCATAACAATGCTCGATGCCCTTCTCATCACAATGCTCCATGCCCTTGTCATTACAATCCTGCATGACGAATGTATCATAGTGTTCCGTACCCTTGTCATAACAATGCTCCATGCCCACTCTCATCAAAAAAATACATGAAATATTTCAGACCAATATTCCATGCCCTTCTCATCACAATGCTCCATTACCTCTGTCATAACAATGCACCCTGACCCCTGCCATCACAATGTTCAACGGCCTAGTCTTCACAAGGTTCCATGACACTTGTCATCACAATGCTGAAAACCACGGTTATCACAATGCTCCATGCCCTTCTCATCACTAAGCTCCATGACGCATGTCATCAGAATGTTCCATGGCCTTCTCATCACAATGCTCCATGCCCTTGTCATCACAATGCCCCAAGACCCTTGTAACCACAATGCTCCATGCCCCTTTTCATCTCAATGCTCCATGAACCCTGTCATCACAGTGCACGATGCCCATCATCATAATACTTCAGTCTATTGTCATCACAATGAAATTAATATTCTCCATGACCTCTGATATCATAATGCTACAAACCCTTGTGATCACAATGTTCCATAAAACTTATCATCACAACACCCAATGACGCTCATCATCACAATTATCCATGGTCTTATCATCACAATGCTCCATGATCTTTGTCATCACGATGCTCAATACACTTGTCATCACAATGCTCCCTGACACTTGTCGTCAGTATGCTCCTTGAAAACTGTCATGACAAGGATCCATGCCTTTTTCATCACAATAATCCATGTCCTTTCCATCACAGTGCTCCAAGATCCGTGTAATCACAATGCTCCATGGACTTGTCATCAAAAAGCTCCATGAGGCATGTCATCAGAATGTTTCCTGGCCTTCTCATCACAATGTTCCATGCCCTTTTCATCACAATGCTCCAAGACCCCTGTAATCACAATGCTCCATGCCCCTTTTCATCAGAATGCTCCATGAGATCTTTCATCACAAGTCTCAATGGTCTTCTCATCACAATGCTCCAGGACCTTGTCATCACCATGATCCATTCCCTTATCATCACAATGCTACATGACCCCTGTCATCTCAATTATCCATGAACATTTTCAGCCCAATGCTCCACGACCTTCTCATCACAATGCTCCATGGCCAATATCATCACAATGCTCCATGACCACAGTCATCACAACACTCCATGACAGCTGACAACACAATGATCCGGGACTCTTGTCATCACAATGCTCCATTCCCTAGTCGTCACAATGCTCTATGACCCCTGTCATCACAACACTCCATGAACATTTTCACCCCAGTGCTTCATGAAGCTTGTCATCACAAGGATCCATGCCCTTGTCATCCCAATGCTCCATGACCCCTGTATTCACAATGCTCCTTGACACTTGTCATCACAGAGCTCCATGACACATGTCATCACAATGCTCCATGCCTTTGTCAGCAAAATGCTACATGACCTTGTCATTATAATTCTCTATGCGCTTGTCATCACAATACTCCATTTCCATTGTCATCACAATCCTCCATGAACCTTGGGATCACATTGATTCATGCCCTTGTCATCACAATGCTCCATGCTCCTTGAAATCAAAATGATCCATGACCTCTGTCATCACAATGCTCCAAACCCTTGTGATCACAATGTTCCATAACACTTGTCATCACAACACTCCATGATGCCTGTCATCACAATACTCCATGCCCTTTTCATCACAATGCTCCATGACCTTTGTCAACATAATTCTCTTTACACTTGTCATCACAATGCTCGCTGACACATGTCATCAGAATGCTCCTTGAAACCTGTCACGAAAAGGCTCCATGCCTTTTTCATCACGATGCCCAATGCCGTTTTCATCACATTGCTCCATTCCATTTTCATTAAATACTCCACAAGCTTTTCATCAGAATGCTCCCTGACCCTTGTCATCACAATTCTCCATGCACTTGTCAGCACAATGCTCCCTGACCCTTGTCATCACAATGCTCCAAGCCATTGTCATCACTATGCTCCATGACCCCTGTCATCACAATAATCCATGAACATTTTCAGCCCAATGCTCCACGACCTTCTCATCACAATGCTCAATAGCCAATATCATCACAATGCTCCATGACCACTGTCATCACAACACTCCATGACACCTGACAACACAATGATCCGGGACTCTTGTCATCACAATGCTCCATACCCTAGTCATCACAATGCTCGATGACCCCTGTTATCACAACACTCCATGAACATTTTCAGCCAAGTGCTCCATGACCCTTGTCAACCCAATGCTCCATGACCCCTGTATTCACAAGGCTCCTTGACGCTTCTCATCACAGTGCTCCATGACACTTGTCATCACAATGCTCCCTGACCCTTGTCATCAGTATGCTCCATGAACACTGTCATGACAAGTTTCCATGCATTTTTCATCACAATGATCCATGACCGTTTCATCACAATGCTCCAAGTTCCCTGTAATCACAATGCTCCATGCCCTTGTCATCACAAAACTCCATGATGCATGACATAAGAATGCTCCATGGCCTTCTCATCACAGTGCTCTATGCCCTAGTCATAACAATGCTCCAAGATCCCTGTAATCACAATGCTCCATGTCTCTTTTCATCAGAATGCTCAATGAGACTTGCAATCACAAGTCTCCATGGTCTTCTCATCACAATGTTCCAGGACCTTGACATCACCATGATCCATTCCCTTGTCATCACAATGCTCCATGACCCCTGTCATCACAATAATCCATTAACATTTTCAGTCCAATGCTCCACGACCTTCTCATCACAATGCTCCATGCCCTTCCCATCACAATGCTCCATTACCCCTGTCATAACAATGCTCCATGACCCCTGCCATCACGATGTTCCATGGCCTTGTCATCACATGGCTCCATGACCCTTCTCATCACAATGCTCCAAGAACACTGTAATCACAATGCTCTATGCCCCTTTTCATCTCAATGATCCATGAACCCTGTCATCACAATGCACCCTGCCCATCATCATAATGCTTCATGCTATTGTCATAACAACGAAATAAAATGTTCCATGACCTCTGTCATAACAATGTTCCAAACCCTTGTGATCACAATATTCCATAACACTTGTCATCACAATGCCCCAGGATGCTCGTCATCACAATTATCCATGGTCTTCTCATCACAATGCTCCATGACCTTCGTCATCACAATGCTCAATACACTTGTCATCAACATGCTCCCTGCCACTTGTTGTCTGTATGCTCCTTGAACCCTGTCATGACTAGGCTCCATGCCTTTTTCATCACAATGATCCATGCCCTTTTCATCACAATGCTCCAAGTCCCATGTAATCACAATGGTCCATGCCATTGTCATCACAATGCACCATGCCCACTCTCATCACAATAATCTATGAAACTTGTCAGACCAATGCTCCATGCCACTGTCATCACAATGCTCCATGCCCATGTCATCACAATGCTCCATGACCCCTGTCATCAAAATGCTCCGTGACTCCAGTCATCACAATGCTTCATAACGTTTTTCATCACAGTGGTCCATTCCCGCGTCATCACAAGGCTCTGTGACCTTTGTAACCACAATGCTCCATGAACTTTTCATCACAATTCTCTGAGAAACTTGTCATCACAATGCTCCATGTCTTTGTCAGAACAATGCTCCATGAACATTGTCATCACAATGTGCCACGCGCATTTCATCACAACGTTCCAAACCTTGTCATTGCAATGCTCCATAAACCTTGTAATCACAATGGTCCATGCACTTATCATCAAAATGCTCTCTCACCAGAGATATCACAATGTTCCATCACTAGTCATCACAATACACCCTCATCCTTGTAATCACAATGTTCCATGACACTGTTATCACAATGCTACATCCCCTTATCTGCACAATGTTCCATGACCCCTGCCATCAAAATGTTCCATAAGCCCTGTCATCAAAATGCTCCATGACCCGTTCCATCCCAAAGCTCCAAGACCCCTGCCATCACAATGTTCTATAACCCCTGCCATCAAAATGTTCCATTATACTTTTTATCAAATTGCTCCATGACGCGGTTATCAAAATGCTCCCTGCCCTTCTCATCAAAATGCTCCATGACTTGTCATCACAAAGCTCCAAGACCCTTGGCATCACAATGCTCCATGTCACTGTCATCACAATGCTCCATGAACCATTTCATCACATTGCTCCATGCCCTTGTCATCACACAGCTCCATGACACTTCTCATCACAATGCTCCATGCCCTTGTCATTACAGTCCTGCATGACCCATGTATCACAGTGTTCCGTGCCCTTGTCATCACAATGCTCCATGCCCACTCTCATCACAATAATCCATGAAACATTTCAGACCGAAGTTCCATACCCTTCTCATCACAATGCTCCATTACCCCTGTCATAACAATGCACCATGACACCTGCCATCACAATGATCCACGGCCTAGTCATCACAAGGTTCCATGCTAATTCTCATCACAATGCTCAAGACCCCTGATATCACAATGCTCCATGCCCTTGTCATCACAAAGCTCCATGACGCATGTCATCAGAATGTTCCATGGCCTTCTCATCACAGTGCTCCATGCCCTTGTCATCACAATGCTCCAAGACCCTTGTCATCACAATGCTCCATGCCCCATTTCATCTCAATGCTCCATGAAATCTGTCATCACAATGCCCCAAGACCCTTGTAATCACAATGCTCCATGCCCCTTTTCATCTCAATGCTCCATGAACCCTGTCATCACAATGCACAATGCCCATCATCATAATGCTTCAGGCTATTGTCTTCACAATGAAATCAATATTCTGCATGACCTCTGTCATCATAATGCTCCAAATCCTTGTGATCACAGTGTTGCATAACACGTATCATCACAACACCCCATGACGCTCATCATCACAATTATCCATGGTCTTCTCATCACAATGCTCCATGATCTTTGTCATCACAATGCTCAATACACTTGTCATCACAATGCTCCCGGACCCTTTTCGTCAGTATGCTCCTTGAACCCTGTCATGACAAGTTTCCATGCATTTTTCATCACAATGATCCATGACCATTTCATCACAATGCTCCAAGGTCCCTGTAATCACAATGCTCCATGCCCTTGTCATCACAAAACTCCATGATGCATGTCATCAGAATTCTCCATGGCCTTCTCATCACAATGCTCTATGCCCTAGTCATAACAATGCTCCAAGACCCCTGTAATCACAATGCTCCATGCCCCTTTTCATCAGAATGCTCCATGAGACTTGCCATCACAAGTCTCCATGGTCTTCTCATCACAATGATCCAGGACCTTGACATCACCAGGATCCATGCCCTTGTCATCACAATGCTCCATGACCCCTGTCATCACAATAATCCATGAACATTTTCAGCCCAATGATCCACGACCTTCTCATCACAATGCTCCATTGCCAATATCATCACAATGCTCCATGACCACTGTCATCACAACACTCCATGACACCTGACAACACAATGATCCAGGACTCTTGTCATCACAATGCTCCATTCCCTTGTCGTCACAATGTTACATGACACCTATCATCACAACTCTCCATGAACATTTTCAGCCCAGTGCTCCATGACCCTTGTCATCACAATGATCCATGCCCTTGTCATCCCAATGCTCCATGACCCCTGTATTCACAATGCTCCTTGACGCTTGTCATCACAGTGCTCCATGACACATGTCATCACAATGCTCCATGCCTTTGTCAGCAAAATGCTACATGAACTTGTCATTACAATGCTCTATGCGCTTGTCATCACAATACTCCATTTCCATTGTCATCACAATCCTCCATGAACTTTGGGATCACATTGCTTCATGCCCTTGTCATCACAATGCTCCATGCTCCTTGAAATCAAAATGATCCATGACCTCTGTCATCACAATGCTCCAAACCCTTGTGATCACAATGTTCCATAACACTTGTCATCACAACGCTCCATGATGCCTGTCATCACAATAATCCATGCCCTTTTCATCACAATGCTCCATGACCTTTGTCACCACAATTCTCAATACACTTGTCATCACAATCCTCCCTGACACTTGTCATCAGAATGCTCCTTGAACCCTGTCACGAAAAGGCTCCATGCCTTTTTCATCACAATGCCCCATGCCATTTTCATCAGAATGCTCCATGCCATTGTCATCAAAATACTCCACAAGCTTGTCATCAGAATGCTCCATGACCCTTGTCATCACAATTCTCCATGCACATTTCAGCACAATGCTCCGTGGCCCTTGTCTTCACAATGCTCCAAGCCATTGTCATAACAAGGCTCCATTACATTTGTCATCAGGATCCTCCCTGACACTTGGCATCACAGTGCTCCATGCCATCCTCATCACAATGGGCCATTACATATGTGATCACAATGCTCCCTGACACCTGTCTTCACAATACGGCATGACCTGGTCATCACAATGCTCCATGCCCTTGTCATCACAGTGTGCCATACCAACTCTCATCGCAATACTCCATGAAATTATTAGACCAATGTTCCATGTCCTTGTCATCACAAAGCTCCATGCCCTTGTTACCACAATGCTCCATGACCCCTGTCATCACAATGCTCCGTGACTCCAGTCATCACAATGCTTCATGACCTTTGTCATCACAATGGTCCATGCCCTCGTCATCAACAGTCTCTGTGACCATTTTAACCACAATGCTCCATGAACTTTTCATCACAGTGCTCTTTGACCCTTGTCATCACAATGCTCTATGCCTTTCTCAGCACAATGCTCCCTGAACCTTGTCATCACAATGCTCCATTACCTTTGTCATCAGTATCCTCCATGACACTTGGCCTCACAATGCTCCATGCCATCCTCATCACAATGGGCCATTACAAATGTCATCACAATGCTCCCTGACACCTCTCTTAACAATACGGCATGACCTGGTCATCACAATGCTCCATGCCCCCTGATATTACAATGTTTCATAACACCTGTCATCAAAATTTTCCATAAAACTTTTCATTAAATTGCTCCATGACCCTGTCCTCAGGATGCTCCCTGCCCTTCTCATCACAATGCACAACGCCCTTGCCATCAAAATGCTCCTGACCTTTGTCATCACAAAGATCAATGACACTTGGCATCACACTGCTCCAAGTCATTGTCATCACAGTGCTCCAAGAATGCTCTCATCACATTGATCCATGCCTATGTGTTCACAAAGCTCCATGACACATGTCATCAGAATGCTCCATGGCCTTCTCATCACAATGCTCCATGTCCTTGCCATCACAATGCTCCATTACATCAGTAATAACAATGCTCCATGACCCCTGCCATCACAATGTTCCATGGCCTTGTCATCACAAAGCTCCATGACCCTTCTCATCACAATGCTCCAAGAACCCTGTAATCACAATGCTCTATGCCGCTTTTCATCTCAATGATCTATGAACCCTGTCATCACAATTCACCATGCCCATCATCATAATGCTTCATGCTATTGTCATCACAACAAAATTAAAATGCTCCATGACCTCTGTCATCACAATGCTCCAAGACCCCTGTAATCACAATGCTCCATGCCCCTTTTAATCAGAATGCTCCATGAGACTTGTCTTCACAAGTCTCTATGGTCTTCTCATCACAATGCTCCAGGACCTTGTCATCACCATGCTCCATTCCCTTGTCATCACAATTCTCCATGACCCCTGTCATCACAATAATCCATGAACATTTTTAGCCCAATGATCCACGACCTTCTCATCACAATGCTCCATGGCGAATATCATCACAATGCTCCATGACCACTGTCATCACAACACTCCATGACACCTGACAACACAATGATCCGGGACTCTTCTCATCACAATGCTCCATTCCCTAGTCATCACAATGCTCCATGACCCCTGTCATCACAACACTGCATGAACATTTTCACCCCAGTGCTCCATGACCCTTGTCATCACAATGATCCATTCCCTTGTCATCCCAATGCTCCATGACCCCTGTATTCACAATACTCCGTGAAGCTTGTCCTCACAGTTCTCCATGACACATGTCATCACAGTGCTCCATGCCTTTGTCAGGAAAATGCTACAAGACCTTGTCATTACAGTCCTCTATGCGCTTGTCATCACAATACTCCATTTCCATTGTCATCACAATCCTCCATGAACCTTGGGATCACATTGCTTCATGCCCTTGTCATCACAATGCTCCATGCTCCTTGAAGTCAAAATGATCCAAACCTCTGTCATCACAATGCTACAAACACTTGTGATCACAATGTTCCATAACACTTGTCATCACAACGCTCCATGATGCCTGTCATCACAATACTCCATGCCCTTTTCATTACAAAGCTCCATGACCTTTGTCATCACAATTCTCAATACACTTGTCATCACAATGCTCTATGCCTTTCTCAGCACAATGCTCCATGACCCTTGTCAGCACAATGCTCCATGCGCTTTTCAGCACAATGCTCCTTGACACATGTCATCACAATGCACCATGCGCTTGTCATCACAGTGCTCCACAATCTTGTCATCACAATTCCCCATAAAATTTGTCATCACAATGCTCCATGCACTTCTCATCAAAATGCTCTCTCACCACTGATATCACAATGCTACATCAGTTTTGTCACAATACTCCGTCACCCCTGTCATCACAATGTTCCATGACGCCTGTCATCACAATGCTACATGCACTTATCATCAAAATGTTCGATGACCCATGACATCACAATGTTCCATAACACCTGTCATCAAAATGTTCCATGACACTTTTCATCAACTTGCTCCATGACCCTGTCATCACAATGCTCCATGCCCTTCTCATCACAATGAACAACGCCCTTGCGATCAAAATGCTCCATGACATTTGTCGTCACAAATATCCATGACGCTTGGCATCACAGTGCTCCATGTCATTGTCATCACAATGCACCATGCCCACTCTCAGCACAATAATCTATGAAACTTGTCAGACCAATGCTCCATGCCCCTGTCATCACAATGCACCATGCCCTTGTCATCACAGTGCTCCATGACCCGTGTCATCACAATGCTCCTTGACTCCAGTCATCACAATTCTTCATAACGTTTTTCATCACAATGGTCCATGCCTGCATCATCACAAGGCTCTGTGACATTTGTAACCAAAATGCTCCATGAACTTTTCATCACAATTCTCAGTGACCCTTTTCATCACAATGCTCCATGTCTTTGTCAGAATAATGCTCCATGACCATTGTCATCACAATGTGCCATGCGCATTTCATCACAACTGTCCACAACCTTGTAATTGCAATGCTCCATAAACCTTGTAATCACAATGGTCCATGCACTTCTCATCAAAATGCTCTCTCACCAGAGATATCACAGTGTTCCATCACTAGTCATCACAATACTCCCTCACCCCTGGAATCACAATGATCCATGACCCTGTCATCACAATGTTACATCCACTTATCATCACAATGTTCCATGACCCCTGCCATCACAATGTTCCATAAGCCCTGTCATCAAAATGCTCCATGACCCTTTCCATCCCAAAGCTCCAAGACCCCTGACATCAGAATATTCTATAACCCCTGTCATCTAAATGTTCCATTACAATTTTTATCAAATTGCTGCATGAACCGGTCATCAAAATGCTCCCTGCACTTCTCATCACAATGCACCATGCCCTTTTCATCAAAATGCTCCATGACTTGTCATCACAAAGCTCCATGACTCTTGGCATCACAATGCTCCATGTCATTGGCATCACAATGCTCCATGTACCCTCTCATAACATTGCTCCATGCCCTTGTCATCACAAAGCTCCATGACACTTGTGATCACAATGCTCCATGTCCTTCTAATCACAATGTTCCATGCCCTTGTCATTACAATCCTGCATGACCCATGTGTCACAGTGTTCTGTGCCCTTGTCATCACAATGCTCTATACCCACTCTCATCACAATAATCCATGAAACATTTCAGACCAAAGTTCCATACCCTTCTCATCACAATTCTCGATTACCCCGGTCATAACAATGCACCATGACCCCTGCCATCACAATATTCCACGGCCTAGTCATCACCAGGTTCCATGACACTTCTCATCACAATGCTCAAGACCCCTGAAATCACAATGCTACATTCCCTTGTCATCACAAAGCTCCATGACGCATGTCATCAGAATGTTCCATGGCCTTCTCATCACAATGCTCCATACCGTTGTCATCACAATGCTCCAAGACCCCTGTAATCACAATGCTCCATGCCCCTTTTCATCTCAATGCTTCATGAAACCTGTCATCACAATGAAGCATGCCCATCATCATAATGCTTCAGGCTATTGTCATCACAATTAAATCAATATTCTCCATGACCTCTGTGATCATAATGCTACAAACCCTTGTGATCACAATGTTGCATAACACTTATCATCACAAAGCTCCATGACACTTGTCATCACAATGCTCGATGCCCTTCTAATCACAATGCTCCATGCCCTTGTCATTACAGTCCTGCATGACCCATGTATCACAGTGTTCCGAGCCCTTGTCATCACAATGCTCCATGCCCACTCTCATCACAATAATCCAAGAAACATTTCAGAACAAAGTTCCTACCCTTCTCAGCACAATGCTCCATTACCCCTGTCATAACAGTGCACCATGACCCCTGCCATCACAATGTTCCACGGCCTAGTCATCACAAGGTTCCATGACACTTCTCATCACAATGCTCAAGACCACTGAAATCACAATGCTACATTCCCTTGTCATCACAAAGCTCCATGACGCATGTCATCTGAATGTTCCATGGCCTTCTCATCACAATGCTCCATGCCCTTGTCATCACAATGCTCCAAGACCCCTGTAATCACAATGCTCCATGCCCCTTTTCATCTCAATGCTTCATGAACCTAGTCATCACAATGAACCATGCCCATCATCATAAAGCTTCAGGCTATTGTCACAACAATTAAATCAATATTCTCCATGACCTCTGTGATCATAATGCTCCAAACCCTTGTGATCACAATGTTGCATAACACTTATCATCACAACACCCCATGACGCTCATCATCTCAATTATCCATGGTCTTCTCATCACAATGCTCCATGAACTTTGTCATCACAATGCTCAATACACTTGTCATCACAATGCTCCCTGACCCTTGTCATCAGTATGCTCCTTGAACCCTGTCATGACAAGGCTCCATGCCTTTTTCATCACAATGATCCATGACCTTTTCATCGCAATCCTCCAAGATCCCTGTAATCACAATGCTCCATGCCCTTGTCATCACAAAACTCCATGACGCATGTCATCAGAATGCTCCATGGCATTCTCATCACAATGCCCCATGCCCTTGTCATCACAATGCTCCAAGACCCCTGTAATCACAATGCTCTATGCCCCTTTTCTTCAGAATGCTCCATGAGACTTGTCATGACAAGTCTCCATTGTCATCTCATCACAATGCTCCAGGACCTTGTCATCACCATGCTCCATTCCCTTGTCATCACAATGCTCCATGAGCCCTGTCATCACAATAATCCATGAACATTTTCAGCCCAATGCTCCACGACGTTCTCATCACAATGCCCCATGGCCAATATCATCAAAATGCTCCATGACCACTGTCATCACAACACTCCATGACACCTGACAACACAATGATCCGGGAGTCTTCTCATCACAATGCTCCATTCCCTATTCATCACAATGCTCCATGACCCCTGTCATCACAACTCTCCATGAACATTTTCAGCCCAGTGCTCCATGACCCTTGTCATCAAAATGATCCATGCCCTTGTCATCCCAATGCTCCATGACCCTTGTATTTACAATGCTCCGTGAAGCTTGTCATCACAGTGCTCCATGACACATGTCATCACAATGCTCCATGCATTTGTCAGCAAAATGCTACAAGACCTTGTCATTACAGTCCTCGATGCACTTGTCATCACAATACTCCATTTCCATTGTCATCACAATATTCCATGATCCTTGGGATCACATTGCTTCATGCCCTTGTCATCACAATGCTCCATGCTCCTTGAAGTCAAAATGATCCAAACTTCTGTCATCACAATGCTCCAAACACTTGTGATCACAATGTTCCATAACACTTGTCATCACAATGCTACATTATGCCTGTCATCACAATCCTCCATGCCCTTTTCATTACAAAGCTCCATGAACTTTGTCATCACAATTCTCAATACAATTGTAATCACAGTGCTCCCTGACAATTGTCATCAGAATGCTCCTTGAACCCTGTCACAAAAAGGCTTCATGCCTTTTTCATCACAATGCCCATTCCATTTTCATCACAATACTCCATGCCATTGTCATCAAAATACTCCACAAGCTTGTCATCAGAATGCTCCATGACCCTTGTCATCACAATTCTCCATGCACTTGTGAGCACAATGCTCCCTGAAACTTGTCACCACAATGCTCCAAGCCATTGTCATTACAATGCTCCATTACCTTTGTCATAAGAATCCTCCATGACAATTGGCATCACAATGCTCCATGCCGTCGTCATCACAATGGGCCATTACATATGTCATCACAATGATCCGTGACACCTGACTTCACAATACTGTATGACCTGGTCATCAGAATGCTCCATGCCCTTGTCATCACAATGCGACATTACAACTGTCATCGCAATAATCCATGAAAATTATTAGACCAATGTTCCATGCCCTTGTCATCACAATGCTCCATGCCCTTGTTATCACAACGCTCCATGACCCCTGTCATCACAATGCTCCGTGACTCCAGTCATCACAGTGCTTCATGACCTTTGTCATCACAATGGTCCATGCCCTCGTCATCAACAGTCTCTGTGTCCTTTTTTACCACAATGCTCCATGAACTTTTCATCATAATGCTCCTTGACCCTTTTCATCACAATGCTCTATGCCTTTCTCTGCACAATGCTCCATGACCCTTGTCATCACAATGCTCCATGCGCTTGTCAGCACAAAGATCCTTGACACATGTCATTACAATGTACCATGCGCTTGTCATCACAGTGCTCCACAATCTTGTCATCACAATTCCCCATAAAATTTGTCATCACAATGCTCCGTGACTCCAGTCATCACAATGCTTCATAACGTTTGTCATCACAATGGTCCATGCCCGCGTCATCACAAGGCTCTGTGACCTTTGTAACCACAATGCTCCATGAACATTTCATCACAATTCTCTGTGACACTTGTCATCACAATGCTCCATGCCTTTGTCAGAACAATGCTCCATGACCATTGCCATCACAATGTGCCACGTGTATTTCATCACAACTGTCCACAACCGTTTCATTGCTATGCTCCATAAACCTTGTAATCACTATGGTACATGCACTTCTCATCAAAATGCTCTCTCACCAGAGATAGCACAATGTTCCAATACTAGTCATCACAATACTCCCTCACCCCTGGAATCACAATGTTCCATGACCCTCTCATCACACTGCTACATCCCCTTATCATCAGAATGTTCCATGACCCCTGCCATCACAGTGTTCCATAACCCGTGTCATCAAAATGCTCCATGACCCTTTCCATCCCAAAGCTCCAAGACCTCTGACATCACAATGTTCTATAACCACTGCCATCAAAATATTCCTTTACACTTTTTATCAAATTGTTGCATCACCACGTCATCAAAATGCTCCCTGCCCTTCTCTTCACAATGCACCATGCCCTTGTCATCAAAATGCTACAGGACTTGTCATCACAAAGCTCCATGACCCTTTGCATCACAATGCTCAATGTCATTGTAATCACAATGCTCCATGAACCATCTCATAACATTGCTCAATACCTTTGTCATCACAAAGCTCCATGACACCTGTCATCACAATGCTCGATGCCCTTCTCATCACAATGCTCCATGCCCTTGTCATTACAGTCCTGCATGACACATGTTTCACAGTGTTCCGTGCCCTTGTCATCACAATGCTCCATGCCCACTCTCATCACAATAATCCATGAAACATTTCAGACCGAAGTTCCATACCCTTCTCATCACAATGCTCCATTACCCCTGTCATAACAATGCACCATGACACCTGCCATCACAATATTCCACGGCCTAGTCATCACAAGGTTCCATGATACTTCTCATCACAATGCTCAAGCCCCCTGATATCACAATGCTCAATGCCCTTGTCATCACAATGCTTCATGACTTGTCATCACAAAGATACATGACCCTTGGCATCACAATGCTCCATGTCATTGTCATCACAATGCTCTATGAACGCTCTCATCACATTGCTCCATGCCCTTATCTTCACATAGCTCCATGACACATGTCATCAGAATGCTCCATGGTCTTCTCATCACAATGCTCCATGCCCTTGCCATCACAATGCTCCATTACACCTGTCATAACAATGCTCCATGACCCCTGCCTTCACGATGTTCCATGGCCTTGTCATCACAAGGATCCATGACCATGCTCATCACAATGCTCCAAGAACACTGTAATCATAATGCTCTATTCCCCTTTTCATCTCAATGAACCATGAACCCTGTCATCACAATGCACCATGCCCATCATCATAATGCTTCATGCTATTGTCATAACAATGAAATCAAAATGTTCCATGACGTCTGTCATAACAATGCTCCAAACCCTTGTGATCACAATATTCCATAACACTTGTCATCAAAATGCCCCATGACGCTCGTCAACACAATTATCCATGGCCTTCTCATCACAATGCTCCATGACCTTCGTCATCACAATGCTCAATACACTTGTCATCAAACTGCTCCCTGACACTTGATGTCTGTATGCTCCTTGAACCCTGTCATGACAAGGCTCCATGCCATTTTCATCACAATGCTCCATACCCTTTTCATCACAATGCCCCAAGACCCCTGTAATCACAATGCTCCATGCCCTTGTCATCACAAAGCTCAATGACGCATGACATCAGAGTGCTCCTTGGTCTTCTCCTCACAATGCTCCATGCCCTTGTCATCAAAATGTTCCAAGACCCCTGTAATCACAATGCTCCATGTCCCTGTTCATCAGTATGCTCCATGAGACTTGTCATCACAAGGCTCCATTGTTTTGTCATCACAATGCTCCAGGACATTGTCATCACAATGCTTCCCTACCTTTTCCTGAAAATTTTCAATGGCCCTTGTCATCATAATGCTCCAAGCCCTAATCATCACAATGCTCCATTATATTTGTTATCACAATCCTCCATTACATTTGGTATCACAATGCTCCATGCCATTGTCTTCGCAATGGACCATGGCATATTTGATCACAATGCTCCCTGACAACTGTCTTCACAATACTCCATGACCTTATTATCAAAATGCTCCATGCCCTTGTCATTACAATGCACCATTCCCACTCTCATCACAATAATCTATGAAAATTGTCAGACCAATGCTCCATGACACTGTCATCCCAATGTTCCATGCCCTTGTCATCACAATGCTCCATGACCCAGGTCATCACAATGCTCCATGACTCCACTCATCACAATGCTTCATAACGTTTGTCATCACAATGGTCCATGCCCACGTCATCACAAGGCTCTGTGACGTTTGTAACCACAATGCTCCATGAACTTTTCATCACAATTCTCTGTGAAACTTGTCATCACAATGCGCCATTCCAAATGTCATTGCAATAATCCATGAAACTTATTAGACAAATGATTCATGCCCTTGTCATCACAATGCTCCATGCCCTTGTTATCACAATGGTCCATGACCCCTGTCATCACAGTGCTCCGTGACTCCAGTCATCACAATGCTTCATGACCTTTGTCATCACAATGGTCCATGCCCTCGTCATCAACAGTCTCTGTGACCTTTTTAACCACAATTCTCCATGAACTTTTTATCACAAGGCTCTTTGACCCTTGTCATCACAATGCTCTATGCCTTTCTCAGCACAATGCTCCATGACCCTTGTCATCACAATGCTCCATGCGCTTGTCAGCCCAATGCTCCATGACACATGTCATCACAATGCACCATGCGCTTGTCATCACAGTGCTCCACAACATTGTCATCACAATGCTCCATAAAATTTGTCATCACAATGCTCCATGCACTTCTCATCAAAATGCTCACTCACCACTGATATCACAATGCTACATCACTATTTGTCACAATACTCCCTCACCCCTGTCATCACAATGTTCCATGGCTCCTGTCATCACAATGCTACATGCACTTATCATCACAATGTTCGATGTCCCCTGAAATCACAATGTTCCGTAACACCTGTCATCAAAATGTTCCATAACACTTTTCATCAAATTGCTCCATGACCCTGTCATCAGAATGCTCCCTGCCCTTCTCATCACAATGCACAAAGCCATTGCCATCACAATGCTCCATGACCTTTGTCATCACAAAGATCCATGACCCTTGGCATCACAATGCTCCATGTCATTGTCATCACAGTGCTCCATGAACACTCTCATCACATTGCTCCATGCCCTTGTCTTCACATAGCTCCATGACACATGTCATCATAATGCTCCATGGCCTTCTCATCACAATGCTCCAAGCCCTTGCCATCACAATGCTCCATTACCCCTGTCATAACCATGCTCCATGACCCCTGCCATCACGATGTTCCATGGCCTTGTCATCACAAGGCTCCATGACCCTTCTTATCACAATGCTCCAAGAACACTGTAATCACAATGCTGTATGCCCCTTTTCATCTCAATGATCCATGAACCCTGTCATCACAATGCACCATGCCCATCATCAAAATGCTTCATGCAATTGTCATCACAACGAAATCAAAATGTTCCATGACCTCTATCATAACAATGATCCAAACCCTTGTGATCACAATATTCCATAACACTTGTCATCACAATGCCCCAGGATGCTCGTCATCACAATTATCCATGGTCTTCTCATCACAATGCTCTATGACCTTCGTCATCACAATGCTCAATACACTTGTCATCAACATGCTCCCTGACACTTGTTGTCTGTATGCTCCTTGAACCCTGTCATGACAAGGCTCCATGCCTTTTTCGTCACAATGATCCATGCCCTTTTCATCACAATGCTCCAAGTCCCATGTAATCACAATGGTACATGCCATTGTCATCACAAAGCTCAATGACGCATGCCATCAGAATGCTCCTTGGTCTTCTCCTCACAATGCTCCATGCCCTTGTCTTCACAATGATCCATGCCCTTGTCATCACAATGCTCCATGCCCATGTTATCACAATGCTCCATGACCCCTGTCATCACAATGCTCCGTGACTCCAGTCATCACAATGCTTCATGACTTTTGTCATCACAATGGTCCATGCCCTCGTCATCAACCGTCTCTGTGACCTTTTTAACCACAATGCTCCATGAACATTCTCAGCACAATGGTCCATGAACCTTGTCATCACATTGCTCCATGCGCTTTTCAGCACAATGCTCCATGACACATGTCATCACAATGCACCATGCGCTTGTCATCACAGTGCTCCACAACATTGTCATCACAATGCTCCATAAAATTTGTCATCACAATGCTCCATGCACTTCTCATCAAAATGCTCTCTCACCACTGATATCACAATGCTACATCACTATTTGTCACATTACTCCCTCACCCCTGTCATCACAATGTTCCATGACTCCTGTCATCACAATGCTACATGCACTTATCATCACAATGTTCGATGAGCCCTGAAATCACAATGTTCCATAACACCTGTCATCAAAATGTTCCATGACACTTTTCATCAAATTGCTCCATGACCCTGTCATCAGAATGCTCCCTGCCCTTCTCATCACAATGCACAACGCCCTTGCCATCAAAATGCTCCATGACCTTTGTCATCACAAAGATCCAAGACCCTTGGCATCACAATGTTCCATGTCATTGTCATCACAATGCTCCATGAACCCTCTCATCACATTGCTCCATGCCCTTGTCATCACACAGCTCCATGACACTTGTCATCACAATGCTCGATGCCCTTCTCATCACAATGCTCCATGCCTTTGTCATTACAGTCCTGCATGACCCATGTATCACAGTGTTCCGTGCCCTTGTCATCACAATGCTCCATGCCCACACTCATCACAATAATCCATGAAACATTTCAGACCAAAGTTCCATACCCTTCTCATCACAATGCTCCATTACCCCTGTCATAACAATGCACCACGACACCTGCCATCACAATGATCCACGGCCTAGTGATCACAAGGTTCCATGATAATTCTCATCACAATGATCAAGACCCCTGCTATCACAATGCTCCATGCCCTTGTCATCACAAAGCTCCATGACGCATGTCATCAGAATGTTCCATGGCCTTCTCATCACAATGCTCCATGCCCTTGTCATGACAATGCTCCAAGACCCTTGTCATCACAATGCTCCATGCCACATTTCTTCACAATGCTCCATGAAATCTGTCATCACAATGCTCCAAGACCCTTGTAATCACAATGCTCCATGCCGCTTTTCATCTCAATGCTCCATGCACCCTATCATCACAATGCACCATGCCCATCATCATAATGCTTCAGGCTATTGTCATCACAATGAAATCAATATTCTGCATGACCTCTGTCATCATAATGCTCCAAACCCTTGTGATCACAATGTTGCATAACACGTATCATCACAACACCCCATGATGCTCATCATCACAATTATCCATAGTCTTCTCATCACAATGCTCCATGATCTTTGTCATAACAATGCTCAATACACTTGTCATCACAATGCTCCCTGACCCTTGTCGTCAGTATGCTCCTTGAACCCTGTCATGACAAGTTTCCATGCATTTTTCATCACAATGATCCATGACCATTTCATCACAATGCTCCAAGGTCCCTGTAATCACAATGCTCCATGCCCTTGTCATCACAAAACTCCATGACGCATGTCATCAGAATTCTCCATGGCCTTCTCATCACAATGCTCTATGCCCTAGTCATAACAATGCTCCACGACCCCTGTAATCACAATGCTCCATGCCCCTTTTCATCAGAATGCTCCATGAGACTTGCCATCACAAGTCTCCATGGTCTTCTCATCACAATGTTCCAGGACCTTGACATCATCATGATCCATTCCCTTGTCATCACAATGCTCCATGACCCCTGTCATCAAAATAATCCATGAACATTTTCAGCCCAATGCTCCACGACCTTCTCATCACAATGCTACATTGCCAATATCATCACAATGCTCCATGACCACTGTCACCACAACACTTCATGACACCTGACAACACAATGATCCAGGACTCTTGTCATCACAATGCTCCATTCCCTTGTCATCAAAATGCTCCATGACACCTGTCAGCACAACTCTCCATGAACATTTTCAGCCCAGTGCTCCATGACCCTTGTCATCACAATGATCCATGCCCTTGTCATCCAAATGCTCCATGACCCCTGTATTCACTATGCTCCTTGACGCTTGTCATCACAGTGCTCCATGACACATGTCATCACAATGCTCCATGCCTTTGTCAGCAAAATGCTACATGACCTTGTCATTACAATGCTCTATGCGCTTGTCATCACAATACTCCATTTCCATTGTCATCACAATCCTCCATGAATATTGCGATCACATTGCTTCATGCCCTTGTCATCACAATGCTCCATGCTCCTTGAAATGAAAATGATCCATGACCTCTGTCATCACAATGCTCCAAACCCTTGTGATCACAATGTTCCATAACACTTGTCATCACAACGCTCCATGATGCCTGTCATCACAATACTCCATGCACTTTTCATCACAATGCTCCATGACCTTTGTCACCACAATTCTCAATACACTTGTCATCACAATGCTCCCTGACACTTGTCATCAGAATGCTCCTTGTACCGTGTCACGAAAAGGGTCCATGCCTTTTTCATCACAATGCCCCATGCCATTTTCATCACAATGCTCCATGCCATTGTCATCAAAATACTCCACAAGCTTGTCATCAGAATGCTCCATGACCCTTGTCATCACAATTCTCCATGCACTTGTCAGCACAATGCTCCCTGAACCTTGTCATCACAATGCTCCAAGCCATTGTCATCACAATGCTCCATTACCTTTGTCATCAGTATCTTCCATGACACTTGGCCTCACAATGCTCCATGCCATCCTCATCACAATGGGCCATTACAAATGTCATCACAATGCTCCCTGACACCTCTCTTAACAATACGGCATGACCTGGTCATCACAATGCTCCATGCCCTTGTCATCACAGTGTGCCATTCCAATTCTCATCGCAATACTCCATGAAAGTTGTTAGACCAATGTTCCATGTCATTGTCATCACAATGCTCCATACCCTTGTTATCACAATGCTACATGACCCCTGTCATCACAATGCTCTGTGACTCCAGTCATCACAATGCCTCATGAACTTTGTCATCACAATGGTCCATGCCCTCGTCATCAACAGTCTCTGTGACCTTTTTAACCACAATGATCCATGAACTTTTCATCACAATGCTCTTTGACCCTTGTCATCACAATGCTCTATGCCTTTCTCAGCACAATGCTCCATGACCCTTGTCATCACAATGCTCCATGCGCTTGTCAGCACAATGCTCCATGACACATGTCATCACAATGCACCATGCGCTTAACATCACAGTGCTCCACAACATTGTCATCACAATGCTCCATAAAATTTGTCATCACAATGATCCATGCACTTCTCATCAAAATGCTCTCTCACCACTGATATCACAATGCTACATCACTATTTGTCACAATACTCCCTCACCCCTGTCATCACAATGTTCCATGACTCCTGTCATCACAATGCTACATGCACTTATCATCACAATGTTCGATGACCCCTGAAATCACAATGTTCCATAACACCTGTCATCAAATGTTCCATGACACTTTTCATCAAATTGCTCCATGACCCTGTCATCAGAATGCTCCCTGCCTTCTCATCACAATGCACAACGCCCTTGCCATCAAAATGCTCCATGACCTTTGTCATCACAAAGATCCATGACCCTTGGCATCACAATGCTCCATGTCATTGTCATCACAATGCTCCATGAACGCTCTCATCACATTGCTCCATGCCCTTGTCTTCACAGAGCTCCATGACACATGTCATCAGAATGCTCCATGGCCTTCTCATCACAATGCCCCAAGCCCTGGCCATCACATTGCTCCATTACCCCTGTCATGACAATGCTCCATGACCCCTGCCATCACGATGTTCCATGGCCTTGTCATCACAAGGCTCCATGACCCTTCTCATCACAATGCTCCAAGAACACTGTAATCACAATGCTCTATGCCCCTTTTCATCTCAATGATCCATGAACCCTGTCATCACAATGCACTATGCCCATCATCATAATGCTTCATGCTATTGTCATAACAACGAAATCAGAATGTTCCATGACCTCTGTCATAACAATGTTCCAAACCCTTGTGATCACAATATTCCATAACACTTGTCATCACAATGCCCCAGGATGCTCGTCATCACAATTATCCATGGTCTTCTCATCACAATGCTCCATGACCTTCGTCATCAAAATGCTCAATACACTTGTCATCAACATGCTCGCTGACACTTGTTGTCTGTATGCTCCTTGAACCCTGTCATGACAAGGCTCCATGCCTTTTTCATCACAATGATCCATGCCCTTTTCATCACAATGCTCCAAGTCCCATTTAATCACAATGGTCCATGCCATTGTCATCACAAAACTCAATGACGCATGTCATCAGAATGCTCCTTGGTCTATTCTTCACAATGCTCCCTGCCCTTGTCTTCACAATGTTCCAAGACCCCTGTAATCACAATGCTCCATTCCCCTTTTCATCAGTATGCTCCATGAGACTTGTCATCACAAGGCTCCATGGTTTTGTCATCACAATGCTCCAGGACCTTGTCATCACAATGCTTCACGACCTTGTCATCAAAATTTTCAATGGCTTTTGTAATCATAATGCTCCAAACCCTAATCATCACAATGATCCATTATATTTGTCATCACAATCCTCAATTACATTTGGTATCACAAAGCTCCATGCCATTGTCATCGCCATGGACCATGACATATGTCATCACAATGCTCCCTGACAACTGTCTTCACAATACTCCATGACCTTATCATCACAATGCTCCATGCCCTTGTCATCACAATGCACCATGCCCACTCTCATCACAATAATCTATGAAACTTGTCAGACCAATGCTCCATGCCACTGTCATCACAATGCTCCATGCCCTTGTCATCACAATGCTACATGACCCCTGTCATCACAATGCTCCGTGACTCCAGTCATCACAATTCTTCATAACGTTTGTCATCACAATGGTCCATACCCGTGTCATCACAAGGCTCTGTGACCTTTGTAACCACAATGCTCCATGAACTTTTCATCACAATTCTCTGAGAAACTTGTTATCTCAATGCTCCATGTCTTTGTCAGAACAGTGCTCCATGAACATTGTCATCACAATGTGCCACGCGCATTTCATCACAACGTTCCAAACCTTGTCATTGCAATGCTCCATAAACCTTGTAATCACAATGGTCCATGCACTTCTCATCAAAATGCTCTCTCACCAGAGATATCACAATGTTCCATCACTAGTCATCACAATACACCCTCATCCTTGTAATCACAATGTTCCATGACACTGTCATCACAATGCTACATCCCCTTATCATCACAATGTTCCATGACCCCTGCCATCACAATGTTCCATAAGCCCTGTCATCAAAATGCTCCATGACCCTTTCCATCCCAAAGCTCCAAGACACCTGCCATCACAATGTTCTATAACCCCTGGCATCAAAATGTTCCATTACACATTTTATCAAATTGCTGCATGACACGGTCATCAAAATGGTCCCTGCCCTTCTCATCAAAATGCTCCATGACTTGTCATCACAAAGCTCCAAGACCCTTGGCATCACAATGCTCCATGTCATTGTCATCACAATGCTCCTTGAACCCTCTCATCACATTGCTCCATGCCCTTGTCATCACAAAGCTCCATGACACTTGTCATCACAATGCTCGATGCCCTTCTCATCACAATGCTCCATGCCCTTGTCATTACAGTCCTGCATGACCCATGTATCACAGTGTTCTGTGCCCTTGTCATCACAATGCTCCATGCCCACTCTCATCACAATAATCCATGAAACATTTCAGACCAAAGTTCCATACCCTTCTCATCACAATGCTCCATTACCCCTGTCATAACAATGCACCATGACACCTGCCATCACAATGATCCACTGCCTAGTCATCAAAAGTTTCCATGATAATTCTCATCACAATGCTCAAGACCCCTGATATCACAATGCTCCATGCCCTGGTCATCACAAAGCTCCATGACGCACGTCATCAGAATCTTCCATGGCCTTCTCATCACAATGCTCCTTTCCCTTGTCATCACAATGCTCCAAGACCCTTGTCATCACAATGCTCCATGCCGCTTTTCATCTCAATGCTCCATGAACCCTGTCATCACAATGCACCATGCCCATCATCATAATGCTTCAGGCTATTGTCATCACAATGAAATCAATATTCTGCATGACCTCTGTCATCATAATGCTCCAAACCCTTGTGATCACAATGTTGCATAACACGTATCATCACAACACCCCATGACGCTCATCATCACAATTATCCATGGTCTTCTCATCACAATGATCCATGATCTTTGTCATCACAATGCTCAATACACTTGGCATCACAATGCTCCCTGACCCTTGTCGTCAGTATGCTCCTTGAACCCTGTCATGACATGTTTCCGTGCATTTTTCATCACAATGATCCATGACCATTTCATCACAATGCTCCAAGGTCCCTGTAATCACAATGCTCCATACCCTTGTCATCACAAAACTCCATGACGCATGTCATCAGAATGCTCCATGGCCTTCTCATCACAATTCCCTATGCCCTAGTCATAACAATGCTCCACGACCCCTGTAATCACAATGCTCCATGCCCCTTTTCATCAGAATGCTCCATGAGACTTGCCATCACAAGTCTCCATGGTCTTCTCATCACAATGTTCCAGGACCTTGACATCACAATGATCCATTCCCTTGTCATCACAATGCTCCATGACCCCTGTCATCACAATAATCCATGAACATTTTCAGCCCAATGCTCCACGACCTTCTCGTCACAATGCTCCATTGCCAATATCATCACAATGCTCCATGACCACTGTCATCACAACACTCCATGACACCTGACAACACAATGATCCAGGACTCTTGTCATCACAATGCCCCATTCCCTTGTCGTCACAATGCTACATGACACCTGTCATCACAACTCTCCATGAACATTTTCAGCCCAGTGATCCATGACGCTTGTCATCACAATGATCCATGCGCTTGTCATCCCAAAGCTCCATGACCCCTGTATTCACAATGCTCCTTGACGCTTGTCATCACAGTGCTCCATGACACATGTCATCACAATGCTCCATGCCTTTGTCAGCAAAATGCTACATGACCTTGTCATTACAATGCTCTATGCGCTTGTCATCACAATACTCCATTTCCATTGTCATCACAATCCTCCATGAACTTTGGGATCACATTGCTTCATGCCCTTGTCATCACAATGCTCCATGCTCCTTGAAATCAAAATGATCCATGACCTCAGTCATCACAATGCTCCAAACCCTTGTGATCACAATGTTCCATAACACTTGTCCTCACAACGCTCCATGATGCCTGTCATCACAATACTCCATGCCCTTTTCATCACAATGCTCCATGACCTTTGTCACCACAATTCTCAATACACTTGTCATCACAATGCTCCATGACCTTTGTCACCACAATTCTCAATACACTTGTCATCACAATGCTCCCTGACACTTGTCATCAGAATGCTCCTTGAACACTGTCACGAAAAGGCTCCATGCCTTTTTCATCACAATGCCCCATGCCATTTTCTTCACAATGCTCCATGCCATTGTCATCAAAATACTCCACAAGCTTGTCATCAGAATGCTCCATGACCCTTGTCATCACAATTCTCCATGCACTTGTCAGCACAATGCTCCCTGACCCTTGTCATCACAATGCTCCCAGCCATTGTCATCACAATGCTCCATTACCTTTGTCATCAGAATCCTCCCTGACACTTGGCATCACAATGCTCCATGCCATCCTCATCACAATGGGCCATTACATATGTGATCACAATGCTCCCTGACACCTGTCTTCACAATACGGCATGACCTGGTCATCACAATGCTCCATGCCCTTGTCATCACAGTGTGCCATTCCAACTCTCATCGCAATACTCCATGAAAGTTATTAAACCAATGTTCCATGCCCTTGCCATCACAATGCTCCATGCCCTTGTTATCACAATGCTCCATGACCCTGTCATCACAATGCTCCGTGACTCCAGTCATCACAATGCTTCATGACCTTTGTCATCACAATGGTCCATGTCCTCGTCATCAACAGTCTCTGTGACCTTTTTAACCACAATGCTCCATGAAATTTCATCACAATGCTCTTTGACCCTTGTCATCACAATGCTCTATGCCTTTCTCAGCACAATGCTCCATGACCCTTGTCATCACAATGCTCCATGCGCTTGTCAGCACAATGCTCCATGACACATGTCATCACAATGCACCATGCGCTTGTCATCACAGTGCTCCACAACATTGTCATCACAATGCTCCATAAAATTTGTCATCACAATGCTCCATGCACTTCTCATCAAAATGCTCTCTCACCACTGATATCACAATGCTACATCACTATTTGTCACATTACTCCCTCACCCCTGTCATCACAATGTTCCATGACTCCTGTCATCACAATGCTACATGCACTTATCATCACAATGTTCGATGATCCCTGAAATCACAATGTTCCATAACACCTGTCATCAAAATGTTCCATGACGCTTTTCATCAAATTGCTCCATGACCCTGTCATCAGAATGCTCCCTGCCCTTCTCATCACAATGCACAACGCCCTTGCCATCAAAATGCTCCATGACCTTTGTCATCACAAAGATCCATGACCCTTGGCATCACAATGCTCCATGTCATTGTCATCACCATTCTCCATGAACGATCTCAACACATTGCTCCATGCCCTTGTCGTCACATAGCTCCATGACACATGTCATCAGAATGCTCCATGGCCTTCTCATCACAATGCTCCATGCCCTTGCCATCACAATGCTCCATTACACCTGTCATAACAATGCTCCATGAACACTGCCATCACGATGTTCCATGGCCTTGTCATCACAAGGCTCCATGACCCTTCTCATCACAGTGCTCCAAGAACACTGTAATCACAATGCTCTATGCCCCTTTTCATCTCAATGATCCATGAACCCTGTCATCAAAATGCACCATGCCCATCATCATAATGCTTCATGCTATTGTCATAACAACGAAATCAAATTGTTCCATGACCTCTGTCATAACAATGCTCCCACCCTTG
The DNA here is from genome assembly GCF_025265405.1 of Mesoplodon densirostris. Classification (NCBI taxonomy): domain Eukaryota; kingdom Metazoa; phylum Chordata; class Mammalia; order Artiodactyla; family Ziphiidae; genus Mesoplodon; species Mesoplodon densirostris. The sequence goes on along the minus strand of NW_026778195.1, from coordinate 4,164,690 downwards.
TGATCACAATATTCCATAACACTTGTCATCACAATGCCCCAGGATGCTTGTCATCACAGTTATCCATGGACTTCTCATTACAATGCTCCATGACCTTCGTCATCACAATGCTCAATACACTTGTCATCAACATGTTCCCTGACACTTGTTGTCTGTATGCTCCTTGAACCCTGTCATGACAAGGCTCCATGCCTTTTTCATCACAATGATCCATGCCCTTTTCATCACAATGCTCCAAGTCCAATGTAATCACAATGGTCCATGCCATTGTCATCACAAAGCTCAATGACGCATGCCATCAGAATGCTCCTTGGCCTTCTCCTCACAATGCTCCATGCCCTTGTCTTCACAATGTTCCAAGACCCCTGTAATCACAATGCTCCATTCCCCTTTTAATCAGTATGCTCCATGAGACTTGTCATCACAAGGCTCCATGGTTTTGTCATCACAATGCTCCAGGACCTTGTCATCACAATGCTTCACGACCTTGTCATCAAAATTTTCAGTGGCCCTTGTCATCATAATGCTCCAAACCCTAATCATCACAATGCTCCATTATATTTGTCATCACAATCCTCCATTACATTTGGTATCACAAAGCTCCATGCCATTGTCATCGCCATGGACCATGACATATGTCATCACAATGCTCCCTGACACCTGTCTTCACAATACTCCATGACCTTATCATCACAATGCTCCATGCCCTTGTCATCACAATGCACCATGCCCACTCTCATCACAATAATCTATGAAACTAGTCAGACCAATGCTCCATGCCACTGTCATCACAATGCTCCATGCCCTTGTCATCACAATGCTCCATGACCCTTGTCATCACAATGCTCCACGCCCCTTTTCATCTCAATGCTCCATGAAACCTGTCATCACAATGCACCATGCCCATTATCATAATGCTTCAGGCTATTGTCATCACAATGAAATCAATATTCTGCATGACCTTTGTCATCATAATGCTCCAAACCCTTGTGATCACAATGTTGCATAACACGTATCATCACAACACCCCATGACGCTCATCATCACATTTATCCATGGTCTTCTCATCACAATGCTCCATGCCATCCTCATCACAATGGGCCATTACATATGTGATCACAATGCTCCCTGACTCCTGTCTTCACAATACGGCATGACCTGGTCATCACAATGCTCCATGCCCTTGTCATCACAGTGTGCCATTCCAACGCTCATCGTAATACTCCATGAAAGTTATTAGACAAATGTTCCATGCCCTGGCCATCACAATGCTCCATGCCCTTTTTATCACAATGCTCCATGACCCCTGTCATCACAATGCTCCGTGACTTCAGTCATCACAATGCTTCATGACCTTTGTCATCACAATGGTCCATGCCCTCGTCATCAACAGTCTCTGTGACCTTTTTAACCTCCATGCTCCATGAACTTTTCATCACAATGCTCTTTGACACTTGTCATCACAATGCTCTATGCCTTTCTTAGCACAATTCTCCATGACCCTTGTCATCACAATGCTCCAAGACCCTTGTCAGCACAATGCTCCATGACACATGTCATCACAATGCTCCATGCCCTTGCCATCACAATGCTCCATTACACCTGTCATAACAATGCTCCATGACCCCTGCCATCACGATGTTGCATGGCCTTGTCATCACAAGCCTCCATGACCCTTCTCATCACAATGCTCCAAGAACACTCTAATGACAATCCTCTATGCCCCTTTTCATCTCAATGATCCATGAACCCTGTCATCACAATGCACCATGCCCATCATCATAATGCTTCATGCTATTGTCATAACAACGAAATCAAAATGTTCCATGACCTCTGTCATAACAATGCTCCAAACCCTTGTGATCACAATATTCCATAACACTTGTCATCACAATGCCCCAGGATGCTCGTCATCACAATTATCCATGGTGTTCTCATCACAATGCTCCATGACCTTCGTCATCACAATGCTCAATACACTTGTCATCAACATGCTCCCTGACACTTGTTGTCTGTATGCTCCTTGAACCCTGTCATGACAAGGCTCCATGCCTTTTTCATCACAATGATCCATGCCCTTTTCATCACAATGCTCCAAGTCCCATGTAATCACAATGGTCCATGCCATTGTCATCACAAAGCTCAATGACGCATGCCATCAGAATGCTCCTTGGTCTTCTCCTCACAATGCTCCATGCCCTTGTCTTCACAATGTTCCAAGACCCCTGTAATCACAATGCTCCATTCCCCTTTTCATCAGTATGCTCCATGAGACTTGTCATCACAAGGCTCCATGGTTTTGTCATCACAATGCTCCAGGAACTTGTCATCACAATGCTTCACGACCTTGTCAACAAAATTTTCAATGGCCCTTGTCATCATAATGCTCCAAACACTAATCATCACAATGCTCCATTATATTTGTCATCACAATCCTCCATTACATTTGGTATCACAAAGCTCCATGCCATTGTCATCGCCATGGACCATGACATATGTCATCACAATGCTCCGTGACACCTGTCTTCACAATACTCCATGACCTTATCATCACAATGCTCCATGCCCTTGTCATCACAATGCACCATGCCCACTCTCATCACAATAATCTATGAAACTTGTCAGACCAATGCTCCATGCCACTGTCATCACAATGCTCCATGCCCTTGTCATCACAATGCTCCATGACCCCTGTCATCACAATGCTCCGTGACTCCAGTCATCACAATGCTTCATAACGTTTGTCATCACAATGGTCCATGCCCGCATCATCACAAGGCTCTGTGTCCTTTTTAACCACAATGCTCCATGAACTTTTCATCACAATTCTCTGAGAAACTTGTCATCACAATGCTCCATGTCTTTGTCAGAACAATGCTCCCTGACCATTGTCATCACAATGTGCCACGCGCATTTCATCACAACGTTCCAAACCTTGTCATTGCAATGCTCCATAAACCTTGTAATCACAATGGTCCATGCACTTCTCATCAAAATGCTCTCTCACCAGAAATATCACAATGTTCCATCACTAGTCATCACAATACACCCTCATCCTTGTAATCACAATGTTCCATGACACTGTCATCACAATGCTACATCCCCTTATCATCACAATGTTCCATGACCCCTGCCATCACAATGTTCCATAAGCCCTGTCATCAAAATGCTCCATGACCCTTTCCATCCCAAAGCTCCAAGACCCCTGACATCACAATGTTCTATAACCCCTGCCATCAAAATGTTCCATTACACATTTTATCAAATTGCTGCATGAAACGGTCATCAAAATGGTCCCTGACTTTCTCATCAAAATGCTCCATGCCCTTGTCATCACAAAGCTCCATGACACTTGTCATCACAATGCTCGATGCCCTTCTCATCACAATGCTCCATGCCCTTGTCATTACAGTCCTGCATGACCCATGTATCACAGTGTACCGTGCCCTTGTCATCACAATGCTCCATGCCCACTCTCATCACAATAATCCATGAAACATTTCAGACCAAAGTTCCATACCCTTCTCATCACAATGCTCCATTAACCCTGTCATAACAATGCACCATGACACCTGCCATCACAATGATCCACGGCCTAGTCATCACAAGGTTCCATGATAATTCTCATCACAATGCTTAAGACCCCTGATATCACAATGCTCCATGCCCTTGTCATCACAAAGCTCCATGACGCATGTCATCAGAATGTTCCATGGCCTTCTCATCACAATGCTCCATGCCCTTGTCATCACAATGCTCCAAGACCCTTGTCATCACAATGCTCCATGCCCCATTTCATCTCAATGCTCCATGAACCCTGTCATCACAATGAACAATGCCCATCATCATAATGCTTCAGGCTATTGTCATCACAATGAAATCAATATTCTGCATGACCTCTGTCATCATAATGCTCCAAACCCTTGTGATCACAATGTTGCATAACACGTATCATCACAACACCCCATGACGCTCATCATCACAATTATCCATGGTCTTCTCATCACAATGCTCCATGATCTTTGTCATCACAATGCTCAATACACTTGTCATCACAATGCTCCCTGACCCTTGTCGTCAGTATGCTCCTTGAACCCTGTCATGACAAGTTTCCATGCATTTTTCATCACAATGATCCATGACCATTTCATCACAATGCTCCAAGGTCCCTGTAATCACAATGCTCCATGCCCTTGTCATCACAAAACTCCATGACCACTCTCATCACAACACTCCATGACACCTGACAACACAATAATCCGGGACCCTTGTCATCACAATGCTCCAAGACCCCTGTCATCACAATACTCCATGAACATTTTCAGCCCAATGCTCCATGACCTTCTCATCACAATGCTCCATGCCCTTGTCATCACAATGCACCATATCCACTGTCATCACAATTATCTATGAAACTTGTCAGACCAGTGCTCAATGTCCCTGTCAACACAATGCTCCAAGACACCCGTAATCACAATGCTCCATGCCCTTGTCATCACAAAGCTCCATGACGCATGTCATCAGAATGTTCCATTGCCTTCTCCTCACAATGCTCCATGCCCCTTTTCATCAGAATGCTCCATTAGAATAGTCATCACAAGTCTCCATGCTTAACTCATCACAGTGCTCCAAGACCTTGTCATCACCATGCTCCATTCCCTTGTCATCACAATGCTCCATGACCCCTGTCATCACAATACTCCATGAACATATTCAGCCCAGTGCTCCATGACATTCTCATCACAATGCTCCATGACAAATATCATCACAATGCTCCATGACCACTGTCATCACAACACTCCATGACACCTGACAACACAGTGATCTGAGACCCTTGTCATCGTAATGCTCCAAGACCCCTGTAATCACAATGCTCCATGACCCCTGTCATCAAAATACTTCATGAATATTTTCAGCCCAATGCTCCATGACCCTTGTCATCAAAATGGTCCATGTCCTTGTTATCCCAATGCTCCATGACCCCTGTATTCACAGTGCTCCGTGACGCTTGTCATCACAGTGCTCCATGACACCTGTCATCACAATGCTCCATGCCTTTGTCAGCAAAATGCTACATGACCTTGTCATTACAATGCTCTATGCGCTTGTCATCACAATACTCCATTACCATTGTCATCACAATCCTCCATGAACCTTGGGATCACATTGATTCATGCCCTTGTCATCACAGTGCTCCATGCTCCTTGAAATCAAAATGAACCATGAACTCTGTCATCACAATGTTCCAATCCCTTGTGATCACAATGTTCCAAAGCACTTGTCCTCACAACGCTCCATGATGCCTGTCATCACAATACTCCATGCCCTTTTCATCACAATGCTCCATGAACTTTGTCATCACAATTCTCAATAAACTTGTCCTCACAATGCTCCCTGACACTTGTCGTCATAATGCTCCTTGAAACCTGGCACGAAAAGGCTCCATGCCTTTTCATCACAAAGCCCCATGCCGTTTTCATCCCAATGCTCCATGCCATTGTCATCAAAATACTCCACAAGCTTGTCATCAGAATGCTCCCTGACCCTTGTCATCACAATGCTCCAAGCCATTGTCATCACAATGCTCCATTACCTTTTTCATCAGAATCCCTCATGACACTTGGCATCACAATGCTCCATGCCATTGTCATCACAATGGGCCATTACATATGTCATCACAATGCTCCCTGACACCTCTCTTCACAATACTGCATGACCTGGTCATCACAAAGTTCCATGCCCTTGTCATCACAATGCGCCATTGCAACTCTCATCACAATAATCCATGAAACTTATTAGACCAATGCTGCATGCCCATGTCATCACAATGCTCCATGCACTTGTTATCACAATGTTCCAAGACCCCTGTAATCAGAATGCTCCATGCCCCTTTTCATCAGTATGCTCCATGAGACTTGTCATCACAAGGCTCCATGGTTTTCTCATCACAATGCTCCAGGACCTTGTCATCACAATTCTTCACGACATTGTCATGAAAATTCTCAATGGCCCTTGTCTTCATAATGCTCCAAGCCCTAGTCATCACAATGCTCCATTATATTTGTCATCACAATCCTCCATTACATTTGGCATCACAATGCTCCCTGCCATTGTCATCGCAATGGACCATGATATATGTCATCACAATGCCCCCTGACACCTGTCTTCACAATACTCCATGCCCTTGTCATCACAATGATCCATGCCCTTGTCATCACAATGCACCATGTCCTCTGTCATCACAATAATCTCTGAAACTAGTCAGAACAAAGCTCCACGCCCCTGTCATCACAATGTTCCATGCCCTTTTCATCACAATGCTCCATGACCCCTGTCATCACAATGCTCCGTGACTCCAGTCATCACAATGCTTCATAACGTTTGTCATCACAACGGTCCATGTCCGAATCATCACAAGGCTCTGTGACTTTTTAAACAAAATGTCCTTGAACTTTTCATCACAATGCTCTGTGACCTTTGTCATCACTATACTCCATGTCTTTGTCAGAACAATGCTCCATAACCCTTGTCATCACAATGTGCCATGCGCTTTTCATCACAATGATCCAAAAACTTGTCATCGCTATGCTCCATAAACCTTGTAATCACAATGCTCCATGCACTTCTCATCCAAATGCTCTCTCACATGAGATATCACAATGTTCCATCACTAGTCATCACAATCCTCCCTCACCCCTGTTATCACAATATTCCATGACGCCTGTCATCACAATGCTACATCCCCTTATCAGCACAATGTTCCATGACCCCTGACATCACAATGTTCCATAACCCCTGTTATCAAAATGCTCTATGACCCTTTTCATCCCAAAGCTCCATGACCCCTGGCATCACAATGTTCTATAACCCCTGTCATCAAAAGGTTCCATTACACTTTTCATCAAATTGCTGCATGACCCTGTCATCAAAATGCTCCATGACCTTTGTCATCACAAAGCTCCATGACCTTTGGCATCACAATGCTACATGTCATTGTCATCACAATGCTCCATGAACCCTCTCATCACATTGCTTCATGCCCTTGTCATCACAAAGCTCCATGGCACTTGTCATCACATTGCTCGATGCCCTTCTCATCACAATAATCCATGCCCTTGTCATTACAATCCTCCATGACCCATGTATCACAGTGTACCGTGCCCTTGTCATCACAATGTGCCATGTCCACTCTCATCACAATAATCCATGAAACATTTCAGACCAAAGCTCAATGCCCTTCTCATCACAATGCTCCATTACTTCTGTCATAACAAGCTCCATGACCCCTGCCATCACAATGTTCCCGGGCCTTGTCATGACAAGGCTCCATGACCCTTGTCATCACAATGCTCCAAGACCCATGTAATCACAATGCTCCATGCCCTAGTCAAAAAAGCTCCATGACGCATGTCATCAGAATGTTCCATGGCCTTCTCCTCACAATGCTCCAAGCCCTTGTCAGCACAATGCTCCAAGACCCCCGTAATCACAATGCTCCATGCCCCTTTTCATCAGAATGCTCCATTAGACTTGTCATCACAAGTCTCCATGGTCATCTCATCACAATGCTCCATTCCCTTGTCATCACAATGCTCCATGACCCCTGTCATCACAATACTCCATGAATATTTTCAGCACAATGCTCCATGACCTTCTCATCACAATGCTCCATGACCAATATTGTCACAATGCTCCATGACCACTGTCATCACAAAACTCCATGACACCTGACAACACAATGATCCGGGACACTTGTCATCACAATGCTCCAAGACCCCTGCAATCACAGTGCTCAATGTCCCCTGTCATCACAATACTCCATGCACATTTTCAGCCCAATGCTCCATGACACTTGTCATCACAATGATCCATGCCCTTGTCATCCCAATGCTCCATGACCCCTGTATTCACAATGCTCCTTGACGCTTGTCATCACAGTGCTCCATGACACATGTCATCACAATGCTCCATGCCTTTGTCAGCAAAATGCTACATGACATTGTCATTACAGTGCTCTTCACTTGTCATCACAATACTCCATTTCCATTGTCATCACAATCCTCCATAAACTTTGGGATCACATTGCTTCATGCCCTTGTCATCACAATGCTCCATGCTCCTTGAAATCAAAATGATCCATGACCTCTGTCATCACAATGCTCCAAACACTTGTGATCACAATGTTCCATAACACTTGTCATCACAACGCTCCATGATGCCTGTCACCACAATACTCCATGCCCTTTTCATCACAATGCTCCTTGACCTTTGTCACCACAATTCTCAATACACTTGTCATCACAATGCTCCCTGACACTTGTCATCAGAATGCTCCTTGAAACCTGTCACGAAAAGGCTCCATGCCTTTTACATCACAATGCCCCATGCCATTTTCATCACAATGCTCCATGCCATTGTCATCAAAATACTCCACAAGCTTGTCATCAGAATGCTCCATGACCCTTGTCATGACAATTCTCCATGCACTTGTCAGCACAGTGCTCCCTGACCCTTGTCATCACAATGCTCCAAGCCATTGTCATCACAATGCTCCATGACCTTCGTCATCACAATGCTCAATACACTTGTCATCAACATGCTCCCTGACACTTGTTGTCTGTATGCTCCTTGAACCCTGTCATGACAAGGCTCCATGCCTTTTTCATCACAATGATTCATGCCCTTTTCATCACAATGCTCCAAGTCCCATGTAATCACAATGGTCCATGCCATTGTCATCACAAAGCACAATGACGCATGCCATCAGAATACTCCTAGGTCTTCTCCTCACAATGCTTCATGCCCATGTCTTCCCAATGTTCCAAGACCCCTGTAATCACAATACTCCATTCCCCTTTTCATCAGTATACTCCATGAGACTTGTCATCACAAGGCTCCATGGTTTTGTCATCACAATGCTCCAGGACCTTGTCATCACAATGCTTCACGACCTTGTCATCAAAATTTTCAATGGCCCTTGTCATCATAATGTTTCAAGCCCTAATCATCAAAATGCTCCATTATATTTGTCATCACAATCCTCCATTACATTTGGTATCACAAAGCTCCATGCCATTGTCATCGCCATGGACCATGACATATGTCATCACAATACTCCCTGACACCTGTCTTCACAATACTCCATGACCTTATCATCACAATGCTCCATGCCCTTGTCATCACAATGCACCATGCCCACTCTCATCACAATAATCTATGAAACTTGTCAGACCAATGCTCCATGCCACTGTCATCACAATGCTCCATGCCCTTTTCATCACAATGCTCCATGACCCCTGTCATCACAATGCTCCGTGACTCCAGTCATCACAATGCTTCATAACGTTTGTCATCACAATGGTCCATGCCCGCGTAATCACAAGGCTCTGTGACCTTTGTAACCACAATGCTCCATGAACTTTTCATCACAATTCTCTGAGAAAATTGTCATCACAATGCTCCATGTCTTTGTCTGAACAATGCTCCATGACCATTGTCATCACAATGTGGCACGTTCATTTCATCACAACGTTCCAAACCTTGTCATTGCAATGCTCCATAAACCTTGTAATCACAATGGTCCATGCACTTCTCATCAAAATGCTCTCTCACCAGAGATATCACAATGTTCCATCACTAGTCATCACAATACACCCTCATCCTTGTAATCACAATGTTGCATGACACTGTCATCACAATGCTACATCCCCTTATCATCACAATGTTCCATGACCCCTGCCATCACAATGTTCCATAAGCCCTGTCATCAAAATGCTCCATGACCCTTTCCATTCCAAAGCTCCAAGACCCCTGCCATCACAATGTTCTATAACCCCTGCCATCAAAATGTTACATTACACTTTTTATCAAATTGCTGCATGACCCGGTCATCAAAATGCTCCCTGCCCTTCTCATCAAAATGCTCGATGACTTGTCATCACAAAGCGCCAAGACCCTTGGCATCACAATGCTCCCTGTCATTGACATCACAATGCTCCATGAGCCCTCTCACCACATTGCTCCATGCCCTTGTCATCACACAGCTCCATGACACTTGTCATCACAATGCTCGATGCCCTTCTCATCACAATGCTCCATGCCCTTGTCATTACACTCCTGCATGACCCATGTATCACAGTGTTCCGTGCCCTTGTCATCACAATGCTCCATGCCCACTCTCATCACAATAATCCATGAAACATTTCAGACCAAAGTTCCATACCCTTCTCATCACAATGCTCCATTAACCCTGTCATAACAATGCACCATGACACCTGCCATCACAATGATCCACGGCCTAGCCATCACAAGGTTCCATGATAATTCTCATCACAATGCTCAAGACCCCTGATATCATAATGCTCCATGCCCTTGTCATCACAAAGCTCCATGACGCATGTCATCAGAATGTTCCATGGCCTTCTCATCACAATGCTCCATGCCCTTGTCATCACAATGCTCCAAGACCTTTGTCCTCACAATGCTCCATGCCCCATTTCATCTCAATGCTCCATGAAGTCTGTTATCACAATGCTCCAAGACCCTTGTAATCACAATGCTCCATGCCCCTTTTCATCTCAATGCTCCATGAACCCTGTCATCACAATGCACCATGCCCATCATCATAATGCTTCAGGCTATTGTCATCACAATGAAATCAATATTCTGCATGACCTCTGTCATCATAATGCTCCAAACCCTTGTGATCACAATGTTGCATAACACGTATCATCACAACACCCCATGACACTCATCATCACAATTATCCATGGTCTTCTCATCACAATGCTCCATGATCTTTGTCATCACAATGCTCAATACACTTGTCATCACAATGCTCCCTGAACCTTGTCGTCAGTATGCTCCTTGAACCCTGTCATGACAAGTTTCCATGCATTTTTCATCACAATGATCCATGACCATTTCATCACAATGCTCCAAGGTCCCTGTAATCACAATGCTCGATGCCCTTGTCACCACAAAACTCCATGACCACTCTCATCACAACACTCCATGACACCTGACAACACAATAATCCAGGACCCTTGTCATCACAATGCTCCAAGACCCCTGTCATCACAATAATCCATGAACATTTTCAGCCCAATGCTCCATGACCTTCTCATCACAATGCTCCATGCCCTTGTCATCACAATGCACCATATCCACTGTCATCACAATAATCTATGAAACTTGTCAGACCAGTGCTCAATGTCCCTGTCAACACAATGCTCCAAGACCCATGTAATCACAATGCTCCATGCCCTTGTCATCACAAAGCTCCATGACGCATGTCATCAGAATGTTCCATTGCCTTCTCCTCACAATGCTCCATGCCCTTGTCATCACAATGCTCCAAGACCCCTGTAATCATATTGCTCCATGCACCTTTTCATCAAAACGCTCCATTAGAATAGTCATCACAAGTCTCCATGCTTAACTCATCACAGTGCTCCAAGACCTTGTCATCACCATGCTCCATTCCCTTGTCATCACAATGCTCCATGACCCCTGTCATCACAATACTCCATGAACATATTCAGCCCAGTGCTCCATGACATTCTCATCACAATGCTCCATGACTAATATCATCACATTGCTCCATGACCACAGTCATCACAACACCCCATGACACCTGACAACACAGTGATCTGAGACCCTTGTCATCGTAATGCTCCAAGACCCCTGTAATCACAATGCTCCATGACCCCTGTCATCAAAATACTTCATGAACATTTTCAGCCCAATGCTCCATGACCCTTGTCATCAAAATGGTCCATGTCCTTGTTATCCCAATGCTCCATGACCCCTGTATTCACAATGCTCCGTGACGCTTGTCATCACAGTGCTCCATGACACCTGTCATCACAATGCTCCATGCCTTTGTCAGCAAAATGCTACATGACCTTGTCATTACAATGCTCTATGCGCTTGTCATCACAATACTCCATTACCATTGTCATCACAATCCTCCATGAACCTTGGGATCACATTGATTCATGCCCTTGTCATCACAGTGCTCCATGCTCCTTGAAATCAAAATGATCCATGACCTCTGTCATCACAATGTTCCAATCCCTTGTGATCACAATGTTCCAAAGCACTTGTCCTCACAACGCTCCATGATGCCTGTCATCACAATACTCCATGCCCTTTTCATCACAATGCTCCATGAACTTTGTCATCACAATTCTCAATAAACTTGTCCTCACAATGCTCCCTGACACTTGTCGTCATAATGCTCCTTGAAACCTGGCACGAAAAGGCTCCATGCCTTTTTCATCACAAAGCCCCATGCCGTTTTCATCCCAATGCTCCATGCCATTGTCATCAAAATACTCCACAAGCTTGTCATCAGAATGCTCCCTGACCCTTGTCATCACAATGCTCCAAGCCATTGTCATCACAATGCTCCATTACCTTTTTCATCAGAATCCCTCATGACACTTGGCATCACAATGCTCCATGCCATTGTCATCACAATGGGCCATTACATATGTCATCACAATGCTCCCTGACACCTCTCTTCACAATACTGCATGACCTGGTCATCACAAAGTTCCATGCCCTTGTCATCACAATGCGCCATTGCAACTCTCATCACAATAATCCATGAAACTTATTAGACCAATGCTGCATGCCCATGTCATCACAATGCTCCATGCACTTTTTATCACAATGTTCCAAGACCCCTGTAATCAGAATGCTCCATGCCCCTTTTCATCAGTATGCTCCATGAGACTTGTCATCACAAGGCTCCATGGTTTTCTCATCACAATGCTCCAGGACCTTGTCATCACAATTCTTCACGACATTGTCATGAAAATTCTCAATGGCCCTTGTCATCATAATGCTCCAAGCCCTAGTCATCACAATGCTCCATTATATTTGTCATCACAATCCTCCATTACATTTGGCATCACAATGCTCCCTGCCATTGTCATCGCAATGGACCATGACATATGTCATCACAATGCTCCCTGACACCTGTCTTCACAATACTCCATGCCCTTGTCATCACAATGATCCATGCCCTTGTCATCACAATGCACCATGTCCTCTGTCATCACAATAATCTCTGAAACTAGTCAGACCAAAGCTCCATGCCCCTGTCATCACAATGTTCCATGCCCTTTTCATCACAATGCTCCATGACCCCTGTCATCACAATGCTCCGTGACTCCAGTCATCACAATGCTTCATAACGTTTGTCATCACAACGGTCCATGTCCGCATCATCACAAGGCTCTGTGACTCTTTAAACAAAATGTCCTTGAACTTTTCATCACAATGCTCTGTGACCTTCGTCATCACTATACTCCATGTCTTTGTCAGAACAATGCTCCATAACCCTTGTCATCACAATGTGCCATGCGCTTTTCATCACAATGATCCAAAAACTTGTCATCGCTATGCTCCATAAACCTTGTAATCACAATGCTCCATGCACTTCTCATCCAAATGCTCTCTCACATGAGATATCACAATGTTCCATCACTAGTCATCACAATCCTCCCTCACCCCTGTTATCACAATATTCCATGACCCCTGTCATCACAATGCTACATCCCCTTATCAGCACAATGTTCCATGACCCCTGACATCACAATGTTCCATAACCCCTGTCATCAAAATGCTCTATGACCCTTTTCATCCCAAAGCTCCATGACCCCTGGCATCACAATGTTCTATAACCCCTGTCATCAAAAGGTTCCATTACACTTTTCATCAAATTGCTGCATGACCCTGTCATCAAAATGCTCCATGACCTTTGTCATCACAAAGCTCCATGACCTTTGGCATCACAATGCTACATGTCATTGTCATCACAATGCTCCATGAACCCTCTCATAACATTGCTTCATGCCCTTGTCATCACAAAGCTCCATGGCACTTGTCATCACATTGCTCGATGCCCTTCTCATCACAATAATCCATGCCCTTGTCATTACAATCCTCCATGACCCATGTATCACAGTGTACCGTGCCCTTGTCATCACAATGTGCCATGTCCACTCTCATCACAATAATCCATGAAATATTTCAGACCAAAGCTCAATGCCCTTCTCATCACAATGCTCCATTACTTCTGTCATAACAAGCTCCATGACCCCTGCCATCACAATGTTCCCGGGCCTTGTCATCACAAGGCTCCATGACCCTTGTCATCACAATGCTCCAAGACCCATGTAATCACAATGCTCCATGCCCTAGTCATCAAAAGCTCCATGACGCATGTCATCAGAATGTTCCATGGCCTTCTCCTCACAATGTTCCAAGCCCTTGTCAGCACAATGCTCCAAGACCCCCGTAATCACAATGCTCCATGCCCCTTTTCATCAGAATGCTCCATTAGACTTGTCATCACAAGTCTCCATGGTCATCTCAGCACAATGCTCCATTCCCTTGTCATCACAATGCTCCATGACCCCTGTCATCACAATACTCCATGAATATTTTCAGCACAATGCTCCATGACTTTCTCATCACAATGCTCCATGACCAATATTATCACAATGCTCCATGACCACTCTCATCAGAAAACTCCATGACACCTGACAACACAATGATCCGGGACTCTTGTCATCACAATGCTCCAAGACCCATGCAATCACAGTGCTCCATGTCCCCTGTCATCACAATACTCCATGTACATTTTCAGCCCAATGCTCCATGACACTTGTCATCACACTGATCCAGGCCCTTGTCATCCCAATATTCCTTGACCCCTGTATTCACAATGCTCCTTGACACTTTTCATCACAGTGCTCCATGTCACATGTCATCACAATGCTCCATGCCTTTGTCAGCAATATGCTACATGACCTTGTCAGTACAATGCTCTATGTGCTTATCATCACAATACTCCATTACCATTGTCATCACAATCCTCCATGTACCTTAGGATCACATTGCTTCATGCGCATGTCATCAAAATGCTCCATGCTCCTTGAAATCAAAATGATCCATGACCTCTGTCATCACAATGCTCCAAACCCTTGTGATCACAATGTTCCATAACACTTGTCATCACAACGCTCCATGATGCCTGCCATCACAATACTCCATGCCCTTTTCATCACAATGCTCCATGATATTTGTCATCACAATTCTCAATACACTTGTCATCACAATGCTCCCTGACACTTGTCCTCAGAATGCTCCTTGAAACCTGTCACGAAAAGGCTCCATGCCTTTTTCATCACAAAGCCCCATGCCCTTTTCATCACAATGCTCCATGCCATTGTCATCAAAATACTCCACAAGCTTGTCATCAGAATGCTCCATGACCCTTGTCATCACAATTCTCCATGCACTTGTCAGCACAATGCTCCCTGACCCTTCTCATAACAATGCTCCAAGCCATTGTCACCACAATGCTCCATTCCCTTTGTCATCAGAATCCTCCATGACACTTGGCATCACAGTGAGCCATGCCATTGTCATCACAATGGGCCATTACATATGTCATCACAATGCTCCCTGACACTTCTCTTCACAATACTGCATGACCTGGTCATCACAATGCTCCATGCCCCTTTTCATCAGTATGCTCCATGAGACGTGTCATCACAAGGCTCCATGGATTTCTCATCACAATGCTCCTGGTCCTTGTCATCTCAACGCTTCAGGAACTTGTCATGAAAATTCTCAATAGCCCTTGTCATCATAATGCTCCAAGCCCTAGTCATCACAATTCTCCTTTATATTTGTCAACACAATCCTCAAATACATTTGGCATCACAATGCTCCATGCCATTGTCATCGCAATGGACCATGACATATGTCATCACAATGCTCCCTGTCACCTGTCTTCACAATACTCAATGCCCTTGTCATCACAATGCTCCATGCCCTTGTCATCACAATGCACCATGTCCACTGTCATCACAATAATCTTTGAAACTTCTCAGACCAGTGCTCCATGACACCTGTCATCACAATGCTCCATGCCTTTGTCAGAAAAATGCTACATGACCTTGTCATTACAATGCTCTATGCGCTTGTCATCACAATACTCCATTACCATTTTCATCACAATCCTCCATGAACCTTGGGATCACATTGATTCATGCCCTTGTCATCACAGTGCTCCATGCTCCTTGAAATCAAAATGATCCATGACCTCTGTCATCACAATGTTCCAATCCCTTGTGATCACAATGTTCCAAAGCACTTGTCCTCACAACGCTCCATGATGCCTGTCATCACAATACTCCATGCCCTTTTCATCACAATGCTCCATGAACTTTGTCATCACAATTCTCAATAAACTTGTCCTCACAATGCTCCCTGACACTTGTCGTCATAATGCTCCTTGAAACCTGGCACGAAAAGGCTCCATGCCTTTTTCATCACAAAGCCCCATGCCGTTTTCATCCCCATGCTCCATGCCATTGTCATCAAAATACTCCACAAGCTTGTCATCAGAATGCTCCCTGACCCTTGTCATCACAATGCTCCAAGCCATTGTCATCACAATGCTCCATTACCTTTTTCATCAGAATCCCTCATGACACTTGGCAGCACAATGCTCCATGCCATTGTCATCACAATGGGCCATTACATATGTCATCACAATGCTCCCTGACACCTCTCTTCACAATACTGCATGACCTGGTCATCGCAAAGTTCCATGCCCTTGTCATCACAATGCACCATTGCAACTCTCATCACAATAATCCATGAAACTTATTAGACCAATGCTGCATGCCCATGTCATCACAATGCTCCATGCACTTGTTATCACAATGTTCCAAGACCCCTGTAATCAGAATGCTCCATGCCCCTTTTCATCAGTATGCTCCATGAGACTTGTCATCACAAGGCGCCATGGTTTTCTCATCACAATGCTCCAGGATCTTGTCATCACAATTCTTCACGACATTGTCATGAAAATTCTCAATGGCCCTTGTCATCATAATGCTCCAAGCCCTAGTCATCACAATGCCCCATTATATTTGTCATCACAATCCTCCATTACATTTGGCATCACAATGCTCCCTGCCATTGTCATCACAATGGACCATGACATATGTCATCACAATGCTCCCTGCCACCTGTCTTCACAATACTCCATGCCCTAGTCATCACAATGATCCATGCCCTTGTCATCACAATGAACCATGTCCTCTGTCATCACAGTAATCTCTGAAACTAGTCAGACCAAAGCTCCATGCCCCTGTCATCACAATGTCCCATGCCCTTTTCATCACAATGCTCCATGACCCCTGTCATCACAATGCTCCGTGACTCCAGTCATCACAATGCTCCATTACCTTTGTCATCAGAATCCTCCCTGACACTTGGCATCACAATGCTCCATGCCATCCTCATCACAATGGGCCATTACATATGTGATCACAATGCTCTCTGAAACCTGTCTTCACAATACGACATGACCTGGTCATCACAATCCTCCATGCCCTTGTCATCACAGAGTGCCATTCCAACTCTCATCGCAATACTCCATGAAAGGTATTAGACCAATGTTCCATGCCCTTGTCATCACAATGCTCCATGCCCTTGTTATCACAATGCTCCATGACCCCTGTCATCACAATGCTCCGTGACTCCAGTCATCTCAGTGATTCATTACCTTTGTCATCACAATGGTCCATGCCCTTGTCATCAACAGTCTCTGTGACCTTTTTAACCACAATGCTCCATGAACTTTTCATCACAATACTCTTTGACCCTTGTCATCACAATGCTCTATGCCTTTCTCAGCACAATGCTCCATGACACTTGTCATCACAAAGCTCCATGTGCTTGTCAGCACAATGCTCCATGACACATGTCATCACAATGCACCATGAGCTTGTCATCACAGTGCTCCACAACCTTGTCATCACAATGCTCTATAAAATTTGTCATCACAATGCCCCATGCACTTCTCATCAAAATGCTCTCTCACCACTGATATCACAATGCTACATCATTATTTGTCACAATACTCCCTCACCCCTGTCATCACAATGTTCCATGACTCCTGTCATCACAATGCTACATGCACTTATCATCACAAAGTTCGATGACCCCTGACATCACAATGTTCCATAACACCTGTCATCAAAATGTTCCATGACACTTTTCATCAAATTGCTCCATGACCCAGTCATCACAATGCTCCCTGCCCTTCTCATCACAATGCACAACGCCCTTGCCATCAAAATGCTCCATGACCTTTGTTATCACAAAGATCCATGACCCTTGGCATCACAATGCTCCATGTCATTGTCATCACAGTGTTCCATGAACGCTCTCATCACATTGCTCCATGCCCTTGTCTTCACATAGCTCCATGACACATGTCATTAGTATGCTCCATGGCCTTCTCATCAGAATGCTCCAAGCCCTTGCCATCACAATGCTCCATTACCCCTGTCATAACAATGCTCCATGACCCCTGCCATCACGATGTTCTATAACACCTGCCATCTAAATGTTCTATTACACTTTTTATCAAATTGCTGCATGAACCGTTCATCAAAATGCTCCCTGCCCTTCCCATCACAATGCACAATGCACTTGTCATCAAAAAGCTCCATGACTTGTTATCAAAATTCTCCATGACCCTTGGCATCACAATGCTCCATGTCATTGTCATCACAATGCTCCATGAAACCTCTCATAATATTGCTCTGTGCCCTTGTCATCACAAAGCTCCATGACACTTGTGATCACAATGCTCGATGCCCTTCTCATCACAATGCTCCATGCCCTTGTCATTACAGTCCTGCATGACCCATGTATCACAGTGTTCCGAGCCCTTGTCATCACAATGCTCCATGCCCACTCTCATCACAATAATCCATGAAACATTTCAGAGCAAAGTTCCATACCCTTCTCATCACAATGCTCCATTACCCCTGTCATAACAATGCACCATGACCGCTGCCATCACAATGTTCCACGGCCTAGTCATCACAAGGTTCCATGACAATTCTCATCACAATGCTCAAGACCCCTGAAATCACAATGCTCCATGCCCTTGTCATCACAAAGCTCCATGACGCATGTAATCAGAATGTTCCATGGCCTCCTCATCACCATGCTCCATGTCCTTGTCATCACAATGCTCCAAAACCCTTGTAATTACAATGCTCCATGCCCCTTTTCATCTCAATGCTCCATGAACCCTGTCATCACAATGCACCATGCACATCATCATAATGCTTCAGGCTATTGTCATCACAATGAAATCAATATTTTCCATGACCTCTGTCATCATAATGCTCCAAACCCTTGTGATCACAATGTTGCATAACACTTATCATCACAACACACCATGATGCTCATCATCACAATTTTCCATGGTCTTCTCATAACAGTGCTCCATGATCTTTGTCATCCCAATGCTCAATACACTTGTCATCACAATGCTCCCTGACACTTGTCGTCATTATGCTCCTTGAACCCTGTCATGACAAGGCTCCATGCCTTTTTCATCACAATGATCCATGACTTTTTCATCTCAATACTCCAAGATCCCTGTAATCACAATGCTCCATGCCCTTGTCATGACAAAACTCCATGACGCATGTCAACAGAATGCTCCATGGCTTTCTCATCACAATGCTCCATGCCCTAGTCATCACAATGCTCTAAGACTCCTGTAAACACAATGCTCCAGTCCCCTTTTCTTCAGAATGCTCCATGAGGCTTGTCATCACAACTTTCCATGGTCTTCTTTTCACAATGCTCCAAGACCTTGTCACCACCATGCTCCATTCCCTTGTCATCACAATGCTCCATGACCCCTGTCATCACAATAATCCATGAACATTTTCAGCCCAATGTTCCACTACTTTCTCATCACAATGCTCCATTGCCAATATCATCACAATGCTCCATGACCACTGTAATCACAACACTCCATGACACCTGACAACACAATGATCCGGGACTCTTTTCATCACAGTGCTCCATTCCCTATTCATCACAATGCTCCATGAATGCTGTCATCACAACACTCCATGAACATTTTCAGCCCACTGCTCCATGACCCTTGTCATCACAAAGATCCATGCCCTTGTCATCCCAATGATCCATGACCCCTGTATTCACAATGGACGGAAACGATTGTCATCACTGTGGCCATGACACATGTCATCACAATGCTGCATGCCTTTGTCATCAAAATGCTACATGACGTTGTCATGACAGTGCTCTATGCGCTTGTCATCACAATACTCCATTTCCATTGTCATCACAATCCTCCATGAACTTTGGGATCACATTGCTTCATGCCCTTGTCATCACAATTCACCATGCTACTTGAAATCAAAATGATCTATGACCTCTGTCATCACAATGCTCCAAACCCTTCTGATCACAATGTACCATAACACTTGTCATCACAACACTCCATGATGCCTGTCATCACAATACTCCATGCCCTTTTCATTACAAAGCTCCATGACATTTCTCATCACAATTCTCAATACACTTGTCCTCACAATGCTCCCTGACACTTGTCATCACAATGTTCCTTGAACCCTGTCACGAAAAGGCTCCATGCTTTTTTCATCACAATGCCCCATGCCGTTTTCATCAAAATGTTCCATGCCATTGTCATCAAAATACTCAATAAGCTTGTAATCAGAATGCTCCATGACCCTTGTCATCACAATTCTCCATGCACTTGTCAGCACAATGCTCCATTACTTTTGTCATCAGAATCCTCCATGACACTTTACATCACAATGCTCCAAGCCATCGTCATCATAATGGGCCATTATATATGTCATCACAATGCTCCCTGACACCTGTCTTCACAATACTGCATGACCTTGTCATCGGGATGCTCCATGCCCTTGTCGTCACAATGCGCCATTCCAACTGTCATCGCAATAATCCATGAAACTTATTAGACCAATGTTTCATGCCCTTGTCATCACAATGCTCCATGCCTTTGTTATCACAATGCTCAATGACCTCTGTCATCACAATGCTCCGTGACTCCAGTCATCACAATGCTTCATGACCTTTGTCATCACAATGATTCATGCCCTCGTCATCAACAGTATCTGTGACCTTTTTAACCACAATGCTCCATGAACTTTTCATCACAATGCTCTTTGACCCTTGTCATCACAATGCTCTATGCCTTTCTCAGCACAATGCTCCATGAACCTTGTTATCACAGTGCTCCATGCGCTTGTCAGCACGATGCTCCATGTCACATGTCATCACAATGCACCATGCGCTTGTCATCAGAGTGCTCCACAACCTTGTCATCACAATGCTCCATAAAATTTGTCATCACAGTGCTCCATGCACTTCTCATCAAAATGCTCTCTCACCACTGATATCACAATTCTACATCACTATTTGTCACAATACTCTCTCACCCCTGTCGTCACAATGTTCCATGACTCCTGTCATCACAATGCTACATGCACTTATCATCACAATGTTCGATGACCCCTGACATCACAATGTTCCATAACACCTGTCATCAAAATGTTCCATGACACTTTTCATCAAATTGCTTTATGGACTTCCGGGTAAGATGGAGGAAGAGTAAGACGCGGAGATCACCTTCCTCCCCGCAGATACACCAGAAATACTGCTACACGTGGAACAACTCCTACAGAACACCTACTGAACGCTGGCAGAAGACCCCAGACCTCCCAAAAGGCAAGAAACTCCCCACATACCTGGGGAGGGCAAAGCAGAGAGATTCCCGCACAGAGGAGCGGTGCCGAACGGCACTCACCAGCCCGAGAGGCTTTTCTGCTCCCCCGCCGGGGCGGACGGCGCTGGAGCTGAGGCTCAGGCTTCGGTCAGAGCGCAGGGAGAGGACTGGGGCTGGCGGCGAGAACTCAGCCTGAAGGGGGCTAATGTGCCACAGCTAGCCGGGAGGGAGTCCGGGAAAACTCTGGAGCTGCCAAAGAGGCAGGAGACTTTTTCTTCCCTCTTGGTTTCCTGGTGCGCGAGGGGAGGGGATTAAGAGCGCCGTGTAAAGGAGCTCCAGAGACGGGCGCGAGTCGCGGCTGAAAGCGCGGAACCCAGAGACGGGCGTGGGACGCTGCGGCTGCTGCTGCCGCCGCCAAGAAGCCTGTGTGTGAGCGCAGGTCACTGTCCACACCGCCCTTCTGGCATCCTGTGCAGTCTGCCACTGCCGGGATCCCGGGATCCAGGGGCGGCTTCCCTGGTAGAACGCACGGCGCGCCTTGGTCTGGTGCAACGTCACGCCGACCTCTGCCGCTGCAGGCTCGCCCCGCACTCCGTGCCCCTCCCTCCCGCCCGGCCTGAGTGAGCCAGAGTCCCCGAAGAGGCTGCTCCTTTAACCCTGTCCTGTCTGAGCGAAGAACAGACGCCCTCCGGCGACCTACACGCAGAGGCGGGGCCAAATCCAAAGCTGAGACCCAGGAGCTGTGAGAACAAAGAAGAGAAAGGGAAACCTCTCCCAGCAGCCTCAGAAGCAGCGGATTAAAGCTCCACAATCAACTCCATGTACCCTGCATCTGTGGAATACATGAATAGACAACAAATCATCCCAAATTGAGTAACCAGGAGTCAGTGCTGTGCCTCTGAGGTGGGAGAGAGAACTTCAGGACACTGGTCCACAAGAGACCTCCCAGCTCCACATAATATCAAACGGCGAAAATCTTCCAGAGATCTCCATCTCAACACCAGCACCCAGCTTCACTCAACGACCAGCAAGCTACAGTGCTGGACACCCTATGCCAAACAACTAGCAAGACAGGAACACAATGCCACCCATTAGCAGAGAGGCTGCCTCAATTCATAAAAAGTCCGCAAACACCCCAAAACACACCACCAGGCGTGGACCTGCCCACCAGAAAGACAAGATCCAGCCTCATCCACCAGAACACAGGCAGTAGTCCCCTCCACCAAGAAGCCTACACAACCCACTAAACCAACCTTAGCCACTGGGGACAGACACCAAAAACAACGGGAACTACGAACCTGCAGCCTGCAAAAAGGAGACCCCAAACACAGTAATATAAGCAAAATGAGAAGACAGAAAAACACACAGCAGGAGAAGGAGCAAGATAAAAACCCACCAGACCTAACAAATGAAGAGGTAATAGGTAGTCTATCTGAAAAAGAATTCAGAATAATGATGGTAAAGATGATCCAAAATCTTGGAAATAGAATAGACAAAATGCAAGAAACAGTTAACAAGGACCTAGAAGAACTAAAGACGAATCAAGCATCGATTAAAAACACAATAAATGAAATCAAAAATACTCTAGATGGGATCAATAGCAGAATAACTGAGGCAGAAGAACGGATAAGTGAGGTGGAAGATAAAATAGTGGAAATAACTGCTGCACAGCAAAATAAAGAAAAAAGAATGAAAAGAACAGAGGACAGCCTCAGAGACCTCTGGGACAACATTAAACGCACCAACATTCGAATTATAGGGGTTCCAGAAGAAGAAGAGAAAAAGAAAGGGACTGAGAAAATATTTGAAGAGATTATAGTTGAAAACTTCCCTAATATGGGAAAGGAAATAGTTAATCAAGTCCAGGAGGCACAGAGAGTCCCATACAGAATAAATCCAAGGAGAAATACACCAAGACACATATTAATCAAACTGTCAAAAATTAAACACAAAGAAATCATATTAAAAGCAGCAAGGCAAAAACAACAAATAACACACAAGGGAATCCCCATCAGGATAACAGCTGATCTCTCAGCAGAAACTCTACAAGCCAGAAGGGAGTGGCAGGACATACTTAAAGTGATGAAGGAGAAAAACCTGCAACCAAGATTACTCTACCCAGCAAAGATCTCATTCAGATTTGATGGAGAAATTAAAACCTTTACAGACAAGCAAAAGCTGAGAGAGTTCAGCACCACCAAACCAGCTTTACAACAAATGCTAAAGGAACTTCTCTAGGCAAGAAACACAACAGAAGGAAAAGAACTACAATAATGAACCCAAAACAATTAAGAAAATGGGAATAGGAACATACATATCAATAATTACCTTAAATGTAAATGGACTAAATGCTCCCACCAAAAGACACAGACTGGCTGAATGGATACAAAAACAAGAACCATATATATGCTGTCTACAAGAGACCCACTTCAGACCTAGAGACACATACAGACTGAAAGTAGGGGGATGGAAAAAGATATTCCATGCAAATGGAAACCAAAAGAAAGCTGGAGTAGCAATTCTCATATCAGACAAAATAGACTTTAAAATAAAGACAACTAGAAGAGACACAGAAGGACACTACATAATGATCAAGGGATCAATCCAAGAAGAAGATATAACAATTGTAAATATTTATGCACCAAACATAGGAGCACCTCAATACATAAGGGAAATATTAACATCCATAAAAGGAGAAATCGACAGTAACACAATCATAGTAGGGGACTTTAACACCCCACTTTCACCAATGGACAGGTCATCCAAAATGAAAATAAATAAGGAAACACAAGCTTTAAATGATACATTAAACAAGATGGACTTAATTGATATTTATAGGACATTCCATCCAAAAACAACAGAATACACATTTTTCTCAAGTGCTCATGGAACATTCTCCAGGATAGATCATATCTTGGGTCACAAATCAAGCCTTGGTAAATTTAAGAAAATTGAAATTGTATCAAGTATCTTTTCCGACCACAATGCTATGAGACTAGATATCAATTACAGGAAAAGAGCTGTAAAACATACAAACACATGGAGGCTAAACAATACACTACTTAATAACGAAGTGATCACTGAAGAAATCAAAGAGGAAATTAAAAAATACCTAGAAACAAATGACAATGGAGACACGACGACCCAAAACCTATGGGATGCAGCAAAAGCAGTTCTAAGAGGGAAGTTTATGGCAATACAATCCCACCTTAAGAAACAGGAAATATCTCGAATAAACAACCTAACCTTGCACCTAAAGCAATTAGAGAAAGAAGAACAAAAACATCCCAAAGTTAGCAGAAGGAAAGAAATCATAAAAATCAGATCAGAAATAAATGAAAAAGAAATGAAGGAAACGATAGCAAAGATCAATAAAACTAAAAGCTGGTTCTTTGAGAAGATAAACAAAATTGATAAACCATTAGCCAGACTCATCAAGAAAAAAAGGGAGAAGACTCAAATCAATAGAATTAGAAATGAAAAAGGAGAAGTAACAACTGACACTGCAGAAATACAAAAGATCATGAGAGATTACTATAAGCAACTCTATGCCAATAAAATGGACAACCTGGAAGAAATGGACAAATTCTTAGAAATGCACAACCTGCCAAGACTGAATCAGGAAGAAATAGAAAATATGAACAGACCAATCACAAGCACTGAAATTGAAACTGTGATTAAAAATCTTCCAACAAACAAAAGCCCAGGACCAGATGGCTTCACAGGCGAATTCTATCAAGCATTTAGAGAAGAGCTAACACCTATGCTTCTCAAACTCTTCCAAAATATAGCAGAGGGAGGAACACTCCCAAACTCATTCTACGAGGCCACCATCACCTTGATACCAAAACCAGACAAGGATGTCACAAAGAAAGAAAACTACAGGCCAATATCACTGATGAACATAGATGCAAAAATCCTCAACAAAATACTAGCAAACAGAATCCAACAGCACATTAAAAGGATCATACACCATGATCAAGTGGGGTTTATTCCAGGAATGCAAGGATTCTTCAATATACGCAAATCAATCAATATGATACACCATATTAACAAGTTGAAGGAGAAAAACCATATGATCATCTCAATAGATGCAGAGAAAGCTTTTGACAAAATTCAACACCCATTTATGATAAAAACCCTGCAGAAAGTAGGCATAGAGGGAACTTTCCTCAACATAATAAAGGGCATATATGACAAACCCACAGCCAGCATCGTCCTCAATGGTGAAAAACTGAAACCATTTCCACTAAGATCAGGAACAAGACAAGGTTGCCCACTCTCACCACTCTTATTCAACATAGTTTTGGAAGTTTTAGCCACAGAAATCAGAGAAGAAAAGGAAATAAAAGGAATCCAAATGGGAAAAGAAGAAGTAAAGCTGTCACTGTTTGCAGATGACATGATACTATACATAGAGAATCCTAAAGATGCTACCAGAAAACTACTAGAGCTAATCAATGAATTTGGTAAAGTTGCAGGATACAAAATTAATGCACAGAAATCTCTGGCATTCCTATATACTAATGATGAAAAATCTGAAAGTGAAATCAAGGAAACACTCCCATTTACCATTGCAACAAAAAGAATAAAATATCTAGGAATAAACCTACCTAAGGAGACAAAAGACCTGTATGCAGAAAATTATAAGACACTGATGAAAGAAATTAAAGATGATACAAATAGATGGAGAGATGTACCATGTTCTTGGATTGGAAGAATCAACATTGTGAAAATGACTCTACTACCCAAAGCAATCTACAGATTCAATGCAATACCTATCAAACTACCAATGGCATTTTTCACAGAACTAGAACAAAAAATTTCACAATTTGTATGGAAACACAAAAGACCCCGAATAGCCAAAGCAATCTTGAGAACGAAAAATGGAGCTGGAGGAATCAGGCTCCCTGACTTCAGACTATACTACAAAGCTACAGTAATCAAGACAGTATGGTACTGGCACAAAAACAGAAAGATAGATCAATGGAACAGGATAGAAAGCCCAGAGATAAACCCACGGACATATGGTCACCTTATCTTTGATAAAGGAGGCAGGAATGTACAGTGGAGAAAGGACAGTCTCTTCAATAAGTGGTGCTGGGAAAACTGGACAGGGACATGTAAAAGTATGAGATTAGATCACTCCCTAACACCATACACAAAAATTAGCTCAAAATGGATTAAAGACCTAAATGTAAGGCCAGACACTATCAAACTCCTAGAGGAAAACATAGGCAGAACACTCTATGACATAAATCACAGCAAGATCCTTTTTGACCCACCTCCTAGAGAAATGGAAATAAAGACAAAAATAAACACATGGGACCTAATGAAACTTCAAAGCTTTTGCATAGCAAAGGAAACCATAAACAAGACCAAAAGACAACCCTCAGAATGGGAGAAAATATTTGCAAATGAAGCAACAGACAAAGGATTAATCTCCAAAATTTATAAGCAGCTCATACAGCTCAATAGCAAAAAAACAAACAACCCAATCCAAAAATGGGCAGAAGACTTAAATAGACATTTCTCCACAGAAGATATACAGACAGCTAACAAACACATGAAAGGATGCTCAACATCTTTACTCATTAGAGAAATGCAAATCAAAACTACAATGAGATATCATCTCACACCAGTCAGAATGGCCATCATCAAAAAATCTAGAAACAATAAATGCTGGAGAGGGTGTGGAAAAAAGGGAACACTCTTGCACTGCTGGTGGGAATGTGAATTGGTACAGCCACTATGGAGAACGGTATGGAGGTTCCTTAAAAAACTACAAATAGAACTACCATATGACCCAGCAATCCCACTACTGGGCATATAACCTGAGAAAACCATAATTCAAAAAGAGACATGTACCAAAATGTTCATAGCAGCCCTATTTACAATAGCCCGGAGATGGAAACAACCTAAGTGTCCATCATCGGATGAATGGATAAAGAAGATGTGGCACATATATACAATGGAATATTACTCAGCCATAAAAAGAAATGAAATTGAGCTATTTGTAATGAGGTGGATGGACCTAGAGTCTGTCATACAGAGTGAAGTAAGTCAGAAAGAGAAAGACAAATACTGTATGCTGACACATATATATGGAATTTAAGAAAAAAATGTCATCAAGAACATAGGGGTAAGACAGGAATAAAGACACAGACCTACTAGAGCATGGACTTGAGGATATGGGGAGGGGGAAGGGTAAGCTGTGACAAAGTGAAAGAGAGGCATGGACATATATACACTACCAAACGTAAGGTAGATAGCTAGTGGGAAGCAGCCTCATAGCACAGGGAGATCAGCTCGGTGCTTTGTGACCGCCTGGAGGGGTGGGATAGGGAGGGTGGGAGGGAGACGCAAAAGGGAGGGGATATGGGAACATATGTATATGTATAACTGATTAAATTTGTAAAATAAATAAAATAAATAAAATAAAAAAAAATTGCTTTATGACCCAGTCATCAGAATGCTCCCTGCCCTTCTCATCACAATGCACAACGCCCTTGCCATCAAAATGCTCCATGACCTTTGTCATCACAAAGATCCATTACCCTTGGCATCACAATGCTCCATGTCATTGTCATCACAATGCTCCATGAACGCTCTCATCACATTGCTCCATGCCCTTGTCTTCACATAGTTCCTTGACACATGTCATCAGAATGCTCCATGGCCTTCTCATCACAATGCTCCCTGCCCTTGCCATCACAATGCTGAATTACCCCAGTCATAACAGTGCTCCATGACCCCTGCTATCACGATATTCCATGGCCTTGTCATCACAAAGCTCCATGACCCTTCTCATCACAATGTTCCAAGAACCCTGAAATCACAATGCTCTATGCCCCCTTTCATCTCAATGATACATGAACCCTGTCATCACAATGCACCATGCCCATCATCATAATGCTTCATGCTATTGTCATCACAATGAAATCAAAATGCTCCATGACCTCTGTCATAACAATGCTCCACACCCTTGTGATCACAATATTCCATAACACGTGTCATCACAATGCTCCATGAAGCTCGTCATCACAATTATCCATGGTCTTCTCATCACAATGCTCCATGAACTTTGTCATCACAATGCTCAATACACTTGTCATCAAAATGCTCCCTGACACTTGTTGTCTGTATGCTCCTTGAACCCTGTCATGACAAGGCTCCATGCCTTTTTCATCACAATGATCCATGACATTTTCATCACAATGCTCCAAGACCCATGTAATCACAATGCTCCATGCACTTGTCATCACAAAGCTCAATGACGCATGTCATCAGAATGCTCCTTGGTCTTCTCTTCACAATGCTCCATGCCCCTTTTCATCAGTATGCTCCATGAGACTTGTCATCACAAGGCTCTATGGTTTTGTCATCACAATGCTCCAGGACCTTGTCATCACAATGCTTCACGACCTTGTCATCAAAATTTTCAATGGCCCTTGTCATCATAATGCTCGAAGCCCTAATCAACACAATGCTCCATTATATTTGTCATCACAATTCTCCATTACATTTGGCATCACAATGCTCCATGCCATTGTCATTGCAATCGACCATGACATATGTCATCACAATGCTCTTTGACATCTCTCTTCACAATACTCAATGAGCTTCTCATCACAGTGCTCCATGCCTTTGTCATCACAATGCACCATGCCCACTGTCATCACAATAATCTATGAAACTTGTCAGACCAATGCTCCATGGCCTTCTCATCACAATGCTCTATACCCTAGTCATCACAATACTTCAAGACCCCTGTAATCAGAATGCTCCATGCCCCTTTTCATCAGAATGCTCCATGAGACTTGCCATCACAAGTCTCCATGTTCTTCTCATCACAATGCTCCAGGACCTTGACATCACCATGCTCCATTCCCTTGTCATCACAATGCTCCATGACCCCTGTTATCACAACACTCCATGAATATTTTCAGGCCAGTGCTCCATGACCCTTGTCATCCCAATGCTCCATGACCCCTGTATTCACAATGCTCCTTGACGCTTGTCATCACATTGCTCCATGACACATGTCATCACAATGCTCCATGCCTTTGTCAGCAAAATGCTACATGACATTGTCATTACAATGCTCTATGGGCTTGTCATCACAATACTCCATTTCCATTGTCATCACAATCCTCCATGAATCTTGGGATCACATTGCTTCATGCCCTTTTCATCACAATGCTCCATGCTCCTTGAAATCAAAATGATCCATGACCTCTGTCATCACAATGCTCCAAACCCTTGTGATCAAAATGTTCAATAACACCTGTCCTCACTACGCTCCATGATGCCTGTCATCACAATACTCCATGCCCTTTTCATCACAATGCTCCATGAGCTTTGTCACCGCAATTCTCAATACACTTGTCATCACAATGCTCCCTGACTCTTGTCATCAGAATGCTCCTTGAAACCTGTCACGAAAAGGCTCCATGCCTTTTGCATCACAGAGCCCCATTCCGTTTTCATCACAATGCTCCATGCCATTGTCATCAAAGTACTCCTCAAGTTTGTCATCAGAATGCTCCATGACCCTTGTCATCACAATTCACCATGCACTTGTCAGCACAATGCTCCCTGACCCTTGTCATCACAATGCTCCAAGCCATTGTCATCACAATGCTCCATTACCTTTGTCATCAGAATCCTCCATGACACTTGGCATCACAATGCTCCATGACATCCTCATCACAACGGGCCATTACACATGTGATCACAATGCTCCCTGACACCTGTCTTCACAATACTGCATGACCTGGTCATCACAATGCTCCATGCCCTTGTCATCACATTGCGCCATTCCAACTGTCATCGGAACCATCCATGATACTTATTAGACCAATGTTCCATGCCCTTTTTATCACCATGCTCCATACCCTCGTTATCACAATGCTCCATGACCCCTGTCATCACAATGCTCCATGACTCCAGTCATCACAATGCTTCATGACCTTTGTCATGACAGTGGTCCATGCCCTCATCATCAACAGTCTCTGTGACCGTTTTAACCACAATGATCCATGAACTTTTCATCACAATGCTCTTTGACCCCTGTCATCACAATGCTCTCTGCATTTTTCAGCACATTGCTCCATGACACTTGTCATCACAATGCTCCATGCGCTTGTCAGCACAATGCTCCATGACACATGTCATCACAATGCACCATGCACTTGTCATCACAGTGCTTCACAACCTTGTCATCACAATGCTCCATAAAATTTGTCATCACAGTGCTCCATGCACTTATCATCAAAATGCTCTCTCACCACTGATATCACAATGCTACATTACTATTTGTCACAATACTTCCTCACCCCTGTCATCATAATTTTCCATGACTCCTGTCATCACAATGCTACATGCACTTATCATCACAATGTTCGCTGACCCCTGACATCACAATGTTCCATAACAACTGTCATCAAAATGTTCCATGACACTTTCCATCAAATTGCACCATGACCCTGTCATCAGAATTGACCCTGCCCTACTCATCACAATGCACAACGCCCTTGCCATCAAAATGCTCAATGACCTTTGTCATCACAAAGATCCATGACCCTTGGCATCACAATGCTCCATGTCATTGTGATCACAATGTTCCATGAACGCTCTCATCACATTGCTCCATGCCCTTGTCTTCACATAGCACCATGACACGTCATCAGAATGCTCCATGGCCTTCTCATCACAATGCTCCATGCCCTTGCCATCACAGTGCTCCATTACTCCTGTCATAACAATGCTCCATGACCCCTGCCATCACGAAGTTCCATGGCCTTGTCATCAAAGGCTCCATGACCCTTCTCATCACAATGCTCCAAGAACACTGTAATCACAATGCCATATGCCCCTTTTCATCTCAATGATCCATGAACCCTGTCATCACAATGCACCATGCCCATCATCATAATGCTTCATGCTATTGTCATCACAATGAAATCAAAATTCTCCATGACCTCTGTCATAACAATGCTCCAAACACTTGTGATCACAATATTCCATAACACTTGTCATCACAATGCCCCATGACGCTCGTCATCACAATTATCCATGGTCTTCTCATCACAATGCTCCATGACCTTCGTCATCACAATGCTCAATACACTTGTCATCAACATGCTCCCTGACACTTGTTGTCTGTATGCTCCTTGAAACCTGTCATGACAAGGCTCCATGCCTTTTTCATCACAATGATCCATGCCCTTTGCACCACAATGCTCCAAGTCCCATGTAATCACAATGGTCCATGCCATTGTCATCACAAAGCTCAGTGACGCATGCCATCAGAATGCTCCTTTGTCTTCTCCTCACAATTCTCCATGCCCTTATCATCACAATGTTCCAAGAACCCTGTAATCACAATGCTCCATGCCCCATTTCATCAGTATGCTCCATGAGACTTGTCATCACAAGCCTCCATAGTTTTGTCATCACAATGCTCCAGGACCTTGTCATCACAATGCTTCACGACCTTGTCCTGAAAATTTTCAATGGCCCTTGTCATCATAATGCTCCAAGCCCTAATCATCACAATGCTCCATTATATTTGTCATCACAATCCTCCATTACATTTGTTTATCACAATGATCCATGCCACTGTCATCGCAATGGACCATGACATATGTCATCACAATGCTCCCTGACACCTTTCTTCACAATATTCCATGACCTTATCATCACAATGCTCCATGCCCTTGTCATTACAATGCACAATGCTCACTCTCATCACCATAATCTATGAAACTTGTCAGACAAATGCTCCATGCCACTGTCATCACAATGCTCCATGCCCTTATCATCACAAGGCTCCATGACCCCTGTCATCACAATGCTCCATGACTACAGTCATCACAATGCTTCATAACGTTTGTCATCACAATGGTCCATGCCCCCGTCATCACAAGGCTCTGTGAAATTTGTAACCACAATTCTTCATGAACATTTCATAACAATTCTCTGTGAAACTTGTCATCACAATGCTCCATTTCTTTGTCAGAACGATTCTCCATGACCATTGTCATCAGAATGTGCCACGCGCAGTTCATCACAACGGTCCACAACCTTGTCATTGCAATGCTCCATAAAACTTGTAATCACAATGGTCAATGTAATTCTCATCAAAATGCTCTCTCACCAGACATATCACAATGTTACATCAGTAGTCATCAAAATACTCCCTCACACTTGTAATCACAATGTTCCATGACACTGTCATCACAATGCTACATTCCCTTATCATAACAATGTTCCATGACCCCTGCCATCACAATGTTCATAAGCCCTGTCATCAAAATGCTCAATGACCCTTTCCATCCCAACCTCCAAGACCCCTGACATCACAATGTTCTATAACCCCTGCCATCAAAATGCTCCATTACACTTTTTATCAAATTGCAGCATGACACGGTCATCAAAATGCTCCCTGCCCTTCTCATCAAAATGCTCCATGACTTGTCATCACAAAGCTCCAAGACCCTTGTCATCACAATGCTCCATGTCATTGTCATCACAATGCCCCATGAACACTCTCATCACATTGCTCCATGCCCTTGTCATCACAAAGCTCCATGACACTTGTCATCACAATGCTCGATGTCCTTCTCATCACAATGCTCCATGCCCTTGTCATTACAGTCCTGCGTGACCCATGTATCACATTGTTCCGTGCCCTTGTCATCACAATGCTCCATGCCCACTCTCATCACAATAATCCATGAAACATTTCAGACCAAAGATCCATACCCTTCTCATCACAATGCTCCATTACCCCTGTCATAACAATGCACCATGACCCCTGCCATCACAATGTTCCACGGCCTAGTCATCACAAGACTCCATGATACTACTCATCACAATGCTCAAGACCCCTGATATCACAATGCTCCATGCCCTTGTCATCCCAAAGCTCCATGACGCATGTCATCAGAATGTTCCTTGGCCTTCTCATCACAATGCTCCATGCCCTTGTCATCACAATTCTCCAAGACCCTTGTAATCACAATGTTCCATGCCCCTTTTCATCTCAATGCCCCATGAAATCTGTCATCACAATGCTCCAAGACCCTTGTAATCACAATGCTCCATGCCCCTTTTCATCTAAATGCTCCATGAACCCTGTCATCACAATGCACCATTCCCCTCATCATAATGCTTCAGGCTATTGTCATCACAATGAAATCAATATTTTCCATGACCTCTGTCATCATAATGCTCCAAACCCTTGTAATCACAATGTTGCATAACACGTATCATCACAACACCCCATGACGCTCATCATCACAATTATCAATGGTCTTCTCATCAAAATGCTCCATGATCTTTGTCATCACAATGCTCAATACACTTGTCATCACAATGCTTCCTGACCCTTGTCGTCAGTATGCTACTTGAACCCTGTCATGACAAGTTTCCATGCATTTTTCATCACAATGATCCATGACCATTTCATCACAATGCTCCAAGGTCCCTGTAATCACAATGCTCCATTCCCTTATCATCACAAAACTCCATGACGCATGTCATCAGAATCCTCCATGGACTTCTCATCACAATGCTCTATGCCCTAGTCATAAATATGCTCCAAGACCCCTGTAATCACAATGCTCCATGCCCCTTTTCATCAAAATGCTCCATGAGACTTGCCATTACAAGTCTCCATGGTTTTCTCATCACAATGTTCCAGGACTTTGTCATCACCATGATCCATTCCCTTGTCATCACAATGCTCCATGATCCCTGTCATCACAATAATCCATGAACATTTTCAGCCCAATGCTCCACGACCTTCTCAACAAAATGCTCCGTTGCCAATATCATCACAATGCTCCATGACCTCTGTCATCACAACACTCCATGACACCTGACAACACAATGATCCTGGACTCTTGTCATCGCAATGCTCCATTCCCTAGTCATCACAATGCTCCATGACACCTGTCATCACAACTCTCCATGAACATTTTCAGCCCAGTGCTCCATGTCCCTTGTTATCACAATGATCCATGCCCTTGTCATCCCAATGATCCATGACCACTGTATTCACAATGCTCCTTGACGCTTCTCATCACAGTGCTCCATGACACATGTCATCACAATGCTCCATGATTTTGTCAGCAAAATGCTACATGACATTGTCATTATAAACCTCTATGCGCTTGTCATCACAATACTCGACTTGCATTGTCATCACAATCCTCCATGAATTGGGGGATCACATTGCTTCATGCCTTTGTCATCACAATGCTCCATGCTCCTTGAAATCAAAATGATCCATGACCTCTGTCATCACAATGCTCCAAACCCTTGTGATCACAATGTTCAATAACACTTGTCCTCACAACGCTCCATGATGCCTGTCATCAAAATACTCCATGCCCTTTTCATCACAATGCTCCATGACCTTTGTCACCACAATTCTCTATACACTTGTCATCACAATGCTCCCTGACACTTGTCATCAGAATGCTCCTTGAACCCTGTCACGAAAAGGCTCCATGCCTTTTTCATCACAATGCCCCATGCCGTTTTCCTCACAATGCTCCATGCCATTGTCATCAAAATACTCCACAAGTTTGTCATCAGAATGCTCCATGACACTTGCCATCACAGTTCTCCATGCACTTGTCAGCACAATTCTCCCTGACCCTTGTCATCACAATGCTCCATGTCATTGTCATCACAATGGGCCATTACATATGTCATCACAATGCTCCCTGACACCTATCTTCACAATACTGCATGACCTGGTCATCACAATGCTCCATGCCCTTGTCATCACAATGTGCCATTACACCTCTCATCACAATAATCCATGAAACTTATTAGACCAATGCTCCTTGCCCTTGTTATCACAATGTTCCATGACCCATGTAATCAGAAATCTCCATGCCCCTTTTCATCAGAATGCTCCATGAGACATGTCATCAGAAGGCTCCATGGTTTTCTCTTCACAATGCTCCATGACCTTTGTCATCACAATGCTCCAAGACCCATGTAATCACAATGCTTCATGCCCCTGTCATCGCAATGGACCATGACATTTGGCATCACAATGCTCCATGCCATTGTCTTTGAAATTGACCATGACATATGTTATCACAATGCCCCCTTACACCTGTCTTCACAATACTCCATGCCCTTGTCATCACAATGCTCCATGCCCTTGTCATCACAATGCACCATGTCCAATGTCATCACAATAATCTATTAAACTTGTCAGACCAATGCTCCATGCCCCTGTCATCACAATGTTCCATGCCCTTGTCTTCACAATGCTCCATGGCCCTTGTCATCACAATGTTACGTGACTCCAGTCATCACAATGCTTCATAACGTTTCTCATCACAACGGTCCATGGCTGTGTCATCGCAAGGCTCTGTGACATTTGTAACCACAATGCTCCATGAAATTTTCATCACAATGCTCCGTGACCCTTGTCATCACAATGCTCCATGCCTTTTTCAGAACAATGCTCCATGACCCTTGTCATCACAATGTGCCATGTGCTTTTCATCACAATTATCCACAACCTTGTCATCGCTATGCTCCATAAACCTTGTAATCACAATGCTCCATGCACTTCTCATCCAAATGCTCTCTCACATGAGATATCACAATGTTCCAT
This sequence comes from Mesoplodon densirostris, assembly GCF_025265405.1. Classification (NCBI taxonomy): domain Eukaryota; kingdom Metazoa; phylum Chordata; class Mammalia; order Artiodactyla; family Ziphiidae; genus Mesoplodon; species Mesoplodon densirostris. Next base: position 4,128,397 of record NW_026778195.1, on the reverse strand, counting down.
CACTAGTCATCACAATCCTCCCTCACCCCTGTTATCACAATGTTCCATGACCCCTGTCATCACAATGCTACATCCCCTTATCAGCACAATGTTCCATGACCCCTGACATCACAATGTTCCATAACCCCTGTCATCAAAATGCTCCATGACCCTTTTCATCCCAAAGCTCCATGACCCCTGGCATCACAATGTTCTGTAACCCCAGTCATCAAAATGTTCCATTACACTTTTCATCAAATTGCTGCATGACCCTGTCATCAAAATGCTCCCTGCCCTTCTCATCACAATGCACCACACCCTTGTCATCAAAATTCTCCATGACCATTGTCATCATTAAGCTCCATGACCCTTGGCATCACAGTGCTCCATGCCATGGACATCACAATGCTCCATGAACCCTCTCATCAAATTGCTCCATTCACTTGTCATCACAAAGCTCCATGACACTTGTCATCACAATGCTCGATGCCCTTCTCATCACAATGCTCCATGTCCTTGTCATTACAATCCTCCATCACCCATGTATCACAGTGTACCGTGCCTTTGTCATCACAATGCGCCATGCCCACTGTCATCACAATAATCCATGAAACATTTCAGAGAAATGCTCAATGCACTTCTCATCACAATGCTCCATTACCACTGTCAACAATGCTCCGTGACCCCTGCCATCACAATGTTCCACGGCCTTGTGATCACAGGACACCATGACAATTGTCATCACAGTGCTCCAAGACCCATGTAATCACAATGCTCCATGCTCTTGTCATCACAAAGCTCCATGACGCATGTCATCAGAATGTTCCATAGCTTTCTCCTCACAATGTTCCATGCCCTTGTCATCACAATGCTCCAAGACACTCGTAATCACAATGCTCGATGCCCCTTTTCTTCAGAAGGCTCCATGATATTTGTCATCACAAGTCTCCATGGTCAACTCATCACAATGCTCCAAGACCTTGTCATCACCATGCTCCATTTTCTTGTCATCACAATGCTCCATGACCCCTGTCATCACAATAATCCAGGAATATTTTCAGCCCAATGTTCCATGACCTTCTCATCACAATGCTCCATGACCAGTATCATCGCAATGCTCCATGACCACTGTCATCACAACACTCCATGACACCTGACAACACAATGATCCGGGACTCTTGTCATCACAATGCTCCAAGACCCCTGTAATCACAAGTGCTCCATGACCCCTTTCATCACAATACTCTATGAACATTTTCAGCCCAATGCTCCATGACCCTTGTCATCACAATGATCCATGCTCCTTGAAATCAAAATGAGCCATGACCTCTCTCATCACAATGCTCCAACCCTTGTGATCACAATGTTCCATAACACATGTCCTCACAATGCTCCATGATGCCTGTCTACACAATAATCCATACACTTTTCATCACAATGCTCCATGACCTTTGTCATCACAATTCTCAATACACTTGTCATCACAATGCTCCCTGACACTTGTCGTCTGTATGCTCCATGAAACCTGTCATGACAAGGCTCCATGCCTTTTTCATCACAATGATGCATGCCCTTTTCATCACAATGCTCCAAGACCCCTGGAATCACAATGCTCCATGCTCTTGCCATCCAAAGCTTCATGACGCATGTCATCAGAATGTTCCATGGACTTCTCATCACAATGCTCCCTGCTCTTGTCATCACAATGCTCTAAGACCCCTGTAATCACAATGCCCCATGCCCCTTTTCATCTCAATGCTCCATGAACCCTGTCATCACAATGAACAATGCCCATCATCATAATGCTTCAGGCTATTGTCATCAAAATCAAATCAAAATGCTCCATGACCTCTGTCATCACAATGCTCAAAATCCTGGTGATAACAATGTTGCATAACACTTATCATCACAACACCCCATGACGCTCATCATCACAATTATCCATGGTCTTCTCATCATAAGGCTCCATGAACTTTGTCATCAAAATTCTCAATACACTTGTCATCACAATGCTAGCTGACACTTGTCATCAGAATGCTCCTTGAAACCTGTCACAAAAAGGCTCCCTGTCTTTTTCATCACAAAGACCCATGCCGTTTTCATCCCAATGCTGCATGCCATTGTCATCAAAATACACCACAGGCTTGTCATCAGAATGCTCCATGACCCTTGTCATCACTATTCTCGATGCACTTGTCAGAACAATGCTCCCTGACCCTTGTCATCACAATGATCCAAGCCATTGTCATCACAATGCTCCATTACCTTTGTCATTAGAATCCTCCATGACACTTGGCATCACAATGCTCCAAGACATTGTCATCACAATGGGCCATTACATATGTAATCACAATGCTCCCTGACAACTCTCTTCACAATACTGCATGACCTGGTCATCACAATGCTCCATGCTCTTGTCTTCACAATGCGCCATTCCAACTGTCATCACAATAATCCATGAAACTTATTAGACCAATGCTCCATGCCCTTGTCATCACATTGCTCCATGCTCTTGTTATCACAATGTTCCAAGACCCCTGTAATCAGAATGCCCCATGCCCCTTTTCATCAGTATGCTCCATGAGACTTGTCATCACAAGGCTCCATGGTTTTCTCATCACAATGCTCCAGGACCTTGTCATCACAATGGTTCATGACATTGTCATGAAAATTCTCAATGGCCCTTGTCTTCATAATGCTCCAAGCCCTAGTCATCACAGTGCTCCATTATATTTGTCATCACAATCCTCCCTTGCATTTGGCATCACTATGCTCCATGCTATTGTCATCGCAATGGACCATGACATATTTCATCACAATGCCCCCTGACACCTGTCTTCACAATATTCCATGCCCTTGTCATCACAATGCTCCCTGCCCTTCTCATCACAATGCACCACACCCTTGTCATCAAAATGCTCCATGACCATTGTCATCACTAAGCTCCATGACCGTTGACATCACAATGCTCCATGTCATTGTCATCACAATGCTCCATGAACCCTCTAATCACATTGCTCCATGCCCTTGTCATCACACAGCTCCTGGACACTTGTCATCACAATGCTCGATGGCCTACTCATCACAATGCTCCATGCCCTTGTCATCACAATGCTCCATGAACCCTGTCAACACAATGCTCCGTGACTCCAGTCATCACAATGCTTCATAACGTTTGTCAATACAACGGTCCATGCCCGCGTCATCACAAGGCTCTGTGACCTTTTTAACCACAATGCTCCATGAACATTTCATCACAATGCTCCGTGAGCCTTGTTATCACAATGCTCCATGCCTTTGTCAGAACAATGCTCCATGACCCTTGTCATCACAGTGTGCCATATGATTTTCATCACAATGATCCACAACCTTGTCATCACTCTGCTCCATCAACCTTGTAATCAGAATGCTCCATGCACTTCTCATCCAAATGCTCTCTCACATGAGATATCACAATGTTCCATCACTAGTCATCACAATCCTCCCTCACCATTGTTATCCCAATGTTCCATGACAACTGTCATCACAATGCTACATCCCCTTATCAGCACAATGTTCCATGACCCCTGACATCACAATGCTCCATGACCATTGTCATCACAACACTCCATAACACCTGACAACACAATGATCCGGGACTCTTGTCATCACAATGCTCCAAGACCCCTGTCATCACAATACTCCATGAACATTTTCAGCCCAGTGCTCATGACCCTTGTCATCACAATGATCCATGCCCTTGTCATCCCAATGTTCCATGACGCTTGTAATCACAGTGCTCCATGACATCTGTCATCACAATGCTCCATGCCTTTGTCAGCAAAATGTTACATGACCTGGTCATTACAATGCTCTATGCGCTTGTCATCACAATACTCCCTTACAATTGTCATCACAATCCTCCAGGAAACTTGGGATCACATTGCTTCAGGCCCTTGTCATCAAAATGCCCCATGCTCCTTGAAATCAAAATGATCCGTGACCTCTGTCATCACAATGCTCCAAACCCTTGTGATCACAGTGTTCCATAACACTTGTCCTCACAACGCTCCATGATGCCTGTCATCACAATACTCCATGCCCTTTTCATCACAATGCTCCATGACCATTGTCATCAAAATTCTCAATACACATGTGATCACAATGCTCCCTGACACTTGTCATCAGAATGCTCCTTGAAACCTGTCACGAAAAGGCTCCATGCTTTTTTCATCACAATGCCCCATGCCATTTTCATCACAATGCTCCATGCCATTGTCATCAAAATACTCCACAAGCTTGTCATCAGAATGCTCCATGACCCTTGTCATCACAATTCTCCATGCACTTGTCAGCACAATGCTCCCTGACCCTTATCATCACAATGCTCCAAGCCATTGTCATGACAATGCTCCATTACCTTTGTCATCAGAATCCTCCATGACACTTGGCATCACAATGCTCCATGTCATTGTCATCACAATGGGCCATTACATATGTCATCACAATGCTCCCTGACACCTATCTTCACAATACTGCATGACCTGGTCATCACAATGCTCCATGCCCTTGTCATCACAATGTGCCATTACACCTCTCATCACAATAATCCATGAAACTTATTAGACCAATGCTCCTTGCCCTTGTTATCACAATGTTCCATGACCCATGTAATCAGAAATCTCCATGCCCCTTTTCATCAGAATGCTCCATGAGACATGTCATCAGAAGGCTCCATGGATTTCTCTTCACAATGCTCCATGACCTTTGTCATCACAATGCTCAAAGACCCATGTAATCACAATGCTTCATGCCCCTGTCATCGCAATGGACCATGACATTTGGCATCACAATGCTCCATGCCATTGTCTTTGAAATTGACCATGACATATGTTATCACAATGCCCCCTTACACCTGTCTTCACAATACTACATGCCCTTGTCATCACAATGCTCCATGCCCTTGTCATCACAATGCACCATGTCCAATGTCATCACAATAATCTATTAAACTTGTCAGACCAATGCTCCATGCCCCTGTCATCACAATGTTCCATGCCCTTGTCATCACAATGCTCCATGGCCCTTGTCATCACAATGCTACGTGACTCCAGTCATCACAATGCTTCATAACGTTTCTCATCACAACGGTCCATGGCTGTGTCATCGCAAGGCTCTGTGACATTTGTAACCACAATGCTCCATGAACTTTTCATCACAATGCTCCGTGACCCTTGTCATCACAATGCTCCATGCCTTTTTCAGAACAATGCTCCATGACCCTTGTCATCACAATGTGCCATGTGCTTTTCATCACAATGATCCACAACCTTGTCATCGCTATGCTCCATAAACCTTGTAATCACAATGCTCCATGCACTTCTCATCCAAATGCTCTCTCACATGAGATATCACAATGTTCCATCACTAGTCATCACAATCCTCCCTCACCCCTGTTATCACAATGTTCCATGACCCCTGTCATCACAATGCTACATCCCCTTATCAGCACAATGTTCCATGACCCCTGACATCACAATGTTCCATAACCCCTGTCATCAAAATGCTCCATGACCCTTTTCATCCCAAAGCTCCATGACCCCTGGCATCACAATGTTCTGTAACCCCAGTCATCAAAATGTTCCATTACACTTTTCATCAAATTGCTGCATGACCCTGTCATCAAAATGCTCCCTGCCCTTCTCATCACAATGCACCACACCCTTGTCATCAAAATGCTCCATGACCATGGTCATCACTAAGCTCCATGACCCTTGGCATCACAGTGCTCCATGCCATGGACATCACAATGCTCCATGAACCCTCTCATCAAATTGCTCCACTCACTTGTCATCACAAAGCTCCATGACACTTGTCATCACAATACTCGATGCCCTTCTCATCACAATGCTCCATGTCCTTGTCATTACAATCCTCCATCACCCATGTATCACAGTGTACCGTGCCTTTGTCATCACAATGCGCCATGCCCACTGTCATCACAATAATCCATGAAACATTTCAGAGAAATGCTCAATGCACTTCTCATCACAATGCTCCATTACCACTGTCAACAATGCTCCGTGACCCCTGCCATCACAATGTTCCACGGCCTTGTGATCACAGGACACCATGACAATTGTCATCACAGTGCTCCAAGACCCATGTAATCACAATGCTCCATGCTCTTGTCATCACAAAGCTCCATGACGCATGTCATCAGAATGTTCCATAGCTTTCTCCTCACAATGTTCCATGCCCTTGTCATCACAATGCTCCAAGACACTCGTAATCACAATGCTCGATGCCCCTTTTCTTCAGAAGGCTCCATGATATTTGTCATCACAAGTCTCCATGGTCAACTCATCACAATGCTCCAAGACCTTGTCATCACCATGCTCCATTTTCTTGTCATCACAATGCTCCATGACCCCTGTCATCACAATAATCCAGGAATATTTTCAGCCCAATGTTCCATGACCTTCTCATCACAATGCTCCATGACCAGTATCATCGCAATGCTCCATGACCACTGTCATCACAACACTCCATGACACCTGACAACACAATGATCCGGGACTCTTGTCATCACAATGCTCCAAGACCCCTGTAATCACAAGTGCTCCATGACCCCTTTCATCACAATACTCTATGAACATTTTCAGCCCAATGCTCCATGACCCTTGTCATCACAATGATCCATGCTCCTTGAAATCAAAATGAGCCATGACCTCTCTCATCACAATGCTCCAACCCTTGTGATCACAATGTTCCATAACACATGTCCTCACAATGCTCCATGATGCCTGTCTACACAATAATCCATACACTTTTCATCACAATGCTCCATGACCTTTGTCATCACAATTCTCAATACACTTGTCATCACAATGCTCCCTGACACTTGTCGTCTGTATGCTCCATGAAACCTGTCATGACAAGGCTCCATGCCTTTTTCATCACAATGATGCATGCCCTTTTCATCACAATGCTCCAAGACCCCTGGAATCACAATGCTCCATGCTCTTGCCATCCAAAGCTTCATGACGCATGTCATCAGAATGTTCCATGGACTTCTCATCACAATGCTCCCTGCTCTTGTCATCACAATGCTCTAAGACCCCTGTAATCACAATGCCCCATGCCCCTTTTCATCTCAATGCTCCATGAACCCTGTCATCACAATGAACAATGCCCATCATCATAATGCTTCAGGCTATTGTCATCAAAATCAAATCAAAATGCTCCATGACCTCTGTCATCACAATGCTCAAAATCCTGGTGATAACAATGTTGCATAACACTTATCATCACAACACCCCATGACGCTCATCATCACAATTATCCATGGTCTTCTCATCATAAGGCTCCATGAACTTTGTCATCAAAATTCTCAATACACTTGTCATCACAATGCTAGCTGACACTTGTCATCAGAATGCTCCTTGAAACCTGTCACAAAAAGGCTCCCTGTCTTTTTCATCACAAAGACCCATGCCGTTTTCATCCCAATGCTGCATGCCATTGTCATCAAAATACACCACAGGCTTGTCATCAGAATGCTCCATGACCCTTGTCATCACTATTCTCGATGCACTTGTCAGAACAATGCTCCCTGACCCTTGTCATCACAATGATCCAAGCCATTGTCATCACAATGCTCCATTACCTTTGTCATTAGAATCCTCCATGACACTTGGCATCACAATGCTCCAAGACATTGTCATCACAATGGGCCATTACATATGTAATCACAATGCTCCCTGACAACTCTCTTCACAATACTGCATGACCTGGTCATCACAATGCTCCATGCTCTTGTCTTCACAATGCGCCATTCCAACTGTCATCACAATAATCCATGAAACTTATTAGACCAATGCTCCATGCCCTTGTCATCACATTGCTCCATGCTCTTGTTATCACAATGTTCCAAGACCCCTGTAATCAGAATGCCCCATGCCCCTTTTCATCAGTATGCTCCATGAGACTTGTCATCACAAGGCTCCATGGTTTTCTCATCACAATGCTCCAGGACCTTGTCATCACAATGGTTCATGACATTGTCATGAAAATTCTCAATGGCCCTTGTCTTCATAATGCTCCAAGCCCTAGTCATCACAGTGCTCCATTATATTTGTCATCACAATCCTCCCTTGCATTTGGCATCACTATGCTCCATGCTATTGTCATCGCAATGGACCATGACATATTTCATCACAATGCCCCCTGACACCTGTCTTCACAATATTCCATGCCCTTGTCATCACAATGCTCCCTGCCCTTCTCATCACAATGCACCACACCCTTGTCATCAAAATGCTCCATGACCATTGTCATCACTAAGCTCCATGACCGTTGACATCACAATGCTCCATGTCATTGTCATCACAATGCTCCATGAACCCTCTAATCACATTGCTCCATGCCCTTGTCATCACACAGCTCCTGGACACTTGTCATCACAATGCTCGATGGCCTACTCATCACAATGCTCCATGCCCTTGTCATCACAATGCTCCATGAACCCTGTCAACACAATGCTCCGTGACTCCAGTCATCACAATGCTTCATAACGTTTGTCAATACAACGGTCCATGCCCGCGTCATCACAAGGCTCTGTGACCTTTTTAACCACAATGCTCCATGAACATTTCATCACAATGCTCCGTGAGCCTTGTTATCACAATGCTCCATGCCTTTGTCAGAACAATGCTCCATGACCCTTGTCATCACAGTGTGCCATATGATTTTCATCACAATGATCCACAACCTTGTCATCACTCTGCTCCATCAACCTTGTAATCAGAATGCTCCATGCACTTCTCATCCAAATGCTCTCTCACATGAGATATCACAATGTTCCATCACTAGTCATCACAATCCTCCCTCACCATTGTTATCCCAATGTTCCATGACAACTGTCATCACAATGCTACATCCCCTTATCAGCACAATGTTCCATGACCCCTGACATCACAATGCTCCATGACCATTGTCATCACAACACTCCATAACACCTGACAACACAATGATCCGGGACTCTTGTCATCACAATGCTCCAAGACCCCTGTCATCACAATACTCCATGAACATTTTCAGCCCAGTGCTCATGACCCTTGTCATCACAATGATCCATGCCCTTGTCATCCCAATGTTCCATGACGCTTGTAATCACAGTGCTCCATGACATCTGTCATCACAATGCTCCATGCCTTTGTCAGCAAAATGTTACATGACCTGGTCATTACAATGCTCTATGCGCTTGTCATCACAATACTCCCTTACAATTGTCATCACAATCCTCCAGGAAACTTGGGATCACATTGCTTCAGGCCCTTGTCATCAAAATGCCCCATGCTCCTTGAAATCAAAATGATCCGTGACCTCTGTCATCACAATGCTCCAAACCCTTGTGATCACAGTGTTCCATAACACTTGTCCTCACAACGCTCCATGATGCCTGTCATCACAATACTCCATGCCCTTTTCATCACAATGCTCCATGACCATTGTCATCAAAATTCTCAATACACATGTGATCACAATGCTCCCTGACACTTGTCATCAGAATGCTCCTTGAAACCTGTCACGAAAAGGCTCCATGCTTTTTTCATCACAATGCCCCATGCCATTTTCATCACAATGCTCCATGCCATTGTCATCAAAATACTCCACAAGCTTGTCATCAGAATGCTCCATGACCCTTGTCATCACAATTCTCCATGCACTTGTCAGCACAATGCTCCCTGACCCTTATCATCACAATGCTCCAAGCCATTGTCATGACAATGCTCCATTACCTTTGTCATCAGAATCCTCCATGACACTTGGCATCACAATGCTCCATGTCATTGTCATCACAATGGGCCATTACATATGTCATCACAATGCTCCCTGACACCTATCTTCACAATACTGCATGACCTGGTCATCACAATGCTCCATGCCCTTGTCATCACAATGTGCCATTACACCTCTCATCACAATAATCCATGAAACTTATTAGACCAATGCTCCTTGCCCTTGTTATCACAATGTTCCATGACCCATGTAATCAGAAATCTCCATGCCCCTTTTCATCAGAATGCTCCATGAGACATGTCATCAGAAGGCTCCATGGATTTCTCTTCACAATGCTCCATGACCTTTGTCATCACAATGCTCAAAGACCCATGTAATCACAATGCTTCATGCCCCTGTCATCGCAATGGACCATGACATTTGGCATCACAATGCTCCATGCCATTGTCTTTGAAATTGACCATGACATATGTTATCACAATGCCCCCTTACACCTGTCTTCACAATACTACATGCCCTTGTCATCACAATGCTCCATGCCCTTGTCATCACAATGCACCATGTCCAATGTCATCACAATAATCTATTAAACTTGTCAGACCAATGCTCCATGCCCCTGTCATCACAATGTTCCATGCCCTTGTCATCACAATGCTCCATGGCCCTTGTCATCACAATGCTACGTGACTCCAGTCATCACAATGCTTCATAACGTTTCTCATCACAACGGTCCATGGCTGTGTCATCGCAAGGCTCTGTGACATTTGTAACCACAATGCTCCATGAACTTTTCATCACAATGCTCCGTGACCCTTGTCATCACAATGCTCCATGCCTTTTTCAGAACAATGCTCCATGACCCTTGTCATCACAATGTGCCATGTGCTTTTCATCACAATGATCCACAACCTTGTCATCGCTATGCTCCATAAACCTTGTAATCACAATGCTCCATGCACTTCTCATCCAAATGCTCTCTCACATGAGATATCACAATGTTCCATCACTAGTCATCACAATCCTCCCTCACCCCTGTTATCACAATGTTCCATGACCCCTGTCATCACAATGCTACATCCCCTTATCAGCACAATGTTCCATGACCCCTGACATCACAATGTTCCATAACCCCTGTCATCAAAATGCTCCATGACCCTTTTCATCCCAAAGCTCCATGACCCCTGGCATCACAATGTTCTGTAACCCCAGTCATCAAAATGTTCCATTACACTTTTCATCAAATTGCTGCATGACCCTGTCATCAAAATGCTCCCTGCCCTTCTCATCACAATGCACCACACCCTTGTCATCAAAATGCTCCATGACCATGGTCATCACTAAGCTCCATGACCCTTGGCATCACAGTGCTCCATGCCATGGACATCACAATGCTCCATGAACCCTCTCATCAAATTGCTCCACTCACTTGTCATCACAAAGCTCCATGACACTTGTCATCACAATACTCGATGCCCTTCTCATCACAATGCTCCATGTCCTTGTCATTACAATCCTCCATCACCCATGTATCACAGTGTACCGTGCCTTTGTCATCACAATGCGCCATGCCCACTGTCATCACAATAATCCATGAAACATTTCAGAGAAATGCTCAATGCACTTCTCATCACAATGCTCCATTACCACTGTCAACAATGCTCCGTGACCCCTGCCATCACAATGTTCCACGGCCTTGTGATCACAGGACACCATGACAATTGTCATCACAGTGCTCCAAGACCCATGTAATCACAATGCTCCATGCTCTTGTCATCACAAAGCTCCATGACGCATGTCATCAGAATGTTCCATAGCTTTCTCCTCACAATGTTCCATGCCCTTGTCATCACAATGCTCCAAGACACTCGTAATCACAATGCTCGATGCCCCTTTTCTTCAGAAGGCTCCATGATATTTGTCATCACAAGTCTACATGGTCAACTCATCACAATGCTCCAAGACCTTGTCATCACCATGCTCCATTTTCTTGTCATCACAATGCTCCATGACCCCTGTCATCACAATAATCCAGGAACATTTTCAGCCCAATGTTCCATGACCTTCTCATCACAATGCTCCATGACCAGTATCATCGCAATGCTCCATGACCACTGTCATCACAACACTCCATGACACCTGACAACACAATGATCCGGGACTCTTGTCATCACAATGCTCCAAGACCCCTGTAATCACAATGCTCCATGACCCCTTTCATCACAATACTCTATGAACATTTTCAGCCCAATGCTCCATGACCCTTGTCATCACAATGATCCATGCCCTTGTCATCCCAATGTTCCATGACCCCTGTATTCACAGTGCTCCATGACGCTTGTCATCACAGTGCTCCATGACACCTGTCTTCATAATGCTCCATGCCTTTGTCAGCAAAATGCTACATGACCTTGTCATTACAATGCTCTATGCACTTGTCATCAAAATACTCGATTACCATTGTCATCACAATCCTCCATGAACCTTGGGATCACATTGCTTCATGCCCTTGTCATCACAATGCTCCATGCTCCTTGAAATCAAAATGAGCCATGACCTCTGTCATCACAATGCTCCAACCCTTGTGATCACAATGTTCCATAACACATGTCCTCACAATGCTCCATGATGCCTGTCTACACAATAATCCATACACTTTTCATCACAATGCTCCATGACCTTTGTCATCACAATTCTCAATACACTTGTCATCACAATGCTCCCTGACACTTGTCGTCTGTATGCTCCATGAAACCTGTCATGACAAGGCTCCATGCCTTTTTCATCACAATGATGCATGCCCTTTTCATCACAATGCTCCAAGACCCCTGGAATCACAATGCTCCATGCTCTTGCCATCCAAAGCTTCATGACGCATGTCATCAGAATGTTCCATGGACTTCTCATCACAATGCTCCCTGCTCTTGTCATCACAATGCTCTAAGACCCCTGTAATCACAATGCCCCATGCCCCTTTTCATCTCAATGCTCCATGAACCCTGTCATCACAATGAACAATGCCCATCATCATAATGCTTCAGGCTATTGTCATCAAAATCAAATCAAAATGCTCCATGACCTCTGTCATCACAATGCTCAAAATCCTGGTGATAACAATGTTGCATAACACTTATCATCACAACACCCCATGACGCTCATCATCACAATTATCCATGGTCTTCTCATCATAAGGCTCCATGAACTTTGTCATCAAAATTCTCAATACACTTGTCATCACAATGCTAGCTGACACTTGTCGTCAGAATGCTCCTTGAAACCTGTCACAAAAAGGCTCCCTGTCTTTTTCATCACAAAGACCCATGCCGTTTTCATCCCAATGCTGCATGCCATTGTCATCAAAATACACCACAGGCTTGTCATCAGAATGCTCCATGACCCTTGTCATCACTATTCTCGATGCACTTGTCAGAACAATGCTCCCTGACCCTTGTCATCACAATGATCCAAGCCATTGTCATCACAATGCTCCATTACCTTTGTCATTAGAATCCTCCATGACACTTGGCATCACAATGCTCCAAGACATTGTCATCACAATGGGCCATTACATATGTAATCACAATGCTCCCTGACAACTCTCTTCACAATACTGCATGACCTGGTCATCACAATGCTCCATGCTCTTGTCTTCACAATGCGCCATTCCAACTGTCATCACAATAATCCATGAAACTTATTAGACCAATGCTCCATGCCCTTGTCATCACATTGCTCCATGCTCTTGTTATCACAATGTTCCAAGACCCCTGTAATCAGAATGCCCCATGCCCCTTTTCATCAGTATGCTCCATGAGACTTGTCATCGCAAGGCTCCATGGTTTTCTCATCACAATGCTCCAGGACCTTGTCATCACAATGGTTCATGACATTGTCATGAAAATTCTCAATGGCCCTTGTCTTCATAATGCTCCAAGCCCTAGTCATCACAGTGCTCCATTATATTTGTCATCACAATCCTCCCTTGCATTTGGCATCACTATGCTCCATGCTATTGTCATCGCAATGGACCATGACATATTTCATCACAATGCCCCCTGACACCTGTCTTCACAATATTCCATGCCCTTGTCATCACAATGCTCCCTGCCCTTCTCATCACAATGCACCACACCCTTGTCATCAAAATGCTCCATGACCATTGTCATCACTAAGCTCCATGACCGTTGACATCACAATGCTCCATGTCATTGTCATCACAATGCTCCATGAACCCTCTAATCACATTGCTCCATGCCCTTGTCATCACACAGCTCCTGGACACTTGTCATCACAATGCTCGATGGCCTACTCATCACAATGCTCCATGCCCTTGTCATCACAATGCTCCATGAACCCTGTCAACACAATGCTCCGTGACTCCAGTCATCACAATGCTTCATAACGTTTGTCAATACAACGGTCCATGCCCGCGTCATCACAAGGCTCTGTGACCTTTTTAACCACAATGCTCCATGAACATTTCATCACAATGCTCCGTGAGCCTTGTTATCACAATGCTCCATGCCTTTGTCAGAACAATGCTCCATGACCCTTGTCATCACAGTGTGCCATATGATTTTCATCACAATGATCCACAACCTTGTCATCACTCTGCTCCATCAACCTTGTAATCAGAATGCTCCATGCACTTCTCATCCAAATGCTCTCTCAAATGAGATATCACAATGTTCCATCATTAGTCATCACAATCCTCCCTCACCATTGTTATCCCAATGTTCCATGACAACTGTCATCACAATGCTACATCCCCTTATCAGCACAATGTTCCATGCCCTTGTCATCCCAATGTTCCATGACGCTTGTAATCACAGTGCTCCATGACATCTGTCATCACAATGCTCCATGCCTTTGTCAGCAAAATGTTACATGACCTGGTCATTACAATGCTCTATGCGCTTGTCATCACAATACTCCCTTACAATTGTCATCACAATCCTCCAGGAAACTTGGGATCACATTGCTTCAGGCCCTTGTCATCAAAATGCCCCATGCTCCTTGAAATCAAAATGATCCGTGACCTCTGTCATCACAATGCTCCAAACCCTTGTGATCACAGTGTTCCATAACACTTGTCCTCACAACGCTCCATGATGCCTGTCATCACAATACTCCATGCCCTTTTCATCACAATGCTCCATGACCATTGTCATCAAAATTCTCAATACACATGTGATCACAATGCTCCCTGACACTTGTCATCAGAATGCTCCTTGAAACCTGTCACGAAAAGGCTCCATGCTTTTTTCATCACAATGCCCCATGCCATTTTCATCACAATGCTCCATGCCATTGTCATCAAAATACTCCACAAGCTTGTCATCAGAATGCTCCATGACCCTTGTCATCACAATTCTCCATGCACTTGTCAGCACAATGCTCCCTGACCCTTATCATCACAATGCTCCAAGCCATTGTCATGACAATGCTCCATTACCTTTGTCATCAGAATCCTCCATGACACTTGGCATCACAATGCTCCATGTCATTGTCATCACAATGGGCCATTACATATGTCATCACAATGCTCCCTGACACCTATCTTCACAATACTGCATGACCTGGTCATCACAATGCTCCATGCCCTTGTCATCACAATGTGCCATTACAACTCTCATCACAATAATCCATGAAATTTATTAGACCAATGCTCCTTGCCCTTGTTATCACAATGTTCCATGACCCATGTAATCAGAATGCTCCATGCCCCTTTTCATCAGAATGCTCCATGAGACATGTCATCAGAAGGCTCCATGGATTTCTCTTCACAATGCTCCATGACCTTTGTCATCACAATGCTCAAAGACCCATGTAATCACAATGCTTCATGCCCCTGTCATCGCAATGGACCATGACATTTGGCATCACAATGCTCCATGCCATTGTCTTTGAAATTGACCATGACATATGTTATCACAATGCCCCCTTACACCTGTCTTCACAATACTCCATGCCCTTGTCATCACAATGCTCCATGCCCTTGTCATCACAATGCACCATGTCCAATGTCATCACAATAATCTATTAAACTTGTCAGACCAATGCTCCATGCCCCTGTCATCACAATGTTCCATGCCCTTGTCATCACAATGCTCCATGGCCCTTGTCATCACAATGCTCCGTGACTCCAGTCATCACAGTGCTTCATAACGTTTCTCATCACAACGGTACATGGCTGTGTCATCGCAAGGCTCTGTGACATTTGTAACCACAATGCTCCATGAAATTTTCATCACAATGCTCCGTGACCCTTGTCATCACAATGCTCCATGCCTTTTTCAGAACAATGCTCCATGACACTTGTCATCACAATGTGCCATGTGCTTTTCATCACAATGATCCACAACCTTGTCATCGCTATGCTCCATAAACCTTGTAATCACAATGCTCCATGCACTTCTCATCCAAATGCTCTCTCACATGAGATATCACAATGTTCCATCACTAGTCATCACAATCCACCCTCACCCCTGTTATCACAATGTTCCATGACCCCTGTCATCACAATGCTACATCCCCTTATCAGCACAATGTTCCATGACCCCTGACATCACAATGATCCATAACCCCTGTCATCAAAATGCTCCATGACCCTTTTCGTCCCAAAGCTCCATGACCCCTGGCATCACAATGTTCTGTAACCCCAGTCATCAAAATGTTCCATTACACTTTTCATCAAATTGCTGCATGACCCTGTCATCAAAATGCTCCCTGCCCTTCTCATCACAATGCACCACACCCTTGTCATCAAAATGCTCCATGACCATAGTCATCATTAAGGTCCATGACCCTTGGCATCACAGTGCTCCATGTCATGGACATCACAATTCTCCATGAACCCTCTCATCAAATTGCTCCATTCACTTGTCATCACAAAGCTCAATGACACTTGTCATCACAATGCTCGATGCACTTCTCATCACAATGCTCCATGTCCTTGTCATTACAGTCCTCCATCACCCATGTATCACAGTGTACCGTGCCCTTGTCATCACAATGCGCCATGCCCACTGTCATCACAATAATCCATGAAACATTTCAGACAAATGCTCAATGCACTTCTCATCACAATGCTCCATTACCACTGTCAACAATGCTCCGTGACCCCTGCCATCACAATGTTCCACGGCCTTGTGATCACAGGACACCATGACAATTGTCATCACAATGCTCCAAGACCCATGTAATCACAATGCTCCATGCTCTTGTCATCACAAAGCTCCATGACGCATGTCATCAGAATGTTCCATAGCTTTCTCCTCACAATGTTCCATGCCCTTGTCATCACAATGCTCCAAGACACTCGTAATCACAATGCTCCATGCCCCTTTTCTTCAGAAGGCTCCATGATATTTGTCATCACAAGTCTCCATGGTCAACTCATCACAATGCTCCAAGACCTTGTCATCACCATGCTCCATTTTCTTGTCATCACAATGCTCCATGACCCCTGTCATCACAATAATCCAGGAACATTTTCAGCCCAGTGTTCCATGACCTTCTCATCACAATGCTCCATGACCAGTATCATCAAAATGCTCCATGACCACTGTCATCACAACACTCCATGACACCTGACAACACAATGATCCGGGACTCTTGTCATCACAATGCTCCAAGACCCCTGTAATCACAATGCTCCATGACCCCTTTCATCACAATACTCTATGAACATTTTCAGCCCAATGCTCCATTACCCTTGTCATCACAATGATCCATGCCCTTGTCATCCCAATGTTCCATGACCCCTGTATTCACAGTGCTCCATGACGCTTGTCATCACAGTGCTCCATGACACCTGTCTTCATAATGCTCCATGCCTTTGTCAGCAAAATGCTACATGACCTTGTCATTACAATGCTCTATGCATTTGTCATCAAAATACTCGATTACCATTGTCATCACAATCCTCCATGAACCTTGGGATCACATTGCTTCATGCCCTTGTCATCACAATGCTCCATGTTCCTTGAAATCAAAATGATCCATGACCTCTGTCATCACAATGCTCCAACCCTTGTGATCACAATGTTCCATAACACTTGTCCTCACAATGCTCCATGATGCCTGTCATCACAATACTCCATACACTTTTCATCACAATGCTCCATGACCTTTGTCATCACAATTCTCAATACACTTGTCATCACAATGCTCCCTGACACTTGTCGTCAGTATGCTCCATGAAACCTGTCATGACAAGGCTCCATGCCTTTTTCATCACAATGATGCATGCCCTTTTCATCACAATGCTCCAAGACCCCTGGAATCACAATGCTCCATGCCCTTGTCATCCAAAGCTTCATGACGCATGTCATCAGAATGTTCCATGGACTTCTCATCACAATGCTCCCTGCTCTTGTCATCACAATGCTCTAAGACCCCTGTAATCACAATGCCCCATGCCCCTTTTCATCTCAATGCTCCATGAACCCTGTCATCACAATGAACAATGCCCATCATCATAATGCTTCAGGCTATTGTCATCAAAATCAAATCAAAATGCTCCATGACCTCTGTCATCACAATGCTCAAAATCCTGGTGATAACAATGTTGCATAACACTTATCATCACAACACCCCATGACGCTCATCATCACAATTATCCATGGTCTTCTCATCATAAGGCTCCATGAACTTTGTCATCAAAATTCTCAATACACTTGTCATCACAATGCTAGCTGACACTTGTCGTCAGAATGCTCCTTGAAACCTGTCACAAAAAGGCTCCCTGTCTTTTTCATCACAAAGACCCATGCCGTTTTCATCCCAATGCTGCATGCCATTGTCATCAAAATACACCACAGGCTTGTCATCAGAATGCTCCATGACCCTTGTCATCACTATTCTCGATGCACTTGTCAGAACAATGCTCCCTGACCCTTGTCATCACAATGATCCAAGCCATTGTCATCACAATGCTCCATTACCTTTGTCATTAGAATCCTCCATGACACTTGGCATCACAATGCTCCAAGACATTGTCATCACAATGGGCCATTACATATGTAATCACAATGCTCCCTGACAACTCTCTTCACAATACTGCATGACCTGGTCATCACAATGCTCCATGCTCTTGTCTTCACAATGCGCCATTCCAACTGTCATCACAATAATCCATGAAACTTATTAGACCAATGCTCCATGCCCTTGTCATCACATTGCTCCATGCTCTTGTTATCACAATGTTCCAAGACCCCTGTAATCAGAATGCCCCATGCCCCTTTTCATCAGTATGCTCCATGAGACTTGTCATCACAAGGCTCCATGGTTTTCTCATCACAATGCTCCAGGACCTTGTCATCACAATGGTTCATGACATTGTCATGAAAATTCTCAATGGCCCTTGTCTTCATAATGCTCCAAGCCCTAGTCATCACAGTGCTCCATTATATTTGTCATCACAATCCTCCCTTGCATTTGGCATCACTATGCTCCATGCTATTGTCATCGCAATGGACCATGACATATTTCATCACAATGCCCCCTGACACCTGTCTTCACAATATTCCATGCCCTTGTCATCACAATGCTCCCTGCCCTTCTCATCACAATGCACCACACCCTTGTCATCAAAATGCTCCATGACCATTGTCATCACTAAGCTCCATGACCGTTGACATCACAATGCTCCATGTCATTGTCATCACAATGCTCCATGAACCCTCTAATCACATTGCTCCATGCCCTTGTCATCACACAGCTCCTGGACACTTGTCATCACAATGCTCGATGGCCTACTCATCACAATGCTCCATGCCCTTGTCATCACAATGCTCCATGAACCCTGTCAACACAATGCTCCGTGACTCCAGTCATCACAATGCTTCATAACGTTTGTCAATACAACGGTCCATGCCCGCGTCATCACAAGGCTCTGTGACCTTTTTAACCACAATGCTCCATGAACATTTCATCACAATGCTCCGTGAGCCTTGTTATCACAATGCTCCATGCCTTTGTCAGAACAATGCTCCATGACCCTTGTCATCACAGTGTGCCATATGATTTTCATCACAATGATCCACAACCTTGTCATCACTCTGCTCCATCAACCTTGTAATCAGAATGCTCCATGCACTTCTCATCCAAATGCTCTCTCACATGAGATATCACAATGTTCCATCACTAGTCATCACAATCCTCCCTCACCATTGTTATCCCAATGTTCCATGACAACTGTCATCACAATGCTACATCCCCTTATCAGCACAATGTTCCATGCCCTTGTCATCCCAATGTTCCATGACGCTTGTAATCACAGTGCTCCATGACATCTGTCATCACAATGCTCCATGCCTTTGTCAGCAAAATGTTACATGACCTGGTCATTACAATGCTCTATGCGCTTGTCATCACAATACTCCCTTACAATTGTCATCACAATCCTCCAGGAAACTTGGGATCACATTGCTTCAGGCCCTTGTCATCAAAATGCCCCATGCTCCTTGAAATCAAAATGATCCGTGACCTCGGTCATCACAATGCTCCAAACCCTTGTGATCACAGTGTTCCATAACACTTGTCCTCACAACGCTCCATGATGCCTGTCATCACAATACTCCATGCCCTTTTCATCACAATGCTCCATGACCATTGTCATCAAAATTCTCAATACACATGTGATCACAATGCTCCCTGACACTTGTCATCAGAATGCTCCTTGAAACCTGTCACGAAAAGGCTCCATGCTTTTTTCATCACAATGCCCCATGCCATTTTCATCACAATGCTCCATGCCATTGTCATCAAAATACTCCACAAGCTTGTCATCAGAAAGCTCCATGACCCTTGTCATCACAATTCTCCATGCACTTGTCAGCACAATGCTCCCTGACCCTTATCATCACAATGCTCCAAGCCATTGTCATGACAATGCTCCATTACCTTTGTCATCAGAATCCTCCATGACACTTGGCATCACAATGCTCCATGTCATTGTCATCACAATGGGCCATTACATATGTCATCACAATGCTCCCTGACACCTATCTTCACAATACTGCATGACCTGGTCATCACAATGCTCCATGCCCTTGTCATCACAATGTGCCTTTACAACTCTCATCACAATAATCCATGAAACTTATTAGACCAATGCTCCTTGCCCTTGTTATCACAATGTTCCATGACCCATGTAATCAGAATGCTCCATGCCCCTTTTCATCAGAATGCTCCATGAGACATGTCATCAGAAGGCTCCATGGATTTCTCTTCACAATGCTCCATGACCTTTGTCATCACAATGCTCAAAGACCCATGTAATCACAATAGGCCATTCCAACTGTCATCGCAACAAACCATGAAACTTATTACACCAATGTTCCCTGCACTTGTCATCACAATGCTCCATGCCCTTGTTATCACAATGCTCCATGACCCCTGTCATCACAATGCTCCGTTACTCCAGTCATCACAATGCTTCATGAACTTTGTCATCACAATGGTCCATTCCCTCGTCATCAACAGTCTCTGTGACCATTTTAAACCCAATGCTCCATGAACTTTTCATCACAATGCTCTTTGACCCTTGTCATCATAATGCTCTATGCCTTTCTCAGCACAATGCTCCATGACCCTGTCATCAAAATGCTCCCTGCCCTTCTCATCACAATGCACCACACCCTTGTCATCAAAATGCTCCATGACCATGGTCATCATTAAGGTCCATGACCCTTGGCATCACAGTGCTCCATGTCATGGACATCACAATTCTCCATGAACCCTCTCATCAAATTGCTCCATTCACTTGTCATCACAAAGCTCAATGACACTTGTCATCACAATGCTCGATGCACTTCTCATCACAATGCTCCATGTCCTTGTCATTACAGTCCTCCATCACCCATGTATCACAGTGTACCGTGCCCTTGTCATCACAATGCGCCATGCCCACTGTCATCACAATAATCCATGAAACATTTCAGACAAATGCTCAATGCACTTCTCATCACAATGCTCCATTACCACTGTCAACAATGCTCCGTGACCCCTGCCATCACAATGTTCCACGGCCTTGTGATCACAGGACACCATGACAATTGTCATCACAATGCTCCAAGACCCATGTAATCACAATGCTCCATGCTCTTGTCATCACAAAGCTCCATGACGCATGTCATCAGAATGTTCCATAGCTTTCTCCTCACAATGTTCCATGCCCTTGTCATCACAATGCTCCAAGACACTCGTAATCACAATGCTCCATGCCCCTTTTCTTCAGAAGGCTCCATGATATTTGTCATCACAAGTCTCCATGGTCAACTCATCACAATGCTCCAAGACCTTGTCATCACCATGCTCCATTTTCTTGTCATCACAATGCTCCATGACCCCTGTCATCACAATAATCCAGGAACATTTTCAGCCCAATGTTCCATGACCTTCTCATCACAATGCTCCATGACCAGTATCATCAAAATGCTCCATGACCACTGTCATCACAACACTCCATGACACCTGACAACACAATGATCCGGGACTCTTGTCATCACAATGCTCCAAGACCCCTGTAATCACAATGCTCCATGACCCCTTTCATCACAATACTCTATGAACATTTTCAGCCCAATGCTCCATTACCCTTGTCATCACAATGATCCATGCCCTTGTCATCCCAATGTTCCATGACCCCTGTATTCACAGTGCTCCATGACGCTTGTCATCACAGTGCTCCATGACACCTGTCTTCATAATGCTCCATGCCTTTGTCAGCAAAATGCTACATGACCTTGTCATTACAATGCTCTATGCATTTGTCATCAAAATACTCGATTACCATTGTCATCACAATCCTCCATGAACCTTGGGATCACATTGCTTCATGCCCTTGTCATCACAATGCTCCATGTTCCTTGAAATCAAAATGATCCATGACCTCTGTCATCACAATGCTCCAACCCTTGTGATCACAATGTTCCATAACACTTGTCCTCACAATGCTCCATGATGCCTGTCATCACAATACTCCATACACTTTTCATCACAATGCTCCATGACCTTTGTCATCACAATTCTCAATACACTTGTCATCACAGTGCTCCCTGACACTTGTCGTCAGTATGCTCCATGAAACCTGTCATGACAAGGCTCCATGCCTTTTTCATCACAATGATGCATGCCCTTTTCATCACAATGCTCCAAGACCCCTGGAATCACAATGCTCCATGCTCTTGCCATCCAAAGCTTCATGACGCATGTCATCAGAATGTTCCATGGACTTCTCATCACAATGCTCCCTGCTCTTGTCATCACAATGCTCTAAGACCCCTGTAATCACAATGCCCCATGCCCCTTTTCATCTCAATGCTCCATGAACCCTGTCATCACAATGAACAATGCCCATCATCATAATGCTTCAGGCTATTGTCATCAAAATCAAATCAAAATGCTCCATGACCTCTGTCATCACAATGCTCAAAATCCTGGTGATAACAATGTTGCATAACACTTATCATCACAACACCCCATGACGCTCATCATCACAATTATCCATGGTCTTCTCATCATAAGGCTCCATGAACTTTGTCATCAAAATTCTCAATACACTTGTCATCACAATGCTAGCTGACACTTGTCGTCAGAATGCTCCTTGAAACCTGTCACAAAAAGGCTCCCTGTCTTTTTCATCACAAAGACCCATGCCGTTTTCATCCCAATGCTGCATGCCATTGTCATCAAAATACACCACAGGCTTGTCATCAGAATGCTCCATGACCCTTGTCATCACTATTCTCGATGCACTTGTCAGAACAATGCTCCCTGACCCTTGTCATCACAATGATCCAAGCCATTGTCATCACAATGCTCCATTACCTTTGTCATTAGAATCCTCCATGACACTTGGCATCACAATGCTCCAAGACATTGTCATCACAATGGGCCATTACATATGTAATCACAATGCTCCCTGACAACTCTCTTCACAATACTGCATGACCTGGTCATCACAATGCTCCATGCTCTTGTCTTCACAATGCGCCATTCCAACTGTCATCACAATAATCCATGAAACTTATTAGACCAATGCTCCATGCCCTTGTCATCACATTGCTCCATGCTCTTGTTATCACAATGTTCCAAGACCCCTGTAATCAGAATGCCCCATGCCCCTTTTCATCAGTATGCTCCATGAGACTTGTCATCACAAGGCTCCATGGTTTTCTCATCACAATGCTCCAGGACCTTGTCATCACAATGGTTCATGACATTGTCATGAAAATTCTCAATGGCCCTTGTCTTCATAATGCTCCAAGCCCTAGTCATCACAGTGCTCCATTATATTTGTCATCACAATCCTCCCTTGCATTTGGCATCACTATGCTCCATGCTATTGTCATCGCAATGGACCATGACATATTTCATCACAATGCCCCCTGACACCTGTCTTCACAATATTCCATGCCCTTGTCATCACAATGCTCCCTGCCCTTCTCATCACAATGCACCACACCCTTGTCATCAAAATGCTCCATGACCATTGTCATCACTAAGCTCCATGACCGTTGACATCACAATGCTCCATGTCATTGTCATCACAATGCTCCATGAACCCTCTAATCACATTGCTCCATGCCCTTGTCATCACACAGCTCCTGGACACTTGTCATCACAATGCTCGATGGCCTACTCATCACAATGCTCCATGCCCTTGTCATCACAATGCTCCATGAACCCTGTCAACACAATGCTCCGTGACTCCAGTCATCACAATGCTTCATAACGTTTGTCAATACAACGGTCCATGCCCGCGTCATCACAAGGCTCTGTGACCTTTTTAACCACAATGCTCCATGAACATTTCATCACAATGCTCCGTGAGCCTTGTTATCACAATGCTCCATGCCTTTGTCAGAACAATGCTCCATGACCCTTGTCATCACAGTGTGCCATATGATTTTCATCACAATGATCCACAACCTTGTCATCACTCTGCTCCATCAACCTTGTAATCAGAATGCTCCATGCACTTCTCATCCAAATGCTCTCTCACATGAGATATCACAATGTTCCATCATTAGTCATCACAATCCTCCCTCACCATTGTTATCCCAATGTTCCATGACAACTGTCATCACAATGCTACATCCCCTTATCAGCACAATGTTCCATGCCCTTGTCATCCCAATGTTCCATGACGCTTGTAATCACAGTGCTCCATGACATCTGTCATCACAATGCTCCATGCCTTTGTCAGCAAAATGTTACATGACCTGGTCATTACAATGCTCTATGCGCTTGTCATCACAATACTCCCTTACAATTGTCATCACAATCCTCCAGGAAACTTGGGATCACATTGCTTCAGGCCCTTGTCATCAAAATGCCCCATGCTCCTTGAAATCAAAATGATCCGTGACCTCTGTCATCACAATGCTCCAAACCCTTGTGATCACAGTGTTCCATAACACTTGTCCTCACAACGCTCCATGATGCCTGTCATCACAATACTCCATGCCCTTTTCATCACAATGCTCCATGACCATTGTCATCAAAATTCTCAATACACATGTGATCACAATGCTCCCTGACACTTGTCATCAGAATGCTCCTTGAAACCTGTCACGAAAAGGCTCCATGCTTTTTTCATCACAATGCCCCATGCCATTTTCATCACAATGCTCCATGCCATTGTCATCAAAATACTCCACAAGCTTGTCATCAGAATGCTCCATGACCCTTGTCATCACAATTCTCCATGCACTTGTCAGCACAATGCTCCCTGACCCTTATCATCACAATGCTCCAAGCCATTGTCATGACAATGCTCCATTACCTTTGTCATCAGAATCCTCCATGACACTTGGCATCACAATGCTCCATGTCATTGTCATCACAATGGGCCATTACATATGTCATCACAATGCTCCCTGACACCTATCTTCACAATACTGCATGACCTGGTCATCACAATGCTCCATGCCCTTGTCATCACAATGTGCCATTACAACTCTCATCACAATAATCCATGAAATTTATTAGACCAATGCTCCTTGCCCTTGTTATCACAATGTTCCATGACCCATGTAATCAGAATGCTCCATGCCCCTTTTCATCAGAATGCTCCATGAGACATGTCATCAGAAGGCTCCATGGATTTCTCTTCACAATGCTCCATGACCTTTGTCATCACAATGCTCAAAGACCCATGTAATCACAATGCTTCATGCCCCTGTCATCGCAATGGACCATGACATTTGGCATCACAATGCTCCATGCCATTGTCTTTGAAATTGACCATGACATATGTTATCACAATGCCCCCTTACACCTGTCTTCACAATACTCCATGCCCTTGTCATCACAATGCTCCATGCCCTTGTCATCACAATGCACCATGTCCAATGTCATCACAATAATCTATTAAACTTGTCAGACCAATGCTCCATGCCCCTGTCATCACAATGTTCCATGCCCTTGTCATCACAATGCTCCATGGCCCTTGTCATCACAATGCTCCGTGACTCCAGTCATCACAGTGCTTCATAACGTTTCTCATCACAACGGTACATGGCTGTGTCATCGCAAGGCTCTGTGACATTTGTAACCACAATGCTCCATGAAATTTTCATCACAATGCTCCGTGACCCTTGTCATCACAATGCTCCATGCCTTTTTCAGAACAATGCTCCATGACACTTGTCATCACAATGTGCCATGTGCTTTTCATCACAATGATCCACAACCTTGTCATCGCTATGCTCCATAAACCTTGTAATCACAATGCTCCATGCACTTCTCATCCAAATGCTCTCTCACATGAGATATCACAATGTTCCATCACTAGTCATCACAATCCACCCTCACCCCTGTTATCACAATGTTCCATGACCCCTGTCATCACAATGCTACATCCCCTTATCAGCACAATGTTCCATGACCCCTGACATCACAATGATCCATAACCCCTGTCATCAAAATGCTCCATGACCCTTTTCGTCCCAAAGCTCCATGACCCCTGGCATCACAATGTTCTGTAACCCCAGTCATCAAAATGTTCCATTACACTTTTCATCAAATTGCTGCATGACCCTGTCATCAAAATGCTCCCTGCCCTTCTCATCACAATGCACCACACCCTTGTCATCAAAATGCTCCATGACCATGGTCATCATTAAGGTCCATGACCCTTGGCATCACAGTGCTCCATGTCATGGACATCACAATTCTCCATGAACCCTCTCATCAAATTGCTCCATTCACTTGTCATCACAAAGCTCAATGACACTTGTCATCACAATGCTCGATGCACTTCTCATCACAATGCTCCATGTCCTTGTCATTACAGTCCTCCATCACCCATGTATCACAGTGTACCGTGCCCTTGTCATCACAATGCGCCATGCCCACTGTCATCACAATAATCCATGAAACATTTCAGACAAATGCTCAATGCACTTCTCATCACAATGCTCCATTACCACTGTCAACAATGCTCCGTGACCCCTGCCATCACAATGTTCCACGGCCTTGTGATCACAGGACACCATGACAATTGTCATCACAATGCTCCAAGACCCATGTAATCACAATGCTCCATGCTCTTGTCATCACAAAGCTCCATGACGCATGTCATCAGAATGTTCCATAGCTTTCTCCTCACAATGTTCCATGCCCTTGTCATCACAATGCTCCAAGACACTCGTAATCACAATGCTCCATGCCCCTTTTCTTCAGAAGGCTCCATGATATTTGTCATCACAAGTCTCCATGGTCAACTCATCACAATGCTCCAAGACCTTGTCATCACCATGCTCCATTTTCTTGTCATCACAATGCTCCATGACCCCTGTCATCACAATAATCCAGGAACATTTTCAGCCCAATGTTCCATGACCTTCTCATCACAATGCTCCATGACCAGTATCATCAAAATGCTCCATGACCACTGTCATCACAACACTCCATGACACCTGACAACACAATGATCCGGGACTCTTGTCATCACAATGCTCCAAGACCCCTGTAATCACAATGCTCCATGACCCCTTTCATCACAATACTCTATGAACATTTTCAGCCCAATGCTCCATTACCCTTGTCATCACAATGATCCATGCCCTTGTCATCCCAATGTTCCATGACCCCTGTATTCACAGTGCTCCATGACGCTTGTCATCACAGTGCTCCATGACACCTGTCTTCATAATGCTCCATGCCTTTGTCAGCAAAATGCTACATGACCTTGTCATTACAATGCTCTATGCATTTGTCATCAAAATACTCGATTACCATTGTCATCACAATCCTCCATGAACCTTGGGATCACATTGCTTCATGCCCTTGTCATCACAATGCTCCATGTTCCTTGAAATCAAAATGATCCATGACCTCTGTCATCACAATGCTCCAACCCTTGTGATCACAATGTTCCATAACACTTGTCCTCACAATGCTCCATGATGCCTGTCATCACAATACTCCATACACTTTTCATCACAATGCTCCATGACCTTTGTCATCACAATTCTCAATACACTTGTCATCACAATGCTCCCTGACACTTGTCGTCTGTATGCTCCATGAAACCTGTCATGACAAGGCTCCATGCCTTTTTCATCACAATGATGCATGCCCTTTTCATCACAATGCTCCAAGACCCCTGGAATCACAATGCTCCATGCTCTTGCCATCCAAAGCTTCATGACGCATGTCATCAGAATGTTCCATGGACTTCTCATCACAATGCTCCCTGCTCTTGTCATCACAATGCTCTAAGACCCCTGTAATCACAATGCCCCATGCCCCTTTTCATCTCAATGCTCCATGAACCCTGTCATCACAATGAACAATGCCCATCATCATAATGCTTCAGGCTATTGTCATCAAAATCAAATCAAAATGCTCCATGACCTCTGTCATCACAATGCTCAAAATCCTGGTGATAACAATGTTGCATAACACTTATCATCACAACACCCCATGACGCTCATCATCACAATTATCCATGGTCTTCTCATCATAAGGCTCCATGAACTTTGTCATCAAAATTCTCAATACACTTGTCATCACAATGCTAGCTGACACTTGTCGTCAGAATGCTCCTTGAAACCTGTCACAAAAAGGCTCCCTGTCTTTTTCATCACAAAGACCCATGACGTTTTCATCCCAATGCTGCATGCCATTGTCATCAAAATACACCACAGGCTTGTCATCAGAATGCTCCATGACCCTTGTCATCACTATTCTCGATGCACTTGTCAGAACAATGCTCCCTGACCCTTGTCATCACAATGATCCAAGCCATTGTCATCACAATGCTCCATTACCTTTGTCATTAGAATCCTCCATGACACTTGGCATCACAATGCTCCAAGACATTGTCATCACAATGGGCCATTACATATGTAATCACAATGCTCCCTGACAACTCTCTTCACAATACTGCATGACCTGGTCATCACAATGCTCCATGCTCTTGTCTTCACAATGCGCCATTCCAACTGTCATCACAATAATCCATGAAACTTATTAGACCAATGCTCCATGCCCTTGTCATCACATTGCTCCATGCTCTTGTTATCACAATGTTCCAAGACCCCTGTAATCAGAATGCCCCATGCCCCTTTTCATCAGTATGCTCCATGAGACTTGTCATCACAAGGCTCCATGGTTTTCTCATCACAATGCTCCAGGACCTTGTCATCACAATGGTTCATGACATTGTCATGAAAATTCTCAATGGCCCTTGTCTTCATAATGCTCCAAGCCCTAGTCATCACAGTGCTCCATTATATTTGTCATCACAATCCTCCCTTGCATTTGGCATCACTATGCTCCATGCTATTGTCATCGCAATGGACCATGACATATTTCATCACAATGCCCCCTGACACCTGTCTTCACAATATTCCATGCCCTTGTCATCACAATGCTCCCTGCCCTTCTCATCACAATGCACCACACCCTTGTCATCAAAATGCTCCATGACCATTGTCATCACTAAGCTCCATGACCGTTGACATCACAATGCTCCATGTCATTGTCATCACAATGCTCCATGAACCCTCTAATCACATTGCTCCATGCCCTTGTCATCACACAGCTCCTGGACACTTGTCATCACAATGCTCGATGGCCTACTCATCACAATGCTCCATGCCCTTGTCATCACAATGCTCCATGAACCCTGTCAACACAATGCTCCGTGACTCCAGTCATCACAATGCTTCATAACGTTTGTCAATACAACGGTCCATGCCCGCGTCATCACAAGGCTCTGTGACCTTTTTAACCACAATGCTCCATGAACATTTCATCACAATGCTCCGTGAGCCTTGTTATCACAATGCTCCATGCCTTTGTCAGAACAATGCTCCATGACCCTTGTCATCACAGTGTGCCATATGATTTTCATCACAATGATCCACAACCTTGTCATCACTCTGCTCCATCAACCTTGTAATCAGAATGCTCCATGCACTTCTCATCCAAATGCTCTCTCACATGAGATATCACAATGTTCCATCACTAGTCATCACAATCCTCCCTCACCATTGTTATCCCAATGTTCCATGACAACTGTCATCACAATGCTACATCCCCTTATCAGCACAATGTTCCATGCCCTTGTCATCCCAATGTTCCATGACGCTTGTAATCACAGTGCTCCATGACATCTGTCATCACAATGCTCCATGCCTTTGTCAGCAAAATGTTACATGACCTGGTCATTACAATGCTCTATGCGCTTGTCATCACAATACTCCCTTACAATTGTCATCACAATCCTCCAGGAAACTTGGGATCACATTGCTTCAGGCCCTTGTCATCAAAATGCTCCATGCTCCTTGAAATCAAAATGATCCGTGACCTCGGTCATCACAATGCTCCAAACCCTTGTGATCACAGTGTTCCATAACACTTGTCCTCACAACGCTCCATGATGCCTGTCATCACAATACTCCATGCCCTTTTCATCACAATGCTCCATGACCATTGTCATCAAAATTCTCAATACACATGTGATCACAATGCTCCCTGACACTTGTCATCAGAATGCTCCTTGAAACCTGTCACGAAAAGGCTCCATGCTTTTTTCATCACAATGCCCCATGCCATTTTCATCACAATGCTCCATGCCATTGTCATCAAAATACTCCACAAGCTTGTCATCAGAAAGCTCCATGACCCTTGTCATCACAATTCTCCATGCACTTGTCAGCACAATGCTCCCTGACCCTTATCATCACAATGCTCCAAGCCATTGTCATGACAATGCTCCATTACCTTTGTCATCAGAATCCTCCATGACACTTGGCATCACAATGCTCCATGTCATTGTCATCACAATGGGCCATTACATATGTCATCACAATGCTCCCTGACACCTATCTTCACAATACTGCATGACCTGGTCATCACAATGCTCCATGCCCTTGTCATCACAATGTGCCTATACAACTCTCATCACAATAATCCATGAAACTTATTAGACCAATGCTCCTTGCCCTTGTTATCACAATGTTCCATGACCCATGTAATCAGAATGCTCCATGCCCCTTTTCATCAGAATGCTCCATGAGACATGTCATCAGAAGGCTCCATGGATTTCTCTTCACAATGCTCCATGACCTTTGTCATCACAATGCTCAAAGACCCATGTAATCACAATAGGCCATTCCAACTGTCATCGCAACAAACCATGAAACTTATTACACCAATGTTCCCTGCACTTGTCATCACAATGCTCCATGCCCTTGTTATCACAATGCTCCATGACCCCTGTCATCACAATGCTCCATTACTCCAGTCATCACAATGCTTCATGAACTTTGTCATCACAATGGTCCATTCCCTCGTCATCAACAGTCTCTGTGACCATTTTAAACCCAATGCTCCATGAACTTTTCATCACAATGCTCTTTGACCCTTGTCATCATAATGCTCTATGCCTTTCTCAGCACAATGCTCCATGACCCTTGTCATCACAATGCTCCATGCACTTGTCAGCACAATGTTCCATGACACATGTCATCACAGTGCTCCATGACCCCTGTCATCACAATGCTCAGTGACTCCAGTCATCACAATGCTCCATAACATTTTTACTCAAAATCTTCCAAGCCCGCGTCATCACAAGCCTCTGTGATATTTGTTACCACAATGCTCCATGAACTTTTCATTACAATTCTCTGTGACCCTCGTCATCACAATGCTACATGTCTTTGTCAGAACAATGCTCCATGACCATTGTCATCACAATGTGCCACGCACATTTCATCACAACGGTCCACAACCTTGTCATTGCAATGCTCCATAAACCCTGTAATCATAATGCTCCATGCACTTCTCATCAAAATGCGCTGTTACCAGAGATATCACAGTATTCCATCACTAGTCATCACAATACTCCCTCACCCCTGTAATCACAATATTCCATGACCCTGTCATCACACTGCTACATCCCCTTATCAGCACAATGTTCCAAGACCCCTGACATCACAGTGTTCCATAACCCATGTCATCAAAATGCTCCATGACCCTTTTCATCCCAAAGCTCCAAGACACCTGACATCACAATGTTTTATAACCCCTGCCATCAAAATGTTCCATTACAATTTTCATCAAATTGCTGCATGACCCGGTCATCAAAATTCTCCCTACACTTCTCATCACAATGCACCATGTCCTTGTCATCAAAATGCTCCATGACCATGGTCATCACAAAGCTCCATGAACCCTCTCATCACATTGCTCCATGCCCTTGTCATCACAAAGCTCCATGACACTTGTCATAACAATGCTCGATGCCCTTCTCATCACAATGCTCCATGCCCTTGTCATTACAATCCTGCATGACGAATGTATCATAGTGTTCCGTACCCTTGTCATAACAATGCTCCATGCCCACTCTCATCAAAAAAATACATGAAATATTTCAGACCAATATTCCATGCCCTTCTCATCACAATGCTCCATTACCTCTGTCATAACAATGCACCCTGACCCCTGCCATCACAATGTTCAACGGCCTAGTCTTCACAAGGTTCCATGACACTTGTCATCACAATGCTGAAAACCACGGTTATCACAATGCTCCATGCCCTTCTCATCACTAAGCTCCATGACGCATGTCATCAGAATGTTCCATGGCCTTCTCATCACAATGCTCCATGCCCTTGTCATCACAATGCCCCAAGACCCTTGTAACCACAATGCTCCATGCCCCTTTTCATCTCAATGCTCCATGAACCCTGTCATCACAGTGCACGATGCCCATCATCATAATACTTCAGTCTATTGTCATCACAATGAAATTAATATTCTCCATGACCTCTGATATCATAATGCTACAAACCCTTGTGATCACAATGTTCCATAAAACTTATCATCACAACACCCAATGACGCTCATCATCACAATTATCCATGGTCTTATCATCACAATGCTCCATGATCTTTGTCATCACGATGCTCAATACACTTGTCATCACAATGCTCCCTGACACTTGTCGTCAGTATGCTCCTTGAAAACTGTCATGACAAGGATCCATGCCTTTTTCATCACAATAATCCATGTCCTTTCCATCACAGTGCTCCAAGATCCGTGTAATCACAATGCTCCATGGACTTGTCATCAAAAAGCTCCATGAGGCATGTCATCAGAATGTTTCCTGGCCTTCTCATCACAATGTTCCATGCCCTTTTCATCACAATGCTCCAAGACCCCTGTAATCACAATGCTCCATGCCCCTTTTCATCAGAATGCTCCATGAGATCTTTCATCACAAGTCTCAATGGTCTTCTCATCACAATGCTCCAGGACCTTGTCATCACCATGATCCATTCCCTTATCATCACAATGCTACATGACCCCTGTCATCTCAATTATCCATGAACATTTTCAGCCCAATGCTCCACGACCTTCTCATCACAATGCTCCATGGCCAATATCATCACAATGCTCCATGACCACAGTCATCACAACACTCCATGACACCTGACAACACAATGATCCGGGACTCTTGTCATCACAATGCTCCATTCCCTAGTCGTCACAATGCTCTATGACACCTGTCATCACAACACTCCATGAACATTTTCACCCCAGTGCTTCATGAAGCTTGTCATCACAAGGATCCATGCCCTTGTCATCCCAATGCTCCATGACCCCTGTATTCACAATGCTCCTTGACACTTGTCATCACAGAGCTCCATGACACATGTCATGACAATGCTCCATGCCTTTGTCAGCAAAATGCTACATGACCTTGTCATTATAATTCTCTATGCGCTTGTCATCACAATACTCCATTTCCATTGTCATCACAATCCTCCATGAACCTTGGGATCACATTGATTCATGCCCTTGTCATCACAATGCTCCATGCTCCTTGAAATCAAAATGATCCATGACCTCTGTCATCACAATGCTCCAAACCCTTGTGATCACAATGTTCCATAACACTTGTCATCACAACACTCCATGATGCCTGTCATCACAATACTCCATGCCCTTTTCATCACAATGCTCCATGACCTTTGTCAACATAATTCTCTTTACACTTGTCATCACAATGCTCGCTGACACATGTCATCAGAATGCTCCTTGAAACCTGTCACGAAAAGGCTCCATGCCTTTTTCATCACGATGCCCAATGCCGTTTTCATCACATTGCTCCATTCCATTTTCATTAAATACTCCACAAGCTTTTCATCAGAATGCTCCCTGACCCTTGTCATCACAATTCTCCATGCACTTGTCAGCACAATGCTCCCTGACCCTTGTCATCACAATGCTCCAAGCCATTGTCATCACTATGCTCCATGACCCCTGTCATCACAATAATCCATGAACATTTTCAGCCCAATGCTCCACGACCTTCTCATCACAATGCTCAATAGCCAATATCATCACAATGCTCCATGACCACTGTCATCACAACACTCCATGACACCTGACAACACAATGATCCGGGACTCTTGTCATCACAATGCTCCATACCCTAGTCATCACAATGCTCGATGACCCCTGTTATCACAACACTCCATGAACATTTTCAGCCAAGTGCTCCATGACCCTTGTCAACCCAATGCTCCATGACCCCTGTATTCACAAGGCTCCTTGACGCTTCTCATCACAGTGCTCCATGACACTTGTCATCACAATGCTCCCTGACCCTTGTCATCAGTATGCTCCTTGAACCCTGTCATGACAAGTTTCCATGCATTTTTCATCACAATGATCCATGACCGTTTCATCACAATGCTCCAAGTTCCCTGTAATCACAATGCTCCATGCCCTTGTCATCACAAAACTCCATGATGCATGACATAAGAATGCTCCATGGCCTTCTCATCACAGTGCTCTATGCCCTAGTCATAACAATGCTCCAAGATCCCTGTAATCACAATGCTCCATGTCTCTTTTCATCAGAATGCTCAATGAGACTTGCAATCACAAGTCTCCATGGTCTTCTCATCACAATGTTCCAGGACCTTGACATCACCATGATCCATTCCCTTGTCATCACAATGCTCCATGACCCCTGTCATCACAATAATCCATTAACATTTTCAGTCCAATGCTCCACGACCTTCTCATCACAATGCTCCATGCCCTTCCCATCACAATGCTCCATTACCCCTGTCATAACAATGCTCCATGACCCCTGCCATCACGATGTTCCATGGCCTTGTCATCACATGGCTCCATGACCCTTCTCATCACAATGCTCCAAGAACACTGTAATCACAATGCTCTATGCCCCTTTTCATCTCAATGATCCATGAACCCTGTCATCACAATGCACCCTGCCCATCATCATAATGCTTCATGCTATTGTCATAACAACGAAATAAAATGTTCCATGACCTCTGTCATAACAATGTTCCAAACCCTTGTGATCACAATATTCCATAACACTTGTCATCACAATGCCCCAGGATGCTCGTCATCACAATTATCCATGGTCTTCTCATCACAATGCTCCATGACCTTCGTCATCACAATGCTCAATACACTTGTCATCAACATGCTCCCTGCCACTTGTTGTCTGTATGCTCCTTGAACCCTGTCATGACTAGGCTCCATGCCTTTTTCATCACAATGATCCATGCCCTTTTCATCACAATGCTCCAAGTCCCATGTAATCACAATGGTCCATGCCATTGTCATCACAAAACTCAATGACGCATGTCATCAGAATGCTCCTTGGTCTATTCTTCCCAATGCTCCCTGCCCTTGTCTTCACAATGTTCCAAGACCCCTGTAATCACAATGCTCCATTCCCCTTTTCATCAG
The DNA here is from genome assembly GCF_025265405.1 of Mesoplodon densirostris. Lineage (NCBI taxonomy): Eukaryota > Metazoa > Chordata > Mammalia > Artiodactyla > Ziphiidae > Mesoplodon > Mesoplodon densirostris. Next base: position 4,092,373 of record NW_026778195.1, on the reverse strand, counting down.
TATGCTCCATGAGACTTGTCATCACAAGGCTCCATTGTTTTGTCATCACAATGCTCCAGGACCTTGTCATCACAATGCTTCACGACCTTGTCATCAAAATTTTCAATGGCCCTTGTCATCATAATGCTCCAAACCCTAATCATCACAATGCTCCATTATATTTGTCATCACAATCCTCCATTACATTTGGTATCACAAAGCTCCATGCCATTGTCATCGCCATGGACCATGACATATGTCATCACAATGCTCCCTGACACCTGTCTTCACAATACTCCATGACCTTATCATCACAATGCTCCATGCCCTTGTCATCACAATGCACCATGCCCACTCTCATCACAATAATCTATGAAACTTGTCAGACCAATGCTCCATGCCCTTGTCATCACAATGCTCCATGACCCCTGTCATCACAATGCTCCGTGACTCCAGTCATCACAATGCTTCATAACGTTTGTCATCACAATGGTCCATGCCCGCGTCATCACAAGGCTCTGTGACCTTTGTAACCACAATGCTCCATGAACTTTTCATCACAATTCTCTGAGAAACTTGTTATCTCAATGCTCCATGTCTTTGTCAGAACAGTGCTCCATGAACATTGTCATCACAATGTGCCACGCGCATTTCATCACAACGTTCCAAACCTTGTCATTGCAATGCTCCATAAACCTTGTAATCACAATGGTCCATGCACTTCTCATCAAAATGCTCTCTCACCAGAGATATCACAATGTTCCATCACTAGTCATCACAATACACCCTCATCCTTGTAATCACAATGTTCCATGACACTGTCATCACAATTCTACATCCCCTTATCATCACAATGTTCCATGACCCCTGCCATCACAATGTTCCATAAGCCCTGTCATCAAAATGCTCCATGACCGTTTCCATCCCAAAGCTCCAAGACACCTGCCATCACAATGTTCTATAACCCCTGGCATCAAAATGTTCCATTACACATTTTATCAAATTGCTGCATGACACGGTCATGAAAATGGTCCCTGCCCTTCTCATCAAAATGCTCCATGACTTGTCATCACAAAGCTCCAAGACCCTTGGCATCACAATGCTCCATGTCATTGTCATCACAATGCTCCATGAACCCTCTCATCACATTGCTCCATGCCCTTGTCATCACAAAGCTCCATGACACTTGTCATCACAATGCTCGATGCCCTTCTCATCACAATGCTCCATGCCCTTGTCATTACAGTCCTGCATGACCCATGTATCACAGTGTTCTGTGCCCTTGTCATCACAATGCTCCATGCGCACTCTCATCACAATAATCCATGAAACATTTCAGACCAAAGTTCCATACCCTTCTCATCACAATGCTCCATTACCCCTGTCATAACAATGCACCATGACACCTGCCATCACAATGATCCACGGCCTAGTCATCAAAAGTTTCCATGATAATTCTCATCACAATGCTCAAGACCCCTGATATCACAATGCTCCATGCCCTGGTCATCACAAAGCTCCATGACGCACGTCATCAGAATGTTCCATGGCCTTCTCATCACAATGCTCCTTGCCCTTGTCATCACAATGCTCCAAGACCCTTGTCATCACAATGCTCCATGCTGCTTTTCATCTCAATGCTCCATGAACCCTGTCATCACAATGCACCATGCCCATCATCATAATGCTTCAGGCTATTGTCATCACAATGAAATCAATATTCTGCATGACCTCTGTCATCATAATGCTCCAAACCCTTGTGATCACAATGTTGCATAACACGTATCATCACAACACCCCATGACGCTTATCATCACAATTATCCATGGTCTTCTCATCACAATGATCCATGATCTTTGTCATCACTATGCTCAATACACTTGGCATCACAATGCTCCCTGACCCTTGTCGTCAGTATGCTCCTTGAACCCTGTCATGACATGTTTCCGTGCATTTTTCATCACAATGATCCATGACCATTTCATCACAATGCTCCAAGGTCCCTGTAATCACAATGCTCCATACCCTTGTCATCACAAAACTCCATGACGCATGTCATCAGAATGCTCCATGGCCTTCTCATCACAATTCCCTATGCCCTAGTCATAACAATGCTCCAAGACCCCTGTAATCACAATGCTCCATGCCCCTTTTCATCAGAATGCTCCATGAGACTTGCCATCACAAGTCTCCATGGTCTTCTCATCACAATGTTCCAGGACCTTGACATCACAATGATCCATTCCCTTGTCATCACAATGCTCCATGACCCCTGTCATCACAATAATCCATGAACATTTTCAGCCCAATGCTCCACGACCTTCTCATCACAATGCTCCATTGCCAATATCATCACAATGCTCCATGACCACTGTCATCACAACACTCCATGACACCTGACAACACAATGATCCGGGACTCTTGTCATCACAATGCTCCATACCCTAGTCATCACAATGCTCGATGACCCCTGTTATCACAACACTCCATGAACATTTTCAGCCAAGTGCTCCATGACCCTTGTCAACCCAATGCTCCATGACCCCTGTATTCACAAGGCTCCTTGACGCTTCTCATCACAGTGCTCCATGACACTTGTCATCACAATGCTCCCTGACCCTTGTCATCAGTATGCTCCTTGAACCCTGTCATGACAAGTTTCCATGCATTTTTCATCACAATGATCCATGACCGTTTCATCACAATGCTCCAAGTTCCCTGTAATCACAATGCTCCATGCCCTTGTCATCACAAAACTCCATGATGCATGACATAAGAATGCTCCATGGCCTTCTCATCACAGTGCTCTATGCCCTAGTCATAACAATGCTCCAAGATCCCTGTAATCACAATGCTCCATGTCTCTTTTCATCAGAATGCTCAATGAGACTTGCAATCACAAGTCTCCATGGTCTTCTCATCACAATGTTCCAGGACCTTGACATCACCATGATCCATTCCCTTGTCATCACAATGCTCCATGACCCCTGTCATCACAATAATCCATTAACATTTTCAGTCCAATGCTCCACGACCTTCTCATCACAATGCTCCATGCCCTTCCCATCACAATGCTCCATTACCCCTGTCATAACAATGCTCCATGACCCCTGCCATCACGATGTTCCATGGCCTTGTCATCACATGGCTCCATGACCCTTCTCATCACAATGCTCCAAGAACACTGTAATCACAATGCTCTATGCCCCTTTTCATCTCAATGATCCATGAACCCTGTCATCACAATGCACCCTGCCCATCATCATAATGCTTCATGCTATTGTCATAACAACGAAATAAAATGTTCCATGACCTCTGTCATAACAATGTTCCAAACCCTTGTGATCACAATATTCCATAACACTTGTCATCACAATGCCCCAGGATGCTCGTCATCACAATTATCCATGGTCTTCTCATCACAATGCTCCATGACCTTCGTCATCACAATGCTCAATACACTTGTCATCAACATGCTCCCTGCCACTTGTTGTCTGTATGCTCCTTGAACCCTGTCATGACTAGGCTCCATGCCTTTTTCATCACAATGATCCATGCCCTTTTCATCACAATGCTCCAAGTCCCATGTAATCACAATGGTCCATGCCATTGTCATCACAAAACTCAATGACGCATGTCATCAGAATGCTCCTTGGTCTATTCTTCCCAATGCTCCCTGCCCTTGTCTTCACAATGTTCCAAGACCCCTGTAATCACAATGCTCCATTCCCCTTTTCATCAGTATGCTCCATGAGACTTGTCATCACAAGGCTCCATTGTTTTGTCATCACAATGCTCCAGGACCTTGTCATCACAATGCTTCACGACCTTGTCATCAAAATTTTCAATGGCCCTTGTCATCATAATGCTCCAAACCCTAATCATCACAATGCTCCATTATATTTGTCATCACAATCCTCCATTACATTTGGTATCACAAAGCTCCATGCCATTGTCATCGCCATGGACCATGACATATGTCATCACAATGCTCCCTGACACCTGTCTTCACAATACTCCATGACCTTATCATCACAATGCTCCATGCCCTTGTCATCACAATGCACCATGCCCACTCTCATCACAATAATCTATGAAACTTGTCAGACCAATGCTCCATGCCCTTGTCATCACAATGCTCCATGACCCCTGTCATCACAATGCTCCGTGACTCCAGTCATCACAATGCTTCATAACGTTTGTCATCACAATGGTCCATGCCCGCGTCATCACAAGGCTCTGTGACCTTTGTAACCACAATGCTCCATGAACTTTTCATCACAATTCTCTGAGAAACTTGTTATCTCAATGCTCCATGTCTTTGTCAGAACAGTGCTCCATGAACATTGTCATCACAATGTGCCACGCGCATTTCATCACAACGTTCCAAACCTTGTCATTGCAATGCTCCATAAACCTTGTAATCACAATGGTCCATGCACTTCTCATCAAAATGCTCTCTCACCAGAGATATCACAATGTTCCATCACTAGTCATCACAATACACCCTCATCCTTGTAATCACAATGTTCCATGACACTGTCATCACAATTCTACATCCCCTTATCATCACAATGTTCCATGACCCCTGCCATCACAATGTTCCATAAGCCCTGTCATCAAAATGCTCCATGACCCTTTCCATCCCAAAGCTCCAAGACACCTGCCATCACAATGTTCTATAACCCCTGGCATCAAAATGTTCCATTACACATTTTATCAAATTGCTGCATGACACGGTCATGAAAATGGTCCCTGCCCTTCTCATCAAAATGCTCCATGACTTGTCATCACAAAGCTCCAAGACCCTTGGCATCACAATGCTCCATGTCATTGTCATCACAATGCTCCATGAACCCTCTCATCACATTGCTCCATGCCCTTGTCATCACAAAGCTCCATGACACTTGTCATCACAATGCTCGATGCCCTTCTCATCACAATGCTCCATGCCCTTGTCATTACAGTCCTGCATGACCCATGTATCACAGTGTTCTGTGCCCTTGTCATCACAATGCTCCATGCGCACTCTCATCACAATAATCCATGAAACATTTCAGACCAAAGTTCCATACCCTTCTCATCACAATGCTCCATTACCCCTGTCATAACAATGCACCATGACACCTGCCATCACAATGATCCACGGCCTAGTCATCAAAAGTTTCCATGATAATTCTCATCACAATGCTCAAGACCCCTGATATCACAATGCTCCATGCCCTGGTCATCACAAAGCTCCATGACGCACGTCATCAGAATGTTCCATGGCCTTCTCATCACAATGCTCCTTGCCCTTGTCATCACAATGCTCCAAGACCCTTGTCATCACAATGCTCCATGCTGCTTTTCATCTCAATGCTCCATGAACCCTGTCATCACAATGCACCATGCCCATCATCATAATGCTTCAGGCTATTGTCATCACAATGAAATCAATATTCTGCATGACCTCTGTCATCATAATGCTCCAAACCCTTGTGATCACAATGTTGCATAACACGTATCATCACAACACCCCATGACGCTTATCATCACAATTATCCATGGTCTTCTCATCACAATGATCCATGATCTTTGTCATCACTATGCTCAATACACTTGGCATCACAATGCTCCCTGACCCTTGTCGTCAGTATGCTCCTTGAACCCTGTCATGACATGTTTCCGTGCATTTTTCATCACAATGATCCATGACCATTTCATCACAATGCTCCAAGGTCCCTGTAATCACAATGCTCCATACCGTTGTCATCACAAAACTCCATGACGCATGTCATCAGAATGCTCCATGGCCTTCTCATCACAATTCCCTATGCCCTAGTCATAACAATGCTCCAAGACCCCTGTAATCACAATGCTCCATGCCCCTTTTCATCAGAATGCTCCATGAGACTTGCCATCACAAGTCTCCATGGTCTTCTCATCACAATGTTCCAGGACCTTGACATCACAATGATCCATTCCCTTGTCATCACAATGCTCCATGACCCCTGTCATCACAATAATCCATGAACATTTTCAGCCCAATGCTCCACGACCTTCTCATCACAATGCTCCATTGCCAATATCATCACAATGCTCCATGACCACTGTCATCACAACACTCCATGACACCTGACAACACAATGATCCAGGACTCTTGTCATCACAATGCCCCATTCCCTTGTCGTCACAATGCTACATGACACCTGTCATCACAACTCTCCATGAACATTTTCAGCCCAGTGATCCATGACGCTTGTCATCACAATGATCCATGCGCTTGTCATCCCAAAGCTCCATGACCCCTGTATTCACAATGCTCCTTGACGCTTGTCATCACAGTGCTCCATGACACATGTCATCACAATGCTCCATGCCTTTGTCAGCAAAATGCTACATGACCTTGTCATTACAATGCTCTATGCGCTTGTCATCACAATACTCCATTTCCATTGTCATCACAATCCTCCATGAACTTTGGGATCACATTGCTTCATGCCCTTGTCATCACAATGCTCCATGCTCCTTGAAATCAAAATGATCCATGACCTCAGTCATCACAATGCTCCAAACCCTTGTGATCACAATGTTCCATAACACTTGTCCTCACAACGCTCCATGATGCCTGTCATCACAATACTCCATGCCCTTTTCATCACAATGCTCCATGACGTTTGTCACCAAATTCTCAATACACTTGTCATCACAATGCTCCATGACCTTTGTCACCACAATTCTCAATACACTTGTCATCACAATGCTCCCTGACACTTGTCATCAGAATGCTCCTTGAACACTGTCACGAAAAGGCTCCATGCCTTTTTCATCACAATGCCCCATGCCATTTTCTTCACAATGCTCCATGCCATTGTCATCAAAATACTCCACAAGCTTGTCATCAGAATGCTCCATGACACTTGTCATCACAATTCTCCATGAACTTGTCAGCACAATGCTCCCTGACACTTGTCATCACAATGCTCCAAGCCATTGTCATCACAATGCTCCATTACCTTTGTCATCAGAATCCTCCCTGACACTTGGCATCACAATGCTCCATGCCATCCTCATCACAATGGGCCATTACATATGTGATCACAATGCTCCCTGACACCTGTCTTCACAATACGGCATGACCTGGTCATCACAATGCTCCATGCCCTTGTCATCACAGTGTGCCATTCCAACTCTCATCGCAATACTCCATGAAAGTTATTAGACCAATGTTCCATGCCCTTGCCATCACAATGCTCCATGCCCTTGTTATCACAATGCTCCATGACCCTGTCATCACAATGCTCCGTGACTCCAGTCATCACAATGCTTCATGACCTTTGTCATCACAATGGTCCATGCCCTCGTCATCAACAGTCCCTGTGACCTTTTTAACCACAATGCTCCATGAAATTTCATCACAATGCTCTTTGACCCTTGTCATCATAATGCTCTATGCCTTTCTCAGCACAATGCTCCATGACCCTTGTCATCACAATGCTCCATGCGCTTGTCAGCACAATGCTCCATGACACATGTCATCACAATGCACCATGCGCTTGTCATCACAGTGCTCCACAACATTGTCATCACAATGCTCCATAAAATTTGTCATCACAATGCTCCATGCACTTCTCATCAAAATGCTCTCTCACCACTGATATCACAATGCTACATCACTATTTGTCACATTACTCCCTCACCCCTGTCATCACAATGTTCCATGACTCCTGTCATCACAATGCTACATGCACTTATCATCACAATGTTCGATGATCCCTGAAATCACAATGTTCCATAACACCTGTCATCAAAATGTTCCATGACGCTTTTCATCAAATTGCTCCATGACCCTGTCATCAGAATGCTCCCTGCCCTTCTCATCACAATGCACAACGCCCTTGCCATCAAAATGCTCCATGACCTTTGTCATCACAAAGATCCATGACCCTTGGCATCACAATGCTCCATGTCATTGTCATCACCATGCTCCATGAACGATCTCAACACATTGCTCCATGCCCTTGTCTTCACATAGCTCCATGACACATGTCATCAGAATGCTCCCTGGCCTTCTCATCACAATGCTCCATGCCCTTGCCATCACAATGCTCCATTACACCTGTCATAACAGTGCTCCATGAACACAGCCATCACGATGTTCCATGGCCTTGTCATCACAAGGCTCCATGACCCTTCTCATCACAGTGCTCCAAGAACACTGTAATCACAATGCTCTATGCCCCTTTTCATCTCAATGATCCATGAACCCTGTCATCAAAATGCACCATGCCCATCATCATAATGCTTCATGCTATTGTCATAACAACGAAATCAAAATGTTCCATGACCTCTGTCATAACAATGCTCCCACCCTTGTGATAACAATATTCCATAACACTTGTCATCACAATGCCCCAGGATGCTTGTCATCACAGTTATCCATGGACTTCTCATTACAATGCTCCATGACCTTCGTCCTCACAATGCTCAATACACTTGTCATCAACATGTTCCCTGACACTTGTTGTCTGTATGCTCCTTGAACCCTGTCATGACAAGGCTCCATGCCTTTTTCATCACAATGATCCATGCCCTTTTCATCACAATGCTCCAAGTCCAATGTAATCACAATGGTCCATGCCATTGTCATCACAAAGCTCAATGACGCATGCCATCAGAATGCTCCTTGGCCTTCTCCTCACAATACTCCATGCCCTTGTCTTCACAATGTTCCAAGACCCCTGTAATCACAATGCTCCATTCCCCTTTTAATCAGTATGCTCCATGAGACTTGTCATCACAAGGCTCCATGGTTTTGTCATCACAATGCTCCAGGACCTTGTCATCACAATGCTTCACGACCTTGTCATCAAAATTTTCAGTGGCCCTTGTCATCATAATGCTCCAAACCCTAATCATCACAATGCTCCATTATATTTGTCATCACAATCCTCCATTACATTTGGTATCATAAAGCTCCATGCCATTGTCATCGCCATGGACCATGACATATGTCATCACAATGCTCCCTGACACCTGTCTTCACAATACTCCATGACCTTATCATCACAATGCTCCATGCCCTTGTCATCACAATGCACCATGCCCACTCTCATCACAATAATCTATGAAACTAGTCAGACCAATGCTCCATGCCACTGTCATCACAATGCTCCATGCCCTTGTCATCACAATGTTCCATGACCCTTGTCATCACAAGGCTCCACGCCCCTTTTCATCTCAATGCTCCATGAAACCTGTCATCACAATGCACCATGCCCATTATCATAATGCTTCAGGCTATTGTCATCACAATGAAATCAATATTCTGCATGACCTTTGTCATCATAATGCTCCAAACCCTTGTGATCACAATGTTGCATAACACGTATCATCACAACACCCCATGACGCTCATCATCACAATTATCCATGGTCTTCTCATCACAATGCTCCATGCCATCCTCATCACAATGGGCCATTACATATGTGATCACAATGCTCCCTGACACCTGTCTTCACAATACGGCATGACCTGGTCATCACAATGCTCCATGCCCTTGTCATCACAGTGTGCCATTCCAACGCTCATCGTAATACTCCATGAAAGTTATTAGACAAATGTTCCATGCCCTGGCCATCACAATGCTCCATGCCCTTGTTATCACAATGCTCCATGACCCCTGTCATCACAATGCTCCGTGACTCCAGTCATCACAATGCTTCATGACCTTTGTCATCACAATGGTCCATGCCCTCGTCATCAACAGTCTCTGTGACCTTTTTAACCTCCATGCTCCATGAACTTTTCATCACAATGCTCTTTGACACTTGTCATCACAATGCTCTATGCCTTTCTTAGCACAATGCTCCATGACCCTTGTCATCACAATGCTCCAAGACCCTTGTCAGCACAATGCTCCATGACACATGTCATCACAATGCTCCATGCCCTTGCCATCACAATGCTCCATTACACCTGTCATAACAATGCTCCATGACCCCTGCCATCACGATGTTGCATGGCCTTGTCATCACAAGCCTCCATGACCCTTCTCATCACAATGCTCCAAGAACACTCTAATGACAATCCTCTATGCCCCTTTTCAGCTCAATGATCCATGAACCCTGTCATCACAATGGCCCATGCCCATCATCATAATGCTTCATGCTATTGTCATAACAACGAAATCAAAATGTTCCATGACCTCTGTCATAACAATGCTCCAAACCCTTGTGATCACAATATTCCATAACACTTGTCATCACAATGCCCCAGGATGCTCGTCATCACAATTATCCATGGTGTTCTCATCACAATGCTCCATGACCTTCGTCATCAAAATGCTCAATACACTTGTCATCAACATGCTCCCTGACACTTGTTGTCTGTATGCTCCTTGAACCCTGTCATGACAAGGCTCCATGCCTTTTTCATCACAATGATCCATGCCCTTTTCATCACAATGCTCCAAGTCCCATGTAATCACAATGGTCCATGCCATTGTCATCACAAAGCTCAATGACGCATGCCATCAGAATGCTCCTTGGTCTTCTCCTCACAATGCTCCATGCCCTTGTCTTCACAATGTTCCAAGACCCCTGTAATCACAATGCTCCATTCCCCTTTTCATCAGTATGCTCCATGAGACTTGTCATCACAAGGCTCCATGGTTTTGTCATCACAATGCTCCAGGAACTTGTCATCACAATGCTTCACGACCTTGTCAACAAAATTTTCAATGGCCCTTGTCATCATAATGCTCCAAACCCTAATCATCACAATGCTCCATTATATTTGTCATCACAATCCTCCATTACATTTGGTATCACAAAGCTCCATGCCATTGTCATCGCCATAGACCATGACATATGTCATCACAATGCTCCGTGACACCTGTCTTCACAATACTCCATGACCTTATCATCACAATGCTCCATGCCCTTGTCATCACAATGCACCATGCCCACTCTCATCACAATAATCTATGAAACTTGTCAGACCAATGCTCCATGCCACTGTCATCACAATGCTCCATGCCCTTGTCATCACAATGCTCCATGACCCCTGTCATCACAATGCTCCGTGACTCCAGTCATCACAATGCTTCATAACGTTTGTCATCACAATGGTCCATGCCCGCGTCATCACAAGGCTCTGTGTCCTTTGTAACCACAATGCTCCATGAACTTTTCATCACAATTCTCTGAGAAACTTGTCATCACAATGCTCCATGTCTTTGTCAGAACAATGCTCCCTGACCATTGTCATCACAATGTGCCACGCGCATTTCATCACAACGTTCCAAACCTTGTCATTGCAATGCTCCATAAACCTTGTAATCACAATGGTCCATGCACTTCTCATCAAAATGCTCTCTCACCAGAGATATCACAATGTTCCATCACTAGTCATCACAATACACCCTCATCCTTGTAATCACAATGTTCCATGACACTGTCATCACAATGCTACATCCCCTTATCATCACAATGTTCCATGACCCCTGCCATCACAATGTTCCATAAGCCCTGTCATCAAAATGCTCCATGACCCTTTCCATCCCAAAGCTCCAAGACCCCTGACATCACAATGTTCTATAACCCCTGCCATCAAAATGTTCCATTACACATTTTATCAAATTGCTGCATGACACGGTCATCAAAATGGTCCCTGCCCTTCTCATCAAAATGCTCCATGCCCTTGTCATCACAAAGCTCCATGACACTTGTCATCACAATGCTCGATGCCCTTCTCATCACAATGCTCCATGCCCTTGTCATTACAGTCCTGCATGACCCATGTATCACAGTGTACCGTGCCCTTGTCATCACAATGCTCCATGCCCACTCTCATCACAATAATCCATGAAACATTTCAGACCAAAGTTCCATACCCTTCTCATCACAATGCTCCATTAACCCTGTCATAACAATGCACCATGACACCTGCCATCACAATGATCCACGGCCTAGTCATCACAACGTTCCATGATAATTCTCATCACAATGCTCAAGACCCCTGATATCACAATGCTCCATGCCCTTGTCATCACAAAGCTCCATGACGCATGTCATCAGAATGTTCCATGGCCTTCTCATCACAATGCTCCATGGCCTTCTCATCACAATGCTCCATGCCCTTGTCATCACAATGCTCCAAGACCCTTGTCATCACAATGCTCCATGCCCCATTTCATCTCAATGCTCCATGAAGTCTGTCTTCACAATGCTCCAAGACCCTTGTAATCACAATGCTCCATCCCACTTTTCATCTCAATGCTCCATGAACCCTGTCATCACAATGCACCATGCCCATCATCATAATGCTTCAGGCTATTGTCATCACAATGAAATCAATATTCTGCATGACCTCTGTCATCATAATGCTCCAAACCCTTGTGATCACAATGTTGCATAACACGTATCATCACAACACCCCATGACGCTCATCATCACAATTATCCATGGTCTTCTCATCACAATGCTCCATGATCTTTGTCATCACAATGCTCAATACACTTGTCATCACAATGCTCCCTGACCCTTGTCGTCAGTATGCTCCTTGAACCCTGTCATGACAAGTTTCCATGCATTTTTCATCACAATGATCCATGAACATTTCATCACAATGCTCCAAGGTCCCTGTAATCACAATGCTCCATGCCCTTGTCATCACAAAACTCCATGACCACTCTCATCACAACACTCCATGACACCTGACAACACAATAATCCGGGACCCTTGTCATCACAGTGCTCCAAGACCCCTGTCATCACAATACTCCATGAACATTTTCAGCCCAATGCTCCATGACCTTCTCATCACAATGCTCCATGCCCTTGTCATCACAATGCACCATATCCACTGTCATCACAATAATCTATGAAACTTGTCAGACCAGTGCTCAATGTCCCTGTCAACAAAATGCTCCAAGACCCATGTAATCACAATGCTCCATGCCCTTGTCATCACAAAGCTCCATGACGCATGTCATCAGAATGTTCCATTGCCTTCTCCTCACAATGCTCCATGCCCTTGTCATCACAATGCTCCAAGACCCCTGTAATCATAATGCTCCATGCCCCTTTTCATCAGAATGCTCCATTAGAATAGTCATCACAAGTCTCCATGCTTAACTCATCACAGTGCTCCAAGACCTTGTCATCACCATGCTCCATTCCCTTGTCATCGCAATGCTCCATGACCCCTGTCATCACAATACTCCATGAACATATTCAGCCCAGTGCTCCATGACATTCTCATCACAATGCTCCATGACAAATATCATCACAATGCTCCATGACCACAGTCATCACAACACCCCATGACACCTGACAACACAGTGATCTGAGACCCTTGTCATCGTAATGCTCCAAGACCCCTGTAATCACAATGCTCCATGACCCCTGTCATCAAAATACTTCATGAACATTTTCAGCCCAATGCTCCATGACCCTTGTCATCAAAATGGTCCATGTCCTTGTTATCCCAATGCTCTATGACCCCTGTATTCACAATGCTCCGTGACGCTTGTCATCACAGTGCTCCATGACACCTGTCATCACAATGCTCCATGCCTTTGTCAGCAAAATGCTACATGACCTTGTCATTACAATGCTCTATGCGCTTGTCATCACAATACTCCATTACCATTGTCATCACAATCCTCCATGATCCTTGGGATCACATTGATTCATGCCCTTGTCATCACAGTGCTCCATGCTCCTTGAAATCAAAATGATCCATGACCTCTGTCATCACAATGTTCCAATCCCTTGTGATCACAATGTTCCAAAGCACTTGTCCTCACAACGCTCCATGATGCCTGTCATCACAATACTCCATGCCCTTTTCATCACAATGCTCCATGAACTTTGTCATCACAATTCTCAATAAACTTGTCCTCACAATGCTCCCTGACACTTGTCGTCATAATGCTCCTTGAAACCTGGCACGAAAAGGCTCCATGCCTTTTTCATCACAAAGCCCCATGCCGTTTTCATCCCAATGCTCCATGCCATTGTCATCAAAATACTCCACAAGCTTGTCATCAGAATGCTCCCTGACCCTTGTCATCACAATGCTCCAAGCCATTGTCATCACAATGCTCCATTACCTTTTTCATCAGAATCCCTCATGACACTTGGCATCACAATGCTCCATGCCATTGTCATCACAATGGGCCATTACATATGTCATCACAATGCTCCCTGACACCTCTCTTCACAATACTGCATGACCTGGTCATCACAAAGTTCCATGCCCTTGTCATCACAATGCGCCATTGCAACTCTCATCACAATAATCCATGAAACTTATTAGACCAATGCTGCATGCCCATGTCATCACAATGCTCCATGCACTTGTTATCACAATGTTCCAAGACCCCTGTAATCAGAATGCTCCATGCCCCTTTTCATCAGTATGCTCCATGAGACTTGTCATCACAAGGCTCCATGGTTTTCTCATCACAATGCTACAGGACATTGTCATCACAATTCTTCACGACATTGTCATGAAAATTCTCAATGGCCCTTGTCATCATAATGCTCCAAGCCCTAGTCATCACAATGCTCCATTATATTTGTCATCACAATCCTCCATTACATTTGGCATCACAATGCTCCCTGCCATTGTCATCGCAATGGACCATGACATATGTCATCACAATGCTCCCTGCCACCTGTCTTCACAATACTCCATGCCCTTGTCATCACAATGATCCATGCCCTTGTCATCACAATGCACCATGTCCTCTGTCATCACAATAATCTCTGAAACTAGTCAGACCAAAGCTCCATGCCCCTGTCATCACAATGTTCCATGCCCTTTTCATCACAGTGCTCCATGACCCCTGTCATCACAATGCTCCGTGACTCCAGTCATCACAATGCTTCATAACGTTTGTCATCACAAAGGTCCATGTCCGCATCATCACAAGGCTCTGTGACTTTTTAAACAAAATATCCTTGAACTTTTCATCACAATGCTCTGTGAACTTTGTCATCACTATACTCCATGTCTTTGTCAGAACAATGCTCCATAACCCTTGTCATCACAATGTGCCATGCGCTTTTCATCACAATGATCCAAAAATTTGTCATCGCTATGCTCCATAAACCTTGTAATCACAATGCTCCATGCACTTCTCATCCAAATGCTCTCTCACATGAGATATCACAATGTTCCATCACTAGTCATCACAATCCTCCCTCACCCCTGTTATCACAATATTCCATGACCCCTGTCATCACAATGCTACATCCCCTTATCAGCACAATGTTCCATGACCCCTGACATCACAATGTTCCATAAACCCTGTCATCAAAATGCTCTATGACACTTTTCATCCCAAAGCTCCATGACCCCTGGCATCACAATGTTCTATAACCCCTGTCATCAAAAGGTTCCATTACACTTTTCATCAAATTGCTGCATGACCCTGTCATCAAAATGCTCCATGACATTTGTCATCACAAAGCTCCATGACCTTTGGCATCACAATGCTACATGTCATTGTCATCACAATGCTCCATGAACCCTCTCATCACAATAATCCATGAAACATTTCAGACCAAAGTTCCATACCTTTCTCATCACAATGCTCCATTAACCCTGTCATAACAATGCACCATGACACCTGCCATCACAATGATCCACGGCCTAGTCATCACAAGGTTCCATGATAATTCTCATCACAATGCTCAAGACCTCTGATATCATAATGCTCCATGCCCTTGTCATCACAAAGCTCCATGATGCATGTCATCAGAATGTTCCATGGCCTTCTCATCACAATGCTCCATGCCCTTGTCATCACAATGCTCCAAGACCTTTGTCATCACAATTCTCCATGCCCCATTTCATCTCAATGCTCCATGAAGTCTGTTATCACAATGCTCCAAGACCCTTGTAATCACAATGCTCCATGCCCCTTTTCATCTCAATGCTCCATGAACCCTGTCATCTCAATGCACCATGCCCATCATCATAATGCTTCAGGCTATTGTCATCACAATGAAATCAATATTCTGCATGACCTCTGTCATCATAATGCTCCAAACCCTTGTGATCACAATGTTGCATAACACGTATCATCACAACACCCCATGACGCTCATCATCACAATTATCCATGGTCTTCTCATCACAATGCTCCATGATCTTTGTCATCACAATGCTCAATACACTTGTCATCACAATGCTCCCTGAACCTTGTCGTCAGTATGCTCTTTGAACCCTGTCATGACAAGTTTCCATGCATTTTTCATCACAATGATCCATGACCATTTCATCACAATGCTCCAAGGTCCCTGTAATCACAATGCTCGATGCCCTTGTCATCACAAAACTCCATGACCACTCTCATCACAACACTCCATGACACCTGACAACACAATAATCCGGGACCCTTGTCATCACAATGCTCCAAGACCACTGTCATCACAATACTCCATGAACATTTTCAGCCCAATGCTCCATGAACTTCTCATCACAATGCTCCATGCCCTTGTCATCACAATGCACCATATCCACTGTCATCACAATAATCTATGAAACTTGTCAGACCAGTGCTCAATGTCCCTGTCAACACAATGCTCCAAGACCCATGTAATCACAATGCTCCATGCTCTTGTCATCACAAAGCTCCATGACGCATGTCATCAGAATGTTCCATTGCCTTCTCCTCACAATGCTCCATGCCCTTGTCATCACAATGCTCCAAGACCCCCGTAATCACAATGCTCCATGCCCCTTTTCATCAGAATGCTCCACTAGACTAGTCATCACAAGTCTCCATGCTTAACTCATCACAGTGCTCCAAGACCTTGTCATCACCATGCTCCATTCCCTTGTCATCACAATGCTCCATGACCCCTGTCATCACAATACTCCATGAACATATTCAGCCCAGTGCTCCATGACATTCTCATCACAATGCTCCATGACAAATATCATCACAATGCTCCATGACCACAGTCATCACAACACCCCATGACACCTGACAACACAGTGATCTGAGACCCTTGTCATCGTAATGCTCCAAGACCCCTGTAATCACAATGCTCCATGACCCCTGTCATCAAAATACTTCATGAACATTTTCAGCCCAATGCTCCATGACCCTTGTCATCAAAATGGTCCATGTCCTTTTTATCCCAATGCTCCATGACCCCTGTATTCACAGTGCTCCGTGACGCTTGTCATCACAGTGCTCCATGACACCTGTCATCACAATGCTCCATGCCTTTGTCAGCAAAATGCTACATGACCTTGTCATTACAATGCTCTATGCGCTTGTCATCACAATACTCCATTACCATTGTCATCACAATCCTCCATGAACCTTGGGATCACATTGATTCATGCCCTTGTCATCACAGTGCTCCATGCTCCTTGAAATCAAAATGATCCATGACCTCTGTCATCACAATGTTCCAATCCCTTGTGATCACAATGTTCCAAAGCACTTGTCCTCACAACGCTCCATGATGCCTGTCATCACAATACTCCATGCCCTTTTCATCACAATGCTCCATGAACTTTGTCATCACAATTCTCAATAAACTTGTCCTCACAATGCTCCCTGACACTTGTCGTCATAATGCTCCTTGAAACCTGGCACGAAAAGGCTCCATGCCTTTTCATCACAAAGCCCCATGCCGTTTTCATCCCAATGCTCCATGCCATTGTCATCAAAATACTCCACAAGCTTGTCATCAGAATGCTCCCTGACCCTTGTCATCACAATGCTCCAAGCCATTGTCATCACAATGCTCCATTACCTTTTTCATCAGAATCCCTCATGACACTTGGCATCACAATGCTCCATGCCATTGTCATCACAATGGGCCATTACATATGTCATCACAATGCTCCCTGACACCTCTCTTCACAATACTGCATGACCTGGTCATCACAAAGTTCCATGCCCTTGTCATCACAATGCGCCATTGCAACTCTCATCACAGTAATCCATGAAACTTATTAGACCAATGCTGCATGCCCATGTCATCACAATGCTCCATGCACTTGTTATCACAATGTTCCAAGACCCCTGTAATCAGAATGCTCATTGCCCCTTTTCATCAGTATGCTCCATGAGACTTGTCATCACAAGGCTCCATGGTTTTCTCATCACAATGCTCCAGGAACTTGTCATCACAATTCTTCACGACATTGTCATGAAAATTCTCAATGGCCCTTGTCTTCATAATGCTCCAAGCCCTAGTCATCACAATGCTCCATTATATTTGTCATCACAATCCTCCATTACATTTGGCATCACAATGCTCCCTGCCATTGTCATCGCAATGGACCATGACATATGTCATCACAATGCCCCCTGACACCTGTCTTCACAATACTCCATGCCCTTGTCATCACAATGATCCATGCCCTTGTCATCGCAATGCACCATGTCCTCTGTCATCACAATAATCTCTGAAACTAGTCAGAACAAAGCTCCATGCCCCTGTCATCACAATGTTCCATGCCCTTTTCATCACAATGCTCCATGACCCCTGTCATCACAATGCTCCGTGACTCCAGTCATCACAATGCTTCATAACGTTTGTCATCACAACGGTCCATGTCCGAATCATCACAAGGCTCTGTGACTTTTTAAACAAAATGTCCTTGAACTTTTCATCACAATGCTCTGTGACCTTTGTCATCACTATACTCCATGTCTTTGTCAGAACAATGCTCCATAACCCTTGTCATCACAATGTGCCATGCGCTTTTCATCACAATGATCCAAAAACTTGTCATCGCTATGCTCCATAAACCTTGTAATCACAATGCTCCATGCACTTCTCATCCAAATGCTCTCTCACATGAGATATCACAATGTTCCATCACTAGTCATCACAATCCTCCCTCACCCCTGTTATCACAATATTCCATGACGCCTGTCATCACAATGCTACATCCCCTTATCAGCACAATGTTCCATGACCCCTGACATCACAATGTTCCATAACCCCTGTCATCAAAATGCTCTATGACCCTTTTCATCCCAAAGCTCCATGACCCCTGGCATCACAATGTTCTATAACCCCTGTCATCAAAAGGTTCCATTACACTTTTCATCAAATTGCTGCATGACCCTGTCATCAAAATGCTCCATGACCTTTGTCATCACAAAGCTCCATGACCTTTGGCATCACAATGCTACATGTCATTGTCATCACAATGCTCCATGAACCCTCTCATCACATTGCTTCATGCCCTTGTCATCACAAAGCTCCATGGCACTTGTCATCACATTGCTCGATGCCCTTCTCATCACAATAATCCATGCCCTTGTCATTACAATCCTCCATGACGCATGTATCACAGTGTACCGTGCCCTTGTCATCACAATGTGCCATGTCCACTCTCATCACAATAATCCATGAAACATTTCAGACCAAAGCTCAATGCCCTTCTCATCACAATGCTCCATTACTTCTGTCATAACAAGCTCCATGACCCCTGCCATCACAGTGTTCCCGGGCCTTGTCATCACAAGGCTCCATGACCCTTGTCATCACAATGCTCCAAGACCCATGTAATCACAATGCTCCATGCCCTAGTCAAAAAAGCTCCATGACGCATGTCATCAGAATGTTCCATGGCCTTCTCCTCACAATGCTCCAAGCCCTTGTCAGCACAATGCTCCAAGACCCCCGTAATCACAATGCTCCATGCCCCTTTTCATCAGAATGCTCCATTAGACTTGTCATCACAAGTCTCCATGGTCATCTCATCACAATGCTCCATTCCCTTGTCATCACAATGCTCCATGACCCCTGTCATCACTATACTCCATGAATATTTTCAGCACAATGCTCCATGACCTTCTCATCACAATGCTCCATGACCAATATTATCACAATGCTCCATGACCACTGTCATCACAAAACTCCATGACACCTGACAACACAATGATCCGGGACACTTGTCATCACAATGCTCCAAGACCCCTGCAATCACAGTGCTCCATGTCCCCTGTCATCACAATACTCCATGCACATTTTCAGCCCAATGCTCCATGACACTTGTCATCACAATGATCCATGCCCTTGTCATCCCAATGCTCCATGACCCCTGTATTCACAATGCTCCTTGACGCTTGTCATCACAGTGCTCCATGACACATGTCATCACAATGCTCCATGCCTTTGTCAGCAAAATGCTACATGACATTGTCATTACAGTGCTCTTCACTTGTCATCACAATACTCCATTTCTATTGTCATCACAATCCTCCATAAACTTTGGGATCACATTGCTTCATGCCCTTGTCATCACAATGCTCCATGCTCCTTGAAATCAAAATGATCCATGACCTCTGTCATCACAATGCTCCAAACACTTGTGATCACAATGTTCCATAACACTTGTCATCACAACGCTCCATGATGCCTGTCACCACAATACTCCATGCCCTTTTCATCACTATGCTCCTTGACCTTTGTCACCACAATTCTCAATACACTTGTCATCACAATGCTCCCTGACACTTGTCATCAGAATGCTCCTTGAAACCTGTCACGAAAAGGCTCCATGCCTTTTACATCACAATGCCCCATGCCATTTTCATCACAATGTTCCATGCCATTGTCATCAAAATACTCCACAAGCTTGTCATCAGAATGCTCCATGACCCTTGTCATCACAATTCTCCATGCACTTGTCAGCTCAGTGCTCCCTGACCCTTGTCATCACAATGCTCCAAGCCATTGTCATCACAATGCTCCATGACCTTCGTCATCACAATGCTCAATACACTTGTCATCAACATGCTCCCTGACACTTGTTGTCTGTATGCTCCTTGAACCCTGTCATGACAAGGCTCCATGCCTTTTTCATCACAATGATTCATGCCCTTTTCATCACAATGCTCCAAGTCCCATGTAATCACAATGGTCCATGCCATTGTCATCACAAAGCACAATGACGCATGCCATCAGAATGCTCCTAGGTCTTCTCCTCACAATGCTTCATGCCCTTGTCTTCACAATGTTCCAAGACCCCTGTAATCACAATACTCCATTCCCCTTTTCATCAGTATACTCCATGAGACTTGTCATCACAAGGCTCCATGGTTTTGTCATCACAATGCTCCAGGACCTTGTCATCACAATGCTTCACGACCTTGTCATCAAAATTTTCAATGGCCCTTGTCATCATAATGTTTCAAGCCCTAATCATCAAAATGCTCCATTATATTTGTCATCACAATCCTCCATTACATTTGGTATCACAAAGCTCCATGCCATTGTCATCGCCATGGACCATGACATATGTCATCACAATACTCCCTGACACCTGTCTTCACAATACTCCATGACCTTATCATCACAATGCTCCATGCCCTTGTCATCACAATGCACCATGCCCACTCTCATCACAATAATCTATGAAACTTGTCAGACCAATGCTCCATGCCACTGTCATCACAATGCTCCATGCCCTTTTCATCACAATGCTCCATGACCCCTGTCATCACAATGCTCCGTGACTCCAGTCATCACAATGCTTCATAACGTTTGTCATCACAATGGTCCATGCCCGCGTAATCACAAGGCTCTGTGACCTTTGTAACCACAATGCTCCATGAACTTTTCATCACAATTCTCTGAGAAACTTGTCATCACAATGCTCCATGTCTTTGTCTGAACAATGCTCCATGACCATTGTCATCACAATGTGGCACGTTCATTTCATCACAACGTTCCAAACCTTGTCATTGCAATGCTCCATAAACCTTGTAATCACAATGGTCCATGCACTTCTCATCAAAATGCTCTCTCACCAGAGATATCACAATGTTCCATCACTAGTCATCACAATACACCCTCATCCTTGTAATCACAATGTTGCATGACACTGTCATCACAATGCTACATCCCCTTATCATCACAATGTTCCATGACCCCTGCCATCACAATGTTCCATAAGCCCTGTCATCAAAATGCTCCATGACCCTTTCCATTCCAAAGCTCCAAGACCCCTGCCATCACAATGTTCTATAATCCCTGCCATCAAAATGTTACATTACACTTTTTATCAAATTGCTGCATGACCCGGTCATCAAAATGCTCCCTGCCCTTCTCATCAAAATGCTCGATGACTTGTCATCACAAAGCGCCAAGACCCTTGGCATCACAATGCTCCCTGTCATTGACATCACAATGCTCCATGAGCCCTCTCACCACATTGCTCCATGCCCTTGTCATCACACAGCTCCATGACACTTGTCATCACAATGCTCGATGCCCTTCTCATCACAATGCTCCATGCCCTTGTCATTACACTCCTGCATGACCCATGTATCACAGTGTTCCGTGCCCTTGTCATCACAATGCTCCATGCCCACTCTCATCACAATAATCCATGAAACATTTCAGACCAAAGTTCCATACCCTTCTCATCACAATGCTCCATTAACCCTGTCATAACAATGCACCATGACACCTGCCATCACAATGATCCACGGCCTAGTCATCACAAGGTTCCATGATAATTCTCATCACAATGCTCAAGACCCCTGATATCATAATGCTCCATGCCCTTGTCATCACAAAGCTCCA
Organism: Mesoplodon densirostris; assembly: GCF_025265405.1. Taxonomy (NCBI): domain Eukaryota; kingdom Metazoa; phylum Chordata; class Mammalia; order Artiodactyla; family Ziphiidae; genus Mesoplodon; species Mesoplodon densirostris. The sequence goes on along the minus strand of NW_026778195.1, from coordinate 4,069,828 downwards.
TGACGCATGTCATCAGAATGTTCCATGGCCTTCTCATCACAATGCTCCATGCCCTTGTCATCACAATGCTCCAAGACCTTTGTCCTCACAATGCTCCATGCCCCATTTCATCTCAATGCTCCATGAAGTCTGTTATCACAATGCTCCAAGACCCTTGTAATCACAATGCTCCATGCCCCTTTTCATCTCAATGCTCCATGAACCCTGTCATCTCAATGCACCATGCCCATCATCATAATGCTTCAGGCTATTGTCATCACAATGAAATCAATATTCTGCATGACCTCTGTCATCATAATGCTCCAAACCCTTGTGATCACAATGTTGCATAACACGTATCATCACAACACCCCATGACGCTCATCATCACAATTATCCATGGTCTTCTCATCACAATGCTCCATGATCTTTGTCATCACAATGCTCAATACACTTGTCATCACAATGCTCCCTGAACCTTGTCGTCAGTATGCTCTTTGAACCCTGTCATGACAAGTTTCCATGCATTTTTCATCACAATGATCCATGACCATTTCATCACAATGCTCCAAGGTCCCTGTAATCACAATGCTCGATGCCCTTGTCATCACAAAACTCCATGACCACTCTCATCACAACACTCCATGACACCTGACAACACAATAATCCGGGACCCTTGTCATCACAATGCTCCAAGACCACTGTCATCACAATACTCCATGAACATTTTCAGCCCAATGCTCCATGACCTTCTCATCACAATGCTCCATGCCCTTGTCATCACAATGCACCATATCCACTGTCATCACAATAATCTATGAAACTTGTCAGACCAGTGCTCAATGTCCCTGTCAACACAATGCTCCAAGACCCATGTAATCACAATGCTCCATGCCCTTGTCATCACAAAGCTCCATGACGCATGTCATCAGAATGTTCCATTGCCTTCTCCTCACAATGCTCCATGCCCTTGTCATCACAATGCTCCAAGACCCCTGTAATCATATTGCTCCATGCCCCTTTTCATCAGAATGCTCCATTAGAATAGTCATCACAAGTCTCCATGCTTAACTCATCACAGTGCTCCAAGACCTTGTCATCACCATGCTCCATTCCCTTGTCATCACAATGCTCCATGACCCCTGTCATCACAATACTCCATGAACATATTCAGCCCAGTGCTCCATGACATTCTCATCACAATGCTCCATGACAAATATCATCACATTGCTCCATGACCACAGTCATCACAACACCCCATGACACCTGACAACACAGTGATCTGAGACCCTTGTCATCGTAATGCTCCAAGACCCCTGTAATCACAATGCTCCATGACCCCTGTCATCAAAATACTTCATGAACATTTTCAGCCCAATTCTCCATGACCCTTGTCATCAAAATGGTCCATGTCCTTGTTATCCCAATGCTCCATGACCCCTGTATTCACAATGCTCCGTGACGCTTGTCATCACAGTGCTCCATGACACCTGTCATCACAATGCTCCATGCCTTTGTCAGCAAAATGCTACATGACCTTGTCATTACAATGCTCTATGCGCTTGTCATCACAATACTCCATTACCATTGTCATCACAATCCTCCATGAACCTTGGGATCACATTGATTCATGCCCTTGTCATCACAGTGCTCCATGCTCCTTGAAATCAAAATGATCCATGACCTCTGTCATCACAATGTTCCAATCCCTTGTTATCACAATGTTCCAAAGCACTTGTCCTCACAACGCTCCATGATGCCTGTCATCACAATACTCCATGCCCTTTTCATCACAATGCTCCATGAACTTTGTCATCACAATTCTCAATAAACTTGTCCTCACAATGCTCCCTGACACTTGTCGTCATAATGCTCCTTGAAACCTGGCACGAAAAGGCTCCATGCCTTTTTCATCACAAAGCCCCATGCCGTTTTCATCCCAATGCTCCATGCCATTGTCATCAAAATACTCCACAAGCTTGTCATCAGAATGCTCCCTGACCCTTGTCATCACAATGCTCCTAGCCATTGTCATCACAATGCTCCATTACCTTTTTCATCAGAATCCCTCATGACACTTGGCATCACAATGCTCCATGCCATTGTCATCACAATGGGCCATTACATATGTCATCACAATGCTCCCTGACACCTCTCTTCACAATACTGCATGACCTGGTCATCACAAAGTTCCATGCCCTTGTCATCACAATGCGCCATTGCAACTCTCATCACAATAATCCATGAAACTTATTAGACCAATGCCGCATGCCCATGTCATCACAATGCTCCATGCACTTTTTATCACAATGTTCCAAGACCCCTGTAATCAGAATGCTCCATGCCCCTTTTCATCAGTATGCTCCATGAGACTTGTCATCACAAGGCTCCATGGATTTCTCATCACAATGCTCCAGGACCTTGTCATCACAATTCTTCACGACATTGTCATGAAAATTCTCAATGGCCCTTGTCATCATAATGCTCCAAGCCCTAGTCATCACAATGCTCCATTATATTTGTCATCACAATCCTCCATTACATTTGGCATCACAATGCTCCCTGCCATTGTCATCGCAATGGACCATGACATATGTCATCACAATGCTCCCTGACACCTGTCTTCACAATACTCCATGCCCTTGTCATCACAATGATCCATGCCCTTGTCATCACAATGCACCATGTCCTCTGTCATCACAATAATCTCTGAAACTAGTCAGACCAAAGCTCCATGCCCCTGTCATCACAATGTTCCATGCCCTTTTCATCACAATGCTCCATGACCCCTGTCATCACAATGCTCCGTGACTCCAGTCATCACAATGCTTCATAACGTTTGTCATCACAACGGTCCATGTCCGCATCATCACAAGGCTCTGTGACATTTTAAACAAAATGTCCTTTAACTTTTCATCACAATGCTCTGTGACCTTTGTCATCACTATACTCCATGTCTTTGTCAGAACAATGCTCCATAACCCTTGTCATCACAATGTGCCATGCGCTTTTCATCACAATGATCCAAAAACTTGTCATCGCTATGCTCCATAAACCTTGTAATCACAATGCTCCATGCACTTCTCATCCAAATGCTCTCTCACATGAGATATCACAATGTTCCATCACTAGTCATCACAATCCTCCCTCACCCCTGTTATCACAATATTCCATGACCCCTGTCATCACAATGCTACATCCCCTTATCAGCACAATGTTCCATGACCCCTGACATCACAATGTTCCATAACCCCTGTCATCAAAATGCTCTATGACCCTTTTCATCCCAAAGCTCCATGACCCCTGGCATCACAATGTTCTATAACCCCTGTCATCAAAAGGTTCCATTACACTTTTCATCAAATTGCTGCATGACCCTGTCATCAAAATGCTCCATGACCTTTGTCATCACAAAGCTCCATGACCTTTGGCATCACAATGCTACATGTCATTGTCATCACAATGCTCCATGAACCCTCTCATAACATTGCTTCATGCCCTTGTCATCACAAAGCTCCATGGCACTTGTCATCACATTGCTCGATGCCCTTCTCATCACAATAATCCATGCCCTTGTCATTACAATCCTCCATGACCCATGTATCACAGTGTACCGTGCCCTTGTCATCACAATGTGCCATGTCCACTCTCATCACAATAATCCATGAAACATTTCAGACCAAAGCTCAATGCCCTTCTCATCACAATGCTCCATTACTTCTGTCATAACAAGCTCCATGACCCCTGCCATCACAATGTTCCCGGGCCTTGTCATCACAAGGCTCCATGACCCTTGTCATCACAATGCTCCAAGACCCATGTAATCACAATGCTCCATGCCCCAGTCATCAAAAGCTCCATGACGCATGTCATCAGAATGTTCCATGGCCTTCTCCTCACAATGCTCCAAGCCTTTGTCAACACAGTGCTCCAAGACCCCCGTAATCACAATGCTCCATGCCCCTTTTCATCAGAATGCTCCAATAGACTTGTCATCACAAGTCTCCATGTTCATCTCATCACAATGCTCCATTCCCTTGTCATCACAATGCTCCATGACCCCTGTCATCACAATACTCCATGAATATTTTCAGCACAATGCTCCATGACTTTCTCATCACAATGCTCCATGACCAATATTATCACAATGCTCCATGACCACTCTCATCAGAAAAATCCATGACACCTGACAACACAATGATCCGGGACTCTTGTCATCACAATGCTCCAAGACCCCTGCAATCACAGTGCTCCATGTCCCCTGTCATCACAATACTCCATGTACATTTTCAGCCCAATGCTCCATGACACTTGTCATCACACTGATCCAGGCCCTTGTCATCCCAATGTTCCTTGACCCCTGTATTCACAATGCTCCTTGACACTTTTCATCACAGTGCTCCATGTCACATGTCATCACAATGCTCCATGCCTTTGTCAGCAATATGCTACATGACCTTGTCAGTACAATGCTCTATGTGCTTATCATCACAATACTCCATTACCATTGTCATCACAATCCTCCATGTACATTAGGATCACATTGCTTCATGCGCATGTCATCAAAATGCTCCATGCTCCTTGAAATCAAAATGATCCATGACCTCTGTCATCACAATGCTCCAAACCCTTGTGATCACAATGTTCCATAACACTTGTCATCACAACGCTCCATGATGCCTGCCATCACAATACTCCATGCCCTTTTCATCACAATGCTCCATGACATTTGTCATCACAATTCTCAATACACTTGTCATCACAATGCTCCCTGACACTTGTCCTCAGAATGCTCCTTGAAACCTGTCACGAAAAGGCTCCATGCCTTTTTCATCACAAAGCCCCATGCCCTTTTCATCACAATGCTCCGTGCCATTGTCTTCAAAATACTCCACAAGCTTGTCATCAGAATGCTCCATGACACTTGTCATCACTATTCTCCATGCACTTGTCAGCACAATGCTCCCTGACCCTTCTCATAACAATGCTCCAAGCCATTGTCACCACAATGCTCCATTCCCTTTGTCATCAGAATCCTCCATGACACTTGGCATCACAATGAGCCATGCCATTGTCATCACAATGGGCCATTACATATGTCATCACAATGCTCCCTGACACTTCTCTTCACAATACTGCATGACCTGGTCATCACAATGCTCCATGCCCCTTTTCATCAGTATGCTCCATGAGACGTGTCATCACAAGGCTCCATGGATTTCTCATCACAATGCTCCTGGTCCTTGTCATCTCAAAGCTTCAGGAACTTGTCATGAAAATTCTCAATAGCCCTTGTCATCATAATGCTCCAAGCCCTAGTCATCACAATTCTCCTTTATATTTGTCAACACAATCCTCAAATACATTTGGCATCACAATGCTCCATGCCATTGTCATCGCAATGGACCATGACATATGTCATCACAATGCTCCCTGTCACCTGTCTTCACAATACTCAATGCCCTTGTCATCACAATGCTCCATGCCCTTGTCATCACAATGCACCATGTCCACTGTCATCACAATAATCTATGAAACTTCTCAGACCAGTGCTCCATGACACCTGTCATCACAATGCTCCATGCCTTTGTCAGAAAAATGCTACATGACCTTGTCATTACAATGCTCTATGCGCTTGTCATCACAATACTCCATTACCATTTTCATCACAATCCTCCATGAACCTTGGGATCACATTGATTCATGCCCTTGTCATCACAGTGCTCCATGCTCCTTGAAATCAAAATGATCCATGACCTCTGTCATCACAATGTTCCAATCCCTTGTGATCACAATGTTCCAAAGCACTTGTCCTCACAACGCTCCATGATGCCTGTCATCACAATACTCCATGCCCTTTTCATCACAATGCTCCATGAACTTTGTCATCACAATTCTCAATAAACTTGTCCTCACAATGCTCCCTGACACTTGTCGTCATAATGCTCCTTGAAACCTGGCACGAAAAGGCTCCATGCCTTTTTCATCACAAAGCCCCATGCCGTTTTCATCCCAATGCTCCATGCCATTGTCATCAAAATACTCCACAAGCTTGTCATCAGAATGCTCCCTGACCCTTGTCATCACAATGCTCCAAGCCATTGTCATCACAATGCTCCATTACCTTTTTCATCAGAATCCCTCATGACACTTGGCAGCACAATGCTCCATGCCATTGTCATCACAATGGGCCATTACATATGTCATCACAATGCTCCCTGACACCTCTCTTCACAATACTGCATGACCTGGTCATCACAAAGTTCCATGCCCTTGTCATCACAATGCACCATTGCAACTCTCATCACAATAATCCATGAAACTTATTAGACCAATGCTGCATGCCCATGTCATCACAATGCTCCATGCACTTGTTATCACAATGTTCCAAGACCCCAGTAATCAGAATGCTCCATGCCCCTTTTCATCAGTATGCTCCATGAGACTTGTCATCACAAGGCTCCATGGTTTTCTCATCACAATGCTCCAGGACCTTGTCATCACAATTCTTCACGACATTGTCATGAAAATTCTCAATGGCCCTTGTCATCATAATGCTCCAAGCCCTAGTCATCACAATGCTCCATTATATTTGTCATCACAATCCTCCATCACATTTGGCATCACAATGCTCCCTGCCATTGTCATCACAATGGACCATGACATATGTCATCACAATGCTCCCTGCCACCTGTCTTCACAATACTCCATGCCCTTGTCATCACAATGATCCATGCCCTTGTCATCACAATGAACCATGTCCTCTGTCATCACAGTAATCTCTGAAACTAGTCAGACCAAAGCTCCATGCCCCTGTCATCACAATGTCCCATGCCCTTTTCATCACAATGCTCCATGACCCCTGTCATCACAATGCTCCGTGACTCCAGTCATCACAATGCTTCATAACGTTTGTCATCACAACGGTCCATGTCCGCATCATCACAAGGCTCTGTGACTTTTTAAACAAAATGCTCCTTGAACTTTTCATCACAATGCTCTGTGACCTTTGTCATCTCTCTACTCCATGTCTTTGTCAGAACAATGCTCCATAACCCTTGTCATCACAAAGTGCCATGTGCTTTTCATCACAATGATCCAAAAACTTGTCATCGCTATGCTCCATAAACCTTGTAATCACAATGCTCCATGCACTTCTCATCCAAATGCTCTCTCACATGAGATATCACAATGTTCCATCACTAGTCATCACAATCCTCCCTCACCCCTGTTATCACAATATTCCATGACCCCTGTCATCACAATGCTACATCCCCTTATCAGCACAATGTTCCATGACCCCTGACATCACAATGTTCCATAACCCCTGTCATCAAAATGCTCTATGACACTTTTCATCCCAAAGCTCCATGACCCCTGGCATCACAATGTTCTATAACCCCTGTCATCAAAAGGTTCCATTACACTTTTCATCAAATTGCTGCATGACCCTGTCATCAAAATGCTCCATGACATTTGTCATCACAAAGCTCCATGACCTTTGGCATCACAATGCTTCATGTCATTGTCATCACAATGCTCCATGAACCCTCTCATCACATTGCTTCATGCCCTTGTCATCACAAAGCTCCATGGCACTTGTCATCACATTGCTCGATGCCCTTCTCATCATAATAATCCATGCCCTTGTCATTACAATCCTCCATGACCCATGTATCACAGTGTACCGTGCCCTTGTCATCACAATGTGCCATGTCCACTCTCATCACAATAATCCATGAAACATTTCAGACCAAAGCTCAATGCCCTTCTCATCACAATGCTCCATTACTTCTGTCATAACAAGCTCCATGACCCCTGCCATCACAATGTTCCCGGGCCTTGTCATCACAAGGCTCCATGACACTTGTCATCACAATGCTCCAAGACCCATGTAATCACAATGCTCCATGCCCTAGTCATCAAAAGCTCCATGACGCATGTCATCAGAATGTTCCATGGCCTTCTCCTCACAATGCTCCAAGCCCTTGTCAGCACAATGCTCCAAGACCCCCGTAATCACAATGCTCCATGCCCCTTTTCATCAGAATGCTCCATTAGACTTGTCATCACAAGTCTCCATGGTCATCTCATCACAATGCTCCATTCCCTTGTCATCACAATGCTCCATGACCCCTGTCATCATAATACTCCATGAATATTTTCAGCACAATGCCCCATGACCTTCTCATCACAATGCTCCATGACCAATATTATCACAATGCTCCATGACCACTGTCATCACAAAACTCCATGACACCTGACAACACAATGATCCGGGACTCTTGTCATCACAATGCTCCAAGACCCCTGCAATCACAGTGCTCCAGGTGCCCTGTCATCACAATACTCCATGTACATTTTCAGCCCAATGCTCCATGACACTTGTCATCACAATGATCCATGCCCTTGTCATCCCAATGTTCCATGACCCCTGTATTCACAATGCTCCATGACGCTTTTCATCACAGTGCTCCATGTCACATGTCATCACAATGCTCCATGCCTTTGTCAGCAATATGCTACATGACCTTGTCAGTACAATGCTCTATGTGCTTATCATCACAATACTCCATTACCATTGTCATCACAATCCTCCATGTACCTTAGGATCACATTGCTTCATGCGCATGTCATCAAAATGCTCCATGCTCCTTGAAATCAAAATGATCCATGACCTCTGTCATCACAATGCTCCAAACCCTTGTGATCACAATGTTCCATAACACTTGTCATCACAACGCTCCATGATGCCTGTCATCACAATACTCCATGCCCTTTTCATCACAATGCTCCATGACCTTTGTCACCACAATTCTCAATACACTTGTCATCACAATGCTCCCTGACACTTGTCCTCAGAATGCTCCTTGAAGCCTGTCACGAAAAGGCTCCATGCCTTTTTCATCACAAAGCCCCATGCTGTTTTCATTCCAATGCTCCATGCCATTGTCATCAAAATACTCCACAAGCTTGTCATCAGAATGCTCCATGACCCTTGTCATCACAATTCTCCATGCACTTGTCAGCACAATGCTCACTGACCCTTCTCATAACAATGCTCCAAGCCATTGTCACCACAATGCTCCATTCCCTTTGTCATCAGAATCCTCCATGACACATGGCATCCCAATGAGCCATGCCATTGTCATCACAATGGGCCATTACATATGTCATCACAATGCTCCCTGACACTTCTCTTCACAATACTGCATGACCTGGTCATCACCATGCTCCATGCCCCTTTTCATCAGTATGCTCCATGAGACGTGTCATCACAAGGCTCCATGGATTTCTCATCACAATGCTCCTGGTCCTTGTCATCTCAACGCTACAGGACCTTGTCATGAAAATTCTCAATAGCCCTTGTCATCATAATGCTCCAAGCCCTAGTCATCACAATTCTCCTTTATATTTGTCAACACAATCCTCAAATACATTTGGCATCACAATGCTCCATGCCATTGTCATCGCAATGGATCATGACATATGTCATCACAATGCTCCCTGTCACCTGTCTTCACAATACTCAATGCCCTTGTCATCACAATGCTCCATGCCCTTGTCATCACAGTGCTCCATGCTCCTTGAAATCAAAATGATCCATGACCTCTGTCATCACAATGTTCCAATCCCTTGTGATCACAATGTTCCAAAGCACTTGTCCTCACAACGCTCCATGATGCCTGTCATCACAATACTCCATGCCCTTTTCATCACAATGCTCCATGAACTTTGTCATCACAATTCTCAATAAACTTGTCCTCACAATGCTCCCTGACACTTGTCGTCATAATGCTCCTTGAAACCTGGCACGAAAAGGCTCCATGCCTTTTTCATCACAAAGCCCCATGCCGTTTTCATCCCAATGCTCCATGCCATTGTCATCAAAATACTCCACAAGCTTGTCATCAGAATGCTCCCTGACCCTTGTCATCACAATGCTCCAAGCCATTGTCATCACAATGCTCCATTACCTTTTTCATCAGAATCCCACATGACACTTGGCATCACAATGCTCCATGCCATTGTCATCACAATGGGCCATTACATATGTCATCACAATGCTCCCTGACACCTCTCTTCACAATACTGCATGACCTGGTCATCACAAAGTTCCATGCCCTTGTCATCACAATGCGCCATTGCAACTCTCATCACAATAATCCATGAAACTTATTAGACCAATGCTGCATGCCCATGTCATCACAATGCTCCATGCACTTGTTATCACAATGTTCCAAGACCCCTGTAATCAGAATGCTCCATGCCCCTTTTCATCAGTATGCTCCATGAGACTTGTCATCACAAGGCTCCATGGTTTTCTCATCACAATGCTCCAGGACATTGTCATCACAATTCTTCACGACATTGTCATGAAAATTCTCAATGGCCCTTGTCATCATAATGCTCCAAGCCCTAGTCATCACAATGCTCCATTATATTTGTCATCACAATCCTCCATTACATTTGGCATCACAATGCTCCCTGCCATTGTCATCGCAATGTACCATGACATATGTCATCACAATTCTCCCTGACACCTGTCTTCACAATACTCCATGCCCTTGTCATCACAATGATCCATGCCCTTGTCATCACAATGCACCATGTCCTCTGTCATCACAATAATCTCTGAAACTAGTCAGAACAAAGCTCCATGCCCCTGTCATCACAATGTTCCATGCCCTTTTCATCACAGTGCTCCATGACCCCTGTCATCACAATGCTCCGTGACTCCAGTCATCACAATGCTTCATAACGTTTGTCATCACAACGGTCCATGTCCGCATCATCACAAGGCTCTGTGACTTTTTAAACAAAATGTCCTTGAACTTTTCATCACAATGCTCTGTGACCTTTGTCATCACTATACTCCATGTCTTTGTCAGAACAATGCTCCATAACCCTTGTCATCACAATGTGCCATGCGCTTTTCATCACAATGATCCAAAAACTTGTCATCGCTATGCTCCATAAACCTTGTAATCACAATGCTCCATGCACTTCTCATCCAAATGCTCTCTCACATGAGATATCACAATGTTCCATCACTAGTCATCACAATCCTCCCTCACCCCTGTTATCACAATATTCCATGACCCCTGTCATCACAATGCTACATCCCCTTATCAGCACAATGTTCCATGACTCCTGACATCACAATGTTCCATAACCCCTGTCATCAAAATGCTCTATGACCCTTTTCATCCCAAAGCTCCATGACCCCTGGCATCACAATGTTCTATAACCCCTGTCATCAAAAGGTTCCATTACACTTTTCATCAAATTGCTGCATGACCCTGTCATCAAAATGCTCCATGACCTTTGTCATCACAAAGCTCCATGACCTTTGGCATCACAATGCTACATGTCATTGTCATCACAATGCTCCATGAACCCTCTCATCACAATAATCCATGAAACATTTCAGACCAAAGTTCCATACCCTTCTCATCACAATGCTCCATTACCCCTGTCATAACAATGCACCATGACACCTGCCATCACAATGATCCACGGCCTAGTCATCACAAGGTTCCATGATAATTCTCATCACAATGCTCAAGACCCCTGATATCATAATGCTCCATGCCCTTGTCATCACAAAGCTCCATGATGCATGTCATCAGAATGATCCATGGCCTTCTCATCACAATGCTCCATGCCCTTGTCATCACAATGCTCCAAGACCTTTGTCATCACAATTCTCCATGCCCCATTTCATCTCAATGCTCCATGAAGTCTGTTATCACAATGCTCCAAGACCCTTGTAATCACAATGCTCCATGCCCCTTTTCATCTCAATGCTCCATGAACCCTGTCATCTCAATGCACCATGCCCATCATCATAATGCTTCAGGCTATTGTCATCACAAAGAAATCAATATTCTGCATGACCTCTGTCATCATAATGCTCCAAACCCTTGTGATCACAATGTTGCATAACACGTATCATCACAACACCCCATGACGCTCATCATCACAATTATCCATGGTCTTCTCATCACAATGCTCCATGATCTTTGTCATCACAATGCTCAATACACTTGTCATCACAATGCTCCCTGACACTTGTCGTCAGTATGCTCTTTGAACCCTGTCATGACAAGTTTCCATGCATTTTTCATCACAATGATCCATGACCATTTCATCACAATGCTCCAAGGTCCCTGTAATCACAATGCTCGATGCCCTTGTCATCACAAAACTCCATGACCACTCTCATCACAACACTCCATGACACCTGACAACACAATAATCTGGGACCCTTGTCATCACAATGCTCCAAGACCACTGTCATCACAATACTCCATGAACATTTTCAGCCCAATGCTCCATGACCTTCTCATCACAATGCTCCATGCCCTTGTCATCACAATGCACCATATCCACTGTCATCACAATAATCTATGAAACTTGTCAGACCAGTGCTCAATGTCCCTGTCAACACAATGCTCCAAGACCCATGTAATCACAATGCTCCATGCTCTTGTCATCACAAAGCTCCATGACGCATGTCATCAGAATGTTCCATTGCCTTCTCCTCACAATGCTCCATGCCCTTGTCATCACAATGCTCCAAGACCTCCGTAATCACAATGCTCCATGCCCCTTTTCATCAGAATGCTCCATTAGACTAGTCATCACAAGTCTCCATGCTTAACTCATCACAGTGCTCCAAGACCTTGTCATCACCATGCTCCATTCCCTTGTCATCACAATGCTCCATGACCCCTGTCATCACAATACTCCATGAACATATTCAGCCCAGTGCTCCATGACATTCTCATCACAATGCTCCATGACAAATATCATCACAATGCTCCATGACCACAGTCATCACAACACCCCATGACACCTGACAACACAGTGATCTGAGACCCTTGTCATCGTAATGCTCCAAGACCCCTGTAATCACAATGCTCCATGACCCCTGTCATCAAAATACTTCATGAACATTTTCAGCCCAATGCTCCATGACCCTTGTCATCAAAATGGTCCATGTCCTTGTTATCCCAATGCTCCATGACCCCTGTATTCACAGTGCTCCGTGACGCTTGTCATCACAGTGCTCCATGACACCTGTCATCACAATGCTCCATGCCTTTGTCAGCAAAATGCTACATGACCTTGTCATTACAATGCTCTATGCGCTTGTCATCACAATACTCCATTACCATTGTCATCACAATCCTCCATGAACCTTGGGATCACATTGATTCATGCCCTTGTCATCACAGTGCTCCATGCTCCTTGAAATCAAAATGATCCATGACCTCTGTCATCACAATGTTCCAATCCCTTGTGATCACAATGTTCCAAAGCACTTGTCCTCACAACGCTCCATGATGCCTATCATCACAATACTCCATGCCCTTTTCATCACAATGCTCCATGAACTTTGTCATCACAATTCTCAATAAACTTGTCCTCACAATGCTCCCTGACACTTGTCGTCATAATGCTCCTTGAAACCTGGCACGAAAAGGCTCCATGCCTTTTCATCACAAAGCCCCATGCCGTTTTCATCCCAATGCTCCATGCCATTGTCATCAAAATACTCCACAAGCTTGTCATCAGAATGCTCCCTGACCCTTGTCATCACAATGCTCCAAGCCATTGTCATCACAATGCTCCATTACCTTTTTCATCAGAATCCCTCATGACACTTGGCATCACAATGCTCCATGCCATTGTCATCACAATGGGCCATTACATATGTCATCACAATGCTCCCTGACACCTCTCTTCACAATACTGCATGACCTGGTCATCACAAAGTTCCATGCCCTTGTCATCACAATGCGCCATTGCAACTCTCATCACAATAATCCATGAAACTTATTAGACCAATGCTGCATGCCCATGTCATCACAATGCTCCATGCACTTGTTATCACAATGTTCCAAGACCCCTGTAATCAGAATGCTCCATGCCCCTTTTCATCAGTATGCTCCATGAGACTTGTCATCACAAGGCTCCATGGTTTTCTCATCACAATGCTCCAGGACCTTGTCATCACAATTCTTCACGACATTGTCATGAAAATTCTCAATGGCCCTTGTCTTCATAATGCTCCAAGCCCTAGTCATCACAATGCTCCATTATATTTGTCATCACAATCCTCCATTACATTTGGCATCACAATGCTCCCTGCCATTGTCATCGCAATGGACCATGACATATGTCATCACAATGCCCCCTGACACCTGTCTTCACAATACTCCATGCCCTTGTCATCACAATGATCCATGCCCTTGTCATCACAATGCACCATGTCCTCTGTCATCACAATAATCTCTGAAACTAGTCAGAACAAAGCTCCATGCCCCTGTCATCACAATGTTCCATGCCCTTTTCATCACAATGCTCCATGACCCCTGTCATCACAATGTTCCGTGACTCCAGTCATCACAATGCTTCATAACGTTTGTCATCACAACGGTCCATGTCCGAATCATCACAAGGCTCTGTGACTTTTTAAACAAAATGTCCTTGAACTTTTCATCACAATGCTCTGTGACCTTTGTCATCACTATACTCCATGTCTTTGTCAGAACAATGCTCCATAACCCTTGTCATCACAATGTGCCATGCGCTTTTCATCACAATGATCCAAAAACTTGTCATCGCTATGCTCCATAAACCTTGTAATCACAATGCTCCATGCACTTCTCATCCAAATGCTCTCTCACATGAGATATCACAATGTTCCATCACTAGTCATCACAATCCTCCCTCACCCCTGTTATCACAATATTCCATGACGCCTGTCATCACAATGCTACATCCCCTTATCACCACAATGTTCCATGACCCCTGACATCACAATGTTCCATAACCCCTGTCATCAAAATGCTCTATGACCCTTTTCATCCCAAAGCTCCATGACCCCTGGCATCACAATGTTCTATAACCCCTGTCATCAAAAGGTTCCATTACACTTTTCATCAAATTGCTGCATGACCCTGTCATCAAAATGCTCCATGACCTTTGTCATCACAAAGCTCCATGACCTTTGGCATCACAATGCTACATGTCATTGTCATCACAATGCTCCATGAACCCTCTCATCACATTGCTTCATGCCCTTGTCATCACAAAGCTCCATGGCACTTGTCATCACATTGCTCGATGCCCTTCTCATCACAATAATCCATGCCCTTGTCATTACAATCCTCCATGACCCATGTATCACAGTGTACCGTGCCCTTGTCATCACAATGTGCCATGTCCACTCTCATCACAATAATCCATGAAACATTTCAGACCAAAGCTCAATGCCCTTCTCATCACAATGCTCCATTACTTCTGTCATAACAAGCTCCATGACCCCTGCCATCACAATGTTCCCGGGCCTTGTCATCACAAGGCTCCATGACCCTTGTCATCACAATGCTCCAAGACCCATGTAATCACAATGCTCCATGCCCTAGTCAAAAAAGCTCCATGACGCATGTCATCAGAATGTTCCATGGCCTTCTCCTCACAATGCTCCAAGCCCTTGTCAGCACAATGCTCCAAGACCCCCGTAATCACAATGCTCCATGCCCCTTTTCATCAGAATGCTCCATTAGACTTGTCATCACAAGTCTCCATGGTCATCTCATCACAATGCTCCATTCCCTTGTCATCACAATGCTCCATGACCCCTGTCATCACAATACTCCATGAATATTTTCAGCACAATGCTCCATGACCTTCTCATCACAATGCTCCATGACCAATATTATCACAATGCTCCATGACCACTGTCATCACAAAACTCCATGACACCTGACAACACAATGATCCGGGACACTTGTCATCACAATGCTCCAAGACCCCTGCAGTCACAGTGCTCCATGTCCCCTGTCATCACAATACTCCATGTACATTTTCAGCCCAATGCTCCATGACACTTGTCATCACAATGATCCATGCCCTTGTCATCCCAATGCTCCATGACCCCTGTATTCACAATGCTCCTTGACGCTTGTCATCACAGTGCTCCATGACACATGTCATCACAATGCTCCATGCCTTTGTCAGCAAAATGCTACATGACATTGTCATTACAATGCTCTTCACTTGTCATCACAATACTCCATTTCCATTGTCATCACAATCCTCCATAAACTTTGGGATCACATTGCTTCATGCCCTTGTCATCACAATGCTCCATGCTCCTTGAAATCAAAATGATCCATGACCTCTGTCATCACAATGCTCCAAACACTTGTGATCACAATGTTCCATAACACTTGTCATCACAACGCTCCATGATGCCTGTCACCACAATACTCCATGCCCTTTTCATCACTATGCTCCTTGACCTTTGTCACCACAATTCTCAATACACTTGTCATCACATTGCTCCCTGACACTTGTCATCAGAATGCTCCTTGAAACCTGTCACGAAAAGGCTCCATGCCTTTTACATCACAATGCCCCATGCCATTTTCATCACAATGCTCCATGCCATTGTCATCAAAATACTCCACAAGCTTGTAATCAGAATGCTCCATGACCCTTGTCATCACAATTCTCCATGCACTTGTCAGCACAGTGCTCCCTGACCCTTGTCATCACAATGCTCCAAGCCATTGTCATCACAATGCTCCATGACCTTCGTCATCACAATGCTCAATACACTTGTCATCAACATGCTCCCTGACACTTGTTGTCTGTATGCTCCTTGAACCCTGTCATGACAAGGCTCCATGCCTTTTTCATCACAATGATTCATGCCCTTTTCATCACAATGCTCCAAGTCCCATGTAATCACAATGGTCCATGCCATTGTCATCACAAAGCACAATGACGCATGCCATCAGAATGCTCCTAGGTCTTCTCCTCACAATGCTTCATGCCCTTGTCTTCACAATGTTCCAAGACCCCTGTAATCACAATACTCCATTCCCCTTTTCATCAGTATACTCCATGAGACTTGTCATCACAAGGCTCCATGGTTTTGTCATCACAATGCTCCAGGACCTTGTCATCACAATGCTTCACGACCTTGTCATCAAAATTTTCAATGGCCCTTGTCATCATAATGTTTCAAGCCCTAATCATCAAAATGCTCCATTATATTTGTCATCACAATCCTCCATTACATTTGGTATCACAAAGCTCCATGCCATTGTCATCGCCATGGACCATGACATATGTCATCACAATACTCCCTGACACCTGTCTTCACAATACTCCATGACCTTATCATCACAATGCTCCATGCCCTTGTCATCACAATGCACCATGCCCACTCTCATCACAATAATCTATGAAACTTGTCAGACCAATGCTCCATGCCACTGTCATCACAATGCTCCATGCCCTTTTCATCACAATGCTCCATGACCCCTGTCATCACAATGCTCCGTGACTCCAGTCATCACAATGCTTCATAACGTTTGTCATCACAATGGTCCATGCCCGCGTAATCACAAGGCTCTGTGACCTTTGTAACCACAATGCTCCATGAATTTTTCATCACAATTCTCTGAGAAACTTGTCATCACAATGCTCCATGTCTTTGTCTGAACAATGCTCCATGACCATTGTCATCACAATGTGCCACGTTCATTTCATCACAACGTTCCAAACCTTGTCATTGCAATGCTCCATAAACCTTGTAATCACAATGGTCCATGCACTTCTCATCAAAATGCTCTCTCACCAGAGATATCACAATGTTCCATCACTAGTCATCACAATACACCCTCATCCTTGTAATCACAATGTTCCATGACACTGTCATCACAATGCTACATCCCCTTATCATCACAATGTTCCATGACCCCTGCCATCACAAGGTTCCATAAGCCCTGTCATCAAAATGCTCCATGACCCTTTCCATTCCGAAGCTCCAAGACCCTTGCCATCACAATGTTCTATAACACCTGCCATCTAAATGTTACATTACACTTTTTATCAAATTGCTGCATGACCCGGTCATCAAAATGCTCCCTGCCCTTCTCATCAAAATGCTCGATGACTTGTCAATACAAAGCTCCAAGACCCTTGGCATCACAATGCTCCCTGTCATTGACATCACAATGCTCCATGAGCCCTCTCACCACATTGCTCCATGCCCTTGTCATCACACAGCTCCATGACACTTGTCATCACAATGCTCGATGCCCTTCTCATCACAATGCTCCATGCCCTTGTCATTACACTCCTGCATGACCCATGTATCACAGTGTTCCGTGCCCTTGTCATCACAATGCTCCATGCCCACTCTCATCACAATAATCCATGAAACATTTCAGACCAAAGTTCCATACCCTTCTCATCACAATGCTCCATTAACCCTGTCATAACAATGCACCATGACACCTGCCATCACAATGATCCACGGCCTAGTCATCACAAGGTTCCATGATAATTCTCATCACAATGCTCAAGACCCCTGATATCATAATGCTCCATGCCCTTGTCATCACAAAGCTCCATGACGCATGTCATCAGAATGTTCCATGGCCTTCTCATCACAATGCTCCATGCCCTTGTCATCACAATGCTCCAAGACCTTTGTCCTCACAATGCTCCATGCCCCATTTCATCTCAATGCTCCATGAAGTCTGTTATCACAATGCTCCAAGACCCTTGTAATCACAATGCTCCATGCCCCTTTTCATCTCAATGCTCCATGAACCCTGTCATCACAATGCACCATGCCCATCATCATAATGTTTCAGGCTATTGTCATCACAATGAAATCAATATTCTGCATGACCTCTGTCATCATAATGCTCCAAACCCTTGTGATCACAATGTTGCATAACACGTATCATCACAACACCCCATGACGCTCATCATCACAATTATCCATGGTCTTCTCATCACAATGCTCCATGATCTTTGTCATCACAATGCTCAATACACTTGTCATCACAATGCTCCCTGAACCTTGTCGTCAGTATGCTCCTTGAACCCTGTCATGACAAGTTTCCATGCATTTTTCATCACAATGATCCATGACCATTTCATCACAATGCTCCAAGGTCCCTGTAATCACAATGCTCGATGCCCTTGTCATCACACAACTCCATGACCACTCTCATCACAACACTCCATGACACCTGACAACACAATAATCCGGGACCCTTATCATCACAATGCTCCAAGACCCCTGTCATCACAATAATCCATGAACATTTTCAGCCCAATGCTCCATGACCTTCTCATCACAATGCTCCATGCCCTTGTCATCACAATGCACCATATCCACTGTCATCACAATAATCTATGAAACTTGACAGACCAGTGCTCAATGTCCCTGTCAACACAATGCTCCAAGACCCATGTAATCACAATGCTCCATGCCCTTGTCATCACAAAGCTCCATGACGCATGTCATCAGAATGTTCCATTGCCTTCTCCTCACAATGCTCCATGCCCTTGTCATCACAATGCTCCAAGACCCCCGTAATCACAATGCTCCATGCCCCTTTTCATCAGAATGCTCCATTAGACTAGTCATCACAAGTCTCCATGCTTAACTCATCACAGTGCTCCAAGACCTTGTCATCACCATGCTCCATTCCCTTGTCATCACAATGCTCCATGACCCCTCTCATCACAATACTCCATGAACATATTCAGCCCAGTGCTCCATGACATTCTCATCATAATGCTCCATGACAAATATCATCACATTGCTCCATGACCACAGTCATCACAACACCCCATGACACCTGACAACACAGTGATCTGAGACCCTTGTCATCGTAATGCTCCAAGACCCCTGTAATCACAATGCTCCATGACCCCTGTCATCAAAATACTTCATGAACATTTTCAGCCCAATGCTCCATGACCCTTGTCATCAAAATGGTCCATGTCCTTGTTATCCCAATGCTCCATGACCCCTGTATTCACAATGCTCCGTGACGCTTGTCATCACAGTGCTCCATGACACCTGTCATCACAATGCTCCATGCCTTTGTCAGCAAAATGCTACATGACCTTGTCATTACAATGCTCTATGCGCTTGTCATCACAATACTCCATTACCATTGTCATCACAATCCTCCATGAACCTTGGGATCACATTGATTCATGCCCTTGTCATCACAGTGCTCCATGCTCCTTGAAATCAAAATGATCCATGACCTCTGTCATCACAATGTTCCAATCCCTTGTGATCACAATGTTCCAAAGCACTTGTCCTCACAACGCTCCATGATGCCTGTCATCACAATACTCCATGCCCTTTTCATCACAATGCTCCATGACCTTTGTCATCACAATTCTCAATAAACTTGTCCTCACAATGCTCCCTGACACTTGTCGTCATAATGCTCCTTGAAACCTGGCACGAAAAGGCTCCATGCCTTTTCATCACAAAGCCCCATGCCGTTTTCATCCCAATGCTCCATGCCATTGTCATGAAAATACGCCACAAGCTTGTCATCAGAATGCTCCCTGACCCTTGTCATCACAATGCTCCAAGCCATTGTCATCACAATGCTCCATTACCTTTTTCATCAGAATCCCTCATGACACTTGGCATCACAATGCTCCATGCCATTGTCATCACAATGGGCCATTACATATGTCATCACAATGCTCCCTGACACCTCTCTTCACAATACTGCATGACCTGGTCATCACAAAGTTCCATGCCCTTGTCATCACAATGCGCCATTGCAACTCTCATCACAATAATCCATGAAACTTATTAGACCAATGCTGCATGCCCATGTCATCACAATGCTCCATGCACTTGTTATCACAATGTTCCAAGACCCCTGTAATCAGAATGCTCCATGCCCCTTTTCATCAGTATGCTCCATGAGACTTGTGATCACAAGGCTCCATGGTTTTCTCATCACAATGCTCCAGGACCTTGTCATCACAATTCTTCACGACATTGTCATGAAAATTCTCAATGGCCCTTGTCTTCATAATGCTCCAAGCCCTAGTCATCACAATGCTCCATTATATTTGTCATCACAATCCTCCATTACATTTGGCATCACAATGCTCCCTGCCATTGTCATCGCAATGGACCATGACATATGTCATCACAATGCTCCCTGACAGCTGTCTTCACAATACTCCATGCCCTTGTCATCACAATGATCCATGCCCTTGTCATCACAATGCACCATGTCCTCTGTCATCACAATAATCTCTGAAACAAGTCAGACCAAAGCTCCATGCCCCTGTCATCACAATGTTCCATGCCCTTTTCATCACAATGCTCCATGACCCCTGTCATCACAATGCTCCGTGACTCCAGTCATCACAATGCTTCATAACGTTTGTCATCACAACGGTCCATGTCCGCATCATCACAAGGCTCTGTGACTTTTTAAACAAAATGTCCTTGAACTTTTCATCACAATGCTCTGTGACCTTTGTCATCACTATACTCCATGTCTTTGTCAGAACAATGCTCCATAACCCTTGTCATCACAATGTGCCATGCGCTTTTCATCACAATGATCCAAAAACTTGTCATCGCTATGCTCCATAAACCTTGTAATCACAATGCTCCATGCACTTCTCATCCAAATGCTCTCTCGCCTGAGATATCACAATGTTCCATCACTAGTCATCACAATCCTCCCTCACCCCTGTTATCACAATATTCCATGACCCCTGTCATCACAATGCTACATCCCCTTATCAGCACAATGTTCCATGACCCCTGACATCACAATGTTCCATAACCCCTGTCATCAAAATGCTCTATGACCCTTTTCATCCCAAAGCTCCATGACCCCTGGCATCACAATGTTCTATAACCCCTGTCATCAAAAGGTTCCATTACACTTTTCATCAAATTACTGCATGACCCTGTCATCAAAATGCTCCATGACTTTGTCATCACAAAGCTCCATGACCTTTGGCATCACAATGCTACATGTCATTGTCATCACAATGCTCCATGAACCCTCTCATCACATTGCTTCATGCCCTTGTCATCACAAAGCTCCATGGCACTTGTCATCACATTGCTCGATGCCCTTCTCATCACAATAATCCATGCCCTTGTCATTACAATCCTCCATGACCCATGTATCACAGTGTACCGTGCCCTTGTCATCACAATGTGCCATGTCCACTCTCATCACAATAATCTATGAAATATTTCAGACCAAAGCTCAATGCCCTTCTCATCACAATGCTCCATTACTTCTGTCATAACAAGCTCCATGACCCCTGCCATCACAATGTTCCCGGGCCTTGTCATCACAAGGCTCCATGACCCTTGTCATCACAATGCTCCAAGACCCATGTAATCACAATGCTCCATGCCCTAGTCATCAAAAGCTCCATGACGCATGTCATCAGAATGTTCCATGTCCTTCTCCTCACAATGCTCCAAGCCCTTGTCAGCACAATGCTCCAAGACCCCCGTAATCACAATGCTCCATGCCCCTTTTCATCAGAATGCTCCATTAGACTTGTCATCACAAGTCTCCATGGTCATCTCATCACAATGCTCCATTCCCTTGTCATCACAATGCTCCATGACCCCTGTCATCACAATACTCCATGAATATTTTCAGCACAATGCTCCATGACTTTCTCATCACAATGCTCCATGACCAATATTATCACAATGCTCCATGACCACTCTCATCAGAAAACTCCATGACACCTGACAACACAATGATCCGGGACTCTTGTCATCACAATGCTCCAAGACCCCTGCAATCACAGTGCTCCATGTCCCCTGTCATCACAATACTCCATGTACATTTTCAGCCCAATGCTCCATGACACTTGTCATCACACTGATCCAGGCCCTTGTCATCCCAATGTTCCTTGACCCCTGTATTCACAATGCTCCTTGACACTTTTCATCACAGTGCTCCATGTCACATGTCATCACAATGCTCCATGCCTTTGTCAGCAATATGCTACATGACCTTGTCAGTACAATGCTCTATGTGCTTATCATCACAATACTCCATTACCATTGTCATCACAATCCTCCATGTACCTTAGGATCACATTGCTTCATGTGCATATCATCAAAATGCTCCATGCTCCTTGAAATCAAAATGATCCATGACCTCTGTCATCACAATGCTCCAAACCCTTGTGATCACAATGTTCCATAACACTTGTCATCACAACGCTCCATGATGCCTGCCATCACAATACTCCACGCCCTTTTCATCACAATGCTCCATGATATTTGTCATCACAATTCTCAATACACTTGTCATCACAATGCTCCCTGACACTTGTCCTCAGAATGCTCCTTGAAACCTGTCACGAAAAGGCTCCATGCCTTTTTCATCACAAAGCCCCATGCCCTTTTCATCACAATGCTCCATGCCATTGTCATCAAAATACTCCACAAGCTTGTCATCAGAATGCTCCGTGACCCTTGTCATCACAATTCTCCATGCACTTGTCAGCACAATGCTCCCTGACCCTTCTCATAACAATGCTCCAAGCCATTGTCACCACAATGCTCCATTCCCTTTGTCATCAGAATCCTCCATGACACTTGGCATCACAATGAGCCATGCCATTGTCATCACAATGGGCCATTACATATGTCATCACAATGCTCCCTGACACTTCTCTTCACAATACTGCATGACCTGGTCATCACAATGCTCCATGCCCCTTTTCATCAGTATGCTCCATGAGACGTGTCATCACAAGGCTCCATGGATTTCTCATCACAATGCTCCTGGTCCTTGTCATCTCAACGCTTCAGGACCTTGTCATGAAAATTGTCAATAGCCCTTGTCATCATAATGCTCCAAGCCCTAGTCATCACAATTCTCCTTTATATTTGTCAACACAATCCTCAAATACATTTGGCATCACAATGCTCCATGCCATTGTCATCGCAATGGACCATGACATATGTCATCACAATGCTCCCTGTCACCTGTCTTCACAATACTCAATGCCCTTGTCATCACAATGCTCCATGCCCTTGTCATCACAATGCACCATGTCCACTGTCATCACAATAATCTATGAAACTTCTCAGACCAGTGCTCCATGACACCTGTCATCACAATGCTCCATGCCTTTGTCAGCAAAATGCTACATGACCTTGTCATTACAATGCTCTATGCGCTTGTCATCACAATACTCCATTACCATTGTCATCACAATCCTCCATGAACCTTGGGATCACATTGATTCATGCCCTTGTCATCACAGTGCTCCATGCTCCTTGAAATCAAAATGATCCATCACCTCTGTCATCACAATGTTCCAATCCCTTGTGATCACAATGTTCCAAAGCACTTGTCCTCACAACGCTCCATGATGCCTGTCATCACAATACTCCATGCCCTTTTCATCACAATGCTCCATGAACTTTGTCATCACAATTCTCAATAAACTTGTCCTCACAATGCTCCCTGACACTTGTCGTCATAATGCTCCTTGAACCCTGGCACGAAAAGGCTCCATGCCTTTTTCATCACAAAGCCCCATGCCGTTTTCATCCCAATGCTCCATGCCATTGTCATCAAAATACTCCACAAGCTTGTCATCAGAATGCTCCCTGACCCTTGTCATCACAATGCTCCAAGCCATTGTCATCACAATGCTCCATTACCTTTTTCATCAGAATCCCTCATGACACTTGGCAGCACAATGCTCCATGCCATTGTCATCACAATGGGCCATTACATATGTCATCACAATGCTCCCTGACACCTCTCTTCACAATACTGCATGACCTGGTCATCACAAATTTCCATGCCCTTGTCATCACAATGCACCATTGCAACTCTCATCACAATAATCCATGAAACTTATTAGACCAATGCTGCATGCCCATGTCATCACAATGCTCCATGCACTTGTTATCACAATGTTCCAAGACCCCTGTAATCAGAATGCTCCATGCCCCTTTTCATCAGTATGCTCCATGAGACTTGTCATCACAAGGCTCCATGGTTTTCTCATCACAATGCTCCAGGACCTTGTCATCACAATTCTTCACGACATTGTCATGAAAATTCTCAATGGCCCTTGTCATCATAATGCTCCAAGCCCTAGTCATCACAATGCTCCATTATATTTGTCATCACAATCCTCCATTACATTTGGCATCACAATGCTCCCTGCCATTGTCATCACAATGGACCATGACATATGTCATCACAATGCTCCCTGCCACCTGTCTTCACAATACTCCATGCCCTTGTCATCACAATGATCCATGCCCTTGTCATCACAATGAACCATGTCGTCTGTCATCACAGTAATCTCTGAAACTAGTCAGACCAAAGCTCCATGCCCCTGTCATCACAATGTCCCATGACCTTTTCATCACAATGCTCCATGACCCCTGTCATCACAATGCTCCGTGACTCCAGTCATCACAATGCTCCATTACTTTTGTCATCAGAATCCTCCCTGACACTTGGCATCACAATGCTCCATGCCATCCTCATCACAATGGGCCATTACATATGTGATCACAATGCTCTCTGAAACCTGTCTTCACAATACGACATGACCAGGTCATCACAATCCTCCATGCCCTTGTCATCACAGAGTGCCATTCCAACTCTCATCGCAATACTCCATGAAAGGTATTAGACCAATGTTCCATGCCGTTGTCATACAATGCTCCATGCCCTTGTTATCACAATGCTCCATGACCCCTGTCATCACAATGCTCCGTGACTCCAGTCATCTCAGTGATTCATTACCTTTGTCATCACAATGGTCCATGCCCTTGTCATCAACAGTCTCTGTGACCTTTTTAACCACAATGCTCCATGAACTTTTCATCACAATACTCTTTGACCCTTGTCATCACAATGCTCTATGCCTTTCTCAGCACAATGCTCCATGACACTTGTCATCACAAAGCTCCATGTGCTTGTCAGCACAATGCTCCATGACACATGTCATCACAATGCACCATGAGCTTGTCATCACAGTGCTCCACAACCTTGTCATCACAATGCTCTATAAAATTTGTCATCACAATGCCCCATGCACTTCTCATCAAAATGCTCTCTCACCACTGATATCACAATGCTACATCATTATTTGTCACAATACTCCCTCACCCCTGTCATCACAATGTTCCATGACTCCTGTCATCACAATGCTCCATGCACTTATCATCACAAAGTTCGATGACCCCTGACATCACAATGTTCCATAACACCTGTCATCAAAATGTTCCATGACACTTTTCATCAAATTGCTCCATGACCCAGTCATCACAATGCTCCCTGCCCTTCTCATCACAATGCACAACGCCCTAGCCATCAAAATGCTCCATGACCTTTGTTATCACAAAGATCCATGACCCTTGGCATCACAATGCTCCATGTCATTGTCATCACAATGTTCCATGAACGCTCTCATCACATTGCTCCATGCCCTTGTCTTCACATAGCTCCATGACACATGTCATTAGTATGCTCCATGGCCTTCTCATCAGAATGCTCCAAGCCCTTGCCATCACAATGCTCCATTACCCCTGTCATAACAATGCTCCATGACCCCTGCCATCACGATGTTCTATAACACCTGCCATCTAAATGTTCTATTACACTTTTTATCAAATTGCTGCATGAACCGTTCATCAAAATGCTCCCTGCCCTTCCCATCACAATGCACAATGCACTTGTCATCAAAAAGCTCCATGACTTGTTATCAAAATGCTCCATGACCCTTGGCATCACAATGCTCGATGCCCTTCTCATCACAATGCTCCATGCCCTTGTCATTACAGTCCTGCATGACCCATGTATCACAGTGTTCCGTGCCCTTGTCATCACAATGCTCCATGCCCACTCTCATCACAATAATCCATGAAACATTTCAGAGCAAAGTTCCATACCCTTCTCATCACAATGCTCCATTACCCCTGTCATAACAATGCACCATGACCGCTGCCATCACAATGTTCCACGGCCTAGTCATCACAAGGTTCCATGACAATTCTCATCACAATGCTCAAGACCCCTGAAATCACAATGCTCCATGCCCTTGTCATCACAAAGCTCCATGACGCATGTAATCAGAATGTTCCATGGCCTCCTCATCACCATGCTCCATGTCCTTGTCATCACAATGCTCCAAAACCCTTGTAATTACAATGCTCCATGCCCCTTTTCATCTCAATGCTCCATGAACCCTGTCATCACAATGCACCATGCACATCATCATAATGCTTCAGGCTATTGTCATCACAATGAAATCAATATTTTCCATGACCTCTGTCATCATAATGCTCCAAACCCTTGTGATCACAATGTTGCATAACACTTATCATCACAACACACCATGATGCTCATCATCACAATTTTCCATGGTCTTCTCATAACAGTGCTCCATGATCTTTGTCATCCCAATGCTCAATACACTTGTCATCACAATGCTCCCTGACAATTGTCGTCATTATGCTCCTTGAACCCTGTCATGACAAGGCTCCATGCCTTTTTCATCACAATGATCCATGACTTTTTCATCTCAATACTCCAAGATCCCTGTAATCACAATGCTCCATGCCCTTGTCATGACAAAACTCCATGACGCATGTCAACAGAATGCTCCATGGCTTTCTCATCACAATGCTCCATGCCCTAGTCATCACAATGCTCTAAGACCCCTGTAAACACAATGCTCCAGTCCCCTTTTCTTCAGAATGCTCCATGAGGCTTGTCATCACAACTTTCCATGGTCTTCTTTTCACAATGCTCCAAGACCTTGTCACCACCATGCTCCATTCCCTTGTCATCACAATGCTCCATGACCCCTGTCATCACAATAATCCATGAACATTTTCAGCCCAATGTTCCACTACTTTCTCATCACAATGCTCCATTGCCAATATCATCACAATGCTCCATGACCACTGTAATCACAACACTCCATGACACCTGACAACACAATGATCCGGGACTCTTTTCATCACAGTGCTCCATTCCCTATTCATCACAATGCTCCATGAATGCTGTCATCACAACACTCCATGAACATTTTCAGCCCACTGCTCCATGACCCTTGTCATAACAAAGATCCATGCCCTTGTCATCCCAATGATCCATGACCCCTGTATTCACAATGGACGGAAACGATTGTCATCACTGTGGCCATGACACATGTCATCACAATGCTGCATGCCTTTGTCATCAAAATGCTACATGACGTTGTCAT
This sequence comes from Mesoplodon densirostris, assembly GCF_025265405.1. NCBI lineage: Eukaryota > Metazoa > Chordata > Mammalia > Artiodactyla > Ziphiidae > Mesoplodon > Mesoplodon densirostris. Next base: position 4,041,733 of record NW_026778195.1, on the reverse strand, counting down.
GACAGTGCTCTATGCGCTTGTCATCACAATACTCCATTTCCATTGTCATCACAATCCTCCATGAACTTTGGGATCACATTGCTTCATGCCCTTGTCATCACAATTCACCATGCTACTTGAAATCAAAATGATCTATGACCTCTGTCATCACAATGCTCCAAACCCTTCTGATCACAATGTACCATAACACTTGTCATCACAACACTCCATGATGCCTGTCATCACAATACTCCATGCCCTTTTCATTACAAAGCTCCATGACATTTCTCATCACAATTCTCAATACACTTGTCCTCACAATGCTCCCTGACACTTGTCATCACAATGTTCCTTGAACCCTGTCACGAAAAGGCTCCATGCTTTTTTCATCACAATGCCCCATGCCGTTTTCATCAAAATGTTCCATGCCATTGTCATCAAAATACTCAATAAGCTTGTCATCAGAATGCTCCATGACCCTTGTCATCACAATTCTCCATGCACTTGTCAGCACAATGCTCCATTACTTTTGTCATCAGAATCCTCCATGACACTTGGCATCACAATGCTCCAAGCCATCGTCATCATAATGGGCCATTATATATGTCATCACAATGCTCCCTGACACCTGTCTTCACAATACTGCATGACCTTGTCATCGGGATGCTCCATGCCCTTGTCGTCACAATGCGCCATTCCAACTGTCATCGCAATAATCCATGAAACTTATTAGACCAATGTTTCATGCCCTTGTCATCACAATGCTCCATGCCTTTGTTATCACAATGCTCCATGACCTCTGTCATCACAATGCTCCGTGACTCCAGTCATCACAATGCTTCATGACCTTTGTCATCACAATGATTCATGCCCTCGTCATCAACAGTATCTGTGACCTTTTTAACCACAATGCTCCATGAACTTTACATCACAATGCTCTTTGACCCTTGTCATCACAATGCTCTATGCCTTTCTCAGCACAATGCTCCATGACCCTTGTCATCACCATGCTCCATGCGCTTGTCAGCAAGATGCTCCATGACACATGTCATCACAATGCACCATGCGCTTGTCATCAGAGTGCTCCACAATCTTGGCATCACAATGCTCCATAAATTTGTCATCACAATGCTCCATGCACTTCTCATCAAAATGCCCTCTCACCACTGATATCACAATGCTACATCACTATTTGTCACAAAACACCCTCACCCTTGTCGTCACAATGTTCCATGACTCCTGTCATCACAATGCTACATGCAATTATCATCACAAAGTTCGATGACCCCTGACATCACAATGTTCCATAACACCTGTCATCAATATGTTCCATGATACTTTTCATCAAATTGCTCCATGACCCTGTCATCAGAATGCTCCCTGCGCTTCTCATCACAATGCACCACGCACTTGCCATCCAAATGCTCCATGACCTTTGTCATCACAAAGATCCATGACCCTTGGCATCACTATGCTCCATGTCATTGTCATCACAATGCTCCATGAACGCTCTCATCACATTGCTCCATGCCGTTGTCATCAAAAAGCTCCATGACACATGTCATCAAAATGCTCCATGGCCTTCTCATCACAATGTTCCATGCCCTTGCCATCACAATGCTCCATTACCCCTGTCATAACAATGCTCCATGACCCCTGTCATCACGAATTTCCATGGCCTTGGCATCAAAGGCTCCATGACCCTTCTCATCACAATGATCCAAGAACACTGTAATCACAGTGCTCTTTGCCACTTTTCATCTCAATGATCCATGAAGCCTGTCATCACATTGCACCATGCCCATCAGCATAATGCTTCATGCTATTGTCATCACAATGAAATCAAAATGCTCCATGACCTCTGTCATAACAATGCTCCAAACCCTTGTGAACACAATATTCCATAACACTTGTCATCACAATGCCCCATGTGGCTCGTCATCACAATTATCAATGGACTTCTCATCACAATGCTCCTTGAACTTTGTCATCACAATGCTCAATACACTTGTCATCAAAATGCTCCCTGACACTTGTCGTCAGTATGCTCCTAGAACCCTGTCATGACAAGGATCTATGCCTTTTTCATCACAATGATCCATGACCTTTTCATCACAATTCTCAATATACATGTTATCACAATGCTCCCTGACACTTGTCATCAGAATGCTCCTTGAACACTGTCACGAAAAGGCTCCATGCCTTTTTCATCACAATGCCCCATGCCGTTTTCATCACAATGCTCCATGCCACTGTCATCCCAATACTCCAAAAGCTTGTCATCAGAATGCTCCATGACCCTTGTCATCACAATTCTCCATGCACTTGTCAGCACAATGCTCCCTGAACCTTGTCATCACAATTCTCCAAGCCATTGTCATCACAATGCTCCATTACTTTTGTCATCAGAATCCTCCATGACACTTTGCAACACAATGCTTCATTCCCTAGTCATCACAATGCTCCATGACACCTGTCATCACAACACTCCATTTATATTTTCAGCCCAGTGCTTCATGACACTTGTCATCACAATGATCCATGCCCTCGTCATCCCAATGCTCCTTGAACCCTGTATTCACAATGCTCCATGACGCTTGTCAACACAGTGCTCCATGACACATGTCATTACAATGTTCCATGCATTTGTCACCAAAATGCTACATGACCTTGTCATTAAAATCCTCTATGCGCTTGTCATCACAATACTCCATTTCCATTGTCATCACAATCCTCCATGAACCTTGGGATCACTTTTCTTCATGCTCTTGTCATCACAATGCTCCCTGACACTTGTCGTCAGTATGCTCATTGAACCCTGTTATGACAAGGTTCCATGCATTTTTCATCACAATGATCCATGACCATTTCATCACAATCCTCCAAGGTCCCTGTAATCACAATGCTCCATGCCCTTGTCATCACAAAACTCCATGATGCATGCCATCAGAATGCTTCATGGACTTCTCATCACAATGCTCTATGCCCTAGTCATCACCATGCTCCAAGACCCCTGTAATCACAATGCTCCATGCCCCTTTTCATCAGAATGCTCCATGAGACTTGCCATCACAAGTCTCCATGATCTTCTCATCACAATGCTCCAGGAACTTGTCATCACCATGCTCCATTCCCTTGTCATCACAATGCTCCATGACCCCTGTCATCACAATAATCCATGAACATTTTCAGCCCAATGCTCCACGACCTTCTCATCACAATGCTCCATTGCCAATATCATCACAATGCTCCATGACCAATGTAATCACAACACTCCATGACACCTGACAACACAATGATACAGGACTCTTGTCATCACAATGCTCCATTAGCTTGTCGTCACAATGCTACATGACACCTGTCATCACAACTCTCCATGAACATTTTCAGCCCAGTGCTCCATGAACCTTGTCATCACAATGATCCATGGCTTTGTCATTCCAATGCTCCATGACCCCTGTATTCACAATGCTCCTTGACGCTTGTCATCACAGAGCTCCATGACACATGTCATCACAATGCTCCATGCCTTTGTCAGCAAAATGCTACATGACCTTGTCATTACAATACTCTATGAGCTTGTCATCAAAATACTCCATTTCCATTGTCATCACAATCCTCCATGAACTTTGGGATTACATTGCTTCATGCCCTTGTCATCACAATGCTCCATGCTCCTTGAAATCAAAATGATCCATGACCTCTGTCATCCCAATGCTCCAAACCCTTGTGATCACAATGTTCCATAACACTTGTCATCATAACGCTCCATGATGCCTGTCATCACAATACTCCATGCCCTTTTCTTCACAATGCTCCATGACTTTTGTCAGCACAATTCTCAATACACTTCTCATCACAATGCTCCCTGACACTTTTCATCAGAATGCTCCTTGAACCCTGTCACGAAAAGGCTCCATGCTTTTTTCATCACAATGCCCCATGCCGTTTTCATCACAATGCTCCATGCCATTGTCATCAAAATACTCCACAAGCTTGTCATCAGAATGCTCCATGACCCTTGTCATCACAATGCTCCAAGCCATTGTCATCACAATGCTCTATTACCTTTGTCATCAAAATCCTCCCTGACACTTGGCATCACAATACTCCTGCCATCCTCATCACAATGGGCCATTACATATGTCATCACAATGCTCCCTGACACCTGTCTTCACAATACGGCATGACCTGGTCATAACAATGTTCCATGCCCTTGTCATCACAGTGTGCCATTCCAACTGTCATCGAAATACTGCATGAAACTCATTAGACAAATGTTCCATGCCATTCTCATCACGTTGCTCAATACCCTTATTATCACAATGCTCCATGACCCCTGTCAGCACAATGCTCCATGACTCCAGTCATCACAATGCTTCATGACCTTTGTCATTACAATGGTCCATGCCCTCGTCATCAACAGTCTCTGTGATCTTTTCAACCACAATGCTCCATGAACTTTTCATCACAATGCTCTTTGACCCTTGTCATCACAATTTTTTATGTCTTTCTCAGCACAATGCTCCATGAACCTTGTTATCACAGTGCTCCATGCGCTTGTCAGCACAATGCTCCATGTCACATGTCATCACAATGCACCATGCGCTTGTCATCACAGTGCTCCACAACCTTGTCATCACAATGCTCCATAAAATTTGTCATCACAGTGCTCCATGCACTTCTCATCAAAATGCTCTCTCACCACTGATATCACAATGCTACATCACTATTTGTCACAATACTCTCTCACCCCTGTCATCACAATGTTCCATGACTCCTGTCATCACAATGCTACATGCACTTATCATCACAATGTTCGATGACCCCTGACATCACAATGTTCCATAACACCTGTCATCAAAATGTTCCATGACACTTTTCATCAAATTGCTTTATGGACTTCCGGGTAAGATGGAGGAAGAGTAAGACGCGGAGATCACCTTCCTCCCCGCAGATACACCAGAAATACTGCTACACGTGGAACAACTCCTACAGAACACCTACTGAACGCTGGCAGAAGACCCCAGACCTCCCAAAAGGCAAGAAACTCCCCACATACCTGGGGAGGGCAAAGCAGAGAGATTCCGGCACAGAGGAGCGGTGCCGAGTGGCACTCACCAGCCCGAGAGGCTTTTCTGCTCCCCCGCCGGGGCGGACGGCGCTTGAGCTGAGACTCAGGCTTCGGTCAGAGCGCAGGGAGAGGACTGGGGCTGGCGGCGAGAACTCAGCCTGAAGGGGGCTAATGTGCCACAGCTAGCCGGGAGGGAGTCCGGGAAAACTCTGGAGCTGCCAAAGAGGCAGGAGACTTTTTCTTCCCTCTTGGTTTCCTGGTGCGCGAGGAGAGGGGATTAAGAGCGCCGTGTAAAGGAGCTCCAGAGATGGGCGCGAGTCGCGGCTGAAAGCGCGGAGCCCAGAGACGGGCGTGGGACGCTGCGGCTGCTGCTGCCACCGCCAAGAAGCCTGTGTGTGAGCGCAGGTCACTGTCCACACCGCCCTTCCGGCATCCTGTGCAGTCTGCCACTGCCGGGATCCCGGGATCCAGGGGCGGCTTCCCTGGTAGAACGCACGGCGCGCCTTGGTCTGGTGCAACGTCACGCCGACGTCTGCCGCTGCAGGCTCGCCCCGCACTCCGTGCCCCTCCCTTCCGCCCGGCCTGAGTGAGCCAGTGTCCCCGAAGAGGCTGCTCCTTTAACCCTGTCCTGTCTGAGCGAAGAACAGACGCCCTCCGGCGACCTACACGCAGAGGCGGGGCCAAATCCAAAGCTGAGACCCAGGAGCTGTGAGAACAAAGAAGAGAAAGGGAAACCTCTCCCAGCAGCCTCAGAAGCAGCGGATTAAAGCTCCACAATCAACTCCATGTACCCTGCATCTGTGGAATACATGAATAGACAACAAATCATCCCAAATTGAGTAACCAGGATTCAGTGCTGTGCCTCTGAGGTGGGAGAGAGAACTTCAGGACACTGGTCCACAAGAGACCTCCCAGCTCCACATAATATCAAACGGCGAAAATCTTCCAGAGATCTCCATCTCAACACCAGCACCCAGCTTCACTCAACGACCAGCAAGCTACAGTGCTGGACACCCTATGCCAAACAACTAGCAAGACAGGAACACAATGCCACCCATTAGCAGAGAGGCTGCCTCAATTCATAAAAAGTCCGCAAACACCCCAAAACACACCACCAGGCGTGGACCTGCCCACCAGAAAGACAAGATCCAGCCTCATCCACCAGAACACAGGCAGTAGTCCCCTCCACCAAGAAGCCTACACAACCCACTAAACCAACCTTAGCCACTGGGGACAGACACCAAAAACAACGGGAACTACGAACCTGCAGCCTGCAAAAAGGAGACCCCAAACACAGTAATATAAGCAAAATGAGAAGACAGAAAAACACACAGCAGGAGAAGGAGCAAGATAAAAACCCACCAGACCTAACAAATGAAGAGGTAATAGGTAGTCTATCTGAAAAAGAATTCAGAATAATGATGGTAAAGATGATCCAAAATCTTGGAAATAGAATAGACAAAATGCAAGAAACAGTTAACAAGGACCTAGAAGAACTAAAGACGAATCAAGCATCGATTAAAAACACAATAAATGAAATCAAAAATACTCTAGATGGGATCAATAGCAGAATAACTGAGGCAGAAGAACGGATAAGTGAGGTGGAAGATAAAATAGTGGAAATAACTGCTGCACAGCAAAATAAAGAAAAAAGAATGAAAAGAACAGAGGACAGCCTCAGAGACCTCTGGGACAACATTAAACGCACCAACATTCGAATTATAGGGGTTCCAGAAGAAGAAGAGAAAAAGAAAGGGACTGAGAAAATATTTGAAGAGATTATAGTTGAAAACTTCCCTAATATGGGAAAGGAAATAGTTAATCAAGTCCAGGAGGCACAGAGAGTCCCATACAGAATAAATCCAAGGAGAAATACACCAAGACACATATTAATCAAACTGTCAAAAATTAAACACAAAGAAATCATATTAAAAGCAGCAAGGCAAAAACAACAAATAACACACAAGGGAATCCCCATCAGGATAACAGCTGATCTCTCAGCAGAAACTCTACAAGCCAGAAGGGAGTGGCAGGACATACTTAAAGTGATGAAGGAGAAAAACCTGCAACCAAGATTACTCTACCCAGCAAAGATCTCATTCAGATTTGATGGAGAAATTAAAACCTTTACAGACAAGCAAAAGCTGAGAGAGTTCAGCACCACCAAACCAGCTTTACAACAAATGCTAAAGGAACTTCTCTAGGCAAGAAACACAACAGAAGGAAAAGAACTACAATAATGAACCCAAAACAATTAAGAAAATGGGAATAGGAACATACATATCAATAATTACCTTAAATGTAAATGGACTAAATGCTCCCACCAAAAGACACAGACTGGCTGAATGGATACAAAAACAAGAACCATATATATGCTGTCTACAAGAGACCCACTTCAGACCTAGAGACACATACAGACTGAAAGTAGGGGGATGGAAAAAGATATTCCATGCAAATGGAAACCAAAAGAAAGCTGGAGTAGCAATTCTCATATCAGACAAAATAGACTTTAAAATAAAGACAACTAGAAGAGACACAGAAGGACACTACATAATGATCAAGGGATCAATCCAAGAAGAAGATATAACAATTGTAAATATTTATGCACCAAACATAGGAGCACCTCAATACATAAGGGAAATATTAACAGCCATAAAAGGAGAAATCGACAGTAACACAATCATAGTAGGGGACTTTAACACCCCACTTTCACCAATGGACAGGTCATCCAAAATGAAAATAAATAAGGAAACACAAGCTTTAAATGATACATTAAACAAGATGGACTTAATTGATATTTATAGGACATTCCATCCAAAAACAACAGAATACACATTTTTCTCAAGTGCTCATGGAACATTCTCCAGGATAGATCATATCTTGGGTCACAAATCAAGCCTTGGTAAATTTAAGAAAATTGAAATTGTATCAAGTATCTTTTCCGACCACAATGCTATGAGACTAGATATCAATTACAGGAAAAGAGCTGTAAAACATACAAACACATGGAGGCTAAACAATACACTACTTAATAACGAAGTGATCACTGAAGAAATCAAAGAGGAAATTAAAAAATACCTAGAAACAAATGACAATGGAGACACGACGACCCAAAACCTATGGGATGCAGCAAAAGCAGTTCTAAGAGGGAAGTTTATGGCAATACAATCCCACCTTAAGAAACAGGAAACATCTCGAATAAACAACCTAACCTTGCACCTAAAGCAATTAGAGAAAGAAGAACAAAAACATCCCAAAGTTAGCAGAAGGAAAGAAATCATAAAAATCAGATCAGAAATAAATGAAAAAGAAATGAAGGAAACGATAGCAAAGATCAATAAAACTAAAAGCTGGTTCTTTGAGAAGATAAACAAAATTGATAAACCATTAGCCAGACTCATCAAGAAAAAAAGGGAGAAGACTCAAATCAATAGAATTAGAAATGAAAAAGGAGAAGTAACAACTGACACTGCAGAAATACAAAAGATCATGAGAGATTACTATAAGCAACTCTATGCCAATAAAATGGACAACCTGGAAGAAATGGACAAATTCTTAGAAATGCACAACCTGCCAAGACTGAATCAGGAAGAAATTGAAAATATGAACAGACCAATCACAAGCACTGAAATTGAAACTGTGATTAAAAATCTTCCAACAAACAAAAGCCCAGGACCAGATGGCTTCACAGGCGAATTCTATCAAGCATTTAGAGAAGAGCTAACCCCTATCCTTCTGAAACTCTTCCAAAATATAGCAGAGGGAGGAACACTCCCAAACTCATTCTACGAGGCCACCATCACCTTGATACCAAAACCAGACAAGGATGTCACAAAGAAAGAAAACTACAGGCCAATATCACTGATGAACATAGATGCAAAAATCCTCAACAAAATACTAGCAAACAGAATCCAACAGCACATTAAAAGGATCATACACCATGATCAAGTGGGGTTTATTCCAGGAATGCAAGGATTCTTCAATATACGCAAATCAATCAATGTGATACACCATATTAACAAGTTGAAGGAGAAAAACCATATGATCATCTCAATAGATGCAGAGAAAGCTTTTGACAAAATTCAACACCCATTTATGATAAAAACCCTGCAGAAAGTAGGCATAGAGGGAACTTTCCTCAACATAATAAAGGCCATATATGACAAACCCACAGCCAGCATCGTCCTCAATGGTGAAAAACTGAAACCATTTCCACTAAGATCAGGAACAAGACAAGGTTGCCCACTCTCACCACTCTTATTCAACATAGTTTTGGAAGTTTTAGCCACAGCAATCAGAGAAGAAAAGGAAATAAAAGGAATCCAAATGGGAAAAGAAGAAGTAAAGCTGTCACTGTTTGCAGATGACATGATACTATACATAGAGAATCCTAAAGATGCTACCAGAAAACTACTAGAGCTAATCAATGAATTTGGTAAAGTTGCAGGATACAAAATTAATGCACAGAAATCTCTGGCATTCCTATATACTAATGATGAAAAATCTGAAAGTGAAATCAAGGAAACACTCCCATTTACCATTGCAACAAAAAGAATAAAATATCTAGGAATAAACCTACCTAAGGAGACAAAAGACCTGTATGCAGAAAATTATAAGACACTGATGAAAGAAATTAAAGATGATACAAATAGATGGAGAGATGTACCATGTTCTTGGATTGGAAGAATCAACATTGTGAAAATGACTCTACTACCCAAAGCAATCTACAGATTCAATGCAATACCTATCAAACTACCAATGGCATTTTTCACAGAACTAGAACAAAAAATTTCACAATTTGTATGGAAACACAAAAGACCCCGAATAGCCAAAGCAATCTTGAGAACGAAAAATGGAGCTGGAGGAATCAGGCTCCCTGACTTCAGACTATACTACAAAGCTACAGTAATCAAGACAGTATGGTACTGGCACAAAAACAGAAAGATAGATCAATGGAACAGGATAGAAAGCCCAGAGATAAACCCACGGACATATGGTCACCTTATCTTTGATAAAGGAGGCAGGAATGTACAGTGGAGAAAGGACAGTCTCTTCAATAAGTGGTGCTGGGAAAACTGGACAGGGACATGTAAAAGTATGAGATTAGATCACTCCCTAACACCATACACAAAAATTAGCTCAAAATGGATTAAAGACCTAAATGTAAGGCCAGACACTATCAAACTCCTAGAGGAAAACATAGGCAGAACACTCTATGACATAAATCACAGCAAGATCCTTTTTGACCCACCTCCTAGAGAAATGGAAATAAAGACAAAAATAAACACATGGGACCTAATGAAACTTCAAAGCTTTTGCACAGCAAGGGAAACCATAAACAAGACCAAAAGACAACCCTCAGAATGGGAGAAAATATTTGCAAATGAAGCAACAGACAAAGGATTAATCTCCAAAATTTATAAGCAGCTCATACAGCTCAATAGCAAAAAAACAAACAACCCAATCCAAAAATGGGCAGAAGACTTAAATAGACATTTCTCCACAGAAGATATACTGACAGCTAACAAACACATGAAAGGATGCTCAACATCTTTACTCATTAGAGAAATGCAAATCAAAACTACAATGAGATATCATCTCACACCAGTCAGAATGGCCATCATCAAAAAATCTAGAAACAATAAATGCTGGAGAGGGTGTGGAAAAAAGGGAACACTCTTGCACTGCTGGTGGGAATGTGAATTGGTACAGCCACTATGGAGAACGGTATGGAGGTTCCTTAAAAAACTACAAATAGAACTACCATATGACCCAGCAATCCCACTACTGGGCATATAACCTGAGAAAACCATAATTCAAAAAGAGACATGTACCAAAATGTTCATAGCAGCCCTATTTACAATAGCCCGGAGATGGAAACAACCTAAGTGTCCATCATCGGATGAATGGATAAAGAAGATGTGGCACATATATACAATGGAATATTACTCAGCCATAAAAAGAAATGAAATTGAGCTATTTGTAATGAGGTGGATGGACCTAGAGTCTGTCATACAGAGTGAAGTAAGTCAGAAAGAGAAAGACAAATACTGTATGCTGACACATATATATGGAATTTAAGAAAAAAATGTCATCAAGAACATAGGGGTAAGACAGGAATAAAGACACAGACCTACTAGAGCATGGACTTGAGGATATGGGGAGGGGGAAGGGTAAGCTGTGACAAAGTGAAAGAGAGGCATGGACATATATACACTACCAAACGTAAGGTAGATAGCTAGTGGGAAGCAGCCTCATAGCACAGGGAGATCAGCTCGGTGCTTTGTGACCGCCTGGAGGGGTGGGATAGGGAGGGTGGAGGGAGACGCAAAAGGGAGGGGATATGGGAACATATGTATATGTATAACTGATTAAATTTGTAAAATAAATAAAATAAATAAAATAAAAAAAATTGCTTTATGACCCAGTCATCAGAATGCTCCCTGCCCTTCTCATCACAATGCACAACGCCCTTGCCATCAAAATGCTCCATGACCTTTGTCATCACAAAGATCCATTACCCTTGGCATCACAATGCTCCATGTCATTGTCATCACAATGCTCCATGAACGCTCTCATCACATTGCTCCATGCCCTTGTCTTCACATAGTTCCTTGACACATGTCATCAGAATGCTCCATGGCCTTCTCATCACAATGTTCCATGCCCTTGTCATCAAAATAGGCCATTCCAACTGTCATCGCAACAAACCATGAAACTTATTACACCAATGTTCCATGCCCTTGTCATCACAATGCTCCATGCCCTTGTTATCACAATGCTCCATGACCAATGTCATCACAATGCTCCGTGACTCCAGTCATCACAATGTTTAATGAACTTTGTCATCACAATGGTCCATGTCCTTGTCATCAACTGTCTCTGTGACCATTTTAACCCCAATGCTCCATGAACTTTTCTTCGCAATGCTCTTTGACCCTTGTCATCACAATGCTCTATGCCTTTCTCAGCACAATGCTCCATGACCCTGGTCATCAAAATGCTCCATGCACTTGTCTGCACAATGTTCCATGACACATGTCATCACAGACCTCCATGAACCCTGTCATCTCAATGCTCAGTGACTCCAGTCATCACAATGCTTCATAACGTTTTTCCTCAAAATTGTCCAAGCCCGCGTCATCACAAGGCTCTGTGACATTTGTTACCACAATGCTCCATGAACTTTTCATCACAATTCTCTGTGACCCTCGTCATCACAATGCTACATGTCTTTGTCAGAACAATGCTCCATAACCATTATCATCACAGTGTGCCACGCGCATTTCATCACAACGGTCCACAATCTTGTCATTGCAATGCTCCATAAACTTTGTAATCACGATTCTCCATGCACTTCTCATCAAAATGCGCTGTTACCAGAGATATCACAGTATTCAACCCCTAGTCATCGCAATACTCCCTCACCCCTGTAATCAGAATGTTCCATGACCCTGTCATCACACTGCTACATACCCTTATCAACACAATGTTCCATGACCCATGACATCACAATGTTCCATAACCCATGTCATCAAAATGCTCCATGATCCTTTTCATCCCAAATCTCCAAGACCCCTGACATCACAATGTTCTATAAACCCCGCCATCAAAATGTTCCATTACACTTTTCATCAAATTGCTGCATGATCCTTTCATCAAAATGCTCCCTGCCCTTCTCATCACAATGCACCATGTCCTTGTCATCAAAATGCTCCATGACTGGTCAGCAGAATGCTCCATGACCCCTGGCATCACAATGCTAAATGTCATTGTCATCACCATGCTCCATGAACCCTCTCATAACATTGCTCAATGCCCTTGTCATCACAGAGCTCCATGACACTTGTCATAACAATGCTCGATGCCCTTCTCATCACAATGCTCCATGCCCTTGTCATTACAATCCTGCATGACGAATGTATCATAGAGTTCCGTACCCTTGTCATCACAATGCTCCATGCCCACTCTCATCACAAAAATCCATGAAACATTTCAGACCAATGTTCCATGGCCTTCTCATCACAATGCTCCATTACCTCTGTCATAACAATGCACCATGAACCCTGCCATCACAATGTTCCACGGCGTAGTCTTCACAAAGTTCCATGACACTTGTCATCACAATGCTGAAAACCACTGTAATCACAATGCTCCATGCCCTTCTCATCACAAAGCTCCATGACGCATGTCATCAGAATATTCCATGGCCTTCTCATCACAATGATCCTTGCCCTTGTCATCACAATGCTCCAAGACCTTGTAAACACAATGCACCATGCCCATTTTCATCTCAATGCTCCATGAACCCTGTCATCACAGTGCACGTTGCCCATCATCATAATACTTCAGTCTATTGTCATCACAATGAAATCAATATTGTCCATGACCTCTGACATCATAATGCTCCAAACCCTTGTGATCACAATGTTCCATAAAACTTATCATCACAGCACCCCATGACGCTCATCATCACAATTATCCATGGTCTTCTCATCACAATGCTCCATGACCTTTGTCATCCTGATGCTCAATACACTTGTCATCACAATGCTCCCTGACACTTGTCGTCAGTATGCTCCTTGAACCCTGTCATGACAAGGCTCCATGCCTTTTTCATCACAATAATCCATTCCCTTTCCATCACAATGCTCCAAGATCCCTGTAATCACAATGCTCCATGGCCTTGTCATCAAAAAGCTCCATGAGGCATGTCATCAGAATGTTTCCTGGCCTTCTCATCACAATGTTCCATGCCCTTTTCATCACAATGCTCCAAGACCCCTGTAATCACAATGCTCCATGCCCCTTTTCATCAGAATGCTCCATGAGACTTTTCATCACAAGTCTCCATGGTCTCCCCATCCCAATGCTCCAGGACCTTGTCATCACCATGATCCATTCCCTTGTCATCACAATGCTACATGACCCCTGTTATCTCAATAATCCATGAACAAATGTCAGCCCAATGCTCCACGACCTTCTCATCACAATGCTCCATGGCCAATATCATCACAGTGCTCCATGACCACAGTCCTCACAACACTCCATGACACCAGACAACACAATGATCTGGGACATTTGTCATCACAATGCTCCATTCCCTAGGCATCACAATGCTCCATGAACCCTGTCATCACAACTCTCCATGAACATTTTCAGCCCAGTGCTCCATGACACTTGTCATCACAATGATCCATGCCCTTGTCATCCCAATGCTCCATGACGCCTGTATTCACAATGATCTTGACTCTTGTCATCACAGTGCTCCATGACCTTTGTCACCACAATTCTCTTTACACTAGTCATCACAATGCTCCCTGACAGATGTCATCAGAATGCTCCTTGAAACCTGTCACGAAAAGGCTCCATGCCTTTTTCATCACAATGCCCCATGCGGTTTTCATCACAATGCTCCATGCCATTGTCATCAAAATACTCCACAAGCTTGTCATCAGAATGCTCCCTGACCCTTGTCATCACAATTCTCCATGCACTTGTCAGCAAAATGCTCCCTGACCCTTGTCATCACAATGCTCCAAGTCATTGTCATCACAATGTTCCATGACCCCTGTCATCACAATAATCCATGAACATTTTCAGCCCAATGCTCCACGACCTTCTCATCACAATGCTCCATGGCCAATATAATCACAATGCTCCATGACCACTGTCATCACAACACTCCATGACACATGACAACACAATGATCCGGGATTCTTGTCATCACAATGCTCCATTCCCTAGTCGTCACAATGCTCCATGACCCCTGTCATCACAACACTCCTTGAACATTTTCAGCCCAGTGCTTCTTGAAGCTTGTCATCACAATGATCCATGCCCTTGTCATCCCAATGCTCCATGACCCCTGTATTCACAATGCTCCTTGACGCTTGTCATCACAGTGGTCCATGACACATGTCATCACAATGCTCCATGCCTTTGTCAGCAAAATGCTACATGACCTTGTCATTACAATCCGCTATGCGCTTGTCATCACAATACTCCATTTCCATTGGCATCACAATCCTCTATGAACCTTGGGATCACATTGCTTCATGCCCTTGTCATCACAATGCTCCATGCTCCTTGAAATCAAAATGATCCATGACCTCTGTCATCACAATGCTCCAACCACTTGTGATCACAATATTCCATAACACTTGTCAACACAATGCCCCTTGACGATCGTCATCACAATTATCCATGGTCTTCTCATCACAATGCTCCCTGACCTTCGTCATCACAATGCTCAATACACTTGTCATCAACATGCTCCCTGACACTTGTTGTCTTTATGCTCCTTGAACCCTGTCATGACCAGGCTCCATGCCTTTTTCATCACAATGATCCATGCCCTTTTCATCACAATGCTCCAAGTCCCATGTAATCACAATGGTCCACGCCATTGTCATCAAAGAGCTCAATGACGCATGTCATCAGAATGCTCCTTGGTCTTCTCCTCAGAATGCTCCATGCCCTTGTCTTCACAATGTTCCAAGACCCTTGTAATCACAATGCTCCATTTCCCTTTTAATCAGTATGCTCCTTGAGACTTGTCATCACAAGGCTCCATGGTTTTGTCATCACAATGCTCCATGACTCCAGACATCACAATGCTTCATAACATTTGTCATCACAATGGTCCATGCCCGCGTCATCACAAGGCTCTGTGACTTTGTAACCACAATGCTCCATGAACTTTTCATCACAATTCTCTGAGAAACTTGTCATCACAATGCTCCATGTATTTGTCAGAACAATGCTCCATGACCATTGTCATCACAATGTGCCACGCGCATGTCATCACAACGTTCCAAACCTTGGCATTGCAATGCTCCATAAAACTTGTAATCACAATGCTCCATTCACTTCTCATCAAAATGCTCTTTCACCAATGAAATCACAATAATCCATCACTAGTCATCACAATACACCCTCACCCTTGTAATCACAATGTTCCATGACCCTGTCATCACATTGCTACATCCCCTTATCATAACAATGTTCCATGAACCCTGCCATCACAATGTTCCATAAGACTTGTCATCAAAATGCTCCATGACCCTTTCCATCCCAAAGCTCCAAGACCCCTGACATCACAATGTTCTATAACCTCTGCCATCAAAACGTTCCATTACACTTTTTATCAAATTGCTGCATGACCCAGTCATCAAAATGCTCCCTGCCCTTCTCATCAAAATGCTCCATGACTTGTCATCACAAAGCTCCAAGACCCTTGACATCACAATGCTCCATGTCATTGTCATCACAATGCTCCATAAACCCTCTCATCACATTGCTCCATGCCCTTGTCATCACAAAGCTCCATGATACTTGTCATCACAATGCTCGATGCCCTTCTCATCACAATGCTCCATGCCCTTGTCATTACAGTCCTGCATGACCCTTGTATCACAGTGTTCCCTTTCCTTGTCATCACAATGCTCCATGCCCACTCTCATCACAATAATCCATGAAATATTTCAGGCCAAAATTCCATACCCTTCTCATCACAATGCTCAATTACCCCTGTCATAACAATGCACCATGACACCTGCCTTCACAATGTTCCACGGCCTAGTCATCACAAGGTTCCATGATACTTCTCATCACAATGCTCAAGACCTCTGAAATCACAATGCTCCTTGCCCTTGTCATCACAAAGTTCCATGACGCATGTCATCAGAATGTTCCATGTCCTTCTCATCACAATGCTCCATGCCCTTGTCATCACAATGCTCCAAGACCCTTGTAATCACAGTGCTCCATGCCCCATTTCATCTCAATGCTCCATGCCTTTGTCAGCAAAATGCTACATGACCTTGTCATTACAATGCTCTATGCGCTTGTCATCACAATAATCCATTTCCATTGTCATAACAATCCTCCATGAAATTTGGGATCACATTGCTTCATTCCCTTGTCATCACAATGCTCCATGCTCCTTGAAATCAAAATGATCCATGACCTCTGTCATCACAATGCTCCAAACACTTGTGATCACAATGTTCCATAACACTTGTCATCACAATGCTCCATGATGCCTGTCATCACAATACTCCATGCCCTTTTCATCACAATGCTCCATGACTTTTCTCACCACAATTCTCAATACACTTGTCATCACAATGCTCCCTGACACTTGTCCTCAGAATGCTCCTTGAACCCTGTCATGAAAAGGCTCCATGCCTTTTTCATCACAATGCCCCATGCCGTTTTCATCACAATGCTCCATGCCATTGTCATCAAAATACTCCAAAAGCTTGTCATCAGAATGCTCCATGACCCTTGTCATCACAATGCTCCAAGCGATTGTCATCACAATGCTCCATTACCTTTGTCATCAGAATCCTCCCTGACACTTGGCATCACAATACTCCATGTCATCCTAATCACAATGGGCCATTACATATGTGATCACAATGCTCCCTGACACCTGTCTTCACAATACGGCATGACCTGGTCATCACAGTGCTCCATGCCCTTGTCATCACAGTGTGCCATTCCACCTGTCATTGAAATACTGCATGAAACCCATTAGACCAATGTTCCATGGCATTCTCATCACAATGCTCAATGCCTTTGTTATCACAATGCTCCATGACCCCTGTCATCACAATGCTCCGTGACTCCAGTCATCACAGTGCTTCATGACCTTTGTCATTACAATGGTCCATGCCCTCGTCATCAACAGTCTCTGTGACCTTTTCAACCACAATGCTCCATGAACTTTTCATCACAATGCTCTTTGACCCTTGTCATCACAATTTTCTATGTCTTTCTCAGCACAATGCTCCATGACCCTTGTCATCACAGTGCTCCATGCACTTCTCATCAAAATGCTCTCTCACCACTGATATCACAATGCTACATTACTATTTGTCACAATACTCCCTCACCCCTGTCATCATAATGTTCCATGACTCCTGTCATCACAATGCTACATGCACTTATCATCACAATGTTAAATGACCCCTGACACCACAATGTTCCATAACACCTGTCATCAAAATGTTCCATGACACTTTTCATCAAATTTCTCCATGACCCAGTCATCAGAATGCTCCCTGCCCTACACATCACAAAGCACAACGCCCTTGCCATCAAAATGCTCATTGACCTTTGTCATCACAAAGATCCATGACCCTTGGCATCACAATGCTCCATGTCATTGTCATCACAATGCTCCATGTACGCTCTCATCACATTGATCCATGCCCTTGTCTTCACAAAGCTCCATGACACATGTCATCAGAATGCTCCATGGCCTTCTCATCACAATGCTCCCTGCCCTTGCCATCACAATGCTGAATTACCCCAGTCATAACAATGCTCCATGACCCCTGCTATCACGATATTCCATGGCCTTGTCATCACAAAGCTCCATGACCCTTCTCATCACAATGCTCCAAGAACCCTGAAATCACAATGCTCTATGCCTCCTTTCATCTCAATGATACATGAACCCTGTCATCACAATGCACCATGCCCATCATCATAATGCTTCATGCTATTGTCATCACAATGAAATCAAAATGCTCCATGACCTCTGTCATAACAATGCTCCACACCCTTGTGATCACAATATTCCATAACACGTGTCATCACATTGCTCCATGAAGCTCGTCATCACAATTATCCATGGTCTTCTCATCACAATGCTCCATGAACTTTGTCATCACAATGCTCAATACAATTGTCATCAAAATGCTCCCTGACACTTTTTGTCTGTATGCTCCTTGAACCCTGTCATGACAAGGCTCCATGCCTTTTTCATCACAATGATCCATGACCTTTTCATCACAATGCTCCAAGACCCATGTAATCACAATGCTCCATGCACTTGTCATCACAAAGCTCAATGACGCATGTCATCAGAATGATCCTTGGTCTTCTCTTCACAATGCTCCATGCCCTTGTCATCACAATGTTCCAAGACACCTGTAATCACAATGCTCCATGCCCCTTTTCATCAGTATGCTCCATGAGACTTGTCATCACAAGGCTCCATGGTTTTGTCATCACAATGCTCCAGGACCTTGTCATCACAATGTTTCTCGACCTTGTCATGAAAATTTTCAATGGCCCTTGTCATCATAATGCTCGAAGCCCTAATCATCACAATGCTCCATTATATTTGTCATCACAATTCTCCATTACATTTGGCATCACAATGCTCCATGCCATTGTCATTGCAATCGAACATGACATATGTCATCACAATGCTTTTTGACATCTGTCTTCACAATACTCAATGAGCTTCTCATCACAGTGCTCCATGCCTTTGTCATCACAATGCACCATGCCCACTGTCATCACAATAATCTATGAAACTTGTCAGACCAATGCTCCATGGCCTTCTCATCACAAAGTTCTATACCCTAGTCATCACAATGCTTCAATACCCCTGTAATCAGAATGCTCCATGCCCCTTTTCATCAGAATGCTACATGAGACTTGCCATCACAAGTCTCCATGTTCTTCTCATCACAATGCTCCAGGACCTTGACATCACCATGCTCCATTCCCTTGTCATCACAATGCTCCATGACCCCTGTTATCACAACACTCCATGAATATTTTCAGGCCAGTGCTCCATGACCCTTGTCATCCCAATGCTCCATGACCCCTGTATTCACAATGCTCCTTGACGCTTGTCATCACATTGCTCCATGACACATTTCATCACAATGCTCCATGCCTTTGTCAGCAAAATGCTACATGACATTGTCATTACAATGCTCTATGGGCTTGTCATCACAATACTCCATTTCCATTGTCATCACAATCTTCCATGAATCTTGGGATCACATTGCTTCATGCCCTTGTCATCACAATGCTCCATGCTCCTTGAAATCAAAATGATCCATGACCTCTGTCATCACAATGCTCCAAACCCTTGTGATCAAAATGTTCAATAACACCTGTCCTCACAACGCTCCATGATGCCTGTCATCACAATACTCCATGCCCTTTTCATCACAATGCTCCATGAGCTTTGTCACCGCAATTCTCAATACACTTGTCATCACAATTCTCCCTGACTCTTGTCATCAGAATGCTCCTTGAAACCTGTCACGAAAAGGCTCCATGCCTTTTGCATCACAGAGCCCCATTCCGTTTTCATCACAATGCTCCATGCCATTGTCATCAAAGTACTCCTCAAGCTTGTCATCAGAATGCTCCATGACCCTTGTCATCACAATTCACCATGCACTTGTCAGCACAATGCTCCCTGACCCTTGTCATCACAATGCTCCAAGCCATTGTCATCACAATGCTCCATTACCTTTGTCATCAGAATCCTCCATGACACTTGGCATCACAATGCTCCATGACATCCTCATCACAACGGGCCATTACACATGTGATCACAATGCTCCCTGACACCTGTCTTCACAATACTGCATGACCTGGTCATCACAATGCTCCATGCCCTTGTCATCACATTGCGCCATTCCAACTGTCATCGGAACCATCCATGATACTTATTAGACCAATGTTCCATGCCCTTTTTATCACCATGCTCCATACCCTCGTTATCACAATGCTCCATGACCCCTGTCATCACAATGCTCCATGACTCCAGTCATCACAATGCTTCATGACCTTTGTCATCACAGTGGTCCATGCCCTCATCATCAACAGTCTCTGTGACCGTTTTAACCACAATGATCCATGAACTTTTCATCACAATGCTCTTTGACCCCTGTCATCACAATGCTCTCTGCATTTTTCAGCACATTGCTCCATGACACTTGTCATCACAATGCTCCATGCGCTTGTCAGCACAATGCTCCATGACACATGTCATCACAATGCACCATGCACTTGTCATCACAGTGCTTCACAACCTTGTCATCACAATGCTCCATAAAATTTGTCATCACAGTGCTCCATGCACTTCTCATCAAAATGCTCTCTCACCACTGATATCACAATGCTACATTACTATTTGTCACAATACTCCCTCACCCCTGTCATCAAAATTTTCCATGACTCCTGTCATCACAATGCTACATGCACTTATCATCACAATGTTCGCTGACCCCTGACATCACAATGTTCCATAACAACTGTCATCAAAATGTTCCATGACACTTTTCATCAAATTGCTCCATGACCCTGTCATCAGAATTGACCCTGCCCTACTCATCACAATGCACAACGCCCTTGCCATCAAAATGCTCAATGACCTTTGTCATCACAAAGATCCATGACCCTTGGCATCACAATGCTCCATGTCATTGTGATCACAATGTTCCATGAACGCTCTCATCACATTGCTCCATGCCCTTGTCTTCACATAGCACCATGACACGTCATCAGAATGCTCCATGGCCTTCTCATCACAATGCTCCATGCCCTTGCCATCACAGTGCTCCATTACTCCTGTCATAACAATGCTCCATGACCCCTGCCATCACGAAGTTCCATGGCCTTGTCATCAAAGGCTCCATGACCCTTCTCATCACAATGCTCCAAGAACACGGTAATCACAATGCCATATGCCCCTTTTCATCTCAATGATCCATGAACCCTGTCATCACAATGCACCATGCCCATCATCATAATGCTTCATGCTATTGTCATCACAATGAAATCAAAATGCTCCATGACCTCTGTCATAACAATGCTCCAAACACTTGTGATCACAATATTCCATAACACTTGTCATCACAATGCCCCATGACGCTCGTCATCACAATTATCCATGGTCTTCTCATCACAATGCTCCATGACCTTTGTCATCACAATGCTCAATACACTTGTCATCAACATGCTCCCTGACACTTGTTGTCTGTATGCTCCTTGAAACCTGTCATGACAAGGCTCCATGCCTTTTTCATCACAATGATCCATGCAATTTGCATCACAATGCTCCAAGTCCCATGTAATCACAATGGTCCATGCCATTGTCATCACAAAGCTCAATGACGCATGCCATCAGAATGCTCCTTTGTCTTCTCCTCACAATTCTCCATGCCCTTATCATCACAATGTTCCAAGAACCCTGTAATCACAATGCTCCATGCCCCATTTCATCAGTATGCTCCATGAGACTTGTCATCACAAGCCTCCATAGTTTTGTCATCACAATGCTCCAGGACCTTGTCATCACAATGCTTCACGACCTTGTCCTGAAAATTTTCAATGGCCCTTGTCATCATAATGCTCCAAGCCCTAATCATCACAAAGCTCCATTATATTTGTCATCACAATCCTCCATTACATTTGGTTATCACAATGATCCATGCCACTGTCATCGCAATGGACCATGACATATGTCATCACAATGCTTCCTGACATCTTTCTTCACAATATTCCATGACCTTATCATCACAATGCTCCATGCCCTTGTCATTACAATGCACAATGCTCACTCTCATCACCATAATCTATGAAACTTGTCAGACAAATGCTCCATGCCACTGTCATCACAATGCTCCATGCCCTTATCATCACAAGGCTCCATGACCCCTGTCATCACAATGCTCCATGACTACAGTCATCACAATGCTTCATAACGTTTGTCATCACAATGGTCCATGCCCCCGTCATCACAAGGCTCTGTGAAATTTGTAACCACAATTCTTCATGAACATTTCATAACAATTCTCTGTGAAACTTGTCATCACAATGCTCCATTTCTTTGTCAGAACGATTCTCCATGACCATTGTCATCAGAATGTGCCACGCGCAGTTCATCACAACGGTCCACAACCTTGTCATTGCAATGCTCCATAAAACTTGTAATCACAATGGTCAATGTAATTCTCATCAAAATGCTCTCTCACCAGACATGTCACAATGTTACATCAGTAGTCATCAAAATACTCCCTCACCCTTGTAATCACAATGTTTCATGACACTGTCATCACAATGCTACATTCCCTTATCATAACAATGTTCCATGACCCCTGCCATCACAATGTTCATAAGCCCTGTCATCAAAATGCTCAATGACCCTTTCCATCCCAACCTCCAAGACCCCTGACATCACAATGTTCTATAACCCCTGCCATCAAAATGCTCCATTACACTTTTTATCAAATTGCAGCATGACACGGTCATCAAAATGCTCCCTCCCTTCTCATCAAAATGCTCCATGACTTGTCATCACAAAGCTCCAAGACCCTTGTCATCACAATGCTCCATGTCATTGTCATCACAATGCTCCATGAACCCTCTCATCACATTGCTCCATGCCCTTGTCATCACAAAGCTCCATGACACTTGTCATCACAATGCTCGATGTCCTTCTCATCACAATGCTCCATGCCCTTGTCATTACAGTGCTGCGTGACCCATGTATCACATTGTTCCGTGCCCTTGTCATCACAATGCTCCATGCCCACTCTCATCACAATAATCCATGAAACATTTCAGACCAAAGATCCATACACTTCTCATCACAATGCTCCATTACCCCTGTCATAACCATGCACCATGACCCCTGCCATCACAATGTTCCACGGCCTAGTCATCACAAGACTCCATGATACTACTCATCACAATGCTCAAGACCCCTGATATCACAATGCTCCATGCCCTTGTCATCCCAAAGCTCCATGACGCATGTCATCAGAATGTTCCTTGGCCTTCTCATCACAATGCTCCATGCTCTTGTCATCACAATTCTCCAAGACCCTTGTAATCACAATGTTCCATGCCCCTTTTCATCTCAATGCCCCATGAAATCTGTCATCACAATGCTCCAAGACCCTTGTAATCACAATGCTCCATGCCCCTTTTCATCTAAATGCTCCATGAACCCTGTCATCACAATGCACCATTCCCATCATCATAATGCTTCAGGCTATTGTCATCACAATGAAATCAATATTTTCCATGACCTCTGTCATCATAATGCTCCAAACCCTTGTAATCACAATGTTGCATAACACGTATCATCACAACACCCCATGACGCTCATCATCACAATTATCAATGGTCTTCTCATCAAAATGCTCCATGATCTTTGTCATCACAATGCTCAATACACTTGTCATCACAATGCTTCCTGACCCTTGTCGTCAGTATGCTACTTGAACCCTGTCATGACAAGTTTCCATGCATTTTTCATCACAATGATCCATGACCATTTCATCACAATGCTCCAAGGTCGCTGTAATCACAATGCTCCATTCCCTTATCATCACAAAACTCCATGACGCATGTCATCAGAATCCTCCATGGACTTCTCATCACAGTGCTCCATGCCTTTGTCATCACAATGCACCATGCCCACTGTCATCACAATAATCTATGAAACTTGTCAGACCAATGCTCCATGGCCTTCTCATCACAATGCTCTATGCCCTAGTCATAAATATGCTCCAAGACCCCTGTAATCACAATGCTCCATGCCCCTTTTCATCAAAATGCTCCATGAGACTTGCCATTACAAGTCTCCATGGTTTTCTCATCACAATGTTCCAGGACTTTGTCATCACCATGATCCATTCCCTTGTCATCACAATGCTCCATGATCCCTGTCATCACAATAATCCATGAACATTTTCAGCCCAATGCTCCACGACCTTCTCAACACAATGCTCCGTTGCCAATATCATCACAATGCTCCATGACCTCTGTCATCACAACACTCCATGACACCTGACAACACAATGATCCTGGACTCTTGTCATCGCAATGCTCCATTCCCTAGTCATCACAATGCTCCATGACACCTGTCATCACAACTCTCCATGAACATTTTCAGCCCAGTGCTCCATGTCCCTTGTTATCACAATGATCCATGCCCTTGTCATCCCAATGATCCATGACCACTGTATTCACAATGCTCCTTGACGCTTCTCATCACAGTGCTCCATGACACATGTCATCACAATGCTCCATGACTTTGTCAGCAAAATGCTACATGACATTGTCATTATAAACCTCTATGCGCTTGTCATCACAATACTCGACTTGCATTGTCATCACAATCCTCCATGAATTGGGGGATCACATTGCTTCATGCCCTTGTCATCACAATGCTCCATGCTCCTTGAAATCAAAATGATCCATGACCTCTGTCATCACAATGCTCCAAACCCTTGTGATCACAATGTTCAATAACACTTGTCCTCACAACGCTCCATGATGCCTGTCATCAAAATACTCCATGCCCTTTTCATCACAATGCTCCATGACCATTGTCACCACAATTCTCTATACACTTGTCATCACAATGCTCCCTGACACTTGTCATCAGAATGCTCCTTGAACCCTGTCACGAAAAGGCTCCATGCCTTTTTCATCACAATGCCCCATGCCGTTTTCCTCACAATGCTCCATGACATTGTCATCAAAATACTCCACAAGCTTGTCATCAGAATGCTCCATGACACTTGCCATCACAGTTCTCCATGCACTTGTCAGCACAATTCTCCCTGACCCTTGTCATCACAATGCTCCAAGCAATTGTCATCAGAATGCTCCATTACCTTTTTCATCAGAATCCTCCCTGACACTTGGCAGCCCAATGCTCCATGCCATCCTCATCACAATGGGCCATTACATATGTGATCACAGTGCTCCCTGACACCTGTCTTCACCATACGCATGACCTGGTCATCACAATGCTCCATGTCCTACTCATCACAGTGTGCCATTCCAACTGTCATCGCAATACTCCATGAAGCTTATTAGACCAATGTTCCATGTACTTGTCATCACAATGCTCCATGCCCTTGTTATCACAATGCTCCATGACCCCTGTCATCACAATGCTCCGTGACTCCAGTCATCACAATGCTTCATGACCTTTGTCAACACAATGGTCCATGCCCTCGTCATCAACAGTCTCTGTGACCTTTTTAACCACAATTCTCCATGAACTTTTCATCACAATGCTCTTTGACCCTTGTCATCACAATGCTCTATGACTTGTTCAGCACA
The DNA here is from genome assembly GCF_025265405.1 of Mesoplodon densirostris. Taxonomy (NCBI): domain Eukaryota; kingdom Metazoa; phylum Chordata; class Mammalia; order Artiodactyla; family Ziphiidae; genus Mesoplodon; species Mesoplodon densirostris. The sequence continues at coordinate 4,015,770 of NW_026778195.1, read as the reverse complement.
ATGCTCCATGACCCTTGTCATCACAATGCTCCATTCGCTTGTCAGCACAATGCTCCATGACACATGTCATTACAATACACCATGCACTTGTCATCACAGTGATCCACAACATTGTCATCACAATGCTCCATAAAATTTGTCATCACAATGCTCCATGCACTTCTCATCAAAATGCTCTCTCACCACTGATATCACAATGCTACATCACTATTTGTCACAATACTCCCTCACCCCTGTCATCACAATGTTCCATGACTCCTGACATCACAATGCTACATGCACTTATCATCATAATGTTCGATGACCTCTGAAATCACAATGTTCCATAACACCTATCATCAAAATGTTCCATGCCACTTTTCATCAAATTGCTCTATGACCCTGTCATCACAATGCTCCCAGACCTTCTCATCACAATGCACAAAGCCCTTGCCATCAAAATGCTCCATGACATTTGTCATCACAATGATCCATGACACTTGGCATCACAATGCTCCATGTCATTGTCATCACAAGGCTCCATGAACGCTCTCATCACATTGCTCCATGCCCTTGTCTTCACATAGATCCATGACACATGTCATCAGAATGCTCCATGGCCTTCTCATCACAATGCTCCATGCCATTGCCATCACAGTGCTCCATTACACCTGTCATAACAATGCTCCATGACCCCTGCCATCACGATGTTCCATGGCCTTGTCTTCACAAGGCTCCATGACCCTTCTCATCACAATGCTCCAAGAACACTGTAATCCCAATGCTCTATGCCCCTTTTCATCTCAATGATCCATGAACCCTGTCATCACAATGCACCATGCCCATCATCATAATGCTTCATGCTATTTTCATAACAATGAAATCAAAATGTTCCATGACCTCTGTCATAACAATGCTCCAAACCCTTGTGATTAAAATATTCCATAACACGTGTCATCACAATGCCCCATGAAGCTCGTCATCACAATTATCCATGGTCTTCTCATCACAATGCTCCATGACCTTCGTCATCACAATGCTCAATACAATTGTCATCAAAATGCTCCCTGACACTTTTTGTCTGTATGCTCCTTGAACCCTGTCATGACAAGGCTCCATGCCTTTTTCATCACAATGATCCATGAGTTTTTCATCACAATGCTCCAAGACCCATGTAATCACAATGCTCCATGCACTTGTCATCACAAAGCTCAATGATGCATGCCATCAGAATGCTCCTTGGTCTTCTCCTCACAATGATCCATGCCCTTGTCATCACAATGTTCCAAGACACCTGTAATCACATTGCTCCATACCCCTTTTCATCAGTATGCTCCATGAGACTCGTCATCACAAGGCTCCATGGTTTTGTCATCACAATGCTCCAGGACCTTGTCATCACAATGCTTCTCGACCTTGTCATGAAAATTTTCAATGGCCCTTGTCATCATAATGCTCGAAGCCCTAATCAACACAATGCTCCATTATATTTGTCATCACCATTCTCCATTACATTTGGCATCACAATGCTCCATGCCATTGTCATCGCAATCGACCAAGACATATGTCATCACAATGCTCTTTGACATCTGTCTTCACAATACTCCATGAGCTTCTCATCACAGTCCTCCATGCCTTTGTCATCACAATGCACCATGCCCACTGTCATCACAATAATCTATGAAACTTGTCAGACCAATGCTCCATGGCCTTCTCATCACAATGCTCTATACCCTAGTCATCACAATGCTTCAAGACCCCTGTAATCACAATGCTCCATGCCCCTTTTCATCAGAATGCTCCATGAGACTTGCCATCACAAGTCTCCATGGTCTCCTCATCACAATGCTCCAGGACCTTGACATCACCATGCTCCATTCCCTTGTCATCACAATGCTTCATGAGCACTGTCATCACAATAATCCATGAACATTTTCAGCCCAATGATCCACGACCTTCTCATCACAATGCTCCATGTCCAATATCATCACAATGCTCCATGTCCACAGTCATCACAACACTCCATGACACCTGACAACACAATGATTAGGGACTCTTGTCATCACAATGCTCCATTCACTAGTCATCACAATGCTCCATGACCCCTGTTATCACAACACTCCATGAATATTTTCAGGCCAGTGCTCCATGACCCTTGTCATCCCAATGCTCCATGATCCCTGTATTCACAATGCTCCTTGACGCTTCTCATCACACTGCTCCATGACACATGTCATCACAATGCTCCATGCCTTTGTCAGCAAAATGCTACATGACATTGTCATTACAATGCTCTATGCGCTTGTCATCACAATACTCCATTTCCATTGTCATCACTATCCTCCATGAATCTTGGGATCACATTGCTTCATGCCCTTGTCATCACAATGCTCCATGCTCCTTGAAATCAAAATGATCCATGACCTCTGTCATCATAATGCTCCAAAAGCTTGTGATCACAATGTTCCATAACACTTGTCCTCACAACGCTCCATGATGCCTGTCATCACAATACTCCATGCACTTTTCATCACAATGCTCCATGAGCTTTGTCACCACAATTCTCAATACACTTGTCATCACAATGCTCCCTGACTCTTGTCATCAGAATGCTCCTTGAACCCTGTCACGAAAAGGCTCCATGCCTTTTTCATCACAAAGCCCCATTCCGTTTTCATCACAATGCTCCATGCCATTGTCATCAATGTACTCCACAAGCTTGTCATCAGAATGCTCCATGACCCTTGTCATCACAATTCACCATGCACTTGTCCGCACAATGCTCGCTGACCCTTGTCATCACAATGCTCCAAGCCATTGTCATCACAATGCTCCATTTCCTTTGTCATCAGAATCCTCCATGACACCTGGCTTCACAATGCTCCATGCCATCCTCATCACAACGGTCCATTACACATGTGACCACAATGCTCCCTGACACCTGTCTTCACAATACTGCATGACCTTGTCATCACAATGCTCCATGCCCTTGTCATCACAATGCGCCATTCCAACTGTCATCGCAACCATCCATGATACTTATTAGACCAATGTTCCATGCCCTTGTTATCACCATGCTCCATACCCTCGTTATCTCAATGCTCCATGACCCCTGTCATCACAATGCTCCATGACTCCAGTCATCACAATGCTTCATGACCTTTGTCATCACAGTGGTCCATGCCCTCATCTTCAACAGTCTCTGTGACCGTTTTAACCACAATGATCCATGAACTTTTCATCACAATGCTCTTTGACCCCTGTCATCACAATGCTCTCTGCCTTTTTCAGCAAATTGCTCCATGACACTTGTCATCACAATGCTCCATGCGCTTGTCAGCACAATGCTCCATGACACATGTCATCACAATGCACCATGCGCTTGTCATCACAGTGCTCCACAACCTTGTCATCACAATGCTCCATAAAATTTGTCATCACAGTGCTCCATGCACTTCTCATCAAAATGCTCTCTCACCACTGATATCACAATGCTACATCACTATTTGTCACAATACTCCCTCACCCCTGTCATCATAATGTTCCATGACTCCTGTTATCACAATTCTACATGCACTTATGATCACAATGTTCGATGACCCCTGACATCACAATGTTCCATAACACCTGTCATCAAAATGTTCCATGACACATTTCATCAAATTGCTCCATGACCCAGTCATCAGAATGCTCCCTGCCCTACTCATCACAATGCACAACGCCCTTGCCATCAAAATGCTCAATGACCTTTGTCATCACAAAGATCCATGACCCTTGGCATCACAATGCTCCATGTCATTGTCATCACAATGCTCCATGAACGCTCTCATCACATTGCTCCATGCCCTTGTCTTCACATAGCACCATGACACGTCATCAGAATGCTCCATGGCCTTCTCATCACAATGCTCCATGCCCTTGCCCTCACAATGCTCCATTACCACTGTCATAACAATGCTCCATGACCCCTGCCATAACGAAGTTCCATGGCCTTGTCATCAAAGGCTCCATGACCCTTCTCATCACAATGCTTCAAGAACACTGTAATCACAATGCCATATGCCCCTTTTCATCTCAATGGTCCATGAACCCTGTCATCACAATGCACCATGCCCATCATCATAATGCTTCATGCTATTGTCATAACAATGAAATCAAAATGCTCCATGACCTCTGTCATAACAATGCTCCAAACACTTGTGATCACAATATTCCATAACACTTGTCATCACAATGCCCCATGACGCTCGTCATCACAATTATCCATGGTCTTCTCATCACAATGCTCCATGACCTTCGTCATCACAATGCTCAATACACTTGTCATCAACATGCTCCCTGACACTTGTTGTCTGTATGCTCCTTGAACCCTGTCATGACAAGGCTCCATGACTTTTTCATCACAATGATCCATGCCCTTCTCATCACAATGCTCCATGCCCTTGTCATTACAGTCCTGCATGACCCATGTATCACAGTGTTCCGTGCCCTTGTCATCACAATGCTCCGTGCCCACTCTCATCACAATAATCCATGAAACATTTCAGACCACAGTTCCATACCCTTCTCATCACATTGCTTAATTACCCCTGTCATAAGAATGCACCATGGCACCTGCCATCACAATGTTCCACGCCCTAGTCATCACAAGGTTCCATGATATTTTTCATTACAATGCTCACGACCCCTGAAATCACAATACTCCATGCCCTTGTCATCACAAAGCCCCATGACGCATGTCATCAGAATGTTCCATGGCCTTCTCATCACAATGCTCCATGCACTTCTCATCACAAAGGTCCAAGACCATTGTAGTCACACTGCTCCATGCCACTTTTCATCTCAATGCTCCATGAAATCTGTCATCACAATGCTCCAAGACCCTTGTAATCACAATGCTCCATGCCCCTTTTCATCTCAGTGCTCCATGAAACCTGTCATCACAATGCACCATGCCCATCATCATAATGCTTCAGGCTATTGTCATCACAATGAAATCAATATTCTGCATGACCTCTGTCATCATAATACTCCAAACCCTAGTGATCACAATGTTGCATAACACGTATCATCACAACACCCCATGACGCTCATCATCACAATGATCCATGGTCTTCTCATCACAATGCTCCATGATCTTTCTCATCACAATGCTCAATACACTTGTCATCACAATGATCCCTGACACTTGTCGTCAGTATGCTCCTTGAACCCTGTCATGACAAGGTTCCATGCATTTTTCATCACAATGATCCATGATCATTTCATCACAGTCCTCCAAGGTCCCTGTAATCACAATGCTCCATGCCCTTGTCATCACAAAACGCCATGACGCATGTCATCAGAATGCTCCATAGCCTTCTCATCACAATGCTCCATGCGCTTGTCAGCACAATGCTCCATGACACATGTCATCACAATGCTCCATGACTTTGTCAGCAAAATGCTACATGACCTTGTCATTACAATCCTCTATGCGCTTGTCATTACAATACTCGACTTGCATTGTCATCACAATCCTCCATGAATTGGGGGATCAAATTGCTTCATGCCCTTGTCATCACAATGCTCCATGCTCCTTGAAATCAAAATGATCCAGGACCTCTGTCATCACAATGCTCCAAACCCTTGTGATCACAATGTTCCATAACACTTGTCCTCACAACGCTCCATGATGCCTGTCATCAAAATACTCCATGCCCTTTTCATCACAATGCTCCATGACCTTTGTCACCACAATTCTCAATACACTTGTCATCACAATGCTCCCTGACACTTGTCATCAGAATGCTCCTTGCACCCTTTCACGAAAAGGCTACATGCCTTTTTCATCACAATGCCCCATGCCGTTTTCCTCACAATGCTCCATGCCATTGTCATCAAAATACTCCACAAGCTTGTCATCAGAATGCTCCATGACACTTGTCATCACAATTCTCCATGCACTTGTCAGCACAATTCTCCCTGACCCTTGTCATCACAATGTTCCAAGCAATTGTCATCACAATGCTCCATTACCTTTTTCATCAGAATCCTCCCTGACACTTGGCAGCACAATGCTCCATGCCATCCTCATCGAAATGGGCCATTACATATGTGATCACAGTGCTCCCTGACACCTGTCTTCACCATACGCATGACCTGGTCATCACAATGCTCCATGTCCTTCTCATCACAGTGTGCCATTCCAACTGTCATCACAATACTCCATGAAGCTTATTAGACCAATGTTGCATGTACTTGTCATCACAATGCTCCATGCCCTTGTTATCACAATGCTCCATGACCCCTGTCATCACAATGCTCCGTGACTCCAGTCATCACAATGCTTCATGACCTTTGTCAACACAATGGTCCATGCCCTCGTCATCAACAGTCTCTGTGACATTTTTAACCACAATGCTCCATGAACTTTTCATCACAATGCTCTTTGACCCTTGTCATCACAATGCTCTATGACTTGCTCAGCAAAATGCTCCATGACCCTTGTCATCACAATGCTCCATTCGCTTGTCAGCACAATGCTCCATGACACATGTCATTACAATGCACCATGCACTTGTCATCACAGTGATCCACAACATTGTCTTCACAATGCTCCATAAAATTTGTCATCACAATGCTCCATGCACTTCTCATCAAAATGCTCTCTCACCACTGATATCACAATGCTACATCACTATTTGTCACAATACTCCCTCACCCCTGTCATCATAATGTTCCATGACTCCTGTTATCACAATTCTACATGCATTTATCATCACAATGTTCGATGACCCCTGACATCACAATGTTCCATAACATCTGTCATCAAAATGTTCCATGACACTTTTCATCAAATTGCTCCATGACCCAGTCATCAGAATGCTCCCTGCCCTACTCATCACAATGCACAACGCCCTTGCCATCAAAATGCTCAATGACCTTTGTCATCACAAAGATCCATGACCCTTGGCATCACAATGCTCCATGTCATTGTCATCACAATGCTCCATGAACGCTCTCATCACATTGCTCCATGCCCTTGTCTTCACATAGCTCCATGACACGTCATCAGAATGCTCCATGGCCTTCTCATCACAATGCTCCATGCCCTTGCCATCACAATGCTCCATTACCACTATCATAATAATGCTCCATGACCCCTGCCACCACGAAGTTCCATGGCCTTGTCATCAAAGGCTCCATGACCCTTCTCATCACAATGCTTCAAGAACACTGTAATCACAATGCTATATGCCCCTTTTCATCTCAATGGTCCATGAACCCTGTCATCACAATGCACCATGCCCATCATCATAATGCTTCATGCTATTGTCATAACAATGAAATCAAAATGCTCCATGACCTCTGTCATAACAATGCTCCAAACACTTGTGATCACAATATTCCATAACACTTGTCATCACAATGCCCCATTACGCACGTCATCACAATTATCCATGGTCTTCTCATCACAATGCTCCATGACCTTCGTCATCACAATGCTCAATACACTTGTCATCAACATGCTCCCTGACACTTGTTGTCTGTATGCTCCTTGAACCCTGTCATGACAAGGCTCCATGCCTTTTTCATCACAATGATCCATGCCCTTGTCATCACAATGCTCCAAGTCCCATGTAATCACAATGCTCCGTGCCCACTCTCATCACAATAATCCATGAAACATTTCAGACCAATGTTCCATACCCTTCTCATCACAATGCTTAATTACCCCTGTCATAAGAATGCACCATGACACCTGCCATCACAATGTTCCACGGCCTAGTCATCACAAGGTTCCATGATATTTTTCATTACAATGCTCAAGACCCCTGAAATCACAATGATCCATGCCCTTGTCATCACAAAGCCCCATGACGCATGTCATCAGAATGTTCCATGGCCTTCTCATCACAATGCTCCATGCACTTGTCATCACAATGCTCCAAGACCATTGTAATCACACTGCTCCATGCCACTTTTCATCTCAATGCTCCATGAAATCTGTCATCACAATGCTCCAAGACCCTTGTAATCACAATGCTCCATGCCCCTTTTCATCTCAGTTCTCCTTGAACACTGTCATCACAATGCACCATGCCCATCATCATAATGCTTCAGGCTATTGTCATCACAATGAAATCAATATTCTGCATGACCTCTGTCATCATAATGCTCCAAACCCTAGTGATCACAATGTTGCATAACACGTATCATCACAACACCCCATGACGCTCATCATCACAATGATCCATGGTCTTCTCATCACAATGCTCCATGATCTTTGTCATCACTATGCTCAATACACTTGTCATCACAATGATCCCTGACACTTGTCGTCAGTATGCTCCTTGAACCCTGTCATGACAAGTTTCCATGCATTTTTCATCACAATGATCCATGATCATTTCATCACAGTCCTCCAAGGTCCCTGTAATCACAATGCTCCATGCCCTTGTCATCACAAAACGCCATGACGCATGTCATCAGAATGCTCCATGGCTTTCTCATCACAATGCTCCATGCGCTTGTCAGCACAATGCTCCATGACACATGTCATCACAATGCTCCATGACTTTGTCAGCAAAATGCTACATGACCTTGTCATTACAATCCTCTATGCGCTTGTCATTACAATACTCGACTTGCATTGTCATCACAATCCTCCATGAATTGGGGGATCACATTGCTTCATGCCCTTGTCATCACAGTGCTCCATGCTCCTTGAAATCAAAATGATCCAGGACCTCTGTCATCACAATGCTCCAAACCCTTGTGATCACAATGTTCCATAACACTTGTCCTCACAACGCTCCATGATGCCTGTCATCAAATTACTCCATGCCCTTTTCATCACAATGCTCCATGACCTTTGTCACCACAATTCTCAATACACTTGTCATCACAATGCTCCCTGACACGTGTCATCAGAATGCTCCTTGAACCCTGTCACGAAAAGGCTCCATGCCTTTTTCATCACAATGCCCAATGCCGTTGTCCTCACAATGCTCCATGCCATTGTCATCAAAATACTCCACAAGCTTGTCATCAGAATGCTCCATGACACTTGTCATCACAATTCTCCATGCACTTGTCAGCACAACTCTCCCTGACCCTTGTCATCACAATGCTCCAAGCAATTGTCATCACAATGCTCCATTACCTTTTTCATCAGAATCCTCCCTGACACTTGGCAGCACAATGCTCCATGCCATCCTCATCACAATGGGCCATTACATATGTGATCACAGTGCTCCCTGACACCTGTCTTCACCATACGCATGACCTGGTCATCACAATGCTCCATGTCCTTGTCATCACAGTGTGCCATTCCAACTGTCATCGCAATACTCCATGAAGCTTATTAGACCAATGTTCCATGTACTTGTCATCACAATGCTCCATGCCCTTGTTATCACAATGCTCCATGACCCCTGTCATCACAATGCTCCGTGACTCCAGTCATCACAATGCTTCATGACCTTTGTCAACACAATGGTCCATGCCCTCGTCATCAACAGTCTCTGTGACCTTTTTAACCACAATTCTCCATGAACTTTTCATCACAATGCTCTTTGACCCTTGTCATCACAATGCTCTATGACTTGCTCAGCAAAATGCTCCATGACCCTTGTCCTCACAATGCTCCATTCGCTTGTCAGCACAATGCTCCATGACACATGTCATTACAATGCACCATGCACTTGTCATCACGGTGATCCAGAACATTGTCTTCACAATGCTCCATAAAATTTGTCATCACAATGCTCCATGCACTTCTCTTCAAAATGCTCTCTCACCAGTGATATCACAATGCTACATCTCTATTTGTCACAATACTCCCTCACCCCTGTCATCACAATGTTCCATGACTCCTGTCATCACAATGCTACATGCACTTATCATCATAATGTTCGATGACCTCTGAAATCACAATGTTCCATAACACCTATCATCAAAATGTTCCATGCCACTTTTCATCAAATTGCTCTATGAACCTGTCATCACAATGCTCCCAGACCTTCTCATCACAATGCACAAAGCCCTTGCCATCAAAATGCTCCATGACATTTGTCATCACAATGATCCATGACACTTGGCATCACAATGCTCCATGTCATTGTCATCACAATGCTCCATGAACGCTCTCATCACATTGCTCCATGCCCTTGTCTTCACATAGATCCATGACACATGTCATCAGAATGCTCCATGGCCTTCTCATCACAATGCTCCATGCCCTTGCCATCACAATGCTCCATTACACCTGTCATAACAATGCTCCATGACCCCTGCCATCACGATGTTCCATGGCCTTGTCTTCACAAGGCTCCATGACCCTTCTCATCACAATGCTCCAAGAACACTGTAATCCCAATGCTCCAAGAACACTGTAATCCCAATGCTCTATGCCCCTTTTCATCTCAATGATCCATGAACCCTGTCATCACAATGCACCATGCCCATCATCATAATGCTTCATGCTATTTTCATAACAATGAAATCAAAATGTTCCATGACCTCTGTCATAACAATGCTCCAAACCCTTGTGATCAAAATATTCCATAACACGTGTCATCACAATGCCCCATGAAGCTCGTCATCACAATTATCCATGGTCTTCTCATCACAATGCTCCATGACCTTCGTCATCACAATGCTCAATACAATTGTCATCAAAATGCTCCCTGACACTTTTTGTCTGTATGCTCCTTGAACCCTGTCATGACAAGGCTCCATGCCTTTTTCATCACAATGATCCATGACTTTTTCATCACAATGCTCCAAGACCCATGTAATCACAATGCTCCATGCACTTGTCATCACAAAGCTCAATGATGCATGCCATCAGAATGCTCCTTGGTCTTCTCCTCACAATGATCCATGCCCTTGTCATCACAATGTTCCAAGACACCTGTAATCACATTGCTCCATACCCCTTTTCATCAGTATGCTCCATGAGACTCGTCATCACAAGGCTCCATGGTTTTGTCATCACAATGCTCCAGGACCTTGTCATCACAATGCTTCTCGACCTTGTCATGAAAATTTTCAATGGCCCTTGTCATCATAATGCTCGAAGCCCTAATCAACACAATGCTCCATTATATTTGTCATCACCATTCTCCATTACATTTGGCATCACAATGCTCCATGCCATTGTCATCGCAATCGACCAAGACATATGTCATCACAATGCTCTTTGACATCTGTCTTCACAATACTCCATGAGCTTCTCATCACAGTCCTCCATGCCTTTGTCATCACAATGCACCATGCCCACTGTCATCACAATAATCTATGAAACTTGTCAGACCAATGCTCCATGGCCTTCTCATCACAATGCTCTATACCCTAGTCATCACAATGCTTCAAGACCCCTGTAATCACAATGCTCCATGCCCCTTTTCATCAGAATGCTCCATGAGACTTGCCATCACAAGTCTCCATGGTCTCCTCATCACAATGCTCCAGGACCTTGACATCACCATGCTCCATTCCCTTGTCATCACAATGCTCCATGACCCCTGTCATCACAATAATCCATGAACATTTTCAGCCCAATGATCCACGACCTTCTCATCACAATGCTCCATGTCCAATATCATCACAATGCTCCATGTCCACAGTCATCACAACACTCCATGACACCTGACAACACAATGATTAGGGACTCTTGTCATCACAATGCTCCATTCACTAGTCATCACAATGCTCCATGACCCCTGTTATCACAACACTCCATGAATATTTTCAGGCCAGTGCTCCATGACCCTTGTCATCCCAATGCTCCATGATCCCTGTATTCACAATGCTCCTTGACGCTTCTCATCACACTGCTCCATGACACATGTCATCACAATGCTCCATGCCTTTGTCAGCAAAATGCTACATGACATTGTCATTACAATGCTCTATGCGCTTGTCATCACAATACTCCATTTCCATTGTCATCACTATCCTCCATGAATCTTGGGATCACATTGCTTCATGCCCTTGTCATCACAATGCTCCATGCTCCTTGAAATCAAAATGATCCATGACCTCTGTCATCACAGTGCTCCAAAAGCTTGTGATCACAATGTTCCATAACACTTGTCCTCACAACGCTCCATGATGCCTGTCATCACAATACTCCATGCACTTTTCATCACAATGCTCCATGAGCTTTGTCACCACAATTCTCAATACACTTGTCATCACAATGCTCCCTGACTCTTGTCATCAGAATGCTCCTTGAACCCTGTCACGAAAAGGCTCCATGCCTTTTTCATCACAAAGCCCCATTCCGTTTTCATCACAATGCTCCATGCCATTGTCATCAATGTACTCCACAAGCTTGTCATCAGAATGCTCCATGACCCTTGTCATCACAATTCACCATGCACTTGTCCGCACAATGCTCGCTGACCCTTGTCATCACAATGCTCCAAGCCATTGTCATCACAATGCTCCATTTCCTTTGTCATCAGAATCCTCCATGACACCTGGCTTCACAATGCTCCATGCCATCCTCATCACAACGGTCCATTACACATGTGACCACAATGCTCCCTGACACCTGTCTTCACAATACTGCATGACCTTGTCATCACAATGCTCCATGCCCTTGTCATCACAATGCGCCATTCCAACTGTCATCGCAACCATCCATGATACTTATTAGACCAATGTTCCATGCCCTTGTTATCACCATGCTCCATACCCTCGTTATCTCAATGCTCCATGACCCCTGTCATCACAATGCTCCATGACTCCAGTCATCACAATGCTTCATGACCTTTGTCATCACAGTGGTCCATGCCCTCATCTTCAACAGTCTCTGTGACCGTTTTAACCACAATGATCCATGAACTTTTCATCACAATGCTCTTTGACCCCTGTCATCACAATGCTCTCTGCCTTTTTCAGCAAATTGCTCCATGACACTTGTCATCACAATGCTCCATGCGCTTGTCAGCACAATGCTCCATGACACATGTCATCACAATGCACCATGCGCTTGTCATCACAGTGCTCCACAACCTTGTCATCACAATGCTCCATAAAATTTGTCATCACAGTGCTCCATGCACTTCTCATCAAAATGCTCTCTCACCACTGATATCACAATGCTACATCACTATTTGTCACAATACTCCCTCACCCCTGTCATCATAATGTTCCATGACTCCTGTTATCACAATTCTACATGCACTTATGATCACAATGTTCGATGACCCCTGACATCACAATGTTCCATAACACCTGTCATCAAAATGTTCCATGACACATTTCATCAAATTGCTCCATGACCCAGTCATCAGAATGCTCCCTGCCCTACTCATCACAATGCACAACGCCCTTGCCATCAAAATGCTCAATGACCTTTGTCATCACAAAGATCCATGACCCTTGGCATCACAATGCTCCATGTCATTGTCATCACAATGCTCCATGAACGCTCTCATCACATTGCTCCATGCCCTTGTCTTCACATAGCACCATGACACGTCATCAGAATGCTCCATGGCCTTCTCATCACAATGCTCCATGCCCTTGCCCTCACAATGCTCCATTACCACTGTCATAACAATGCTCCATGACCCCTGCCATAACGAAGTTCCATGGCCTTGTCATCAAAGGCTCCATGACCCTTCTCATCACAATGCTTCAAGAACACTGTAATCACAATGCCATATGCCCCTTTTCATCTCAATGGTCCATGAACCCTGTCATCACAATGCACCATGCCCATCATCATAATGCTTCATGCTATTGTCATAACAATGAAATCAAAATGCTCCATGACCTCTGTCATAACAATGCTCCAAACACTTGTGATCACAATATTCCATAACACTTGTCATCACAATGCCCCATGACGCTCGTCATCACAATTATCCATGGTCTTCTCATCACAATGCTCCATGACCTTCGTCATCACAATGCTCAATACACTTGTCATCAACATGCTCCCTGACACTTGTTGTCTGTATGCTCCTTGAACCCTGTCATGACAAGGCTCCATGACTTTTTCATCACAATGATCCATGCCCTTCTCATCACAATGCTCCATGCCCTTGTCATTACAGTCCTGCATGACCCATGTATCACAGTGTTCCGTGCCCTTGTCATCACAATGCTCCGTGCCCACTCTCATCACAATAATCCATGAAACATTTCAGACCACAGTTCCATACCCTTCTCATCACATTGCTTAATTACCCCTGTCATAAGAATGCACCATGGCACCTGCCATCACAATGTTCCACGCCCTAGTCATCACAAGGTTCCATGATATTTTTCATTACAATGCTCACGACCCCTGAAATCACAATACTCCATGCCCTTGTCATCACAAAGCCCCATGACGCATGTCATCAGAATGTTCCATGGCCTTCTCATCACAATGCTCCATGCACTTCTCATCACAAAGGTCCAAGACCATTGTAGTCACACTGCTCCATGCCACTTTTCATCTCAATGCTCCATGAAATCTGTCATCACAATGCTCCAAGACCCTTGTAATCACAATGCTCCATGCCCCTTTTCATCTCAGTGCTCCATGAAACCTGTCATCACAATGCACCATGCCCATCATCATAATGCTTCAGGCTATTGTCATCACAATGAAATCAATATTCTGCATGACCTCTGTCATCATAATGCTCCAAACCCTAGTGATCACAATGTTGCATAACACGTATCATCACAACACCCCATGACGCTCATCATCACAATGATCCATGGTCTTCTCATCACAATGCTCCATGATCTTTCTCATCACAATGCTCAATACACTTGTCATCACAATGATCCCTGACACTTGTCGTCAGTATGCTCCTTGAACCCTGTCATGACAAGGTTCCATGCATTTTTCATCACAATGATCCATGATCATTTCATCACAGTCCTCCAAGGTCCCTGTAATCACAATGCTCCATGCCCTTGTCATCACAAAACGCCATGACGCATGTCATCAGAATGCTCCATAGCCTTCTCATCACAATGCTCCATGCGCTTGTCAGCACAATGCTCCATGACACATGTCATCACAATGCTCCATGACTTTGTCAGCAAAATGCTACATGACCTTGTCATTACAATCCTCTATGCGCTTGTCATTACAATACTCGACTTGCATTGTCATCACAATCCTCCATGAATTGGGGGATCAAATTGCTTCATGCCCTTGTCATCACAATGCTCCATGCTCCTTGAAATCAAAATGATCCAGGACCTCTGTCATCACAATGCTCCAAACCCTTGTGATCACAATGTTCCATAACACTTGTCCTCACAACGCTCCATGATGCCTGTCATCAAAATACTCCATGCCCTTTTCATCACAATGCTCCATGACCTTTGTCACCACAATTCTCAATACACTTGTCATCACAATGCTCCCTGACACTTGTCATCAGAATGCTCCTTGCACCCTTTCACGAAAAGGCTACATGCCTTTTTCATCACAATGCCCCATGCCGTTTTCCTCACAATGCTCCATGCCATTGTCATCAAAATACTCCACAAGCTTGTCATCAGAATGCTCCATGACACTTGTCATCACAATTCTCCATGCACTTGTCAGCACAATTCTCCCTGACCCTTGTCATCACAATGTTCCAAGCAATTGTCATCACAATGCTCCATTACCTTTTTCATCAGAATCCTCCCTGACACTTGGCAGCACAATGCTCCATGCCATCCTCATCGAAATGGGCCATTACATATGTGATCACAGTGCTCCCTGACACCTGTCTTCACCATACGCATGACCTGGTCATCACAATGCTCCATGTCCTTCTCATCACAGTGTGCCATTCCAACTGTCATCACAATACTCCATGAAGCTTATTAGACCAATGTTGCATGTACTTGTCATCACAATGCTCCATGCCCTTGTTATCACAATGCTCCATGACCCCTGTCATCACAATGCTCCGTGACTCCAGTCATCACAATGCTTCATGACCTTTGTCAACACAATGGTCCATGCCCTCGTCATCAACAGTCTCTGTGACATTTTTAACCACAATGCTCCATGAACTTTTCATCACAATGCTCTTTGACCCTTGTCATCACAATGCTCTATGACTTGCTCAGCAAAATGCTCCATGACCCTTGTCATCACAATGCTCCATTCGCTTGTCAGCACAATGCTCCATGACACATGTCATTACAATGCACCATGCACTTGTCATCACAGTGATCCACAACATTGTCTTCACAATGCTCCATAAAATTTGTCATCACAATGCTCCATGCACTTCTCATCAAAATGCTCTCTCACCACTGATATCACAATGCTACATCACTATTTGTCACAATACTCCCTCACCCCTGTCATCATAATGTTCCATGACTCCTGTTATCACAATTCTACATGCATTTATCATCACAATGTTCGATGACCCCTGACATCACAATGTTCCATAACATCTGTCATCAAAATGTTCCATGACACTTTTCATCAAATTGCTCCATGACCCAGTCATCAGAATGCTCCCTGCCCTACTCATCACAATGCACAACGCCCTTGCCATCAAAATGCTCAATGACCTTTGTCATCACAAAGATCCATGACCCTTGGCATCACAATGCTCCATGTCATTGTCATCACAATGCTCCATGAACGCTCTCATCACATTGCTCCATGCCCTTGTCTTCACATAGCTCCATGACACGTCATCAGAATGCTCCATGGCCTTCTCATCACAATGCTCCATGCCCTTGCCATCACAATGCTCCATTACCACTATCATAATAATGCTCCATGACCCCTGCCACCACGAAGTTCCATGGCCTTGTCATCAAAGGCTCCATGACCCTTCTCATCACAATGCTTCAAGAACACTGTAATCACAATGCTATATGCCCCTTTTCATCTCAATGGTCCATGAACCCTGTCATCACAATGCACCATGCCCATCATCATAATGCTTCATGCTATTGTCATAACAATGAAATCAAAATGCTCCATGACCTCTGTCATAACAATGCTCCAAACACTTGTGATCACAATATTCCATAACACTTGTCATCACAATGCCCCATTACGCACGTCATCACAATTATCCATGGTCTTCTCATCACAATGCTCCATGACCTTCGTCATCACAATGCTCAATACACTTGTCATCAACATGCTCCCTGACACTTGTTGTCTGTATGCTCCTTGAACCCTGTCATGACAAGGCTCCATGCCTTTTTCATCACAATGATCCATGCCCTTGTCATCACAATGCTCCAAGTCCCATGTAATCACAATGCTCCGTGCCCACTCTCATCACAATAATCCATGAAACATTTCAGACCAATGTTCCATACCCTTCTCATCACAATGCTTAATTACCCCTGTCATAAGAATGCACCATGACACCTGCCATCACAATGTTCCACGGCCTAGTCATCACAAGGTTCCATGATATTTTTCATTACAATGCTCAAGACCCCTGAAATCACAATGATCCATGCCCTTGTCATCACAAAGCCCCATGACGCATGTCATCAGAATGTTCCATGGCCTTCTCATCACAATGCTCCATGCACTTGTCATCACAATGCTCCAAGACCATTGTAATCACACTGCTCCATGCCACTTTTCATCTCAATGCTCCATGAAATCTGTCATCACAATGCTCCAAGACCCTTGTAATCACAATGCTCCATGCCCCTTTTCATCTCAGTTCTCCTTGAACACTGTCATCACAATGCACCATGCCCATCATCATAATGCTTCAGGCTATTGTCATCACAATGAAATCAATATTCTGCATGACCTCTGTCATCATAATGCTCCAAACCCTAGTGATCACAATGTTGCATAACACGTATCATCACAACACCCCATGACGCTCATCATCACAATGATCCATGGTCTTCTCATCACAATGCTCCATGATCTTTGTCATCACTATGCTCAATACACTTGTCATCACAATGATCCCTGACACTTGTCGTCAGTATGCTCCTTGAACCCTGTCATGACAAGTTTCCATGCATTTTTCATCACAATGATCCATGATCATTTCATCACAGTCCTCCAAGGTCCCTGTAATCACAATGCTCCATGCCCTTGTCATCACAAAACGCCATGACGCATGTCATCAGAATGCTCCATGGCTTTCTCATCACAATGCTCCATGCGCTTGTCAGCACAATGCTCCATGACACATGTCATCACAATGCTCCATGACTTTGTCAGCAAAATGCTACATGACCTTGTCATTACAATCCTCTATGCGCTTGTCATTACAATACTCGACTTGCATTGTCATCACAATCCTCCATGAATTGGGGGATCACATTGCTTCATGCCCTTGTCATCACAGTGCTCCATGCTCCTTGAAATCAAAATGATCCAGGACCTCTGTCATCACAATGCTCCAAACCCTTGTGATCACAATGTTCCATAACACTTGTCCTCACAACGCTCCATGATGCCTGTCATCAAATTACTCCATGCCCTTTTCATCACAATGCTCCATGACCTTTGTCACCACAATTCTCAATACACTTGTCATCACAATGCTCCCTGACACGTGTCATCAGAATGCTCCTTGAACCCTGTCACGAAAAGGCTCCATGCCTTTTTCATCACAATGCCCAATGCCGTTGTCCTCACAATGCTCCATGCCATTGTCATCAAAATACTCCACAAGCTTGTCATCAGAATGCTCCATGACACTTGTCATCACAATTCTCCATGCACTTGTCAGCACAACTCTCCCTGACCCTTGTCATCACAATGCTCCAAGCAATTGTCATCACAATGCTCCATTACCTTTTTCATCAGAATCCTCCCTGACACTTGGCAGCACAATGCTCCATGCCATCCTCATCACAATGGGCCATTACATATGTGATCACAGTGCTCCCTGACACCTGTCTTCACCATACGCATGACCTGGTCATCACAATGCTCCATGTCCTTGTCATCACAGTGTGCCATTCCAACTGTCATCGCAATACTCCATGAAGCTTATTAGACCAATGTTCCATGTACTTGTCATCACAATGCTCCATGCCCTTGTTATCACAATGCTCCATGACCCCTGTCATCACAATGCTCCGTGACTCCAGTCATCACAATGCTTCATGACCTTTGTCAACACAATGGTCCATGCCCTCGTCATCAACAGTCTCTGTGACCTTTTTAACCACAATTCTCCATGAACTTTTCATCACAATGCTCTTTGACCCTTGTCATCACAATGCTCTATGACTTGCTCAGCAAAATGCTCCATGACCCTTGTCCTCACAATGCTCCATTCGCTTGTCAGCACAATGCTCCATGACACATGTCATTACAATGCACCATGCACTTGTCATCACGGTGATCCACAACATTGTCTTCACAATGCTCCATAAAATTTGTCATCACAATGCTCCATGCACTTCTCATCAAAATGCTCTCTCACCACTGATATCACAATGCTACATCACTATTTGTCACAATACTCCCTCACCCCTGTCATCATAATGTTCCATGACTCCTGTTATCACAATTCTACATGCATTTATCATCACAATGTTCGATGACCCCTGACATCACAATGTTCCATAACATCTGTCATCAAAATGTTCCATGACACTTTTCATCAAATTGCTCCATGACCCAGTCATCAGAATGCTCCCTGCCCTACTCATCACAATGCACAACGCCCTTGCCATCAAAATGCTCAATGACCTTTGTCATCACAAAGATCCATGACCCTTGGCATCACAATGCTCCATGTCATTGTCATCACAATGCTCCATGAACGCTCTCATCACATTGCTCCATGCCCTTGTCTTCACATAGCTCCATGACACGTCATCAGAATGCTCCATGGCCTTCTCATCACAATGCTCCATGCCCTTGCCATCACAATGCTCCATTACCACTATCATAATAATGCTCCATGACCCCTGCCACCACGAAGTTCCATGGCCTTGTCATCAAAGGCTCCATGACCCTTCTCATCACAATGCTTCAAGAACACTGTAATCACAATGCTATATGCCCCTTTTCATCTCAATGGTCCATGAACCCTGTCATCACAATGCACCATGCCCATCATCATAATGCTTCATGCTATTGTCATAACAATGAAATCAAAATGCTCCATGACCTCTGTCATAACAATGCTCCAAACACTTGTGATCACAATATTCCATAACACTTGTCATCACAATGCCCCATTACGCACGTCATCACAATTATCCATGGTCTTCTCATCACAATGCTCCATGACCTTCGTCATCACAATGCTCAATACACTTGTCATCAACATGCTCCCTGACACTTGTTGTCTGTATGCTCCTTGAACCCTGTCATGACAAGGCTCCATGCCTTTTTCATCACAATGATCCATGCCCTTGTCATCACAATGCTCCAAGTCCCATGTAATCACAATGCTCCGTGCCCACTCTCATCACAATAATCCATGAAACATTTCAGACCAATGTTCCATACCCTTCTCATCACAATGCTTAATTACCCCTGTCATAAGAATGCACCATGACACCTGCCATCACAATGTTCCACGGCCTAGTCATCACAAGGTTCCATGATATTTTTCATTACAATGCTCAAGACCCCTGAAATCACAATGATCCATGCCCTTGTCATCACAAAGCCCCATGACGCATGTCATCAGAATGTTCCATGGCCTTCTCATCACAATGCTCCATGCACTTGTCATCACAATGCTCCAAGACCATTGTAATCACACTGCTCCATGCCACTTTTCATCTCAATGCTCCATGAAATCTGTCATCACAATGCTCCAAGACCCTTGTAATCACAATGCTCCATGCCCCTTTTCATCTCAGTTCTCCTTGAACACTGTCATCACAATGCACCATGCCCATCATCATAATGCTTCAGGCTATTGTCATCACAATGAAATCAATATTCTGCATGACCTCTGTCATCATAATGCTCCAAACCCTAGTGATCACAATGTTGCATAACACGTATCATCACAACACCCCATGACGCTCATCATCACAATGATCCATGGTCTTCTCATCACAATGCTCCATGATCTTTGTCATCACTATGCTCAATACACTTGTCATCACAATGATCCCTGACACTTGTCGTCAGTATGCTCCTTGAACCCTGTCATGACAAGTTTCCATGCATTTTTCATCACAATGATCCATGATCATTTCATCACAGTCCTCCAAGGTCCCTGTAATCACAATGCTCCATGCCCTTGTCATCACAAAACGCCATGACGCATGTCATCAGAATGCTCCATGGCTTTCTCATCACAATGCTCCATGCGCTTGTCAGCACAATGCTCCATGACACATGTCATCACAATGCTCCATGACTTTGTCAGCAAAATGCTACATGACCTTGTCATTACAATCCTCTATGCGCTTGTCATTACAATACTCGACTTGCATTGTCATCACAATCCTCCATGAATTGGGGGATCACATTGCTTCATGCCCTTGTCATCACAGTGCTCCATGCTCCTTGAAATCAAAATGATCCAGGACCTCTGTCATCACAATGCTCCAAACCCTTGTGATCACAATGTTCCATAACACTTGTCCTCACAACGCTCCATGATGCCTGTCATCAAATTACTCCATGCCCTTTTCATCACAATGCTCCATGACCTTTGTCACCACAATTCTCAATACACTTGTCATCACAATGCTCCCTGACACGTGTCATCAGAATGCTCCTTGAACCCTGTCACGAAAAGGCTCCATGCCTTTTTCATCACAATGCCCAATGCCGTTGTCCTCACAATGCTCCATGCCATTGTCATCAAAATACTCCACAAGCTTGTCATCAGAATGCTCCATGACACTTGTCATCACAATTCTCCATGCACTTGTCAGCACAACTCTCCCTGACCCTTGTCATCACAATGCTCCAAGCAATTGTCATCACAATGCTCCATTACCTTTTTCATCAGAATCCTCCCTGACACTTGGCAGCACAATGCTCCATGCCATCCTCATCACAATGGGCCATTACATATGTGATCACAGTGCTCCCTGACACCTGTCTTCACCATACGCATGACCTGGTCATCACAATGCTCCATGTCCTTGTCATCACAGTGTGCCATTCCAACTGTCATCGCAATACTCCATGAAGCTTATTAGACCAATGTTCCATGTACTTGTCATCACAATGCTCCATGCCCTTGTTATCACAATGCTCCATGACCCCTGTCATCACAATGCTCCGTGACTCCAGTCATCACAATGCTTCATGACCTTTGTCAACACAATGGTCCATGCCCTCGTCATCAACAGTCTCTGTGACCTTTTTAACCACAATTCTCCATGAACTTTTCATCACAATGCTCTTTGACCCTTGTCATCACAATGCTCTATGACTTGCTCAGCAAAATGCTCCATGACCCTTGTCCTCACAATGCTCCATTCGCTTGTCAGCACAATGCTCCATGACACATGTCATTACAATGCACCATGCACTTGTCATCACGGTGATCCAGAACATTGTCTTCACAATGCTCCATAAAATTTGTCATCACAATGCTCCATGCACTTCTCTTCAAAATGCTCTCTCACCAGTGATATCACAATGCTACATCTCTATTTGTCACAATACTCCCTCACCCCTGTCATCACAATGTTCCATGACTCCTGTCATCACAATGCTACATGCACTTATCATCATAATGTTCGATGACCTCTGAAATCACAATGTTCCATAACACCTATCATCAAAATGTTCCATGCCACTTTTCATCAAATTGCTCTATGAACCTGTCATCACAATGCTCCCAGACCTTCTCATCACAATGCACAAAGCCCTTGCCATCAAAATGCTCCATGACATTTGTCATCACAATGATCCATGACACTTGGCATCACAATGCTCCATGTCATTGTCATCACAATGCTCCATGAACGCTCTCATCACATTGCTCCATGCCCTTGTCTTCACATAGATCCATGACACATGTCATCAGAATGCTCCATGGCCTTCTCATCACAATGCTCCATGCCCTTGCCATCACAATGCTCCATTACACCTGTCATAACAATGCTCCATGACCCCTGCCATCACGATGTTCCATGGCCTTGTCTTCACAAGGCTCCATGACCCTTCTCATCACAATGCTCCAAGAACACTGTAATCCCAATGCTCCAAGAACACTGTAATCCCAATGCTCTATGCCCCTTTTCATCTCAATGATCCATGAACCCTGTCATCACAATGCACCATGCCCATCATCATAATGCTTCATGCTATTTTCATAACAATGAAATCAAAATGTTCCATGACCTCTGTCATAACAATGCTCCAAACCCTTGTGATCAAAATATTCCATAACACGTGTCATCACAATGCCCCATGAAGCTCGTCATCACAATTATCCATGGTCTTCTCATCACAATGCTCCATGACCTTCGTCATCACAATGCTCAATACAATTGTCATCAAAATGCTCCCTGACACTTTTTGTCTGTATGCTCCTTGAACCCTGTCATGACAAGGCTCCATGCCTTTTTCATCACAATGATCCATGACTTTTTCATCACAATGCTCCAAGACCCATGTAATCACAATGCTCCATGCACTTGTCATCACAAAGCTCAATGATGCATGCCATCAGAATGCTCCTTGGTCTTCTCCTCACAATGATCCATGCCCTTGTCATCACAATGTTCCAAGACACCTGTAATCACATTGCTCCATACCCCTTTTCATCAGTATGCTCCATGAGACTCGTCATCACAAGGCTCCATGGTTTTGTCATCACAATGCTCCAGGACCTTGTCATCACAATGCTTCTCGACCTTGTCATGAAAATTTTCAATGGCCCTTGTCATCATAATGCTCGAAGCCCTAATCAACACAATGCTCCATTATATTTGTCATCACCATTCTCCATTACATTTGGCATCACAATGCTCCATGCCATTGTCATCGCAATCGACCAAGACATATGTCATCACAATGCTCTTTGACATCTGTCTTCACAATACTCCATGAGCTTCTCATCACAGTCCTCCATGCCTTTGTCATCACAATGCACCATGCCCACTGTCATCACAATAATCTATGAAACTTGTCAGACCAATGCTCCATGGCCTTCTCATCACAATGCTCTATACCCTAGTCATCACAATGCTTCAAGACCCCTGTAATCACAATGCTCCATGCCCCTTTTCATCAGAATGCTCCATGAGACTTGCCATCACAAGTCTCCATGGTCTCCTCATCACAATGCTCCAGGACCTTGACATCACCATGCTCCATTCCCTTGTCATCACAATGCTCCATGACCCCTGTCATCACAATAATCCATGAACATTTTCAGCCCAATGATCCACGACCTTCTCATCACAATGCTCCATGTCCAATATCATCACAATGCTCCATGTCCACAGTCATCACAACACTCCATGACACCTGACAACACAATGATTAGGGACTCTTGTCATCACAATGCTCCATTCACTAGTCATCACAATGCTCCATGACCCCTGTTATCACAACACTCCATGAATATTTTCAGGCCAGTGCTCCATGACCCTTGTCATCCCAATGCTCCATGATCCCTGTATTCACAATGCTCCTTGACGCTTCTCATCACACTGCTCCATGACACATGTCATCACAATGCTCCATGCCTTTGTCAGCAAAATGCTACATGACATTGTCATTACAATGCTCTATGCGCTTGTCATCACAATACTCCATTTCCATTGTCATCACTATCCTCCATGAATCTTGGGATCACATTGCTTCATGCCCTTGTCATCACAATGCTCCATGCTCCTTGAAATCAAAATGATCCATGACCTCTGTCATCACAGTGCTCCAAAAGCTTGTGATCACAATGTTCCATAACACTTGTCCTCACAACGCTCCATGATGCCTGTCATCACAATACTCCATGCACTTTTCATCACAATGCTCCATGAGCTTTGTCACCACAATTCTCAATACACTTGTCATCACAATGCTCCCTGACTCTTGTCATCAGAATGCTCCTTGAACCCTGTCACGAAAAGGCTCCATGCCTTTTTCATCACAAAGCCCCATTCCGTTTTCATCACAATGCTCCATGCCATTGTCATCAATGTACTCCACAAGCTTGTCATCAGAATGCTCCATGACCCTTGTCATCACAATTCACCATGCACTTGTCCGCACAATGCTCGCTGACCCTTGTCATCACAATGCTCCAAGCCATTGTCATCACAATGCTCCATTTCCTTTGTCATCAGAATCCTCCATGACACCTGGCTTCACAATGCTCCATGCCATCCTCATCACAACGGTCCATTACACATGTGACCACAATGCTCCCTGACACCTGTCTTCACAATACTGCATGACCTTGTCATCACAATGCTCCATGCCCTTGTCATCACAATGCGCCATTCCAACTGTCATCGCAACCATCCATGATACTTATTAGACCAATGTTCCATGCCCTTGTTATCACCATGCTCCATACCCTCGTTATCTCAATGCTCCATGACCCCTGTCATCACAATGCTCCATGACTCCAGTCATCACAATGCTTCATGACCTTTGTCATCACAGTGGTCCATGCCCTCATCTTCAACAGTCTCTGTGACCGTTTTAACCACAATGATCCATGAACTTTTCATCACAATGCTCTTTGACCCCTGTCATCACAATGCTCTCTGCCTTTTTCAGCAAATTGCTCCATGACACTTGTCATCACAATGCTCCATGCGCTTGTCAGCACAATGCTCCATGACACATGTCATCACAATGCACCATGCGCTTGTCATCACAGTGCTCCACAACCTTGTCATCACAATGCTCCATAAAATTTGTCATCACAGTGCTCCATGCACTTCTCATCAAAATGCTCTCTCACCACTGATATCACAATGCTACATCACTATTTGTCACAATACTCCCTCACCCCTGTCATCATAATGTTCCATGACTCCTGTTATCACAATTCTACATGCACTTATGATCACAATGTTCGATGACCCCTGACATCACAATGTTCCATAACACCTGTCATCAAAATGTTCCATGACACATTTCATCAAATTGCTCCATGACCCAGTCATCAGAATGCTCCCTGCCCTACTCATCACAATGCACAACGCCCTTGCCATCAAAATGCTCAATGACCTTTGTCATCACAAAGATCCATGACCCTTGGCATCACAATGCTCCATGTCATTGTCATCACAATGCTCCATGAACGCTCTCATCACATTGCTCCATGCCCTTGTCTTCACATAGCACCATGACACGTCATCAGAATGCTCCATGGCCTTCTCATCACAATGCTCCATGCCCTTGCCCTCACAATGCTCCATTACCACTGTCATAACAATGCTCCATGACCCCTGCCATAACGAAGTTCCATGGCCTTGTCATCAAAGGCTCCATGACCCTTCTCATCACAATGCTTCAAGAACACTGTAATCACAATGCCATATGCCCCTTTTCATCTCAATGGTCCATGAACCCTGTCATCACAATGCACCATGCCCATCATCATAATGCTTCATGCTATTGTCATAACAATGAAATCAAAATGCTCCATGACCTCTGTCATAACAATGCTCCAAACACTTGTGATCACAATATTCCATAACACTTGTCATCACAATGCCCCATGACGCTCGTCATCACAATTATCCATGGTCTTCTCATCACAATGCTCCATGACCTTCGTCATCACAATGCTCAATACACTTGTCATCAACATGCTCCCTGACACTTGTTGTCTGTATGCTCCTTGAACCCTGTCATGACAAGGCTCCATGACTTTTTCATCACAATGATCCATGCCCTTCTCATCACAATGCTCCATGCCCTTGTCATTACAGTCCTGCATGACCCATGTATCACAGTGTTCCGTGCCCTTGTCATCACAATGCTCCGTGCCCACTCTCATCACAATAATCCATGAAACATTTCAGACCACAGTTCCATACCCTTCTCATCACATTGCTTAATTACCCCTGTCATAAGAATGCACCATGGCACCTGCCATCACAATGTTCCACGCCCTAGTCATCACAAGGTTCCATGATATTTTTCATTACAATGCTCACGACCCCTGAAATCACAATACTCCATGCCCTTGTCATCACAAAGCCCCATGACGCATGTCATCAGAATGTTCCATGGCCTTCTCATCACAATGCTCCATGCACTTCTCATCACAAAGGTCCAAGACCATTGTAGTCACACTGCTCCATGCCACTTTTCATCTCAATGCTCCATGAAATCTGTCATCACAATGCTCCAAGACCCTTGTAATCACAATGCTCCATGCCCCTTTTCATCTCAGTGCTCCATGAAACCTGTCATCACAATGCACCATGCCCATCATCATAATGCTTCAGGCTATTGTCATCACAATGAAATCAATATTCTGCATGACCTCTGTCATCATAATGCTCCAAACCCTAGTGATCACAATGTTGCATAACACGTATCATCACAACACCCCATGACGCTCATCATCACAATGATCCATGGTCTTCTCATCACAATGCTCCATGATCTTTCTCATCACAATGCTCAATACACTTGTCATCACAATGATCCCTGACACTTGTCGTCAGTATGCTCCTTGAACCCTGTCATGACAAGGTTCCATGCATTTTTCATCACAATGATCCATGATCATTTCATCACAGTCCTCCAAGGTCCCTGTAATCACAATGCTCCATGCCCTTGTCATCACAAAACGCCATGACGCATGTCATCAGAATGCTCCATAGCCTTCTCATCACAATGCTCCATGCGCTTGTCAGCACAATGCTCCATGACACATGTCATCACAATGCTCCATGACTTTGTCAGCAAAATGCTACATGACCTTGTCATTACAATCCTCTATGCGCTTGTCATTACAATACTCGACTTGCATTGTCATCACAATCCTCCATGAATTGGGGGATCAAATTGCTTCATGCCCTTGTCATCACAATGCTCCATGCTCCTTGAAATCAAAATGATCCAGGACCTCTGTCATCACAATGCTCCAAACCCTTGTGATCACAATGTTCCATAACACTTGTCCTCACAACGCTCCATGATGCCTGTCATCAAAATACTCCATGCCCTTTTCATCACAATGCTCCATGACCTTTGTCACCACAATTCTCAATACACTTGTCATCACAATGCTCCCTGACACTTGTCATCAGAATGCTCCTTGCACCCTTTCACGAAAAGGCTACATGCCTTTTTCATCACAATGCCCCATGCCGTTTTCCTCACAATGCTCCATGCCATTGTCATCAAAATACTCCACAAGCTTGTCATCAGAATGCTCCATGACACTTGTCATCACAATTCTCCATGCACTTGTCAGCACAATTCTCCCTGACCCTTGTCATCACAATGCTCCAAGCAATTGTCATCACAATGCTCCATTACCTTTTTCATCAGAATCCTCCCTGACACTTGGCAGCACAATGCTCCATGCCATCCTCATCACAATGGGCCATTACATATGTGATCACAGTGCTCCCTGACACCTGTCTTCACCATACGCATGACCTGGTCATCACAATGCTCCATGTCCTTCTCATCACAGTGTGCCATTCCAACTGTCATCACAATACTCCATGAAGCTTATTAGACCAATGTTGCATGTACTTGTCATCACAATGCTCCATGCCCTTGTTATCACAATGCTCCATGACCCCTGTCATCACAATGCTCCGTGACTCCAGTCATCACAATGCTTCATGACCTTTGTCAACACAATGGTCCATGCCCTCGTCATCAACAGTCTCTGTGACCTTTTTAACCACAATTCTCCATGAACTTTTCATCACAATGCTCTTTGACCCTTGTCATCACAATGCTCTATGACTTGCTCAGCAAAATGCTCCATGACCCTTGTCCTCACAATGCTCCATTCGCTTGTCAGCACAATGCTCCATGACACATGTCATTACAATGCACCATGCACTTGTCATCACGGTGATCCACAACATTGTCTTCACAATGCTCCATAAAATTTGTCATCACAATGCTCCATGCACTTCTCTTCAAAATGCTCTCTCACCAGTGATATCACAATGCTACATCTCTATTTGTCACAATACTCCCTCACCCCTGTCATCACAATGTTCCATGACTCCTGTCATCACAATGCTACATGCACTTATCATCATAATGTTCGATGACCTCTGAAATCACAATGTTCCATAACACCTATCATCAAAATGTTCCATGCCACTTTTCATCAAATTGCTCTATGAACCTGTCATCACAATGCTCCCAGACCTTCTCATCACAATGCACAAAGCCCTTGCCATCAAAATGCTCCATGACATTTGTCATCACAAAGATCCATGACCCTTGGCATCACAATGCTCCATGTCATTGTCATCACAATGCTCCATGAACGCTCTCATCACATTGCTCCATGCCCTTGTCTTCACATAGCTCCATGACACGTCATCAGAATGCTCCATGGCCTTCTCATCACAATGCTCCATGCCCTTGCCATCACAATGCTCCATTACCACTATCATAATAATGCTCCATGACCCCTGCCATCACGAAGTTCCATGGCCTTGTCATCAAAGGCTCCATGACCCTTCTCATCACAATGCTTCAAGAACACTGTAATCACAATGCTATATGCCCCTTTTCATCTCAATGGTCCATGAACCCTGTCATCACAATGCACCATGCCCATCATCATAATGCTTCATGCTATTGTCATAACAATGAAATCAAAATGCTCCATGACCTCTGTCATAACAATGCTCCAAACACTTGTGATCACAATATTCCATAACACTTGTCATCACAATGCCCCATTACGCACGTCATCACAATTATCCATGGTCTTCTCATCACAATGCTCCATGACCTTCGTCATCACAATGCTCAATACACTTGTCATCAACATGCTCCCTGACACTTGTTGTCTGTATGCTCCTTGAACCCTGTCATGACAAGGCTCCATGCCTTTTTCATCACAATGATCCATGCCCTTGTCATCACAATGCTCCAAGTCCCATGTAATCACAATGCTCCGTGCCCACTCTCATCACAATAATCCATGAAACATTTCAGACCAATGTTCCATACCCTTCTCATCACAATGCTTAATTACCCCTGTCATAAGAATGCACCATGACACCTGCCATCACAATGTTCCACGGCCTAGTCATCACAAGGTTCCATGATATTTTTCATTACAATGCTCAAGACCCCTGAAATCACAATGATCCATGCCCTTGTCATCACAAAGCCCCATGACGCATGTCATCAGAATGTTCCATGGCCTTCTCATCACAATGCTCCATGCACTTGTCATCACAATGCTCCAAGACCATTGTAATCACACTGCTCCATGCCACTTTTCATCTCAATGCTCCATGAAATCTGTCATCACAATGCTCCAAGACCCTTGTAATCACAATGCTCCATGCCCCTTTTCATCTCAGTTCTCCTTGAACACTGTCATCACAATGCACCATGCCCATCATCATAATGCTTCAGGCTATTGTCATCACAATGAAATCAATATTCTGCATGACCTCTGTCATCATAATGCTCCAAACCCTAGTGATCACAATGTTGCATAACATGTATCATCACAACACCCCATGACGCTCATCATCACAATGATCCATGGTCTTCTCATCACAATGCTCCATGATCTTTGTCATCACTATGCTCAATACACTTGTCATCACAATGATCCCTGACACTTGTCGTCAGTATGCTCCTTGAACCCTGTCATGACAAGTTTCCATGCATTTTTCATCACAATGATCCATGATCATTTCATCACAGTCCTCCAAGGTCCCTGTAATCACAATGCTCCATGCCCTTGTCATCACAAAACGCCATGACGCATGTCATCAGAATGCTCCATGGCCTTCTCATCACAATGCTCCATGCGCTTGTCAGCACAATGCTCCATGACACATGTCATCACAATGCTCCATGACTTTGTCAGCAAAATGCTACATGACCTTGTCATTACAATCCTCTATTCGCTTGTCATTACAATACTCGACTTGCATTGTCATCACAATCCTCCATGAATTGGGGGATCACATTGCTTCATGCCCTTGTCATCACAGTGCTCCATGCTCCTTGAAATCAAAATGATCCAGGACCTCTGTCATCACAATGCTCCAAACCCTTGTGATCACAATGTTCCATAACACTTTTCCTCACAACGCTCCATGATGCCTGTCATCAAATTACTCCATGCCCTTTTCATCACAATGCTCCATGACCTTTGTCACCACAATTCTCAATACACTTGTCATCACAATGCTCCCTGACACGTGTCATCAGAATGCTCCTTGAAACCTGTCACGAAAAGGCTCCATGCCTTTTTCATCACAATGCCCAATGCCGTTGTCCTCACAATGCTCCATGCCATTGTCATCAAAATACTCCACAAGCTTGTCATCAGAATGCTCCATGACACTTGTCATCACAATTCTCCATGCACTTGTCAGCACAACTCTCCCTGACCCTTGTCATCACAATGCTCCAAGCAATTGTCATCACAATGCTCCATTACCTTTTTCATCAGAATCCTCCCTGACACTTGGCAGCACAATGCTCCATGCCATCCTCATCACAATGGGCCATTACATATGTGATCACAGTGCTCCCTGACACCTGTCTTCACCATACGCATGACCTGGTCATCACAATGCTCCATGTCCTACTCATCACAGTGTGCCATTCCAACTGTCATCGCAATACTCCATGAAGCTTATTAGACCAATGTTCCATGTACTTGTCATCACAATGCTCCATGCCCTTGTTATCACAATGCTCCATGACCCCTGTCATCACAATGCTCCGTGACTCCAGTCATCACAATGCTTCATGACCTTTGTCAACACAATGGTCCATGCCCTCGTCATCAACAGTCTCTGTGACCTTTTTAACCACAATTCTCCATGAACTTTTCATCACAATGCTCTTTGACCCTTGTCATCACAATGCTCTATGACTTGCTCAGCAAAATGCTCCATGACCCTTGTCCTCACAATGCTCCATTCGCTTGTCAGCACAATGCTCCATGACACATGTCATTACAATGCACCATGCACTTGTCATCACGGTGATCCACAACATTGTCTTCACAATGCTCCATAAAATTTGTCATCACAATGCTCCATGCACTTCTCTTCAAAATGCTCTCTCACCAGTGATATCACAATGCTACATCTCTATTTGTCACAATACTCCCTCACCCCTGTCATCACAATGTTCCATGACTCCTGTCATCACAATGCTACATGCACTTATCATCATAATGTACGATGACCTCTGAAATCACAATGTTCCATAACACCTATCATCAAAATGTTCCATGCCACTTTTCATCAAATTGCTCTATGACCCTGTCATCACAATGCTCCCAGACCTTCTCATCACAATGCACAAAGCCCTTGCCATCAAAATGCTCCATGACATTTGTCATCACAATGATCCATGACACTTGGCATCACAATGCTCCATGTCATTGTCATCACAAGGCTCCATGAACGCTCTCATCACATTGCTCCATGCCCTTGTCTTCACATAGATTCATGACACATGTCATCAGAATGCTCCATGGCCTTCTCATCACAATGCTCCATGCCCTTGCCATCACAATGCTCCATTACACCTGTCATAACAATGCTCCATGACCCCTGCCATCACGATGTTCCATGGCCTTGTCTTCAGAAGGCTCCATGACCCTTCTCATCACAATGCTCCAAGAACACTGTAATCCCAATGCTCTATGCCCCTTTTCATCTCAATGATCCATGAACCCTGTCATCACAATGCACCATGCCCATCATCATAATGCTTCATGCTATTTTCATAACAATG
Organism: Mesoplodon densirostris; assembly: GCF_025265405.1. Classification (NCBI taxonomy): domain Eukaryota; kingdom Metazoa; phylum Chordata; class Mammalia; order Artiodactyla; family Ziphiidae; genus Mesoplodon; species Mesoplodon densirostris. Next base: position 3,982,988 of record NW_026778195.1, on the reverse strand, counting down.
AAATCAAAATGTTCCATGACCTCTGTCATAACAATGCTCCAAACCCTTGTGATCAAAATATTCCATAACACTTGTCATCACAATGCCCCATGAAGCTCGTCATCACAATTATCCATGGTCTTCTCATCACAATGCTCCATGACCTTCGTCATCACAATGCTCAATACAATTGTCATCAAAATGCTCCCTGACACTTTTTGTCTGTATGCTCCTTGAACCCTGTCATGACAAGGCTCCATGCCTTTTTCATCACAATGATCCATGACTTTTTCATCACAATGCTCCAAGACCCATGTAATCACAATGCTTCATGCACTTGTCATCACAAAGCTCAATGATGCATGCCATCAGAATGCTCCTTGGTCTTCTCCTCACAATGATCCATGCCCTTGTCATCACAATGTTCCAAGACACCTGTAATCACATTGCTCCATACCCCTTTTCATCAGTATGCTCCATGAGACTCGTCATCACAAGGCTCCATGGTTTTGTCATCACAATGCTCCAGGACCTTGTCATCACAATGCTTCTCGACCTTGTCATGAAAATTTTCAATGGCCCTTGTCATCATAATGCTCGAAGCCCTAATCAACACAATGCTCCATTATATTTGTCATCACCATTCTCCATTACATTTGGCATCACAATGCTCCATGCCATTGTCATCGCAATCGACCAAGACATATGTCATCACAATGCTCTTTGACATCTGTCTTCACAATACTCCATGAGCTTCTCATCACAGTCCTCCATGCCTTTGTCATCACAATGCACCATGCCCACTGTCATCACAATAATCTATGAAACTTGTCAGACCAATGCTCCATGGCCTTCTCATCACAATGCTCTATACCCTAGTCATCACAATGCTTCAAGACCCCTGTAATCACAATGCTCCATGCCCCTTTTCATCAGAATGCTCCATGAGACTTGCCATCACAAGTCTCCATGGTCTCCTCATCACAATGCTCCAGGACCTTGACATCACCATGCTCCATTCCCTTGTCATCACAATGCTCCATGACCCCTGTCATCACAATAATCCATGAACATTTTCAGCCCAATGATCCACGACCTTCTCATCACAATGCTCCATGTCCAATATCATCACAATGCTCCATGTCCACAGTCATCACAACACTCCATGACACCTGACAACACAATGATTAGGGACTCTTGTCATCACAATGCTCCATTCACTAGTCATCACAATGCTCCATGACCCCTGTTATCACAACACTCCATGAATATTTTCAGGCCAGTGCTCCATGACCCTTGTCATCCCAATGCTCCATGATCCCTGTATTCACAATGCTCCTTGACGCTTCTCATCACACTGCTCCATGACACATGTCATCACAATGCTCCATGCCTTTGTCAGCAAAATGCTACATGACATTGTCATTACAATGCTCTATGCGCTTGTCATCACAATACTCCATTTCCATTGTCATCACTATCCTCCATGAATCTTGGGATCACATTGCTTCATGCCCTTGTCATCACAATGCTCCATGCTCCTTGAAATCAAAATGATCCATGACCTCTGTCATCACAGTGCTCCAAAAGCTTGTGATCACAATGTTCCATAACACTTGTCCTCACAACGCTCCATGATGCCTGTCATCACAATACTCCATGCACTTTTCATCACAATGCTCCATGAGCTTTGTCACCACAATTCTCAATACACTTGTCATCACAATGCTCCCTGACTCTTGTCATCAGAATGCTCCTTGAACCCTGTCACGAAAAGGCTCCATGCCTTTTTCATCACAAAGCCCCATTCCGTTTTCATCACAATGCTCCATGCCATTGTCATCAATGTACTCCACAAGCTTGTCATCAGAATGCTCCATGACCCTTGTCATCACAATTCACCATGCACTTGTCCGCACAATGCTCGCTGACCCTTGTCATCACAATGCTCCAAGCCATTGTCATCACAATGCTCCATTTCCTTTGTCATCAGAATCCTCCATGACACCTGGCTTCACAATGCTCCATGCCATCCTCATCACAACGGTCCATTACACATGTGACCACAATGCTCCCTGACACCTGTCTTCACAATACTGCATGACCTTGTCATCACAATGCTCCATGCCCTTGTCATCACAATGCGCCATTCCAACTGTCATCGCAACCATCCATGATACTTATTAGACCAATGTTCCATGCCCTTGTTATCACCATGCTCCATACCCTCGTTATCTCAATGCTCCATGACCCCTGTCATCACAATGCTCCATGACTCCAGTCATCACAATGCTTCATGACCTTTGTCATCACAGTGGTCCATGCCCTCATCTTCAACAGTCTCTGTGACCGTTTTAACCACAATGATCCATGAACTTTTCATCACAATGCTCTTTGACCCCTGTCATCACAATGCTCTCTGCCTTTTTCAGCAAATTGCTCCATGACACTTGTCATCACAATGCTCCATGCGCTTGTCAGCACAATGCTCCATGACACATGTCATCACAATGCACCATGCGCTTGTCATCACAGTGCTCCACAACCTTGTCATCACAATGCTCCATAAAATTTGTCATCACAGTGCTCCATGCACTTCTCATCAAAATGCTCTCTCACCACTGATATCACAATGCTACATCACTATTTGTCACAATACTCCCTCACCCCTGTCATCATAATGTTCCATGACTCCTGTTATCACAATTCTACATGCACTTATGATCACAATGTTCGATGACCCCTGACATCACAATGTTCCATAACACCTGTCATCAAAATGTTCCATGACACATTTCATCAAATTGCTCCATGACCCAGTCATCAGAATGCTCCCTGCCCTACTCATCACAATGCACAACGCCCTTGCCATCAAAATGCTCAATGACCTTTGTCATCACAAAGATCCATGACCCTTGGCATCACAATGCTCCATGTCATTGTCATCACAATGCTCCATGAACGCTCTCATCACATTGCTCCATGCCCTTGTCTTCACATAGCACCATGACACGTCATCAGAATGCTCCATGGCCTTCTCATCACAATGCTCCATGCCCTTGCCCTCACAATGCTCCATTACCACTGTCATAACAATGCTCCATGACCCCTGCCATAACGAAGTTCCATGGCCTTGTCATCAAAGGCTCCATGACCCTTCTCATCACAATGCTTCAAGAACACTGTAATCACAATGCCATATGCCCCTTTTCATCTCAATGGTCCATGAACCCTGTCATCACAATGCACCATGCCCATCATCATAATGCTTCATGCTATTGTCATAACAATGAAATCAAAATGCTCCATGACCTCTGTCATAACAATGCTCCAAACACTTGTGATCACAATATTCCATAACACTTGTCATCACAATGCCCCATGACGCTCGTCATCACAATTATCCATGGTCTTCTCATCACAATGCTCCATGACCTTCGTCATCACAATGCTCAATACACTTGTCATCAACATGCTCCCTGACACTTGTTGTCTGTATGCTCCTTGAACCCTGTCATGACAAGGCTCCATGACTTTTTCATCACAATGATCCATGCCCTTCTCATCACAATGCTCCATGCCCTTGTCATTACAGTCCTGCATGACCCATGTATCACAGTGTTCCGTGCCCTTGTCATCACAATGCTCCGTGCCCACTCTCATCACAATAATCCATGAAACATTTCAGACCACAGTTCCATACCCTTCTCATCACATTGCTTAATTACCCCTGTCATAAGAATGCACCATGACACCTGCCATCACAATGTTCCACGCCCTAGTCATCACAAGGTTCCATGATATTTTTCATTACAATGCTCACGACCCCTGAAATCACAATACTCCATGCCCTTGTCATCACAAAGCCCCATGACGCATGTCATCAGAATGTTCCATGGCCTTCTCATCACAATGCTCCATGCACTTCTCATCACAAAGGTCCAAGACCATTGTAGTCACACTGCTCCATGCCACTTTTCATCTCAATGCTCCATGAAATCTGTCATCACAATGCTCCAAGACCCTTGTAATCACAATGCTCCATGCCCCTTTTCATCTCAGTGCTCCATGAAACCTGTCATCACAATGCACCATGCCCATCATCATAATGCTTCAGGCTATTGTCATCACAATGAAATCAATATTCTGCATGACCTCTGTCATCATAATGCTCCAAACCCTAGTGATCACAATGTTGCATAACACGTATCATCACAACACCCCATGACGCTCATCATCACAATGATCCATGGTCTTCTCATCACAATGCTCCATGATCTTTCTCATCACAATGCTCAATACACTTGTCATCACAATGATCCCTGACACTTGTCGTCAGTATGCTCCTTGAACCCTGTCATGACAAGGTTCCATGCATTTTTCATCACAATGATCCATGATCATTTCATCACAGTCCTCCAAGGTCCCTGTAATCACATTGCTCCATGCGCTTGTCAGCACAATGCTCCATGACACATGTCATCACAATGCTCCATGACTTTGTCAGCAAAATGCTACATGACCTTGTCATTACAATCCTCTATGCGCTTGTCATTACAATACTCGACTTGCATTGTCATCACAATCCTCCATGAATTGGGGGATCAAATTGCTTCATGCCCTTGTCATCACAATGCTCCATGCTCCTTGAAATCAAAATGATCCAGGACCTCTGTCATCACAATGCTCCAAACCCTTGTGATCACAATGTTCCATAACACTTGTCCTCACAACGCTCCATGATGCCTGTCATCAAAATACTCCATGCCCTTTTCATCACAATGCTCCATGACCTTTGTCACCACAATTCTCAATACACTTGTCATCACAATGCTCCCTGACACTTGTCATCAGAATGCTCCTTGCACCCTTTCACGAAAAGGCTACATGCCTTTTTCATCACAATGCCCCATGCCGTTTTCCTCACAATGCTCCATGCCATTGTCATCAAAATACTCCACAAGCTTGTCATCAGAATGCTCCATGACACTTGTCATCACAATTCTCCATGCACTTGTCAGCACAATTCTCCCTGACCCTTGTCATCACAATGCTCCAAGCAATTGTCATCACAATGCTCCATTACCTTTTTCATCAGAATCCTCCCTGACACTTGGCAGCACAATGCTCCATGCCATCCTCATCACAATGGGCCATTACATATGTGATCACAGTGCTCCCTGACACCTGTCTTCACCATACGCATGACCTGGTCATCACAATGCTCCATGTCCTTCTCATCACAGTGTGCCATTCCAACTGTCATCACAATACTCCATGAAGCTTATTAGACCAATGTTGCATGTACTTGTCATCACAATGCTCCATGCCCTTGTTATCACAATGCTCCATGACCCCTGTCATCACAATGCTCCGTGACTCCAGTCATCACAATGCTTCATGACCTTTGTCAACACAATGGTCCATGCCCTCGTCATCAACAGTCTCTGTGACCTTTTTAACCACAATTCTCCATGAACTTTTCATCACAATGCTCTTTGACCCTTGTCATCACAATGCTCTATGACTTGCTCAGCAAAATGCTCCATGACCCTTGTCCTCACAATGCTCCATTCGCTTGTCAGCACAATGCTCCATGACACATGTCATTACAATGCACCATGCACTTGTCATCACGGTGATCCACAACATTGTCTTCACAATGCTCCATAAAATTTGTCATCACAATGCTCCATGCACTTCTCTTCAAAATGCTCTCTCACCAGTGATATCACAATGCTACATCTCTATTTGTCACAATACTCCCTCACCCCTGTCATCACAATGTTCCATGACTCCTGTCATCACAATGCTACATGCACTTATCATCATAATGTTCGATGACCTCTGAAATCACAATGTTCCATAACACCTATCATCAAAATGTTCCATGCCACTTTTCATCAAATTGCTCTATGAACCTGTCATCACAATGCTCCCAGACCTTCTCATCACAATGCACAAAGCCCTTGCCATCAAAATGCTCCATGACATTTGTCATCACAATGATCCATGACACTTGGCATCACAATGCTCCATGTCATTGTCATCACAATGCTCCATGAACGCTCTCATCACATTGCTCCATGCCCTTGTCTTCACATAGATCCATGACACATGTCATCAGAATGCTCCATGGCCTTCTCATCACAATGCTCCATGCCCTTGCCATCACAATGCTCCATTACACCTGTCATAACAATGCTCCATGACCCCTGCCATCACGATGTTCCATGGCCTTGTCTTCACAAGGCTCCATGACCCTTCTCATCACAATGCTCCAAGAACACTGTAATCCCAATGCTCTATGCCCCTTTTCATCTCAATGATCCATGAACCCTGTCATCACAATGCACCATGCCCATCATCATAATGCTTCATGCTATTTTCATAACAATGAAATCAAAATGTTCCATGACCTCTGTCATAACAATGCTCCAAACCCTTGTGATCAAAATATTCCATAACACGTGTCATCACAATGCCCCATGAAGCTCGTCATCACAATTATCCATGGTCTTCTCATCACAATGCTCCATGACCTTCGTCATCACAATGCTCAATACAATTGTCATCAAAATGCTCCCTGACACTTTTTGTCTGTATGCTCCTTGAACCCTGTCATGACAAGGCTCCATGCCTTTTTCATCACAATGATCCATGACTTTTTCATCACAATGCTCCAAGACCCATGTAATCACAATGCTTCATGCACTTGTCATCACAAAGCTCAATGATGCATGCCATCAGAATGCTCCTTGGTCTTCTCCTCACAATGATCCATGCCCTTGTCATCACAATGTTCCAAGACACCTGTAATCACATTGCTCCATACCCCTTTTCATCAGTATGCTCCATGAGACTCGTCATCACAAGGCTCCATGGTTTTGTCATCACAATGCTCCAGGACCTTGTCATCACAATGCTTCTCGACCTTGTCATGAAAATTTTCAATGGCCCTTGTCATCATAATGCTCGAAGCCCTAATCAACACAATGCTCCATTATATTTGTCATCACCATTCTCCATTACATTTGGCATCACAATGCTCCATGCCATTGTCATCGCAATCGACCAAGACATATGTCATCACAATGCTCTTTGACATCTGTCTTCACAATACTCCATGAGCTTCTCATCACAGTCCTCCATGCCTTTGTCATCACAATGCACCATGCCCACTGTCATCACAATAATCTATGAAACTTGTCAGACCAATGCTCCATGGCCTTCTCATCACAATGCTCTATACCCTAGTCATCACAATGCTTCAAGACCCCTGTAATCACAATGCTCCATGCCCCTTTTCATCAGAATGCTCCATGAGACTTGCCATCACAAGTCTCCATGGTCTCCTCATCACAATGATCCAGGACCTTGACATCACCATGCTCCATTCCCTTGTCATCACAATGCTCCATGACCCCTGTCATCACAATAATCCATGAACATTTTCAGCCCAATGATCCACGACCTTCTCATCACAATGCTCCATGTCCAATATCATCACAATGCTCCATGTCCACAGTCATCACAACACTCCATGACACCTGACAACACAATGATTAGGGACTCTTGTCATCACAATGCTCCATTCACTAGTCATCACAATGCTCCATGACCCCTGTTATCACAACACTCCATGAATATTTTCAGGCCAGTGCTCCATGACCCTTGTCATCCCAATGCTCCATGATCCCTGTATTCACAATGCTCCTTGACGCTTCTCATCACACTGCTCCATGACACATGTCATCACAATGCTCCATGCCTTTGTCAGCAAAATGCTACATGACATTGTCATTACAATGCTCTATGCGCTTGTCATCACAATACTCCATTTCCATTGTCATCACTATCCTCCATGAATCTTGGGATCACATTGCTTCATGCCCTTGTCATCACAATGCTCCATGCTCCTTGAAATCAAAATGATCCATGACCTCTGTCATCACAGTGCTCCAAAAGCTTGTGATCACAATGTTCCATAACACTTGTCCTCACAACGCTCCATGATGCCTGTCATCACAATACTCCATGCACTTTTCATCACAATGCTCCATGAGCTTTGTCACCACAATTCTCAATACACTTGTCATCACAATGCTCCCTGACTCTTGTCATCAGAATGCTCCTTGAACCCTGTCACGAAAAGGCTCCATGCCTTTTTCATCACAAAGCCCCATTCCGTTTTCATCACAATGCTCCATGCCATTGTCATCAATGTACTCCACAAGCTTGTCATCAGAATGCTCCATGACCCTTGTCATCACAATTCACCATGCACTTGTCCGCACAATGCTCGCTGACCCTTGTCATCACAATGCTCCAAGCCATTGTCATCACAATGCTCCATTTCCTTTGTCATCAGAATCCTCCATGACACCTGGCTTCACAATGCTCCATGCCATCCTCATCACAACGGTCCATTACACATGTGACCACAATGCTCCCTGACACCTGTCTTCACAATACTGCATGACCTTGTCATCACAATGCTCCATGCCCTTGTCATCACAATGCGCCATTCCAACTGTCATCGCAACCATCCATGATACTTATTAGACCAATGTTCCATGCCCTTGTTATCACCATGCTCCATACCCTCGTTATCTCAATGCTCCATGACCCCTGTCATCACAATGCTCCATGACTCCAGTCATCACAATGCTTCATGACCTTTGTCATCACAGTGGTCCATGCCCTCATCTTCAACAGTCTCTGTGACCGTTTTAACCACAATGATCCATGAACTTTTCATCACAATGCTCTTTGACCCCTGTCATCACAATGCTCTCTGCCTTTTTCAGCAAATTGCTCCATGACACTTGTCATCACAATGCTCCATGCGCTTGTCAGCACAATGCTCCATGACACATGTCATCACAATGCACCATGCGCTTGTCATCACAGTGCTCCACAACCTTGTCATCACAATGCTCCATAAAATTTGTCATCACAGTGCTCCATGCACTTCTCATCAAAATGCTCTCTCACCACTGATATCACAATGCTACATCACTATTTGTCACAATACTCCCTCACCCCTGTCATCATAATGTTCCATGACTCCTGTTATCACAATTCTACATGCACTTATGATCACAATGTTCGATGACCCCTGACATCACAATGTTCCATAACACCTGTCATCAAATTGCTCCATGACCCAGTCATCAGAATGCTCCCTGCCCTACTCATCACAATGCACAACGCCCTTGCCATCAAAATGCTCAATGACCTTTGTCATCACAAAGATCCATGACCCTTGGCATCACAATGCTCCATGTCATTGTCATCACAATGCTCCATGAACGCTCTCATCACATTGCTCCATGCCCTTGTCTTCACATAGCACCATGACACGTCATCAGAATGCTCCATGGCCTTCTCATCACAATGCTCCATGCCCTTGCCCTCACAATGCTCCATTACCACTGTCATAACAATGCTCCATGACCCCTGCCATAACGAAGTTCCATGGCCTTGTCATCAAAGGCTCCATGACCCTTCTCATCACAATGCTTCAAGAACACTGTAATCACAATGCCATATGCCCCTTTTCATCTCAATGGTCCATGAACCCTGTCATCACAATGCACCATGCCCATCATCATAATGCTTCATGCTATTGTCATAACAATGAAATCAAAATGCTCCATGACCTCTGTCATAACAATGCTCCAAACACTTGTGATCACAATATTCCATAACACTTGTCATCACAATGCCCCATGACGCTCGTCATCACAATTATCCATGGTCTTCTCATCACAATGCTCCATGACCTTCGTCATCACAATGCTCAATACACTTGTCATCAACATGCTCCCTGACACTTGTTGTCTGTATGCTCCTTGAACCCTGTCATGACAAGGCTCCATGACTTTTTCATCACAATGATCCATGCCCTTCTCATCACAATGCTCCATGCCCTTGTCATTACAGTCCTGCATGACCCATGTATCACAGTGTTCCGTGCCCTTGTCATCACAATGCTCCGTGCCCACTCTCATCACAATAATCCATGAAACATTTCAGACCACAGTTCCATACCCTTCTCATCACATTGCTTAATTACCCCTGTCATAAGAATGCACCATGACACCTGCCATCACAATGTTCCACGCCCTAGTCATCACAAGGTTCCATGATATTTTTCATTACAATGCTCACGACCCCTGAAATCACAATACTCCATGCCCTTGTCATCACAAAGCCCCATGACGCATGTCATCAGAATGTTCCATGGCCTTCTCATCACAATGCTCCATGCACTTCTCATCACAAAGGTCCAAGACCATTGTAGTCACACTGCTCCATGCCACTTTTCATCTCAATGCTCCATGAAATCTGTCATCACAATGCTCCAAGACCCTTGTAATCACAATGCTCCATGCCCCTTTTCATCTCAGTGCTCCATGAAACCTGTCATCACAATGCACCATGCCCATCATCATAATGCTTCAGGCTATTGTCATCACAATGAAATCAATATTCTGCATGACCTCTGTCATCATAATGCTCCAAACCCTTGTGATCACAATGTTGCATAACACGTATCATCACAACACCCCATGACGCTCATCATCACAATGATCCATGGTCTTCTCATCACAATGCTCCATGATCTTTGTCATCACTATGCTCAATACACTTGTCATCACAATGATCCCTGACACTTGTCGTCAGTATGCTCCTTGAACCCTGTCATGACAAGGTTCCATGCATTTTTCATCACAATGATCCATGATCATTTCATCACAGTCCTCCAAGGTCCCTGTAATCACATTGCTCCATGCGCTTGTCAGCACAATGCTCCATGACACATGTCATCACAATGCTCCATGACTTTGTCAGCAAAATGCTACATGACCTTGTCATTACAATCCTCTATGCGCTTGTCATTACAATACTCGACTTGCATTGTCATCACAATCCTCCATGAATTGGGGGATCAAATTGCTTCATGCCCTTGTCATCACAATGCTCCATGCTCCTTGAAATCAAAATGATCCAGGACCTCTGTCATCACAATGCTCCAAACCCTTGTGATCACAATGTTCCATAACACTTGTCCTCACAACGCTCCATGATGCCTGTCATCAAAATACTCCATGCCCTTTTCATCACAATGCTCCATGACCTTTGTCACCACAATTCTCAATACACTTGTCATCACAATGCTCCCTGACACTTGTCATCAGAATGCTCCTTGCACCCTTTCACGAAAAGGCTACATGCCTTTTTCATCACAATGCCCCATGCCGTTTTCCTCACAATGCTCCATGCCATTGTCATCAAAATACTCCACAAGCTTGTCATCAGAATGCTCCATGACACTTGTCATCACAATTCTCCATGCACTTGTCAGCACAATTCTCCCTGACCCTTGTCATCACAATGCTCCAAGCAATTGTCATCACAATGCTCCATTACCTTTTTCATCAGAATCCTCCCTGACACTTGGCAGCACAATGCTCCATGCCATCCTCATCACAATGGGCCATTACATATGTGATCACAGTGCTCCCTGACACCTGTCTTCACCATACGCATGACCTGGTCATCACAATGCTCCATGTCCTTCTCATCACAGTGTGCCATTCCAACTGTCATCACAATACTCCATGAAGCTTATTAGACCAATGTTGCATGTACTTGTCATCACAATGCTCCATGCCCTTGTTATCACAATGCTCCATGACCCCTGTCATCACAATGCTCCGTGACTCCAGTCATCACAATGCTTCATGACCTTTGTCAACACAATGGTCCATGCCCTCGTCATCAACAGTCTCTGTGACCTTTTTAACCACAATGCTCCATGAACTTTTCATCACAATGCTCTTTGACCCTTGTCATCACAATGCTCTATGACTTGCTCAGCAAAATGCTCCATGACCCTTGTCATCACAATGCTCCATTCGCTTGTCAGCACAATGCTCCATGACACATGTCATTACAATGCACCATGCACTTGTCATCACAGTGATCCACAACATTGTCTTCACAATGCTCCATAAAATTTGTCATCACAATGCTCCATGCACTTCTCATCAAAATGCTCTCTCACCACTGATATCACAATGCTACATCACTATTTGTCACAATACTCCCTCACCCCTGTCATCATAATGTTCCATGACTCCTGTTATCACAATTCTACACGCATTTATCATCACAATGTTCGATGACCCCTGACATCACAATGTTCCATAACATCTGTCATCAAAATGTTCCATGACAATTTTCATCAAATTGCTCCATGACCCAGTCATCAGAATGCTCCCTGCCCTACTCATCACAATGCACAACGCCCTTGCCATCAAAATGCTCAATGACCTTTGTCATCACAAAGATCCATGACCCTTGGCATCACAATGCTCCATGTCATTGTCATCACAATGCTCCATGAACGCTCTCATCACATTGCTCCATGCCCTTGTCTTCACATAGCTCCATGACACGTCATCAGAATGCTCCATGGCCTTCTCATCACAATGCTCCATGCCCTTGCCATCACAATGCTCCATTACAACTATCATAATAATGCTCCATGACCCCTGTCATCACGAAGTTCCATGGCCTTGTCATCAAAGGCTCCATGACCCTTCTCATCACAATGCTTCAAGAACACTGTAATCACAATGCTATATGCCCCTTTTCATCTCAATGGTCCATGAACCCTGTCATCACAATGCACCATGCCCATCATCATAATGCTTCATTCTATTGTCATAACAATGAAATCAAAATGCTCCATGACCTCTGTCATAACAATGCTCCAAACACTTGTGATCACAATATTCCATAACACTTGTCATCACAATGCCCCATTACGCACGTCATCACAATTATCCATGGTCTTCTCATCACAATGCTCCATGACCTTCGTCATCACAATGCTCAATACACTTGTCATCAACATGCTCCCTGACACTTGTTGTCTGTATGCTCCTTGAACCCTGTCATGACAAGGCTCCATGCCTTTTTCATCACAATGATCCATGCCCTTGTCATCACAATGCTCCAAGTCCCATGTAATCACAATGCTCCGTGCCCACTCTCATCACAATAATCCATGAAACATTTCAGACCAAAGTTCCATACCCTTCTCATCACAATGCTTAATTACCCCTGTCATAAGAATGCACCATGACACCTGCCATCACAATGTTCCACGGCCTAGTCATCACAAGGTCCCATGATATTTTTCATTACAATGCTCAAGACCCCTGAAATCACAATGATCCATGCCCTTGTCATCACAAAGCCCCATGACGCATGTCATCAGAATGTTCCATGGCCTTCTCATCACAATGCTCCATGCACTTGTCATCACAATGCTCCAAGACCATTGTAATCACACTGCTCCATGCCACTTTTCATCTCAATGCTCCATGAAATCTGTCATCACAATGCTCCAAGACCCTTGTAATCACAATGCTCCATGCCCCTTTTCATCTCAGTTCTCCTTGAACACTGTCATCACAATGCACCATGCCCATCATCATAATGCTTCAGGCTATTGTCATCACAATGAAATCAATATTCTGCATGACCTCTGTCATCATAATGCTCCAAACCCTAGTGATCACAATGTTGCATAACACGTATCATCACAACACCCCATGACGCTCATCATCACAATGATCCATGGTCTTCTCATCACAATGCTCCATGATCTTTGTCATCACTATGCTCAATACACTTGTCATCACAATGATCCCTGACACTTGTCGTCAGTATGCTCCTTGAACCCTGTCATGACAAGTTTCCATGCATTTTTCATCACAATGATCCATGATCATTTCATCACAGTCCTCCAAGGTCCCTGTAATCACAATGCTCCATGCCCTTGTCATCACAAAACGCCATGACGCATGTCATCAGAATGCTCCATGGCCTTCTCATCACAATGCTCCATGCGCTTGTTCAGCACAATGCTCCATGACACATGTCATCACAATGCTCCATGACTTTGTCAGCAAAATGCTACATGACCTTGTCATTACAATCCTCTATGCGCTTGTCATTACAATACTCGACTTGCATTGTCATCACAATCCTCCATGAATTGGGGGATCACATTGCTTCATGCCCTTGTCATCACAGTGCTCCATGCTCCTTGAAATCAAAATGATCCAGGACCTCTGTCATCACAATGCTCCAAACCCTTGTGATCACAATGTTCCATAACACTTGTCCTCACAACGCTCCATGATGCCTGTCATCAAATTACTCCATGCCCTTTTCATCACAATGCTCCATGACCTTTGTCACCACAATTCTCAATACACTTGTCATCACAATGCTCCCTGACACGTGTCATCAGAATGCTCCTTGAACCCTGTCACGAAAAGGCTCCATGCCTTTTTCATCACAATGCCCAATGCCGTTGTCCTCACAATGCTCCATGCCATTGTCATCAAAATACTCCACAAGCTTGTCATCAGAATGCTCCATGACACTTGTCATCACAATTCTCCATGCACTTGTCAGCACAACTCTCCCTGACCCTTGTCATCACAATGCTCCAAGCAATTGTCATCACAATGCTCCATTACCTTTTTCATCAGAATCCTCCCTGACACTTGGCAGCACAATGCTCCATGCCATCCTCATCACAATGGGCCATTACATATGTGATCACAGTGCTCCCTGACACCTGTCTTCACCATACGCATGACCTGGTCATCACAATGCTCCATGTCCTTGTCATCACAGTGTGCCATTCCAACTGTCATCACAATACTCCATGAAGCTTATTAGACCAATGTTCCATGTACTTGTCATCACAATGCTCCATGCCCTTGTTATCACAATGCTCCATGACCCCTGTCATCACAATGCTCCGTGACTCCAGTCATCACAATGCTTCATGACCTTTGTCAACACAATGGTCCATGCCCTCGTCATCAACAGTCTCTGTGACCTTTTTAACCACAATGTTCCATGAACTTTTCATCACAATGCTCTTTGACCCTTGTCATCACAATGCTCTATGACTTGCTCAGCAAAATGCTCCATGACCCTTGTCCTCACAATGCTCCATTCGCTTGTCAGCACAATGCTCCATGACACATGTCATTACAATGCACCATGCACTCGTCATCACAGTGATCCACAACATTGTCTTCACAATGCTCCATAAAATTTGTCATCACAATGCTCCATGCACTTCTCTTCGAAATGCTCTCTCACCAGTGATATCACAATGCTACATCTCTATTTGTCACAATACTCCCTCACCCCTGTCATCACAATGTTCCATGACTCCTGTCATCACAATGCTACATGCCCTTATCATCATAATGTTCGATGACCTCTGAAATCACAATGTTCCATAACACCTATCATCAAAATGTTCCATGCCACTTTTCATCAAAATGCTCTATGACCCTGTCATCACAATGCTCCCTGCCCTTCTCATCACAATGCACAAAGCCCTTGCCATCAAAATGCTCCATGACATTTGTCATCACAATGATCCATGACACTTGGCATCACAATGCTCCATGTCATTGTCATCACAATGCTCCATGAACGCTCTCATCACATTGCTCCATGCCCTTGTCTTCACATAGATCCATGACACATGTCATCAGAATGCTCCATGGCCTTCTCATCACAATGCTCCATGCCCTTGCCATCACAATGCTCCATTACACCTGTCATAACAATGCTCCATGACCCCTGCCATCACGATGTTCCATGGCATTGTCATCACAAGGCTCCATGACCCTTCTCATCACAATGCTCCAAGAACACTGTAATCCCAATGCTCTATGCCCCTTTTCATCTCAATGATCCATGAACCTTGTCATCACAATGCGCCATGCCCATCATCATAATGCTTCATGCTATTTTCATAACAATGAAATCAAAATGTTCCATGACCTCTGTCATAACAATGCTCCAAACCCTTGTGATCAAAATATTCCATAACACGTGTCATCACAATGCCCCATGAAGCTCGTCATTACAATTATCCATGGGCTTCTCATCACAATGCTCCATGAACTTTGTCATCACAATGCTCAATACAATTGTCATCAAAATGCTCCCTGACACTTTTTGTCTGTATGCTCCTTGAACCCTGTCATGACAAGGCTCCATGCCTTTTTCATCACAATGATCCATGACCTTTTCATCACAATGCTCCAAGTCCCATGTAATCACAATGCTCCACGCACTTGTCATCACAAAGCTCAATGACGCATGCCATCAGAATGCTCCTTGGTCTTCTCCTCACAATGATCCATGCCCTTGTCATCACAATGTTCCAAGACACCTGTAATCACAATGCTCCATGCCCCTTTTCATCAGTATGCTCCATGAGACTTGTCATCACAAGGCTCCATGGTTTTGTCATCACAATGCTCCAGGACCTTGTCATCACAATGCTTCTCGACCTTGTCATGAAAATTTTCAATGGCCCTTGTCATCATAATGCTCGAAGCCCTAATCATCACAATGCTCCATTATATTTGTCATCACCATTCTCCATTACATTTGGCATCACAATGCTCCATGCCATTGTCATCGCAATCAACCAAGACATATGTCATCACAATGCTCTTTGACATCTGTCTTCACAATACTCCATGAGCTTCTCACAATAATCTATGAAACTTGTCAGACCAATGCTCCATGGCCTTCTCATCACAATGCTCTATACCCTAGTCATCACAATGTTTCAAGGCCCCTGTAATCACAATGCTCCATGCCCCTTTTCATCAGAATGCTCCATGAGACTTGCCATCACAAGTCTCCATGGTCTTCTCATCACAATGCTCCAGGACCTTGACATCACCATGCTCCATTCCCTTGTCATCACAATGCTCCATGAGCACTGTCATCACAATAATCCATGAACATTTTCAGCCCAATGATCCACGACCTTCTCATCACGATGCTCCATGTCCAATATCATCACAATGCTCCATGACCACAGTCATCACAACACTCCATGACACCTGACAACACAATGATTAGGGACTCTTGTCATCACAATGCTCCATTCCCTAATCATCACAATGCTCCATGACCCCTGTTATCAAAACACTCCATGAATATTTTCAGGCCAGTGCTCCATGACCCTTGTCATCCCAATGCTCCATGACCCCTGTATTCACAATGCTCCTTGATGCTTCTCATCACAGTGCTCCATGACACATGTCATCACAATGCTCCATGCCTTTGTCAGCAAAATGCTACATGACATTGTCATTACAATGCTCTATGCGCTTGTCATCACAATACTCCATTTCCATTGTCATCACAATCCTCCATGAATCTTGGGATCACATTGCTTTATGCCCTTGTCATCACAATGCTCCATGCTCCTTGAAATCAAAATGATCCATGACCTCTGTCATCACAGTGCTCCAAAAGCTTGTGATCACAATGATCCATAACACTTGTCCTCACAACGCTCCATGTTGCCTGTCATCACAATACTCCATGCCCTTTTCATCACAATGCTCCATGAGCTTTGTCACCACAATTCTCAATACACTTGTCATCACAATGCTCCCTGACATTTGTCATCAGAATGCTCCTTGAACCCTGTCACGAAAAGGCTCCATGCCTTTTTCATCACAAAGCCCCATTCCGTTTTCATCACAATGCTCCATGCCATTGTCATCAAAGTACTCCACAAGCTTGTCATCAGAATGCTCCATGACCCTTGTCATCACAATTCTCCATGCACTTGTCAGCACAATGCTCCCTGACCCTTGTTATCACAATGCTCCAAGCCACTGTCATCACAATGCTCCATTACCTTAGTCATCAGAATCCTCCATGACACTTAGCATCACAATGCTACCTGACACCTGTCTTTACAATAGTGCATGACCTGGTCATCACAATGCTCCAAGCCATTGTCATCACAATACTCCATTACCTTTGTCATCAGAATCCTCCATGACACCTGGCATCACAATGCTCCATGCCATCCTCATCACAACGGGCCATTACACATGTGATCACAATGCTCCCTGACACCTGTCTTCACAATACTGCATGACCTGGTCATCACAATGCTCCATGCCCTTGTCATCACAATGCGCCATTCCAACTGTCATCGCAACCATCCATGATACTTATTAGACCAATGTTCCATGCCCTTGTTATCACCATGCTCCATACCCTCGTTATCACAATGCTCCATGATCCCTGTCATCACAATGCTCCGTGTCTCCAGTCATCACAATGCTTCATGAAATTGTCATCACAGTGGTCCATGCCCTCATCATCAACAGTCTCTGTGACCGTGTTATCCACAAAGATCCATGAACTTTTCATCACAATGCTCTTTGACCCCTGTCATCACAATGCTCTCTGCCTTTTTCAGCAAATTGCTCCATGACACTTGTCATCACAATGCTCCATTCGCTTGTCAGCACAATGCTCCATGACACATGTCATCACAATGCACCATGCGCTTGTCATCACAGTGCTCCACAACCTTGTCATCACAATGCTCCATAAAATTTGTCATCACAGTGCTCCATGCACTTCTCATCAAAATGATCTCTCACCACTGATATCACAATGCTACATCACTATTTGTCAAAATACTCCCTCACCACTGTCATCACAATGTTCCATGACTCCTGTCATCACAATGCTACATGCACTTATCATCACAATGTTCGATGACCCCTGAAATCACAATGTTCCATAACACCTGTCATCAAAATGTTCCATGACACTTTTCATCAAATTGCTCCATGACCCTGTCATCAGGATGCTCCCTGCCCTTCTCATCACAATGCACAACGCCCTTGCCATCAAAATGCTCCATGACCTTTGTCATCACAAAGATCCATGACACTTGGCATCACAATGATCCATGTCATTGTCATCACAATGCTCCATGAACGCTCTCATCACATTGCTCCATGCCCTCGTCTTCACATAGCTCCATGACACATGTCATCAGAATGCTCCATGGCCTTCTCATCACAATGCTCCAAGCCCTGGCCATCACAATGCTCCATTACCCCTGTCATAACAATGCTCCTTGACCCCTGCCATCACGATGTTCCATGGCCTTGTCATCACAAGGATCCTTGACCCTTCTCATCACAATGCTCCAATAACACTGTAATCAGAGTGCTCTATGCCCCTTTTCATCTCAATGATCCATGAACCCTGTCATCACAATGCACTATGCCCATCATCATAATGCTTCATGCTATTGTCATAACAACGAAATCAAAATGTTCC
This sequence comes from Mesoplodon densirostris, assembly GCF_025265405.1. Taxonomy (NCBI): domain Eukaryota; kingdom Metazoa; phylum Chordata; class Mammalia; order Artiodactyla; family Ziphiidae; genus Mesoplodon; species Mesoplodon densirostris. The sequence goes on along the minus strand of NW_026778195.1, from coordinate 3,963,767 downwards.
ATGACCTCTGTCATAACAATGCTCCAAACCCTTTTGATCACAATATTCCATAACACTGGTCATCACAATGCCCCAGGATGCTCGCCATCACAATTATCCATGGTCTTCTCATCACAATGCTCCATGACCTTCGTCATCACAATGCTCAATACACTTGTCATCAACATGCTCCCTGACACTTGTTGTCTGTATGCTCCTTGAACCCTGTCATGACAAGGCTCCATGCCTTTTTCATCACAATGATCCATGCCCTTGTCATCACAATGCTCCAAGTCCCATGTAATCACAATGCTCCGTGCCCACTCTCATCACAATAATCCATGAAACATTTCAGACCAAAGTTCCATACCCTTCTCATCACAATGCTTAATTACCCCTGTCATAAGAATGCACCATGACACCTGCCATCACAATGTTCCACGGCCTAGTCATCACAAGGTTCCATGATATTTTTCATTACAATGCTCAAGACCCCTGAAATCACAATGATACATGCCCTTGTCATCACAAAGCCCCATGACGCATGTCATCAGAATGTTCCATGGCCTTCTCATCACAATGCTCCATGCACTTGTCATCACAATGCTCCAAGACCATTGTAATCACACTGCTCCATGCCACTTTTCATCTCAATGCTCCATGAAATCTGTCATCACAATGCTCCAAGACCCTTGTAATCACAATGCTCCATGCCCCTTTTCATCTCAGTTCTCCTTGAACACTGTCATCACAATGCACCATGCCCATCATCATAATGCTTCAGGCTATTGTCATCACAATGAAATCAATATTCTGCATGACCTCTGTCATCATAATGCTCCCAACCCTAGTGATCACAATGTTGCATAACACGTATCATCACAACACCCCATGACGCTCATCATCACAATGATCCATGGTCTTCTCATCACAATGCTCCATGATCTTTGTCATCACTATGCTCAATACACTTGTCATCACAATGATCCCTGACACTTGTCGTCAGTATGCTCCTTGAACCCTGTCATGACAAGTTTCCATGCATTTTTCATCACAATGATCCATGATCATTTCATCACAGTCCTCCAAGGTCCCTGTAATCACAATGCTCCATGCCCTTGTCATCACAAAACGCCATGACGCATGTCATCAGAATGCTCCATGGCCTTCTCATCACAATGCTCCATGCGCTTGTCAGCACAATGCTCCATGACACATGTCATCACAATGCTCCATGACTTTGTCAGCAAAATGCTACATGACCTTGTCATTACAATCCTCTATGCGCTTGTCATTACAATACTCGACTTGCATTGTCATCACAATCCTCCATGAATTGGGGGATCACATTGCTTCATGCCCTTGTCATCACAGTGCTCCATGCTCCTTGAAATCAAAATGATCCAGGACCTCTGTCATCACAATGCTCCAAACCCTTGTGATCACAATGTTCCATAACACTTGTCCTCACAACGCTCCATGATGCCTGTCATCAAATTACTCCATGCCCTTTTCATCACAATGCTCCATGACCTTTGTCACCACAATTCTCAATACACTTGTCATCACAATGCTCCCTGACACGTGTCATCAGAATGCTCCTTGAACCCTGTCACGAAAAGGCTCCATGCCTTTTTCTTCACAATGCCCAATGCCGTTGTCCTCACAATGCTCCATGCCATTGTCATCAAAATACTCCACAAGCTTGTCATCAGAATGCTCCATGACACTTGTCATCACAATTCTCCATGCACTTGTCAGCACAACTCTCCCTGACCCTTGTCATCACAATGCTCCAAGCAATTGTCATCACAATGCTCCATTACCTTTTTCATCAGAATCCTCCCTGACACTTGGCAGCACAATGCTCCATGCCATCCTCATCACAATGGGCCATTACATATGTGATCACAGTGCTCCCTGACACCTTTCTTCACCATACGCATGACCTGGTCATCACAATGCTCCATGTCCTTGTCATCACAGTGTGCCATTCCAACTGTCATCGCAATACTCCATGAAGCTTATTAGACCAATGTTCCATGTACTTGTCATCACAATGCTCCATGCCCTTGTTATCACAATGCTCCATGACCCCTGTCATCACAATGCTCCGTGACTCCAGTCATCACAATGCTTCATGACCTTTGTCAACACAATGGTCCATGCCCTCGTCATCAACAGTCTCTGTGACCTTTTTAACCACAATGTTCCATGAACTTTTCATCACAATGCTCTTTGACCCTTGTCATCACAATGCTCTATGACTTGCTCAGCAAAATGCTCCATGACCCTTGTCCTCACAATGCTCCATTCGCTTGTCAGCACAATGCTCCATGACACATGTCATTACAATGCACCATGCACTCGTCATCACAGTGATCCACAACATTGTCTTCACAATGCTCCATAAAATTTGTCATCACAATGCTCCATGCACTTCTCTTCAAAATGCTCTCTCACCAGTGATATCACAATGCTACATCTCTATTTGTCACAATACTCCCTCACCCCTGTCATCACAATGTTCCATGACTCCTGTCATCACAATGCTACATGCCCTTATCATCATAATGTTCGATGACCTCTGAAATCACAATGTTCCATAACACCTGTCATCAAAATGTTCCATGCCACTTTTCATCAAAATGCTCTATGACCCTGTCATCACAATGCTCCCTGCCCTTCTCATCACAATGCACAAAGCCCTTGCCATCAAAATGCTCCATGACATTTGTCATCACAATGATCCATGACACTTGGCATCACAATGCTCCATGTCATTGTCATCACAATGCTCCATGAACGCTCTCATCACATTGCTCCATGCCCTTGTCTTCACATAGATCCATGACACATGTCATCAGAATGCTCCATGGCCTTCTCATCACAATGCTCCATGCCCTTGCCATCACAATGCTCCATTACACCTGTCATAACAATGCTCCATGACCCCTGCCATCACGATGTTCCATGGCATTGTCATCACAAGGCTCCATGACCCTTCTCATCACAATGCTCCAAGAACACTGTAATCCCAATGCTCTATGCCCCTTTTCATCTCAATGATCCATGAACCTTGTCATCACAATGCGCCATGCACATCATCATAATGCTTCATGCTATTTTCATAACAATGAAATCAAAATGTTCCATGACCTCTGTCATAACAATGCTCCAAACCCTTGTGATCAAAATATTCCATAACACGTGTCATCACAATGCCCCATGAAGCTCGTCATCACAATTATCCATGGGCTTCTCATCACAATGCTCCATGAACTTTGTCATCACAATGCTCAATACAATTGTCATCAAAATGCTCCCTGACACTTTTTGTCTGTATGCTCCTTGAACCCTGTCATGACAAGGCTCCATGCCTTTTTCATCACAATGATCCATGACCTTTTCATCACAATGCTCCAAGTCCCATGTAATCACAATGCTCCACGCACTTGTCATCACAAAGCTCAATGACGCATGCCATCAGAATGCTCCTTGGTCTTCTCCTAACAATGATCCATGCCCTTGTCATCACAATGTTCCAAGACACCTGTAATCACAATGCTCCATGCCCCTTTTCATCAGTATGCTCCATGAGACTTGTCATCACAAGGCTCCATGGTTTTGTCATCACAATGCTCCAGGACCTTGTCATCACAATGCTTCTCGACCTTGTCATGAAAATTTTCAATGGCCCTTGTCATCATAATGCTCGAAGCCCTAATCATCACAATGCTCCATTATATTTGTCATCACCATTCTCCATTACATTTGGCATCACAATGCTCCATGCCATTGTCATCGCAATCAACCAAGACATATGTCATCACAATGCTCTTTGACATCTGTCTTCACAATACTCCATGAGCTTCTCACAATAATCTATGAAACTTGTCAGACCAATGCTCCATGGCCTTCTCATCACAATGCTCTATACCCTAGTCATCACAATGTTTCAAGGCCCCTGTAATCACAATGCTCCATGCCCCTTTTCATCAGAATGCTCCATGAGACTTGCCATCACAAGTCTCCATGGTCTTCTCATCACAATGCTCCAGGACCTTGACATCACCATGCTCCATTCCCTTGTCATCACAATGCTCCATGAGCACTGTCATCACAATAATCCATGAACATTTTCAGCCCAATGATCCACGACCTTCTCATCACGATGCTCCATGTCCAATATCATCACAATGCTCCATGACCACAGTCATCACAACACTCCATGACACCTGACAACACAATGATTAGGGACTCTTGTCATCACAATGCTCCATTCCCTAATCATCACAATGCTCCATGACCCCTGTTATCAAAACACTCCATGAATATTTTCAGGCCAGTGCTCCATGACCCTTGTCATCCCAATGCTCCATGACCCCTGTATTCACAATGCTCCTTGATGCTTCTCATCACAGTGCTCCATGACACATGTCATCACAATGCTCCATGCCTTTGTCAGCAAAATGCTACATGACATTGTCATTACAATGCTCTATGCGCTTGTCATCACAATACTCCATTTCCATTGTCATCACAATCCTCCATGAATCTTGGGATCACATTGCTTTATGCCCTTGTCATCACAATGCTCCATGCTCCTTGAAATCAAAATGATCCATGACCTCTGTCATCACAGTGCTCCAAAAGCTTGTGATCACAATGATCCATAACACTTGTCCTCACAACGCTCCATGTTGCCTGTCATCACAATACTCCATGCCCTTTTCATCACAATGCTCCATGAGCTTTGTCACCACAATTCTCAATACACTTGTCATCACAATGCTCCCTGACATTTGTCATCAGAATGCTCCTTGAACCCTGTCACGAAAAGGCTCCATGCCTTTTTCATCACAAAGCCCCATTCCGTTTTCATCACAATGCTCCATGCCATTGTCATCAAAGTACTCCACAAGCTTGTCATCAGAATGCTCCATGACCCTTGTCATCACAATTCTCCATGCACTTGTCAGCACAATGCTCCCTGACCCTTGTTATCACAATGCTCCAAGCCACTGTCATCACAATGCTCCATTACCTTAGTCATCAGAATCCTCCATGACACTTAGCATCACAATGCTACCTGACACCTGTCTTTACAATAGTGCATGACCTGGTCATCACAATGCTCCAAGCCATTGTCATCACAATGCTCCATTACCTTTGTCATCAGAATCCTCCATGACACCTGGCATCACAATGCTCCATGCCATCCTCATCACAACGGGCCATTACACATGTGATCACAATGCTCCCTGACACCTGTCTTCACAATACTGCATGACCTGGTCATCACAATGCTCCATGCCCTTGTCATCACAATGCGCCATTCCAACTGTCATCGCAACCATCCATGATACTTATTAGACCAATGTTCCATGCCCTTGTTATCACCATGCTCCATACCCTCGTTATCACAATGCCCCATGATCCCTGTCATCACAATGCTCCGTGACTCCAGTCATCACAATGCTTCATGAAATTGTCATCACAGTGGTCCATGCCCTCATCATCAACAGTCTCTGTGACCGTGTTATCCACAAAGATCCATGAACTTTTCATCACAATGCTCTTTGACCCCTGTCATCACAATGCTCTCTGCCTTTTTCAGCAAATTGCTCCATGACACTTGTCATCACAATGCTCCATTCGCTTGTCAGCACAATGCTCCATGACACATGTCATCACAATGCACCATGCGCTTGTCATCACAGTGCTCCACAACCTTGTCATCACAATGCTCCATAAAATTTGTCATCACAGTGCTCCATGCACTTCTCATCAAAATGATCTCTCACCACTGATATCACAATGCTACATCACTATTTGTCAAAATACTCCCTCACCACTGTCATCACAATGTTCCATGACTCCTGTCATCACAATGCTACATGCACTTATCATCACAATGTTCGATGACCCCTGAAATCACAATGTTCCATAACACCTGTCATCAAAATGTTCCATGACACTTTTCATCAAATTGCTCCATGACCCTGTCATCAGAATGCTCCCTGCCCTTCTCATCACAATGCACAACGCCCTTGCCATCAAAATGCTCCATTACCTTTGTCATCACAAAGATCCATGACACTTGGCATCACAATGATCCATGTCATTGTCATCACAATGCTCCATGAACGCTCTCATCACATTGCTCCATGCCCTCGTCTTCACATAGCTCCATGACACATGTCATCAGAATGCTCCATGGCCTTCTCATCACAATGCTCCAAGCCCTGGCCATCACAATGCTCCATTACCCCTGTCATAACAATGCTCCATGACCCCTGCCATCACGATGTTCCATGGCCTTGTCATCACAAGGATCCTTGACCCTTCTCATCACAATGCTCCAATAACACTGTAATCAGAGTGCTCTATGCCCCTTTTCATCTCAATGATCCATGAGCCCTGTCATCACAATGCACTATGCCCATCATCATAATGCTTCATGCTATTGTCATAACAACGAAATCAAAATGTTCCATGACCTCTGTCATAACAATGCTCCAAACCCTTTTGATCACAATATTCCATAACACTGGTCATCACAATGCCCCAGGATGCTCGCCATCACAATTATCCATGGTCTTCTCATCACAATGCTCCATGACCTTCGTCATCACAATGCTCAATACACTTGTCATCAACATGCTCCCTGACACTTGTTGTCTGTATGATCCTTGAACCCTGTCATGACAAGGCTCCATGCCTTTTCATCACAATGATCCATGCCCTTTTCATCACAATGCTCCAAGTCCCATGTAATCACAATGGTCCATGCCATTGTCATCACAAAGCTCAATAACGCATGCCATCAGAATGCTCCTTGGTCTTCTCCTCACAATTCTCCATGCCCTTATCATCACAATGTTCCAAGATCCCTGTAATCACAGTGCTTCATGCCCCATTTCATCAGTATGCTCCATGAGACTTGTCATCACAAGGCTCCATGGTTTTGTCATCACAATGCTCCAGGACATTGTCATCACAATGCATCACGACCTTGTCCTGAAAATTTTCAATGGTCCTTGTCATCATAATGCTACAAGCCCTAATCATCACAATGCTCCATTATATTTGTCATCACAATCCTCCATTACATTGGGTATCACAACGTTCCATGCCACTGTCATCACAATGGACCATGACATATGTCATCACAATGCTCCCTGACACCTTTCTTCACAATACTCCATGCCCTTGTCATTACAATGCACCATGCCCACTCTCATCACAATAATCTATGAAACGTGTCAGACCAATGCTCCATGCCACTGTCATAACAATGCTTCATGCCCTTGTCATCACAAGCCTCCATGACCCCTGTCATCACAATGCTCCGTGACTCCAGTCATCACAATGCTTCATAACGTTTGTCATCACAATGGTCCATGCCCCCGTCATCACAAGGCTCTGTGAAATTTGTAACCACAATTCTTCATGAACATTTCATAACAATTCTCTGTGAAACTTGTCATCACAATGCTCCATGTCTTTGTCAGAACGATTCTCCATGACCATTGTCATCAGAATGTGCCACGAGAAGTTCATCACAACGGTCCACAACCTTGTCATTGCAATGCTCCATAAACCTTGTAATCACAAGGGTCAATGTAATTCTCATCAAAATGCTCTCTCACCAGACATATCACAATGTTACATCAATAGTCATCAAAATACTCCCTCACCCTTGTAATCACAATGTTCCATGACCCCTGCCATCACAATGTTCATAAGCCCTGTCATCAAAATGCTCAATGACCCTTTCCATCCCAAAGCTCCAAGACCCCTGACATCACAATATTCTATAACCCCTGCCATCAAAATGCTCAATTACACTTTTTATCAAATTGCAGCATGACCCGGTCATCAAAATGCTCCCTGCCCTTCTCATCAAAATGCTCCATGACTTGTCATCACAAAGCTCCAAGACCCTTGTCATCACAATGCTCCATGTCATTGTCATCACAATGCTCCATGAACCCTCTCATCACATTGCTCCATGCCGTTGTCATCACAAAGCTCCCTGACACTTGTCATCACAATGCTCGATGCCCTTCTCATCACAATGCTCCATGCCCTTGTCATTACAGTCCTGCATGACCCATGTATCATAGTGTTCCGTGCCCTTGTCATCACAATGCTCCATGCCAACTCTCATCACAATAATCCATGAAATATTTCAGACCAAAGTTCCATACCATTCTCATCACAATGCTCCATTACCCCTGTCATAACAATGCACCATGACCCCTGCCATCACAATGTTCCACGGCCTAGTCATCACAAGGTTCCATGATACTTCTCATCACAATGCTCAAGACCCCTGAAATCACAATGCTCCATTTCCTTTTCATCACAAAGCTACATGACGCATGTCATCAGAATGTTCCTTGGCCTTCTCATCACAATGCTCCATGCCCTTGTCATCACAATGCTCCAAGACCCTTGTAATCACAATGCTCCATGCCCCTTTTCATCTCAATGCCCCATGAAATCTGTCATCTCAATGCTCCAAGTCCCATGTAATCACAATGGTCCATGCCATTGTCATCACAAAGCTCAATGACGCATGCCATCAGAATGCTCCTTGGTCTTCTCCTCACAATGCTCCATGCCCTTGTCTTCACAGTGTTCCAAGACCCCTGTAAACACAATGCTCCATTCCCCTTTTAATCAGTATGCTCCATGAGACTTGTCATCACATAGCTCCATGGTTTTGTCATCACAATACTCCAGGACCTTGTCATCACAATGCTTCATGACCTTTTACTGAAAATTTTCAATTTCCCTTGTCATTATAATTCTCCAAGCCCTAATATTCACAATGCTCCATTATATTTGTCATCACAATCCTCCATTACATTTGGTATCACAAAGCTCCATGCCATTGTCATCGCCATGGACCATACCATGACATATGTCATCACAATGGTCCCTGACACCTGTCTTCACAATACTCCATGACCTTATCATCACAGTGCTCCATGCCCTTTTCATCACATTGCACCATGCCCACTCTCATCACAATAATCTATGAAACTTGTCAGACCAATGCTCCATGCCACTGTCATCACAGTGCTCCATGACCCCTGTCATCACAATGCTCCGTTACTCCAGTCATCACAATGCTTCATAACGTTTGTCATCACAATGGTCCATGCCCGCGTCATCACAAGGCTCTGTGACCATTGTAACCACAGTGCTCCATGAACTTTTCATCACAATTCTTTGAGAAACTTGTCATCACATTGCTCCATTTATTTGTCAGAACAATGCTCCATGAGCATTATCATCACAATGTGCTACGTGGATTTCATCACAACGTTCCAAACATTGCCATTTCAATGCTCCATAAACTTTGTAATCACAATGGTCCATGCACTTCTCATCAAAATGCTCTCTCACCAGAGATATCACAATGTTCCATCACTAGTCATCACAATACACCCTCACCCTTGTAATCACAATGTTCCATGACCCTGTCATCACAATGCTACATCCCCTTATCATCACAATGTTCCATGACACCTGCCATCAAAATATTCCATAAGCCCTCTCATCAAAATGCTCCATGAACCTTTCCATCCCAAAGCTCCAAGACCGCAGACATCACAATGTTCTATAACCCGTGCCATCAAAATGTTCCATTTCACTTTTTATCAAATTGCTGCATGACCTGGGCATCAAAATTCTCCCTGCCCTTCTCATCAAAATGCTCCATGACTTGTCATCACAAAGCTCCAAGACCCTTGGCATCACAATGCTCCATGCCATCCTCATCACAATGGGCCATTACATATATGATCACAATGCTCCCTGACACCTGTCTTCACAATACGGCATGACCTGGTCATCACAATGCTCCATGCCCTTGTCATCACAGTGTGCCATTCCAACTGTCATCGCAATACTCCATGAAAGTTATTAGACCAATGTTCCATGCCCTTGTCATCACAATGCTCCATGCCATGGTTATCACAATGCTCCATGACCCCTGTCATCACAGTGCTCCGTGACTCCACTCATCACAATGCGTCATGACCTTTGTCATCACAATGGTCCATGCCCACGTCATCAACAGTCTCTGTGACATATTTAAGCACAATGCTTCATGAACTTTTCATCAAAATGCTCTTTGACCCTTGTCATCACAATGCTCTATTCCTTTCTCAGCACACTGCTCCATGACCCTTGTCATCACAATGCTCCATGCGCTTGTCAGCACAATGCTCCATGTCCAATGTCATCACAATTCTCCATGCGCTTGTCATCACAGTGCTCCACAATCTTGTCATCACAATGCTCCATAAACCTTGCCATCACAGTGCTCCATGCACTTCTCATCAAAATGCTCTCTCACCACTGATAACACAATGTTACATCACTAATCATCACAATACTCCCTCACCCCTGTCATCACAATGTTCCATGACTCCTTTCATCACAATGCAACGTGCACTTATCATCACAATGTTCGATGACCCCTGACATCACAATGTTCCATAACCCTTGTCATCAAAATGCTCCATGACTTTTGTCATCACCAAGCTCCATGACACTTGCCATTACAATGCTCCATGTCATTGTCATCACAATGTTCCATGCACTTTTCATCACAATGCTCCATGATATTGTCATCACAATACTCCACAAGCTTGTCATCAGAATGCTCCAAGACCCTTGTCATCACAATGCTCCATGGCCACTGTCACCACAATGCTCCATACCCCGTGTCATTACAGTGCTCCATGACGCTCGACATCACAATTATCCATGGTCTTCTCATCACAATGTTCCATGACCCCTGTCATCACAGTGCTCCATGACCACTGTCATCACAACCTTCCATGAACCCTGACAACACAATGATCCGGGTCACTTGTCATCAAAATGCTCCATGCCCTTGTCATACCAATGCTCCATGACCAGTGTAATCACCATACTTCATGACGCTTGTAATCACAGTGCTCCATGAACCTTGTAATCACAAAGCCTTTGTCAGCATAATGATACATAATCTTGTTATCACTATGCTCCATTCTCTTGTCATCAAAATACTCCACAAGCTTGTCATCAGAATGCTCCATGCCCATGTCATCACAATGCGACATTCCAACTGTCATCGCAATAATCCATGAAAAATATTAGACCGATGCTCCATGCCCTTATCATCACAATGCTCCATGCCCACGTTATCACAATGCTCCATGACCCCTGTCATCACAATGTTCCGTGACTCCAGTCATCACAATACTTCATGACCTTTGTCATCACTATGGTCCATGCCCTCATCATCAACAGTCTCTGTGATATTTTAAACACAATGCTCCATGAACATTTCATCACAATGCTCTTTGACCCTTGTCATCACAATGCTCTATGACTTTCTCAGCACAATTCTCCATGACCCTTGTCATCACAATGCTCCATGCGCATGTCAGCACAATGCTGCATGACACATGTCATCAGAATGCACCATGCGCTTGTCATCACAGTACTCCACCATCTTGTCATCTCAATGCTCCATAAAACTTGTCATCAAGATGCTCCATGCACTTCTCATCAAAATGCTCTCTCACCATTGATGTCACAATGTTACATAACTATTCGTCACAATACTCCCACACCTCTGTCATCACAGTGTTCCATGACGCCTGTCATCACAATGCTACATGCACTTGTCATCACCTTGTTTGATGACCCCTGACATCACAATGTTCCATAACCCCTGTCATCAAAATGCTCCATGACCTTTTTCATCAAAATGTCCATGACCCCTGACATCACAATGTTCCATAACCACAGTCATCAAAATATTCCATGACTCTTTCGTCACATTGCTCCATGACCCTGTCATCACAATGCTCCCTGCCCTTCTCATCACAATGCACAACACCCTTGTCATCAAAATGCTCCATTCCCTTGCCATCACAATGCTCCATTACACCTGTCATAACAATATACCATGACCCCTGCCATCACGATGTTCCATGACCTTTTCATCACAAGGCTCCATGACCCTTCTCATCACAATGCTCCAAGACCCCTGTAATCAAAATGCTCCATGCCCCTTTTCATCACAATGATCCATGAACACAGTCATCACAATGCACCATGCCCATCATCATAATGCTTCATACTATTGTCATCACAATGAAATCAAAATGCTCCATGACCTCTGTCATAACAATGCTCGAAACCCTTGTGATCACAATATTCCATAACACCTGTCGTCACAATGCGCCATGACGTTCGTCATCACAATTATCCATGGTCTTCTCATCACAAAGCTCCATGATCTTTGTCCTCACAATGCTCAATACACTTGTCATCAAAATGCTCCCTGACACTTGTTGTCTGTATGCTCCTTGAACCCTGTCATGACAAGGGCCCATGCCATTTTCATCACAATGATCCATGCCCTTTTCATCATGATGCTCCAAGACCCTTGTAATCACAATGCTACATGCCCTTGTCATCACAAAGCTCAATGACGCATGTCATCAGAATGCTCCTTGGCCTTCTCCTCACAATGCTCCATGACCTTGTCATCACAATGTTCCTAGACCCCTATAATCTCAATGCTCCATGCCCCTTTTATTCAGTATGCTCCATGAGACTTTTCATCACAAGGCTCCATGGATTTTTCATCACAATACTCCAGGAAATTGTCATCACAATGTTTCACGACCTTGTCATGAAAATTCTCAATGGCCCTTGTTATCAGAATGCTCCAATCCCTAGTCATCACAATGCTCCATTATATTAGTCATCACAACCCTCCATTAAATTTGGCATCACAATGCCCCATTCCATTGTCATCACAATGGAACATGACATATGTCCTCACAATTCTCCCTGACAACTGTCTTCACAATACTCCATGACCTTCTCATCACAATGCTGCATGCCCTTGTCATCACAATGCTCCATGACCCCTGTCATCACAATGCTCCGTGACTCCAGTCATCACAATGCCGCATAACGTTTGTCATCACAATGGTCCATGCCTGCGTCATCACAGGTTTCTGTGACATTTGTAACCACAATGCTCCTTGAACTATTTATCACAATGCTCTGTGACCCTTGTCATCACAATGCTCCATGCCTTTGTCAGAACCATGCATGATGACCCTTGTCATCACAATGTGAAACGTGCTTTTCATCACAACAGTCCGCAAATTTGTCATAGCAATGTTCCATAAAACTTTTAATTGAATGCTCCATGCCCTTCTGATCACAATGCTCCATTACCCCTGTCATAACAATGCTCCATGACCCATGTCATCAAAATTTTCCACGGCCTTGTCATCACAAGGCTCCATGACATTTGCCATCACAATGCTCCATGCCCTTGTCATCACAAAGCTCCATGACGCATGTCATCAGAATGTTCCATGGCCTTCTCATCACAATGTTCCATGCCCTTGTCATCACAATGCTCCAAGACCCCTGTAATCACAAAGCTCCATGCCACTTTTCATCTCAATGCTCCATGAATCCTGTCATCACAATGCACCATGCCCATCATCATAATGCTTCAAGCTATTGTCATCACAATGAAATCAAAATGCTCCATGACCTCTGTCATCACAATGCTCCATGACCCCAGTCATCACAATACTCCATGAACATTTCCAGCCCAATGAGCCATGACACTTCTAATCACAATGATGCATGCCCTTTTCATCCCAATGCTCCATGACCCCTGTATTCACAATGCTCTGTGACGCTTGTCATCAAAGTGCTCCACGAAACCTGTCATAACAATGCTCCATGCCTTTTTCAGCAAAATGCTAAATGACCTTGTCATTACGATGCTCTATGCGCTTGTCATCCCAATACTCCATTACCAATGCCATCACATTCCTCCATGAACTTTGGGATCACATTGCTTCATGCCCTTGTCATCACAATGCTCCATGCTCCTTGAAATCAAATGAGCCATGACCTCTGTCACCACAAGGCTCCAAACCCTTGTGATCACAGTGTTCCATAACACTTGTCATCACAACGCTCCATGATGCCTGTCATCACAATACTCCATGCCCTTTTCTTCACAATGCTCCATGCCATTGTCATCACAATACTACCTGACCTGGTCATCACAATGCTCCATGACCTTGTCATCACAATGTGCCATTCCAACTGTCCTCGCAATAATCCTTGAAACTTATTAGACCAATGCTCTATGCCCTTGTCATCACAATGCTCCATGCCCTTGTTATCACAATGCTCCATGACCCCTGTCATCACAATGCTCTGTGACTCCATTCATCACAATGCTTCATGACCTTTGTCATCACAATGGTCCATGCCTTCGTCATCAACAGACTCTGTGACCTTTTTAACCACAATGCTCCATGAACTTTTCATCACAATGCTCTTTGACCCTTGTCATCACAATGCTCTATGCCTTTATCAGCACAAGGCTCCATGACACTTGTAATCACAATGCTCCATGAACGCTCTCATCACATTGCTCCATGCCCTTCTATTCACAAAGCTCCATGACAAATGTCATCAGAATGCTCCATGGCCTTCTCATCACAATGTTCCATGCCCTTGCCATGACAATGCTCCATTACCCCAGTCATAACACTGCTCCATGACCCCTGCCATCACGATGTTCCATGGCATGTCATCACATAGCTCGATGACCCTTCTCATCACAATGCTCCAAGAACCCTGTAATCACAATGCTCTATGCCCTTTTTCATCACAATGATCCATGAATCCTGTCATCACAATGCACCATGCCCATCGTCCTAAGGTTTCAGGCTATTGTCATCACAATGAAATAAAAATGCTCCATGACCTCTGTCATAACAATGCTCCAAACCCTTGTGATCACAATATTCCATAACACTTGTCATCACAATGCCCCATGACGCTCGTCATCACAATTATCAATGGACTTCTCATCACAATGCTCCATGACGGTTGTCATCACAATGCTCAACACACTTGTCATCAAAACGCTCCCTGACACTTGTTGTCTGTTTGCTCCTTGAACCCTGTCATGACAAGGCTGCATGCCTTTTTCATAACAATGATCCATGCCCTTTTCATCACAGTGCTCCGCGACCCATGTAATTTCAATGCTCCATGCCCTTGTCATCACAAAGCTCAATGACGCATGCCATCAGAATGCTCCTTCTTCTTCTCCTCACAATGCTTCATGCCGTAGTCCTCACAATGTTCCAAGACCCCGGTAATCACAATGCTCCATGCACTTGTCATCAAAAAACTCCATGACGCATGTCATCAGAATGCTCCATGCCCTAGTCATCACAATGCTCCAAGACCCTGTAATCACAATGCTACATGCCCCTTTTCATCAGAATGCTCCATGAGACTTGTCATCACAAGTCTCCTGGTCTTCTCATCACAATGCTCCAGGACCTTGTTATCACCATACTCCATTCCCTTGTCAACACAATACTCCATGACCCCTGTCATCACGATAATCCATGATCATTTTCAGCCCAATGCTACACGACCTACTCATCACAATCCTCAATGGCCAATATAATCACAGTGCTCCATGACCACTGTCATCACAACACTCCATGACACTTGACAACGCAATGATCCTGGACTCTTGTGATCACAATGCTCCATTCCCTAGTCCTCACAATGCTCCATGAACCTGGTCATCAGAACACTCCATGAACATTTTCAGCCCAGTGCTCCATGACACCTGTCATCACAATGCTCCATGCCTTTGTCAGCAAAATGCTACATGACCTTGTCATTACAATGCTCTATGCGCTTTTCATCACAATACTCCATTTCCATTGTCATCACAATCCTCCATGAATCTTGCGATCACATTGCTTCATGCCCTTGTCATCACAATGCTCCATGCTCCTTGAAATCAAAATGATCCATGAACTCTGTCATCACAATGCTCCAAACCCTTGTGATCACAATGTTCCATAACACTGGTCATCACAACGCTCCATGATGCCTGTCATCACAATACTCCATACCCTTTTCATCATAATGGTCCATGACCTTTGTGATCACAATTCTCAATACACATGTCATCACAATGCTCCCTGACACTTGTCGTCAGAATGCTCCTTGAACCCTGTCACGAAAAGGCTCCATGCTTTTTCATCACAATGCCCCATGCCGTTTTCATCACAATGCTCCATGCCATTGTCATCAAAATACTCCACAAGCTTGTCATCAGAATGCTCCATGACCCATGTCATCACAATTCTCCATGCACTTGTCAGCACAATGCTCCCTGAACCTTGTCATCACAATGCTCCAAGCCATTGTCATCACAGTGCTCCATTAACTTTGTCATCAGAATCCTCCAGGACACTTGGCATCACAATGCTCCATTCCATTGTCATCACAATGGGCCATTACATATGTCATCACAATGCTCCCTGACACCTCTCTTCACAATACTGCATGACCTCGTCATCAAAATGCTCCATGCCCCCTGACATCACAGTGTTCCATAACAACTGTCATCAAAATGTTCCATAAAACTTTTCATTAAATTGCTCCATGACCCTGTCATCAGGATGCTCCCTGCCCTTCTCATCACAATGCACAACGCCCTTGCCATCAAAATGCTCCTGACCTTTGTCATCACAAAGATCCATGACACTTGGCATCACACTGCTCCATGTCATTGTCATCACAATGCTCCATGTACCCTCTCATAACATTGCTCAATGCACTTGTCATCACAAAGCTCCATGACACTTGTCGTCACAATGCTCGATGACCTTCTAATCACAATGCTCCATGCCCTTGTCATTACAGTCCTGCATGACCCATGTATCACAGTGTTCCGTGCCCTTGTCATCACAATGCTCCATGCCCACTGTCATCACAATAATCCATGAAACATTTCAGACCAAAGTTCCATACCCTTCTCATCACAATGCTCCATTATCGCTGTCATAACAATGCACCATGACCCCTGCCATCACAATATTCCGCGGCCTAATCATCACCAAGTTCCATGACACTTCTCATCACAATGCTCAAGACCCCAGAAATCACAATGCTACATTCCCTTGTCATCACAAAGCTCCATGACGCATGCCATCTTAATGTTCCATGGCCTTCTCATCACAATGTTCCATACCTTTGTCATCACAATGCTCCAAGACCCCTCTAATCACAATGCTCCATGCCCCATTTCATCTCAGTGCTTCATGAACCCTGTCATCACAATGAACCATGCCCATCATCAAAAAGCTTCAGGCTATTGTCATCACAATTAAATCAATATTCTCCATGACCTCTGTGTTCCTAATGCTCCAAACCATTGTGATCACAATGTTGCATAACATTTATCATCACAAAGCTCTATGACATTTGTCATCACAATGCTCGATGCCATTGTCATCACAATGGGCAATTACATATGTCATCACAATGCTCCCTGACACCTGTCTTCACAGTACTGCATGACCTGGTCATCACAATGCTCCATGCCCTTGTCAACACAATGCGCCATTCCAACTGTCATCGCGAAAATCCATGAAAGTTATTAGACCATTGTTCCATGCCCTTGTCATCACAATGCTCCATGCCCTTTTTATCACAATGCTCCATGACCCTTGTCATCATGATGCTCCGTGACTCCAGTCATCACAATGCTTCTTGACCTTTGTCATCACAATGGTCCATGCCCTCGTCATCAACAGTCTCTGTGACCTTTTTAAGCACAATGCTCCATGAACATTTCATCACAATGGTCTTTGACACTTGTCATCACAATGCTCTATGCACTTCTCAGCACAATGCTCCATGACCCTTGTCATCACAATGCTCCATGCGCTTGTCAGCACAATGCTCCATGACACATGTCATCACAATGCACCATGTGCTTGTCATCACAGTGCTCCACAATCTTGTCATCACAATGCTCCATAAAATTTGTCATCACAATGCTCCATGCACTTCTCATCAAAATGTTCTCTCACCACTGATATCACAATGCTACATCACTATTTGTCACAATACTAGGTCACCCCTGTCATCACAATGTTCCATGACTCCTTTCAGCACAATGCTACATGCACTTATCATCAGAATGTTCGATGACCCCTGACATCACAATGTTCCATAACACCTGTCATCAAAATGTTCCATGACACTTTTCATCAAATTGCTTAATGACCCTGTCATCACAATGCTCCCTGCCCTTCTCATCACAATGTACAACGACCTTGCCATCAAAATGCTCCTTGACATTTGTCATCACAAAGATCTATGACCCTTGGCATCACAATGCTCCATGTCATTGTCATCACAATGCTCCATGAACGCTCTCTTCACATTGCTCCATGCCCTTGTCTTCACAAAGCTCCATGACACATGTCATCAGAATGCTCCCTGCCCTTCTCATCACAATGCTCCATGCCCTTGCCATGACAATGCTCAATTACACCAGTCATAACAATGCTCCATGACCCCTGCCATCACGATGTCCCATGGCCTTGTCATCACAAGGCTCCATGACCCTTCTCATCACAATGCTCCAAGAACCCTGTAATCACAATGCTGTATGCCCCTTTTCATCTCAATGCTCCATGAACCCTGTCATCACAATGCACCATGCCCATCATCATAATGCTTCATGCTATTGTCATCACAATGAAATTAAAATGCTCCATGACCTCTGTCATCACAATGCTCCAAACCCTTGTGATCACAATATTCCATAACACTTGTCATCACTATGCCCCATGACGCTCGTCATCACAATTATCCATGGTCTTCTCATCACAATGCTCCATGACATTCTTCATCACAATGCTCAATACACTTGTCATCAAAATGCTCCCAGACACTTGTTGTTTGTATGCTCCTTGAACCCTGTCATGACAAGGCTCCATGCCTTTTTCATCACAATGATCCATGCCTTTTTCATCACAGTGGTCCAAGACCCCTGTAATCACAATGCTCCATTCCCTTGTCATCACAAAGCTCAATGACGCATGCCATCAGAATGCTCCTTGGTCTTCTCCTCACAATGCTCCATGCCCTTGTCAGCACAATGTTCCAAGACCACTGTAATCACAATGCTCCATGCCCCTTTTCATCAGTATTCTCCATGAGAATGGTCATCACAACTTTCCATGGTTTTCTCATCACAATGCTCCAGGACCTTGTCATCACAATGCTTCACGACCTTGTCATGAAAATTTTCAATGACCCTTGTCATCATAATGCTCCAAGCCCTAATCATCACAATGCTCCATTATATTTGTCATCACAATCCTCCCTTACATTTGGCATCACAATGCTCCATGCCATTGTCATCGCCATGGACCATGACATATTTCATCACAATGCTCCCTGACACCTGACTTCACAATACTCCATGACCTACTTATCACAATGCTCCATGCCCTTGTCATCACAATGCACCATGCTCAATGTCATCACAATAATCTATGTAACTTGTCAGACCAATGCTCATTGCCCCTGCCATCACAATGTTCCATGCCCTTGTCATCACAATGCTCCATGACAACTGTCATCACAATGCTCCGTGACTCCAGTCATCACAATGCTTCTTAACGTGTGTCATCACAATGGTCCATGCCCGAGTCCTCACAACGCTCTGTGACCTTTGTAACCACAAAGCTCCATGAACTTTTCATCACAATTCTCTGTGACCCTTGTCATCACAATGCTCCTTGTCTTTGTCAGAACAATGCACCATGACCGTTGTCATCACAATGTGCCACGCACATTTCATCACAACAGTACACAACCTTGTCATTGCAATGCTCCATAAACCTTGTAATAACAATTGTCCATGCACTTCTCATCAAAATGCTCTCTCACCAGAGATATCACAATGTTACATCACTAGTCATCACAATACTCCCTCACACATGTAATCACAATGTTCCATGACCCTGTCATCACAATGCTACATCCTCTTATCCTAACAATGTTCCCTGACACCTGACATCACAATGTTCCATAACCCCTGTCATCAAAATGCTCCATGACCCTTTTCATCCCAAATCTCCAAGAACCCTGACATCACAATGTTCTGTAACCCCTGCCATCAAAATGTTCCATTACACTTTTCATTAACTTGCTGCTTGACCCGGTCATCAAAATGCTCCCTGCCTTTCTCATCACAATGCACCATGTCCTTGTCATCAAAATGCTCCATGACTTGTCATCACAAAGCTCCATGACCCTTGGCATCACAAGGCTCCATATCATTGTCATCACAATGCTCCATGAACACTCTCATCACATTACTCCATGCACTTGTCATCACAAAGCTCCATTACCCCTGTCATCACAATGCTCCGTGACTCTAGGCATCACAATGCTTCATAATATTTGTCATCACAATGGTCCATGCCCGCTTCGTCACAAGGCTCTGTGACCTCTGTAACCACAATGCTCCATGATATTTTCATCACAATGCTCCGTAATACTTGTCATCACAATGCTCCATGTGTTTGTCAGAAAAATGCTCCATGACTCTTGTCATCAAAATGTGCCACGCACTTTTCATCACAATGGTCCACAAATTTCTCATCGCCATGCACCATAAAGCTTGTAATCACAATGCTCCATGCCCTTCTCATCACAATGCTCCATTACCCCTCTGATAACAATGCTCCATTACCACTGCCATCACAATGTTCCACGGCCTTGTCACCACAAGGCTCCATGACCCTTGTCATCACAATGCTCCAAGACCCCTGTAATCACAATGTTCCATGCCCGTGTCTTCACAAAGCCCTATGACACATGTCATCAGAATGTTCCATGGCTTTCTCATGAAAATGCTCCTTTCTCTTGTCATCAAAATGCTCCAAGACCCCTTAATCACAATGCCCCATGCCCTTTTTCATCTCAATGATCCATGAACTCTGTCATCACAATGCATCATGCCCATCATCATAATGCTTCAGGCTATTGTCAGCACAAGGAAATCAAAATTCTCCATGACCTCTGTTATCACAATGCTCCATGACCCCTGTCATCACAATACTTCATGTACATTTTCATCCCAATGCTCCATGACACTTATCACAATGATCCATGCCCTTGCCATCCCAATGTTCCATGACCCGTGTATTAACAATGCGCCGGGGCCTCCCTGGTGGCGCAGTGGTTAAGAGTCCGCCTGCCGATGCAGGGGATACGGGTTCGTGCCCCGGTCTGGGACATCCCATATGCCGCGGAGCGGATGGGGCCGTGAGCCATGGCCGCTGGGCCTGCACATCCGGAGCCTGTGCTCCGCAACGGGAGAGGCCACAACAGTGAGAGGCCCACATACCACAAAAAGAAAAAAGAAAAAAAAAAAAATGCTCCGTGACGCTTGTCATCACAGTTCTCCATGACACCAGTCATCACTATGCTCCATGCCTTTGTCAGCAAAATGCTACATGACCTTGTCATTACAATGCTCTATGCGATTGTCATCACAATACTCGATTTCCATTGTCATCACAATCCTCCATGAACCTTGGGATCACATTGCTTCATGCCCTTGTCATCACAATGCTCCATGCTCCTTGAAATCAAAATGATCCATGACCTCTGTCATCACAATGCTCCAAACCCTTGTGATAACAATGTACCATAACAATTGTCTTCACAACACTCCATGATGCCTGTCAGCACAATACTCCATGCCCTTTTCATTACAAAGCTCCATGACCTTTCTCATCACAATTCTCAATACACTTGTCATCACAATGCTCCCTGACACTTGTCATCACAGTGCTCCTTGAACCCTGTCACGAAAAGGCTCCATGCCTTTTTCATCACAATGCCCCATGCCGTTGTCATCTCAATGCTCCATGCCATTGTCATCAAACTACTCCACAAGCTTGTCTTGAGAATGCTCCATGACCCTTGTCATCACAATTCTCCATTCACTTGCCAGCACAATGCTCCCTGACCCTTGTCATCACAATGCTCCATGCCATTGTCATCGCCATGGACCATGACATATTTCATCACAATGCTCCCTGACACCTGACTTCACAATACTCCATGACCTACTTATCACAATGCTCCATGCCCTTGTCATCACAATGCACCATGCTCAATGTCATCACAATAATCTATGTAACTTGTCAGACCAATGCTCATTGCCCCTGCCATCACAATGTTCCATGCCCTTGTCATCACAATGCTCCATGACAACTGTCATCACAATGCTCCGTGACTCCAGTCATCACAATGCTTCTTAACGTGTGTCATCACAATGGTCCATGCCCGAGTCCTCACAACGCTCTGTGACCTTTGTAACCACAAAGCTCCATGAACTTTTCATCACAATTCTCTGTGACCCTTGTCATCACAATGCTCCTTGTCTTTGTCAGAACAATGCGCCATGACCGTTGTCATCACAATGTGCCACGCACATTTCATCACAACAGTACACAACCTTGTCATTGCAATGCTCCATAAACCTTGTAATAACAATTGTCCATGCACTTCTCATCAAAATGCTCTCTCACCAGAGATATCACAATGTTCCATCACTAGTCATCACAATACTCCCCCACACATGTAATCACAATGTTCCATGACCCTGTCATCACAATGCTACATCCTCTTATCCTAACAATGTTCCCTGACACCTGACATCACAATGTTCCATAACCCCTGTCATCAAAATGCTCCATGACGCTTTTCATCCCAAATCTCCAAGAACCCTGACATCACAATGTTCTGTAACCCCTGCCATCAAAATGTTCCATTACACTTTTCATTAACTTGCTGCTTGACCCGGTCATCAAAATGCTCCCTGCCTTTCTCATCACAATGCACCATGTCCTTGTCATCAAAATGCTCCATGACTTGTCATCACAAAGCTCCATGACCCTTGGCATCACAAGGCTCCATATCATTGTCATCACAATGCTCCATGAACACTCTCATCACATTACTCCATGCACTTGTCATCACAAAGCTCCATTACCCCTGTCATCACAATGCTCCGTGACTCTAGGCATCACAATGCTTCATAATATTTGTCATCACAATGGTCCATGCCCGCTTCGTCACAAGGCTCTGTGACCTCTGTAACCACAATGCTCCATGATATTTTCATCACAATGCTCCGTAATACTTGTCATCACAATGCTCCATGTGTTTGTCAGAAAAATGCTCCATGACTCTTGTCATCAAAATGTGCCACGCACTTTTCATCACAATGGTCCACAAATTTCTCATCGCCATGCACCATAAAGCTTGTAATCACAATGCTCCATGCCCTTCTCATCACAATGCTCCATTACCCCTCTGATAACAATGCTCCATTACCACTGCCATCACAATGTTCCACGGCCTTGTCACCACAAGGCTCCATGACCCTTGTCATCACAATGCTCCAAGACCCCTGTAATCACAATGTTCCATGCCCGTGTCTTCACAAAGCCCTATGACACATGTCATCAGAATGTTCCATGGCTTTCTCATGAAAATGCTCCTTTCTCTTGTCATCAAAATGCTCCAAGACCCCTTAATCACAATGCCCCATGCCCTTTTTCATCTCAATGATCCATGAACTCTGTCATCACAATGCATCATGCCCATCATCATAATGCTTCAGGCTATTGTCAGCACAAGGAAATCAAAATTCTCCATGACCTCTGTTATCACAATGCTCCATGACCCCTGTCATCACAATACTTCATGTACATTTTCATCCCAATGCTCCATGACACTTATCACAATGATCCATGCCCTTGCCATCCCAATGTTCCATGACCCGTGTATTAACAATGCGCCGGGGCCTCCCTGGTGGCGCAGTGGTTAAGAGTCCGCCTGCCGATGCAGGGGATACGGGTTCGTGCCCCGGTCTGGGACATCCCATATGCCGCGGAGCGGATGGGGCCGTGAGCCATGGCCGCTGGGCCTGCACATCCGGAGCCTGTGCTCCGCAACGGGAGAGGCCACAACAGTGAGAGGCCCACATACCACAAAAAGAAAAAAGAAAAAAAAAAAAATGCTCCGTGACGCTTGTCATCACAGTTCTCCATGACACCAGTCATCACTATGCTCCATGCCTTTGTCAGCAAAATGCTACATGACCTTGTCATTACAATGCTCTATGCGATTGTCATCACAATACTCGATTTCCATTGTCATCACAATCCTCCATGAACCTTGGGATCACATTGCTTCATGCCCTTGTCATCACAATGCTCCATGCTCCTTGAAATCAAAATGATCCATGACCTCTGTCATCACAATGCTCCAAACCCTTGTGATAACAATGTACCATAACAATTGTCTTCACAACACTCCATGATGCCTGTCAGCACAATACTCCATGCCCTTTTCATTACAAAGCTCCATGACCTTTCTCATCACAATTCTCAATACACTTGTCATCACAATGCTCCCTGACACTTGTCATCACAGTGCTCCTTGAACCCTGTCACGAAAAGGCTCCATGCCTTTTTCATCACAATGCCCCATGCCGTTGTCATCTCAATGCTCCATGCCATTGTCATCAAACTACTCCACAAGCTTGTCTTGAGAATGCTCCATGACCCTTGTCATCACAATTCTCCATTCACTTGCCAGCACAATGCTCCCTGACCCTTGTCATCACAATGCTCCATGCCATTGTCATCGCCATGGACCATGACATATTTCATCACAATGCTCCCTGACACCTGACTTCACAATACTCCATGACCTACTTATCACAATGCTCCATGCCCTTGTCATCACAATGCACCATGCTCAATGTCATCACAATAATCTATGTAACTTGTCAGACCAATGCTCATTGCCCCTGCCATCACAATGTTCCATGCCCTTGTCATCACAATGCTCCATGACAACTGTCATCACAATGCTCCGTGACTCCAGTCATCACAATGCTTCTTAACGTGTGTCATCACAATGGTCCATGCCCGAGTCCTCACAACGCTCTGTGACCTTTGTAACCACAAAGCTCCATGAACTTTTCATCACAATTCTCTGTGACCCTTGTCATCACAATGCTCCTTGTCTTTGTCAGAACAATGCGCCATGACCGTTGTCATCACAATGTGCCACGCACATTTCATCACAACAGTACACAACCTTGTCATTGCAATGCTCCATAAACCTTGTAATAACAATTGTCCATGCACTTCTCATCAAAATGCTCTCTCACCAGAGATATCACAATGTTCCATCACTAGTCATCACAATACTCCCTCACACATGTAATCACAATGTTCCATGACCCTGTCATCACAATGCTACATCCTCTTATCCTAACAATGTTCCCTGACACCTGACATCACAATGTTCCATAACCCCTGTCATCAAAATGCTCCATGACGCTTTTCATCCCAAATCTCCAAGAACCCTGACATCACAATGTTCTGTAACCCCTGCCATCAAAATGTTCCATTACACTTTTCATTAACTTGCTGCTTGACCCGGTCATCAAAATGCTCCCTGCCTTTCTCATCACAATGCACCATGTCCTTGTCATCAAAATGCTCCATGACTTGTCATCACAAAGCTCCATGACCCTTGGCATCACAAGGCTCCATATCATTGTCATCACAATGCTCCATGAACACTCTCATCACATTACTCCATGCACTTGTCATCACAAAGCTCCATTACCCCTGTCATCACAATGCTCCGTGACTCTAGGCATCACAATGCTTCATAATATTTGTCATCACAATGGTCCATGCCCGCTTCGTCACAAGGCTCTGTGACCTCTGTAACCACAATGCTCCATGATATTTTCATCACAATGCTCCGTAATACTTGTCATCACAATGCTCCATGTGTTTGTCAGAAAAATGCTCCATGACTCTTGTCATCAAAATGTGCCACGCACTTTTCATCACAATGGTCCACAAATTTCTCATCGCCATGCACCATAAAGCTTGTAATCACAATGCTCCATGCCCTTCTCATCACAATGCTCCATTACCCCTCTGATAACAATGCTCCATTACCACTGCCATCACAATGTTCCACGGCCTTGTCACCACAAGGCTCCATGACCCTTGTCATCACAATGCTCCAAGACCCCTGTAATCACAATGTTCCATGCCCGTGTCTTCACAAAGCCCTATGACACATGTCATCAGAATGTTCCATGGCTTTCTCATGAAAATGCTCCTTTCTCTTGTCATCAAAATGCTCCAAGACCCCTTAATCACAATGCCCCATGCCCTTTTTCATCTCAATGATCCATGAACTCTGTCATCACAATGCATCATGCCCATCATCATAATGCTTCAGGCTATTGTCAGCACAAGGAAATCAAAATTCTCCATGACCTCTGTTATCACAATGCTCCATGACCCCTGTCATCACAATACTTCATGTACATTTTCATCCCAATGCTCCATGACACTTATCACAATGATCCATGCCCTTGCCATCCCAATGTTCCATGACCCGTGTATTAACAATGCGCCGGGGCCTCCCTGGTGGCGCAGTGGTTAAGAGTCCGCCTGCCGATGCAGGGGATACGGGTTCGTGCCCCGGTCTGGGACATCCCATATGCCGCGGAGCGGATGGGGCCGTGAGCCATGGCCGCTGGGCCTGCACATCCGGAGCCTGTGCTCCGCAACGGGAGAGGCCACAACAGTGAGAGGCCCACATACCACAAAAAGAAAAAAGAAAAAAAAAAAAATGCTCCGTGACGCTTGTCATCACAGTTCTCCATGACACCAGTCATCACTATGCTCCATGCCTTTGTCAGCAAAATGCTACATGACCTTGTCATTACAATGCTCTATGCGATTGTCATCACAATACTCGATTTCCATTGTCATCACAATCCTCCATGAACCTTGGGATCACATTGCTTCATGCCCTTGTCATCACAATGCTCCATGCTCCTTGAAATCAAAATGATCCATGACCTCTGTCATCACAATGCTCCAAACCCTTGTGATAACAATGTACCATAACAATTGTCTTCACAACACTCCATGATGCCTGTCAGCACAATACTCCATGCCCTTTTCATTACAAAGCTCCATGACCTTTCTCATCACAATTCTCAATACACTTGTCATCACAATGCTCCCTGACACTTGTCATCACAGTGCTCCTTGAACCCTGTCACGAAAAGGCTCCATGCCTTTTTCATCACAATGCCCCATGCCGTTGTCATCTCAATGCTCCATGCCATTGTCATCAAACTACTCCACAAGCTTGTCTTGAGAATGCTCCATGACCCTTGTCATCACAATTCTCCATTCACTTGCCAGCACAATGCTCCCTGACCCTTGTCATCACAATGCTCCAAGCCATTGTCATCACAATGCTCCATTACCTTTATCATCAGAATCCTCCACGACACTTGGCATCACAATGCTCCATGACATCGTGATCACAATGGGCCATTACATATGTGATCACAGTACTCCCTGACACCTGTCTTCACAATAAGGCATGACCTGGTCATCACAATGCTCCATGCCCTTGTCATCACATAGCTCCATGCCCTTGTCATAACAATCCTGCATGACTCATGTTTCATAGTGTTCCGTACCCTTGTCATAACAATGCTCCTTTCCCACTCAAATCACAATAATCCATGAAACATTTCAGAGCAATGTTCCATGCCCTTCTCATCACAATGCTCCATTAGCTCTGTCATTACAATGCACCATGACGCCTGCAATCACAATGTTCCACGGCATAATCATCACAAGGTTACATGAAAATTTTCATCACAATGCTGAACACCCCTGTAATCACAATGCTCCATTCCC
The DNA here is from genome assembly GCF_025265405.1 of Mesoplodon densirostris. Taxonomy (NCBI): domain Eukaryota; kingdom Metazoa; phylum Chordata; class Mammalia; order Artiodactyla; family Ziphiidae; genus Mesoplodon; species Mesoplodon densirostris. The sequence continues at coordinate 3,936,036 of NW_026778195.1, read as the reverse complement.
TTGTCATCACAAAGCTCCATGACGCATGTCATCAGAATGTTCCATGGCCTTCTCATCACAATGCTCCAAGCCCTTGTCATCACAATGCTCCAAGACCCCTGTAAACACAATGCTGAATGCCCCTTTTCATCTCAATGCTCCATGAACCCTGTCATCTCAATGCACCATGCCCATCATCATAATGCTTCAGGCTATTTTAAGCACAATGAAATCAATATACTCCATGACCTCTATCATCATAATGCTCCAAACCCTTGGAATCACAATGTTCCATAACACTTATCATCACAACACCCGATGACGCTCATCATCACAATTATCCATGGTCTTCTCATCACAGTGCTCCATGATCTTTGTCATCAAGATGCTCAATACACTTGTCATCACAATGCTCCCTGACACTTGTCATCAGTATGCTCCTTGAACCCTGTCATGAAAAGGCTCCATGAATTTTTCATCACAATAATCCATGCCCTTTTCATTACAATGTTCCAAGATCACTGAAATCACAATGCTCCTTGCCCTTGTCATCAAAAAGCTCCATGACGCATGTCATCAGAATGTTCCATGGCCTTCTCATCACAATGCTCCATGCCCTTGTAATCACAATGCTCCAACACCCCTGTAATCACAATGCTCCAAGTCCATTTTCATCAGAATGTTCCATGAGACTTGTCATCACAAGTCTCCATGGTCTTCTCATCACAATGCTCCAGGACATTGTCATCACCATGCTCCATTCCCTTGTCATCACAATGCTCCATGACCCATGTCATCACAATAATCCATGAACATTTTCAGCCCAATGCTCCACGAACTTCTCATCACAATGCTCTATGGCCAATATCATCACAATGCTCCATGACCACTGTCATCACAACACTCCATGACACCTGACAACACAATCATCTGGGACTCTTGTCATCACAATGTCCAATTCCCTAGTCATCACAATGCTCCATGACACCTGTCATCACTACACTCCATGAACATTTTCATTGCAGTGCTCCATGACACTTGTCATCAAAATGATCCATGCCCTTGTCATCCCAATGTTCCATGACCCCTGTATTCACAATGCTCCGTGACTCGTGTCATCACAGTTCTCCATGATACATGTCATCACAATGCTCCATGCCTTTGTCAGCAATATGCTACATGACTTTGTCATTACAATCCTATATGCGCTTGTCATCACAATACTCCATTTCCATTGTCATCACAATCCTCCATGAACCTTGGCGTCATATTGCTACATGCCCTTGTCATCAAAATGCTCCATGCTCCTTGAAATCAAAATGATCCATGACCTCTGTCATCACAATGCTCCAAACCCTTGTGATCACAATGTTCCATAACACTTGTTATCACAATGCTCCATGATGCCTGTCATCACAATACTCCATGCCCTTTTCATCACAATGCTCCATGATCTTTGTCATCAAAATTCTCAATACACTTGTCATCAAAGTGCTCCCTGACACTTGTCATCAGAATGCTCCTTGAAACCTGTCACGAAAAGGCTCCATGCCTTTTTCATCACAATGTCCCATGCCGTTTTCATCACAAAGCTCCATGCCATTGTCATCAAAATACTCCACAAGCTTGTCATCAGAATGCTCCATGAATCTTGTCATCACAATTCTCCATTCACTTGTCAGCACAATGCTCCCTGACCCTTGTCATCACAGTGCTCCAAGCCATTGTCATCACAATGCTCCATTACATTTTTCATCAGAATATTCCATGACACTTGGCATCACAATGCTCCATGCCATTGTCATCAAAATGGGCCATTACATATGTGATCACAATGCTCCCTGACACTTGTCTTCACAATACTGCATGACCTGGTCATCACAATGCTCCATGCCCTTGTCATCACAATGTGCCATTCCAACAGTCATCGCAATAATCCATGAAACTTAATAGAACAATTTTCCATGCCCTTGTTATCACAATGCTCCATGATTCCTGTCATCACAATGCTCCTTGACTCCATTCATCACAATGCTTCATGACCTTTGTCATCACAATGGTCCATGCCTTCGTCATCAACAGTCTCTGTGACTTTTTAACCACAATGCTCCATGAACTTTTCATCACAATGCTCTTTGACATTTGTCATCACAATGCTCTAAGCTTTTCTCAGCACAATGCTCCATGACCCTTTTCATCACAAAGCTCCATGCACTTGTCAGCACAATTCTCCATGACACATGTCATCATAATGCTCCATGACCCCTGTCATCACAATGCTCCGTGACTCCAGTCATCACAATGCTTCATAACGATTGTCATCACAAAGGTCCATGCCCGCGTCATCACAAGGCTCTGTGACCTTTGTAACCACAATGCTCCATGAACTTTTCATCACAATTCTCTGTGATCCTTGTCATAACAATGTTCCATGTCTTTGTCAGAACAATGCTCCATGACCATTGTCATCACAATGTGCCATGCCCTTTTCATCACAATGCACCATGCACACTCTCTTCACAATAATCTATGAAACTTGTCAGTCCAATGCTCCATGCCACTGTCATCACAATGCTCCATGCCCTTGTCATCACAATGCTCCATGACCCCTGTCATCACAATGCTCCGTGACTCCAGTCATCACAATGCTTCATAACGTTTGTGATCACAATGGTCCATGTCCACGTCTTCAAAAGGCTCTGTGACCTTTGTAACCACAATGCTCCATGAACATTTCATCACAATTCTCTGTGAAACTTGTCATCACAATGCTCCATGTCTTTGTCAGTACAATGCTCCATGACCATTGTCATCAAAATGTGCCATGCGCATTTCATCACAATGGTCCACAACCTTGTCATTGCAATGCTCCATAAAACTTGTAAGCACAATGCTCCATGCCCTTGTCATCACAGTGTGACATTCCAACTGTCATCGCAATACTCCATGAAACTTATTAGACCAATGTTCCATGCCATTGTCATCACAATGCTCCATGCCCTTGTTATCACAATGCTCCTTGACCCCTGTCATCACAGTGCTCCGTGACTCCAGTCATCAAAATGCTTCATGACCTTTGTCATCACAATGGTCCATGCCCTCGTCATCAACAATCTCTGTGACCTTTTTAACCACAATGCTCCATGAACTTTTCATCACAATGCTGTTTGACCCTTGTCATAACAATGCTCTATGCCTTTCTCAGCACAATGCTCCATGACACTTGTCATCACAATGCTCCATGCACTTTTCAGCCCAATGCTCCATGACACATATCATCACAATGCACCATGCGATTGTCATCACAGTGCTCCACAACATTGTCATCACAATGCTTCATAAAATTTGTCATCACAATGCTCCATGCACTTCTCATCAAAATGCTCTCTCACCACTGATATCACAATGCTACATCACTATTTGTCACAATACTCCCTCACCCCTGTCATCACAATGTTCCATGACTCCTGTCATCACAATGCTACATGCAATTATCATCACAAAGTTCGATGACCACTGACATCACAATGTTCCATAACACTTGTCATCAAAATGTTCCATGACACCTTTCATCAAATTGCTCCAAGACCCTGTCATCACAGTGCTCCCTGCCCTTCTCATCACAATGCTCATCGCCCTTGCCATCAAAATGCTCCATGACATTTGTCATCACAAATATCCATGACCCTTTGCATAACAATGCTCCATGTCATTGTCATCACAATGCTCCATGAACGCTCTCATCACATTGCTCCATGCCCTTGTCTTCACATAGCTCCATGACACATGTCATCAGAATGCTCCATGGCCTTCTCATCACAATGCTCCATGCCCTTGCCATCACAATGCTCCATTACAACTGTCATAACAATGCTCCATGACCCTTGCCATAACGATGTTCCATGGCCTTGTCAATACAAGGCTCCATGACCCTTCTCATCACAATGCTCCAATAACACTGTAATCACAGTGCTCTATGCCCCTTTTCATCTCAATGATCCATGAACCCTATCATCACAATGCACAATGCCCATCATCATAATGCTTCATGCTATTGTCATAACAATGAAATCAAAATGTTCCATGACCTCTGTCATAACAATGCTCCAAACCCTTGTGATCACAATATTCTATAACACTTGTCATCACAATGCCCAATGATGCTCGTCATCACAATTATCCATGGTCTTCTCATCACAATACTCCATGACCTTCGTCATCACAATGCACAATACACTTGTCATCAACATGCTCCCTGACACTTGTTGTCTGTATGCTTCTTGAACCCTGTCATGACAAGGCTCCATGCCATTTTCATCACAATGATCCATGCCCTTTTCATCACAATGCTCCAAGTCCCATGTAATCACAATGGTCCATGCCAATGTCTTCACAAACCTCAAAGACGCATGCCATCAGAAGGCTGCTTGGTCTTCTCCTCACAATGCTCCTTGCCCTTGTCTTCACAATGTTCCAAGAGCCCTGTAATTACAAAGATCCATGCCTATTTCATCAGTATGCTCCATGAGACTCTTCTTCACAAGGCTCCATGGTTTTATCATCACAATGCTCCAGTACATTGTCATCACAATGCTTCACGACCTTGTCATCCAAATTTTCAATGGCCTTTGTCATCATAATGCTCCAAGCCCTTATCATCACAATCCTCCATTACATTTGGTATCACAAAGCTCCATGCCATTGTCATCGCCATGGACCATGACATATGTCATCACAATGCACCCTGACACCTGTCTTCACAATACTCCATGACCTTATCATCACAATGCTCCATGCCCTTGTCATCACAATGCACCATGCCCACTCTCATCACACTAATCTATGAAACTTGTCAGACCAATGCTCCATGACACTGTCATCACAATGCTCCATGCCCTTGTCATCACAATGCTCCATGACGCCTGTCATCACAATGCTCCGTGACTCCAGTCATCACAATGCTTCATAACGTTTGTCATCACAATGGTCCATGCCCGCATCATCACAAGGCTCTGTGACCTTTGTAACCACAATGCTCCATGAACTTTTCATCACAATTCTCTGAGAAACTTGTCATCACAATGCACCATGTCCTTGTCATCAAAATGCTCCATGACTGGTCAGCAGAAAACTCCATGACCCCTGGCATCACAATGCTAAATGTCATTGTCATCACAATGCTCCATGAACCCTCTCATAACATTGCTCAATGCACTTGTCATCACAAAGCTCCATGACACTTGTCATCACAATGCTCGATGCCCTTCTCATCACAATGCTCCATTACCTCTATCAACAATACTCCATGACCCCTGCCATCACAATGTTCCACGGCCTTGTGATCACAAGGCTCCATGACCATTGTCATCACAATGCTCCAAGACCCATGTAATCACAATGCTCCATGCCCTTGTCATCACAAAGCTCCATGACACATGTCATCAGAATGTTCCATGGCCTTCTCCTCACAATGCTCCATGCCCTTGTCATCACAATGCTCCATACCCTCGTAATCACAATGCTCCATGCCCCTTTTCATCAGAATGCTCCATGAGACTTGTCATCACAAGTCTCCATGGTCATCTCATCACAATGCTCCAAGACCTTGTCATCACCATGCTCCATTCCCTGGTCATCACAATGCTCCATGACCCCTGTCATCACAAGGCTCCATGACCCTTCTCATCACAATGCTCCAAACTCCTGTAATCACAATGCTCCATGCCCCTTTTCATCACAATGCTCCATGAACCCTGTCATCACAATGGACCATGCCCATCATCATAATGCTTCAGGCTATTGTCATCACAATGAAATCAAAATGCTCCATGACCTCTGTCATCACAATGCTCCAAACCCTGGTGATCACAATGTTGCATAACACTTATCATCACAAAACCCCATGACGCTAATCATCACTATTATCCATGGTCTTCTCATCACAAGGCTCCATGACCTTTGTCATCACAATTCTCAATACTCTTTTCATCACAATGCTCCCTGACACTTGTCGTCAGTATGCTCCATGAACTCTGTCATGACAAGGCTCCATGCCTTTTTCATCATAATGATCCATGCCCTTTTCATCACAGTGCTCCAAGACCACTGTAATCATAATGCTCCTTGCCCTTGTCATCACAAAGCTCCATGATGCATATCATCAGAATGTTCCATGCACTTCTCATCACAATGCTCCATGCCCTTGTCATCACAATGCTCCAAGACCCATGTAATCACAATGTTCCATGCCCCTTTTCATCTCAATGCTCCATGAACACTGTCATAACAATGCACCATGCCCATCATCATAATGCTTCAGGCTATTGTCATCACAGTGAAATCAAAATGCTCCATGACCTCTGTCATCACAATGCTCCAAACCCTGGTGATCACAATGTTGCAAAACACTTATCATCACAACACCCCATGACGCTCATCATCACAATTATCCATGGTCTTCTCATCACAATGCTCCATGACCTTTGTCATCACAATTCTCAATACACTTGTCATCACAATGCTCCCTGACACTTGTCGTCAGAATGAACCTTAAACCCTGTGACGAAAAGGCTCCATGCCTTTTTCATCACAAAGCCCCATGCTGTTTTCATCCCAAAGCTCCATGCCATTGTCATCAAAATACTACACAAGCTTGTCATCAGAATGCTCCATGACCCTTGTCATCACAATTCTCCATGCACTTGTCAGCACAATGCTCCCTGACCCTTGTCATCACAATGATCCAAGCCATTGTCATCACAATGCTCCATTACCTTTGTCATTAGAATCCTCCATGACACTTGGAATCACAATGCTCCAAGCCATTGTCATCACAATGGGCCATTACATATGTAATCACAATGCTCCCTGACACCTCTCTTCACAATACTGCATGATCTGGTCATCACAATGCTCCATGCTCTTGTCTTCATAATGCGCCATTCCAACTGTCATCACAATAATCCATGAAACTTATTAGACCAATGCTCCATGCCCTTGTCATCACATTGCTCCATGCTCTTGTTATCACAATGTTTAAGACCCCTGTAATCAGAATGCCCCATGCCCCTTTTCATCAGTATGCTCCATGAGACTTGTCATCGCAAGGCTCCATGGTTTTCTCATCACAATGCTCCAGGACCTTGTCATCACAATGGTTCACGACATTGTCATGAAAATTCTCAATGGCCCTTGTCTTCATAATGCTCCATGCCCTAGTCATCACAGTGCTCCATTATATTTGTCATCACAATCCTCCCTTGCAATTGGCATCACTGTGCTCCATGCTATTGTCATCGCAATGGACCATGACATATTTCATCACAATGCCCCCTGACACCTGTTATCACAATACTCCATGCCCTTGTCATCACAATGCTCCATGCCCTGGTCATCACAATGCACCATGTCCACTGTCATCACAATAATCTATGAAACTTGTAAGACCAATGATCCATGCCCCTGTCATAACAATGCTCCATGACCTTGTCATCACAATGCTCCATGACCCCTGTCATCACAATACTCCATGTACATTTTCAGCCCAGTGCTCCATGACCCTTTTCATCACAATGATCCATGCACTTGTCATCCCAATGTTCCATGACGCTTGTAATCACAGTGCTCCATGACATCTGTCATCACAGTGCTCCATGCCTTTGTCAGCAAAATGCTACATGACCTTGTCATTACAATGCTCTATGTGCATGTCATCACAATACTCCATTACCATTGTCATCACAATCCTCCAGGAACCTTGGGATCACATTGCTTCAGGCCCTTGTCATCAAAATGCTCCATGCTCCTTGAAATCAAAATGATCCATGACCTCTGTCATCACAATGCTCCAAACCCTTGTGATCAAAATGTTCAATAACACTTGTCCTCACAACGCTCCATGATGCCTGTCATCACAATACTCCATGCCCTTTTCATCACAATCCTCCATGAACTTTGTCATCACAATTCTCCATACAATTGTCATCAAAATGCTCCCTGACACTTGTCGTCAGAATGCTCCTTGAACTGTGTCACGAAAAGGCTCCATGCCATTTTCATCACAAATCCACATGCCGTTTTCATCCCAGTGCTCCATGCCATTGTCATCAAAATACTCCACAAGCTTGTCATCAGAATGCTCCATGACGCTTGTCATCACAATTCTCCGTGCACTTGTCAGCAAAATGCGCCCTGACCCTTATCATCACAATGCTCCAAGCCATTGTCATCACAATGCTCCATTACCTTTGTCATCAGAATCCTCCATGACACTTGGCATCACAATGCTCCATGCCATTGTCATCACAATGGGCCATTACATATGTCATCACAATGCTCCCTGACACCTCTCTTCTCAATACTGCATAACCTGGTCATCACAATGCTCCATGCCCTTGTCATCACAATGTGCCATTCCAACTCTCATCACAATAATCCATGAAACTTATTAGACCAATGCTCCTTGCCCTTGTTATCACAATGTTCCAAGACCCCTGTAATCAGAATGCTCCATGCCCCTTTTCATCAGAATGCTCCATATGACATGTCATCAGAAGGCTCCATGGATTTCTCATCACAATGCTCCATGACCTTTGTAATCACAATGCTCCAAGACCCATGTAATCACAATGCTTCATGCCCCTGTCATCGCAATGGACCATTACATTTGGCATCACAATACTCCATTCCATTGTCTTTGAAATTGACCATGACATATGTCATCACAATGCCCCCTTACACCTTTTTTCACAATACTCCATGCCCTTGTCATCACAATGCTCCATGCCCTTGTCATCACAATGCACCATGTCCAATGTCATCACAATAATCTATTAAACTTGTCAGACCAATGCTCCATGCCCCTGTCATCACAATGTTCCATGCCCTTGTCATCACAATGCTCCATGACCCTTGTCATCACAATGCTCCGTGACTCCAGTCATCACAATGCTTCATAAAGTTTGTCATCACAACGGTCCATGCCTGTGTCATCGCAAGGCTCTGTGACATTTGTAACCACAATGCTCCATGAACTTTTCATCACAATTCTCCGTGACTCTTGTCATCACAATGCTCCATGCCTTTTTCAGAACAATGCTCCATGACCCTTGTCATCACAATGTGCCATGTGCTTTTCATCACAATGATCCACAACCTTGTCATCGCTATGCTCCATAAACCTTGTAATCACAATGCTCCATGCACTTCTCATCCAAATGCTCTCTCACATGAGATATCACAATGTTCCATCACTTGTCATCACAATCCTCCCTCACCGCTGTTATCACAATGTTCCATGACCCCTGTCATCACAATGCTACATCCTCTTATCAGCACAATGTTCCATGACCCCTGACATCACAATGTTCCATAACCCCTGTCATCAAAATGCTCCATGACACTTTTCATCCCAAAGCTCTATAAACCCTGGCATCACAATGTTCTATAACCCCTGTCATCAAAATGTTCCATTGCATTTTTCATCAAATTGCTGCATGACCCTGTCATCAAAATGCTCCCTGCCTTACTCATAACAATGCACCACACGCTGGTCATCAAAATGCTCCATGACCTTTGTCATCACAAAGCTCCATGACCCTTGGCATCACAATGCTCCATGTCATTGTCATCACAATGCTCCATGAAACCTCTCTTCACATTGCTCCATGCCCTTGTCATCACAAATCTCCATGACACTTGTCATCACAATGCTCGATGCCCTTCTCATCATAATGCTCCATGTCCTTGTCATTACAATCCTCCATGACCCATGTATCACAGTGTACCCTGCCCTTGTCATCACAATGCTCCATGCCCACTCTCATCACAATAATCCATGAAACATTTCAGACCAATGCTCAATGCGCTTTTCATCACAATGCTCCATTACCTCTATCAACAATGCTCCATGCCCCCTGCCATCACAATGTTCCACGGCCTTGTGATCACAAGGCTCCATGACCATTGTCATCACAATGCTCCAAGAACCATGTAATCACAATGCTCCATGCCCTTGTCATCACAAAGCTCCATGACACATGTCATCAGAATGTTCCATGGCTATCTCCTCACAATATTCCATGCCCTTGTCATCACAATGCTCCAAGACACTAGTAATCACAATGCTCCATGCCCCTTTTCATCAGAAGGCTCCATGATATTTGTCATCACAAGTCTCCATGGTCAACTCATCACAATGCTCCAAGACCTTGTCATCACCATGCTCCATTCCCTTGTCATCACAATGCTCCCTGACACTTGTCGTCAGTATGCTCCATGAACTCTGTCATGACAAGGCTCCATGCCTTTTTCATCACAATGATCCATGCCCTTTTCATCACAGTTCTCCAAGACCACTGTAATCATAATGCTCCTTGCCCTTGTCATCACAAAGCTCCATGATGCATATCATCAGAATGTTCCATGCACTTCTCATCACAATGCTCCATGCCCTTGTCATCACAATGCACCAAGACCCCTGTAATCACATTGCTCCATGCCCCTTTTCATCTCAATGCTCCATGAACACTGTCATAACAATGCACCATGCCCATCATCATAATGCTTCAGGCTATTGTCATCACAGTGAAATCAAAATGCTCCATGACCTCTGTCATCACAATGCTCCGAACCCTGGTGATCACAATGTTGCAAAACACTTATTATCACAACACCCCATGACGCTCATCATCACAATTATCCATGGTCTTCTCATCACAATGCTCCATGACCTTTGTGATCACAATTCTCAATACACTTGTCATCACAATGCTCCTTGACACTTGTCGTCAGAATGCACCTTGAACCCTGTGACGAAAAGGCTCCATGCCTTTTTCATCACAAAGCCCCATGCTGTTTTCAACCCAATGCTCCATGCCATTGTCATCAAAATACTACACAAGCTTGTCATCAGAGTGCTCCATGACCCTTGTCATCACAATTCTCCATGCACTTGTCAGCACAATGCTCCCTGACCCTTGTCATCACAAGGATCCAAGCCATTGTCATCACAATGCTCCATTACCTTTGTCATTAGAATCCTCCATGACACTTGGAATCACAATGCTCCAAGCCATTGTCATCACAATGGGCCATTACATATGTAATCACATTGCTCCATGACACCTCTCTTCACAATACTGTATGAACTGGTCATCAGAATGCTCCATGCTCTTGTCTTCATAATGTGCCATTCCAACTCTCATCACAATAATCCATGAAACTTATTAGACCAATGCTCCATGCCCTTGTCATCACATTGCTCCATGCTCTTGTTATCACAATGTTCCAAGACCCCTGTAATCAGAATGCCCCATGCCCCTTTTCATCAGTATGCTCCATGAGAATTGTCATCGCAAGGCTCCATGGTTTTCTCATCACAATGCTCCAGGACCTTGTCATCACAATGGTTCACGACATTGTCATGAAAATTCTCAATGGCCCTTGTCTTCATAATGCTCCATGCCCTAGTCATCACAGTGCTCCATTATATTTGTCATCACAATCCTCCCTTGCATTTGGCATCACTATGCTCCATGCTATTGTCATCGCAATGGACCATGACATATTTCATCACAATGCCCCCTGATACCTGTCTTCACAATACTCCATGCCCTTTTCATCACAATGCTCTATGCGCATGTCATCACAATGCACCATGTCCACTGTCATCACAATAATCTATGAAACTTGTCAGACCAATGCTCCATGCCCCTGTCATAACTATGCTCCATGACCTTGTCATCACAATGCTCCATGACCCCTGTCATCACAATATTCCATGAACATTTTCAGCCCAGTGCTCCATGACCCTTGTCATCACAATGATCCATGCACTTGTCATCCCAATGTTCCATGACGCTTGTAATCACAGTGCTCCATGACATCTGTCATCACAATGCTCCATGCCTTTGTCAGCAAAATGCTACATGACCTTGTCATTACAATGCTCTATGCGCATGTCATCACAATACTCCATTACCATTGTCATCACAATACTCCAGGAAACTTGGGATCACATTGCTTCAGGCCCTTGTCATCAAAATGCTCCATGCTCCTTGAAATCAAAATGATCCATGAAATCTGTCATCACAATGCTCCAAACCCTTGTGATCACAATGTTCAATAACACTTGTCCTCACAACGCTCCATGATGCCTGTCATCACAATACTCCATGCCCTTTTCATCACAATGCTCCATGAACTTTGTCATCACAATTCTCCATACACTTGTCATCAAAATGCTCCCTGACACTTGTCGTCAGAATGCTCCTTGAACTGTGTCACGAAAAGGCTCCATGCCATTTTCATCACAAATCCACATGCCGTTTTCATCCCAGTGCTCCATGCCATTGTCATCAAAATACTCCACAAGCTTGTCATCAGAATGCTCCATGACGCTTGTCATCACAATTCTCCGTGCACTTGTCAGCAAAATGCTCCCTGACCCTTATCATTACAATGCTCCAAGCCATTGTCATCACAATGCTCCATTACCTTTGTCATCAGAATCCTCCATGACACTTGGCATCACAATGCTCCATGCCATTGTCATCACAATGGGCCATTACATATGTCATCACAATGCTCCCTGACACCTCTCTTCACAATACTGCATAACCTGGTCATCACAATGCTCCATGCCCTTGTCATCACAATGTGCCATTCCAACTCTCAACACAATAATCCATGAAACTTATTAGACCAATGCTCCTTGCCCTTGTTATCACAATGTTCCAAGACACCTGTAATAAGAAAGCTCCATGCCCCTTTTCATCAGAATGCTCCATGAGACATGTCATCAGAAGGCTCCATGGATTTCTCATCACAATGCTCCATGACCTTTGTCATCACAATGCTCCAAGACCCATGTAATCACAATGCTTCATGCCCCTGTCATCTCAATGGACCATGACATTTGGCATCACAATGCTCCATGCCATTGTCTTTGAAATTGACCATGACATATGTCATCACAATGCCCCCTTACACCTGTTTTCACAATACTCCTTGCCCTTGTCATCACAGTGCTCCATGCCCTTGTCATCACAATGCACCATGTCCAATGTCATCACAATAATCTATTAAACTTGTCAGACCAATGCTCCATGCCCCTGTCATCACAATGTTCCATGCCCTTGTCATCACAATGCTCCATGCCATGGACATCATAATGCTCCATGAACCCTCTCATCACATTGCTCCATGCACTTGTCATCACAAAGCTCCATGACACTTGTCATCACAATGCTCCATGCCCTTCTCATCACAATGCTCCATGTCCTTGTCATTACAATCCTCCATCACCCATGTATCACAGTGTACCATGCCCTTGTCATCAAAATGCGCCATGCCCACTGTCATCACAATAATCCATGAAACATTTCAGACCAATGCTCAATGCACTTCTCATCACAATGCTACATTACCACTGTCAACAATGCTCCATGACCCCTGCCATCACAATGTTCCATGGCCTTGTGATCACAAGGCTCCATGACCATTGTCATCACAATGCTCCAAGACCCATGTAATCACAATGCTCCATGCCCTTGTCATCACAGAGCTCCATGACGCATGTCATCAGAATGTTCCATGGCCTTCTCCTCACAATGCTCCATGCCCTTGTCATCACAATGCTCCAAGACACTCGTAATCACAATGCTCCATGCCCCTTTTCATCAGAAGGCTCCATGATATTTGTCATCACAAGTCTCCATGGTCAACTCATCCCAATGCTCCAAGACCTTGTCATCACCCTGCTCCATTCCCTTGTCATCACAATGCTCCATGACTCCTGTCATCACAATACTCCATGAACATTTTCAGCCCAATGCTCCATGACCTTCTCATCACAATGCTCCATGACCAATATCATCACAATTCTCCATGACCACTGTCATCACAACACTCCATGACACCTGACAACACAATGATCCGGGACTCTTGTCATCACAATGCTCCAAGACCCCTGTAATCACAATGCTCCATGACCCCTGTCATCACAATACTCCATGAACATTTTCAGCCCAATGCTCCATGACCCTTGTCATCACAATGATCCATGCCCTTGTCATCCCAATGTTCCATGACCCCTGTATTCACAGTGCTCCGTGACGCTTGTCATCACAGTGCTCCATGACACCTGTCATCACAATGCTCCATGCCTTTGTCAGCAAAATGCTACATGACCTTGTCATTACAATGCTCTATGCGATTGTCATCACAATACTCGATTACCATTGTCATCACAATCCTCCATGAACCTTGGGATCACATTGCTTCATGCCCTTGTCATCACAATGCTCCATGCTCCTTGAAATCAAAATGATCCATGACCTCTGTCATCACAATGCTCCAAACCCTTGTGATCACAATGTTCCATAACACTTGTCCTCACAACGCTCCAAGATGCCTGTCATCACAATATTCCATACACTTTTCATCACAATTCTCCATGACCTTTGTCATCACAATTCTCAATACACTTTTCATCACAGTGCTCCCTGACACTTGTCGTCAATATGCTCCATGAACCCTGTCATGACAAGGCTCCATGCCTTTTTCATCACAATGATCCATGCCCTTTTCATCACAATGCTCCAAGACCCCTGTAATCACAATGCTCCATGCCCTTGCCATCCAAAGCTCCATGACGCATGTCATCAGAATGTTCCATGGACTTCTCATCACAATGCTCCCTGCTCTTGTCATCACAAAGCACTAAGACCCCTGTAATCACAATGCTCCATGCCCCTTTTCATCTCAATGCTCCTATGAACCCTGTCAGCACAATGAACAATGCCCATCATCATAATGCTTCAGGCAATTGTCATCACAATCAAATCAAAATGCTCCATGACCTCTGTCATCACAATGCTCAAAATCCTGGTGATCACAATGTGGCATAACTCTTATCATCACAACACCCCATGACGCTCATCATCACAATGATCCATGGTCGTCTCATCACAAGGCTCCATGACCTTTGTCATCAAAATTCTCAATAAACTTGTCATCACTATGCTCGCTGACACTTGTCGTCAGAATGCTCCTTGAACCCTGTCACAAAAAGGCTCCATGTCTTTTTCATCACAAAGCCACATGCCGTTTTCATCCCAATGCTGCATGCCATTGTCATCAAAATACACCACAGGCTTGTTATCAGAATGCTCCATGACCCTTGTCATCACAATTCTCCATGCACTTGTCAGCACAATGCTCCCTGACCCTTGTCATCACAATGCTCCAAGCCATTGTCATCACAATGCTCCATTACCATTGTCATCAGAATCCCCCATGACACTTGGCATCACAATGCTCCATGCCATTGTCATCACAATGCTCCATGTCTTTGTCAGCAAAATGCTAAATGACCTTGTCATTACAATCCTCTATGCACTTGTCATCACAATACTCCATTTCCATCGTCATCACAATCCTCCATCAACCTTGGGATCACATTGCTTCATGCCCTTGTCATCACAATGCTCCATGCTCCTTGAAATCAAAATGATCCATGACCTCTGTCATCACAATGCTCCAAACCCTTGTGATCACATTGTTCCATAACACTTGTCATCACAACGCCCCATGATGCCTGTCATCACAATACTCCATGCCCTTTTCATCACAATGCTCCATGACCTTTGTCATCACAATTCTCAATACACTTGTGATCACAATGCTCCCTGACACTTGTCATCAGAATGCTCCTTGAAACCCATCACGAAAAGGCTCCATGCTTTTTTCATATCAATGCCCCATGCCATTTTCATCACAATGTTCCATACCATTGTCATCAAAATACTCCACAAGCTTGTCATCAGAATGCTCCCGGACCCTTGTCATCACAATGCTCCATTACCTTTCTCATCAGAATGCTCCATGACACTTGGCATCACAGTGCTACATGCCATTGTCATCACAATGGGCCATTACATATGTCATCACAATGCTCCCTGACACTTATCTTCACAATACTGCATGACCTGGTCATCACAATGCTCCATGCCCTTGTTATCACAATAGGCCATTCCAACTGTCATCGCAACAAACCATGAAAGTTATTAGACCAATGTTCCATGCCCTTGTCATCACAATGCTCCATGTCCTTGTTATCACAATGCTCCATGACCCCTGTCATCACAATGCTCCGTTACTCCAGTCATCACAATGTTTCATGAACTTTGTCATCACAGTGGTCCATGCCCTCACCATCAACAGTCTCTGTGACCTTTTTAACCCCAATGCTCCATGAACATTTCATCACAATGCTCTTTGACCCTTTTCATCACAATGCTCCATGCCCCTTTTCATCTCAATGCTCCCTGAACCCTGTCATCACAGTGCACGATGCCCATCATCATAATACTTCAGTCTATTGTCATCACAATGAAATTAATATTCTCCATGACCTCTGACATCATAATGCTACAAACCCTTGTGATCACAATGTTCCATAAAACTTATCATCACAGCACCCCATGACGCTCATCATCACAATTATCCATGGTCTTCTCATCACAATGATCCATGATCTTTGTCATCACGATGCTCAATACACTTTTCATCACAATGCTCCCTGACACTTGTCGTCAGTATGCTCCATGAACCCTGTCATGACAAGGCTCCATGCCTTTATCATCACAATGATCCATGCCTTTTCATCGCAATGCTCCAAGACCCCTGCAATCACAATGCTCCATGCACTTCTCATCCAAATGCTCTCTCACATGAGATATCACAATGTTCCATCACTAGTCATCACATTCCTCCCTCAACCCTGTTATCACAATGTTCCATGACCCCTGTTATCACAATGCTACATCCCCTTATCAGCACAATGTTCCATGACCCCTGACATCACAATGTTCCATAACCACTGTCATCAAAATGCTCCATGACACTTTTCATCCCAAAGCTCCATGACCCCTGGAATCACAGTGTTCTATAAACCCTGTCATCAAAATGTTCCTTTACACTTTTCATCAAATTGCTGCATGACCCTGTCATCAAAATGCTCCCTGCCCTACTCATAACAATGCACCACACGCTGGTCATCAAAATGCTCCATGACCTTTGTCATCACAAAGCTCCATGACCCTTGGCATCACAATGCTCCATGTCATTGTCATCACAATGCTCCATGAAACCTCTCTTCACATTGCTCCATGCCCTTGTCATCACAAATCTCCATGACACTTGTCATCACAATGCTCGATGCCCTTCTCATCATAATGCTCCATGTCCTTGTCATTACAATCCTCCATGACCCATGTATCACAGTGTACCGTGCCCTTGTCATCACAATGCTCCATGCCCACTCTCATCAAAATAATCCATGAAACATTTCAGACCAATGCTCAATGCCCTTCTCATCACAATGCTCCATTACCTCTATCAACAATGCTCCATGCCCCCTGCCATCACAATATTCCACGGCCTTGTGATCACAAGGCTCCATGACCATTGTCATCACAATGCTCCAAGACCCATGTAATCACAATGCTCCATGCCCTTGTCATCACAAAGCTCCATGACACATGTCATCAGAATGTTCCATGGCCATCTCCTCACAATGTTCCATGCCCTTGTCATCACAATGCTCCAAGACACTCGTAATCACAATGCTCCATGCCCATTTTCATCAGAAGGCTCCATGATATTTGTCATCACAAGTCTCCATGGTCAACTCATCACAATGCTCCAAGACCTTGTCATCACCATGCTCCATTCCCTTGTCATCACAATGCTCCCTGACACTTGTCGTCAGTATGCTCCATGAACTCTGTCATGACAAGGCTCCATGCCTTTTTCATCACAATGATCCATGCCCTTTTCATCACAGTGCTCCAAGACCACTGTAATCATAATGCTCCTTGCCCTTGTCATCACAAAGCTCCATGATGCATATCATCAGAATCTTCCATGCACTTCTCATCACAATGCTCCATGCCCTTGTCATCACAATGCTCCAAGACCCCTGTAATCACAATGCTCCATGCCCCTTTTCATCTCAATGCTCCATGAACACTGTCATAACAATGCACCATGTCCATCATCATAATGCTTCAGGCTATTGTCATCACAGTGAAATCAAAATGCTCCATGACCTTTGTCATCACAAAGCTCCATGACCCTTGGCATCACAATGCTCCATGTCATTGTCATCACAATGCTCCATGAAACCTCTCTTCACATTGCTCCATGTCCTTGTCATCACAAATCTCCATGACACTTGTCATCACAATGCTCGATGCCCTTCTCATCATAATGCTCCATGTCCTTGTCATTACAATCCTCCATGACCCATGTATCACAGTGTACCGTGCCCTTGTCATCACAATGCTCCATGCCCACTCTCATCACAATAATCCATGAAACATTTCAGACCAATGCTCAATGCCCTTCTCATCACAATGCTCCATTACCTCTATAAACAATGCTCCATGACCCCTGCTATCACAATGTTCCATGGCCTTCTCCTCACAATGCTCGATGCCCTTGTCATCACAATGCTCCATACCTTTGTAATCACAATGCTCCATGCCCCTTTTCATCAGAATGCTCCATGAGACTTGTCATCACAAGTCTCCATGGTCATCTCATCACAATGCTCCAAGACCTTGTCATCACCATGCTCCATTCCCTGGTCATCACAATGCTCCATGAACCCTGTCATCACAAGGCTCCATGACCCTTCTCATCACAATGCTCCAAACCCCTGTAATCACAATGCTCCATGCCCCTTTTCATCACAATGCTCCATGAACCCTGTAATCACAATGAACCATGCCCATCATCATAATGCTTCAGGCTATTGTCATTATTATCATATTATTATTATATTATTATTATTATTATTATTATTGTCATCACAGTGAAATCAAAATGCTCCATGACCTCTGTCATCACAATGCTCCAAACCCTGGTGATAACAATGTTGCAAAACACTTATCATCACAACACCCCATGACGCTCATCATCACTATTATCCATGGTCTTCTCATCACAATGCTCCATGACCTTTGTCATCACAATTCTCAATACACTTGTCATCACAATGCTCCCTGACACTTGTCGTCAGAATGCACCTTGAACCATGTGACGAAAAGGCTCCATGCCTTTTTCATCACAAAGCCCCATGCTGTTTTCATCCCAAAGCTCCATGCCATTGTCATCAAAATACTACACAAGCTTGTCATCAGAATGCTCCATGACCCTTGTCATCACAATTCTCCATGCCATTGTCATCACATTGCTCCATGCTCTTGTTATCACAATGTTTAAGACCCCTGTAATCAGAATGCCCCATGCCCCTTTTCATCAGTATGCTCCATGAGACTTGTCATCGCAAGGCTCCATGGTTTTCTCATCACAATGCTCCAGGACCTTGTCATCACAATGGTTCACGACATTGTCATGAAAATTCTCAATGGCCCTTGTCTTCATAATGCTCCAAGCCCTAGTCATCACAGTGCTCCATTATATTTGTCATCACAATCCTCCCTTGCATTTGGCATCACTATGCTCCATGCTATTGTCATCGCAATGGACCATGACATATTTCATCACAATGCCCCCTGACACCTGTCTTCACAATACTCCATGCCCTTGTCATCACAATGCTCCATGCCCTGGTCATCACAATGCACCATGTCCACTGTCATCACAATAATCTATGAAACTTGTAAGACCAATGCTCCATGCCCCTGTCATAACAATGCTCCATGACCTTGTCATCACAATGCTCCATGACCCCTGTCATCACAATACTCCATGTACATTTTCAGCCCAGTGCTCCATGACCCTTGTCATCACAATGATCCATGCACTTGTCATCCCAATGTTCCATGACGCTTGTAATCACAGTGCTCCATGACATCTGTCATCACAGTGCTCCATGCCTTTGTCAGCAAAATGCTACATGACCTTGTCATTACAATGCTCTATGCGATTGTCATCACAATACTCCATTACCATTGTCATCACAATCCTCCAGGAACCTTGGGTTCACATTGCTTCAGGTCCTTGTCATCAAAATGCTCCATGCTCCTTGAAATCAAATTGATCCATGACCTCTGTCATCACAATGCTCCAAACCCTTGTGATCAAAATGTTCAATAACACTTGTCCTCACAACGCTCCATGATGCCTGTCATCACAATACTCCATGCCATTTTCATCACAATGCTCCATGAACTTTGTCATCACAATTCTCCATACACTTGTCATCAAAATGCTCCCTGACACTTGTCGTCAGAATGCTCCTTGAACTGTGTCACGAAAAGGCTCCATGCCATTTTCATCACAAATCCACATGCCGTTTTCATCCCAGTGCTCCATGCCATTGTCATCAAAATACTCCACAAGCTTGTCATCAGAATGCTCCATGACGCTTGTCATCACAATTCTCCGTGCACTTGTCAGCAAAATGCTCCCTGACCCTTATCATCACAATGTTCCAAGCCATTGTCATCACAATGCTCCATTACCTTTGTCATCAGAATCCTCCATGACACTTGGCATCACAATGCTCCATGCCATTGTCATCACAATGGGCCATTACATATGTCATCACAATGCTCCCTGACACCTCTCTTCACAATACTGCATAACCTGGTCATCACAATGCTCCATGCCCTTGTCATCACAATGTGCCATTCCAACTCTCATCACAATAATCCATGAAACTTATTAGACCAATGCTCCTTGCCCTTGTTATCACAATGTTCCAAGACCCCTGTAATCAGAATGCTCCATGCCCTTTTTCATCAGAATGCTCCATATGACATGTCATCAGAAGGCTCCATGGATTTCTCATCACAATGCTCCATGACCTTTGTCATCACAATGCTCCAAGACCCATGTAATCACAATGCTTCATGCCCCTGTCATCGCAATGGACCATGACATTTGGCATCACAATGCTCCATGCCATTGTCTTTGATATTGACCATGACATATGTCATCACAATGCCCCCTTACACCTGTTTTCACAATACTCCATGCCCTTGTCATCACAATGCTCCATGCCCTTGTCATCACAATGCACCATGTCCAATGTCATCACAATAATCTATTAAACTTGTCAGACCAATGCTCCATGCCCCTGTCATCACAATGTTCCATGCCCTTGTCATCACAATGCTCCATGACCCTTGTCATCACAATGCTCCGTGTCTTCAGTCATCACAATGCTTCATAACGTTTGTCATCACAACGGTCCATGCCTGCATCATCGCAAGGCTCTGTGACCTTTGTAACCACAATGCTCCATGAACTTTTCATCACAATTCTCCGTGGCCCTTGTCATCACAAGGCTCCATGCCTTTTTCAGAACAATGATCCATGACCCTTGTCATCACAATGTGCCATGTGCTTTTCATCACAATGATCCACAACCTTGTCATCGCTATGCTCCATAAACCTTGTAATCACAATGCTCCATGCACTTCTCATCCAAATGCTCTCTCACATGAGATATCACAATGTTCCATCACTTGTCATCACAATCCTCCCTCACCCCTGTTATCACAATGTTCCATGACCCCTGTCATCACAATGCTACATCCCCTTATCAGCACAATTTTCCATGACCCCTGACATCACAATGTTCCATAACCCCTGTCATCAAAATGCTCCATGACCATTTTCATCCCAAAGCTCTATGACCCCTGGCATCACAATGTTCTATAACCCCTGTCATCAAAATATTACATTACACTTTTCATCAAATTGCTGCATGACCCTGTCATCAAAATGCTCCCTGCCCTTCTCATCACAATGCACCACACACTTGTCATCAAAATGCTCCATGACCATGGTCATCACTAAGCTCCATGACCCTTGGCATCACAATGCTCCATGCCATGGACATCACAATGCTCCATGAACCCTCTCATCACATTGCTCCATGCACTTGTCATCACAAAGCAACATGACACTTGTCATCACAATGCTCGATGCCCTTCTCATCACAATGCTCCATGTCTTTGTCATTACAATCCTCCATCACCCATGTATCACAGTGTACCGTGCCCTTGTCATCACAATGCGCCATGCCCACTCTCATCACAATAATCCATGAAACATTTCAGACCAATGCTCATTGCACTTCTCATCACAATGCTCCATTACCACTGTCAACAATGCTCCATGACCCCTGCCATCACAATGTTCCACGGCCTTGTGATCACAAGACTCCATGACCATTGTCATCACAATGCTCCAAGAGCCATGTAATCACAATGCTCCATGCCCTTGTCATCACAGAGCTCCATGACGCATGTCATCAGAATGTTCCATGGCCTTCTCCTCACAATGCTCCATGCCCTTGTCATCACAATGCTCCAAGACACTCGTAATCACAATGCTCCATGCCCCTTTTCATCAGAAGGCTCCATGATATTTGTCATCACAAGTCTCCATGGTCAACTCATCACAATGCTCCAAGACCTTGTCATCACCATGCTCCATTCCCTTGTCATCACAATGCTCCATGACTCCTGTCATCACAATACTCCATGAACATTTTCAGCCCAATGCTCCATGACCTTCTCATCACAATGCTCCATGACCAATATCATCACAATGCTCCATGACCACTGTCATCACAATACTCCATGACACCTGACAACACAATGATCCGGGACTCTTGTCATCACAATGCTCCAAGACCCCTGTAATCACAATGCTCCATGACCCCTGTCATCACAATACTCCATGAACATTTTCAGCCCAATGCTCCATGACCCTTGTCATCACAATGATCCATGCCCTTGTCATCCCAATGTTCCAGGACCCCTGTATTCACAGTGATCTGTGACGCTCGTCATCACAGTGCTCCATGACACCTGTCATCACAATGCTCCATGCCTTTGTCAGCAAAATGCTACATGACCTTGTCATTACAATGCTCTATGCGATTGTCATCACAATACTCCATTTCCATTGTCATCACAATCCTCCATGAACCTTGGGATCACATTGCTTCATGCCCTTGTCATCACAGTGCTACATGCTCCTTGAAATCAAAATGATCCATGACCTCTGTCATCACAATGCTCCAAACCCTTGTGATCACAATGTTCCATAACACTTGTCCTCACAACGCTCCAAGATGCCTGTCAACACAATATTCCATACACTTTTCATCACAATTCTCCATGCCCTTTGTCATCACAATTCTCAATACACTTTTCATCACAGTGCTCCCTGACACTTGTCGTCAGTATGCTCCATGAACCCTGTCATGACAAGGCTCCATGCCTTTTTCATCACAATGTTCCATGCCCTTTTCATCACAATGCTCCAAGACCCCTGTAATCACAATGCTCCATGCCCTTGCCATCCAAAGCTCCATGACGCATGTCATCAGAATGTTCCATGGACTTCTCATCACAATGCTCCCTGCTCTTGTCATCACAAAGCACTAAGACCCCTGTAATCACAATGCTCCATGCCCCTTTTCATCTCAATGCTCCTATGAACCCTGTCAGCACAATGAACAATGCCCATCATCATAATGCTTCAGGCAATTGTCATCACAATCAAATCAAAATGCTCCATGACCTCTGTCATCACAATGCTCAAAATCCTGGTGATCACAATGTTGCATAACTCTTATCATCACAACACCCCATGACGCTCATCATCACAATGATCCATGGTCGTCTCATCACAAGGCTCCATGACCTTTGTCATCAAAATTCTCAAAAAACTTGTCATCACAATGCTCGCTGAAACTTGTCATCAGAATGCTCCTTGAACCCTGTCACAAAAAGGCTCCATGTCTTTTTCATCACAAAGCCACATGCCGTTTTCATCCCAATGCTGCATGCCATTGTCATCAAAATACACCACAGGCTTGTCATCAGAATGCTCCATGACCCTTGTCATCACAATTCTCCATGCACTTGTCAGCACAATGCTCCCTGACCCTTGTCATCACAATGCTCCAAGCCATTGTCATCACAATGCTCCATTACCACTGTCATCAGAATCCTCCTTGACACTTGGCATCACAATGCTCCATGCCATTGTCATCACAATGCTCCATGTCTTTGTCAGCAAAATGCTAAATGACCTTGTCATTACAATCCTCTATGCGCTTGTCATCACAATACTCCATTTCCATTGTCATCACAATCCTCCATCAACCTTGGGATCACATTGCTTCATGCCCTTGTCATCACAATGCTCCATGCTCCATGAAATCAAAATTATCCATGACCTCTGTCATCACAATGCTCCAAACCCTTGTGATCACATTGTTCCATAACACTTGTCATCACAACGCTCCATGATGCCTGTCATCACAATACTCCATGCCCTTTTCATCACAATGCTCCATGACCTTTGTCATCACAATTCTCAATACACTTGTGATCACAATGCTCCCTGACACTTGTCATCAGAATGCTCCTTGAAACCCATCACGAAAAGGCTCCATGCATTTTTCTTCACAATGCCCCATGCCATTTTCATCACAATCTTCCATACCATTGTCATCAAAATACTGCACAAGCTTGTCATCAGAATGCTCCCGGACCCTTGTCATCACAATACTCCATTACCTTTCTCATCAGAATCCTCCATGACACTTGGCATCACAGTGCTACATGCCATTGTCATCACAATGGGCCATTACATATGTCATCACAATGCTCCCTGACACTTATCTTCACAATACTGCATGACCTGGTCATCACAATGCTCCATGATCTTTGTCATCACGATGCTCAATACACTTTTCATCACAATGCTCCCTGACACTTGTCGTCAGTATGCTCCATGAACCCTGTCATGACAAGGCTCCATGCCTTTATCATCACAATGATCCATGCCTTTTCATCGCAATGCTCCAAGACCCCTGCAATCACAATGCTCCATGCACTTCTCATCCAAATGCTCTCTCACATGAGATATCACAATGTTCCATCACTAGTCATCACATTCCTCCCTCAACCCTGTTATCACAATGTTCCATGACCCCTGTTATCACAATGCTACATCCCCTTATCAGCACAATGTTCCATGACCCATGACATCACAATGTTCCATAACCACTGTCATCAAAATGCTCCATGACCCTTTTCATCCCAAAGCTCCATGACCCCTGGAATCACAGTGTTCTATAACCCCTGTCATCAAAATGTTCCATTACACTTTTCATCAAATTGCTGCATGACCCTCTCATCAAAATGCTCCCTGCCCTACTCATAACAATGCACCACACGCTGGTCATCAAAAGGCTCCATGACATTTGTCATCACAAAGCTCCATGACCCTTGGCATCACAATGCTCCATGTCATTGTCATCACAATGCTCCATGAAACCTCTCTTCACATTGCTCCATGCCCTTGTCATCACAAATCTCCATGACACTTGTCATCACAATGCTCGATGCCCTTCTCATCATAATGCTCCATGTCCTTGTCATTACAATCCTCCATGACCCATGTATCACAGTGTACCGTGCCCTTGTCATCACAATGCTCCATGCCCACTCTCATCAAAATAATCCATGAAACATTTCAGACCAATGCTCAATGCCCTTCTCATCACAATGCTCCATTACCTCTATCAACAATGCTCCATGACCCCTGCCATCACAATGTTCCACGGCCTTGTGATCACAAGGCTCCATGACCATTGTCATCACAATGCTCCAAGACCCATGTAATCACAATGCTCCATGCCCTTGTCATCACAAAGCTCCATGACACATGTCATCAGAATGTTCCATGGCCATCTCCTCACAATGCTCCATGCCCTTGTCATCACAATGCTCCAAGACACTCGTAATCACAATGCTCCATGCCCCTTTTCATCAGAAGGCTCCATGATATTTGTCATCACAAGTCTCCATGGTCAACTCATCACAATGCTCCAAGACCTTGTCATCACCATGCTCCATTCCCTTGTCATCACAATGCTCCCTGACACTTGTCGTCAGTATGCTCCATGAACTCTGTCATGACAAGGCTCCATGCCTTTTTCATCACAATGATCCATGCCCTTTTCATCACAGTGCTCCAAGACCACTGTAATCATAATGCTCCTTGCCCTTGTCATCACAAAGCTCCATGATGCATATCATCAGAATCTTCCATGCACTTCTCATCACAATGCTCCATGCCCTTGTCATCACAATGCTCCAAGACCCCTGTAATCACAATGCTCCATGCCCCTTTTCATCTCAATGCTCCATGAACACTGTCATAACAATGCACCATGCCCATCATCATAATGCTTCAGGCTATTGTCATCACAGTGAAATCAAAATGCTCCATGACCTTTGTCATCACAAAGCTCCATGACCCTTGGCATCACAATGCTCCATGTCATTGTCATCACAATGCTCCATGAAACCTCTCTTCACATTGCTCAATGCCCTTATCATCACAAATCTCCATGACACTTGTCATCACAATGCTCGATGCCCTTCTCATCATAATGCTCCATGTCCTTGTCATTATAATCCTCCATGACCCATGTATCACAGTGTACCGTGCCCTTGTCATCACAATGCTCCATGCCCACTCTCATCACAATAATCCATGAAACATTTCAGACCAATGCTCAATGCCCTTCTCATCACAATGCTCCATTACCTCTATCAACAATGCTCCATGACCCCTGCCATCACAATGTTCCACGGCCTTGT
Organism: Mesoplodon densirostris; assembly: GCF_025265405.1. NCBI lineage: Eukaryota > Metazoa > Chordata > Mammalia > Artiodactyla > Ziphiidae > Mesoplodon > Mesoplodon densirostris. The sequence goes on along the minus strand of NW_026778195.1, from coordinate 3,909,385 downwards.
GATCACAAGGCTCCATGACCATTGTCATCACAATGCTCCAAGAGCCATGTAATCACAATGCTCCATGCCCTTGTCATCACAGTGCTCCATGACACATGTCATCAGAATGTTCCATGGCCTTCTCCTCACAATGCTCCATGCCCTTGTCATCACAATGCTCCATACCCTCTTAATCACAATGCTCCATGCCCCTTTTCATCAGAATGCTCCATGAGACTTGTCATCACAAGTCTCCATGGTCATCTCATCACAATGCTCCAAGACCGTGTCATCACCATGCTCCATTCCCTGGTCATCACAATGCTCCATGACCCCTGTCATCACAAGGCTCCATGACCCTTCTCATCACAATGCTCCAAAATCCTGTAATCACAAGGCTCCATGCCCCTTTTCATCACAATGCTCCATGAACCCTGTCATCACAATGAACCATGCCCATCATCATAATGCTTCAGGCTATTGTCTTCACAATGAAATCAAAATGCTCCATGACCTCTGTCATCACAATGCTCCAAACCCTGGTGATCACAATGTTGCATAACACTTATCATCACAAAACCCCATGACGCTAATCATCACTATTATCCATGGTCTTCTCATCACAAGGCTCCATGACCTTTGTCATCACAATTCTCAATACTCTTTTCATCACAATGCTCCCTGACACTTGTCGTCAGTATGCTCCATGAACTCTGTCATGACAAGGCTCCATGCCTTTTTCATCACAATGATCCATGCCCTTTTCATCACAGTGCTCCAAGACCACTGTAATCATAATGCTCCTTGCCCTTGTCATCACAAAGCTCCATGATGCATATCATCAGAATGTTCCATGCACTTCTCATCACAATGCTCCATGCCCTTGTCATCACAATGCTCCAAGACCCCTGTAATCACAATGCTCCATGCCCCTTTTCATCTCAATGCTCCATGAACACTGTCATAACAATGCACCATGCCCATCATCATAATGCTTCAGGCTATTGTCATCACAGTGAAATCAAAATGCTCCATGACCTCTCTCATCACAATGCTCCAAACCCTGGTGATCACAATGTTGCAAAACACTTATCATCACAACACCCCATGACGCTCATCATGACAATTATCCATGGTCTTCTCATCACAATGCTCCATGACCTTTGTCATCACAATTCTCAATACACTTGTCATCACAATGCTCCCTGACACTTGTCGTCAGAATGCACCTTGAACCCTGTGACGAAAAGGCTCCATGCCTTTTTCATCACAAAGCCCCATGCTGTTTTCATCCCAAAGCTCCATGCCATTGTCATCAAAATACTACACAAGCTTGTCATCAGAATGCTCCATGACCCTTGTCATCACAATTCTCCATGCACTTGTCAGCACAATGCTCCCTGACCCTTGTCATCACAATGATCCAAGCCATTGTCATCACAATGCTCCATTACCTTTGTCATTAGAATCCTCCATGACACTTGGAATCACAATGCTCCAAGCCATTGTCATCACAATGGGCCATTACATATGTAATCACAATGCTCCCTGACACCTCTCTTCACAATACTGCATGATCTGGTCATCACAATGCTCCATGCTCTTGTCTTCATAATGCGCCATTCCAACTGTCATCACAATAATCCATGAAACTTATTAGACCAATGGTCCATGCCCTTGTCATCACATTGCTCCATGCTCTTGTTATCACAATGTTTAAGACCCCTGTAATCAGAATGCCCCATGCCCCTTTTCATCAGTATGCTCCATGAGACTTGTCATCGCAAGGCTCCATGGTTTTCTCATCACAATGCTCCAGGACCTTGTCATCACAATGGTTCACGACATTGTCATGAAAATTCTCAATGGCCCTTGTCTTCATAATGCTCCAAGCCCTAGTCATCACAGTGCTCCATTATATTTGTCATCACAATCCTCCCTTGCATTTGGCATCACTATGCTCCATGCTATTGTCATCGCAATGGACCATGACATATTTCATCACAATGCCCCCTGACACCTGTCTTCACAATACTCCATGCCCTTGTCATCACAATGCTCCATGCCCTGGTCATCACAATGCACCATGTCCACTGTCATCACAATAATCTATGAAACTTGTAAGACCAATGCTCCATGCCCCTGTCATAACAATGCTCCATGACCTTGTCATCACAATGCTCCATGACCCCTGTCATCACAATACTCCATGTACATTTTCAGCCCAGTGCTCCATGACCCTTGTCATCACAATGATCCATGCACTTGTCATCCCAATGTTCCATGACGCCTGTAATCACAGTGCTCCATGACATCTGTCAACACAGTGCTCCATGCCTTTGTCAGCAAAATGCTACATGACCTTGTCATTACAATGCTCTATGCGATTGTCATCACAATACTCCATTACCATTGTCATCACAATCCTCCAGGAACCTTGGGATCACATTGCTTCAGGCCCTTGTCATCAAAATGCTCCATGCTCCTTGAAATCAAATTGATCCATGACCTCTGTCATCACAATGCTCCAAACACTTGTGATCAAAATGTTCAATAACACTTGTCCTCACAACGCTCCATGATGCCTGTCATCACAATACTCCATGCCCTTTTCATCACAATGCTCCATGAACTTTGTCATCACAATTCTCCATACACTTGTCATCAAAATGCTCCCTGACACTTGTCGTCAGAATGCTCCTTGAACTGTGTCACGAAAAGGCTCCATGCCATTTTCATCACAAATCCACATGGCGTTTTCATCCTAGTGCTCCATGCCATTGTCATCAAAATACTCCACAAGCTTGTCATCAGAATGCTCCATGTCGCTTGTCATCACAATTCTCCGTGCACTTGTCAGCAAAATGCTCCCTGACCCTTATCATCACAATGCTCCAAGCCATTGTCATCACAATGCTCCATTACCTTTGTCATCAGAATCCTCCATGACACTTGGCATCACAATGCTCCATGCCATTGTCATCACAATGGGCCATTACATATGTCATCACAATGCTCCATGACACCTCTCTTCACAATACTCCATAACCTGGTCATCACAATACTCCATGCCCTTGTCATCACAATGTGCCATTCCAACTCTCATCACAATAATCCATGAAACTTATTAGACCAATGCTCCTTGCCCTTGTTATCACAATGTTCCAAAACCCCTGTAATCAGAAAGCTCCATGCCCCTTTTCATCAGAATGCTCCATATGACATGTCATCAGAAGGCTCCATGGATTTCTCATCACAATGCTCCATGACCTTTGTCATCACAATGCTCCAAGACCCATGTAATCACAATGCTTCATGCCCCTGTCATCGCAATGGACCATAAAATTTGGCATCACAATGCTCCATGCCATTGTCTTTGAAATTGACCATGACATATGTCATCACAATGCCCCCTTACACCTGTTTTCACAATACTCCATGCCCTTGTCATCACAATGCTCCATGCCCTTGTCATCACAATGCACCATGTCCAATGTCATCACAATAATCTATTAAACTTGTCAGACCAATGCTCCATTCCCCTGTCATCACAATGTTCCATGCCCTTGTCATCACAATGCTCCATGACCCTTGTCATCACAATGCTCCGTGACTCCAGTCATCACAATGATTCATAACGTTTGTCATCACAACGGTCCATGCCTGCGTCATCGCAAGGCTCTGTGACCTTTGTAACCACAATGCTCCATGAACTTTTCATCACAATTCTCCGTGACCCTTGTCATCACAATGCTCCATGCCTTTTTCAGAACAATGCTCCATGACCCTTGTCATCACAATGTGCCATGTGCTTTTCATCACAATGATCCACAACCTTGTCATCGCTATGCTCCATAAACCTTGTAATCACAATTCTCCATGCACTGCTCATCCAAATGCTCTCTCACATGAGATATCACAATGTTCCATCACTTGTCATCACAATCCTCCCTCACCCCTGTTATCACAATGTTCCATGACCCCTGTCATCACAATGCTACATCCCCTTATCAGCACAATTTTCCATGATCCTGACATCACAATGTTCCATAACCCCTGTCATCAAAATGCTCCATGACCATTTTCATCCCAAAGCTCTATGACCCCTGGCATCACAATGTTCTATAACCCCTGCCATCAAAATGTTCCATTACACTTTTCATCAAATTGCTGCATGACCCGGTCATCAAAATGCTCCCTGCACTTCTCATCACAATGCACCATGTCCTTGTCATCAAAATGCTCCATGACTGGTCAGCAGAAAGCTCCATGACCCCTGGCATCACAATGCTAAATGTCATTGTCATCACAATGCTCCATGAACCCTCTCATAACATTGCTCAATGCCCTTGTCATCACAAAGCTCCATGACACTTGTCATAACAATGCTCGATGCCCTTCTCATCACAATGCTCCATGCCCTTATCATTACAATCCTGCATGATGAATGTATCATAGTGTTCCGTACCCTTGTCATCAAAATGCTCCATGCCCACTCTCATCAAAATAATACATGAAATATTTCAGACCAATATTCCATGCCCTTCTCATCACAATGCTAGATTACCTCTGTCATAACAATGCACCATGACCCCTGCCATCACAATGTTCCACGGCCTAGTCTTCACAAGGTTCCATGACACTTTTCATCACAATGCTGAAAACCACTGTAATCACAATGCTCCATGTCCTTCTCATCACAAAGCTCCATGACGCATGTCATCAGAATGTTCCATGGCCATCTCATCACAATGCTCCATGCCCTTGTCATCACAATGCTCCAAGACCCTTGTAACCACAATGCTCCATGCCCCTTTTCATCTCAATGCTCCCTGAACCCTGTCATCACAGTGCACGATGCCCATCATCATAATACTTCAGTCTATTGTCATCACAATGAAATTAATATTCTCCATGACCTCTGACATCATAATGCTACAAACCCTTGTGATCACAATGTTCCATAAAACTTATCATCACAGCACCCCATGACGCTCATCATCACAATTATCCATGGTCTTATCATCACAATGCTCCATGATCATTGTCATCACGATGCTCAATACACTTTTCATCACAATGCTCCCTGACACTTGTCGTCAGTATGCTCCATGAACCCTGTCATGACAAGGCTCCATGCCTTTATCATCACAATGATCCATGCCTTTTCATCGCAATGCTCCAAGACCCCTGCAATCACAATGCTCCATGCACTTGTCATCCAAATGCTCTCTCACATTAGATATCACAATGTTCCATCACTAGTCATCACATTCCTCCCTCAACCCTGTTATCACAATGTTCCATGACCCCTGTTATCACAATGCTACATCCCCTTATCAGCACAATGTTCCATGACCCCTGACATCACAATGTTCCATAACCACTGTCATCAAAATGCTCCATGACCCTTTTCATCCCAAAGCTCCATGACCCCTGGAATCACAGTGTTCTATAACCCCTGTCATCAAAATGTTCCATTGCACTTTTCATCAAATTGCTGCATGACCCTCTCATCAAAATGCTCCCTGCCCTACTCATAACAATGCACCACACGCTGGTCATCAAAATGCTCCATGACATTTGTCATCACAAAGCTCCATGACCCTTGGCATCACAATTCTCCATGTCATTGTCATCACAATGCTCCATGAAACCTCTCTTCACATTGCTCCATGCCCTTGTCATCACAAATCTCCATGACACTTGTCATCACAATGCTCGATGCCCTTCTCATCATAATGCTCCATGTCCTTGTCATTACAATCCTCCATGACCCATGTATCACAGTGTACCGTGCCCTTGTCATCACAATGCTCCATGCCCACTCTCATCACAATAATCCATGAAACATTTCAGACCAATGCTCAATGCCCTTCTCATCACAATGCTCCATTACCTCTATCAACAATGCTCCATGACCCCTGCCATCACAATGTTCCACGGCCTTGTGATCACAAGGCTCCATGACCATTGTCATCACAATGCTCCAAGAGCCATGTAATCACAATGCTCCATGCCCTTGTCATCACAAAGCTCCATGACACATGTCATCAGAATGTTCCATGGCCTTCTCCTCACAATGCTCCATGCCCTTGTCATCACAATGCTCCATACCCTCGTAATCACAATGCTCCATGCCCCTTTTCATCAGAATGCTCCATGAGACTTGTCATCACAAGTCTCCATGGTCATCTCATCACAATGCTCCAAGACCTTGTCATCACCATGCTCCATTCCCTGGTCATCACAATGCTCCATGACCCCTGTCATCACAAGGCTCCATGACCCTTCTCATCACAATGCTCCAAACTCCTGTAATCACAAGGCTCCATGCCCCTTTTCATCACAATGCTCCATGAACCCTGTCATCACAATGAACCATGCCCATCATCATAATGCTTCAGGCTATTGTCATCACAATGAAATCAAAATGCTCCATGACCTCTGTCATCACAATGCTCCAAACCCTGGTGATCACAAGGTTGCATAACACTTATCATCACAAAACCCCATGACGCTAATCATCACTATTATCCATGGTCTTCTCATCACAAGGCTCCATGACCTTTGTCATCACAATTCTCAATACTCTTTTCATCACAATGCTCCCTGACACTTGTCGTCAGTATGCTCCATGAACTCTGTCATGACAAGGCTCCATGCCTTTTTCATCACAATGATCCATGCCCTTTTCATCACAGTGCTCCAAGACCACTGTAATCATAATGCTCCTTGCCCTTGTCATCACAAAGCTCCATGATGCATATCATCAGAGTGTTCCATGCACATCTCATCACAATGCTCCATGCCCTTGTCATCACAATGCTCCAAGACCCCTGTAATCACAATGCTCCATGCCCCTTTTCATCTCAATGCTCCATGAACACTGTCATAACAATGCACCATGCCCATCATCATAATGCTTCAGGCTATTGTCATCACAGTGAAATCAAAATGCTCCATGACCTCTGTCATCACAATGCTCCAAACCCTGGTGATCACAATGTTGCAAAACACTTATCATCACAACACCCCATGACGCTCATCATCACAATTATCCATGGTCTTCTCATCACAATGCTCCATGACCTTTGTCATCACAATTCTCAATACACTTGTCATCACAATGCTCCCTGACACTTGTTGTCAGAATGCACCTTGAACCCTGTGACGAAAAGGCTCCATGCATTTTTCATCACAAAGCCCCATGCTGTTTTCATCCCAAAGCTCCATGCCATTGTCATCAAAATACTACACAAGCTTGTCATCAGAATGCTCCATGACCCTTGTCATCACAATTCTCCATGCACTTGTCAGCACAATGCTCCCTGACCCTTGTCATCACAATGATCCAAGCCATTGTCATCACAATGGGCCATTACATATGTAATCACAATGCTCCCTGACACCTCTCTTCACAATACTGCATGATCTGGTCATCACAATGCTCCATGCTCTTGTCTTCATAATGCGCCATTCCAACTGTCATCACAATAATCCATGAAACTTATTAGACCAATGGTCCATGCCCTTGTCATCACATTGCTCCATGCTCTTGTTATCACAATGTTTAAGACCCCTGTAATCAGAATGCCCCATGCCCCTTTTCATCAGTATGCTCCATGAGACTTGTCATCGCAAGGCTCCATGGTTTTCTCATCACAATGCTCCAGGACCTTGTCATCACAATGGTTCACGACATTGTCATGAAAATTCTCAATGGCCCTTGTCTTCATAATGCTCCAAGCCCTAGTCATCACAGTGCTCCATTATATTTGTCATCACAATCCTCCCTTGCATTTGGCATCACTATGCTCCATGCTATTGTCATCGCAATGGACCATGACATATTTCATCACAATGCCCCCTGACACCTGTCTTCACAATACTCCATGCCCTTGTCATCACAATGCTCCATGCCCTGGTCATCACAATGCACCATGTCCACTGTCATCACAATAATCTATGAAACTTGTAAGACCAATGCTCCATGCCCCTGTCATAACAATGCTCCATGACCTTGTCATCACAATGCTCCATGACCCCTGTCATCACAATACTCCATGTACATTTTCAGCCCAGTGCTCCATGACCCTTGTCATCACAATGATCCATGCACTTGTCATCCCAATGTTCCATGACGCCTGTAATCACAGTGCTCCATGACATCTGTCATCACAGTGCTCCATGCCTTTGTCAGCAAAATGCTACATGACCTTGTCATTACAATGCTCTATGCGATTGTCATCACAATACTCCATTACCATTGTCATCACAATCCTCCAGGAACCTTGGGATCACATTGCTTCAGGCCCTTGTCATCAAAATGCTCCATGCTCCTTGAAATCAAATTGATCCATGACCTCTGTCATCACAATGCTCCAAACCCTTGTGATCAAAATGTTCAATAACACTTGTCCTCACAACGCTCCATGATGCCTGTCATCACAATACTCCATGCCCTTTTCATCACAATGCTCCATGAACTTTGTCATCACAATTCTCCATACACTTGTCATCAAAATGCTCCCTGACACTTGTCGTCAGAATGCTCCTTGAACTGTGTCACGAAAAGGCTCCATGCCATTTTCATCACAAATCCACATGGCGTTTTCATCCTAGTGCTCCATGCCATTGTCATCAAAATACTCCACAAGCTTGTCATCAGAATGCTCCATGACGCTTGTCATCACAATTCTCCGTGCACTTGTCAGCAAAATGCTCCCTGACCCTTATCATCACAATGCTCCAAGCCATTGTCATCACAATGCTCCATTACCTTTGTCATCAGAATCCTCCATGACACTTGGCATCACAATGCTCCATGCCATTGTCATCACAATGGGCCATTACATATGTCATCACAATGCTCCATGACACCTCTCTTCACAATACTCCATAACCTGGTCATCACAATACTCCATGCCCTTGTCATCACAATGTGCCATTCCAACTCTCATCACAATAATCCATGAAACTTATTAGACCAATGCTCCTTGCCCTTGTTATCACAATGTTCCAAAACCCCTGTAATCAGAATGCTCCATGCCCCTTTTCATCAGAATGCTCCATATGACATGTCATCAGAAGGCTCCATGGATTTCTCATCACAATGCTCCATGACCTTTGTCATCACAATGCTCCAAGACCCATGTAATCACAATGCTTCATGACCCTGTCATCGCAATGGACCATGACATTTGGCATCACAATGCTCCATGCCATTGTCTTTGATATTGACCATGACATATGTCATCACAATGCCCCCTTACACCTGTTTTCACAATACTCCATGCCCTTGTCATCACAATGCTCCATGCCCTTGTCATCACAATGCACCATGTCCAATGTCATCACAATAATCTATTAAACTTGTCAGACCAATGCTCCATTCCCCTGTCATCACAATGTTCCATGCCCTTGTCATCACAATGCTCCATGACCCTTGTCATCACAATGCTCCGTGACTCCAGTCATCACAATGATTCATAACGTTTGTCATCACAACGGTCCATGCCTGCGTCATCGCAAGGCTCTGTGACCTTTGTAACCACAATGCTCCATGAACTTTTCATCACAATTCTCCGTGACCCTTGTCATCCCAATGCTCCATGCCTTTTTCAGAACAATGCTCCATGACCCTTGTCATCACAATGTGCCATGTGCTTTTCATCACAATGATCCACAACCTTGTCATCGCTATGCTCCATAAACCTTGTAATCACAATTCTCCATGCACTGCTCATCCAAATGCTCTCTCACATGAGATATCACAATGTTCCATCACTTGTCATCACAATCCTCCCTCACCCCTGTTATCACAATGTTCCATGACCCCTGTCATCACAATGCTACATCCCCTTATCAGCACAATTTTCCATGATCCTGACATCACAATGTTCCATAACCCCTGTCATCAAAATGCTCCATGACCATTTTCATCCCAAAGCTCTATGACCCCTGGCATCACAATGTTCTATAACCCCTGCCATCAAAATATTACATTACACTTTTCATCAAATTGCTGCATGACCCTGTCATCAAAATGCTCCCTGCCCTTCTCATCACAATGCACCACACACTTGTCATCAAAATGCTCCATGACCATGGTCATCACTAAGCTCCATGACCCTTGGCATCACAATGCTCCATGCCATGGACATCACAATGCTCCATGAACCCTCTCATCACATTGCTCCATGCACTTGTCATCACAAAAAAACATGACACTTGTCATCACAATGCTCGATGCCCTTCTCATCACAATGCTCCATGTCCTTGTCATTACAATCCTCCATCACCCATGTATCACAGTGTACCGTGCCCTTGTCATCACAATGCGCCATGCCCACTCTCATCACAATAATCCATGAAACATTTCAGACCAATGCTCATTGCACTTCTCATCACAATGCACCATTACCACTGTCAACAATGCTCCATGACCACTGCCATCACAATGTTCCACGGCCTTGTGATCACAAGACTCCATGACCATTGTCATCACAATGCTCCAAGACCCATGTAATCACAATGCTCCATGCCCTTGTCATCACAGAGCTCCATGACGCATGTCATCAGAATGTTCCATGGCCTTCTCCTCACAATGCTCCATGCCCTTGTCATCACAATGCTCCTAGACACTCGTAATCACAATGCTCCATGCCCCTTTTCATCAGAAGGCTCCATGATATTTGTCATCACAAGTCTCCATGGTCAACTCATCACAATGCTCCAAGACCTTGTCATCACCATGCTCCATTCCCTTGTCATCACAATGCTCCATGACTCCTGTCATCACAATACTCCATGAATATTTTCAGCCCAATGATCCATGACCTTCTCATCACAATGCTCCATGACCAATATCATCACAATGCTCCATGACCACTGTCATCACAACACTCCATGACACCTGACAACACAATGATCCGGGACTCTTGTCATCACAATGCTCCAAGACCCCTGTAATCACAATGCTCCATGACCCCTGTCATCAAAATATTCCATGAACATTTTCAGCCCAATGCTCCATGACCCTTGTCATCACAATGATCCATGCCCTTGTCATCCCAATGTTCCATGACGCCTGTATTCACAGTGCTCCGTGATGCTTGTCATCACAGTGCTCCATGACACCTGTCATCACAATGCTCCATGCCTTTGTCAGCAAAATGCTACATGACCTTGTCATTACAATGCTCTATGCGATTGTCATCACAGTACTCGATTACCATTGTCATCACAATCCTCCATGAAACTTGGGATCACATTGCTTCATGCCCTTGTCATCACAATGCTCCATGCTCCTTGAAATCAGAATGATCAATGACCTCTGTCATCACAATGCTCCAAACACTTGTGATCACAATGTTCCATAACACTTGTCCTCACAACGCTCCATGATGCCTGTCATCACAATACTCCATACACTTTTCATCACAATTCTCCATGAACTTTGTCATCACAATTCTCAATACACTTTTCATCACACTGCTCCCTGACACTTGTCGTCAGTATGCTCCATGAACCCTGTCATGACAAGGCTCCATGCCTTTTTCATCACAATGTTCCATGCCCTTTTCATCACAATGCTCCAAGACCCCTGTAATCACAATGCTCCATGCCCTTGCCATCCAAAGCTCCATGACGCATGTCATCAGAATGTTCCATGGACTTCTCATCACAATGCTCCCTGCTCTTGTCATCACAAAGCACTAAGACCCCTGTAATCACAATGCTCCATGCCCCTTTTCATCTCAATGCTCCTATGAACCCTGTCAGCACAATGAACAATGCCCATCATCATAATGCTTCAGGCAATTGTCATCACAATCAAATCAAAATGCTCCATGACCTCTGTCATCACAATGCTCAAAATCCTGGTGATCACAATGTTGCATAACTCTTATCATCACAACACCCCATGACGCTCATCATCACAATGATACATGGTCGTCTCATCACAAGGCTCCATGACCTTTGTCATCAAAATTCTCAATAAACTTGTCATCACAATGCTCGCTGACACTTGTCGTCAGAATGCTCCTTGAACCCTGTCACAAAAAGGCTCCATGTCTTTTTCATCACAGAGACACATGCCGTTTTCATCCCAATGCTGCATGCCATTGTCATCCAAATACACCACAGGCTTGTCATCAGAATGCTCCATGACCCTTGTCATCACAATTCTCCAAGCCATTGTCATCACAATGCTCCATTACCATTGTCATCAGAATCCTCCATGACACTTGGCATCACAATGCTCCATGCCATTGTCATCACAATGCTCCATGTCTTTGTCAGCAAAATACTAAATGACCTTGTCATTACAATCCTCTATGCGCTTGTCATCACAATACTCCATTTCCATTGTCATCACAATCCTCCATCAACCTTGGGATCACATTGCTTCATGCCCTTGTCATCACAATGCTCCATGCTCCTTGAAATCAAAATGATCCATGACCTCTGTCATCACAGTGCTCCAAACCCTTGTGATCACATTGTTCCATAACACTTGTCATCACAACTCTCCATGATGCCTTTCATCACAATACTCCATGCCCTTTTCATCACAATGCTCCATGACCTTTGTCATCACAATTCTCAATACACTTGTGATCACAATGCTCCCTGACACTTGTCATCAGAATGCTCCTTGAAACCCGTCACGAAAAGGCTCCATGCATTTTTCATCACAATGCCCCATGCCATTTTCATCACAATGTTCCATACCATTGTCATCAAAATACTGCACAAGCTTGTCATCAGAATGCTCCCGGACCCTTGTCATCACAATGCTCCATTACCTTTCTCATCAGAATCCTCCATGACACTTGGCATCACAGTGCTACATGCCATTGTCATCACAATAGTCCATTCCAACTGTCATCGCAACAAACCATGAAAGTTATTAGACCAATGTTCCATGCCCTTGTCATCACAATGCTCCATGCCCTTGTTATCACAATGCTCCATGACCCCTGTCATCACAATGCTCCGTTACTCCAGTCATCACAATGCTTCATGAACTTTGTCATCCCAATGGTCCATGCCCTCACCATCAACAGTCTCTGTGACCTTTTTAACCCCTATGCTCCATGAAATTTTCATCACAATGCTCTTTGACCCTTGTCATCACAATGCTCTATGCCTTTCTCAGCACAATGCTCCATGACCCTGGTCATCAAATACTCCATGCCCCTTTTCATCTCAATGCTCCCTGAACCCTGTCATCACAGTGCACGATGCCCATCATCATAATACTTCAGTCTATTGTCATCACAATGAAATTAATATTCTCCATGACCTCTGACATCATAATGCTACAAACCCTTGTGATCACAATGTTCCATAAAACTTATCATCACAGCACCCCATGACGCTCATCATCACAATTATCCATGGTCTTATCATCACAATGCTCCATGATCTTTGTCATCACGATGCTCAATACACTTTTCATCACAATGCTCCCTGACACTTGTCGTCAGTATGCTCCATGAACCCTGTCATGACAAGGCTCCATGCCTTTATCATCACAATGATCCATGCCTTTTCATCGCAATGCTCCAAGACCCCTGCCATCACAATGCTCCATGCACTTCTCATCCAAATGCTCTCTCACATGAGATATCACAATGTTCCATCACTAGTCATCACATTCCTCCCTCAACCCTGTTATCACAATGTTCCATGACCCCTGTCATCACAATGCTACATCCCCTTATCAGCACAATGTTCCATGACCCCTGACATCACAATGTTCCATAACCACTGTCATCAAAATGCTCCATGACCCTTTTCATCCCAAAGCTCCATGACCCCTGGAATCACAGTGTTCTATAACCCCTGTCATCAAAATATTCCATTACACTTTTCATCAAATTGCTGCATGACCCTGTCATCAAAATGCTCCCTGCCCTACTCATAACAATGCACCACACGCTGGTCATCAAAATGCTCCATAACATTTGTCATCACAAAGCTCCATGACCCTTGGCATCACAATGCTCCATGTCATTGTCATCACAATGCTCCATGAAACCTCTCTTCACATTGCTCCATGCCCTTGTCATCACAAATCTCCATGACACTTGTCATCACAATGCTCGATGCCCTTCTCATCATAATGCTCCATGTCCTTGTCATTACAATCCTCCATGACCCATGTATCACAGTGTACCGTGCCCTTGTCATCACAATGCTCCATGCCCACTCTCATCACAATAATCCATGAAACATTTCAGACCAATGCTCAATGCCCTTCTCATCACAATGCTCCATTACCTCTATCAACAATGCTCCATGACCCCTGCCATCACAATGTTCCACGGCCTTGTGATCACAAGGCTCCATGACCATTGTCATCACAATGCTCCAAGAGCCATGTAATCACAATGCTCCATGCCCTTGTCATCACAAAGCTCCATGACACATGTCATCAGAATGTTCCATGGCCTTCTCCTCACAATGCTCCATGCCCTTGTCATCACAATGCTCCATACCCTCTTAATCACAATGCTCCATGCCCCTTTTCATCAGAATGCTCCATGAGACTTGTCATCACAAGTCTCCATGGTCATCTCATCACAATGCTCCAAGACCTTGTCATCACCATGCTCCATTCCCTGGTCATCACAATGCTCCATGACCCCTGTCATCACAAGGGTCCATGACCCTTCTCATCACAATGCGCCAAACTCCTGTAATCACAAGGCTCCATGCCCCTTTTCATCACAATGCTCCATGAACCCTGTCATCACAATGAACCACGCCCATCATCATAATGCTTCAGGCTATTGTCATCACAATGAAATCAAAATGCTCCATGACCTCTGTCATCACAATGCTCCAAACCCTGGTGATCAAAATGTTCAATAACACTTGTCCTCAGAACGCTCCATGATGCCTGTCATCACAATACTCCATGCCCTTTTCATCACAATGCTCCATGAACTTTGTCATCACAATTCTCCATACACTTGTCATCAAAATGCTCCCTGACACTTGTCGTCAGAATGCTCCTTGAACTGTGTCACGAAAAGGCTCCATGCCATTTTCATCACAAATCCACATGCTGTTTTCATCCTAGTGCTCCATGCCATTGTCATCAAAATACTCCACAAGCTTGTCATCAGAATCCTCCATGACGCTTGTCATCACAATTCTCCGTGCACTTGTCAGCAAAATGCTCCCTGACCCTTATCATCACAATGCTCCAAGCCATTGTCATCACAATGCTCCATTACCTTTGTCATCAGAATCCTCCATGACACATGGCATCACAATGCTCCATGCCATTGTCATCACAATGGGCCATTACATATGTCATCACAATGCTCCCTGACACCTCTCTTCACAATACTCCATAACCTGGTCATCACAATACTCCATGCCCTTGTCATCACAATGTGCCATTCCAACTCTCATCACAATAATCCATGAAACTTATTAGACCAATGCTCCTTGCCCTTGTTATCACAATGTTCCAAAACCCCTGTAATCAGAATGCTCCATGCCCCTTTTCATCAGAATGCTCCATATGACATGCCATCAGAAGGCTCCATGGATTTCTCATCACAATGCTCCATGACCTTTGTCATCACAATGCTCCAAGACCCATGTAATCACAATGCTTCATGCCCCTGTCATCGCAATGGACCATAAAATTTGGCATCACAATGCTCCATGCCATTGTCTTTGAAATTGACCATGACATATGTCATCACAATGCCCCCTTACACCTGTTTTCACAATACTCCATGCCCTTGTCATCACAATGCTCCATGCCCTTGTCATCACAATGCACCATGTCCAATGTCATCACAATAATCTATTAAACTTGTCAGACCAATGCTCCATTCCCCTGTCATCACAATGTTCCATGCCCTTGTCATCACAATGCTCCATGACCCTTGTCATCACAATGCTCCGTGACTCCAGTCATCACAATGATTCATAACGTTTGTCATCACAACGGTCCATGCCTGCGTCATCGCAAGGCTCTGTGACCTTTGTAACCACAATGCTCCATGAACTTTTCATCACAATTCTCCGTGACCCTTGTCATCACAATGCTCCATGCCTTTTTCAGAACAATGCTCCATGACCCTTGTCATCACAATGTGCCATGTGCTTTTCATCACAATGATCCACAACCTTGTCATCGCTATGCTCCATAAACCTTGTAATCACAATTCTCCATGCACTGCTCATCCAAATGCTCTCTCACATGAGATATCACAATGTTCCATCACTTGTCATCACAATCCTCCCTCACCCCTGTTATCACAATGTCCCATGACCCCTGTCATCACAATGCTACATCCCCTTATCAGCACAATTTTCCATGATCCTGACATCACAATGTTCCATAACCCCTGTCATCAAAATGCTCCATGACCATTTTCATCCCAAAGCTCTATGACCCCTGGCATCACAATGTTCTATAACCCCTGCCATCAAAATGTTCCATTACACTTTTCATCAAATTGCTGCATGACCCGGTCATCAAAATGCTCCCTGCACTTCTCATCACAATGCACCATGTCCTTGTCATCAAAATGCTCCATGACTGGTCAGCAGAAAGCTCCATGACCCCTGGCATCACAATGCTAAATGTCATTGTCATCACAATGCTCCATGAACCCTCTCATAACATTGCTCAATGCCCTTGTCATCACAAAGCTCCATGACACTTGTCATAACAATGCTCGATGCCCTTCTCATCACAATGCTCCATGCCCTTATCATTACAATCCTGCATGATGAATGTATCATAGTGTTCCGTACCCTTGTCATCAAAATGCTCCATGCCCACTCTCATCAAAATAATACATGAAATATTTCAGACCAATATTCCATGCCCTTCTCATCACAATGCTAGATTACCTCTGTCATAACAATGCACCATGACCCCTGCCATCACAATGTTCCACGGCCTAGTCTTCACAAGGTTCCATGACACTTTTCATCACAATGCTGAAAACCACTGTAATCACAATGCTCCATGTCCTTCTCATCACAAAGCTCCATGACGCATGTCATCAGAATGTTCCATGGCCATCTCATCACAATGCTCCATGCCCTTGTCATCACAATGCTCCAAGACCCTTGTAACCACAATGCTCCATGCCCCTTTTCATCTCAATGCTCCCTGAACCCTGTCATCACAGTGCACGATGCCCATCATCATAATACTTCAGTCTATTGTCATCACAATGAAATTAATATTCTCCATGACCTCTGACATCATAATGCTACAAACCCTTGTGATCACAATGTTCCATAAAACTTATCATCACAGCACCCCATGACGCTCATCATCACAATTATCCATGGTCTTATCATCACAATGCTCCATGATCATTGTCATCACGATGCTCAATACACTTTTCATCACAATGCTCCCTGACACTTGTCGTCAGTATGCTCCATGAACCCTGTCATGACAAGGCTCCATGCCTTTATCATCACAATGATCCATGCCTTTTCATCGCAATGCTCCAAGACCCCTGCAATCACAATGCTCCATGCACTTGTCATCCAAATGCTCTCTCACATTAGATATCACAATGTTCCATCACTAGTCATCACATTCCTCCCTCAACCCTGTTATCACAATGTTCCATGACCCCTGTTATCACAATGCTACATCCCCTTATCAGCACAATGTTCCATGACCCCTGACATCACAATGTTCCATAACCACTGTCATCAAAATGCTCCATGACCCTTTTCATCCCAAAGCTCCATGACCCCTGGAATCACAGTGTTCTATAACCCCTGTCATCAAAATGTTCCATTGCACTTTTCATCAAATTGCTGCATGACCCTCTCATCAAAATGCTCCCTGCCCTACTCATAACAATGCACCACACGCTGGTCATCAAAATGCTCCATGACATTTGTCATCACAAAGCTCCATGACCCTTGGCATCACAATTCTCCATGTCATTGTCATCACAATGCTCCATGAAACCTCTCTTCACATTGCTCCATGCCCTTGTCATCACAAATCTCCATGACACTTGTCATCACAATGCTCGATGCCCTTCTCATCATAATGCTCCATGTCCTTGTCATTACAATCCTCCATGACCCATGTATCACAGTGTACCGTGCCCTTGTCATCACAATGCTCCATGCCCACTCTCATCACAATAATCCATGAAACATTTCAGACCAATGCTCAATGCCCTTCTCATCACAATGCTCCATTACCTCTATCAACAATGCTCCATGACCCCTGCCATCACAATGTTCCACGGCCTTGTGATCACAAGGCTCCATGACCATTGTCATCACAATGCTCCAAGAGCCATGTAATCACAATGCTCCATGCCCTTGTCATCACAAAGCTCCATGACACATGTCATCAGAATGTTCCATGGCCTTCTCCTCACAATGCTCCATGCCCTTGTCATCACAATGCTCCATACCCTCGTAATCACAATGCTCCATGCCCCTTTTCATCAGAATGCTCCATGAGACTTGTCATCACAAGTCTCCATGGTCATCTCATCACAATGCTCCAAGACCTTGTCATCACCATGCTCCATTCCCTGGTCATCACAATGCTCCATGACCCCTGTCATCACAAGGCTCCATGACCCTTCTCATCACAATGCTCCAAACTCCTGTAATCACAAGGCTCCATGCCCCTTTTCATCACAATGCTCCATGAACCCTGTCATCACAATGAACCATGCCCATCATCATAATGCTTCAGGCTATTGTCATCACAATGAAATCAAAATGCTCCATGACCTCTGTCATCACAATGCTCCAAACCCTGGTGATCACAAGGTTGCATAACACTTATCATCACAAAACCCCATGACGCTAATCATCACTATTATCCATGGTCTTCTCATCACAAGGCTCCATGACCTTTGTCATCACAATTCTCAATACTCTTTTCATCACAATGCTCCCTGACACTTGTCGTCAGTATGCTCCATGAACTCTGTCATGACAAGGCTCCATGCCTTTTTCATCACAATGATCCATGCCCTTTTCATCACAGTGCTCCAAGACCACTGTAATCATAATGCTCCTTGCCCTTGTCATCACAAAGCTCCATGATGCATATCATCAGAGTGTTCCATGCACATCTCATCACAATGCTCCATGCCCTTGTCATCACAATGCTCCAAGACCCCTGTAATCACAATGCTCCATGCCCCTTTTCATCTCAATGCTCCATGAACACTGTCATAACAATGCACCATGCCCATCATCATAATGCTTCAGGCTATTGTCATCACAGTGAAATCAAAATGCTCCATGACCTCTGTCATCACAATGCTCCAAACCCTGGTGATCACAATGTTGCAAAACACTTATCATCACAACACCCCATGACGCTCATCATCACAATTATCCATGGTCTTCTCATCACAATGCTCCATGACCTTTGTCATCACAATTCTCAATACACTTGTCATCACAATGCTCCCTGACACTTGTTGTCAGAATGCACCTTGAACCCTGTGACGAAAAGGCTCCATGCATTTTTCATCACAAAGCCCCATGCTGTTTTCATCCCAAAGCTCCATGCCATTGTCATCAAAATACTACACAAGCTTGTCATCAGAATGCTCCATGACCCTTGTCATCACAATTCTCCATGCACTTGTCAGCACAATGCTCCCTGACCCTTGTCATCACAATGATCCAAGCCATTGTCATCACAATGGGCCATTACATATGTAATCACAATGCTCCCTGACACCTCTCTTCACAATACTGCATGATCTGGTCATCACAATGCTCCATGCTCTTGTCTTCATAATGCGCCATTCCAACTGTCATCACAATAATCCATGAAACTTATTAGACCAATGGTCCATGCCCTTGTCATCACATTGCTCCATGCTCTTGTTATCACAATGTTTAAGACCCCTGTAATCAGAATGCCCCATGCCCCTTTTCATCAGTATGCTCCATGAGACTTGTCATCGCAAGGCTCCATGGTTTTCTCATCACAATGCTCCAGGACCTTGTCATCACAATGGTTCACGACATTGTCATGAAAATTCTCAATGGCCCTTGTCTTCATAATGCTCCAAGCCCTAGTCATCACAGTGCTCCATTATATTTGTCATCACAATCCTCCCTTGCATTTGGCATCACTATGCTCCATGCTATTGTCATCGCAATGGACCATGACATATTTCATCACAATGCCCCCTGACACCTGTCTTCACAATACTCCATGCCCTTGTCATCACAATGCTCCATGCCCTGGTCATCACAATGCACCATGTCCACTGTCATCACAATAATCTATGAAACTTGTAAGACCAATGCTCCATGCCCCTGTCATAACAATGCTCCATGACCTTGTCATCACAATGCTCCATGACCCCTGTCATCACAATACTCCATGTACATTTTCAGCCCAGTGCTCCATGACCCTTGTCATCACAATGATCCATGCACTTGTCATCCCAATGTTCCATGACGCCTGTAATCACAGTGCTCCATGACATCTGTCATCACAGTGCTCCATGCCTTTGTCAGCAAAATGCTACATGACCTTGTCATTACAATGCTCTATGCGATTGTCATCACAATACTCCATTACCATTGTCATCACAATCCTCCAGGAACCTTGGGATCACATTGCTTCAGGCCCTTGTCATCAAAATGCTCCATGCTCCTTGAAATCAAATTGATCCATGACCTCTGTCATCACAATGCTCCAAACCCTTGTGATCAAAATGTTCAATAACACTTGTCCTCACAACGCTCCATGATGCCTGTCATCACAATACTCCATGCCCTTTTCATCACAATGCTCCATGAACTTTGTCATCACAATTCTCCATACACTTGTCATCAAAATGCTCCCTGACACTTGTCGTCAGAATGCTCCTTGAACTGTGTCACGAAAAGGCTCCATGCCATTTTCATCACAAATCCACATGGCGTTTTCATCCTAGTGCTCCATGCCATTGTCATCAAAATACTCCACAAGCTTGTCATCAGAATGCTCCATGACGCTTGTCATCACAATTCTCCGTGCACTTGTCAGCAAAATGCTCCCTGACCCTTATCATCACAATGCTCCAAGCCATTGTCATCACAATGCTCCATTACCTTTGTCATCAGAATCCTCCATGACACTTGGCATCACAATGCTCCATGCCATTGTCATCACAATGGGCCATTACATATGTCATCACAATGCTCCATGACACCTCTCTTCACAATACTCCATAACCTGGTCATCACAATACTCCATGCCCTTGTCATCACAATGTGCCATTCCAACTCTCATCACAATAATCCATGAAACTTATTAGACCAATGCTCCTTGCCCTTGTTATCACAATGTTCCAAAACCCCTGTAATCAGAATGCTCCATGCCCCTTTTCATCAGAATGCTCCATATGACATGTCATCAGAAGGCTCCATGGATTTCTCATCACAATGCTCCATGACCTTTGTCATCACAATGCTCCAAGACCCATGTAATCACAATGCTTCATGACCCTGTCATCGCAATGGACCATGACATTTGGCATCACAATGCTCCATGCCATTGTCTTTGATATTGACCATGACATATGTCATCACAATGCCCCCTTACACCTGTTTTCACAATACTCCATGCCCTTGTCATCACAATGCTCCATGCCCTTGTCATCACAATGCACCATGTCCAATGTCATCACAATAATCTATTAAACTTGTCAGACCAATGCTCCATTCCCCTGTCATCACAATGTTCCATGCCCTTGTCATCACAATGCTCCATGACCCTTGTCATCACAATGCTCCGTGACTCCAGTCATCACAATGATTCATAACGTTTGTCATCACAACGGTCCATGCCTGCGTCATCGCAAGGCTCTGTGACCTTTGTAACCACAATGCTCCATGAACTTTTCATCACAATTCTCCGTGACCCTTGTCATCCCAATGCTCCATGCCTTTTTCAGAACAATGCTCCATGACCCTTGTCATCACAATGTGCCATGTGCTTTTCATCACAATGATCCACAACCTTGTCATCGCTATGCTCCATAAACCTTGTAATCACAATTCTCCATGCACTGCTCATCCAAATGCTCTCTCACATGAGATATCACAATGTTCCATCACTTGTCATCACAATCCTCCCTCACCCCTGTTATCACAATGTTCCATGACCCCTGTCATCACAATGCTACATCCCCTTATCAGCACAATTTTCCATGATCCTGACATCACAATGTTCCATAACCCCTGTCATCAAAATGCTCCATGACCATTTTCATCCCAAAGCTCTATGACCCCTGGCATCACAATGTTCTATAACCCCTGCCATCAAAATATTACATTACACTTTTCATCAAATTGCTGCATGACCCTGTCATCAAAATGCTCCCTGCCCTTCTCATCACAATGCACCACACACTTGTCATCAAAATGCTCCATGACCATGGTCATCACTAAGCTCCATGACCCTTGGCATCACAATGCTCCATGCCATGGACATCACAATGCTCCATGAACCCTCTCATCACATTGCTCCATGCACTTGTCATCACAAAAAAACATGACACTTGTCATCACAATGCTCGATGCCCTTCTCATCACAATGCTCCATGTCCTTGTCATTACAATCCTCCATCACCCATGTATCACAGTGTACCGTGCCCTTGTCATCACAATGCGCCATGCCCACTCTCATCACAATAATCCATGAAACATTTCAGACCAATGCTCATTGCACTTCTCATCACAATGCACCATTACCACTGTCAACAATGCTCCATGACCACTGCCATCACAATGTTCCACGGCCTTGTGATCACAAGACTCCATGACCATTGTCATCACAATGCTCCAAGACCCATGTAATCACAATGCTCCATGCCCTTGTCATCACAGAGCTCCATGACGCATGTCATCAGAATGTTCCATGGCCTTCTCCTCACAATGCTCCATGCCCTTGTCATCACAATGCTCCTAGACACTCGTAATCACAATGCTCCATGCCCCTTTTCATCAGAAGGCTCCATGATATTTGTCATCACAAGTCTCCATGGTCAACTCATCACAATGCTCCAAGACCTTGTCATCACCATGCTCCATTCCCTTGTCATCACAATGCTCCATGACTCCTGTCATCACAATACTCCATGAATATTTTCAGCCCAATGATCCATGACCTTCTCATCACAATGCTCCATGACCAATATCATCACAATGCTCCATGACCACTGTCATCACAACACTCCATGACACCTGACAACACAATGATCCGGGACTCTTGTCATCACAATGCTCCAAGACCCCTGTAATCACAATGCTCCATGACCCCTGTCATCAAAATATTCCATGAACATTTTCAGCCCAATGCTCCATGACCCTTGTCATCACAATGATCCATGCCCTTGTCATCCCAATGTTCCATGACGCCTGTATTCACAGTGCTCCGTGATGCTTGTCATCACAGTGCTCCATGACACCTGTCATCACAATGCTCCATGCCTTTGTCAGCAAAATGCTACATGACCTTGTCATTACAATGCTCTATGCGATTGTCATCACAGTACTCGATTACCATTGTCATCACAATCCTCCATGAAACTTGGGATCACATTGCTTCATGCCCTTGTCATCACAATGCTCCATGCTCCTTGAAATCAGAATGATCAATGACCTCTGTCATCACAATGCTCCAAACACTTGTGATCACAATGTTCCATAACACTTGTCCTCACAACGCTCCATGATGCCTGTCATCACAATACTCCATACACTTTTCATCACAATTCTCCATGAACTTTGTCATCACAATTCTCAATACACTTTTCATCACACTGCTCCCTGACACTTGTCGTCAGTATGCTCCATGAACCCTGTCATGACAAGGCTCCATGCCTTTTTCATCACAATGTTCCATGCCCTTTTCATCACAATGCTCCAAGACCCCTGTAATCACAATGCTCCATGCCCTTGCCATCCAAAGCTCCATGACGCATGTCATCAGAATGTTCCATGGACTTCTCATCACAATGCTCCCTGCTCTTGTCATCACAAAGCACTAAGACCCCTGTAATCACAATGCTCCATGCCCCTTTTCATCTCAATGCTCCTATGAACCCTGTCAGCACAATGAACAATGCCCATCATCATAATGCTTCAGGCAATTGTCATCACAATCAAATCAAAATGCTCCATGACCTCTGTCATCACAATGCTCAAAATCCTGGTGATCACAATGTTGCATAACTCTTATCATCACAACACCCCATGACGCTCATCATCACAATGATACATGGTCGTCTCATCACAAGGCTCCATGACCTTTGTCATCAAAATTCTCAATAAACTTGTCATCACAATGCTCGCTGACACTTGTCGTCAGAATGCTCCTTGAACCCTGTCACAAAAAGGCTCCATGTCTTTTTCATCACAGAGACACATGCCGTTTTCATCCCAATGCTGCATGCCATTGTCATCCAAATACACCACAGGCTTGTCATCAGAATGCTCCATGACCCTTGTCATCACAATTCTCCAAGCCATTGTCATCACAATGCTCCATTACCATTGTCATCAGAATCCTCCATGACACTTGGCATCACAATGCTCCATGCCATTGTCATCACAATGCTCCATGTCTTTGTCAGCAAAATACTAAATGACCTTGTCATTACAATCCTCTATGCGCTTGTCATCACAATACTCCATTTCCATTGTCATCACAATCCTCCATCAACCTTGGGATCACATTGCTTCATGCCCTTGTCATCACAATGCTCCATGCTCCTTGAAATCAAAATGATCCATGACCTCTGTCATCACAGTGCTCCAAACCCTTGTGATCACATTGTTCCATAACACTTGTCATCACAACTCTCCATGATGCCTTTCATCACAATACTCCATGCCCTTTTCATCACAATGCTCCATGACCTTTGTCATCACAATTCTCAATACACTTGTGATCACAATGCTCCCTGACACTTGTCATCAGAATGCTCCTTGAAACCCGTCACGAAAAGGCTCCATGCATTTTTCATCACAATGCCCCATGCCATTTTCATCACAATGTTCCATACCATTGTCATCAAAATACTGCACAAGCTT
This sequence comes from Mesoplodon densirostris, assembly GCF_025265405.1. NCBI lineage: Eukaryota > Metazoa > Chordata > Mammalia > Artiodactyla > Ziphiidae > Mesoplodon > Mesoplodon densirostris. The sequence goes on along the minus strand of NW_026778195.1, from coordinate 3,884,305 downwards.
GTCATCAGAATGCTCCCGGACCCTTGTCATCACAATGCTCCATTACCTTTCTCATCAGAATCCTCCATGACACTTGGCATCACAGTGCTACATGCCATTGTCATCACAATAGTCCATTCCAACTGTCATCGCAACAAACCATGAAAGTTATTAGACCAATGTTCCATGCCCTTGTCATCACAATGCTCCATGCCCTTGTTATCACAATGCTCCATGACCCCTGTCATCACAATGCTCCGTTACTCCAGTCATCACAATGCTTCATGAACTTTGTCATCCCAATGGTCCATGCCCTCACCATCAACAGTCTCTGTGACCTTTTTAACCCCTATGCTCCATGAAATTTTCATCACAATGCTCTTTGACCCTTGTCATCACAATGCTCTATGCCTTTCTCAGCACAATGCTCCATGACCCTGGTCATCAAATACTCCATGCCCCTTTTCATCTCAATGCTCCCTGAACCCTGTCATCACAGTGCACGATGCCCATCATCATAATACTTCAGTCTATTGTCATCACAATGAAATTAATATTCTCCATGACCTCTGACATCATAATGCTACAAACCCTTGTGATCACAATGTTCCATAAAACTTATCATCACAGCACCCCATGACGCTCATCATCACAATTATCCATGGTCTTATCATCACAATGCTCCATGATCTTTGTCATCACGATGCTCAATACACTTTTCATCACAATGCTCCCTGACACTTGTCGTCAGTATGCTCCATGAACCCTGTCATGACAAGGCTCCATGCCTTTATCATCACAATGATCCATGCCTTTTCATCGCAATGCTCCAAGACCCCTGCCATCACAATGCTCCATGCACTTCTCATCCAAATGCTCTCTCACATGAGATATCACAATGTTCCATCACTAGTCATCACATTCCTCCCTCAACCCTGTTATCACAATGTTCCATGACCCCTGTCATCACAATGCTACATCCCCTTATCAGCACAATGTTCCATGACCCCTGACATCACAATGTTCCATAACCACTGTCATCAAAATGCTCCATGACCCTTTTCATCCCAAAGCTCCATGACCCCTGGAATCACAGTGTTCTATAACCCCTGTCATCAAAATATTCCATTACACTTTTCATCAAATTGCTGCATGACCCTGTCATCAAAATGCTCCCTGCCCTACTCATAACAATGCACCACACGCTGGTCATCAAAATGCTCCATAACATTTGTCATCACAAAGCTCCATGACCCTTGGCATCACAATGCTCCATGTCATTGTCATCACAATGCTCCATGAAACCTCTCTTCACATTGCTCCATGCCCTTGTCATCACAAATCTCCATGACACTTGTCATCACAATGCTCGATGCCCTTCTCATCATAATGCTCCATGTCCTTGTCATTACAATCCTCCATGACCCATGTATCACAGTGTACCGTGCCCTTGTCATCACAATGCTCCATGCCCACTCTCATCACAATAATCCATGAAACATTTCAGACCAATGCTCAATGCCCTTCTCATCACAATGCTCCATTACCTCTATCAACAATGCTCCATGACCCCTGCCATCACAATGTTCCACGGCCTTGTGATCACAAGGCTCCATGACCATTGTCATCACAATGCTCCAAGAGCCATGTAATCACAATGCTCCATGCCCTTGTCATCACAAAGCTCCATGACACATGTCATCAGAATGTTCCATGGCCTTCTCCTCACAATGCTCCATGCCCTTGTCATCACAATGCTCCATACCCTCTTAATCACAATGCTCCATGCCCCTTTTCATCAGAATGCTCCATGAGACTTGTCATCACAAGTCTCCATGGTCATCTCATCACAATGCTCCAAGACCTTGTCATCACCATGCTCCATTCCCTGGTCATCACAATGCTCCATGACCCCTGTCATCACAAGGGTCCATGACCCTTCTCATCACAATGCGCCAAACTCCTGTAATCACAAGGCTCCATGCCCCTTTTCATCACAATGCTCCATGAACCCTGTCATCACAATGAACCACGCCCATCATCATAATGCTTCAGGCTATTGTCATCACAATGAAATCAAAATGCTCCATGACCTCTGTCATCACAATGCTCCAAACCCTGGTGATCAAAATGTTCAATAACACTTGTCCTCAGAACGCTCCATGATGCCTGTCATCACAATACTCCATGCCCTTTTCATCACAATGCTCCATGAACTTTGTCATCACAATTCTCCATACACTTGTCATCAAAATGCTCCCTGACACTTGTCGTCAGAATGCTCCTTGAACTGTGTCACGAAAAGGCTCCATGCCATTTTCATCACAAATCCACATGCTGTTTTCATCCTAGTGCTCCATGCCATTGTCATCAAAATACTCCACAAGCTTGTCATCAGAATCCTCCATGACGCTTGTCATCACAATTCTCCGTGCACTTGTCAGCAAAATGCTCCCTGACCCTTATCATCACAATGCTCCAAGCCATTGTCATCACAATGCTCCATTACCTTTGTCATCAGAATCCTCCATGACACATGGCATCACAATGCTCCATGCCATTGTCATCACAATGGGCCATTACATATGTCATCACAATGCTCCCTGACACCTCTCTTCACAATACTCCATAACCTGGTCATCACAATACTCCATGCCCTTGTCATCACAATGTGCCATTCCAACTCTCATCACAATAATCCATGAAACTTATTAGACCAATGCTCCTTGCCCTTGTTATCACAATGTTCCAAAACCCCTGTAATCAGAATGCTCCATGCCCCTTTTCATCAGAATGCTCCATATGACATGCCATCAGAAGGCTCCATGGATTTCTCATCACAATGCTCCATGACCTTTGTCATCACAATGCTCCAAGACCCATGTAATCACAATGCTTCATGCCCCTGTCATCGCAATGGACCATGAAATTTGGCATCACAATGCTCCATGCCATTGTCTTTGAAATTGACCATGACATATGTCATCACAATGCCCCATTACACCTGTTTTCACAATACTCCATGCCCTTGTCATCACAATGCTCCATGCCCTTGTCATCACAATGCACCATGTCCAATGTCATCACAATAATCTATTAAACTTGTCAGACCAATGCTCCATTCCCCTGTCATCACAATGTTCCATGCCCTTGTCATCACAATGCTCCATGACCCTTGTCATCACAATGCTCCGTGACTCCAGTCATCACAATGATTCATAACGTTTGTCATCACAACGGTCCATGCCTGCGTCATCGCAAGGCTCTGTGACCTTTGTAACCACAATGCTCCATGAACTTTTCATCACAATTCTCCGTGACCCTTGTCATCACAATGCTCCATGCCTTTTTCAGAACAATGCTCCATGACCCTTGTCATCACAATGTGCCATGTGCTTTTCATCACAATGATCCACAACCTTGTCATCGCTATGCTCCATAAACCTTGTAATCACAATTCTCCATGCACTGCTCATCCAAATGCTCTCTCACATGAGATATCACAATGTTCCATCACTTGTCATCACAATCCTCCCTCACCCCTGTTATCACAATGTTCCATGACCCCTGTCATCACAATGCTACATCCCCTTATCAGCACAATTTTCCATGATCCTGACATCACAATGTTCCATAACCCCTGTCATCAAAATGCTCCATGACCATTTTCATCCCAAAGCTCTATGACCCCTGCCATCACAATGTTCTATAACCCCTGTCATCAAAATATTACATTACATTTTTCATCAAATTGCTGCATGACCCTGTCATCAAAATGCTCCCTGCCCTTCTCATCACAATGCACCACACACTTGTCATCAAAATGCTCCATGACCATGGTCATCACTAAGCTCCATGACCCTTGGCATCACAATGCTCCATGCCATGGACATCACAATGCTTCATGAACCCTCTCATCACATTGCTCCATGCACTTGTCATCACAAAACAACATGACACTTGTCATCACAATGCTCGATGCCCTTCTCATCACAATGCTCCATGTCCTTCTCATTACAATCCTCCATCACCCATGTATCACAGTGTACCGTGCCCTTGTCATCACAATGCGCCATGCCCACTCTCATCACAATAATCCATGAAACATTTCAGACCAATGCTCATTGCACTTCTCATCACAATGCTCCATTACCACTGTCAACAATGCTCCATGACCACTGCCATCACAATGTTCCACGGCCTTGTGATCACAAGACTCCATGACCATTGTCATCACAATGCTCCAAGACCCATGTAATCACAATGCTCCATGCCCTTGTCATCACAGAGCTCCATGACGCATGTCATCAGAATGTTCCATGGCCTTCTCCTCACAATGCTCCATGCCCTTGTCATCACAATGCTCCTAGACACTCGTAATCACAATGCTCCATGCCCCTTTTCATCAGAAGGCTCCATGATATTTGTCAACACAAGTCTCCATGGTCAACTCATCACAATGCTCCAAGACCTTGTCATCACCATGCTCCATTCCCTTGTCCTCACAATGCTCCATGACTCCTGTCATCACAATACTCCATGAATATTTTCAGACCAATGATCCATGACCTTCTCATCACAATGCTCCATGACCAATATCATCACAATGCTCCATGACCACTGTCATCACAACACTCCATGACACCTGACAACACAATGATCCGGGACTCTTGTCATCACAATGCTCCAAGACCCCTGTAATCACAATGCTCCATGACCCCTGTCATCAAAATATTCCATGAACATTTTCAGCCCAATGCTCCATGACACTTGTCATCACAATGATCCATGCCCTTGTCATCCCAATGTTCCATGACGCCTGTATTCACAGTGCTCCGTGATGCTTGTCATCACAGTGCTCCATGACACCTGTCATCACAATGCTCCATGCCTTTGTCAGCAAAATGCTACATGACCTTGTCATTACAATGCTCTATGCGATTGTCATCACAATACTCGATTACCATTGTCATCACAATCCTCCATGAAACTTGGGATCACATTGCTTCATGCCCTTGTCATCACAATGCTCCATGCTCCTTGAAATCAAAATGATCCATGACCTCTGTCATCACAATGCTCCAAACCCTTGTGATCACTATGTTCCATAACACTTGTCCTCACAACGCTCCATGATGCCTGTCATCACAATACTCCATACACTTTTCATCACAATTCTCCATGACTTTTGTCATCACAATTCTCAATACACTTTTCATCACAGTGCTCCCTGACACTTGTCGTCAGTATCCTCCATGAACCCTGTCATGACAAGGCTCCATGCCTTTTTCATCACAATGTTCCATGCCCTTTTCATCACAATGCTCCAAGACCCCTGTAATCACAATGCTCCATGCCCTTGCCATCCAAAGCTCCATGACGCATGTCATCAGAATGTTCCATGGACTTCTCATCACAATGCTCCCTGCTCTTGTCATCACAAAGCACTAAGACCCCTGTAATCACAATGCTCCATGCCCCTTTTCATCTCAATGCTCCTATGAACCCTGTCAGCACAATGAACAATGCCCATCATCATAATGCTTCAGGCAATTGTCATCACAATCAAATCAAAATGCTCCATGACCTCTGTCATCACAATGCTCAAAATCCTGGTGATCACAATGTTGCATAACTCTTATCATCACAACACCCCATGACGCTCATCATCACAATGATACATGGTCGTCTCATCACAAGGCTCCATGACCTTTGTCATCAAAATTCTCAATAAACTTGTCATCACAATGCTCGCTGACACTTGTCGTCAGAATGCTCCTTTAACCCTGTCACAAAAAGGCTCCATGTCTTTTTCATCACAGAGACACATGCCGTTTTCATCCCAATGCTGCATGCCATTGTCATCCAAATACACCACAGGCTTGTCATCAGAATGCTCCATGACCCTTGTCATCACAATTCTCCATGCACTTGTCAGCACAATGCTCCCTGACCCTTGTCATCACAATGCTCCAAGACATTGTCATCACAATGCTCCATTACCATTGTCATCAGAATCCTCCATGACACTTGGCATCACAATGCTCCATGCCATTGTCATCACAATGCTCCATGTCTTTGTCAGCAAAATGCTAAATGACCTTGTCATTACAATCCTCTATGCGCTTGTCATCACAATACTCCATTTCCATTGTCATCACAATCCTCCATCAACCTTGGGATCACATTGCTTCATGCCCTTGTCATCACAATGCTCCATGCTCCTTGAAATCAAAATGATCCATGACCTCTGTCATCACAATGCTCCAAACCCTTGTGATCACATTGTTCCATAACACTTGTCATCACAATGCTCCATGATGCCTGTCATCACAATACTCCATGCCCTTTTCATCACAATGCTCCATGACCTTTGTCATCACAATTCTCAATACACTTGTGATCACAATGCTCCCTGACACTTGTCATCAGAATGCTCCTTGAAACCCGTCACGAAAAGGCTCCATGCATTTTTCATCACAATGCCCCATGCCATTTTCATCACAATGTTCCATACCATTGTCATCAAAATACTCCACAAGCTTGTCATCAGAATGCTCCCGGACCCTTGTCATCACAATGCTCCATTACCTTTCTCATCAGAATCCTCCATGACACTTGGCATCACAGTGCTACATGCCATTGTCATCACAATAGTCCATTCCAACTGTCATCGCAACAAACCATGAAAGTTATTAGACCAAAGTTCCGTGCCCTTGTCATCACAATGCTCCATGCCCTTGTTATCACAATGCTCCATGACCCCTGTCATCACAATGCTCCGTTACTCCAGTCATCACAATGCTTCATGAACTTTGTCATCCCAATGGTCCATGCCCTCACCATCAACAGTCTCTGTGACCTTTTTAACCCCTATGCTCCATGAAATTTTCATCACAATGCTCTTTGACCCTTGTCATCACAATGCTCTATGCCTTTCTCAGCACAATGCTCCATGACCCTGGTCATCACAATGCTCCATGCCCCTTTTCATCTCAATGCTCCCTGAACCCTGTCATCACAGTGCACGATGCCCATCATCATAATACTTCAGTCTATTGTCATCACAATGAAATTAATATTCTCCATGACCTCTGACATCATAATGCTACAAACCCTTGTGATCACAATGTTCCATAAAACTTATCATCACAGCACCCCATGACGCTCATCATCACAATTATCCATGGTCTTATCATCACAATGCTCCATGATCTTTGTCATCACGATGCTCAATACACTTGTCATCACAATGCTCCCTGACACTTGTCGTCAGTATGCTCCATGAACCCTGTCATGACAAGGCTCCATGCCTTTATCATCACAATGATCCATGCCTTTTCATCGCAATGCTCCAAGACACCTGCAATCACAATGCTCCATGCACTTGTCATCCAAATGCTCTCTCACATTAGATATCACAATGTTCCATCACTAGTCATCACATTCCTCCCTCAACCCTGTTATCACAATGTTCCATGACCCCTGTTATCACAATGCTACATCCCCTTATCAGCACAATGTTCCATGACCCCTGACATCACAATGTTCCATAACCACTGTCATCAAAATGCTCCATGACCCTTTTCATCCCAAAGCTCCATGACCCCTGGAATCACAGTGTTCTATAACCCCTGTCATCAAAATGTTCCATTGCACTTTTCATCAAATTGCTGCATGACCCTCTCATCAAAATGCTCCCTGCCCTACTCATAACAATGCACCACACGCTGGTCATCAAAATGCTCCATGACATTTGTCATCACAAAGCTCCATGACCCTTGGCATCACAATGCTCCATGTCATTGTCATCACAATGCTCCATGAAACCTCTCTTCACATTGCTCCATGCCCTTGTCATCACAAATCTCCATGACACTTGTCATCACAATGCTCGATGCCCTTCTCATCATAATGCTCCATGTCCTTGTCATTACAATCCTCCATGACCCATGTATCACAGTGTACCGTGCCCTTGTCATCACAATGCTCCATGCCCACTCTCATCACAATAATCCATGAAACATTTCAGACCAATGCTCAATGCCCTTCTCATCACAATGCTCCATTACCTCTATCAACAATGCTCCATGACCCCTGCCATCACAATGTTCCACGGCCTTGTGATCACAAGGCTCCATGACCATTGTCATCACAATGCTCCAAGAGCCATGTAATCACAATGCTCCATGCCCTTGTCATCACAAAGCTCCATGACACATGTCATCAGAATGTTCCATGGCCTTCGCCTCACAATGCTCCATGCCCTTGTCATCACAATGCTCCATACCCTCGTAATCACAATGCTCCATGCCCCTTTTCATCAGAATGCTCCATGAGACTTGTCATCACAAGTCTCCATGGTCATCTCATCACAATGCTCCAAGACCTTGTCATCACCATGCTCCATTCCCTGGTCATCACAATGCTCCATGACCCCTGTCATCACAAGGCTCCATGACCCTTCTCATCACAATGCTCCAAACTCCTGTAATCACAATGCTCCATGCCCCTTTTCATCACAATGCTCCATGAACCCTGTCATCACAATGAACCATGCCCATCATCATAATGCTTCAGGCTATTGTCATCACAATGAAATCAAAATGCTCCATGACCTCTGTCATCACAATGCTCCAAACCCTGGTGATCACAATGTTGCATAACACTTATCATCACAAAACCCCATGACGCTAATCATCACTATTATCCATGGTCTTCTCATCACAAGGCTCCATGACCTTTGTCATCACAATTCTCAATACTCTTTTCATCACAATGCTCCCTGACACTTGTCGTCAGTATGCTCCATGAACTCTGTCATGACAAGGCTCCATGCCTTTTTCATCACAATGATCCATGCCCTTTTCATCACAGTGCTCCAAGACCACTGTAATCATAATGCTCCTTGCCCTTGTCATCACAAAGGTCCATGATGCATATCATCAGAATGTTCCATGCACTTCTCATCACAATGCTCCATGCCCTTGTCATCACAATGCTCCAAGACCCCTGTAATCACAATGCTCCATGCCCCTTTTCATCTCAATGCTCCATGAACACTGTCATAACAATGCACCATGCCCATCATCATAATGCTTCAGGCTATTGTCATCACAGTGAAATCAAAATGCTCCATGACCTCTGTCATCACAATGCTCCAAACCCTGGTGATCACAATGTTGCAAAACACTTATCATCACAACACCCCATGACGCTCATCATCACAATTATCCATGGTCTTCTCATCACAATGCTCCATGACCTTTGTCATCACAATTCTCAATACACTTGTCATCACAATGCTCCCTGACACTTGTCGTCAGAATGCACCTTGAACCCTGTGACGAAAAGGCTCCATGCCTTTTTCATCACAAAGCCCCATGCTGTTTTCATCCCAAAGCTCCATGCCATTGTCATCAAAATACTACACCAGCTTGTCATCAGAATGCTCCATGACCCTTGTCATCACAATTCTCCATGCACTTGTCAGCACAATGCTCCCTGACCCTTGTCATCACAATGATCCAAGCCATTGTCATGACAATGAGCCATTACATATGTAATCACAATGCTCCCTGACACCTCTCTTCACAATACTGCATGATCTGGTCATCACAATGCTCCATGCTCTTGTCTTCATAATGCGCCATTCCAACTGTCATCACAATAATCCATGAAACTTATTAGACCAATGGTCCATGCCCTTGTCATCACATTGCTCCATGCTCTTGTTATCACAATGTTTAAGACCCCTGTAATCAGAATGCCCCATGCCCCTTTTCATCAGTATGCTCCATGAGACTTGTCATCGCAAGGCTCCATGGTTTTCTCATCACAATGCTCCAGGACCTTGTCATCACAATGGTTCACGACATTGTCATGAAAATTCTCAATGGCCCTTGTCTTCATAATGCTCCAAGCCCTAGTCATCACAGTGCTCCATTATATTTGTCATCACAATCCTCCCTTGCATTTGGCATCACTATGCTCCATGCTATTGTCATCGCAATGGACCATGACATATTTCATCACAATGCCCCCTGACACCTGTCTTCACAATACTCCATGCCCTTGTCATCACAATGCTCCATGCCCTGGTCATCACAATGCACCATGTCCACTGTCATCACAATAATCTATGAAACTTGTAAGACCAATGCTCCATGCCCCTGTCATAACAATGCTCCATGACCTTGTCATCACAATGCTCCATGACCCCTGTCATCACAATACTCCATGTACATTTTCAGCCCAGTGCTCCATGACCCTTGTCATCACAATGATCCATGCACTTGTCATCCCAATGTTCCATGACGCCTGTAATCACAGTGCTCCATGACATCTGTCATCACAGTGCTCCATGCCTTTGTCAGCAAAATGCTACATGACCTTGTCATTACAATGCTCTATGCGATTGTCATCACAATACTCCATTACCATTGTCATCACAATCCTCCAGGAACCTTGGGATCACATTGCTTCAGGCCCTTGTCATCAAAATGCTCCATGCTCCTTGAAATCAAATTGATCCATGACCTCTGTCATCACAATGCTCCAAACCCTTGTGATCAAAATGTTCAATAACACTTGTCCTCACAACGCTCCACGATGCCTGTCATCACAATACTCCATGCCCTTTTCATCACAATGCTCCATGAACTTTGTCATCACAATTCTCCATACACTTGTCATCAAAATGCTCCCTGACACTTGTCGTCAGAATGCTCCTTGAACTGTGTCACGAAAAGGCTCCATGCCATTTTCATCACAAATCCACATGGCGTTTTCATCCTAGTGCTCCATGCCATTGTCATCAAAATACTCCACAAGCTTGTCATCAGAATGCTCCATGACGCTTGTCATCACAATTCTCCGTGCACTTGTCAGCAAAATGCTCCCTGACCCTTATCATCACAATGCTCCAAGCCATTGTCATCACAATGCTCCATTACCTTTGTCATCAGAATCCTCCATGACACTTGGCATCACAGTGCTCCATGCCATTGTCATCACAATGGGCCATTACATATGTCATCACAATGCTCCCTGACACCTCTCTTCACAATACTCCATAACCTGGTCATCACAATACTCCATGCCCTTGTCATCACAATGTGCCATTCCAACTCTCATCACAATAATCCATGAAACTTATTAGACCAATGCTCCTTGCCCTTGTTATCACAATGTTCCAAAACCCCTGTAATCAGAATGCTCCATGCCCCTTTTCATCAGAATGCTCCATATGACAGGTCATCAGAAGGCTCCATGGATTTCTCATCACAATGCTCCATGACCTTTGTCATCACAATGCTCCAAGACCCATGTAATCACAATGCTTCATGCCCCTGTAATCGCAATGGACCATAAAATTTGGCATCACAATGCTCCATGCCATTGTCTTTGAAATTGACCATGACATATGTCATCACAATGCCCCCTTACACCTGTTTTCACAATACTCCATGCCCTTGTCATCACAATGCTCCATGCCCTTGTCATCACAATGCACCATGTCCAATGTCATCACAATAATCTATTAAACTTGTCAGACCAATGCTCCATTCCCCTGTCATCACAATGTTCCATGCCCTTGTCATCACAATGCTCCATGACCCTTGTCATCACAATGCTCCGTGACTCCAGTCATCACAATGATTCATAACGTTTGTCATCACAACGGTCCATGCCTGCGTCATCGCAAGGCTCTGTGACCTTTGTAACCACAATGCTCCATGAACTTTTCATCACAATTCTCCGTGACCCTTGTCATCACAATGCTCCATGCCTTTTTCAGAACAATGCTCCATGACCCTTGTCATCACAATGTGCCATGTGCTTTTCATCACAATGATCCACAACCTTGTCATCGCTATGCTCCATAAACCTTGTAATCACAATTCTCCATGCACTGCTCATCCAAATGCTCTCTCACATGAGATATCACAATGTTCCATCACTTGTCATCACAATCCTCCCTCACCCCTGTTATCACAATGTTCCATGACCCCTGTCATCACAATGCTACATCCCCTTATCAGCACAATTTTCCATGATCCTGACATCACAATGTTCCATAACCCCTGTCATCAAAATGCTCCATGACCATTTTCATCCCAAAGCTCTATGACCCCTGGCATCACAATGTTCTATAACCCCTGTCATCAAAATATTACATTACACTTTTCATCAAATTGCTGCATGACCCTGTCATCAAAATGCTCCCTGCCCTTCTCATCACAATGCACCACACACTTGTCATCAAAATGCTCCATGACCATGGTCATCACTAAGCTCCATGACCCTTGGCATCACAATGCTCCATGCCATGGACATCACAATGCTCCATGAACACTCTCATCACATTGCTCCATGCACTTGTCATCACAAAGCAACATGACACTTGTCATCACAATGCTCGATGCCCTTCTCATCACAATGCTCCATGTCCTTGTCATTACAATCCTCCATCACCCATGTATCACAGTGTACCGTGCCCTTGTCCTCACAATGCGCCATGCCCACTCTCATCACAATAATCCATGAAACATTTCAGACCAATGCTCATTGCACTTCTCATCACAATGCTCCATTACCACTGTCAACAATGCTCCATGACCCCTGCCATCACAATGTTCCATGGCCTTGTGATCACAAGACTCCATGACCATTGTCATCACAATGCTCCAAGACCCATGTAATCACAATGCTCCATGCCCTTGTCATCACAGAGCTCCATGACGCATGTTATCAGAATGTTCCATGGCCTTCTCCTCACAATGCTCCATGCCCTTGTCATCACAATGCTCCTAGACACTCGTAATCACAATGCTCCATGCCCCTTTTCATCAGAAGGCTCCATGATATTTGTCATCACAAGTCTCCATGGTCAACTCATCACAATGCTCCAAGACCTTGTCATCACCATGCTCCATTCCCTTGTCATCACAATGCTCCATGACTCCTCTCATCACAATACTCCATGAATATTTTCAGCCCAATGATCCATGACCTTCTCATCACAATGCTCCATGACCAATATCATCACAATGCTCCATGACCACTGTCATCACAACACTCCATGACACCTGACAACACAATGATCCGGGACTCTTGTCATCACAATGCTCCAAGACCCCTGTAATCACAATGCTCCATGACCCCTGTCATCAAAATATTCCATGAACATTTTCAGCCCAATGCTCCATGACCCTTGTCATCAAAATGATCCATGCCCTTGTCATCCCAATGTTCCATGACGCCTGTATTCACAGTGCTCCGTGATGCTTGTCATCACAGTGCTCCATGACACCTGTCATCACAATGCTCCATGCCTTTGTCAGCAAAATGCTACATGACCTTGTCATTACAATGCTCTATGCGATTGTCATCACAATACTCGATTACCATTGTCATCACAATCCTCCATGAAACTAGGGATCACATTGCTTCATGCCCTTGTCATCACAATGCTCCATGCTCCTTGAAATCAAAATGATCCATGACCTCTGTCATCACAATGCTCCAAACCCTTGTGATCACAATGTTCCATAACACTTGTCCTCACAACGCTCCATGATGCCTGTCATCACAATACTCCATACACTTTTCATCACAATTCTCCATGACCTTTGTCATCACAATTCTCAATACACTTTTCATCACAGTGCTCCCTGACACTTGTCGTCAGTATGCTCCATGAACCCTGTCATGACAAGGCTCCATGCCTTTTTCATCACAATGTTCCATGCCCTTTTCATCACAATGCTCCAAGACCCCTGTAATCACAATGCTCCATGCCCTTGCCATCCAAAGCTCCATGACGCATGTCATCAGAATGTTCCATGGACTTCTCATCACAATGCTCCCTGCTCTTGTCATCACAAAGCACTAAGACCCCTGTAATCACAATGCTCCATGCCCCTTTTCATCTCAATGCTCCTATGAACCCTGTCAGCACAATGAACAATGCCCATCATCATAATGCTTCAGGCAATTGTCATCACAATTAAATCAAAATGCTCCATGACCTCTGTCATCACAATGCTCAAAATCCTGGTGATCACAATGTTGCATAACTCTTATCATCACAACACCCCATGACGCTCATCATCACAATGATACATGGTCGTCTCATCACAAGGCTCCATGACATTTGTCATCAAAATTCTCAATAAACTTGTCATCACAATGCTCGCTGACACTTGTCGTCAGAATGCTCCTTGAACCCTGTCACAAAAAGGCTCCATGTCTTTTTCATCACAGAGACACATACCGTTTTCATCCCAATGCTGCATGCCATTGTCATCCAAATACACCACAGGCTTGTCATCAGAATGCTCCATGACCCTTGTCATCACAATTCTCCATGCACTTGTCAGCACAATGCTCCCTGACCCTTGTCATCACAATGCTCCAAGACATTGTCATCACAATGCTCCATTACCATTGTCATCAGAATCCTCCATGACACTTGGCATCACAATGCTCCATGCCATTGTCATCACAATGCTCCATGTCTTTGTCAGCAAAATGCTAAATGACCTTGTCATTACAATCCTCTATGCGCTTGTCATCACAATACTCCATTTCCATTGTCATCACAATCCTCCATCAACCTTGGGATCACATTGCTTCATGCCCTTGTCATCACAATGCTCCATGCTCCTTGAAATCAAAATGATCCATGACCTCTGTCATCACAATGCTCCAAACCCTTGTGATCACATTGTTCCATAACACTTGTCATCACAACGCTCCATGATGCCTGTCATCACAATATTCCATGCCCTTTTCATCACAATGCTCCATGACATTTGTCATCACAATTCTCAATACACTTGTGATCACAATGCTCCCTGACACTTGTCATCAGAATGCTCCTTGAAACCCGTCACGAAAAGGCTCCATGCATTTTTCATCACAATGCCCCATGCCATTTTCATCACAATGTTCCATACCATTGTCATCAAAATACTGCACAAGCTTGTCATCAGAATGCTCCCGGACCCTTGTCATCACAATGCTCCATTACCTTTCTCATCAGAATCCTCCATGACACTTGGCATCACAGTGCTACATGCCATTGTCATCACAATAGTCCATTCCAACTGTCATCGCAACAAACCATGAAAGTTATTAGACCAATGTTCCATGCCCTTGTCATCACAATGCTCCATGCCCTTGTTATCACAATGCTCCATGACCCCTGTCATCACAATGCTCCGTTACTCCAGTCATCACAATGCTTCATGAACTTTGTCATCACAATGGTCCATGCCATCACCATCAACAGTCTCTGTGACCTTTTTAACCCCTATGCTCCATGAAATTTTCATCACAATGCTCTTTGACCCTTATCATCACAATGCTCTATGCCTTTCTCAGCACAATGCTCCATGACCCTGGTCATCACAATGCTCCATGCCCCTTTTCATCTCAATGCTCCCTGAACCCTGTCATCACAGTGCACGATGCCCATCATCATAATACTTCAGTCTATTGTCATCACAATGAAATTAATATTCTCCATGACCTCTGACATCATAATGCTACAAACCCTTGTGATCACAATGTTCCATAAAACTTATCATCACAGCACCCCATGACGCTCATCATCACAATTATCCATGGTCTTATCATCACAATGCTCCATGATCTTTGTCATCACGATGCTCAATACACTTTTCATCACAATGCTCCCTGACACTTGTCGTCAGTATGCTCCATGAACCCTGTCATGACAAGGCTCCATGCCTTTATCATCACAATGATCCATGTCTTTTCATCGCAATGCTCCAAGACCCCTGCCATCACAATGCTCCATGCACTTGTCATCCAAATGCTCTCTCACATGAGATATCACAATGTTCCATCACTAGTCACCACATTCCTCCCTCAACCCTGTTATCACAATGTTCCATGACCCCTGTTATCACAATGCTACATCCCCTTATCAGCACAATGTTCCATGACCCCTGACATCACAATGTTCCATAACCACTGTCATCAAAATGCTCCATGACCCTTTTCATCCCGAAGCTCCATGACCCCTGGAATCACAGTGTTCTATAACCCCTGTCATCAAAATGTTCCATTACACTTTTCATCAAATTGCTGCATGACCCTGTCTTCAAAATGCTCCCTGCCCTACTCATAACAATGCACCACACGCTGGTCATCAAAATGCTCCATAACATTTGTCATCAAAAAGCTCCATGACCCTTGGCATCACAATGCTCCATGTCATTGTCATCACAATGCTCCATGAAAACTCTCTTCACATTGCTCCATGCCCTTGTCATCACAAATCTCCATGACACTTGTCATCACAATGCTCGATGCCCTTCTCATCATAATGCTCCATGTCCTTGTCATTAAAATCCTCCATGACCCATGTATCACAGTGTACCGTGCCCTTGTCATCACAGTGCTCCATGCCCACTCTCATCACAATAATCCATGAAACATTTCAGACCAATGCTCAATGCCCTTCTCATCACAATGCTCCATTACCTCTATCAACAATGCTCCATGACCCCTGCCATCACAATGTTCCACGGCCTTGTGATCACAAGGCTCCATGACCATTGTCATCACAATGCTCCAAGAGCCATGTAATCACAATGCTCCATGCCCTTGTCATCAAAAAGCTCCATGACACATGTCATCAGAATGTTCCATGGCCTTCTCCTCACAATGCTCCATGCCCTTGTCATCACAATGCTCCATACCCTCTTAATCACAATGCTCCATGCCCCTTTTCATCAGAATGCTCCATGAGACTTGTCATCACAAGTCTCCATGGTCATCTCATCACAATGCTCCAAGACCTTGTCATCACCATGCTCCAGTCCCTGGTCATCACAATGCTCCATGACCCCTGTCATCACAAGGGTCCATGACCCTTCTCATCACAATGCTCCAAACTCCTGTAATCACAAGGCTCCATGCCCCTTTTCGTCACAATGCTCCATGAACCCTGTCATCACAATGAACCATGCCCATCATCATAATGCTTCAGGCTATTGTCATCACAATGAAATCAAAATGCTCCATGACCTCTGTCATCACAATGCTCCAAACCCTGGTGATCACAATGTTGCATAACACTTATCATCACAAAACCCCATGACGCTAATCATCACTATTATCCATGGTCTTCTCATCACAAGGCTCCATGACCTTTGTCATCACAATTCTCAATACTCTTTTCATCACAATGCTCCCTGACACTTGTCGTCAGTATGCTCCATGAACTCTGTCATGACAAGGCTCCATGCCTTTTTCATCACAATGATCCATGCCCTTTTCATCACAGTGCTCCAAGACCACTGTAATCATAATGCTCCTTGCCCTTGTCATCACAAAGCTCCATGATGCATATAATCAGAATGTTCCATGCACTTCTCATCACAATGCTCCATGCCCTTGTCATCACAATGCTCCAAGACCCCTGTAATCACAATGCTCCATGCCCCTTTTCATCTCAATGCTCCATGAACACTGTCATAACAATGCACCATGCCCATCATCATAATGCTTCAGGCTATTGTCATCACAGTGAAATCAAAATGCTCCATGACCTCTGTCATCACAATGCTCCAAACCCTGGTGATCACAATGTTGCAAAACACTTATCCTCACAACACCCCATGACGCTCATCATCACAATTATCCATGGTCTTCTCATCACAATGCTCCATGACCTTTGTCATCACAATTCTCAATACACTTGTCATCACAATGCTCCCTGACACTTGTCGTCAGAATGCACCTTGAACCCTGTGACGAAAAGGCTCCATGCCTTTTTCATCACAAAGCCCCATGCTGTTTTCATCCCAAAGCTCCATGCCATTGTCATCAAAATACTACACAAGCTTGTCATCAGAATGCTCCATGACCCTTGTCATCACAATTCTCCATGCACTTGTCAGCACAATGCTCCCTGACCCTTGTCATCACAATGATCCAAGCCATTGTCATCACAATGCTCCATTACCTTTGTCATTAGAATCCTCCATGACACTTGGAATCACAATGCTCCAAGCCATTGTCATCACAATGGGCCATTACATATGTAATCACAATGCTCCCTGACACCTCTCTTCACAATACTGCATGATCTGGTCATCACAATGCTCCATGCTCTTGTCTTCATAATGCACCATTCCAACTGTCATCACAATAATCCATGAAACTTATTAGACCAATGGTCCATGCCCTTGTCATCACATTGCTCCATGCTCTTGTTATCACAATGTTTAAGACCCCTGTAATCAGAATGCCCCATGTCCCTTTTCATCAGTATGCTCCATGAGACTTGTCATCGCAAGGCTCCATGGTTTTCTCATCACAATGCTCCAGGACCTTGTCATCACAATGGTTCACGACATTGTCATGAAAATTTTCAATGGCCCTTGTCTTCATAATGCTCCAAGCCCTAGTCATCACAGTGTTCCATTATATTTGTCATCACAATCCTCCCTTGCATTTGGCATCACTATGCTCCATGCTATTGTCATCGCAATGGACCATGACATATTTCATCACAATGCCCCCTGACACCTGTCTTCACAATACTCCATGCCCTTGTCATCACAATGCTCCATGTCCTGGTCATCACAATGCACAATGTCCACTGTCGTCACAATAATCTATGAAACTTGTAAGACCAATGCTCCATGCCCCTGTCATAACAATGCTCCATGACCTTGTCATCACAATGCTCCATGACCCCTGTCATCACAATACTCCATGTACATTTTCAGCCCAGTGCTCCATGACCCTTGTCATCACAATGATCCATGCACTTGTCATCCCAATGTTCCATGACGCCTGTAATCACAGTGCTCCATGACATCTGTCATCACAGTGCTCCATGCCTTTGTCAGCAAAATGCTACATGACCTTGTCATTACAATGCTCTATGCGATTGTCATCACAATACTCCATTACCATTGTCATCACAATCCTCCAGGAACCTTGGGATCACATTGCTTCAGGCCCTTGTCATCAAAATGCTCCATGCTCCTTGAAATCAAATTGATCCATGACCTCTGTCATCACAATGCTCCAAACCCTTGTGATCAAAATGTTCAATAACACTTGTCCTCACAACGCTCCATGATGCCTGTCATCACAATACTCCATGCCCTTTTCATCACAATGCTCCATGAACTTTGTCATCACAATTCTCCATACACTTGTCATCAAAATGCTCCCCGACACTTGTCGTCAGAATGCTCCTTGAACTGTGTCACGAAAAGGCTCCATGCCATTTTCATCACAAATCCATATGGCGTTTTCATCCTAGTGCTCCATGCCATTGTCATCAAAATACTCCACAAGCTTGTCATCAGAATGCTCCATGACGCTTGTCATCACAATTCTCCGTGCACTTGTCAGCAAAATGCTCCCTGACCCTTATCATCACAATGCTCCAAGCCATTGTCATCACAATGCTCCATTACCTTTGTCATCAGAATCCTCCATGACACTTGGCATCACAATGCTCCATGCCATTGTCATCACAATGGGACATTACATATGTCATCACAATGCTCCCTGACACCTCTCTTCACAATACTCCATAACCTGGTCATCACAATACTCCATGCCCTTGTCATCACAATGTGCCATTCCAACTCTCATCACAATAATCCATGAAACTTATTAGACCAATGCTCCTTGCCCTAGTTATCACAATGTTCCAAAACCCCTGTAATCAGAATGCTCCATGCCCCTTTTCATCAGAATGCTCCATATGACATGTCATCAGAAGGCTCCATGGATTTCTCATCACAATGCTCCATGACCTTTGTCATCACAATGCTCCAAGACCCATGTAATCACAATGCTTCATGCCCCTGTCATCGCAATGGACCATGAAATTTGGCATCACAATGCTCCATGCCATTGTCTTTGAAATTGACCATGACATATGTCATCACAATGCCCCCTTACACCTGTTTTCACAATACTCCATGCCCTTGTCATCACAATGCACCATGCCCTTGTCATCACAATGCACCATGTCCAATGTCATCACAATAATCTATTAAACTTGTCAGACCAATGCTCCATTCCCCTGTCATCACAATGTTCCATGCCCTTGTCATCACAGTGCTCCATGACCCTTGTCATCACAATGCTCCGTGACTCCAGTCATCACAATGATTCATAACGTTTGTCATCCCAACGGTCCATGCCTGCGTCATCGCAAGGCTCTGTGACCTTTGTAACCACAATGCTCCATGAAGTTTTCATCACAATTCTCCGTGACCCTTGTCATCACAATGCTCCATGCCTTTTTCAGAACAATGCTCCATGACCCTTGTCATCACAATGTGCCATGTGCTTTTCATCACAATGATCCACAACCTTGTCATCGCTATGCTCCATAAACCTTGTAATCACAATTCTCCATGCACTGCTCATCCAAATGCTCTCTCACATGAGATATCACAATGTTCCATCACTAGTCATCACAATCCTCCCTCGCCCCTGTTATCACAATGTTCCATGACCCCTGTCATCACAATGCTACATCCCCTTATCAGCACAATTTTCCATGATCCTGACATCACAATGTTCCATAACCCCTGTCATCAAAATGCTCCATGACCATTTTCATCCCAAAGCTCTATGACCCCTGGCATCACAATGTTCTATAACCCCTGTCATCAAAATATTACATTACACTTTTCATCAAATTGCTGCATGACCCTGTCATCAAAATGCTCCCTGCCCTTCTCATCACAATGCACCACACACTTGTCATCAAAATGCTCCATGACCATGGTCATCACTAAGCTCCATGACCCTTGGCATCACCATGCTCCATGCCAGGGACATCACAATGCTCCATGAACCCTCTCATCACATTGCTCCATGCACTTGTCATCACAAAGCAACATGACACTTGTCATCACAATGCTCGATGCCCTTCTCATCACAATGCTCCATGTCCTTGTCATTACAATCCTCCATCACCCATGTATCACAGTGTACCGTGCCCTTGTCATCACAATGCGCCATGCCCACTGTCATCACAATAATCCATGAAACATTTCAGACCAATGCTCATTGCACTTCTCATCACAATGCTCCATTACCACTGTCAACAATGCTCCATGACCCCTGCCATCACAATGTTCCACGGCCTTGTGATCACAAGACTCCATGACCATTGTCATCACAATGCTCCAAGACCCATGTAATCACAATGCTCCATGCCCTTGTCATCACAGAGCTCCATGACGCATGTCATCAGAATGTTCCATGGCCTTCTCCTCACAATGCTCCATGCCCTTGTCATCACAATGCTCCAAGACACTCGTAATCACAATGCTCCATGCCCTTTTTCATCAGAAGGCTCCATGATATTTGTCATCACAAGTCTCCATGGTCAACTCATCACAATGCTCCAAGACCTTGTCATCACCATGCTCCATTCCCTTGTCATCACAATGTTCCATGAATCCTGTCATCACAATACTCAATGAATATTTTCAGCCCAATGCTCCATGACCTTCTCATCACAATGCTCCATGACCAATATCATCACAATGCTCCATGACCACTGTCATCACAAAACTCCATGACAACTGACAACACAATGATCCGGGACTCTTTTCATCACAATGCTCCAAGACCCCTGTAATCACAATGCTCCATGACCCCTGTCATCAAAAGATTCCCTGAACATTTTCAGCCCAATGCTCCATGACCCTTGTCATCACAATGATCCATGCCCTTGTCATCCCAATGTTCCATGACGCCTGTATTCACAGTGCTCCATGACGCTTGTCATCACAGTGCTCCATGACACCTGTCATCACAATGCTCCATGCCTTTGTCAGCAAAATGCTACATGACCTTGTCATTACAATGCTCTATGCGATTTTCATCACAATACTCGATTACCATTGTCATCACAATCCTTCATGAACCTTGGGATCACATTGCTTCATGCCCTTGTCATCACAATGCTACATGCTCCTTGAAATCAAAATGATCCATGACCTCTGTAATCACAATGCTCCAAACCCTTGTGATCACAATGTTCCATAACACTTGTCCTCACAACGCTCCATGATGCCTGTCATCACAATACTCCATACACTTTTCATCACAATTCTCCATGCCCTTTGTCATCACAATTCTCAATACACTTTTCATCACAGTGCTCCCTGACACTTGTCGTCAGTATGCTCCATGAACCCTGTCATGACAAGGCTCCATGCCTTTTTCATCACAATGTTCCATGCCCTTTTCATCACAATGCTCCAAGACCCCTGTAATCACAATGTTCCATGCCCTTGCCATCCAAAGCTCCATGACGCATGTCATCAAAATGTTCCATGGACTTCTCATCACAATGCTCCCTGCTCTTGTCATCACAAAGCAATAAGACCCCTGTAATCACAATGCTCCATGCCCCTTTTCATCTCAATGCTCCTATGAACCCTGTCAGCACAATGAACAATGCCCATCATCATAATGCTTCAGGCAATTGTCATCACAATCAAATCAAAATGCTCCATGACCTCTGTCATCACAATGCTCAAAATCCTGGTGATCACAATGTTGCATAACTCTTATCATCACAACACCCCATGACGCTCATCATCACAATGATCCATGGTCGTCTCATCACAAGGCTCCATGACCATTGTCATCAAAATTCTCAATAAACTTGTCATCACAATGCTCGCTGACACTTGTCGTCAGAATGCTCCTTTAACCCTGTCACAAAAAGGCTCCATGTCTTTTTCATCACAGAGCCACATGCCGTTTTCATCCCAATGCTGCATGCCATTGTCATCAAAATACACCACAGGCTTGTCATCAGAATGCTCCATGACCCTTGTCATCACAATTCTCCATGCACTTGTCAGCACAATGCTCCCTGACCCTTGTCATCACAATGCTCCAAGCCATTGTCATCACAATGCTCCATTACCACTGTCATCAGAATCCTCCATGACACTTGGCATCACAATGCTCCATGCCATTGTCATCACAATGGTCCATGTCTTTGTCAGCAAAATGCTAAATGACCTTGTCATTACAATCCTCTATGCGCTTGTCATCACAATACTCCATTTCCATTGTCATCACAATCCTCCATCAACCTTGGGATCACATTGCTTCATGCCCTTGTCATCACAATGCTCCATGCTCCTTGAAATCAAAATGATCCATGACCTCTGTCATCACAATGCTCCAAACCCTTGTGATCACATTGTTCCATAACACTTGTCATCACAACGCTCCATGATGCCTGTCATCACAATACTCCATGCCCTTTTCATCACAATGCCCCATGACCTTTGTCATCACAATTCTCAATACACTTGTGATCACAATGCTCCCTGACACTTGTCATCAGAATGCTCCTTGAAACCCGTCACGAAAAGGCTCCATGCATTTTTCATCACAATGCCCCATGCCATTTTCATCACAATGTTCCATACCACTGTCATCAAAATACTGCACAAGCTTGTCATCAGAATGCTCCCGGACCCTTGTCATCACAATGCTCCATTACCTTTCTCATCAGAATCCTCCATGACACTTGGCATCACAGTGCTACATGCCATTGTCATCACAATAGTCCATTCCAACTGTCATCGCAACAAACCATGAAAGTTATTAGACCAATGTTCCATGCCCTTGTCATCACAATGCTCCATGCCCTTGTTATCACAATGCTCCATGACCCCTGTCATCACAATTCTCCGTTACTCCAGTCATCACAATGTTTCATGAACTTTGTCATCACAATGGTCCATGCCCTCACCATCAACAGTCTCTGTGACCTTTTTAACCCCAATGCTCCATGAACTTTTCATCACAATGCTCTTTGACCCTTGTCATCACAATGATCTATGCCTTTCTCAGCACAATGCTCCATGACCCTGGTCATCACAATGCTCCATGCACTTGTCAGCACAATGTTCCATGACACATGTCATCACAGTGCTCCATGACCCCTGTCATCATAATGCTCAGTGACTCCAGTCATCACAATGCTTCATAACGTTTTTCCTCACAATGTTCCAAGCCCGCGTCATCACAAGGCTCTGTGATATTTGTTACCACAATGCTCCATGAACTTTTCATCACAATACTCTGTGACCCTCGTCATCACAATGCTACATGTCTTTGTCAGAACAATGCTCCATGACCATTGTCATCACAGTGTGCCACAGGCATTTCATCAAATGTTCCTAACCTTGTCATTGCAATGCTCCATAAATCTTTTAATCACAATGCTCCATGCACTTCCCATCAAAATGTGCTGTTACCAGAGATATCACAGTATTCCATCCCTAGTCATCACAATACCCCCTCACCCCTGTAATCACAATGTTCGATGACCCTGTCATCACACTGCTACATCCCCTTATCAGCACAATCTTCCAAGATTCCTGACATCACAATGTTCCATAACCCATGTCATCAAAATGCTCCATGACCCTTTTCATCCCAAAGCTCCAAGACCCCTGGCATCACAATGTTCTATAACCCCTGCCATCAAAATGTTCCATTACACTTTTCATCAAATTGCTGCATGACCCGGTCATCAAAATGCTCCCTGCACTTCTCATCACAATGCACCATGTCCTTGTCATCAAAATGCTCCATGACTGGTCAGCAGAAAGCTCCATGACCCCTGGCATCACAATGCTAAATGTCATTGTCATCACAATGCTCCATGAACCCTCTCATAACATTGCTCAATGCCCTTGTCATCACAAAGCTCCATGACACTTGTCATAACAATGCTCGATGCCCTTCTCATCACAATGCTCCATGCCCTTGTCATTACAATCCTGCATGATGAATGTATCATAGTGTTCTGTACCCTTGTCATCAAAATGCTCCATGCCCACTCTCATCAAAATAATACATGAAATATTTCAGACCAATATTCCATGCCCTTCTCATCACAATGCTAGATTACCTCTGTCATAACAATGCACCATGACCCCTGCCATCACAATGTCCCACGGCCTAGTCTTCACAAGGTTCCATGACACTTTTCATCACAATGCTGAAAACCACTGTAATCACAATGCTCCATGCCCTTCTCATCACAAAGCTCCATGACGCATGTCATCAGAATGTTCCATGGCCATCTCATCACAATGCTCCATGCCCTTGTCATCACAATGCTCCAAGACCCTTGTAACCACAATGCTCCATGCCCCTTTTCATCTCAATGCTCCCTGAACCATGTCATCACAGTGCACGATGCCCATCATCATAATACTTCAGTCTATTGTCATCACAATGAAATTAATATTCTCCATGACCTCTGACATCATAATGCTACAAACCCTTGTGATCACAATGTTCCATAAAACTTATCATCACAGCACCCCATGACGCTCATCATCACAATTATCCATGGTCTTATCATCACAATGCTCCATGATCTTTGTCATCACGATGCTCAATACACTTTTCATCACAATGCTCCCTGACACTTGTCGTCAGTATGCTCCATGAACCCTGTCATGACAAGGCTCCATGCCTTTATCATCACAATGATCCATGCCTTTTCATCGCAATGCTCCAAGACCCCTGCAATCACAATGCTCCATGCACTTGTCATCCAAATGCTCTCTCACATTAGATATCACAATGTTCCATCACTAGTCATCACATTCCTCCCTCAACCCTGTTATCACAATGTTCCATGACCCCTGTTATCACAATGCTACATCCCCTTATCAGCACAATGTTCCATGACCCCTGACATCACAATGTTCCATAACCGATGTCATCAAAATGCTCCATGACCCTTTTCATCCCAAAGCTCCATGACCCCTGGAATCACAGTGTTCTATAACCCGTCATCAAAATGTTCCATTGCACTTTTCATCAAATTGCTGCATGACCCTCTCATCAAAATGCTCCCTGCCCTACTCATAACAATGCACCACACGCTGGTCATCAAAATGCTCCATGACATTTGTCATCACAAAGCTCCATGACCCTTGGCATCACAATGCTCCATGTCATTGTCATCACAATGCTCCATGAAACCTCTCTTCACATTGCTCCATGCCCTTGTCATCACAAATCTCCATGACACTTGTCATCACAATGCTCGATGCCCTTCTCATCATAATGCTCCATGTCCTTGTCATTACAATCCTCCATGACCCATGTATCACAGTGTACCATGCCCTTGTCATCACAATGCTCCATGCCCACTCTCATCACAATAATCCATGAAACATTTCAGACCAATGCTCAATGCCCTTCTCATCACAATGCTCCATTACCTCTATCAACAATGCTCCATGACCCCTGCCATCACAATGTTCCACGGCCTTGTGATCACAAGGCTCCATGACCATTGTCATCACAATGCTCCAAGAGCCATGTAATCACAATGCTCCATGCCCTTGTCATCAAAAAGCTCCATGACACATGTCATCAGAATGTTCCATGGCCTTCTCCTCACAATGCTCCATGCCCTTTTCATCACAATGCTCCATGCCCTCGTAATCACAATGCTCCATGCCCCTTTTCATCAGAATGCTCCATGAGACTTGTCATCACAAGTCTCCATGGTCATCTCATCACAATGCTCCAAGACCTTGTCATCACCATGCTCCATTCCCAGGTCATCACAATGCTCCATGACCCCTGTCATCACAAGGCTCCATGACACTTCTCATCACAATGCTCCAAACTCCTGTAATCACAAGGCTCCATGCCCCTTTTCATCACAATGCTCCATGAACCCTGTCATCACAATGAACCATGCCCATCATCATAATGCTTCAGGCTATTGTCATCACAATGAAATCAAAATGCTCCATGACCTCTGTCATCACAATGCTCCAAACCCTGGTGATCACAATGTTGCATAACACTTATCATCACAAAACCCCATGACGCTAATCATCACTATTATCCATGGTCTTCTCATCACAAGGCTCCATGACCTTTGTCATCACAATTCTCAATACTCTTTTCATCACAATGCTCCCTGACACTTGTCGTCAGTATGCTCCATGAACTCTGTCATGACAAGGCTCCATGCCTTTTTCATCACAATGATCCATGCCCTTTTCATCACAGTGCTCCAAGACCACTGTAATCATAATGCTCCTTGCCCTTGTCATCACAAAGCTCCATGATGCATATCATCAGAATGTTCCATGCACTTCTCATCACAATGCTCCATGCCCTTGTCATCACAAGGCTCCAAGACCCCTGTAATCACAATGCTCCATGCCCCTTTTCATCTCAATGCTCCATGAACACTGTCATAACAATGCACCATGCCCATCATCATAATGCTTCAGGCTATTGTCATCACAGTGAAATCAAAATGCTCCATGACCTCTGTCATCACAATGCTCCAAACCCTGGTGATCACAATGTTGCAAAACACTTATCATCACAACACCCCATGACGCTCATCATCACAATTATCCATGGTCTTCTCATCACAATGCTCCATGACCTTTGTCATCACAATTGTCAATACACTTGTCATCACAATGCTCCCTGACACTTGTCGTCAGAATGCACCTTGAACCCTGTGACGAAAAGGCTCCATGCCTTTTTCATCACAAAGCCCCATGCTGTTTTCATCCCAAAGCTCCATGCCATTCTCATCAAAATACTACACAAGCTTGTCATCAGAATGCTCCATGACCCTTGTCATCACAATTCTCCATGCACTTGTCAGCACAATGCTCCCTGACCCTTGTCATCACAATGATCCAAGCCATTGTCATCACAATGCTCCATTACCTTTGTCATTAGAATCCTCCATGACACTTGGAATCACAATGATCCAAGCCATTGTCATCACAATGGGCCATTACATATGTAATCACAATGCTCCCTGACACCTCTCTTCACAATACTGCATGATCTGGTCATCACAATGCTCCATGCTCTTGTCTTCATAATGCGCCATTCCAACTGTCATCACAATAATCCATGAAACTTATTAGACCAATGGTCCATGCCCTTGTCATCACATTGCTCCATGCTCTTGTTATCACAATGTTTAAGACCCCTGTAATCAGAATGCCCCATGCCCCTTTTCATCAGTATGCTCCATGAGACTTGTCATCGCAAAGCTCCATGGATTTCTCATCACAATGCTCCAGGACCTTGTCATCACAATGGTTCACGACATTGTCATGAAAATTCTCAATGGCCCTTGTCTTCATAATGCTCCAAGCCCTAGTCATCACAGTGCTCCATTATATTTGTCATCACAATCCTCCCTTGCATTTGGCATCACTATGCTCCATGCTATTGTCATCGCAATGGACCATGACATATTTCATCACAATGCCCCCTGACACCTGTCTTCACAATACTCCATGCCCTTGTCATCACAATGCTCCATGCCCTGGTCATCACAATGCACCATGTCCACTGTCATCACAATAATCTATGAAACTTGTAAGACCAATGCTCCATGCCCTTGTTATCACAATGTGCCATTCGAACTCTCATCACAATAATCCATGAAACTTATTAGACCAATGCTCCTTGCCCTTGTTATCACAATGTTCCAAAACCCCTGTAATCAGAATGCTCCATGCCCCTTTTCATCAGAATGCTCCATATGACATGTCATCAGAAGGCTCCATGGATTTCTCATCACAATGCTCCATGACCTTTGTCATCACAATGCTCCAAGACCCATGTAATCACAATGCTTCATGCCCCTGTCATCGCAATGGACCATGACATTTGGCATCACAATGCTCCATGCCATTGTCTTTGAAATTGACCATGACATATGTCATCACAATGCCCCCTTACACCTGTTTTCACAATACTCCATGCCCTTGTCATCACAATGCTCCATGCCCTTGTCATCACAATGCACCATGTCCAATGTCATCACAATAATCTATTAAACTTGTCAGACCAATGCTCCATTCCCCTGTCATCACAATGTTCCATGCCCTTGTCATCACAATGCTCCATGACCCTTGTCATCACAATGCTCCGTGACTCCAGTCATCACAATGATTCATAACGTTTGTCATCACAACGGTCCATGCCTGCGTCATCGCAAGGCTCTGTGACCTTTGTAACCACAATGCTCCATGAACTTTTCATCACAATTCTCCGTGACCCTTGTCATCACAATGCTCCATGCCTTTTTCAGAACAATGCTCCATGACCCTTGTCATCACAATGTGCCATGTGCTTTTCATCACAATGATCCACAACCTTGTCATCGCTATGCTCCATAAACCTTGTAATCACAATTCTCCATGCACTGCTCATCCAAATGCTCTCTCACATGAGATATCACAATGTTCCATCACTTGTCATCACAATCCTCCCTCACCCCTGTTATCACAATGTTCCATGACCCCTGTCATCACAATGCTACATCCCCTTATCAGCACAATTTTCCATGATCCTGACATCACAATGTTCCATAACCCCTGTCATCAAAATGCTCCATGACCATTTTCATCCCAAAGCTCTATGACCCCTGCCATCACAATGTTCTATAACCCCTGTCATCAAAATATTACATTACATTTTTCATCAAATTGCTGCATGACCCTGTCATCAAAATGCTCCCTGCCCTTCTCATCACAATGCACCACACACTTGTCATCAAAATGCTCCATGACCATGGTCATCACTAAGCTCCATGACCCTTGGCATCACAATGCTCCATGCCATGGACATCACAATGCTCCATGAACCCTCTCATCACATTGCTCCATGCACTTGTCATCACAAAACAACATGACACTTGTCATCACAATGCTCGATGCCCTTCTCATCACAATGCTCCATGTCCTTGTCATTACAATCCTCCATCACCCATGTATCACAGTGTACCGTGCCCTTGTCATCACAATGCGCCATGCCCACTGTCATCACAATAATCCATGAAACATTTCAGACAAATGCTCATTGCACTTCTCATCACAATGCTCCATTACCACTGTCAACAATGCTCCATGACCCCTGCCATCACAATGTTCCACGGCCTTGTGATCACAAGACTCCATGACCATTGTCATCACAATGCTCCAAGACCCATGTAATCACAATGCTCCATGCCCTTGTCATCACAGAGCTCCATGACGCATGTCATCAGAATGTTCCATGGCCTTCTCCTCACAATGCTCCATGCCCTTGTCATCACAATGCTCCAAGACACTCGTAATCACAATGCTCCATGCCCCTTTTCATCAGAAGGCTCCATGATATTTGTCATCACAAGTCTCCATGGTCAACTCATCACAATGCTCCAAGACCTTGTCATCACCATGCTCCATTCCCTTGTCATCACAATGCTCCATGACTCCTGTCATCACAATACTGCATGAATATTTTCAGCCTAATGCTCCATGACCTTCTCATCACAATGCTCCATGACCAATATCATCACAATGCTCCATGACCACTGTCATCACAACACTCCATGACACCTGACAACACAATGATCCGGGACTCTTGTCATCACAATGCTCCAAGACCCCTGTAATCACAATGATCCATGACCCCTGTCATCAAAATATTCCATGAACATTTTCAGCCCAATGCTCCATGACCCTTGTCATCACAATGATCCATGCCCTTGTCATCCCAAAGTTCCATGACGCCTGTATTCACAGTGCTCCGTGACGCTTGTCATCACAGTGCTCCATGACACCTGTAATCACAATGCTCCATGCCTTTGTCAGCAAAATGCTACATGACCTTGTCATTACAATGCTCTATGCGATTGTCATCACAATACTCGATTACCATTGTCATCACAATCCTCCATGAACCTTGGGATCACATTGCTTCATGCCCTTGTCATCACAATGCTCCATGCTCCTTGAAATCAAAATGATCCATGACCTCTGTCATCACAATGCTCCAAACCCTTGTGATCACAATGTTCCATAACACTTGTCCTCACAACGCTCCATGATGCCTGTCATCACAATACTCCATACACTTTTCATCACAATTCTCCATGCCCTTTGTCATCACAATTCTCAATACACTTTTCATCACAGTGCTCCCTGACACTTCTCGTCAGTATGCTCCATGAACCCTGTCATGACAAGGCTCCATGCCTTTTTCATCACAATGTTCCATGCCCTTTTCATCACAATGCTCCAAGACCCCTGTAATCACAATGCTCCATGCCCTTGCCATTCAAAGCTCCATGACGCATGTCATCAGAATGTTCCATGGACTTCTCATCACAATGCTCCCTGCTCTTGTCATCACAAAGCAATAAGACCCCTGTAATCACAATGCTCCATGCCCCTTTTCATCTCAATGCTCCTATGAACCCTGTCAGCACAATGAACAATGCCCATCATCATAATGCTTCAGGCAATTGTCATCACAATCAAATCAAAATGCTCCATGACCTCTGTCATCACAATGCTCAAAATCCTGTTGATCACAATGTTGCAAAACCCTTATCATCACAACACCCCATGACGCTCATCATCACAATGATCCATGGTCGTCTCATCACAAGGCTCCATGACCTTTGTCATCAAAATTCTCAATAAACTTGTCATCACAATGCTCGCTGACACTTGTCGTCAGAATGCTCCTTGAACCCTGTCACAAAAAGGCTCCATGTCTTTTTCATCACAGAGCCACATGCCGTTTTCATCCCAATGCTGCATGCCATTGTCATCAAAATACACCACAGGCTTGTCATCAGAATGCTCCATGACCCTTGTCATCACAATTCTCCATGCACTTGTCAGCACAATGCTCCCTGACCCTTGTCATCACAATGCTCCAAGCCATTGTCATCACAATGCTCCATTACCATTGTCATCAGAATCCTCCATGACACTTGGCATCACAATGCTCCATGCCATTGTCATCACAATGCTCCATGTCTTTGTCAGCAAAATGCTAAATGACCTTGTCATTACAATCCTCTATGCGCTTGTCATCACAATACTCCATTTCCATTGTCATCACAATCCTCCATCAACCTTGGGATCACATTGCTTCATGCCCTTGTCATCACAATGCTCCATGCTCCTTGAAATCAAAATGATCCATGACCTCTGTCATCACAATGCTCCAAACCCTTGTGATCACATTGTTCCATAACACTTGTCATCACAACGCTCCATGATGCCTGTCATCACAATACTCCATGCCCTTTTCATCCCAATGCTCCATGACCTTTGTCATCACAATTCTCAATACACTTGTGATCACAATGCTCTCTGACACTTGTCATCAGAATGCTCCTTGAAACCCGTCACGAAAAGGCTCCATGCATTTTTCATCACAATGCCCCATGCCATTTTCATCACAATGTTCCATACCATTGTCATCAAAATACTGCACAAGCTTGTCATCAGAATGCTCCCGGACCCTTGTCATCACAATGCTCCATTACCTTTCTCATCAGAATCCTCCATGACACTTGGCATCACAGTGCTACATGCCATTGTCATCACAATAGGCCATTCCAACTGTCATCGCAACAAACCATGAAAGTTATTAGACCAATGTTCCATGCCCTTGTCATCGCAATGCTCCATGCCCTTGTTATCACAATGCTCCATGACCCCTGTCATCACAATGCTCCGTTACTCCAGTCATCACAATGCTTCATGAACTTTGTCATCACAATGGTCCATGCCCTCACCATCAACAGTCTCTGTGACTTTTTAACCCCAATGCTCCATGAACTTTTCATCACAATGCTCTTTGACCCTTGTCATCACAATGATCTATGCCTTTCTCAGCACAATGCTCCATGACCCTGGTCATCACAATGCTCCATGCACTTGTCAGCACAATGTTCCATGACACATGTCATCACAGTGCTCCATGACCCCTGTCATCATAATGCTCAGTGACTCCAGTCATCACAATGCTTCATAACGTTTTTCCTCACAATGTTCCAAGCCCGCGTCATCACAAGGCTCTGTGATATTTGTTACCACAATGCTCCATGAACTTTTCATCACAATTCTCTGTGACCCTCGTCATCACAATGCTACATGTCTTTGTCAGAACAATGCTCCATGACCATTGTCATCACAATGTGCCACGCGCATTTCATCAAATGTTCCTAACCTTGTCATTGCAATGCTCCATAAACCTTTTAATCACAATGCTCCATGCACTTCCCATCAAAATGTGCTGTTACCAGAGATATCACAGTATTCCATCCCTAGTCATCACAATACCCCCTCACCCCTGTAATCACAATGTTCGATGAACCTGTCATCACACTGCTACATCCCCTTATCAGCACAATCTTCCAAGATTCCTGACATCACAATGTTCCATAACCCATGTCATCAAAATGCTCCATGACCCTTTTCATCCCAAAGCTCCAAGACCCCTGACATCACAATGTTCTATAACCCCTGCCATCAAAATGTTCCATTACACTTTTCATCAAATTGCTGCATGACCCGGTCATCAAAATGCTCCCTGCACTTCTCATCACAATGCACCATGTCCTTGTCATCAAAATGCTCCATGACTGGTCAGCAGAAAGCTATATGACCCCTGGCATCACAATGCTAAATGTCATTGTCATCACAATGCTCCATGAACCCTCTCATAACATTGCTCAATGCCCTTGTCATCACAAAGCTCCATGACACTTGTCATAACAATGCTCGATGCCCTTCTCATCACAATGCTCCATGCCCTTGTCATTACAATCCTGCATGATGAATGTATCATAGTGTTCCGTACCCTTGTCATCAAAATGCTCCATGCCCACTCTCATCAAAATAATACATGAAATATTTCAGACCAATATTCCATGCCCTTCTCATCACAATGCTAGATTACCTCTGTCATAACAATGCACCATGACCCCTGCCATCACAATGTTCCACGGCCTAGTCTTCACAAGGTTCCATGACACTTTTCATCACAATGCTGAAAACCACTGTAATCACAATGCTCCATGCCCTTCTCATCACAAAGCTCCATGACGCATGTCATCAGAATGTTCCATGGCCATCTCATCACAATGCTCCATGCCCTTGTCATCACAATGCTCCAAGACCCTTGTAACCACAATGCTCCATGCCCCTTTTCATCTCAATGCTCCCTGAACCATGTCATCACAGTGCACGATGCCCATCATCATAATACTTCAGTCTATTGTCATCACAATGAAATTAATATTCTCCATGACCTCTGACATCATAATGCTACAAACCCTTGTGATCACAATGTTCCATAAAACTTATCATCACAGCACCCCATGACGCTCATCATCACAATTATCCATGGTCTTATCATCACAATGCTCCATGATCTTTGTCATCACGATGCTCAATACACTTTTCATCACAATGCTCCCTGACACTTGTCGTCAGTATGCTCCATGAACCCTGTCATGACAAGGCTCCATGCCTTTATCATCACAATGATCCATGCCTTTTCATCGCAATGCTCCAAGACACCTGCAATCACAATGCTCCATGCACTTGTCATCCAAATGCTCTCTCACATTAGATATCACAATGTTCCATCACTAGTCATCACATTCCTCCCTCAACCCTGTTATCACAATGTTCCATGACCCCTGTTATCACAATGCTAAATCCCCTTATCAGCACAATGTTCCATGACCCCTGACATCACAATGTTCCATAACCACTGTCATCAAAATGCTCCATGACCCTTTTCATCCCAAAGCTCCATGACCCCTGGAATCACAGTGTTCTATAACCCCTGTCATCAAAATGTTCCATTGCACTTTTCATCAAATTGCTGCATGACTCTCTCATCAAAATGCTCCCTGCCCTACTCATAACAATGCACCACACGCTGGTCATCAA
Organism: Mesoplodon densirostris; assembly: GCF_025265405.1. NCBI lineage: Eukaryota > Metazoa > Chordata > Mammalia > Artiodactyla > Ziphiidae > Mesoplodon > Mesoplodon densirostris. The sequence goes on along the minus strand of NW_026778195.1, from coordinate 3,849,494 downwards.
AATGCTCCATGACCTTTGTCATCACAAAGCTCCATGACCCTTGGCATCACAATGCTCCATGTCATTGTCATCACAATGCTCCATGAAACCTCTCTTCACATTGCTCCATGCCCTTGTCATCACAAATCTCCATGACACTTGTCATCACAATGCTCGGTGCCCTTCTCATCATAATGCTCCATGTCCTTGTCATTACAATCCTCCATGACCCATGTATCACAGTGTACCGTGCCCTTGTCATCACAATGCTCCATGCCCACTCTCATCACAATAATCCATGAAACATTTCAGAACAATGCTCAATGCCCTTCTCATCACAATGCTCCATTACCTCTATCAACAATGCTCCATGACCCCTGCCATCACAATGTTCCACGGCCTTGTGATCACAAGGCTCCATGACCATTGTCATCACAATGCTCCAAGGCCCATGTAATCACAATGCTCCATGCCCTTGTCATCACAAAGCTCCATGACACATGTCATCAGATTGTTCCATGGCCTTCTCCTCACAATGCTCCATGCCCTTATCATCACAATGCTCCATACCCTCGTAATCAAAATGCTCCATGCCCCTTTTCATCAGAATGCTCCATGAGACTTGTCATTACAAGTCTCCATGGTCATCTCATCACAATGCTCCAAGACATTGTCATCACCATGCTCCATTCCCTGGTCATCACAATGCTCCATGACCCCTGTCATCACAAGGCTCCATGACACTTCTCATCACAATGCTCCAAACCCCTGTAATCACAATGCTCCATGCCCCTTTTCATCACAATGCTCCATGAACCCTGTCATCACAATGAACCATGCCCATCATCATAATGCTTCAGGCTATTGTCATCACAATGAAATCAAAATGCTCCATGATCTCTGTGATCACAATGCTCCAAACCCTGGTGATCACAATGTTGCATAACACTTATCATCACAAAACCCCATGACGCTAATCATCACTATTATCCATGGTTTTCTCATCACAAGGCTCCATGACCTTTGTCATCACAATTCTCAATACTCTTTTCATCACAATGCTCCCTGACACTTGTCATCAGTATGCTCCATGAACTCTGTCATGACAAGGCTCCATGCCTTTTTCATTACAATGATCCATGCCCTTTTCATCACAGTGCTCCAAGACCACTGTAATCATAATGCTCCTTGCCCTTGTCATCACAAAGCTCCATGATGCATATCATCAGAATGTTCCATGCACTTCTCATCACAATGCTCCATGCCCTTGTCATCACAATGCTCCAAGACCCCTGTAATCACAATGCTCCATGCCCCTTTTCATCTCAGTGTTCCATGAACACTGTCATAACAATGCACCATGCCTATCATCATAATGCTTCAGGCTATTGTCATCACAGTGAAATCAAAATGCTCCATGACCTCTGTCATCACAATGCTCCAAACCCTGGTGATCACAATGTTGCAAATCACTTATCATCACAACACCCCATGACGCTCATCATCACAATTATCCATTGTCTTCTCATCACAATGCTCCATAACCTTTGTAATCACAATTCTCAATACACTTGTCATCACAATGCTCCATTACATTTGTCATTAGAATCCTCCATGACACTTGGAATCACAATGCTCCAAGCAATTGTCATCACAATGGGCCATTACATATGTAATCACAATGCTCCCTGACAACTCCCTTCACAATACTGCATGACCTTGTCATCACAATGCTCCATGCTCTTGTCTTCATAATGCACCATTCCAACTGTCATCACAATAATCCATGAAACTTATTAGACCAATGGTCCATGCCCTTGTTATCACATTGCTCCATGCTCTTGTTATCACAATGTTCCAAGACCCCTGTAATCAGAATGCCCCATGCCCCTTTTCATCAGTATGCTCCATGAGACTTGTCATCGCAAGGCTCCATGGTTTTCTCATCACAATGCTCCAGGACCTTGTCATCACAATGGTTCACGACATTGTCATGAAAATTCTCAATGGCCCTTGTCTTCATAATGCTCCAAGCCCTAGTCATCACAGTGCTCCATTATATTTGTCATCACAATCCTCCCTTGCATTTGGCATCACTATGCTCCATGCTATTGTCATCGCAATGGACCATGACATATTTCATCACAATGCCCCCTGACACCTGTCTTCACAATACTCCATGCCCTTGTCATCACAATGTTCCATGCCCTTGTCTTCACAATGCACCATGTCTACTCTCATCACAATAATCTATGAAACTTGTCAGACCAATGCTCCATGCCCCTGTCATAACAATGTTCCATGACCTTGTCATCACAATGCTCCATGTCCCCTGTCATCACAATATTCCATAAATATTTTCAGCCCAGTGCTCCATGACCCTTGTCATCACAATGATCCATGCACTTGTCATCCCAATGTTCCATGACGCTTGTAATCACAGTGCTCCATGACATCTGTCATCACAATGCTCCATGCCTTTGTCAGCAAAATGCTACATGACCTTGTCATTACAATGCTCTATGTGCTTATCATCACAATACTCCATTACCATTGTCATCACAATCCTCAATGAACCTTGGGATCACATTGCTTCATGCCCCTGTCATCACAATGCTCCATGCTCTTTGAAATGAAAATGATCCATGACCTCTGTTATCACAATGCTCCAAACCCTTGTGATCACAATGTTCCATAACACTTGTCATCACTATGATCCATGATGTCTGTCATCACAATACTCCATGCCCTTTTCATCACAGTGCTCCATGAAATTTGTCATCACAATTCTCAATACACTTGTCATCACAATGCTCCCTGACACTTGTCAACATAATGCTCCTTGAACCCTGTCACGAAAAGGCTCCATGCCTTTTTCATCACATTGCCCCATGCCGTTTTCCTCCTAATGCTCCATGCCATTGTCATAAAAATACTCCACAAGCTTGTCATCAGAATGCTCCATGACACTTGTCATCACAATTCTCCATGCACTTGTCAGCACAATGCTCCGTGACCCTTGTCATCACAATGCTCCAAGCCATTGTCACCAAAATGCTCCATTACCTTTGGCATCAGAATCCTCCTTGACACTTGGCATCACAATGCTCCATGCCATTTTCATCACAATGGGCCATTACATATGTCATCACAATGCTCCCTGACACCTCTCCTGACAATACAGCATGACCTGGTCATCACAATCCTCCATGCCCTTGTCATCACAATGCGCCATTCCAACTGTCATCACAATAATCCATGAAACTTATTAGACCAATGCTCCATGCCCTTGTCGTCACATTTCTCCATGCCCTTGTTATCACAATGTTCCAAGACCCCTGTAATCAGAATCCTCCATGCCCCTTTTCATCAGGGTGCTCCATGAGACTTGTCATCACAAGTCTCCATGGTTTTCTCATCACAATGCTCCAGGACCTTGTCATCACAATGCTTCACGACATTGTCATGAAAATTTTCAATGGCCCTTGTCATCATAATGCTCCATGCCCTATTCATCACAATGCTCCATTATATTTGTCATCACAATCCTCCCTTACATTTGGCATCACAATGCTCCATGCCATTGTCATCGCAATGGACCATGACATATGTCATCACAATGCCCTGACACCTCTCTTCACAATACTCCTTGTCCTTGTCATCACAATGTCCCATGCCCTTGTCATCACAATGCACCATGTCCAGTGTCATCACAATAATCTATGAAATTGTCAGACCAAATCTCCATGACCCTGTCATCACAATGCTCCATGCCTTTGTCATCACAATGCTCCATGTCCCCTGTCATCAGAATGCTCCGTGACTCCAGTCATCACAATGCTTCATAAAGTTTGTCATCACAACGGTCCATGCCCATGTCATCACAAGGCTCTGTGACGTTTGTATCCACAATGCTCCATAAACATTTCCTCACAATCCTCAGTGACCCTTGTCCTCACAATACTCCATGTCTTTGTAAGAACAATGCTCCATGACCCTTGTCATCACAATGTGCAATGCGCTTTTCATCACAATGATCCACAACTTTGTCATCACTATGCTCCATAAACCTTGTAATCACAATGCTCCATTCACTTCTCATCCAAATGCTCTCTCACATGAGATATCACAATGTTCCATCACTAGTCATCACAATCCTCCCTCACCCCTGTTATCACAATGTTCCATGACCCCTGACATCACAATATTCCATAACCCTGTCATCAAAATGTTCCATTACACTTTTCTTCAAATTGCTGCATGACCCGGTCATCAAAATGCTCCCTGCCCTTCTCATCACAATGTACCACACACTTGTCATCAAAATGCTCCATGACAATTGTCATCACTAAGATCCATGACCCTTGGCATTACAATGCTCCATTTCATTGTCATCACAATGCTCCATGAACCCTCTCGTCACATTGCTCCATGCCCTTGTCATCACAAAGCTCCATGACACTTGTCATCACAATGTTCGATGCCCTTCTCATCAGAATGCTCCATGCCCTTGTCATTACAATCCTCCATGACCCATGTATCACAGTGTACCGTGCCCTTGACATCACAAAGCGCCACGCCCACTCTCATCACAATAATCCATGAAACATTTCCGACCAATGCTCAATGCCCTTCTCATCACAATGCTCCATTACCTCTGTCATAACAATGCTCCATGACCCCTGCCATCACAATGATCCATGGCCTTGTCATCACAAGGCCCCATGACCCTTGTCATCACAATGATCCAAGACCCATGTAATCACAATGGTCCATGCACTTGTCTTTACAAAGCTCCATGACGCATGTCATCAGAATGTTCCATGGCCTTCTCCTCAAAAAGCTCCATGCCCTTGTCATCACAATGATGCAAGACCCCCGTAATCACAATGCTCCATGCACATTTTCATCAGAATGCTCCATTAGACTTGTCATCACAAGTCTCCATGGTCATCTCATCACAATGCTTCAAGACCTTGTCATCACCATGCTCCATTCCCTTGTCATCACAATGCTCCATGACCTCAGTCATCACAATACTCCATGAACATTTTCAGCCCAATGCTCCATGACCTTCTCATCACAATGGTCAATGACCAATATCATCACAATGCTCCATGAACCTTCTCATCACAATGCTCCAAGAACACTGTAATCACAATGCTCTATGCCCCTTTTCATCTCAATGATCCATGAACCCTGTCATCACAATGCACTATGCCCATCATCATAATGCTTCATGCTATTGTCATCACAACGAAATCAAAATGTTCCATGACCTCTGCTATAACAATGCTCCAAACCCTTGTGATCACAATATTTCATAACACTTGTCATCACAATGCCCCTGGATGCTCGTCATCACAATTATCCATGGACTTCTCATCACAATGCTCCATGACATTCGTCATCACAATGCTCAATACACTTGTCATCAACATGCTCCCTGACACTTGTTGTCTGTATGCTCCTTGAACCCTGTCATGACAAGGCTCCATGCCTTTTTCATCACAATGATCCATGCCCTTTTCACCACAATGCTCCAAGTCCCATGTAATCACAATGGTCCATGCCATTGTCATCACAAAGCTCAATGACGCACGCCATCAGAATGCTCCTTGGTCTTCTCCTCACAATGCTCCCTGCCCTTGTCTTCACAATGTTCCAAGACCCCTGTAATCACAATGCTCCATTCCCCTTTTAATCAGTATGCTCCATGAGACTTGTCATAACAAGGCTCCATGGTTTTGTCATCACAACGCTCCAGGACCTTGTCATCACAATGCTTCACGACCTTGTCATCAAAATTTTCAATTGCCCTTGTCATCATAATGCTCCAAACCCTAATCATCACAATGCTCCATTATATTTGTCATCACAATCCTCCATTACATTTGGTATCAAAAAGCTCCATGCCATTGTCATTGCCATGGACCATGACATATGTCATCACAATGCTCCCTGACACCTGTTTTCACAATACTCCATGACCTTATCATCACAATGCACCATGCCCACTCTCATCACAATAATCAATGAATCTTATCAGACCAATGCTCCATGCCTCTGTCATCACAATTTTCCATGCCCTTGTCATCACAATGCTCCATGACCCCTGTCATCACAATGCTCCGTGACTCCAGTCATCACAGTGCTTCATAACGTTTGTCATCACAATGGTCCATGCCCGCGTCATCACAAGGCTCTGTGACCGTTGTAACCACAATGCTCCATGGACATTTCATCACAATTCTCTGATAAAATTGTCATCACAATGCTCCATGTATTTGTCAGAACAATGCTCCATGACCATTGTTATCACAATGTGCCACGCGCATTTCATCACAACGTTCCAAACCTTGTCATTGCAATGCTCCATAAATATTGAAATCACTGTGGTCCATGTATTTTTCATCAAAATGCTCTCTCACCAGAGATATCACAATGTTCCATCACTAGTCATCACAATACACCCAAGTCCTTGTAATCACATTGTTCCATGACACTGTCATCACAATCCTACATCCCCTTATCATCACAATGTTCCATGTCCCTTGCCATCACAATGTTCCATAAGCCCTGTCATCCAAATGCTCCATGACCCTTTCCATCCCAAAGCTCCAAGACCCCTGACATCACAATGTTCTATAACCCCTGCCATCAAAATGTTCCATTACACTTTTTATCAAATTGCTGCATGACCCGGTCATCAAAATGCTCACTGCCCTTCTCATCAAAATGCTCCATGACTTGTCATCACAAAGCTCCAAGACCCTTGGCATCACAATGCTCCATGTCATTGTCATCACAATGCTCCATGAACCCCTCATCACATTGCTCCATGCCCTTGTCATCACACAGCTCCATGACACTTGTCATCACAATGCTCGATGCCCTTCTCATCACAATGATCCATGCCCTTGTCATTACATTCCTGCATAACCCATGTATCACAGTGTTCCGTGCCCTTGTCTTCAAAATGCTCCATGACCACTCTCATCACAATAATCCATGAAACATTTCAGACCAAAGTTCCATACCCTTCTCATCACAATGCTCCATTACCCCTGTCATAATAATGCACCATGACACCTGCCATCACAATGATCCACGGCCTAGTCATCACAAGGTTCCATGATAATTCTCATCACAATGCTCAAGACCCCTGATATCACAATGCTCCATGCCCTTGTCATCACAAAGCTCCATGTCGCATGTCATCAGAATGTTCCATGGCCTTCTCATCACAATGCTCCATGCCCTTGTCATCACAATGCTCCAAGACCCTTGTAATCACAATGCTCCATGCCCCTTCTCATCTCAATGCTCCATGACCCTTGTCACCACAATGCTCCATGCGCTTGTCAGCACAATGCCCCATGACACATGTCATCACAATGCACCATGCGCTTGTCATCACAGTGCTCCACAACATTGTCATCACAATGCTCCATAAAATTTGTCATCACAATGCTCCATTCACTTCTCATCAAAATGCTCTCTCACCACTGATATCACAATGCTACATCACTATTTGTCAAAATACTCCCTCACCCCTGTCATCACAATGTTCCATGACTCCTGTCATCACAATGCTACATGCACTTATCATCACAATGTTCGATGACCCCTGACATCACAATGTTCCATAACACCTGTCATCATAATGTTCCATGACAAATTTCATCAAATTGCTCCATGCCCTTGCCATCACAATGCTGCATTACCCCTGTCATAACAATGCTCCATAACCCCTGCCATCAAAATGTTCTATGGCCTTGTCATCACAAGGCTCCATGACCCTTCTCATCACAATGCTCCAAGAACACTGTAATCACAATGCTCTATGCCCCTTTTCATCTCAATGATCCATGAACCCTGTCATCACAATGCACCATGCCCATCATCATAATGATTCATGCTATTGTCATCACAAAGAAATAAAAATGCTCCATGACCTCTGTCATAAAAATGCTCCAAACCCTTGTGATCACAATATTCCATAACACTTGTCATCACAAAGCCCAATGACGCTCTTCATCACAATTATCCCTGGTCTTCTCATCACAATGCTCCATGACCTTCGTCATCACAATGCTCAATACACTTGTCATCAAAATGCTCCCTGACACTTGTTGTCTGTATGCTCCTTGAACTCTGTCATGACAAGGCTCCATGCCTTTTTCATCACAATGATCCATGCACTTTTCATCACGGTGCTCCAAGACCAATGTTATCACAATGCTCCATGCACTTGTCATCACAAAGCTCAATGACACATGCCATCAGAATGCTCCTTGGTCTTCTCCTCACCATGCTCCATGCCCTTGTCATCAAAATGTTCCAAGACCCCTGTAATCACAATGCTCCATGCCCCTTTTCATCAGTATGCTCCATGAGACTTGTCATCAAAAGGCTCCATGGTTTTGTCATCACAATGCGCCAGGACCTTGTCATCACAATGCTTCATGACCTTGTCATGAAAATATTCAATGGCCCTTGTCATCATAATGCTCCAAGCCCTAATCATCACGATGCTCCATTATATTTGTCATCACAAACCTCCATTATCTTTGGCATCACAATGCTCCATGCCATTGTCATCGCAATGGGCCATGACATATGTCATCACAATTCTCCCTGACACCTGTCTTCACAATATTCCATGACCTTATCATCACAATGCTCCATGCCCTTGTCATCACAATGCACCATGCCCACTCTCATCACAATAATCTATGAAACTTGTCAGACCAATGCACCATGCCCCTGTCATCACAATGCACCATGCCCTTGTCATCACAGTGCTCCATGACCCCTGTCATCACAACGCTCTGTGCCTCCAGTCATCACAATGCTTCATAAAGATTGTCATCACAATGGTCCATGCCCGCGTCATCACAAGGCTCTGTGACCTTTGTATCCACAATGCTCCATGAATATTTCATCACAATTCTCTGTGACCCTTGTCATCACAATGCTCCATGTCTTTGTCTGAACAATGCTCCATGACCATTGTCATCACAGTGTGCCAGGTGCATTTCATCACAACTGTCCACAACCTTGTCATTGCAATGCTCCATAATCCTTGTAATCACAATGGTCCATGCACTTCTCATCAAAATGCTCTCTCACCAGAGATATCACAATGTTCCATCACTAGTCATCACAATACTCCCTCACCCCTGGAATCACAGTGATCCATGACACTGTCATCACAATGCTACATCCACTTGTCATCACAATGTTCCATGACCCCTTCCATCACAATGTTCCATAAGCCCTGTCATCAAAATGCTCCATGACCCTTTCCATCCCAAAGCTCCAAGTCCCCTGCCATCACAATGTTCTATAACCCCTGCCATCTAAATGTTCCATTACACTTTTTATCAAATTGCTGCAGGACCCGGTTATCAAAATGATCCCTGCCCTTCTCATCAAAATGCTCCATGACTTGTCATCACAAAGCCCGAAGACCCTTGGCATCACAATGCTCCATGTCATTGTCATCACAATGCTCCATGTACCCTCTCATCACATTGCTCCATGCCCTTGTCATCACACAGCTCCATGACATTTGTCATCACAATGCTCAATAAACTTGTCATCACAATGCTCCCTGACCCTTGTCATCAGTATGCTCCTTGAACACTGTCATAACAAGTTTCCATGCATTTTTCATCACAATGATCCATGACCATTTCATCAAAATGCTCCAAGACCCCTGTAATCACAATGCTCCATGCCCCTATTCATCAGAATGCTCCATGAGACTTGCCATCACAAGTCTCCATGGTCTTCTCATCACAATGTTCCAGGACCTTGACATCACCATGATCCATTCCCTTGTCATCACAATGCTCCATGACCCCTGTCATCACAATAATCCATGAACATTTTCAGCCCAATGCTCCACGACCTTCTCATCACAATGCTCCATTGCCAATATCATCACAGTGCCACATGACCACTGTCATCACAACACTCCATGACACCTGACCACACAATGATCCAGGACTCTGGTCATCACAATGCTCCATTCCCTTGTCATCACATTGCTACATGACACCTGTCATCACAACTCTCCATGAACATTTTCAGCCCAGTGCTCCATGACCATTGTCATCACAGTGATCCATGCCCATGTCATCCCAATGCTCCATGACCCCTGTATTCACAATGCTCCTTGACGCTTGTCATCACAGTGCTCCATGACACATGCCATCACAATGCTCCATGCCTTTGTCAGCAAAATGCTCCATGAACCCTCTCATCACATTGCTCCATGCCCTTGTCATCACAAAGCTCCATGCTCCTTGAAATCAAAATGATCCATGACCTCTGTCATCACAATGCTCCATACCCTTGTGATCACAATGTTCCATAACACTTGTCATCACAACGCTCCATGATGCCTGTCATCACAATACTCCATGCCCTTTTCATCACAATGCTCCATGACCTTTGTCACCACAATTCTCAATACACTTGTCATCACAATGCTCCCTGACACTTGTCATCAGAATGCTCCTTGTACCCTGTCACGAAAAGGCTCCATGCCTTTTTCATCACAATGCCCCATGCCATTTTCATCACAATGCTCCATGCCATTGTCATCAAAATACTCCACAAGCTTGTCATCAGAATGCTCCATGACCCTTGTCATCACAGTTCTCCATGCACTTGTCAGCACAATGCTCCCTGACCCTTGTCATCACAATGCTCCAAGCCATTGGCATCACAATGCTCCATTACCTTTGTCATCAGAATCCTCCCTGACACTTGGCATCACAATGCTCCATGCCATCCTCATCACAATGGGCCATTACATATGTGATCACAATGCTCCCTGACAGCTGTCTTCACAATACGGCATGATCTGGTCATCACAATGCTCCATGCCCTTGTCAACACAGTGTGCTATTCCAACTGTCATCGCAATACTCCATGAAAGTTATTAGTCCAATGTTCCATGCCCTTGTCATCACAATGCTCCATGCCCTTGTTATCACAATGCTCGATGACCCCTGTCATCACAATGCTCCGTGACTCCAGTCATCACAATGCTTCATGACCTTTGTCATCCCAATGGTCCATGCCCTTGTCATCAACAGTCTCTGTGACCTTTTTAACCACAATGCTCCATGAACTTTTCATCACAATGCTCTTTGACCCTTGTCATCACAATGCTCTATGCCTTACTCAGCACAGTGCTCCATGACGCTTGTCACCACAATGCTCCATGCGCTTGTCAGCCCAATGCTCCATGACACATGTCATCACAATGCACCATGCGCTTGTCATCACAGTGCTCCACAACATTGTCATCACAATGCTCCATAAAATTTGTCGTCACAATGCTCCATGCACTTCTCATCACAATGCTCTCTCACCACTGATATCACAATGCTACATCACTATTTGTCACAATGCTCCATGACCCCTGTCATCACAATGTTCCATGACTCCTGTCATCACAATGCTACATGCACTTATCATCACAATGTTCGATGACCCCTGAAATCACAATGTTCCATAAAACCTGTCATCAAAATGTTCCATGACACTTTTCATCAAATTGCTCCATGACCCTGTCAACAGAATGCTCCCTGCCCTTCTCATCACAATGCACAACGCCCTTGCCATCAAAATGCTCCATGACCTTTGTCATCACAAAGATCCATGACCCTTGGCATCACAATGCTCCATGTCATTGTCATCACAATGCTCCATGAACGCTCTCATCACATTGCTCCATGCCCTTGTCTTCACATAGCTGCATGACACATGTCATCAGAATGCTCCATGCCCTTGCCATCACAATGCTCCATTACCCCTGTCATAACAATGCACCATGACCCCTGCCATCACGATGTTCCATGGCCTTGTCATCAGAAGGCTCTATGACCCTTCTCATCACAATGCTCCAGTAACACTGTAATCACAATGCTCTATGCCCCTTTTCCTCTCAATGATCCATGAACCCTGTCATCAAAATGCACCATGCCCATCATCATAATGCTTCATGCTATTGTCATAACAACGAAATCAAATTGTTCCATGACCTCTGTCATAACAATGCTCCAAACCCTTGTGATCACAATATTCCATAACACTTGTCATCACAATGCCCCATGAGGCTCGTCATCACAATTATCCACGGGCTTCTCATCACAATGCTCCATGACCTTCGTCATCACAATGCTCAATGCACATGTCATCAACATGCTCCCTGACATTTGTTGTCTGTATGCTCCTTGAACCCTGTCATGACAAGGCTGCATGCCTTTTTCATCACAGTGATCCATGCCCTTTTCATCACAGTGCTCCAAGTCCCATGTAATCACAGTGGTCCATGCCATTGTCATCACAAAGCTCAATGACGCATGCCATCAGAATGCTCCTTGGTCTTCTCCTCACAATGCTCCATGCCCTTGTCTTCACAATGTTCCAAGACCCCTGTAATCACAATGCTCCATTCCCCTTTTAATCAGTATGCTCCATGAGACTTGTCATCTCAAGGCTCCATGGTTCTGTCATCACAATGCTCCAGGACCTTGTCATCACAATGCTTCACGACCTTGTCATCAAAATTTTCAATGGCCCTTGTCATCATAATGCTCCAAACCTTAATCATCACAATGCTCCATTATATTTGTCATCACAATCCTCCATTACATTTGGTATCACAAAGCTCCATGCCATTGTCATCGCCATGGACCATGACATATGTCATCACAATGCTCCCTGACACCTGTCTTCACAATACTCCATGACCTTATCATCACAATGCTCCATGCCCTTGTCATCACAATGCACCATGCCCACTCTCATCACAATAATCTATGAAACTTGTCAGACCAAAGCTCCATGCCACTGTCATTACAATGCTCCATGCCCTTGTCATCACAATGCTCCATGACCCCTGTCATCACAATGCTCCGTGACTCCAGTCATCACAATGCTTCATAACGTTTGTCATCACAATGGTCCATGCCCGTATCATCACAAGGCTCTGTGACCTTTGTAACCACAATGCTCCATGAACTTTTCATCACAATTCTCTGAGAAACTTGTCATCACAATGCTCCATGTCTTTGTCAGAACAATGCTCCATGACCATTGTCATCACAATGTGCCACGCACATTTCATCACAACGTTCCAAACCTTGTCATTGCAATGCTCCATAAACATTGTAATGACAATGGTCCATGCACTTCTCATCAAAATGCTCTCTCACCACTGATATCACAATGCTACATCACTCTTTGTCACAATACTCCCTCACCCCTGTCATCACAATGTTCCATGACTCCTGTCATCACAATGCTAAATGCACTTATCATCACAATGTTCGATGACCCCTGAAATCACAATGTTCCATAACACCTGTCATCAAAATGTTCCATGACACTTTTCATCAAATTGCTCCATGACCCTGTCATCAGAATGTTCCCTGCCCTTCTCATCACAATGCACAACGCCCTTGCCATCAAAATGCTCCATGATCTTTGTCATCACAAAGATCCATGACCCTTGGCATCACAATGCTCCATGTCATTGTCATCACAATGCTCCATGAACGCTCTCATCACATTGCTCCATGCCCTTGTCTTCACATAGCTCCATGACACATGTCATCCGAATGCTCCATGGCCTTCTCATCACAATGCTCCATGCCCTTGCCATCACAATGCTCCATTACCCCTGTCATAACAATGCTCCATGACCCCTGCCATCACGATGATCCATGGCCTTGTCATCACAAGGCTCTATGACCCTTCTCATCACAATGCTCCAGTAACACTGTAATCACAATGCTCTATGCCCCTTTTCCTCTCAATGATCCATGAAACCTGTCATCAAAATTCACCATGCCCATCATCATAATGCTTCATGCTATTGTCATAACAACGAAATCAAATTGTTCTATGACCTCTGGCATAACAATGATCCAAAACCTTGTGATCACAATATTCCATAACACTTGACATCACAATGCCCCATGAGGCTCGTCATCACAATTATCCAAGGTCTTCTCATAACAGTGCTCCATGACCTTCGTCATCACAATGCTCAATACACATGTCATCAACATGCTCCCTGACACTTGTTGTCTGTATGCTCCTTGAAACCTGTCATGACAAGGCTCCATGCCTTTTTCATCACAGTGATCCATGCCCTTTTCATCACAGTGCTCCAAGTCCCATGTAATCACAGTGGTCCATGCCATTGTCATCACAAAGCTCAATGACGCATGCCATCAGAATGCTACTTGGTCTTCTCCTCACAATGCTCCATGCCCTTATCTTCACAATGTTCCAAGACCCCTGTAATCACAATGCTCCATTCCCCTTTTAATCAGTATGCTCCATGAGACTTGTCATCTCAAGGCTCCATGGTTTTGTCATCACAATGCTCCAGGACCTTGTCATCACAATGCTTCACGACATTGTCATCAAAATTTTCAATGGCCCTTGTCATCATAATGCTCCAAACCCTAATCATCACAATGCTCCATTATATTTGTCATCACAATCCTCCATTACATTTGGTATCACAAAGCTCCATGCCATTGTCATCGCCATGGACCATGACATAAGTCATCACAATGCTCCCTGACACCTGTCTTCACAATACTCCATGACCTTATCATCACAATGCTCCATGCCCTTGTCTTCACAATGCACCATGCCCACTCTCATCACAATAACCTATGAAACTTGTCAGACCAATGCTCCATGCCACTGACATCACAATGCTCCATGCCCTTGTCATCACAATGCTCCATGAACTCTGTCATCACAATGCTCCGTGACTCCAGTCATCACAATGCTTCATAACGTTTGTCATCACAATGGTCCATGCCCGCGTCATCACAAGGCTCTGTGACCTTTGTAACCACAATGCACCATGAACTTTTCATCACAATTCTCTGAGAAACTTGTCATCACAATGCTCCATGTCTTTGTCAGAACAATGCTCCATGATCATTGTCATCACAATGTGCCACGCACATTTCATCACAACGTTCCAAACCTTGTCATTGCAATGCTCCATAAACCTTGTAATCACAATGGTCCATGCACTTCTCATCAAAATGCTCTCTCACCAGAGATGTCACAATGTTCCATCACTAGTCATCACAATACACCCTCATCCTTTTAATCACAATGTTCCATGACCCTGTCATCACAATGCTACATCCCCTTATCATCACAATGTTCCATGACCCCTTCCAGCACAATGTTCCATAAGCCCTGTCATCAAAATGCTCCATGACCCTTTCCATCCCAAAGCTCCAAGACCCCTGACATCACAATGTTCTATAACCCCTGCCATCAAAATGTTCCATTACACTTTTTATCAAATTGCTGCATGACGCGGTCATCAAAATGCTCCCTGCCCTTCTCATCAAAATGCTCCATGACTTGTCATCACAAAGCTCCAAGACCCTTGGCATCACAATGCTCCATGTCATTGTCATCACAATGCTCCATGAACCCCCTCATCACATTGCTCCATGCCCTTGTCATCACACAGCTCCATGACACTTGTCATCACAATGCTCGATGCCCTTCTCATCACAATGCTCCATGCCCTTTTCATTACAGTCCTGCATGACACATGTATCACAGTGTTCCGTGCCCTTGTCATCACAATGCTCCATGCCGACTCTCATCACAATAATCCATGAAACATTTCAGACCAAAGTTCCATACCCTTCTCATCACAATGCTCCATTACCCCTGTCATAACAATGCACCATGACACCTGCTATCACAATGATCCACGGCCTAGTCATCACAAGGTTCCATGATAATTCTCATCACAATGCTCAAGACCACAGATATCACAATGCTCCATGCCCTTGTCATCACAAAGGTCCATGATGCATGTCATCATAATGTTCCATGGCCTTCTCATCACAATGCTCCATGCCCTTGTCATCACAATGCTCCAAGACCCTTGTCATTACAATGCTCCATGCCCCTTTTCATCTCAATGCTCCATGAACCCTGTCATCACAATGCACCATGCCCATCATCATAATGCTTCAGGCTATTGTCATCACAATGAAATCAATATTCTGCATGACCTCTGTCATCATAATGCTCCAAACCCTTGTGATCACAATGCTGCATAACACGTATCATCACAACACCCCATGACACTCATCATCACAATTATCCATGGTCTTCTCATCACAATGTTCCATGATCTTTGTCATCATAATGCTCAATACACTTGTCATCACAATGCTCCCTGACCCTTGTCGTCAGTATGCTCCTTGAACCCTGTCATGACAAGTTTCCATGCATTTTTCATCACAATGATCCATGACCATTTCATCACAATGCTCCAAGTTCCCTGTAATCACAATGCTGCATGCCCTTTTCATCAGAAAACTCCATGATGAATGTCATCAGAATGCTCCATGGGTTCTCATCACAATGCTCTATGCCCTAGTCATAACAATGCTCCAAGACCCCTGTAATCACAATGCTCCATGCCCCTTTTCATCAGAATGCTCCATGAGACTTGCCATCACAAGTCTCCATGGTCTTTTCATCACAATGTTCCAGGACATTGACATCACCATGATCCATTCCCTTGTCATCACAATGCTCCATGACCCCTGTCATCACAATAATCCATGAACATTTTCAGCCCAATGCTCCACGACCTTCTCATCACAATGCTCCATTGCCAATATCATCACAATGCTCCATGACCACTGTCATCACAACAATCCATGACACCTGACCACACAATGATCCAGGACTCTTGTCATCACAATGCTCCATTAACTTGTCATCACAACGTTACATGACACCTGTCATCACAACTCTCCATGAACATTTTCAGCCCAGTGCTCCATGACCCTTGTCATCACAATGATCCATGCCCTTGTCATCCCAATGCTCCATGACCCCTGTATTCACAATGCTCCTTGACGCTTGTCATCACAGTGCTCCATGACACATGTCATCACAATGCTCCATGCCTTTGTCAGCAAAATGCTACATGACCTTGTCATTACAATGCTCTATGCACTTGTCATCACAATACTCCATTTCCATTGTCATCACAATCCTCCATGGACTTTGGGATCACATTGCTTCATGCCCTTGTCATCACAATGCTCCATTCTCCTTGAAATCCAAATGATCCATGACCTCTGTCATCACAATGGTCCAAACCCTTGTGATCACAATGTTCCATAACACTTGTCATCACAACCCTCCATGATGCCTGTCATCACAATACTCCATGCCCTTTTCATCACAATGCTCCATGACCTTTGTCACCACAATTCTCAATACACTTGTCATCACAATGCTCCCTGACACTTGTCATCAAAATGCTCCTTGAACCCTGTCACGAAAAGGCTCCATGCCTTTTTCATCACAATGCCCCATGCCATTTTCATCACAATGCTCCATGCCATTGTCATCAAAATACTCCACAAGCTTGTCATCAGAATGCTCCATGACCCTTGTCATCACAATTCTCCATGCACTTGTCAGCACAATGCTCCCTGACCCTTTTCATCACAATGATGCAAGCCATTGTCATCACAATGCTCCAATACCTTTGTCATCAGAATCCTCCCTGACACTTGGCATCACAATGCTCCATGCCATTGTCATCACAATGGGCCATTACATATGTGATCACAATGCTCCCTGACACCTGTCTTCACAATACGGCATGACCTGGTCATCACAATGCTCCATGCCCTTGTCATCACAGTGTGCCATTCCAACTCTCATCGCAATACTCCGTGAAAGTTATTAGACCAATGTTCCATGCACTTGTCATCACAATGCTCCATGCCCTTCTTATCACAATGCTCCATGACCCCTATCATCACAATGATCCGTGACTCCAGTCATCACAATGCTTCATGACCTTTGTCATCACAATGGTCCATGCCCTCGTCATCAACAGTCTCTGTGACCTTTTTAACCACAATGCTCCATGAAATTTTCATCACAATGCTCTTTGACCCTTGTCATCACAATGCTCTATGCCTTTCTCAGCAAAATGCTCCATGACCCTTGTCATCACAATGCTCCATGCGCTTGTCAGCACAATGCTCCATGACACATGTCATCACAATGCACCATGCGCTTGTCATCACAGTGCTCCACAACATTGTCATCACAATGCTCCATAAAATTTGTCATCACAATGCTCCATGCACTTCTCATCAAAATGCTCTCTCACCACTGATATCACAATGCTACATCACTATTTGTCACAATACTCCCTCACACCTGTCATCACAATGTTCCATGACTCCTGTCATCACAATGCTACATGCACTTATCATCACAATGTTCGATGATCCCTGAAATCACAATGTTCCATAACACCTGTCATCAAAATGTTCCATGACACTTTTCATCAAATTGCTCCATGACCCTGTCATCAGAATGCTCCCTGCCCTTCTCATCACAATGCACAACGCCCTTGCCATCAAATGCTCCATGACCTTTGTCATCACAAAGATCCATGACCCTTGGCATCACAATGCTCCATGTCATTGTCATCACAATGCTCCTTGAACGCTCTCATCACATTGCTCCATGCCCTTGTCTTCACATAGCTCCATGACACATGTCATCAGAATGCTCCATGGCCTTCTCATCACAATGCTCCAAGCCCTTGCCATCACAATGCTCCATTACCCCTGTCATAACAATGCTCCATGATCCCTGCCATCACGATGTTCCATGGCCTTGTCATCACAAAGCTCCTTGAACCTTCTCATCACAATGCTCCAAGAACACTGTAATCACAATGCTCTATGCCCCTTTTCATCTGAATGATCCATGAACCCTGTCATCACAATGCACTATGCCCATCATCATAATGCTTCATGCTATTGTCATAACAACGAAATCAAAATGTTCCATGACCTCTGTCATAACAATGCTCCAAACCCTTGTGATCACAATATTCCATAACACTTGTCATCACAATGCCCCAGAATGCTCGTCATCACAATTATCCATGGTCTTCTCATCACAATGCTCCATGACCTTCGTCATCACAATGCTCAATACACTTGTCATCAACATGCTCCCTGACACTTGTTGTCTGTATGCTCCTTGAACCCTGTCATGACAAGGCTCCATGCCTTTTTCATCACAATGATCCATGCCCTTTTCATCACAATTATCCAAGTCCCATGTAATCACAATGGTCCATGCCATTGTCATCACAAAGCTCAATGACGCATGCCATCAGAATGCTCCTTGGTCTTCTCCTCACAATGCTCCATGCCCTTGTCTTCACAATGTTCCAAGACCCCTGTAATCACAATGCTCCATTCCCCTTTTAATCAGTATGCTCCATGAGACTTGTCATCACAAGGCTCCATGGTTTTTTCATCACAATGCTCCAGGACCTTGTCATCACAATACTTCACGACCTTGTCATCAAAATTTTAAATGGCCCTTGTCATCATAATGCTCCAAACCTTAATCATCACAATGCTCCATTATATTTGTCATCACAATCCTCCATTACATTTGGTATCACAAAGCTCCATGCCATTGTCATCGCCATGGACCATGACATAAGTAATCACAATGCTCCCTGACACCTGTCTTCACAATACTCCATCTCCTTATCATCACAATGCTCCATGCCCTTGTCATCACAATGCACCATGACCACTCTCATCACAATAATCTATGAAATTGTCAGACCAATGCTCCATGCCACTGTCATCACAATGCTCCATGACCTTGTCATCACAATGCTCCATGACCCCTGTCATCACAATGCTCCGTGACTCCAGTCATCACAATGCTTCATAACGTTTGTCATCACAATGGTCCATGCCCGCGTCATCACAAGGCTCTGTGACCTTTGTAACCACAATGCTCCATGAACTTTTCATCACAATTCTCTGAGAAACTTGTCATCACAATGCTCCATGTCTTTGTCAGAACAATGCTCCATGACAATTGTCATCACAATGTGCCACACACATTTCATCACAACGTTCCAAACCTTGTCATTGCAATGCTCCATAAACCTTGTAATCACAATGGTCCATGCACTTCTCATCAAAATGCTCTCTCACCAGAGATGTCACAATGTTCCATCACTAGTCATCACAATACACCCTCATCCTTGTAATCACAAGGTTCCATGACCCTGTCATCACAATGCTACATCCCCTTATCATCACAATGTTCCATGACCCCTGCCAGCACAATGTTCCATAAGCCCTGTCATCAAAATGCTCCATGACCCTTTCCATCCCAAAGCTCCAAGACACCTGACATCACAATGTTCTATAACCCCTGCCATCAAAATATTCCATAACACTTTTTATCAAATTGCTGCATGACCCGGTCATCAAAATGCTCCATGACTTGTCATCACAAAGCTCCAAGACCCTTGGCATCACAATGCTCCATGTCATTGTCATCACAATGCTCCATGAACCCTCTCATCACATTGCTCCATGCCCTTGTCATCACACAGCTCCATGACACTTGTCATCACAATGCTCGATGCCCTTCTCATCACAATGCTCCATGCCCTTGTCATTACAGTCCTGCATGACACATGTATCACAGTGTTCCGTGCCCTTGTCATCACAATGCTCCATGCCGACTCTCATCACAATAATCCATGAAACATTTCAGACCAAAGTTCCATACCCTTCTCATCACAATGCTCCATTACCCCTGTCATAACAATGCACCATGACACCTGCTATCACAATGATCCACGGCCTAGTCATCACAAGGTTCCATGATAATTCTCATCACAATGCTCAAGAACCTGATATCACAATGTTCCATGCCCTTGTCATCACAAAGCTCCATGACGCATGTCATCATAATGTTCCATGGCCTTCTCATTACAATGCTCCATGCCCTTGTCATCACAATGCTCCAAGACCCTTGTCATCACAATGCTCCATGCCACTTTTCATCTCAATGCTCCATGAACCCTGTCATCACAATGCACCATGCCCATCATCATAATGCTTCAGGCTATTGTCATCACAATGAAATCAATATTCTGCATGACCTCTGTCATCATAATGCTCCAAACCCTTGTGATCACAATGCTGCATAACACGTATCATCACAACACCCCATGACGCTCATCATCACAAATATCCATGGTCTTCTCATCACAATGCTCCATGATCTTTGTCATCACAATGCTCAATACACTTGTCATCACAATGCTCCCTGACCCTTGTCGTCTGTATGCTCCTTGAACCCTGTCATGACAAGTTTCCATGCATTTTTCATCACAATGATCCATGACCATTTCATCACAATGCTCCAAGGTCCCTGTAATCACAATGCTCCATGGCGTTGTCATCACAAAACTCCATGACGCTTGTCATCAGAATGCTCCATGGACTTCTCATCACAGTGCTATATGCCCTAGGCATAACAATGCTCCAAGACCCCTGTAATCACAATGCTCCATGCCCCTTTTCATCAGAATGCTCCATGAGACTTGCCATCACAAGTCTCCATGGTCTTCTCATCACAATGTTCCAGGACCTTGACATCACCATGATCCATTCCCTTGTCATCACAATGCTCCATGACCCCTGTCATCACAATAATCCATGAACATTTTCAGCCCAATGCTCCACGACCTTCTCATCACAATGCTCCATTGCCAATATCATCACAATGCTCCATGACCACTGTCATCACAACAATCCATGACACCTGACCACACAATGATCCAGGACTCTTGTCATCACAATGCTCCATTAACTTGTCGTCACAAAGCTACATGACACCTGTCATCACAACTCTCCATGAACATTTTCAGCCCAGTGCTCCATGACCCTTGTCATCACAATGATCCATGCCCTTGTCATCCCAATGCTCCATGACCCCTGTATTCACAATGCTCCTTGACGCTTTTCATCACAGTGCTCCATAACACATGTCATCACAATGCTCCATGCCTTTGAAAGCAAAATGGTACATGACCTTGTCATTACAATGCTCTATGCACTTGTCATCACAATACTCCATTTCCATTGTCATCACAATCCTCCATGAACTTTGGGATCACATTGCTTCATGCCCTTGTCATCACAATTCTCCATGCTCCTTGAAATCCAAATGATCCATGACCTCTGTCATCACAATGCTCCAAACACTTGTGATCACAATGTTCCATAACACTTGTCATCACAACGCTCCATGATGCCTGTCATCACAATACTCCATGCCCTTTTCATCACAATGCTCCATGACCTTTGTCACCACAATTCTCAATACACTTGTCATCACAATGCTCCCTGACACTTGTCATCAGAATGCTCCTTGAACGCTGTCAAGAAAAGGCTCCATGCCTTTTTCATCACAATGCCCCATGCCATTTTCATCACAATGCTCCATGCCATTGTCATCAAAATACTCTACAAGCTTGTCATCAGAATGCTCCATGACCCTTGTCATCACAATTCTCCATGCACTTGTCAGCACAATGCTCCCTGACCCTTGTCATCACAATGCTGCAAGCCATTGTCATCACAATGCTCCAATACCTTTGTCATCAGAATCCTCCCTGACACTTGGCATCACAATGCTCCATGCCATCCTCATCACAATGGGCCATTACATATGTGATCACAATGCTCCCTGACACCTGTCTTCACAATACGGCATGACCTGGTCATCACAATGCTCCATGCCCTTGTCATCACAGTGTGCCATTCCAACTCTCATCGCAATACTCCATGAAAGTTATTAGACCAATGTTCCATGCACTTGTCATCACAATGCTCCATGCCCTTGTTATCACAATGCTCCATGACCCCTGTCATCACAATGCTCCCTGACTCCAGTCATCACAATGCTTCATGACCTTTGTCATCACAATGGTCCATGCACTCGTCATCAACAGTCTCTGTGACCTTTTTAACCACAATGCTCCATGAAATTTTCATCACAATGCTCTTTGACCCTTGTCATCACAATGCTCTATGCCTTTCTCAGCACAATGCTCCATGACCCTTGTCATCACAATGCTCCATGCGCTTGTCACCACAATGCTCCATGACACATGTCATCACAATGCACCATGCGCTTGTCACCACAGTGCTCCACAACATTGTCATCACAATGCTCCATAAAATTTGTCATCACAATGCTCCATGCACTTCTCATCAAAATGCTCTCTCACCACTGATATCACAATGCTACATCACTATTTGTCACAATACTCCCTCACCCCTGTCATCACAATGTTCCATGACTCCTGTCATCACAATGCTACATGCACTTATCATCACAATGTTCGATGATCCCTGAAATCACAATGTTCCATAACATCTGTCATCAAAATGTTCCATGACACTTTTCATCATATTGCTCCATGACCCTGTCATCAGAATGCTCCCTGACCTTCTCATCACAATGCACAACGCCCTTGCCATCACAATGCTCCATGACCTTTGTCATCACAAAGATCCATGACCCTTGGCATCACAATGCTCCATGTCATTGTCATCACAATGCTCCATGAACGCTCTCATCACATTTCTCCATGCCCTTGTCTTCACATAGCTCCATGACACATGTCATCAGAATGCTCCATGGCCTTCTCATCACAATGCTCCAAGCCCTTGCCATCACAATGCTCCATTACCCATGTCATAACAATGCTCCATGACCCTTGCCATCACGATGTTCCATGGCCTTGTCATCACAAGGCTCCATGACCCTTCTCATCCCAATGCTCCAAGAACACTGTAATCACAATGCTCTATGCCCCTTTTCATCTCAATGATCCATGAACCCTGTCATCACAATGCACTATGCCCATCATCATAATGCTTCATGCTATTGTCATAACAACGAAATCAAAATGTTCCATGACCTCTGTCATAACAATGCTCCAAAACCTTGTGATCACAATATTCCATAACACTTGTCATCACAATGCCCCAGGATGCTCGCCATCACAATTATCCATGGTCTTCTCATCACAATGCTCCTTGACCTTCGTCATCACAATGCTCAATACACTTGTCATCAACATGCTCTCTGACACTTGTTGTCTGTATGCTCCTTGAACCCTGTCATGACAAGGCTCCATGCCTTTTTCATCACAATGATCCATGCCCTTTTCATCACAATGCTCCAAGTCCCATGTAATCACAATGGTCCATGCCTTTGTCATCACAAAGCTCAATGATGCATGCCATCAGAATGCTCCTTGGTCTTCTCCTCACAATGCTCCATGCCCTTGTCTTCACAATGTTCCAAGACCCCTGTAATCACAATGCTCCATTCCCCTTTTAATCAGTATGCGCCATGAGACTTGTCATCACAAGGCTCCATGGTTTTGTCATCACAATGCTCCAGGACCTTGTCATCACAATGCTTCACGACCTTGTCATCAAAATTTTCAATGGCCCTTGTCATCATAATGCTCCAAACCCTAATCATCACAATGCTCCATTATATTTGTCATCACAATCCTCCATTACATTTGGTATCACAAAGCTCCATGCCATGGTCATCGCCATGGACCATGACATATGTCATCACAGTGCTCCCTGACACCTGGCTTCACAATGCTCCATGACCTTATCATCGCAATGCTCCATGCCCTTGTCATCACAATGCACCATGCCCACTCTCATCACAATAATCTATGAAACTTGTCAGACCAATGCTCCATGCCACTGTCATCACAATGCTCCATGCCCTTGTCATCACAATGCTCCATGACCGCTGTCATCACAATGCTCCGTGACTCCAGTCAGCACAATGCTTCATAACGTTTGTCATCACAATGGTCCATGCCCGCGTCATCACAAGTCTCTGTGACCTTTGTAACCACAATGCTCCATGAACTTTTCATCACAATTCTCTGAGAAACTTGTCATCACAATGCTCCATGTCTTTGTCAGAACAATGCTCCATGACCATTGTCATCACAATGTGCCACGCGCATTTCATCACAACGTTCCAAACCTTGTCATTGCAATGCTCCATAAACCTTGTAATCACAATGGTCCATGCACTTCTCATCAAAATGCTCTCTCACCAGAGATATCACAATGTTCCATCACTAGTCATCACAATACACCCTCGTCCTTGTAATCACAATGTTCCATGACACTGTCATCACAATGCTACATCCCCTTATCATCACAATGTTCCATGACCCCTGGCATCACAATGTTCCATAAGCCCTGTCATCAAAATGCTCCATGACCCTTTCCATCCCAAAGCTCCAAGACCCCTGACATCACAATGTTCTATAACCCCTGCCATCAAAATGTTCCATTACACTTTTTATCAAATTGCTGCATGACCCGGTCATCAAAATGCTCCCTTCCCTTCTCATCAAAATGCTCCATGAATTGTCATCACAAATCTCCAAGACCCTTGGCATCACAATGCTCCATGTCATTGTCATCACAATGCTCCATGAGCCCTCTCATCACATTGCTCCATGCCCTTGTCATCACACAGCTCCGTGACACTTGTCATCAAAATGCTCGATGCCTTTCTCATCACAATGCTCCATGCCCTTGTCATTACAGTCCTGCATGACCCATGTATCACAGTGTTCCGTGCCCTTGTCATCACAATGCTCCATGCCCACTCTCATCACAATAATCCATGAAACATTTCAGAATAAATTTCTATACACTTCTCATCACAATGCTCCATTACCCCTGTCATAACAATGCACCATGACACCTGCCATCACAATGCACCATGACACCTGCCATCACAATGATCCACGGCCTAGTCATCACAAGGTTCCATGATAATTCTCATCACAATGCTCAAGACCCCTGATATCACAATGCTCCATGCCCTTGTCATCACAAAGCTCCATGACACATGTCATCAGAATGTTCCATGGCTTTCTCATCACAATGCTCCATGCCCTTGTCATCACAAGGCTCCAAGACTCTTGTCATCACAATGCTCCATGCCCCATTTCATCTCAATGCTCCATGAAATCTGTCATCACAATGCTCCAAGACCACTGTAATCACAATGCTCCATGCCCCTTTTCATCTCAATTCACCATGAACCCTGTCATCACAATGCACCATGCCCATCATCATAATGCTTCAGGCTATTGTCATCACAAAGAAATCAATATTCTGCATGACCTCTGTCATCATAATGCTCCAAACCCTTGTGATCACAATGTTGCATAACACGTATCATCACAACACCCCATGACGCTCATCATCACAATTATCCATGGTCTTCTCATCACAATGCTCCATGATCTTTGTCATCACAATGCTCAATACACTTGTCATCACAATGCTCCCTGACCCTTGTCGTCAGTATGCTCCTTGAACCCTGTCATGACAAGTTTCCATGCATTTTTCATCACAATGATCCATGACCATTTCATCACAATGCTCCAAAGTCCCTGTAATCACCATGCTCCATGCCCTTGTCATCACAAAACTCCATGACACATGTCATCAGAATGCTCCATGGACTTCTCATCACAGTGTTCTATGCCCTAGTCATAACAATGCTCCAAGACCCCTGTAATCACAATGCTCCATGCCCCTTTTCATCAGAATGCTCCATGAGACTTGCCATCACAAGTCTCCATGGTCTTCTCATCACAATGTTCCAGGACCTTGACATCATCATGATCCATTCCCTTGTCATCACAATGCTCCATGACACCTGTCATCACAATAATCCATGAACATTTGCAGCCCAATGCTCCACGACCTTCTCATCACAATGCTCCATTGCCAATATCATCACAATGCTCCATGACCACTGTCATCACAACACTCCAAGACACCTGACAACACAATGATACAGGACTCTTGTCATCACAAAGCTCCATTCCCTTGTCGTCACAATGCTACATGACACCTGTCATCACAACTCTCCATGAACATTTTCAGCCCAGTGCTCCATGACCCTTGTCATCACAATGATCCATGCCCTTGTCATCCCAATGCTCCATGACCCCTGTATTCACAATGCTCCTTGACGCTTGTCATCACAGTGCTCCATGACACATGTCGTCACAATGCTCCATGCCTTTGTCAGCAAAATGCTACATGACCTTGTCATTACAATGCTCTATGCGCTAGTCATCACAATACTCCTTTTCCATTGCCATCACAATCCTCCATGAACTTTGGGATCAAATTTCTTCATGCTCTTGTCATCACAATGCTCCATGCTCCTTGAAATCAAAATGATCCATGACCTCTGTCATCACAATGCTCCAAACCCTTGTGATCACAATGTTCCATAACACTTGTCATCACAACGCTCCATGATACCTGTAATCACAATACTCCATGCCCTTTTCATCGCAATGCTGCGTGACATTTGTCACCACAATTCTCAATAAACTTGTCATCACAATGCTCCCTGACACTTGTCATCAGAATGCTCCTTGAAACCTGTCACGAAAAGGCTCCATGCCTTTTTCATCACAATGCCCCATGCCATTTTCATCACAATGCTCCATGCCATTGTCATCAAAATACTCCACAAGCTTGTCATCAGAATGCTCCATGACCCTTGTCATCACAGTTCTCCATGCACTTGTCAGCACAATGCTCCCTGACCCTTGTCATCACAATGCTCCAAGCCATTGTCATCACAATGCTCCATTACCTTTGTCATCAGAATCCTCCCTGACACTTGGCATCACAATGCTCCATGCCATCCTCATCACAATGGGCCATTACATATGTGATCACAATGCTCCCTGACACCTTTCTTCACAATACGGCATGACCTTGTCATCACAATGCTCCATGCCCTTGTCATCACAGTGTGCCATTCCAACTCTCATCGCAATACTCCATGAAAGTTATTAGACCAATGTTCCATGCCCTTGTCATCACAATGCTCCATGCCCTTGCTATCACAATGCTCCATGACCCCTGTCATCACAATGCTCCGTGACTCCAGTCATCACAATGCTTCATGACCTTTGTCATCACAATGGTCCATGCCCTCGTCATCAACAGTCTCTGTGACCTTTTTAACCACAATGCTCCATGAACTTTTCGTCACAATGCTCTTTGACCCTTGTCATCACAATGCTCTATGCCTTTCTCAGCACAATGCTCCATGACCCTTGTCATCACAATGCTCCATGCGCTTGTCAGCACAATGCTCCATGACACATGTCATCACAATGCACCATGCGCTTGGCATCACAGTGCTCCACAACATTGTCATCACAATGCTCCATAAAATTTGTCATCACAATGCTCCATGCACTTATCAAAATGCTCTCTCACCACTGATATCACAATGCTACATCACTATTTGTCACAATACTCCCCTCACACCTGTCATCACAATGTTCCATGACTCCTGTCATCACAATGCTACATGCACTTATCATCATAATGTTCGATGACCCCTGAAATCACAATGTTCCATAACACCTGTCATCAAAATGTTCCATGACACTTTTCATCAAATTGCTCCATGACCCTGTCATCACAATGCTCCCTGCCCTTCTCATCACAATGCAACAACCGCCCTTGCCATCAAAATGCTCCATGACCTTTGTCATCACAAAGATCCATGACCCTTGGCATCACAATGCTCCATGTCATTGTCATCACAGTGCTCCATGAACGCTCTCATCACATTGCTCCATGCCCTTGTCTTCACATAGCTCCATGACACATGTCATCAGAATGCTCCATGGCCTTCTCATCACAATGCTCCAAGCCCTGGCCATCAGAATGCTCCATTACCCCTGGCATAACAATGCTCCATGACCCCTGCCATCACGATGTTCCATGGCCTTGTCATCACAAGGCTCCATGACCCTTCTCATCACAATGCTCCAAGAACACTGTAATCACAATGCTCTATGCCCCTTTTCATCTCAATGATCCATGAACCCTGTCATCACAATGCTCTATGCCCATCATCATAATGCGTCATGCTATTTTCATAACAACGAAATCAAAATGTTCCATGACTTCTGTCATAACAATGCTCCAAACCCTTGTGATCACAATATTCCATAACACTTGTCATCACAATGCCCCAGGATGCTCGTCATCACAATTATCCATGGTCTTCTCATCACAATGCTCCATGACCTTTGTCATCACAATGCTCAATACACTTGTCATCAATATGATCCCTGACACTTGTTGTCTGTATGCTCCTTGAACCCTGTCATGACAAGGCTCCATGCCTTTTTCATCACAATGATCCATGCCCTTTTCATCAAAATGCTCCAAGTCCCATGTAATCACAATGGTCCATGCCATTGTCATCACAAAGCTCAATGACGCATGCCATCAGAATGCTCCTTGGTCTTCTCCTCACAATGCTCCATGCCCTTGTCTTCACAATGTTCCAAGACCCCTGTAATCACAATGCTCCTTTCCCCTTTTAATCAGTATGCTCCATGAGAATTGTCATCACAAGGCTCCATGGTTTTGTCATCACAATGCTCCAGGACCTTGTCATCACAATGCTTCACGAACTTGTCATCAAAATTTTCAATGGCCCTTGTCATTATAATGCTCCAAACCCTAATCATCACAATGCTCCATTATATTTGTCATCACAATCCTCCATCACATTTGGTATCACAAAGCTCCATGCCATTGTCATCGCCATGGACCATGACATATGTCATCACAATGCTCCCTGACACCTGTCTTCACAATACTCCATGACCTTATCATCACAATGTTCCATGCCCTTGTCATCACAATGCACCATGCCCACTCTCATCACAATAATCTATGAAACTTGTCAGACCAATGCTCCATGCCACTGTCATCACAATGCTCCATGACCTTGTCATCACAATGCTCCATGACCCCTGTCATCACAATGCTCCGTGACTCCAGTCATCACAATGCTTCATAACGTTTGTCATCACAATGGTCCATTACCGCATCATCACAAGGCTCTGTGACCTTTGTAACCACAATGCTCCATGAACTTTTCATCACAATTCTCTGAGAAACTTGTCATCACATTGCTCCATGTCTTTGTCAGAACAATGCTCCATGACCATTGTCATCACAATGTGCCACGTGCATTTCATCACAACGTTCCATACCTTGTCATTGCAATGCTCCATAAACCTTGTAATCACAATGGTCCATGCACTTCTCATCAAAATGCTCTCTCACCAGAGATATCACAATGTTCCATCACTAGTCATCACAATACACCCTCGTCCTTTTAATCACAATGTTCCATGACACTGTCATCACAATGCTACCTCACCTTATCATCACAATGTTCCATGACCCCTGCCATCACAATGTTCCATAAGCACTGTCATCAAAATGCTCCATGACCCTTTCCATCCCAAAGCTCCAAGACCCCTGACATCACAATGTTCTATAACCCCTGCCATCAAAATGTTCCATTACACTTTATCAAATTGCTGCATGACCCGGTCATCAAAATGTTCCCTGCCCTTCTCATCAAAATGCTCCATGACTTGTCATCACAAAGCTCCAAGACACTTGGCATCACAATGCTCCATGTCATTGTCATCACAATGCTCCATGAACCCTCTCATCACATTGCTCCATGCCCTTGTCATCACACAGCTCCGTGACACTTGTCATCACAATGCTCGATGCCCTTCTCATCATAATGCTCCATGCCCTTGTCATTACAGTCCTGCATGACACATGTATCACAGTGTTCCGTGCCCTTGTCATCACAATACTCCATGCCCACTCTCATCACAATAATCCATGAAACATTTCAGACCAAATTTCTATACCCTTCTCATCACAATGCTCCATAACCCCTGTCATAACAATGCATCATGACACCTGCCATCACAATGCACCATGACAACTGCCATCACAATGATCCACGGCCTAGTCATCACAAGGTTCCATGATAATTCTCATCACAATGCTCAAGACCCCTGATATCACAATGCTCCATGCCCTTGTCATCACAAAGCTCCATGACGCATGTCATCAGAATGTTCCATGGCCTTCTCATCAAAATGCTCCATGCACTTGTCATCACAAGGCTCCAAGCCCCTTGTCATCACAATGCTCCATGCCCCATTTCATCTCAATGCTCCATGAAATCTGTCATCACAATGGTCCAAGACCCTTGTAATCACAATGCTCCATGCCCCTTTTCATCTCAGTGCTCCATGAACCCTGTCATCACAATGCACCATGCCCATCATCATAATGCTTCAGGCTATTGTCATCACAATGAAATCAATATTCTGCATGACCTCTGTCATCATAATGCTCCAAACCCTTGTGATCACAATGTTGCATAACACGTATCATCACAACACCCCATGACGCTCATCATCACAATTATCCATGGTCTTCTCATCACAATGCTCCATGATCTTTGTCATCACAATGCTCAATACACTTGTCATCACAATGCTCCCTGACCCTTGTCGTCAGTATGCTCCTTGAACCCTGTCATGACAAGTTTCCATGCATTTTTCATCACAATGATCCATGACCATTTCATCACAATGCTCCAAGGTCCCTGTAATCACAATGCTCCATGCCCTTGTCATCACAAAACTCCATGACGCATGTCATCAGAATGCTCCATGGCTTTCTCATCACAGTGCTCTATGCCCTAGTCATAACAATGCTCCAAGACCCCTGTAATCACAATGCTCCATGCCCCTTTTCATCAGAATGCTCCATGAGACTTGCCATCACAAGTCTCCATGGTCTACTCATCACAATGTTCCAGGACCTTGACATCACCATGATCCATTCCCTTGTCATCACAATGCTCCATGACCCCTGTCATCACAATAATCCATGAATATTTTCAGCCCAATGCTCCACGACATTCTCATCACAATGCTCCATTGCCAATATCATCACAATGCTCCATGACCACTGTCATCACAACACTCCATGACACATGACAACACAATGATCCAGGACTCTTGTCATCACAATGCTCCATTAACTTGTCGTCACAATGCTACATGACACCTGTCATCACAACTCTCCATGAATATTTTCAGCCCAGTGCTCCATGACACTTGTCATCACAATGATCCATGCCCTTGTCATCCCAATGCTCCATGACCCCTGTATTCACAATGCTCCTTGACGCTTGTCATCACAGTGCTCCATGACACATGTCATCACAATGCTCCATGCCTTTGTCAGCAAAATGCTACATGACATTGTCATTACAATGCTCTATGCACTTGTCATCACAATACTCCATTTCCATTGTCATCACAATCCTCCATGAACTTTGGGATCACATTGCTTCATGCCCTTGTCATCACAATGCTCCATGCTCCTTGAAATCAAAATGATCCATGACCTCTGTCATCACAATGCTCCAAACACTTGTGATCACAATGTTCCATAACACTTGTCATCACAACGCTCCATGATGCCTGTCATCACAATACTCCATGCCCTTTTCATCACAATGGTCCATGACCTTTGTCACCACAATTCTCAATACTCTTGTCATCACAATGCTCCCTGACACTTGTCATCAGAATGCTCCTTGAACCCTGTCACAAAAAGGCTCCATGCCTTTTTCATCACAATGCCCCATGCCATTTTCATCACAATGCTCCATGCCATCGTCATCAAAATACTCCACAAGCTTGTCATCAGAATGCTCCATGACCCTTGTCATCACAATTCTCCATGCACTTGTCAGCACAATGCTCCCTCACCCTTGTCATCACCTAGCTCCAAGCCATTGTCATCACAATGCTCCATTACCTTTGTCATCAGAATCCTCCCTGACACTTGGCATCACAATGCTCCATGCCATCCTCATCACAATGGGCCATTACATATGTGATCACAATGCTCCCTGACACCTGTCTTCACAATACGGCATGACCTGGTCATCACAATGCTCCATGCCCTTGTCATCACAGTGTGCCATTCCAACTCTCATCGCAATACTCCATGAAAGTTATTAGACCAATGTTCCATGCCCTTGTCATCACAATGCTCCATGCCCTTGCTATCACAATGCTCAATGACCCCTGTCATCACAATGCTCCTTGACTCCAGTCATCACAATGCTTCATGACCTTTGTCATCACAATGGTCCATGCCCTCGTCATCAACAGTCTCTGTGACCTTTTTAACCACAATGCTCCATGATCTTTTAATCACAATGCTCTTTGACCCTTGTCATCACAATGCTCTCTGCCTTTCTCAGCACAATGCTCCATGACCCTTGTCTTCACAAAGCTCCATGCGCTTGTCAGCACAATGCTCCATGACACATGTCATCACAATGCACCATGCGCTTGTCAACACAGTGCTCCACAACATTATCATCACAATGCTCCATAAAATTTGTCATCACAATGCTCCATGCACTTCTCATCAAAATGCTCTCTCACCACTGATATCACAATGCTACATCACTATTTGTCACAATACTCCATCACCCCTGTCATCACAATGTTCCATGACTCCTGTCATCACAATGCTACATGCACTTATCATCACAATGTTTGATGACCCCTGAAATCACAATGTTCCATAACACCTGTCATCAAAATGTTCCATGACACTTTTCATTAATTGCTCCATGACCCTTTCATCACAATGCTCCCTGCCCTTCTCATCACAATGCACAACGCCCTTGCCATCAAAATGCTCCATGACCTTTGTCATCACAAACATCCATGACCCTTGGCATCACAATGCTCCATGTCATTGTCCTCACAATGCTCCATGAACACTCTCATCACATTGCTCCATGCCCTTGTCTTCACATAGCTCCATGACACATGTCATCAGAATGCTCCATGGCCTTCTCATCACAATGCTCCAAGCCCTGGCCATCACAATGCTCCATTAAACCTGTCATAACAATGCTCCATGACCCCTGCCATCACGATGTTCCATGGCCTTGTCATCACAAGGCTCCATGACCCTTCTCATCACAATGCTCCAAGAACACTGTAAACACAATGCTCTATGCCCCTATTCATCTCAATGATCCATGAACCCTGTCATCACAATGCACTATGCCCATCATCATAATGCTTCATGCTATTGTCCTAGCAACGAAATCAAAATGTTCTATGACCTCTGTCATAACAATGCTCCAAACCCTTGTGATCACAATATTCCATAACACTTGTCATCACAATGCCCCAGGATGCTCGTCATCACAATTATCCATGGTCTTCTCATCACAATGCTCCATGACCTTCGTCATCACAATGCTCAATACACTTGTCATCAACATAATTCCTGACACTTGTTGTCTGTATGCTCCTTGAACCCTGTCATGACAAGGCTCCATGCCTTTTTCATCACAATGATCCATGCCCTTTTCATCACAATGCTCCAAGTCCCATGTAATCACAATGGTCCATGCCATTGTCATCACAAAGCTCAATGACGCATGCCATCAGAATGTTCCTTGGTCTTCTCCTCACAATGCTCCATGCCCTTGTCTTCACAATGTTCCAAGACCCCTGTAATCACAATGCTCCTTTCCCCTTTTAATCAGTATGCTCCATGAGACTTGTCATCACAAGGCTCCATGGTTTTGTCATCACAATGCTCCAGGACCTTGTCATCACAATGCTTCACGACCTTGTCATCAAAATTTTCAATGGCCCTTGTCATCATAATGCTCCAAACCCTAATCATGACAATGCTCCATTATATTTGTCATCACAATCCTCCATCACATTTGGTATCACAAAGATCCATGCCATTGTCATCGCCATGGACCATGACATATGTCATCACAATGCTCCCTGACACCTGTCTTCACAATACTCCATGACCTTATCATCACAATGCTCCATGCCCTTGTCATCACAATGCACCATGCCCACTCTCATCACAATAATCTATGAAACTTGTCAGACCAATGCTCCATGCCACTGTCATCACAATGCTCCATGCCCTTGTCATCACAGTGCTCCATGAACCCTGTCATCACAATGCTCCATGACTCCAGTCATCCCAATGCTTCATGACCTTTGTCATCACAATGGTCCATGCCCTCGTCATCAACAGTCTCTGTGACCTTTTTAACCACAATGCTCCATGAACTTTTCATCACAATGCTCTTTGACCCTCGTCATCACAATGCTCTATGCCTTTCTCAGCACAATGCTCCATGACCCTTGTCATCACAATGCTCCATGCGCTTGTCATCATAATGCTCCATGACACATGTCATCACAGTGCACCATGCGCTTGTCATCACAGTACTCCACAACATTGTCATCACAATGCTCCATAAAATTAGTCATCACAATGCTCCATGCCCTTGTCATCACAGTGTGCCATTCCAACTCTCATCGCAATACTCCATGAAAGTTATTAGACCAATGTTCCATGCACTTGTCATCACAATGCTCCATGCCCTTGTTATCACAATGCTCCATGACCCCTGTCATCACAATGCTCCCTGACTCCAGTCATCACAATGCTTCATGACCTTTGTCATCACAATGGTCCATGCCCTCGTCATCAACAGTCTCTGTGACCTTTTTAACCACAATGCTCCATGAAATTTTCATCACAATGCTCTTTGACCCTTGTCATCACAATGCTCTATGCCTTTCTCAGCACAATGCTCCATGACCCTTGTCATCACAATGCTCCATGCGCTTGTCACCACAATGCTCCATGACACATGTCATCACAATGCACCATGCGCTTGTCACCACAGTGCTCC
Source organism: Mesoplodon densirostris (assembly GCF_025265405.1). NCBI lineage: Eukaryota > Metazoa > Chordata > Mammalia > Artiodactyla > Ziphiidae > Mesoplodon > Mesoplodon densirostris. Next base: position 3,813,815 of record NW_026778195.1, on the reverse strand, counting down.
ACAACATTGTCATCACAATGCTCCATAAAATTTGTCATCACAATGCTCCATGCACTTCTTATCAAAATGCTCTCTCACCACTGATATCACAATGCTACATCACTATTTGTCACAATACTCCCTCACCCCTGTCATCACAATGTTCCATGACTCCTGTCATCACAATGCTACATGCACTTATCATCACAATGTTCGATGATCCCTGAAATCACAATGTTCCATAACATCTGTCATCAAAATGTTCCATGACACTTTTCATCATATTGCTCCATGACCCTGTCATCAGAATGCTCCCTGACCTTCTCATCACAATGCACAACGCCCTTGCCATCACAATGCTCCATGACCTTTGTCATCACAAAGATCCATGACCCTTGGCATCACAATGCTCCATGTCATTGTCATCACAATGCTCCATGAACGCTCTCATCACATTTCTCCATGCCCTTGTCTTCACATAGCTCCATGACACATGTCATCAGAATGCTCCATGGCCTTCTCATCACAATGCTCCAAGCCCTTGCCATCACAATGCTCCATTACCCATGTCATAACAATGCTCCATGACCCTTGCCATCACGATGTTCCATGGCCTTGTCATCACAAGGCTCCATGACCCTTCTCATCCCAATGCTCCAAGAACACTGTAATCACAATGCTCTATGCCCCTTTTCATCTCAATGATCCATGAACCCTGTCATCACAATGCACTATGCCCATCATCATAATGCTTCATGCTATTGTCATAACAACGAAATCAAAATGTTCCATGACCTCTGTCATAACAATGCTCCAAAACCTTGTGATCACAATATTCCATAACACTTGTCATCACAATGCCCCAGGATGCTCGCCATCACAATTATCCATGGTCTTCTCATCACAATGCTCCTTGACCTTCGTCATCACAATGCTCAATACACTTGTCATCAACATGCTCTCTGACACTTGTTGTCTGTATGCTCCTTGAACCCTGTCATGACAAGGCTCCATGCCTTTTTCATCACAATGATCCATGCCCTTTTCATCACAATGCTCCAAGTCCCATGTAATCACAATGGTCCATGCCTTTGTCATCACAAAGCTCAATGATGCATGCCATCAGAATGCTCCTTGGTCTTCTCCTCACAATGCTCCATGCCCTTGTCTTCACAATGTTCCAAGACCCCTGTAATCACAATGCTCCATTCCCCTTTTAATCAGTATGCACCAGGAGACTTGTCATCACAAGGCTCCATGGTTTTGTCATCACAATGCTCCAGGACCTTGTCATCACAATGCTTCACGACCTTGTCATCAAAATTTTCAATGGCCCTTGTCATCATAATGCTCCAAACCCTAATCATCACAATGCTCCATTATATTTGTCATCACAATCCTCCATTACATTTGGTATCACAAAGCTCCATGCCATGGTCATCGCCATGGACCATGACATATGTCATCACAATGCTCCCTGACACCTGGCTTCACAATGCTCCATGACCTTATCATCGCAATGCTCCATGCCCTTGTCATCACAATGCACCATGCCCACTCTCATCACAATAATCTATGAAACTTGTCAGACCAATGCTCCATGCCACTGTCATCACAATGCTCCATGCCCTTGTCATCACAATGCTCCATGACCGCTGTCATCACAATGCTCCGTGACTCCAGTCAGCACAATGCTTCATAACGTTTGTCATCACAATGGTCCATGCCCGCGTCATCACAAGTCTCTGTGACCTTTGTAACCACAATGCTCCATGAACTTTTCATCACAATTCTCTGAGAAACTTGTCATCACAATGCTCCATGTCTTTGTCAGAACAATGCTCCATGACCATTGTCATCACAATGTGCCACGCGCATTTCATCACAACGTTCCAAACCTTGTCATTGCAATGCTCCATAAACCTTGTAATCACAATGGTCCATGCACTTCTCATCAAAATGCTCTCTCACCAGAGATATCACAATGTTCCATCACTAGTCATCACAATACACCCTCGTCCTTGTAATCACAATGTTCCATGACACTGTCATCACAATGCTACATCCCCTTATCATCACAATGTTCCATGACCCCTGCCATCACAATGTTCCATAAGCCCTGTCATCAAAATGCTCCATGACCCTTTCCATCCCAAAGCTCCAAGACCCCTGACATCACAATGTTCTATAACCCCTGCCATCAAAATGTTCCATTACACTTTTTATCAAATTGCTGCATGACCCGGTCATCAAAATGCTCCCTTCCCTTCTCATCAAAATGCTCCATGAATTGTCATCACAAATCTCCAAGACCCTTGGCATCACAATGCTCCATGTCATTGTCATCACAATGCTCCATGAGCCCTCTCATCACATTGCTCCATGCCCTTGTCATCACACAGCTCCGTGACACTTGTCATCAAAATGCTCGATGCCTTTCTCATCACAATGCTCCATGCCCTTGTCATTACAGTCCTGCATGACCCATGTATCACAGTGTTCCATGCCCTTGTCATCACAATGCTCCATGCCCACTCTCATCACAATAATCCATGAAACATTTCAGAATAAATTTCTATACACTTCTCATCACAATGCTCCATTACCCCTGTCATAACAATGCACCATGACACCTGCCATCACAATGCACCATGACACCTGCCATCACAATGATCCACGGCCTAGTCATCACAAGGTTCCATGATAATTCTCATCACAATGCTCAAGACCCCTGATATCACAATGCTCCATGCCCTTGTCATCACAAAGCTCCATGACACATGTCATCAGAATGTTCCATGGCTTTCTCATCACAATGCTCCATGCCCTTGTCATCACAAGGCTCCAAGACTCTTGTCATCACAATGCTCCATGCCCCATTTCATCTCAATGCTCCATGAAATCTGTCATCACAATGCTCCAAGACCACTGTAATCACAATGCTCCATGCCCCTTTTCATCTCAATTCACCATTAACCCTGTCATCACAATGCACCATGCCCATCATCATAATGCTTCAGGCTATTGTCATCACAATGAAATCAATATTCTGCATGACCTCTGTCATCATAATGCTCCAAACCCTTGTGATCACAATGTTGCATAACACGTATCATCACAACACCCCATGACGCTCATCATCACAATTATCCATGGTCTTCTCATCACAATGCTCCATGATCTTTGTCATCACAATGCTCAATACACTTGTCATCACAATGCTCCCTGACCCTTGTCGTCAGTATGCTCCTTGAACCCTGTCATGACAAGTTTCCATGCATTTTTCATCACAATGATCCATGACCATTTCATCACAATGCTCCAAAGTCCCTGTAATCACCATGCTCCATGCCCTTGTCATCACAAAACTCCATGACACATGTCATCAGAATGCTCCATGGACTTCTCATCACAGTGTTCTATGCCCTAGTCATAACAATGCTCCAAGACCCCTGTAATCACAATGCTCCATGCCCCTTTTCATCAGAATGCTCCATGAGACTTGCCATCACAAGTCTCCATGGTCTTCTCATCACAATGTTCCAGGACCTTGACATCATCATGATCCATTCCCTTGTCATCACAATGCTCCATGACACCTGTCATCACAATAATCCATGAACATTTGCAGCCCAATGCTCCACGACCTTCTCATCACAATGCTCCATTGCCAATATCATCACAATGCTCCATGACCACTGTCATCACAACACTCCAAGACACCTGACAACACAATGATACAGGACTCTTGTCATCACAAAGCTCCATTCCCTTGTCGTCACAATGCTACATGACACCTGTCATCACAACTCTCCATGAACATTTTCAGCCCAGTGCTCCATGACCCTTGTCATCACAATGATCCATGCCCTTGTCATCCCAATGCTCCATGACCCCTGTATTCACAATGCTCCTTGACGCTTGTCATCACAGTGCTCCATGACACATGTCGTCACAATGCTCCATGCCTTTGTCAGCAAAATGCTACATGACCTTGTCATTACAATGCTCTATGCGCTAGTCATCACAATACTCCTTTTCCATTGCCATCACAATCCTCCATGAACTTTGGGATCAAATTTCTTCATGCTCTTGTCATCACAATGCTCCATGCTCCTTGAAATCAAAATGATCCATGACCTCTGTCATCACAATGCTCCAAACCCTTGTGATCACAATGTTCCATAACACTTGTCATCACAACGCTCCATGATACCTGTAATCACAATACTCCATGCCCTTTTCATCGCAATGCTGCGTGACATTTGTCACCACAATTCTCAATAAACTTGTCATCACAATGCTCCCTGACACTTGTCATCAGAATGCTCCTTGAAACCTGTCACGAAAAGGCTCCATGCCTTTTTCATCACAATGCCCCATGCCATTTTCATCACAATGCTCCATGCCATTGTCATCAAAATACTCCACAAGCTTGTCATCAGAATGCTCCATGACCCTTGTCATCACAGTTCTCCATGCACTTGTCAGCACAATGCTCCCTGACCCTTGTCATCACAATGCTCCAAGCCATTGTCATCACAATGCTCCATTACCTTTGTCATCAGAATCCTCCCTGACACTTGGCATCACAATGCTCCATGCCATCCTCATCACAATGGGCCATTACATATGTGATCACAATGCTCCCTGACACCTGTCTTCACAATACGGCATGACCTTGTCATCACAATGCTCCATGCCCTTGTCATCACAGTGTGCCATTCCAACTCTCATCGCAATACTCCATGAAAGTTATTAGACCAATGTTCCATGCCCTTGTCATCACAATGCTCCATGCCCTTGCTATCACAATGCTCCATGACCCCTGTCATCACAATGCTCCGTGACTCCAGTCATCACAATGCTTCATGACCTTTGTCATCACAATGGTCCATGCCCTCGTCATCAACAGTCTCTGTGACCTTTTTAACCACAATGCTCCATGAACTTTTCGTCACAATGCTCTTTGACCCTTGTCATCACAATGCTCTATGCCTTTCTCAGCACAATGCTCCATGACCCTTGTCATCACAATGCTCCATGCGCTTGTCAGCACAATGCTCCATGACACATGTCATCACAATGCACCATGCGCTTGGCATCACAGTGCTCCACAACATTGTCATCACAATGCTCCATAAAATTTGTCATCACAATGCTCCATGCACTTATCAAAATGCTCTCTCACCACTGATATCACAATGCTACATCACTATTTGTCACAATACTCCCTCACACCTGTCATCACAATGTTCCATGACTCCTGTCATCACAATGCTACATGCACTTATCATCATAATGTTCGATGACCCCTGAAATCACAATGTTCCATAACACCTGTCATCAAAATGTTCCATGACACTTTTCATCAAATTGCTCCATGACCCTGTCATCACAATGCTCCCTGCCCTTCTCATCACAATGCACAACGCCCTTGCCATCAAAATGCTCCATGACCTTTGTCATCACAAAGATCCATGACCCTTGGCATCACAATGCTCCATGTCATTGTCATCACAGTGCTCCATGAACGCTCTCATCACATTGCTCCATGCCCTTGTCTTCACATAGCTCCATGACACATGTCATCAGAATGCTCCATGGCCTTCTCATCACAATGCTCCAAGCCCTGGCCATCAGAATGCTCCATTACCCCTGGCATAACAATGCTCCATGACCCCTGCCATCACGATGTTCCATGGCCTTGTCATCACAAGGCTCCATGACCCTTCTCATCACAATGCTCCAAGAACACTGTAATCACAATGCTCTATGCCCCTTTTCATCTCAATGATCCATGAACCCTGTCATCACAATGCTCTATGCCCATCATCATAATGCGTCATGCTATTTTCATAACAACGAAATCAAAATGTTCCATGACTTCTGTCATAACAATGCTCCAAACCCTTGTGATCACAATATTCCATAACACTTGTCATCACAATGCCCCAGGATGCTCGTCATCACAATTATCCATGGTCTTCTCATCACAATGCTCCATGACCTTTGTCATCACAATGCTCAATACACTTGTCATCAATATGATCCCTGACACTTGTTGTCTGTATGCTCCTTGAACCCTGTCATGACAAGGCTCCATGCCTTTTTCATCACAATGATCCATGCCCTTTTCATCAAAATGCTCCAAGTCCCATGTAATCACAATGGTCCATGCCATTGTCATCACAAAGCTCAATGACGCATGCCATCAGAATGCTCCTTGGTCTTCTCCTCACAATGCTCCATGCCCTTGTCTTCACAATGTTCCAAGACCCCTGTAATCACAATGCTCCTTTCCCCTTTTAATCAGTATGCTCCATGAGAATTGTCATCACAAGGCTCCATGGTTTTGTCATCACAATGCTCCAGGACCTTGTCATCACAATGCTTCACGACCTTGTCATCAAAATTTTCAATGGCCCTTGTCATTATAATGCTCCAAACCCTAATCATCACAATGCTCCATTATATTTGTCATCACAATCCTCCATCACATTTGGTATCACAAAGCTCCATGCCATTGTCATCGCCATGGACCATGACATATGTCATCACAATGCTCCCTGACACCTGTCTTCACAATACTCCATGACCTTATCATCACAATGTTCCATGCCCTTGTCATCACAATGCACCATGCCCACTCTCATCACAATAATCTATGAAACTTGTCAGACCAATGCTCCATGCCACTGTCATCACAATGCTCCATGACCTTGTCATCACAATGCTCCATGACCCCTGTCATCACAATGCTCCGTGACTCCAGTCATCACAATGCTTCATAACGTTTGTCATCACAATGGTCCATTACCGCATCATCACAAGGCTCTGTGACCTTTGTAACCACAATGCTCCATGAACTTTTCATCACAATTCTCTGAGAAACTTGTCATCACATTGCTCCATGTCTTTGTCAGAACAATGCTCCATGACCATTGTCATCACAATGTGCCACGTGCATTTCATCACAACGTTCCATACCTTGTCATTGCAATGCTCCATAAACCTTGTAATCACAATGGTCCATGCACTTCTCATCAAAATGCTCTCTCACCAGAGATATCACAATGTTCCATCACTAGTCATCACAATACACCCTCGTCCTTTTAATCACAATGTTCCATGACACTGTCATCACAATGCTACCTCACCTTATCATCACAATGTTCCATGACCCCTGCCATCACAATGTTCCATAAGCACTGTCATCAAAATGCTCCATGACCCTTTCCATCCCAAAGCTCCAAGACCCCTGACATCACAATGTTCTATAACCCCTGCCATCAAAATGTTCCATTACACTTTATCAAATTGCTGCATGACCCGGTCATCAAAATGTTCCCTGCCCTTCTCATCAAAATGCTCCATGACTTGTCATCACAAAGCTCCAAGACACTTGGCATCACAATGCTCCATGTCATTGTCATCACAATGCTCCATGAACCCTCTCATCACATTGCTCCATGCCCTTGTCATCACACAGCTCCGTGACACTTGTCATCACAATGCTCGATGCCCTTCTCATCATAATGCTCCATGCCCTTGTCATTACAGTCCTGCATGACACATGTATCACAGTGTTCCGTGCCCTTGTCATCACAATACTCCATGCCCACTCTCATCACAATAATCCATGAAACATTTCAGACCAAATTTCTATACCCTTCTCATCACAATGCTCCATAACCCCTGTCATAACAATGCATCATGACACCTGCCATCACAATGCACCATGACAACTGCCATCACAATGATCCACGGCCTAGTCATCACAAGGTTCCATGATAATTCTCATCACAATGCTCAAGACCCCTGATATCACAATGCTCCATGCCCTTGTCATCACAAAGCTCCATGACGCATGTCATCAGAATGTTCCATGGCCTTCTCATCAAAATGCTCCATGCACTTGTCATCACAAGGCTCCAAGACCCTTGTCATCACAATGCTCCATGCCCCATTTCATCTCAATGCTCCATGAAATCTGTCATCACAATGGTCCAAGACCCTTGTAATCACAATGCTCCATGCCCCTTTTCATCTCAGTGCTCCATGAACCCTGTCATCACAATGCACCATGCCCATCATCATAATGCTTCAGGCTATTGTCATCACAATGAAATCAATATTCTGCATGACCTCTGTCATCATAATGCTCCAAACCCTTGTGATCACAATGTTGCATAACACGTATCATCACAACACCCCATGACGCTCATCATCACAATTATCCATGGTCTTCTCATCACAATGCTCCATGATCTTTGTCATCACAATGCTCAATACACTTGTCATCACAATGCTCCCTGACCCTTGTCGTCAGTATGCTCCTTGAACCCTGTCATGACAAGTTTCCATGCATTTTTCATCACAATGATCCATGACCATTTCATCACAATGCTCCAAGGTCCCTGTAATCACAATGCTCCATGCCCTTGTCATCACAAAACTCCATGACGCATGTCATCAGAATGCTCCATGGCTTTCTCATCACAGTGCTCTATGCCCTAGTCATAACAATGCTCCAAGACCCCTGTAATCACAATGCTCCATGCCCCTTTTCATCAGAATGCTCCATGAGACTTGCCATCACAAGTCTCCATGGTCTTCTCATCACAATGTTCCAGGACCTTGACATCACCATGATCCATTCCCTTGTCATCACAATGCTCCATGACCCCTGTCATCACAATAATCCATGAATATTTTCAGCCCAATGCTCCACGACATTCTCATCACAATGCTCCATTGCCAATATCATCACAATGCTCCATGACCACTGTCATCACAACACTCCATGACACATGACAACACAATGATCCAGGACTCTTGTCATCACAATGCTCCATTAACTTGTCGTCACAATGCTACATGACACCTGTCATCACAACTCTCCATGAATATTTTCAGCCCAGTGCTCCATGACACTTGTCATCACAATGATCCATGCCCTTGTCATCCCAATGCTCCATGACCCCTGTATTCACAATGCTCCTTGACGCTTGTCATCACAGTGCTCCATGACACATGTCATCACAATGCTCCATGCCTTTGTCAGCAAAATGCTACATGACATTGTCATTACAATGCTCTATGCACTTGTCATCACAATACTCCATTTCCATTGTCATCACAATCCTCCATGAACTTTGGGATCACATTGCTTCATGCCCTTGTCATCACAATGCTCCATGCTCCTTGAAATCAAAATGATCCATGACCTCTGTCATCACAATGCTCCAAACACTTGTGATCACAATGTTCCATAACACTTGTCATCACAACGCTCCATGATGCCTGTCATCACAATACTCCATGCCCTTTTCATCACAATGGTCCATGACCTTTGTCACCACAATTCTCAATACTCTTGTCATCACAATGCTCCCTGACACTTGTCATCAGAATGCTCCTTGAACCCTGTCACAAAAAGGCTCCATGCCTTTTTCATCACAATGCCCCATGCCATTTTCATCACAATGCTCCATGCCATCGTCATCAAAATACTCCACAAGCTTGTCATCAGAATGCTCCATGACCCTTGTCATCACAATTCTCCATGCACTTGTCAGCACAATGCTCCCTCACCCTTGTCATCACCTAGCTCCAAGCCATTGTCATCACAATGCTCCATTACCTTTGTCATCAGAATCCTCCCTGACACTTGGCATCACAATGCTCCATGCCATCCTCATCACAATGGGCCATTACATATGTGATCACAATGCTCCCTGACACCTGTCTTCACAATACGGCATGACCTGGTCATCACAATGCTCCATGCCCTTGTCATCACAGTGTGCCATTCCAACTCTCATCGCAATACTCCATGAAAGTTATTAGACCAATGTTCCATGCCCTTGTCATCACAATGCTCCATGCCCTTGCTATCACAATGCTCAATGACCCCTGTCATCACAATGCTCCTTGACTCCAGTCATCACAATGCTTCATGACCTTTGTCATCACAATGGTCCATGCCCTCGTCATCAACAGTCTCTGTGACCTTTTTAACCACAATGCTCCATGATCTTTTAATCACAATGCTCTTTGACCCTTGTCATCACAATGCTCTCTGCCTTTCTCAGCACAATGCTCCATGACCCTTGTCTTCACAAAGCTCCATGCGCTTGTCAGCACAATGCTCCATGACACATGTCATCACAATGCACCATGCGCTTGTCAACACAGTGCTCCACAACATTATCATCACAATGCTCCATAAAATTTGTCATCACAATGCTCCATGCACTTCTCATCAAAATGCTCTCTCACCACTGATATCACAATGCTACATCACTATTTGTCACAATACTCCATCACCCCTGTCATCACAATGTTCCATGACTCCTGTCATCACAATGCTACATGCACTTATCATCACAATGTTTGATGACCCCTGAAATCACAATGTTCCATAACACCTGTCATCAAAATGTTCCATGACACTTTTCATTAATTGCTCCATGACCCTTTCATCACAATGCTCCCTGCCCTTCTCATCACAATGCACAACGCCCTTGCCATCAAAATGCTCCATGACCTTTGTCATCACAAACATCCATGACCCTTGGCATCACAATGCTCCATGTCATTGTCCTCACAATGCTCCATGAACACTCTCATCACATTGCTCCATGCCCTTGTCTTCACATAGCTCCATGACACATGTCATCAGAATGCTCCATGGCCTTCTCATCACAATGCTCCAAGCCCTGGCCATCACAATGCTCCATTAAACCTGTCATAACAATGCTCCATGACCCCTGCCATCACGATGTTCCATGGCCTTGTCATCACAAGGCTCCATGACCCTTCTCATCACAATGCTCCAAGAACACTGTAAACACAATGCTCTATGCCCCTATTCATCTCAATGATCCATGAACCCTGTCATCACAATGCACTATGCCCATCATCATAATGCTTCATGCTATTGTCCTAGCAACGAAATCAAAATGTTCTATGACCTCTGTCATAACAATGCTCCAAACCCTTGTGATCACAATATTCCATAACACTTGTCATCACAATGCCCCAGGATGCTCGTCATCACAATTATCCATGGTCTTCTCATCACAATGCTCCATGACCTTCGTCATCACAATGCTCAATACACTTGTCATCAACATAATTCCTGACACTTGTTGTCTGTATGCTCCTTGAACCCTGTCATGACAAGGCTCCATGCCTTTTTCATCACAATGATCCATGCCCTTTTCATCACAATGCTCCAAGTCCCATGTAATCACAATGGTCCATGCCATTGTCATCACAAAGCTCAATGACGCATGCCATCAGAATGTTCCTTGGTCTTCTCCTCACAATGCTCCATGCCCTTGTCTTCACAATGTTCCAAGACCCCTGTAATCACAATGCTCCTTTCCCCTTTTAATCAGTATGCTCCATGAGACTTGTCATCACAAGGCTCCATGGTTTTGTCATCACAATGCTCCAGGACCTTGTCATCACAATGCTTCACGACCTTGTCATCAAAATTTTCAATGGCCCTTGTCATCATAATGCTCCAAACCCTAATCATGACAATGCTCCATTATATTTGTCATCACAATCCTCCATCACATTTGGTATCACAAAGATCCATGCCATTGTCATCGCCATGGACCATGACATATGTCATCACAATGCTCCCTGACACCTGTCTTCACAATACTCCATGACATTATCATCACAATGCTCCATGCCCTTGTCATCACAATGCACCATGCCCACTCTCATCACAATAATCTATGAAACTTGTCAGACCAATGCTCCATGCCACTGTCATCACAATGCTCCATGCCCTTGTCATCACAATGCTCCATGAACCCTGTCATCACAATGCTCCATGACTCCAGTCATCCCAATGCTTCATGACCTTTGTCATCACAATGGTCCATGCCCTCGTCATCAACAGTCTCTGTGACCTTTTTAACCACAATGCTCCATGAACTTTTCATCACAATGCTCTTTGACCCTCGTCATCACAATGCTCTATGCCTTTCTCAGCACAATGCTCCATGACCCTTGTCATCACAATGCTCCATGCGCTTGTCATCATAATGCTCCATGACACATGTCATCACAGTGCACCATGCGCTTGTCATCACAGTGCTCCACAACATTGTCATCACAATGCTCCATAAAATTAGTCATCACAATGCTCCATGCCCTTGTCATCACAGTGTGCCATTCCAACTCTCATCGCAATACTCCATGAAAGTTATTAGACCAATGTTCCATGCACTTGTCATCACAATGCTCCATGCCCTTGTTATCACAATGCTCCATGACCCCTGTCATCACAATGCTCCCTGACTCCAGTCATCACAATGCTTCATGACCTTTGTCATCACAATGGTCCATGCCCTCGTCATCAACAGTCTCTGTGACCTTTTTAACCACAATGCTCCATGAAATTTTCATCACAATGCTCTTTGACCCTTGTCATCACAATGCTCTATGCCTTTCTCAGCACAATGCTCCATGACCCTTGTCATCACAATGCTCCATGCGCTTGTCACCACAATGCTCCATGACACATGTCATCACAATGCACCATGCGCTTGTCACCACAGTGCTCCACAACATTGTCATCACAATGCTCCATAAAATTTGTCATCACAATGCTCCATGCACTTCTTATCAAAATGCTCTCTCACCACTGATATCACAATGCTACATCACTATTTGTCACAATACTCCCTCACCCCTGTCATCACAATGTTCCATGACTCCTGTCATCACAATGCTACATGCACTTATCATCACAATGTTCGATGATCCCTGAAATCACAATGTTCCATAACATCTGTCATCAAAATGTTCCATGACACTTTTCATCATATTGCTCCATGACCCTGTCATCAGAATGCTCCCTGACCTTCTCATCACAATGCACAACGCCCTTGCCATCACAATGCTCCATGACCTTTGTCATCACAAAGATCCATGACCCTTGGCATCACAATGCTCCATGTCATTGTCATCACAATGCTCCATGAACGCTCTCATCACATTTCTCCATGCCCTTGTCTTCACATAGCTCCATGACACATGTCATCAGAATGCTCCATGGCCTTCTCATCACAATGCTCCAAGCCCTTGCCATCACAATGCTCCATTACCCATGTCATAACAATGCTCCATGACCCTTGCCATCACGATGTTCCATGGCCTTGTCATCACAAGGCTCCATGACCCTTCTCATCCCAATGCTCCAAGAACACTGTAATCACAATGCTCTATGCCCCTTTTCATCTCAATGATCCATGAACCCTGTCATCACAATGCACTATGCCCATCATCATAATGCTTCATGCTATTGTCATAACAACGAAATCAAAATGTTCCATGACCTCTGTCATAACAATGCTCCAAAACCTTGTGATCACAATATTCCATAACACTTGTCATCACAATGCCCCAGGATGCTCGCCATCACAATTATCCATGGTCTTCTCATCACAATGCTCCTTGACCTTCGTCATCACAATGCTCAATACACTTGTCATCAACATGCTCTCTGACACTTGTTGTCTGTATGCTCCTTGAACCCTGTCATGACAAGGCTCCATGCCTTTTTCATCACAATGATCCATGCCCTTTTCATCACAATGCTCCAAGTCCCATGTAATCACAATGGTCCATGCCTTTGTCATCACAAAGCTCAATGATGCATGCCATCAGAATGCTCCTTGGTCTTCTCCTCACAATGCTCCATGCCCTTGTCTTCACAATGTTCCAAGACCCCTGTAATCACAATGCTCCATTCCCCTTTTAATCAGTATGCACCAGGAGACTTGTCATCACAAGGCTCCATGGTTTTGTCATCACAATGCTCCAGGACCTTGTCATCACAATGCTTCACGACCTTGTCATCAAAATTTTCAATGGCCCTTGTCATCATAATGCTCCAAACCCTAATCATCACAATGCTCCATTATATTTGTCATCACAATCCTCCATTACATTTGGTATCACAAAGCTCCATGCCATGGTCATCGCCATGGACCATGACATATGTCATCACAATGCTCCCTGACACCTGGCTTCACAATGCTCCATGACCTTATCATCGCAATGCTCCATGCCCTTGTCATCACAATGCACCATGCCCACTCTCATCACAATAATCTATGAAACTTGTCAGACCAATGCTCCATGCCACTGTCATCACAATGCTCCATGCCCTTGTCATCACAATGCTCCATGACCGCTGTCATCACAATGCTCCGTGACTCCAGTCAGCACAATGCTTCATAACGTTTGTCATCACAATGGTCCATGCCCGCGTCATCACAAGTCTCTGTGACCTTTGTAACCACAATGCTCCATGAACTTTTCATCACAATTCTCTGAGAAACTTGTCATCACAATGCTCCATGTCTTTGTCAGAACAATGCTCCATGACCATTGTCATCACAATGTGCCACGCGCATTTCATCACAACGTTCCAAACCTTGTCATTGCAATGCTCCATAAACCTTGTAATCACAATGGTCCATGCACTTCTCATCAAAATGCTCTCTCACCAGAGATATCACAATGTTCCATCACTAGTCATCACAATACACCCTCGTCCTTGTAATCACAATGTTCCATGACACTGTCATCACAATGCTACATCCCCTTATCATCACAATGTTCCATGACCCCTGCCATCACAATGTTCCATAAGCCCTGTCATCAAAATGCTCCATGACCCTTTCCATCCCAAAGCTCCAAGACCCCTGACATCACAATGTTCTATAACCCCTGCCATCAAAATGTTCCATTACACTTTTTATCAAATTGCTGCATGACCCGGTCATCAAAATGCTCCCTTCCCTTCTCATCAAAATGCTCCATGAATTGTCATCACAAATCTCCAAGACCCTTGGCATCACAATGCTCCATGTCATTGTCATCACAATGCTCCATGAGCCCTCTCATCACATTGCTCCATGCCCTTGTCATCACACAGCTCCGTGACACTTGTCATCAAAATGCTCGATGCCTTTCTCATCACAATGCTCCATGCCCTTGTCATTACAGTCCTGCATGACCCATGTATCACAGTGTTCCATGCCCTTGTCATCACAATGCTCCATGCCCACTCTCATCACAATAATCCATGAAACATTTCAGAATAAATTTCTATACACTTCTCATCACAATGCTCCATTACCCCTGTCATAACAATGCACCATGACACCTGCCATCACAATGCACCATGACACCTGCCATCACAATGATCCACGGCCTAGTCATCACAAGGTTCCATGATAATTCTCATCACAATGCTCAAGACCCCTGATATCACAATGCTCCATGCCCTTGTCATCACAAAGCTCCATGACACATGTCATCAGAATGTTCCATGGCTTTCTCATCACAATGCTCCATGCCCTTGTCATCACAAGGCTCCAAGACTCTTGTCATCACAATGCTCCATGCCCCATTTCATCTCAATGCTCCATGAAATCTGTCATCACAATGCTCCAAGACCACTGTAATCACAATGCTCCATGCCCCTTTTCATCTCAATTCACCATTAACCCTGTCATCACAATGCACCATGCCCATCATCATAATGCTTCAGGCTATTGTCATCACAATGAAATCAATATTCTGCATGACCTCTGTCATCATAATGCTCCAAACCCTTGTGATCACAATGTTGCATAACACGTATCATCACAACACCCCATGACGCTCATCATCACAATTATCCATGGTCTTCTCATCACAATGCTCCATGATCTTTGTCATCACAATGCTCAATACACTTGTCATCACAATGCTCCCTGACCCTTGTCGTCAGTATGCTCCTTGAACCCTGTCATGACAAGTTTCCATGCATTTTTCATCACAATGATCCATGACCATTTCATCACAATGCTCCAAAGTCCCTGTAATCACCATGCTCCATGCCCTTGTCATCACAAAACTCCATGACACATGTCATCAGAATGCTCCATGGACTTCTCATCACAGTGTTCTATGCCCTAGTCATAACAATGCTCCAAGACCCCTGTAATCACAATGCTCCATGCCCCTTTTCATCAGAATGCTCCATGAGACTTGCCATCACAAGTCTCCATGGTCTTCTCATCACAATGTTCCAGGACCTTGACATCATCATGATCCATTCCCTTGTCATCACAATGCTCCATGACACCTGTCATCACAATAATCCATGAACATTTGCAGCCCAATGCTCCACGACCTTCTCATCACAATGCTCCATTGCCAATATCATCACAATGCTCCATGACCACTGTCATCACAACACTCCAAGACACCTGACAACACAATGATACAGGACTCTTGTCATCACAAAGCTCCATTCCCTTGTCGTCACAATGCTACATGACACCTGTCATCACAACTCTCCATGAACATTTTCAGCCCAGTGCTCCATGACCCTTGTCATCACAATGATCCATGCCCTTGTCATCCCAATGCTCCATGACCCCTGTATTCACAATGCTCCTTGACGCTTGTCATCACAGTGCTCCATGACACATGTCGTCACAATGCTCCATGCCTTTGTCAGCAAAATGCTACATGACCTTGTCATTACAATGCTCTATGCGCTAGTCATCACAATACTCCTTTTCCATTGCCATCACAATCCTCCATGAACTTTGGGATCAAATTTCTTCATGCTCTTGTCATCACAATGCTCCATGCTCCTTGAAATCAAAATGATCCATGACCTCTGTCATCACAATGCTCCAAACCCTTGTGATCACAATGTTCCATAACACTTGTCATCACAACGCTCCATGATACCTGTAATCACAATACTCCATGCCCTTTTCATCGCAATGCTGCGTGACATTTGTCACCACAATTCTCAATAAACTTGTCATCACAATGCTCCCTGACACTTGTCATCAGAATGCTCCTTGAAACCTGTCACGAAAAGGCTCCATGCCTTTTTCATCACAATGCCCCATGCCATTTTCATCACAATGCTCCATGCCATTGTCATCAAAATACTCCACAAGCTTGTCATCAGAATGCTCCATGACCCTTGTCATCACAGTTCTCCATGCACTTGTCAGCACAATGCTCCCTGACCCTTGTCATCACAATGCTCCAAGCCATTGTCATCACAATGCTCCATTACCTTTGTCATCAGAATCCTCCCTGACACTTGGCATCACAATGCTCCATGCCATCCTCATCACAATGGGCCATTACATATGTGATCACAATGCTCCCTGACACCTGTCTTCACAATACGGCATGACCTTGTCATCACAATGCTCCATGCCCTTGTCATCACAGTGTGCCATTCCAACTCTCATCGCAATACTCCATGAAAGTTATTAGACCAATGTTCCATGCCCTTGTCATCACAATGCTCCATGCCCTTGCTATCACAATGCTCCATGACCCCTGTCATCACAATGCTCCGTGACTCCAGTCATCACAATGCTTCATGACCTTTGTCATCACAATGGTCCATGCCCTCGTCATCAACAGTCTCTGTGACCTTTTTAACCACAATGCTCCATGAACTTTTCGTCACAATGCTCTTTGACCCTTGTCATCACAATGCTCTATGCCTTTCTCAGCACAATGCTCCATGACCCTTGTCATCACAATGCTCCATGCGCTTGTCAGCACAATGCTCCATGACACATGTCATCACAATGCACCATGCGCTTGGCATCACAGTGCTCCACAACATTGTCATCACAATGCTCCATAAAATTTGTCATCACAATGCTCCATGCACTTATCAAAATGCTCTCTCACCACTGATATCACAATGCTACATCACTATTTGTCACAATACTCCCTCACACCTGTCATCACAATGTTCCATGACTCCTGTCATCACAATGCTACATGCACTTATCATCATAATGTTCGATGACCCCTGAAATCACAATGTTCCATAACACCTGTCATCAAAATGTTCCATGACACTTTTCATCAAATTGCTCCATGACCCTGTCATCACAATGCTCCCTGCCCTTCTCATCACAATGCACAACGCCCTTGCCATCAAAATGCTCCATGACCTTTGTCATCACAAAGATCCATGACCCTTGGCATCACAATGCTCCATGTCATTGTCATCACAGTGCTCCATGAACGCTCTCATCACATTGCTCCATGCCCTTGTCTTCACATAGCTCCATGACACATGTCGTCAGAATGCTCCATGGCCTTCTCATCACAATGCTCCAAGCCCTGGCCATCAGAATGCTCCATTACCCCTGGCATAACAATGCTCCATGACCCCTGCCATCACGATGTTCCATGGCCTTGTCATCACAAGGCTCCATGACCCTTCTCATCACAATGCTCCAAGAACACTGTAATCACAATGCTCTATGCCCCTTTTCATCTCAATGATCCATGAACCCTGTCATCACAATGCTCTATGCCCATCATCATAATGCGTCATGCTATTTTCATAACAACGAAATCAAAATGTTCCATGACTTCTGTCATAACAATGCTCCAAACCCTTGTGATCACAATATTCCATAACACTTGTCATCACAATGCCCCAGGATGCTCGTCATCACAATTATCCATGGTCTTCTCATCACAATGCTCCATGACCTTTGTCATCACAATGCTCAATACACTTGTCATCAATATGATCCCTGACACTTGTTGTCTGTATGCTCCTTGAACCCTGTCATGACAAGGCTCCATGCCTTTTTCATCACAATGATCCATGCCCTTTTCATCAAAATGCTCCAAGTCCCATGTAATCACAATGGTCCATGCCATTGTCATCACAAAGCTCAATGACGCATGCCATCAGAATGCTCCTTGGTCTTCTCCTCACAATGCTCCATGCCCTTGTCTTCACAATGTTCCAAGACCCCTGTAATCACAATGCTCCTTTCCCCTTTTAATCAGTATGCTCCATGAGAATTGTCATCACAAGGCTCCATGGTTTTGTCATCACAATGCTCCAGGACCTTGTCATCACAATGCTTCACGACCTTGTCATCAAAATTTTCAATGGCCCTTGTCATTATAATGCTCCAAACCCTAATCATCACAATGCTCCATTATATTTGTCATCACAATCCTCCATCACATTTGGTATCACAAAGCTCCATGCCATTGTCATCGCCATGGACCATGACATATGTCATCACAATGCTCCCTGACACCTGTCTTCACAATACTCCATGACCTTATCATCACAATGTTCCATGCCCTTGTCATCACAATGCACCATGCCCACTCTCATCACAATAATCTATGAAACTTGTCAGACCAATGCTCCATGCCACTGTCATCACAATGCTCCATGACCTTGTCATCACAATGCTCCATGACCCCTGTCATCACAATGCTCCGTGACTCCAGTCATCACAATGCTTCATAACGTTTGTCATCACAATGGTCCATTACCGCATCATCACAAGGCTCTGTGACCTTTGTAACCACAATGCTCCATGAACTTTTCATCACAATTCTCTGAGAAACTTGTCATCACATTGCTCCATGTCTTTGTCAGAACAATGCTCCATGACCATTGTCATCACAATGTGCCACGTGCATTTCATCACAACGTTCCATACCTTGTCATTGCAATGCTCCATAAACCTTGTAATCACAATGGTCCATGCACTTCTCATCAAAATGCTCTCTCACCAGAGATATCACAATGTTCCATCACTAGTCATCACAATACACCCTCGTCCTTTTAATCACAATGTTCCATGACACTGTCATCACAATGCTACCTCACCTTATCATCACAATGTTCCATGACCCCTGCCATCACAATGTTCCATAAGCACTGTCATCAAAATGCTCCATGACCCTTTCCATCCCAAAGCTCCAAGACCCCTGACATCACAATGTTCTATAACCCCTGCCATCAAAATGTTCCATTACACTTTATCAAATTGCTGCATGACCCGGTCATCAAAATGTTCCCTGCCCTTCTCATCAAAATGCTCCATGACTTGTCATCACAAAGCTCCAAGACACTTGGCATCACAATGCTCCATGTCATTGTCATCACAATGCTCCATGAACCCTCTCATCACATTGCTCCATGCCCTTGTCATCACACAGCTCCGTGACACTTGTCATCACAATGCTCGATGCCCTTCTCATCATAATGCTCCATGCCCTTGTCATTACAGTCCTGCATGACACATGTATCACAGTGTTCCGTGCCCTTGTCATCACAATACTCCATGCCCACTCTCATCACAATAATCCATGAAACATTTCAGACCAAATTTCTATACCCTTCTCATCACAATGCTCCATAACCCCTGTCATAACAATGCATCATGACACCTGCCATCACAATGCACCATGACAACTGCCATCACAATGATCCACGGCCTAGTCATCACAAGGTTCCATGATAATTCTCATCACAATGCTCAAGACCCCTGATATCACAATGCTCCATGCCCTTGTCATCACAAAGCTCCATGACGCATGTCATCAGAATGTTCCATGGCCTTCTCATCAAAATGCTCCATGCACTTGTCATCACAAGGCTCCAAGACCCTTGTCATCACAATGCTCCATGCCCCATTTCATCTCAATGCTCCATGAAATCTGTCATCACAATGGTCCAAGACCCTTGTAATCACAATGCTCCATGCCCCTTTTCATCTCAGTGCTCCATGAACCCTGTCATCACAATGCACCATGCCCATCATCATAATGCTTCAGGCTATTGTCATCACAATGAAATCAATATTCTGCATGACCTCTGTCATCATAATGCTCCAAACCCTTGTGATCACAATGTTGCATAACACGTATCATCACAACACCCCATGACGCTCATCATCACAATTATCCATGGTCTTCTCATCACAATGCTCCATGATCTTTGTCATCACAATGCTCAATACACTTGTCATCACAATGCTCCCTGACCCTTGTCGTCAGTATGCTCCTTGAACCCTGTCATGACAAGTTTCCATGCATTTTTCATCACAATGATCCATGACCATTTCATCACAATGCTCCAAGGTCCCTGTAATCACAATGCTCCATGCCCTTGTCATCACAAAACTCCATGACGCATGTCATCAGAATGCTCCATGGCTTTCTCATCACAGTGCTCTATGCCCTAGTCATAACAATGCTCCAAGACCCCTGTAATCACAATGCTCCATGCCCCTTTTCATCAGAATGCTCCATGAGACTTGCCATCACAAGTCTCCATGGTCTTCTCATCACAATGTTCCAGGACCTTGACATCACCATGATCCATTCCCTTGTCATCACAATGCTCCATGACCCCTGTCATCACAATAATCCATGAATATTTTCAGCCCAATGCTCCACGACATTCTCATCACAATGCTCCATTGCCAATATCATCACAATGCTCCATGACCACTGTCATCACAACACTCCATGACACATGACAACACAATGATCCAGGACTCTTGTCATCACAATGCTCCATTAACTTGTCGTCACAATGCTACATGACACCTGTCATCACAACTCTCCATGAATATTTTCAGCCCAGTGCTCCATGACACTTGTCATCACAATGATCCATGCCCTTGTCATCCCAATGCTCCATGACCCCTGTATTCACAATGCTCCTTGACGCTTGTCATCACAGTGCTCCATGACACATGTCATCACAATGCTCCATGCCTTTGTCAGCAAAATGCTACATGACATTGTCATTACAATGCTCTATGCACTTGTCATCACAATACTCCATTTCCATTGTCATCACAATCCTCCATGAACTTTGGGATCACATTGCTTCATGCCCTTGTCATCACAATGCTCCATGCTCCTTGAAATCAAAATGATCCATGACCTCTGTCATCACAATGCTCCAAACACTTGTGATCACAATGTTCCATAACACTTGTCATCACAACGCTCCATGATGCCTGTCATCACAATACTCCATGCCCTTTTCATCACAATGGTCCATGACCTTTGTCACCACAATTCTCAATACTCTTGTCATCACAATGCTCCCTGACACTTGTCATCAGAATGCTCCTTGAACCCTGTCACAAAAAGGCTCCATGCCTTTTTCATCACAATGCCCCATGCCATTTTCATCACAATGCTCCATGCCATCGTCATCAAAATACTCCACAAGCTTGTCATCAGAATGCTCCATGACCCTTGTCATCACAATTCTCCATGCACTTGTCAGCACAATGCTCCCTCACCCTTGTCATCACCTAGCTCCAAGCCATTGTCATCACAATGCTCCATTACCTTTGTCATCAGAATCCTCCCTGACACTTGGCATCACAATGCTCCATGCCATCCTCATCACAATGGGCCATTACATATGTGATCACAATGCTCCCTGACACCTGTCTTCACAATACGGCATGACCTGGTCATCACAATGCTCCATGCCCTTGTCATCACAGTGTGCCATTCCAACTCTCATCGCAATACTCCATGAAAGTTATTAGACCAATGTTCCATGCCCTTGTCATCACAATGCTCCATGCCCTTGCTATCACAATGCTCAATGACCCCTGTCATCACAATGCTCCTTGACTCCAGTCATCACAATGCTTCATGACCTTTGTCATCACAATGGTCCATGCCCTCGTCATCAACAGTCTCTGTGACCTTTTTAACCACAATGCTCCATGATCTTTTAATCACAATGCTCTTTGACCCTTGTCATCACAATGCTCTCTGCCTTTCTCAGCACAATGCTCCATGACCCTTGTCTTCACAAAGCTCCATGCGCTTGTCAGCACAATGCTCCATGACACATGTCATCACAATGCACCATGCGCTTGTCAACACAGTGCTCCACAACATTATCATCACAATGCTCCATAAAATTTGTCATCACAATGCTCCATGCACTTCTCATCAAAATGCTCTCTCACCACTGATATCACAATGCTACATCACTATTTGTCACAATACTCCATCACCCCTGTCATCACAATGTTCCATGACTCCTGTCATCACAATGCTACATGCACTTATCATCACAATGTTTGATGACCCCTGAAATCACAATGTTCCATAACACCTGTCATCAAAATGTTCCATGACACTTTTCATTAATTGCTCCATGACCCTTTCATCACAATGCTCCCTGCCCTTCTCATCACAATGCACAACGCCCTTGCCATCAAAATGCTCCATGACCTTTGTCATCACAAACATCCATGACCCTTGGCATCACAATGCTCCATGTCATTGTCCTCACAATGCTCCATGAACACTCTCATCACATTGCTCCATGCCCTTGTCTTCACATAGCTCCATGACACATGTCATCAGAATGCTCCATGGCCTTCTCATCACAATGCTCCAAGCCCTGGCCATCACAATGCTCCATTAAACCTGTCATAACAATGCTCCATGACCCCTGCCATCACGATGTTCCATGGCCTTGTCATCACAAGGCTCCATGACCCTTCTCATCACAATGCTCCAAGAACACTGTAAACACAATGCTCTATGCCCCTATTCATCTCAATGATCCATGAACCCTGTCATCACAATGCACTATGCCCATCATCATAATGCTTCATGCTATTGTCCTAGCAACGAAATCAAAATGTTCTATGACCTCTGTCATAACAATGCTCCAAACCCTTGTGATCACAATATTCCATAACACTTGTCATCACAATGCCCCAGGATGCTCGTCATCACAATTATCCATGGTCTTCTCATCACAATGCTCCATGACCTTCGTCATCACAATGCTCAATACACTTGTCATCAACATAATTCCTGACACTTGTTGTCTGTATGCTCCTTGAACCCTGTCATGACAAGGCTCCATGCCTTTTTCATCACAATGATCCATGCCCTTTTCATCACAATGCTCCAAGTCCCATGTAATCACAATGGTCCATGCCATTGTCATCACAAAGCTCAATGACGCATGCCATCAGAATGTTCCTTGGTCTTCTCCTCACAATGCTCCATGCCCTTGTCTTCACAATGTTCCAAGACCCCTGTAATCACAATGCTCCTTTCCCCTTTTAATCAGTATGCTCCATGAGACTTGTCATCACAAGGCTCCATGGTTTTGTCATCACAATGCTCCAGGACCTTGTCATCACAATGCTTCACGACCTTGTCATCAAAATTTTCAATGGCCCTTGTCATCATAATGCTCCAAACCCTAATCATGACAATGCTCCATTATATTTGTCATCACAATCCTCCATCACATTTGGTATCACAAAGATCCATGCCATTGTCATCGCCATGGACCATGACATATGTCATCACAATGCTCCCTGACACCTGTCCTCACAATACTCCATGACCTTATCATCACAATGCTCCATGCCCTTGTCATCACAATGCACCATGCCCACTCTCATCACAATAATCTATGAAACTTGTCAGACCAATGCTCCATGCCACTGTCATCACAATGCTCCATGACCTTGTCATCACAATGCTCCATGAACCCTGTCATCACAATGCTCCATGACTCCAGTCATCCCAATGCTTCATGACCTTTGTCATCACAATGGTCCATGCCCTCGTCATCAACAGTCTCTGTGACCTTTTTAACCACAATGCTCCATGAACTTTTCATCACAATGCTCTTTGACCCTCGTCATCACAATGCTCTATGCCTTTCTCAGCACAATGCTCCATGACCCTTGTCATCACAATGCTCCATGCGCTTGTCATCATAATGCTCCATGACACATGTCATCACAGTGCACCATGCGCTTGTCATCACAGTGCTCCACAACATTGTCATCACAATGCTCCATAAAATTAGTCATCACAATGCTCCATGCCCTTGTCATCACAGTGTGCCATTCCAACTCTCATCGCAATACTCCATGAAAGTTATTAGACCAATGTTCCATGCACTTGTCATCACAATGCTCCATGCCCTTGTTATCACAATGCTCCATGACCCCTGTCATCACAATGCTCCCTGACTCCAGTCATCACAATGCTTCATGACCTTTGTCATCACAATGGTCCATGCCCTCGTCATCAACAGTCTCTGTGACCTTTTTAACCACAATGCTCCATGAAATTTTCATCACAATGCTCTTTGACCCTTGTCATCACAATGCTCTATGCCTTTCTCAGCACAATGCTCCATGACCCTTGTCATCACAATGCTCCATGCGCTTGTCACCACAATGCTCCATGACACATGTCATCACAATGCACCATGCGCTTGTCACCACAGTGCTCCACAACATTGTCATCACAATGCTCCATAAAATTTGTCATCACAATGCTCCATGCACTTCTTATCAAAATGCTCTCTCACCACTGATATCACAATGCTACATCACTATTTGTCACAATACTCCCTCACCCCTGTCATCACAATGTTCCATGACTCCTGTCATCACAATGCTACATGCACTTATCATCACAATGTTCGATGATCCCTGAAATCACAATGTTCCATAACATCTGTCATCAAAATGTTCCATGACACTTTTCATCATATTGCTCCATGACCCTGTCATCAGAATGCTCCCTGACCTTCTCATCACAATGCACAACGCCCTTGCCATCACAATGCTCCATGACCTTTGTCATCACAAAGATCCATGACCCTTGGCATCACAATGCTCCATGTCATTGTCATCACAATGCTCCATGAACGCTCTCATCACATTTCTCCATGCCCTTGTCTTCACATAGCTCCATGACACATGTCATCAGAATGCTCCATGGCCTTCTCATCACAATGCTCCAAGCCCTTGCCATCACAATGCTCCATTACCCATGTCATAACAATGCTCCATGACCCTTGCCATCACGATGTTCCATGGCCTTGTCATCACAAGGCTCCATGACCCTTCTCATCCCAATGCTCCAAGAACACTGTAATCACAATGCTCTATGCCCCTTTTCATCTCAATGATCCATGAACCCTGTCATCACAATGCACTATGCCCATCATCATAATGCTTCATGCTATTGTCATAACAACGAAATCAAAATGTTCCATGACCTCTGTCATAACAATGCTCCAAAACCTTGTGATCACAATATTCCATAACACTTGTCATCACAATGCCCCAGGATGCTCGCCATCACAATTATCCATGGTCTTCTCATCACAATGCTCCTTGACCTTCGTCATCACAATGCTCAATACACTTGTCATCAACATGCTCTCTGACACTTGTTGTCTGTATGCTCCTTGAACCCTGTCATGACAAGGCTCCATGCCTTTTTCATCACAATGATCCATGCCCTTTTCATCACAATGCTCCAAGTCCCATGTAATCACAATGGTCCATGCCTTTGTCATCACAAAGCTCAATGATGCATGCCATCAGAATGCTCCTTGGTCTTCTCCTCACAATGCTCCATGCCCTTGTCTTCACAATGTTCCAAGACCCCTGTAATCACAATGCTCCATTCCCCTTTTAATCAGTATGCACCAGGAGACTTGTCATCACAAGGCTCCATGGTTTTGTCATCACAATGCTCCAGGACCTTGTCATCACAATGCTTCACGACCTTGTCATCAAAATTTTCAATGGCCCTTGTCATCATAATGCTCCAAACCCTAATCATCACAATGCTCCATTATATTTGTCATCACAATCCTCCATTACATTTGGTATCACAAAGCTCCATGCCATGGTCATCGCCATGGACCATGACATATGTCATCACAATGCTCCCTGACACCTGGCTTCACAATGCTCCATGACCTTATCATCGCAATGCTCCATGCCCTTGTCATCACAATGCACCATGCCCACTCTCATCACAATAATCTATGAAACTTGTCAGACCAATGCTCCATGCCACTGTCATCACAATGCTCCATGCCCTTGTCATCACAATGCTCCATGACCGCTGTCATCACAATGCTCCGTGACTCCAGTCAGCACAATGCTTCATAACGTTTGTCATCACAATGGTCCATGCCCGCGTCATCACAAGTCTCTGTGACCTTTGTAACCACAATGCTCCATGAACTTTTCATCACAATTCTCTGAGAAACTTGTCATCACAATGCTCCATGTCTTTGTCAGAACAATGCTCCATGACCATTGTCATCACAATGTGCCACGCGCATTTCATCACAACGTTCCAAACCTTGTCATTGCAATGCTCCATAAACCTTGTAATCACAATGGTCCATGCACTTCTCATCAAAATGCTCTCTCACCAGAGATATCACAATGTTCCATCACTAGTCATCACAATACACCCTCGTCCTTGTAATCACAATGTTCCATGACACTGTCATCACAATGCTACATCCCCTTATCATCACAATGTTCCATGACCCCTGCCATCACAATGTTCCATAAGCCCTGTCATCAAAATGCTCCATGACCCTTTCCATCCCAAAGCTCCAAGACCCCTGACATCACAATGTTCTATAACCCCTGCCATCAAAATGTTCCATTACACTTTTTATCAAATTGCTGCATGACCCGGTCATCAAAATGCTCCCTTCCCTTCTCATCAAAATGCTCCATGAATTGTCATCACAAATCTCCAAGACCCTTGGCATCACAATGCTCCATGTCATTGTCATCACAATGCTCCATGAGCCCTCTCATCACATTGCTCCATGCCCTTGTCATCACACAGCTCCGTGACACTTGTCATCAAAATGCTCGATGCCTTTCTCATCACAATGCTCCATGCCCTTGTCATTACAGTCCTGCATGACCCATGTATCACAGTGTTCCATGCCCTTGTCATCACAATGCTCCATGCCCACTCTCATCACAATAATCCATGAAACATTTCAGAATAAATTTCTATACACTTCTCATCACAATGCTCCATTACCCCTGTCATAACAATGCACCATGACACCTGCCATCACAATGCACCATGACACCTGCCATCACAATGATCCACGGCCTAGTCATCACAAGGTTCCATGATAATTCTCATCACAATGCTCAAGACCCCTGATATCACAATGCTCCATGCCCTTGTCATCACAAAGCTCCATGACACATGTCATCAGAATGTTCCATGGCTTTCTCATCACAATGCTCCATGCCCTTGTCATCACAAGGCTCCAAGACTCTTGTCATCACAATGCTCCATGCCCCATTTCATCTCAATGCTCCATGAAATCTGTCATCACAATGCTCCAAGACCACTGTAATCACAATGCTCCATGCCCCTTTTCATCTCAATTCACCATTAACCCTGTCATCACAATGCACCATGCCCATCATCATAATGCTTCAGGCTATTGTCATCACAATGAAATCAATATTCTGCATGACCTCTGTCATCATAATGCTCCAAACCCTTGTGATCACAATGTTGCATAACACGTATCATCACAACACCCCATGACGCTCATCATCACAATTATCCATGGTCTTCTCATCACAATGCTCCATGATCTT
Organism: Mesoplodon densirostris; assembly: GCF_025265405.1. Classification (NCBI taxonomy): domain Eukaryota; kingdom Metazoa; phylum Chordata; class Mammalia; order Artiodactyla; family Ziphiidae; genus Mesoplodon; species Mesoplodon densirostris. The sequence goes on along the minus strand of NW_026778195.1, from coordinate 3,785,508 downwards.
TGTCATCACAATGCTCAATACACTTGTCATCACAATGCTCCCTGACCCTTGTCGTCAGTATGCTCCTTGAACCCTGTCATGACAAGTTTCCATGCATTTTTCATCACAATGATCCATGACCATTTCATCACAATGCTCCAAAGTCCCTGTAATCACCATGCTCCATGCCCTTGTCATCACAAAACTCCATGACACATGTCATCAGAATGCTCCATGGACTTCTCATCACAGTGTTCTATGCCCTAGTCATAACAATGCTCCAAGACCCCTGTAATCACAATGCTCCATGCCCCTTTTCATCAGAATGCTCCATGAGACTTGCCATCACAAGTCTCCATGGTCTTCTCATCACAATGTTCCAGGACCTTGACATCATCATGATCCATTCCCTTGTCATCACAATGCTCCATGACACCTGTCATCACAATAATCCATGAACATTTGCAGCCCAATGCTCCACGACCTTCTCATCACAATGCTCCATTGCCAATATCATCACAATGCTCCATGACCACTGTCATCACAACACTCCAAGACACCTGACAACACAATGATACAGGACTCTTGTCATCACAAAGCTCCATTCCCTTGTCGTCACAATGCTACATGACACCTGTCATCACAACTCTCCATGAACATTTTCAGCCCAGTGCTCCATGACCCTTGTCATCACAATGATCCATGCCCTTGTCATCCCAATGCTCCATGACCCCTGTATTCACAATGCTCCTTGACGCTTGTCATCACAGTGCTCCATGACACATGTCGTCACAATGCTCCATGCCTTTGTCAGCAAAATGCTACATGACCTTGTCATTACAATGCTCTATGCGCTAGTCATCACAATACTCCTTTTCCATTGCCATCACAATCCTCCATGAACTTTGGGATCAAATTTCTTCATGCTCTTGTCATCACAATGCTCCATGCTCCTTGAAATCAAAATGATCCATGACCTCTGTCATCACAATGCTCCAAACCCTTGTGATCACAATGTTCCATAACACTTGTCATCACAACGCTCCATGATACCTGTAATCACAATACTCCATGCCCTTTTCATCGCAATGCTGCGTGACATTTGTCACCACAATTCTCAATAAACTTGTCATCACAATGCTCCCTGACACTTGTCATCAGAATGCTCCTTGAAACCTGTCACGAAAAGGCTCCATGCCTTTTTCATCACAATGCCCCATGCCATTTTCATCACAATGCTCCATGCCATTGTCATCAAAATACTCCACAAGCTCGTCATCAGAATGCTCCATGACCCTTGTCATCACAGTTCTCCATGCACTTGTCAGCACAATGCTCCCTGACCCTTGTCATCACAATGCTCCAAGCCATTGTCATCACAATGCTCCATTACCTTTGTCATCAGAATCCTCCCTGACACTTGGCATCACAATGCTCCATGCCATCCTCATCACAATGGGCCATTACATATGTGATCACAATGCTCCCTGACACCTGTCTTCACAATACGGCATGACCTTGTCATCACAATGCTCCATGCCCTTGTCATCACAGTGTGCCATTCCAACTCTCATCGCAATACTCCATGAAAGTTATTAGACCAATGTTCCATGCCCTTGTCATCACAATGCTCCATGCCCTTGCTATCACAATGCTCCATGACCCCTGTCATCACAATGCTCCGTGACTCCAGTCATCACAATGCTTCATGACCTTTGTCATCACAATGGTCCATGCCCTCGTCATCAACAGTCTCTGTGACCTTTTTAACCACAATGCTCCATGAACTTTTCGTCACAATGCTCTTTGACCCTTGTCATCACAATGCTCTATGCCTTTCTCAGCACAATGCTCCATGACCCTTGTCATCACAATGCTCCATGCGCTTGTCAGCACAATGCTCCATGACACATGTCATCACAATGCACCATGCGCTTGTCATCACAGTGCTCCACAACATTGTCATCACAATGCTCCATAAAATTTGTCATCACAATGCTCCATGCACTTATCAAAATGCTCTCTCACCACTGATATCACAATGCTACATCACTATTTGTCACAATACTCCCTCACACCTGTCATCACAATGTTCCATGACTCCTGTCATCACAATGCTACATGCACTTATCATCATAATGTTCGATGACCCCTGAAATCACAATGTTCCATAACACCTGTCATCAAAATGTTCCATGACACTTTTCATCAAATTGCTCCATGACCCTGTCATCACAATGCTCCCTGCCCTTCTCATCACAATGCACAACGCCCTTGCCATCAAAATGCTCCATGACGTTTGTCATCACAAAGATCCATGACCCTTGGCATCACAATGCTCCATGTCATTGTCATCACAGTGCTCCATGAACGCTCTCATCACATTGCTCCATGCCCTTGTCTTCACATAGCTCCATGACACATGTCATCAGAATGCTCCATGGCCTTCTCATCACAATGCTCCAAGCCCTGGCCATCAGAATGCTCCATTACCCCTTGCATAACAATGCTCCATGACCCCTGCCATCACGATGTTCCATGGCCTTGTCATCACAAGGCTCCATGACCCTTCTCATCACAATGCTCCAAGAACACTGTAATCACAATGCTCTATGCCCCTTTTCATCTCAATGATCCATGAACCCTGTCATCACAATGCTCTATGCCCATCATCATAATGCGTCATGCTATTTTCATAACAACGAAATCAAAATGTTCCATGACTTCTGTCATAACAATGCTCCAAACCCTTGTGATCACAATATTCCATAACACTTGTCATCACAATGCCCCAGTATGCTCGTCATCACAATTATCCATGGTCTTCTCATCACAATGCTCCATGACCTTTGTCATCACAATGCTCAATACACTTGTCATCAATATGCTCCCTGACACTTGTTGTCTGTATGCTCCTTGAACCCTGTCATGACAAGGCTCCATGCCTTTTTCATCACAATGATCCATGCCCTTTTCATCAAAATGCTCCAAGTCCCATGTAATCACAATGGTCCATGCCATTGTCATCACAAAGCTCAATGACGCATGCCATCAGAATGCTCCTTGGTCTTCTCCTCACAATGCTCCATGCCCTTGTCTTCACAATGTTCCAAGACCCCTGTAATCACAATGTTCCTTTCCCCTTTTAATCAGTATGCTCCATGAGAATTGTCATCACAAGGCTCCATGGTTTTGTCATCACAATGCTCCAGGACCTTGTCATCACAATGCTTCACGACCTTGTCATCAAAATTTTCAATGGCCCTTGTCATTATAATGCTCCAAACCCTAATCATCACAATGCTCCATTATATTTGTCATCACAATCCTCCATCACATTTGGTATCACAAAGCTCCATGCCATTGTCATCGCCATGGACCATGACATATGTCATCACAATGCTCCCTGACACCTGTCTTCACAATACTCCATGACCTTATCATCACAATGTTCCATGCCCTTGTCATCACAATGCACCATGCCCACTCTCATCACAATAATCTATGAAACTTGTCAGACCAATGCTCCATGCCACTGTCATCACAATGCTCCATGACCTTGTCATCACAATGCTCCATGACCCCTGTCATCACAATGCTCCGTGACTCCAGTCATCACAATGCTTCATAACGTTTGTCATCACAATGGTCCATTACCGCATCATCACAAGGCTCTGTGACCTTTGTAACCACAATGCTCCATGAACTTTTCATCACAATTCTCTGAGAAACTTGTCATCACATTGCTCCATGTCTTTGTCAGAACAATGCTCCATGACCATTGTCATCACAATGTGCCACGTGCATTTCATCACAACGTTCCATACCTTGTCATTGCAATGCTCCATAAACCTTGTAATCACAATGGTCCATGCACTTCTCATCAAAATGCTCTCTCACCAGAGATATCACAATGTTCCATCACTAGTCATCACAATACACCCTCGTCCTTTTAATCACAATGTTCCATGACACTGTCATCACAATGCTACCTCACCTTATCATCACAATGTTCCATGACCCCTGCAATCACAATGTTCCATAAGCACTGTCATCAAAATGCTCCATGACCCTTTCCATCCCAAAGCTCCAAGACCCCTGACATCACAATGTTCTATAACCCCTGCCATCAAAATGTTCCATTACACTTTATCAAATTGCTGCATGACCCGGTCATCAAAATGTTCCCTGCCCTTCTCATCAAAATGCTCCATGACTTGTCATCACAAAGCTCCAAGACACTTGGCATCACAATGCTCCATGTCATTGTCATCACAATGCTCCATGAACCCTCTCATCACATTGCTCCATGCCCTTGTCATCACACAGCTCCGTGACACTTGTCATCACAATGCTCGATGCCCTTCTCATCATAATGCTCCATGCCCTTGTCATTACAGTCCTGCATGACACATGTATCACAGTGTTCCGTGCCCTTGTCATCACAATACTCCATGCCCACTCTCATCACAATAATCCATGAAACATTTCAGACCAAATTTCTATACCCTTCTCATCACAATGCTCCATAACCCCTGTCATAACAATGCATCATGACACCTGCCATCACAATGCACCATGACAACTGCCATCACAATGATCCACGGCCTAGTCATCACAAGGTTCCATGATAATTCTCATCACAATGCTCAAGACCCCTGATATCACAATGCTCCATGCCCTTGTCATCACAAAGCTCCATGACGCATGTCATCAGAATGTTCCATGGCCTTCTCATCAAAATGCTCCATGCACTTGTCATCACAAGGCTCCAAGACCCTTGTCATCACAATGCTCCATGCCCCATTTCATCTCAATGCTCCATGAAATCTGTCATCACAATGGTCCAAGACCCTTGTAATCACAATGCTCCATGCCCCTTTTCATCTCAGTGCTCCATGAACCCTGTCATCACAATGCACCATGCCCATCATCATAATGCTTCAGGCTATTGTCATCACAATGAAATCAATATTCTGCATGACCTCTGTCATCATAATGCTCCAAACCCTTGTGATCACAATGTTGCATAACACGTATCATCACAACACCCCATGACGCTCATCATCACAATTATCCATGGTCTTCTCATCACAATGCTCCATGATCTTTGTCATCACAATGCTCAATACACTTGTCATCACAATGCTCCCTGACCCTTGTCGTCAGTATGCTCCTTGAACCCTGTCATGACAAGTTTCCATGCATTTTTCATCACAATGATCCATGACCATTTCATCACAATGCTCCAAGGTCCCTGTAATCACAATGCTCCATGCCCTTGTCATCACAAAACTCCATGACGCATGTCATCAGAATGCTCCATGGCTTTCTCATCACAGTGCTCTATGCCCTAGTCATAACAATGCTCCAAGACCCCTGTAATCACAATGCTCCATGCCCCTTTTCATCAGAATGCTCCATGAGACTTGCCATCACAAGTCTCCATGGTCTTCTCATCACAATGTTCCAGGACCTTGACATCACCATGATCCATTCCCTTGTCATCACAATGCTCCATGACCCCTGTCATCACAATAATCCATGAATATTTTCAGCCCAATGCTCCACGACATTCTCATCACAATGCTCCATTGCCAATATCATCACAATGCTCCATGACCACTGTCATCACAACACTCCATGACACATGACAACACAATGATCCAGGACTCTTGTCATCACAATGCTCCATTAACTTGTCGTCACAATGCTACATGACACCTGTCATCACAACTCTCCATGAATATTTTCAGCCCAGTGCTCCATGACACTTGTCATCACAATGATCCATGCCCTTGTCATCCCAATGCTCCATGACCCCTGTATTCACAATGCTCCTTGACGCTTGTCATCACAGTGCTCCATGACACATGTCATCACAATGCTCCATGCCTTTGTCAGCAAAATGCTACATGACATTGTCATTACAATGCTCTATGCACTTGTCATCACAATACTCCATTTCCATTGTCATCACAATCCTCCATGAACTTTGGGATCACATTGCTTCATGCCCTTGTCATCACAATGCTCCATGCTCCTTGAAATCAAAATGATCCATGACCTCTGTCATCACAATGCTCCAAACACTTGTGATCACAATGTTCCATAACACTTGTCATCACAACGCTCCATGATGCCTGTCATCACAATACTCCATGCCCTTTTCATCACAATGGTCCATGACCTTTGTCACCACAATTCTCAATACTCTTGTCATCACAATGCTCCCTGACACTTGTCATCAGAATGCTCCTTGAACCCTGTCACAAAAAGGCTCCATGCCTTTTTCATCACAATGCCCCATGCCATTTTCATCACAATGCTCCATGCCATCGTCATCAAAATACTCCACAAGCTTGTCATCAGAATGCTCCATGACCCTTGTCATCACAATTCTCCATGCACTTGTCAGCACAATGCTCCCTCACCCTTGTCATCACCTAGCTCCAAGCCATTGTCATCACAATGCTCCATTACCTTTGTCATCAGAATCCTCCCTGACACTTGGCATCACAATGCTCCATGCCATCCTCATCACAATGGGCCATTACATATGTGATCACAATGCTCCCTGACACCTGTCTTCACAATACGGCATGACCTGGTCATCACAATGCTCCATGCCCTTGTCATCACAGTGTGCCATTCCAACTCTCATCGCAATACTCCATGAAAGTTATTAGACCAATGTTCCATGCCCTTGTCATCACAATGCTCCATGCCCTTGCTATCACAATGCTCAATGACCCCTGTCATCACAATGCTCCTTGACTCCAGTCATCACAATGCTTCATGACCTTTGTCATCACAATGGTCCATGCCCTCGTCATCAACAGTCTCTGTGACCTTTTTAACCACAATGCTCCATGATCTTTTAATCACAATGCTCTTTGACCCTTGTCATCACAATGCTCTCTGCCTTTCTCAGCACAATGCTCCATGACCCTTGTCTTCACAAAGCTCCATGCGCTTGTCAGCACAATGCTCCATGACACATGTCATCACAATGCACCATGCGCTTGTCAACACAGTGCTCCACAACATTATCATCACAATGCTCCATAAAATTTGTCATCACAATGCTCCATGCACTTCTCATCAAAATGCTCTCTCACCACTGATATCACAATGCTACATCACTATTTGTCACAATACTCCATCACCCCTGTCATCACAATGTTCCATGACTCCTGTCATCACAATGCTACATGCACTTATCATCACAATGTTTGATGACCCCTGAAATCACAATGTTCCATAACACCTGTCATCAAAATGTTCCATGACACTTTTCATTAATTGCTCCATGACCCTTTCATCACAATGCTCCCTGCCCTTCTCATCACAATGCACAACGCCCTTGCCATCAAAATGCTCCATGACCTTTGTCATCACAAACATCCATGACCCTTGGCATCACAATGCTCCATGTCATTGTCCTCACAATGCTCCATGAACACTCTCATCACATTGCTCCATGCCCTTGTCTTCACATAGCTCCATGACACATGTCATCAGAATGCTCCATGGCCTTCTCATCACAATGCTCCAAGCCCTGGCCATCACAATGCTCCATTACCCCTGTCATAACAATGCTCCATGACCCCTGCCATCACGATGTTCCATGGCCTTGTCATCACAAGGCTCCATGACCCTTCTCATCACAATGCTCCAAGAACACTGTAAACACAATGCTCTATGCCCCTATTCATCTCAATGATCCATGAACCCTGTCATCACAATGCACTATGCCCATCATCATAATGCTTCATGCTATTGTCCTAGCAACGAAATCAAAATGTTCTATGACCTCTGTCATAACAATGCTCCAAACCCTTGTGATCACAATATTCCATAACACTTGTCATCACAATGCCCCAGGATGCTCGTCATCACAATTATCCATGGTCTTCTCATCACAATGCTCCATGACCTTCGTCATCACAATGCTCAATACACTTGTCATCAACATAATTCCTGACACTTGTTGTCTGTATGCTCCTTGAACCCTGTCATGACAAGGCTCCATGCCTTTTTCATCACAATGATCCATGCCCTTTTCATCACAATGCTCCAAGTCCCATGTAATCACAATGGTCCATGCCATTGTCATCACAAAGCTCAATGACGCATGCCATCAGAATGTTCCTTGGTCTTCTCCTCACAATGCTCCATGCCCTTGTCTTCACAATGTTCCAAGACCCCTGTAATCACAATGCTCCTTTCCCCTTTTAATCAGTATGCTCCATGAGACTTGTCATCACAAGGCTCCATGGTTTTGTCATCACAAGGCTCCAGGACCTTGTCATCACAATGCTTCACGACCTTGTCATCAAAATTTTCAATGGCCCTTGTCATCATAATGCTCCAAACCCTAATCATCACAATGCTCCATTATATTTGTCATCACAATCCTCCATCACATTTGGTATCACAAAGATCCATGCCATTGTCATCGCCATGGACCATGACATATGTCATCACAATGCTCCCTGACACCTGTCTTCACAAGACTCCATGACCTTATCATCACAATGCTCCATGCCCTTGTCATCACAATGCACCATGCCCACTCTCATCACAATAATCTATGAAACTTGTCAGACCAATGCTCCATGCCACTGTCATCACAATGCTCCATGCCCTTGTCATCACAATGCTCCATGAACCCTGTCATCACAATGCTCCATGACTCCAGTCATCCCAATGCTTCATGACCTTTGTCATCACAATGGTCCATGCCCTCGTCATCAACAGTCTCTGTGACCTTTTTAACCACAATGCTCCATGAACTTTTCATCACAATGCTCTTTGACCCTCGTCATCACAATGCTCTATGCCTTTCTCCGCACAATGCTCCATGACCCTTGTCATCACAATGCTCCATGCGCTTGTCATCATAATGCTCCATGACACATGTCATCACAGTGCACCATGCGCTTGTCATCACAGTGCTCCACAACATTGTCATCACAATGCTCCATAAAATTAGTCATCACAATGCTCCATGCATGTCTCAAAATGCTCTCTCAACACTGATATCACAATGCTACATCACTATTTGTCACAATACTCCCTCACCCCTGTCATCACATGTTCCATGCCTCCTGTCATCACAATGCTACATGCACTTATCATCACAATGTTCGATGATCCCTAAAATCACAATGTTCCATAACACCTGTCATCAAAATGTTCCATGACACTTTTCATCAAATTGCTCCATGACCCTGTCATCAGAATGCTCCCTGCCCTTCTCATCACAATGCACAACGCCCTTGCCATCAAAATGCTCCATGACCTTTGTCATCAAAAAGATCCATGACCCTTGGCATCACAATGCTCCATGTCATTGGCATCACAATGCTCCATGAACGCTCTCATCACATTGCTCCATGCCCTTGTCTTCACATAGCTCCATGACACATGTCACCAGAATGCTCCATGGCCTTCTCATCACAATGCTCCAAGCCCTTGCCATCACAATGCTCCACTACCCCTGTCATAACAATGCTCCATGACCCCTGCCATCACAATGCTCCATGCCCTTGTCATCACAATGCTCCAAGACCCTTGTAACCACAATGCTCCATACCCCTTTTCATCTCAATGCTCCATGAACCCTGTCATCACACTGCTCCATGCCCATCATCATAATGCTTCAGTCTATTGTCATCACAATGAAATCAATATTCTGCATGACCTGTGTCATCATAATGCTCCAAAGCCTTGTGATTACAATGTTGCATAACACGTATCATCACAACACCCCATGACGCTCATCATCACTATTATCCATGGTCTTCTCATCACAATGCTCCATGATCTTTGTCATCACAATGCTCAATACACTTGTCATCACAATGCTCCCTGACCCTTGTCGTCAGTATGCTCCTTGAACCCTGTCATGACAAGTTTCCATGCATTTTTCATCACAATGATCCATGACCATTTCATCACAATGCTCCAAGGTCCCTGTAATAACAATGCTCCATGCACTTGTCATCACAAACCTCCATGACGCATGTCATCAGAATGCTCCATGGCCTTCTCTTCACAATGCTCTATGCCCTAGTCATAACAATGCTCCAAGACCCATGTAATCACAATGCACCATGCCCCTTTTCATCAGAATGCTCCATGAGAATTTCCATCACAAGTCTCCATGATCTTCACATCACAATGTTCCAGGACTTTGACATCACCATGATCCATTCCCTTGTCATCACAATGCTCCATGACCCCTGTCATCACAATACTCCATGCCCTTTTCATCACAATGCTCCATGACCTTTCTCACCACAATTCTCAATACACATGTCATCACAATGCTCCCTGACACTTGTCATCAGAATGCCCCTTGAACTCTGTCACGAAAAGGCTCCATGCCTTTTTCATCACAGTGCCCCATGCCATTTTCATCACAATGTTCCATGCCATTGTCATCAAAATACTCCACAAGCTTGTCATCAGAATGCTCCATGACCATTGTCATCACAATTCTCCATGCACTTGTCAGCACAATGCTCCCTGACCGTTGTCATCACAATGCTCCAAGCCATTGTCATCACAATGCTCCATTACCTTTGTCATCAGAATCCTCCCTGACACTTGGCATCACAATGATCCATGCCATCCTCATCACAATGGGACATTACATATGTGATCACAATGCTCCCTGACACCTGTCTTCACAATACGGCATGACCTGGTCATCACAATGCTCCATGCCCTTGTCATCACAGTGTGCCATTCCAACTCTCATCGCAATACTCCATGAAATTTATTAGACCAATGTTCCATGCACTTGTCATCACAATGCTCCATGCCCTTGTTATCACAATGCTCCATGACCCCTGTCATCACAATGCTCCGTGACTCCAGTCATCACAATGCTTCATGACCTTTGTCATCACAATGGTCCATGCCCTCGTCATCAACAGTCTCTGTGACCATTTTAACCACAATCCTCCATGAACTTTTCATCACAATGCTCTTTGACCCTTGTCATCACAATGCTCTATGCCATTCTCAGCACAATGCTCCATGACCCTTGTCATCACAATGCTCCATGCGCTTGTCAGCACAATGCTCCATGACACATGTCATCACAATGCACCATGCGCTTGGCATCACAGTGCTCCACAACATTGTCATCACAATGCTCCATAAAATTTGTCATCACAATGCTCCATGCACTTCTCATCAAAATGCTCTCTCACCACTGATATCACAATGCTACATCACTATTTGTCACAATACTCCCTCACCCCTGTCATCACAATGTTCCATGACTCCTGTCATCACAATGCTACATGCACTTATCATCACAATGTTCGATGACCCCTGAAATCACAATATTCCATAACACCTGTCATCAACATGTTCCATGACACTTTTCATCAAATTGCTCCATGACCCTGTCATCAGAATGCTCCCTGCCCTTCTCATCACAATGCACAACGCCCTTGCCATCACAATGCTCCATGACCTTTGTCATCACAGAGATCCATGACCCTTGGCATCACAATGCTCCATGTCATTGTCATCACAATGCTCCATGAACGCTCTCATCACATTGCTCCATGCCCTTATCTTCACATAGCTCCATGACACGTGTCATCAGAATGCTCCATGGCCTTCTCATCACAATGCTCCAAGCCCTTGCCATCACAAAGCTCCATTACACCTGTCATAACAATGCTCCATGACCCCTGCCATCACGATGTTCCATGGCCTTGTCATCACAAGGCTCCATGACCCTTCTCATCACAATGCTCCAAGAACACTGTAATCACAATGCTCTATGCCCCTTTTCATCTCAATGATCCATGAACCCTGTCATCACAATGCACCATGCCCATCATCATAATGCTTCATGCTATTGTCATCACAACGAAATCAAAATGTTCCATGACCTCTGTCATAAGAATGCTCCAAACCCTTGTGATCACAATATTCCATAACACTTGTCATCACAATGCCCCAGGATGCTCGTCATCACAATTATCCATGGTCTTCTCATCACAATGCTCCATGACCTTCGTCATCACAATGCTCAATACACCTGTCATCAACATGCTCCCTGACACTTGTTGTCTGTATGCTCCTTGAACCCTGTCATGACAAGGCTCCATGCCTTTATCATCACAATGATCCATGCCGTTTTCATCACAATGCTCCAAGTCCCATGTAATCACAATGGTCCATGCCATTGTCATCACAAAGCTCAATGACGCATGCCATCAGAATGCTCCTTGGTCTTCTCCTCACAATGCTCCCTGCCCTTGTCTTCACAATGTTCCAAGACCCCTGTAATCACAATGCTCCATTCCCCTTTTAATCAGTATGCTCCATGAGACTTGTCATCACAAGGCTCCATCGTTTTGTCATCACAAGGCTCCAGGACCTTGTCATCACAATGCTTCACGACCTTGTCATCAAAATTTTCAATGGCCCTTGTCATCATAATGCTCCAAACCCTAATCATCACAATGCTCCATTATATTTGTCATCACAATCCTCCATTACATTTGGTATCACAAAGCTCCATGCCATTGTCATCGCCATGGACCATGACATATGTCATCACAATGCTCCCTGACACCTGTCTTCACAATACTCCATGACCTTATCATCACAATGCTCCATGCCCTTGTCATCACAATGCACCATGCCCACTCTCATCACAATAATCTATGAAACTTGTCAGACCAATGCTCCATGCCACTGTCATCACAATGCTCCATGCCCTTGTCATCACAATGCTCCATGACCCCTGTCATCACAATGCTCCGTGACTCCAGTCATCACAATGCTTCATAAAGTTTGTCATCACAGTGGTCCATGCCCGCGTCATCACAAGGCTCTGTGACCTTGGTAACCACAATGCTCCATGAACTTTTCATCACAATTCTCTGAGAAACTTGTCATCACAATGCTCCATGTCTTTGTCAGAACAATGCTCCATGACCATTGTCATCACAATGTGCCACGCGCATTTCATCACAACGTTCCAAACCTTGTCATTGCAATGCTCCATAAACCTTGTAATCACAATGGTCCATGCACTTCTCATCAAAATGCTCTCTCACCAGAGATATCACAATGTTCCATCACTAGTCATCACAATACACCCTCATCCTTGTAATCACAATGTTCCATGACACTGTCATCACAATGCTACATCCCCTTATCATCACAATGTTCCATGACCACTGCCATCACAATATTCCATCAGCCCTGTCATCAAAATGATCCATGACCCTTTCCATCCCAAAGCTCCAAGACCCCTGCCATCACAATGTTCTATATCCACTGCCATCAAAATGTTCCATTACACTTTTTATCAAATTGCGGCATGACCCGGTCATCAAAATGCTCCCTGCCTTTCTCATCAAAATGCTCCATGACTTGTCATCACAAAGCTCCAAGACCCGTGGCATCACAATGCTCCATGTCATTGTCATCACAATGCTCCATGAACCCTCTCATCACATTGCTCCATGCCCTTGTCATCACACAGCTCCATGACACTTGTCATCACAATGCTCGATGCCCTTCTCATCACAATGCTCCATGCCCTTGTCATTACAGTCCTGCATGACCCATGTATCACAGTGTTCCGTGCCCTTGTCATCACAATGCTCCATGTCCACTCTCATCACAATAATCCATGAAACATTTCAGACCACAATTCCATACCCTTCTCATCACAATGCTCCATTACCCCTGTCATAACAATGCACCATGACACCTGCCATCACAATGATCCACGGCCTAGTCATCACAAGCTTCCATGATAATTCTCATCACAATGCTCAAGACCCCTGATATCACAATGCTCCATGCCCTGGTCATCACAAAGCTCCATGACGCATGTCATCAGAATGTTCCTTGGCCTTCTCATCACAATGCTCCATGCCCTTGTCATCACAATGCTCCAAGACCCTTGTCATCACAATGCTCCTTGCCCCATTTCATCTCAATTCTCCATGAAATCTGTCATCACAATGCTCCAAGACCCTTGTAATCACAATGCTCCATGCCCCTTTTCATCTCAGTGCTCCATGACCCCTGTCATCACAATGCACCATGAACATCATCATAATGCTTCAGGCTATTGTCATCACAATGAAATCAATATTCTGCATGACCTCTGTCATCATAATGCTCCAAACCCTTGTGATCACAATGTTGCATAACACGTATCATCACAACACCCCATGACGCTCATCATCACAATTATCCATGGTCTTCTCATCACAATGCTCCATGATCTTTGTCATCACAATGCTCAATACACTTGTCATCACAATGCTCCCTGACGCTTGTCATCAGTATGCTCCTTGAACCCTGTCATGACAAGTTTCCATGCATTTTTCATCACAATGATCCATGACCATTTCATCACAATGCTCCAAGGTCCCTGTAATCACAATGCTCCATGCCCTTGTCATCACAAAACTCCATGATGCATGTCATCAGAATGCTCCATGGCCTTCTCATCACAATGCTCTATGCCCTAGTCATAACAATGCTCCAAGACCCCTGTAATCACAATGCTCCATGCCCCTTTTCATCAGAATGCTCCATGAGACTTGCCATCACAAGTCTCCATGGTCTTCTCATCACAATGTTCCAGGACCTTGACATCACCATGATCCATTCCCTTGTCATCACAATGCTCCATGACCACTGTCATCACAATAATCCATGAACATTTTCAGCCCAATGCTCCACGACCTTCTCATCACAATGCTCCATTGCCAATATCATCACAGTGCTCCATGACCACTGTCATCACAACACTCCATGACACTTGAAAACACAATGATCCAGGACTCTTGTCATCACAATGCTCCATTCCCTTGTCGTCACAATGCTACATGACACCTGTCATCACAACTCTCCATGAACATTTTCAGCCCAGTTCTCCATGACACTTGTCATCAAAAGGATCCATGCCCTTGTCATCCCAATGCTCCATGACCCCTGTATTCACAATGCTCCTTGACGCTTGTCCTCACAGAGCTCCATGACACATGTCATCACAATGCTCCATGCCTTTGTCAGCAAAATGCTACAGGAACTTGTCATTACAATACTCTATGCACTTGTCATCACGATACTCCATTTCCATTGTCATCACAATCCTTCATGAACATTGGGATCACATTGCTTCATGCCCTTGTCATCACAATGCTCCATGCTCCTTGAAATCAAAATGATCCATGACCTCTGTCATCACAATGCTCCAAACCCTTGTGATCACCATGTTCCATAACACTTGTCATCACAACGCTCCATGATGCCTGTCATCACAATACTCCATGCCCTTTTCATCACAATGCTCCATGACATTAGTCACCACAATTCTCAATACACTTGTCATCACAATGTTCCCTGACACTTGTCATCCGAATGCTCCTTGAAACCTGTCACGGAAAGGCTCCATGCCTTTTTCATCACAATGCCCCATGCCATTTTCATCACAATGCTCCATGTCATTGTCATCAAAATACTCCACAAGCTCGTCATCAGAATACTCCATGACCCTTGTCATCACAATTCTCCATGCACTTGTCAGCACAATGCTCCCTGACCCTTGTCATCACAATGCTCCAAGCCATTGTCATCACAATGCTCCATTACCTTTGTCATCAGAATCCTCCCTGACACTTGGCATCACAATGCTCCATGCCATCCTCATCACAATGGGCCATTACATATGTGATCACAATGCTCCCTGACACCTGTCTTCACAATACGGCATGACCTGGTCATCACAATGCTCCATGCCCTTGTCATCACAGTGTGCCATTCCAAATCTCATCGCAATACTCCATGAAAGTTATTAGACCAATGTTCCATGCCCTTGTCATCACAATGCTCCATGCCCTTGTTATCACAATGCTCCATGACCCCTGTCATCACAATGCTCCGTGACTCCAGTCATCACAATGCTTCATGACCTTTGTCATCACAATGGTCCATGCCCTCGTCATCAAGAGTCTCTGTGACCATTTTAACCCCAATGCTCCATGAACTTTTCATCACAATGCTCTTTGACCCTTGTCATCACAATGCTCTATGCCTTTCTCAGCACAATGCTCCATGAACCTTGTCATCACAATGCTCCATGGACTTGTCATCACAGTGCTCCACAACCTGGTCATCACAATGGTCCATAAAATTTGTCATCACAATGCTCCATGCACTTCTCATCAAAATGCTCTCTCACCACTGATATCACAATGCTACATCACTATTTGTCACAATACTCCCTCAGCCCTGTCATCACAATGTTCCATGACTCCTGACATCACAATGCTACATGCACTTATCATCACAATGTTCGATGACCCCTGAAATCACAATGATCCATAACACCTGTCATCAAAATATTCCATGACACTTTTCATCAAATTGCTCCATGACCCTGTCATCAGAATGATCCCTGCCCTTCTCATCACAATGCACAACGCCCTTGCCATCAAAATGCTCCATGACCTTTGTCATCACAAAGATCCATGGCACTTGGCATCACAATGCTCCATGTCATTGTCATCACAATGCTCCATGAACGCTCTCATCACATTGCTCCATGCCCTTGTCTTCACATAGCTCCATGACACATGTCATCAGAATGCTCCATGGCCTTCTCATCACAATGCTCCAAGCCCTGGCCATCACAATGCTCCATTACAACTGTCATAACAATGCTCCATGACCCCTGCCATCACGATGTTCCATGGCCTTGTCATCACAAGGCTCCATGACCCTTCTCATCACAATGCTCCAAGAACACTGTAATCACAATGCTCTATGCACCTTTTCATCTCAATGATCCATGAACCCTGTCATCACAATGCACTATGCCCATCATCATAATGCTTCATGCTATTGTCATAACAACGAAATCAAAATGTTCCATGACCTCTGTCATACAATGCTCCAAACCCTTGTGATCACAATATTCCATAAAACTTGTCATCACAATGCCCCAGGATGCTCGTCATCACAATTATCCATGGACTTCGCATCACAATGCTCCATGACCTTCGTCATCACAATGCTCAATACACGTGTCATCAACATGCTCCCTGACACTTGTTGTCTGTATGCTCCTTGAACCCTGTCATGACAAAGCTCCATGCCTTTTTCATCACAATGAACCATGCCCTTTTAATCACAATGCTCCAAGTCCCATGTAATCACAATGGTCCGTGCAATTGTCATCACAAAGCTCAATGATGCATGTCATCAGAATGCTCCTTGATCTTCTCGTCACAATGCTCCATGCCCTTGTCTTCACAGTGTTCCAAGACACCTGTAATCACAATGCTCCATTCCCCTTTTCATCAGTATGTTCCATGAGACTTGTCATCACAAGGCTCCATGGTTTTGTCATCACAATGCTCCAGGACCTTGTCATCACAATGCTTCACGACCTTGTCATCAAAATTTTCAATGGCCCTTGTCATCATAATGCTCCAAACCCTAATCATCACAATGCTCCATTATATTTGTCATCACAATCCTCCATTATATTTGGTATCACAAAGCTCCATGCCATTGTCATCGCCATGGACCATGACATATGTCATCACAATGCTCCCTGACACCTGTCTTCACAATACTCCATGACCTTATCATCACAATGCTCCATGCCCTTGTCATCACAATGCACCATTCCCACTCTCATCACAATAATCTTTGAAACTTGTCAGACCAATGCTCCATGCCACTGTCATCACAAGGCTCCATGCCCTTGTCATCACAATGCTCCATGACCCCTGTCATCACAATGCTCCGTGACTCCAGCCATCACAATGCTTCATGACCTTTGTCATCACAATGGTCCATGCCCTCGTCATCAACAGTCTCTGTGACCTTTTTAACCACAATGCTCCATGAACTTTTCATCAAAATGCTCTTTGACCCTTGTCATCACAATGCTCTATGCCTTTCTCAGCACAATGCTCCATGACCCTTGTCATCACAATGCTCCATGCGCTTGTCAGCACAATGCTCCATGACACATGTCATCACAATGCACCATGCGCTTGTCATCACAGTGCTCCACAACATTGTCATCACAATGCTCCATAAAATTTGTCATCACAATGCTCCATGCACTTCTCATCAAAATGCTCTCTCACCACTGATATCACTATGCTACATCACTATTTGTCACAATACTCCCTCACCCCTGTCATCACAATGTTCCATGACTCCTGTCATCACAATGCTACATGCACTTATCATCACAATGTTCGATGATCCCTGAAATCACAATGTTCCATAACACCTGTCATCAAAATGTTCCATGACACTTTTCATCAAATTGCTCCATGACCCTGTCATCAGGATGCTCCCTGCCCTTCTCATCACAATGCACAACGCCCTTGCCATCAAAATGCTCCATGACCTTTGTCATCACAAAGATCCATGACCCTTGGCATCACAATGCTCCATGTCATTGTCATCACAATGCTCCATGAACGCTCTCATCACATTGCTCCATGCCCTTGTCTTCACATAGCTCCATGACACGTGTCATCAGAATGCTCCATGGCCTTCTCATCACAATGCTCCAAGCCCTGGCCATCACAATTCTCCATTACCCCAGTCATAACCATGCTCCATGACCCCTGCCATCACGATGTTCCATGGTATTGTCATCACAAGGCTCCATGACCCTTCTCATCACAATGCTCCAAGAACACTGTAATCACAATGCTCTATGCCCCTTTTCATCTCAATGATCCATGAACCCTGTCATCACAATGCACTATGCCCATCATCATAATGCTTCATGCTATTGTCATTACAACGAAATCAAAATGTTCCATGACCTCTGTCATAACAATGCTCCAAACCCTTGTGATCACAATATTCCATAACACTTGTCATCACAATGCCCCAGGATGCTCGTCATCACAATTATCCATGGTCTTCTCATCACAATGCTCCATGACCTTCGTCATCACAATGCTCAATACACTTGTCATCAACATGCTCCCTGACACTTGTTGTCTGTATGCTCCTTGAACCCTGTCATGACAAGGCTCCATGCCTTTTTCATCACAATGATCCATGCCCTTTTCATCACAATGCTCCAAGTCCCATGTAATCACAATGGTCCGTGCCATTGTCATCACAAAGCTCAGTGACGCATGCCATCAGAATGCTCCTTGATCTTCTCCTCACAATGCTCCATGCCCTTGTCTTCACAGTGTTCCAAGACCCCTGTAATCACAATGCTCCATTCCCCTTTTAATCAGTATGCTCCATGAGACTTGTCATCACAAGGCTCCATGGTTTTGTCATCACAAGGCTCCAGGACCTTGTCATCACAATGCTTCACGACCTTGTCATCAAAATTTTCAATGGCCCTTGTCATCATAATGCTCCAAACCCTAATCATCACAATGCTCCATTATATTTGTCATCACAATCCTCCATTACATTTGGTATCACAAAGCTCCATGCCATTGTCATCGCCATGGACCATGACATATGTCATCACAATGCTCCCTGACACCTGTCTTCACAATACTCCATGACCTTATCATCACAATGCTCCATGCCCTTGTCATCACAATGCACCATGCCCACTCTCATCACAATAATCTATGAAACTTGTCAGACCAATGCTCCATGCCACTGTCATCACAATGCTCCATGCCCTTGTCATCACAATGCTCCATGACCCCTGTCATCACAATGCTCCGTGACTCCAGTCATCACAATGCTTCATAAAGTTTGTCATCACAGTGGTCCATGCCCGCGTCATCACAAGGCTCTGTGACCTTTGTATCCACAATGCTCCATGAAGTTTTCATCACAATTCTCTGAGAATCTTGTCATCACAATGCTCCATGTCTTTGTCAGAACAATGCTCCATGACCATTGTCATCACAATGTGCCACGCGCATTTCATCACAACGTTCCAAACCTTGTCATTGCAATGCTCCATAAACCTTGTAATCACAATGGTCCATGCACTTCTCATCAAAATGCTCTCTCACCAGAGATATCACAATGTTCCATCACTAGTCATCACAATACACCCTCATCCTTGTAATCACAATGTTCCATGACACTGTCATCACAATGCTACATCCCCTTATCATCACAATGTTCCATGACCACTGCCATCACAATATTCCATCAGCCCTGTCATCAAAATGATCCATGACCCTTTCCATCCCAAAGCTCCAAGACCCCTGCCATCACAATGTTCTATATCCACTGCCATCAAAATGTTCCATTACACTTTTTATCAAATTGCGGCATGACCCGGTCATCAAAATGCTCCCTGCCCTTCTCATCAAAATGCTCCATGACTTGTCATCACAAAGCTCCAAGACCCGTGGCATCACAATGCTCCATGTCATTGTCATCACAATGCTCCATGAACCCTCTCATCACATTGCTCCATGCCCTTGTCATCACACAGCTCCATGACACTTGTCATCACAATGCTCGATGCCCTTCTCATCACAATGCTCCATGCCCTTGTCATTACAGTCCTGCATGACCCATGTATCACAGTGTTCCGTGCCCTTGTCATCACAATGCTCCATGCCCACTCTCATCACAATAATCCATGAAACATTTCAGACCACAATTCCATACCCTTCTCATCACAATGCTCCATTACCCCTGTCATAACAATGCACCATGACACCTGCCATCACAATGATCCACGGCCTAGTCATCACAAGCTTCCATGATAATTCTCATCACAATGCTCAAGACCCCTGATATCACAATGCTCCATGCCCTGGTCATCACAAAGCTCCATGACGCATGTCATCAGAATGTTCCTTGGCCTTCTCATCACAATGCTCCATGCCCTTGTCATCACAATGCTCCAAGACCCTTGTCATCACAATGCTCCTTGCCCCATTTCATCTCAATTCTCCATGAAATCTGTCATCACAATGCTCCAAGACCCTTGTAATCACAATGCTCCATGCCCCTTTTCATCTCAGTGCTCCATGACCCCTGTCATCACAATGCACCATGAACATCATCATAATGCTTCAGGCTATTGTCATCACAATGAAATCAATATTCTGCATGACCTCTGTCATCATAATGCTCCAAACCCTTGTGATCACAATGTTGCATAACACGTATCATCACAACACCCCATGACGCTCATCATCACAATTATCCATGGTCTTCTCATCACAATGCTCCATGATCTTTGTCATCACAATGCTCAATACACATGTCATCACAATGCTCCCTGACGCTTGTCATCAGTATGCTCCTTGAACCCTGTCATGACAAGTTTCCATGCATTTTTCATCACAATGATCCATGACCATTTCATCACAATGCTCCAAGGTCCCTGTAATCACAATGCTCCATGCCCTTGTCATCACAAAACTCCATGATGCATGTCATCAGAATGCTCCATGGCCTTCTCATCACAATGCTCTATGCCCTAGTCATAACAATGCTCCAAGACCCCTGTAATCACAATGCTCCATGCCCCTTTTCATCAGAATGCTCCATGAGACTTGCGATCACAAGTCTCCATGGTCTTCTCATCACAATGTTCCAGGACCTTGACATCACCATGATCCATTCCCTTGTCATCACAATGCTCCATGTCCCCTGTCATCACAATAATCCATGAACATTTTCAGCCCAATGCTCCACGACCTTCTCATCACAATGCTCCATTGCCAATATCATCACAGTGCTCCATGACCACTGTCATCACAACACTCCATGACACTTGAAAACACAATGATCCAGGACTCTTGTCATCACAATGCTCCATTCCCTTGTCGTCACAATGCTACATGACACCTGTCATCACAACTCTCCATGAACATTTTCAGCCCAGTTCTCCATGACACTTGTCATCAAAAGGATCCATGCCCTTGTCATCCCAATGCTCCATGACCCCTGTATTCACAATGCTCCTTGACGCTTGTCCTCACAGAGCTCCATGACACATGTCATCACAATGCTCCATGCCTTTGTCAGCAAAATGCTACATGACCTTGTCATTACAATACTCTATGCACTTGTCATCACAATACTCCATTTCCATTGTCATCACAATCCTTCATGAACTTTGGGATCACATTGCTTCATGCCCTTGTCATCACAATGCTCCATGCTCCTTGAAATCAAAATGATCCATGACCTCTGTCATCACAATGCTCCAAACCCTTGTGATCACCATGTTCCAAAACACTTGTCATCACAACGCTCCATGATGCCTGTCATCACAATACTCCATGCCCTTTTCATCACAATGCTCCATGACATTAGTCACCACAATTCTCAATACACTTGTCATCACAATGTTCCCTGACACTTGTCATCCGAATGCTCCTTGAAACCTGTCACGGAAAGGCTCCATGCCTTTTTCATCACAATGCCCCATGCCATTTTCATCACAATGCTCCATGTCATTGTCATCAAAATACTCCACAAGCTCGTCATCAGAATACTCCATGACCCTTGTCATCACAACTCTCCATGCACTTGTCAGCACAATGCTCCCTGACCCTTGTCATCACAATGCTCCAAGCCATTGTCATCACAATGCTCCATTACCTTTGTCATCAGAATCCTCCCTGACACTTGGCATCACAATGCTCCATGCCATCCTCAACACAATGGGCCATTACATATGTGATCACAATGCTCCCTGACACCTGTCTTCACAATACGGCATGACCTGGTCATCAAAATGCTCCATGCCCTTGTCATCACAGTGTGCCATTCCAACTCTCATCGCAATACTCCATGAAAGTTATTAGACCAATGTTCCATGCCCTTGTCATCACAATGCTCCATGCCCTTGTTATCACAATGCTCCATGACCCCTGTCATCACAATGCTCCGTGACTCCAGTCATCACAATGCTTCATGACCTTTGTCATCACAATGGTCCATGCCCTCGTCATCAACAGTCTCTGTGACCATTTTAACCCCAATGCTCCATGAACTTTTCATCACAATGCTCTTTGACCCTTGTCATCACAATGCTCTATGCCTTTCTCAGCACAATGCTCCATGACCCTTGTCATCACAATGCTCCATGCGCTTGTCAGCACAATGCTCCATGACACATGTCATCACAATGCACCATGCGCTTGGCATCACAGTGCTCCACAACATTGTCATCACAATGCTCCATAAAATTTGTCATCACAATGCTCCATGCACTTCTCATCAAAATGCTCTCTCACCACTGATATCACAATGCTACCTCACTATTTGTCACAATACTCCCTCAGCCCTGTCATCACAATGTTCCATGACTCCTGACATCACAATGCTACATGCACTTATCATCACAATGTTCGATGACCCCTGAAATCACAATGATCCATAACACCTGTCATCAAAATATTCCATGACACTTTTCATCAAATTGCTCCATGACCCTGTCATCAGAATGATCCCTGCCCTTCTCATGACAATGCACAACGCCCTTGCCATCAAAATGCTCCATGACCTTTGTCATCACAAAGATCCATGGCACTTGGCATCACAATGCTCCATGTCATTGTCATCACAATGCTCCATGAACGCTCTCATCACATTGCTCCATGCCCTTGTCTTCACATAGCTCCATGACACATGTCATCAGAATGCTCCATGGCCTTCTCATCACAATGCTCCAAGCCCTGGCCATCACAATGCTCCATTACAACTGTCATAACAATGCTCCATGACCCCTGCCATCACGATGTTCCATGGCCTTGTCATCACAAGGCTCCATGACCCTTCTCATCACAATGCTCCAAGAACACTGTAATGACAATGCTCTATGCACCTTTTCATCTCAATGATCCATGAACCCTGTCATCACAATGCACTATGCCCATCATCATAATGCTTCATGCTATTGTCATAACAACGAAATCAAAATGTTCCATGACCTCTGTCATACAATGCTCCAAACCCTTGTGATCACAATATTCCATAAAACTTGTCATCACAATGCCCCAGGATGCTCGTCATCACAATTATCCATGGACTTCGCATCACAATGCTCCAAGACCTTCGTCATCACAATGCTCAATACACGTGTCATCAACATGCTCCCTGACACTTGTTGTCTGTATGCTCCTTGAACCCTGTCATGACAAGGCTCCATGCCTTTTTCATCACAATGAACCATGCCCTTTTAATCACAATGCTCCAAGTCCCATGTAATCACAATGGTCCGTGCAATTGTCATCACAAAGCTCAATGATGCATGTCATCAGAATGCTCCTTGATCTTCTCGTCACAATGCTCCATGCCCTTGTCTTCACAGTGTTCCAAGACACCT
This sequence comes from Mesoplodon densirostris, assembly GCF_025265405.1. Lineage (NCBI taxonomy): Eukaryota > Metazoa > Chordata > Mammalia > Artiodactyla > Ziphiidae > Mesoplodon > Mesoplodon densirostris. The sequence goes on along the minus strand of NW_026778195.1, from coordinate 3,761,198 downwards.
GTAATCACAATGCTCCATTCCCCTTTTCATCAGTATGCTCCATGAGACTTGTCATCACAAGGCTCCATGGTTTTGTCATCACAATGCTCCAGGACCTTGTCATCACAATGCTTCACGACCTTGTCATCAAAATTTTCAATGGCCCTTGTCATCATAATGCTCCAAACCCTAATCATCACAATGCTCCATTATATTTGTCATCACAATCCTCCATTTTATTTGGTATCACAAAGCTCCATGCCATTGTCATCGCCATGGACCATGACATATGTCATCACAATGCTCCCTGACACCTGTCTTCACAATACTCCATGACCTTATCATCACAATGCTCCATGCCCTTGTCATCACAATGCACCATTCCCACTCTCATCACAATAATCTTTGAAACTTGTCAGACCAATGCTCCATGCCACTGTCATCACAAGGCTCCATGCCCTTGTCATCACAATGCTCCATGACCCCTGTCATCACAATGCTCCGTGACTCCAGCCATCACAATGCTTCATGACCTTTGTCATCACAATGGTCCATGCCCTCGTCATCAACAGTCTCTGTGACCTTTTTAACCACAATGCTCCATGAACTTTTCATCACAATGCTCTTTGACCCTTGTCATCACAATGCTCTATGCCTTTCTCAGCACAATGCTCCATGACCCTTGTCATCACAATGCTCCATGCGCTTGTCAGCACAATGCTCCATGACACATGTCATCACAATGCACCATGCGCTTGTCATCACAGTGCTCCACAACATTGTCATCACAATGCTCCATAAAATTTGTCATCAAAATGCTCCATGCACTTCTCATCAAAATGCTCTCTCACCACTGATATCACTATGCTACATCACTATTTGTCACAATACTCCCTCACCCCTGTCATCACAATGTTCCATGACTCCTGTCATCACAATGCTACATGCACTTATCATCACAATGTTCGATGATCCCTGAAATCACAATGTTCCATAACACCTGTCATCAAAATGTTCCATGACACTTTTCATCAAATTGCTCCATGACCCTGTCATCAGAATGCTCCCTGCCCTTCTCATCACAATGCACAACGCCCTTGCCATCAAAATGCTCCATGACCTTTGTCATCACAAAGATCCATGACCCTTGGCATCACAATGCTCCATGTCATTGTCATCACAATGCTCCATGAACGCTCTCATCACATTGCTCCATGCCCTTGTCTTCACATAGCTCCATGACACGTGTCATCAGAATGCTCCATGGCCTTCTCATCACAATGCTCCAAGCCCTGGCCATCACAATGCTCCATTACCCCTGTCATAACAATGCTCCATGACCCCTGCCATCACGATGTTCCATGGCCTTGTCATCACAAGGCTCCATGACCCTTCTCATCACAATGCTCCAAGAACACTGTAAACACAATGCTCTATGCCCCTATTCATCTCAATGATCCATGAACCCTGTCATCACAATGCACTATGCCCATCATCTTAATGCTTCATGCTATTGTCCTAGCAACGAAATCAAAATGTTCCATGACCTCTGTCATAACAATGCTCCAAACCCTTGTGATCACAATATTCCATAACACTTGTCATCACAATGCCCCAGTATGCTCGTCATCACAATTATCCATGGTCTTCTCATCACAATGCTCCATGACCTTCGTCATCAAAATGCTCAATACACTTGTCATCAACATGCTCCCTGACACTTGTTGTCTGTATGCTCCTTGAACCCTGTCATGACAAGGCTCCATGCCTTTTTCATCACAATGATCCATGCCCTTTTCATCACAATGCTCCAAGTCCCATGTAATCACAATGGTCCATGCCATTGTCATCACAAAGCTCAATGACGCATGCCATCAGAATGCTCCTTGGTCTTCTCCTCACAATGCTCCATGCCCTTGTCTTCACAATGTTCCAAGACCCCTCTAATCACAATGCTCCTTTCCCCTTTTAATCAGTATTCTCCATGAGACATGTCATCACAAGGCTCCATGGTTTTGTCATCACAATGCTCCAGGACCTTGTCATCACAATGCTTCACGACTTTGTCATCAAAATATTCAATGGCCCTTGTCATCATAATGCTCCAAACCCTAATCATCACAATGCTCCATTATATTTGTCATCACAATCCTCCATCACATTTGGTATCACAAAGCTCCATGCCATTGTCATCGCCATGGACCATGACATATGTCATCACAATGCTCCCTGACACCTGTCTTCACAATACTCCATGACCTTATCATCACAAGGCTCCATGCCCTTGTCATCACAATGCACCATGCCCACTCTCATCACAATAATCTATGAAACTTGTCAGACCAATGCTCCATGCCACTGTCATCACAATGCTCCATGCCCTTGTCATCACAATGCTCCATGAACCCTGTCATCACAATGCTCCATGACTCCAGTCATCCCAATGCTTCATGACCTTTGTCATCACAATGGTCCATGCCCTCGTCATCAACAGTCTCTGTGACCTTTTTAACCACAATGCTCCATGAACTTTTCATCACAATGCTCTTTGACCCTCGTCATCACAATGCTCTATGCCTTTCTCAGCACAATGCTCCATGACCCTTGTCATCACAATGCTCCATGCACTTCTCATCAAAATGCTCTCTCACCACTGATATCACAATGCTACATCACTATTTGTCACAATACTCCCTCACCCCTGTCATCACATGTTCCATGCCTCCTGTCATCACAATGCTACATGCACTTATCATCACAATGTTCGATGACCCCTAAAATCACAATGTTCCATAACACCTGTCATCAAAATGTTCCATGACACTTTTCATCAAATTGCTCCATGACCCTGTCATCAGAATGCTCCCCGCCCTTCTCATCACAATGCACAACGCCCTTGCCATCAAAATGCTCCATGACCTTTGTCATCAAAAAGATCCATGACCCTTGGCATCACAATGCTCCATGTCATTGTCATCACAATGCTCCATGAACGCTCTCATCACATTGCTCCATGCCGTTGTCTTCACATAGCTCCATGACACATGTCACCAGAATGCTCCATGGCCTTCTCATCACAATGCTCCAAGCCCTTGCCATCACAATGCTCCACTACCCCTGTCATAACAATGCTCCATGACCCCTGCCATCACAATGCTCCATGCCCTTGTCATCACAATGCTCCAAGACCCTTGTCATCACAATGCTCCATGCCCCATTTCATCTCAATGCTCCATGAAATCTGTCATCACAATGCTCCAAGACCCTTGTAATCACAATGCTCCATGCCCCTTTTCATCTCAATGCTCCATGAACCCTGTCATCACACTGCTCCATGCCCATCATCATAATGCTTCAGTCTATTGTCATCACAATGAAATCAATATTCTGCATGACCTGTGTCATCATAATGCTCCAAAGCCTTGTGATTACAATGTTGCATAACACGTATCATCACAACACCCCATGACGCTCATCATCACTATTATCCATGGTCTTCTCATCACAATGCTCCATGCTCTTTGTCATCACAATGCTCAATACACTTGTCATCACAATGCTCCCTGACCCTTGTCGTCAGTATGCTCCTTGAACCCTGTCATGACAAGTTTCCATGCATTTTTCATCACAATGATCCATGACCATTTCATCACAATGCTCCAAGGTCCCTGTAATAACAATGCTCCATGCACTTGTCATCACAAACCTCCATGACGCATGTCATCAGAATGCTCCATGGCCTTCTCTTAACAATGCTCTATGCCCTAGTCATAACAATGCTCCAAGACCCATGTAATCACAATGCACCATTCCCCTTTTCATCAGAATGCTCCATGAGAATTTCCATCACAAGTCTCCATGATCTTCACATCACAATGTTCCAGGACTTTGACATCACCATGATCCATTCCCTTGTCATCACAATGCTCCATGACCCCTGTCATCACAATACTCCATGCCCTTTTCATCACAATGCTCCATGACCTTTCTCACCACAATTCTCAATACACATGTCATCACAATGCTCCCTGACACTTGTCATCAGAATGCCCCTTGAACCCTGTCACGAAAAGGCTCCATGCCTTTTTCATCACAGTGCCCCATGCCATTTTCATCACAATGTTCCATGCCATTGTCATCAAAATACTCCACAAGCTTGTCATCAGAATGCTCCATGACCATTGTCATCACAATTCTCCATGCACTTGTCAGCACAATGCTCCCTGACCGTTGTCATCACAATGCTCCAAGCCATTGTCATCACAATGCTCCATTACCTTTGTCATCAGAATCCTCCCTGACACTTGGCATCACAATGATCCATGCCATCCTCATCACAATGGGACATTACATATGTGATCACAATGCTCCCTGACACCTGTCTTCACAATACGGCATGACCTGGTCATCACAATGCTCCATGCCCTTGTCATCACAGTGTGCCATTCCAACTCTCATCGCAATACTCCATGAAATTTATTAGACCAATGTTCCATGCCCTTGTCATCACAATGCTCCATGCCCTTGTTATCACAATGCTCCATGACCCCTGTCATCACAATGCTCCGTGACTCCAGTCATCACAATGCTTCATGACCTTTGTCATCACAATGTTCCATGCCCTCGTCATCAACAGTCTCTGTGACCATTTTAACCACAATCCTCCATGAACTTTTCATCACAATGCTCTTTGACCCTTGTCATCACAATGCTCTATGCCATTCTCAGCACAATGCTCCATGACCCTTGTCATCACAATGCTCCATGCGCTTGTCAGCACAATGCTCCATGACACATGTCATCACAATGCACCATGCGCTTGGCATCACAGTGCTCCACAACATTGTCATCACAATGCTCCATAAAATTTGTCATCACAATGCTCCATGCACTTCTCATCAAAATGCTCTCTCACCACTGATATCACAATGCTACATCACTATTTGTCACAATACTCCCTCACCCCTGTCATCACAATGTTCCATGACTCCTGTCATCACAATGCTACATGCACTTATCATCACAATGTTCGATGACCCCTGAAATCACAATATTCCATAACACCTGTCATCAACATGTTCCATGACACTTTTCATCAAATTGCTCCATGACCCTGTCATCAGAATGCTCCCTGCCCTTCTCATCACAATGCACAACGCCCTTGCCATCACAATGCTCCATGACCTTTGTCATCACAGAGATCCATGACCCTTGGCATCACAATGCTCCATGTCATTGTCATCACAATGCTCCATGAACGCTCTCATCACATTGCTCCATGCCCTTATCTTCACATAGCTCCATGACACGTGTCATCAGAATGCTCCATGGCCTTCTCATCACAATGCTCCAAGCCCTTGCCATCACAAAGCTCCATTACACCTGTCATAACAATGCTCCATGACCCCTGCCATCACGATGTTCCATGGCCTTGTCATCACAAGGCTCCATGACCCTTCTCATCACAATGCTCCAAGAACACTGTAATCACAATGCTCTATGCCCCTTTTCATCTCAATGATCCATGAACCCTGTCATCACAATGCACCATGCCCATCATCATAATGCTTCATGCTATTGTCATCACAACGAAATCAAAATGTTCCATGACCTCTGTCATAAGAATGCTCCAAACCCTTGTGATCACAATATTCCATAACACTTGTCATCACAATGCCCCAGGATGCTCGTCATCACAATTATCCATGGTCTTCTCATCACAATGCTCCATGACCTTCGTCATCACAATGCTCAATACACCTGTCATCAACATGCTCCCTGACACTTGTTGTCTGTATGCTCCTTGAACCCTGTCATGACAAGGCTCCATGCCTTTTTCATCACAATGATCCATGCCCTTTTCATCACAATGCTCCAAGTCCCATGTAATCACAATGGTCCATGCCATTGTCATCACAAAGCTCAATGACGCATGCCATCAGAATGCTCCTTGGTCTTCTCCTCACAATGCTCCCTGCCCTTGTCTTCACAATGTTCCAAGACCCCTGTAATCACAATGCTCCATTCCCCTTTTAATCAGTATGCTCCATGAGACTTGTCATCACAAGGCTCCATGGTTTTGTCATCACAAGGCTCCAGGACCTTGTCATCACAATGCTTCACGACCTTGTCATCAAAATTTTCAATGGCCCTTGTCATCATAATGCTCCAAACCCTAATCATCACAATGCTCCATTATATTTGTCATCACAATCCTCCATTACATTTGGTATCACAAAGCTCCATGCCATTGTCATCGCCATGGACCATGACATATGTCATCACAATGCTCCCTGACACCTGTCTTCACAATACTCCATGACCTTATCATCACAATGCTCCATGCCCTTGTCATCACAATGCACCATGCCCACTCTCATCACAATAATCTATGAAACTTGTCAGACCAATGCTCCATGCCACTGTCATCACAATGCTCCATGCCCTTGTCATCACAATGCTCCATGACCCCTGTCATCACAATGCTCCGTGACTCCAGTCATCACAATGCTTCATAAAGTTTGTCATCACAGTGGTCCATGCCCGCGTCATCACAAGGCTCTGTGACCTTTGTAACCACAATGCTCCATGAACTTTTCATCACAATTCTCTGAGAAACTTGTCATCACAATGCTCCATGTCTTTGTCAGAACAATGCTCCATGACCATTGTCATCACAATGTGCCACGCGCATTTCATCACAACGTTCCAAACCTTGTCATTGCAATGCTCCATAAACCTTGTAATCACAATGGTCCATGCACTTCTCATCAAAATGCTCTCTCACCAGAGATATCACAATGTTCCATCACTAGTCATCACAATACACCCTCATCCTTGTAATCACAATGTTCCATGACACTGTCATCACAATGCTACATCCCCTTATCATCACAATGTTCCATGACCACTGCCATCACAATATTCCATCAGCCCTGTCATCAAAATGATCCATGACCCTTTCCATCCCAAAGCTCCAAGACCCCTGCCATCACAATGTTCTATAAGCACTGCCATCAAAATGTTCCATTACACTTTTTATCAAATTGCGGCATGACCCGGTCATCAAAATGCTCCCTGCCCTTCTCATCAAAATGCTCCATGACTTGTCATCACAAAGCTCCAAGACCCGTGGCATCACAATGCTCCATGTCATTGTCATCACAATGCTCCATGAACCCTCTCATCACATTGCTCCATGCCCTTGTCATCACACAGCTCCATGACACTTGTCATCACAATGCTCGATGCCCTTCTCATCACAATGCTCCATGCCCTTGTCATTACAGTCCTGCATGACCCATGTATCACAGTGTTCCGTGCCCTTGTCATCACAATGCTCCATGCCCACTCTCATCACAATAATCCATGAAACATTTCAGACCACAATTCCATACCCTTCTCATCACAATGCTCCATTACCCCTGTCATAACAATGCACCATGACACCTGCCATCACAATGATCCACGGCCTAGTCATCACAAGCTTCCATGATAATTCTCATCACAATGCTCAAGACCCCTGATATCACAATGCTCCATGCCCTGGTCATCACAAAGCTCCATGACGCATGTCATCAGAATGTTCCTTGGCCTTCTCATCACAATGCTCCATGCCCTTGTCATCACAATGCTCCAAGACCCTTGTCATCACAATGCTCCTTGCCCCATTTCATCTCAATTCTCCATGAAATCTGTCATCACAATGCTCCAAGACCCTTGTAATCACAATGCTCCATGCCCCTTTTCATCTCAGTGCTCCATGACCCCTGTCATCACAATGCACCATGAACATCATCATAATGCTTCAGGCTATTGTCATCACAATGAAATCAATATTCTGCATGACCTCTGTCATCATAATGCTCCAAACCCTTGTGATCACAATGTTGCATAACACGTATCATCACAACACCCCATGACGCTCATCATCACAATTATCCATGGTCTTCTCATCACAATGCTCCATGATCTTTGTCATCACAATGCTCAATACACTTGTCATCACAATGCTCCCTGACGCTTGTCATCAGTATGCTCCTTGAACCCTGTCATGACAAGTTTCCATGCATTTTTCATCACAATGATCCATGACCATTTCATCACAATGCTCCAAGGTCCCTGTAATCACAATGCTCCATGCCCTTGTCATCACAAAACTCCATGATGCATGTCATCAGAATGCTCCATGGCCTTCTCATCACAATGCTCTATGCCCTAGTCATAACAATGCTCCAAGACCCCTGTAATCACAATGCTCCATGCCCCTTTTCATCAGAATGCTCCATGAGACTTGCCATCACAAGTCTCCATGGTCTTCTCATCACAATGTTCCAGGACCTTGACATCACCATGATCCATTCCCTTGTCATCACAATGCTCCATGACCACTGTCATCACAATAATCCATGAACATTTTCAGCCCAATGCTCCACGACCTTCTCATCACAATGCTCCATTGCCAATATCATCACAGTGCTCCATGACCACTGTCATCACAACACTCCATGACACTTGAAAACACAATGATCCAGGACTCTTGTCATCACAATGCTCCATTCCCTTGTCGTCACAATGCTACATGACACCTGTCATCACAACTCTCCATGAACATTTTCAGCCCAGTTCTCCATGACACTTGTCATCAAAAGGATCCATGCCCTTGTCATCCCAATGCTCCATGACCCCTGTATTCACAATGCTCCTTGACGCTTGTCCTCACAGAGCTCCATGACACATGTCATCACAATGCTCCATGCCTTTGTCAGCAAAATGCTACAGGACCTTGTCATTACAATACTCTATGCACTTGTCATCACAATACTCCATTTCCATTGTCATCACAATCCTTCATGAACTTTGGGATCACATTGTTTCATGCCCTTGTCATCACAATGCTCCATGCTCCTTGAAATCAAAATGATCCATGACCTCTGTCATCACAATGCTCCAAACCCTTGTGATCACCATGTTCCATAACACTTGTCATCACAACGCTCCATGATGCCTGTCATCACAATACTCCATGCCCTTTTCATCACAATGCTCCATGACATTAGTCACCACAATTCTCAATACACTTGTCATCACAATGTTCCCTGACACTTGTCATCCGAATGCTCCTTGAAACCTGTCACGGAAAGGCTCCATGCCTTTTTCAACACAATGCCCCATGCCATTTTCATCACAATGCTCCATGTCATTGTCATCAAAATACTCCACAAGCTCGTCATCAGAATACTCCATGACCCTTGTCATCACAACTCTCCATGCACTTGTCAGCACAATGCTCCCTGACCCTTGTCATCACAATGCTCCAAGCCATTGTCATCACAATGCTCCATTACCTTTGTCATCAGAATCCTCCCTGACACTTGGCATCACAATGCTCCATGCCATCCTCATCACAATGGGCCATTACATATGTGATCACAATGCTCCCTGACACCTGTCTTCACAATACGGCATGACCTGGTCATCACAATGCTCCATGCCCTTGTCATCACAGTGTGCCATTCCAACTCTCATCGCAATACTCCATGAAAGTTATTAGACCAATGTTCCATGCCCTTGTCATCACAATGCTCCATGCCCTTGTTATCACAATGCTCCATGACCCCTGTCATCACAATGCTCCGTGACTCCAGTAATCACAATGCTTCATGACCTTTGTCATCACAATGGTCCATGCCCTCGTCATCAACAGTCTCTGTGACCATTTTAACCCCAATGCTCCATGAACTTTTCATCACAATGCTCTTTGACCCTTGTCATCACAATGCTCTATGCCTTTCTCAGCACAATGCTCCAAGACCCTTGTCATCACAATGCTCCATGCGCTTGTCAGCACAATGCTCCATGACACATGTCATCACAATGCACCATGCGCTTGGCATCACAGTGCTCCACAACATTGTCATCACAATGCTCCATAAAATTTGTCATCACAATGCTCCATGCACTTCTCATCAAAATGCTCTCTCACCACTGATATCACAATGCTACATCACTATTTGTCACAATACTCCCTCAGCCTTGTCATCACAATGTTCCATGACTCCTGACATCACAATGCTACATGCACTTATCATCACAATGTTCGATGACCCCTGAAATCACAATGATCCATAACACCTGTCATCAAAATATTCCATGACACTTTTCATCAAATTGCTCCATGACCCTGTCATCAGAATGATCCCTGCCCTTCTCATCACAATGCACAACGCCCTTGCCATCAAAATGCTCCATGACCTTTGTCATCACAAAGATCCATGGCACTTGGCATCACAATGCTCCATGTCATTGTCATCACAATGCTCCATGAACGCTCTCATCACATTGCTCCATGCCCTTGTCTTCACATAGCTCCATGACACATGTCATCAGAATGCTCCATGGCCTTCTCATCACAATGCTCCAAGCCCTGGCCATCACAATGCTCCATTACAACTGTCATAACAATGCTCCATGACCCCTGCCATCACGATGTTCCATGGCCTTGTCATCACAAGGCTCCATGACCCTTCTCATCACAATGCTCCAAGAACACTGTAATCACAATGCTCTATGCACCTTTTCATCTCAATGATCCATGAACCCTGTCATCACAATGCACTATGCCCATCATCATAATGCTTCATGCTATTGTCATAACAACGAAATCAAAATGTTCCATGACCTCTGTCATACAATGCTCCAAACCCTTGTGATCACAATATTCCATAAAACTTGTCATCACAATGCCCCAGGATGCTCGTCATCACAATTATCCATGGACTTCGCATCACAATGCTCCATGACCTTCGTCATCACAATGCTCAATACACGTGTCATCAACATGCTCCCTGACACTTGTTGTCTGTATGCTCCTTGAACCCTGTCATGACAAGGCTCCATGCCTTTTTCATCACAATGAACCATGCCCTTTTCATCACAATGCTCCAAGTCCCATGTAATCACAATGGTCCGTGCAATTGTCATCACAAAGCTCAATGATGCATGTCATCAGAATGCTCCTTGATCTTCTCGTCACAATGCTCCATGCCCTTTTCTTCACAGTGTTCCAAGACACCTGTAATCACAATGCTCCATTCCCCTTTTCATCAGTATGTTCCATGAGACTTGTCATCACAAGGCTCCATGGTTTTGTCATCACAATGCTCCAGGACTTTGTCATCACAATGCTTCACGACCTGGTCATCAAAATTTTCAATGGCCCTTGTCATCATAATGCTCCAAACCCTAATCATCACAATGCTCCATTATATTTGTCATCACAATCCTCCATTATATTTGGTATCACAAAGCTCCATGCCATTGTCATCGCCATGGACCATGACATATGTCATCACAATGCTCCCTGACACCTGTCTTCACAATACTCCATGCCCTTGTCATCACAATGCACCATTCCCACTCTCATCACAATAATATTTGAAACTTGTCAGACCAATGCTCCATGCCACTGTCATCACAATGCTCCATGCCCTTGTCATCACAATGCTCCATGACCCCTGTCATCACAATGCTCCGTGACTCCAGCCATCACAATGCTTCATGACCTTTGTCATCACAATGGTCCATGCCCTCGTCATCAACAGTCTCTGTGACCTTTTTAACCACAATGCTCCATGAAATTTTCATCACAATGCTCTTTGACCCTTGTCATCACAATGCTCTATGCCTTTCTCAGCACAATGCTCCATGACCCTTGTCATCACAATGCTCCATGCGCTTGTCAGCACAATGCTCCATGACACATGTCATCACAATGCACCATGCGCTTGTCATCACAGTGCTCCACAACATTGTCATCACAATGCTCCAAAAAATTTGTCATCACAATGCTCCATGCACATCTCATCAAAATGCACTCTCACCACTGATATCACAATGCTACATCACTATTTGTCACAATACTCCCTCAGCCCTGTCATCACAATGTTCCATGACTCCTGTCATCACAATGCTACATGCACTTATCATCACAATGTTCGATGATCCCTGAAATCACAATGTTCCATAACACCTGTCATCAAAATATTCCATGACACTTTTCATCAAATTGCTCCATGACCCTGTCATCAGGATGCTGCCTACCCTTCTCATCACAATGCACAACGCCCTTGCCATCAAAATGCTCCATGACCTTTGTCATCACAAAGATCCATGACCCTTGGCATCACAATGCTCCATGTCATTGTCATCACAATGCTCCATGAACGCTCTCATCACATTGCTACATGCCCTTGTCTTCACATAGCTCCATGACACGTGTCATCAGAATGCTCCATGGCCTTCTCATCACAATGCTCCAAGCCCTGGCCATCACAATTCTCCATTACCCCAGTCATAACCATGCTCCATGACCACTGCCATCACGATGTTCCATGGCCTTGTCATCACAAGGCTCCATGACCCTTCTCATCACAATGCTCCAAGAACACTGTAATCACAATGCTCTATGCCCCTTTTCATCTCAATGATCCATGAACCCTGTCATCACAATGCACTATGCCCATCATCATAATGCTTCATGCTATTGTCATTACAACGAAATCAAAATGTTCCATGACCTCTGTCATAACAATGCTCCAAACCCTTGTGATCACAATATTCCATAACACTTGTCATCACAATGCCCCAGGATGCTCGTCATCACAATTATCCATGGTCTTCTCATCACAATGCTCCATGACCTTCGTCATCACAATGCTCAATACACTTGTCATCAACATGCTCCCTGACACTTGTTGTCTGTATGCTCCTTGAACCCTGTCATGACAAGGCTCCATGCCTTTTTCATCACAATGATCCATGCCCTTTTCATCACAATGCTCCAAGTCCCATGTAATCACAATGGTCCGTGACATTGTCATCACAAAGCTCAGTGACGCATGCCATCAGAATGCTCCTTGATCTTCTCCTCACAATGCTCCATGCCCTTGTCTTCACAGTGTTCCAAGACCCCTGTAATCACAATGCTCCTTGCCCCTTTTAATCAGTATGCTCCATGAGACTTGTCATCACAAGGCTCCATGGTTTTGTCATCACAATGCTCCAGGACCTTGTCATCACAATGCTTCACGACTTTGTCATCAAAATTTTCAATGGCCCTTGTCATCATAATGCTCCAAACCCTAATCATCACAATGCTCCATTATATTTGTCATCACAATCCTCCATTACATTTGGTATCACAAAGCTCCATGCCATTGTCATCGCCATGGACCATGACATATGTCATCACAATGCTCCCTGACACCTGTCTTCACAATACTCCATGACCTTATCATCACAATACTCCATGCCCTTGTCATCACAATGCACCATGCCCACTCTCCTCACAATAATCTATGAAACTTGTCAGACCAATGCTCCATGCCACTCTCATCACAATGCTCCATGCCCACTCTCATCACAATAATCCATGAAACTTTTCAGACCAAAGTTCCATACCCTTCTCATCACAATGCTCCATTACCCCTGTCATAACAATGCACTATGACACCTGCCATCACAATGATCCACGGCCTAGTCATCACAAGCTTCCATGATAATTCTCATCACAATGCTCAAGACCCCTGATATCACAATGCTCCATGCCCTGGTCATCACAAAGCTCCATGACCCCTGTCATCACAATGCTCCGTGACTTCAGTCATCACAATGCTTCCTAACGTTTGTCATCACAATGTTCCATGCCCGCGTCATCACAAGGCTCTGTGACCTTTGTAACCACAATGCTCCATGAACTTTTCATCACAATTATCTGAGAAACTTGTCATCACAATGCTCCATGTATTTGTCAGAACAATGCTCCATGACCATTGTCATCACAATGTGCCACGCGCATTTCATCACAACGTTCCAAACCTTGTCATTGCAATGCTCCATAAACCTTGTAATCACAGTGGTCCATGCACTTCTCATCAAAATGCTCTCTCACCAGAGATATCACAATGTTCCATCACTAGTCATCACAATACACCCTCATCCTTGTAATCACAATGTTCCATGACACTGTCATCACAATGCTACATCCCCTTATCATCACAATGTTCCATGACCCCTGCCATCACAATGTTCCATAAGCCCTGTCATCAAAATGCTCCATGGCCTTCTCATCACAATGCTCCATGCCCTGGTTATCACAATGCTCCATGACCCCTGTCATCACAATGCTCCGTGACTTCAGTCATCACAATGCTTCCTAACGTTTGTCATCACAATGGTCCATGCCCGCGTCATCACAAGGCTCTGTGACCTTTGTAACCACAATGCTCCATGAACTTTTCATCACAATTATCTGAGAAACTTGTCATCATAATGCTCCATGTATTTGTCAGAACAATGCTCCATGACCATTGTCATCACAATGTGCCACGCGCATTTCATCACAACGTTCCAAACCTTGTCATTGCAATGCTCCATAAACCTTGTAATCACAATGGTCCATGCACTTCTCATCAAAATGCTCTCTCACCAGAGATATCACAATGTTCCATCACTAGTCATCACAATACACCCTCATCCTTGTAATCACAATGTTCCATGACACTGTCATCACAATGCTACATCCCCTTATCATCACAATGTTCCATGACCCCTGCCATCACAATGTTCCATAAGCCCTGTCATCAAAATGCTCCATGACCCTTTCCATCCCAAAGCTCCAAGACCCCTGACATCACAATGTTCTATAACCCCTGCCATCAAAATGTTCCATTACACTTTTTATCAAATTGCTGCATGACCCCGTCATCAAAATGCTCCCTGCCCTTCTCATCAAAATGCTCCATGACTTGTCATCACAAAGCTCCAAGACCCGTGGCATCACAATGCTCCATGTCATTGTCATCACAATGCTCCATGAACCCTCTCATCACATTGCTCCATGCCCTTGTCATCACACAGCTCCATGACACTTGTCATCACAATGCTCGATGCCCTTCTCATCACAATGCTCCATGCCCTTGTCATTACAGTCCTGCATGACCCATGTATCACAGTGTTCCGTGCCCTTGTCATCACAATGCTCCATGCCCACTCTCATCACAATAATCCATGAAACATTTCAGACCACAATTCCATACCCTTCTCATCACAATGCTCCATTACCCCTGTCATAACAATGCACCATGACACCTGCCATCACAATGATCCACGGCCTAGTCATCACAAGCTTCCATGATAATTCTCATCACAATGCTCAAGACCCCTGATATCACAATGCTCCATGCCCTGGTCATCACAAAGCTCCATGACGCATGTCATCAGAATGTTCTTGGCCTTCTCATCACAATGCTCCATGCCCTTGTCATCACAATGCTCCAAGACCCTTGTCATCACAATGCTCCTTGCCCCATTTCATCTCAATTCTCCATGAAATCTGTCATCACAATGCTCCAAGACCCTTGTAATCACAATGCTCCATGCCCCTTTTCATCTCAGTGCTCCATGACCCCTGTCATCACAATGCACCATGAACATCATCATAATGCTTCAGGCTATTGTCATCACAATGAAATCAATATTCTGCATGACCTCTGTCATCATAATGCTCCAAACCCTTGTGATCACAATGTTGCATAACACGTATCATCACAACACCCCATGACGCTCATCATCACAATTATCCATGGTCTTCTCATCACAATGCTCCATGATCTTTGTCATCACAATGCTCAATACACTTGTCATCACAATGCTCCCTGACGCTTGTCATCAGTATGCTCCTTGAACCCTGTCATGACAAGTTTCCATGCATTTTTCATCACAATGATCCATGACCATTTCATCACAATGCTCCAATGTCCCTGTAATCACAATGCTCCATGCCCTTGTCATCACAAAACTCCATGATGCATGTCATCAGAATGCTCCATGGCCTTCTCATCACAATGCTCTATGCCCTAGTCATAACAATGCTCCAAGACCCCTGTAATCACAATGCTCCATGCCCCTTTTCATCAGAATGCTCCATGAGACTTGCCATCACAAGTCTCCATGGTCTTCTCATCACAATGTTCCAGGACCTTGACATCACCATGATCCATTCCCTTGTCATCACAATGCTCCATGACCACTGTCATCACAATAATCCATGAACATTTTCAGCCCAATGCTCCACGACCTTCTCATCACAATGCTCCATTGCCAATATCATCACAGTGCTCCATGACCACTGTCATCACAACACTCCATGACACTTGAAAACACAATGATCCAGGACTCTTGTCATCACAATGCTCCATTCCCTTGTCGTCACAATGCTACATGACACCTGTCATCACAACTCTCCATGAACATTTTCAGCCCAGTTCTCCATGACACTTGTCATCAAAAGGATCCATGCCCTTGTCATCCCAATGCTCCATGACCCCTGTATTCACAATGCTCCTTGACGCTTGTCCTCACAGAGCTCCATGACACATGTCATCACAATGCTCCATGCCTTTGTCAGCAAAATGCTACAGGACCTTGTCATTACAATACTCTATGCACTTGTCATCACAATACTCCATTTCCATTGTCATCACAATCCTTCATGAACTTTGGGATCACATTGCTTCATGCCCTTGTCATCACAATGCTCCATGCTCCTTGAAATCAAAATGATCCATGACCTCTGTCATCACAATGCTCCAAACCCTTGTGATCACCATGTTCCATAACACTTGTCATCACAACGCTCCATGATGCCTGTCATCACAATACTCCATGCCCTTTTCATCACAATGCTCCATGACATTAGTCACCACAATTCTCAATACACTTGTCATCACAATGTTCCCTGACACTTGTCATCCGAATGCTCCTTGAAACCTGTCACGGAAAGGCTCCATGCCTTTTTCATCACAATGCCCCATGCCATTTTCATCACAATGCTCCATGTCATTGTCATCAAAATACTCCACAAGCTCGTCATCAGAATACTCCATGACCCTTGTCATCACAATTCTCCATGCACTTGTCAGCACAATGCTCCCTGACCCTTGTCATCACAATGCTCCAAGCCATTGTCATCACAATGCTCCATTACCTTTGTCATCAGAATCCTCCCTGACACTTGGCATCACAATGCTCCATGCCATCCTCAACACAATGGGCCATTACATATGTGATCACAATGCTCCCTGACACCTGTCTTCACAATACAGCATGACCTGGTCATCAAAATGCTCCATGCCCTTGTCATCACAGTGTGCCATTCCAACTCTCATCGCAATACTCCATGAAAGTTATTAGACCAATGTTCCATGCCCTTGTCATCACAATGCTCCATGCCCTTGTTATCACAATGCTCCATGAACCCTGTCATCACAATGCTCCGTGACTCCAGTCATCACAATGCTTCATGACCTTTGTCATCACAATGGTCCATGCCCTCGTCATCAACAGTCTCTGTGACCATTTTAACCCCAATGCTCCATGAACTTTTCATCACAATGCTCTTTGACCCTTGTCATCACAATGCTCTATGCCTTTCTCAGCACAATGCTCCATGACCCTTGTCATCACAATGCTCCATGCGCTTGTCAGCACAATGCTCCATGACACATGTCATCACAATGCACCATGCGCTTGGCATCACAGTGCTCCACAACATTGTCCTCACAATGCTCCATAAAATTTGTCATCACAATGCTCCATGCACTTCTCATCAAAATGCTCTCTCACCACTGATATCACAATGCTACATCACTATTTGTCACAATACTCCCTCAGCCCTGTCATCACAATGTTCCATGACTCCTGACATCACAATGCTACATGCACTTATCATCACAATGTTCGATGACCCCTGAAATCACAATGATCCATAACACCTGTCATCAAAATATTCCATGACACTTTTCATCAAATTGCTCCATGACCCTGTCATCAGAATGATCCCTGCCCTTCTCATCACAATGCACAACGCCCTTGCCATCAAAATGCTCCATGACCTTTGTCATCACAAAGATCCATGGCACTTGGCATCACAATGCTCCATGTCATTGTCATCACAATGCTCCATGAACGCTCTCATCACATTGCTCCATGCCCTTGTCTTCACATAGCTCCATGACACATGTCATCAGAATGCTCCATGGCCTTCTCATCACAATGCTCCAAGCCCTGGCCATCACAATGCTCCATTACAACTGTCATAACAATGCTCCATGACCCCTGCCATCACGATGTTCCATGGCCTTGTCATCACAAGGCTCCATGACCCTTCTCATCACAATGCTCCAAGAACACTGTAATCACAATGCTCTATGCCCCTTTTCATCTCAATGATCCATGAACCCTGTCATCACAATGCACTATGCCCATCATCATAATGCTTCATGCTATTGTCATAACAACGAAATCAAAATGTTCCATGACCTCTGTCATACAATGCTCCAAACCCTTGTGATCACAATATTCCATAAACTTGTCATCACAATGCCCCAGGATGCTCGTCATCACAATTATCCATGGACTTCGCATCACAATGCTCCATGACCTTCGTCATCACAATGCTCAATACACGTGTCATCAACATGCTCCCTGACACTTGTTGTCTGTATGCTCCTTGAACCCTGTCATGACAAGGCTCCATGCCTTTTTCATCACAATGAACCATGCCCTTTTCATCACAATGCTCCAAGTCCCATGTAATCACAATGGTCCGTGCAATTGTCATCACAAAGCTCAATGATGCATGTCATCAGAATGCTCCTTGATCTTCTCGTCACAATGCTCCATGCCCTTGTCTTCACAGTGTTCCAAGACACCTGTAATCACAATGCTCCATTCCCCTTTTCATCAGTATGCTCCATGAGACTTGTCATCACAAGGCTCCATGGTTTTGTCATCACAATGCTCCAGGACCTTGTCATCACAATGCTTCACGACCTTGTCATCAAAATTTTCAATGGCCCTTGTCATCATAATGCTCCAAACCCTAATCATCACAATGCTCCATTATATTTGTCATCACAATCCTCCATTATATTTGGTATCACAAAGCTCCATGCCATTGTCATCGCCATGGACCATGACATATGTCATCACAATGCTCCCTGACACCTGTCTTCACAATACTCCATGACCTTATCATCACAATGCTCCATGCCCTTGTCATCACAATGCACCATTCCCACTCTCATCACAATAATCTTTGAAACTTGTCAGACCAATGCTCCATGCCACTGTCATCACAAGGCTCCATGCCCTTGTCATCACAATGCTCCATGACCCCTGTCATCACAATGCTCCGTGACTCCAGCCATCACAATGCTTCATGACCTTTGTCATCACAATGGTCCATGCCCTCGTCATCAACAGTCTCTGTGACCTTTTTAACCACAACGCTCCATGAACTTTTCATCACAATGCTCTTTGACCCTTGTCATCACAATGCTCTATGCCTTTCTCAGCACAATGCTCCATGAGCCTTGTCATCACAATGCTCCATGCGCTTGTCAGCACAATGCTCCATGACACATGTCATCACAATGCACCATGCGCTTGTCATCACAGTGCTCCACAACATTGTCATCACAATGCTCCATAAAATTTGTCATCACAATGCTCCATGCACTTTTCATCAAAATGCTCTCTCACCACTGATATCACTATGCTACATCACTATTTGTCACAATACTCCCTCACCCCTGTCATCACAATGTTCCATGACTCCTGTCATCACAATGCTACATGCACTTATCATCACAATGTTCGATGATCCCTGAAATCACAATGTTCCATAACACCTGTCATCAAAATATTCCATGACACTTTTCATCAAATTGCTCCATGACCCTGTCATCAGGATGCTCCCTACCCTTCTCATCACAATGCACAACGCCCTTGCCATCAAAATGCTCCATGACCTTTGTCATCACAAAGATCCATGACCCTTGGCATCACAATGCTCCATGTCATTGTCATCACAATGCTCCATGAACGCTCTCATCACATTGCTCCATGCCCTTGTCTTCACATAGCTCCATGACACGTGTCATCAGAATGCTCCATGGCCTTCTCATCACAATGCTCCAAGCCCTGGCCATCACAATTCTCCATTACCCCAGTCATAACCATGCTCCATGACCACTGCCATCACGATGTTCCATGGCCTTGTCATCACAAGGCTCCATGACCCTTCTCATCAGAATGCTCCAAGAACACTGTAATCACAATGCTCTATGCCCCTTTTCATCTCAATGATCCATGAACCCTGTCATCACAATGCACTATGCCCATCATCATAATGCTTCATGCTATTGTCATTACAACGAAATCAAAATGTTCCATGACCTCTGTCATAACAATGCTCCAAACCCTTGTGATCACAATATTCCATAACACTTGTCATCACAATGCCCCAGGATGCTCGTCATCACAATTATCCATGGTCTTCTCATCACAATGCTCCATGACCTTCGTCATCACAATGCTCAATACACTTGTCATCAACATGCTCCCTGACACTTGTTGTCTGTATGCTCCTTGAACCCTGTCATGACAAGGCTCCATGCCTTTTTCATCACAATGATCCATGCCCTTTTCATTACAATGCTCCAAGTCCCATGTAATCACAATGGTCCGTGCCATTGTC
This sequence comes from Mesoplodon densirostris, assembly GCF_025265405.1. Taxonomy (NCBI): domain Eukaryota; kingdom Metazoa; phylum Chordata; class Mammalia; order Artiodactyla; family Ziphiidae; genus Mesoplodon; species Mesoplodon densirostris. The sequence continues at coordinate 3,740,617 of NW_026778195.1, read as the reverse complement.
ATCACAAAGCTCAGTGACGCATGCCATCAGAATGCTCCTTGATCTTCTCCTCACAATGCTCCATGCCCTTGTCTTCACAGTGTTCCAAGACCCCTGTAATCACAATGCTCCTTGCCCCTTTTAATCAGTATGCTCCATGAGACTTGTCATCACAAGGCTCCATGGTTTTGTCATCACAATGCTCCAGGACCTTGTCATCACAATGCTTCACGACTTTGTCATCAAAATTTTCAATGGCCCTTGTCATCATAATGCTCCAAACCCTAATCATCACAATGCTCCATTATATTTGTCATCACAATCCTCCATTACATTTGGTATCACAAAGCTCCATGCCATTGTCATCGCCATGGACCATGACATATGTCATCACAATGCTCCCTGACACCTGTCTTCACAATACTCCATGACCTTATCATCACAATACTCCATGCCCTTGTCATCACAATGCACCATGCCCACTCTCCTCACAATAATCTATGAAACTTGTCAGACCAATGCTCCATGCCACTCTCATCACAATGCTCCATGCCCACTCTCATCACAATAATCCATGAAACTTTTTAGACCAAAGTTCCATACCCTTCTCATCACAATGCTCCATTACCCCTGTCATAACAATGCACTATGACACCTGCCATCACAATGATCCACGGCCTAGTCATCACAAGCTTCCATGATAATTCTCATCACAATGCTCAAGACCCCTGATATCACAATGCTCCATGCCCTGGTCATCACAAAGCTCCATGACGCATGTCATCAAAATGCTCCATGGCCTTCTCATCACAATGCTCCATGCCCTGGTTATCACAATGCTCCATGACCCCTGTCATCACAATGCTCCGTGACTTCAGTCATCACAATGCTTCCTAACGTATGTCATCACAATGGTCCATGCCCGAGTCATCACAAGTCTCTGTGACCTTTGTAAGCACAATGCTCCATGAACTTTTCATCACAATTATCTGAGAAACTTGTCATCACAATGCTCCATGTATTTGTCAGAACAATGCTCCATGACCATTGTCATCACAATGTGCCACGCGCATTTCATCACAACGTACCAAACCTTGTCATTGCAATGCTCCATAAACCTTGTAATCACAATGGTCCATGCACTTCTCATCAAAATGCTCTCTCACCAGAGATATCACAATGTTCCATCACTAGTCATCACAATACACCCTCATCCTTGTAATCACAATGTTCCATGACACTGTCATCACAATGCTACATCCCCTTATCATCACAATGTTCCATGACCCCTGCCATCACAATGTTCCATAAGCCCTGTCATCAAAATGCTCCATGACCCTTTCCATCCCAAAGCTCCAAGACCCCTGACATCACAATGTTCTATAACCCCTGCCATCAAAATGTTCCATTACACTTTTTATCAAATTGCTGCATGACCCCGTCATCAAAATGCTCCCTGCCCTTCTCATCAAAATGCACCACACCCTTGTCATCAAAATGCTCCATGACCTTTGTCATCACAAAGCTCCATGAGCCTTGGCATCACAATGCTCTATGTCATTGTCATCACAATGCTCCATGAACCCTCTCATCACATTGCTCCATGCCCTTGTCATCACAAAGCTCCATGGCACTTGTCATCACAATGCTCGATGCCCTTCTCATCACAATGCTCCATGCCCTTGTCATTACAATCCTCCATGACCCATGTATCACAGTGTACCGTACCCTTGTCATCACAATGCGCCACGCCCACTCTCATCACAATAATCCATGAAATATTTCAGACCAATGCTCAATGCACTTCTCATCACAATGCTCCATTACCTCTGTCATAACAAGCTCCATGACCCCTGCCATCACAATGTTCCACGGCCTTGTCATCACAAGGCTCCAGGACCCTTGTCAGCACAATGCTCCAATACCCATGTAATCACAATGCTCCATGCCCTTGTCATCACAAAGCTCCATGACGCATGTCATCACAATGTTCCATGGCCTTCGCCTCACAATGCACCATGCCCTTGTCATCACAATGCTTCAAGACCCCCATAATCACAATGCTCCATGCCCCTTTTCATAAGAATGCTCCATTAGACTTGTCATCACAAGTCTCCATGGTCATCTCATCACAATGCTCCAAGACCTTGTGATCAACATGCTCAATTCCCTTGTCATCACAATGCTCCATGACCCCTGTCATCACAATGCTCAAAACCATTGTCACCACAATGCTCCATTACTTTTGTCATCAGAATCCTCCATGACACTTGGCATCACAATGCTCCATGCCATTGTCATAACAATGCTCCATGACCCCTGTCATCACAATGCTCCGTGACTACAGTCATCACAATGCTTCATAACGTTTGTCATCACAACAATCCATGCCCGCATCATCACAAGGCTCTGTGAACTTTGTAACCACAATGCTCCATGAACTTTTCATCACAATGCTCCGTGACCCTTGTCATCACAATGCTCCATGCCTTTGTCAGAACAATGCTCCATGACCCTTGCCATCAAATTGTGCCATGCACTTTTCACCACAATGATCCACAACCTTGTCATCGCTATGCTCCATAAACCTTGTAATCACAATGCTCCATGCACTTCTCATCCAAATACTCTCTCACATGAGATATCACAATGTTCCATCACTAGTCATCACAATCCTCCCTCACCCCTGTTATCACAATGTTCCATGACCCCTGTCATCACAATGCTACATCCCCTTATCAGCACAATGTTCCATGACCCCTGACATCACAATGTTCCATAACCCCTGTCATCAAAATGCTCCAAGACCCTTTTCATCCCATAGCTCCATGACCCCTGGCATCACAATGTTCTATAACCCCTGGCATCAAAATGTTCCATTACACTTTTCATCAAATTGCTGCATGACCCTGTCATCAAAATGCTCCCTGCCCTTCTCATCACAATGCACCACACACTTGTCATCAAAATGCTCCATGACCTTTGTCATCACAAAGCTCCATGACCCTTGGCATCACAATGCTCCATGTCATTGTCATCACAATGCTCCATGAACCCTCTCATCACATTGCTCCATGTCCTTGTCATCACAAAGCTCCATGACACTTGTCATCACAATGCTCGATGCCATTCTCATCACAATGCTCCATGACCTTGTCATTACAATCCTCCATGACCCATGTATCACAGTGTACCGTGCCCTTGTCATGACAAACCGCCATGCCCACTCTCATCACAGTAATCCATGAAACATTTCAGATCAATGCTCAATGCCCTTCTCATCACAATGCTCCGTTACCTCTGTCGTAACAATGCTCCATGACACCTGCCATCATAATATTCCACGGCCTTGTCATCACAAGGCTCCATGACCCTTGTCATCACAATGCTCCAAGATCCATGTAATCACAATGCTCCATGCCCTTGTCATCACAAAGCTCCATGACGCATGTCATCAGAATGTTCCATGGTCTTCTCCTCACAATGCTCCATGCCCTTGTCATCACAATGCTCGAAGACTCCAGTAATCACAATGTTCCATTCCCTTTTTCATCAGAATGCTCCATTAGATTTGTCATCACAAGTCTTCATGGTCATCTCCTCACAATGCTCCAAGACCTTGTCATCACCATGCTCCATTCCCTTGTCATCACAATGCTCCATGACCCCTGTCATCACAATACTCCATGAACATTTTCAGCCCAATTCTCTATGACCTTCTCATCACAATGCTCCATGACCAATATCATCACAATGCTCCATGACCACTGACATCACAACACTCCATGACACCTGACAACACAATGATCCGGGACACTTGTCATCACAGTGCTCCAAGAACCAGGTAATCACAATGCTCCATGACCCCTGTCATCACAATACTCCATGAACATTTTCAGCCCAATGCTCCATGACCCTTGTCATCACAATGATCCATGCCCATGTTATCCCAATGTTCCATGACCCATGTATTCACAATGCACCATGACGCTTGTCATCACAGTGCTCCATGACACCTGTCATCACAATGCTCCATGCCTTTGTCAGCAAAATGCTACATGACCTTGTCATTACAATGCTCTATGCACTTGTCATCACAATACTCCATTTCCATTGTCATCACAATCCTCCATGAACTTTGGGATCACATTGCTTCATGCCCTTGTCATCACAATGCTCCATGCTCCTTGAAATCAAAATGATCCATGACCTCTGTCATCACAATGCTCCAAACCCTTGTGATCACAATGTTCCATAACACTTGTCCTCACAACGCTCCATGATGCCTGTCATCACAATAATCCATGCCCTTTTCATCACAATGCTCCATGACCTTTGTCATCACAATTCTCAATACACTTGTCATCACAATGCTCCCTGACACTTGTCGTCAGAATGCTCCTTGAACCCTGTCACGAAAAGGCTCCATGCCTTTTTCATCACAAAGCCCCATGCCCTTTTCATCCCAATGCACCATGCCATTGTCATCAAAATACTCCACAAGCTTGTCATCAGAATGCTCCATGACCCTTGTCATCACAATTCTCCATGCACTTGTCAGCACAATGCTCCCTGACACTTGTCATCACAATGCTCCAAGCCATTGTCATCACAATGCTCCATTACCTTTGTGATCAGAATCCTCAATGGAAGTTTGCATCACAATGCTCCATGCCATTGTCATCACAATGGGCCATTACATATGTCATCAGAATGCTCCCTGACACCTCTCTTTACAATACTGCATTACCTGGTCATCACAATGCTCCCTGCCGTTCTCATCACAATGCACCACACCCTTGTCATCAAAATGCTCCATGACCTTTGTCATCACAAAGCTCCATGACCCTTGGCATCACAATGCTCCATGTCATTGTCATCACAATGCTCCATGAACCCTCTCATCACATTGCTCCATGCCCTTGTCATCACAAAGCTCCATGGCACTTGTCATCACAATGCTCGATGCCCTTCTCATTACAATGCTCCATGCCCTTGTCATTACAATCCTCCCTGACCCATGTATCACAGTGTACCGTGCCCTTGTCATCACAATGCGCCATGCCCACTCTCATCACAATAATCCATGAAATATTTCAGACCAATGCTCAATGCACTTCTCATCACAATGCTCCATTACCTCTGTCATAACAAGCTCCATGACCCCTGCCATCACAATGTTCCACGGCCTTGTCATCACAAGGCTCCAGGACCCTTGTCAGCACAATACTCCAAGACCCATGTAATCACAATGCTCCATGCCCTTGTCATCACAAAGCTCCATGACGCATGTCATCACAATGTTCCATGGCCTTCACCTCACAATGCCCCATGCCCTTGTCATCACAATGCTTCAAGACCCCCGTAATCACAATGCTCCATGCCCCTTTTCATAAGAATGCTCCATTAGACTTGTCATCACAAGGCTCCATGGTCATCTCATCACAATGCTCCAAGACCTTGTCATCAACATGCTCCATTCCCTTGTCATCACAATGCTCCATGACCTCTGTCATCACAATACTCCATGCACATTTTTAGCCCAATGCTCCATGATCCTTGTCATCACAATGATCCATGCCCTTGTCATCACAAAGCTCCATGCACTTGTCAGCACAATGCTCCCTGATCCTTGTCATCACAATGCTCCAAACCATTGTCACCACAATGCTCCATTACCTTTGTCATCAGAATCCTCCATGACACTTGGCATCACAATGCTCCATGCCATTGTCATCACAATGCTCCATGACCCCTGTCATCACAATGCTCTGTGACTACAGTCATCACAATGCTTCATAACGTTTGTCATCACAACAATCCATGCCCGCGTCATCACAAGGCTCTGTGACCTTTGTAACCAAAATGCTCCATGAACTTTTCATCACAATGCTCCGTGACCCTTGTCATCACAATGCTCCATGCCTTTGTCAGAACAATGCTCCATGACCCTTGTCATCAAATTGTGCCATGCGCTTTTCACCACAATGATCCACAAACTTGTCATCGCTATGCTCCATAAACCTTGTAATCACAATGCTCCATGCACTTCTCATCCAAATACTCTCTCACATGAGATATCACAATGTTCCATCACTAGTTATCACAATCCTCCCTCACCCCTGTTATCACAATGTTCCATGACCCCTGTCATCACAATGCTACATCCCCTTATCAGCACAATGTTCCATGACCCCTGACATCACAATGTTCCATAACCCCTGTCATCAAAATGCTCCATGACCCTTTTCATCCCAAAGCTCCATGACCCCTGGCATCACAATGTTCTATAACTCCTGGCATCAAAATGTTCCATTACACTTTTCATCAAATTGCTGCATGACCCTGTCATCAAAATGCTCCCTGCCCTTCTCATCACAATGCACCACACACTTCTCATCAAAATGCTCCATGACCTATGTCATCACAAAGCTCCATGACCCTTGGCATCACAATTCTCCATGTCATTGTCATCACAATGCTCCATGAACCCTCTCATCACATTGCTCCATGTCCTTGTCATCACAAAGCTCCATGACACTTGTCATCACAATGCTCGATGCCATTCTCATCACAATGCTCCATGACCTTGTCATTACAATCCTCCATGACCCATGTATCACAGTGTACCGTGCCCTTGTCATGACAAACCGCCATGCCCACTCTCATCACAGTAATTCATGAAATATTTCAGATCAATGCTCAATGCCCTTCTCATCACAATGCTCCGTTACCTCTGTCGTAACAATGCTCCATGACACCTGCCATCATAATATTCCATGGCCTTGTCATCACAAGGCTCCATGACCCTTGTCATCACAATGCTCCAAGATCCATGTAATCACAATGCTCCATGCCCTTGTCATCACAAAGCTCCATGACGCATGTCATCAGAATGTTCCATGGTCTTCTCCTCACAATGCTCCATGCCCTTGTCATCACAATGCTCGAAGACTCCAGTAATCACAATGTTCCATTCCCTTTTTCATCAGAATGCTCCATTAGATTTGTCATCACAAGTCTCCATGGTCATCTCCTCACAATGCTCCAAGACCTTGTCATCACCATGCTTCATTCCCTTGTCATCACAATGCTCCATGACCCCTGTCATCACAATACTCCATGAACATTTTCAGCCCAATTCTCTATGACCTTCTCATCACAATGCTCCATGACCAATATCATCACAATGCTCCATGACCACTGTCATCACAACACTCCATGACACCTGACAACACAATGATCCGGGACTCTTGTCATCACAATGCTCCAAGACCCCTGTAATCACAATGCTCCATGACCCCTGTCATCACAATACTCCATGAACATTTTCAGCCCAATGCTCCATGACCCTTGTCATCACAATGATCCATGCCCATGTTATCCCAATGTTCCATGACCCATGTATTCACAATGCTCCATGACGCTTGTCATCACAGAGCTCCATGACACCTGTCATCACAATGCTCCATGCCTTTGTCAGCAAAATGCTACATGACCTTGTCATTACAATGCTCTATGCACTTGTCATCACAATACTCCATTTCCATTGTCATCACAATCCTCCATGAACTTTGGGATCACATTGCTTCATGCCCTTGTCATCACAATGCTCCATGCTCCTTGAAATCAAAATGAACCATGACCTCTGTCATCACAGTGCTCCAAACCCTTGTGATCACAATGTTCCATAATACTTGTCCTCACAACGCTCCATGATGCCTGTCATCACAATAATCCATGCCCTTTTCATCACAATGCTCCATGACCTTTGTCATCACAATTCTCAATACACTTGTCATCACAATGCTCCCTGACACTTGTCGTCAGAATGCTCCTTGAACCCTGTCACGAAAAGGCTCCATGCCTTTTTCATCACAAAGCCCCATGCCCTTTTCATCCCAATGCTCCATGCCATTGTCATCAAAATACTCCACAAGCTTGTCATCAGAATGCTCCATGACCCTTGTCATCACAATTCTCCATGCACTTGTCAGCACAATGCTCCCTGACACTTGTCATCACAATGCTCCAAGCCATTGTCATCACAATGCTCCATTACCTTTGTGATCAGAATCATCAATGGAAGTTTGCATCACAATGCTCCATGCCATTGTCATCACAAGGGGCAATTACATATGTCATCACAATGCTCCCTGACACCTCTCTTTACAATACTGCATTACCTGGTCATCACAATGCTCCCTGCCGTTCTCATCACAATGCACCACACACTTGTCATCAAAATGCTCCATGACCTTTGTCATCACAAAGCTCCATGACCCTTGGCATCACAATGCTCCATGTCATTGTCATCACAATGCTCCATGAACCTTCTCATCACATTGCTCCATGCCCTTGTCATCACAAAGCTCCATGGCACTTGTCATCACAATGCTCGATGCCCTTCTCATCATAATGCTCCATGCCCTTGTCATTACAATCCTCCATGACCCATGTATCACAGTGTACCGTGCCCTTGTCATCACAATGCACCACGCCCACTCTCATCACAATAATCCATGAAATATCTCAGACCAATGCTCAATGCACTTCTCATCACAATGCTCCATTACCTCTGTCATAACAAGCTCCATGACCCCTGCCATCACAATGTTCCACGGCCTTGTCATCACAAGGCTCCAGGACCCTTGTCAGCACAGTGCTCCAAGACCCATGTAATCACAATGCTCCATGCCCTTGTCATCACAAAGCTCCATGACGCATGTCATCACAATGTTCCATGGCCTTCGCCTCACAATGCTCCATGCCCTTGTCATCACAATGCTTCAAGACCCCCGTAATCACAATGCTCCATGCCCCTTTTCATAAGAATCCTCCATTAGACTAGTCATCACAAGTCTCCATGGTCATCTCATCACAATGCTCCAAGACCTAGTCATCAACATGCTCCATTCCCTTGTCATCACAATGCTCCATGACCCCTGTCATCACAATACTCCATGCATATTTTTAGCCCAATGCTCCATGACCCTTGTCATCACAATGATCCATGCCCTTGTCATCACAAAGCTCCATGCACTTGTCAGCACAATGCTCCCTGATCCTTGTCATCACAATGCTCCAAACCATGGTCACCACAATGCTCCATTACCTTTGTCATCAGAATCCTCCATGACACTTGGCATCACAATGCTCCATGCCATTGTCATCACAATGCTCCATGACCCCTGTCATCACAATGCTCCGTGACTACAGTCATCACAATGCTTCATAACGTTTGTCATCACAACAATCCATGCCCGCATCATCACAAGGCTCTGTGACCTTTGTAACCACAATGCTCCATGAACTTTTCATCACAATGCTCCGTGACCCTTGTCATCACAATGCTCCATGCCTTTGTCAGAACAATGCTCCATGACCCTTGTCATCAAATTGTGCCATGCGCTTTTCACCACAATGATCCACAACCTTGTCATCGCTATGCTCCATAAACCTTGTAATCACAATGCTCCATGCACTTCTCATCCAAATACTCTCTCACATGAGATATCACAATGTTCCATCACTAGTCATCACAATCCTCCCTCACCCCTGTTATCACAATGTTCCATGACCCCTGTCATCACAATGCTACATCCCCTTATCAGCACAATGTTCCATGACCCCTGACATCACAATGTTCCATAACCCCTGTCATCAAAATGCTCCATGACCCTTTTCATCCCAAAGCTCCATGACCCCTGGCATCACAATGTTCTATAACCCCTGGCATCAAAATATTCCATTACACTTTTCATCAAATTGCTGCATAACCCTGTCATCAAAATGCTCCCTGCCCTTCTCATCACAATGCACCACACACTTGTCATCAAAATGCTCCATGACCTTTGTCATCACAAAGCTCCATGACCCTTGGCATCACAATGCTCCATGTCATTGTCATCACAATGCTCCATGAACCCTCTCATCACATTGCTCCATGTCCTTGTCATCACAAAGCTCCATGACACTTGTCATCACAATGCTCGATGCCATTCTCATCACCATGCTCCATGACCTTGTCATTACAATCCTCCATGACCCATGTATCACAGTGTACCGTGCCCTTGTCATGACAAACCGCCATGCCCACTCTCATCACAGTAATCCATGAAACATTTCAGATCAATGCTCAATGCCCTTCTCATCACAATGCTCCGTTACCTCTGTCGTAACAATGCTCCATGACACCTGCCATCATAATATTCCACGGCCTTGTCATCACAAGGCTCCATGACCCTTGTCATCACAATGCTCCAAGATCCATGTAATCACAATGCTCCATGCCCTTGTCATCACAAAGCTCCATGACGCATGTCATCAGAATGTTCCATGGTCTTCTCCTCACAATGCTCCATGCCCTTGTCATCACAATGCTCGAAGACTCCAGTAATCACAATGTTCCATTCCCTTTTTCATCAGAATGCTCCATTAGATTTGTCATCACAAGTCTCCATGGTCATCTCCTCACAATGCTCCAAGAGCTTGTCATCACCATGCTCCATTCCCTTGTCATCACAATGCTCCATGAGCCCTGTCACCACAATACTCCATGAATATTTTCAGCCCAATTCTCTATGACCTTCTCATCACAATGCTCCATGACCAATATCATCACAATGCTCCATGACCACTGTCATCACAACACTCCATGACACCTGACAACACAATGATCCGGGACTCTTGTCATCACAATGCTCCAAGACCCCTGTAATCACAATGCTCCATGACCCCTGTCATCACAATACTCCATGAACATTTTCAGCCCAGTGCTCCAAGACCCTTATCATCACAATGATCCATGCCCATGTTATCCCAATGTTCCATGACCCATGTATTCACAATGCTCCATGACGCTTGTCATCACAGTGCTCCATGACACCTGTCATCACAATGCTCCATGCCTTTGTCAGCAAAATGCTACATGACCTTGTCATTACAATGCTCTATGCACTTGTCATCACAATACTCCATTTCCATTGTCATCACAATCCTCCATGAACTTTGGGATCACATTGCTTCATGCCCTTGTCATCACAATGCTCCATGCTCCTTGAAATCAAAATGATCCATGACCTCTGTCATCACAATGCTCCAAACCCTTGTGATCACAATGTTCCATAACACTTGTCCTCACAACACTCCATGATGCCTGTCATCACAATAATCCATGCCCTTTTCATCACAATGCTCCATGACCCTTGTCATCACAATTCTCAATACACTTGTCATCACAATGCTCCCTGACACTTGTCGTCAGAATGCTCCTTGAACCCTTTCACGAAAAGGCTCCATGCCTTTTTCATCACAAAGCCCCATGCCCTTTTCATCCCAATGCTCTATGCCATTGTCATCCAAATACTCCACAAGCTTGTCATCAGAATGCTCCATGACCCTTGTCATCACAATTCTCCATGCACTTGTCAGCACAATGCTCCCTGACACTTGTCATCACAATACTCCAAGCCATTGTCATCACAATGCTCCATTACCTTTGTGATCAGAATCCTCAATGGAAGTTTGCATCACAATGCTCCATGCCATTGTCATCACAATGGGCCATTACATATGTCATCACAATGCTCCCTGACACCTCTCTTTACAATACTGCATTACCTGGTCATCACAATGCTCCCTGCCGTTCTCATCACAATGCACCACACCCTTGTAATCAAAATGCTCCATGAACTTTGTCATCACAAAGCTCCATGACCCTTGGCATCACAATGCTCCATGTCATTGTCATCACAATGCTCCAAGAACGCTCTCATCACATTGCTCCATGCCCTTGTCATCACAAAGCTCCATGGCACTTGTCATCACAATGCTCGATGCCCTTCTCATCACAATGCTCCATGCCCTTGTCATTACAATCCTCCATGACCCATGTATCACAGTGTACCGTGCCCTTGTCATCACAATGCTCCATGTCCACTCTCATCACAATAATCCATGAAATATTTCAGACCAATGCTCAATGCACTTCTCATCACAATGCTCCATTACCTCTGTCATAACAAGCTCCATGACCCCTGCCATCACAATGTTCCACGGCCTTGTCATCACAAGGCTCCAGGACCCTTGTCAGCACAATGCTCCAAGACCCATGTAATCACAATGCTCCATGCCCTTGTCATCACAAAGCTCCATGACGCATGTCATCACAATGTTCCATGGCCTTCGCCTCACAATGCTCCATGCCCTTGTCATCACAATGCTTCAAGACCCCCGTAATCACAATGCTCCATGCCCCTTTTCATAAGAATGCTCCATTAGACTTGTCATCACAAGTCTCCATGGTCATCTCATCACAACGCTCCAAGATCTTGTCATCAACATGCTCCTTTCCCTTGTCATCACAATGCTCCATGCCCTTGTCATTACAATCCTCCATGACCCATGTATCACAGTGTACCGTGCCCTTGTCATCACAAAGCGCCACGCCCACTCTCATCACAATAATCCATGAAATATTTCAGACCAATGCTCAATGCACTTCTCATCACAATGCTCCATTACCTCTGTCATAACAAGCTCCATGACCCCTGCCATCACAATGTTCCACGGCCTTGTCATCACAAGGCTCCAGGACCCTTGTCAGCACAATGATCCAAGACCCATGTAATCACAATGCTCCATACCCATGTCATCACAAAGCTCCTTGACGCATGTCAACACAATGTTCCATGGCCTTCGCCTCACAATGCTCCATGCCCTTGTCATCACAATGCTTCAAGACCCCCGTAATCACAATGCTCCATGCCCCTTTTCATAAGAATGCTCCATTAGACTAGTCATCACAAGTCTCCATGGTCATCTCATCACAATGCTCCAAGACCTAGTCATCAACATGCTCCATTCCCTTGTCATCAAAATGCTCCATGAACCCTGTCATCACAATACTCCATGCACATTTTCAGCCAAATGCTCCATGACCCTTGGCATCACAATGATCCATGTCCTTGTCATCACAATGCTCCATGCACTTGTCAGCACAATGCGCCCTGATCCTTGTCATCACAGTGCTCCAAACCATTGTCACCACAATGCTCCATTACCTTTGTCATCAGAATCCTCCATGACACTTGGCATCACAATGCTCCATGCCATTGTCATCACAATTCTCCATGACCCCTGTCATCACAATACTCCATGCACATTTTTAGCCCAATGCTCCATGACCCTTGTCATCACAATGATCCATGCCCTTGTCATCACAATGCTCCATGCACTTGTCAGCACAATGCTCCCTGATCCTTGTCATCACAATGCTCCAAACCATGGTCACGACAATGCTCCATTACCTTTGTCATCAGAATCCTCTATGACCCTTGGCATCACAGTGCTCCATGTCATTGTCATCACAATGCTCCATGAACCCTCTCATCACATTGCTCCATGTCCTTGTCATCACAAAGCTCCATGACACTTGTCATCACAATGCTCGATGCCATTCTCATCACAATGCTCCATGACCTTGTCATTACAATCCTCCATGACCCATGTATCACAGTGTACCGTGCCCTTGTCATGACAAACCGCCATGCCCACTCTCATCACAGTAATTCATGAAACATTTCAGATCAATGCTCAATGCCCTTCTCATCACAATGCTCCGTTACCTCTGTCGTAACAATGCTCCATGACACCTGCCATCATAATATTCCACGGCCTTGTCATCACAAGGCTCCATGACCCTTGTCATCACAATGCTCCAAGATCCATGTAATCACAATGCTCCATGCCCTTGTCAACACAAAGCTCCATGACGCATGTCATCAGAATGTTCCATGGTCTTCTCCTCACAATGCTCCATGCCCTTGTCATCACAATGCTCGAAGACTCCAGTAATCACAATGTTCCATTCCCTTTTTCATCAGAATGCTCCATTAGATTTGTCATCACAAGTCTCCATGGTCATCTCCTCACAATGCTCCAAGACCTTGTCATCACCATGCTCCATTCCCTTGTCATCACAATGCTCCATGACCCCTGTCATCACAATACTCCATGAACATTTTCAGCCCAATTCTCTATGACCTTCTCATCACAATGCTCCATGACCAATATCATCACAATGCTCCATGACCACTGTCATCACAACACTCCATGACACCTGACAACACAATGATCCGGGACTCTTGTCATCACAGTGCTCCAAGACCCCTGTAATCACAATGCTCCATGACCCCTGTCATCACAATACTCCATGAACATTTTCAGCCCAATGCTCCATGACCCTTGTCATCACAATGATCCATGCCCATGTTATCCCAATGTTCCATGACCCATGTATTCACAATGCACCATGACGCTTGTCATCACAGTGCTCCATGACACCTGTCATCACAATGCTCCATGCCTTTGTCAGCAAAATGCTACATGACATTGTCATTACAATTCTCTATGCACTTGTCATCACAATACTCCATTTCCATTGTCATCACAATCCTCCATGAACTTTGGGATCACATTGCTTCATGCCCTTGTCATCACAATGCTCCATGCTCCTTGAAATCAAAATGATCCATGACCTCTGTCATCACAGTGCTCCAAACCCTTGTGATCACAATGTTCCATAACACTTGTCCTCACAACGCTCCATGATGCCTGTCATCACAATAATCCATGCCCTTTTCATCACAATGCTCCATGACCTTTGACATCACAATTCTCAATACACTTGTCATCACAATGCTCCCTGACACTTGTCGTCAGAATGCTCCTTGAACCCTGTCACGAAAAGGCTCCATGCCTTTTTCATCACAAAGCCCCATGCCCTTTTCATCCCAATGATCCATGCCATTGTCATCAAAATACTCCACAAGCTTGTCATCAGAATGCTCCATGACCCTTGTCATCACAATTCTCCATGCACTTGTCAGCACAATGCTCCCTGACACTTGTCATCACAATGCTCCAAGCCATTGTCATCACAATGCTCCATTACCTTTGTGATCAGAATCATCAATGGAAGTTTGCATCACAATGCTCCATGCCATTGTCATCACAATGGGCCATTACATATGTCATCACAATGCTCCCTGACACCTCTCTTTACAATACTGCATTACCTGGTCATCACAATGCTCCCTGCCGTTCTCATCACAATGCACCACACCCTTGTCATCAAAATGCTCCATGACCTTTGTCATCACAAAGCTCCATGACCCTTGGCATCACAATGCTCCATGTCATTGTCATCACAATGCTCCATGAACCCTCTCATCACATTGCTCCATGCCCTTGTCATCACAAAGCTCCATGGCACTTGTCATCACAATGCTCGATGCCCTTCTCATCATAATGCTCCATGCCCTTGTCATTACAATCCTCCATGACCCATGTATCACAGTGTACCGTGCCCTTGTCATCACAATGCACCACGCCCACTCTCATCACAATAATCCATGAAATATCTCAGACCAATGCTCAATGCACTTCTCATCACAATGCTCCATTACCTCTGTCATAACAAGCTCCATGACCCCTGCCATCACAATGTTCCACGGCCTTGTCATCACAAGGCTCCAGGACCCTTGTCAGCACAATGCTCCAAGACCCATGTAATCACAATGCTCCATGCCCTTGTCATCACAAAGCTCCATGACGCATGTCATCACAATGTTCCATGGCCTTCGCCTCACAATGCTCCATGCCCTTGTCATCACAATGCTTCAAGAACCCCGTAATCACAATGCTCCATGCCCCTTTTCATAAGAATGCTCCATTAGACTAGTCATCACAAGTCTCCAAGGTCATCTCATCACAATGCTCCAAGCCCTAGTCATCAACATGCTCCATTCCCTTGTCATCACAATGCTCCATGACCCCTGTCATCACAATACTCCATGCACATTTTCAGCCCAATGCTCCATGACCCTTGTCATCACAATGATCCATGCCCTTGTCATCACAAAGCTCCATGCACTTGTCAGCACAATGCTCCCTGATCCTTGTCATCACAATGCTCCAAACCATGGTCACCACAATGCTCCATTACCTTTGTCATCAGAATCCTCCATGACACTTGGCATCACAATGCTCCATGCCATTGTCATCACAATGCTCCATGACCCCTGTCATCACAATGCTCCGTGACTACAGTCATCACAATGCTTCATAACGTTTGTCATCACAACAATCCATGCCCGCATCATCACAAGGCTCTGTGACCTTTGTATCCACAATGCTCCATGAACTTTTCATCATAATGCTCCGTGACCCTTGTCATCACAATGCTCCATGCCTTTGTCAGAACAATGCTCCATGACCCTTGTCATCAAATTGTGCCATGCACTTTTCACCACAATGATCCACAACCTTGTCATCGCTATGCTCCATAAACCTTGTAATCACAATGCTCCATGCACTTCTCATCCAAATACTCTCTCACATGAGATATCACAATGTTCCATCACTAGTCATCACAATCCTCCCTCACCCCTGTTATCACAATGTTCCATGACCCCTGTCATCACAATGCTACATCCCCTTATCAGCACAATGTTCCATGACCCCTGACATCACAATGTTCCATAACCCCTGTCATCAAAATGCTCCATGACCCTTTTCATCCCAAAGCTCCATGACCCCTGGCATCACAATGTTCTATAACCCCTGGCATCAAAATGTTCCATTACACTTTTCATCAAATTGCTGCATGACGCTGTCATCAAAATGCTCCCTGCCCTTCTCATCACAATGCACCACACACTTGTCATCAAAATGCTCCATGACCTTTGTCATCACAAAGCTCCATGACCCTTGGCATCACAATGCTCCATGTCATTGTCATCACAATGCTCCATGAACCCTCTCATCACATTGCTCCATGTCCTTGTCATCACAAAGCTCCATGACACTTGTCATCACAATGCTCGATGCCATTCTCATCACAATGCTCCATGACCTTGTCATTACAATCCTCCATGACCCATGTATCACAGTGTACCGTGCCCTTGTCATGACAAACCGCCATGCCCACTCTCATCACAGTAATTCATGAAATATTTCAGATCAATGCTCAATGCCCTTCTCATCACAATGCTCCGTTACCTCTGTCGTAGCAATGCTCCATGACACCTGCCATCATAATATTCCACGGCCTTGTCATCACAAGGCTCCATGACCCTTGTCATCACAATGCTCCAAGATCCATGTAATCACAATGCTCCATGCCCTTGTCATCACAAAGCTCCATGACGCATGTCATCAGAATGTTCCATGGTATTCTCCTCACAATGCTCCATGCCCTTGTCATCACAATGCTTGAAGACTCCTGTAATCACAATGTTCCATTCCCTTTTTCATCAGAATGCTCCATTAGATTTGTCATCACAAGTCTCCATGGTCATCTCCTCACAATGCTTCAAGACCTTGTCATCACCATGCTCCATTCCCTTGTCATCACAATGCTCCATGACCCCTGTCACCACAATACTCCATGAACATTTTCAGCCCAATTCTCTATGACCTTCTCATCACAATGCTCCATGACCAATATCATCACAATGCTCCATGACCACTGTCATCACAACACTCCATGACACATGACAACACAATGATCCGGGACTCTTGTCATCACAATGCTCCAAGACCCCTGTAATCACAATGCTCCATGACTCCTGTCATCACAATACTCCATGAACATTTTCAGCCCAATGCTCCATGACCCTTGTCATCACAATGATCCATGCCCATGTTATCCCAATGTTCCATGACCCATGTATTCACAATGCTCCATGACGCTTGTCATCACAGAGATCCATGACACCTGTCATCACAATGCTCCATGCCTTTGTCAGCAAAATGCTACATGACCTTGTCATTACAATGCTCTATGCACTTGTCATCACAATACTCCATTTCCATTGTCATCACAATCCACCATGAACTTTGGGATCACATTGCTTCATGCCCTTGTCATCACAATGCTCCATGCTCCTTGAAATCAAAATGATCCATGACCTCTGTCATCACAATGCTCCAAACCCTTGTGATCACAATGTTCCATAACACTTGTCCTCAAAACGCTCCATGATGCCTGTCATCACAATAATCCTTGCCCTTTTCATCACAATGCTCCATGACCTTTGTCATCACTATTCTCAATACACTTGTCATCACAATGCTCCCTGACACTTGTCGTCAGAATGCTCCTTGAACCCTGTCACGAAAAGGCTCCATGCCTTTTTCATCACAAAGCCCCATGCCCTTTTCATCCCAATGCTCCATGCCATTGTCATCAAAATACTCCATAAGCTTGTCATCAGAATGCTCCATGACCCTTGTCATCACAATTCTCAATGCACTTGTCAGCACAATGCTCCCTGACACTTGTCATCACAATGCTCCAAGCCATTGTCATCACAATGCTCCATTACCTTTGTGATCAGAATCCTCAATGGAAGTTTGCATCACAATGCTCCATGCAATTGTCATCACAATGGGCCATTACATATGTCATCACAATGCTCCCTGACACCTCTCTTTACAATACTGCATTACCTGGTCATCACAATGCTCCCTGCCGTTCTCATCACAATGCACCACACACTTGTCATCAAAATGCTCCATGACCTTTGTCATCACAAACCTCCATGACCCTTGGCATCACAATGCTCCATGTCATTGTCATCACAATGCTCCATGTACCCTCTCATCACATTGCTCCATGCCCTTGTCATCACAAAGCTCCATGGCACTTGTCATCACAATGCTCGATGCCCTTCTCATCACAATGCTCCATGCCCTTGTCATTACAATCCTCCATGACCCATGTATCACAGTGTACCGTGCCCTTGTCATCACAATGCGCCACGCCCACTCTCATCACAATAATACATGAAATATTTCAGACCAATGCTCAATGCACTTCTTATCACAATGCTCCATTTCCTCTGTCATAACAAGCTCCATGACCCCTGCCATCACAATGTTCCACGGCCTTGTCATCACAAGGCTCCAGGACCCTTGTCAGCACAATGATCCAAGACCAATGTAATCACAATGCTCCATGCCCTTGTCATCACAAAGCTCCTTGACGCATGTCATCACAATGTTCCATGGCCTTCGCCTCACAATGCTCCATGCCCTTGTCATCACAATGCTTCAAGACCCCCGTAATCACAATGCTCCATGCCCCTTTTCATAAGAATGCTCCATTAGACTAGTCATCACAAGTCTCCATGGTCATCTCATCACAATGCTCCAAGACCTAGTCATCAACATGCTCCATTCACTTGTCATCAAAATGCTCCATGACCCCTGTCATCACAATACTCCATGCACATTTTCAGCCAAATGCTCCATGACCCTTGTCATCACAATGATCCATGCCCTTGTCATCACAAAGCTCCATGCACTTGTCAGCACAATGCTCCCTGATCCTTGTCATCACAATGCTCCAAACCATGGTCACCACAATGCTCCATTACCTTTGTCATCAGAATCCTCCATTACCCTTGGCATCACAATGCTCCATGCCATTGTCATCACAATGCTCCATGACCCCTGTCATCACAATGCTCCGTGACTACAGTCATCACAATGCTTCATAACGTTTGTCATCCCAACAATCCATGCCCGCGTCATCACAAGGCTCCTTGACCTTTGTAACCACAATGCTCCATGAACTTTTCATCACAATGCTCCGTGACCCTTGTCATCACAATGCTCCATGCCTTTGTCAGAACAATGCTCCATGACCCTTGTCATCAAATTGTGCCATGCGCTTTTCACCACAATGATCCACAACCTTGTCATCGCTATGCTCCATAAACTTTGTAATCACAATGCTCCATGCCCTTCTCATCCAAATATTCTCTCACATGAGATATCACAATGTTCCATCACTAGTCATCACAATCCTCCCTCACCCCTGTTATCACAATGTTCCATGACCCCTGTCATCACAATGCTACATCCCCTTATCAGCACAATGTTCCATTACCCCTGACATCACAATGTTCCATAACCCCTGTCATCAAAATGCTCCATGACCCTTTTCATCCCAAAGCTCCATGACCCCTGGCATCACAATGTTCTATAAACCCTGGCATCAAAATGTTCCATTACACTTTTCATCAAATTGCTGCATGACCCTGTCATCAAAATGCTCCCTGCCCTTCTCATCACAATGCACCACACACTTGTCATCAAAATGCTCCATGACCTTTGTCATCACAAAGCTCCATGACCCTTGGCATCACAATGCTCCATGTCATTGTCATCACAATGCTCCATGAACCCTCTCATCACATTGCTCCATGTCCTTGTCATCACAAAGCTCCATGACACTTGTCATCACAATGCTCGATGCCATTCTCATCACAATGCTCCATGACCTTGTCATTACAATCCTCCATGACCCATGTATCACAGTGTACCGTGCCCTTGTCATGACAAACCGCCATGCCCACTCTCATCACAGTAATCCATGAAACATTTCAGATCAATGCTCAATGCCCTTCTCATCACAATGCTCCGTTACCTCTGTCGTAACAATGCTCCATGACACCTGCCATCATAATATTCCACGGCCTTGTCATCACAAGGCTCCATGACCCTTGTCATCACAATGCTCCAAGATCCATGTAATCACAATGCTCCATGCCCTTGTCATCACAAAGCTCCATGACGCATGTCATCAGAATGTTCCATGGTCTTCTCCTCACAATGCTCCATGCCCTTGTCATCACAATGCTCGAAGACTCCAGTAATCACAATGTTCCATTCCCTTTTTCATCAGAATGCTCCATTAGATTTGTCATCACAAGTCTCCATGGTCATCTCCTCACAATGCTCCAAGAGCTTGTCATCACCATGCTCCATTCCCTTGTCATCACAATGCTCCATGAGCCCTGTCACCACAATACTCCATGAATATTTTCAGCCCAATTCTCTATGACCTTCTCATCACAATGCTCCATGACCAATATCATCACAGTGCTCCATGACCACTGTCATCACAACACTCCATGACACCTGACAACACAATGATCCGGGACTCTTGTCATCACAATGCTCCAAGACCCCTGTAATCACAATGCTCCATGACCCCTGTCATCACAATACTCCATGAACATTTTCAGCCCAATGCTCCATGACACTTGTCATCACAATGATCCATGCCCATGTTATCCCAATGTTCCATGACCCATGTATTCACAATGCTCCATGACGCTTGTCATCACAGTGCTCCATGACACCTGTCATCACAATGCTCCATGCCTTTGTCAGCAAAATGCTACATGACCTTGTCATTACAATGCTCTATGCACTTGTCATCACAATACTCCATTTCCATTGTCATCACAATCCTCCATGAACTTTGGGATCACATTGCTTCATGCCCTTGTCATCACATTGCTCCATGCTCCTTGAAATCAAAATGATCCATGATCTCTCTCATCACAATGCTCCAAACCCTTGTGATCACAATGTTCCATAACACTTGTCCTCACAACACTCCATGATGCCTGTCATCAAAATAATCCATGCCCTTTTCATCACAATGCTCCATGACCTTTGTCATCACAATTCTCAATACACTTGTCATCACAATGCTCCCTGACACTTGTCGTCAGAATGCTCCTTGAACCCTGTCACGAAAAGGCTCCATGCCTTTTTCATCACAAAGCCCCATGCCCTTTTCATCCCAATGCTCCATGCCATTGTCATCAAAATACTCCACAAGCTTGTCATCAGAATGCTCCATGACCCTTGTCATCACAATTCTCCATGCACTTGTCAGCACAATGCTCCCTGACACTTGTCATCACAATACTCCAAGCCATTGTCATCACAATGCTCCATTACCTTTGTGATCAGAATCCTCAATGGAAGTTTGCATCACAATGCTCCATGCCATTGTCATCACAATGGGCCATTACATATGTCATCACAATGCTCCCTGACACCTCTCTTTACAATACTGCATTACCTGGTCATCACAATGCTCCCTGCCATTCTCATCACAATGCACCACACCCTTGTAATCAAAATGCTCCATGACCTTTGTCATCACAAAGCTCCATGACCCTTGGCATCACAATGCTCCATGTCATTGTCATCACAATGCTCCAAGAACCCTCTCATCACATTGCTCCATGCCCTTGTCATCACAAAGCTCCATGGCACTTGTCATCACAATGCTCGATGCCCTTCTCATCACAATGCTCCATGCCCTTGTCATTACAATCCTCCATGACCCATGTATCACAGTGTACCGTGCCCTTGTCATCACAATGCGCCATGCCCACTCTCATCACAATAATCCATGAAATATTTCAGACCAATGCTCAATGCACTTCTCATCACAATGCTCCATTACCTCTGTCATAACAAGCTCCATGACCCCTGCCATCACAATGTTCCACGGCCTTGTCATCACAAGGCTCCAGGACCCTTGTCAGCACAATGCTCCAAGACCCATGTAATCACAATGCTCCATGCCCTTGTCATCACAAAGCTCCATGACGCATGTCATCACAATGTTCCATGGCCTTCGCCTCACAATGCTCCATGCCCTTGTCATCACAATGCTTCAAGACCCCCGTAATCACAATGCTCCATGCCCCTTTTCATAAGAATGCTCCATTAGACTTGTCATCACAAGTCTCCATGGTCATCTCATCACAATGCTCCAAGACCTTGTCATCAACATGCTCCATTCCCTTGTCATCACAATGCTCCATGACCCCTGTCATCACAATACTCCATGCACATTTTTAGCCCAATGCCCCATGACCCTTGTCATCACAATGATCCATGTCCTTGTCATCACAATGCTCCATGCACTTGTCAGCAAAATGCTCCCTGATCCTTGTCATCACAATGCTCCAAACCATTGTCACCACAATGCTCCATTACCTTTGTCATCAGAATCCTCCATGACACTTGGCATCACAATGCTCCATGCCATTGTCATCACAATTCTCCATGACCCCTGTCATCACAATACTCCATGCACATTTTTAGCCCAATGCTCCATGACCCTTGTCATCACAATGATCCATGCCCTTGTCATCACAATGCTCCATGCACTTGTCAGCACAATGCTCCCTGATCCTTGTCATCACAATGCTCCAAACCATTGTCACCACAATGCTCCATTACCTTTGTCATCAGTATCCTCCATGACACTTGGCATCACAATTCTCCATGCCATTGTCATCACAATGCTCCATGACCCCTGTCATCACAATGCTCCGTGACTACAGTCATCACAATGCTTCATAACGTTTGTCATCACAACAATCCATGCCCTCGTCATCACAAGGCTCTGTGACCTTTGTAACCACAATGCTCCATGAACTTTTCATCACAATGCTCCGTGACCCTTGTCATCACAATGCTCCATGCCTTTGTCAGAACAATGCTCCATGACCTTTGTCATCAAATTGTGCCACGCGCTTTTCACCACGATGATCCACAACCTTGTCATCGCTATGCTCCATAAACCTTGTAATCACAATGCTCCATGCACTTCTCATCCAAATACTCTCTCACATGAGATATCACAATGTTCCTTCAGTAGTCATCACAATCCTCCCTCACCCCTGTTATCACAATGTTCCATGACCCCTGTCATCACAATGCTACATCCCCTTATCAGCACAATGTTCCATGACCCCTGACATCACAATGTTCCATAACCCCTGTCATCAAAATGCTCCATGACCCTTTTCATCCCAAAGCTCCATGACCCCTGGCATCACAATGTTCTATAACCCCTGGCATCAATATGTTCCATTACACTTTTCATCAAATTGCTGCATGACCCTGTCCTCAAAATGCTCCCTGCCCTTCTCATCACAATGCACCACACACTTGTCATCAAAATGCTCCATGACCTTTGTCATCACAAAGCTCCATGACCCTTGGCATCACAATGCTCCATGTCATTGTCATCACAATGCTCCATGAACCCTCTCATCACATTGCTCCATGTCCTTGTCATCACAAAGCTCCATGACACTTGTCATCACAATGCTCGATGCCATTCTCATCACAATGCTCCATGACCTTGTCATTACAATCCTCCATGACCCATGTATCACAGTGTACCGTGCCCTTGTCATGACAAACCGCCATGCCCACTCTCATCACAGTAATCCATGAAACATTTCAGATCAATGCTCAATGCCCTTCTCATCACAATGCTCCGTTACCTCTGTCGTAACAATGCTCCATGATACCTGCCATCATAATATTCCACGGCCTTGTCATCACAAGGCTCCATGACCCTTGTCATCACAATGCTCCAAGATCCATGTAATCACAATGCTCCATGCCCTTGTCATCACAAAGCTCCATGACGCATGTCATCAGAATGTTCCATGGTCTTCTCCTCACAATGCTCCATGCCCTTGTCATCACAATGCTCGAAGACTCCAGTAATCACAATGTTCCATTCCCTTTTTCATCAGAATGCTCCATTAGATTTGTCATCACAAGTCTCCATGGTCATCTCCTCACAATGCTCCAAGACCTTGTCATCACCATGCTCCATTCCCTTGTCATCACAATGCTCCATGACCCCTGTCATCACAATACTCCATGAACATTTTCAGCCCTATTCTCTATGACCTTCTCATCACAATGCTCCATGACCAATATCATCACAATTCTCCATGACCACTGTCATCACAACACTCCATGACACCTGACAAAACAATGATCCGGGACTCTTGTCATCACAATGCTCCAAGACCCCTGTAATCACCATGCCCCATGACCACTGTCATCACAATACTCCATGAACATTTTCAGCCCAATGCTCCATGACCATTGTCATCACAATGATCCATGCCCTTGTCATCCCAATGTTCCATGACACTTGTTTTCACAAGGCTCTGTGACGCTTGTCACCACAGTGCTCCATGACACCTGTCATAACAATGCTGCATTCCTTTGTCAGCAAAATGCTAAATGGCCTTGTCATTACAATGCGCTAGGCGCTTGTCATCACAATACTCCATTACTGTTGTCATCACAATTTCCCATGAACCTTGGGATCACATTGCTTCATGCCCTTGTCATCACAATGCTCCATGCCCCTTGAAATCAAAATGATCCAAGACCTCTGTCATCACAATGCTCCAAACCATTGTGATCACAATGTTCCATATCACTTGTCCTCACAACGCTCCATGATGCCTGTCATCACAATACTCCATGCCCTTTTCATCACAATGTTCCATGACCTTTGTCATCACAATTCTCAATACACTTGTCATCACAATGCTCCCTGACACTTGTCGTCAGCATGCTCCTTGAAACCTGTCACCAAAAGGCTACACGCCTTTTTCATCACAAAGCCCCATGCCGTTTTCATCCCAATGCTCCATGCCATTGTCATCAAAATATTCCACATGCTTGTCATCAGAAAGCTCCATGACCCTTGTCATCACAATGCTCCATGCACTTGTCAGAACAATGCTCCCTGACCCATGTCATCACAATGCTCCAAGCCATTGTCATTCACAATGCTCCATTACCTTTGTCATCAGAATCATCCATGACACTTGGCATCACAATGCTCCATGACATTGTCATCACAATGGGCCATTACATATGTCACCACAATGCTCCCTGACACCTATCTTCACAATACTGCATGACCTTTGTCATCACAAAGCTCCATGACCATTGGCATCACAATGCTCCATGTCATTGTCATCACAATGCTCCATGAACCCTCTCATCACATTGCTCCATGCCCTTGTCATCACAAAGCTCCATGGCACTTGTCATCACAATGCTCGATGCCCTTCTCATCACAATGCTCCATGCCCTTGTCATTACAATCCTCCATGACCCATGTATCACAGTGTACCGTGCCCTTGTCATCACAATGCGCCATGCCCACTCTCATCACAATAATCCATGAAATATTTCAGACCAATGCTCAATGCACTTCTCATCACAATGCTCCATTACCTCTGTCATAACAAGCTCCATGACACCTGCCATCACAATGTTCCACGGCCTTGTCATCACAAGGCTCCAGCACCCTTGTCAGCACAATGCTCCAAGACCCATGTAATCACAATGCTCCATGCCCTTGTCATCACAAAGCTCCATGACGCATGTCATCACAATGTTCCATGGCCTTCGCCTCACAATGCTCCATGCCCTTGTCATCACAATGATTCAAGACCCCCGTAATCACAATGCTCCATGCCCCTTTTCATAAGAATGCTCCATTAGACTTGTCATCACGAGTCTCCATGGTCATCTCATCACAATGCTCCAATACCTTGTCATCAACATGCTCCATTCCCTTGTCATCACAATGCTCCATGACCCTGTCATCACAATACTCCATGCACATTTTTAGCCCAATGCTCCATGACCCTTGTCATCACAATGATCCATGTCCTTGTCATCACAATGCTCCATGCACTTGTCAGCACAATGCGCCCTGATCCTTGTCATCACAATGCTCCAAACAATTGTCACCACAATGCTCCATTACCTTTGTCATCAGAATCCTCCATGACACTTGGCATCACAATGCTCCATGCCATTGTCATCACAATTCTTCATGACCCCTGTCATCACAATACTCCATGCACATTTTTAGCCCAATGCTCCATGACCCTTGTCATCACAATGATCCATGCCCTTGTCATCACAATGCTCCATGCACTTGTCAGCACAATGCTCCCTGATCCTTGTCATCACAATGCTCCAAACCATTGTCACCACAATGCTCCATTACCTTTGTCATCAGTATCCTCCATGACACTTGTCATCACAATGCTGCATGCCATTGTCATCACAATGCTCCATGATCCCTGTCATCACAATGCTCCGTGACTACAGTCATCACAATGCTTCATAACGTTTGTCATCACAACAATCCATGCCCGCGTCATCACAAGGCTCCTTGACCTTTGTAACTACAATGCTCCATGAACTTTTCATCACAATGCTCCGTGACCCTTGTCATCACAATGCTCCATGCCTTTGTCAGAACAATGCTCCATGACCCTTGTCATCAAATTGTGCCATGCGCTTTTCACCACAATGATCCACAACCTTGTCATCGCTATGCTCCATAAACCTTGTAATCACAATGCTCCATGCCCTTCTCATCCAAATACTCTCTCACATGAGATATCCCAATGTTCCATCACTAGTCATCACAATCCTCCCTCACCCCTGTTATCACAATGTTCCATGACCCCTGTCATCACAATGCTACATCCCCTTATCAGCACAATGTTCCATGACCCCTGACATCACAATGTTCCATAACCCCTGTCATCAAAATGCTCCATGACCCTTTTCATCCCAAAGCTCCATGACCCCTGGCATCACAATGTTCTATAACCCCTGGCATCAAAATGTTCCATTACACTTTTCATCAAATTGCTGCATGACCCTGTCCTCAAAATGCTCCCTGCCCTTCTCATCACAATGCACCACACACTTGTCATCAAAATGCTCCATGACCTTTGTCATCACAAAGCTCCATGACCCTTGGCATCACAATGCTCCATGTCATTGTCATCACAATGCTCCATGAACCCTCTCATCACATTGCTCCATGTCCTTGTCATCACAAAGCTCCATGACACTTGTCATCACAATGCTCGATGCCATTCTCATCACAATGCTCCATGACCTTGTCATTACAATCCTCCATGACCCATGTATCACAGTGTACCGTGCCCTTGTCATGACAAACCGCCATGCCCACTCTCATCACAGTAATCCATGAAACATTTCAGATCAATGCTCAATGCCCTTCTCATCACAATGCTCCGTTACCTCTGTCGTAACAATGCTCCATGACACCTGCCATCATAATATTCCACGGCCTTGTCATCACAAGGCTCCATGACCCTTGTCATCACAATGCTCCAAGATCCATGTAATCACAATGCTCCATGCCCTTGTCATCACAAAGCTCCATGACGCATGTCATCAGAATGTTCCATGGTCTTCTCCTCACAATGCTCCATGCCCTTGTCATCACAATGCTCGAAGACTCCAGTAATCACAATGTTCCATTCCCTTTTTCATCAGAATGCTCCATTAGATTTGTCATCACAAGTCTCCATGGTCATCTCCTCACAATGCTCCAAGACCTTGTCATCACCATGCTCCATTCCCTTGTCATCACAATGCTCCATGAGCCCTGTCACCACAATACTCCATGAATATTTTCAGCCCAATTCTCTATGACCTTCTCATCACAATGCTCCATGACCAATATCATCACAATGCTCCATGACCACTGTCATCACAACACTCCATGACACCTGACAACACAATGATCCGGGACTCTTGTCATCACAATGCTCCAAGACCCCTGTAATCACAATGCTCCATGACCCCTGTCATCACAATACTCCATGAACATTTTCAGCCCAATGCTCCAAGACCCTTATCATCACAATGATCCATGCCCATGTTATCCCAATGTTCCATGACCCATGTATTCACAATGCTCCATGACGCTTGTCATCACAGTGCTCCATGACACCTGTCATCACAATGCTCCATGCCTTTGTCAGCAAAATGCTACATGACCTTGTCATTACAATGCTCTATGCACTTGTCATCACAATACTCCATTTCCATTGTCATCACAATCCTCCATGAACTTTGGGATCACATTGCTTCATGCCCTTGTCATCACAATGCTCCATGCTCCTTGAAATCAAAATGATCCATGACCTCTGTCATCACAATGCTCCAAACCCTTGTGATCACAATGTTCCATAACACTTGTCCTCACAACGCTCCATGATGCCTGTCATCACAATAATCCATGCCCTTTTCATCACAATGCTCCATGACCCTTGTCATCACAATTCTCAATACACTTGTCATCACAATGCTCCCTGACACTTGTCGTCAGAATGCTCCTTGAACCCTGTCACGAAAAGGCTCCATGCCTTTTTCATCACAAAGCCCCATGCCCTTTTCATCCCAATGCTCCATGCCATTGTCATCCAAATACTCCACAAGCTTGTCATCAGAATGCTCCATGACCCTTGTCATCACAATTCTCCATGCACTTGTCAGCACAATGCTCCCTGACACTTGTCATCACAATACTCCAAGCCATTGTCATCACAATGCTCCATTACCTTTGTGATCAGAATCCTGAATGGAAGTTTGCATCACAATGCTCCATGCCATTGTCATCACAATGGGCCATTACATATGTCATCACAATGCTCCCTGACACCTCTCTTTACAATACTGCATTACCTGGTCATCACAATGCTCCCTGCCGTTCTCATCACAATGCACCACACCCTTGTCATCAAAATGCTCCATGACCTTTGTCATCACAAAGCTCCATGACCCTTGGCATCACAATGCTCCATGTCATTGTCATCACAATGCTCCATGAACCCTCTCATCACATTGCTCCATGCCCTTGTCATCACAAAGCTCCATGGCACTTGTCATCACAATGCTCGATGCTCTTCTCATCACAATGCTCCATGCCCTTGTCATTACACTCCTCCATGACCCATGTATCACAGTGTACCGTGCCCTTGTCATCACAATGCGCCATGCCCACTCTCATCACAATAATCCATGAAATATTTCAGACCAATGCTCAATGCACTTCTCATCACAATGCTCCATTACCTCTGTCATAACAAGCTCCATGACCCCTGCCATCACAATGTTCCACGGCCTTGTCATCACAAGGCTCCAGGACCCTTGTCAGCACAATGTTCCAAGACCCATGTAATCACAATGCTCCATGCCCTTGTCATCACAAAGCTCCATGACGCATGTCATCACAATGTTCCATGGCTTTCACCTCACAATGCTCCATGCCCTTGTCATCACAATGCTCGAAGACTCCAGTAATCACAATGTTCCATTCCCGTTTTCATCAGAATGCTCCATTAGATTTGTCATCACAAGTCTCCATGGTCATCTCCTCACAATGCTCCAAGACCTTGTCATCACCATGCTCCATTCTCTTGTCATCACAATGCTCCATGACTCCTGTCATCACAATACTCCATGAACATTTTCAGCCCAATTCTCTATGACCTTCTCATCACAATGCTCCATGACCAATATCATCACAATGCTCCATGACCACTGTCATCACAACACTCCATGACACCTGACAACACAATGATCCGGGACTCTTGTCATCACAATGCTCCAAGACCCCTGTAATCACAATGCTCCATGACCCCTGTCATCACAATACTCCATGAACATTTTCAGCCCAATGCTCCATGACCCTTGTCATCACAATGATCCATGCCCATGTTATCCCAATGTTCCATGACCCATGTATTCACAATGCTCCATGACGCTTGGCATCACAGTGCTCCATGTCATTGTCATCACAATGCTCCATGAACCCTCTCATCACATTGCTCCATGCCCTTGTCATCACAAAGCTCCATGGCACTTGTCATCACAATGCTCGATGCCCTTCTCATCACAATGCTCCATGCCCTTGTCATTACAATCCTCCATGACCCATGTATCACAGTGTACCGTGCCCTTGTCATCACAATGCGCCATGCCCACTCTCATCACAATAATCCATGAAATATTTCAGACCAATGCTCAATGCACTTCTCATCACAATGCTCCATTACCTCTGTCATAACAAGCTCCATGACCCCTGCCATCACAATGTTCCACGGCCTTGTCATCACAAGGCTCCAGGACCCTTGTCAGCACAATGCTCCAAGACCCATGTAATCACAATGCTCCATGCCCTTGTCATCACAAAGCTCCATGACGCATGTCATCACAATGTTCCATGGCCTTCGCCTCACAATGCTCCATGCCCTTGTCATCACAATGCTTCAAGACCCCCGTAATCACAATGCTCCATGCCCCTTTTCATAAGAATGCTCCATTAGACTTGTCATCACAAGTCTCCATGGTCATCTCATCACAATGCTCCAAGACCTTGTCATCAACATGCTCCATTCCCTTGTCATCACAATGCTCCATGACCCCTGTCATCACAATACTCCATGCACATTTTTAGCCCAATGCACCATGACCCTTGTCATCACAATGATCCATGTCCTTGTCATCACAATGCTCCATGCACTTGTCAGCACAATGCTCCCTGATCCTTGTCATCACAATGCTCCAAACCATTGTCACCACAATGCTCCATTACCTTTGTCATCAGAATCCTCCATGACACTTGGCATCACAATGCTCCATGCCATTGTCATCACAATTCTCCATGACCCCTGTCATCACAATACTCCATGCACATTTTTAGCCCAATGCTCCATGACCCTTGTCATCACAATGATCCATGCCCTTGTCATCACAATGCTCCATGCACTTGTCAGCACAATGCTCCCTGATCCTTGTCATCACAATGCTCCAAACCATTGTCACCACAATGCTCCATTACCTTTGTCATCAGTATCCTCCATGACACTTGGCATCACAATGCTCCATGCCATTGTCATCACAATGCTCCATGACCCCTGTCATCACAATGCTCCGTGACTACAGTCATCACAATGCTTCATAACGTTTGTCATCACAACAATCCATGCCCGCGTCATCACAAGGCTCTGTGACCTTTGTAACCACAATGCTCCATGAACTTTTCATCACAATGCTCCGTGACCCTTGTCATCACAATGCTCCATGCCTTTGTCAGAACAATGCTCCATGACACTTGTCATCAAATTGTGCCATGCGCTTTTCACCACGATGATCCACAAACTTGTCATCGCTATGCTCCATAAACCTTGTAATCACTATGCTCCATGCACTTCTCATCCAAATACTCTCTCACATGAGATATCACAATGTTCCTTCAGTAGTCATCACAATCCTCCCTCACCCCTGTTATCACAATGTTCCATGACCCCTGTCATCACAATGCTACATCCCCTTATCAGCACAATGTTCCATGACCCCTGACATCACAATGTTCCATAACCCCTGTCATCAAAATGCTCCATGACCCTTTTCATCCCAAAGCTCCATGACCCCTGGCATCACAATGTTCTATAACCCCTGGCATCAAAATGTTCCATTACACTTTTCATCAAATTGCTGCATGACCCTGTCCTCAAAATGCTCCCTGCCCTTCTCATCACAATGCACCACACACTTGTCATCAAAATGCTCCATGACCTTTGTCATCACAAAGCTCCATGACCCTTGGCATCACAATGCTCAATGTCATTGTCATCACAATGCTCCATGAACCCTCTCATCACATTGCTCCATGTCCTTGTCATCACAAAGCTCCATGACACTTGTCATCACAATGCTCGATGCCATTCTCATCACAATGCTCCATGACCTTGTCATTACAATCCTCCATGACCCATGTATCACAGTGTACCGTGCCCTTGTCATGACAAACCGCCATGCCCACTCTCATCACAGTAATCCATGAAACATTTCAGATCAATGCTCAATGCCCTTCTCATCACAATGCTCCATTACCTCTGTCGTAACAATGCTCCATGATACCTGCCATCATAATATTCCACGGCCTTGTCATCACAAGGCTCCATGACCCTTGTCATCACAATGCTCCAAGATCCATGTAATCACAATGCTCCATGCCCTTGTCATCACAAAGCTCTATGACGCATGTCATCAGAATGTTCCATGGTCTTCTCCTCACAATGCTCCATGCCCTTGTCATCACAATGCTCGAAGACTCCAGTAATCACAATGTTCCATTTCCTTTTTCATCAGAATGCTCCATTAGATTTGTCATCACAAGTCTCCATGGTCATCTCCTCACAATGCTCCAAGACCTTGTCATCACCATGCTCCATTCCCTTGTCATCACAATGCTCCATGACCCCTGTCATCACAATACTCCATGAACATTTTCAGCCCTATTCTCTATGACCTTCTCATCACAATGCTCCATGACCAATATCATCACAATTCTCCATGACCACTGTCATCACAACACTCCATGACACCTGACAAAACAATGATCCGGGACTCTTGTCATCACAATGCTCCAAGACCCCTGTAATCACAATGCCCCATGACCACAGTCATCACAATACTCCATGAACATTTTCAGCCCAATGCTCCATGACCATTGTCATCACAATGATCCATGCCCTTGTCATCCCAATGTTCCATGACACTTGTTTTCACAAGGCTCTGTGACGCTTGTCACCACAGTGCTCCATGACACCTGTCATAACAATGCTGCATTCCTTTGTCAGCAAAATGCTAAATGGCCTTGTCATTACAATGCGCTAGGCGCTTGTCATCACAATACTCCATTACTGTTGTCATCACAATTTCCCATGAACCTTGGGATCACATTGCTTCATGCCCTTGTCATCACAATGCTCCATGCCCCTTGAAATCAAAATGATCCATGACCTCTGTCATCACAATGCTCCAAACCATTGTGATCACAATGTTCCATAACACTTGTCCTCACAACGCTCCATGATGCCTGTCATCACAATACTCCATGCCCTTTTCATCACAATGTTCCATGACCTTTGTCATCACAATTCTCAATACACTTGTCATCACAATGCTCCCTGACACTTGTCGTCAGCATGCTCCTTGAAACCTGTCACCAAAAGGCTACACGCCTTTTTCATCACAAAGCCCCATGCCGTTTTCATCCCAATGCTCCATGACATTGTCATCAAAATATTCCACAAGCTTGTCATCAGAAAGCTCCATGACCCTTGTCATCACAATGCTCCATGCACTTGTCAGAACAATGCTCCCTGACCCATGTCATCACAATGCTCCAAGCCATTGTCATTCACAATGCTCCATTACCTTTGTCATCAGAATCCTCCATGACACTTGGCATCACAATGCTCCATGACATTGTCATCACAATGGGCCATTACATATGTCATCACAATGCTCCCTGACACCTATCTTCACAATACTGCATGACCTTTGTCATCACAAAGCTCCATGACCATTGGCATCACAATGCTCCATGTCATTGTCATCACAATGCTCCATGAACCCTCTCATCACATTGCTCCATGCCCTTGTCATCACAAAGCTCCATGGCACTTGTCATCACAATGCTCGATGCCCTTCTCATCACAATGCTCCATGCCCTTGTCATTACAATCCTCCATGACCCATGTATCACAGTGTACCGTGCCCTTGTCATCACAATGCGCCATGCCCACTCTCATCACAATAATCCATGAAATATTTCAGACCAATGCTCAGTGCACTTCTCATCACAATGCTCCATTACCTCTGTCATAACAAGCTCCATGACCCCTGCCATCACAATGTTCCACGGCCTTGTCATCACAAGGCTCCAGCACCCTTGTCAGCACAATGCTCCAAGACCCATGTAATCACAATGCTCCATGCCCTTGTCATCACAAAGCTCCATGACGCATGTCATCACAATGTTCCATGGCCTTCGCCTCACAATGCTCCATGCCCTTGTCATCACAATGATTCAAGACCCCCGTAATCACAATGCTCCGTGCCCCTTTTCATAAGAATGCTCCATTAGAATTGTCATCACCAGTCTCCATGGTCATCTCATCACAATGCTCCAATACCTTGTCATCAACATGCTCCATTCCCTTGTCATCACAATGCTCCATGACCCTGTCATCACAATACTCCATGCACATTTTTAGCCCAATGCTCCATGACCTTTGTCATCACAATGATCCATGTCCTTGTCATCACAATGCTCCATGCACTTGTCAGCACAATGCTCCCTGATACTTGTCATCACAATGCTCCAAACCATTGTCACCACAATGCTCCATAACCTTTGTCATCAGAATCCTCCATGACACTTGGCATCACAATGCTCCATGCCATTGTCATCACAATGCTCCATGACCCCTGTCATCACAATGCTCCATGACTACAGTCATCACAATGCTTCATAACGTTTGTCATCACAACAATCCATGCCCGCGTCATCACAAGGCTCTGTGACCTTTGTAACCACAATGCTCCGTGACCCTTGTCATCACAATGCTCCATGCCTTTGTCAGAACAATGCTCCATGACCCTTGTCATCAAATTGTGCCATGCGCTTTTCACCACAATGATCCACAAACTTGTCATCGCTATGCTCCATAAACCTTGTAATCACAATGCTCCATGCACTTCTCATCCAAATACTCTCTCACATGAGATATCACAATGTTCCATCACTAGTCATCACAATCCTCCCTCACCCCAGTTATCACAATGTTCCATGACCCCTGTCATCACAATGCTACATCCCCTTATCAGCACAATGTTCCATGACCCCTGACATCACAATGTTCCATAACCCCTGTCATCAAAATGCTCCATGACCCTTTTCATCCCAAAGCTCCATGACCCCTGGCATCACAATGAACTATAACCCCTGGCATCAAAATATTCCATTACACTTTTCATCAAATTGTTGCATGACCCTGTCATCAAAATGCTCCCTGCCCTTCTCATCACAATGCACCACACACTTGTCATCAAAATGCTCCATGACCTTTGTCATCACAAAGCTCCATGACCCTGGGCATCACAATGCTCCCTGTCATTGTCATCACAATGCTCCATGAACCCTCTCATCACATTGCTCCATGTCCTTGTCATCACAAAGCTCCATGACACTTGTCATCACAATGCTCGATGCCATTCTCATCACAATGCTCCATGACCTTGTCATTACAATCCTCCATGACCCATGTATCACAGTGTACCGTGCCCTTGTCATGACAAACCGCCATGCCCACTCTCATCACAGTAATCCATGAAACATTTCAGATCAATGCTCAATGCCCTTCTCATCACAATGCTCCGTTACCTCTGTCGTAACAATGCTCCATGACACCTGCCATCATAATATTCCACGGCCTTGTCATCACAAGGCTCCATGACCCTTGTCATCACAATGCTCCAAGATCCATGTAATCACAATGCTCCATGCCCTTGTCATCACAAAGCTCCATGACGCATGTCATCAGAATGTTCCATGGTCTTCTCCTCACAATGCTCCATGCCCTTGTCATCACAATGCTCGAAGACTCCAGTAATGACAATGTTCCATTCCCTTTTTCATCAGAATGCTCCATTAGATTTGTCATCACAAGTCTCCATGGTCATCTCCTCACAATGCTCCAAGACCTTGTCATCACCATGCCCCATTCCCTTGTCATCACAATGCTCCATGACCCCTGTCATCACAATACTCCATGAACATTTTCAGCCCAATTCTCTATGACCTTCTCATCACAATGCTCCATGACCAATATCATCACAATGCTCCATGACCACTGTCATCACAACACTCCATGACACCTGACAACACAATGATCCGGGACTCTTGTCATCGCAATGCTCCAAGACCCCTGTAATCACAATGCTCCATGACCCCTGTCATCACAATACTCCATGAACATTTTCAGCCCAATGCTCCATGACCCTTGTCATCAAAATGATCCATGCCCATGTTATCCCAATGTTCCATGACCCATGTATTCACAATGCTCCATGACGCTTGTCATCACAGTGCTCCATGACACCTGTCATCACAATGCTCCATGCCTTTGTCAGCAAAATGCTACATGACATTGTCATTACAATGCTCTATGCACTTGTCATCACAATACTCCATTTCTATTGTCATCACAATCCTCCATGAACTTTGGGATCACATTGCTTCATGCCCTTGTCATCACAATGCTCCATGCTCCTTGAAATCAAAATAATCCATGACCTCTGTCATCACAATGCTCCAAACCCTTGTGATCACCATGTTCCATAACACTTGTCCTCACAACGCTCCATGACGCCTGTCATCACAATAATCCATGCCCTTTTCATCACAATGCTCCATGACCTTTGTCATCACAATTCTCAATACACTTGTCATCACAATGCTCCCTGACACTTGTCGTCAGAATGCTTCTTGAACACTGTCACAAAAAGGCTCCATGCCTTTTTCATCACAAAGCCCCATGCCCTTTTCCTCCCAATGCTCCATGCCATTGTCATCAAAATACTCCACAAGCTTGTCATCAGAATGCTCCATGACCCTTGTCATCACAATTCTCCATGCACTTGTCAGCACAATGCTCCCTGACACTTGTCATCACAATGCTCCAAGCCATTGTCATCACAATGCTCCATTACCTTTGTGATCAGAATCCTCAATGGAAGTTTGCATCACAATGCTCCATGCCATTGTCATCACAATGGGCCATTACATATGTCATCACAATGCTCCCTGACACCTCTCTTTACAATACTGCATTACCTGGTCATCACAATGCTCCCTGCCGTTCTCATCACAATGAACCACACCCTTGTCATCAACATGCTCCATGACCTTTGTCATCACAAAGCTCCATGACCCTTGGCATCACAATGCTCCATGTCATTGTCATCACAATGCTCCATGAACCCTCTCATCACATTGTTCCATGCCCTTGTCATCACAAAGCTCCATGGCACTTGTCATCACAATGCTCGATGCCCTTCTCATCACAATGCTCCATGACCATGTCATTACAATCCTCCATGACCCATGTATCACAGTGTACCGTGCCCTTGTCATCACAATGTGCCATGCCCACTCTCATCACAATAATCAATGAAATATTTCAGACCAATGCTCAATGCACTTCTCATCACAATGCTCCATTACCTCTGTCATAACAAGCTCCATGACCCCTGCCATCACAATGTTCCACGGCCTTGTCATCACAAGGCTCCAGGACCCTTGTCAGCACAATACTCCAAGACCCATGTAATCACAATGCTCCATGCCCTTGTCATCACAAAGCTCCATGACGCATGTCATCACAATGTTCCATGGCCTTCGCCTCACAATGCTCCATGCCCTTGTCATCACAATGCTTCAAGACCCCCGTAATCACAATGCTGCATGCCCCTTTTCATAAGAATGCTCCATTAGACTTGTCATCACAAGTCTCCATGGTCATCTCATCACAATGCTCCAAGACCTTGTCATCAACATGCTCCATTCCCTTGTCATCACAATGCTCCATGACCCCTGTCATCACAATACTCCATGCACATTTTTAGCCCAATGCTCCATGACCCTTGTCATCACAATGATCCATGCCCTTGTCATCACAATGCTCCATGCACTTGTCAGCACATTGCTCCCTGATCCTTGTCATCACAATGCTCCAAACCATTGTCACCACAATGCTCCATTACCTTTGTCATCAGAATCCTCCATGACACTTGGCATCACAATGCTCCATGCCATTGTCATCACAATGCTCCATGACCCCTGTCATCACAATGCTCCGTGACTACAGTCATCACAATGCTTCATAACGTTTGTCATCACAACAATCCATGCCCGTGTCATCACAAGGCTCTGTGACCTTTGTAACCACAATGCTCCATGAACTTTTCATCACAATGCTCCGTGACCCTTGTCATCACAATGCTCCATGCCTTTGTCAGAACAATGCTCCATGACCCTTGTCATCAAATTGTGCCATGCGCTTTTCACCACAATGATCCACAACCTTGTCATCGCTATGCTCCATAAACCTTGTAATCACAATGCCCCATGCACTTCTCATCCAAATACTCTCTCACATGAGATATCACAATGTTCCATCACTAGTCATCACAATCCTCCCTCACCCCTGTTATCACAATGTTCCATGACCCCTGTCATCACAATGCTACATCCCCTTATCAGCACAATGTTCCATGACCCCTGACATCACAATATTCCATAACCCCTGTCATCAAAATGCTCCATGACCCTTTTCATCCCAAAGCTCCATGACCCCTGGCATCACAATGTTCTATAACCCCTGGCATCAAAATGTTCCATTAAAATTTTCATCAAATTGCTGCATGACCCTGTCATCAAAATGCTCCCTGCCCTTCTCCTCACAATGCACCACACACTTGTCATCAAAATGCTCCATGACCTTTGTCATCACAAAGCTCCATGACCCTTGGCATCACAATGCTCCATGTCATTGTCATCACAATGCTCCATGAACCCTCTCATCACATTGCTCCATGTCCTTGTCATCACAAAGCTCCATGACACTTGTCATCACAATGCTCGATGCCATTCTCATCACAATGCTCCATGCCCTTGTCATTACAATCCTCCATGACCCATGTATCACAGTGTACCGTGCCCTTGTCATGACAAACCGCCATGCCCACTCTCATCACAGTAATCCATGAAACATTTCAGATCAATGCTCAATGCCCTTCTCATCACAATGCTCCGTTACCTCTGTCGTAACAATGCTCCATGACACCTGCCATCATAATATTCCACGGCCTTGTCATCACAAGGCTCCATGACCCTTGTCATCACCATGCTCCAAGATCCATGTAATCACAATGCTCCATGCCCTTGTCATCACAAAGCTCCATAACGCATGTCATCAGAATGTTCCATGGTCTTCTCCTCACAATGCTCCATGCCCTTGTCATCACAATGCTCGAAGACTCC
This sequence comes from Mesoplodon densirostris, assembly GCF_025265405.1. Taxonomy (NCBI): domain Eukaryota; kingdom Metazoa; phylum Chordata; class Mammalia; order Artiodactyla; family Ziphiidae; genus Mesoplodon; species Mesoplodon densirostris. Next base: position 3,701,181 of record NW_026778195.1, on the reverse strand, counting down.
AGTAATCACAATGTTCCATTCCCTTTTTCATCAGAATGCTCCATTAGATTTGTCATCACAAGTCTCCATGGTCATCTCATCACAATGCTCCAAGACCTTGTCATCAACATGCTCCATTCCCTTGTCATCACAATGCTCCATGACCCCTGTCATCACAATACTCCATGAACATTTTCAGCCCAATTCTCTATGACCTTCTCATCACAATGCTCCATGACCAATATCATCACAATGCTCCATGACCACTGTCATCACAACACTCCATGACACCTGACAACACAATGATCCGGGACTCTTGTCATCGCAATGCTCCAAGACCCCTGTAATCACAATGCTCCATGACCCCTGTCATCACAATACTCCATGAACATTTTCAGCCCAATGCTCCATGACCCTTGTCATCACAATGATCCATGCCCATGTTATCCCAATGTTCCATGACCCATGTATTCACAATGCTCCATGACGCTTGTCATCACAGTGCTCAATGACACCTTTCATCACAATGCTCCACGCCTTTGTCAGCAAAATGCTACATGACCTTGTCATTACAATGCTCTATGCACTTGTCATCACAATACTCCATTTCCATTGTCATCACAATCCTCCATGAAATTTGGGATCACATTGCTTCATGCCCTTGTCATCACAATGCTCCATGCTCCTTGAAATCAAAATGATCCATGACCTCTGTCATCACAATGCTCCAAACCCTTGTGATCACAATGTTCCATAACACTTGTCCTCACAACGCTCCATGATGCCTGTCATCACAATAATCCATGCCCTTTTCATCACAATGCTCCATGACCTTTGTCATCACAATTCTCAATACACTTGTCATCACAATGCTCCCTGACACTTGTCGTCAGAATGCTTCTTTAACCCTGTCACGAAAAGGCTCCATGCCTTTTTCATCACAAAGCCCCATGCCCTTTTCATCCCAATGCTCCATGCCATTGTCATCAAAATACTCCACAAGCTTGTCATCAGAATGCTCCATGACCCTTGTCATCACAATTCTCCATGCACTTGTCAGCACAATGCTCCCTGACACTTGTCATCACAATGCTCCAAGCCATTGTCATCACAATGCTCCATTACCTTTGTGATCAGAATCCTCAATGGAAGTTTGCATCACAATGCTCCATGCCATTGTCATCACAATGGGCCATTACATATGTCATCACAATGCTCCCTGACACCTCTCTTTACAATACTGCATTACCTGGTCATCACAATGTTCCCTGCCGTTCTCATCACAATGCACCACACACTTGTCATCAAAATGCTTCATGACCTTTGTCATCACAAAGCTCCATGACCCTTGGCATCACAATGCTCCATGTCATTGTCATCACAATGCTCCATGAACCCTCTCATCACATTGCTCCATGCCCTTGTCATCACAAAGCTCCATGGCACTTGTCATCACAATGCTCAATGCCCTTCTCATCACAATGCTCCATGCCCTTGTCATTACAATCCTCCATGACCCATGTATCACAGTGTACCGTGCCCTTGTCATCACAATGCGCCATGCCCACTCTCATCACAATAATCCATGAAATATTTCAGACCAATGCTCAATGCACTTCTCATCACAATGCTCCATTACCTCTGTCATAACAAGCTCCATGACCCCGGCCATCACAATGTTCCACGGCCTTGTCATCACAAGGCTCCAGGACCCTTGTCAGCACAATGTTCCAAGACCCATGTAATCACATTGCTCCATGCCCTTGTCATCACAAAGCTCCATGACGCATGTCATCACAATGTTCCATGGCCTTCGCCTCACAATGCTCCATGCCCTTGTCATCACAATGCTTCAAGACCCCCGTAATCACAATGCTCCATGCCCCTTTTCATAAGAATGCTCCATTAGACTTGTCATCACAAGTCTCCATGGTCATCTCATCACAATGCTCCAAGACCTTGTGATCAACATGCTCCATTCCCTTGTCATCACAATGCTCCATGATCCCTGTCATCACAATGCTCCAAACCATTGTCACCACAATGCTCCATTACTTTTCTCATCAGAATCCTCCATGACACTTGGCATCACAATGCTCCATGCCATTGTCATCACAATGCTCCATGACCCCTGTCATCACAATGCTCCGTGACTACAGTCATCACAATGCTTCATAACGTTTGTCATCACAACAATCCATGCCCGCATCATCACAAGGCTCTGTGAACTTTGTAACCACAATGCTCCATGAACTTTTCATCACAATGCTCCGTGACCCTTGTCATCACAATGCTCCATGCCTTTGTCAGAACAATGCTCCATGACCCTTGTCATCAAATTGTGCCATGCACTTTTCACCACAATGATCCACAACCTTGTCATCGCTATGCTCCATAAACCTTGTAATCACAATGCTCCATGCACTTCTCATCCAAATACTCTCTCACATGAGATATCACAATGTTCCATCACTAGTCATCACAATCCTCCCTCACCCCTGTTATCACAATGTTCCATGACCCCTGTCATCACAATGCTACATCCCCTTATCAGCACAATGTTCCATGACCCCTGACATCACAATGTTCCATAACCCCTGTCATCAAAATGCTCCATGACCCTTTTCATCCCAAAGCTCCATGACCCCTGGCATCACAATGTTCTATAACCCCTGGCATCAAAATGTTCCATTACACTTTTCATCAAATTGCTGCATGACCCTGTCATCAAAATGCTCCCTGCCCTTCTCATCACAATGCACCACACACTTGTCATCAAAATGCTCCATGACCTTTGTCATCACAAAGCTCCATGACCCTTGGCATCACAATGCTCCATGTCATTGTCATCACAATGCTCCATGAACCCTCTCATCACATTGCTCCATGTCCTTGTCATCACAAAGCTCCATGACACTTGTCATCACAATGCTCGATGCCATTCTCATCACAATGCTCCATGCCCTTGTCATTACAATCCTCCATGACCCATGTATCACAGTGTACCGTGCCCTTGTCATGACAAACCGCCATGCCCACTCTCATCACAGTAATCCATGAAACATTTCAGATCAATGCTCAATGCCCTTCTCATCACAATGCACCGTTACCTCTGTCGTAACAATGCTCCATGACACCTGCCATCATAATATTCCACGGCCTTGTCATCACAAGGCTCCATGACCCTTGTCATCACAATGCTCCAAGATCCATGTAATCACAATGCTCCATGCCCTTGTCATCACAAAGCTCCATGACGCATGTTATCAGAATGTTCCATGGTCTTCTCCTCACAATGCTCCGTGCCCTTGTCATCACAATGCTCGAAGACTCCAGTAATCACAATGTTCCATTCCCGTTTTCATCAGAATGCTCCATTAGATTTGTCATCACAAGTCTCCATGGTCATCTCCTCACAATGCTCCAAGACTTTGTCATCACCATGCTCCATTCCCTTCTCATCACAATGCTCCATGACCAATATCATCACAATGCTCCATGACCTCTGTCATCAAAACACTCCATGACACCTGACAACACAATGATCCGGGACTCTTGTCATCACAATGCTCCAAGACCCCTGTAATCACAATGCTCCATGACCCCTGTCATCACAATACTCCATGAACATTTTCAGCCCAATGCTCCATGACCCTTGTCATCACAATGATCCATGCCCATGTTATCCAAATGTTCCATGACCCATGTATTCACAATGCACCATGACGCTTGTCATCACAGTGCTCCATGACACCTGTCATCACAATGCTCCATGCCTTTGTCAGCAAAATACTACATGACCTTGTCATTACAATGCTCTATGCACTTGTCATCACAATACTCCATTTCCATTGTCATCACAATCCTCCATGAACTTTGGGATCACATTGCTTCATGCCCTTGTCATCACAATGCTCCATGCTCCTTGAAATCAAAATGATCCATGACCTCTGTCATCACAATGCTCCAAACCCTTGTGATCACAATGTTCCATAACACTTGTCCTCACAACGCTCCATGATGCCTGTCATCACAATAATCCATGCCCTTTTCATCACAAAGCTCCATGACCTTTGTCATCACAATTCTCAATACACTTGTCATCACAATGCTCCCTGACACTTGTCGTCAGAATGCTCCTTGAACCCTGTCACGAAAAGGCTCCATGCCTTTTTCATCACAAAGCCCCATGCCCTTTTCATCCCAATGCTCCATGCCATTGTCATCAAAATACTCCACAAGCTTGTCATCAGAATGCTGCATGACCCTTGTCATCACAATTCTCCATGCACTTGTCAGCACAATGCTCCCTGACACTTGTCATCACAATGCTCCAAGCCATTGTCATCACAATGCTCCATTACCTTTGTGATCAGAATCCTCAATGGAAGTTTGCATCACAATGCTCCATGCCATTGTCTTCAAAATGGGCCATTACATATGTCATCACAATGCTCCCTGACAACTCTCTTTACAATACTGCATTACCTGGTCATCACAATGCTCCCTGCCGTTCTCATCACAATGCACCACACCCTTGTCATCAAAATGCTCCATGACCTTTGTCATCACAAAGCTCCATGACCCTTGGCATCACAGTGCTCCATGTCATTGTCATCACAATGCTCCATGAACACTCTCATCGCATTGCTCCATGCCCTTGTCATCACAAAGCTCCATGGCACTTGTCATCACAATGCTCGATGCCCTTCTCATCACAATGCTCCATGCACTTGTCATTACAATCCTCCATGACCCATGTATCACAGTGTACCGTGCCCTTGTCATCACAATGCGCCATGCCCACTCTCATCACAATAATCCATGAAATATTTCAGACCAATGCTCAATGCACTTCTCATCACAATGCTCCATTACCTCTGTCATAACAAGCTCCATGACCCCTGCCATCACAATGTTCCACGGCCTTGTCATCACAAGGCTCCAGGACACTTGTTAGCACAATGCTCCAAAACCCATGTAATCACAATGCTCCATGCCCTTGTCATCACAAAGCTCCATGACGCATGTCATCACAATGTTCCATGGCCTTCGCCTCACAATGCTCCATGCCCTTGTCATCACAATGCTTCAAGACCCCCGTAATCACAATGCTCCATGCCCCTTTTCATAAGAATGCTCCATTAGACTTGTCATCACAAGTCTCCATGGTCATCTCCTCACAATGCTCCAAGACCTTGTCATCACCATGCTCCATTCCCTTGTCATCACAATGCTCCAAGACCCCTGTCATAACAATTCTCCATGAACATTTTCAGCCCAATTCTCTATGACCTTCTCATCACAATGCTCCATGACCAATATCATCACAATGCTCCATGACCACTGTCATCACAACAATCCATGACACCTGACAACACAATGATCCGGGACTCTTGTCATCACAATGCTCCAAGACCCCTGTAATCACAATGCTCCATGACCCCTGTCATCACAATACTCCATGAACATTTTCAGCCCAATGCTCCATGACACTTGTCATCACAATGATCCATGCCCATGTTATCCCAATGTTCCATGACCCATGTATTCACAATGCTCCATGACGCTTGTCATCACAGTGCTCCATGACACCTGTCATCACAATGCTCCACGCCTTTGTCAGCAAAATGCTACATGACCTTGTCATTACAATGCTCTATGCACTTGTCATCACAATACTCCATTTCCATTGTCATCACAATCCTCCATGAACTTTGGGATCACATTGCTTCATGCCCTTGTCATCACAATGCTCCATGCTCCTTGAAATCAAAATGATCCATGACCTCTGTCATCACAATGCTCCAAACACTTGTGATCACAATGTTCCATAACACTTGTCCTCACAACGCTCCATGATGCCTGTCATCACAATAATCCATGCCCTTTTCATCACAATGCTCCATGACCTTTGTCATCAAAATTCTCAATACACTTGACATCACAATGCTCCCTGACACTTGTCGTCAGAATGCACCTTGAACCCTGTCACGAAAAGGCTCCATGCCTTTTTCATCACAAAGCCCCATTCCCTTTTCGTCACAATGCTCCATGCCATTGTCATCAAAATACTCCACAAGCTTGTCATCAGAAAGCTCCATGACCCTTGTCATCACAATGCTCCATGCACTTGTCAGCACAATGCTCCCTGACCCTTGTCATCACAATGCTCCAAGCCATTGTCATTCACAATGCTCCATTACCTTTGTCATCAGAATCCTCCATGACACTTGGCATCACAATGCTCCATGCCATTGTCATCACAATTGGCCATTACATATGTCATCACAATGCTCCCTGACACCTATCTTCACAATACTGCATGACCTGGTCATCACAATGCTCCATGCCCTTGTCATCATAATGCGCCTTTCCAAATGTCATGACAATAATCCATGAAACTTATTAGACCAATGTTCCGTGCCCTTGTCATCACAATGCTCTATTCCCTTGTTATCACAATGATCCCAGACCCCTGTAATCAGAATGCTCCCTGCCCCTTTACATCAGTATGTTCCATGAGACTTGTCATCACAAGGCTCCATGGTTTTCTCATCACAATGCTCCAGGACCTTGTCATCACAATGCTTCACGACATTGTCATGAAAATTCCCAATGGCCCTTGTCATCATAATGCTCCAAGCCCTAGTCATCACAATGCTCAATTATATTTGTCATCACAATCCTTCATTATATTTGGCATCACAATGCTCTATGCCATTGTCATCGCAATGGACCATTACATATGTCATCACAATGCTCCCTGACACCTGTCTTCACAATATTCCATGCCCTTGTCATCACAAAGATCAATGCCCTTGTAATCACAATGCTCCATGCCTTTGTTTTCACTATGTTCCAAGAACCCTGTAATCAGAATGCTCCATGCCCCTTTTCATCAGTATGCTCCATGAGATTTGTCATCACAAGGCTCCATGGTTTTCTCATCACAATGCTCCAGGACCTTGTCATCACAATGCTTCAAGACATTGTCCTGAAAATTCTCAATGGCCCTTGTCATCATAATGCTCCAAGCCCTCGTCATCACAATACTCCATTATATTTGTCATCACAATCCTCCATTACATTTGGCATCACAATGCTCCATGCCATATTTATCGCAATGGACTATGACATATGTCATCAAAATGCTCCCTGACACCTGTCTTCAAAATACTCCATGCCCTTGACATCACAATGCTCCATGCCCTTGTCATCACAATGCACCATGTCCACTATCATCACAATAATCTATGAAACTTGTCAGACCAATTCTCCATGCCCCTGTCATCACAATGCTCCATGCCCTTGTCATCACAATGCTCCATGACACCTTTCATCACAATGCTCCGTGACTCCAATGCTCCATGACACCTTTCATCACAATGCTCCGTGACTCCAATCATCACAATGCTTCATGACCTTTGTCATCACAATTGTCCATGCCCTCGTCATCAACAGACTCTGTGACCTTTTTAACCACAATGCTCAATGAACTTTTCATCACAATTCTCTGTGAAACTTGTCATCACAATGCTCCATGTCTTTGTCAAAACAATGCTCCATGACCATTGTCATCACAATGTGCCACGCACATTTCATCACAACGTTCCAAACATTGTCATTGCAATGCTCCATAAACCTTGTAATCACAATGGTCCATGCACTTCTCATCAAAATGCTCTCTCACCAGAGATATCACAATGTTCCATCACTAGTCATCACAATACACCCTCATCCTTGTAATCACAATGTTCCATGACACTCTCATCACAATGCTACATCCCCTTATCATCACAATGTTCCATGACCCCTGCCATCACAATGTTCCATAAGCCCTGTCATCAAAATGCTCCATGACACTTTCCATCCCAAAGCTCCAAGACCCCTGCCATCACAATGTTCTATAACCCCTGCCATCAAAATGTTCCATTACACTTTTTATCAAATTGCTGCATGACCCGGTCATCAAAATGCTCCCTGCCCTTCTCATCAAAATGCACCATGCACTTGTCATTAAAATGCTCCATTACTTTTGTCATCACAATGTTCCAAGACCCTTTGCATCACAATTCTCCATGTCATTGTCATCACAATGCTCCATGAACCCTCTCATCACATTGCACCTTTCCCTTGTCATCACAAAGCTCCATGACACTTGTCATCACAATGCTCGATGCCCTTCTCATCACAATGCTCCATGCCCTTGTCATTACAGTCCTGCATGACCCATGTATCACAGTGTTCCGTGCCCTTGTCATCACAATGCTCCATGCCCACTCTCATCACAATAATCCATGAAACATTTCAGACATAAGTTCCATACCCTTCTCATCACAATGCTCCATTACCCCTGTCATAACAATGCACCATGACCCCTGCCATCACAATGTTCCACGGCCTAGTCATCACAAGGTTCCATGATACTTCTCATCACAATGCTCAAGACCCCGGAAATCACAATGCTCCATGCCCTTCTCATCACAAAGCTCCATGACGCATGTCATCAGAATGTTCCATGGGCTTCTCATCAAAATGCTCCATGCCCTTGTCATCACAATGCTTCAAGACCCTTGTAATCACAATGTTCCATGCCCCTTTTCATCTCAATGCTCCATGAACCCTGACATCACAATGCACCATGCCCATCATCATAATGCTTCAGGCTATTGTTAGCACAATGAAATCAAATTTATCCATGACCTCTCTCATCACAATGCTCCATGACCCCTGTCATCACAATACTCCATGAACGTTTTCAGCCCCATGCTCCATGACACTTGTTATCACAATGATCCATGCCGTTGTCATCACAATGCTCCATGACCCCTGTATTCACAATGCTCCGTGACGCTTGTCATCACAGTGCTCCATGTCACCTGTCATTACAATGCTCCATGCTTTTGTCAGCAAAATACTACATGACCTTGTCATTACAATGCTCTATGCGCTTGTCATCACAGTACTCCATTACCATTGTCATCAAAATCCTCCATGAACATTGGGATCTCTTTGCTTCATTCCCTTTGTCATCACAATCCTTCATGCTCCTTGAAATCAAAATGATTCATGACCTCTGTCATCACAGTGCTCCAAAACCTTGTGATCACAACGTTCCATAACACTTGTCAACACAACGCTCCATGATGCCTTTTTCATCACTATTCTTTATGCCGTTTTCATCACAATGCTCCATGCCACTGTCATCAAAATACTCCACAAGCTTTTCATCAGAATGCTCCATGACGCTTGTCATCACAATTCTCCATGCACTTGTCAGCACAATGCTCCCTGACTCTTGTCATCACAATGCTCCATGTGCTTGTCAGGACAATGCTCCATGACACATGTCATCACAATGCACCATACGCTTGCCATCACAGTGCTCCACAATCTCGTCATCATAATTCTCCATAAAACTTCTCATCACAGTGCTCCATGCACTTCTCATCAAAATGATCTCTCACCCCTGATATTACAAAGTTACATCACTATTCGTCACTATACACCCTCACCCCTGTCATCACAATGTTCCATGACTCCTGTCATCACAATGCTACATGCACTTATCATCACAATGTTCGATGACCTCTGACATCACATTATTCCAATACCCCTGTCATCAAAATGCTCCATGACCCTTTTCATCAAAATGCTCTATGACTCCTGACATCACAATGTTCAATAACACATGTCATCAAAATGTTCCATGACACTTTTCATCAAATTGCTCAATGACCCTGTCATCACACTGCTCCCGGCCCTTCTCATCACAATGCACAACGCCCTTGTCATCAAAATGCTCCATGATCTTTGTCATCACAAAGATCCATTACCCTTGGCATCACAATGCTCCATGTCATTTTCATCACAGTGCTCCATGAACGCTCTCATCACATTGCTCCATGCCCTTGTCATCACAAAGCTCCATAACACATGTCATCAGAATGCTCCATGGCTTCTCATCATAATGCTCTATGCCCTTGCCATCACAATGCTCCATTACCCCTGTCATAACAATGCTCCATGACCCCTGCCATCACGATGTACCATGGCCTTGTTATCACAAGGCTCCATGACCCTTCTCATCACAATGCTCCAAGACCCCTGTAATCACAATGCTCCATGCCCCTTTTCATCTCAATGATCCATGAACCCTGTCATCACAATGCACCATGCCCATCATCATAATGCTTCATGCTATTGTCATCACTATGAAATCAAAATGCTCCATGAACTCTGTCATAAGAATGCTCCAAACCCTTGTGATCACAATATTCCATAACACTTGTCATTACAATGCCCCATGATACTCGTCATCACAATTATCCGTGGTCTTCTCATCACAAGGCTCCATGAACTTTGTCATCACAATGCTCAATACACTCATCATCAAAATGCTCCCTGACACTTGTTATCTGTATGCTCCTTGAATCCTGTCATGAGAAGGCTCCATGGATTTTTCATCACAATGATCCATGCCCTTTTCATCACAGTACTCCAAGACCCCTGTAATCACAATGTTCCATGCCCTTTTCATCACAAAGCTAAATGACGCATGTCATTAGAATGCTCCTTGGCCTTCTCCTCACAAATCTCCATTCCCTTGTCAGCACAGTCTTCCAAGACCCCTATAATTTCAGTGGTACATGCCCCTTTTCATCAGTATGCTCCATGAGATTTGTCATCACAAGGCACCATGGTTTTCTTATCACAATGCTCAAGAACATTGTCATTACAATGCTTCGCGACCTTGTCATGAAAATTCTCAATGGCCCTTGTCATCATAATGCTCCAGTCCCTAGTCATCACAATGCTCCATTATATTTGTCATCAAAATCCACCATTACATTTGTCATCACAATGCTCCATGCCATTGTCATCGAAATGGACCGTGACATATGTCATCAAAATGCTCCCTGACACCTTTCTTCAAAATACTCCATGTACTATTTATCACAATGCTCCATGCCCCTGTCATCACAATGCTCCATGCCCTTGTCATCACAATGCTCCATGAACCCTGTCATCACAATGCTCCGTGACTCCAGTCATCACAATGCTTCATAGTATTTGTCATCACAATGGTCCATGCCCGCGTCCTCACAAGGCTCTGTGTGCTTTTTTTTTTTTTACACTAAAAATGAATATTTATTCAGAAGGAAAAAACAAATCATAAGAACATGCACATTTCTAAAACTTTTCAAATAACACAAACATCACAAATCTTCATACTCACAAAACATCTCTACTGTATTTGTATGAGTTACCTGTCCAAAACATCTGTGTAATACCTTTTTTCCTTACATTTTTTGGCAACATTCCCTTTGATTACCCTCACATTTCAGCAATTTTGTGATGTCATTTTTTTCATTGTAATATACATCAGTTTTTAATCATGATTTAGCAAAAAATGAGATTCATTCTTCTTATTTTAGAAAGTTTCTTGAGCTTACATCTTATGTTAAAATTTTAAGATAAGTTTTAACTTGAGGAAACTTCTATTAAGTTTTCTTTATACATGAGCTGTCAGGTGTGGAAGAATTTTCCACGAACCAATTTCTGAGTCTGTGTATTACAAGCCTTGTTTCTTCTTCCCGCATATTTTTGGTGCCAATAACAGCATGGAAACACTCAAGTCACAATATGACGTTATGACTGCACCCCTGCATAATGGTGCCAGATGAGTCTATGCACTGGGCAGCAGGGGGATTGCTGGCAGCCATTTCTACACCTGCATGGCCAGCAGTACATTAACTATGCATGGAAGCAAGTAAGAACATAAATATATTCCATGGAACCCAAATGAAAGTATCAACAACTTCTCCATGGCTGGATCCTAAAAGTGTGTCCATGGTCACATAAAAGCCACTTACCTGGAAGGTAAGTGTGATAGTAGGAAGTTAGAATGGAAGGGAGCAGCCATGCTGATTGTGGTTAAAATATCATTTGCAAAATTTATGAAAACCAGTGCCCAAGTTATCACATTGCTAGAGCTGATTCCAGGCTCCTAGCATTGAGGATCCTGAAGCTGACATTGGTGTCTAAGTAAATATGCCTCTGCTCTTAGTTTTTTTTTTTTTTTTTTTTTTAATTTGTATTTTTTTTTATTTTACAAATTTAATCAGTTATACATATACATATGTTCCCATATCCCCTCCCTTTTGCGTCTCCCTCCCACCCTCCCTATCCCACCCCTCCAGGCGGTCACAAAGAACCGAGCTGATCTCCCTGTGCTATGTGGCTGCTTCCCACTAGCTATCTACCTTACATTTGGTAGTGTATATATGTCCATGCCGCTCTTTCACTTTGTCACAGCTTACCCTTCCCCCTCCCCATATCCTCAAGTCCATGCTCTAGTAGGTCTGTGTCTTTATTCCTGTCTTACCCCTATGTTCTTGATGACATTTTTTTCTTAAATTCCATATATATGTGTCAGCATACAGTATTTGTCTTTCTCTTTCTGACTTACTTCACTCTGTATGACAGACTCTAGGTCCATCCACCTCATTACAAATAGCTCAATTTCATTTCTTTTTATGGCTGAGTAATATTCCATTGTATATATGTGCCACATCTTCTTTATCCATTCATCCGATGATGGACACTTAGGTTGTTTCCATCTCCGGGCTATTGTAAATAGGGCTGCTATGAACATTTTGGTACATGTCTCTTTTTGAATTATGGTTTTCTCAGGGTATATGCCCAGTAGTGGGATTGCTGGGTCATATGGTAGTTCTATTTGTAGTTTTTTAAGGGACCTCCATACTGTTCTCCATAGTGGCTGTACCAATTCACATTCCCACCAGCAGTGCAAGAGTGTTCCCTTTTTTCCACACCCTCTCCAGCATTTATTGTTTCTAGATTTTTTGATGATGGCCATTCTGACTGGTGTGAGATGATATCTCATTGTAGTTTTGATTTGCATTTCTCTAATGAGTAAAGATGTTGAGCATCCTTTCATGTGTTTGTTGGCTGTCTGTATATCTTCTGTGGAAAAATGTCTATTTAGGTCTTCTGCCCATTTTTGGATTGGGTTGTTTGTTTTTTTGCTATTGAGCTGCATGAGCTGCTTATAAATTTTGGAGATTAATCCTTTGTCAGTTGCTTCATTTGCAAATATTTTCTCCCATTCTGAGGGTTGTCTTTTGGTCTTGTTTATGGTTTCCTTTGCTGTGCAAAAGCTTTGAAGTTTCATTAGGTCCCATGTGTTTATTTTTGTCTTTATTTCCATTTCTCTAGGAGGTGGGTCAAAAAGGATCTTGCTGTGATTTATGTCATAGAGTGTTCTGCCTATGTTTTCCTCTAGGAGTTTGATAGTGTCTGGCCTTACATTTAGGTCTTTAATCCATTTTGAGCTTATTTTTGTGTATGGTGTTAGGGAGTGATCTAATCTCATACTTTTACATGTCCCTGTCCAGTTTTCCCAGCATCACTTATTGAAGAGACTGTCCTTTCTCCACTGTACATTCCTGCCTCCTTTATCAAAGATAAGGTGACCATATGTCCGTGGGTTTATCTCTGGGCTTTCTATCCTGTTCCATTGATCTATCTTTCTGTTTTTGTGCCAGTACCATACTGTCTTGATTACTGTAGCTTTGTAGTATAGTCTGAAGTCAGGGAGCCTGATTCCTCCAGCTCCATTTTTCGTTCTCAAGATTGCTTTGGCTATTCGGGGTCTTTTGTGTTTCCATACAAATTGTGAAATTTTTTGTTCTAGTTCTGTGAAAAATGCCATTGGTAGTTTGATAGGGATTGCATTGAATCTGTAGATTGCTTTGGGTAGTAGAGTCATTTTCACAATGTTGATTCTTCCAATCCAAGAACATGGTACATCTCTCCATCTATTTGTATCATCTTTAATTTCTTTCATCAGTGTCTTATAATTTTCTGCATACAGGTCTTTTGTCTCCTTAGGTAGGTTTATTCCTAGATATTTTATTCTTTTTGTTGCAATGGTAAATGGGAGTGTTTCCTTGATTTCACTTTCAGATTTTTCATCATTAGTATATAGGAATGCCAGAGATTTCTGTGCATTAATTTTGTATCCTGCAACTTTACCAAATTCATTGATTAGCTCTAGTAGTTTTCTGGTAGCATCTTTAGGATTCTCTATGTATAGTATCATGTCATCTGCAAACAGTGACAGCTTTACTTCTTCTTTTCCCATTTGGATTCCTTTTATTTCCTTTTCTTCTCTGATTGCTGTGGCTAAAACTTCCAAAACTATGTTGAATAAGAGTGGTGAGAGTGGGCAACCTTGTCTTGTTCCTGATCTTAGTGGAAATGGTTTCAGTTTTTCACCATTGAGGACGATGCTGGCTGTGGGTTTGTCATATATGGCCTTTATTATGTTGAGGAAAGTTCCCTCTATGCCTACTTTCTGCAGGGTTTTTATCATAAATGGGTGTTGAATTTTGTCAAAAGCTTTCTCTGCATCTATTGAGATGATCATATGGTTTTTCTCCTTCAACTTGTTAATATGGTGTATCACATTGATTGATTTGCGTATATTGAAGAATCCTTGCATTCCTGGAATAAACCCCACTTGATCATGGTGTATGATCCTTTTAATGTGCTGTTGGATTCTGTTTGCTAGTATTTTGTTGAGGATTTTTGCATCTATGTTCATCAGTGATATTGGCCTGTAGTTTTCTTTCTTTGTGACATCCTTGTCTGGTTTTGGTATCAAGGTGATGGTGGCCTCGTAGAATGAGTTTGGGAGTGTTCCTCCCTCTGCTATATTTTGGAAGAGTTTCAGAAGGATAGGTGTTAGCTCTTCTCTAAATGCTTGATAGAATTCGCCTGTGAAGCCATCTGGTCCTGGGCTTTTGTTTGTTGGAAGATTTTTAATCACAGTTTCAATTTCAGTGCTTGTGATTGGTCTGTTCATATTTTCAATTTCTTCCTGATTCAGTCTTGGCAGGTTGTGCATTTCTAAGAATTTGTCCATTTCTTCCAGGTTGTCCATTTTATTGGCATAGAGTTGCTTATAGTAATCTCTCATGATCTTTTGTATTTCTGCAGTGTCAGTTGTTACTTCTCCTTTTTCATTTCTAATTCTATTGATTTGAGTCTTCTCCCTTTTTTTCTTGATGAGTCTGGCTAATGGTTTATCAATTTTGTTTATCTTCTCAAAGAACCAGCTTTTAGTTTTATTGATCTTTGCTATCGTTTCCTTCATTTCTTTTTCATTTATTTCTGATCTGATTTTTATGATTTCTTTCCTTCTGCTAACTTTGGGATGTTTTTGTTCTTCTTTCTCTAATTGCTTTAGGTGCAAGGTTAGGTTGTTTATTCGAGATATTTCTTGTTTCTTAAGGTGGGATTGTATTGCCATAAACTTCCCTCTTAGAACTGCTTTTGCTGCATCCCATAGGTTTTGGGTCGTCGTGTCTCCATTGTCATTTGTTTCTAGGTATTTTTTAATTTCCTCTTTGATTTCTTCAGTGATCACTTCGTTATTGAGTAGTGTATTGTTTAGCCTCCATGTGTTTGTATGTTTTACAGCTCTTTTCCTGTAATTGATATATAGTCTCATAGCATTGTGGTCGGAAAAGATACTTGATACAATTTCAATTTTCTTAAATTTACCAAGGCTTGATTTGTGACCCAAGATATGATTTATCCTGGAGAATGTTCCATGAGCACTTGAGAAAAATGTGTATTCTGTTGTTTTTGGATGGAATGTCCTATAAATATCAATTAAGTCCATCTTGTTTAATGTATCATTTAAAGCTTGTGTTTCCTTATTTATTTTCATTTTGGATGACCTGTCCATTGGTGAAAGTGGGGTGTTAAAGTCCCCTACTATGATTGTGTTACTGTCGATTTCTCCTTTTATGGCTGTTAATATTTCCCTTATGTATTGAGGTGCTCCTATGTTTGGTGCATAAATATTTACAATTGTTATATCTTCTTCTTGGATTGATCCCTTGATCATTATGTAGTGTCCTTCTGTGTCTCTTCTAGTAGTCTTTATTTTAAAGTCTATTTTGTCTGATATGAGAATTGCTACTCCAGCTTTCTTTTGGTTTCCATTTGCATGGAATATCTTTTTCCATCCCCTTACTTTCAGTCTGTATGTATCTCTAGGTCTGAAGTGGGTCTCTTGTAGACAGCATATATATGGGTCTTGTTTTTGTATCCATTCAGCCAGTCTGTGTCTTTTGGTGGGAGCATTTAGTCCATTTACATTTAAGGTAATTATTGATATGTATGTTCCTATTCCCATTTTCTTAATTGTTTTGGGTTCGTTATTGTAGTTCTTTTCCTTCTGTTGTGTTTCTTGCCTAGAGAAGTTCCTTTAGCATTTGTTGTAAAGCTGGTTTGGTGGTGCTGAACTCTCTCAGCTTTTGCTTGTCTGTAAAGGTTTTAATTTCTCCATCAAATCTGAATGAGATCCTTGCTGGGTAGAGTAATCTTGGTTGCAGGTTTTTCTCCTTCATCACTTTAAGTATGTCCTGCCACTCCCTTCTGGCTTGTAGAGTTTCTGCTGAGAGATCAGCTGTTATCCTGATGGGGATTCCCTTGTGTGTTATTTGTTGTTTTTGCCTTGCTGCTTTTAATATGATTTCTTTGTGTTTAATTTTTGACAGTTTGATTAATATGTGTCTTGGTGTATTTCTCCTTGGATTTATTCTGTATGGGACTCTCTGTGCCTCCTGGACTTGATTAACTATTTCCTTTCCCATATTAGGGAAGTTTTCAACTATAATCTCTTCAAATATTTTCTCAGTCCCTTTCTTTTCCTCTTCTTCTTCTGGAACCCCTATAATTCGAATGTTGGTGCGTTTAATGTTGTCCCAGAGGTCTCTGAGACTGTCCTCTGTTCTTTTCATTCTTTTTTCTTTATATTGCTGTGCAGCAGTTATTTCCACTATTTTATCTTCCACCTCACTTATCCGTTCTTCTGCCTCAGTTATTCTGCTATTGATCCCATCTAGAGTATTTTTTATTTCATTTATTGTGTTTTTAATCGATGCTTGATTCGTCTTTAGTTCTTCTAGGTCCTTGTTAACTGTTTCTTGCATTTTGTCTATTCTATTTCCAAGATTTTGGATCATCTTTACCATCATTATTCTGAATTCTTTTTCAGATAGACTGCCTATTACCTCTTCATTTGTTAGGTCTGGTGGGTTTTTATCTTGCTCCTTCTCCTGCTGTGTGTTTTTCTGTCTTCTCATTTTGCTTATGTTACTGTGTTTGGGGTCTCCTCTTTGCAGGCTGCAGGTTCGTAGTTCCCATTGTTTTTGGTGTCTGTCCCCAGTGGCTAAGGTTGGTTTAGTGGGTTGTGTAGGCTTCTTGGTGGAGGGGACTACTGCCTGTGTTCTGGTGGATGAGGCTGGATCTTGTCTTTCTGGTGGGCAGGTCCACGCCTGGTGGTGTGTTTTGGGGTGTTTGCGGACTTTTTATGAATTGAGGCAGCCTCTCTGCTAATGGGTGGCGTTGTGTTCCTGTCTTGCTAGTTGTTTGGCATAGGGTGTCCAGCACTGTAGCTTGCTGGTCGTTGAGTGAAGCTGGGTGCTGCTGTTGAGATGGAGATCTCTGGAAGATTTTCGCCGTTTGATATTATGTGGAGCTGGGAGGTCTCTTGTGGACCAGTGTCCTGAAGTTCTCTCTCCCACCTCAGAGGCACAGCACTGAATCCTGGTTACTCAATTTGGGATGATTTGTTGTCTATTCATGTATTCCACAGATGCAGGGTACATGGAGTTGATTGTGGAGCTTTAATCCGCTGCTTCTGAGGCTGCTGGGAGAGGTTTCCCTTTCTCTTCTTTGTTCTCACAGCTCCTGGGTCTCAGCTTTGGATTTGGCCCCGCCTCTGCGTGTAGGTCGCCGGAGGGCGTCTGTTCTTCGCTCAGACAGGACAGGGTTAAAGGAGCAGCCTCTTCGGGGACTCTGGCTCACTCAGGCCGGGCGGGAGGGAGGGGCACGGAGTGCGGGGCGAGCCTGCAGCGGCAGAGGTCGGCGTGACGGTGTGTGCTTTTTAACCACAATGCTCCATGAACTTTTCATCACAATTCTCCGTGACCCTTATCATCACAATGCTCCATGCCTTTGTCAGAAAAATGCTCCATGACCCTTGTCATTACAATGTGCCACTTGCTTTTCATCCCATCGGTCCTCAAATTTGTCATCGCAATGCTCCATAAACCTTGTAATCACAATGCTCCTTGGCTTTCTCATCACAATGCTCCATTACCCCTGTCATAACAATGCTCCATGACCCCTGCCATCACAATGTTCCACGGCCGTGTCATCACAAGGCTCCATGACACTTGACATCACAATGTTCCAAGACCCCTGTAATCACAATGCTCCATGCCCCTTTTCATCAGTATGCTTCATGAGATTTGTCATCACAAGCCTCCATTGTTTCTCATCACAGTGCTCTAGGACCTTGTAATCACAATGTTTCATGACTTGTCATGAAAATACTCAATGGCCCGTGTCATCATAATGCTCCAATCCCTAGTCATCACAATGCTCCTTTAAATTTGTCATCACAATCCTCCATTACATTTGGCATCACAATGCTCCCTGCCATTGTCATCGCAATGGAACATGACATATGTCATCACAATGCTCCCTGACACCTGTCTTCACAATACTCCATGACCTTCTCATCACCATGATCCATGCCCTTGTCATCACAATGCACCATGTCCTCTCTCATCACAATAATCTATGAAGCTTGTCAGACAAATGCACGATGCCCCTGACAACACAATGCTCCATGGCCTTGTCATCACAATCCTCCATGACACCTGTCATCACAATGCTCCGTGACTCCAGGCATAACAATGCTTCATAACATTTGTCAATACCATGGTCCATGCCCACGTCATCACAAGGCTCTGTGACCTTTGTAATGACAATGCTCCTTGAACTTTCCATCACAATGTTCCGTGACCCTTGTCATCACACTGCTCCATGCCTTTGTCAGAAAAATGCTCCATGACCCTTGTCATCACAGTGTGCCACACAATTTTCATAACAACGGTCGACATATTTGTCATGGCAATGCTCCATAAATATTGTAATCACAATGCTCCATGCTCTTTTCATCACAATGCTCCATAACCCCTGGCATATCAATGCTCCATGACCCCTGCCATCACAATGTCCCACGGCCTTGTCATCACAATGCTCCCTGACCCTTGTCATCACAATGCTTGAAGACCCCTGTAATCACAATGCTCCATGCCCTTGTCATCACAAAGTTCCATGACACATGTCATCAGAATGTTCCATGAACTTCTCATTAAAATGTCCCATGCCCTTGTCATAACAATGCTCCCAGACCCCTGTAATCACAATGCTCCATGCAACTTTGCATCTCAATGCTCCATGAACCCTGTCATCACAATGCATCATGCCCATCATCATAATTCTTCCGGCTATTGTCAGCACAATGAAATCAAAGTTCTCTATGTCCTCACAATGCTCCATGACCCCTGTCATTACAATACTCCAGGAACATTTTCAGCCCAATGCTCCATGCCCTTGTCATCACAATGCTCCATGACCCCTGTCATCACAGTACTCCATGATCATTTTCAGCCTAATGCACCATGACCTTCTCATCACAATGCTCCATGACCAATATCATCACAATGCTCCAGGACCACTGTCATCACAACACTCCATTACCCCTGACAACACAGTATTCGGGGACTCTTGTCATCACAATGCTCCATGACACCTGTCATCACAATACTCCATGAACATTTTCAGACCAATGTTCCATGACACTTGTCATCACAATGATCCATGCCCTTGTCATCCCAATGCTCCATGACCCCTGTATTCACAATGCTATGTGACGCATGTCATCACAGTGGTCCATGACACCTGTCATCACAATGTTCCATGCCTTTGTCAGCAAAATGCTACATGACATTGTCATTACAATGTTCTATGTGCTTGTCATCACAATACTCCATTACCATTGTCTTCAAAATCCTCCATGAACCTTGGGATAACATTGTTTCATGCCGTTGTCATCACAGTGCTCCATGATCCTTGAAATCAAAATGATTCATGACCGGTTTCATCACAATGCTCCAAATACTTGTGATCACAATGTTCCATAACACTTGTCATCACAACGCTCCATGATGCCTGTCATCAAAATACTCCATGCCCTTTTCATCACAATGCTCCATGACCTTTGTCATAACAATTCTCAATACACTTGTCATCACAATGCTCCCTGACACTTGTCGTCAGAATGCTCCATGAACCCTGTCACAAAAAGGCTCCATGCCTTTTTCATCACAATGCCACATGCAGTTTTCATCACAATGCTCCATGCCATTGTCATCCAAATACTCCACAAGCTTGTCATCAGAATGCTCCATGACCCTTGTCATCACAATTCTCCATGCACTTACCAGCACTATGCTCCCTGACCCTTTTCATCACAATGCTCCAAGCCATTGTCATCACAATGTTCCATTACATTTGTCATCAGAATCCTCCATGACACTTGCATCACAATGCTCCATGCCATTGTAATCACAATGGGCCATTACATATGTCCTCACAATGCTCCCTGACACCTGTCTTCCAATACTGTATGACCTGGTCTTCACAATGCTCCATCCCCTTGTCATCACAATGCGCCATTCCAACTGTCATTGCAATAATCTATGAAATATATTAGACCAATGATCCATGCCCTTGTCATCACAATGCTCCATGCCCTTGTTATCACAATGCTCCATGACCCCTGTCATCACAATGCTCCGTGACTCCAGTCATCACAGTGCTTCATGACCTTTGTCATCACAATGGTCCATGCCCTCGTCATCAACAGTCTCTGTGACCTTTTTAACCATAATGCTCCATGAACTTTTCATCACAATGCTCTTTGACCCTTGTCATCACAATACTCTATGCCTTTCTCAGCACAATGCTCCAAGACCGTTGTCATTACAACGCTCCATGTGCTTGTCAGCACAATGCTCCATGACACATATCATCACAATTTGCCATGCGCTTGTCATCAAGTGCTCCACAATCTTGTCATCACAATGCTCCATAAACCTTGTCATCACAATGCTCCATGCACTTCTCAACAAAATGCTCTCTCTCAACTGATATCACAATGTTTCATCACTATTCATCACAATACTCCCTCAGCCCTGTCATCACAATGTTCTATGACTCCTGTCATCACAATGCTACATGCACTTATCATCACAATATTCGATGACCCCTGACATCACATTGTTCCATAACCCCTGTCATCAAAATGCTCCATGACCCTATTCATCAAAACGTTCCATGTCCCCTGACATCACAATGCTCCATGACCCCTGTCATCACAATGCTCCATGCCCTTTTCATCACAATGCTCCATGCCATTGTCATCACAATAATCCATAAGCTTGTCATCAGAATGCTCCGTGACACTTGTCATCACAATGCTCTATATGCACTGTCATCACAATGCTCCATAACCCTTGTCATTACAGTGCTCCATGACGCTCGTCATTCACAATTATCCATGGTCTTCTCATCACAATGCTCCACGCCCTTGTCATCTAAATGCTCCATGACACTTGTCATCTCAATGCTCCATGGCCACTCTCATCACAATGCTCCATACCCCTTGTCATTATAGCGCTCCATGACGCTCGTCATCACAATTATCCATGGTCTTCTCATCACAATGCTCCACGGTCTTGCCATCACAATGCTCCATGCCCTGGTCATCACAATGCTCCATGTTCCCTATCATCACAATTCTCCACGTTCTTGGCATCACTATGTTCCATGACACTTCCCATCACAGTGTTAAATGCTTTGTCATCACAATACTCCACAAGCTTGTCATCAGAATACTCCATGACCCTTGTCATCACAATGATCCATGACCCCTGTCATCACAATGCTCTATGAGACGTATCATCACAATGCGCCATGCCCCTTGTCATTACAGTGCTCCATGATGTTCGTCCCCAGAATTATCCATGGTCTTCTCATCACAGTGCTCCACGGTCTTGCCATCACAATGCTCCATGCCCTGGTCATCTCAATGCTCCATGTCCCTTGTCATCACAATTTTCCACGTCCTTTTCATCACAATGCTCCATGACATTTCTCATCACAATGTTACATGCTATTGTCATCACAATTCTCCATGCACTTGTCATTGTAATGCCCCATGACCACTGTCATAGCAATCTCCATGCCTTTGTCATCACAAAGCTTCATGACCTTTTCATCAAAATTCTCAATGGCCGTTGTCATCACAATGCTCCATGCCCTTGTCATCACAATGCTCCATGACCCTTGTCATCACAATGCTCCAAGCCCTTATCATCACATTGCACCATTACCTTTGTCATCACAATCCTCCATAACAATTGGCATCACAATGCTCCATGCAATTGTCATCACAATGGAACATGAAATATGCTATCACAATGCTCCCTGACACCTGTCTTCACAATACTCCATGACCTTGTCATCACAATGCTCCATGCCCTTGTCATCACAAAGTGCTATGCCCACTGTAAACACAATTATCCATGAAACTTGTCAGACCAATGCTCCATGCCCCTGTCATCACAATGCTACATGACACCATTCATCAAAATGCTCCGTGTGTCCCATCATCACAAGGCTTCATGACCTGTGTCATCACAATGGTCAATGCCCTCATCATCACAAGGCTCTGTGAAATTTGTCACCACAATGCTCCATGAACTTTTCATCACAATGTTCCATGTCATTGTCATCACAATTCTCCATGAACGCTCTCATCCCATTGCTCCATGACTTGTCATCACAAAGCTCCATGATGCATGTCATCAGAATGCTCCATGGCCTTCTCATCACAATGTTCCATGCCCTTGCCATCACAAAGCTCCATTAGCCCTATCATAACAATGCTCCATGACCCCTGCCATCACGATGTTCCATGGACTTGTCATCACAAGGCTCCATGACGATTCTCATCACAATGCTCCAAGACCCCTGTAATCACAATGCTCCATGCCCCTTTTCATTTCAATGATCCATGAACCCTGTCATCACAATGCACCATGCCCATCATCATAATGCTTCATGCTATTGTCATCACAATGAAATCAGAATTCTCCATGACCTCTGTCATCATAATGCTCCAAACCATTGTGATCACCATGTTCCATAACACTTATCATCACAACACCCCATGACGCTCGTCATCACAATTATCCATGGTCTTCTCATCACAATGCTCCATGACCTTTGTCATCACAATGCTCAATACACTTGTCATCACAATGCTCCTTGACACTTGTCATCAGTATGCTCCTTGAACCCTGTCATGACAAGGTTCCATGCCTTTTTCATCACAATGTTCCATGCCCTTGTAATCACAAAGCTCCATGATGCATGTCATCAGAACGCTCCATGGCCATCTCATCCCAATGCTCGATGCCCTTGTCATCAGAATGCTCCACGACTCCTGTAATCACAATGCTCCATGCTCCTTTTCATCAGAATATTCCATGAGACTTGTCATCACAAGTTTCCATGGTCTTCTCATCACAATGCTTCAGTACCTTGTCATCACAATCCTCCAGGATCCCTGTCATCACAATACTCCATGAACATTTTCAGCCCAATGCTCCTTGACCTTCTCATCACAATGCTCCATGACCCCTGTGATCTCAATGCTCCATGACCCCTGTCATCACAACGATCCATGAACCCTGACAACAAAATGATCCGGGACTCTTGTCATCAAAATCCTCCATGCCCTTGTCATCCCAATGCTCCATGACCCCTGTAATCACAATGCTCCATGACACTTGTCATCACAGTGCTCTATGAACCTTGTCATCACAATGCTCCATGCCTTTGTCAGCAATATGCTACATAATCTTTTCTTCAAAATGTTCCATGCGCTTGTCATCACAATCCTTCATGACCCTTGGGATCACATTGCTTCATGCCCTTGTCATCTCCCTCTTGCCGTTCTGGTTTTTACAGATTTTCAGATGTCCCTTTTGACCCGTGGGAAGTGACAATTCTTTGTAGTGTGGATTTGCATTGCACTCTTGCTAGATTGACCAAAAAGGGCGTATGCGTTTTCTCCTGAATATATTCAGGAGAAAAGGCATACGCCCTTTTTGGCCAAGTGCATCATTGTCAAAGTTGTGATTATTTTCCTGTGCTTTAAAGGCAATTCCAATTTACCTCTTGAAATATGTTTTGTGCAATTCTGCCTCATTTTCAAGTCAGCTTCGTTGCCTTCCCTAAACAGATTTTTGGAAGAGAGTAGTCCTTTATAACTCTGTAGTTTTGTGAATTGCTGTGCCCGTGAGCTCCAATTTTCAAATCCCATTTTTGGGAGCTGACCGCAAATCCACAATTTTGCTTCAGGACCTATACTTGTACCAGGGCTGGCTATACTGTTCCCTGTGGTTGGCTGAGGCTTTGGTTAATTCTTCTTCCTGACGGGAATTTAGAGTGACATGTGCCCGTCGAAATGCCTACGTCTACTCTCTGATTTGTTCTCCCTCTTCCCTTTCATCCTTTGCACAATTAGCAAACTGTGCGAACCAGGAGGTTATAGGGGCTGACTCTCCTAAGTTGGGAGATTGATAGTAAAGCAGTTGCAATGCCAAACTGGAGCACAAGGAGTGGAAAAATTAGGAGACTTTTAGAAACCTTTCGCCATCACAGGGTGTCCATGCTCTAGGTTTCCCATACACGTTATAACTGTAGTGATATTCCCTTCTACCTGGAGATTTGGGATCCATGGAATGGTGGCATGCATTACTACTTTAAAGGGTCTGCATTTTCTCTCCCAATCTCCAGTCCTCTCAGTCCCAAGTGTCCAGCCTTATGTCTCATCCAGCTGTCTTTGCAGAGAGGGTCATTCCCGGTTTCATCAGAACCCCTGAAGGAATTGTGTAAGAATTTCACTTTTTTGTGTGTGTGTTTTTGAAATTCATTTTTATAATGGGGTTGAGCTGATTTTCACTGACGTATTTATGCCGGTCTAGACACACTTGATTCCCTTACGGAGACATATCAATACATAGGTTTTAAGATTCTTACTAGTCAGATATATTCCTCTGCAGGGAATAGGGGTTTTGAGTCCCGTTCACTGAGGAAGGGGTAGGTCTCGTCTATTCTGTATTTGGTTTATGGAATGGTACCTGTGCTAATATCAAACTCTGGTTTTATGCATCACCCCACCTCTCCTTTCCCATTGAACAGGCATAAGAGTGTTTTCTAAATGTGAGACTCTTTTCTCTTTCTTAATTCAGTTCATGTGTTGTGATGTTGACATTCCCTCTGTAAGTGATATCTTATGATAAGATTCTTTTTCTGTGTGACTAATTTCACTTAGAATCATCATACCTAAATCCACTCTTTATGCTGCTACTGGCCTTATGACATTGATTTCACGTCTGAGTGATATTCCATTGTACAAAATTACTACAAGTTATTTATGCATTTCTCTTTTTCCTGGGATATTTAAGGTGTACCGAAGTTGAGGTTCTTGTATGCAGAGCAGCCCTAAATTTTGGGGTGCCTGTGTCTTGTCAATATTTAGTCTTCCCAAGTTATATGCCCATGAGTTGAAGTCCCCTTTCCTCCGGGGCTTTGTATTTAAATGTTTTAGGAAACAGCATACACTTCTTCAGAGTGGCTCTTGGATATTTATACCCCACCCATCAGCGTGACTAGGCTCCCTGTTCTCCATGACCTCTCCAGCATTTCTGGTTTGTACACATTTTTTGGATGGCCTTTCTGATCAGTGGACATTGAGACTTCTTTGTTGTGCGGATTTGCATTTACTGCTTGCTTGGTTGGCCAAAAACTCTGTATGCGTTTTTTTCCTAAAGATATTCACGAAAAAAACGCATACACACTTTTGCCCAACTGCATCATTTGAGAAATTCTGCTGCTTTCCATATGCTTTAAATGTGAGTACAATCTACCTTTTGAAATCTGTTTCCTGCAATTCTGCCTCTCATTCAGATCCTCTTCGTTGCCTTACCTGAATATATTTTTGGACGTTGGTTATCATTTATATCTTTGCAGGTCTTTGAATTGTCTGCCCCTGAGCTCCATTTTGCAACTCGTTGTTTTTGTGAGCTGGCCGCCAAACCTTTGGATTGCTTCTGGCCCTATTCTGGTTCTGAGGAGGCTGGCTGAGCCTTTGGTTAATTCTTCTTCCTAATGGGAAATTTGAGTGACATGTGCCTGTCAAAACTCCTACAGCTAATCTCTCATTGGTTCCCCCCTTCCCATTTATCCTCTGCACAAATTGCAAACTGTGTGAAACAGGAGGTTAAAGGTGCTTATTCTCCAAGTGGGGAGATTGTTAGTAATGTGGCTGGAATGGCGAACCCCAGCACCAGGAGATCAAAAATGAGGTGCATTTTAGACACCTTTCCTGAGCACACGGTGTACATTCATCTCGGTTTCCCAGGCATGTTTTTGCTGTCAGAAGATTCCCTTGAACCTGCCGATTTGGGACCCATGGAATGGGTACCAGGCAGTATTAATTTAAAAGGTCTGCATTTCCTCACACAGCCTCTCTAACATCTCTTAGCCTGTATAGCTTCCAGCCTTATATATCATCCTGCTGTGGGTCTACATGTGTTCAATCCCTGTTACATTGTAGCCCTTCAACAATTGTTGTAAGAATTTTTGTCTGTCTCACTGTTTTTATAAATATTTTAAAATTTATTTTTATATTGGTTACAGCTGATTTTCAAAGCTCTGTTTTTTGCTGCTGTACATCCACTTGATTCATGTACTGAGAGACAACAATAAATTATTTTTCAGATGCTTACGAGTCATATGTATTATTGTCCACTGACTTGAGTGGGCTGAGTGCAGTTCTTTGAGGTACCGTGTAGGCCTTGTCAGTTATTCAATTCGGTACTTGGAATGGTATCTTTGCTAATTTCAACCTCCTGGATAATACCTCACCATTCCCCACCTTTCCCATTTAGCAGCCTTATGTCTATTTTCTACATATTTGACTATGTTTCTGTTTTGTAGTTTATTTCATGTGTAGCCATTTTTGATTCCACCTTTAAGTGACATCTTATGATATGTGTCTTTTTCTTTCTGACATATGTCACTTAGAATGATCGTATGTAACTCCTCCAGAGTTGTTACAACTGGCCTTATTTCATGGATTTCTGGATGAGTAATATTCCACTCTACATAAGTACCCCATCTCTTTTATCCATTTTATCCTTCCAGGGACATTTAGGTTATATCCAAGTGGAGGCCCTTTTTAACAGAGAGGTGGTAAACGTTAGCGGGCCTGTTTTCTGTCCATTTTTGTTTTTCCCAAGGTATACGCCCATGAGTGCAAGTGCCCTATGCTCTGTAGCTCATTTTTTAGATATTTTAGCAAACACAATACACTTCTCCAGAGTGGCTGTTGGCAAATTACATTTCCACTATCAACCTCACAGTGCTCCCTTTTCTCCTCACCCTGTCCTGCATTTCTGGTGTTTACACTTTATGAGGATGGCCCTTCTGACTGATGTGAAGTGATACATTTTGTAGTATTGATTTCCAGTGCCCACCTGTTTGGTTGGATAAAAAGTGTGTATGGCCTTTACTTGAATATATTCAGAAAAAAATGCATACGCCCTTTTGGGCAAACTGCATCATTGGCGATGTTCAGACCCTTTTCTTGTGCTTTAATGGGGAGTCCTTTCTACCTCTTCAAATCTGTTTCCTGCCACTCTCCCTTGCTTACAAGTCCTTTTCTGTGACTTACCTCAAGATATTTTTCGACAATAGATATTTTCAACTCTGCAGTTTCATGAATTTTAGTGCCCCTGAGTTCCATTATTCAACTTGTGTTTTTGGAAACTGGACACAAAACAGCAGGATTGCCTCTAGCCCTATTCTGTTTCCGTGGGCAATTCTAGCCTTTGATGAATTTGTCTTCCGGATTGGAAATTAGAGTGGCATGTGCCTGTCCGAACAACTAAGACTTGCCTCTAATTTTTTCTCATCCTTCCGCTTCATCCTCTGGACAAATTCCAAACTGTGTGCAACAGGATGTTGACGGTGCTGATATCCCCAAGTGAGGAGATTGTTAGGAAAGATGCTGGAGGGGTGAACCCGAGCACCAGGCGATGAGGAGATGAGGTGCCTTTTCCAAACTCTTTCCGATCAAACGGTGTACCATCCTCTAGGTGTGACAGGCATGTTTTAGCTGTAGGAAGGGTCCCGTGCATGTAAGGAGAACACCAGGGATTTTTCCAAATCAGTGTCTCCCCGAACCCCAAATTGGGGAATTTTTAAGCTACGGCTACACGTATGTCCATTAAGGGCCTTGGGAAATAGGCAGAGCCCAAACTTTAGATGATTGAAATCTTCAGGGTCAGAAGTGTTCACCATCGGCCTTGCTTAGGTTACATTTTATCTGTCATTGATAGATGATGTCAATAAAAATATCGATTCTTTTTCAGGTTATTTCCCCTTATAGGTTATTGCAAAATATTCAGTGTAGTTCCCTGTGCTATACAGTAGTTCCTTGTTGATGATCTATTTTATACATAGCAGTGTGTATGTGTTAATCCCAAACTCTTAATATATCCCTTCTCCTACCTTTCCCCTTTGGTAATAATAAATTATAAGATTTTATACTTCTCAGAAACGGGGGAGCTGAAAGAGAGGTATCCTTTTCAATGGAAAAGCATTCAAAACAAGATTGAAGCTTCAGCCAAGAGTATTCGATGTACATCCATGGAAATCAATCACTTCATTTCTCTAATGTTGACCTGACAAATAAGACAGACGTCTTCACTGAACTTGCTTATAGTAAAGTGATGGAAATATCAAAGGTAAGTCTTAGAAACATCTTATTTTACCCGAGCATTATACACTGCTCTATGTTAACTACAGTTTGGCTCACACATCTGTTCATTGAAGTTACAATGTTCTCAATTTCTGTTACTGATCCTCCAGAGTGGACCCCAACAGGAGTCCCCATGCCCAGTGTCATTGGAGCCAACAGATCAAGACTGAGTTTGGTTCAGAAGCAAAGGAAACATTATTTTTAAAACAGAATGGAGGGGTGAGAGCGTGCACTCCCCCAAGGGCTGTGGGATGGGATGCTGTGTAGGGATCCCGGCAGCATCCTTGGGTGGGAGGGGATGGAGCTCTCGAGGGCTGGGTTGGCTGCAGCTCAGGCTCTAAACCATGGAGTCTGCATGGGAACCTGCTAGCTGAGGTGTCGACCCAGCCATTCTGCACTAGGAAATCGGGTCTGAAGTGCCGGGTGTGGGACCTCTGCATGCGGAACCCTAGGAGCACGTGAAATTAGACAAAGCACAAAGAAAAAACAGGTTAGACTTTATTTTATTGCCCAGATTCTCTTTTTATCTCCCAGGAATTTTTAATGAATGTTGCCGGAGACAAACACCTCCTCTGCTTTTTGTTCCGTTCCTCATTCTTGGGGTGTTGACTGTGCAGACCCCTCTTTTGTAAGTGCTTCATGCTGTGGTGGGAGCCCTGATACCTGGGGGGAGGGGCAAAACATCTCCCCACCAGCCTCCAGGTGAGGTTGATTGTCCCAAGGCCTCCTGCCCAACTTCTCGTCTGCCTGAGCACCAGCACTGGAAGTGTTACAGATTCTAATGACCTTTAATGGTCCAGGAAAGAGATGAGCAGAGATGCAGCAGTGGCAGGTTTCACCCCACCCCACATTTGTTTGGCGACCTTAGGCTGACCGTTTTTGCCAGCCTAGATGCTCTGACCAGTAGTCTGTGCTTTCTTTAATTAGGTCCCTGAATTAATGTACAAACAGCACCATGTGTCAGAACCCTGGCCGCGCAACTCCCAGACAGTCCAGGGTCAGTTGTGATCCAGGACCATGACGTCCACTGAGTCAACGGCCTTTAGAAGTAGCCAGCAGTCCAGCCGGTCATATTGGCCACCATCACCGCGGTGTCTGTAGGGTTTTCTATGGTGAAAGCGTGATATACGTTTCCCCCGCCAAGCTTATTAGCTCCCCTCTGGGTGCAGGAAGTCCTGCAAGCAGTAGTCTGCTCTTTCGGGGCACAGCCTTGTTGTTTTCTGAGAGAAACTCCAGGTCAAGTGATGGTCACACGAGTCATCTTGGTGGCCCGTTGCTCCCGTTTGTCTCTCTGGAGGTTGGAGTTGGAGGGCCTCCTCACTCGAGGTCAGTGTGCCCAAAGAGTGACCCCTGCAACTTCAGGGCATGATGGGTGGTTAGGATCACCACGTGGGGTCCTTTTCCCTTAGGAGGGAGCTGGCCTTGCAGGCTGCTGATTTCCAGCTTTGTAGATACCCCAGTATCCTGGCCTGATGAGTCGGTGGGCAAAGCCCTTGGTGACCATAGTTTATCATACCTGAAGGGCATTCTTGTGTTGCTCCATTTCAAGTGGTCCCAGTTTTTGCACTAAGGCTCCAAGGACGATTAACCTTTGACCGGGTATGTAAAGGTAAAAAGGTTTAGCTAAATTAGGGAGTTCCTTGGCAAGGGTCTGAATTGACTTCTCTTTCCATTCTTGAAAGGCTGCTTCTGGATTCTATACAAAAGGATCATCATCTTTCTGTGTCAGTGTTTCATGTAGAGGCCCAGCTATTAGACTGTAGTTAGGGATCCAGATGCAGAAAACCTTGGCCTCCGCAGGAACCCCTAAGCTGTCTTCTAGTTTTAGAAGAGGTAAGGCTGCAAATGGCTTCTTCCCTATCCTGGGATGCGTTTCTCCGAATATCTGTGAGAATGAAGCCCAGACATGTCACCTTAGCCTGGGATATTTGAGCCTTTTTCTTGGACACCTTTTATCCTTTCTTGGCTAGGTAGTTCAGAGGCGTCTTTAGTAGGCCTGGGGATCAGAATGTCATCTGCATATTGAAAGAGGGTTCCCTTTTACAGAGGTAGAACGTTTAGGTCTTTAGAGGACATTTCCCCAATGATGGTGTGGGGATTTTTGAACCATTGGGGCAGGACGGCCCAGCATTATTGCTTGTGTTGCATGTTGTTTCCTGCCACTCACAAGCCGAAAATTCTTGTGACTCTGAGATGAATGGAATACAGAAGAAGGCATCATTGAAGTCTAATACAGAATGCCATGGCCTGGTGGATGGTAGAATGAGCAGCAGGGTGTAGGAAATAGGAGCTACTGGATGTATATCCTCGGTGGCTTCACTGACTGTCCTGATATCCTTTACCAGGTCTCCAGCAGCCCATGGGGCTCTCGTGGTCAGGCCAATCCCAGGATATGGAGCTCACCTGGGCTGCACCCCCCACCCCACCGCCTACGGGGCTCTCGTGGTCAAGTCCCTCCCAGGGTATGGAGCTCACCTGTGCAGCTACCCAGCAGCCCATTGGGCTCTCATAGTCAGGCCCTTCCCAGGATACAGAGCTCCCCTGGGCAGGTACCCCAGCAGGGCTGGACACACAGGAACTGTGCACATAGCCCACCTTGCAGAGAATCCCCAGCTCACCTGTCGCTCACAGCTGACACAGAACACCTCAGAGCAGGACTTGAACTAACAAACAGCAGCTCTGACAGGTCTGTGACCCTGGTTATCACTCTGCGCAGCCTCTCTCTGCCTGGTCTTCCAGACACTTCCAGTGCAGCCAGGGCACCAGGCCTCTGTCTCCACCCACCATCACTCCTCTCCCTGACTCCTGGGTTCCTCTCATTAGGATAGGGTCTTCTTGAAGTTGTTTTCCACTCATGGACCAGATAAAATGATAAGAAAACAAGCCGCAGCTGCAGCCCCTTGTCGAGCCTGACTCTCAAGGGCCCACACCTGTTCCTTGGGCGTAGCCCGTTTAGCAAGGTTCAGTTTCTGCAACTGTGAGCCCCTGAGGCGTGAGGATTGGCTGATTTGGCAGCCTGACACTGCCTGCCAGCCCTCTCCAGGTGTGCCTGGGTTGAGGTCAATATAAACACCTCTCCAGTCATTAAGAGCCCCTGTAGCTGTGCCTGACGCCATATTCTCTGCCCCGTCAGCAGTGTCGGGGCTGGGGTGGTGGGAGGGAGTGAGGGGCCGTGGCTTTGTGGGTGGCCCAGTGTGAGTGGGGCTCTGCTGGACTTTAAGCAGGAGTTGCCAGGCTGCCACCTGCTAAAGAAGAGGATGTGTCACCCATACCTGCCGCTGGACTTTCTCCCCAGGCGGAGGTGAGGAAGTAAAAAACAGTGGGGACCATGGCAGGAGAGGAATCTCAGGCAGGGAAATGGAAAGCTTCCAGAAGAGCATCTGGGGCCAGGACCATCCTAACTGGCCAGCAGGCACCAAGTCGGCCTACGTGCTGTCGCTGGTGTGGCTCCACATCCCTTCCTCTAGGCTTGCAAGTGCTTGTACATATTCAGGTGTTTTACCTGGAAAGGGTGGGAAGAGTTCAGCTGCAGCAGGACTCGGGCTCAGCTCACATTTACTCACAGACGCCTCGACACAGTTCCCCAGCTTTGCAATGAGGATGCTCCTTGTGGGGGGGAGCGCTGCTGACTGCATGGGAGACGATTTCCCACCTCTGACCAACTTAAGAATTTTTTACCACTGGAGCTAGTGCCCTGATACGATTTTCCTCTGTATAACTGGTGGGTTCTGTTTTTTTTTTTTATTTCTTTTTTTCTTTTTGGTTCAAGGTAGATTTTATTTATTCCTCTTTTTTTAAATTTGGAGATATAAACATGGAAATAATGCATTAATATAAAGACATCTATGTGAAGGGAAAACTTTTATTCTGTTTTATTTTATTAAATGTTATTTATATATTTTTAATTTTTAAAAAATTATTTATTTCTTTTATACAGCAGGTTCTTATTGGGTATCTATTTTATACATATAAGTGTGCACATGTGAATCCCAGTCTCCCCATTCATCCCACCACCACCCTCACATGGTGTTCCCCCCTTGGTGTCCATATGTTTGTTCTCTACATCTGTGTCTCTCTCTCTGCCCTGCAAACCGGTTCATCTGTATCATTTTTCTAGGTTCCACATATATGCATTAATATACAATATTTGTTTTTCTCTTTCTGACTTACTTCACTCCGTATGACAGTCTCTAGATCCATCAAGGTCTCTACAAATGACCCAATTTCATTCCTATGTATGGCTGTGTAATATTCCATTGTATATATCTACCACATCTTTATCCATTCGTCTGTCTGTGGGCACTTAGGTTGCTTTCATTACCTGGCTATTGTAAATAGTGCTGCAATGAACACTGTGTTGAATGTGTCTTTTTGATTTATGGTTTTCTCTGGGTATATGCCCAGTAGTGGGATTGCTGGATTATATGGTAATTCTATTTTTAGTTTTTTAAGGAACCTCCATACTGTTCTCCATAGAGACTGTATCGATTTACATTCCCAACAATAGTGGAAGAAGGTTCCTTTTCTCCACACCCTCTCCAGCATTTGTTGTTTGTAGATTTTCTGATGATGTGACGTGATACCTCATTGTACTTTCGATTTCCATTTCTCTAATAATTAGTGATGTTGAGCAGATTTTCATGTGCGTACTGGCCATCTCTATGTCTTCTTGGAAGAAATGTCTATTTAGATCTTCCATTTTTGTATCGGGTTGTTTGGTTTATTAATATTGAGCTGCATGAGCTGTTTATATATATTGGAGATTAATCATTTGTCCATTGATTCGTTTGCAAATATTTTCTGCCATTCTGAGGGTTGTCTTTTTGTCTTGTTTGAAGTTTCCTTTGCTTTGCAAAAGCTTTTACGTTTCATTAGGTCCCATCTGTTTAGTTTTCTTTTTTATTTCATTACTATAGGAGGTGGATCAAAAAAGATCTTGCTGTGATTTATGTCAGAGTATCCTTCGTAAGTTTTCCTCTCAGAGTTTTATACTGTCCGGTCTTACATTAAGGTCTCTAATCCATTTTGAATATATTTTTATGTATGGTGTTGGGGAGTGTTCTAACTTCATTCTTTTACATGTAACTGTCCATATTTCCCAGCACCAATGATTGAAGAGACTGTCTTATCTCCATTGTATAGTCTTTCCTCCTTTGTCATAGATTAGTTGACCATAGGTGTGTAGGTTTATCCTTGGGCTTTCTTTTTTTTTTTTTCCCTTTAACACGTTTATTGGAGTATAATTGCTTTACAATGGAGTGTTCGTTTCTGCTTTATAACAAAGTGAATCAGCTATACATATACAAATATCACCAGATCCCCTCCCTCTTGCATCTCCCTCCCACACTCCATATCCCACCCCTTTATGTGGTCACAAAGCACCGAGCTGATCTCCCTGTTCTATGTGGCTGCTTCCCAGTAGCTATCGGTGTTACATTTGGTAATGTATTTATGTCCATGCCACTCTCTCACTTCGTCCCAGCTTACCCATCCCCCTTCCGGTGTCCGCAAGTCCTTTCTCTATGTCTGTGTCCTTAATCCTGTCCTGCCACTAGGTTCTTCAAAATCTTTTTTTTTTCTTCATTAGATTCCGTATATCTCTGTTAACATACAGTATTTGTTTTTCCCTTTCTGACTTACTTCACTGTGTAGGACATATTCTAAGTCCATCCAACTCAGTACAAATAACTCAGTTTTGCTTCTTTTTATGGCTGAGTAATATTCCATTGTATATATGTGCCAGATCTTCTTTATCCATTCATCTGTCGATGGACACTTACGTTGCTTCCATGTCCTGGCTAATGCAAATAGAGCTGCAATGAACATTTTTGTACATAACTCTTTGAATTATGGTTTTCGCAAGGCAAATGCCCAGTAGTTGGATTGTTGTGTCGTATGGTACTTCTATTGTTAGTTATTTAAAGGAACCTCCGTACAGTTCTCCCTAGTGCCCATATCAATTTAAATTCCCACCCACAGTGCAAATTTGTTCCCTTTTCTCCAATAAAGGCCTCTCCAGCATTTATTGTTTTGTAGATTTTTTTGATGATTGCCACTCTGACTGCTGTGAGGTGATACCTCATGGTAGTTTTGATTTGCATTTCTCTAATGATTAGTGATGTTCAGCATCCTTTCATGTGTTTCTTGGTAATCTGTATATCTTCTTTGGAGAAATGTCTATTTAGGTCTTCTGCCCTTTTTTGGATTGGGTTGTTTGTTTTTGTGATATTGAGCTACATGTGGTGCTTGTAAAGTTTGGAGATTAATCCTTTGTCAATTGCTTCATTTGAAAATATTTTCTCCCATTCTGAGGGTTGTTTTTGCATCTTGTTTATGTTTTCCTGTACTGTGTAAAAGCTTTTAAGTTTCATTAGGTCCCATTTGTTGATTTCTGTTTTTATTTCCATTTCTCTAGGAGGTGGGTCAAAAAGGAACTTGCTGTGATTTATGTCATAGAGTGTTCTGCCTATGGTTTCCTCTAAGTGTTTTATAATGTCTGGTCTTATATTTAGATCTCTAATCAACTTAGAGTTTATTTTTGTGTATGGTGTTATGGAGTGTTCTAATTTCATTCTTATATGTGTAGGGGTCCAGTTTTCCCAGCACCAATTACTGAAGAGACTGTCTTTTCTCCATTGTATATCCTTAGCTCCTTTGTCATAGATGAGATAGCCATAGGTATGTAGGTTTATCTCTGGGCTTTCTGTCCTGTTCCATTGATCTGTGTTTATGCCAGTCTACATACACTTGATTCCATTATGGAGACATATAAATACATAGGTTTCAAGGTTATTACCAGTCAGATGTATTCCTCTTCAGTGAATAGGGTGTTTTGTGTCCAGTTCATTGAGAAAGGAGTAGGTCTTATCTATTATATATTTGGTATATGGAAAGGGATCTGTGCTAATTTCAAACTCTGCTTTTACACATCACCCCACGTCACCTTTCCCCTTAAGGAGGCATAAGTGTGTTTTCTAAATGTATAACTCTGTTCTCTTTTGAAATTCAGTTCATGTGTAGCCATGTTTACATTCCCTCTATAAGTGATATATAACAATAAGTTTCTTTCTCTTTGTGGCTTATTTCACTTAGCATCATCATACCTAACGCCACTCATTAAGCTGCTATTGGCCTTATGACATTGATTTTATGTCTGAGTGACATTCCATTGTATATAAGTACCACAACATCTAAATCCATTTTTTTTTCCTTTCCTGGGATATTTAAAGTGTACCAAAGTCGAGGTTCTTGTAAACAGAGCAGCCTTAAACTTTGGGCTGGCTGTGTGTTTTGGATTTTTAGTTTTCCCAAAATACACGCCCATGAGTGGAAGTGTGCTATGCTCTGTAGCTCTGTTTTGGAAAACAACATACAGTTCTCCAGAGAGGCTGTTGGCAATTTACATCCTGTCCATCGGCGTAACCAGGCTCCCTTTTCTCCATGGCCTGTCCTGCATTTGTGGTTTTTACACTATTTGCGGATGGCCCTTTTGATTGGAGGTAAGGCATACTTCTCTGTAGTGTGGAATTGCAATGCCTGATGGCTTGCTTAGCCAAAAAGGGCATATGCATTTTTTCCCGAATATATTCAAGAAAATACACATACTCCCTTTTCAGCTAAGGGCAACATTGTCGAAGTTCTTTCGCTTTTCATGTGCTTTAAAGACGACTCCAATCTACCTCTTGAAATCTGTTTCCTTCAATTCTGCCTTGCATTCAAATCATCTTCACTGTCTTACCTCAATATATATCTGGATGATAGTTGTCCTTTATAACTCTGCAAGTTTGTGAATTGCTGTGCCCCTGATTTCCATTTTTCAACTCGCCTATTTGTGAGCTGGCTGCAATCCCGCAGGATGGCTTTAGGCCCTAGTCTGGTTCCAGGGCTTCAGGCTGAGCCTTTGGTTAATTATTCTTCCTGGTGGGAAACTAGAGTGACATGTGCCCATGCAAACACCTACAGCTAATCTCTCATTTATTCCCCCTCTTCCTGTTCATCCTCTGCACAGTTTGCAAACTGTGCATAACAGGAGGGTAAAGGTGCTGACACTCCAAGTGGGGATATTTTTAGTAATTCAGATGGAATGGTGAAGCCGAGCACGACAAAAGGAAAAATGAGGTACCTTTTAGAAAACGTTCCCAATTACACAGTGTACCATCCACTGGTTTTCCCATGCATGTTTTAACTGTAGGAAGATTCCCTTAAAAATGGAGAGTTGGGACCACTAGAATGGGTAGCACACAGTATTGCTCTAAGTGGTGTTCTTTTGCTCACACAACCTCAGCAATCTTGTCAGCCCCAAGTGTCCAGTCTTACGTCTCATCCAGCTGTGGGTGTAAAGATGGTCAATCCAGGTTGCATCACAGGCCCTGAAAGTAATTTTTAAAACTTTCTCACTGTTTCACTGTTTTTGCAATTTGCTTTTGAAATTTATTTTTATAAGTGGGTTTAACTGAATTTCAGTGCTGTGTTCATGCGGTTATACATAGACAGGATTCCTTTATGGAGACATGAGAATACATATGTTTTAAAATACTTAGAGTCAGACATATTCCTCTGCAATGAATAGGGGGTGTTGGGTCCAGTTCACTGTGCCAGGAGTAGGTGTTGTGTATTACATACATGGTTTATATAACGGTATCTGTGCTAATTTAAAACTGTGGTTTTATGCATCACCCCACCTCGGGTTTCCCCTTAAGGAGGCTGGAGATGTTTTCTAAATGTGTGACACTGTTGTGTTTGTAATTCAGTTCATGTGTACATTCCCGATATGAGTGATATGTTATGATAAGATTAGTTACATTGTTATCTTTCCTAACTCAGTTCATATGTAGCCATGTTTACAGGACCTTTATAAGTGATATCTTATGATAAGTTTCTTCTTCTGTGTGAATTATTTCAATTAGAATCATCGTACCTGAATCCACTCATTTTGCTGCTACTGGCCTTATGACATTGATTTCATGGCTGTGGGATATTCCATCGTATGTAAGTACCACAATTTATTGAACCATTTTTGTCTTTCCTAGGATATTTAAGGTGTACCCAAGATGAGGTTCTTGTAAGCAGTGCAGCCCTAAATATTGTGGTGGCTCAGGCTTATTGATTTTCACTTTTCCCAAAGTATATTCCCTAGACTGGAAGTGCCCTTGGCTCTGTAGCTCTGGTGTTTACTTGTTTTAGGGAACACAATGCACTCTTCCAGAGAGGCAGTTGGCAATTTACATCCCGCCCATCAGCATAACAATGCTCCCTGTTTTCCAGGGCTTGTCTTCCCTTTCTGGTTTTCACACATTTTGTGGATGTCCCTTTTGACTGGTGGGAAGTGATACTTCGTTGTAGTGCTGATTTGCATTGCCCGCTTCATTGCTTGGCCAAAAAGGGTGTATGCGTTTTCTCCTAAATATATTCAGGAGAAAACACATACGCCCTTTCTGGCCAAGTGCATCATTGTTAAAGTTGTGTCCCTCTTCCTGTGCTTTACAGGCGATTCCAAAGTACCTC
This sequence comes from Mesoplodon densirostris, assembly GCF_025265405.1. Classification (NCBI taxonomy): domain Eukaryota; kingdom Metazoa; phylum Chordata; class Mammalia; order Artiodactyla; family Ziphiidae; genus Mesoplodon; species Mesoplodon densirostris. Next base: position 3,662,840 of record NW_026778195.1, on the reverse strand, counting down.
TTGAAATCTCTTTCCTGCTATGCTGTCTCACTTTCAGGTCGGCCTCGTTGCCTTCCATCAACAGAGTTTTGGACGAGAGTTGTCCTTTATTACTCTGCCAGTTTGTGAATTGCTGTGCCCCTGAGCTCCATTTTTCAACTCGTTATTTGTAAGCTGACCGCAAGTCCAAAATTTCTTTGCAGGACCTATACCGGTTCCCGGCAGGGGGATGAGTCTTGGTTAATTCTTCCTCCCGTGCAATTAGAGTGACATGTGCCAGTCCAAATGCCTAACAGCTAATCTCTCATTGGTTCTGCCTCTTCCCTTCAATCCTCTGCCAAATTGACAACCTGTGGGAACCAGGAGGTTAAAGGGGCTGTCTCTGCAAGTTGGGAGATTGATAGTATAGCAGTTGGAAAGTGAAACTGCAGCACAAGGAGAGGGATTTTTAGTTAGGTTTTAGAAACCTTTCGTATTCACAGTGTTTCCATTCTCTACGTTTCCCGTATATGTTAAAGCTGTAGTAATATTCACTTCAACTTGGAGATTTGGGACCCATGGAATGGTGACCACACATTTTTGCTTTAAAAGGTCTGCATTTGCTCACCCAATCTCACCAATCTTCTCAGACCCAAATGTCCAGCCTTATGCCACATCCAGCTGTCGTTGTAAATATGTTCATTAGAGGTTTCATCAGAGACCCTGAATGAATTGTAAAGAAATTCCTTGTTTTTTGTTTTCTGTTTGAAATTCCTTTTTATAGTGGGTTGTAGCTGATTCTCACTGACATGTTTAAGCCAGTCTAGACACACTTGATTCCCTTACAGAGACATATCAATACATAGGTTTTAAGATTATTACTAGTCAGATATATACCTCTGCGGGAAGTATGGGAGGTTGAGTCCCTTTCACTGATGAATGTGTAGGTCTTGCCTATTCCATATTTGGTTTTTGGAATAGTACCTGTACTACTATCAAACTCTGGTTTTATGCATCAACCCACCTCTGCTTCCCACTTAAGAAGGCATAAGAGTGTTTTCTAAATGTGAGAGTCTGTTCTCTTTCCTAACTCAGTTCCTGTGTAGCCTTGTTTACAGGACCTTCATAATGATATCTTAGTATAAGTTTCTTTTACTTTGTGACTTATTTGACTTAGAATCATCATACCTGAATCCACTCATTTTGCTGCTACTGGCCTTATGACATTGACTTCATGGCTGAGGGATATTCCATCGTACGTAAGTACCACAATTTTTTGATCCATTTTTATATTTCCTGGGATATTTAAGGTGTACCCAAGTTGAGGTTCTTGTAAGCAGTGCAGTCCTAAATTTGGGGGTGGCTCTATCTTATTGATATTCAGTTTTCCCAAGGTATATTCCCAAGACTGGAAGTGCCCTTGGCTCTGTAGCTCTGTTGTTAACTTGTTTTATGGAACACAGTGCACTCCTCCAGTGAGGCAGTTGGCAATTTACATCCCGCCCATCAGCATAATAAGGCAACATGTTCTCCAGGGCCTGTCTTGCCTTTCTGGTTTTTACACATTTTGTGGATGTCCCTTTGGACCGGTGGGAAGTGATACTTCTTTGTAGTGCAGATTTGCATTGCCTGCTTGCTTGCTTGGCCAAAAAGGGCGTATGCGTTTTCTCCTGAATATATTCAGGAGAAAACGCATACACCCTTTTTGGCCAAGTGTATCATTGTCGAAGTTGTGCCCCTCTTCCTGTGCTTTACAGGCGATTCCTACGTACCTCTTGAAATCTGTTTCCTGCTATTATGCATTGCTTTCACGTCGGCCTCATTGCCTTCCATCAACAGATTTTTGGACGAAAGTTGTCCTTTATTACTCTGCCAGTTTGTGAATTGCTATGCCCCTGAGCTCCATTTTTCAACTCGTTTTCTGTGAGCTGAACACAAGTCCAAAATTTTGGTTCAGGACCTATACTGGTTCCCGATGGGTGGCTGAGACTTTGGTTAATTCTTCTTACTGCCGAGAAATTAAAGTGACATGTGCCCTTCCAAATGCCTAACAGCTACTCTCTCATTGGTTCTCCCTCTTCCCTTCCATCCTCCGACAAATTGGCAACCTGTGCGAACCAGGAGGTTAAAGGGGTTGTCTCTCCAAGTTGGGAGATTGATAGTAAAGCAGTTGGAAAGTCAAACAGGAGCACCACGAGAGGGTCTTTTCGTTGAGTTTTAGAAACCTTTCGTATTCACAGTGTGTCCATTCTCTAGGTTTCCTGTACATGATATAGCTGTAGTAATATTCCCTTCAACCTGGAGAGTTGGGACCCATGGAATGGGGGCAATGCATTATTGCTTTAAAGGGTCTGCATTTTCTCACCCAACCTCATCAATCCTCTCAGTCCCAAGTGTCCAGCCTTATGCCACATCCAGCTGTCATTGTAGATAGGTTCATTCCAGGTTTCATCAGAGACCCTGAAGGAATTGTAAAGGATTTCCCTTTTTTTGTTTTGATTTTGAAATTCCTTTTTATTGTGGGTTTGAGCTGATTCTCACTGCCATGCGTATGCCAGTCTAGACACACTGGATTCCCTTACGGAGACATATCAATACATAGGTTTTAAGATTCTTACTACTCAGATCTCTTCCTCTGCGGGAAATATGGGGTTTTGAGTCCCTTTCACTGAGGAAGGTGTAGGTCTTGTGTATTACATATTTGGTTTTTGGAACGGTACCTGTGCTTATATCAAACTCTGGTTTTATGCATCACCCCACCTCTCCTTCCCCCTTAAGCAGGCATAAGAGTGTTTTCTAAATGTGAGACTCTGTTCTCTTTCCTAACTCAGTTCTCGTGTAGCCATGTTTACAGGATCTTCATAAGTGATATCTTATGACAAGTTTCTTTTTCTGTGTGACTTATTTGACTTACAATCATCGTACCTGAATCCACTCACTTTGCTGCTACTGGTCTTATGACATTGATTTCATGGCTGAGGGATATTCCATCGTATGTAAGTACCACAATTTTTTGAACCATTTTTATATTTCCTGGGGTATTTATGGTGTACCCAAGTTGAGGGTCTTGTAAGCAGTGCAGCCCTAAATTTGGTGGTGGCTCTGTCTTATTGATTTTCAGTTTTCCCAAGGTATATTCCCTAGACTGGAAGTGCCCTTGTCTCTGTAGCTCTGTTGTTTACTTGTTATAGGGAACACAATGCACTCCTCCAGTGAGGCAGTTGGCAATTTACATCCCGCCCATCATCATAACAAGGCTACCTGTTCTGCAGGGCCTGTCTTGCCTTTCTGGTTTTTACACATATTGTGGATGTCCCTTTGGACCGATGGGAAGTGATACTTCTTTGTAGTGCCGATTTGCATTGCCTGCTTGCTTGCCTGGCCAAAAAGGGCATATGCGTTTTCTCCTGAATATATTCACGAGTAAACGCATGAGCCCTATTTGGCCAAGTGCATCATTGTCGAAGTTGTGCCCCTCTTCCTGTGCTTTACAGGCGATTCCTACGTACCTCTTGAAATCTGTTTCCTGCTATTCTGCCTCGCTTTCAAGTCGGCCTCGTTGCCTTCCATCAACAAATTTTTGGTCGATAGTTGTCCTTTATTAATCTGCCAGTGTGTGAATTGCTGTGGCCCTGAGCTCCTTTTTTCAACTCCTTTTTCTGTGAGCTGAACGCAAGTCCAAAATTTCGGTTCAGGACCTATACTGGTTCCCGATGGGTGTCTGAGACTTTGGTTAATTCATCTTCCTGCCGGGAAATTAGAGTGACAGGTGCCCGTCCAAATGCCTAACAGCTACTCTCTCATTGGTTCTCCCTATTCCCTTCCATCCTCTGCCAAATTGGCAACCTGTGCGAACCAGGAGGTAAAAGGGGCTGTCTCTCCAAGTTGGGAGATGGATAGTAAAGCAGTTGGAAAGTCAAACCAGAGCACCAGGACAGGGACTATTTGTTGAGTTTTAGAAACGTTTCGTATTCACAGTGTGTCCATTCTCTTGGTTTCCCGTACATGTTATAGCTGTAGTAATATTCCTTTCAACCTAGAGAGTAGGGACCCATGGAATTTGGGCCATGCATTATTGCTTTAATGGGTCTGCATTTGCTCAACCAATCTCACCAATCCTCTCAGTCCCAAGTGTACAGCCTTACGCCACATCCAGCTATCATTGTAGATAGGGTCATTCCATGTTTCATCAGAGACCCTGAAGGAATTGTAAAGAATTTCCCTGTTTTTTGTTTTGTTTTTGAAATTCCTTTTTATAGTGGGTTTGAGCTGATTCTCGCTGCCATGTTTATGCCAGTCTAGACACACTTGATTCCCTTACAGAGACATATCAATACATAGGTTTTAAGATTCTTACTAGTCTGATCTATTCCTCTGTGGGAAATATGGGGTTTTGCGTCCCTTTCACTGAGGAAGGTGTAGGTCTTGTCTATTCCATAGTTGGTTTTTGGAACGGTACCTGTGCTTATATCAAACTCTGGTTTTATGCATCACCCCACCTCTCCTTCCCCCTTAAGCAGGCATAAGAGTGTTTTCGAAATGTGAGACTCTGTTCTCTTTAATTACTCAGTTCATGTGTAGCCATGTTTATAGGATCTTCATAAGTGATATCATATGATAAGTTTCTTTTTCTGTGTTACTTATTTCTCTTAGAATCATCGTACCTGAATCCACTCACTTTGCTGCTACTGGTCTTATGACATTGATTTCATGGCTGAGGGATATTCCATCATACGTAAGTACCACAATTTTTTGAACCATTTTTATATTTCCTGGGATATTTAAGGTGTACCCAAGATGAGGTTCTTGTAAGCAATGTAGCCCTTAATTTGGGGGTGGCTCTGTCTTATTGATTTTCAGTTTTCCCAAGGTATATTCCCTAGACTGGAAGTGCCCTTGGCTCTGTAGCTGTGTTGTTTACTTGTTTTAGGGAAAACAATACACTCCTCCAGTGAGGCAGTTGGCAATTTACATCCCGCTCATCATCATAACAAGGCTTCCTGTTCTCCAGGGCCTGTCTTGCCTTTCTGGTTTTTACATATATTGTGGATGTCCCTTTGGACCGGTGGGAAGTGATACTTCTTTGTAGTGCAGATTTGCATTGCCCGCTTGCTTGCTTGGCCAAAAAGGGCGTATGCGTTTTCTCCTGAATATATTCAGGAGAAAACGCATACGCCCGTTTTGGCAAAGTACATCATTGTCTAAGTTGTGCCCCTCTTCCTGTGCTTTACAGTCGATTCCTACGTACATCTTGAAATCTGATTCCTGCTATTCTGCCTCGCTTTCAAGTCTGCCTCCTTGCATTCCATCAACAGATTTTTGGACGATAGTTGTCCTTTATTACTCTGCCAGTTTGTGAATTGCTGACCCCTGAGCTCCATTATTCAACTCTTTTTTTGTGAGCTGAACGCAAGTCCAAAATTTTGTTCCAGGACGTATACTGGTTCCCAGTGGGTGGCTGAAACTTTGGTTAGTTCTTCTTCCTACCGGGAAATTAGAGTGACATGTGCCGTTCCAAATGCATAACAGCTACACTCTCATTGGTTCTCCCTATTCCCTTCCATCCTCTTCAAATAGGCAACCTGTGTGAACCAGGAGGTTAAAAGGGTTGTCTCTCCAAATTGGGATATGGATAGTAAAGCAGTTGGAAAATCAAGCCGGAGCACAACGAGAGGGACTATTCGTTGAGTTTTAGAAACCTTTCGTATTCACAGTGTGTCCATTCTCTAGGTTTCCCGTACATGTTATAGCTGTAGTAATATTCCCTTCAACCTGGAGAGTTGGGACCCATGGAAAGGGGGCCACGCATTATTGCTCTATAGGGTCTGCATTTGCTCACCCAATCTCACCAGTCCTCTCAGTCCCAAGTGTCCAGCCTTATGCCACATCCAGCTGTCATTGTAGATAGGGTCATTCCACGTTTTATCAGAGACCCTGAAGGAACTGTAAAGAATTTCCCTGTTTTTTTGTTTTGTTTCTGAAATTCCTTTTTATAGTGGGTTTGAGCTGATTCACGCTGCCATGTTTATGCCATTCTAGACACACTTGATTCCCTTACGGAGACATATCAATACATAGGTTTTAAGATTCTTACTAGTCAGATCTATTCCTCTGCGGGAAATATGGGGTTTTGAGTCCCTTTCACTGAGGAAGGTGTAGGTCTTGTCTATTCCATAGTTGTTTTTTGGAACGGTCCCTGTTCTTATATCAAACTCTGGTTTTATGCATCACCCCACCTCTCCTTCCCCCTTAAGCAGGCATAAGAGTGTTTTCAAAATGTGAGACTCTTTTCTCTTTCCTAACTCAGTTCATGTGTAGCCATGTTTACAGGATCTTCATAAGTGATATTTTATGACAAGTTTCTTTTTCTGTGTGACTTATTTCACTTACAATCATCGTTTCTGAATCCACTCACTTTGCTGCTACTGGTCTTATGACAATGATTTCATGGCTGATGGATATTCCATCGTACGTAAGTACCACAATTTTTTGAACCATTTTTATATTTCCTGGGATATTTAAGGTGTACCCAAGTAGAGGTTCTTGTAAGCAGTGCAGCCCTAAATTTTGGGGTGGCTCTGTCTTATTGATTTTCAGTTTTCCCAAGGTATATTCCCTAGACTGGAAGTGCCCCTGGCTCAGTAGTTCTGTTGCTTACTTGTTATAGGGAACACAGTGCACTCCTCCAGTGAGGCAGTTGGCAATTTACATACCGCCCATCATCATAACAAGGCTACCTGTTCTCCAGGGCCTGTCTTGCCTTCTGGTTTTTACACATTTTGTGGATGTCCCTTTGGACCGATGGGAAGTGATACTTCTTTGTAGTGCAGATTTGCATTGCCTGCTTGCTTGCTTGGCCAAAAAGGGCTCATGCGTTTTCTCCTGAATATATTCAGGAGAAAACGCATGAGCCCTTTTTGGCCAAGTGCATCATTTTCCAAGTTGTGCCCCTCTTCCTGTGCTTTACAGGCCATTCCTACGTACCTCTTAAAATCTATTTCCTGCTATTCTTCCTCGCTTTCAAGTCGGCCTCGTTGCCTTCCATCTACAAATTTTTGGACGATAGTTGTCCTTTATTACTCTGCCAGTGTGTGAATTGCTGTTCCCCTGAGCTCCATTTTTCAACTCGTTTTCTGTGAGCTGAACGCATTTCCAAAATTTCGGTTCAGGACCTATACTGTTTCTCGATGGGTGTCTGAAACTTTGGTTAATTCTTCTTCCTGCCGGGAAATTAGAGTGACATGTGCCCGTCCAAATGCCTAACAGCTACTATCTCATTGGTTCTCCCTATTCCCTTCCATCCTCTGCCAAATTGGCAACCTGTGCGAACCAGGAGGTAAAAGGGGCTGTCTCTCCAAGTTGGGAGATGGATAGTAAAGCAGTTGGAAAGTCAAACCAGAGTACCAAGAGAGGGACTATTTGTTGAGTTTTAGAAACCTTTCGTATTCACAGTGTGTCCATTCTCTAGGTTTCCCGTACATGTTATAGCTGTAGTAATATTCCGTTCAACCTAGAGAGTTAGGACCCATGGAATGGGTGCCATGCATTGTTGCTTTAAAGGGTCTGCATTTGCTCACCCAATCTCACCAATCCTCTCAGTCCCAAGCTTCCAGCCTTATGCCACATCCAGCTGTCATTGTAGATAGGGTCATTCCAGGTTTCATCAGAGACCCTGAAGGAATTGTAAAGAATTTCCCTGTTTTTTTTGGTTTGTTTTTGAAATTCCTTTTTATAGTGGGTTTGAGCTGATTCTCGCTGCCATGTTTATGCCAGTCTAGACACACTTGATTCCCTTACGGAGACATATCAAAACATAGGTTTTAAGATTCTTACTAGTCAGATCTATTCCTCTGCGGGAAATATGGGGTTTTGCGTCCCTTTCACTGAGGAAGGTGTAGGTTTTGTCTATTCCACAGTTGGTTTTTGGAACGGTACCTGTGCTTATATCAAACTCTGGTTTTATGCATCACGCCACCTCTCCTTCCCCCTTAAGCAGGCATAAGTGTGTTTTCTAAATATGAGACTCTGTTCTCTTTCCTAACTCAGTTCATATGTAGCCATGTTTACAGGAACTTCATAAATGATATCTTATGCTAAGTTTCTTTTTCTGTGTGACTTATTTCACTTAGAATCATCGTACCTGAATCCACTCACTTTGCTGCTACTGGTCTTATGACATTGATTTCATGGCTGAGGGATATTCCATCGTACGTAAGTACCACAATTTTTTGAACCATTTTTTACTTTCCTGGGATATTTAAGGTGTACCAAAGTTGAGGTTCTTGTAAGCAGTGTAGCCGTAAATTTGGGGGTTGCTGTATCTTATTGATTTTCAGTTTTCCCGAGGTATATTCCCTAGACTGGAAGTGCCCTTGGCTCTGTAGCTCTGTGGTATACTTGTTTTAGGGAACACAATGGACTCCTCCAGTGAGACAGTTGGGAATTTACATCCGGCCCATCATCATAACAATGCTCCCTGTTCTCCAGGGCCTGTCTTGCCTTTCTGGTTTTTACACATTTTGTGGATGTCCCTTTGGACCGGTGGGAAGTGATACTTCTTTGTAGTGCAGATTTCCATTGCCTGCTTGCTTGTTTGGCCAAAAAGAGCGTATGCGTTTTCTCCTGAATATATTCACGAGAAAACGCATACGCCATTTTTGGCCAAGTGCATCATTGTCGAAGTTGTGCCCCTCTTCCTGTGGTTTACAGGCCATTCCTACGTACCTCTTGAAATATCTTTCCTGCTATTCTGCCTCGCTTTCAAGTCGGCCTCTTTGCCTTCCCTCAACAGATTTGTGAACGATAGTTGTCCTTTATTACTCTGCCAGTTTGTGAATTGCTGTGCCCCTGAGCTCCATTTTTCAACTCGTTTTTTGTGAGCTGAACGCAAGTCCAAAATTTTGGTTCAAAACCTATAGTGGTTCCCGATGGGTGGCTGAGACTTTGCTTAATTCTTCTTCCTGCTGGAAGTTTGAGTGACATGTGCCCGTCCAATGCCTAACAGATACTGTCTCATTGGTTCTCCCTCTTCCCTTCCATCCTCTGCCAAATATGCAACCTGTGCGAATCAGGAGGTTAAAGGGGCTGTATCTCCAAGTTGGGAGATTGATAGTAAAGCAGTTGGAAAGTCAAACCGGAGCACCACGAGAGGGACTATTCGTTGAGTTTTAGAAACCTTTTGTATTCACAGTGTGTCCATTCTCTAGGTTTCCCGTACATGTTATAGCTGTAGTAATATTCCCTTCAACCTGGAGAGTTGGGACCCATGGCATAGGGGGCTTGCATTATTTCTTTAAACGGTCTGCATTTGCTCACCCAATGTCACCAATCCTCTCAGTACCAAGTTCCAGCCTTATGCCACATCCAGCTGTCATTGTAGATAGGGTCATTCCCGGTTTCATCAGATACCCTGAAGGAATTGTAAGAAATTTCCCTGTTTTTTTGTTTTGTTTTTGAAATTGCTTTATATAGTGGGTTTGAGCTGATTCTCACTGCCATGTTTATGCCAGTCTAGACACACTTGTTTCCCTTATGTAGACATATCAATACATAGGTATTAAGATTCTTACTAGTAAGATATATTACTCTGCGGTGAATATGAGGTGTTGAGTCCCTTTCACTGAGGAAGGAGTAGGTCTTGTCTATTCCATATTTGGTTTTTGGAACGGTACCTGTACTAATATCAAACTCTGGTTTTATGCATCACCCCACCTCTCCTTCCCCCTTAAGAAGGCATAAGGGTGTTTTCTAAATGTGAGACTCTCTTTTCTTTCCTAACTCAGTTCATGTGTAGCCATGTTTACAGGATCTTCATAAGTGATATTTTATGATAAGTTTCTTTTTCTGTGTGACTTATTTCACTTAGAATCATCGTACCTGAATCCACTCATTTTGCTGCTACTGGCCTTATGACATTGATTTTATGGCTCAGGGATATTCCATCATACGTAAGTACCACAATTTCCTGAACCATTTTTGTCTTTCCTGGGATATTTAAGGTGTACCCAAGTTGAGGTTTTTGTAAGCAGTGCAGCCCTGAATTTTTGTGTGGATCTGTCTTATTGATTTCAGTTTTCCCAAGGTATATTCCCTAGATTGGAAGTGCTCTTGGCTCCGTAGCTTTGTTGTTTACTTGTTTTAGGGAACACAATGCACTCCTCCAGAGAGGCAGTTGGCAATTTACATCCCGCCCATCAGCCTAACAAGGCTCCCTGTTCTCCAGGGCCTGTCTTGCCTTTCTGGTTTTTACACATTTTGCGGATGTCCTGTTTGACCGGTGGGAAGTGATTCTTCATTGTAGTGCAGATTTGCATTGCCCGCTTGCTTGCTTGTCTGAAAAGGTCATAAGCGTTTTCTCCTGAATATATTCACGTGAAATCCCATATGCCCTTTATGGCCATTTCCATAATTTTAGAAGTTGTGATGCTTTTCCTGTGTTTAAAGGCGATTCCAATGTACCTCTTGAAATCTGTTACATGCCATTCTGCCTCATTTTCGCTTCCGCCTCGTGGCTTTCCGTCAACAGATTTTTGGAAGAGAGTACTCCTTTATAACTCTGCAGGTTAGTGAATTGCTGTGGCCCTGAGCTCCATTTTTCAACTTGCGTTTTTGTTAGCTGACCACAGATCCACAGTTTTGCTTCTGGAACTATCCTGGTTCTGGGGGGGAAGGCTGAGACTTTGGTTAATTCCTCTTCATGACGGGAAATTAGAGTGACATGTGGCCATCCAAATGCCTACAGCTACTCTCTCTTTGGTTCTCTCTCTTCCCTTATATCCTCTGCAGAATTTGCCAACTGTGTGAACCATGAGGTTATAGGGGCTGACTCTCCAAGTTGTGAGAGTGATAGTAAAGCAGTTGGAATGTCAAACTGGAGCACAAGGAGAGAAAAAAAGTAGTAGAGTTTTAAAAACCTTTCACCATAAGTCGGTTTCCATTCTCTAGGTTCCCATACATGTTATAACTGTAGTGATATTCCCTTCTACCTGGAGAGATGGGAACCATGGAATGGGTGGCAGGCATTATTGCTTTAAAGGGTCGGCATTTTTTCACCCAATCTCACCAATCCTCTCAGTCCCAAGTGACCAGCCTTATGCAACATCCAGCTGTCATTGTAGATAGGGGCATTCCAGGTTTCATCAGAACCCCTGAAGGTATTGTGTAAGAATTTTACTGTTTTTATCTTTTGTTTTGAAATTCATTTTTATAGTGGGTTTGAGTTGATTTTTACTGCCATGTTTATGTCGTTCTAGACACACTTCGTTCCCTTATGGAGACATATCAATACATAGGTGTTAAAATTCTTACTAGTCAGATATATTTCTCTGCGGGGAATAGGGATGTTGAGTTCCATTCACTGAGGAAGGAGTAGGGCTTGTCTCTTCTGTTTTTGGATTATGGAACATTACCTGAGCTAATATCAAACTTCTGTTTTGTGCATCTCCCCAACTCTCTTTCCCCTTAAGCAAGCGTTAGAGTGTTTTCTAAATCTGAGACTCTGTTCTCTTCCCTAATTCATTTCATATGTAGCCATGTTTACATTCCCTTCATAAGTGATATCTTATGTCAGAATGCACTGTGGCTCTTGTCATAATAATGCTCCATGACCCCTGTCATCACAATGCTCCACGCCCTGGTTATCACAATGCTCCATGTCCCTTGTCATCACAATTCTCCACGTCCTTGACATCACAATGCTACATGACACTTCTCATCACAACGTTTCATGCTCTTGTCATCACAATTCTCCATGCACTTGACATTGCAATGCTCCATGCACTTGTCATCACAATGCTCCATGCACTTGTCATCACAATGCTCCATGAACCCTGTCATCACAATGCTCCCTGAAACCTGTCATCACAATGCTTCATGCCCCTTGTCATTACAGTGCTCCATGATGCTCGACATCACAATTACCCAAGGTCTTCTCATCACAATGCTCCAAGGTTTTGCCATCACCATGCTCCATGCCTTGTCATCTCAAAGCTCAATGTCCCTTGTCCTCAAAATTCTCCATGTCCTTGTCATTACAATGTTCCACGGCACTTCAAATAACAATGTTATATGCTCTTGTCATCACAATACTCCATGCACTTGTCACAGCATTGCTCCATGACCCCTGTCATAGGAAGCTCCAAGCGATTGTCATCACAATGTTTCATGACCTGGACATTAAAATTATCAATGGCCCTTGATATCACAATTCTCCATGCCCTTGTCATCACAATGCTCCTTTATTTGTCACAACAGTCCTCCATGACACTTGGCATTGCAATGCTCCATGATATTGTCATCAAACTGGAACATGACATATTTCATCACAATGCTCCCTGACAACTTTCTTCACCATAATCTACGACCTTGTTATCACAGTGCACCAAGCCCTTATCATCACAATGTGCCATGTCCACTCTTATCACAATAATCCATGAAACTTGTCAGACTAATGCTCCATGCCACTTTTCATCTCAATGCTCCATGAACGCTGTCATCACAATGCACCATGCCCATCATCATAATGCTTCATGCTATTGTCATCACAATTAAATCAAAATGCTCCATGACCTCTGTCAACACAATGCTCCAAACCCTTGTGATCACAATGTTCCATAACACTTGTCATCACAATGCCCCATGACGCTGGTCAGCACAATTATCCATAGTCTTCTCATCACAATGCACCATGACTTTTGTCATCACAATGCTCAATACACTTGTCATCACAATGCTCTCTGACTATTGCCGTCAGTATGCACATTGAAATCGTTCATGACAAGGCTCCATGCCTTTTTCATCACAATGCTCCAAGACCCCTGTGATCACAATGTTCCTTGCACTTGTCATCACAAATCTCCATGACGCATGTCATCAGAATGCTCCATGACATTCTCATCATAATGTTCCATGCCCTTATCATCACAATGCTCCAAGACCCCTGTAATCACAATGATCCCTGCGTCTTTTCATCAGAATGCTCCATGAGACATGTCATCACAAGGTACCATGGTCTTCACATCACAGTGCTCCAGGACCTTTTCATCACAGTGCTCCATTCCCTTGTCATCACAATGCTCCATGACCCCAGTCATCACAATACTCCATGAACATTTTCAGCCCAATGTGCCATGACACTTCTCATCACAATGATGCATGCCCTTTTCATCCCAATGCTCCATGACCCCTGTATTCACAATGCTCTGTGACGCTTGTCATCAAAGTGCTCCATGACACCTGTCATAACAATGCTCCAAGCCTTTTTCAGCAAAATGCTACATGACCTTGTCATTACAATGCTCTATGTGCTTGTCATCCAAATACTCCATTACCAATGCCATCACAATCCTCCATGAACTTTGGGATCACATTGCTTCATGCCGTTGTCATCACAATGCTCCATGCTCCTTGAAATTAAAGGAGCCATGACCTCTGTCATCACAATGCTCCAATCCCTTGTGATCACAATGTTCCATAACACTTGTCATCACAACGCTCCATGATGCCTGTCATCACAATACTCCATGCCCTTTTCATCACAATGCTCCATGACATTGTCATCAAAATACTCCACAAGCTTGTCATCAGAATGAACCATGACCCTTGTCATCACAATTCTCCTTGCACTTGTCAGCACAATGCGCCTTGACACTTGTCATCACAATGCTCCAAGCCATTGTCATCACAATGTTCCATTACCTTTGTCGTCAGAATCCTCCATGACAGTTTGCATCACAATGCTCCATGCCATTGTCATCACAATGTGCCATTATATATGTCATCACAATGCTCCCTGACACCTGTCTTCACAATACTACATGACCTGGTCATCACAATGCTCCACGCCCTTGTCATCACAATGCACCATTCCAACTGTCATCGCAATAATTCTTGAAACTTATTAGACCAATGCTCTATGCCCTTGTCATCACAAAGCTCCATGCCCTTGTTATCACAGTGCTCCATGACCCCTGTCATCACAATGCTCTTTGACTCCAGTCATCACAATGCTTCATGACCTATGTCATCACAATTGTCCATGCCCTCGTCATCAACAGTCTCTGTGACCTTTTTAACCACAATGCTCCATGAACTATTCATCACAATGCTCTTTGACCCTTGTCATCACAATGCTCTATGCCTTTATCAGCACAATGCTCCATGACCCTTGTAATCACAATGCTCCATGAACGCTCTCATCACATTGCTCCATGCCCTTCTCTTCACAAAGCTCCATGACAAATGTCATCAGAATGCTCCATGGCCTTCTCATCACAATGTTCCATGCCCTTGCCATGACAATGCTCCATTACCCCAGTCATAACAATGCTCCATGACCCCTGCCATCACGATGTTCCATGGCTTGTCATCACATAGCTCGATGACCCTTCTCATCACAATGCTCCAAGAACCCTGTAATCACAATGCTCTATGCCCTTTTTCATCACAATGATCCATGAATCCTGTCATCACAATGCACCATGCCCATCGTCCTAATGTTTCAGGCTATTGTCATCACAATGAAATCAAAATGTTCCATGACCTCTGTCATAACAATGCTCCAAACCCTTGTGAACACAATATTCCATAACACTTGTCATCACAATGCCCCATGTGGCTCGTCATCACAATTATCAATGGACTTCTCATTACAATGCTCCATGACGTTTGTCATAACAATGCTCAACACACTTGTCATCAAAATGCTCCCTGACACTTGTTGTCTGTTTGCTCCTTGAACCCTGTCATGACAAGGCTCCATGCCTTTTTCATAACAATGATCCATGCCATTTTCATCACAATGCTCCGAGACCCATGTAATTTTAATGCTCCATGCCCTTGTCATCACAAAGCTCAATGACGCATGCCATCAGAATGCTCCTTGTTCTTCTCCTCACAATGCTCCATGCCGTAGTCATCACAATGTTCCAAGACCCCGGTAATCACAATGCTCCATGCCCTTGTCATCAAAAAACTCCATGACGCATGTCATCAGAATGCTCCATGCCCTAGTCATCACAATGCTCCAAGACCCCTGTAATCACAATGCTCCATGCCCCTTTTCATCAGAATGCTCCATGAGACTTGTCATCACAAGTCTCCTGGTCTTCTCATCACAATGCTCCAGGACCTTGTTATCACCATACTCCATTCCCTTGTCAACACAATGCTCCATGCTCCTTGAAATCAAAATGATCCATGACCTCTGTCATCACAATGCTCCAAACCCATGTGATCACAATGTTCCATAACACTGGTCATCACAACGCTCCATGATGCCTGTCATCACAATACTCCATACCCTTTTCATCATAATGGTCCATGACCTTTGTGATCACAATTCTCAATACACTTGTCATCACAATGCTCCCTGACACTTGTCGTCAGAATGCTCCTTGAAACCTGTCACGAAAAGTCTCCATGCCTTTTACATCACAATGCCCCATGCCGTTTTCATCACAATGCTCCATGTCATTGTCATCAAAATACTCCACAAGCTTGTCATCAGAATGCTCCATGACCCTTGTCATCACAATTCTCCATGCACTTGTCAGCACAATGCTCCCTGAACCTTGTCATCACAATGCTCCAAGCCATTGTCATCACAATGCTCCATTACCTTTGTCATCAGTATCCTCCATGACACTTGGCATCACAATGCTCCATGCCATTGTCATCACAATGGGCCATTACAAATGTCATCAAAATGCTCCCTGACACCTCTCTTAACAATACTGCATGACCTGGTCATCAAAATGCTCCATGCCCCCTGACATTACAATGTTTCATAACACCTGTCATCAAAATTTTCCATAAAACTTTTCATTAAATTGCTCCATGACACTGTCATTAGGATGCTCCCTGCCCTCCTCATCACAATGCACAACGCCCTTGCCATCAAAATGCTCCTGACCTTTGTCATCACAAAGATCAATGACACTTGGCATCACACTGCTCCAAGTCATTGTCATCACAGTGCTGCAAGAATGCTCTCATCACATTGATCCATGCCTATGTGTTCACAAAGCTCCATGACACATTTCATCAGAACGCTCCATGGCCTTCTCATCACAATGCTCCATGTCCTTGCCATCACAATGCTCCATTACAACAGTAATAACAATGCTCCATGACCCCTGCCATCACAATGTTCCATGGCCTTTTCATCACAAAGCTCCATGACCCTTCTCATCACAATGCTCCAAGAACCCTGTAATCACAATGCTCTATGCCGCTTTTCATCTCAATGATCCATGAACCCTGTCATCACAATTCACCATGCCCATCATCATAATGCTTCATGCTATTGTCATCACAACAAAATTAAAATGCTCCATGACCTCTGTCATCACAATGCTCCAAGACCCCTGTAATCACAATGCTCCATGCCCCTTTTAATCAGAATGCTCCATGAGACTTGTCTTCACAAGTCTCCATGGTCTTCTCATCACAATGCTCCAGGACCTTGTCATCACCATGCTCCATTCCCTTGTCATCACAATTCTCCATGAACCCAGTCATCACAATAATCCATGAACATTTTTAGTCCAATGCTCCACGACCTTCTCATCACAATGCTCCATTGCCAATATCATCACAATGCTCCATGACCACTGTCATCACAACACTCCATGACACCTGACAACACAATGATCCGGGACTCTTCTCATCATAATGCTGCATTCCCTAGTCATCACAATGCTCCATGACCCCTGTCATCACAACACTCCATGAACATTTTCACCCCAGTTCTCCATGACCCTTGTCATCACAATGATCCATGCCCTTGTCATCCCAATGCTCCATGACCCCTGTATTCACAATACTCCGTGAAGCTTGTCCTCACAGTTCTCCATGACACATGTCATCACAGTGCTCCATGCCTTTGTCAGGAAAATGCTACAAGACCTTGTAATTACAGTCCTCTATGCGCTTGTCATCACAATACTCTATTTCCATTGTCATCACAATCCTCCATGAAACTTGGGATCACATTGCTTCATGCCCTTGTCATCACAATGCTCCATGCTCCTTGAAGTCAAAATGATCCAAACTTCTGTCATCACAATGCTCCAAACACTTGTGATCACAATGTTCCATAACACTTGTCATCACAATGCTCCATGATACCTGTCATCACAATACTCCATGCCCTTTTCATTACAAAGCTCCATGACCTTTGTCATCACAATTCTCAATACACTTGTCATCACAATGCTCTATGCCTTTCTCAGCACAATGCTCCATGACCCTTGTCAGCACAATGCTCCATGCGCTTTTCAGCACAATGCTCCTTGACACATGTCATCACAATGCACCATGCGCTTGTCATCACAGTGCTCCACAATCTTGTCATCACAATTCCCCATAATATTTGTCATCACAATGCTCCATGCACTTCTCATCAAAATGCTCTCTCACAACTGATATCACAGTGCTACATCAGTTTTGTCACAATACTCCGTCACCCCTGTCATCACAATGTTCCATGACTCCTGTCATCACAATGCTACATGCACTTATCATCAAAATGTTCGATGACCCATGACATCTCAATGTTCCATAACACCTGTCATCAAAATGTTCCATGACACTTTTCTTCAACTTGCTCCATGACCCTGTCATCACAATGCTCCATGCCCTTCTCATCACAATGAACAACGCCCTTGCGATCAAAATGCTCCATGACATTTGTCGTCACAAATATCCATGACGCTTGGCCTCACAGTGCTCCATGTCATTGTCATCACAGTGCTCCATGAACACTCTCATCACATTGCTCCATGCCCTTGTCTTCACATAGCTCCATGACATATGTCATCAGAATGCTCCATGGCCTTCTCATCACAATGCTCCATGCCCTTGCCATCACAATGCTCCATTACCCCTGTCATAACAATGCTCCATGACCCCTGCCATCACGATGTTCCATGGCCATGTCTTCACAAGGCTCCATGACCCTTCTCATCACAGTGCTCCAAGAACACTGTAATCACAATGCTCTATGCCCCTTTTCATCTCAATGATCCATGAACCCTGTCATCACAATGCACCATGCCCATCATCATAATGCTTCATGCTATTGTCATCACAAAGAAATCAAAATACTCCATGACCACTGTCATAACAATGCTCAAAACCCTTGTGATCACAATATTCCATAACACTTGTCATCACAAAGCCCCATGACGCTCGACATCACAATTATCCATGGTCTTCTCATCACAATGCTCCATGACATTCGTCATCACAATGCTCAATACACTTGTCATCAAAATGCTCCCTGACACTTGTTGTCTGTATGGTCTTGAACCCTGTCATGACAAGGCTCCATGCCTTTTTCATCACAATGATCCATGCCCTTTTCTTCACTGTGCCCCATGCCCTTTTCATCACAATGCTCCAAGACCCATGTAATAACAATGTTCCATGCCCTTCTCATCACAAAGCTCAATGACGCATGCCATCAGAATGCTCCTTGGTCTTCTCCTCACTATGCTCTATGCCCTTGTCATCACAATGTTCCAAGACCCCTGTAATCACAATTCTCCATGCCCCTTTTCATCAGTATGCTCCATGAGACTTGTCTTCAAAAGGCTCCATGGTTTTGTCATCACAATGCTCCAGGACCTTGTGATCACAATGCTTCATGACCTTCTCATGAAAATTTTCAATGGCCCTTGTCATCATAATGCTCCAAGCCCTAATCATCACAATGCTCCATTATATTTGTCATCACAATCCTCCATTACATTTGGCATCACAATGCTCCATGCCATTGTCATCGCAATGTACCATGACATATATCATCACAATGATCCCTGACACCTGTCTTCACAATACTCCATGACCTTATCATCACAATGCTCCATGCCCTTGTCATCACAATGCACCATGCCCACTCTCAGCACAATAATCTATGAAACTTGTCAGACCAATGCTCCATGCCCCTGTCATCACAATGCACCATGCCCTTGTCATCACAGTGCTCCATGACCCGTGTCATCACAATGCTCCTTGACTCCAGTCATCACAATTCTTCATAACGTTTTTCATCACAATGGTCCATGCCTGCGTCATCACAAGGCTCTGTGACCTTTGTAACCAAAATGCTCCATGAACTTTTCATCACAATTCTCAGTGACCCTTGTCATCACAATGCTCCATGTCTTTGTCAGAATAATGCTCCATGACCATTGTCATCACAATGTGCCATGCGCATTTCATCACAACTGTCCACAACCTTGTAATTGCAATGCTCCATAAACCTTGTAATCAAAATGGTCCATGCACTTCTCATCAAAATGCTCTCTCACCAGTGATATCACAGTGTTCCATCACTAGTCATCACAATACTCCCTCACCCCTGGAATCACAATGATCCATGACCCTGTCATCACAATGCTACATCCACTTATCATCACAATGTTCCATGACCCCTGCCATCACAATGTTCCATAAGCCCTGTCATCAAAATGCTCCATGACCCTTTCCATCCCAAAGCTCCAAGACCCCTGACATCAGAATGTTCTATAACCCCTGTCATCTAAATGTTCCATTACACTTTTTATCAAATTGCTGCATGAACCGGTCATCAAAATGCTCCCTGCCCTTCTCATCACAATGCACCATGCCCTTTTCATCAAAATGCTCCATGACTTGTCATCACAAAGCTCCATGACTCTTGGCATCACAATGCTCCATGTCATTGGCATCACAATGCTCCATGTACCCTCTCATAACATTGCTCAATGCCCTTGTCATCACAAAGCTCCATGACACTTGTGATCACAATGCTGCATGACCTTCTAATCACAATGCTCCATGCCCTTGTCATTACAATCATGCATGACCCATGTATCACAGTGTTCTGTGCCCTTGTCATCACAATGCTCCATACCCACTCTCATCACTATAATCCATGAAACATTTCAGACCAAAGTTCCATACCCTTCTCATCACAATTCTCCATTACCCCGGTCATAACAATGCACCATGACCCCTGCCATCACAATATTCCACGGCCTAGTCATCACCAGGTTCCATGACACTTCTCATCACAATGCTCAAGACCCCTGAAATCACAATGCTACATTCCCTTGTCATCACAAAGCTCCATGACGCATGTCATCAGAATGTTCCATGGCCTTCTCATCACAATGCTCCATACCGTTGTCATCACAATGCTCCAAGACCCCTGTAATCACAATGCTCCATGCCACTTTTCATCTCAATGCTTCATGAAACCTGTCATCACAATGAAGCATGCCCATCATCATAATGCTTCAGGCTATTGTCATCACAATTAAATCAATATTCTCCATGACCTCTGTGATCATAATGCTACAAACCATTGTGATCACAATGTTGCATAACACTTATCATCACAAAGCTCTATGACACTTGTCATCACAATGCTCGATGCCCTTCTAATCACAATGCTCCATGCCCTTGTCATTACAGTCCTGCATGACCCATGTATCACAGTGTTCCGAGCCCTTGTCATCACAATGCTCCATGCCCACTCTCATCACAATAATCCAAGAAACATTTCAGACCAAAGTTCCTACCCTTCTCAGCACGATGCTCCATTACCCCTGTCATAACAATGCACCATGAACCCTGCCATCACAATGTTCCACGGACTAGTCATCACAAGGTTCCATGACACTTCTCATCACAATGCTCAAGACCCCTGAAATCACAATGCTACATTCCCTTGTCATCACAAAGCTCCATGAAGCCTGTCATCAGAATGTTCCATGGCCTTCTCATCACAATGCTCCATGCCCTTGTCATCACAATCCTCCAAGACCCCTGTAATCACAATGCTCCATGCCCCTTTTCATCTCAATGCTTCATGAACCTAGTCATCACAATGAACCATGCCCATCATCATAAAGCTTCAGGCTATTGTCACAACAATTAAATCAATATTCTCCATGACCTCTGTGATCATAATGCTCCAAACCCTTGTGATCACAATGTTGCATAACACTTATCATCACAACACCCCATGACGCTCATCATCTCAATTATCCATGGTCTTCTCATCACAATGCTCCATGAAATTTGTCAAAACAATGCTCAATACACTTGTCATCACAATGCTCCCTGACCCTTGTCATCAGTATGCTCCTTGAACCCTGTCATGACAAGGCTCCATGCCTTTTTCATCACAATGATCCATGACCTTTTCATCGCAATCCTCCAAGATCCCTGTAATCACAATGCTCCATGCCCTTGTCATCACAAAATTCCATGACGCATTTCATCAGAATGCTCCATGGCATTCTCATCACAATGCCCCATGCCCTTGTCATCACAATGCTCCAAGACCCCTGTAATCACAATGCTCTATGCCCCTTTTCTTCAGAATGCTCCATGAGACTTGTCATCACAAGTCTCCATGGTCATCTCATCACAATGCTCCAGGACCTTGTCATCACCATGCTCCATTCCCTTGTCATCACAATGCTCCATGACCCCGGTCATCACAATAATCCATGAACATTTTCAGCCCAATGCTCCACGACGTTCTCATCACAATGCCCCATGGCCAATATCATCACAATGCTCCATGACCACTGTCATCACAACACTCCATGACACCTGACAACACAATGATCCGGGAGTCTTCTCATCACAATGTTCCATTCCCTATTCATCACAATGCTCCATGACCCCTGTCATCACAACACTCCATGAACATTTTCAGCCCAGTGCTCCATGACCCTTGTCATCAAAATGATCCATGCCCTTGTCATCCCAATGCTCCATGACCCTTATATTTACAATGCTCCGTGAAGCTTGTCATCACAGTGCTCCATGACACATGTCATCACAATGCTCCATGCATTTGTCAGCAAAATGCTACAAGACCTTGTCATTACAGTCCTCTATGGGCTTGTCATCACAATACTCCATTTCCATTGTCATCACAATATTCCATGATCCTTGGGATCACATTGCTTCATGCCCTTGTCATCACAATGCTCCATGCTCCTTGAAGTCAAAATGATCCAAACCTCTGTCATCACAATGTTCCAAACACTTGTGATCACAATGTTCCATAACACTTGTCATCACAACGCTACATTATGCCTGTCATCACAATCCTCCATGCGCTTTTCATTACAAAGCTCCATGACCTTTGTCATCACAATTCTCAATACAATTGTCATCACAATGCTCCCTGACAGTTGTCATCAGAATGCTCCTTGAACCCTGTCACAAAAAGGCTTCATGCCTTTTTCATCACAATGCCCATTCCATTTTCATCACAATACTCCATGCCATTGTCATCAAAATACTCCACAAGCTTGTCATCAGAATGCTCCCTGACCCTTGTCATCACAATGCTCCAAGCCATTGTCATCAGAATGCTCCCTGACCCTTGTCATCACAATGCTCCAAGCCATTGTCATCACAATGCTCCATTACCTTTGTCATCAGAATCCTCCCTGACACTTGGCATCACAATGCTCCATGCCATCCTCATCACAATGGGCCATTACATATGTGATCACAATGCTCCCTGACACCTGTCTTCACAATACGGCATGACCTGGTCATCACAATGCTCCATGCCCTTGTCATCACAGTGTGCCATTCCAACTCTCATCGCAATACTCCATGAAAGTTATTAGACCAATGTTCCATGCCCTTGCCATCACAATGCTCCATGCCCTTGTTATCACAATGCTCCATGACCATGTCATCACAATGCATCGTGACTCCAGTCATCACAATGCTTCATGACCTTTGTCATCACAATGGTCCATGCCCTCGTCATCAACAGTCTCTGTGACCTTTTTTACCACAATGCTCCATGAACTTTTCATCACAATGCTCTTTGACCCTTTTCATCACAATGCTCTATGCTTTTCTCTGCACAATGCTCCATGACCCTTGTCATCACAATGCTCCATGTGCTTGTCAGCACAATGATCCTTGACACGTCATGAAAATGCACCATGCGCTTGTCATCACAGTGCTCCACAATCTTGTCATCACAATTCCCCATAAAATTTGTCATCACAATGCTCCGTGAATCCAGTCATCACAATGCTTCATAACGTTTGTCATCATAATGGTCCATGCCCGCGTCATCACAAGGCTCTGTGACCTTTGTAACCACAATGCTCCATGAACTTTACATCACAATTCTCTGTGACCCTTGTCATCACAATG
This sequence comes from Mesoplodon densirostris, assembly GCF_025265405.1. Lineage (NCBI taxonomy): Eukaryota > Metazoa > Chordata > Mammalia > Artiodactyla > Ziphiidae > Mesoplodon > Mesoplodon densirostris. Next base: position 3,639,692 of record NW_026778195.1, on the reverse strand, counting down.
CTCCATGCCTTTGTCAGAACAATGCTCCATGACCATTGTCATCACAATGTGCCACGTGTATTTCATCACAACTGTCCACAACGGTTTCATTGTTATGCTCCATAAACATTGTAATCACTAAGGTACATGCACTTCTCATCAAAATGCTCTCTCACCAGAGATAGCACAATGTTCCATCACTAGTCATCACAATACTCCCTCTCCCCTGGAATCACAATGTTCCATGACACTCTCATCACACTGCTACATCCCCTTATCATCAGAATGTTCCATGACCCCTGCCATCATAGTGTTCCATAACACGTGTCATCAAACTGCTCCATGACCCTTTCCATCCCAAAGCTCCAAGACCCCTGACATCACAATGTTCTATAACCACTGCCATCAAAATATTCCTTTACACTTTTTATCAAATTGCTGCATTACCACGTCATCAAAATGCTCCCTGCCCTTCTCTTCACAATGCACCATGCCCTTGTCATCAAAATGCTACATGACTTGTCATCACAAAGTTCCATGACCCTTGGCATCACAATGCTCAATATCATTGTAATAGCAATGCTCAATGAACCATCTCATAACATTGCTCAATACCCTTGTCATCACAAAGCTCCATGACACCTGTCATCACAATGCTCGATGCCCTTCTCATCACAATGCTCCATGCCCTTGTCATTACAGTCCTGCATGACACATGTTTCACAGTGTTCCGTGCCCTTGTCATCACAATGCTCCATGCCCACTCCCATCACAATAATCCATGAAATATTTCAGACCAAAGTTCCATACCCTTCTCATCACAATTCTCCATTACCCCTGTCATAACAATGCACCATGACACCTGCCATCACAATATTCCACGGCCTAGTCATCTCAAGGTTCCATGATATTTCTCATCACAATGCTCAAGACCCCTGATATCACAATGCTCAATGCCCTTGTCATCACAATGCTTCATGACTTGTCATCACAAAGATCCATGACCCTTGGCATCACAATGCTCCATGTCATTATCATCACAATGCTCTATGAACGCTCTCATCACATTTCTCCATGCCCTTGTCTTCACATAGCTCCATGACACATGTCATCAGAATGCTCCATGGTCTTCTCATCACAATGCTCCATGCCCTTGCCATCACAATGCTCCATTACACCTGTCATAACAATGCTCCATGACCCCTGCCATCACGATGTTCCATGGCCTTGTCATCACAAGGCTCCATGACCATTCTCATCACAATGCTCCAAGAACACTGTAATCATAATGCTCTATGCCCCTTTTCATCTCAATGATCCATGAACCCTGTCATCACAATGCACCATGCCCATCATCATAATGCTTCATGCTATTGTCATAACAATGAAATCAAAATGTTCCATGACGTCTGTCATAACAATGCTCCAAACCCTTGTCATCACAATATTCCATAACACTTGTCATCACAAAGCCCCATGACGCTCGTCATCACAATTATCCATGGCCTTCTCATCACAATGCTCAATGACCTTCGTCATCACAATGCTCAATACACTTGTCATCAAACTGCTCCCTGACACTTGATGTCTGTATGCTCCTTGAACCCTGTCATGACAAGGCTCCATGCCATTTTCATCACAATGCTCCATACCCTTTTCATCACAATGCCCCAAGACCCCTGTAATCACAATGCTCCATGCCCTTGTCATCACAAAGCTCAATGACGCATGACATCAGAGTGCTCCTTGGTCTTCTCCTCACAATGCTCCATGCCCTTGTCATCACAATGTTCCAAGACCCCTGTAATCACAATGCTCCATGCCCCTGTTCATCAGTATGCTCCATGAAACTTGTCATCACAAGGCTCCATTGTTTTGTCATCACAATGCTCCAGGACATTGTCATCACAATGCTTCCCTACCTTTTCCTGAAAATTTTCAATGGCCCTTGTCATCATAATGCTCCAAGCCCTAATCATCACAATGCTCCATTATATTTGTTATCACAATCCTCCATTACATTTGGTATCAAAATGCTCCATGCCATTGTCTTCGCAATGGACCATGACATATTTCATCACAATGCTCCCTGACAACTGTCTTCACAATACTCCATGACTTTATTATTAAAATGCTCCATGACCTTGTCATTACAATGCACCATTCCCACTCTCATCACAATAATCTATGAAAATTGTCAGACCAATGCTCCATGCAACTGTCATCCCAATGTTCCATGCCCTTGTCATCACAATGCTCCATGACCCATGTCATCACAATGCTCCATGACTCCACTCATCACAATGCTTCATAACGTTTGTCATCACAATGGTCCATGCCCACGTCATCACAAGGCTCTGTGACGTTTGTAACCACAATGCTCCATGAACTTTTCATCACAATTCTCTGTGAAACTTGTCATCACAATGCGCCATTCCAAATGTCATTGCAACAATACATGAAACTTATTAGACCAATGTTCCATGCCCTTGTCATCACAATGCTCCATGCCCTTGTTATCACAATGCTCCATGACACCTGTCATCACAGTGCTCCGTGACTCCAGTCATCACAATGCTTCATGACCTTTGTCATCACAATGGTCCATGCCCTCTTCATCAACAGTCTCTGTGACCTTTTTAACAACAATTCTCCATGAACTTTTTATCACAATGCTCTTGGACCCTTGTCATCACAATGCTCTATGCCTTTCTCAGCACAGTGCTCCATGACCCTTGTCAGCACAATGCTCCATGACACATGTCATCACAATGCACCATGCGCTTGTCATCACAGTGCTCCACAACATTGTCATCACAATGCTCCATAAAATTTGTCATCACATTGCTCCATGCACTTCTCATCAAAATGCTCTCTCACCACTGATATCACAATGCTACATCACAATTTGTCACAATACTCCCTCACCCCTGTCATCACAATGTTCCATGACTCCTGTCATCACAATGCTACATGCACTTATCATCACAATGTTCGGTGACCCCTGACATCACAATGTTCCATAACACCTGTCATCAAAATATTCCATGACACTTTTCATCAAATTGCTCCATGACCCTGTCATCAGAATGCGCCCTGCCCTTCTCATCACAATGCAAAAAGCCATTGCCATCACAATGCTCCATGACCTTTGTCATCACAAAGATCCATGACCCTTGGCATCACAATGCTCCATGTCATTGTCATCACAATGCTCCATGAACGCTCTCATCACATTGCTCCATGCCCTTGTCTTCACATAGCTCCAGGACACATGTCATCAGAATGCTCCATGACAGGGGCTTCCTTTGTGCCGCAGTGGTTGAGAGTCCGCCTGCCGATGCAGGGGATACGGGTTCGTGCCCAGGTCTGGGAGGAGCCCACATGCCCTGGAGCGGCTGGGCCTGTGAGCCATGGCCGCTGAGCCTGCGCGTCCGGAGCCTGTGCTCCTCAATGGGAGAGGCCACAACAGTGAGAGGCCCGTGTACCGCAAAAAAAAAAAAAAATGCTCCCTGACACTTGTTGTCTGTATGCTCCTTGAACCCTGTCATGACAAGGCTCCATGCCGTTTTCATCACAATGATCCATGCCCTTTTCATCACAATGCTCCAAGACCCATGTAATCACAATGGTCCATGCCCTTGTCATCACAAATCTCAATGACGCTTGCCATCAGAATGCTCCTTGGTCTTCTCACAATGCTCCATGCCCTTGTCATCACAATGTTCCAAGACCCCTGTAATCACAATGCTCCATGCCCCTATTCATCAGTATGCTCCATGAGACTTGTCATCACAAGGCTCAATGGTTTTGTCATCACAATGCTCCAGGAACTTGTCATCACAATGCTTCACGGCCTTGTCATCAAAATTTTCAATGGCCCTTGTCATCATAATGCTCCAAGCCCTAATCATCACAATGCTCCATAATATTTGTCATCACAATCCTCCATTATATTTGGTATCACAATGCTCCATTCCATTGTCTTCGCAATGGACAATGACATATTTCATCAGAATGCTCCCTGAAACCTGTCTTCACAATAATCCATGACCTTATTATTACAATGCTCCATGCCCTTGTCATTACAATGCACCATGCCCACTCTCATCACAATAATCTATGAAACTTGTCAGACCAATGCTCCATGCCACTCTCATCACAATGTTCCATGCACTTGTCATCACAATGCTCCATGACCCCTGTCATCACAATGCTCCATGACTCCAGTCATCACAATGCTTCATAACGTTTTTCATCACAATGGTCCATCCCGCATCATCACAAGGCTCTGTGACCTTTGTAACCACAATACTCCATGAACTTTACATCACAATTCTCTGTGAAACTTGTCATCACAATGCTCCATGTCTTTGTCAGAACAATGCTCCTTGACCACTGTCATCACAATGTGCCATGCGCATTTCATCACAATGGTCCACAACCTTGTCATTGCAATGCTCCATAAACCTTGTAATCACAATGGTCCATGCACTTCTCATCAAAATGCTCTCTCACCAGAGATATCACAATGTTCCATCACTCGTCATCACAATACTCCTTCACCCTTGTAATCACAATATTCCATGACCCTGTCATCACAATGCTACAACCCCTTATAATCAAAATGTTCCATAACCCCTGTCAACAAAATGCTCCATGACCCATTCCATCCCAAAGCTCCAAGACCCCTGACATCACAATGTTCTATAACCCCTGCCATCAAAATATTACATTACACTTTTTATCAAATTGCTGCATGACCCGGTCATCAAAATGCTCCCTGGCCTTCTCATCACAATGCACCATGCCCTTGTCATCAAAATGCTCCATGACATTTGTCATCACAAAGCTCCAAGACACTTGGCATCACAATGCTCAATGTCATTGTCATCACAATGCTCCATGATCCCTCTCATCACATTGCTCCAGGCCTTTGTCATCACAAAGCTCCATGACACTTGTCATCACAATGCTTGATGCCCTTCTCATCACAATGCTCCATGCCCTTGTTATTACAGTCCTGCATGACCCATGTATCACAGTGTTCCGTGCCTTGGTCATCACAATTTTCCCTGCTCACTCTCATCACAATAATCCATGAAACATTTCAGCCCAAAGTTCCATACACTTTTCATCACAATGCTCCATTACCCCTGTCATAACAATGCACCATGACCTCTGCCACCACAATGTTCCACGGCCTAGTCATCACAAGGTTCCATGATACTTCTCATCACAATGCTCAAGACCCCTGAAATCACAATGCTCCATGCCCTTGTCATCACAATGCACCATGTCCACTGTCATCACAATAATCTATGAAACTTCAGACGAATGCTCCATGACCCTGTCATCACAATGCTCCATGCCCTTGTCATCACAAAGCTCCATTACGCATGTGATCCGAATGTTCCATGGCCTTCACATCACAATGCTCCATACCTTAGTCATCATAAAGCTCTAAGACCCCTGTAAACACAATGCTCCATGCACCTTTTCATCTCAATGCTCCATGAAACCTGTCATCACAATGCACCATGCCCATCATCATAATGCTTCAGGCTATTGTCATCACAATAAAATCAATATTCTCCATGACCTCTGTCATCATAATGCTCCAAATCCTTGTGATCACAATGTTCCATAACACGTATCATCACAACACCCCATAACGCACATCATCACAATTATCCATGGCCTTCTCATCACAATGCTCCATGATCTTTGTCATCACAATGCTCAATACACTTGTCATCACAATGCTCCCTGACACTTGTCGTCAGTATGCTCCTTGAACCCTGTCATGACAAGGATCCATGCCTTTTTCATCACAATAGTCCATGCCCTTTTCATCACAATGCTCCAAGATCCCTGTAATCACAATGCTCCAAGGCCTTGTCATCAAGAACTCCATAACGCATTTCATCAGAATGCTTAATGGCCTTCTCATCACAATGCTCCATGCCCTTGTCATCATAATGCTCCAAGACCCCTGTAATCACAATGCTCCATGCCCCTTTTCATCAGAATGCTCCATGAGACTTGTCATCACACGTCTCCATGGTCTTCTCATCACAATGCTCCACGACCTTGTCATCACCATGCTCCGTTCCGTTGTCATCACAATGCTCCATGGCCCCTGTCATCACAATAATACATGAATATTTTCAGCCCAATGCTCCACGACTTTCTCATCACAATGCTCCATGGCCAATATCATCACAATGCCCCATGACCACTGTCATCAAAACACTCCATGACACCTGACAACACAATGATCCGGGACTCTTGTCATCACAATGCTCCAAGACCCCTGTAATCACAATGCTCCATGACCCCTGTCATCACAATACTCCATGAACATTTTCAGCCCAATGCTCCATGACCCTTGTCATCACAATGATCCATGCCCTTGTCATCCCAATGTTCCATGACCCCTGTATTCACAGTGCTCCATGACGCTTGTCATCACAGTGCTCCATGACACCTTTCTGCATAATGCTCCATGCCTTTGTCAGCATAATGCTACATGACCTTGTCATTACAATGCTCTATGCACTTGTCATCAAAATACTCGATTACCATTGTCATCACAATCCTCCATGAACGTTGGGATCACATTGCTTCATGCCCGTGTCATCACAATGCTCCATGCTCCTTGAAATCAAAATGATCCATGACCTCTGTCATCACAATGCTCCAACCCTTGTGATCACAATGTTCCATAACACTTGTCCTCACAATGCTCCATGATGCCTGTCATCACAATACTCCATACACTTTTCATCACAATGCTCCATGAACTTTGTCATCACAATTCTCAATACACTTGTCATCACAATGCTCCCTGACACTTGTCGTCAGTATGCTCCATGAAACCTGTCATGACAAGGCTCCATGCCTTTTTCATCACAATGATGCATGCCCTTTTCATCACAATGCTCCAAGACCCCTGGAATCACAATGCTCCATGCTCTTGCCATCCAAAGCTTCATGACGCATGTCATCAGAATGTTCCATGGACTTTTCATCACAATGCTCCCTGCTCTTGTCATCACAATGCTCTAAGACCCCTGTATTCACAATGCCACATGCCCCTTTTCATCTCAATGCTCCATGAACCCTGTCATCACAATGAACAACGCCCATCATCATAATGCTTCAGGCTATTGTCATCAAAATCAAATCAAAATGCTCCATGACCTCTGTCATCACAATGCTCAAAATCCTGGTGATAACAATGTTGCATTACACTTATCATCACAACACCCCATGACGCTCATCATCACAATTATCCATGGTCTTCTCATCACAAGGCTCCATGAACTTTGTCATCAAAATTCTCAATACACTTGTCATCACAATGCTAGCTGACACTTGTCGTCAGAATGCTCCTTGAACCCTGTCACAAAAAGGCTCCCTGTTTTTTTCATCACAAAGACCCATGCCATTTTCATCCCAATGCTGCATGCCATTGTCATCAAAATACACCACAGGCTTGTCATCAGAATGCTCCATGACCCTTGTCATCACAATTCTCCATGCACTTGTCAGCACAATGCTCCCTGACCCTTGTCATCACAATGCTCCAAGCCATTTTCATCACAATGCTCCATTACATTTGTCATCAGAATCTTCCATGACACTTGGCATCACAGTGTTCCATGCCATTGTCATCACAATGCTCCATGTCTTTGTCAGCAAAATGCTACATGACCTTGTCATTACAATCCTCTATGCGCTTGTCATCACAATACTCCATTTCCATTGTCATCACAATCCACCATCAACCTTGGATCACATTGCTTCATGCCCTTGTCATCACAATGCTCCATGCTCCTTGAAATCAAAATGATCCATGACCTCTGTCATCACAATGCTCCAAACCCTTGTGATCATATTGTTCCATAACACTTGTCATCACAACGTTCCATGATGCCTGTCATTACAATACTCCATGCCCTTTTCATCACAATGCTCCATGACCATTGACATCAAAATTCTCAATACACTTGTGATCACAATGCTCCCTGACACTTGTCATCAGAATGCTCCTTGAACACCGTCACGGAAAGGCTCCATGCCTTTTTCATCACAATGCCCCATGCCATTGTCATCACAATGTTCCATACCATTGTCATCAAAATACTCCACAAGCTTGTCATCAGAATGCTCCCGGACCCTTGTCATGACAAAGCTCCATTACCTTTGTCATCAGAATCCTCCATGACACTTGGCATCACAATGCTCCATGCCATTGTCATCACAATGGGCCATTACATATGTCATCACAATGCTCCCTGACACCTCTCTTCACAATACTGCATGACCTGGTCATCACAATGCTCCATGCCCTTGTCATCACAATGTGCCATTACAACTCTCATCACAATAATCCATGAAACTTATTAGACCAATGCTCCTTGCCCTTGTTATCACAATGTTCCATGACCCATGTAATCAGAATGCTCCATGCCCCTTTTCATCAGAATGCTCCATGAGACATGTCATCAGAAGGCTCCATGGATTTCTCTTCACAATGCTCCATGACCTTTGTCATCACAATGCTCAAAGACCCATGTAATCACAATGCTTCATGCCCCTGTCATCGCAATGGACCATGACATTTGGCATCACAATGCTTCATGCCATTGTCTTTGAAATTGACCATGACATATTTTATCACAATGCCCCCTTACACCTGTCTTAACAATACTCCATGCCCTTGTCATCACAATGCTCCATGCCCTTGTCATCACAATGCACCATGTCCAAAGTCATCACAATAATCTATTAAACTTGTCAGACCAATGCTCCATGCCCCTGTCATCACAATGTTCCATGCCCTTTTCATCACAATGCTACATGGCCCTTGTCATCACAATGCTCCGTGACTCCAGTCATCACAATGCTTCATAACGTTTCTCATCACAACGGTCCATGGCTGTGTCATCGCAAGGCTCTGTGACATTTGTAACCACAATGCTCCATGAAATTTTCATCACAATGCTCCGTGACCCTTGTCATCACAATGCTCCATGCCTTTTTCAGAACAATGCTCCATGACCCCTGTCATCACAATAATCCATGAACATTTTCAGCCCAATGCTCCACGACCTTCTCATCACAATGCTCAATAGCCAATATCATCACAATGCTCCATGACCACTGTCATCACAACACTCCATGACACCTGACAACACAATGATCCGGGACTCTTGTCATCACAATGCTCCATTCCCTTGTCGTCACAATGCTACATGACACCTATCATCACAACTCTCCATGAACATTTTCAGCCCAGTGCTCCATGACCCTTGTCATCACAATGATCCAAGCCCTTGTCATCCCAATGCTCCATGACCCCTGTATTCACAATGCTCCTTGACGCTTGTCATCACAGTGCTCCATGACACATGTCATCACAATGCTCCATGCCTTTGTCAGCAAAATGCTACATGACCTTGTCATTACAATGCTCTATGCGGTTGTCATCACAATACTCCATTTCCATTGTCATCACAATCCTCCAGGAACTTTGGGATCACATTGCTTCATGCCCTTGTCATCACAATGCTCCATGCTCCTTGAAATCAAAATGATCCATGACCTCTGTCATCACAATGTTCCAAACCCTTGTGATCACAATGTTCCATAACACTTGTCATCACAACGCTCCATGATGCCTGTCATCACAATACTCCATGCCCTTTTCATCACAATGCTCCATGACCTTTGCCACCACAATTCTCAATACACTTGTCATCACAATGCTCCCTTACACTTGTCATCAGAATGCTCCTTGATCCCTGTCATGAAAAGGCTCCATGCCTTTTTCATCACAATGCCCCATGCCATTTTCATCAGAATGCTCCATGCCATTGTCATCAAAATACTCCACAAGCTTGTAATCAGAATGCTCCATGACCCTTGTCATCACAATTCTCCATGCACTTGTCAGCAAAATTCTCCCTGACCCTTGTCATCACAATGCTCCAAGCCATTGTCATCACAATGCTCTATTACCTTTGTCATCAGGATCCTCCCTGACACTTGGCATCACAATGCTCCATGCCATCCTCATCACAATGGGCCATTACATATATGATCACAATGCTCCCTGACACCTGTCTTCACAATACGGCATGACCTGGTCATCACAATGCTCCATGCCCTTGTCATCACAGTGTGCCATACCAACTCTCATCGCAATACTCCATGAAAGTTATTAGACCAATGTTCCATGTCCTTGTCATCACAATGCTCCATGCGCTTGTCAGCACAATGCTCCATGACCCCTGTCATCACAATGCTCCGTGACTCCAGTCATCACAATGCTTCATGACATTTGTCATCACAATGGTCCATGCCCTCGTCATCAACAGTCTCTGTGACCTTTTTAACCACAATGCTCCTTGAACTTTTCATCACAATGCTCCATGACCCTTGTCATCACAATGCTCTATGCCTTTCTCAGCACAATGCTCCATGACACATGTCATCACTATGCACCATGCGCTTGTCATCACAGTGCTCCACAACATTGTCATCACAATGCTCCATAAAATTTGTCATCACAATGCTCCATGCACTTCTCATCAAAATGCTCTCTCACCACTGATATCACAATGCTACATCACTATTTGTCACAATACTCCCTCACTCCTGTCATCACAATGTTCCATAACTCCCGTCATCACAATGCTACATGCACTTATCATCACAATGTTCGATGACCCCTGAAATCACAATGTTCCATAACACCATTCATCAAAATGTTCCATGACACTTTTCATCAAATTGCTCCATGACCCTGTCATCAGAATGATAACTGCCCTTCTCATCACAATGCACAACGCCCTTGCCATCAAAATGCTCCATGACCTTTGTCATCACAAAATCCATGACCCTTGGCATCACAATGCTCCATGTCATTGTCATCACAGTGCTCCATGAACGCTCTCATCACATTGCTCCATGCCCTTGTCTTCATATAGCTCCATGACACATGTCATCAGAATGCTCCATGGCCTTCTCATCACAATGCTCCAAGCCCTTGCCATCACAATGCTCCATTACCCCTGTCATAACAATGCTCCATGACCCCGGCCATCACGTTGTTCCATGGCCTTGTCATCACAAGGCTCTATGACGCTTCTCATCACAATGCTCCAAGAACACTATAATCACAATGCTCTATGCCCCTTTTCATCTCAATGATCCATGAACCCTGTCATCACAATGCACTATGCCCATCATCATAATGCTTCATTCTATTGTCATAACAACGAAATCAGAATGTTCCATGTCCTCTGTCATAACAATGCTCCAAACCCTTGTGATCACAATATTCCATAACACTTGTCATCACAATGCCCCAGGATGCTCATCATCACAATTATCCATGGTCTTCTCATCACAATGCTCCATGACCTTCGTCATCACAATGCTCAATACACTTGTCATCAACATGCTCCCTGACACTTGTTGTCTGTATGCTCCTTGAACCCTGTCATGACAAAGCTCCATGCCTTTTTCATCACAAAGATCCATGCCCTTTTCATCACAATGCTCCAAGTCCCATGTAATCACAATGGTCCATGCCAATGTCATCACAAAGCTCAATGACGCATGCCATCAGAATGCTCCTTGGTCTATTCTTCACAATGCTCCCTGCCCTTGTCTTCCCAATGTTCCAAGACCCCTGTAATCACAATGCTCCATTCCCCTTTTAATCAGTATGCTCCATGAGACTTGTCATCACAAGGCTCCATGGTTTTGTCATCACAATGCTCCAGGACCTTGTCATCACAATGCTTCACGACCTTGTCATCAAAATTTTCAATGGCCCTTGTCATCATAATGCTCCAAGCCCTAATCATCACAATGCTACATTATATTTATCATCACAATCCTCCATTACATTTGGTATCACAAAGCTCCATGCCATTGTCATCGCCATGGACCATGACATATGTCATCACAATGCTCCCTGACACCTGTCTTCACAATACTCCATGACCTTATCATCATAATGCTCCATGCCCTTGTCATCACAATGCACCATGCCCACTCTCATCACAATAATCTATGAAACTTGTCAGACCAATGCTCCATGCCACTGTCATCACAATTTTCCATGCCCTTGTCATCACAATGCTCCATGACCCCTGTCATCACAATGCTCCGTGACTCCAGTCATCACAATGCTTCATAACGTTTGTCATCACAATGGTCAATGCCCGCGTCATCACAAGGCTCTGTGACCTTTGTAACCACAATGCTCCATGAACTTTTCATCACAATTCTCTGAGAAACTTGTCATCACAATGCTCCATGTCTTTGTCAGAACAGTACTCCATGAACATTGTCATCACAATGTGCCACGCGCATTTCATCACATCGTTCCAAACCCTGTCATTGCAATGCTCCATAAACCTTTTAATCACAATGGTCCATGCACTTCTCATCAAAATGCTCTCTCACCAGAGATATCACAATGTTCCATCACTAGTCATCACAATACACCCTCATCCTTGTAATCACAATATTCCATGACACTGTCATCACAATGCTACATCCCCTTATCATCACAAAGTTCCATGACCCCTGCCATCACAATGTCCCATAAGCCCTGTCATCAAAATGCTCCATGACCCTTTCCATCCCATAGCTCCAAGACCCCTGCCATCACAATGTTCTATAACCCCTGCCATCAAAATGTTCCATTACACATTTTATCAAATTGCTGCATGACCCGGTCATCAAAATGGTCCCTGCCCTTCTCATCAAAATGCTCCATGACTTGTCATCGCAAAGCTCCAAGACCCTTGGCATCACAATGCTCCATGTCATTGTCATCACAATGCTCCATGAACCCTCTCATCACATTGCTCCATGCCCTTGTCATCACAAAGCTCCATGACACTTGTCATCACAATGCTCGATGCCCTTCTCATCACAATGCTCCATGCCCTTGTCATTAGAGTCCTGCATGACCCATGTATCACAGTGTTCCGTGCCCTTGTCATCACAATGCTCCATGCCCACTCTCATCACAATAATCCATGAAACATTTCAGACCAAAGTTCCATACCCTTCTCATCACAATGCTCCATTACCCCTGTCATAACAATGCACCATGACACTTGCCATCACAATGATCCACCGCCTAGTCATCAAAAGTTTCCATGATAATTCTCATCACAATGCTCAAGACCCCTGATATCACAATGCTCCATGCCCTGGTCATCACAAAGCTCCATGACGCATGTCATCAGAATGTTCCATGGCCTTCTCATCACAATGATCCTTGCCCTTGTCATCACAATGCTCCAAGACCCTTGTCATCACAATGCTCCATGTCCCGTTTCATCTCAATGCTCCATGAAATCTGTCATCACAATGCTCCTAGACCCTTGTAATCACAATGCTCCATGCCGCTTTTCATCTCAATGCTCCATGAACCCTGTCATCACAATGCACCATGCCCATCATCATAATGCTTCAGGCTATTGTCATCACAATGAAATCAATATTCTGCATGACCTCTGTCATCATAATGCTCCAAACCCATGTGATCACAATGTTGCATAACACGTATCTTCACAACACCCCATGACGCTCATCATCACAATTATCCATGGTCTTCTCATCACAATGCTCCATGATCTTTGTCATCACAATGCTCAATACACTTGTCATCACAATGCTCCCTGACCCTTGTCATCAGTATGCTCCTTGAACCGTGTCCTGACAAGTTTCCATGCATTTTTCATCACAATGATCCATGACCATTTCATCACAATGCTCCAAGGTCCCTGTAATCACAATGCTCCATCCCCTTGTCATCACAAAACTCCATGACGCATGTCATCAGAATGCTCCAAGGCCTTCTCATCACAATGCTCTATGCCCTAGTCATAACAATGCTCCAAGACCCCTGTAATCACAATGCTCCATGCCCCTTTTCATCAGAATGCTCCATGAGGCTTGCCATCACAAGTCTCCATGGTCTTCTCATCACAATGTTCCAGGACCTTGACATAACAATGATCCATTCCCTTGTCATCACAATGCTCCATGACCCCTGTCATCACAATAATCCATGAACATTTTCAGCCCAATGCTCCACGACCTTCTCATCACAATGCTCCATTGCCAATATCATCACAATGCTCCATGACCACTGTCACCACAACACTTCATGACACCTGACAACACAATGATCCAGGACTCTTGTCATCACAATGCTCCATTCCCTTGTCATCACAATGCTACATGACATCTGTCATCACAACTCTCCATGAACATTTTCAGCCCAGTGCTCCATGACCCTTGTCATCACAATGATCCATGCCCTTGTCATCCCAATGCTCCATGACCCCTGTATTCACAATGCTCCTTGACGCTTGTGATCACAGTGCTCCATGACACATGTCATCACAATGCTCCATGCCTTTGTCAGCAAAATGCTACATGACCTTGTCATTATAATTCTCTATGCGCTTGTCATCACAATACTCCATTTCCATTGTCATCACAATCCTCCATGAACCATGGGATCACATTGATTCATGCCCTTGTCATCACAATGCTCCATGCTCCTTGAAATCAAAATGATCCATGACCTTTGTCATCACAATGCTCCAAACCCTTGTGATCACAATGTTCCATAACACTTGTCATCACAACGCTCCATGATGCCTGTCATCACAATACTCCATGCCCTTTTCATCACAATGCTCCATGACCTTTGTCACCACAATTCTCTTTACACTTGTCATCACAATGCTCGCTGACACATGTCATCAGAATTCTCCTTGAAACCTGTCACAAAAAGGCTCCATGCCTTTTTCATCACGATGCCCCATGCCGTTTTCATCACATTGCTCCATGCCTTTTCATCAAAATACTCCACAAGGTTTTCATCAGAATGCTCCCTGACCCTTGTCATCACAATTCTCCATGCACTTGTCAGCACATGGCTCCCTGACCCTTGTCATCACAATGTTCCAAGCCATTGTCATCACAATGCTCCATGACCCCTGTCATCACAATAATCCATGAACATTTTCAGCCCAATGCTCCACGACCTTCTCATCACAATGCTCAATAGCCAATATCATCACAATGCTCCATGACCACTGTCATCACAACACTCCATGACACCCGACAACACAATGATCCGGGACTCTTGTCATCACAATGCTCCATACCCTAGTCATCACAATGCTCGATGACCCCTGTTATCACAACACTCCATGAACATTTTCAGCCAAGTGCTCCATGACCCTTGTCAACCCAATGCTCCATGACCCCTGTATTCACAATGCTCCTTGACACTTCTCATCACAGTGCTCCATGACACTTGTCATCACAATGCTCCCTGACCCTTGTCATCAGTATGCTCCTTGAACCCTGTCATGACAAGTTTCCATGCATTTTTCATCACAATGATCCATGACCGTTTCATCACAATGCTCCAAGGTCCCTGTAATCGCAATGCTCCATGCCCTTGTCATCACAAAACTCCATGACGCATGTCATCAGAATGCTCCATGGGCTTCTCATCACAGTGCTCTATGCCCTAGTCATAACAATGCTCCAAGACCCCTGTAATCACAATGCTCCATGTCCCTTTTCATCAGAATGCTCCATGAGACTTGCCATCACAAGTCTCCATGGTCTTCTCATCACAATGTTCCAGGACCTTGACATCACCATGATCCATTCACTTGTCATCACAATGCTCCATTACCCCTGTCATCACAATAATCCATGAACATTTTCAGCCCAATGCTCCACGACTTTCTCATCACAATGCTCCATGCCCTTGCCATCACAATGCTCCATTACCACAGTCATAACAATGCTCCTTGACCCTTGCCATCACAATGTTCCATGGCCTTGTCATCACAAGGCTCCATGACCCTTCTCATCACAATGCTCCAAGAACACTGTAATCACAATGTTCTATGCCCCTTTTCATCTCAATGATCCATGAACCCTGTCATCACAATGCACCCTGCCCATCATCATAATGCTTCATGCTATTGTCATAACAACGAAAACAAAATGTTCCATGACCTCTGTCATAACAATGTTCCAAACCCTTGTGATCACAATATTCCATAACACTTGTCATCACAATGCCCCAGGATGCTCGTCATCACAATTATCCATGGTCTTCTCATCACAATGCTCCATGACCTTCGTCATCACAATGCTCAATACACTTGTCATCAACATGCTCCCTGACACTTGTTGTCTGTATGCTCCTTGAACCCTGTCATGACAAGGCTCCATGCCTTTTTCATCACAATGATCCATGCCGTTTTCATCACAATGCTCCAAGTCCCATGTAATCACAATGGTCCATGCCATTGTCATCACAAAGCTCAATGACGCATGCCATCAGAATGCTCCTTGGTCTTCTCTTCACAATGCTCCATGCCCTTGTCTTCACAATGTTCCAGGACCCCTGTAATCACAATGCTCCATTCCCCTTTTCATCAGTATGCTCCATGAGACTTGTCATCACAAGGCTCCATGGTTTTGTCATCACAATGCTCCAGGACCTTGTCATCAAAATGCTTCATGACCTTGTCATCAAAATTTTCAATGGCCCTTGTCATCATAATGCTCCAAACCCTAATCATCACAATGCTCCATTTTCTTTGTCATCACAATCCTCCATTACATTTGGTATCACAAAGCTCCATGCCATTGTCATCGCCATGGACCATGACATATGTCATCACAATGCTCCCTGACACCTGTCTTCACAATACTCCATGACCTTATCATCACAATGCTCCATGCCCTTGTCATCACAATGCACCATGCCCACTCTCATCACAATAATCCATGAAACATTTCAGACCAAAGTTCCATACCCTTCTCATCACAATGCTCCATTACCCCTGTCATAACAATGCACCATGACACTTGCTATCATAATGATCCACGGCCTAGTCATCAAAAGTTTCCATGATAATTCTCATCACAATGCTCAAGACCCCTGATATCACAATGCTGCATGCCCTGGTCATCACAAAGCTCCATGACGCATGTCATCAGAATGTTCCATGGCCTTCTCATCACAATGATCCTTGCCCTTGTCATCACAATGCTCCAAGACCCTTGTCATCACAATGCTCCATGTCCAGTTTCATCTCAATGCTCCATGAAATCTGTCATAACAATGCTCCTAGACCCTTGTAATCACAATGCTCCATGCCGCTTTTCATCTCAATGCTCCATGAACCCTGTCATCACAATGCACCATGCCCATCATTATAATGCTTCAGGCTATTGTCATCACAATGAAATCAATATTCTGCATGACCTCTGTCATCATAATGCTCCAAACCCATGTGATCACAATGTTGCATAACACGTATCTTCACAACACCCCATGACGCTCATCATCACAATTATCCATGGTCTTCTCATCACAATGCTCCATGATCTTTGTCATCACAATGCTCAATACACTTGGCATCACAATGCTCCCTGACCCTTGTCGTCAGTATGCTCCTTGAACCGTGTCATGACAAGTTTCCATGCATTTTTCATCACAATGATCCATGACCATTTAATCACAATGCTCCAAGGTCCCTGTAATCACAATGCTCCATCCCCTTGTCATCACAATACTCCATGACACATGTCATCAGAATGCTCCAAGGCCTTCTCATCACAATGCTCTATGCCCTAGTCATAACAATGCTCCAAGACCCCTGTAATCACAATGCTCCATGCCCCTTTTCATCAGAATGCTCCATGAGGCTTGCCATCACAAGTCTCCATGGTCTTCTCATCTAAATGTTCCAGGACCTTGACATAACAATGATCCATTCCCTTGTCATCACAATGCTCCATGACCCCTGTCATCACAATAATCCATGAACATTTTCAGCCCAATGGTCCACGACCTTCTCATCACAATGCTCCATTGCCAATATCATCACAATGCTCCATGACCATTGTCATCACAACACTCCATGACACCTGACAACACAATGATCCAGGACTCTTGTCATCACAATGCTCCATTCCCTTGTCGTCACAATGCTACATGACACCTGTCATCACAACTCTCCATGAACATTTTCAGCCCAGTGCTCCATGTCCCTTGTCATCACAATGATCCATGCCCTTGTCATCCCAATGCTCCATGACCCCTGTATTCACAATGCTCCTTGACGCTTGTCATCACAGTGCTCCATGACACATGTCATCACAATGCTCCATGCCTTTGTCAGCAAAATGCTACATGACCTTGTCATTATAATTCTCTATGCGCTTGTCATCACAATACTCCATTTCCATTGTCATCACAATCCTCCATGAACCTTGGGATCACATTGATTCATGCCCTTGTCATCAAAATGCTCCATGCTCCTTGAAATCAAAATGATCCATGACCTCTGTCATCACAATGCTCCAAACCCTTGTCATCACAATGTTCCATAACACTTGTCATCACAACACTCCATGATGCCTGTCATCACAATACTCCATGCCCTTTTCATCACAATGCTCCATGACCTTTGTCATCACAATTCTCTTTACACTTGTCATCACAATGCTCGCTGACACATATCATCAGAATGCTCCTTGAAACCTGTCACGAAAAGGCTCCATGCCATTTTCATCACGATGCCCCATGCCGTTTTCATCACATTGCTCCATGCCTTTTCATCAAAATACTCCACAAGGTTTTCATCAGAATGCTCCCTGACCCTTGTCATCACAATTCTCCATGCACTTGTCAGCACAAGGCTCCCTGACCCTTGTCATCACAATGCTCCAAGCCATTGTCATCACAATGCTCCATGACCCCTGTCATCACAATAATCCATGAACATTTTCAGCCCAATGCTCCACGACCTTCTCATCACAATGCTCAATAGCCAATATCATCACAATGCTCCATGACCACTGTCATCACAACACTCCATGACAACTGACAACACAATGATCCGGGACTCTTGTCATCACAATGCTCCATACCCTAGTCATCACAATGCTCGATGACCCCTGTTATCACAACACTCCATGAATATTTTCAGCCAAGTGCTCCATGACCCTTGTCAACCCAATGCTCCATGACCCCTGTATTCACAATGCTCCTTGACACTTCTCATCACAGTGCTCCATGACACTTGTCATCACAATGCTCCCTGACCCTTGTCATCAGTATGCTCCTTGAACCCTGTCATGACAAGTTTCCATGCATTTTTCATCACAATGATCCATGACCGTTTCATCACAATGCTCCAAGGTCCCTGTAATCGCAATGCTCCATGCCCTTGTCATCACAAAACTCCATGACGCATGTCATCAGAATGCTCCATGGGCTTCTCATCACAGTGCTCTATGCCCTAGTCATAACAATGCTCCAAGACCCCTGTAATCACAATGCTCCATGTCCCTTTTCATCAGAATGCTCCATGAGACTTGCCATCACAAGTCTCCATGGTCTACTCATCACAATGTTCCAGGAGCTTGACATCACCATGATCCATTCACTTGTCATCACAATGCTCCATTACCCCTGTCATCACAATAATCCATGAACATTTTCAGCCCAATGCTCCACGACTTTCTCATCACAATGCTCCATGCCCTTGCCATCACAATGCTCCATTACCCCTGTCATAACAATGCTCCATGACCCTTGCCATCACGATGTTCCATGGCCTTGTCATCACAAGGCTCCATGACCCTTCTCATCACAATGCTCCAAGAACACTGTAATCACAATGTTCTATGCCCCTTTTCATCTCAATGATCCATGAACCCTGTCATCACAATGCACCCTGCCCATCATCATAATGCTTCATGCTATTGTCATAACAACGAAAAAAAAATGTTCCATGACCTCTGTCATAACAATGTTCCAAACCCTTGTGATCACAATATTCCATAACACTTGTCATCACAATGCCCCAGGATGCTCGTCATCACAATTATCCATGGTCTTCTCATCACAATGCTCCATGACATTCGTCATCACAATGCTCAATACACTTGTCATCAACATGCTCCCTGACACTTGTTGTCTGTATGCTCCTTGAACCCTGTCATGACAAGGCTCCATGCCTTTTTCATCACAATGATCCATGCCGTTTTCATCACAATGCTCCAAGTCCCATGTAATCACAATGCTCCAGGCCCTTGTCATCACAAAACTCCATGATGCATGCCATCAGAATGCTCCATGGCCTTCTCATCATTATGCTCTATGACCTAGTCCTCACAATGCTCCAAGACCCCTGTAATCACAATGCTCCATGCCCCTTTTCATCAGAATGCTCCATTAGACTTTCCATCACAAGTCTCCATGGTCTTCTCATCACAATACTCCAGGAACTTGTCATCACCATGATCCATTCCCTTGTCATCAAAATGCTCCATGACCCCTGTCATCACAGTAATCCATGAACATTTTCAGCCCAATGCACCACGACCTTCTCATCACAATGCTCCATTGCCAATATCATCACAATGCTCCATGACCACGGTCATCACAACACTCCATGACACATAACAAAACAATGATCCGGGACTCTTGTCATCACAATGCTCCATTCCCTTGTCATCACAATGCTCCATGACACCTGTCATCACATCTCTCCATGAACATTTTCAGCCCAGTGCTCCATGACACTTGTCATCACTATGATCCATGCCCTTTTCATCCCAATGCTCCATGACCCCTGTATTCACAATGCTCCTTGACGCTTGTCATCACAGTGCTCCATGACACATGTCATCACAATGCTCCATGCCTTTGTCAGCAAAATGCTACATGACCTTGTCATTACAATGCTTTATGCGCTTGTCATCACAATACTCCATTTCCATTGTAATCACAAACCTCCATGAAATTTGGGATCACATTGCTTCATGTCCTTGTCATCACAATGCTCCATGCTCTTTGAAATCAAAATGTTCCATGACCTCTGTCATCACAATGCTCCAAACCCTTGTGATCACAATGTTCCATAACACTTGTCATCACAACACTCCATGATGCCTGTCATCACAATACTCCATGCACTTTTCATCACAATGCTCCATGACTTTTGTCACCACAATTCTCAATAAACTTGTCATCACAATGCTCCCTGACACTTGTCATCAGAATGCTCCTTGAAACCTGTCACAAAAAGGCTCCATGCCTTTTTCATCACAATGCCACATGCCGTTTTCATCCCAATGCTCCCTGCAATTGTCATCAAAATACTCCACAAGCTTGTCATCAGAATGCTCCCTGACACTTGTCATTACAATTCTCCATGCACTTGTCAGCACAATGCTCCCTGACCCTTGTCATCACAATGCTCCAAGCCATTGTCATCAGAATGCTCCATGACCCTTGTCATCACAATGCTCCAAGCCATTGTCATCACAATGCTCCATTACCTTTGTCATCAGAATCCTCCCTGACACTTGGCATCACAATACTCCATTCCATCCTCATCACAATGGGCCATTACATATGTGATCACAATGCTCCCTGACACCTGTCTTCACAATACGGCATGACCTGGTCATCACAATGCTCCATGTCCTTGTCATCACAGTGTGCCTTTCCAACTGTCATTGAAATACTGCATGAAACACATGAGACCAATGTTCCTTGCCATTCTCATCACAATGCTCAATTCCCTTGTTATCACAATGCTCCATGACCCGTGTCAGCACAATGCTCCGTGACTCCAGTCATCACAATGCTTCATGACCTTTGTTATTACAATTGTCCATGCCCTCGTCATCAACAGTCTCTGTAACCTTTTAACAACAATGCTCCATTAACTTTTCATCAAAATGCTCTTTGACCCTTGTCATCACAATTTTCTTTGTCTTTCTCAGCACAATGCTCCATGACCCTTGTCATCACAGTGCTCCATGCGCTTGTCAACACAGTGCTCCACCACCTTGTCATCACAATGCTCCAGAAAATTTGTCATCACAGTGCTCCATGCACTTCTCATCAAAATGCTCTCTCACCACTGATATCATAATGCTACATCACTATTTGTCTCAATACTCCCACACCCCTGTCATCACAATGTTCCATGACTCCTGTCATCACAATGCTACATGCACTTATCATCACAATGTTCGATGATCCCTGAAATCACAATGTTCCATAACACCTGTCATCAAAATGTTCCATGACACTTTTCATCAAATTGCTCCATGACCCAGTCATCAGAATGCTCCCTGCCTTTCTCATCACAATGCACAACGCACTTGCGATCAAAATGCTCCATGACCTTTGTCATCACAAAGATCCATGACCCTTGGCATCACAATGCTCCATGTCATTGTCATCACAATGTTCCAAGAACGCTCTCATCACATTGCTCCATGCCCTTGTCTTTAGATAGCTCCATGACACATGTCATCAGAATGCTCCATAACCTTCTCATCACAATGTTCCATGCCCTTGCCATCACAATGCTCCATTACACCTGTCATAACAATGCTCCATGACCCCTGCCATCACGATTTTCCATGGCCTGCTCATCACAATGCTCCAATAACACTGTAATCACAATGCTCTATGCCCCTTTTCATCTCAAAGATCCATGAACCCTGTCATCACAATGCACCATTGGCATTATCATAATGCTTCATGCTATTGTCATAAAAATGAAATCAAAATGTTCCATGACCTCT
This sequence comes from Mesoplodon densirostris, assembly GCF_025265405.1. Classification (NCBI taxonomy): domain Eukaryota; kingdom Metazoa; phylum Chordata; class Mammalia; order Artiodactyla; family Ziphiidae; genus Mesoplodon; species Mesoplodon densirostris. Next base: position 3,617,009 of record NW_026778195.1, on the reverse strand, counting down.
GTCATAACAATGCTCCAAACCCTTGTGATCACAATATTCCATAACACTTGTCATCTCAATGCCCCAGGATGCTCGTCATCATACTTATCCATGGTCTTCTCATCACGATGCTCCATGACCTTTGTCATCACAATGCTCAATACACTTGTCATGACAATGCTGCCTGACACTTGTCGTCAATATGATCCTTGAAACCTGTCATGACAATGTTCCATGCATTTTTCATCACAATGATCCATGACCATTTCATCACAATGCTCCAAGGTCCCTGTAATCAAAATGCTCCATGCCCTTGTCATCAAAAAGCTCCATGACGCATGTCATCAGAATGCTTCATGACCTTCTCATCACAATGATCCAAGACCTCTGTAATCACAATGCTCCATGCCCCTTTTCATCAGAATGCTACATGAGACTTTTCATCACAAGTCTCCATGGTCTTCTCATCACAGTGCTCCAGGAACTTGTCTTCACCATGATCCATTCCCTTGTCATCACAATGCTACATGACCCCTGTCATCACAATAATCCATGAACATTTTCAGCCAAATGCTCCACGACCTTCTCTTCACAATGCTACATGGCCAGTATCATCACAATGCTCCATGACCCCTGTCATCACAACTCTACATGAACATTTTCATCCCAGTTCTCCATGACACTTGTCATCACAATGCTCCATGCCCTTGTCATTACAATCCTGCATGATGAATGTATCATAGTGTTCCGTACCCTTGTCATCAAAATGCTCCATGCCCACTCTCATCACAAAAATCCATGAAACATTTCAGACCGATGTTCCATGCCCTTCTCATCACAATGCTCCATTACCTCTGTCATAAAAATGCACCATGACCCCTGCCATCACAATGTTCCACGGCCTAGTCTTCACAAGGTTCCATGACATTTGTCATCACAATGCTGAAAACCACTTTAAACACAATGCTCCATGGCCTTCTCATCACAAAGCTCCATGACGCATGTCATCAGAAAGTTCCATGGCCTTCTCATCACAATGCTCCATGCCCTTGTCATCACAATGCTCCAAGACCCTTGTAACCACAATGCTCCATGCCCCTTTTCATCTCAATGCTCCATGAACCCTGTCATCACAGTGCACGATGCCCATCATCATAATACTTCAGTCTATTGTCATCACAATTAAATCAATATTCTGCATGACCTCTGACATCATAATGCTACAAACCCTTGTGATCACCATGTTCCATAAAACTTATCATCACAGCACCACATGACGCTCATCATCAAAATTATCCATGGTCTTCTCATCACAATGCTCCATGATCTTTGTCAACACGATGCTCAATACACTTGTCATCACAATGCTCCCTGACACTTGTCGTCAGTATGCTCCTTGAACCCTGTCATGACAAGGCTCCATGCCTTTTTCATCACAATAATCCATGTCCTTTCCATCACAATGCTCCAATATCCCTGTAATCACAATGTTCCATGGCCTTGTCATCAAAAAGCTCCATGAGGCATGTCATCAGAATGTTTCCTGGCCTTCTCATCACAATGTTCCATGCCCTTTTCATCACAATGCTCCAAGACCCCTGTAATCACAATGCTCCATGCCCCTTTTCATCAGAATGCTGCATGAGACTTTTCATCACAAGTCTCCATGGTCTTCTCATCACAATGCTCCAGAAACTTGTCATCACCATGATCCATTCCCTTATCATCAAAATGCTACATGACCCCTGTCATCTCAATAATCCATGAACATTTTCAGCCCAATGCTTCACGACCTTCTCATCACAATGCTCCATTGCCAATATCATCACAATGCTCCATGACCACTGTCATCACAACACTCCATGACTCCTGACAACACAATGATCCGGGACTCTTCTCATTACAGTGCTCCATTCCCTAGTCATCACAGTGCTCCATGAAACCTGTCATCACAACTCTCCATGAATATTTTCAGCCCAGTGCTCCATGAGTCTTGTCATCATAATGATCCATGCCCTTGTCATCCCAATGCTCCATGACCCCTGTATTCACAATGCTCCTTGACGCTTGTAATCACATAGCTCCATGACATTTGTCATCACAATGCTCCATGCCTTTTTCACCAAAATGCTACATGACATTGTCATTATAATGTTCTATGCGCTTGTCATCACAATACTCCATTTCCTTTGTCATCACAATCCTCCATGAACCTTGGGATCACATTGATTCATGCCCTTGTCATCACAATGCTCCATGCTCCTTGAAATCAAAATGATCCATGACCTCTGTCATCACAATGCTCCAAACCCTTGTGATCACAATGCTCCATAACACTTGTCATCACAACACTCCATGATGCCTATCATCACAATACTCCATGCTTTTTTCATCACAATGCTCCATGACCTTTGTCACCACAGTTCTCTTTACACGTGTCATCACAATGCTCCCTGACACATGTTATCAGAATGCTCCTTGAAACCTGTCACGAAAAGGCTCCATGCATTTTTCATCACAATGCACCATGCCGTTTTCATCACAATGCTCCATGCCATTGTCATCAAAATACTCCACAAGCTTGTCATCAGAATTCTCCCTGACCCTTGTCATCACAATTCTCCATGCACTTGTCAGCACAATGCTCCCTGACCCTTGTCATCACAATGCTCTAAGCCATTGTCATCACAATGCTCCATGACACCTGTCATCACAATAATCCATGAACATTTTCAGCCCAATGCTCCACGACCTTCTCATCACAATGCTCCATGGGCAATATCATCAAAATGCTCCATGACCACTGTCATCACAACACTCCATGACACCTGACAACACAATGATCCGGGACTCTTGTCATCACAATGCTCCATTCCCTAATCGTCAAAATACTCCATGACCCATGTCATCACAACAATCCATGAACATTTTCAGCCCAGTGCTTCTTGAAGCTTGTCATCACAATGATCCATGCCCTTGTCATCCCAATGCTCCATGCTCCTTCAAATCAAAATGATCCATGACCTCTGTCATCACAATGCTCCAAACACTTGTGATCACATTGTTCCATAACACTTGTCATCACAACGCTCCCTGATGCCTGTCATCACAATACTCCATGCCCTTTTCATCACAATGCTCCATGCCCTTGCCATCACAATGCTCCATTACCCCTGTCATAACAATGAACCATGACCCCAGCCATCACAATGTTCCACGGCCTAGTCATCACAAGGTTTCATGACACTTGTAATCACAATGCTGAAAACCCTTGTAATCAAAATGCTTCATGCCCTTGTCATCACAAAGCTCCATGACGCATCTCATCAGAATGTTCCATGGTTTTCTCATCACAATGCTCCATGCCCTTGTCGTCACAATGCTCCAAGACCCTTGTCATCACAATGCTCCATGCACTTTTCATCTCAATGCTCCATGAAATCTGTCATCACGATGCTCCAAGACCCTTGTAATGACAATGCTCCATGCCCCTTTTCATCTCAATGCTCCATGAACCCTGTCATCACAATGCACCATGCCCATCATCATAATGCTTCAGGCTATTGTCATCACAATGAAATCAATATTCTGCATGACCCCTGTCATCATAATGCTCCAATCCCTTGTGATCACAATGTTGCATAACACGTATCATCACAACACCCCACGACGCTCATCATCACAATTATCCATGGTCTTCTCATCACAATGCTCCATGATCTTTGTCATCACAATGCTCAATACACTTGTCATCACAATGCTCCCTGACACTTGTCGTCAGTATGCTCCTTGAACCCTGTCATGACAAGGCTCCATGCCTTTTTCATCACAATGATCCATGACCTTTTCATCACAATGCTCCAACATCCCTATAATCACAATGCTCCCTGTCGTTGTCATCACAAATCTCCATGACGCATGTCATCAGAATGCTGCATGGCCTTCTCATCACAATGCTCTATGCCCTAGTCATCACAATGCTTCAAGACCCCTGTAATCACAATGTTAAATGCCCCTTTTCATCAGAATGCTCCATGAGACTTGCCATCACAAGTCTCCATGGTCTTCTCATCACAATGCTCCAGGAACTTGTCATCACCATGCTCCAGGACCCCTGTTATCACAACACTGCATGAACATTTTCAGCCCAGTGCTCCATGACCCTTGTCATCCCGATGCTCCATGACCCCTGTATTCACAATGCTCCTTGACGCTTCTCATCACAGTGCTCCATGACACCTGTCATCACAATGCTCCATGCCTTTGTCAGCAAAATGCTACATGACCTTGTCTTTACAATGCTCTAGGCGCTTGTCATCACAATACTCCATTTCCATTGTCATCACAATCCTCCATGAACTTTGGGATCACATTGCTTCATGCCCTTGTCATCACAATGCTCCATGCTCCTTGACATCAAAATGATCCATGACCTCTGTCATCCCAGTGCTCCAAAACCTTGTGATCACAATGTTCCATAACACTTGTCATCACAACTCTCCATGATGCCTGTCATCACAATACTCCATGCCCTTTTCATCACAATGCTCCATGACCTGTTTCAGCACAATTCTAAACACACTTGTCATCAAAATGCGCCCTGAATCTTGTCATCAGAATGCTCCTTGAACCCTGTCACGAAAAGGCTCCATGCTTTTTTCATCACAAAGCCCCATTCCGTTTTCATCACAATGCTCCATGCCATTGTCATCAAAGTACTCCACAAGCTTGTCATCAGAATGCTCCATGACACTTGTCATCACAATTCTCCATGCACTTGTCAGCACAATGCTCCCTGACCCTTGTCATCACAATGCTCCATGCCATTGTCATCACAATGCTCCATTAACTTTGTCATCAGAATTCTCCATAACACTTGGCATCACAATGCTCCATGCCATCCTCATCACAATGGGCCATTACAAATGTGATCACAATGCTCCCTGACACCTGTCTTCACAATACTGCATGACATGGTCATCACAATGCTCCATGCCCTTGACATCACAATGCGCCATTCCAACTGTCATCGCAACCATCCATGATAATTATTAGACCAATGTTTCATGCCCTTGTCATCACAATGCTCCATACACTTGTTATCACAATGCTACATGACCCCTGTCACACAATGCTCCGTGACTCCAGTCATCACTATGCTTCAAGACATTTGTCATCACAATGGTCCATGCCCTCGTCATCAACAGTCTCTGTGACCGTTTTGACCACCATGATCCATGAACTTTTCATCACAATGCTCTTTGACCCCTGTCATCACAATGCTCTCTGCCTTTTTCAGCACAATGCTGCAAGACCCTTGTCATCACAATGCTCCATGCGCTTGTCAGCACAATGCTCCATGACACATGTCATCACAATGCACCATGCACTTGTCATCACAGTGCTCCACAACCTTGTCATCAAAATGCTCCATAAAATTTGTCATCACACTGCTCCATACACTTCTCATCAAAATGCTCTCTCACCACTGATATCACAATGCTACATCACTATTTGTCACAATACTCCCTCACCCCTGTCATCACAATGTACCATGACGCCTGTCATCACAATGCTACATGCACTTATCATCACAATGTTCGATGACCCCTGACATCACAATGTTCCATAACACCTGTCATCAAAATGTTCCATGACACTTTTCATCAAATTGCTCCATGACCCAGTCATCAGAATGCTCCCTGCCCTTCTCATCACAATGCACAACGCCCTTGCCATCAAAATGCTCCATGACCTTTGTCATCACAAAGATCCATGACACTTGGCATCACAATACTCCATGTCATTGTAATCACAATGCTCCAAGAACGCTCTCATCACATTGTTCCATGCCCGTGTCTTCACTTAGCTCCATGACACGTCATCACAATGCTCCATGCCCTTGCCATCACAATGCTCCTTTACCCCTGTCATAACAATGCTCCATGACCCCTGCCATCACGATGTTCCATGGTCTTGTCATCACAAGGCTCCATGACCCTTCTCATCCCAATGATCCAAGACCACTGTATCACAATGCTCCATGCCCATTTTCAGCTCAATGATTCATGAACCCTGTCATCACAATGCACCATGCCCATCATCATAATGCTTCATGCTATTGTCATAACAATGAAATCAAAATGCTCCATGACCTCTGTCATAACAATGCTCCAAACACTTGTGATCACAATATTCCATAACACTTGTCATCACAATGCCCCATGACACTCATCATCACAATTATCCATGGTCTTCTCATCACAATGCTCCATGACCTTCGTCATCACAATGCTCAATACACTTGTCATCTACATCCTCCCTGACACTTGTTGTCTGTATGCTCCTTGAACCCTGTCATGACAAGGCTTCATGCCTTTTTCATCACAATGATCCATGCCCTTTTCATCACAATGCTCCAAGTCCCATGTAATCACAATGGTCCATGCCATTGTCATCACAAAGCTCAATGACGCACGCCATCAGAATCCTCCTTGGTCTTCTCCTCACAATTCTCCATGCCCTTATCATCACAAAGTTCCAAGACCCCTGTAATCACAATGCTCCATGACCCTTTTCATCAGTATGCTCCATGAGACTTGTCATCACAAGGCTCCATAGTTTTGTCATCACAATGCTCCAGGACCTTTTCATCACAATGCTTCACGACCTTGTCCTGAAGATTTTCAATGGCCCTTGTCATCATAATGCTCCAAGCCCTAATCATCACAGTGCTCCTTTATATTTGTCATCACAATCCTCCATTACATTTGGGTATCACAATGCTCCATGCCATTGTCATCGCAATGGACCATGACATATGTCATCACAATGCTCCCTGACACCTGTCTTCACAATACTCCATGACCTTATCATCACAATGCTCCATGCCCTTGTCATCACAATGCACCATGCCCACTCTCATCACAATAATCTAGGAAACTTGTCAGACCAATGCTCCATGCCACTGTCATCACAATGCTCCATGCCCTTGTTATCACAATGCTCCATGACCCCTGTCATCACCATGCTCCGTGACTCCAGTCATCACAATGCTTCATAACGTTTGTCATCACAATGGTTCATGCCCGCGTCATCACAAGGCTCTGTGACCTTTGTAACCACAATGCTCCATGAACTTTTCATCACAATTCTCTGAGAAACTTGCCATCACAATGCTCCATTTATTTGTCAGAACAATGCTCCATGACAATTATCATCACAATGTGCCACGCGCATTTCATCACAATGTTCCAAACCTTGCAATTGCAATGCTCCATAAACTTTGTAATCACAATGGTCCATGCACTTCACATCAAAATGCTCTCTCACCAGATATATCACAATGTTCCATCACTAGTCATCACAATACACCCTCACCCTTGTAATCACAAGGTTCCATGACCCTGTCATCACAATACTACATCCCCTTATCATCACAATGTTCCATGACCCCTGCCATCAAAATGTTCTATAAGCGCTGTCATCAAAATGCTCCATGACCCTTTCCATCCCAAAGCTCCAAGACCGCTGACATCACAATGTTCTATAACCCATGCCATCAAAATGTTCCATTACACTTTTTATCAAATTGCTGCATGACCTGGTCATCAAAATGCTCCCTGCCCTTCTCATCAAAATGCTCCATGACTTGTCATCACAAATCTCCAAGACACTTGGCATCACAATGCTCCATGTCATTGTCATCACAATGCTCCATGAACCCTCTCATCATATTGCTCCATGAACTTGTCATCACAAAGCTCCATGACACTTGTCATCACAATGCTCGATGCCCTTCTCATCACAATGCTCCATGCCCTTGTCATTACAGTCCTGCATGACCCATGTATCACAGTGTTCCGGGCCCTTGTCATCACAATGCTCCATGCCCACTCTCATCACAATAATCCATGAAATATTTCAGACCAAAGTTCCATACCCTTCTCATCACAATGCTTAATTACCCCTGTCATAAGAATGCACCATGGCACTTGCCATCACAATGTTCCACGGCCTAGTCATCACAAGGTTCCATGATACTTTTCATCACAATGCTCAAGACCCCTGAAATCACAATGCTCCATGCCCTTGTCATCACAAAGCTCCATGACGCATGTCATCAGAATGTTCCATGGCCTTCTCATCACAATGCTCCATGCACTTGTCATCACAATGCTCCAAGACTCTTGTAATCACAATGCTCTATGCCCCTTTTCATCTCAATGCTCCATGAACCCTGTCATCACAATGTTCCGTGACTCCAGTCATCACAATACTTCATGACCTTTTTCATCACTATGTTCCATGCCCTCGTCATCAACAGTCTCTGTGACATATTTAAGCACAATGCTTCATGAACTTTTCATCAAAATGCTCTTTGACCCTTGTCATCACAATGCTCTATTCCTTTCTCAGCACACTGCTCCATGACCCTTGTCATCACAATGCTCCATGCGCTTGTCAGCACATTGCTCCATGTCCCATGTCATCACAATTCTCCATGCGGTTGTCATCACAGTGCTCCACAATCTTGTCAGCACAATGCTCCATAAACCTTGCCATCACAGTGCTCCATGCACTTCTCATCAAAATGCTCTCTCACCACTGATAACACAATGTTACATCACTAATCATCACAATACTCCCTCACCCTTGTCATCACAATGTTCCATGACTCCTTTCATCACAATGCAACGTGCACTTATCATCACAATGTTCGATGACCCCTGACATCACAATGTTCCATAACCCCTGGCATCAAAATGCTCCATGACTTTTGTCATCACAAAGCTCCATGACACTTTGCATTACAATGCTCCATGTCATTGTCATCACAATGTTCCATGCACTTTTCATCACAATGCTTCATGCTATTGTCATCACAATGCTCCATACCACTTGTCATTACAGTGCTCCATGACGGTCGACATCACAATTATCCATGGTCTTCTCATCACAATGCTCCATGACCCCTGTCATCACAATGCTCCATGACCACTGTCATCACAACGTTCCATGAACCCTGACAACACAATGATCCGGGACACTTGTCATCAAAATGCTCCATGCCCTTGTCATCCCAATGCTCCATGACCCGTGTAATCACCATACTTCATGACGCTTGTCATCACAGTGCTCCATGAACCTTGTAATCACAAAGCCTTTGTCAGCATAATGATACATAATCTTGTCATCACTATGCTCCATTCTGTTGTCATCAAAATACTCCACAAGCTTGTCATCAGAATGCTCCATGCCCATGTCATCACAATGCGACATTCCAACTGTCATCGCAATAATCCATGAAAATTATTAGACCGATGCTCCATGCCCTTATCATCACAATGCTCCATGCCCATATTATCACAATGCTCCATGACCCCTGTCATCACAATGTTCCGTGACTCCAGTCATCACAATACTTCATGACCTTTGTCATCACTATGGTCCATGCCCTCATGATCAACAGTCTCTGTGATATTTTAAACACAATGCTCCATGAACATTTCATCACAATGCTCTTTGACCCTTGTCATAACAATGCTCTATGCCTTTCTCAGCACAATTCTCCATGACCCTTGTCATCACAATGCTCCATGTGCATGTCAGCACAATGCTCCATGACACATGTCATCAGAATGCACCATGCGCTTGTCATCACAGTGCTCCACCATCTTGTCATCTCAATGCTCCATAAAACTTGTCATCAAGATGCTCCATGCACTTCTAATCAAAATGCTCTCTCACCACTGATGTCACAATATTACATCACTATTCGTCACAATACTCCTTCACCTCTGTCATCACAATGTTCAATGACGCCTGTCATCACAATACTACATGCACTTATCATCACCTTGTATGATGACCGCGGACATCACAATGTTCCATAACCCCTGTCATCAAAATGCTCCATTAACTTTTTCATCAAAATGTCCATGACCCCTGACATCACAATGTTCCATAACCACATTCATCAAAATAATCCATGACGCTTTTCGTCAAATTGCTCCATGACCCTATCATCACAATGCTCCCTGCCCTTCTCATCACAATGCACAACACCCTTGTCATAAAAATGCTCCATTCCCTTGCCATCACAATGATCCATTACACCTGTCATAACAATGTTCCATGACCCCTGCCATCACGATGTTCCATGGCCTTTTCATCACAAGGATCCATGACCCTTCTCATCACAATGCTCCAAGACCCCTGTAATCAAAATGTTTCATGCCTCTTTTCATCACAATGATCCATGAACCCTGTCATCACAATGCACCATGCCCATCATCATAATGCTTCATGCTATTGTCATCAAAATGAAATCAAAATGCTCCATGACCTCTATCATAACAATGCTCCAAACCCTTGTGATCACAATATTCCATAACACCTGTCTTCACAATGCGCCATGACGCTTGTCATCACAATTATCCATGGTCTTCCCATCACAATGCTCCATGACATTTGTCCTCACAATGCTCAATACACTTGTCATCAAAATGCTCCCTGACACTTGTTGTCTGTATGCTCCATGAACCCTGTCATGAGAAGGCTCCATGCCATTTTCATCACAATGATCCATGCACTTTTCATCATGACGCTCCAAGACCCTTGTAATCACAATGCTCCATGCCCTTGTCATCACAAAGCTCAATGACGCATGTCATCAGAATGCTCCTTGGCCTTCTCCTCACAAAGCTCCATGCCCTTGTAATCACAATGTTCCAAGACCCATATAATCTCAATGCTCCATGCCTCTTTTTATCAGTATGCTCCATGAGACTTTTCATCACAAGGCTCCATGGTTTTTTCATCACAATGCTACAGGAAATTGTCATCACAATGCTTCACGACCTTGTCATGAAAATTCTCAATGACCCTTGTTATCATAATGCTCCAATCCCTAGTCATCACAATGCTCCATTATATTAGTCATCACAATCCTCCATTGAATTTGGCATCACAATGCCCCATTCCATTGTCATCACAATGGAACATGACATATGTCCTCACAATGCTCCCTGACACCTGTCTTCACAATACTCCATGACCTTATCATCACAATGCTGCATGCCCTTGTCATCACAATGCTCCATGACCCCTGTCATCACAATGCTCCGTGACTCCAGTCATCACAATGCCGCATAACGTTTGTCATCACAATGGTCCATGCCCGCATCATCACAAGTTTCTGTGACCTTTGTAACCACAATGCTCCTTGAACTTTTCATCACAATGTTCCGTGACACTTGTCATCACAATGCTCCATGCCTTTGTCAGAACCATGCCTCATGACCCTTGTCATCAAAATGTGAAACGTGTTTTTCATCACAACAGTCCACAAATTTGTCATAGCAATGCTCCATAAAACATTTAATTGAATGCTCCATGCCCTTCTAATCACAATGCTCCATTACCCCTGTCATAACAATGCTCCATGACCCATGCAATCAAAATGTTCCACGGCCTTGTCATCACAAGGCTCCATGACACTTGTCATCACAATGCTCCAAGATCCCTGTAATCACAATGCTCCATGCCCTTGTCATCACAAAGCTCCATGACGCATGTTATCAGAAAGTTCCATGGCCTTCTCATCACAATATTCCAAGCCCTTGTCATCACAATGCTCCAAGACCGCTGTAATCACAATGCTCCATGCCACTTTTCATCTCAATATTCCATGAATCCTGTCATCACAATGCACCATGCCCATCATCATAATGCTTCAAGCTATTGTCATCACAATGAAATAAAAATGCTCCATGACCTCTGTCATCACTATGCTCCATGACCCCTGTCATCACAATACTCCATGAACATTTTCAGCCCAATGCTCCATGACCCTTGTCATCACAATCATCCATGCCCTTGTCATTCCAATGCTCCATGACCCCTGTATTCACAATGCTCCGTGACGCTTGTCATCACAGTGCTCCATGACACATGTCATCACAATGCTCCATGCCTTTGTCAGCAAAATGCTACATGACCTTGTCATTACAATGCTCTATACACTTGTCATCACAGTACTCCATTACCAATTTCATCACAATCCTCCATGAACTTTGGGATCACATTGCTTCATGCCCTTGTCATCACAATGCTCCATGCTCCTTGAAATCAAAATGATCCATGACCTCTGTCATCACAATGCTCCAAACACTTGTGATCACAATCTTCCATAACACTTGTCATCACAACGCTCCATGACGCCTGTCATCACAATACTCCATGCCCTTTTAATTACAATGCTCCATGACATTTGTCATCACAATTCTCAATACACTTGTCATCACAATGCTCCCTGACACTTGTCGTAGAATGCTCCTTGATCCCTGTCACGAAAAGGCTCCATGCCTTTTTCATCACAATGCCCGATGCCGTTTTCATCACAATGCTCCATGCCACTGTCATCACAATACTCCACAAGCATGTCATCAGAATGCTCCATGACCCTTGTCATCGCAATGCTCCATGGCCACTGTCATCACAATGCTCCATACCCCTTGTCATTACAGTGCTCCATGGCGCTCGTTTTCACAATTATCCATGGCCTTCTCATCACAATGCTCCACCGACTTGCCATCACAATGCTCCGTGCCCTGGTCATCACAATGGTCCATGTTCCCTGTCATCACAATTCTCCACATTCTTGGCATCACTATTTTCCATGACCCTTATCATCACAGAGTTACATGCTTTGTCATCACAATACTCCACAAGTTTTCTTCAGAATGCTCCATGACCCTTGTCATCACAATGATCCATGACGCCTGTCATCACAATGCTCCATGACACGTGTCATCACACTGCTCAAAGCCCCTTTTCTTTACAGTGCTCCATGATGCTCGTCACCTCAATTATCCATGGTCTTCTCATCACAGTGCTCCACGGTCTTGCCATCACAATGCTCCATGCCCTGGTTATCACAATGCTCCATGTCCCTTGTCATCACCATTCTCCACGTCCTTGTCATCACAATGCTCCATGACAGTTCTCAACACAATGTTACATGCTCTTGTCAGCACAATTCTCCATGCACTTGTCACTGCAATGACCCATGACCCCTCTCATAGCAAGCTCCATGCCTTTATCATCACAATGCTTCCCGAACTTTTCCTCAAAATTCTCAATGGCCGTTGTCACCACAATATTCCATTCCCTTGTTATCACAATGCTCCATGACCCTTGTCATCACAATGCTCCAAGCCCTTGTCATCACAATGCTCCATTACCTTTGTCATCACAATCCTCCATAAAACATGGCATCACAATGCTCCACAACCTTTTCATCACAATGCTCCATAAACCTTGTCATCACAATGCTCCTTGCACGTCTTATCAAAATGCTCTCTCACTACTGATATCAAAATGTTCCCTCACGAGTCATCACAATACACCCACTCCCCTGTAATCACAATGGTCCAAACCCCTGTCATGAAAATGTTCCATGACCCCTGACAACACAATATTCCATAACCCCTGTCATCAAAATGTTCCATGACAGTTTTCATCAAATTGCTCCATGACCCTGTCATCACAATGCTCCCTGCCCTTCACAACAGAATGCACCACACCCTTGTCATCAGAATTCTCCATGACCTTTGTCATCACAAAGCTCCATGACCCTTGGCATCACAATGCTGCATGCCATTGTCATCACAATGCTCCATGAAACATCTCATCACTTTGTTCCATGCCCTTGTCATCACAGGCTCCATGATGCTTTTCATCACAATGCTCGATGCCATTCTTCCACAATGCCAACTGGGCTTGTCATTACAATCCTCCATGACCAATGTATCACAGTGTTCCGTGCCCTTGTCATCACAAAGCTCCAGGACGCATGTCATCAGAATGCTCCATGGCCTTCTCATTCACGATGCTCCATGTCCTTGTCATCACAATGTGCCAAGACTCCTGTAATCACAATGCTACATGCCCCTTTTCATCTCAATGCTCCATGAACCCTGGCATCACAATGCACTGTGCCCATCATCATAATGCTTCATGCTATTATCATCACAATGAAATCAAAATGGTCCATGACCTCTGTCATCACAATGCTCCAAATCCTTGTGATCAAAATGTTCCATAACACTTATCATCACAATGCCCCATGACGCTTGTCATCACAATTATCCATGGTCTTCTCATCACAATGCTCCATGACCTTTGTCATCACAATGCTCAATACCCTTGTCATCACAATGCTCCCTGACACTTGTCATCAGTATGCTCCTTGAACCCTGTCATGACAAGGCTCCATGCATTTTTCATCACAATGTTCCATGCCCTTGTCATCACAAAGCTCCATGATGCATGTCATCAAGACGCTCCATGGATTTCTCATCCCAATGCTCCATGCCCTTGTCCTCACAATGCTCCTCGACCCCTGTAATCACAATGCTCCATGCCCCCTTTCATCAGAATGTTCCATGAGACTTTTCATCACAAGGCTCCATGGTCTTCTCATCACAATGCTCCAGTACCTTGTCATTACAATGCTCCATGACGCCTGTCATCACAATACTCCATGAACATTTTTATCCCAATTCTCCATGACCTTCTCATCACAATGCTTCATGACCCCTGTCATCACAATGATCCATGTCACCTGTCATCACAACGCTCCATGAACCCTGACAACACAATGATCCGGGACTCTTGTCATCACAATGCTCCATGTGCTTCTCATCACAATACTCTATGAACCTTGGGATCACATTGTTTCATGCCCTTCTCATCTCTCTCTTGCCTTTCTGGTTTTTACAGATTTTCGGATGTCCCTTTTGACCGGTGGGAAGTGACAATTCTTTGTAGTGTGGATTTGCATTGCACGCTTGCTTGATTGGCCAAAAAGGGCATATGCGTTTTCTCCTGAATATATTCAGGAGAAAAGGCATATGTCGTTTTTGGCCAAGTGCATCATTGTCGAAGTTGTGATGCTTTTCCTGTGCTTTAAAGGCAATTCCGATTTACCTCTTGAAATATGTTTTGTGCAATTCTGCCTCATTTTCAAGTCTGCTTTGTTGCCTTCCCTCAACAGATTTTTGGAAGAGAGTTATCCTTTATAACTCTGCAGGTTTGTGAATTGCTGTGCCCGTGAGCTCCAATTTTCAAATCCCATTTTTGGGAGCTGACCGCAAATCCACAATTTTGCTTCACGACCTATACTGGTTCCAGGCGTGGCTATACTGTTCCCTGCGGGTGGCTGAGGCTTTGGTTAATTCTTCTTCCTGACGTGAATTTAGAGTGACAAGTGCCCGTCCAAATGCCTACATCTACTCTCTGATTGGTTCTCCCTCTTCCCTTTCATCCTCTGCACAATTAGCAAACTTTGCAAACCAGGAGGATATAGGGGCTGGCTCTTCTAAGTTGGGATTTTGATAGTAAAGCAGTTTGAATGTCAAACTGAGCACAAGGAGAGGAAAAATTAGGAGACATTTAAAAACATTTCACCATCACAGGGTGTCTATTCTCTAGGTTTCCCATACATGTTATAACTGTAGTGATCTTCCCTTCTACCTGGAGATTTGGGACCCATGGAATGGTGGCATGCATTGCTACGTTAAAGGGTCTGCATTTTCTCTCCCAATCTCACCAGTCCTCTCAGTCCCAAGTGTCCAGCCTTAAGTCTCATCCAGCTGTCTTTGCAGATAGGGTCATTCCAGGTTTCATCAGAACCCCTGAAGGAATTGTGTAAGAATTTCGCTGTTTTTTTTGTTTTGTTTTTGAAATTCATTTTTATAATGAGGTTGAACTGATTTTCACTGACGTGTTTATGCCGGTCTAGACACACTTGATTCCCTTACGGTGACATATCAATACATAGGTTTTAAGATTCTTACTAGTCAGATATATTCCTCTGCGGGGAATAGGGGTTTTGAGTCCCGTACACTGAGGAAGGTGTAGGTCTTTTCTATTCTGTATTTGGTTTATGGAATGGTACCTGTGCTAATATCAAACTCTGGTTTTATGCATCACCCCACCTCTCCTTTCCCCTTAAGAAGGTATAAGAGTGTTTTCTAAATGTGAGTCTCTGTTCTATTTCTTAATTCAGTTCATGTGTTGTGATATTGACATTCCCTCTGTAAGTGATATCTTATGATAAGGTTCTTTTTCTGTGTGACTAATTTCACTTAGAATCATCATACCTAAATCCACTCATTATGCTGCTACTGGCCTTATGACATTGATTTCACGTCTGAGTGATATTCCATTGTACAAATTTACCACAAGTTCTTTATGCATTTCTCTTTTTCCTGGGATATTTTAGGTGTACCGAAGTTGAGGTTCTTGAATGCAGAGCAGCCCTAATCTTTGGGGTGCATGTGTCTTGTCGATATTTAGTCTTCCCAAGTTATATGCCCATGAGTTGAAGTCCCCTTTGCTCGGGGGCTTTGTATTTTAGATGTTTTAGGAAACAGCATACACTTCTTCAGAGTGGCTCTTGGATATTTATACCCCACCCATCATCGTGACTAGGATCCCTGTTCTCCATGGCCTCTCCAGCATTTCTGGTTTGTACACATTTTTTGGATGGCCTTTCTGAGCAGTGGACATTGAGACTTCTTTGTTGTGCGGATTTGCATTTCCCGCTTGCTTGGTTGGCCAAAAACTCTGTATGTGTTTTTTTCCTGAAGATATTCACGAAAAAAACGCATACACTCTTTTGCCCAACTGCATCATTTTAGAAATTCTGCTGCTTTTCATATGCTTTAAATGTGAGTACAATCTACCTTTTGAAATCTGTTTCCTGCAATTCTGCCTCTCATTCAGATCCTCTTCGTTGCCTTACCTGAATATATTTTTGGACGTTGGTTATCATTTATATCTTTGCAGGTCTTTGAATTGTCTGCTCCTGAGCTCCATTTTGCAACTGGCTTTTTTGTGAGCTGGCCGACAAAAATTTGATTGCTTCTGGCCCTATTCTGGTTCTGAGGAGGCAGGCTGAGCCTATGGTTAATTCTTCTTCCTAATGGGAAATTAGAGTGACATGTGCCTGTCAAAACTCCTACAGCTAATCTCTCATTGGTTCCCCCTCTTCCCATTTATCCTCTGCAGAAATTGCAAACTGTGTGAAACAGGAGGTTAAAGGTGCTGATTCTCCAAGTGGGGAGATTGTTAGTAATGTGGCTGGAATGGCGAACCCCAGCACCAGGAGATCAAAAATTAGGTGCATTTTAGACACCTTTCCTGAGCATACGGTGTAAATTCATCTCGGTTTCCCAGGCATGTTTTCGCTGTCAGAAGATTCCCATGAACCTGCAGATTTGGGACCCATGGAATGTGTACCAGGCAGTATTACTTTAAAAGGTCTGCATTTCCTCACCCAGCCTCTCTTACATCTCTTAGTCTGCATAGCTTCCAGCCTTATATATCATCCTGCTGTGGGTCTACATTTGTTCAATCCATGTTACATCATAGCCCTTCAACAAAAGTTGTAAGAATTTTTGTCTGTCTCACTGTTTTTATAAAATTTTTAAATTTATTTTTATATTGGTTACAGCTGATTTTCAAAGCTCTGTTTTTTGCTGCTGTACTTCCACTTGATTCATGTACTGTGAGGCAACAATAAATTATTTTTCAGATGCTTATGAGTCATATGCATTATTGTCCACTGACTTGAGTGGGCTGAGTGCAGTTCTTTGAGGTACTGTGTAGGCCTTGTCAGTTATTCAATTTGGTACTGGAATGGTATCTTTGCTAATTTCAACCTCCTGGATAATACCTCACCATTCCCCACCTTTCCCATTTAGCAGCCTCATGTCTATTTTCTACATATTTGACTATGTTTCTGTTTTGTAGTTTATTTCATGTGTAGCCATTTTTGATTCCACCTTTAAGTGACATCTTATGATATGTGTCTTTTTCTTTCTGACATATGTCACTTAGAATGATCGTATGTAACTCCTCCAGAGTTGTTACAACTGGCCTTATTTCATGGATTTCTGGATGAGTAATATTCCACTCTACATAAGTACCCCATCTCTTTTATCCATTTTATCCTTCCAGGGACATTTAGGTTATATCTAAGTGGAGGCCCTTTTTAACAGAGAGGTGGTAAACGTTGGCGTGCCTGTTTTCTGTCCATTTTTGTTTTTCCCAAAGTATACGCCCATGAGTGCAAGTGCCCTATGCTCTGTAGCTCATCTTTTAGATGTTTTAGCAAACACAATACACTTATCCATAGTGGCCGTTGGCAAATTACATTTCCACTATCAGCCTCACAGGGCTTCCTTTTCTCCTCACCCTGTCCTGCATTTCTGGTGTTTACACTTTATGTGGATGGCCCTTCTGACTGATGTGAAGTGATACATTTTGTAGTATTGATTTTCAGTGCCCACCTGTTTGGTTGGATAAAAAGTGTGTGTGGCCTTTACTTGAATATATTCAGAAAAAATGCATATGCCCTTTTGGGCCAACTGCATCCTTGGCGATGTTCAGCCCCTTTTCTTGTGCTTTAATGGGGAGTCCTTTCTACCTCTTCAAATCTGTTTCCTGCCACTCTCCCTTGCTTACAAGTCCTTTTCTGTGACTTACCTCAAGACATTTGTCGACGATAGATATTTTCAACTCTGCAGTTTCATGAATTTTAGTGCCCCTGAGTTCCATTTTTCAACTTGTGTTTTTGGAAACTGGACACAAAACAGCAGGATTGCCTCTAGCCCTATTCTGTTCCCGTGGGCAATTCTAGCCTTTGATGTATTTGTCTTCCGGATTGGAAATTAGAGTGGCATGTGCCTGTCCGAACACCTAAGACTTGTCTCTAAATTTTTCTCATCCTTCCGCTTCATCCTCTGGACAAATTCCAAACTGTGTGCAACAGGATGTTGACGGTGCTGATATCCCCAAGTGAGGAGATTGTTAGGAAAGATGCTGGAGGGGTGAACCCGAGCACCAGGCGATGAGGAGATGAGGTGCCTTTTCCAAACTCTTTCCGATCAAATGGTGTACCACCCTCTAGGTGTGACAGGCATGTTTTAGCTGTAGGAAGGGTCCCGTGCATGTAAGGAGAACACCAGGGATTTTTCCAAATCAGTGCCTCCCCGAACCCCAAACTGGGGAATTTTTAAGCTACGGCTACACGTATGTCCATTAAGGGCCTTGGGAAATAGGCAGAGCCCAAACTTTAGATGATTGAAATCTTCAGGGTCAGAATCGCTCACCATCGGCCTTGCTTAGGTTACATTTTATCTTTCATTGACAGATGATGTCAATAAAAATATCGATTCTTTTTCAGATTATTTCCCCTTATAGGTGATTGCAAAATATTCAGTGTAGTTCCCTGTGCTATACAGTAGTTCCTTGTTGATGATCTATTTTATACATAGCAGTGTGTATGTGTTAATCCCAAACTGTTAATTTATCCCTTCTCCTACCTTTCCCCTTTGGTAATAATAAATTATAAGATTTTATACTTCTCAGAAATGGGGGAGCTGAAAGAGAGGTATCCTTTTCAATGGAAAAGCATTCAAAACAAGATTGAAGCTTCAGCCAAGAGTATTCGATGTACATCCATGGAAATAAATCACTTCATTTCTCTAATGTTGACCTGACAAATAAGACAGACGTCTTCACTGAACTTGCTTATAGTAAAGTGATGGAAATATCAAAGGTAAGTCTTAGAAACATCTTATTTTACCTGAGCATTATACACTGCTCTATGTTAACTACAGTTTGCCTCACACATCTGTTCATTGAAATTACAATGTTCTCAATTTCTGTTACTGATCCTCCAGAGTGGACCCCAACAGGAGTCCCCATGCCCAGTGTCATTGGAGCCAACAGATCAAGACTGAGTTTGCTTCAGAAGCAAAGGAAACATTATTTTGAAAACAGAATGGAGAGGTGAGAGCGTGCACGCTCCCATGGGCTGTGGGCTGGACTGCTGTGTAGGGATCCCGGCAGCGTCAGTGGGAGGGAGGGGATGGAGCTCTCGAGGGCTGGGTTGGCTGCAGCTCAGGCACTATGCCACGGAGTCTGCATGGGAACCCGCTAGCTGAGGTGTCGACCCAGCCATTCTGCACTAGGAAATCGGGTCTGAAGTGCCGGGTGTGGGACCTCTGCATGCGGAACCCTAGGAGCACGTGAAATTAGACAAAGTGCAAAGGAAAAACAGCTTAGACTTTATTTTATTGCCCAGATTCTTTATTTATCTCCGAGGCATTTTTAATGAACGTTGCCGGAGACGAACACCTCCTCTGCTTTTTGTTCCATTCCTCATTCTTGGGGTGTTGAGGGTGCAGACCCCTCTTTTGTAACTGCTTCATGCTGTGGTGGGAGCCCTGATACCTGGGGGGAGGGGCAAAACGTCTCCCCACCAGCCTCCAGGTGAGGTTGATTGTCCCAAGGCCTCCTGCCTCACTTCTCGTCCGCCTGAGCACCAGCATTGGAAGTGTTATAGATTCTAATGACCTTTTAGGGTCCAGGAAAGAGATGTGCAGAGATGCTGAGGTGGCAGGTTTCACCCCACCCCACATTTGTTTGGCGACCTTAGGCTGACGGTTTTTGCCAGCCTAGATACTCTGATCTGTACTCTGTGCTTTCTATAATTAGGTCCCTGAATTAATGTACAAACAGCACCATGTGTCAGAACCCTGGCCGCACAACTCCCAGACAGTCCAGGGTCAGTGGTGATCCAGGACCATGACGTCCACTGAGTCAACGGCCTTTAGAAGTAGCCAGCAGTCCAGCCGGTCATATTGGCCACCATCACCGCGGTGTCTGTTGGGTTTTCTATGGTGAAAGCATGATATACGTTTCCCCCGCCAAGCTTATTAGCTCCCCTCTGGGTGCAGGAAGTCCTGCAAGCAGTAGTCTGCTCTTTCGGGGCACAGTCTTGTTGTTTTCTGAGAGAAACTCCAGGTCAAGTGATGGTAACACGAGTAATCTTAGGGGCCCGTTGCGCCCGTTTGTCTCTCTAGAGGTTGGAGTTGGAGGGCCTCCTCACTCGAGGTCAGTGTGTCCACAGAGTGACCCCTGCAACTTCAGGGCATGATGGGTGGTTAGGATCACCACGTGGGGTCTTTTTCCCTTAGGAGGGAGCTGGCCTTGCGGGCTGCTGATTTCTAGCTTTTTAGATACCCCAGTATCCTGGTCTGATGAGTTGGTGGGCAAAGCCCTTGGTGACCATAGTTTATCATACCTGAAGGGCATTCTTGTGTTGCTCCATTTCAAGTGGTCCCAGTTTTTGCACTAAGGCTCCAAGGGCGATTAACCTTTGACCGGGTATGTAAAGGTCAAAGGGCTTAGCTAAATTAGGGAGTTCCTGGGCAAGGGTCTGAATTGACTGCTCTTTCCATTCTTGAAAGGCTGCTCCTGGATTCTATTCAAAAGGATCATTATCTTTTCGTGTCAGTGTTCCATGTCGAGGCCCGGCTATTAGATTGTAGTTAGGGATCCAGATGCAGAAAACCTTGGCCTCCCCAGGAACCCCTAAGCTGTCTTCTAGTTTTAGAAGAGGTAAGGCTGCAAATGGCTTCTTCCCTATCCTGGGATGCGTTTCTCCGAATATCTGTGAGAATGAAGCCCAGGCATGTCACCTGAGCCTGGGATATTTGAGCCTTTTTCTTGGACACCTTGTATCCTTTCTTGCCTAGGTAGTTCAGAGGCGTCTTTAGTAGGCCTGGCGATCAGAATGTCATCTGCATATTGAAGGAGGGTTCCCTTTTACAGAGGTAGAACGTTTAGGTCTTTAGAGGTCATTTCCCCAATGATGGTGTGGGGATTTTTGTACCGTTGGGGCAGGACGGCCCAGCATTATTGCTTTTGTTGCATGTTGTGTCCTGCCACTCACAAGCCAAAAATTCTTGTGACTCTGAGATGAATGGAATACAGAAGAAGGCATCATTGAAGTCTAATACAGAATGCCATGGCCTGGTGGATGGTAGAATGAGCAGCAGGGTGTAGGAAATAGGAGCTACTGGATGTATATCCTCGGTGGCTTCACTGACTATACTGATATCCTTTACCAGGTCTCCAGCAGCCCATGGGGCTCTCGTGGTCAGGCCAATCCCAGAATATGGAGCTCACCTGGGCTGCACCCCTCACACCACTGCCCACGGGGCTCTCGTGGTCAAGTCCCTCCCGGGGTATGGAGCTCACCTGTGCAGCTACCCAGCAGCCCATGGGGCTCTCATAGTTAGGCCCTTCCCAGGATACAGAGCTCCCCTGGGCAGGTACCCCATCAGGGCTGGACACACAGGAACTGTGCACATAGCCCACCTTGCATAGAACCCCCAGCTCACCTGTCGCTCACAGCTGACACAGAACACCTCAGAGCAGGACTTGAACTAACAAACAGCAGCTCTGACAGGTCTGTGACCCTGGCTATCACTCTGTGCTGCCTCTCTCTGCCTCGTCTTCCAGACACTTCTACTGCAGCCAGGGCACCAGGCCTCTGTCTCCACCCACCATCACTCCTCTCCCTGACGCCTGGGTTCCTCTCATTAGGATAGGGTCTTCTTGAAGTTGTTTTCCACTCATGGACCAGATAAAATGATAAG
Organism: Mesoplodon densirostris; assembly: GCF_025265405.1. Classification (NCBI taxonomy): domain Eukaryota; kingdom Metazoa; phylum Chordata; class Mammalia; order Artiodactyla; family Ziphiidae; genus Mesoplodon; species Mesoplodon densirostris. Next base: position 3,594,507 of record NW_026778195.1, on the reverse strand, counting down.
AAAACAAGCCGCAGCTGCAGCCCCTTGTCTAGCCTGACTCTCAAGGGCCCACACCTGTTCCTTGGGCCTGGCCCGTTTAGCAAGGTTCATTTTCTGCAACTGTGAGCCCCTGAGGGGTGAGGATTGGCTGATTTGGGCAGCCCGACACTGCCTGCCCGCCCTCCCCAGGTGTGCCTGGGTTGAGGTCAATATAAACACCTCTCCAGTCAGCAAGAGCCCCTGTAGCTGTGCCTGACGCCATATTCTCTGCCCCGTCAGCAGTGTCGGGGCTGGGGTGGTGGGAGGGAGTGAGGGGAAGTGGCTTTGTGGGTGGCCCAGTGTGAGTGGGGCTCTGCTGGACTTTCTGCAGGAGTTGCCAGGCTGCCACCTGCTAAAGAAAAGGATGTGTCATCCATACCTGCCTCTGGAATTTCTCCCCAGGCAGAGGTGAGGAAGTAAAAAAGCAGTGGGGGCCGTGGCAGGAGGGGTATCTCAGGCAGGGAAATGGAAAGCTTCCAGAAGAGCATCTGGGGCCAGGACCATCCTGACTGGCCTGCAAGCACCAAGTCGGCCTGCGTGCTGTCGCTGGTGTGGCTCCACAGCCCTTCCTCTAGGCTTGCAAGTGCTTGTACATATTCAGGTGTTTTACCTGGAAAGGGTGGGAAGAGTTCAGCTGCAGCAGGACTGGGGCTCAGCTCACATTTACTCACAGACGCCTCGACACAGTCCCCCAGCTTTGCAATGAGGATGCTCCTTGTGGGGGGGAGTGCTGCTGACTGCATGGGAGACGACTTCCCACCTCTGACCAACTTAAGAATTTTTTACCACTGGAGCAAGTGCCCTGATACGATTCTCCTCTGTATAACTGGTGGGTTTGTTTTTTTGTTTGTTTGTATTTTTTTCTTTTTTTTTCTTTTTGGTTCAAGGTAGATTTTATTTATTCCTCTTTTTTTTTAAATTTGAGAAATAAACATGGAAATAATGCATTAATATAAAGACGTCTATGTGAAGGGAAAAACTTTTTTTCTGTTTTAATTTATTAAATGTTATTTATTTATTTTTATTTTTTAAATTTTTTTTTATTTCTTTTATACAGCAGGTTCTTATTGGATATCTATTTTATACATATAAGTGTGCACATGTGAATCCTAGTCTCCCAATTCTTCCCACCACCACCCTCACATGGTGTTCCCCCCTTGGTGTCCATATGTTTGTTCTCTACATCTGTGTCTCTATCTCTGCCCTGCAAACCGGTTCATCTGTACCATTTTTCTAGGTTCCACATATATGCATTAATATACAATATTTGTTTTTCTCTTTCTGACTTACTTCACTCCGTATGACAGTCTCTAGATCCATCAAGGTCCCTACAAATGACCCAATTTCATTCCTATGTATGGCTGACTAATATTCCATTGTATATATCTACCACATCTTTATCCATTCGTCTGTCTGTGGGCACTTAGGTTGCTTTCATTACCTGGCTATTGTAAATAGTGCTGCAATGAACATTGTGGTGAATGTGTCTTTTTGATTTATGGTTTTCTCTGGGTATATGCCCAGTAGTGGGATTGCTGGATTATATGGTAATTCTATTTTTAGTTTTTTAAGGAACCTCCATACTGTTCTCCATAGAGACTGTATCGATTTACATTCCCAACAATAGTGGAAGAAGGTTCCTTTTCTCCACACCCTCTCCAGCATTTGTTGTTTGTAGATTTTCTGATGATGTGACGTGATAACTCATTGTAGTTTCGATTTCCATTTCTCTAATAATTAGTGATGTTGAGCAGATTTTCATGTGCATACTGGCCATCTCTATGTCTTCTTGGAAGAAATGTCTATTTCGATCTTCTTCCATTTTTGTATTGGGTTGTTTGTTTAATTAATATTGAGCTGCATGAGCTGTTTATATATATTGGAGATTAATCATTTGTCCATTGATTCGTTTGCAAATATTTTCTGCCATTCTGAAGGTTGTCTTTTCGTCTTGTTTGTAGTTTCCTTTGCTTTGCAAAAGCTTTTACGTTTCATTAGGTCCCATCTGTTTAGTTTTCTTTTATATTTCATTACTATAGGAGGTGGATCAAAACAGATCTTGCTGTGATTTACATCAGAGTATCCTTCGTAAGTTTTCCTCTCAGAGTTTTATACTATCCGGTCTTACACTAAGGTCTCTAATCCATTTTGAATATATTTTTATGTATGGTGTTGGGGAGTGTTCTAATTTCATTCTTTTACATGTAGCTGTCCATATTTCCCAGCACCAATGATTGAAGAGACTGTCTTATCTCCATTGTATAGTCTTGCATCCTTTGTCATAGATTAGGTGACCATAGGTGTGTAGGTTTAGGCCTGTGCTTTCTTTTCTTTTTCCTTTTACACGTTTATTGGAGTATAATTGATTAACAATGGAGTGTTCGTTTCTGCTGTATAAAAAAGTGAATCAGCTATACATATACAAATATCACCAGATCCCCTCCCTCTTGCATCTCCCTCCCACACCCCATATCCCTCCCCTTTATGTGGTCACAAAGCACCGAGCTGATCTCCCTGTTCTATGTGGCTGCTTCCCAGTAGCTATCGGTGTTACATTTTGTAATGTATTTATGTCCATGCCACTCACTCACTTCGTCCCAGCTTACCCATCCCCCTTCCGGTGTCCGCAAGTCCTTTCTCTATGTCTGTGTCCTTAATCCTGTCCTGCCACTAGGTTCTTCAAAATCTTTTTTTTTTCTTCATTAGATTCTGTATATCTCTGTTAACATACAGTATTTGTTTTTCCCTTTCTGACTTACTTCACTGTTTAGGACAGATTCTAAGTCCATCCACCTCAGTACAAATAACTCAGTTTTGCTGCTTTTTATGGCTGAGTAATATTCCATTGTGTATATGTGCCAGATCTTCTTTATCCATTCATCTGTCGATGGACACTTAGGTTGCTTCCATGTCCTGACTATTGTAAATAGAGCTGCAATGAACATTTTTGTACATAACTCTTTTTGAATTATGGTTTTCACAAGGCAAATGCCCAGTAGTTGGATTGTTGTGTCGTATGGTACTTCTATTGTTAGTTATTTAAAGGAACCTCCGTACTGTTCTCCCTAGTGCCCATATCAATTTACATCCCCACCCACAGTGCAAGTGTGTTCCCTTTTCTCCAATAAAGGCCTCTCCAGCATTTATTGTTTTGTAGATTTTTTTGATGATTGCCACTCTGACTGCTGTGAGGTGATACCTCACGGTAGTTTTGATTTGCATTTCTCTAATGATTAGTAATGTTCAGCATCCTTTCATGTGTTTCTTGGTAATCTGTATATCTTCTTTGGAGAAATGTCTATTTAGGTCTTCTGCCCGTTTTTGGATTGGGTTGTTTGTTTTTGTGATATTGAGCTACATGTGGTGCTTGTAAAGTTTGGAGATTAATCCTTTGTCAATTGCTTCATTTGAAAATATTTTCTCCCATTCTGAGGGTTGTTTTTGCATCTTGTTTATGTTTTCCTGTACTGTGTAAAAGCTTTTAAGTTTCATTAGGTCCCATTTGTTAATCTCTGTTTTTATTTCCATTTCTCTAGGAGGTGGGTCAAAAAGGATCTTGCTGTGATTTATGTCATAGAGTGTTCTGCCTATGGTTTCCTCTAAGTGTTTTATAGTGTCTGGTCTTATATTTAGATCTCTAATCAATTTAGAGTTTATTTTTGTGTATGGTGTTATGGAGTGTTCTAATTTCATTCTTTTATGTGTAGGGGTCCAGTTTTCCCAGCACCAATTACTGAAGAGACTGTCTTTTCTCCATTGTATATCCTTGCTCCTTTGTCATAGATGAGATAGCCATAGGTATGTAGGTTTCTCTCTGGGCTTTCTGTCCTGTTCCATTGATCTGTGTTTATGCCAGTCTACATAAACTTGATTCCATTATGGAGACATATAAATACATAGGTTTCAAGGTTATTACCAGTCAGATATATTCCTCTTCAGTGAATAGGGTGTTTTGTGTCCAGTTCATTGAGAAAGGAGTAGGTCTTGTCTATTACATATTTGGTATATGGAATGGGATCTGTGCTAATTTCAAACTCTTCTTTTACACATCACCCCACGTCACCTTTCCCCTTAAGGAGGAATAAGTGTGTTTTCTAAATGTGTAATTCTGTTAACTTTTGAAATTCAGTTCATGTGTAGCCATGTTTACATTCCCTCTATAAGTGAGATATTACAATAAGTTTCTTTTTTCTTTGTGGCTCATTTCACTTAGCATCATCGTACCTAAAGCCACTCTTTATGCTGCTATTGGCCTTATGACATTGATTTTATGTCTGAGTGACATTCCATTGTATATAAGTACCACAACATCTATATCCATTTTTCTTTTCCTTTCCTGGGATATTTAAAGTGTACCGAAGTCGAGGTTCTTGTAAACAGAGCAGCCCTAAACTTTGGGCTGGCTGTGTGTTGTGGATTTTTAGTTTTCCCAAAATACACGCCCATGAGTGGAAGTGTGCTATGCTCTGTAGCTCTGTTTTAGAAAACAACATACAGTTCTCCAGAGAGGCTGTTGGCAATTTACATCCTGTCCATCGGCGTAACAAGGCTCCCTTTTCTCCATGGCCTGTCCTGCATTTGTGGTTTTTACACTATTTGCGGATGGCCCTTTTCACAGGAGGTAAGGGACACTTCTCTTTAGTGTGGATTTGCAATGCCTGATGGCTTGCTTAGCCAAAAAGGGCGTATGCCTTTTTTCCCGAATATATTCAAGAAAATACACATACTCCCTTTTCAGCCAAGGGCAACATTGTCGAAGTTCTGTCGCTTTTCATGTGCTTTAAAGATGACTCCAATCTACCTCTTGAAATCTGTTTCCTTCAATTCTGCCTTGCATTCCAATCATCTTCACTGTCTTACCTCAATATATATATGGATGATAGTTGTCCTTTATAACTCTGCAAGTTTGTGAATTGCTGTGCCCCTGATTTCCATTTTTCAACTCGCCTATTTGTGAGCTGGCTGCAATACCGCAGGATGGTTTTAGGCCCTAGTCTGGGTCCGAGGCTTCAGGCTGAGCCTTTGGTTAATTCTTCTTCCTGATGGGAAACTAGAGTGACATGTGCCCATCCAAACACCTACAGCTAATCTCTCATTTATTCCCCCTTTTCCTGTTCATCCTCTGCACAATTTGAAAACTGTGCATAACAGGATGGTAAAGGCGCTGACACTCCAAGTGGGGAGATTTTTAGTAATGCAGATGGAATGGCGAAGCCGAGCACGACAAAAGGAAAAATGAGGTACCTTTTAGAAAACTTTCCCAATTACACAGTGTACCATCCACTGGGTTTCCCATGCATGCTTTAACTGTAGGAAGATTCCCTTAAACCTGGAGAGTTGGGACCACTAGAATGGGTAGTACACAGTATTGCTCTAAGTGGTGTTCTTTTGCTCACACAACCTCAACAATCTTGTCAGCCCCAAGTGTCCAGTTTTATGTCTCATCCAGCTGTGGGTGTAAAGGTGGACAATCCAGGTTGCATCACAGGCCCTGAACGTAATTCTTAAGGCTTTCTCTCTTTTTCGCTGTTTTTGCATTTTGCTTTTGAAATTTATTTTTATAAGGGTGTTTAGCTGAATTTCAGGGCTGTGTTCATGTTGTTATACACACACATGATTCCTTTATGGAGACATGAGAATACATATGTATTAAAATTCTTGGAGTCAGATATATTCCTCTGCAATGAATATGGGGTGTTGAGTCCAGTTCATTGTGCGGGGAGTAGGTGATGTCTATTACATACTTGGTTTATGTAACGTTATCTGTGCTAATTTAAAACTGTGGTTTTATGCATCAACCCACTTCGCCTTTCCCCTTAAGCAGGCAGAATATTGTTTCTTATGTGTGTGACTCTGTTGTGTTTGTAATTCAGTTCATTCGTAACCATGTGTAAATTCCCACTATGAGTGATAATTTATGATGAGATTCGGTACTCTGTTATCTTTCCAAACTCAGTTCATGTGTAGCCATGTTACAGGACCTTCATAAGTGATACCTTATGATAAGTTTCTTTTTCTGTGTGACTTATTTCACTTAGAATCATCGTACCTGAATCCACTCATTTGGCTGCTACTGGCCTTATGCCATTGATTTCTTGGCTGAGGAATATTCCATCGTACGTAAGGACAACAATTTCTTGTACCATTTTTGTTTTTCCTGGGATATTTAAGGTGTACCCAAGTTGAGGTTCTTGTAAGCAGTGCAGCCCTAAATATTTGGGTGGCTCAGTCTTAATGATTTTCAATTTTCCCAAGGTATATTCCCTAGACTGGAAGTGCCCTTGCCTCTGTAGCTCTGTTGTTTACTTGGTTTAGGGAACACAACGCACTCCTCCAGAGAGGCAGTTGGCAATTTACATCCCGTGCATCAGCATAACAAGGCTCCCTGTTCTCCAGGGCCTGTCTTTCCTTTCTGGTTTTTACACATTTTGCTGATGTCCCATTTACCGGTGGGAAGTGATACTTCTTTGTAGTGCAGATTTGCATTGTCCGCTTGTTTGTTTGGCCAAAAGAGGCGTATGCCTTTTCTCCTGAATATATTCAGGAGAAAACGCATATGCCTCTTTTGGCCAAGTGCATCATTGTCGAAGTTGTGCCCCTCTTCCTGTGCTTTAAAGGTGATTCCAACGTACCTCTAGAAATCTGTTTCCTACAATTCTGCCTCATTTTCAAGTTCGCCTCTTTGCCTACCCTTAACATATTTTTGGACGATAGTTGTCCTTTATTACTCTGCCAATTTCTGAATTGTGTACCCCTGAACTCCATTTATAAACTCGTCTTTTTTGAGCTGACCGCAAGTCCGAAATTTTGGTTCAGACCTATACTTGTACCTGGCAGGTGGCTGAGACTTTGGTTAATTCTTCTTCCTGCCGGGAAATTAGAGTGACATGTGCCCGACCAAATGCCTAACAGCAACTGTCTCATTGGTTCTCCCTCTTCCCTTTCATCCTCTGCCAAATTGGCAACCTGTGCTAACCAGGAGTTTAAAGGGCTGACTCTCCAAGTTGGCAGATTGATAGTAAAGCAGTTGGAAAGTCAAACTGGAGCACAAGGAGAGGGAGTATAAGTTGAGTTTTAGAAACCTTTCGTATTCACAATGTTTCCATTCTCTATGTTTCCCGTACATGTTATAGCTGTATTAGTTTTCCCTTCAACCTGGAGAATTCGGAACCATGGAATGGGTGCCACGCATTATTGCTTTAAAGGGAATGCATCTGCTCACCCAATATCACCAATCCGCTCAGTCCCAAGTGTCCAGCCATATTCCACAGCCAGCTGTCATTGTAGACAGGGTCATTCCAGGTTACATCCAACACCCTGAAGGAATTGTAAAGAATTTCCCTGTTTTGTTGTTTTGTTTTTGAAATTCAATTTTATAGGGGTTTGAGCTGATTCTTGCTGCCATGTTTTTGCTAGTCTAGACACACTTGATTCCCTTACGGAGACATATCAAAACATAGGTTTTAACATTCTTACTAGTCAGATATAATCCTCTGCGGAAAATATGGGGTTTTGAGTCCCTTTCACTGAGGAAGGTGTAGGGCTTTTCTATTCCATAGATGGTTTTTGGAACGTTACGTGTGCTTATATCAAACTCTGGTTTTACGCATCACCCCACCTCTCCTTCCCCCTTAAACAGGCATAATAGTGTTTTCTAAATGTGAGACTCTGTTCTCTTTCCTAACTCAGTTCATGTGTAGCCATGTTTACAAGACCTTCATACGTGATATCTTATGATAAGTTTCTTTATCTGTGTGACTTATTTCACTTAGAATCATCGTACCTGAATCCACTCATTTTGCTGCTACTGGTCTTAAGACATTGATTTCATGGCTGAGGGATATTCCATCGTATGTAAATACCAATATTTTTGAACCATTTTTATCTTTCCTGGGATATTTAAGGTGTACCCAAGTTGAGGTTCTTGTAAGCAGTGCAGCCATAAATATTGGGGTGGCTCTGTCTTATTGATTTTCAGTTTTCCCAAGGTATATTCCCTAGACTAGAAGTGCCCTTGGTTCTGTAGCTCTGTGGTTTATTTTTTAGGGAAAACAGTGCACTCCTCCAGAGAGGCAGTTGGCAATTTACATCCCACCCATCAGCATAACAAGGCTCCGTGTTCTCCAGGGACTCTGTAGCCTTTCTGGTTTTTACACATTTTGTGGATGTCCCTTTGGACCGGTGGGAAGTGATACTTCTTTGTAGTGCATATTTGCATTGCCTGCTTGCATCCTTGCCCAAAAATTGCATATGCTATTTCTCCTGAATATATTGAGAAGAAAACACATATGCACTTTTTGGCCAAGTGCATCATTGTCGAAGTTGTGCCCCACTTCCTGTGCTTTAAAGGCGATTCCAACGTACCTCTAGAAATCTGTTTCCTACTATTCTGCCTTGTTTTCAAGTTCGCTTCTTTGCCTACCCTTAACATATTTTTGGACGATAGTTGTCCTTTATTGCTCTGCCAGTTTGTGAATTGTGTGCCCCTGAGCTCCATTTTTCAACTCGTCTTTTTTGAGCACACCGCAAGTCCGAATTTTTGTTCAGACCTATACTTGTTCCTGGCGGGTGGCTGAGACTTTGGTTAATTCTTCTTCCTGACGGGAAATTAGAGTGACATGTGCCCGTCCAAATGCCTAACAGCTACTGTCTCATTGGTTCTCCCTCTTCCCTTTCATCCTCTGCCAAATTGGCAACCTGTGCTAACCAGGAGTTTAAAGAGCTGCTTCTCCAAGTTGGCAGATTGATAGTAAAGCAGTTGGAAAGTCAAACCGGAGCACGAGAGAGACTATTAGCTGAGTTTTAGAAACCTTTCGTATTCACAGTGTGTCCATTCTCTAGGTTGCCCGTACATGTTATAGCTGTAGTAGTTTCCCTTCAACCTGGAGAGTTCGGACCCATGGAATGGGTGCCACGCATTATTGCTTTAAAGGGTCTGCATCTGCTCACACAATCTCACCAATCCGCGCAGTCCCAAGTGTCCAGCCATATTCCACAGCCAGCTGTCATTGTACACAGGGTCATTCCTGGTTACATCCGACACACTGAAGGAATTGTAAAGAATTTCCCTGTTGTGTTGTTTTGTTTTTGAAATTCAATTTTATAGTGGGTTTGAGCTGATTCTCGCAGCCATGTTTATGCTAGTCTAGACACAATTGATTCCCTTACGGAGACATAGCAATACATAGGTTTTAAGATTCTTACTAGTCAGATATAATCCTCTGCGGAAAATATGGGGTTTTGAGTCCCTTTCACTGAGGAAGGTGTAGGTCTTGTCTATTCCATAGATGGTTTATGGAACGTTACGTGTGCTAATATCAAACTCTGGTTTTATGCATCACCCCACCTCTCCTTCCCCCTTAAGTAGGCATAAGAGTGATTTCTAAATGAGAGACTCTGTTCTCTTTCCAACTCAGTTCATGTGTTCCCATGTTTACAGGACCTTCATAAGTGATATCTTATGATAAGTTTCTTTTTCTGTGTGACTTATTTCACTTAGAATCATCCTACCTGAATCCACTCATTTTGCTGCTATGGTCTTAAGACATTGATTTCATGGCTGAGGGATATTCCATCGTATGTAAATACCAATATTTTTGAACCATTTTTATCTTTCCTGGGATATTTAAGGTGTACCCAAGTTGAGGTTCTTGTAAGCAGGGCAGCCCTAAATTTGGGGCTGGCTCTATCTCATTGATTTTCAGTTTTCCCAAGGTGTATTCCCTAGAGTGGAAGTGCACTTGGCTCTGTAGCTCTGTTGTTTACTTGTATTAGGGAACACAATGCACTCCTCCAGTGAGGCAGTTGGCAGTTTACATCCCGCCAACAGCAGAACAAGGCTCCCAGTTCTACAGGGCCTGTCTTGCCTTTCTGGTTTTTACACATTTTGTGGATGTCCCATTGGACTGGTGGGAAGTGATACTTTTTTGTAGTGAAGATTTGCATTGCCCGATTGCTTGCTTGGCCAAAAAGGGCGTATGCCTTTTCTCCTTTATATATTCAGAAGAAAACGCATACACCCTTTTTGGCCAAGTGCATCATTGTCGAAGTTCTGTCCCTCTTCCTGTGCTTTACAGGTGATTCCTGCGTACCTCTGGAAATCTGTTTCCTGCTATTCTGCCTCGCTTTCAAGTTGGCCTCGTTGCCTACCCTCAATAGATTTTTGGATGATAGTTGTCCTTTATTATTCTGCAAGTTTGTGAATTGCTGTGCCCATGAGCTCCATTATTCAACTCATTTTTTGTGAGCTGAAAGCAAGTCCAAAATTTTGGTTCAGGACCTATACTGGTTCCTGGTAGGTGGCTGAGACTTTGCTTAATTCTTCTTCCTGCCGGGAAATTAGAGTGACATGTGCCCGTCCAAATGCCTAACAGCTACTCTCTCATTGGTTCTCCCTCTTCCCTTCCATCCTCTGCCAAATTGGAAACCTGTGCAAACCAGGAGGTTAAAGGGGCTGTCTCTCCAAGTTGGGAGATTAATAGTAAAGCAGTTGGAAAGTCAAACCGGAGCACCACAAGATGGACTATTCGTTGAGTTTTACAAACCTTTCGTATTCACAGTGTGTCCATTCTCTAGGTTTCCCGTACATGTTATAGCTGTAGTAATATTCCCCACAACCTGGAGAGTTCGGACCCAGGGAATGGGGGCCATGCATTTTTGCTTTAAAGGGTGTGTATTTGCTCACCCAATCTCAACAATCCTCTCAGTCCCAAGTGTCCAGACTTATGCCACATCCAGCTGTCATTGTAGATAGGGTCATTCCAGGTTTCATCAGAGACCTTGAAGGAATTGTAAAGAATTTCCTTGTTTTTTTGTTTAGTTTTTGAAATTCCTTTTTGTAGTGGGTTTGAGGTGATTCTCGCTGCCATGTTTATGCCAGTCTAGACACACTTGATTCCCTTACGGAGAAATATCAATACATAGGTTTTAAGATTCTTACTAGTCATATCTATTCCTCTGTGGGAAATATGGGGTTTTGAGTCCCTTTCACTGAGAAAGGTGTAGGCCTTGTCTATTCCATAGTTGGTTTTTGGAACGGTACCTGTGCTTATATCAATCTCTGTTTTATGCATCATCCCAACTCTCCTTCCCCCTTAAGCAGGCATAAGAGATTTTTCTAAATGTGAGACTCTGTTCTCTTTCCTATATCAGTTTATGTGTAGCCATGTTTACAGGATCTTCATAAGTGATAACTTATGATAAGTTTCTTTTTCTGTGTGACTTATTTCACTTAGAATCATCGTACATGAATCCACTCACTGTGCTGCTACTGGTCTTATGACATTGATTTCATGGCTGAGGGATATTCCATCATACGAAAGTACTTCAATTTTTTGAACCATTTTTATATTTCCTGGGATATTTAAGGTGTACCCAAGTTGAGGTTCTTGTATGCAGTGCAGCTCTAAATTTGGGGGTGGCTCTGTCTTATTGATTTTCAGTTTTCCCAAGGTATATTCCCTAGACTGGAAGTGCCCTTGGCTCTGTAGCTCTGTTGTTTACTTGTTTTAGGGAACACAATGCACTCCTCCAGTGAGGCAGTTGGCAATTTACATCCCGCCCATCAGCATAACAAGGCTCCCTGTTCTCCAGGGCCTGTCTTGTCTTTCTGGATTTTACCCATTTTTTGGATGTCCCTTTTGACCGGTGGGAAGTGATACTTCTTTGTAGTGCAGATTTGCATTGCCCACTTGCTTCCTTTGCCAAAACGGGCATATGCGTTTTCTCCTGAATATATTCACCAGAAAACGCATACGCCCTTTTTGGCCAAGTGCATCATTGTCGAAGTTGTGCCCCTCTTCCTGTGCTTTACAGGCGATTCGTACGTACCTCTTGAAATCTGTTTCCTGCTATTCTGCCTCGCTTTCAAGTCGGCCTCGTTGCCTTCCCTCAACAGATTTTTGGACGATAGTTGTCCTTTATTACTCTGCCATTTTGTGAATTGCTGTGCCCCTGATCTCCATTTTTCAAGTTGTTTTTTGTGAGATTAATGGAAGTCCAAAATTTTGGTTCAGGACCTATACTGGTTCCCAATTGGTGGCTGAGACTTTGGTTAATTGTACTTCCTGCCTGGAAATTAGAGTGACATGTGCCCGTCCAAATGCCTAACAGCTACTCTCTCATTGGTTCTCCCTCTTCCCTTCCATCCTCTGCCAAATTGGCAACCTGTGCGAACCAGGAGGTTAAAGGGGCTGTATCTCCATGGTGGGAGATTGATAGTAAAGCAGTTAGGAAATTCAAACCGGAGCACGACGAGAGGGACTATTTGTTGAGTTTTAGAAACCTTTCGTATTCACTGTGTGTCCATTCTCTTGGTTTCCCATACATGTTATAGCTGTAGTAATATTCCCTTCAACCTGGAGAGTTGGGAACCATGGCATGGGTGCCTTGCATTATTGCTTTAAATGGTCTGCATTTGCTCACCAAATCTCAACAATCCTCTCAGTCCCAAGTGTCCAGCCTTATGCCACATCCAGCTGTCATTGTAGATAGGGTCATTCCACGTTTCATCAGAGACCCTGAAGGAATTGTAAAGAATTTCCCTGCTTTTTTGTTTTGTTTTTGAAATTGCTTTTTATAGTGGGTTTGAGCTGATTCTCGCTGCCATGTTTATGCCAGTCTAGAAACACTTGATTCCCTAACGGAGACATATCAATACATAGGTTTTAAGATTCTTACTAGTCAGATCTATTCCTCTGCGGGAAATATGGGGTATTGAGTCCCTTTCACTGAGGAAGGTGTAGGTCTTGTCTATTCCATAGTTGGTTTTTGGAATGGTACATGTGCTTATATCAAACTCTGGTTTTATGCATCACCCCACCTCTCCTTCCCCCTTAAGCAGGCATAAGAGTTCTTTCTAACTATGAGACTCTGTTCTCTTTCCTAACTCAGTTCATGTGTAGCCATGTTTACAGGATCTTCATAAGTGATATCTTATGCTAAGATTCTTTTTCTGTGTGACTTATTTCACTTAGAATCATCGTACCTGAACCACGCACTTTGCTGCTACTGGTCTTATGACATTGATTTCATGGCTGAGGGATATTCCATTGTACGTAAGTACCAAAATTTTTTGAACCATTTTTATATATCCTTGGATATTTAAGGTGTACCCAATTTGAGGTTCTTGTAAGCAGTGCAACCCTAAATTTGCGCGTGGCTCTGTCTCATTGATTTTCAGTTTTCCCCAGGTATATTCCCTAGACTGGAAATGCCCTTGGCTCTTTAGCTCTGTTGTTTACTTGTTTTAGGGAACACAATGCACTCCTCCAGAGAGGCAGTTGGCAATTTACATCCCGCCCATCAGCATAACAAGGCTCCCTGTTCTCCAGGGCCTGTCTTGCCTTTCTGGTTTTTACATATTTTGTGGATGTCACTTTGGAACAGTGGGAAGTGATACTCCTTTGTAGTGCAGATTTGCATTGCCCGCTTGCTTGCTTGGCCAAAAAGGGCGTATGTGTTTTCTCCTGAATATATTCAGTAGAAAACGCATATGCACTTTTTGGCCAAGTGCATCATTATCGAAGTTGTGTCCCTCTTCCTGTGCTTTACAGGCAATTCCTACGTAACTCTTGAAATCTGTTTCCTGCTATTCTGCCCCGCTTTCAAGTCGGCCTCGTTTCCTTCCCTCAACAGATTTTTGGACGATAGTTGTCCTTTATTACTCTGCCAGTTTGTGAATTGCTGTGCCCCTGAGCTCCGTTTTTCAACACGTTTTTTGTGAGCTGAATGCAAGTCCAAAATTTTGGTTCAGGACCTATACTGGTTCCCGATGGGTGGCTGAGTCTTTGGTTAATTCTTCTTCCTGCCGGGAAATTAGAGTGACAGGTGCCCGTCCAAATGCCTAACAGCTACTCTCTCATTGGTTTTCCCTCTTCCCTTCCATCCTCTGCCAAATTGGCAACCTGTGCGAACCAGGAGGTTAAAGGGGCTGTCTCTCCCTTTTTGGAGATTGATAGTAAAGCAGATGGAAAGTCAAACCGGAGCACCACGAGAGGGATAATTCGTTGAGTTTTAGAAACCTTTCGTATTCACAGTGTGTCCATTCTCTAGGTTTCCCGTACATGTTATAGCTGTAGTAATATTCCCTTCAACCTGGAGAGTTTGGACCCAGGGAATGGGGGACATGCATTATTGCTTTAAAGGGTCTGCATTTGCTCACCCTATCTCACCAATCCTCTCAGTCCCAAGTGTCCAGCCTTATGCCACATACAGCTGTCATTGTAGATAGGGTCATTCCAGGTTTCATCAGAGACGCTGAAGGAATTGTAAAGAATTTCCCTGTTTTTTTGGTTTGTTTTTGAAATTCCTTTTTGTAGTGGGTTTGAGCTGATTCTCGCTGCCATGTTTATGCCACTCTAGTCACACTTGATTCCCTTATGGAAACATATCAATACATAGATTTTAAGATTCTTACTAGTCAGATCTATTCCTCTGCGGGAAATATGGGGTTTTGAGTCCCTTTCACTGAGGAAAGTGTAGGTCTTGTCTATTCCATAGTTGGTTTTTGGAACGGTACCTGTGCTTATATCAATCTCTGTTTTATGCATCATCCCACCTCTCCTTCCCCCTTAAGCAGGCATAAGGGTTTTTTCTAAATTTGAGACTCTGTTCTCTTTCCTAAATCAGTTTATGTGTAGCCATGTTTACAGGATCTTCATAAGTGATATCTTATGATAAGTTTCTTTTTCTGTGTGACTTATTTCACTTAGAATCATCGTACCTGAATCCACTCACTTTGCTGCTACTGGTCTTATGACATTGATATCATGGCTGAGGGATATTCCATCGTACGTAAGTACCACAATTTTTTGAACCATTTTTTTTATTTCCTAGGATATTTAAGGTGTACCCAAGTTGAGGTTCTTGTAAGCAGTGCAGCCCTAAGTTTGGGGGTGCCTCTATCTTATTGATTTTCAGTTTTCCCAAGGTATATTCCCTAGACTGGAAGTGCCCTTGGCTCTGTAGCTCTGTTGCTTACTTGTTTAAGGGAACACAATGCACTCCGCCAGAGAGGCAGGTTGCAATTTACATCCCGCCCATCAGCATAACAAGGCTCCCTGTTCTCCAGGGACTGTCTTGCCTTTCTGGTTTTAACATATTTTGTGGATGTCCCTTTGGACCTGTGGGAAGTGATACTTCTTTGTAGTGCAGATTTGCATTGCCTGCTTGCTTGCTTGGCCAAACGGGGCTTATGCGTTTTCTCCAGAATATATTAAGTAGAAAACGCATATGCCCTTTTTGGCCAAGTGCATCATTGTCAAAGTTGTGCCCATCTTCCTGTGCTTTACATGTGATTCCTACGTAACTCTTGAAATCTCTTTCCTGCTATTCTGCCTCGCTTTCGTGTCGGCCTCGTTGCCTTCCCTCAACAGATTTTTGGACGATAGTTGTCCTTTATTACTCTGCCAGTTTGTGAATTGCTGTGCCCCTGAGCTCCATTTTTCAACTCGTTTTTTGTGAGCTGAATGCAAGTCCAAAATTTTGGCTCAGGACCTATACTTGTTCCCGATGGGGTCTGAGACTTTGGTTACTTCTTCTTCCTGCCTGGAAATAAGAGTGAAGTGTGCCCGTCCAAATGCCTAATAGCTACTCTCTCATTGGTTCTCCCTCTACCCTTCCATCCTCTGCCAATTTGGCAACCTGTGCGAACCAGGAGTATAAAGGGGCTGTCTCTCCAAGTTGGGAGATTGATAGTAAAGCAGTTGGAAAGTCAAACCGGAGCACCACGAGAGGGACTATTCGTTGAGTTTTAGAAACCTTTCGTATTCACAGTGTGTCCATTCTCTAGGTTTCCCGTACATGTTATAGCTGTAGTAATATTCCCTTCAACCTGGAGAGTTGGGAACCAGGGAATGGGGGCCATGCATTATTGCTTTAAAGGGTGTGTATTTGCTCACCCAATCTCAACAATCCTCTCAGTCCCAAGTGTCCAGCCTTATGCCACATCCAGCTGTCATTGTAGATAGGGTCATTCCACGTTTCATCAGAGACCCTGAAGGAATTGTAAAGAATTTCCCTGTGTTTTTGTGTTGTTTTTTAAATTCCTTTTTATAGTGGGTTTGAACTGATTCTCGCTGCCATGTTTATGCCTGTCTAGACACACTTGATTCCTTAACGGAGACATATCAATACATACGTTTTAAGATTCTTACTAGTCAGATCTATTCCTCTGTGGGAAATATGGGGTTTTGAGTCCCTTTCACTGAGGAAGGTGTAGGTTTGTCTATTCCATAGTTGGTTTTTGGAACGGTACCTGTGCTTATATCAAACTCTGGTTTTATGCATCACCCCACCTCTCCTTCCACCTTAAGCAGGCATAAGAGTGTTTTCTAAATGTGAGACTCTGTTCTCTTTCCTAACTCAGTTCATGTGTAGCCATGTTTACAGTATCTCTATAAGTGATATCTTATGATAAGTTTCTTTTTCTGTGTGACTTATTTCATTTAGAATCATCGTAACTGAATCCACTGATTTTGCTGCTACTTGTCTTATGAACTTGATTTCATGGCTGAGGGATATTTCATTGGACGTAAGTACCACAATTTCTTGTAACATTTTTACCTTTCCTGGGAATTTAGGTAGAACCCAAGATGAGGTTCTTGTAAGCAGTGCAGCTCTATATATTTGTGTGGCTGAGTCTTATTGATTTTCAGTTTTCGCAAGGTATATTCCCTAGACTGGAAGTGCCCTGTGCTCTGTAGCTCTGTTGTTTACTTGTTTTAGGGAAGACAGTACACTACTCCAGAGAGGCAGTTGGCAATTTACATCCCGCCCATCAGCATAACAAGACTCCCTGTTCTCCAGGGCCTGTCTTGCCTTTCTGGATTTTACACATTTTGCAGATATCCCATTTGATCGGTGGGAAGTGATACTTCTTTGTAGTTCAGATTTGCATTGCCCGCTTTCTTGGTTGTCCAAAAAGGGCGTATGCGTTTTCTCCTGAATATATTCAGGGGAAAACGCATACGCCCTTTTTGGCCAAGTGCATCATTGTCGATGTTGAGCCCGTCTTCCTGTGCTTTCAAGGCGATTCAAACATACCTCTTTAAATCTGTTTCCTGCTCTTCAGCCTCGCTTTCAAGTCTGTCTCTTAGCCTTCCCTCAACAGATTTTTGGACGATAGTTGTCCTTTATTACTCTGCCAGTTCGTGAATTGCTGTGCCACTGAGCTCCATTTTTCAACTCGTTTTTTTTGAGCTGAACGCAAGTCCAAAATATTGCTTCACGACCTATACTGGTTCATAGTGCGTGGCTGAGACTTTGGTTAATTCTGCTTCCGGCCGGGAAATTAGAGTGACATGTCCCGGTCCAAATGCCTAACAGCTACTCTCTCATTGGTTCTCCCTCTTCCCTTTCATCCTCGGCCAATTTGGCAACCTGTGAGAAGCTGGAGGTTAAAGGGGCAGTCTCTCCAAGTTGGGAGATTGATAGTAAAGCAGTTGCAAAGTCAAACCAGAGCACCAGGAGGGGGACTATTCGTTGAGTTTTAGAAACCTTTCGTATTCACCGTGTGTCCATTCTCTAGGTTTCCCGTACATGTTATAACTGCAGTAATATTCCCTTCAACCTGCAGAGTTGGGACAAATGGAATTGGGGCCACTCATTATTGCTTTAAAGGGTCTGCATTTTCTCACCCAGTCTCACTAATGCTCTCAGTCCCAAGTGTCCAGTCTTATGCCACATCCAGCTGTCATTGTAGATAGGGTCATTCCACGTTTCATCAGAGACCCTGAAGGAATTGTAAGGAATTTCCCTGTTTTTTTGTTTTGGTTTTGAAATTCCTTTTTATACTGGGTTTGAGCTGATTTTCGCTGCCATGTTTATGCCAGTCTAGACACACTTGATTCCCTTATGGAGACATATCAATACATAGGTATTAAGATTCTTACTAGTAAGATATATTACTCTGCGGTGAATATGAGGTGTTGAGTCCCTTTCACTGAGGAAGGAGTAGGTCTTGTCTATTCCGTATTTTGTTTTTGGAACGGTACCTGTACTAATATCAAACTCTGGTTTTATGCATTACCCCACCTCTCCTTCCCCCTTAAGAAGGCATAAGGGTGTTTTCTAAATGTGAGACTCTGTATTCTTTCCTAACTCAGTTCATGTGCAGCCATGTTTACAGGATCTTCAAAAGTGATATCTTATGATAAGTTTCTTTTTCTGTGTGACTTATTTCACTTAGAATCATCGTACCTGAATCCACTCATTTTTCTGCTACTGGCCTTATGACATTGATTTTATGGCTGAGGGATATTCCATCATACGTAAGTACCACAATTTCCTGAACCATTTTTGTCTTTCCTGGGATATTTAAGGTGTACCCAAGTTGAGGTTTTTGTAAGCAGTGCAGCCCTGAATTTTTGTTTCGATCTGTCTTATTGATTTTCAGTTTTCCCAAGGTATATTCCCTAGATTGGAAGTGCCCTTTGCTCCGTAGCTCTGTTGTTTACTTGTTTTAGGGAACACAATGCACTCCTCCAGAGAGGCAGTTGGCAATTTACATCCCGCCCATCAGCATAACAAGGCTACCTGTTCTCCAGGGCCTGTCTTGCCTTTTTGGATTTTACACATTTTGCGGATGTCCCTTTGGACCGGTGGGAAGTGATACTTCTTTGTAGTGCAGATTTGCATTGCCCGCTTGCTTGCTTGGCCAAAAAGGGCATATGCGTTTTCTTATGAATATATTCACGTGAAAACCCATTTGCTCTTTATGGCCATTTCCATAATTTTCGATGTTGTGATGCTTTTCCTGTGTTTAAATGTGTTTCCTATGTACCTCTTGAAATCTGTTTCATGCCATTCTGCCTCATTTTCACTTCCGCCTCGTGGCTTTCCCTCATCAGATTTTTGGAAGAGAGTAGTCCTTTATAACTCTGTAGGTTACTGAATTGCTGTGGCCCTGAACTCCTTTTTTCATCTTGCGTTTTTGTTAGCTGACCTCAAATCCACAGTTTTGCTTCTGGAACTATACTAGTTCTGGGGGGGCAGGCTGAGACTTTGGTTAATTCCTCTTCGTGATGGGAAATTAGAGTGACATGTGGTCATCCAAATGCCTACAGCTACTCTCTCATTGGTTCTCTCTCTTCCCTTATATCCTCTGCACAATTTGCCAACTGTGTGAACCATGATGTTATAGGGGCTGACTCTCCAAGTTGTGAGAGTGATAGTAAAACAGTTGGAATGTCAAACTGGAGCACAAGGAGAGAAAAAATTAGTAGAGTTTTAGAAAACTTTCACCATAAGTCGGTTTCCATTCTCTAGGTTCCCATACATGTTATAACTGTAGTGATATTCCCTTCTACCTGGAGAGTTGGGAACCATGGAATGGGTGGCAGGCATTATTGCTTTAAAGGGTCTGCATTTTTTCACCCAATCTCACCAATCCTCTCAGTCCCAAGTGACCAGCTTTATGCAACATCCAGCTGTCATGGTAGAGAGGGTCATTCCAGGTTTCATCAGAACCCCTGAAGGTATTGTGTAAGAATTTTACTGTTTTTATCTTTTGTTTTGAAATTCATTTTTATAGTGGGTTTGAGCTGATTCTCACTGCCATGTTTATGTCGTTCTAGACACACTTCGTTCCCTTATGGAGACATATCAATATATAGGTGTTAAAATTCTTACTAGTCAGATATATTTCTCTGCGGGGAATAGGGATGTTGAGTTCCGTTCACTGAGGAAGGAGTAGGGCTTGTCTCTTCTGTTTTTGGATTATGGAACATTACCTGTGCTAATATCAAACATTTGTTTTGTGCATCTCCCCACCTCTCTTTCCCCTTAAGCAAGCGTTAGAGTGTTTTCTAAATCTGAAACTCTGTTCTCTTCCCTAATTCAGTTTATATGTAGCCATGTTTACATTCCCTTCATAAGTGATATCTTATGTCAGAATGCACTATGACTCTTGTCACAATAATGCTCCATGACCCCTGTCATCACCATGCTCCATGCCCTGGTTATCACAGTGCTCCATGTCCCTTGTCATCACAATTCTCCACGTCCTTGACATCACAATGCTACAGGACACTTCTCATCACAATGTTACATGCTCTTGTCATCTCAATTCTCCATGCACTTGACCTTGCAATGCTCCATGCACTTGTCATCACAATGCTCCATGCACTTGTCATCACAATGCTCGATGACCCCTGTCATCACAATGCTCCGTGAAACCTGTCATCACAATGCTTCATGCCCCTTGTCATTACAGTGCTCCATGATGCTCGACATCACAATTACCCAAGGTCTTCTCATCACAATGCTCCACGGTTTTGCCATCACCATGCTCCATGCCTTGTCATCTCAAAGCTCAATGTCCCTTGTCCTCAAAATTCTCCATGTCCTTGTCATTACAATGCTCCATGGCACTTCACATAACAATGTTTTATGCTCTTGTCATCACAATACTCCATGCACTTGTCACAGCATTGCTCCATGACCCCTGTCATAGGAAGCTTCATGCGATTTTCATCACAATGTTTCACGACCTGGACATTAAAATTATCAATGTCCCTTGATATAACAATGCTCCATGCCCTTGTCATCACAATGCTCCTTTACTTTGTCACAACAATCCTCCATGACACTTGGCATCACAATGCTCCATGATATTGTCATCAAACTGGAACATGACATATTTCATCACAATGCTCCCTGACAACTTTCTTCACAATAATCCATGACCTTGTTATCACAGTGCTCCATGCCCTTGTCATCACAATGTGCCATGCCCACTCTTATCACAATAATCCATGAAACTTGTCAGACTAATGCTCCATGCCACTTTTCATCTCAATGCTCCATGAACGCTGTCATCACAATGCACCATGCCCATCATCATAATGCTTCAGGCTATTGTCATCACAATGAAATCAAAATGCTCCATGACCTTCTGTCAACACAATGCTCCAAACCCTTGTGACCACAATGTTCCATAACACTTGTCATCACAATGCCCCATGACGCTGTTCAGCACAATTATCCATGGTCTTCTCATGACAATGCACCATGACTTTTGTCATCACAATGCTCAATACACTTGTCATCACAATGCTCTCTGACTATTGCCGTCAGTATGCACATTGAACTCTTTCATGACAAGGCTCCATGCCTTTTTCATCACAATGACCCATGCCCTTTTCATCACAATGCTCCAAGACCCCTGTGATCACAATGCTCCTTGCACTTGTCATCACAAATCTCCATGACTCATGTCATCAGAATGCTCCATGGCCTTCTCATCATAATGTTCCATGCCCTTATCATCACAATGCTCCAAGACCCCTGTAATCACAATGATCCCTGCACCTTTTCATCAGAATGCTCCACGAGACATGTCATCACAAGGTTCCATGGTCTTCACATCACAGTGCTCCAGGACCTTTTCATCACAGTGCTCCATTCCCTTGTCATCACAATGCTCCATGACCCCTATCATCACAATACTCCATGAACATTTTCAGCCCAATGCTCCATGACACTTCTCATCAAAATGATGCATGCCCTTTTCATCCCAATGCTCCATGACCCCTGTATTCCCAATGCTCTGTGACGCTTGTCATCATAGTGCTCCATGACACATATCATAACAATGCTCCATGCCTTTTTCAGCAAAATGCACCATGACCTTGTCATTACGATGCTCTATGCGCTTGTCATCACAATACTCCATTACCAATGCAATCACAATCCTCCATGAACTTTGGGATCACATTGCTTAATGCCCTTTTCATCACAATGCTCCAAGCTCCTTGATATCAAATGAGCCATGACCTCTGTCATCACAATGCTCCAATCCCTTGTGATCACAATGTTCCATAACACTTGTCATCACAACGCTCCATGATGCCTGTCATTACAATACTCCATGCCCTTTTCATCACAATGCTCCATGACATTGTGATCAAAATACTCCACAAGCTTGTCATCAGAATGATCCATGACCCTTGTCATCACAATTCTCCTTGCACTTGTCAGCACAATGCGCCTTGACCCTTCTCCTCATAATGTTCCAAGCCATTGTCATCACAATGCTCCATTACCTTTGTCATCAGAATCCTCCATGACACTTTGCATCACAATGCTCAATGCCATTGTCATCACAATGGGCCCTTATATATGTCATCACAATGCTCCCTGACACCTGTCTTCACAATACTGCATGACCTGGTCATCACAATGCTCCATGCCCTTGTCATCACAATGCGCCATTCCAACTGTCATCGCAATAATCCATGAAACTTATTAGACAATTGCTCGATGCCCTTGTCATCACAATGCTCCATGCCCTTGTTATCACAATGCTCCATGACCCCTGTCATCACAATGCTCTGTGACTCCAATCATCACAGTGCTTCATGACCTTTGTCATCACAATGGTCCATGCCATCAGCATCAACAGTCTCTGTAACATTTTTAACCACAATGCTCCATGAACTTTTCATCACAATGCTCCTTGACACTTGTCATCACAATGCTCTATGCCTTTATCAGCACAATGCTCCATGACACTTGTCATCACAGTGCTCCATGCGCTTGTCATCAAGGTGCTCCACAAACTTGTCATCACAATGCTCCATAAAATTTGTCATCACAATGCTCCATGCACTTCTCATCAAAATGCTCTCTCACCACTGATATCACAATGCTACATCACTATTTGTCACAATACTCCCTCACCCTTGTCATCACAATGTTCTATGACTCCTGTCATCACAATGCTACATGCACTTATCATCACAATGTTCGATGAACCCTGACATCACAATGATCCATAACACCTGTCATCAAAATGTTCCATGACACTTTTCATCAAATTGCTCCATGACCCTGTCATCAGAAAGCTCCATGCCCTTCTCATCACAATGAACAACGCCCTTGCCATCAAAATGCTCCATGACATTTGTCATCACAAAGATCCATGACACTTGGCATCACAATGCTCCATGTCATTGTCATCACAATGCTCCATGAACGCTCTCATCACATTGCACCATGCCCTTCTCTTCACAAAGCTCCATGACAAATGTCATCAGAATGCTCCATGGCCTTCTCATCACAATGATCCATATCCTTGCCATCACAATGCTCCATTACCCCAGTCATAACAATGCTCCATGACCCCTGCCATCACGATGTTCCATTGCCTTGTCATCATAGCTCCATGACCCTTCTTATCACAATGATCCAAGAACACTGTAATCACAATGCTGTATGCCCCTTTTCATCTCAATGATCCATGAACCCTGTTATCACAATACTCCATGCCCTTTTCATTACAAAGCTCCATGACCTTTGTCTTCACAATTCTCAATATACTTGTCATCACAATGCTCCCGGACACTTGTCCTCAGAATGCTCCTTGAACCCTGTCACGAAAAGGCTTCATGCCTTTTTCATCACAATGCCCCATTCCATTTTCATCACAATACTCCATGCCATTGTCATCAAAATACTCCACAAGCTTGTCATCAGAATGGTCCATGACCATTGTCATCACAATTCTCCATGCACTTGTCAGCACAATGCTCCCTGACCCTTGTCGTCACAATTCTCCAAGCCATTATCATCACAATGCTCCACTACCTTTGTCATCAGAATCCTCCATGACACTTGGCATCACAATGCTGAATGCCATCGTCATCACAATGGGCCATTTCATATGTCATCACAATGCTCCCTGACACATGGCTTCACAATAATGCATGACCTGGTCATCACAATGCTCCATGCCCTTGTTATCACAATGCTCCATGACCCCTGTCATCACAGTGCTCCGTGACTCCAGTCATCACAATGCTTCATGACCTTTGTCATCACAATGGTCCATGCCCTCGTCATCAACAGTCTCTGTGACCATTTTAACTACAATGCTTCATGAACTTTTCATTACAATGCTTTTTGACCCTTGTCATCACAATGCTCTATGCCTTTCTCAGCACAATGCTCCATGACCCTTGTCATCACAATGCTCCATGCGCTTGTCAGCACAATGCTCCATGACACATGTCATCACAATGCACCATGTGCTTGTCATCACAGTGCTCCACAATCTAGTCATCACAATATCCCCATAAAATTTGTCATCACAATGCTCCATGCACTTCTCATCAAAATGCTCTCTCACCACTGATATCACAATGCTACATCACTATTTGTCAAAATACTCCCTCACCCCTGTCATCACAATGTTCCATGACTCCTGTCATCACAATGCTACATGCACTTATCATCACAATGTTCGATGATCCCTGACATCACAATGTTCCATAACACCTGTCATCAAAATGTTCCATGACACTTTTCATCAACTTGCTCCATGACACTGTCATCACAATGCTCCATGCCCTTCTCATCACAATAAACAACGCCCTTGCCATCAAAATGCTCCATTACCTTTGTCATCACAAAGATCCATGACCCTTGGCATCACAATGCTCCATGTCATTGTCATCACAATGCTTCATGAACACTGTCATCACATTGCTCCATGCCCTTGCCATCACAATGCTCCATTACCCCTGGCATAACAATGCTCCATGACCCCTGCCATCACGATGTTCCATGGCCTTGTCATCACAAGGCTTCATGACCGTTCTCATCACAATGCTCCAAGAACACTCTAATCACAATGCTCTATGCCCCATTTCATCTCAATGTTCCATGAACCCTGTCATCACAATGCACCATGCCCATCATCATAATGCTGCATGCTATTGTCATCACAAAGAAATCAAAATGTTCCATGACCTCTGTCATAAAAATACTCCAAACCCTTGTGATCACAATATTCCATAACACTTGTCATCACAAAGCCCCATGACGCTCCTCATCACAGTTATCCATGGTCTTCTCATCACAATGTTCCATGACCTTCGTCATCACAATGCTCAATACTCTTGTCATCAAAATGCTCCCTGACACTTGTTGTCTGTATGCTCCTTGAACCCTGTCATGACAAGGCTCCATGCCGTTTTCATCACAATGATCAATGCCCTTTTCATCACAATGCTCCAAGTCCCATGTAATCACAATGGTCCATGCCATTGTCATCACAAAGCTCAATGACGCATGCCATCAGAATGCTCCTTGGTCTTCTCCTGACTATGCTCCATGCCCTTGTCATCACAATGTTCCAAGACCCCTGTAATCACAATGCTCCATGCCCCTTTTCATCAGTATGCTCCATGAGACTTGTCATCAAAAGGCTCCATGGATTTGTAATCACAATGCTCCAGGACCTTGTCATCACAATGCTTCAAGACCATGTCATGAAAATTTTCAATGGCCCTTGTCATCATAATGCTCCAAGCCCTAATCATCACAATGCTCCATTTTATTTGTCATCACAATCCTCCATTACATTTGGCATCACAATGCTCCATGCAATTGTCATCGCAATGGACCATGACATATGTCATCACAATGCTCCCTGAGGCCTGTCTTCACAATACTCCATGACCTTATCATCACAATGTTCCATGCCCTTGTCATCACAATGCACCATGCCCACTCTCATCACAGTAATCTATGAAACTTGTCAAACCAGTGATCCATGCCCCTGTCATCACAATGCTCCATGCCCTTGTCATCACAATGCTCCTTGACACCTGTTATCACAATGCTCCGTGACTCCAGTCATCACAATGCTTCATAACGTTTGTCATCACAATGATCCATGCCCACGTCATCACAAGGCTCTGTGACCTTTGTAACCACAATGCTCCATGAACTTTTCATCACAATTCTCTGTGACCCTTGTCATCACAATGCTCCATGTCTTTGTCAGAACAATGCTCCATGACCATTGTCATCACAATGTGCCACACGCATTTCATCACAACGGTCCACAACCTTTTCATTGCAATGCTCCATAAACCTGGTAATCACAATGGTCCATGCACTTCTCATCAAAATGCTCTCTCACCAGAGATATCACAATGTTCCATAACTAGTCATCACAATACTCCCTTACCCCTGGAATCACAATGATCCATGACACTGGCATCACACTGCTACATCCCCTTATCATCAAAATTTTCCATGAACCCTGCCATCACAATGTTCCATAACCCCTGTCATCAAAATGTTCCATGACCCTTTCCATCGCAAAGCTCCAAGACCCCTGACATCACAATGTTCTATAACCCTTTCCATCAAAATGTTCCGTTACACTTTTTATCAAATTGCTGCATGACTGGGTGATCAAAATGCTCCCTGCCCTTCTCATCACAATTCACCATGCCCTTGTCATCAAAATGCTCCATGACTTGTCATCACAAAGCTCCATGACCCTTGGCATAACATTGCAAAATATCATTGTCATCACAATGCTCCATGAACCATCGCATAACTTTGCTCAATGCCCTTGTCATCACAAAGCTCCATGACACCTGTCATTACAATGCTCGATGCCCTTCTCATCACAATGTTCCATGCCTTTCTCATTACAGTCCTACATGACCCATGTATCACAGTGTTCTTGCCCTTGTTAGCACAATGCTCTATGCCCACTCTCATCACAATAATCCATGAAAGATTTCAGACCAAAGTTCCATACACTTCTCATCACAATGCTCCATTACCCCTGTCATAACAATGCACCATGACCCCTGCCATCACAATGTGCCACGGCATAGTCATCACAAGGTTCCATGACACTTCACATAACAATGCTCAAGACACCTGAAATCACAATGCTCCATGCCCTTGTCATCACAAATCTCCATGATGCATGTCATCAGAATGTTCCATGGACTTCTCATCACAATGCTCCATGCCCTTGTCATCACAATGTTCCAAGACCACTGTAATCACAATGCTCCATACCCCTTTTCATCTCAATGCTCCATGAACCCTGTCATCACAATGCACCATGCACATCATCATAATGCTTCAGGCTATTGTCATCACAATGAAATCAATATTCTCCATTACCTCTGTCATCATAATGCTCCAAACCCTTGTGATCACAATGTTGCATAACACATATCATCACAACACACCATGACGCTCATCATCACAATTATCCATGGTCTTCTCATCACAATGCTCCATGATCTTTGTCATCACAATGCTCAATACACTTGTCATCACAATGCAACATGCCCACTCTCATCACAATAATCTATGAAACTTGTCAGACCAAAGCTCCATGCCACTGTCATCACAATTCTCCATGCCATTGTCATCACAATGCTCCATGACCCCTGTCATCACAATGCTCCGTGACTCCAGTCATCACAATGCTTCATAACGTTTGTCATCACAATTGTCCATGCCCGCGTCATTACAAGGCTCTGTGACCTTTGTAACCACAATGCTCCATGAACTTTTCATCACAATTATCTGAGAAACTTGTCATCACAATGCTCCATGTCTTTGTCAGAACACTGCTCCATGACCATTGTCATCACAATGTGCCACGCGCATTTCATCACAACGTTCCAAACCTTGTCATTGCAATTCTCCTTAAACCTTGTAATCACAACGGTCCATGCACTTCTCATCAAAATGCTCTCTCACCAGAGATATCACAATGTTCCATCACTAGTCATCACAATACACCCTCGTCCTTGTAATCACAATGTTCCATGACACTGTCATCACAATGCTACATCCCCTTATCATCACAATGTTACATGACCCCTGCCATCACAATGTTCCATAAGCCCTGTCATCAAAATGCTCCATGACCCTTTCCATCCCAAAGCTCCAAGACCCCTGACATCACAATGGTCTATAACACCTGCCATCAAAAGGTTCCATTACACTTTTTATCAAATTGCTGCATGACACGGTCATCAAAATGTTCCCTGCCCTTCTCATCAAAATGCTCCATGACTTGTCATCACAAAGCTCCAAGACCCTTGGCATCACAATGCTCCATGTCATTGTCATCACAATGCTCCATGAACCCTCTCATCACATTGCTCCATGCCCTTGTCATCACACAGCTCCGTGACACTTGTCATCACAATGCTCGATGCCTTTCTCATCACAATGCTCCATGCCCTTGTCATTAGAGTCCTGCAAGACCATTGTATCACAGTGTTCCGTGCTCTTGTCATCACAATGCTCCATGTCCACTCTCATCACAATAATCCATGAAACATTTCAGACCAAATTTCTATACCCTTCTCATCACAATGCTCCATTACCCCTGTCATAAAAATGCACCATGACACCTGCCATCAAAATGCACCATGACACCTGCCATCACAATGATCCACGGCCTAGTCATCACAAGGTTCCATGATAATTCTCATCACAATGCTCAAGACTCCTGATACCACAATGCTCCATGCCCTTGTCATCACAAAGCTCCATGACGCATGTCATCAGAATGTTCCATGGCCTTCTCATCACAATGCTCCATGCGCTTGTCATCACAATGCTACAAGACCCTTGTCATCACAATGCTCCATGCCCCATTTCATCTCAATGCTCCATGAAATCTGTCATCACAATGCTCCGAGAGCCTTGTAATCACAATGCTCCATTCCCCATTTCATCTCAATGCTCCATGAACCCTGTCATCACAATGCACCATGCCATTTTCATCACAATTCTCCATGCCATTGTCATCAAAATACTCCACCAGCTTGTCATCAGAATGCTCCATGACCCTTGTCATCACAATTCTCCATGCACTTGTCAGCACAATGCTTCCTGACCCTTATCATCACAAAGATCCAAGCCATTGTCATCACAATGCTCCATTACCTTTGTCATCAGAATCCTCCCTGACACTTGGCATCACAATGCTCCATGCCATCCTCATCACAATGGGCCATTACATATGTGATCACAATGCTCCCTGACACCTGTCTTCACAATACGGCATGACCTGGTCATCACAATGCTCCATGCCCTTGTCATCACAGTGTGCCATTCCAACTCTCATCGCAATACTCCATGAAAGTTATTAGACCAATGTTCCATGCCCTTGTCATCACAATGCTCCATGTCCTTGTTATCACAACGTTCCATGACCCCTGTCATCACAATGCTCCGTGACTCCAGTCATCACAATGCTTCATGACCTTTGTCATCACAATGGTCCATGCCCTCGTCATCAAGAGTCTCTGTGACCTTTTTAACCACAATGCTCCATGAACTTTTCATCACAATGCTCTTTGACCCTTGTCATCACAATGCTCTATGCCTTTCTCAGCACAATGCTCCATGACCCTTGTCATCACAATGCACCATGCGCTTGGCATCACAGTGCTCCACAACATTGTCATCACAATGCTCCATAAAATTTGTCATCACAATGCTCCATGCACTTCTCATCAAAATGCTCTCTCACCACTGATATCACAATGCTACATCACTATTTGTCACAATACTCCCTCAGCCCTGTCATCACAATATTCCATGACTCCTGTCATCACAATGCTACATGCACTTATCATCACAATGTTCGGTGACCCCTGACATCACAATGTTCCATAACACCTGTCATCAAAATGTTCCATGACACTTTTCATCAAATTGCTCCATGACCCTGTCATCAGAATGATCCCTGCCCTTCTCATCACAATGCACAACGCCCTTGCCATCAAAATGCTCCATGACCTTTGTCATCACAAAGATCCATGGCCCTTGGCATCACAATGCTCCATGTCATTGTCATCACAATGCTCCATGAACGCTCTCATCACATTGCTCCATGCCCTTGTCTTCACATAGCTCCATGACACATGTCATCAGAATGCTCCATGGCCTTCTCATCACAATGCTCCAAGCCCTGGCTATCACAATGCTCCATTACCCCTGTCATAACAATGCTCCATGACCCCTGCCATCACGATGTTCCATGGCCTTGTCATCACAAGGCTCCATGACCCTTCTCATCACAATGCTCCAAGAACACTGTAATCACAATGCTCTATGCACCTTTTCATCTCAATGATCCATGAACCCTGTCATCACAATGCACTATGCCCATCATCATAATGCTTCATGCTATTGTCATAACAACGAAATCAAAATGTTCCATGACCTCTGTCATAACAATGCTCCAAAACCTTGTGATCACAATATTCCATAACACTTGTCATCACAATGCCCCAGGATGCTCGTCATCACAATTATCCATGGTCTTCTCATCACAATGCTCCATGACCTTCGTCATCACAATGCTCAATACACTTGTCATCAACATGTTCCCTGACACTTGTTGTCTGTATGCTCCTTGAACCCTGTCATGACAAGGCTCCATGCCTTTTTCATCACAATGATCCATGCCCTTTTAATCACAATGCTCCAAGTCCCATATAATCACAATGGTCCGTGCCATTGTCATCACAAAGCTCAATGATGCATGCCATCAGAATGCTCCATGATCTTCTCCTCACAATGCTGCATGCCCTTGTCTTCACAGTGTTCTAAGACCCCTGTAATCACAATGATCCATTCCATTTACATCAGTATGCTCCATGAGACTTGTCATCACAAGGCTCCATGGTTTTGTCATCACAATGCTCCAGGACCTTGTCATCACAATGTTTCACGACCTTGTCATCAAAATTTTCAATGGCCCTTGTCATCATAATGCTCCAAACCCTAATCATCACAATGCTCCATTATATTTGTCATCACAATCCTCCATTACATTTGGTATCACAAAGCTCCATGCCATTGTCATCGACATGGACCATGACATATGTCATCACAATGCTCCCTGACACCTGTCTTCCCAATACTCCATGACCTTATCATCACAATGCTCCATGCCCTTGTCATCACAATGCACCATTCCCACTCTCATCACAATAATCTTTGAAACTTGTCAGACCAATGCTCCATGCCACTGTCATCACAATTCTCCATGCCCTTGTCATCACAATGCTCCATGACCCCTGTCATCACAATGCTCCGTGACTCCAGCCATCACAATGCTTCATGACCTTTGTCATCACAATGGTCCATGCCCTCGTCATCAACAGTCTCTGTGACCTTTTTAACCACAATGCTCCATGAACTTTTCATCACAATGCTCTTTGACCCTTGTCATCACAATGCTCTATGCCTTTCTCAGCACAATGCTCCATGACCCTTGTCATCACAATGCTCCATGCGCTTGTCAGCACAATGCTCCATGAAACATGTCATCACAATGCACCATGTGCTTGGCATCACAGTGCTCCACAAAATTGTCATCACAATGCTCCATAAAATTTGTCATCACAATGCTCCATGCATTTCTCATCAAAATGCTCTCTCACCACTGATATCACAATGCTACATCACTATTTGTCACAATACTCCCTCACCCCTGTCATCACAATGTTCCATGACTCCTGTCATCACAATGCTACATGCACTTATCATCACAATGTTCGATGACCCCTAAAATCACAATGTTCCATAACACCTGTCATCAAAATGTTCCATGACACTTTTCATCAAATTGCTCCATTAACCTGTCATCACAATGCTCCCTGCCCTTCTCATCACAATGCACAACGCCCTTGCCATCAAAATGCTCCATGACCTTTGTCATCACAAAGATGCATGACCCTTGGCATCACAGTGCTCCATGTCATTGTCATCACAATGCTCCATGAACGCTCTCATCACATTGCTCCATGCCCTTGTCTTCACATAGCTCCATGACACATGTCATCAGAATGCTCCATGGCCTTCTCATCACAATGCTCCAAACCATGGCCATCACAATGCTCCATTACACCTGTCATAACAATGCTCCATGACCCCTGCCATCACGATGATCCATGGCCTTGTCATCACAAGGCTCCATGACCCTTCTCATCACAATGCTCAAAGAACACTGTAATCACAATGCTCTATGCCCCTTTTCATCTCAATGATCTATGAACCCTGTCATCACAATGCACTATGCCCATCATCATAATGCTTCATATTATTGTCATAACAACGAAATCAAAATGTTCCATGACCTCTGTCATAACAATGCTCCAAATCCTTGTGATCACAATATTCCATAACACGTGTCATCACAATGCCCCAGGATGCTCGTCATCACAATTATCCATGGTCTTCTCATCACAATGCTCCATGACCTTCGTCATCACAATGCTCAATACACTTGTCATCAACATGCTCCCTGACAC
Source organism: Mesoplodon densirostris (assembly GCF_025265405.1). Taxonomy (NCBI): domain Eukaryota; kingdom Metazoa; phylum Chordata; class Mammalia; order Artiodactyla; family Ziphiidae; genus Mesoplodon; species Mesoplodon densirostris. The sequence continues at coordinate 3,562,384 of NW_026778195.1, read as the reverse complement.
TTGTTGTCTGTATGCTCCTTGAACCCTGTCATGACAAGGCTCCATGCCGTTTTCATCACAATGATCAATGCCCTTTTCATCACAATGCTCCAAGTCCCATGTAATCACAATGGTCCATGCCATTGTCATCACAAAGCTCAATGACGCATGCCATCAGAATGCTCCTTGGTCTTCTCCTCACAATGCTCCCTGCCTTTGTCTTCACAATGTTCCAAGACCCCTGTAATCACAATGCTCCATTCCCCTTTTAATCAGTATGCTCCATGAGACTTGTCATCACAAGGCTCCATGGTTTTGTCATCACAGTGCTCCAGGACCTTGTCATCACAATGCTTCACGACCTTGTCATCAAAATTTTCAATGGCCCTTGTCATCATAATGCTCCAAACCCTAATCATCACAATGCTCCATTATATTTGTCATCACAATCCTCCATTACATTTGGTATCACAAAGCTCCATGCCATTGTCATCGCCATGGACCATGACATATGACATCACAATGCTCCCTGACACCTGTTTTCACAATACTCCATAACCTTATCATCACAATGCTCCATGCCCTTGTCATCACAATGCACCATTCCCACTCTCATCACAATAATCTATGAAACTTGTCAGACCAATGCTCCATGCCACTGTCATCACAATGCTCCATGCCCACTCTCATCACAATAATCCATGAAAATTTTCAGACCAAAGTTCCATACCCTTCTCATCACAATGCTCCATTACCCCTGTCATAACAATGCACTATGACACCTGCCATCACAATGATCCACGGCCTAGTCATCACAAGATTCCATGATAATTCTCATCACAATGCTCAAGACCGCTGATATCACAATGCTCCATGCCCTGGTCATCACAAAGCTCCATGACGCATGTCATCAGAATGCTCCATGGCCTTCTCATCAAAATGCTCCATGCCCTGGTTATCACAATGCTCCATGACCCCTGTCATCACAATGCTCCGTGACTCCAGTCACCACAATGCTTCATAACGTTTGTCATCACAATGGTCCATGCCCGCGTCATCACAAGGCTCTGTGACCTTTGTAACCACAATGCTCCATGAACTTTTCATCACAATTCTCTGAGAAACTTGTCATCACAATGCTCCATGTATTTGTCAGAACAATGCTCCATGACCATTGTCATCACAATGTGCCACGCGCATTTCATCACAACGTTCCAAACCTTGCCATTGCAATGCTCCATAAACCTTGTAATCACAATGGTCCATGCACTTCTCAGCAAAATGCTCTCTCTCCAGAGATATCACAATGTTCCAACTCTAGTCATCACAATACACCCTCATCCTTGTAATCACAATGTTCCATGACACTGTCATCACAATGCTACATCCCCTTATCATCACAATGTTCCATGACCCCTGCCATCACAATGTTCCATAAGCCCTGTCATCAAAATGCTCCATGACCCTTTCCATCCCAAAGGTCCAAGACCCCTGCCATCACAATGTTCTATAACCCCTGCCATCAACATGTTCCATTACACTTTTTATCAAATTGCTGCATGACCCGGTCATCAAAATGCTCCCTGCCCTTCTCATCAAAATGCTCCATGACTTGTCATCACAAAGCTCCAAGACACTTGGCATCACAATGCGCCATGTCATTGTCATCACAATGCTCCATGAACCCTCTCATCACAATGCCCCATGCCCTTGTCATTACGATCCTGCATGACCCATGTATCACAGTGTTCCGTGCCCTTGTCATCACAATGCTCCATGCCCACTCTCATCACAATAATCCATGAAACATTTCAGACCAAAGTTCCATACCCTTCTCATCACAATGCTCCATTACCCCTGTCATAACAATGCACCATGACACCTTCCATCACAATGATCCACGGCCTAGTCATCACAAGCTTCCATGATAATTCTCATCACAATGCTCAAGACCCCTGATATCACAATGCTCCATGCCCTGGTCATCACAAAGCTCCATGACGCATGTCATCAGAATGTTCCATGGCCTTCTCATCACAATGCTCCATGCCCTTGTCATCACAATGCTCCAAGACCCTTGTCATCACAATCCTCCATGCCCCATTTCATCTCAATGGTCCATGAAATCTATCATCACAATGCTCCAAGACCCTTGTCATCACAATGCTCCATGCCCCTTTTCATCTCAATGCTCCATGAACCCTGTCATCACAATGCACCATGCCCATCATCATAATGCTTCAGGCTATTGTCATCACAATGAAATCAATATTCTGCAGGACCTCTGTCATCATAATGCTCCAAACCCTTGTGATCACAATGTTGCATAACACGTATCATCACAACACCCCATGATGCTCATCATCACAATTATCCATGGTCTTCTCATCACAATGCTCCATGATCTTTGTCATCACAATGCTCAATACACTTGTCATCACAATGCTCCCTGATCCTGGTTGTCAGTATGCTCCTTGAACCCTGTCATGACAAGTTTCCATGCATTTTTCATCACAATGATCCATGACCATTTCATCACAATGCTCCAAGTTCCCTGTAATCACAATGCTCCATGCCCTTGTCATCACAAAACTCCATGACACATGTCATCAGAATGCTCCATGGCCTTCTCATCACAATGCTCTATGCCCTAGTCATAACAATGCCCAAGACCCCTGTAATAACAATGCTCCATGCCCCTTTTCATCAGAATGCTCCATGAGACTTGCCATCACAAGTCTCCATGGTCTTCTCATAACAATGTTCCAGGACCTTGACATCACCATGATCCATTCCCTTGTTGTCACAATGCTCCATGACACCTGTCATCACAACTCTCCATGAATATTTTCAGCCCAGTGCTCCATGACCCTTGTTATCACAATGATCCATGCCCTTGTCATCCCAATGCTCCATGACCCCTGTATTCACAGTGCTCCTTGAAGCTTGTCATCACAGTGCTCCATGACACATGTCATCACAATGCTCCATGCCTTTGTCAGCAAAATGCTACATGACCTTGTCATTATAATGCTCTATGCGCTTGGCACCACAATACTCCATTTCCATTGTCATCACAATCCTCTATGAACCTTGGGATCACATTGCTTCATGCTCTTGTCATCACAATGCTCCATGCTCCTTGAAATCAAAATGATCCATGACCTCTGTCATCACAATGCTCCAAACCCTTTTGATCACAATGTTCCATAACACTTGTCATCACAACGCTCCATGATGCCTGTCATCACAATACTCCATGCCCTTTTCATCACAATGCTCCATGAACATTGTCACCACAATTCTCAATACACTTGATATCACAATGCTCCCTGACACTTGTCATCAGAATGCTCCTTGAAACCTGTCACGAAAAGGCTCCATGCCGTTTTTATCACAATGCCCCATGCCGTTTTCCTCACAATGCTCCATGCCATTGTCATCAAAATACTCCACAAGCTTGTCATCAGAATGCTCCATGACCCTTGTCATCACAATTCTCCATGCACTTGTCAGCACAATGCTCCCTGACCCTTGTCATCACAATGCTCCAAGCCATTGTCATCACAATGCTCCATTACCTTTGTCATCAAAATCCTCCCTGACAATTGGCAGCACAATGCTCCATGCCATCCTCATCACAATGGTCCATTACATATTTGATCACAATGCTCCCTGACCCCTGTCTTCACAATACGGCATGACCTGGTCATCACAATGCTCCATGACCTTGTCATCACAGTGTGCCATTCCAAATCTCATCGCAATACTCCATGAAATTTATTAGACCAATGTTCCATGCCCTTGTCATCACAATGCTCCATGCCCTTGTTATCACAATGCTCCATGACCCCTGTCATCACAATGCTCCGTGACTACAGTCATCACAATGCTTCATGACCTTTGTCATCACAATGGTCCATGCCATCGTCATCAACAGTCTCTGTGACCTTTTTAACCACAATGCTCCATGAACTCTTCATCACAATGCTCTTTGACACATGTTATCACAATGCTCTATGCCTTTCTCAGCACAATGCTCCATCACCCTTATCATCACAATGCTCCATGCCCTTGTCAGCACAATGCTCCATGACACATGTCATCACAATGCACCATGCACTTGTCATCACAGTGCTCCACAACATTGTCATCACAATGATCCACGCACTTCTCATCAAAATGCTCTCTCAACACCGATATCTCAATGCTACATCACTATTTGTCACAATACTCCCTCACCCCTGTCATCACAATGTTCCATGACTCCTGTCATCACAATGCTACATGCACTTATCAACACAATGTTCGATGACCCCTGACATCACAATGTTCCATAACAACTGTCATCAAAATGTTCCATGCCACTTTTCATCTAATTGCTTCAGGACCCTGTCAGCACAATGCTCCCTGCCCTTCTCATCACAATGCCCAACCCCCTTGCCATCAAAATGCTCCAAGACCTTTGTCATCACAAAGATCCATGACCCTTGGCATCACAATGCTCCATGTCATTGTCATCACAATGCTCCATGAACGCTCTCATCACATTGCTCCATGCCCTTGTCTTCACATAGCTCCATGACACATGTCATCAGAATGCGCCATGGCATTCTCATCACAATGCTCCATGCCATTGCCATCACAATGCTCCATGACCCCTGCCATCACGATGTTCCATGGCCTTGTCATTACAAGGCTCTATGACCGTTCTCATCACAATGCTCCAAGAACACTGTAATCACAATGCTCTATGCCCCTTTTCATCTCAATGATCCATGAACCCTGTCATCACAATGCACCATGCCCATCATCATAATGCTTCATGCTATTGTCATAACAACGAAATCAAAATGTTCCATGACCTCTGTCATAACAATGCTCCAAAACCTTGTGATCACATTATTCCATAACACTTGTCATCACAATGCCCCAGGATGCTCGTCTTCACAATTATCCATGGTCTTCTCATCACAATGCTCCATGACCTTCGTCATCACAATGCTCAATACACTTGTCATCAACATGCTCCCTGACACTTGTTGTCTGTATGCTCCTTGAACCCTGACATGACAAGGCTCCATGCCTTTATCATCACAATGATCCATGCGCTTTTAATCACAATGCTCCAAGTCCCATGTAATCACAATGGTCCATGCCATTGTCATCACAAAGCTCAATGACGCATGCCATCAGAATGCTCCTTGGTCTTCTCCTCACAATGCTCCATGCCCTTGTCTTCACAATGTTCCAAGACCCCTGTAATCACAATGCTCCATTCCCCTTTTAATCAGTATGCTCCATGAGACTTGTCATCACAAGGCTCCATGGTTTTGTCATCACAATGCTACACGACCTTGTCATCACAATGCTTCACGACCTTGTCATCAAAATTTTCAATGGCCCTTGTCATCATAATGCTCCAAACCCTAATCATCACAATGCTCCATTATATTTGTCATCACAATCCTCCATTACATTTGGTATCACAAAGCTCCATGCCATTGTCATCGCCATGGACCATGACATATGTCATCACAATGCTACATCCCCTTATCATCACAATGCTCCATGACCCCTGTCATCACAATAATCCATGAACATTTTCAGCCCAATGCACCACGACCTTGTCATCACAATGCTCCATGGCAAATATCATCACAATGCTCCATGACCACAGTCATCACAACAATCCATGACACCTGACAACACAATGATCCGGGACTCTTGTCATCACAATGCTCCAAGACCCCTGTAATCACCATGCTCCATGACCCCCGTCATCACAATACTCCATGAACATTTTCATCCCAATGCTCCATGCCCTTTGTCATCACAATGATCCATGCCCTTGTGATCCCAATATTCCATGACCCCTGTATTCACAATGCTCCGTGATGCTTGTCATCACAGTGCTCCATGACACCTGTCATCACAATGCTCCATGCCATTTTCAGCAAAATGCTACATGACCTTGTCATTACAATGCTCTCTGCCCTTGTCATCAAAATACTCCATTACCATTGTCATCACAATCCTCCATGAACCTTAGGATCACATTGATCATGCCCTTGTCATCACAATGCTCCATGTTCCTTGAAATCAAAATGATCCATGACCTCTGTCATCACAATGCTCCAAACCATTGTGATCACAATGTTCCATAACACTTGTCATCACAACGCTCCATGATGCCTGCCATCACAATACTCCATGACCTTTTCATCACAATGCTCCATGACTTTTGTCACCACAATTCTCAATACACTTGTCATCACAATGCTCCCTGACACTTGTCATCAGAATGCTCCTTGAACCCTGTCACGAAAAGGCTCCATGCCTTTTTCATCACAATGCCCCATGCCGTTTTCATCAGAATGCTCCATGCCATTGTCATCAAAATACTCCACAAGCTTTTCATCCGAATGCTCCATGACACTTGCCATCACAATTCTCCATGCACTTCTCAGCACAATGCTCCCTGACCCTTGTCATCACAATGCTCCAAGCCATTGTCATCACAATGCTCCATTACCTTTGTCCTCAGAATCCTCCATGACACTTGGCATGACAGTTCTCCATGACATCAACATCATAATGGGCCATTACATATGTGATCACAATGCTCCCTGACACCTGTCTTCACAATACTGCATGACCTGGTCATCAAAATGCTCCATGCCCTTGTCATCACAATGCGCCATTCCAACTGTCATCGCAACAATCCTTGAAACTTATTAGACCAATGTTCCATGCCCTTGTCATCACAATGCTCCATACCCTTGTTATCACAATGCTCCATGACCCCTGTCATCACAATGCTCCGTGACTCCAGTCATCACAATGCTTCATGACCTTTGTCATCACAAAGATCCATGACCCTTGGCATCACAATGCTCCATGTCATTGTCATCACAATGCTCTATGAACGCTCTCATCACATTGCTCCATGCCTTTGTCTTCACATAGCTGCATGACACATGTCATCAGAATGCTCCATGGCCTTCTCATCAAAATGCTCCATGCTATTGTCATCACAAAGCTCAATGACGCATGCCATCAGAAGGCTCCTTGGTCTTCTCCTCACAATGCTCCATGCCCTTGTCTTCACAATGTTCCAAGACCCCTGTAATCACAATGCTCTATTCCCCTTTAATCAGTATGCTCCATGAGAATTGTCATCACAAGGCTCCATGGTTTTGTCATCACAATGCTCCAGGACTTTGTCATCACAATGCTTCACGACCTTGTCATCAAATTTTTCAATGGTCCTTGTCATCATAATGCTCCAAACCCTAATCATCACAATGCTCCATTATATTTGTCATCACAATCCTCCATTACATTTGGTATCACAAAGCTCCATGCCATTGTCATCGCCATGGACCATGACATATGTCATCACAATGCTCCCTGACAACTGTCTTCACAATACTCCATGACCTTATCATCACAATGCTCCATGCCCTTGTCATCACAATGCACCATGCCCACTCTCATCACAATAATCTATGAAACTTGTCAGACCAGTGCTCCATGCCACTGTCATCACAATGCTCCATGCCCTTGACATCACAATGCTCCATGACCCCTGTAATCACAGTGCTCCGTGACTCCAGTCATCACAATGATTCATAACGTTTGTCATCACAATGGTCCATGCCCGCATCATCACAAGGCTCTGTGACCTTTGTAACCACAGTGCTCCATGAACTTTTCATCACAATTCTCTGTAACCACAATGCTCCATGTAACCTCTGTAACCTCTGTAACCACAATGCTCCATGTCTTTGTCAGAACAATGCTCCAGGACCATTGTCATCACAATGTGCCATGCGCATTTCATCACAACGTTCCAAACCTTGTCATTGCAATGCTCCATAAACCTTGTAATCACAATGGTCCATGCACTTCTCATCAAAATGCTCTCTCACCAGAGATATCACAATGTTCCATCACTAGTCATCACAGTACACCCTCATCCATGTAATCACAATGTTCCATGACACTGTCATCACAATGCTACATCCCCTTATCATCACAATGCTCCATGACCCCTGTCATCACAATAATCCATGAACATTTTCAGCCCAATGCACCACGACCTTGTCATCACAATGCTCCATGGCAAATATCATCACAATGCTCCATGACCACAGTCATCACAACAATCCATGACACCTGACAACACAATGATCCGGGACTCTTGTCATCACAATGCTCCAAGACCCCTGTAATCACCATGCTCCATGACCCCCGTCATCACAATACTCCATGAACATTTTCATCCCAATGCTCCATGACATTTGTCATCACAATGATCCATGCCCTTGTGATCCCAATATTCCATGACCCCTGTATTCACAATGCTCCGTGATGCTTGTCATCACAGTGCTCCATGACTCCTGTCATCACAATGCTCCATGCCATTTTCAGCAAAATGCTACATGACCTTGTCATTACAATGCTCTATGCCCTTGTCATCAAAATACTCCATTACCATTGTCATCACAATCCTCCATGAACCTTAGGATCACATTGCTTCATGCCCTTGTCATCACAATGCTCCATGTTCCTTGAAATCAAAATGATCCATGACCTCTGTCATCACAATGCTCCAAACCATTGTGATCACAATGTTCCATAACACTTGTCATCACAACGCTCCATGATGCCTGCCATCACAATACTCCATGCCCTTTTCATCACAATGCTCCATGACTTTTGTCACCACAATTCTCAATACACTTGTCATCACAGTGCTCCCTGACACTTGTCATCAGAATGCTCCTTGAACCCTGTCACGAAAAGGCTCCATGCCTTTTTCATCACAATGCCCCATGCCGTTTTCATCAGAATGCTCCATGCCATTGTCATCAAAATACTCCACAAGCTTTTCATCCGAATGCTCCATGACACTTGTCATCACAATTCTCCATGCACTTCTCAGCACAATGCTCCCTGACCCTTGTCATCACAATGCTCCAAGCCATTGTCATCACAATGCTCCATTACCTTTGTCCTCAGAATCCTCCATGACACTTGGCATGACAGTTCTCCATGACATCAACATCATAATGGGCCATTACATATGTGATCACAATGCTCCCTGACACCTGTCTTCACAATACTGCATGACCTGGTCATCAAAATGCTCCATGCCCTTGTCATCACAATGCGCCATTCCAACTGTCATCGCAACAATCCTTGAAACTTATTAGACCAATGATCCATGCCCTTGTCATCACAGTGCTCCATGCCCTTGTTATCACAATGCTCCATGACCCCTGTCATCACAATGCTCCGTGACTACAGTCATCACAATGCTTCATGACTTTTGTCATCACAATGGTCCATGCCCTCTTCATCAACAGTCTCTGTGACCTTTTTATCTACAATGCTCCATGAGCTTTTCATCACAATGCTCTTTGACACTTGTCATCACTATACAGTATGCCTTTCTAAGCACAATGCTCCATGACCGTTGTCATTACAATGCTCCATGTGCTTGTCAGCACAATGCTCCATGACACATGTCATCACAATTTGCCATGCGCTTGTCATCATAGTGCTCCACAATCTTGTCATCGCAATGCTCCATAAACCTTGTCATCACAAAGCTCCATGCAATTCTCATCAAAATGCTCTCTCACAACTGATATCACAATGTTTCATCACTATTCATCACAATACTCCCTCAGCCCTGTTATCACAATGTTCCATGAATCCTGTCATCCCAATGCTCCATAAAACTTGTCATCACAATGCTCCATGCACTTCTCATCAAAATACTCTCTCACAACTGATATCACAATGTTTCATCACTATTCATCACAATACTCCCTCAGCCCTGTCATCACAAGGTTCCATGAATCCTGTCATCCCAATGGTATATGCACTTATCATCAAAATGTTCGATGACCCCTGACATCACATTGTTCCATAACCCGTGTCATCAAAATGCTCCATGACCCTATTCATCCAAATCTTCCATGTCCCCTGACATCTCAATGCTCCATGACCCCTGTCATCACAATGCTCCATGCCCTTTTCATCACAATGCTCCATGCCATTGTCATCACAATAATCCATAAGGTTTTCATCAGAATGCTCCATGACACTTGTCATCACAATGCTCCATGTGCACTGTCATCACAATACTCCATAACCCTTGTCATTACAGTGCTCCATGACCCTCGTCATTCACAATTATCCATGGTCTTCTCATCACAATGCTCCACGCGCTTGTCATCAAAATGCTCCATGACACTTGTCATCTCAATGCTCCATGGCCACTGTCATCACAATGTTCCATACCCCTTGTCATTATAGCACTCCATGACGCTCGTCATCACAATTATCCATGGTCTTCTCATCACAATGCTCCACTGTCTTGCCATCACAGTGCTCCATGCCCTGGTCATCACAATGCTCCATGTTCCCTATCATCACAATTCTCCACGTTCTTGGCATCACTGTGTTCCATGACACTTCCCATCACAGTGTTAAATGCTTTGTCATCACAATACTCCAGAATTTTGTCATCAGAATACTCCATGACTCTTGTCATCACAATGATCCATGACCCCTGTCATCACAATGCTCCATGAGACATATCATCACAATGCTCCATGCCCCTTGTCATTACAGTGCTCCATGATGCTCGTCCGCAGAATTATCCATGGTCTTCTCATCACAGTGCTCCACGGTCTTGCCATCACAATGCTCCATGCCCTGGTCATCACAATGCTCCATGTCCCTTGTCATCACAATTCTCCACGTCCTTTTCATCACAATGCTCCATGACATTTCTCCTCACAATGTTACATGCTATTGTCATCACAATTCTCCATGCACTTGTCATCGCAATGTCCCATGACGACTGTCATAGCAATCTCCATGCCTTTGTCATCACAAAGCTTCACGACATTTTCATCACAATTCTCAATGGTCGTTGTCATCACAATGCTCCATGCCCTTGTCATCACAATGCTCCATGACCCTTGTCATCACAATGCTCCAAGCCCTTATCATCACAATGCTCCATTACCTTTGTCATCACAATCCTCCATGACACTTGGCATCACAATGCTCCATGCAATTGTCATCACAATGGAGCATGAAATATGCCATCACAATGCTCCCTGACACCTGTCTTCACAATACTCCATGACCTTGTCATCACAATGCTCCATGCCCTTGTCATCACAATGTGCCATGCCCACTGTAAACACAATTATCCATGAAACTTGTCAGACCAATGCTCCATGCCCCTGTCATCACAATACTACATGACCCCAGTCATCAAAATGCTCCGTGTGTCCCGTCATCACAAGACTTCATGACCTGTGTCATCACAATGTTCAAAGCCCTCATCATCACCAGGCTCTGTGAAATTTGTCACCACAATGCTCCATGAAGTTTTCATCACAATGCTCCATGTCATTTTCATCACAATTCTCCATGAACGCTCTCATCACATTGCTCCATGACCTTGTCATCACAAAGCTCCATGACGCATGTCATTAGAATGCTCCATGGCCTTCTCATCACAGTGTTCCATGCCCTTGCCATCACAATGCTCCATTAGCCCTGTCATAACAATGCTCCATGACCCCTGCCATCACGATGTTCCAAGGCCTTGTCATCACAAGGCTCCATGACCATTCTCATCACAATGCTCCAAGACCCCTGTAATCAAAATGCTCCATGCCCCTATTCATTTCAGTGATCCATGAACCCTGTCATCACAATGCACCATGCCCATCATCATAATGCTTCATGCTATTGTCATCACAATGAAATCAGAATTCTCCATGACCTCTGTCATCATAATGCTCCAAACCCTTGTGATCACTATGTTCCATAACACTTATCATCACAAAACACCATGACGCTCGTCATCACAATTATCCATGGTCTTTTCATCACAATGCTCCATGACCTTTGTCATCACAATGCTCAATACACTTGTCATCACAATGCTCCTTGACACTTGTCGTCAGTATGCTCCTTGAACCCTGTCATGACAAGGTTCCATGCCTTTTTCATCACAATGTTCCATGCCCTTGTCATCACAAAGCTCCATGATGCATGCCATCAGAACGCTCCATGGCCATCTCATCCCAATGCTCGATGCCCTGGTCATCACAATGCTCCACGACTCCTATAATCACAATGCTCCATGCTCCTTTTCATCAGAATATTCCATGAGACATGTCATCACAAGTTTCCTTGGACTTCTCATCACAATGCTCCACTACCTTGTCATCACAATCATCCAGGATCCCTGTCATCACAATACTCCATTAATATTTTCAGCCCAATGCTCCTTGACCGTCCCATCACAATGCTCCATGACCCCTGTCATCTCAATGCTCCATGACCCCTGTCATCACAACGATCCATGAACCCTGACAACAAAATTATCCGGGACTCTTGTCATCAAAATGCTCCATGCCCTTGTCATCCCAATGCTCCATGACCCCTGTAATCACAATGCTCCATGACACTTGTCATCACAGTGCTCCATGAACCTTGTCATCACCATGCTCCATGCCTTTGTCAGCAATATGCTACATAAACTTTTCTTCACAATGCTACATGCGCTTGTCATCACAATCCTTCATGACACTTGGGATCACATTGTTTCATGCCCTTGTCATCTCCCTCTTGCCTTTCTGGTTTTTACGGATTTTCAGATGTCCCTTTTGACCCGTGGGAAGTGACAATTCTTTGTAGTGTGGATTTGCATTGCACGCTTGCTAGATTTGCCAAAAAGGTCGTATGCCTTTTCTCCTGAATATATTCAGGAGAAAAGGCATACAACCTTTTTGGCCAAGTGCATCATTGTCAAAGTTGTGATTATTTTCCTGTGCTTTGAAGGCGATTCCAATTTACCTCTTGAAATATGTTTTGTGCAATTCTGCCTCATTTTCAAGTCAGCTTCGTTGCCTTCCTTCAACAGATTTTTGGACGATAGTTGTCCTTTATTACTCTGCCAGTTTGTAAATTGCTGTGCCCCTGAGCTTCATTTTTCAACTCATTTTTTGTGAGCTGAACGCAAGTCCAAAATTTTGGTTCAGGACGTATACTGGTTCCCGGTGGGTGGCTGAGACTTTGGTTAATTCTTTTTCCTGCCAGGAAATTAGCGTGACATGTGCCTGTCCCAATGCCTAAAAGCTTCTCTCTCATTGGTTCTCGCTCTGCCCTTCCATCCTCTGCCATATTGGCAACCTGTGCGAACCAGGAGGTTTAAGGGGCTGTCTCTCCATGTTGGGAGATTGATAGTAAAGCAGTTGGAAATCAAGCCGGATCACAATGAGAGGGACTATTGGTTGAGTTTTAGAAACGTTTCGTATTCACAGTGTCCATTCTGTAAGTTTCCCGTATATGTTTTAGCTGTAGTAATATTCCCTTCAACCTGGAGAGTTGGGACCCATGGAATGGGGGCCATGCATTATTGCTTTAAAGGGTCTGCATTTGCTCACACAATCTCACCAATCCTCTCAGTCCAAAGTGTCCAGCCTTATGCCACACCCAGCTGTCACTGTAGATAGGGTCATTCCAGGTTTCATTAGAGACCCTGAAGGAATTGTAAAGAATTTCCCTGTTTTTTTTTTGTTTTTGAATTTCCTTTTTATATTGGGTTTGAGCTGATTCTCGCTGCCATGTTTATGCCAGTCTAGACACACTTGATTCTCTTACGGAGACATATCAATACATAGGTTGTAAGATTCTTACTAGTCAGATCTATTCCTCTGCGGCAAATATGGGGTTTTGAGTCCCTTTCACTGAGGAAGGTGTAGGTCTTGTCTATTCCATAGTTGGTTTTTGGAACGGTACCTGTGCTTATATCAAACTCTGGTTTTCTGCATCACCCCACCTCTCCTTCCCCCTTAAGCAGGCATAAGAGTGTTTTCTAAATGTGAGACTCTGTTCTCTTTCCTGACTCAGTTCATGTGTAGCCATGTTTACAGGATCTTCATAAGTGATATCTTATGATAAGTTTCTTTTTCTGTGTGACTTATTTCACTTAGAATCATCATACCTGAATACACTCACTTTGCTGCTACTTGTCTTATGACATCGATTTCATGGCTGAGGGATATTCCATCATACGTAAGTACCAAAACTTTTTGAACCATTTTTATATTTCCTGGGATATTTAAGTTGTACCCAAGTTGAGGTTCTTGTAAGCAGTGCAGCCTTAAATTTGTGGTTGGCTCTCTCTTATTGATTTTCAGTTTTACCAAGGTACATTCCCTAGACTGGAAGTTCCCTGGGCTCTGTAGCTCTGTTGTTTACTTGTTTTAGGGAACACAGTGAACTCTTCCAGAGAGGCAGTTGGCTATTTACGTTCCACCCATCAACATAACAACGCTCCCTGTTCTCCAGGGCCTGTCTTGCCTTTCTGGTTTTTACACATTATGCAGATGTCCCTTTGGACCGGTGAGAAGTGATACTTCTTTGTAGTGCAGATTGGCATTACCCGCTTTCTTGCTTGGCCAAAAAGGGCGTATGCGTTTTCTCCTGAATATATTCAGGAGAAAACCCATACACACTTTTTGGCCAAGTGCATCATTGTCGATGTTGAGCCCGTCTTCCTGTGCTTTCAAGGCGATTCGAACATACCTCTTTAAATCTGTTTCCTGCTCTTCAGCCTCGCTTTCAAGTCTGTCTCTTAGCCTTCCCTCAACAGATTTTTGGACGATACTTGTCCTTTATTACTCTGCCAGTTTGTGAATTGCTGTGCCACTGAGCTCCATTTTTCAACTCGTTTTTTGTGAGCTCAATGCAAGTCCAAATTTTGGTTCAGGACCTATACTGGTGTCCAGTGGGTGGCTGAGACTTTGGTTAATTCTTCTTCCGGCCGGGAAATTAGAGTGACATTTGCCCGTCCAAATGCCTAACAGCTACTCTCTCATTGGTTCTCCCTCTTGCCTTCCATCCTCTTCCAAATTGGCAACCTCTGAGAACCAGGAGGTTAAAGGTGCTGTCTCTCCAAGTTGGGAGATTAGATAGTAAAGCAGTTTGAAAGTTAAACCGGAGCACCAGGAGAGGGACTATTAGTTGAGTATTAGAAAACCTTCATATTCACAGTGTGTCCATTCTCCAGGTTTCCTGTACATGTTATAGCTGTAGTAATATTCCCTTCAACCTGGAGATTTGGGACCATTGGAATGGGTGCCACTCATTATTGCTTAAAGGGTCTGCCTTTTCTCACCCAATCTCACCATTCCTCTCAGTCCCAAGTGTCCATCCTTATGCCACATCCAGCTGTCATTGTAGATAGGGTCATTCCAGGTTTCATCAGAGACCCTGAAGGAATTGTAAGGAATTTCCCTGTATTTTTGTTTTGTTTTTGAAATTCCTTTTTATAGTGGGTTTGTGGTGATTTTCACTGCCATGTTTATGCCAGTCTAGACACACTTGATTACCTTACGGAGACATATCAATACATAGGTTTTAAGATTCTTACTAGTAAGATATATTACTCTGCGGTGAATATGGGGTGTTGAGTCCCTTTCACTGAGGAAGGTGTAGGTCTTGTCTATTCCGTATTTGGTTTTTGGAATGGTACCTGTACTAATATCAAACTCTGGTTTTATGCATCACCCCACCTCTCCTTCCCCCTTAAGAAGGCATAAGGGTGTTTTCTAAATATGAGACTCTCTTCTCTTTCCTAACTCAGTTCATGTGTAGCCATGTTTACAGGATCTTCATAAGTGATATCTTATGATAAGTTTCTTTTTCTGTGTGACTTATTTCACTTAGAATTGTCGTACCTGAATCCACTCATTTTGCTGCTACTGGCTTTATGACATTGATTTCATGGCTGCGGGATATTCCATCATACTTAAGTACCACAATTTCTTGAACCATATTAGTCTTTCCTGGGATATTTAAGATGTACCCAAGTTGAGGTTTTTGTAAGCAGTGCAGCCCTGAATTTTGGTGTGGATCTGTCTGATTGATTTTCAGTTTACCCAAGGTATATTCCCTAGACTGGCAGTGCATTTGGCTCTGTAGCTCTGTTGTTTACTTGTTTTAGGGAACACAATGCACTCCTCCAGAGAGGCCGTTGGCAATTTACATCGGGCCCAACAGCATAACAAGGCTCTCTGTTCTCCAGGGCCTGTCTTGCCTTTCTGGTTTTTACACATTTTGCAGATGTCTTTTTTGACCGGTGGGAAGTGATACTTCTTTGTAGTGCAGATTTGCCTTGCCCACTCGCTTGCTTGTCCAAAAAGGGCATATGCATTTTCTCCTGAATATATTCACGTGAAAACCCATATGCCATTTATGGCCATTTCCATAATTTTCGAAGTTGTGATGCTTTTCCTGTGTTTAAACGCGATTCCAGTGTACCTCTTGAAATCTGTTTCATACCATTCTGCCTCATTTTCACTTCTGCCTCGTGGCTTTCCCTCAACAGATTTTTGGAAGAGAGTAGTCCTTTATAACAACGCAGGTTCGTGAATTGCTGTGGCCCTGAGCTCCATTTTTTAACTCGCATTTTTGTGAGCTGACCGCAAATACACAGTTTTGCTTCTGGACCTCTACTGGTTCTTGGCGGGCAGTCTGAGACTTTGGTTAATTCCTCTTCATGTCAGGAAATTAGAGTGACTTGTGGCCGTCCAAATGTCTACAGCTACTCTCTCATTGGTTCTCTCTCTTCCCTTATATCTTCTTCACAATTTGCCAACAGTGCGAACCAGGAGGTTATAGGGGCTGAGTTTCCAAGTTGGGAGATTGATAGTAAAGCAGTTGGAATGTCAAACTGGAACACAAGGAGAGAGAAAAGTAGTAGAGTTTTAGAATTCTTTCACCATCAGATGGTTTCCGTTCTCTAGGTTCCCATACATGTTATAACTGTAGTGATATTCCCTACTATCTGGAGAGTTGGGAACCATGGAATGGGTGGCAGGCATTATTGCTTTAAAGGGTCTGCATTTGATCACCCAATCTTACCAATCCTCTCAGTCCCAAGTGACCAGCCTTATGCCATATCCACCTGTCATTGTAGATAGGGTCATTCTAGGTTTCATCAGAACCCTGAAGGTATTGTGTAAGAATTTTACTGTTTTTATCTTTTGTTTTGAAATTCAATTTTATAGTGGGTTTGAGCTGATTCTCACTGCCATGTTTATGTCGTTCTAGCCACACTTGGTTCCCTTATGGAGACATATCAATACATAGGTTTCAAAATTCTTACTAGTCAGATATATTTCTCTGTGTGGAATAGGGATGTTGAGTTCCGTTCACTGAGGAAGGAGTAGGGCTCCTCTCTTCTGTTTTTGCTTTATGGAAAGGTACCTGTGCTACTATCAAACTTTTGTTTTGTGCATCTCCCTACCTCTCTTTCTCCTTAAGCAAGCGTTTGAGTGTTTTCTAAATCTGAGACTCTGTTCCCTTCCCTAATTCAGTTCATATGTAGCCATGTTTACATTCCCTTGATAAGTGATATCTTATGTCAGAATGCAACATGGCCCTTGTCATAATTATGCTCCATGACCCCTATCATCACAATGCTCCATGGCCAATATCATCAAAATGCTCCATGACCACAGTCATCACAACACACCATGACACCTGACAACACAATGATCCGGGACTCTTGTCATCACAATGCTCCATTCCCTAGTCGTCACAATGCTCCATGAACCCTGTCATCAAAACTCTCCATGAACATTTTCAGCCCAGTGCTCCATGACCCTTGTAATCACAATGATCCATGGCCTTGTCATCCCAATGCTCCATGACCCCTGTATTCACAATGCTCCTTGACGCTTTTAATCACAGAGCTCCATGACACATGTCATCACAATGCTCCATGCCTTTGTCAGCAAAATGCTACATGACTTGTCATTATAATGCTCTATGCGCTTGTCATCACAATACTCGATTACCATTGTCATCACAATCCTCCATGAACCTTGGGATCACATTGCTTCATTCCCTTGTCATCACAATGCTACATGCTCCTTGAAATCAAAATGATCCATGACCTCTGTCATCACAATGCTCCAAACCCTTGTGATCACAATGTTCCATAACACTTGTCATCACAACACTCCATGGTGCCTGTCATCACAATACCCCATGCCCTTTTCGTCACAACGCTCCATGACCTTTGTCACCACAATTCTCTTTACACTTGTCATCACAATGCTCCCTGACACATATCATCAGAATGCTCCTTGAAACCTGTCACGAAAAGGCTCCATGCCTTTTTCATCACAATGCCCATGCCGTTTTCATCACAATGCTCCATGCCATTGTCATCAAAATACTGCACAAGCTTGTCATCAGAAGGCTCCCTGACCCTTGTCATCACAATGCTCCAAGCCATTGTCATCACAATGCTCCATGACCCCTGTCATCACAATAATCCATGAATATTTTCAGCCCAATGCTCCACGACCTTCTCATCACAATGCTCCTTCGCCAATATCATCACAATGCTCCATGACCACAGTCATCACAACACTCCATGACACCTGACAACACAGTGATCCAGGACTCTTGTCACCACAATTCTCCATTCCCTAGTCGTCACAATGCTCGTTGACCCCTGTCATCACAACACTCCATGAACATTTTCAGCCCAGTGCTTCTTGAAGATTGTCATCACAATGATCCATGCCCTTGTCATCCCAATGCTCCATGACCCATGTATTCACAAGGCTCCTTGACGCTTGTCATCACAGTGCTCCATGACACATGTCATCACAATGCTCCATGCCTTTGTCAGCAAAATGCTACATGACCTTGTCATTACAATCCTCTATGCGCTTGTCATCACAATACTCCATTTCCATTGTCATCACAATCCTCCATGAACCTTTGGATCACATTGCTTCATGCCCTTGTCATCACAATGCTCCATGCTCCTTGAAATCAAAATGATCCTTGACCTCTGTTATCACAATGCTCCAAACCCTTGTGATCACATTGTTATATAACACTTGTCATCACAACGCTCCATGATGCCTGTCATCACAATACTCCATGCCCTTTTCATGACAATGCTCCATGAACTCTGTCATCACAATGTTCCGTGACTCCAGTCATCACAATTCTTCATGACCTTTGTCATCACTATTGTCCTTGCCCTCGTCATCAACATTCTCTGTGATATTTTAAACACAATGCTCCATGAACATTTCATCACCATGCTCTTTGACCCTTGTCATCACAATGCTCTATGCCTTTCTCAGCACAATGCTCCATGAACCTTGTCATCACAATGCTCCATGCGCATGTCAGCACAATGCTCCATGACACATGTTATCAGAATGCACCATGCGCTTGTCATCACAGTGCTCCACCATCTTGTCATCTCAATGCTCCATAAAACTTGTCATCAAGATGCTCCATGCACTTCTCATCAAAATGCTCTCTCACCACTGATGTCACAATGTTACATCACTATTCGTCACAATACTGCCTCACCTCTGTCATCACAATGTTCAATGACGCCTGTCATCACAATGCTACATGCACTTATCATCACCTTGTTTGATGACCCCTGACATCACAATGTTCCATAACCCCTGTCATCAAAATGCTCCATGACATTTTTCATCAAAATGTCCATGACCCCGGACATCACAATGGTCCATAACCACAGTTATCAAAATATTCCATGACCCTTTTCATCAAATTGCTCCATGACCCTGTCATCACAATGCTCCCTGCCCTTCTTATCACAATGCACAACACCCTTGTCATCAAAATGCTCCATTCCCTTGCCATCACAATGCTCCATTACACCTGTCATAACAATGTTCCATGACCACTGCCATCACGATGTTCCATGGCCTTTTCATCACAAGGCTCCATGACCCTTCTCATCACAATGCTCCAAGAACCCTTTAATCAAAATGTTCCATGCCCTTTTTCATCAGAATGATCCATGAACCCTGTCATCAATATGCACCATGCCCATCATCATAATGCTTCATGCTATTGTCATCAAAATGAAATCAAAATGCTCCATGACCTCGGCCATAACAATGCTCCAAACCCTTGTGATTACAATATTCCATAACTCCTGTCCTCACAATGCGCCATGACGCTTGTCATCACAATTATCCATGGTCTTCCCATCACAATGCTCCATGAC
Source organism: Mesoplodon densirostris (assembly GCF_025265405.1). Taxonomy (NCBI): domain Eukaryota; kingdom Metazoa; phylum Chordata; class Mammalia; order Artiodactyla; family Ziphiidae; genus Mesoplodon; species Mesoplodon densirostris. The sequence goes on along the minus strand of NW_026778195.1, from coordinate 3,542,274 downwards.
ATTTGTCCTCACAATGCTCAATACACATGTCATCAAAATGCTCCCTGACACTTGTTGTCTGTATGCTCCTTGAACCCTGTCATGAGAAGGCTCCATGCCATTTTCATCACAATGATCCATGTCCTTTTCATCATGATGCTCCAAGACCCTTGTAATCACAATGCTCCATGCCCTTGTCATCACAAAACTCAATGACGCATGTCATCAGAATGCTCCTTGGTCTTCTCCTCACAATGCTCCATGCCCTTGTCATCACAATGTTCCAAGACCCCTATAATCTCAATGCTCCATTCCCCTTTTCATCAGTATGCTCCATGAGACTTTTCATCACAAGGCTCCATGGTTTTGTCATCACAATGCTCCAGGAAATAGTCATCACAATGCTTCATGACCTTGTCATGAAAATTCTCAATGGCCCTTGTTATCATAATGCTGCAATCCCTAGTCATCACAATGCTCCATTATATTAGTCATCACAATCCTCCATTAAATTTGGCATCACAATGCCCGATTCCATTGTAATCACAATGGAACATGACATATGTCCTCACAATGCTCCCTGACACCAGACTTCACAATAATCCATGACCTTCTCATCACAATGCTGCATGCCCTTGTCATCACAATGCTCCATGTCCCCTGTCATCACAATGCTCCGTGACTCCAGTCATCACAATGCCGCATATTGTTTGTCATCACAATGGTCCATGCCCGGGTCATCACAACTTTCTGTGACCTTTGTAACCACAATGCTCCTTGAAGTTTTCATCACAATGCTCCGTGACCCTTGTCATCACAATGCTCCATGCCTTTGTCAGAACCATGCCTCATGACCCTTGTCATCACAATGTGAAAAGTGCTTTTCATCACAACAGTCCACAAATTTGTCATAGCAATGCTCCACAAAACTTTTAATTGAATGCTCCATGCCCTTCTCATCACAATGCTCCATTACACCTGTCATAACAATGCTCCATGACCCATGCCATCAAAATGTTCCACGGCCTTGTCATCACAAGGCTCCATGACACTTGTCATCACAATGCTCCAAGACCCCTGTAATCACAATGCTCCATGCCCTTGTCATCACAATGCTCCATGACACATGTCATCAGAATGTTCCATGGCCTTCTCATCACAATGTTCCATGCCCTTGTCATCACAGTGCTCCAAGACCCCTGTAATCACAATGCTCCATGCCACTTTTCATCTCAATGCTCCATGAATCCTGTCATCACAATGCACCATGCCCATCATCATAATGCTTCAAGATATTGTCATCACAATGAAATCAAAATGCTCCATGACCTCTGTCATCACAATGCTCCATGACACCTCTCATCACAATACTCCATTAACATTTTCAGCTCAATGCTCCATGACCCTTGTCATCACAATCATCCATGCCCTTGTCATTCCAATGCTCCATGACCCCTGTATTCACAATGCTCCTTGACGCTTGTCATCACAGTGCTCCATGACACATGTCATCACAATGCTGCATGCCTTTGTCAGCAAAATGCTACATGACCTTGTCATTACAATGCTCTATGCGCTTGTCATCACAGGACTCCATTACCATTTTCATCACAATCCTCCATGAACCTTGGGATCCCATTGCTTCATGCCCTTGTCATCACAATGCTCCATGCTCCTTGAAATCAAAATGATCCATGACCTCTGTCATCACAATGCTCCAAACCCTTGTGATCACAATGTTCCATAACACTTGTCATCACAACGCTCCATGACGCCTGTCATCACAATACTCCATGCCCTTTTCATCACAATGTTCCATGACCTTTGTCATCACAATTCTCAATACACTTTTCATCACAAAGCTCCCTGACACTTGTCGTAGAATGCTCCTTGATCCCTATCACGAAAAGGCTCCATGCCTTTTTCATCACAAAGCCCCATTTCATTTTCATCACAATGCTCCATGCCACTGTCATCACAATACTCCACAAGCTTGTCATCAGAATGCTCCATGACCCTTGTCATCGCAATGCTCCATGGCCACTGTCATCACAATGCTCCATACCCCTTGTCATTAAAGTGCTCCATGACGCTCGTTATCACAACTATGCACGGCCTAGTCATCACAATGCTCCATGATACTTCTCATCACAATGCTCAAAACCCCTGAAATCACAATGCTCCATGCGCTTGTCATCACAAAGCTCCATGACGCATGTCATCAGAATGTTCCATGGCCTTCTCATCACAATGCTCCATGCCCTTGTCATCACAATGCTCCAAGACACTTGTAATCACAATGTTCCATGCCCCATTTCATCTCAATGCTCCATGAAATCTGTCATCACAATGCTCCAAGACCCTTGTAATCACAATGCTCCATGCCCCTTTTCATCTCAATGCTCCATGAACCCTGTCATCACAATGCACCATGCCCATCATCATAATGCTTCAGGCTATTGTCATCACAATGAAATCAATATTCTGCATGACCTCTGTCATCATAATGCTCCAAAACCTTGTGATTACAATGTTGCATAACACGTATCTTCACAACACCCCATGACGCTCATCATCACAAGTATCCATGGTCTTCTCATCACAATGCTCCATGATCTTTGTCATCACAATGCTCAATACACTTGTCATCACAATGCTCCCTGACCCTTGTCGTCAGTATGCTCCTTGAACCATTTCATGACAAGTTTCCATGCAATTTTCATCACAATGATCCATGACCATTTCATCACAATGCTCCAAGGTCCCTGTAATCACAATGCTCTATTACTTTGTCATCACAAATCTCCATGACGCATGTCATCAGAATGCTCGATGGCCTTCTCATCACAATGCTTTATGCCCTAGTCAACACAATGCTCCAAGACCCCTGTAATCACAATGCTCCATGCCCCTTTTCATCAGAATGCTCCATGAGACTTGCCATTACAAGTCTCCATGGTTTTCTCATCACAATGTTCCAGGACTTTGACATCACCATGATCGTTTCCCTTCTCATCACAATGCCCCATGATCTCTGTCATCACAATAATCCATGAACATTTTCAGCCCAATGCTCCACGACCTTCTCATCACAATGCTTAATTGCCAATATCATCACAATGCTCCATGACCTCTGTCATTCCAACACTCCATGACACCTGACAACACAATGATCCGGGACTCTTGTCATCGCAATGCTCCATTCCCTAGTCATCACAATGCTCCATGACACTGGTCATTCCAACACTCCATGAACATTTTCAGCCCAGTGCTCCATGTCCCTTGTTATCACAATGATCCATGCCCTTGTCATTCCAATGCTCCATGACCCCTGTATTCACAATGCTCCTTAACGCTTGACATCACAGTGCTCCATGACACATGTCATCACAATGCTCAATGCCTTTGTCAGCAAAATGCTACATGACCTTGTCATTACAATCCTGTATGCGCTTGTCATCACAATACTCCATTTCCATTGTCATCACAATCCTCCATGAATTTGGTGATCACATTGCTTCATGCCCTTGTCATCACAATGATCCATGCTCCTTGAAATCAAAATGATCCATGACCTCTGTCATCACAATGCTCCAAACCCTTGTGATCACAATGTTCCATAACACTTGTCCTCACAATGCTCCATGATGCCTGTCATCAAAATACTCCATGCCCTTTTCATCACAATGCTCCATGACCTTGTCACCACAATTCTCAATACACTTGTCATCACAATGCTCCCTGACACTTGTCATCAGAATGCTCCTTGAAACCTGTCACGAAAAGCCTCCATGCCATTTTCATCACAATGCCCCATGCCGTTTTCCTCACAATGCTCCATGCTATTGTCATCAAAATACTCCACAAGCTTGTCATCAGAATGCTCCATGACCCTTGTCATCACAATTCTCCATTCACTTGTCAGCACAATGCTCCATGACCCTTGTCATTACAGTGCTCCAAGCCATTGTCATCACAATGCTCCATTACCTTTGTCATCAGAATCCTCCCTGACACTTGGCAGCACAATGCTCCAAGCCATGCTCATCACAATGGGCCATTACATATGTGATCACAATGCTCCCTGACACCTGTCTTCACAATACGGCATGACCTGGTCATCACAATGCTCCATGCCCTTGTCATCACAGTGTGCCATTCCAACTGTCATCGCAATACTCCATGAAGCTTATTAGACCAATATTCCATGCCCTTGTCATCACAATGCTCCATGCCCTTGTTATCACAATGTTCCATGACCCCTGTCATCACAATGCTCCGTGACTCCAGTCATCACAGTGCTTCATGACCTTTGTCATCACAATGGTCCATGCCCTCGTCATCAACAGTCTCTGTGACCATTTTAAACACAATGTTCCATGAACTTTTCATCACAATGCTCTTTGACCCTTGTCATCACAATGCTCTATGCCTTTCTCAGCACAATGCTCCATGACCCTTGTCATCAGAATGCTCCATTCGCTTGTCAGCACAATGCTCCATGACCAAGGTCAACACAATGCACCATGCACTTGTCATCACAGTGCTCCACAACTTTGTCTTCACAATGCTCCATAAAATTTGTCATCACAATGCTCCTTGCACTTCTCATCAAAATGCTCTCTCACTCACTGATATCACAATGCTACATCACTATTTGTCACAATACTCCCTCACCACTGTCATCACAATGTTCCATAACTCCTGTCATCACAATGCTACATGCACATATCATCATAATGTTCGATGACCCCTGAAATCACAATGTTCCATAACACCTCTCATCAAAATGTTCCATGCCACTTTTCATCAAATTGCTCCATTAACCTGTCATCACAATGCTCCCTGCCCTTCTCATCACAATGCACAACGCCCTTGCCATCAAAATGCTCCATGACCTTTGTCATCACAAATATCCATGACCCTTGGCATCACAATGCTCCATGTCATAGTCTTCACAATGCTCCATGAACGCTCTCATCACATTGCTCCATGCCCTTGTCTTCACATAGCTCCATGACACATGTCATCAGAATGCTCCATGGCCTTCTCATCACTATGCTCCATGCCCTTGCCATCACAATGCTCCTTTACCACTGTCATAACAATGCTCCATGACCCCTGCCATCACGATGTTCCATGGTCTTGTCATCACAAGGCTCCATGACCCTTCTCATCACAATGATCCAAGACCACTGTATCACAATGCTCCATGCCCATTTTCATCTCAATGATCCATGAACCCTGTCATCACAATGCACCATGCCCATCATCATAATGCTTCATGCTGTTGTCATAACAATGAAATCAAAATGTTCCATGACCTCTGTCATAACAATGCTCCAAACACTTGTGATCACAATATTCCATAACACTTGTCATCACAATGCCCCATGACACTCATCATCACAATTATCCATGGTCTTCTCATCACAATGCTCCATGACATTCGTCATCACAATGCTCAATACACTTGTCATCAATATCCTCACTGACACTTGTTGTCTGTATGCTCCTTGAACCCTGTCATGACAAGGCTCCATGCCTTTTTCATCACAATGATCCATGCCCTTTTCATCACTATGCTCCAAGTCCCATGTAATCACAATGGTCCATGCCATTGTCATCAAAAAGCTCAATGACGCACGCCATCAGAATGCTCCTTGGTCTTCTCCTCACAATTCTCCATGCCCTTATCATCACAATGTTCCAAGATCCCTGTAATCACAATGCTCCATGCCCCTTTTATCAGTATGCTCCATGAGACTTGTCATCACAAGGCTCCATAGTTTTGTCATCACAATGCTCCAGGACCTTTTCATCACAATGCTTCACGACCTTGTCCTGATGATTTTCAATGGCCCTTGTCATCATAATGCTCCAAGCCCTAATCATCACAGTGCTCCATTATATTTGTCATCACAATCCTCCATTACATTGGGTATCACAATGCTGCATGCCATTGTCATCGCAATGGACCATGACATATGTCATCACAATGCTCCCTGACACCTGTCTTCACAATACTCCATGACCTTATCATCACAATGCTCCATGCCCTTGTCATCACAATGCACCATGCCCACTCTCATCACAATAATCTATGAAACTTGTCAGACCAATGCTCCATGCCCCTGTCATCACAATGCTCCATGCCCTTGTCGTCACAATGCTCCATGACCCCTGTCATCACAATGCTCCGTGACTCCAGTCATCACAATGCTTCATAACGTTTGTCATCACAATGGTCCATGCCCGCGTCATCACAAGGCTCTGTGACCTTTGTAACCACAATGCTCCATGAACTTTTCATCACAATTCTCTGAGAAACTTGTCATCACAATGCTCCATTTATTTGTCAGAACAATGCTCCATGACCATTATCATCACAATGTGCCACGCGCATTTCATCACAACGTTCCAAAACTTGCCATTGCAATGCTCCATAATCTTTGTAATCACAATGGTCCATGCACTTCTCATCAAAATGCTCTCTCATCAGAGATATCACAATGTTCCATCACTAGTCATCACAATACACCCTCAACCTTGTAATCACAATGTTCCATGACCCTTTCATCACAATACTACATCCCTTTATCATCACAATGTTCCATGACCCCTGCCATCAAAATGTTTCATAAGCGCTGTCATCAAAATGCTCCATGACCCTTTCCATCCCAAAGCTCCAAGACCGCTAACATCACAATGTTCTATAACGCATGCCATCAAAATGTTCCATTACACTTTTTATCAAATTGCTGCATGACCTGGTCATCAAAATGCTCCCTGCCCTTCTCATCAAAATGCTCCATGACTTGTCATCACAAAGCTCCAAGACCCTTGGCATCACAATGCTCCATGTCATTGTCATCACAATGCTCCATGAACCCTCTCATCATATTGCTCCATGAACTTGTCATCACAAAGCTCCATGACACTTGTCATCACAATGCTCGATGCCCGTCTCATCACAATGCTCCATGCCCTTGTCATTACAGTCCTGCATGACCAATGTATCACAGTGTTCCGGGCCCTTGTCATCACAATGCTCCATGCCCACTCTCATCACAATAATCCATGAAACATTTCAGACCAAAGTTCCATACCCTTCTCATCACAATGCTTAATTACCCGTGTCATAAGAATGCACCATGACACTTGCCATCACAGTGTTCCACGGCCTAGTCATCACAAGGTTCTATGATACTTTTCATCAAAATGCTCAAGACCCCTGAAATCACAATGCTCCATGACCTTGTCATCACAAAGCTCCATGACGCATGTCATCAGAATGTTCCATGGCCTTCTCATCACAATGCTCCATGGCCTTGTCATCACAATGCTCCAAGACCCTTGTCATCACAATGCTCCATGCCCCTTTTCATCTCAATGCTCCATGAACCCTGTCATCACAATGTTCCGTGACTCCAGTCATCACAATACTTCATGACCTTTGTCATCACTATGGTCCATGCCCTCGTCATCAACAGTCTCTGTGACATATTTAAGCATAATGCCTCATGAACTTTTCATCAAAATGCTCTTTGACCCTTGTCATCAAAATGCTCTATTCCATTCTCAGCACACTGCTCCATTACCCTTGCCATCACAATGCTCCATGCGCTTGTCAGCACAATGCTCCATGTCCCATGTCATCACAATTCTCCATGCGGTTGTCATCACAGTGCTCCACAATCTTGTCAGCACAATGCTCCATAAACCTTGCCATCACAGTGCTCCATGCACTTCTCATCAAAATGCTCTCTCACCACTGATAACACAATGTTACATCACTAATCATCACAATACTCCCTCACCCCGTCATCACAATGTTCCATGACTCCTTTCATCACAATGCAACGTGCACTTATCATCACAATGTTCGATGACCCCTGACATCACAATGTTCCATAACCCCTGTCATCAAAATGCTCCATGACTTTTGTCATCACAAAGCTCCATGACACTTGGCATTACAATGCTCCATGTCATTGTCATCACAATGTTCCATGCACTTTTCATCACAATGCTCCATGCTATTGTCATCACAATACTCCACAAGCTTGTCATCAGAATGCTCCATGACCCTTCTCATCACAATGCTCCATGGCCACTGTCACCACAATGCTCCATACCACTTGTCATTACAATGCTCCATGACGCTCGACATCACAATTATCCATGGTCTTCTCATCACAATGATCCATGACCCCTGTCATCACAACGTTCTATGAACCCTGACAACATAATGATCCGGGACACTTGTCATCAAAATGCTCCATGCCCTTGTCATCCCAATGCTCCATGACCCGTGTAATCACCATACTTCATGACGCTTGTCATCACAGTGCTCCATGAACCTTGTAATCACAAAGCCTTTGTCAGCAAAATGATACATAATCTTGTCATCACTATGCTCCATTCTCTTGTCATCAAAATACTCCACAAGCTTGTCATCAGAATGCTCCATGCCCATGTCATCACAATGCGACATTCCAACTGTCATCTCAATAATCCATGAAAATTATTAGACCGATGCTCCATGCCCTTATCATCACAATGCTCCATGCCCATATTATCACAATGCTCCATGACCCCTGTCATCACAATGTTCCGTGACTCCAGTCATCACAATACTTCATGACCTTTGTCATCACTATGGTCCATGCCCTCATGATCAACAGTCTCTGTGATATTTTAAACACAATGCTCCATGAACATTTCATCACAATGCTCTTTGACCCTTTTCATAACAATGCTCTATGCCTTTCTCAGCACAATTCTCCATGACCCTTGTCATCACAATGCTCCATGTGCATGTCAGCACAATGCTCCATGACACATGTCATCAGAATGCACCATGCGCTTGTCATCACAGTGCTCCACCATCTTGTCATCTCAATGCTCCATAAAACTTGTCATCAAGATGCTCCATGCACTTCTCATCAAAATGCTCTCTCACCACTGATGTCACAATGTTACATCACTATTCGTCACAATACTCCCTCACCTCTGTCATCACAATGTTCAATGACGCCTGTCATCACAATGCTACATGCACTTATCATCACCTTGTATGATGACCCCTGACATCACAATGTTCCATAACCCCTGTCATCAAAATTCTCCATTACCTTTTTCATCAAAATGTCCATGACCCCTGACATCACAATGTTCCATAACCACAGTCATCAAAATATTCCATGACACTTTTCGTCAAATTGCTCCATGAACCTGTCATCACAATGCTCCCTGCCCTTCTCATCACAATGCACAACACGCTTGTCATAAAAATGCTCCATTCCCTTGCCATCACAATGATCCATTACACCTGTCATAACAATGTTCCATGACCCCTGCCATCACGATGTTCCATGGCCTTTTCATCACAAGGATCCATGACCCTTCTCATCACAATGCTCTAAGACCCCTGTAATCAAAATACTCCATGCCCCTTTTCATCACAATGATCCATGAACCCTGTCATCACAATGCACCATGCCCATCATCATAATGCTTCATGCTATTGTCATCAAAATGAAATCAAAATGCTCCATGACCTCTATCATAACAATGCTCCAAACCCTTGTGATCACAATATTCCATAACACCTGTCTTCACAATGCGCCATGACGCTTGTCATCACAATTATCCATGGTCTTCCCATCACAATGCTCCATGACCTTTGTCCTCACAATGCTCAATACACTTGTCATCAAAATGCTCCCTGACACTTGTTGTCTGTATGCTCCATGAACCCTGTCATGAGAAGGCTCCATGCCTTTTTCATCACAATGATCCATGCAGTTTTCATCATGATGCTCCAAGACCCTTGTAATCACAATGCTCCATGCCCTTGTCATCACAAAGCTCAATGACGCATGTCATCAGAATTCTCCTTGGCCTTCTCCTCACAAAGCTCCATGCCCTTGTCATCACAATGTTCCAAGACACATATAATCTCAATGCTCCATGCCCCTTTTTATCAGTATGCTCCATGAGACTTTTCATCACAAGGCTCCATGGTTTTTTCATCACAATGCTCCAGGAAATTGTCATCAAAATGCTTCACGACCTTGTCATGAAAATTCTCAATGGCCCTTGTTATCATAATGCTCCAATCCCTAGTCATCACAATGCTCCATTATATTAGTCATCACAATCCTCCATTAAATTTGGCATCACAATGCCCCATTCCATTGTCATCACAATGGAACATGACATATGTCCTCACAATGCTCCCTGACACCTGTCTTCACAATACTCCATGACCTTCTCATCACAATGCTGCATGCCCTTGTCATCACAATGCTCCATGACCCCTGTCATCACAATGCTCCGTGACTCCAGTCATCACAATGCCGCATAACGTTTGTCATCACAATGGTCCATGCCCGCGTCATCACAAGTTTCTGTGACCTTTGTAACCACAATGCCTCTTGAACTTTTCATCACAATGCTCTGTGACCCTTGTCATCACAATGCTCCATGCCTTTGACAGAACAATGCCTCATGACCCTTGTCATCAAAATGTGAAACGTGCTTTCCTTCACAACAGTCCACAAATTTGTCATAGCAATGCTCCATAAAACTTTTAATTGAATGCTCCCTGCCTTTATAATCACAATGCTCAAAGATCCCTCTAATCACAATGCTCCATGCCCTTGTCATCACAAAGCTCCATGACACATGTCATCAGAATGTTCCATGGCCTTCTCATCACAATGTTCCATGCCCTTGTCATCACAATGCTCCAAGACCCCTGTAATCACAATGCTCCATGCCACTTTTCATCTCAAAGCTCCATGAATCCTGTCATCACAATGCACCATGCCCATCATCATAATGCTTCAAGCTATTGTCATCACAAAGAAATCAAAATGCTCCATGACCTCTGTCATCACAATGCTCCATGACCCCTCTCATCACAATCATCCATGCCCTTGTCATTCCAATGCTCCATGACCCCTGTATTCACAATGCTCCGTGACGCTTGTCATCACAGTGCTCCATGACACATGTCATCACAATGCTCCATGCCTTTGTCAGCAAAATGCTACATGACCTTGTCATTACAATGGTCTATGCGCCTGTCATCACAGTACTTCATTACCATTTTCATCACAATCCTCCATGAACCTTGGGATCACATTGCTTCATGCCCTTGTCATCACAATGCTCCATGCTCCTTGAAATCAAAATGATCCATGACCTCTGTCATCACAATGCTCCAAACCCTTGTGATCACAATGTTCCATAACACTTGTCATCACAACGCTCCATGACGCCTGTCATCACAATACTCCATGCCCTTTTCATCACAATGCTCCATGACCTTTGTCATCACAATTCTCAATACACTTGTCATCACAATGCTCCCTGACACTTGTCGTAGAATGCTCCTTGATCCCTGTCACGAAAAGGCTCCATGCCTTTTTCATCACAATGCCTGATGCCGTTTTCATCACAATGCTCCATGCCACTGTCATCACAATACTCCACAAGCTTGTCATCAGAATGCTCCATGACCCTTGTCATCGCAATGCTCCATGGCCACTGTCATCACAATGCTCCATACCCCTTGTCATTACAGTGCTCCATGACGCTCGTTATTACAATTATCCATGGCCTTCTCATCACAATGCTCCACCGACTTGCCATCACAATGCTCCATGCCCTGGTCATCACAATGTTCCATGTTCCCTGTCATCACAATTCTCCACATTCTTGGCATCACTCTTTTCCATGACACTTATCATCAAAGAGTTACATGCTTTGTCATCACAATACTCCACAAGTTTTCTTCAGAATGCTCCATGACCCTTGTCATCACAATGATCCATGACGCCTGTCATCACAATGCTACATGACACGTGTCATCACACTGCTCCAAGCCCCTTGTCTTTACAGTGCTCCATGATGCTCGTCACCACAATTATCCATGGTCTTCTCATCACAGTGCTCCACGGTCTTGCCTTCACAATGCTCCATGCCCTGGTTATCACAATGCTCCATGTCCCTTGTCATCACCATTCTCCACGTCCTTGTCATCACAATGCTGCATGACAGTTCTCAACACAATGTTACATGCTCTTGTCATCACAATTCTCCATGCACTTGTCATTGCCATGACCCATGACCCCTCTCATAGCAAGCTCCATGCCTTTGTCATCACAATGCTTCCCGAAATTTTCCTCAAAATTCTCAATGGCCGTTGTCACCACAATGTTCCATTCCCTTGTTATCACAATACTCCATTACCCTTGTCATCACAATGCTCCAAGCCCTTGTCATCACAATGCTCCATTACCTTTGTCATCACAATCCTCCATAAAACTTGGCATCAGAATGCTCCACAAGCTTTTCATCACAATGCTCCATAAACCTTGTCATCACAATGCTCCATGCACGTCTTATCAAAATGCTCTCTCACTACTGATATCAAAATGTTCCCTCACTAGTCATCACAATACACCCACTCCCCTGTAATCACAATGGTCCATAACCCCTGTCATGAAAATGTTCCATGACCACTGACAACACAATGTTCCATAACCCCTGTCATCAAAATGTTCCATGACAGTTTTCATCAAATTGCTCCATGACCCTGTCATCACAATGCTCCCTGCCCTTCACAACAGAATGCACCACACCCTTGTCATCAGAATTCTCCATGACCTTTGTCATCACAAAGATCCATGACCCTTGGCATCACAATGCTGCATGCCATTGTCATCACAATGCTCCATGAACCCTCTCATCACTTTGTTCCATGCCCTTGTCATCACAGGCTCCATGATGCTTTTCATCTCAATGCTCGATGCCATTCTTCTCACAATGCCCCCAGGGCTTGTCATTACAATCCTCCATGACTCATGTATCACAGTGTACCGTGCCCTTGTCATCATAATGCTCCTTGCCTCCTCTCAACACAATAATCCATGAAACATTTCAGACCAATGCTCCATGTCCTTGTCATCACAATGCTCCATTACACCTGTCATAACAATGCTCCATGACCGCTGCCATCTGAATGTTCCACAGCCTTGTCATCACAAGGCTCCATGACCCTTGTAATCACAATGCTCCAAGACCCCTGTAATCACAATGCTCCATGCCTTTGTCGTCACAAAGCTCCAGGACGCATGTCATCAGAATGCTCCATGGCCTTCTCATTCACGATGCTCCATGCCCTTGTCATCACAATGCGCCAAGACTCCTGTAATCACAATTCTCCATGCCTCTTTTCATCTCAATGCTCCATGAACCCTGTCATCACAATGCACTGTGCCCATCATCATAATGCTTCATGCTATTATCATCACAATGAAATCAAAATGGTCCATGACCTCTGTCATCACAATGCTCCAAATCCTTGTGATCAAAATGTTCCATAACACTTATCATCACAATGCCCCATGACGCTTGTCATCACAATTATCCATGGTCTTCTCATCACAATGCTCCATGACCTTTGTCATCACAATGCTCAATACCCTTGTCATCACAATGCTCCCTGTCACTTTTCGTCAGTATGCTCCTTGAACCCTGTCATGATAAGGCTCCATGCATTTTTCATCACAATGTTCCATGCCCTTGTCATCACAAAGCTCCATGATGCATTTCATCAGGATGCTCCATGGACTTCTCATCCCAATGCTCCTTGCCCTTGTCCTCACAATGCTCCTCGACTCCTGTAATCACAATGCTCCATGCCCCTTTTCATCAGAATGTTCCATGAGACTTGTCATCACAAGGCTGCATGGTCTTCTCATCACAATGCTCCAGTACCTTGTCATCACAATGCTCCATGACGCCTGTCATCACAATACTCCTTGAACATTTTCATCCCAATGCTCCATGACCTTCTCATCACAATGCTTCATGACCCCTGTCATCACTATGATCCATGTCACCTGTCATCACAACGCTCCATGAACCGTGACAACACAATGATCCGGGATTCTTGTCATCACAATGCTCCATGTGCTTCTCATCACAATACTCTATGAACCTTGGGATCACATTGCTTCATGCCCTTCTCATCTCTCTCTTGCCTTTCTGTTTTTTACAGATTTTCGGATGTCCCTTTTGACCGGTGGGAAGTGACAATTCTTTGTAGTGTGGATTTGCATTGCACGCTTGCTTAATTCCCAAAAAGGGCATATGTGTTTTCTCCTGAATATATTCAGGAGAAAAGGCATACGCCGTTTTTGGCCAAGTGCATCATTGTCGAAGTTGTGATGTGTTTCCTGTGCTTTAAAGGCGATTCCAATTTACCACTTGAAATATGTTTTGTGCAATTCTGCCTCATTTTCAAGTCCGCTTTGTTGCCTTCCCTCAACAGATTTTTGGAAGAGAGTTATCCTTTATAACTCTGCAGGTTTGAGAATTGCTGTACCCCTGAGCTCCAATTTTCAAATCCCAGTTTTGGGAGCTGACCGCAAATCCACAATTTTGCTTCACGACCTATACTGGTTCCAGGCGTGGCTATACTGTTCCCTGTGGGTGGCTGAGGCTTTGGTTAATTCTTCTTCCTGACGTGAATTTAGAGTGACAAGTGCCCGTCCAAATGCCTACATCTACTCTCTGATTGGTTCTCCCTCTTCCCTTTCATCCTCTGCACAATTAGCAAACTTTCCAAACCAGGAGGATATAGGGGCTGGCTCTTCTACGTTGGGATTTTGATAGTAAAGCAGTTTGAATGTCAAACTGAGCACAAGGAGAGGAAAAATTAGGAGACATTTAAAAACATTTCACCATCACAGGGTGTCCATTCTCTACGTTTCCCATACATGTTATAACTGTAGTGATATTCCCTTCTACCTGGAGATTTGGGACCCATGGAATGGTGGCATGCATTGCTACGTTAAAGGGTCTGCATTTTCTCTCCCTATCTCACCAGTCCTCTCAGTCCCAAGTGTCCAGCCTTATGTCTCATCCAGCTGTCTTTGCAGATAGGGTCATTCCAGGTTTCATCAGAACCCCTGAAGCAATTGTGTAAGAATTTCGCTGTTTTTTTGTTTTGTTTTTGAAATTCATTTTTATAATGAGGTTGAACTGATTTTCACTGACGTGTTTATGCCGGTCTAGACACACTTGATTCCCTTACAGTGACATATCAATACATAGGTTTTAAAATTCTTACTAGTCAGATATATTCCTCTGCGGGGAATAGGGGTTTTGAGTCCCGTTCACTGAGGAAGGTGTAGGTCTTTTCTATTCTGTATTTGGTTTATGTAATGGTACCTGTGCTAATATCAAACTCTGGTTTTATGCATCACCCCACCTCTCCTTTCCCCTTAAGAAGGCATAAGAGTGTTTTCTAAATGTGAGTCTCTGTTCTCTTTCTTAATTCAGTTCATGTGTTGTGATATTGACATTCCCTCTGTAAGTGATATCTTATGATAAGGTTCTTTTTCTGTGTGACTAATTTCACTTAGAATCATCATACTTAAATCCACTCATTATGCTGCTACTGGCCTTATGACATTGATTTCACGTCTGAGTGATATTCCATTGTACAAATTTACCACAAGTTCTTTATGCATTTCTCTTTTTCCTGGGATATTTTAGGTGTACCGAAGTTGAGGTTCTTGTATGCAGAGCAGCCCTAATCTTTGGGGTGCATGTGTCTTGTCGATATTTAGTCTTCCCAAGTTATATGCCCATGAGTTGAAGTCCCCTTTGCTCGGGGGCTTTGTATTTTAGATGTTTTAGGAAACAGCATACACTTCTTCAGAGTGGCTCTTGGATATTTATACCCCACCCATCATCGTGACTAGGATCCCTGTTCTCCATGGCCTCTCCAGCATTTCTGGTTTGTACACATTTTTTGGATGGCCTTTCTGAGCAGTGGACATTGAGACTTCTTTGTTGTGCGGATTTGCATTTCCCGCTTGCTTGGTTGGCCAAAAACTCTGTATGTGTTTTTTTCCTGAAGATATTCACGAAAAAAACGCATACACTCTTTTGCCCAACTGCATCATTTTAGAAATTCTGCTGCTTTTCATATTCTTTAAATGTGAGTACAATCTACCTTTTGAAATCTGTTTCCTGCAATTCTGCCTCTCATTCAGATCCTCTTCGTTGCCTTACCTGAATATATTTTTGATCATTGGTTATCATTTATATCTTTGCAGGTCTTTGAATTGTCTTCTCCTGAGCTCCATTTTGCAACTGGCTTTTTTGTGAGCTGGCCGACAAAAATTTGATTGCTTCTGGCCCTATTCTGGTTCTGAGGAGGCAGGCTGAGCCTTTGGTTAATTCTTCTTCCTAATGGGAAATTAGAGTGACATGTGCCTGTCAAAACTCCTACATCTAATCTCTCATTGGTTCCCCCTCTTCCCATTTATCCTCTGCAGAAATTGCAAACTGTGTGAAACAGGAGGTTAAAGGTGCTTATTCTCCAAGTGGGGAGATTGTTAGTAATGTGGCTGGAATGGCGAACCCCAGCACCAGGAGATCAAAAATGAGGTGCATTTTAGACACCTTTCCTGAGCATATGGTGTACATTCATCTCGGTTTCCCAGGCATGTTTTCGCTGTCAGAAGATTCCCTTGAACCTGCAGATTTGGGACCCATGGAATGGGTACAAGGCAGTATTACTTTAAAAGGTCTGCATTTCCTCACCCAGCCTCTCTAACATCTCTTAGCCTGCATAGCTTCCAGCCTTATATATCATCCTGCTGTGGGTCTACATTTGTTCAATCCATGTTACATCGTAGCCCTTCAACAAAAGTTGTAAGAATTTTTGTCTGTCTCACTGTTTTTATAAAATTTTTAAATTTATTTTTATATTGGTTACAGCTGATTTTCAAAGCTCTGTTTTTTGCTGCTCTACATCCACTTGATTCATGTACTGTGAGACAACAATAAATTATTTTTCAGATGCTTACGAGTCATATGTATTATTGTCCACTGACTTGAGTGGGCTGAGTGCAGTTCTTTGAGGTACCGTGTAGGCCTTGTCAGTTATTCAATTTGGTACTTGGAATGGTATCTTTGCTAATTTCAACCTCCTGGATAATACCTCACCATTCCCCACCTTTCCCATTTAGCAGCCTCATGTCTATTTTCTACATATTTGACTATGTTTCTGTTTTGTAGTTTATTTCATGTGTAGCCATTTTTGATTCCACCTTTAAGTGACATCTTATGATATGTGTCTTTTTCTTTCTGACATATGTCACTTAGAATGATCGTATGTAACTCCTCCAGAGTTGTTACAACTGGCCTTATTTCATGGATTTCTGGATGAGTAATATTCCACTCTACATAAGTACCCCATCTCTTTTATCCATTTTATCCTTCCAGGGACATTTAGGTTATATCTAAGTGGAGGCCCTTTTTAACAGAGAGGTGGTAAACGTTGGCGTGCCTGTTTTCTGTCCATTTTTGTTTTTCCCAAAGTATACGCCCATGAGTGCAAGTGCCCTATGCTCTGTAGCTCATCTTTTAGATGTTTTAGCAAACACAGTACACTTCTCCAGAGTAGCCGTTGGCAAATTAAATTTCCACTATCAGCCTCACAGGGCTCCCTTTTCTCCTCACCCTGTCCTGCATTTCTGGTGTTTACACTTTATGTGGATGGCCCTTCTGACGGATGTGAAGTGATACATTTTGTAGTATTGATTTTCAGTGCCCACCTGTTTGGTTGGATAAAAAGTGTGTGTGGCCTTTACTTGAATATATTCAGAAAAAATGCATACGCCCTTTTGGGCCAACTGCATCCTTGGTGATGTTCAGCCCCTTTTCTTGTGCTTTAATGGGGAGTCCTTTCTACCTCTTCAAATCTGTTTCCTGCCAATCTCCCTTGCTTACAAGTCCTTTTCTGTGACTTACCTCAAGACATTTGTCGACGATAGATATTTTCAACTCTGCAGTTTCATGAATTTTAGTGCCCCTGAGTTCCATTTTTCAACTTGTGTTTTTGGAAACTGTACACAAAACAGCGGGATTTCCTCTAGCCCTATTCTGTTCCCGTGGGCAATTCTAGCCTTTGATGTATTTGTCTTCCGGATTGGAAATTAGAGTGGCATGTGCCTGTCCGAACACCTAAGACTTGTCTCTAAATTTTTCTCATCCTTCCGCTTCATCCTCTGGAAAAATTCCAAACTGTGTGCAACAGGATGTTGACGGTGCTGATATCCCCAAGTGAGGAGATTGTTAGGAAAGATGCTGGAGGGGTGAACCCGAGAACCAGGCGATGAGGAGATGAGGTGCCTTTTCCAAACTCTTTCCGATCAAATGGTGTACCATCCTCTAGGTGTGAGAGGCATGTTTTAGCTGTAGGAAGGGTCCCGTGCATGTAAGGAGAACACCAGGGATTTTTCCAAATCAGTGTCTCCCCGTACCCCAAACTGGGGAATTTTTAAGCTACGTCTACACGTATGTCCATTAAGGGCCTTGGGAAATAGGCAGAGCCCAAACTTTAGAAGATTGAAATCTTCAGGGTCAGAAGCGTTCACCATCGGCCTTGCTTAGGTTACATTTTATCTGTCATTGATAGATGATGTCAATAAAAATATCGATTCTTTTTCAGATTATTTCCCCTTATAGCTGATTGCAAAATATTCAGTGTAGTTCCCTGTGCTATACAGTAGTTCCTTGTTGATGATCTATTTTATACATAGCAGTGTGTATGTGTTAATCCCAAACTGTTAATTTATCCCTTCTCCTACCTTTCCCCTTTGGTAATAATAAATTATAAGATTTTATACTTCTCAGAAATGGGGGAGCTGAAAGAGAGGTATCCTTTTCAATGGAAAAGCATTCAAAACAAGATTGAAGCTTCAGCCAAGAGTATTCGATGTACATCCATGGAAATAAATCACTTCATTTCTCTAATGTTGACCTGACAAAAAAGACAGACGTCTTCACTGAACTTGCTTATAGTAAAGTGATGGAAATATCAAAGGTAAGTCTTAGAAACATCTTATTTTACCCGAGCATTATACACTCCTCTATGTTAACTACAGTTTGGCTCACACATCTGTGCATTGAAGTTACAATGTTCTCAATTTCTGTTACTGATCCTGCAGAGTGGACCCCAACAGGAGTCCCCATGCCCAGTGTCATTGGAGCCAACAGATCAAGACTGAGTTTGCTTCAGAAGCAAAGGAAACATTATTTTGAAAACAGAATGGAGAGTTGAGAGCGTGCACTCCCCCACGGGCTGTGGAATGGGATGCTGTGTAGGGATCCCGGCAGCGTCTGTGGGTGTGAGGGGATGGAGCTCTCGAGGGCTAGTTTGGCTGCAGCTCAGGCTCTATGCCGTGGCGTCTGCATGGGACCCCACTAGCTGAGGTGTTGACCCAGCCATTCTGCACTAGGAAATCAGGTCTGAAGTGCCGGGTGTGGGACCTCTGCATGCGGAACCCTAGGAGCACGTGAAATTAGACAAAGCACAAAGGAAAAACAGGTTAGACTTTATTTTATTGCCCAGATTCTCTTTTTATCCCCCAGTAATTTTTAATGAACGTTGTCGGAGATGAACACCTCCTCTGCTTTTTGTTCCATTCCTCATTCTTGGGGTGTTGACTGTGCAGACCTCTCTTTTGTAACTGCTTCATGCTGTGGTGGGAGCCCTGATACCTGGGGGGAGGGGCAAAACGTCTCCCCACCAGCCTTCAGGTGAGGTTGATTGTCCCAAGGCCTCCTGCCTCACTTCTCGTCTGCCTGAGCACCAGCATTGGAAGTGTTATAGATTCTAATGACCTTTAAGGGTCCAGGAAAGAGATGTGCAGAGATGCTGCAGTGGCAGGTTTCACCACACCCCACATTTGTTTGGCGACCTTAGGCTGACGGTTTTTGCCAGCCTAGATGCTCTGACCAGTAGTCTGTGCTTTCTTTAATTAGGTCCCTGAATTAATGTACAAACAGCACCATGTGTCAGAACCCTGGCCGCGCAACTCCCAGACAGTCCAGGGTCAGTGGTGATCCAGGACCATGACGTCCACTGAGTCAACGGCCTTTAGAAGTAGCCAGCAGTCCAGCCGGTCATATTGGCCACCATCACCGTGGTGTCTGTAGGGTTTTCTATGGTGAAAGCATGATATACGTTTCCCCCGCCAAGCTTATTAGCTCCCCTCTGGGTGCAGGAAGTCCTGCAAGCAGTAGTCTGCTCTTTCGGGGCACAGTCTTGTTGTTTTCTGAGAGAAACTCCAGGTCAAGTGATGGTCACACGAGTAATCTTGGGGGCCCGTTGCACCCGTTTGTCTCTCTAGGGGTTGGAGTTGGAGGGCCTCCTCACTCGAGGTCAGTGTGTCCACAGTGTGACCCCTGCAACTTCAGGGCATGATGGGTGGTTAGGATCACCACGTGGGGTCTTTTTCCCTTAGGAGGGAGCTGGCCTTGTGGGCTACTGATTTCCAGCTTTTTAGATACCCCAGTATCCTGGCCTGATGAGTTGGTGGGCAAAGCCCTTGGTGACCATAGTTTATCATACCTGAAGGGCATTCTTGTGTTGCTCCATTTCAAGTGGTCCCAGTTTTTGCACTAAGGCTCCAAGGACGATTAATCTTTGACCGGGTGTGTAAAGGTCAAAGGGCTTAGCTAAATTAGGGAGTTCCTGGGCAAGGGTCTGAATTGACTGCTCTTTCCATTCTTGAAAGGCTGCTCCTGGATTCTATTCAAAAGGATCATCATCTTTTCGTGTCAGTGTTTCATGTAGAGGCCCAGCTATTAGACTGTAGTTAGGGATCCAGATGCAGAAAACCTTGGCCTCCCCAGGAACCCCTAAGCTGTCTTCTAGTTTTAGAAGAGGTAAGGCTGCAAATGGCTTCTTCCCTATCCTGGGATGCGTTTCTCCGAATATCTGTGAGAATGAAGCCCAGGCATGTCACCTGAGCCTGGGATATTTGAGCCTTTTTCTTGGACACCTTTTATCCTTTCTTGGCTAGGTAGTTCAGAGGCATCTTTAGTAGGCCTGGCGATCAGAATGTCATCTGCATATTGAAAGAGGGTTCCCTTTTACAGAGGTAGAACGTTTAGGTCTTTAGAGGACATTTCCCCAATGATGGTGTGGGGATTTTTGAACCATTGGGGCAGGACGGCCCAGCATTATTGCTTGTGTTGCATGTTGTGTCCTGCCACTCACAAGCCAAAAACTCTTGTGACTCTGAGATGAATGGAATACAGAAGAAGGCATCATTGAAGTCTAATACAGAATGCCATGGCCTGGTGGATGGTAGAATGAGCAGCAGGGTGTAGGAAATAGGAGCTACTGGATGTATATCCTCGGTGGCTTCACTGACTGTCCTGATATCTTTTACCAGGTCTCCAGCAGCCCATGGGGCTCTCGTGGTCAGGCCAATCCCAGGATATGGAGCTCACCTGGGCTGCACCCCCCACCCCACAGCCCACGGGGCTCTCGTGGTCAAGTCCCTCCCAGGGTATGGAGCTCACCTGTGCAGCTACCCAGCAGCCCATGGGGCTCTCGTAGTCAGGCCCTTACCAGGATACAGAGCTCCACTGGGCAGGTACCCAAGCAGGGATGGACACACCGGAACTGTGCACATAGCCCACCTTGCAGAGAACCCCCAGCTCACCTGTCGCTCACAGCTGACACAGAACACCTCAGAGCAGGACTTGAACTAACAAACAGCAGCTCTGATAGGTCTGTGACCCTGGCTATCCCTCTGTGCAGCCTCTCTCTGCCTGGTCTTCCAGACACTTCCACTGCAGCCAGGGCACCAGGCCTCTGTCTCCACCCACCATCACTCCTCTCCCTGACTCCTGGGTTCCTCTCATTAGGATAGGGTCTTCTTGAAGTTGTTTTCCACTCATGGACCAGATAAAATGATAAGAAAACAAGCCGCAGTTGCAGCCCCTTGTCTAGCCTGACTCTCAAGGGCCCACACCTGTTCCTTGGGCCTGGCCCGTTTAGCAAGGTTAATTTTCTGCAACTGTGAGGCCCTGAGGGGTGAGGATTGGCTGATTTGGGCAGCCTGACACTGCCTGCCCGCCCTCCCCAGGTGTGCCTGGCTTGGGGTCAATATAAACACCTCTCCAGTCAGCAAGAGCCCCTGTAGCTGTGCCTGACGCCATATTCTCTGCCCCGTCAGCAGTGTCGAGGCTGGGGTGGTGGGAGGGAGTGAGGGGCCGTGGCTTTGTGGGTGGCCCAGTGTGAGTGGGGCTCTGCTGGACTTTCTGCAGGAGTTGCCAGGCTGCCACCTGCTAAAGAAGAGGATGTGTCACCCATACCTGCCGCTGGATTTCTCCCCAGGCGGAGGTGAGGAAGTAAAAAAGCAGTGGGGGCCGTGGCAGGAGGGGTATCTCAGGCAGGGAAATGGAAAGCTTCCAGAAGAGCATCTAGGGCCAGTACCATCCTGACTGGCCTGCAGGCACCAAGTCGGCCTGCGTGCTGTCGCTGGTGTGGCTCCACAGCCCTTCCTCTAGGCTTGCAAGTGCTTGTACATATTCAGGTGTTTTACCTGGAAAGGGTGGGAAGGGTTCAGCTGCAGCAGGACTGGGAATCAACTCACATTTACTCACAGACGCCTCAACACAGTCCCCCAGCTTTGCAATGAGGATGCTCCTTGTTTGGGGGAGCACTGCTGACTGCATGGGGGACGATTTCCCACCTCTGACCATCTTAAGAATTTTTTACCACTGGATTAAGTGCCCTGATACGATTTTCCTCTGTATAACTGGTGGGTTCTGTTTTTTTTTTTTTTTCTTTTTTTCTTTTTGGTTCAAGGTATATTTTATTTATTCCTCTTTTTTTAATTTGGAGATATAAACATGGAAATAATGCATTAATATAAAGACGTCTATGTGAAGGGAAAAACTTTTTTTCTGTTTTATTTTATTAAATGTTATTTATTTATTTTTATTTTGTTAAAATTTATTTATTTCTTTTATACAGCAGGTTCTTACTGGATATCTATTTTATACATATGTGTGCACATGTGAATCCCGTCTCCCAATTCATCCCACCACCACCCTCATATGGTGTTCCCCCCTTGGTGTCCATATGTTTGTTCTCTATATCTGTGTCTCTATCTCTGCCCTGCAAACCGCTTCATCTTGTGTCATTTTTCTAGGTTCCACATATATGCATTAATATACAATATTTGTTTTTCTCTTTCTGACTTACTTCACTCCGTATGACAGTCTCTAGATCCATCAAGGTCCCTACAAATGACCCAATTTCATTCCTATGTATGGCTGACTAATATTCCATTGTATATATCTACCACATCTTTATCCATTCGTCTGTCTGTGGGTATTTAGGTTGCTTTCATTACCTGGCTATTGTAAATAGTGCTGCAATGAACATTGCGGTGAATGTGTCTTTTTGATTTATGGTTTTCTCTGGGTATATGCCCAGTAGTGGGATTGCTGGATTATATGGTAATTCTATTTTTAGTTTTTTAAGGAACCTCCATACTGTTCTCCATAGAGACTGTATCGATTTACATTCCCAACAATAGTGGAAGAAGGTTCCTTTTCTCCACACCCTCTCCAGCATTTGTTGTTTGTAGATTTTCGGATGATGTGACGTGATAACTCATTGTAGTTTCGATTTCCATTTCTCTAATAATTAGTGATGTTGAGCAGATTTTCATGTGCGTACTGGCCATCTCTATATCTTCTTGGAAGAAATATCTATTTAGATCTTCTTCCATTTTTGTATTGGGTTGTTTGTTTAATTAATATTGAGCTGCATGAGCTGTTTATATATATTGGAGATTAATCATTAGTCCATTGATTCATTTGCAAATATTCTCTGCCATTCTGAGGGTTGTCTTTTCATCTTGTTTGTAGTTTCCTTTGCTTTGCAAAAGCTTTTAAGTTTCATTAGGTCCCATCTGTTTAGTTTTCTTTTTTATTTCATTACTATAGGAGGTGGATCTAAAAAGTTCTTGCTGTGATTTACGTCAGAGTATCCTTCGTAAGTTTTCCTCTTAGAGTTTTATACTGTCCGGTCTTACATTAAGGTCTCTAATCCATTTTGAATATATTTTTATGTATGGTGTTGGGGAGTGTTCTTATTTCATTCTTTTACATGTAGCTGTCCATATTTCCCAGCACCAATGATTGAAGAGACTGTCTTATCTCCATTGTATACTCTTGCTTCCTTTGTCATAGATTAGTTGACCATAGGTGTGTATGTTTATCCCTGGGCTTTCTTTTTTTTTTTTTTTCCTTTTACACGTTTATTGGAGTATAATTGATTAACAATGGAGTGTTCGTTTCTGCTGTATAACAAAGTGAATCAGCTATACATATACAAGTATCACCAGATCCCCTCCCTCTTGCATCTCCCTCCCACACTCCATATCCCACCCCTTTATGTGGTCACAAAGCACCGAGCTGATCTCCCTGTTCTATGTGGCTGCTTCCCAGTAGCTATCGGTGTTACATTTGGTAATGTATTTATGTCCATGCCACTCTCTCACTTCGTCCCAGCTTACCCAACCCCCTTCCGGTGTCCTCAAGTCCTTTCTCTATGTCTGTGTTCTTAATCCTGTCCTGCCACTAGGTTCTTCAAAATCATTTTTTTTTCTTCATTAGATTCCGTATATCTCTGTGAACATACAGTATTTGTTTTTCCCTTTCTGACTTACTTCACTTTGTAGGACAGATTCTAAGTCCATCCACCTCAGTACAAATAACTCAGTTTTGCTTCTTTTTATGGCTGAGTAATATTCCAGTGTATATATGTGCCAGATCGTCTTTATCCATTCATCTGTCGATGGACACTTAGGTTGCTTCCATGTCCTGGCTATTGCAAATAGAGCTGCAATGAACATTTTTGTACATAACTCTTTCTGAATTATGGTTTTTGCAAGAAATGCCCAGTAGTTTGATTGTTGTGTCGTATGGTACTTCTATTGTTAGTTATTTAAGGGAACCTCAGTACTGTTCTCCCTAGTGCCCATATCAATTTACATTCCCACCCACAGTGCAAGTGTGTTCCCTTTCCTCCAATAAAGGTCTATCCAGCATTTATTGTTTTGTAGATATTTTTGATGATTGCCACTCTGACTGCTGTGAGGTGATACCTCATGGTAGTTTTGATTTGCATTTCTCTAATGATTAGTGATGTTCAGCATCTTTTCATGTGTTTCTTGGTAATCTGTATATCTTCTTTGGAGAAATGTCTATTTAGGTCTTCTGCCCGTTTTTGGATTGGGTTGTTTGTTTTTGTGATATTGAGCTACATGTGGTGCTTGCAAAGTTAGGAGAGTAATCCTTTGTCAATTGCTTCATTTGAAAATATTTTCTCCCATTCTGAGGGTTGTTTTTGCATCTTGTTTATGTTTTCCTGTACTGTGTAAAAGCTTTTAAGTTTCATTAGGTCCCATTTGTTGATTTCTGTTTTTATTTCCATTTCTCTAGGTGGTGGGTCAAAAAGGATCTTGCTGTGATTTATGTCATAGAGTGTTCTGCCTATGGTTTCCTCTAAGTGTTTTATAGTGTCTGGTCTTATATTTAGATCTCTAATCAATTTAGAGTTTATTTTTGTGTATGGTGTTATGGAGTGTTCTAATTTCATTCTTTTATGTGTAGGGGTCCAGTTTTCCCAGCACCAATTACTGAAGAGACTGTCTTTTCTCCGTTGTATATCCTTAGCTCCTTTGTCATAGATGAGATAGCCATAGGTATGTAGGTTTCTCTCTGGGCTTTCTGTCCTGTTCCATTGATCTGTGTTTATGCCAGTCTACATAAACTTGATTCCATTATGGAGACATATAAATACATAGGTTTCAAGGTTATTACCAGTCAGATATATTCCTCTTCAGTGAATAGGGTGTTTTGTGTCCAGTTCATTGAGAAAGGAGTAGGTCTTATCTATTACATATTTGGTACATGGAATGGGATCTGTGCTAATTTCAAACTCTGCTTTTACACATCACCCCACGTCACCTTTCCCCTTAAGGAGGCATAAGTGTGTTTTCTAAATGTGTATCTCTGTTCTCTTTTGAAATTCAGTTCATGTGTAGCCATGTTTACATTCCCTCTATAAGTGATATATAACAATAAGTTTCTTTTTCTTTGTGGCTCATTTCACTTAGCATCATCGTACCTAAAGCCACTCATTAAGCTGCTATTGTCCTTATGACATTGATTTTATGTCTGAGTGACATTCCATTGTATATAAGTACCACAACATCTATATCCATTTTTTTTTCCTTTCCTGGGATATTTAAAGTGTACCGAAGTCGAGGTTCTTGTAAACAGAGCAGCCCTAAACTTTGGGCTGGCTGTGTGTTGTGGATTTTTAGTTTTCCCAAAATACACGCCCATGAGTGGAAGTGTGCTATGCTCCGTAGCTCTGTTTTAGAAAACAACATACAGTTCTCCAGAGAGGCTGTTGGCAATTTACATCCTGTCCATCGGCGTAACCAGGCTCCCTTTTCTCCATGGCCTATCCTGCATTTGTGGTTTTTACACTATTTGCGGATGGCCCTTTTGAATGGAGGTAAGGAATACTTCTCTGTAGCGTGGAATTGCAATGCCTGATGGCCTGCTTAGCCAAAAAGGGCGTATGCATTTTTTCCCGAATATATTCAAGAAAATACACATACTCCCTTTTCAGCCAAGGGCAACATTGTCGAAGTTCTGTCGCTTTTCATGTGCTTTAAAGACGACTCCAATCTACCTCTTGAAATATGTTTCCTTCAATTCTGCCTTGCATTCAAATCATCTTCACTGTCTTACCTCAATACATATCTGGATGATACTTGTCCTTTATAACTCTGCAAGTTTGTGAATTGCTGTGCCCCTGATTTCCATTTTTCAACTCGCCTATTTGTGAGATGGCTGCAATACCGCATGATGGCTTTAGGCCCTAGTCTGGTTCTGGGGCTTCAGGCTGAGCCTTTGGTTAATTATTCTTCCTGGTGGGAAACTAGAGTGACATGTGCCCATGCAAACACCTACAGCTAATCTCTCATTTATTCCCCCTCTTCCTGTTCATCCTCTGCACAATTTGCAAACTGTGCATAACAGGAGGGTAAAGGCGCTGACACTCCAAGTGGGGATATTTTTAGTAATGCAGATGGAATGGCGAAGCCCAGCACGACAAAAGGAAAAATGTGGTATCTTTTAGAAAACTTTCCCAATTACACAGTGTACCATCCACTGGGTTTCCCATGCATGTTTTAACTGTAGGAAGATTCCCTTAAAACTGGAGAGTTGGGACCACTAGAATGGGTAGCACACAGTATTGCTCTAAGTGGTGTTCTTTTGCTCACACAACCTCAGCAATCTTGTCAGCCCCAAGTGTCCAGTCTTATGTCTCATCCAGCTGTGGGTGTAAGGGTGGTCAATCCAGGTTGCATCACAGGCCCTGAAAGTAATTTTTAAGACTTTCTCACTGTTTCGCTGTTTTTGCATTTTGCTTTTGAAATTTATTTTTATAAGTGGGTTTAACTGGATTTCAGTGATCTGTTCATGCCGTTATACACACACATGATTCCTTTATGGAGACATGAGAATACATATGTTTTAAAATACTTAGAGTCAGACATATTCCTCTGCAATGAATAGGGGGTGTTGAGTCCAGTTCATTGTGCCAGGAGTAGGTGTTGTGTATTACATAGTTGGTTTATGTAACGGTATCTGTGCTAAATTAAAACTGTGGTTTTATGCATCACCCCACCTCGCCTTTCCCCTTAAGTAGGCAGAAGCTTGTTTTCTAAATGTGTGACTCCGTTGTGTTTCTAATTCAGTTCATGTGTAGCCATGTGTACATTCCCGCTATGAGTGATATCTTATGATAAGATTCCTTACTCTGTTATCTTTCCTAACTCAATTCATGTGTAGCCATGTTTACAGGACCTTCATAAGTCATATCTTATGATAAGTTTCTTTTTCTGTGTGACTTATTTCACTTAGAATCATCGTACCTGAATCCACTCATTTTGCTGCTACTGATCTTATGACATTGATTTCATGGCTGAGGGATATTCCATTTTACGTAAGTAGCACAATTTCTTGAACCATTTTTGTCTTTCCTGGGATATTTAAGGTATACACAAGTTGAGGTTCTTGTAAGCAGTGCAGCCCTAAATTTTGGGGTGGATCTGTCTTATTGATTTTCAGTTTTCCCAAGGTATATTCCCAAGACTGGAAGTGCCCTTGGCTCTGTAGCTCTGTTGTTTACTTGTTTTAGGGAATAAAAAGCACTCCTCCAGAGAGGAAGTTGGCAATATACATCCCTCACATCAGCATAACAATGATCTCAGTTCTCCAGGGCCTGTCTTGCCTTTCTGGTTTTTATACATTTTGCAGATGTCCCTTTTGACCAGTGGGAAATGATACTTCTTTGTAGTGCAGATTTGAATTGCCCGCTTGCTTGCTTGGCCAAAAAGGGCGTGTGCGTTTTCTCCTGAATATATTCAGGAGAAAACGCATACGCCCATTTTGTTCAAATGCATCATTGTCGAAGTTGTGCCTCTCTTCCTGTGCTTTAAAGGTGATTCCGACATACGTCTTGAAATCAGGTTCCTGCTATTCTGCCTTGCTTTCAAGTCTGCCTCGTTGCCTTCCCTCAACAGATTTTTGGACGATAGTTGTCCTTTATTACTCTGCGAGTTTCTGAATTGCTGTGCCCCTGAGCTCAATTTTTAAATTCGTTTTTTGTGAGCGGACCGCAAGACCAAAATTTTGGTTCAGGAACTATACTGGTTCCTAGTGGGTGGCTGAGACTTTGGTTAATTCTTCTTCCTGCCTGGCAATTAGTGTGACATGTACCCGTCCAAATGCCTAACATCTACTCTCTCATTAGTTCTCCCCCTTCCCTTTAATCTTTGCCAAATTGGCAGACTGTTCGAACCAGGAGTTTAAAGGGGCTGTCTCTACAAGTTGGCATATTGATAGTAAAGCAGTTGGAAAGTCAAAGCGGAGCACCAGGAGAGGGATTATTACATGTGTTTTAGAAACCTTTCGTATTCACAGTGTGTCCATTCTCCAGGTTTCCAATACATGTTATAGCTGTAGTAATATTCCCTTCAACCTGGAGAGTTGGGACCCATGGAATGGGTGCCATGCATTATTGCTTTAAAGGGTCTGCATTTGCTCAACCAATCTCACCAATCCTCTCAGACCCAAGTGTCCAGCCTTATGCCACATCCAGCTGTCGTTGTAGAAAGGGTCATTCCAGGTTTCATCAGAGACCCGGAAGGAATTGTAAACAATTTCCCTGTTTTTTTGTTTTGTTTTGAAATTCCTTTTTATAGTGGGTTTGAGCTGATTCTCACTGCTATGTTTATGTCAGTCTAGACACACTTGATTTCCTTACGGAGATATATCAATAGATAGGTTTTAAGATTCTTACGAGTCAGATATATTCCTCTGCGGGGAATATGCGGGGTTGAGTCCCTTTCACTTAAGAAGGTGTATGTTTGTCTATTCTGTATTTGGTTATTAGAATGGTACCTGTACTAATAAAAAACTCTGGTTTTATGCATTACCCACCTCTCCGTCCCCCTTAGGTGGGCATATGATTGTTTTCTAAATGTGGGAATCTCTTCCATTCCTAACTCAGTTAATGTGTAGCCATGTTTACAGGACCTTCATAAGTGATATCTTATGATAAGTTTCTTTTTCTATGTGACTTATTTCAATTAGAATGATCGTACCTGAATCCACTCATTTTGCTGCTACTGGCCTTATGACATTGATTTCATGTTTGAGGGATAATCCATCCTACGTAAGTACAACAATTTTTTGAACCAATTTTATATTTCATGGGATATTTAAGGTGTACCCAAGTTGAGGTTCTTGTAAGCAGTGCAGCCCTAAATTTGGGAGTGGCTCTTTCTTATTGATTTTCAGTTTTCCCAAGGTATATTCCCTAGACTGGAAGTGCCCTTGGCTCTGTAGCTCTGTTGTTTACTTGTTTTAGGGAACACAATGCACTCCTCCAGTGAGGCACTTGGCAATTTAAATCCCGCCCATCAGCATAACAATGTACCCTGTTCCCCAGGGCCTGTCTTGCCTTTCTGTTTTTTACACATTTTGTGGATATCCCTTTGGACCGGTGGGAAGTGATACTTCTTTGTAGTGCAGATTTGCATTGCCCGCTTGCTTGCTTGGCCAAAAAGTGCGTATCCGTTTTCTCCTGAATATATTCAGGAGAAAAGGCATACACCCTGTTTGGCCAAGTGCATCATTGTCGAAGTTGTGCCCCTCTTCCTGTGCTTTATTGGCGATTCCTATGTACCTCTTGAAATCTGTTTCTTGCTATTCTGCCTAGATTTCAAGTCGGCCTCGTTGCCTTACCTCAACAGATTTTTGGACGATTGTTGTCCTTTATTACTCTGCCATTTTGTGTATTGCTGTGCCCCTGGGCTCCATTTTTCAACTCATTTTTTGTGAGCTGAACACAAGTCCAAAATTTTGGTTCAGGACGTATACTGGTTCCCGGTGGGTGGCTTAGACTTTGGTTAATTCTTCTTCCTGCTGGGAAATTAGAGTGACATGTGACCGTCCAAATGCCTAACAGCTACTTTCTCATTGGTTCTCCCTCTTCCCTTCCATCCTCTTCCAAATTGGCAACCTGTGCGAACCAGGAGGTTAAAGGGACTGTCTCTCCAAGTTGGGAGATTGATAGTAAAGCAGTCGGAAAGTCAAAACGGAGCACCACGAGAGGGACTATTCTTTGAGTTTTAAAAACCTTTCATATTCACAGTGTGTGCATTCTCTAGGTTTCCCGTACATGTTATAGCTGTAGCAATATTGCCTTCAACCTGGAGAGTTGGGACCCATGGAATGGGGGCCACACATTATTGCTTTAAAGGGTCTGCATTTGCTCACACAATCTCACCAACCCTCTCAGTCCCAAGTGTCCAGCCTTATGCCACATCCAGCTGTCATTGTAGATAGGGTCAATCCATGTTTCATCAGAGACCCTGAATGAATTGTAAACAATTTCCCTGTTTTTTTGTTTTGTGTTTGAAATTCCTTTTTATAGTGGGTTTGAGCTGATTCTCGCTGCCATGTTTATGCCAGTCTAGACACACTTGATTCCCTTACGGAGATATATCAATACATAGGTTTTAAGATTCTTACTAGTCAGATCTATTCCTCTGCGGGAAATATGGGGTTTTGAGTCCCTTTCACTGAGGAAGGTGTACGTCTTGTCTATTCCATAGTTGATCTTTGGAACGGTTCATGTGCTTATATCAAACTGCGGTTTTATGCATCACCCCACCTCTCCTTCCCCCTTAAGCAGGCATAAGAGTGTTTTCTAAATGGGAGACTCTGTTCTCTTTGCTATGTCAGTTCATTTGTAGCCATGTTTACAGGATCTTCATAAGTGATATCTTATGATAAGTTTCTTTTTCTGTGTGACTTATTTCACTTAGTATCCTCGTACCTGAATCCACTCACTTTGCTGCTACTGATCTTATGACATTGATTTCATGGCTGAGGGGTATTCCATCGTACGTAAGTACCACAATTTTTTGAACCATTTTTATATTTCCTGGGATATTTAAGGTGTACCCAAGTTGAGGTTCTTGTAAGCAGTGCAGCCCTAAATTTGGGGGTGGCTCTGTCTTATTGATTTTCAGTTTTCCCAAAGTATATTCCCTAGACTGGAAGTGCCCATGGCTCTGTAGCTCTGTTGTTTACTTGATTTAGGGAACACAATGCACTCCTTCAGTAAGGCAGTTGGCAATTTACATCCCGCCCATCGTCATAACAAGGCTACCTGTTCTCCAGGGCCTGTCTTGCCTTTCTGTTTTTTACACATTTTGTGGATGTCCCTTTGGACTGGTGGGAAGTGATACTCCTTTGTAGTGCAGATTTGCATTGCCCGCTTGCTTGCTTGGCCAAAAAGTGCGTATGAGTTTTCTTCTGAATATATTCAGGAGAAAACGCATACACCCTGTTTGGGCAAGTGCATCATTGTCGAAGTTGTGCCCCTCTTCCTGTGCTTTACAGGCGATTCCTATGTACCTCTTGAAATCTGTTTCTTGCTATTCTGCCTAGATTTCAAGTCGGCCTCGTTGCCTTCCCTCAACAGATTTTTGGACGATCATTGTCCTTTCTTACTCTGCCATTTTGTGTAATGCTGTGCCCCTGAGCTCCATTTTTCAACTCATTTTTTGTGAGCTGAACGCAAGTCCAAAATTTTGGTTCAGGACGTATACTGGTTCCCGGTGGGTGGCTGAGACTTTGGTTAATTCTTCTTCCTGCTGGGAAATTAGAGTGACATGTGACCGTCCAAATGCCTAACAGCTACTCTCTCATTGGTTCTCCCTCTTCCCATCCATCCTCTGCCATATTGGCAACCTGTGCGAACCAGGAGGTTAAAGGGACTGTCTCTCCAAGTTGGGAGATTGATAGTAAAGCAGTCGGAAACTCAAACCGGAGCACCACGAGAGGGACTATTCTTTGAGTTTTAAAAACCTTTAGTATATACAGTGTGTGCATTCTCTAGGTTTCCCATACATGTTATAGCTGTAGCAATATTGCCTTCAACCTGGAGAGTTGGGACCCATGGAATGGGGGCCACGCATTATTTCTTTAAAGGGTCTGCATTTGCTCACCCAATCTCACCAATCCTCTCGGTCCCAAGTGTCCAGCCTTATGCCTCATCCAGCTGTCACTGTAGATAGGGTCATTCCAGGTTTCATCAGAGACCCTGAAGGAATTGTAAAGAATTTCCCTGTTTTTTTGTTTTGTGTTTGAAATTCCTTTTTATAGTGGGTTTGAGCTGATTCTCGCTGCCATGTTTATGCCAGTCTAGACACACGTGACTCACTTACGGAGACATATCAATACATAGGTTTTAAGATTCTTACTAGTCAGATCAATTCCTCTGCGGGAAATATGGGGTTTTGAGTCCCCTTCACTGAGGAAGGTGTAGGTCTTGTCTATTCCATAGTTGGGTTTTGGAACGGTACCTGTGCTTAATCAACCTCTGGTTTTATGCATCACCCCACCTCTCCTTCCCCCTTAAGCAGGCATAAGAGTGTTTTGTAAATGTGAGACTCTGCTATCTTTCTCAACTCAGTTCATGTGTAGCCATGTTTACAGGATCTTCATAAGTGATATCTTAAGATAAGTTTCTTTTTCTGTGTGACTTATTTCACTTAGAATCCTCGTACCTGAATCCACTCACTTTGCTGCTACTGATCTTATGACATTGATTTCATGGCTGAGGGGTATTCCATCGTACGTAAGTACCACAATTTTTTGAACCATTTTTATATTTCCTGGGATATTTAAGGTGTACCCAAGTTGAGGTTCTTGTAAGCAGTGCAGCCCTAAATTTGGGGGTGGCTCTGTCTTATTGATTTTCAGTTTTCCCAAGGTATATTCCCTAGACTGGAAGTGTCCTTGTCTCTGTAGCTCTGTTGTTTACTTCTTTTAGGGAACACAATGCACTCCTCCAGTGAGGCAGTGGGCAATTTACATCCCGCCCATCATCATAACAAGGCTACCTGTTCTCCAGGGCCTGTCTTGCCTTTCTGGTTTTTACCCGTTTTGTGGATGTCGCTTTGGACAGGTGGGAAGTGATACATCTTTGTAGTGCAGATTTGCATTGCCCGCCTGCTTGCTTGGCCAAAAAGTGCGTATGCGTTTTCTCCTGAATATATTCACGAGAAAACACATACGCCCTCTTTGGCCAAGTGCATCATTGTCAAAGTTGTGCCCCTCTTCCTGTGCTTTACAGGCGATTCCTATGTACCTCTTGAAATCTGTTTCCCGCTATTCTGCCTAGCTTTCAAGTCGGCCCCGTTGCCTTCCCTCAAAAGATTTTTGGACGATAGTTATCCTTTATTACTCTGCCAGTTTGTGTATTGCTGTGCCCCTCAGCTCCATTTTTCAACTCGTTTTTTGTGAGCTGAACGCAAGTCCAAAATTTTGGTTCAGGACGTATACTGGTTCCCCATGGGTGGCTGAGACTTTGGTTAATTCTTCTTCCTGCCAGGAAATTAGAGTGACATGTGCCCGTCCAAATGCCTAACAGCTACTGTCTCATTGGTTCTCCTATTCCCTTCCATCCTCTGCCAAATTGGCAACCTGTGTGAACCAGGAGGTTAAAGGGGCTGTCTCTCCAAGTTGGCAGATTGATAGTAAAGCAGTTGTAAAGTTAAACCGGAGCACCGCGAAGGGACTCTTCGTGGAGTTTTAGAAACCTTTCGTATTCACAGTGTGTCCATTCTCTAGGTTTCCCGTACATGTTACAGATGTAGTAAAATTCCCTTCAACCTGGAGAGTTGGGAGAGATTGCATGGGGGCCATGCATTACTGCATTAAAGGGTCTGCATTTGCTCACCCAATCTCACCAATCCTCTCGGTCCCAAGTGTCCAGCCTTATGCCACATCCAGCTGTCACTGTAGATAGGGTCATTCCAGGTTTCATCAGAGACCCTGAAGGAATTGTAAAGAATTTCCCTGTTTTTTGTTTTGTGTTTGAAATTCCTTTTTATAGTGGGTTTGAGCTGATTCTCGCTGCCATGTTTATGCCAGTCTAGACACACGTGACTCACTTACGGAGACATATCAATAGATAGGTTTTAAGATTCTTACTAGTCAGATCAATTCCTCTGCGGGAAATATGGGGTTTTGAGTCCCTTTCACTGAGGAAGGTGTAGGTCTTGTCTATTCCATAGTTGGGTTTTGGAACGGTACCTGTGCTTATATCAAACTCTGGTTTTATGCATCACCCCACCTCTCATTCCCCCTTAAGCAGGCATAAGAGTGTTTTCTAAATGTGAGACTCTGCTCTCTTTCCCAACTCAGTTCATGTGTAGCCATGTTTACAGGATCTTCATAAGTGATATCTTAAGATAAGTTTCTTTTTCTGTGTGACTTATTTCACTTAGAATCATCGTACCTGAATCCACTCACTTTGCTGCTACTGATCTTATGACATTGATTTCATGGCTGAGCGGTATTCCATCATACGTAAGTACCACAATTTTTGGAACCATTTTTATATTTCCTGGGATATTTAAGGTGTACCCGAGTTGAGGTTCATGTAAGCAGTGCAGCCCTAAATTTGGGGGTGGCTCTGTCTTATTGATTTTCAGTTTTCCCAAGGTATGTTCCCTAGACTGGAAGTGCCCTTGGCTCTGTAGCTCTGTTGTTTACTTGTTTTAGGGAACACAATGCACTCCTGCAGTGAGGCAGTTGGCAATTTACATCCCGCCCATCATCAAAACAAGGCTACCGGTTCTCCAGGGCCTGTCTTGCCTTTCTGTTTTTTACACATTTTGTGGATGTCCCTTTGGACCGGTGGGAATTGATACTTCTTTGTAGTGCAGATTTGCATTGCCCGCTTGCTTGCTTGGCCAAAAAGTGCGTATGTGTTTTCTCCTGAATATATTCAGGAGAAAACGCATACACCCTGTTTGGGCAAGTACATCATTTTCGAAGTTGTGCCCCTCTTCCTGTGCTTTTCAGGCGATTCCTATGTACCTTTTGAAATCTGTTTCTTGCTATTCTGCCTAGATTTCAAGTCGGCCTCGTTGCCTTCCCTCAACAGATTTTTGGACGATCGTTGTCCTTTCTTACTCTGCCATTTTGTGTAATGCTGTGCCCCTGAGCTACATTTTTCAACTCATTTTTTGTGAACTGAACGCAAGCCCAAAATTTTGGTTCAGGACGTATACTGGTTCCCGGTGGGTGGCTGAGACTTTGGTTAATTCTTCTTCCTGCTGGGAAATTAGAGTGACATGTGACCGTCCAAATGCCTAACAGCTACTCTCTCATTGGTTCTCCCTCTTCCCTTCCATCCTCTGCCAAATTGGCAACCTGTGCGAACCAGGAGGTTAAAGGAACTGTCTCTCCAAGTTGGGAGATTGATAGCAAATCAGTCGGAAAGTCAAACCGGAGCACCACGAGAGGGACTATTCTTTGAGTTTTAGAAACCTTTCGTATTCAGAGTGTGTCCATTCTCTAGGTTTCCCGGATATGTTATAGCTGTAGTAATATTCCCTTCAACCTGGAGAGTTGGGACCCATGGAATGGGGGCCACGCATTATTGCTTTAAAGGGTCTGCATTTGCTCACCCAATCTCACCAATCCTCTCAGTCCCAAGTGTCCAGCCTTATGCCACATCTAGCTGTCATTGTAGATAGGGTCATTCCACGTTTCATCAGAGACCCTGAAGGAATTGTAAAGAATTTCCCTGTTTTTTTGTTTTGTGTTTGAAATTCCTTTTTATAGTGGGTTTGAGCTGATTCTCGCTGCCATGTTTATGCCAGTCTAGACACACTTGATTCCCTTACGGTGACATATCAATACATAGGTTTTAAGATTCTTACTAGTCAGATCTATTCCTCTGCGGGAAATATGGGGTTTTGAGTCCCTTTCACTGAGGAAGGTGTACGTCTTGTCTATTCCATAGTTGATCTTTGGAACGGTTCATGTGCTTATATCAAACTGCGGTTTTATGCATCACCCCACTTCTCCTTCCCCCTTAAGCAGGCATAAGAGTGTTTTCTAAATGGGAGACTCTGTTCTCTTTGCTATGTCAGTTCATTTGTAGCCATGTTTACAGGATCTTCATAAGTGATATCTTATGATAAGTTTCTTTTTCTGTGTGACTTATTTCACTTAGTATCCTCGTACCTGAATCCACTCACTTTGCTGCTACTGATCTTATGACATTGATTTCATGGCTGAGGGGTATTCCATCGTACGTAAGTACCACAATTTTTTGAACCATTTTTATATTTCCTGGGATATTTAAGGTGTACCCAAGTTGAGGTTCTTGTAAGCAGTGCAGCCCTAAATTTGGGGGTGGCACTGTCTTATTGATTTTCAGTTTTCCCAAAGTATATTCCCTAGACTGGAAGTGCCCATGGCTCTGTAGCTCTGTTGTTTACTTGATTTAGGGAACACAATGCACTCCTTCAGTAAGGCAGTTGGCAATTTACATCCCGCCCATCGTCATAACAAGGCTACCTGTTCTCCAGGGCCTGTCTTGCCTTTCTGTTTTTTACACATTTTGTGGATGTCCCTTTGGACTGGTGGGAAGTGATACTCCTTTGTAGTGCAGATTTGCATTGCCCGCTTGCTTGCTTGGCCAAAAAGTGCGTATGAGTTTTCTTCTGAATATATTCAGGAGAAAACGCATACACCCTGTTTGGGCAAGTGCATCATTGTCGAAGTTGTGCCCCTCTTCCTGTGCTTTACAGGCGATTCCTATGTACCTCTTGAAATCTGTTTCTTGCTATTCTGCCTAGATTTCAAGTCGGCCTCGTTGCCTTCCCTCAACAGATTTTTGGACGATCATTGTCCTTTCTTACTCTGCCATTTTGTGTAATGCTGTGCCCCTGAGCTCCATTTTTCAACTCATTTTTTGTGAGCTGAACGCAAGTCCAAAATTTTGGTTCAGGACGTATACTGGTTCCCGGTGGGTGGCTGAGACTTTGGTTAATTCTTCTTCCTGCTGGGAAATTAGAGTGACATGTGACCGTCCAAATGCCTAACAGCTACTCTCTCATTGGTTCTCCCTCTTCCCATCCATCCTCTGCCATATTGGCAACCTGTGCGAACCAGGAGGTTAAAGGGACTGTCTCTCCAAGTTGGGAGATTGATAGTAAAGCAGTCGGAAACTCAAACCGGAGCACCACGAGAGGGACTATTCTTTGAGTTTTAAAAACCTTTAGTATATACAGTGTGTGCATTCTCTAGGTTTCCCATACATGTTATAGCTGTAGCAATATTGCCTTCAACCTGGAGAGTTGGGACCCATGGAATGGGGGCCACGCATTATTTCTTTAAAGGGTCTGCATTTGCTCACCCAATCTCACCAATCCTCTCGGTCCCAAGTGTCCAGCCTTATGCCTCATCCAGCTGTCACTGTAGATAGGGTCATTCCAGGTTTCATCAGAGACCCTGAAGGAATTGTAAAGAATTTCCCTGTTTTTTTGTTTTGTGTTTGAAATTCCTTTTTATAGTGGGTTTGAGCTGATTCTCGCTGCCATGTTTATGCCAGTCTAGACACACGTGACTCACTTACGGAGACATATCAATACATAGGTTTTAAGATTCTTACTAGTCAGATCAATTCCTCTGCGGGAAATATGGGGTTTTGAGTCCCCTTCACTGAGGAAGGTGTAGGTCTTGTCTATTCCATAGTTGGGTTTTGGAACGGTACCTGTGCTTAATCAACCTCTGGTTTTATGCATCACCCCACCTCTCCTTCCCCCTTAAGCAGGCATAAGAGTGTTTTGTAAATGTGAGACTCTGCTATCTTTCTCAACTCAGTTCATGTGTAGCCATGTTTACAGGATCTTCATAAGTGATATCTTAAGATAAGTTTCTTTTTCTGTGTGACTTATTTCACTTAGAATCCTCGTACCTGAATCCACTCACTTTGCTGCTACTGATCTTATGACATTGATTTCATGGCTGAGGGGTATTCCATCGTACGTAAGTACCACAATTTTTTGAACCATTTTTATATTTCCTGGGATATTTAAGGTGTACCCAAGTTGAGGTTCTTGTAAGCAGTGCAGCCCTAAATTTGGGGGTGGCTCTGTCTTATTGATTTTCAGTTTTCCCAAGGTATATTCCCTAGACTGGAAGTGTCCTTGTCTCTGTAGCTCTGTTGTTTACTTCTTTTAGGGAACACAATGCACTCCTCCAGTGAGGCAGTGGGCAATTTACATCCCGCCCATCATCATAACAAGGCTACCTGTTCTCCAGGGCCTGTCTTGCCTTTCTGGTTTTTACCCGTTTTGTGGATGTCGCTTTGGACAGGTGGGAAGTGATACATCTTTGTAGTGCAGATTTGCATTGCCCGCCTGCTTGCTTGGCCAAAAAGTGCGTATGCGTTTTCTCCTGAATATATTCACGAGAAAACACATACGCCCTCTTTGGCCAAGTGCATCATTGTCAAAGTTGTGCCCCTCTTCCTGTGCTTTACAGGCGATTCCTATGTACCTCTTGAAATCTGTTTCCCGCTATTCTGCCTAGCTTTCAAGTCGGCCCCGTTGCCTTCCCTCAAAAGATTTTTGGACGATAGTTATCCTTTATTACTCTGCCAGTTTGTGTATTGCTGTGCCCCTCAGCTCCATTTTTCAACTCGTTTTTTGTGAGCTGAACGCAAGTCCAAAATTTTGGTTCAGGACGTATACTGGTTCCCCATGGGTGGCTGAGACTTTGGTTAATTCTTCTTCCTGCCAGGAAATTAGAGTGACATGTGCCCGTCCAAATGCCTAACAGCTACTGTCTCATTGGTTCTCCTATTCCCTTCCATCCTCTGCCAAATTGGCAACCTGTGTGAACCAGGAGGTTAAAGGGGCTGTCTCTCCAAGTTGGCAGATTGATAGTAAAGCAGTTGTAAAGTTAAACCGGAGCACCGCGAAGGGACTCTTCGTGGAGTTTTAGAAACCTTTCGTATTCACAGTGTGTCCATTCTCTAGGTTTCCCGTACATGTTACAGATGTAGTAAAATTCCCTTCAACCTGGAGAGTTGGGAGAGATTGCATGGGGGCCATGCATTACTGCATTAAAGGGTCTGCATTTGCTCACCCAATCTCACCAATCCTCTCGGTCCCAAGTGTCCAGCCTTATGCCACATCCAGCTGTCACTGTAGATAGGGTCATTCCAGGTTTCATCAGAGACCCTGAAGGAATTGTAAAGAATTTCCCTGTTTTTTGTTTTGTGTTTGAAATTCCTTTTTATAGTGGGTTTGAGCTGATTCTCGCTGCCATGTTTATGCCAGTCTAGACACACGTGACTCACTTACGGAGACATATCAATAGATAGGTTTTAAGATTCTTACTAGTCAGATCAATTCCTCTGCGGGAAATATGGGGTTTTGAGTCCCTTTCACTGAGGAAGGTGTAGGTCTTGTCTATTCCATAGTTGGGTTTTGGAACGGTACCTGTGCTTATATCAAACTCTGGTTTTATGCATCACCCCACCTCTCATTCCCCCTTAAGCAGGCATAAGAGTGTTTTCTAAATGTGAGACTCTGCTCTCTTTCCCAACTCAGTTCATGTGTAGCCATGTTTACAGGATCTTCATAAGTGATATCTTAAGATAAGTTTCTTTTTCTGTGTGACTTATTTCACTTAGAATCATCGTACCTGAATCCACTCACTTTGCTGCTACTGATCTTATGACATTGATTTCATGGCTGAGCGGTATTCCATCATACGTAAGTACCACAATTTTTGGAACCATTTTTATATTTCCTGGGATATTTAAGGTGTACCCGAGTTGAGGTTCATGTAAGCAGTGCAGCCCTAAATTTGGGGGTGGCTCTGTCTTATTGATTTTCAGTTTTCCCAAGGTATGTTCCCTAGACTGGAAGTGCCCTTGGCTCTGTAGCTCTGTTGTTTACTTGTTTTAGGGAACACAATGCACTCCTGCAGTGAGGCAGTTGGCAATTTACATCCCGCCCATCATCAAAACAAGGCTACCGGTTCTCCAGGGCCTGTCTTGCCTTTCTGTTTTTTACACATTTTGTGGATGTCCCTTTGGACCGGTGGGAATTGATACTTCTTTGTAGTGCAGATTTGCATTGCCCGCTTGCTTGCTTGGCCAAAAAGTGCGTATGTGTTTTCTCCTGAATATATTCAGGAGAAAACGCATACACCCTGTTTGGGCAAGTACATCATTTTCGAAGTTGTGCCCCTCTTCCTGTGCTTTTCAGGCGATTCCTATGTACCTTTTGAAATCTGTTTCTTGCTATTCTGCCTAGATTTCAAGTCGGCCTCGTTGCCTTCCCTCAACAGATTTTTGGACGATCGTTGTCCTTTCTTACTCTGCCATTTTGTGTAATGCTGTGCCCCTGAGCTACATTTTTCAACTCATTTTTTGTGAACTGAACGCAAGCCCAAAATTTTGGTTCAGGACGTATACTGGTTCCCGGTGGGTGGCTGAGACTTTGGTTAATTCTTCTTCCTGCTGGGAAATTAGAGTGACATGTGACCGTCCAAATGCCTAACAGCTACTCTCTCATTGGTTCTCCCTCTTCCCTTCCATCCTCTGCCAAATTGGCAACCTGTGCGAACCAGGAGGTTAAAGGAACTGTCTCTCCAAGTTGGGAGATTGATAGCAAATCAGTCGGAAAGTCAAACCGGAGCACCACGAGAGGGACTATTCTTTGAGTTTTAGAAACCTTTCGTATTCAGAGTGTGTCCATTCTCTAGGTTTCCCGGATATGTTATAGCTGTAGTAATATTCCCTTCAACCTGGAGAGTTGGGACCCATGGAATGGGGGCCACGCATTATTGCTTTAAAGGGTCTGCATTTGCTCACCCAATCTCACCAATCCTCTCAGTCCCAAGTGTCCAGCCTTATGCCACATCTAGCTGTCATTGTAGATAGGGTCATTCCACGTTTCATCAGAGACCCTGAAGGAATTGTAAAGAATTTCCCTGTTTTTTTGTTTTGTGTTTGAAATTCCTTTTTATAGTGGGTTTGAGCTGATTCTCGCTGCCATGTTTATGCCAGTCTAGACACACTTGATTCCCTTACGGTGACATATCAATACATAGGTTTTAAGATTCTTACTAGTCAGATCTATTCCTCTGCGGGAAATATGGGGTTTTGAGTCCCTTTCACTGAGGAAGGTGTACGTCTTGTCTATTCCATAGTTGATCTTTGGAACGGTTCATGTGCTTATATCAAACTGCGGTTTTATGCATCACCCCACTTCTCCTTCCCCCTTAAGCAGGCATAAGAGTGTTTTCTAAATGGGAGACTCTGTTCTCTTTGCTATGTCAGTTCATTTGTAGCCATGTTTACAGGATCTTCATAAGTGATATCTTATGATAAGTTTCTTTTTCTGTGTGACTTATTTCACTTAGTATCCTCGTACCTGAATCCACTCACTTTGCTGCTACTGATCTTATGACATTGATTTCATGGCTGAGGGGTATTCCATCGTACGTAAGTACCACAATTTTTTGAACCATTTTTATATTTCCTGGGATATTTAAGGTGTACCCAAGTTGAGGTTCTTGTAAGCAGTGCAGCCCTAAATTTGGGGGTGGCACTGTCTTATTGATTTTCAGTTTTCCCAAAGTATATTCCCTAGACTGGAAGTGCCCATGGCTCTGTAGCTCTGTTGTTTACTTGATTTAGGGAACACAATGCACTCCTTCAGTAAGGCAGTTGGCAATTTACATCCCGCCCATCGTCATAACAAGGCTACCTGTTCTCCAGGGCCTGTCTTGCCTTTCTGTTTTTTACACATTTTGTGGATGTCCCTTTGGACTGGTGGGAAGTGATACTCCTTTGTAGTGCAGATTTGCATTGCCCGCTTGCTTGCTTGGCCAAAAAGTGCGTATGAGTTTTCTTCTGAATATATTCAGGAGAAAACGCATACACCCTGTTTGGGCAAGTGCATCATTGTCGAAGTTGTGCCCCTCTTCCTGTGCTTTACAGGCGATTCCTATGTACCTCTTGAAATCTGTTTCTTGCTATTCTGCCTAGATTTCAAGTCGGCCTCGTTGCCTTCCCTCAACAGATTTTTGGACGATCATTGTCCTTTCTTACTCTGCCATTTTGTGTAATGCTGTGCCCCTGAGCTCCATTTTTCAACTCATTTTTTGTGAGCTGAACGCAAGTCCAAAATTTTGGTTCAGGACGTATACTGGTTCCCGGTGGGTGGCTGAGACTTTGGTTAATTCTTCTTCCTGCTGGGAAATTAGAGTGACATGTGACCGTCCAAATGCCTAACAGCTACTCTCTCATTGGTTCTCCCTCTTCCCATCCATCCTCTGCCATATTGGCAACCTGTGCGAACCAGGAGGTTAAAGGGACTGTCTCTCCAAGTTGGGAGATTGATAGTAAAGCAGTCGGAAACTCAAACCGGAGCACCACGAGAGGGACTATTCTTTGAGTTTTAAAAACCTTTAGTATATACAGTGTGTGCATTCTCTAGGTTTCCCATACATGTTATAGCTGTAGCAATATTGCCTTCAACCTGGAGAGTTGGGACCCATGGAATGGGGGCCACGCATTATTTCTTTAAAGGGTCTGCATTTGCTCACCCAATCTCACCAATCCTCTCGGTCCCAAGTGTCCAGCCTTATGCCTCATCCAGCTGTCACTGTAGATAGGGTCATTCCAGGTTTCATCAGAGACCCTGAAGGAATTGTAAAGAATTTCCCTGTTTTTTTGTTTTGTGTTTGAAATTCCTTTTTATAGTGGGTTTGAGCTGATTCTCGCTGCCATGTTTATGCCA
Organism: Mesoplodon densirostris; assembly: GCF_025265405.1. Taxonomy (NCBI): domain Eukaryota; kingdom Metazoa; phylum Chordata; class Mammalia; order Artiodactyla; family Ziphiidae; genus Mesoplodon; species Mesoplodon densirostris. The sequence goes on along the minus strand of NW_026778195.1, from coordinate 3,499,159 downwards.
GTCTAGACACACGTGACTCACTTACGGAGACATATCAATACATAGGTTTTAAGATTCTTACTAGTCAGATCAATTCCTCTGCGGGAAATATGGGGTTTTGAGTCCCCTTCACTGAGGAAGGTGTAGGTCTTGTCTATTCCATAGTTGGGTTTTGGAACGGTACCTGTGCTTAATCAACCTCTGGTTTTATGCATCACCCCACCTCTCCTTCCCCCTTAAGCAGGCATAAGAGTGTTTTGTAAATGTGAGACTCTGCTATCTTTCTCAACTCAGTTCATGTGTAGCCATGTTTACAGGATCTTCATAAGTGATATCTTAAGATAAGTTTCTTTTTCTGTGTGACTTATTTCACTTAGAATCCTCGTACCTGAATCCACTCACTTTGCTGCTACTGATCTTATGACATTGATTTCATGGCTGAGGGGTATTCCATCGTACGTAAGTACCACAATTTTTTGAACCATTTTTATATTTCCTGGGATATTTAAGGTGTACCCAAGTTGAGGTTCTTGTAAGCAGTGCAGCCCTAAATTTGGGGGTGGCTCTGTCTTATTGATTTTCAGTTTTCCCAAGGTATATTCCCTAGACTGGAAGTGTCCTTGTCTCTGTAGCTCTGTTGTTTACTTCTTTTAGGGAACACAATGCACTCCTCCAGTGAGGCAGTGGGCAATTTACATCCCGCCCATCATCATAACAAGGCTACCTGTTCTCCAGGGCCTGTCTTGCCTTTCTGGTTTTTACCCGTTTTGTGGATGTCGCTTTGGACAGGTGGGAAGTGATACATCTTTGTAGTGCAGATTTGCATTGCCCGCCTGCTTGCTTGGCCAAAAAGTGCGTATGCGTTTTCTCCTGAATATATTCACGAGAAAACACATACGCCCTCTTTGGCCAAGTGCATCATTGTCAAAGTTGTGCCCCTCTTCCTGTGCTTTACAGGCGATTCCTATGTACCTCTTGAAATCTGTTTCCCGCTATTCTGCCTAGCTTTCAAGTCGGCCCCGTTGCCTTCCCTCAAAAGATTTTTGGACGATAGTTATCCTTTATTACTCTGCCAGTTTGTGTATTGCTGTGCCCCTCAGCTCCATTTTTCAACTCGTTTTTTGTGAGCTGAACGCAAGTCCAAAATTTTGGTTCAGGACGTATACTGGTTCCCCATGGGTGGCTGAGACTTTGGTTAATTCTTCTTCCTGCCAGGAAATTAGAGTGACATGTGCCCGTCCAAATGCCTAACAGCTACTGTCTCATTGGTTCTCCTATTCCCTTCCATCCTCTGCCAAATTGGCAACCTGTGTGAACCAGGAGGTTAAAGGGGCTGTCTCTCCAAGTTGGCAGATTGATAGTAAAGCAGTTGTAAAGTTAAACCGGAGCACCGCGAAGGGACTCTTCGTGGAGTTTTAGAAACCTTTCGTATTCACAGTGTGTCCATTCTCTAGGTTTCCCGTACATGTAACAGATGTAGTAAAATTCCCTTCAACCTGGAGAGTTGGGAGAGATTGCATGGGGGCCATGCATTACTGCATTAAAGGGTCTGCATTTGCTCACCCAATCTCACCAATCCTCTCGGTCCCAAGTGTCCAGCCTTATGCCACATCCAGCTGTCACTGTAGATAGGGTCATTCCAGGTTTCATCAGAGACCCTGAAGGAATTGTAAAGAATTTCCCTGTTTTTTGTTTTGTGTTTGAAATTCCTTTTTATAGTGGGTTTGAGCTGATTCTCGCTGCCATGTTTATGCCAGTCTAGACACACGTGACTCACTTACGGAGACATATCAATAGATAGGTTTTAAGATTCTTACTAGTCAGATCAATTCCTCTGCGGGAAATATGGGGTTTTGAGTCCCTTTCACTGAGGAAGGTGTAGGTCTTGTCTATTCCATAGTTGGGTTTTGGAACGGTACCTGTGCTTATATCAAACTCTGGTTTTATGCATCACCCCACCTCTCATTCCCCCTTAAGCAGGCATAAGAGTGTTTTCTAAATGTGAGACTCTGCTCTCTTTCCCAACTCAGTTCATGTGTAGCCATGTTTACAGGATCTTCATAAGTGATATCTTAAGATAAGTTTCTTTTTCTGTGTGACTTATTTCACTTAGAATCATCGTACCTGAATCCACTCACTTTGCTGCTACTGATCTTATGACATTGATTTCATGGCTGAGCGGTATTCCATCATACGTAAGTACCACAATTTTTGGAACCATTTTTATATTTCCTGGGATATTTAAGGTGTACCCGAGTTGAGGTTCATGTAAGCAGTGCAGCCCTAAATTTGGGGGTGGCTCTGTCTTATTGATTTTCAGTTTTCCCAAGGTATGTTCCCTAGACTGGAAGTGCCCTTGGCTCTGTAGCTCTGTTGTTTACTTGTTTTAGGGAACACAATGCACTCCTGCAGTGAGGCAGTTGGCAATTTACATCCCGCCCATCATCAAAACAAGGCTACCGGTTCTCCAGGGCCTGTCTTGCCTTTCTGTTTTTTACACATTTTGTGGATGTCCCTTTGGACCGGTGGGAATTGATACTTCTTTGTAGTGCAGATTTGCATTGCCCGCTTGCTTGCTTGGCCAAAAAGTGCGTATGTGTTTTCTCCTGAATATATTCAGGAGAAAACGCATACACCCTGTTTGGGCAAGTACATCATTTTCGAAGTTGTGCCCCTCTTCCTGTGCTTTTCAGGCGATTCCTATGTACCTTTTGAAATCTGTTTCTTGCTATTCTGCCTAGATTTCAAGTCGGCCTCGTTGCCTTCCCTCAACAGATTTTTGGACGATCGTTGTCCTTTCTTACTCTGCCATTTTGTGTAATGCTGTGCCCCTGAGCTACATTTTTCAACTCATTTTTTGTGAACTGAACGCAAGCCCAAAATTTTGGTTCAGGACGTATACTGGTTCCCGGTGGGTGGCTGAGACTTTGGTTAATTCTTCTTCCTGCTGGGAAATTAGAGTGACATGTGACCGTCCAAATGCCTAACAGCTACTCTCTCATTGGTTCTCCCTCTTCCCTTCCATCCTCTGCCAAATTGGCAACCTGTGCGAACCAGGAGGTTAAAGGAACTGTCTCTCCAAGTTGGGAGATTGATAGCAAATCAGTCGGAAAGTCAAACCGGAGCACCACGAGAGGGACTATTCTTTGAGTTTTAGAAACCTTTCGTATTCAGAGTGTGTCCATTCTCTTGGTTTCCCGGATATGTTATAGCTGTAGTAATATTCCCTTCAACCTGGAGAGTTGGGACCCATGGAATGGGGGCCACGCATTATTGCTTTAAAGGGTCTGCATTTGCTCACCCAATCTCACCAATCCTCTCAGTCCCAAGTGTCCAGCCTTATGCCACATCTAGCTGTCATTGTAGATAGGGTCATTCCACGTTTCATCAGAGACCCTGAAGGAATTGTAAAGAATTTCCCTGTTTTTTTGTTTTGTGTTTGAAATTCCTTTTTATAGTGGGTTTGAGCTGATTCTCGCTGCCATGTTTATGCCAGTCTAGACACACTTGATTCCCTTACGGTGACATATCAATACATAGGTTTTAAGATTCTTACTAGTCAGATCAATTCCTCTGCGGGAAATATGTGTTTTTGAGTCCCTTTCACTAAGGAAGGTGTAGGTCTTGTCTCTTCCACAGTTGGTTTTTGGAACAGTATCTGTGCTTATATCAAACTCTGGTTTTATGCATCACCCCACCTCTCCTTCCCCCTTAAGCAGGCATAAGAGTGTTTTGTAAATGTGAGACTCTGTTCTCTTTCCTAACTCAGTTCATGTGTAGCCATGTTTACAGGATCTTCATAAGTGATATCTTATGATAAGTTTCTTTTTCTGTGTGACTTATTTCACTTAGAATCATCGTACCTGAATCCACTCACTTTGCTGCTACTGATCTTATGACATTGATTTCATGGCTGAGGGGTATTCCATCGTACGTAATTACCACAATGTTTTGAACCATTTTTATATTTCCTGGGCTTTTTAAGGTGTACCCAAGTTGAGGTTCTTGTAAGCAGTGCAGCCCTAACTTTGGGTGTGGCTCTGTCTTATTGATTTTCAGTATTCCCAAGGTATGTTCCCTAGACTGGAAGTGCCCTTGGCTCTGTAGCTCTGTTGTTTACTTGTTTTAGGGAACACAATGCACTCCTGCATTGAGGCAGTTGGCAATTTACATCCCGCCCATCATCATAACAAGGCTACCTGTTCTGCAGGGCCTGTCTTGCCTTTTAGGTTTTTACCCATTTTGTGGATGTCACATTTGACCGGTGGGAAGTGATACTTCTTTGTAGTGCAGATTTTCATTTCCCGCTTGCTTGCTTGGCCAAACAGGGCTTATGCGTTTTCTCCTGAATATATTCAGGAGAAAACGCATAAGCCCTGTTTGGCCAAGTGCATCATTGTCAAAGTTGTGCCCCTCTTCCTGTGCTTTACAGGAGATTCCTACGTACCTCTTGAAATCTGTTTCCTGCTATTCTGCCTAGCTTTCAAGTCGGCCCCGTTGCCTTCCCTCAAAAGATTTTTGGACGATAGTTATCCTTTATCACTCTGCCAGTTTGTGTATTGCTGTGCCCCTCAGCTCCATTTTTCAACTCGTTTTTTGTGAGCTGAACGCAAGTCCAAAATTTTGGTTCAGGACGTATACTGGTTCCCCATGGGTGGCTGAGACTTTGGTTAATTCTTCTTCCTGCCAGGAAATTAGAGTGACATGTGCCCGTCCAAATGCCTAACAGCTACTGTCTCATTGGTTCTCCTATTCCCTTCCATCCTCTGCCAAATTGGCAACCTGTGTGAACCAGGAGGTTAAAGGGGCTGTCTCTCCAAGTTGGCAGACTGATAGTAAAGCAGTTGTAAAGTTAAACCGGAGCACCGCGAAGGGACTCTTCGTGGAGTTTTAGAAACCTTTCGTATTCACAGTGTGTCCATTCTCTAGGTTTCCCGTACATGTTACAGATGTAGTAAAATTCCCTTCAACCTGGAGAGTTGGGAGAGATTGCATGGGGGCCATGCATTACTGCATTAAAGGGTCTGCATTTGCTCACCCAATCTCACCAATCCTCTCGGTCCCAAGTGTCCAGCCTTATGCCACATCCAGCTGTCACTGTAGATAGGGTCATTCCAGGTTTCATCAGAGACCCTGAAGGAATTGTAAAGAATTTCCCTGTTTTTTGTTTTGTGTTTGAAATTCCTTTTTATAGTGGGTTTGAGCTGATTCTCGCTGCCATGTTTATGCCAGTCTAGACACACGTGACTCACTTACGGAGACATATCAATAGATAGGTTTTAAGATTCTTACTAGTCAGATCAATTCCTCTGCGGGAAATATGGGGTTTTGAGTCCCTTTCACTGAGGAAGGTGTAGGTCTTGTCTATTCCATAGTTGGGTTTTGGAACGGTACCTGTGCTTATATCAAACTCTGGTTTTATGCATCACCCCACCTCTCATTCCCCCTTAAGCAGGCATAAGAGTGTTTTCTAAATGTGAGACTCTGCTCTCTTTCCCAACTCAGTTCATGTGTAGCCATGTTTACAGGATCTTCATAAGTGATATCTTAAGATAAGTTTCTTTTTCTGTGTGACTTATTTCACTTAGAATCATCGTACCTGAATCCACTCACTTTGCTGCTACTGATCTTATGACATTGATTTCATGGCTGAGCGGTATTCCATCATACGTAAGTACCACAATTTTTGGAACCATTTTTATATTTCCTGGGATATTTAAGGTGTACCCGAGTTGAGGTTCATGTAAGCAGTGCAGCCCTAAATTTGGGGGTGGCTCTGTCTTATTGATTTTCAGTTTTCCCAAGGTATGTTCCCTAGACTGGAAGTGCCCTTGGCTCTGTAGCTCTGTTGTTTACTTGTTTTAGGGAACACAATGCACTCCTGCAGTGAGGCAGTTGGCAATTTACATCCCGCCCATCATCAAAACAAGGCTACCGGTTCTCCAGGGCCTGTCTTGCCTTTCTGTTTTTTACACATTTTGTGGATGTCCCTTTGGACCGGTGGGAATTGATACTTCTTTGTAGTGCAGATTTGCATTGCCCGCTTGCTTGCTTGGCCAAAAAGTGCGTATGTGTTTTCTCCTGAATATATTCAGGAGAAAACGCATACACCCTGTTTGGGCAAGTACATCATTTTCGAAGTTGTGCCCCTCTTCCTGTGCTTTTCAGGCGATTCCTATGTACCTTTTGAAATCTGTTTCTTGCTATTCTGCCTAGATTTCAAGTCGGCCTCGTTGCCTTCCCTCAACAGATTTTTGGACGATCGTTGTCCTTTCTTACTCTGCCATTTTGTGTAATGCTGTGCCCCTGAGCTACATTTTTCAACTCATTTTTTGTGAACTGAACGCAAGCCCAAAATTTTGGTTCAGGACGTATACTGGTTCCCGGTGGGTGGCTGAGACTTTGGTTAATTCTTCTTCCTGCTGGGAAATTAGAGTGACATGTGACCGTCCAAATGCCTAACAGCTACTCTCTCATTGGTTCTCCCTCTTCCCTTCCATCCTCTGCCAAATTGGCAACCTGTGCGAACCAGGAGGTTAAAGGAACTGTCTCTCCAAGTTGGGAGATTGATAGCAAATCAGTCGGAAAGTCAAACCGGAGCACCACGAGAGGGACTATTCTTTGAGTTTTAGAAACCTTTCGTATTCAGAGTGTGTCCATTCTCTAGGTTTCCCGGATATGTTATAGCTGTAGTAATATTCCCTTCAACCTGGAGAGTTGGGACCCATGGAATGGGGGCCACGCATTATTGCTTTAAAGGGTCTGCATTTGCTCACCCAATCTCACCAATCCTCTCAGTCCCAAGTGTCCAGCCTTATGCCACATCTAGCTGTCATTGTAGATAGGGTCATTCCACGTTTCATCAGAGACCCTGAAGGAATTGTAAAGAATTTCCCTGTTTTTTTGTTTTGTGTTTGAAATTCCTTTTTATAGTGGGTTTGAGCTGATTCTCGCTGCCATGTTTATGCCAGTCTAGACACACTTGATTCCCTTACGGTGACATATCAATACATAGGTTTTAAGATTCTTACTAGTCAGATCAATTCCTCTGCGGGAAATATGTGTTTTTGAGTCCCTTTCACTAAGGAAGGTGTAGGTCTTGTCTCTTCCACAGTTGGTTTTTGGAACAGTATCTGTGCTTATATCAAACTCTGGTTTTATGCATCACCCCACCTCTCCTTCCCCCTTAAGCAGGCATAAGAGTGTTTTGTAAATGTGAGACTCTGTTCTCTTTCCTAACTCAGTTCATGTGTAGCCATGTTTACAGGATCTTCATAAGTGATATCTTATGATAAGTTTCTTTTTCTGTGTGACTTATTTCACTTAGAATCATCGTACCTGAATCCACTCACTTTGCTGCTACTGATCTTATGACATTGATTTCATGGCTGAGGGGTATTCCATCGTACGTAATTACCACAAAGTTTTGAACCATTTTTATATTTCCTGGGCTTTTTAAGGTGTACCCAAGTTGAGGTTCTTGTAAGCAGTGCAGCCCTAACTTTGGGTGTGGCTCTGTCTTATTGATTTTCAGTATTCCCAAGGTATGTTCCCTAGACTGGAAGTGCCCTTGGCTCTGTAGCTCTGTTGTTTACTTGTTTTAGGGAACACAATGCACTCCTGCATTGAGGCAGTTGGCAATTTACATCCCGCCCATCATCATAACAAGGCTACCTGTTCTGCAGGGCCTGTCTTGCCTTTTAGGTTTTTACCCATTTTGTGGATGTCACATTTGACCGGTGGGAAGTGATACTTCTTTGTAGTGCAGATTTTCATTTCCCGCTTGCTTGCTTGGCCAAACAGGGCTTATGCGTTTTCTCCTGAATATATTCAGGAGAAAACGCATAAGCCCTGTTTGGCCAAGTGCATCATTGTCAAAGTTGTGCCCCTCTTCCTGTGCTTTACAGGAGATTCCTACGTACCTCTTGAAATCTGTTTCCTGCTATTCTGCCTAGCTTTCAAGTCGGCCCCGTTGCCTTCCCTCAAAAGATTTTTGGACGATAGTTATCCTTTATCACTCTGCCAGTTTGTGTATTGCTGTGCCCCTCAGCTCCATTTTTCAACTCGTTTTTTGTGAGCTGAACGCAAGTCCAAAATTTTGGTTCAGGACGTATACTGGTTCCCCATGGGTGGCTGAGACTTTGGTTAATTCTTCTTCCTGCCAGGAAATTAGAGTGACATGTGCCCGTCCAAATGCCTAACAGCTACTGTCTCATTGGTTCTCCTATTCCCTTCCATCCTCTGCCAAATTGGCAACCTGTGTGAACCAGGAGGTTAAAGGGGCTGTCTCTCCAAGTTGGCAGACTGATAGTAAAGCAGTTGTAAAGTTAAACCGGAGCACCGCGAAGGGACTCTTCGTGGAGTTTTAGAAACCTTTCGTATTCACAGTGTGTCCATTCTCTAGGTTTCCCGTACATGTTACAGATGTAGTAAAATTCCCTTCAACCTGGAGAGTTGGGAGAGATTGCATGGGGGCCATGCATTACTGCATTAAAGGGTCTGCATTTGCTCACCCAATCTCACCAATCCTCTCGGTCCCAAGTGTCCAGCCTTATGCCACATCCAGCTGTCACTGTAGATAGGGTCATTCCAGGTTTCATCAGAGACCCTGAAGGAATTGTAAAGAATTTCCCTGTTTTTTGTTTTGTGTTTGAAATTCCTTTTTATAGTGGGTTTGAGCTGATTCTCGCTGCCATGTTTATGCCAGTCTAGACACACGTGACTCACTTACGGAGACATATCAATACATAGGTTTTAAGATTCTTACTAGTCAGATCAATTCCTCTGCGGGAAATATGGGGTTTTGAGTCCCTTTCACTGAGGAAGGTGTAGGTCTTGTCTATTCCATAGTTGGGTTTTGGAACGGTACCTGTGCTTAATCAACCTCTGGTTTTATGCATCACCCCACCTCTCCTTCCCCCTTAAGCAGGCATAAGAGTGTTTTCTAAATGTGAGACTCTGCTCTCTTTCCCAACTCAGTTCATGTGTAGCCATGTTTACAGGATCTTCATAAGTGATATCTTAAGATAAGTTTCTTTTTCTGTGTGACTTATTTCACTTAGAATCATCGTACCTGAATCCACTCACTTTGCTGCTACTGATCTTATGACATTGATTTCATGGCTGAGCGGTATTCCATCATACGTAAGTACCACAATTTTTGGAACCATTTTTATATTTCCTGGGATATTTAAGGTGTACCCGAGTTGAGGTTCATGTAAGCAGTGCAGCCCTAAATTTGGGGGTGGCTCTGTCTTATTGATTTTCAGTTTTCCCAAGGTATATTCCCTAGACTGGAAGTGCCCTTGGCTCTGTAGCTCTGTTGTTTACTTGTTTTAGGGAACACAATGCACTCCTGCAGTGAGGCAGTTGGCAATTTACATCCCGCCCATCATCAAAACAAGGCTACCGGTTCTCCAGGGCCTGTCTTGCCTTTCTGTTTTTTACACATTTTGTGGATGTCCCTTTGGACCGGTGGGAATTGATACTTCTTTGTAGTGCAGATTTGCATTGCCCGCTTGCTTGCTTGGCCAAAAAGTGCGTATGCGTTTTCTCCTGAATATATTCAGGAGAAAACGCATACACCCTGTTTGGGCAAGTACATCATTTTCGAAGTTGTGCCCCTCTTCCTGTGCTTTTCAGGCGATTCCTATGTACCTTTTGAAATCTGTTTCTTGCTATTCTGCCTAGATTTCAAGTCGGCCTCGTTGCCTTCCCTCAACAGATTTTTGGACGATCGTTGTCCTTTCTTACTCTGCCATTTTGTGTAATGCTGTGCCCCTGAGCTACATTTTTCAACTCATTTTTTTGTGAACTGAACGCAAGCCCAAAATTTTGGTTCAGGACGTATACTGGTTCCCGGTGGGTGGCTGAGACTTTGGTTAATTCTTCTTCCTGCTGGGAAATTAGAGTGACATGTGACCGTCCAAATGCCTAACAGCTACTCTCTCATTGGTTCTCCCTCTTCCCTTCCATCCTCTTCCAAATTGGCAACCTGTGCGAACCAGGAGGTTAAAGGGACTGTCTCTCCAAGTTGGGAGATTGATAGTAAAGCAGTCGGAAAGTCAAAACGGAGCACCACGAGAGGGACTATTCTTTGAGTTTTAAACACCTTTCATATTTACAGTGTGTGCATTCTCTAGGTTTCCCGTACATGTTATAGCTGTAGCAATATTGCCTTCAACCTGGAGAGTTGGGACCCATGGAATGGGGGCCACACATTATTGCTTTAAAGGGTCTGCATTTGCTCACACAATCTCACCAACCCTCTCAGTCCCAAGTGTCCAGCCTTATGCCACATCCAGCTGTCACTGTAGATAGGGTCATTCCAGGTTTCATCAGAGACCCTGAAGGAATTGTAAAGAATTTCCCTGTTTTTTGTTTTGTGTTTGAAATTCCTTTTTATAGTGGGTTTGAGCTGATTCTCGCTGCCATGTTTATGCCAGTCTAGACACACGTGACTCACTTACGGAGACATATCAATACATAGGTTTTAAGATTCTTACTAGTCAGATCAATTCCTCTGTGGGAAATATGGGGTTTTGAGTCCCTTTCACTGAGGAAGGTGTAGGTCTTGTCTATTCCATAGTTGGGTTTTGGATCGGTACCTGTGCTTATATCAAACTCTGGTTTTATGCATCACCCCACTTCTCCTTCCCCCTTAAGCAGGCATAAGAGTGTTTTCTAAATGTGAGACTCTGCTCTCTTTCCCAACTCAGTTCATGTGTAGCCATGTTTACAGGATCTTCATAAGTGATATCTTAAGATAAGTTTCTTTTTCTGTGTGACTTATTTCACTTAGAATCATCGTACCTGAATCCACTGACTTTGTTGCTACTGATCTTATGACATTGATTTCATGGCTGAGGGGTATTCCATCGTACGTAAGTACCACAATTTTTTGGACCATTTTTATATTTCCTGGGATATTTAAGGTGTACCCAAGTTGAGGTTCTTGTAAGCAGTGCAGCCCTAAATTTGGGGGTGGCTCTGTCTTATTCATTTTTACTTTACCCAAGGTATAGTCCCTAGACTGCAAGTGACCTTGGCTCTGTAGCTCTGTTGTTTTCTTGTTTTAGGGAACACAATGCACTCCTCCAGTGAGGCAGTTGGCAATTTACATCCCGCCCATCATCATAACAAGGCTACCTGTTCTCCAGGGCCTGTCTTGCCTTTCTGGTTTTTACACATATTGTGGATGTCCCTTTGGACCGGTCGGAAGTGATACTTCTTTGTAGTGCAGATTTGCATTGCTCGCTTGCTTGCTTGGTCAAAAAGGGCGTATGCATTTTCTCCTGAATATATTCAGGAGAAAACTCATACGCCCTTTTTGTCCAACTGCATCATTGTCGAAGTTGTGCCCCACTTCCTGTGCTTTACAGGCGATTCCTACGTACCTCTTGAAATCTTTTTCCTGATATTCTGCATCAATTTCACGTCCGCCTCATTGCCTTCCGTCAACAGATTTTTGGACGATAGTTGTCCTTTATTACTCTGCCAGTTTGTGAATTGCTGTGCCCCCGAGCTCCGGTTTTCAACTCGTTTTTTGTGAGCTGAACGCAAGTCCAAAATTTTGGTTCAGGACTTATACTGGTTCCCGATGGGTGGCTGAGAATTTGGTTAATTCTTCTTCCTGCCGGGAAATTAGAGTGACATGTGCCCGTCTAAATGCCTAACAGCTACTCTCTCATTGGTTCTCCTATTCCCTTCCATCCTCTGCCAAATTGGCAACCTGTGTGTACCAGGAGTTTAAAGGGGCTGTCTCTCCAAGTTGGCAGATTGATAGTAAAGCAGTTGTAAAGTTAAACCGGAGCACCGCGAGAGGGACTCTTCGTGGAGTTTTAGAAACCTTTCATATTCACAGTGTGTCCATTCTCTAGGTTTCCCGTACATGTTATAGCTGTAGTAATATTCCCTTCAACCTGGAGAGTTGGGACAGATGGCATGGGGGCCTTGCATTATTGCATTAAAGGGTCTGCATTTGCTCACCCAATCTCACCAATCCTCTTGGTACCAAGTGTCCAGCCTTATGCCACATCCAGCTGTCATTGTAGATAGGGCCATTCCAGGTTTCATCAGAGACCCTGAAGGAATTGTTAAGAATTTCCCTGTTTTTTTGTTTTGTGTTTGAAATTCCTTTTTATAGTGGGTTTGAGCTGATTCTCACTGCCATATATAAGCCAGTCTAGACACACTTGATTCCCTTACGGAGACATATCAATACATAGGTTTTAAGATTCTTACTAGTCAGATCTATTCTTCTGCGGGAAATATGGGGTTTGAGTCCGTTTCACTGAGGAAGGTGTAGGTCTTGTCTATTCCATAGTTGGTTTATGGAACGGTACCTGTGCTTATATCAAACTTTGGTTTTATGCATCACCCCACCTCTCTTTCCCCCTTAAGCAGGCATAAGAGTGTTTTCTAAATGTGAGACTCTGCTCTCTTTCCTAACTCAGTTCATGTGTAGCCATGTTTACAGGAACTTCATAAGTGATATCTTATGATAAGTTTCTTTTTCTGTGTGACTTATTTCACTTAGAATCATCGTACCTGAATCCACTCACTTTGCTGCTACTGATCTTATGACATTGATTTCATGGCTGAGGGATATTCCATCATACGTAAGTACCACAATTTTTTGAACCATTTTTATATTTCCTGGGATATTTAAGGTGTACCCGAGTTGAGGTTCATGTAAGCAGTGCAGCCCTAAATTTGGGGGTGGCTCTGTCTTATTGATTTTCAGTTTTCCCAAGGTATGTTCCCTAGACTGGAAGTGCCCTTGGCTCTGTAGCTCTGTTGTTTACTTGTTTTAGGGAACACAATGCACTCCTGCAGTGAGGCAGTTGGCAATTTACATCCCGCCCATCATCAAAACAAGGCTACCGGTTCTCCAGGGCCTGTCTTGCCTTTCTGTTTTTTACACATTTTGTGGATGTCCCTTTGGACCGGTGGGAATTGATACTTCTTTGTAGTGCAGATTTGCATTGCCCGCTTGCTTGCTTGGCCAAAAAGTGCGTATGCGTTTTCTCCTGAATATATTCAGGAGAAAACGCATACACCCTGTTTGGGCAAGTACATCATTTTCGAAGTTGTGCCCCTCTTCCTGTGCTTTTCAGGCGATTCCTATGTACCTTTTGAAATCTGTTTCTTGCTATTCTGCCTAGATTTCAAGTCGGCCTCGTTGCCTTCCCTCAACAGATTTTTGGACGATCGTTGTCCTTTCTTACTCTGCCATTTTGTGTAATGCTGTGCCCCTGAGCTACATTTTTCAACTCATTTTTTGTGAACTGAACGCAAGCCCAAAATTTTGGTTCAGGACGTATACTGGTTCCCGGTGGGTGGCTGAGACTTTGGTTAATTCTTCTTCCTGCTGGGAAATTAGAGTGACATGTGACCGTCCAAATGCCTAACAGCTACTCTCTCATTGGTTCTCCCTCTTCCCTTCCATCCTCTGCCAAATTGGCAACCTGTGCGAACCAGGAGGTTAAAGGAACTGTCTCTCCAAGTTGGGAGATTGATAGCAAATCAGTCGGAAAGTCAAACCGGAGCACCACGAGAGGGACTATTCTTTGAGTTTTAGAAACCTTTCGTATTCAGAGTGTGTCCATTCTCTAGGTTTCCCGGATATGTTATAGCTGTAGTAATATTCCCTTCAACCTGGAGAGTTGGGACCCATGGAATGGGGGCACGCATTATTGCTTTAAAGGGTCTGCATTTGCTCACCCAATCTCACCAATCCTCTCAGTCCCAAGTGTCCAGCCTTATGCCACATCTAGCTGTCATTGTAGATAGGGTCATTCCACGTTTCATCAGAGACCCTGAAGGAATTGTAAAGAATTTCCCTGTTTTTTTGTTTTGTGTTTGAAATTCCTTTTTATAGTGGGTTTGAGCTGATTCTCGCTGCCATGTTTATGCCAGTCTAGACACACTTGATTCCCTTACGGTGACATATCAATACATAGGTTTTAAGATTCTTACTAGTCAGATCAATTCCTCTGCGGGAAATATGTGTTTTTGAGTCCCTTTCACTAAGGAAGGTGTAGGTCTTGTCTCTTCCACAGTTGGTTTTTGGAACAGTATCTGTGCTTATATCAAACTCTGGTTTTATGCATCACCCCACCTCTCCTTCCCCCTTAAGCAGGCATAAGAGTGTTTTGTAAATGTGAGACTCTGTTCTCTTTCCTAACTCAGTTCATGTGTAGCCATGTTTACAGGATCTTCATAAGTGATATCTTATGATAAGTTTCTTTTTCTGTGTGACTTATTTCACTTAGAATCATCGTACCTGAATCCACTCACTTTGCTGCTACTGATCTTATGACATTGATTTCATGGCTGAGGGGTATTCCATCGTACGTAATTACCACAATGTTTTGAACCATTTTTATATTTCCTGGGCTTTTTAAGGTGTACCCAAGTTGAGGTTCTTGTAAGCAGTGCAGCCCTAACTTTGGGGGTGGCTCTGTCTTATGGATTTTCAGTATTCCCAAGGTATGTTCCCTAGACTGGAAGTGCCCTTGGCTCTGTAGCTCTGTTGTTTACTTGTTTTAGGGAACACAATGCACTCCTGCAGTGAGGCAGTTGGCAATTTACATCCAGCCCATCATCATAACAAGGCTACCTGTTCTGCAGGGCCTGTCTTGCCTTTTAGGTTTTTACCCATTTTGTGGATGTCACATTTGACCGGTGGGAAGTGATACTTCTTTGTAGTGCAGATTTTCATTTCCCGCTTGCTTGCTTGGCCAAACAGGGCTTATGCGTTTTCTCCTGAATATATTCAGGAGAAAACGCATAAGCCCTGTTTGGCCAAGTGCATCATTGTCAAAGTTGTGCCCCTCTTCCTGTGCTTTACAGGAGATTCCTACGTACCTCTTGAAATCTGTTTCCCGCTATTCTGCCTAGCTTTCAAGTCGGCCCCGTTGCCTTCCCTCAAAAGATTTTTGGACGATAGTTATCCTTTATTACTCTGCCAGTTTGTGTATTGCTGTGCCCCTCAGCTCCATTTTTCAACTCGTTTTTTGTGAGCTGAACGCAAGTCCAAAATTTTGGTTCAGGACGTATACTGGTTCCCCATGGGTGGCTGAGACTTTGGTTAATTATTCTTCCTGCCAGGAAATTAGAGTGACATGTGCCCGTCCAAATGCCTAACAGCTACTGTCTCATTGGTTCTCCTATTCCCTTCCATCCTCTGCCAAATTGGCAACCTGTGTGAACCAGGAGGTTAAAGGGGCTGTCTCTCCAAGTTGGCAGATTGATAGTAAAGCAGTTGTAAAGTTAAACCGGAGCACCGCGAAGGGACTCTTCGTGGAGTTTTAGAAACCTTTCGTATTCACAGTGTGTCCATTCTCTAGGTTTCCCGTACATGTTACAGATGTAGTAAAATTCCCTTCAACCTGGAGAGTTGGGAGAGATTGCATGGGGGCCATGCATTACTGCATTAAAGGGTCTGCATTTGCTCACCCAATCTCACCAATCCTCTCGGTCCCAAGTGTCCAGCCTTATGCCACATCCAGCTGTCACTGTAGATAGGGTCATTCCAGGTTTCATCAGAGACCCTGAAGGAATTGTAAAGAATTTCCCTGTTTTTTGTTTTGTGTTTGAAATTCCTTTTTATAGTGGGTTTGAGCTGATTCTCGCTGCCATGTTTATGCCAGTCTAGACACACGTGACTCACTTACGGAGACATATCAATACATAGGTTTTAAGATTCTTACTAGTCAGATCAATTCCTCTGCGGGAAATATGGGGTTTTGAGTCCCTTTCACTGAGGAAGGTGTAGGTCTTGTCTATTCCATAGTTGGGTTTTGGAACGGTACCTGTGCTTATATCAAACTCTGGTTTTATGCATCACCCCACCTCTCATTCCCCCTTAAGCAGGCATAAGAGTGTTTTCTAAATGTGAGACTCTGCTCTCTTTCCCAACTCAGTTCATGTGTAGCCATGTTTACAGGATCTTCATAAGTGATATCTTAAGATAAGTTTCTTTTTCTGTGTGACTTATTTCACTTAGAATCATCGTACCTGAATCCACTCACTTTGCTGCTACTGATCTTATGACATTGATTTCATGGCTGAGCGGTATTCCATCATACGTAAGTACCACAATTTTTGGAACCATTTTTATATTTCCTGGGATATTTAAGGTGTACCCGAGTTGAGGTTCATGTAAGCAGTGCAGCCCTAAATTTGGGGGTGGCTCTGTCTTATTGATTTTCAGTTTTCCCAAGGTATGTTCCCTAGACTGGAAGTGCCCTTGGCTCTGTAGCTCTGTTGTTTACTTGTTTTAGGGAACACAATGCACTCCTGCAGTGAGGCAGTTGGCAATTTACATCCCGCCCATCATCAAAACAAGGCTACCGGTTCTCCAGGGCCTGTCTTGCCTTTCTGTTTTTTACACATTTTGTGGATGTCCCTTTGGACCGGTGGGAATTGATACTTCTTTGTAGTGCAGATTTGCATTGCCCGCTTGCTTGCTTGGCCAAAAAGTGCGTATGCGTTTTCTCCTGAATATATTCAGGAGAAAACGCATACACCCTGTTTGGGCAAGTACATCATTTTCGAAGTTGTGCCCCTCTTCCTGTGCTTTTCAGGCGATTCCTATGTACCTTTTGAAATCTGTTTCTTGCTATTCTGCCTAGATTTCAAGTCGGCCTCGTTGCCTTCCCTCAACAGATTTTTGGACGATCGTTGTCCTTTCTTACTCTGCCATTTTGTGTAATGCTGTGCCCCTGAGCTACATTTTTCAACTCATTTTTTGTGAACTGAACGCAAGCCCAAAATTTTGGTTCAGGACGTATACTGGTTCCCGGTGGGTGGCTGAGACTTTGGTTAATTCTTCTTCCTGCTGGGAAATTAGAGTGACATGTGACCGTCCAAATGCCTAACAGCTACTCTCTCATTGGTTCTCCCTCTTCCCTTCCATCCTCTGCCAAATTGGCAACCTGTGCGAACCAGGAGGTTAAAGGAACTGTCTCTCCAAGTTGGGAGATTGATAGCAAATCAGTCGGAAAGTCAAACCGGAGCACCACGAGAGGGACTATTCTTTGAGTTTTAGAAACCTTTCGTATTCAGAGTGTGT
Organism: Mesoplodon densirostris; assembly: GCF_025265405.1. Classification (NCBI taxonomy): domain Eukaryota; kingdom Metazoa; phylum Chordata; class Mammalia; order Artiodactyla; family Ziphiidae; genus Mesoplodon; species Mesoplodon densirostris. The sequence goes on along the minus strand of NW_026778195.1, from coordinate 3,482,100 downwards.
CCATTCTCTAGGTTTCCCGGATATGTTATAGCTGTAGTAATATTCCCTTCAACCTGGAGAGTTGGGACCCATGGAATGGGGGCACGCATTATTGCTTTAAAGGGTCTGCATTTGCTCACCCAATCTCACCAATCCTCTCAGTCCCAAGTGTCCAGCCTTATGCCACATCTAGCTGTCATTGTAGATAGGGTCATTCCACGTTTCATCAGAGACCCTGAAGGAATTGTAAAGAATTTCCCTGTTTTTTTGTTTTGTGTTTGAAATTCCTTTTTATAGTGGGTTTGAGCTGATTCTCGCTGCCATGTTTATGCCAGTCTAGACACACTTGATTCCCTTACGGTGACATATCAATACATAGGTTTTAAGATTCTTACTAGTCAGATCAATTCCTCTGCGGGAAATATGTGTTTTTGAGTCCCTTTCACTAAGGAAGGTGTAGGTCTTGTCTCTTCCACAGTTGGTTTTTGGAACAGTATCTGTGCTTATATCAAACTCTGGTTTTATGCATCACCCCACCTCTCCTTCCCCCTTAAGCAGGCATAAGAGTGTTTTGTAAATGTGAGACTCTGTTCTCTTTCCTAACTCAGTTCATGTGTAGCCATGTTTACAGGATCTTCATAAGTGATATCTTATGATAAGTTTCTTTTTCTGTGTGACTTATTTCACTTAGAATCATCGTACCTGAATCCACTCACTTTGCTGCTACTGATCTTATGACATTGATTTCATGGCTGAGGGGTATTCCATCGTACGTAATTACCACAATGTTTTGAACCATTTTTATATTTCCTGGGCTTTTTAAGGTGTACCCAAGTTGAGGTTCTTGTAAGCAGTGCAGCCCTAACTTTGGGGGTGGCTCTGTCTTATGGATTTTCAGTATTCCCAAGGTATGTTCCCTAGACTGGAAGTGCCCTTGGCTCTGTAGCTCTGTTGTTTACTTGTTTTAGGGAACACAATGCACTCCTGCAGTGAGGCAGTTGGCAATTTACATCCAGCCCATCATCATAACAAGGCTACCTGTTCTGCAGGGCCTGTCTTGCCTTTTAGGTTTTTACCCATTTTGTGGATGTCACATTTGACCGGTGGGAAGTGATACTTCTTTGTAGTGCAGATTTTCATTTCCCGCTTGCTTGCTTGGCCAAACAGGGCTTATGCGTTTTCTCCTGAATATATTCAGGAGAAAACGCATAAGCCCTGTTTGGCCAAGTGCATCATTGTCAAAGTTGTGCCCCTCTTCCTGTGCTTTACAGGAGATTCCTACGTACCTCTTGAAATCTGTTTCCCGCTATTCTGCCTAGCTTTCAAGTCGGCCCCGTTGCCTTCCCTCAAAAGATTTTTGGACGATAGTTATCCTTTATTACTCTGCCAGTTTGTGTATTGCTGTGCCCCTCAGCTCCATTTTTCAACTCGTTTTTTGTGAGCTGAACGCAAGTCCAAAATTTTGGTTCAGGACGTATACTGGTTCCCCATGGGTGGCTGAGACTTTGGTTAATTCTTCTTCCTGCCAGGAAATTAGAGTGACATGTGCCCGTCCAAATGCCTAACAGCTACTGTCTCATTGGTTCTCCTATTCCCTTCCATCCTCTGCCAAATTGGCAACCTGTGTGAACCAGGAGGTTAAAGGGGCTGTCTCTCCAAGTTGGCAGATTGATAGTAAAGCAGTTGTAAAGTTAAACCGGAGCACCGCGAAGGGACTCTTCGTGGAGTTTTAGAAACCTTTCGTATTCACAGTGTGTCCATTCTCTAGGTTTCCCGTACATGTTACAGATGTAGTAAAATTCCCTTCAACCTGGAGAGTTGGGAGAGATTGCATGGGGGCCATGCATTACTGCATTAAAGGGTCTGCATTTGCTCACCCAATCTCACCAATCCTCTCGGTCCCAAGTGTCCAGCCTTATGCCACATCCAGCTGTCACTGTAGATAGGGTCATTCCAGGTTTCATCAGAGACCCTGAAGGAATTGTAAAGAATTTCCCTGTTTTTTGTTTTGTGTTTGAAATTCCTTTTTATAGTGGGTTTGAGCTGATTCTCGCTGCCATGTTTATGCCAGTCTAGACACACGTGACTCACTTACGGAGACATATCAATACATAGGTTTTAAGATTCTTACTAGTCAGATCAATTCCTCTGCGGGAAATATGGGGTTTTGAGTCCCTTTCACTGAGGAAGGTGTAGGTCTTGTCTATTCCATAGTTGGGTTTTGGAACGGTACCTGTGCTTATATCAAACTCTGGTTTTATGCATCACCCCACCTCTCATTCCCCCTTAAGCAGGCATAAGAGTGTTTTCTAAATGTGAGACTCTGCTCTCTTTCCCAACTCAGTTCATGTGTAGCCATGTTTACAGGATCTTCATAAGTGATATCTTAAGATAAGTTTCTTTTTCTGTGTGACTTATTTCACTTAGAATCATCGTACCTGAATCCACTCACTTTGCTGCTACTGATCTTATGACATTGATTTCATGGCTGAGCGGTATTCCATCATACGTAAGTACCACAATTTTTGGAACCATTTTTATATTTCCTGGGATATTTAAGGTGTACCCGAGTTGAGGTTCATGTAAGCAGTGCAGCCCTAAATTTGGGGGTGGCTCTGTCTTATTGATTTTCAGTTTTCCCAAGGTATGTTCCCTAGACTGGAAGTGCCCTTGGCTCTGTAGCTCTGTTGTTTACTTGTTTTAGGGAACACAATGCACTCCTGCAGTGAGGCAGTTGGCAATTTACATCCCGCCCATCATCAAAACAAGGCTACCGGTTCTCCAGGGCCTGTCTTGCCTTTCTGTTTTTTACACATTTTGTGGATGTCCCTTTGGACCGGTGGGAATTGATACTTCTTTGTAGTGCAGATTTGCATTGCCCGCTTGCTTGCTTGGCCAAAAAGTGCGTATGCGTTTTCTCCTGAATATATTCAGGAGAAAACGCATACACCCTGTTTGGGCAAGTACATCATTTTCGAAGTTGTGCCCCTCTTCCTGTGCTTTTCAGGCGATTCCTATGTACCTTTTGAAATCTGTTTCTTGCTATTCTGCCTAGATTTCAAGTCGGCCTCGTTGCCTTCCCTCAACAGATTTTTGGACGATCGTTGTCCTTTCTTACTCTGCCATTTTGTGTAATGCTGTGCCCCTGAGCTACATTTTTCAACTCATTTTTTGTGAACTGAACGCAAGCCCAAAATTTTGGTTCAGGACGTATACTGGTTCCCGGTGGGTGGCTGAGACTTTGGTTAATTCTTCTTCCTGCTGGGAAATTAGAGTGACATGTGACCGTCCAAATGCCTAACAGCTACTCTCTCATTGGTTCTCCCTCTTCCCTTCCATCCTCTGCCAAATTGGCAACCTGTGCGAACCAGGAGGTTAAAGGAACTGTCTCTCCAAGTTGGGAGATTGATAGCAAATCAGTCGGAAAGTCAAACCGGAGCACCACGAGAGGGACTATTCTTTGAGTTTTAGAAACCTTTCGTATTCAGAGTGTGTCCATTCTCTAGGTTTCCCGGATATGTTATAGCTGTAGTAATATTCCCTTCAACCTGGAGAGTTGGGACCCATGGAATGGGGGCCACGCATTATTGCTTTAAAGGGTCTGCATTTGCTCACCCAATCTCACCAATCCTCTCAGTCCCAAGTGTCCAGCCTTATGCCACATCTAGCTGTCATTGTAGATAGGGTCATTCCACGTTTCATCAGAGACCCTGAAGGAATTGTAAAGAATTTCCCTGTTTTTTTGTTTTGTGTTTGAAATTCCTTTTTATAGTGGGTTTGAGCTGATTCTCGCTGCCATGTTTATGCCAGTCTAGACACACTTGATTCCCTTACGGTGACATATCAATACATAGGTTTTAAGATTCTTACTAGTCAGATCAATTCCTCTGCGGGAAATATGTGTTTTTGAGTCCCTTTCACTAAGGAAGGTGTAGGTCTTGTCTATTCCATAGTTGGGTTTTGGAACGGTACCTGTGCTTATATCAAACTCTGGTTTTATGCATCACCCCACCTCTCATTCCCCCTTAAGCATGCATAAGAGTGTTTTCTAAATGTGAGACTCTGCTCTCTTTCCCAACTCAGTTCATGTGTAGCCATGTTTACAGGATCTTCATAAGTGATATCTTAAGATAAGTTTCTTTTTCTGTGTGACTTATTTCACTTAGAATCATCGTACCTGAATCCACTCACTTTGCTGCTACTGATCTTATGACATTGATTTCATGGCTGAGCGGTATTCCATCATACGTAAGTACCACAATTTTTGGAACCATTTTTATATTTCCTGGGATATTTAAGGTGTACCCGAGTTGAGGTTCATGTAAGCAGTGCAGCCCTAAATTTGGGGGTGGCTCTGTCTTATTGATTTTCAGTTTTCCCAAGGTATGTTCCCTAGACTGGAAGTGCCCTTGGCTCTGTAGCTCTGTTGTTTACTTGTTTTAGGGAACACAATGCACTCCTGCAGTGAGGCAGTTGGCAATTTACATCCCGCCCATCATCAAAACAAGGCTACCGGTTCTCCAGGGCCTGTCTTGCCTTTCTGTTTTTTACACATTTTGTGGATGTCCCTTTGGACCGGTGGGAATTGATACTTCTTTGTAGTGCAGATTTGCATTGCCCGCTTGCTTGCTTGGCCAAAAAGTGCGTATGCGTTTTCTCCTGAATATATTCAGGAGAAAACGCATACACCCTGTTTGGGCAAGTACATCATTTTCGAAGTTGTGCCCCTCTTCCTGTGCTTTTCAGGCGATTCCTATGTACCTTTTGAAATCTGTTTCTTGCTATTCTGCCTAGATTTCAAGTCGGCCTCGTTGCCTTCCCTCAACAGATTTTTGGACGATCGTTGTCCTTTCTTACTCTGCCATTTTGTGTAATGCTGTGCCCCTGAGCTACATTTTTCAACTCATTTTTTGTGAACTGAACGCAAGCCCAAAATTTTGGTTCAGGACGTATACTGGTTCCCGGTGGGTGGCTGAGACTTTGGTTAATTCTTCTTCCTGCTGGGAAATTAGAGTGACATGTGACCGTCCAAATGCCTAACAGCTACTCTCTCATTGGTTCTCCCTCTTCCCTTCCATCCTCTGCCAAATTGGCAACCTGTGCGAACCAGGAGGTTAAAGGAACTGTCTCTCCAAGTTGGGAGATTGATAGCAAATCAGTCGGAAAGTCAAACCGGAGCACCACGAGAGGGACTATTCTTTGAGTTTTAGAAACCTTTCGTATTCAGAGTGTGTCCATTCTCTAGGTTTCCCGGATATGTTATAGCTGTAGTAATATTCCCTTCAACCTGGAGAGTTGGGACCCATGGAATGGGGGCCACGCATTATTGCTTTAAAGGGTCTGCATTTGCTCACCCAATCTCACCAATCCTCTCAGTCCCAAGTGTCCAGCCTTATGCCACATCTAGCTGTCATTGTAGATAGGGTCATTCCACGTTTCATCAGAGACCCTGAAGGAATTGTAAAGAATTTCCCTGTTTTTTTGTTTTGTGTTTGAAATTCCTTTTTATAGTGGGTTTGAGCTGATTCTCGCTGCCATGTTTATGCCAGTCTAGACACACTTGATTCCCTTACGGTGACATATCAATACATAGGTTTTAAGATTCTTACTAGTCAGATCAATTCCTCTGCGGGAAATATGTGTTTTTGAGTCCCTTTCACTAAGGAAGGTGTAGGTCTTGTCTCTTCCACAGTTGGTTTTTGGAACAGTATCTGTGCTTATATCAAACTCTGGTTTTATGCATCACCCCACCTCTCCTTCCCCCTTAAGCAGGCATAAGAGTGTTTTGTAAATGTGAGACTCTGTTCTCTTTCCTAACTCAGTTCATGTGTAGCCATGTTTACAGGATCTTCATAAGTGATATCTTATGATAAGTTTCTTTTTCTGTGTGACTTATTTCACTTAGAATCATCGTACCTGAATCCACTCACTTTGCTGCTACTGATCTTATGACATTGATTTCATGGCTGAGGGGTATTCCATCGTACGTAATTACCACAATGTTTTGAACCATTTTTATATTTCCTGGGCTTTTTAAGGTGTACCCAAGTTGAGGTTCTTGTAAGCAGTGCAGCCCTAACTTTGGGGGTGGCTCTGTCTTATGGATTTTCAGTATTCCCAAGGTATGTTCCCTAGACTGGAAGTGCCCTTGGCTCTGTAGCTCTGTTGTTTACTTGTTTTAGGGAACACAATGCACTCCTGCAGTGAGGCAGTTGGCAATTTACATCCAGCCCATCATCATAACAAGGCTACCTGTTCTGCAGGGCCTGTCTTGCCTTTTAGGTTTTTACCCATTTTGTGGATGTCACATTTGACCGGTGGGAAGTGATACTTCTTTGTAGTGCAGATTTTCATTTCCCGCTTGCTTGCTTGGCCAAACAGGGCTTATGCGTTTTCTCCTGAATATATTCAGGAGAAAACGCATAAGCCCTGTTTGGCCAAGTGCATCATTGTCAAAGTTGTGCCCCTCTTCCTGTGCTTTACAGGAGATTCCTACGTACCTCTTGAAATCTGTTTCCCGCTATTCTGCCTAGCTTTCAAGTCGGCCCCGTTGCCTTCCCTCAAAAGATTTTTGGACGATAGTTATCCTTTATTACTCTGCCAGTTTGTGTATTGCTGTGCCCCTCAGCTCCATTTTTCAAATCGTTTTTTGTGAGCTGAACGCAAGTCCAAAATTTTGGTTCAGGACGTATACTGGTTCCCCATGGGTGGCTGAGACTTTGGTTAATTCTTCTTCCTGCCAGGAAATTAGAGTGACATGTGCCCGTCCAAATGCCTAACAGCTACTGTCTCATTGGTTCTCCTATTCCCTTCCATCCTCTGCCAAATTGGCAACCTGTGTGAACCAGGAGGTTAAAGGGGCTGTCTCTCCAAGTTGGCAGATTGATAGTAAAGCAGTTGTAAAGTTAAACCGGAGCACCGCGAAGGGACTCTTCGTGGAGTTTTAGAAACCTTTCGTATTCACAGTGTGTCCATTCTCTAGGTTTCCCGTACATGTTACAGATGTAGTAAAATTCCCTTCAACCTGGAGAGTTGGGAGAGATTGCATGGGGGCCATGCATTACTGCATTAAAGGGTCTGCATTTGCTCACCCAATCTCACCAATCCTCTCGGTCCCAAGTGTCCAGCCTTATGCCACATCCAGCTGTCACTGTAGATAGGGTCATTCCAGGTTTCATCAGAGACCCTGAAGGAATTGTAAAGAATTTCCCTGTTTTTTGTTTTGTGTTTGAAATTCCTTTTTATAGTGGGTTTGAGCTGATTCTCGCTGCCATGTTTATGCCAGTCTAGACACACGTGACTCACTTACGGAGACATATCAATACATAGGTTTTAAGATTCTTACTAGTCAGATCAATTCCTCTGTGGGAAATATGGGGTTTTGAGTCCCTTTCACTGAGGAAGGTGTAGGTCTTGTCTATTCCATAGTTGGGTTTTGGAACGGTACCTGTGCTTATATCAAACTCTGGTTTTATGCATCACCCCACCTCTCCTTCCCCCTTAAGCAGGCATAAGAGTGTTTTCTAAATGTGAGACTCTGCTCTCTTTCCCAACTCAGTTCATGTGTAGCCATGTTTACAGGATCTTCATAAGTGATATCTTAAGATAAGTTTCTTTTTCTGTGTGACTTATTTCACTTAGAATCATCGTACCTGAATCCACTCACTTTGCTGCTACTGATCTTATGACATTGATTTCATGGCTGAGCGGTATTCCATCATACGTAAGTACCACAATTTTTGGAACCATTTTTATATTTCCTGGGATATTTAAGGTGTACCCGAGTTGAGGTTCATGTAAGCAGTGCAGCCCTAAATTTGGGGGTGGCTGTGTCTTATTGATTTTCAGTTTTCCCAAGGTATGTTCCCTAGACTGGAAGTGCCCTTGGCTCTGTAGCTCTGTTGTTTACTTGTTTTAGGGAACACAATGCACTCCTGCAGTGAGGCAGTTGGCAATTTACATCCCGCCCATCATCAAAACAAGGCTACCGGTTCTCCAGGGCCTGTCTTGCCTTTCTGTTTTTTACACATTTTGTGGATGTCCCTTTGGACCGGTGGGAATTGATACTTCTTTGTAGTGCAGATTTGCATTGCCCGCTTGCTTGCTTGGCCAAAAAGTGCGTATGCGTTTTCTCCTGAATATATTCAGGAGAAAACGCATACACCCTGTTTGGGCAAGTACATCATTTTCGAAGTTGTGCCCCTCTTCCTGTGCTTTTCAGGCGATTCCTATGTACCTTTTGAAATCTGTTTCTTGCTATTCTGCCTAGATTTCAAGTCGGCCTCGTTGCCTTCCCTCAACAGATTTTTGGACGATCGTTGTCCTTTCTTACTCTGCCATTTTGTGTAATGCTGTGCCCCTGAGCTACATTTTTCAACTCATTTTTTGTGAACTGAACGCAAGCCCAAAATTTTGGTTCAGGACGTATACTGGTTCCCGGTGGGTGGCTGAGACTTTGGTTAATTCTTCTTCCTGCTGGGAAATTAGAGTGACATGTGACCGTCCAAATGCCTAACAGCTACTCTCTCATTGGTTCTCCCTCTTCCCTTCCATCCTCTGCCAAATTGGCAACCTGTGCGAACCAGGAGGTTAAAGGAACTGTCTCTCCAAGTTGGGAGATTGATAGCAAATCAGTCGGAAAGTCAAACCGGAGCACCACGAGAGGGACTATTCTTTGAGTTTTAGAAACCTTTTGTATTCAGAGTGTGTCCATTCTCTAGGTTTCCCGGATATGTTATAGCTGTAGTAATATTCCCTTCAACCTGGAGAGTTGGGACCCATGGAATGGGGGCCACGCATTATTGCTTTAAAGGGTCTGCATTTGCTCACCCAATCTCACCAATCCTCTCAGTCCCAAGTGTCCAGCCTTATGCCACATCTAGCTGTCATTGTAGATAGGGTCATTCCACGTTTCATCAGAGACCCTGAAGGAATTGTAAAGAATTTCCCTGTTTTTTTGTTTTGTGTTTGAAATTCCTTTTTATAGTGGGTTTGAGCTGATTCTCGCTGCCATGTTTATGCCAGTCTAGACACACTTGATTCCCTTACGGTGACATATCAATACATAGGTTTTAAGATTCTTACTAGTCAGATCAATTCCTCTGCGGGAAATATGTGTTTTTGAGTCCCTTTCACTAAGGAAGGTGTAGGTCTTGTCTCTTCCACAGTTGGTTTTTGGAACAGTATCTGTGCTTATATCAAACTCTGGTTTTATGCATCACCCCACCTCTCCTTCCCCCTTAAGCAGGCATAAGAGTGTTTTGTAAATGTGAGACTCTGTTCTCTTTCCTAACTCAGTTCATGTGTAGCCATGTTTACAGGATCTTCATAAGTGATATCTTATGATAAGTTTCTTTTTCTGTGTGACTTATTTCACTTAGAATCATCGTACCTGAATCCACTCACTTTGCTGCTACTGATCTTATGACATTGATTTCATGGCTGAGGGGTATTCCATCGTACGTAATTACCACAATGTTTTGAACCATTTTTATATTTCCTGGGCTTTTTAAGGTGTACCCAAGTTGAGGTTCTTGTAAGCAGTGCAGCCCTAAATTTGGGTGTGGCTCTGTCTTATTGATTTTCAGTATTCCCAAGGTATGTTCCCTAGACTGGAAGTGCCCTTGGCTCTGTAGCTCTGTTGTTTACTTGTTTTAGGGAACACAATGCACTCCTGCAGTGAGGCAGTTGGCAATTTACATCCCGCCCATCATCATAACAAGGCTACCTGTTCTGCAGGGCCTGTCTTGCCTTTTAGGTTTTTACCCATTTTGTGGATGTCACATTTGACCGGTGGGAAGTGATACTTCTTTGTAGTGCAGATTTTCATTTCCCGCTTGCTTGCTTGGCCAAACAGGGCTTATGCGTTTTCTCCTGAATATATTCAGGAGAAAACGCATAAGCCCTGTTTGGCCAAGTGCATCATTGTCAAAGTTGTGCCCCTCTTCCTGTGCTTTACAGGAGATTCCTACGTACCTCTTGAAATCTGTTTCCTGCTATTCTGCCTAGCTTTCAAGTCGGCCCCGTTGCCTTCCCTCAAAAGATTTTTGGACGATAGTTATCCTTTATTACTCTGCCAGTTTGTGTATTGCTGTGCCCCTCAGCTCCATTTTTCAACTCGTTTTTTGTGAGCTGAACGCAAGTCCAAAATTTTGGTTCAGGACGTATACTGGTTCCCCATGGGTGGCTGAGACTTTGGTTAATTCTTCTTCCTGCCAGGAAATTAGAGTGACATGTGCCCGTCCAAATGCCTAACAGCTACTGTCTCATTGGTTCTCCTATTCCCTTCCATCCTCTGCCAAATTGGCAACCTGTGTGAACCAGGAGGTTAAAGGGGCTGTCTCTCCAAGTTGGCAGATTGATAGTAAAGCAGTTGTAAAGTTAAACCGGAGCACCGCGAAGGGACTCTTCGTGGAGTTTTAGAAACCTTTCGTATTCACAGTGTGTCCATTCTCTAGGTTTCCCGTACATGTTACAGATGTAGTAAAATTCCCTTCAACCTGGAGAGTTGGGAGAGATTGCATGGGGGCCATGCATTACTGCATTAAAGGGTCTGCATTTGCTCACCCAATCTCACCAATCCTCTCGGTCCCAAGTGTCCAGCCTTATGCCACATCCAGCTGTCACTGTAGATAGGGTCATTCCAGGTTTCATCAGAGACCCTGAAGGAATTGTAAAGAATTTCCCTGTTTTTTGTTTTGTGTTTGAAATTCCTTTTTATAGTGGGTTTGAGCTGATTCTCGCTGCCATGTTTATGCCAGTCTAGACACACGTGACTCACTTACGGAGACATATCAATACATAGGTTTTAAGATTCTTACTAGTCAGATCAATTCCTCTGCAGGAAATATGGGGTTTTGAGTCCCTTTCACTGAGGAAGGTGTAGGTCTTGTCTATTCCATAGTTGGGTTTTGGAACGGTACCTGTGCTTAATCAACCTCTGGTTTTATGCATCACCCCACCTCTCCTTCCCCCTTAAGCAGGCATAAGAGTGTTTTCTAAATGTGAGACTCTGCTCTCTTTCCCAACTCAGTTCATGTGTAGCCATGTTTACAGGATCTTCATAAGTGATATCTTAAGATAAGTTTCTTTTTCTGTGTGACTTATTTCACTTAGAATCATCGTACCTGAATCCACTCACTTTGCTGCTACTGATCTTATGACATTGATTTCATGGCTGAGCGGTATTCCATCATACGTAAGTACCACAATTTTTGGAACCATTTTTATATTTCCTGGGATATTTAAGGTGTACCCGAGTTGAGGTTCATGTAAGCAGTGCAGCCCTAAATTTGGGGGTGGCTCTGTCTTATTGATTTTCAGTTTTCCCAAGGTATATTCCCTAGACTGGAAGTGCCCTTGGCTCTGTAGCTCTGTTGTTTACTTGTTTTAGGGAACACAATGCACTCCTGCAGTGAGGCAGTTGGCAATTTACATCCCGCCCATCATCAAAACAAGGCTACCGGTTCTCCAGGGCCTGTCTTGCCTTTCTGTTTTTTACACATTTTGTGGATGTCCCTTTGGACCGGTGGGAATTGATACTTCTTTGTAGTGCAGATTTGCATTGCCCGCTTGCTTGCTTGGCCAAAAAGTGCGTATGCGTTTTCTCCTGAATATATTCAGGAGAAAACGCATACACCCTGTTTGGGCAAGTACATCATTTTCGAAGTTGTGCCCCTCTTCCTGTGCTTTTCAGGCGATTCCTATGTACCTTTTGAAATCTGTTTCTTGCTATTCTGCCTAGATTTCAAGTCGGCCTCGTTGCCTTCCCTCAACAGATTTTTGGACGATCGTTGTCCTTTCTTACTCTGCCATTTTGTGTAATGCTGTGCCCCTGAGCTACATTTTTCAACTCATTTTTTTGTGAACTGAACGCAAGCCCAAAATTTTGGTTCAGGACGTATACTGGTTCCCGGTGGGTGGCTGAGACTTTGGTTAATTCTTCTTCCTGCTGGGAAATTAGAGTGACATGTGACCGTCCAAATGCCTAACAGCTACTCTCTCATTGGTTCTCCCTCTTCCCTTCCATCCTCTTCCAAATTGGCAACCTGTGCGAACCAGGAGGTTAAAGGGACTGTCTCTCCAAGTTGGGAGATTGATAGTAAAGCAGTCGGAAAGTCAAAACGGAGCACCACGAGAGGGACTATTCTTTGAGTTTTAAACACCTTTCATATTCACAGTGTGTGCATTCTCTAGGTTTCCCGTACATGTTATAGCTGTAGCAATATTGCCTTCAACCTGGAGAGTTGGGACCCATGGAATGGGGGCCACACATTATTGCTTTAAAGGGTCTGCATTTGCTCACACAATCTCACCAACCCTCTCAGTCCCAAGTGTCCAGCCTTATGCCACATCCAGCTGTCATTGTAGATAGGGTCAATCCATGTTTTATCAGAGACCCTGAATGAATTGTAAAGAATTTCCCTGTTTTTTTGTTTTGTTTTTGAAATTCCTTTTTATAGTCGGTTTGAGCTGATTCTCGCTGCCATGTTTATGCCAGTCTAGACACACTTGATTCCCTTACGGAGATATATCAATACATAGGTTTTAAGATTCTTACTAGTCAGATCTATTCCTCTGCGGGAAATATGGGGTTTTGAGTCCCTTTCACTGAGGAAGGTGTACGTCTTGTCTATTCCATAGTTGATCTTTGGAACGGTTCATGTGCTTATATCAAACTGCGGTTTTATGCATCACCCCACCTCTCCTTCCCCCTTAAGCAGGCATAAGAGTGTTTTCTAAATGGGAGACTCTGTTCTCTTTGCTATGTCAGTTCATGTGTAGCCATGTTTACAGGATCTTCATAAGTGATATCTTATGATAAGTTTCTTTTTCTGTGTGACTTATTTCACTTAGTATCCTCGTACCTGAATCCACTCACTTTGCTGCTACTGATCTTATGACATTGATTTCATGGCTGAGGGGTATTCCATCATACGTAAGTACCACAATTTTTTGAACCATTTTTATATTTCCTGGGATATTTAAGGTGTACCCAAGTTGAGGTTCTTGTAAGCAGTGCAGCCCTAAATTTGGGGGTGGCTCTGTCTTATTGATTTTCAGTTTTCCCAAAGTATATTCCCTAGACTGGAAGTGCCCATGGCTCTGTAGCTCTGTTGTTTACTTGTTTTAGGGAACACAATGCACTCCTTCAGTAAGGCAGTTGGCAATTTACATCCCGCCCATCGTCATAACAAGGCTACCTGTTCTCCAGGGCCTGTCTTGCCTTTCTGTTTTTTACACATTTTGTGGATGTCCCTTTGGACTGGTGGGAATTGATACGCCTTTGTAGTGCAGATTTGCATTGCCCGCTTGCTTGCTTGGCCAAAAAGTGCGTATGAGTTTTCTTCTGAATATATTCAGGAGAAAACGCATACACCCTGTTTGGGCAAGTGCATCATTGTCGAAGTTGTGCCCCTCTTCCTGTGCTTTACAGGCGATTCCTATGTACCTCTTGAAATCTGTTTCTTGCTATTCTGCCTAGATTTCAAGTCGGCCTCGTTGCCTTCCCTCAACAGATTTTTGGATGATCATTGTCCTTTATTACTCTGCCATTTTGTGTAATGCTGTGCCCCTGAGCTCCATTTTTCAACTCATTTTTTGTGAGCTGAACGCAAGTCCAAAATTTTGGTTCAGGACGTATACTGGTTCCCGGTGGGTGGCTGAGACTTTGGTTATTTCTTCTTCCTGCTGGGAAATTAGAGTGACATGTGACCGTCCAAATGCCTAACAGCTACTCTCTCATTGGTTCTCCCTCTTCCCATCCATCCTCTGCCATATTGGCAACCTGTGCGAACCAGGAGGTTAAAGGGACTGTCTCTCCAAGTTGGGAGATTGATAGTAAAGCAGGCGGAAACTCAAACCGGAGCACCACGAGAGGGACTATTCTTTGAGTTTTAAAAACCTTTAGTATATACAGTGTGTGCATTCTCTAGGTTTCCCATACATGTTATAGCTGTAGCAATATTGCCTTCAACCTGGAGAGTTGGGACCCATGGAATGGGGGCCACGCATTATTTCTTTAAAGGGTCTGCATTTGCTCACCCAATCTCACCAATCCTCTCGGTCCCAAGTGTCCAGCCTTATGCCACATCCAGCTATCACTGTAGATAGGGTCATTCCAGGTTTCATCAGAGACCCTGAAGGAATTGTAAAGAATTTCCCTGTTTTTTTGTTTTGTGTTTGAAATTCCTTTTTATAGTGGGTTTGAGCTGATTCTCGCTGCCATGTTTATGCCAGTCTAGACACACGTGACTCACTTACGGAGACATATCAATACATAGGTTTTAAGATTCTTACTAGTCAGATCAATTCCTCTGCGGGAAATATGGGGTTTTGAGACCCTTTCACTGAGGAAGGTGTAGGTCTTGTCTATTCCATAGTTGGGTTTTGGAATGGTACCTGTGCTTATATCAAACTCTGGTTTTATGCATCACCCCACCTCTCCTTCCCCCTTAAGCAGGCATAAGAGTGTTTTCTAAATGTGAGACTCTGCTCTCTTTCCCAACTCAGTTCATGTGTAGCCATGTTTACAGGATCTTCATAAGTGATATCTTAAGATAAGTTTCTTTTTCTGTGTGACTTATTTCACTTAGAATCCTCGTACCTGAATCCACTCACTTTGCTGCTACTGATCTTATGACATTGATTTCATGGCTGAGGGGTATTCCATCGTACGTAAGTACCACAATTTTTTGAACCATTTTTATATTTCCTGGGATATTTAAGGTGTACCCAAGTTGAGGTTCTTGTAAGCAGTGCAGCCCTAAATTTGGGGGTGGCTCTGTCTTATTGATTTTCAGTTTTCCCAAGGTATATTCCCTAGACTGGAAGTGTCCTTGTCTCTGTAGCTCTGTTGTTTACTTCTTTTAGGGAACACAATGCACTCCTCCAGTGAGGCAGTGGGCAATTTACATCCCGCCCATCATCATAACAAGGCTACCTGTTCTCCAGGGCCTGTCTTGCCTTTCTGGTTTTTACCCGTTTTGTGGATGTCGCTTTGGACAGGTGGGAAGTGATACATCTTTGTAGTGCAGATTTGCATTGCCCGCCTGCTTGCTTGGCCAAAAAGTGCGTATGCGTTTTCTCCTGAATATATTCACGATAAAACACATACGCCCTCTTTGGCCAAGTGCATCATTGTCGAAGTTGTGCCCCTCTTCCTGTGCTTTACAGGCGATTCCTATGTACCTCTTGAAATCTGTTTCTTGCTATTCTGCCTAGATTTCAAGTCGGCCTCGTTGCCTTCCCTCATCAGGTTTTAGACGATCGTATTCCTTTATTACTCTGCCAGTTTGTGTATTGCTGTGCCCCTGAGCTCCATTTTTCAACTCGTTTTTTGTGATCTGAATGCAAGTCCAAAATTTTGGTTCAGGACCTATACTGGTTTCCGGTGGGTGGCTGAGACTTTGGTTAATTCTTCTCCTCCTTGGAAATTAGAATGACCTTTGGCCGTCCAAATGCCTAACATCTACACTCTCATTGGTTCTCCCTCTTCCCTTCCATCCTCTGCCAAATTGGCAACCTGTGTGAACCAGGAGGTTAAAGGGACTGTCTCTCCAAGTTGGGAGATTGATAGTAAAGCAGTCGGAAAGTCAAACAGGAACACCACGAGAGGGACTATTCTTTGAGTTTTAGAAACCTTTCGTATTCACAGTGTGTCCATTCTTTAGGTTTCCCGTACATGTTATAGCTGTAGTAATATTCCCTGCAACCTGGAGAGTTGGGACCCATGGAATGGGGGCCACGCATTATTGCTTTAAAGGGTCTGCATTTGCTCACCCAATCTCACCAATCCTCTCGGTACCAAGTGTCCAGCCTTATGCCACATCCAGCTGTCACTGTAGATAGGGTCATTCCAGGTTTCATCAGAGACCCTGAAGGAATTGTAAAGAATTTCCCTGTTTTTTGTTTTGTGTTTGAAATTCCTTTTTATAGTGGGTTTGAGCTGATTCTCGCTGCCATGTTTATGCCAGTCTAGACACACGTGACTCACTTACGGAGACATATCAATACATAGGTTTTAAGATTATTACTAGTCAGATCAATTCCTCTGCGGGAAATATGGGGTTTTGAGTCCCTTTCACTGAGGAAGGTGTAGGTCTTGTCTATTCCATAGTTGGGTTTTGGATCGGTACCTGTGCTTATATCAAACTCTGGTTTTATGCATCACCCCACCTCTCCTTCCCCCTTAAGCAGGCATAAGAGTGTTTTCTAAATGTGAGACTCTGCTCTCTTTCCCAACTCAGTTCATGTGTAGCCATGTTTACAGGATCTTCATAAGTGATATCTTAAGATAAGTTTCTTTTTCTGTGTGACTTATTTCACTTAGAATCATCGTACCTGAATCCACTCACTTTGCTGCTACTGATCTTATGACATTGATTTCATGGCTGAGGGGTATTCCATCGTACGTAAGTACCACAATTTTTTGGACCATTTTTATATTTCCTGGGATATTTAAGGTGTACCCAAGTTGAGGTTCTTGTAAGCAGTGCAGCCCTAAATTTGGGGGTGGCTCTGTCTTATTCATTTTTACTTTACCCAAGGTATAGTCCCTAGACTGCAAGTGACCTTGGCTCTGTAGCTCTGTTGTTTTCTTGTTTTAGGGAACACAATGCACTCCTCCAGTGAGGCAGTTGGCAATTTACATCCCGCCCATCATCATAACAAGGCTACCTGTTCTCCAGGGCCTGTCTTGCCTTTCTGGTTTTTACACATATTGTGGATGTCCCTTTGGACCGGTCGGAAGTGATACTTCTTTGTAGTGCAGATTTGCATTGCTCGCTTGCTTGCTTGGTCAAAAAGGGCGTATGCATTTTCTCCTGAATATATTCAGGAGAAAACTCATACGCCCTTTTTGTCCAACTGCATCATTGTCGAAGTTGTGCCCCTCTTCCTGTGCTTTACAGGCGATTCCTACGTACCTCTTGAAATCTTTTTCCTGATATTCTGCATCAATTTCACGTCCGCCTCATTGCCTTCCGTCAACAGATTTTTGGACGATAGTTGTCCTTTATTACTCTGCCAGTTTGTGAATTGCTGTGCCCCCGAGCTCCGGTTTTCAACTCGTTTTTTGTGAGCTGAACGCAAGTCCAAAATTTTGGTTCAGGACTTATACTGGTTCCCGATGGGTGGCTGAGAATTTGGTTAATTCTTCTTCCTGCCGGGAAATTAGAGTGACATGTGCCCGTCTAAATGCCTAACAGCTACTCTCTCATTGGTTCTCCTATTCCCTTCCATCCTCTGCCAAATTGGCAACCTGTGTGTACCAGGAGTTTAAAGGGGCTGTCTCTCCAAGTTGGCAGATTGATAGTAAAGCAGTTGTAAAGTTAAACCGGAGCACCGCGAGAGGGACTCTTCGTGGAGTTTTAGAAACCTTTCATATTCACAGTGTGTCCATTCTCTAGGTTTCCCGTACATGTTATAGCTGTAGTAATATTCCCTTCAACCTGGAGAGTTGGGACAGATGGCATGGGGGCCTTGCATTATTGCATTAAAG
Source organism: Mesoplodon densirostris (assembly GCF_025265405.1). Lineage (NCBI taxonomy): Eukaryota > Metazoa > Chordata > Mammalia > Artiodactyla > Ziphiidae > Mesoplodon > Mesoplodon densirostris. The sequence goes on along the minus strand of NW_026778195.1, from coordinate 3,464,621 downwards.
GGTCTGCATTTGCTCACCCAATCTCACCAATCCTCTTGGTCCCAAGTGTCCAGCCTTATGCCACATCCAGCTGTCATTGTAGATAGGGCCATTCCAGGTTTCATCAGAGACCCTGAAGGAATTGTTAAGAATTTCCCTGTTTTTTTGTTTTGTGTTTGAAATTCCTTTTTATAGTGGGTTTGAGCTGATTCTCACTGCCATATATAAGCCAGTCTAGACACACTTGATTCCCTTACGGAGACATATCAATACATAGGTTTTAAGATTCTTACTATTCAGATCTATTCTTCTGCGGGAAATATGGGGTTTGAGTCCCTTTCACTGAGGAAGGTGTAGGTCTTGTCTATTCCATAGTTGGTTTATGGAACGGTACCTGTGCTTATATCAAACTTTGGTTTTATGCATCACCCCACCTCTCTTTCCCCCTTAAGCAGGCATAAGAGTGTTTTCAAAATGTGAGACTCTGCTCTCTTTCCTAACTCAGTTCATGTGTAGCCATGTTTACAGGAACTTCATAAGTGATATCTTATGATAAGTTTCTTTTTCTGTGTGACTTATTTCACTTAGAATCATCGTACCTGAATCCACTCACTTTGCTGCTACTGATCTTATGACATTGATTTCATGGCTGAGGGATATTCCATCATACGTAAGTACCACAATTTTTGGAACCATTTTTATATTTCCTGGGATATTTAAGGTGTACCCGAGTTGAGGTTCATGTAAGCAGTGCAGCCCTAAATTTGGGGGTGGCTCTGTCTTATTGATTTTCAGTTTTCCCAAGGTATGTTCCCTAGACTGGAAGTGCCCTTGGCTCTGTAGCTCTGTTGTTTACTTGTTTTAGGGAACACAATGCACTCCTGCAGTGAGGCAGTTGGCAATTTACATCCCGCCCATCATCAAAACAAGGCTACCGGTTCTCCAGGGCCTGTCTTGCCTTTCTGTTTTTTACACATTTTGTGGATGTCCCTTTGGACCGGTGGGAATTGATACTTCTTTGTAGTGCAGATTTGCATTGCCCGCTTGCTTGCTTGGCCAAAAAGTGCGTATGCGTTTTCTCCTGAATATATTCAGGAGAAAACGCATACACCCTGTTTGGGCAAGTACATCATTTTCGAAGTTGTGCCCCTCTTCCTGTGCTTTTCAGGCGATTCCTATGTACCTTTTGAAATCTGTTTCTTGCTATTCTGCCTAGATTTCAAGTCGGCCTCGTTGCCTTCCCTCAACAGATTTTTGGACGATCGTTGTCCTTTCTTACTCTGCCATTTTGTGTAATGCTGTGCCCCTGAGCTACATTTTTCAACTCATTTTTTGTGAACTGAACGCAAGCCCAAAATTTTGTTTCAGGACGTATACTGGTTCCCGGTGGGTGGCTGAGACTTTGGTTAATTCTTCTTCCTGCTGGGAAATTAGAGTGACATGTGACCGTCCAAATGCCTAACAGCTACTCTCTCATTGGTTCTCCCTCTTCCCTTCCATCCTCTGCCAAATTGGCAACCTGTGCGAACCAGGAGGTTAAAGGAACTGTCTCTCCAAGTTGGGAGATTGATAGCAAATCAGTCGGAAAGTCAAACCGGAGCACCACGAGAGGGACTATTCTTTGAGTTTTAGAAACCTTTCGTATTCAGAGTGTGTCCATTCTCTAGGTTTCCCGGATATGTTATAGCTGTAGTAATATTCCCTTCAACCTGGAGAGTTGGGACCCATGGAATGGGGGCCACACATTATTGCTTTAAAGGGTCTGCATTTGCTCACCCAATCTCACCAATCCTCTCAGTCCCAAGTGTCCAGCCTTATGCCACATCTAGCTGTCATTGTAGATAGGGTCATTCCACGTTTCATCAGAGACCCTGAAGGAATTGTAAAGAATTTCCCTGTTTTTTTGTTTTGTGTTTGAAATTCCTTTTTATAGTGGGTTTGAGCTGATTCTCGCTGCCATGTTTATGCCAGTCTAGACACACTTGATTCCCTTACGGTGACATATCAATACATAGGTTTTAAGATTCTTACTAGTCAGATCAATTCCTCTGCGGGAAATATGTGTTTTTGAGTCCCTTTCACTAAGGAAGGTGTAGGTCTTGTCTCTTCCACAGTTGGTTTTTGGAACAGTATCTGTGCTTATATCAAACTCTGGTTTTATGCATCACCCCACCTCTCCTTCCCCCTTAAGCAGGCATAAGAGTGTTTTGTCAATGTGAGACTCTGTTCTCTTTCCTAACTCAGTTCATGTGTAGCCATGTTTACAGGATCTTCATAAGTGATATCTTATGATAAGTTTCTTTTTCTGTGTGACTTATTTCACTTAGAATCATCGTACCTGAATCCACTCACTTTGCTGCTACTGATCTTATGACATTGATTTCATGGCTGAGGGGTATTCCATCGTACGTAATTACCACAATGTTTTGAACCATTTTTATATTTCCTGGGCTTTTTAAGGTGTACCCAAGTTGAGGTTCTTGTAAGCAGTGCAGCCCTAACTTTGGGGGTGGCTCTGTCTTATGGATTTTCAGTATTCCCAAGGTATGTTCCCTAGACTGGAAGTGCCCTTGGCTCTGTAGCTCTGTTGTTTACTTGTTTTAGGGAACACAATGCACTCCTGCAGTGAGGCAGTTGGCAATTTACATCCCGCCCATCATCATAACAAGGCTACCTGTTCTGCAGGGCCTGTCTTGCCTTTTAGATTTTTACCCATTTTGTGGATGTCACATTTGACCGGTGGGAAGTGATACTTCTTTGTAGTGCAGATTTTCATTTCCCGCTTGCTTGCTTGGCCAAACAGGGCTTATGCGTTTTCTCCTGAATATATTCAAGAGAAAACGAATAAGTCCTGTTTGGCCAAGTGCATCATTGTCAAAGTTGTGCCCCTCTTCCTGTGCTTTACAGGAGATTCCTACGTACCTCTTGAAATCTGTTTCCTGCTATTCTGCCTAGCTTTCAAGTCGGCCCCGTTGCCTTCCCTCAAAAGATTTTTGGACGATAGTTATCCTTTATTACTCTGCCAGTTTGTGTATTGCTGTGCCCCTCAGCTCCATTTTTCAACTCGTTTTTTGTGAGCTGAACGCAAGTCCAAAATTTTGGTTCAGGACGTATACTGGTTCCCCATGGGTGGCTGAGACTTTGGTTAATTCTTCTTCCTGCCAGGAAATTAGAGTGACATGTGCCCGTCCAAATGCCTAACAGCTACTGTCTCATTGGTTCTCCTATTCCCTTCCATCCTCTGCCAAATTGGCAACCTGTGTGAACCAGGAGGTTAAAGGGGCTGTCTCTCCAAGTTGGCAGATTGATAGTAAAGCAGTTGTAAAGTTAAACCGGAGCACCGCGAAGGGACTCTTCGTGGAGTTTTAGAAACCTTTCGTATTCACAGTGTGTCCATTCTCTAGGTTTCCCGTACATGTTACAGATGTAGTAAAATTCCCTTCAACCTGGAGAGTTGGGAGAGATTGCATGGGGGCCATGCATTACTGCATTAAAGGGTCTGCATTTGCTCACCCAATCTCACCAATCCTCTCGGTCCCAAGTGTCCAGCCTTATGCCACATCCAGCTGTCACTGTAGATAGGGTCATTCCAGGTTTCATCAGAGACCCTGAAGGAATTGTAAAGAATTTCCCTGTTTTTTGTTTTGTGTTTGAAATTCCTTTTTATAGTGGGTTTGAGCTGATTCTCTCTGCCATGTTTATGCCAGTCTAGACACACGTGACTCACTTACGGAGACATATCAATACATAGGTTTTAAGATTCTTACTAGTCAGATCAATTCCTCTGCGGGAAATATGGGGTTTTGAGTCCCTTTCACTGAGGAAGGTGTAGGTATTGTCTATTCCATAGTTGGGTTTTGGAACGGTACCTGTGCTTATATCAAACTCTGGTTTTATGCATCACCCCACCTCTCATTCCCCCTTAAGCAGGCATAAGAGTGTTTTCTAAATGTGAGACTCTGCTCTCTTTCCCAACTCAGTTCATGTGTAGCCATGTTTACAGGATCTTCATAAGTGATATCTTAAGATAAGTTTCTTTTTCTGTGTGACTTATTTCACTTAGAATCATCGTACCTGAATCCACTCACTTTGCTGCTACTGATCTTATGACATTGATTTCATGGCTGAGCGGTATTCCATCATACGTAAGTACCACAATTTTTGGAACCATTTTTATATTTCCTGGGATATTTAAGGTGTACCCGAGTTGAGGTTCATGTAAGCAGTGCAGCCCTAAATTTGGGGGTGGCTCTGTCTTATTGATTTTCAGTTTTCCCAAGGTATGTTCCCTAGACTGGAAGTGCCCTTGGCTCTGTAGCTCTGTTGTTTACTTGTTTTAGGGAACACAATGCACTCCTGCAGTGAGGCAGTTGGCAATTTACATCCCGCCCATCATCAAAACAAGGCTACCGGTTCTCCAGGGCCTGTCTTGCCTTTCTGTTTTTTACACATTTTGTGGATGTCCCTTTGGACCGGTGGGAATTGATACTTCTTTGTAGTGCAGATTTGCATTGGCCGCTTGCTTGCTTGGCCAAAAAGTGCGTATGCGTTTTCTCCTGAATATATTCAGGAGAAAACGCATACACCCTGTTTGGGCAAGTACATCATTTTCGAAGTTGTGCCCCTCTTCCTGTGCTTTTCAGGCGATTCCTATGTACCTTTTGAAATCTGTTTCTTGCTATTCTGCCTAGATTTCAAGTCGGCCTCGTTGCCTTCCCTCAACAGATTTTTGGACGATCGTTGTCCTTTCTTACTCTGCCATTTTGTGTAATGCTGTGCCCCTGAGCTACATTTTTCAACTCATTTTTTGTGAACTGAACGCAAGCCCAAAATTTTGGTTCAGGACGTATACTGGTTCCCGGTGGGTGGCTGAGACTTTGGTTAATTCTTCTTCCTGCTGGGAAATTAGAGTGACATGTGACCGTCCAAATGCCTAACAGCTACTCTCTCATTGGTTCTCCCTCTTCCCTTCCATCCTCTTCCAAATTGGCAACCTGTGCGAACCAGGAGGTTAAAGGAACTGTCTCTCCAAGTTGGGAGATTGATAGCAAATCAGTCGGAAAGTCAAACCGGAGCACCACGAGAGGGACTATTCTTTGAGTTTTAGAAACCTTTCGTATTCAGAGTGTGTCCATTCTCTAGGTTTCCCGGATATGTTATAGCTGTAGTAATATTCCCTTCAACCTGGAGAGTTGGGACCCATGGAATGGGGGCCACGCATTATTGCTTTAAAGGGTCTGCATTTGCTCACCCAATCTCACCAATCCTCTCAGTCCCAAGTGTCCAGCCTTATGCCACATCTAGCTGTCATTGTAGATAGGGTCATTCCACGTTTCATCAGAGACCCTGAAGGAATTGTAAAGAATTTCCCTGTTTTTTTGTTTTGTGTTTGAAATTCCTTTTTATAGTGGGTTTGAGCTGATTCTCGCTGCCATGTTTATGCCAGTCTAGACACACTTGATTCCCTTACGGTGACATATCAATACATAGGTTTTAAGATTCTTACTAGTCAGATCAATTCCTCTGCGGGAAATATGTGTTTTTGAGTCCCTTTCACTAAGGAAGGTGTAGGTCTTGTCTCTTCCACAGTTGGTTTTTGGAACAGTATCTGTGCTTATATCAAACTCTGGTTTTATGCATCACCCCACCTCTCCTTCCCCCTTAAGCAGGCATAAGAGTGTTTTGTAAATGTGAGACTCTGTTCTCTTTCCTAACTCAGTTCATGTGTAGCCATGTTTACAGGATCTTCATAAGTGATATCTTATGATAAGTTTCTTTTTCTGTGTGACTTATTTCACTTAGAATCATCGTACCTGAATCCACTCACTTTGCTGCTACTGATCTTATGACATTGATTTCATGGCTGAGGGGTATTCCATCGTACGTAATTACCACAATGTTTTGAACCATTTTTATATTTCCTGGGCTTTTTAAGGTGTACCCAAGTTGAGGTTCTTGTAAGCAGTGCAGCCCTAAATTTGGGTGTGGCTCTGTCTTATTGATTTTCAGTATTCCCAAGGTATGTTCCCTAGACTGGAAGTGCCCTTGGCTCTGTAGCTCTGTTGTTTACTTGTTTTAGGGAACACAATGCACTCCTGCATTGAGGCAGTTGGCAATTTACATCCCGCCCATCATCATAACAAGGCTACCTGTTCTGCAGGGCCTGTCTTGCCTTTTAGCTTTTTACCCATTTTGTGGATGTCACATTTGACCGGTGGGAAGTGATACTTCTTTGTAGTGCAGATTTTCATTTCCCGCTTGCTTGCTTGGCCAAACAGGGCTTATGCGTTTTCTCCTGAATATATTCAGGAGAAAACGCATAAGCCCTGTTTGGCCAAGTGCATCATTGTCAAAGTTGTGCCCCTCTTCCTGTGCTTTACAGGAGATTCCTACGTACCTCTTGAAATCTGTTTCCTGCTATTCTGCCTAGCTTTCAAGTCGGCCCCGTTGCCTTCCCTCAAAAGATTTTTGGACGATAGTTATCCTTTATTACTCTGCCAGTTTGTGTATTGCTGTGCCCCTCAGCTCCATTTTTCAACTCGTTTTTTGTGAGCTGAACGCAAGTCCAAAATTTTGGTTCAGGACGTATACTGGTTCCCCATGGGTGGCTGAGACTTTGGTTAATTCTTCTTCCTGCCAGGAAATTAGAGTGACATGTGCCCGTCCAAATGCCTAACAGCTACTGTCTCATTGGTTCTCCTATTCCCTTCCATCCTCTGCCAAATTGGCAACCTGTGTGAACCAGGAGGTTAAAGGGGCTGTCTCTCCAAGTTGGCAGACTGATAGTAAAGCAGTTGTAAAGTTAAACCGGAGCACCGCGAAGGGACTCTTCGTGGAGTTTTAGAAACCTTTCGTATTCACAGTGTGTCCATTCTCTAGGTTTCCCGTACATGTTACAGATGTAGTAAAATTCCCTTCAACCTGGAGAGTTGGGAGAGATTGCATGGGGGCCATGCATTACTGCATTAAAGGGTCTGCATTTGCTCACCCAATCTCACCAATCCTCTCGGTCCCAAGTGTCCAGCCTTATGCCACATCCAGCTGTCACTGTAGATAGGGTCATTCCAGGTTTCATCAGAGACCCTGAAGGAATTGTAAAGAATTTCCCTGTTTTTTGTTTTGTGTTTGAAATTCCTTTTTATAGTGGGTTTGAGCTGATTCTCGCTGCCATGTTTATGCCAGTCTAGACACACGTGACTCACTTACGGAGACATATCAATACATAGGTTTTAAGATTCTTACTAGTCAGATCAATTCCTCTGCGGGAAATATGGGGTTTTGAGTCCCTTTCACTGAGGAAGGTGTAGGTCTTGTCTATTCCATAGTTGGGTTTTGGAACGGTACCTGTGCTTAATCAACCTCTGGTTTTATGCATCACCCCACCTCTCCTTCCCCCTTAAGCAGGCATAAGAGTGTTTTCTAAATGTGAGACTCTGCTCTCTTTCCCAACTCAGTTCATGTGTAGCCATGTTTACAGGATCTTCATAAGTGATATCTTAAGATAAGTTTCTTTTTCTGTGTGACTTATTTCACTTAGAATCATCGTACCTGAATCCACTCACTTTGCTGCTACTGATCTTATGACATTGATTTCATGGCTGAGCGGTATTCCATCATACGTAAGTACCACAATTTTTGGAACCATTTTTATATTTCCTGGGATATTTAAGGTGTACCCGAGTTGAGGTTCATGTAAGCAGTGCAGCCCTAAATTTGGGGGTGGCTCTGTCTTATTGATTTTCAGTTTTCCCAAGGTATGTTCCCTAGACTGGAAGTGCCCTTGGCTCTGTAGCTCTGTTGTTTACTTGTTTTAGGGAACACAATGCACTCCTGCAGTGAGGCAGTTGGCAATTTACATCCCGCCCATCATCAAAACAAGGCTACCGGTTCTCCAGGGCCTGTCTTGCCTTTCTGTTTTTTACACATTTTGTGGATGTCCCTTTGGACCGGTGGGAATTGATACTTCTTTGTAGTGCAGATTTGCATTGCCCGCTTGCTTGCTTGGCCAAAAAGTGCGTATGCGTTTTCTCCTGAATATATTCAGGAGAAAACGCATACACCCTGTTTGGGCAAGTACATCATTTTCGAAGTTGTGCCCCTCTTCCTGTGCTTTTCAGGCGATTCCTATGTACCTTTTGAAATCTGTTTCTTGCTATTCTGCCTAGATTTCAAGTCGGCCTCGTTGCCTTCCCTCAACAGATTTTTGGACGATCGTTGTCCTTTCTTACTCTGCCATTTTGTGTAATGCTGTGCCCCTGAGCTACATTTTTCAACTCATTTTTTTGTGAACTGAACGCAAGCCCAAAATTTTGGTTCAGGACGTATACTGGTTCCCGGTGGGTGGCTGAGACTTTGGTTAATTCTTCTTCCTGCTGGGAAATTAGAGTGACATGTGACCGTCCAAATGCCTAACAGCTACTCTCTCATTGGTTCTCCCTCTTCCCTTCCATCCTCTGCCAAATTGGCAAACTGTGCGAACCAGGAGGTTAAAGGAACTGTCTCTCCAAGTTGGGAGATTGATAGCAAATCAGTCGGAAAGTCAAACCGGAGCACCACGAGAGGGACTATTCTTTGAGTTTTAGAAACCTTTCGTATTCAGAATGTGTCCATTCTCTAGGTTTCCCGGACATGTTATAGCTGTAGTAATATTCCCTTCAACCTGGAGAGTTGGGAGAGATTGCATGGGGGCCATGCATTACTGCATTAAAGGGTCTGCATTTGCTCACCCAATCTCACCAATCCTCTCGGTCCCAAGTGTCCAGCCTTATGCCACATCCAGCTGTCACTGTAGATAGGGTCATTCCAGGTTTCATCAGAGACCCTGAAGGAATTGTAAAGAATTTCCCTGATTTTTGTTTTGTGTTTGAAATTCCTTTTTATAGTGGGTTTGAGCTGATTCTCGCTGCCATGTTTATGCCAGTCTAGACACACGTGACTCACTTACGGAGACATATCAATACATAGGTTTTAAGATTCTTACTAGTCAGATCAATTCCTCTGCGGGAAATATGGGGTTTTGAGTCCCTTTCACTGAGGAAGGTGTAGGTCTTGTCTATTCCATAGTTGGGTTTTGGAACGGTACCTGTGCTTATATCAAACTCTGGTTTTATGCATCACCCCACCTCTCCTTCCCCCTTAAGCAGGCATAAGAGTGTTTTCTAAATGTGAGACTCTGCTCTCTTTCCCAACTCAGTTCATGTGTAGCCATGTTTACAGGATCTTCATAAGTGATATCTTAAGATAAGTTTCTTTTTCTGTGTGACTTATTTCACTTAGAATCATCGTACCTGAATCCACTCACTTTGCTGCTACTGATCTTATGACATTGATTTCATGGCTGAGGGGTATTCCATCGTACGTAAGTACCACAATTTTTTGAACCATTTTTATATTTCCTGGGATATTTAAGGTGTACCCAAGTTGAGGTTCTTGTAAGCAGTGCAGCCCTAAATTTGGGGGTGGCTCTGTCTTATTCATTTTCAGTTTTCCCAAGGTATATTCCCTAGACTGCAAGTGACCTTGGCTCTGTAGCTCTGTTGTTTTCTTGTGTTAGGGAACACAATGCACTCCTCCAGTGAGGCAGTTGGCAATTTACATCCCGCCCATCATCATAACAAGGCTACCTGTTCTCAAGGGCCTGTCTTGCCTTTCTGGTTTTTACACATATTGTGGATGTCCCTTTGGACCGGTCGGAAGTGATACTTCTTTGTAGTGCAGATTTGCATTGCTCGCTTGCTTGCTTGGTCAAAAAGGGCGTATGCATTTTCTCCTGAATATATTCAGGAGAAAACTCATACGCCCTTTTTGTCCAACTGCATCATTGTCGAAGTTGTGCCCCTCTTCCTGTGCTTTACAGGCGATTCCTACGTACCTCTTGAAATCTGTTTCCTGATATTCTGCATCAATTTCACGTCCGCCTCATTGCCTTCCGTCAACAGATTTTTGGACGATAGTTGTCCTTTATTACTCTGCCAGTTTGTGAATTGCTGTGCCCCCGAGCTCCAGTTTTCAACTCGTTTTTTGTGAGCTGAACGCAAGCCCAAAATTTTGGTTCAGGACGTATACTGGTTCCCGGTGGGTGGCTGAGACTTTGGTTAATTCTTCTTCCTGCTGGGAAATTAGAGTGACATGTGACCGTCCAAATGCCTAACAGCTACTCTCTCATTGGTTCTCCCTCTTCCCTTCCATCCTCTGCCAAATTGGCAACCTGTGCGAACCAGGAGGTTAAAGGAACTGTCTCTCCAAGTTGGGAGATTGATAGCAAATCAGTCGGAAAGTCAAACCGGAGCACCACGAGAGGGACTATTCTTTGAGTTTTAGAAACCTTTCGTATTCAGAGTGTGTCCATTCTCTAGGTTTCCCGGATATGTTATAGCTGTAGTAATATTCCCTTCAACCTGGAGAGTTGGGACCCATGGAATGGGGGTCACGCATTATTGCTTTAAAGGGTCTGCATTTGCTCACCCAATCTCACCAATCCTCTCAGTCCCAAGTGTCCAGCCTTATGCCACATCTAGCTGTCATTGTAGATAGGGTCATTCCACGTTTCATCAGAGACCCTGAAGGAATTGTAAAGAATTTCCCTGTTTTTTTGTTTTGTGTTTGAAATTCCTTTTTATAGTGGGTTTGAGCTGATTCTCGCTGCCATGTTTATGCCAGTCTAGACACACTTGATTCCCTTACGGTGACATATCAATACATAGGTTTTAAGATTCTTACTAGTCAGATCAATTCCTCTGCGGGAAATATGTGTTTTTGAGTCCCTTTCACTAAGGAAGGTGTAGGTCTTGTCTCTTCCTCAGTTGGTTTTTGGAACAGTATCTGTGCTTATATCAAACTCTGATTTTATGCATCACCCCACCTCTCCTTCCCCTTAAGCAGGCATAAGAGTGTTTTGTAAATGTGAGACTCTGTTCTCTTTCCTAACTCAGTTCATGTGTAGCCATGTTTACAGGATCTTCATAAGTGGTATCTTATGATAAGTTTCTTTTTCTGTGTGACTTATTTCACTTAGAATCATCGTACCTGAATCCACTCACTTTGCTGCTACTGATCTTATGACATTGATTTCATGGCTGAGGGGTATTCCATCATACGTAATTACCACAATGTTTTGAACCATTTTTATATTTCCTGGGCTTTTTAAGGTGTACCCAAGTTGAGGTTCTTGTAAGCAGTGCAGCCCTAAATTTGGGGGTGGCTCTGTCTTATTGATTTTCAGTTTTCCCAAGGTATGTTCCCTAGACTGGAAGTGCCCTTGGCTCTGTAGCTCTGTTGTTTACTTGTTTTAGGGAACACAATGCACTCCTGCAGTGAGGCAGTTGGCAATTTACATCCCGCCCATCATCATAACAAGGCTACCTGTTCTGCAGGGCCTGTCTTGCCTTTTAGGTTTTTACCCATTTTGTGGATGTCACATTTGACCGGTGGGAAGTGATACTTCTTTGTAGTGCAGATTTTCATTTCCCGCTTGCTTGCTTGGCCAAACAGGGCTTATGCGTTTTCTCCTGAATATATTCAGGAGAAAACGCATAAGCCCTGTTTGGCCAAGTGCATCATTGTCAAAGTTGTGCCCCTCTTCCTGTGCTTTACAGGAGATTCCTACGTACCTCTTGAAATCTGTTTCCTGCTATTCTGCCTAGCTTTCAAGTCGGCCCCGTTGCCTTCCCTCAAAAGATTTTTGGACGATAGTTATCCTTTATTACTCTGCCAGTTTGTGTATTGCTGTGCCCCTCAGCTCCATTTTTCAACTCGTTTTTTGTGAGCTGAACGCAAGTCCAAAATTTTGGTTCAGGACGTATACTGGTTCCCCATGGGTGGCTGAGACTTTGGTTAATTCTTCTTCCTGCCAGGAAATTAGAGTGACATGTGCCCGTCCAAATGCCTAACAGCTACTGTCTCATTGGTTCTCCTATTCCCTTCCATCCTCTGCCAAATTGGCAACCTGTGTGAACCAGGAGGTAAAAGGGGCTGTCTCTCCAAGTTGGCAGATTGATAGTAAAGCAGTTGTAAAGTTAAACCGGAGCACCGCGAGAGGGACTCTTCGTGGAGTTTTAGAAACCTTTCGTATTCACAGTGTGTCCATTCTCTAGGTTTCCCGGACATGTTACAGATGTAGTAAAATTCCCTTCAACCTGGAGAGTTGGGAGAGATTGCATGGGGGCCATGCATTACTGCATTAAAGGGTCTGCATTTGCTCACCCAATCTCACCAATCCTCTCGGTCCCAAGTGTCCAGCCTTATGCCACATCCAGCTGTCACTGTAGATAGGGTCATTCCAGGTTTCATCAGAGACCCTGAAGGAATTGTAAAGAATTTCCCTGTTTTTTGTTTTGTGTTTGAAATTCCTTTTTATAGTGGGTTTGAGCTGATTCTCGCTGCCATGTTTATGCCAGTCTAGACACACGTGACTCACTTACGGAGACATATCAATACATAGGTTTTAAGATTCTTACTAGTCAGATCAATTCCTCTGCGGGAAATATGGGGTTTTGAGTCCCTTTCACTGAGGAAGGTGTAGGTCTTGTCTATTCCATAGTTGGGTTTTGGAACGGTACCTGTGCTTATATCAAACTCTGGTTTTATGCATCACCCCACCTCTCCTTCCCCCTTAAGCAGGCATAAGAGTGTTTTCTAAATGTGAGACTCTGCTCTCTTTCCCAACTCAGTTCATGTGTAGCCATGTTTACAGGATCTTCATAAGTGATATCTTAAGATAAGTTTCTTTTTCTGTGTGACTTATTTCACTTAGAATCATCGTACCTGAATCCACTCACTTTGCTGCTACTGATCTTATGACATTGATTTCATGGCTGAGCGGTATTCCATCATACGTAAGTACCACAATTTTTGGAACCATTTTTATATTTCCTGGGATATTTAAGGTGTACCCGAGTTGAGGTTCATGTAAGCAGTGCAGCCCTAAATTTGGGGGTGGCTCTGTCTTATTGATTTTCAGTTTTCCCAAGGTATGTTCCCTAGACTGGAAGTGCCCTTGGCTCTGTAGCTCTGTTGTTTACTTGTTTTAGGGAACACAATGCACTCCTGCAGTGAGGCAGTTGGCAATTTACATCCCGCCCATCATCAAAACAAGGCTACCGGTTCTCCAGGGCCTGTCTTGCCTTTCTGTTTTTTACACATTTTGTGGATGTCCCTTTGGACCGGTGGGAATTGATACTTCTTTGTAGTGCAGATTTGCATTGCCCGCTTGCTTGCTTGGCCAAAAAGTGCGTATGCGTTTTCTCCTGAATATATTCAGGAGAAAACGCATACACCCTGTTTGGGCAAGTACATCATTTTCGAAGTTGTGCCCCTCTTCCTGTGCTTTTCAGGCGATTCCTATGTACCTTTTGAAATCTGTTTCTTGCTATTCTGCCTAGATTTCAAGTCGGCCTCGTTGCCTTCCCTCAACAGATTTTTGGACGATCGTTGTCCTTTCTTACTCTGCCACTTTGTGTAATGCTGTGCCCCTGAGCTACATTTTTCAACTCATTTTTTGTGAACTGAACGCAAGCCCAAAATTTTGGTTCAGGACGTATACTGGTTCCCGGTGGGTGGCTGAGACTTTGGTTAATTCTTCTTCCTGCTGGGAAATTAGAGTGACATGTGACCGTCCAAATGCCTAACAGCTACTCTCTCATTGGTTCTCCCTCTTCCCTTCCATCCTCTGCCAAATTGGCAACTGTGCGAACCAGGAGGTTAAAGGAACTGTCTCTCCAAGTTGGGAGATTGATAGCAAATCAGTCGGAAAGTCAAACCGGAGAACCACGAGAGGGACTATTCTTTGAGTTTTAGAAACCTTTCGTATTCAGAGTGTGTCCATTCTCTAGGTTTCCCGGACATGTTATAGCTGTAGTAATATTCCCTTCAACCTGGAGAGTTGGGAGAGATTGCATGGGGGCCATGCATTACTGCATTAAAGGGTCTGCATTTGCTCACCCAATCTCACCAATCCTCTCGGTCCCAAGTGTCCAGCCTTATGCCACATCCAGCTGTCACTGTAGATAGGGTCATTCCAGGTTTCATCAGAGACCCTGAAGGAATTGTAAAGAATTTCCCTGTTTTTTTGTTTTGTGTTTGAAATTCCTTTTTATAGTGGGTTTGAGCTGATTCTCGCTGCCATGTTTATGGCAGTCTAGACACACGTGACTCACTTACGGAGACATATCAATACATAGGTTTTAAGATTCTTACTAGTCAGATCAATTCCTCTGCGGGAAATATGGGGTTTTGAGTCCCTTTCACTGAGGAAGGTGTATGTCTTGTCTATTCCATAGTTGGGTTTTGGAACGGTACCTGTGCTTATATCAAACTCTGGTTTTATGCATCACCCCACCTCTCCTTCCCCCTTAAGCAGGCATAAGAGTGTTTTCTAAATGTGAGACTCTGCTCTCTTTCCCAACTCAGTTCATGTGTAGCCATGTTTACAGGATCTTCATAAGTGATATCTTAAGATAAGTTTCTTTTTCTGTGTGACTTATTTCACTTAGAATCATCGTACCTGAATCCACTCACTTTGCTGCTACTGATCTTATGACATTGATTTCATGGCTGAGGGGTATTCCATCGTACGTAAGAACCACAATTTTTTGAACCATTTTTATATTTCCTGGGATATTTAAGGTGTACCCAAGTTGAGGTTTTGTAAGCAGTGCAGCCCTAAATTTGGGGGTGGCTCTGTCTTATTCATTTTCAGTTTTCCCAAGGTATATTCCCTAGACTGCAAGTGACCTTGGCTCTGTAGCTCTGTTGTTTTCTTGTTTTAGGGAACACAATGCACTCCTCCAGTGAGGCAGTTGGCAATTTACATCCCGCCCATCATCATAACAAGGCTACCTGTTCTCAAGGGCCTGTCTTGCCTTTCTGGTTTTTACACATATTGTGGATGTCCCTTTGGACCGGTCGGAAGTGATACTTCTTTGTAGTGCATATTTGCATTGCTCCCTTGCTTGCTTGGTCAAAAAGGGCGTATGCATTTTCTCCTGAATATATTCAGGAGAAAACTCATACGCCCTTTTTGTCCAACTGCATCATTGTCGAAGTTGTGCCCCTCTTCCTGTGCTTTACAGGCGATTCCTACGTACCTCTTGAAATCTGTTTCCTGATATTCTGCATCAATTTCACGTCCGCCTCATTGCTTTCCGTCAACAGATTTTTGGACGATAGTTGTCCTTTATTACTCTGCCAGTTTGTGAATTGCTGTGCCCCCGAGCTCCAGTTTTCAACTCGTTTTTTGTGAGCTGAACGCAAGTCCAAAATTTTGGTTCAGGACCTATAGTCGTTCCCGATGGGTGGCTGAGAATTTGGTTAATTCTTCTTCCTGCCGGGAAATTAGAGTGACATGTGCCCGCCTAAATGCCTAACAGCTACTCTCTCATTGGTTCTCCTATTCCCTTCCATCCTCTGCCAAATTGGCAACCTGTGTGTACCAGGAGGTTAAAGGGGCTGTCTCTCCAAGTTGGCAGATTGATAGTAAAGCAGTTGTAAAGTTAAACCGGAGCACCGCGAGAGGGACTCTTCGTGGAGTTTTAGAAACCATTCGTATTCACAGTGTGTCCATTCTCTAGGTTTCCCGTACATGTTATAGCTGTAGTAATATTCCCTTCAACCTGGAGAGTTGGGACAGATGGCATGGGGGCCTTGCATTATTGCATTAAAGGGTGTGCATTTGCTCACCCAATCTCACCAATCCTCTTGGTCCCAAGTGTCCAGCCTTATGCCACATCCTGCTGTCATTGTAGATAGGGCCATTCCAGGTTTCATCAGAGACCCTGAAGGAATTGTTAAGAATTTCCCTGTTTTTTTGTTTTGTGTTTGAAATTCCTTTTTATAGTGGGTTTGAGCTGATTCTCACTGCCATATATAAGCCAGTCTAGACACACTTGATTCCCTTATGGAGACATATCAATACATAGGTTTTAAGATTCTTACTAGTCAGATCTATTCTTCTGCGGGAAATATGGGGTTTGAGTCCCTTTCACTGAGGAAGGTGTAGGTCTTGTCTATTCCATAGTTGGTTTATGGAACGGTACCTGTGCTTATATCAATCTTTGGTTTTATGCATCACCCCACGTCTCCTTCCCCCTTAAGCAGGCATAAGAGTGTTTTCTAAATGTGAGACTCTGCTCTCTTTCCTAACTCAGTTCATGTGTAGCCATGTTTACAGGAACTTCATAAGTGATATCTTATGATAAGTTTCTTTTTCTGTGTGACTTATTTCACTTAGAATCATCGTACCTGAATCCACTCACTTTGCTGCTACTGGTCTTATGACATTGATTTCATGGCTGAGTGATATTCCATCATACGTAAGTACCACTATTTTTTGAACCATTTTTACATTTCCTGGGATATTTAAGGTGTACCGAAGTTGAGGTTCTTGTAAGCAGTGCAGCCCTAAATTTGGGGGTGGCTCTGTCTTATTGATTTTCAGTTTTCCCAAGGTATATTCCCTAGACTGGAAGTGCCGTTGGCTCTGTAGCTCTGTTGTTTACTTGTTTTAGGGAACACAATGCACTCCTGCAGTGAGGCAGTTGGCAATTTACATCCCGCCCATCATCAAAACAAGTCTACCGGTTCTCCAGGGCCTGTCTTGCCTTTCTGTTTTTTACACATTTTGTGGATGTCCCTTTGGACCGGTGGGAATTGATACTTCTTTGTAGTGCAGATTTGCATTGCCCGCTTGCTTGCTTGGCCAAAAAGTGCGTATGCGTTTTCTCCTGAATATATTCAGGAGAAAACGCATACACCCTGTTTGGGCAAGTACATCATTTTCGAAGTTGTGCCCCTCTTCCTGTGCTTTTCAGGCGATTCCTATGTACCTTTTGAAATCTGTTTCTTGCTATTCTGCTTAGATTTCAAGTCGGCCTCGTTGCCTTCCCTCAACAGATTTTTGGACGATCGTTGTCCTTTCTTACTCTGCCATTTTGTGTAATGCTGTGCCCCTGAGCTACATTTTTCAACTCATTTTTTTGTGAACTGAACGCAAGCCCAAAATTTTGGTTCAGGATGTATACTGGTTCCCGGTGGGTGGCTGAGACTTTGGTTAATTCTTCTTCCTGCTGGGAAATTAGAGTGACATGTGACCGTCCAAATGCCTAACAGCTACTCTCTCATTGGTTCTCCCTCTTCCCTTCCATCCTCTGCCAAATTGGCAACCTGTGCGAACCAGGAGGTTAAAGGAACTGTCTCTCCAAGTTGGGAGATTGATAGCAAATCAGTCGGAAAGTCAAACCGGAGCACCACGAGAGGGACTATTCTTTGAGTTTTAGAAAACTTTCGTATTCAGAGTGTGTCCATTCTCTAGGTTTCCCGGACATGTTATAGCTGTAGTAATATTCCCTTCAACCTGGAGAGTTGGGACCCATGGAATGGGGGCCACGCATTATTGCTTTAAAGGGTCTGCATTTGCTCACCCAATCTCACCAATCCTCTCAGTCCCAAGTGTCCAGCCTTATGCCACATCTAGCTGTCATTGTAGATAGGGTCATTCCACGTTTCATCAGAGACCCTGAAGGAATTGTAAAGAATTTCCCTGTTTTTTTGTTTTGTGTTTGAAATTCCTTTTTATAGTGGGTTTGAGCTGATTCTCGCTGCCATGTTTATGCCAGTCTAGACACACTTGATTCCCTTACGGTGACATATCAATACATAGGTTTTAAGATTCTTACTAGTCAGATCAATTCCTCTGCGGGAAATATGTGTTTTTGAGTCCCTTTCACTAAGGAAGGTGTAGGTCTTGTCTCTTCCTCAGTTGGTTTTTGGAACAGTATCTGTGCTTATATCAAACTCTGATTTTATGCATCACCCCACCTCTCCTTCCCCCTTAAGCAGGCATAAGAGTGTTTTGTAAATGTGAGACTCTGTTCTCTTTCCTAACTCAGTTCATGTGTAGCCATGTTTACAGGATCTTCATAAGTGATATCTTATGATAAGTTTCTTTTTCTGTGTGACTTATTTCACTTAGAATCATCGTACCTGAATCCACTCACTTTGCTGCTACTTATCTTATGACATTGATTTCATGGCTGAGGGGTATTCCATCATACGTAATTACCACAATGTTTTGAACCATTTTTATATTTCCTGGGCTTTTTAAGGTGTACCCAAGTTGAGGTTCTTGTAAGCAGTGCAGCCCTAAATTTGGGGGTGGCTCTGTCTTATTGATTTTCAGTTTTCCCAAGGTATGTTCCCTAGACTGGAAGTGCCCTTGGCTCTGTAGCTCTGTTGTTTACTTGTTTTAGGGAACACAATGCACTCCTGCAGTGAGGCAGTTGGCAATTTACATCCCGCCCATCATCATAACAAGGCTACCTGTTCTGCAGGGCCTGTCTTGCCTTTTAGGTTTTTACCCATTTTGTGGATGTCACATTTGACCGGTGGGAAGTGATACTTCTTTGTAGTGCAGATTTTCATTTCCCGCTTGCTTGCTTGGCAAACAGGGCTTATGCGTTTTCTCCTGAATATATTCAGGAGAAAACGCATAAGCCCTGTTTGGCCAAGTGCATCATTGTCAAAGTTGTGCCCCTCTTCCTGTGCTTTACAGGAGATTCCTACGTACCTCTTGAAATCTGTTTCCTGCTATTCTGCCAGGCTTTCAAGTCGGCCCCGTTGCCTTCCCTCAAAAGATTTTTGGACGATAGTTATCCTTTATTACTCTGCCAGTTTGTGTATTGCTGTGCCCCTCAGCTCCATTTTTCAACTCGTTTTTTGTGAGCTGAACGCAAGTCCAAAATTTTGGTTCAGGACGTATACTGGTTCCCCATGGGTGGCTGAGACTTTGGTTAATTCTTCTTCCTGCCAGGAAATTAGAGTGACATGTGCCCGTCCAAATGCCTAACAGCTACTGTCTCATTGGTTCTCCTATTCCCTTCCATCCTCTGCCAAATTGGCAACCTGTGTGAACCAGGAGGTTAAAGGGGCTGTCTCTCCAAGTTGGCAGATTGATGGTAAAGCAGTTGTAAAGTTAAACCGGAGCACCGCGAAGGGACTCTTCGTGGAGTTTTAGAAACCTTTCGTATTCACAGTGTGTCCATTCTCTAGGTTTCCCGTACATGTTACAGATGTAGTAAAATTCCCTTCAACCTGGAGAGTTGGGAGAGATTGCATGGGGGCCATGCATTACTGCATTAAAGGGTCTGCATTTGCTCACCCAATCTCACCAATCCTCTCGGTCCCAAGTGTCCAGCCTTATGCCACATCCAGCTGTCACTGTAGATAGGGTCATTCCAGGTTTCATCAGAGACCCTGAAGGAATTGTAAAGAATTTCCCTGTTTTTTGTTTTGTGTTTGAAATTCCTTTTTATAGTGGGTTTGAGCTGATTCTCGCTGCCATGTTTATGCCAGTCTAGACACACGTGACTCACTTACGGAGACATATCAATACATAGGTTTTAAGATTCTTACTAGTCAGATCAATTCCTCTGCGGGAAATATGGGGTTTTGAGTCCCTTTCACTGAGGAAGGTGTAGGTCTTGTCTATTCCATAGTTGGGTTTTGGAACGGTACCTGTGCTTATATCAAACTCTGGTTTTATGCATCACCCCACCTCTCATTCCCCCTTAAGCAGGCATAAGAGTGTTTTCTAAATGTGAGACTCTGCTCTCTTTCCCAACTCAGTTCATGTGTAGCCATGTTTACAGGATCTTCATAAGTGATATCTTAAGATAAGTTTCTTTTTCTGTGTGACTTATTTCACTTAGAATCATCGTACCTGAATCCACTCACTTTGCTGCTACTGATCTTATGACATTGATTTCATGGCTGAGCGGTATTCCATCATACGTAAGTACCACAATTTTTGGAACCATTTTTATATTTCCTGGGATATTTAAGGTGTACCCGAGTTGAGGTTCATGTAAGCAGTGCAGCCCTAAATTTGGGGGTGGCTCTGTCTTATTGATTTTCAGTTTTCCCAAGGTATGTTCCCTAGACTGGAAGTGCCCTTGGCTCTGTAGCTCTGTTGTTTACTTGTTTTAGGGAACACAATGCACTCCTGCAGTGAGGCAGTTGGCAATTTACATCCCGCCCATCATCAAAACAAGGCTACCGGTTCTCCAGGGCCTGTCTTGCCTTTCTGTTTTTTACACATTTTGTGGATGTCCCTTTGGACCGGTGGGAATTGATACTTCTTTGTAGTGCAGATTTGCATTGCCCGCTTGCTTGCTTGGCCAAAATGTGCGTATGCGTTTTCTCCTGAATATATTCAGGAGAAAACGCATACACCCTGTTTGGGCAAGTACATCATTTTCGAAGTTGTGCCCCTCTTCCTGTGCTTTTCAGGCGATTCCTATGTACCTTTTGAAATCTGTTTCTTGCTATTCTGCCTAGATTTCAAGTCGGCCTCGTTGCCTTCCCTCAACAGATTTTTGGACGATCGTTGTCCTTTCTTACTCTGCCATTTTGTGTAATGCTGTGCCCCTGAGCTACATTTTTCAACTCATTTTTTGTGAACTGAACGCAAGCCCAAAATTTTGGTTCAGGACGTATACTGGTTCCCGGTGGGTGGCTGAGACTTTGGTTAATTCTTCTTCCTGCTGGGAAATTAGAGTGACATGTGACCGTCCAAATGCCTAACAGCTACTCTCTCATTGGTTCTCCCTCTTCCCTTCCATCCTCTGCCAAATTGGCAACCTGTGCGAACCAGGAGGTTAAAGGAACTGTCTCTCCAAGTTGGGAGATTGATAGCAAATCAGTCGGAAAGTCAAACCGGAGCACCACGAGAGGGACTATTATTTGAGTTTTAGAAACCTTTCGTATTCAGAGTGTGTCCATTCTCTAGGTTTCCCGGACATGTTATAGCTGTAGTAATATTCCCTTCAACCTGGAGAGTTGGGACCCATGGAATGGCGGCCACGCATTATTGCTTTAAAGGGTCTGCATTTGCTCACCCAATCTCACCAATCCTCTCAGTCCCAAGTGTCCAGCCTTATGCCACATCTAGCTGTCATTGTAGATAGGGTCATTCCACGTTTCATCAGAGACCCTGAAGGAATTGTAAAGAATTTCCCTGTTTTTTTGTTTTGTGTTTGAAATTCCTTTTTATAGTGGGTTTGAGCTGATTCTCGCTGCCATGTTTATGCCAGTCTAGACACACTTGATTCCCTTACGGTGACATATCAATACATAGGTTTTAAGATTCTTACTAGTCAGATCAATTCCTCTGAGGGAAATATGTGTTTTTGAGTCCCTTTCACTAAGGAAGGTGTAGGTCTTGTCTCTTCCACAGTTGGTTTTTGGAACAGTATCTGTGCTTATATCAAACTCTGGTTTTATGCATCACCCCACCTCTCCTTCCCCCTTAAGCAGGCATAAGAGTGTTTTGTAAATGTGAGACTCTGTTCTCTTTCCTAACTCAGTTCATGTGTAGCCATGTTTACAGGATCTTCATAAGTGATATCTTATGATAAGTTTCTTTTTCTGTGTGACTTATTTCACTTAGAATCATCGTACCTGAATCCACTCACTTTGCTGCTACTGATCTTATGACATTGATTTCATGGCTGAGGGGTATTCCATCGTACGTAATTACCACAATGTTTTGAACCATTTTTATATTTCCTGGGCTTTTTAAGGTGTACCCAAGTTGAGGTTCTTGTAAGCAGTGCATCCCTAACTTTGGGGGTGGCTCTGTCTTATGGATTTTCAGTATTCCCAAGGTATGTTCCCTAGACTGGAAGTGCCCTTGGCTCTGTAGCTCTGTTGTTTACTTGTTTTAGGGAACACAATGCACTCCTGCAGTGAGGCAGTTGGCAATTTACATCCCGCCCATCATCATAACAAGGCTACCTGTTCTGCAGGGCCTGTCTTGCCTTTTAGGTTTTTACCCATTTTGTGGATGTCACATTTGACCGGTGGGAAGTGATACTTCTTTGTAGTGCAGATTTTCATTTCCCGCTTGCTTGCTTGGTCAAAAAGGGCGTATGCGTTTTCTCCTGAATATATTCAGGAGAAAACTCATACGCCCTTTTTGGCCAAGTTCATCATTGTCGAAGTTGTGCCGCTCTTCCTGTGCTTTACAGGCGATTCCTACGTACCTCTTGAAATCTGTTTCCTGATATTCTGCATCAATTTCACGTCCGCCTCATTGCCTTCCGTCAACAGATTTTTGGACGATAGTTGTCCTTTATTACTCTGCCAGTTTGTGAATTGCTGTGCCCCCGAGCTCCAGTTTTCAACTCGTTTTTTTGTGAGCTGAACGCAAGTCCAAAATTTTGGTTCAGGACCTATACTCGTTCCCGATGGGTGGCTGAGAATTTGGTTAATTCTTCTTCCTGCCGGCAAATTAGAGTGACATGTGCCCGTCTAAATGCCTAACAGCTACTCTCTCATTGGTTCTCCTATTCCCTTCCATCCTCTGCCAAATTGGCAACCTGTGTGTACCAGGAGATTAAAGGGGCTGTCTCTCCAAGTTGGCAGATTGATAGTAAAGCAGTTGTAAAGTTAAACCGGAGCACCGCGAGAGGGACTCTTCGTGGAGTTTTAGAAACCTTTCGTATTCACAGTGTGTCCATTCTCTAGGTTTCCCGTACATGTTATAGCTGTAGTAATATTCCCTTCAACCTGGAGAGTTGGGACAGATGGCATGGGGGCCTTGCATTATTGCATTAAAGGGTCTGCATTTGCTCACCCAATCTCACCAATCCTCTTGGTCCCAAGTGTCCAGCCTTATGCCACATCCAGCTGTCATTGTAGATAGGGCCATTCGAGGTTTCATCAGAGACCCTGAAGGAATTGTTAAGAATTTCCCTGTTTTTTTGTTTTGTGTTTGAAATTCCTTTTTATAGTGGGTTTGAGCTGATTCTCACTGCCATATATAAGCCAGTCTAGACACACTTGATTCCCTTATGGAGACATATCAATACATAGGTTTTAAGATTCTTACTAGTCAGATCTATTCTTCTGCGGGAAATATGGGGTTTGAGTCCCTTTCACTGAGGAAGGTGTAGGTCTTGTCTATTCCATAGTTGGTTTTTGGAACGGTACCTGTGCTTATATCAAACTTTGGTTTTATGGATCACCCCACCTCTCCTTCCCCCTTAAGCAGGCATAAGAGTGTTTTCTAAATGTGAGACTCTGCTCTCTTTCCTAACTCAGTTCATGTGTAGCCATGTTTACAGGAACTTCATAAGTGATATCTTATGATAAGTTTCTTTTTCTGTGTGACTTATTTCACCTAGAATCATCGTACCTGAATCCACTCACTTTGCTGCTACTGGTCTTATGACATTGATTTCATGGCAGAGGGATATTCCATCATACGTAAGTACCACTATTTTTTGAACCATTTTTACATTTCTTGGGATATTTAAAGTTTACCGAAGTTGAGGTTCTTGTAAGCAGTGCAGCCCTAAATTTGGGGGTGGCTCTGTCTTATTGATTTTCAGGTTTCCCAAGGTATATTCCCTACACTGGAAGTGCCCTTGGCTCTGTAGCTCTGTTGTTTACTTGTTTTAGGGAACACAATGCACTCCTCCAGTGAGGCAGTGGGCAATTTACATCCCGCCCATCATCATAACAAGGCTACCTGTTCTCCAGGGCCTGTCTTTCCTTTCTGGTTTTTACCCATTTTGTGGATGTCCCTTTGGACCGGTGGGAAGTGATACTTCTTTGTAATGCAGATTTGCATTGCCCGCTTGCTTGCTTGGCCAAAAAGGGCGTATGCGTTTTCTCCTGAATATATTCACGAGAAAACGCATATGCTCTTTTTGGCCCAGTGCATCATTTTCGAAGTTGTGTCCCTCTTCCTGTGCTTTACAGGCAATTCCTATGTACTTCTTGAAATCTGTTTCCTGCTATTCTGCCTAGCTTTCAAGTCGGCCTCGTTGCCTTCCCTCAACAGATTTTTGGACGATAGTTGTCCTTTTTTACTCTGCCATTTTATGAACTGCTGTGCCCCTGAGCTCCATTTTTCAACTCGATTTTTGTGAGCTGAACGCAAGTCCAAAATTTTGGTTCAGGACGTATACTGGTTCCCCATGGGTGGCTGAGACTTTGGTTAATTCTTCTTCCTGCCTGGAAATTAGAGTGACATGTGCCCGTCCAAATGCCTAACAGCTACTCTCTCATTGGTTCTCCCTCTTCCCTTCCATCCTCTGCCAATTTGGCAACATGTGCGAACCACGAGGTTAAAGGGGCTGTCTCTCCAAGTAGGGAGATTGATAGTAAAGCAGTTGGAAAGGCAAACCGGAGCACCACGAGAGGGACTATTCGTTTAGTTTTAGAAACCTTTCGAATTCACAGTGTGTCCATTCTCTAGGTTTCCCGTACATGTTATAGCTGTAGTAATATTCCCTTCAACCTGGAGAGTTGGGAACCAAGGATTGGGGGCCATGAATTATTGCTTTAAAGGGTCTGCATTTGCTCACGCAATCTCACCAATCCTCTCAGTCCCAAGTGTCCAGCCTTATGCCACATCCAGCTGTCATTGTAGATAGGGTCATTCCAGGTTTCATCAGAGACCCTGAAGGAATTGTAAAGAATTTCCCTGTTTTTTTGTTTTGTTTTTGAAATTCCTTTTTATAGTGGTTTGAGCTGATTTTCGCTGCCATGTTTATGCCAGTCTAGACACACTTGATTCCCTTACGGAGACATATCAATACATAGGTTTTAATATTCTTACTAGTCAGATCTATTCCTCTGCGGGAAATATGCGGTTTTGAATCCCTTTCACCGAGGAAGGTGTAGGTCTTTTCTATTCCATAGTTGGTTTTTGGAACGGTACCAGTGCTTATATCAAACTCTGGTTTTATGCATCACCCCACCTCTCCTTCCCCCTTAAGCAGGCATAAGAGTGTTTTCTAAATGTGAGACTCTTTTCTCTTTCCTAACTCAATTCATGTGTAGCCATGTTTAAAGGATCTTCATAAGTGATATCTTAGGATAAGTTTCTTTTTCTGTGTGACTTATTTCACTTAGAATCATCGTACCTGAATCCACTCACTTTGCTGCTACTGGTCTTATGACATTGAATTCATGGCTGAGGGATATTCCATCGTACGTAAGTAACACAATTTTTTGAACCATTTTTATATTTCCTGGGATATTTAAGGTGTACCCAAGTTGAGGTTCTTGTAAGCAGTGCAACCCTAAATTTGGGGGTGGCTCTGTCATTGATTTTCAGTTTTCCCAAGGTATATTCCCTAGACTGGAAGGGACCTTGGCTCTGTAGCTCTGTTGTTTACTTGTTTTAGGGAACACAATGCACTCCTCCAATGAGGCAGTGAGCAATTTACATCCTGCCCATCATCATAACAAGGCTACCTGTTCTCCAGGGCCTGTCTTGCCTTTCTGGTTTTTACCCATTTTGTGGATGTCCCTTTGGACCGGTGGGAAGTGATACTTCTTTGTAGTGCAGATTTGCATTGCCCGCTTGCTTGCTTTGCCATAAAGGGCGTATGCGTTTTCTCCTGAATATATTCACGAGAAAACACATATGGACTTTTTGGCCAAGTGCATCATTGTCCATGTTGTGCCCATCTTCCTGTGTTTAAAGGCGATTCCTACGTACCTCTTGAAATCTGTTTCCTTCTCTTCTGCCTCGATTTCAAGTCGGCCACGTTGCCTTCCCTCAACAGATTTTTGGACGATAGTTGTCCTTTATTACACTGCCAGTTTGTGAATTGTTGTGCCCCTGAGCTCCATTTTTCATCTCGTTTTTTGTGAACTGAACGCAAGTCCAAAATTTTGGTTCAGGACCTATACTGGTTCCCAATGGGTGGCTGATACTTTGGTTAATTCTTCTTCCTGCCTCGAAATTAGAGTGACATTTGCCTTTCCAAATGGCTAACAGCTACTCTCTCATTGGTTGTCCCTCTTCCCTTCCATCATCTGCAAAATTGGCAACCTGTGTGAACCAGGAGGTGAAAGGGTTTGTCTCTCCAAGTTGGGAGATTGATAGTAAAGCAGTTGGAAAGTCAAACCGGAGCACCACGACAGTGACTATTCATTGAGTTTTAGAAACCATTCGTATTCACTGTGTGTCCATTCTCTAGTTTTCCCGTACATGTTATAGCTGTAGTAATATTCCCTTCAACCTGGAGAGTTGGGACCCATGGAATGGGGGCCATGCATTATTGCTTTAAAGGGTCTGCATTTGCTCATGCAACCTCATCAATCCTCTTGGTCCCAAGTGTCCAGCCTTATGCCACATCCAGCTGTCCTTGTAGATAGGGTCATTCCAGGTTTCATCAGACACTGTGAAGGAATTGTTAAGAATTTCCCTGTTTTTTTGTTTTGTTTTTGAAATTCCTTTTTATAGTGGGTTTGAGCTGATTCTCGCTGCCATGTTTATGCCAGTCTAGGCACACTTGATTCCCTTATGGAGACATATCAATACATAGGTTTTAAGATTCTTACTAGTCAGATCTATTCCTCTGCGGGAAATATGGGGTTTTGAATCCCTTTCACTGAGGAAGGTGTATGTCTTGTCTATTCCGTAGTTGGTTTTTGGAATGGTACCTGTGCTTATATCAAACTCTGGTTTTATGCATCACCCCACCTCTCCTTCCCCCTTAAGCAGGCATAAGAGTGTTTTCTAAATGTGAGACTCTGTTCTCTTTCCTAACTCAGTTCATGTGTAGCCATGATTACAGGAACTTCATAAGTGATATCTTATGATAAGTTTCTTTTTCTGTGTGACTTATTTCATTTAGAATCATCGTACCTGAATCCACTCACTTTGCTGCTACTGGTCTGTTGACATTGATTTCATAGCTGACGGATATTCCTTCGTATGTAAGTACCACAATTTTTGAACCATTTTTATATTTCCTGGGATATTTAAGGTGTACCCACTTTGAGGTTCTTGTAAGCAGTGCAGCCCTAAATTTGGGGGTGGCTCTGTCTTATTGATTTTCAGTTTTCCCAAGGTATATTCCCGAGACTTGAAGTGCCCTTGGATCTGTAGCTCTGTTATTTACTTGTTTTAGGGAACACAATGCACTCCTCCAGTGAGGCAGAGGGCAATTTACATCCCGCCCATCATCATAACAAGGCTACGTGTTCTCCAGGGCCTGTCTTGCCTTCCTGGTGTTTACCCATTTTGTGGATGTCCCTTTGGACCGGTGGGAATTGATACATCTTTGTAGTGCAGATTTGCATTGCCCACTTGCTTGCTTGGCCAAAAAGGTCGTGTGCGTTTTCTCCTGAATATATTCACACGAAAACCCACACTCCCTTTTTGGCCAAGTTCATCATTGTCGAAGTTCTGCCCCTCTTCCTGTGCTTTACAGGCGATTCCTACGTACCTCTTGAAATCTGTTTCCTGCTATTCGGCCTAGCTTTCAAGTCGGCCTCGTTGCCTTCCATCAACAAATTTTTGGACGATAGTTGTCCTTTATTACTCTGCGAGTTTGTGAATCGCTGTGCCCCTGAGCTCCATTTTTCAACTCATTTTTTGTGAGCTGAAGGCAAGTCCAAAATTTTGGTTCAGGACGTATACTGGTTCCTGATGGGTGGCTGAGACTTTGGTTAATTCTTCTTCCTGCCGGAAAATTAGAGTGGCATGTGCCCGTCCAAAGGCATAACAGCCACTCTCTCATTGGTTCTCCCTCTTCCCTTCCATCCTCTGCAAAATTGGCAACCTGTGAGAACCAGGAGGTTAAAGGGGTTGTCTCTCCAAGTTGGGAGATTGATAGTAAAGCAGTTGGAAAGTCAAACCGGAGCACCACGACAGTGACTATTCGTTGAGTTTTAGAAACCTTTCGTATTCAGAGTGTGTCCATTCTCTAGGTTTCTCATATATGTTATAGCTGTAGTAATATTCCCTTCAACGTGGAGAGTTGGGACCCATGGAATGGGGCCCTTGCATTATTGCTTTAAAGGGTCTGCGTTTGCTCACCCAACCTCATCAATCCTCTCAGTCCCAAGTGTCCAGCCTTATGCCACATCCAGCTGTCATTGTAGATAGGGTCATTCCAGGTTTCATCAGAGACCCTGAAGGAAATGTAAAGAATTTCACTGTTTTTTGTTTTGTTTTT
Source organism: Mesoplodon densirostris (assembly GCF_025265405.1). NCBI lineage: Eukaryota > Metazoa > Chordata > Mammalia > Artiodactyla > Ziphiidae > Mesoplodon > Mesoplodon densirostris. The sequence continues at coordinate 3,436,665 of NW_026778195.1, read as the reverse complement.
GAAATTCCTTTTTATAGTGGGTTTGAGCTGATTCTCACTGCCATGTTTATGCCAGTCTAGACACACTTGATTCCCTTACGGAGACATATCAATACATAGGTTTTAAGATTCTTACTAGTCAGATCAATTCCTCTGCGGGAAATATGGGGTTTTGAGTCCCTTTCACTGAGGAAGGTGTAGGTCTTGTCTATTCCATAGTTGGGTTTTGGAACGGTACCTGTGCTTATATCAAACTCTGGTTTTATGCATCACCCCACCTCTCCTTGCCCCTTAAGCAGGCATAAGAGTGTTTTCTAAATGTGAGACTCTGCTCTCTTTCCCAACTCAGTTCATGTGTAGCCATGTTTACAGGATCTTCATAAGTGATATCTTAAGATAAGTTTCTTTTTCTGTGTGACTTATTTCACTTAGAATCATCGTACCTGAATCCACTCACTTTGCTGCTACTGATCTTATGACATTGATTTCATGGCTGAGGGGTATTCCATCGTACGTAAGTACCACAATTTTTTGAACCATTTTTATATTTCCTGGGATATTTAAGGTGTACCCAAGTTGAGGTTTTGTAAGCAGTGCAGCCCTAAATTTGGGGGTGGCTCTGTCTTATTCATTTTCAGTTTTCCCAAGGTATATTCCCTAGACTGCAAGTGACCTTGGCTCTGTAGCTCTGTTGTTTTCTTGTTTTAGGGAACACAATGCACTCCTCCAGTGAGGCAGTTGGCAATTTACATCCCGCCCATCATCATAACAAGGCTACCTGTTCTCAAGGGCCTGTCTTGCCTTTCTGGTTTTTACACATATTGTGGATGTCCCTTTGGACCGGTCGGAAGTGATACTTCTTTGTAGTGCATATTTGCATTGCTCCCTTGCTTGCTTGGTCAAAAAGGGCGTATGCATTTTCTCCTGAATATATTCAGGAGAAAACTCATACGCCCTTTTTGTCCAACTGCATCATTGTCGAAGTTGTGCCCCTCTTCCTGTGCTTTACAGGCGATTCCTACGTACCTCTTGAAATCTGTTTCCTGATATTCTGCATCAATTTCACGTCCGCCTCATTGCTTTCCGTCAACAGATTTTTGGACGATAGTTGTCCTTTATTACTCTGCCAGTTTGTGAATTGCTGTGCCCCCGAGCTCCAGTTTTCAACTCGTTTTTTGTGAGCTGAACGCAAGTCCAAAATTTTGGTTCAGGACCTATACTCGTTCCCGATGGGTGGCTGAGAATTTGGTTAATTCTTCTTCCTGCCGGGAAATTAGAGTGACATGTGCCCGCCTAAATGCCTAACAGCTACTCTCTCATTGGTTCTCCTATTCCCTTCCATCCTCTGCCAAATTGGCAACCTGTGTGTACCAGGAGGTTAAAGGGGCTGTCTCTCCAAGTTGGCAGATTGATAGTAAAGCAGTTGTAAAGTTAAACCGGAGCACCGCGAGAGGGACTCTTCGTGGAGTTTTAGAAACCTTTCGTATTCACAGTGTGTCCATTCTCTAGGTTTCCCGTACATGTTATAGCTGTAGTAATATTCCCTTCAACCTGGAGAGTTGGGACCGATGGCATGGGGGCCTTGCATTATTGCATTAAAGGGTCTGCATTTGCTCACCCAATCTCACCAATCCTCTTGGTCCCAAGTGTCCAGCCTTATGCCACATCCAGCTGTCATTGTAGATAGGGCCATTCCAGGTTTCATCAGAGACCCTGAAGGAATTGTTAAGAATTTCCCTGTTTTTTTGTTTTGTGTTTGAAATTCCTTTTTATAGTGGGTTTGAGCTGATTCTCACTGCCATATATAAGCCAGTCTAGACACACTTGATTCCCTTATGGAGACATATCAATACATAGGTTTTAAGATTCTTACTAGTCAGATCTATTCTTCTGCGGGAAATATGGGGTTTGAGTCCCTTTCACTGAGGAAGGTGTAGGTCTTGTCTATTCCATAGTTGGTTTATGGAACGGTACCTGTGCTTATATCAAACTTTGGTTTTATGCATCACCCCACCTCTCCTTCCCCTTTAAGCAGGCATAAGAGTGTTTTCTAAATGTGAGACTCTGCTCTCTTTCCTAACTCAGTTCATGTGTAGCCATGTTTACAGGAACTTCATAAGTGATATCTTATGATAAGTTTCTTTTTCTGTGTGACTTATTTCACTTAGAATCATCGTACCTGAATCCACTCACTTTGCTGCTACTGGTCTTATGACATTGATTTCATGGCTGAGGGATATTCCATCATACGTAAGTACCACTATTTTTTGAACCATTTTTACATTTCCTGGGATATTTAAGGTGTACCGAAGTTGAGGTTCTTGTAAGCAGTGCAGCCCTAAATTTGGGGGTGGCTCTGTCTTATTGATTTTCAGTTTTCCCAAGGTATATTCCCTAGACTGGAAGTGCCCTTGGCTCTGTAGCTCTGTTGTTTACTTGTTTTAGGGAACACAATGCACTCCTGCAGTTAGGCAGTTGGCAATTTACATCCCGCCCATCATCAAAACAAGTCTACCGGTTCTCCAGGGCCTGTCTTGCCTTTCTGTTTTTTACACATTTTGTGGATGTCCCTTTGGACCGGTGGGAAGTGATACTTCTTTGTAGTGCAGATTTGCATTGCCCGCTTGCTTGCTTGGCCAAAAAGTGCGTATGCGTTTTCTCCTGAATATATTCAGGAGAAAACACATACACCCTGTTTGGGCAAGTACATCATTTTCGAAGTTGTGCCCCTCTTCCTGTGCTTTACAGGCGATTCCTATGTACCTTTTGAAATCTGTTTCTTGCTATTCTGCTTAGATTTCAAGTCGGCCTCGTTCCCTTCCCTCAACAGATTTTTGGACGATCGTTGTCCTTTCTTACTCTGCCATTTTGTGTAATGCTGTGCCCCTGAGCTACATTTTTCAACTCATTTTTTTGTGAACTGAACGCAAGCCCAAAATTTTGGTTCAGGACGTATACTGGTTCCCGGTGGGTGGCTGAGACTTTGGTTAATTCTTCTTCCTGCTGGGAAATTAGAGTGACATGTGCCCGTCCAAATGCCTAACAGCTACTGTCTCATTGGTTCTCCTATTCCCTTCCATCCTCTGCCAAATTGGCAACCTGTGTGAACCAGGAGGTTAAAGGGGCTGTCTCTCCAAGTTGGCAGATTGATAGTAAAGCAGTTGTAAAGTTAAACCGGAGCACCGCGAAGGGACTCTTCGTGGAGTTTTAGAAACCTTTCGTATTCACAGTGTGTCCATTCTCTAGGTTTCCCGTACATGTTACAGATGTAGTAAAATTCCCTTCAACCTGGAGAGTTGGGAGAGATTGCATGGGGGCCATGCATTACTGCATTAAAGGGTCTGCATTTGCTCACCCAATCTCACCAATCCTCTCGGTCCCAAGTGTCCAGCCTTATGCCACATCCAGCTGTCACTGTAGATAGGGTCATTCCAGGTTTCATCAGAGACCCTGAAGGAATTGTAAAGAATTTCCCTGTTTTTTGTTTTGTGTTTGAAATTCCTTTTTATAGTGGGTTTGAGCTGATTCTCGCTGCCATGTTTATGCCAGTCTAGACACACGTGACTCACTTACGGAGACATATCAATACATAGGTTTTAAGATTCTTACTAGTCAGATCAATTCCTCTGCGGGAAATATGGGGTTTTGAGTCCCTTTCACTGAGGAAGGTGTAGGTCTTGTCTATTCCATAGTTGGGTTTTGGAACGGTACCTGTGCTTATATCAAACTCTGGTTTTATGCATCACCCCACCTCTCCTTCCCCCTTAAGCAGGCATAAGAGTGTTTTCTAAATGTGAGACTCTGCTCTCTTTCCCAACTCAGTTCATGAGTAGCCATGTTTACAGGATCTTCATAAGTGATATCTTAAGATAAGTTTCTTTTTCTGTGTGACTTATTTCACTTAGAATCATCGTACCTGAATCCACTCACTTTGCTGCTACTGATCTTATGACATTGATTTCATGGCTGAGGGGTATTCCATCGTACGTAATTACCACAATTTTTTGAACTATTTTTATATTTCCTGGGATATTTAAGGTGTACCCAAGTTGAGGTTCTTGTAAGCAGTGCAGCCCTAAATTTGGGGGTGGCTCTGTCTTATTCATTTTCAGTTTTCCCAAGGTATATTCCCTAGACTGCAAGTGACCTTGGCTCTGTAGCTCTGTTGTTTTCTTGTTTTAGGGAACACAGTGCACTCCTTCAGTGAGGCAGTTGGCAATTTACATCCCGCCCATCATCATAACAAGGCTACCTGTTCTCCAGGGCCTGTCTTGCCTTTCTGGTTTTTACACATATTGTGGATGTCCCTTTGGACCGGTCGGAAGTGATACTTCTTTGTAGTGCAGATTTGCATTGCTCGCTTGCTTGCTTGGTCAAAAAGGGCGTATGCGTTTTCTCCTGAATATATTCAGGAGAAAACTCATACGCCCTTTTTGGCCAAGTTCATCATTGTCGAAGTTGTGCCGCTCTTCCTGTGCTTTACAGGCGATTCCTACGTACCTCTTGAAATCTGTTTCCTGATATTCTGCATCAATTTCACGTCCGCCTCATTGCCTTCCGTCAACAGATTTTTGGACGATAGTTGTCCTTTATTACTCTGCCAGTTTGTGAATTGCTGTGCCCCCGAGCTCCAGTTTTCAACTCGTTTTTTGTGAGCTGAACGCAAGTCCAAAATTTTGGTTCAGGACCTATACTCGTTCCCGATGGGTGGCTGAGAATTTGGTTAATTCTTCTTCCTGCCGGGAAATTAGAGTGACATGTGCCCGCCTAAATGCCTAACAGCTACTCTCTCATTGGTTCTCCTATTCCCTTCCATCCTCTGCCAAATTGGCAACCTGTGTGTACCAGGAGGTTAAAGGGGCTGTCTCTCCAAGTTGGCAGATTGATAGTAAAGCAGTTGTAAAGTTAAACCGGAGCACCGCGAGAGGGACTCTTCGTGGAGTTTTAGAAACCTTTCGTATTCACAGTGTGTCCATTCTCTAGGTTTCCCGTACATGTTATAGCTGTAGTAATATTCCCTTCAACCTGGAGAGTTGGGACCGATGGCATGGGGGCCTTGCATTATTGCATTAAAGGGTCTGCATTTGCTCACCCAATCTCACCAATCCTCTTGGTCCCAAGTGTCCAGCCTTATGCCACATCCAGCTGTCATTGTAGATAGGGCCATTCCAGGTTTCATCAGAGACCCTGAAGGAATTGTTAAGAATTTCCCTGTTTTTTTGTTTTGTGTTTGAAATTCCTTTTTATAGTGGGTTTGAGCTGATTCTCACTGCCATATATAAGCCAGTCTAGACACACTTGATTCCCTTATGGAGACATATCAATACATAGGTTTTAAGATTCTTACTAGTCAGATCTATTCTTCTGCGGGAAATATGGGGTTTGAGTCCCTTTCACTGAGGAAGGTGTAGGTCTTGTCTATTCCATAGTTGGTTTATGGAACGGTACCTGTGCTTATATCAAACTTTGGTTTTATGCATCACCCCACCTCTCCTTCCCCTTTAAGCAGGCATAAGAGTGTTTTCTAAATGTGAGACTCTGCTCTCTTTCCTAACTCAGTTCATGTGTAGCCATGTTTACAGGAACTTCATAAGTGATATCTTATGATAAGTTTCTTTTTCTGTGTGACTTATTTCACTTAGAATCATCGTACCTGAATCCACTCACTTTGCTGCTACTGGTCTTATGACATTGATTTCATGGCTGAGGGATATTCCATCATACGTAAGTACCACTATTTTTTGAACCATTTTTACATTTCCTGGGATATTTAAGGTGTACCGAAGTTGAGGTTCTTGTAAGCAGTGCAGCCCTAAATTTGGGGGTGGCTCTGTCTTATTGATTTTCAGTTTTCCCAAGGTATATTCCCTAGACTGGAAGTGCCCTTGGCTCTGTAGCTCTGTTGTTTACTTGTTTTAGGGAACACAATGCACTCCTGCAGTGAGGCAGTTGGCAATTTACATCCCGCCCATCATCAAAACAAGTCTACCGGTTCTCCAGGGCCTGTCTTGCCTTTCTGTTTTTTACACATTTTGTGGATGTCCCTTTGGACCGGTGGGAAGTGATACTTCTTTGTAGTGCAGATTTGCATTGCCCGCTTGCTTGCTTGGCCAAAAAGTGCGTATGCGTTTTCTCCTGAATATATTCAGGAGAAAACACATACACCCTGTTTGGGCAAGTACATCATTTTCGAAGTTGTGCCCCTCTTCCTGTGCTTTTCAGGCGATTCCTATGTACCTTTTGAAATCTGTTTCTTGCTATTCTGCTTAGATTTCAAGTCGGCCTCGTTCCCTTCCCTCAACAGATTTTTGGACGATCGTTGTCCTTTCTTACTCTGCCATTTTGTGTAATGCTGTGCCCCTGAGCTACATTTTTCAACTCATTTTTTTGTGAACTGAACGCAAGCCCAAAATTTTGGTTCAGGACGTATACTGGTTCCCGGTGGGTGGCTGAGACTTTGGTTAATTCTTCTTCCTGCTGGGAAATTAGAGTGACATGTGCCCGTCCAAATGCCTAACAGCTACTGTCTCATTGGTTCTCCTATTCCCTTCCATCCTCTGCCAAATTGGCAACCTGTGTGAACCAGGAGGTTAAAGGGGCTGTCTCTCCAAGTTGGCAGATTGATAGTAAAGCAGTTGTAAAGTTAAACCGGAGCACCGCGAAGGGACTCTTCGTGGAGTTTTAGAAACCTTTCGTATTCACAGTGTGTCCATTCTCTAGGTTTCCCGTACATGTTACAGATGTAGTAAAATTCCCTTCAACCTGGAGAGTTGGGAGAGATTGCATGGGGGCCATGCATTACTGCATTAAAGGGTCTGCATTTGCTCACCCAATCTCACCAATCCTCTCGGTCCCAAGTGTCCAGCCTTATGCCACATCCAGCTGTCACTGTAGATAGGGTCATTCCAGGTTTCATCAGAGACCCTGAAGGAATTGTAAAGAATTTCCCTGTTTTTTGTTTTGTGTTTGAAATTCCTTTTTATAGTGGGTTTGAGCTGATTCTCGCTGCCATGTTTATGCCAGTCTAGACACACGTGACTCACTTACGGAGACATATCAATACATAGGTTTTAAGATTCTTACTAGTCAGATCAATTCCTCTGCGGGAAATATGGGGTTTTGAGTCCCTTTCACTGAGGAAGGTGTAGGTCTTGTCTATTCCATAGTTGGGTTTTGGAACGGTACCTGTGCTTATATCAAACTCTGGTTTTATGCATCACCCCACCTCTCCTTCCCCCTTAAGCAGGCATAAGAGTGTTTTCTAAATGTGAGACTCTGCTCTCTTTCCCAACTCAGTTCATGAGTAGCCATGTTTACAGGATCTTCATAAGTGATATCTTAAGATAAGTTTCTTTTTCTGTGTGACTTATTTCACTTAGAATCATCGTACCTGAATCCACTCACTTTGCTGCTACTGATCTTATGACATTGATTTCATGGCTGAGGGGTATTCCATCGTACGTAATTACCACAATTTTTTGAACTATTTTTATATTTCCTGGGATATTTAAGGTGTACCCAAGTTGAGGTTCTTGTAAGCAGTGTAGCCCTAAATTTGGGGGTGGCTCTGTCTTATTCATTTTCAGTTTTCCCAAGGTATATTCCCTAGACTGCAAGTGACCTTGGCTCTGTAGCTCTGTTGTTTTTTTGTTTTAGGGAACACAGTGCACTCCTTCAGTGAGGCAGTTGGCAATTTACATCCCGCCCATCATCATAACAAGGCTACCTGTTCTCCAGGGCCTGTCTTGCCTTTCTGGTTTTTACACATATTGTGGATGTCCCTTTGGACCGGTCGGAAGTGATACTTCTTTGTAGTGCAGATTTGCATTGCTCGCTTGCTTGCTTGGTCAAAAAGGGCGTATGCGTTTTCTCCTGAATATATTCAGGAGAAAACTCATACGCCCTTTTTGGCCAAGTTCATCATTGTCGAAGTTGTGCCGCTCTTCCTGTGCTTTACAGGCGATTCCTACGTACCTCTTGAAATCTGTTTCCTGATATTCTGCATCAATTTCACGTCCGCCTCATTGCCTTCCGTCAACAGATTTTTGGACGATAGTTGTCCTTTATTACTCTGCCAGTTTGTGAATTGCTGTGCCCCCGAGCTCCAGTTTTCAACTCGTTTTTTGTGAGCTGAACGCAAGTCCAAAATTTTGGTTCAGGACCTATACTCGTTCCCGATGGGTGGCTGAGAATTTGGTTAATTCTTCTTCCTGCCGGGAAATTAGAGTGACATGTGCCCGCCTAAATGCCTAACAGCTACTCTCTCATTGGTTCTCCTATTCACTTCCATCCTCTGCCAAATTGGCAACCTGTGTGTACCAGGAGGTTAAAGGGGCTGTCTCTCCAAGTTGGCAGATTGATAGTAAAGCAGTTGTAAAGTTAAACCGGAGCACCGCGAGAGGGACTCTTCGTGGAGTTTTAGAAACCTTTCGTATTCACAGTGTGTCCATTCTCTAGGTTTCCCGTACATGTTATAGCTGTAGTAATATTCCCTTCAACCTGGAGAGTTGGGACAGATGGCATGGGGGCCTTGCATTATTGCATTAAAGGGTCTGCATTTGCTCACCCAATCTCACCAATCCTCTTGGTCCCAAGTGTCCAGCCTTATGCCACATCCAGCTGTCATTGTAGATAGTGCCATTCCAGGTTTCATCAGAGACCCTGAAGGAATTGTTAAGAATTTCCCTGTTTTTTTGTTTTGTGTTTGAAATTCCTTTTTATAGTGGGTTTGAGCTGATTCTCACTGCCATATATAAGCCAGTCTAGACACACTTGATTCCCTTATGGAGACATATCAATACATAGGTTTTAAGAATCTTACTAGTCAGATCTATTCTTCTGCGGGAAATATGGGGTTTGAGTCCCTTTCACTGAGGAAGGTGTAGGTCTTGTCTATTCCATAGTTGGTTTATGGAACGGTACCTGTGCTTATATCAAACTTTGGTTTTATGCATCACCCCACCTCTCCTTCCCCTTTAAGCAGGCATAAGAGTGTTTTCTAAATGTGAGACTCTGCTCTCTTTCCTAACTCAGTTCATGTGTAGCCATGTTTACAGGAACTTCATAAGTGATATCTTATGATAAGTTTCTTTTTCTGTGTGACTTATTTCACTTAGAATCATCGTACCTGAATCCACTCACTTTGCTGCTACTGATCTTATGACATTGATTTCATGGCTGAGCGGTATTCCATCATACGTAAGTACCACAATTTTTGGAACCATTTTTATATTTCCTGGGATATTTAAGGTGTACCCGAGTTGAGGTTCATGTAAGCAGTGCAGCCCTAAATTTGGGGGTGGCTCTGTCTTATTGATTTTCAGTTTTCCCAAGGTATGTTCCCTAGACTGGAAGTGCCCTTGGCTCTGTAGCTCTGTTGTTTACTTGTTTTAGGGAACACAATGCACTCCTGCAGTGAGGCAGTTGGCAATTTACATCCCGCCCATCATCAAAACAAGGCTACCGGTTCTCCAGGGCCTGTCTTGCCTTTCTGTTTTTTACACATTTTGTGGATGTCCCTTTGGACCGGTGGGAATTGATACTTCTTTGTAGTGCAGATTTGCATTGCCCGCTTGCTTGCTTGGCCAAAAAGTGCGTATGCGTTTTCTCCTGAATATATTCAGGAGAAAACGCATACACCCTGTTTGGGCAAGTACATCATTTTCGAAGTTGTGCCCCTCTTCCTGTGCTTTTCAGGCGATTCCTATGTACCTTTTGAAATCTGTTTCTTGCTATTCTGCCTAGATTTCAAGTCGGCCTCGTTGCCTTCCCTCAACAGATTTTTGGACGATCGTTGTCCTTTCTTACTCTGCCATTTTGTGTAATGCTGTGCCCCTGAGCTACATTTTTCAACTCATTTTTTTTGTGAACTGAACGCAAGCCCAAAATTTTGGTTCAGGACGTATACTGGTTCCCGGTGGGTGGCTGAGACTTTGGTTAATTCTTCTTCCTGCTGGGAAATTAGAGTGACATGTGACCGTCCAAATGCCTAACAGCTACTCTCTCATTGGTTCTCCCTCTTCCCATCCATCCTCTGCCAAATTGGCAACCTGTGCGAACCAGGAGGTTAAAGGAACTGTCTCTCCAAGTTGGGAGATTGATAGCAAATCAGTCGGAAAGTCAAACCGGAGCACCACGAGAGGGACTATTCTTTGAGTTTTAGAAACCTTTCGTATTCAGAGTGTGTCCATTCTCTAGGTTTCCCGGACATGTTATAGCTGTAGTAATATTCCCTTCAACCTGGAGAGTTGGGAGACATTGCATGGGGGCCATGCATTACTGCATTAAAGGGTCTGCATTTGCTCACCCAATCTCACCAATCCTCTCGGTCCCAAGTGTCCAGCCTTATGCCACATCTAGCTGTCACTGTAGATAGGGTCATTCCAGGTTTCATCAGAGACCCTGAAGGAATTGTAAAGAATTTCCCTGTTTTTTTGTTTTGTGTTTGAAATTCCTTTTTATAGTGGGTTTGAGCTGATTCTCGCTGCCATGTTTATGCCAGTCTAGACACACGTGACTCACTTACGGAGACATATCAATACATAGGTTTTAAGATTCTTACTAGTCAGATCAATTCCTCTGCGGGAAATATGGGGTTTTGAGTCCCTTTCACTGAGGAAGGTGTAAGTCTTGTCTATTCCATAGTTGGGTTTTGGAATGGTACCTGTGCTTATATCAAACTCTGGTTTTATGCATCACCCCACCTCTCCTTCCCCTTTAAGCAGGCATAAGAGTGTTTTCTAAATGTGAGACTCTGCTCTCTTTCCCAACTCAGTTCATGTGTAGCCATGTTTACAGGATCTTCATAAGTGATATCTTAAGATAAGTTTCTTTTTCTGTGTGACTTATTTCACTTAGAATCATCGTACCTGAATCCACTCACTTTGCTGCTACTGATCTTATGACATTGATTTCATGGCTGAGGGGTATTCCATCGTACGTAAGTACCACAATTTTTTGAACCATTTTTATATTTCCTGGGATATTTAAGGTGTACCCAAGTTGAGGTTCTTGTAAGCAGTGCAGCCCTAAATTTGGGGGTGGCTCTGTCTTATTCATTTTCAGTTTTCCCAAGGTATATTCCCTAGACTGCAAGTGACCTTGGCTCTGTAGCTCTGTTGTTTTCTTGTTTTAGGGAACACAATGCACTCCTCCAGTGAGGCAGTTGGCAATTTACATCCCGCCCATCATCATAACAAGGCTACCTGTTCTCCAGGGCCTGTCTTGCCTTTCTGGTTTTTACACATATTGTGGATGTCCCTTTGGACCGGTCGGAAGTGATACTTCTTTGTAGTGCAGATTTGCATTGCTCGCTTGCTTGCTTGGTCAAAAAGGGCGTATGCATTTTCTCCTGAATATATTCAGGAGAAAACTCATACGCCCTTTTTGTCCAACTGCATCATTGTCGAAGTTGTGCCCCTCTTCCTGTGCTTTACAGGCGATTCCTACGTACCTCTTGAAATCTGTTTCCTGATATTCTGCATCAATTTCACGTCCGCCTCATTGCCTTCCGTCAACAGATTTTTGGACGATAGTTGTCCTTTATTACTCTGCCAGTTTGTGAATTGCTGTGCCCCCGAGCTCCAGTTTTCAACTCGTTTTTTGTGAGCTGAACGCAAGTCCAAAATTTTGGTTCAGGACCTATACTGGTTCCCGATGGGTGGCTGAGAATTTGGTTAATTCTTCTTCCTGCCGGGAAATTAGAGTGACATGTGCCCGTCTAAATGCCTAACAGCTACTCTCTCATTGGTTCTCGTATTCCCTTCCATCCTCTGCCTAATTGGCAACCTGTGTGTACCAGGAGGTTAAAGGGGCTGTCTCTCCAAGTTGGCAGATTGATAGTAAAGCAGTTGTAAAGTTAAACCGGAGCACCGCGAGAGGGACTCTTCGTGGAGTTTTAGAAACCTTTCGTATTCACAGTGTGTCCATTCTCTAGGTTTCCCGTACATGTTATAGCTGTAGTAATATTCCCTTCAACCTGGAGAGTTGGGACAGAGGGCATGGGGGCCTTGCATTATTGCATTAAAGGGTCTGCATTTGCTCACCCAATCTCACCAATCCTCTTGGTCCCAAGTGTCCAGCCTTATGCCACATCCAGCTGTCATTGTAGATAGGGCCATTCCAGGTTCCATCAGAGACCCTGAAGCAATTGTAAAGAATTTCCCTGTTTTTTTGTTTTGTGTTTGAAATTCCTTTTTATAGTGGGTTTGAGCTGATTCTCACTGCCATATATAAGCCAGTCTAGACACACTTGATTCCCTTACGGAGACATATCAATACATAGGTTTTAAGATTCTTACTAGTCAGATCTATTCTTCTGCGGGAAATATGGGGTTTGAGTCCCTTTCACTGAGGAAGGTGTAGGTCTTGTCTATTCCATAGTTGGTTTTTGGAACGGTACCTGTGCTTATATCAAACTTTGGTTTTATGCATCACCCCACCTCTCCTTCCCCCTTAAGCAGGCATAAGAGTGTTTTCTAAATGTGAGACTCTGCTCTCTTTCCTAACTCAGTTCATGTGTAGCCATGTTTACAGGAACTTCATAAGTGATATCTTATGATAAGTTTCTTTTTCTGTGTGATTTATTTCACTTAGAATCATCGTACCTGAATCCACTCACTTTGCTGCTACTGGTCTTATGACATTGATTTCATGGCTGAGGGATATTCCATCATACGTAAGTACCACTATTTTTTGAACCATTTTTACATTTCCTGGGATATTTAAGGTGTACCGAAGTTGAGGTTCTTGTAAGCAGTGCAGCCCTAAATTTGGGGGTGGCTCTGTCTTATTGATTTTCAGTTTTCCCAATGTATATTCCCTAGACTGGAAGTGCCCTTGGCTCTGTAGCTCTGTTGTTTACTTGTTTTAGGGAACACAATGCACTCCTGCAGTGAGGCAGTTGGCAATTTACATCCCGCCCATCATCAGAAAAAGTCTACCGGTTCTCCTGGGCCTGTCTTGCCTTTCTGTTTTTTACACATTTTGTGGATGTCCCTTTGGACCGGTGGGAATTGATACTTCTTTGTAGTGCAGATTTGCATTGCCCGCTTGCTTGCTTGGCCAAAAAGTGCGTATGCGTTTTCTCCTGAATATATTCAGGAGAAAACGCATACACCCTGTTTGGGCAAGTACATCATTTTCGAAGTTGTGCCCCTCTTCCTGTGCTTTTCAGGCAATTCCTATGTACCTTTTGAAATCTGTTTCTTGCTATTCTGCCTAGATTTCAAGTCGGCCTCGTTGCCTTCCCTCAACAGATTTTTGGACGATCGTTGTCCTTTCTTACTCTGCCATTTTGTGTAATGCTGTGCCCCTGAGCTACATTTTTCAACTCATTTTTTGTGAACTGAACGCAAGCCCAAAATTTTGGTTCAGGACGTATACTGGTTCCCGGTGGGTGGCTGAGACTTTGGTTAATTCTTCTTCCTGCTGGGAAATTAGAGTGACATGTGACCGTCCAAATGCCTAACAGCTACTCTCTCATTGGTTCTACCTCTTCCCTTCCATCCTCTGCCAAATTGGCAACCTGTGCGAACCAGGAGGTTAAAGGAACTGTCTCTCCAATTTGGGAGATTGATAGCAAATCAGTCGGAAAGTCAAACCGAAGCACTACGAGAGGGACTATTCTTAGAGTTTTAGAAACTTTTCGTATTCAGAGTGTGTCCATTCTCTAGGTTTCCCGGACATGTTATAGCTGTAGTAATATTCCCTTCAACCTGGAGAGTTGGGACCCATGGAATGGGGGCCACGCATTATTGCTTTAAAGGGTCTGCATTTGCTCACCCAATCTCACCAATCCTCTCAGTCCCAAGTGTCCAGCCTTATGCCACATCTAGCTGTCATTGTAGATAGGGTCATTCCACGTTTCATCAGAGACCCTGAAGGAATTGTAAAGAATTTCCCTGTTTTTTTGTTTTGTGTTTGAAATTCCTTTTTATAGTGGGTTTGAGCTGATTCTCGCTGCCATGTTTATGCCAGTCTAGACACACTTGATTCCCTTACGGTGACATATCAATACATAGGTTTTAAGATTCTTACTAGTCAGATCAATTCCTCTGCGGGAAATATGTGTTTTTGAGTCCCTTTCACTAAGGAAGGTGTAGGTCTTGTCTCTTCTACAGTTGGTTTTTGGAACAGTATCTGTGCTTATATCAAACTCTGGTTTTATGCATCACCCCACCTCTCCTTCCCCCTTAAGCAGGCATAAGAGTGTTTTGTAAATGTGAGACTCTGTTCTCTTTCCTAACTCAGTTCATGTGTAGCCATGTTTACAGGATCTTCATAAGTGATATCTTATGATAAGTTTCTTTTTCTGTGTGACTTATTTCACTTAGAATCATCGTACCTGAATCCACTCACTTTGCTGCTACTAATCTTATGACATTGATTTCATGGCTGAGGGGTATTCCATCGTACGTAATTACCACAATGTTTTGAACCATTTTTATATTTCCTGGGCTTTTTAAGGTGTACCCAAGTTGAGGTTCTTGTAAGCAGTGCAGCCCTAAATTTGGGTGTGCCTCTGTCTTATTGATTTTCAGTATTCCCAAGGTATGTTCCCTAGACTGGAAGTGCCCTTGGCTCTGTAGCTCTGTTGTTTACTTGTTTTAGGGAACACAATGCACTCCTGCAGTGAGGCAGTTGGCAATTTACATCCCGCCCATCATCATAACAAGGCTACCTGTTCTGCAGGGCCTGTCTTGCCTTTTAGGTTTTTACCCATTTTGTGGATGTCACATTTGACCGGTGGGAATTGATACTTCTTTGTAGTGCAGATTTGCATTGCCCGCTTGCTTGCTTGGCCAAAAAGTGCGTATGCGTTTTCTCCTGAATATATTCAGGAGAAAACGCATAAGCCCTGTTTGGCCAAGTGCATCATTGTCAAAGTTGTGCCCCTCTTCCTGTGCTTTACAGGAGATTCCTACGTACCTCTTGAAATCTGTTTCCTGCTATTCTGCCTAGCTTTCAAGTCGGCCCCGTTGCCTTCCCTCAAAAGATTTTTGGACGATAGTTATCCTTTATTACTCTGCCAGTTTGTGTATTGCTGTGCCCCTCAGCTCCATTTTTCAACTCGTTTTTTGTGAGCTGAACGCAAGTCCAAAATTTTGGTTCAGGACGTATACTGGTTCCCCATGGGTGGCTGAGACTTTGGTTAATTCTTCTTCCTGCCAGGAAATTAGAGTGACATGTGCCCGTCCAAATGCCTAACAGCTACTGTCTCATTGGTTCTCCTATTCCCTTCCATCCTCTGCCAAATTGGCAACCTGTGTGAACCAGGAGGTTAAAGGGGCTGTCTCTCCAAGTTGGCAGATTGATAGTAAAGCAGTTGTAAAGTTAAACCGGAGCACCGCGAAGGGACTCTTCGTGGAGTTTTAGAAACCTTTCGTATTCACAGTGTGTCCATTCTCTAGGTTTCCCGTACATGTTACAGATGTAGTAAAATTCCCTTCAACCTGGAGAGTTGGGAGAGATTGCATGGGGGCCATGCATTACTGCATTAAAGGGTCTGCATTTGCTCACCCAATCTCACCAATCCTCTCGGTCCCAAGTGTCCAGCCTTATGCCACATCCAGCTGTCACTGTAGATAGGGTCATTCCAGGTTTCATCAGAGACCCTGAAGGAATTGTAAAGAATTTCCCTGTTTTTTGTTTTGTGTTTGAAATTCCTTTTTATAGTGGGTTTGAGCTGATTCTCGCTGCCATGTTTATGCCAGTCTAGACACACGTGACTCACTTACGGAGACATATCAATACATAGGTTTTAAGATTCTTACTAGTCAGATCAATTCCTCTGGGGGAAATATGGGGTTTTGAGTCCCTTTCACTGAGGAAGGTGTAGGTCTTGTCTATTCCATAGTTGGGTTTTGGAACGGTACCTGTGCTTATATCAAACTCTGGTTTTATGCATCACCCCACCTCTCCTTCCCCCTTAAGCAGGCATAAGAGTGTTTTCTAAATGTGAGACTCTGCTCTCTTTCCCAACTCAGTTCATGAGTAGCCATGTTTACAGGATCTTCATAAGTGATATCTTAAGATAAGTTTCTTTTTCTGTGTGACTTATTTCACTTAGAATCATCGTACCTGAATCCACTCACTTTGCTGCTACTGATCTTATGACATTGATTTCATGGCTGAGGGGTATTCCATCGTACGTAATTACCACAATTTTTTGAACTATTTTTATATTTCCTGGGATATTTAAGGTGTACCCAAGTTGAGGTTCTTGTAAGCAGTGCAGCCCTAAATTTGGGGGTGGCTCTGTCTTATTCATTTTCAGTTTTCCCAAGGTATATTCCCTAGACTGCAAGTGACCTTGGCTCTGTAGCTCTGTTGTTTTCTTGTTTTAGGGAACACAGTGCACTCCTTCAGTGAGGCAGTTGGCAATTTACATCCCGCCCATCATCATAACAAGGCTACCTGTTCTCCAGGGCCTGTCTTGCCTTTCTGGTTTTTACACATATTGTGGATGTCCCTTTGGACCGGTCGGAAGTGATAATTCTTTGTAGTGCAGATTTGCATTGCTCGCTTGCTTGCTTGGTCAAAAAGGGCGTATGCGTTTTCTCCTGAATATATTCAGGAGAAAACTCATACGCCCTTTTTGGCCAAGTTCATCATTGTCGAAGTTGTGCCGCTCTTCCTGTGCTTTACAGGCGATTCCTACGTACCTCTTGAAATCTGTTTCCTGATATTCTGCATCAATTTCACGTCCGCCTCATTGCCTTCCGTCAACAGATTTTTGGACGATAGTTGTCCTTTATTACTCTGCCAGTTTGTGAATTGCTGTGCCCCCGAGCTCCAGTTTTCAACTCGTTTTTTTGTGAGCTGAACGCAAGTCCAAAATTTTGGTTCAGGACCTATACTGGTTCCCGATGGGTGGCTGAGAATTTGGTTAATTCTTCTTCCTGCCGGGAAATTAGAGTGACATGTGCCCGTCTAAATGCCTAACAGCTACTCTCTCATTGGTTCTCCTATTCCCTTCCATCCTCTGCCAAATTGGCAACCTGTGTGTACCAGGAGATTAAAGGGGCTGTCTCTCCAAGTTGGCAGATTGATAGTAAAGCAGTTGTAAAGTTAAACCGGAGCACCGCGAGAGGGACTCTTCGTGGAGTTTTAGAAACCTTTCGTATTCACAGTGTGTCCATTCTCTAGGTTTCCCGTACATGTTATAGCTGTAGTAATATTCCCTTCAACCTGGAGAGTTGGGACAGATGGCATGGGGGCCTTGCATTATTGCATTAAAGGGTCTGCATTTGCTCACCCAATCTCACCAATCCTCTTGGTCCCAAGTGTCCAGCCTTATGCCACATCCAGCTGTCATTGTAGATAGGGCCATTCCAGGTTTCATCAGAGACCCTGAAGGAATTGTTAAGAATTTCCCTGTTGTTTTGTTTTGTGTTTGAAATTCCTTTTTATAGTGGGTTTGAGCTGATTCTCACTGCCATATATAAGCCAGTCTAGACACACTTGATTCCCTTATGGAGACATATCAATACATATGTTTTAAGATTCTTACTAGTCAGATCTATTCTTCTGCGGGAAATATGGGGTTTGAGTCCCTTTCACTGAGGAAGGTGTAGGTCTTGTCTATTCCATAGTTGGTTTTTGGAACGGTACCTGTGCTTATATCAAACTTTGGTTTTATGGATCACCCCACCTCTCCTTCCCCCTTAAGCAGGCATAAGAGTGTTTTCTAAATGTGAGACTCTGCTCTCTTTCCTAACTCAGTTCATGTGTAGCCATGTTTACAGGAACTTCATAAGTGATATCTTATGATAAGTTTCTTTTTCTGTGTGACTTATTTCACCTAGAATCATCGTACCTGAATCCACTCACTTTGCTGCTACTGGTCTTATGACATTGATTTCATGGCAGAGGGATATTCCATCATACGTAAGTACCACTATTTTTTGAACCATTTTTACATTTCCTGGGATATTTAAGGTTTACCGAAGTTGAGGTTCTTGTAAGCAGTGCAGCCCTAAATTTGGGGGTGGCTCTGTCTTATTGATTTTCAGGTTTCCCAAGGTATATTCCCTACACTGGAAGTGCCCTTGGCTCTGTAGCTCTGTTGTTTACTTGTTTTAGGGAACACAATGCACTCCTCCAGTGAGGCAGTGGGCAATTTACATCCCGCCCATCATCATAACAAGGCTACCTGTTCTCCAGGGCCTGTCTTTCCTTTCTGGTTTTTACCCATTTTGTGGATGTCCCTTTGGACCGGTGGGAAGTGATACTTCTTTGTAATGCAGATTTGCATTGCCCGCTTGCTTGCTTGGCCAAAAAGGGCGTATGCGTTTTCTCCTGAATATATTCACGAGAAAACGCATATGCTCTTTTTGGCCCAGTGCATCATTTTCGAAGTTGTGTCCCTCTTCCTGTGCTTTACAGGCAATTCCTATGTACTTCTTGAAATCTGTTTCCTGCTATTCTGCCTAGCTTTCAAGTCGGCCTCGTTGCCTTCCCTCAACAGATTTTTGGACGATAGTTGTCCTTTTTTACTCTGCCATTTTATGAACTGCTGTGCCCCTGAGCTCCATTTTTCAACTCGATTTTTGTGAGCTGAACGCAAGTCCAAAATTTTGGTTCAGGACGTATACTGGTTCCCCATGGGTGGCTGAGACTTTGGTTAATTCTTCTTCCTGCCTGGAAATTAGAGTGACATGTGCCCGTCCAAATGCCTAACAGCTACTCTCTCATTGGTTCTCCCTCTTCCCTTCCATCCTCTGCCAATTTGGCAACATGTGCGAACCACGAGGTTAAAGGGGCTGTCTCTCCAAGTAGGGAGATTGATAGTAAAGCAGTTGGAAAGGGAAACCGGAGCACCACGAGAGGGACTATTCGTTTAGTTTTAGAAACCATTCGAATTCACAGTGTGTCCATTCTCTAGGTTTCCCGTACATGTTATAGCTGTAGTAATATTCCCTTCAACCTGGAGAGTTGGGAACCAAGGATTGGGGGCCATGAATTATTGCTTTAAAGGGTCTGCATTTGCTCACCCAATCTCACCAATCCTCTCAGTCCCAAGTGTCCAGCCTTATGCCACATCCAGCTGTCATTGTAGATAGGGTCATTCCAGGTTTCATCAGAGACCCTGAAGGAATTGTAAAGAATTTCCCTGTTTTTTTGTTTTGTTTTTGAAATTCCTTTTTATAGTGGTTTGAGCTGATTTTCGCTGCCATGTTTATGCCAGTCTAGACACACTTGATTCCCTTACGGAGACATATCAATACATAGGTTTTAATATTCTTACTAGTCAGATCTATTCCTCTGCGGGAAATATGCGGTTTTGAATCCCTTTCACCGAGGAAGGTGTAGGTCTTTTCTATTCCATAGTTGGTTTTTGGAACGGTACCTGTGCTTATATCAAACTCTGGTTTTATGCATCACCCCACCTCTCCTTCCCCCTTAAGCAGGCATAAGAGTGTTTTCTAAATGTGAGACTCTTTTCTCTTTCCTAACTCAATTCATGTGTAGCCATGTTTAAAGGATCTTCATAAGTGATATCTTAGGATAAGTTTCTTTTTCTGTGTGACTTATTTCACTTAGAATCATCGTACCTGAATCCACTCACTTTGCTGCTACTGGTCTTATGACATTGAATTCATGGCTGAGGGATATTCCATCGTACGTAAGTAACACAATTTTTTGAACCATTTTTATATTTCCTGGGATATTTAAGGTGTACCCAAGTTGAGGTTCTTGTAAGCAGTGCAACCCTAAATTTGGGGGTGGCTCTGTCATTGATTTTCAGTTTTCCCAAGGTATATTCCCTAGACTGGAAGGGCCCTTGGCTCTGTAGCTCTGTTGTTTACTTGTTTTAGGGAACACAATGCACTCCTCCAATGAGGCAGTGAGCAATTTACAACCCGCCCATCATCATAACAAGGCTACCTGTTCTCCAGGGCCTGTCTTGCCTTTCTGGTTTTTACCCATTTTGTGGATGTCCCTTTGGACCGGTGGGAAGTGATACTTCTTTGTAGTGCAGATTTGCATTGCCCGCTTGCTTGCTTTGCCATAAAGGGCGTATGCGTTTTCTCCTGAATATATTCACGAGAAAACACATATGCACTTTTTGGCCAAGTGCATCATTGTCCATGTTGTGCCCATCTTCCTGTGTTTAAAGGCGATTCCTACGTACCTCTTGAAATCTGTTTCCTTCTCTTCTGCCTCGATTTCAAGTCGGCCACGTTGCCTTCCCTCAACAGATTTTTGGACGATAGTTGTCCTTTATTACACTGCCAGTTTGTGAATTGTTGTGCCCCTGAGCTCCATTTTTCAACTCGTTTTTTGTGAACTGAACGCAAGTCCAAAATTTTGGTTCAGGACCTATACTGGTTCCCAATGGGTGGCTGATACTTTGGTTAATTCTTCTTCCTGCCTCGAAATTAGAGTGACATTTGCCTTTCCAAATGGCTAACAGCTACTCTCTCATTGGTTGTCCCTCTTCCCTTCCATCATCTGCAAAATTGGCAACCTGTGTGAACCAGGAGGTGAAAGGGTTTGTCTCTCCAAGTTGGGAGATTAATAGTAAAGCAGTTGGAAAGTCAAACCGGAGCACCACGACAGTGACTATTCATTGAGTTTTAGAAACCATTCGTATTCACTGTGTGTCCATTCTCTAGTTTTCCCGTACATGTTATAGCTGTAGTAATATTCCCTTCAACCTTGAGAGTTGGGACCCATGGAATGGGGGCCATGCATTATTGCTTTAAAGGGTCTGCATTTGCTCATGCAACCTCATCAATCCTCTTGGTCCCAAGTGTCCAGCCTTATGCCACATCCAGCTGTCCTTGTAGATAGGGTCATTCCAGGTTTCATCAGACACCGTAAAGGAATTGTTAAGAATTTCCCTGTTTTTTTGTTTTGTTTTTGAAATTCCTTTTTATAGTGGGTTTGAGCTGATTCTCGCTGCCATGTTTATGCCAGTCTAGGCACACTTGATTCCCTTATGGAGACATATCAATACATAGGTTTTAAGATTCTTACTAGTCAGATCTATTCCTCTGCGGGAAATATGGGGTTTTGAATCCCTTTCACTGAGGAAGGTGTAGGTCTTGTCTATTCCATAGTTGGTTTTTGGAATGGTACCTGTGCTTATATCAAACTCTGGTTTTATGCATCACCCCACCTCTCCTTCCCCCTTAAGCAGGCATAAGAGTGTTTTCTAAATGTGAGTCTCTGTTCTCTTTCCTAACTCAGTTCATGTGTAGCCATGATTACAGGAACTTCATAAGTGATATCTTATGATAAGTTCCTTTTTCTGTGTGACTTATTTCATTTAGAATCATCGTACCTGAATCCACTCACTTTGCTGCTACTGGTCTGTTGACATTGATTTCATAGCTGAGGGATATTCCTTCGTATGTAAGTACCACAATTTTTGAACCATTTTTATATTTCCTGGGATATTTAAGGTGTACCCACTTTGAGGTTCTTGTAAGCAGTGCAGCCCTAAATTTGGGGGTGGCTCTGTCTTATTGATTTTCAGTTTTCCCAAGGTATATTCCCGAGACTTAAAGTGCCCTTGGATCTGTAGCTCTGTTATTTACTTGTTTTAGGGAACACAATGCACTCCTCCAGTGAGGCAGAGGGCAATTTACATCCCGCCCATCATCATAACAAGGCTACGTGTTCTCCAGGGCCTGTCTTGCCTTCCTGGTGTTTACCCATTTTGTGGATGTCCCTTTGGACCGGTGGGAATTGATACATCTTTGTAGTGCAGATTTGCATTGCCCACTTGCTTGCTTGGCCAAAAAGGTCGTGTGCGTTTTCTCCTGAATATATTCACACGAAAACCCACACTCCCTCTTTGGCCAAGTTCATCATTGTCGAAGTTCTGCCCCTCTTCCTGTGCTTTACAGGCGATTCCTACGTACCTCTTGAAATCTGTTTCCTGCTATTCGGCCTAGCTTTCAAGTCGGCCTCGTTGCCTTCCATCAACAAATTTTTGGACGATAGTTGTCCTTTATTACTCTGCGAGTTTGTGAATCGCTGTGACCCTGAGCTCCATTTTTCAACTCATTTTTTGTGAGCTGAAGGCAAGTCCAAAATTTTGGTTCAGGACGTATACTGGTTCCCGATGGGTGGCTGAGACTTTGGTTAATTCTTCTTCCTGCCGGAAAATTAGAGTGGCATGTGCCCGTCCAAAGGCATAACAGCCACTCTCTCATTGGTTCTCCCTCTTCCCTTCCATCCTCTGCAAAATTGGCAACCTGTGAGAACCAGGAGGTTAAAGGGGTTGTCTCTCCAAGTTGGGAGGTTGATAGTAAAGCAGTTGGAAAGTCAAAACGGAGCACCACGACAGTGACTATTCGTTGAGTTTTAGAAACCTTTCGTATTCAGAGTGTGTCCATTCTCTAGGTTTCTCATATATGTTATAGCTGTAGTAATATTCCCTTCAACGTGGAGAGTTGGGACCCATGGAATGGGGGCCTTGCATTATTGCTTTAAAGGGTCTGCGTTTGTTCACCCAACCTCATCAATCCTCTCAGTCCCAAGTGTCCAGCCTTATGCCACATCCAGCTGTCATTGTAGATAGGGTCATTCCAGGTTTCATCAGAGACCCTGAAGGAAATGTAAAGAATTTCACTGTTTTTTGTTTTGTTTTTGAAATTCCTTTTTATAGTGGGTTTGAGCCTATTCTCACTGCCATGTTTATGCCAGTCTAGACACACTTGATTCCCTTACAGAGACATATCAATACATAGGTTTTAAGATTCTTACTAGTCAGATCAATTCCTCTGCGGGAAATATGGGGTTTTGAGTCCCTTTCACTGAGGAAGGTGTAGGTCTTGTCTATTCCATAGTTGGGTTTTGGAACGGTACCTGTGCTTATATCAAACTCTGGTTTTATGCATCACCCCACCTCTCCTTCCCCCTTAAGCAGGCATAAGAGTGTTTTCTAAATGTGAGACTCTGCTCTCTTTCCCAACTCAGTTCATGTGTAGCCATGTTTACAAGATCTTCATAAGTGATATCTTAAGATAAGTTTCTTTTTCTGTGTGACTTATTTCACTTAGAATCATCGTACCTGAATCCACTCACTTTGCTGCTACTGATCTTATGACATTGATTTCATGGCTGAGGGGTATTCCATCGTACGTAAGTACCACAAATTTTTGAACCATTTTTATATTTCCTGGGATATTTAAGGTGTACCCAAGTTGAGGTTTTGTAAGCAGTGCAGCCCTAAATTTGGGGGTGGCTCTGTCTTATTCATTTTCAGTTTTCCCAAGGTATATTCCCTAGACTGCAAGTGACCTTGGCTCTGTAGCTCTGTTGTTTTCTTGTTTTAGGGAACACAATGCACTCCTCCAGTGAGGCAGTTGGCAATTTACATCCCGCCCATCATCATAACAAGGCTACCTGTTCTCAAGGGCCTGTCTTGCCTTTCTGGTTTTTACACATATTGTGGATGTCCCTTTGGACCGGTCGGAAGTGATACTTCTTTGTAGTGCATATTTGCATTGCTCCCTTGCTTGCTTGGTCAAAAAGGGCGTATGCATTTTCTCCTGAATATATTCATGAGAAAACTCATACGCCCTTTTTGTCCAACTGCATCATTGTCGAAGTTGTGCCCCTCTTCCTGTGCTTTACAGGCGATTCCTACGTACCTCTTGAAATCTGTTTCCTGATATTCTGCATCAATTTCACGTCCGCCTCATTGCTTTCCGTCAACAGATTTTTGGACTATAGTTGTCCTTTATTACTCTGCCAGTTTGTGAATTGCTGTGCCCCCGAGCTCCAGTTATCAACTCGTTTTTTGTGAGCTGAACGCAAGTCCAAAATTTTGGTTCAGGACCTATACTCGTTCCCGATGGGTGGCTGAGAATTTGGTTAATTCTTCTTCCTGCCGGGAAATTAGAGTGACATGTGCCCGCCTAAATGCCTAACAGCTACTCTCTCATTGGTTCTCCTATTCCCTTCCATCCTCTGCCAAATTGGCAACCTGTGTGTACCAGGAGGTTAAAGGGGCTGTCTCTCCAAGTTGGCAGATTGATAGTAAAGCAGTTGTAAAGTTAAACCGGAGCACCGCGAGAGGGACTCTTCGTGGAGATTTAGAAACCTTTCGTATTCACAGTGTGTCCATTCTCTAGGTTTCCCGTACATGTTATAGCTGTAGTAATATTCCCTTCAACCTGGAGAGTTGGGACAGATGGCATGGGGGCCTTGCATTATTGCATTAAAGCGTCTGCATTTGCTCACCCAATCTCACCAATCCTCTTGGTCCCAAGTGTCCAGCCTTATGCCACATCCAGCTGTCATTGTAGATAGGGCCATTCGAGGTTTCATCAGAGACCCTGAAGGAATTGTTAAGAATTTCCCTGTTTTTTTATTTTGTGTTTGAAATTCCTTTTTATAGTGGGTTTGAGCTGATTCTCACTGCCATATATAAGCCAGTCTAGACACACTTGATTCCCTTATGGAGACATATCAATACATAGGTTTTAAGATTCTTACTAGTCAGATCTATTCTTCTGCGGGAAATATGGGGTTTGAGTCCCTTTCACTGAGGAAGGTGTAGGTCTTGTCTATTCCATAGTTGGTTTATGGAACGGTACCTGTGCTTATATCAAACTTTGGTTTTATGCATCACCCCACCTCTCCTTCCCCCTTAAGCAGGCATAAGAGTGTTTTCTAAATGTGAGACTCTGCTCTCTTTCCTAACTCAGTTCATGTGTAGCCATGTTTACAGGAACTTCATAAGTGATATCTTATGATAAGTTTCTTTTTCTGTGTGACTTATTTCACTTAGAATCATCGTACCTGAATCCACTCACTTTGCTGCTACTGGTCTTATGACATTGATTTCATGGCTGAGGGATATTCCATCATACGTAAGTACCACTATTTTTTGAAGCATTTTTACATTTCCTGGGATATTTAAGGTGTACCGAAGTTGAGGTTCTTGTAAGCAGTGCAGCCCTAAATTTGGGGGTGGCTCTGTCTTATTGATTTTCAGTTTTCCCAAGGTATATTCCCTACACTGGAAGTGCCCTTGGCTCTGTAGCTCTGTTGTTTACTTGTTTTAGGGAACACAATGCACTCCTGCAGTGAGGCAGTTGGCAATTTACATCCCGCCCATCATCAAAACAAGTCTACCGGTTCTCCAGGGCCTGTCTTGCCTTTCTGTTTTTTACACATTTTGTGGATGTCCCTTTGGACCGGTGGGAATTGATACTTCTTTGTAGTGCAGATTTGCATTGCCCGCTTGCTTGCTTGGCCAAAAAGTGCGTATGCGTTTTCTCCTGAATATATTCAGGAGAAAACACATACACCCTGTTTGGGAAAGTACATCATTTTCGAAGTTGTGCCCCTCTTCCTGTGCTTTTCAGGCGATTCCTATGTACCTTTTGAAATCTGTTTCTTGCTATTCTGCTTAGATTTCAAGTCGGCCTCGTTGCCTTCCCTCAACAGATTTTTGGACGATCGTTGTCCTTTCTTACTCTGCCATTTTGTGTACTGCTGTGCCCCTGAGCTACATTTTTCAACTCATTTTTTTGTGAACTGAACGCAAGCCCAAAATTTTGGTTCAGGACGTATACTGGTTCCCGGTGGGTGGCTGAGACTTTGGTTAATTCTTCTTCCTGCTGGGAAATTAGAGTGACATGTGACCGTCCAAATGCCTAACAGCTACTCTCTCATTGGTTCTCCCTCTTCCCTTCCATCCTCTGCCAAATTGGCAACCTGTGCGAACCAGGAGGTTAAAGGAACTGTCTCTCCAAGTTGGGAGATTGATAGCAAATCAGTCGGAAAGTCAAACCGGAGCACCACGAGAGGGACTATTCTTTGAGTTTTAGAAACCTTTCGTATTCAGAGTGTGTCCATTCTCTAGGTTTCCCGGACATGTTATAGCTGTAGTAATATTCCCTTCAACCTGGAGAGTTGGGACCCATGGAATGGCGGCCACGCATTATTGCTTTAAAGGGTCTGCATTTGCTCACCCAATCTCACCAATCCTCTCAGTCCCAAGTGTCCAGCCTTATGCCACATCTAGCTGTCATTGTAGATAGGGTCATTCCACGTTTCATCAGAGACCCTGAAGGAATTGTAAAGAATTTCCCTGTTTTTTTGTTTTGTGTTTGAAATTCCTTTTTATAGTGGGTTTGAGCTGATTCTCGCTGCCATGTTTATGCCAGTCTAGACACACTTGATTCCCTTACGGTGACATATCAATACATAGGTTTTAAGATTCTTACTAGTCAGATCAATTCCTCTGCGGGAAATATGTGTTTTTGAGTCCCTTTCACTAAAGAAGGTGTAGGTCTTGTCTCTTCCACAGTTGGTTTTTGGAACAGTATCTGTGCTTATATCAAACTCTGATTTTATGCATCACCCCACCTCTCCTTCCCCCTTAAGCAGGCATAAGAGTGTTTTGTAAATGTGAGACACTGTTCTCTTTCCTAACTCAGTTCATGTGTAGCCATGTTTACAGGATCTTCATAAGTGATATCTTATGATAAGTTTCTTTTTCTGTGTGACTTATTTCACTTAGAATCATCGTACCTGAATCCACTCACTTTGCTCCTACTGATCTTATGACATTGATTTCATGGCTGAGGGGTATTCCATCATACGTAATTACCACAATGTTTTGAACCATTTTTATATTTCCTGGGCTTTTTAAGGTGTACCCAAGTTGAGGTTCTTGTAAGCAGTGCAGCCCTAAATTTGGGTGTGCCTCTGTCTTATTGATTTTCAGTATTCCCAAGGTATGTTCCCTAGACTGGAAGTGCCCTTGGCTCTGTAGCTCTGTTGTTTACTTGTTTTAGGGAACACAATGCACTCCTGCAGTGAGGCAGTTGGCAATTTACATCCCGCCCATCATCATAACAAGGCTACCTGTTCTGCAGGGCCTGTCTTGCCTTTTAGGTTTTTACCCATTTTGTGGATGTCACATTTGACCGGTGGGAAGTGATACTTCTTTGTAGTGCAGATTTTCATTTCCCGCTTGCTTGCTTGGCGAAACAGGGCTTATGCGTTTTCTCCTGAATATATTCAGGAGAAAACGCATAAGCCCTGTTTGGCCAAGTGCATCATTGTCAAAGTTGTGCCCCTCTTCCTGTGCTTTACAGGAGATTCCTACGTACCTCTTGAAATCTGTTTCCTGCTATTCTGCCTAGCTTTCAAGTCGGCCCCGTTGCCTTCCCTCAAAAGATTTTTGGACGATAGTTATCCTTTATTACTCTGCCAGTTTGTGTATTGCTGTGCCCCTCAGCTCCATTTTTCAACTCGTTTTTTGTGAGCTGAACGCAAGTCCAAAATTTTGGTTCAGGACGTATACTGGTTCCCCATGGGTGGCTGAGACTTTGGTTAATTCTTCTTCCTGCCAGGAAATTAGAGTGACATGTGCCCGTCCAAATGCCTAACAGCTACTGTCTCATTGGTTCTCCTATTCCCTTCCATCCTCTGCCAAATTGGCAACCTGTGTGAACCAGGAGGTTAAAGGGGCTGTCTCTCCAAGTTGGCAGATTGATAGTAAAGCAGTTGTAAAGTTAAACCGGAGCACCGCGAAGGGACTCTTCGTGGAGTTTTAGAAACCTTTCGTATTCACAGTGTGTCCATTCTCTAGGTTTCCCGTACATGTTACAGATGTAGTAAAATTCCCTTCAACCTGGAGAGTTGGGAGAGATTGCATGGGGGCCATGCATTACTGCATTAAAGGGTCTGCATTTGCTCACCCAATCTCACCAATCCTCTCGGTCCCAAGTGTCCAGCCTTATGCCACATCCAGCTGTCACTGTAGATAGGGTCATTCCAGGTTTCATCAGAGACCCTGAAGGAATTGTAAAGAATTTCCCTGTTTTTTGTTTTGTGTTTGAAATTCCTTTTTATAGTGGGTTTGAGCTGATTCTCGCTGCCATGTTTATGCCAGTCTAGACACACGTGACTCACTTACGGAGACATATCAATACATAGGTTTTAAGATTCTTACTAGTCAGATCAATTCCTCTGCGGGAAATATGGGGTTTTGAGTCCCTTTCACTGAGGAAGGTGTAGGTCTTGTCTATTCCATAGTTGGGTTTTGGAACGGTACCTGTGCTTATATCAAACTCTGGTTTTATGCATCACCCCACCTCTCCTTCCCCCTTAAGCAGGCATAAGAGTGTTTTCTAAATGTGAGACTCTGCTCTCTTTCCCAACTCAGTTCATGTGTAGCCATGTTTACAGGATCTTCATAAGTGATATCTTAAGATAAGTTTCTTTTTCTGTGTGACTTATTTCACTTAGAATCATCGTACCTGAATCCACTCACTTTGCTGCTACTGATCTTATGACATTGATTTCATGGCTGAGCGGTATTCCATCATACGTAAGTACCACAATTTTTGGAACCATTTTTATATTTCCTGGGATATTTAAGGTGTACCCGAGTTGAGGTTCATGTAAGCAGTGCAGCCCTAAATTTGGGGGTGGCTCTGTCTTATTGATTTTCAGTTTTCCCAAGGTATGTTCCCTAGACTGGAAGTGCCCTTGGCTCTGTAGCTCTGTTGTTTACTTGTTTTAGGGAACACAATGCACTCCTGCAGTGAGGCAGTTGGCAATTTACATCCCGCCCATCATCAAAACAAGGCTACCGGTTCTCCTGGGCCTGTCTTGCCTTTCTGTTTTTTACACATTTTGTGGATGTCCCTTTGGACCGGTGGGAATTGATACTTCTTTGTAGTGCAGATTTGCATTGCCCGCTTGCTAGCTTGGCCAAAAAGTGCGTATGCGTTTTCTCCTGAATATATTCAGGAGAAAACGCATACACCCTGTTTGGGCAAGTACATCATTTTCGAAGTTGTGCCCCTCTTCCTGTGCTTTTCAGGCGATTCCTATGTACCTTTTGAAATCTGTTTCTTGCTATTCTGCCTAGATTTCAAGTCGGCCTCGTTGCCTTCCCTCAACAGATTTTTGGACGATCGTTGTCCTTTCTTACTCTGCCATTTTGTGTAATGCTGTGCCCCTGAGCTACATTTTTCAACTTATTTTTTGTGAACTGAACGCAAGCCCAAAATTTTGGTTCAGGACGTATATTGGTTCCCAGTGGGTGGCTGAGACTTTGGTTAATTCTTCTTCCTGCTGGGAAATTAGAGTGACATGTGACCGTCCAAATGCCTAACAGCTACTCTCTCATTGGTTCTCCCTCTTCCCTTCCATCCTCTGCCAAATTGGCAACCTGTGCGAACCAGGAGGTTAAAGGAACTGTCTCTCCAAGTTGGGAGATTGATAGCAAATCAGTCGGAAAGTCAAACCGGAGCACCACGAGAGGGACTATTCTTTGAGTTTTAGAAACCTTTCGTATTCAGAGTGTGTCCATTCTCTAGGTTTCCCGGACATGTTATAGCTGTAGTAATATTCCCTTCAACCTGGAGAGTTGGGACCCATGGAATGGCGGCCACGCATTATTGCTTTAAAGGGTCTGCATTTGCTCACCCAATCTCACCAATCCTCTCAGTCCCAAGTGTCCAGCCTTATGCCACATCTAGCTGTCATTGTAGATAGGGTCATTCCACGTTTCATCAGAGACCCTGAAGGAATTGTAAAGAATTTCCCTGTTTTTTTGTTTTGTGTTTGAAATTCCTTTTTATAGTGGGTTTGAGCTGATTCTCGCTGCCATGTTTATGCCAGTCTAGACACACTTGATTCCCTTACGGTGACATATCAATACATAGGTTTTAAGATTCTTACTAGTCAGATCAATTCCTCTGAGGGAAATATGTGTTTTTGAGTCCCTTTCACTAAGGAAGGTGTAGGTCTTGTCTCTTCCACAGTTGGTTTTTGGAACAGTATCTGTGCTTATATCAAACTCTGGTTTTATGCATCACCCCACCTCTCCTTCCCCCTTAAGCAGGCATAAGAGTGTTTTGTAAATGTGAGACTCTGTTCTCTTTCCTAACTCAGTTCATGTGTAGCCATGTTTACAGGATCTTCATAAGTGATATCTTATGATAAGTTTCTTTTTCTGTGTGACTTATTTCACTTAGAATCATCGTACCTGAATCCACTCACTTTGCTGCTACTGATCTTATGACATTGATTTCATGGCTGAGGGGTATTCCATCGTACGTAATTACCACAATGTTTTGAACCATTTTTATATTTCCTGGGCTTTTTAAGGTGTACCCAAGTTGAGGTTCTTGTAAGCAGTGCATCCCTAACTTTGGGGGTGGCTCTGTCTTATGGATTTTCAGTATTCCCAAGGTATGTTCCCTAGACTGGAAGTGCCCTTGGCTCTGTAGCTCTGTTGTTTACTTGTTTTAGGGAACACAATGCACTCCTGCAGTGAGGCAGTTGGCAATTTACATCCCGCCCATCATCATAACAAGGCTACCTGTTCTGCAGGGCCTGTCTTGCCTTTTAGGTTTTTACCCATTTTGTGGATGTCACATTTGACCGGTGGGAAGTGATACTTCTTTGTAGTGCAGATTTTCATTTCCCGCTTGCTTGCTTGGCGAAACAGGGCTTATGCGTTTTCTCCTGAATATATTCAGGAGAAAACGCATAAGCCCTGTTTGGCCAAGTGCATCATTGTCAAAGTTGTGCCCCTCTTCCTGTGCTTTACAGGAGATTCCTACGTACCTCTTGAAATCTGTTTCCTGCTATTCTG
Source organism: Mesoplodon densirostris (assembly GCF_025265405.1). NCBI lineage: Eukaryota > Metazoa > Chordata > Mammalia > Artiodactyla > Ziphiidae > Mesoplodon > Mesoplodon densirostris. The sequence continues at coordinate 3,406,094 of NW_026778195.1, read as the reverse complement.
CCTAGCTTTCAAGTCGGCCCCGTTGCCTTCCCTCAAAAGATTTTTGGACGATAGTTATCCTTTATTACTCTGCCAGTTTGTGTATTGCTGTGCCCCTCAGCTCCATTTTTCAACTCGTTTTTTGTGAGCTGAACCCAAGTCCAAAATTTTGGTTCAGGACGTATACTGGTTCCCCATGGGTGGCTGAGACTTTGGTTAATTCTTCTTCCTGCCAGGAAATTAGAGTGACATGTGCCCGTCCAAATGCCTAACAGCTACTGTCTCATTGGTTCTCCTATTCCCTTCCATCCTCTGCCAAATTGGCAACCTGTGTGAACCAGGAGGTTAAAGGGGCTGTCTCTCCAAGTTGGCAGATTGATAGTAAAGCAGTTGTAAAGTTAAACCGGAGCACCGCGAAGGGACTCTTCGTGGAGTTTTAGAAACCTTTCGTATTCACAGTGTGTCCATTCTCTAGGTTTCCCGTACATGTTACAGATGTAGTAAAATTCCCTTCAACCTGGAGAGTTGGGAGAGATTGCATGGGGGCCATGCATTACTGCATTAAAGGGTCTGCATTTGCTCACCCAATCTCACCAATCCTCTCGGTCCCAAGTGTCCAGCCTTATGCCACATCCAGCTGTCACTGTAGATAGGGTCATTCCAGGTTTCATCAGAGACCCTGAAGGAATTGTAAAGAATTTCCCTGTTTTTTGTTTTGTGTTTGAAATTCCTTTTTATAGTGGGTTTGAGCTGATTCTCGCTGCCATGTTTATGCCAGTCTAGACACACGTGACTCACTTACGGAGACATATCAATACATAGGTTTTAAGATTCTTACTAGTCAGATCAATTCCTCTGCGGGAAATATGGGGTTTTGAGTCCGTTTCACTGAGGAAGGTGTAGGTCTTGTCTATTCCATAGTTGGGTTTTGGAACGGTACCTGTGCTTATATCAAACTCTGGTTTTATGCATCACCCCACCTCTCCTTCCGCCTTAAGCAGGCATAAGAGTGTTTTCTAAATGTGAGACTCTGCTCTCTTTCCCAACTCAGTTCATGTGTAGCCATGTTTACAGGATCTTCATAAGTGATATCTTAAGATAAGTTTCTTTTTCTGTGTGACTTATTTCACTTAGAATCATCGTACCTGAATCCACTCACTTTGCTGCTACTGATCTTATGACATTGATTTCATGGCTGAGCGGTATTCCATCATACATAAGTACCACAATTTTTGGAACCATTTTTATATTTCCTGGGATATTTAAGGTGTACCCGAGTTGAGGTTCATGTAAGCAGTGCAGCCCTAAATTTGGGGGTGGCTCTGTCTTATTGATTTTCAGTTTTCCCAAGGTATGTTCCCTAGACTGGAAGTGCCCTTGGCTCTGTAGCTCTGTTGTTTACTTGTTTTAGGGAACACAATGCACTCCTGCAGTGAGGCAGTTGGCAATTTACATCCCGCCCATCATCAAAACAAGGCTACCGGTTCTCCAGGGCCTGTCTTGCCTTTCTGTTTTTTACACATTTTGTGGATGTCCCTTTGGACCGGTGGGAATTGATACTTCTTTGTAGCGCAGATTTGCATTGCCCGCTTGCTTGCTTGGCCAAAAAGTGCGTATGCGTTTTCTCCTGAATATATTCAGGAGAAAACGCATACACCCTGTTTGGGCAAGTACATCATTTTCGAAGTTGTGCCCCTCTTCCTGTGCTTTTCAGGCGATTCCTATGTACCTTTTGAAATCTGTTTCTTGCTATTCTGCCTAGATTTCAAGTCGGCCTCGTTGCCTTCCCTCAACAGATTTTTGGACGATCGTTGTCCTTTCTTACTCTGCCATTTTGTGTAATGCTGTGCCCCTGAGCTACATTTTTCAACTCATTTTTTTTGTGAACTGAACGCAAGCCCAAAATTTTGGTTCAGGACGTATACTGGTTCCCGGTGGGTGGCTGAGACTTTGGTTAATTCTTCTTCCTGCTGGGAAATTAGAGTGACATGTGACCGTCCAAATGCCTAACAGCTACTCTCTCATTGGTTCTCCCTCTTCCCATCCATCCTCTGCCAAATTGGCAACCTGTGCGAACCAGGAGGTTAAAGGAACTGTCTCTCCAAGTTGGGAGATTGATAGCAAATCAGTCGGAAAGTCAAACCGGAGCACCACGAGAGGGACTATTCTTTGAGTTTTAGAAACCTTTCGTATTCAGAGTGTGTCCATTCTCTAGGTTTCCCGGACATGTTATAGCTGTAGTAATATTCCCTTCAACCTGGAGAGTTGGGAGACATTGCATGGGGGCCATGCATTACTGCATTAAAGGGTCTGCATTTGCTCACCCAATCTCACCAATCCTCTCGGTCCCAAGTGTCCAGCCTTATGCCACATCTAGCTGTCACTGTAGATAGGGTCATTCCAGGTTTCATCAGAGACCCTGAAGGAATTGTAAAGAATTTCCCTGTTTTTTTGTTTTGTGTTTGAAATTCCTTTTTATAGTGGGTTTGAGCTGATTCTCGCTGCCATGTTTATGCCAGTCTAGACACACGTGACTCACTTACGGAGACATATCAATACATAGGTTTTAAGTTTCTTACTAGTCAGATCAATTCCTCTGCGGGAAATATGGGGTTTTGAGTCCCTTTCACTGAGGAAGGTGTAAGTCTTGTCTATTCCATAGTTGGGTTTTGGAATGGTACCTGTGCTTATATCAAACTCTGGTTTTATGCATCACCCCACCTCTCCTTCCCCTTTAAGCAGGCATAAGAGTGTTTTCTAAATGTGAGACTCTGCTCTCTTTCCCAACTCAGTTCATGTGTAGCCATGTTTACAGGATCTTCATAAGTGATATCTTAAGATAAGTTTCTTTTTCTGTGTGACTTATTTCACTTAGAATCATCGTACCTGAATCCACTCACTTTGCTGCTACTGATCTTATGACATTGATTTCATGGCTGAGGGGTATTCCATCGTACGTAAGTACCACAATTTTTTGAACCATTTTTATATTTCCTGGGATATTTAAGGTGTACCCAAGTTGAGGTTCTTGTAAGCAGTGCAGCCCTAAATTTGGGGGTGGCTCTGTCTTATTCATTTTCAGTTTTCCCAAGGTATATTCCCTAGACTGCAAGTGACCTTGGCTATGTAGCTCTGTTGTTTTCTTGTTTTAGGGAACACAATGCACTCCTCCAGTGAGGCAGTTGGCAATTTACATCCCGCCCATCATCATAACAAGGCTACCTGTTCTCCAGGGCCTGTCTTGCCTTTCTGGTTTTTACACATATTGTGGATGTCCCTTTGGACCGGTCGGAAGTGATACTTCTTTGTAGTGCAGATTTGCATTGCTCGCTTGCTTGCTTGGTCAAAAAGGGCGTATGCATTTTCTCCTGAATATATTCAGGAGAAAACTCATACGCCCTTTTTGTCCAACTGCATCATTGTCGAAGTTGTGCCCCTCTTCCTGTGCTTTACAGGCGATTCCTACGTACCTCTTGAAATCTGTTTCCTGATATTCTGCATCAATTTCACGTCCGCCTCATTGCCTTCCGTCAACAGATTTTTGGACGATAGTTGTCCTTTATTACTCTGCCAGTTTGTGAATTGCTGTGCCCCCGAGCTCCAGTTTTCAACTCGTTTTTTGTGAGCTGAACGCAAGTCCAAAATTTTGGTTCAGGACCTATACTGGTTCCCGATGGGTGGCTGAGAATTTGGTTAATTCTTCTTCCTGCCGGGAAATTAGAGTGACATGTGCCCGTCTAAATGCCTAACAGCTACTCTCTCATTGGTTCTCGTATTCCCTTCCATCCTCTGCCAAATTGGCAACCTGTGTGTACCAGGAGGTTAAAGGGGCTGTCTCTCCAAGTTGGCAGATTGATAGTAAAGCAGTTGTAAAGTTAAACCGGAGCACCGCGAGAGGGACTCTTCGTGGAGTTTTAGAAACCTTTCGTATTCACAGTGTGTCCATTCTCTAGGTTTCCCGTACATGTTATAGCTGTAGTAATATTCCCTTCAACCTGGAGAGTTGGGACAGAGGGCATGGGGGCCTTGCATTATTGCATTAAAGGGTCTGCATTTGCTCACCCAATCTCACCAATCCTCTTGGTCCCAAGTGTCCAGCCTTATGCCACATCCAGCTGTCATTGTAGATAGGGCCATTCCAGGTTCCATCAGAGACCCTGAAGCAATTGTAAAGAATTTCCCTGTTTTTTTGTTTTGTGTTTGAAATTCCTTTTTATAGTGGGTTTGAGCTGATTCTCACTGCCATATATAAGCCAGTCTAGACACACTTGATTCCCTTACGGAGACATATCAATACATAGGTTTTAAGATTCTTACTAGTCAGATCTATTCTTCTGCGGGAAATATGGGGTTTGAGTCCCTTTCACTGAGGAAGGTGTAGGTCTTGTCTATTCCATAGTTGGTTTTTGGAACGGTACCTGTGCTTATATCAAACTTTGGTTTTATGCATCACCCCACCTCTCCTTCCCCCTTAAGCAGGCATAAGAGTGTTTTCTAAATGTGAGACTCTGCTCTCTTTCCTAACTCAGTTCATGTGTAGCCATGTTTACAGGAACTTCATAAGTGATATCTTATGATAAGTTTCTTTTTCTGTGTGATTTATTTCACTTAGAATCATCGTACCTGAATCCACTCACTTTGCTGCTACTGGTCTTATGACATTGATTTCATGGCTGAGGGATATTCCATCATACGTAAGTACCACTATTTTTTGAACCATTTTTACATTTCCTGGGATATTTAAGGTGTACCGAAGTTGAGGTTCTTGTAAGCAGTGCAGCCCTAAATTTGGGGGTGGCTCTGTCTTATTGATTTTCAGTTTTCCCAATGTATATTCCCTAGACTGGAAGTGCCCTTGGCTCTGTAGCTCTGTTGTTTACTTGTTTTAGGGAACACAATGCACTCCTGCAGTGAGGCAGTTGGCAATTTACATCCCGCCCATCATCAAAAAAAGTCTACCGGTTCTCCTGGGCCTGTCTTGCCTTTCTGTTTTTTACACATTTTGTGGATGTCCCTTTGGACCGGTGGGAATTGATACTTCTTTGTAGTGCAGATTTGCATTGCCCGCTTGCTTGCTTGGCCAAAAAGTGCGTATGCGTTTTCTCCTGAATATATTCAGGAGAAAACGCATACACCCTGTTTGGGCAAGTACATCATTTTCGAAGTTGTGCCCCTCTTCCTGTGCTTTTCAGGCAATTCCTATGTACCTTTTGAAATCTGTTTCTTGCTATTCTGCCTAGATTTCAAGTCGGCCTCGTTGCCTTCCCTCAACAGATTTTTGGACGATCGTTGTCCTTTCTTACTCTGCCATTTTGTGTAATGCTGTGCCCCTGAGCTACATTTTTCAACTCATTTTTTGTGAACTGAACGCAAGCCCAAAATTTTGGTTCAGGACGTATACTGGTTCCCGGTGGGTGGCTGAGACTTTGGTTAATTCTTCTTCCTGCTGGGAAATTAGAGTGACATGTGACCGTCCAAATGCCTAACAGCTACTCTCTCATTGGTTCTACCTCTTCCCTTCCATCCTCTGCCAAATTGGCAACCTGTGCGAACCAGGAGGTTAAAGGAACTGTCTCTCCAATTTGGGAGATTGATAGCAAATCAGTCGGAAAGTCAAACCGAAGCACTACGAGAGGGACTATTCTTAGAGTTTTAGAAACTTTTCGTATTCAGAGTGTGTCCATTCTCTAGGTTTCCCGGACATGTTATAGCTGTAGTAATATTCCCTTCAACCTGGAGAGTTGGGACCCATGGAATGGGGGCCACGCATTATTGCTTTAAAGGGTCTGCATTTGCTCACCCAATCTCACCAATCCTCTCAGTCCCAAGTGTCCAGCCTTATGCCACATCTAGCTGTCATTGTAGATAGGGTCATTCCACGTTTCATCAGAGACCCTGAAGGAATTGTAAAGAATTTCCCTGTTTTTTTGTTTTGTGTTTGAAATTCCTTTTTATAGTGGGTTTGAGCTGATTCTCGCTGCCATGTTTATGCCAGTCTAGACACACTTGATTCCCTTACGGTGACATATCAATACATAGGTTTTAAGATTCTTACTAGTCAGATCAATTCCTCTGCGGGAAATATGTGTTTTTGAGTCCCTTTCACTAAGGAAGGTGTAGGTCTTGTCTCTTCTACAGTTGGTTTTTGGAACAGTATCTGTGCTTATATCAAACTCTGGTTTTATGCATCACCCCACCTCTCCTTCCCCCTTAAGCAGGCATAAGAGTGTTTTGTAAATGTGAGACTCTGTTCTCTTTCCTAACTCAGTTCATGTGTAGCCATGTTTACAGGATCTTCATAAGTGATATCTTATGATAAGTTTCTTTTTCTGTGTGACTTATTTCACTTAGAATCATCGTACCTGAATCCACTCACTTTGCTGCTACTAATCTTATGACATTGATTTCATGGCTGAGGGGTATTCCATCGTACGTAATTACCACAATGTTTTGAACCATTTTTATATTTCCTGGGCTTTTTAAGGTGTACCCAAGTTGAGGTTCTTGTAAGCAGTGCAGCCCTAAATTTGGGTGTGCCTCTGTCTTATTGATTTTCAGTATTCCCAAGGTATGTTCCCTAGACTGGAAGTGCCCTTGGCTCTGTAGCTCTGTTGTTTACTTGTTTTAGGGAACACAATGCACTCCTGCAGTGAGGCAGTTGGCAATTTACATCCCGCCCATCATCATAACAAGGCTACCTGTTCTGCAGGGCCTGTCTTGCCTTTTAGGTTTTTACCCATTTTGTGGATGTCACATTTGACCGGTGGGAATTGATACTTCTTTGTAGTGCAGATTTGCATTGCCCGCTTGCTTGCTTGGCCAAAAAGTGCGTATGCGTTTTCTCCTGAATATATTCAGGAGAAAACGCATAAGCCCTGTTTGGCCAAGTGCATCATTGTCAAAGTTGTGCCCCTCTTCCTGTGCTTTACAGGAGATTCCTACGTACCTCTTGAAATCTGTTTCCTGCTATTCTGCCTAGCTTTCAAGTCGGCCCCGTTGCCTTCCCTCAAAAGATTTTTGGACGATAGTTATCCTTTATTACTCTGCCAGTTTGTGTATTGCTGTGCCCCTCAGCTCCATTTTTCAACTCGTTTTTTGTGAGCTGAACGCAAGTCCAAAATTTTGGTTCAGGACGTATACTGGTTCCCCATGGGTGGCTGAGACTTTGGTTAATTCTTCTTCCTGCCAGGAAATTAGAGTGACATGTGCCCGTCCAAATGCCTAACAGCTACTGTCTCATTGGTTCTCCTATTCCCTTCCATCCTCTGCCAAATTGGCAACCTGTGTGAACCAGGAGGTTAAAGGGGCTGTCTCTCCAAGTTGGCAGATTGATAGTAAAGCAGTTGTAAAGTTAAACCGGAGCACCGCGAAGGGACTCTTCGTGGAGTTTTAGAAACCTTTCGTATTCACAGTGTGTCCATTCTCTAGGTTTCCCGTACATGTTACAGATGTAGTAAAATTCCCTTCAACCTGGAGAGTTGGGAGAGATTGCATGGGGGCCATGCATTACTGCATTAAAGGGTCTGCATTTGCTCACCCAATCTCACCAATCCTCTCGGTCCCAAGTGTCCAGCCTTATGCCACATCCAGCTGTCACTGTAGATAGGGTCATTCCAGGTTTCATCAGAGACCCTGAAGGAATTGTAAAGAATTTCCCTGTTTTTTGTTTTGTGTTTGAAATTCCTTTTTATAGTGGGTTTGAGCTGATTCTCGCTGCCATGTTTATGCCAGTCTAGACACACGTGACTCACTTACGGAGACATATCAATACATAGGTTTTAAGATTCTTACTAGTCAGATCAATTCCTCTGCGGGAAATATGGGGTTTTGAGTCCCTTTCACTGAGGAAGGTGTAGGTCTTGTCTATTCCATAGTTGGGTTTTGGAACGGTACCTGTGCTTATATCAAACTCTGGTTTTATGCATCACCCCACCTCTCCTTCCCCCTTAAGCAGGCATAAGAGTGTTTTCTAAATGTGAGACTCTGCTCTCTTTCCCAACTCAGTTCATGAGTAGCCATGTTTACAGGATCTTCATAAGTGATATCTTAAGATAAGTTTCTTTTTCTGTGTGACTTATTTCACTTAGAATCATCGTACCTGAATCCACTCACTTTGCTGCTACTGATCTTATGACATTGATTTCATGGCTGAGGGGTATTCCATCGTACGTAATTACCACAATTTTTTGAACTATTTTTATATTTCCTGGAATATTTAAGGTGTCCCCAAGTTGAGGTTCTTGTAAGCAGTGCAGCCCTAAATTTGGGGGTGGCTCTGTCTTATTCATTTTCAGTTTTCCCAAGGTATATTCCCTAGACTGCAAGTGACCTTGGCTCTGTAGCTCTGTTGTTTTCTTGTTTTAGGGAACACAGTGCACTCCTTCAGTGAGGCAGTTGGCAATTTACATCCCGCCCATCATCATAACAAGGCTACCTGTTCTCCAGGGCCTGTCTTGCCTTTCTGGTTTTTACACATATTGTGGATGTCCCTTTGGACCGGTCGGAAGTGATACTTCTTTGTAGTGCAGATTTGCATTGCTCGCTTGCTTGCTTGGTCAAAAAGGGCGTATGCGTTTTCTCCTGAATATATTCAGGAGAAAACTCATACGCCCTTTTTGGCCAAGTTCATCATTGTCGAAGTTGTGCCGCTCTTCCTGTGCTTTACAGGCGATTCCTACATACCTCTTGAAATCTGTTTCCTGATATTCTGCATCAATTTCACGTCCGCCTCATTGCCTTCCGTCAACAGATTTTTGGACGATAGTTGTCCTTTATTACTCTGCCAGTTTGTGAATTGCTGTGCCCCCGAGCTCCAGTTTTCAACTCGTTTTTTTGTGAGCTGAACGCAAGTCCAAAATTTTGGTTCAGGACCTATACTGGTTCCCGATGGGTGGCTGAGAATTTGGTTAATTCTTCTTCCTGCCGGCAAATTAGAGTGACATGTGCCCGTCTAAATGCCTAACAGCTACTCTCTCATTGGTTCTCCTATTCCCTTCCATCCTCTGCCAAATTGGCAACCTGTGTGTACCAGGAGATTAAAGGGGCTGTCTCTCCAAGTTGGCAGATTGATAGTAAAGCAGTTGTAAAGTTAAACCAGAGCACCGCGAGAGGGACTCTTCGTGGAGTTTTAGAAACCTTTCGTATTCACAGTGTGTCCATTCTCTAGGTTTCCCGTACATGTTATAGCTGTAGTAATATTCCCTTCAACCTGGAGAGTTGGGACAGATGGCATGGGGGCCTTGCATTATTGCATTAAAGGGTCTGCATTTGCTCACCCAATCTCACCAATCCTCTTGGTCCCAAGTGTGCAGCCTTATGCCACATCCAGCTGTCATTGTAGATAGGGCCATTCCAGGTTTCATCAGAGACCCTGAAGGAATTGTTAAGAATTTCCCTGTTTTTTTGTTTTGTGTTTGAAATTCCTTTTTATAGTGGGTTTGAGCTGATTCTCACTGCCATATATAAGCCAGTCTAGACACACTTGATTCCCTTATGGAGACATATCAATACATAGGTTTTAAGATTCTTACTAGTCAGATCTATTCTTCTGCGGGAAATATGGGGTTTGAGTCCCTTTCACTGAGGAAGTTGTAGGTCTTGTCTATTCCATAGTTGGTTTTTGGAACGGTACCTGTGCTTATATCAAACTTTGGTTTTATGGATCACCCCACCTCTCCTTCCCCCTTAAGCAGGCATAAGAGTGTTTTCTAAATGTGAGACTCTGCTCTCTTTCCTAACTCAGTTCATGTGTAGCCATGTTTACAGGAACTTCATAAGTGATATCTTATGATAAGTTTCTTTTTCTGTGTGACTTATTTCACCTAGAATCATCGTACCTGAATCCACTCACTTTGCTGCTACTGTTCTTATGACATTGATTTCATGGCAGAGGGATATTCCATCATACGTAAGTACCACTATTTTTTGAACCATTTTTACATTTCCTGGGATATTTAAGGTTTACCGAAGTTGAGGTTCTTGTAAGCAGTGCAGCCCTAAATTTGGGGGTGGCTCTGTCTTATTGATTTTCAGGTTTCCCAAGGTATATTCCCTAGACTGGAAGTGCCCTTGGCTCTGTAGCTCTGTTGTTTACTTGTTTTAGGGAACACAATGCACTCCTCCAGTGAGGCAGTGGGCAATTTACATCCCGCCCATCATCATAACAAGGCTACCTGTTCTCCAGGGCCTGTCTTTCCTTTCTGGTTTTTACCCATTTTGTGGATGTCCCTTTGGACCGGTGGGAAGTGATACTTCTTTGTAATGCAGATTTGCATTGCCCGCTTGCTTGCTTGGCCAAAAAGGGCGTATGCGTTTTCTCCTGAATATATTCACGAGAAAACGCATATGCTCTTTTTGGCCCAGTGCATCATTTTCGAAGTTGTGTCCCTCTTCCTGTGCTTTACAGGCAATTCCTATGTACTTCTTGAAATCTGTTTCCTGCTATTCTGCCTAGCTTTCAAGTCGGCCTCGTTGCCTTCCCTCAACAGATTTTTGGACGATAGTTGTCCTTTTTTACTCTGCCATTTTATGAACTGCTGTGCCCCTGAGCTCCATTTTTCAACTCGATTTTTGTGAGCTGAACGCAAGTCCAAAATTTTGGTTCAGGACGTATACTGGTTCCCCATGGGTGGCTGAGACTTTGGTTAATTCTTCTTCCTGCCTGGAAATTAGAGTGACATGTGCCCGTCCAAATGCCTAACAGCTACTCTCTCATTGGTTCTCCCTCTTCCCTTCCATCCTCTGCCAATTTGGCAACATGTGCGAACCACGAGGTTAAAGGGGCTGTCTCTCCAAGTAGGGAGATTGATAGTAAAGCAGTTGGAAAGGCAAACCGGAGCACCACGAGAGGGACTATTCGTTTAGTTTTAGAAACCTTTCGAATTCACAGTGTGTCCATTCTCTAGGTTTCCCGTACATGTTATAGCTGTAGTAATATTCCCTTCAACCTGGAGAGTTGGGAACCAAGGAATGGGGGCCATGAATTATTGCTTTAAAGGGTCTGCATTTGCTCACCCAATCTCACCAATCCTCTCAGTCCCAAGTGTCCAGCCTTATGCCACATCCAGCTGTCATTGTAGATAGGGTCATTCCAGGTTTCATCAGAGACCCTGAAGGAATTGTAAAGAATTTCCCTGTTTTTTTGTTTTGTTTTTGAAATTCCTTTTTATAGTGGTTTGAGCTGATTTTCGCTGCCATGTTTATGCCAGTCTAGACACACTTGATTCCCTTACGGAGACATATCAATACATAGGTTTTAATATTCTTACTAGTCAGATCTATTCCTCTGCGGGAAATATGCGGTTTTGAATCCCTTTCACCGAGGAAGGTGTAGGTCTTTTCTATTCCATAGTTGGTTTTTGGAACAGTAACTGTGCTTATATCAAACTCTGGTTTTATGCATCACCAGACCTCTCCTTCCCCCTTAAGCAGTCATAAGAGTGTTTTCTAAATGTGAGACTCTGTTCTCTTTCCTAACTCAGTTCATGTGTAGCCATGTTTACAGGATCTTCATACGTGATATCTTATGAAAAGTTTCTTTTTCTGTGTGACTTATTTCACTTAGAATCATCGTACCTGAATCCACTCACTTTGCTGCTACTGGTCTTATGACATTGATTTCATGGCTGAGCGATATTCCATCGTATGTAAGTACCACAATTTTTTGAACCATTTTTATATTTCCAGGGATATTTAAGGTGTACCCAAGTTGAGGTTCTTGTAAGCAGCACAGCCCTAAATTTGGGGGTGGCTCTGACTTATTGATTTCCAGTTTTCCCAAGGTATATTCCCTAGACTGGAAGTGTCCTTGGCTCTGTAGCTCTGTTGTTTACTTGTTTTAGGGAACACAATGCACTCCTCCAGTGAGGCAGTGGGTAATTTACATCCCGCCCATCAGCATAACAAGGCTACATGTTCTCCAGGGCCTGTCTTGCCTTGCTGGTTTTTACACATTTTGGGGATGTCCCTTTGGACAGGTGGGAAGTGATACATCTTTGTAGTGCAGATTTGCATTGCGCGCATGCTTGCTTCGCCAAACAGGGCATATGCGTTTTCTCCTGAATATATTCACGAGAAAAAGCATACACCCTCTTTGGCCAAGTGCATCATTGTCGAAGTTGTGCCCCTCTTCCTGTGCTTTACAGGCGATTCCTATATACCTCTTGAAATCTGTTTCCTGCTCTTCTGCCTCGATTTCAAGTCGTGCTCGTTGCCTTCCCTCAAGAGATTTTTTGATGATAGTGGTCCTTTATTACACTGCCTGTTTGTGAATTGCTGTGCCCCTGAGCTCCATTTTTCAACTCGTTTTTTGTGAGCTGAAAGCAAGTCCAAAATTTTGGTTCAGGACGTATACTGCTTCCCGGTGGGTGGCTGAGACTTTGTTTAATTCTTCTTCCTGCAGGGAATTTAGAGTGACATGTGCCGTCCAAATGTCTAACAGCTACTGTCTCATTGGTTCTCCCTCTTCCCTTCCATCCTCTGCCAAATTGGCAAACTGTGCGAACCAGGAGGTTAAAGGGACTGTCTCTCCAAATTGGGAGATTGATAGTAAAGCAGTTGGAAAGTCAAACCGGAGCACCACAAGTGGGACTATTCGTTTAGTTTTAGAAACCTTTTGTATTCACAGGTTGTTCATTCTCTAGGTTTCCCGTACATGTTATAGCTGTAGTAATATTCCCTTCAACGAGGAGAGTTGGGAGCAATGGAATGGTGGCCATGCATTATTGCTTGAAAGGGTCTGCATTTGCTCACCCAACCTCATCAATCCTCTCAGTCCCAAGTGTCCAGCCTTATGCCACATCCAGGTGTCATTGTAGATAGGGTCATTCCAGGTTTCATCAGAGACCCTGAAGGAAATGTAAAAAATTACCCTGTTTTTATGTTTTGTTTTTGGAATTCCTTTTTATAGTGGGTTTGAGCTGATTCTCACTGCCATGTTTATGCCTGTCTAGACACACTTGATTCCCTTATGGTGACATATAAATACATAGGTTTTAAGATTCTTACTAGTCAGATCAATTCCTCTGCGGGAAATATGGGGTTTGGAGTCCCTTTCACTGAGGAAGGTGTAGGTCTTGTCTATTCCATAGTTGGTTTTTGGAACGGTACCTGTGCTTATATCAAACTCTGATTTTATCATCACCCCACCTCTCCTTCCACCTTAAGCAGGCATAAGAGTGTTTTCTAAATGTGCGACTCTGTTCTCTTTCCTAACTCAGTTCATGTGTAGCCATGTTTACAGGATCTTCATAAGTGATATCTTATGATAAGTTTCTTTTTCTGTGTGACTTATTTCACTTAGAATCATCGTACCTGAATCCACTCACTTTGCTGCTACTGGTCTTATGACATTGATTTCATGGCTGAGGGATATTCCATCGTACGTAAGTACCACAATTTTTTGAATCATTTTTATATTTCCTGGGATTTTTAAGGTGTACCCGAGTTGAGGTTCTTGTAAGCAGTGCAGCCCTAAAATTGGGGGTGGCTCTGTCTTATTGATTTTCAGTTTTCCCAAAGTATATTCTATACACTGGAAGTGCCCTTGGCTCTGTAGCTCTGTTGTTTACTTGTTTTAGGGAACACAATGCACTCCTCCAGTGAGGCAGTGGGCAATTTAATTCCCGCCCATCATTATAACAAGGCTACCTGTTCTCCAGGGCCTATCTTGCCTTTCTGGTGTTTACCCATTTTGTGGATTTCGCTTTGGACTGGTGGGAAGTGATACTTCTTGGTAGTGCAGATTTGCATTTCCCCCTTGCTTGCTTGGCCAAAAACGGTGTATGCGTTTTTTCATGAATATATTCAGGAGAAAACGCATACGCCCTTTTGCGCCAAGTGCATCATTGTCGAATTTGTGCCCCTCTTCCTGTGCTTTACAGGCGATTCCTATGTACCTCTTGAAATCTGTTTCCTACTATTCTGCCTAGCTTTCAAGTCGGCCTCGTTGCCTTCCCTGAGCAGATTTTTGGACGATAGTTGTCCTTTATTACTCTGCCAGTTTGTGAATTGCTGTGCCCCTGTGCTCCATTTTTCAACTCGTTTTTTGTGAGCTGAACGCAAGTCCAAAATTTTGCTTCAGGACGTATACTACTTCCCCTTAGGTGTCTGAGGCTTTGGTTATATCTTCTTCCTGTCGGGAAATTAGAGTGACATGAGCCGGTCCAAATGCCTAACAGCTACTCTCTCATTTGTTCTCCCTCTTCCCTTCCATCCTCTGCCAAATTGGCAACCTGTGCGAACAAGGAGGTTAAAGGGGCTGTCTCTCCAAGTTGGGAGATTGATAGTAAAGCAGTTGGAAAGTCAAACCGGAGCACCACGAGAGGGACTACTCGTTGAGTTTTAGAAACATTTTGTATTCACAGTGTGTCCATTCTCTAGGTTTTCCGTACATGTTATAGCTGTAGTAATATTCCCTACCACCTGTATAGTTGGGACCCATGGAATGGGTGCCATGCATTATTGCTTTAAAGGGTCTGCATTTGCTCAACCAATCTCACCAATCCTCTCAGTCCCAAGTGTCCAGCCTTATGCCACATCCAGCTCTCATTGTAGATAGGGTCATTCCAGGTTTCATCAGATACCCTGAAGGAATTGTAAAGAATTTCCCTGTTTTTTTTTTGTTTTGTTTTAGAAATTCCTTTTTATAGTGGGTTTGAGCTGATTCTCGCTGCCATGTTTATGCCCGTCTAGACACACTTGATTCCCTTATGGAGACATATCAATACATAGGATTTAAGATTCTTACTAGTCAGATCTATTCCTCTGCGGGAAATATGGGTTTTTGAGTCCATTTCACTGCGCAAGGTGTAGGTCTTGTCTATTCCATAGTTGGTTTTTGGAACGGTACCTGTGCTTATATCAAACTCTGGTTGAATGCATCACCCCACCTCTCCTTCCCCCTTAAGCAGGCATAAGAGTGTTTTCTAAATGTGAGACTCTGTTCTCTTTCCTAACTCAGTTCATGTGTAGCCATGTTTACAGGATCTTCATAAGTGATATCTTATGATAAGTTTCTTTTTCTGTGTGACTTATTTCACTTAGAATCATGGTACCTGAATCCACTCACTTTGCTGCTACTGGTCTTATGACATTGATTTCATGGCTGAGGGATATTCCATCGTACGTAATTACCACAATTTTTTGAACCATTTTTATATTTCCTGGGATATTTAAGGTGTACCCAAGTTGAGGTTCTTGTAAGCAGTGCAGCACTAAATTTGGGGGTGGCTCTGTCTTATTGATTTTCAGTTTTCACAAGGTATATTCCCTAGACTGGAAGTGCACTTGGCTCTGTAGATCTGTTGTTTACTTGTTTTAGGGAACACAATGCACTCCTCCAGTGAGGCAGTTGGCAGTTTACATCCCGCCCATCAGCATAACAAGGCCCCCTGTTCTCCAGGGCCTGTCATCCCTTTCTAGTTTTTACACATTTTATGGATGTCCCTTTGGACCAGTGGGAAGTGAAACTTCTTTGTAGTGCAGATTAGCATTGCCCGCTTGCTTGTTTGGCCAAAAGGGCGTATGCGTTTTCTCCTGAATATATTCAGGAGAAAACGCATACGCCCTTTTTGACCAAGTGCTTCATTGGCGAAGTTTTGCCCCTCTTCCTGTGCTTTACAGGTGATTCCTAAGTAACTCTTGAAATCTGTTTCCTGCTATTCGGCCTTGCTTTCAAGTCCGCCTCGGTGCCTTCCTTCAACAGATTTTTGGATGATAGTTGTCTTTTATACTCTGCCAGTTTGTGAATTGCTGTGCCCCTGAGGTCCAGTTTTCAACTCGTTTTTTGTGAGCTGAACGCAAGTCCAAAATATTGCTTCACGACCTATGCTTGTACATAGTGCGTGGCTGAGACTTTGGTTAATTCTGCTTCTGGCCGGGAAATTAGAGTGATATGTGCCCGTCCAAATGCCTAACAGCTACTCTCTCATTGGTTCTCCCTCTTCCCTTTCATCCTCTGCCAATTTGGCAACCTGTGAGAAGCAGGAGGTTAAAGGGGCAGTCTCTCCAAGTTGGGAGATTGACAGTAATGCAGTTGGAAATTTAACCACAGCACCAGGAGAGGGACTATTCGTTGAGTTTTAGAAACCTTTTCGTATTCACAGTGTGTCCATTCTCTAGGTTTCCCGTACATGTTATACCTGTAGTAATATTGCTTTCAACCAGCAGAGTTGGGACCAATGGAATGGTTGCCACTCATTATTGCTTTAAAGGATCTTCATTTGCTCACCCAATCTCACCAATCCTCTTGGTCCCAAGTGTCCAGCCTTATGCCACATCCAGCTGTCATTGTAGATAGGGTCATTCCCGGTTTCATCAGAGACCCTGAAGGAATTGTAAGAAATTTCCCTTTTTTTTGTTTTTTTTTTTGAAATTCCTTTTTATAGTGGGTTTGAGCTGATTCTCACTGCCATGTTTATGCCAGTCTAGACACACTTGTTTCCCTTATGGAGACATATCAATACATAGGTATTAAGATTCTTACTAGTATGATACATTACTCTGTGGTGAATATGAGGTGTTGAGTCCCTTTCACTGAGGAAGGAGTAGGTCTTTTCTATTCCATATTTGGTTTTTGGAACGGTACATGTACTAATATCAAACTCTGGTTTTATGCATCACCCCACCTCTCCTTCCCCCTTAAGAAGGCATAAGGGTGTTTTCTAAATGTGAGACTCTCGTTTCTTTCCTAACTCAGTTCATGTGTAGCCATGTTTACAGGATCTTCATAAGTGATATCTTATGATAAGTTTCTTTTTCTGTGTGACTTATTTCACTTAGAATTATCATACCTGAATCCACTCATTTTGCTGCTACTGGCCTTATGACATTGATTTTATGGCTCAGGGATATTCTATCATATGTAAGTATCACAATTTCCTGAACCATTTTTGTCTTTCCTGGGATATTTAAGGTGTACCCAAGTTGAGGTTTTTGTAAGCAGTGCAGCCCTGAATTTTTCTGTGGATTTGTCTTATTGATTTTCAGTTTTCCCAAGGTATATTCCCTAGATTGGAAGTTCCCTTGGCTCCGTAGCTTTGTTTTTTACTTGTTTTAGGGAACACAATGCACTCCTCCAGAGAGGCAGTTGGCAATTTACATCCCGCCCATCAGCCTAACAAGGCTCCCTGTTCTCCAGGGCCTGTCTTGCCTTTCTGGTTTTTACACATTTTGCGGATGTCCTGTTTGACCGGTGGGAAGTGATACTTCATTGTAGTGCAGATTTGCATTGCCCGCTTGCTTGCTTGTCTGAAAAGGGCATATGCGTCTTCTCCTGAATATATTCACGTGAAATCCCATATGCCCTTTATGGCCATTTCCATAATTTTCGAAGTTGTGATGCTTTTCCTGTGTTTAAAGGTGATTCCAATGGACCTCTTGAAATCTGTTTCATGCCATTCTGCCTCATTTTCACTTCTGCCTCGTGGCTTTCCATCAACAGATTTTTGGAAGAGAGTTGTCCTTTATAACTCTGCAGGTTAGTGAATTGCTGTGGCCCTGAGCTCCATTTTTCAACTTGCGTTTTTGTTAGCTGACCGCAGATCCACAATTTTGCTTCTGGAACTATACTGGTTCTGGGGGGGCAGGCTGTGACTTTGGTTAATTCCTCTTCGTGACGGGAAATTAGAGTGACATGTGGCCATCCAAATGCCTACAGCTACTCTCTCTTTGGTTCTCTCTCTTCCCTTATATCCTCTGCAGAATTTGCCAACTGTGTGAACCATGAGGTTATAGGGGCTGACTCTCCAAGTTGTGAGAGTGATAGTAAAGCAGTTGGAATGTCAAACTGGAGCACAAGGAGAGAAAAAAGTAGTAGAGTTTTAGAAACCTTTCACCATAAGTCGGTTTCCATTCTCTAGGTTCCCATACATGTTATAACTGTAGTGATATTCCCTTCTACCTGGAGAGATGGGAACCATGGAATGGGTGGCAGGCATTATTGCTTTAAAGGATCGGCATTTTTTCACCCAATCTCACCAATCCTCTCAGTCCCAAGTGACCAGCCTTATGCCACAGCCAGCTGTCATTGTAGATAGGGTCATTCCAGGTTTTATCAGAACCCCTGAAGGTATTGTGTAAGAATTTTACTGTTTTTATCTTTTGTTTTGAAATTCATTTTTATAGTGTGTTTGAGCTGATTCTCACTGCCATGTTTATGTCGTTCTAGACACACTTCATTCCCTTATGGAGACATATCAATACATAGGTTTTAAAATTCTTACTAGTCAGATATATTTCTCTGCGGGGAATAGGGATGTTGAGTTCCGTTCACTGAGGAAGGAGTAGGGCTTGTCTCTTCTCTTTTTGGATTATGGAACATTACCTGTGCTAATGTCATTACGATGCTCTATGCACTTGTCATCCCAATACTCCATTACCAATGCCATCACATTCCTCCATGAACTTTGGGATCACATTGCTTCATGCCCTTGTCATCACAGTGCTCCATGCTCCTTGAAATCAAATGAGCCATGACCTCTGTCATCACAATGCTCCAATCCCTTGTGATCACAGTGTTCCATAACACTTGTCATCACAACGCTCCATGATGCCTGTCATCACAATACTCCATGCCCTTTTCATCACAATGCTCCATGCCATTGTCATCACAATGTGCCATTATATATGTCATCACAATGCTCCCTGACACTTGTCTTCACAATACTACATGACCTGGTCATCACAATGCTCCATGACCTTGTCATCACAATGTGCCATTCCAACTGTCCTCGCAATATTCCTTGAAACTTATTAGACCAATGCTCTATGCCCTTGTCATCACAATGCTCCATGCCCTTGTTATCACAATGCTCCATGACCCCTGTCATCACAATGCTCTGTGACTCCAGTCATCACAATGCTTCATGACCTTTGTCATCACAATGGTCCATGCCCTCGTCATCAACAGACTCTGTGACCTTTTTAACCACAATGCTCCATGAACTTTTCATCACAATGCTCTTTGACCCTTGTCATCACAATGCTCTATGCCTTTATCAGCACAAGGCTCCATGACACTTGTAATCACAATGCTCCATGAACGCTCTCATCACATTGCTCCATGCCCTTCTCTTCACAAAGCTCCATGACAAATGTCATCAGAATGCTCCATGGCCTTCTCATCACAATGTTCCATGCCCTTGCCATGACAATGCTCCATTACCCCAGTCATAACAATGCTCCATGACCCCTGCCATCACGATGTTCCATGGCTTGTCATCACATAGCTCCATGACCCTTCTCATCACAATGCTCCAAGAACCCTGTAATCACAATGCTCTATGCCCTTTTTCATCACAATGATCCATGAATCCTGTCATCACAATGCACCATGCCCATCGTCCTAAGGTTTCAGTCTATTGTCATCACAATGAAATAAAAATGCTCCATGACCTCTGTCATAACAATGCTCCAAACTCTTGTGATCACAATATTCCATAACACTTGTCATCACAATGCCCCATGACGCTCGTCATCACAATTATCAATGGACTTCTCATCACAATGCTCCATGACGTTTGTCATCACAATGCTCAACACACTTGTCATCAAAACGCTCACTGACACTTGTTGTTTGTTTGCTCCTTGAACCCTGTCATGACAAGGCTCCATGCCTTTTTCATAACAATGATCCATGCCCTTTTCATCACAGTGCTCCGAGACCCATGTAATTTCAATGCTCCATGCCCTTGTCATCACAAAGCTCAATGACGCATGCCATCAGAATGCTCCTTCTTCTTCTCCTCACAATGCTTCATGCCGTAGTCATCACAATGTTCCAAGACCCCGGTAATCACAATGCTCCATGCCCTTCTCATCAAAAAACTCCATGACGCATGTCATCAGAATGCTCCATGCCCTAGTCAGCACAATGCTCCAAGACCCTGTAATCACAATGCTCCATGCCCCTTTTCATCAGAATGCTCCATGAGACTTGTCATCACAAGTCTCCTGGTCTTCTCATCACAATGCTCCAGGACCTTGTTATCACCATACTCCATTCCCATGTCAACACAATGCTCCATGACCCCTGTCATCACGATAATCCATGATCATTTTCAGCCCAATGTTCCACGACCTACTCATCACAATCCTCAATGGCCAATATAATCACAGTGTTCCATGACCACTGTCATCACAACACTCCATGACACTTGACAACGCAATGACCCTGGACTCTTGTGATCACAATGCTCCATTCCCTAGTCCTCACAATGATCCATGAACCCGGTCATCAGAACGCTCCATGAACATTTTCAGCCCAGTGCTCCATGACACCTGTCATCACAATGCTCCATGCCTTTGTCAGCAAAATGCTACATGACCTTGTCATTACAATGCTCTATGCGCTTGTCATCACGATACTCCATTTCCATTGTCATCACAATCCTCCATGAATCTTGCGATCACATTGCTTCATGCCCTTGTCATCACAATGCTCCATGCTCCTTGAAATCAAAATGATCCATGACCTCTGTCATCACAATGCTCCAAACCCTTGTCATCACAATGTTCCATAACACTGGTCATCACAACGCTCCATGATGCCTGTCATCACAATACTCCATACCCTTTTCATCATAATGGTCCATGACCTTTGTGATCACAATTCTCAATACACATGTCATCACAATGCTCCCTGAAACTTGTCGTCAGAATGCTCCTTGAACCCTGTCACGAAAAGGCTCCATGCATTTTCATCACAATGCCCCATGCCATTTTCATCACAATGCTCCATGCCATTGTCATCAAAATACTACACAAGCTTGTCATCAGAATGCTCCATGACCCATGTCATCACAATTCTCCATGCACTTGTCAGCACAATGCTCCCTGAACCTTGTCATCACAATGCTCCAAGCCATTGTCATCACAGTGCTCCATTAACTTTGTCATCAGAATCCTCCAGGACACTTGGCATCACAATGCTCCATTCCATTGTCATCACAATGGGCCATTACATATGTCATCACAATGCTCCCTGACACCTCTCTTCACAATACTGCATGACCTCGTCATCAAAATGCTCCATGACCCCTGACATCACAGTGTTCCATAACAACTGTCATCAAAATGTTCCATAAAACTTTTCATTAAATTGCTCCATGACCCTGTCATCAGGATGCTCCCTGCCCTTCTCATTACAATGCACAACGCCCTTGCCATCAAAATGCTCCTGACCTTTGTAATCACAAAGATTCATGACACTTGGCATCACACTGCTCCATGTCAATGTCATCACAATGCTCCATGTACCCTCTCATAACATTGCTCAATGCCCTTGTCATCACAAAGCTCCATGACACTTGTCATCACAAAGCTCGATGTCCTTCTAATCACAATGCTCCATGCCCTTGTCATTACAGTCCTGCATGACCCATGTATCACAGTGTTCAGTGCCCTTTTCATCACAATGCTCCATGCCCACTCTCATCACAATAATCCATGAAACATTTCAGACCAAAGTTCCATACCCTTCTCATCACAATGCTCCATTACCCCTGTCATAACAATGCACCATGACCCCTGCCATCACAATATTCCACTGCCTAGTCATCACCAAGTTCCATGACACTTCTCATCACAATGCTCAAGACCCCTGAAATCACAATGCTACATTCCCTTGTCATCACAAAGCTCCATGACGCATGCCATCTTAATGTTCCATGGCCTTCTCATCACAATGCTCCATACCTTTGTCATCACAATGCTCCAAGACCCCCGTAATCACAATGCTCCATGCCCCATTTCATCTCAGTGCTTCATGAACCCTGTCATCACAGTGAACCATGCCCATCATCATAAAGCTTCAGGCTATTGTTATCACAATTAAATCAATATTCTCCATGACCTCTGTGTTCCTAATGCTCCAAACCCTTGTGATCACAATGTTGCATAACAATTATCATCACAATGCTCCATGACATTTGTCATCACAATGCTCGATGCCCTTCTAATCACAATGCTCCATGCCCTTGTCATTACAGTTCTGCATGACCCATGTATCACAGTGTTCCGAGCCCTTGTCATCACAATGCTCCATGCCCACTCTCATCACAATAATCCATGAAACATTTCAGACCCACGTTCCATACCCTTCTCATCACAATGCTCCATTAACCCTGTCATAACAATGCACCATGATCACTGCCATCAAAATGTTCCACGGCCTAGTTATCACAAGGTTCCATGACACTTCTCATCACAATGCTCAAGACCCCTGAAATCACAATGCTACATTCCCTTGTCATCACAAAGCTCCATGACGCATGTCATCAGAATGTTCCATGGTCTTCTCATCACAATGCTCCATGATCTTTGTCATCACAATGCTCAATACACTTGTCATCACAATGCTCCCTGACCCTTGTCATCAGTATGCTCCTTGAACCCTGTCATGACAAGGCTCCATGCCTTTTTCATCACAATGATCCATGACCTTTTCATCGCAATCCCCCAGGATCCCTGTAATCACAATGCTCCATGCCCTTGTCATCACAAAACTCCATGACGCATGTCATCAGAATGCTCCATGGCCTTCTCATCACAATGCTCCATGCCCTTGTCATCACAATGCTCCAAGACCCCTGTAATCACAAAGCTCTATGCCCCTTTTCATCAGAATGCTCTATGAGACTTGTCATCACATGTCTCCATGGTCATCTCATCACAATGCTCCAGGACCTTGTCATCACCATGCTCCATTCCCTTGTCATCACAATGCTCCATGACCACTGTCATCACAATAATCCATGAACATTTTCAGCACAATGCTCCACGACGTTCTCATCACAATGCTCCATGGCCAATATCATCACAATGCTCGATGACCACTGTCATCACAACACTCCATGACACCTGACAACACAATGATCCGGGACACTTCTCATCACAATGCTCCATTCCGTATTCATCACAATGCTCCATGAACCCAGTCATCACAACACTCCATGAACATTTTCATCCCAATGCTCCATGACCCTTGTCATCAAAATGATCCATGCCCTTGTCATCCCAATGCTCCATGACCCTTGTGTTTACAATGCTCCGTGAAGCTTGTCATCACAATGCTCCATGACACATGTCATCACAATGCTCCATGCCTTTGTCAGCAAAATGCTACAAGACCTTGTCATTACAGACTTCTATGGGCTTGTCATCACAATACTCCATTTCCATTGTCATCACAATATTCCATGAACCTTGGGATCACATTGCTTCATGCCCTTGTCATCACAATGCTCCATGCTCCTTGAAGTCAAAATGATACAAACCTCTGTCATCACAATGCTCCAAACCCTTGTGATCACAATGTTCCATAACACTTGTCATCACAACGCTACATTATGCCTGTCATCACAATCCTCCATGCCCTTTTCATTACAAAGCTCCATGACCTTTTCATCACAATTCTCAATACAATTGTCATCACAATGCTCCCTGACAGTTGTAATCAGAATGCTCCTTGAACCCTGTCACAATAAGTATTCATGCCTTTTTCATCACAATGCCCATTCCATTTTCATCACAATACTCCATGCCATTGTCATCAAAATACTCCACAAGCTTGTCATCAGAATGCTCCATGACCCTTGTCATCACAATTCTCCATGCACTTGTCAGCACAATGCTCCCTGACCCTTGTCATCACAATGCTCCAAGCCATTGTCATCACAATGCTCCATTACCTTTGTCATCAGAATCCTCCATGACACTTGGCATCACAATGCTCCATGCCATCCTCATCACAATGGGCCATTATATATGTGATCACAATGCTCCCTGACACCTGTCTTCACAATACGGCATGACCTGGTCATCACAATGCTCCATGCCCTTGTCATCACAGTGTGCCATTCCAACTGTCATTGCAATACTCCATGAAAGTTATTAGACCAATGTTCCATGCCCTTGTCATCACCATGCTCCATGCCCTTGTTATCACAATGCTCCATGACCCCTGTCATCACAATGCTCCGTGACTCCAGTCATCACAATGCTTCATGACCTTTGTCATCCCAATGGTCCATGCCCTCGTCATCAACAGTCTCTGTGACCTTTTTAACCACAATGGTCCATGAAATTTTCATCACAATGCTCTTTGACCCTTGTCATCACAATGCTCTATGCCTTTCTCAGCACAATGGTCCATGACCCTTGTCAGCACAAAGCTCCATGCGCTTGTCAGCACAATGCTCCTTGACACATGTCATTACAATGCACCATGCGCTTGTCATCACAGTGCTCCACAATCTTGTCATCACAATTCCCCATAAAATTTGTCATCACAATGCTCTGTGACTCCAGTCATCACAATGCTTCATAACGTTTGTCATCACAATGGTCCATGCCCGCGTCATCACAAGGCTCTGTGACCTTTGTAACCACAATGCTCCATGAACTTTTCATCACAATTCTCTGTGACCCTTGTCATCACAAAGCTCCATGACACCTTTCATCACAATGCTCGATGCCCTTCTCATCACAATTCTCCATGCCCTTGTCATTACAGTCCTGCATGACCCATGTATCACAGTGGTCCGTGCCCTTGTCATCACAAAACTCCATGCCCACTCTCATCACAATAATCCATGAAACATTTCAGAGCAGAGTTCCATACCCTTCTCATCACAATGCTCCATTACCCCTGTCATAACAATGCACCATGACCCCTGCCATCACAATGTCCCACGGCCTAGTCATCACAAGGTTCCATGACACTTCTCCTCACAATGCTCAAAACCCATGAAATCACAATGCTCCATGCCCTTGTCATCACAAAGCTCCATGACGCATGTCATCAGAATTTTCCATGGCCTTCTCATCACAGTGCTCCATTCCCTTGTCATCACAATGCTCCAAAATCCTTGTAATCACAATGCTCCATGCCCGTTTTCATCTCAATGCTCCATGAACCCTGTCATCACAATGCACCATGCCCATCATCATAATTCTTCAGGCTATTGTCATCACAGTGAAATCAATATTCTCCATGACCTCTGTCATCATAATGCTCTAAACCCTTGTGATCACAATGTTGCATAACACTTATCATCGCAACACACCATGACGCTCATCATCACAATTTTCCATGGTCTTCTCATCACAATGCTCCATGATCTTTGTCATCCCAATGCTCAATACACTTGTCATCACAATGCTCCCTGACACTTGTCGTCAGTATGCTCCTTGAACCCAGTCATGACAAGGCTCCATGCCTTTTTCTTCACAATGATCCATGACTTTTTCATCACAATACTCCAAGATCCCTGAAATCACAATGCTCCATGCCCTTGTCATCACAAAACTCCATGACGCATGTCAACAGAATGCTCCATGGCTTTCTCATCACAATGCTTCATGCCCTAGTCATCACAATGCTTCAAGACCCCTTTAAACACAATGCTCCATGCCCCATTTCTTCAGAATGCTCCATGAGGATTGTCATCACAATGTTCCCGGACCCTTGTCATCACAATGCTCCAAGCCATTGTCATCACAATGCTCAATACACTTATCATCAAAATCCTCCATGACACTTGGCATCACAATGCTCCATGCCGTTGTCATCACAATGGGCAATTACATATGTCATCACAATGCTCCCTGACACCTGTCTTCACAGTACTGCATGACCTGCTCATCACAATGCTCCATGCCCTTGTCAACACAATGCGCCATTCCAACTGTCATCGCGAAAATCCATGAAAGTTATTTGACCATTGTTCCATGCCCTTGTCATCACAATGCTCCATGCCCTTGTTATCACAATGCTCCATGACCCTTGTCATCATGATGCTCCGTGACTCCAGTCATCACAATGCTTCTTGACCTTTGTCATCACAATGGTCCATGCCCTCGTCATCAACAGTCTCTGTGACCTTTTTAAGCACAATGCTCCATGAACATTTCATCACAATGGTCT
The DNA here is from genome assembly GCF_025265405.1 of Mesoplodon densirostris. NCBI lineage: Eukaryota > Metazoa > Chordata > Mammalia > Artiodactyla > Ziphiidae > Mesoplodon > Mesoplodon densirostris. The sequence continues at coordinate 3,380,191 of NW_026778195.1, read as the reverse complement.
TTGACCCTTGTCATCACAATGCTCTATGCCCTTCTCAGCACAATGCTCCATGACCCTTGTCATCACAATGCTCCATGCGCTTGTCAGCACAATGCTCCATGACACATGTCATCACAATGCACCATGTGCTTGTCATCACAGTGCTCCACAATCTTGTCATCACAATGCACCATAAAATTTGTCATCACAATGCTCCATGCACTTCTCATCAAAATGTTCTCTCACCACTGATATCACAATGCTACATCACTATTTGTCACAATACTCCGTCACCCCTGTCATCACAATGTTCCATGACTCCTGTCATCACAATGCTACATGCACTTATCATCAGAATGTTCGATGACCCCTGACATCACAATGTTCCATAACACCTGTCATCAAAATGTTCCATGACACTTTTCATCAAATTGCTTAATGACCCTGTCATCACAATGCTCCCTGCCCTTCTCAACACAATGTACAACGACCTTGCCATCAAAATGCTCCTTGACCTTTGTCATCACAAAGATCTATGACCCTTGGCATCACAGTGCTCCATGTCATTGTCATCACAATGCTCCATGAACGCTCTCTTCACATTGCTCCATGCCCTTGTCTTCACAAAGCTCCATGACACATGTCACCAGAATGCTCCCTGCCCTTCTCATCACAATGCTCCATGCCCTTGCCATGACAATGCTCCATTACAGCTGTCATAACAATGCTCCATGACCCCTGCCATCACGATGTCCCATGGCCTTGTCATCACAAGGCTCCATGACCCTTCTCATCACAATGCTCCAAGAACCCTGTAATCACAATGCTGTATGCCCCTTTTCATCTCAATGATCCATGAAACCTGTCATCACAATGCACCATGCCCATCATCATAATGCTTCATGCTATTGTCATCACAATGAAATCAAAATGCTCCATGACCTCTGTCATCACAAGGCTCCAAACCCTTGTGATCACAATATTCCATAACACTTGTCATCACTATGCCCCATGACGCTCGTCATCACAATTATCCATGGTCTTCTCATCACAATGCTCCATGACATTCGTCATCACAATGCTCAATACACTTGTCATCAAAATGCTCCCAGACACTTGTTGTTTGTATGCTCCTTGAACCCTGTCATGACAAGGCTCCATGCCTTTTTCATCACAATGCTCCCTGCCCATTCTCATCACAATAATCCATGAAACAGTTCAGACCAAAGTTCCATATCCTTTTCATCACAATGCTCCATTACCCCTGTCATAACAATGCAAAATGACCCCTGCCATCACAATGTTCCACGGACTAGTCATCACAAGGTTCCATGATACTTCTCATCACAATGCTCAAGACCCCTAAAATCACAGTGCTCCATGCCCTTGTCATCACAATGATCCATGCCCTTGTAATCCCAATGCGCCATGACCCCTGTATTCACAATGCTCCTTGACGCTTGTCATCACAGTGCTCCACGACACATGTCTTCACAATGCTTCATGCCTTTGTCAGCAAAATTCTACATGACCTTGTCATTACAATCCTCTATGCGCTTGTCATCACAGTACTCCATTTCCATTGTCATCATAATCCTCCATGAACTTTGGGATCACATTTCTTCATGCCCTACTTATCACAATGCTCCATGCTCCTTGAAATAAAAATGATCCATGACCTGTGTCATCACAATGCTCCAAACCCTTGTGATCACAATGTTCCATAACACTGGTCATCACAACGCTCCATGATGCCTGTCATCACAATACTCCTTGCCCTTTTCATCACAATGCTCCATGACCTTTGTCATCACAATTCTCAATACACTTGTCATCACAATGCTCCCTGACACTTGTCGTCAGAATGCTCCTTGAACACTGTCATGAAAAGGCTCCATGCCTTTTTCATCACAATGCCCCATGCCGTTTTCATCACAATGCTCCATGCCATTGTCATCAGAATACTACACAAGCTTGTCATCAGAATGCTCCATGACCCTTGTCATCACAATTCTCCATGCACTTGTCAGCACAATGCTCCCTGACCCTTGTCATCACAATGCTCCAAGCCATTGTCATCACAATGCTCCATTACCTTTGTCATAAGAATCCTCCATGACACTTGGCATCACAATGCTCCATGCCATTGTCATCACAATGGGCAATTACTTATGTCATCACAATGCTCCCGGACACCTCTCTTCACAATACTGCATGACCTGGTCATCACAATGCTCCATGCCCTTGTCATCACAATGCGCCATCCCAACTGTCATCGCAATAATCCATGAAACTTATTAGACCAATGTTCCATGCCCTTGTCATCACAATGCTCCATGCCCTTTTTATCACAATGATCCATGACCCCTGTCACCACAATGCTCCGTGACTCCAGTCATCACAATGCTTCATGACATTTGTCATCACAATGGTCCATGCCCTCATCATCAACAGTCTCTGTGACATTTTAACCACAATGCTCCATGAATTTTTCATCACAATGCTCTTTGTCCCTTGTCATCACAATGCTCCATGCACTTGTCAGCACAATGCTCCATGACCCTTGTCATCACAATGCACCATGCGCTTGTCATCACAGTGCTCCACAATCTTGTCATCACAATGCTCCTTAAAATTTGTCATCACAATGCTCCATGCACTTCTCATCAAAATGCTCTCTCACCACTGATATCACAATTCTAAATCACTATTTGTCACAATACTCCCACACCGCTGTCATCACAATGTTCCATGACTCCTGTCATCACAATGCTACATGCACTTATCATCACAATGTTCAATGACCCCTGACATCACAATGTTCCATAACAACTGTCATCAAAATGTTCCATGACACTTTTCATCAAATTGCTCCATGACCCTGTCATCAGAATACTCCCTGCCCTTCTCATCAAAATGCACAATGCCCTTGCCATCAAAATGCTCCATGACCTTTGTCATCACAAAGATCCATGACCCTTGGCATCACAGTGCTCCATGTCATTTTCTTCACAATGCTCCATGAACGCTCTCATCACATTGCTCCATGCCCTTGTCTTCACAAAGCTCCATGCCACATGTCATAAGAATGCTCTATGGCCTTCTCATCACAATGTGCCATGCCCTTGCCATCACGATATTCCATGGCCTTGTCATCACAAAGCTCCATGACCCTTCTCATCACAATGCTCCAAGAACACAGTAATCACAAAATTCTATGCCCATTTTCATCTCAATGATCCATGAACCCTGTGATCACAATGCACCATGCCCATCATCATAATGCTTCATGCTATTGTCATCACAATGAAATCAAAATGCTCCATGACCTCCGTCATAACAATGCTCCAAACCCTTGTGATTACAATATTCCATAACAGTTGTCATCACAATGCCCCATGACGCTCATCATCACAATTATCCATGGTCATCTCATCACAATGCTCCATGCCCTTGTCATCACAAAACTCCATGACACTTGTCATCACAATGCTCGATGCCCTTCTCATCACAATGTTCCATGCCATTGTCATTACAATCCTGCATGACACATGTATCACAGTGTTCCGTGCCCTTGTCATCATAATGCTCCATGCCCACTCTCATCACAATAATTCATGAAACATTTCACACCAATGTTCCATGACCTTCTCATCAAAATGCTCCATTACCCCTGTCATAACAATGCACCATGACCCTTGCCATCACAGTGTTCCACGGCCTAGTCATCACAAGATTCCATGACACTTGTCATCACAATGCTGAAGACCCCTGTAATCACAATCCTCCATGCCCTTTTCATCACAAAGCTCCATGACGCATGTCATCAGAATGTTCCATGGCATTCTCATCACAATGCTCCATGCCCTTGTCATCACAATGCTCCACGCCCTTGTTATCACAATGTTCCAAGACCCCTGTAATCAGAATGCTCCATGCCCTTTTACATCATTATGCTCCATGAGACCTGTCATCACAAGGCTCCATGGATTTCTCATCACAATGCTCCAGGAAATTGTCATGACAATGATTCACGACATTGTCATGGGAATTCTCAACGGCCCTTGTCATCATAATGCTCCTTGCCCTAGTCATCACAATGCTCCATTATATTTGTCATCACAATACTCCCTTACATTTGGAATCACAATGCTACATGCCATTGTCATCGCAATGGGCCATGACATATGTCATCACAATGCTCCCTGACACCTGTCTTCACAATAATCCATGCCCTTGTCATCACAATGCTCCATGCCCTTGTCATCACAATGCACCATGTCCACTGTCATCACAATAATCTGTGAAACTTTTCAGACGAATGCTCCATGACCCTGTCATCACAATGCTCCATGCCCTTGTCATCACAAAGCTCCATGACGCATGTGATCAGAATGTTCCATGGCCTTCACATCACAATGCTCCATACCCTAGTCATCATAATGCTCTAAGACCCCTGTAAACACAATGCTCCATGCTCCTTTTCATCTCAATGCTCCATGAACCCTGTCATCACAGTGCACCATGCCCATCATCATAATGCTTCAGGCTATTGTCATCACAATGAAATCAATATTCTCCATGACCTCTGTCATCATAATGCTCCAAACCCTTGTGATCACAATGTTCCATAACACGTATCATCACAACACCCCATGACGCACATCATCACAATTATCCATGGCCTTCTCATCACAATGCTCCATGATCTTTGTCATCACAATGCTCAATACACTTGTCATCACAATGCTCCCTGACACTTGTCGTCAGTATGCTCATTGAACCCTGTCATGACAAGGCTCCATGCCTTTTTCATCACAATAATCCATGCCCTTTTCATCACAATGCTCCAAGATCCCTGTAATCACAATGCTCCAAGCCCTAGTCATCAAGAAATCCATAACGCATGTCATCAGAATGCTTCATGGCCTTCTCATCACAATGCACCATGCCCTTGTCATCACAGTGCTCCAAGACCCCTGTAATCACAATGCTCCATGCCCCTTTTCATCAGAATGCTCCATGAGACTTGTCATCTCAAGTCTCCATGGTCTTCTCATCACAATGCTCCACGACCTTGTCATCACCATGCTCCGTTCCGTTGTCATCAGAATGCTCCATGGCCCCTGTCTTCACAATAATCCATGAATATTTTCAGCCCAATGCTCCACGACTTTCTCATCACAATGCTCCATGGCCAATATCATCACAATGCTCCATGACCACTGTCATCACAACACTCCATGACACCTGACAACAAAATGATCCAGGACTCTTGTCATCACAATGCTCCATTCCCTAGTCATCACAATGTTCCATGACCCCTGTCATCACAACACTTTATGAACATATTCAGCCCAGTGCTCCATGACCCATGTCATCACAATGATCCATGACCTTGTCATCCCAATGCTCCATGACCCATGTATTCACAATGCTCTGTGACGCTTGTCATCACAGTGCTCCATGACACATGTCATCACAATGCTCCATGCCATTGTCTGCAAAATGGTACATGACCTTGTCATTACAATGCTCTATTCGCTTGTCATCACAATACTCCATTAACATTGTCATCACAATCCTCCATGAACCTTGGGATCACATTGCTCCATGCCCTGGTCATCACACTGCTCCATGCTCCTTGAAATCAAAATGATCCATGACCTCTGTCATCACAATGCTCCAAACCCTTGTGATCACAGTGTTCCATAACACTTGTTATCACAACGCTCCATGATGCCTGTCATCACAATACTCCATGCCGTTTTCATCACAATGCTCCATGACCTTTGTCATCACAATTCTCAATACACTTGTCATCAAAATGCTCCCTGACATTTGTCATCAGAATGCTCCTTGAAACCTGTCACGAAAAGGCTCTATGGTTTTTAATCACAGTGCCCCATGCCATTTTCATCCCAATGTTCCATGCCATTGTCATCAAAATACTCCACAAGCTTGTCATCAGAATGCTCCATGACCCTTGTCATCACAATTCTCCATGCACTTGTCAGCACAATGCTCCCTGACCCTTGTCATCACAATGCTCCAAGCCATTGTCATCACAATGCACCATTACCTTTGTCATCAGAATCCTCCATGACACTTGGCATCACAATGCTCCATGCCATTGTCATCACAATGGGCCATAACATATGTCATCACCATGCTCCCTGACACCTGTCTTCACAATACTGCATGACCTGGTCATCACTACGCTCCATGCCCTTTTCATCACTATGCGCCATTCCAACTGTCATCGCAATAATCCATGAAACATATTAGACCAATGCTCCATGCCCTTGTCATCACAATGCTCCATGCCCTTGTTCTCACAATGTTCCAAGACCCCTGTAATCAGAAAGCTCCTTGCCCCTTTTCATCAGTATGCTCTATGAGACTTGTCATCACAAGGCTCCATGGTTTTCTCATCACAGTGCTCCAGGAACTTGTCATCACAATGCTTCACGACCTTGTCATGAAAACTCTCAATGGCCCTTGTCATCATAATGCTCCAAGCCCTAGTCATCACAATGCTCCATTATATTTGTCATCACAATCCTCCATTACATTTGGCATCACAATGCTCCATGCCATTGTCATCGCAATGGACCATGACATATGTCATCACAATGCTCCCTGACACCTGTCTTCACAATACTCCATGCCCTTGTCATCACAATGCACCATGTACACTGTCATGACAATAATCTATGAAACTTGTCAGACCAATGCTCCATGACCCTTTCATCACAATGCTCCATGCCCTTGTCATCACAATGCTTCATGACCCCTGTCATCACAATGCTCCTTGACTCCAGTCATCACAATGCTTCATAACGTTTGTCATCACAACGGTCCATGCCCGCATCATCACAAGGCTCTGTGACCTATGTAACCACAATGCTCCATGAACTTTTAATCACAATGCTCCGTGACCCTTGTCATCACAATGCTCCATGCCATTGTCAGAACAATGCTCCATGACATCTGTCATCAGAATGCTCCGTGACCCCAGTCATCACAATGCTTCATAACGTTTCTCAGCACAACGGTCCATGCCCGCGTCATCGCAAAGCTCTGTGACCTTTGTAAACACAATGCTCCATGAATTTTTGATCACAATGCTCCATGACCCTTGTCATCACAATGTGCCATGCGCTTTTCATCACAATGATCCACAACCTTGTCATCGCTATGCTCCATAAACCTTGTAATCACAATGCTCCATGCACTTCTCATCCAAATGCTCTCTCACATGAGATATCACAATGTTCCATCACAGGTCATCACAATCCTCCCTCACCCCTGTTATCGCAATGTTCCATGACCCCTGTCATCACAGTGCTACATCCACTTATCAGCACAATTTTCCATGACCCCTGACATCACAATTTTCCATAACCCCTGTCATCAAAATGCTCCATGACCCTTTTCATACCAAAGCTCCATGACCCCTGGCATCACAATGTTCTATAACCTCTGTCATCAAAATGTTCCATGACACTTTTCATCAAATTACTACATGACCCTGTCATAAAAAGGCTCCCTGCCCTTCTCATCACAATGCACCACACCCTTGTCATCAAAATGCTTCATGACAATTGTCATCACAAAGCTCCATGACCCTTGGCATCACAATGCTCCATGTCATTGTCATCACAATGCTCCATGAACACTCTCATCACATTGCTCCATGCCCTTGTCCTCACAAAGCTCCATGACACTTATCATCACAATGCTCGATGCCCTTCTCATCACAATGCTCGATGCCCTTGTCATTACAATCCTCCATGACCAATGTATCACAGTGCACCGTGCCCTTGTCATCAAAATGCTCCATGCCCACTCTCATCACAATAATCCATGAAACATTTCAGACAAATGCACAATGCCCTTCTCATTACAATGCTCCATTACCTCTGTCATAGCAATGCTCCATGACCGCTGCCATCAAAATGTTCCACGGCCTTGTCATCACAAGGCTTCATGACCCTTGTCATCACAATGCTCCAAGACCCATGTAATCACAATGCTCCATGCCCTTGTCATCACAAAGCTCTATGACGCATGTCATTCGAAAGTTCCATGGCCTTCTCCTCACAATCCTCCATGCCCTTGTCATCACAATACTCCAAGACCCCTGTAATCACAGTGCTCCATGCCCCTTTTCAACAGAATGCACCATGAGAATTGTCATCACATGTCTCCATTGTCATCTCATCACAATGCTCCAAGACCTTGTCATCACCATGCTCCATTCCCTTGTCATCACAATGCTCCATGACCCATGTCATCACAATATTCCATGAACATTTTCAGCGCAATGCTCCATGACCTTCTCATGACAGTGCTCCATGACCAATATCATCACAATGCTCCATGACCACTGTCATCACAACAATCCATAACACCTGATAACACAATGATCTGGGACTCTTGTAATCACAATGCTCAAAGACCCCTGTCATCACATACTCCATGAACATTTTCAGCCCAGTGTTCCATGCCCCTTTTCATCACAATGCTCCATGAACCCTGTCATCACAATGAACCATGCCCATCATCATAATGCTTCAGGCTATTGTCATAACAATGAAATCAAAATGCTCCATGACCTCTGTCATCACAATGCTCCAAACCCTGGTGATCACAATGTTGCATAACACTTATCATCACAAAACACCATGACGCTAATCATCACTATTATCCATGGTCTTCTCATCACAAGGCTCCATGACCTTTGTCATCACAATTCTCAATACTCTTTTCATCACAATGCTCCCTGACACTTGTCTTCAGTATGCTCCATGAACTCTGTCATGACAAGGCTCCATGCCTTTTTCATCACAATGATCCATGCCCTTTTCATCACAATGCTCCAAGACACCTGTAATCACAATGCTCCATGCCCTTGCCATCCAAAGCTCCATGACGCATGTCATCAGAATGTTCCATGGACTTCTCATCACAATGCTCCCTGCTCTTGTCATCACAAAGCACTAAGACCCCTGTAATCACAATGCTCCATGCCCCTTTTCATCTCAATGCTCCTATGAACCCTGTCAGCACAATGAACAATGCCCATCATCATAATGCTTCAGGCAATTGTCATCACAATCAAATCAAAATGCTCCATGACCTCTGTCATCACAATGCTCCAAACCCTTGTGATCACATTGTTCCATAACACTTGTCATCACAACGCTCCATGATGCCTGTCATCACAATACTCCATGCCCTTTTCATCACAATGCTCCATGACCTTTGTCATCACAATTCTCAATACACTTGTGATCACAATGCTCCCTGACACTTGTCATCAGAATGCTCCTTGAAACCCATCACCAAAAGGCTCCATGCTTTTTTCATCACAGTGCCCCATGCCATTTTCATCACAATGTTCCATACCATTGTCATCAAAATACTCCACAAGCTTGTCATCAGAATGCTCCCGGACCCTTGTCATCACAATGCTCCATTACCTTTCTCATCAGAATCCTCCATGACACTTGGCATCACAGTGCTACATGCCATTGTCATCACAATGGGCCATTACATATGTCATCACAATGCTCCCTGACACTTATCTTCACAATACTGCATGACCTGGTCATCACAATGCTCCATGCCCTTGTCATCACAATAGGCCATTCCAACTGTCATCGCAACAAACCATGAAAGTGATTAGACCAATGTTCCATGCCCTTGTCATCACAATGCTCCATGCCCTTGTTATCACAATGCTCCATGACCCCTGTCATCACAATGCTCCGTTACTCCAGTCATCACAATGCTTCATGAACTTTGTCATCACAGTGGTCCATGCCCTCACCATCAACAGTCTCTGTGACATTTTTAACCCCAATGCTCCATGAACTTTTCATCACAATGCTCTTTGACCCTTGTCATCACAATGCTCTATGCCTTTCTCAGCACAATGCTCCATGACCCTGGTCATCACAATGCTCCATGCCCCTTTTCATCTCAATGCTCCCTGAACCCTGTCATCACAGTGCACGATGCCCATCATCATAATACTTCAGTCTATTGTCATCACAATGAAATTAATATTCTCCATGACCTCTGACATCATAATGCTACAAACCCTTGTGATCACAATGTTCCATAAAACTTATCATCACAGCACCCCATGACGCTCATCATCACAATTATCCATGGTCTTATTATCACAATGCTCCATGATCTTTCTCATCACGATGCTCAATACACTTTTCATCACAATGCTCCCTGACACTTGTCGTCAGTATGCTCCATGAACCCTGTCATGACAAGGCTCCATGCCTTTATCATCACAATGATCCATGCCTTTTCATCGCAATGCTCCAAGACCCCTGCAATCACAATGCTCCATGCACTTCTCATCCAATGCTCTCTCACATGAGATATCACAATGTTCCATCACTAGTCATCACATTCCTCCCTCAACCCTGTTATCACAATGTTCCATGACCCCTGTTATCACAATGCTACATCCCCTTATCAGCACAATGTTCCATGACCCCTGACATCACAATGTTCCATAACCACTGTCATCAAAATGCTCCATGACCCTTTTCATCCCAAAGCTCCATGACCCCTGGAATCACAGTATTCTATAACCACTGTCATCAAAATGTTCCATTGCACTTTTCATCAAATTGCTGCATGACCCTGTCATCAAAATGCTCCCTGCCCTACTCATAACAATGCACCACACGCTGGTCATCAAAATGCTCCATGACCTTTGTCATCACAAATCTCCATGACCCTTGGCATCACAATGCTCCATGTCATTGTCATCACAATGCTCCATGAAACCTCTCTTCACATTGCTCCATGCCCTTGTCATCACAAATCTCCATGACACTTGTCATCAAAATGCTCGATGCCCTTCTCATCATAATGCTCCATGTCCTTGTCATTACAATCCTCCATGACCCATGTATCACAGTGTACTGTGCCCTTGTCCTCACAATGCTCCATGCCCACTCTCATCACAATAATCCATGAAACATTTCAGACCAATGCTCAATGCCCTTCTCATCACAATGCTCCATTACCTCTATCAACAGTGCTCCATGCCCCCTGCCACCACAATGTTCCACGGCCTTGTGATCACAAGGCTCCATGACCATTGTCATCACAATGCTCCAAGACCCATGTAATCACAATGCTCCATGCCCTTGTCATCACAAAGCTCCATGACACATGTCATCAGAATGTTCCATGGCCTTCTCCTCACAATGATCCATGCCCTTGTCATCACAAAGCTCCAAGACACTCGTAATCACAATGCTCCATGCCCCTTTTCATCAGAAGGCTCCATGATACTTGTCATCACAAGTCTCCATGGTCAACTCATCACAATGCTCCAAGACATTGTCATCACCATGCTCCATTCTCTTGTCATCACAATGCTCCCTGACACTTGTCGTCAGTATGCTCCATGAACTCTGTCATGACAAGGCTCCATGCCTTTTTCATCACAATGATCCATGCCCTTTTCATCACAGTGCTCCAGGACCACTGTAATCATAATGCTCCTTGCCCTTGTCATCACAAAGCTCCATGATGCATATCATCAGAATGATCCATGCACTTCTCATCACAATGCTCCATGCCCTTGTCATCACAATGCTCCAAGACCCCTGTAATCACAATGCTCCATGCCCCTTTTCATCTCAATGCTCCATGAACACTGTCATAACAATGCACCATGCCCATCATCATAATGCTTCAGGCTATTGTCATCACAGTGAAATCAAAATGCTCCATGACCTTTGTCATCACAAAGCTCCATGACCCTTGGCATCACAATGCTCCATGTCATTGTCATCACAATGCTCCATGAAACCTCTCTTCACATTGCTCCATGTCCTTGTCATCACAAATCTCCATGACACTTGTCATCACAATGCTCGATGCCCTTCTCATCATAATGCTCCATGTCCTTGTCATTACAATCCTCCATGACCCATGTATCACAGTGTACCGTGCCCTTGTCATCACAATGCTCCATGCCCACTCTCATCACGATAATCCATGAAACATTTCAGACCAATGCTCAATGCCCTTCTCATCACAATGCTCCATTACCTCTATCAACAATGCTCCATGACCCCTGACATCACAATGTTCCACGGCCTTGTGATCACAAAGCTCCATGACCCTTGTCATCACAATGCTCCAAGAGCCATGTAATCACAATGCTCCATGACCTTGTCATCACAAACCTCCATGACACATGTCATCAGAATGTTCCATGGCATTCTGCTCACAATGCTCCATGCCCTTGTCATCACAATGCTCCATACCCTCGTAATCACAATGCTCCATGCCCCTTTTCATCAGAATGCTCCATGAGACTTGTCATCACAAGTCTCCATGGTCATCTCATCACAATACTCCAAGACCTTGTCATCACCATGCTCCATTCCCTGGTCATCACAATGCTCCATGACCCCTGTCATCACAAGGCTCCATGACCCTTCTCATCACAATGCTCCAAACCCCTGTAATCACAATGCTCCATGCCCCTTTTCATCACAATGCTCCATGAACCCTGTCATCACAATGAACCATGCCCATCATCATAATGCTTCAGGCTATTGTCATCACAATGAAATCAAAATGCTCCATGACCTCTGTCATCACAATGCTCCAAACCCTGGTGATCACAATGTTGCATAACACTTATCATCACAAAACCCCATGATGCTAATCATCACTATTATCCATGGTCTTCTCATCACAAGGCTCCATGACCTTTGTCATCACAATTCTCAATACTCTTTTCATCACAATGCTCCCTGACACTTGTCGTCAGTATGCTCCATGAACTCTGTCATGACAAGGCTCCATGCCTTTTTCATCACAATGATCCATGCCCTTTTCATCACAGTGCTCCAAGACCCCTGTAATCATAATGCTCCTTGCCCTTGTCATCACAAAGCTCCATGATGCATATCATCAGAATGTTCCATGCACTTCTCATCACAATGCTCCATGCCCTTGTCATCACAATGCTCCAAGACCCCTGTAATCACAATGCTCCATGCCCCTTTTCATCTCAATGCTCCATGAACACTGTCATAACAATGCACCATGCCCATCATCATAATGCTTCAGGCTATTGTCATCACAGTGAAATCAAAATGCTCCATGACCTTTGTCATCACAAAGCTCCATGACCTTTGGCATCACAATGCTCCATGTCATTGTCATCACAATGCTCCATGAAACCTCTCTTCACATTGCTCCATGTCCTTGTCATCACAAATCTCCATGACACTTGTCATCACAATGCTCGATGACCTTCTAATCACAATGCTCCATGCCCTTGTCATTACAGTCCTGCATGACCCATGTATCACAGTGTTCCGTGCCCTTTTCATCACAATGCTCCATGCCCACTCTCATCACAATAATCCATGAAACATTTCAGACCAAAGTTCCATACCCTTCTCATCACAATGCTCCATTACCCCTGTCATAACAATGCACCATGACCCCTGCCATCACAATATTCCACTGCCTAGTCATCACCAAGTTCCATGACACTTCTCATCACAATGCTCAAGACCCCTGAAATCACAATGCTACATTCCCTTGTCATCACAAAGCTCCATGACGCATGCCATCTTAATGTTCCATGGCCTTCTCATCACAATGCTCCATACCTTTGTCATCACAATGCTCCAAGACCCCCGTAATCACAATGCTCCATGCCCCATTTCATCTCAGTGCTTCATGAACCCTGTCATCACAGTGAACCATGCCCATCATCATAAAGCTTCAGGCTATTGTTATCACAATTAAATCAATATTCTCCATGACCTCTGTGTTCCTAATGCTCCAAACCCTTGTAATCACAATGTTGCATAACAATTATCATCACAATGCTCCATGACATTTGTCATCACAATGCTCGATGCCCTTCTAATCACAATGCTCCATGCCCTTGTCATTACAGTTCTGCATGACCCATGTATCACAGTGTTCCGAGCCCTTGTCATCACAATGCTCCATGCCCACTCTCATCACAATAATCCATGAAACATTTCAGACCCACGTTCCATACCCTTCTCATCACAATGCTCCATTAACCCTGTCATAACAATGCACCATGATCCCTGCCATCACAATGTTCCACGGCCTAGTTATCACAAGGTTCCATGACACTTCTCATCACAATGCTCAAGACCCCTGAAATCACAATGCTACATTCCCTTGTCATCACAAAGCTCCATGACGCATGTCATCAGAATGTTCCATGGCCTTCTCATCACAATGCTACATAACCTTGTCATCACAATGCTCCAAGACCCCTGTAATCACAATGCTCCATGCCCCTTTTCATCTCAATGCTTCATGAACCCTGTCATCACAATGAACCATGCCCATCATCATAATGCTTCATGCTATTGTCATCACAATTAAATCAATATTCTCCATGACCTCTGTGATCATAATGCTCCAAACCCTTGTGATCACAATATTGCATAGCACTTATCATCACAACACCCCATGACGCTCATCATCTCAATTATCCATGGTCTTCTCATCACAATGCTCCATGATCTTTGTCATCACAATGCTCAATACACTTGTCATCACAATGCTCCCTGACCCTTGTCATCAGTATGCTCCTTGAACCCTGTCATGACAAGGCTCCATGCCTTTTTCATCACAATGATCCATGACCTTTTCATCGCAATCCCCCAGGATCCCTGTAATCACAATGCTCCATGCCCTTGTCATCACAAAACTCCATGACGCATGTCATCAGAATGCTCCATGGCCTTCTCATCACAATGCTCCATGCCCTTGTCATCACAATGCTCCAAGACCCCTGTAATCACAAAGCTCTATGCCCCTTTTCATCAGAATGCTCTATGAGACTTGTCATCACATGTCTCCATGGTCATCTCATCACAATGCTCCACGACCTTGTCATCACCATGCTCCGTTCCGTTGTCATCAGAATGCTCCATGGCCCCTGTCATCACAATAATCCATGAATATTTTCAGCCCAATGCTCCACGACTTTCTCATCACAATGCTCCATGGCCAATATCATCACAATGCTCCATGACCACTGTCATCACAACACTCCATGACACCTGACAACAAAATGATCCAGGACTCTTGTCATCACAATGCTCCATTCCCTAGTCATCACAATGTTCCATGACCCCTGTCATCACAACACTTTATGAACATATTCAGCCCAGTGCTCCATGACCCATGTCATCACAATGATCCATGACCTTGTCATCCCAATGCTCCATGACCCATGTATTCACAATGCTCTGTGACGCTTGTCATCACAGTGCTCCATGACACATGTCATCACAATGCTCCATGCCATTGTCTGCAAAATGGTACATGACCTTGTCATTACAATGCTCTATTCGCTTGTCATCACAATACTCCGTTAACATTGTCATCACAATCCTCCATGAACCTTGGGATCACATTGCTCCATGCCCTGGTCATCACACTGCTCCATGCTCCTTGAAATCAAAATGATCCATGACCTCTGTCATCACAATGCTCCAAACCCTTGTGATCACAGTGTTCCATAACACTTGTTATCACAACGCTCCATGATGCCTGTCATCACAATACTCCATGCCGTTTTCATCACAATGCTCCATGACCTTTGTCATCACAATTCTCAATACACTTGTCATCAAAATGCTCCCTGACATTTGTCATCAGAATGCTCCTTGAAACCTGTCACGAAAAGGCTCTATGGTTTTTAATCACAGTGCCCCATGCCATTTTCATCCCAATGTTCCATGCCATTGTCATCAAAATACTCCACAAGCTTGTCATCAGAATGCTCCATGACCCTTGTCATCACAATTCTCCATGCACTTGTCAGCACAATGCTCCCTGACCCTTGTCATCACAATGCTCCAAGCCATTGTCATCACAATGCACCATTACCTTTGTCATCAGAATCCTCCATGACACTTGGCATCACAATGCTCCATGCCATTGTCATCAGAATGGGCCATAACATATGTCATCACCATGCTCCCTGACACCTGTCTTCACAATACTGCATGACCTGGTCATCACTACGCTCCATGCCCTTTTCATCACTATGCGCCATTCCAACTGTCATCGCAATAATCCATGAAACATATTAGACCAATGTTCCATGCCCTTGTCATCACAATGCTCCATGCCCTTGTTCTCACAATGTTCCAAGACCCCTGTAATCAGAAAGCTCCATGCCCCTTTTCATCAGTATGCTCTATGAGACTTGTCATCACAAGGCTCCATGGTTTTCTCATCACAGTGCTCCAGGAACTTGTCATCACAATGCTTCACGACCTTGTCATGAAAACTCTCAATGGCCCTTGTCATCATAATGCTCCAAGCCCTAGTCATCACAATGCTCCATTATATTTGTCATCACAATCCTCCATTACATTTGGCATCACAATGCTCCATGCCATTGTCATCGCAATGGACCATGACATATGTCATCACAATGCTCCCTGACACCTGTCTTCACAATACTCCATGCCCTTGTCATCACAATGCACCATGTACACTGTCATGACAATAATCTATAAAACTTGTCAGACCAATGCTCCATGCCCCTTTCATCACAATGCTCCATGCCCTTGTCATCACAATGCTTCATGACCCCCGTCATCACAATGCTCCTTGACTCCAGTCATCACAATGCTTCATAAAGTTTGTCATCACAACGGTCCATGCCCGCATCATCACAAGGCTCTGTGACCTATGTAACCACAATGCTCCATGAACTTTTAATCACAATGCTCCGTGACCCTTGTCATCACAATGCTCCATGCCATTGTCAGAACAATGCTCCATGACATCTGTCATCAGAATGCTCCGTGACCCCAGTCATCACAATGCTTCATAACGTTTCTCAGCACATCGGTCCATGCCCGCGTCATCGCAAAGCTCTGTGACCTTTGTAACCACAATGCTCCATGAATTTTTGATCACAATGCTCCATGACCCTGTCATCACAATGCTCCATGCCCTTGTCATCACAAAGCTCCATGACGCATGTGATCAGAATGTTCCATGGCCTTCACATCACAATGCTCCATACCCAAGTCATCATAATGCTCTAAGACCCCTGTAAACACAATGCTCCATGCCCCTTTTCATCTCAATGCTCCATGAACCCTGTCATCACAATGCACCATGCCCATCATCATAATGCTTCAGGCTATTGTCATCACAATGAAATCAATATTCTCCATGACCTCTGTCATCATAATGCCCCAAACCCTTGTGATCACAATGTTCCATAACACGTATCATCACAACACCCCATGACGCACATCATCACAATTATCCATGGCCTTCTCATCACAATGCTCCATGATCTTTGTCATCACAATGCTCAATACACTTGTCATCACAATGCTCCCTGACACTTGTCGTCAGTATGCTTATTGAACCCTGTCATGACAAGGCTCCATGCCTTTTTCATCACAATAATCCATGCCCTTTTCATCACAATGCTCCAAGATCCCTGTAATCACAATGCTCCACGCCCTAGTCATCAAGAAATCCATAACGCATGTCATCAGAATGCTTCATGGCCTTCTCATCACAATGCACCATGCCCTTGTCATCACAGTGCTCCAAGACCCCTGTAATCACAATGCCCCATGCCCCTTTTCATCAGAATGCTCCATGAGACTTGTCATCTCAAGTCTCCATGGTCTTCTCATCACAATGCTCCACGACCTTGTCATCACCATGCTCCGTTCCGTTGTCATCAGAATGCTCCATGGCCCCTGTCATCACAATAATCCATGAATATTTTCAGCCCAATGCTCCACGACTTTCTCATCACAATGCTCCATGGCCAATATCATCACAATGCTCCATGACCACTGTCATCACAACACTCCATGACACCTGACAACAAAATGATCCAGGACTCTTGTCATCACAATGCTCCATTCCCTAGTCATCACAATGTTCCATGACCCCTGTCATCACAACACTTTATGAACATATTCAGCCCAGTGCTCCATGACCCATGTCATCACAATGATCCATGACCTTGTCATCCCAATGCTCCATGACCCATGTATTCACAATGCTCTGTGACGCTTGTCATCACAGTGCTCCATGACACATGTCATCACAATGCTCCATGCCATTGTCTGCAAAATGGTACATGACCTTGTCATTACAATGCTCTATTCGCTTGTCATCACAATACTCCGTTAACATTGTCATCACAATCCTCCATGAACCTTGGGATCACATTGCTCCATGCCCTGGTCATCACACTGCTCCATGCTCCTTGAAATCAAAATGATCCATGACCTCTGTCATCACAATGCTCCAAACCCTTGTGATCACAGTGTTCCATAACACTTGTTATCACAGCGTTCCATGATGCCTGTCATCACAATACTCCATGCCGTTTTCATCACAATGCTCCATGACCTTTGTCATCACAATTCTCAATACACTTGTCATCAAAATGCTCCCTGACATTTGTCATCAGAATGCTCCTTGAAACCTGTCACGAAAAGGCTCTATGGTTTTTAATCACAGTGCCCCATGCCATTTTCATCCCAATGTTCCATGCCATTGTCATCAAAATACTCCACAAGCTTGTCATCAGAATGCTCCATGACCCTTGTCATCACAATTCTCCATGCACTTGTCAGCACAATGCTCCCTGACCCTTGTCATCACAATGCTCCAAGCCATTGTCATCACAATGCACCATTACCTTTGTCATCAGAATCCTCCATGACACTTGGCATCACAATGCTCCATGCCATTGTCATCAGAATGGGCCATAACATATGTCATCACCATGCTCCCTGACACCTGTCTTCACAATACTGCATGACCTGGTCATCACTACGCTCCATGCCCTTTTCATCACTATGCGCCATTCCAACTGTCATCGCAATAATCCATGAAACATATTAGACCAATGTTCCATGCCCTTGTCATCACAATGCTCCATGCCCTTGTTCTCACAATGTTCCAAGACCCCTGTAATCAGAAAGCTCCATGCCCCTTTTCATCAGTATGCTCTATGAGACTTGTCATCACAAGGCTCCATGGTTTTCTCATCACAGTGCTCCAGGAACTTGTCATCACAATGCTTCACGACCTTGTCATGAAAACTCTCAATGGCCCTTGTCATCATAATGCTCCAAGCCCTAGTCATCACAATGCTCCATTATATTTGTCATCACAATCCTCCATTACATTTGGCATCACAATGCTCCATGCCATTGTCATCGCAATGGACCATGACATATGTCATCACAATGCTCCCTGACACCTGTCTTCACAATACTCCATGCCCTTGTCATCACAATGCACCATGTACACTGTCATGACAATAATCTATAAAACTTGTCAGACCAATGCTCCATGCCCCTTTCATCACAATGCTCCATGCCCTTGTCATCACAATGCTTCATGACCCCTGTTATCACAATGCTCCTTGACTCCAGTCATCACAATGCTTCATAAAGTGTGTCATCACAACGGTCCATGCCCGCATCATCACAAGGCTCTGTGACCTATGTAACCACAATGCTCCATGAACTTTTAATCACAATGCTCCGTGACCCTTGTCATCACAATGCTCCATGCCATTGTCAGAACAATGCTCCATGACATCTGTCATCAGAATGCTCCGTGACCCCAGTCATCACAATGCTTCATAACGTTTCTCAGCACAACGGTCCATGCCCGCGTCATCGCAAAGCTCTGTGACCTTTGTAACCACAATGCTCCATGAATTTTTGATCACAATGCTCCATGACCCTGTCATCACAATGCTCCATGCCCTTGTCATCACAAAGCTCCATGACGCATGTGATCAGAATGTTCCATGGCCTTCACATCACAATGCTCCATACCCTAGTCATCATAATTCTCTAAGACCCCTGTAAACACAATGCTCCATGCCCCTTTTCATCTCAATGCTCCATGAACCCTGTCATCACAATGCACCATGCCCATCATCATAATGCTTCAGGCTATTGTCATCACAATGAAATCAATATTCTCCATGACCTCTGTCATCATAATGCTCCAAACCCTTGTGATCACAATGTTCCATAACACGTATCATCACAACACCCCATGACGCACATCATCACAATTATCCATGGCCTTCTCATCACAATGCTCCATGATCTTTGTCATCACAATGCTCAATACACTTGTCATCACAATGCTCCCTGACACTTGTCATCAGTATGCTCATTGAACCCTGTCATGACAAGGCTCCATGCATTTTTCATCACAATAATCCATGCCCTTTTCATCACAATGCTCCAAGATCCCTGTAATCACAATGCTCCAAGCCCTAGTCATCAAGAAATCCATAACGCATGTCATCAGAATGCTTCATGGCCTTCTCATCACAATGCACCATGCCCTTGTCATCACAGTGCTCCAAGACCCCTGTAATCACAATGCCCCATGCCCCTTTTCATCAGAATGCTCCATGAGACTTGTCATCTCAAGTCTCCATGGTCTTCTCATCACAATGCTCCACGACCTTGTCATCACCATGCTCCGTTCCGTTGTCATCAGAATGCTCCATGGCCCCTGTCATCACAATAATCCATGAATATTTTCAGCCCAATGCTCCACGACTTTCTCATCACAATGCTCCATGGCCAATATCATCACAATGCTCCATGACCACTGTCATCACAACACTCCATGACACCTGACAACAAAATGATCCAGGACTCTTGTCATCACAATGCTCCATTCCCTAGTCATCACAATGTTCCATGACCCCTGTCATCACAACACTTTATGAACATATTCAGCCCAGTGCTCCATGACCCATGTCATCACAATGATCCATGACCTTGTCATCCCAATGCTCCATGACCCATGTATTCACAATGCTCTGTGACGCTTGTCATCACAGTGCTCCATGACACATGTCATCACAATGCTCCATGCCATTGTCTGCAAAATGGTACATGACCTTGTCATTACAATGCTCTATTCGCTTGTCATCACAATACTCCGTTAACATTGTCATCACAATCCTCCATGAACCTTGGGATCACATTGCTCCATGCCCTGGTCATCACACTGCTCCATGCTCCTTGAAATCAAAATGATCCATGACCTCTGTCATCACAATGCTCCAAACCCTTGTGATCACAGTGTTCCATAACACTTGTTATCACAACGTTCCTTGATGCCTGTCATCACAATACTCCATGCCGTTTTCATCACAATGCTCCATGACCTTTGTCATCACAATTCTCAATACACTTGTCATCAAAATGCTCCCTGACATTTGTCATCAGAATGCTCCTTGAAACCTGTCACGAAAAGGCTCTATGGTTTTTAATCACAGTGCCCCATGCCATTTTCATCCCAATGTTCCATGCCATTGTCATCAAAATACTCCACAAGCTTGTCATCAGAATGCTCCATGACCCTTGTCATCACAATTCTCCATGCACTTGTCAGCACAATGCTCCCTGACCCTTGTCATCACAATGCTCCAAGCCATTGTCATCACAATGCACCATTACCTTTGTCATCAGAATCCTCCATGACACTTGGCATCACAATGCTCCATGTCATTGTCATCAGAATGGGCCATAACATATGTCATCACCATGCTCCCTGACACCTGTCTTCACAATACTGCATGACCTGGTCATCACTACGCTCCATGCCCTTTTCATCACTATGCGCCATTCCAACTGTCATCGCAATAATCCATGAAACATATTAGACCAATGTTCCATGCCCTTGTCATCACAATGCTCCATGCCCTTGTTCTCACAATGTTCCAAGACCCCTGTAATCAGAAAGCTCCATGCCCCTTTTCATCAGTATGCTCTATGAGACTTGTCATCACAAGGCTCCATGGTTTTCTCATCACAGTGCTCCAGGAACTTGTCATCACAATGCTTCACGACCTTGTCATGAAAACTCTCAATGGCCCTTGTCATCATAATGCTCCAAGCCCTAGTCATCACAATGCTCCATTATATTTGTCATCACAATCCTCCATTACATTTGGCATCACAATGCTCCATGCCATTGTCATCGCAATGGACCATGACATATGTCATCACAATGCTCCCTGACACCTGTCTTCACAATACTCCATGCCCTTGTCATCACAATGCACCATGTACACTGTCATGACAATAATCTATAAAACTTGTCAGACCAATGCTCCATGCCCCTTTCATCACAATGCTCCATGCCCTTGTCATCACAATGCTTCATGACCCCTGTTATCACAATGCTCCTTGACTCCAGTCATCACAATGCTTCATAAAGTTTGTCATCACAACGGTCCATGCCCGCATCATCACAAGGCTCTGTGACCTATGTAACCACAATGCTCCATGAACTTTTAATCACAATGCTCCGTGACCCTTGTCATCACAATGCTCCATGCCATTGTCAGAACAATGCTCCATGACATCTGTCATCAGAATGCTCCGTGACCCCAGTCATCACAATGCTTCATAACGTTTCTCAGCACAACGGTCCATGCCCGCGTCATCGCAAAGCTCTGTGACCTTTGTAACCACAATGCTCCATGAATTTTTGATCACAATGCTCCATGACCCTGTCATCACAATGCTCCATGCCCTTGTCATCACAAAGCTCCATGACGCATGTGATCAGAATGTTCCATGGCCTTCACATCACAATGCTCCATACCCTAGTCATCATAATTCTCTAAGACCCCTGTAAACACAATGCTCCATGCCCCTTTTCATCTCAATGCTCCATGAACCCTGTCATCACAATGCACCATGCCCATCATCATAATGCTTCAGGCTATTGTCATCACAATGAAATCAATATTCTCCATGACCTCTGTCATCATAATGCTCCAAACCATTGTGATCACAATGTTCCATAACACGTATCATCACAACACCCCATGACGCACATCATCACAATTATCCATGGCCTTCTCATCACAATGCTCCATGATCTTTGTCATCACAATGCTCAATACACTTGTCATCACAATGCTCCCTGACCCTTGTCATCAGTATGCTCCTTGAACCCTGTCATGACAAGGCTCCATGCCTTTTTCATCACAATGATCCATGACCTTTTCATCGCAATCCCCCAGGATCCCTGTAATCACAATGCTCCATGCCCTTGTCATCACAAAACTCCATGACGCATGTCATCAGAATGCTCCATGGCCTTCTCATCACAATGCTCCATGCCCTTGTCATCACAATGCTCCAAGACCCCTGTAATCACAAAGCTCTATGCCCCTTTTCATCAGAATGCTCTATGAGACTTGTCATCACATGTCTCCATGGTCATCTCATCACAATGCTCCACGACCTTGTCATCACCATGCTCCGTTCCGTTGTCATCAGAATGCTCCATGGCCCCTGTCATCACAATAATCCATGAATATTTTCAGCCCAATGCTCCACGACTTTCTCATCACAATGCTCCATGGCCAATATCATCACAATGCTCCATGACCACTGTCATCACAACACTCCATGACACCTGACAACAAAATGATCCAGGACTCTTGTCATCACAATGCTCCATTCCCTAGTCATTACAATGTTCCATGACCCCTGTCATCACAACACTTTATGAACATATTCAGCCCAGTGCTCCATGACCCATGTCATCACAATGATCCATGACCTTGTCATCCCAATGCTCCATGACCCATGTATTCACAATGCTCTGTGACGCTTGTCATCACAGTGCTCCATGACACATGTCATCACAATGCTCCATGCCATTGTCTGCAAAATGGTACATGACCTTGTCATTACAATGCTCTATTCGCTTGTCATCACAATACTCCGTTAACATTGTCATCACAATCCTCCATGAACCTTGGGATCACATTGCTCCATGCCCTGGTCATCACACTGCTCCATGCTCCTTGAAATCAAAATGATCCATGACCTCTGTCATCACAATGCTCCAAACCCTTGTGATCACAGTGTTCCATAACACTTGTTATCACAACGCTCCATGATGCCTGTCATCACAATACTCCATGCCGTTTTCATCACAATGCTCCATGACCTTTGTCATCACAATTCTCAATACACTTGTCATCAAAATGCTCCCTGACATTTGTCATCAGAATGCTCCTTGAAACCTGTCACGAAAAGGCTCTATGGTTTTTAATCACAGTGCCCCATGCCATTTTCATCCCAATGTTCCATGCCATTGTCATCAAAATACTCCACAAGCTTGTCATCAGAATGCTCCATGACCCTTGTCATCACAATTCTCCATGCACTTGTCAGCACAATGCTCCCTGACCCTTGTCATCACAATGCTCCAAGCCATTGTCATCACAATGCACCATTACCTTTGTCATCAGAATCCTCCATGACACTTGGCATCACAATGCTCCATGCCATTGTCATCACAATGGGCCATAACATATGTCATCACCATGCTCCCTGACACCTGTCTTCACAATACTGCATGACCTGGTCATCACTACGCTCCATGCCCTTTTCATCACTATGCGCCATTCCAACTGTCATCGCAATAATCCATGAAACATATTAGACCAATGCTCCATGCCCTTGTCATCACAATGCTCCATGCCCTTGTTCTCACAATGTTCCAAGACCCCTGTAATCAGAAAGCTCCTTGCCCCTTTTCATCAGTATGCTCTATGAGACTTGTCATCACAAGGCTCCATGGTTTTCTCATCACAGTGCTCCAGGAACTTGTCATCACAATGCTTCACGACCTTGTCATGAAAACTCTCAATGGCCCTTGTCATCATAATGCTCCAAGCCCTAGTCATCACAATGCTCCATTATATTTGTCATCACAATCCTCCATTACATTTGGCATCACAATGCTCCATGCCATTGTCATCGCAATGGACCATGACATATGTCATCACAATGCTCCCTGACACCTGTCTTCACAATACTCCATGCCCTTGTCATCACAATGCACCATGTACACTGTCATGACAATAATCTATGAAACTTGTCAGACCAATGCTCCATGACCCTTTCATCACAATGCTCCATGCCCTTGTCATCACAATGCTTCATGACCCCTGTCATCACAATGCTCCTTGACTCCAGTCATCACAATGCTTCATAACGTTTGTCATCACAACGGTCCATGCCCGCATCATCACAAGGCTCTGTGACCTATGTAACCACAATGCTCCATGAACTTTTAATCACAATGCTCCGTGACCCTTGTCATCACAATGCTCCATGCCATTGTCAGAACAATGCTCCATGACATCTGTCATCAGAATGCTCCGTGACCCCAGTCATCACAATGCTTCATAACGTTTCTCAGCACAACGGTCCATGCCCGCGTCATCGCAAAGCTCTGTGACCTTTGTAAACACAATGCTCCATGAATTTTTGATCACAATGCTCCATGACCCTTGTCATCACAATGTGCCATGCGCTTTTCATCACAATGATCCACAACCTTGTCATCGCTATGCTCCATAAACCTTGTAATCACAATGCTCCATGCACTTCTCATCCAAATGCTCTCTCACATGAGATATCACAATGTTCCATCACAGGTCATCACAATCCTCCCTCACCCCTGTTATCGCAATGTTCCATGACCCCTGTCATCACAGTGCTACATCCACTTATCAGCACAATTTTCCATGACCCCTGACATCACAATTTTCCATAACCCCTGTCATCAAAATGCTCCATGACCCTTTTCATACCAAAGCTCCATGACCCCTGGCATCACAATGTTCTATAACCTCTGTCATCAAAATGTTCCATGACACTTTTCATCAAATTACTACATGACCCTGTCATAAAAAGGCTCCCTGCCCTTCTCATCACAATGCACCACACCCTTGTCATCAAAATGCTTCATGACCATTGTCATCACAAAGCTCCATGACCCTTGGCATCACAATGCTCCATGTCATTGTCATCACAATGCTCCATGAACACTCTCATCACATTGCTCCATGCCCTTGTCATCACAAAGCTCCATGACACTTATCATCACAATGCTCGATGCCCTTCTCATCACAATGCTCGATGCCCTTGTCATTACAATCCTCCATGACCAATGTATCACAGTGCACCGTGCCCTTGTCATCAAAATGCTCCATGCCCACTCTCATCACAATAATCCATGAAACATTTCAGACAAATGCACAATGCCCTTCTCATTACAATGCTCCATTACCTCTGTCATAGCAATGCTCCATGACCGCTGCCATCAAAATGTTCCACGGCCTTGTCATCACAAGGCTTCATGACCCTTGTCATCACAATGCTCCAAGACCCATGTAATCACAATGCTCCATGCCCTTGTCATCACAAAGCTCTATGACGCATGTCATTCGAAAGTTCCATGTCCTTCTCCTCACAATCCTCCATGCCCTTGTCATCACAATACTCCAAGACCCCTGTAATCACAGTGCTCCATGCCCCTTTTCAACAGAATGCACCATGAGAATTGTCATCACATGTCTCCATTGTCATCTCATCACAATGCTCCAAGACCTTGTCATCACCATGCTCCATTCCCTTGTCATCACAATGCTCCATGACCCATGTCATCACAATATTCCATGAACATTTTCAGCGCAATGCTCCATGACCTTCTCATGACAGTGCTCCATGACCAATATCGTCACAATGCTCCATGACCACTGTCATCACAACACTCCATAACACCTGATAACACAATGATCTGGGACTCTTGTAATCACAATGCTCAAAGACCCCTGTCATCACATACTCCATGAACATTTTCAGCCCAGTGTTCCATGCCCCTTTTCATCACAATGCTCCATGAACCCTGTCATCACAATGAACCATGCCCATCATCATAATGCTTCAGGCTATTGTCATAACAATGAAATCAAAATGCTCCATGACCTCTGTCATCACAATGCTCCAAACCCTGGTGATCACAATGTTGCATAACACTTATCATCACAAAACACCATGACGCTAATCATCACTATTATCCATGGTCTTCTCATCACAAGGCTCCATGACCTTTGTCATCACAATTCTCAATACTCTTTTCATCACAATGCTCCCTGACACTTGTCTTCAGTATGCTCCATGAACTCTGTCATGACAAGGCTCCATGCCTTTTTCATCACAATGATCCATGCCCTTTTCATCACAATGCTCCAAGACACCTGTAATCACAATGCTCCATGCCCTTGCCATCCAAAGCTCCATGACGCATGTCATCAGAATGTTCCATGGACTTCTCATCACAATGCTCCCTGCTCTTGTCATCACAAAGCACTAAGACCCCTGTAATCACAATGCTCCATGCCCCTTTTCATCTCAATGCTCCTATGAACCCTGTCAGCACAATGAACAATGCCCATCATCATAATGCTTCAGGCAATTGTCATCACAATCAAATCAAAATGCTCCATGACCTCTGTCATCACAATGCTCCAAACCCTTGTGATCACATTGTTCCATAACACTTGTCATCACAACGCTCCATGATGCCTGTCATCACAATACTCCATGCCCTTTTCATCACAATGCTCCATGACCTTTGTCATCACAATTCTCAATACACTTGTGATCACAATGCTCCCTGACACTTGTCATCAGAATGCTCCTTGAAACCCATCACCAAAAGGCTCCATGCTTTTTTCATCACAATGCCCCATGCCATTTTCATCACAATGTTCCATACCATTGTCATCAAAATACTCCACAAGCTTGTCATCAGAATGCTCCCGGACCCTTGTCATCACAATGCTCCATTACCTTTCTCATCAGAATCCTCCATGACACTTGGCATCACAGTGCTACATGCCATTGTCATCACAATGGGCCATTACATATGTCATCACAATGCTCCCTGACACTTATCTTCACAATACTGCATGACCTGGTCATCACAATGCTCCATGCCCTTGTCATCACAATAGGCCATTCCAACTGTCATCGCAACAAACCATGAAAGTGATTAGACCAATGTTCCATGCCCTTGTCATCACAATGCTCCATGCCCTTGTTATCACAATGCTCCATGACCCCTGTCATCACAATGCTCCGTTACTCCAGTCATCACAATGCTTCATGAACTTTGTCATCACAGTGGTCCATGCCCTCACCATCAACAGTCTCTGTGACATTTTTAACCCCAATGCTCCATGAACTTTTCATCACAATGCTCTTTGACCCTTGTCATCACAATGCTCTATGCCTTTCTCAGCACAATGCTCCATGACCCTGGTCATCACAATGCTCCATGCCCCTTTTCATCTCAATGCTCCCTGAACCCTGTCATCACAGTGCACGATGCCCATCATCATAATACTTCAGTCTATTGTCATCACAATGAAATTAATATTCTCCATGACCTCTGACATCATAATGCTACAAACCCTTGTGATCACAATGTTCCATAAAACTTATCATCACAGCACCCCATGACGCTCATCATCACAATTATCCATGGTCTTATTATCACAATGCTCCATGATCTTTCTCATCACGATGCTCAATACACTTTTCATCACAATGCTCCCTGACACTTGTCGTCAGTATGCTCCATGAACCCTGTCATGACAAGGCTCCATGCCTTTATCATCACAATGATCCATGCCTTTTCATCGCAATGCTCCAAGACCCCTGCAATCACAATGCTCCATGCACTTCTCATCCAATGCTCTCTCACATGAGATATCACAATGTTCCATCACTAGTCATCACATTCCTCCCTCAACCCTGTTATCACAATGTTCCATGACCCCTGTTATCACAATGCTACATCCCCTTATCAGCACAATGTTCCATGACCCCTGACATCACAATGTTCCATAACCACTGTCATCAAAATGCTCCATGACCCTTTTCATCCCAAAGCTCCATGACCCCTGGAATCACAGTATTCTATAACCACTGTCATCAAAATGTTCCATTGCACTTTTCATCAAATTGCTGCATGACCCTGTCATCAAAATGCTCCCTGCCCTACTCATAACAATGCACCACACGCTGGTCATCAAAATGCTCCATGACCTTTGTCATCACAAATCTCCATGACCCTTGGCATCACAATGCTCCATGTCATTGTCATCACAATGCTCCATGAAACCTCTCTTCACATTGCTCCATGCCCTTGTCATCACAAATCTCCATGACACTTGTCATCAAAATGCTCGATGCCCTTCTCATCATAATGCTCCATGTCCTTGTCATTACAATCCTCCATGACCCATGTATCACAGTGTACTGTGCCCTTGTCCTCACAATGCTCCATGCCCACTCTCATCACAATAATCCATGAAACATTTCAGACCAATGCTCAATGCCCTTCTCATCACAATGCTCCATTACCTCTATCAACAGTGCTCCATGCCCCCTGCCATCACAATGTTCCACGGCCTTGTGATCACAAGGCTCCATGACCATTGTCATCACAATGCTCCAAGACCCATGTAATCACAATGCTCCATGCCCTTGTCATCACAAAGCTCCTTGACACATGTCATCAGAATGTTCCATGGCCTTCTCCTCACAATGATCCATGCCCTTGTCATCACAAAGCTCCAAGACACTCGTAATCACAATGCTCCATGCCCCTTTTCATCAGAAGGCTCCATGATACTTGTCATCACAAGTCTCCATGGTCAACTCATCACAATGCTCCAAGACATTGTCATCACCATGCTCCATTCTCTTGTCATCACAATGCTCCCTGACACTTGTCGTCAGTATGCTCCATGAACTCTGTCATGACAAGGCTCCATGCCTTTTTCATCACAATGATCCATGCCCTTTTCATCACAGTGCTCCAAGACCACTGTAATCATAATGCTCCTTGCCCTTGTCATCACAAAGCTCCATGATGCATATCATCAGAATGTTCCATGCACTTCTCATCACAATGCTCCATGCCCTTGTCATCACAATGCTCCAAGACCCCTGTAATCACAATGCTCCATGCCCCTTTTCATCTCAATGCTCCATGAACACTGTCATAACAATGCACCATGCCCATCATCATAATGCTTCAGGCTATTGTCATCACAGTGAAATCAAAATGCTCCATGACCTTTGTCATCACAAAGCTCCATGACCCTTGGCATCACAATGCTCCATGTCATTGTCATCACAATGCTCCATGAAACCTCTCTTCACATTGCTCCATGTCCTTGTCATCACAAATCTCCATGACACTTGTCATCACAATGCTCGATGCCCTTCTCATCATAATGCTCCATGTCCTTGTCATTACAATCCTCCATGACCCATGTATCACAGTGTACCGTGCCCTTGTCATCACAATGCTCCATGCCCACTCTCATCACGATAATCCATGAAACATTTCAGACCAATGCTCAATGCCCTTCTCATCACAATGCTCCATTACCTCTATCAACAATGCTCCATGACCCCTGACATCACAATGTTCCACGGCCTTGTGATCACAAAGCTCCATGACCCTTGTCATCACAATGCTCCAAGAGCCATGTAATCACAATGCTCCATGACCTTGTCATCACAAACCTCCATGACACATGTCATCAGAATGTTCCATGGCATTCTGCTCACAATGCTCCATGCCTTTGTCATCACAATGCTCCATACCCTCGTAATCACAATGCTCCATGCCCCTTTTCATCAGAATGCTCCATGAGACTTGTCATCACAAGTCTCCATGGTCATCTCATCACAATACTCCAAGACCTTGTCATCACCATGCTCCATTCCCTGGTCATCACAATGCTCCATGACCCCTGTCATCACAAGGCTCCATGACCCTTCTCATCACAATGCTCCAAACCCCTGTAATCACAATGCTCCATGCCCCTTTTCATCACAATGCTCCATGAACCCTGTCATCACAATGAACCATGCCCATCATCATAATGCTTCAGGCTATTGTCATCACAATGAAATCAAAATGCTCCATGACCTCTGTCATCACAATGCTCCAAACCCTGGTGATCACAATGTTGCATAACACTTATCATCACAAAACCCCATGATGCTAATCATCACTATTATCCATGGTCTTCTCATCACAAGGCTCCATGACCTTTGTCATCACAATTCTCAATACTCTTTTCATCACAATGCTCCCTGACACTTGTCGTCAGTATGCTCCATGAACTCTGTCATGACAAGGCTCCATGCCTTTTTCATCACAATGATCCATGCCCTTTTCATCACAGTGCTCCAAGACCCCTGTAATCATAATGCTCCTTGCCCTTGTCATCACAAAGCTCCATGATGCATATCATCAGAATGTTCCATGCACTTCTCATCACAATGCTCCATGCCCTTGTCATCACAATGCTCCAAGACCCCTGTAATCACAATGCTCCATGCCCCTTTTCATCTCAATGCTCCATGAACACTGTCATAACAATGCACCATGCCCATCATCATAATGCTTCAGGCTATTGTCATCACAGTGAAATCAAAATGCTCCATGACCTTTGTCATCACAAAGCTCCATGACCTTTGGCATCACAATGCTCCATGTCATTGTCATCACAATGCTCCATGAAACCTCTCTTCACATTGCTCCATGTCCTTGTCATCACAAATCTCCATGACACTTGTCATCACAATGCTCGATGACCTTCTAATCACAATGCTCCATGCCCTTGTCATTACAGTCCTGCATGACCCATGTATCACAGTGTTCCGTGCCCTTTTCATCACAATGCTCCATGCCCACTCTCATCACAATAATCCATGAAACATTTCAGACCAAAGTTCCATACCCTTCTCATCACAATGCTCCATTACCCCTGTCATAACAATGCACCATGACCCCTGCCATCACAATATTCCACTGCCTAGTCATCACCAAGTTCCATGACACTTCTCATCACAATGCTCAAGACCCCTGAAATCACAATGCTACATTCCCTTGTCATCACAAAGCTCCATGACGCATGCCATCTTAATGTTCCATGGCCTTCTCATCACAATGCTCCATACCTTTGTCATCACAATGCTCCAAGACCCCCGTAATCACAATGCTCCATGCCCCATTTCATCTCAGTGCTTCATGAACCCTGTCATCACAGTGAACCATGCCCATCATCATAAAGCTTCAGGCTATTGTTATCACAATTAAATCAATATTCTCCATGACCTCTGTGTTCCTAATGCTCCAAACCCTTGTGATCACAATGTTGCATAACAATTATCATCACAATGCTCCATGACATTTGTCATCACAATGCTCGATGCCCTTCTAATCACAATGCTCCATGCCCTTGTCATTACAGTTCTGCATGACCCATGTATCACAGTGTTCCGAGCCCTTGTCATCACAATGCTCCATGCCCACTCTCATCACAATAATCCATGAAACATTTCAGACCCACGTTCCATACCCTTCTCATCACAATGCTCCATTAACCCTGTCATAACAATGCACCATGATCCCTGCCATCACAATGTTCCACGGCCTAGTTATCACAAGGTTCCATGACACTTCTCATCACAATGCTCAAGACCCCTGAAATCACAATGCTACATTCCCTTGTCATCACAAAGCTCCATGACGCATGTCATCAGAATGTTCCATGGCCTTCTCATCACAATGCTACATAACCTTGTCATCACAATGCTCCAAGACCCCTGTAATCACAATGCTCCATGCCCCTTTTCATCTCAATGCTTCATGAACCCTGTCATCACAATGAACCATGCCCATCATCATAATGCTTCATGCTATTGTCATCACAATTAAATCAATATTCTCCATGACCTCTGTGATCATAATGCTCCAAACCCTTGTGATCACAATATTGCATAACACTTATCATCACAACACCCCATGACGCTCATCATCTCAATTATCCATGGTCTTCTCATCACAATGCTCCATGATCTTTGTCATCACAATGCTCAATACACTTGTCATCACAATGCTCCCTGACCCTTGTCATCAGTATGCTCCTTGAACCCTGTCATGACAAGGCTCCATGCCTTTTTCATCACAATGATCCATGACCTTTTCATCGCAATCCCCCAGGATCCCTGTAATCACAATGCTCCATGCCCTTGTCATCACAAAACTCCATGACGCATGTCATCAGAATGCTCCATGGCCTTCTCATCACAATGCTCCATGCCCTTGTCATCACAATGCTCCAAGACCCCTGTAATCACAAAGCTCTATGCCCCTTTTCATCAGAATGCTCTATGAGACTTGTCATCACATGTCTCCATGGTCATCTCATCACAATGCTCCACGACCTTGTCATCACCATGCTCCGTTCCGTTGTCATCAGAATGCTCCATGGCCCCTGTCATCACAATAATCCATGAATATTTTCAGCCCAATGCTCCACGACTTTCTCATCACAATGCTCCATGGCCAATATCATCACAATGCTCCATGACCACTGTCATCACAACACTCCATGACACCTGACAACAAAATGATCCAGGACTCTTGTCATCACAATGCTCCATTCCCTAGTCATCACAATGTTCCATGACCCCTGTCATCACAACACTTTATGAACATATTCAGCCCAGTGCTCCATGACCCATGTCATCACAATGATCCATGACCTTGTCATCCCAATGCTCCATGACCCATGTATTCACAATGCTCTGTGACGCTTGTCATCACAGTGCTCCATGACACATGTCATCACAATGCTCCATGCCATTGTCTGCAAAATGGTACATGACCTTGTCATTACAATGCTCTATTCGCTTGTCATCACAATACTCCATTAACATTGTCATCACAATCCTCCATGAACCTTGGGATCACATTGCTCCATGCCCTGGTCATCACACTGCTCCATGCTCCTTGAAATCAAAATGATCCATGACCTCTGTCATCACAATGCTCCAAACCCTTGTGATCACAGTGTTCCATAACACTTGTTATCACAACGCTCCATGATGCCTGTCATCACAATACTCCATGCCGTTTTCATCACAATGCTCCATGACCTTTGTCATCACAATTCTCAATACACTTGTCATCAAAATGCTCCCTGACATTTGTCATCAGAATGCTCCTTGAAACCTGTCATGAAAAGGCTCTATGGTTTTTAATCACAGTGCCCCATGCCATTTTCATCCCAATGTTCCATGCCATTGTCATCAAAATACTCCACAAGCTTGTCATCAGAATGCTCCATGACCCTTGTCATCACAATTCTCCATGCACTTGTCAGCACAATGCTCCCTGACCCTTGTCATCACAATGCTCCAAGCCATTGTCATCACAATGCACCATTACCTTTGTCATCAGAATCCTCCATGACACTTGGCATCACAATGCTCCATGCCATTGTCATCAGAATGGGCCATAACATATGTCATCACCATGCTCCCTGACACCTGTCTTCACAATACTGCATGACCTGGTCATCACTACGCTCCATGCCCTTTTCATCACTATGCGCCATTCCAACTGTCATCGCAATAATCCATGAAACATATTAGACCAATGTTCCATGCCCTTGTCATCACAATGCTCCATGCCCTTGTTCTCACAATGTTCCAAGACCCCTGTAATCAGAAAGCTCCATGCCCCTTTTCATCAGTATGCTCTATGAGACTTGTCATCACAAGGCTCCATGGTTTTCTCATCACAGTGCTCCAGGAACTTGTCATCACAATGCTTCACGACCTTGTCATGAAAACTCTCAATGGCCCTTGTCATCATAATGCTCCAAGCCCTAGTCATCACAATGCTCCATTATATTTGTCATCACAATCCTCCATTACATTTGGCATCACAATGCTCCATGCCATTGTCATCGCAATGGACCATGACATATGTCATCACAATGCTCCCTGACACCTGTCTTCACAATACTCCATGCCCTTGTCATCACAATGCACCATGTACACTGTCATGACAATAATCTATAAAACTTGTCAGACCAATGCTCCATGCCCCTTTCATCACAATGCTCCATGCCCTTGTCATCACAATGCTTCATGACCCCCGTCATCACAATGCTCCTTGACTCCAGTCATCACAATGCTTCATAAAGTTTGTCATCACAACGGTCCATGCCCGCATCATCACAAGGCTCTGTGACCTATGTAACCACAATGCTCCATGAACTTTTAATCACAATGCTCCGTGACTCTTGTCATCACAATGCTCCATGCCATTGTCAGAACAATGCTCCATGACATCTGTCATCAGAATGCTCCGTGACCCCAGTCATCACAATGCTTCATAACGTTTCTCAGCACATCGGTCCATGCCCGCGTCATCGCAAAGCTCTGTGACCTTTGTAACCACAATGCTCCATGAATTTTTGATCACAATGCTCCATGACCCTGTCATCACAATGCTCCATGCCCTTGTCATCACAAAGCTCCATGACACATGTGATCAGAATGTTCCATGGCCTTCACATCACAATGCTCCATACCCTAGTCATCATAATGCTCTAAGACCCCTGTAAACACAATGCTCCATGCCCCTTTTCATCTCAATGCTCCATGAACCCTGTCATCACAATGCACCATGCCCATCATCATAATGCTTCAGGCTATTGTCATCACAATGAAATCAATATTCTCCATGACCTCTGTCATCATAATGCTCCAAACCCTTGTGATCACAATGTTCCATAACACGTATCATCACAACACCCCATGACGCACATCATCACAATTATCCATGGCCTTCTCATCACAATGCTCCATGATCTTTGTCATCACAATGCTCAATACACTTGTCATCACAATGCTCCCTGACACTTGTCGTCAGTATGCTCATTGAACCCTGTCATGACAAGGCTCCATGCCTTTTTCATCACAATAATCCATGCCCTTTTCATCACAATGCTCCAAGATCACTGTAATCACAATGCTCCACGCCCTAGTCATCAAGAAATCCATAACGCATGTCATCAGAATGCTTCATGGCCTTCTCATCACAATGCACCATGCCCTTGTCATCACAGTGCTCCAAGACCCCTGTAATCACAATGCCCCATGCCCCTTTTCATCAGAATGCTCCATGAGACTTGTCATCTCAAGTCTCCATGGTCTTCTCATCACAATGCTCCACGACCTTGTCATCACCATGCTCCGTTCCGTTGTCATCAGAATGCTCCATGGCCCCTGTCATCACAATAATCCATGAATATTTTCAGCCCAATGCTCCACGACTTTCTCATCACAATGCTCCATGGCCAATATCATCACAATGCTCCATGACCACTGTCATCACAACACTCCATGACACCTGACAACAAAATGATCCAGGACTCTTGTCATCACAATGCTCCATTCCCTAGTCATCACAATGTTCCATGACCCCTGTCATCACAACACTTTATGAACATATTCAGCCCAGTGCTCCATGACCCATGTCATCACAATGATCCATGACCTTGTCATCCCAATGCTCCATGACCCATGTATTCACAATGCTCTGTGACGCTTGTCATCACAGTGCTCCATGACACATGTCATCACAATGCTCCATGCCATTGTCTGCAAAATGGTACATGACCTTGTCATTACAATGCTCTATTCGCTTGTCATCACAATACTCCGTTAACATTGTCATCACAATCCTCCATCAACTTTGGGATCACATTGCTCCATGCCCTGGTCATCACACTGCTCCATGCTCCTTGAAATCAAAATGATCCATGACCTCTGTCATCACAATGCTCCAAACCCTTGTGATCACAGTGTTCCATAACACTTGTTATCACAACGTTCCATGATGCCTGTCATCACAATACTCCATGCCGTTTTCATCACAATGCTCCATGACCTTTGTCATCACAATTCTCAATACACTTGTCATCAAAATGCTCCCTGACATTTGTCATCAGAATGCTCCTTGAAACCTGTCACGAAAAGGCTCTATGGTTTTTAATCACAGTGCCCCATGCCATTTTCATCCCAATGTTCCATGCCATTGTCATCAAAATACTCCACAAGCTTGTCATCAGAATGCTCCATGACCCTTGTCATCACAATTCTCCATGCACTTGTCAGCACAATGCTCCCTGACCCTTGTCATCACAATGCTCCAAGCCATTGTCATCACAATGCACCATTACCTTTGTCATCAGAATCCTCCATGACACTTGGCATCACAATGCTCCATGCCATTGTCATCACAATGGGCCATAACATATGTCATCACCATGCTCCCTGACACCTGTCTTCACAATACTGCATGACCTGGTCATCACTACGCTCCATGCCCTTTTCATCACTATGCGCCATTCCAACTGTCATCGCAATAATCCATGAAACATATTAGACCAATGTTCCATGCCCTTGTCATCACAATGCTCCATGCCCTTGTTCTCACAATGTTCCAAGACCCCTGTAATCAGAAAGCTCCATGCCCCTTTTCATCAGTATGCTCTATGAGACTTGTCATCACAAGGCTCCATGGTTTTCTCATCACAGTGCTCCAGGAACTTGTCATCACAATGCTTCACGACCTTGTCATGAAAACTCTCAATGGCCCTTGTCATCATAATGCTCCAAGCCCTAGTCATCACAATGCTCCATTATATTTGTCATCACAATCCTCCATTACATTTGGCATCACAATGCTCCATGCCATTGTCATCGCAATGGACCATGACATATGTCATCACAATGCTCCCTGACACCTGTCTTCACAATACTCCATGCCCTTGTCATAACAATGCACCATGTACACTGTCATGACAATAATCTATAAAACTTGTCAGACCAATGCTCCATGCCCCTTTCATCACAATGCTCCATGCCCTTGTCATCACAATGCTTCATGACCCCTGTTATCACAATGCTCCTTGACTCCAGTCATCACAATGCTTCATAAAGTTTGTCATCACAACGGTCCATGCCCGCATCATCACAAGGCTCTGTGACCTATGTAACCACAATGCTCCATGAACTTTTAATCACAATGCTCCGTGACCCTTGTCATCACAATGCTCCATGCCATTGTCAGAACAATGCTCCATGACATCTGTCATCAGAATGCTCCGTGACCCCAGTCATCACAATGCTTCATAACGTTTCTCAGCACAACGGTTCATGCCCGCATCATCGCAAAGCTCTGTGACCTTTGTAAACACAATGCTCCATGAATTTTTGATCACAATGCTCCATGACCCTGTCATCACAATGCTCCATGCCCTTGTCATCACAAAGCTCCATGACGCATGTGATCAGAATATTCCATGGCCTTCACATCACAATGCTCCATACCCTAGTCATCATAATTCTCTAAGACCCCTGTAAACACAATGCTCCATGCCCCTTTTCATCTCAATGCTCCATGAACCCTGTCATCACAATGCACCATGCCCATCATCATAATGCTTCAGGCTATTGTCATCACAATGAAATCAATATTCTCCATGACCTCTGTCATCATAATGCTCCAAACCCTTGTGATCACAATGTTCCATAACACGTATCATCACAACACCCCATGACGCACATCATCACAATTATCCATGGTCTTCTCATCACAATGCTCCATGATCTTTGTCATCACAATGCTCAATACACTTGTCATCACAATGCTCCCTGACCCTTGTCATCAGTATGCTCCTTGAACCCTGTCATGACAAGGCTCCATGCCTTTTTCATCACAATGATCCATGACCTTTTCATCGCAATCCCCCAGGATCCCTGTAATCACAATGCTCCATGCCCTTGTCATCACAAAACTCCATGACGCATGTCATCAGAATGCTCCATGGCCTTCTCATCACAATGCTCCATGCCCTTGTCATCACAATGCTCCAAGACCCCTGTAATCACAAAGCTCTATGCCCCTTTTCATCAGAATGCTCTATGAGACTTGTCATCACATGTCTCCATGGTCATCTCATCACAATGCTCCACGACCTTGTCATCACCATGCTCCGTTCCGTTGTCATCAGAATGCTCCATGGCCCCTGTCATCACAATAATCCATGAATATTTTCAGCCCAATGCTCCACGACTTTCTCATCACAATGCTCCATGGCCAATATCATCACAATGCTCCATGACCACTGTCATCACAACACTCCATGACACCTGACAACAAAATGATCCAGGACTCTTGTCATCACAATGCTCCATTCCCTAGTCATTACAATGTTCCATGACCCCTGTCATCACAACACTTTATGAACATATTCAGCCCAGTGCTCCATGACCCATGTCATCACAATGATCCATGACCTTGTCATCCCAATGCTCCATGACCCATGTATTCACAATGCTCTGTGACGCTTGTCATCACAGTGCTCCATGACACATGTCATCACAATGCTCCATGCCATTGTCTGCAAAATGGTACATGACCTTGTCATTACAATGCTCTATTCGCTTGTCATCACAATACTCCGTTAACATTGTCATCACAATCCTCCATGAACCTTGGGATCACATTGCTCCATGCCCTGGTCATCACACTGCTCCATGCTCCTTGAAATCAAAATGATCCATGACCTCTGTCATCACAATGCTCCAAACCCTTGTGATCACAGTGTTCCATAACACTTGTTATCACAACGCTCCATGATGCCTGTCATCACAATACTCCATGCCGTTTTCATCACAATGCTCCATGACCTTTGTCATCACAATTCTCAATACACTTGTCATCAAAATGCTCCCTGACATTTGTCATCAGAATGCTCCTTGAAACCTGTCACGAAAAGGCTCTATGGTTTTTAATCACAGTGCCCCATGCCATTTTCATCCCAATGTTCCATGCCATTGTCATCAAAATACTCCACAAGCTTGTCATCAGAATGCTCCATGACCCTTGTCATCACAATTCTCCATGCACTTGTCAGCACAATGCTCCCTGACCCTTGTCATCACAATGCTCCAAGCCATTGTCATCACAATGCACCATTACCTTTGTCATCAGAATCCTCCATGACACTTGGCATCACAATGCTCCATGCCATTGTCATCACAATGGGCCATAACATATGTCATCACCATGCTCCCTGACACCTGTCTTCACAATACTGCATGACCTGGTCATCACTACGCTCCATGCCCTTTTCATCACTATGCGCCATTCCAACTGTCATCGCAATAATCCATGAAACATATTAGACCAATGCTCCATGCCCTTGTCATCACAATGCTCCATGCCCTTGTTCTCACAATGTTCCAAGACCCCTGTAATCAGAAAGCTCCTTGCCCCTTTTCATCAGTATGCTCTATGAGACTTGTC
Organism: Mesoplodon densirostris; assembly: GCF_025265405.1. Taxonomy (NCBI): domain Eukaryota; kingdom Metazoa; phylum Chordata; class Mammalia; order Artiodactyla; family Ziphiidae; genus Mesoplodon; species Mesoplodon densirostris. The sequence goes on along the minus strand of NW_026778195.1, from coordinate 3,340,015 downwards.
ATCACAAGGCTCCATGGTTTTCTCATCACAGTGCTCCAGGAACTTGTCATCACAATGCTTCACGACCTTGTCATGAAAACTCTCAATGGCCCTTGTCATCATAATGCTCCAAGCCCTAGTCATCACAATGCTCCATTATATTTGTCATCACAATCCTCCATTACATTTGGCATCACAATGCTCCATGCCATTGTCATCGCAATGGACCATGACATATGTCATCACAATGCTCCCTGACACCTGTCTTCACAATACTCCATGCCCTTGTCATCACAATGCACCATGTACACTGTCATGACAATAATCTATGAAACTTGTCAGACCAATGCTCCATGACCCTTTCATCACAATGCTCCATGCCCTTGTCATCACAATGCTTCATGACCCCTGTCATCACAATGCTCCTTGACTCCAGTCATCACAATGCTTCATAACGTTTGTAATCACAACGGTCCATGCCCGCATCATCACAAGGCTCTGTGACCTATGTAACCACAATGCTCCATGAACTTTTAATCACAATGCTCCGTGACCCTTGTCATCACAATGCTCCATGCCATTGTCAGAACAATGCTCCATGACATCTGTCATCAGAATGCTCCGTGACCCCAGTCATCACAATGCTTCATAACGTTTCTCAGCACAACGGTCCATGCCCGCGTCATCGCAAAGCTCTGTGACCTTTGTAAACACAATGCTCCATGAATTTTTGATCACAATGCTCCATGACCCTTGTCATCACAATGTGCCATGCGCTTTTCATCACAATGATCCACAACCTTGTCATCGCTATGCTCCATAAACCTTGTAATCACAATGCTCCATGCACTTCTCATCCAAATGCTCTCTCACATGAGATATCACAATGTTCCATCACAGGTCATCACAATCCTCCCTCACCCCTGTTATCGCAATGTTCCATGACCCCTGTCATCACAGTGCTACATCCACTTATCAGCACAATTTTCCATGACCCCTGACATCACAATTTTCCATAACCCCTGTCATCAAAATGCTCCATGACCCTTTTCATACCAAAGCTCCATGACCCCTGGCATCACAATGTTCTATAACCTCTGTCATCAAAATGTTCCATGACACTTTTCATCAAATTACTACATGACCCTGTCATAAAAAGGCTCCCTGCCCTTCTCATCACAATGCACCACACCCTTGTCATCAAAATGCTTCATGACCATTGTCATCACAAAGCTCCATGACCCTTGGCATCACAATGCTCCATGTCATTGTCATCACAATGCTCCATGAACACTCTCATCACATTGCTCCATGCCCTTGTCATCACAAAGCTCCATGACACTTATCATCACAATGCTCGATGCCCTTCTCATCACAATGCTCGATGCCCTTGTCATTACAATCCTCCATGACCAATGTATCACAGTGCACCGTGCCCTTGTCATCAAAATGCTCCATGCCCACTCTCATCACAATAATCCATGAAACATTTCAGACAAATGCACAATGCCCTTCTCATTACAATGCTCCATTACCTCTGTCATAGCAATGCTCCATGACCGCTGCCATCAAAATGTTCCACGGCCTTGTCATCACAAGGCTTCATGACCCTTGTCATCACAATGCTCCAAGACCCATGTAATCACAATGCTCCATGCCCTTGTCATCACAAAGCTCTATGACGCATGTCATTCGAAAGTTCCATGTCCTTCTCCTCACAATCCTCCATGCCCTTGTCATCACAATACTCCAAGACCCCTGTAATCACAGTGCTCCATGCCCCTTTTCAACAGAATGCACCATGAGAATTGTCATCACATGTCTCCATTGTCATCTCATCACAATGCTCCAAGACCTTGTCATCACCATGCTCCATTCCCTTGTCATCACAATGCTCCATGACCCATGTCATCACAATATTCCATGAACATTTTCAGCGCAATGCTCCATGACCTTCTCATGACAGTGCTCCATGACCAATATCGTCACAATGCTCCATGACCACTGTCATCACAACACTCCATAACACCTGATAACACAATGATCTGGGACTCTTGTAATCACAATGCTCAAAGACCCCTGTCATCACATACTCCATGAACATTTTCAGCCCAGTGTTCCATGCCCCTTTTCATCACAATGCTCCATGAACCCTGTCATCACAATGAACCATGCCCATCATCATAATGCTTCAGGCTATTGTCATAACAATGAAATCAAAATGCTCCATGACCTCTGTCATCACAATGCTCCAAACCCTGGTGATCACAATGTTGCATAACACTTATCATCACAAAACACCATGACGCTAATCATCACTATTATCCATGGTCTTCTCATCACAAGGCTCCATGACCTTTGTCATCACAATTCTCAATACTCTTTTCATCACAATGCTCCCTGACACTTGTCTTCAGTATGCTCCATGAACTCTGTCATGACAAGGCTCCATGCCTTTTTCATCACAATGATCCATGCCCTTTTCATCACAATGCTCCAAGACACCTGTAATCACAATGCTCCATGCCCTTGCCATCCAAAGCTCCATGACGCATGTCATCAGAATGTTCCATGGACTTCTCATCACAATGCTCCCTGCTCTTGTCATCACAAAGCACTAAGACCCCTGTAATCACAATGCTCCATGCCCCTTTTCATCTCAATGCTCCTATGAACCCTGTCAGCACAATGAACAATGCCCATCATCATAATGCTTCAGGCAATTGTCATCACAATCAAATCAAAATGCTCCATGACCTCTGTCATCACAATGCTCCAAACCCTTGTGATCACATTGTTCCATAACACTTGTCATCACAACGCTCCATGATGCCTGTCATCACAATACTCCATGCCCTTTTCATCACAATGCTCCATGACCTTTGTCATCACAATTCTCAATACACTTGTGATCACAATGCTCCCTGACACTTGTCATCAGAATGCTCCTTGAAACCCATCACCAAAAGGCTCCATGCTTTTTTCATCACAATGCCCCATGCCATTTTCATCACAATGTTCCATACCATTGTCATCAAAATACTCCACAAGCTTGTCATCAGAATGCTCCCGGACCCTTGTCATCACAATGCTCCATTACCTTTCTCATCAGAATCCTCCATGACACTTGGCATCACAGTGCTACATGCCATTGTCATCACAATGGGCCATTACATATGTCATCACAATGCTCCCTGACACTTATCTTCACAATACTGCATGACCTGGTCATCACAATGCTCCATGCCCTTGTCATCACAATAGGCCATTCCAACTGTCATCGCAACAAACCATGAAAGTGATTAGACCAATGTTCCATGCCCTTGTCATCACAATGCTCCATGCCCTTGTTATCACAATGCTCCATGACCCCTGTCATCACAATGCTCCGTTACTCCAGTCATCACAATGCTTCATGAACTTTGTCATCACAGTGGTCCATGCCCTCACCATCAACAGTCTCTGTGACATTTTTAACCCCAATGCTCCATGAACTTTTCATCACAATGCTCTTTGACCCTTGTCATCACAATGCTCTATGCCTTTCTCAGCACAATGCTCCATGACCCTGGTCATCACAATGCTCCATGCCCCTTTTCATCTCAATGCTCCCTGAACCCTGTCATCACAGTGCACGATGCCCATCATCATAATACTTCAGTCTATTGTCATCACAATGAAATTAATATTCTCCATGACCTCTGACATCATAATGCTACAAACCCTTGTGATCACAATGTTCCATAAAACTTATCATCACAGCACCCCATGACGCTCATCATCACAATTATCCATGGTCTTATTATCACAATGCTCCATGATCTTTCTCATCACGATGCTCAATACACTTTTCATCACAATGCTCCCTGACACTTGTCGTCAGTATGCTCCATGAACCCTGTCATGACAAGGCTCCATGCCTTTATCATCACAATGATCCATGCCTTTTCATCGCAATGCTCCAAGACCCCTGCAATCACAATGCTCCATGCACTTCTCATCCAATGCTCTCTCACATGAGATATCACAATGTTCCATCACTAGTCATCACATTCCTCCCTCAACCCTGTTATCACAATGTTCCATGACCCCTGTTATCACAATGCTACATCCCCTTATCAGCACAATGTTCCATGACCCCTGACATCACAATGTTACATAACCACTGTCATCAAAATGCTCCATGACCCTTTTCATCCCAAAGCTCCATGACCCCTGGAATCACAGTGTTCTATAACCCCTGTCATCAAAATGTTCCATTGCACTTTTCATCAAATTGCTGCATGACCCTGTCATCAAAATGCTCCCTGCCCTACTCATAACAATGCACCACACGCTGGTCATCAAAATGCTCCATGACCTTTGTCATCACAAATCTCCATGACCCTTGGCATCACAATGCTCCATGTCATTGTCATCACAATGATCCATGAAACATCTCTTCACATTGCTCCATGCCCTTGTCATCACAAATCTCCATGACACTTGTCATCACAATGCTCGATGCACTTCTCATCATAATGCTCCATGTCCTTGTCATTACAATCCTCCATGACCCATGTATCACAGTGTACTGTGCCCTTGTCCTCACAATGCTCCATGCCCACTCTCAATCACAATAATCCATGAAACATTTCAGACCAATGCTCAATGCCCTTCTCATCACAATGCTCCATTACCTCTATCAACAGTGCTCCATGCCCCCTGCCATCACAATGTTCCACGGCCTTGTGATCACAAGGCTCCATGACCATTGTCATCACAATGCTCCAAGACCCATGTAATCACAATGCTCCATGCCCTTGTCATCACAAAGCTCCTTGACACATGTCATCAGAATGTTCCATGGCCTTCTCCTCACAATGTTCCATGCCCTTGTCATCACAAAGCTCCAAGACACTCGTAATCACAATGCTCCATGCCCCTTTTCATCAGAAGGCTCCATGATACTTGTCATCACAAGTCTCCATGGTCAACTCATCACAATGCTCCAAGACATTGTCATCACCATGCTCCATTCTCTTGTCATCACAATGCTCCCTGACACTTGTCGTCAGTATGCTCCATGAACTCTGTCATGACAAGGCTCCATGCCTTTTTCATCACAATGATCCATGCCCTTTTCATCACAGTGCTCCAAGACCACTGTAATCATAATGCTCCTGCCCTTGTCATCACAATGCTCCATGATGCATATCATCAGAATGTTCCATGCACTTCTCATCACAATGCTCCATGCCCTTGTCATCACAATGCTCCAAGACCCCTGTAATCACAATGCTCCATGCCCCTTTTCATCTCAATGCTCCATGAACACTGTCATAACAATGCACCATGCCCATCATCATAATGCTTCAGGCTATTGCCATCACAGTGAAATCAAAATGCTCCATGACCTTTGTCATCACAAAGCTCCATGACCCTTGGCATCACAATGCTCCATGTCATTGTCATCACAATGCTCCATGAAACCTCTCTTCACATTGCTCCATGTCCTTGTCATCACAAATCTCCATGACACTTGTCATCACAATGCTCGATGCCCTTCTCATCATAATGCTCCATGTCCTTGTCATTACAATCCTCCATGACCCATGTATCACAGTGTACCGTGCCCTTGTCATCACAATGCTCCATGCCCACTCTCATCACAATAATCCATGAAACATTTCAGACCAATGCTCAGTGCCCTTCTCATCACAATGCTCCATTACCTCTATCAACAATGCTCCATGACCACTGCCATCACAATGTTCCACGGCCTTGTGATCACAAGGTTCCATGACCATTGTCATCACAATGCTCCAAGAGCCATGTAATCACAATGCTCCATGTCCTTGTCATCACAAAGCTCCATGACACATGTCATCAGAATGTTCCATGGCTTTCTCCTCACAATGCTCCATGCCTTTGTCATCACAATGCTCCATACCCTTGTAATCACAATGCTCCATGCCCCTTTTCATCAGAATGCTCCATGAGACTTGTCATCACAAGTCTCCATGGTCATCTCATCACAATGCTCCAAGACCTTGTCATCACCATGCTCCATTCCCTGGTCCTCACAATGCTCCATGACCCCTGTCATCACAAGGCTCCATGACCCTTCTCATCACAATGCTCCAAACCCCTGTAATCACAATGCTCCATGCCCCTTTTCATCACAATGCTCCATGAACCCTGTCATCACAATGAACCATGCCCATCATCATAATGCTTCAGGCTATTGTCATCACAATGAAATCAAAATGCTCCATGACCTCTGTCATCACAATGCTCCAAACCCTGGTGATCACAATGTTGCATAACACTTATCATCACAAAACCCCATGACGCTAATCATCACTATTATCCATGGTCTTCTCATCACAAGGCTCCATGACCTTTGTCATCACAATTCTAAATACTCCTTTCATCACAATGCTCCCTTACACTTGTCGTCACTATGCCCCATGAACTCTGTCATGACAAGGCTCCATGCCTTTTTCATCACAATGATCCATGCCCTTTTCATCACAGTGCTCCAAGACCCCTGTAATCATAATGCTCCTTGCCCTTGTCATCACAAAGCTCCATGATGCATATCATCAGAATGTTCCATGCACTTCTCATCACAATGCTCCATGCCCTTGTCATCACAATGCTCCAAGACCCCTGTAATCACAATGCTCCATGCCCCTTTTCATCTCAATGCTCCATGAACACTGTCATAACAATGCACCATGCCCATCATCATAATGCTTCAGGCTATTGTCATCACAGTGAAATCAAAATGCTCCATGACCTCTGTCATCACAATGCTCCAAACCCTGGTGATCACAATGTTGCAAAACACTTATCATCACAACACCCCATGACGCTCATCATCACAATTATCCATGGTCTTCTCATCACAATGCTCCATGACCTTTGTCATCACAATTCTCAATACACTTGTCATCACAATGCTCCCTGACACTTGTCGTCAGAATGCACCTTGAACCCTGTGAGGAAAAGGCTCCATGCCTTTTTCATCACAAAGCCCCATGCTGTTTTCATCCCAAAGCTCCATGCCATTGTCCTCAAAATACTACACAAGCTTGTCATCAGAATGCTCCATGACCCTTGTCATCACAATTCTCCATGCACTTGTCAGCACAATGCTCCCTGACCCTTGTCATCACAATGATCCAAGCCATTGTCATCACAATGCTCCATTACCTTTGCCATTAGAATCCTCCATGACACTTGAAATCACAATGCTCCAAGCCATTGTCATCACAATGGGCCATTACATATGTAATCACAATGCTCCCTGATACCTCTCTTCACAATACTGCATGATCTGGTCATCACAATGCTCCATGCTCTTGTCTTCATAACGCACCATTCCAACTGTCCTCACAATAATCCATGAAACTTATTAGACGAATGCTCCATGCCCTTGTCATCACATTGCTCCATGCTCTTGTTATCACAATGTTTAAGACCCCTGTAATCAGAATGCCCCATGCCCCTTTTCATCAGTATGCTCCATGAGACTTGTCATCGCAAGGCTCCATGGTTTTCTCATCACAATGCTCCAGGACCTTGTCATCACAATGGTTCACGACATTGTCATGAAAATTCTCAATGGCCCTTGTCTTCATAATGCTCCAAGCCCTAGTCATCACAGTGCTCCATTATATTTGTCATCACAATCCTCCCTTGCATTTGGCATCACTATGCTCCATGCTATTGTCATCGCAATGGACCATGACATATTTCATCACAATGCCCCCTGACACCTGTCTTCACAATACTTCATGCCCTTGTCATCACAATGCTCCATGCCCTGGTCATCACAATGCACCATGTCCACTGTCATCACAATAATCTATGAAACTTGTAAGACCAATGCTCCATGCCCCTGTCATAACAATGCTCCATGACCTTGTCATCACAATGCTCCATGACCCCTGTCATCACAATACTCCATGTACATTTTCAGCCCAGTGCTCCATGACCCTTGTCATCACAATGATCCATGCACTTGTCATCCCAATGTTCCATGACGCTTGTAATCACAGTGCTCCATGACATCTGTCATCACAGTGCTCCATGCCTTTGTCAGCAAAATGCTACATGACCTTGTCATTACAATGCTCTATGCGCATGTCATCACAATACTCCATTACCATTGTCATCACAATCCTCCAGGAACCTTGGGATCACATTGCTTCAGGCCCTTGTCATCAAAATGCTCCATGCTCCTTGAAATCAAAATGATCCATGACCTCTGTCATCACAATGCTCCAAACCCTTGTGATCAAAATGTTCAATAACACTTGTCCTCACAACGCTCCATGATGCCTGTCATCAAAATACTCCATGCCCTTTTCATCACAATGCTCCATGAACTTTGTCATCACAATTCTCCATACACTTGTCATCAAAATGCTCCCTGACACTTGTCGTCAGAATGCACCTTGAACTGTGTCACGAAAAGGCTCCATGTCATTTTCATCACAAATCCACATGCCGTTTTCATCCCAGTGCTCCATGCCATTGTCATCAAAATACTCCACAAGCTTGTCATCAGAATGCTCCATGACGCTTGTCATCACAATTCTCCGTGCACTTGTCAGCACAATGCTCCCTGACCCTTATCATCACAATGCTCCAAGCCATTGTCATCACAATGCTCCATTACCTTTGTCATCAGAATCCTCCATGACAATTGGCATCACAATGCTCCAAGCCATTGTCATCACAATGCTCCATTACCTTTGTCATCAGAATCCTCCATGACACTTGGCATCACAATGCTCCATGCCATTGTCATCACAATGGGCCATTACATATGTCATCACAATGCTCCCTGACACCTCTCTTCACAATACTGCATAACCTGGTCATCACAATGCTCCATGCCCTTGTCATCACAATGTGCCATTCCAACTCTCATCACAATAATCCATGAAACTTATTAGACCAATGCTCCTTGCCCTTGTTATCACAATGTTCCAAGACCCCTGTAATCAGAATGCTCCATGCCCCATTTCATCAGAATGCTCCATATGACATGTCATCAGAAGGCTCCATGGATTTCTCATCACAATGCTCCATGACCTTTGTCATCACAATGCTCCAAGACCCATGTAATCACAATGCTTCATGCCCCTGTCATCGCAATGGACCATGACATTTGGCATCACAATGCTCCATGCCATTGTCTTTGAAATTGACCATGACATATGTCATCACAATGCCCCCTTACACCTGTTTTCACAATAATCCATGCCCTTGTCATCACAATGCTCCATGCCCTTGTCATCACAATGCACCAGGTCCAATGTCATCACATTAATCTATTAAACTTCTCAGACCAATGCTCCATGCCCCTGTCATCACAATGTTCCATGCCCTTGTCATCACAATGCTCCATGACCCTTGTCATCACAATGCTCCGTGACTCCAGTCATCACAATGCTTCATAACGTTTGTCATCACAACGGTCCATGCCTGCGTCATCGCAAGGCTCTGTGACCTTTGTAACCACAATGCTCCATGAACTTTTCATCACAATTCTCCGTGACCCTTGTCATCACAATGCTCCATGCCTTTTTCAGAACAATGCTCCATGACCCTTGTCATCACAATGTGCCATGTGCTTTTCATCACAATGATCCACAACCTTGTCATCGCTATGCTCCATAAACCTTGTAATCACAATGCTCCATGCACTTCTCATCCAAATGCTCTCTCACATGAGATATCACAATGTTCCATCACTTGTCATCACAATCCTCCCTCACCCCTGTTATCACAATGTTCCATGACCCCTGTCATCACAATGCTACATCCCCTTATCAGCACAATGTTCCATGACCCCTGACATCACAATGTTCCATAACCCCTGTCATCAAAATGCTCCATGACCATTTTCATCCCAAAGCTCTATGACCCCTGGCATCACAATGTTCTATAACCCCTGTCATCAAAATGTTCCATTGCACTTTTCATCAAATTGCTGCATGACCCTGTCATCAAAATGCTCCCTGCCCTACTCATAACAATGCACCACACGCTGGTCATCAAAATGCTCCATGACCTATATCATCACAAAGCTCCATGACCCTTGGCATCACAATGCTCCATGTCATTGTCATCACAATGCTCCATGAAACCTCTCTTCATATTGCTCCATGCCCTTGTCATCACAAATCTCCATGACACTTGTCATCACAATGCTCGATGCCCTTCTCATCATAATGCTCCATGTCCTTGTCATTACAATCCTCCATGACCCATGTATCACAGTGTACCGTGCCCATGTCCTCACAATGCTCCATACCCACTCTCATCACAATAATCCATGAAACATTTCAGACCAATGCTCAATGCCCTTCTCATCACAATGCTCCATTACCTCTATCAACAATGTTCCATGCCCCCTGCCATCACAATGTTCCACGGCCTTGTGATCACAAGGCTCCATGACCATTGTCATCACAATGCTCCAAGACCCATGTAATCACAATGCTCCATGCCCTTGTCATCACAAAGCTCCATGACACATGTCATCAGAATGTTCCATGGCCATCTCCTCACAATGTTCCATGCCCTTGTCATCACAATGCTCCAAGACACTCGTAATCACAATGCTCCATGCCCCTTTTCATCAGAAGGCTCCATGATATTTGCCATCACAAGTCTCCATGGTCAACTCATCACAATGCTCCAAGACCTTGTCATCACCATGCTCCATTCCCTTGTCATCACAATGCTCCCTGACACTTGTCGTCAGTATGCTCAATGAACTCTGTCATGACAAGGCTCCATGCCTTTTTCATCACAATGATCCATGCCCTTTTCATCACAGTGCTCCAAGACCACTGTAATCATAATGCTCCATGCCCTTGTCATCACAATGCTCCAAGACCCCTGTAATCACAATGCTCCATGCCCCTTTTCATCTCAATGCTCCATGAACACTGTCATAACAATGCACCATGCCCATCATCATAATGCTTCAGGCTATTGTCATCACAGTGAAATCAAAATGCTCCATGACCTTTGTCATCACAAAGCTCCATGACCCTTGGCATCACAATGCTCCATGTCATTGTCATCACAATGCTCCATGAAACCTCTCTTCACATTGCTCCATGTCCTTGTCATCACAAATCTCCATGACACTTGTCATCACAATGCTCGATGCCCTTCTCATCATAATGCTCCATGTCCTTGTCATTACAATCCTCCATGACCCATGTATCACAGTGTACCGTGCCCTTGTCATCACAATGCTCCATGCCCACTCTCATCACAATAATCCATGAAACATTTCAGACCAATGCTCAATGCCCTTCTCATCACAATGCTCCATTACCTCTATCAACAATGCTCCATGACCCCTGCCATCACAATGTTCCACGGCCTTGTGATCACAAGGCTCCATGACCCTTGTCATCACAATGCTCCAAGAGCCATGTAATCACAATGCTCCATGCCCTTGTCATCACAAAGCTCCATGACACATGTCATCAGAATGTTCCATGGCCTTCTCCTCACAAGGCTCGATGCCCTTGTCATCACAATGCTCCATACCCTTGTAATCACAATGCTCCATGCCCCTTTTCATCAGAATGCTCCATGAGACTTGTCATCACAAGTCTCCATGGTCATCTCATCACAATGCTCCAAGACCTTGTCATCACCATGCTCCATTCCCTGGTCATCACAATGCTCCATGACCCCTGTCATCACAAGGCTCCATGACCCTTCTCATCACAATGCTCCAAATCCCTGTAATCATAATGCTCCATGCCCCTTTTCATCACAATGCTCCATGAACCCTGTCATCACAATGAACCATGCCCATCATCATAATGCTTCAGGCTATTGTCATCACAATGAAATCAAAATGCTCCATGACCTCTGTCATCACAATGCTCCAAACCCTGGTGATCACAATGTTGCATAACACTTATCATCACAAAACCCCATGATGCTAATCATCACTATTATCCATGGTCTTCTCATCACAAGGCTCCATGACCTTTGTCATCACAATTCTCAATACTCTTTTCATCACAATGCTCCCTGACACTTGTTGTCAGTATGCTCCATGAACTCTGTCATGACAAGGCTCCATGCCTTTTTCATCACAATGATCCATGCCCTTTTCATCACAGTGCTCCAAGACCCCTGTAATCATAATGCTCCTTGCCCTTGTCATCACAAAGCTCCATGATGCATATCATCAGAATGTTCCATGCACTTCTCATCACAATGCTCCATGCCCTTGTCATCACAATGCTCCAAGACCCCTGTAATCACAATGCTCCATGCCCCTTTTCATCTCAATGCTCCATGAACACTGTCATAACAATGCACCATGCCCATCATCATAATGCTTCAGGCTATTGTCATCACATTGAAATCAAAATGCTCCATGGCCTCTCTCATCACAATGCTCCAAACCCTGGTGATCACAATGTTGCAAAACACTTATCATCACAACACCCCATGACGCTCATCATCACAATTATCCATGGTCTTCTCATCACAATGCTCCATGACCTTTCTCATCACAATTCTCAATACACTTGTCATCACAATGCTCCTTGACACTTGTCGTCAGAATGCACCTTGAACCCTGTGACGAAAAGTCTCCATGCCTTTTTCATCACAAAGCCCCATGCTGTTTTCATCCCAATGCTCCATGCCATTGTCATCAAAATACTACACAAGCTTCTCATCAGAGTGCTCCATGACCCTTGTCATCACAATTCTCCATGCACTTGTCAGCACAATGCTCCCTGACCCTTGTCATCACAATGATCCAAGCCATTGTCATCACAATGCTCCATTACCTTTGTCATTAGAATCCTCCATGACACTTAGAATCACAATGCTCCAAGCCATTGTCATCACAATGGGCCATTACATATGTAATCACAATGCTCCCTGACACCTCTCTTCACAATACTGTATGAACTGGTCATCAGAATGCTCCATGCTCTTGTCTTCATAATGTGCCATTCCAACTGTCATCACAATAATCCATGAAACTTATTAGACCAATGCTCCATGCCCTTGTCATCACATTGCTCCATGCTCTTGTTATCACAATATTCCAAGACCCCTGTAATCAGAATGCCCCATGCCCCTTTTCATCAATATGCTCCATGAGACTTGTCATCGCAAGGCTCCATGGTTTTCTCATCACAATGCTCCAGGACCTTGTCATCACAATGGTTCACGACATTGTCATGAAAATTCTCAATGGCCCTTGTCTTCATAATGCTCCAAGCCCTAGTCATCACAGTGCTCCATTATATTTGTCATCACAATCCTCCCTTGCATTTGGCATCACTATGCTCCATGCTATTGTCATCGCAATGGACCATGACATATTTCATCACAATGCCCCCGACACCGGTCTTCACAATACTCCATGCCCTAGTCATCACAATGCTCCAAGACCTTGTCATCAGCATGCTCCATTCCCTTGTCATCACAGTGCTCCATGACTCCTGTCATCACAATATTCCATGAACATTTTCAGCCCAATGCTCCATGACCTTCTCATCACAATGCTCCATGACCAATATCATCACAATGCTCCATGACAACTGTCATCACAACACTCCATGACACCTGACAACACAATGATCCGGGACTCTTGTCATCACAATGCTCCAAGACCCCTGTAATCACAATGCTCCATGACCCCTGTCATCAAAATACTCCATGAACCTTTTCAGCCCAATGCTCCATGACACTTGTCATCACAATGATCCATGCCCTTGTCATCCCAATGTTCCATGACCCTTGTATTCACAGTGATCCATGACGCTCGTCATCACAGGGCTCCATGACACCTGTCATCACAATGCTCCATGCCTTTGTCAGAAAAATGCTACATGACATTGTCATTACAATGCTCTATGCGATTGTCATCACAATACTCGATTACCATTGTCATCACAATCCTCCATGAACCTTGGGATCACATTGCTTCATGCCCTTGTCATCACAATGCTACATGCTCCTTGAAATCCAAATGATCCATGACCACTGTCATCACAATGCTCCAAACCCTTGTGATCACAATGTTCCATAACACTTGTCCTCACAACGCTCCATGATGCCTGTCATCACAATATTCCATACACTATTCATCACAATTCTCCATGACCTTTGTCATCACAATTCTCAATACACTTTTCATCACAGTGCTCCCTGACACTTGTCGTCAATATGCTCCATGAAACCTGTCATGACAAGGCTCCATGCCTTTTTCATCACAATGATCCATGCCCTTTTCATCACAATGCTCCAAGAGCCCTGTAATCACAATGCTCCATGCCCTTGCCATCCAAAGCTCCATGACGCATGTCATCAGAATGTTCCATGGACTTCTCATCACAATGCTCCTGCTCTTGTCATCACAAAGCACTAAGACCCCTGTAATCACAATGCTCCATGCCCCTTTTCATCTCAATGCTCCTATGAACCCTGTCAGCACAATGAACAATGCCCATCATCATAATGCTTCAGGCAATTGTCATCACAATCAAATCAAAATGCTCCATGACCTCTGTCATCACAATGCTCAAAATCCTGGTGATCACAATGTTGCATAACTCTTATCATCACAACACCCCATGACGCTCATCATCACAGTGATCCATGGTCGTCTCATCACAAGGCTCCATGACCTTTGTCATCAAAATTCTCAATAAACTTGTCATCACAATGCTCGCTGACACTTGTCGTCAGAATGCTCCTTGAACCCTGTCACAAAAAGGCTCCATGTCTTTTTCATCACAAAGCCACATGCCGTTTTCATCCCAATGCTGCATGCCATTGTCATCAAAATACACCACAGGCTTGTTATCAGAATGCTCCATGACCCTTGTCATCACAATTCTCCATGCACTTGTCAGCACAATGCTCCCTGACCCTTGTCATCACAATGCTCCAAGCCATTGTCATCACAATGCTCCATTACCATTGTCATCAGAATCCCCCATGACACTTGGCATCACAATGCTCCATGCCATTGTCATCACAATGCTCCATGTCTTTGTCAGCAAAATGCTAAATGACCTTGTCATTACAATCCTCTATGCGCTTGTCATCACAATACTCCATTTCCATTGTCTTCACAACCCTCCATCAACCTTGGGATCACATTGCTTCATGCCCTTGTCATCACAATGCTCCATGCTCCTTGAAATCAAAATTATCCATGACCTCTGTCATCACAATGCTCCAAACCCTTGTGATCACATTGTTCCATAACACTTGTCATCACAACGCTCCATGATGCCTGTCATCACAATACTCCATGCCCTTTTCATCACAATGCTCCATGACCTTTGTCATCACAATTCTCAATACACTTGTGATCACAATGCTCCCTGACACTTGTCATCAGAATGCTCCTTGAAACCCATCACCAAAAGGCTCCATGCTTTTTTCATCACAATGCCCCATGCCATTTTCATCACAATGTTCCATACCATTGTCATCAAAATACTCCACAAGCTTGTCATCAGAATGCTCCCGGACCCTTGTCATCACAATGCTCCATTACCTTTCTCATCAGAATCCTCCATGACACTTGGCATCACAGTGCTACATGCCATTGTCATCACAATGGGCCATTACATATGTCATCACAATGCTCCCTGACACTTATCTTCACAATACTGCATGACCTGGTCATCACAATGCTCCATGCCCTTGTTATCACAATAGGCCATTCCAACTGTCATCGCAACAAACCATGAAGGTTATTAGACCAATGTTCCATGCCCTTGTCATCACAATGCTCCATGCCCTTGTTATCACAATGCTCCATGACCCCTGTCATCACAATGCTCCGTTACTCCAGTCATCACAATGCTTCATGAACTTTGTCATCACAGTGGTCCAAGCCCTCACCATCAACAGTCTCTGTGACCTTTTTAACCCCAGTGCTCCATGAACTTTTCATCACAATGCTCTTTGACCCTTGTCATCACAATGCTCTCTGCCTTTCTCAGCACAATGCTCCATGACCCTGGTCATCACAATGCTCCATGCCCCTTTTCATCTCAATGCTCCCTGAACCCTGTCATCACAGTGCACGATGCCCATCATCATAATACTTCAGTCTATTGTCATCACAATGAAATTAATATTCTCCATGACCTCTGACATCATAATGCTACAAACCCTTGTGATCACAATGTTCCATAAAACTTATCATCACAGCACCCCATGACGCTCATCATCACAATTATCCATGGTCTTCTCATCACAATGCTCCATGATCTTTGTCATCACGATGCTCAATACACTTTTCATCACAATGCTCCCTGACACTTGTCGTCAGTATGCTCCATGAACCCTGTCATGACAAGGCTCCATGCCTTTATCATCACAATGATCCATGCCTTTTCATCGCAATGCTCCAAGACCCCTGCAATCACAATGCTCCATGCACTTCTCATCCAAATGCTCTCTCACATGAGATATCACAATGTTCCATCACTAGTCATCACATTCCTCCCTCAACCCTGTTATCACAATGTTCCATGACCTCTGTTATCACAATGCTACATCCCCTTATCAGCACAATGTTCCATGACCCCTGACATCACAATGTTCCATAACCACTGTCATCAAAATGCTCCATGACCCTTTTCATCCCAAAGCTCCATGACCCCTGGAATCACAGTGTTCTATAACCACTGTCTTCAAAATGTTCCATTGCACTTTTCATCAAATTGCTGCATGACCCTGTCATCAAAATGCTCCCTGCCCTACTCATAACAATGCACCACACGCTGGTCATCAAAATGCTCCATGACCTTTGTCATCACAAAGCTCCATGACCCTTGGCATCACAATGCTCCATGTCATTGTTATCACAATGCTCCATGAAACCCCTCTTCACATTGCTCCATGCCCTTGTCATCACAAATCTCCATGACACTTGTCATCACAATGCTCGATGCCATTCTCACCATAATGCTCCATGTCCTTGTCATTACAATCCTCCATGACCCATGTATCACAGTGTACCGTGCCCTTGTCCTCACAATGCTCCATGCCCACTCTCATCAAAATAATCCATGAAACATTTCAGACCAATGCTCAATGCGCTTCTCATCACAATGCTCCATTACCTCTATCAACAATGCTCAATGCCCCCTGCCATCACAATGTTCCACGGCCTTGTGATCACAAGGCTCCATGACCATTGTCATCACAATGCTCCAAGACCCATGTAATCACAATGCTCCATGCCCTTGTCATCACAAAGCTCCATGACACATGTCATCAGAATGTTCCATGGCCATCTCCTCACAATGTTCCATGCCCTTGTCATCACAATGCTCCAAGACACTCGTAATCAAAATGCTCCATGCCCCTTTTCATCAGAAGGCTCCATGATATTTGTCATCACAAGTCTCCATGGTCAACTCATCACAATGCTCCAAGACCTTGTCATCACCATGCTCCATTCCCTTGTCATCACATTGCTCCCTGACACTTGTCGTCAGTATGCTCCATGAACTCTGTCATGACAAGGCTCCATGCCTTTTTCATCACAATGATCCATGCCCTTTTCATCACAGTTCTCCAAGACCACTGTAATCATAATGCTCCTTGCCCTTGTCATCACAAAGCTCCATGATGCATATCATCAGAATGTTCCATGCACTTCTCCTCACAATGCTCGATGCCCTTGTCATCACAATTCTCCATACCCTTGTAATCACAATGCTCCATGCCCCTTTTCATCAGAATGCTCCATGAGACTTGTCATCACAAGTCTCCATGGTCATCTCATCACAATGCTCCAAGACCTTGTCATCACCATGCTCCATTCCCTGGTCATCACAATGCTCCATGACCCCTGTCATCACAAGGCTCCATGACCCTTCTCATCACAATGCTCCAAACCCCTGTAATCACAATGCTCCATGCCCCTTTTCATCACAATGCTCCATGAACCCTGTCATCACAATGAACCATGCCCATCATCATAATGCTTCAGGCTATTGTCATCACAATGAAATCAAAATGCTCCATGACCTCTGTCATCACAATGCTCCAAACCCTGGTGATCACAATGTTGCATAACACTTATCATCACAAAACCCCATGACGCTAATCATCACTATTATCCATGGTCTTCTCATCACAAGGCTCCATGACTTTGTCATCACAATTCTCAATACTCTTTTCATCACAATGCTCCCTGACACTTGTCTTCAGTATGCTCCATGAACTCTGTCATGACAAGGCTCCATGCCTTTTTCATCACAATGATCCATGCCCTTTTCATCATAGTGCTCCAAGACCACTTTAATCATAATGCTCCTTGCCCTTGTCATCACAAAGCTCCATGATGCATATCATCAGAATGTTCCATGCACTTCTCATCACAATGCTCCATGCCCTTGTCATCACAATGCTCCAAGACCCCTGTAATCACAATGCTCCATGCCCCTTTTCATCTCAATGCTCCATGAACACTGTCATAACAATGCACCATGCCCATCATCATAATGCTTCAGGCTATTGTCATCACAGTGAAATCAAAATGCTCCATGACCTCTGTCATCACAATGCTCCAAACCCTGGTGATCACAATGTTGCAAAACACTTATCATCACAACAACCCATGACGCTCATCATCACAATTATCCATGGTCTTCTCATCACAATGCTCCATGACCTTTGTCATCACAATTCTCAATACACTTGTCATCACAATGCTCCCTGACACTTGTCGTCAGAATGCACCTTGAACCCTGTGACGAAAAGGCTCCATGCCATTTTCATCACAAAGCCCCATGCTGTTTTCATCCCAAAGCTCCATGCCATTGTCATCAAAATACTACACAAGCTTGTCATCAGAATGCTCCATGACCCTTGTCATCACAATTCTCCATGCACTTGTCTGCACAATGCTCCCTGACACTTGTCATCACAATGATCCAAGCCATTGTCATCACAATGCTCCATTACCTTTGTCATTAGAATCCTCCATGACAATTGGAATCACAATGCTCCAAGCCATTGTCATCACAATGGGCCATTACATATGTAATCACAATGCTCCCTGACACCTCTCTTCACAGTACTGCATGATCTGGTCATCACAATGCTCCATGCTCTTGTCTTCATAATGCGCCATTCCAACTGTCATCACAATAATCCATGAAACTTATTAGACGAATGCTCCATGCCCTTGTCATCACATTGCTCCATGCTCTTGTTATCACAATGTTTAAGACCCCTGTAATCAGAATGCCCCATGCCCCTTTTCATCAGTATGCTCCATGAGACTTGTCATCGCAAGGCTCCATGGTTTTCTCATCACAATGCTCCAGGACCTTGTCATCACAATGGTTCACGACATTGTCATGAAAATTCTCAATGGCCCTTGTCTTCATAATGCTCCAAGCCCTAGTCATCACAGTGCTCCATTATATTTGTCATCACAATCCTCCCTTGCATTTGGCATCACTATGCTCCATGCTATTGTCATCGCAATGGACCATGACATATTTCATCACAATGCCCCCTGACACCTGTCTTCACAATACTCCATGCCCTTGTCATCACAATGCTCCATGCCCTGGTCATCACAATGCACCATGTCCACTGTCATCACAATAATCTATGAAACTTGTAAGACCAATGCTCCATGCCCCTGTCATAACAATGCTCCATGACCTTGTCATCACAATGCTCCATGACCCCTGTCATCACAATAATCCATGTACATTTTCAGCCCAATGCTCCATGACCCTTGTCATCACAATGATCCATGCACTTGTCATCCCAATGTTCCATGACGCTTGTAATCACAGTGCTCCATGACACCTGTCATCACAGTGCTCCATGCCTTTGTCAGCAAAATGCTACATGACCTTGTCATTACAATGCTCTATGCGCATGTCATCACAATACTCCATTACCATTGTCATCACAATCCTCCAGGAACATTGGGATCACATTGCTTCAGGCCCTTGTCATCAAAATGCTCCATGCTCCTTGAAATCAAAATGATCCATGACCTCTGTCATCACAATGCTCCAAACACTTGTGATCAAAATGTTCAATAACACTTGTCCTCACAACGCTCCATGATGCCTGTCATCACAATACTCCATGCCCTTTTCATCACAATGCTCCATGAACTTTGTCATCACAATTCTCCATACACTTGTCATCAAAATGCTCCCTGACACTTGTCGTCAGAATGCTCCTTGAACTGTGTCACGAAAAGGCTCCATGCCATTTTCATCACAAATCCACATGCCGTTTTCATCCCAGTGCTCCATGCCATTGTCATCAAAATACTCCACAAGCTTGTCATCAGAATGCTCCATGACGCTTGTCATCACAATTCTCCGTGCACTTGTCAGCAAAATGCTCCCTGACCCTTATCATCACAATGCTCCAAGCCATTGTCATCACAATGCTCCATTACCTTTGTCATCAGAATCCTCCATGACACTTGGCATCACAATGCTCCATGCCATTGTCATCACAATGGGCCATTACATATGTCATCACAATGCTCCCTGACACCTCTCTTCACAATACTGCATAACCTGGTCATCACAATGCTCCATGCCCTTGTCATCACAATGTGCCATTCCAACTCTCATCACAATAATCAATGAAACTTATTAGACCAATGCTCCTTGCCCTTGTTATCACAATGTTCCAAGACCCCTGTAATCAGAATGCTCCATGCCCCATTTCATCAGAATGCTCCATATGACATGTCATCAGAAGGCTCCATGGATTTCTCATCACAATGTTCCATGACCTTTGTCATCACAATGCTCCAAGACCCATGTAATCACAATGCTTCATGCCCCTGTCATCGCAGTGGACCATGACATTTGGCATCACAATACTCCATGCCATTGTCTTTGAAATTGACCATGACATATGTCATCACAATGCCCCCTTACACCTGTTTTCACAATACTGCATGCCCTTGTCATCACAATGCTCCATGCCCTTGTCATCACAATGCACCATGTCCAATGTCATCACAATAATCTATTAAACTTGTCAGACCAATGCTCCATGCCCCTGTCATCACAATGTTCCTTGCCCTTGTCATCACAATGCTCCATGACCCTTGTCATCACAATGCTCCGTGACTCCAGTCATCACAATGCTTCATAACGTTTGTCATCACAACGGTCCATGCCTGCGTCATCGCAAGGCTCTGTGACCTTTGTAACCACAATGCTCCATGAACTTTTCATCACAATTCTCCGTGACCCTTGTCATCACAATGCTCCATGCCTTTTTCAGAACAATGCTCCATGACCCTTGTCATCACAATGTGCCATGTGCTTTTCATCACAATGATCCACAACCTTGTCATCGCTATGCTCCATAAACCTTGTAATCACAATGCTCCGTGCACTTCTCATCCAAATGCTCTCTCACATGAGATATCACAATGTTCCATCACTTGTCATCACAATCCTCCCTCACCCCTGTTATCACAATGTTCCATGACCCCTGTCATCACAATGCTACATCCCCTTATCAGCACAATTTTCCATGACCCCTGACATCACAATGTTCCATAAACCCTGTCATCAAAATGCTCCATGACCATATTCATCCCAAAGCTCTATGACCCCTGGCATCACAATGTTCTATAACCCCTGTCATCAAAATATTACATTACACTTTTCATCAAATTGCTGCATGACCTGTCATCAAAATGCTCCCTGCCCTTCTCATCACAATGCACCACACACTTGTCATCAAAATGCTCCATGACCATGGTCATCACAAAGCTCCATGACCCTTGGCATCACAATGCTCCATGCCATGGACATCACAATGCTCCATGAACCCTCTCATCACATTGCTCCATGCACTTGTCATCACAAAGCTCCATGACAATTGTCATCACAATGCTCGATGCCCTTCTCATCACAATGCTCCATGTCCTTGAAATTACAATCCTCCATCACCCATGTATCACAGTGTACCTTGCCCTTGTCATCACAATGCGCCATGCCCACTGTCATCACAATAATCCATGAAACATTTCAGAACAATGCTCAATGCACTTCTCATCACAATGCTCCATTACCACTGTCAACAATGCTCCATGACACCTGCCATCACAATGTTCCATGGCCTTGTGATCACAAGACTAAATGACCATTGTCATCACAATGCTCCAAGACCCATGTAATCACAATGCTCCATGCCCTTGTCATCACAGAGCTCCATGACGCATGTCATCAGAATGTTCCATGGCCTTCTCCTCACAATGCTCCATGCCCTTGTCATCACAATGCTCCATACCCTCGTAATCACAATGCTCCATGCCCTTGTCATCCCAATGTTCCATGACCCCTGTATTCACAGTGCTCTGTGACGCTTGTCATCACAGTGCTCCATGACACCTCTCATCACAATGCTCCATGCCTTTGTCAGCAAAATGCTACATGACCTTGTCATTACAATGCTCTATGCGATTGTCATCACAATACTCGATTACCATTGTCATCACAATCCTCCATGAACCTTGGGATCACATTGCTTCATGCCCTTGTCATCACAATGCTCCATGCTCCTTGAAATCAAAATGATCCATGACCTCTGTCATCACAATGCTCCAAACCGTTGTGATCACAATGTTCCATAACACTTGTCCTCACAACGCTCCAAGATTCCTGTCATCACAATATTCCATACACTTTTCATCACAATTCTCCATGCCCTTTGTCATCACAGTTCTCAATACACTTTTCATCACAGTGCTCCCTGACACTTGTCGTCAGTATGCTCCATGAACCCTGTCATGACAAGGCTCCATGCCTTTTTCATCACAATGATCCATGCACTTTTCATCACAATGCACCAAGACCCCTGTAATCACAATGCTCCATGCCCTTGCCATCCAAAGCTCCATGACGCATGTCATCAGAATGTTCCATGGACTTCTCATCACAATGCTCCCTGCTCTTGTCATCACAAAGCACTAAGACCCCTGTAATCACAATGCTCCATGCCCCTTTTCATCTCAATGCTCCTATGAACCCTGTCAGCACAATGAACAATGCCCATCATCATAATGCTTCAGGCAATTGTCATCACAATCAAATCAAAATGCTCCATGACCTCTGTCATCACAATGCTCAAAATCCTGGTGATCACAATGTTGCATAACTCTTATCATCACAACACCCCATGACGCTCATCATCACAATGATCCATGGTCGTCTCATCACAAGGCTCCATGACCTTTGTCATCAAAATTCTCAATAAACTTGTCATCACAATGCTCGCTGACACTTGTCGTCAGAATGCTCCTTGAACCCTGTCACAAAAAGGCTCCATGACTTTTTCATCACAAAGCCACATGCCGTTTTCATCCCAATGCTACATGCCATTGTCATCAAAATACACCACAAGTTTGTTATCAGAATGCTCCATGACCCTTGTCATCACAATTCTCCATGCACTTGTCAGCACAATGCTCCCTGACCCTTGTCATCACAATGCTCCAAGCCATTGTCATCACAATGCTCCATTACCATTGTCATCAGAATCCTCCATGCCATTGTCATCACAATGCTCCATGTCTTTGTCAGCAAAATGCTAAATGACCTTGTCATTACAATCCTCTATGCACTTGTCATCACAATACTCCAATTCCATTGTCATCACAATCCTCCATCAACCTTGGGATCACATTGCTTCATGCCCTTGTCATCACAATGCTCCATGCTCCTTGAAATAAAAATTATCCATGACCTCTGTCATCACAATGCTCCAAACCCTTGTGATCACATTGTTCCATAACACTTGTCAACACAACGCTCCATGATGCCTGTCATCACAATACTCCATGCCCTTTTCATCACAGTGCTCCATGACCTTTGTCATCACAATTCTCAATACACTTGTGATCACAATGCTCCCTGACACTTGTCATCAGAATGCTCCTTGAAACCCATCATGAAAAGGCTCCATGCTTTTTTCATCACAATGCCCCATGCCATTTTCATCACAATGTTCCATAACATTGTCATCAAAATACTCCACAAGCTTGTCATCAGAATGCTCCCGGACCCTTGTCATCACAATGCTCCATTACCTTTCTCATCAGAATCCTCCATGACACTTGGCATCACAGTGCTACATGCCATTGTCATCACAATGGGCCATTACATATGTCATCACAATGCTCCCTGACACTTATCTTCACAATACTGCATGACCTGGTCATCACAATGCTCCATGCCCTTGTCATCACAATAGGCCATTCCAACTGTCATCGCAACAAACCATGAAAGTGATTAGACCAATGTTCCATGCCCTTGTCATCACAATGCTCCATGCCCTTGTTATCACAATGCTCCATGACCCCTGTCATCACAATGCTCCGTTACTCCAGTCATCACAATGCTTCATGAACTTTGTCATCACAGTGGTCCATGCCCTCACCATCAACAGTCTCTGTGACCTTTTTCACCCCAATGCTCCATGAACTTTTCATCACAATGCTCTTTGACCCTTGTGATCACAATGATCTATTCCTTTCTCAGCACAATGCTCCATGACCCTGGTCATCACAATGCTCCATGCCCCTTTTCATCTCAATGCTCCCTGAACCCTGTCATCACAGTGCACGATGCCCATCATCATAATACTTCAGTCTATTGTCATCACAATGAAATTAATATTCTCCATGACCTCTGACATCATAATGCTACAAACCCTTGTGATCACAATGTTCCATAAAACTTATCATCACAGCACCCCATGACGCTCATCATCACAATTATCCATGGTCTTATCATCACAATGCTCCATGATCTTTGTCATCACGATGCTCAATACACTTTTCATCACAATGCTCCCTGACACTTGTCGTCAGTATGCTCCATGAACCCTGTCATGACAAGGCTCCATGCCTTTATCATCACAATGATCCATGCCTTTTCATCGTAATGCTACAAGACCCCTGCAATCACAATGCTCCATGCACTTCTCATCCAAATGCTCTCTCACATGAGATATCACAATGTTCCATCACTAGTCATCACATTCCTCCCTCAACCCTGTTATCACAATGTTCCATGACCTCTGTTATCACAATGCTACATCCCCTTATCAGCACAATGTTCCATGACCCCTGACATCACAATGTTCCATAACCACTGTCATCAAAATGCTCCATGACCCTTTTCATCCCAAAGCTCCATGACCCCTGGAATCACAGTGTTCTATAACCACTGTCTTCAAAATGTTCCATTGCACTTTTCATCAAATTGCTGCATGACCCTCTCATCAAAATGCTCCCTGCCCTACTCATAACAATGCACCACACGCTGGTCATCAAAATGCTCCATGACCTTTGTCATCACAATGCTCCATGACCCTTGGCATCACAATGCTCCATGTCATTGTCATCACAATGCTCCATGAAACCTCTCTTCACATTGCTCCATGCCCTTGTCATCACAAATCTCCATGACCCTTGTCATCACAATGCTCGATGCCCTTCTCATCATAATGCTCCATGTCCTTGTCATTACAATCCTCCATGACCCATGTATCACAGTGTACCGTGCCCCTGTCATCACAATGCTCCTTGCCCACTCTCATCAAAATAATCCATGAAACATTTCAGACCAATGCACAATGCCCTTCTCATCACAATGCTCCATTACCTCTATCAACAATGCTCCATGCCCCCTGCCATCACAATGTTCCACGGCCTTGTGATCACAAGGCTCCATGACCATTGTCATCACAATGCTCCAAGACCCATGTAATCACAATGCTCCATGCCCTTGTCATCACAAAGCTCCATGACACATGTCATCAGAATGTTCCATGGCCATCTCCTCACAATGTTCCATGCCCTTGTCATCACAATGCTCCAAGACACACGTAATCACAATGCTCCATGCCCCTTTTCATCAGAAGGCTCCATGATATTTGTCATCACAAGTCTCCATGGTCAACTCATCACAATGCTCCAAGACCTTGTCATCACCATGCTCCATTCCCTTGTCATCACAATGCTCCCTGACACTTGTCGTCAGTATGCTCCATGAACTCTGTCATGACAAGGCTCCATGCCTTTTTCATCACAATGATCCATGCCCTTTTCATCACAGTGCTCCAAGACCACTGTAATCATAATGCTCCTTGCCCTTGTCATCACAAAGCTCCATGATGCATATCATCAGAATGTTCCATGCACTTCTCATCACAATGCTCCATGCCCTTGTCATCACAATGCTCCAAGACCCCTGTAATCACAATGCTCCATGCCCCTTTTCATCTCAATGCTCCATGAACACTGTCATAACAATGCACCATGCCCATCATCATAATGCTTCAGGCTATTGTCATCACAGTGAAATCAAAATGCTCCATGACCTTTGTCATCACAAAGCTCCATGACCCTTGGCATCACAATGCTCCATGTCATTGTCATCACAATGCTCCATGAAACCTCTCTTCACATTGCTCCATGTCCTTGTCATCACAAATCTCCATGACACTTGTCATCACAATGCTCGATGCCCTTCTCATCATAATGCTCCATGTCCTTGTCATTACAATCCTCCATGACCCATGTATCACAGTGTACCGTGCCCTTGTCATCACAATGCTCCATGCCCACTCTCATCACAATAATCCATGAAACATTTCAGACCAATGCTCAATGCCCTTCTCATCACATTGCTCCATTACCTCTATCAACAATGCTCCATGACCCCTGCCATCACAATGTTCCACGGCCTTGTGATCACAAGGCTCCATGACCATTGTCATCACAATGCTCCAAGAGCCATGTAATCACAATGCTCCATGCCCTTGTGTTCACAAAGCTCATGACACATGTCATCAGAATGTTCCATGGCCTTCTCCTCACAATGCTCCATGCCCTTGTCATCACAATGCTCCATACCCTCGTAATCACAATGCTCCATGCCCCTTTTCATCACAATGCTCCATGAACCCTGTCATCACAATGAACCATGCCCATCATCATAATGCTTCAGGCTATTGTCATCACAATGAAATCAAAATGCTCCATGACCTCTGTCATCACAATGCTCCAAACCCTGGTGATCACAATGTTGCATAACACTTATCATCACAAAACCCCATGACGCTAATCATCACTATTATCCATGGTCTTCTCATCACAAGGCACCATGACCTTTGTCATCACAATTCTCAATACTCTTTTCATCACAATGCTCCCTGACACTTGTCGTCAGTATGCTCCATGAACTCTGTCATGACAAGGCTCCATGCATTTTCATCACAATGATCCGTGCCCTTTTCATCACAGTGCTCCAAGACCACTGTAATCATAATGCTCCTTGCCCTTGTCATCACAAAGCTCCATGATGCATATCATCAGAATGTTCCATGCACTTCTCATCACAATGCTCCATGCCCTTGTCATCACAATGCTCCAAGACCCCTGTAATCACAATGCTCCATGCCCCTTTTCATCTCAATGCTCCATGAACACTGTCATAACAATTCACCATGCCCATCATCATAATGCTTCAGGCTATTGTCATCACAGTGAAATCAAAATGCTCCATGACCTTTGTCATCACAAAGCTCCATGACCCTTGGCATCACAGTGCTCCATGTCATTGTCATCACAATGCTCCATGAAACCTCTCTTCACATTGCTCCATGTCCTTGTCATCACAAATCTCCATGACACTTGTCATCACAATGCTCGATGCCCTTCTCATCATAATGCTCCATGTCCTTGTCATTACAATCCTCCATGACCCATGTATCACAGTGTACCGTGCCCTTGTCATCACAATGCTCCATGCCCACTCTCATCACAATAATCCATGAAACACTTCAGACCAATGCTCAATGCCCTTCTCATCACATTGCTCCATTACCTCTATCAACAATGCTCCATGACCCCTGCCATCAAAATGTTCCATGGCCTTGTGATCACAAGGCTCCATGACCATTGTCATCACAATGCTCCAAGAGCCATGTAATCACAATGCTCCATGCCCTTGTCATCACAAAGCTCCATGACACATGTCATCAGAATGTTCCATGGCCTTCTCCTCACAATGCTCCATGCCCTTGTCATCACAATGCTCCATACCCTCGTAATCACAATGCTCCATGCCCCTTTTCATCAGAATGCTCCATGAGACTTGTCATCACAAGTCTCCATGGTCATCTCATCACAATGCTCCAAGACATTGTCATCACCATGCTCCATTCCGTGGTCATCACAATGCTCCATGACCCCTGTCATCACAAGGCTCCATGACCCTTCTCATCACAATGCTCCAAACCCCTGTAATCACAATGCTCCATGCCCCTTTTCATCACAATGCTCCATGAACCCTGTCATCACAATGAACCATGCCCATCATCATAATGCTTCAGGCTATTGTCATCACAATGAAATCAAAATGCTCCATGACCTCTGTCATCACAATGCTCCAAACCCTGGTGATCACAATGTTGCATAACACTTATCATCACAAAACCCCATGACGCTAATCATCACTATTATCCATGGTCTTCTCATCACAAGGCACCATGACCTTTGTCATCACAATTCTCAATACTCTTTTCATCACAATGCTCCCTGACACTTGTCGTCAGTATGCTCCATGAACTCTGTCATGACAAGGCTCCATGCCTTTTTCATCACAATGATCCATGCCCTTTTCATCACAGTGCTCCAAGACCACTGTAATCATAATGCTCCTTGCCCTTGTCATCACAAAGCTCCATGATGCATATCATCAGAATGTTCCATGCACTTCTCATCACAATGCTCCATGCCCTTGTCATCACAATGCTCCAAGACCCCTGTAATCACAATGCTCCATGCCCCTTTTCATCTCAATGCTCCATGAACACTGTCATAACAATGCACCATGCCCATCATCATAATGCTTCAGGCTATTGTCATCACAGTGAAATCAAAATGCTCCATGACCTCTGTCATCACAATGCTCCAAACCCTGGTGATCACAATGTTGCAAAACACTTATCATCACAACACCCCATGACGCTCATCATCACAATTATCCATGGTCTTCTCATCACAAGGCTCCATGACCTTTCTCATCATAATTCTCAATACACTTGTCATCACAATGCTCCCTGACACTTGTCGTCAGAATGCACCTTGAACTCTGTGACGAAAAGGCTCCATGCCATTTTCATCACAAAGCCCCATGCTGTTTTCATCCCAAAGCTCCATGCCATTGTCATCAAAATACTACACAAGCTTGTCATCAGAATGCTCCATGACCCTTGTCATCACAATTCTCCATGCACTTGTCAGCACAATGCTCCCTGACCCTTGTCATCACAATGATCCAAGCCATTGTCATCACAATGCTCCATTACCTTTGTCATTAGAATCCTCCATGACAATTGGAATCACAATGCTCCAAGCCATTTTCATCACATTGGGCCATTACATATGTAATCACAATGCTCCCTGACACCTCTCTTCACAATACTGCATGATCTGGTCATCACAATGCTCCATGCTCTTGTCTTCATAATGCGCCATTCCAACTGTCATCACAATAATCCATGAAACTTATTAGACGAATGCTCCATGCCCTTGTCATCACATTGCTCCATGCTCTTGTTATCACAATGTTTAAGACCCCTGTAATCAGAATGCCCCATGCCCCTTTTCATCAGTATGCTCCATGAGACTTGTCATCGCAAGGCTCCATGGTTTTCTCATCACAATGCTCCAGGACCTTGTCATCACAATGGTTCACGACATTGTCATGAAAATTCTCAATGGCCCTTGTCTTCATAATGCTCCAAGCCCTAGTCATCACAGTGCTCCATTATATTTGTCATCACAATCCTCCCTTGCATTTGGCATCACTATGCTCCATGCTATTGTCATCGCAATGGACCATGACATATTTCATCACAATGCCCCCTGACACCTGTCTTCACAATACTCCATGCCCTTGTCATCACAATGCTCCATGCCCTGGTCATCACAATGCACCATGTCCACTGTCATCACAATAATCTATGAAACTTGTAAGACCAATGCTCCATGCCCCTGTCATAACAATGCTCCATGACCTTGTCATCACAATGCTCCATGACCCCTGTCATCACAATACTCCATGTACATTTTCAGCCCAATGCTCCATGACCCTTGTCATCACAATGATCCATGCACTTGTCATCCCAATGTTCCATGACGCTTGTAATCACAGTGCTCCATGACATCTGTCATCACAGTGCTCCATGCCTTTGTCAGCAAAATGCTACATGCCCTTGTCATTACAATGCTCTATGCGCATGTCATCACAATACTCCATTACCATTGTCATCACAATCCTCCAGGAACATTGGGATCACATTGCTTCAGGCCCTTGTCATCAAAATGCTCCATGCTCCTTGAAATCAAAATGATCCATGACCTCTGTCATCACAATGCTCCAAACACTTGTGATCAAAATGTTCAATAACACTTGTCCTCACAACGCTCCATGATGCCTGTCATCACAATACTCCATGCCCTTTTCATCACAATGCTCCATGAACTTTGTCATCACAATTCTCCATACACTTGTCATCAAAATGCTCCCTGACACTTGTCGTCAGAATGCTCCTTGAACTGTGTCACGAAAAGGCTCCATGCCATTTTCATCACAAATCCACATGCCGTTTTCATCCCAGTGCTCCATGCCATTGTCATCAAAATACTCCACAAGCTTGTCATCAGAATGCTCCATGACGCTTGTCATCACAATTCTCCGTGCACTTGTCAGCAAAATGCTCCCTGACCCTTATCATCACAATGCTCCAAGCCATTGTCATCACAATGCTCCATTACCTTTGTCATCAGAATCCTCCATGACACTTGGCATCACAATGCTCCATGCCATTGTCATCACAATAGGCCATTACATATGTCATCACAATGCTCCCTGACCCCTCTCTTCACAATACTGCATAACCTGGTCATCACAATGCTCCATGCCCTTGTCATCACAATGTGCCATTCCAACTCTCATCACAATAATCCATGAAACTTATTAGACCAATGCTCCTTGCCCTTGTTATCACAATGTTCCAAGACCCCTGTAATCAGAATGCTCCATGCCCCTTTTCATCAGAATGCTCCATATGACATGTCATCAGAAGGCTCCATGGATTTCTCATCACAATGCTCCATGACCTTTGTCATCACAATGCTCCAAGACCCATGTAATCACAATGCTTCATGCCCCTGTCATCGCAATGGACCATGACATTTGGCATCACAATACTCCATACCATTGTCTTTGAAAGTGACCATGACATATGTCATCACAATGCCCCCTTACACCTGTTTTCACAATACTCCATGCCCTTGTCATCACAATGCTCCATGCCCTTGTCATCACAATGCACCATGTCCAATGTCATCACAATAATCTATTAAACTTGTCAGACCAATGCTCCATGCCCCTGTCATCACAATGTTCCATGCCCTTGTCATCACAATGCTCCATGACCCTTGTCATCACAATGCTCCGTGACTCCAGTCATCACAATGCTTCATAACGTTTGTCATCACAACGGTCCATGCCTGCGTCATTGCAAGGCTCTGTGACCTTTGTAACCACAATGCTCCATGAATATTTCATCACAATTCTCCGTGACCCTTGTCATCACAATGTTCCATGCCTTTTTCAGAACAATGCTCCATGACCCTTGTCATCACAATGTGCCATGTGCTTTTCATCACAATGATCCACAACCTTGTCATCGCTATGCTCCATAAACCTTGTAATCACAATGCTCCCCTGCACTTCTCATCCAAATGCTCTCTCACATGAGATATCACAATGTTCCATCACTTGTCATCACAATCCTCCCTCACCCCTGTTATCACAATGTTCCATGACCCCTGTCATCACAATGCTACATCCCCTTATCAGCACAATTTTCCATGACCCCTGACATCACAATGTTCCATAACCCCTGTCATCAAAATGCTCCATGACCATTTTCATCCCAAAGCTCTATGACCCCTGGCATCACAATGTTCTATAACCACTGTCATCAAAATATTACATTACACTTTTCATCAAATTGCTGCATGACCCTGTCATCAAAATGCTCCTTGCCCTTCTCATCACAATGCACCACACACTTGTCATCAAAATGCTCCATGACCATGGTCATCACAAAGCTCCATGACCCTTGGCATCACAATGCTCCATGCCATGGACATCACAATGCTCCATGAACCCTCTCATCACATGGCTCCATGCACTTGTCATCACAAAGCTCCATGACACTTGTCATCACAAGGCTCCGTGACCCTTCTCATCACAATGCTCCAAACTCCTGTAATCACAATGCTCCATGCCCCTTTTCATCACAATGCTCCATGAACCCTGTCATCACAATGAACCATGCCCATCATCATAATGCTTCATGCTATTGTCATCACAATGAAATCAAAATGCTCCATGACCTCTGTCATCACAATGCTCCAAACCCTGGTGATCACAATGTTGCATAACACTTATCATCACAAAACCCCATGACGCTAATCATCACTATTACCATGGTCTTCTCATCACAAGGCTCCATGACCTTTGTCATCACAATTCTCAATACTCTTTTCATCACAATGCTCCCTGACACTTGTCGTCAGTATGCTCCATGAACTCTGTCATGACAAGGCTCCATGCCTTTTTCATCACAATGATCCATGCCCTTTTCATCACAGTGCTCCAAGACCACTGTAATCATAATGCTCCTTGCCCTTGTCATCACAAAGCTCCATGATGCATATCATCAGAATGTTCCATGCACTTCTCATCACAATGCTCCATGCCCTTGTCATCACAATGCTCCAAGACCCCTGTAATCACAATGCTCCATGCCCCTTTTCATCTCAATGCTCCATGAACACTGTCATAACAATGCACCATGCCCATCATCATAATGCTTCAGGCTATTGTCATCACAGTGAAATCAAAATGCTCCATGACCTCTGTCATCACAATGCTCCAAACCCTGGTGATCACAATGTTGCAAAACACTTATCATCACAACACCCCATGACGCTCATCATCACAATTATCCATGGTCTTCTCATCACAATGCTCCATGACCTTTGTCATCACAATTCTCAATACACTTGTCATCACAATGCTCCCTGACACTTGTCGTCAGAATGCACCTTGAACCCTGTGACGAAAAGGCTCCATGCCATTTTCATCACAAAGCCCCATGCTGTTTTCATCCCAAAGCTCCATGCCATTGTCATCAAAATACTACACAAGCTTGTCATCAGAATGCTCCATGACCCTTGTCATCACAATTCTCCATGCACTTGTCAGCACAATGCTCCCTGACCCTTGTCATCACAATGATCCAAGCCATTGTCATCACAATGCTCCATTACCTTTGTCATTAGAATCCTCCATGACAATTGGAATCACAATGCTCCAAGCCATTGTCATCACAATGGGCCATTACATATGTAATCACAATGCTCCCTGACACCTCTCTTCACAATACTGCATGATCTGGTCATCACAATGCTCCATGCTCTTGTCTTCATAATGCGCCATTCCAACTGTCATCACAATAATCCATGAAACTTATTAGACGAATGCTCCATGCCCTTGTCATCACATTGCTCCATGCTCTTGTTATCACAATGTTTAAGACCCCTGTAATCAGAATGCCCCATGCCCCTTTTCATCAGTATGCTCCATGAGACTTGTCATCGCAAGGCTCCATGGTTTTCTCATCACAATGCTCCAGGACCTTGTCATCACAATGGTTCACGACATTGTCATGAAAATTCTCAATGGCCCTTGTCTTCATAATGCTCCAAGCCCTAGTCATCACAGTGCTCCATTATATTTGTCATCACAATCCTCCCTTGCATTTGGCATCACTATGCTCCATGCTATTGTCATCGCAATGGAACATGACATATTTCATCACAATGCCCCCTGACACCTGTCTTCACAATACTCCATGCCCTTGTCATCACAATGCTCCAAGACCCCTGTAATCACAATGCTCCATGCCCCTTTTCATCTCAATGCTCCATGAACACTGTCATAACAATGCACCATGCCCATCATCATAATGCTTCAGGCTATTGTCATCACAGTGAAATCAAAATGCTCCATGACCTTTGTCATCACAAAGCTCCATGACCCTTGGCATCACAATGCTCCATGTCATTGTCATCACAATGCTCCATGAAACCTCTCTTCACATTGCTCCATGTCCTTGTCATCACAAATCTCCATGACACTTGTCATCACAATGCTCGATGCCCTTCTCATCATAATGCTCCATGTCCTTGTCATTACAATCCTCCATGACCCATGTATCACAGTGTACCGTGCCCTTGTCATCACAATGCTCCATGCCCACTCTCATCACAATAATCCATGAAACATTTCAGACCAATGCTCAATGCCCTTCTCATCACATTGCTCCATTACCTCTATCAACAATGCTCCATGACCCCTGCCATCAAAATGTTCCATGGCCTTGTGATCACAAGGCTCCATGACCATTGTCATCACAATGCTCCAAGAGCCATGTAATCACAATGCTCCATGCCCTTGTCATCACAAAGCTCCATGACACATGTCATCAGAATGTTCCATGGCCTTCTCCTCACAATGCTCCATGCCCTTGTCATCACAATGCTCCATACCCTCGTAATCACAATGCTCCATGCCCCTTTTCATCAGAATGCTCCATGAGACTTGTCATCACAAGTCTCCATGGTCATCTCATCACAATGCTCCAAGACCTTGTCATCACCATGCTCCATTCCGTGGTCATCACAATGCTCCATGACCCCTGTCATCACAAGGCTCCATGACCCTTCTCATCACAATGCTCCAAACCCCTGTAATCACAATGCTCCATGCCCCTTTTCATCACAATGCTCCATGAACCCTGTCATCACAATGAACCATGCCCATCATCATAATGCTTCAGGCTATTGTCATCACAATGAAATCAAAATGCTCCATGACCTCTGTCATCACAATGCTCCAAACCCTGGTGATCACAATGTTGCATAACACTTATCATCACAAAACCCCATGACGCTAATCATCACTATTATCCATGGTCTTCTCATCACAAGGCACCATGACCTTTGTCATCACAATTCTCAATACTCTTTTCATCACAATGCTCCCTGACACTTGTCGTCAGTATGCTCCATGAACTCTGTCATGACAAGGCTCCATGCCTTTTTCATCACAATGATCCATGCCCTTTTCATCACAGTGCTCCAAGACCACTGTAATCATAATGCTCCTTGCCCTTGTCATCACAAAGCTCCATGATGCATATCATCAGAATGTTCCATGCACTTCTCATCACAATGCTCCATGCCCCTGTCATCACAATGCTCCATGCCCCTTTTCATCTCAATGCTCCATGAACACTGTCATAACAATGCACCATGCCCATCATCATAATGCTTCAGGCTATTGTCATCACAGTGAAATCAAAATGCTCCATGACCTCTGTCATCACAATGCTCCAAACCCTGGTGATCACAATGTTGCAAAACACTTATCATCACAACACCCCATGACGCTCATCATCACAATTATCCATGGTCTTCTCATCACAATGCTCCATGACCTTTGTCATCACAATTCTCAATACACTTGTCATCACAATGCTCCCTGACACTTGTCGTCAGAATGCACCTTGAACCCTGTGACGAAAAGGCTCCATGCCATTTTCATCACAAAGCCCCATGCTGTTTTCATCCCAAAGCTCCATGCCATTGTCATCAAAATACTACACAAGCTTGTCATCAGAATGCTCCATGACCCTTGTCATCACAATTCTCCATGCACTTGTCAGCACAATGCTCCCTGACCCTTGTCATCACAATGATCCAAGCCATTGTCATCACAATGCTCCATTACCTTTGTCATTAGAATCCTCCATGACAATTGGAATCACAATGCTCCAAGCCATTGTCATCACATTGGGCCATTACATATGTAATCACAATGCTCCCTGACACCTCTCTTCACAATACTGCATGATCTGGTCATCACAATGCTGCATGCTCTTGTCTTCATAATGCGCCATTCCAACTGTCATCACAATAATCCATGAAACTTATTAGACGAATGCTCCATGCCCTTGTCATCACATTGCTCCATGCTCTTGTTATCACAATGTTTAAGACCCCTGTAATCAGAATGCCCCATGCCCCTTTTCATCAGTATGCTCCATGAGACTTTTCATCGCAAGGCTCCATGGTTTTCTCATCACAATGCTCCAGGACCTTGTCATCACATTGGTTCACGACATTGTCATGAAAATTCTCAATGGCCCTTGTCTTCATAATGCTCCAAGCCCTAGTCATCACAGTGCTCCATTATATTTGTCATCACAATCCTCCCTTGCATTTGGCATCACTATGCTCCATGCTATTGTCATCGCAATGGACCATGACATATTTCATCACAATGCCCCCTGACACCTGTCTTCACAATACTCCATGCCCTTGTCATCACAATGCTCCATGCCCTGGTCATCACAATGCACCATGTCCACTGTCATCACAATAATCTATGAAACTTGTAAGACCAATGCTCCATGCCCCTGTCATAACAATGCTCCATGACCTTGTCATCACAATGCTCCATGACCCCTGTCATCACAATACTCCATGTACATTTTCAGCCCAATGCTCCATGACCCTTGTCATCACAATGATCCATGCACTTGTCATCCCAATGTTCCATGACGCTTGTAATCACAGTGCTCCATGACATCTGTCATCACAGTGCTCCATGCCTTTGTCAGCAAAATGCTACATGCCCTTGTCATTACAATGCTCTATGCGCATGTCATCACAATACTCCATTACCATTGTCATCACAATCCTCCAGGAACATTGGGATCACATTGCTTCAGGCCCTTGTCATCAAAATGCTCCATGCTCCTTGAAATCAAAATGATCCATGACCTCTGTCATCACAATGCTCCAAACCCTTGTGATCAAAATGTTCAATAACACTTGTCCTCACAACGCTCCATGATGCCTGTCATCACAATACTCCATGCCCTTTTCATCACAATGCTCCATGAACTTTGTCATCACAATTCTCCATACACTTGTCATCAAAATGCTCCCTGACACTTGTCGTCAGAATGCTCCTTGAACTGTGTCACGAAAAGGCTCCATGCCATTTTCATCACAAATCCACATGCCGTTTTCATCCCAGTGCTCCATGCCATTGTCATCAAAATACTCCACAAGCTTGTCATCAGAATGCTCCATGACGCTTGTCATCACAATTCTCCGTGCACTTGTCAGCAAAATGCTCCCTGACCCTTGTCATCACAATGCTCCAAGCCATTGTCATCACAATGCTCCATTACCTTTGTCATCAGAATCCTCCATGACACTTGGCATCACAATGCTCCATGCCATTGTCATCACAATGGGCCATTACATATGTCATCACAATGCTCCCTGACCCCTCTCTTCACAATACTGCATAACCTGGTCATCACAATGCTCCATGCCCTTGTCATCACAATGTGCCATTCCAACTCTCATCACAATAATCCATGAAACTTATTAGACCAATGCTCCTTGCCCTTGTTATCACAATGTTCCAAGACCCCTGTAATCAGAATGCTCCATGCCCCTTTTCATCAGAATGCTCCATATGACATGTCATCAGAAGGCTCCATGGATTTCTCATCACAATGCTCCATGACCTTTGTCATCACAATGCTCCAAGACCCATGTAATCACAATGCTTCATGCCCCTGTCATCGCAATGGACCATGACATTTGGCATCACAATACTCCATGCCATTGTCTTTGAAATTGACCATGACATATGTCATCACAATGCCCCCTTACACCTGTTTTCACAATACTCCATGCCCTTGTCATCACAATGCTCCATGCCCTTGTCATCACAATGCACCATGTACAATGTCATCACAATAATCTATTAAACTTGTCAGACCAATGCTCCATGCCCCTGTCATCACAATGTTCCATGCCCTTGTCATCACAATGCTCCATGACCCTTGTCATCACAATGCTCCGTGACTCCAGTCATCACAATGCTTCATAACGTTTGTCATCACAACGGTCCATGCCTGCGTCATCGCAAGGCTCTGTGACCTTTGTAACCACAATGCTCCATGAACTTTTCATCACAATTCTCCGTGACCCTTGTCATCACAATGTTCCATGCCTTTTTCAGAACAATGCTCCATGACCCTTGTCATCACAATGTGCCATGTGCTTTTCATCACAATGATCCACAACCTTGTCATCGCTATGCTCCATAAACCTTTTAATCACAATGCTCCGTGCACTTCTCATCCAAATGCTCTCTCACATGAGATATCACAATGTTCCATCACTTGTCATCACAATCCTCCCTCACCCCTGTTATCACAATGTTCCATGACCCCTGTCATCACAATGCTACATCCCCTTATCAGCACAATTTTCCATGACCCCTGACATCACAATGTTCCATAACCCCTGTCATCAAAATGCTCCATGACCATTTTCATCCCAAAGCTCTATGACCCCTGGCATCACAATGTTCTATAACCACTGTCATCAAAATATTACATTACACTTTTCATCAAATTGCTGCATGACCCTGTCATCAAAATGCTACTTGCCCTTCTCATCACAATGCACCACACACTTGTCATCAAAATGCTCCATGACCATGGTCATCACAAAGCTCCATGACCCTTGGCATCACAATGCTCCATGCCATGGACATCACAATGCTCCATGAACCCTCTCATCACATGGCTCCATGCACTTGTCATCACAAAGCTCCATGACACTTGTCATCACAAGGCTCCGTGACCCTTCTCATCACAATGCTCCAAACTCCTGTAATCACAATGCTCCATGCCCCTTTTCATCACAATGCTCCATGAACCCTGTCATCACAATGAACCATGCGCATCATCATAATGCTTCAGGCTATTGTCATCACAATGAAATCAAAATGCTCCATGACCTCTGTCATCACAATGCTCCAAACCCTGGTGATCACAATGTTGCATAACACTTATCATCACAAAACCCCATGACGCTAATCATCACTATTACCATGGTCTTCTCATCACAAGGCTCCATGACCTTTGTCATCACAATTCTCAATACTCTTTTCATCACAATGCTCCCTGACACTTGTCGTCAGTATGCTCCATGAACTCTGTCATGACAAGGCTCCATGCCTTTTTCATCACAATGATCCATGCCCTTTTCATCACAGTGCTCCAAGACCACTGTAATCATAATGCTCCTTGCCATTGTCATCACAAAGCTCCATGATGCATATCATCAGAATGTTCCATGCACTTCTCATCACAATGCTCCATGCCCTTGTCATCACAATGCTCCAAGACCCCTG
This sequence comes from Mesoplodon densirostris, assembly GCF_025265405.1. NCBI lineage: Eukaryota > Metazoa > Chordata > Mammalia > Artiodactyla > Ziphiidae > Mesoplodon > Mesoplodon densirostris. The sequence goes on along the minus strand of NW_026778195.1, from coordinate 3,300,548 downwards.
TAATCACAATGCTCCATGCCCCTTTTCATCTCAATGCTCCATGAACACTGTCATAACAATGCACCATGCCCATCATCATAATGCTTCAGGCTATTGTCATCACAGTGAAATCAAAATGCTCCATGACCTCTGTCATCACAATGCTCCAAACCCTGGTGATCACAATGTTGCAAAACACTTATCATCACAACACCCCATGACGCTCATCATCACAATTATCCATGGTCTTCTCATCACAATGCTCCATGACCTTTGTCATCACAATTCTCAATACACTTGTCATCACAATGCTCCCTGACACTTGTCGTCAGAATGCACCTTGAACCCTGTGACGAAAAGGCTCCATGCCATTTTCATCACAAAGCCCCATGCTGTTTTCATCCCAAAGCTCCATGCCATTGTCATCAAAATACTACACAAGCTTGTCATCAGAATGCTCCATGACCCTTGTCATCACAATTCTCCATGCACTTGTCAGCACAATGCTCCCTGACCCTTGTCATCACAATGATCCAAGCCATTGTCATCACAATGCTCCATTACCTTTGTCATTAGAATCCTCCATGACAATTGGAATCACAATGCTCCAAGCCATTGTCATCACAATGGGCCATTACATATGTAATCACAATGCTCCCTGACACCTCTCTTCACAATACTGCATGATCTGGTCATCACAATGCTCCATGCTCTTGTCTTCATAATGCGCCATTCCAACTGTCATCACAATAATCCATGAAACTTATTAGACGAATGCTCCATGCCCTTGTCATCACATTGCTCCATGCTCTTGTTATCACAATGTTTAAGACCCCTGTAATCAGAATGCCCCATGCCCCTTTTCATCAGTATGCTCCATGAGACTTGTCATCGCAAGGCTCCATGGTTTTCTCATCACAATGCTCCAGGACCTTGTCATCACAATGGTTCACGACATTGTCATGAAAATTCTCAATGGCCCTTGTCTTCATAATGCTCCAAGCCCTAGTCATCACAGTGCTCCATTATATTTGTCATCACAATCCTCCCTTGCATTTGGCATCACTATGCTCCATGCTATTGTCATCGCAATGGACCATGACATATTTCATCACAATGCCCCCTGACACCTGTCTTCACAATACTCCATGCCCTTGTCATCACAATGCTCCAAGACCCCTGTAATCACAATGCTCCATGCCCCTTTTCATCTCAATGCTCCATGAACACTGTCATAACAATGCACCATGCCCATCATCATAATGCTTCAGGCTATTGTCATCACAGTGAAATCAAAATGCTCCATGACCTTTGTCATCACAAAGCTCCATGACCCTTGGCATCACAATGCTCCATGTCATTGTCATCACAATGCTCCATGAAACCTCTCTTCACATTGCTCCATGTCCTTGTCATCACAAATCTCCATGACACTTGTCATCACAATGCTCGATGCCCTTCTCATCATAATGCTCCATGTCCTTGTCATTACAATCCTCCATGACCCATGTATCACAGTGTACCGTGCCCTTGTCATCACAATGCTCCATGCCCACTCTCATCACAATAATCCATGAAACATTTCAGACCAATGCTCAATGCCCTTCTCATCACATTGCTCCATTACCTCTATCAACAATGCTCCATGACCCCTGCCATCAAAATGTTCCATGGCCTTGTGATCACAAGGCTCCATGACCATTGTCATCACAATGCTCCAAGAGCCATGTAATCACAATGCTCCATGCCCTTGTCATCACAAAGCTCCATGACACATGTCATCAGAATGTTCCATGGCCTTCTCCTCACAATGCTCCATGCCCTTGTCATCACAATGCTCCATACCCTCGTAATCAAAATGCTCCATGCCCCTTTTCATCAGAATGCTCCATGAGACTTGTCATCACAAGTCTCCATGGTCATCTCATCACAATGCTCCAAGACCTTGTCATCACCATGCTCCATTCCGTGGTCATCACAATGCTCCATGACACCTGTCATCACAAGGCTCCATGACCCTTCTCATCACAATGCTCCAAACCCCTGTAATCACAATGCTCCATGCCCCTTTTCATCACAATGCTCCATGAACCCTGTCATCACAATGAACCATGCCCATCATCATAATGCTTCAGGCTATTGTCATCACAATGAAATCAAAATGCTCCATGACCTCTGTCATCACAATGCTCCAAACCCTGGTGATCACAATGTTGCATAACACTTATCATCACAAAACCCCATGACGCTAATCATCACTATTATCCATGGTCTTCTCATCACAAGGCACCATGACCTTTGTCATCACAATTCTCAATACTCTTTTCATCACAATGCTCCCTGACACTTGTCGTCAGTATGCTCCATGAACTCTGTCATGACAAGGCTCCATGCCTTTTTCATCACAATGATCCATGCCCTTTTCATCACAGTGCTCCAAGACCACTGTAATCATAATGCTCCTTGCCCTTGTCATCACAAAGCTCCATGATGCATATCATCAGAATGTTCCATGCACTTCTCATCACAATGCTCCATGCCCCTGTCATCACAATGCTCCATGCCCCTTTTCATCTCAATGCTCCATGAACACTGTCATAACAATGCACCATGCCCATCATCATAATGCTTCAGGCTATTGTCATCACAGTGAAATCAAAATGCTCCATGACCTCTGTCATCACAATGCTCCAAACCCTGGTGATCACAATGTTGCAAAACACTTATCATCACAACACCCCATGACGCTCATCATCACAATTATCCATGGTCTTCTCATCACAATGCTCCATGACCTTTCTCATCACAATTCTCAATACACTTGTCATCACAATGCTCCCTGACACTTGTCGTCAGAATGCACCTTGAACCCTGTGACGAAAAGGCTCCATGCCATTTTCATCACAAAGCCCCATGCTGTTTTCATCCCAAAGCTCCATGCCATTGTCATCAAAATACTACACAAGCTTGTCATCAGAATGCTCCATGACCCTTGTCATCACAATTCTCCATGCACTTGTCAGCACAATGCTCCCTGACCCTTGTCATCACAATGATCCAAGCCATTGTCATCACAATGCTCCATTACCTTTGTCATTAGAATCCTCCATGACAATTGGAATCACAATGCTCCAAGCCATTGTCATCACATTGGGCCATTACATATGTAATCACAATGCTCCCTGACACCTCTCTTCACAATACTGCATGATCTGGTCATCACAATGCTCCATGCTCTTGTCTTCATAATGCGCCATTCCAACTGTCATCACAATAATCCATGAAACTTATTAGACGAATGCTCCATGCCCTTGTCATCACATTGCTCCATGCTCTTGTTATCACAATGTTTAAGACCCCTGTAATCAGAATGCCCCATGCCCCTTTTCATCAGTATGCTCCATGAGACTTGTCATCGCAAGGCTCCATGGATTTCTCATCACAATGCTCCAGGACCTTGTCATCACATTGGTTCACGACATTGTCATGAAAATTCTCAATGGCCCTTGTCTTCATAATGCTCCAAGCCCTAGTCATCACAGTGCTCCATTATATTTGTCATCACAATCCTCCCTTGCATTTGGCATCACTATGCTCCATGCTATTGTCATCGCAATGGACCATGACATATTTCATCACAATGCCCCCTGACACCTGTCTTCACAATACTCCATGCCCTTGTCATCACAATGCTCCATGCCCTGGTCATCACAATGCACCATGTCCACTGTCATCACAATAATCTATGAAACTTGTAAGACCAATGCTCCATGCCCCTGTCATAACAATGCTCCATGACCTTGTCATCACAATGCTCCATGACCCCTGTCATCACAATACTCCATGTACATTTTCAGCCCAATGCTCCATGACCCTTGTCATCACAATGATCCATGCACTTGTCATCCCAATGTTCCATGACGCTTGTAATCACAGTGCTCCATGACATCTGTCATCACAGTGCTCCATGCCTTTGTCAGCAAAATGCTACATGCCCTTGTCATTACAATGCTCTATGCGCATGTCATCACAATACTCCATTACCATTGTCATCACAATCCTCCAGGAACATTGGGATCACATTGCTTCAGGCCCTTGTCATCAAAATGCTCCATGCTCCTTGAAATCAAAATGATCCATGACCTCTGTCATCACAATGCTCCAAACCCTTGTGATCAAAATGTTCAATAACACTTGTCCTCACAACGCTCCATGATGCCTGTCATCACAATACTCCATGCCCTTTTCATCACAATGCTCCATGAACTTTGTCATCACAATTCTCCATACACTTGTCATCAAAATGCTCCCTGACACTTGTCGTCAGAATGCTCCTTGAACTGTGTCACGAAAAGGCTCCATGCCATTTTCATCACAAATCCACATGCCGTTTTCATCCCAGTGCTCCATGCCATTGTCATCAAAATACTCCACAAGCTTGTCATCAGAATGCTCCATGACGCTTGTCATCACAATTCTCCGTGCACTTGTCAGCAAAATGCTCCCTGACCCTTGTCATCACAATGCTCCAAGCCATTGTCATCACAATGCTCCATTACCTTTGTCATCAGAATCCTCCATGACACTTGGCATCACAATGCTCCATGCCATTGTCATCACAATGGGCCATTACATATGTCATCACAATGCTCCCTGACCCCTCTCTTCACAATACTGCATAACCTGGTCATCACAATGCTCCATGCCCTTGTCATCACAATGTGCCATTCCAACTCTCATCACAATAATCCATGAAACTTATTAGACCAATGCTCCTTGCCCTTGTTATCACAATGTTCCAAGACCCCTGTAATCAGAATGCTCCATGCCCCTTTTCATCAGAATGCTCCATATGACATGTCGTCAGAAGGCTCCATGGATTTCTCATCACAATGCTCCATGACCTTTGTCATCACAATGCTCCAAGACCCATGTAATCACAATGCTTCATGCCCCTGTCATCGCAATGGACCATGACATTTGGCATCACAATACTCCATGCCATTGTCTTTGAAATTGACCATGACATATGTCATCACAATGCCCCCTTACACCTGTTTTCACAATACTCCATGCCCTTGTCATCACAATGCTCCATGCCCTTGTCATCACAATGCACCATGTACAATGTCATCACAATAATCTATTAAACTTGTCAGACCAATGCTCCATGCCCCTGTCATCACAATGTTCCATGCCCTTGTCATCACAATGCTCCATGACCCTTGTCATCACAATGCTCCGTGACTCCAGTCATCACAATGCTTCATAACGTTTGTCATCACAACGGTCCATGCCTGCGTCATCGCAAGGCTCTGTGACCTTTGTAACCACAATGCTCCATGAACTTTTCATCACAATTCTCCGTGACCCTTGTCATCACAATGTTCCATGCCTTTTTCAGAACAATGCTCCATGACCCTTGTCATCACAATGTGCCATGTGCTTTTCATCACAATGATCCACAACCTTGTCATCGCTATGCTCCATAAACCTTGTAATCACAATGCTCCGTGCACTTCTCATCCAAATGCTCTCTCACATGAGATATCACAATGTTCCATCACTTGTCATCACAATCCTCCCTCACCCCTGTTATCACAATGTTCCATGACCCCTGTCATCACAATGCTACATCCCCTTATCAGCACAATTTTCCATGACCCCTGACATCACAATGTTCCATAACCCCTGTCATCAAAATGCTCCATGACCATTTTCATCCCAAAGCTCTATGACCCCTGGCATCACAATGTTCTATAACCACTGTCATCAAAATATTACATTACACTTTTCATCAAATTGCTGCATGACCCTGTCATCAAAATGCTCCTTGCCCTTCTCATCACAATGCACCACACACTTGTCATCAAAATGCTCCATGACCATGGTCATCACAAAGCTCCATGACCCTTGGCATCACAATGCTCCATGCCATGGACATCACAATGCTCCATGAACCCTCTCATCACATGGCTCCATGCACTTGTCATCACAAAGCTCCATGACACTTGTCATCACAAGGCTCCGTGACCCTTCTCATCACAATGCTCCAAACTCCTGTAATCACAATGCTCCATGCCCCTTTTCATCACAATGCTCCATGAACCCTGTCATCACAATGAACCATGCGCATCATCATAATGCTTCAGGCTATTGTCATCACAATGAAATCAAAATGCTCCATGACCTCTGTCATCACAATGCTCCAAACCCTGGTGATCACAATGTTGCATAACACTTATCATCACAAAACCCCATGACGCTAATCATCACTATTACCATGGTCTTCTCATCACAAGGCTCCATGACCTTTGTCATCACAATTCTCAATACTCTTTTCATCACAATGCTCCCTGACACTTGTCGTCAGTATGCTCCATGAACTCTGTCATGACAAGGCTCCATGCCTTTTTCATCACAATGATCCATGCCCTTTTCATCACAGTGCTCCAAGACCACTGTAATCATAATGCTCCTTGCCCTTGTCATCACAAAGCTCCATGATGCATATCATCAGAATGTTCCATGCACTTCTCATCACAATGCTCCATGCCCTTGTCATCACAATGCTCCAAGACCCCTGTAATCACAATGCTCCATGCCCCTTTTCATCTCAATGCTCCATGAACACTGTCATAACAATGCACCATGCCCATCATCATAATGCTTCAGGCTATTGTCATCACAGTGAAATCAAAATGCTCCATGACCTCTGTCATCACAATGCTCCAAACCCTGGTGATCACAATGTTGCAAAACACTTATCATCACAACACCCCATGACGCTCATCATCACAATTATCCATGGTCTTCTCATCACAATGCTCCATGACCTTTGTCATCACAATTCTCAATACACTTGTCATCACAATGCTCCCTGACACTTGTCGTCAGAATGCACCTTGAACCCTGTGACGAAAAGGCTCCATGCCATTTTCATCACAAAGCCCCATGCTGTTTTCATCCCAAAGCTCCATGCCATTGTCATCAAAATACTACACAAGCTTGTCATCAGAATGCTCCATGACCCTTGTCATCACAATTCTCCATGCACTTGTCAGCACAATGCTCCCTGACCCTTGTCATCACAATGATCCAAGCCATTGTCATCACAATGCTCCATTACCTTTGTCATTAGAATCCTCCATGACAATTGGAATCACAATGCTCCAAGCCATTGTCATCACAATGGGCCATTACATATGTAATCACAATGCTCCCTGACACCTCTCTTCACAATACTGCATGATCTGGTCATCACAATGCTCCATGCTCTTGTCTTCATAATGTGCCATTCCAACTGTCATCACAATAATCCATGAAACTTATTAGACGAATGCTCCATGCCCTTGTCATCACATTGCTCCATGCTCTTGTTATCACAATGTTTAAGACCCCTGTAATCAGAATGCCCCATGCCCCTTTTCATCAGTATGCTCCATGAGACTTGTCATCGCAAGGCTCCATGGTTTTCTCATCACAATGCTCCAGGACCTTGTCATCACAATGGTTCACGACATTGTCATGAAAATTCTCAATGGCCCTTGTCTTCATAATGCTCCAAGCCCTAGTCATCACAGTGCTCCATTATATTTGTCATCACAATCCTCCCTTGCATTTGGCATCACTATGCTCCATGCTATTGTCATCGCAATGGACCATGACATATTTCATCACAATGCCCCCTGACACCTGTCTTCACAATACTCCATGCCCTTGTCATCACAATGCTCCATGCCCTGGTCATCACAATGCACCATGTCCACTGTCATCACAATAATCTATGAAACTTGTAAGACCAATGCTCCATGCCCCTGTCATAACAATGCTCCATGACCTTGTCATCACAATGCTCCATGACCCCTGTCATCACAATACTCCATGTACATTTTCAGCCCAGTGCTCCATGACCCTTGTCATCACAATGATCCATGCACTTGTCATCCCAATGTTCCATGACGCTTGTAATCACAGTGCTCCATGACATCTGTCATCACAGTGCTCCATGCCTTTGTCAGCAAAATGCTACATGACCTTGTCATTACAATGCTCTATGCGCATGTCATCACAATACTCCATTACCATTGTCATCACAATCCTCCAGGAACATTGGGATCACATTGCTTCAGGCCCTTGTCATCAAAATGCTCCATGCTCCTTGAAATCAAAATGATCCATGACCTCTGTCATCACAATGCTCCAAACCCTTGTGATCAAAATGTTCAATAACACTTGTACTCACAACGCTCCATGATGCCTGTCATCACAATACTCCATGCCCTTTTCATCACAATGCTCCATGAACTTTGTCATCACAATTCTCCATACACTTGTCATCAAAATGCTCCCTGACACTTGTCGTCAGAATGCTCCTTGAACTGTGTCACGAAAAGGCTCCATGCCATTTTCATCACAAATCCACATGCCGTTTTCATCCCAGTGCTCCATGCCATTGTCATCAAAATACTCCACAAGCTTGTCATCAGAATGCTCCATGACGCTTGTCATCACAATTCTCCGTGCACTTGTCAGCAAAATGCTCCCTGACCCTTATCATCACAATGCTCCAAGCCATTGTCATCACAATGCTCCATTACCTTTGTCATCAGAATCCTCCATGACACTTGGCATCACAATGCTCCATGCCATTGTCATCACAATGGGCCATTACATATGTCATCACAATGCTCCCTGACACCTCTCTTCACAATACTGCATAACCTGGTCATCACAATGCTCCATGCCCTTGTCATCACAATGTGCCATTCCAACTCTCATCACAATAATCCATGAAACTTATTAGACCAATGCTCCTTGCCCTTGTTATCACAATGTTCCAAGACCCCTGTAATCAGAATGCTCCATGCCCCTTTTCATCAGAATGCTCCATATGACATGTCATCAGAAGGCTCCATGGATTTCTCATCACAATGCTCCATGACCTTTGTCATCACAATGCTCCAAGACCCATGTAATCACAATGCTTCATGCCCCTGTCATCGCAATGGACCATGACATTTGGCATCACAATACTCCATGCCATTGTCTTTGAAATTGACCATGACATATGTCATCACAATGCCCCCTTACACCTGTTTTCACAATACTCCATGCCCTTGTCATCACAATGCTCCATGCCCTTGTCATCACAATGCACCATGTACAATGTCATCACAATAATCTATTAAACTTGTCAGACCAATGCTCCATGCCCCTGTCATCACAATGTTCCATGCCCTTGTCATCACAATGCTCCATGACCCTTGTCATCACAATGCTCCGTGACTGCAGTCATCACAATGCTTCATAACGTTTGTCATCACAACGGTCCATGCCTGCATCATCGCAAGGCTCTGTGACCTTTGTAACCACAATGCTCCATGAACTTTTCATCACAATTCTCCGTGACCCTTGTCATCACAATGCTCCATGCCTTTTTCAGAACAATGCTCCATGACCCTTGTCATCACAATGTGCCATGTGCTTTTCATCACAATGATCCACAACCTTGTCATCGCTATGCTCCATAAACCTTGTAATCACAATGCTCCGTGCACTTCTCATCCAAATGCTCTCTCACATGAGATATCACAATGTTCCATCACTTGTCATCACAATCCTCCCTCACCCCTGTTATCACAATGTTCCATGACCCCTGTCATCACAATGCTACATCCCCTTATCAGCACAATTTTCCATGACCCCTGACATCACAATGTTCCATAACCCCTGTCATCAAAATGCTCCATGACCATATTCATCCCAAAGCTCTATGACCCCTGGCATCACAATGTTCTATAACCCCTGTCATCAAAATATTACATTACACTTTTCATCAAATTGCTGCATGACCCTGTCATCAAAATGCTCCCTGCCCTTCTCATCACAATGCACCACACACTTGTCATCAAAATGCTCCATGACCATGGTCATCACAAAGCTCCATGACCCTTGGCATCACAATGCTCCATGCCATGGACATCACAATGCTCCATGAACCCTCTCATCACATTGCTCCATGCACTTGTCATCACAAAGCTCCATGACAATTGTCATCACAATGCTCGATGCCATTCTCATCACAATGCTCCATGTCCTTGTCATTACAATCCTCCATCACCCATGTATCACAGTGTACCGTGCCCTTGTCATCACAATGCGCCATGCCCACTGTCATCACAATAATCCATGAAACATTTCAGACCAATGCTCAATGCACTTCTCATCACAATGCTCCATTACCACTGTCAACAATGCTCCATGACCCCTGCCATCACAATGTTCCATGGCCTTGTGATCACAAGACTAAATGACCATTGTCATCACAATGCTCCAAGACCCATGTAAACACAATGCTCCATGCCCTTGTCATCACAATGCTCCATACCCTCGTAATCACAATGCTCCATGCCCTTGTCATCCCAATGTTCCATTACCCCTGTATTCACAGTGCTCCGTGACGCTTGTCATCACAGTGCTCCATGACACCTCTCATCACAATGCTCCATGCCTTTGTCAGCAAAATGCTACATGACCTTGTCATTACAATGCTCTATTCGATTGTCATCACAATACTCGATTACCATTGTCATCACAATCCTCCATGAACCTTGGGATCACATTGCTTCATGCCCTTGTCATCACAATGCTACATGCTCCTTGAAATCAAAATGATCCATGACCTCTGTCATCACAATGCTCCAAACTCTTGTGATCACAATGTTCCATAACACTTGTCCTCACAACGCTCCAAGATGCCTGTCATCACAATATTCCATACACTTTTCATCACAATTCTCCATGCCCTTTGTCATCACAATTCTCAATACACTTTTCATCACAGTGCTCCCTGACACTTGTCGTCAGTATGCTCCATGAACCCTGTCATGACAAGGCTCCATGCCTTTTTCATCACAATGATCCATGCCCTTTTCATCACAATGCTCCAAGAGCCCTGTAATCACAATGCTCCATGCCCTTGCCATCCAAAGCTCCATGACGCATGTCATCAGAATGTTCCATGGACTTCTCATCACAATGCTCCCTGCTCTTGTCATCACAAAGCACTAAGACCCCTGTAATCACAATGCTCCATGCCCCTTTTCATCTCAATGCTCCTATGAACCCTGTCAGCACAATGAACAATGCCCATCATCATAATGCTTCAGGCAATTGTCATCACAATCAAATCAAAATGCTCCATGACCTCTGTCATCACAATGCTCAAAATCCTGGTGATCACAATGTTGCATAACTCTTATCATCACAACACCCCATGACGCTCATCATCACAATGATCCATGGTCGTCTCATCACAAGGCTCCATGACCTTTGTCATCACAATTCTCAATACACTTGTCATCACAATGCTCGCTGACACTTGTCGTCAGAATGCTCCTTGAACCCTGTCACAAAAAGGCTCCATGACTTTTTCATCACAAAGCCACATGCCGTTTTCATCCCAATGCTACATGCCATTGTCATCAAAATACACCACAGGTTTGTTATCAGAATGCTCCATGACCCTTGTCATCACAATTCTCCATGCACTTGTCAGCACAATGCTCCCTGACCCTTGTCATCACAATGCTCCAAGCCATTGTCATCACAATGCTCCATTACCATTGTCATCAGAATCCTCCATGCCATTGTCATCACAATGCTCCATGTCTTTGTCAGCAAAATGCTAAATGACCTTGTCATTACAATCCTCTATGCACTTGTCATCACAATACTCCATTTCCATTGTCATCACAATCCTCCATCAACCTTGGGATCACATTGCTTCATGCCCTTGTCATCACAATGCTCCATGCTCCTTGAAATAAAAATTATCCATGACCTCTGTCATCACAATGCTCCAAAACCTTCTGATCACCATGTTCCATAACACTTGTCATCACAACGCTCCATGATGCCTGTCATCACAATACTCCAGGCCCTTTTCATCACAATGCTCCATGACCTTTGTCATCACAATTCTCAATACACTTGTGATCACAATGCTCCCTGACACTTGTCATCAGAATGCTCCTTGAAACCCATCACGAAAAGGCTCCATGCTTTTTTCATCACAATGCCCCATGCCATTTTCATCACAATGTTCCATACCATTGTCATCAAAATACTCCACAAGCTTGTCATCAGAATGCTCCCGGACCCTTGTCATCACAATGCTCCATTACCTTTCTCATCAGAATCCTCCATGACACTTGGCATCACAGTGCTACATGCCATTGTCATCACAATGGGCCATTACATATGTCATCACAATGCTCCCTGACACTTATCTTCACAATACTGCATGACCTGGTCATCACAATGCTCCATGCCCTTGTTATCACAATAGGCCATTCCAACTGTCATCGCAACAAACCATGAAAGTGATTAGACCAATGTTCCATGCCCTTGTCATCACAATGCTCCATGCCCTTGTTATCACAATGCTCCATGACCCCTGTCATCACAATGCTCCATTACTCCAGTCATCACAATGCTTCATGAACTTTGTCATCACAGTGGTCCATGCCCTCACCATCAACAGTCTCTGAGACATTTTTAACCCCTATGCTCCATGAAATTTTCATCACAATGCTCTTTGACACTTGTCATCACAATGCTCTCTGCCTTTCTCAGCACAATGCTCCATGACCCTGGTCATCACAATGCTCCATGCCCCTTTTCATCTCAATGCTCCCTGAACCCTGTCATCACAGTGCACGATGCCCATCATCATAATACATCAGTCTATTGTCATCACAATGAAATTAATATTCTCCATGACCTGTGACATCATAATGCTACAAACCCTTGTGATCACAATGTTCCATAAAACTTATCATCACAGCACCCCATGACGCTCATAATCACAATTATCCATGGTCTTATCATCACAATGCTCCATGATCTTTGTCATCACGATGCTCAATACACTTTTCATCACAATGCTCCCTGACACTTGTCATCAGTATGCTCCATGAACCCTGTCATGACAAGGCTCCATGCCTTTATCATCACAATGATCCATGCCTTTTCATCGCAATGCTCCAAGACCCCTGCAATCACAATGCTCCATGCACTTCTCATCCAAATGCTCTCTCACAAGAGATATCACAATGTTCCATCACTAGTTATCACATTCCTCCCTCAACCCTGTTATCACAATGTTCCATGACCCCTGTTATCACAATGCTACATCCCCTTATCAGCACAATGTTCCATGACCCATGACATCACAATGTTCCATAACCACTGTCATCAAAATGCTCCATGACCCTTTTCATCCCAAAGCTCCATGACCCCTGGAATCACAGTGTTCTATAACCACTGTCATCAAAATGTTCCATTGCACTTTTCATCAAATTGCTGCATGACCCTGTCATCAAAATGCTCCCTGCCCTACTCATAACAATGCACCACACGCTGGTCATCAAAATGCTCCATGACCTTTGTCATCACAAAGCTCCATGACCCTTGGCATCACAATGCTCCATGTCATTGTCATCACAATGCTCCATGAAACCTCTCTTCACATTGCTCCATGCCCTTGTCATCACAAATCTCCATGACACTTGTCATCACAATGCTCGATGCCCTTCTCATCATAATGCTCCATGTCCTTGTCATTACAATCCTCCATGACCCATGTATCACAGTGTACCGTGCCCTTGTCATCACAATGCGCCAGCCCACTGTTATCACAATAATCCATGAAACATTTCAGACCAATGCTCAATGCACTTCTCATCAGAATGCTCCATTACCACTGTCAACAATGCTCCATGACCCCTGCCATCACAATGTTCCACGGCCTTGTGATCAAAAGACTAAATGACCATTGTCATCACAATGCTCCAAGACCCATGTAATCACAATGCTCCTTGCCCTTGTCATCACAGAGCTCCATGACGCATGTCATCAGAATGTCCCATGGCCTTCTCCTCACAATGCTCCATGCCCTTGTCATCACAATGCTCCAAGACACTCGTAATCACAATGCTCCATGCCCCTTTTCATCAGAAGTCTCCATCATATTTTTCATCACAAGTCTCCATGGTCAACTCATCACAATGCTCCAAGACCTTGTCATCACCATGCTCCATTCCCTTGTCATCACAATGCTCCATGACTCTTGTCATCACAATACGCCATGAGCATTTTCAGCCCAATGCTCCATGACCTTCTCATCACAATGCTCCATGACCAATATCATCACAATGCTCCATGACCACTCTCATCACAACACTCCATGACACCTGACAACACAATGATCCGGGACTCTTGTCATCACAATGCTCCAAGACCCCTGTAATCACAATGCTCCATGACTCCTGTCATCACAATACTCCATGAACATTTTCAGCCCAATGCTCCATGACACTTGTCATCACAATGATCCATGCCCTTGTCATCCCAATGTTCCATGACCCCTGTATTCACAGTGCTCCATGACGCTTGTCATCACAGTGCTCCATGACACCTGTCAGCACAATGCTCCATGCCTTTGTCAGCAAAATGCTACATGACCTTGTCATTACAATGCTCTATGCGATTGTCATCACAATACTCAATTACCATTGTCATCACAATCCTCCATGAACCTTGGGATCACATTGCTTCATGCCCTTGTCATCACAATGCTACATGCTCCTTGAAATCAAAATGATCCATGACCTCTGTCATCACAATGCTCCAAACCCTTGTTATCACAATGTTCCATAACACTTGTCCTCACAACGCTCCAAGATGCCTGTCATCACAATATTCCATACACTTTTCATCACAATTCTCCATGCCCTTTGTCATCACAATTCTCAATACACTTTTCATCACAGTGCTCCTTTACACTTGTCGTCAGTATGCTCCATGAACCCTGTCATGACAAGGCTCCATGCCTTTTTCATCACAATGATCCATGCCCTTTTCATCATAATGCTCCAAGAGCCCTGTAATCACAATGCTCCATGCCCTTGCCATCCAAAGCTCCATGACGCATGTCATCAGAATGTTCCATGGACTTCTCATCACAATGCTCCCTGCTCTTGTCATCACAAAGCACTAAGACCCCTGTAATCACAATGCTCCATGCCCCTTTTCATCTCAATGCTCCTATGAACCCTGTCAGCACAATGAACAATGCCCATCATCATAATGCTTCAGGCAATTGTCATCACAATCAAATCAAAATGCTCCATGACCTCTGTCATCACAATGCTCAAAATCCTGGTGATCACAATGTTGCATAACTCTTATCATCACAACACCCCATGACGTTCATCATCACAATGATCCATGGTCGTCTCATCACAAGGCTCCATGACATTTGTCATCAAAATTCTCAATAAACTTGTCATCACAATGCTCGCTGACACTTGTCGTCAGAATGCTCCTTGAACCCTGTCACAAAAAGGCTCCATGTCTTTTTCATCACAAAGCCACATGCCGTTTTCATCCCAATGCTGCATGCCATTGTCATCAAAATACACCACAGGCTTGTTATCAGAATGCTCCATGACCCTTGTCATCACAATTCTCCATGCACTTGTCAGCACAATGCTCCCTGACCCTTGTCATCACAATGCTCCATGCCATTGTCATCACAATGCTCCATGCCTTTGTCAGCAAAATGCTAAATGACCTTGTCATTACAATCCTCTATGCGCTTGTCATCACAATACTCCATTTCCATTGTCATCACAATCCTCCATCAACCTTGGGATCACATTGCTTCATGCCCTTGTCATCACAATGCTCCATGCTCCTTGAAATCAAAATTATCCATGACCTCTGTCATCACAATGCTCCAAACCCTTGTGATCACATTGTTCCATAACACTTGTCATCACAACGCTCCATGATGCCTGTCATCACAATACTCCATGCCCTTTTCATCACAATGCTCCATGACCTTTGTCATCACAATTCTCAATACACTTGTGATCACAATGCTCCCTGACACTTGTCATCAGAATGCTCCTTGAAACCCATCACGAAAAGGCTCCATGCTTTTTTCATCACAATGCCCCATGCCATTTTCATCACAATGTTCCATACCATTGTCATCAAATTCTCCACAAGCTTGTCATCAGAATGCTCCCGGACCCTTGTCATCACAATGCTCCATTACCTTTCTCATCAGAATCCTCCATGACACTTGGCATCACAGTGCTACATGCCATTGTCATCACAATGGGCGATTACATATGTCATCACAATGCTCCCTGACACTTATCTTCACAATACTGCATGACCTGGTCATCACAATGCTCCATGCCCTTGTTATCACAATAGGCCATTCCAACTGTCATCGCAACAAACCATGAAAGTGATTAGACCAATGTTCCATGCCCTTGTCATCACAATGCTCCATGCCCTTGTTATCACAATGCTCCATGACCCCTGTCATCACAATGCTCCAATACTCCAGTCATCACAATGCTTCATGAACTTTGTCATCACAGTGGTCCATGCCCTCACCATCAACAGTCTCTGTGACCTTTTTAACCCCTATGCTCCATGAACTTTTCATCACAATGCTCTTTGACCCTTGTCATCACAATGCTCTATGCCTTTCTCAGCACAATGCTCCATGACCCTGGTCATCACAATGCTCCATGCCCCTTTTCATCTCAATGCTCCCTGAACCCTGTCATCACAGTGCACGATGCCCATCATCATAATACATCAGTCTATTGTCATCACAATGAAATTAATATTCTCCATGACCTCTGACATCATAATGCTACAAACCCTTGTGATCACAATGTTCCATAAAACTTATCATCACAGCACCCCATGACGCTCATCATCACAATTATCCATGGTCTTATCATCACAATGCTCCATGATCTTTGTCATCACGATGCTCAATACACTTTTCATCACAATGCTCCCTGACACTTGTCGTCAGTATGCTCCAAGAACCCTGTCATGACAAGGCTCCATGCCTTTATCATCACAATGATCCATGCCTTTTCATCGCAATGCTCCAAGACCCCTGCAATCACAATGCTCCATGCACTTCTCATCCAAATGCTCTCTCACATGAGATATCACAATGTTCCATCACTAGTCATCACATTCCTCCCTCAACCCTGTTATCACAATGTTCCATGACCCCTGTTATCACAATGCTACATCCCCTTATCAGCACAATGTTCCATGACCCCTGACATCACAATGTTCCATAACCACTGTCATCAAAATGCTCCATGACCCATTTCATCCCAAAGCTCCATGACCCCTGGAATCACAGTGTTCTATAACCACTGTCATCAAAATGTTCCATTACACTTTTCATCAAATTGCTGCATGACCCTGTCATCAAAATGCTCCCTGCCCTACTCATAACAATGCACCACACGATGGTCATCAAAATGCTCCATGACTTTGTCATCACAAAGCTCCATGACCCTTGGCATCACAATGCTCCATGTCATTGTCATCACAATGCTCCATGAAACCTCTCTTCACATTGCTCCATGCCCATGTCATCACAAATCTCCATGACACTTGTCATCACAATGCTCGATGCCCTTCTCATCATAATGCTCCATGTCCTTGTCATTACAATCCTCCATGACCCATGTATCACAGTGTACCGTGCCCTTGTCATCACAATGCTCCATGCCCACTCTCATCAAAATAATCCATGAAACATTTCAGACCAATGCTCAATGCCCTTCTCATCACAATGCTCCATTACCTCTATCAACAATGCTCCATGCCCCCTGCCATCACAATGTTCCACGGCCTTGTGATCACAAGGCTCCATGACCATTGTCATCACAAAGCTCCAAGACCCATGTAATCACAATGCTCCATGCCCTTGTCATCACAGAGCTCCATGATGCATGTCATCAGAATGTCCCATGGCCTTCTCCTCACAATGCTCCATGCCCTTCTCATCACAATGCTCCAAGACACTCGTAATCACAATGCTCCATGCCCCTTTTCATCAGAAGGCTCCATGATATTTTTCATCACAAGTCTCCATGGTCAACTCATCACAATGCTCCAAGACCTTGTCATCACCATGCTCCATTCCCTTGTCATCACAATGCTCCCTGACACTTGTCGTCAGTATGCTCCATGAACTCTGTCATGACAAGGCTCCATGCCATTTTCATCACAATGATCCATGCCCTTTTCATCACAGTTCTACAAGACCACTGTAATCATAATGCTCCTTGCCCTTGTCATCACAAAGCTCCATGATGCATATCATCAGAATGTTCCATGCACTTCTCATCACAATGCTCCATGCCCTTGTCATCACAATGCTCCAAGACCCCTGTAATCACAATGCTCCATGCCCCTTTTCATCTCAATGCTCCATGAACACTGTCATAACAATGCACCATGCCCATCATCATAATGCTTCAGGCTATTGTCATCACAGTGAAATCAAAATGCTCCATGACCTTTGTCATCACAAAGCTCCATGACCCTTGGCATCACAATGCTCCATGTCATTGTCATCACAATGCTCCATGAAACCTCTCTTCACATTGCTCTATGTCCTTGTCATCACAAATCTCCATGACCCTTCTCATCACATTGCTCGATGCCCTTCTCATCATAATGCTCCATGTCCTTGTCATTACAATCCTCCATGACCCATGTATCACAGTGTACCGTGCCCTTGTCATCACAATGCTCCATGCCCACTCTCATCACAATAATCCATGAAATATTTCAGACCAATGCTCAATGCCCTTCTCAGCACCATGCTCCATTACCTCTATCAACAATGCTCCATGACCCCTGCCATCACAATGTTCCATGGCCTTGTGATCACAAGGCTCCATGACCATTGTCATCACAATGCTCCAAGAGCCATGTAATCACAATGCTCCATGCCCTTGTCATCACAAAGCTCCATGACACATGTCATCAGAATGTTCCATGGCCTTCTCCTCACAAGGCTCGATGCCCTTGTCATCACAATGCTCCATACCCTTGTAATCACAATGCTCCATGCCCCTTTTCATCAGAATGCTCCATGAGACTTGTCATCACAAGTCTCCATGGTCATCTCATCACAATGCTCCAAGAACTTGTCATCACCATGCTCCATTCCCTGGTCATCACAATGCTCCATGACCCCTGTCATCACAAGGCTCCATGACCCTTCTCATCACAATGTTCCAAACCCCTGTAATCACAATGCTCCATGCCCCTTTTCATCACAATGCTCCATGAACCCTGTCATCACAATGAACCATGCCAATCATCATAATGCTTCAGGCTATTGTCATCACAATTAAATAAAAATGCTCCATGACCTCTGTCATCACAATGCTCCAAACCCTGGTGATCACAATGTTGCATAACACTTATCATCACAAAACCCCATGACGCTAATCATCACTATTATCCATGGTCTTCTCATCACAAGGCTCCATGACCTTTGTCATCACAATTCTCAATACTCTTTTCATCACAATGCTCCCTGACACTTGTCGTCAGTATGCTCCATGAACTCTGTCATGACAAGGCTCCATGCCTTTTTCATCACAATGATCCATGCCCTTTTCATCACAGTGCTCCAAGACCACTGTAATCATAATGCTCCTTGCCCTTGTCATCACAAAGCTCCATGATGCATATCATCAGAATGTTCCATGCACTTCTCATCACAATGCTCCATGCCCTTGTCATCACAATGCTCCAAGACCCCTGTAATCACAATGCTCCATGCCCCTTTTCATCTCAATGCTCCATGAACACTGTCATAACAATGCACCATGCCCATCATCATAATGCTTCAGTCTATTGTCATCACAGTGAAATCAAAATGCTCCATGACCTCTGTCATCACAATGCTCCAAACCCTGGTGATCACAATGTTGCAAAACACTTATCATCACAACACCCCATGACGCTCATCATCACAATTATCCATGGTCTTCTCATCACAATGCTCCATGACCTTTGTCATCACAATTCTCAATACACTTGTCATCACAATGCTCCCTGACACTTGTCGTCAGAATGCACCTTGAACCCTGTGACGAAAAGGCTCCATGCCTTTTTCATCACAAAGCCCCATGCTGTTTTCATCCCAAAGCTCCATGCCATTGTCATCAAAATACTACACAAGCTTGTCATCAGAATGCTCCATGACCCTTGTCATCACAATTCTCCATGCACTTGTCAGCACAATGCTCCCTGACCCTTGTCATCACAATGATCCAAGCCATTGTCATCACAATGCTCCATTACCTTTGTCATTAGAATCCTCCATGACACTTGGAATCACAATGCTCCAAGCCATTGTCATCACAATGGGCCATTACATATGTAATCACAATGCTCCCTGACACCTCTCTTCACAATACTGCATGATCTGGTCATCACAATGCTCCATGCTCTTGTCTTCATAATGCGCCATTCCAACTGTCATCACAATAATCCATGAAACTTATTAGACGAATGCTCCATGCCCTTGTCATCACATTGCTCCATGCTCTTGTTATCACAATGTTTAAGACCCCTGTAATCAGAATGCCCCATGCCCCTTTTCATCAGTATGCTCCATGAGACTTGTCATCGCAAGGCTCCATGGTTTTCTCATCACAATGCTCCAGGACCTTGTCATCACAATGGTTCACGACATTGTCATGAAAATTCTCAATGGCCCTTGTCTTCATAATGCTCCAAGCCCTAGTCATCACAGTGCTCCATTATATTTGTCATCACAATCCTCCCTTGCATTTGGCATCACTATGCTCCATGCTATTGTCATCGCAATGGACCATGACATATTTCATCACAATGCCCCCTGACACCTGTCTTCACAATACTCCATGCCCTTGTCATCACAATGCTCCATGCCCTGGTCATCACAATGCACCATGTCCACTGTCATCACAATAATCTATGAAACTTGTAAGACCAATGCTCCATGCCCCTGTCATAACAATGCTCCATGACCTTGTCATCACAATGCTCCATGACCCCTGTCATCACAATACTCCATGTACATTTTCAGCCAAGTGCTCCATGACCCTTGTCATCACAATGATCCATGCACTTGTCATCCCAATGGTCCATGACGCTTGTAATCACAGTGCTCCATGACATCTGTCATCACAGTGCTCCATGCCTTTGTCAGCAAAATGCTACATGCCCTTGTCATTACAATGCTCTATGCGCATGTCATCACAATACTCCATTACCATTGTCATCACAATCCTCCAGGAACATTGGGATCACATTGCTTCAGGCCCTTGTCATCAAAATGCTCCATGCTCCTTGAAATCAAAATGATCCATGACCTCTGTCATCACAATGCTCCAAACCCTTGTGATCAAAATGTTCAATAACACTTGTCCTCACAACGCTCCATGATGCCTGTCATCACAATACTCCATGCCCTTTTCATCACAATGCTCCATGAACTTTGTCATCACAATTCTCCATACACTTGTCATCAAAATGCTCCCTGACACTTGTCGTCAGAATGCTCCTTGAACTGTGTCACGAAAAGGCTCCATGCCATTTTCATCACAAATCCACATGCCGTTTTCATCCCAGTGCTCCATACCATTGTCATCAAAATACTCCACAAGCTTGTCATCAGAATGCTCCATGACGCTTGTCATCACAATTCTCCGTGCACTTGTCAGCAAAATGCTCCCTGACCCTTATCATCACAATGCTCCAAGCCATTGTCATCACAATGCTCCATTACCTTTGTCATCAGAATCCTCCATGACACTTGGCATCACAATGCTCCATGCCATTGTCATCACAATGGGCCATTACATATGTCATCACAATGCTCCCTGACACCTCTCTTCACAATACTGCATAACCTGTTCATCACAATGCTCCATGCCCTTGTCATCACAATGTGCCATTCCAACTCTCATCACAATAATCCATGAAACTTATTAGACCAATGCTCCTTGCCCTTGTTATCACAATGTTCCAAGACCCCTGTAATCAGAATGCTCCATGCCCCTTTTCATCAGAATGCTCCATATGACATGTCATCAGAAGGCTCCATGGATTTCTCATCACAATGCTCCATGACCTTTGTCATCACAATGCTCCAAGACCCATGTAATCACAATGCTTCATGCCCCTGTCATCGCAATGGACCATGACATTTGGCATCACAATACTCCATGCCATTGTCTTTGAAATTGACCATGACATATGTCATCACAATGCCCCCTTACACCTGTTTTCACAATACTTCATGCCCTTGTCATCACTATGCTCCATGCCCTTGTCATCACAATGCACCATGTCCAATGTCATCACAATAATCTATTAAACTTGTCAGACCAATGCTCCATGCCCCTGTCATCACAATGTTCCATGCCCTTGTCATCACAATGCTCCATGACCCTTGTCATCACAATGCTCCGTGACTCCAGTCATCACAATGCTTCATAACGTTTGTCATCACAACGGTCCATGCCTGCATCATCGCAAGGCTCTGTGACCTTTGTAACCACAATGCTCCATGAACTTTTCATCACAATTCTCCGTGACCCTTGTCATCACAATGCTCCATGCCTTTTTCAGAACAATGCTCCATGACCCTTGTCATCACAATGTGCCATGTGCTTTTCATCACAATGATCCACAACCTTGTCATCGCTATGCTCCATAAACCTTGAAATCACAATGCTCCGTGCACTTCTCATCCAAATGCTCTCTCACATGAGATATCACAATGTTCCATCACTTGTCATCACAATCCTCCCTCACCCCTGTTATCACAATGTTCCATGACCCCTGTCATCACAATGCTACATCCCCTTATCAGCACAATTTTCCATGACCCCTGACATCACAATGTTCCATAACCCCTGTCATCAAAATGCTCCATGACCATATTCATCCCAAAGCTCTATGACCCCTGGCATCACAATGTTCTATAACCCCTGTCATCAAAATATTACATTACACTTTTCATCAAATTGCTGCATGACCCTGTCATCAAAATGCTCCCTGCCCTTCTCATCACAATGCACCACACACTTGTCATCAAAATGCTCCATGACCATGGTCATCACAAAGCTCCATGACCCTTGGCATCACAATGCTCCATGCCATGGACATCACAGTGCTCCATGAACCCTCTCATCACATTGCTCCATGCACTTGTCATCACAAAGCTCCATGACAATTGTCATCACAATGCTCGATGCCCTTCTCATCACAATGCTCCATGTCCTTGTCATTACAATCCTCCATCACCCATGTATCACAGTGTACCGTGCCCTTGTCATCACAATGCGCCATGCCCACTGTCATCACAATAATCCATGAAACATTTCAGACCAATGCTCAATGCACTTCTCATCACAATGCTCCATTACCACTGTCAACAATGCTCCATGACCCCTGCCATCACAATGTTCCATGGCCTTGTGATCACAAGACTAAATGACCATTGTCATCACAATGCTCCAAGACCCATGTAATCACAATTCTCCATGCCCTTGTCATCACAGAGCTCCATGACGCATGTCATCAGAATGTTCCATGGCCTTCTCCTCACAATGCTCCATGCCCTTGTCATCACAATGCTCCATACCCTCGTAATCACAATGCTCCATGCCCTTGTCATCCCAATGTTCCATTACCCCTGTATTCACAGTGCTCCGTGACGCTTGTCATCACAGTGCTCCATGACACCTCTCATTACAATGCTCCATGCCTTTGTCAGCAAAATGCTACATGACCTTGTCATTACAATGCTCTATGCGATTGTCATCACAATACTCGATTACCATTGTCATCACAATCCTCCATGAACCTTGGGATCACATTGCTTCATGCCCTTGTCATCACAATGCTACATGCTCCTTGAAATCAAAATGATCCATGACCTCTGTCATCACAATGCTCCAAACTCTTGTGATCACAATGTTCCATAACACTTGTCCTCACAACGCTCCAAGATGCCTGTCATCACAATATTCCATACACTTTTCATCACAATTCTCCATGCCCTTTGTCATCACAATTCTCAATACACTTTTCATCACAGTGCTCCCTGACACTTGTCGTCAGTATGCTCCATGAACCCTGTCATGACAAGGCTCCATGCCTTTTTCATCACAATGATCCATGCCCTTTTCATCACAATGCTCCAAGAGCCCTGTAATCACAATGCTCCATGCCCTTGCCATCCAAAGCTCCATGACGCATGTCATCAGAATGTTCCATGGACTTCTCATCACAATGCTCCCTGCTCTTGTCATCACAAAGCACTAAGACCCCTGTAATCACAATGCTCCATGCCCCTTTTCATCTCAATGCTCCTATGAACCCTGTCAGCACAATGAACAATGCCCATCATCATAATGCTTCAGGCAATTGTCATCACAATCAAATCAAAATGCTCCATGACCTCTGTCATCACAATGCTCAAAATCCTGGTGATCACAATGTTGCATAACTCTTATCATCACAACACCCCATGACGCTCATCATCACAATGATCCATGGTCGTCTCATCACAAGGCTCCATGACCTTTGTCATCACAATTCTCAATACACTTGTCATCACAATGCTCGCTGACACTTGTCGTCAGAATGCTCCTTGAACCCTGTCACAAAAAGGCTCCATGACTTTTTCATCACAAAGCCACATGCCGTTTTCATCCCAATGCTACATGCCATTGTCATCAAAATACACCACAGGTTTGTTATCAGAATGCTCCATGACCCTTGTCATCACAATTCTCCATGCACTTGTCAGCACAATGCTCCCTGACCCTTGTCATCACAATGCTCCAAGCCATTGTCATCACAATGCTCCATTACCATTGTCATCAGAATCCTCCATGCCATTGTCATCACAATGCTCCATGTCTTTGTCAGCAAAATGCTAAATGACCTTGTCATTACAATCCTCTATGTACTTGTCATCACAATACTCCATTTCCATTGTCATCACAATCCTCCATCAACCTTGGGATCACATTGCTTCATGCCCTTGTCATCACAATGCTCCATGCTCCTTGAAATAAAAATTATCCATGACCTCTGTCATCACAATGCTC
Organism: Mesoplodon densirostris; assembly: GCF_025265405.1. Taxonomy (NCBI): domain Eukaryota; kingdom Metazoa; phylum Chordata; class Mammalia; order Artiodactyla; family Ziphiidae; genus Mesoplodon; species Mesoplodon densirostris. The sequence goes on along the minus strand of NW_026778195.1, from coordinate 3,275,532 downwards.
CAAACCCTTCTGATCACCATGTTCCATAACAATTGTCATCACAACGCTCCATGATGCCTGTCATCACAATACTCCAGGCCCTTTTCATCACAATGCTCCATGACCTTTGTCATCACAATTCTCAATACACTTGTGATCACAATGCTCCCTGACACTTGTCATCAGAATGCTCCTTGAAACCCATCACGAAAAGGCTCCATGCTTTTTTCATCACAATGCCCCATGCCATTTTCATCACAATGTTCCATACCATTGTCATCAAAATACTCCACAAGCTTGTCATCAGAATGTTCCCGGACCCTTGTCATCACAATGCTCCATTACCTTTCTCATCAGAATCCTCCAGGACACTTGGCATCACAGTGCTACATGCCATTGTCATCACAATGGGCCATTACATATGTCATCACAATGCTCCCTGACACTTATCTTCACAATACTGCATGACCTGGTCATCACAATGCTCCATGCCCTTGTTATCACAATAGGCCATTCCAACTGTCATCGCAACAAACCATGAAAGTGATTAGACCAATGTTCCATGCCCTTGTCATCACAATGCTCCATGCCCTTGTTATCACAATGCTCCATGACCCCTGTCATCACAATGCTCCATTACTCCAGTCATCACAATGCTTCATGAACTTTGTCATCACAGTGGTCCATGCCCTCACCATCAACAGTCTCTGAGACATTTTTAACCCCTATGCTCCATGAACTTTTCATCACAATGCTCTTTGACACTTGTCATCACAATGCTCTCTGCCTTTCTCAGCACAATGCTCCATGACCCTGGTCATCACAATGCTCCATGCCCCTTTTCATCTCAATGCTCCCTGAACCCTGTCATCACAGTGCACGATGCCCATCATCATAATACATCAGTCTATTGTCATCACAATGAAATTAATATTCTCCATGACCTCTGACATCATAATGCTACAAACCCTTGTGATCACAATGTTCCATAAAACTTATCATCACAGCACCCCATGACGCTCATAATCACAATTATCCATGGTCTTATCATCACAATGCTCCATGATCTTTGTCATCACGATGCTCAATACACTTTTCATCACAATGCTCCCTGACACTTGTCATCAGTATGCTCCATGAACCCTGTCATGACAAGGCTCCATGCCTTTATCATCACAATGATCCATGCCTTTTCATCGCAATGCTCCAAGACCCCTGCAATCACAATGCTCCATGCACTTCTCATCCAAATGCTCTCTCACATGAGATATCACAATGTTCCATCACTAGTTATCACATTCCTCCCTCAACCCTGTTATCACAATGTTCCATGACCCCTGTTATCACAATGCTACATCCCCTTATCAGCACAATGTTCCATGACCCATGACATCACAATGTTCCATAACCACTGTCATCAAAATGCTCCATGACCCTTTTCATCCCAAAGCTCCATGACCCCTGGAATCACAGTGTTCTATAACCACTGTCATCAAAATGTTCCATTGCACTTTTCAACAAATTGCTGCATGACCCTGTCATCAAAATGCTCCCTGCCCTACTCATAACAATGCACCACACGCTGGTCATCAAAATGCTCCATGACCTTTGTCATCACAAAGCTCCATGACCCTTGGCATCACAATGCTCCATGTCATTGTCATCACAATGCTCCATGAAACCTCTCTTCACATTGCTCCATGCCCTTGTCATCACAAATCTCCATGACACTTGTCATCACAATGCTCGATGCCCTTCTCATCATAATGCTCCATGTCCTTGTCATTACAATCCTCCATGACCCATGTATCACAGTGTACCGTGCCCTTGTCATCACAATGCGCCAGCCCACTGTTATCACAATAATCCATGAAACATTTCAGACCAATGCTCAATGCACTTCTCATCACAATGCTCCATTACCACTGTCAACAATGCTCCATGACCCCTGCCATCACAATGTTCCACGGCCTTGTGATCAAAAGACTAAATGACCATTGTCATCACAATGCTCCAAGACCCATGTAATCACAATGCTCCATGCCCTTGTCATCACAGAGCTCCATGACGCATGTCATCAGAATGTCCCATGGCCTTCTCCTCACAATGCTCCATGCCCTTGTCATCACAATGCTCCAAGACACTCGTAATCACAATGCTCCATGCCCCTTTTCATCAGAAGGCTCCATGATATTTGTCATCACAAGTCTCCATGGTCAACTCATCACAATGCTCCAAGACCTTGTCATCACCATGCTCCATTCCCTTGTCATCACAATGCTCCATGACTCTTGTCATCACAATACGCCATGAGCATTTTCAGCCCAATGCTCCATGAAGTTCTCATCACAATGCTCCATGACCAATATCATCACAATGCTCCATGACCACCCTCATCACAACACTCCATGACACCTGACAACACAATGATCCGGGACTCTTGTCATCACAATGCTCCAAGACCCCTGTAATCACAATGCTCCATGACTCCTGTCATCACAATACTCCATGAACATTTTCAGCCCAATGCTCCATGACACTTGTCATTACAATGATCCATGCCCTTGTCATCCCAATGTTCCCTGACCCCTGTATTCACAGTGCTCCATGACGCTTGTCATCACAGTGCTCCATGACACCTGTCAGCACAATGCTCCATGCCTTTGTCAGCAAAATGCTACATGACCTTGTCATTACAATGCTCTATGCGATTGTCATCACAATACTCAATTACCATTGTCATCACAATCCTCCATGAACCTTGGGATCACATTGCTTCATGCCCTTGTCATCACAATGCTACATGCTCCTTGAAATCAAAATGATCCATGACCTCTGTCATCACAATGCTCCAAACCCTTGTTATCACAATGTTCCATAACACTTGTCCTCACAACGCTCCAAGATGCCTGTCATCACAATATTCCATACACTTTTCATCACAATTCTCCATGCCCTTTGTCATCACAATTCTCAATACACTTTTCATCACAGTGCTCCCTTACACTTGTCGTCAGTATGCTCCATGAACCCTGTCATGACAAGGCTCCATGCCTTTTTCATCACAATGATCCATGCACTTTTCATCACAATGCTCCAAGAGCCCTGTAATCACAATGCTCCATGCCCTTGCCATCCAAAGCTCCATGACGCATGCCATCAGAATGTTCCATGGACTTCTCATCACAATGCTCCCTGCTCTTGTCATCACAAAGCACTAAGAACCCTGTAATCACAATGCTCCATGCCCCTTTTCATCTCAATGCTCCTATGAACCCTGTCAGCACAATGAACAATGCCCATCATCATAATCCTTCAGGCAATTGTCATCACAATCAAATCAAAATGCTCCATGACCTCTGTCATCACAATGCTCAAAATCCTGGTGATCACAATGTTGCATAACTCTTATCATCACAACACCCCATGACGCTCATCATCACAATGATCCATGGTCGTCTCATCACAAGGCTCCATGACATTTGTCATCAAAATTCTCAATAAACTTGTCATCACAATGCTCGCTGACACTTGTCGTCAGAATGCTCCTTGAACCCTGTCACAAAAAGGCTCCATGTCTTTTTCATCACAAAGCCACATGCCGTTTTCATCCCAATGCTGCATGCCATTGTCATCAAAATACACCACAGGCTTGTTATCAGAATGCTCCATGACCCTTGTCATCACAATTCTCCATGCACTTGTCAGCACAATGCTCCCTGACCCTTGTCATCACAATGCTCCATGCCATTGTCATCACAATGCTCCATGCCTTTGTCAGCAAAATGCTAAATGACCTTGTCATTACAATCCTCTATGCGCTTGTCATCACAATACTCCATTTCCATTGTCATCACAATCCTCCATCAACCTTGGGATCACATTGCTTCATGCCCTTGTCATCACAATGCTCCATGCTCCTTGAAATCAAAATTATCCATGACCTCTGTCATCACAATGCTCCAAACCCTTGTGATCACATTGTTCCATAACACTTGTCATCACAACGCTCCATGATGCCTGTCATCACAATACTCCAGGCCCTTTTCATCACAATGCTCCATGACCTTTGTCATCACAATTCTCAATACACTTGTGATCACAATGCTCCCTGACACTTGTCATCAGAATGCTCCTTGAAACCCATCACGAAAAGGCTCCATGCTTTTTTCATCACAATGCCCCATGCCATTTTCATCACAATGTTCCATACCATTGTCATCAAAATACTCCACAAGCTTGTCATCAGAATGCTCCCGGACCCTTGTCATCACAATGCTCCATTACCTTTCTCATCAGAATCCTCCATGACACTTGGCATCACAGTGCTACATGCCATTGTCATCACAATGGGCCATTACATATGTCATCACAATGCTCCCTGACACTTATCTTCACAATACTGCATGACCTGGTCATCACAATGCTCCATGCCCTTGTTATCACAATAGGCCATTCCAACTGTCATCGCAACAAACCATGAAAGTGATTAGACCAATGTTCCATGCCCTTGTCATCACAATGCTCCATGCCCTTGTTATCACAATGCTCCATGACCCCTGTCATCACAATGCTCCATTACTCCAGTCATCACAATGCTTCATGAACTTTGTCATCACAGTGGTCCATGCCCTCACCATCAACAGTCTCTGTGACCTTTTTAACCCCTATGCTCCATGAACTTTTCATCACAATGCTCTTTGACCCTTGTCATCACAATGCTCTATGCCTTTCTCAGCACAATGCTCCATGACCCTGGTCATCACAATGCTCCATGCCCCTTTTCATCTCAATGCTCCCTGAACCCTGTCATCACAGTGCACGATGCCCATCATCATAATACATCAGTCTATTGTCATCACAATGAAATTAATATTCTCCATGACCTCTGACATCATAATGCTACAAACCCTTGTGATCACAATGTTCCATAAAACTTATCATCACAGCACCCCATGACGCTCATCATCACAATTATCCATGGTCTTATCATCACAATGCTCCATGATCTTTGTCATCACGATGCTCAATACACTTTTCATCACAATGCTCCCTGACACTTGTCGTCAGTATGCTCCATGAACCCTGTCATGACAAGGCTCCATGCCTTTATCATCACAATGATCCATGCCTTTTCATCGCAATGCTCCAAGACCCCTGCAATCACAATGCTCCATGCACTTCTCATCCAAATGCTCTCTCACATGAGATATCACAATGTTCCATCACTAGTCATCACATTCCTCCCTCAACCCTGTTATCACAATGTTCCATGACCCCTGTTATCACAATGCTACATCCCCTTATCAGCACAATGTTCCATGACCCCTGACATCACAATGTTCCATAACCACTGTCATCAAAATGCTCCATGACCCTTTTCATCCCAAAGCTCCATGACCCCTGGAATCACAGTGTTCTATAACCACTGTCATCAAAATGTTCCATTGCACTTTTCATCAAATTGCTGCATGACCCTGTCATCAAAATGCTCCCTGCCATACTCATAACAATGCACCACACGCTGGTCATCAAAATGCTCCATGACCTTTGTCATCACAAAGCTCCATGACCCTTGGCATCACAATGCTCCATGTCATTGTCATCACAATGCTCCATGAAACCTCTCTTCACATTGCTCCATGCCCTTGTCATCACAAAGCTCCATGACACTTGTCATCACAATGCTCGATGCCCTTCTCCTCATAATGCTCCATGTCCTTGTCATTACAATCCTCCATGACCCATGTATCACAGTGTACCGTGCCCTTGTCATCACAATGCTCCATGCCCACTCTCATCAAAATAATCCATGAAACATTTCAGACCAATGCTCAATGCCCTTCTCATCACAATGCTCCATTACCTCTATCAACAATGCTCCATGCCCCCTGCCATCACAATGTTCCACGGCCTTGTGATCACAAGGCTCCATGACCATTGTCATCACAATGCTCCAACACCCATGTAATCACAATGCTCCACGCCCTTGTCATCACAAAGCTCCATGACACATGCCATCAGAATGTTCCATGGCCATCTCCTCACAATGTTCCATGCCCTTCTCATCACAATGCTCCAAGACACTCGTAATCACAATGCTCCATGCCCCTTTTCATCAGAAGGCTCCATGATATTTTTCATCACAAGTCTCCATGGTCAAGTCATCACAATGCTCCAAGACCTTGTCATCACCATGCTCCATTCCCTTGTCATCACAATGCTCCCTGACACTTGTCGTCAGTATGCTCCATGAACTCTGTCATGACAAGGCTCCATACCATTTTCATCACAATGATCCATGCCCTTTTCATCACAGTTCTACAAGACCACTGTAATCATAATGCTCCTTGCCCTTGTCATCACAAAGCTCCATGATGCATATCATCAGAATGTTCCATGCACTTCTCATCACAATGCTCCATGCCCTTGTCATCACAATGCTCCAAGACCCCTGTAATCACAATGCTCCATGCCCCTTTTCATCTCAATGCTCCATGAACACTGTCATAACAATGCACCATGCCCATCATCATAATGCTTCAGGCTATTGTCATCACAGTGAAATCAAAATGCTCCATGACCTTTGTCATCACAAAGCTCCATGACCCTTGGCATCACAATGCTCCATGTCATTGTCATCACAATGCTCCATGAAACCTCGCTTCACATTCCTCTATGTCCTTGTCATCACAAATCTCCATGACCCTTGTCATCACATTGCTCGATGCCCTTCTCATCATAATGCTCCATGTCCTTGTCATTACAATCCTCCATGACCCATGTATCACAGTGTACCGTGCCCTTGTCATCACAATGCTCCATGCCCACTCTCATCACAATAATCCATGAAACATTTCAGACCAATGCTCAATGCCCTTCTCATCACAATGCTCCATTACCTCTATCAACAATGCTCCATGCCCCCTGCCATCACAATGTTCCACGGCCTTGTGATCACAAGGCTGCATGACCATTGTCATCACAATGCTCCAAGAGCCATGTAATCACAATGCTCCATGCCCTTGTCATCACAAAGCTCCATGACACATGTCATCAGAATGTTCCATGGCCTTCTCCTCACAAGGCTCGATGCCCTTGTCATCACAATGCTCCATACCCTTGTAATCACAATGCTCCATGCCCCTTTTCATCAGAATCCTCCATGAGACTTGTCATCACAAGTCTCCATGGTCATCTCATCACAATGCTCCAAGAACTTGTCATCACCATGCTCCATTCCCTGGTCATCACAATGCTCCATGACCCCTGTCATCACAAGGCTCTATGACCCTTCTCATCACAATGTTCCAAACCCCTGTAATCACAATGCTCCATGCCCCTTTTCATCACAATGCTCCATGAACCCTGTCATCACAATGAACCATGCCCATCATCATAATGCTTCAGGCTATTGTCATCACAATTAAATCAAAATGCTCCATGACCTCTGTCATCACAATGCTCCAAACCCTGGTGATCACAATGTTGCATAACACTTATCATCACAAAACCCCATGACGCTAATCATCACTATTATCCATGGTCTTCTCATCACAAGGCTCCATGACCTTTGTCATCACAATTCTCAATACTCTTTTCATCACAATGCTCCCTGACACATGTCGTCAGTATGCTCCATGAACTCTGTCATGACAAGGCTCCATGCCTTTTTCATCACAATGATCCATGCCCTTTTCATCACAGTGCTCCAAGACCACTGTAATCATAATGCTCCTTGCCCTTGTCATCACAAAGCTCCATGATGCATATCATCAGAATGTTCCATGCACTTCTCATCACAATGCTCCATGCCCTTGTCATCACAATGCTCCAAGACCCCTGTAATCACAATGCTCCATGCCCCTTTTCATCTCAATGCTCCATGAACACTGTCATAACAATGCACCATGCCCATCATCATAATGCTTCAGTCTATTGTCATCACAGTGAAATCAAAATGCTCCATGACCTCTGTCATCACAATGCTCCAAACCCTGGTGATCACAATGTTGCAAAACACTTATCATCACAACACCCCATGACGCTCATCATCACAATTATCCATGGTCTTCTCATCACAATGCTCCATGACCTTTGTCATCACAATTCTCAATACACTTGTCATCACAATGCTCCCTGACACTTGTCGTCAGAATGCACCTTGAACCCTGTGACGAAAAGGCTCCATGCCTTTTTCATCACAAAGCCCCATGCTGTTTTCATCCCAAAGCTCCATGCCATTGTCATCAAAATACTACACAAGCTTGTCATCAGAATGCTCCATGACCCTTGTCATCACAATTCTCCATGCACTTGTCAGCACAATGCTCCCTGACCCTTGTCATCACAATGATCCAAGCCATTGTCATCACAATGCTCCATTACCTTTGTCATTAGAATCCTCCATGACACTTGGAATCACAATGCTCCAAGCCATTGTCATCACAATGGGCCATTACATATGTAATCACAATGCTCCCTGACACCTCTCTTCACAATACTGCATGATCTGGTCATCACAATGCTCCATGCTCTTGTCTTCATAATGCGCCATTCCAACTGTCATCACAATAATCCATGAAACTTATTAGACGAATGCTCCATGCCCTTGTCATCACATTGCTCCATGCTCTTGTTATCACAATGTTTAAGACCCCTGTAATCAGAATGCCCCATGCCCCTTTTCATCAGTATGCTCCATGAGACTTGTCATCGCAAGGCTCCATGGTTTTCTCATCACAATGCTCCAGGACCTTGTCATCACAATGGTTCACGACATTGTCATGAAAATTCTCAATGGCCCTTGTCTTCATAATGCTCCAAGCCCTAGTCATCACAGTGCTCCATTATATTTGTCATCACAATCCTCCCTTGCATTTGGCATCACTATGCTCCATGCTATTGTCATCGCAATGGACCATGACATATTTCATCACAATGCCCCCTGACACCTGTCTTCACAATACTCCATGCCCTTGTCATCACAATGCTCCATGCCCTGGTCATCACAATGCACCATGTCCACTGTCATCACAATAATCTATGAAACTTGTAAGACCAATGCTCCATGCCCCTGTCATAACAATGCTCCATGACCTTGTCATCACAATGCTCCATGACCCCTGTCATCACAATACTCCATGTACCTTTTCAGCCCAGTGCTCCATGACCCTTGTCATCACAATGATCCATGCACTTGTCATCCCAATGTTCCATGACGCTTGTAATCACAGTGCTCCATGACATCTGTCATCACAGTGCTCCATGCCTTTGTCAGCAAAATGCTACATGACCTTGTCATTACAATGCTCTATGCGCATGTCATCACAATACTCCATTACCATTGTCATCACAATCCTCCAGGAACATTGGGATCACATTGCTTCAGGCCCTTGTCATCAAAATGCTCCATGCTCCTTGAAATCAAAATGATCCATGACCTCTGTCATCACAATGCTCCAAACCCTTGTGATCAAAATGTTCAATAACACTTGTCCTCACAACGCTCCATGATGCCTGTCATCACAATACTCCATGCCCTTTTCATCACAATGCTCCATGAACTTTGTCATCACAATTCTCCATACACTTGTCATCAAAATGCTCCCTGACACTTGTCGTCAGAATGCTCCTTGAACTGTGTCACGAAAAGGCTCCATGCCATTTTCATCACAAATCCACATGCCGTTTTCATCCCAGTGCTCCATGCCATTGTCATCAAAATACTCCACAAGCTTGTCATCAGAATGCTCCATGACGCTTGTCATCACAATTCTCCGTGCACTTGTCAGCAAAATGCTCCCTGACCCTTATCATCACAATGCTCCAAGCCATTGTCATCACAATGCTCCATTATCTTTGTCATCAGAATCCTCCATGACACTTGGCATCACAATGCTCCATGCCATTGTCATCACAATGGGCCATTACATATGTCATCACAATGCTCCCTGACACCTCTCTTCACAATACTGCATAACCTGTTCATCACAATGCTCCATGCCCTTGTCATCACAATGTGCCATTCCAACTCTCATCACAATAATCCATGAAACTTATTAGACCAATGCTCCTTGCCCTTGTTATCACAATGTTCCAAGACCCCTGTAATCAGAATGCTCCATGCCCCTTTTCATCAGAATGCTCCATATGACATGTCATCAGAAGGCTCCATGGATTTCTCATCACAATGCTCCATGACCTTTGTCATCACAATGCTCCAAGACCCATGTAATCACAATGCTTCATGCCCCTGTCATCGCAATGGACCATGACATTTGGCATCACAATACTCCATGCCATTGTCTTTGAAATTGACCATGACATATGTCATCACAATGCCCCCTTACACCTGTTTTCACAATACTCCCTGCCCTTGTCATCACAATGCTCCATGCCCTTGTCATCACAATGCACCATGTCCAATGTCATCACAATAATCTATTAAACTTGTCAGACCAATGCTCCATGCCCCTGTCATCACAATGTTCCATGCCCTTGTCATCACAATGCTCCATGACCCTTGTCATCACAATGCTCCGTGACTCCAGTCATCACAATGCTTCATAATGTTTGTCATCACAACGGTCCATGCCTGCATCATCGCAAGGCTCTGTGACCTTTGTAACCACAATGCTCCATGAACTTTTCATCACAATTCTCCGTGACCCTTGTCATCACAATGCTCCATGCCTTTTTCAGAACAATGCTCCATGACCCTTGTCATCACAATGTGCCATGTGCTTTTCATCACAATGATCCACAACCTTGTCATCGCTATGCTCCATAAACATTGAAATCACAATGCTCCGTGCACTTCTCATCCAAATGCTCTCTCACATGAGATATCACAATGTTCCATCACTTGTCATCACAATCCTCCCTCACCCCTGTTATCACAATGTTCCATGACCCCTGTCATCACAATGCTACATCCCCTTATCAGCACAATTTTACATGACCCCTGACATCACAATGTTCCATAACCCCTGTCATCAAAATGCTCCATGACCATATTCATCCCAAAGCTCTATGACCCCTGGCATCACAATGTTCTATAACCCCTGTCATCAAAATATTACATTACACTTTTCATCAAATTGCTGCATGACCCTGTCATCAAAATGCTCCCTGCCCTTCTCATCACAATGCACCACACACTTGTCATCAAAATGCTCCATGACCATGGTCATCACAAAGCTCCATGACCCTTGGCATCACAATGCTCCATGCCATGGACATTACAGTGCTCCATGAACCCTCTCATCACATTGCTCCATGCACTTGTCATCACAAAGCTCCATGACAATTGTCATCACAATGCTCGATGCCCTTCTCATCACAATGCTCCATGTCCTTGTCATTACAATCCTCCATCACCCATGTATCACAGTGTACCGTGCCCTTGTCATCACAATGCGCCATGCCCACTGTCATCACAATAATCCATGAAACATTTCAGACCAATGCTCAATGCACTTCTCATCACAATGCTCCATTACCACTGTCAACAATGCTCCATGACCCCTGCCATCACAATGTTCCATGGCCTTGTGATCACAAGACTAAATGACCATTGTCATCACAATGCTCCAAGACCCATGTAATCACAATTCTCCATGCCCTTGTCATCACAGAGCTCCATGACGCATGTCATCAGAATGTTCCATGGCCTTCTCCTCACAATGCTCCATGCCCTTGTCATCACAATGCTCCATACCCTCGTAATCACAATGCTCCATGCCCTTGTCATCCCAATGTTCCATTACCCCTGTATTCACAGTGCTCCGTGACGCTTGTCATCACAGTGCTCCATGACACCTCTCATTACAATGCTCCATGCCTTTGTCAGCAAAATGCTACATGACCTTGTCATTACAATGCTCTATGCGATTGTCATCACAATAGTCGATTACCATTGTCATCACAATCCTCCATGAACCTTGGGATCACATTGCTTCATGCCCTTGTCATCACAATGCTACATGCTCCTTGAAATCAAAATGATCCATGACCTCTGTCATCACAATGCTCCAAACTCTTGTGATCACAATGTTCCATAACACTTGTCCTCACAACGCTCCAAGATGCCTGTCATCACAATATTCCATACACTTTTCATCACAATTCTCCATGCCCTTTGTCATCACAATTCTCAATACACTTTTCATCACAGTGCTCCCTGACACTTGTCGTCAGTATGCTCCATGAACCCTGTCATGACAAGGCTCCATGCCTTTTTCATCACAATGATCCATGCCCTTTTCATCACAATGCTCCAAGAGCCCTGTAATCACAATGCTCCATGCCCTTGCCATCCAAAGCTCCATGACGCATGTCATCAGAATGTTCCATGGACTTCTCATCACAATGCTCCCTGCTCTTGTCATCACAAAGCACTAAGACCCCTGTAATCACAATGCTCCATGCCCCTTTTCATCTCAATGCTCCTATGAACCCTGTCAGCACAATGAACAATGCCCATCATCATAATGCTTCAGGCAATTGTCATCACAATCAAATCAAAATGCTCCATGACCTCTGTCATCACAATGCTCAAAATCCTGGTGATCACAATGTTGCATAACTCTTATCATCACAACACCCCATGACGCTCATCATCACAATGATCCATGGTCGTCTCATCACAAGGCTCCATGACCTTTGTCATCACAATTCTCAATACACTTGTCATCACAATGCTCGCTGACACTTGTCGTCAGAATGCTCCTTGAACCCTGTCACAAAAAGGCTCCATGACTTTTTCATCACAAAGCCACATGCCGTTTTCATCCCAATGCTACATGCCATTGTCATCAAAATACACCACAGGTTTGTTATCAGAATGCTCCATGACCCTTGTCATCACAATTCTCCATGCACTTGTCAGCACAATGCTCCCTGACCCTTGTCATCACAATGCTCCAAGCCATTGTCATCACAATGCTCCATTACCATTGTCATCAGAATCCTCCATGCCATTGTCATCACAATGCTCCATGTCTTTGTCAGCAAAATGCTAAATGACCTTGTCATTACAATCCTCTATGCACTTGTCATCACAATACTCCATTTCCATTGTCATCACAATCCTCCATCAACCTTGGGATCACATTGCTTCATGCCCTTGTCATCACAATGCTCCATGCTCCTTGAAATAAAAATTATCCATGACCTCTGTCATCACAATGCTCCAAACCCTTCTGATCACCATGTTCCATAACAATTGTCATCACAACGCTCCATGATGCCTGTCATCACAATACTCCAGGCCCTTTTCATCACAATGCTCCATGACCTTTGTCATCACAATTCTCAATACACTTGTGATCACAATGCTCCCTGACACTTGTCATCAGAATGCTCCTTGAAACCCATCACGAAAAGGCTCCATGCTTTTTTCATCACAATGCCCCATGCCATTTTCATCACAATGTTCCATACCATTGTCATCAAAATACTCCACAAGCTTGTCATCAGAATGCTCCCGGACCCTTGTCATCACAATGCTCCATTACCTTTCTCATCAGAATCCTCCATGACACTTGGCATCACAGTGCTACATGCCATTGTCATCACAATGGGCCATTACATATGTCATCACAATGCTCCCTGACACTTATCTTCACAATACTGCATGACCTGGTCATCACAATGCTCCATGCCCTTGTCATCACAATAGGCCATTCCAACTGTCATCGCAACAAACCATGAAAGTGATTAGACCAATGTTCCATGCCCTTGTCATCACAATGCTCCATGCCCTTGTTATCACAATGCTCCATGACCCCTGTCATCACAATGCTCCATTACTCCAGTCATCACAATGCTTCATGAACTTTGTCATCACAGTGGTCCATGCCCTCACCATCAACAGTCTCTGAGACATTTTTAACCCCTATGCTCCATGAACTTTTCATCACAATGCTCTTTGACACTTGTCATCACAATGCTCTCTGCCTTTCTCAGCACAATGCTCCATGACCCTGGTCATCACAATGCTCCATGCCCCTTTTCATCTCAATGCTCCCTGAACCCTGTCATCACAGTGCACGATGCCCATCATCATAATACATCAGTCTATTGTCATCACAATGAAATTAATATTCTCCATGACCTCTGACATCATAATGCTACAAACCCTTGTGATCACAATGTTCCATAAAACTTATCATCACAGCACCCCATGACGCTCATAATCACAATTATCCATGGTCTTATCATCACAATGCTCCATGATCTTTGTCATCACGATGCTCAATACACTTTTCATCACAATGCTCCCTGACACTTGTCATCAGTATGCTCCATGAACCCTGTCATGACAAGGCTCCATGCCTTTATCATCACAATGATCCATGCCTTTTCATCGCAATGCTCCAAGACCCCTGCAATCACAATGCTCCATGCACTTCTCATCCAAATGCTCTCTCACATGAGATATCACAATGTTCCATCACTAGTCATCACATTCCTCCCTCAACCCTGTTATCACAATGTTCCATGACCCCTGTTATCACAATGCTACATCCCCTTATCAGCACAATGTTCCATGACCCATGACATCACAATGTTCCATAACCACTGTCATCAAAATGCTCCATGACCCTTTTCATCCCAAAGCTCCATGACCCCTGGAATCACAGTGTTCTATAACCACTGTCATCAAAATGTTCCATTGCACTTTTCATCAAATTGCTGCATGACCCTGTCATCAAAATGCTCCCTGCCCTACTCATAACAGTGCACCACACGCTGGTCATCAAAATGCTCCATGACCTTTGTCATCACAAAGCTCCATGACCCTTGGCATCACAATGCTCCATGTCATTATCATCACAATGCTCCATGAAACCTCTCTTCACATTGCTCCATGCCCTTGTCATCACAAATCTCCATGACACTTGTCATCACAATGCTCGATGCACTTCTCATCATAATGCTCCATGTCCTTGTCATTACAATCCTCCATGACCCATGTATCACAGTGTACCGTGCCCTTGTCATCACCATGCGCCAGCCCACTGTTATCACAATAATCCATGAAACATTTCAGACCAATGCTCAATGCACTTCTCATCACAATGCTCCATTACCACTGTCAACAATGCTCCATGACCCCTGCCATCACAATGTTCCACGGCCTTGTGATCAAAAGACTAAATGACCATTGTCATCCCAATGCTCCAAGACCCATGTAATCACAATGCTCCATGCCCTTGTCATCACAGAGCTCCATGACGCATGTCATCAGAATGTCCCATGGCCTTCTCCTCACAATGCTCCATGCCCTTGTCATCACAATGCTCCAAGACACTCGTAATCACAATGCTCCATGCCCCTTTTCATCAGAAGGCTCCATGATATTTGTCATCACAAGTCTCCATGGTCAACTCATCACAATGCTCCAAGACCTTGTCATCACAATACGCCATGAGCATATTCAGCCCAATGCTCCATGACCTTCTCATCACAATGCTCCATGACCAATATCATCACAATTCTCCATGACCACTGTCATCACAACACTCCATGACACCTGACAACACAATGATCCGGGACTCTTGTCATCACAATGCTCCAAGACCCCTGTAATCACAATGCTCCATGACTCCTGTCATCACAATACTCCATGAACATTTTCAGCCCAATGCTCCATGACACTTGTCATCACAATGATCCATGCCCTTGTCATCCCAATGTTCCATGACCCCTGTATTCACAGTGCTCCATGACGCTTGTCATCACAGTGCTCCATGACACCTGTCAGCACATTGCTCCATGCCTTTGTCAGCAAAATGCTACATGACCTTGTCATTACAATGCTCTATGCGATTGTCATCACAATACTCAATTACCATTGTCATCACAATCCTCCATGAACCTTGGTATCACATTGCTTCATGCCCTTGTCATCACAATGCTACATGCTCCTTGAAATCAAAATGATCCATGACCTCTGTCATCACAATGCTCCAAACCCTTGTTATCACAATGTTCCATAACACTTGTCCTCACAACGCTCCAAGATGCCTGTCATCACAATATTCCATACACTTTTCATCACAATTCTCCATGCCCTTTGTCATCACAATTCTCAATACACTTTTCATCACAGTGCTCCCTGACACTTGTCGTCAGTATGCTCCATGAACCCTGTCATGACAAGGCTCCATGCCTTTTTCATCACAATGATCCATGCCCTTTTCATCACAATGCTCCAAGAGCCCTGTAATCACAATGCTCCATGCCCTTGCCATCCAAAGCTCCATGACGCATGTCATCAGAATGTTCCATGGACTTCTCATCACAATGCTCCCTGCTCTTGTCATCACAAAGCACTAAGACCTCTGTAATCACAATGCTCCATGCCCCTTTTCATCTCAATGCTCCTATGAACCCTGTCAGCACAATGAACAATGCCCATCATCATAATGCTTCAGGCAATTGTCATCACAATCAAATCAAAATGCTCCATGACCTCTGTCATCACAATGCTCAAAATCCTGGTGATCACAATGTTGCATAACTCTTATCATCACAACACCCCATGACGCTCATCATCACAATGATCCATGGTCGTCTCATCACAAGGCTCCATGACATTTGTCATCAAAATTCTCAATAAACTTGTCATCACAATGCTCGCTGACACTTGTCGTCAGAATGCTCCTTGAACCCTGTCACAAAAAGGCTCCATGTCTTTTTCATCACAAAGCCACATGCCGTTTTCATCCCAATGCTGCATGCCATTGTCATCAAAATACACCACAGGCTTGTTATCAGAATGCTCCATGACCCTTGTCATCACAATTCTCCATGCACTTGTCAGCACAATGCTCCCTGACCCTTGTCATCACAATGCTCCATGCCATTGTCATCACAATGCTCCATGCCTTTGTCAGCAAAATGCTAAATGACCTTGTCATTACAATCCTCTATGCGCTTGTCATCACAATACTCCATTTCCATTGTCATCACAATCCTCCATCAACCTTGGGATCACATTGCTTCATGCCCTTGTCATCACAATGCTCCATGCTCCTTGAAATCAAAATTATCCATGACCTCTGTCATCACAATGCTCCAAACCCTTGTGATCACATTGTTCCATAACACTTGTCATCACAACGCTCCATGATGCCTGTCATCACAATACTCCATGCCCTTTTCATCACAATGCTCCATGACCTTTGTCATCACAATTCTCAATACACTTGTGATCACAATGCTCCCTGACACTTGTCATCAGAATGCTCCTTGAAACCCGTCACGAAAAGGCTCCATGCTTTTTTCATCACAATGCCCCATGCCATTTTCATCACAATGTTCCATACCATTGTCATCAAAATACTCCACAAGCTTGTCATCAGAATGCTCCCGGACCCTTGTTATCACAATGCTCCATTACCTTTCTCATCAGAATCCTCCATGACACTTGGCATCACAGTGCTACATGCCATTGTCATCACAATGGGCCATTACATATGTCATCACAATGCTCCCTGACACTTATCTTCACAATACTTCATGACCTGGTCATCACAATGCTCCATGCCCTTGTTATCACAATAGGCCATTCCAACTGTCATCGCAACAAACCATGAAAGTGATTAGACCAATGTTCCATGCCCTTGTCATCACAATGCTCCATGCCCTTGTTATCACAATGCTCCATGACCCCTGTCATCACAATGCTCCATTACTCCAGTCATCACAATGCTTCATGAACTTTGTCATCACAGTGGTCCATGCCCTCACCATCAACAGTCTCTGTGACCTTTTTAACCCCTATGCTCCATGAACTTTTCATCACAATGCTCTTTGACCCTTGTCATCACAATGCTCTATGCCTTTCTCAGCACAATGCTCCATGACCCTGGTCATCACAATGCTCCATGCCCCTTTTCATCTCAATGCTCCCTGAACCCTGTCATCACAGTGCACGATGCCCATCATCATAATACATCAGTCTATTGTCATCACAATGAAATTAATATTCTCCATGACCTCTGACATCATAATGCTACAAACCCTTGTGATCACAATGTTCCATAAAACTTATCATCACAGCACCCCATGACGCTCATCATCACAATTATCCATGGTCTTATCATCACAATGCTCCATGATCTTTGTCATCACGATGCTCAATACACTTTTCATCACAATGCTCCCTGACACTTGTCGTCAGTATGCTCCATGAACCCTGTCATGACAAGGCTCCATGCCTTTATCATCACAATGATCCATGCCTTTTCATCGCAATGCTCCAAGACCCCTGCAATCACAATGCTCCATGCACTTCTCATCCAAATGCTCTCTCACATGAGATATCACAATGTTCCATCACTAGTCATCACATTCCTCCCTCAACCCCGTTATCACAATGTTCCATGACCCCTGTTATCACAATGCTACATCCGCATATCAGCACAATGTTCCATGACTCCTGACATCACAATGTTCCATAACCACTGTCATCAAAATGCTCCATGACCCTTTTCATCCCAAAGCTCCATGACCCCTGGAATCACAGTGTTCTATAACCACTGTCATCAAAATGTTCCATTGCACTTTTCATCAAATTGCTGCATGACCCTGTCATCAAAATGCTCCCTGCCCTACTCATAACAATGCACCACACGCTGGTCATCAAAATGCTCCATGACCTTTGTCATCACAAAGCTCCATGACCCTTGGCATCACAATGCTCCATGTCATTGTCATCACAATGCTCCATGAAACCTCTCTTCACATTGCTCCATGCCCTTGTCATCACAAATCTCCATGACACTTGTCATCACAATGCTCGATGCCCTTCTCATCATAATGCTCCATGTCTTGTCATTACAATCCTCCATGACCCATGTATCACAGTGTACCGTGCCCTTGTCATCACAATGCTCCATGCCCACTCTCATCAAAATAATCCATGAAACATTTCAGACCAATGCTCAATGCCCTTCTCATCACAATGCTCCATTACCTCTATCAACAATGCTCCATGCCCCCTGCCATCACAATGTTCCACGGCCTTGTGATCACAAGGCTCCATGACCATTGTCATCACAATGCTCCAACACCCATGTAATCACAATGCTCCACGCCCTTGTCATCACAAAGCTCCATGACACATGCCATCAGAATGTTCCATGGCCATCTCCTCACAATGTTCCATGCCCTTCTCATCACAATGCTCCAAGACACTCGTAATCACAATGCTCCATGCCCCTTTTCATCAGAAGGCTCCATGATATTTTTCATCACAAGTCTCCATGGTCAAGTCATCACAATGCTCCAAGACCTTGTCATCACCATGCTCCATTCCCTTGTCATCACAATGCTCCCTGACACTTGTCGTCAGTATGCTCCATGAACTCTGTCATGACAAGGCTCCATGCCATTTTCATCACAATGATCCATGCCCTTTTCATCACAGTTCTACAAGACCACTGTAATCATAATGCTCCTTGCCCTTGTCATCACAAAGCTCCATGATGCATATCATCCGAATGTTCCATGCACTTCTCATCACAATGCTCCATGCCCTTGTCATCACAATGCTCCAAGACCCCTGTAATCACAATGCTCCATGCCACTTTTCATCTCAATGCTCCATGAACACTGTCATAACAATGCACCATGCCCATCATCATAATGCTTCAGGCTATTGTCATCACAGTGAAATCAAAATGCTCCATGACCTTTGTCATCACAAAGCTCCATGACCCTTGGCATCACAATGCTCCATGTCATTGTCATCACAATGCTCCATGAAACCTCTCTTCACATTGCTCCATGTCCTTGTCATCACAAATCTCCATGACCCTTGTCATCACATTGCTCGATGCCCTTCTCATCATAATGCTCCATGTCCTTGTCATTACAATCCTCCATGACCCATGTATCACAGTGTACCGTGCCCTTGTCATCACAATGCTCCATGCCCACTCTCATCACAATAATCCATGAAACATTTCAGACCAATGCTCAATGCCCTTCTCATCACAATGCTCCATTACCTCTATCAACAATGCTCCATGACCCCTGCCATCACAATGTTCCACGGCCTTGTGATCACAAGGCTCCATGACCATTGTCATCACAATGCTCCAAGAGCCATGTAATCACAATGCTCCATGACCTTGTCATCACAAAGCTCCATGACACATGTCATCAGAATGTTCCATGGCCTTCTCCTCACAAGGCTCGATGCCCTTGTCATCACAATGCTCCATACCCTTGTAATCACAATGCTCCATGCCCCTTTTCATCAGAATGCTCCATGAGACTTGTCATCACAAGTCTCCATGGTCATCTCATCCCAATGCTCCAAGACCTTGTCATCACCATGCTCCATTCCCTGGTCATCACAATGCTCCATGACCCCTGTCATCACAAGGCTCCATGACCCTTCTCATCACAATGTTCCAAACCCCTGTAATCACAATGCTCCATGCCCCTTTTCATCACAAAGCTCCATGAACCCTGTCATCACAATGAACCATGCCCATCATCATAATGCTTCAGGCTATTGTCATCACAATTAAATCAAAATGCTCCATGACCTCTGTCATCACAATGCTCCAAACCCTGGTGATCACAATGTTGCATAACACTTATCATCACAAAACCCCATGACGCTAATCATCACTATTATCTATGGTCTTCTCATCACAAGGCTCCATGACCTTTGTCATCACAATTCTCAATACTCTTTTCATCACAATGCTCCCTGACACTTGTCGTCAGTATGCTCCATGAACTCTGTCATGACAAGGCTCCATGCCTTTTTCATCACAATGATCCATGCCCTTTTCATCACAGTGCTCCAAGACCACTGTAATCATAATGCTCCTTGCCCTTGTCATCACAAAGCTCCATGATGCATATCATCAGAATGTTCCATGCACTTCTCATCACAATGCTCCATGCCCTTGTCATCACAATGCTCCAAGACCCCTGTAATCACAATGCTCCATGCCCCTTTTCATCTCAATGCTCCATGAACACTGTCATAACAATGCACCATGCCCATCATCATAATGCTTCAGGCTATTGTCATCACAGTGAAATCAAAATGCTCCATGACCTCTGTCATCACAATGCTCCAAACCCTGGTGATCACAATGTTGCAAAACACTTATCATCACAACACCCCATGACACTCATCATCACAATTATCCATGGTCTTCTCATCACAATGCTCCATGACCTTTGTCATCACAATTCTCAATACACTTGTCATCACAATGCTCCCTGACACTTGTCGTCAGAATGCACCTTGAACCCTGTGACGAAAAGGCTCCATGCCTTTTTCATCACAAAGCCCCATGCTGTTTTCATCCCAAAGCTCCATGCCATTGTCATCAAAATACTACACAAGCTTGTCATCAGAATGCTCCATGACCCTTGTCATCACAATTCTCCATGCACTTGTCAGCACAATGCTCCCTGACACTTGTCATCACAATGATCCAAGCCATTGTCATCACAATGCTCCATTACCTTTGTCATTAGAATCCTCCATGACACTTGGAATCACAATGCTCCAAGCCATTGTCATCACAATGGGCCATTACATATGTAATCACAATGCTCCCTGACACCTCTCTTCACAATACTGCATGATCTGGTCATCACAATGCTCCATGCTCTTGTCTTCATAATGCGCCATTCCAACTGTCATCACAATAATCCATGAAACTTATTAGACGAATGCTCCATGCCCTTGTCATCACATTGCTCCATGCTCTTGTTATCACAATGTTTAAGACCCCTGTAATCAGAATGCCCCATGCCACTTTTCATCAGTATGCTCCATGAGACTTGTCATCGCAAGGCTCCATGGTTTTCTCATCACAATGCTCCAGGACCTTGTCATCACAATGGTTCACGACATTGTCATGAAAATTCTCAATGGCCCTTGTCTTCATAATGCTCCAAGCCCTAGTCATCACAGTGCTCCATTATATTTGTCATCACAATCCTCCCTTGCATTTGGCATCACTATGCTCCATGCTATTGTCATCGCAATGGACCATGACATATTTCATCACAATGCCCCCTGACACCTGTCTTCACAATACTCCATGCCCTTGTCATCACAATGCTCCATGCCCTTGTCATCACAATGCACCATGTCCACTGTCATCACAATAATCTATGAAACTTGTAAGACCAATGCTCCATGCCCCTGTCATAACAATGCTCCATGACCTTGTCATCACAATGCTCCATGACCCCTGTCATCACAATACTCCATGTACATTTTCTGCCCAGTGCTCCATGACCCTTGTCATCACAATGATCCATGCACTTGTCATCCCAATGTTCCATGACGCTTGTAATCACAGTGCTCCATGACATCTGTCATCACAGTGCTCCATGCCTTTGTCAGCAAAATGCTACATGACCTTGTCATTACAATGCTCTATGCGCATGTCATCACAATACTCCATTACCATTGTCATCACAATCCTCCAGGAACCTTGGGATCACATTGCTTCAGGCCCTTGTCATCAAAATGCTCCATGCTCCTTGAAATCAAATTGATCCATGACCTCTGTCATCACAATGCTCCAAACCCTTGTGATCAAAATGTTCAATAACACTTGTCCTCACAACGCTCCATGATGCCTGTCATCACAATACTCCATGCCCTTTTCATCACAATGCTCCATGAACTTTGTCATCACAATTCTCCATACACTTGTCATCAAAATGCTCCCTGACACTTGTCGTCAGAATGCTCCTTGAACTGTGTCACGAAAAGGCTCCATGCCATTTTCATCACAAATCCACATGCCGTTTTCATCCTAGTGCTCCATGCCATTGTCATCAAAATACTCCACAAGCTTGTCATCAGAATGCTCCATGACGCTTGTCATCACAATTCTCCGTGCACTTGTCAGCAAAATGCTCCCTGACCCTTATCATCACAATGCTCCAAGCCATTGTCATCACAATGCTCCATTACCTTTGTCATCAGAATCCTCCATGACACTTGGCATCACAATGCTCCATGCCATTGTCATCACAATGGGCCATTACATATGTCATCACAATAATCCATGAAACTTATTAAACCAATGCTCCTTGCCCTTGTTATCACAATGTTCCAAGACCCCTGTAATCAGAATGCTCCATGCCCCTTTTCATCAGAATGCTCCATATGACATGTCATCAGAAGGCTCCATGGATTTCTCATCACAATGCTCCATGACCTTTGTCATCTTAATGCTCCAAGACCCATGTAATCACAATGCTTCATGCCCCTGTCATCGCAATGGACCATGACATTTGGCATCACAATGCTCCATGCCATTGTCTTTGAAATTGACCATGACATATGTCATCACAATGCCCCCTTACACCTGTTTTCACAATACTCCATGCCCTTGTCATCACAATGCTCCATGCCCTTGTCATCACAATGCACCATGTCCAATGTCATCACAATAATCTATTAAACTTGTCAGACCAATGCTCCATTCCCCTGTCATCACAATGTTCCATGCCCTTGTCATCACAATGCTCCATGACCCTTGTCATCACAATGCTCCGTGACTCCAGTCATCACAATGCTTCATAACGTTTGTCATCACAACGGTCCATGCCTGCGTCATCGCAAGGCTCTGTGACCTTTGTAACCCAATGCTCCATGAACTTTTCATCACAATTCTCCGTGACCCTTGTCATCACAATGCTCCATGCCTTTTTCAGAAAAATGCTCCATGACCCTTGTCATCACAATGTGCCATGTGCTTTTCATCACAATGATCCACAACCTTGTCATCGCTATGCTCCATAAACCTTGTAATCACAATGCTCCATGCACTTCTCATCCAAATGCTCTCTCACATGAGATATCACAATGTTCCATCACTAGTCATCACAATCCTCCCTCACCCCTGTTATCACAATGTTCCATGACCCCTGTCATCACAATGCTACATCCCCTTATCAGCACAATTTTCCATGACCCCTGACGTCACAATGTTCCATAACCCCTGTCATCAAAATGCTCCATGACCATTTTCATCCCAAAGCTCTATGACGCCTGGCATCACAATGTTCTATAACTCCTGTCATCAAAATATTACATTACACTTTTCATCAAATTGCTGCATGACCCTGTCATCAAAATGCTCCCTGCCCTTCTCATCACAATGCACCACACACTTGTCATCAAAATGCTCCATGACCATGGTCATCACTAAGATCCATGACCCTTGGCATCACAATGCTCCATGCCATGGACATCACAATGCTCCATGAACCCTCTCATCACATTGCCCCATGCTCTTGTCATCACAAAGCTCCATGACACTTGTCATCACAATGCTCGATGCCCTTCTCATCACAATGCTCCATGTCCTTGTCATTACAATCCTCCATGACCCATGTATCACAGTGTACTGTGCCCTTGTCATCACAATGCGCCATGCCCACTGTCATCACAATAATCCATGAAACATTTCAGACCAATGCTCAATGCACTTCTCATCACAATGCTCCATTACCTCTGTCAAAAATGCTCCATGACCCCTGCCATCACAATGTTCCACGGCCTTGTGATCACAAGACTAAATGACCATTGTCATCACAATGCTCCAAGACCCATGTAATCACAATGCTCCATGCCCTTGTCATCACAGAGCTCCATGACGCATGTCATCAGAATGTTCCATGGCCTTCTCCTCACAATGCTCCATGCCCTTGTCATCACAATGCTCCAAGACACTCGTAATCACAATGCTCCATGCCCCTTTTCATCAGAAGGCTCCATGATATTTGTCATCACAAGTCTCCATGGTCAACTCATCACAATGCTCCAAGACCTTGTCATCACCATGCTCCATTCCCTTGTCATCACAATGCTCCATGACTCCTGTCATCACAATACTCCATGAACATTTTCAGCCCAATGCTCCATGACCTTATCATCACAATGCTCCATGACCAATATCATCACAATGCTCCATGACCACTGTCATCACAACACTCCATGACACCTGACAACACAATGATCCGGGACTCTTGTCATCACAATGCTCCAAGACCCCTGTAATCACAATGCTCCATGACTCCTGTCATCACAATACTCCATGAACATTTTCAGCCCAATGCTCCATGACCCTTGTCATCACAATGATCCATGCCCTTGTCATCCCAATGTTCCATGACCCCTGTATTCACAGTGCTCCGTGACGCTTGTCATCACAGTGCTCCATGACACCTGTCATCACAATGCTCCATGCCTTTGTCAGCAAAATGCTACATGACCTTGTCATTACAATGCTCTATGCGATTGTCATCACAATACTCGATTACCATTGTCATCACAATCCTCCATGAACCTTGGGATCACATTGCTTCATGGCTTGTCATCACATTGCTACATGCTCCTTGAAATCAAAATGATCCATGACCTCTGTCATCACAATGCTCCAAACCCTTGTGATCACAGTGTTCCATAACACTTGTCCTCACAACGCTCCAAGATGCCTGTCATCACAATATTCCAAACACTTTTCATCACAATTCTCCATGCCCTTTGTCATCACAATTCTCAATACACTTTTCATCACAGTGCTCCCTGACACTTGTCGTCAGTATGCTCCATGAACCCTGTCATGACAAGGCTCCATGCCTTTTTCATCACAATGATCCATGCCTTTTTCATCAAAATGCTCCAAGACCCCTGTAATCACAATGCTCCATGCCCTTGCCATCCAAAGCTCCATGACTCATGTCATCAGAATGTTCCATGGACTTCTCATCACAATGCTCCCTGCTCTTGTCATCACAAAGCACTAAGACCCCTGTAATCACAATGCTCCATGCCCCTTTTCATCTCAATGCTCCTATGAACCCTGTCAGCACAATGAACAATGCCCATCATCATAATGCTTCAGGCAATTGTCATCACAATCAAATCAAAGTGCTCCATGACCTCTGTCATCACAATGCTCAAAATCCTGGTGATCACAATGTTGCATAACTCTTATCATCACAACACCCCATGACGCTCATCATCACAATGATCCATGGTCGTCTCATCACAAGGCTCCATGACCTTTGTCATCACAATTCTCAATACACTTGTCATCACAATGCTCGCTGACACTTGTCGTCAGAATGCTCCTTGAACCCTGTCACAAAAAGGCTCCATGACTTTTTCATCACAAAGCCACATGCCGTTTTCATCCCAATGCTACATGCCATTGTCATCAAAATACACCACAGGTTTGTTATCAGAATGCTCCATGACCCTTGTCATCACAATTCTCCATGCACTTGTCAGCACAATGCTCCCTGACCCTTGTCATCACAATGCTCCAAGCCATTGTCATCACAATGCTCCATTACCATTGTCATCAGAATCCTCCATGCCATTGTCATCACAATGCTCCATGTCTTTGTCAGCAAAATGCTAAATGACCTTGTCATTACAATCCTCTATGCACTTGTCATCACAATACTCCATTTCCATTGTCATCACAATCCTCCATCAACCTTGGGATCACATTGCTTCATGCCCTTGTCATCACAATGCTCCATGCACTTCTCATCCAAATGCTCTCTCACATGAGATATCACAATGTTCCATCACTAGTCATCACATTCCTCCCTCAACCCTGTTATCACAATGTTCCATGACCCCTGTTATCACAATGCTACATCCCCTTATCAGCACAATGTTCCATGACCCATGACATCACAATGTTCCATAACCACTGTCATCAAAATGCTCCATGACCCTTTTCATCCCAAAGCTCCATGACCCCTGGAATCACAGTGTTCTATAACCACTGTCATGAAAATGTTCCATTGCACTTTTCATCAAATTGCTGCATGACCCTGTCATCAAAATGCTCCCTGCCCTACTCATAACAATGCACCACACGCTGGTCATCAAAATGCTCCATGACCTTTGTCATCACAAAGCTCCATGACCCTTGGCATCACAATGATCCATGTCATTGTCATCACAATGCTCCATGAAACCTCTCTTCACATTGCTCCATGCCCTTGTCATCACAAATCTCCATGACACTTGTCATCACAATGCTCGATGCACTTCTCATCATAATGCTCCATGTCCTTGTCATTACAATCCTCCATGACCCATGTATCAC
This sequence comes from Mesoplodon densirostris, assembly GCF_025265405.1. Classification (NCBI taxonomy): domain Eukaryota; kingdom Metazoa; phylum Chordata; class Mammalia; order Artiodactyla; family Ziphiidae; genus Mesoplodon; species Mesoplodon densirostris. The sequence continues at coordinate 3,248,404 of NW_026778195.1, read as the reverse complement.
AGTGTACCGTGCCCTTGTCATCACAATGCGCCAGCCCACTGTTATCACAATAATCCATGAAATATTTCAGACCAATGCTCAATGCACTTCTCATCACAATGCTCCATTACCAGTGTCAACAATGCTCCATGACCCCTGCCATCACAATGTTCCACGGCCTTGTGATCAAAAGACTAAATGACCATTGTCATCACAATGCTCCAAGACCCATGTAATCACAATGCTCCATGCCCTTGTCATCACAGAGCTCCATGATGCATGTCATCAGAATGTCCCATGGCCTTCTCCTCACAATGCTTCATGCCCTTCTCATCACAATGCTCCAAGACACTCGTAATCACAATGCTCCATGCCCCTTTTCATCAGAAGGCTCCATGATATTTTTCATCACAAGTCTCCATGGTCAACTCATCACAATGCTCCAAGACCTTGTCATCACCATGCTCCATTCCCTTGTCATCACAATGCTCCCTGACACTTGTCGTCAGTATGCTCCATGAACTCTGTCATGACAAGGCTCCATGCCATTTTCATCACAATGATCCATGCCCTTTTCATCACAGTTCTACAAGACCACTGTAATCATAATGCTCCTTGCCCTTGTCATCACAAAGCTCCATGATGCATATCATCAGAATGTTCCATGCACTTCTCATCACAATGCTCCATGCCCTTGTCATCACAATGCTCCAAGACCCCTGTAATCACAATGCTCCATGCCCCTTTTCATCTCAATGCTCCATGAACACTGTCATAACAATGCACCATGCCCATCATCATAATGCTTCAGGCTATTGTCATCACAGTGAAATCAAAATGCTCCATGACCTTTGTCATCACAAAGCTCCATGACCCTTGGCATCACAATGCTCCATGTCATTGTCATCACAATGCTCCATGAAACCTCTCTTCACATTGCTCTATGTCCTTGTCATCACAAATCTCCATGACCCTTGTCATCACATTGCTCGATGCCCTTCTCATCATAATGCTCCATGTCCTTGTCATTACAATCCTCCATGACCCATGTATCACAGTGTACCGTGCCCTTGTCATCACAATGCTCCATGCCCACTCTCATCACAATAATCCATGAAATATTTCAGACCAATGCTCAATGCCCTTCTCAGCACCATGCTCCATTACCTCTATCAACAATGCTCCATGACCCCTGCCATCACAATGTTCCACGGCCTTGTGATCACAAGGCTCCATGACCATTGTCATCACAATGCTCCAAGAGCCATGTAATCACAATGCTCCATGCCCTTGTCATCACAAAGCTCCATGACACATGTCATCAGAATGTTCCATGGCCTTCTCCTCACAAGGCTCGATGCCCTTGTCATCACAATGCTCCATACCCTTGTAATCACAATGCTCCATGCCCCTTTTCATCAGAATGCTCCATGAGACTTGTCATCACAAGTCTCCATGGTCATCTCATCACAATGCTCCAAGAACTTGTCATCACCATGCTCCATTCCCTGGTCATCACAATGCTCCATGACCCCTGTCATCACAAGGCTCCATGACCCTTCTCATCACAATGTTCCAAACCCCTGTAATCACAATGCTCCATGCCCCTTTTCATCACAATGCTCCATGAACCCTGTCATCACAATGAACCATGCCCATCATCATAATGCTTCAGGCTATTGTCATCACAATTAAATCAAAATGCTCCATGACCTCTGTCATCACAATGCTCCAAACCCTGGTGATCACAATGTTGCATAACACTTATCATCACAAAACCCCATGACGCTAATCATCACTATTATCCATGGTCTTCTCATCACAAGGCTCCATGACCTTTGTCATCACAATTCTCAATACTCTTTTCATCACAATGCTCCCTGACACTTGTCGTCAGTATGCTCCATGAACTCTGTCATGACAAGGCTCCATGCCTTTTTCATCACAATGATCCATGCCCTTTTCATCACAGTGCTCCAAGACCACTGTAATCATAATGCTCCTTGCCCTTGTCATCACAAAGCTCCATGATGCATATCATCAGAATGTTCCATGCACTTCTCATCACAATGCTCCATGCCCTTGTCATCACAATGCTCCAAGACCCCTGTAATCACAATGCTCCATGCCCCTTTTCATCTCAATGCTCCATGAACACTGTCATAACAATGCACCATGCCCATCATCATAATGCTTCAGTCTATTGTCATCACAGTGAAATCAAAATGCTCCATGACCTCTGTCATCACAATGCTCCAAACCCTTGTGATCACATTGTTCCATAACAATTGTCATCACAACGCTCCATGATGCCTGTCATCACAATACTCCATGCCCTTTTCATCACAATGCTCCATGACCTTTGTCATCACAATTCTCAATACACTTGTGATCACAATGCTCCCTGACACTTGTCATCAGAATGCTCCTTGAAACCCATCACGAAAAGGCTCCATGCTTTTTTCATCACAATGGCCCATGCCATTTTCATCACAATGTTCCATACCATTGTCATCAAAATACTCCACAAGCTTGTCATCAGAATGCTCCCGGACCCTTGTCATCACAATGCTCCATTACCTTTCTCATCAGAATCCTGCATGACACTTGGCATCACAGTGCTACATGCCATTGTCATCACAATGGGCCATTACATATGTCATCACAATGCTCCCTGACACTTATCTTCACAATACTGCATGACCTGGTCATCACAATGCTCCATGCCCTTGTCATCACAATAGGCCATTCCAACTGTCATCGCAACAAACCATGAAAGTGATAAGACCAATGTTCCATGCCCTTGTCTTCACAATGCTCCATGCCCTTGTTATCACAATGCTCCATGACCCCTGTCATCACAATGCTCCGTTACTCCAGTCATCACAATGCTTCATGAACTTTGTCATCACAGTGGTCCACGTCCTCACCATCAACAGTCTCTGTGACCTTTTTAACCCCTATTCTCCATGACCATTTCTTCACAATGCTCTTTGACCCTTGCCATCACAATGCTCTATGCCTTTCTCAGCACAATGCTCCATGACCCTGGTCATCACAATGCTCCATGCCCCTTTTCATCTCAATGCTCCCTGAACCCTGTCATCACAGTGCACGATGCCCATCATCATAATACTTCAGTCTATTGTCATCGCAATGAAATTAATATTCTCCATGACCTCTGACATCATAATGCTACAAACCCTTGTGATCACAATGTTCCATAAAACTTATCATCACAGCACCCCATGACGCTCATAATCACAATTATCCATGGTCTTATCATCACAATGCTCCATGATCTTTGTCATCACGATGCTCAATACACTTTTCATCACAATGCTCCCTGACACTTGTCGTCAGTATGCTCCATGAACCCTGTCATGACAAGGCTCCATGCCTTTATCATCACAATGATCCATGCCTTTTCATCGCAATGCTCCAAGACCCCTGCAATCACAATGCTCCATGCACTTCTCATCCAAATGCTCTCTCACATGAGATATCACAATGTTCCATCACTAGTCATCACATTCCTCCCTCAACCCTGTTATCACAATGTTCCATGACCCCTGTTATCACAATGCTACATCCCCTTATCAGCACAATGTTCCATGACCCCTGCCATCACAATGTTCCATAACCACTGTCATCAAAATGCTCCATGACCCTTTTCATCCCAAAGCTCCATGACCCCTGGAATCACAGTGTTCTATAACCACTGTCATCAAAATGTTCCATTGCACTTTTCATCAAATTGCTGCATGACCCTGTCATCAAAATTCTCCCTGCCCTACTCATAACAATGCACCACACGCTGGTCATCAAAATGCTCCATGACCTTTGTCATCACAAAGCTCCATGACCCTTGGCATCACAATGCTCCATGTCATTGTCATCACAATGCTCCATGAAACCTCTCTTCACATTGCTCCATGCCCTTGTCATCACAAATCTCCATGACACTTGTCATCACAATGCTCGATGCACTTCTCATCATAATGCTCCATGTCCTTGTCATTACAATCCTCCATGACCCATGTATCACAGTGTACTGTGCCCTTGTCATCACAATGCTCCATGCCCACTCTCATCAAAATAATCCATGAAACATTTCAGACCAATGCTCAATGCCCTTCTCATCACAATGCTCCATTACCTCTATCAACAATGCTCCATGCCCCCTGCCATCACAATGTTCCACGGCCTTGTGATCACAAGGCTCCATGACCATTGTTATCACAATGTTCCAAGACCCATGTAATCACAATGCTCCATGCCATTGTCATCACAAAGCTCCATGACACATGTCATCAGAATGTTCCATGGCCATCTCCTCACAATGCTCCATGCCCTTGTCATCACAATGCTCCAAGACACTCGTAATCACAATGCTCCATGCCCCTTTTCATCAGAAGGCTCCATGATATTTGTCATCACAAGTCTCCATGGTCAACTCATCACAATGCTCCAAGACCTTGTCATCACCATGCTCCATTCCCTTGTCATCACAATGCTCCCTGACACTTGTCGTCAGTATGCTCCATGAACTCTGTCATGACAAGGCTCCATGCCTTTTTCATCACAATGATCCATGCCCTTTTCATCTCAGTGCTCCAAGACCACTGTAATCATAATGCTCCTTGCCCTTGTCATCACAAAGGTCCATGATGCATATCATCAGAATGTTCCATGCACTTCTCATCACATTGCTCCATGCCCTTGTCATCACAATGCTCCAAGACCCCTGTAATCACAATGCTCCATGCCCCTTTTCATCTCAATGCTCCATGAACACTGTCATAACAATGCACCATGCCCATTATCATAATGCTTCAGGCTATTGTCATCACAGTGAAATCAAATGCTCCATGACCTTTGTCATCACAAAGCTCCATGACCCTTGGCATCACAATGCTTCATGTCATTGTCATCACAATGCTCCATGAAACCTCTCTTCACATTGCTCCATGTCCTTGTCATCACAAATCTCCATGACACTTGTCATCACAATACTCGATGCCCTTCTCATCATAATGCTCCATGTCCTTGTCATTACAATCCTCCATGACCCATGTATCACAGTGTACCGTGCCCTTGTCATAACAATGCTCCATGCCCACTCTCATAACAATAATCCATGAAATATTTCAGACCAATGCTCAATGCCCTTCTCCTCACAATGCTCCATTACCTCTATCAACAATGTTCCATGACCCCTCTGATCACAATGTTCCACGGCCTTGTGATCACAAGGCTCCATGACCATTGTCATCACAATGCTCCAAGAGCCATGTAATCACAATGCTCCATGCCCTTGTCATCACAAAGCTCCATGACACATGTCATCAGAATGTTCCATGGCCTTCTCCTCACAATGCTCGATGCCCTTGTCATCACAATGCTCCATACCCTTGTAATCACAATGCTCCATGCCCCTTTTCATCAGAATGCTCCATGAGACTTGTCATCACAAGTCTCCATGGTCATCTCATCACAATGCTCCAAGACCTTGTCATCACCATGCTCCATTCCCTGGTCATCACAATGCTCCATGACCCCTGTCATCACAAGGCTCCATGACCCTTTTCATCACAATGCTCCAAACCCCTGTAATCAAAATGCTCCATGCCCCTTTTCATCACAATGCTCCATGAACCCTGTCATCACAATGAACCATGCCCATCATCATAATGCTTCAGGCTATTGTCATCACAATGAAATCAAAATGCTCCATGACCTCTGTAATCGCAATGCTCCAAACCCTGGTGATCACAATGTTGCATAACACTTATCATCACAAAACCCCATGACGCTAATCATCACTATTATCCATGGTCTTCTCATCACAAGGCTCCATGACCTTTGTCATCACAATTCTCAATACTCTTTTCATCACAATGCTCCCTGACACTTGTCGTCAGTATGCTCCATGAACTCTGTCATGACAAGGCTCCATGCCTTTTTCATCACAATGATCCATGCCCTTTTCATCACAGTGCTCCAAGACCACTGTAATCATAATGCTCCTTGCCCTTGTCATCACAAGGCTCCATGATGCATATCCTCAGAATGTTCCATGCACTTCTCATCACAATGCTCCATGCCCTTGTCATCACAATGCTCCAAGACCCCTGTAATCACAATGCTCCACGCCCCTTTTCATCTCAATGCTCCATGAACACTGTCATAACAATGCACCATGCCCATCATCATAATGCTTCAGGCTATTGTCATCACAGTGAAATCAAAATGCTCCATGACCTCTGTCATCACAATGCTCCAAACCCTGGTGATCACAATGTTGCAAAACACTTATCATCACAACACCCCATGACGCTCATCATCACAATTATCCATGGTCTTCTCATCACAATGCTCCATGACCTTTGTCATCACAATTCTCAATACACTTGTCATCACAATGCTCCCTGACACTTGTCGTCAGAATGCACCTTGAACCCTGTGACGAAAAGGCTCCATGCATTTTTCATCACAAAGCCCCATGCTGTTTTCATCCCAAAGCTCCATGCCATTGTCATCAAAATACTACACAAGCTTGTCATCAGAATGCTCCATGACCCTTGTCATCACAATTCTCCATGCACTTGTCAGCACAATGCTCCCTGACCCTTGTCATCACAATGCTCCAAGCCATTGTCATCTCAATGCTCCATTACCATTGTCATTAGAATCCTCCATGACACTTGGCATCACAATGCTCCATGCCAGTGTCATCACAATGCTCCATGTCTTTGTCAGCAAAATGCTAAATGACCTTGTCATTACAATCCTCTATGCGCTTGTCATCACAATACTCCATTTCCATTGTCATCACAATCCTCCATCAACCTTGGGATCACATTGCTTCATGCCCTTGTCATCACAATGTTCCATGCTCCTTGAAATCAAAATTATCCATGACTTCTGTCATCACAATGCTCCAAACCCTTGTGATCACATTGTTCCATAACACTTGTCATCACAACGCTCCATGATGCCTGTCATCACAATACTCCATGCCCTTTTCATCACAATGCTCCATGACCTTTGTCATCACAATTCTCAATACACTTGTGATCACAATGCTCCCTGACACTTGTCATCAGAATGCTCCTTGAAACCCATCACGAAAAGGCTCCATGCTTTTTTCATCACAATGCCCCATGCCATTTTCATCACAATGTTCCATACCATTGTCATCAAAATACTCCACAGGCTTGTCATCAGAATGCTCCCGGACACTTGTCATCACAATGCTACATTACCTTTCTCATCAGAATCCTCCAGGACACTTGGCATCACAGTGCTACATGCCATTGTCATCACAATGGGCCATTACATATGTCAACACAATGCTCCCTGACACTTATCTTCACAATACTGCATGACCTGGTCATCACAATGCTCCATGCCCTTCTCATCACAATAGGCCATTCCAACTGTCATCGCAACAAACCATGAAAGTGATTAGACCAATGTTCCATGCCCTTGTCATCACAATGCTCCATGCCCTTGTTATCACAATGCTCCATGACCCCTGTCATCACAATGCTCCGTTACTCCAGTCATCACAATGCTTCATGAACTTTGTCATCACAGTGGTCCATGCCCTCACCATCAACAGTCTCTGTGACCTTTTTAACCCCAATGCTCCATGAACTTTTCATCACAATGCTCTTTGACCCTTGTCATCACAATGCTCTATGCCTTTCTCAGCAAAATGCTCCATGACCCTGGTCATCACAATGCTCCATGCCCCTTTTCATCTCAATGCTCCCTGAACCCTGTCATCACAGTGCACGATGCCCATCATCATAATACTTCAGTCTATTGTCATCACAATGAAATTAATATCCTCCATGACCTCTGACATCATAATGCTACAAACCCTTGTGATCACAATGTTCCATAAAACTTATCATCACAGCACCCCATGACGCTCATCATCACAATTATCCATGGTCTTATCATCACAATGCTCCATGATCTTTGTCATCACGATGCTCAATACACTTTTCATCACAATGCTCCCTGACACTTGTCGTCAGTATGCTCCATGAACCCTGTCATGACAAGGCTCCATGCCTTTATCATCACAATGATCCATGCCTTTTCATCGCAATGCTCCAAGACCCCTGCAATCACAATGCTCCATGCACTTCTCATCCAAATGCTCTCTCACATGAGATATCACAATGTTCCATCACTAGTCATCACATTCCTCCCTCAACCCTGTTATCACAATGTTCCATGACCCCTGTTATCACAATGCTACATCCCCTTATCAGCACAATGTTCCATGACCCCTGACATCACAATGTTCCATAACCACTGTCATCAAAATGCTCCATGACCCTTTTCATCCCAAAGCTCCATGACCCCTGGAATCACAGTGTTCTATAACCACTGTCATCAAAATGTTCCATTGCACTTTTCATCAAATTGCTGCATGACCCTGTCATCAAAATTCTCACTGCCCTACTCATAACAATGCACCACACGCTGGTCATCAAAATGCTCCATGACCTTTGTCATCACAAAGCTCCATGACCCTTGGCATCACAATGCTCCATGTCATTGTCATCACAATGCTCCATGAAACCTCTCTTCACATTGCTCCATGCCCTTGTCATCACAAATCTCCATGACACTTGTCATCACAATGCTCGATGCACTTCTCATCATAATGCTCCATGTCCTTGTCATTACAATCCTCCATGACCCATGTATCACAGTGTACCGTGCCCTTGTCATCACAATGCTCCATGCCCACTCTCATCAAAATAATCCATGAAACATTTCAGACCAATGCTCAATGCCCTTCTCATCACAATGCTCCATTACCTCTATCAACAATGCTCCATGCCCCCTGCCATCACAATGTTCCACGGCCTTGTGATCACAAGGCTCCATGACCATTGTCATCACAATGCTCCAAGACCCATGTAATCACAATGCTCCATGCCCTTGTCATCACAAAGCTCCATGACACATGTCATCAGAATGTTCCATGGCCATCTCCTCACAATGTTCCATGCCCTTGTCATCACACTGCTCCAAGACACTCGTAATCACAATGCTCCATGCCCCTTTTCATCAGAAGGCTCCATGATATTTGTCATCACAAGTCTCCATGGTCAACTCATCACAATGCTCCAAGACCTTGTCATCACCATGCTCCATTCCCTTGTCATCACAATGCTCCCTGACACTTGTCGTCAGTATGCTCCATGAACTCTGTCATGACAAGGCTCCATGCCTTTTTCATCACAATGATCCATGCCCTTTTCATTACAGTTCTCCAAGACCACTGTAATCATAATGCTCCTTGCCCTTGTCATCACAAAGCTCCATGATGCATATCATCAGAATGTTCCATGCACTTCTCATCACAATGCTCCATGCCGTTGTCATCACAATGCTCCAAGACCCCTGTAATCACAATGCTCCATGCCCCTTTTCATCTCAATGCTCCATGAACACTGTCATAACAATGCACCATGCCCATCATCATAATGCTTCAGGCTATTGTCATCACAGTGAAATCAAAATGCTCCATGACCTTTGTCATCACAAAGCTCCATGACCCTTGGCATCACAATGCTCCATGTCATTGTCATCACAATGCTCCATGAAACCTCTCTTCACATTGCTCCATGTCCTTGTCATCACAAATCTCCATGACACTTGTCATCACAATGCTCGATGCCCTTCTCATCATAATGCTCCATGTCCTTGTCATTACAATCCTCCATGACCCATGTATCACAGTGTACCGTGCCCTTGTCATCACAATGCTCCATGCCCACTCTCATCACAATAATCCATGAAACATTTCAGACCAATGCTCAATGCCCTTCTCATCACAATGCTCCATTACCTCTATCAACAATGCTCCATGACCCCTGCTATCACAATGTTCCACGGCCTTGTGATCACAAGGCTCCATGACCATTGTCATCACAATGCTCCAAGAGCCATGTAATCACAATGCTCCATGCCCTTGTCATCACAAAGCTCCATGACACATGTCATCAGAATGTTCCATGGCCTTCTCCTCACAATGCTCGATGCCCTTGTCATCACAATGCTCCATACCCTTGTAATCACAATGCTCCATGCCCCTTTTCATCAGAATGCTCCATGAGACTTGTCATCACAAGTCTCCATGGTCATCTCATCACAATGCTCCAAGACCTTGTCATCACCATGCTCCATTCCCTGGTCATCACAATGCTCCATGACCCCTGTCATCACAAGGCTCCATGACCCTTCTCATCACAATGCTCCAAACCCCTGTAATCACAATGCTCCATGCCCCTTTTCATCACAATGCTCCATGAACCCTGTCATCACAATGAACCATGCCCATCATCATAATGCTTCAGGCTATTGTCATCACAATGAAATCAAAATGCTCCATGACCTCTGTCATCACAATGCTCCAAACCCTGGTGATCACAATGTTGCATAACACTTATCATCACAAAACCCCATGATGCTAATCATCACTATTATCCATGGTCTTCTCATCACAAGGCTCCATGACCTTTGTCATCACAATTCTCAATACTCTTTTCATCACAATGCTCCCTGACACTTGTCGTCAGTATGCTCCATGAACTCTGTCATGACAAGGCTCCATGCCTTTTTCATCACAATGATCCATGCCCTTTTCATCACAGTGCTCCAAGACCACTGTAATCATAATGCTCCTTGCCCTTGTCATCACAAAGGTCCATGATGCATATCATCAGAATGTTCCATGCACTTCTCATCACAATGCTCCATGCCCTTGTCATCACAATGCTCCAAGACCCCTGTAATCACAATGCTCCATGCCCCTTTTCATCTCAATGCTCCATGAACACTGTCATAACAATGCACCATGCCCATCATCATAATGCTTCAGGCTATTGTCATCACAGTGAAATCAAAATGCTCCATGACCTTTGTCATCACAAAGCTCCATGACCCTTGGCATCACAATGCTCCATGTCATTGTCATCACAATGCTCCATGAAACCTCTCTTCACATTGCTCCATGTCCTTGTCATCACAAATCTCCATGACACTTGTCATCACAATGCTCGATGCCCTTCTCATCATAATGCTCCATGTCCTTGTCATTACAATCCTCCATGACCCATGTATCACAGTGTACCATGCCCTTGTCATCACAATGCTCCATGCCCACTCTCATCACAATAATCCATGAAACATTTCAGACCAATGCTCAATGCCCTTCTCATCACAATGCTCCATTACCTCTATCAACAATGCTCCATGACCCCTGCTATCACAATGTTCCACGGCCTTGTGATCACAAGGCTCCATGACCATTGTCATCACAATGCTCCAAGAGCCATGTAATCACAATGCTCCATGCCCTTGTCATCACAAAGCTCCATGACACATGTCATCAGAATGTTCCATGGCCTTCTCCTCACAATGCTCGATGCCCTTGTCATCACAATGCTCCATACCCTTGTAATCACAATGCTCCATGCCCCTTTTCATCAGAATGCTCCATGAGACTTGTCATCACAAGTCTCCATGGTCATCTCATCACAATGCTCCAAGACCTTGTCATCACCATGCTCCATTCCCTGGTCATCACAATGCTCCAAACCCCTGTAATCACAATGCTCCATGCCCCTTTTCATCACAATGCTCCATGAACCCTGTCATCACAATGAACCATGCCCATCATCAAAATGCTTCAGGCTATTGTCATCACAATGAAATCAAAATGCTCCATGACCTCTGTCATCACAATGCGCCAAACCCTGGTGATCACAATGCTGCATAACACTTATCATCACAAAACCCCATGACGCTAATCATCACTATTATCCATGGTCTTCTCATCACAAGGCTCCATGACCTTTGTCATCACAATTCTCAATACTCTTTTCATCACAATGCTCCCTGACACTTGTCGTCAGTATGCTCCATGAACTCTGTCATGACAAGGCTCCATGCCTTTTTCATCACAATGATCCATGCCCTTTTCATCACAGTGCTCCAAGACCACTGTAATCATAATGCTCCTTGCCCTTGTCATCACAAAGCTCCATGATGCATATCCTCAGAATGTTCCATGCACTTCTCATCACAATGCTCCATGCCCTTGTCATCACAATGCTCCAATACCCCTGTAATCACAATGCTCCATGCCCCTTTTCATCTCAATGCTCCATGAACACTGTCATAACAATGCACCATGCCCATCATCATAATGCTTCAGGCTATTGTCATCACAGTGAAATCAAAATGCTCCATGACCTCTGTCATCACAATGCTCCAAACCCTGGTGATCACAATGTTGCAAAACACTTATCATCACAACACCCCATGACGCTCATCATCACAATTATCCATGGTCTTCTCATCACAATGCTCCATGACCTTTGTCATCGCAATTCTCAATACACTTGTCATCACAATGCTCCCTGACACTTGTCGTCAGAATGCACCTTGAACCCTGTGACGAAAAGGCTCCATGCATTTTTCATCAAAAAGCCCCATGCTGTTTTCATCCCAAAGCTCCATGCCATTGTCATCAAAATACTACACAAGCTTGTCATCAGAATGCTCCATGACCCTTGTCATCACAATTCTCCATGCACTTGTCAGCACAATGCTCCCTGACCCTTGTCATCACAATGCTCCAAGCCATTGTCATCACAATGCTCCATTACCATTGTCATTAGAATCCTCCATGACACTTGGCATCACAATGCTCCATGCCATTGTCATCACAATGCTCCATGTCTTTGTCAGCAAAATGCTAAATGACCTTGTCATTACAATCCTCTATGCGCTTGTCATCACAATACTCCATTTCCATTGTCATCACAATCCTCCATCAACCTTGGGATCACATTGCTTCATGCCCTTGTCATCACAATGTTCCATGCTCCTTGAAATCAAAATTATCCATGACTTCTGTCATCACAATGCTCCAAACCCTTGTGATCACATTGTTCCATAACACTTGTCATCACAACGCTCCATGATGCCTGTCATCACAATCCTCCATGCCCTTTTCATCACAATGCTCCATGACCTTTGTAATCACAATTCTCAATACACTTGTGATCACAATGCTCCCTGACACTTGTCATCAGAATGCTCCTTGAAACCCATCACGAAAAGGCTCCATGCTTTTTTCATCACAATGCCCCATGCCATTTTCATCACAATGTTCCATACCATTGTCATCAAAATACTCCACAGGCTTGTCATCAGAATGCTCCCGGACCCTTGTCATCACAATGCTCCATTACCTTTCTCATCAGATTCCTCCATTACACTTGGCATCACAGTGCTACATGCCATTGTCATCACAATGGGCCATTACATATGTCATCACAATGATCCCTGACACTTATCTTCACAATACTGCATGACCTGGTCATCACAATGCTCCATGCCCTTGTTATCACAATAGGCCATTCGAACTGTCATCGCAACAAACCATGAAAGTGATTAGACCAATGTTCCATGCCCTTGTCATCACAATGCTCCATGACCCCTGTCATCACAATGCTCCGTTACTCCAGTCATCACAATGCTTCATGAACTTTGTCATCACAGTGGTCCATGCCCTCACCATCAACAGTCTCTGTGACCTTTTTAACCCCAATGCTCCATGAACTTTTCATCACAATGCTCTTTGACCCTTGTCATCACAATGCTCTATGCCTTTCTCAGCAAAATGCTCCATGACCCTGGTCATCACAATGCTCCATGCCCCTTTTCATCTCAATGCTCCCTGAACCCTGTCATCACAGTGCACGATGCCCATCATCATAATACTTCAGTCTATTGTCATCACAATGAAATTAATATCCTCCATGACCTCTGACATCATAATGCTACAAACCCTTGTGATCACAATGTTCCATAAAACTTATCATCACAGCACCCCATGACGCTCATCATCACAATTATCCATGGTCTTATCATCACAATGCTCCATGATCTTTGTCATCACGATGCTCAATACACTTTTCATCACAATGCTCCCTGACACTTGTCGTCAGTATGCTCCATGAACCCTTTCATGACAAGGCTCCATGCCTTTATCATCACAATGATCCATGCCTTTTCATCGCAATGCTCCAAGACCCCTGCAATCACAATGCTCCATGCCCTTGTCATCACAATGCTCCATGACCCCTGCCATCACAATGTTCCACGGCCTTGTGATCACAAGACTAAATGACCATTGTCATCACAATGCTCCAAGACCCATGTAATCACAATGCTCCATGCCCTTGTCATCACAGAGCTCCATGACGCATGTCATCAGAATGTTCCATGGCCTTCTCCTCACAATGCTCCATGCCCTTGTCATCACAATGCTCCAAGACACTCGTAATCACAATGCTCCATGCCCCTTTTCATCAGAAGGCTCCATGATATTTGTCATCACAAGTCTCCATGGTCAACTCATCACAATGCTCCAAGACCTTGTCATCACCATGCTCCATTCCCTTGTCATCACAATGCTCCATGACTCCTGTCATCACAATACTCCATGAACATTTTCAGCCCAATGCTCCATGACCTTATCATCACAATGCTCCATGACCAATATCATCACAATGCTCCATGACCACTGTCATCACAACACTCCATGACACCTGACAACACAATGATCCGGGACTCTTGTCATCACAATGCTCCAAGACCCCTGTAATCACAATGCTCCATGACTCCTGTCATCACAATACTCCATGAACATTTTCAGCCCAATGCTCCATGACCCTTGTCATCACAATGATCCATGCCCTTGTCATCCCAATGTTCCATGACCCCTGTATTCACAGTGCTCCGTGACGCTTGTCATCACAGTGCTCCATGACACCTGTCATCACAATGCTCCATGCCTTTGTCAGCAAAATGCTACATGACCTTGTCATTACAATGCTCTATGCGATTGTCATCACAATACTCGATTACCATTGTCATCACAATCCTCCATGAACCTTGGGATCACATTGCTTCATGGCTTGTCATCACATTGCTACATGCTCCTTGAAATCAAAATGATCCATGACCTCTGTCATCACAATGCTCCAAACCCTTGTGATCACAGTGTTCCATAACACTTGTCCTCACAACGCTCCAAGATGCCTGTCATCACAATATTCCAAACACTTTTCATCACAATTCTCCATGCCCTTTGTCATCACAATTCTCAATACACTTTTCATCACAGTGCTCCCTGACACTTGTCGTCAGTATGCTCCATGAACCCTGTCATGACAAGGCTCCATGCCTTTTTCATCACAATGATCCATGCCTTTTTCATCAAAATGCTCCAAGACCCCTGTAATCACAATGCTCTATGCCCTTGCCATCCAAAGCTCCATGACTCATGTCATCAGAATGTTCCATGGACTTCTCATCACAATGCTCCCTGCTCTTGTCATCACAAAGCACTAAGACCCCTGTAATCACAATGCTCCATGCCCCTTTTCATCTCAATGCTCCTATGAACCCTGTCAGCACAATGAACAATGCCCATCATCATAATGCTTCAGGCAATTGTCATCACAATCAAATCAAAGTGCTCCATGACCTCTGTCATCACAATGCTCAAAATCCTGGTGATCACAATGTTGCATAACTCTTATCATCACAACACCCCATGACGCTCATCATCACAATGATCCATGGTCGTCTCATCACAAGGCTCCATGACCTTTGTCATCACAATTCTCAATACACTTGTCATCACAATGCTCGCTGACACTTGTCGTCAGAATGCTCCTTGAACCCTGTCACAAAAAGGCTCCATGACTTTTTCATCACAAAGCCACATGCCGTTTTCATCCCAATGCTACATGCCATTGTCATCAAAATACACCACAGGTTTGTTATCAGAATGCTCCATGACCCTTGTCATCACAATTCTCCATGCACTTGTCAGCACAATGCTCCCTGACCCTTGTCATCACAATGCTCCAAGCCATTGTCATCACAATGCTCCATTACCATTGTCATCAGAATCCTCCATGCCATTGTCATCACAATGCTCCATGTCTTTGTCAGCAAAATGCTAAATGACCTTGTCATTACAATCCTCTATGCACTTGTCATCACAATACTCCATTTCCATTGTCATCACAATCCTCCATCAACCTTGGGATCACATTGCTTCATGCCCTTGTCATCACAATGCTCCATGCTCCTTGAAATAAAAATTATCCCTGACCTCTGTCATCACAATGCTCCAAACCCTTCTGATCACCATGTTCCATAACAATTGTCATCACAACGCTCCATGATGCCTGTCATCACAATACTCCATGCCCTTTTCATCACAATGCTCCATGACCTTTGTCATCACAATTCTCAATACACTTGTGATCACAATGCTCCCTGACACTTGTCATCAGAATGCTCCTTGAAACCCATCACGAAAAGGCTCCATGCTTTTTTCATCACAATGCCCCATGCCATTTTCATCACAATGTTCCATACCATTGTCATCAAAATACTCCACAAGCTTGTCATCAGAATGCTCCCGGACCCTTGTCATCACAATGCTCCATTACCTTTCTCATCAGAATCCTCCATGACACTTGGCATCACAGTGCTACATGCCATTGTCATCACAATGGGCCATTACATATGTCATCACAATGCTCCCTGACACTTATCTTCACAATACTGCATGACCTGGTCATCACAATGCTCCATGCCCTTGTTATCACAATAGGCCATTCCAACTGTCATCGCAACAAACCATGAAAGTGATTAGACCAATGTTCCATGCCCTTGTCATCACAATGCTCCATGCCCTTGTTATCACAATGCTCCATGACCCCTGTCATCACAATGCTCCATTACTCCAGTCATCACAATGCTTCATGAACTTTGTCATCACAGTGGTCCATGCCCTCACCATCAACAGTCTCTGAGACATTTTTAACCCCTATGCTCCATGAACTTTTCATCACAATGCTCTTTGACACTTGTCATCACAATGCTCTCTGCCTTTCTCAGCACAATGCTCCATGACCCTGGTCATCACAATGCTCCATGCCCCTTTTCATCTCAATGCTCCCTGAACCCTGTCATCACAGTGCACGATGCCCATCATCATAATACATCAGTCTATTGTCATCACAATGAAATTAATATTCTCCATGACCTCTGACATCATAATGCTACAAACCCTTGTGATCACAATGTTCCATAAAACTTATCATCACAGCACCCCATGACGCTCATAATCACAATTATCCATGGTCTTATCATCACAATGCTCCATGATCTTTGTCATCACGATGCTCAATACACTTTTCATCACAATGCTCCCTGACACTTGTCATCAGTATGCTCCATGAACCCTGTCATGACAAGGCTCCATGCCTTTATCATCACAATGATCCATGCCTTTTCATCGCAATGCTCCAAGACCCCTGCAATCACAATGCTCCATGCACTTCTCATCCAAATGCTCTCTCACATGAGATATCACAATGTTCCATCACTAGTCATCACATTCCTCCCTCAACCCTGTTATCACAATGTTCCATGACCCCTGTTATCACAATGCTACATCCCCTTATCAGCACAATGTTCCATGACCCATGACATCACAATGTTCCATAACCACTGTCATCAAAATGCTCCATGACCCTTTTCATCCCAAAGCTCCATGACCCCTGGAATCACAGTGTTCTATAACCACTGTCATGAAAATGTTCCATTGCACTTTTCATCAAATTGCTGCATGACCCTGTCATCAAAATGCTCCCTGCCCTACTCATAACAATGCACCACACGCTGGTCATCAAAATGCTCCATGACCTTTGTCATCACAAAGCTCCATGACCCTTGGCGTCACAATGATCCATGTCATTGTCATCACAATGCTCCATGAAACCTCTCTTCACATTGCTCCATGCCCTTGTCATCACAAATCTCCATGACACTTGTCATCACAATGCTCGATGCACTTCTCATCATAATGCTCCATGTCCTTGTCATTACAATCCTCCATGACCCATGTATCACAGTGTACCGTGCCCTTGTCATCACAATGCGCCAGCCCACTGTTATCACAATAATCCATGAAATATTTCAGACCAATGCTCAATGCACTTCTCATCACAATGCTCCATTACCAGTGTCAACAATGCTCCATGACCCCTGCCATCACAATGTTCCACGGCCTTGTGATCAAAAGACTAAATGACCATTGTCATCACAATGCTCCAAGACCCATGTAATCACAATGCTCCATGCCCTTGTCATCACAGAGCTCCATGATGCATGTCATCAGAATGTCCCATGGCCTTCTCCTCACAATGCTTCATGCCCTTCTCATCACAATGCTCCAAGACACTCGTAATCACAATGCTCCATGCCCCTTTTCATCAGAAGGCTCCATGATATTTTTCATCACAAGTCTCCATGGTCAACTCATCACAATGCTCCAAGACCTTGTCATCACCATGCTCCATTCCCTTGTCATCACAATGCTCCCTGACACTTGTCGTCAGTATGCTCCATGAACTCTGTCATGACAAGGCTCCATGCCATTTTCATCACAATGATCCATGCCCTTTTCATCACAGTTCTACAAGACCACTGTAATCATAATGCTCCTTGCCCTTGTCATCACAAAGCTCCATGATGCATATCATCAGAATGTTCCATGCACTTCTCATCACAATGCTCCATGCCCTTGTCATCACAATGCTCCAAGACCCCTGTAATCACAATGCTCCATGCCCCTTTTCATCTCAATGCTCCATGAACACTGTCATAACAATGCACCATGCCCATCATCATAATGCTTCAGGCTATTGTCATCACAGTGAAATCAAAATGCTCCATGACCTTTGTCATCACAAAGCTCCATGACCCTTGGCATCACAATGCTCCATGTCATTGTCATCACAATGCTCCATGAAACCTCTCTTCACATTGCTCTATGTCCTTGTCATCACAAATCTCCATGACCCTTGTCATCACATTGCTCGATGCCCTTCTCATCATAATGCTCCATGTCCTTGTCATTACAATCCTCCATGACCCATGTATCACAGTGTACCGTGCCCTTGTCATCACAATGCTCCATGCCCACTCTCATCACAATAATCCATGAAATATTTCAGACCAATGCTCAATGCCCTTCTCAGCACCATGCTCCATTACCTCTATCAACAATGCTCCATGACCCCTGCCATCACAATGTTCCACGGCCTTGTGATCACAAGGCTCCATGACCATTGTCATCACAATGCTCCAAGAGCCATGTAATCACAATGCTCCATGCCCTTGTCATCACAAAGCTCCATGACACATGTCATCAGAATGTTCCATGGCCTTCTCCTCACAAGGCTCGATGCCCTTGTCATCACAATGCTCCATACCCTTGTAATCACAATGCTCCATGCCCCTTTTCATCAGAATGCTCCATGAGACTTGTCATCACAAGTCTCCATGGTCATCTCATCACAATGCTCCAAGAACTTGTCATCACCATGCTCCATTCCCTGGTCATCACAATGCTCCATGACCCCTGTCATCACAAGGCTCCATGACCCTTCTCATCACAATGTTCCAAACCCCTGTAATCACAATGCTCCATGCCCCTTTTCATCACAATGCTCCATGAACCCTGTCATCACAATGAACCATGCCCATCATCATAATGCTTCAGGCTATTGTCATCACAATTAAATCAAAATGCTCCATGACCTCTGTCATCACAATGCTCCAAACCCTGGTGATCACAATGTTGCATAACACTTATCATCACAAAACCCCATGACGCTAATCATCACTATTATCTATGGTCTTCTCATCACAAGGCTCCATGACCTTTGTCATCACAATTCTCAATACTCTTTTCATCACAATGCTCCCTGACACTTGTCGTCAGTATGCTCCATGAACTCTGTCATGACAAGGCTCCATGCCTTTTTCATCACAATGATCCATGCCCTTTTCATCACAGTGCTCCAAGACCACTGTAATCATAATGCTCCTTGCCCTTGTCATCACAAAGCTCCATGATGCATATCATCAGAATGTTCCATGCACTTCTCATCACAATGCTCCATGCCCTTGTCATCACAATGCTCCAAGACCCCTGTAATCACAATGCTCCATGCCCCTTTTCATCTCAATGCTCCATGAACACTGTCATAACAATGCACCATGCCCATCATCATAATGCTTCAGTCTATTGTCATCACAGTGAAATCAAAATGCTCCATGACCTCTGTCATCACAATGCTCCAAACCCTTGTGATCACATTGTTCCATAACAATTGTCATCACAACGCTCCATGATGCCTGTCATCACAATACTCCATGCCCTTTTCATCACAATGCTCCATGACCTTTGTCATCACAATTCTCAATACACTTGTGATCACAATGCTCCCTGACACTTGTCATCAGAATGCTCCTTGAAACCCATCACGAAAAGGCTCCATGCTTTTTTCATCACAATGGCCCATGCCATTTTCATCACAATGTTCCATACCATTGTCATCAAAATACTCCACAAGCTTGTCATCAGAATGCTCCCGGACCCTTGTCATCACAATGCTCCATTACCTTTCTCATCAGAATCCTGCATGACACTTGGCATCACAGTGCTACATGCCATTGTCATCACAATGGGCCATTACATATGTCATCACAATGCTCCCTGACACTTATCTTCACAATACTGCATGACCTGGTCATCACAATGCTCCATGCCCTTGTCATCACAATAGGCCATTCCAACTGTCATCGCAACAAACCATGAAAGTGATTAGACCAATGTTCCATGCCCTTGTCTTCACAATGCTCCATGCCCTTGTTATCACAATGCTCCATGACCCCTGTCATCACAATGCTCCGTTACTCCAGTCATCACAATGCTTCATGAACTTTGTCATCACAGTGGTCCATGTCCTCACCATCAACAGTCTCTGTGACCTTTTTAACCCCTATTCTCCATGACCATTTCTTCACAATGCTCTTTGACCCTTGCCATCACAATGCTCTATGCCTTTCTCAGCACAATGCTCCATGACCCTGGTCATCACAATGCTCCATGCCCCTTTTCATCTCAATGCTCCCTGAACCCTGTCATCACAGTGCACGATGCCCATCATCATAATACTTCAGTCTATTGTCATCGCAATGAAATTAATATTCTCCATGACCTCTGACATCATAATGCTACAAACCCTTGTGATCACAATGTTCCATAAAACTTATCATCACAGCACCCCATGACGCTCATAATCACAATTATCCATGGTCTTATCATCACAATGCTCCATGATCTTTGTCATCACGATGCTCAATACACTTTTCATCACAATGCTCCCTGACACTTGTCGTCAGTATGCTCCATGAACCCTGTCATGACAAGGCTCCATGCCTTTATCATCACAATGATCCATGCCTTTTCATCGCAATGCTCCAAGACCCCTGCAATCACAATGCTCCATGCACTTCTCATCCAAATGCTCTCTCACATGAGATATCACAATGTTCCATCACTAGTCATCACATTCCTCCCTCAACCCTGTTATCACAATGTTCCATGACCCCTGTTATCACAATGCTACATCCCCTTATCAGCACAATGTTCCATGACCCCTGCCATCACAATGTTCCATAACCACTGTCATCAAAATGCTCCATGACCCTTTTCATCCCAAAGCTCCATGACCCCTGGAATCACAGTGTTCTATAACCACTGTCATCAAAATGTTCCATTGCACTTTTCATCAAATTGCTGCATGACCCTGTCATCAAAATTCTCCCTGCCCTACTCATAACAATGCACCACACGCTGGTCATCAAAATGCTCCATGACCTTTGTCATCACAAAGCTCCATGACCCTTGGCATCACAATGCTCCATGTCATTGTCATCACAATGCTCCATGAAACCTCTCTTCACATTGCTCCATGCCCTTGTCATCACAAATCTCCATGACACTTGTCATCACAATGCTCGATGCACTTCTCATCATAATGCTCCATGTCCTTGTCATTACAATCCTCCATGACCCATGTATCACAGTGTACTGTGCCCTTGTCATCACAATGCTCCATGCCCACTCTCATCAAAATAATCCATGAAACATTTCAGACCAATGCTCAATGCCCTTCTCATCACAATGCTCCATTACCTCTATCAACAATGCTCCATGCCCCCTGCCATCACAATGTTCCACGGCCTTGTGATCAAAAGGCTCCATGACCATTGTTATCACAATGTTCCAAGACCCATGTAATCACAATGCTCCATGCCATTGTCATCACAAAGCTCCATGACACATGTCATCAGAATGTTCCATGGCCATCTCCTCACAATGCTCCATGCCCTTGTCATCACAATGCTCCAAGACACTCGTAATCACAATGCTCCATGCCCCTTTTCATCAGAAGGCTCCATGATATTTGTCATCACAAGTCTCCATGGTCAACTCATCACAATGCTCCAAGACCTTGTCATCACCATGCTCCATTCCCTTGTCATCACAATGCTCCCTGACACTTGTCGTCAGTATGCTCCATGAACTCTGTCATGACAAGGCTCCATGCCTTTTTCATCACAATGATCCATGCCCTTTTCATCTCAGTGCTCCAAGACCACTGTAATCATAATGCTCCTTGCCCTTGTCATCACAAAGGTCCATGATGCATATCATCAGAATGTTCCATGCACTTCTCATCACATTGCTCCATGCCCTTGTCATCACAATGCTCCAAGACCCCTGTAATCACAATGCTCCATGCCCCTTTTCATCTCAATGCTCCATGAACACTGTCATAACAATGCACCATGCCCATTATCATAATGCTTCAGGCTATTGTCATCACAGTGAAATCAAATGCTCCATGACCTTTGTCATCACAAAGCTCCATGACCCTTGGCATCACAATGCTTCATGTCATTGTCATCACAATGCTCCATGAAACCTCTCTTCACATTGCTCCATGTCCTTGTCATCACAAATCTCCATGACACTTGTCATCACAATACTCGATGCCCTTCTCATCATAATGCTCCATGTCCTTGTCATTACAATCCTCCATGACCCATGTATCACAGTGTACCGTGCCCTTGTCATAACAATGCTCCATGCCCACTCTCATCACAATAATCCATGAAATATTTCAGACCAATGCTCAATGCCCTTCTCCTCACAATGCTCCATTACCTCTATCAACAATGTTCCATGACCCCTCTGATCACAATGTTCCACGGCCTTGTGATCACAAGGCTCCATGACCATTGTCATCACAATGCTCCAAGAGCCATGTAATCACAATGCTCCATGCCCTTGTCATCACAAAGCTCCATGACACATGTCATCAGAATGTTCCATGGCCTTCTCCTCACAATGCTCGATGCCCTTGTCATCACAATGCTCCATACCCTTGTAATCACAATGCTCCATGCCCCTTTTCATCAGAATGCTCCATGAGACTTGTCATCACAAGTCTCCATGGTCATCTCATCACAATGCTCCAAGACCTTGTCATCACCATGCTCCATTCCCTGGTCATCACAATGCTCCATGACCCCTGTCATCACAAGGCTCCATGACCCTTTTCATCACAATGCTCCAAACCCCTGTAATCAAAATGCTCCATGCCCCTTTTCATCACAATGCTCCATGAACCCTGTCATCACAATGAACCATGCCCATCATCATAATGCTTCAGGCTATTGTCATCACAATGAAATCAAAATGCTCCATGACCTCTGTAATCGCAATGCTCCAAACCCTGGTGATCACAATGTTGCATAACACTTATCATCACAAAACCCCATGACGCTAATCATCACTATTATCCATGGTCTTCTCATCACAAGGCTCCATGACCTTTGTCATCACAATTCTCAATACTCTTTTCATCACAATGCTCCCTGACACTTGTCGTCAGTATGCTCCATGAACTCTGTCATGACAAGGCTCCATGCCTTTTTCATCACAATGATCCATGCCCTTTTCATCACAGTGCTCCAAGACCACTGTAATCATAATGCTCCTTGCCCTTGTCATCACAAGGCTCCATGATGCATATCCTCAGAATGTTCCATGCACTTCTCATCACAATGCTCCATGCCCTTGTCATCACAATGCTCCAAGACCCCTGTAATCACAATGCTCCATGCCCCTTTTCATCTCAATGCTCCATGAACACTGTCATAACAATGCACCATGCCCATCATCATAATGCTTCAGGCTATTGTCATCACAGTGAAATCAAAATGCTCCATGACCTCTGTCATCACAATGCTCCAAACCCTGGTGATCACAATGTTGCAAAACACTTATCATCACAACACCCCATGACGCTCATCATCACAATTATCCATGGTCTTCTCATCACAATGCTCCATGACCTTTGTCATCACAATTCTCAATACACTTGTCATCACAATGCTCCCTGACACTTGTCGTCAGAATGCACCTTGAACCCTGTGACGAAAAGGCTCCATGCATTTTTCATCACAAAGCCCCATGCTGTTTTCATCCCAAAGCTCCATGCCATTGTCATCAAAATACTACACAAGCTTGTCATCAGAATGCTCCATGACCCTTGTCATCACAATTCTCCATGCACTTGTCAGCACAATGCTCCCTGACCCTTGTCATCACAATGCTCCAAGCCATTGTCATCACAATGCTCCATTACCATTGTCATTAGAATCCTCCATGACACTTGGCATCACAATGCTCCATGCCATTGTCATCACAATGCTCCATGTCTTTGTCAGCAAAATGCTAAATGACCTTGTCATTACAATCCTCTATGCGCTTGTCATCACAATACTCCATTTCCATTGTCATCACAATCCTCCATCAACCTTGGGATCACATTGCTTCATGCCCTTGTCATCACAATGTTCCATGCTCCTTGAAATCAAAATTATCCATGACTTCTGTCATCACAATGCTCCAAACCCTTGTGATCACATTGTTCCATAACACTTGTCATCACAACGCTCCATGATGCCTGTCATCACAATACTCCATGCCCTTTTCATCACAATGCTCCATGACCTTTGTCATCACAATTCTCAATACACTTGTGATCACAATGCTCCCTGACACTTGTCATCAGAATGCTCCTTGAAACCCATCACGAAAAGGCTCCATGCTTTTTTCATCACAATGCCCCATGCCATTTTCATCACAATGTTCCATACCATTGTCATCAAAATACTCCACAGGCTTGTCATCAGAATGCTCCCGGACACTTGTCATCACAATGCTACATTACCTTTCTCATCAGAATCCTCCAGGACACTTGGCATCACAGTGCTACATGCCATTGTCATCACAATGGGCCATTACATATGTCAACACAATGCTCCCTGACACTTATCTTCACAATACTGCATGACCTGGTCATCACAATGCTCCATGCCCTTCTCATCACAATAGGCCATTCCAACTGTCATCGCAACAAACCATGAAAGTGATTAGACCAATGTTCCATGCCCTTGTCATCACAATGCTCCATGCCCTTGTTATCACAATGCTCCATGACCCCTGTCATCACAATGCTCCGTTACTCCAGTCATCACAATGCTTCATGAACTTTGTCATCACAGTGGTCCATGCCCTCACCATCAACAGTCTCTGTGACCTTTTTAACCCCAATGCTCCATGAACTTTTCATCACAATGCTCTTTGACCCTTGTCATCACAATGCTCTATGCCTTTCTCAGCAAAATGCTCCATGACCCTGGTCATCACAATGCTCCATGCCAGTTTTCATCTCAATGCTCCCTGAACCCTGTCATCACAGTGCACGATGCCCATCATCATAATACTTCAGTCTATTGTCATCACAATGAAATTAATATCCTCCATGACCTCTGACATCATAATGCTACAAACCCTTGTGATCACAATGTTCCATAAAACTTATCATCACAGCACCCCATGACGCTCATCATCACAATTATCCATGGTCTTATCATCACAATGCTCCATGATCTTTGTCATCACGATGCTCAATACACTTTTCATCACAATGCTCCCTGACACTTGTCGTCAGTATGCTCCATGAACCCTGTCATGACAAGGCTCCATGCCTTTATCATCACAATGATCCATGCCTTTTCATCGCAATGCTCCAAGACCCCTGCAATCACAATGCTCCATGCACTTCTCATCCAAATGCTCTCTCACATGAGATATCACAATGTTCCATCACTAGTCATCACATTCCTCCCTCAACCCTGTTATCACAATGTTCCATGACCCCTGTTATCACAATGCTACATCCCCTTATCAGCACAATGTTCCATGACCCCTGACATCACAATGTTCCATAACCACTGTCATCAAAATGCTCCATGACCCTTTTCATCCCAAAG
Organism: Mesoplodon densirostris; assembly: GCF_025265405.1. NCBI lineage: Eukaryota > Metazoa > Chordata > Mammalia > Artiodactyla > Ziphiidae > Mesoplodon > Mesoplodon densirostris. The sequence goes on along the minus strand of NW_026778195.1, from coordinate 3,222,028 downwards.
CTCCATGACCCCTGGAATCACAGTGTTCTATAACCACTGTCATCAAAATGTTCCATTGCACTTTTCATCAAATTGCTGCATGACCCTGTCATCAAAATTCTCACTGCCCTACTCATAACAATGCACCACACGCTGGTCATCAAAATGCTCCATGACCTTTGTCATCACAAAGCTCCATGACCCTTGGCATCACAATGCTCCATGTCATTGTCATCACAATGCTCCATGAAACCTCTCTTCACATTGCTCCATGCCCTTGTCATCACAAATCTCCATGACACTTGTCATCACAATGCTCGATGCACTTCTCATCATAATGCTCCATGTCCTTGTCATTACAATCCTCCATGACCCATGTATCACAGTGTACCGTGCCCTTGTCATCACAATGCTCCATGCCCACTCTCATCAAAATAATCCATGAAACATTTCAGACCAATGCTCAATGCCCTTCTCATCACAATGCTCCATTACCTCTATCAACAATGCTCCATGCCCCCTGCCATCACAATGTTCCACGGCCTTGTGATCACAAGGCTCCATGACCATTGTCATCACAATGCTCCAAGACCCATGTAATCACAATGCTCCATGCCCTTGTCATCACAAAGCTCCATGACACATGTCATCAGAATGTTCCATGGCCATCTCCTCACAATGTTCCATGCCCTTGTCATCACACTGCTCCAAGACACTCGTAATCACAATGCTCCATGCCCCTTTTCATCAGAAGGCTCCATGATATTTGTCATCACAAGTCTCCATGGTCAACTCATCACAATGCTCCAAGACCTTGTCATCACCATGCTCCATTCCCTTGTCATCACAATGCTCCCTGACACTTGTCGTCAGTATGCTCCATGAACTCTGTCATGACAAGGCTCCATGCCTTTTTCATCACAATGATCCATGCCCTTTTCATCACAGTTCTCCAAGACCACTGTAATCATAATGCTCCTTGCCCTTGTCATCACAAAGCTCCATGATGCATATCATCAGAATGTTCCATGCACTTCTCATCACAATGCTCCATGCCGTTGTCATCACAATGCTCCAAGACCCCTGTAATCACAATGCTCCATGCCCCTTTTCATCTCAATGCTCCATGAACACTGTCATAACAATGCACCATGCCCATCATCATAATGCTTCAGGCTATTGTCATCACAGTGAAATCAAAATGCTCCATGACCTTTGTCATCACAAAGCTCCATGACCCTTGGCATCACAATGCTCCATGTCATTGTCATCACAATGCTCCATGAAACCTCTCTTCACATTGCTCCATGTCCTTGTCATCACAAATCTCCATGACACTTGTCATCACAATGCTCGATGCCCTTCTCATCATAATGCTCCATGTCCTTGTCATTACAATCCTCCATGACCCATGTATCACAGTGTACCGTGCCCTTGTCATCACAATGCTCCATGCCCACTCTCATCACAATAATCCATGAAACATTTCAGACCAATGCTCAATGCCCTTCTCATCACAATGCTCCATTACCTCTATCAACAATGCTCCATGACCCCTGCTATCACAATGTTCCACGGCCTTGTGATCACAAGGCTCCATGACCATTGTCATCACAATGCTCCAAGAGCCATGTAATCACAATGCTCCATGCCCTTGTCATCACAAAGCTCCATGACACATGTCATCAGAATGTTCCATGGCCTTCTCCTCACAATGCTCGATGCCCTTGTCATCACAATGCTCCATACCCTTGTAATCACAATGCTCCATGCCCCTTTTCATCAGAATGCTCCATGAGACTTGTCATCACAAGTCTCCATGGTCATCTCATCACAATGCTCCAAGACCTTGTCATCACCATGCTCCATTCCCTGGTCATCACAATGCTCCATGACCCCTGTCATCACAAGGCTCCATGACCCTTCTCATCACAATGCTCCAAACCCCTGTAATCACAATGCTCCATGCCCCTTTTCATCACAATGCTCCATGAACCCTGTCATCACAATGAACCATGCCCATCATCATAATGCTTCAGGCTATTGTCATCACAATGAAATCAAAATGCTCCATGACCTCTGTCATCACAATGCTCCAAACCCTGGTGATCACAATGTTGCATAACACTTATCATCACAAAACCCCATGATGCTAATCATCACTATTATCCATGGTCTTCTCATCACAAGGCTCCATGACCTTTGTCATCACAATTCTCAATACTCTTTTCATCACAATGCTCCCTGACACTTGTCGTCAGTATGCTCCATGAACTCTGTCATGACAAGGCTCCATGCCTTTTTCATCACAATGATCCATGCCCTTTTCATCACAGTGCTCCAAGACCACTGTAATCATAATGCTCCTTGCCCTTGTCATCACAAAGGTCCATGATGCATATCATCAGAATGTTCCATGCACATCTCATCACAATGCTCCATGCCCTTGTCATCACAATGCTCCAAGACCCCTGTAATCACAATGCTCCATGCCCCTTTTCATCTCAATGCTCCATGAACACTGTCATAACAATGCACCATGCCCATCATCATAATGCTTCAGGCTATTGTCATCACAGTGAAATCAAAATGCTCCATGACCTTTGTCATCACAAAGCTCCATGACCCTTGGCATCACAATGCTCCATGTCATTGTCATCACAATGCTCCATGAAACCTCTCTTCACATTGCTCCATGTCCTTGTCATCACAAATCTCCATGACACTTGTCATCACAATGCTCGATGCCCTTCTCATCATAATGCTCCATGTCCTTGTCATTACAATCCTCCATGACCCATGTATCACAGTGTACCATGCCCTTGTCATCACAATGCTCCATGCCCACTCTCATCACAATAATCCATGAAACATTTCAGACCAATGCTCAATGCCCTTCTCATCACAATGCTCCATTACCTCTATCAACAATGCTCCATGACCCCTGCTATCACAATGTTCCACGGCCTTGTGATCACAAGGCTCCATGACCATTGTCATCACAATGCTCCAAGAGCCATGTAATCACAATGCTCCATGCCCTTGTCATCACAAAGCTCCATGACACATGTCATCAGAATGTTCCATGGCCTTCTCCTCACAATGCTCGATGCCCTTGTCATCACAATGCTCCATACCCTTGTAATCACAATGCTCCATGCCCCTTTTCATCAGAATGCTCCATGAGACTTGTCATCACAAGTCTCCATGGTCATCTCATCACAATGCTCCAAGACCTTGTCATCACCATGCTCCATTCCCTGGTCATCACAATGCTCCAAACCCCTGTAATCACAATGCTCCATGCCCCTTTTCATCACAATGCTCCATGAACCCTGTCATCACAATGAACCATGCCCATCATCAAAATGCTTCAGGCTATTGTCATCACAATGAAATCAAAATGCTCCATGACCTCTGTCATCACAATGCGCCAAACCCTGGTGATCACAATGCTGCATAACACTTATCATCACAAAACCCCATGACGCTAATCATCACTATTATCCATGGTCTTCTCATCACAAGGCTCCATGACCTTTGTCATCACAATTCTCAATACTCTTTTCATCACAATGCTCCCTGACACTTGTCGTCAGTATGCTCCATGAACTCTGTCATGACAAGGCTCCATGCCTTTTTCATCACAATGATCCATGCCCTTTTCATCACAGTGCTCCAAGACCACTGTAATCATAATGCTCCTTGCCCTTGTCATCACAAAGCTCCATGATGCATATCCTCAGAATGTTCCATGCACTTCTCATCACAATGCTCCATGCCCTTGTCATCACAATGCTCCAATACCCCTGTAATCACAATGCTCCATGCCCCTTTTCATCTCAATGCTCCATGAACACTGTCATAACAATGCACCATGCCCATCATCATAATGCTTCAGGCTATTGTCATCACAGTGAAATCAAAATGCTCCATGACCTCTGTCATCACAATGCTCCAAACCCTGGTGATCACAATGTTGCAAAACACTTATCATCACAACACCCCATGACGCTCATCATCACAATTATCCATGGTCTTCTCATCACAATGCTCCATGACCTTTGTCATCGCAATTCTCAATACACTTGTCATCACAATGCTCCCTGACACTTGTCGTCAGAATGCACCTTGAACCCTGTGACGAAAAGGCTCCATGCATTTTTCATCAAAAAGCCCCATGCTGTTTTCATCCCAAAGCTCCATGCCATTGTCATCAAAATACTACACAAGCTTGTCATCAGAATGCTCCATGACCCTTGTCATCACAATTCTCCATGCACTTGTCAGCACAATGCTCCCTGACCCTTGTCATCACAATGCTCCAAGCCATTGTCATCACAATGCTCCATTACCATTGTCATTAGAATCCTCCATGACACTTGGCATCACAATGCTCCATGCCATTGTCATCACAATGCTCCATGTCTTTGTCAGCAAAATGCTAAATGACCTTGTCATTACAATCCTCTATGCGCTTGTCATCACAATACTCCATTTCCATTGTCATCACAATCCTCCATCAACCTTGGGATCACATTGCTTCATGCCCTTGTCATCACAAAGTTCCATGCTCCTTGAAATCAAAATTATCCATGACTTCTGTCATCACAATGCTCCAAACCCTTGTGATCACATTGTTCCATAACACTTGTCATCACAACGCTCCATGATGCCTGTCATCACAATACTCCATGCCCTTTTCATCACAATGCTCCATGACCTTTGTAATCACAATTCTCAATACACTTGTGATCACAATGCTCCCTGACACTTGTCATCAGAATGCTCCTTGAAACCCATCACGAAAAGGCTCCATGCTTTTTTCATCACAATGCCCCATGCCATTTTCATCACAATGTTCCATACCATTGTCATCAAAATACTCCACAGGCTTGTCATCAGAATGCTCCCGGACCCTTGTCATCACAATGCTCCATTACCTTTCTCATCAGATTCCTCCATTACACTTGGCATCACAGTGCTACATGCCATTGTCATCACAATGGGCCATTACATATGTCATCACAATGATCCCTGACACTTATCTTCACAATACTGCATGACCTGGTCATCACAATGCTCCATGCCCTTCTCATCACAATAGGCCATTCGAACTGTCATCGCAACAAACCATGAAAGTGATTAGACCAATGTTCCATGCCCTTGTCATCACAATGCTCCATGCCCTTGTTATCACAATGCTCCATGACCCCTGTCATCACAATGCTCCGTTACTCCAGTCATCACAATGCTTCATGAACTTTGTCATCACAGTGGTCCATGCCCTCACCATCAACAGTCTCTGTGACCTTTTTAACCCCAATGCTCCATGAACTTTTCATCACAATGCTCTTTGACCCTTGTCATCACAATGCTCTATGCCTTTCTCAGCAAAATGCTCCATGACCCTGGTCATCACAATGCTCCATGCCCCTTTTCATCTCAATGCTCCCTGAACCCTGTCATCACAGTGCACGATGCCCATCATCATAATACTTCAGTCTATTGTCATCACAATGAAATTAATATCCTCCATGACCTCTGACATCATAATGCTACAAACCCTTGTGATCACAATGTTCCATAAAACTTATCATCACAGCACCCCGTGACGCTCATCATCACAATTATCCATGGACTTATCATCACAATGCTCCATGATCTTTGTCATCACGATGCTCAATACACTTTTCATCACAATGCTCCCTGACACTTGTCGTCAGTATGCTCCATGAACCCTTTCATGACAAGGCTCCATGCCTTTATCATCACAATGATCCATGCCTTTTCATCGCAATGCTCCAAGACCCCTGCAATCACAATGCTCCATGCCCTTGTCATCACAATGCTCCATGACCCCTGTCATCACAAGGCTCCATGACCCTTCTCATCACAATGCTCCAAACCCCTGTAATCACAATGCTCCATGCCCCTTTTCATCACAATGCTCCATGAACCCTGTCATCACAATGAACCATGCCCATCATCATAATGCTTCAGGCTATTGTCATCACAATGAAATCAAAATGCTCCATGACCTCTGTCATCACAATGCTCCAAACCCTGGTGATCACAATGCTGCATAACACTTATCATCACAAAACCCCATGACGCTAATCATCACTATTATCCATGGTCTTCTCATCTCAAGGCTCCATGACCTTTGTCATCACAATTCTCAATACTCTTTTCATCACAATGCTCCCTGACACTTGTCGTCAGTATGCTCCATGAACTCTGTCATGACAAGGCTCCATGCCTTTTTCATCACAATGATCCATGCCCTTTTCATCACAGTGCTCCAAGACCACTGTAATCATAATGCTCCATGCCCTTGTCATCACAAAGCTCCATGATGCATATCATCAGAATGTTCCATGCACTTCTCATCACAATGCTCCATGCCCTTGTCATCACAATGCTCCAAGACCCCTGTAATCACAATGCTCAATGCCCCTTTTCATCTCAATGCTCCATGAACACTGTCATAACAATGCACCATGCCCATCATCATAATGCTTCAGGCTATTGTCATCACAGTGAAATCAAAATGCTCCATGACCTCTGTCATCACAATGCTCCAAACCCTGGTGATCACAATGTTGCAAAACACTTATCATCACAACACCCCATGATGCTCATCATCACAATTATCCATGGTCTTCTCATCACAATGCTCCATGACCTTTGTCATCACAATTCTCAATACACTTGTCATCACAATGCTCCCTGACACTTGTCGTCAGAATGCACCTTGAACCCTGTGACGAAAAGGCTCCATGCCTTTTTCATCACAAAGCCCCATGCTGTTTTCATCCCAAAGCTCCATGCCATTGTCATCAAAATACTACACAAGCTTGTCATCAGAATGCTCCATGACCCTTGTCATCACAATTCTCCATGCACTTGTCAGCACAATGCTCCCTGACCCTTGTCATCACAATGCTCCAAGCCATTGTCATCACAATGCTCCATTACAATTGTCATCAGAATCCTCCATGACACTTGGCATCACAATGCTCCATGCCATTGTCATTACAATGCTCCATGTCTTTGTCAGCAAAATGCTAAATGACCTTGTCATTACAATCCTCTATGCGCTTGTCATCACAATACTCCATTTCCATTGTCATCACAATCCTCCATCAACCTTGGGATCACATTGCTTCATGCCCTTGTCATCACAATGCTCCATGCTCCTTGAAATCAAAATTATCCATGACCTCTGTCATCACAATGCTCCAAACCCTTGTGATCACATTGTTCCATAACACTTGTCATCACAACGCTCCATGATGCCTGTCATCACAATACTCCATGCCCTTTTCATCACAATGCTCCATGACCTTTGTCATCACAATTCTCAATACACTTGTGATCACAATGCTCCCTGACACTTGTCATCAGAATGCTCCTTGAAACCCATCACGAAAAGGCTCCATGCTTTTTTCATCACAATGCCCCATGCCATTTTCATCACAATGTTCCATACCATTGTCATCAAAATACTCCACAAGCTTGTCATCAGAATGCTCCCGGACCCTTGTCATCACAATGCTCCATTACCTTTCTCATCAGAATCCTGCATGACACTTGGCATCACAGTGCTACATGCCATTGTCATCACAATGGGCCATTACATATGTCATCACAATGCTCCCTGACACTTATCTTCACAATACTGCATGACCTGGTCATCACAATGCTCCATGCCCTTGTCATCACAATAGGCCATTCCAACTGTCATCGCAACAAACCATGAAAATGATTAGACCAATGTTCCATGCCCTTGTCATCACAATGCTCCATGCACTTGTTATCACAATGCTCCATGACCCTTGTCATCACAATGCTCTATGCCTTTCTCAGCAAAATGCTCCATGACCCTGGTCATCACAATGCTCCATGCCCCTTTTCATCTCAATTCTCCCTGAACCCTGTCATCACAGTGCACGATGCCCATCATCATAATACTTCAGTCTATTGTCATCACAATGAAATTAATATTCTCCATGACCTCTGACATCATAATGCTACAAACCCTTGTGATCACAATGTTCCATAAAACTTATCATCACAGCACCCCATGACGCTCATCATCACAATTATCCATGGTCTTATCATCACAATGCTCCATGATCTTTGTCATCACGATGCTCAATACACTTTTCATCACAATGCTCCCTGACACTTGTCGTCAGTATGCTCCATGAACCCTGTCATGACAAGGCTCCATGCCTTTATCATCACAATGATCCATGCCTTTTCATCGCAATGCTCCAAGACCCCTGCAATCACAATGCTCCATGCACTTCTCATCCAAATGCTCTCTCACATGAGATATCACAATGTTCCATCACTAGTCATCACATTCCTCCCTCAACCCTGTTATCACAATGTTCCATGACCCCTGTTATCACAATGCTACATCCCCTTATAAGCACAATGTTCCATGACCCCTGACATCACAATGTTCCATAACCACTCTCATCAAAATGCTCCATGACCCTTTTCATCCCAAAGCTCCATGACCCCTGGAATCACAGTGTTCTATAACCCCTGTCATCAAAATGTTCCATTACACTTTTCATCAAATTGCTGCATGACCCTGTCATCAAAATGCTCCCTGCCCTACTTATAACAATGCACCACACGCTGGTCATCAAAATGCTCCATGACCTTTGTCATCACAAAGCTCCATGACCCTTGGCATCACAATGCTCCATGTCATTGTCATCACAATGCTCCATGAAACCTCTCTTCACATTGCTCCATGCCCTTGTCATCACAAATCTCCATGACACTTGTCATCAAAATGCTCGATGCCCTTCTCATCATAATGCTCCATGTCCTTGTCATTACAATCCTCCATGACCCATGTATCACAGTGTACCGTGCCCTTGTCATCACAATGCTCCATGCCCACTCTCATCAAAATAATCCATGAAACATTTCAGACCAATGCTCAATGCCCTTCTCATCACAATGCTCCATTACCTCTATCAACATTGCCCCATGCCCCCTGCCATCACAATGTTCCACGGCCTTGTGATCACAAGGCTCCATGACCATTGTCATCACAATGCTCCAAGACCCATGTAATCACAATGCTCCATGCCCTTGTCATCACAAAGCTCCATGACACATGTCATCAGAATGTTCCATGGCCATCTCCTCACAATGTTCCATGCCCTTGTCATCACACTGCTCCAAGACACTCGTAATCACAATGCTCCATGCCCCTTTTCATCAGAAGGCTCCATGATATTTGTCATCACAAGTCTCCATGTTCAACTCATCACAATGCTCCAAGACCTTGTCATCACCATGCTCCATTCCCTTATCATCACAATGCTCCCTGACACTTGTCGTCAGTATGCTCCATGAACTCTGTCATGACAAGGCTCCATGCCTTTTTCATCACAATGATCCATGCCCTTTTCATCACAGTGCTCCAAGACCACTGTAATCATAATGCTCCTTGCCCTTGTCATCACAAAGGTCCATGATGCATATCATCAGAATGTTCCATGCACTTCTCATCACAATGCTCCATGCCCTTGTCATCACAATGCTCCAAGACCCCTGTAATCACAATGCTCCATGCCCCTTTTCATCTCAATGCTCCATGAACACTGTCATAACAATGCACCATGCCCATCATCATAATGCTTCAGGCTATTGTCATCACAGTGAAATCAAAATGCTCCATGACCTTTGTCATCACAAAGCTCCATGACCCTTGGCATCACAATGCTCCATGTCATTGTCATCACAATGCTCCATGAAACCTCTCTTCACATTGCTCCATGTCCTTGTCATCACAAATCTCCATGACACTTGTCATCACAATGCTCGATGCCCTTCTCATCATAATGCTCCATGTCCTTGTCATTACAATCCTCCATGACCCATGTATCACAGTGTACCGTGCCCTTGTCATCACAATGCTCCATGCCCACTCTCATCACAATAATCCATGAAACATTTCAGACCAATGCTCAATGCCCTTCTCATCACAATGCTCCATTACCTCTATCAACAATGCTCCATGACCCCTGCTATCACAATGTTCCACGGCCTTGTGATCACAAGGCTCCATGACCATTGTCATCACAATGCTCCAAGAGCCATGTAATCACAATGCTCCATGCCCTTGTCATCACAAAGCTCCATGACACATGTCATCAGAATGTTCCATGGCCTTCTCCTCACAATGCTCGATGCCCTTGTCATCACAGTTCTCCATACCCTTGTAATCACAATGCTCCATGCCCCTTTTCATCAGAATGCTCCATGAGACTTGTCATCACAAGTCTCCATGGTCAACTCATCACAATGCTCCAAACTCCTCTAATCACAATGCTCCATGCCCCTTTTCATCACAATGATCCATGAACCCTGTCATCACAATGAACCATGCCCATCATCATAATGCTTCAGGCTATTGTCATCACAATGAAATCAAAATGCTCCATGACCTCTGTCATCACAATGCTCCAAACCCTGGTGATCACAATGCTGCATAACACTTATCATCACAAAACCCCATGATGCTAATCATCACTATTATCCATGGTCTTCTCATCACAAGGCTCCATGACCTTTGTCATCACAATTCTCAATACTCTTTTCATCACAATGCTCCCTGACACTTTTCGTCAGTATGCTCCATGAACTCTGTCATGAGAAGGCTCCATGCCTTTTTCATCACAATGATCCATGCCCTTTTCATCACAGTGCTCCAAGACCACTGTAATCATAATGCTCCTTGCCCTTGTCATCACAAAGCTCCATGATGCATATCATCAGAATGTTCCATGCACTTCTCATCACAATGCTCCATGCCATTGTCATCACAATGCTCCAAGACCCCTGTAATCACAATGCTCCATGCCCCTTTTCATCTCAATGCTCCATGAACACTGTCATAACAATGCACCATGCCCATCATCATAATGCTTCAGGCTATTGTCATCACAGTGAAATCAAAATGCTCCATGACCTTTGTCATCACAAAGCTCCATGACCCTTGGCATCACAATGCTCCATGTCATTGTCATCACAATGCTCCATGAAACCTCTCTTCACATTGCTCCATGTCCTTGTCATCACAAATCTCCATGACACTTGTCATCACAATGCTCGATGCCCTTATCATCATAATGCTCCATGTCCTTGTCATTACAATCCTCCATGACCCATGTATCACAGTGTACCGTGCCCTTGTCATCACAATGCTCCATGCCCACTCTCATCACAATAATCCATGAAACATTTCAGACCAATGCTCAATGCCCTTCTCATCACAATGCTCCATTACCTCTATCAACAATGCTCCATGACCCCTGCTATCACAATGTTCCACGGCCTTGTGATCACAAGGCTCCATGACCATTGTCATCACAATGCTCCAAGAGCCATGTAATCACAATGCTCCATGCCCTTGTCATCACAAAGCTGCATGACACATGTCATCAGAATGTTCCATGGCCTTCTCCTCACAATGCTCGATGCCCTTGTCATCACAATGCTCCATACCCTTGTAATCACAATGCTCCATGCCCCTTTTCATCAGAATGCTCCATGAGACTTGTCATCACAAGTCTCCATGGTCATCTCATCGCAATGCTCCAAGACCTTGTCATCACCATGCTCCATTCCCTGGTCATCACAATGCTCCATGACCCCTGTCATCACAAGGCTCCATGACCTTTCTCATCACAATGCTCCAAACCCCTGTAATCACAATGCTCCATGCCCCTTTTCATCACAATGCTCCATGAACCCTGTCATCACAATGAACCATGCCCATCATCATAATGCTTCAGGCTATTGTCATCACAATGAAATCAAAATGCTCCATGACCTCTGTCATCACAATGCTCCAAACCCTGGTGATCACAATGCTGCATAACACTTATCATCACAAAACCCCATGACGCTAATCATCACTATTATCCATGGTCTTCTCATCACAAGGCTCCATGACCTTTGTCATCACAATTCTCAATACTCTTTTCATCACAATGCTCCCTGACACTTGTCGTCAGTATGCTCCATGAACTCTGTCATGACAAGGCTCCATGCCTTTTTCATCACAATGATCCATGCCCTTTTCATCACAGTGCTCCAAGACCACTGTAATCATAATGCTCCATGCCCTTGTCATCACAAAGCTCCATGATGCATATCATCAGAATGTTCCATGCACTTCTCATCACAATGCTCCATGCCCTTGTCATCACAATGCTCCAAGACCCCTGTAATCACAATGCTCAATGCCCCTTTTCATCTCAATGCTCCATGAACACTGTCATAACAATGCACCATGCCCATCATCATAATGCTTCAGGCTATTGTCATCACAGTGAAATCAAAATGCTCCATGACCTTTGTCATCACAAAGCTCCATGACCCTTGGCATCACAATGCTCCATGTCATTGTCATCACAATGCTCCATGAAACCTCTCTTCACATTGCTCCATGTCCTTGTCATCACAAATCTCCATGACACTTGTCATCACAATGCTCGATGCCCTTATCATCATAATGCTCCATGTCCTTGTCATTACAATCCTCCATGACCCATGTATCACAGTGTACCGTGCCCTTGTCATCACAATGCTCCATGCCCACTCTCATCACAATAATCCATGAAACATTTCAGACCAATGCTCAATGCCCTTCTCATCACAATGCTCCATTACCTCTATCAACAATGCTCCATGACCCCTGCTATCACAATGTTCCACGGCCTTGTGATCACAAGGCTCCATGACCATTGTCATCACAATGCTCCAAGAGCCATGTAATCACAATGCTCCATGCCCTTGTCATCACAAAGCTGCATGACACATGTCATCAGAATGTTCCATGGCCTTCTCCTCACAATGCTCGATGCCCTTGTCATCACAATGCTCCATACCCTTGTAATCACAATGCTCCATGCCCCTTTTCATCAGAATGCTCCATGAGACTTGTCATCACAAGTCTCCATGGTCATCTCATCGCAATGCTCCAAGACCTTGTCATCACCATGCTCCATTCCCTGGTCATCACAATGTTCCATGACCCCTGTCATCACAAGGCTCCATGACCTTTCTCATCACAATGCTCCAAACCCCTGTAATCACAATGCTCCATGCCCCTTTTCATCACAATGCTCCATGAACCCTGTCATCACAATGAACCATGCCCATCATCATAATGCTTCAGGCTATTGTCATCACAATGAAATCAAAATGCTCCATGACCTCTGTCATCACAATGCTCCAAACCCTGGTGATCACAATGCTGCATAACACTTATCATCACAAAACCCCATGACGCTAATCATCACTATTATCCATGGTCTTCTCATCACAAGGCTCCATGACCTTTGTCATCACAATTCTCAATACTCTTTTCATCACAATGCTCCCTGACACTTGTCGTCAGTATGCTCCATGAACTCTGTCATGACAAGGCTCCATGCCTTTTTCATCACAATGATCCATGCCCTTTTCATCACAGTGCTCCAAGACCACTGTAATCATAATGCTCCATGCCCTTGTCATCACAAAGCTCCATGATGCATATCATCAGAATGTTCCATGCACTTCTCATCACAATGCTCCATGCCCTTGTCATCACAATGCTCCAAGACCCCTGTAATCACAATGCTCAATGCCCCTTTTCATCTCAATGCTCCATGAACACTGTCATAACAATGCACCATGCCCATCATCATAATGCTTCAGGCTATTGTCATCACAGTGAAATCAAAATGCTCCATGACCTCTGTCATCACAATGCTCCAAACCCTGGTGATCACAATGTTGCAAAACACTTATCATCACAACACCCCATGACGCTCATCATCACAATTATCCATGGTCTTCTCATCACAAGGCTCCATGACCTTTGTCATCACAATTCTCAATACACTTGTCATCACAATGCTCCCTGACACTTGTCGTCAGAATGCACCTTCAACCCTGTGACGAAAAGGCTCCATGCCTTTTTCATCACAAAGCCCAATGCTGTTTTCATCCCAAAGCTCCATGCCATTGTCATCAAAATACTACACAAGCTTGTCATCAGAATGCTCCATGACCCTTGTCATCACAATTCTCCATGCACTTGTCAGCACAATGCTCCCTGACCCTTGTCATCACAATGCTCCAAGCCATTGTCATCACAATGCTCCATTATAATTGTCATCAGAATCCTCCATGACACTTGGCATCACAATGCTCCATGCCATTGTCATCACAATGCTCCATGTCTTTGTCAGCAAAATGCTAAATGACCTTGTCATTACAATCCTCTATGCACTTGTCATCACAATACTCCATTTCCATTGTCATCACAATCCTCCATCAACTTTGGGATCACATTGCTTCATGCCCTTGTCATCACAATGCTCCATGCTCCTTGAAATCAAAATGATCCATGACCTCTGTCATCACAATGCTCCAAAACCTTGTGATCACATTGTTCCATAACACTTGTCATCACAACGCTCCATGATGCCTGTCATCACAATACTCCATGCCCTTTTCATCACAATGTTCCATGACCTTTGTCATCACAATTCTCAATACACTTGTGATCACAATGCTCCCTGACACTTGTCATCAGAATGCTCCTTGAAACCCATCACGAAAAGGCTCCATGCTTTTTTCATCACAATGTCCCATGCCATTTTCATCACAATGTTCCATACCATTGTCATCAAAATACTCCACAAGCTTGTCATCAGAATGCTCCCGGACCCTTGTCATCACAATGCTCCATTACCTTTCTCATCAGAATCCTCCATGACACTTGGCATCACAGTGCTACATGCCATTGTCATCACAATGGGCCATTACATATGTCATCACAATGCTCCCTGACACTTATCTTCACAATACTGCATGACCTGGTCATCACAATGCTCCATGCCCTTGTCATCACAATAGGCCATTCCAACTGTCATCGCAACAATCCATGAAAGTGATTAGACCAATGTTCCATGCCCTTGTCATCACAATGCTCCATGCCCTTGTTATCACAATGCTCCATGAACCCTGTCATCACAATGCTCCGTTACTCCAGTGATCACAATGTTTCATGAACTTTGTCATCACAGTGGTCCATGCACTCACCATCAACAGTCTCTGTGACCTTTTTAACCCCAATGCTCCATGAACTTTTCATCACAATGCTCTTTCAACCTTGTGATCACAATGATCTATTCCCCTCTCAGCACAATGTTCCATGAGCCTGGTCATCACAATGCTCCATGCCCCTTTTCATCTCAATGCTCCCTGAACCCTGTCATCACAGTGCACGATGCCCATCATCATAACACTTCAGTCTATTGTCATCACAATGAAATTAATATTCTCCATGACCTCTGACATCATAATGCTACAAACCCTTGTGATCACAATGTTCCATAAAACTTATCATCACAGCACCCCATGACGCTCATCATCACAATTATCCATGGTTTTATCATCACAATGCTCCATAATCTTTGTCATCACGATGCTCAATACACTTTTCATCACAATGCTCCCTGACACTTGTCGTCAGTATGCTCCATGAACCCTGTCATGACAAGGCTCCATGCCTTTATCATCACAATGATCCATGCCTTTTCATCACAATGCTCCAAGACCCCTGCAATCACAATGCTCCATGCACTTCTCATCCAAATGCTCTCTCACATGAGATATCACAATGTTCCATCACTAGTCATCACATTCCTCCCTCAACCCTGTTATCACAATGTTCCATGACCCCTGTTATCACAATGCTACATCCCCTTATCAGCACAATGTTCCATGACCCCTGACATCACAATGTTCCATAACCACTGTCATCAAAATGCTCCATGACCCTTTTCATCCCAAAGCTCCATGACCCCTGGAATCACAGTGTTCTATAACCCCTGTCATCAAAATGTTCCATTGCACTTTTCATCAAATTGCTGCATGACCCTGTCATCAAAATGCTCCCTGCCCTACTCATAACAATGCACCACACGCTGGTCATCAAAATGCTCCATGACCTTTGTCATCACAAAGCTCCATGACCCTTGGCATCACAATGCTCCATGTCATTGTCATCACAATGCTCCATGAAAACTCTCTTCACATTGCTCCATGCACTTGTCATCACAAATCTCCATGACACTTGTCATCACAATGCTCGATGCCCTTCTCATCATAATGCTCGATGTCCTTGTCATTACAATCCTCCATGACCCATGTATCACAGTGTACCGTGCCCTTGTCATCACAATGCTCCAAGCCCACTCTCATCACAATAATCCATGAAACATTTCAGACCAATGCTCAATGCCCTTCTCATCAAAATGCTCCATTACCTCTATCAACAATGCTCCATGCCCCCTGCCATCACAATGTTCCACGGCCTTGTGATCACAAGACTCCATGACCATTGTCATCACAATGCTCCAAGACCCATGTAATCACAATGCTCCATGCCCTTGTCATCACAAAGCTCCATGACACATGTCATCAGAATGTTCCATGGCCATCTCCTCACAATGCTCCTTGCCCTTGTCATCACAATGCTCCAAGACACTCGTAATCACAATGCTCCATGCCCCTTTTCATCAGAAGGCTCCATGATATTTGTCATCACAAGTCTCCATGGTCAACTCATCACAATGCTCCAAGACCTTGTCATCACCATGCTCCATTCCCTGGTCATCACAATGCTCCATGACCCCTGTCATCACAAGGCTCCATGACCCTTCTCATCACAATGCTCCAAACTCCTGTAATCACAATGCTCCATGCCACTTTTCATCACAATGCTCCATGAACCCTGTCATCACAATGAACCATGCCCATCATCATAATGCTTCAGGCTATTGTCATCACAATGAAATCAAAATGCTCCATGACCTCTGTCATCACAATGCTCCAAACCCTGGTGATCACAATGTTGCATAACACTTATCATCACAAAACCCCATGACGCTAATCATCACTATTATCCATGGTCTTCTCATCGCTAGGCTCCATGACCTTTGTCATCACAATTCTCAATACTCTTTTCATCACAATGCTCCCTGACACTTGTCGTCAGTATGCTCCATGAACTCTGTCATGACACGACTCCATGCCTTTTTCATCACAATGATCCATGCCCTTTTCATCACAGTGCTCCAAGACCACTGTAATCATAATGCTCCTTGCCCTTGTCATCACAAAGCTCCATGATGCATATCATCAGAATGTTCCATGCACTTCTCATCACAATGCTCCATGCCCTTGTCATCACAATGCTCCAAGACCACTGTAATCACAATGCTCCATGCCCCTTTTCATCTCAATGCTCCATGAACACTGTCATAACAATGCACCATGCCCATCATCATAATGCTTCAGGCTATTGTCATCACAGTGAAATCAAAATGCTCCATGACCTCTGTCATCACAATGCTCCATACCCTGGTGATCACAATGTTGCATAACACTTATCATCACAAAACCCCATGACGCTCATCATCACAATTATCCATGGTCTTCTCATCACAAGGCTCCATGACCTTTGTCATCACAATTCTCAATACTCTTTTCATCACAATGCTCCCTGACACTTGTCGTCAGTATGCTCCATGAACTCTGTCATGACAAGGCTCCATGCCTTTTTCATCACAATGATCCATGCCCTTTTCATCACAGTTCTCCAAGACCACTGTAATCATAATGCTCCTTGCCCTTGTCATCACAAAGCTCCATGATGCATATCATCAGAATGTTCCATGCACTTCTCATCACAATGCTCCATGCCCTTGTCATCACAATGCTCCAAGACCCCTGTAATCACAATGCTCCATGCCCCTTTTCATCTCAATGCTCCATGAACACTGTCATAACAATGCACCATGCCCATCATCATAATGCTTCAGGCTATTGTCATCACAGTGAAATCAAAATGCTCCATGACCTTTGTCATCACAAAGCTCCATGACCCTTGGCATCACAATGCTCCATGTCATTGTCATCACAATGCTCCATGAAACCTCTCTTCACATTGCTCCATGTCCTTGTCATCACAAATCTCCATGACACTTGTCATCACAATGCTCGATGCCCTTCTCATCATAATGCTCCATGTCCTTGTCATTACAATCCTCCATGACCCATGTATCACAGTGTACCGTGCCCTTGTCATCACAATGCTCCATGCCCACTCTCATCACAATAATCCATGAAACATTTCAGACCAATGCTCAATGCCCTTCTCATCACAATGCTCCATTACCTCTATCAACAATGCTCCATGACCCCTGCTATCACAATGTTCCACGGCCTTGTGATCACAAGGCTCCATGACCATTGTCATCAAAATGCTCCAAGAGCCATGTAATCACAATGCTCCATGCCCTTGTCATCACAAAGCTCCATGACACATGTCATCAGAATGTTCCATGGCCTTCTCCTCACAATGCTCGATGCCCTTGTCATCACAATGCTCCATACCCTAGTAATCACAATGCTCCATGCCCCTTTTCATCAGAATGCTCCATGAGACTTGTCATCACATGTCTCCATGGTCATCTCATCACAATGCTCCAAGACCTTGTCATCACCATGCTCCATTCCCTGGTCATCACAATGCTCCATGACCCCTGTCATCACAAGGCTCCATGACCGTTCTCATCACAATGCTCCAAACCCCTGTAATCACAAGGCTCCATGACCTTTTTCATCACAATTCTCAATACACTTGTCATCACAATGCTCCCTGACACTTGTTGTCAGAATGCACCTTGAACCCTGTGACGAAAAGGCTCCTTGCCTTTTTCATCACAAAGCCCCATGCTGTTTTCATCCCAAAGCTCCATGCCATTGTCATCAAAATACTACACAAGCTTGTCATTCGAATGCTCCATGACCCTTGTCATCACAATTCTCCATGCACTTGTCAGCAGAATGCTCCTTGACCCTTGTCATCACAATGATCCAAGCCATTGTCATCACAATGCTCCATTACCTTTGTCACTAGAATCCTCCATGACACTTGGAATCACAATGATCCAAGCCATTGTCATCACAATGGGCCATTACATATGTAATCACAATGCTCCCTGACACCTCTCTTCACAAAACTGCATGATCTGGTCATCACAATGCTCCATGCTCTTGTCTTCATAATGCGCCATTCCAACTGTCATCACAATAATCCATGAAACTTATTAGACCAATGGTCCATGCCCTTGTCATCACATTGCTCCATGACCCTTGTCATCACAATGCTCCGTGACTCCAGTCATCACAATGCTTCATAACGTTTGTCATCACAACGGTCCATGCCTGCGTCATCGCAAGGCTCTGTGACCTTTGTAACCACAATGCTCCATGAAGTTTTCATCACAATTCTCCGTGGCCCTTGTCATCACAAGGCTCCATGCCTTTTTCAGAACAATGCTACATGACCCTTGTCATCACAATGTGCCATGTGCTTTTCATCACAATGATCAACAACCTTGTCATCGCTATGTTCCATAAACCTTGTAATCACAATTCTCCATGCACTTCTCATCCAAATGCTCTCTCACATGAGATATCACAATGTTCCATCACTTGTCATCACAATCCTCCCTCACCCCTGTTATCACAATGTTCCATGACCCCTGTCATCACAATGCTACATCCCCTTATCAGCACAATTTTCCATGATCCTGACATCACAATGTTCCATAACCCCTGTCATCAAAATGCTCCATGATCATTTTCATCCCAAAGCTCTATGACCCCTGGCATCACAATGTTCTATAACCCCTGTCATCAAAATATTACATTACACTTTTCATCAAATTGCTGCATGACCCTGTCATCAAAATGCTCCCTGCCCTTCTCATCACAATGCACCACACACTTGTCATCAAAATGCTCCATGACCATGGTCATCACTAAGCTCCATGACCATTGGCATCACAATGCTCCATGCCATGGACATCACAATGCTCCATGAACCCTCTCATCACATTGCTCCATGCACTTGTCATCACAAAGCTCCATGACACTTGTCATCACAATGCTCGATGCCCTTCTCATCACAATGCTCCATGTCCTTGTCATTATATTCCTCCATCACCCATGTATCACAATGTACCGTGCCCTTGTCATCACAATGCGCCATGCCCACTGTCATCACAATAATCCATGAAACATTTCAGACCAATGCTCAATGCACTTCTCATCACAATGCTCCATTACCTCTGTCAACAATGCTCCATGACCCCTGCCATCACAATGTTCCACGGCCTTGTGATCACAAGACTAAATGACCATTGTCATCACAATGCTCCAAGACCCATGTAATCACAATGCTCCATGCCCTTGTCATCACAGAGCTCCATGACGCATGTCATCAGAATGTTCCATGGCCTTCTCCTCACAATGCTCCATGCCCTTGTCATCACAATGCTCCAAGACACTCGTAATCACAATGCTCCATGCCCCTTTTAATCAGAAGGCTCCATGATATTTGTCATCAGAAGTCTCCATGGTCAACTCATCACAATGCTCCAAGACCTTGTCATCACCATGCTCCATTCCCTTGTCATCACAATGCTCCATGACTCCTGTCATCACAATACTCCATGAACATTTTCAGCCCAATGCTCCATGACCTTCTCATCAAAATGCTCCATGACCAATATCATCACAATGCTCCATGCCCACTGTCATCACAACACTCCATGACACCTGACAACACAATGATCCGGGACTCTTGTCATCACAATGTTCCAAGACCCCTGTAATCACAATGCTCCATGACCCCTGTCATCACAATATTCCATGAACATTTTCAGCCCAATGCTCCATGACCCTTGTCATCACAATGATCCATGCCCTTGTCATCCCAATGTTCCATGAACCCTGTATTCACAGTGATCCGTGACGCTCATCATCACAGTTCTCCATGACACCTGTCATCACAATGCTCCATGCCTTTGTCAGCAAAATGCTACATGGCCTTGTCATTACAATGCTCTATGCGATTGTCATCACAATACTCGATTACCATTGTCATCTCAATCCTCCATGAACCTTGGGATCACATTGCTTCATGCCCTTGTCATCACAATGCTACATGCTCCTTGAAATCAAAATGATCCATGACCTCTGTCATCACAATGCTCCAAACCCTTGTGATCACAATGTTCCATAACATTTGTCCTCACAACGCTCCATGATGCCTGTCATCACAATACTCCATACACTTTTCATCACAATTCTCCATGACTTTGTCATCACAATTCTCAATACACTTTTCATCACAGTGCTCCCTGACACTTGTCGTCAGTATGCTCCATGAACCCTGTCATGACAAGGCTCCATGCCTTTTTCATCACAATGTTCCATGCCCTTTTCATCACAATGCTCCAAGACCCCTGTAATCACAATGCTCCATGCCCTTGCCATCCAAAGCTCCATGACGCATGTCATCAGAATGTTCCATGGACTTCTCATCACAATGCTCCCTGCTCTTGTCATCACAAAGCACTAAGACCCCTGTAATCACAATGCTCCATGCCCCTTTTCATCTCAATGCTCCTATGAACCCTGTCAGCACAATGAACAATGCCCATCATCATAATGCTTCAGGCAATTGTCATCACAATCAAATCAAAATGCTCCATGACCTCTGTCATCACAATGCTCAAAATCCTGGTGATCACAATGTTGCATAACTCTTATCATCACAACACCCCATGACGTTCATCATCACAATGATCCATGGTCGTCTCATCACAAGGCTCCATGACCTTTGTCATCAAAATTCTCAATAAACTTGTCATCACAATGCTCGCTGACACTTGTCGTCAGAATGCTCCTTGAACCCTGTCACAAAAAGGCTCCATGTCTTTTTCATCACAGAGCCACATGCCGTTTTCATCCCAATGCTGCATGCCATTGTCATCAAAATACACCACAGGCTTGTTATCAGAATGCTCCATGACCCTTGTCATCACAATTCTCCATGCACTTGTCAGCACAATGCTCCCTGACCCTTGTCCTCACAATGCTCCAAGCCATTGTCATCACAATGCTCCATTACCATTGTCATCAGAATCCTCCATGACACTTGGCATCACAATGCTCCATGCCATTGTCATCACAATGCTCCATGTCTTTGTCAGCAAAATGCTAAATGACCTTGTCATTACAATCCTCTATGCGCTTGTCATCACAATACTCCATTTCCATTGTCATCACAATCCTCCATCAACTTTGGGATCACATTGCTTCATGCCCTTGTCATCACAATGCTCCATGCTCCTTGAAATCAAAATGATCCATGACCTCTGTCATCACAATGCTCCAAACCCTTGTGATCACATTGTTCCATAACACTTGTCATCACAACGCTCCATGATGCCTGTCATCACAATACTCCATGCCCTTTTCATCACAATGCTCCATGACCTTTGTCATCACAATTCTCAATACACTTGTGATCACAATGCTCCCTGACACTTGTCATCAGAATGCTCCTTGAAACCCATCACGAAAAGGCTCCATGCTTTTTTCATCACAATGCCCCATGCCATTTTCATCACAATGTTCCATACCATTGTCATCAAAATACTCCACAAGCTTGTCATCAGAATGCTCCCGGACCCTTGTCATCACAATGCTCCATTACCTTTCTCATCAGAATCCTCCATGACACTTGGCATCACAGTGCTACATGCCATTGTCATCACAATGGGCCATTACATATGTCAACACAATGCTCCCTGACACTTATCTTCACAATACTGAATGACCTGGTCATCACAATG
This sequence comes from Mesoplodon densirostris, assembly GCF_025265405.1. Lineage (NCBI taxonomy): Eukaryota > Metazoa > Chordata > Mammalia > Artiodactyla > Ziphiidae > Mesoplodon > Mesoplodon densirostris. The sequence continues at coordinate 3,199,235 of NW_026778195.1, read as the reverse complement.
CTCCATGCCCTTGTCATCACAATAGGCCATTCCAACTGTCATCGCAACAAACCATGAAAGTTATTAGACCAATGTTCCATGCCCTTGTCATCACAATTCTCCATGCCCTTGTTATCACAATGCTCCATGACCCCTGTCATCACAATGCTCCGTTACTCCAGTCATCACAATGCTTCATGAACTTTGTCATCACAATGGTCCATGCCCTCACCATCAACAGTCTCTGTGACCTTTTTAACCCCTATGCTCCATGAACTTTTCATCACAATGCTCTTTGACCCTTGTCATCACAATGCTCTATGCCTTTCTCAGCACAATGCTCCATGACCCTGGTCATCACAATGCTCCATGCCCCTTTTCATCTCAATGCTCCCTGAACCCTGTCATCACAGTGCACGATGCCCATCATCATAATACTTCAGTCTATTGTCATTACAATGAAATTAATATTCTCCATGACCTCTGACATCATAATGCTACAAACCCTTGTGATCACAATGTTCCATAAAACTTATCATCACAGCACCCCATGACGCTCATCATCACAATTATCCATGGTCTTCTCATCACAATGCTCCATGATCTTTGTCATCACGATGCTCAATACACTTTTCATCACAATGCTCCCTGACACTTGTCGTCAGTATGCTCCATGAACCCTGTCATGACAAGGCTCCATGCCTTTATCATCACAATGATCCATGCCTTTTCATCGCAATGCTCCAAGACCCCTGCAATCACAATGCTCCATGCACTTCTCATCCAAATGCTCTCTCACATGAGATATCACAATGTTCCATCACTAGTCATCACATTCCTCCCTCAACCCTGTTATCACAATGTTCCATGACCCCTGTTATCACAATGCTACATCCCCTTATCAGCACAATGTTCCATGACCCCTGACATCACAATGTTCCATAACCACTGTCATCAAAATGCTCCATGACCCTTTTCATGCCAAAGCTCCATGACCCCTCGAATCACAGTGTTCTATAACCCCTGTCATCAAAATGTTCCTTTACACTTTTCATCAAATTGCTGCATGACCCTGTCATCAAAATGCTCCCTGCCCTACTCATAACAATGCACCACACGCTGGTCATCAAAATGCTCCATGACATTTGTCATCACAAAGCTCCATGACCCTTGGCATCACAATGCTCCATGTCATTGTCATCACAATGCTCCATGAAACCTCTCTTCACATTGCTCCATGCCCTTGTCATCACAAATCTCCATGACACTTGTCATCACAATGCTCGATGCCCTTCTCATCATAATGCTCCATGTCCTTGTCATTACAATCCTCCATGACCCATGTATCACAGTGTACCGTGCCCTTGTCATCAAAATGCTCCATGCCCACTCTCATCACAATAATCCATGAAACATTTCAGACCAATGCTCAATGCCCTTCTCATCACAATGCTCCATTACGTCTATCAACAATGCTCCATGACCCCTGCCATCACAATGTTCCACGGCCTTGTGATCACAAGGCTCCATGACCATTGTCATCACAATGCTCCAAGACCCATGTAATCACAATGCTCCATGCCCTTGTCATCACAAAGCTCCATGACACATATCATCAGAATGTTCCATGGCCATCTCCTCACAATGCTCCATGCCCTTGTCATCACAATGCTCCAAGACACTCGTAATCACAATGCTCCATGCCCCTTTTCATCAGAAGGCTCCATGATATTTTTCATCACAAGTCTCCATGGTCAACTCATCAGAATGCTCCAAGACCTTGTCATCACCATGCTCAATTCCCTTGTCATCACAATGCTCCCTGACACTTGTCGTCAGTATGCTCCATGAACTCTGTCATGACAAGGCTCCATGCCTTTTTCATCACAATGATCCATGCCCTTTTCATCACAGTTCTCCAAGACCACTGTAATCATAATGCTCCTTGCCCTTGTCATCACAAAGCTCCATGATGCATATCATCAGAATGTTCCATGCACTTCTCATCACAATGCTCCATGCCCTTGTCATCACAATGCTCCAAGACCCCTGTAATCACAATGCTCCATGCCCCTTTTCATCTCAATGCTCCATGAACACTGTCATAACAATGCACCATGCCCATCATCATAATGCTTCAGGCTATTGTCATCACAGTGAAATCAAAATGCTCCATGACCTTTGTCATCACAAAGCTCCATGACCCTTGGCATCACAATGCTCCATGTCATTGTCATCACAATGCTCCATGAAACCTCTCTTCACATTGCTCCATGTCCTTGTCATCACAAATCTCCATGACACTTGTCATCACAATGCTCGATGCCCTTCTCATCATAATGCTCCATGTCCTTGTCATTACAATCCTCCATGACCCATGTATCACAGTGTACCGTGCCCTTGTCATCACAATGCTCCATGCCCACTCTCATCACAATAATCCATGAAACATTTCAGACCAATGCTCAATGCCCTTCTCATCACAATGCTCCATTACCTCTATCAACAATGTTCCATGACCCCTGCTATCACAATGTTCCACGGCCTTGTGATCACAAGGCTCCATGACCATTGTCATCACAATGCTCCAAGAGCCATGTAATCACAATGCTCCATGCCCTTGTCATCACAAAGCTGCATGACACATGTCATCAGAATGTTCCATGGCCTTCTCCTCACAATGCTCGATGCCCTTGTCATCACAATGCTCCATACCCTTGTAATCACAATGCTCCATGCCCCTTTTCATCAGAATGCTCCATGAGACTTGTCATCACAAGTCTCCATGGTCATCTCATCGCAATGCTCCAAGACCTTGTCATCACCATGCTCCATTCCCTGGTCATCACAATGCTCCATGACCCCTGTCATCACAAGGCTCCATGACCTTTCTCATCACAATGCTCCAAACCCCTGTAATCACAATGCTCCATGCCCCTTTTCATCACAATGCTCCATGAACCCTGTCATCACAATGAACCATGCCCATCATCATAATGCTTCAGGCTATTGTCATCACAATGAAATCAAAATGCTCCATGACCTCTGTCATCACAATGCTCCAAACCCTGGTGATCACAATGCTGCATAACACTTATCATCACAAAACCCCATGACGCTAATCATCACTATTATCCATGGTCTTCTCATCACAAGGCTCCATGACCTTTGTCATCACAATTCTCAATACTCTTTTCATCACAATGCTCCCTGACACTTGTCGTCAGTATGCTCCATGAACTCTGTCATGACAAGGCTCCATGCCTTTTTCATCACAATGATCCATGCCCTTTTCATCACAGTGCTCCAAGACCACTGTAATCATAATGCTCCATGCCCTTGTCATCACAAAGCTCCATGATGCATATCATCAGAATGTTCCATGCACTTCTCATCACAATGCTCCATGCCCTTGTCATCACAATGCTCCAAGACCCCTGTAATCACAATGCTCAATGCCCCTTTTCATCTCAATGCTCCATGAACACTGTCATAACAATGCACCATGCCCATCATCATAATGCTTCAGGCTATTGTCATCACAGTGAAATCAAAATGCTCCATGACCTCTGTCATCACAATGCTCCAAACCCTGGTGATCACAATGTTGCAAAACACTTATCATCACAACACCCCATGACGCTCATCATCACAATTATCCATGGTCTTCTCATCACAAGGCTCCATGACCTTTGTCATCACAATTCTCAATACACTTGTCATCACAATGCTCCCTGACACTTGTCGTCAGAATGCACCTTCAACCCTGTGACGAAAAGGCTCCATGCCTTTTTCATCACAAAGCCCAATGCTGTTTTCATCCCAAAGCTCCATGCCACTGTCATCAAAATACTACACAAGCTTGTCATCAGAATGCTCCATGACCCTTGTCATCACAATTCTCCATGCACTTGTCAGCACAATGCTCCCTGACCCTTGTCATCACAATGCTCCAAGCCATTGTCATCACAATGCTCCATTATAATTGTCATCAGAATCCTCCATGACACTTGGCATCACAATGCTCCATGCCATTGTCATCACAATGCTCCATGTCTTTGTCAGCAAAATGCTAAATGACCTTGTCATTACAATCCTCTATGCACTTGTCATCACAATACTCCATTTCCATTGTCATCACAATCCTCCATCAACTTTGGGATCACATTGCTTCATGCCCTTGTCATCACAATGCTCCATGCTCCTTGAAATCAAAATGATCCATGACCTCTGTCATCACAATGCTCCAAACCCTTGTGATCACATTGTTCCATAACACTTGTCATCACAACGCTCCATGATGCCTGTCATCACAATACTCCATGCCCTTTTCATCACAATGTTCCATGACCTTTGTCATCACAATTCTCAATACACTTGTGATCACAATGCTCCCTGACACTTGTCATCAGAATGCTCCTTGAAACCCATCACGAAAAGGCTCCATGCTTTTTTCATCACAATGTCCCATGCCATTTTCATCACAATGTTCCATACCATTGTCATCAAAATACTCCACAAGCTTGTCATCAGAATGCTCCCGGACCCTTGTCATCACAATGCTCCATTACCTTTCTCATCAGAATCCTCCATGACACTTGGCATCACAGTGCTACATGCCATTGTCATCACAATGGGCCATTACATATGTCATCACAATGCTCCCTGACACTTATCTTCACAATACTGCATGACCTGGTCATCACAATGCTCCATGCCCTTGTCATCACAATAGGCCATTCCAACTGTCATCGCAACAATCCATGAAAGTGATTAGACCAATGTTCCATGCCCTTGTCATCACAATGCTCCATGCCCTTGTTATCACAATGCTCCATGACCCCTGTCATCACAATGCTCCGTTACTCCAGTGATCACAATGTTTCATGAACTTTGTCATCACAGTGGTCCATGCCCTCACCATCAACAGTCTCTGTGACCTTTTTAACCCCAATGCTCCATGAACTTTTCATCACAATGCTCTTTCAACCTTGTGATCACAATGATCTATTCCCCTCTCAGCACAATGTTCCATGAGCCTGGTCATCACAATGCTCCATGCCCCTTTTCATCTCAATGCTCCCTGAACCCTGTCATCACAGTGCACGATGCCCATCATCATAACACTTCAGTCTATTGTCATCACAATGAAATTAATATTCTCCATGACCTCTGACATCATAATGCTACAAACCCTTGTGATCACAATGTTCCATAAAACTTATCATCACAGCACCCCATGACGCTCATCATCACAATTATCCATGGTTTTATCATCACAATGCTCCATAATCTTTGTCATCACGATGCTCAATACACTTTTCATCACAATGCTCCCTGACACTTGTCGTCAGTATGCTCCATGAACCCTGTCATGACAAGGCTCCATGCCTTTATCATCACAATGATCCATGCCTTTTCATCGCAATGCTCCAAGACCCCTGCAATCACAATGCTCCATGCACTTCTCATCCAAATGCTCTCTCACATGAGATATCACAATGTTCCATCACTAGTCATCACATTCCTCCCTCAACCCTGTTATCACAATGTTCCATGACCCCTGTTATCACAATGCTACATCCCCTTATCAGCACAATGTTCCATGACCCCTGACATCACAATGTTCCATAACCACTGTCATCAAAATGCTCCATGACCCTTTTCATCCCAAAGCTCCATGACCCCTGGAATCACAGTGTTCTATAACCCCTGTCATCAAAATGTTCCATTGCACTTTTCATCAAATTGCTGCATGACCCTGTCATCAAAATGCTCCCTGCCCTACTCATAACAATGCACCACACGCTGGTCATCAAAATGCTCCATGACCTTTGTCATCACAAAGCTCCATGACCCTTGGCATCACAATGCTCCATGTCATTGTCATCACAATGCTCCATGAAAACTCTCTTCACATTGCTCCATGCCCTTGTCATCACAAATCTCCATGACACTTGTCATCACAATGCTCGATGCCCTTCTCATCATAATGCTCGATGTCCTTGTCATTACAATCCTCCATGACCCATGTATCACAGTGTACCGTGCCCTTGTCATCACAATGCTCCAAGCCCACTCTCATCACAATAATCCATGAAACATTTCAGACCAATGCTCAATGCCCTTCTCATCAAAATGCTCCATTACCTCTATCAACAATGCTCCATGCCCCCTGCCATCACAATGTTCCACGGCCTTGTGATCACAAGACTCCATGACCATTGTCATCACAATGCTCCAAGACCCATGTAATCACAATGCTCCATGCCCTTGTCATCACAAAGCTCCATGACACATGTCATCAGAATGTTCCATGGCCATCTCCTCACAATGCTCCTTGCCCTTGTCATCACAATGCTCCAAGACACTCGTAATCACAATGCTCCATGCCCCTTTTCATCAGAAGGCTCCATGATATTTGTCATCACAATTCTCCATGGTCAACTCATCACAATGCTCCAAGACCTTGTCATCACCATGCTCCATTCCCTGGTCATCACAATGCTCCATGACCCCTGTCATCACAAGGCTCCATGACACTTCTCATCACAATGCTCCAAACTCCTGTAATCACAATGCTCCATGCCACTTTTCATCACAATGCTCCATGAACCCTGTCATCACAATGAACCATGCCCATCATCATAATGCTTCAGGCTATTGTCATCACAATGAAATCAAAATGCTCCATGACCTCTGTCATCACAATGCTCCAAACCCTGGTGATCACAATGTTGCATAACACTTATCATCACAAAACCCCATGACGCTAATCATCACTATTATCCATGGTCTTCTCATCGCTAGGCTCCATGACCTTTGTCATCACAATTCTCAATACTCTTTTCATCACAATGCTCCCTGACACTTGTCGTCAGTATGCTCCATGAACTCTGTCATGACACGACTCCATGCCTTTTTCATCACAATGATCCATGCCCTTTTCATCACAGTGCTCCAAGACCACTGTAATCATAATGCTCCTTGCCCTTGTCATCACAAAGCTCCATGATGCATATCATCAGAATGTTCCATGCACTTCTCATCACAATGCTCCATGCCCTTGTCATCACAATGCTCCAAGACCCCTGTAATCACAATGCTCCATGCCCCTTTTCATCTCAATGCTCCATGAACACTGTCATAACAATGCACCATGCCCATCATCATAATGCTTCAGGCTATTGTCATCACAGTGAAATCAAAATGCTCCATGACCTCTGTCATCACAATGCTCCATACCCTGGTGATCACAATGTTGCATAACACTTATCATCACAAAACCCCATGACGCTCATCATCACAATTATCCATGGTCTTCTCATCACAAGGCTCCATGACCTTTGTCATCACAATTCTCAATACTCTTTTCATCACAATGCTCCCTGACACTTGTCGTCAGTATGCTCCATGAACTCTGTCATGACAAGGCTCCATGCCTTTTTCATCACAATGATCCATGCCCTTTTCATCACAGTTCTCCAAGACCACTGTAATCATAATGCTCCTTGCCCTTGTCATCACAAAGCTCCATGATGCATATCATCAGAATGTTCCATGCACTTCTCATCACAATGCTCCATGCCCTTGTCATCACAATGCTCCAAGACCCCTGTAATCACAATGCTCCATGCCCCTTTTCATCTCAATGCTCCATGAACACTGTCATAACAATGCACCATGCCCATCATCATAATGCTTCAGGCTATTGTCATCACAGTGAAATCAAAATGCTCCATGACCTTTGTCATCACAAAGCTCCATGACCCTTGGCATCACAATGCTCCATGTCATTGTCATCACAATGCTCCATGAAACCTCTCTTCACATTGCTCCATGTCCTTGTCATCACAAATCTCCATGACACTTGTCATCACAATGCTCGATGCCCTTCTCATCATAATGCTCCATGTCCTTGTCATTACAATCCTCCATGACCCATGTATCACAGTGTACCGTGCCCTTGTCATCACAATGCTCCATGCCCACTCTCATCACAATAATCCATGAAACATTTCAGACCAATGCTCAATGCCCTTCTCATCACAATGCTCCATTACCTCTATCAACAATGCTCCATGACCCCTGCTATCACAATGTTCCACGGCCTTGTGATCACAAGGCTCCATGACCATTGTCATCAAAATGCTCCAAGAGCCATGTAATCACAATGCTCCATGCCCTTGTCATCACAAAGCTCCATGACACATGTCATCAGAATGTTCCATGGCCTTCTCCTCACAATGCTCGATGCCCTTGTCATCACAATGCTCCATACCCTAGTAATCACAATGCTCCATGCCCCTTTTCATCAGAATGCTCCATGAGACTTGTCATCACATGTCTCCATGGTCATCTCATCACAATGCTCCAAGACCTTGTCATCACCATGCTCCATTCCCTGGTCATCACAATGCTCCATGACCCCTGTCATCACAAGGCTCCATGACCGTTCTCATCACAATGCTCCAAACCCCTGTAATCACAAGGCTCCATGACCTTTTTCATCACAATTCTCAATACACTTGTCATCACAATGCTCCCTGACACTTGTTGTCAGAATGCACCTTGAACCCTGTGACGAAAAGGCTCCTTGCCTTTTTCATCACAAAGCCCCATGCTGTTTTCATCCCAAAGCTCCATGCCATTGTCATCAAAATACTACACAAGCTTGTCATTCGAATGCTCCATGACCCTTGTCATCACAATTCTCCATGCACTTGTCAGCAGAATGCTCCTTGACCCTTGTCATCACAATGATCCAAGCCATTGTCATCACAATGCTCCATTACCTTTGTCACTAGAATCCTCCATGACACTTGGAATCACAATGATCCAAGCCATTGTCATCACAATGGGCCATTACATATGTAATCACAATGCTCCCTGACACCTCTCTTCACAAAACTGCATGATCTGGTCATCACAATGCTCCATGCTCTTGTCTTCATAATGCGCCATTCCAACTGTCATCACAATAATCCATGAAACTTATTAGACCAATGGTCCATGCCCTTGTCATCACATTGCTCCAAGACCCTTGTCATCACAATGCTCCGTGACTCCAGTCATCACAATGCTTCATAACGTTTGTCATCACAACGGTCCATGCCTGCGTCATCGCAAGGCTCTGTGACCTTTGTAACCACAATGCTCCATGAACTTTTCATCACAATTCTCCGTGGCCCTTGTCATCACAAAGCTCCATGCCTTTTTCAGAACAATGCTACATGACCCTTGTCATCACAATGTGCCATGTGCTTTTCATCACAATGATCAACAACCTTGTCATCGCTATGTTCCATAAACCTTGTAATCACAATTCTCCATGCACTTCTCATCCAAATGCTCTCTCACATGAGATATCACAATGTTCCATCACTTGTCATCACAATCCTCCCTCACCCCTGTTATCACAATGTTCCATGACCCCTGTCATCACAATGCTACATCCCCTTATCAGCACAATTTTCCATGATCCTGACATCACAATGTTCCATAACCCCTGTCATCAAAATGCTCCATGATCATTTTCATCCCAAAGCTCTATGACCCCTGGCATCACAATGTTCTATAACCCCTGTCATCAAAATATTACATTACACTTTTCATCAAATTGCTGCATGACCCTGTCATCAAAATGCTCCCTGCCCTTCTCATCACAATGCACCACACACTTGTCATGAAAATGCTCCATGACCATGGTCATCACTAAGCTCCATGACCATTGGCATCACAATGCTCCATGCCATGGACATCACAATGCTCCATGAACCCTCTCATCACATTGCTCCATGCACTTGTCATCACAAAGCTCCATGACACTTGTCATCACAATGCTCGATGCCCTTCTCATCACAATGCTCCATGTCCTTGTCATTATATTCCTCCATCACCCATGTATCACAATGTACCGTGCCCTTGTCATCACAATGCGCCATGCCCACTGTCATCACAATAATCCATGAAACATTTCAGACCAATGCTCAATGCACTTCTCATCACAATGCTCCATTACCTCTGTCAACAATGCTCCATGACCCCTGCCATCACAATGTTCCACGGCCTTGTGATCACAAGACTAAATGACCATTGTCATCACAATGCTCCAAGACCCATGTAATCACAATGCTCCATGCCCTTGTCATCACAGAGCTCCATGACGCATGTCATCAGAATGTTCCATGGCCTTCTCCTCACAATGCTCCATGCCCTTGTCATCACAATGCTCCAAGACACTCGTAATCACAATGCTCCATGCCCCTTTTAATCAGAAGGCTCCATGATATTTGTCATCAGAAGTCTCCATGGTCAACTCATCACAATGCTCCAAGACCTTGTCATCACCATGCTCCATTCCCTTGTCATCACAATGCTCCATGACTCCTGTCATCACAATACTCCATGAACATTTTCAGCCCAATGCTCCATGACCTTCTCATCAAAATGCTCCATGACCAATATCATCACAATGCTCCATGCCCACTGTCATCACAACACTCCATGACACCTGACAACACAATGATCCGGGACTCTTGTCATCACAATGTTCCAAGACCCCTGTAATCACAATGCTCCATGACCCCTGTCATCACAATATTCCATGAACATTTTCAGCCCAATGCTCCATGACCCTTGTCATCACAATGATCCATGCCCTTGTCATCCCAATGTTCCATGAACCCTGTATTCACAGTGATCCGTGACGCTCATCATCACAGTGCTCCATGACACCTGTCATCACAATGCTCCATGCCTTTGTCAGCAAAATGCTACATGGCCTTGTCATTACAATGCTCTATGCGATTGTCATCACAATACTCGATTACCATTGTCATCTCAATCCTCCATGAACCTTGGGATCACATTGCTTCATGCCCTTGTCATCACAATGCTACATGCTCCTTGAAATCAAAATGATCCATGACCTCTGTCATCACAATGCTCCAAACCCTTGTGATCACAATGTTCCATAACATTTGTCCTCACAACGCTCCATGATGCCTGTCATCACAATACTCCATACACTTTTCATCACAATTCTCCATGACTTTGTCATCACAATTCTCAATACACTTTTCATCACAGTGCTCCCTGACACTTGTCGTCAGTATGCTCCATGAACCCTGTCATGACAAGGCTCCATGCCTTTTTCATCACAATGTTCCATGCCCTTTTCATCACAATGCTCCAAGACCCCTGTAATCACAATGCTCCATGCCCTTGCCATCCAAAGCTCCATGACGCATGTCATCAGAATGTTCCATGGACTTCTCATCACAATGCTCCCTGCTCTTGTCATCACAAAGCACTAAGACCCCTGTAATCACAATGCTCCATGCCCCTTTTCATCTCAATGCTCCTATGAACCCTGTCAGCACAATGAACAATGCCCATCATCATAATGCTTCAGGCAATTGTCATCACAATCAAATCAAAATGCTCCATGACCTCTGTCATCACAATGCTCAAAATCCTGGTGATCACAATGTTGCATAACTCTTATCATCACAACACCCCATGACGTTCATCATCACAATGATCCATGGTCGTCTCATCACAAGGCTCCATGACCTTTGTCATCAAAATTCTCAATAAACTTGTCATCACAATGCTCGCTGACACTTGTCGTCAGAATGCTCCTTGAACCCTGTCACAAAAAGGCTCCATGTCTTTTTCATCACAGAGCCACATGCCGTTTTCATCCCAATGCTGCATGCCATTGTCATCAAAATACACCACAGGCTTGTTATCAGAATGCTCCATGACCCTTGTCATCACAATTCTCCATGCACTTGTCAGCACAATGCTCCCTGACCCTTGTCCTCACAATGCTCCAAGCCATTGTCATCACAATGCTCCATTACCATTGTCATCAGAATCCTCCATGACACTTGGCATCACAATGCTCCATGCCATTGTCATCACAATGCTCCATGTCTTTGTCAGCAAAATGCTAAATGACCTTGTCATTACAATCCTCTATGCGCTTGTCATCACAATACTCCATTTCCATTGTCATCACAATCCTCCATCAACTTTGGGATCACATTGCTTCATGCCCTTGTCATCACAATGTGCCATGTGCTTTTCATCACAATGATCCACAACCTTGTCATCGCTATGCTCCATAAACCTTGTAATCACAATGCTCCATGCACTTCTCATCCAAATGCTCTCTCACATGAGATATCACAATGTTCCACCACTAGTCATCACAATCCTCCCTCACCCCTGTTATCACAATGTTCCATGACCCCTGTCATCACAATGCTACATCCCCTTATCAGCACAATTTTCCATGACCCCTGACGTCACAATGTTCCATAACCCCTGTCATCAAAATGCTCCATGACCATTTTCATCCCAAAGCTCTATGACACCTGGCATCACAATGTTCTATAACCCCTGTCATCAAAATATTACCTTACACTTTTCATCAAATTGCTGCATGACCCTGTCATCAAAATGCTCCCTGCCCTTCTCATCACAATGCACCACACACTTGTCATCAAAATGCTCCATGACCATGGCCATCACTAAGTTCCATGACCCTTGGCATCACAATGCTCCATGCCATGGACATCACAATGCTCCATGAACCCTCTCATCACATTGCTCCATGCACTTGTCATCACAAAGCAACATGACACTTGTCATCACAATGCTCGATGCCCTTCTCATCACAATGCTCCATGTCCTTGTCAATACAATCCTCCATCACCCATGTATCACAGTGTACCGTGCCCTTGTCATCACAATTCGCCATGCCCACTGTCATCACAATAATCCATGAAACATTTCAGACCAATGCTCATTGCACTTCTCATCACAATGCTCCATTACCACTGTCAACAATGCTCCATGACCCCTGCCATCACAATGTTCCACGGCCTTGTGATCACAAGACTCCATGACCATTGTCATCACAATGCTCCAAGACCCATGTAATCACAATGCTCCATGCCCTTGTCATCACAGAGCTCCATGACGCATGTCATCAGAATGTTCCATGGCCTTCTCCTCACAATGCTCCATGCCCTTGTCATCAAAATGCTCCAAGACACTCGTAATCACAATGCTCCTTGCCCCTTTTCATCAGAAGGCTCCATGATATTTGTCATCACAAGTCTCCATGGTCAACTCATCACAATGCTCCAAGACCTTGTCATCACCATGCTCCATTCCCTTGTCATCACAATGCTCCATGACTCCTGTCATCACAATACTCCATGAATATTTTCAGCCCAATGCTCCATGACCTTCTCATCACAATGCTCCATGACCAATATCATCACAATGCTCCATGACCACTGTCATGACAACACTCCATGACACCTGACAACACAATGATCCGGGACTCTTGTCATCACAATGCTCCAAGACCCCTGTAATCACAATGCTCCATGACCCCTGTCATCAAAATATTCCATGAACATTTTCAGCCCAATGCTCCATGACCCTTGTCATCACAATGATCCATGCCCTTGTCATCCCAATGTTCCATGACGCCTGTATTCACAGTGCTCCATGACGCTTGTCATCACAGTGCTCCATGACACCTGTCATCACAATGCTCCATGCCTTTGTCAGGAAAATGCTACATGACCTTGTCATTACAATGCTCTATGCGATTGTCATCACAATACTCGATTACCATTGTCATCACAATCCTCCATGAACCTTGGGATCACATTGCTTCATGCCCTTGTCATCACAATGCTACATGCACCTTGAAATCAAAATGATCCATGACCTCTGTCATCACAATGCTCCAAACCCTTGTGATCACAATGTTCCATAACACTTGTCCTCACAACGCTCCATGATGCCTGTCATCACAATACTCCATACACTTTTCATCACAATTCTCCATGACCTTTGTCATCACAATTCTCAATACACTTTTCATCACAGTGCTCCCTGACACTTGTCGTCAGTATGCTCCATGAACCCTGTCATGACAAGGCTCCATGCCTTTTTCATCACAATGTTCCATGCACTTTTCATCACAATGCTCCAAGAGCCCTGTAATCACAATGCTCCATGCCCTTGCCATCCAAAGCTCCATGACGCATGTCATCAGAATGTTCCATGGACTTCTCATCACAATGCTCCCTGCTCTTGTCATCACAAAGCACTAAGACCCCTGTAAACACAATGCTCCATGCCCCTTTTCATCTCAATGCTCCTATTAACCCTGACAGCACAATGAACAATGCCCATCATCATAATGCTTCAGGCAATTGTCATCACAATCAAATCAAAATGCTCCATGACCTCTGTCATCACAATGCTCAAAATCCTGGTGATCACAATGTTGCCTAACTCTTATCATCACAACACCCCATGACGTTCATCATCACAATGATCCATGGTGGTCTCATCACAAGGCTCCATGACCTTTGTCATCAAAATTCTCAATAAACTTGTCATCACAATGCTCGCTGACACTTGTCGTCAGAATGCTCCTTGAACCCTGTCACAAAAAGGCTCCATGTCTTTTTCATCACAGAGCCACATGCCGTTTTCATCCCAATGCTGCATGCCATTGTCATCAAAATACACCACAGGCTTGTTATCAGAATGCTCCATGACCCTTGTCATCACAATTCTCCATGCACTTGTCAGCACAATGCTCCCTGACCCTTGTCATCACAATGCTCCAAGCCATTGTCATCACAATGCTCCATTACCATTGTCATCAGAATCCTCCATGACACTTGGCATCACAATGCTCCATGCCATTGTCATCACAATGCTCCATGTCTTTGTCAGCAAAATGCTAAATGACCTTGTCATTACAATCCTCTATGCGCTTGTCATCACAATACTCCATTTCCATAGTCATCACAATCCTCCATCAACTTTGGGATCACATTGCTTCATGCCCTTGTCATCACAATGTGCCATGTGCTTTTCATCACAATGATCCACAACCTTGTCATCGCTATGCTCCATAAACCTTGTAATCACAATGCTCCATGCACTTCTCATCCAAATGCTCTCTCACATGAGATATCACAATGTTCCACCACTAGTCATCACAATCCTCCCTCACCCCTGTTATCACAATGTTCCATGACCCCTGTCATCACAATGCTACATCCCCTTATCAGCACAATTTTCCATGACCCCTGACGTCACAATGTTCCATAACCCCTGTCATCAAAATGCTCCATGACCATTTTCATCCCAAAGCTCTATGACACCTGGCATCACAATGTTCTATAACCCCTGTCATCAAAATATTACCTTACACTTTTCATCAAATTGCTGCATGACCCTGTCATCAAAATGCTCCCTGCCCTTCTCATCACAATGCACCACACACTTGTCATCAAAATGCTCCATGACCATGGCCATCACTAAGTTCCATGACCCTTGGCACCACAATGCTCCATGCCATGGACATCACAATGCTCCATGAACCCTCTCATCACATTGCTCCATGCACTTGTCATCACAAAGCAACATGACACTTGTCATCACAATGCTCGATGCCCTTCTCATCACAATGCTCCATGTCCTTGTCAATACAATCCTCCATCACCCATGTATCACAGTGTACCGTGCCCTTGTCATCACAATTCGCCATGCCCACTGTCATCACAATAATCCATGAAACATTTCAGACCAATGCTCATTGCACTTCTCATCACAATGCTCCATTACCACTGTCAACAATGCTCCATGACCCCTGCCATCACAATGTTCCACGGCCTTGTGATCACAAGACTCCATGACCATTGTCATCACAATGCTCCAAGACCCATGTAATCACAATGCTCCATGCCCTTGTCATCACAGAGCTCCATGACGCATGTCATCAGAATGTTCCATGGCCTTCTCCTCACAATGCTCCATGCCCTTGTCATCAAAATGCTCCAAGACACTCGTAATCACAATGCTCCTTGCCCCTTTTCATCAGAAGGCTCCATGATATTTGTCATCACAAGTCTCCATGGTCAACTCATCACAATGCTCCAAGACCTTGTCATCACCATGCTCCATTCCCTTGTCATCACAATGCTCCATGACTCCTGTCATCACAATACTCCATGAATATTTTCAGCCCAATGCTCCATGACCTTCTCATCACAATGCTCCATGACCAATATCATCACAATGCTCCATGACCACTGTCATGACAACACTCCATGACACCTGACAACACAATGATCCGGGACTCTTGTCATCACAATGCTCCAAGACCCCTGTAATCACAATGCTCCATGACCCCTGTCATCAAAATATTCCATGAACATTTTCAGCCCAATGCTCCATGACCCTTGTCATCACAATGATCCATGCCCTTGTCATCCCAATGTTCCATGACGCCTGTATTCACAGTGCTCCATGACGCTTGTCATCACAGTGCTCCATGACACCTGTCATCACAATGCTCCATGCCTTTGTCAGGAAAATGCTACATGACCTTGTCATTACAATGCTCTATGCGATTGTCATCACAATACTCGATTACCATTGTCATCACAATCCTCCATGAACCTTGGGATCACATTGCTTCATGCCCTTGTCATCACAATGCTACATGCACCTTGAAATCAAAATGATCCATGACCTCTGTCATCACAATGCTCCAAACCCTTGTGATCACAATGTTCCATAACACTTGTCCTCACAACGCTCCATGATGCCTGTCATCACAATACTCCATACACTTTTCATCACAATTCTCCATGACCTTTGTCATCACAATTCTCAATACACTTTTCATCACAGTGCTCCCTGACACTTGTCGTCAGTATGCTCCATGAACCCTGTCATGACAAGGCTCCATGCCTTTTTCATCACAATGTTCCATGCACTTTTCATCACAATGCTCCAAGAGCCCTGTAATCACAATGCTCCATGCCCTTGCCATCCAAAGCTCCATGACGCATGTCATCAGAATGTTCCATGGACTTCTCATCACAATGCTCCCTGCTCTTGTCATCACAAAGCACTAAGACCCCTGTAAACACAATGCTCCATGCCCCTTTTCATCTCAATGCTCCTATTAACCCTGACAGCACAATGAACAATGCCCATCATCATAATGCTTCAGGCAATTGTCATCACAATCAAATCAAAATGCTCCATGACCTCTGTCATCACAATGCTCAAAATCCTGGTGATCACAATGTTGCCTAACTCTTATCATCACAACACCCCATGACGTTCATCATCACAATGATCCATGGTGGTCTCATCACAAGGCTCCATGACCTTTGTCATCAAAATTCTCAATAAACTTGTCATCACAATGCTCGCTGACACTTGTCGTCAGAATGCTCCTTGAACCCTGTCACAAAAAGGCTCCATGTCTTTTTCATCACAGAGCCACATGCCGTTTTCATCCCAATGCTGCATGCCATTGTCATCAAAATACACCACAGGCTTGTTATCAGAATGCTCCATGACCCTTGTCATCACAATTCTCCATGCACTTGTCAGCACAATGCTCCCTGACCCTTGTCATCACAATGCTCCAAGCCATTGTCATCACAATGCTCCATTACCATTGTCATCAGAATCCTCCATGACACTTGGCATCACAATGCTCCATGCCATTGTCATCACAATGCTCCATGTCTTTGTCAGCAAAATGCTAAATGACCTTGTCATTACAATCCTCTATGCGCTTGTCATCACAATACTCCATTTCCATTGTCATCACAATCCTCCATCAACTTTGGGATCACATTGCTTCATGCCCTTGTCATCACAATGTGCCATGTGCTTTTCATCACAATGATCCACAACCTTGTCATCGCTATGCTCCATAAACCTTGTAATCACAATGCTCCATGCACTTCTCATCCAAATGCTCTCTCACATGAGATATCACAATGTTCCACCACTAGTCATCACAATCCTCCCTCACCCCTGTTATCACAATGTTCCATGACCCCTGTCATCACAATGCTACATCCCCTTATCAGCACAATTTTCCATGACCCCTGACGTCACAATGTTCCATAACCCCTGTCATCAAAATGCTCCATGACCATTTTCATCCCAAAGCTCTATGACACCTGGCATCACAATGTTCTATAACCCCTGTCATCAAAATATTACCTTACACTTTTCATCAAATTGCTGCATGACCCTGTCATCAAAATGCTCCCTGCCCTTCTCATCACAATGCACCACACACTTGTCATCAAAATGCTCCATGACCATGGCCATCACTAAGTTCCATGACCCTTGGCATCACAATGCTCCATGCCATGGACATCACAATGCTCCATGAACCCTCTCATCACATTGCTCCATGCACTTGTCATCACAAAGCAACATGACACTTGTCATCACAATGCTAGATGCCCTTCTCATCACAATGCTCCATGTCCTTGTCAATACAATCCTCCATCACCCATGTATCACAGTGTACCGTGCCCTTGTCATCACAATTCGCCATGCCCACTGTCATCACAATAATCCATGAAACATTTCAGACCAATGCTCATTGCACTTCTCATCACAATGCTCCATTACCACTGTCAACAATGCTCCATGACCCCTGCCATCACAATGTTCCACGGCCTTGTGATCACAAGACTCCATGACCATTGTCATCACAATGCTCCAAGACCCATGTAATCACAATGCTCCATGCCCTTGTCATCACAGAGCTCCATGACGCATGTCATCAGAATGTTCCATGGCCTTCTCCTCACAATGCTCCATGCCCTTGTCATCAAAATGCTCCAAGACACTCGTAATCACAATGCTCCTTGCCCCTTTTCATCAGAAGGCTCCATGATATTTGTCATCACAAGTCTCCATGGTCAACTCATCACAATGCTCCAAGACCTTGTCATCACCATGCTCCATTCCCTTGTCATCACAATGCTCCATGACTCCTGTCATCACAATACTCCATGAATATTTTCAGCCCAATGCTCCATGACCTTCTCATCACAATGCTCCATGACCAATATCATCACAATGCTCCATGACCACTGTCATGACAACACTCCATGACACCTGACAACACAATGATCCGGGACTCTTGTCATCACAATGCTCCAAGACCCCTGTAATCACAATGCTCCATGACCCCTGTCATCAAAATATTCCATGAACATTTTCAGCCCAATGCTCCATGACCCTTGTCATCACAATGATCCATGCCCTTGTCATCCCAATGTTCCATGACGCCTGTATTCACAGTGCTCCATGACGCTTGTCATCACAGTGCTCCATGACACCTGTCATCACAATGCTCCATGCCTTTGTCAGCAAAATGCTACATGACCTTGTCATTACAATGCTCTATGCGATTGTCATCACAATACTCGATTACCATTGTCATCACAATCCTCCATGAACCTTGGGATCACATTGCTTCATGCCCTTGTCATCACAATGCTACATGCACCTTGAAATCAAAATGATCCATGACCTCTGTCATCACAATGCTCCAAACCCTTGTGATCACAATGTTCCATAACACTTGTCCTCACAACGCTCCATGATGCCTGTCATCACAATACTCCATACACTTTTCATCACAATTCTCCATGACCTTTGTCATCACAATTCTCAATACACTTTTCATCACAGTGCTCCCTGACACTTGTCGTCAGTATGCTCCATGAACCCTGTCATGACAAGGCTCCATGCCTTTTTCATCACAATGTTCCATGCACTTTTCATCACAATGCTCCAAGAGCCCTGTAATCACAATGCTCCATGCCCTTGCCATCCAAAGCTCCATGACGCATGTCATCAGAATGTTCCATGGACTTCTCATCACAATGCTCCCTGCTCTTGTCATCACAAAGCACTAAGACCCCTGTAAACACAATGCTCCATGCCCCTTTTCATCTCAATGCTCCTATTAACCCTGACAGCACAATGAACAATGCCCATCATCATAATGCTTCAGGCAATTGTCATCACAATCAAATCAAAATGCTCCATGACCTCTGTCATCACAATGCTCAAAATCCTGGTGATCACAATGTTGCCTAACTCTTATCATCACAACACCCCATGACGTTCATCATCACAATGATCCATGGTGGTCTCATCACAAGGCTCCATGACCTTTGTCATCAAAATTCTCAATAAACTTGTCATCACAATGCTCGCTGACACTTGTCGTCAGAATGCTCCTGGAACCCTGTCACAAAAAGGCTCCATGTCTTTTTCATCACAGAGCCACATGCCGTTTTCATCCCAATGCTGCATGCCATTGTCATCAAAATACACCACAGGCTTGTTATCAGAATGCTCCATGACCCTTGTCATCACAATTCTCCATGCACTTGTCAGCACAATGCTCCCTGACCCTTGTCATCACAATGCTCCAAGCCATTGTCATCACAATGCTCCATTACCATTGTCATCAGAATCCTCCATGACACTTGGCATCACAATGCTCCATGCCATTGTCATCACAATGCTCCATGTCTTTGTCAGCAAAATGCTAAATGACCTTTTCATTACAATCCTCTATGCGCTTGTCATCACAATACTCCATTTCCATTGTCATCACAATCCTCCATCAACTTTGGGATCACATTGCTTCATGCCCTTGTCATCACAATGCTCCATGCTCCTTGAAATCAAAATGATCCATGACCTCTGTCATCACAGTGCTCCAAACACTTGTGATCACATTGTTCCATAACACTTGTCATCACAACGCTCCATGATGCCTGTCATCACAATACTCCATGCCCTTTTCATCACAATGCTCCATGACCTTTGTCATCACAATTCTCAATACACTTGTGATCACAATGCTCCCTGACACTTGTCATCAGAATGCTCCTTGAAACCCATCACCAAAAGGCTCCATGCTTTTTTCATCACAATGCCCCATGCCATTTTCATCACAATGTTCCATAACATTGTCATCAAAATACTCCACAAGCTTGTCATCAGAATGCTCCCGGACCCTTGTCATCACAATGCTACATTACCTTTCTCATCAGAATCCTCCAGGACACTTGGCATCACAGTGCTACATGCCATTGTCATCACAATGGGCCATTACATATGTCAACACAATGCTCCCTGACACTTATCTTCACAATACTGCATAACCTGGTCATCACAATGCTCCATGCCCTTGTCATCACAATAGGCCATTCCAACTGTCATCGCAACAAACCATGAAAGTTATTAGACCAATGTTCCATGCCCTTGTCATCACAATGCTCCATGCCCTTGTTATCACAATGCTCCATGACCCCTGTCATCACAATGCTCCGTTACTCCAGTCATTACAATGCTTCATGAACTTTGTCATCACAATGGTCCATGCCCTCACCATCAACAGTCTCTGTGACCTTTTTAACCCCTATGCTCCATGAACTTTTCATCACAATGCTCTTTGACCCTTGTCATCACAATGCTCTATGCCTTTCTCAGCACAATGCTCCATGACCCTGGTCATCACAATGCTCCATGCCCCTTTTCATCTCAATGCTCCCTGAACCCTGTCATCACAGTGCACGATGCCCATCATCATAATACTTCAGTCTATTGTCATCACAATGAAATTAATATTCTCCATGACCTCTGACATCATAATGCTACAAACCCTTGTGATCACAATGTTCCATAAAACTTATCATCACAGCACCCCATGACGCTCATCATCACAATTTTCCATGGTCTTCTCATCACAATGCTCCATGATCTTTGTCATCACGATGCTCAATACACTTTTCATCACAATGCTCCCTGACACTTGTCGTCAGTATGCTCCATGAACCCTGTCATGACAAGGCTCCATGCCTTTATCATCACAATGATCCATGCCTTTTCATCGCAATGCTCCAAGACCCCTGCAATCACAATGCTCCATGCACTTCTCATCCAAATGCTCTCTCACATGAGATATCACAATGTTCCATCACTAGTCATCACATTCCTCCCTCAACCCTGTTATCACAATGTTCCATGACCCCTGTTATCACAATGCTACATCCCCTTATCAGCACAATGTTCCATGACCCCTGACATCACAATGTTCCATAACCACTGTCATCAAAATGCTCCATGACCCTTTTCATCCCAAAGCTCCATGACCCCTGGAATCACAGTGTTCTATAACCCCTGTCATCAAAATTTTCCTTTACACTTTTCATCAAATTGCTGCATGACCCTGTCATCAAAATGCTCCCTGCCCTACTCATAACAATGCACCACACGCTGGTCATCAAAATGCTCCATGACATTTGTCATCACAAAGCTCCATGACCCTTGGCATCACAATGCTCCATGTCATTGTCATCACAATGCTCCATGAAACCTCTCTTCACATTGCTCCATGCCCTTGTCATCACAAATCTCCATGACACTTGTCATCACAATGCTCGATGCCCTTCTCATCATAATGCTCCATGTCCTTGTCATTACAATCCTCCATGACCCATGTATCACAGTGTACCGTGCCCTTGTCTTCACAATGCTCCATGCCCACTCTCATCACAATAATCCATGAAACATTTCAGACCAATGCTCAATGCCCTTCTCATCACAATGCTCCATTACCTCTATCAACAATGCTCCATGACCCCTGCCATCACAATGTTCCACGGCCTTGTGATCACAAGGCTCCATGACCATTGTCATCACAATGCTCCAAGACCCATGTAATCACCATGCTCCATTCCCTTGTCATCACAATGCTCCCTGACACTTGTCGTCAGTATGCTCCATGAACTCTGTCATGACAAGGCTCCATGCCTTTTTCATCACAATGATCCATGCCCTTTTCATCACAGTTCTCCAAGACCACTGTAATCATAATGCTCCTTGCCCTTGTCATCACAAAGCTCCATGATGCATATCATCAGAATGTTCCATGCACTTCTCATCACAATGCTCCATGCCCTTGTCATCACAATGCTCCAAGACCCCTGTAATCACAATGCTCCATGCCCCTTTTAATCTCAATGCTCCATGAACACTGTCTTAACAATGCACCATGCCCATCATCATAATGCTTCAGGCTATTGTCATCACAGTGAAATCAAAATGCTCCATGACATTTGTCATCACAAAGCTCCATGACCCTTGGCATCACAATGCTCCATGTCATTGTCATCACAAAGCTCCATGAAACCTCTCTTCACATTGCTCCATGTCCTTGTCATCACAAATCTCCATGACACTTGTCATCACAATGCTCCAAGAGCCATGTAATCACAATGCTCCATGACCTTGTCATCACAAAGCTCCATGACACATGTCATCAGAATGTTCCATGGCCATCTCCTCAAAATGCTCCTTGCCCTTGTCATCACAATGCTCCAAGACACTCGTAATCACAATGCTCCATGCCCCTTTTCATCAGAAGGCTCCATGATATTTCTCATCACAAGTCTCCATGGTCAACTCATCACAATGCTCCAAGACCTTGTCATCACCATGCTCCATTCCCTGGTCATCACAATGCTCCATGACCCCTGTCATCACAAGGCTCCATGACCCTTCTCATCACAATGCTCCAAACTCCTGTAATCACAATGCTCCATGCCCCTTTTCATCACAATGCTCCATGAACCCTGTCATCACAATGAACCATGCCCATCATCATAATCCTTCAGGCTATTGTCATCACAATGAAATCAAAATGCTCCATGACCTCTGTCATCACAATGCTCCAAACCCTGGTGATCACAATGTTGCATAACACTTATCATCACAAAACCCCATGACGCTAATCATCACTATTATCCATGGTCTTCTCATCACAAGGCTCCATGACCTTTGTCATCACAATTCTCAATACTCTTTTCATCACAATGCTCCCTGACACTTGTCGTCAGTATGCTACATGAACTCTGTCATGACACGGCTCCATGCCTTTTTCATCACAATGATCCATGCCCTTTTCATCACAGTGCTCCAAGACCACTGTAATCATAATGCTCCTTGCCCTTGTCATCACAAAGCTCCATGATGCATATCATCAGAATGTTCCATGCACTTCTCATCACAATGCTCCATGCCCTTGTCATCACAATGCTCCAAGACCCCTGTAATCACAATGCTCCATGCCCCTTTTCATCTCAATGCTCCATGAACACTGTCATAACAATGCACCATGCCCATCATCATAATGCTTCAGGCTATTGTCATCACAGTGAAATCAAAATGCTCCATGACCTCTGTCATCACAATGCTCCAAACCCTGGTGATCACAATGTTGCAAAACACTTATCATCACAACACCCCATGACGCTCATCATCACAATTATCCATGGTCTTCTCATCACAAGGCTCCATGACCTTTCTCATCACAATTCTCAATACACTTGTCATCACAATGCTCCCTGACACTTGTCGTCAGAATGCACCTTGAACCCTGTGACGAAAAGGCTCCATGCCTTTTTCATCACAAAGCCCCATGCTGTTTTCATCCCAAAGCTCCATGCCATTGTCATCAAAATACTACACAAGCTTGTCATCAGAATGCTCCATGACCCTTGTCATCACAATTCTCCATGCACTTGTCAGCACAATGCTCCCTGACCCTTGTCATCACAATGATCCAAGCCATTGTCATCACAATGCTCCATTACCTTTGTCATTAGAATCCTCCATGACAATTGGAATCACAATGCTCCAAGCCATTTTCATCACATTGGGCCATTACATATGTAATCACAATGCTCCCTGACACCTCTCTTCACAATACTGCATGATCTGGTCATCACAATGCTCCATGCTCTTGTCTTCATAATGCGCCATTCCAACTGTCATCACAATAATCCATGAAACTTATTAGACGAATGCTCCATGCCCTTGTCATCACATTGCTCCATGCTCTTGTTATCACAATGTTTAAGACCCCTGTAATCAGAATGCCCCATGCCACTTTTCATCAGTATGCTCCATGAGACTTGTCATCGCAAGGCTCCATGGTTTTCTCATCACAATGCTCCAGGACCTTGTCATCACAATGGTTCACGACATTGTCATGAAAATTCTCAATGGCCCTTGTCTTCATAATGCTCCAAGCCCTAGTCATCACAGTGCTCCATTATATTTGTCATCACAATCCTCCCTTGCATTTGGCATCACTATGCTCCATGCTATTGTCATCGCAATGGACCATGACATATTTCATCACAATGCCCCCTGACACCTGTCTTCACAATACTCCATGCCCTTGTCATCACAATGCTCCATGCCCTGGTCATCACAATGCACCATGTCCACTGTCATCACAATAATCTATGAAACTTGTAAGACCAATGCTCCATGCCCCTGTCATAACAATGCTCCATGACCTTGTCATCACAGTGCTCCATGACCCCTGTCATCACAATACTCCATGTACATTTTCAGCCCAATGCTCCATGACCCTTGTCATCACAATGATCCATGCACTTGTCATCCCAATGTTCCATGACACTTGTAATCACAGTGCTCCATGACATCTGTCATCACAGTGCTCCATGCCTTTGTCAGCAAAATGCTACATGCCCTTGTCATTACAATGCTCTATGCGCATGTCATCACAATACTCCATTACCATTGTCATCACAATCCTCCAGGAACATTGGGATCACATTGCTTCAGGCCCTTGTCATCAAAATGCTCCATGCTCCTTGAAATCAAAATGATCCATGACCTCTGTCATCACAATGCTCCAAACCCTTGTGATCAAAATGTTCAATAACACTTGTCCTCACAACGCTCCATGATGCCTGTCATCACAATACTCCATGCCCTTTTCATCACAATGCTCCATGAACTTTGTCATCACAATTCTCCATACACTTGTCATCAAAATGCTCCCTGACACTTGTCGTCAGAATGCTCCTTGAACTGTGTCACGAAAAGGCTCCATGCCATTTTCATCACAAATCCACATGCCGTTTTCATCCCAGTGCTCCATGCCATTGTCATCAAAATACTCCACAAGCTTGTCATCAGAATGCTCCATGACGCTTGTCATCACAATTCTCCGTGCACTTGTCAGCAAAATGCTCCCTGACCCTTATCATCACAATGCTCCAAGCCATTGTCATCACAATGCTCCATTACCTTTGTCATCAGAATCCTCCATGACACTTGGCATCACAATGCTCCATGCCATTGTCATCACAATAGGCCATTACATATGTCATCACAATGCTCCCTGACCCCTCTCTTCACAATACTGCATAACCTGGTCATCACAATGCTCCATGCCCTTGTCATCACAATGTGCCATTCCAACTCTCATCACAATAATCCATGAAACTTATTAGACCAATGCTCCTTGCCCTTGTTATCACAATGTTCCAAGACCCCTGTAATCAGAATGCTCCATGCCCCTTTTCATCAGAATGCTCCATATGACATGTCATCAGAAGGCTCCATGGATTTCTCATCACAATGCTCCATGACCTTTGTCATCACAATGCTCCAAGACCCATGTAATCACAATGCTTCATGCCCCTGTCATCGCAATGGACCATGACATTTGGCATCACAATACTCCATGCCATTGTCTTTGAAATTGACCATGACATATGTCATCACAATGCCCCCTTACACCTGTTTTCACAATACTCCATGCCCTTGTCATCACAATGCTCCATGCCCTTGTCATCACAATGCACCATGTCCAATGTCATCACAATAATCTATTAAACTTGTCAGACCAATGCTCCATGCCCCTGTCATCACAATGTTCCATGCCCTTGTCATCACAATGCTCCATGACCCTTGTCATCACAATGCTCCGTGACTCCAGTCATCACAATGCTTCATAACGTTTGTCATCACAACGGTCCATGCCTGCGTCATCGCAAGGCTCTGTGACCTTTGTAACCACAATGCTCCATGAACTTTTCATCACAATTCTCCGTGACCCTTGTCATCACAATGTTCCATGCCTTTTTCAGAACAATGCTCCATGACCCTTGTCATCACAATGTGCCATGTGCTTTTCATCACAATGATCCACAACCTTGTCATCGCTATGCTCCATAAACCTTGTAATCACAATGCTCCGTGCACTTCTCATCCAAATGCTCTCTCACATGAGATATCACAATGTTCCATCACTTGTCATCACAATCCTCCCTCACCCCTGTTATCACAATGTTCCATGACCCCTGTCATCACAATGCTACATCCCCTTATCAGCACAATTTTCCATGACCCCTGACATCACAATGTTCCATAACCCCTGTCATCAAAATGCTCCATGACCATTTTCATCCCAAAGCTCTATGACCCCTGGCATCACAATGTTCTATAACCACTGTCATCAAAATATTACATTACACTTTTCATCAAATTGCTGCATGACCCTGTCATCAAAATGCTCCTTGCCCTTCTCATCACAATGCACCACACACTTGTCATCAAAATGCTCCATGACCATGGTCATCACAAAGCTCCATGACCCTTGGCATCACAATGCTCCATGCCATGGACATCACAATGCTCCATGAACCCTCTCATCACATGGCTCCATGCACTTGTCATCACAAAGCTCCATGACACTTGTCATCACAAGGCTCCGTGACCCTTCTCATCACAATGCTCCAAACTCCTGTAATCACAATGCTCCATGCCCCTTTTCATCACAATGCTCCATGAACCCTGTCATCACAATGAACCATGCCCATCATCATAATGCTTCAGGCTATTGTCATCACAATGAAATCAAAATGCTCCATGACCTCTGTCATCAAAATGCTCCAAACCCTGGTGATCACAATGTTGCATAACACTTATCATCACAAAACCCCATGACGCTAATCATCACTATTACCATGGTCTTCTCATCACAAGGCTCCATGACCTTTGTCATCACAATTCTCAATACTCTTTTCATCACAATGCTCCCTGACACTTGTCGTCAGTATGCTCCATGAACTCTGTCATGACAAGGCTCCATGCCTTTTTCATCACAATGATCCATGCCCTTTTCATCACAGTGCTCCAAGACCACTGTAATCATAATGCTCCTTGCCCTTGTCATCACAAAGCTCCATGATGCATATCATCAGAATGTTCCATGCACTTCTCATCACAATGCTCCATGCCCTTGTCATCACAATGCTCCAAGACCCCTGTAATCACAATGCTCCATGCCCCTTTTCATCTCAATGCTCCATGAACACTGTCATAACAATGCACCATGCCCATCATCATAATGCTTCAGGCTATTGTCATCACAGTGAAATCAAAATGCTCCATGACCTCTGTCATCACAATGCTCCAAACCCTGGTGATCACAATGTTGCAAAACACTTATCATCACAACACCCCATGACGCTCATCATCACAATTATCCATGGTCTTCTCATCACAATGCTCCATGACCTTTGTCATCACAATTCTCAATACACTTGTCATCACAATGCTCCCTGACACTTGTCGTCAGAATGCACCTTGAACCCTGTGACGAAAAGGCTCCATGCCATTTTCATCACAAAGCCCCATGCTGTTTTCATCCCAAAGCTCCATGCCATTGTCATCAAAATACTACACAAGCTTGTCATCAGAATGCTCCATGACCCTTGTCATCACAATTCTCCATGCACTTGTCAGCACAATGCTCCCTGACCCTTGTCATCACAATGATCCAAGCCATTGTCATCACAATGCTCCATTACCTTTGTCATTAGAATCCTCCATGACAATTGGAATCACAATGCTCCAAGCCATTGTCATCACAATGGGCCATTACATATGTAATCACAATGCTCCCTGACACCTCTCTTCACAATACTGCATGATCTGGTCATCACAATGCTCCATGCTCTTGTCTTCATAATGTGCCATTCCAACTGTCATCACAATAATCCATGAAACTTATTAGACGAATGCTCCATGCCCTTGTCATCACATTGCTCCATGCTCTTGTTATCACAATGTTTAAGACCCCTGTAATCAGAATGCCCCATGCCCCTTTTCATCAGTATGCTCCATGAGACTTGTCATCGCAAGGCTCCATGGTTTTCTCATCACAATGCTCCAGGACCTTGTCATCACAATGGTTCACGACATTGTCATGAAAATTCTCAATGGCCCTTGTCTTCATAATGCTCCAAGCCCTAGTCATCACAGTGCTCCATTATATTTGTCATCACAATCCTCCCTTGCATTTGGCATCACTATGCTCCATGCTATTGTCATCGCAATGGACCATGACATATTTCATCACAATGCCCCCTGACACCTGTCTTCACAATACTCCATGCCCTTGTCATCACAATGCTCCATGCCCTGGTCATCACAATGCACCATGTCCACTGTCATCACAATAATCTATGAAACTTGTAAGACCAATGCTCCATGCCCCTGTCATAACAATGCTCCATGACCTTGTCATCACAATGCTCCATGACCCCTGTCATCACAATACTCCATGTAAATTTTCAGCCCAGTGCTCCATGACCCTTGTCATCACAATGATCCATGCACTTGTCATCCCAATGTTCCATGACGCTTGTAATCACAGTGCTCCATGACATCTGTCATCACAGTGCTCCATGCCTTTGTCAGCAAAATGCTACATGCCCTTGTCATTACAATGCTCTATGTGCATGTCATCACAATACTCCATTACCATTGTCATCACAATCCTCCAGGAACATTGGGATCACATTGCTTCAGGCCCTTGTCATCAAAATGCTCCATGCTCCTTGAAATCAAAATGATCCATGACCTCTGTCATCACAATGCTCCAAACCCTTGTGATCAAAATGTTCAATAACACTTGTCCTCACAACGCTCCATGATGCCTGTCATCACAATACTCCATGCCCTTTTCATCACAATGCTCCATGAACTTTGTCATCACAATTCTCCATACACTTGTCATCAAAATGCTCCCTGACACTTGTCGTCAGAATGCTCCTTGAACTGTGTCACGAAAAGGCTCCATGCCATTTTCATCACAAATCCACATGCCGTTTTCATCCCAGTGCTCCATGCCATTGTCATCAAAATACTCCACAAGCTTGTCATCAGAATGCTCCATGACGCTTGTCATCACAATTCTCCGTGCACTTGTCAGCAAATTGCTCCCTGACCCTTATCATCACAATGCTCCAAGCCATTGTCATCACAATGCTCCATTACCTTTGTCATCAGAATCCTCCATGACACTTGGCATCACAATGCTCCATGCCATTGTCATCACAATGGGCCATTACATATGTCATCACAATGCTCCCTGACACCTCTCTTCACAATACTGCATAACCTGGTCATCACAATGCTCCATGCCCTTGTCATCACAATGTGCCATTCCAACTCTCATCACAATAATCCATGAAACTTATTAGACCAATGCTCCTTGCCCTTGTTATCACAATGTTCCAAGACCCCTGTAATCAGAATGCTCCATGCCCCTTTTCATCATAATGCTCCATATGACATGTCATCAGAAGGCTCCATGGATTTCTCATCACAATGCTCCATGACCTTTGTCATCACAATGCTCCAAGACCCATGTAATCACAATGCTTCATGCCCCTGTCATCGCAATGGACCATGACATTTGGCATCACAATACTCCATGCCATTGTCTTTGAAATTGACCATGACATATGTCATCACAATGCCCCCTTACACCTGTTTTCACAATACTCCATGCCCTTGTCATCACAATGCTCCATGCCCTTGTCATCACAATGCACCATGTACAATGTCATCACAATAATCTATTAAACTTGTCAGACCAATGCTCCATGCCCCTGTCATCACAATGTTCCATGCCCTTGTCATCACAATGCTCCATGACCCTTGTCATCACAATGCTCCGTGACTCCAGTCATCACAATGCTTCATAACGTTTGTCATCACAACGGTCCATGCCTGCATCATCGCAAGGCTCTGTGACCTTTGTAACCACAATGCTCCATGAACTTTTCATCACAATTCTCCGTGACACTTGTCATCACAATGCTCCATGCCTTTTTCAGAACAATGCTCCATGACCCTTGTCATCACAAAGTGCCATGTGCTTTTCATCACAATGATCCACAACCTTGTCATCGCTATGCTCCATAAACCTTGTAATCACAATGCTCCGTGCACTTCTCATCCAAATGCTCTCTCACATGAGATATCACAATGTTCCATCACTTGTCATCACAATCCTCCCTCACCCTTGTTATCACAATGTTCCATGACCCCTGTCATCACAATGCTACATCCCCTTATCAGCACAATTTTCCATGACCCCTGACATCACAATGTTCCATAACCCCTGTCATCAAAATGCTCCATGACCATATTCATCCCAAAGCTCTATGACCCCTGGCATCACAATGTTCTATAACCCCTGTCATCAAAATATTACATTACACTTTTCATCTAATTGCTGCATGACCCTGTCATCAAAATGCTCCCTGCCCTTCTCATCACAATGCACCACACACTTGTCATGAAAATGCTCCATGACCATGGTCATCACAAAGCTCCATGACCCTTGGCATCACAATGCTCCATGCCATGGATATCACAATGCTCCATGAACCCTCTCATCACATTGCTCCATGCACTTGTCATCACAAAGCTCCATGACAATTGTCATCACAATGCTCGATGCCCTTCTCATCACAATGCTCCATGTCCTTGTCATTACAATCCTCCATCACCCATGTATCACAGTGTACCGTGCCCTTGTCATCACAATGCGCCATGCCCACTGTCATCACAATAATCCATGAAACATTTCAGACCAATGCTCAATGCACTTCTCATCACAATGCTCCATTACCACTGTCAACAATGCTCCATGACCCCTGCCATCACAATGTTCCATGGCCTTGTGATCACAAGACTAAATGACCATTGTCATCACAATGCTCCAAGACCCATGTAAACACAATGCTCCATGCCCTTGTCATCACAATGCTCCGTACCCTCGTAATCACAATGCTCCATGCCCTTGTCATCCCAATGTTCCATTACCCCTGTATTCACAGTGCTCCGTGACGCTTGTCATCACAGTGCTCCATGACACCTCTCATCACAATGCTCCATGCCTTTGTCAGCAAAATGCTACATGACCTTGTCATTACAATGCTCTATGCGATTGTCATCACAATACTCGATTACCATTGTCATCACAATCCTCCATGAACCTTGGGATCACATTGCTTCATGCCCTTGTCATCACAATGCTACATGCTCCTTGAAATCAAAATGATCCATGACCTCTGTCATCACAATGCTCCAAACTCTTGTGATCACAATGTTCCATAACACTTGTCCTCACAACGCTCCAAGATGCCTGTCATCACAATATTCCATACACTTTTCATCACAATTCTCCATGCCCTTTGTCATCACAATTCTCAATACACTTTTCATCACAGTGCTCCCTGACACTTGTCGTCAGTATGCTCCATGAACCCTGTCATGACAAGGCTCCATGCCTTTTTCATCACAATCATCCATGCCCTTTTCATCACAATGCTCCAAGAGCCCTGTAATCACAATGCTCCATGCCCTTGCCATCCAAAGCTCCATGACGCATGTCATCAGAATGTTCCATGGACTTCTCATCACAATGCTCCCTGCTCTTGTCATCACAAAGCACTAAGACCCCTGTAATCACAATGCTCCATGCCCCTTTTCATCTCAATGCTCCTATGAACCCTGTCAGCACAATGAACAATGCCCATCATCATAATGCTTCAGGCAATTGTCATCACAATCAAATCAAAATGCTCCATGACCTCTGTCATCACAATGCTCAAAATCCTGGTGATCACAATGTTGCATAACTCTTATCATCACAACACCCCATGACGCTCATCATCACAATGATCCATGGTCGTCTCATCACAAGGCTCCATGACCTTTGTCATCACAATTCTCAATACACTTGTCATCACAATGCTCGCTGACACTTGTCGTCAGAATGCTCCTTGAACCCTGTCACAAAAAGGCTCCATGACTTTTTCATCACAAAGCCACATGCCGTTTTCATCCCAATGCTACATGCCATTGTCATCAAAATACACCACAGGTTTGTTATCAGAATGCTCCATGACCCTTGTCATCACAATTCTCCATGCACTTGTCAGCACAATGCTCCCTGACCCTTGTCATCACAATGCTCCAAGCCATTGTCATCACAATGCTCCATTACCATTGTCATCAGAATCCTCCATGCCATTGTCATCACAATGCTCCATGTCTTTGTCAGCAAAATGCTAAATGACCTTGTCATTACAATCCTCTATGCACTTGTCATCACAATACTCCATTTCCATTGTCATCACAATCCTCCATCAACCTTGGGATCACATTGCTTCATGCCCTTGTCATCACAATGCTCCATGCTCCTTGAAATAAAAATTATCCATGACCTCTGTCATCACAATGCTCCAAAACCTTCTGATCACCATGTTCCATAACACTTGTCATCACAACGCTCCATGATGCCTGTCATCACAATACTCCAGGCCCTTTTCATCACAATGCTCCATGACCTTTGTCATCACAATTCTCAATACACTTGTGATCACAATGCTCCCTGACACTTGTCATCAGAATGCTCCTTGAAACCCATCACGAAAAGGCTCCATGCTTTTTTCATCACAATGCCCCATGCCATTTTCATCACAATGTTCCATACCATTGTCATCAAAATACTCCACAAGCTTGTCATCAGAATGCTCCCGGACCCTTGTCATCACAATGCTCCATTACCTTTCTCATCAGAATCCTCCATGACACTTGGCATCACAGTGCTACATGCCATTGTCATCACAATGGGCCATTACATATGTCATCACAATGCTCCCTGACACTTATCTTCACAATACTGCATGACCTGGTCATCACAATGCTCCATGCCCTTGTTATCACAATAGGCCATTCCAACTGTCATCGCAACAAACCATGAAAGTGATTAGACCAATGTTCCATGCCCTTGTCATCACAATGCTCCATGCCCTTGTTATCACAATGCTCCATGACCCCTGTCATCACAATGCTCCATTACTCCAGTCATCACAATGCTTCATGAACTTTGTCATCACAGTGGTCCATGCCCTCACCATCAACAGTCTCTGAGACATTTTTAACCCCTATGCTCCATGAACTTTTCATCACAATGCTCTTTGACACTTGTCATCACAATGCTCTCTGCCTTTCTCAGCACAATGCTCCATGACCCTGGTCATCACAATGCTCCATGCCCCTTTTCATCTCAATGCTCCCTGAACCCTGTCATCACAGTGCACGATGCCCATCATCATAATACATCAGTCTATTGTCATCACAATGAAATTAATATTCTCCATGACCTCTGACATCATAATGCTACAAACCCTTGTGATCACAATGTTCCATAAAACTTATCATCACAGCACCCCATGACGCTCATAATCACAATTATCCATGGTCTTATCATCACAATGCTCCATGATCTTTGTCATCACGATGCTCAATACACTTTTCATCACAATGCTCCCTGACACTTGTCATCAGTATGCTCCATGAACCCTGTCATGACAAGGCTCCATGCCTTTATCATCACAATGATCCATGCCTTTTCATCGCAATGCTCCAAGACCCCTGCAATCACAATGCTCCATGCACTTCTCATCCAAATGCTCTCTCACATGAGATATCACAATGTTCCATCACTAGTTATCACATTCCTCCCTCAACCCTGTTATCACAATGTTCCATGACCCCTGTTATCACAATGCTACATCCCCTTATCAGCACAATGTTCCATGACCCATGACATCACAATGTTCCATAACCACTGTCATCAAAATGCTCCATGACCCTTTTCATCCCAAAGCTCCATGACCCCTGGAATCACAGTGTTCTATAACCACTGTCATCAAAATGTTCCATTGCACTTTTCATCAAATTGCTGCATGACCCTGTCATCAAAATGCTCCCTGCCCTACTCATAACAATGCACCACACGCTGGTCATCAAAATGCTCCATGACCTTTGTCATCACAAAGCTCCATGACCCTTGGCATCACAATGCTCCATGTCATTGTCATCACAATGCTCCATGAAACCTCTCTTCACATTGCTCCATGCCCTTGTCATCACAAATCTCCATGACACTTGTCATCACAATGCTCGATGCCCTTCTCATCATAATGCTCCATGTCCTTGTCATTACAATCCTCCATGACCCATGTATCACAGTGTACCGTGCCCTTGTCATCACAATGCGCCAGCCCACTGTTATCACAATAATCCATGAAACATTTCAGACCAATGCTCAATGCACTTCTCATCACAATGCTCCATTACCACTGTCAACAATGCTCCATGACCCCTGCCATCACAATGTTCCACGGCCTTGTGATCAAAAGACTAAATGACCATTGTCATCACAATGCTCCAAGACCCATGTAATCACAATGCTCCATGCCCTTGTCATCACAGAGCTCCATGACGCATGTCATCAGAATGTCCCATGGCCTTCTCCTCACAATGCTCCATGCCCTTGTCATCACAATGCTCCAAGACACTCGTAATCACAATGCTCCATGCCCCTTTTCATCAGAAGGCTCCATGATATTTGTCATCACAAGTCTCCATGGTCAACTCATCACAATGCTCCAAGACCTTGTCATCACCATGCTCCATTCCCTTGTCATCACAATGCTCCATGACTCTTGTCATCACAATACGCCATGAGCATTTTCAGCCCAATGCTCCATGAAGTTCTCATCACAATGCTCCATGACCAATATCATCACAATGCTCCATGACCACTCTCATCACAACACTCCATGACACCTGACAACACAATGATCCGGGACTCTTGTCATCACAATGCTCCAAGACCCCTGTAATCACAATGCTCCATGACTCCTGTCATCACAATACTCCATGAACATTTTCAGCCCAATGCTCCATGACACTTGTCATTACAATGATCCATGCCCTTGTCATCCCAATGTTCCCTGACCCCTGTATTCACAGTGCTCCATGACGCTTGTCATCACAGTGCTCCATGACACCTGTCAGCACAATGCTCCATGCCTTTGTCAGCAAAATGCTACATGACCTTGTCATTACAATGCTCTATGCGATTGTCATCACAATACTCAATTACCATTGTCATCACAATCCTCCATGAACCTTGGGATCACATTGCTTCATGCCCTTGTCATCACAATGCTACATGCTCCTTGAAATCAAAATGATCCATGACCTCTGTCATCACAATGCTCCAAACCCTTGTTATCACAATGTTCCATAACACTTGTCCTCACAACGCTCCAAGATGCCTGTCATCACAATATTCCATACACTTTTCATCACAATTCTCCATGCCCTTTGTCATCACAATTCTCAATACACTTTTCATCACAGTGCTCCCTTACACTTGTCGTCAGTATGCTCCATGAACCCTGTCATGACAAGGCTCCATGCCTTTTTCATCACAATGATCCATGCCCTTTTCATCACAATGCTCCAAGAGCCCTGTAATCACAATGCTCCATGCCCTTGCCATCCAAAGCTCCATGACGCATGTCATCAGAATGTTCCATGGACTTCTCATCACAATGCTCCCTGCTCTTGTCATCACAAAGCACTAAGACCCCTGTAATCACAATGCTCCATGCCCCTTTTCATCTCAATGCTCCTATGAACCCTGTCAGCACAATGAACAATGCCCATCATCATAATGCTTCAGGCAATTGTCATCACAATCAAATCAAAATGCTCCATGACCTCTGTCATCACAATGCTCAAAATCCTGGTGATCACAATGTTGCATAACTCTTATCATCACAACACCCCATGACGCTCATCATCACAATGATCCATGGTCGTCTCATCACAAGGCTCCATGACATTTGTCATCAAAATTCTCAATAAACTTGTCATCACAATGCTCGCTGACACTTGTCGTCAGAATGCTCCTTGAACCCTGTCACAAAAAGGCTCCATGTCTTTTTCATCACAAAGCCACATGCCGTTTTCATCCCAATGCTGCATGCCATTGTCATCAAAATACACCACAGGCTTGTTATCAGAATGCTCCATGACCCTTGTCATCACAATTCTCCATGCACTTGTCAGCACAATGCTCCCTGACCCTTGTCATCACAATGCTCCATGCCATTGTCATCACAATGCTCCATGCCTTTGTCAGCAAAATGCTAAATGACCTTGTCATTACAATCCTCTATGCGCTTGTCATCACAATACTCCATTTCCATTGTCATCACAATCCTCCATCAACCTTGGGATCACATTGCTTCATGCCCTTGTCATCACAATGCTCCATGCTCCTTGAAATCAAAATGATCCATGACCTCTGTCATCACAATGCTCCAAACCCTTGTGATCACATTGTTCCATAACACTTGTCATCACAACGCTCCATGATGCCTGTCATCACAATACTCCATGCCCTTTTCATCACAATGCTCCATGACCTTTGTCATCACAATTCTCAATACACTTGTGATCACAATGCTCCCTGACACTTGTCATCAGAATGCTCCTTGAAACCCATCACGAAAAGGCTCCATGCTTTTTTCATCACAATGCCCCATGCCATTTTCATCACAATGTTCCATACCATTGTCATCAAAATACTCCACAAGCTTGTCATCAGAATGCTCCCGGACCCTTGTCATCACAATGCTCCATTACCTTTCTCATCAGAATCCTCCATGACACTTGGCATCACAGTGCTACATGCCATTGTCATCACAATGGGCCATTACATATGTCATCACAATGCTCCCTGACACTTATCTTCACAATACTGCATGACCTGGTCATCACAATGCTCCATGCCCTTGTTATCACAATAGGCCATTCCAACTGTCATCGCAACAAACCATGAAAGTGATTAGACCAATGTTCCATGCCCTTGTCATCACAATGCTCCATGCCCTTGTTATCACAATGCTCCATGACCCCTGTCATCACAATGCTCCATTACTCCAGTCATCACAATGCTTCATGAACTTTGTCATCACAGTGGTCCATGCCCTCACCATCAACAGTCTCTGTGACCTTTTTAACCCCTATGCTCCATGAACTTTTCATCACAATGCTCTTTGACCCTTGTCATCACAATGCTCTATGCCTTTCTCAGCACAATGCTCCATGACCCTGGTCATCACAATGCTCCATGCCCCTTTTCATCTCAATGCTCCCTGAACCCTGTCATCACAGTGCACGATGCCCATCATCATAATACATCAGTCTATTGTCATCACAATGAAATTAATATTCTCCATGACCTCTGACATCATAATGCTACAAACCCTTGTGATCACAATGTTCCATAAAACTTATCATCACAGCACCCCATGACGCTCATCATCACAATTATCCATGGTCTTATCATCACAATGCTCCATGATCTTTGTCATCACGATGCTCAATACACTTTTCATCACAATGCTCCCTGACACTTGTCGTCAGTATGCTCCATGAACCCTGTCATGACAAGGCTCCATGCCTTTATCATCACAATGATCCATGCCTTTTCATCGCAATGCTCCAAGACCCCTGCAATCACAATGCTCCATGCACTTCTCATCCAAATGCTCTCTCACATGAGATATCACAATGTTCCATCACTAGTCATCACATTCCTCCCTCAACCCTGTTATCACAATGTTCCATGACCCCTGTTATCACAATGCTACATCCCCTTATCAGCACAATGTTCCATGACCCCTGACATCACAATGTTCCATAACCACTGTCATCAAAATGCTCCATGACCCTTTTCATCCCAAAGCTCCATGACCCCTGGAATCACAGTGTTCTATAACCACTGTCATCAAAATGTTCCATTGCACTTTTCATCAAATTGCTGCATGACCCTGCCATCAAAATGCTCCCTGCCCTACTCATAACAATGCACCACACGCTGGTCATCAAAATGCTCCATGACCTTTGTCATCACAAAGCTCCATGACCCTTGGCATCACAATGCTCCATGTCATTGTCATCACAATGCTCCATGAAACCTCTCTTCACATTGCTCCATGCCCTTGTCATCACAAAGCTCCATGACACATGTCATCAGAATGTTCCATGGCCATCTCCTCAAAATGCTCCTTGCCCTTGTCATCACAATGCTCCAAGACACTCGTAATCACAATGCTCCATGCCCCTTTTCATCAGAAGGCTCCATGATATTTGTCATCACAAGTCTCCATGGTCAACTCATGACAATACTCCAAGACCTTGTCATCACCATGCTCCATTCCCTGGTCATCACAATGCTCCATGACCCCTGTCATCACAAGGCTCCATGACCCTTCTCATCACAATGCTCCAAACTCCTGTAATCACAATGCTCCATGCCCCTTTTCATCACAATGCTCCATGAACCCTGTCATCACAATGAACCATGCCCATCATCATAATCCTTCAGGCTATTGTCATCACAATGAAATCAAAATGCTCCATGACCTCTGTCATCACAATGCTCCAAACCCTGGTGATCACAATGTTGCATAACACTTATCATCACAAAACCCCATGACGCTAATCATCACTATTATCCATGGTCTTCTCATCACAAGGCTCCATGACCTTTGTCATCACAATTCTCAATACTCTTTTCATCACAATGCTCCCTGACACTTGTCGTTAGTATGCTACATGAACTCTGTCATGACACGGCTCCATGCCTTTTTCATCACAATGATCCATGCCCTTTTCATCACAGTGCTCCAAGACCACTGTAATCATAATGCTCCTTGCCCTTGTCATCACAAAGCTCCATGATGCATATCATCAGAATGTTCCATGCACTTCTCATCACAATGCTCCATGCCCTTGTCATCACAATGCTCCAAGACCCCTGTAATCACAATGCTCCATGCCCCTTTTCATCTCAATGCTCCATGAACACTGTCATAACAATGCACCATGCCCATCATCATAATGCTTCAGGCTATTGTCATCACAGTGAAATCAAAATGCTCCATGACCTCTGTCATCACAATGCTCCAAACCCTGGTGATCACAAAGTTGCAAAACACTTATCATCACAACACCCCATGACGCTCATCATCACAATTATCCATGGTCTTCTCATCACAAGGCTCCATGACCTTTCTCATCACAATTCTCAATACACTTGTCATCACAATGCTCCCTGACACTTGTCGTCAGAATGCACCTTGAACTCTGTGACGAAAAGGCTCCATGCCATTTTCATCACAAAGCCACATGCTGTTTTCATCCCAAAGCTCCATGCCATTGTCATCAAAATACTACACAAGCTTGTCATCAGAATGCTCCATGACCCTTGTCATCACAATTCTCCATGCACTTGTCAGCACAATGCTCCCTGACCCTTGTCATCACAATGATCCAAGCCATTGTCATCACAATGCTCCATTACCTTTGTCATTAGAATCCTCCATGACAATTGGAATCACAATGCTCCAAGCCATTTTCATCACATTGGGCCATTACATATGTAATCACAATGCTCCCTGACACCTCTCTTCACAATACTGCATGATCTGGTCATCACAATGCTCCATGCTCTTGTCTTCATAATGCGCCATTCCAACTGTCATCACAATAATCCATGAAACTTATTAGACGAATGCTCCATGCCCTTGTCATCACATTGCTCCATGCTCTTGTTATCACAATGTTTAAGACCCCTGTAATCAGAATGCCCCATGCCACTTTTCATCAGTATGCTCCATGAGACTTGTCATCGCAAGGCTCCATGGTTTTCTCATCACAATGCTCCAGGACCTTGTCATCACAATGGTTCACGACATTGTCATGAAAATTCTCAATGGCCCTTGTCTTCATAATGCTCCAAGCCCTAGTCATCACAGTGCTCCATTATATTTGTCATCACAATCCTCCCTTGCATTTGGCATCACTATGCTCCATGCTATTGTCATCGCAATGGACCATGACATATTTCATCACAATGCCCCCTGACACCTGTCTTCACAATACTCCATGCCCTTGTCATCACAATGCTCCATGCCCTGGTCATCACAATGCACCATGTCCACTGTCATCACAATAATCTATGAAACTTGTAAGACCAATGCTCCATGCCCCTGTCATAACAATGCTCCATGACCTTGTCATCACAGTGCTCCATGACCCCTGTCATCACAATACTCCATGTACATTTTCAGCCCAATGCTCCATGACCCTTTTCATCACAATGATCCATGCACTTGTCATCCCAATGTTCCATGACGCTTGTAATCACAGTGCTCCATGACATCTGTCATCACAGTGCTCCATGCCTTTGTCAGCAAAATGCTACATGCCCTTGTCATTACAATGCTCTATGCGCATGTCATCACAATACTCCATTACCATTGTCATCACAATCCTCCAGGAACATTGGGATCACATTGCTTCAGGCCCTTGTCATCAAAATGCTCCATGCTCCTTGAAATCAAAATGATCCATGACCTCTGTCATCACAATGCTCCAAACCCTTGTGATCAAAATGTTCAATAACACTTGTCCTCACAACGCTCCATGATGCCTGTCATCACAATACTCCATGCCCTTTTCATCACAATGCTCCATGAACTTTGTCATCACAATTCTCCATACACTTGTCATCAAAATGCTCCCTGACACTTGTCGTCAGAATGCTCCTTGAACTGTGTCACGAAAAGGCTCCATGCCATTTTCATCACAAATCCACATGCCGTTTTCATCCCAGTGCTCCATGCCATTGTCATCAAAATACTCCACAAGCTTGTCATCAGAATGCTCCATGACGCTTGTCATCACAATTCTCCGTGCACTTGTCAGCAAAATGCTCCCTGACCCTTGTCATCACAATGCTCCAAGCCATTGTCATCACAATGCTCCATTACCTTTGTCATCAGAATCCTCCATGACACTTGGCATCACAATGCTCCATGCCATTGTCATCACAATGGGCCATTACATATGTCATCACAATGCTCCCTGACCCCTCTCTTCACAATACTGCATAACCTGGTCATCACAATGCTCCATGCCCTTGTCATCACAATGTGCCATTCCAACTCTCATCACAATAATCCATGAAACTTATTAGACCAATGCTCCTTGCCCTTGTTATCACAATGTTCCAAGACCCCTGTAATCAGAATGCTCCATGCCCCTTTTCATCAGAATGCTCCATATGACATGTCATCAGAAGGCTCCATGGATTTCTCATCACAATGCTCCATGACCTTTGTCATCACAATGCTCCAAGACCCATGTAATCACAATGCTTCATGCCCCTGTCATCGCAATGGACCATGACATTTGGCATCACAATACTCCATGCCATTGTCTTTGAAATTGACCATGACATATGTCATCACAATGCCCCCTTACACCTGTTTTCACAATACTCCATGCCCTTGTCATCACAATGCTCCATGCCCTTGTCATCACAATGCACCATGTCCAATGTCATCACAATAATCTATTAAACTTGTCAGACCAATGCTCCATGCCCCTGTCATCACAATGTTCCATGCCCTTGTCATCACAATGCTCCATGACCCTTGTCATCACAATGCTCCGTGACTCCAGTCATCACAATGCTTCATAACGTTTGTCATCACAACGGTCCATGCCTGCGTCATCGCAAGGCTCTGTGACCTTTGTAACCACAATGCTCCATGAACTTTTCATCACAATTCTCCGTGACCCTTGTCATCACAATGTTCCATGCCTTTTTCAGAACAATGCTCCATGACCCTTGTCATCACAATGTGCCATGTGCTTTTCATCACAATGATCCACAACCTTGTCATCGCTATGCTCCATAAACCTTGTAATCACAATGCTCCGTGCACTTCTCATCCAAATGCTCTCTCACATGAGATATCACAATGTTCCATCACTTGTCATCACAATCCTCCCTCACCCCTGTTATCACAATGTTCCATGACCCCTGTCATCACAATGCTACATCCCCTTATCAGCACAATTTTCCAT
The DNA here is from genome assembly GCF_025265405.1 of Mesoplodon densirostris. Lineage (NCBI taxonomy): Eukaryota > Metazoa > Chordata > Mammalia > Artiodactyla > Ziphiidae > Mesoplodon > Mesoplodon densirostris. Next base: position 3,156,356 of record NW_026778195.1, on the reverse strand, counting down.
GACCCCTGACATCACAATGTTCCATAACCCCTGTCATCAAAATGCTCCATGACCATTTTCATCCCAAAGCTCTATGACCCCTGGCATCACAATGTTCTATAACCACTGTCATCAAAATATTACATTACACTTTTCATCAAATTGCTGCATGACCCTGTCATCAAAATGCTCCTTGCCCTTCTCATCACAATGCACCACACACTTGTCATCAAAATGCTCCATGACCATGGTCATCACAAAGCTCCATGACCCTTGGCATCACAATGCTCCATGCCATGGACATCACAATGCTCCATGAACCCTCTCATCACATGGCTCCATGCACTTGTCATCACAAAGCTCCATGACACTTGTCATCACAAGGCTCCGTGACCCTTCTCATCACAATGCTCCAAACTCCTGTAATCACAATGCTCCATGCCCCTTTTCATCACAATGCTCCATGAACCCTGTCATCACAATGAACCATGCCCATCATCATAATGCTTCAGGCTATTGTCATCACAGTGAAATCAAAATGCTCCATGACCTCTGTCATCACAATGCTCCAAACCCTGGTGATCACAATGTTGCATAACACTTATCATCACAAAACCCCATGACGCTAATCATCACTATTACCATGGTCTTCTCATCACAAGGCTCCATGACCTTTGTCATCACAATTCTCAATACTCTTTTCATCACAATGCTCCCTGACACTTGTCGTCAGTATGCTCCATGAACTCTGTCATGACAAGGCTCCATGCCTTTTTCATCACAATGATCCATGCCCTTTTCATCACAGTGCTCCAAGACCACTGTAATCATAATGCTCCTTGCCCTTGTCATCACAAAGCTCCATGATGCATATCATCAGAATGTTCCATGCACTTCTCATCACAATGCTCCATGCCCTTGTCATCACAATGCTCCAAGACCCCTGTAATCACAATGCTCCATGCCCCTTTTCATCTCAATGCTCCATGAACACTGTCATAACAATGCACCATGCCCATCATCATAATGCTTCAGGCTATTGTCATCACAGTGAAATCAAAATGCTCCATGACCTCTGTCATCACAATGCTCCAAACCCTGGTGATCACAATGTTGCAAAACACTTATCATCACAACACCCCATGACGCTCATCATCACAATTATCCATGGTCTTCTCATCACAATGCTCCATGACCTTTGTCATCACAATTCTCAATACACTTGTCATCACAATGCTCCCTGACACTTGTCGTCAGAATGCACCTTGAACCCTGTGACGAAAAGGCTCCATGCCATTTTCATCACAAAGCCCCATGCTGTTTTCATCCCAAAGCTCCATGCCATTGTCATCAAAATACTACACAAGCTTTTCATCAGAATGCTCCATGACCCTTGTCATCACAATTCTCCATGCACTTGTCAGCACAATGCTCCCTGACCCTTGTCATCACAATGATCCAAGCCATTGTCATCACAATGCTCCATTACCTTTGTCATTAGAATCCTCCATGACAATTGGAATCACAATGCTCCAAGCCATTGTCTTCACAATGGGCCATTACATATGTAATCACAATGCTCCCTGACACCTCTCTTCACAATACTGCATGATCTGGTCATCACAATGCTCCATGCTCTTGTCTTCATAATGTGCCATTCCAACTGTCATCACAATAATCCATGAAACTTATTAGACGAATGCTCCATGCCCTTGTCATCACATTGCTCCATGCTCTTGTTATCACAATGTTTAAGACCCCTGTAATCAGAATGCCCCATGCCCCTTTTCATCAGTATGCTCCATGAGACTTGTCATCGCAAGGCTCCATGGTTTTCTCATCACAATGCTCCAGGACCTTGTCATCACAATGGTTCACGACATTGTCATGAAAATTCTCAATGGCCCTTGTCTTCATAATGCTCCAAGCCCTAGTCATCACAGTGCTCCATTATATTTGTCATCACAATCCTCCCTTGCATTTGGCATCACTATGCTCCATGCTATTGTCATCGCAATGGACCATGACATATTTCATCACAATGCCCCCTGACACCTGTCTTCACAATACTCCATGCCCTTGTCATCACAATGCTCCATGCCCTGGTCATCACAATGCACCATGTCCACTGTCATCACAATAATCTATGAAACTTGTAAGACCAATGCTCCATGCCCCTGTCATAACAATGCTCCATGACCTTGTCATCACAATGCTCCATGACCCCTGTCATCACAATACTCCATGTACATTTTCAGCCCAGTGCTCCATGACCCTTGTCATCACAATGATCCATGCACTTGTCATCCCAATGTTCCATGACGCTTGTAATCACAGTGCTCCATGACATCTGTCATCACAGTGCTCCATGCCTTTGTCAGCAAAATGCTACATGCCCTTGTCATTACAATGCTCTATGTGCATGTCATCACAATACTCCATTACCATTGTCATCACAATCCTCCAGGAACATTGGGATCACATTGCTTCAGGCCCTTGTCATCAAAATGCTCCATGCTCCTTGAAATCAAAATGATCCATGACCTCTGTCATCACAATGCTCCAAACCCTTGTGATCAAAATGTTCAATAACACTTGTCCTCACAACGCTCCATGATGCCTGTCATCACAATACTCCATGCCCTTTTCATCACAATGCTCCATGAACTTTGTCATCACAATTCTCCATACACTTGTCATCAAAATGCTCCCTGACACTTGTCGTCAGAATGCTCCTTGAACTGTGTCACGAAAAGGCTCCATGCCATTTTCATCACAAATCCACATGCCGTTTTCATCCCAGTGCTCCATGCCATTGTCATCAAAATACTCCACAAGCTTGTCATCAGAATGCTCCATGACGCTTGTCATCACAATTCTCCGTGCACTTGTCAGCAAAATGCTCCCTGACCCTTATCATCACAATGCTCCAAGCCATTGTCATCACAATGCTCCATTACCTTTGTCATCAGAATCCTCCATGACACTTGGCATCACAATGCTCCATGCCATTGTCATCACAATGGGCCATTACATATGTCATCACAATGCTCCCTGACACCTCTCTTCACAATACTGCATAACCTGGTCATCACAATGCTCCATGCCCTTGTCATCACAATGTGCCATTCCAACTCTCATCACAATAATCCATGAAACTTATTAGACCAATGCTCCTTGCCCTTGTTATCACAATGTTCCAAGACCCCTGTAATCAGAATGCTCCATGCCCCTTTTCATCATAATGCTCCATATGACATGTCATCAGAAGGCTCCATGGATTTCTCATCACAATGCTCCATGACCTTTGTCATCACAATGCTCCAAGACCCATGTAATCACAATGCTTCATGCCCCTGTCATCGCAATGGACCATGACATTTGGCATCACAATACTCCATGCCATTGTCTTTGAAATTGACCATGACATATGTCATCACAATGCCCCCTTACACCTGTTTTCACAATACTCCATGCCCTTGTCATCACAATGCTCCATGCCCTTGTCATCACAATGCACCATGTACAATGTCATCACAATAATCTATTAAACTTGTCAGACCAATGCTCCATGCCCCTGTCATCACAATGTTCCATGCCCTTGTCATCACAATGCTCCATGACCCTTGTCATCACAATGCTCCGTGACTGCAGTCATCACAATGCTTCATAACGTTTGTCATCACAACGGTCCATGCCTGCATCATCGCAAGGCTCTGTGACCTTTGTAACCACAATGCTCCATGAACTTTTCATCACAATTCTCCGTGACCCTTGTCATCACAATGCTCCATGCCTTTTTCAGAACAATGCTCCATGACCCTTGTCATCACAATGTGCCATGTGCTTTTCATCACAATGATCCACAACCTTGTCATCGCTATGCTCCATAAACCTTGTAATCACAATGATCCGTGCACTTCTCATCCAAATGCTCTCTCACATGAGATATCACAATGTTCCATCACTTGTCATCACAATCCTCCCTCACCCCTGTTATCACAATGTTCCATGACCCCTGTCATCACAATGCTACATCCCCTTATCAGCACAATTTTCCATGACCCCTGACATCACAATGTTCCATAACCCCTGTCATCAAAATGCTCCATGACCATATTCATCCCAAAGCTCTATGACCCCTGGCATCACAATGTTCTATAACCCCTGTCATCAAAATATTACATTACACTTTTCATCAAATTGCTGCATGACCCTGTCATCAAAATGCTCCCTGCCCTTCTCATCACAATGCACCACACACTTGTCATCAAAATGCTCCATGACCATGGTCATCACAAAGCTCCATGACCCTTGGCATCACAATGCTCCATGCCATGGACATCACAATGCTCCATGAACCCTCTCATCACATTGCTCCATGCACTTGTCATCACAAAGCTCCATGACAATTGTCATCACAATGCTCGATGCCCTTCTCATCACAATGCTCCATGTCCTTGTCATTACAATCCTCCATCACCCATGTATCACAGTGTACCGTGCCCTTGTCATCACAATGCGCCATGCCCACTGTCATCACAATAATCCATGAAACATTTCAGACCAATGCTCAATGCACTTCTCATCACAATGCTCCATTACCACTGTCAACAATGCTCCATGACCCCTGCCATCACAATGTTCCATGGCCTTGTGATCACAAGACTAAATGACCATTGTCATCACAATGCTCCAAGACCCATGTAAACACAATGCTCCATGCCCTTGTCATCACAATGCTCCATACCCTCGTAATCACAATGCTCCATGCCCTTGTCATCCCAATGTTCCATTACCCCTGTATTCACAGTGCTCCGTGACGCTTGTCATCACAGTGCTCCATGACACCTCTCATCACAATGCTCCATGCCTTTGTCAGCAAAATGCTACATGACCTTGTCATTACAATGCTCTATGCGATTGTCATCACAATACTCGATTACCATTGTCATCACAATCCTCCATGAACCTTGGGATCACATTGCTTCATGCCCTTGTCATCACAATGCTACATGCTCCTTGAAATCAAAATGATCCATGACCTCTGTCATCACAATGCTCCAAACTCTTGTGATCACAATGTTCCATAACACTTGTCCTCACAACGCTCCAAGATGCCTGTCATCACAATATTCCATACACTTTTCATCACAATTCTCCATGCCCTTTGTCATCACAATTCTCAATACACTTTTCATCACAGTGCTCCCTGACACTTGTCGTCAGTATGCTCCATGAACCCTGTCATGACAAGGCTCCATGCCTTTTTCATCACAATCATCCATGCCCTTTTCATCACAATGCTCCAAGAGCCCTGTAATCACAATGCTCCATGCCCTTGCCATCCAAAGCTCCATGACGCATGTCATCAGAATGTTCCATGGACTTCTCATCACAATGCTCCCTGCTCTTGTCATCACAAAGCACTAAGACCCCTGTAATCACAATGCTCCATGCCCCTTTTCATCTCAATGCTCCTATGAACCCTGTCAGCATAATGAACAATGCCCATCATCATAATGCTTCAGGCAATTGTCATCACAATCAAATCAAAATGCTCCATGACCTCTGTCATCACAATGCTCAAAATCCTGGTGATCACAATGTTGCATAACTCTTATCATCACAACACCCCATGACGCTCATCATCACAATGATCCATGGTCGTCTCATCACAAGGCTCCATGACCTTTGTCATCACAATTCTCAATACACTTGTCATCACAATGCTCGCTGACACTTGTCGTCAGAATGCTCCTTGAACCCTGTCACAAAAAGGCTCCATGACTTTTTCATCACAAAGCCACATGCCGTTTTCATCCCAATGCTACATGCCATTGTCATCAAAATACACCACAGGTTTGTTATCAGAATGCTCCATGACCCTTGTCATCACAATTCTCCATGCACTTGTCAGCACAATGCTCCCTGACCCTTGTCATCACAATGCTCCAAGCCATTGTCATCACAATGCTCCATTACCATTGTCATCAGAATCCTCCATGCCATTGTCATCACAATGCTCCATGTCTTTGTCAGCAAAATGCTAAATGACCTTGTCATTACAATCCTCTATGCACTTGTCATCACAATACTCCATTTCCATTGTCATCACAATCCTCCATCAACCTTGGGATCACATTGCTTCATGCCCTTGTCATCACAATGCTCCATGCTCCTTGAAATAAAAATTATCCATGACCTCTGTCATCACAATGCTCCAAAACCTTCTGATCACCATGTTCCATAACACTTGTCATCACAACGCTCCATGATGCCTGTCATCACAATACTCCAGGCCCTTTTCATCACAATGCTCCATGACCTTTGTCATCACAATTCTCAATACACTTGTGATCACAATGCTCCCTGACACTTGTCATCAGAATGCTCCTTGAAACCCATCACGAAAAGGCTCCATGCTTTTTTCATCACAATGCCCCATGCCATTTTCATCACAATGTTCCATACCATTGTCATCAAAATACTCCACAAGCTTGTCATCAGAATGCTCCCGGACCCTTGTCATCACAATGCTCCATTACCTTTCTCATCAGAATCCTCCATGACACTTGGCATCACAGTGCTACATGCCATTGTCATCACAATGGGCCATTACATATGTCATCACAATGCTCCCTGACACTTATCTTCACAATACTGCATGACCTGGTCATCACAATGCTCCATGCCCTTGTTATCACAATAGGCCATTCCAACTGTCATCGCAACAAACCATGAAAGTGATTAGACCAATGTTCCATGCCCTTGTCATCACAATGCTCCATGCCCTTGTTATCACAATGCTCCATGACCCCTGTCATCACAATGCTCCATTACTCCAGTCATCACAATGCTTCATGAACTTTGTCATCACAGTGGTCCATGCCCTCACCATCAACAGTCTCTGAGACATTTTTAACCCCTATGCTCCATGAACTTTTCATCACAATGCTCTTTGACACTTGTCATCACAATGCTCTCTGCCTTTCTCAGCACAATGCTCCATGACCCTGGTCATCACAATGCTCCATGCCCCTTTTCATCTCAATGCTCCCTGAACCCTGTCATCACAGTGCACGATGCCCATCATCATAATACATCAGTCTATTGTCATCACAATGAAATTAATATTCTCCATGACCTCTGACATCATAATGCTACAAACCCTTGTGATCACAATGTTCCATAAAACTTATCATCACAGCACCCCATGACGCTCATAATCACAATTATCCATGGTCTTATCATCACAATGCTCCATGATCTTTGTCATCACGATGCTCAATACACTTTTCATCACAATGCTCCCTGACACTTGTCATCAGTATGCTCCATGAACCCTGTCATGACAAGGCTCCATGCCTTTATCATCACAATGATCCATGCCTTTTCATCGCAATGCTCCAAGACCCCTGCAATCACAATGCTCCATGCACTTCTCATCCAAATGCTCTCTCACATGAGATATCACAATGTTCCATCACTAGTTATCACATTCCTCCCTCAACCCTGTTATCACAATGTTCCATGACCCCTGTTATCACAATGCTACATCCCCTTATCAGCACAATGTTCCATGACCCATGACATCACAATGTTCCATAACCACTGTCATCAAAATGCTCCATGACCCTTTTCATCCCAAAGCTCCATGACCCCTGGAATCACAGTGTTCTATAACCACTGTCATCAAAATGTTCCATTGCACTTTTCAACAAATTGCTGCATGACCCTGTCATCAAAATGTTCCCTGCCCTACTCATAACAATGCACCACACGCTGGTCATCAAAATGCTCCATGACCTTTGTCATCACAAAGCTCCATGACCCTTGGCATCACAATGCTCCATGTCATTGTCATCACAATGCTCCATGAAACCTCTCTTCACATTGCTCCATGCCCTTGTCATCACAAATCTCCATGACACTTGTCATCACAATGCTCGATGCCCTTCTCATCATAATGCTCCATGTCCTTGTCATTACAATCCTCCATGACCCATGTATCACAGTGTACCGTGCCCTTGTCATCACAATGCGCCAGCCCACTGTTATCACAATAATCCATGAAACATTTCAGACCAATGCTCAATGCACTTCTCATCACAATGCTCCATTACCACTGTCAACAATGCTCCATGACCCCTGCCATCACAATGTTCCACGGCCTTGTGATCAAAAGACTAAATGACCATTGTCATCACAATGCTCCAAGACCCATGTAATCACAATACTCCATGCCCTTGTCATCACAGAGCTCCATGACGCATGTCATCAGAATGTCCCATGGCCTTCTCCTCACAATGCTCCATGCCCTTGTCATCACAATGCTCCAAGACACTCGTAATCACAATGCTCCATGCCCCTTTTCATCAGAAGGCTCCATGATATTTGTCATCACAAGTCTCCATGGTCAACTCATCACAATGCTCCAAGACCTTGTCATCACCATGCTCCATTCCCTTGTCATCACAATGCTCCATGACTCTTGTCATCACAATACGCCATGAGCATTTTCAGCCCAATGCTCCATGAAGTTCTCATCACAATGCTCCATGACCAATATCATCACAATGCTCCATGACCACTCTCATCACAACACTCCATGACACCTGACAACACAATGATCCGGGACTCTTGTCATCACAATGCTCCAAGACCCCTGTAATCACAATGCTCCATGACTCCTGTCATCACAATACTCCATGAACATTTTCAGCCCAATGCTCCATGACACTTGTCATTACAATGATCCATGCCCTTGTCATCCCAATGTTCCCTGACCCCTGTATTCACAGTGCTCCATGACGCTTGTCATCACAGTGCTCCATGACACCTGTCAGCACAATGCTCCATGCCTTTGTCAGCAAAATGCTACATGACCTTGTCATTACAATGCTCTATGCGATTGTCATCACAATACTCAATTACCATTGTCATCACAATCCTCCATGAAACTTGGGATCACATTGCTTCATGCCCTTGTCATCACAATGCTACATGCTCCTTGAAATCAAAATGATCCATGACCTCTGTCATCACAATGCTCCAAACCCTTGTTATCACAATGTTCCATAACACTTGTCCTCACAACGCTCCAAGATGCCTGTCATCACAATATTCCATACACTTTTCATCACAATTCTCCATGCCCTTTGTCATCACAATTCTCAATACACTTTTCATCACAGTGCTCCCTTACACTTGTCGTCAGTATGCTCCATGAACCCTGTCATGACAAGGCTCCATGCCTTTTTCATCACAATGATCCATGCCCTTTTCATCACAATGCTCCAAGAGCCCTGTAATCACAATGCTCCATGCCCTTGCCATCCAAAGCTCCATGACGCATGCCATCAGAATGTTCCATGGACTTCTCATCACAATGCTCCCTGCTCTTGTCATCACAAAGCACTAAGAACCCTGTAATCACAATGCTCCATGCCCCTTTTCATCTCAATGCTCCTATGAACCCTGTCAGCACAATGAACAATGCCCATCATCATAATGCTTCAGGCAATTGTCATCACAATCAAATCAAAATGCTCCATGACCTCTGTCATCACAATGCTCAAAATCCTGGTGATCACAATGTTGCATAACTCTTATCATCACAACACCCCATGACGCTCATCATCACAATGATCCATGGTCGTCTCATCACAAGGCTCCATGACATTTGTCATCAAAATTCTCAATAAACTTGTCATCACAATGCTCGCTGACACTTGTCGTCAGAATGCTCCTTGAACCCTGTCACAAAAAGGCTCCATGTCTTTTTCATCACAAAGCCACATGCCGTTTTCATCCCAATGCTGCATGCCATTGTCATCAAAATACACCACAGGCTTGTTATCAGAATGCTCCATGACCCTTGTCATCACAATTCTCCATGCACTTGTCAGCACAATGCTCCCTGACCCTTGTCATCACAATGCTCCATGCCATTGTCATCACAATGCTCCATGCCTTTGTCAGCAAAATGCTAAATGACCTTGTCATTACAATCCTCTATGCGCTTGTCATCACAATACTCCATTTCCATTGTCATCACAATCCTCCATCAACCTTGGGATCACATTGCTTCATGCCCTTGTCATCACAATGCTCCATGCTCCTTGAAATCAAAATTATCCATGACCTCTGTCATCACAATGCTCCAAACCCTTGTGATCACATTGTTCCATAACACTTGTCATCACAACGCTCCATGATGCCTGTCATCACAATACTCCATGCCCTTTTCATCACAATGCTCCATGACCTTTGTCATCACAATTCTCAATACACTTGTGATCACAATGCTCCCTGACACTTGTCATCAGAATGCTCCTTGAAACCCATCACGAAAAGGCTCCATGCTTTTTTCATCACAATGCCCCATGCCATTTTCATCACAATGTTCCATACCATTGTCATCAAAATACTCCACAAGCTTGTCATCAGAATGCTCCCGGACCCTTGTCATCACAATGCTCCATTACCTTTCTCATCAGAATCCTCCATGACACTTGGCATCACAGTGCTACATGCCATTGTCATCACAATGGGCCATTACATATGTCATCACAATGCTCCCTGACACTTATCTTCACAATACTGCATGACCTGGTCATCACAATGCTCCATGCCCTTGTTATCACAATAGGCCATTCCAACTGTCATCGCAACAAACCATGAAAGTGATTAGACCAATGTTCCATGCCCTTGTCATCACAATGCTCCATGCCCTTGTTATCACAATGCTCCATGACCCCTGTCATCACAATGCTCCATTACTCCAGTCATCACAATGCTTCATGAACTTTGTCATCACAGTGGTCCATGCCCTCACCATCAACAGTCTCTGTGACCTTTTTAACCCCTATGCTCCATGAACTTTTCATCACAATGCTCTTTGACCCTTGTCATCACAATGCTCTATGCCTTTCTCAGCACAATGCTCCATGACCCTGGTCATCACAATGCTCCATGCCCCTTTTCATCTCAATGCTCCCTGAACCCTGTCATCACAGTGCACGATGCCCATCATCATAATACATCAGTCTATTGTCATCACAATGAAATTAATATTCTCCATGACCTCTGACATCATAATGCTACAAACCCTTGTGATCACAATGTTCCATAAAACTTATCATCACAGCACCCCATGACGCTCATCATCACAATTATCCATGGTCTTATCATCACAATGCTCCATGATCTTTGTCATCACGATGCTCAATACACTTTTCATCACAATGCTCCCTGACACTTGTCGTCAGTATGCTCCATGAACCCTGTCATGACAAGGCTCCATGCCTTTATCATCACAATGATCCATGCCTTTTCATCGCAATGCTCCAAGACCCCTGCAATCACAATGCTCCATGCACTTCTCATCCAAATGCTCTCTCACATGAGATATCACAATGTTCCATCACTAGTCATCACATTCCTCCCTCAACCCTGTTATCACAATGTTCCATGACCCCTGTTATCACAATGCTACATCCCCTTATCAGCACAATGTTCCATGACCCCTGACATCACAATGTTCCATAACCACTGTCATCAAAATGCTCCATGACCCTTTTCATCCCAAAGCTCCATGACCCCTGGAATCACAGTGTTCTATAACCACTGTCATCAAAATGTTCCATTGCACTTTTCATCAAATTGCTGCATGACCCTGTCATCAAAATGCTCCCTGCCATACTCATAACAATGCACCACACGCTGGTCATCAAAATGCTCCATGACCTTTGTCATCACAAAGCTCCATGACCCTTGGCATCACAATGCTCCATGTCATTGTCATCACAATGCTCCATGAAACCTCTCTTCACATTGCTCCATGCCCTTGTCATCACAAATCTCCATGACACTTGTCATCACAATGCTCGATGCCCTTCTCATCATAATGCTCCATGTCCTTGTCATTACAATCCTCCATGACCCATGTATCACAGTGTACCGTGCCCTTGTCATCACAATGCGCCAGCCCACTGTTATCACAATAATCCATGAAACATTTCAGACCAATGCTCAATGCACTTCTCATCACAATGCTCCATTACCACTGTCAACAATGCTCCATGACCCCTGCCATCACAATGTTCCACGGCCTTGTGATCAAAAGACTAAATGACCATTGTCATCACAATGCTCCAAGACCCATGTAATCACAATACTCCATGCCCTTGTCATCACAGAGCTCCATGACGCATGTCATCAGAATGTCCCATGGCCTTCTCCTCACAATGCTCCATGCCCTTGTCATCACAATGCTCCAAGACACTCGTAATCACAATGCTCCATGCCCCTTTTCATCAGAAGGCTCCATGATATTTGTCATCACAAGTCTCCATGGTCAACTCATCACAATGCTCCAAGACCTTGTCATCACCATGCTCCATTCCCTTGTCATCACAATGCTCCATGACTCTTGTCATCACAATACGCCATGAGCATTTTCAGCCCAATGCTCCATGAAGTTCTCATCACAATGCTCCATGACCAATATCATCACAATGCTCCATGACCACTCTCATCACAACACTCCATGACACCTGACAACACAATGATCCGGGACTCTTGTCATCACAATGCTCCAAGACCCCTGTAATCACAATGCTCCATGACTCCTGTCATCACAATACTCCATGAACATTTTCAGCCCAATGCTCCATGACACTTGTCATTACAATGATCCATGCCCTTGTCATCCCAATGTTCCCTGACCCCTGTATTCACAGTGCTCCATGACGCTTGTCATCACAGTGCTCCATGACACCTGTCAGCACAATGCTCCATGCCTTTGTCAGCAAAATGCTACATGACCTTGTCATTACAATGCTCTATGCGATTGTCATCACAATACTCAATTACCATTGTCATCACAATCCTCCATGAAACTTGGGATCACATTGCTTCATGCCCTTGTCATCACAATGCTACATGCTCCTTGAAATCAAAATGATCCATGACCTCTGTCATCACAATGCTCCAAACCCTTGTTATCACAATGTTCCATAACACTTGTCCTCACAACGCTCCAAGATGCCTGTCATCACAATATTCCATACACTTTTCATCACAATTCTCCATGCCCTTTGTCATCACAATTCTCAATACACTTTTCATCACAGTGCTCCCTTACACTTGTCGTCAGTATGCTCCATGAACCCTGTCATGACAAGGCTCCATGCCTTTTTCATCACAATGATCCATGCCCTTTTCATCACAATGCTCCAAGAGCCCTGTAATCACAATGCTCCATGCCCTTGCCATCCAAAGCTCCATGACGCATGCCATCAGAATGTTCCATGGACTTCTCATCACAATGCTCCCTGCTCTTGTCATCACAAAGCACTAAGAACCCTGTAATCACAATGCTCCATGCCCCTTTTCATCTCAATGCTCCTATGAACCCTGTCAGCACAATGAACAATGCCCATCATCATAATGCTTCAGGCAATTGTCATCACAATCAAATCAAAATGCTCCATGACCTCTGTCATCACAATGCTCAAAATCCTGGTGATCACAATGTTGCATAACTCTTATCATCACAACACCCCATGACGCTCATCATCACAATGATCCATGGTCGTCTCATCACAAGGCTCCATGACATTTGTCATCAAAATTCTCAATAAACTTGTCATCACAATGCTCGCTGACACTTGTCGTCAGAATGCTCCTTGAACCCTGTCACAAAAAGGCTCCATGTCTTTTTCATCACAAAGCCACATGCCGTTTTCATCCCAATGCTGCATGCCATTGTCATCAAAATACACCACAGGCTTGTTATCAGAATGCTCCATGACCCTTGTCATCACAATTCTCCATGCACTTGTCAGCACAATGCTCCCTGACCCTTGTCATCACAATGCTCCATGCCATTGTCATCACAATGCTCCATGCCTTTGTCAGCAAAATGCTAAATGACCTTGTCATTACAATCCTCTATGCGCTTGTCATCACAATACTCCATTTCCATTGTCATCACAATCCTCCATCAACCTTGGGATCACATTGCTTCATGCCCTTGTCATCACAATGCTCCATGCTCCTTGAAATCAAAATTATCCATGACCTCTGTCATCACAATGCTCCAAACCCTTGTGATCACATTGTTCCATAACACTTGTCATCACAACGCTCCATGATGCCTGTCATCACAATACTCCATGCCCTTTTCATCACAATGCTCCATGACCTTTGTCATCACAATTCTCAATACACTTGTGATCACAATGCTCCCTGACACTTGTCATCAGAATGCTCCTTGAAACCCATCACGAAAAGGCTCCATGCTTTTTTCATCACAATGCCCCATGCCATTTTCATCACAATGTTCCATACCATTGTCATCAAAATACTCCACAAGCTTGTCATCAGAATGCTCCCGGACCCTTGTCATCACAATGCTCCATTACCTTTCTCATCAGAATCCTCCATGACACTTGGCATCACAGTGCTACATGCCATTGTCATCACAATGGGCCATTACATATGTCATCACAATGCTCCCTGACACTTATCTTCACAATACTGCATGACCTGGTCATCACAATGCTCCATGCCCTTGTTATCACAATAGGCCATTCCAACTGTCATCGCAACAAACCATGAAAGTGATTAGACCAATGTTCCATGCCCTTGTCATCACAATGCTCCATGCCCTTGTTATCACAATGCTCCATGACCCCTGTCATCACAATGCTCCATTACTCCAGTCATCACAATGCTTCATGAACTTTGTCATCACAGTGGTCCATGCCCTCACCATCAACAGTCTCTGTGACCTTTTTAACCCCTATGCTCCATGAACTTTTCATCACAATGCTCTTTGACCCTTGTCATCACAATGCTCTATGCCTTTCTCAGCACAATGCTCCATGACCCTGGTCATCACAATGCTCCATGCCCCTTTTCATCTCAATGCTCCCTGAACCCTGTCATCACAGTGCACGATGCCCATCATCATAATACATCAGTCTATTGTCATCACAATGAAATTAATATTCTCCATGACCTCTGACATCATAATGCTACAAACCCTTGTGATCACAATGTTCCATAAAACTTATCATCACAGCACCCCATGACGCTCATCATCACAATTATCCATGGTCTTATCATCACAATGCTCCATGATCTTTGTCATCACGATGCTCAATACACTTTTCATCACAATGCTCCCTGACACTTGTCGTCAGTATGCTCCATGAACCCTGTCATGACAAGGCTCCATGCCTTTATCATCACAATGATCCATGCCTTTTCATCGCAATGCTCCAAGACCCCTGCAATCACAATGCTCCATGCACTTCTCATCCAAATGCTCTCTCACATGAGATATCACAATGTTCCATCACTAGTCATCACATTCCTCCCTCAACCCTGTTATCACAATGTTCCATGACCCCTGTTATCACAATGCTACATCCCCTTATCAGCACAATGTTCCATGACCCCTGACATCACAATGTTCCATAACCACTGTCATCAAAATGCTCCATGACCCTTTTCATCCCAAAGCTCCATGACCCCTGGAATCACAGTGTTCTATAACCACTGTCATCAAAATGTTCCATTGCACTTTTCATCAAATTGCTGCATGACCCTGTCATCAAAATGCTCCCTGCCATACTCATAACAATGCACCACACGCTGGTCATCAAAATGCTCCATGACCTTTGTCATCACAAAGCTCCATGACCCTTGGCATCACAATGCTCCATGTCATTGTCATCACAATGCTCCATGAAACCTCTCTTCACATTGCTCCATGCCCTTGTCATCACAAAGCTCCATGACACTTGTCATCACAATGCTCGATGCCCTTCTCCTCATAATGCTCCATGTCCTTGTCATTACAATCCTCCATGACCCATGTATCACAGTGTACCGTGCCCTTGTCATCACAATGCTCCATGCCCACTCTCATCAAAATAATCCATGAAACATTTCAGACCAATGCTCAATGCCCTTCTCATCACAATGCTCCATTACCTCTATCAACAATGCTCCATGCCCCCTGCCATCACAATGTTCCACGGCCTTGTGATCACAAGGCTCCATGACCATTGTCATCACAATGCTCCAACACCCATGTAATCACAATGCTCCACGCCCTTGTCATCACAAAGCTCCATGACACATGCCATCAGAATGTTCCATGGCCATCTCCTCACAATGTTCCATGCCCTTCTCATCACAATGCTCCAAGACACTCGTAATCACAATGCTCCATGCCCCTTTTCATCAGAAGGCTCCATGATATTTTTCATCACAAGTCTCCATGGTCAAGTCATCACAATGCTCCAAGACCTTGTCATCACCATGCTCCATTCCCTTGTCATCACAATGCTCCCTGACACTTGTCGTCAGTATGCTCCATGAACTCTGTCATGACAAGGCTCCATGCCATTTTCATCACAATGATCCATGCCCTTTTCATCACAGTTCTACAAGACCACTGTAATCATAATGCTCCTTGCCCTTGTCATCACAAAGCTCCATGATGCATATCATCAGAATGTTCCATGCACTTCTCATCACAATGCTCCATGCCCTTGTCATCACAATGCTCCAAGACCCCTGTAATCACAATGCTCCATGCCCCTTTTCATCTCAATGCTCCATGAACACTGTCATAACAATGCACCATGCCCATCATCATAATGCTTCAGGCTATTGTCATCACAGTGAAATCAAAATGCTCCATGACCTTTGTCATCACAAAGCTCCATGACCCTTGGCATCACAATGCTCCATGTCATTGTCATCACAATGCTCCATGAAACCTCGCTTCACATTCCTCTATGTCCTTGTCATCACAAATCTCCATGACCCTTGTCATCACATTGCTCGATGCCCTTCTCATCATAATGCTCCATGTCCTTGTCATTACAATCCTCCATGACCCATGTATCACAGTGTACCGTGCCCTTGTCATCACAATGATCCATGCCCACTCTCATCACAATAATCCATGAAACATTTCAGACCAATGCTCAATGCCCTTCTCATCACAATGCTCCATTACCTCTATCAACAATGCTCCATGCCCCCTGCCATCACAATGTTCCACGGCCTTGTGATCACAAGGCTGCATGACCATTGTCATCACAATGCTCCAAGAGCCATGTAATCACAATGCTCCATGCCCTTGTCATCACAAAGCTCCATGACACATGTCATCAGAATGTTCCATGGCCTTCTCCTCACAAGGCTCGATGCCCTTGTCATCACAATGCTCCATACCCTTGTAATCACAATGCTCCATGCCCCTTTTCATCAGAATGCTCCATGAGACTTGTCATCACAAGTCTCCATGGTCATCTCATCACAATGCTCCAAGAACTTGTCATCACCATGCTCCATTCCCTGGTCATCACAATGCTCCATGACCCCTGTCATCACAAGGCTCTATGACCCTTCTCATCACAATGTTCCAAACCCCTGTAATCACAATGCTCCATGCCCCTTTTCATCACAATGCTCCATGAACCCTGTCATCACAATGAACCATGCCCATCATCATAATGCTTCAGGCTATTGTCATCACAATTAAATCAAAATGCTCCATGACCTCTGTCATCACAATGCTCCAAACCCTGGTGATCACAATGTTGCATAACACTTATCATCACAAAACCCCATGACGCTAATCATCACTATTATCCATGGTCTTCTCATCACAAGGCTCCATGACCTTTGTCATCACAATTCTCAATACTCTTTTCATCACAATGCTCCCTGACACTTGTCGTCAGTATGCTCCATGAACTCTGTCATGACAAGGCTCCATGCCTTTTTCATCACAATGATCCATGCCCTTTTCATCACAGTGCTCCAAGACCACTGTAATCATAATGCTCCTTGCCCTTGTCATCACAAAGCTCCATGATGCATATCATCAGAATGTTCCATGCACTTCTCATCACAATGCTCCATGCCCTTGTCATCACAATGCTCCAAGACCCCTGTAATCACAATGCTCCATGCCCCTTTTCATCTCAATGCTCCATGAACACTGTCATAACAATGCACCATGCCCATCATCATAATGCTTCAGGCTATTGTCATCACAGTGAAATCAAAATGCTCCATGACCTCTGTCATCACAATGCTCCAAACCCTGGTGATCACAATGTTGCAAAACACTTATCATCACAACACCCCATGACGCTCATCATCACAATTATCCATGGTCTTCTCATCACAATGCTCCATGACCTTTGTCATCACAATTCTCAATACACTTGTCATCACAATGCTCCCTGACACTTGTCGTCAGAATGCACCTTGAACCCTGTGACGAAAAGGCTCCATGCCTTTTTCATCACAAAGCCCCATGCTGTTTTCATCCCAAAGCTCCATGCCATTGTCATCAAAATACTACACAAGCTTGTCATCAGAATGCTCCATGACCCTTGTCATCACAATTCTCCATGCACTTGTCAGCACAATGCTCCCTGACCCTTGTCATCACAATGATCCAAGCCATTGTCATCACAATGCTCCATTACCTTTGTCATTAGAATCCTCCATGACACTTGGAATCACAATGCTCCAAGCCATTGTCATCACAATGGGCCATTACATATGTAATCACAATGCTCCCTGACACCTCTCTTCACAATACTGCATGATCTGGTCATCACAATGCTCCATGCTCTTGTCTTCATAATGCGCCATTCCAACTGTCATCACAATAATCCATGAAACTTATTAGACGAATGCTCCATGCCCTTGTCATCACATTGCTCCATGCTCTTGTTATCACAATGTTTAAGACCCCTGTAATCAGAATGCCCCATGCCCCTTTTCATCAGTATGCTCCATGAGACTTGTCATCGCAAGGCTCCATGGTTTTCTCATCACAATGCTCCAGGACCTTGTCATCACAATGGTTCACGACATTGTCATGAAAATTCTCAATGGCCCTTGTCTTCATAATGCTCCAAGCCCTAGTCATCACAGTGCTCCATTATATTTGTCATCACAATCCTCCCTTGCATTTGGCATCACTATGCTCCATGCTATTGTCATCGCAATGGACCATGACATATTTCATCACAATGCCCCCTGACACCTGTCTTCACAATACTCCATGCCCTTGTCATCACAATGCTCCATGCCCTGGTCATCACAATGCACCATGTCCACTGTCATCACAATAATCTATGAAACTTGTAAGACCAATGCTCCATGCCCCTGTCATAACAATGCTCCATGACCTTGTCATCACAATGCTCCATGACCCCTGTCATCACAATACTCCATGTACCTTTTCAGCCCAGTGCTCCATGACCCTTGTCATCACAATGATCCATGCACTTGTCATCCCAATGTTCCATGACGCTTGTAATCACAGTGCTCCATGACATCTGTCATCACAGTGCTCCATGCCTTTGTCAGCAAAATGCTACATGACCTTGTCATTACAATGCTCTATGCGCATGTCATCACAATACTCCATTACCATTGTCATCACAATCCTCCAGGAACATTGGGATCACATTGCTTCAGGCCCTTGTCATCAAAATGCTCCATGCTCCTTGAAATCAAAATGATCCATGACCTCTGTCATCACAATGCTCCAAACCCTTGTGATCAAAATGTTCAATAACACTTGTCCTCACAACGCTCCATGATGCCTGTCATCACAATACTCCATGCCCTTTTCATCACAATGCTCCATGAACTTTGTCATCACAATTCTCCATACACTTGTCATCAAAATGCTCCCTGACACTTGTCGTCAGAATGCTCCTTGAACTGTGTCACGAAAAGGCTCCATGCCATTTTCATCACAAATCCACATGCCGTTTTCATCCCAGTGCTCCATGCCATTGTCATCAAAATACTCCACAAGCTTGTCATCAGAATGCTCCATGACGCTTGTCATCACAATTCTCCGTGCACTTGTCAGCAAAATTCTCCCTGACCCTTATCATCACAATGCTCCAAGCCATTGTCATCACAATGCTCCATTACCTTTGTCATCAGAATCCTCCATGACACTTGGCATCACAATGCTCCATGCCATTGTCATCACAATGGGCCATTACATATGTCATCACAATGCTCCCTGACACCTCTCTTCACAATACTGCATAACCTGGTCATCACAATGCTCCATGCCCTTGTCATCACAATGTGCCATTCCAACTCTCATCACAATAATCCATGAAACTTATTAGACCAATGCTCCTTGCCCTTGTTATCACAATGTTCCAAGACCCCTGTAATCAGAATGCTCCATGCCCCTTTTCATCAGAATGCTCCATATGACATGTCATCAGAAGGCTCCATGGATTTCTCATCACAATGCTCCATGACCTTTGTCATCACAATGCTCCAAGACCCATGTAATCACAATGCTTCATGCCCCTGTCATCGCAATGGACCATGACATTTGGCATCACAATACTCCATGCCATTGTCTTTGAAATTGACCATGACATATGTCATCACAATGCCCCCTTACACCTGTTTTCACAATACTCCCTGCCCTTGTCATCACAATGCTCCATGCCCTTGTCATCACAATGCACCATGTCCAATGTCATCACAATAATCTATTAAACTTGTCAGACCAATGCTCCATGCCCCTGTCATCACAATGTTCCATGCCCTTGTCATCACAATGCTCCATGACCCTTGTCATCACAATGCTCCGTGACTCCAGTCATCACAATGCTTCATAATGTTTGTCATCACAACGGTCCATGCCTGCATCATCGCAAGGCTCTGTGACCTTTGTAACCACAATGCTCCATGAACTTTTCATCACAATTCTCCGTGACCCTTGTCATCACAATGCTCCATGCCTTTTTCAGAACAATGCTCCATGACCCTTGTCATCACAATGTGCCATGTGCTTTTCATCACAATGATCCACAACCTTGTCATCGCTATGCTCCATAAACCTTGAAATCACAATGCTCCGTGCACTTCTCATCCAAATGCTCTCTCACATGAGATATCACAATGTTCCATCACTTGTCATCACAATCCTCCCTCACCCCTGTTATCACAATGTTCCATGACCCCTGTCATCACAATGCTACATCCCCTTATCAGCACAATTTTCCATGACCCCTGACATCACAATGTTCCATAACCCCTGTCATCAAAATGCTCCATGACCATATTCATCCCAAAGCTCTATGACCCCTGGCATCACAATGTTCTATAACCCCTGTCATCAAAATATTACATTACACTTTTCATCAAATTGCTGCATGACCCTGTCATCAAAATGCTCCCTGCCCTTCTCATCACAATGCACCACACACTTGTCATCAAAATGCTCCATGACCATGGTCATCACAAAGCTCCATGACCCTTGGCATCACAATGCTCCATGCCATGGACATCACAGTGCTCCATGAACCCTCTCATCACATTGCTCCATGCACTTGTCATCACAAAGCTCCATGACAATTGTCATCACAATGCTCGATGCCCTTCTCATCACAATGCTCCATGTCCTTGTCATTACAATCCTCCATCACCCATGTATCACAGTGTACCGTGCCCTTGTCATCACAATGCGCCATGCCCACTGTCATCACAATAATCCATGAAACATTTCAGACCAATGCTCAATGCACTTCTCATCACAATGCTCCATTACCACTGTCAACAATGCTCCATGACCCCTGCCATCACAATGTTCCATGGCCTTGTGATCACAAGACTAAATGACCATTGTCATCACAATGCTCCAAGACCCATGTAATCACAATTCTCCATGCCCTTGTCATCACAGAGCTCCATGACGCATGTCATCAGAATGTTCCATGGCCTTCTCCTCACAATGCTCCATGCCCTTGTCATCACAATGCTCCATACCCTCGTAATCACAATGCTCCATGCCCTTGTCATCCCAATGTTCCATTACCCCTGTATTCACAGTGCTCCGTGACGCTTGTCATCACAGTGCTCCATGACACCTCTCATTACAATGCTCCATGCCTTTGTCAGCAAAATGCTACATGACCTTGTCATTACAATGCTCTATGCGATTGTCATCACAATACTCGATTACCATTGTCATCACAATCCTCCATGAACCTTGGGATCACATTGCTTCATGCCCTTGTCATCACAATGCTACATGCTCCTTGAAATCAAAATGATCCATGACCTCTGTCATCACAATGCTCCAAACTCTTGTGATCACAATGTTCCATAACACTTGTCCTCACAACGCTCCAAGATGCCTGTCATCACAATATTCCATACACTTTTCATCACAATTCTCCATGCCCTTTGTCATCACAATTCTCAATACACTTTTCATCACAGTGCTCCCTGACACTTGTCGTCAGTATGCTCCATGAACCCTGTCATGACAAGGCTCCATGCCTTTTTCATCACAATGATCCATGCCCTTTTCATCACAATGCTCCAAGAGCCCTGTAATCACAATGCTCCATGCCCTTGCCATCCAAAGCTCCATGACGCATGTCATCAGAATGTTCCATGGACTTCTCATCACAATGCTCCCTGCTCTTGTCATCACAAAGCACTAAGACCCCTGTAATCACAATGCTCCATGCCCCTTTTCATCTCAATGCTCCTATGAACCCTGTCAGCACAATGAACAATGCCCATCATCATAATGCTTCAGGCAATTGTCATCACAATCAAATCAAAATGCTCCATGACCTCTGTCATCACAATGCTCAAAATCCTGGTGATCACAATGTTGCATAACTCTTATCATCACAACACCCCATGACGCTCATCATCACAATGATCCATGGTCGTCTCATCACAAGGCTCCATGACCTTTGTCATCACAATTCTCAATACACTTGTCATCACAATGCTCCCTTACACTTGTCGTCAGAATGCTCCTTGAACCCTGTCACAAAAAGGCTCCATGACTTTTTCATCACAAAGCCACATGCCGTTTTCATCCCAATGCTACATGCCATTGTCATCAAAATACACCACAGGTTTGTTATCAGAATGCTCCATGACCCTTGTCATCACAATTCTCCATGCACTTGTCAGCACAATGCTCCCTGACCCTTGTCATCACAATGCTCCAAGCCATTGTCATCACAATGCTCCATTACCATTGTCATCAGAATCCTCCATGCCATTGTCATCACAATGCTCCATGTCTTTGTCAGCAAAATGCTAAATGACCTGGTCATTACAATCCTCTATGCACTTGTCATCACAATACTCCATTTCCATTGTCATCACAATCCTCCATCAACCTTGGGATCACATTGCTTCATGCCCTTGTCATCACAATGCTCCATGCTCCTTGAAATAAAAATTATCCATGACCTCTGTCATCACAATGCTCCAAACCCTTCTGATCACCATGTTCCATAACAATTGTCATCACAACGCTCCATGATGCCTGTCATCACAATACTCCATGCCCTTTTCATCACAATGCTCCATGACCTTTGTCATCACAATTCTCAATACACTTGTGATCACAATGCTCCCTGACACTTGTCATCAGAATGCTCCTTGAAACCCATCACGAAAAGGCTCCATGCTTTTTTCATCACAATGCCCCATGCCATTTTCATCACAATGTTCCATACCATTGTCATCAAAATACTCCACAAGCTTGTCATCAGAATGCTCCCGGACCCTTGTCATCACAATGCTCCATTACCTTTCTCATCAGAATCCTCCATGACACTTGGCATCACAGTGCTACATGCCATTGTCATCACAATGGGCGATTACATATGTCATCACAATGCTCCCTGACACTTATCTTCACAATACTGCATGACCTGGTCATCACAATGCTCCATGCCCTTGTTATCACAATAGGCCATTCCAACTGTCATCGCAACAAACCATGAAAGTGATTAGACCAATGTTCCATGCCCTTGTCATCACAATGCTCCATGCCCTTGTTATCACAATGCTCCATGACCCCTGTCATCACAATGCTCCATTACTCCAGTCATCACAATGCTTCATGAACTTTGTCATCACAGTGGTCCATGCCCTCACCATCAACAGTCTCTGAGACATTTTTAACCCCTATGCTCCATGAACTTTTCATCACAATGCTCTTTGACACTTGTCATCACAATGCTCTCTGCCTTTCTCAGCACAATGCTCCATGACCCTGGTCATCACAATGCTCCATGCCCCTTTTCATCTCAATGCTCCCTGAACCCTGTCATCACAGTGCACGATGCCCATCATCATAATACATCAGTCTATTGTCATCACAATGAAATTAATATTCTCCATGACCTCTGACATCATAATGCTACAAACCCTTGTGATCACAATGTTCCATAAAACTTATCATCACAGCACCCCATGACGCTCATAATCACAATTATCCATGGTCTTATCATCACAATGCTCCATGATCTTTGTCATCACGATGCTCAATACACTTTTCATCACAATGCTCCCTGACACTTGTCATCAGTATGCTCCATGAACCCTGTCATGACAAGGCTCCATGCCTTTATCATCACAATGATCCATGCCTTTTCATCGCAATGCTCCAAGACCCCTGCAATCACAATGCTCCATGCACTTCTCATCCAAATGCTCTCTCACATGAGATATCACAATGTTCCATCACTAGTCATCACATTCCTCCCTCAACCCTGTTATCACAATGTTCCATGACCCCTGTTATCACAATGCTACATCCCCTTATCAGCACAATGTTCCATGACCCATGACATCACAATGTTCCATAACCACTGTCATCAAAATGCTCCATGACCCTTTTCATCCCAAAGCTCCATGACCCCTGGAATCACAGTGTTCTATAACCACTGTCATCAAAATGTTCCATTGCACTTTTCATCAAATTGCTGCATGACCCTGTCATCAAAATGCTCCCTGCCCTACTCATAACAGTGCACCACACGCTGGTCATCAAAATGCTCCATGACCTTTGTCATCACAAAGCTCCATGACCCTTGGCATCACAATGCTCCATGTCATTATCATCACAATGCTCCATGAAACCTCTCTTCACATTGCTCCATGCCCTTGTCATCACAAATCTCCATGACACTTGTCATCACAATGCTCGATGCACTTCTCATCATAATGCTCCATGTCCTTGTCATTACAATCCTCCATGACCCATGTATCACAGTGTACCGTGCCCTTGTCATCACCATGCGCCAGCCCACTGTTATCACAATAATCCATGAAACATTTCAGACCAATGCTCAATGCACTTCTCATCACAATGCTCCATTACCACTGTCAACAATGCTCCATGACCCCTGCCATCACAATGTTCCACGGCCTTGTGATCAAAAGACTAAATGACCATTGTCATCACAATGCTCCAAGACCCATGTAATCACAATGCTCCATGCCCTTGTCATCACAGAGCTCCATGACGCATGTCATCAGAATGTCCCATGGCCTTCTCCTCACAATGCTCCATGCCCTTGTCATCACAATGCTCCAAGACACTCGTAATCACAATGCACCATGCCCCTTTTCATCAGAAGGCTCCATGATATTTGTCATCACAAGTCTCCATGGTCAACTCATCACAATGCTCCAAGACCTTGTCATCACCATGCTCCATTCCCTTGTCATCACAATGCTCCATGACTCTTGTCATCACAATACGCCATGAGCATTTTCAGCCCAATGCTCCATGACCTTCTCATCACAATGCTCCATGACCAATATCATCACAATGCTCCATGACCACTGTCATCACAACACTCCATGACACCTGACAACACAATGATCCGGGACTCTTGTCATCACAATGCTCCAAGACCCCTGTAATCACAATGCTCCATGACTCCTGTCAT
The DNA here is from genome assembly GCF_025265405.1 of Mesoplodon densirostris. Classification (NCBI taxonomy): domain Eukaryota; kingdom Metazoa; phylum Chordata; class Mammalia; order Artiodactyla; family Ziphiidae; genus Mesoplodon; species Mesoplodon densirostris. The sequence goes on along the minus strand of NW_026778195.1, from coordinate 3,130,560 downwards.
CACAATACTCCATGAACATTTTCAGCCCAATGCTCCATGACACTTGTCATCACAATGATCCATGCCCTTGTCATCCCAATGTTCCATGACCCCTGTATTCACAGTGCTCCATGACGCTTGTCATCACAGTGCTCCATGACACCTGTCAGCACATTGCTCCATGCCTTTGTCAGCAAAATGCTACATGACCTTGTCATTACAATGCTCTATGCGATTGTCATCACAATACTCAATTACCATTGTCATCACAATCCTCCATGAACCTTGGTATCACATTGCTTCATGCCCTTGTCATCACAATGCTACATGCTCCTTGAAATCAAAATGATCCATGACCTCTGTCATCACAATGCTCCAAACCCTTGTTATCACAATGTTCCATAACACTTGTCCTCACAACGCTCCAAGATGCCTGTCATCACAATATTCCATACACTTTTCATCACAATTCTCCATGCCCTTTGTCATCACAATTCTCAATACACTTTTCATCACAGTGCTCCCTGACACTTGTCGTCAGTATGCTCCATGAACCCTGTCATGACAAGGCTCCATGCCTTTTTCATCACAATGATCCATGCCCTTTTCATCACAATGCTCCAAGAGCCCTGTAATCACAATGCTCCATGCCCTTGCCATCCAAAGCTCCATGACGCATGTCATCAGAATGTTCCATGGACTTCTCATCACAATGCTCCCTGCTCTTGTCATCACAAAGCACTAAGACCTCTGTAATCACAATGCTCCATGCCCCTTTTCATCTCAATGCTCCTATGAACCCTGTCAGCACAATGAACAATGCCCATCATCATAATGCTTCAGGCAATTGTCATCACAATCAAATCAAAATGCTCCATGACCTCTGTCATCACAATGCTCAAAATCCTGGTGATCACAATGTTGCATAACTCTTATCATCACAACACCCCATGACGCTCATCATCACAATGATCCATGGTCGTCTCATCACAAGGCTCCATGACATTTGTCATCAAAATTCTCAATAAACTTGTCATCACAATGCTCGCTGACACTTGTCGTCAGAATGCTCCTTGAACCCTGTCACAAAAAGGCTCCATGTCTTTTTCATCACAAAGCCACATGCCGTTTTCATCCCAATGCTGCATGCCATTGTCATCAAAATACACCACAGGCTTGTTATCAGAATGCTCCATGACCCTTGTCATCACAATTCTCCATGCACTTGTCAGCACAATGCTCCCTGACCCTTGTCATCACAATGCTCCATGCCATTGTCATCACAATGCTCCATGCCTTTGTCAGCAAAATGCTAAATGACCTTGTCATTACAATCCTCTATGCGCTTGTCATCACAATACTCCATTTCCATTGTCATCACAATCCTCCATCAACCTTGGGATCACATTGCTTCATGCCCTTGTCATCACAATGCTCCATGCTCCTTGAAATCAAAATTATCCATGACCTCTGTCATCACAATGCTCCAAACCCTTGTGATCACATTGTTCCATAACACTTGTCATCACAACGCTCCATGATGCCTGTCATCACAATACTCCATGCCCTTTTCATCACAATGCTCCATGACCTTTGTCATCACAATTCTCAATACACTTGTGATCACAATGCTCCCTGACACTTGTCATCAGAATGCTCCTTGAAACCCGTCACGAAAAGGCTCCATGCTTTTTTCATCACAATGCCCCATGCCATTTTCATCACAATGTTCCATACCATTGTCATCAAAATACTCCACAAGCTTGTCATCAGAATGCTCCCGGACCCTTGTCATCACAATGCTCCATTACCTTTCTCATCAGAATCCTCCATGACACTTGGCATCACAGTGCTACATGCCATTGTCATCACAATGGGCCATTACATATGTCATCACAATGCTCCCTGACACTTATCTTCACAATACTGCATGACCTGGTCATCACAATGCTCCATGCCCTTGTTATCACAATAGGCCATTCCAACTGTCATCGCAACAAACCATGAAAGTGATTAGACCAATGTTCCATGCCCTTGTCATCACAATGCTCCATGCCCTTGTTATCACAATGCTCCATGACCCCTGTCATCACAATGCTCCATTACTCCAGTCATCACAATGCTTCATGAACTTTGTCATCACAGTGGTCCATGCCCTCACCATCAACAGTCTCTGTGACCTTTTTAACCCCTATGCTCCATGAACTTTTCATCACAATGCTCTTTGACCCTTGTCATCACAATGCTCTATGCCTTTCTCAGCACAATGCTCCATGACCCTGGTCATCACAATGCTCCATGCCCCTTTTCATCTCAATGCTCCCTGAACCCTGTCATCACAGTGCACGATGCCCATCATCATAATACATCAGTCTATTGTCATCACAATGAAATTAATATTCTCCATGACCTCTGACATCATAATGCTACAAACCCTTGTGATCACAATGTTCCATAAAACTTATCATCACAGCACCCCATGACGCTCATCATCACAATTATCCATGGTCTTATCATCACAATGCTCCATGATCTTTGTCATCACGATGCTCAATACACTTTTCATCACAATGCTCCCTGACACTTGTCGTCAGTATGCTCCATGAACCCTGTCATGACAAGGCTCCATGCCTTTATCATCACAATGATCCATGCCTTTTCATCGCAATGCTCCAAGACCCCTGCAATCACAATGCTCCATGCACTTCTCATCCAAATGCTCTCTCACATGAGATATCACAATGTTCCATCACTAGTCATCACATTCCTCCCTCAACCCCGTTATCACAATGTTCCATGACCGCTGTTATCACAATGCTACATCCGCATATCAGCACAATGTTCCATGACTCCTGACATCACAATGTTCCATAACCACTGTCATCAAAATGCTCCATGACCCTTTTCATCCCAAAGCTCCATGACCCCTGGAATCACAGTGTTCTATAACCAATGTCATCAAAATGTTCCATTGCACTTTTCATCAAATTGCTGCATGACCCTGTCATCAAAATGCTCCCTGCCCTACTCATAACAATGCACCACACGCTGGTCATCAAAATGCTCCATGACCTTTGTCATCACAAAGCTCCATGACCCTTGGCATCACAATGCTCCATGTCATTGTCATCACAATGCTCCATGAAACCTCTCTTCACATTGCTCCATGCCCTTGTCATCACAAATCTCCATGACACTTCTCATCACAATGCTCGATGCCCTTCTCATCATAATGCTCCATGTCTTGTCATTACAATCCTCCATGACCCATGTATCACAGTGTACCGTGCCCTTGTCATCACAATGCTCCATGCCCACTCTCATCAAAATAATCCATGAAACATTTCAGACCAATGCTCAATGCCCTTCTCATCACAATGCTCCATTACCTCTATCAACAATGCTCCATGCCCCCTGCGATCACAATGTTCCACGGCCTTGTGATCACAAGGCTCCATGACCATTGTCATCACAATGCTCCAACACCCATGTAATCACAATGCTCCACGCCCTTGTCATCACAAAGCTCCATGACACATGCCATCAGAATGTTCCATGGCCATCTCCTCACAATGTTCCATGCCCTTCTCATCACAATGCTCCAAGACACTCGTAATCACAATGCTCCATGCCCCTTTTCATCAGAAGGCTCCATGATATTTTTCATCACAAGTCTCCATGGTCAAGTCATCACAATGCTCCAAGACCTTGTCATCACCATGCTCCATTCCCTTGTCATCACAATGCTCCCTGACACTTGTCGTCAGTATGCTCCATGAACTCTGTCATGACAAGGCTCCATGCCATTTTCATCACAATGATCCATGCCCTTTTCATCACAGTTCTACAAGACCACTGTAATCATAATGCTCCTTGCCCTTGTCATCACAAAGCTCCATGATGCATATCATCAGAATGTTCCATGCACTTCTCATCACAATGCTCCATGCCCTTGTCATCACAATGCTCCAAGACCCCTGTAATCACAATGCTCCATGCCCCTTTTCATCTCAATGCTCCATGAACACTGTCATAACAATGCACCATGCCCATCATCATAATGCTTCAGGCTATTGTCATCACAGTGAAATCAAAATGCTCCATGACCTTTGTCATCACAAAGCTCCATGACCCTTGGCATCACAATGCTCCATGTCATTGTCATCACAATGCTCCATGAAACCTCTCTTCACATTGCTCCATGTCCTTGTCATCACAAATCTCCATGACCCTTGTCATCACATTTCTCGATGCCCTTCTCATCATAATGCTCCATGTCCTTGTCATTACAATCCTCCATGACCCATGTATCACAGTGTACCGTGCCCTTGTCATCAAAATGCTCCATGCCCACTCTCATCACAATAATCCATGAAACATTTCAGACCAATGCTCAATGCCCTTCTCATCACAATGCTCCATTACCTCTATCAACAATGCTCCATGACCCCTGCCATCACAATGTTCCACGGCCTTGTGATCACAAGGCTCCATGACCATTGTCATCACAATGCTCCAAGAGCCATGTAATCACAATGCTCCATGACCTTGTCATCACAAAGCTCCATGACACATGTCATCAGAATGTTCCATGGCCTTCTCCTCACAAGGCTCGATGCCCTTGTCATCACAATGCTCCATACCCTTGTAATCACAATGCTCCATGCCCCTTTTCATCAGAATGCTCCATGAGACTTGTCATCACAAGTCTCCATGGTCATCTCATCACAATGCTCCAAGACCTTGTCATCACCATGCTCCATTCCCTGGTCATCACAATGCTCCATGACCCCTGTCATCACAAGGCTCCATGACCCTTCTCATCACAATGTTCCAAACCCCTGTAATCACAATGCTCCATGCCCCTTTTCATCACAAAGCTCCATGAACCCTGTCATCACAATGAACCATGCCCATCATCATAATGCTTCAGGCTATTGTCATCACAATTAAATCAAAATGCTCCATGACCTCTGTCATCACAATGCTCCAAACCCTGGTGATCACAATGTTGCATAACACTTATCATCACAAAACCCCATGACGCTAATCATCACTATTATCCATGGTCTTCTCATCACAAGGCTCCATGACCTTTGTCATCACAATTCTCAATACTCTTTTCATCACAATGCTCCCTGACACTTGTCGTCAGTATGCTCCATGAACTCTGTCATGACAAGGCTCCATGCCTTTTTCATCACAATGATCCATGCCCTTTTTATCACAGTGCTCCAAGACCACTGTAATCATAATGCTCCTTGCCCTTGTCATCACAAAGCTCCATGATGCATATCATCAGAATGTTCCATGCACTTCTCATCACAATGCTCCATGCCCTTGTCATCACAATGCTCCAAGACCCCTGTAATCACAATGCTCCATGCCCCTTTTCATCTCAATGCTCCATGAACACTGTCATAACAATGCACCATGCCCATCATCATAATGCTTCAGGCTATTGTCATCACAGTGAAATCAAAATGCTCCATGACCTCTGTCATCACAATGCTCCAAACCCTGGTGATCACAATGTTGCAAAACACTTATCATCACAACACCCCATGACACTCATCATCACAATTATCCATGGTCTTCTCATCACAATGCTCCATGACCTTTGTCATCACAATTCTCAATACACTTGTCATCACAATGCTCCCTGACACTTGTCGTCAGAATGCACCTTGAACCCTGTGACGAAAAGGCTCCATGCCTTTTTCATCACAAAGTCCCATGCTGTTTTCATCCCAAAGCTCCATGCCATTGTCATCAAAATACTACACAAGCTTGTCATCAGAATGCTCCATGACCCTTGTCATCACAATTCTCCATGCACTTGTCAGCACAATGCTCCCTGACCCTTGTCATCACAATGATCCAAGCCATTGTCATCACAATGCTCCATTACCTTTGTCATTAGAATCCTCCATGACACTTGGAATCACAATGCTCCAAGCCATTGTCATCACAATGGGCCATTACATATGTAATCACAATGCTCCCTGACACCTCTCTTCACAATACTGCATGATCTGGTCATCACAATGCTCCATGCTCTTGTCTTCATAATGCGCCATTCCAACTGTCATCACAATAATCCATGAAACTTATTAGACGAATGCTCCATGCCCTTGTCATCACATTGCTCCATGCTCTTGTTATCACAATGTTTAAGACCCCTGTAATCAGAATGCCCCATGCCACTTTTCATCAGTATGCTCCATGAGACTTGTCATCGCAAGGCTCCATGGTTTTCTCATCACAATGCTCCAGGACCTTGTCATCACAATGGTTCACGACATTGTCATGAAAATTCTCAATGGCCCTTGTCTTCATAATGCTCCAAGCCCTAGTCATCACAGTGCTCCATTATATTTGTCATCACAATCCTCCCTTGCATTTGGCATCACTATGCTCCATGCTATTGTCATCGCAATGGACCATGACATATTTCATCACAATGCCCCCTGACACCTGTCTTCACAATACTCCATGCCCTTGTCATCACAATGCTCCATGCCCTTGTCATCACAATGCACCATGTCCACTGTCATCACAATAATCTATGAAACTTTTAAGACCAATGCTCCATGCCCCTGTCATAACAATGCTCCATGACCTTGTCATCACAATGCTCCATGACCCCTGTCATCACAATACTCCATGTACATTTTCAGCCCAGTGCTCCATGACCCTTGTCATCACAATGATCCATGCACTTGTCATCCCAATGTTCCATGACGCTTGTAATCACAGTGCTCCATGACATCTGTCATCACAGTGCTCCATGCCTTTGTCAGCAAAATGCTACATGACCTTGTCATTACAATGCTCTATGCGCATGTCATCACAATACTCCATTACCATTGTCATCACAATCCTCCAGGAACATTGGGATCACATTGCTTCAGGCCCTTGTCATCAAAATGCTCCATGCTCCTTGAAATCAAATTGATCCATGATCTCTGTCATCACAATGCTCCAAACCCTTGTGATCAAAATGTTCAATAACACTTGTCCTCACAACGCTCCATGATGCCTGTCATCACAATACTCCATGCCCTTTTCATCACAATGCTCCATGAACTTTGTCATCACAATTCTCCATACACTTGTCATCAAAATGCTCCCTGACACTTGTCGTCAGAATGCTCCTTGAACTGTGTCACGAAAAGGCTCCATGCCATTTTCATCACAAATCCACATGCCGTTTTCATCCTAGTGCTCCATGCCATTGTCATCAAAATACTCCACAAGCTTGTCATCAGAATGCTCCATGACGCTTGTCATCACAATTCTCCGTGCACTTGTCAGCAAAATGCTCCCTGACCCTTATCATCACAATGCTCCAAGCCATTGTCATCACAATGCTCCATTACCTTTGTCATCAGAATCCTCCATGACACTTGGCATCACAATGCTCCATGCCATTGTCATCACAATGGGCCATTACATATGTCATCACAATAATCCATGAAACTTATTAAACCAATGCTCCTTGCCCTTGTTATCACAATGTTCCAAGACCCCTGTAATCAGAATGCTCCATGCCCCTTTTCATCAGAATGCTCCATATGACATGTCATCAGAAGGCTCCATGGATTTCTCATCACAATGCTCCATGACCTTTGTCATCTTAATGCTCCAAGACCCATGTAATCACAATGCTTCATGCCCCTGTCATCGCAATGGACCATGACATTTGGCATCACAATGCTCCATGCCATTGTCTTTGAAATTGACCATGACATATGTCATCACAATGCCCCCTTACACCTGTTTTCACAATACTCCATGCCCTTGTCATCACAATGCTCCATGCCCTTGTCATCACAATGCACCATGTCCAATGTCATCACAATAATCTATTAAACTTGTCAGACCAATGCTCCATTCCCCTGTCATCACAATGTTCCATGCCCTTGTCATCACAATGCTCCATGACCCTTGTCATCACAATGCTCCGTGACTCCAGTCATCACAATGCTTCATAACGTTTGTCATCACAACGGTCCATGCCTGCGTCATCGCAAGGCTCTGTGACCTTTGTAACCCAATGCTCCATGAACTTTTCATCACAATTCTCCGTGACCCTTGTCATCACAATGCTCCATGCCTTTTTCAGAACAATGCTCCATGACCCTTGTCATCACAATGTGCCATGTGCTTTTCATCACAATGATCCACAACCTTGTCATCGCTATGCTCCATAAACCTTGTAATCACAATGCTCCATGCACTTCTCATCCAAATGCTCTCTCACATGAGATATCACAATGTTCCATCACTAGTCATCACAATCCTCCCTCACCCCTGTTATCACAATGTTCCATGACCCCTGTCATCACAATGCTACATCCCCTTATCAGCACAATTTTCCATGACCCCTGACATCACAATGTTCCATAACCCCTCTCATCAAAATGCTCCATGACCATTTTCATCCCAAAGCTCTATGACGCCTGGCATCACAATGTTCTATAACTCCTGTCATCAAAATATTACATTACACTTTTCATCAAATTGCTGCATGACCCTGTCATCAAAATGCTCCCTGCCCTTCTCATCACAATGCACCACACACTTGTCATCAAAATGCTCCATGACCATGGTCATCACTAAGATCCATGACCCTTGGCATCACAATGCTCCATGCCATGGACATCACAATGCTCCATGAACCCTCTCATCACATTGCCCCATGCTCTTGTCATCACAAAGCTCCATGACACTTGTCATCACAATGCTCGATGCCCTTCTCATCATAATGCTCCATGTCCTTGTCATTACAATCCTCCATGACCCATGTATCACAGTGTACCGTGCCCTTGTCATCACAATGCGCCAGCCCACTGTTATCACAATAATCCATGAAACATTTCAGACCAATGCTCAATGCACTTCTCATCACAATGCTCCATTACCACTGTCAACAATGCTCCATGACCCCTGCCATCACAATGTTCCACGGCCTTGTGATCAAAAGACTAAATGACCATTGTCATCACAATGCTCCAAGACCCATGTAATCACAATGCTCCATGCCCTTGTCATCACAGAGCTCCATGACGCATGTCATCAGAATGTCCCATGGCCTTCTCCTCACAATGCTCCATGCCCTTGTCATCACAATGCTCCAAGACACTCGTAATCACAATGCTCCATGCCCCTTTTCATCAGAAGGCTCCATGATATTTGTCATCACAAGTCTCCATGGTCAACTCATCACAATGCTCCAAGACCTTGTCATCACCATGCTCCATTCCCTTGTCATCACAATGCTCCATGACTCTTGTCATCATAATACGCCATGAGCATTTTCAGCCCAATGCTCCATGAAGTTCTCATCACAATGCTCCATGACCAATATCATCACAATGCTCCATGACCACTCTCATCACAACACTCCATGACACCTGACAACACAATGATCCGGGACTCTTGTCATCACAATGCTCCAAGACCCCTGTAATCACAATGCTCCATGACTCCTGTCATCACAATACTCCATGAACATTTTCAGCCCAATGCTCCATGACACTTGTCATTACAATGATCCATGCCCTTGTCATCCCAATGTTCCCTGACCCCTGTATTCACAGTGCTCCATGACGCTTGTCATCACAGTGCTCCATGACACCTGTCAGCACAATGCTCCATGCCTTTGTCAGCAAAATGCTACATGACCTTGTCATTACAATGCTCTATGCGATTGTCATCACAATACTCAATTACCATTGTCATCACAATCCTCCATGAACCTTGGGATCACATTGCTTCATGCCCTTGTCATCACAATGCTACATGCTCCTTGAAATCAAAATGATCCATGACCTCTGTCATCACAATGCTCCAAACCCTTGTTATCACAATGTTCCATAACACTTGTCCTCACAACGCTCCAAGATGCCTGTCATCACAATATTCCATACACTTTTCATCACAATTCTCCATGCCCTTTGTCATCACAATTCTCAATACACTTTTCATCACAGTGCTCCCTTACACTTGTCGTCAGTATGCTCCATGAACCCTGTCATGACAAGGCTCCATGCCTTTTTCATCACAATGATCCATGCCCTTTTCATCACAATGCTCCAAGAGCCCTGTAATCACAATGCTCCATGCCCTTGCCATCCAAAGCTCCATGACGCATGTCATCAGAATGTTCCATGGACTTCTCATCACAATGCTCCCTGCTCTTGTCATCACAAAGCACTAAGACCCCTGTAATCACAATGTTCCATGCCCCTTTTCATCTCAATGCTCCTATGAACCCTGTCAGCACAATGAACAATGCCCATCATCATAATGCTTCAGGCAATTGTCATCACAATCAAATCAAAATGCTCCATGACCTCTGTCATCACAATGCTCAAAATCCTGGTGATCACAATGTTGCATAACTCTTATCATCACAACACCCCATGACGCTCATCATCACAATGATCCATGGTCGTCTCATCACAAGGCTCCATGACATTTGTCATCAAAATTCTCAATAAACTTGTCATCACAATGCTCGCTGACACTTGTCGTCAGAATGCTCCTTGAACCCTGTCACAAAAAGGCTCCATGTCTTTTTCATCACAAAGCCACATGCCGTTTTCATCCCAATGCTGCATGCCATTGTCATCAAAATACACCACAGGCTTGTTATCAGAATGCTCCATGACCCTTGTCATCACAATTCTCCATGCACTGGTCAGCACAATGCTCCCTGACCCTTGTCATCACAATGCTCCATGCCATTGTCATCACAATGCTCCATGCCTTTGTCAGCAAAATGCTAAATGACCTTGTCATTACAATCCTCTATGCGCTTGTCATCACAATACTCCATTTCCATTGTCATCACAATCCTCCATCAACCTTGGGATCACATTGCTTCATGCCCTTGTCATCACAATGCTCCATGCTCCTTGAAATCAAAATTATCCATGACCTCTGTCATCACAATGCTCCAAACCCTTGTGATCACATTGTTCCATAACACTTGTCATCACAACGCTCCATGATGCCTGTCATCACAATACTCCATGCCCTTTTCATCACAATGCTCCATGACCTTTGTCATCACAATTCTCAATACACTTGTGATCACAATGCTCCCTGACACTTGTCATCAGAATGCTCCTTGAAACCCATCACGAAAAGGCTCCATGCTTTTTTCATCACAATGCCCCATGCCATTTTCATCACAATGTTCCATACCATTGTCATCAAAATACTCCACAAGCTTGTCATCAGAATGCTCCCGGACCCTTGTCATCACAATGCTCCATTACCTTTCTCATCAGAATCCTCCATGACACTTGGCATCACAGTGCTACATGCCATTGTCATCACAATGGGCCATTACATATGTCATCACAATGCTCCCTGACACTTATCTTCACAATACTGCATGACCTGGTCATCACAATGCTCCATGCCCTTGTTATCACAATAGGCCATTCCAACTGTCATCGCAACAAACCATGAAAGTGTTTAGACCAATGTTCCATGCCCTTGTCATCACAATGCTCCATGCCCTTGTTATCACAATGCTCCATGACCCCTGTCATCACAATGCTCCATTACTCCAGTCATCACAATGCTTCATGAACTTTGTCATCACAGTGGTCCATGCCCTCACCATCAACAGTCTCTGTGACCTTTTTAACCCCTATGCTCCATGAACTTTTCATCACAATGCTCTTTGACCCTTGTCATCACAATGCTCTATGCCTTTCTCAGCACAATGCTCCATGACCCTGGTCATCACAATGCTCCATGCCCCTTTTCATCTCAATGCTCCCTGAACCCTGTCATCACAGTGCACGATGCCCATCATCATAATACATCAGTCTATTGTCATCACAATGAAATTAATATTCTCCATGACCTCTGACATCATAATGCTACAAACCCTTGTGATCACAATGTTCCATAAAACTTATCATCACAGCACCCCATGACGCTCATCATCACAATTATCCATGGTCTTATCATCACAATGCTCCATGATCTTTGTCATCACGATGCTCAATACACTTTTCATCACAATGCTCCCTGACACTTGTCGTCAGTATGCTCCATGAACCCTGTCATGACAAGGCTCCATGCCTTTATCATCACAATGATCCATGCCTTTTCATCGCAATGCTCCAAGACCCCTGCAATCACAATGCTCCATGCACTTCTCATCCAAATGCTCTCTCACATGAGATATCACAATGTTCCATCACTAGTCATCACATTCCTCCCTCAACCCTGTTATCACAATGTTCCATGACCCCTGTTATCACAATGCTACATCCCCTTATCAGCACAATGTTCCATGACCCCTGACATCACAATGTTCCATAACCACTGTCATCAAAATGCTCCATGACCCTTTTCATCCCAAAGCTCCATGACCCCTGGAATCACAGTGTTCTATAACCACTGTCATCAAAATGTTCCATTGCACTTTTCATCAAATTGCTGCATGACCCTGCCATCAAAATGCTCCCTGCCCTACTCATAACAATGCACCACACGCTGGTCATCAAAATGCTCCATGACCTTTGTCATCACAAAGCTCCATGACCCTTGGCATCACAATGCTCCATGTCATTGTCATCACAATGCTCCATGAAACCTCTCTTCACATTGCTCCATGCCCTTGTCATCACAAAGCTCCATGACACATGTCATCAGAATGTTCCATGGCCATCTCCTCAAAATGCTCCTTGCCCTTGTCATCACAATGCTCCAAGACACTCGTAATCACAATGCTCCATGCCCCTTTTCATCAGAAGGCTCCATGATATTTGTCATCACAAGTCTCCATGGTCAACTCATGACAATACTCCAAGACCTTGTCATCACCATGCTCCATTCCCTGGTCATCACAATGCTCCATGACCCCTGTCATCACAAGGCTCCATGACCCTTCTCATCACAATGCTCCAAACTCCTGTAATCACAATGCTCCATGCCCCTTTTCATCACAATGCTCCATGAACCCTGTCATCACAATTTACCATGCCCATCATCATAATCCTTCAGGCTATTGTCATCACAATGAAATCAAAATGCTCCATGACCTCTGTCATCACAATGCTCCAAACCCTGGTGATCACAATGTTGCATAACACTTATCATCACAAAACCCCATGACGCTAATCATCACTATTATCCATGGTCTTCTCATCACAAGGCTCCATGACCTTTGTCATCACAATTCTCAATACTCTTTTCATCACAATGCTCCCTGACACTTGTCGTTAGTATGCTACATGAACTCTGTCATGACACGGCTCCATGCCTTTTTCATCACAATGATCCATGCCCTTTTCATCACAGTGCTCCAAGACCACTGTAATCATAATGCTCCTTGCCCTTGTCATCACAAAGCTCCATGATGCATATCATCAGAATGTTCCATGCACTTCTCATCACAATGCTCCATGCCCTTGTCATCACAATGCTCCAAGACCCCTGTAATCACAATGCTCCATGCCCCTTTTCATCTCAATGCTCCATGAACACTGTCATAACAATGCACCATGCCCATCATCATAATGCTTCAGGCTATTGTCATCACAGTGAAATCAAAATGCTCCATGACCTCTGTCATCACAATGCTCCAAACCCTGGTGATCACAATGTTGCAAAACACTTATCATCACAACACCCCATGACGCTCATCATCACAATTATCCATGGTCTTCTCATCACAAGGCTCCATGACCTTTCTCATCACAATTCTCAATACACTTGTCATCACAATGCTCCCTGACACTTGTCGTCAGAATGCACCTTGAACTCTGTGACGAAAAGGCTCCATGCCATTTTCATCACAAAGCCACATGCTGTTTTCATCCCAAAGCTCCATGCCATTGTCATCAAAATACTACACAAGCTTGTCATCAGAATGCTCCATGACCCTTGTCATCACAATTCTCCATGCACTTGTCAGCACAATGCTCCCTGACCCTTGTCATCACAATGATCCAAGCCATTGTCATCACAATGCTCCATTACCTTTGTCATTAGAATCCTCCATGACAATTGGAATCACAATGCTCCAAGCCATTTTCATCACATTGGGCCATTACATATGTAATCACAATGCTCCCTGACACCTCTCTTCACAATACTGCATGATCTGGTCATCACAATGCTCCATGCTCTTGTCTTCATAATGCGCCATTCCAACTGTCATCACAATAATCCATGAAACTTATTAGACGAATGCTCCATGCCCTTGTCATCACATTGCTCCATGCTCTTGTTATCACAATGTTTAAGACCCCTGTAATCAGAATGCCCCATGCCACTTTTCATCAGTATGCTCCATGAGACTTGTCATCGCAAGGCTCCATGGTTTTCTCATCACAATGCTCCAGGACCTTGTCATCACAATGGTTCACGACATTGTCATGAAAATTCTCAATGGCCCTTGTCTTCATAATGCTCCAAGCCCTAGTCATCACAGTGCTCCATTATATTTGTCATCACAATCCTCCCTTGCATTTGGCATCACTATGCTCCATGCTATTGTCATCGCAATGGACCATGACATATTTCATCACAATGCCCCCTGACACCTGTCTTCACAATACTCCATGCCCTTGTCATCACAATGCTCCATGCCCTGGTCATCACAATGCACCATGTCCACTGTCATCACAATAATCTATGAAACTTGTAAGACCAATGCTCCATGCCCCTGTCATAACAATGCTCCATGACCTTGTCATCACAGTGCTCCATGACCCCTGTCATCACAATACTCCATGTACATTTTCAGCCCAATGCTCCATGACCCTTTTCATCACAATGATCCATGCACTTGTCATCCCAATGTTCCATGACGCTTGTAATCACAGTGCTCCATGACATCTGTCATCACAGTGCTCCATGCCTTTGTCAGCAAAATGCTACATGCCCTTGTCATTACAATGCTCTATGCGCATGTCATCACAATACTCCATTACCATTGTCATCACAATCCTCCAGGAACATTGGGATCACATTGCTTCAGGCCCTTGTCATCAAAATGCTCCATGCTCCTTGAAATCAAAATGATCCATGACCTCTGTCATCACAATGCTCCAAACCCTTGTGATCAAAATGTTCAATAACACTTGTACTCACAACGCTCCATGATGCCTGTCATCACAATACTCCATGCCCTTTTCATCACAATGCTCCATGAACTTTGTCATCACAATTCTCCATACACTTGTCATCAAAATGCTCCCTGACACTTGTCGTCAGAATGCTCCTTGAACTGTGTCACGAAAAGGCTCCATGCCATTTTCATCACAAATCCACATGCCGTTTTCATCCCAGTGCTCCATGCCATTGTCATCAAAATACTCCACAAGCTTGTCATCAGAATGCTCCATGACGCTTGTCATCACAATTCTCTGTGCACTTGTCAGCAAAATGCTCCCTGACCCTTGTCATCACAATGCTCCAAGCCATTGTCATCACAATGCTCCATTACCTTTGTCATCAGAATCCTCCATGACACTTGGCATCACAATGCTCCATGCCATTGTCATCACAATGGGCCATTACATATGTCATCACAATGCTCCCTGACACCTCTCTTCACAATACTGCATAACCTGGTCATCACAATGCTCCATGCCCTTGTCATCACAATGTGCCATTCCAACTCTCATCACAATAATCCATGAAACTTATTAGACCAATGCTCCTTGCCCTTGTTATCACAATGTTCCAAGACCCCTGTAATCAGAATGCTCCATGCCCCTTTTCATCAGAATGCTCCATATGACATGTCATCAGAAGGCTCCATGGATTTCTCATCACAATGCTCCATGACCTTTGTCATCACAATGCTCCAAGACCCATGTAATCACAATGCTTCATGCCCCTGTCATCGCAATGGACCATGACATTTGGCATCACAATACTCCATGCCATTGTCTTTGAAATTGACCATGACATATGTCATCACAATGCCCCCTTACACCTGTTTTCACAATACTCCATGCCCTTGTCATCACAATGCTCCATGCCCTTGTCATCACAATGCACCATGTCCAATGTCATCACAATAATCTATTAAACTTGTCAGACCAATGCTCCATGCCCCTGTCATCACAATGTTCCATGCCCTTGTCATCACAATGCTCCATGACCCTTGTCATCACAATGCTCCGTGACTCCAGTCATCACAATGCTTCATAACGTTTGTCATCACAACGGTCCATGCCTGCGTCATCGCAAGGCTCTGTGACCTTTGTAACCACAATGCTCCATGAACTTTTCATCACAATTCTCCGTGACCCTTGTCATCACAATGTTCCATGCCTTTTTCAGAACAATGCTCCATGACCCTTGTCATCACAATGTGCCATGTGCTTTTCATCACAATGATCCACAACCTTGTCATCGCTATGCTCCATAAACCTTGTAATCACAATGCTCCGTGCACTTCTCATCCAAATGCTCTCTCACATGAGATATCACAATGTTCCATCACTTGTCATCACAATCCTCCCTCACCCCTGTTATCACAATGTTCCATGACCCCTGTCATCACAATGCTACATCCCCTTATCAGCACAATTTTCCATGACCCCTGACATCACAATGTTCCATAACCCCTGTCATCAAAATGCTCCATGACCATTTTCATCCCAAAGCTCTATGACCCCTGGCATCACAATGTTCTATAACCACTGTCATCAAAATATTACATTACACTTTTCATCAAATTGCTGCATGACCCTGTCATCAAAATGCTCCTTGCCCTTCTCATCACAATGCACCACACACTTGTCATCAAAATGCTCCATGACCATGGTCATCACAAAGCTCCATGACCCTTGGCATCACAATGCTCCATGCCATGGACATCACAATGCTCCATGAACCCTCTCATCACATGGCTCCATGCACTTGTCATCACAAAGCTCCATGACACTTGTCATCACAAGGCTCCGTGACCCTTCTCATCACAATGCTCCAAACTCCTGTAATCACAATGCTCCATGCCCCTTTTCATCACAATGCTCCATGAACCCTGTCATCACAATGAACCATGCCCATCATCATAATGCTTCAGGCTATTGTCATCACAATGAAATCAAAATGCTCCATGACCTCTGTCATCACAATGCTCCAAACCCTGGTGATCACAATGTTGCATAACACTTATCATCACAAAACCCCATGACGCTAATCATCACTATTACCATGGTCTTCTCATCACAAGGCTCCATGACCTTTGTCATCACAATTCTCAATACTCTTTTCATCACAATGCTCCCTGACACTTGTCGTCAGTATGCTCCATGAACTCTGTCATGACAAGGCTCCATGCCTTTTTCATCACAATGATCCATGCCCTTTTCATCACAGTGCTCCAAGACCACTGTAATCATAATGCTCCTTGCCCTTGTCATCACAAAGCTCCATGATGCATATCATCAGAATGTTCCATGCACTTCTCATCACAATGCTCCATGCCCTTGTCATCACAATGCTCCAAGACCCCTGTAATCACAATGCTCCATGCCCCTTTTCATCTCAATGCTCCATGAACACTGTCATAACAATGCACCATGCCCATCATCATAATGCTTCAGGCTATTGTCATCACAGTGAAATCAAAATGCTCCATGACCTCTGTCATCACAATGCTCCAAACCCTGGTGATCACAATGTTGCAAAACACTTATCATCACAACACCCCATGACGCTCATCATCACAATTATCCATGGTCTTCTCATCACAATGCTCCATGACCTTTGTCATCACAATTCTCAATACACTTGTCATCACAATGCTCCCTGACACTTGTCGTCAGAATGCACCTTGAACCCTGTGACGAAAAGGCTCCATGCCATTTTCATCACAAAGCCCCATGCTGTTTTCATCCCAAAGCTCCATGCCATTGTCATCAAAATACTACACAAGCTTGTCATCAGAATGCTCCATGACCCTTGTCATCACAATTCTCCATGCACTTGTCAGCACAATGCTCCCTGACCCTTGTCATCACAATGATCCAAGCCATTGTCATCACAATGCTCCATTACCTTTGTCATTAGAATCCTCCATGACAATTGGAATCACAATGCTCCAAGCCATTGTCTTCACAATGGGCCATTACATATGTAATCACAATGCTCCCTGACACCTCTCTTCACAATACTGCATGATCTGGTCATCACAATGCTCCATGCTCTTGTCTTCATAATGTGCCATTCCAACTGTCATCACAATAATCCATGAAACTTATTAGACGAATGCTCCATGCCCTTGTCATCACATTGCTCCATGCTCTTGTTATCACAATGTTTAAGACCCCTGTAATCAGAATGCCCCATGCCCCTTTTCATCAGTATGCTCCATGAGACTTGTCATCGCAAGGCTCCATGGTTTTCTCATCACAATGCTCCAGGACCTTGTCATCACAATGGTTCACGACATTGTCATGAAAATTCTCAATGGCCCTTGTCTTCATAATGCTCCAAGCCCTAGTCATCACAGTGCTCCATTATATTTGTCATCACAATCCTCCCTTGCATTTGGCATCACTATGCTCCATGCTATTGTCATCGCAATGGACCATGACATATTTCATCACAATGCCCCCTGACACCTGTCTTCACAATACTCCATGCCCTTGTCATCACAATGCTCCATGCCCTGGTCATCACAATGCACCATGTCCACTGTCATCACAATAATCTATGAAACTTGTAAGACCAATGCTCCATGCCCCTGTCATAACAATGCTCCATGACCTTGTCATCACAGTGCTCCATGACCCCTGTCATCACAATACTCCATGTACATTTTCAGCCCAATGCTCCATGACCCTTTTCATCACAATGATCCATGCACTTGTCATCCCAATGTTCCATGACGCTTGTAATCACAGTGCTCCATGACATCTGTCATCACAGTGCTCCATGCCTTTGTCAGCAAAATGCTACATGCCCTTGTCATTACAATGCTCTATGCGCATGTCATCACAATACTCCATTACCATTGTCATCACAATCCTCCAGGAACATTGGGATCACATTGCTTCAGGCCCTTGTCATCAAAATGCTCCATGCTCCTTGAAATCAAAATGATCCATGACCTCTGTCATCACAATGCTCCAAACCCTTGTGATCAAAATGTTCAATAACACTTGTACTCACAACGCTCCATGATGCCTGTCATCACAATACTCCATGCCCTTTTCATCACAATGCTCCATGAACTTTGTCATCACAATTCTCCATACACTTGTCATCAAAATGCTCCCTGACACTTGTCGTCAGAATGCTCCTTGAACTGTGTCACGAAAAGGCTCCATGCCATTTTCATCACAAATCCACATGCCGTTTTCATCCCAGTGCTCCATGCCATTGTCATCAAAATACTCCACAAGCTTGTCATCAGAATGCTCCATGACGCTTGTCATCACAATTCTCCGTGCACTTGTCAGCAAAATGCTCCCTGACCCTTGTCATCACAATGCTCCAAGCCATTGTCATCACAATGCTCCATTACCTTTGTCATCAGAATCCTCCATGACACTTGGCATCACAATGCTCCATGCCATTGTCATCACAATGGGCCATTACATATGTCATCACAATGCTCCCTGACACCTCTCTTCACAATACTGCATAACCTGGTCATCACAATGCTCCATGCCCTTGTCATCACAATGTGCCATTCCAACTCTCATCACAATAATCCATGAAACTTATTAGACCAATGCTCCTTGCCCTTGTTATCACAATGTTCCAAGACCCCTGTAATCAGAATGCTCCATGCCCCTTTTCATCAGAATGCTCCATATGACATGTCATCAGAAGGCTCCATGGATTTCTCATCACAATGCTCCATGACCTTTGTCATCACAATGCTCCAAGACCCATGTAATCACAATGCTTCATGCCCCTGTCATCGCAATGGACCATGACATTTGGCATCACAATACTCCATGCCATTGTCTTTGAAATTGACCATGACATATGTCATCACAATGCCCCCTTACACCTGTTTTCACAATACTCCATGCCCTTGTCATCACAATGCTCCATGCCCTTGTCATCACAATGCACCATGTCCAATGTCATCACAATAATCTATTAAACTTGTCAGACCAATGCTCCATGCCCCTGTCATCACAATGTTCCATGCCCTTGTCATCACAATGCTCCATGACCCTTGTCATCACAATGCTCCGTGACTCCAGTCATCACAATGCTTCATAACGTTTGTCATCACAACGGTCCATGCCTGCGTCATCGCAAGGCTCTGTGACCTTTGTAACCACAATGCTCCATGAACTTTTCATCACAATTCTCCGTGACCCTTGTCATCACAATGTTCCATGCCTTTTTCAGAACAATGCTCCATGACCCTTGTCATCACAATGTGCCATGTGCTTTTCATCACAATGATCCACAACCTTGTCATCGCTATGCTCCATAAACCTTGTAATCACAATGCTCCGTGCACTTCTCATCCAAATGCTCTCTCACATGAGATATCACAATGTTCCATCACTTGTCATCACAATCCTCCCTCACCCCTGTTATCACAATGTTCCATGACCCCTGTCATCACAATGCTACATCCCCTTATCAGCACAATTTTCCATGACCCCTGACATCACAATGTTCCATAACCCCTGTCATCAAAATGCTCCATGACCATTTTCATCCCAAAGCTCTATGACCCCTGGCATCACAATGTTCTATAACCACTGTCATCAAAATATTACATTACACTTTTCATCAAATTGCTGCATGACCCTGTCATCAAAATGCTCCTTGCCCTTCTCATCACAATGCACCACACACTTGTCATCAAAATGCTCCATGACCATGGTCATCACAAAGCTCCATGACCCTTGGCATCACAATGCTCCATGCCATGGACATCACAATGCTCCATGAACCCTCTCATCACATGGCTCCATGCACTTGTCATCACAAAGCTCCATGACACTTGTCATCACAAGGCTCCGTGACCCTTCTCATCACAATGCTCCAAACTCCTGTAATCACAATGCTCCATGCCCCTTTTCATCACAATGCTCCATGAACCCTGTCATCACAATGAACCATGCCCATCATCATAATGCTTCAGGCTATTGTCATCACAATGAAATCAAAATGCTCCATGACCTCTGTCATCACAATGCTCCAAACCCTGGTGATCACAATGTTGCATAACACTTATCATCACAAAACCCCATGACGCTAATCATCACTATTACCATGGTCTTCTCATCACAAGGCTCCATGACCTTTGTCATCACAATTCTCAATACTCTTTTCATCACAATGCTCCCTGACACTTGTCGTCAGTATGCTCCATGAACTCTGTCATGACAAGGCTCCATGCCTTTTTCATCACAATGATCCATGCCCTTTTCATCACAGTGCTCCAAGACCACTGTAATCATAATGCTCCTTGCCCTTGTCATCACAAAGCTCCATGATGCATATCATCAGAATGTTCCATGCACTTCTCATCACAATGCTCCATGCCCTTGTCATCACAATGCTCCAAGACCCCTGTAATCACAATGCTCCATGCCCCTTTTCATCTCAATGCTCCATGAACACTGTCATAACAATGCACCATGCCCATCATCATAATGCTTCAGGCTATTGTCATCACAGTGAAATCAAAATGCTCCATGACCTCTGTCATCACAATGCTCCAAACCCTGGTGATCACAATGTTGCAAAACACTTATCATCACAACACCCCATGACGCTCATCATCACAATTATCCATGGTCTTCTCATCACAATGCTCCATGACCTTTGTCATCACAATTCTCAATACACTTGTCATCACAATGCTCCCTGACACTTGTCGTCAGAATGCACCTTGAACCCTGTGACGAAAAGGCTCCATGCCATTTTCATCACAAAGCCCCATGCTGTTTTCATCCCAAAGCTCCATGCCATTGTCATCAAAATACTACACAAGCTTGTCATCAGAATGCTCCATGACCCTTGTCATCACAATTCTCCATGCACTTGTCAGCACAATGCTCCCTGACCCTTGTCATCACAATGATCCAAGCCATTGTCATCACAATGCTCCATTACCTTTGTCATTAGAATCCTCCATGACAATTGGAATCACAATGCTCCAAGCCATTGTCTTCACAATGGGCCATTACATATGTAATCACAATGCTCCCTGACACCTCTCTTCACAATACTGCATGATCTGGTCATCACAATGCTCCATGCTCTTGTCTTCATAATGTGCCATTCCAACTGTCATCACAATAATCCATGAAACTTATTAGACGAATGCTCCATGCCCTTGTCATCACATTGCTCCATGCTCTTGTTATCACAATGTTTAAGACCCCTGTAATCAGAATGCCCCATGCCCCTTTTCATCAGTATGCTCCATGAGACTTGTCATCGCAAGGCTCCATGGTTTTCTCATCACAATGCTCCAGGACCTTGTCATCACAATGGTTCACGACATTGTCATGAAAATTCTCAATGGCCCTTGTCTTCATAATGCTCCAAGCCCTAGTCATCACAGTGCTCCATTATATTTGTCATCACAATCCTCCCTTGCATTTGGCATCACTATGCTCCATGCTATTGTCATCGCAATGGACCATGACATATTTCATCACAATGCCCCCTGACACCTGTCTTCACAATACTCCATGCCCTTGTCATCACAATGCTCCATGCCCTGGTCATCACAATGCACCATGTCCACTGTCATCACAATAATCTATGAAACTTGTAAGACCAATGCTCCATGCCCCTGTCATAACAATGCTCCATGACCTTGTCATCACAATGCTCCATGACCCCTGTCATCACAATACTCCATGTACATTTTCAGCCCAGTGCTCCATGACCCTTGTCATCACAATGATCCATGCACTTGTCATCCCAATGTTCCATGACGCTTGTAATCACAGTGCTCCATGACATCTGTCATCACAGTGCTCCATGCCTTTGTCAGCAAAATGCTACATGCCCTTGTCATTACAATGCTCTATGTGCATGTCATCACAATACTCCATTACCATTGTCATCACAATCCTCCAGGAACATTGGGATCACATTGCTTCAGGCCCTTGTCATCAAAATGCTCCATGCTCCTTGAAATCAAAATGATCCATGACCTCTGTCATCACAATGCTCCAAACCCTTGTGATCAAAATGTTCAATAACACTTGTCCTCACAACGCTCCATGATGCCTGTCATCACAATACTCCATGCCCTTTTCATCACAATGCTCCATGAACTTTGTCATCACAATTCTCCATACACTTGTCATCAAAATGCTCCCTGACACTTGTCGTCAGAATGCTCCTTGAACTGTGTCACGAAAAGGCTCCATGCCATTTTCATCACAAATCCACATGCCGTTTTCATCCCAGTGCTCCATGCCATTGTCATCAAAATACTCCACAAGCTTGTCATCAGAATGCTCCATGACGCTTGTCATCACAATTCTCCGTGCACTTGTCAGCAAAATGCTCCCTGACCCTTATCATCACAATGCTCCAAGCCATTGTCATCACAATGCTCCATTACCTTTGTCATCAGAATCCTCCATGACACTTGGCATCACAATGCTCCATGCCATTGTCATCACAATGGGCCATTACATATGTCATCACAATGCTCCCTGACACCTCTCTTCACAATACTGCATAACCTGGTCATCACAATGCTCCATGCCCTTGTCATCACAATGTGCCATTCCAACTCTCATCACAATAATCCATGAAACTTATTAGACCAATGCTCCTTGCCCTTGTTATCACAATGTTCCAAGACCCCTGTAATCAGAATGCTCCATGCCCCTTTTCATCAGAATGCTCCATATGACATGTCATCAGAAGGCTCCATGGATTTCTCATCACAATGCTCCATGACCTTTGTCATCACAATGCTCCAAGACCCATGTAATCACAATGCTTCATGCCCCTGTCATCGCAATGGACCATGACATTTGGCATCACAATACTCCATGCCATTGTCTTTGAAATTGACCATGACATATGTCATCACAATGCCCCCTTACACCTGTTTTCACAATACTCCCTGCCCTTGTCATCACAATGCTCCATGCCCTTGTCATCACAATGCACCATGTCCAATGTCATCACAATAATCTATTAAACTTGTCAGACCAATGCTCCATGCCCCTGTCATCACAATGTTCCATGCCCTTGTCATCACAATGCTCCATGACCCTTGTCATCACAATGCTCCGTGACTCCAGTCATCACAATGCTTCATAACGTTTGTCATCACAACGGTCCATGCCTGCATCATCGCAAGGCTCTGTGACCTTTGTAACCACAATGCTCCATGAACTTTTCATCACAATTCTCCGTGACCCTTGTCATCACAATGCTCCATGCCTTTTTCAGAACAATGCTCCATGACCCTTGTCATCACAATGTGCCATGTGCTTTTCATCACAATGATCCACAACCTTGTCATCGCTATGCTCCATAAACCTTGAAATCACAATGCTCCGTGCACTTCTCATCCAAATGCTCTCTCACATGAGATATCACAATGTTCCATCACTTGTCATCACAATCCTCCCTCACCCCTGTTATCACAATGTTCCATGACCCCTGTCATCACAATGCTACATCCCCTTATCAGCACAATTTTCCATGACCCCTGACATCACAATGTTCCATAACCCCTGTCATCAAAATGCTCCATGACCATATTCATCCCAAAGCTCTATGACCCCTGGCATCACAATGTTCTATAACCCCTGTCATCAAAATATTACATTACACTTTTCATCAAATTGCTGCATGACCCTGTCATCAAAATGCTCCCTGCCCTTCTCATCACAATGCACCACACACTTGTCATCAAAATGCTCCATGACCATGGTCATCACAAAGCTCCATGACCCTTGGCATCACAATGCTCCATGCCATGGACATCACAGTGCTCCATGAACCCTCTCATCACATTGCTCCATGCACTTGTCATCACAAAGCTCCATGACAATTGTCATCACAATGCTCGATGCCCTTCTCATCACAATGCTCCATGTCCTTGTCATTACAATCCTCCATCACCCATGTATCACAGTGTACCGTGCCCTTGTCATCACAATGCGCCATGCCCACTGTCATCACAATAATCCATGAAACATTTCAGACCAATGCTCAATGCACTTCTCATCACAATGCTCCATTACCACTGTCAACAATGCTCCATGACCCCTGCCATCACAATGTTCCATGGCCTTGTGATCACAAGACTAAATGACCATTGTCATCACAATGCTCCAAGACCCATGTAATCACAATTCTCCATGCCCTTGTCATCACAGAGCTCCATGACGCATGTCATCAGAATGTTCCATGGCCTTCTCCTCACAATGCTCCATGCCCTTGTCATCACAATGCTCCATACCCTCGTAATCACAATGCTCCATGCCCTTGTCATCCCAATGTTCCATTACCCCTGTATTCACAGTGCTCCGTGACGCTTGTCATCACAGTGCTCCATGACACCTCTCATTACAATGCTCCATGCCTTTGTCAGCAAAATGCTACATGACCTTGTCATTACAATGCTCTATGCGATTGTCATCACAATACTCGATTACCATTGTCATCACAATCCTCCATGAACCTTGGGATCACATTGCTTCATGCCCTTGTCATCACAATGCTACATGCTCCTTGAAATCAAAATGATCCATGACCTCTGTCATCACAATGCTCCAAACTCTTGTGATCACAATGTTCCATAACACTTGTCCTCACAACGCTCCAAGATGCCTGTCATCACAATATTCCATACACTTTTCATCACAATTCTCCATGCCCTTTGTCATCACAATTCTCAATACACTTTTCATCACAGTGCTCCCTGACACTTGTCGTCAGTATGCTCCATGAACCCTGTCATGACAAGGCTCCATGCCTTTTTCATCACAATGATCCATGCCCTTTTCATCACAATGCTCCAAGAGCCCTGTAATCACAATGCTCCATGCCCTTGCCATCCAAAGCTCCATGACGCATGTCATCAGAATGTTCCATGGACTTCTCATCACAATGCTCCCTGCTCTTGTCATCACAAAGCACTAAGACCCCTGTAATCACAATGCTCCATGCCCCTTTTCATCTCAATGCTCCTATGAACCCTGTCAGCACAATGAACAATGCCCATCATCATAATGCTTCAGGCAATTGTCATCACAATCAAATCAAAATGCTCCATGACCTCTGTCATCACAATGCTCAAAATCCTGGTGATCACAATGTTGCATAACTCTTATCATCACAACACCCCATGACGCTCATCATCACAATGATCCATGGTCGTCTCATCACAAGGCTCCATGACCTTTGTCATCACAATTCTCAATACACTTGTCATCACAATGCTCGCTGACACTTGTCGTCAGAATGCTCCTTGAACCCTGTCACAAAAAGGCTCCATGACTTTTTCATCACAAAGCCACATGCCGTTTTCATCCCAATGCTACATGCCATTGTCATCAAAATACACCACAGGTTTGTTATCAGAATGCTCCATGACCCTTGTCATCACAATTCTCCATGCACTTGTCAGCACAATGCTCCCTGACCCTTGTCATCACAATGCTCCAAGCCATTGTCATCACAATGCTCCATTACCATTGTCATCAGAATCCTCCATGCCATTGTCATCACAATGCTCTATGTCTTTGTCAGCAAAATGCTAAATGACCTTGTCATTACAATCCTCTATGCACTTGTCATCACAATACTCCATTTCCATTGTCATCACAATCCTCCATCAACCTTGGGATCACATTGCTTCATGCCCTTGTCATCACAATGCTCCATGCTCCTTGAAATAAAAATTATCCATGACCTCTGTCATCACAATGCTCCAAACCCTTCTGATCACCATGTTCCATAACAATTGTCATCACAACGCTCCATGATGCCTGTCATCACAATACTCCATGCCCTTTTCATCACAATGCTCCATGACCTTTGTCATCACAATTCTCAATACACTTGTGATCACAATGCTCCCTGACACTTGTCATCAGAATGCTCCTTGAAACCCATCACGAAAAGGCTCCATGCTTTTTTCATCACAATGCCCCATGCCATTTTCATCACAATGTTCCATACCATTGTCATCAAAATACTCCACAAGCTTGTCATCAGAATGCTCCCGGACCCTTGTCATCACAATGCTCCATTACCTTTCTCATCAGAATCCTCCATGACACTTGGCATCACAGTGTTACATGTCATTGTCATCACAATGGGCCATTACATATGTCATCACAATGCTCCCTGACACTTATCTTCACAATACTGCATGACCTGGTCATCACAATGCTCCATGCCCTTGTTATCACAATAGGCCATTCCAACTGTCATCGCAACAAACCATGAAAGTGATTAGACCAATGTTCCATGCCCTTGTCATCACAATGCTCCATGCCCTTGTTATCACAATGATCCATGACCCCTGTCATCACAATGCTCCATTACTCCAGTCATCACAATGCTTCATGAACTTTGTCATCACAGTGGTCCATGCCCTCACCATCAACAGTCTCTGAGACATTTTTAACCCCTATGCTCCATGAACTTTTCATCACAATGCTCTTTGACACTTGTCATCACAATGCTCTCTGCCTTTCTCAGCACAATGCTCCATGACCCTGGTCATCACAATGCTCCATGCCCCTTTTCATCTCAATGCTCCCTGAACCCTGTCATCACAGTGCACGATGCCCATCATCATAATACATCAGTCTATTGTCATCACAATGAAATTAATATTCTCCATGACCTCTGACATCATAATGCTACAAACCCTTGTGATCACAATGTTCCATAAAACTTATCATCACAGCACCCCATGACGCTCATAATCACAATTATCCATGGTCTTATCATCACAATGCTCCATGATCTTTGTCATCACGATGCTCAATACACTTTTCATCACAATGCTCCCTGACACTTGTCATCAGTATGCTCCATGAACCCTGTCATGACAAGGCTCCATGCCTTTATCATCACAATGATCCATGCCTTTTCATCGCAATGCTCCAAGACCCCTGCAATCAAAATGCTCCATGCACTTCTCATCCAAATGCTCTCTCACATGAGATATCACAATGTTCCATCACTAGTCATCACATTCCTCCCTCAACCCTGTTATCACAATGTTCCATGACCCCTGTTATCACAATGCTACATCCCCTTATCAGCACAATGTTCCATGACCCATGACATCACAATGTTCCATAACCACTGTCATCAAAATGCTCCATGACCCTTTTCATCCCAAAGCTCCATGACCCCTGGAATCACAGTGTTCTATAACCACTGTCATCAAAATGTTCCATTGCACTTTTCATCAAATTGCTGCATGACCCTGTCATCAAAATGCTCCCTGCCCTACTCATAACAATGCACCACACGCTGGTCATCAAAATGCTCCATGACCTTTGTCATCACAAAGCTCCATGACCATTGGCATCACAGTGCTCCATGTCATTATCATCACAATGCTCCATGAAACCTCTCTTCACATTGCTCCATGCCCTTGTCATCACAAATCTCCATGACACTTGTCATCACAATGCTCGATGCACTTCTCATCATAATGCTCCATGTCCTTGTCATTACAATCCTCCATGACCCATGTATCACAGTGTACCGTGCCCTTGTCATCACAATGCGCCAGCCCACTGTTATCACAATAATCCATGAAACATTTCAGACCAATGCTCAATGCACTTCTCATCACAATACTCCATTACCACTTTGAACAATGCTCCATGACCCCTGCCATCACAATGTTCCACGGCCTTGTGATCAAAAGACTAAATGACCATTGTCATCACAATGCTCCAAGACCCATGTAATCACAATGCTCCATGCCCTTGTCATCACAGAGCTCCATGACGCATGTCATCAGAATGTCCCATGGCCTTCTCCTCACAATGCTCCATGCCCTTGTCATCACAATGCTCCAAGACACTCGTAATCACAATGCACCATGCCCCTTTTCATCAGAAGGCTCCATGATATTTGTCATCACAAGTCTCCATGGTCAACTCATCACAATGCTCCAAGACCTTGTCATCACCATGCTCCATTCCCTTGTCATCACAATGCTCCATGACTCTTGTCATCACAATACACCATGAGCATTTTCAGCCCAATGCTCCATGACCTTCTCATCACAATGCTCCATGACCAATATCATCACAATGCTCCATGACCACTGTCATCACAACACTCCATGACACCTGACAACACAATGATCCGGGACTCTTGTCATCACAATGCTCCAAGACCCCTGTAATCACAATGCTCCATGACTCCTGTCATCACAATACTCCATGAACATTTTCAGCCCAATGATCCATGACACTTGTCATCACAATGATCCATGCCCTTGTCATCCCAATGTTCCATGACCCCTGTATTCACAGTGCTCCATGACGCTTGTCATCACAGTGCTCCATGACACCTGTCAGCACATTGCTCCATGCCTTTGTCAGCAAAATGCTACATGACCTTGTCATTACAATGCTCTATGCGATTGTCATCACAATACTCAATTACCATTGTCATCACAATCCTCCATGAACCTTGGTATCACATTGCTTCATGCCCTTGTCATCACAATGCTACATGCTCCTTGAAATCAAAATGATCCATGACCTCTGTCATCACAATGCTCCAAACCCTTGTTATCACAATGTTCCATAACACTTGTCCTCACAACGCTCCAAGATGCCTGTCATCACAATATTCCATACACTTTTCATCACAATTCTCCATGCCCTTTGTCATCACAATTCTCAATACACTTTTCATCACAGTGCTCCCTGACACTTGTCGTCAGTATGCTCCATGAACCCTGTCATGACAAGGCTCCATGCCTTTTTCATCACAATGATCCATGCCCTTTTCATCACAATGCTCCAAGAGCCCTGTAATCACAATGCTCCATGCCCTTGCCATCCAAAGCTCCATGACGCATGTCATCAGAATGTTCCATGGACTTCTCATCACAATGCTCCCTGCTCTTGTCATCACAAAGCACTAAGACCTCTGTAATCACAATGCTCCATGCCCCTTTTCATCTCAATGCTCCTATGAACCCTGTCAGCACAATGAACAATGCCCATCATCATAATGCTTCAGGCAATTGTCATCACAATCAAATCAAAATGCTCCATGACCTCTGTCATCACAATGCTCAAAATCCTGGTGATCACAATGTTGCATAACTCTTATCATCACAACACCCCATGACGCTCATCATCACAATGATCCATGGTCGTCTCATCACAAGGCTCCATGACATTTGTCATCAAAATTCTCAATAAACTTGTCATCACAATGCTCGCTGACACTTGTCGTCAGAATGCTCCTTGAACCCTGTCACAAAAAGGCTCCATGTCTTTTTCATCACAAAGCCACATGCCGTTTTCATCCCAATGCTGCATGCCATTGTCATCAAAATACACCACAGGCTTGTTATCAGAATGCTCCATGACCCTTGTCATCACAATTCTCCATGCACTTGTCAGCACAATGCTCCCTGACCCTTGTCATCACAATGCTCCATGCCATTGTCATCACAATGCTCCATGCCTTTGTCAGCAAAATGCTAAATGACCTTGTCATTACAATCCTCTATGCGCTTGTCATCACAATACTCCATTTCCATTGTCATCACAATCCTCCATCAACCTTGGGATCACATTGCTTCATGCCCTTGTCATCACAATGCTCCATGCTCCTTGAAATCAAAATTATCCATGACCTCTGTCATCACAATGCTCCAAACCCTTGTGATCACATTGTTCCATAACACTTGTCATCACAACGCTCCATGATGCCTGTCATCACAATACTCCATGCCCTTTTCATCACAATGCTCCATGACCTTTGTCATCACAATTCTCAATACACTTGTGATCACAATGCTCCCTGACACTTGTCATCAGAATGCTCCTTGAAACCCGTCACGAAAAGGCTCCATGCTTTTTTCATCACAATGCCCCATGCCATTTTCATCACAATGTTCCATACCATTGTCATCAAAATACTCCACAAGCTTGTCATCAGAATGCTCCCGGACACTTGTCATCACAATGCTCCATTACCTTTCTCATCAGAATCCTCCATGACACTTGGCATCACAGTGCTACATGCCATTGTCATCACAATGGGCCATTACATATGTCATCACAATGCTCCCTGACACTTATCTTCACAATACTGCATGACCTGGTCATCACAATGCTCCATGCCCTTGTTATCACAATAGGCCATTCCAACTGTCATCGCAACAAACCATGAAATTGATTAGACCAATGTTCCATGCCCTTGTCATCACAATGCTCCATGCCCTTGTTATCACAATGCTCCATGACCCCTGTCATCACAATGCTCCATTACTCCAGTCATCACAATGCTTCATGAACTTTGTCATCACAGTGGTCCATGCCCTCACCATCAACAGTCTCTGTGACCTTTTTAACCCCTATGCTCCATGAACTTTTCATCACAATGCTCTTTGACCCTTGTCATCACAATGCTCTATGCCTTTCTCAGCACAATGCTCCATGACTCTGGTCATCACAATGCTCCATGCCCCTTTTCATCTCAATGCTCCCTGTACCCTGTCATCACAGTGCACGATGCCCATCATCATAATACATCAGTCTATTGTCATCACAATGAAATTAATATTCTCCATGACCTCTGACATCATAATGCTACAAACCCTTGTGATCACAATGTTCCATAAAACTTATCATCACAGCACCCCATGACGCTCATCATCACAATTATCCATGGTCTTATCATCACAATGCTCCATGATCTTTGTCATCACGATGCTCAATACACTTTTCATCACAATGCTCCCTGACACTTGTCGTCAGTATGCTCCATGAACCCTGTCATGACAAGGCTCCATGCCTTTATCATCACAATGATCCATGCCTTTTCATCGCAATGCTCCAAGACCCCTGCAATCACAATGCTCCATGCACTTCTCATCCAAATGCTCTCTCACATTGGATATCACAATGTTCCATCACTAGTCATCACATTCCTCCCTCAACCCCGTTATCACAATGTTCCATGACCCCTGTTATCACAATGCTACATCCGCATATCAGCACAATGTTCCATGACTCCTGACATCACAATGTTCCATAACCACTGTCATCAAAATGCTCCATGACCCTTTTCATCCCAAAGCTCCATGACCCCTGGAATCACAGTGTTCTATAACCACTGTCATCAAAATGTTCCATTGCACTTTTCATCAAATTGCTGCATGACCCTGTCATCAAAATGCTCCCTGCCCTACTCATAACAATGCACCACACGCTGGTCATCAAAATGCTCCATGACCTTTGTCATCACAAAGCTCCATGACCCTTGGCATCACAATGCTCCATGTCATTGTCATCACAATGCTCCATGAAACCTCTCTTCACATTGCTCCATGCCCTTGTCATCACAAATCTCCATGACACTTGTCATCACAATGCTCGATGCCCTTCTCATCATAATGCTCCATGTCTTGTCATTACAATCCTCCATGACCCATGTATCACAGTGTACCGTGCCCTTGTCATCACAATGCTCCATGCCCACTCTCATCAAAATAATCCATGAAACATTTCAGACCAATGCTCAATGCCCTTCTCATCACAATGCTCCATTACCTCTATCAACAATGCTCCATGCCCCCTGCCATCACAATGTTCCACAGCCTTGTGATCACAAGGCTCCATGACCATTGTCATCACAATGCTCCAACACCCATGTAATCACAATGCTCCATGCCCTTGTCATCACAAAGCTCCATGACACATGCCATCAGAATGTTCCATGGCCATCTCCTCACAATGTTCCATGCCCTTCTCATCACAATGCTCCAAGACACTCGTAATCACAATGCTCCATGCCCCTTTTCATCAGAAGGCTCCATGATATTTTTCATCACAAGTCTCCATGGTCAAGTCATCACAATGCTCCAAGACCTTGTCATCACCATGCTCCATTCCCTTGTCATCACAATGCTCCCTGACACTTGTCGTCAGTATGCTCCATGAACTCTGTCATGACAAGGCTCCATGCCATTTTCATCACAATGATCCATGCCCTTTTCATCACAGTTCTACAAGACCACTGTAATCATAATGCTCCTTGCCCTTGTCATCACAAAGCTCCATGATGCATATCATCAGAATGTTCCATGCACTTCTCATCACAATGCTCCATGCCCTTGTCATCACAATGCTCCAAGACCCCTGTAATCACAATGCTCCATGCCCCTTTTCATCTCAATGCTCCATGAACACTGTCATAACAATGCACCATGCCCATCATCATAATGCTTCAGGCTATTGTCATCACAGTGAAATCAAAATGCTCCATGACCTTTGTCATCACAAAGCTCCATGACCCTTGGCATCACAATGCTCCATGTCATTGTCATCACAATGCTCCATGAAACCTCTCT
Organism: Mesoplodon densirostris; assembly: GCF_025265405.1. Classification (NCBI taxonomy): domain Eukaryota; kingdom Metazoa; phylum Chordata; class Mammalia; order Artiodactyla; family Ziphiidae; genus Mesoplodon; species Mesoplodon densirostris. The sequence continues at coordinate 3,097,031 of NW_026778195.1, read as the reverse complement.
TCACATTGCTCCATGTCCTTGTCATCACAAATCTCCATGACCCTTGTCATCACATTTCTCGATGCCCTTCTCATCATAATGCTCCATGTCCTTGTCATTACAATCCTCCATGACCCATGTATCACAGTGTACCGTGCCCTTGTCATCAAAATGCTCCATGCCCACTCTCATCACAATAATCCATGAAACATTTCAGACCAATGCTCAATGCCCTTCTCATCACAATGCTCCATTACCTCTATCAACAATGCTCCATGACCCCTGCCATCACAATGTTCCACGGCCTTGTGATCACAAGGCTCCATGACCATTGTCATCACAATGCTCCAAGAGCCATGTAATCACAATGCTCCATGACCTTGTCATCACAAAGCTCCATGACACATGTCATCAGAATGTTCCATGGCCTTCTCCTCACAAGGCTCGATGCCCTTGTCATCACAATGCTCCATACCCTTGTAATCACAATGCTCCATGCCCCTTTTCATCAGAATGCTCCATGAGACTTGTCATCACAAGTCTCCATGGTCATCTCATCACAATGCTCCAAGACCTTGTCATCACCATGCTCCATTCCCTGGTCATCACAATGCTCCATGACCCCTGTCATCACAAGGCTCCATGACCCTTCTCATCACAATGTTCCGAACCCCTGTAATCACAATGCTCCATGCCCCTTTTCATCACAAAGCTCCATGAACCCTGTCATCACAATGAACCATGCCCATCATCATAATGCTTCAGGCTATTGTCATCACAATTAAATCAAAATGCTCCATGACCTCTGTCATCACAATGCTCCAAACCCTGGTGATCACAATGTTGCATAACACTTATCATCACAAAACCCCATGACGCTAATCATCACTATTATCCATGGTCTTCTCATCACAAGGCTCCATGACCTTTGTCATCACAATTCTCAATACTCTTTTCATCACAATGCTCCCTGACACTTGTCGTCAGTATGCTCCATGAACTCTGTCATGACAAGGCTCCATGCCTTTTTCATCACAATGATCCATGCCCTTTTCATCACAGTGCTCCAAGACCACTGTAATCATAATGCTCCTTGCCCTTGTCATCACAAAGCTCCATGATGCATATCATCAGAATGTTCCATGCACTTCTCATCACAATGCTCCATGCCCTTGTCATCACAATGCTCCAAGACCCCTGTAATCACAATGCTCCATGCCCCTTTTCATCTCAATGCTCCATAAACACTGTCATAACAATGCACCATGCCCATCATCATAATGCTTCAGGCTATTGTCATCACAGTGAAATCAAAATGCTCCATGACCTCTGTCATCACAATGCTCCAAACCCTGGTGATCACAATGTTGCAAAACACTTATCATCACAACACCCCATGACACTCATCATCACAATTATCCATGGTCTTCTCATCACAATGCTCCATGACCTTTGTCATCACAATTCTCAATACACTTGTCATCACAATGCTCCCTGACACTTGTCGTCAGAATGCACCTTGAACCCTGTGACGAAAAGGCTCCATGCCTTTTTCATCACAAAGCCCCATGCTGTTTTCATCCCAAAGCTCCATGCCATTGTCATCAAAATACTACACAAGCTTGTCATCAGAATGCTCCATGACCCTTGTCATCACAATTCTCCATGCACTTGTCAGCACAATGCTCCCTGACCCTTGTCATCACAATGATCCAAGCCATTGTCATCACAATGCTCCATTACCTTTGTCATTAGAATCCTCCATGACACTTGGAATCACAATGCTCCAAGCCATTGTCATCACAATGGGCCATTACATATGTAATCACAATGCTCCCTGACACCTCTCTTCACAATACTGCATGATCTGGTCATCACAATGCTCCATGCTCTTGTCTTCATAATGCGCCATTCCAACTGTCATCACAATAATCCATGAAACTTATTAGACGAATGCTCCATGCCCTTGTCATCACATTGCTCCATGCTCTTGTTATCACAATGTTTAAGACCCCTGTAATCAGAATGCCCCATGCCACTTTTCATCAGTATGCTCCATGAGACTTGTCATCGCAAGGCTCCATGGTTTTCTCATCACAATGCTCCAGGACCTTGTCATCACAATGGTTCACGACATTGTCATGAAAATTCTCAATGGCCCTTGTCTTCATAATGCTCCAAGCCCTAGTCATCACAGTGCTCCATTATATTTGTCATCACAATCCTCCCTTGCATTTGGCATCACTATGCTCCATGCTATTGTCATCGCAATGGACCATGACATATTTCATCACAATGCCCCCTGACACCTGTCTTCACAATACTCCATGCCCTTGTCATCACAATGCTCCATGCCCTTGTCATCACAATGCACCATGTCCACTGTCATCACAATAATCTATGAAACTTGTAAGACCAATGCTCCATGCCCCTGTCATAACAATGCTCCATGACCTTGTCATCACAATGCTCCATGACCCCTGTCATCACAATACTCCATGTACATTTTCAGCCCAGTGCTCCATGACCCTTGTCATCACAATGATCCATGCACTTGTCATCCCAATGTTCCATGACGCTTGTAATCACAGTGCTCCATGACATCTGTCATCACAGTGCTCCATGCCTTTGTCAGCAAAATGCTACATGACCTTGTCATTACAATGCTCTATGCGCATGTCATCACAATACTCCATTACCATTGTCATCACAATCCTCCAGGAACCTTGGGATCACATTGCTTCAGGCCCTTGTCATCAAAATGCTCCATGCTCCTTGAAATCAAATTGATCCATGATCTCTGTCATCACAATGCTCCAAACCCTTGTGATCAAAATGTTCAATAACACTTGTCCTCACAACGCTCCATGATGCCTGTCATCACAATACTCCATGCCCTTTTCATCACAATGCTCCATGAACTTTGTCATCACAATTCTCCATACACTTGTCATCAAAATGCTCCCTGACACTTGTCGTCAGAATGCTCCTTGAACTGTGTCACGAAAAGGCTCCATGCCATTTTCATCACAAATCCACATGCCGTTTTCATCCTAGTGCTCCATGCCATTGTCATCAAAATACTCCACAAGCTTGTCATCAGAATGCTCCATGACGCTTGTCATCACAATTCTCCGTGCACTTGTCAGCAAAATGCTCACTGACCCTTATCATCACAATGCTCCAAGCCATTGTCATCACAATGCTCCATTACCTTTGTCATCAGAATCCTCCATGACACTTGGCATCACAATGCTCCATGTCATTGTCATCACAATGGGCCATTACATATGTCATCACAATAATCCATGAAACTTATTAAACCAATGCTCCTTGCCCTTGTTATCACAATGTTCCAAGACCCCTGTAATCAGAATGCTCCATGCCCCTTTTCATCAGAATGCTCCATATGACATGTCATCAGAAGGCTCCATGGATTTCTCATCACAATGCTCCATGACCTTTGTCATCTTAATGCTCCAAGACCCATGTAATCACAATGCTTCATGCCCCTGTCATCGCAATGGACCATGACATTTGGCATCACAATGCTCCATGCCATTGTCTTTGAAATTGACCATGACATATGTCATCACAATGCCCCCTTACACCTGTTTTCACAATACTCCATGCCCTTGTCATCACAATGCTCCATGCCCTTGTCATCACAATGCACCATGTCCAATGTCATCACAATAATCTATTAAACTTGTCAGACCAATGCTCCATTCCCCTGTCATCACAATGTTCCATGCCCTTGTCATCACAATGCTCCATGACCCTTGTCATCACAATGCTCCGTGACTCCAGTCATCACAATGCTTCATAACGTTTGTCATCACAACGGTCCATGCCTGCGTCATCGCAAGGCTCTGTGACCTTTGTAACCCAATGCTCCATGAACTTTTCATCACAATTCTCCGTGACCCTTGTCATCACAATGCTCCATGCCTTTTTCAGAACAATGCTCCATGACCCTTGTCATCACAATGTGCCATGTGCTTTTCATCACAATGAGCCACAACCTTGTCATCGCTATGCTCCATAAACCTTGTAATCACAATGCTCCATGCACTTCTCATCCAAATGCTCTCTCACATGAGATATCACAATGTTCCATCACTAGTCATCACAATCCTCCCTCACCCCTGTTATCACAATGTTCCATGACCCCTGTCATCACAATGCTACATCCCCTTATCAGCACAATTTTCCATGACCCCTGACATCACAATGTTCCATAACCCCTCTCATCAAAATGCTCCATGACCATTTTCATCCCAAAGCTCTATGACGCCTGGCATCACAATGTTCTATAACTCCTGTCATCAAAATATTACATTACACTTTTCATCAAATTGCTGCATGACCCTGTCATCAAAATGCTCCCTGCCCTTCTCATCACAATGCACCACACACTTGTCATCAAAATGCTCCATGACCATGGTCATCACTAAGATCCATGACCCTTGGCATCACAATGCTCCATGCCATGGACATCACAATGCTCCATGAACCCTCTCATCACATTGCCCCATGCTCTTGTCATCACAAAGCTCCATGACACTTGTCATCACAATGCTCGATGCCCTTCTCATCACAATGCTCCATGTCCTTGTCATTACAATCCTCCATGACCCATGTATCACAGTGTACCGTGCCCTTGTCATCACAATGCGCCATGCCCACTGTCATCACAATAATCCATGAAACATTTCAGACCAATGCTTAATGCACTTCTCATCACAATGCTCCATTACCTCTGTCAAAAATGCTCCATGACCCCTGCCATCACAATGTTCCACGGCCTTGTGATCACAAGACTAAATGACCATTGTCATCACAATGCTCCAAGACCCATGTAATCACAATGCTCCATGCCCTTGTCATCACAGAGCTCCATGACGCATGTCATCAGAATGTTCCATGGCCTTCTCCTCACAATGCTCCATGCCCTTGTCATCACAATGCTCCAAGACACTCGTAATCACAATGCTCCATGCCCCTTTTCATCAGAAGGCTCCATGATATTTGTCATCACAAGTCTCCATGGTCAACTCATCACAATGCTCCAAGACCTTGTCATCACCATGCTCCATTCCCTTGTCATCACAATGCTCCATGACTCCTGTCATCACAATACTCCATGAACATTTTCAGCCCAATGCTCCATGACCTTATCATCACAATGCTCCATGACAAATATCATCACAATGCTCCATGACCACTGTCATCACAACACTCCATGACACCTGACAACACAATGATCCGGGACTCTTGTCATCACAATGCTCCAAGACCCCTGTAATCACAATGCTCCATGACTCCTGTCATCACAATACTCCATGAACATTTTCAGCCCAATGCTCCATGACCCTTGTCATCACAATGATCCATGCCCTTGTCATCCCAATGTTCCATGACCCCTGTATTCACAGTGCTCCGTGACGCTTGTCATCACAGTGCTCCATGACACCTGTCATCACAATGCTCCATGCCTTTGTCAGCAAAATGCTACATGACCTTGTCATTACAATGCTCTATGCGATTGTCATCACAATACTCGATTACCATTGTCATCACAATCCTCCATGAACCTTGGGATCACATTGCTTCATGGCTTGTCATCACAATGCTACATGCTCCTTGAAATCAAAATGATCCATGACCTCTGTCATCACAATGCTCCAAACCCTTGTGATCACAATGTTCCATAACACTTGTCCTCACAACGCTCCAAGATGCCTGTCATCACAATATTCCAAACACTTTTCTTCACAATTCTCCATGCCCTTTGTCATCACAATTCTCAATACACTTTTCATCACAGTGCTCCCTGACACTTGTCGTCAGTATGCTCCATGAACCATGTCATGACAAGGCTCCATGCCTTTTTCATCACAATGATCCATGCCTTTTTCATCAAAATGCTCCAAGACCCCTGTAATCACAATGCTCTATGCCCTTGCCATCCAAAGCTCCATGACTCATGTCATCAGAATGTTCCATGGACTTCTCATCACAATGCTCCCTGCTCTTGTCATCACAAAGCACTAAGACCCCTGTAATCACAATGCTCCATGCCCCTTTTCATCTCAATGCTCCTATGAACCCTGTCAGCACAATGAACAATGCCCATCATCATAATGCTTCAGGCAATTGTCATCACAATCAAATCAAAGTGCTCCATGACCTCTGTCATCATAATGCTCAAAATCCTGGTGATCACAATGTTGCATAACTCTTATCATCACAACACCCCATGACGCTCATCATCACAATGATCCATGGTCGTCTCATCACAAGGCTCCATGACCTTTGTCATCAAAATTCTCAATAAACTTGTCATCACAATGCTCGCTGACACTTGTCGTCAGAATGCTCCTTGAACACTGTCACAAAAAGGCTCCATGTCTTTTTCATCACAAAGCCACATGCCGTTTTCATCCCAATGCTGCATGCCATTGTCATCAAAATACACCACAGGCTTGTTATCAGAATGCTCCATGACCCTTGTCATCACAATTCTCCATGCACTTGTCAGCACAATGCTCCCTGACTCTTGTCATCACAATGCTCCAAGCCATTGTCATCACAATGCTCCATTACCATTGTCATCAGAATCCTCCATGACACTTGGCATCACAATGCTCCATGCCATTATCATCACAATGCTCCATGTCTTTGTCAGCAAAATGCTAAATGACCTTGTCATTACAATCCTCTATGCGCTTGTCATCACAATACTCCATTTCCATTGTCATCACAATCCTCCATCAACCTTGGGATCACATTGCTTCATGCCCTTGTCATCACAATGCTCCATGCTCCTTGAAATCAAAATGATCCATGACCTCTGTCATCACAATGCTCCAAACCCTTGTGATCACATTGTTCCATAACACTTGTCATCACAACGCTCCATGATGCCTGTCATCACAATACTCCATGCCCTTTTCATCACAGTGCTCCATGACCTTTGTCATCACAATTCTCAATACACTTGTGATCACAATGCTCCCTGACACTTGTCATCAGAATGCTCCTTGAAACCCATCACGAAAAGGCTCCATGCTTTTTTCATCACAATGGCCCATGCCATTTTCATCACAATGTTCAATACCATTGTCATCAAAATACTCCACAAGCTTGTCATCAGAATGCTCCCGGACCCTTGTCATCACAATGCTCCATTACCTTTCTCATCAGAATCCTGCATGACACTTGGCATCACAGTGCTACATGCCATTGTCATCACAATGGGCCATTACATATGTCATCACAATGCTCGCTGACACTTATCTTCACAATACTGCATTACCTGGTCATCACAATGCTCCATGCCCTTGTCATCACAATAGGCCATTCCAACTGTCATCGCAACAAACCATGAAAGTGATTAGACCAATGTTGCATGCCCTTGTCATCACAATGCTCCATGCCCTTGTTATCACAATGCTCCATGACCCCTGTCATCACAATGCTCCGTTACTCCAGTCATCACAATGCTTCATGAACTTTGTCATCACAGTGGTCCATGCCCTCACCATCAACAGTCTCTGTGACCTTTTTAACCCCTATCTCAATGAACATTTCTTCACAATGCTCTTTGACCCTTGCCATCACAATGCTCTATGCCTTTCTCAGCACAATGCTCCATGACCCTGGTCATCACAATGCTCCATGCCCCTTTTCATCTCAATGCTCCCTGAACCCTGTCATCACAGTGCACGATGCACATCATCATAATACTTCAGTCTATTGTCATCGCAATGAAATTAATATTCTCCATGACCTCTGACATCATAATGCTACAAACCCTTGTGATCACAATGTTCCATAAAACTTATCATCACAGCACCCCAGGACGCTCATCATCACAATTATCCATGGTCTTATCATCACAATGCTCCATGATCTTTGTCATCACGATGCTCAATACACTTTTCATCAAAATGCTCCCTGACACTTGTCGTCAGTATGATCCATGAACCCTGTCATGACAAGGCTCCATGCCTTTATCATCACAATGATCCATGCCTTTTCATCGCAATGCTCCAAGACCCCTGCAATCACAATGCTCCATGCACTTCTCATCCAAATGCTCTCTCACATGAGATATCACAATGTTCCATCACTAGTCATCACATTCCTCCCTCAACCCTGTTATCACAATGTTCCATGACCCCTGTTATCACAATGCTACATCCCCTTATCAGCACAATGTTCCATGACCCCTGACATCACAATGTTCCATAACCACTGTCATCAAAATGCTCCATGACCCTTTTCATCCCAAAGCTCCATGACCCCTGGAATCACAGTGTTCTATAACCACTGTCATCAAAATGTTCCATTGCACTTTTCATCAAATTGCTGCATGACCCTGTCATCAAAATGCTCCCTGCCCTATTCATAACAATGCATCACACGCTGGTCATAAAAATGCTCCATGACCTTTGTCATCACAAAGCTCCATGACCCTTGGCATCACAATGCTCCATGTCATTGTCATCACAATGCTCCATGAAACCTCTCTTCACATTGCTCCATGCCCTTGTCATCACAAATCTCCATGACACTTGTCATCACAATGTTCGATGCCCTTCTCATCATAATGCTCCATGTCCTTGTCATTACAATCCTCCATGACCCATGTATCACAGTGTACCGTGCCCTTGTCATCACAATGCTCCATGCCCACTCTCATCAAAATAATCCATGAAATATTTCAGACCAATGCTCAATGCCCTTCTCATCACAATGTTCCATTACCTCTATCAACAATGCTCCATGCCCCCTGCCATCACAATGTTCCACGGCCTTGTGATCACAAGGCTCCATGACCATTGTCATCACAATGTTCCAAGACCCATGAAATCACAATGCTCCATGCCCTTGTCATCACAAAGCTCCATGAAACATGTCATCAGAATGTTCCATGGCCATCTCCTCACAATGCTCCATGCCCTTGTCATCACAATGCTCCAAGACACTCGTAATCACAATGCTCCATGCCCCTTTTCATCAGAAGGCTCCATGATATTTTTCATCACAAGTCTCCATGGTCAACTCATCACAATGCTCCAAGACCTTGTCATCACCATGCTCCATTCCCTTGTCATCACAATGCTCCCTGACACTTGTCGTCAGTATGCTCCATGAACTCTGTCATGACAAGGCTCCATGCCTTTTTCATCACAATGATCCATGCCCTTTTCATCACAGTGCTCCAAGACCACTGTAATCATAATGCTCCTTGCCCTTGTCATCACAAAGGTCAATGATGCATATCATCAGAATGTTCCATGCACTTCTCATCACAATGCTCCATGCCCTTGTCATCACAATGCTCCAAGACCCCTGTAATCACAATGCTCCATGCCCCTTTTCATCTCAATGCTCCATGAACACTGTCATAACAATGCACCATGCCCATCATCATAATGCTTCAGGCTATTGTCATCACAGTGAAATCAAAATGCTCCATGACCTTTGTCATCACAAAGCTCCATGACCCTTGGCATCACAATGCTCCATGTCATTGTCATCACAATGCTCCATGAAACCTCTCTTCACATTGCTCCATGTCCTTGTCATCACAAATCTCCATGACCCTTGTCATCACATTTCTCGATGCCCTTCTCATCATAATGCTCCATGTCCTTGTCATTACAATCCTCCATGACCCATGTATCACAGTGTACCGTGCCCTTGTCATCAAAATGCTCCATGCCCACTCTCATCACAATAATCCATGAAACATTTCAGACCAATGCTCAATGCCCTTCTCATCACAATGCTCCATTACCTCTATCAACAATGCTCCATGACCCCTGCCATCACAATGTTCCACGGCCTTGTGATCACAAGGCTCCATGACCATTGTCATCACAATGCTCCAAGAGCCATGTAATCACAATGCTCCATGACCTTGTCATCACAAAGCTCCATGACACATGTCATCAGAATGTTCCATGGCCTTCTCCTCACAAGGCTCGATGCCCTTGTCATCACAATGCTCCATACCCTTGTAATCACAATGCTCCATGCCCCTTTTCATCAGAATGCTCCATGAGACTTGTCATCACAAGTCTCCATGGTCATCTCATCACAATGCTCCAAGACCTTGTCATCACCATGCTCCATTCCCTGGTCATCACAATGCTCCATGACCCCTGTCATCACAAGGCTCCATGACCCTTCTCATCACAATGTTCCGAACCCCTGTAATCACAATGCTCCATGCCCCTTTTCATCACAAAGCTCCATGAACCCTGTCATCACAATGAACCATGCCCATCATCATAATGCTTCAGGCTATTGTCATCACAATTAAATCAAAATGCTCCATGACCTCTGTCATCACAATGCTCCAAACCCTGGTGATCACAATGTTGCATAACACTTATCATCACAAAACCCCATGACGCTAATCATCACTATTATCCATGGTCTTCTCATCACAAGGCTCCATGACCTTTGTCATCACAATTCTCAATACTCTTTTCATCACAATGCTCCCTGACACTTGTCGTCAGTATGCTCCATGAACTCTGTCATGACAAGGCTCCATGCCTTTTTCATCACAATGATCCATGCCCTTTTCATCACAGTGCTCCAAGACCACTGTAATCATAATGCTCCTTGCCCTTGTCATCACAAAGCTCCATGATGCATATCATCAGAATGTTCCATGCACTTCTCATCACAATGCTCCATGCCCTTGTCATCACAATGCTCCAAGACCCCTGTAATCACAATGCTCCATGCCCCTTTTCATCTCAATGCTCCATAAACACTGTCATAACAATGCACCATGCCCATCATCATAATGCTTCAGGCTATTGTCATCACAGTGAAATCAAAATGCTCCATGACCTCTGTCATCACAATGCTCCAAACCCTGGTGATCACAATGTTGCAAAACACTTATCATCACAACACCCCATGACACTCATCATCACAATTATCCATGGTCTTCTCATCACAATGCTCCATGACCTTTGTCATCACAATTCTCAATACACTTGTCATCACAATGCTCCCTGACACTTGTCGTCAGAATGCACCTTGAACCCTGTGACGAAAAGGCTCCATGCCTTTTTCATCACAAAGCCCCATGCTGTTTTCATCCCAAAGCTCCATGCCATTGTCATCAAAATACTACACATGCTTGTCATCAGAATGCTCCATGACCCTTGTCATCACAATTCTCCATGCACTTGTCAGCACAATGCTCCCTGACCCTTGTCATCACAATGATCCAAGCCATTGTCATCACAATGCTCCATTACCTTTGTCATTAGAATCCTCCATGACACTTGGAATCACAATGCTCCAAGCCATTGTCATCACAATGGGCCATTACATATGTAATCACAATGCTCCCTGACACCTCTCTTCACAATACTGCATGATCTGGTCATCACAATGCTCCATGCTCTTGTCTTCATAATGCGCCATTCCAACTGTCATCACAATAATCCATGAAACTTATTAGACGAATGCTCCATGCCCTTGTCATCACATTGCTCCATGCTCTTGTTATCACAATGTTTAAGACCCCTGTAATCAGAATGCCCCATGCCACTTTTCATCAGTATGCTCCATGAGACTTGTCATCGCAAGGCTCCATGGTTTTCTCATCACAATGCTCCAGGACCTTGTCATCACAATGGTTCACGACATTGTCATGAAAATTCTCAATGGCCCTTGTCTTCATAATGCTCCAAGCCCTAGTCATCACAGTGCTCCATTATATTTGTCATCACAATCCTCCCTTGCATTTGGCATCACTATGCTCCATGCTATTGTCATCGCAATGGACCATGACATATTTCATCACAATGCCCCCTGACACCTGTCTTCACAATACTCCATGCCCTTGTCATCACAATGCTCCATGCCCTTGTCATCACAATGCACCATGTCCACTGTCATCACAATAATCTATGAAACTTGTAAGACCAATGCTCCATGCCCCTGTCATAACAATGCTCCATGACCTTGTCATCACAATGCTCCATGACCCCTGTCATCACAATACTCCATGTACATTTTCAGCCCAGTGCTCCATGACCCTTGTCATCACAATGATCCATGCACTTGTCATCCCAATGTTCCATGACGCTTGTAATCACAGTGCTCCATGACATCTGTCATCACAGTGCTCCATGCCTTTGTCAGCAAAATGCTACATGACCTTGTCATTACAATGCTCTATGCGCATGTCATCACAATACTCCATTACCATTGTCATCACAATCCTCCAGGAACCTTGGGATCACATTGCTTCAGGCCCTTGTCATCAAAATGCTCCATGCTCCTTGAAATCAAATTGATCCATGATCTCTGTCATCACAATGCTCCAAACCCTTGTGATCAAAATGTTCAATAACACTTGTCCTCACAACGCTCCATGATGCCTGTCATCACAATACTCCATGCCCTTTTCATCACAATGCTCCATGAACTTTGTCATCACAATTCTCCATACACTTGTCATCAAAATGCTCCCTGACACTTGTCGTCAGAATGCTCCTTGAACTGTGTCACGAAAAGGCTCCATGCCATTTTCATCACAAATCCACATGCCGTTTTCATCCTAGTGCTCCATGCCATTGTCATCAAAATACTCCACAAGCTTGTCATCAGAATGCTCCATGACGCTTGTCATCACAATTCTCCGTGCACTTGTCAGCAAAATGCTCACTGACCCTTATCATCACAATGCTCCAAGCCATTGTCATCACAATGCTCCATTACCTTTGTCATCAGAATCCTCCATGACACTTGGCATCACAATGCTCCATGTCATTGTCATCACAATGGGCCATTACATATGTCATCACAATAATCCATGAAACTTATTAAACCAATGCTCCTTGCCCTTGTTATCACAATGTTCCAAGACCCCTGTAATCAGAATGCTCCATGCCCCTTTTCATCAGAATGCTCCATATGACATGTCATCAGAAGGCTCCATGGATTTCTCATCACAATGCTCCATGACCTTTGTCATCTTAATGCTCCAAGACCCATGTAATCACAATGCTTCATGCCCCTGTCATCGCAATGGACCATGACATTTGGCATCACAATGCTCCATGCCATTGTCTTTGAAATTGACCATGACATATGTCATCACAATGCCCCCTTACACCTGTTTTCACAATACTCCATGCCCTTGTCATCACAATGCTCCATGCCCTTGTCATCACAATGCACCATGTCCAATGTCATCACAATAATCTATTAAACTTGTCAGACCAATGCTCCATTCCCCTGTCATCACAATGTTCCATGCCCTTGTCATCACAATGCTCCATGACCCTTGTCATCACAATGCTCCGTGACTCCAGTCATCACAATGCTTCATAACGTTTGTCATCACAACGGTCCATGCCTGCGTCATCGCAAGGCTCTGTGACCTTTGTAACCCAATGCTCCATGAACTTTTCATCACAATTCTCCGTGACCCTTGTCATCACAATGCTCCATGCCTTTTTCAGAACAATGCTCCATGACCCTTGTCATCACAATGTGCCATGTGCTTTTCATCACAATGAGCCACAACCTTGTCATCGCTATGCTCCATAAACCTTGTAATCACAATGCTCCATGCACTTCTCATCCAAATGCTCTCTCACATGAGATATCACAATGTTCCATCACTAGTCATCACAATCCTCCCTCACCCCTGTTATCACAATGTTCCATGACCCCTGTCATCACAATGCTACATCCCCTTATCAGCACAATTTTCCATGACCCCTGACATCACAATGTTCCATAACCCCTCTCATCAAAATGCTCCATGACCATTTTCATCCCAAAGCTCTATGACGCCTGGCATCACAATGTTCTATAACTCCTGTCATCAAAATATTACATTACACTTTTCATCAAATTGCTGCATGACCCTGTCATCAAAATGCTCCCTGCCCTTCTCATCACAATGCACCACACACTTGTCATCAAAATGCTCCATGACCATGGTCATCACTAAGATCCATGACCCTTGGCATCACAATGCTCCATGCCATGGACATCACAATGCTCCATGAACCCTCTCATCACATTGCCCCATGCTCTTGTCATCACAAAGCTCCATGACACTTGTCATCACAATGCTCGATGCCCTTCTCATCACAATGCTCCATGTCCTTGTCATTACAATCCTCCATGACCCATGTATCACAGTGTACCGTGCCCTTGTCATCACAATGCGCCATGCCCACTGTCATCACAATAATCCATGAAACATTTCAGACCAATGCTTAATGCACTTCTCATCACAATGCTCCATTACCTCTGTCAAAAATGCTCCATGACCCCTGCCATCACAATGTTCCACGGCCTTGTGATCACAAGACTAAATGACCATTGTCATCACAATGCTCCAAGACCCATGTAATCACAATGCTCCATGCCCTTGTCATCACAGAGCTCCATGACGCATGTCATCAGAATGTTCCATGGCCTTCTCCTCACAATGCTCCATGCCCTTGTCATCACAATGCTCCAAGACACTCGTAATCACAATGCTCCATGCCCCTTTTCATCAGAAGGCTCCATGATATTTGTCATCACAAGTCTCCATGGTCAACTCATCACAATGCTCCAAGACCTTGTCATCACCATGCTCCATTCCCTTGTCATCACAATGCTCCATGACTCCTGTCATCACAATACTCCATGAACATTTTCAGCCCAATGCTCCATGACCTTATCATCACAATGCTCCATGACAAATATCATCACAATGCTCCATGACCACTGTCATCACAACACTCCATGACACCTGACAACACAATGATCCGGGACTCTTGTCATCACAATGCTCCAAGACCCCTGTAATCACAATGCTCCATGACTCCTGTCATCACAATACTCCATGAACATTTTCAGCCCAATGCTCCATGACCCTTGTCATCACAATGATCCATGCCCTTGTCATCCCAATGTTCCATGACCCCTGTATTCACAGTGCTCCGTGACGCTTGTCATCACAGTGCTCCATGACACCTGTCATCACAATGCTCCATGCCTTTGTCAGCAAAATGCTACATGACCTTGTCATTACAATGCTCTATGCGATTGTCATCACAATACTCGATTACCATTGTCATCACAATCCTCCATGAACCTTGGGATCACATTGCTTCATGGCTAGTCATCACAATGCTACATGCTCCTTGAAATCAAAATGATCCATGACCTCTGTCATCACAATGCTCCAAACCCTTGTGATCACAATGTTCCATAACACTTGTCCTCACAACGCTCCAAGATGCCTGTCATCACAATATTCCAAACACTTTTCTTCACAATTCTCCATGCCCTTTGTCATCACAATTCTCAATACACTTTTCATCACAGTGCTCCCTGACACTTGTCGTCAGTATGCTCCATGAACCATGTCATGACAAGGCTCCATGCCTTTTTCATCACAATGATCCATGCCTTTTTCATCAAAATGCTCCAAGACCCCTGTAATCACAATGCTCTATGCCCTTGCCATCCAAAGCTCCATGACTCATGTCATCAGAATGTTCCATGGACTTCTCATCACAATGCTCCCTGCTCTTGTCATCACAAAGCACTAAGACCCCTGTAATCACAATGCTCCATGCCCCTTTTCATCTCAATGCTCCTATGAACCCTGTCAGCACAATGAACAATGCCCATCATCATAATGCTTCAGGCAATTGTCATCACAATCAAATCAAAGTGCTCCATGACCTCTGTCATCATAATGCTCAAAATCCTGGTGATCACAATGTTGCATAACTCTTATCATCACAACACCCCATGACGCTCATCATCACAATGATCCATGGTCGTCTCATCACAAGGCTCCATGACCTTTGTCATCAAAATTCTCAATAAACTTGTCATCACAATGCTCGCTGACACTTGTCGTCAGAATGCTCCTTGAACACTGTCACAAAAAGGCTCCATGTCTTTTTCATCACAAAGCCACATGCCGTTTTCATCCCAATGCTGCATGCCATTGTCATCAAAATACACCACAGGCTTGTTATCAGAATGCTCCATGACCCTTGTCATCACAATTCTCCATGCACTTGTCAGCACAATGCTCCCTGACTCTTGTCATCACAATGCTCCAAGCCATTGTCATCACAATGCTCCATTACCATTGTCATCAGAATCCTCCATGACACTTGGCATCACAATGCTCCATGCCATTATCATCACAATGCTCCATGTCTTTGTCAGCAAAATGCTAAATGACCTTGTCATTACAATCCTCTATGCGCTTGTCATCACAATACTCCATTTCCATTGTCATCACAATCCTCCATCAACCTTGGGATCACATTGCTTCATGCCCTTGTCATCACAATGCTCCATGCTCCTTGAAATCAAAATTATCCATGACCTCTGTCATCACAATGCTCCAAACCCTTGTGATCACATTGTTCCATAACACTTGTCATCACAACGCTCCATGATGCCTGTCATCACAATACTCCATGCCCTTTTCATCACAGTGCTCCATGACCTTTGTCATCACAATTCTCAATACACTTGTGATCACAATGCTCCCTGACACTTGTCATCAGAATGCTCCTTGAAACCCATCACGAAAAGGCTCCATGCTTTTTTCATCACAATGGCCCATGCCATTTTCATCACAATGTTCAATACCATTGTCATCAAAATACTCCACAAGCTTGTCATCAGAATGCTCCCGGACCCTTGTCATCACAATGCTCCATTACCTTTCTCATCAGAATCCTGCATGACACTTGGCATCACAGTGCTACATGCCATTGTCATCACAATGGGCCATTACATATGTCATCACAATGCTCGCTGACACTTATCTTCACAATACTGCATTACCTGGTCATCACAATGCTCCATGCCCTTGTCATCACAATAGGCCATTCCAACTGTCATCGCAACAAACCATGAAAGTGATTAGACCAATGTTCCATGCCCTTGTCATCACAATGCTCCATGCCCTTGTTATCACAATGCTCCATGACCCCTGTCATCACAATGCTCCGTTACTCCAGTCATCACAATGCTTCATGAACTTTGTCATCACAGTGGTCCATGCCCTCACCATCAACAGTCTCTGTGACCTTTTTAACCCCTATCTCAATGAACATTTCTTCACAATGCTCTTTGACCCTTGCCATCACAATGCTCTATGCCTTTCTCAGCACAATGCTCCATGACCCTGGTCATCACAATGCTCCATGCCCCTTTTCATCTCAATGCTCCCTGAACCCTGTCATCACAGTGCACGATGCACATCATCATAATACTTCAGTCTATTGTCATCGCAATGAAATTAATATTCTCCATGACCTCTGACATCATAATGCTACAAACCCTTGTGATCACAATGTTCCATAAAACTTATCATCACAGCACCCCAGGACGCTCATCATCACAATTATCCATGGTCTTATCATCACAATGCTCCATGATCTTTGTCATCACGATGCTCAATACACTTTTCATCAAAATGCTCCCTGACACTTGTCGTCAGTATGATCCATGAACCCTGTCATGACAAGGCTCCATGCCTTTATCATCACAATGATCCATGCCTTTTCATCGCAATGCTCCAAGACCCCTGCAATCACAATGCTCCATGCACTTCTCATCCAAATGCTCTCTCACATGAGATATCACAATGTTCCATCACTAGTCATCACATTCCTCCCTCAACCCTGTTATCACAATGTTCCATGACCCCTGTTATCACAATGCTACATCCCCTTATCAGCACAATGTTCCATGACCCCTGACATCACAATGTTCCATAACCACTGTCATCAAAATGCTCCATGACCCTTTTCATCCCAAAGCTCCATGACCCCTGGAATCACAGTGTTCTATAACCACTGTCATCAAAATGTTCCATTGCACTTTTCATCAAATTGCTGCATGACCCTGTCATCAAAATGCTCCCTGCCCTATTCATAACAATGCATCACACGCTGGTCATAAAAATGCTCCATGACCTTTGTCATCACAAAGCTCCATGACCCTTGGCATCACAATGCTCCATGTCATTGTCATCACAATGCTCCATGAAACCTCTCTTCACATTGCTCCATGCCCTTGTCATCACAAATCTCCATGACACTTGTCATCACAATGTTCGATGCCCTTCTCATCATAATGCTCCATGTCCTTGTCATTACAATCCTCCATGACCCATGTATCACAGTGTACCGTGCCCTTGTCATCACAATGCTCCATGCCCACTCTCATCAAAATAATCCATGAAATATTTCAGACCAATGCTCAATGCCCTTCTCATCACAATGTTCCATTACCTCTATCAACAATGCTCCATGCCCCCTGCCATCACAATGTTCCACGGCCTTGTGATCACAAGGCTCCATGACCATTGTCATCACAATGTTCCAAGACCCATGAAATCACAATGCTCCATGCCCTTGTCATCACAAAGCTCCATGAAACATGTCATCAGAATGTTCCATGGCCATCTCCTCACAATGCTCCATGCCCTTGTCATCACAATGCTCCAAGACACTCGTAATCACAATGCTCCATGCCCCTTTTCATCAGAAGGCTCCATGATATTTTTCATCACAAGTCTCCATGGTCAACTCATCACAATGCTCCAAGACCTTGTCATCACCATGCTCCATTCCCTTGTCATCACAATGCTCCCTGACACTTGTCGTCAGTATGCTCCATGAACTCTGTCATGACAAGGCTCCATGCCTTTTTCATCACAATGATCCATGCCCTTTTCATCACAGTGCTCCAAGACCACTGTAATCATAATGCTCCTTGCCCTTGTCATCACAAAGGTCAATGATGCATATCATCAGAATGTTCCATGCACTTCTCATCACAATGCTCCATGCCCTTGTCATCACAATGCTCCAAGACCCCTGTAATCACAATGCTCCATGCCCCTTTTCATCTCAATGCTCCATGAACACTGTCATAACAATGCACCATGCCCATCATCATAATGCTTCAGGCTATTGTCATCACAGTGAAATCAAAATGCTCCATGACCTTTGTCATCACAAAGCTCCATGACCCTTGGCATCACAATGCTTCATGTCATTGTCATCACAATGCTCCATGAAACCTCTCTTCACATTGCTCCATGTCCTTGTCATCACAAATCTCCATGACACTTGTCATCACAGTACTCGATGCCCTTCTCATCATAATGCTCCATGTCCTTGTCATTACAATCCTCCATGACCCATGTATCACAGTGTACCGTGCCCTTGTCATAACAATGCTCCATGCCCACTCTCATCACAATAATCCATGAAATATTTCAGACCAATGCTCAATGCCCTTCTCCTCACAATGCTCCATTACCTCTATCAAAAATGTTCCATGACCCCTCTGATCACAATGTACAACGGCCTTGTGATCACAAGGCTCCATGACCATTGTCATCACAATGCTCCAAGAGCCATGTAATCACAATGCTCCATGCCCTTGTCATCACAAAGCTCCATGACACATGTCATCAGAATGTTCCATGGCCTTCTCCTCACAATGCTCGATGCCCTTGTCATCACAATGCTCCATACCCTTGTAATCACAATGCTCCATGCCCCTTTTCATCAGAATGCTCCATGAGACTTGTCATCACTAGTCTCCATGGTCATCTCATCACAATGCTCCAAGACCTTGTCATCACCGTGGTCCATTCCCTGGTCATCACAATGCTACATGACCCCTGTCATCACAAGGCTCCATGACCCTTTTCATCACAATGCTCCAAACCCCTGTAATCAAAATGCTCCATGCCACTTTTCATCACAATGCTCCATGAACCCTGTCATCACAATGAACCATGCCCATCATCATAATGCTTCAGGCTATTGTCATCACAATGAAATCAAAATGCTCCATGACCTCTGTAATCGCAATGCTCCAAACCCTGGTGATCACAATGTTGCATAACACTTATCATCACAAAACCCCATGACGCTAATCATCACTATTATCCATGGTCTTCTCATCACAAGGCTCCATGACCTTTGTCATCACAATTCTCAATACTCTTTTCATCACAATGCTCCCTGACACTTGTCGTCAGTATGCTCCATGAACTCTGTCATGACAAGGCTCCATGCCTTTTTCATCACAATGATCCATGCCCTTTTCATCACAGTGCTCCAAGACCACTGTAATCATAATGCTCCTTGCCCTTGTCATCACAAAGCTCCATGATGCATATCCTCAGAATGTTCCATGCACTTCTCATCACAATGCTCCATGCCCTTGTCATCACAATGCTCCAAGACCCCTGTAATCACAATGCTCCATGCCCCTTTTCATCTCAATGCTCCATGAACACTGTCATAACAATGCACCATGCCCATCATCATAATGCTTCAGGCTATTGTCATCACAGTGAAATCAAAATGCTCCATGACCTCTGTCATCACAATGCTCCAAACCCTGGTGATCACAATGTTGCAAAACACTTATCATCACAACACCCCATGACGCTCATCATCACAATTATCCATGGTCTTCTCATCACAATGCTCCATGACCTTTGTCATCACAATTCTCAATACACTTGTCATCACAATGCTCCCTGACACTTGTCGTCAGAATGCACCTTGAACCCTGTGACGAAAAGGATCCATGCATTTTTCATCACAAAGCCCCATGCTGTTTTCATCCCAAAGCTCCATGCCATTGTCATCAAAATACTACACAAGCTTGTCATCAGAATGCTCCATGACCCTTGTCATCACAATTCTCCATGCACTTGTCAGCACAATGCTCCCTGACCCTTGTCATCACAATGCTCCAAGCCATTGTCATCACAATGCTCCATTACCATTGTCATTAGAATCCTCCATGACACTTGGCATCACAATGCTCCATGCCATTGTCATCACAATGCTCCATGTCTTTGTCAGCAAAATGCTAAATGACCTTGTCATTACAATCCTCTATGCGCTTGTCATCACAATACTCCATTTCCATTGTCATCACAATCCTCCATCAACCTTGGGATCACATTGCTTCATGCCCTTGTCATCACAATGTTCCATGCTCCTTGAAATCAAAATTATCCATGACTTCTGTCATCACAATGCTCCAAACCCTTGTGATCACATTGTTCCATAACACTTGTCATCACAACGCTCCATGATGCCTGTCATCACAATACTCCATGCCCTTTTCATCACAATGCTCCATGACCTTTGTAATCACAATTCTCAATACACTTGTGATCACAATGCTCCCTGACACTTGTCATCAGAATGCTCCTTGAAACCCATCACGAAAAGGCTCCATGCTTTTTTCATCACAATGCCCCATGCCATTTTCATCACAATGTTCCATACCATTGTCATCAAAATACTCCACAGGCTTGTCATCAGAATGCTCCCGGACCCTTGTCATCACAATGCTCCATTACCTTTCTCATCAGAATCCTCCATGACACTTGGCATCACAGTGCTACATGCCATTGTCATCACAATGGGCCATTACATATGTCATCACAATGCTCCCTGACACTTATCTTCACAATACTGCATGACCTGGTCATCACAATGCTCCATGCCCTTGTTATCACAATAGGCCATTCGAACTGTCATCGCAACAAACCATGAAAGTGATTAGACCAATGTTCCATGCCCTTGTCATCACAATGCTCCATGCCCTTGTTATCACAATGCTCCATGACCCCTGTCATCACAATGCTCCATTACTCCAGTCATCACAATGCTTCATGAACTTTGTCATCACAGTGGTCCATGCCCTCACCATCAACAGTCTCTGTGACCTTTTTAACCCCAATGCTCCATGAACTTTTCATCACAATGCTCTTTGACCCTTGTCATCACAATGCTCTATGCCTTTCTCAGCACAATGTTCCATGACCCTGGTCATCACAATGCTCCATGCCCCTTTTCATCTCAATGCACCCTGAACCCTGTCATCACAGTGCACGATGCCCATCATCATAATACTTCAGTCTATTGTCATCACAATGAAATTAATATTCTCCATGACCTCTGACATCATAATGCTACAAACCCTTGTGATCACAATGTTCCATAAAACTTATCATCACAGAACCCCATGACGCTCATAATCACAATTATCCATGGTCTTATCATCACAATGCTCCATGATCTTTGTCATCACGATGCTCAATACACTTTTCATCACAATGCTCCCTGACACTTGTCGTCAGTATGCTCCATGAACCCTGTCATGACAAGGCTCCATGCCTTTATCATCACAATGATCCATGCCTTTTCATCGCAATGCTCCAAGACCCCTGCAATCACAATGCTCCATGCACTTCTCATCCAAATGCTCTCTCACATGAGATATCACAATGTTCCATCACTAGTCATCACATTCCTCCCTCAACCCTGTTATCACAATGTTCCATGACCCCTGTTATCACAATGCTACATCCCCTTATCAGCACAATGTTCCATGACCCCTGACATCACAATGTTCCATAACCACTGTCATCAAAATGCTCCATGACCCTTTTCATCCCAAAGCTCCATGACCCCTGGAATCACAGTGTTCTATAACCACTGTCATCAAAATATTCCATTGCACTTTTCATCAAATTGCTGCATGACCCTGTCATCAAAATTCTCCCTGCCCTACTCATAACAATGCACCACACGCTGGTCATCAAAATGCTCCATGACCTTTGTCATCACAAAGCTCCATGACCCTTGGCATCACAATGCTCCATGTCATTGTCATCACAATTCTCCATGAAACCTCTCTTCACATTGCTCCATGCCCTTGTCATCACAAATCTCCATGACACTTGTCATCACAATGCTCGATGCACTTCTCATCATAATGCTCCATGTCCTTGTCATTACAATCCTCCATGACCCATGTATCACAGTGTACCGTGCCCTTGTCATCACAATGCTCCATGCCCACTCTCATCAAAATAATCCATGAAACATTTCAGACCAATGCTCAATGCCCTTCTCATCACAATGCTCCATTACCTCTATCAACAATGCTCCATGCCCCCTGCCATCACAATGTTCCACGGCCTTGTGATCACAAGGCTCCATGACCATTGTCATCACAATGCTCCAAGACCCATGTAATCACAATGCTCCATGCCCTTGTCATCACAAAGCTCCATGACACATGTCATCAGAATGTTCCATGGCCATCTCCTCACAATGTTCCATGCCCTTGTCATCACACTGCTCCAAGACACTCGTAATCACAATGCTCCATGCCCCTTTTCATCAGAAGGCTCCATGATATTTGTCATCACAAGTCTCCATGGTCAACTCATCACAATGCTCCAAGACCTTGTCATCACCATGCTCCATTCCCTTGTCATCACAATGCTCCCTGACACTTGTCGTCAGTATGCTCCATGAACTCTGTCATGACAAGGCTCCATGCCTTTTTCATCACAATGATCCATGCCCTTTTCATCACAGTTCTCCAAGACCCCTGTAATCACAATGCTCCATGCCCCTTTTCATCTCAATGCTCCATGAACACTGTCATAACAATGCACCATGCCCATCATCATAATGCTTCAGGCTATTGTCATCACAGTGAAATCAAAATGCTCCATGACCTTTGTCATCACAAAGCTCCATGACCCTTGGCATCACAATGCTCCATGTCATTGTCATCACAATGCTCCATGAAACCTCTCTTCACATTGCTCCATGTCCTTGTCATCACAAATCTCCATGACACTTGTCATCACAATGCTCGATGCCCTTCTCATCATAATGCTCCATGTCCTTGTCATTACAATCCTCCATGACCCATGTATCACAGTGTACCGTGCCCTTGTCATCACAATGCTCCATGCCCACTCTCATCACAATAATCCATGAAACATTTCAGACCAATGCTCAATGCCCTTCTCATCACAATGCTCCATTACCTCTATCAAAAATGCTCCATGACCCCTGCTATCACAATGTTCCACGGCCTTGTGATCACAAGGCTCCATGACCATTGTCATCACAATGCTCCAAGAGCCATGTAATCACAATGCTCCATGCCCCTTTTCATCACAATGCTCCATGAACCCTGTCATCACAATGAACCATGCCCATCATCATAATGCTTCAGGCTATTGTCATCACAATGAAATCAAAATGCTCCATGACCTCTGTCATCACAATGCTCCAAACCCTGGTGATCACAATGTTGCATAACACTTATCATCACAAAACCCCATGATGCTAATCATCACTATTATCCATGGTCTTCTCATCACAAGGCTCCATGACCTTTGTCATCACAATTCTCAATACTCTTTTCATCACAATGCTCCCTGACACTTGTCGTCAGTATGCTCCATGAACTCTGTCATGACAAGGCTCCATGCCTTTTTCATCACAATGATCCATGCCCTTTTCATCACAGTGCTCCAAGACCACTGTAATCATAATGCTCCTTGCCCTTGTCATCACAAAGGTCCATGATGCATATCATCAGAATGTTCCATGCACTTCTCATCACAATGCTCCATGCCCTTGTCATCACAATGCTCCAAGACCCCTGTAATCACAATGCTCCATGCCCCTTTTCATCTCAATGCTCCATGAACACTGTCATAACAATGCACCATGCCCATCATCATAATGCTTCAGGCTATTGTCATCACAGTGAAATCAAAATGCTCCATGACATTTGTCATCACAAAGCTCCATGACCCTTGGCATCTCAATGCTCCATGTCATTGTCATCACAATGCTCCATGAAACCTCTCTTCACATTGCTCCATGTCCTTGTCATCACAAATCTCCATGACCCTTGTCATCACAATGCTCGATGCCCTTCTCATCATAATGCTCCATGTCCTTGTCATTACAATCCTCCATGACCCATGTATCACAGTGTACCTTGCCCTTGTCATCACAATGCTCGATGCCCACTCTCATCACAATAATCCATGAAACATTTCAGACCAATGCTCAATGCCCTTCTCATCACAATGCTCCATTACCTCTATCAAAAATGCTCCATGACCCCTGCTATCACAATGTTCCACGGCCTTGTGATCACAAGGCTCCATGACCATTGTCATCACAATGCTCCAAGAGCCATGTAATCACAATGCTCCATGCCCTTGTCATCACAAAGCTCCATGACACATGTCATCAGAATGTTCCATGGCCTTCTCCTCACAATGCTCGATGCCCTTGTCATCACAATGCTCCATACCCTTGTAATCACAATGCTCCATGCCCCTTTTCATCAGAATGCTCCATGAGACTTGTCATCACAAGTCTCCATGGTCATCTCATCACAATGCTCCAAGACCTTGTCATCACCATGCTCCATTCCCTGGTCATCACAATGCTCCAAACCCCTGTAATCACAATGCTCCATGCCCCTTTTCATCACAATGCTCCATGAACCCTGTCATCACAATGAACCATGCCCATCATCATAATGCTTCAGGCTATTGTCATCACAATGAAATCAAAATGCTCCATGACCTCTGTCATCACAATGCTCCAAACCCTGGTGATCACAATGCTGCATAACACTTATCATCACAAAACCCCATGACGCTAATCATCACTATTATCCATGGTCTTCTCATCACAAGGCTCCATGACCTTTGTCATCACAATTCTCAATACTCTTTTCATCACAATGCTCCCTGACACTTGTCGTCAGTATGCTCCATGAACTCTGTCATGACAAGGCTCCATGCCTTTTTCATCACAATGATCCATGCCCTTTTCATCACAGTGCTCCAAGACCACTGTAATCATAATGCTCCTTGCCCTTGTCATCACAAAGCTCCATGATGCATATCCTCAGAATGTTCCATGCACTTCTCATCACAATGCTCCATGCCCTTGTCATCACAATGCTCCAAGACCCCTGTAATCACAATGCTCCATGCCCCTTTTCATCTCAATGCTCCATGAACACTGTCATAACAATGCACCATGCCCATCATCATAATGCTTCAGGCTATTGTCATCACAGTGAAATCAAAATGCTCCATGACCTCTGTCATCACAATGCTCCAAACCCTGGTGATCACAATGTTGCAAAACACTTATCATCACAACACCCCATGACGCTCATCATCACAATTATCCATGGTCTTCTCATCACAATGCTCCATGACCTTTGTCATCACAATTCTCAATACACTTGTCATCACAATGCTCCCTGACACTTGTCGTCAGAATGCACCTTGAACCCTGTGACGAAAAGGCTCCATGCATTTTTCATCACAAAGCCCCATGCTGTTTTCATCCCAAAGCTCCATGCCATTGTCATCAAAATACTACACAAGCTTGTCATCAGAATGCTCCATGACCCTTGTCATCACAATTCTCCATGCACTTGTCAGCACAATGCTCCCTGACCCTTGTCATCACAATGCTCCAAGCCATTGTCATCACAATGCTCCATTACCATTGTCATTAGAATCCTCCATGACACTTGGCATCACAATGCTCCATGCCATTGTCATCACAATGCTCCATGTCTTTGTCAGCAAAATGCTAAATGACCTTGTCATTACAATCCTCTATGCGCTTTTCATCACAATACTCCATTTCCATTGTCATCACAATCCTCCATCAACCTTGGGATCACATTGCTTCATGCCCTTGTCATCACAATGTTCCATGCTCCTTGAAATCAAAATTATCCATGACTTCTGTCATCACAATGCTCCAAACCCTTGTGATCACATTGTTCCATAACACTTGTCATCACAACGCTCCATGATGCCTGTCATCACAATACTCCATGCCCATTTCATCACAATGCTCCATGACCTTTGTAATCACAATTCTCAATACACTTGTGATCACAATGCTCCCTGACACTTGTCATCAGAATGCTCCTTGAAACCCATCACGAAAAGGCTCCATGCTTTTTTCATCACAATGCCCCATGCCATTTTCATCACAATGTTCCATACCATTGTCATCAAAATACTCCACAGGCTTGTCATCAGAATGCTCCCGGACCCTTGTCATCACAATGCTCCATTACCTTTCTCATCAGATTCCTCCATTACACTTGGCATCACAGTGCTACATGCCATTGTCATCACAATGGGCCATTACATATGTCATCACAATGCTCCCTGACACTTATCTTCACAATACTGCATGACCTGGTCATCACAATGCTCCATGCCCTTGTTATCACAATAGGCCATTCGAACTGTCATCGCAACAAACCATGAAAGTGATTAGACCAATGTTCCTTGCCCTTGTCATCACAATGCTCCATGCCCTTGTTATCACAATGCTCCATGACCCCTGTCATCACAATGCTCCGTTACTCCAGTCATCACAATGCTTCATGAACTTTGTCATCACAGTGGTCCATGCCCTCACCATCAACAGTCTCTGTGACCTTTTTAACCCCAATGCTCCATGAACTTTTCATCACAATGCTCTTTGACCCTTGTCATCACAATGCTCTATGCCTTTCTCAGCAAAATGCTCCATGACCCTGGTCATCACAATGCTCCATGCCCCTTTTCATCTCAATGCTCCCTGAACCCTGTCATCACAGTGCACGATGCCCATCATCATAATACTTCAGTCTATTGTCATCACAATGAAATTAATATCCTCCATGACCTCTGACATCATAATGCTACAAACTCTTGTGATCACAATGTTCCATAAAACTTATCATCACAGCACCCCATGACGCTCATCATCACAATTATCCATGGTCTTATCATCACAATGCTCCATGATCTTTGTCATCACGATGCTCAATACACTTTTCATCACAATGCTCCCTGACACTTGTCGTCAGTATGCTCCATGAACCCTGTCATGACAAGGCTCCATGCCTTTATCATCACAATGATCCATGCCTTTTCATCGCAATGCTCCAAGACCCCTGCAATCACAATGCTCCATGCACTTCTCATCCAAATGCTCTCTCACATGAGATATCACAATGTTCCATCACTAGTCATCACATTCCTCCCTCAACCCTGTTATCACAATGTTCCATGACCCCTGTTATCACAATGCTACATCCCCTTATCAGCACAATGTTCCATGACCCCTGACATCACAATGTTCCATAACCACTGTCATCAAAATGCTCCATGACCCTTTTCATCCCAAAGCTCCATGACCCCTGGAATCACAGTGTTCTATAACCACTGTCATCAAAATGTTCCATTGCACTTTTCATCAAATTGCTGCATGACCCTGTCATCAAAATTCTCCCTGCCCTACTCATAACAATGCACCACACGCTGGTCATCAAAATGCTCCATGACCTTTGTCATCACAAAGCTCCATGACCCTTGGCATCACAATGCTCCATGTCATTGTCATCACAATGCTCCATGAAACCTCTCTTCACATTGCTCCATGCCCTTGTCATCACAAATCTCCATGACACTTGTCATCACAATGCTCGATGCACTTCTCATCATAATGCTCCATGTCCTTGTCATTACAATCCTCCATGACCCATGTATCACAGTGTACCGTGCCCTTGTCATCACAATGCTCCATGCCCACTCTCATCAAAATAATCCATGAAACTTTTCAGACCAATGCTCAATGCCCTTCTCATCACAATGCTCCATTACCTCTATCAACAATGCTCCATGCCCCCTGCCATCACAATGTTCCACGGCCTTGTGATCACAAGGCTCCATGACCATTGTCATCACAATGCTCCAAGACCCATGTAATCACAATGCTCCATGCCCTTGTCATCACAAAGCTCCATGACACATGTCATCAGAATGTTCCATGGCCATCTCCTCACAATGTTCCATGCCCTTGTCATCACACTGCTCCAAGACACTCGTAATCACAATGCTCCATGCCCCTTTTCATCAGAAGGCTCCATGATATTTGTCATCACAAGTCTCCATGGTCAACTCATCACAATGCTCCAAGACCTTGTCATCACCATGCTCCATTCCCTTATCATCACAATGCTCCCTGACACTTGTCGTCAGTATGCTCCATGAACTCTGTCATGACAAGGCTCCATGCCTTTTTCATCACAATGATCCATGCCCTTTTCATCACAGTTCTCCAAGACCACTGTAATCATAATGCTCCTTGCCCTTGTCATCACAAAGCTCCATGATGCATATCATCAGAATGTTCCATGCACTTCTCATCACAATGCTCCATGCCGTTGTCATCACAATGCTCCAAGACCCCTGTAATCACAATGCTCCATGCCCCTTTTCATCTCAATGCTCCATGAACACTGTCATAACAATGCACCATGCCCATCATCATAATGCTTCAGGCTATTGTCATCACAGTGAAATCAAAATGCTCCATGACCTTTGTCATCACAAAGCTCCATGACCCTTGGCATCACAATGCTCCATGAAACCTCTCTTCACATTGCTCCATGTCCTTGTCATCACAAATCTCCATGACACTTGTCATCACAATGCTCGATGCCCTTCTCATCATAATGCTCCATGTCCTTGTCATTACAATCCTCCATGACCCATGTATCACAGTGTACCGTGCCCTTGTCATCACAATGCTCCATGCCCACTCTCATCACAATAATCCATGAAACATTTCAGACCAATGCTCAATGCCCTTCTCATCACAATGCTCCATTACCTCTATCAACAATGCTCCATGACCCCTGCTATCACAATGTTCCACGGCCTTGTGATCACAAGGCTCCATGACCATTGTCATCACAATGCTCCAAGAGCCATGTAATCACAATGCTCCATGCCCTTGTCATCACAAAGCTCCATGACACATGTCATCAGAATGTTCCATGGCCTTCTCCTCACAATGCTCGATGCCCTTGTCATCACAATGCTCCATACCCTTGTAATCACAATGCTCCATGCCCCTTTTCATCAGAATGCTCCATGAGACTTGTCATCACAAGTCTCCATGGTCATCTCATCACAATGCTCCAAGACCTTGTCATCACCATGCTCCATTCCCTGGTCATCACAATGCTCCATGACCCCTGTCATCACAAGGCTCCATGACCCTTCTCATCACAATGCTCCAAACCCCTGTAATCACAATGCTCCATGCCCCTTTTCATCACAATGCTCCATGAACCCTGTCATCACAATGAACCATGCCCATCATCATAATGCTTCAGGCTATTGTCATCACAATGAAATCAAAATGCTCCATGACCTCTGTCATCACAATGCTCCAAAACCTGGTGATCACAATGTTGCATAACACTTATCATCACAAAACCCCATGATGCTAATCATCACTATTATCCATGGTCTTCTCATCCCAAGGCTCCATGACCTTTGTCATCACAATTCTCAATACTCTTTTCATCACAATGCTCCCTGACACTTGTCGTCAGTATGCTCCATGAACTCTGTCATGACAAGGCTCCATGCCTTTTTCATCACAATGATCCATGCCCTTTTCATCACAGTGCTCCAAGACCACTGTAATCATAATGCTCCTTGCCCTTGTCATCACAAAGGTCCATGATGCATATCATCAGAATGTTCCATGCACTTCTCATCACAATGCTCCATGCCCTTGTCATCACAATGCTCCAAGACCCCTGTAATCACAATGCTCCATGCCCCTTTTCATCTCAATGCTCCATGAACACTGTCATAACAATGCACCATGCCCATCATCATAATGCTTCAGGCTATTGTCATCACAGTGAAATCAAAATGCTCAATGACCTTTGTCATCACAAAGCTCCATGACCCTTGGCATCACAATGCTCCATGTCATTGTCATCACAATGCTCCATGAAACCTCTCTTCACATTGCTCCATGTCCTTGTCATCACAAATCTCCATGACACTTGTCATCACAATGCTCGATGCCCTTCTCATCATAATGCTCCATGTCCTTGTCATTACAATCCTCCATGACCCATGTATCACAGTGTACCGTGCCCTTGTCATCACAATGCTCCATGCCCACTCTCATCACAATAATCCATGAAACATTTCAGACCAATGCTCAATGCCCTTCTCATCACAATGCTCCATTACCTCTATCAACAATGCTCCATGACCCCTGCTATCACAATGTTCCACGGCCTTGTGATCACAAGGCTCCATGACCATTGTCATCACAATGCTCCAAGAGCCATGTAATCACAATGCTCCATGCCCTTGTCATCACAAAGCTCCATGACACATGTCATCAGAATGTTCCATGGCCTTCTCCTCACAATGCTCGATGCCCTTGTCATCACAATGCTCCATACCCTTGTAATCACAATGCTCCATGCCCCTTTTCATCAGAATGCTCCATGAGACTTGTCATCACAAGTCTCCATGGTCATCTCATCACAATGCTCCAAGACCTTGTCATCACCATGCTCCATTCCCTGGTCATCACAATGCTCCAAACCCCTGTAATCACAATGCTCCATGCCCCTTTTCATCACAATGCTCCATGAACCCTGTCATCACAATGAACCATGCCCATCATCATAATGCTTCAGGCTATTGTCATCACAATGAAATCAAAATGCTCCATGACCTCTGTCATCACAATGCTCCAAACCCTGGTGATCACAATGCTGCATAACACTTATCATCACAAAACCCCATGACGCTAATCATCACTATTATCCATGGTCTTCTCATCACAAGGCTCCATGACCTTTGTCATCACAATTCTCAATACTCTTTTCATCACAATGCTCCCTGACACTTGTCGTCAGTATGCTCCATGAACTCTGTCATGACAAGGCTCCATGCCTTTTTCATCACAATGATCCATGCCCTTTTCATCACAGTGCTCCAAGACCACTGTAATCATAATGCTCCATGCCCTTGTCATCACAAAGCTCCATGATGCATATCATCAGAATGTTCCATGCACTTCTCATCACAATGCTCCATGCCCTTGTCATCACAATGCTCCAAGACCCCTGTAATCACAATGCTCCATGCCCCTTTTCATCTCAATGCTCCATGAACACTGTCATAACAATGCACCATGCCCATCATCATAATGCTTCAGGCTATTGTCATCACAGTGAAATCAAAATGCTCCATGACCTCTGTCATCACAATGCTCCAAACCCTGGTGATCACAATGTTGCAAAACACTTATCATCACAACACCCCATGACGCTCATCATCACAATTATCCATGGTCTTCTCATCACAATGCTCCATGACCTTTGTCATCACAATTCTCAATACACTTGTCATCACAATGCTCCCTGACACTTGTCGTCAGAATGCACCTTGAACCCTGTGACGAAAAGGCTCCATGCCTTTTTCATCACAAAGCCCCATGCTGTTTTCATCCCAAAGCTCCATGCCATTGTCATCAAAATACTACACAAGCTTGTCATCAGAATGCTCCATGACCCTTGTCATCACAATTCTCCATGCACTTGTCAGCACAATGCTCCCTGACCCTTGTCATCACAATGCTCCAAGCCATTGTCATCACAATGCTCCATTACAATTGTCATCAGAATCCTCCATGACACTTGGCATCACAATGCTCCATGCCATTGTCATCACAATGCTCCATGTCTTTGTCAGCAAAATGCTAAATGACCTTGTCATTACAATCCTCTATGCGCTTGTCATCACAATACTCCATTTCCATTGTCATCACAATCCTCCATCAACCTTGGGATCACATTGCTTCATGCCCTTGTCATCACAATGCTCCATGCTCCTTGAAATCAAAATTATCCATGACCTCTGTCATCACAATGCTCCAAACCCTTGTGATCACATTGTTCCATAACACTTGTCATCACAACGCTCCATGATGCCTGTCATCACAATACTCCATGCCCTTTTCATCACAATGCTCCATGACCTTTGTCATCACAATTCTCAATACACTTGTGATCACAATGCTCCCTGACACTTGTCATCAGAATGCTCCTTGAAACCCATCACGAAAAGGCTCCATGCTTTTTTCATCACAATGTCCCATGCCATTTTCATCACAATGTTCCATACCATTGTCATCAAAATACTCCACAAGCTTGTCATCAGAATGCTCCCGGACCCTTGTCATCACAATGCTCCATTACCTTTCTCATCAGAATCCTCCATGACACTTGGCATCACAGTGCTACATGCCATTGTCATCACAATGGGCCATTACATATGTCATCACAATGCTCCCTGACACTTATCTTCACAATACTGCATGACCTGGTCATCACAATGCTCCATGCCCTTGTCATCACAATAGGCCATTCCAACTGTCATCGCAACAAACCATGAAAGTGATTAGACCAATGTTCCATGCCCTTGTCATCACAATGCTCCATGCACTTGTTATCACAATGCTCCATGACCCTTGTCATCACAATGCTCTATGCCTTTCTCAGCAAAATGCTCCATGACCCTGGTCATCACAATGCTCCATGCCCCTTTTCATCTCAATTCTCCCTGAACCCTGTCATCACAGTGCACGATGCCCATCATCATAATACTTCAGTCTATTGTCATCACAATGAAATTAATATTCTCCATGACCTCTGACATCATAATGCTACAAACCCTTGTGATCACAATGTTCCATAAAACTTATCATCACAGCACCCCATGACGCTCATCATCACAATTATCCATGGTCTTATCATCACAATGCTCCATGATCTTTGTCATCACGATGCTCAATACACTTTTCATCACAATGCTCCCTGACACTTGTCGTCAGTATGCTCCATGAACCCTGTCATGACAAGGCTCCATGCCTTTATCATCACAATGATCCATGCCTTTTCATCGCAATGCTCCAAGACCCCTGCAATCACAATGCTCCATGCACTTCTCATCCAAATGCTCTCTCACATGAGATATCACAATGTTCCATCACTAGTCATCACATTCCTCCCTCAACCCTGTTATCACAATGTTCCATGACCCCTGTTATCACAATGCTACATCACCTTATAAGCACAATGTTCCATGACCCCTGACATCACAATGTTCCATAACCACTGTCATCAAAATGCTCCATGACCCTTTTCATCCCAAAGCTCCATGACCCCTGGAATCACAGTGTTCTATAACCCCTGTCATCAAAATGTTCCTTTACACTTTTCATCAAATTGCTGCATGACCCTGTCATCAAAATGCTCCCTGCCCTACTCATAACAATGCACCACACGCTGGTCATCAAAATGCTCCATGACTTTGTCATCACAAAGCTCCATGACCCTTGGCATCACAATGCTCCATGTCATTGTCATCACAATGCTCCATGAAACCTCTCTTCACATTGCTCCATGCCCTTGTCATCACAAATCTCCATGACACTTGTCATCACAATGCTCGATGCCCTTCTCATCATAATGCTCCATGTCCTTGTCATTACAATCCTCCATGACCCATGTATCACAGTGTACCGTGCCCTTGTCATCACAATGCTCCATGCCCACTCTCATCAAAATAATCCATGAAACATTTCAGACCAATGCTCAATGCCCTTCTCATCACAATGCTCCATTACCTCTATCAACATTGCCCCATGCCCCCTGCCATCACAATGTTCCACGGCCTTGTGATCACAAGGCTCCATGACCATTGTCATCACAATGCTCCAAGACCCATGTAATCACAATGCTCCATGCCCTTGTCATCACAAAGCTCCATGACACATGTCATCAGAATGTTCCATGGCCATCTCCTCACAATGTTCCATGCCCTTGTCATCACACTGCTCCAAGACACTCGTAATCACAATGCTCCATGCCCCTTTTCATCAGAAGGCTCCATGATATTTGTCATCACAAGTCTCCATGGTCAACTCATCACAATGCTCCAAGACCTTGTCATCACCATGCTCCATTCCCTTGTCATCAAAATGCTCCCTGACACTTGTCGTCAGTATGCTCCATGAACTCTGTCATGACAAGGCTCCATGCCTTTTTCATCACAATGATCCATGCCCTTTTCATCACAGTGCTACAAGACCACTGTAATCATAATGCTCCTTGCCCTTGTCATCACAAAGGTCCATGATGCATATCATCAGAATGTTCCATGCACTTCTCATCACAATGCTCCATGCCCTTGTCATCACAATGCTCCAAGACCCCTGTAATCACAATGCTCCATGCCCCTTTTCATCTCAATGCTCCATGAACACTGTCATAACAATGCACCATGCCCATCATCATAATGCTTCAGGCTATTGTCATCACAGTGAAATCAAAATGCTCCATGCCCTTTGTCATCACAAAGC
Organism: Mesoplodon densirostris; assembly: GCF_025265405.1. NCBI lineage: Eukaryota > Metazoa > Chordata > Mammalia > Artiodactyla > Ziphiidae > Mesoplodon > Mesoplodon densirostris. Next base: position 3,061,857 of record NW_026778195.1, on the reverse strand, counting down.
TCCATGACCCTTGGCATCACAATGCTCCATGTCATTGTCATCACAATGCTCCATGAAACCTCTCTTCACATTGCTCCATGTCCTTGTCATCACAAATCTCCATGACACTTGTCATCACAATGCTCGATGCCCTTCTCATCATAATGCTCCATGTCCTTGTCATTACAATCCTCCATGACCCATGTATCACAGTGTACCGTGCCCTTGTCATCACAATGCTCCATGCCCACTCTCATCACAATAATCCATGAAACATTTCAGACCAATGCTCAATGCCCTTCTCATCACAATGCTCCATTACCTCTATCAACAATGCTCCATGACCCCTGCTATCACAATGTTCCACGGCCTTGTGATCACAAGGCTCCATGACCATTGTCATCACAATGCTCCAAGAGCCATGTAATCACAATGCTCCATGCCCTTGTCATCACAAAGCTCCATGACACATGTCATCAGAATGTTCCATGGCCTTCTCCTCACAATGCTCGATGCCCTTGTCATCACAGTTCTCCATACCCTTGTAATCACAATGCTCCATGCCCCTTTTCATCAGAATGCTCCATGAGACTTGTCATCACAAGTCTCCATGGTCAACTCATCACAATGCTCCAAACTCCTGTAATCACAATGCTCCATGCCCCTTTTCATCACAATGATCCATGAACCCTGTCATCACAATGAACCATGCCCATCATCATAATGCTTCAGGCTATTGTCATCACAATGAAATCAAAATGCTCCATGACCTCTGTCATCACAATGCTCCAAACCCTGGTGATCACAATGCTGCATAACACTTATCATCACAAAACCCCATGATGCTAATCATCACTATTATCCATGGTCTTCTCATCACAAGGCTCCATGACCTTTGTCATCACAATTCTCAATACTCTTTTCATCACAATGCTCCCTGACACTTTTCGTCAGTATGCTCCATGAACTCTGTCATGACAAGGCTCCATGCCTTTTTCATCACAATGATCCATGCCCTTTTCATCACAGTGCTCCAAGACCACTGTAATCATAATGCTCCTTGCCCTTGTCATCACAAAGCTCCATGATGCATATCATCAGAATGTTCCATGCACTTCTCATCACAATGCTCCATGCCCTTGTCATCACAATGCTCCAAGACCCCTGTAATCACAATGCTCCATGCCCCTTTTCATCTCAATGCTCCATGAACACTGTCATAACAATGCACCATGCCCATCATCATAATGCTTCAGGCTATTGTCATCACAGTGAAATCAAAATGCTCCATGACCTTTGTCATCACAAAGCTCCATGACCCTTGGCATCACAATGCTCCATGTCATTGTCATCACAATGCTCCATGAAACCTCTCTTCACATTGCTCCATGTCCTTGTCATCACAAATCTCCATGACACTTGTCATCACAATGCTCGATGCCCTTCTCATCATAATGCTCCATGTCCTTGTCATTACAATCCTCCATGAACCATGTATCACAGTGTACCGTGCCCTTGTCATCAAAATGCTCCATGCCCACTCTCATCACAATAATCCATGAAACATTTCAGACCAATGCTCAATGCCCTTCTCATCACAATGCTCCATTACCTCTATCAACAATGCTCCATGACCCCTGCTATCACAATGTTCCACGGCCTTGTGATCACAAGGCTCCATGACCATTGTCATCACAATGCTCCAAGAGCCATGTAATCACAATGCTCCATGCCCTTGTCATCACAAAGCTCCATGACACATGTCATCAGAATGTTCCATGGCCTTCTCCTCACAATGCTCGATGCCCTTGTCATCACAATGCTCCATACCCTTGTAATCACAATGCTCCATGCCCCTTTTCATCAGAATGCTCCATGAGACTTGTCATCACAAGTCTCCATGGTCATCTCATCGCAATGCTCCAAGACCTTGTCATCACCATGCTCCATTCCCTGGTCATCACAATGCTCCATGACCCCTGTCATCACAAGGCTCCATGACCGTTCTCATCACAATGCTCCAAACCCCTGTAATCACAATGCTCCATGCCCCTTTTCATCACAATGCTCCATGAACCCTGTCATCACAATGAACCATGCCCATCATCATAATGCTTCAGGCTATTGTCATCACAATGAAATCAAAATGCTCCATGACCTCTGTCATCACAATGCTCCAAACCCTGGTGATCACAATGCTGCATAACACTTATCATCACAAAACCCCATGACGCTAATCATCACTATTATCCATGGTCTTCTCATCACAAGGCTCCATGACCTTTGTCATCACAATTCTCAATACTCTTTTCATCACAATGCTCCCTGACACTTGTCGTCAGTATGCTCCATGAACTCTGTCATGACAAGGCTCCATGCCTTTTTCATCACAATGATCCATGCCCTTTTCATCACAGTGCTCCAAGACCACTGTAATCATAATGCTCCATGCCCTTGTCATCACAAAGCTCCATGATGCATATCATCAGAATGTTCCATGCACTTCTCATCACAATGCTCCATGCCCTTGTCATCACAATGCTCCAAGACCCCTGTAATCACAATGCTCCATGCCCCTTTTCATCTCAATGCTCCATGAACACTGTCATAACAATGCACCATGCCCATCATCATAATGCTTCAGGCTATTGTCATCACAGTGAAATCAAAATGCTCCATGACCTCTGTCATCACAATGCTCCAAACCCTGGTGATCACAATGTTGCAAAACACTTATCATCACAACACCCCATGACGCTCATCATCACAATTATCCATGGTCTTCTCATCACAAGGCTCCATGACCTTTGTCATCACAATTCTCAATACACTTGTCATCACAATGCTCCCTGACACTTGTCGTCAGAATGCACCTTGAACCCTGTGACGAAAAGGCTCCATGCCTTTTTCATCACAAAGCCCAATGCTGTTTTCATCCCAAAGCTCCATGCCATTGTCATCAAAATACTACACAAGCTTGTCATCAGAATGCTCCATGACCCTTGTCATCACAATTCTCCATGCACTTGTCAGCACAATGCTCCCTGACCCTTGTCATCACAATGCTCCAAGCCATTGTCATCACAATGCTCCATTACAATTGTCATCAGAATCCTCCATGACACTTGGCATCACAATGCTCCATGCCATTGTCATCACAATGCTCCATGTCTTTGTCAGCAAAATGCTAAATGACCTTGTCATTACAATCCTCTATGCACTTGTCATCACAATACTCCATTTCCATTGTCATCACAATCCTCCATCAACTTTGGGATCACATTGCTTCATGCCCTTGTCATCACAATGCTCCATGCTCCTTGAAATCAAAATGATCCATGACCTCTGTCATCACAATGCTCCAAACCCTTGTGATCACATTGTTCCATAACACTTGTCATCACAACGCTCCATGATGCCTGTCATCACAATACTCCATGCCCTTTTCATCACAATGTTCCATGACCTTTGTCATCACAATTCTCAATACACTTGTGATCACAATGCTCCCTGACACTTGTCATCAGAATGCTCCTTGAAACCCATCACGAAAAGGCTCCATGCTTTTTTCATCACAATGTCCCATGCCATTTTCATCACAATGTTCCATACCATTGTCATCAAAATACTCCACAAGCTTGTCATCAGAATGCTCCCGGACCCTTGTCATCACAATGCTCCATTACCTTTCTCATCAGAATCCTCCATGACACTTGGCATCACAGTGCTACATGCCATTGTCATCACAATGGGCCATTACATATGTCATCACAATGCTCCCTGACACTTATCTTCACAATACTGCATGACCTGGTCATCACAATGCTCCATGCCCTTGTCATCACAATAGGCCATTCCAACTGTCATCGCAACAATCCATGAAAGTGATTAGACCAATGTTCCATGCCCTTGTCATCACAATGCTCCATGCCCTTGTTATCACAATGCTCCATGACCCCTGTCATCACAATGCTCCGTTACTCCAGTCATCACAATGCTTCATGAACTTTGTCATCACAGTGGTCCATGCCCTCACCATCAACAGTCTCTGTGACATTTTTAACCCCAATGCTCCATGAACTTTTCATCACAATGCTCTTTGACCCTTGTCATCACAATGCTCTATGCCTTTCTCAGCACAATGTTCCATGACCCTGGTCATCACAATGCTCCATGCCCCTTTTCATCTCAATGCTCCCTGAACCCTGTCATCACAGTGCACGATGCCCATCATCATAACACTTCAGTCTATTGTCATCACAATGAAATTAATATTCTCCATGACCTCTGACATCATAATGCTACAAACCCTTGTGATCACAATGTTCCATAAAACTTATCATCACAGCACCCCATGACGCTCATCATCACAATTATCCATGGTTTTATCATCACAATGCTCCATAATCTTTGTCATCACGATGCTCAATACACTTTTCATCACAATGCTCCCTGACACTTGTCGTCAGTATGCTCCATGAACCCTGTCATGACAAGGCTCCATGCCTTTATCATCACAATGATCCATGCCTTTTCATCGCAATGCTCCAAGACCCCTGCAATCACAATGCTCCATGCACTTCTCATCCAAATGCTCTCTCACATGAGATATCACAATGTTCCATCACTAGTCATCACATTCCTCCCTCAACCCTGTTATCACAATGTTCCATGACCCCTGTTATCACAATGCTACATCCCCTTATCAGCACAATGTTCCATGACCCCTGACATCACAATGTTCCATAACCACTGTCATCAAAATGCTCCATGACCCTTTTCATCCCAAAGCTCCATGACCCCTGGAATCACAGTGTTCTATAACCCCTGTCATCAAAATGTTCCATTGCACTTTTCATCAAATTGCTGCATGACCCTGTCATCAAAATGCTCCCTGCCCTACTCATAACAATGCACCACACGCTGGTCATCAAAATGCTCCATGACCTTTGTCATCACAAAGCTCCATGACCCTTGGCATCACAATGCTCCATGTCATTGTCATCACAATGCTCCATGAAAACTCTCTTCACATTGCTCCATGCCCTTGTCATCACAAATCTCCATGACACTTGTCATCACAATGCTCGATGCCCTTCTCATTATAATGCTCGATGTCCTTGTCATTACAATCCTCCATGACCCATGTATCACAGTGTACCGTGCCCTTGTCATCACAATGCTCCAAGCCCACTCTCATCACAATAATCCATGAAACATTTCAGACCAATGCTCAATGCCCTTCTCATCAAAATGCTCCATTACCTCTATCAACAATGCTCCATGCCCCCTGCCATCACAATGTTCCACGGCCTTGTGATCACAAGGCTCCATGACCATTGTCATCACAATGCTCCAAGACCCATGTAATCACAATGCTCCATGCCCTTGTCATCACAAACCTCCATGACACATGTCATCAGAATGTTCCATGGCCATCTCCTCACAATGCTCCTTGCCCTTGTCATCACAATGCTCCAAGACACTCGTAATCACAATGCTCCATGCCCCTTTTCATCAGAAGGCTCCATGATATTTCTCATCACAAGTCTCCATGGTCAACTCATCACAATGCTCCAAGACCTTGTCATCACCATGCTCCATTCCCTGGTCATCACAATGCTCCATGACCCCTGTCATCACAAGGCTCCATGACCCTTCTCATCACAATGCTCCAAACTCCTGTAATCACAATGCTCCATGCCACTTTTCATCACAATGCTCCATGAACCCTGTCATCACAATGAACCATGCCCATCATCATAATGCTTCAGGCTATTGTCATCACAATGAAATCAAAATGCTCCATGACCTCTGTTATCACAATGCTCCAAACCCTGGTGATCACAATGTTGCATAACACTTATCATCACAAAACCCCATGACGCTAATCATCACTATTATCCATGGTCTTCTCATCGCTAGGCTCCATGACCTTTGTCATCACAATTCTCAATACTCTTTTCATCACAATGCTCCCTGACACTTGTCGTCAGTATGCTCCATGAACTCTGTCATGACACGACTCCATGCCTTTTTCATCACAATGATCCATGCCCTTTTCATCACAGTGCTCCAAGACCACTGTAATCATAATGCTCCATGCCCTTGTCATCACAAAGCTCCATGACACATGTCATCAGAATGTTCCATGGCCTTCTCCTCACAATGCTCGATGCCCTTGTCATCACAATGCTCCATACCCTTGTAATCACAATGCTCCATGCCCCTTTTCATCAGAATGCTCCATGAGACTTGTCATCACAAGTCTCCATGGTCATCTCATCGCAATGCTCCAAGACCTTGTCATCACCATGCTCCATTCCCTGGTCATCACAATGCTCCATGACCCCTGTCATCACAAGGCTCCATGACCCTTCTCATCACAATGCTCCAAACCCCTGTAATCACAATGCTCCATGCCCCTTTTCATCACAATGCTCCATGAACCCTGTCATCACAATGAACCATGCCCATCATCATAATGCTTCAGGCTATTGTCATCACAATGAAATCAAAATGCTCCATGACCTCTGTCATCACAATGCTCCAAACCCTGGTGATCACAATGCTGCATAACACTTATCATCACAAAACCCCATGACGCTAATCATCACTATTATCCATGGTCTTCTCATCACAAGGCTCCATGACCTTTGTCATCACAATTCTCAATACTCTTTTCATCACAATGCTCCCTGACACTTGTCGTCAGTATGCTCCTTGAAACCCATCACGAAAAGGCTCCATGCTTTTTTCATCACAATGTCCCATGCCATTTTCATCACAATGTTCCATACCATTGTCATCAAAATACTCCACAAGCTTGTCATCAGAATGCTCCCGGACCCTTGTCATCACAATGCTCCATTACCTTTCTCATCAGAATCCTCCATGACACTTGGCATCACAGTGCTACATGCCATTGTCATCACAATGGGCCATTACATATGTCATCACAATGCTCCCTGACACTTATCTTCACAATACTGCATGACCTGGTCATCACAATGCTCCATGCCCTTGTCATCACAATAGGCCATTCCAACTGTCATCGCAACAATCCATGAAAGTGATTAGACCAATGTTCCATGCCCTTGTCATCACAATGCTCCATGCCCTTGTTATCACAATGCTCCATGACCCCTGTCATCACAATGCTCCGTTACTCCAGTCATCACAATGCTTCATGAACTTTGTCATCACAGTGGTCCATGCCCTCACCATCAACAGTCTCTGTGACCTTTTTAACCCCAATGCTCCATGAACTTTTCATCACAATGCTCTTTGACCCTTGTCATCACAATGCTCTATGCCTTTCTCAGCACAATGTTCCATGACCCTGGTCATCACAATGCTCCATGCCCCTTTTCATCTCAATGCTCCCTGAACCCTGTCATCACAGTGCACGATGCCCATCATCATAACACTTCAGTCTATTGTCATCACAATGAAATTAATATTCTCCATGACCTCTGACATCATAATGCTACAAACCCTTGTGATCACAATGTTCCATAAAACTTATCATCACAGCACCCCATGACGCTCATCATCACAATTATCCATGGTTTTATCATCACAATGCTCCATAATCTTTGTCATCACGATGCTCAATACACTTTTCATCACAATGCTCCCTGACACTTGTCGTCAGTATGCTCCATGAACCCTGTCATGACAAGGCTCCATGCCTTTATCATCACAATGATCCATGCCTTTTCATCGCAATGCTCCAAGACCCCTGCAATCACAATGCTCCATGCACTTCTCATCCAAATGCTCTCTCACATGAGATATCACAATGTTCCATCACTAGTCATCACATTCCTCCCTCAACCCTGTTATCACAATGTTCCATGACCCCTGTTATCACAATGCTACATCCCCTTATCAGCACAATGTTCCATGACCCCTGACATCACAATGTTCCATAACCACTGTCATCAAAATGCTCCATGACCCTTTTCATCCCAAAGCTCCATGACCCCTGGAATCACAGTGTTCTATAACCCCTGTCATCAAAATGTTCCATTGCACTTTTCATCAAATTGCTGCATGACCCTGTCATCAAAATGCTCCCTGCCCTACTCATAACAATGCACCACACGCTGGTCATCAAAATGCTCCATGACCTTTGTCATCACAAAGCTCCATGACCCTTGGCATCACAATGCTCCATGTCATTGTCATCACAATGCTCCATGAAAACTCTCTTCACATTGCTCCATGCCCTTGTCATCACAAATCTCCATGACACTTGTCATCACAATGCTCGATGCCCTTCTCATTATAATGCTCGATGTCCTTGTCATTACAATCCTCCATGACCCATGTATCACAGTGTACCGTGCCCTTGTCATCACAATGCTCCAAGCCCACTCTCATCACAATAATCCATGAAACATTTCAGACCAATGCTCAATGCCCTTCTCATCAAAATGCTCCATTACCTCTATCAACAATGCTCCATGCCCCCTGCCATCACAATGTTCCACGGCCTTGTGATCACAAGGCTCCATGACCATTGTCATCACAATGCTCCAAGACCCATGTAATCACAATGCTCCATGCCCTTGTCATCACAAACCTCCATGACACATGTCATCAGAATGTTCCATGGCCATCTCCTCACAATGCTCCTTGCCCTTGTCATCACAATGCTCCAAGACACTCGTAATCACAATGCTCCATGCCCCTTTTCATCAGAAGGCTCCATGATATTTCTCATCACAAGTCTCCATGGTCAACTCATCACAATGCTCCAAGACCTTGTCATCACCATGCTCCATTCCCTGGTCATCACAATGCTCCATGACCCCTGTCATCACAAGGCTCCATGACCCTTCTCATCACAATGCTCCAAACTCCTGTAATCACAATGCTCCATGCCACTTTTCATCACAATGCTCCATGAACCCTGTCATCACAATGAACCATGCCCATCATCATAATGCTTCAGGCTATTGTCATCACAATGAAATCAAAATGCTCCATGACCTCTGTCATCACAATGCTCCAAACCCTGGTGATCACAATGTTGCATAACACTTATCATCACAAAACCCCATGACGCTAATCATCACTATTATCCATGGTCTTCTCATCGCTAGGCTCCATGACCTTTGTCATCACAATTCTCAATACTCTTTTCATCACAATGCTCCCTGACACTTGTCGTCAGTATGCTCCATGAACTCTGTCATGACACGACTCCATGCCTTTTTCATCACAATGATCCATGCCCTTTTCATCACAGTGCTCCAAGACCACTGTAATCATAATGCTCCATGCCCTTGTCATCACAAAGCTCCATGACACATGTCATCAGAATGTTCCATGGCCTTCTCCTCACAATGCTCGATGCCCTTGTCATCACAATGCTCCATACCCTTGTAATCACAATGCTCCATGCCCCTTTTCATCAGAATGCTCCATGAGACTTGTCATCACAAGTCTCCATGGTCATCTCATCGCAATGCTCCAAGACCTTGTCATCACCATGCTCCATTCCCTGGTCATCACAATGCTCCATGACCCCTGTCATCACAAGGCTCCATGACCCTTCTCATCACAATGCTCCAAACCCCTGTAATCACAATGCTCCATGCCCCTTTTCATCACAATGCTCCATGAACCCTGTCATCACAATGAACCATGCCCATCATCATAATGCTTCAGGCTATTGTCATCACAATGAAATCAAAATGCTCCATGACCTCTGTCATCACAATGCTCCAAACCCTGGTGATCACAATGCTGCATAACACTTATCATCACAAAACCCCATGACGCTAATCATCACTATTATCCATGGTCTTCTCATCACAAGGCTCCATGACCTTTGTCATCACAATTCTCAATACTCTTTTCATCACAATGCTCCCTGACACTTGTCGTCAGTATGCTCCATGAACTCTGTCATGACAAGGCTCCATGCCTTTTTCATCACAATGATCCATGCCCTTTTCATCACAGTGCTCCAAGACCACTGTAATCATAATGCTCCATGCCCTTGTCATCACAAAGCTCCATGATGCATATCATCAGAATGTTCCATGCACTTCTCATCACAATGCTCCATGCCCTTGTCATCACAATGCTCCAAGACCCCTGTAATCACAATGCTCCATGCCCCTTTTCATCTCAATGCTCCATGAACACTGTCATAACAATGCACCATGCCCATCATCATAATGCTTCAGGCTATTGTCATCACAGTGAAATCAAAATGCTCCATGACCTCTGTCATCACAATGCTCCAAACCCTGGTGATCACAATGTTGCAAAACACTTATCATCACAATACCCCATGACGCTCATCATCACAATTATCCATGGTCTTCTCATCACAAGGCTCCATGACCTTTGTCATCACAATTCTCAATACACTTGTCATCACAATGCTCCCTGACACTTGTCGTCAGAATGCACCTTGAACCCTGTGACGAAAAGGCTCCATGCCTTTTTCATCACAAAGCCCAATGCTGTTTTCATCCCAAAGCTCCATGCCATTGTCATCAAAATACTACACAAGCTTGTCATCAGAATGCTCCATGACCCTTGTCATCACAATTCTCCATGCACTTGTCAGCACAATGCTCCCTGACCCTTGTCATCACAATGCTCCAAGCCATTGTCATCACAATGCTCCATTACAATTGTCATCAGAATCCTCCATGACACTTGGCATCACAATGCTCCATGCCATTGTCATCACAATGCTCCATGTCTTTGTCAGCAAAATGCTAAATGACCTTGTCATTACAATCCTCTATGCACTTGTCATCACAATACTCCATTTCCATTGTCATCACAATCCTCCATCAACTTTGGGATCACATTGCTTCATGCCCTTGTCATCACAATGCTCCATGCTCCTTGAAATCAAAATGATCCATGACCTCTGTCATCACAATGCTACAAACCCTTGTGATCACATTGTTCCATAACACTTGTCATCACAACGCTCCATGATGCCTGTCATCACAATACTCCATGCCCTTTTCATCACAATGTTCCATGACCTTTGTCATCACAATTCTCAATACACTTGTGATCACAATGCTCCCTGACACTTGTCATCAGAATGCTCCTTGAAACCCATCACGAAAAGGCTCCATGCTTTTTTCATCACAATGTCCCATGCCATTTTCATCACAATGTTCCATACCATTGTCATCAAAATACTCCACAAGCTTGTCATCAGAATGCTCCCGGACCCTTGTCATCACAATGCTCCATTACCTTTCTCATCAGAATCCTCCATGACACTTGGCATCACAGTGCTACATGCCATTGTCATCACAATGGGCCATTACATATGTCATCACAATGCTCCCTGACACTTATCTTCACAATACTGCATGACCTGGTCATCACAATGCTCCATGCCCTTGTCATCACAATAGGCCATTCCAACTGTCATCGCAACAATCCATGAAAGTGATTAGACCAATGTTCCATGCCCTTGTCATCACAATGCTCCATGCCCTTGTTATCACAATGCTCCATGACCCCTGTCATCACAATGCTCCGTTACTCCAGTCATCACAATGCTTCATGAACTTTGTCATCACAGTGGTCCATGCCCTCACCATCAACAGTCTCTGTGACATTTTTAACCCCAATGCTCCATGAACTTTTCATCACAATGCTCTTTGACCCTTGTCATCACAATGCTCTATGCCTTTCTCAGCACAATGTTCCATGACCCTGGTCATCACAATGCTCCATGCCCCTTTTCATCTCAATGCTCCCTGAACCCTGTCATCACAGTGCACGATGCCCATCATCATAACACTTCAGTCTATTGTCATCACAATGAAATTAATATTCTCCATGACCTCTGACATCATAATGCTACAAACCCTTGTGATCACAATGTTCCATAAAACTTATCATCACAGCACCCCATGACGCTCATCATCACAATTATCCATGGTTTCATCATCACAATGCTCCATAATCTTTGTCATCACGATGCTCAATACACTTTTCATCACAATGCTCCCTGACACTTGTCGTCAGTATGCTCCATGAACCCTGTCATGACAAGGCTCCATGCCTTTATCATCACAATGATCCATGCCTTTTCATCGCAATGCTCCAAGACCCCTGCAATCACAATGCTCCATGCACTTCTCATCCAAATGCTCTCTCACATGAGATATCACAATGTTCCATCACTAGTCATCACATTCCTCCCTCAACCCTGTTATCACAATGTTCCATGACCCCTGTTATCACAATGCTACATCCCCTTATCAGCACAATGTTCCATGACCCCTGACATCACAATGTTCCATAACCACTGTCATCAAAATGCTCCATGACCCTTTTCATCCCAAAGCTCCATGACCCCTGGAATCACAGTGTTCTATAACCCCTGTCATCAAAATGTTCCATTACACTTTTCATCAAATTGCTGCATGACCCTGTCATCAAAATGCTCCCTGCCCTACTCATAACAATGCACCACACGCTGGTCATCAAAATGCTCCATGACCTTTGTCATCACAAAGCTCCATGACCCTTGGCATCACAATGCTCCATGTCATTGTCATCACAATGCTCCATGAAAACTCTCTTCACATTGCTCCATGCCCTTGTCATCACAAATCTCCATGACACTTGTCATCACAATGCTCGATGCCCTTCTCATTATAATGCTCGATGTCCTTGTCATTACAATCCTCCATGACCCATGTATCACAGTGTACCGTGCCCTTGTCATCACAATGCTCCAAGCCCACTCTCATCACAATAATCCATGAAACATTTCAGACCAATGCTCAATGCCCTTCTCATCAAAATGCTCCATTACCTCTATCAACAATGCTCCATGCCCCCTGCCATCACAATGTTCCACGGCCTTGTGATCACAAGGCTCCATGACCATTGTCATCACAATGCTCCAAGACCCATGTAATCACAATGCTCCATGCCCTTGTCATCACAAACCTCCATGACACATGTCATCAGAATGTTCCATGGCCATCTCCTCACAATGCTCCTTGCCCTTGTCATCACAATGCTCCAAGACACTCGTAATCACAATGCTCCATGCCCCTTTTCATCAGAAGGCTCCATGATATTTCTCATCACAAGTCTCCATGGTCAACTCATCACAATGCTCCAAGACCTTGTCATCACCATGCTCCATTCCCTGGTCATCACAATGCTCCATGACCCCTGTCATCACAAGGCTCCATGACCCTTCTCATCACAATGCTCCAAACTCCTGTAATCACAATGCTCCATGCCACTTTTCATCACAATGCTCCATGAACCCTGTCATCACAATGAACCATGCCCATCATCATAATGCTTCAGGCTATTGTCATCACAATGAAATCAAAATGCTCCATGACCTCTGTCATCACAATGCTCCAAACCCTGGTGATCACAATGTTGCATAACACTTATCATCACAAAACCCCATGACGCTAATCATCACTATTATCCATGGTCTTCTCATCGCTAGGCTCCATGACCTTTGTCATCACAATTCTCAATACTCTTTTCATCACAATGCTCCCTGACACTTGTCGTCAGTATGCTCCATGAACTCTGTCATGACACGACTCCATGCCTTTTTCATCACAATGATCCATGCCCTTTTCATCACAGTGCTCCAAGACCACTGTAATCATAATGCTCCATGCCCTTGTCATCACAAAGCTCCATGACACATGTCATCAGAATGTTCCATGGCCTTCTCCTCACAATGCTCGATGCCCTTGTCATCACAATGCTCCATACCCTTGTAATCACAATGCTCCATGCCCCTTTTCATCAGAATGCTCCATGAGACTTGTCATCACAAGTCTCCATGGTCATCTCATCGCAATGCTCCAAGACCTTGTCATCACCATGCTCCATTCCCTGGTCATCACAATGCTCCATGACCCCTGTCATCACAAGGCTCCATGACCCTTCTCATCACAATGCTCCAAACCCCTGTAATCACAATGCTCCATGCCCCTTTTCATCACAATGCTCCATGAACCCTGTCATCACAATGAACCATGCCCATCATCATAATGCTTCAGGCTATTGTCATCACAATGAAATCAAAATGCTCCATGACCTCTGTCATCACAATGCTCCAAACCCTGGTGATCACAATGCTGCATAACACTTATCATCACAAAACCCCTTGACGCTAATCATCACTATTATCCATGGTCTTCTCATCACAAGGCTCCATGACCTTTGTCATCACAATTCTCAATACTCTTTTCATCACAATGCTCCCTGACACTTGTCGTCAGTATGCTCCATGAACTCTGTCATGACAAGGCTCCATGCCTTTTTCATCACAATGATCCATGCCCTTTTCATCACAGTGCTCCAAGACCACTGTAATCATAATGCTCCATGCCCTTGTCATCACAAAGCTCCATGATGCATATCATCAGAATGTTCCATGCACTTCTCATCACAATGCTCCATGCCCTTGTCATCACAATGCTCCAAGACCCCTGTAATCACAATGCTCCATGCCCCTTTTCATCTCAATGCTCCATGAACACTGTCATAACAATGCACCATGCCCATCATCATAATGCTTCAGGCTATTGTCATCACAGTGAAATCAAAATGCTCCATGACCTCTGTCATCACAATGCTCCAAACCCTGGTGATCACAATGTTGCAAAACACTTATCATCACAACACCCCATGACGCTCATCATCACAATTATCCATGGTCTTCTCATCACAAGGCTCCATGACCTTTGTCATCACAATTCTCAATACACTTGTCATCACAATGCTCCCTGACACTTGTCGTCAGAATGCACCTTGAACCCTGTGACGAAAAGGCTCCATGCCTTTTTCATCACAAAGCCCAATGCTGTTTTCATCCCAAAGCTCCATGCCATTGTCATCAAAATACTACACAAGCTTGTCATCAGAATGCTCCATGACCCTTGTCATCACAATTCTCCATGCACTTGTCAGCACAATGCTCCCTGACCCTTGTCATCACAATGCTCCAAGCCATTGTCATCACAATGCTCCATTACAATTGTCATCAGAATCCTCCATGACACTTGGCATCACAATGCTCCATGCCATTGTCATCACAATGCTCCATGTCTTTGTCAGCAAAATGCTAAATGACCTTGTCATTACAATCCTCTATGCACTTGTCATCACAATACTCCATTTCCATTGTCATCACAATCCTCCATCAACTTTGGGATCACATTGCTTCATGCCCTTGTCATCACAATGCTCCATGCTCCTTGAAATCAAAATGATCCATGACCTCTGTCATCACAATGCTCCAAACCCTTGTGATCACATTGTTCCATAACACTTGTCATCACAACGCTCCATGATGCCTGTCATCACAATACTCCATGCCCTTTTCATCACAATGTTCCATGACCTTTGTCATCACAATTCTCAATACACTTGTGATCACAATGCTCCCTGACACTTGTCATCAGAATGCTCCTTGAAACCCATCACGAAAAGGCTCCATGCTTTTTTCATCACAATGTCCCATGCCATTTTCATCACAATGTTCCATACCATTGTCATCAAAATACTCCACAAGCTTGTCATCAGAATGCTCCCGGACCCTTGTCATCACAATGCTCCATTACCTTTCTCATCAGAATCCTCCATGACACTTGGCATCACAGTGCTACATGCCATTGTCATCACAATGGGCCATTACATATGTCATCACAATGCTCCCTGACACTTATCTTCACAATACTGCATGACCTGGTCATCACAATGCTCCATGCCCTTGTCATCACAATAGGCCATTCCAACTGTCATCGCAACAATCCATGAAAGTGATTAGACCAATGTTCCATGCCCTTGTCATCACAATGCTCCATGCCCTTGTTATCACAATGCTCCATGACCCCTGTCATCACAATGCTCCGTTACTCCAGTCATCACAATGCTTCATGAACTTTGTCATCACAGTGGTCCATGCCCTCACCATCAACAGTCTCTGTGACATTTTTAACCCCAATGCTCCATGAACTTTTCATCACAATGCTCTTTGACCCTTGTCATCACAATGCTCTATGCCTTTCTCAGCACAATGTTCCATGACCCTGGTCATCACAATGCTCCATGCCCCTTTTCATCTCAATGCTCCCTGAACCCTGTCATCACAGTGCACGATGCCCATCATCATAACACTTCAGTCTATTGTCATCACAATGAAATTAATATTCTCCATGACCTCTGACATCATAATGCTACAAACCCTTGTGATCACAATGTTCCATAAAACTTATCATCACAGCACCCCATGACGCTCATCATCACAATTATCCATGGTTTCATCATCACAATGCTCCATAATCTTTGTCATCACGATGCTCAATACACTTTTCATCACAATGCTCCCTGACACTTGTCGTCAGTATGCTCCATGAACCCTGTCATGACAAGGCTCCATGCCTTTATCATCACAATGATCCATGCCTTTTCATCGCAATGCTCCAAGACCCCTGCAATCACAATGCTCCATGCACTTCTCATCCAAATGCTCTCTCACATGAGATATCACAATGTTCCATCACTAGTCATCACATTCCTCCCTCAACCCTGTTATCACAATGTTCCATGACCCCTGTTATCACAATGCTACATCCCCTTATCAGCACAATGTTCCATGACCCCTGACATCACAATGTTCCATAACCACTGTCATCAAAATGCTCCATGACCCTTTTCATCCCAAAGCTCCATGACCCCTGGAATCACAGTGTTCTATAACCCCTGTCATCAAAATGTTCCATTGCACTTTTCATCAAATTGCTGCATGACCCTGTCATCAAAATGCTCCCTGCCCTACTCATAACAATGCACCACACGCTGGTCATCAAAATGCTCCATGACCTTTGTCATCACAAAGCTCCATGACCCTTGGCATCACAATGCTCCATGTCATTGTCATCACAATGCTCCATGAAAACTCTCTTCACATTGCTCCATGCCCTTGTCATCACAAATCTCCATGACACTTGTCATCACAATGCTCGATGCCCTTCTCATTATAATGCTCGATGTCCTTGTCATTACAATCCTCCATGACCCATGTATCACAGTGTACCGTGCCCTTGTCATCACAATGCTCCAAGCCCACTCTCATCACAATAATCCATGAAACATTTCAGACCAATGCTCAATGCCCTTCTCATCAAAATGCTCCATTACCTCTATCAACAATGCTCCATGCCCCCTGCCATCACAATGTTCCACGGCCTTGTGATCACAAGGCTCCATGACCATTGTCATCACAATGCTCCAAGACCCATGTAATCACAATGCTCCATGCCCTTGTCATCACAAACCTCCATGACACATGTCATCAGAATGTTCCATGGCCATCTCCTCACAATGCTCCTTGCCCTTGTCATCACAATGCTCCAAGACACTCGTAATCACAATGCTCCATGCCCCTTTTCATCAGAAGGCTCCATGATATTTCTCATCACAAGTCTCCATGGTCAACTCATCACAATGCTCCAAGACCTTGTCATCACCATGCTCCATTCCCTGGTCATCACAATGCTCCATGACCCCTGTCATCACAAGGCTCCATGACCCTTCTCATCACAATGCTCCAAACTCCTGTAATCACAATGCTCCATGCCACTTTTCATCACAATGCTCCATGAACCCTGTCATCACAATGAACCATGCCCATCATCATAATGCTTCAGGCTATTGTCATCACAATGAAATCAAAATGCTCCATGACCTCTGTCATCACAATGCTCCAAACCCTGGTGATCACAATGTTGCATAACACTTATCATCACAAAACCCCATGACGCTAATCATCACTATTATCCATGGTCTTCTCATCGCTAGGCTCCATGACCTTTGTCATCACAATTCTCAATACTCTTTTCATCACAATGCTCCCTGACACTTGTCGTCAGTATGCTCCATGAACTCTGTCATGACACGACTCCATGCCTTTTTCATCACAATGATCCATGCCCTTTTCATCACAGTGCTCCAAGACCACTGTAATCATAATGCTCCATGCCCTTGTCATCACAAAGCTCCATGACACATGTCATCAGAATGTTCCATGGCCTTCTCCTCACAATGCTCGATGCCCTTGTCATCACAATGCTCCATACCCTTGTAATCACAATGCTCCATGCCCCTTTTCATCAGAATGCTCCATGAGACTTGTCATCACAAGTCTCCATGGTCATCTCATCGCAATGCTCCAAGACCTTGTCATCACCATGCTCCATTCCCTGGTCATCACAATGCTCCATGACCCCTGTCATCACAAGGCTCCATGACCCTTCTCATCACAATGCTCCAAACCCCTGTAATCACAATGCTCCATGCCCCTTTTCATCACAATGCTCCATGAACCCTGTCATCACAATGAACCATGCCCATCATCATAATGCTTCAGGCTATTGTCATCACAATGAAATCAAAATGCTCCATGACCTCTGTCATCACAATGCTCCAAACCCTGGTGATCACAATGCTGCATAACACTTATCATCACAAAACCCCATGACGCTAATCATCACTATTATCCATGGTCTTCTCATCACAAGGCTCCATGACCTTTGTCATCACAATTCTCAATACTCTTTTCATCACAATGCTCCCTGACACTTGTCGTCAGTATGCTCCTTGAAACCCATCACGAAAAGGCTCCATGCTTTTTTCATCACAATGTCCCATGCCATTTTCATCACAATGTTCCATACCATTGTCATCAAAATACTCCACAAGCTTGTCATCAGAATGCTCCCGGACCCTTGTCATCACAATGCTCCATTACCTTTCTCATCAGAATCCTCCATGACACTTGGCATCACAGTGCTACATGCCATTGTCATCACAATGGGCCATTACATATGTCATCACAATGCTCCCTGACACTTATCTTCACAATACTGCATGACCTGGTCATCACAATGCTCCATGCCCTTGTCATCACAATAGGCCATTCCAACTGTCATCGCAACAATCCATGAAAGTGATTAGACCAATGTTCCATGCCCTTGTCATCACAATGCTCCATGCCCTTGTTATCACAATGCTCCATGACCCCTGTCATCACAATGCTCCGTTACTCCAGTCATCACAATGCTTCATGAACTTTGTCATCACAGTGGTCCATGCCCTCACCATCAACAGTCTCTGTGACATTTTTAACCCCAATGCTCCATGAACTTTTCATCACAATGCTCTTTGACCCTTGTCATCACAATGCTCTATGCCTTTCTCAGCACAATGTTCCATGACCCTGGTCATCACAATGCTCCATGCCCCTTTTCATCTCAATGCTCCCTGAACCCTGTCATCACAGTGCACGATGCCCATCATCATAACACTTCAGTCTATTGTCATCACAATGAAATTAATATTCTCCATGACCTCTGACATCATAATGCTACAAACCCTTGTGATCACAATGTTCCATAAAACTTATCATCACAGCACCCCATGACGCTCATCATCACAATTATCCATGGTTTTATCATCACAATGCTCCATAATCTTTGTCATCACGATGCTCAATACACTTTTCATCACAATGCTCCCTGACACTTGTCGTCAGTATGCTCCATGAACCCTGTCATGACAAGGCTCCATGCCTTTATCATCACAATGATCCATGCCTTTTCATCGCAATGCTCCAAGACCCCTGCAATCACAATGCTCCATGCACTTCTCATCCAAATGCTCTCTCACATGAGATATCACAATGTTCCATCACTAGTCATCACATTCCTCCCTCAACCCTGTTATCACAATGTTCCATGACCCCTGTTATCACAATGCTACATCCCCTTATCAGCACAATGTTCCATGACCCCTGACATCACAATGTTCCATAACCACTGTCATCAAAATGCTCCATGACCCTTTTCATCCCAAAGCTCCATGACCCCTGGAATCACAGTGTTCTATAACCCCTGTCATCAAAATGTTCCATTGCACTTTTCATCAAATTGCTGCATGACCCTGTCATCAAAATGCTCCCTGCCCTACTCATAACAATGCACCACACGCTGGTCATCAAAATGCTCCATGACCTTTGTCATCACAAAGCTCCATGACCCTTGGCATCACAATGCTCCATGTCATTGTCATCACAATGCTCCATGAAAACTCTCTTCACATTGCTCCATGCCCTTGTCATCACAAATCTCCATGACACTTGTCATCACAATGCTCGATGCCCTTCTCATTATAATGCTCGATGTCCTTGTCATTACAATCCTCCATGACCCATGTATCACAGTGTACCGTGCCCTTGTCATCACAATGCTCCAAGCCCACTCTCATCACAATAATCCATGAAACATTTCAGACCAATGCTCAATGCCCTTCTCATCAAAATGCTCCATTACCTCTATCAACAATGCTCCATGCCCCCTGCCATCACAATGTTCCACGGCCTTGTGATCACAAGGCTCCATGACCATTGTCATCACAATGCTCCAAGACCCATGTAATCACAATGCTCCATGCCCTTGTCATCACAAACCTCCATGACACATGTCATCAGAATGTTCCATGGCCATCTCCTCACAATGCTCCTTGCCCTTGTCATCACAATGCTCCAAGACACTCGTAATCACAATGCTCCATGCCCCTTTTCATCAGAAGGCTCCATGATATTTCTCATCACAAGTCTCCATGGTCAACTCATCACAATGCTCCAAGACCTTGTCATCACCATGCTCCATTCCCTGGTCATCACAATGCTCCATGACCCCTGTCATCACAAGGCTCCATGACCCTTCTCATCACAATGCTCCAAACTCCTGTAATCACAATGCTCCATGCCACTTTTCATCACAATGCTCCATGAACCCTGTCATCACAATGAACCATGCCCATCATCATAATGCTTCAGGCTATTGTCATCACAATGAAATCAAAATGCTCCATGACCTCTGTCATCACAATGCTCCAAACCCTGGTGATCACAATGTTGCATAACACTTATCATCACAAAACCCCATGACGCTAATCATCACTATTATCCATGGTCTTCTCATCGCTAGGCTCCATGACCTTTGTCATCACAATTCTCAATACTCTTTTCATCACAATGCTCCCTGACACTTGTCGTCAGTATGCTCCATGAACTGTGTCATGACACGACTCCATGCCTTTTTCATCACAATGATCCATGCCCTTTTCATCACAGTGCTCCAAGACCACTGTAATCATAATGCTCCATGCCCTTGTCATCACAAAGCTCCATGACACATGTCATCAGAATGTTCCATGGCCTTCTCCTCACAATGCTCGATGCCCTTGTCATCACAATGCTCCATACCCTTGTAATCACAATGCTCCATGCCCCTTTTCATCAGAATGCTCCATGAGACTTGTCATCACAAGTCTCCATGGTCATCTCATCGCAATGCTCCAAGACCTTGTCATCACCATGCTCCATTCCCTGGTCATCACAATGCTCCATGACCCCTGTCATCACAAGGCTCCATGACCCTTCTCATCACAATGCTCCAAACCCCTGTAATCACAATGCTCCATGCCCCTTTTCATCACAATGCTCCATGAACCCTGTCATCACAATGAACCATGCCCATCATCATAATGCTTCAGGCTATTGTCATCACAATGAAATCAAAATGCTCCATGACCTCTGTCATCACAATGCTCCAAACCCTGGTGATCACAATGCTGCATAACACTTATCATCACAAAACCCCATGACGCTAATCATCACTATTATCCATGGTCTTCTCATCACAAGGCTCCATGACCTTTGTCATCACAATTCTCAATACTCTTTTCATCACAATGCTCCCTGACACTTGTCGTCAGTATGCTCCATGAACTCTGTCATGACAAGGCTCCATGCCTTTTTCATCACAATGATCCATGCCCTTTTCATCACAGTGCTCCAAGACCACTGTAATCATAATGCTCCATGCCCTTGTCATCACAAAGCTCCATGATGCATATCATCAGAATGTTCCATGCACTTCTCATCACAATGCTCCATGCCCTTGTCATCACAATGCTCCAAGACCCCTGTAATCACAATGCTCCATGCCCCTTTTCATCTCAATGCTCCATGAACACTGTCATAACAATGCACCATGCCCATCATCATAATGCTTCAGGCTATTGTCATCACAGTGAAATCAAAATGCTCCATGACCTCTGTCATCACAATGCTCCAAACCCTGGTGATCACAATGTTGCAAAACACTTATCATCACAATACCCCATGACGCTCATCATCACAATTATCCATGGTCTTCTCATCACAAGGCTCCATGACCTTTGTCATCACAATTCTCAATACACTTGTCATCACAATGCTCCCTGACACTTGTCGTCAGAATGCACCTTGAACCCTGTGACGAAAAGGCTCCATGCCTTTTTCATCACAAAGCCCAATGCTGTTTTCATCCCAAAGCTCCATGCCATTGTCATCAAAATACTACACAAGCTTGTCATCAGAATGCTCCATGACCCTTGTCATCACAATTCTCCATGCACTTGTCAGCACAATGCTCCCTGACCCTTGTCATCACAATGCTCCAAGCCATTGTCATCACAATGCTCCATTACAATTGTCATCAGAATCCTCCATGACACTTGGCATCACAATGCTCCATGCCATTGTCATCACAATGCTCCATGTCTTTGTCAGCAAAATGCTAAATGACCTTGTCATTACAATCCTCTATGCACTTGTCATCACAATACTCCATTTCCATTGTCATCACAATCCTCCATCAACTTTGGGATCACATTGCTTCATGCCCTTGTCATCACAATGCTCCATGCTCCTTGAAATCAAAATGATCCATGACCTCTGTCATCACAATGCTCCAAACCCTTGTGATCACATTGTTCCATAACACTTGTCATCACAACGCTCCATGATGCCTGTCATCACAATACTCCATGCCCTTTTCATCACAATGTTCCATGACCTTTGTCATCACAATTCTCAATACACTTGTGATCACAATGCTCCCTGACACTTGTCATCAGAATGCTCCTTGAAACCCATCACGAAAAGGCTCCATGCTTTTTTCATCACAATGTCCCATGCCATTTTCATCACAATGTTCCATACCATTGTCATCAAAATACTCCACAAGCTTGTCATCAGAATGCTCCCGGACCCTTGTCATCACAATGCTCCATTACCTTTCTCATCAGAATCCTCCATGACACTTGGCATCACAGTGCTACATGCCATTGTCATCACAATGGGCCATTACATATGTCATCACAATGCTCCCTGACACTTATCTTCACAATACTGCATGACCTGGTCATCACAATGCTCCATGCCCTTGTCATCACAATAGGCCATTCCAACTGTCATCGCAACAATCCATGAAAGTGATTAGACCAATGTTCCATGCCCTTGTCATCACAATGCTCCATGCCCTTGTTATCACAATGCTCCATGACCCCTGTCATCACAATGCTCCGTTACTCCAGTCATCACAATGCTTCATGAACTTTGTCATCACAGTGGTCCATGCCCTCACCATCAACAGTCTCTGTGACATTTTTAACCCCAATGCTCCATGAACTTTTCATCACAATGCTCTTTGACCCTTGTCATCACAATGCTCTATGCCTTTCTCAGCACAATGTTCCATGACCCTGGTCATCACAATGCTCCATGCCCCTTTTCATCTCAATGCTCCCTGAACCCTGTCATCACAGTGCACGATGCCCATCATCATAACACTTCAGTCTATTGTCATCACAATGAAATTAATATTCTCCATGACCTCTGACATCATAATGCTACAAACCCTTGTGATCACAATGTTCCATAAAACTTATCATCACAGCACCCCATGACGCTCATCATCACAATTATCCATGGTTTTATCATCACAATGCTCCATAATCTTTGTCATCACGATGCTCAATACACTTTTCATCACAATGCTCCCTGACACTTGTCGTCAGTATGCTCCATGAACCCTGTCATGACAAGGCTCCATGCCTTTATCATCACAATGATCCATGCCTTTTCATCGCAATGCTCCAAGACCCCTGCAATCACAATGCTCCATGCACTTCTCATCCAAATGCTCTCTCACATGAGATATCACAATGTTCCATCACTAGTCATCACATTCCTCCCTCAACCCTGTTATCACAATGTTCCATGACCCCTGTTATCACAATGCTACATCCCCTTATCAGCACAATGTTCCATGACCCCTGACATCACAATGTTCCATAACCACTGTCATCAAAATGCTCCATGACCCTTTTCATCCCAAAGCTCCATGACCCCTGGAATCACAGTGTTCTATAACCCCTGTCATCAAAATGTTCCATTGCACTTTTCATCAAATTGCTGCATGACCCTGTCATCAAAATGCTCCCTGCCCTACTCATAACAATGCACCACACGCTGGTCATCAAAATGCTCCATGACCTTTGTCATCACAAAGCTCCATGACCCTTGGCATCACAATGCTCCATGTCATTGTCATCACAATGCTCCATGAAAACTCTCTTCACATTGCTCCATGCCCTTGTCATCACAAATCTCCATGACACTTGTCATCACAATGCTCGATGCCCTTCTCATTATAATGCTCGATGTCCTTGTCATTACAATCCTCCATGACCCATGTATCACAGTGTACCGTGCCCTTGTCATCACAATGCTCCAAGCCCACTCTCATCACAATAATCCATGAAACATTTCAGACCAATGCTCAATGCCCTTCTCATCAAAATGCTCCATTACCTCTATCAACAATGCTCCATGCCCCCTGCCATCACAATGTTCCACGGCCTTGTGATCACAAGGCTCCATGACCATTGTCATCACAATGCTCCAAGACCCATGTAATCACAATGCTCCATGCCCTTGTCATCACAAACCTCCATGACACATGTCATCAGAATGTTCCATGGCCATCTCCTCACAATGCTCCTTGCCCTTGTCATCACAATGCTCCAAGACACTCGTAATCACAATGCTCCATGCCCCTTTTCATCAGAAGGCTCCATGATATTTCTCATCACAAGTCTCCATGGTCAACTCATCACAATGCTCCAAGACCTTGTCATCACCATGCTCCATTCCCTGGTCATCACAATGCTCCATGACCCCTGTCATCACAAGGCTCCATGACCCTTCTCATCACAATGCTCCAAACTCCTGTAATCACAATGCTCCATGCCACTTTTCATCACAATGCTCCATGAACCCTGTCATCACAATGAACCATGCCCATCATCATAATGCTTCAGGCTATTGTCATCACAATGAAATCAAAATGCTCCATGACCTCTGTCATCACAATGCTCCAAACCCTGGTGATCACAATGTTGCATAACACTTATCATCACAAAACCCCATGACGCTAATCATCACTATTATCCATGGTCTTCTCATCGCTAGGCTCCATGACCTTTGTCATCACAATTCTCAATACTCTTTTCATCACAATGCTCCCTGACACTTGTCGTCAGTATGCTCCATGAACTCTGTCATGACACGACTCCATGCCTTTTTCATCACAATGATCCATGCCCTTTTCATCACAGTGCTCCAAGACCACTGTAATCATAATGCTCCATGCCCTTGTCATCACAAAGCTCCATGACACATGTCATCAGAATGTTCCATGGCCTTCTCCTCACAATGCTCGATGCCCTTGTCATCACAATGCTCCATACCCTTGTAATCACAATGCTCCATGCCCCTTTTCATCAGAATGCTCCATGAGACTTGTCATCACAAGTCTCCATGGTCATCTCATCGCAATGCTCCAAGACCTTGTCATCACCATGCTCCATTCCCTGGTCATCACAATGCTCCATGACCCCTGTCATCACAAGGCTCCATGACCCTTCTCATCACAATGCTCCAAACCCCTGTAATCACAATGCTCCATGCCCCTTTTCATCACAATGCTCCATGAACCCTGTCATCACAATGAACCATGCCCATCATCATAATGCTTCAGGCTATTGTCATCACAATGAAATCAAAATGCTCCATGACCTCTGTCATCACAATGCTCCAAACCCTGGTGATCACAATGCTGCATAACACTTATCATCACAAAACCCCATGACGCTAATCATCACTATTATCCATGGTCTTCTCATCACAAGGCTCCATGACCTTTGTCATCACAATTCTCAATACTCTTTTCATCACAATGCTCCCTGACACTTGTCGTCAGTATGCTCCATGAACTCTGTCATGACAAGGCTCCATGCCTTTTTCATCACAATGATCCATGCCCTTTTCATCACAGTGCTCCAAGACCACTGTAATCATAATGCTCCATGCCCTTGTCATCACAAAGCTCCATGATGCATATCATCAGAATGTTCCATGCACTTCTCATCACAATGCTCCATGCCCTTGTCATCACAATGCTCCAAGACCCCTGTAATCACAATGCTCCATGCCCCTTTTCATCTCAATGCTCCATGAACACTGTCATAACAATGCACCATGCCCATCATCATAATGCTTCAGGCTATTGTCATCACAGTGAAATCAAAATGCTCCATGACCTCTGTCATCACAATGCTCCAAACCCTGGTGATCACAATGTTGCAAAACACTTATCATCACAATACCCCATGACGCTCATCATCACAATTATCCATGGTCTTCTCATCACAAGGCTCCATGACCTTTGTCATCACAATTCTCAATACACTTGTCATCACAATGCTCCCTGACACTTGTCGTCAGAATGCACCTTGAACCCTGTGACGAAAAGGCTCCATGCCTTTTTCATCACAAAGCCCAATGCTGTTTTCATCCCAAAGCTCCATGCCATTGTCATCAAAATACTACACAAGCTTGTCATCAGAATGCTCCATGACCCTTGTCATCACAATTCTCCATGCACTTGTCAGCACAATGCTCCCTGACCCTTGTCATCACAATGCTCCAAGCCATTGTCATCACAATGCTCCATTACAATTGTCATCAGAATCCTCCATGACACTTGGCATCACAATGCTCCATGCCATTTTCATCACAATGCTCCATGTCTTTGTCAGCAAAATGCTAAATGACCTTGTCATTACAATCCTCTATGCACTTGTCATCACAATACTCCATTTCCATTGTCATCACAATCCTCCATCAACTTTGGGATCACATTGCTTCATGCCCTTGTCATCACAATGCTCCATGCTCCTTGAAATCAAAATGATCCATGACCTCTGTCATCACAATGCTCCAAACCCTTGTGATCACATTGTTCCATAACACTTGTCATCACAACGCTCCATGATGCCTGTCATCACAATACTCCATGCCCTTTTCATCACAATGTTCCATGACCTTTGTCATCACAATTCTCAATACACTTGTGATCACAATGCTCCCTGACACTTGTCATCAGAATGCTCCTTGAAACCCATCACGAAAAGGCTCCATGCTTTTTTCATCACAATGTCCCATGCCATTTTCATCACAATGTTCCATACCATTGTCATCAAAATACTCCACAAGCTTGTCATCAGAATGCTCCCGGACCCTTGTCATCACAATGCTCCATTACCTTTCTCATCAGAATCCTCCATGACACTTGGCATCACAGTGCTACATGCCATTGTCATCACAATGGGCCATTACATATGTCATCACAATGCTCCCTGACACTTATCTTCACAATACTGCATGACCTGGT
The DNA here is from genome assembly GCF_025265405.1 of Mesoplodon densirostris. Classification (NCBI taxonomy): domain Eukaryota; kingdom Metazoa; phylum Chordata; class Mammalia; order Artiodactyla; family Ziphiidae; genus Mesoplodon; species Mesoplodon densirostris. The sequence continues at coordinate 3,034,195 of NW_026778195.1, read as the reverse complement.
CATCACAATGCTCCATGCCCTTGTCATCACAATAGGCCATTCCAACTGTCATCGCAACAATCCATGAAAGTGATTAGACCAATGTTCCATGCCCTTGTCATCACAATGCTCCATGCCCTTGTTATCACAATGCTCCATGACCCCTGTCATCACAATGCTCCGTTACTCCAGTCATCACAATGCTTCATGAACTTTGTCATCACAGTGGTCCATGCCCTCACCATCAACAGTCTCTGTGACATTTTTAACCCCAATGCTCCATGAACTTTTCATCACAATGCTCTTTGACCCTTGTCATCACAATGCTCTATGCCTTTCTCAGCACAATGTTCCATGACCCTGGTCATCACAATGCTCCATGCCCCTTTTCATCTCAATGCTCCCTGAACCCTGTCATCACAGTGCACGATGCCCATCATCATAACACTTCAGTCTATTGTCATCACAATGAAATTAATATTCTCCATGACCTCTGACATCATAATGCTACAAACCCTTGTGATCACAATGTTCCATAAAACTTATCATCACAGCACCCCATGACGCTCATCATCACAATTATCCATGGTTTTATCATCACAATGCTCCATAATCTTTGTCATCACGATGCTCAATACACTTTTCATCACAATGCTCCCTGACACTTGTCGTCAGTATGCTCCATGAACCCTGTCATGACAAGGCTCCATGCCTTTATCATCACAATGATCCATGCCTTTTCATCGCAATGCTCCAAGACCCCTGCAATCACAATGCTCCATGCACTTCTCATCCAAATGCTCTCTCACATGAGATATCACAATGTTCCATCACTAGTCATCACATTCCTCCCTCAACCCTGTTATCACAATGTTCCATGACCCCTGTTATCACAATGCTACATCCCCTTATCAGCACAATGTTCCATGACCCCTGACATCACAATGTTCCATAACCACTGTCATCAAAATGCTCCATGACCCTTTTCATCCCAAAGCTCCATGACCCCTGGAATCACAGTGTTCTATAACCCCTGTCATCAAAATGTTCCATTGCACTTTTCATCAAATTGCTGCATGACCCTGTCATCAAAATGCTCCCTGCCCTACTCATAACAATGCACCACACGCTGGTCATCAAAATGCTCCATGACCTTTGTCATCACAAAGCTCCATGACCCTTGGCATCACAATGCTCCATGTCATTGTCATCACAATGCTCCATGAAAAATCTCTTCACATTGCTCCATGCCCTTGTCATCACAAATCTCCATGACACTTGTCATCACAATGCTCGATGCCCTTCTCATTATAATGCTCGATGTCCTTGTCATTACAATCCTCCATGACCCATGTATCACAGTGTACCGTGCCCTTGTCATCACAATGCTCCAAGCCCACTCTCATCACAATAATCCATGAAACATTTCAGACCAATGCTCAATGCCCTTCTCATCAAAATGCTCCATTACCTCTATCAACAATGCTCCATGCCCCCTGCCATCACAATGTTCCACGGCCTTGTGATCACAAGGCTCCATGACCATTGTCATCACAATGCTCCAAGACCCATGTAATCACAATGCTCCATGCCCTTGTCATCACAAACCTCCATGACACATGTCATCAGAATGTTCCATGGCCATCTCCTCACAATGCTCCTTGCCCTTGTCATCACAATGCTCCAAGACACTCGTAATCACAATGCTCCATGCCCCTTTTCATCAGAAGGCTCCATGATATTTCTCATCACAAGTCTCCATGGTCAACTCATCACAATGCTCCAAGACCTTGTCATCACCATGCTCCATTCCCTGGTCATCACAATGCTCCATGACCCCTGTCATCACAAGGCTCCATGACCCTTCTCATCACAATGCTCCAAACTCCTGTAATCACAATGCTCCATGCCACTTTTCATCACAATGCTCCATGAACCCTGTCATCACAATGAACCATGCCCATCATCATAATGCTTCAGGCTATTGTCATCACAATGAAATCAAAATGCTCCATGACCTCTGTCATCACAATGCTCCAAACCCTGGTGATCACAATGTTGCATAACACTTATCATCACAAAACCCCATGACGCTAATCATCACTATTATCCATGGTCTTCTCATCGCTAGGCTCCATGACTTTGTCATCACAATTCTCAATACTCTTTTCATCACAATGCTCCCTGACACTTGTCGTCAGTATGCTCCATGAACTCTGTCATGACACGACTCCATGCCTTTTTCATCACAATGATCCATGCCCTTTTCATCACAGTGCTCCAAGACCACTGTAATCATAATGCTCCTTGCCCTTGTCATCACAAAGCTCCATGATGCATATCATCAGAATGTTCCATGCACTTCTCATCACAATGCTCCATGCCCTTGTCATCACAATGCTCCAAGACCCCTGTAATCACAATGCTCCATGCCCCTTTTCATCTCAATGCTCCATGAACACTGTCATAACAATGCACCATGCCCATCATCATAATGCTTCAGGCTATTGTCATCACAGTGAAATCAAAATGCTCCATGACCTCTGTCATCACAATGCTCCAAACCCTGGTGATCACAATGTTGCATAACACTTATCATCACAAAACCCCATGACGCTCATCATCACAATTATCCATGGTCTTCTCATCACAAGGCTCCATGACCTTTGTCATCACAATTCTCAATACTCTTTTCATCACAATGCTCCCTGACACTTGTCGTCAGTATGCTCCATGAACTCTGTCATGACAAGGCTCCATGCCTTTTTCATCACAATGATCCATGCCCTTTTCATCACAGTTCTCCAAGACCACTGTAATCATAATGCTCCTTGCCCTTGTCATCACAAAGCTCCATGATGCATATCATCAGAATGTTCCATGCACTTCTCATCACAATGCTCCATGCCCTTGTCATCACAATGCTCCAAGACCCCTGTAATCACAATGCTCCATGCCCCTTTTCATCTCAATGCTCCATGAACACTGTCATAACAATGCACCATGCCCATCATCATAATGCTTCAGGCTATTGTCATCACAGTGAAATCAAAATGCTCCATGACCTTTGTCATCACAAAGCTCCATGACCCTTGGCATCACAATGCTCCATGTCATTGTCATCACAATGCTCCATGAAACCTCTCTTCGCATTGCTCCATGTCCTTGTCATCACAAATCTCCATGACACTTGTCATCACAATGCTCGATGCCCTTCTCATCATAATGCTCCATGTCCTTGTCATTACAATCCTCCATGACCCATGTATCACAGTGTACCGTGCCCTTGTCATCACAATGCTCCATGCCCACTCTCATCACAATAATCCATGAAACATTTCAGACCAATGCTCAATGCCCTTCTCATCACAATGCTCCATTACCTCTATCAACAATGCTCCATGACCCCTGCTATCACAATGTTCCACGGCCTTGTGATCACAAGGCTCCATGACCATTGTCATCAAAATGCTCCAAGAGCCATGTAATCACAATGCTCCATGCCCTTGTCATCACAAAGCTCCATGACACATGTCATCAGAATGTTTCATGGCCTTCTCCTCACAATGCTCGATGCCCTTGTCATCACAATGCTCCATACCCTTGTAATCACAATGCTCCATGCCCCTTTTCATCAAAATGCTCCATGAGACTTGTCATCACAAGTCTCCATGGTCATCTCATCACAATGCTCCAAGACCTGGTCATCACCATGCTCCATTCCCTGGTCATCACAATGCTCCATGACCCCTGTCATCACAAGGCTCCATGACCGTTCTCATCACAATGCTCCAAACCCCTGTAATCACAAGGCTCCATGACCTTTTTCATCACAATTCTCAATACACTTGTCATCACAATGCTCCCTGACACTTGTTGTCAGAATGCACCTTGAACCCTGTGACGAAAAGGCTCCTTGCCTTTTTCATCACAAAGCCCCATGCTGTTTTCATCCCAAAGCTCCATGCCATTGTCATCAAAATACTACACAAGCTTGTCATTCGAATGCTCCATGACCCTTGTCATCACAATTCTCCATGCACTTGTCAGCAGAATGCTCCTTGACCCTTGTCATCACAATGATCCAAGCCATTGTCATCACAATGCTCCATTACCTTTGTCACTAGAATCCTCCATGACACTTGGAATCACAATGCTCCAAGCCATTGTCATCACAATGGGCCATTACATATGTAATCACAATGCTCCCTGACACCTCTCTTCACAATACTGCATGATCTGGTCATCACAATGCTCCATGCTCTTGTCTTCATAATGCGCCATTCCAACTGTCATCACAATAATCCATGAAACTTATTAGACCAATGGTCCATGCCCTTGTCATCACATTGCTCCATGCTCTTGTTATCACAATGTTTAAGACCCCTGTAATCAGAATGCCCCATGCCACTTTTCATCAGTATGCTCCATGAGACCTGTCATCGCAAGGCTCCATGGTTTTCTCATCACAATGCTCCAGGACCTTGTCATCACAATGGTTCACGACATTGTCATGAAAATTCTCAATGGTCCTTGTCTTCATAATGCTCCAAGCCCTAGTCATCACAGTGCTCCATTATATTTGTCATCACAATCCTCCCTTGAATTTGGCATCACTATGCTCCATGCTATTGTCATCGCAATGGACCATGACATATTTCATCACAATTCCCCCTGACACCTGTTTTCACAATACTCCATGCCCTTGTCATCACAATGCTCCATGCCCTGGTCATCACAATGCACCATGTCCACTGTCATCACAATAATCTATGAAAATTGTAAGACCAATGCTCCATGCCCCTGTCATAACAATGCTCCATGACCTTGTCATCACAATGCTCCATGACCCCTGTCATCACAATACTCCATGTACATTTTCAGCCCAGTGCTCCATGACCCTTGTCATCACATTGATCCATGCACTTGTCATCCCTATGTTCCATGACGCCTGTAATCACAGTGCTCCATGACATCTGTCATCACAGTGCTCCATGCCTTTGTCAGCAAAATGCTACATGACCTTGTCATTACAATGCTCTATGCGATTGTCATCACAATACTCCATTACCATTGTCATCACAATCCTCCAGGAACCTTGGGATCACATTGCTTCAGGCCCTTGTCATCAAAATGCTCCATGCTCCTTGAAATCAAATTGATCCATGACCTCTGTCATCACAATGCTCCAAACACTTGTGATCAAAATGTTCAATAACACTTGTCCTCACAACGTTCCATGATGCCTGTCATCACAATACTCCATGCCCTTTTCATCACAATGCTCCATGAACTTTGTCATCACAATTCTCCATACACTTGTCATCAAAATGCTCCCTGACACTTGTCGTCAGAATGCTCCTTGAACTGTGTCACGAAAAGGCTCCATGCCATTTTCATCACAAATCCACATGCCGTTTTCATCCTAGTGCTCCATGTCATTGTCATCAAAATACTCCACAAGCTTGTCATCAGAATGCTCCATGACGCTTGTCATCACAATTCTCCGTGCACTTGTCAGCAAAATGCTCCCTGACCCTTATCATCACAATGTTCCAAGCCATTGTCATCACAATGCTCCATTACCTTAGTCATCAGAATCCTCCAAGACACTAGGCATCACAATGCTCCATGCCATTGTCATCACAATGGGCCATTACATATGTCATCACAATGCTCCCTGACACCTCTCTTCACAATACTCCATGATCTGGTCATCACAATACTCCATGCCCTTGTCATCACAATGTGCCATTCCAACTCTCATCACAATAATCCATGAAACTTATTAGACCAATGCTCCTTGCCCTTGTTATCACAATGTTCCAAAACCCCTGTAATCAGAATGCTCCATGCCCCTTTTCATCAGAATGCTCCATATGACATGTCATCAGAAGGCTCCATGGATTTCTCATCACAATGCTCCATGACCTTTGTCATCACAATGCTCCAAGACCCATGTAATCACAATGCTTCATGCCCCTGTCATCGCAATGGACCATGACGTTTGACATCACAATGCTCCATGCCATTGTCTTTGAAATTGACCATGACATATGTCATCACAATGCCCCCTTACACCTGTTTTCACAATACTCCATGCCCTTGTCATCACAATGCTCCATGCCCTTGTCATCACAATGCACCATGTCCAATGTCATCACAATAATCTATTAAACTTGTCAGACCAATGCTCCATTCCCCTTTCATCACAATGTTCCATGCCCTTGTCATCACAATGCTCCATGACCCTTGTCATCACAATGCTCCTTGACTCCAGTCATCACAATGCTTCATAACGTTTGTCATCACAACGGTCCATGCCTGCATCATCGCAAGGCTCTGTGACCTTTGTAACCACAATGCTCCATGAACTTTTCATCACAATTCTCCGTGACCCTTGTCATCACAATGCTCCATGCCTTTTTCAGAACAATGCTCCATGACCCTTGTCATCACAATGTGCCATGTGCTTTTCATCACAATGATCCACAACCTTGTCATTGCTATGATCCATAAACCTTGTAATCACAATGCTCCATGCACTTCTCATCCAAATGCTCTCTCACATGAGATATCACAATGTTCCACCACTAGTCATCACAATCCTCCCTCACCCCTGTTATCACAATGTTCCATGACCCCTGTCATCACAATGCTACATCCCCTTATCAGCACAATTTTCCATGACCCCTGACGTCACAATGTTCCATAACCCCTGTCATCAAAATGCTCCATGACCATTTTCATCCCAAAGCTCTATGACACCTGGCATCACAATGTTCTATAACCCCTGTCATCAAAATATTACCTTACACTTTTCATCAAATTGCTGCATGACCCTGTCATCAAAATGCTCCCTGCCCTTCTCATCACAATGCACCACACACTTGTCATCAAAATGCTCCATGACCATGGCCATCACTAAGTTCCATGACCCTTGGCATCACAATGCTCCATGCCATGGACATCACAATGCTCCATGAACCCTCTCATCACATTGCTCCATGCACTTGTCATCACAAAGCAACATGACACTTGTCATCACAATGCTCGATGCCCTTCTCATCACAATGCTCCATGTCCTTGTCAATACAATCCTCCATCACCCATGTATCACAGTGTACCGTGCCCTTGTCATCACAATTCGCCATGCCCACTGTCATCACAATAATCCATGAAACATTTCAGACCAATGCTCATTGCACTTCTCATCACAATGCTCCATTACCACTGTCAACAATGCTCCATGACCCCTGCCATCACAATGTTCCACGGCCTTGTGATCACAAGACTCCATGACCATTGTCATCACAATGCTCCAAGACCCATGTAATCACAATGCTCCATGCCCTTGTCATCACAGAGCTCCATGACGCATGTCATCAGAATGTTCCATGGCCTTCTCCTCACAATGCTCCATGCCCTTGTCATCAAAATGCTCCAAGACACTCGTAATCACAATGCTCCTTGCCCCTTTTCATCAGAAGGCTCCATGATATTTGTCATAACAAGTCTCCATGGTCAACTCATCACAATGCTCCAAGACCTTGTCATCACCATGCTCCATTCCCTTGTCATCACAATGCTCCATGACTCCTGTCATCACAATGCTCCATGAATATTTTCAGCCCAATGCTCCATGACCTTCTCATCACAATGCTCCATGACCAATATCATCACAATGCTCCATGACCACTGTCATGACAACACTCCATGACACCTGACAACACAATGATCCGGGACTCTTGTCATCACAATGCTCCAAGACCCCTGTAATCACAATGCTCCATGACCCCTGTCATCAAAATATTCCATGAACATTTTCAGCCCAATGCTCCATGACCCTTGTCATCACAATGATCCATGCCCTTGTCATCCCAATGTTCCATGACGCCTGTATTCACAGTGCTCCATGACGCTTGTCATCACAGTGCTCCATGACACCTGTCATCACAATGCTCCATGCCTTTGTCAGGAAAATGCTACATGACCTTGTCATTACAATGCTCTATGCGATTGTCATCACAATACTCGATTACCATTGTCATCACAATCCTCCATGAACCTTGGGATCACATTGCTTCATGCCCTTGTCATCACAATGCTACATGCTCCTTGAAATCAAAATGATCCATGACCTCTGTCATCACAATGCTCCAAACCCTTGTGATCACAATGTTCCATAACACTTGTCCTCACAACGCTCCATGATGCCTGTCATCACAATACTCCATACACTTTTCATCACAATTCTCCATGACCTTTGTCATCACAATTCTCAATACACTTTTCATCACAGTGCTCCCTGACACTTGTCGTCAGTATGCTCCATGAACCCTGTCATGACAAGGCTCCATGCCTTTTTCATCACAATGTTCCATGCACTTTTCATCACAATGCTCCAAGACCCCTGTAATCACAATGCTCCATGCCCTTGCCATCCAAAGCTCCATGACGCATGTCATCAGAATGTTCCATGGACTTCTCATCACATTGCTCCCTGCTCTTGTCATCACAAAGCACTAAAACCCCTGTAATCACAATGCTCCATGCCCCTTTTCATCTCAATGCTCCTATTAACCCTGTCAGCACAATGAACAATGCCCATCATCATAATGCTTCAGGCAATTGTCATCACAATCAAATCAAAATGCTCCATGACCTCTGTCATCACAATGCTCAAAATCCTGGTGATCACAATGTTGCATAACTCTTATCATCACAACACCCCATGACGTTCATCATCACAATGATCCATGGTCATCTCATCACAAGGCTCCATGACCTTTGTCATCAAAATTCTCAATAAACTTGTCATCACAATGCTCGCTGACACTTGTCGTCAGAATGCTCCTTGAACCCTGTCACAAAAAGGCTCCATGTCTTTTTCATCACAGAGCCACATGCCGTTTTCATCCCAATGCTGCATGCCATTGTCATCAAAATACACCACAGGCTTGTTATCAGAATGCTCCATGACCCTTGTCATCACAATTCTCCATGCACTTGTCAGCACAATGCTCCCTGACCCTTGTCATCACAATGCTCCAAGCCATTGTCATCACAATGCTCCATTACCATTGTCATCAGAATCCTCCATGACACTTGGCATCACAATGCTCCATGCCATTGTCATCACAATGCTCCATGTCTTTGTCAGCAAAATGCTAAATGACCTTGTCATTACAATCCTCTATGCGCTTGTCATCACAATACTCCATTTCCATTGTCATCACAATCCTCCATCAACTTTGGGATCACATTGCTTCATGCCCTTGTCATCACAATGCTCCATGCTCCTTGAAATCAAAATGATCCATGACCTCTGTCATCACAATGCTCCAAACCCTTGTGATCACATTGTTCCATAACACTTGTCATCACAACGCTCCATGATGCCTGTCATCACAATACTCCATGCCCTTTTCATCACAATGCTCCATGACCTTTGTCATCACAATTCTCAATACACTTGTGATCACAATGCTCCCTGACACTTGTCATCAGAATGCTCCTTGAAACCCATCACGAAAAGGCTCCATGCTTTTTTCATCACAATGCCCCATGCCATTTTCATCACAATGTTCCATACCATTGTCATCAAAATACTCCACAAGCTTGTCATCAGAATGCTCCCGGACCCTTGTCATCACAATGCTACATTACCTTTCTCATCAGAATCCTCCATGACACTTGGCATCACAGTGCTACATGCCATTGTCATCACAATGGGCCATTACATATGTCAACACAATGCTCCCTGACACTTATCTTCACAATACTGCATGACCTGGTCATCACAATGCTCCATGCCGTTGTCATCACAATAGGCCATTCCAACTGTCATCGCAACAAACCATGAAAGTTATTAGACCAATGTTCCATGCCCTTGTCATCACAATGCTCCATGCCCTTGTTATCACAATGCTCCATGACCCCTGTCATCACAATGCTCCGTTACTCCAGTCATCACAATGCTTCATGAACTTTGTCATCTCAATGGTCCATGCCCTCACCATCAACAGTCTCTGTGACCTTTTTAACCCCTATGCTCCATGAACTTTTCATCACAATGCTCTTTGACCCTTGTCATCACAATGCTCTATGCCTTTCTCAGCACAATGCTCCATGACCCTGGTCATCACAATGCTCCATGCCCCTTTTCATCTCAATGCTCCCTGAACCCTGTCATCACAGTGCACGATGCCCATCATCATAATACTTCAGTCTATTGTCATCACAATGAAATTAATATTCTCCATGACCTCTGACATCATAATGCTACAAACCCTTGTGATCACAATGTTCCATAAAACTTATCATCACAGCACCCCATGACGCTCATCATCACAATTTTCCATGGTCTTCTCATCACAATGCTCCATGATCTTTGTCATCACGATGCTCAATACACTTTTCATCACAATGCTCCCTGACACTTGTCGTCAGTATGCTCCATGAACCCTGTCATGACAAGGCTCCATGCCTTTATCATCACAATGATCCATGCCTTTTCATCGCAATGCTCCAAGACCCCTGCAATCACAATGCTCCATGCACTTCTCATCCAAATGCTCTCTCACATGAGATATCACAATGTTCCATCACTAGTCATCACATTCCTCCCTCAACCCTGTTATCACAATGTTCCATGACCCCTGTTATCACAATGCTACATCCCCTTATAAGCACAATGTTCCATGACCCCTGACATCAAAATGTTCCATAACCACTGTCATCAAAATGCTCCATGACCCTTTTCATCCCAAAGCTCCATGACCCCTGGAATCACAGTGTTCTATAACCCCTGTCATCAAAATGTTCCTTTACACTTTTCATCAAATTGCTGCATGACCCTGTCATCAAAATGCTCCCTGCCCTACTCATAACAATGCACCACACGATGGTCATCAAAATGCTCCATGACATTTGTCATCACAAAGCTCCATGACCCTTGGCATCACAATGCTCCATGTCATTGTCATCACAATGCTCCATGAAACCTCTCTTCACATTGCTCCATGCCCTTGTCATCACAAATCTCCATGACACTTGTCATCACAATGCTCGATGCCCTTCTCATCATAATGCTCCATGTCCTTGTCATTACAATCCTCCATGACCCATGTATCACAGTGTACCGTGCCCTTGTCTTCACAATGCTCCATGCCCACTCTCATCACAATAATCCATGAAACATTTCAGACCAATGCTCAATGCCCTTCTCATCACAATGCTCCATTACCTCTATCAACAATGCTCCATGACCCCTGCCATCACAATGTTCCACGGCCTTGTGATCACAAGGCTCCATGACCATTGTCATCACAATGCTCCAAGACCCATGTAATCACAATGCTCCATGCCCTTGTCATCACAAAGCTCCATGACACATGTCATCAGAATGTTCCATGGCCATCTCCTCACAATGCTCCATGCCCTTGTCATCACAATGCTCCAAGACACTCGTAATCACAATGCTCCATGCCCCTTTTCATCAGAAGGCTCCATGATATTTTTCATCACAAGTCTCCATGGTCAACTCATCACAATGCTCCAAGACCTTGTCATCACCATGCTCCATTCCCTTGTCATCACAATGCTCCCTGACACTTGTCGTCAGTATGCTCCATGAACTCTGTCATGACAAGGCTCCATGCCTTTTTTATCACAATGATCCATGCCCTTTTCATCACAGTTCTCCAAGACCACTGTAATCATAATGCTCCTTGCCCTTGTCATCACAAAGCTCCATGATGCATATCATCAGAATGTTCCATGCACTTCTCATCACAATGCTCCATGCCCTTGTCATCACAATGCTCCAAGACCCCTGTAATCACAATGCTCCATGCCCCTTTTCATCTCAATGCTCCATGAACACTGTCATAACAATGCACCATGCCCATCATCATAATGCTTCAGGCTATTGTCATCACAGTGAAATCAAAATGCTCCATGACATTTGTCATCACAAAGCTCCATGACCCTTGGCATCACAATGCTCCATGTCATTGTCATCACAAAGCTCCATGAAACCTCTCTTCACATTGCTCCATGCCCTTGTCATCACAAATCTCCATGACACTTGTCATCACAATGCTCGATGCCCTTTTCATCATAATGCTCCATGTCCTTGTCATTACAATCCTCCATGACCCATGTATCACAGTGTACCGGGCCCTTGTCATCACAATGCTCCATGCCCACTCTCATCACAATAATCCATGAAACATTTCAGACCAATGCTCAATGCCCTTCTCATCACAATGCTCCATTACCTCTATCAACAATGCTCCATGACCCCTGCCATCACAATGTTCCACGGCCTTGTGATCACAAGGCTCCATGACCATTGTCATCACAATGCTCCAAGAGCCATGTAATCACAATGCTCCATGCCCTTGTCATCACAAAGCTCCATGACACATGTCATCAGAATGTTCCATGGCCATCTCCTCAAAATGCTCCTTGCCCTTGTCATCACAATGCTCCAAGACACTCGTAATCACAATGCTCCATGCCCCTTTTCATCAGAAGGCTCCATGATATTTGTCATCACAAGTCTCCATGGTCAACTCATGACAATACTCCAAGACCTTGTCATCACCATGCTCCATTCCCTGGTCATCACAATGCTCCATGACCCCTGTCATCACAAGGCTCCATGACCCTTCTCATCACAATGCTCCAAACTCCTGTAATCACAATGCTCCATGCCCCTTTTCATCACAATGCTCCATGAACCCTGTCATCACAATGAACCATGCCCATCATCATAATCCTTCAGGCTATTGTCATCACAATGAAATCAAAATGCTCCATGACCTCTGTCATCACAATGCTCCAAACCCTGGTGATCACAATGTTGCATAACACTTATCATCACAAAACCCCATGACGCTAATCATCACTATTATCCATGGTCTTCTCATCACAAGGCTCCATGACCTTTGTCATCACAATTCTCAATACTCTTTTCATCACAATGCTCCCTGACACTTGTCGTCAGTATGCTCCATGAACTCTGTCATGACACGGCTCCATGCCTTTTTCATCACAATGATCCATCCCCTTTTCATCACAGTGCTCCAAGACCACTGTAATCATAATGCTCCTTGCCCTTGTCATCACAAAGCTCCATGATGCATATCATCAGAATGTTCCATGCACTTCTCATCACAATGCTCCATGCCCTTGTCATCACAATGCTCCAAGACCCCTGTAATCACAATGCTCCATGCCCCTTTTCATCTCAATGCTCCATGAACACTGTCATAACAATGCACCATGCCCATCATCATAATGCTTCAGGCTATTGTCATCACAGTGAAATCAAAATGCTCCATGACCTCTGTCATCACAATGCTCCAAACCCTGGTGATCACAATGTTGCAAAACACTTATCATCACAACACCCCATGACGCTCATCATCACAATTATCCATGGTCTTCTCATCACAATGCTCCATGACCTTTTTTATCACAATTCTCAATACACTTGTCATCACAAGGCTCCCTGACACTTGTTGTCAGAATGCACCTTGAACCCTGTGACGAAAAGGCTCCTTGCATTTTTCATCACAAAGCCCCATGCTGTTTTCATCCCAAAGCTCCATGCCATTGTCATCAAAATACTACACAAGCTTGTCATCAGAATGCTCCATGACCCTTGTCATCACAATTCTCCATGCACTTGTCAGCACAATGCTCCCTGACCCTTGTCATCACAATGATCCAAGCCATTGTCATCACAATGCTCCATTACCTTTGTCACTAGAATCCTCCATGACACTTGGAATCACAATGCTCCAAGCCATTGTCATCACAATGGGCCATTACATATGTAATCACAATGCTCCCTGACACCTCTCTTCACAATACTGCATGATCTGGTCATCACAATGCTCCATGCTCTTGTCTTCATAATGCGCCATTCCAACTGTCATCACAATAATCCATGAAACTTATTAGACCAATGGTCCATGCCCTTGTCATCACATTGCTCCATGCTCTTGTTATCACAATGTTTAAGACCCCTGTAAACAGAATGCCCCATGCCCCTTTTCATCAGTATGCTCCATGAGACTTGTCATCGCAAGGCTCCATGGTTTTCTCATCACAATGCTCCAGGACCTTTTCATCACAATGGTTCACGACATTGTCATGAAAATTCTCAATGGCCCTTGTCTTCATAATGCTCCAAGCCCTAGTCATCACAGTGCTCCATTATATTTGTCATCACAATCCTCCCTTGCATTTGGCATCACTATGCTCCATGCTATTGTCATCGCAATGGACCATGACATATTTCATCACAATGCCCCCTGACACCTGTCTTCACAATACTCCATGCCCTTGTCATCACAATGCTCCATGCCCTGGTCATCACAATGCACCATGTCCACTGTCATCACAATAATCTATGAAACTTGTAAGACCAATGCTCCATGCCCCTGTCATAACAATGCTCCATGACCTTGTCATCACAATGCTCCATGACCCCTGTCATCACAATACTCCATGTACATTTTCAGCCCAGTGCTCCATGACCCTTGTCATCACAATGATCCATGCACTTGTCATCCCAGTGTTCCATGACGCTTGTCATCACAGTGCTCCATGACATCTGTCATCACAGTGCTCCATGCCTTTGTCAGCAAAATGCTACATGACCTTGTCATTACAATGCTCTATGCGATTGTCATCACAATACTCCATTACCATTGTCATCACAATCCTCCAGGAACCTTGGGATCACATTGCTTCAGGCCCTTGTCATCAAAAGGCTCCATGCTCCTTGAAATCAAATTGATCCATGACCTCTGTCATCACAATGCTCCAAACACTTGTGATCAAAATGTTCAATAACACTTGTCCTCACAACGCTCCATGATGCCTGTCATCACAATACTCCATGCCCTTTTCATCACAATGCTCCATGAACTTTGTCATCACAATTCTCCATACACTTGTCATCAAAATGCTCCCTGACACTTGTCGTCAGAATGCTCCTTGAACTGTGTCACGAAAAGGCTCCATGACATTTTCATCACAAATCCACATGCCGTTTTCATCCCAGTGCTCCATGCCATTGTCATCAAAATACTCCACAAGCTTGTCATCAGAATGCTCCATGACGCTTGTCATCACAACTCTCCGTGCACTTGTCAGCAAAATGCTCCCTGACCCTTATCATCACAATGTTCCAAGCCATTGTCATCACAATGCTCCATTACCTTTGTCATCAGAATCCTCCATGACACTTGGCATCACAATGCTCCATGCCATTGTCATCACAATGGGCCATTACATATGTCATCACAATGCTCCCTGACACCTCTCTTCACAATACTGCATAACCTGGTCATCACAATGCTCCATGCCCTTGTCATCACAATGTGCCATTCCAACTCTCATCACAATAATCCATGAAACTTATTAGACGAATGCTCCTTGCCCTTGTTATCAAAATGTTCCAAGACCCCTGTAATCAGAATGCTCCATGCCCCATTTCATCAGAATGCTCCATATGACATGTCATCAGAAGGCTCCATGGATTTCTCATCACAATGCTCCATGACCTTTGTCATCACAATGCTCCAAGACCCATGTAATCACAATGATTCATGCCCCTGTCATCGCAATGGACCATGACATTTGGCATCACAATACTCCATGCCATTGTCTTTGAAATTGACCATGACATATGTCATCACAATGCCCCCTTACACCTGTTTTCACAATACTCCATGCCCTTGTCATCACAATTCTCCATGCCCTTGTCATCACAATGCACCATGTCCAATGTCATCACAATAATCTATTAAACTTGTCAGACCAATGCTCCATGCCCCTGTCATCACAATGTTCCATGCCCTTGTCATCACAATGCTCCATGACCCTTGTCATCACAATGCTCCGTGACTCCAGTCATCACAATGCTTCATAACGTTTGTCATCACAACGGTCCATGCCTGCGTCATCGCAAGGCTCTGTGACCTTTGTAACCACAATGCTCCATGAACTTTTCATCACAATTCTCCGTGGCCCTTGTCATCACAAGGCTCCATGCCTTTTTCAGAACAATGCTCCATGACCCTTGTCATCACAATGTGCCATGTGCTTTTCATCACAATGATCAACAACCTTGTCATCGCTATGTTCCATAAACCTTGTAATCACAATTCTCCATGCACTTCTCATCCAAATGCTCTCTCACATGAGATATCACAATGTTCCATCACTTGTCATCACAATCCTCCCTCACCCCTGTTATCACAATGTTCCATGACCCCTGTCATCACAATGCTACATCCCCTTATCAGCACAATTTTCCATGATCCTGACATCACAATGTTCCATAACCCCTGTCATCAAAATGCTCCATGACCATTTTCATCCCAAAGCTCTATGACCCCTGGCATCACAATGTTCTATAACCCCTGTCATCAAAATATTACATTACACTTTTCATCAAATTGCTGCATGACCCTGTCATCAAAATGCTCCCTGCCCTTCTCATCACAATGCACCACACACTTGTCATCAAAATGCTCCATGACCATGGTCATCACTAAGCTCCATGACCATTGGCATCACAATGCTCCATGCCATGGACATCACAATGCTCCATGAACCCTCTCATCACATTGCTCCATGCACTTGTCATCACAAAGCTCCATGACACTTGTCATCACAATGCTCGATGCCCTTCTCATCACAATGCTCCATGTCCTTGTCATTATATTCCTCCATCACCCATGTATCACAGTGTACCGTGCCCTTGTCATCACAATGCGCCATGCCCACTGTCATCACAATAATCCATGAAACATTTCAGACCAATGCTCAATGCACTTCACATCACAATGCTCCATTACCTCTGTCAACAATGCTCCATGACCCCTGCCATCACAATGTTCCACGGCCTTGTGATCACAAGACTAAATGACCATTGTCATCACAATGCTCCAAGACCCATGTAATCACAATGCTCCATGCCCTTGTCATCACAGAGCTCCATGACGCATGTCATCAGAATGTTCCATGACCTTCTCCTCACAATGCTCCATGCCCTTGTCATCACAATGCTCCAAGACACTCGTAATCACAATGCTCCATGCCCCTTTTCATCAGAAGGCTCCATGATATTTGTCATCACAAGTCTCCATGGTCAACTCATCACAATGCTCCAAGACCTTGTCATCACCATGCTCCATTCCCTTGTCATCACAATGCTCCATGACTCCTGTCATCACAATACTCCATGAACATTTTCAGCCCAATGCTCCATGACCTTCTCATCACAATGCTCCATGACCAATATCATCACAATGCTCCATGACCACTGTCATCACAACACTCCATGACACCTGACAACACAATGATCCGGGACTCTTGTCATCACAATGCTCCAAGACCCCTGTAATCACAATGCTCCATGACCCCTGTCATCACAATACTCCATGAACATTTTCAGCCCAATGCTCCATGACCCTTGTCATCACAATGATCCATGCCCTTGTCATCCCAATGTTCCATGAACCCTGTATTCACAGTGATCCGTGACGCTCGTCATCACAGTTCTCCATGACACCTGTCATCACAATGCTCCATTCCTTTGTCAGCAAAATGCTACATGACCTTGTCATTACAATGCTCTATGCGATTGTCATCACAATACTCGATTACCATTGTCATCTCAATCCTCCATGAACCTTGGGATCACATTGTTTCATGCCCTTGTCATCACAATGCTACATGCTCCTTGAAATCAAAATGATCCATGACCTCTGTCATCACAATGCTCCAAACACTTGTGATCACAATGTTCCATAACATTTGTCCTCACAACGCTCCATGATGCCTGTCATCACAATACTCCATACACTTTTTTTTTTTTTTTTTTTTTTTTTTTTTTTATTGCTGTACGTGGGCCTCTCACCGCCGTGGCCTCTCCCGTTGCGGAGCACAGGCTCCGGACACACAGGCTCCGCGGCCACGGCTCGCGGGCCCAGCCGCTCCGCGGCACGCGGGATCCTCCGGGACCGGGGCACGAACCCGCGTCCCCTGCACCGGCAGGCGGACTCCCAACCACTGCGCCACCAGGGAAGCCCTCCATACACTTTGCATCACAATTCTCCATGACTTTGTCATCACAATTCTCAATACACTTTTCATCACAGTGCTCCCTGACACTTGTCGTCAGTATGCTCCATGAACCCTGTCATGACAAGGCTCCATGCCTTTTTCATCACAATGTTCCATGCCCTTTTCATCACAATGCTCCAAGACCCCTGTAATCACAATGCTCCATGCCCTTGCCATCCAAAGCTCCATGACTCATGTCATCAGAATGTTCCATGGACTTCTCATCACAATGCTCCCTGCTCTTGTCATCACAAAGCACTAAGACCCCTGTAATCACAATGCTCCATGCCCCTTTTCATCTCAATGCTCCTATGAACCCTGTCAGCACAATGAACAATGCCCATCATCATAATGCTTCAGGCAATTGTCATCACAATCAAATCAAAATGCTCCATGACCTCTGTCATCACAATGCTCAAAATCCTGGTGATCACAATGTTGCATAACTCTTATCATCACAACACCCCATGACGCTCATCATCACAATGATCCATGGTCGTCTCATCACAAGGCTCCATGACCTTTGTCATCACAATTCTCAATAAACTTGTCATCACAATGCTCGCTGACACTTGTCGTCAGAATGCTCCTTGAACCCTGTCACAAAAAGGCTCCATGTCTTTTTCATCACAAAGCCACATGCCGTTTTCATCCCAATGCTGCATGCCATTGTCATCAAAATACACCACAGGCTTGTCATCAGAATGCTCCATGACCCTTGTCATCACAATTCTCCATGCACTTGTCAGCACAATGCTCCCTGACCCTTGTCATCACAATGCTCCAAGCCATTGTCATCACAATGCTCCATTACCATTGTCATCAGAATCCTCCATGACACTTGGCATCACAATGCTCCATGCCATTGTCATCACAATGCTCCATGTCTTTGTCAGCAAAATGCTAAATGACCTTGTCATTACAATCCTCTATGCGCTTGTCATCACAATACTCCATTTCCATTGTCATCACAATCCTCCATCAACTTTGGGATCACATTGCTTCATGCCCTTGTCATCACAATGCTCCATGCTCCTTGAAATCAAAATGATCCATGACCTCTGTCATCACAATGCTCCAAACCCTTGTGATCACATTGTTCCATAACACTTGTCATCACAACGCTCCATGATGCCTGTCATCACAATACTCCATGCCCTTTTCATCACAATGCTCCATGACCTTTGTCATCACAATTCTCAATACACTTGTGATCACAATGCTCCCTGACACTTGTCATCAGAATGCTCCTTGAAACCCATCACGAAAAGGCTCCATGCTTTTTTCATCACAATGCCCCATGCCATTTTCATCACAATGTTCCATACCATTGTCATCAAAATACTCCACAAGCTTGTCATCAGAATGCTCCCGGACCCTTGTCATCACAATGCTCCATTACCTTTCTCATCAGAATCCTCCATGACACTTGGCATCACAGTGCTACATGCCATTGTCATCACAATGGGCCATTACATATGTCAACACAATGCTCCCTGACACTTATCTTCACAATACTGCATGACCTGGTCATCACAATGCTCCATGCCCTTGTCATCACAGTAGGCCATTCCAACTGTCATCGCAACAAACCATGAAAGTTATTAGACCAATGTTCCATGCCCTTGTCATCACAATTCTCCATGCCCTTGTTATCACAATGCTCCATGACCCCTGTCATCACAATGCTCCGTTACTCCAGTCATCACAATGCTTCATGAACTTTGTCATCACAATGGTCCATGCCCTCACCATCAACAGTCTCTGTGACCTTTTTAACCCCTATGCTCCATGAACATTTCTTCACAATGCTCTTTGACCCTTGCCATCACAATGCTCCATGACCCTGGTCATCACAATGCTCCATGACCCTGGTCATCACAATGCGCCATGCCCCTTTTCATCTCAATGCTCCCTGAACCCTGTCATCACAGTGCACGATGCCCATCATCATAATACTTCAGTCTATTGTCATCACAATGAAATTAATATTCTCCATGACCTCTGACATCATAATGCTACAAACCCTTGTGATCACAATGTTCCATAAAACTTATCATCACAGCACCCCATGACGCTCATCATCACAATTATCCATGGTCTTATCATCACAATGCTTCATGATCTTTGTCATCACGATGCTCAATACACTTTTCATCACAATGCTCCCTGACACTTGTCGTCAGTATGCTCCATGAACCCTGTCATGACAAGGCTCCATGCCTTTATCATCACAATGATCCATGCCTTTTCATCGCAATGCTCCATGCACTTCTCATCCAAATGCTCTCTCACATGAGATATCACAATGTTCCATCACTAGTCATCACATTCCTCCCTCAACCCTGTTATCACAATGTTCCATGACCCCTGTTATCACAATGCTACATCCCCTTATCAGCACAATGTTCCATGACCCCTGACATCACAATGTTCCATAACCACTGTCATCAAAATGCTCCATGACCCTTTTCATCCCAAAGCTCCATGACCCCTGGAATCACAGTGTTCTATAACCCCTGTCATCAAAATGTTCCTTTACACTTTTCATCAAATTGCTGCATGACCCTGTCATCAAAATGCTCCCTGCCCTACTCATAACAATGCACCACACGCTGGTCATCAAAATGCTCCATGACATTTGTCATCACAAAGCTCCATGACCCTTGGCATCACAATGCTCCATGTCATTGTCATCACAATGCTCCATGAAACCTCTCTTCACATTGCTCCATGCCCTTGTCATCACAAATCTCCATGACACTTGTAATCACAATGCTCGATGCCCTTCTCATCATAATGCTCCATGTCCTTGTCATTACAATCCTCCATGACCCATGTATCACAGTGTACCGTGCCCTTGTCATCACAATGCTCCATGCCCACTCTCATCACAATAATCCATGAAAAATTTCAGACCAATGCTCAATGCCCTTCTCATCACAATGCTCCATTACCTCTATCAACAATGCTCCATGACCCCTGCCATCACAATGTTCCACGGCCTTGTGATCACAAGGCTCCATGATCATTGTCATCACAATGCTCCAAGACCCATGTAATCACAATGCTCCATGCCCTTGTCATCACAAAGCTCCATGACACATGTCATCAGAATGTTCCATGGCCATCTCCTCACAATGCTCCATGCCCTTGTCATCACAATGCTCCAAGACACTCGTAATCACAATGCTCCATGCCCCTTTTCATCAGAAGGCTCCATGATATTTTTCATCACAAGTCTCCATGGTCAACTCATCACAATGCTCCAAGACCTTGTCATCACCATGCTCCATTCCCTTGTCATCACAATGCTCCCTGACACTTGTCGTCAGTATGCTCCATGAACTCTGTCATGACAAGGCTCCATGCCTTTTTCATCACAATGATCCATGCCCTTTTCATCACAGTTCTCCAAGACCACTGTAATCATAATGCTCCTTGCCCTTGTCATCACAAAGCTCCATGATGCATATCATCAGAATGTTCCATGCACTTCTCATCACAATGCTCCATGCCCTTGTCATCACAATGCTCCAAGACCCCTGTAATCACAATGCTCCATGCCCCTTTTCATCTCAATGCTCCATGAACACTGTCATAACAATGCACCATGCCCATCATCATAATTCTTCAGGCTATTGTCATCACAGTGAAATCAAAATGCTCCATGGCCACTCTCATCACAATGCTCCAAACCCTGGTGATCACAGTGTTGCAAAACACTTATCATCACAACACCCCATGACGCTCATCATCACAATTATCCATGGTCTTCTCATCACAATGCTCCATGACCTTTGTCATCACAATTCTCAATACACTTGTCATCACAATGCTCCCTGACACTTGTCGTCAGAATGCACCTTGAACCCTGTGACGAAAAGGCTCCATGCATTTTTCATCACAAAGCCTCATGCTGTTTTCATCCCAAAGCTCCATGCCATTGTCATCAAAATACTACACAAGCTTGTCATCAGAATGCTCCATGACCCTTGTCATCACAATTCTCCATGCACTTGTCAGCACAATGCTCCCTGACCCTTGTCATCACAATGATCCAAGCCATTGTCATCACAATGCTCCATTACCTTTGTCATTAGAATCCTCCATGACACTTGGAATCACAATGCTCCAAGCCATTGTCATCACAATGGGCCATTACATATGTAATCACAATGCTCCCTGACACCTCTCTTCACAATACAGCATGATCTGGTCATCACAATGCTCCATGCTCTTGTCTTCATAATGCGCCATTCCAACTGTCATCACAATAATCCATGAAACTTATTAGACCAATGGTCCATGCCCTTGTCATCACATTGCTCCATGCTCTTGTTATCACAATGTTTAAGACCCCTGTAATCAGAATGTCCCATGCCACTTTTCATCAGTATGCTCCATGAGACTTGTCATCGCAAGGCTCCATGGTTTTCTCATCACAATGCTCCAGGACCTTGTCATCACAATGGTTCACGATATTGTCATGAAAATTCTCAATGGTCCTTGTCTTCATAATGCTCCAAGCCCTAGTCATCACAGTGCTCCATTATATTTTTCATCACAATCCTCCCTTGAATTTGGCATCACTATGCTCCATGCTATTGTCATCGCAATGGACCATGACATATTTCATCACAATGCCCCCTGACACCTGTCTTCACAATACTCCATGCCCTTGTCATCACAATGCTCCATGCCCTGGTCATCACAATGCACCATGTCCACTGTCATCACAATAATCTATGAAACTTGTAGGACCAATGCTCCATGCCCCTGTCATAACAATGCTCCATGACCTTGTCATCACAATGCTCCATGACCCCTGTCATCACAATACTCCATGTACATTTTCAGCCCAGTGCTCCATGACCCTTGTCATCACAATGATCCATGCACTTGTCATCCCAATGTTCCATGACGCTTGTAATCACAGTGCTCCATGACATCTGTCATCACAGTGCTCCATGCCTTTGTCAGCAAAATGCTACATGACCTTGTCATTACAATGCTCTATGCGCATGTCATCACAATACTCCATTACCATTGTCATCACAATCCTCCAGGAACCTTGGGATCACATTGCTTCAGGCCCTTGTCATCAAAATGCTCCATGCTCCTTGAAATCAAAATGATCCATGACCTCTGTCATCACAATGCTCCAAACCCTTGTGATCAAAATGTTCAATAACACTTGTCCTCACAACGCTCCATGATGCCTGTCATCACAATACTCCATGCCCTTTTCATCACAATGCTCCATGAACTTTGTCATCACAATTCTCCATACACTTGTCATCAAAATGCTCCCTGACACTTGTCGTCAGAATGCTCCTTGAACTGTGTCACGAAAAGGCTCCATGACATATTCATCACAAATCCACATGCCGTTTTCATCCTAGTGCTCCATGTCATTGTCATCAAAATACTCCACAAGCTTGTCATCAGAATGCTCCATGACGCTTGTCATCACAATTCTCCGTGCACTTGTCAGCAAAATGCTCCCTGACCCTTATCATCACAATGTTCCAAGCCATTGTCATCACAATGCTCCATTACCTTTGTCATCAGAATCCTCCAAGACACTAGGCATCACAATGCTCCATGCCATTGTCATCACAATGGGCCATTACATATGTCATCACAATGCTCCCTGACACCTCTCTTCACAATACTCCATAATCTGGTCATCACAATACTCCATGCCCTTGTCATCACAATGTGCCATTCCAACTCTCATCACAATAATCCATGAAACTTATTAGACCAATGCTCCTTGCCCTTGTTATCACAATGTTCCAAAACCCCTGTAATCAGAATGCTCCATGCCCCTTTTCATCAGAATGCTCCATATGACATGTCATCAGAAGGCTCCATGGATTTCTCATCACAATGCTCCATGACCTTTGTCATCACAATGCTCCAAGACCCATGTAATCACAATGCTTCATGCCCCTGTCATCGCAATGGACCATGATGTTTGACATCACAATGCTCCATGCCATTGTCTTTGAAATTGACCATGACATATGTCATCACAATGCCCCCTTACACCTGTTTTCACAATACTCCATGCCCTTGTCATCACAATGCTCCATGCCCTTGTCATCACAATGCACCATGTCCAATGTCATCACAATAATCTATTAAACTTGTCAGACCAATGCTCCATTCCCCTTTCATCACAATGTTCCATGCCCTTGTCATCACAATGCTCCATGACCCTTGTCATCACAATGCTCCTTGACTCCAGTCATCACAATGCTTCATAACGTTTGTCATCACAACGGTCCATGCCTGCATCATCGCAAGGCTCTGTGACCTTTGTAACCACAATGCTCCATGAACTTTTCATCACAATTCTCCGTGACCCTTGTCATCACAATGCTCCATGCCTTTTTCAGAACAATGCTCCATGACCCTTGTCATCACAATGTGCCATGTGCTTTTCATCACAATGATCCACAACCTTGTCATCGCTATGCTCCATAAACCTTGTAATCACAATGCTCCATGCACTTCTCATCCAAATGCTCTCTCACATGAGATATCACAATGTTCCACCACTAGTCATCACAATCCTCCCTCACCCCTGTTATCACAATGTTCCATGACCCCTGTCATCACAATGCTACATCCCCTTATCAGCACAATTTTCCATGACCCCTGACGTCACAATGTTCCATAACCCCTGTCATCAAAATGCTCCATGACCATTTTCATCCCAAAGCTCTATGACACCTGGCATCACAATGTTCTATAACCCCTGTCATCAAAATATTACCTTACACTTTTCATCAAATTGCTGCATGACCCTGTCATCAAAATGCTCCCTGCCCTTCTCATCACAATGCACCACACACTTGTCATCAAAATGCTCCATGACCATGGCCATCACTAAGTTCCATGACCCTTGGCATCACAATGCTCCATGCCATGGACATCACAATGCTCCATGAACCCTCTCATCACATTGCTCCATGCACTTGTCATCACAAAGCAACATGACACTTGTCATCACAATGCTCGATGCCCTTCTCATCACAATGCTCCTTGTCCTTGTCATTACAATCCTCCATGACCCATGTATCACAGTGTACCGTGCCCTTGTCATCACAATGCTCCATGCCCACTCTCATCACAATAATCCATGAAAAATTTCAGACCAATGCTCAATGCCCTTCTCATCACAATGCTCCATTACCTCTATCAACAATGCTCCATGACCCCTGCCATCACAATGTTCCACGGCCTTGTGATCACAAGGCTCCATGACCATTGTCATCACAATGCTCCAAGACCCATGTAATCACAATGCTCCATGCCCTTGTCATCACAAAGCTCCATGACACATGTCATCAGAATGTTCCATGGCCATCTCCTCACAATGCTCCATGCCCTTGTCATCACAATGCTCCAAGACACTCGTAATCACAATGCTCCATGCCCCTTTTCATCAGAAGGCTCCATGATATTTTTCATCACAAGTCTCCATGGTCAACTCATCACAATGCTCCAAGACCTTGTCATCACCATGCTCCATTCCCTTGTCATCACAATGCTCCCTGACACTTGTCGTCAGTATGCTCCATGAACTCTGTCATGACAAGGCTCCATGCCTTTTTCATCACAATGATCCATGCCCTTTTCATCACAGTTCTCCAAGACCACTGTAATCATAATGCTCCTTGCCCTTGTCATCACAAAGCTCCATGATGCATATCATCAGAATGTTCCATGCACTTCTCATCACAATGCTCCATGCCCTTGTCATCACAATGCTCCAAGACCCCTGTAATCACAATGCTCCATGCCCCTTTTCATCTCAATGCTCCATGAACACTGTCATAACAATGCACCATGCCCATCATCATAATTCTTCAGGCTATTGTCATCACAGTGAAATCAAAATGCTCCATGGCCACTCTCATCACAATGCTCCAAACCCTGGTGATCACAGTGTTGCAAAACACTTATCATCACAACACCCCATGACGCTCATCATCACAATTATCCATGGTCTTCTCATCACAATGCTCCATGACCTTTGTCATCACAATTCTCAATACACTTGTCATCACAATGCTCCCTGACACTTGTCGTCAGAATGCACCTTGAACCCTGTGACGAAAAGGCTCCATGCATTTTTCATCACAAAGCCTCATGCTGTTTTCATCCCAAAGCTCCATGCCATTGTCATCAAAATACTACACAAGCTTGTCATCAGAATGCTCCATGACCCTTGTCATCACAATTCTCCATGCACTTGTCAGCACAATGCTCCCTGACCCTTGTCATCACAATGATCCAAGCCATTGTCATCACAATGCTCCATTACCTTTGTCATTAGAATCCTCCATGACACTTGGAATCACAATGCTCCAAGCCATTGTCATCACAATGGGCCATTACATATGTAATCACAATGCTCCCTGACACCTCTCTTCACAATACAGCATGATCTGGTCATCACAATGCTCCATGCTCTTGTCTTCATAATGCGCCATTCCAACTGTCATCACAATAATCCATGAAACTTATTAGACCAATGGTCCATGCCCTTGTCATCACATTGCTCCATGCTCTTGTTATCACAATGTTTAAGACCCCTGTAATCAGAATGCCCCATGCCACTTTTCATCAGTATGCTCCATGAGACTTGTCA
This sequence comes from Mesoplodon densirostris, assembly GCF_025265405.1. Classification (NCBI taxonomy): domain Eukaryota; kingdom Metazoa; phylum Chordata; class Mammalia; order Artiodactyla; family Ziphiidae; genus Mesoplodon; species Mesoplodon densirostris. The sequence continues at coordinate 3,007,392 of NW_026778195.1, read as the reverse complement.
TCGCAAGGCTCCATGGTTTTCTCATCACAATGCTCCAGGACCTTGTCATCACAATGGTTCACGATATTGTCATGAAAATTCTCAATGGTCCTTGTCTTCATAATGCTCCAAGCCCTAGTCATCACAGTGCTCCATTATATTTTTCATCACAATCCTCCCTTGAATTTGGCATCACTATGCTCCATGCTATTGTCATCGCAATGGACCATGACATATTTCATCACAATGCCCCCTGACACCTGTCTTCACAATACTCCATGCCCTTGTCATCACAATGCTCCATGCCCTGGTCATCACAATGCACCATGTCCACTGTCATCACAATAATCTATGAAACTTGTAGGACCAATGCTCCATGCCCCTGTCATAACAATGCTCCATGACCTTGTCATCACAATGCTCCATGACCCCTGTCATCACAATACTCCATGTACATTTTCAGCCCAGTGCTCCATGACCCTTGTCATCACAATGATCCATGCACTTGTCATCCCAATGTTCCATGACGCTTGTAATCACAGTGCTCCATGACATCTGTCATCACAGTGCTCCATGCCTTTGTCAGCAAAATGCTACATGACCTTGTCATTACAATGCTCTATGCGCATGTCATCACAATACTCCATTACCATTGTCATCACAATCCTCCAGGAACCTTGGGATCACATTGCTTCAGGCCCTTGTCATCAAAATGCTCCATGCTCCTTGAAATCAAAATGATCCATGACCTCTGTCATCACAATGCTCCAAACCCTTGTGATCAAAATGTTCAATAACACTTGTCCTCACAACGCTCCATGATGCCTGTCATCACAATACTCCATGCCCTTTTCATCACAATGCTCCATGAACTTTGTCATCACAATTCTCCATACACTTGTCATCAAAATGCTCCCTGACACTTGTCGTCAGAATGCTCCTTGAACTGTGTCACGAAAAGGCTCCATGACATTTTCATCACAAATCCACATGCCGTTTTCATCCTAGTGCTCCATGTCATTGTCATCAAAATACTCCACAAGCTTGTCATCAGAATGCTCCATGACGCTTGTCATCACAATTCTCCGTGCACTTGTCAGCAAAATGCTCCCTGACCCTTATCATCACAATGTTCCAAGCCATTGTCATCACAATGCTCCATTACCTTTGTCATCAGAATCCTCCAAGACACTAGGCATCACAATGCTCCATGCCATTGTCATCACAATGGGCCATTACATATGTCATCACAATGCTCCCTGACACCTCTCTTCACAATACTCCATAATCTGGTCATCACAATACTCCATGCCCTTGTCATCACAATGTGCCATTCCAACTCTCATCACAATAATCCATGAAACTTATTAGACCAATGCTCCTTGCCCTTGTTATCACAATGTTCCAAAACCCCTGTAATCAGAATGCTCCATGCCCCTTTTCATCAGAATGCTCCATATGACATGTCATCAGAAGGCTCCATGGATTTCTCATCACAATGCTCCATGACCTTTGTCATCACAATGCTCCAAGACCCATGTAATCACAATGCTTCATGCCCCTGTCATCGCAATGGACCATGACGTTTGACATCACAATGCTCCATGCCATTGTCTTTGAAATTGACCATGACATATGTCATCACAATGCCCCCTTACACCTGTTTTCACAATACTCCATGCCCTTGTCATCACAATGCTCCATGCCCTTGTCATCACAATGCACCATGTCCAATGTCATCACAATAATCTATTAAACTTGTCAGACCAATGCTCCATTCCCCTTTCATCACAATGTTCCATGCCCTTGTCATCACAATGCTCCATGACCCTTGTCATCACAATGCTCCTTGACTCCAGTCATCACAATGCTTCATAACGTTTGTCATCACAACGGTCCATGCCTGCATCATCGCAAGGCTCTGTGACCTTTGTAACCACAATGCTCCATGAACTTTTCATCACAATTCTCCGTGACCCTTGTCATCACAATGCTCCATGCCTTTTTCAGAACAATGCTCCATGACCCTTGTCATCACAATGTGCCATGTGCTTTTCATCACAATGATCCACAACCTTGTCATCGCTATGCTCCATAAACCTTGTAATCACAATGCTCCATGCACTTCTCATCCAAATGCTCTCTCACATGAGATATCACAATGTTCCACCACTAGTCATCACAATCCTCCCTCACCCCTGTTATCACAATGTTCCATGACCCCTGTCATCACAATGCTACATCCCCTTATCAGCACAATTTTCCATGACCCCTGACGTCACAATGTTCCATAACCCCTGTCATCAAAATGCTCCATGACCATTTTCATCCCAAAGCTCTATGACACCTGGCATCACAATGTTCTATAACCCCTGTCATCAAAATATTACCTTACACTTTTCATCAAATTGCTGCATGACCCTGTCATCAAAATGCTCCCTGCCCTTCTCATCACAATGCACCACACACTTGTCATCAAAATGCTCCATGACCATGGCCATCACTAAGTTCCATGACCCTTGGCATCACAATGCTCCATGCCATGGACATCACAATGCTCCATGAACCCTCTCATCACATTGCTCCATGCACTTGTCATCACAAAGCAACATGACACTTGTCATCACAATGCTCGATGCCCTTCTCATCACAATGCTCCTTGTCCTTGTCATTACAATCCTCCATCAACCATGTATCACAGTGTATCGTGCCCTTGTCATCACAATGCGCCATGCCCACTGTCATCACAATAATCCATGAAACATTTCAGACCAATGCTCATTGCACTTCTCATCACAATGCTCCATTACCACTGTCCACAATGCTCCATGACCCCTGCCATCACAATGTTCCACGGCCTTGTGATCACAAGACTCCATGACCATTGTCATCACAATGCTCCAAGACCCATGTAATCACAATGCTCCATGCCCTTGTCATCACAGAGCTCCATGACGCATGTCATCAGAATGTTCCATGGCCTTCTCCTCACAATGCTCCATGCCCTTGTCATCAAAATGCTCCAAGACACTCGTAATCACAATGCTCCTTGCCCCTTTTCATCAGAAGGCTCCATGATATTTGTCATCACAAGTCTCCATGGTCAACTCATCACAATGCTCCAAGACCTTGTCATCACCATGCTCCATTCCCTTGTCATCACAATGCTCCATGACTCCTGTCATCACAATACTCCAAGAATATTTTCAGCCCAATGCTCCATGACCTTCTCATCACAATGCTCCATGACCAATATCATCACAATGCTCCATGACCACTGTCATGACAACACTCCATGACACCTGACAACACAATGATCCGGGACTCTTGTCATCACAATGCTCCAAGACCCCTGTAATCACAATGCTTCATGACCCCTGTCATCAAAATATTCCATGAACATTTTCAGCCCAATGCTCCATGACCCTTGTCATCACAATGATCCATGCCCTTGTCATCCCAATGTTCCATGACGCCTGTATTCACAGTGCTCCATGACGCTTGTCATCACAGTGCTCCATGACACCTGTCATCACAATGCTCCATGCCTTTGTCAGGAAAATGCTACATGACCTTGTCATTACAATGCTCTATGCGATTGTCATCACAATACTCGATTACCATTGTCATCACAATCCTCCATGAACCTTGGGATCACATTGCTTCATGCCCTTGTCATCACAATGCTACATGCTCCTTGAAATCAAAATGATCCATGACCTCTGTCATCACAATGCTCCAAACTCTTGTGATCACAATGTTCCATAACACTTGTCCTCACAACGCTCCATGATGCCTGTCATCACAATACTCCATACACTTTTCATCACAATTCTCCATGACCTTTGTCATCACAATTCTCAATACAGTTTTCATCACAGTGCTCCCTGACACTTGTCGTCAGTATGCTCCATGAACCCTGTCATGACAAGGCTCCATGCCTTTTTCATCACAATGTTCCATGCCCTTTTCATCACAATGCTCCAAGACCCCTGTAATCACAATGCTCCATGCCCTTGCCATCCAAAGCTCCATGACGCATGTCATCAGAATGTTCCATGGACTTCTCATCACAATGCTCCCTGCTCTTGTCATCACAAAGCACTAAGACCCTTGTAATCACAATGCTCCATGCCCCTTTTCATCTCAATGCTCCTATGAACCCTGTCAGCACAATGAACAATGCCCATCATCATAATGCTTCAGGCAATTGTCATCACAATCAAATCAAAATGCTCCATGACCTCTGTCATCACAATGCTCAAAATCCTGGTGATCACAATGTTGCATATCTCTTATCATCACAACACCCCATGACGCTCATCATCACAATGATCCATGGTCGTCTCATCACAAGGCTCCATGACCTTTGTCATCAAAATTCTCAATAAACTTGTCATCACAATGCTCGCTGACACTTGTCGTCAGAATGCTCCTTGAACCCTGTCACAAAAAGGCTCCATGTCTTTTTCATCACAGAGCCACATGCCGTTTTCATCCCAATGCTGCATGCCATTGTCATCAAAATACACCACAGGCTTGTCATCAGAATGCTCCATGACCCTTGTCATCACAATTCTCCATGCACTTGTCAGCACAATGCTCCCTGACCCTTGTCATCACAATGCTCCAAGCCATTGTCATCACAATGCTCCATTACCATTGTCATCAGAATCCTCCATGACACTTGGCATCACAATGCTCCATGCCATTGTCATCACAATGCTCCATGCCTTTGTCAGCAAAATGCTACATGACCTTGTCATTACAATCCTCTATGCGCTTGTCATCACAATACTCCATTTCCGTTGTCATCACAATCCTCCATCAACCTTGGGATCACATTGCTTCATGCCCTTGTCATCACAGTGCTCCATGCTCCTTGAAATCAAAATGATCCATGACCTCTGTCATCACAATGCTCCAAACCCTTGTGATCACATTGTTCCATAACACTTGTCATCACAACGCTCCATGATGCCTGCCATCACAATACTCCATGCCCTATTCATCACAATGCTCCATGACCTTTGTCATCACAATTCTCAATACACTCGTGATCACAATGCTCCCTGACACTTGTCATCAGAATGCTCCTTGAAACCCGTCACGAAAAGGCTTCATGCATTTTTCATCACAATGCCCCATGCCATTTTCATCACAATATTCCATACCATTGTCATCAAAATACTGCACAAGCTTTTCATCAGAATGCTCCCGGACCCTTGTCATCACAATGCTCCATTAAATTTCTCATCAGAATCCTCCATGACACTTGGCATCACAGTGCTACATGCCATTGTCATCACAATAGGCAATTCCAACTGTCATCGCAACAAACCATGAAAGTTATTAGACCAATGTTCCATGCCCTTGTCATCACAATGCTCCATGCCCTTGTTATCACAATGCTCCATGACCCCTGTCATCACAATTCTCCGTTACTCCAGTCATCACAATGCTTCATGAACTTTGTCATCACAATGGTCCATGCCCTCACCATCAACAGTCTCTGTGACATTTTTAACCCCAATGCTCCATGAACTTTTCATCACAATGCTCTTTGACCCTTGTCATCACAATGCTCTATGCCTTTCTCAGCACAATGCTCCATGACCCTGGTCATCACAATGCTCCATGCACTTGTCAGCACAATGTTCCATGACACATGTCATCACAGTGCTCCATGACCCCTGTCATCATAATGGTCAGTGACTCCAGTCATCACAATGCTTCATAACGTTTTTCCTCACAATGTTCCAAGCCCGCGTCATCACAAGGCTCTGTGATATTTGTTACCACAATGCTCCATGAACTTTTCATCACAATTCTCTGTGACCCTCGTCATCACAATGCTACATGTCTTTGTCAGAACACTGCTCCATGACCATTGTCATCACAATGTGCCACGCGCATTTCATCAAATATTCCAAACCTTGTCATTGCAATGCTCCATAAACCTTGTAATCACAATGCTCCAAGCACTTCCCATCAAAATGTGCTGTTACCAGAGATATCACAGTATTCCATCCCTAGTCATCACAATACCCCCTCACCCCTGTAATCACAATGTTCGATGACCCTGTCATCACACTGCTACATCCCCTTATCAGCACAATCTTCCAAGATTCCTGACATCACAATGTTCCATAACCCATGTCATCAAAATGCTCCATGACCCTTTTCATCCCAAAGCGCCAAGACCCCTGACATCACAATGTTCTATAACCCCTGCCATCAAAATGTTGCATTACACTTTTCATCAAATTGCTGCATGACCCGGTCATCAAAATGCTCCCTGCACTTCTCATCACAATGCACCATGTCCTTGTCATCAAAATGCTCCATGACTGGTCAGCAGAAAGCTCCATGACCCCTGGCATCACAATGCTAAATGTCATTGTCATCACAATGCTCCATGAACCCTCTCATAACATTGCTCAATGCCCTTGTCATCACAAAGCTCCATGACACTTGTCATAACAATGCTCGATGCCCTTCTCATCACAATGCTCCATGCCCTTGTCATTACAATCCTGCATGATGAATGTATCATAGTGTTCCGTACACTTGTCATCAAAATGCTCCATGCCCACTCTCATCAAAATAATACATGAAATATTTCAGACCAATATTCCATTCCCTTCTCATCACAATGCTAGATTACCTCTGTCATAACAATGCACCATGACCCCTGCCATCACAATGTTCGACGGCCTAGTCTTCACAAGGTTCCATGACACTTTTCATCACAATGCTGAAAACCACTTTAATCACAATGCTCCATGACCTTCTCATCACAAAGCTCCATGACGCATGTCATCAGAATGTTCCATGGCCATCTCATCACAATGCTCCATGCCCTTGTCATCACAATGCTCCAAGACCCTTGTAACCACAATGCTCCATGCCCCTTTTCATCTCAATGCTCCCTGAACCCTGTCATCACAGTGCACGATGCCCATCATCATAATACTTCAGTCTATTGTCATCACAATGAAATTAATATTCTCCATGACCTCTGACATCATAATGCTACAAACCCTTGTGATCACAATGTTCCATAAAACTTATCATCACAGCACCCATGACGCTCATCATCACAATTATCCATGGTCTTATCATCACAATGCTCCATGATCTTTGTCATCACGATGCTCAATACACTTTTCATCACAATGTTCCCTGACACTTGTCGTCAGTATGCTCCATGAACCCTGTCATGACAAGGCTCCATGCCTTTATCATCACAATGATCCATGCCTTTTCATCGCAATGCTCCAAGACCACTGCAATCACAATGCTCCATGCACTTGTCATCCAAATGCTCTCTCACATGAGATATCACAATGTTCCATCACTAGTCATCACATTCCTCCCTCAACCCTGTTATCACAATGTTCCATGACCCCTGTTATCACAATGCTACATCCCCTTATCAGCACAATGTTCCATGACCCCTGACATCACAATGTTCCATAACCACTGTCATCAAAATGCTCCATGACCCTTTTCATCCCAAAGCTCCATGACCCCTGGAATCACAGTGTTCTATAACCCCTGTCATCAAAATGTTCCATTGCACTTTTCATCAAATTGCTGCATGACCCTGTCATCAAAATGCTCCCTACCCTACTCATAACAATGCACCACACGCTGGTCATCAAAATGCTCCATGACCTTTGTCATCACAAATCTCCATGACCCGTGGCATCACAATGCTCCATGTCATTGTCAACACAATGCTCCATGAAACCTCTCTTCACATTGCTCCATGTCCTTGTCATCACAAATCTCCATGACACTTGTCATCACAATGCTCGATGCCCTTCTCATCATAATGCTCCATGTCCTTGTCATTACAATCCTCCATGACCCATGTATCACAGTGTACCGTGCCCTTGTCATCACAATGCTCCATGCCCACTATCATCACAATAATCCATGAAACATTTCAGACCAATGCTCAGTGCCCTTCTCATCACAATGCTCCATTACCTCTATCAACAATGCTCCATGACCCCTGCCATCACAATGTTCCACGGCCTTGTGATCACAAGGCTCCATGACCATTGTCATAAGAATGCTCCAAGACCCATGTAATCACAATGCTCCATGCCCTTGTCATCACAAAGCTCCATGACACATGTCATCAGAATGTTCCATGGCCATCTCCTCACAATGCTCCATGCCCTTGTCATCACGATGCTCCAAGACACTCATAATCACAATGCTCCATGCCCCTTTTCATAAGAAGGCTCCATGATATTTGTCATCACAAGTCTCCATGGTCAACTCATCACAATGCTCCAAGACGTTGTCATCACCATGCTCCATTCCCTTGTCATCACAATGCTCCCTGACTCTTGTCGTCAGTATGCTCCATGAACTCTGTCATGACAAGGCTCCATGCCTTTTTCATCACAATGATCCATGCCCTTTTCATCACAGTTCTCCAAGACCACTGTAATCATAATGCTCCTTGCCCTTGTCATCACAAAGCTCCATGATGCATATCATCAGAATGATCCATGCACTTCTCATCACAATGCTCCATGCCCTTGTCATCACAATGCTCCAAGACCCCTGTAATCACAAAGCTCCATGCCCCTTTTCATCTCAATGCGCCATGAACACTGTCATAACAATGCACCATGCCCATCATCATAATGCTTCAGCCTATTGTCATCACAGTGAAATCAAAATGCTCCATGACCTTTGTCATCACAAAGCTCCATGACCCTTGGCATCACAATGCTCCATGTCATTGTCATCACAATGCTCCATGAAACCTCTCTTCACATTGCTCCATGCCCTTGTCATCACAAATCTCCATGACACTTGTCATCACAATGCTCGATGCCCTTCTCATCATAATGCTCCATGTCCTTGTCATTACAATCCTCCATGACCCATGTATCACAGTGTACCGTGCCCTTGTCATCACAATGCTCCATGCCCACTCTCATCACAATAATCCATGAAACATTTCAGACCAATGCTCAATGCCCTTCTCATCACAATGCTCCATTACCTCTATCAACAATGCTCCATGAACCCTGCCATCACAATGTTCCACGGCCTTGTGATCACAAGGCTCCATGACCATTGTCATCACAATGCTCCAAGACCCATGTAATCACAATGCTCCATGCCCTTGTCATCACAAAGCTCCATGACACATGTCATCAGATTGTTCCATGGCCTTCTCCTCACAATGCTCCATGCCCTTGTCATCACAATGCTCCATTCCCTCGTAATCACAATGCTCCATGCCCCTTTTCATCAGAATGCTCCATGAGACTTGTCATCACAAGTCTCCATGGTCATCTCATCACAATGCTCCAAGACCTTGTCATCACCATGCTCCATTCCCTGGTCATCACAATGCTCCATGACCCCTGTCATCACAAGGCTCCATGACCCTTCTCATCACAATGCTCCAAACCCCTGTAATCACAATGCTCCATGCCCCTTTTCATCACAATGCTCCATGAACCCTGTCATCACAATGAACCATGCCCATCATCATAATGCTTCAGGCTATTGTCATCACAATGAAATCAAAATGCTCCATGACCTCTGTCATCACAATGCTCCAAAACCTGGTGATCACAATGTTGCATAACACTTATCATCACAAAACCCCATGACGCTAATCATCACTATTATCCATGGTTTTCTCATCACAAGGCTCCATGACCTTTGTCATCACAATTCTCAATACTCTTTTCATCACAATGCTCCCTGACACATGTCATCAGTATGCTCCATGAACTCTGTCATGACAAGGCTCCATGCCTTTTTCATTACAATGATCCATGCCCTTTTCATCACAGTTCTCCAAGACCACTGTAATCATAATGCTCCTTGCCCTTGTCATCACAAAGCTCCATGATGCATATCATCAGAATGTTCCATGCACTTCTCATCACAATGCTCCATGCCCTTGTCATCACAATGCTCCAAGACCCCTGTAATCACAATGCTCCATGCCCCTTTTCATCTCAATGCTCCATGAACACTGTCATAACAATGCACCATGCCCATCATCATAATGCTTCAGGCTATTGTCATCACAGTGAAATCAAAATGCTCCATGACCTCTGTCATCACAATGCTCCAAACCCTGGTGATCACAATGTTGCAAAACACTTATCATCACAACACCCCATGACGCTCATCATCACAATTATCCATGGTCTTCTCATCACAATGCTCCATGACCTTTGTCATCACAATTCTCAATACACTTGTCATCACAATGCTCCCTGACACTTGTCGTCAGAATTCACCTTGAACCCTGTGCCGAAAAGGCTCCATGCCTTTTTCATCACAAAGCCCCATGCAGTTTTCATCCCAAAGCTCCATGCCATTGTCATCAAAATACTACACAAGCTTGTCATCAGAATGCTCCATGACCCTTGTCATCACAATTCTCCATGCACTTGTCAGCACAATGCTCCCTGACCCTTGTCATCACAATGATCCAAGCCATTGTCATCACAAAGCTCCATTACCTTTTTCATTAGAATCCTCCATGACACTTGGAATCACAATGCTCCAAGCAATTGTCATCACAATGGGCCATTACATATGTAATCACAATGCTCCCTGACACCTCTCTTCACAATACTGCATGACCTGGTCATCACAATGCTCCATGCTCTTGTCTTCATAATGCACCATTCCAACTGTCATCACAATAATCCATGAAACTTATTAGACCAATGGTCCATGCCCTTGTCATCACATTGCTCCATGCTCTTGTTATCACAATGTTCCAAGACCCCTGTAATCAGAATGCCCCATGCCCCTTTTCATCAGTATGCTCCATGAGACTTGTCATCGCAAGGCTCCATGGTTTTCTCATCACAATGCTCCAGGACCTTGTCATCACAATGGTTCACGACATTGTCATGAGAATTCTCAATGGCCCTTGTCTTCATAATGCTCCAAGCCCTAGTCATCACAGTGCTCCATTATATTTTTCATCACAATCCTCCCTTGCATTTGGCATCACTATGCTCCATGCTATTGTCATCGCAATGGACCATGACATATTTCATCACAATGCCCCCTGACACCTGTCTTCACAATACTCCATGCCCTTGTCATCACAATGTTCCATGCCCTTGTCTTCACAATGCACCATGTCCACTGTCATCACAATAATCTATGAAACTTGTAAGACCAATGCTCCATGCCCCTGTCATAACAATGTTCCATGACCTTGTCATCACAATGCTCCATGTCCCCTGTCATCACAATATTCCATGAATATTTTCAGCCCAGTGTTCCATGACCCTTGTCATCACAATAATCCATGCAATTGTCATCCCAATGTTCCATGACGCTTGTAATCACAGTGCTCCATGACATCTGTCATCACAATGCTCCATGCCTTTGTCAGCAAAATGCTACATGACCTTGTCATTAAAATGCTCTATGCGCATGTTATCACAATACTCCATTACCATTGTCATCACAATCCTCCAGGAACCTTGGGATCACATTGCTTCAGGCCCTTGTCATCAAAATGCTCCATGCTCCTTGAAATCAAAATGATCCATGACCTCTGTCATCACAATGCTCCAAACCCTTGTGATCAAAATGTTCAATAACTCTTGTCCTCACAACGCTCCATGATGCCTGTCATCACAATACTCCATGCCCTTTTCATCACAATGCTCCATGAACTTTGTCATCACAATTCTCCATACACTTGTCATCAACATGCTCCCTGACACTTGTCCTCAGAATGCTCCTTGAACTGTGTCATGAAAAGGCACCATGCCATTTTCATCACAAATCCACATGCCGTTTTCATCCCAGTGCTCCATGCCATTGTCATCAAAATACTCCACAAGCTTGTCATCAGAATGCTCCATGACGCTTGTCATCACAATTCTCCGTGCACTTGTCAGCAAAATGCTCCCTGACCCTTATCATCACAATGCTCCAAGCCATTGTCATCACAATGCTCCATTACCTTTGTCATCAGAATCCTCCAAGACACTTGGCATCACAATGCTCCATGCCATTGTCATCACAATGGGCCATTACATATGTCATCACAATGCTCCCTGACACCTCTCTTCACAATACTGCATAACCTGGTCATCACAATGCTCCATGCCCTTGTCATCACAATGTGCCATTCCAACTCTCATCACAATAATCCATGAAACTTATTAGACCGATGCTCCTTGCCCTTGTTATCACAATGTTCCAAGAACCCTGTAATCAGAATGCTCCATGCCCCTTTTCATCAGTATGCTCCATATGACATGTCATCAGAAGGCTCCATGGATTTCTCATCACAATGCTCCATGACCTTTGTCATCACAATGCTCCAAGACCCATGTAATCACAATGCTTCATGCCCCTGTCATCGCAATGGACCATGACATTTGGCATCACAATGCTCCATGCCATTGTCTTTGAAATTGACCGTGACATATGTCATCACAATGCCCCCTTACAACTGTTTTCAGAATACTCCTTGCCCTTGTCATCACAATGCTCCATGCCCTTGTCATCACAATGCACCATGTCCACTGTCATCACAATAATCTATGAAACTTTTCAGACCAATGCTCCATGCCCCTGTCATAACAATGCTCCATGACCTTGTCATCACAATGCTCCATGACCCCTGTCATCACAATACTCCATGAACATTTTCAGCCCAGTGCTCCATGACCCTTGTCATCACAATGATCCACGCACTTGTCATCCCAATGTTCCATGACGCTTGTAATCACAGTGCTCCATGACATCTGTCATCACAATGCTCCATGCCTTTGTCAGCAAAATGCTACATGACCTTGTCATTACCATTCTCTATGCGCATGTCATCACAATACTCCATTACCATTGTCATCACAATCCTCCAGGAAACTTGGGATCACATTGCTTCAGGCCCTTGTCATCAAAATGTTCCATGCTCCTTGAAATCAAAATGATCCATGACCTCTGTCATCACAATGCTCCAAACCCTTGTGATCAAAATGTTCAATAACACTTGTCCTCTCAATGCTCCATGATGCCTGTCATCACAATACTCCATGCCCTTTTCATCACAATGCTCCATGAACTTTGTCATCACAATTCTCCATACACTTGTCATCAAAATGCTCCCTGACACTTGTCGTCAGAATGCTCCTTGAACTGTGTCACGAAAAGGCTCCATGCCATTTTCATCACAAATCCACATGCCGTTTTCATCCCAGTGCTCCATGCCATTGTCATCAAAATACTCCACAAGCTTGTCATCAGAATGCTCCATGACGCTTGTCATCACAATTCTCCGTGCACTTGTCAGCAAAATGTTCCCTGACCCTTATCATCACAATGCTCCAAGCCATTGTCATCACAATGCTCCATTACCTTTGTCATCAGAATCCTCCAAGACACTTGGCATCACAATGCTCCACGCCATTGTCATCACAATGGGCCATTACATATGTCATCACAATGCTCCCTGACACCTCTCTTCACAATACTGCATAACCTGGTCATCACAATGCTCCATGCCCTTGTCATCACAATGTGCCATTCCAACTCTCATCACAATAATCCATGAAACTTATTAGACCGATGCTCCTTGCCCTTGTTATCACAATATTCCAAGACCCCTGTAATCAGAATGCTCCATGCCCCTTTTCATCAGAATGCTCCATATGACATGTCATCAGAAGGCTCCATGGATTTCTCTTCACAATGCTCCATGACATTTGTCATCACAATGCTCCAAGACCCATGTAATCACAATGCTTCATGCCCCTGTCATCGCAATGGACCATGACATTTGGCATCACAATGCTCCATGCCATTGTCTTTGAAATTGACCATGACATATGTCATCACAATGCCCCCTTACAGCTGTTTTCACAATAATCCATGCCCTTGTCATCACAATGCTCCATGCCCTTGTCATCACAATGCACCAGGTCCAATGTCATCACAATAATTTATTAAACTTGTCAGACCAATGCTCCATGCCCCTGTCATCACAATGTCCCATGCCCTTGTCATCACAATGCTCCGTGACTCCAGTCATCACAATGCTTCATAACGTTTGTCATCACAACGGTCCATGCCTGCGTCATCGCATGGCTCTGTGACCTTTGTGACCACAATGCTCCATGAACTTTTCATCACAATTCTCCGTGACCCTTGTCATCACAATGCTCCATGCCTTTTTCAGAACAATGCTCCATGACCCTTGTCATCACAATGTGCCATGTGCTTTTCATCACAATGATCCACAACCTTGTCATCGCTATGCTCCATAAACCTTGAAATCACAATGCTCCGTGCACTTCTCATCCAAATGCTCTCTCACATGAGATATCACAATGTTCCATCACTTGTCATCACAATCCTCCCTCACCCCTGTTATCACAATGTTCCATGACCCCTGTCATCACAATGCTACATACCCTTATCAGCACAATTTTCCATGACCCCTGACATCACAATGTTCCATAACCCCTGTCATCAAAATGCTCCATGACCATATTCATCCCAAAGCTCTATGACCCCTGGCATCACAATGTTCTATAACCCCTGTCATCAAAATATTACATTACACTTTTCATCAAATTGCTGCATGACCCTGTCATCAAAATGCTCCCTGCCCTTCTCATCACAATGCACCACACACTTGTCATCAAAATGCTCCATGACCATGGCCATCACTAAGCTCCATGACCCTTGGCATCACAATGCTCCATGCCATGGACATCACAATGCTCCATGAACCCTCTCATCACATTGCTCCATGCACTTTTCATCACAAAGCTCCATGACACTTGTCATCACAATGCTCGATGCCCTTCTCATCACAATGCTCCATGTCCTTGTCTTTACAATCCTCCATCACCCATGTATCACAGTGTACCATGCCCTTGTCATCACAATGCGCCATGCCCACTGTCATCACAATAATCCATGAAACATTTCAGACCAATGCTCAATGCACTTCTCATCACAATGCTCCATTACCACTGTCAACAATGCTCCATGACCCCTGCCATCACAATGTTCCACGGCCTTGTGATCACAAGACTCCATGACCATTGTCATCACAATGCTCCAAGACCCATGTAATCACAATGCTCCATGCCCTTGTCATCACAGAGCTCCATGACGCATGTCATCAGAATGTTCCATGGCCTTCTCCTCACAATGCTCCATGCCCTTGTCATCACAATGCTCCAAGACACTCGTAATCACAATGCTCCATGCCCCTTTTCATCAGAAGGCTCCATGATATTTGTCATCACAAGTCTCCATGGTCAACTCATCACAATGCTCCAAGACCTTGTCATCACCATGCTCCATTCCCTTGTCATCACAATGCTCCATGACTCCTGTCATCACAATAATCCATGAACATTTTCAGCCCAATGCTCCATGACCTTCTCATCACAATGCTCCATGACCAATATCATCACAATGCTCCATGACCACTGTCATCACAACACTCCATGACACCTGACAACACAATGATCCGGGACTCTTATCATCACAATGCTCCAAGACCCCGGTAATCACAATGCTCCATGACCCCTGTCATCACAATACTCCATGCCCTTTTCATCACAATGTTCCATGACCTTTGTCATCACAATTCTCAATACACTTGTGATCACAAAGCTCCCTGACACTTGTCATCAGAATGCTCCTTGAAACCCATCACGAAAAGGCTCCATGCTTTTTTCATCACAATGCCCCATGCCATTTTCATCACAATGTTCCATACCATTGTCATCAAAATACTCCACAAGCTTGTCATCAGAATGCTCCCGGACCCTTGTCATCACAATGCTCCATTACCTTTCTCATCAGAATCCTCCATGACACTTGGCATCACAGTACTACATGCCAGTGTCATCACAATGGGCCATTACATATGTCATCACAATGCTCCCTGACACTTATCTTCACAATACTGCATGACCTGGTCATCACAATGCTCCATGCCCTTGTCATCACAATAGGCCATTCCAACTGTCATCGCAACAAACCATGAAAGTTATTAGACCAATGTTCCATGCCCTTGTCATCACAATGCTCCATGCCCTTGTTATCACAATGCTCCATTACCCCTGTCATCACAATGCTCCGTTACTCTAGTCATCACAATGCTTCATGACCTTTGTCATCACAATGGTCCATGCCCTCACCATCAACAGTCTCTGTGACCTTTTTAACCCCAATGCTCCATGAACTTTTCATCACAATGCTCTTTGACCCTTGTCATCACAATGATCTATGCCTTTCTCAGCACAATGCTCCATGACCCTGGTCATCACAATGCTCCATGCACTTGTCAGCACAATGTTCCATGACACATGTCATCACAGTGCTCCATGACCCCTGTCATCATAATGCTCAGTGACTCCAGTCATCACAATGCTTCATAACGTTTTTCATCAAAATGTTCCCACCGCGTCATCACAAGGCTCTGTGATATTTGTTACCACACTGCTCCATGAACTTTTCATCACAATTCTCTGTGACCCTCGTCATCACAATGCTACATGTCTTTGTCAGAACAATGCTCCATGACCATTGTCATCACAATGTGCCACGTCCATTTCATCACAACGTTCCAAACCTTGTCATTGCAATGCTCCATAAAACTTGTAATTACAATGCTCCATGCACTTCTCATCAAAATGCGCTGTTACCAGAGATATCACAGTATTCCATCCCTAGTCATCACAATACTCCCTCAACCCTGTAATCACAATGATCCATGAGCCTGTCATCACAATGCTACATCCCCTTATCAGCACAATGTTCCAAGACCCCTGACATCACAATGTTCCATAACGCATGTCATCAAAATGCTCCATGACCCTTTTCATCCCAAAGCTCCAAGACCCCTGACCTCACAATGTTCTATAACCCCTCCCATCAAAATGTTCCATTACACTTTTCATCAAATTGCTGCATGACCCGGTCATCAAAATGCTCCCTGCACTTCTCATCACAATGCACCATGTCCTTTTCATCAAAATGCTCCATGACTGGTCAGCAGAAAGCTCCATGACCCCTGGCATCACAATGCTCCATGTCATTGTCATCACAATGCTCCATGAACCCTCTCATAACATTGCTCAATGCCCTTGTCATCACAAAGCTCCATGACACGTGTCATAACAATGCTCGATGCCCTTCTCTTCACAATGCTCCATGCCTTTGTCATTACATTCCTGCATGATGAATGTATCATAGTGTTCCGTACCCTTGTCATCAAAATGCTCCATGCCCACTCTCATCAAAATAATACATGAAATATTTCAGACCAATGTTCCATGCCCTTCTCATCACAATGCTCCATTACCTCTGTCATAACAATGCACCATGACCCCTGCCATCACAGTGTTCCACGGCCTAGTCTTCATAAGGTTCCATGACACTTGTCATCACAATGCTGAAAAACACTGTAATCACAATGCTCCATGCCCTTCTCATCACAAAGCTCCATGACGCATGTCATCAGAATGTTCCATGGCCATCTCATCACAATACTCCATGCCCTTGTCATCACAATGCTCCAAGACCCTTGTAACCACAATGCTCCATGCCCCTTTTCATCTCAATGCTCCCTGAACCCTGTCATCACAGTGCACGATGCCCATCATCATAATACTTCAGTCTATTGTCATCAAAATGAAATTAATATTCTCCATGACCTCTGACATCATAATGCTACAAACCCTTGTGATCACAATGTTACATAAAACTTATCATCACAGCACACCATGACGCTCATCATCACAATTATCCATGGTCTTATCATCACAATGCTCCATGAACTTTGTCATCACGATGCTCAATACGCTTTTCTTCACAATGCTCCCTGACACTTGTCGTCAGTATGCTCCATGAACCCTGTCATGACAAGGCTCCATGCCTTTATCATCACAATGATCCATGCCTTTTCATCGCGATGCTCCAAGACCACTGTAATCACAATGCTCCATTCACTTCTCATCCAAATGCTCTCTCACATGAGATATCACAATGTTCCATCACTAGTCATCACATTCCTCCCTCAACCCTGTTATCACAATGTTCCATGACCCCTGTCATCACAATGCTACATCCCCTTATCAGCACAATGTTCCATGACCCCTGACATCACAATGTTCCATAACCACTGTCATCAAAATGCTCCATGACCCTTTTCATCCCAAAGCTCCATGACCCCTGGAATCACAGTGTTCTATAACCCCTGTCATCAAAATGTTCCATTGCACTTTTCATCAAATTGCTGCATGACCCTGTCATCAAAATGCTCCCTGCCCTACTCATAACAATGCACCACACGCTTGTCATCAAAATGCTCCATGACCTTTGTCATCACAAAGCTCCACGACCCTTGGCATCACAGTGCTCCATGTCATTGTCATCACAATGCTACAAGAAACCTCTCTTCACATTGCTCCATGCCCTTGTCATCACAAATCTCCATGACACTTGTCATCACAATGCTCGATGCCCTTCTCATCATAATGCTCCATGTCCTTGTCATTACAATCCTCCATGACCCATGTATCACAGTGTACCATGCCCTTGTCATCACAATGCTCCATGCCCACTCTCATCACAATAATCCATGAAACATTTCAGACCTATGCTCAATGCCCTTCTCATCACAATGCTCCATTACCTCTATCAACAATGCTCCATGCCCCCTGCCATCACAATGTTCCACGGCCTTGTGATCACAAGGCTCCATGACCATTGTCATCACAATGCTCCAAGAGCCATGTAATCACAATGCTCCATGCCCTTGTCATCACAAAGCTCCATGATACAAGTCATCAGAATGTTCCATGGCCTTCTCCTCACAATGTTCCATGCCCTTGTCATCACAATGCTCCATACCCTCGTAAGCACAATGCTCCATGCCCCATTTCATCAGATTGCTCCATGAGATTTGTCATCACAAGTCTCCATGGTCATCTCATCACAATGCTCCAAGACCTTGTCATCACCATGCTCCATTCCCTGGTCATCACTATGCTCCATGACCCCTGTCATCACAAGGCTCCATGACCCTTCTCATCACAATGCTCCAAACTCCTGTAATCACAATGCTCCATGCCCCTTTTCATCACAATGATCCATGAACCCTGTCATCACAATGAACCATGCCCATCATCATAATGCTTCAGGCTATTGTCATCACAATGAAATCAAAATGCTCCATGACCTCTGTCATCACAATGCTCCAAACCCTGGTGATCACAATGTTGCATAACACTTATCATCACAAAAACCCATGACGCTAATCATCACTATTATCCATGGTCTTCTCATCACAAGGCTCCATGACCTTTGTCATCACAATTCTCAATACTCTTTTCATCACAATGCTCCCTGACACTTGTCGTCAGTATGCTCCATGAACTCTGTCATGACAAGGCTCCATGCCTTTTTCATCACAATGATCCATGCCCTTTTCATCACAGTGCTCCAAGACCACTGTAATCATAATGCTCCTTGCCCTTGTCATCACAAAGCTCCATGATGCATATCATCAGAATGTTCCATGCACTTCTCATCACAATGCTCCATGCCCTTGTCATCACAATGCTCCAAGACCCCTGTAATCACAATGCTCCATGCCCCTTTTCATCTCAATGCTCCATGAACACTGTCATAACAATGCACCATGCCCATCATCATAATGCTTCAGGCTATTGTCATCACAGTGAAATCAAAATGCTCCATGGCCACTCTCATCACTGTGCTCCAAACCCTGGTGATCACAATGTTGCAAAACACTTATCATCACAACACCCCATGACGCTCATCATCACAATTATCCATGGTCTTCTCATCACAATGCTCCATGACCTTTGTCATCACAATTCTCAATACACTTGTCATCACAATGCTCCCTGACACTTGTCGTCAGAATGCACCTTGAACCCTGTGACGAAAAGGCTCCATGCCTTTTTCATCACAAAGACCCATGCTGTTTTCATCCCAAAGCTCCATGCCATTGTCATCAAAATACTACACAAGCTTGTCATCAGAATGCTCCATGACCCTTGTCATCACAATTCTCCATGCACTTGTCAGCACAATGCTCCCTGACCCTTGTCATCACAATGCTCCAAGCCATTGTCATCACAATGCTTCAAGACCCCGGTAATCACAATGCTCCATGCCCCTTTTCATAAGAATGCTCCATTAGACTTGTCATCACAAGTCTCCATGGTCATCTCCTCACAATGCTCCAAGACCTTGTCATCACCATGCTCCATTCCCTTGTCATCACAATGCTCCAAGACCCCTGTCATCACAATACTCCATGAACATTTTCAGCCCATTTCTCTATGACCTTCTCATCACAATGCTCCATGACCAATATCATCACAATGCTCCATGACCATTGTCATCACAACACTCCATGACACCTGACAACACAATGATCCGGGACTCTTGTCATCACAATGCTCCAAGACCCCTGTAATCACAATGCTCCAAGACCCCTGTCATCACAATACTCCATGAACATTTTCAGCCCAATGCTCCATGACACTTGTCATCACAATGATCCATGCCCATGTTATCCCAATGTTCCATGACCCATGTATTCACAATGCTCCATGATGCTTGTCATCACAGTGCTCCATGACACCTGTCATCACAATGCTCCATGCCTTTGTCAGCAAAATGCTACATGACCTTGTCATTACAGTGCTCTATGCACTTGTCATCACAATACTCCATTTCCATTGTCATCACAATCCTCCATGAACTTTGGGATCACATTGATTCATGCCCTTGTTATCACAATGCTCCATGCTCCTTGAAATCAAAATGATCCATGACCTCTGTCATCACAATGCTCCAAACCCTTGTGATCACAATGTTCCATAACACTTGTCCTCACAACGCTCCATGATGCCTGTCATCACAATAATCCATGCCCTTTTCATCACAATGCTCCATGACCTTTGTCATCACAATTCTCAATACACTTGTCATCACAATGCTCCCTGACACTTGTCGTCAGAATGCTCCTTGAACCCTGTCACGAAAAGGCTCCATGCCTTTTTCATCACAAAGCCCCATGCCCTTTTCATCCCAATGCTCCATGCCATTGTCATCAAAATACTCCACAAGCTTGTCATCAGAATGCTCCATGACCCTTGTCATCACAATTCTCCATGCACTTGTCAGCACAATGCTCCCTGACACTTGTCATCACAATGCTCCAAGCCATCGTCATCACAGTGCTCCATTACCTTTGTGATCAGAATCCTCAATGGAAGTTTGCATCACAATGCTCCATGCCATTGTCATCACAATGGGCCATTACATATGTCATCACAATGCTCCCTGACACCTCTCTTTACAATACTGCATTACCTGGTCATCACAATGCTCCCTGCCGTTCTCATCACAATGCACCACACCCTTGTCATCAAAATGCTCCATGACCTTTGTCATCACAAAGCTCCATGACCCTTGGCATCACAATGCTCCATGTCATTGTCATCACAATGCTCCATGAACCCTCTCATCACATTGCTCCATGCTCTTGTCATCACAAAGCTCCATGGCACTTTTCATCACAATGCTCGATGCCCTTCTCATCACAATGCTCCATGCCCTTATCATTACAATCCTCCATGACCCATGTATCACAGTGTACCTTGCCCTTGTCATCACAATGCGCCATGCCCACTCTCATCACAATAATCCATGAAATATTTCAGACCAATGCTCAATGCACTTCTCATCACAATGCTCCATTACCTCTGTCATAACAAGCTCCATGACCCCTGCCATCACAATGTTCCATGGCCTTGTCATCACAAGGCTCCAGGACCCTTGTCAGCACAATGCTCCAAGACCCATGTAATCACAATGCTCCATGCCCTTGTCATCACAAAGCTCCATGACGCATGTCATCACAATGTTCCATGGCCTTCGCCTCACAATGCTCCATGCCCTTGTCATCACAATGCTTCAAGACCCCCGTAATCACAATGCTCCATGCCCCTTTTCATAAGAGTGCTCCATTAGACTTGTCATCACAAGTCTTCATGGTCATCTCATCACAATGCTCCAAGACCTTGTCATCAACATGCTCCATTCCCTTGTCATCACAATGCTCCATGACGCCTGTCATCACAATACTCCATGCACATTTTTAGCCCAATGCTCCATGACCCTTGTCATCACAATGATCCATGCCCTTGTCATCACAATGCTCCATGCACTTGTCAGCACAATGCTCCTTGATCCTTGTCATCACAATGCTCCAAACCATTGTCACCACAATGCTCCATTACCTTTGTCATCAGAATCCTCCATGACATTTGGCATCACAATGCTCCATGCCATTGTCATCACAATGCTCCATGACCCCTGTCATCATAATGCTCCGTGACTACAGTCATCACAATGCTTCATAACGTTTGTCATCACAACAATCCATGCCCGGGTCATCACAAGGCTCTGTGACCTTTGTAACCACAATGCTCCATGAACTTTTCATCACAATGCTCCGTGACCCTTGTCATCACAATGCTCCATGCCTTTGTCAGAACAATGCTCCATGACCCTTGTCATCAAATTGTGCCATGCGCTTTTCACCACAATGATCCACAACCTTGTCATCGCTATGCTCCATAAACCTTGTAATCACAATGCTCCATGCACTTCTCATCCAAATACTCTCTCACATGAGATATCACAATGTTCCTTCACTAGTCATCACAATCCTCCCTCACCCCTGTTATCACAATGTTCCATGACCCCTGTCATCACAATGCTACATCCCCTTATCAGCACAATGTTCCATGACCCCTGACATCACAATGTTCCATAACCCCTGTCATCAAAATGCTCCATGACCCTTTTCATCCCAAAGCTCCATGACCCCTGGCATCACAATGTTCTATAACCCCTGGCATCAAAATGTTCCATTACACTTTTCATCAAATTGCTGCATGACCCTGTCATCAAAATGCTCCCTGCCCTTCTCATCACAATGCACCACACACTTGTCATCAAAATGCTCCATGACCTTTGTCATCACAAAGCTCCATGACACTTGGCATCACAATGCTCCATGTCATTGTCATCACAATGCTCCATGAACCCTCTCATCACATTGCTCCATGTCCTTGTCATCACAAAGCTCCATGACACTTGTCATCACAATGCTCGATGCCATTCTCATCACAATGCTCCATGACCTTGTCATTACAATCCTCCATGACCCATGTATCACAGTGTACCGTGCCCTTGTCATGACAAACCGCCATGCCCACTCTCATCACAGTAATCCATGAAACATTTCAGATCAATGCTCAATGCCCTTCTCATCACAATGCTCCGTTACCTCTGTCGTAACAATGCTCCATGACACCTGCCATCATAATATTCCACGGCCTTGTCATCACAAGGCTCCATGACCCTTGTCATCACAATGCTCCAAGATCCATGTAATCACAATGCTCCATGCCCTTGTCATCACAGAGCTCCATGACGCATGTCATCAGAATGTTCCATGGTCTTCTCCTCACAATGCTCCATGCCCTTGTCATCACAATGCTCGAAGACTCCAGTAATCACAATGTTCCATTCCCTTTTTCATCAGAATGCTCCATTAGATTTGTCATCACAAGTCTCCATGGTCATCTCCTCACAATGCTCCAAGACCTTGTCATCACCATGCTCCATTCCCTTGTCATCACAATGCTCCATGACCCCTGTCACCACAATACTCCATGAATATTTTCAGCCCAATTCTCTATGACCTTCTCATCACAATGCTCCATGACCAATATCATCACAATGCTCCATGACCACTGTCATCACAACACTCCATGACACCTGACAACACAATGATCCGGGACTCTTGTCATCACAATGCTCCAAGACCCCTGTAATCACAATACTCCATGACCCCTGTCATCACAATACTCCATGAACATTTTCAGCCCAATGCTCCATGACCCTTGTCATCACAATGATCCATGCCCATGTTATCCCAATGTTCCATGACCCATGTATTCACAATGCTCCATGACGCTTGTCATCACAGTGCTCCATGACACCTGTCATCACAATGCTCCATGCCTTTGTCAGCAAAATGCTACATGACCTTGTCATTACAATGCTCTATGCACTTGTCATCACAATACTCCATTTCCATTATCATCACAATCCTCCATGAACTTTGGGATCACATTGCTTCATGCCCTTGTCATCACAATGCTCCATGCTCCTTGAAATCAAAATGATCCATGACCTCTGTCATCACAATGCTCCAAACCCTTGTGATCACAATGTTCCATAACACTTGTCCTCACAACGCTCCATGATGCCTGTCATCACAATAATCCACGCCCTTTTCATCACAATGTTCCATGACCTTTGTCATCACAATTCTCAATACACTTGTCATCACAATGCTCCCTGACACTTGTCGTCAGAATGCTCCTTGAACCCTGTCACGAAAAGGCTCCATGCCTTTTTCATCACAAAGCCCCATTCCCTTTTCATCCCAATGCTCCATGCCATTGTCATCAAAATACTCCACAAGCTTGTCATCAGAATGCTCCATGACCCTTGTCATCACAATTCTCCATGCACTTGTCAGCACAATGCTCCCTGACACTTGTCATCACAAAGCTCCAAGCCATTGTCATCACAATGCTCCATTACCTTTGTGATCAGAATCCTCAATGGAAGTTTGCATCACAATGCTCCATGCCATTGTCATCACAATGGGCCATTACATATGTGATCACAATGCTCCCTGACACCTCTCTTTACAATACTGCATTACCTGGTCATCACAATGCTCCCTGCCGTTCTCATCACAATGGACCACACCCTTGTCATCAAAATGCTCCATGACCTTTGTCATCACAAAGCTCCATGACCGTTGGCATCACAATGCTCCATGTCATTGTCATCACAATGCTCCATGAACCCTCTCATCACATTGCTCCATGCCCTTGTCATCACAAAGCTCCATGGCACTTGTCATCACAATGTTCGATGCCCTTCTCATCACAATGCTCCATGACCTTGTCATTACAATCCTCCATGACCCATGTATCACAGTGTACCGTGCCCTTGTCATGACAAACCGCCATGCCCACTCTCATCACAGTAATCCATGAAACATTTCAGATCAATGCTCAATGCCCTTCTCATCACAATGATCCGTTACCTCTGTCGTAACAATGCACCATGACACCTGCCATCATAATATTCCACGGCCTTGTCATCACAAGGCTCCATGACCCTTGTCATCACAATGCTCCAAGATCCATGTAATCACAATGCTCCATGCCCTTGTCATCACAAAGCTCCATGACGCATGTCATCAGAATGTTCCATGGTCTTCTCCTCACAATGCTCCATGCCCTTGTCATCACAATGCTCGAAGACTCCAGTAATCACAATGTTCCATTCCCTTTTTCATCAGAATGCTCCATTAGATTTGTCATCACAAGTCTCCATGGACATCTCCTCACAATGCTCCAAGACCTTGTCATCACCATGCTCCATTCCCTTGTCATCACAATGCTCCATGACCCCTGTCATCACAATACTCCATGAATATTTTCAGCCCAATTCTCTATGACCTTCTCATCACAATGCTCCATGACCAATATCATCACAATGCTCCATGACCACTGTCATCAAAACACTCCATGACACCTGACAACACAATGATCCGGGACTCTTGTCATCACAATGCTCCAAGACCCCTGTAATCACAATGCTCCATGACCCCTGTCATCACAATACTCCATGAACATTTTCAGCCCAATGCTCCATGACCCTTGTCATCACAATGATCCATGCTCATGTTATCCCAATGTTCCATGACCCATGTATTCACAATGCTCCATGACGCTTGTCATCACAGTGCTCCATGACACCTGTCATCACAATGCTCCATGCCTTTGTCAGCAAAATACTACATGACCTTTTCATTACAATGCTCTATGCACTTGTCATCACAATACTCCATTTCCATTGTCATCACAATCCTCCATGAACTTTGGGATCACATTGCTTCATGCCCTTGTCATCACAATGCTCCATGCTCCTTGAAATCAAAATGATCCATGACCTCTGTCATCACAATGCTCCAAACCCTTGTGATCACAATGTTCCATAACACTTGTCCTCACAACGCTCCATGATGCCTGTCATCACAATAATCCATGCCCTTTTCATCACAATGCTCCATGACCTTTGTCATCACAATTCTCAATACACTTGTCATCACAATGCTCCCTGACACTTGTCGTCAGAATGCTCCTTGAACCCTGTCACGAAAAGGCTCCATGCCTTTTTCATCACAAAGCCCCATGCCCTTTTCATCACAATGCTCCATGCCATTGTCATCAAAATACTCCACAAGCTTGTCATCAGAATGCTCCATGACCCTTGTCATCACAATTCTCCATGCACTTGTCAGCACAATGCTCCCTGACACTTGTCATCACAATGCTCCAAGCCATTGTCATCACAGTGCTCCATTACCTTTGTGATCAGAATCCTCAATGGAAGTTTGCATCACAATGCTCCATGCCATTGTCATCACAATGGGCCATTACATATGTCATCACAATGCTCCCTGACCCCTCTCTTAACAATACTGCATTACCTGGTCATCACAATGCTCCCTGCCGTTCTCATCACAATGCACCACACCCTTGTCATCAAAATGCTCCATGACATTTGTCATCACAAAGCTCCATGACCCTTGGCATCACAATGCTCCATGTCATTGTCATCACAGTGCTCCATGAACCCTCTCATCGCATTGCTCCATGCCCTTGTCATCACAAAGCTCCATGGCACTTGTCATCACAATGCTCGATGCCCTTCTCATCACAATGCTCCGTGCCCTTGTCATTACAATCCTCCATGACCCATGTATCACAGTGTACCGTGCCCTTGTCATCGCAATGCGCCATGCCCTCTCTCATCACAATAATCCATGAAATATTTCAGACCAATGCTCAATGCACTTCTCATCACAATGCTCCATTACCTCTGTCATAACAAGCTCCATGACCCCTGCCATCACAATGTTCCACGGCCTTGTCATCACAAGGCTCCAGGACCCTTGTCAGCACAATGCTCCAAGACCCATGTAATCACAATGCTCCATGCCCTTGTCATCACAAAGCTCCATGACGCATGTCATCACAATGTTCCATGGCCTTCGCCTCACAATGCTCCATGCCCTTGTCATCACAATGCTTCAAGACCCCCGTAATCACAATGCTCCATGCCCCTTTTCATAAGAATGCTCCATTAGACTTGTCATCACAAGTCTCCATGGTCATCTCCTCACAATGCTCCAAGACCTTGTCATCACCATGCTCCATTCCCTTGTCATCACAATGCTCCAAGACCCCTGTCATCACAATACTCCATGAATATTTTCAGCCCATTTCTCTATGACCTTCTCATCACAATGCTCCATGACCAATATCATCACAATGCTCCATGACCATTGTCATCACAACACTCCATGACACCTGACAACACAATGATCCGGGACTCTTGTCATCACAATGCTCCAAGACCCCTGTAATCACAATGCTCCATGACCCCTGTCATCACAATACTCCATGAACATTTTCAGCCCAATGCTCCATGACACTTGTCATCACAATGATCCATGCCCATGTTATCCCAATGTTCCATGACCCATGTATTCACAATGCTCCATGATGCTTGTCATCACAGTGCTCCATGACACCTGTCATCACAATGCTCCATGCCTTTGTCAGCAAAATGCTACATGACCTTGTCATTACAGTGCTCTATGCACTTGTCATCACAATACTCCATTTCCATTGTCATCACAATCCTCCATGAACTTTGGGATCACATTGCTTCATGCCCTTGTTATCACAATGCTCCATGCTCCTTGAAATCAAAATGATCCATGACCTCTGTCATCACAATGCTCCAAACCCTTGTGATCACAATGTTCCATAACACTTGTCCTCACAACGCTCCATGATGCCTGTCATCACAATAATCCATGCCCTTTTCATCACAATGCTCCATGACCTTTGTCATCACAATTCTCAATACACTTGTCATCACAATACTCCCTGACACTTGTCGTCAGAATGCTCCTTGAACCCTGTCACGAAATGGCTCCATGCCATTTTCATCACAAAGCCCCATGCCCTTTTCATCACAATGCTCCATGCCATTGTCATCAAAATACTCCACAAGCTTGTCATCAGAATGCTCCATGACCCTTGTCATCACAATTCTCCATGCACTTGTCAGCACAATGCTCCCTGACACTTGTCATCACAATGCTCCAAGCCATTGTCATCACAATGCTCCATTACCTTTGTGATCAGAATCCTCAATGGAAGTTTGCATCACAATGCTCCATGCCATTGTCATCACAATGGGCCATTACATATGTCATCACAATGCTCCCTGACACCTCTCTTTACAATACTGCATTACCTGGTCATCACAATGCTCCCTGCCATTCTCATCACAATGCACCACACCCTTGTCATCAAAATGCTCCATGACCTTTGTCATCACAAAGCTCCATGACCCTTGTCATCACAATGATCCATGCCTTTGTCATCACAATGCTCCATGCACTTGTCAGCACAATGCTCCCTGATCCTTGTCATCACAATGCTCCAAACCATTGTCACCACAATGCTCCATTACCTTTGTCATCAGAATCCTCCATGACACTTGGCATCACAATGCTCCATGCCCTTGCCATCACAATGCTCCATTACCCCTGTCATAACAATGCTCCATGACCCCTGCCATCACAATGTTCCACGGCCGTGTCATCACAAGGCTCCATGACACTTGACATCACAATGTTCCAAGACCCCTGTAATCACAATGCTCCATGCCCCTTTTCATCAGTATGCTTCATGAGATTTGTCATCACAAGCCTCCATGGTTTCTCATCACAGTGCTCTAGGACCTTGTAATCACAATGTTTCACGACTTGTCATGAAAATACTCAATGGCCCGTGTCATCATAATGCTCCAATCCCTAGTCATCACAATGCTCCTTTAAATTTGTCATTACAATCCTCCATTACATTTGGCATCACAATGCTCCCTGCCATTGTCATCGCAATGGAACATGACATATGTCATCACAATGCTCCCTGACACCTGTCTTCACAATACTCCATGACCTTCTCATCACCATGATCCATGCCCTTGTCATCACAATGCACCATGTCCACTCTCATCACAATAATCTATGAAGCTTGTCAGACAAATGCACGATGCCCCTGACAACACAATGCTCCATGGCCTTGTCATCACAATCCTCCATGACCCCTGTCATCACAATGCTCCGTGACTCCAGGCATAACAATGCTTCATAACATTTGTCAATACAGTGGTCCATGCCCGCGTCATCACAAGGCTCTGTGACCTTTGTAACGACAATGCTCCTTGAACTTTCCATCACAATGTTCCGTGACCCTTGTCATCACAATGCTCCATGCCTTTGTCAGAAAAATGCTCCATGACCCTTGTCATCACAGTGTGCCACACAATTTTCATAACAACGGTCGACATATCTGTCATGGCAATGCTCCATAAATCTTGTAATCACAATGCTCCATGCTCTTCTCATCACAATGCTCCATAACCCCTGGCATATCAATGCTCCATGACCCCTGCCATCACAATGTCCCACGGCCTTGTCATCACAATGCTCCATGACCCTTGTCATCACAATGCTTGAAGACCCCTGTCATCACAATGCTCCATGCCCTTGTCATCACAAAGTTCCATGACACATGTCATCAGAATGTTCCATGAACTTCTCATCAAAATGTCCCATGCCCTTGTCATAACAATGCTCCCAGACCCCTGTAATCACAATGCTCCATGCAACTTTTCATCTCAATGCTCCATGAACCCTGTCATCACAATGCATCATGCCCATCATCATAATTCTTCCGGCTATTGTCAGCACAATGAAATCAAAATTCTCTATGTCCTCACAATGCTCCATGACCCCTGTCATTACAATACTCCATGAACATTTTCAGCCCAATGCTCCATGACCCTTGTCATCACAATGCTCCATGACACATGTCATCACAATGCTCCAGGCCTTTGTCAGCAAAATGCTACATGACGTTGTCATTACAATGCTCTATGCGCTTCTCATCACAATACTCCATTACCATTGTCATCACAATCCTCCATGAACCTTGGAAACACATTGCTTCATGCCTTTGTCATCACAATGTGCAAAGACCACTGTAATCACAATGGTCCATGCCCCTTTTCATCAGTATGCTCGATGAGATTTGTCATCACAAGGCTCCATGGTTTCTCATCACAATGCTCCAGGACCTTGTCATCACGTTGCTTCACGACTTGTCATGAAAATTCTAAATGGCCCGTTTCATCATAATGCTCCAAGCCCTAGTCATCACAATGCTCCTTTAAATTTGTCATCACAATCCTCCATTACATTTGGCATCACAATGCTCACTGCCATTGTCATCGCAATGGACCATGACATATGTCATCACAATGCTCCCTGACACCTGTCTTCACAATACTCCATGACCTTCTCATCACCATGATCCATGCCCTTGTCATCACAATGCACCATGTCCACTCTCATGACAATAATCTATGAAACTTGTCAGACCAAAGTTCCATGCCCCTGACATCACAATGCTCCATGCCCTTGTCTTCTCAATGCTCCATGAACCCTGTCATCACAATGCTCCTTAACTCCAGTCATCACAGTGCTTCATTATATTTGTCATCACCATGGTCCATGCCTGCGTCATCAGAAGGCTCTGTGACATTTATAACCACAATGCTCCATGAACTTTCCATCACAATGCTCCGTGACTCCTGTCATCACAGTGCTCCATGCCTTTGTCAGAAAAATGCTCCATGACACTTGTCATCTCAATGTGCCACGCGCTTTTCAAAACAACGGTCCAAAAATTTGTCATGGCAATGCTCCATAAACTTTGTAATCACAATGCTCCATGTCCTTCTCATCACAATGCTGCATTACCCCTGTCATAACAATGCTCCGTGACCCCTGCCATCACAATGTTCCACGGCCTTGTCATCACAATGCTCCATGACACTTGTCATCACAATGCTCGAAGACCCCTGTAATCACAATGCTCCATGGCCTTGTCATCACAAACCTCCATGACACATGTCATCAGAATGTTCCATGGCCTTCTCATTAAAATGCTCCATGCCCTTGTTTTCAAATTGCTTAATGACCGCTGTAATCACAATGCTACATGCCACTTTTCATCTCAATCCTCCATGAACCCTGTCATCACAATGCATCATGCCCATAATCATAATGCTTAAGGCAATTGTCATCACAATGAAATCAAAATGCTACATAACCTCTGTCATCACAATGCTCCACATCGTTGTGATCACAATATTCCATAACACTTATCATCACAACACCCCATGACGCTCATAATCACAATTATCCATGGTCTTCTCATCACTATGCTCCATAACCTTTGTCATCACAATGCTCAATACACTTGTCATCACAATGCTCCCTGACGCTTGTCGTCAGTATGCTCCTTGAACACTGTCATGACAAGGGTCCATGCCTTTTTCATCACAATGATCCATGCCCTTTTCATCAAAATGCTCCAAGACACCTGTAATCACATTGTTCCATACACTTCTCATCACAGTGCTCCATGACACATTCATCAGAATGCTCCATGTCCTGCTCTTCAAAATGTTCCATGCCCTTGTCATAACAATGCTCAAAGACCCCTGTCATCACAATGCTCCATGCCCCTTTTCATCAGAATACTCCATGAGACTTGTCATCACAAGTCTCCATGGTCTTCTCATCACAATGCTCCAGGACTTTGTCATCACCATGCTCCATTTCCTTGTCATCACAATGTTCCATGACCCCTGTCATCACAGTACTCCATGATCATTTTCAGCCTAATGCACCATGACCTTCTCATCACAATGCTCCATGACCAATATCATCACAATGCTCCAGGACCACTGTCATCACAAAACTCCATTACCCCTGACAACACAGTATTCGGGGACTCTTGTCATCACAATGCTCCATGAAACCTGTCATCACAATACTCCATGAACATTTTCAGCCCAATGTTCCATGACACTTGTCATCACAATGATCCATGCCCTTGTCATCCCAATGCTCCATGACCCCTGTATTCACAATGCTATGTGACGCATGTCATCACAGTGGTCCATGACACCTGTCATCACAATGCTCCATGCCTTTGTCAGCAAAATGCTACATGACATTGTCATTACAATGTTCTATGTGCTTGTCATCACAATACTCCATTACCATTGTCTTCAAAATCCTCCATGAACCTTGGGATAACATTGTTTCATGCCGTTGTCATCACAGTGCTCCATGATCCTTGAAATCAAAATGATTCATGACCGGTTTCATCACAATGCTCCAAACACTTGTGATCACAATGTTCCATAACACTTGTCATCACAACGCTCCATGATGCCTGTCATCAAAATACTCCATGCCCTTTTCATCACAATGCTCCATGACCTTTGTCATAACAATTCTCAATACACTTGTCATCACAATGCTCCCTGACACTTGTCGTCAGAATGCTCCATGAACCCTGTCACAAAAAGGCTCCATGCCTTTTTCATCACAATGCCACATGCAGTTTTCATCACAATGCTCCATGCCATTGTCATCCAAATACACCACAAGCTTGTCATCAGAATGCTCCATGACCCTTGTCATCACAATTCTCCATGCACTTACCAGCACTATGCTCCCTGACCCTTTTCATCACAATGCTCCAAGCCATTGTCATCACAATGTTCCATTACATTTGTCATCAGAATCCTCCATGACACTTGCATCACAATGCTCCATGCCATTGTAATCACAATGGGCCATTACATATGTCATCACAATGCTCCCTGACACCTGTCTTCCAATACTGTATGACCTGGTCTTCACAATGCTCCATCCCCTTGTCATCACAATGCGCCATTCCAACTGTCATTGCAATAATCTATGAAACATATTAGAACAATGATCCATGCCCTTGTCATCACAATGCTCCATGCCCTTGTTATCACAATGCTCCATGACCCCTGTCATCACAATGCTCCGTGACTCCAGTCATCACAGTGCTTCATGATCTTTGTCATCACAATGGTCCATGCCCTCGTCATCAACAGTCTCTGTGACCTTTTTAACCATAATGCTCCATGAACTTTTCATCACAATGCTCTTTGACCCTTGTCATCACAATACTCTATGCCTTTCTCAGCACAATGCTCCAAGACCGTTGTCATTACAATGCTCCATGTGCTTGTCAGCACAATGCTCCATGACACATATCATCACAATTTGCCATGCGCTTGTCATCAAGTGCTCCACAATCTTGTCATCACAATGCTCCATAAACCTTGTCATCACAATGCTCCATGCACTTCTCAACAAAATGCTCTCTCTCAACTGATATCACAATGTTTCATCACTATTCATCACAATACTCCCTCAGCCCTGTCATCACAATGTTCTATGACTCCTGTCATCACAATGCTACATGCACTTATCATCACAATGTTCGATGACCCCTGACATCACATTGTTCCATAACCCCTGTCATCAAAATGCTCCATGACCCTATTCATCAAAACGTTCCATGTCCCCTGACATCACAATGCTCCATGACCCCTGTCATCACAATGCTCCATGCCCTTTTCATCACAATGCTCCATGCCATTGTCATCACAATAATCCATAAGCTTGTCATCAGAATGCTCCGTGACACTTGTCATCACAATGCTCTATATGCACTGTCATCACAATGCTCCATACCCCTTGTCATTACAGTGCTCCATGACGCTCGTCATTCACAATTATCCATGGTCTTCTCATCACAATGCTCCACGCCCTTGTCATCTAAATGCTCCATGACACTTGTCATCTCAATGCTCCATGGCCACTCTCATCACAATGCTCCATACCCCTTGTCATTATAGTGCTCCATGACGCTCGTCATCACAATTATCCATGGTCTTCTCATCACAATGCTCCACGGTCTTGCCATCACAAAGCTCCATGCCCTGGTCATCACAATGCTCCATGTTCCCTATCATCACAATTCTCCACGTTCTTGGCATCACTATGTTCCATGACACTTCCCATCACAGTGTTAAATGCTTTGTCATCACAATACTCCACAAGCTTGTCATCAGAATACTCCATGACCCTTGTCATCACAATGATCCATGACCCCTGTCATCACAATGCTCTATGAGACGTATCATCACAATGCGCCATGCCCCTTGTCATTACAGTGCTCCATGATGTTCGTCCCCAGAATTATCCATGTTCTTCTCATCACAGTGCTCCACGGTCTTGCCATCACAATGCTCCATGCCCTGGTCATCTCAATGCTCCATGTCCCTTGTCATCACAATTTTCCACGTCCTTTTCATCACAATGCTCCATGACATTTCTCATCACAATGTTACATGCTATTGTCATCACAATTCTCCATGCACTTGTCATTGTAATGCCCCATGACCACTGTCATAGCAATCTCCATGCCATTGTCATCACAAAGCTTCATGACCTTTTCATCAAAATTCTCAATGGCCGTTGTCATCACAATGCTCCATGCCCTTGTCATCACAATGCTCCATGACCCTTGTCATCACAATGCTCCAAGCCCTTATCATCACAATGCACCATTACATTTGTCATCACAATCCTCCATAAAACTTGGCATCACAATGCTCCATGCAATTGTCATCACAATGGAACATGAAATATGCTATCACAATGCTCCCTGACACCTGTCTTCACAATACTCCATGACCTTGTCATCACAATGCTCCATGCCCTTGTCATCACAAAGTGCTATGCCCACTGTAAACACAATTATCCATGAAACTTGTCAGACCAATGCTCCATGCCCCTGTCATCACAATGCTACATGACACCATTCATCAAAATGCTCCGTGTGTCCCATCATCACAAGGCTTCATGACCTGTGTCATCACAATGGTCAATGCCCTCATCATCACAAGGCTCTGTGAAATTTGTCACCACAATGCTCCATGAACTTTTCATCACAATGTTCCATGTCATTGTCATCACAATTCTCCATGAACGCTCTCATCACATTGCTCCATGACTTGTCATCACAAAGCTCCATGATGCATGTCATCAGAATGCTCCATGGCCTTCTCATCACAATGTTCCATGCCCTTGCCATCACAAAGCTCCATTAGCCCTATCATAACAATGCTCCATGACCCCTGCCATCACGATGTTCCATGGACTTGTCATCACAAGGCTCCATGACGATTCTCATCACAATGCTCCAAGACCCCTGTAATCACAATGCTCCATGCCCCTTTTCATTTCAATGATCCATGAACCCTGTCATCACAATGCACCATGCCCATCATCATAATGCTTCATGCTATTGTCATCACAATGAAATCAGAATTCTCCATGACCTCTGTCATCATAATGCTCCAAACCATTGTGATCACGATGTTCCATAACACTTATCATCACAACACCCCATGACGCTCGTCATCACAATTATCCATGGTCTTCTCATCACAATGCTCCATGACCTTTGTCATCACAATGCTCAATACACTTGTCATCACAATGCTCCTTGACACTTGTCGTCAGTATGCTCCATGAACCCTGTCATGACAAGGTTCCATGCCTTTTTCATCACAATATTTCATGCCCTTGTAATCACAAAGCTCCATGATGCATGTCATCAGAACGCTCCATGGCCATCTCATCCCAATGCTCGATGTCCTTGTCATCAGAATGCTCCACGACTCCTGTAATCACAATGCTCCATGCTCCTTTTCATCAGAATATTCCATGAGACTTGTCATCACAAGTTTCCATGGTCTTCTCATCACAATGCTTCAGTACCTTGTCATCACAATCCACCAGGATCCCTGTCATCACAATACTCCATGAACATTTTCAGCCCAATGCTCCTTGACCTTCTCATCACAATGCTCCATGACCCCTGTGATCTCAATGCTCCATGACCCCTGTCATCACAACGATCCATGAACCCTGACAACAAAATGATCCGGGACTCTTGTCATCAAAATCCTCCATGCCCTTGTCATCCCAATGCTCCATGACCCCTGTAATCACAATGCTCCATGACACTTGTCATCACAGTGCTCCATGAACCTTGTCATCACAATGCTCCATGCCTTTGTCAGCAATATGCTACATAATCTTTTCTTCAAAATGCTCCATGCGCTTGTCATCACAATCCTTCATGACCCTTGGGATCACATTGCTTCATGCCCTTGTCATCTCCCTCTTGCCGTTCTGGTTTTTACAGATTTTCAGATGTCCCTTTTGACCCGTGGGAAGTGACAATTCTTTGTAGTGTGGATTTGCATTGCACTCTTGCTAGATTGACCAAAAAGGGCGTATGCGTTTTCTCCTGAATATATTCAGGAGAAAAGGGATACCCCCTTTTTGGCCAAGTGCATCATTGTCAAAGTTGTGATTATTTTCCTGTGCTTTAAAGGCGATTCCAATTTACCTCTTGAAATATGTTTTGTGCAATTCTGCCTCATTTTCAAGTCAGCTTCGTTGCCTTCCCTAAACAGATTTTTGGAAGAGAGTAGTCCTTTATAACTCTGTAGTTTTGTGAATTGCTGTGCCCGTGAGCTCCAATTTTCAAATCCCATTTTTGGGAGCTGACCGCAAATCCACAAGTTTGCTTCAGGACCTATACTTGTACCAGGGCTGGCTATACTGTTCCCTGTGGGTGGCTGAGGCTTTGGTTAATTCTTCTTCCTGACGGGAAATTAGAGTGACATGTGCCCGTCGAAATGCCTACGTCTACTCTCTGATTTGTTCTCCCTCTTCCCTTTCATCCTTTGCACAATTAGCAAACTGTGCGAACGAGGAGGTTATAGGGGCTGGATCTCCTAAGTTGGGAGATTGATAGTAAAGCAGTTGCAATGCCAAACTGGAGCACAAGGAGTGGAAAAATTAGGAGACTTTTAGAAACCTTTCGCCATCACAGGGTGTCCATGCTCTAGGTTTCCCATACACGTTATAACTGTAGTGATATTCCTTTCTACCTGGAGATTTGGGATCCATGGAATGGTGGCATGCATTACTACTTTAAAGGGTCTGCATTTTCTCTCCCAATCTCCAGTCCTCTCAGTCCCAAGTGTCCAGCCTTATGTCTCATCCAGCTGTCTTTGCAGAGAGGGTCATTCCCGGTTTCATCAGAACCCCTGAAGGAATTGTGTAAGAATTTCGCTTTTTTTGTGTGTGTGTTTTTGAAATTCATTTTTATAATGGGGTTGAGCTGATTTTCACTGACGTATTTATGCCGGTCTAGACACACTTGATTCCCTTACGGAGACATATCAATACATAGGTTTTAAGATTCTTACTAGTCAGATATATTCCTCTGCAGGGAATAGGGGTTTTGAGTCCCGTTCACTGAGGAAGGGGTAGGTCTCGTCTATTCTGTATTTGGTTTATGGAATGGTACCTGTGCTAATATCAAACTCTGGTTTTATGCATCACCCCACCTCTCCTTTCCCATTGAACAGGCATAAGAGTGTTTTCTAAATGTGAGACTCTGTTCTCTTTCTTAATTCAGTTCATGTGTTGTGATGTTGACATTCCCTCTGTAAGTGATATCTTATGATAAGATTCTTTTTCTGTGTGACTAATTTCACTTAGAATCATCATACCTAAATCCACTCTTTATGCTGCTACTGGCCTTATGACATTGATTTCACGTCTGAGTGATATTCCATTGTACAAAATTACCACAAGTTATTTATGCATTTCTCTTTTTCCTGGGATATTTAAGGTGTACCGAAGTTGAGGTTCTTGTATGCAGAGCAGCCCTAAATTTTGGGGTGCCTGTGTCTTGTCAATATTTAGTCTTCCCAAGTTATATGCCCATGAGTTGAAGTCCACTTTCCTCCTGGGCTTTGTATTTAAATGTTTTAGGAAACAGCATACACTTCTTCAGAGTGGCTCTTGGATATTTATACCCCACCCATCAGCGTGACTAGGCTCCCTGTTCTCCATGACCTCTCCAGCATTTCTGGTTTGTACACATTTTTTGGATGGCCTTTCTGATCAGTGGACATTGAGACTTCTTTGTTGTGCGGATTTGCATTTACCGCTTGCTTGGTTGGCCAAAAACTCTGTATGCGTTTTTTTCCTAAAGATATTCACGAAAAAAACGCATACACCCTTTTGCCCAACTGCATCATTTTAGAAATTCTGCTGCTTTCCATATGCTTTAAATGTGAGTACAATCTACCTTTTGAAATCTGTTTCCTGCAATTCTGCCTCTCATTCAGATCCTCTTCGTTGCCTTACCTGAATATATTTTTGGACGTTGGTTATCATTTATATCTTTGCACGTCTTTGAATTGTCTGCCCCTGAGCTCCATTTTGCAACTCGTGGTTTTTGTGAGCTGGCCGCCAAACCTTTGGATTGCTTCTGGCCCTATTCTGGTTCTGAGGAGGCAGGCTGAGCCTTTGGTTAATTCTTCTTCCTAATGAGAAATTAGAGTGACATGTGCCTGTCAAAACTCCTACAGCTAATCTCTCATTGGTTCCCCCCTTCCCATTTATCCTCTGCACAAATTGCAAATTGTGTGAAACAGGAGGTTAAAGGTGCTTATTCTCCAAGTGGGGAGATTGTTAGTAATGTGGCTGGAATGGCGAACCCCAGCACCAGGAGATCAAAAATGAGGTGCATTTTAGACACCTTTCCTGAGCACACGGTGTACATTCATCTCGGTTTCCCAGGCATGTTTTTGCTGTCAGAAGATTCCCTTGAACCTGCCGATTTGGGACCCATGGAATGGGTACCAGGCAGTATTAATTTAAAAGGTCTGCATTTCCTCACACAGCCTCTCTAACATCTCTTAGCCTGCATAGCTTCCAGCCTTATATATCATCCTGCTGTGGGTCTACATGTGTTCAATCCCTGTTACATTGTAGCCCTTCAACAATTGTTGTAAGAATTTTTGTCTGTCTCACTGTTTTTATAAATATTTTAAAATTTATTTTTATATTGGTTACAGCTGATTTTCAGAGCTCTGTTTTTTGCTGCTGTACATCCACTTGATTCATGTACTGAGAGACAACAATAAATTATTTTTCAGATGCTTACGAGTCATATGTATTATTGTCCACTGACTTGAGTGGGCTGAGTGCAGTTCTTTGAGGTACTGTGTAGGCCTTGTCAGTTATTCAATTCGGTACTTGGAATGGTATCTTTGCTAATTTCAACCTCCTGGATAATACCTCACCATTCCCCACCTTTCCCATTTAGCAGCCTTATGTCTATTTTCTACATATTTGACTATGTTTCTGTTTTGTAGTTTATTTCATGTGTAGCCATTTTTGATTCCACCTTTAAGTGACATCTTATGATATGTGTCTTTTTCTTTCTGACATATGTCACTTAGAATGATCGTATGTAACTCCTCCAGAGTTGTTACAACTGGCCTTATTTCATGGATTTCTGGATGAGTAATATTCCACTCTACATAAGTACCCCATCTCTTTTATCCATTTTATCCTTCCAGGGACATTTAGGTTATATCCAAGTGGAGGCCCTTTTTAACAGAGAGGTGGTAAACGTTGGCGTGCCTGTTTTCTGTCCATTTTTGTTTTTCCCAAGGTATACGCCCATGAGTGCAAGTGCCCTATGCTCTGTAGCTCATTTTTTAGATGTTTTAGCAAACACAATACACTTCTCCAGAGTGGCTGTTGGCAAATTACATTTCCACTATCAACCTCACAGTGCTCCCTTTTCTCCTCGCCCTGTCCTGCATTTCTGGTGTTTACACTTTATGAGGATGGCCCTTCTGACTGATGTGAAGTGATACATTTTGTAGTATTGATTTCCAGTGCCCACCTGTTTGGTTGGATAAAAAGTGTGTATGGCCTTTACTTGAATATATTCAGAAAAATTGCATACGCCCTTTTGGGCAAACTGCATCATTGGCGATGTTCAGCCCCTTTTCTTGTGCTTTAATGGGGAGTCCTTTCTACCTCTTCAAATCTGTTTCCTGCCACTCTCCCTTGCTTACAAGTCCTTTTCTGTGACTTACCTCAAGATATTTTTCGACAATAGATATTTTCAACTCTGCAGTTTCATGAATTTTAGTGCCCCTGAGTTCCATTATTCAACTTGTGTTTTTGGAAACTGGACACAAAACAGCAGGATTTCCTCTAGCCCTATTCTGTTTCCCTGGGCAATTCTAGCCTTTGATGAATTTGTCTTCCGGATTGGAAATTAGAGTGGCATGTGCCTGTCCGAACAACTAAGACTTGCCTCTAATTTTTTCTCATACTTCCGCTTCATCCTCTGGACAAATTCCAAACTGTGTGCAACAGGATGTTGACGGTGCTGATATCCCCAAGTGAGGAGATTGTTAGGAAAGATGCTGGAGGGGTGAACCCGAGCACCAGGCGATGAGGAGATGAGGTGCCTTTTCCAAACTCTTTCCGATCAAACGGTGTACCATCCTCTAGGTGTGACAGGCATGTTTTAGCTGTAGGAAGGGTCCCGTGCATGTAAGGAGAACACCAGGGATTTTTCCAAATCAGTGTCTCCCCGAACCCCAAATTGGGGAATTTTTAAGCTA
Source organism: Mesoplodon densirostris (assembly GCF_025265405.1). NCBI lineage: Eukaryota > Metazoa > Chordata > Mammalia > Artiodactyla > Ziphiidae > Mesoplodon > Mesoplodon densirostris. The sequence goes on along the minus strand of NW_026778195.1, from coordinate 2,966,646 downwards.
CGGCTACACGTATGTCCATTAAGGGCCTTGGGAAATAGGCAGAGCCCAAACTTTAGATGATTGAAATCTTCAGGGTCAGAAGTGTTCACCATCGGCCTTGCTTAGGTTACATTTTATCTGTCATTGATAGATGATGTCAATAAAAATATCGATTCTTTTTCAGGTTATTTCCCCTTATAGGTTATTGCAAAATATTCAGTGTAGTTCCCTGTGCTATACAGTAGTTCCTTGTTGATGATCTATTTTATACATAGCAGTGTGTATGTGTTAATCCCAAACTGTTAATATATCCCTTCTCCTACCTTTCCCCTTTGGTAATAATAAATTATAAGATTTTATACTTCTCAGAAACGGGGGAGCTGAAAGAGAGGTATCCTTTTCAATGGAAAAGCATTCAAAACAAGATTGAAGCTTCAGCCAAGAGTATTCGATGTACATCCATGGAAATCAATCACTTCATTTCTCTAATGTTGACCTGACAAATAAGACAGACGTCTTCACTGAACTTGCTTATAGTAAAGTGATGGAAATATCAAAGGTAAGTCTTAGAAACATCTTATTTTACCCGAGCATTATACACTGCTCTATGTTAACTACAGTTTGGCTCACACATCTGTTCATTGAAGTTACAATGTTCTCAATTTCTGTTACTGATCCTCCAGAGTGGACCCCAACAGGAGTCCCCATGCCCAGTGTCATTGGAACCAACAGATCAAGACTGAGTTTGGTTCAGAAGCAAAGGAAACATTATTTTTAAAACAGAATGGAGGGGTGAGAGCGTGCACTCCCCCAAGGGCTGTGGGATGGGATGCTGTGTAGGGATCCCGGCAGCATCCTTGGGTGGGAGGGGATGGAGCTCTCGAGGGCTGGGTTGGCTGCAGCTCAGGCTCTTTGCCATGGAGTCTGCATGGGAACCCGCTAGCTGAGGTGTCGACCCAGCCATTCTGCACTAGGAAATAGGGTCTGAAGTGCCAGGTGTGGGACCTCTGCATACGGAACCCTAGGAGCACGTGAAATTAGACAAAGCACAAAGAAAAAACAGGTTAGACTTTATTTTATTGCCCAGATTCTCTTTTTATCTCCCAGGAATTTTTACTGAATGTTGCCGGAGACAAACACCTCCTCTGCTTTTTGTTCCGTTCCTCATTCTTGGGGTGTTGACTGTGCAGACCCCTCTTTTGTAAGTGCTTCATGCTCTGGTGGGAGCCCTGATACCTGGGGGGAGGGGCAAAACATCTCCCCACCAGCCTCCAGGTGAGGTTGATTGTCCCAAGGCCTCCTGCACAACTTCTCGTCTGCCTGAGCACCAGCACTGGAAGTGTTACAGATTCTAATGACCTTTAATGGTCCAGGAAAGAGATGAGCAGAGATGCAGCAGTGGCAGGTTTCACCCCACCCCACATTTGTTTGGCGACCTTAGGCTGACGGTTTTTGCCAGCCTAGATGCTCTGACCAGTAGTCTGTGCTTTCTTTAATTAGGTCCCTGAATTAATGTACAAACAGCACCATGTGTCAGAACCCTGGCCGCGCAACTCCCAGACAGTCCAGGGTCAGTTGTGATCCAGGACCATGACGTCCACTGAGTCAACGGCCTTTAGAAGTAGCCAGCAGTCCAGCCGGTCATATTGGCCACCATCACCGCGGTGTCTGTAGGGTTTTCTATGGTGAAAGCGTGATATACGTTTCCCCCGCCAAGCTTATTAGCTCCCCTCTGGGTGCAGGAAGTCCTGCAAGCAGTAGTCTGCTCTTTCGGGGCACAGCCTTGTTGTTTTCTGAGAGAAACTCCAGGTCAAGTGATGGTCACACGAGTCATCTTGGTGGCCCGTTGCTCCCGTTTGTCTCTCTGGAGGTTGGAGTTGGAGGGCCTCCTCACTCGAGGTCAGTGTGCCCAAAGAGTGACCCCTGCAACTTCAGGGCATGATGGGTGGTTAGGATCACCACGTGGGGTCCTTTTCCCTTAGGAGGGAGCTGGCCTTGCAGGCTGCTGATTTCCAGCTTTGTAGATACCCCAGTATCCTGGCCTGATGAGTTGGTGGGCAAAGCCCTTGGTGACCATAGTTTATCATACCTGAAGGGCATTCTTGTGTTGCTCCATTTCAAGTGGTCCCAGTTTTTGCACTATGGCTCCAAGGACGATTAACCTTTGACCGGGTATGTAAAGGTCAAAAGGTTTAGCTAAATTAGGGAGTTCCTTGGCAAGGGTCTGAATTGACTTCTCTTTCCATTCTTGAAAGGCTGCTTCTGGATTCTATACAAAAGGATCATCATCTTTCTGTGTCAGTGTTTCATGTAGAGGCCCAGCTATTAGACTGTAGTTAGGGATCCAGATGCAGAAAACCTTGGCCTCCGCAGGAACCCCTAAGCTGTCTTCTAGTTTTAGAAGAGGTAAGGCTGCAAATGGCTTCTTCCATATCCTGGGATGCGTTTCTCCGAATATCTGTGAGAATGAAGCCCAGACATGTCACCTTAGCCTGGGATATTTGAGCCTTTTTCTTGGACACCTTTTATCCTTTCTTGGCTAGGTAGTTCAGAGGCGTCTTTAGTAGGCCTGGGGATCAGAATGTCATCTGCATATTGAAAGAGGGTTCCCTTTTACAGAGGTAGAACGTTTAGGTCTTTAGAGGACATTTCCCCAATGATGGTGTGGGGATTTTTGAACCATTGGGGCAGGACGGCCCAGCATTATTGCTTGTGTTGCATGTTGTTTCCTGCCACTCACAAGCCGAAAATTCTTGTGACTCTGAGATGAATGGAATACAGAAGAAGGCATCATTGAAGTCTAATACAGAATGCCATGGCCTGCTGGATGGTAGAATGAGCAGCAGGGTGTAGGAAATAGGAGCTACTGGATGTATATCCTCGGTGGCTTCACTGACTGTCCTGATATCCTTTACCAGGTCTCCAGCAGCCCATGGGGCTCTCGTCGTCAGGCCAATCCCAGGATATGGAGCTCACCTGGGCTGCACACCCCACCCCACCGCCTACGGGGCTCTCGTGGTCAAGTCCCTCCCAGGGTATGGAGCTCACCTGTGCAGCTACCCAGCAGCCCATTGGGCACTCATAGTCAGGCCCTTACCAGGATACAGAGCTCCCCTGGGCAGGTACCCCAGCAGGGCTGGACACACAGGAACTGTGCACATAGCCCACCTTGCAGAGAATCCCCAGCTCACCTGTCGCTCACAGCTGACACAGAACACCTCAGAGCAGGACTTGAACTAACAAACAGCAGCTCTGACAGGTCTGTGACCCTGGTTATCACTCTGCGCAGCCTCTCTCTGCCTGGTCTTCCAGACACTTCCAGTGCAGCCAGGGCACCAGGCCTCTGTCTCCACCCACCATCACTCCTCTCCCTGACTCCTGGGTTCCTCTCATTAGGATAGGGTCTTCTTGAAGTTGTTTTCCACTCATGGACCAGATAAAATGATAAGAAAACAAGCCGCAGCTGCAGCCCCTTGTCGAGCCTGACTCTCAAGGGCCCACACCTGTTCCTTGGGCGTAGCCCGTTTAGCAAGGTTCAGTTTCTGCAACTGTGAGCCCCTGAGGGGTGAGGATTGGCTGATTTGGCAGCCTGACACTGCCTGCCAGCCCTCTCCAGGTGTGCCTGGGTTGAGGTCAATATAAACACCTCTCCAGTCATTAAGAGCCCCTGTAGCTGTGCCTGACGCCATATTCTCTGCCCCGTCAGCAGTGTCGGGGCTGGGGTGGTGGGAGGGAGTGAGGGGCCGTGGCTTTGTGGGTGGCCCAGTGTGAGTGGGGCTCTGCTGGACTTTAAGCAGGAGTTGCCAGGCTGCCACCTGCTAAAGAAGAGGATGTGTCACCCATACCTGCCGCTGGACTTTCTCCCCAGGCGGAGGTGAGGAAGTAAAAAACAGTGGGGACCATGGCAGGAGAGGAATCTCAGGCAGGGAAATGGAAAGCTTCCAGAAGAGCATCTGGGGCCAGGACCATCCTAACTGGCCAGCAGGCACCAAGTCGGCCTACGTGCTGTCGCTGGTGTGGCTCCACAGCCCTTCCTCTAGGCTTGCAAGTGCTTGTACATATTCAGGTGTTTTACCTGGAAAGGGTGGGAAGAGTTCAGCTGCAGCAGGACTCGGGCTCAGCTCACATTTACTCACAGACGCCTCGACACAGTTCCCCAGCTTTGCAATGAGGATGCTCCTTGTGGGGGGGAGCGCTGCTGACTGCATGGGAGACGATTTCCCACCTCTGACCAACTTAAGAATTTTTTACCACTGGAGCTAGTGCCCTGATACGATTTTCCTCTGTATAACTGGTGGGTTCTGTTTTTTTTTTTTTTCTTTTTTTCTTTTTGGTTCAAGGTAGATTTTATTTATTCCTCTTTTTTTAAATTTGGAGATATAAACATGGAAATAATGCATTAATATAAAGACATCTATGTGAAGGGAAAACTTTTATTCTGTTTTATTTTATTAAATGTTATTTATATATTTTTAATTTTTAAAAAATTATTTATTTCTTTTATACAGCAGGTTCTTATTGGATATCTATTTTATACATATAAGTGTGCACATGTGAATCCCAGTCTCCCAATTCATCCCACCACCACCCTCACATGGTGTTCCCCCCTTGGTGTCCATATGTTTGTTCTCTACATCTGTGTCTCTCTCTCTGCCCTGCAAACCGGTTCATCTGTATCATTTTTCTAGGTTCCACATATATGCATTAATATACAATATTTGTTTTTCTCTTTCTGACTTACTTCACTCCGTATGACAGTCTCTAGATCCATCAAGGTCTCTACAAATGACCCAATTTCATTCCTATGTATGGCTGTGTAATATTCCATTGTATATAAGTACCACATCTTTATCCATTCGTCTGTCTGTGGGCACTTAGGTTGCTTTCATTACCTGGCTATTGTAAATAGTGCTGCAATGAACACTGTGTTGAATGTGTCTTTTTAATTTATGGTTTTCTCTGGGTATATGCCCAGTAGTGGGATTGCTGGATTATATGGTAATTCTATTTTTAGTTTTTTTTTTTTTTTTTTTTTTTTTTCGGTATGCGGGCCTCTCACTGTTGTGGCCTCTCCCGTTGCGGAGCACAGGCTCCGGACGCGCAGGCTCCGGACGCGCAGGCTCAGCGGCCATGGCTCACGGGCCCAGCCGCTCCGCGGCACATGGGATCCTCCCAGACCGGGGCACGAACCCGTATCCCCTGCATCGGCAGGCGGACTCTCAACCACTGCGCCACCAGGGAGGCCCTATTTTTAGTTTTTTAAGGAACCTCCATACTGTTCTCCATAGAGACTGTATCGATTTACATTCCCAACAATAGTGGAAGAAGGTTCCTTTTCTCCACACCCTCTCCAGCATTTGTTGTTTGTAGATTTTCTGATGATGTGACGTGATACCTCATTGTACTTTCGATTTCCATTTCTCTAATAATTAGTGATGTTGAGCAGATTTTCATGTGCGTACTGGCCATCTCTATGTCTTCTTGGAAGAAATGTCTATTTAGATCTGCCATTTTTGTATCGGGTTGTTTGTTTTATTTATATTGAGCTGCATGAGCTGTTTATATATATTGGAGATTAATCATTTGTCCATTGATTCGTTTGCAAATATTTTCTGCCATTCTGAGGGTTGTCTTTGTGTCTTGTTTGAAGTTTCCTTTGCTTTGCAAAAGCTTTTACGTTTCATTAGGTCCCATCTGTTTAGTTTTCTTTTTTATTTCATTACTATAGGAGGTGGATCAAAAAAGATCTTGCTGTGATTTATGTCAGAGTATCCTTCGTAAGTTTTCCTCTCAGAGTTTTATACTGTCCGGTCTTACATTAAGGTCTCTAATCCATTTTGAATATATTTTTATGTATGGTGTTGGGGAGTGTTCTAACTTCATTCTTTTACATGTAGCTGTCCATATTTCCCAGCACCAATGATTGAAGAGACTGTCTTATCTCCATTGTATAGTCTTTCCTCCTTTGTCATAGATTAGTTGACCATAGGTGTGTAGGTTTATCCTTGGGCTTTCTTTTTTTTTTTCCTTTTACACGTTTATTGGAGTATAATTGCTTTACAATGGAGTGTTCGTTTCTGCTTTATAACAAAGTGAATCAGCTATACATATACAAATATCACCAGATCCCCTCCCTCTTGCATCTCCCTCCCACACTCCATATCCCACCCCTTTATGTGGTCACAAAGCACCGAGCTGATCTCCCTGTTCTATGTGGCTGCTTCCCAGTAGCTATCGGTGTTACATTTGGTAATGTATTTATGTCCATGCCACTCTCTCACTTCGTCCCAGCTTACCCATCCCCCTTCCGGTGTCCTCAAGTCCTTTCTCTATGTCTGTGTCCTTAATCCTGTCCTGCCACTAGGTTCTTCAAAATCTTTTTTTTTTCTTCATTAGATTCCGTATATCTCTGTTAACATACAGTATTTGTTTTTCCCTTTCTGACTTACTTCACTGTGTAGGACAGATTCTAAGTCCATCCAACTCAGTACAAATAACTCAGTTTTGCTTCTTTTTATGGCTGAGTAATATTCCATTGTATATATGTGCCAGATCTTCTTTATCCATTCATCTGTCGATGGACACTTACGTTGCTTCCATGTCCTGGCTAATGCAAATAGAGCTGCAATGAACATTTTTGTACATAACTCTTTGAATTATGGTTTTCGCAAGGCAAATGCCCAGTAGTTGGATTGTTGTGTCGTATGGTACTTCTATTGTTAGTTATTTAAAGGAACCTCCGTACAGTTCTCCCTAGTGCCCATATCAATTTAAATTCCCACCCACAGTGCAAATTTGTTCCCTTTTCTCCAATAAAGGCCTCTCCAGCATTTATTGTTTTGTAGATTTTTTTGATGATTGCCACTCTGACTGCTGTGAGGTGATACCTCATGGTAGTTTTGATTTGCATTTCTCTAATGATTAGTGATGTTCAGCATCCTTTCATGTGTTTCTTGGTAATCTGTATATCTTCTTTGGAGAAATGTCTATTTAGGTCTTCTGCCCTTTTTTGGATTGGGTTGTTTGTTTTTGTGATATTGAGCTACATGTGGTGCTTGTAAAGTTTGGAGATTAATCCTTTGTCAATTGCTTCATTTGAAAATATTTTCTCCCATTCTGAGGGTTGTTTTTGCATCTTGTTTATGTTTTCCTGTACTGTGTAAAAGCTTTTAAGTTTCATTAGGTCCCATTTGTTGATTTCTGTTTTTATTTCCATTTCTCTAGGAGGTGGGTCAAAAAGGAACTTGCTGTGATTTATGTCATAGAGTGTTCTGCCTATGGTTTCCTCTAAGTGTTTTATAATGTCTGGTCTTATATTTAGATCTCTAATCAACTTAGAGTTTATTTTTGTGTATGGTGTTATGGAGTGTTCTAATTTCATTCTTATATGTATAGGGGTCCAGTTTTTCCAGCACCAATTACTGAAGAGACTGTCTTTTCTCCATTGTATATCCTTAGCTCCTTTGTCATAGATGAGATAGCCATAGGTATGTAGGTTTATCTCTGGGCTTTCTGTCCTGTTCCATTGATCTGTGTTTATGCCAGTCTACATACACTTGATTCCATTATGGAGACATATAAATACATAGGTTTCAAGGTTATTACCAGTCAGATGTATTCCTCTTCAGTGAATAGGGTGTTTTGTGTCCAGTTCATTGAGAAAGGAGTAGGTCTTATCTATTATATATTTGGTATATGGAATGGGATCTGTGCTAATTTCAAACTCTGCTTTTACACATCACCCCACGTCACCTTTCCCCTTAAGGAGGCATAAGTGTGTTTTCTAAATGTATAACTCTGTTCTCTTTTGAAATTCAGTTCATGTGTAGCCATGTTTACATTCCCTCTATAAGTGATATATAACAATAAGTTTCTTTCTCTTTGTGGCTTATTTCACTTAGCATCATCATACCTAAAGCCACTCATTAAGCTGCTATTGGCCTTATGACATTGATTTTATGTCTGAGTGACATTCCATTGTATATAAGTACCACAACATCTAAATCCATTTTTTTTTCCTTTCCTGGGATATTTAAAGTGTACCAAAGTCGAGGTTCTTGTAAACAGAGCAGCCTTAAACTTTGGGCTGGCTGTGTGTTGTGGATTTTTAGTTTTCCCAAAATACACGCCCATGAGTGGAAGTGTGCTATGCTCTGTAGCTCTGTTTTGGAAAACAACATACAGTTCTCCAGAGAGGCTGTTGGCAATTTACATCCTGTCCATCGGCGTAACCAGGCTCCCTTTTCTCCATGGCCTGTCCTGCATTTGTGGTTTTTACACTATTTGCGGATGGCCCTTTTGATTGGAGGTAAGGCATACTTCTCTGTAGTGTGGAATTGCAATGCCTGATGGCTTGCTTAGCCAAAAAGGGCATATGCATTTTTTCCCGAATATATTCAAGAAAATACACATACTCCCTTTTCAGCTAAGGGCAACATTGTCGAAGTTCTTTCGCTTTTCATGTGCTTTAAAGACGACTCCAATCTACCTCTTGAAATCTGTTTCCTTCAATTCTGCCTTGCATTCAAATCATCTTCACTGTCTTACCTCAATATATATCTGGATGATAGTTGTCCTTTATAACTCTGCAAGTTTGTGAATTGCTGTGCCCCTGGTTTCCATTTTTCAACTCGCCTATTTGTGAGCTGGCTGCAATACCGCAGGATGGCTTTAGGCCCTAGTCTGGTTCCAGGGCTTCAGGCTGAGCCTTTGGTTAATTATTCTTCCTGGTGGGAAACTAGAGTGACATGTGCCCATGCAAACACCTACAGCTAATCTCTCATTTATTCCCCCTCTTCCTGTTCATCCTCTGCACAGTTTGCAAACTGTGCATAACAGGAGGGTAAAGGTGCTGACACTCCAAGTGGGGATATTTTTAGTAATTCAGATGGAATGGTGAAGCCGAGCACGACAAAAGGAAAAATGTGGTACCTTTTAGAAAACGTTCCCAATTACACAGTGTACCATCCACTGGTTTTCCCATGCATGTTTTAACTGTAGGAAGATTCCCTTAAAAATGGAGAGTTGGGACCACTAGAATGGGTAGCACACAGTATTGCTCTAAGTGCTGTTCTTTTGCTCACACAACCTCAGCAATCTTGTCAGCCCCAAGTGTCCAGTCTTACGTCTCATCCAGCTGTGGGTGTAAAGATGGTCAATCCAGGTTGCATCACAGGCCCTGAAAGTAATTTTTAAAACTTTCTCACTGTTTCACTGTTTTTGCAATTTGCTTTTGAAATTTATTTTTATAAGTGGGTTTAAGTGAATTTCAGTGCTGTGTTCATGCGGTTATACATAGACAGGATTCCTTTATGGAGACATGAGAATACATATGTTTTAAAATACTTAGAGTCAGACATATTCCTCTGCAATGAATAGGGGGTGTTGGGTCCAGTTCACTGTGCCAGGAGTAGGTATTGTGTATTACATACATGGTTTATATAACGGTATCTGTGCTAATTTAAAACTGTGGTTTTATGCATCACCCCACCTCGGGTTTCCCCTTAAGGAGGCTGGAGATGTTTTCTAAATGTGTGACACTGTTGTGTTTGTAATTCAGTTCATGTGTACATTCCCGATATGAGTGATATGTTATGATAAGATTAGTTACATTGTTATCTTTCCTAACTCAGTTCATATGTAGCCATGTTTACAAGACCTTTATAAGTGATATCTTATGATAAGTTTCTTCTTCTGTGTGAATTATTTCAATTAGAATCATCGTACCTGAATCCACTCATTTTGCTGCTACTGGCCTTATGACATTGATTTCATGGCTGTGGGATATTCCATCGTATGTAAGTACCACAATTTCTTGAACCATTTTTGTCTTTCCTAGGATATTTAAGGTGTACCCAAGATGAGGTTCTTGTAAGCAGTGCAGCCCTAAATATTGTGGTGGCTCAGGCTTATTGATTTTCACTTTTCCCAAAGTATATTCCCTAGACTGGAAGTGCCCTTGGCTCTGTAGCTCTGTTGTTTACTTGTTTTAGGGAACACAATGCACTCTTCCAGAGAGGCAGTTGGCAATTTACATCCCGCCCATCAGCATAACAATGCTCCCTGTTCTCCAGGGCTTGTCTTGCCTTTCTGGTTTTCACACTTTTTGTGGATGTCCCTTTTGACCGGTGGGAAGTGATACTTCGTTGTAGTGCAGATTTGCATTGCCCGCTTCATTGCTTGGCCAAAAAGGGTGTATGCGTTTTCTCCTAAATATATTCAGGAGAAAACACATACGCCCTTTCTGGCCAAGTGCATCATTGTTAAAGTTGTGTCCCTCTTCCTGTGCTTTACAGGCGATTCCAAAGTACCTCTTGAAATCTCTTTCCTGCTATGCTGTCTCACATTCAGGTCGGCCTCGTTGCCTTCCATCAACAGAATTTTGGACGAGAGTTGTCCTTTATTACTCTGCCAGTTTGTGAATTGCTGTGCCCCTGAGCTCCATTTTTCAACTCGTTATTTGTAAGCTGACCGCAAGTCCAAAATTTCGTTGCAGGACCTATACCGGTTCCCGGCAGGGGGATGAGTCTTGGTTAATTCTTCCTCCCGTGCAATTAGAGTGACATGTGCCAGTCCAAATTCCTAACAGCTAATCTCTCATTGGTTCTGCCTCTTCCCTTCAATCCTCTGCCAAATTGACAACCTGTGGGAACCAGGAGGTTAAAGGGGCTGTCTCTGCAAGTTGGGAGATTGATAGTATAGCAGTTGGAAAGTGAAACTGCAGCACAAGGAGAGGGATTTTTAGTTAGGTTTTAGAAACCTTTCGTATTCACAGTGTTTCCATTCTCTACGTTTCCCGTATATGTTAAAGCTGTAGTAATATTCACTTCAACTTGGAGATTTGGGACCCATGGAATGGTGACCACACATTTTTGCTTTAAAAGGTCTGCATTTGCTCACCCAATCTCACCAATCTTCTCAGACCCAAATGTCCAGCCTTATGCCACATCCAGCTGTCGTTGTAAATATGTTCATTAGAGGTTTCATCAGAGACCCTGAATGAATTGTAAAGAAATTCCTTGTTTTTTTGTTTTCTGTTTGAAATTCCTTTTTATAGTGGGTTGTAGCTGATTCTCACTGACATGTTTAAGCCAGTCTAGACACACTTGATTCCCTTACAGAGACATATCAATACATAGGTTTTAAGATTATTACTAGTCAGATATATACCTCTGCGGGAAGTATGGGAGGTTGAGTCCCTTTCACTGATGAATGTGTAGGTCTTGCCTATTCCATATTTGGTTTTTGGAATAGTACCTGTACTACTATCAAACTCTGGTATTACGCATCAACCCACCACTGCTTCCCACTTAAGAAGGCATAAGAGTGTTTTCTAAATGTGAGAGTCTGTTCTCTTTCCTAACTCAGTTCCTGTGTAGCCTTGTTTACAGGACCTTCATAATGATATCTTAGTATAAGTTTCTTTTACTTTGTGACTTATTTCACTTAGAATCATCATACCTGAATCCACTCATTTTGCTGCTACTGGCCTTATGACATTGACTTCATGGCTGAGGGATATTCCATCGTACGTAAGTACCACAATTTTTTGATCCATTTTTATATTTCCTGGGATATTTAAGGTGTACCCAAGTTGAGGTTCTTGTAAGCAGTGCAGTCCTAAATTTGGGGGTGGCTCTATCTTATTGATATTCAGTTTTCCCAAAGTATATTCCCAAGACTGGAAGTGCCCTTGGCTCTGTAGCTCTGTTGTTAACTTGTTTTATGGAACACAGTGCACTCCTCCAGTGAGGCAGTTGGCAATTTACATCCCGCCCATCAGCATAATAAGGCAACATGTTCTCCAGGGCCTGTCTTGCCTTTCTGGTTTTTACACATTTTGTGGATGTCCCTTTGGACCGGTGGGAAGTGATACTTCTTTGTAGTGCAGATTTGCATTGCCTGCTTGCTTGCTTGGCCAAAAAGGGCGTATGCGTTTTCTCCTGAATATATTCAGGAGAAAACGCATACGCCCTTTTTGGCCAAGTGTATCATTGTCGAAGTTGTGCCCCTCTTCCTGTGCTTTACAGGCGATTCCAAGGTACCTCTTGAAATCTGTTTCCTGCTATTCTGCATCGCTTTCACGTCGGCCACATTGCCTTCCATCAACAGATTTTTGGACGATAGTTGTCCTTTATTACTCTGCCAGTGTGTGAATTGCTATGCCCCTGAGCTCCATTTTTCAACTCGTTTTCTGTGAGCTGAACACAAGTCCAAAATTTTGGTTCAGGAACTATACTGGTTCCCGATGGGTGGCTGAGACTTTGGTTAATTCTTCTTCCTGCCGGGAAATTAGAGTGACATGTGCCCGTCCAAATGCCTAACAGCTACTCTCTCATTAGTTCTCCGTATTCCCTTACATCCTCTGCAAAATTGGCAACCTGTGTGAACCATGAGGTAAAAGGGGTTGTCTCTCCACGTTGGGAGATTGATAGTAAAGCAGTTGGAAAGTCAAACCGGAGCACCAGGAGAGGGACTACTCGTTGAGTTTTAGAAACCTTTCGTATTCACAGTGTGTCCATTCTCTAGGTTTCCCGTACATGTTATAGCTGTAGTAATATTCCCTTCAACCTGGAGAGTTGGGACCCATGGAATGGGGGCCATGCATTATTTCTTTAAATGGTCTGCATTTGCTCACCCAACATCATCAATCCTCTCAGTCCCAAGTGTCCAGCCTTATGCCACATCCAGCTGTCATTGTAGATAGGGTCATTCAAGGTTTCATCAGAGACCCTGAAGGAATTGTAAAGAATTTCCCTGTTTTTTTGTTTTGTTTTTGAAATTCCTTTTTATAGTGGGTTTGAGCTGATTCTCGCTGCCATGTTTATGCCAGTCTAGGCACACTTTATTCCCTTATGGAGACATATCAATACATAGGTTTTAAGATTCTTACTAGTCAGATCTATTCCTCTGTGGGAAATATGGGGTTTTGAGTCCCTTTCGCTGAGGAAGGTGTAGGTCTTGTCTATTCCATAGTTGGTTTTTGGAACAGTAACTGTGCTTATATCAAACTCTGGTTTTATGCATCACCCCACGACTCCTTCCCCCTTAAGCAGGCATAAGAGTGTTTTCTAAATGTGAGACTCTGTTCTCTTTCCCAGCTCAGTTCATGTGTAGCCATGTTTACAGGATCTTCATAAGTTATATCTTATGATAAGTTTCTTTTCCTGTGTGACTTATTTCACTTAGAATCATCGTACCTGAATCCACTCTCTTTGCTGCTACTGGTCTTATGACATTGATTTCATGGCTGAGGGATATTACATCGTACGTAAGTACCACAATTTTTTGAACCATTTTTATAATTCCTGGGATATTTAAGGTGTACCCAAGCTGAGGTTCTTGTCAGCAGTGCAGCCCTAAATTTGGGGGTGGCTCTGTCTTATTGATTTTCAGTTTTCCCCAGGTATATTCCCTAGACTGGAAGTGACCTTGCCTCTGTAGCTCTGTTGTTTACTTGTTTTAGGGAACACAATGCACTCCTCCAGTGAGGCATTTGGCAATTTATATCCCACCCATCATCATAACAAGGCTACCTGTTCTCCAGGGCCTGTCTTGCTTTTCTGGTTTTTACACATTTTGTGGATGTCCCTTTGGACCGGTGGGAAGTGATATTTCTTTGTAGTGCAGATTTGCATTGCCCGCTTGCTTGCTTGGCCAAAAAGGGCGTATGCATTTTCTCCTCAATATATTCAGGAGAAAACACAAACGAACTTTTTGGCCAAGTGCATCATTGGCGATGTTGTGCCCCTCTTCCTGCGTTTAAAGGTGATTCCTACGTACCTCTTGAAATCTGTTTCCTGCTATTCTGCCTCGCTTTCAAGTCCGACTCATTGCATTCCCTCAACAGATTTTTGTACGATAGTTGTCCTTTATTACACTGCGAGTTTGTGAATTGCTGTGCCCCTGAGCTCCATTTTTCAACTCGTTTTTTGTGAGCTGAACGCAAGTCCAAAATTTTGGTTCAGGACCTATACTGGTTCCCGATGGGTGGCTGAGACTTTGCTTAATTCTTCTTACTGCCGAGAAATTAAAGTGACATGTGCCCTTCCAAATGCCTAACAGCTACTCTCTCATTGGTTCTCCCTCTTCCCTTCCATCCTCCGACAAATTGGCAACCTGTGCGAACCAGGAGGTTAAAGGGGTTGTCTCTCCAAGTTGGGAGATTGATAGTAAAGCAGTTGGAAAGTCAAACCGGAGCACCACGAGAGGGTCTTTTCGTTGAGTTTTAGAAACCTTTCGTATTCACAGTGTGTCCATTCTCTAGGTTTCCCGTACATGTTATAGCTGTAGTAATATTCCCTTCAACCTGGAGAGTTGGGACCCATGGAATGGGGGCAATGCATTATTGCTTTAAAGGGTCTGCATTTGCTCACCCAACCTCATCAATCCTCTCAGTCCCAAGTGTCCAGCCTTATGCCACATCCAGCTGTCATTGTAGATAGGGTCATTCCAGGTTTCATCAGAGACCCTGAAGGAATTGTAAAGGATTTCCCTTTTTTTGTTTTGTTTTTGAAATTCCTTTTTATTGTGGGTTTGAGCTGATTCTCACTGCCATGTTCATGCCAGTCTAGACACACTGGATTCCCTTACGGAGACATATCAATACATAGGTTTTAAGATTCTTACTAGTCAGATCTCTTCCTCTGCGGGAAATATGGGGTTTTGAGTCCCTTTCACTGAGGAAGTGTAGGTCTTGTGTATTACATATTTGGTTTTTGGAACGGTACCTGTGCTTATATCAAACTCTGGTTTTATGCATCACCCCACCTCTCCTTCCCCCTTAAGCAGGCATAAGAGTGTTTTCTAAATGTGAGACTCTGTTCTCTTTCCTAACTCAGTTCTCGTGTAGCCATGTTTACAGGATCTTCATAAGTGATATCTTATGACAAGTTTCTTTTTCTGTGTGACTTATTTGACTTACAATCATCGTACCTGAATCCACTCACATTGCTGCTACTGGTCTTATGACATTGATTTCATGGCTGAGGGATATTCCATCGTATGTAAGTACCACAATTTTTTGAACCATTTTTATATTTCCTGGGGTATTTAAGGTGTACCCATGTTGAGGTTCTTGTAAGCAGTGCAGCCCTAAATTTGGTGGTGGCTCTGTCTTATTGATTTTCAGTTTTCCCAAGGTATATTCCCTAGAGTGGAAGTGCCCTTGTCTCTGTAGCTCTGTTGTTTACTTGTTATAGGGAACACAATGCACTCTTCCAGTGAGGCAGTTGGCAATTTACATCCCGCCCATCATCATAACAAGGCTACCTGTTCTCCAGGGCCTGTCTTGCCTTTCTGGTTTTTACACATTTTGTGGATGTCCCTTTGGACCGATGGGAAGTGATACTTCTTTGTAGTGCCGATTTGCATTGCCTGCTTGCTTGCTTGGCCAAAAAGTGCATATGCGTTTTCTCCTGAATATATTCACGAGTAAACGCATGAGCCATATTTGGCCAAGTGCATCATTGTCGAAGTTGTGCCCCTCTTCCTGTGCTTTACAGGCCATTCCTACGTACCTCTTGAAATCTGTTTCCTGCTATTCTGCCTCGCTTTCAAGTCGGCCTCGTTGCCTTCCATCAACAAATTTTTGGTCGATAGTTGTCCTTTATTAATCTGCCAGTGTGTGAATTGCTGTGGCCCTGAGCTCCATTTTTCAACTCGTTTTTTGTGAGCTGAACGCAAGTCCAAAATTTCGGTTCAGGACCTATACTGGTTCCCGATGGGTGTCTGAGACTTTGGTTAATTCATCTTCCTGCCGGGTAATTAGAGTGACATGTGCCCTTCCAAATGCCTAACAGCTACACTCTCATTGGTTCTCCCTATTCCCTTCCATCCTCTTCAAATTGGCAACCTGTGTGAACCAGGAGGTTAAAAGTGTTGTCTCTCCAAATTGGGAGATGGATAGTAAAGCAGTTGGAAAATCAAACCGGAACACAACAAGAGGGACTATTCGTTGAGTTTTAGAAACCTTTCGTATTCACAGTGTGTCCATTCTCTAGGTTTCCCGTACATGTTATAGCTGTAGTAATATTCCCTTCAACCTGGAGAGTTGGGACCCATGGAAAGGGGGCCACGCATTATTGCTTTATAGGGTCTGCATTTGCTCACCCAATCTCACCAGTCCTCTCAGTCCCAAGTGTCCAGCCTTATGCCACATCCAGCTGTCATTGTAGATAGGGTCATTCCACGTTTTATCAGAGACCCTGAAGGAACAGTAAAGAATTTCCCTGTTTTTTTGTTTTGTTTCTGAAATTCCTTTTTATAGTGGGTTTGAGCTGATTCACGCTGCCATGTTTATGCCATTCTAGACACACTTGATTCCCTTACGGAGACATATCAATACATAGGTTTTAAGATTCTTACTAGTCAGATCTATTCCTCTGCGGGAAATATGGGGTTTTGAGTCCCTTTCACTGAGGAAGGTGTAGGTCTTGTCTATTCCATAGTTGTTTTTTGGAACGGTCCCTGTTCTTATATCAAACTCTGGTTTTATGCATCACCCCACCTCTCCTTCCCCCTTAAGCAGGCATAAGAGTGTTTTCAAAATGTGAGACTCTTTTCTCTTTCCTAACTCAGTTCATGTGTAGCCATGTTTACAGGATCTTCATAAGTGATATCTTATGACAAGTTTATTTTTCTGTGTGACTTATTTCACTTACAATCATCGTTTCTGAATCCACTCACTTTGCTGCTACTGGTCTTATGACAATGATTTCATGGCTGACGGATATTCCATCGTACGTAAGTACCACAATTTTTTGAACCATTTTTATATTTCCTGGGATATTTAAGGTGTACCCAAGTAGAGGTTCTTGTAAGCAGTGCAGCCCTAAATTTTGGGGTGGCTCTGTCTTATTGATTTTCAGTTTTCCCAAGGTATATTCCCTAGACTGGAAGTGCCCTTGGCTCAGTAGTTCTGTTGCTTACTTGTTATAGGGTACACAGTGCACTCCTCCAGTGAGGCAGTTGGCAATTTACATACCGCCCATCATCATAACAAGGCTACCTGTTCTCCAGGGCCTGTCTTGCCTTTCTGGTTTTTACACATTTTGTGGATGTCCCTTTGGACCGATGGGAATTGATACTTCTTTGTAGTGCAGATTTGCATTGCCTGCTTGCTTGCTTGGCCAAAAAGGGCGTATGCGTTTTCTCCTGAATATATTCAGGAGATAACGCATGTGCCCTTTTTGGCCAAGTGCATCATTTTCGAAGTTGTGCCCCTCTTCCTGTGCTTTACAGGCCATTCCTACGTACCTCTTAAAATCTGTTTCCTGCTATTCTGCCTCGTTTCAAGTCCGCCTCGTTGCCTTCCATCAACAAATTTTTGGACGATAGTTGTCCTTTATTACTCTGCCAGTGTGTGAATTGCTGTGCCCCTGAGCTCCATTTTTCAACTCGTTTTCTGTGAGCTGAACGCAATTCCAAAATTTCGGTTCAGGACCTATACTGTTTCTCGATGGGTGTCTGAGACTTTGGTTAATTCTTCTTCCTGCCGGGAAATTAGAGTGACAGGTGCCCGTCCAAATGCCTAACAGCTACTCTCTCATGGGTTCTCCCTCGTCCCTTCCATCCTCTGCCAAATTGGGAACCTGTGCAAACCAGGAGGTTAAAGGGCCTGTCTCTCCAAGTTGGGAGATTGATAGTAAGGCAGTTGGAAAGTCAAACTGGAGCACCAGGAGAGGGACTATTCGTTGAGTTTTAGAAACCTTTCGTATTCACAGTGTGTACATTCTCTAGGTTTCCTGTACATGTTATAGCTGTAGTAATATTCCCTTCAACCTGGAGAGTAGGGACCCATGGAATGGGGCCCATGCATTATTGCTTTAAAGGGTCTGCATTTGCTCTCCCAATCTCACCAATCCTCTCAGTCCCAAGTGTCCAGCCTTATGCCACATCCAGCTGTCATTGAAGATATGGTCATTCCACGTTTCATCAGAGACCCTGAAGGAATTGTAAAGAATTTCCCTGCTTTTTTTGGTTTGTTTTTGAAATTCCTTTTTATAGTGGGTTTGAGCTGATTCTCGCTGCCATGTTTATGCCAGTCTAGACACACTTGATTCCCTTACGGAGACATATAAATACATAGGTTTTAAGATTCTTACTAGTCAGATCTATTCCTCTGCGGGAAATATGGGGTTTTGAGTCCCTTTCACTGAGGAAGGTGTAGGTCTTGTGTATTACATATTTGGTTTTTGGAACGGTACCTGTGCTTATATCAAACTCTGGTTTTATGCATCACCCCACCTCTCCTTCCCCCTTAAGCAGGCATAAGAGTGTTTTCTAAATGTGAGACTCTTCTCTTTCCTAACTCAGTTCATGTGTAGCCATGTTTACAGGATCTTCATAAGTGATATCTTATGATAAGTTTCTTTTCCTGTGTGACTTATTTCACTTAGAATCATCGTACCTGAATCCACTCACTTTGTTGCTACTGGTCTTATGACATTGATTTCATGGCTGAGGGATATTCCATCGTACGTAAGTACCACAATTTTTTGAACCATTTTTATAATTCCTGGGATATTTAAGGTGTACCCAAGCTGAGGTTCTTGTCAGCAGTGCAGCCCTAAATTTGGGGGTGGCTCTGTCTTATTGATTTTCAGTTTTCCCCAGGTATATTCCTTAGACTGGAAGTGACCTTGCCTCTGTAGCTCTGTTGTTTACTTGTTTTAGGGAACACAATGCACTCCTCCAGTGAGGCATTTGGCAATTTATATCCCACCCATCATCATAACAAGGCTACCTGTTCTCCAGGGCCTGTCTTGCTTTTCTGGTTTTTACACATTTTGTGGATGTCCCTTTGGACCGGTGGGAAGTGATATTTCTTTGTAGTGCAGATTTGCATTGCCCGCTTGCTTGCTTGGCCAAAAAGGGCGTATGCGTTTTCTCCTCAATATATTCAGGAGAAAACACAAACGAACTTTTTGGCCAAGTGCATCATTGGCGATGTTGTGCCCCTCTTCCTGCGTTTAAAGGTCATTCCTACGTACCTCTTGAAATCTGTTTCCTGCTATTCTGCCTCGCTTTCAAGTCCGACTCATTGCATTCCCTCAACAGATTTTTGTACGATAGTTGTCCTTTATTACACTGCGAGTTTGTGAATTGCTGTGCCCCTGAGCTCCATTTTTCAACTCGTTTTTTGTGAGCTGAACGCAAGTCCAAAATTTTGGTTCATGACCTATACTGGTTCCCGATGGGTGGCTGAGACTTTGCTTAATTCTTCTTACTGCCGAGAAATTAAAGTGACATGTGCCCTTCCAAATGCCTAACAGCTACTCTCTCATTGGTTCTCCCTCTTCCCTTCCATCCTCCGACAAATTGGCAACCTGTGCGAACCAGGAGGTTAAAGGGGTTGTCTCTCCAAGTTGGGAGATTGATAGTAAAGCAGTTGGAAAGTCAAACCGGAGCACCACGAGAGGGTCTTTTCGTTGAGTTTTAGAAACCTTTCGTATTCACAGTGTGTCCATTCTCTAGGTTTCCCGTACATGTTATAGCTGTAGTAATATTCCCTTCAACCTGGAGAGTTGGGACCCATGGAATGGGGGCAATGCATTATTGCTTTAAAGGGTCTGCATTTGCTCACCCAACCTCATCAATCCTCTCAGTCCCAAGTGTCCAGCCTTATGCCACATCCAGCTGTCATTGTAGATAGGGTCATTCCAGGTTTCATCAGAGACCCTGAAGGAATTGTAAAGGATTTCCCTTTTTTTGTTTTGTTTTTGAAATTCCTTTTTATTGTGGGTTTGAGCTGATTCTCACTGCCATGTTTATGCCAGTCTAGACACACTGGATTCCCTTACGGAGACATATCAATACATAGGTTTTAAGATTCTTACTAGTCAGATCTCTTCCTCTGCGGGAAATATGGGGTTTTGAGTCCCTTTCACTGAGGAAGGTGTAGGTCTTGTGTATTACATATTTGGTTTTTGGAACGGTACCTGTGCTTATATCAAACTCTGGTTTTATGCATCACCCCACCTCTCCTTCCCCCTTAAGCAGGCATAAGAGTGTTTTCTAAATGTGAGACTCTGTTCTCTTTCCTAACTCAGTTCTCGTGTAGCCATGTTTACAGGATCTTCATAAGTGATATCTTATGACAAGTTTCTTTTTCTGTGTGACTTATTTGACTTACAATCATCGTACCTGAATCCACTCACTTTGCTGCTACTGGTCTTATGACATTGATTTCATGGCTGAGGGATATTCCATCGTATGTAAGTACCACAATTTTTTGAACCATTTTTATATTTCCTGGGGTATTTAAGGTGTACCCAAGTTGAGGTTCTTGTAAGCAGTGCAGCCCTAAATTTGGTGGTGGCTCTGTCTTATTGATTTTCAGTTTTCCCAAGGTATATTCCCTAGACTGGAAGTGCCCTTGTCTCTGTAGCTCTGTTGTTTACTTGTTATAGGGAACACAATGCACTCTTCCAGTGAGGCAGTTGGCAATTTACATCCCGCCCATCATCATAACAAGGCTACCTGTTCTCCAGGGCCTGTCTTGCCTTTCTGGTTTTTACACATATTGTGGATGTCCCTTTGGACCGATGGGAAGTGATACTTCTTTGTAGTGCCGATTTGCATTGCCTGCTTGCTTGCTTGGCCAAAAAGTGCATATGCGTTTTCTCCTGAATATATTCACGAGTAAACACATGAGCCATATTTGGCCAAGTGCATCATTGTCGAAGTTGTGCCCCTCTTCCTGTGCTTTACAGGCCATTCCTACGTACCTCTTGAAATCTGTTTCCTCCTATTCTGCCTCGCTTTCAAGTCGGCCTCGTTGCCTTCCATCAACAAATTTTTGGTCGATAGTTGTCATTTATTAATCTGCCAGTGTGTGAATTGCTGTGGCCCTGAGCTCCATTTTTCAACTCGTTTTCTGTGAGCTGAACGCAAGTCCAAAATTTCGGTTCAGGACCTATACTGGTTCCCGATGGGTGTCTGAGACTTTGGTTAATTCATCTTCCTGCCGGGTAATTAGAGTGACATGTGCCGTTCCAAATGCGTAACAGCTACACTCTCATTGGTTCTCCCTATTCCCTTCCATCCTCTTCAAATTGGCAACCTGTGTGAACCAGGAGGTTAAAAGTGTTGTCTCTCCAAATTGGGAGATGGATAGTAAAGCAGTTGGAAAATCAAACCGGAACACAACAAGAGGGACTATTCGTTGAGTTTTAGAAACCTTTCGTATTCACAGTGTGTCCATTCTCTAGGTTTCCCGTACATGTTATAGCTGTAGTAATATTCCCTTCAACCTGGAGAGTTGGGACCCATGGAAAGGGGGCCACGCATTATTGCTTTATAGGGTCTGCATTTGCTCACCCAATCTCACCAGTCCTCTCAGTCCCAAGTGTCCAGCCTTATGCCACATCCAGCTGTCATTGTAGATAGGGTCATTCCACGTTTTATCAGAGACCCTGAAGGAACAGTAAAGAATTTCCCTGTTTTTTTGTTTTGTTTCTGAAATTCCTTTTTATAGTGGGTTTGAGCTGATTCACGCTGCCATGTTTATGCCATTCTAGACACACTTGATTCCCTTACGGAGACATATCAATACATAGGTTTTAAGATTCTTACTAGTCAGATCTATTCCTCTGCGGGAAATATGGGGTTTTGAGTCCCTTTCACTGAGGAAGGTGTAGGTCTTGTCTATTCCATAGTTGTTTTTTGGAACGGTCCCTGTTCTTATATCAAACTCTGGTTTTATGCATCACCCCACCTCTCCTTCCCCCTTAAGCAGGCATAAGAGTGTTTTCAAAATGTGAGACTCTTTTCTCTTTCCTAACTCAGTTCATGTGTAGCCATGTTTACAGGATCTTCATAAGTGATATCTTATGACAAGTTTATTTTTCTGTGTGACTTATTTCACTTACAATCATCGTTTCTGAATCCACTCACTTTGCTGCTACTGGTCTTATGACAATGATTTCATGGCTGACGGATATTCCATCGTACGTAAGTACCACAATTTTTTGAACCATTTTTATATTTCCTGGGATATTTAAGGTGTACCCAAGTAGAGGTTCTTGTAAGCAGTGCAGCCCTAAATTTTGGGGTGGCTCTGTCTTATTGATTTTCAGTTTTCCCAAGGTATATTCCCTAGACTGGAAGTGCCCTTGGCTCAGTAGTTCTGTTGCTTACTTGTTATAGGGTACACAGTGCACTCCTCCAGTGAGGCAGTTGGCAATTTACATACCGCCCATCATCATAACAAGGCTACCTGTTCTCCAGGGCCTGTCTTGCCTTTCTGGTTTTT
The DNA here is from genome assembly GCF_025265405.1 of Mesoplodon densirostris. Lineage (NCBI taxonomy): Eukaryota > Metazoa > Chordata > Mammalia > Artiodactyla > Ziphiidae > Mesoplodon > Mesoplodon densirostris. The sequence continues at coordinate 2,944,412 of NW_026778195.1, read as the reverse complement.
ACACATTTTGTGGATGTCCCTTTGGACCGATGGGAAGTGATACTTCTTTGTAGTGCAGATTTGCATTGCCTGCTTGCTTGCTTGGCCAAAAAGGGCGTATGCGTTCTCTCCTGAATATATTCAGGAGATAACGCATGCGCCCTTTTTGGCCAAGTGCATCATTTTCGAAGTTGTGCCCCTCTTCCTGTGCTTTACAGGCCATTCCTACGTACCTCTTAAAATCTGTTTCCTGCTATTCTGCCTCGTTTCAAGTCCGCCTCGTTGCCTTCCATCAACAAATTTTTGGGCGATAGTTGTCCTTTATTACTCTGCCAGTGTGTGAATTGCTGTGCCCCTGAGCTCCATTTTTCAACTCGTTTTCTGTGAGCTGAACGCAATTCCAAAATTTCGGTTCAGGACCTATACTGTTTCTCGATGGGTGTCTGAGACTTTGGTTAATTCTTCTTCCTGCCGGGAAATTAGAGTGACAGGTGCCCATCCAAATGCCTAACAGCTACTCTCTCATGGGTTCTCCCTCGTCCCTTCCATCCTCTGCCAAATTGGGAACCTGTGCAAACCAGGAGGTTAAAGGGCCTGTCTCTCCAAGTTGGGAGATTGATAGTAAGGCAGTTGGAAAGTCAAACTGGAGCACCAGGAGAGGGACTATTCGTTGAGTTTTAGAAACCTTTCGTATTCACAGTGTGTACATTCTCTAGGTTTCCTGTACATGTTATAGCTGTAGTAATATTCCCTTCAACCTGGAGAGTAGGGACCCATGGAATGGGGCCCATGCATTATTGCTTTAAAGGGTCTGCATTTGCTCTCCCAATCTCACCAATCCTCTCAGTCCCAAGTGTCCAGCCTTATGCCACATCCAGCTGTCATTGAAGATATGGTCATTCCACGTTTCATCAGAGACCCTGAAGGAATTGTAAAGAATTTCCCTGCTTTTTTTGTTTTGTTTTTGAAATTCCTTTTTATAGTGGGTTTGAGCTGATTCTCGCTGCCATGTTTATGCCAGTCTAGACACACTTGATTCCCTTACGGAGACATATAAATACATAGGTTTTAAGATTCTTACTAGTCAGATCTATTCCTCTGCGGGAAATATGGGGTTTTGAGTCCCTTTCACTGAGGAAGGTGTAGGTCTTGTGTATTACATATTTGGTTTTTGGAACGGTACCTGTGCTTATATCAAACTCTGGTTTTATGCATCACCCCACCTCTCCTTCCCCCTTAAGCAGGCATAAGAGTGTTTTCTAAATGTGAGACTCTTCTCTTTCCTAACTCAGTTCATGTGTAGCCATGTTTACAGGATCTTCATAAGTGATATCTTATGATAAGTTTCTTTTCCTGTGTGACTTATTTCACTTAGAATCATCGTACCTGAATCCACTCACTTTGTTGCTACTGGTCTTATGACATTGATTTCATGGCTGAGGGATATTCCATCGTATGTAAGTACCACAATTTTTTGAACCATTTTTATAATTCCTGGGATATTTAAGGTGTACCCAAGCTGAGGTTCTTGTCAGCAGTGCAGCCCTAAATTTGGGGGTGGCTCTGTCTTATTGATTTTCAGTTTTCCCCAGGTATATTCCCTAGACTGGAAGTGACCTTGCCTCTGTAGCTCTGTTGTTTACTTGTTTTAGGGAACACAATGCACTCCTCCAGTGAGGCATTTGGCAATTTATATCCCACCCATCATCATAACAAGGCTACCTGTTCTCCAGGGCCTGTCTTGCCTTTCTGGTTTTTACACATTTTGTGGATGTCCCTTTGGACCGGTGGGAAGTGATATTTCTTTGTAGTGCAGATTTGCATTGCCCGCTTGCTTGCTTGGCCAAAAAGGGCGTATGCGTTTTCTCCTCAATATATTCAGGAGAAAACACAAACGAACTTTTTGGCCAAGTGCATCATTGGCGATGTTGTGCCCCTCTTCCTGTGTTTAAAGGTGATTCCTACGTACCTCTTGAAATCTGTTTCCTGCTATTCTGCCTCACTTTCAAGTCCGACTCATTGCATTCCCTCAACAGATATTTGTACGATAGTTGTCCTTTATTACACTGCGAGTTTGTGAATTGCTGTGCCCCTGAGCTCCATTTTTCAACTCGTTTTTTGTGAGCTGAACGCAAGTCCAAAATTTTGGTTCAGGACCTATACTGGTTCCCGATGGGTGGCTGAGATTTTGGTTAATTCTTCTTACTGCCGAGAAATTAAAGTGACATGTGCCCTTCCAAATGCCTAACAGCTACTCTCTCATTGGTTCTCCCTATTCCCTTCCATCCTCTTCAAATTGGCAACCTGTGTGAACCAGGAGGTTAAAAGTGTTGTCTCTCCAAATTGGGAAATGGATAGTAAAGCAGTTGGAAAATCAAACCGGAACACAACAAGAGGGCCTATTCGTTGAGTTTTAGAAACCTTTCGTATTCACAGTGTGTCCATTCTCTAGGTTTCCCGTACATGTTATAGCTGTAGTAATATTCCCTTCAACCTGGAGAGTTGGGACCCATGGAAAGGGGGCCACGCATTATTGCTTTATAGGGTCTGCATTTGCTCACCCAATCTCACCAGTCCTCTCAGTCCCAAGTGTCCAGCCCTATGCCACATCCAGCTGTCATTGAAGATATGGTCATTCCACGTTTCATCAGAGACCCTGAAGGAATTGTAAAGAATTTCCCTGTTTTTTTTGGTTTGTTTTTGAAATTCCTTTTTATAGTGGGTTTGAGCTGATTCTCGCTGCCATGTTTATGCCAGTCTAGACACACTTGATTCCCTTACGGAGACATATAAATACATAGGTTTTAAGATTCTTACTAGTCAGATCTATTCCTCTGCGGGAAATATGGGGTTTTGCGTCCCTTTCACTGAGGAAGGTGTAGGTTTTGTCTATTCCACAGTTGGTTTTTGGAACGGTACCTGAGCTTATATCAAACTCTGGTTTTATGCATCACGCCACCTCTCCTTCCCCCTTAAGCAGGCATAAGTGTGTTTTCTAAATATGAGACTCTGTTCTCTTTCCTAACTCAGTTCATGTGTAGCCATTTTTACAGGAACTTCATAAATGATATCTTATGCTAAGTTTCTTTTTCTGTGTGACTTATTTCACTTAGAATCTTCGTACCTGAATCCACTCACTTTGCTGCTACTGGTCTTATGACATTGATTTCATGGCTGAGGGATATTCCATCGTACGTAATTACCACAATTTTTTGAACCATTTTTAAATTTCCTGGGATATTTAAGGTGTACCCAATTTGAGGTTCTTGTAAGCAGTGTAGCCGTAAATTTGGGGGTTGCTCTGTCTTATTGATTTTCAGTTTTCCCGAGGTATATTCCCTAGACTGGAAGTGCACTTGGCTCTGTAGCTCTGTGGTATACTTGTTTTAGGGAACACAATGAACTCCTCCAGTGAGACAGTTGGCAATTTACATCCGGCCAATCATCATAACAATGCTCCCTGTTCTCCAGGGCCTGTCTTGCCTTTCTGGTTTTTACACATTTTGTGGATGTCCCTTTGGACCGGTGGGAAGTGATACTTCTTTGTAGTGCAGATTTCCATTGCCTGCTTGCTTGTTTGGCCAAAAAGAGCGTATGCGTTTTCTCCTGAATATATTCACGAGAAAACGCATATGCCATTTTTGGCCAAGTGCATCATTGTCGAAGTTGTTCCCCTCTTCCTGTGGTTTACAGGCCATTCCTACGTACCTCTTGAAATCTCTTTCCTGCTATTCTGCCTCGCTTTCAAGTCGGCCTCTTTGCCTTTCTGCAACAGATTTTTGGACGATAGTTGTCCTTTATTACTCTGCCAGTTTGTGTATTGCTGTGCCCCTGAGTTCCTTTTTTCAACTAGTTTTTTGTTAGCTGAATGCAAGTCCAAAATTTTGGTTCAGGACGTATACTGGTTCCCGGTGGGTGGCTGAGACTTTGGTTAATTCTTCTTCCTGCCTGGAAATTAGAGTGACATGTGCCCATCCAAATGCCTAACAGCTACTCTCTCATTGGTTCTCCCTATTCCCTTCCATCCTCTGCCAAATTGGCAACCTGTGCGAACCAGGAGGTTAAAGGGGCTGTATTTCAAAGTTGGGAGATTGATAGTAAAGCAGTTGGAAAGTCAAACCAGAGCACCACGAGAGGGACTATTCGTTGAGTTTTAGAAACCTTTCGTATTCACAGTGTGTCCATTCTCTAGGTTTCCCGTACATGTTATATCTGTAGTAATATTCCCTTCAAAATGGAGAGTTGGAAACCATGGCATGGGGGCCTTGCATTATTGCTTTAAAGGGTATGCATTTGCTCACCAAATCTCACCATTCCTCTCAGTCCCAAGTGTCCAGCCTTATGCCACATCCAGCTGCCATTGTAGATAGGGTCATTCCCGGTTTCATCAGATACCCTGAAGGAATTGTAAAGAATTTCCCTGTTTTTTTGTTTTCTTTTTTAAATTCCTTTTTATAGTGGGTTTGAGCTGAATTACGCTGCCATGTTTATGTGAGTCTAGACACACTTCATTCCTTTATGGAGACATATCAATACATAGCTATTAAGATTCTTACTGGTCAGATATATTCCTCTGCAGGAAATATGGGGTTTTGAGTCCCTTTCACTGAGGAAGGTGTAGGTGTTGTGTATTCCATAGTTGGTTTTTGGAACGGTACTTGTGCTTTTATCAAATTCTGGTTTTATGCATCACCCCACCTCTCCTTACCCCTTAAGCAGGCATAAGAGTGTTTTCTAAATGTGAGACTCTGTTCTCTTTCCTAACTCAGTTCATGTGTAGCCATGTTTACAGGATCTTCATAAGTGATATCTTATGATAAGTTTCGTTTTCTGTGTGACTTATTTCACTTAGAATCATCGTACCTGAATCCACTCACTTTGCTGCTACTGGTCTTATGACATTAATTTCATGGCTGAGGGATATTCCATCGTACGTAGGTACCACAATTTTTGAAACATTTTTATATTTCCTGGTATATTTAAGGTGTACCCAAGTTGAGGTTCTTGTAAGCAGTGCAGCCCTAAATTTGGGGGTGGCTCTGTCTTATTGATTTTCAGTTTTCCCAAGGTATATTCCCTAGGCTGGAAGTGCCCTTGGCTCTCTAGCTCTGGTGTTTACTTGTTTTAGGGAACACAATGCACTCCTCCAGTGAGGCCATTGGCAATTTACATCTCGCCCATCAGCATAACAAGGCTCCCTGTTCTCCAGGGCCTGTCTTGCCTTTCTGGTTTTTACACATTTTGTGGATATCCCTTTGGACCGGTGGGAAGTGATACTTCTTTGTAGTGCAGATTTGCATTGCCCGCTTGCTTGCTTGGCCAAAAAGGGCGTATGTGTTTTCTCCTGAATATATTCATGGGAAAAGGCATACACCATTTTTGGCCAAGTGAATCATTGTCGAAGTTGTGCCCCTCTTCCTGTGCTTTACAGGCGATTCCTACGTACCTCTTGAAATCTGTTTCCTGCTATTCTGCCTCGCTTTCAAGTCGGCCTCGTTGCCTTCCCTCAACAGATTTTGGGACGATAGTTGTCCTTTATTACTCTGCCAGTTTGTGAATTGCTGTGCCCCTGAGCTCCATTTTTCACTCATTTTTTGTGAGCTGAACGCAATTCCAAAATTTTGGTTCAGGACCTATACGGGTTCCCGATGGGTGGCTGCGACTTTGGTTAATTCTTCTTCCTGCCGGGAAATTAGAGTGACATGTGCCCGTCCAAATGCCTAACAGCTACTCTCTCATTGGTTCTCTCTCTTCCCTTCCATCCTCTGCCAAATTGGCAACCAGTGCGAATCAGGAGGTTAAAGGGGCTGTATTTCCAAGTTGGGAGATTGATAGTAAAGCAGTTGGAAAGTCAAACTGGAGCACCACGAGAGGGACTATTCGTTGAGTTTTAGAAACATTTTGTATTCACAGTGTGTCCATTCTCTAGGTTTCCCGTACATGTTATAGCTGTAGTAATATTCCCTTCAACTTGGAGAGTTGGGACCCATGGCATAGGGGGCTTGCATTATTGCTTTAAAGGGTCTTCATTTGCTTACCCAATCTCACCAAACCTCTCAGTCCCAAGTTTCCAGCCTTATGCCACATCCAGCTGTCATTGTAGATAGGGTCATTCCAGGTTTCATCAGAGACCCTGAAGGAAATGTAAAGAATTTCCCTGTTTTTTGTTTTGTTTTTGAAATTCCTTTTTATAGTGGGTTTGAGCTGATTCTCGCTGCCATGTTTATGCCAGTCTAGACACACTTGATTCCCTTAGGGAGACATATCAATACATAGGTTTTATGATTCTTACTAGTCAGATATATTCCTCTGTGGGAAATATGGGGTTTTGAGTCCCTTTCACTGAGGAAGGTGTAGGTCTTGCCTATTCCATAGTTGGTTTTTGGAACGGTTCCTGTGCTTATATCAAACTCTGGTTTTCTGCATCACCCCACCTCTCCTTCCCCCTTAAGCAGGCCTAAGAGTGTTTTCTAAATGTGAGACTCTGTTCTCTTTCCTAACTCAGTTCATGTGTAGCCATGTTTACAGGATATTCATAAGTGATATCTTATGATAAGTTTCTTTTTCTGTGTGACTTATTTCACTTAGAATCATCCTACCTGAATCCACTCACTTTGCTGCTACTGGTCTTATGATATTGATTTCATGGCTGAGGGATATTCCATCGTATGTAAGTACCACAATTTTTTGAACCATTTTTATATTTCCTGGGATGTTTAAGGTGTACCCAAGTTGAGGTTCTTGTAAGCAGTGTAGCCCTTAATTTGGGGGTGGCTCTCTCTTATTGATTTTCAGTTTTCCCAAGGTATATTCCCTAGACTGGAAGTGCCCTTGGCTCTGTAGCTCTGTTGTTTACTTGTTTTAGGGAACACAATGAACTCCTCCAGTGAGGCAGTTGGCAATTTACATCCCGCCCATCAGCATAACAAGGCTACCTGTGCTCCAGGGCCTGTCTTGCCTTTCTGGTTTTTACCCAGATTGTGGATGTCCCTTTGGACCGGTGGGAAGTGATACTTCTTTGTAGTGCAGGTTTGCATTGCCCGCTTGCTTGCTTGGCAAAAAAGGGTGTATGCGTTTTCTTCTTTATATATTCAGGAGAAAACACATACGCCCTTTTTGGTCAAGTGCATCATTGTCGCAGTTGTGCCCCTCTTCCTGTTCTTTACAGGCGATTCCTACGTACCTCTTGAAATCTGTTTCCTGCTATTCTGCCTCGCATTCAAGGTGGCCTCGTTGCCTTCCCTCAACAGATTTTTGGATGATAGTTGTCCTTTATTACTCTGCCACTTTGTGAATTGCTGTGCCCCTGAGCTCCATTTTTCAGCTCGTTTTTTGTGAGCTGAACGCAAGTCCAAATTTCTTGTTCAGGACCTATACTCGTTCCCGACGGGTGTCTGAGACTTTGGTTAATTCTTCTTTCTGCCGGGAAATTAGAGTGACATGTCCCCGTCCAAATGCCTAACAGCTACTCTCTCATTGGTTCTCCCTCTTCCCTTACATCCTCTGCCATATTGGCAAACTGTGCGAACCAGGATGTTAAAGGGGCTGTCTCTCCAAGTTGGGAGATTGATAGTAAAGCAGTTGGAAAGTCAAAATGGAACAAAAGGAGAGGGCCTATTCGTTGAATTTTAGAAACCTTTCATATTCACAGTGTGCCCATTCTCTAGCTCTCCCATACATGTTATAGCTGTAGTAATATTCCCTTCAACCTGGAGAGTAGGGACCCATGGAATGGGGCCCATGCATTATTGCTTTAAGGGGTCTGCATTTGCTCACCCAATCTCACCAATCCTCTCAGTCCCAAGTGTCCAGCCTTATGCCACATCCTGCTGTCATTGTAGATATGGTCTTTCCAGGTTTCCTCAGACACCCTGAAGGAATTGTAAAGAATTTCCCTGTTTTTTTGTTTTGTTTTTGAAATTCCTTTTTATAGTGGGTTTGAGCTGATTCTTTCTGCCATGTTTATGCCAGTCTAGACACACTTGATTCCCTTATGGAGACATATCAATACATAGGTTTTAAGATTCTTACTAGTCAGATCTATTCCTCTGAGGGAAATATGTGTTTTTGAGTCCCTTTCACTGAGGAAGGTGTAGGTCTTGTTTATTCCATAGTTGGTTTTTGGAACGGTACCTGTGCTTATATCAAACTCTGGTTTTATGTATCACCCCATCTCTCCTTCCCCCTTAAGAAGGCATAAGAGTGTTTTCTAAATGTAAGACTCTGTTCTCTTTCCTACCTCAGTTCATGTGTAGCCATGTTTACAGGATCTTCATAAGTGATATCTTATGATAAGTTTCTTTTTCTGTGTGACTTATTTCACTTAGAATCATCGTAACTGAATCCACTCACTTTGCTGCTACTGGTCGTATGACATTGATTTCATGGCTGAGGGTTATTCCATCTTACGTAAGTACCACAATGTTTTGAACCATTTTTATATTTCCTGGGATATTTAAGGTGTACCCAAGTTGAGGTTCTTGTAAGCAGTGTAGCCCTAAATTTGGGGGTGGCTCTGTCTTATTGATTTTCAGTTTTCCCAAGGTATATTCCCTAGACTGGAAGTGCCCTTGGCCATGTAGCTCTGTTGTTTACTTGTTTTAGGGAACACAATGCACTCCTCCAGTGAGGCAGTTGGCAATTTACATCCCGCCAATCATCATAACAAGGCTACCTGTTCTCCAGGGCCTGTCTTGCCTTTCTGGTTTTTACACATTTTGTGGATGTCCCTTTGGACTGGTGGGAAGTGATACTTCATTGTAGTGCATATCTGCATTGCCTGCTTGCTTGCTTGGCCAAAAAGGGCGTATGCGTTTTCTCCTGAATATATTCAGTAGAAAAAGCATACGCACTTTTTGGCCAAGTGCATCATTGTCGAAGTTGTGCCCCTCTTCCTGTGCTTTACAGGTGATTCCTTGGTACCTCTTGAAATCTGTTTCCTGCTATTCTGCCTAGCTTTCAAGTCGGCCTGGTTGCCTTCCCTCAACAGATTTTTGGACGATAGTTGTCCTTTATTAATCTGCCAGTTTGTGAATTGCTGTGCCCCTGAGCTCCATTTTTCAACTCTTTTTTTGTGAGCTGAACGCAAGTCCAAAATTTTGGTTCAGGACGTATACTGGTTCGCTGTGGGTGGCTGAGACTTTGGTTAATTCTTCTTCCTGCCGGGAAATTAGAGTGACATGTGCCCGTCCAAATGCCTAACAGCTACTCTCTCATTGGTTCTCCCTCTTCCCTTCCATCCTCTGCCAAAGAGGCAACCTGTGTGAACCAGGAGGTTAAAAGGGCTGTCTCTCCAAGTTAGGAGATTGATCGTAAAGCAGTTGGAATGTCAAACCGGAGCACCAGTAGAGGGCCTATTCGTTGAGTATTTAAAAACTTTCATATTCACAGTGTGTCCATTCTCTAGGTTTCCCGTACATGTTATAGTTGTAGTAATATTCCCTTTAACCTGGAGAGTTGGGAAACATGGAATGGGGGCCATGCATTATGGCTTTATAGTGTCTGCAATTTCTCACCCAATCTCACCAGTCCTCTCAGTCCCAAGTGTCAAGCCTTATGCCACACCCAGCTGTCATTGTAGATTGGGTCACTCCAGGTTTCAACAGAGACCCTGAAAGATTTGTAAAGAATTATCCTGTTTTTATGTTTTGTTTTTGAAATTCCTTTTTATAGTGGGTTTGAGCTGATTCTCTCTGCCATGTTTATGCCAGTCTAGACACACTTGATTCCCTTACGGAGACATATCAATACATAGGTTTTAAGATTCTTACTAGTCAGATCTATTCCTCTGTGGGAAATATGGGGTTTTGAGTCCCTTTCACTGAGGAAGGTGTAGTTCTTGTCTATTTCATAGTTGGTTTTTGGAACGGTACCTGTGCTTATATCAAACTCTGGTTTTATGCATCACCCCACCTCTCTTTCGCCCTTAAGCAGGCATAAGAGTGTTTTCTAAATGTGAGACTCTCTTCTCTTTCCTAACTCAATTCATGTGTAGCCATGTTTACAGGAACTTCATAAGTGATATCTTATGATAAGTTTATTTTTCTGTGTGACTTATTTCACTTAGAATCATCGTACCTGAACCACTCACTTTGCTGCTACTGGTTTTATGACATTGATTTCATGGCTGAGGGATATTGCATTGTACATAAGTTCCACAATTTTTTGAACCATTTTTATATTTCCTGGGATATATAAGGTGTACACAAGTTGAGGTTCTTGTAAGCAGTCCAGCCCTAAATTTGGGGCTTGCTCTGTCTCATTGATTTTCAGTTTTCCCAAGGTATATTCCCTACAGTGGAAGTGCCCTTGGCTCTGTAGCTCTGTTGTTTACTTGTTTTAGGGCACACAATGCACTCCTCCAGTGAGGCAGTTGGCAATTTACATCCCGCCCATCAGCATAACAAGACTCCCTGTTCTCCATGGCCTGTCTTGCCTTTCTGGATTTTACACATTTTGCAGATATCCCTTTTGACCGGTGGGAAGTGAGACTACTTTGTAGTGCAGATTTGCATTGCCTGCTTGCTTTGTTGTCAAAAAGGGCGTATGCGTTTTCTCCTGAATATATTCAGGAGAAAACGCATACGCCCTTTTTGGCCAAGTGCAACATTGTCGAAGTTTTGCCCCTCTTCCTGTGCTTTATAGGTGATTCCTACGTAACTCTTGAAATCTGTTTCCTGCTATTCGGCCTTGCATTCAAGTCCGCCTCGTTGACTTCCCTCAACAGATTTGTGGACGATAGTTGTCCTTTATACTCTGCCAGTTTGTGAATTGCTGTGCCCCTGTGGTCCAGTTTTCCACTCGTTTTTTGTGAGCTGAACGCAAGTCCAAAATATTGCTTCACGACCTATGCTGGTACATAGTGCGTGGCTGAGACTTTGGTTAATTCTGCTTCCGGGCGGGAAATTAGAGTGACATGTGCCTGTCCAAATGCCTAACAGCTACTCTCTCATTGGTTCTCCCTCTTCCCTTTCATCCTCTGCCAATTTGGCAACCTGTGAGAAGTAGGAGGTTAAAGGGTCAGTCTCTCTAAGTTGGGAGATTGATAGTAATACAGTTCGAAATTCAAACCGGAGCACTAGGAGAGGGACTATTCGTTGAGTTTTAGAAACCTTTCATATTCACAGTGTGTCCATTCTCTAGGTTTTCCCTATATGTTATACCTGTAGTAATATTCCCTTCAACCAGCAGAGTTGGGACAAATGGAATGGGTGCCACTCATTATTGATTTAAAGGGTCTGCATTTGCTCACCCAATCTCACCAATCCTCTCAGTCCCAAGTGTCCAGCCTTATGCCACATCCAGCTGTCATTGTAGATAGGGTCATTCCCGGTTTCATCAGATACCCTGAAGGAATTGTAAGAAATTTCCCTGTTTTTTTGTTTTGTTTTTGAAATTGCTTTATATATTGGGTTTGAGCTGATTCTTTCTGCCATGTTTATGCCAGTCTAGACACACTTGTTTCCCTTATGGAGACATATCAATACATAGGTATTAAGATTCTTACTAGTAAGATATATTACTCTGCGGTGAATATGAGGTGTTGAGTCCCTTTCACTGAGGAAGGAGTAAGTCTTGTCTATTCCATATTTGGTTTTTGGAACGGTACCTGTACTAATATCAAACTCTGGTTTTATGCATCACCCCACCTCTCCTTCCCCCTTAAGAAGGCATAAGGGTGTTTTCTAAATGTGAGACTCTCTTTTCTTTCCTAACTCAGTTCATGTGTAGCCATGTTTACAGGATCTTCATAAGTGATATCTTATGATAAGTTTCTTTTTCTGTGTGACTTATTTCACTTAGAATCATCGTACCTGAATCCACTCATTTTGCTGCTACTGGCCTTATGACATTGATTTTATGGCTCAGGGATATTCCATCATACGTAAGTACCACAATTTCCTGAACCATTTTTGTCTTTCCTGGGATATTTAAGGTGTACCAAAGTTGAGGTTTTTGTAAGCAGTGCAGCCCTGAATTTTTGTGTGGATCTGTCTTATTGATTTCAGTTTTCCCAAGGTATATTCCCTAGATTGGAAGTGCTCTTAGCTCCGTAGCTTTGTTGTTTACTTGTTTTAGGGAACACAATGCACTCCTCCAGAGAGGCAGTTGGCAATTTACATCCCGCCCATCAGCCTAACAAGGCTCCCTGTTCTCCAGGGCCTGTCTTGCCTTTCTGGTTTTTACACATTTTGCGGATGTCCTGTTTGACCGGTGGGAAGTGATACTTCATTGTAGTGCAGATTTGCATTGCCCGCTTGCTTGCTTGTCTGAAAAGGTCATAAGCGTTTTCTCCTGAATATATTCACGTGAAATCCCATATGCCCTTTATGGCCATTTCCATAATTTTCGAAGTTGTGATGCTTTTCCTGTGTTTAAAGGCAATTCCAATGTACCTCTTGAAATCTGTTACATGTCATTCTGCCTCATTTTCGCTTCCGCCTCGTGGCTTTCCGTCAACAGATTTTTGGAAGAGAGTACTCCTTTATAACTCTGCAGGTTAGTGAATTGCTGTGGCCCTGAGCTCCATTTTTCAACTTGCGTTTTGGTTAGCTGACCACAGATCCACAGTTTTGCTTCTGGAACTATCCTGGTTCTGGGGGGGAAGGCTGAGACTTTGGTTAATTCCTCTTCGTGACGGGAAATTAGAGTGACATGTGGCCATCCAAATGCCTACAGCTACTCTCTCTTTGGTTCTCTCTCATCCCTTATATCCTCTGCATAATTTGCCAACTGTGTGAACCATGAGGTTATAGGGGCTGACTCTCCAAGTTGTGAGAGTGATAGTAAAGCAGTTGGAATGTCAAACTGGAGCACAAGGAGAGAAAAAAAGTAGTAGAGTTTTAAAAACCTTTCACCATAAGTCGGTTTCCATTCTCTAGGTTCCCATACATGTTATAACTGTAGTGATATTCCCTTCTACCTGGAGAGATGGGAACCATGGAATGGGTGGCAGGCATTATTGCTTTAAAGGGTCGGCATTTTTTCTCCCAATCTCACCAATCCTCTCAGTCCCAAGTGACCAGCCTTATGCCACATCCAGCTGTCATTGTAGATAGGGTCATTCCAGGTTTCATCAGAACCCCTGAAGGTATTGTGTAAGAATTTTACTGTTTTTATCTTTTGTTTTGAAATTCATTTTTATAGTGGGTTTGAGTTGATTTTCACTGCCATGTTTATGTCGTTCTAGACACACTTCGTTCCCTTATGGAGACATATCAATACATAGGTGTTAAAATTCTTACTAGTCAGATATATTTCTCTGCGGGGAATAGGGATGTTGAGTTCCATTCACTGAGGAAGGAGTAGGGCTTGTCTCTTCTGTTTTTGGATTATGGAACATTACCTGAGCTAATATCAAACTTCTGTTTTGTGCATCTCCCCACCTCTCTTTCCCCTTAAGCAAGCGTTAGAGTGTTTTCTAAATCTGAGACTCTGTTCTCTTCCCTAATTCATTTCATATGTAGCCATGTTTACATTCCCTTCATAAGTGATATCTTATGTCAGAATGCACTATGGCTCTTGTCATAATAATGCTCCATGACCCCTGTCATCACAGTGCTCCACGCCCTGGTTATCACAATGCTCCATGTCCCTTGTCATCACAATTCTCCAAGTCCTTGACATCACAATGCTACATGACACTTCTCATCACAACGTTTCATGCTCTTGTCATCACAATTCTCCATGCACTTGACATTGCAATGCTCCATGCACTTGTCATCACAATGCTCCATGCACTTGTCATCACAATGCTCCATGAACCCTGTCATCACAATGCTCCCTGAAACCTGTCATCACAATGCTTCATGCCCCTTGTCATTACAGTGCTCCATGATGCTTGACATCACAATTACCCAAGGTCTTCTCATCACAATGCTCCAAGGTTTTGCCATCACCATGCTCCATGCCTTGTCTTCTCAAAGCTCAATGTCCCTTGTCCTCAAAATTCTCCATGTCCTTGTCATTACAATGCTCCACGGCACTTCACATAACAATGTTATATGCTCTTGTCATCACAATACTCCATGCACTTGTCACAGCATTGCTCCATGACCCCTGTCATAGGAAGCTCCAAGCGATTGTCATCACAATGTTTCATGACCTGGACATTAAAATTATCAATGGCCCTTGATATCACAATTCTCCATGCCCTTGTCATCACAATGCTCCTTTACTTTGTCACAACAATCCTCCATGACACTTGGCATCACAATGCTCCATGATATTGTCATCAAACTGGAACATGACATATTTCATCACAATGCTCCCTGACAACTTTCTTCACCATAATCTACGACCATGTTATCACAGTGCACCATGCCCTTGTCATCACAATGTGCCATGTCCACTCTTATCACAATAATCCATGAAACTTGTCAGACTAATGCTCCATGCCACTTTTCATCTCAATGCTCCATGAACGCTGTCATCACAATGCACCATGCCCATCATCATAATGCTTCATGCTATTGTCATCACAATTAAATCAAAATGCTCCATGACCTCTGTCAACACAATGCTCCAAACCCTTGTGATCACAATGTTCCATAACACTTGTCATCACAATGCCCCATGACGCTGGTCAGCACAATTATCCATGGTCTTCTCATCACAATGTACCATGACTTTTGTCATCACAATGCTCAATACACTTGTCATCACAATGCTCTCTGACTATTGCCGTCAGTATGCACATTGAAATCTTTCATGACAAGGCTCCATGCCTTTTTCATCACAATGCTCCAAGACCCCTGTGATCACAATGTTCCTTGCACTTGTCATCACAAATCTCCATGACACATGTCATCAGAATGCTCCATGACATTCTCATCATAATGTTCCATGCCCTTATCATCACAATGCTCCAAGACCCCTGTAATCACAATGATCCCTGCGTCTTTTCATCAGAATGCTCCATGAGACATGTCATCACAAGGTACCATGGTCTTCACATCACAGTGCTCCAGGACCTTTTCATCACAGTGCTCCATTCCCTTGTCATCACAATGCTCCATGACCCCAGTCATCACAATACTCCATGAACATTTTCAGCCCAATGTGCCATGACACTTCTCATCACAATGATGCATGCCCTTTTCATCCCAATGCTCCATGACCCCTGTATTCACAATGCTCTGTGACGCTTGTCATTAAAGTGCTCCATGACACCTGTCATAACAATGCTCCAAGCCTTTTTCAGCAAAATGCTACATGACCTTGTCATTACAATGCTCTATGTGCTTGTCATCCAAATACTCCATTACCAATGCCATCACAATCCTCCATGAACTTTGGGATCACATTGCTTCATGCCGTTGTCATCACAATGCTCCATGCTCCTTGAAATCAAATGAGCCATGACCTCTGTCATCACAATGCTCCAATCCCTTGTGATCACAATGTTCCATAACACTTGTCATCACAACGCTCCATGATGCCTGTCATCACAATACTCCATGCCCTTTTCATCACAATGCTCCATGACATTGTCATCAAAATACTCCACAAGCTTGTCATCAGAATGATCCATGACCCTTGTCATCACAATTCTCCTTGCACTTGTCAGCACAATGCGCCTTGACACTTGTCATCACGATGGTCCAAGCCATTGTCATCACAATGTTCCATTACCTTTGTCGTCAGAATCCTCCATGACACTTTGCATCACAATGCTCCATGCCATTGTCATCACAGTGTGCCATTATATATGTCATCACAATGCTCCCTGACACCTGTCTTCACAATACTACATGACCTGGTCATCACAATGCTCCACGCCCTTGTCATCACAATGCACCATTCCAACTGTCATCGCAATAATTCTTGAAACTTATTAGACCAATGCTCTATGCCCTTGTCATCACAATGCTCCATGCCCTTGTTATCACAGTGCTCCATGACCCCTGTCATCACAATGCTCTTTGACTCCAGTCATCACAATGCTTCATGACCTATGTCATCACAATTGTCCATGCCCTCGTCATCAACAGTCTCTGTGACCTTTTTAACCACAATGCTCCATGATCTATTCATCACAATGCTCTTTGACCCTTGTCATCACAATGCTCTATGCCTTTATCAGCACAATGCTCCATGACCCTTGTAATCACAATGCTCCATGAACGCTCTCATCACATTGCTCCATGCCCTTCTCTTCACAAAGCTCCATGACAAATGTCATCAGAATGCTCCATGGCCTTCTCATCACAATGTTCCATGCCCTTGCCATGACAATGCTCCATTACCCCAGTCATAACAATGCTCCATGACCCCTGCCATCACGATGTTCCATGGCTTGTCATCACATAGCTCGATGACCCTTCTCATCACAATGCTCCAAGAACCCTGTAATCACAATGCTCTATGCCCTTTTTCATCACAATGATCCATGAATCCTGTCATCACAATGCACCATGCCCATCGTCCTAATGTTTCAGGCTATTGTCATCACAATGAAATCAAAATGTTCCATGACCTCTGTCATAACAATGCTCCAAACCCTTGTGAACACAATATTCCATAACACTTGTCATCACAATGCCCCATGTGGCTCGTCATCACAATTATCAATGGACTTCTCATCACAATGCTCCATGACGTTTGTCATCACAATGCTCAACACACTTGTCATCAAAATGCTCCCTGACACTTGTTGTCTGTTTGCTCCTTGAACCCTGTCATGACAAGGCTCCATGCCTTTTTCATAACAATGATCCATGCCATTTTCATCACAATGCTCCGAGAACCATGTAATTTCAATGCTCCATGCCCTTGTCATCACAAAGCTCAATGACGCATGCCATCAGAATGCTCCTTGTTCTTCTCCTCACAATGCTCCATGCCGTAGTCATCACAATGTTCCAAGACCCCGGTAATCACAATGCTCCATGCCCTTGTCATCAAAAAACTCCATGATGCATGTCATCAGAATGCTCCATGCCCTAGTCATCACAATGCTCCAAGACCCCTGTAATCACAATGCTCCATGCCCCTTTTCATCAGAATGCTCCATGAGACTTGTCATCACAAGTCTCCTGGTCTTCTCATCACAATGCTCCTGGACCTTGTTATCACCATACTCCATTCCCTTGTCAACACAATGCTCCATGACCCCTGTCATCACGATAATCCATGATCATTTTCAGCCCAATGCTCCACGACCTACTCATCACAATCCTCCATGGCCAATATAATCACAATGCTTCATGACCACTGTCATCACAACACTCCATGACACCTGACAACGCAATGATCCTGGACTCTTATCATCACAATGCTCCATTCCCTAGTCCTCACAATGCTCCATGACCCCGGTAATCAGAACACTCCATGAACATTTTCAGCCCAGTGCTCCATGACCCTTGTCATCAAAATGATCCATTCCCTTGTCATCCCAATGCTCCATGACCCCTGTATTCACTATGCTCCGTGACGCTTGTCATCACAGTGCTCCATGACACATGTCATCACAATGCTCCATGCCTTTGTCAGCAAAATGCTACATGACCTTGTCATTACAATGCTCTATGCGCTTGTCATCACAATACTCCATTTCCATTGTCATCACAATCCTCCATGAATATTGCGATCACATTGCTTCATGCCCTTGTCATCACAATGCTCCATGCTCCTTGAAATCAAAATGATCCATGACCTCTGTCATCACAATGCTCCAAACCCTTGTGATCACAATGTTCCATAACACTGGTCATCACAACGCTCCATGATGCCTGTCATCACAATACTCCATACCCTTTTCATCATAATGGTCCATGACCTTTGTGATCACAATTCTCAATACACTTGTCATCACAATGCTCCCTGACACTTGTCGTCAGAATGCTCCTTGAACCCTGTCACGAAAAGGCTCCATGCCTTTTACATCACAATGCCCCATGCCGTTTTCATCACAATGCTCCATGCCATTGTCATCAAAATACTCCACAAGCTTGTCATCAGAATGCTCCATGACCCTTGTCATCACAATTCTCCATGCACTTGTCAGCACAATGCTCCCTGAACCTTGTCATCACAATGCTCCAAGCCATTGTCATCACAATGCTCCATTACCTTTGTCATCAGTATCCTCCATGACACTTGGCATCACAATGCTCCATGCCATTGTCATCACAATGGGCCATTACAAATGTCATCAAAATGCTCCCTGACATCTCTCTTAACAATACTGCATGACCTGGTCATCAAAATGCTCCATGCCCCCTGACATTACAATGTTTCATAACACCTGTCATCAAAATTTTCCATAAAACTTTTCATTAAATTGCTCCATGACCCTGTCATCAGGATGCTCCCTGCCCTTCTCATCACAATGCACAACGCCCTTGCCATCAAAATGCTCCTGACCTTTGTCATCACAAAGATCAATGACACTTGGCATCACACTGCTCCAAGTCATTGTCATCACAGTGCTCCAAGAATGCTCTCATCACATTGATCCATGCCTATGTGTTCACAAAGCTCCATGACACATTTCATCACAATGCTCCATGTCCTTGCCATCACAATGCTCCATTACAACAGTAATAACAATGCTCCATGACCCCTGCCATCACAATGTTCCATGGCCTTTTCATCACAAAGCTCCATGACCCTTCTCATCACAATGCTCCAAGAACCCTGTAATCACAATGCTCTATGCCGCTTTTCATCTCAATGATCCATGAACCCTGTCATCACAATTCACCATGCCCATCATCATAATGCTTCATGCTATTGTCATCACAACAAAATCAAAATGCTCCATGACCTCTGTCATCACAATGCTCCAAGACCCCTGTAATCACAATGCTCCATGCCCCTTTTAATCAGAATGCTCCATGAGACTTGTCAAAACAAGTCTCCATGGTCTTCTCATCACAATGCTCCAGGACCTTGTCATCACCATGCTCCATTCCCTTGTCATCACAATTCTCCATGACCCCTGTCATCACAATGCTCTTTGACTCCAGTCATCACAATGCTTCATGACCTATGTCATCACAATTGTCCATGCCCTCGTCATCAACAGTCTCTGTGACCTTTTTAACCACAATGCTCCATGAACTATTCATCACAATGCTCTTTGACCCTTGTCATCACAATGCTCTATGCCTTTATCAGCACAATGCTCCATGACCCTTGTAATCACAATGCTCCATGAACGCTCTCAACACATTGCTCCATGCCCTTCTCTTCACAAAGCTTCATGACAAATGTCATCAGAATGCTCCATGGCCTTCTCATCACAATGTTCCATGCCCTTGCCATGACAATGCTCCATTACCCCAGTCATAACAATGCTCCATGACCCCTGCCATCACGATGTTCCATGGCTTGTCATCACATAGCTCGATGACCCTTCTCATCACAATGCTCCAAGAACCCTGTAATCACAATGCTCTATGCCCTTTTTCATCACAATGATCCATGAATCCTGTCATCACAATGCACCATGCCCATCGTCCTAATGTTTCAGGCTATTGTCATCACAATGAAATCAAAATGTTCCATGACCTCTGTCATAACAATGCTCCAAACCCTTGTGAACACAATATTCCATAACACTTGTCATCACAATGCCCCATGTGGCTCGTCATCACAATTATCAATGGACTTCTCATCACAATGCTCCATGACGTTTGTCATCACAATGCTCAACACACTTGTCATCAAAATGCTCCCTGACACTTGTTGTCTGTTTGCTCCTTGAACCCTGTCATGACAAGGCTCCATGCCTTTTTCATAACAATGATCCATGCCATTTTCATCACAATGCTCCGAGAACCATGTAATTTCAATGCTCCATGCCCTTGTCATCACAAAGCTCAATGACGCATGCCATCAGAATGCTCCTTGTTCTTCTCCTCACAATGCTCCATGCCGTAGTCATCACAATGTTCCAAGACCCCGGTAATCACAATGCTCCATGCCCTTGTCATCAAAAAACTCCATGATGCATGTCATCAGAATGCTCCATGCCCTAGTCATCACAATGCTCCAAGACCCCTGTAATCACAATGCTCCATGCCCCTTTTCATCAGAATGCTCCATGAGACTTGTCATCACAAGTCTCCTGGTCTTCTCATCACAATGCTCCTGGACCTTGTTATCACCATACTCCATTCCCTTGTCAACACAATGCTCCATGACCCCTGTCATCACGATAATCCATGATCATTTTCAGCCCAATGCTCCACGACCTACTCATCACAATCCTCCATGGCCAATATAATCACAATGCTTCATGACCACTGTCATCACAACACTCCATGACACCTGACAACGCAATGATCCTGGACTCTTATCATCACAATGCTCCATTCCCTAGTCCTCACAATGCTCCATGACCCCGGTAATCAGAACACTCCATGAACATTTTCAGCCCAGTGCTCCATGACCCTTGTCATCAAAATGATCCATTCCCTTGTCATCCCAATGCTCCATGACCCCTGTATTCACTATGCTCCGTGACGCTTGTCATCACAGTGCTCCATGACACATGTCATCACAATGCTCCATGCCTTTGTCAGCAAAATGCTACATGACCTTGTCATTACAATGCTCTATGCGCTTGTCATCACAATACTCCATTTCCATTGTCATCACAATCCTCCATGAATATTGCGATCACATTGCTTCATGCCCTTGTCATCACAATGCTCCATGCTCCTTGAAATCAAAATGATCCATGACCTCTGTCATCACAATGCTCCAAACCCTTGTGATCACAATGTTCCATAACACTGGTCATCACAACGCTCCATGATGCCTGTCATCACAATACTCCATACCCTTTTCATCATAATGGTCCATGACCTTTGTGATCACAATTCTCAATACACTTGTCATCACAATGCTCCCTGACACTTGTCGTCAGAATGCTCCTTGAACCCTGTCACGAAAAGGCTCCATGCCTTTTACATCACAATGCCCCATGCCGTTTTCATCACAATGCTCCATGCCATTGTCATCAAAATACTCCACAAGCTTGTCATCAGAATGCTCCATGACCCTTGTCATCACAATTCTCCATGCACTTGTCAGCACAATGCTCCCTGAACCTTGTCATCACAATGCTCCAAGCCATTGTCATCACAATGCTCCATTACCTTTGTCATCAGTATCCTCCATGACACTTGGCATCACAATGCTCCATGCCATTGTCATCACAATGGGCCATTACAAATGTCATCAAAATGCTCCCTGACACCTCTCTTAACAATACTGCATGACCTGGTCATCAAAATGCTCCATGCCCCCTGACATTACAATGTTTCATAACACCTGTCATCAAAATTTTCCATAAAACTTTTCATTAAATTGCTCCATGACCCTGTCATCAGGATGCTCCCTGCCCTTCTCATCACAATGCACAACGCCCTTGCCATCAAAATGCTCCTGACCTTTGTCATCACAAAGATCAATGACACTTGGCATCACACTGCTCCAAGTCATTGTCATCACAGTGCTCCAAGAATGCTCTCATCACATTGATCCATGCCTATGTGTTCACAAAGCTCCATGACACATTTCATCACAATGCTCCATGTCCTTGCCATCACAATGCTCCATTACAACAGTAATAACAATGCTCCATGACCCCTGCCATCACAATGTTCCATGGCCTTTTCATCACAAAGCTCCATGACCCTTCTCATCACAATGCTCCAAGAACCCTGTAATCACAATGCTCTATGCCGCTTTTCATCTCAATGATCCATGAACCCTGTCATCACAATTCACCATGCCCATCATCATAATGCTTCATGCTATTGTCATCACAACAAAATCAAAATGCTCCATGACCTCTGTCATCACAATGCTCCAAGACCCCTGTAATCACAATGCTCCATGCCCCTTTTAATCAGAATGCTCCATGAGACTTGTCAAAACAAGTCTCCATGGTCTTCTCATCACAATGCTCCAGGACCTTGTCATCACCATGCTCCATTCCCTTGTCATCACAATTCTCCATGACCCCTGTCATCACAATGCTCTTTGACTCCAGTCATCACAATGCTTCATGACCTATGTCATCACAATTGTCCATGCCCTCGTCATCAACAGTCTCTGTGACCTTTTTAACCACAATGCTCCATGAACTATTCATCACAATGCTCTTTGACCCTTGTCATCACAATGCTCTATGCCTTTATCAGCACAATGCTCCATGACCCTTGTAATCACAATGCTCCATGAACGCTCTCAACACATTGCTCCATGCCCTTCTCTTCACAAAGCTTCATGACAAATGTCATCAGAATGCTCCATGGCCTTCTCATCACAATGTTCCATGCCCTTGCCATGACAATGCTCCATTACCCCAGTCATAACAATGCTCCATGACCCCTGCCATCACGATGTTCCATGGCTTGTCATCACATAGCTCGATGACCCTTCTCATCACAATGCTCCAAGAACCCTGTAATCACAATGCTCTATGCCCTTTTTCATCACAATGATCCATGAATCCTGTCATCACAATGCACCATGCCCATCGTCCTAATGTTTCAGGCTATTGTCATCACAATGAAATCAAAATGTTCCATGACCTCTGTCATAACAATGCTCCAAACCCTTGTGAACACAATATTCCATAACACTTGTCATCACAATGCCCCATGTGGCTCGTCATCACAATTATCAATGGACTTCTCATCACAATGCTCCATGACGTTTGTCATCACAATGCTCAACACACTTGTCATCAAAATGCTCCCTGACACTTGTTGTCTGTTTGCTCCTTGAACCCTGTCATGACAAGGCTCCATGCCTTTTTCATAACAATGATCCATGCCATTTTCATCACAATGCTCCGAGAACCATGTAATTTCAATGCTCCATGCCCTTGTCATCACAAAGCTCAATGACGCATGCCATCAGAATGCTCCTTGTTCTTCTCCTCACAATGCTCCATGCCGTAGTCATCACAATGTTCCAAGACCCCGGTAATCACAATGCTCCATGCCCTTGTCATCAAAAAACTCCATGACGCATGTCATCAGAATGCTCCATGCCCTAGTCATCACAATGCTCCAAGACCCCTGTAATCACAATGCTCCATGCCCCTTTTCATCAGAATGCTCCATGAGACTTGTCATCACAAGTCTCCTGGTCTTCTCATCACAATGCTCCTGGACCTTGTTATCACCATACTCCATTCCCTTGTCAACACAATGCTCCATGACCCCTGTCATCACGATAATCCATGATCATTTTCAGCCCAATGCTCCACGACCTACTCATCACAATCCTCCATGGCCAATATAATCACAATGCTTCATGACCACTGTCATCACAACACTCCATGACACCTGACAACGCAATGATCCTGGACTCTTATCATCACAATGCTCCATTCCCTAGTCCTCACAATGCTCCATGACCCCGGTAATCAGAACACTCCATGAACATTTTCAGCCCAGTGCTCCATGACCCTTGTCATCAAAATGATCCATTCCCTTGTCATCCCAATGCTCCATGACCCCTGTATTCACTATGCTCCGTGACGCTTGTCATCACAGTGCTCCATGACACATGTCATCACAATGCTCCATGCCTTTGTCAGCAAAATGCTACATGACCTTGTCATTACAATGCTCTATGCGCTTGTCATCACAATACTCCATTTCCATTGTCATCACAATCCTCCATGAATATTGCGATCACATTGCTTCATGCCCTTGTCATCACAATGCTCCATGCTCCTTGAAATCAAAATGATCCATGACCTCTGTCATCACAATGCTCCAAACCCTTGTGATCACAATGTTCCATAACACTGGTCATCACAACGCTCCATGATGCCTGTCATCACAATACTCCATACCCTTTTCATCATAATGGTCCATGACCTTTGTGATCACAATTCTCAATACACTTGTCATCACAATGCTCCCTGACACTTGTCGTCAGAATGCTCCTTGAACCCTGTCACGAAAAGGCTCCATGCCTTTTACATCACAATGCCCCATGCCGTTTTCATCACAATGCTCCATGCCATTGTCATCAAAATACTCCACAAGCTTGTCATCAGAATGCTCCATGACCCTTGTCATCACAATTCTCCATGCACTTGTCAGCACAATGCTCCCTGAACCTTGTCATCACAATGCTCCAAGCCATTGTCATCACAATGCTCCATTACCTTTGTCATCAGTATCCTCCATGACACTTGGCATCACAATGCTCCATGCCATTGTCATCACAATGGGCCATTACAAATGTCATCAAAATGCTCCCTGACACCTCTCTTAACAATACTGCATGACCTGGTCATCAAAATGCTCCATGCCCCCTGACATTACAATGTTTCATAACACCTGTCATCAAAATTTTCCATAAAACTTTTCATTAAATTGCTCCATGACCCTGTCATCAGGATGCTCCCTGCCCTTCTCATCACAATGCACAACGCCCTTGCCATCAAAATGCTCCTGACCTTTGTCATCACAAAGATCAATGACACTTGGCATCACACTGCTCCAAGTCATTGTCATCACAGTGCTCCAAGAATGCTCTCATCACATTGATCCATGCCTATGTGTTCACAAAGCTCCATGACACATTTCATCACAATGCTCCATGTCCTTGCCATCACAATGCTCCATTACAACAGTAATAACAATGCTCCATGACCCCTGCCATCACAATGTTCCATGGCCTTTTCATCACAAAGCTCCATGACCCTTCTCATCACAATGCTCCAAGAACCCTGTAATCACAATGCTCTATGCCACTTTTCATCTCAATGATCCATGAACCCTGTCATCACAATTCACCATGCCCATCATCATAATGCTTCATGCTATTGTCATCACAACAAAATCAAAATGCTCCATGACCTCTGTCATCACAATGCTCCAAGACCCCTGTAATCACAATGCTCCATGCCCCTTTTAATCAGAATGCTCCATGAGACTTGTCAAAACAAGTCTCCATGGTCTTCTCATCACAATGCTCCAGGACCTTGTCATCACCATGCTCCATTCCCTTGTCATCACAATTCTCCATGACCCCTGTCATCACAATAATCCATGAACATTTTTAGCCCAATGCTCCACGACCTTCTCATCACAATGCTCCATGGCGAATATCATCACAATGCTCCATGACCACTGTCATCACAACACTCCATGACACCTGACAACACAAAGATCCGGGACTCTTCTCATCACAATGCTCCATTCCCTAGTCATCCCAATGCTCCATGACCCCTGTATTCACAGTGCTCTGTGACGCTTGTCATTAAAGTGCTCCATGACACCTGTCATAACAATGCTCCAAGCCTTTTTCAGCAAAATGCTACATGACCTTGTCATTACAATGCTCTATGTGCTTGTCATCCAAATACTCCATTACCAATGCCATCACAATCCTCCATGAACTTTGGGATCACATTGCTTCATGCCGTTGTCATCACAATGCTCCATGCTCCTTGAAATCAAATGAGCCATGACCTCTGTCATCACAATGCTCCAATCCCTTGTGATCACAATGTTCCATAACACTTGTCATCACAACGCTCCATGATGCCTGTCATCACAATACTCCATGCCCTTTTCATCACAATGCTCCATGACATTGTCATCAAAATACTCCACAAGCTTGTCGTCAGAATGATCCATGACCCTTGTCATCACAATTCTCCTTGCACTTGTCAGCACAATGCGCCTTGACACTTGTCATCACAATGCTCCAAGCCATTGTCATCACAATGTTCCATTACCTTTGTCGTCAGAATCCTCCATGACACTTTGCATCACAATGCTCCATGCCATTGTCATCACAGTGTGCCATTATATATGTCATCACAATGCTCCCTGACACCTGTCTTCACAATACTACATGACCTGGTCATCACAATGCTCCACGCCCTTGTCATCACAATGCACCATTCCAACTGTCATCGCAATAATTCTTGAAACTTATTAGACCAATGCTCTATGCCCTTGTCATCACAATGCTCCATGCCCTTGTTATCACAGTGCTCCATGACCCCTGTCATCACAATGCTCTTTGACTCCAGTCATCACAATGCTTCATGACCTATGTCATCACAATTGTCCATGCCCTCGTCATCAACAGTCTCTGTGACCTTTTTAACCACAATGCTCCATGAACTATTCATCACAATGCTCTTTGACCCTTGTCATCACAATGCTCTATGCCTTTATCAGCACAATGCTCCATGACCCTTGTAATCACAATGCTCCATGAACGCTCTCATCACATTGCTCCATACCCTTCTCTTCACAAAGCTCCATGACAAATGTCATCAGAATGCTCCATGGCCTTCTCATCACAATGTTCCATGCCCTTGCCATGACAATGCTCCATTACCCCAGTCATAACAATGCTCCATGACCCCTGCCATCACGATGTTCCATGGCTTGTCATCACATAGCTCGATGACCCTTCTCATCACAATGCTCCAAGAACCCTGTAATCACAATGCTCTATGCCCTTTTTCATCACAATGATCCATGAATCCTGTCATCACAATGCACCATGCCCATCGTCCTAATGTTTCAGGCTATTGTCATCACAATGAAATCAAAATGTTCCATGACCTCTGTCATAACAATGCTCCAAACCCTTGTGAACACAATATTCCATAACACTTGTCATCACAATGCCCCATGTGGCTCGTCATCACAATTATCAATGGACTTCTCATCACAATGCTCCATGACGTTTGTCATCACAATGCTCAACACACTTGTCATCAAAATGCTCCCTGACACTTGTTGTCTGTTTGCTCCTTGAACCCTGTCATGACAAGGCTCCATGCCTTTTTCATAACAATGATCCATGCCATTTTCATCACAATGCTCCGAGAACCATGTAATTTCAATGCTCCATGCCCTTGTCATCACAAAGCTCAATGACGCATGCCATCAGAATGCTCCTTGTTCTTCTCCTCACAATGCTCCATGCCGTAGTCATCACAATGTTCCAAGACCCCGGTAATCACAATGCTCCATGCCCTTGTCATCAAAAATCTCCATGACGCATGTCATCAGAATGCTCCATGCCCTAGTCATCACAATGCTCCAAGACCCCTGTAATCACAATGCTCCATGCCCCTTTTCATCAGAATGCTCCATGAGACTTGTCATCACAAGTCTCCTGGTCTTCTCATCACAATGCTCCTGGACCTTGTTATCACCATACTCCATTCCCTTGTCAACACAATGCTCCATGACCCCTGTCATCACGATAATCCATGATCATTTTCAGCCCAATGCTCCACGACCTACTCATCACAATCCTCCATGGCCAATATAATCACAATGCTTCATGACCACTGTCATCACAACACTCCATGACACCTGACAACGCAATGATCCTGGACTCTTATCATCACAATGCTCCATTCCCTAGTCCTCACAATGCTCCATGACCCCGGTAATCAGAACACTCCATGAACATTTTCAGCCCAGTGCTCCATGACCCTTGTCATCAAAATGATCCATTCCCTTGTCATCCCAATGCTCCATGACCCCTGTATTCACTATGCTCCGTGACGCTTGTCATCACAGTGCTCCATGACACATGTCATCACAATGCTCCATGCCTTTGTCAGCAAAATGCTACATGACCTTGTCATTACAATGCTCTATGCGCTTGTCATCACAATACTCCATTTCCATTGTCATCACAATCCTCCATGAATATTGCGATCACATTGCTTCATGCCCTTGTCATCACAATGCTCCATGCTCCTTGAAATCAAAATGATCCATGACCTCTGTCATCACAATGCTCCAAACCCTTGTGATCACAATGTTCCATAACACTGGTCATCACAACGCTCCATGATGCCTGTCATCACAATACTCCATACCCTTTTCATCATAATGGTCCATGACCTTTGTGATCACAATTCTCAATACACTTGTCATCACAATGCTCCCTGACACTTGTCGTCAGAATGCTCCTTGAACCCTGTCACGAAAAGGCTCCATGCCTTTTACATCACAATGCCCCATGCCGTTTTCATCACAATGCTCCATGCCATTGTCATCAAAATACTCCACAAGCTTGTCATCAGAATGCTCCATGACCCTTGTCATCACAATTCTCCATGCACTTGTCAGCACAATGCTCCCTGAACCTTGTCATCACAATGCTCCAAGCCATTGTCATCACAATGCTCCATTACCTTTGTCATCAGTATCCTCCATGACACTTGGCATCACAATGCTCCATGCCATTGTCATCACAATGGGCCATTACAAATGTCATCAAAATGCTCCCTGACACCTCTCTTAACAATACTGCATGACCTGGTCATCAAAATGCTCCATGCCCCCTGACATTACAATGTTTCATAACACCTGTCATCAAAATTTTCCATAAAACTTTTCATTAAATTGCTCCATGACCCTGTCATCAGGATGCTCCCTGCCCTTCTCATCACAATGCACAACGCCCTTGCCATCAAAATGCTCCTGACCTTTGTCATCACAAAGATCAATGACACTTGGCATCACACTGCTCCAAGTCATTGTCATCACAGTGCTCCAAGAATGCTCTCATCACATTGATCCATGCCTATGTGTTCACAAAGCTCCATGACACATTTCATCAGAATGCTCCATGGCCTTCTCATCACAATGCTCCATGTCCTTGCCATCACAATGCTCCATTACAACAGTAATAACAATGCTCCATGACCCCTGCCATCACAATGTTCCATGGCCTTTTCATCACAAAGCTCCATGACCCTTCTCATCACAATGCTCCAAGAACCCTGTAATCACAATGCTCTATGCCGCTTTTCATCTCAATGATCCATGAACCCTGTCATCACAATTCACCATGCCCATCATCATAATGCTTCATGCTATTGTCATCACAACAAAATCAAAATGCTCCATGACCTCTGTCATCACAATGCTCCAAGACCCCTGTAATCACAATGCTCCATGCCCCTTTTAATCAGAATGCTCCATGAGACTTGTCAAAACAAGTCTCCATGGTCTTCTCATCACAATGCTCCAGGACCTTGTCATCACCATGCTCCATTCCCTTGTCATCACAATTCTCCATGACCCCTGTCATCACAATAATCCATGAACATTTTTAGCCCAATGCTCCACGACCTTCTCATCACAATGCTCCATGGCGAATATCATCACAATGCTCCATGACCACTGTCATCACAACACTCCATGACACCTGACAACACAATGATCCGGGACTCTTCTCATCACAATGCTCCATTCCCTAGTCATCCCAATGCTCCATGACCCCTGTATTCACAGTGCTCTGTGACGCTTGTCATTAAAGTGCTCCATGACACCTGTCATAACAATGCTCCAAGCCTTTTTCAGCAAAATGCTACATGACCTTGTCATTACAATGCTCTATGTGCTTGTCATCCAAATACTCCATTACCAATGCCATCACAATCCTCCATGAACTTTGGGATCACATTGCTTCATGCCGTTGTCATCACAATGCTCCATGCTCCTTGAAATCAAATGAGCCATGACCTCTGTCATCACAATGCTCCAATCCCTTGTGATCACAATGTTCCATAACACTTGTCATCACAACGCTCCATGATGCCTGTCATCACAATACTCCATGCCCTTTTCATCACAATGCTCCATGACATTGTCATCAAAATACTCCACAAGCTTGTCATCAGAATGATCCATGACCCTTGTCATCACAATTCTCCTTGCACTTGTCAGCACAATGCGCCTTGACACTTGTCATCACAATGCTCCAAGCCATTGTCATCACAATGTTCCATTACCTTTGTCGTCAGAATCCTCCATGACACTTTGCATCACAATGCTCCATGCCATTGTCATCACAGTGTGCCATTATATATGTCATCACAATGCTCCCTGACACCTGTCTTCACAATACTACATGACCTGGTCATCACAATGCTCCACGCCCTTGTCATCACAATGCACCATTCCAACTGTCATTGCAATAATTCTTGAAACTTATTAGACCAATGCTCTATGCCCTTGTCATCACAATGCTCCATGCCCTTGTTATCACAGTGCTCCATGACCCCTGTCATCACAATGCTCTTTGACTCCAGTCATCACAATGCTTCATGACCTATGTCATCACAATTGTCCATGCCCTCGTCATCAACAGTCTCTGTGACCTTTTTAACCACAATGCTCCATGAACTATTCATCACAATGCTCTTTGACCCTTGTCATCACAATGCTCTATGCCTTTATCAGCACAATGCTCCATGACCCTTGTAATCACAATGCTCCATGAACGCTCTCATCACATTGCTCCATGCCCTTCTCTTCACAAAGCTTCATGACAAATGTCATCAGAATGCTCCATGGCCTTCTCATCACAATGTTCCATGCACTTCCCATGACAATGCTCCATTACCCCAGTCATAACAATGCTCCATGACCCCTGCCATCACGATGTTCCATGGCTTGTCATCACATAGCTCGATGACCCTTCTCATCACAATGCTCCAAGAACCCTGTAATCACAATGCTCTATGCCCTTTTTCATCACAATGATCCATGAATCCTGTCATCACAATGCACCATGCCCATCGTCCTAATGTTTCAGGCTATTGTCATCACAATGAAATCAAAATGTTCCATGACCTCTGTCATAACAATGCTCCAAACCCTTGTGAACACAATATTCCATAACACTTGTCATCACAATGCCCCATGTGGCTCGTCATCACAATTATCAATGGACTTCTCATCACAATGCTCCATGACGTTTGTCATCACAATGCTCAACACACTTGTCATCAAAATGCTCCCTGACACTTGTTGTCTGTTTGCTCCTTGAACCCTGTCATGACAAGGCTCCATGCCTTTTTCATAACAATGATCCATGCCATTTTCATCACAATGCTCCGAGAACCATGTAATTTCAATGCTCCATGCCCTTGTCATCACAAAGCTCAATGACGCATGCCATCAGAATGCTCCTTGTTCTTCTCCTCACAATGCTCCATGCCGTAGTCATCACAATGTTCCAAGACCCCGGTAATCACAATGCTCCATGCCCTTGTCATCAAAAAACTCCATGATGCATGTCATCAGAATGCTCCATGCCCTAGTCATCACAATGCTCCAAGACCCCTGTAATCACAATGCTCCATGCCCCTTTTCATCAGAATGCTCCATGAGACTTGTCATCACAAGTCTCCTGGTCTTCTCATCACAATGCTCCTGGACCTTGTTATCACCATACTCCATTCCCTTGTCAACACAATGCTCCATGACCCCTGTCATCACGATAATCCATGATCATTTTCAGCCCAATGCTCCACGACCTACTCATCACAATCCTCCATGGCCAATATAATCACAATGCTTCATGACCACTGTCATCACAACACTCCATGACACCTGACAACGCAATGATCCTGGACTCTTATCATCACAATGCTCCATTCCCTAGTCCTCACAATGCTCCATGACCCCGGTAATCAGAACACTCCATGAACATTTTCAGCCCAGTGCTCCATGACCCTTGTCATCAAAATGATCCATTCCCTTGTCATCCCAATGCTCCATGACCCCTGTATTCACTATGCTCCGTGACGCTTGTCATCACAGTGCTCCATGACACATGTCATCACAATGCTCCATGCCTTTGTCAGCAAAATGCTACATGACCTTGTCATTACAATGCTCTATGCGCTTGTCATCACAATACTCCATTTCCATTGTCATCACAATCCTCCATGAATATTGCGATCACATTGCTTCATGCCCTTGTCATCACAATGCTCCATGCTCCTTGAAATCAAAATGATCCATGACCTCTGTCATCACAATGCTCCAAACCCTTGTGATCACAATGTTCCATAACACTGGTCATCACAACGCTCCATGATGCCTGTCATCACAATACTCCATACCCTTTTCATCATAATGGTCCATGACCTTTGTGATCACAATTCTCAATACACTTGTCATCACAATGCTCCCTGACACTTGTCGTCAGAATGCTCCTTGAACCCTGTCACGAAAAGGCTCCATGCCTTTTACATCACAATGCCCCATGCCGTTTTCATCACAATGCTCCATGCCATTGTCATCAAAATACTCCACAAGCTTGTCATCAGAATGCTCCATGACCCTTGTCATCACAATTCTCCATGCACTTGTCAGCACAATGCTCCCTGAACCTTGTCATCACAATGCTCCAAGCCATTGTCATCACAATGCTCCATTACCTTTGTCATCAGTATCCTCCATGACACTTGGCATCACAATGCTCCATGCCATTGTCATCACAATGGGCCATTACAAATGTCATCAAAATGCTCCCTGACACCTCTCTTAACAATACTGCATGACCTGGTCATCAAAATGCTCCATGCCCCCTGACATTACAATGTTTCATAACACCTGTCATCAAAATTTTCCATAAAACTTTTCATTAAATTGCTCCATGACCCTGTCATCAGGATGCTCCCTGCCCTTCTCATCACAATGCACAACGCCCTTGCCATCAAAATGCTCCTGACCTTTGTCATCACAAAGATCAATGACACTTGGCATCACACTGCTCCAAGTCATTGTCATCACAGTGCTCCAAGAATGCTCTCATCACATTGATCCATGCCTATGTGTTCACAAAGCTCCATGACACATTTCATCAGAATGCTCCATGGCCTTCTCATCACAATGCTCCATGTCCTTGCCATCACAATGCTCCATTACAACAGTAATAACAATGCTCCATGACCCCTGCCATCACAATGTTCCATGGCCTTTTCATCACAAAGCTCCATGACCCTTCTCATCACAATGCTCCAAGAACCCTGTAATCACAATGCTCTATGCCGCTTTTCATCTCAATGATCCATGAACCCTGTCATCACAATTCACCATGCCCATCATCATAATGCTTCATGCTATTGTCATCACAACAAAATCAAAATGCTCCGTGACCTCTGTCATCACAATGCTCCAAGACCCCTGTAATCACAATGCTCCATGCCCCTTTTAATCAGAATGCTCCATGAGACTTGTCAAAACAAGTCTCCATGGTCTTCTCATCACAATGCTCCAGGACCTTGTCATCACCATGCTCCATTCCCTTGTCATCACAATTCTCCATGACCCCTGTCATCACAATGCTCTTTGACTCCAGTCATCACAATGCTTCATGACCTATGTCATCACAATTGTCCATGCCCTCGTCATCAACAGTCTCTGTGACCTTTTTAACCACAATGCTCCATGAACTATTCATCACAATGCTCTTTGACCCTTGTCATCACAATGCTCTATGCCTTTATCAGCACAATGCTCCATGACCCTTGTAATCACAATGCTCCATGAACGCTCTCATCACATTGCTCCATGCCCTTCTCTTCACAAAGCTTCATGACAAATGTCATCAGAATGCTCCATGGCCTTCTCATCACAATGTTCCATGCCCTTGCCATGACAATGCTCCATTACCCCAGTCATAACAATGCTCCATGACCCCTGCCATCACGATGTTCCATGGCTTGTCATCACATAGCTCGATGACCCTTCTCATCACAATGCTCCAAGAACCCTGTAATCACAATGCTCTATGCCCTTTTTCATCACAATGATCCATGAATCCTGTCATCACAATGCACCATGCCCATCGTCCTAATGTTTCAGGCTATTGTCATCACAATGAAATCAAAATGTTCCATGACCTCTGTCATAACAATGCTCCAAACCCTTGTGAACACAATATTCCATAACACTTGTCATCACAATGCCCCATGTGGCTCGTCATCACAATTATCAATGGACTTCTCATCACAATGCTCCATGACGTTTGTCATCACAATGCTCAACACACTTGTCATCAAAATGCTCCCTGACACTTGTTGTCTGTTTGCTCCTTGAACCCTGTCATGACAAGGCTCCATGCCTTTTTCATAACAATGATCCATGCCATTTTCATCACAATGCTCCGAGAACCATGTAATTTCAATGCTCCATGCCCTTGTCATCACAAAGCTCAATGACGCATGCCATCAGAATGCTCCTTGTTCTTCTCCTCACAATGCTCCATGCCGTAGTCATCACAATGTTCCAAGACCCCGGTAATCACAATGCTCCATGCCCTTGTCATCAAAAAACTCCATGACGCATGTCATCAGAATGCTCCATGCCCTAGTCATCACAATGCTCCAAGACCCCTGTAATCACAATGCTCCATGCCCCTTTTCATCAGAATGCTCCATGAGACTTGTCATCACAAGTCTCCTGGTCTTCTCATCACAATGCTCCTGGACCTTGTTATCACCATACTCCATTCCCTTGTCAACACAATGCTCCATGACCCCTGTCATCACGATAATCCATGATCATTTTCAGCCCAATGCTCCACGACCTACTCATCACAATCCTCCATGGCCAATATAATCACAATGCTTCATGACCACTGTCATCACAACACTCCATGACACCTGACAACGCAATGATCCTGGACTCTTATCATCACAATGCTCCATTCCCTAGTCCTCACAATGCTCCATGACCCCGGTAATCAGAACACTCCATGAACATTTTCAGCCCAGTGCTCCATGACCCTTGTCATCAAAATGATCCATTCCCTTGTCATCCCAATGCTCCATGACCCCTGTATTCACTATGCTCCGTGACGCTTGTCATCACAGTGCTCCATGACACATGTCATCACAATGCTCCATGCCTTTGTCAGCAAAATGCTACATGACCTTGTCATTACAATGCTCTATGCGCTTGTCATCACAATACTCCATTTCCATTGTCATCACAATCCTCCATGAATATTGCGATCACATTGCTTCATGCCCTTGTCATCACAATGCTCCATGCTCCTTGAAATCAAAATGATCCATGACCTCTGTCATCACAATGCTCCAAACCCTTGTGATCACAATGTTCCATAACACTGGTCATCACAACGCTCCATGATGCCTGTCATCACAATACTCCATACCCTTTTCATCATAATGGTC
Organism: Mesoplodon densirostris; assembly: GCF_025265405.1. NCBI lineage: Eukaryota > Metazoa > Chordata > Mammalia > Artiodactyla > Ziphiidae > Mesoplodon > Mesoplodon densirostris. The sequence continues at coordinate 2,909,458 of NW_026778195.1, read as the reverse complement.
CATGACCTTTGTGATCACAATTCTCAATACACTTGTCATCACAATGCTCCCTGACACTTGTCGTCAGAATGCTCCTTGAACCCTGTCACGAAAAGGCTCCATGCCTTTTACATCACAATGCCCCATGCCATTTTCATCACAATGCTCCATGCCATTGTCATCAAAATACTCCACAAGCTTGTCATCAGAATGCTCCATGACCCTTGTCATCACAATTCTCCATGCACTTGTCAGCACAATGCTCCCTGAACCTTGTCATCACAATGCTCCAAGCCATTGTCATCACAATGCTCCATTACCTTTGTCATCAGTATCCTCCATGACACTTGGCATCACAATGCTCCATGCCATTGTCATCACAATGGGCCATTACAAATGTCATCAAAATGCTCCCTGACACCTCTCTTAACAATACTGCATGACCTGGTCATCAAAATGCTCCATGCCCCCTGACATTACAATGTTTCATAACACCTGTCATCAAAATTTTCCATAAAACTTTTCATTAAATTGCTCCAAGACCCTGTCATCAGGATGCTCCCTGCCCTTCTCATCACAATGCACAACGCCCTTGCCATCAAAATGCTCCTGACCTTTGTCATCACAAAGATCAATGACACTTGGCATCACACTGCTCCAAGTCATTGTCATCACAGTGCTCCAAGAATGCTCTCATCACATTGATCCATGCCTATGTGTTCACAAAGCTCCATGACACATTTCATCACAATGCTCCATGTCCTTGCCATCACAATGCTCCATTACAACAGTAATAACAATGCTCCATGACCCCTGCCATCACAATGTTCCATGGCCTTTTCATCACAAAGCTCCATGACCCTTCTCATCACAATGCTCCAAGAACCCTGTAATCACAATGCTCTATGCCGCTTTTCATCTCAATGATCCATGAACCCTGTCATCACAATTCACCATGCCCATCATCATAATGCTTCATGCTATTGTCATCACAACAAAATCAAAATGCTCCATGACCTCTGTCATCACAATGCTCCAAGACCCCTGTAATCACAATGCTCCATGCCCCTTTTAATCAGAATGCTCCATGAGACTTGTCAAAACAAGTCTCCATGGTCTTCTCATCACAATGCTCCAGGACCTTGTCATCACCATGCTCCATTCCCTTGTCATCACAATTCTCCATGACCCCTGTCATCACAATGCTCTTTGACTCCAGTCATCACAATGCTTCATGACCTATGTCATCACAATTGTCCATGCCCTCGTCATCAACAGTCTCTGTGACCTTTTTAACCACAATGCTCCATGAACTATTCATCACAATGCTCTTTGACCCTTGTCATCACAATGCTCTATGCCTTTATCAGCACAATGCTCCATGACCCTTGTAATCACAATGCTCCATGAACGCTCTCATCACATTGCTCCATGCCCTTCTCTTCACAAAGCTCCATGACAAATGTCATCAGAATGCTCCATGGCCTTCTCATCACAATGTTCCATGCCCTTGCCATGACAATGCTCCATTACCCCAGTCATAACAATGCTCCATGACCCCTGCCATCACGATGTTCCATGGCTTGTCATCACATAGCTCGATGACCCTTCTCATCACAATGCTCCAAGAACCCTGTAATCACAATGCTCTATGCCCTTTTTCATCACAATGATCCATGAATCCTGTCATCACAATGCACCATGCCCATCGTCCTAATGTTTCAGGCTATTGTCATCACAATGAAATCAAAATGTTCCATGACCTCTGTCATAACAATGCTCCAAACCCTTGTGAACACAATATTCCATAACACTTGTCATCACAATGCCCCATGTGGCTCGTCATCACAATTATCAATGGACTTCTCATCACAATGCTCCATGACGTTTGTCATCACAATGCTCAACACACTTGTCATCAAAATGCTCCCTGACACTTGTTGTCTGTTTGCTCCTTGAACCCTGTCATGACAAGGCTCCATGCCTTTTTCATAACAATGATCCATGCCATTTTCATCACAATGCTCCGAGAACCATGTAATTTCAATGCTCCATGCCCTTGTCATCACAAAGCTCAATGACGCATGCCATCAGAATGCTCCTTGTTCTTCTCCTCACAATGCTCCATGCCGTAGTCATCACAATGTTCCAAGACCCCGGTAATCACAATGCTCCATGCCCTTGTCATCAAAAAACTCCATGATGCATGTCATCAGAATGCTCCATGCCCTAGTCATCACAATGCTCCAAGACCCCTGTAATCACAATGCTCCATGCCCCTTTTCATCAGAATGCTCCATGAGACTTGTCATCACAAGTCTCCTGGTCTTCTCATCACAATGCTCCTGGACCTTGTTATCACCATACTCCATTCCCTTGTCAACACAATGCTCCATGACCCCTGTCATCACGATAATCCATGATCATTTTCAGCCCAATGCTCCACGACCTACTCATCACAATCCTCCATGGCCAATATAATCACAATGCTTCATGACCACTGTCATCACAACACTCCATGACACCTGACAACGCAATGATCCTGGACTCTTATCATCACAATGCTCCATTCCCTAGTCCTCACAATGCTCCATGACCCCGGTAATCAGAACACTCCATGAACATTTTCAGCCCAGTGCTCCATGACCCTTGTCATCAAAATGATCCATTCCCTTGTCATCCCAATGCTCCATGACCCCTGTATTCACTATGCTCCGTGACGCTTGTCATCACAGTGCTCCATGACACATGTCATCACAATGCTCCATGCCTTTGTCAGCAAAATGCTACATGACCTTGTCATTACAATGCTCTATGTGCTTGTCATCACAATACTCCATTTCCATTGTCATCACAATCCTCCATGAATATTGCGATCACATTGCTTCATGCCCTTGTCATCACAATGCTCCATGCTCCTTGAAATCAAAATGATCCATGACCTCTGTCATCACAATGCTCCAAACCCTTGTGATCACAATGTTCCATAACACTGGTCATCACAACGCTCCATGATGCCTGTCATCACAATACTCCATACCCTTTTCATCATAATGGTCCATGACCTTTGTGATCACAATTCTCAATACACTTGTCATCACAATGCTCCCTGACACTTGTCGTCAGAATGCTCCTTGAACCCTGTCACGAAAAGGCTCCATGCCTTTTACATCACAATGCCCCATGCCATTTTCATCACAATGCTCCATGCCATTGTCATCAAAATACTCCACAAGCTTGTCATCAGAATGCTCCATGACCCTTGTCATCACAATTCTCCATGCACTTGTCAGCACAATGCTCCCTGAACCTTGTCATCACAATGCTCCAAGCCATTGTCATCACAATGCTCCATTACCTTTGTCATCAGTATCCTCCATGACACTTGGCATCACAATGCTCCATGCCATTGTCATCACAATGGGCCATTACAAATGTCATCAAAATGCTCCCTGACACCTCTCTTAACAATACTGCATGACCTGGTCATCAAAATGCTCCATGCCCCCTGACATTACAATGTTTCATAACACCTGTCATCAAAATTTTCCATAAAACTTTTCATTAAATTGCTCCAAGACCCTGTCATCAGGATGCTCCCTGCCCTTCTCATCACAATGCACAACGCCCTTGCCATCAAAATGCTCCTGACCTTTGTCATCACAAAGATCAATGACACTTGGCATCACACTGCTCCAAGTCATTGTCATCACAGTGCTCCAAGAATGCTCTCATCACATTGATCCATGCCTATGTGTTCACAAAGCTCCATGACACATTTCATCAGAATGCTCCATGGCCTTCTCATCACAATGCTCCATGTCCTTGCCATCACAATGCTCCATTACAACAGTAATAACAATGCTCCATGACCCCTGCCATCACAATGTTCCATGGCCTTTTCATCACAAAGCTCCATGACCCTTCTCATCACAATGCTCCAAGAACCCTGTAATCACAATGCTCTATGCCGCTTTTCATCTCAATGATCCATGAACCCTGTCATCACAATTCACCATGCCCATCATCATAATGCTTCATGCTATTGTCATCACAACAAAATCAAAATGCTCCATGACCTCTGTCATCACAATGCTCCAAGACCCCTGTAATCACAATGCTCCATGCCCCTTTTAATCAGAATGCTCCATGAGACTTGTCAAAACAAGTCTCCATGGTCTTCTCATCACAATGCTCCAGGACCTTGTCATCACCATGCTCCATTCCCTTGTCATCACAATTCTCCATGACCCCTGTCATCACAATGCTCTTTGACTCCAGTCATCACAATGCTTCATGACCTATGTCATCACAATTGTCCATGCCCTCGTCATCAACAGTCTCTGTGACCTTTTTAACCACAATGCTCCATGAACTATTCATCACAATGCTCTTTGACCCTTGTCATCACAATGCTCTATGCCTTTATCAGCACAATGCTCCATGACCCTTGTAATCACAATGCTCCATGAACGCTCTCATCACATTGCTCCATGCCCTTCTCTTCACAAAGCTCCATGACAAATGTCATCAGAATGCTCCATGGCCTTCTCATCACAATGTTCCATGCCCTTGCCATGACAATGCTCCATTACCCCAGTCATAACAATGCTCCATGACCCCTGCCATCACGATGTTCCATGGCTTGTCATCACATAGCTCGATGACCCTTCTCATCACAATGCTCCAAGAACCCTGTAATCACAATGCTCTATGCCCTTTTTCATCACAATGATCCATGAATCCTGTCATCACAATGCACCATGCCCATCGTCCTAATGTTTCAGGCTATTGTCATCACAATGAAATCAAAATGTTCCATGACCTCTGTCATAACAATGCTCCAAACCCTTGTGAACACAATATTCCATAACACTTGTCATCACAATGCCCCATGTGGCTCGTCATCACAATTATCAATGGACTTCTCATCACAATGCTCCATGACGTTTGTCATCACAATGCTCAACACACAATGCTCCAAACCCTTGTGAACACAATATTCCATAACACTTGTCATCACAATGCCCCATGTGGCTCGTCATCACAATTATCAATGGACTTCTCATCACAATGCTCCATGACGTTTGTCATCACAATGCTCAACACACTTGTCATCAAAATGCTCCCTGACACTTGTTGTCTGTTTGCTCCTTGAACCCTGTCATGACAAGGCTCCATGCCTTTTTCATAACAATGATCCATGCCATTTTCATCACAATGCTCCGAGAACCATGTAATTTCAATGCTCCATGCCCTTGTCATCACAAAGCTCAATGACGCATGCCATCAGAATGCTCCTTGTTCTTCTCCTCACAATGCTCCATGCCGTAGTCATCACAATGTTCCAAGACCCCGGTAATCACAATGCTCCATGCCCTTGTCATCAAAAAACTCCATGATGCATGTCATCAGAATGCTCCATGCCCTAGTCATCACAATGCTCCAAGACCCCTGTAATCACAATGCTCCATGCCCCTTTTCATCAGAATGCTCCATGAGACTTGTCATCACAAGTCTCCTGGTCTTCTCATCACAATGCTCCTGGACCTTGTTATCACCATACTCCATTCCCTTGTCAACACAATGCTCCATGACCCCTGTCATCACGATAATCCATGATCATTTTCAGCCCAATGCTCCACGACCTACTCATCACAATCCTCCATGGCCAATATAATCACAATGCTTCATGACCACTGTCATCACAACACTCCATGACACCTGACAACGCAATGATCCTGGACTCTTATCATCACAATGCTCCATTCCCTAGTCCTCACAATGCTCCATGACCCCGGTAATCAGAACACTCCATGAACATTTTCAGCCCAGTGCTCCATGACCCTTGTCATCAAAATGATCCATTCCCTTGTCATCCCAATGCTCCATGACCCCTGTATTCACTATGCTCCGTGACGCTTGTCATCACAGTGCTCCATGACACATGTCATCACAATGCTCCATGCCTTTGTCAGCAAAATGCTACATGACCTTGTCATTACAATGCTCTATGTGCTTGTCATCACAATACTCCATTTCCATTGTCATCACAATCCTCCATGAATATTGCGATCACATTGCTTCATGCCCTTGTCATCACAATGCTCCATGCTCCTTGAAATCAAAATGATCCATGACCTCTGTCATCACAATGCTCCAAACCCTTGTGATCACAATGTTCCATAACACTGGTCATCACAACGCTCCATGATGCCTGTCATCACAATACTCCATACCCTTTTCATCATAATGGTCCATGACCTTTGTGATCACAATTCTCAATACACTTGTCATCACAATGCTCCCTGACACTTGTCGTCAGAATGCTCCTTGAACCCTGTCACGAAAAGGCTCCATGCCTTTTACATCACAATGCCCCATGCCATTTTCATCACAATGCTCCATGCCATTGTCATCAAAATACTCCACAAGCTTGTCATCAGAATGCTCCATGACCCTTGTCATCACAATTCTCCATGCACTTGTCAGCACAATGCTCCCTGAACCTTGTCATCACAATGCTCCAAGCCATTGTCATCACAATGCTCCATTACCTTTGTCATCAGTATCCTCCATGACACTTGGCATCACAATGCTCCATGCCATTGTCATCACAATGGGCCATTACAAATGTCATCAAAATGCTCCCTGACACCTCTCTTAACAATACTGCATGACCTGGTCATCAAAATGCTCCATGCCCCCTGACATTACAATGTTTCATAACACCTGTCATCAAAATTTTCCATAAAACTTTTCATTAAATTGCTCCAAGACCCTGTCATCAGGATGCTCCCTGCCCTTCTCATCACAATGCACAACGCCCTTGCCATCAAAATGCTCCTGACCTTTGTCATCACAAAGATCAATGACACTTGGCATCACACTGCTCCAAGTCATTGTCATCACAGTGCTCCAAGAATGCTCTCATCACATTGATCCATGCCTATGTGTTCACAAAGCTCCATGACACATTTCATCAGAATGCTCCATGGCCTTCTCATCACAATGCTCCATGTCCTTGCCATCACAATGCTCCATTACAACAGTAATAACAATGCTCCATGACCCCTGCCATCACAATGTTCCATGGCCTTTTCATCACAAAGCTCCATGACCCTTCTCATCACAATGCTCCAAGAACCCTGTAATCACAATGCTCTATGCCGCTTTTCATCTCAATGATCCATGAACCCTGTCATCACAATTCACCATGCCCATCATCATAATGCTTCATGCTATTGTCATCACAACAAAATCAAAATGCTCCATGACCTCTGTCATCACAATGCTCCAAGACCCCTGTAATCACAATGCTCCATGCCCCTTTTAATCAGAATGCTCCATGAGACTTGTCAAAACAAGTCTCCATGGTCTTCTCATCACAATGCTCCAGGACCTTGTCATCACCATGCTCCATTCCCTTGTCATCACAATTCTCCATGACCCCTGTCATCACAATGCTCTTTGACTCCAGTCATCACAATGCTTCATGACCTATGTCATCACAATTGTCCATGCCCTCGTCATCAACAGTCTCTGTGACCTTTTTAACCACAATGCTCCATGAACTATTCATCACAATGCTCTTTGACCCTTGTCATCACAATGCTCTATGCCTTTATCAGCACAATGCTCCATGACCCTTGTAATCACAATGCTCCATGAACGCTCTCATCACATTGCTCCATGCCCTTCTCTTCACAAAGCTCCATGACAAATGTCATCAGAATGCTCCATGGCCTTCTCATCACAATGTTCCATGCCCTTGCCATGACAATGCTCCATTACCCCAGTCATAACAATGCTCCATGACCCCTGCCATCACGATGTTCCATGGCTTGTCATCACATAGCTCGATGACCCTTCTCATCACAATGCTCCAAGAACCCTGTAATCACAATGCTCTATGCCCTTTTTCATCACAATGATCCATGAATCCTGTCATCACAATGCACCATGCCCATCGTCCTAATGTTTCAGGCTATTGTCATCACAATGAAATCAAAATGTTCCATGACCTCTGTCATAACAATGCTCCAAACCCTTGTGAACACAATATTCCATAACACTTGTCATCACAATGCCCCATGTGGCTCGTCATCACAATTATCAATGGACTTCTCATCACAATGCTCCATGACGTTTGTCATCACAATGCTCAACACACAATGCTCCAAACCCTTGTGAACACAATATTCCATAACACTTGTCATCACAATGCCCCATGTGGCTCGTCATCACAATTATCAATGGACTTCTCATCACAATGCTCCATGACGTTTGTCATCACAATGCTCAACACACTTGTCATCAAAATGCTCCCTGACACTTGTTGTCTGTTTGCTCCTTGAACCCTGTCATGACAAGGCTCCATGCCTTTTTCATAACAATGATCCATGCCATTTTCATCACAATGCTCCGAGAACCATGTAATTTCAATGCTCCATGCCCTTGTCATCACAAAGCTCAATGACGCATGCCATCAGAATGCTCCTTGTTCTTCTCCTCACAATGCTCCATGCCGTAGTCATCACAATGTTCCAAGACCCCGGTAATCACAATGCTCCATGCCCTTGTCATCAAAAAACTCCATGATGCATGTCATCAGAATGCTCCATGCCCTAGTCATCACAATGCTCCAAGACCCCTGTAATCACAATGCTCCATGCCCCTTTTCATCAGAATGCTCCATGAGACTTGTCATCACAAGTCTCCTGGTCTTCTCATCACAATGCTCCTGGACCTTGTTATCACCATACTCCATTCCCTTGTCAACACAATGCTCCATGACCCCTGTCATCACGATAATCCATGATCATTTTCAGCCCAATGCTCCACGACCTACTCATCACAATCCTCCATGGCCAATATAATCACAATGCTTCATGACCACTGTCATCACAACACTCCATGACACCTGACAACGCAATGATCCTGGACTCTTATCATCACAATGCTCCATTCCCTAGTCCTCACAATGCTCCATGACCCCGGTAATCAGAACACTCCATGAACATTTTCAGCCCAGTGCTCCATGACCCTTGTCATCAAAATGATCCATTCCCTTGTCATCCCAATGCTCCATGACCCCTGTATTCACTATGCTCCGTGACGCTTGTCATCACAGTGCTCCATGACACATGTCATCACAATGCTCCATGCCTTTGTCAGCAAAATGCTACATGACCTTGTCATTACAATGCTCTATGTGCTTGTCATCACAATACTCCATTTCCATTGTCATCACAATCCTCCATGAATATTGCGATCACATTGCTTCATGCCCTTGTCATCACAATGCTCCATGCTCCTTGAAATCAAAATGATCCATGACCTCTGTCATCACAATGCTCCAAACCCTTGTGATCACAATGTTCCATAACACTGGTCATCACAACGCTCCATGATGCCTGTCATCACAATACTCCATACCCTTTTCATCATAATGGTCCATGACCTTTGTGATCACAATTCTCAATACACTTGTCATCACAATGCTCCCTGACACTTGTCGTCAGAATGCTCCTTGAACCCTGTCACGAAAAGGCTCCATGCCTTTTACATCACAATGCCCCATGCCATTTTCATCACAATGCTCCATGCCATTGTCATCAAAATACTCCACAAGCTTGTCATCAGAATGCTCCATGACCCTTGTCATCACAATTCTCCATGCACTTGTCAGCACAATGCTCCCTGAACCTTGTCATCACAATGCTCCAAGCCATTGTCATCACAATGCTCCATTACCTTTGTCATCAGTATCCTCCATGACACTTGGCATCACAATGCTCCATGCCATTGTCATCACAATGGGCCATTACAAATGTCATCAAAATGCTCCCTGACACCTCTCTTAACAATACTGCATGACCTGGTCATCAAAATGCTCCATGCCCCCTGACATTACAATGTTTCATAACACCTGTCATCAAAATTTTCCATAAAACTTTTCATTAAATTGCTCCATGACCCTGTCATCAGGATGCTCCCTGCCCTTCTCATCACAATGCACAACGCCCTTGCCATCAAAATGCTCCTGACCTTTGTCATCACAAAGATCAATGACACTTGGCATCACACTGCTCCAAGTCATTGTCATCACAGTGCTCCAAGAATGCTCTCATCACATTGATCCATGCCTATGTGTTCACAAAGCTCCATGACACATTTCATCAGAATGCTCCATGGCCTTCTCATCACAATGCTCCATGTCCTTGCCATCACAATGCTCCATTACAACAGTAATAACAATGCTCCATGACCCCTGCCATCACAATGTTCCATGGCCTTTTCATCACAAAGCTCCATGACCCTTCTCATCACAATGCTCCAAGAACCCTGTAATCACAATGCTCTATGCCGCTTTTCATCTCAATGATCCATGAACCCTGTCATCACAATTCACCATGCCCATCATCATAATGCTTCATGCTATTGTCATCACAACAAAATCAAAATGCTCCATGACCTCTGTCATCACAATGCTCCAAGACCCCTGTAATCACAATGCTCCATGCCCCTTTTAATCAGAATGCTCCATGAGACTTGTCAAAACAAGTCTCCATGGTCTTCTCATCACAATGCTCCAGGACCTTGTCATCACCATGCTCCATTCCCTTGTCATCACAATTCTCCATGACCCCTGTCATCACAATGCTCTTTGACTCCAGTCATCACAATGCTTCATGACCTATGTCATCACAATTGTCCATGCCCTCGTCATCAACAGTCTCTGTGACCTTTTTAACCACAATGCTCCATGAACTATTCATCACAATGCTCTTTGACCCTTGTCATCACAATGCTCTATGCCTTTATCAGCACAATGCTCCATGACCCTTGTAATCACAATGCTCCATGAACGCTCTCATCACATTGCTCCATGCCCTTCTCTTCACAAAGCTCCATGACAAATGTCATCAGAATGCTCCATGGCCTTCTCATCACAATGTTCCATGCCCTTGCCATGACAATGCTCCATTACCCCAGTCATAACAATGCTCCATGACCCCTGCCATCACGATGTTCCATGGCTTGTCATCACATAGCTCGATGACCCTTCTCATCACAATGCTCCAAGAACCCTGTAATCACAATGCTCTATGCCCTTTTTCATCACAATGATCCATGAATCCTGTCATCACAATGCACCATGCCCATCGTCCTAATGTTTCAGGCTATTGTCATCACAATGAAATCAAAATGTTCCATGACCTCTGTCATAACAATGCTCCAAACCCTTGTGAACACAATATTCCATAACACTTGTCATCACAATGCCCCATGTGGCTCGTCATCACAATTATCAATGGACTTCTCATCACAATGCTCCATGACGTTTGTCATCACAATGCTCAACACACTTGTCATCAAAATGCTCCCTGACACTTGTTGTCTGTTTGCTCCTTGAACCCTGTCATGACAAGGCTCCATGCCTTTTTCATAACAATGATCCATGCCATTTTCATCACAATGCTCCGAGAACCATGTAATTTCAATGCTCCATGCCCTTGTCATCACAAAGCTCAATGACGCATGCCATCAGAATGCTCCTTGTTCTTCTCCTCACAATGCTCCATGCCGTAGTCATCACAATGTTCCAAGACCCCGGTAATCACAATGCTCCATGCCCTTGTCATCAAAAAACTCCATGATGCATGTCATCAGAATGCTCCATGCCCTAGTCATCACAATGCTCCAAGACCCCTGTAATCACAATGCTCCATGCCCCTTTTCATCAGAATGCTCCATGAGACTTGTCATCACAAGTCTCCTGGTCTTCTCATCACAATGCTCCTGGACCTTGTTATCACCATACTCCATTCCCTTGTCAACACAATGCTCCATGACCCCTGTCATCACGATAATCCATGATCATTTTCAGCCCAATGCTCCACGACCTACTCATCACAATCCTCCATGGCCAATATAATCACAATGCTTCATGACCACTGTCATCACAACACTCCATGACACCTGACAACGCAATGATCCTGGACTCTTATCATCACAATGCTCCATTCCCTAGTCCTCACAATGCTCCATGACCCCGGTAATCAGAACACTCCATGAACATTTTCAGCCCAGTGCTCCATGACCTTTGTCATCAAAATGATCCATTCCCTTGTCATCCCAATGCTCCATGACCCCTGTATTCACTATGCTCCGTGACGCTTGTCATCACAGTGCTCCATGACACATGTCATCACAATGCTCCATGCCTTTGTCAGCAAAATGCTACATGACCTTGTCATTACAATGCTCTATGCGCTTGTCATCACAATACTCCATTTCCATTGTCATCACAATCCTCCATGAATATTGCGATCACATTGCTTCATGCCCTTGTCATCACAATGCTCCATGCTCCTTGAAATCAAAATGATCCATGACCTCTGTCATCACAATGCTCCAAACCCTTGTGATCACAATGTTCCATAACACTGGTCATCACAACGCTCCATGATGCCTGTCATCACAATACTCCATACCCTTTTCATCATAATGGTCCATGACCTTTGTGATCACAATTCTCAATACACTTGTCATCACAATGCTCCCTGACACTTGTCGTCAGAATGCTCCTTGAACCCTGTCACGAAAAGGCTCCATGCCTTTTACATCACAATGCCCCATGCCGTTTTCATCACAATGCTCCATGCCATTGTCATCAAAATACTCCACAAGCTTGTCATCAGAATGCTCCATGACCCTTGTCATCACAATTCTCCATGCACTTGTCAGCACAATGCTCCCTGAACCTTGTCATCACAATGCTCCAAGCCATTGTCATCACAATGCTCCATTACCTTTGTCATCAGTATCCTCCATGACACTTGGCATCACAATGCTCCATGCCATTGTCATCACAATGGGCCATTACAAATGTCATCAAAATGCTCCCTGACACCTCTCTTAACAATACTGCATGACCTGGTCATCAAAATGCTCCATGCCCCCTGACATTACAATGTTTCATAACACCTGTCATCAAAATTTTCCATAAAACTTTTCATTAAATTGCTCCATGACCCTGTCATCAGGATGCTCCCTGCCCTTCTCATCACAATGCACAACGCCCTTGCCATCAAAATGCTCCTGACCTTTGTCATCACAAAGATCAATGACACTTGGCATCACACTGCTCCAAGTCATTGTCATCACAGTGCTCCAAGAATGCTCTCATCACATTGATCCATGCCTATGTGTTCACAAAGCTCCATGACACATTTCATCAGAATGCTCCATGGCCTTCTCATCACAATGCTCCATGTCCTTGCCATCACAATGCTCCATTACAACAGTAATAACAATGCTCCATGACCCCTGCCATCACAATGTTCCATGGCCTTTTCATCACAAAGCTCCATGACCCTTCTCATCACAATGCTCCAAGAACCCTGTAATCACAATGCTCTATGCCGCTTTTCATCTCAATGATCCATGAACCCTGTCATCACAATTCACCATGCCCATCATCATAATGCTTCATGCTATTGTCATCACAACAAAATCAAAATGCTCCATGACCTCTGTCATCACAATGCTCCAAGACCCCTGTAATCACAATGCTCCATGCCCCTTTTAATCAGAATGCTCCATGAGACTTGTCAAAACAAGTCTCCATGGTCTTCTCATCACAATGCTCCAGGACCTTGTCATCACCATGCTCCATTCCCTTGTCATCACAATTCTCCATGACCCCTGTCATCACAATGCTCTTTGACTCCAGTCATCACAATGCTTCATGACCTATGTCATCACAATTGTCCATGCCCTCGTCATCAACAGTCTCTGTGACCTTTTTAACCACAATGCTCCATGAACTATTCATCACAATGCTCTTTGACCCTTGTCATCACAATGCTCTATGCCTTTATCAGCACAATGCTCCATGACCCTTGTAATCACAATGCTCCATGAACGCTCTCATCACATTGCTCCATGCCCTTCTCTTCACAAAGCTTCATGACAAATGTCATCAGAATGCTCCATGGCCTTCTCATCACAATGTTCCATGCCCTTGCCATGACAATGCTCCATTACCCCAGTCATAACAATGCTCCATGACCCCTGCCATCACGATGTTCCATGGCTTGTCATCACATAGCTCGATGACCCTTCTCATCACAATGCTCCAAGAACCCTGTAATCACAATGCTCTATGCCCTTTTTCATCACAATGATCCATGAATCCTGTCATCACAATGCACCATGCCCATCGTCCTAATGTTTCAGGCTATTGTCATCACAATGAAATCAAAATGTTCCATGACCTCTGTCATAACAATGCTCCAAACCCTTGTGAACACAATATTCCATAACACTTGTCATCACAATGCCCCATGTGGCTCGTCATCACAATTATCAATGGACTTCTCATCACAATGCTCCATGACGTTTGTCATCACAATGCTCAACACACTTGTCATCAAAATGCTCCCTGACACTTGTTGTCTGTTTGCTCCTTGAACCCTGTCATGACAAGGCTCCATGCCTTTTTCATAACAATGATCCATGCCATTTTCATCACAATGCTCCGAGAACCATGTAATTTCAATGCTCCATGCCCTTGTCATCACAAAGCTCAATGACGCATGCCATCAGAATGCTCCTTGTTCTTCTCCTCACAATGCTCCATGCCGTAGTCATCACAATGTTCCAAGACCCCGGTAATCACAATGCTCCATGCCCTTGTCATCAAAAAACTCCATGATGCATGTCATCAGAATGCTCCATGCCCTAGTCATCACAATGCTCCAAGACCCCTGTAATCACAATGCTCCATGCCCCTTTTCATCAGAATGCTCCATGAGACTTGTCATCACAAGTCTCCTGGTCTTCTCATCACAATGCTCCTGGACCTTGTTATCACCATACTCCATTCCCTTGTCAACACAATGCTCCATGACCCCTGTCATCACGATAATCCATGATCATTTTCAGCCCAATGCTCCACGACCTACTCATCACAATCCTCCATGGCCAATATAATCACAATGCTTCATGACCACTGTCATCACAACACTCCATGACACCTGACAACGCAATGATCCTGGACTCTTATCATCACAATGCTCCATTCCCTAGTCCTCACAATGCTCCATGACCCCGGTAATCAGAACACTCCATGAACATTTTCAGCCCAGTGCTCCATGACCTTTGTCATCAAAATGATCCATTCCCTTGTCTTCCCAATGCTCCATGACCCCTGTATTCACTATGCTCCGTGACGCTTGTCATCACAGTGCTCCATGACACATGTCATCACAATGCTCCATGCCTTTGTCAGCAAAATGCTACATGACCTTGTCATTACAATGCTCTATGCGCTTGTCATCACAATACTCCATTTCCATTGTCATCACAATCCTCCATGAATATTGCGATCACATTGCTTCATGCCCTTGTCATCACAATGCTCCATGCTCCTTGAAATCAAAATGATCCATGACCTCTGTCATCACAATGCTCCAAACCCTTGTGATCACAATGTTCCATAACACTGGTCATCACAACGCTCCATGATGCCTGTCATCACAATACTCCATACCCTTTTCATCATAATGGTCCATGACCTTTGTGATCACAATTCTCAATACACTTGTCATCACAATGCTCCCTGACACTTGTCGTCAGAATGCTCCTTGAAACCTGTCACGAAAAGGCTCCATGCCTTTTACATCACAATGCCCCATGCCATTTTCATCACAATGCTCCATGCCATTGTCATCAAAATACTCCACAAGCTTGTCATCAGAATGCTCCATGACCCTTGTCATCACAATTCTCCATGCACTTGTCAGCACAATGCTCCCTGAACCTTGTCATCACAATGCTCCAAGCCATTGTCATCACAATGCTCCATTACCTTTGTCATCAGTATCCTCCATGACACTTGGCATCACAATGCTCCATGCCATTGTCATCACAATGGGCCATTACAAATGTCATCAAAATGCTCCCTGACACCTCTCTTAACAATACTGCATGACCTGGTCATCAAAATGCTCCATGCCCCCTGACATTACAATGTTTCATAACACCTGTCATCAAAATTTTCCATAAAACTTTTCATTAAATTGCTCCATGACCCTGTCATCAGGATGCTCCCTGCCCTTCTCATCACAATGCACAACGCCCTTGCCATCAAAATGCTCCTGACCTTTGTCATCACAAAGATCAATGACACTTGGCATCACACTGCTCCAAGTCATTGTCATCACAGTGCTCCAAGAATGCTCTCATCACATTGATCCATGCCTATGTGTTCACAAAGCTCCATGACACATTTCATCAGAATGCTCCATGGCCTTCTCATCACAATGCTCCATGTCCTTGCCATCACAATGCTCCATTACAACAGTAATAACAATGCTCCATGACCCCTGCCATCACAATGTTCCATGGCCTTTTCATCACAAAGCTCCATGACCCTTCTCATCACAATGCTCCAAGAACCCTGTAATCACAATGCTCTATGCCGCTTTTCATCTCAATGATCCATGAACCCTGTCATCACAATTCACCATGCCCATCATCATAATGCTTCATGCTATTGTCATCACAACAAAATCAAAATGCTCCATGACCTCTGTCATCACAATGCTCCAAGACCCCTGTAATCACAATGCTCCATGCCCCTTTTAATCAGAATGCTCCATGAGACTTGTCAAAACAAGTCTCCATGGTCTTCTCATCACAATGCTCCAGGACCTTGTCATCACCATGCTCCATTCCCTTGTCATCACAATTCTCCATGACCCCTGTCATCACAATGCTCTTTGACTCCAGTCATCACAATGCTTCATGACCTATGTCATCACAATTGTCCATGCCCTCGTCATCAACAGTCTCTGTGACCTTTTTAACCACAATGCTCCATGAACTATTCATCACAATGCTCTTTGACCCTTGTCATCACAATGCTCTATGCCTTTATCAGCACAATGCTCCATGACCCTTGTAATCACAATGCTCCATGAACGCTCTCATCACATTGCTCCATGCCCTTCTCTTCACAAAGCTTCATGACAAATGTCATCAGAATGCTCCATGGCCTTCTCATCACAATGTTCCATGCCCTTGCCATGACAATGCTCCATTACCCCAGTCATAACAATGCTCCATGACCCCTGCCATCACGATGTTCCATGGCTTGTCATCACATAGCTCGATGACCCTTCTCATCACAATGCTCCAAGAACCCTGTAATCACAATGCTCTATGCCCTTTTTCATCACAATGATCCATGAATCCTGTCATCACAATGCACCATGCCCATCGTCCTAATGTTTCAGGCTATTGTCATCACAATGAAATCAAAATGTTCCATGACCTCTGTCATAACAATGCTCCAAACCCTTGTGAACACAATATTCCATAACACTTGTCATCACAATGCCCCATGTGGCTCGTCATCACAATTATCAATGGACTTCTCATCACAATGCTCCATGACGTTTGTCATCACAATGCTCAACACACTTGTCATCAAAATGCTCCCTGACACTTGTTGTCTGTTTGCTCCTTGAACCCTGTCATGACAAGGCTCCATGCCTTTTTCATAACAATGATCCATGCCATTTTCATCACAATGCTCCGAGAACCATGTAATTTCAATGCTCCATGCCCTTGTCATCACAAAGCTCAATGACGCATGCCATCAGAATGCTCCTTGTTCTTCTCCTCACAATGCTCCATGCCGTAGTCATCACAATGTTCCAAGACCCCGGTAATCACAATGCTCCATGCCCTTGTCATCAAAAAACTCCATGATGCATGTCATCAGAATGCTCCATGCCCTAGTCATCACAATGCTCCAAGACCCCTGTAATCACAATGCTCCATGCCCCTTTTCATCAGAATGCTCCATGAGACTTGTCATCACAAGTCTCCTGGTCTTCTCATCACAATGCTCCTGGACGTTGTTATCACCATACTCCATTCCCTTGTCAACACAATGCTCCATGACCCCTGTCATCACGATAATCCATGATCATTTTCAGCCCAATGCTCCACGACCTACTCATCACAATCCTCCATGGCCAATATAATCACAATGCTTCATGACCACTGTCATCACAACACTCCATGACACCTGACAATGCAATGATCCTGGACTCTTATCATCACAATGCTCCATTCCCTAGTCCTCACAATGCTCCATGACCCCGGTATTCAGAACACTCCATGAACATTTTCAGCCCAGTGCTCCATGACCCTTGTCATCAAAATGATCCATTCCCTTGTCATCCCAATGCTCCATGACCCCTGTATTCACTATGCTCCGTGACGCTTGTCATCACAGTGCTCCATGACACATGTCATCACAATGCTCCATGCCTTTGTCAGCAAAATGCTACATGACCTTGTCATTACAATGCTCTATGCGCTTGTCATCACAATACTCCATTTCCATTGTCATCACAATCCTCCATGAATATTGCGATCACATTGCTTCATGCCCTTGTCATCACAATGCTCCATGCTCCTTGAAATCAAAATGATCCATGACCTCTGTCATCACAATGCTCCAAACCCTTGTGATCACAATGTTCCATAACACTGGTCATCACAACGCTCCATGATGCCTGTCATCACAATACTCCATACCCTTTTCATCATAATGGTCCATGACCTTTGTGATCACAATTCTCAATACACTTGTCATCACAATGCTCCCTGACACTTGTCGTCAGAATGCTCCTTGAAACCTGTCACGAAAAGGCTCCATGCCTTTTACATCACAATGCCCCATGCCGTTTTCATCACAATGCTCCATGCCATTGTCATCAAAATACTCCACAAGCTTGTCATCAGAATGCTCCATGACCCTTGTCATCACAATTCTCCATGCACTTGTCAGCACAATGCTCCCTGAACCTTGTCATCACAATGCTCCAAGCCATTGTCATCACAATGCTCCATTACCTTTGTCATCAGTATCCTCCATGACACTTGGCATCACAATGCTCCATGCCATTGTCATCACAATGGGCCATTACAAATGTCATCAAAATGCTCCCTGACACCTCTCTTAACAATACTGCATGACCTGGTCATCAAAATGCTCCATGCCCCCTGACATTACAATGTTTCATAACACCTGTCATCAAAATTTTCCATAAAACTTTTCATTAAATTGCTCCATGACCCTGTCATCAGGATGCTCCCTGCCCTTCTCATCACAATGCACAACGCCCTTGCCATCAAAATGCTCCTGACCTTTGTCATCACAAAGATCAATGACACTTGGCATCACACTGCTCCAAGTCATTGTCATCACAGTGCTCCAAGAATGCTCTCATCACATTGATCCATGCCTATGTGTTCACAAAGCTCCATGACACATTTCATCAGAATGCTCCATGGCCTTCTCATCACAATGCTCCATGTCCTTGCCATCACAATGCTCCATTACAACAGTAATAACAATGCTCCATGACCCCTGCCATCACAATGTTCCATGGCCTTTTCATCACAAAGCTCCATGACCCTTCTCATCACAATGCTCCAAGAACCCTGTAATCACAATGCTCTATGCCGCTTTTCATCTCAATGATCCATGAACCCTGTCATCACAATTCACCATGCCCATCATCATAATGCTTCATGCTATTGTCATCACAACAAAATCAAAATGCTCCATGACCTCTGTCATCACAATGCTCCAAGACCCCTGTAATCACAATGCTCCATGCCCCTTTTAATCAGAATGCTCCATGAGACTTGTCAAAACAAGTCTCCATGGTCTTCTCATCACAATGCTCCAGGACCTTGTCATCACCATGCTCCATTCCCTTGTCATCACAATTCTCCATGACCCCTGTCATCACAATGCTCTTTGACTCCAGTCATCACAATGCTTCATGACCTATGTCATCACAATTGTCCATGCCCTCGTCATCAACAGTCTCTGTGACCTTTTTAACCACAATGCTCCATGAACTATTCATCACAATGCTCTTTGACCCTTGTCATCACAATGCTCTATGCCTTTATCAGCACAATGCTCCATGACCCTTGTAATCACAATGCTCCATGAACGCTCTCATCACATTGCTCCATGCCCTTCTCTTCACAAAGCTTCATGACAAATGTCATCAGAATGCTCCATGGCCTTCTCATCACAATGTTCCATGCCCTTGCCATGACAATGCTCCATTACCCCAGTCATAACAATGCTCCATGACCCCTGCCATCAAGATGTTCCATGGCTTGTCATCATATAGCTCGATGACCCTTCTCATCACAATGCTCCAAGAACCCTGTAATCACAATGCTCTATGCCCTTTTTCATCACAATGATCCATGAATCCTGTCATCACAATGCACCATGCCCATCGTCCTAATGTTTCAGGCTATTGTCATCACAATGAAATCAAAATGTTCCATGACCTCTGTCATAACAATGCTCCAAACCCTTGTGAACACAATATTCCATAACACTTGTCATCACAATGCCCCATGTGGCTCGTCATCACAATTATCAATGGACTTCTCATCACAATGCTCCATGACGTTTGTCATCACAATGCTCAACACACTTGTCATCAAAATGCTCCCTGACACTTGTTGTCTGTTTGCTCCTTGAACCCTGTCATGACAAGGCTCCATGCCTTTTTCATAACAATGATCCATGCCATTTTCATCACAATGCTCCGAGAACCATGTAATTTCAATGCTCCATGCCCTTGTCATCACAAAGCTCAATGACGCATGCCATCAGAATGCTCCTTGTTCTTCTCCTCACAATGCTCCATGCCGTAGTCATCACAATGTTCCAAGACCCCGGTAATCACAATGCTCCATGCCCTTGTCATCAAAAAACTCCATGATGCATGTCATCAGAATGCTCCATGCCCTAGTCATCACAATGCTCCAAGACCCCTGTAATCACAATGCTCCATGCCCCTTTTCATCAGAATGCTCCATGAGACTTGTCATCACAAGTCTCCTGGTCTTCTCATCACAATGCTCCTGGACGTTGTTATCACCATACTCCATTCCCTTGTCAACACAATGCTCCATGACCCCTGTCATCACGATAATCCATGATCATTTTCAGCCCAATGCTCCACGACCTACTCATCACAATCCTCCATGGCCAATATAATCACAATGCTTCATGACCACTGTCATCACAACACTCCATGACACCTGACAACGCAATGATCCTGGACTCTTATCATCACAATGCTCCATTCCCTAGTCCTCACAATGCTCCATGACCCCGGTAATCAGAACACTCCATGAACATTTTCAGCCCAGTGCTCCATGACCCTTGTCATCAAAATGATCCATTCCCTTGTCATCCCAATGCTCCATGACCCCTGTATTCACTATGCTCCGTGACGCTTGTCATCACAGTGCTCCATGACACATGTCATCACAATGCTCCATGCCTTTGTCAGCAAAATGCTACATGACCTTGTCATTACAATGCTCTATGCGCTTGTCATCACAATACTCCATTTCCATTGTCATCACAATCCTCCATGAATATTGCGATCACATTGCTTCATGCCCTTGTCATCACAATGCTCCATGCTCCTTGAAATCAAAATGATCCATGACCTCTGTCATCACAATGCTCCAAACCCTTGTGATCACAATGTTCCATAACACTGGTCATCACAACGCTCCATGATGCGTGTCATCACAATACTCCATACCCTTTTCATCATAATGGTCCATGACCTTTGTGATCACAATTCTCAATACACTTGTCATCACAATGCTCCCTGACACTTGTCGTCAGAATGCTCCTTGAACCCTGTCACGAAAAGGCTCCATGCCTTTTACATCACAATGCCCCATGCCGTTTTCATCACAATGCTCCATGCCATTGTCATCAAAATACTCCACAAGCTTGTCATCAGAATGCTCCATGACCCTTGTCATCACAATTCTCCATGCACTTGTCAGCACAATGCTCCCTGAACCTTGTCATCACAATGCTCCAAGCCATTGTCATCACAATGCTCCATTACCTTTGTCATCAGTATCCTCCATGACACTTGGCATCACAATGCTCCATGCCATTGTCATCAAAAAACTCCATGATGCATGTCATCAGAATGCTCCATGCCCTAGTCATCACAATGCTCCAAGACCCCTGTAATCACAATGCTCCATGCCCCCTGACATTACAATGTTTCATAATACCTGTCATCAAAATTTTCCATAAAACTTTTCATTAAATTGCTCCATGACCCTGTCATCAGGATGCTCCCTGCCCTTCTCATCACAATGCACAACGCCCTTGCCATCAAAATGCTCCTGACCTTTGTCATCACAAAGATCAATGACACTTGGCATCACACTGCTCCAAGTCATTGTCATCACAGTGCTCCAAGAATGCTCTCATCACATTGATCCATGCCTATGTGTTCACAAAGCTCCATGACACATTTCATCAGAATGCTCCATGGCCTTCTCATCACAATGCTCCATGTCCTTGCCATCACAATGCTCCATTACAACAGTAATAACAATGCTCCATGACCCCTGCCATCACAATGTTCCATGGCCTTTTCATCACAAAGCTCCATGACCCTTCTCATCACAATGCTCCAAGAACCCTGTAATCACAATGCTCCATGCCCCTTTTAATCAGAATGCTCCATGAGACTTGTCAAAACAAGTCTCCATGGTCTTCTCATCACAATGCTCCAGGACCTTGTCATCACAATTCTCCATGACCCCTGTCATCACAATGCTCTTTGACTCCAGTCATCACAATGCTTCATGACCTATGTCATCACAATTGTCCATGCCCTCGTCATCAACAGTCTCTGTGACCTTTTTAACCACAATGCTCCATGAACTATTCATCACAATGCTCTTTGACCCTTGTCATCACAATGCTCTATGCCTTTATCAGCACAATGCTCCATGACCCTTGTAATCACAATGCTCCATGAACGCTCTCATCACATTGCTCCATGCCCTTCTCTTCACAAAGCTTCATGACAAATGTCATCAGAATGCTCCATGGCCTTCTCATCACAATGTTCCATGCCCTTGCCATGACAATGCTCCATTACCCCAGTCATAACAATGCTCCATGACCCCTGCCATCACGATGTTCCATGGCTTGTCATCACATAGCTCGATGACCCTTCTCATCACAATGCTCCAAGAACCCTGTAATCACAATGCTCTATGCCCTTTTTCATCACAATGATCCATGAATCCTGTCATCACAATGCACCATGCCCATCGTCCTAATGTTTCAGGCTATTGTCATCACAATGAAATCAAAATGTTCCATGACCTCTGTCATAACAATGCTCCAAACCCTTGTGAACACAATATTCCATAACACTTGTCATCACAATGCCCCATGTGGCTCGTCATCACAATTATCAATGGACTTCTCATCACAATGCTCCATGACGTTTGTCATCACAATGCTCAACACACTTGTCATCAAAATGCTCCCTGACACTTGTTGTCTGTTTGCTCCTTGAACCCTGTCATGACAAGGCTCCATGCCTTTTTCATAACAATGATCCATGCCATTTTCATCACAATGCTCCGAGACCCATGTAATTTCAATGCTCCATGCCGTTGTCATCACAAAGCTCAATGACGCATGCCATCAGAATGCTCCTTGTTCTTCTCCTCACAATGCTCCATGCCGTAGTCATCACAATGTTCCAAGACCCCGGTAATCACAATGCTCCATGCCCTTGTCATCAAAAAACTCCATGACGCATGTCATCAGAATGCTCCATGCCCTAGTCATCACAATGCTCCAAGACCCCTGTAATCACAATGCTCCATGCCCCTTTTCATCAGAATGCTCCATGAGACTTGTCATCACAAGTCTCCTGGTCTTCTCATCACAATGCTCCTGGACCTTGTTATCACCATACTCCATTCCCTTGTCAACACAATGCTCCATGACCCCTGTCATCACGATAATCCATGATCATTTTCAGCCCAATGCTCCACGACCTACTCATCACAATCCTCCATGGCCAATATAATCACAATGCTTCATGACCACTGTCATCACAACACTCCATGACACCTGACAACGCAATGATCCTGGACTCTTATCATCAAAATGCTCCATTCCCTAGTCCTCACAATGCTCCATGACCCCGGTAATCAGAACACTCCATGAACATTTTCAGCCCAGTGCTCCATGACCCTTGTCATCAAAATGATCCATTCCCTTGTCATCCCAATGCTCCATGACCCCTGTATTCACTATGCTCCGTGACGCTTGTCATCACAGTGCTCCATGACACATGTCATCACAATGCTCCATGCCTTTGTCAGCAAAATGCTACATGACCTTGTCATTACAATGCTCTATGCGCTTGTCATCACAATACTCCATTTCCATTGTCATCACAATCCTCCATGAATATTGCGATCACATTGCTTCATGCCCTTGTCATCACAATGCTCCATGCTCCTTGAAATCAAAATGATCCATGACCTCTGTCATCACAATGCTCCAAACCCTTGTGATCACAATGTTCCATAACACTGGTCATCACAACGCTCCATGATGCCTGTCATCACAATACTCCATACCCTTTTCATCATAATGGTCCATGACCTTTGTGATCACAATTCTCAATACACTTGTCATCACAATGCTCCCTGACACTTGTCGTCAGAATGCTCCATGAACCCTGTCACGAAAAGGCTCCATGCCTTTTACATCACAATGCCCCATGCCGTTTTCATCACAATGCTCCATGCCATTGTCATCAAAATACTCCACAAGCTTGTCATCAGAATGCTCCATGACCCTTGTCATCACAATTCTCCATGCACTTGTCAGCACAATGCTCCCTGAACCTTGTCATCACAATGCTCCAAGCCATTGTCATCACAATGCTCCATTACCTTTGTCATCAGTATCCTCCATGACACTTGGCATCACAATGCTCCATGCCATTGTCATCACAATGGGCCATTACAAATGTCATCAAAATGCTCCCTGACACTTCTCTTAACAATACTGCATGACCTGGTCATCAAAATGCTCCATGCCCCCTGACATTACAATGTTTCATAACACCTGTCATCAAAATTTTCCATAAAACTTTTCATTAAATTGCTCCATGACCCTGTCATCAGGATGCTCCCTGCCCTTCTCATCACAATGCACAACGCCCTTGCCATCAAAATGCTCCTGACCTTTGTCATCACAAAGATCAATGACACTTGGCATCACACTGCTCCAAGTCATTGTCATCACAGTGCTCCAAGAATGCTCTCATCACATTGATCCATGCCTATGTGTTCACAAAGCTCCATGACACATTTCATCAGAATGCTCCATGGCCTTCTCATCACAATGCTCCATGTCCTTGCCATCACAATGCTCCATTACAACAGTAATAACAATGCTCCATGACCCCTGCCATCACAATGTTCCATGGCCTTTTCATCACAAAGCTCCATGACCCTTCTCATCACAATGCTCCAAGAACCCTGTAATCACAATGCTCTATGCCGCTTTTCATCTCAATGATCCATGAACCCTGTCATCACAATTCACCATGCCCATCATCATAATGCTTCATGCTATTGTCATCACAACAAAATCAAAATGCTCCATGACCTCTGTCATCACAATGCTCCAAGACCCCTGTAATCACAATGCTCCATGCCCCTTTTAATCAGAATGCTCCATGAGACTTGTCAAAACAAGTCTCCATGGTCTTCTCATCACAATGCTCCAGGACCTTGTCATCACCATGCTCCATTCCCTTGTCATCACAATTCTCCATGACCCCTGTCATCACAATGCTCTTTGACTCCAGTCATCACAATGCTTCATGACCTATGTCATCACAATTGTCCATGCCCTCGTCATCAACAGTCTCTGTGACCTTTTTAACCACAATGCTCCATGAACTATTCATCACAATGCTCTTTGACCCTTGTCATCACAATGCTCTATGCCTTTATCAGCACAATGCTCCATGACCCTTGTAATCACAATGCTCCATGAACGCTCTCATCACATTGCTCCATGCCCTTCTCTTCACAAAGCTTCATGACAAATGTCATCAGAATGCTCCATGGCCTTCTCATCACAATGTTCCATGCCCTTGCCATGACAATGCTCCATTACCCCAGTCATAACAATGCTCCATGACCCCTGCCATCACGATGTTCCATGGCTTGTCATCACATAGCTCGATGACCCTTCTCATCACAATGCTCCAAGAACCCTGTAATCACAATGCTCTATGCCCTTTTTCATCACAATGATCCATGAATCCTGTCATCACAATGCACCATGCCCATCGTCCTAATGTTTCAGGCTATTGTCATCACAATGAAATCAAAATGTTCCATGACCTCTGTCATAACAATGCTCCAAACCCTTGTGAACACAATATTCCATAACACTTGTCATCACAATGCCCCATGTGGCTCGTCATCACAATTATCAATGGACTTCTCATCACAATGCTCCATGACGTTTGTCATCACAATGCTCAACACACTTGTCATCAAAATGCTCCCTGACACTTGTTGTCTGTTTGCTCCTTGAACCCTGTCATGACAAGGCTCCATGCCTTTTTCATAACAATGATCCATGCCATTTTCATCACAATGCTCCGAGAACCATGTAATTTCAATGCTCCATGCCCTTGTCATCACAAAGCTCAATGACGCATGCCATCAGAATGCTCCTTGTTCTTCTCCTCACAATGCTCCATGCCGTAGTCATCACAATGTTCCAAGACCCCGGTAATCACAATGCTCCATGCCCTTGTCATCAAAAAACTCCATGATGCATGTCATCAGAATGCTCCATGCCCTAGTCATCACAATGCTCCAAGACCCCTGTAATCACAATGCTCCATGCCCCTTTTCATCAGAATGCTCCATGAGACTTGTCATCACAAGTCTCCTGGTCTTCTCATCACAATGCTCCTGGACCTTGTTATCACCATACTCCATTCCCTTGTCAACACAATGCTCCATGACCCCTGTCATCACGATAATCCATGATCATTTTCAGCCCAATGCTCCACGACCTACTCATCACAATCCTCCATGGCCAATATAATCACAATGCTTCATGACCACTGTCATCACAACACTCCATGACACCTGACAACGCAATGATCCTGGACTCTTATCATCACAATGCTCCATTCCCTAGTCCTCACAATGCTCCATGACCCCGGTAATCAGAACACTCCATGAACATTTTCAGCCCAGTGCTCCATGACCTTTGTCATCAAAATGATCCATTCCCTTGTCATCCCAATGCTCCATGACCCCTGTATTCACTATGCTCCGTGACGCTTGTCATCACAGTGCTCCATGACACATGTCATCACAATGCTCCATGCCTTTGTCAGCAAAATGCTACATGACCTTGTCATTACAATGCTCTATGCGCTTGTCATCACAATACTCCATTTCCATTGTCATCACAATCCTCCATGAATATTGCGATCACATTGCTTCATGCCCTTGTCATCACAATGCTCCATGCTCCTTGAAATCAAAATGATCCATGACCTCTGTCATCACAATGCTCCAAACCCTTGTGATCACAATGTTCCATAACACTGGTCATCACAACGCTCCATGATGCCTGTCATCACAATACTCCATACCCTTTTCATCATAATGGTCCATGACCTTTGTGATCACAATTCTCAATACACTTGTCATCACAATGCTCCCTGACACTTGTCGTCAGAATGCTCCATGAACCCTGTCACGAAAAGGCTCCATGCCTTTTACATCACAATGCCCCATGCCGTTTTCATCACAATGCTCCATGCCATTGTCATCAAAATACTCCACAAGCTTGTCATCAGAATGCTCCATGACCCTTGTCATCACAATTCTCCATGCACTTGTCAGCACAATGCTCCCTGAACCTTGTCATCACAATGCTCCAAGCCATTGTCATCACAATGCTCCATTACCTTTGTCATCAGTATCCTCCATGACACTTGGCATCACAATGCTCCATGCCATTGTCATCACAATGGGCCATTACAAATGTCATCAAAATGCTCCCTGACACCTCTCTTAACAATACTGCATGACCTGGTCATCAAAATGCTCCATGCCCCCTGACATTACAATGTTTCATAACACCTGTCATCAAAATTTTCCATAAAACTTTTCATTAAATTGCTCCATGACCCTGTCATCAGGATGCTCCCTGCCCTTCTCATCACAATGCACAACGCCCTTGCCATCAAAATGCTCCTGACCTTTGTCATCACAAAGATCAATGACACTTGGCATCACACTGCTCCAAGTCATTGTCATCACAGTGCTCCAAGAATGCTCTCATCACATTGATCCATGCCTATGTGTTCACAAAGCTCCATGACACATTTCATCAGAATGCTCCATGGCCTTCTCATCACAATGCTCCATGTCCTTGCCATCACAATGCTCCATTACAACAGTAATAACAATGCTCCATGACCCCTGCCATCACAATGTTCCATGGCCTTTTCATCACAAAGCTCCATGACCCTTCTCATCACAATGCTCCAAGAACCCTGTAATCACAATGCTCTATGCTGCTTTTCATCTCAATGATCCATGAACCCTGTCATCACAATTCACCATGCCCATCATCATAATGCTTCATGCTATTGTCATCACAACAAAATCAAAATGCTCCATGACCTCTGTCATCACAATGCTCCAAGACCCCTGTAATCACAATGCTCCATGCCCCTTTTAATCAGAATGCTCCATGAGACTTGTCAAAACAAGTCTCCATGGTCTTCTCATCACAATGCTCCAGGACCTTGTCATCACCATGCTCCATTCCCTTGTCATCACAATTCTCCAGGACCCCTGTCATCACAATAATCCATGAACATTTTTAGCCCAATGCTCCACGACCTTCTCATCACAATGCTCCATGGCGAATATCATCACAATGCTCCATGACCACTGTCATCACAACACTCCATGACACCTGACAACACAATGATCCGGGACTCTTCTCATCACAATGCTCCATTCCCTAGTCATCCCAATGCTCCATGACCCCTGTATTCACAATGCTCTGTGACGCTTGTCATTAAAGTGCTCCATGACACCTGTCATAACAATGCTCCAAGCCTTTTTCAGCAAAATGCTACATGACCTTGTCATTACAATGCTCTATGTGCTTGTCATCCAAATACTCCATTACCAATGCCATCACAATCCTCCATGAACTTTGGGATCACATTGCTTCATGCCGTTGTCATCACAATGCTCCATGCTCCTTGAAATCAAATGAGCCATGACCTCTGTCATCACAATGCTCCAATCCCTTGTGATCACAATGTTCCATAACACTTGTCATCACAACGCTCCATGATGCCTGTCATCACAATACTCCATGCCCTTTTCATCACAATGCTCCATAACATTGTCATCAAAATACTCCACAAGCTTGTCATCAGAATGATCCATGACCCTTGTCATCACAATTCTCCTTGCACTTGTCAGCACAATGCGCCTTGACACTTGTCATCACGATGCTCCAAGCCATTGTCATCACAATGTTCCATTACCTTTGTCGTCAGAATCCTCCATGACACTTTGCATCACAATGCTCCATGCCATTGTCATCACAGTGTGCCATTATATATGTCATCACAATGCTCCCTGACACCTGTCTTCACAATACTACATGACCTGGTCATCACAATGCTCCACGCCCTTGTCATCACAATGCACCATTCCAACTGTCATCGCAATAATTCTTGAAACTTATTAGACCAATGCTCTATGCCCTTGTCATCACAATGCTCCATGCCCTTGTTATCACAGTGCTCCATGACCCCTGTCATCACAATGCTCTTTGACTCCAGTCATCACAATGCTTCATGACCTATGTCATCACAATTGTCCATGCCCTCGTCATCAACAGTCTCTGTGACCTTTTTAACCACAATGCTCCATGAACTATTCATCACAATGCTCTTTGACCCTTGTCATCACAATGCTCTATGCCTTTATCAGCACAATGCTCCATGACCCTTGTAATCACAATGCTCCATGAACGCTCTCATCACATTGCTCCATGCCCTTCTCTTCACAAAGCTTCATGACAAATGTCATCAGAATGCTCCATGGCCTTCTCATCACAATGTTCCATGCCCTTGCCATGACAATGCTCCATTACCCCAGTCATAACAATGCTCCATGACCCCTGCCATCACGATGTTCCATGGCTTGTCATCACATAGCTCGATGACCCTTCTCATCACAATGCTCCAAGAACCCTGTAATCACAATGCTCTATGCCCTTTTTCATCACAATGATCCATGAATCCTGTCATCACAATGCACCATGCCCATCGTCCTAATGTTTCAGGCTATTGTCATCACAATGAAATCAAAATGTTCCATGACCTCTGTCATAACAATGCTCCAAACCCTTGTGAACACAATATTCCATAACACTTGTCATCACAATGCCCCATGTGGCTCGTCATCACAATTATCAATGGACTTCTCATCACAATGCTCCATGACGTTTGTCATCACAATGCTCAACACACTTGTCATCAAAATGCTCCCTGACACTTGTTGTCTGTTTGCTCCTTGAACCCTGTCATGACAAGGCTCCATGCCTTTTTCATAACAATGATCCATGCCATTTTCATCACAATGCTCCGAGAACCATGTAATTTCAATGCTCCATGCCCTTGTCATCACAAAGCTCAATGACGCATGCCATCAGAATGCTCCTTGTTCTTCTCCTCACAATGCTCCATGCCGTAGTCATCACAATGTTCCAAGACCCCGGTAATCACAATGCTCCATGCCCTTGTCATCAAAAAACTCCATGACGCATGTCATCAGAATGCTCCATGCCCTAGTCATCACAATGCTCCAAGACCCCTGTAATCACAATGCTCCATGCCCCTTTTCATCAGAATGCTCCATGAGACTTGTCATCACAAGTCTCCTGGTCTTCTCATCACAATTCTCCTGGACCTTGTTATCACCATACTCCATTCCCTTGTCAACACAATGCTCCATGACCCCTGTCATCACGATAATCCATGATCATTTTCAGCCCAATGCTCCACGACCTACTCATCACAATCCTCCATGGCGAATATAATCACAATGCTTCATGACCACTGTCATCACAACACTCCATGACACCTGACAACGCAATGATCCTGGACTCTTATCATCACAATGCTCCATTCCCTAGTCCTCACAATGCTCCATGACCCCGGTAATCAGAACACTCCATGAACATTTTCAGCCCAGTGCTCCATGACCCTTGTCATCAAAATGATCCATTCCCTTGTCATCCCAATGCTCCATGACCCCTGTATTCACTATGCTCCGTGACGCTTGTCATCACAGTGCTCCATGACACATGTCATCACAATGCTCCATGCCTTTGTCAGCAAAATGCTACATGACCTTGTCATTACAATGCTCTATGCGCTTGTCATCACAATACTCCATTTCCATTGTCATCACAATCCTCCATGAATATTGCGATCACATTGCTTCATGCCCTTGTCATCACAATGCTCCATGCTCCTTGAAATCAAAATGATCCATGACCTCTGTCATCACAATGCTCCAAACCCTTGTGATCACAATGTTCCATAACACTGGTCATCACAACGCTCCATGATGCCTGTCATCACAATACTCCATACCCTTTTCATCATAATGGTCCATGACCTTTGTGATCACAATTCTCAATACACTTGTCATCACAATGCTCCCTGACACTTGTCGTCAGAATGCTCCTTGAACCCTGTCACGAAAAGGCTCCATGCCTTTTACATCACAATGCCCCATGCCATTTTCATCACAATGCTCCATGCCATTGTCATCAAAATACTCCACAAGCTTGTCATCAGAATGCTCCATGACCCTTGTCATCACAATTCTCCATGCACTTGTCAGCACAATGCTCCCTGAACCTTGTCATCACAATGCTCCAAGCCATTGTCATCACAATGCTCCATTACCTTTGTCATCAGTATCCTCCATGACACTTGGCATCACAATGCTCCATGCCATTGTCATCACAATGGGCCATTACAAATGTCATCAAAATGCTCCCTGACACCTCTCTTAATAATACTGCATGACCTGGTCATCAAAATGCTCCATGCCCCCTGACATTACAATGTTTCATAACACCTGTCATCAAAATTTTCCATAAAACTTTTCATTAAATTGCTCCATGACCCTGTCATCAGGATGCTCCCTGCCCTTCTCATCACAATGCACAACGCCCTTGCCATCAAAATGCTCCTGACCTTTGTCATCACAAAGATCAATGACACTTGGCATCACACTGCTCCAAGTCATTGTCATCACAGTGCTCCAAGAATGCTCTCATCACATTGATCCATGCCTATGTGTTCACAAAGCTCCATGACACATTTCATCAGAATGCTCCATGGCCTTCTCATCACAATGCTCCATGTCCTTGCCATCACAATGCTCCATTACAACAGTAATAACAATGCTCCATGACCCCTGCCATCACAATGTCCAATGGCCTTTTCATCACAAAGCTCCATGACCCTTCTCATCACAATGCTCCAAGAACCCTGTAATCACAATGCTCTATGCCGCTTTTCATCTCAATGATCCATGAACCCTGTCATCACAATTCACCATGCCCATCATCATAATGCTTCATGCTATTGTCATCACAACAAAATCAAAATGCTCCATGACCTCTGTCATCACAATGCTCCAAGACCCCTGTAATCACAATGCTCCATGCCCCTTTTAATCAGAATGCTCCATGAGACTTGTCAAAACAAGTCTCCATGGTCTTCTCATCACAATGCTCCAGGACCTTGTCATCACCATGCTCCATTCCCTTGTCATCACAATTCTCCAGGACCCCTGTCATCACAATAATCCATGAACATTTTTAGCCCAATGCTCCACGACCTTCTCATCACAATGCTCCATGGCGAATATCATCACAATGCTCCATGACCACTGTCATCACAACACTCCATGACACCTGACAACACAATGATCCGGGACTCTTCTCATCACAATGCTCCATTCCCTAGTCATCCCAATGCTCCATGACCCCTGTATTCACAATGCTCTGTGACGCTTGTCATTAAAGTGCTCCATGACACCTGTCATAACAATGCTCCAAGCCTTTTTCAGCAAAATGCTACATGACCTTGTCATTACAATGCTCTATGTGCTTGTCATCCAAATACTCCATTACCAATGCCATCACAATCCTCCATGAACTTTGGGATCACATTGCTTCATGCCGTTGTCATCACAATGCTCCATGCTCCTTGAAATCAAATGAGCCATGACCTCTGTCATCACAATGCTCCAATCCCTTGTGATCACAATGTTCCATAACACTTGTCATCACAACGCTCCATGATGCCTGTCATCACAATACTCCATGCCCTTTTCATCACAATGCTCCATAACATTGTCATCAAAATACTCCACAAGCTTGTCATCAGAATGATCCATGACCCTTGTCATCACAATTCTCCTTGCACTTGTCAGCACAATGCGCCTTGACACTTGTCATCACGATGCTCCAAGCCATTGTCATCACAATGTTCCATTACCTTTGTCGTCAGAATCCTCCATGACACTTTGCATCACAATGCTCCATGCCATTGTCATCACAGTGTGCCATTATATATGTCATCACAATGCTCCCTGACACCTGTCTTCACAATACTACATGACCTGGTCATCACAATGCTCCACGCCCTTGTCATCACAATGCACCATTCCAACTGTCATCGCAATAATTCTTGAAACTTATTAGACCAATGCTCTATGCCCTTGTCATCACAATGCTCCATGCCCTTGTTATCACAGTGCTCCATGACCCCTGTCATCACAATGCTCTTTGACTCCAGTCATCACAATGCTTCATGACCTATGTCATCACAATTGTCCATGCCCTCGTCATCAACAGTCTCTGTGACCTTTTTAACCACAATGCTCCATGAACTATTCATCACAATGCTCTTTGACCCTTGTCATCACAATGCTCTATGCCTTTATCAGCACAATGCTCCATGACCCTTGTAATCACAGTGCTCCATGAACGCTCTCATCACATTGCTCCATGCCCTTCTCTTCACAAAGCTTCATGACAAATGTCATCAGAATGCTCCATGGCCTTCTCATCACAATGTTCCATGCCCTTGCCATGACAATGCTCCATTACCCCAGTCATAACAATGCTCCATGACCCCTGCCATCACGATGTTCCATGGCTTGTCATCACATAGCTCGATGACCCTTCTCATCACAATGCTCCAAGAACCCTGTAATCACAATGCTCTATGCCCTTTTTCATCACAATGATCCATGAATCCTGTCATCACAATGCACCATGCCCATCGTCCTAATGTTTCAGGCTATTGTCATCACAATGAAATCAAAATGTTCCATGACCTCTGTCATAACAATGCTCCAAACCCTTGTGAACACAATATTCCATAACACTTGTCATCACAATGCCCCATGTGGCTCGTCATCACAATTATCAATGGACTTCTCATCACAATGCTCCATGACGTTTGTCATCACAATGCTCAACACACTTGTCATCAAAATGCTCCCTGACACTTGTTGTCTGTTTGCTCCTTGAACCCTGTCATGACAAGGCTCCATGCCTTTTTCATAACAATGATCCATGCCATTTTCATTACAATGCTCCGAGAACCATGTAATTTCAATGCTTCATGCCCTTGTCATCACAAAGCTCAATGACGCATGCCATCAGAATGCTCCTTGTTCTTCTCCTCACAATGCTCCATGCCGTAGTCATCACAATGTTCCAAGACCCCGGTAATCACAATGCTCCATGCCCTTGTCATCAAAAAACTCCATGACGCATGTCATCAGAATGCTCCATGCCCTAGTCATCACAATGCTCCAAGACCCCTGTAATCACAATGCTCCATGCCCCTTTTCATCAGAATGCTCCATGAGACTTGTCATCACAAGTCTCCTGGTCTTCTCATCACAATTCTCCTGGACCTTGTTATCACCATACTCCATTCCCTTGTCAACACAATGCTCCATGACCCCTGTCATCACGATAATCCATGATCATTTTCAGCCCAATGCTCCACGACCTACTCATCACAATCCTCCATGGCGAATATAATCACAATGCTTCATGACCACTGTCATCACAACACTCCATGACACCTGACAACGCAATGATCCTGGACTCTTATCATCACAATGCTCCATTCCCTAGTCCTCACAATGCTCCATGACCCCGGTAATCAGAACACTCCATGAACATTTTCAGCCCAGTGCTCCATGACCCTTGTCATCAAAATGATCCATTCCCTTGTCATCCCAATGCTCCATGACCCCTGTATTCACTATGCTCCGTGACGCTTGTCATCACAGTGCTCCATGACACATGTCATCACAATGCTCCATGCCTTTGTCAGCAAAATGCTACATGACCTTGTCATTACAATGCTCTATGCGCTTGTCATCACAATACTCCATTTCCATTGTCATCACAATCCTCCATGAATATTGCGATCACATTGCTTCATGCCCTTGTCATCACAATGCTCCATGCTCCTTGAAATCAAAATGATCCATGACCTCTGTCATCACAATGCTCCAAACCCTTGTGATCACAATGTTCCATAACACTGGTCATCACAACGCTCCATGATGCCTGTCATCACAATAC
The DNA here is from genome assembly GCF_025265405.1 of Mesoplodon densirostris. Classification (NCBI taxonomy): domain Eukaryota; kingdom Metazoa; phylum Chordata; class Mammalia; order Artiodactyla; family Ziphiidae; genus Mesoplodon; species Mesoplodon densirostris. The sequence goes on along the minus strand of NW_026778195.1, from coordinate 2,873,769 downwards.
TCCATACCCTTTTCATCATAATGGTCCATGACCTTTGTGATCACAATTCTCAATACACTTGTCATCACAATGCTCCCTGACACTTGTCGTCAGAATGCTCCTTGAACCCTGTCACGAAAAGGCTCCATGCCTTTTACATCACAATGCCCCATGCCATTTTCATCACAATGCTCCATGCCATTGTCATCAAAATACTCCACAAGCTTGTCATCAGAATGCTCCATGACCCTTGTCATCACAATTCTCCATGCACTTGTCAGCACAATGCTCCCTGAACCTTGTCATCACAATGCTCCAAGCCATTGTCATCACAATGCTCCATTACCTTTGTCATCAGTATCCTCCATGACACTTGGCATCACAATGCTCCATGCCATTGTCATCACAATGGGCCATTACAAATGTCATCAAAATGCTCCCTGACACCTCTCTTAACAATACTGCATGACCTGGTCATCAAAATGCTCCATGCCCCCTGACATTACAATGTTTCATAACACCTGTCATCAAAATTTTCCATAAAACTTTTCATTAAATTGCTCCATGACCCTGTCATCAGGATGCTCCCTGCCCTTCTCATCACAATGCACAACGCCCTTGCCATCAAAATGCTCCTGACCTTTGTCATCACAAAGATCAATGACACTTGGCATCACACTGCTCCAAGTCATTGTCATCACAGTGCTCCAAGAATGCTCTCATCACATTGATCCATGCCTATGTGTTCACAAAGCTCCATGACACATTTCATCAGAATGCTCCATGGCCTTCTCATCACAATGCTCCATGTCCTTGCCATCACAATGCTCCATTACAACAGTAATAACAATGCTCCATGACCCCTGCCATCACAATGTCCAATGGCCTTTTCATCACAAAGCTCCATGACCCTTCTCATCACAATGCTCCAAGAACCCTGTAATCACAATGCTCTATGCCGCTTTTCATCTCAATGATCCATGAACCCTGTCATCACAATTCACCATGCCCATCATCATAATGCTTCATGCTATTGTCATCACAACAAAATCAAAATGCTCCATGACCTCTGTCATCACAATGCTCCAAGACCCCTGTAATCACAATGCTCCATGCCCCTTTTAATCAGAATGCTCCATGAGACTTGTCAAAACAAGTCTCCATGGTCTTCTCATCACAATGCTCCAGGACCTTGTCATCACCATGCTCCATTCCCTTGTCATCACAATTCTCCAGGACCCCTGTCATCACAATAATCCATGAACATTTTTAGCCCAATGCTCCACGACCTTCTCATCACAATGCTCCATGGCGAATATCATCACAATGCTCCATGACCACTGTCATCACAACACTCCATGACACCTGACAACACAATGATCCGGGACTCTTCTCATCACAATGCTCCATTCCCTAGTCATCCCAATGCTCCATGACCCCTGTATTCACAATGCTCTGTGACGCTTGTCATTAAAGTGCTCCATGACACCTGTCATAACAATGCTCCAAGCCTTTTTCAGCAAAATGCTACATGACCTTGTCATTACAATGCTCTATGTGCTTGTCATCCAAATACTCCATTACCAATGCCATCACAATCCTCCATGAACTTTGGGATCACATTGCTTCATGCCGTTGTCATCACAATGCTCCATGCTCCTTGAAATCAAATGAGCCATGACCTCTGTCATCACAATGCTCCAATCCCTTGTGATCACAATGTTCCATAACACTTGTCATCACAACGCTCCATGATGCCTGTCATCACAATACTCCATGCCCTTTTCATCACAATGCTCCATAACATTGTCATCAAAATACTCCACAAGCTTGTCATCAGAATGATCCATGACCCTTGTCATCACAATTCTCCTTGCAGTTGTCAGCACAATGCGCCTTGACACTTGTCATCACGATGCTCCAAGCCATTGTCATCACAATGTTCCATTACCTTTGTCGTCAGAATCCTCCATGACACTTTGCATCACAATGCTCCATGCCATTGTCATCACAGTGTGCCATTATATATGTCATCACAATGCTCCCTGACACCTGTCTTCACAATACTACATGACCTGGTCATCACAATGCTCCACGCCCTTGTCATCACAATGCACCATTCCAACTGTCATCGCAATAATTCTTGAAACTTATTAGACCAATGCTCTATGCCCTTGTCATCACAATGCTCCATGCCCTTGTTATCACAGTGCTCCATGACCCCTGTCATCACAATGCTCTTTGACTCCAGTCATCACAATGCTTCATGACCTATGTCATCACAATTGTCCATGCCCTCGTCATCAACAGTCTCTGTGACCTTTTTAACCACAATGCTCCATGAACTATTCATCACAATGCTCTTTGACCCTTGTCATCACAATGCTCTATGCCTTTATCAGCACAATGCTCCATGACCCTTGTAATCACAATGCTCCATGAACGCTCTCATCACATTGCTCCATGCCCTTCTCTTCACAAAGCTCCATGACAAATGTCATCAGAATGCTCCATGGCCTTCTCATCACAATGTTCCATGCCCTTGCCATGACAATGCTCCATTACCCCAGTCATAACAATGCTCCATGACCCCTGCCATCACGATGTTCCATGGCTTGTCATCACATAGCTCGATGACCCTTCTCATCACAATGCTCCAAGAACCCTGTAATCACAATGCTCTATGCCCTTTTTCATCACAATGATCCATGAATCCTGTCATCACAATGCACCATGCCCATCGTCCTAATGTTTCAGGCTATTGTCATCACAATGAAATCAAAATGTTCCATGACCTCTGTCATAACAATGCTCCAAACCCTTGTGAACACAATATTCCATAACACTTGGCATCACAATGCCCCATGTGGCTCGTCATCACAATTATCAATGGACTTCTCATCACAATGCTCCATGACGTTTGTCATCACAATGCTCAACACACTTGTCATCAAAATGCTCCCTGACACTTGTTGTCTGTTTGCTCCTTGAACCCTGTCATGACAAGGCTCCATGCCTTTTTCATAACAATGATCCATGCCATTTTCATCACAATGCTCCGAGACCCATGTAATTTCAATGCTCCATGCCCTTGTCATCACAAAGCTCAATGACGCATGCCATCAGAATGCTCCTTGTTCTTCTCCTCACAATGCTCCATGCCGTAGTCATCACAATGTTCCAAGACCCCGGTAATCACAATGCTCCATGCCCTTGTCATCAAAAAACTCCATGACGCATGTCATCAGAATGCTCCATGCCCTAGTCATCACAATGCTCCAAGACCCCTGTAATCACAATGCTCCATGCCCCTTTTCATCAGAATGCTCCATGAGACTTGTCATCACAAGTCTCCTGGTCTTCTCATCACAATGCTCCTGGACCTTGTTATCACCATACTCCATTCCCTTGTCAACACAATGCTCCATGACCCCTGTCATCACGATAATCCATGATCATTTTCAGCCCAATGCTCCACGACCTACTCATCACAATCCTCCATGGCCAATATAATCACAATGCTTCATGACCACTGTCATCACAACACTCCATGACACCTGACAACGCAATGATCCTGGACTCTTATCATCACAATGCTCCATTCCCTAGTCCTCACAATGCTCCATGACCCCGGTAATCAGAACACTCCATGAACATTTTCAGCCCAGTGCTCCATGACCCTTGTCATCAAAATGATCCATTCCCTTGTCATCCCAATGCTCCATGACCCCTGTATTCACTATGCTCCGTGACGCTTGTCATCACAGTGCTCCATGACACATGTCATCACAATGCTCCATGCCTTTGTCAGCAAAATGCTACATGACCTTGTCATTACAATGCTCTATGCGCTTGTCATCACAATACTCCATTTCCATTGTCATCACAATCCTCCATGAATATTGCGATCACATTGCTTCATGCCCTTGTCATCACAATGCTCCATGCTCCTTGAAATCAAAATGATCCATGACCTCTGTCATCACAATGCTCCAAACCCTTGTGATCACAATGTTCCATAACACTGGTCATCACAACGCTCCATGATGCCTGTCATCACAATACTCCATACCCTTTTCATCATAATGGTCCATGACCTTTGTGATCACAATTCTCAATACACTTGTCATCACAATGCTCCCTGACACTTGTCGTCAGAATGCTCCTTGAACCCTGTCACGAAAAGGCTCCATGCCTTTTACATCACAATGCCCCATGCCGTTTTCATCACAATGCTCCATGCCATTGTCATCAAAATACTCCACAAGCTTGTCATCAGAATGCTCCATGACCCTTGTCATCACAATTCTCCATGCACTTGTCAGCACAATGCTCCCTGAACCTTGTCATCACAATGCTCCAAGCCATTGTCATCACAATGCTCCATTACCTTTGTCATCAGTATCCTCCATGACACTTGGCATCACAATGCTCCATGCCATTGTCATCACAATGGGCCATTACAAATGTCATCAAAATGCTCCCTGACACCTCTCTTAACAATACTGCATGACCTGGTCATCAAAATGCTCCATGCCCCCTGACATTACAATGTTTCATAACACCTGTCATCAAAATTTTCCATAAAACTTTTCATTAAATTGCTCCATGACCCTGTCATCAGGATGCTCCCTGCCCTTCTCATCACAATGCACAACGCCCTTGCCATCAAAATGCTCCTGACCTTTGTCATCACAAAGATCAATGACACTTGGCATCACACTGCTCCAAGTCATTGTCATCACAGTGCTCCAAGAATGCTCTCATCACATTGATCCATGCCTATGTGTTCACAAAGCTCCATGACACATTTCATCAGAATGCTCCATGGCCTTCTCATCACAATGCTCCATGTCCTTGCCATCACAATGCTCCATTACAACAGTAATAACAATGCTCCATGACCCCTGCCATCACAATGTCCAATGGCCTTTTCATCACAAAGCTCCATGACCCTTCTCATCACAATGCTCCAAGAACCCTGTAATCACAATGCTCTATGCCGCTTTTCATCTCAATGATCCATGAACCCTGTCATCACAATTCACCATGCCCATCATCATAATGCTTCATGCTATTGTCATCACAACAAAATCAAAATGCTCCATGACCTCTGTCATCACAATGCTCCAAGACCCCTGTAATCACAATGCTCCATGCCCCTTTTAATCAGAATGCTCCATGAGACTTGTCAAAACAAGTCTCCATGGTCTTCTCATCACAATGCTCCAGGACCTTGTCATCACCATGCTCCATTCCCTTGTCATCACAATTCTCCATGACCCCTGTCATCACAATAATCCATGAACATTTTTAGCCCAATGCTCCACGACCTTCTCATCACAATGCTCCATGGCGAATATCATCACAATGCTCCATGACCACTGTCATCACAACACTCCATGACACCTGACAACACAATGATCCGGGACTCTTCTCATCAAAATGCTCCATTCCCTAGTCATCCCAATGCTCCATGACCCCTGTCATCACAACACTCCATGAACATTTTCACCCCAGTGCTCCATGACCCTTGTCATCACAATGATCCATGCCCTTGTCATCCCATTGCTCCATGACCCCTGTATTCACAATACTCCGTGAAGCTTGTCCTCACAGTTCTCCATGACACATGTCATCACAGTGCTCCATGCCTTTGTCAGGAAAATGCTACAAGACCTTGTCATTACAGTCCTCTATGCGCTTGTCATTACAATACTCCATTTCCATTGTCATCACAATCCTCCATGAACCTTGGGATCACATTGCTTCATGCCCTTGTCATCACAATGCTCCATGCTCCTTGAAGTCAAAATGATCCAAACCTCTGTCATCACAATGCTCCAAACACTTGTGATCACAATGTTCCATAACACTTGTCATCACAACGCTCCATGATGCCTGTCATCACAATACTCAATGCCCTTTTCATTACAAAGCTCCATGACCTTTGTCATCACAATTCTCAATACACTTGTCATCACAATGCTCTATGCCTTTCTCAGCACAATGCTCCATGACCCTTGTCATCACAATGCTCCATGCGCTTTTCAGCACAATGCTCCTTGACACATGTCATCACAATGCACCATGCGCTTGTCATCACAGTGCTCCACAATCTTGTCATCACAATTCCCCATAATATTTGTCATCACAATGCTCCATGCACTTCTCATCAAAATGCTCTCTCACCACTGATATCACAATGCTACATCAGTTTTGTCACAATACTCCGTCACCCCTGTCATCACAATGTTCCATGACTCCTGTCATCACAATGCTACATGCACTTATCATCAAAATGTTCGATGACCCATGACATCACAATGTTCCATAACACCTGTCATCAAAATGTTCCATGACACTTTTCATCAACTTGCTCCATGACCCTGTCATCACAATGCTCCTTGCCCTTCTCATCACAATGAACAACGCCCTTGCGATCAAAATGCTCCATGACATTTGTCGTCACAAATATCCATGATGCTTGGCATCACAGTGCTCCATGTCATTGTCATCACAGTGCTCCATGAACACTCTCATCACATTGCTCCATGCCCTTGTCTTCACATAGCTCCATGACATATGTCATCAGAATGCTCCATGGCCTTCTCATCACAATGCTCCATGCCCTTGCCATCACAATGCTCCATTACCCCTGTCATAACAATGCTCCATGACCCCTGCCATCACGATGTTCCATGGCCATGTCTTCACAAGGGTCCATGACCCTTCTCATCACAATGCTCCAAGAACACTGTAATCACAATGTTCTATGCCCCTTTTCATCTCAATGATCCATGAACCCTGTCATCACAATGCACCATGCCCATCATCATAATGCTTCATGCTATTGTCATCACAAAGAAATCAAAATACTCCATGACCACTGTCATAACAATGCTCAAAACCCTTGTGATCACAATATTCCATAACACTTGTCATCACAAAGCCCCATGATGCTCGACATCACAATTATCCATGGTCTTCTCATCACAATGCTCCATGACATTCGTCATCACAATGCTCAATACACTTGTCATCAAAATGCTCCCTGACACTTGTAGTCTGTATGGCCTTGAACCCTGTCATGACAAGGCTGCATGCCTTTTTCATCACAATGATCCATGCCCTTTTCTTCACTGTGCTCCATGCCCTTTTCATCACAATGCTCCAAGACCCATGTACTCACAATGCTCCATGCCCTTCTCATCACAAAGCTCAATGACGCATGCCATCAGAATGCTCCTTGGTCTTCTCCTCACTATGCTCTATGCCCTTGTCATCACAATGTTCCAAGACCCCTGTAATCACAATTCTCCATGCCCCTTTTCATCAGTATGCTCCATGAGACTTGTCTTCAAAAGGCTCCATGGTTTTGTCATCACAATGCTCCAGGACCTTGTCATCACAATGCTTCACGACCTTCTCATGAAAATTTTCAATGGCCCTTGTCATCATAATGCTCCAAGCCCTAATCATCACAATGCTCCATTATATTTGTCATCACAATCCTCCATTACATTTGGCATCACAATGCTCCATGCCATTGTCATCGCAATGTACCATGACATATATCATCACAATGCTCCCTGACACCTGTCTTCACAATACTCCATGACCTTATCATCACAATGCTCCATGCCCTTCTCATCACAATGCACCATGCCCACTCTCAGCACAATAATCTATGAAACTTGTCAGACCAATGCTCCATGCCCCTGTCATCACAATGCACCATGCCCTTGTCATCACAGTGCTCCATGACCCGTGTCATCACAATGCTCCTTGACTCCAGTCATCACAATTCTTCATAACGTTTTTCATCACAATGGTCCATGCCTGCGTCATCACAAGGCTCTGTGACCTTTGTAACCAAAATGCTCCATGAACTTTTCATCACAATTCTCAGTGACCCTTGTCATCACAATGCTCCATGTCTTTGTCAGAATAATGCTCCATGACCATTGTCATCACAATGTGCCATGTGCATTTCATCACAACTGTCCACAACCTTGTAATTGCAATGCTCCATAAACCTTGTAATCAAAATGGTCCATGCACTTCTCATCAAAATGCTCTCTCACCAGAGATATCACAGTGTTCCATCACTAGTCATCACAATACTCCCTCACCCCTGGAATCACAATGATCCATGACCCTGTCATCACAATGCTACATCCACTTATCATCACAATGTTCCATGACCCCTGCCATCACAATGTTCCATAAGCCCTGTCATCAAAATGCTCCATGACCCTTTCCATCCCAAAGCTCCAAGACCCCTGACATCAGAATGTTCTATAACCCCTGTCATCTAAATGTTACATTACACTTTTTATCAAATTGCTGCATGAACCGGTCATCAAAATGCTCCCTGCCCTTCTCATCACAATGCACCATGCCCTTTTCATCAAAATGCTCCATGACTTGTCATCACAAAGCTCCATGACTCTTGGCATCACAATGCTCCATGTCATTGGCATCACAATGCTCCATGTACCCTCTCATAACATTGCTCAATGCCCTTGTCATCACAACGCTCCATGACACTTGTGATCACAATGCTCCATGACCTTCTAATCACAATGCTCCATGCCCTTGTCATTACAATCCTGCATGACCCATGTATCACAGTGTTCTGTGCCCTTGTCATCACAATGCTCCATACCCACTCTCATCACAATAATCCATGAAACATTTCAGACCAAAGTTCCATACCCTTCTCATCACAATTCTCGATTACCCCGGTCATAACAATGCACCATGACCCCTGCCATCACAATATTCCACGGCCTAGTCATCACCAGGTTCCATGACACTTCTCATCACAATGCTCAAGACCCCTGAAATCACAATGCTACATTCCCTTGTCATCACAAAGCTCCATGACGCATGTCATCAGAATGTTCCATGGCCTTCTCATCACAATGCTCCATACCGTTGTCATCACAATGCTCCAAGACCCCTGTAATCACAATGCTCCATGCCACTTTTCATCTCAATGCTTCATGAAACCTGTCATCAAAATGAAGCATGCCCATCATCATAATGTTTCAGGCTATTGTCATCACAATTAAATCAATATTCTCCATGACCTCTGTGATCATAATGCTACAAACCATTGTGATCACAATGTTGCATAACACTTATCATCACAAAGCTCTATGACACTTGTCATCACAATGCTCGATGGCCTTCTAATCACAATGCTCCATGCCCTTGTCATTACAGTCCAGCATGACCCATGTATCACAGTGTTCCGAGCCCTTGTCATCACAATGCTCCATGCCCACGCTCATCACAATAATCCAAGAAACATTTCAGACCAAAGTTCCTACCCTTCTCAGCACAATGCTCCATTACCCCTGTCATAACAATGCACCATGACCCCTGCCTTCACAATGTTCCACGGCCTAGTCATCACAAGGTTCCATGACACTTCTCATCACAATGCTCAAGACCCCTGAAATCACAATGCTACATTCCCTTGTCATCACAAAGCTCCATGACGCCTGTCATCAGAATGTTCCATGGACTTCTCATCACAATGCTCCATGCCCTTGTCATCACAATGCTCCAAGAGCCCTGTAATCACAATGCTCCATGCCCCTTTTCATCTCAATGCTTCATGAACCTAGTCATCACAATGAACCATGCCCATCATCATAAAGCTTCAGGCTATTGTCACAACAATTAAATCAATATTCTCCATGACCTCTGTGATCATAATGCTCCAAACCCTTGTGATCACAATGTTGCATAACACTTATCATCACAACACCCCATGACGCTCATCATCTCAATTATCCATGGTCTTCTCATCACAATGCTCCATGAACTTTGTCAAAACAATGCTCAATACACTTGTCATCACAATGCTCCCTGACCCTTGTCATCAGTATGCTCCTTGAACCCTGTCATGACAAGGCTCCATGCCTTTTTCATCACAATGATCCATGACCTTTTCATCGCAATCCTCCAAGATCCCTGTAATCACAATGCTCCATGCCCTTGTCATCACAAAACTCCATGACGCATGTCATCAGAATGCTCCATGGCATTCTCATCACAATGCCCCATGCCCTTGTCATCACAATGCTCCAAGACCCCTGTAATCACAATGCTCTATGCCCCTTTTCTTCAGAATGCTCCATGAGACTTGTCATCACAAGTCTCCATGGTCATCTCATCACAATGCTCCAGGACCTTGTCATCACCATGCTCCATTCCCTTGTCAGCACAATGCTCCATGACCCCTGTCATCACAATAATCCATGAACATTTTCAGCCCAATGCTCCACGACGTTCTCATCACAATGCCCCATGGCCAATATCATCACAATGCTCCATGACCACTGTCATCACAACACTCCATGACACCTGACAACACAATGATCCGGGAGTCTTCTCATCACAATGCTCCATTCCCTATTCATCACAATGCTCCATGACCCCTGTCATCACAACACTCCATGAACATTTTCAGCCCAGTGCTCCATGACCCTTGTCATCAAAATGATCCATGCCCTTGTCATCCCAATGCTCCATGACCCTTGTATTTACAATGCTCGGAGAAGCTTGTCATCACAGTGCTCCATGACACATGTCATCACAATGCTCCATGCATTTGTCAGCAAAATGCTACAAGACCTTGTCATTACAGTCCTCTATGCGCTTGTCATCACAATACTCCATTTCGATTGTCATCACAATATTCCATGATCCTTGGGATCACATTGCTTCATGCCCTTGTCATCACAATGCTCCATGCTCCTTGAAGTCAAAATGATCCAAACCTCTGTCATCACAATGCTCCAAACACTTGTGATCACAATGTTCCATAACACTTGTCATCACAACGCTACATTATGCCTGTCATCACAATCCTCCATGCGCTTTTCATTACAAAGCTCCATGACCTTTGTCATCACAATTCTCAATACAATTGTCATCACAATGCTCCCTGACAGTTGTCATCAGAATGCTCCTTGAACCCTGTCACAAAATGGCTTCATGCCTTTTTCATCACAATGCCTATTCCATTTTCATCACAATACTCCATGCCATTGTCATCAAAATACTCCATAAGCTTGTCATCAGAATGCTCCATGACCCTTGTCATCACAATTCTCCATGCACTTGTCAGCACAATGCTCCCTGAAACTTGTCACCACAATGCTCCAAGCCATTGTCATTACAATGCTCCATTACCTGTGTCATAAGAATCCTCCATGACAATTGGCATCACAATGCTCCATGCCGTCGTCATCACAATGGACCATTACATATGTCATCACAATGCTCCGTGACACCTGGCTTCACAATACTGCATGACCTGGTCATCAGAATGCTCCATGCCCTTGTCATCACAATGCGACATTACAACTGTCATCGCAATAATCCATGAAAATTATTAGACCAATGTTCCATGCCCTTGTCATCACAATGCTCCATGCCCTTGTTATCACAATGCTCCATGACCCCTGTCATCACAATGCTCCGTGACTCCAGTCATCACAGTGCTTCATGACCTTTGTCATCACAATGGTCCATGCCCTCGTCATCAACAGTCTCTGTGACCTTTTTTACCACAATGCTCCATGAACTTTTCATCACAATGCTCTTTGACCCTTTTCATCACAATGCTCTATGCCTTTCTCTGCACAATGCTCCATGACCCTTGTCATCACAATGCTCCATGTGCTTGTCAGCACAATGATCCTTGACACATGTCATTAAAATGCACCATGCGCTTGTCATCACAGTGCTCCACAATCTTGTCATCACAATTCCCCATAAAATTTGTCATCACAATGCTCCGTGAATCCAGTCATCACAATGCTTCATAACGTTTGTCATCATAATGGTCCATGCCCGCGTCATCACAAGGCTCTGTGACCTTTGTAACCACAATGCTCCATGAACTTTTCATCACAATTCTCTGTGACCCTTGTCATCACAATGCTCCATGCCTTTGTCAGAACAATGCTCCATGACCATTGTCATCACAATGTGCCACGTGTATTTCATCACAACTGTCCACAACCGTTTCATTGCTATGCTCCATAAACCTTGTAATCACTAAGGTACATGCACTTCTCATCAAAATGCTCTCTCACCAGAGATAGCACAATGTTCCATCACTAGTCATCACAATACTCCCTCACACCTGGAATCACAATGTTCCATGACCCTCCCATCACACTGCTACATCCTCTTATCATCAGAATGTTCCATGACCCCTGCCATCACAGTGTTCCATAACCCGTGTCATCAAAATGCTCCATGACCCTTTCCATCCCAAAGCTCCAAGACCCCTGACATCACAATGTTCTATAATCACTGCCATCAAAATATTCCTTTACACTTTTTATCAAATTGCTGCATCACCACGTCATCAAAATGCTCCCTGCCCTTCTCTTCACAATGCACCATGCCCTTGTCATCAAAATGCTACATGACTTGTCATCACAAAGCTCCATGACCCTTGGCATCACAATGCTCAATGTCATTGTAATCACAATGCTCCATGAACCATCTCATAACATTGCTCAATACCCTTGTCATCACAAAGCTCCATGACACCTGTCATCACAATGCTCGATGCCCTTCTCATCACAATGCTCCATGCCCTTGTCATTACAGTCCTGCATGACACATGTTTCACAGTGTTCCGTGCCCTTGTCATCACAATGCTCCATGCCCACTCTCATCACAATAATCCATGAAACATTTCAGACCAAAGTTCCATACCCTTCTCATCACAATGCTCCATTACCCCTGTCATAACAATGCACCATGACACCTGCCATCACAATATTCCACGGCCTAGTCATCTCAAGGTTCCATGATACTTCTCATCACAATGCTCAAGACCCCTGATATCACAATGCTCAATGCCCTTGTCATCACAATGCTTCATGACTTGTCATCACAAAGATCCATGACCCTTGGCATCACAATGCTCCATGTCATTATCATCACAATGCTCTATGAACGCTCTCATCACATTTCTCCATGCCCTTGTCTTCACATAGCTCCATGACACATGTCATCAGAATGCTCCATGGTCTTCTCATCACAATGCTCCATGCCCTTGCCATCACAATGCTCCATTACACCTGTCATAACAATGCTCCATGACCCCTGCCATCACGATGTTCCATGGCCTTGTCATCACAAGGCTCCATGACCATTCTCATCACAATGCTCTAAGAACACTGTAATCATAATGCTCTATGCCCCTTTTCATCTCAAAGATCCATGAACCCTGTCATCACAATGCACCATGCCCATCATCATAATGCTTCATGCTATTGTCATAACAATGAAATCAAAATGTTCCATGACGTCTGTCATAACAATGCTCCAAACCCTTGTGATCACAATATTCCATAACACTTGTCATCACAAAGCCCCATGACGCTCGTCATCACAATTATCCATGGCCTTCTCATCACAATGCTCCATGACCTTCGTCATCACAATGCTCAATACACTTGTCATCAAACTGCTCCCTGACACTTGATGTCTGTATGCTCCTTGAACCCTGTCATGACAAGGCTCCATGCCATTTTCATCACAATGCTCCATACCCTTTTCATCACAATGCCCCAAGACCCCTGTAATCACAATGCTCCATGCCCTTGTCATCACAAAGCTCAATGACGCATGACATCAGAGTGCTCCTTGGTCTTCTCCTCACAATGCTCCATGCCCTTGTCATCACAATGTTCCAAGACCCCTGTAATCACATTGCTCCATGCCCCTGTTCATCAGTATGCTCCATGAGACTTGTCATCACAAGGCTCCATTGTTTTGTCATCACAATGCTCCAGGACATTGTCATCACAATGCTTCCCTACATTTTCCTGAAAATTTTCAATGGCCCGTGTCATCATAATGCTCCAAGCCCTAATCATCACAATGCTCCATTATGTTTGTCATCACAATCCTCCATTACATTTGGTATCACAAAGCTCCATGCCATTGTCATCGCCATGGACCATGGCATATGTCATCACAATGCTCCCTGACACCTGTCTTCACAATACTCCATGACCTTATCATCACAATGCTCCATGCCCTTGTCATCACAATGCACCATGCCCACTTTCATCACAATAATCTATGAAAATTGTCAGACCAATGCTCCATGCCACTGTCATCCCAATGTTCCATGCCCTTGTCATCACAATGCTCCATGACCCCTGTCATCACAATGCTCCGTGACTCCAGTCATCACAATGCTTCATAACGTTTGTCATCACAATGGTCCATGCCCACGTCATCACAAGGCTCTGTGACGTTTGTAACCACAATGCTCCATGAACTTTTCATCACAATTCTCTGTGAAACTTGTCATCACAATGTGCCATTCCAAATGTCATTGCAACAATCCATGAAACTTATTAGACCAATGTTCCATGCCCTTGTCATCACAATGCTCCATGCCCTTGTTATCACAATGCTCCATGACACCTGTCATCACAGTGCTCCGTGACTCCATTCATCACAATGCTTCATGACCTTTGTCATCACAATGGTCCATGCCCTCGTCATCAACAGTCTCTGTGACCTTTTAAACAACAATTCTCCATGAACTTTTTATCACAATGCTCTTGGACCCTTGTCATCACAATGCTCTATGCCTTTCTCAGCACAGTGCTCCATGACCCTTGTCATCACAATGCTCCATGCGCTTGTCAGCACAATGCTCCATGACACATGTCATCACAATGCACCATGTGCTTGTCATCACAGTGCTCCACAACATTGTCATCACAATGCTCCATAAAATTTGTCATCACAATGCTCCATGCACTTCTCATCAAAATGCTCTCTCACCACTGATATCACAATGCTACATCACAATTTGTCACAATACTCCCTCACCCCTGTCATCACAATGTTCCATGACTCCTGTCATCACAATGCTACATGCACTTATCATCACAATGTTCGGTGACCCCTGACATCACAATGTTCCATAACACCTGTCATCAAAATATTCCATGACACTTTTCATCAAATTGCTCCATGACCCTGTCATCAGAATGCGCCCTGCCCTTCTCATCACAATGCACAAAGCCATTGCCATCACAATGCTCCATGACCTTTGTCATCACAAAGATCCATGACCCTTGGCATCACAATGCTCCATGTCATTGTCATCACAATGCTCCATGAACGCTCTCATCACATTGCTCCATGCCCTTGTCTTCACATAGCTCCATGACACATGTCATCAGAATGCTCCATGACAGGGGCTTCCTTTGTGCCACAGTGGTTGAGAGTCCGCCTGCCGATGCAGGGGATACGGGTTCGTGCCCCGGTCTGGGAGGAGCCCACATGCCCTGGAGCGGCTGGGCCTGTGAGCCATGGCCGCTGAGCCTGCGCGTCCGGAGCCTGTGCTCCTCAATGGGAGAGGCCACAACAGTGAGAGGCCCGTGTACCGCAAAAAAAAAAAAAAATGCTCCCTGACACTTGTTGTCTGTATGCTCCTTGAACCCTGTCATGACAAGGCTCCATGCCGTTTTCATCACAATGATCCATGCCCTTTTCATCACAATGCTCCAAGACCCATGTAATCACAATGGTCCATGCCCTTGTCATCACAAATCTCAATGACGCATGCCATCAGAATGCTCCTTGGTCTTCTCCTCACAATGCTCCATGCCCTTGTCATCACAATGTTCCAAGACCCCTGTAATCACAAAGCTGCATGCCCCTATTCATCAGTATGCTCCATGAGACTTGTCATCACAAGGCTCCATGGTTTTGTCATCACAATGCTCCAGGACCTTGTCATCACAATGCTTCACGGCCTTGTCATCAAAATTTTCAATGGCCCTTGTCATCATAATGCTCCAAGCCCTAATCATCACAATGCTCCATAATATTTGTCATCACAATCCTCCATTACATTTGGTATCACAATGCTCCATGCCATTGTCTTCGCAATGGACAATGACATATTTCATCAGAATGCTCCCTGACACCTGTCTTCTCAATACTCCATGACCTTATTATCACAATGCTCCATGCCCTTGTCATTACAATGCACCATTCCCACTCTCATCACAATAATCTATGAAACTTGTCAGACCAGTGCTCCATGCCACTGTCATCACAATGCTCCATGACCCCTGTATTCACAATGCTCTGTGACGCTTGTCATTAAAGTGCTCCATGACACCTGTCATAACAATGCTCCAAGCCTTTTTCAGCAAAATGCTACATGACCTTGTCATTACAATGCTCTATGTGCTTGTCATCCAAATACTCCATTACCAATGCCATCACAATCCTCCATGAACTTTGGGATCACATTGCTTCATGCCGTTGTCATCACAATGCTCCATGCTCCTTGAAATCAAATGAGCCATGACCTCTGTCATCACAATGCTCCAATCCCTTGTGATCACAATGTTCCATAACACTTGTCATCACAACGCTCCATGATGCCTGTCATCACAATACTCCATGCCCTTTTCATCACAATGCTCCATAACATTGTCATCAAAATACTCCACAAGCTTGTCATCAGAATGATCCATGACCCTTGTCATCACAATTCTCCTTGCACTTGTCAGCACAATGCGCCTTGACACTTGTCATCACGATGCTCCAAGCCATTGTCATCACAATGTTCCATTACCTTTGTCGTCAGAATCCTCCATGACACTTTGCATCACAATGTTCCATGCCATTGTCATCACAGTGTGCCATTATATATGTCATCACAATGCTCCCTGACACCTGTCTTCACAATACTACATGACCTGGTCATCACAATGCTCCACGCCCTTGTCATCACAATGCACCATTCCAACTGTCATCGCAATAATTCTTGAAACTTATTAGACCAATGCTCTATGCCCTTGTCATCACAATGCTCCATGCCCTTGTTATCACAGTGCTCCATGACCCCTGTCATCACAATGCTCTTTGACTGCAGTCATCACAATGCTTCATGACCTATGTCATCACAATTGTCCATGCCCTCGTCATCAACAGTCTCTGTGACCTTTTTAACCACAATGCTCCATGAACTATTCATCACAATGCTCTTTGACCCTTGTCATCACAATGCTCTATGCCTTTATCAGCACAATGCTCCATGACCCTTGTAATCACAATGCTCCATGAACGCTCTCATCACATTGCTCCATGCGCTTCTCTTCACAAAGCTCCATGACAAATGTCATCAGAATGCTCCATGGCCTTCTCATCACAATGTTCCATGCCCTTGCCATGACAATGCTCCATTACCCCAGTCATAACAATGCTCCATGACCCCTGCCATCACGATGTTCCATGGCTTGTCATCACATAGCTCGATGACCCTTCTCATCACAATGCTCCAAGAACCCTGTAATCACAATGCTCTATGCCCTTTTTCATCACAATGATCCATGAATCCTGTCATCACAATGCACCATGCCCATCGTCCTAATGTTTCAGGCTATTGTCATCACAATGAAATCAAAATGTTCCATGACCTCTGTCATAACAATGCTCCAAACCCTTGTGAACACAATATTCCATAACACTTGTCATCACAATGCCCCATGTGGCTCGTCATCACAATTATCAATGGACTTCTCATCACAATGCTCCATGACGTTTGTCATCACAATGCTCAACACACTTGTCATCAAAATGCTCCCTGACACTTGTTGTCTGTTTGCTCCTTGAACCCTGTCATGACAAGGCTCCATGCCTTTTTCATAACAATGATCCATGCCATTTTCATCACAATGCTCCGAGACCCATGTAATTTCAATGCTCCATGCCCTTGTCATCACAAAGCTCAATGACGCATGCCATCAGAATGCTCCTTGTTCTTCTCCTCACAATGCTCCATGCCGTAGTCATCACAATGTTCCAAGACCCCGGTAAACACAATGCTCCATGCCCTTGTCATCAAAAAACTCCATGACGCATGTCATCAGAATGCTCCATGCCCTAGTCATCACAATGCTCCAAGACCCCTGTAATCACAATGCTCCATGCCCCTTTTCATCAGAATGCTCCATGAGACTTGTCATCACAAGTCTCCTGGTCTTCTCATCACAATGCTCCTGGACGTTGTTATCACCATACTCCATTCCCTTGTCAACACAATGCTCCATGACCCCTGTCATCACGATAATCCATGATCATTTTCAGCCCAATGCTCCACGACCTACTCATCACAATCCTCCATGGCCAATATAATCACAATGCTTCATGACCACTGTCATCACAACACTCCATGACACCTGACAACGCAATGATCCTGGACTCTTATCATCACAATGCTCCATTCCCTAGTCCTCACAATGCTCCATGACCCCGGTAATCAGAACACTCCATGAACATTTTCAGCCCAGTGCTCCATGACCCTTGTCATCAAAATGATCCATTCCCTTGTCATCCCAATGCTCCATGACCCCTGTATTCACTATGCTCCGTGACGCTTGTCATCACAGTGCTCCATGACACATGTCATCACAATGCTCCATGCCTTTGTCAGCAAAATGCTACATGACCTTGTCATTACAATGCTCTATGCGCTTGTCATCACAATACTCCATTTCCATTGTCATCACAATCCTCCATGAATATTGCGATCACATTGCTTCATGCCCTTGTCATCACAATGCTCCATGCTCCTTGAAATCAAAATGATCCATGACCTCTGTCATCACAATGCTCCAAACCCTTGTGATCACAATGTTCCATAACACTGGTCATCACAACGCTCCATGATGCCTGTCATCACAATACTCCATACCCTTTTCATCATAATGGTCCATGACCTTTGTGATCACAATTCTCAATACACTTGTCATCACAATGCTCCCTGACACTTGTCGTCAGAATGCTCCTTGAACCCTGTCACGAAAAGGCTCCATGCCTTTTACATCACAATGCCCCATGCCGTTTTCATCACAATGCTCCATGCCATTGTCATCAAAATACTCCACAAGCTTGTCATCAGAATGCTCCATGACCCTTGTCATCACAATTCTCCATGCACTTGTCAGCACAATGCTCCCTGACCCTTGTCATCACAATGCTCCAAGCCATTGTCATCACAATGCTCCATTACCTTTGTCATCAGTATCCTCCATGACACTTGGCATCACAATGCTCCATGCCATTGTCATCACAATGGGCCATTACAAATGTCATCAAAATGCTCCCTGACACCTCTCTTAACAATACTGCATGACCTGGTCATCAAAATGCTCCATGCCCCCTGACATTACAATGTTTCATAACACCTGTCATCAAAATTTTCCATAAAACTTTTCATTAAATTGCTCCATGACCCTGTCATCAGGATGCTCCCTGCCCTTCTCATCACAATGCACAACGCCCTTGCCATCAAAATGCTCCTGACCTTTGTCATCACAAAGATCAATGACACTTGGCATCACACTGCTCCAAGTCATTGTCATCACAGTGCTCCAAGAATGCTCTCATCACATTGATCCATGCCTATGTGTTCACAAAGCTCCATGACACATTTCATCAGAATGCTCCATGGCCTTCTCATCACAATGCTCCATGTCCTTGCCATCACAATGCTCCATTACAACAGTAATAACAATGCTCCATGACCCCTGCCATCACAATGTTCCATGGCCTTTTCATCACAAAGCTCCATGACCCTTCTCATCACAATGCTCCAAGAACCCTGTAATCACAATGCTCTATGCCGCTTTTCATCTCAATGATCCATGAACCCTGTCATCACAATTCACCATGCCCATCATCATAATGCTTCATGCTATTGTCATCACAACAAAATCAAAATGCTCCATGACCTCTGTCATCACAATGCTCCAAGACCCCTGTAATCACAATGCTCCATGCCCCTTTTAATCAGAATGCTCCATGAGACTTGTCAAAACAAGTCTCCATGGTCTTCTCATCACAATGCTCCAGGACCTTGTCATCACCATGCTCCATTCCCTTGTCATCACAATTCTCCATGACCCCTGTCATCACAATAATCCATGAACATTTTTAGCCCAATGCTCCACGACCTTCTCATCACAATGCTCCATGGCGAATATCATCACAATGCTCCATGACCACTGTCATCACAACACTCCATGACACCTGACAACACAATGATCCGGGACTCTTCTCATCACAATGCTCCATTCCCTAGTCATCCCAATGCTCCATGACCCCTGTCATCACAACACTCCATGAACATTTTCACCCCAGTGCTCCATGACCCTTGTCATCACAATGATCCATGCCCTTGTCATCCCAATGCTCCATGACCCCTGTATTCACAATACTCCGTGAAGCTTGTCCTCACAGTTCTCCATGACACATGTCATCACAGTGCTCCATGCCTTTGTCAGGAAAATGCTACAAGACCTTGTCATTACAGTCCTCTATGCGCTTGTCATTACAATACTCCATTTCCATTGTCATCACA
This sequence comes from Mesoplodon densirostris, assembly GCF_025265405.1. Lineage (NCBI taxonomy): Eukaryota > Metazoa > Chordata > Mammalia > Artiodactyla > Ziphiidae > Mesoplodon > Mesoplodon densirostris. The sequence continues at coordinate 2,853,338 of NW_026778195.1, read as the reverse complement.
ATCCTCCATGAACCTTGGGATCACATTGCTTCATGCCCTTGTCATCACAATGCTCCATGCTCCTTGAAGTCAAAATGATCCAAACCTCTGTCATCACAATGCTCCAAACACTTGTGATCACAATGTTCCATAACACTTGTCATCACAACGCTCCATGATGCCTGTCATCACAATACTCAATGCCCTTTTCATTACAAAGCTCCATGACTTTTGTCATCACAATTCTCAATACACTTGTCATCACAATGCTCTATGCCTTTCTCAGCACAATGCTCCATGACCCTTGTCATCACAATGCTCCATGCGCTTTTCAGCACAATGCTCCTTGACACATGTCATCACAATGCACCATGCGCTTGTCATCACAGTGCTCCACAATCTTGTCATCACAATTCCCCATAATATTTGTCATCACAATGCTCCATGCACTTCTCATCAAAATGCTCTCTCACCACTGATATCACAATGCTACATCAGTTTTGTCACAATACTCCGTCACCCCTGTCATCACAATGTTCCATGACTCCTGTCATCACAATGCTACATGCACTTATCATCAAAATGTTCGATGACCCATGACATCACAATGTTCCATAACACCTGTCATCAAAATGTTCCATGACACTTTTCATCAACTTGCTCCATGACCCTGTCATCACAATGCTCCTTGCCCTTCTCATCACAATGAACAACGCCCTTGCGATCAAAATGCTCCATGACATTTGTCGTCACAAATATCCATGATGCTTGGCATCACAGTGCTCCATGTCATTGTCATCACAGTGCTCCATGAACACTCTCATCACATTGCTCCATGCCCTTGTCTTCACATAGCTCCATGACATATGTCATCAGAATGCTCCATGGCCTTCTCATCACAATGCTCCATGCCCTTGCCATCACAATGCTCCATTACACCTGTCATAACAATGCTCCATGACCCCTGCCATCACGATGTTCCATGGCCATGTCTTCACAAGGGTCCATGACCCTTCTCATCACAATGCTCCAAGAACACTGTAATCACAATGTTCTATGCCCCTTTTCATCTCAATGATCCATGAACCCTGTCATCACAATGCACCATGCCCATCATCATAATGCTTCATGCTATTGTCATCACAAAGAAATCAAAATACTCCATGACCACTGTCATAACAATGCTCAAAACCCTTGTGATCACAATATTCCATAACAATTGTCATCACAAAGCCCCATGATGCTCGACATCACAATTATCCATGGTCTTCTCATCACAATGCTCCATGACATTCGTCATCACAATGCTCAATACACTTGTCATCAAAATGCTCCCTGACACTTGTAGTCTGTATGGCCTTGAACCCTGTCATGACAAGGCTGCATGCCTTTTTCATCACAATGATCCATGCCCTTTTCTTCACTGTGCTCCATGCCCTTTTCATCACAATGCTCCAAGACCCATGTAATCACAATGCTCCATGCCCTTCTCATCACAAAGCTCAATGACGCATGCCATCAGAATGCTCCTTGGTCTTCTCCTCACTATGCTCTATGCCCTTGTCATCACAATGTTCCAAGACCCCTGTAATCACAATTCTCCATGCCCCTTTTCATCAGTATGCTCCATGAGACTTGTCTTCAAAAGGCTCCATGGTTTTGTCATCACAATGCTCCAGGACCTTGTCATCACAATGCTTCACGACCTTCTCATGAAAATTTTCAATGGCCCTTGTCATCATAATGCTCCAAGCCCTAATCATCACAATGCTCCATTATATTTGTCATCACAATCCTCCATTACATTTGGCATCACAGTGCTCCATGCCATTGTCATCGCAATGTACCATGACATATATCATCACAATGCTCCCTGACACCTGTCTTCAAAATACTCCATGACCTTATCATCACAATGCTCCATGCCCTTCTCATCACAATGCACCATGCCCACTCTCAGCACAATAATCTATGAAACTTGTCAGACCAATGCTCCATGCCCCTGTCATCAAAATGCACCATGCCCTTGTCATCACAGTGCTCCATGACCCGTGTCATCACAATGCTCCTTGACTCCAGTCATCACAATTCTTCATAACGTTTTTCATCACAATGGTCCATGCCTGCGTCATCACAAGGCTCTGTGACCTTTGTAACCAAAATGCTCCATGAACTTTTCATCACAATTCTCAGTGACCCTTGTCATCACAATGCTCCATGTCTTTGTCAGAATAATGCTCCATGACCATTGTCATCACAATGTGCCATGCGCATTTCATCACAACTGTCCACAACCTTGTAATTGCAATGCTCCATAAACCTTGTAATCAAAATGGTCCATGCACTTCTCATCAAAATGCTCTCTCACCAGAGATATCACAGTGTTCCATCACTAGTCATCACAATACTCCCTCACCCCTGGAATCACAATGATCCATGACCCTGTCATCACAATGCTACATCCACTTATCATCACAATGTTCCATGACCCCTGCCATCACAATGTTCCATAAGCCCTGTCATCAAAATGCTCCATGACCCTTTCCATCCCAAAGCTCCAAGACCCCTGACATCAGAATGTTCTATAACCCCTGTCATCTAAATGTTCCATTACACTTTTTATCAAATTGCTGCATGAACCGGTCATCAAAATGCTCCCTGCCCTTCTCATCACAATGCACCATGCCCTTTTCATCAAAATGCTCCATGACTTGTCATCACAAAGCTCCATGACTCTTGGCATCACAATGCTCCATGTCATTGGCATCACAATGCTCCATGTACCCTCTCATAACATTGCTCAATGCCCTTGTCATCACAACGCTCCATGACACTTGTGATCACAATGCTCCATGACCTTCTAATCACAATGCTCCATGCCCTTGTCATTACAATCCTGCATGACCCATGTATCACAGTGTTCTGTGCCCTTGTCATCACAATGCTCCATACCCACTCTCATCACAATAATCCATGAAACATTTCAGACCAAAGTTCCATACCCTTCTCATCACAATTCTCGATTACCCCGGTCATAACAATGCACCATGACCCCTGCCATCACAATATTCCACGGCCTAGTCATCACCAGGTTCCATGACACTTCTCATCACAATGCTCAAGACCCCTGAAATCACAATGCTACATTCCCTTGTCATCACAAAGCTCCATGACGCATGTCATCAGAATGTTCCATGGCCTTCTCATCACAATGCTCCATACCGTTGTCATCACAATGCTCCAAGACCCCTGTAATCACAATGCTCCATGCCACTTTTCATCTCAATGCTTCATGAAACCTGTCATCAAAATGAAGCATGCCCATCATCATAATGTTTCAGGCTATTGTCATCACAATTAAATCAATATTCTCCATGACCTCTGTGATCATAATGCTACAAACCATTGTGATCACAATGTTGCATAACACTTATCATCACAAAGCTCTATGACACTTGTCATCACAATGCTCGATGCCCTTCTAATCACAATGCTCCATGCCCTTGTCATTACAGTCCAGCATGACCCATGTATCACAGTGTTCCGAGCCCTTGTCATCACAATGCTCCATGCCCACGCTCATCACAATAATCCAAGAAACATTTCAGACCAAAGTTCCTACCCTTCTCAGCACAATGCTCCATTACCCCTGTCATAACAATGCACCATGACCCCTGCCATCACAATGTTCCACGGCCTAGTCATCACAAGGTTCCATGACACTTCTCATCACAATGCTCAAGACCCCTGAAATCACAATGCTACATTCCCTTGTCATCACAAAGCTCCATTACGCCTGTCATCAGAATGTTCCATGGACTTCTCATCACAATGCTCCATGCCCTTGTCATCACAATGCTCCAAGACCCCTGTAATCACAATGCTCCATGCCCCTTTTCATCTCAATGCTTCATGAACCTAGTCATCACAATGAACCATGCCCATCATCATAAAGCTTCAGGCTATTGTCACAACAATTAAATCAATATTCTCCATGACCTCTGTGATCATAATGCTCCAAACCCTTGTGATCACAATGTTGCATAACACTTATCATCACAACACCCCATGACGCTCATCATCTCAATGATCCATGGTCTTCTCATCACAATGCTCCATGAACTTTGTCAAAACAATGCTCAATACACTTGTCATCACAATGCTCCCTGACCCTTGTCATCAGTATGCTCCTTGAACCCTGTCATGACAAGGCTCCATGCCTTTTTCATCACAATGATCCATGACCTTTTCATCGCAATCCTCCAAGATCCCTGTAATCACAATGCTCCATGCCCTTGTCATCACAAAACTCCATGACGCATGTCATCAGAATGCTCCATGGCATTCTCATCACAATGCCCCATGCCCTTGTCATCACAATGCTCCAAGACCCCTGTAATCACAATGCTCTATGCCCCTTTTCTTCAGAATGCTCCATGAGACTTGTCATCACAAGTCTCCATGGTCATCTCATCACAATGCTCCAGGACCTTGTCATCACCATGCTCCATTCCCTTGTCAGCACAATGCTCCATGACCCCTGTCATCACAATAATCCATGAACATTTTCAGCCCAATGCTCCACGACGTTCTCATCACAATGCCCCATGGCCAATATCATCACAATGCTCCATGACCACTGTCATCACAACACTCCATGACACCTGACAACACAATGATCCGGGAGTCTTCTCATCACAATGCTCCATTCCCTATTCATCACAATGCTCCATGACCCCTGTCATCACAACACTCCATGAACATTTTCAGCCCAGTGCTCCATGACCCTTGTCATCAAAATGATCCATGCCCTTGTCATCCCAATGCTCCATGACCCTTGTATTTACAATGCTCGGAGAAGCTTGTCATCACAGTGCTCCATGACACATGTCATCACAATGCTCCATGCATTTGTCAGCAAAATGCTACAAGACCTTGTCATTACAGTCCTCTATGCGCTTGTCATCACAATACTCCATTTCGATTGTCATCACAATATTCCATGATCCTTGGGATCACATTGCTTCATGCCCTTGTCATCACAATGCTCCATGCTCCTTGAAGTCAAAATGATCCAAACCTCTGTCATCACAATGCTCCAAACACTTGTGATCACAATGTTCCATAACACTTGTCATCACAACGCTACATTATGCCTGTCATCACAATCCTCCATGCGCTTTTCATTACAAAGCTCCATGACCTTTGTCATCACAATTCTCAATACAATTGTCATCACAATGCTCCCTGACAGTTGTCATCAGAATGCTCCTTGAACCCTGTCACAAAATGGCTTCATGCCTTTTTCATCACAATGCCTATTCCATTTTCATCACAATACTCCATGCCATTGTCATCAAAATACTCCATAAGCTTGTCATCAGAATGCTCCATGACCCTTGTCATCACAATTCTCCATGCACTTGTCAGCACAATGCTCCCTGAAACTTGTCACCACAATGCTCCAAGCCATTGTCATTACAATGCTCCATTACCTGTGTCATAAGAATCCTCCATGACAATTGGCATCACAATGCTCCATGCCGTCGTCATCACAATGGACCATTACATATGTCATCACAATGCTCCGTGACACCTGGCTTCACAATACTGCATGACCTGGTCATCAGAATGCTCCATGCCCTTGTCATCACAATGCGACATTACAACTGTCATCGCAATAATCCATGAAAATTATTAGACCAATGTTCCATGCCCTTGTCATCACAATGCTCCATGCCCTTGTTATCACAATGCTCCATGACCCATGTCATCACAATGCTCCGTGACTCCAGTCATCACAGTGCTTCATGACCTTTGTCATCACAATGGTCCATGCCCTCGTCATCAACAGTCTCTGTGACCTTTTTTACCACAATGCTCCATGAACTTTTCATCACAATGCTCTTTGACCCTTTTCATCACAATGCTCTATGCCTTTCTCTGCACAATGCTCCATGACCCTTGTCATCACAATGCTCCATGTGCTTGTCAGCACAATGATCCTTGACACATGTCATTAAAATGCACCATGCGCTTGTCATCACAGTGCTCCACAATCTTGTCATCACAATTCCCCATAAAATTTGTCATCACAATGCTCCGTGAATCCAGTCATCACAATGCTTCATAACGTTTGTCATCATAATGGTCCATGCCCGCGTCATCACAAGGCTCTGTGACCTTTGTAACCACAATGCTCCATGAACTTTTCATCACAATTCTCTGTGACCCTTGTCATCACAATGCTCCATGCCTTTGTCAGAACAATGCTCCATGACCATTGTCATCACAATGTGCCACGTGTATTTCATCACAACTGTCCACAACCGTTTCATTGCTATGCTCCATAAACCTTGTAATCACTAAGGTACATGCACTTCTCATCAAAATGCTCTCTCACCAGAGATAGCACAATGTTCCATCACTAGTCATCACAATACTCCCTCACACCTGGAATCACAATGTTCCATGACCCTCCCATCACACTGCTACATCCTCTTATCATCAGAATGTTCCATGACCCCTGCCATCACAGTGTTCCATAACCCGTGTCATCAAAATGCTCCATGACCCTTTCCATCCCAAAGCTCCAAGACCCCTGACATCACAATGTTCTATAATCACTGCCATCAAAATATTCCTTTACACTTTTTATCAAATTGCTGCATCACCACGTCATCAAAATGCTCCCTGCCCTTCTCTTCACAATGCACCATGCCCTTGTCATCAAAATGCTACATGACTTGTCATCACAAAGCTCCATGACCCTTGGCATCACAATGCTCAATGTCATTGTAATCACAATGCTCAATGAACCATCTCATAACATTGCTCAATACCCTTGTCATCACAAAGCTCCATGACACCTGTCATCACAATGCTCGATGCCCTTCTCATCACAATGCTCCATGCCCTTGTCATTACAGTCCTGCATGACACATGTTTCACAGTGTTCCGTGCCCTTGTCATCACAATGCTCCATGCCCACTCTCATCACAATAATCCATGAAACATTTCAGACCAAAGTTCCATACCCTTCTCATCACAATGCTCCATTACCCCTGTCATAACAATGCACCATGACACCTGCCATCACAATATTCCACGGCCTAGTCATCTCAAGGTTCCATGATACTTCTCATCACAATGCTCAAGACCCCTGATATCACAATGCTCAATGCCCTTGTCATCACAATGCTTCATGACTTGTCATCACAAAGATCCATGACCCTTGGCATCACAATGCTCCATGTCATTATCATCACAATGCTCTATGAACGCTCTCATCACATTTCTCCATGCCCTTGTCTTCACATAGCTCCATGACACATGTCATCAGAATGCTCCATGGTCTTCTCATCACAATGCTCCATGCCCTTGCCATCACAATGCTCCATTACACCTGTCATAACAATGCTCCATGACCCCTGCCATCACGATGTTCCATGGCCTTGTCATCACAAGGCTCCATGACCATTCTCATCACAATGATCTAAGAACACTGTAATCATAATGCTCTATGCCCCTTTTCATCTCAAAGATCCATGAACCCTGTCATCACAATGCACCATGCCCATCATCATAATGCTTCATGCTATTGTCATAACAATGAAATCAAAATGTTCCATGACGTCTGTCATAACAATGCTCCAAACCCTTGTGATCACAATATTCCATAAAACTTGTCATCACAAAGCCCCATGACGCTCGTCATCACAATTATCCATGGCCTTCTCATCACAATGCTCCATGACCTTCGTCATCACAATGCTCAATACACTGGTCATCAAACTGCTCCCTGACACTTGATGTCTGTATGCTCCTTGAACCCTGTCATGACAAGGCTCCATGCCATTTTCATCACAATGCTCCATACCCTTTTCATCACAATGCCCCAAGACCCCTGTAATCACAATGCTCCATGCCCTTGTCATCACAAAGCTCAATGACGCATGACATCAGAGTGCTCCTTGGTCTTCTCCTCACAATGCTCCATGCCCTTGTCATCACAATGTTCCAAGACCCCTGTAATCACAATGCTCCATGCCCCTGTTCATCAGTATGCTCCATGAGACTTGTCATCACAAGGCTCCATTGTTTTGTCATCACAATGCTCCAGGACATTGTCATCACAATGCTTCCCTACCTTTTCCTGAAAATTTTCAATGGCCCGTGTCATCATAATGCTCCAAGCCCTAATCATCACAATGCTCCATTATATTTGTCATCACAATCCTCCATTACATTTGGTATCACAAAGCTCCATGCCATTGTCATCGCCATGGACCATGGCATATGTCATCACAATGCTCCCTGACACCTGTCTTCACAATACTCCATGACCTTATCATCACAATGCTCCATGCCCTTGTCATCACAATGCACCATGCCCACTTTCATCACAATAATCTATGAAAATTGTCAGACCAATGCTCCATGCCACTGTCATCCCAATGTTCCATGCCCTTGTCATCACAATGCTCCATGACCCCTGTCATCACAATGCTCCGTGACTCCAGTCATCACAATGCTTCATAACGTTTGTCATCACAATGGTCCATGCCCACGTCATCACAAGGCTCTGTGACGTTTGTAACCACAATGCTCCATGAACTTTTCATCACAATTCTCTGTGAAACTTGTCATCACAATGTGCCATTCCAAATGTCATTGCAACAATCCATGAAACTTATTAGACCAATGTTCCATGCCCTTGTCATCACAATGCTCCATGCCCTTGTTATCACAATGCTCCATGACACCTGTCATCACAGTGCTCCGTGACTCCATTCATCACAATGCTTCATGACCTTTGTCATCACAATGGTCCATGCCCTCGTCATCAACAGTCTCTGTGACCTTTTAAACAACAATTCTCCATGAACTTTTTATCACAATGCTCTTGGACCCTTGTCATCACAATGCTCTATGCCTTTCTCAGCACAGTGCTCCATGACCCTTGTCATCACAATGCTCCATGCGCTTGTCAGCACAATGCTCCATGACACATGTCATCACAATGCACCATGTGCTTGTCATCACAGTGCTCCACAACATTGTCATCACAATGCTCCATAAAATTTGTCATCACAATGCTCCATGCACTTCTCATCAAAATGCTCTCTCACCACTGATATCACAATGCTACATCACAATTTGTCACAATACTCCCTCACCCCTGTCATCACAATGTTCCATGACTCCTGTCATCACAATGCTACATGCACTTATCATCACAATGTTCGGTGACCCCTGACATCACAATGTTCCATAACACCTGTCATCAAAATATTCCATGACACTTTTCATCAAATTGCTCCATGACCCTGTCATCAGAATGCGCCCTGCCCTTCTCATCACAATGCACAAAGCCATTGCCATCACAATGCTCCATGACCTTTGTCATCACAAAGATCCATGACCCTTGGCATCACAATGCTCCATGTCATTGTCATCACAATGCTCCATGAACGCTCTCATCACATTGCTCCATGCCCTTGTCTTCACATAGCTCCATGACACATGTCATCAGAATGCTCCATGACAGGGGCTTCCTTTGTGCCACAGTGGTTGAGAGTCCGCCTGCCGATGCAGGGGATACGGGTTCGTGCCCCGGTCTGGGAGGAGCCCACATGCCCTGGAGCGGCTGGGCCTGTGAGCCATGGCCGCTGAGCCTGCGCGTCCGGAGCCTGTGCTCCTCAATGGGAGAGGCCACAACAGTGAGAGGCCCGTGTACCGCAAAAAAAAAAAAAAATGCTCCCTGACACTTGTTGTCTGTATGCTCCTTGAACCCTGTCATGACAAGGCTCCATGCCGTTTTCATCACAATGATCCATGCCCTTTTCATCACAATGCTCCAAGACCCATGTAATCACAATGGTCCATGCCCTTGTCATCACAAATCTCAATGACGCATGCCATCAGAATGCTCCTTGGTCTTCTCCTCACAATGCTCCATGCCCTTGTCATCACAATGTTCCAAGACCCCTGTTATCACAATGCTGCATGCCCCTATTCATCAGTATGCTCCATGAGACTTGTCATCACAAGGCTCCATGGTTTTGTCATCACAATGCTCCAGGACCTTGTCATCACAATGCTTCACGGCCTTGTCATCAAAATTTTCAATGGCCCTTGTCATCATAATGCTCCAAGCCCTAATCATCACAATGCTCCATAATATTTGTCATCACAATCCTCCATTACATTTGGTATCACAATGCTCCATGCCATTGTCTTCGCAATGGACAATGACATATTTCATCAGAATGCTCCCTGACACCTGTCTTCACAATACTCCATGACCTTATTATCACAATGCTCCATGCCCTTGTCATTATAATGCACCATTCCCACTCTCATCACAATAATCTATGAAACTTGTCAGACCAGTGCTCCATGCCACTGTCATCACAATGCTCCATGACCCCTGTATTCACAATGCTCTGTGACGCTTGTCATTAAAGTGCTCCATGACACCTGTCATAACAATGCTCCAAGCCTTTTTCAGCAAAATGCTACATGACCTTGTCATTACAATGCTCTATGTGCTTGTCATCCAAATACTCCATTACCAATGCCATCACAATCCTCCATGAACTTTGGGATCACATTGCTTCATGCCGTTGTCATCACAATGCTCCATGCTCCTTGAAATCAAATGAGCCATGACCTCTGTCATCACAATGCTCCAATCCCTTGTGATCACAATGTTCCATAACACTTGTCATCACAACGCTCCATGATGCCTGTCATCACAATACTCCATGCCCTTTTCATCACAATGCTCCATGACATTGTCATCAAAATACTCCACAAGCTTGTCATCAGAATGATCCATGACCCTTGTCATCACAATTCTCCTTGCACTTGTCAGCACAATGCGCCTTGACACTTGTCATCACAATGCTCCAAGCCATTGTCATCACAATGTTCCATTACCTTTGTCGTCAGAATCCTCCATGACACTTTGCATCACAATGCTCCATGCCATTGTCATCACAGTGTGCCATTATATATGTCATCACAATGCTCCCTGACACCTGTCTTCACAATACTACATGACCTGGTCATCACAATGCTCCACGCCCTTGTCATCACAATGCACCATTCCAACTGTCATCGCAATAATTCTTGAAACTTATTAGACCAATGCTCTATGCCCTTGTCATCACAATGCTCCATGCCCTTGTTATCACAGTGCTCCATGACCCCTGTCATCACAATGCTCTTTGACTCCAGTCATCACAATGCTTCATGACCTATGTCATCACAATTGTCCATGCCCTCGTCATCAACAGTCTCTGTGACCTTTTTAACCACAATGCTCCATGAACTATTCATCACAATGCTCTTTGACCCTTGTCATCACAATGCTCTATGCCTTTATCAGCACAATGCTCCATGACCCTTGTAATCACAATGCTCCATGAACGCTCTCATCACATTGCTCCATGCCCTTCTCTTCACAAAGCTCCATGACAAATGTCATCAGAATGCTCCATGGCCTTCTCATCACAATGTTCCATGCCCTTGCCATGACAATGCTCCATTACCCCAGTCATAACAATGCTCCATGACCCCTGCCATCACGATGTTCCATGGCTTGTCATCACATAGCTCGATGACCCTTCTCATCACAATGCTCCAAGAACCCTGTAATCACAATGCTCTATGCCCTTTTTCATCACAATGATCCATGAATCCTGTCATCACAATGCACCATGCCCATCGTCCTAATGTTTCAGGCTATTGTCATCACAATGAAATCAAAATGTTCCATGACCTCTGTCATAACAATGCTCCAAACCCTTGTGAACACAATATTCCATAACACTTGTCATCACAATGCCCCATGTGGCTCGTCATCACAATTATCAATGGACTTCTCATCACAATGCTCCATGACGTTTGTCATCACAATGCTCAACACACTTGTCATCAAAATGCTCCCTGACACTTGTTGTCTGTTTGCTCCTTGAACCCTGTCATGACAAGGCTCCATGCCTTTTTCATAACAATGATCCATGCCATTTTCATCACAATGCTCCGAGACCCATGTAATTTCAATGCTCCATGCCCTTGTCATCACAAAGCTCAATGACGCATGCCATCAGAATGCTCCTTGTTCTTCTCCTCACAATGCTCCATGCCGTAATCATCACAATGTTCCAAGACCCCGGTAATCACAATGCTCCATGCCCTTGTCATCAAAAAACTCCATGACGCATGTCATCAGAATGCTCCATGCCCTAGTCATCACAATGCTCCAAGACCCCTGTAATCACAATGCTCCATGCCCCTTTTCATCAGAATGCTCCATGAGACTTGTCATCACAAGTCTCCTGGTCTTCTCATCACAATGCTCCTGGACCTTGTTATCACCATACTCCATTCCCTTGTCAACACAATGCTCCATGACCCCTGTCATCACGATAATCCATGATCATTTTCAGCCCAATGCTCCACGACCTACTCATCACAATCCTCCATGGCCAATATAATCACAATGCTTCATGACCACTGTCATCACAACACTCCATGACACCTGACAACGCAATGATCCTGGACTCTTATCATCACAATGCTCCATTCCCTAGTCCTCACAATGCTCCATGACCCCGGTAATCAGAACACTCCATGAACATTTTCAGCCCAGTGCTCCATGACCCTTGTCATCAAAATGATCCATTCCCTTGTCATCCCAATGCTCCATGACCCCTGTATTCACTATGCTCCGTGACGCTTGTCATCACAGTGCTCCATGACACATGTCATCACAATGCTCCATGCCTTTGTCAGCAAAATGCTACATGACCTTGTCATTACAATGCTCTATGCGCTTGTCATCACAATACTCCATTTCCATTGTCATCACAATCCTCCATGAATATTGCGATCACATTGCTTCATGCCCTTGTCATCACAATGCTCCATGCTCCTTGAAATCAAAATGATCCATGACCTCTGTCATCACAATGCTCCAAACCCTTGTGATCACAATGTTCCATAACACTGGTCATCACAACGCTCCATGATGCCTGTCATCACAATACTCCATACCCTTTTCATCATAATGGTCCATGACCTTTGTGATCACAATTCTCAATACACTTGTCATCACAATGCTCCCTGACACTTGTCGTCAGAATGCTCCTTGAACCCTGTCACGAAAAGGCTCCATGCCTTTTACATCACAATGCCCCATGCCGTTTTCATCACAATGCTCCATGCCATTGTCATCAAAATACTCCACAAGCTTGTCATCAGAATGCTCCATGACCCTTGTCATCACAATTCTCCATGCACTTGTCAGCACAATGCTCCCTGAACCTTGTCATCACAATGCTCCAAGCCATTGTCATCACAATGCTCCATTACCTTTGTCATCAGTATCCTCCATGACACTTGGCATCACAATGCTCCATGCCATTGTCATCACAATGGGCCATTACAAATGTCATCAAAATGCTCCCTGACACCTCTCTTAACAATACTGCATGACCTGGTCATCAAAATGCTCCATGCCCCCTGACATTACAATGTTTCATAACACCTGTCATCAAAATTTTCCATAAAACTTTTCATTAAATTGCTCCATGACCCTGTCATCAGGATGCTCCCTGCCCTTCTCATCACAATGCACAACGCCCTTGCCATCAAAATGCTCCTGACCTTTGTCATCACAAAGATCAATGACACTTGGCATCACACTGCTCCAAGTCATTGTCATCACAGTGCTCCAAGAATGCTCTCATCACATTGATCCATGCCTATGTGTTCACAAAGCTCCATGACACATTTCATCAGAATGCTCCATGGCCTTCTCATCACAATGCTCCATGTCCTTGCCATCACAATGCTCCATTACAACAGTAATAACAATGCTCCATGACCCCTGCCATCACAATGTTCCATGGCCTTTTCATCACAAAGCTCCATGACCCTTCTCATCACAATGCTCCAAGAACCCTGTAATCACAATGCTCTATGCCGCTTTTCATCTCAATGATCCATGAACCCTGTCATCACAATTCACCATGCCCATCATCATAATGCTTCATGCTATTGTCATCACAACAAAATCAAAATGCTCCATGACCTCTGTCATCACAATGCTCCAAGACCCCTGTAATCACAATGCTCCATGCCCCTTTTAATCAGAATGCTCCATGAGACTTGTCAAAACAAGTCTCCATGGTCTTCTCATCACAATGCTCCAGGACCTTGTCATCACCATGCTCCATTCCCTTGTCATCACAATTCTCCAGGACCCCTGTCATCACAATAATCCATGAACATATTTAGCCCAATGCTCCACGACCTTCTCATCACAATGCTCCATGGCGAATATCATCACAATGCTCCATGACCACTGTCATCACAACACTCCATGACACCTGACAACACAATGATCCGGGACTCTTCTCATCACAATGCTCCATTCCCTAGTCATCCCAATGCTCCATGACCCCTGTCATCACAATGCTCTGTGATGCTTGTCATTAAAGTGCTCCATGACACCTGTCATAACAATGCTCCAAGCCTTTTTCAGCAAAATGCTACATGACCTTGTCATTACAATGCTCTATGTGCTTGTCATCCAAATACTCCATTACCAATGCCATCACAATCCTCCATGAACTTTGGGATCACATTGCTTCATGCCGTTGTCATCACAATGCTCCATGCTCCTTGAAATCAAATGAGCCATGACCTCTGTCATCACAATGCTCCAATCCCTTGTGATCACAATGTTCCATAACACTTGTCATCACAACGCTCCATGATGCCTGTCATCACAATACTCCATGCCCTTTTCATCACAATGCTCCATGCCATTGTCATCAAAATACTCCACAAGCTTGTCATCAGAATGATCCATGACCCTTGTCATCACAATTCTCCTTGCACTTGTCAGCACAATGCGCCTTGACACTTGTCATCACAATGCTCCAAGCCATTGTCATCACAATGTTCCATTACCTTTGTCGTCAGAATCCTCCATGACACTTTGCATCACAATGCTCCATGCCATTGTCATCACAGTGTGCCATTATATATGTCATCACAATGCTCCCTGACACCTGTCTTCACAATACTACATGACCTGGTCATCACAATGCTCCACGCCCTTGTCATCACAATGCACCATTCCAACTGTCATCGCAATAATTCTTGAAACTTATTAGACCAATGCTCTATGCCCTTGTCATCACAATGCTCCATGCCCTTGTTATCACAGTGCTCCATGACCCCTGTCATCACAATGCTCTTTGACTCCAGTCATCACAATGCTTCATGACCTATGTCATCACAATTGTCCATGCCCTCGTCATCAACAGTCTCTGTGACCTTTTTAACCACAATGCTCCATGAACTATTCATCACAATGCTCTTTGACCCTTGTCATCACAATGCTCTATGCCTTTATCAGCACAATGCTCCATGACCCTTGTAATCACAATGCTCCATGAACGCTCTCATCACATTGCTCCATGCCCTTCTCTTCACAAAGCTCCATGACAAATGTCATCAGAATGCTCCATGGCCTTCTCATCACAATGTTCCATGCCCTTGCCATGACAATGCTCCATTACCCCAGTCATAACAATGCTCCATGACCCCTGCCATCACAATGTTCCATGGCTTGTCATCACATAGCTCGATGACCCTTCTCATCACAATGCTCCAAGAACCCTGTAATCACAATGCTCTATGCCCTTTTTCATCACAATGATCCATGAATCCTGTCATCACAATGCACCATGCCCATCGTCCTAATGTTTCAGGCTATTGTCATCACAATGAAATCAAAATGTTCCATGACCTCTGTCATAACAATGCTCCAAACCCTTGTGAACACAATATTCCATAACACTTGTCATCACAATGCCCCATGTGGCTCGTCATCACAATTATCAATGGACTTCTCATCACAATGCTCCATGACGTTTGTCATCACAATGCTCAACACACTTGTCATCAAAATGCTCCCTGACACTTGTTGTCTGTTTGCTCCTTGAACCCTGTCATGACAAGGCTCCATGCCTTTTTCATAACAATGTTCCATGCCATTTTCATCACAATGCTCCGAGAACCATGTAATTTCAATGCTCCATGCCCTTGTCATCACAAAGCTCAATGACGCATGCCATCAGAATGCTCCTTGTTCTTCTCCTCACAATGCTCCATGCCGTAGTCATCACAATGTTCCAAGACCCCGGTAATCACAATGCTCCATGCCCTTGTCATCAAAAAACTCCATGATGCATGTCATCAGAATGCTCCATGCCCTAGTCATCACAATGCTCCAAGACCCCTGTAATCACAATGCTCCATGCCCCTTTTCATCAGAATGCTCCATGAGACTTGTCATCACAAGTCTCCTGGTCTTCTCATCACAATGCTCCTGGACCTTGTTATCACCATACTCCATTCCCTTGTCAACACAATGCTCCATGACCCCTGTCATCACGATAATCCATGATCATTTTCAGCCCAATGCTCCACGACCTACTCATCACAATCCTCCATGGCCAATATAATCACAATGCTTCATGACCACTGTCATCACAACACTCCATGACACCTGACAACGCAATGATCCTGGACTCTTATCATCACAATGCTCCATTCCCTAGTCCTCACAATGCTCCATGACCCCGGTAATCAGAACACTCCATGAACATTTTCAGCCCAGTGCTCCATGACCCTTGTCATCAAAATGATCCATTCCCTTGTCATCCCAATGCTCCATGACCCCTGTATTCACTATGCTCCGTGACGCTTGTCATCACAGTGCTCCATGACACATGTCATCACAATGCTCCATGCCTTTGTCAGCAAAATGCTACATGACCTTGTCATTACAATGCTCTATGCGCTTGTCATCACAATACTCCATTTCCATTGTCATCACAATCCTCCATGAATATTGCGATCACATTGCTTCATGCCCTTGTCATCACAATGCTCCATGCTCCTTGAAATCAAAATGATCCATGACCTCTGTCATCACAATGCTCCAAACCCTTGTGATCACAATGTTCCATAACACTGGTCATCACAACGCTCCATGATGCCTGTCATCACAATACTCCATACCCTTTTCATCATAATGGTCCATGACCTTTGTGATCACAATTCTCAATACACTTGTCATCACAATGCTCCCTGACACTTGTCGTCAGAATGCTCCTTGAACCCTGTCACGAAAAGGCTCCATGCCTTTTACATCACAATGCCCCATGCCGTTTTCATCACAATGCTCCATGCCATTGTCATCAAAATACTCCACAAGCTTGTCATCAGAATGCTCCATGACCCTTGTCATCACAATTCTCCATGCACTTGTCAGCACAATGCTCCCTGAACCTTGTCATCACAATGCTCCAAGCCATTGTCATCACAATGCTCCATTACCTTTGTCATCAGTATCCTCCATGACACTTGGCATCACAATGCTCCATGCCATTGTCATCACAATGGGCCATTACAAATGTCATCAAAATGCTCCCTGACACCTCTCTTAACAATACTGCATGACCTGGTCATCAAAATGCTCCATGCCCCCTGACATTACAATGTTTCATAACACCTGTCATCAAAATTTTCCATAAAACTTTTCATTAAATTGCTCCATGACCCTGTCATCAGGATGCTCCCTGCCCTTCTCATCACAATGCACAACACCCTTGCCATCAAAATGCTCCTGACCTTTGTCATCACAAAGATCAATGACACTTGGCATCACACTGCTCCAAGTCATTGTCATCACAGTGCTCCAAGAATGCTCTCATCACATTGATCCATGCCTATGTGTTCACAAAGCTCCATGGCACATTTCATCAGAATGCTCCATGGCCTTCTCATCACAATGCTCCATGTCCTTGCCATCACAATGCTCCATTACAACAGTAATAACAATGCTCCATGACCCCTGCCATCACAATGTTCCATGGCCTTTTCATCACAAAACTCCATGACCCTTCTCATCACAATGCTCCAAGAACCCTGTAATCACAATGCTCTATGCCGCTTTTCATCTCAATGATCCATGAACCCTGTCATCACAATTCACCATGCCCATCATCATAATGCTTCATGCTATTGTCATCACAACAAAATCAAAATGCTCCATGACCTCTGTCATCACAATGCTCCAAGACCCCTGTAATCACAATGCTCCATGCCCCTTTTAATCAGAATGCTCCATGAGACTTGTCAAAACAAGTCTCCATGGTCTTCTCATCACAATGCTCCAGGACCTTGTCATCACCATGCTCCATTCCCTTGTCATCACAATTCTCCATGACCCCTGTCATCACAATAATCCATGAACATTTTTAGCCCAATGCTCCACGACCTTCTCATCACAATGCTCCATGGCGAATATCATCACAATGCTCCATGACCACTGTCATCACAACACTCCATGACACCTGACAACACAATGATCCGGGACTCTTCTCATCACAATGCTCCATTCCCTAGTCATCCCAATGCTCCATGAACCCTGTCATCACAATGCTCTGTGACGCTTGTCATTAAAGTGCTCCATGACACCTGTCATAACAATGCTCCAAGCCTTTTTCAGCAAAATGCTACATGACTTTGTCATTACAATGCTCTATGTGCTTGTCATCCAAATACTCCATTACCAATGCCATCACAATCCTCCATGAACTTTGGGATCACATTGCTTCATGCCGTTGTCATCACAATGCTCCATGCTCCTTGAAATCAAATGAGCCATGACCTCTGTCATCACAATGCTCCAATCCCTTGTGATCACAATGTTCCATAACACTTGTCATCACAACGCTCCATGATGCCTGTCATCACAATACTCCATGCCCTTTTCATCACAATGCTCCATAACATTGTCATCAAAATACTCCACAAGCTTGTCATCAGAATGATCCATGACCCTTGTCATCACAATTCTCCTTGCACTTGTCAGCACAATGCGCCTTGACACTTGTCATCACAATGCTCCAAGCCATTGTCATCACAATGTTCCATTACCTTTGTCGTCAGAATCCTCCATGACATTTTGCATCACAATGCTCCATGCCATTGTCATCACAGTGTGCCATTATATATGTCATCACAATGCTCCCTGACACCTGTCTTCACAATACTACATGACCTGGTCATCACAATGCTCCACGCCCTTGTCATCACAATGCACCATTCCAACTGTCATCGCAATAATTCTTGAAACTTATTAGACCAATGCTCTATGCCCTTGTCATCACAATGCTCCATGCCCTTGTTATCACAGTGCTCCATGACCCCTGTCATCACAATGCTCTTTGACTCCAGTCATCACAATGCTTCATGACCTATGTCATCACAATTGTCCATGCTCTCGTCATCAACAGTCTCTGTGACCTTTTTAACCACAATGCTCCATGAACTATTCATCACAATGCTCTTTGACCCTTGTCATCACAATGCTCTATGCCTTTATCAGCACAATGCTCCATGACCCTTGTAATCACAATGCTCCATGAACGCTCTCATCACATTCCTCCATGCCCTTCTCTTCACAAAGCTCCATGACAAATGTCATCAGAATGCTCCATGGCCTTCTCATCACAATGTTCCATGCCCTTGCCATGACAATGCTCCATTACCCCAGTCATAACAATGCTCCATGACCCCTGCCATCACGATGTTCCATGGCTTGTCATCACATAGCTCGATGACCCTTCTCATCACAATGCTCCAAGAACCCTGTAATCACAATGCTCTATGCCCTTTTTCATCACAATGATCCATGAATCCTGTCATCACAATGCACCATGCCCATCGTCCTAATGTTTCAGGCTATTGTCATCACAATGAAATCAAAATGTTCCATGACCTCTGTCATAACAATGCTCCAAACCCTTGTGAACACAATATTCCATAACACTTGTCATCACAATGCCCCATGTGGCTCGTCATCACAATTATCAATGGACTTCTCATCACAATGCTCCATGACGTTTGTCATCACAATGCTCAACACACTTGTCATCAAAATGCTCCCTGACACTTGTTGTCTGTTTGCTCCTTGAACCCTGTCATGACAAGGCTCCATGCCTTTTTCATAACAATGATCCATGCCATTTTCATCACAATGCTCCGAGACCCATGTAATTTCAATGCTCCATGCCCTTGTCATCACAAAGCTCAATGACGCATGCCATCAGAATGCTCCTTGTTCTTCTCCTCACAATGCTCCATGCCGTAGTCATCACAATGTTCCAAGACCCCGGTAATCACAATGCTCCATGCCCTTGTCATCAAAAAACTCCATGACGCATGTCATCAGAATGCTCCATGCCCTAGTCATCACAATGCTCCAAGACCCCTGTAATCACAATGCTCCATGCCCCTTTTCATCAGAATGCTCCATGAGACTTGTCATCACAAGTCTCCTGGTCTTCTCATCACAATGCTCCTGGACCTTGTTATCACCATACTCCATTCCCTTGTCAACACAATGCTCCATGACCCCTGTCATCACGATAATCCATGATCATTTTCAGCCCAATGCTCCACGACCTACTCATCACAATCCTCCATGGCCAATATAATCACAATGCTTCATGACCACTGTCATCACAACACTCCATGACACCTGACAACGCAATGATCCTGGACTCTTATCATCACAATGCTCCATTCCCCAGTCCTCACAATTCTCCATGACCCCAGTAATCAGAACACTCCATGAACATTTTCAGCCCAGTGCTCCATGACCCTTGTCATCAAAATGATCCATTCCCTTGTCATCCCAATGCTCCATGACCCCTGTATTCACTATGCTCCGTGACGCTTGTCATCACAGTGCTCCATGACACATGTCATCACAATGCTCCATGCCTTTGTCAGCAAAATGCTACATGACCTTGTCATTACAATGCTCTATGCGCTTGTCATCACAATACTCCATTTCCATTGTCATCACAATCCTCCATGAATATTGCGATCACATTGCTTCATGCCCTTGTCATCACAATGCTCCATGCTCCTTGAAATCAAAATGATCCATGACCTCTGTCATCACAATGCTCCAAACCCTTGTGATCACAATGTTCCATAACACTGGTCATCACAACGCTCCATGATGCCTGTCATCACAATACTCCATACCCTTTTCATCATAATGGTCCATGACCTTTGTGATCACAATTCTCAATACACTTGTCATCACAATGCTCCCTGACACTTGTCGTCAGAATGCTCCTTGAACCCTGTCACGAAAAGGCTCCATGCCTTTTACATCACAATGCCCCATGCCGTTTTCATCACAATGCTCCATGCCATTGTCATCAAAATACTCCACAAGCTTGTCATCAGAATGCTCCATGACCCTTGTCATCACAATTCTCCATGCACTTGTCAGCACAATGCTCCCTGAACCTTGTCATCACAATGCTCCAAGCCATTGTCATCACAATGCTCCATTACCTTTGTCATCAGTATCCTCCATGACACTTGGCATCACAATGCTCCATGCCATTGTCATCACAATGGGCCATTACAAATGTCATCAAAATGCTCCCTGACACCTCTCTTAACAATACTGCATGACCTGGTCATCAAAATGCTCCATGCCCCCTGACATTACAATGTTTCATAACACCTGTCATCAAAATTTTCCATAAAACTTTTCATTAAATTGCTCCATGACCCTGTCATCAGGATGCTCCCTGCCCTTCTCATCACAATGCACAACGCCCTTGCCATCAAAATGCTCCTGACCTTTGTCATCACAAAGATCAATGACACTTGGCATCACACTGCTCCAAGTCATTGTCATCACAGTGCTCCAAGAATGCTCTCATCACATTGATCCATGCCTATGTGTTCACAAAGCTCCATGACACATTTCATCAGAATGCTCCATGGCCTTCTCATCACAATGCTCCATGTCCTTGCCATCACAATGCTCCATTACAACAGTAATAACAATGCTCCATGACCCCTGCCATCACAATGTTCCATGGCCTTTTCATCACAAAGCTCCATGACCCTTCTCATCACAATGCTCCAAGAACCCTGTAATCACAATGCTCTATGCCGCTTTTCATCTCAATGATCCATGAACCCTGTCATCACAATTCACCATGCCCATCATCATAATGCTTCATGCTATTGTCATCACAACAAAATCAAAATGCTCCATGACCTCTGTCATCACAATGCTCCAAGACCCCTGTAATCACAATGCTCCATGCCCCTTTTAATCAGAATGCTCCATGAGACTTGTCAAAACAAGTCTCCATGGTCTTCTCATCACAATGCTCCAGGACCTTGTCATCACCATGCTCCATTCCCTTGTCATCACAATTCTCCATGACCCCTGTCATCACAATAATCCATGAACATTTTTAGCCCAATGCTCCACGACCTTCTCATCACAATGCTCCATGGCGAATATCATCACAATGCTCCATGACCACTGTCATCACAACACTCCATGACACCTGACAACACAATGATCCGGGACTCTTCTCATCAAAATGCTCCATTCCCTAGTCATCCCAATGCTCCATGACCCCTGTCATCACAACACTCCATGAACATTTTCACCCCAGTGCTCCATGACCCTTGTCATCACAATGATCCATGCCCTTGTCATCCCAATGCTCCATGACCCCTGTATTCACAATACTCCGTGAAGCTTGTCCTCACAGTTCTCCATGACACATGTCATCACAGTGCTCCATGCCTTTGTCAGGAAAATGCTACAAGACCTTGTCATTACAGTCCTCTATGCGCTTGTCATTACAATACTCCATTTCCATTGTCATCACAATCCTCCATGAACCTTGGGATCACATTGCTTCATGCCCTTGTCATCACAATGCTCCATGCTCCTTGAAGTCAAAATGATCCAAACCTCTGTCATCACAATGCTCCAAACACTTGTGATCACAATGTTCCATAACACTTGTCATCACAACGCTCCATGATGCCTGTCATCACAATACTCAATGCCCTTTTCATTACAAAGATCCATGACCTTTGTCATCACAATTCTCAATACACTTGTCATCACAATGCTCTATGCCTTTCTCAGCACAATGCTCCATGACCCTTGTCATCACAATGCTCCATGCGCTTTTCAGCACAATGCTCCTTGACACATGTCATCACAATGCACCATGCGCTTGTCATCACAGTGCTCCACAATCTTCTCATCACAATTCCCCATAACATATGTCATCACAATGCTCCATGCACTTCTCATCAAAATGCTCTCTCACCACTGATATCACAATGCTACATCAGTTTTGTCACAATACTCCGTCACTCCTGTCATCACAATGTTCCATGACTCCTGTCATCACAATGCTACATGCACTTATCATCAAAATGTTCGATGACCCATGACATCACAATGTTCCATAACACCTGTCATCAAAATGTTCCATGACACTTTTCATCAACTTGCTCCATGACCCTGTCATCACAATGCTCCTTGCCCTTCTCATCACAATGAACAACGCCCTTGCGATCAAAATGCTCCATGACATTTGTCGTCACAAATATCCATGATGCTTGGCATCACAGTGCTCCATGTCATTGTCATCACAGTGCTCCATGAACACTCTCATCACATTGCTCCATGCCCTTGTCTTCACATAGCTCCATGACATATGTCATCAGAATGCTCCATGGCCTTCTCATCACAATGCTCCATGCCCTTGCCATCACAATGCTCCATTACCCCTGTCATAACAATGCTCCATGACCCCTGCCATCACGATGTTCCATGGCCATGTCTTCACAAGGGTCCATGACCCTTCTCATCACAATGCTCCAAGAACACTGTAATCACAATGTTCTATGCTCCTTTTCATCTCAATGATCCATGAACCCTGTCATCACAATGCACCATGCCCATCATCATAATGCTTCATGCTATTGTCATCACAAAGAAATCAAAATACTCCATGACCACTGTCATAACAATGCTCAAAACCCTTGTGATCACAATATTCCATAACACTTGTCATCACAAAGCCCCATGATGCTCGACATCACAATTATCCATGGTCTTCTCATCACAATGCTCCATGACATTCGTCATCACAATGCTCAATACACTTGTCATCAAAATGCTCCCTGACACTTGTAGTCTGTATGGCCTTGAACCCTGTCATGACAAGGCTGCATGCCTTTTTCATCACAATGATCCATGCCCTTTTCTTCACTGTGCTCCATGCCCTTTTCATCACAATGCTCCAAGACCCATGTAATCACAATGCTCCATGCCCTTCTCATCACAAAGCTCAATGACGCATGCCATCAGAATGCTCCTTGGTCTTCTCCTCACTATGCTCTATGCCCTTGTCATCACAATGTTCCAAGACCCCTGTAATCACAATTCTCCATGCCCCTTTTCATCAGTATGCTCCATGAGACTTGTCTTCAAAAGGCTCCATGGTTTTGTCATCACAATGCTCCAGGACCTTGTCATCACAATGCTTCACGACCTTCTCATGAAAATTTTCAATGGCCCTTGTCATCATAATGCTCCAAGCCCTAATCATCACAATGCTCCATTATATTTGTCATCACAATCCCCCATTACATTTGGCATCACAATGCTCCATGCCATTGTCATCGCAATGTACCATGACATATATCATCACAATGCTCCCTGACACCTGTCTTCAAAATACTCCATGACCTTATCATCACAATGCTCCATGCCC
The DNA here is from genome assembly GCF_025265405.1 of Mesoplodon densirostris. Taxonomy (NCBI): domain Eukaryota; kingdom Metazoa; phylum Chordata; class Mammalia; order Artiodactyla; family Ziphiidae; genus Mesoplodon; species Mesoplodon densirostris. The sequence continues at coordinate 2,828,631 of NW_026778195.1, read as the reverse complement.
TTCTCATCACAATGCACCATGCCCACTCTCAGCACAATAATCTATGAAACTTGTCAGACCAATGCTCCATGCCCCTGTCATCAAAATGCACCATGCCCTTGTCATCACAGTGCTCCATGACCCGTGTCATCACAATGCTCCTTGACTCCAGTCATCACAATTCTTCATAACGTTTTTCATCACAATGGTCCATGCCTGCGTCATCACAAGGCTCTGTGACCTTTGTAACCAAAATGCTCCATGAACTTTTCATCACAATTCTCAGTGACCCTTGTCATCACAATGCTCCATGTCTTTGTCAGAATAATGCTCCATGACCATTGTCATCACAATGTGCCATGCGCATTTCATCACAACTGTCCACAACCTTGTAATTGCAATGCTCCATAAACCTTGTAATCAAAATGGTCCATGCACTTCTCATCAAATGCTCTCTCACCAGAGATATCACAGTGTTCCATCACTAGTCATCACAATACTCCCTCACCCCTGGAATCACAATGATCCATGACCCTGTCATCACAATGCTACATCCACTTATCATCACAATGTTCCATGACCCCTGCCATCACAATGTTCCATAAGCCCTGTCATCAAAATGCTCCATGACCCTTTCCATCCCAAAGCTCCAAGACCCCTGACATCAGAATGTTCTATAACCCCTGTCATCTAAATGTTCCATTACACTTTTTATCAAATTGCTGCATGAACCGGTCATCAAAATGCTCCCTGCCCTTCTCATCACAATGCACCATGCCCTTTTCATCAAAATGCTCCATGACTTGTCATCACAAAGCTCCATGACTCTGGGCATCACAATGCTCCATGTCATTGGCATCACAATGCTCCATGTACCCTCTCATAACATTGCTCAATGCCCTTGTCATCACAACGCTCCATGACACTTGTGATCACAATGCTCCATGACCTTCTAATCACAATGCTCCATGCCCTTGTCATTACAATCCTGCATGACCCATGTATCACAGTGTTCTGTGCCCTTGTCATCACAAAGCTCCATACCCACTCTCATCACAATAATCCATGAAACATTTCAGACCAAAGTTCCATACCCTTCTCATCACAATTCTCGATTACCCCGGTCATAACAATGCACCATGACCCCTGCCATCACAATATTCCACGGCCTAGTCATCACCAGGTTCCATGACACTTCTCATCACAATGCTCAAGACCCCTGAAATCACAATGCTACATTCCCTTGTCATCACAAAGCTCCATGACGCATGTCATCAGAATGTTCCATGGCCTTCTCATCACAATGCTCCATACCGTTGTCATCACAATGCTCCAAGACCCCTGTAATCACAATGCTCCATGCCACTTTTCATCTCAATGCTTCATGAAACCTGTCATCAAAATGAAGCATGCCCATCATCATAATGTTTCAGGCTATTGTCATCACAATTAAATCAATATTCTCCATGACCTCTGTGATCATAATGCTACAAACCATTGTGATCACAATGTTGCATAACACTTATCATCACAAAGCTCTATGACACTTGTCATCACAATGCTCGATGCCCTTCTAATCACAATGCTCCATGCCCTTGTCATTACAGTCCAGCATGACCCATGTATCACAGTGTTCCGAGCCCTTGTCATCACAATGCTCCATGCCCACGCTCATCACAATAATCCAAGAAACATTTCAGACCAAAGTTCCTACCCTTCTCAGCACAATGCTCCATTACCCCTGTCATAACAATGCACCATGACCCCTGCCTTCACAATGTTCCACGGCCTAGTCATCACAAGGTTCCATGACACTTCTCATCACAATGCTCAAGACCCCTGAAATCACAATGCTACATTCCCTTGTCATCACAAAGCTCCATGACGCCTGTCATCAGAATGTTCCATGGACTTCTCATCACAATGCTCCATGCCCTTGTCATCACAATGCTCCAAGAGCCCTGTAATCACAATGCTCCATGCCCCTTTTCATCTCAATGCTTCATGAACCTAGTCATCACAATGAACCATGCCCATCATCATAAAGCTTCAGGCTATTGTCACAACAATTAAATCAATATTCTCCATGACCTCTGTGATCATAATGCTCCAAACCCTTGTGATCACAATGTTGCATAACACTTATCATCACAACACCCCATGACGCTCATCATCTCAATTATCCATGGACTTCTCAAGACAATGCTCCATGAACTTTGTCAAAACAATGCTCAATACACTTGTCATCACAATGCTCCCTGACCCTTGTCATCAGTATGCTCCTTGAACCCTGTCATGACAAGGCTCCATGCCTTTTTCATCACAATGATCCATGACCTTTTCATCGCAATCCTCCAAGATCCCTGTAATCACAATGCTCCATGCCCTTGTCATTACAAAACTCCATGACGCATGTCATCAGAATGCTCCATGGCAGTCTCATCACAATGCCCCATGCCCTTGTCATCACAATGCTCCAAGACCCCTGTAATCACAATGCTCTATGCCCCTTTTCTTCAGAATGCTCCATGAGACTTGTCATCACAAGTCTCCATGGTCATCTCATCACAATGCTCCAGGACCTTGTCATCACCATGCTCCATTCCCTTGTCAGCACAATGCTCCATGACCCCTGTCATCACAATAATCCATGAACATTTTCAGCCCAATGCTCCACGACGTTCTCATCACAATGCCCCATGGCCAATATCATCACAATGCTCCATGACCACTGTCATCACAACACTCCATGACACCTGACAACACAATGATCCGGGAGTCTTCTCATCACAATGCTCCATTCCCTATTCATCACAATGCTCCATGACCCCTGTCATCACAACACTCCATGAACATTTTCAGCCCAGTGCTCCATGACCCTTGTCATCAAAATGATCCATGCCCTTGTCATCCCAATGCTCCATGACCCTTGTATTTACAATGCTCGGAGAAGCTTGTCATCACAGTGCTCCATGACACATGTCATCACAATGCTCCATGCATTTGTCAGCAAAATGCTACAAGACCTTGTCATTACAGTCCTCTATGCGCTTGTCATCACAATACTCCATTTCGATTGTCATCACAATATTCCATGATCCTTGGGATCACATTGCTTCATGCCCTTGTCATCACAATGCTCCATGCTCCTTGAAGTCAAAATGATCCAAACCTCTGTCATCACAATGCTCCAAACACTTGTGATCACAATGTTCCATAACACTTGTCATCACAACGCTACATTATGCCTGTCATCACAATCCTCCATGCGCTTTTCATTACAAAGCTCCATGACCTTTGTCATCACAATTCTCAATACAATTGTCATCACAATGCTCCCTGACAGTTGTCATCAGAATGCTCCTTGAACCCTGTCACAAAATGGCTTCATGCCTTTTTCATCACAATGCCTATTCCATTTTCATCACAATACTCCATGCCATTGTCATCAAAATACTCCATAAGCTTGTCATCAGAATGCTCCATGACCCTTGTCATCACAATTCTCCATGCACTTGTCAGCACAATGCTCCCTGAAACTTGTCACCACAATGCTCCAAGCCATTGTCATTACAATGCTCCATTACCTGTGTCATAAGAATCCTCCATGACAATTGGCATCACAATGCTCCATGCCGTCGTCATCACAATGGACCATTACATATGTCATCACAATGCTCCGTGACACCTGGCTTCACAATACTGCATGACCTGGTCATCAGAATGCTCCATGCCCTTGTCATCACAATGCGACATTACAACTGTCATCGCAATAATCCATGAAAATTATTAGACCAATGTTCCATGCCCTTGTCATCACAATGCTCCATGCCCTTGTTATCACAATGCTCCATGACCCCTGTCATCACAATGCTCCGTGACTCCAGTCATCACAGTGCTTCATGACCTTTGTCATCACAATGGTCCATGCCCTCGTCATCAACAGTCTCTGTGACCTTTTTTACCACAATGCTCCATGAACTTTTCATCACAATGCTCTTTGACCCTTTTCATCACAATGCTCTATGCCTTTCTCTGCACAATGCTCCATGACCCTTGTCATCACAATGCTCCATGTGCTTGTCAGCACAATGATCCTTGACACATGTCATTAAAATGCACCATGCGCTTGTCATCACAGTGCTCCACAATCTTGTCATCACAATTCCCCATAAAATTTGTCATCACAATGCTCCGTGAATCCAGTCATCACAATGCTTCATAACGTTTGTCATCATAATGGTCCATGCCCGCGTCATCACAAGGCTCTGTGACCTTTGTAACCACAATGCTCCATGAACTTTTCATCACAATTCTCTGTGACCCTTGTCATCACAATGCTCCATGCCTTTGTCAGAACAATGCTCCATGACCATTGTCATCACAATGTGCCACGTGTATTTCATCACAACTGTCCACAACCGTTTCATTGCTATGCTCCATAAACCTTGTAATCACTAAGGTACATGCACTTCTCATCAAAATGCTCTCTCACCAGAGATAGCACAATGTTCCATCACTAGTCATCACAATACTCCCTCACACCTGGAATCACAATGTTCCATGACCCTCCCATCACACTGCTACATCCTCTTATCATCAGAATGTTCCATGACCCCTGCCATCACAGTGTTCCATAACCCGTGTCATCAAAATGCTCCATGACCCTTTCCATCCCAAAGCTCCAAGACCCCTGACATCACAATGTTCTATAATCACTGCCATCAAAATATTCCTTTACACTTTTTATCAAATTGCTGCATCACCACGTCATCAAAATGCTCCCTGCCCTTCTCTTCACAATGCACCATGCCCTTGTCATCAAAATGCTACATGACTTGTCATCAAAAAGCTCCATGACCCTTGGCATCACAATGCTCAATGTCATTGTAATCACAATGCTCCATGAACCATCTCATAACATTGCTCAATACCCTTGTCATCACAAAGCTCCATGACACCTGTCATCACAATGCTCGATGCCCTTCTCATCACAATGCTCCATGCCCTTGTCATTACAGTCCTGCATGACACATGTTTCACAGTGTTCCGTGCCCTTGTCATCACAATGCTCCATGCCCACTCTCATCACAATAATCCATGAAACATTTCAGACCAAAGTTCCATACCCTTCTCATCACAATGCTCCATTACCCCTGTCATAACAATGCACCATGACACCTGCCATCACAATATTCCACGGCCTAGTCATCTCAAGGTTCCATGATACTTCTCATCACAATGCTCAAGACCCCTGATATCACAATGCTCAATGCCCTTGTCATCACAATGCTTCATGACTTGTCATCACAAAGATCCATGACCCTTGGCATCACAATGCTCCATGTCATTATCATCACAATGCTCTATGAACGCTCTCATCACATTTCTCCATGCCCTTGTCTTCACATAGCTCCATGACACATGTCATCAGAATGCTCCATGGTCTTCTCATCACAATGCTCCATGCCCTTGCCATCACAATGCTCCATTACACCTGTCATAACAATGCTCCATGACCCCTGCCATCACGATGTTCCATGGCCTTGTCATCACAAGGCTCCATGACCATTCTCATCACAATGCTCTAAGAACACTGTAATCATAATGCTCTATGCCCCTTTTCATCTCAAAGATCCATGAACCCTGTCATCACAATGCACCATGCCCATCATCATAATGCTTCATGCTATTGTCATAACAATGAAATCAAAATGTTCCATGACGTCTGTCATAACAATGCTCCAAACCCTTGTGATCACAATATTCCATAACACTTGTCATCACAAAGCCCCATGACGCTCGTCATCACAATTATCCATGGCCTTCTCATCACAATGCTCCATGACCTTCGTCATCACAATGCTCAATACACTTGTCATCAAACTGCTCCCTGACACTTGATGTCTGTATGCTCCTTGAACCCTGTCATGACAAGGCTCCATGCCATTTTCATCACAATGCTCCATACCCTTTTCATCACAATGCCCCAAGACCCCTGTAATCACAATGCTCCATGCCCTTGTCATCACAAAGCTCAATGACGCATGACATCAGAGTGCTCCTTGGTCTTCTCCTCACAATGCTCCATGCCCTTGTCATCACAATGTTCCAAGACCCCTGTAATCACAATGCTCCATGCCCCTGTTCATCAGTATGCTCCATGAGACTTGTCATCACAAGGCTCCATTGTTTTGTCATCACAATGCTCCAGGACATTGTCATCACAATGCTTCCCTACCTTTTCCTGAAAATTTTCAATGGCCCGTGTCATCATAATGCTCCAAGCCCTAATCATCACAATGCTCCATTATATTTGTCATCACAATCCTCCATTACATTTGGTATCACAAAGCTCCATGCCATTGTCATCGCCATGGACCATGGCATATGTCATCACAATGCTCCCTGACACCTGTCTTCACAATACTCCATGACCTTATCATCACAATGCTCCATGCCCTTGTCATCACAATGCACCATGCCCACTTTCATCACAATAATCTATGAAAATTGTCAGACCAATGCTCCATGCCACTGTCATCCCAATGTTCCATGCCCTTGTCATCACAATGCTCCATGACCCCTGTCATCACAATGCTCCGTGACTCCAGTCATCACAATGCTTCATAACGTTTGTCATCACAATGGTCCATGCCCACGTCATCACAAGGCTCTGTGACGTTTGTAACCACAATGCTCCATGAACTTTTCATCACAATTCTCTGTGAAACTTGTCATCACAATGTGCCATTCCAAATGTCATTGCAACAATCCATGAAACTTATTAGACCAATGTTCCATGCCCTTGTCATCACAATGCTCCATGCCCTTGTTATCACAATGCTCCATGACACCTGTCATCACAGTGCTCCGTGACTCCATTCATCACAATGCTTCATGACCTTTGTCATCACAATGGTCCATGCCCTCGTCATCAACAGTCTCTGTGACCTTTTAAACAACAATTCTCCATGAACTTTTTATCACAATGCTCTTGGACCCTTGTCATCACAATGCTCTATGCCTTTCTCAGCACAGTGCTCCATGACCCTTGTCATCACAATGCTCCATGCGCTTGTCAGCACAATGCTCCATGACACATGTCATCACAATGCACCATGTGCTTGTCATCACAGTGCTCCACAACATTGTCATCACAATGCTCCATAAAATTTGTCATCACAATGCTCCATGCACTTCTCATCAAAATGCTCTCTCACCACTGATATCACAATGCTACATCACAATTTGTCACAATACTCCCTCACCCCTGTCATCACAATGTTCCATGACTCCTGTCATCACAATGCTACATGCACTTATCATCACAATGTTCGGTGACCCCTGACATCACAATGTTCCATAACACCTGTCATCAAAATATTCCATGACACTTTTCATCAAATTGCTCCATGACCCTGTCATCAGAATGCGCCCTGCCCTTCTCATCACAATGCACAAAGCCATTGCCATCACAATGCTCCATGACCTTTGTCATCACAAAGATCCATGACCCTTGGCATCACAATGCTCCATGTCATTGTCATCACAATGATCCATGAACGCTCTCATCACATTGCTCCATGCCCTTGTCTTCACATAGCTCCATGACACATGTCATCAGAATGCTCCATGACAGGGGCTTCCTTTGTGCCACAGTGGTTGAGAGTCCGCCTGCCGATGCAGGGGATACGGGTTCGTGCCCCGGTCTGGGAGGAGCCCACATGCCCTGGAGCGGCTGGGCCTGTGAGCCATGGCCGCTGAGCCTGCGCGTCCGGAGCCTGTGCTCCTCAATGGGAGAGGCCACAACAGTGAGAGGGCCGTGTACCGCAAAAAAAAAAAAAAAAATGCTCCCTGACACTTGTTGTCTGTATGCTCCTTGAACCCTGTCATGACAAGGCTCCATGCCGTTTTCATGACAATGATCCATGCCCTTTTCATCACAATGCTCCAAGACCCATGTAATCACAATGGTCCATGCCCTTGTCATCACAAATCTCAATGACGCATGCCATCAGAATGCTCCTTGGTCTTCTCCTCACAATGCTCCATGCCCTTGTCATCACAATGTTCCAAGACCCCTGTAATCACAATGCTGCATGCCCCTATTCATCAGTATGCTCCATGAGACTTGTCATCACAAGGCTCCATGGTTTTGTCATCACAATGCTCCAGGACCTTGTCATCACAATGCTTCACGGCCTTGTCATCAAAATTTTCAATGGCCCTTGTCATCATAATGCTCCAAGCCCTAATCATCACAATGCTCCATAATATTTGTCATCACAATCCTCCATTACATTTGGTATCACAATGCTCCATGCCATTGTCTTCGCAATGGACAATGACATATTTCATCAGAATGCTCCCTGACACCTGTCTTCACAATACTCCATGACCTTATTATCACAATGCTCCATGCCCTTGTCATTACAATGCACCATTCCCACTCTCATCACAATAATCTATGAAACTTGTCAGACCAGTGCTCCATGCCACTGTCATCACAATGCTCCATGACCCCTGTATTCACAATGCTCTGTGACGCTTGTCATTAAAGTGCTCCATGACACCTGTCATAACAATGCTCCAAGCCTTTTTCAGCAAAATGCTACATGACCTTGTCATTACAATGCTCTATGTGCTTGTCATCCAAATACTCCATTACCAATGCCATCACAATCCTCCATGAATTTTGGGATCACATTGCTTCATGCCGTTGTCATCACAATGCTCCATGCTCCTTGAAATCAAATGAGCCATGACCTCTGTCATCACAATGCTCCAATCCCTTGTGATCACAATGTTCCATAACACTTGTCATCACAACGCTCCATGATGCCTGTCATCACAATACTCCATGCCCTTTTCATCACAATGCTCCATAACATTGTCATCAAAATACTCCACAAGCTTGTCATCAGAATGATCCATGACCCTTGTCATCACAATTCTCCTTGCACTTGTCAGCACAATGCGCCTTGACACTTGTCATCACGATGCTCCAAGCCATTGTCATCACAATGTTCCATTACCTTTGTCGTCAGAATCCTCCATGACACTTTGCATCACAATGCTCCATGCCATTGTCATCACAGTGTGCCATTATATATGTCATCACAATGCTCCCTGACACCTGTCTTCACAATACTACATGACCTGGTCATCACAATGCTCCACGCCCTTGTCATCACAATGCACCATTCCAACTGTCATCGCAATAATTCTTGAAACTTATTAGACCAATGCTCTATGCCCTTGTCATCACAATGCTCCATGCCCTTGTTATCACAGTGCTCCATGACCCCTGTCATCACAATGCTCTTTGACTCCAGTCATCACAATGCTTCATGACCTATGTCATCACAATTGTCCATGCCCTCGTCATCAACAGTCTCTGTGACCTTTTTAACCACAATGCTCCATGAACTATTCATCACAATGCTCTTTGACCCTTGTCATCACAATGCTCTATGCCTTTATCAGCACAATGCTCCATGACCCTTGTAATCACAATGCTCCATGAACGCTCTCATCACATTGCTCCATGCCCTTCTCTTCACAAATCTCCATGACAAATGTCATCAGAATGCTCCATGGCCTTCTCATCACAATGTTCCATGCCCTTGCCATGACAATGCTCCATTACCCCAGTCATAACAATGCTCCATGACCCCTGCCATCACGATGTTCCATGGCTTGTCATCACATAGCTCGATGACCCTTCTCATCACAATGCTCCAAGAACCCTGTAATCACAATGCTCTATGCCCTTTTTCATCACAATGATCCATGAATCCTGTCATCACAATGCACCATGCCCATCGTCCTAATGTTTCAGGCTATTGTCATCACAATGAAATCAAAATGTTCCATGACCTCTGTCATAACAATGCTCCAAACCCTTGTGAACACAATATTCCATAACACTTGTCATCACAATGCCCCATGTGGCTCGTCATCACAATTATCAATGGACTTCTCATCACAATGCTCCATGACGTTTGTCATCACAATGCTCAACACACTTGTCATCAAAATGCTCCCTGACACTTGTTGTCTGTTTGCTCCTTGAACCCTGTCATGACAAGGCTCCATGCCTTTTTCATAACAATGATCCATGCCATTTTCATCACAATGCTCCGAGAACCATGTAATTTCAATGCTCCATGCCCTTGTCATCACAAAGCTCAATGACGCATGCCATCAGAATGCTCCTTGTTCTTCTCCTCACAATGCTCCATGCCGTAGTCATCACAATGTTCCAAGACCCCGGTAAACACAATGCTCCATGCCCTTGTCATCAAAAAACTCCATGACGCATGTCATCAGAATGCTCCATGCCCTAGTCATCACAATGCTCCAAGACCCCTGTAATCACAATGCTCCATGCCCCTTTTCATCAGAATGCTCCATGAGACTTGTCATCACAAGTCTCCTGGTCTTCTCATCACAATGCTCCTGGACCTTGTTATCACCATACTCCATTCCCTTGTCAACACAATGCTCCATGACCCCTGTCATCACGATAATCCATGATCATTTTCAGCCCAATGCTCCACGACCTACTCATCACAATCCTCCATGGCCAATATAATCACAATGCTTCATGACCACTGTCATCACAACACTCCATGACACCTGACAACGCAATGATCCTGGACTCTTATCATCACAATGCTCCATTCCCTAGTCCTCACAATGCTCCATGACCCCGGTAATCAGAACACTCCATGAACATTTTCAGCCCAGTGCTCCATGACCCTTGTCATCAAAATGATCCATTCCCTTGTCATCCCAATGCTCCATGACCCCTGTATTCACTATGCTCCGTGACGCTTGTCATCACAGTGCTCCATGACACATGTCATCACAATGCTCCATGCCTTTGTCAGCAAAATGCTACATGACCTTGTCATTACAATGCTCTATGCGCTTGTCATCACAATACTCCATTTCCATTGTCATCACAATCCTCCATGAATATTGCGATCACATTGCTTCATGCCCTTGTCATCACAATGCTCCATGCTCCTTGAAATCAAAATGATCCATGACCTCTGTCATCACAATGCTCCAAACCCTTGTGATCACAATGTTCCATAACACTGGTCATCACAACGCTCCATGATGCCTGTCATCACAATACTCCATACCCTTTTCATCATAATGGTCCATGACCTTTGTGATCACAATTCTCAATACACTTGTCATCACAATGCTCCCTGACACTTGTCGTCAGAATGCTCCTTGAACCCTGTCACGAAAAGGCTCCATGCCTTTTACATCACAATGCCCCATGCCGTTTTCATCACAATGCTCCATGCCATTGTCATCAAAATACTCCACAAGCTTGTCATCAGAATGCTCCATGACCCTTGTCATCACAATTCTCCATGCACTTGTCAGCACAATGCTCCCTGACCCTTGTCATCACAATGCTCCAAGCCATTGTCATCACAATGCTCCATTACCTTTGTCATCAGTATCCTCCATGACACTTGGCATCACAATGCTCCATGCCATTGTCATCACAATGGGCCATTACAAATGTCATCAAAATGCTCCCTGACACCTCTCTTAACAATACTGCATGACCTGGTCATCAAAATGCTCCATGCCCCCTGACATTACAATGTTTCATAACACCTGTCATCAAAATTTTCCATAAAACTTTTCATTAAATTGCTCCATGACCCTGTCATCAGGATGCTCCCTGCCCTTCTCATCACAATGCACAACGCCCTTGCCATCAAAATGCTCCTGACCTTTGTCATCACAAAGATCAATGACACTTGGCATCACACTGCTCCAAGTCATTGTCATCACAGTGCTCCAAGAATGCTCTCATCACATTGATCCATGCCTATGTGTTCACAAAGCTCCATGACACATTTCATCAGAATGCTCCATGGCCTTCTCATCACAATGCTCCATGTCCTTGCCATCACAATGCTCCATTACAACAGTAATAACAATGCTCCATGACCCCTGCCATCACAATGTTCCATGGCCTTTTCATCACAAAGCTCCATGACCCTTCTCATCACAATGCTCCAAGAACCCTGTAATCACAATGCTCTATGCCGCTTTTCATCTCAATGATCCATGAACCCTGTCATCACAATTCACCATGCCCATCATCATAATGCTTCATGCTATTGTCATCACAACAAAATCAAAATGCTCCATGACCTCTGTCATCACAATGCTCCAAGACCCCTGTAATCACAATGCTCCATGCCCCTTTTAATCAGAATGCTCCATGAGACTTGTCAAAACAAGTCTCCATGGTCTTCTCATCACAATGCTCCAGGACCTTGTCATCACCATGCTCCATTCCCTTGTCATCACAATTCTCCATGACCCCTGTCATCACAATAATCCATGAACATTTTTAGCCCAATGCTCCACGACCTTCTCATCACAATGCTCCATGGCGAATATCATCACAATGCTCCATGACCACTGTCATCACAACACTCCATGACACCTGACAACACAATGATCCGGGACTCTTCTCATCACAATGCTCCATTCCATAGTCATCCCAATGCTCCATGACCCCTGTCATCACAACACTCCATGAACATTTTCACCCCAGTGCTCCATGACCCTTGTCATCACAATGATCCATGCCCTTGTCATCCCAATGCTCCATGACCCCTGTATTCACAATACTCCGTGAAGCTTGTCCTCACAGTTCTCCATGACACATGTCATCACAGTGCTCCATGCCTTTGTCAGGAAAATGCTACAAGACCTTGTCATTACAGTCCTCTATGCGCTTGTCATTACAATACTCCATTTCCATTGTCATCACAATCCTCCATGAACCTTGGGATCACATTGCTTCATGCCCTTGTCATCACAATGCTCCATGCTCCTTGAAGTCAAAATGATCCAAACCTCTGTCATCACAATGCTCCAAACACTTGTGATCACAATGTTCCATAACACTTGTCATCACAACGCTCCATGATGCCTGTCATCACAATACTCAATGCCCTTTTCATTACAAAGCTCCATGACCTTTGTCATCACAATTCTCAATACACTTGTCATCACAATGCTCTATGCCTTTCTCAGCACAATGCTCCATGACCCTTGTCATCACAATGCTCCATGCGCTTTTCAGCACAATGCTCCTTGACACATGTCATCACAATGCACCATGCGCTTGTCATCACAGTGCTCCACAATCTTGTCATCACAATTCCCCATAATATTTGTCATCACAATGCTCCATGCACTTCTCATCAAAATGCTCTCTCACCACTGATATCACAATGCTACATCAGTTTTGTCACAATACTCCGTCACCCCTGTCATCACAATGTTCCATGGCTCCTGTCATCACAATGCTACATGCACTTATCATCAAAATGTTCGATGACCCATGACATCACAATGTTCCATAACACCTGTCATCAAAATGTTCCATGACACTTTTCATCAACTTGCTCCATGACCCTGTCATCACAATGCTCCTTGCCCTTCTCATCACAATGAACAACGCCCTTGCGATCAAAATGCTCCATGACATTTGTCGTCACAATTATCCATGACGCTTGGCATCACAGTGCTCCATGTCATTGTCATCACAGTGCTCCATGAACACTCTCATCACATTGCTCCATGCCCTTGTCTTCACATAGCTCCATGACATATGTCATCAGAATGCTCCATGGCCTTCTCATCACAATGCTCCATGCCCTTGCCATCACAATGCTCCATTACCCCTGTCATAACAATGCTCCATGACCCGTGCCATCACGATGTTCCATGGCCATGTCTTCACAAGGGTCCATGACCCTTCTCATCACAATGCTCCAAGAACACTGTAATCACAATGTTCTATGCCCCTTTTCATCTCAATGATCCATGAACCCTGTCATCACAATGCACCATGCCCATCATCATAATGCTTCATGCTATTGTCATAACAACGAAATCAAAATACTCCATGACCACTGTCATAACAATGCTCAAAACCCTTGTGATCACAATATTCCATAACACTTGTCATCACAAAGCCCCATGATGCTCGACATCACAATTATCCATGGTCTTCTCATCACAATGCTCCATGACATTCGTCATCACAATGCTCAATACACTTGTCATCAAAATGCTCCCTGACACTTGTAGTCTGTATGGCCTTGAACCCTGTCATGACAAGGCTGCATGCCTTTTTCATCACAATGATCCATGCCCTTTTCTTCACTGTGCTCCATGCCCTTTTCATCACAATGCTCCAAGACCCATGTAATCACAATGCTCCATGCCCTTCTCATCACAAAGCTCAATGACGCATGCCATCAGAATGCTCCTTGGTCTTCTCCTCACTATGCTCTATGCCCTTGTCATCACAATGTTCCAAGACCCCTGTAATCACAATTCTCCATGCCCGTTTTCATCAGTATGCTCCATGAGACTTGTCTTCAAAAGGCTCCATGGTTTTGTCATCACAATGCTCCAGGACCTTGTCATCACAATGCTTCACGACCTTCTCATGAAAATTTTCAATGGCCCTTGTCATCATAATGCTCCAAGCCCTAATCATCACAATGCTCCATTATATTTGTCATCACAATCCTCCATTACATTTGGCATCACAATGCTCCATGCCATTGTCATCGCAATGTACCATGACATATATCATCACAATGCTCCCTGACACCTGTCTTCACAATACTCCATGACCTTATCATCACAATGCTCCATGCCCTTCTCATCACAATGCACCATGCCCACTCTCAGCACAATAATCTATGAAACTTGTCAGACCAATGCTCCATGCCCCTGTCATCACAATGCACCATGCCCTTGTCATCACAGTGCTCCATGACCCGTGTCATCACAATGCTCCTTGACTCCAGTCATCACAATTCTTCATAACGTTTTTCATCACAATGGTCCATGCCTGCGTCATCACAAGGCTCTGTGACCTTTGTAACCAAAATGCTCCATGAACTTTTCATCACAATTCTCAGTGACCCTTGTCATCACAATGCTCCATGTCTTTGTCAGAATAATGCTCCATGACCATTGTCATCACAATGTGCCATGCGCATTTCATCACAACTGTCCACAACCTTGTAATTGCAATGCTCCATAAACCTTGTAATCAAAATGGTCCATGCACTTCTCATCAAAATGCTCTCTCACCAGAGATATCACAGTGTTCCATCACTAGTCATCACAATACTCCCTCACCCCTGGAATCACAATGATCCATGACCCTGTCATCACAATGCTACATCCACTTATCATCACAATGTTCCATGACCCCTGCCATCACAATGTTCCATAAGCCCTGTCATCAAAATGCTCCATGACCCTTTCCATCCCAAAGCTCCAAGACCCCTGACATCAGAATGTTCTATAACCCCTGTCATCTAAATGTTCCATTACACTTTTTATCAAATTGCTGCATGAACCGGTCATCAAAATGCTCCCTGCCCTTCTCATCACAATGCACCATGCCCTTTTCATCAAAATGCTCCATGACTTGTCATCACAAAGCTCCATGACTCTTGGCATCACAATGCTCCATGTCATTGGCATCACAATGCTCCATGTACCCTCTCATAACATTGCTCAATGCCCTTGTCATCACAACGCTCCATGACACTTGTGATCACAATGCTCCATGACCTTCTAATCACAATGCTCCATGCCCTTGTCATTACAATCCTGCATGACCCATGTATCACAGTGTTCTGTGCCCTTGTCATCACAATGCTCCATACCCACTCTCATCACAATAATCCATGAAACATTTCAGACCAAAGTTCCATACCCTTCTCATCACAATTCTCGATTACCCCGGTCATAACAATGCACCATGACCCCTGCCATCACAATATTCCACGGCCTAGTCATCACCAGGTTCCATGACACTTCTCATCACAATGCTCAAGACCCCTGAAATCACAATGCTACATTCCCTTGTCATCACAAAGCTCCATGACGCATGTCATCAGAATGTTCCATGGCCTTCTCATCACAATGCTCCATACCGTTGTCATCACAATGCTCCAAGACCCCTGTAATCACAATGCTCCATGCCACTTTTCATCTCAATGCTTCATGAAACCTGTCATCAAAATGAAGCATGCCCATCATCATAATGTTTCAGGCTATTGTCATCACAATTAAATCAATATTCTCCATGACCTCTGTGATCATAATGCTACAAACCATTGTGATCACAATGTTGCATAACACTTATCATCACAAAGCTCTATGACACTTGTCATCACAATGCTCGATGCCCTTCTAATCACAATGCTCCATGCCCTTGTCATTACAGTCCAGCATGACCCATGTATCACAGTGTTCCGAGCCCTTGTCATCACAATGCTCCATGCCCACGCTCATCACAATAATCCAAGAAACATTTCAGACCAAAGTTCCTACCCTTCTCAGCACAATGCTCCATTACCCCTGTCATAACAATGCACCATGACCCCTGCCATCACAATGTTCCACGGCCTAGTCATCACAAGGTTCCATGACACTTCTCATCACAATGCTCAAGACCCCTGAAATCACAATGCTACATTCCCTTGTCATCACAAAGCTCCATGACGCCTGTCATCAGAATGTTCCATGGACTTCTCATCACAATGCTCCATGCCCTTGTCATCACAATGCTCCAAGACCCCTGTAATCACAATGCTCCATGCCCCTTTTCATCTCAATGCTTCATGAACCTAGTCATCACAATGAACCATGCCCATCATCATAAAGCTTCAGGCTATTGTCACAACAATTAAATCAATATTCTCCATGACCTCTGTGATCATAATGCTCCAAACCCTTGTGATCACAATGTTGCATAACACTTATCATCACAACACCCCATGACGCTCATCATCTCAATTATCCATGGTCTTCTCATCACAATGCTCCATGAACTTTGTCAAAACAATGCTCAATACACTTGTCATCACAATGCTCCCTGACCCTTGTCATCAGTATGCTCCTTGAACCCTGTCATGACAAGGCTCCATGCCTTTGTCATCACAATGATCCATGACCTTTTCATCGCAATCCTCCAAGATCCCTGTAATCACAATGCTCCATGCCCTTGTCATCACAAAACTCCATGACGCATGTCATCAGAATGCTCCATGGCATTCTCATCACAATGCCCCATGCCCTTGTCATCACAATGCTCCAAGACCCCTGTAATCACAATGCTCTATGCCCCTTTTCTTCAGAATGCTACATGAGACTTGTCATCACAAGTCTCCATGGTCATCTCATCACAATGCTCCAGGACCTTGTCATCACCATGCTCCATTCCCTTGTCAGCACAATGCTCCATGACCCCTGTCATCACAATAATCCATGAACATTTTCAGCCCAATGCTCCACGACGTTCTCATCACAATGCCCCATGGCCAATATCATCACAATGCTCCATGACCACTGTCATCACAACACTCCATGACACCTGACAACACAATGATCCGGGAGTCTTCTCATCACAATGCTCCATTCCCTATTCATCACAATGCTCCATGACCCCTGTCATCACAACACTCCATGAACATTTTCAGCCCAGTGCTCCATGACCCTTGTCATCAAAATGATCCATGCCCTTGTCATCCCAATGCTCCATGACCCTTGTATTTACAATGCTCGGAGAAGCTTGTCATCACAGTGCTCCATGACACATGTCATCACAATGCTCCATGCATTTGTCAGCAAAATGCTACAAGACCTTGTCATTACAGTCCTCTATGCGCTTGTCATCACAATACTCCATTTCGATTGTCATCACAATATTCCATGATCCTTGGGATCACATTGCTTCATGCCCTTGTCATCACAATGCTCCATGCTCCTTGAAGTCAAAATGATCCAAACCTCTGTCATCACAATGCTCCAAACACTTGTGATCACAATGTTCCATAACACTTGTCATCACAACGCTACATTATGCCTGTCAGCACAATCCTCCATGCGCTTTTCATTACAAAGCTCCATGACCTTTGTCATCACAATTCTCATTACAATTGTCATCACAATGCTCCCTGACAGTTGTCATCAGAATGCTCCTTGAACCCTGTCACAAAAAGGCTTCATGCCTTTTTCATCACAATGCCTATTCCATTTTCATCACAATACTCCATGCCATTGTCATCAAAATACTCCATAAGCTTGTCATCAGAATGCTCCATGACCCTTGTCATCACAATTCTCCATGCACTTGTCAGCACAATGCTCCCTGAAACTTGTCACCACAATGCTCCAAGCCATTGTCATTACAATGCTCCATTACCTGTGTCATAAGAATCCTCCATGACAATTGGCATCACAATGCTCCATGCCGTCGTCATCACAATGGACCATTACATATGTCATCACAATGCTCCGTGACACCTGGCTTCACAATACTGCATGACCTGGTCATCAGAATGCTCCATGCCCTTGTCATCACAATGCGACATTACAACTGTCATCGCAATAATCCATGAAAATTATTAGACCAATGTTCCATGCCCTTGTCATCACAATGCTCCATGCCCTTGTTATCACAATGCTCCATGACCCCTGTCATCACAATGCTCCGTGACTCCAGTCATCACAGTGCTTC
The DNA here is from genome assembly GCF_025265405.1 of Mesoplodon densirostris. Lineage (NCBI taxonomy): Eukaryota > Metazoa > Chordata > Mammalia > Artiodactyla > Ziphiidae > Mesoplodon > Mesoplodon densirostris. The sequence continues at coordinate 2,810,036 of NW_026778195.1, read as the reverse complement.
ATGACCTTTGTCATCACAATGGTCCATGCCCTCGTCATCAACAGTCTCTGTGACCTTTTTTACCACAATGCTCCATGAACTTTTCATCACAATGCTCTTTGACCCTTTTCATCACAATGCTCTATGCCTTTCTCTGCACAATGCTCCATGACCCTTGTCATCACAATGCTCCATGTGCTTGTCAGCACAATGATCCTTGACACATGTCATTAAAATGCACCATGCGCTTGTCATCACAGTGCTCCACAATCTTGTCATCACAATTCCCCATAAAATTTGTCATCACAATGCTCCGTGAATCCAGTCATCACAATGCTTCATAACGTTTGTCATCATAATGGTCCATGCCCGCGTCATCACAAGGCTCTGTGACCTTTGTAACCACAATGCTCCATGAACTTTTCATCACAATTCTCTGTGACCCTTGTCATCACAATGCTCCATGCCTTTGTCAGAACAATGCTCCATGACCATTGTCATCACAATGTGCCACGTGTATTTCATCACAACTGTCCACAACCGTTTCATTGCTATGCTCCATAAACCTTGTAATCACTAAGGTACATGCACTTCTCATCAAAATGCTCTCTCACCAGAGATAGCACAATGTTCCATCACTAGTCATCACAATACTCCCTCACACCTGGAATCACAATGTTCCATGACCCTCCCATCACACTGCTACATCCTCTTATCATCAGAATGTTCCATGACCCCTGCCATCACAGTGTTCCATAACCCGTGTCATCAAAATGCTCCATGACCCTTTCCATCCCAAAGCTCCAAGACCCCTGACATCACAATGTTCTATAATCACTGCCATCAAAATATTCCTTTACACTTTTTATCAAATTGCTGCATCACCACGTCATCAAAATGCTCCCTGCCCTTCTCTTCACAATGCACCATGCCCTTGTCATCAAAATGCTACATGACTTGTCATCACAAAGCTCCATGACCCTTGGCATCACAATGCTCAATGTCATTGTAATCACAATGCTCCATGAACCATCTCATAACATTGCTCAATACCCTTGTCATCACAAAGCTCCATGACACCTGTCATCACAATGCTCGATGCCCTTCTCATCACAATGCTCCATGCCCTTGTCATTACAGTCCTGCATGACACATGTTTCACAGTGTTCCGTGCCCTTGTCATCACAATGCTCCATGCCCACTCTCATCACAATAATCCATGAAACATTTCAGACCAAAGTTCCATACCCTTCTCATCACAATGCTCCATTACCCCTGTCATAACAATGCACCATGACACCTGCCATCACAATATTCCACGGCCTAGTCATCTCAAGGTTCCATGATACTTCTCATCACAATGCTCAAGACCCCTGATATCACAATGCTCAATGCCCTTGTCATCACAATGCTTCATGACTTGTCATCACAAAGATCCATGACCCTTGGCATCACAATGCTCCATGTCATTATCATCACAATGCTCTATGAACGCTCTCATCACATTTCTCCATGCCCTTGTCTTCACATAGCTCCATGACACATGTCATCAGAATGCTCCATGGTCTTCTCATCACAATGCTCCATGCCCTTGCCATCACAATGCTCCATTACACCTGTCATAACAATGCTCCATGACCCCTGCCATCACGATGTTCCATGGCCTTGTCATCACAAGGCTCCATGACCATTCTCATCACAATGCTCTAAGAACACTGTAATCATAATGCTCTATGCCCCTTTTCATCTCAAAGATCCATGAACCCTGTCATCACAATGCACCATGCCCATCATCATAATGCTTCATGCTATTGTCATAACAATGAAATCAAAATGTTCCATGACGTCTGTCATAACAATGCTCCAAACCCTTGTGATCACAATATTCCATAACACTTGTCATCACAAAGCCCCATGACGCTCGTCATCACAATTATCCATGGCCTTCTCATCACAATGCTCCATGACCTTCGTCATCACAATGCTCAATACACTTGTCATCAAACTGCTCCCTGACACTTGATGTCTGTATGCTCCTTGAACCCTGTCATGACAAGGCTCCATGCCATTTTCATCACAATGCTCCATACCCTTTTCATCACAATGCCCCAAGACCCCTGTAATCACAATGCTCCATGCCCTTGTCATCACAAAGCTCAATGACGCATGACATCAGAGTGCTCCTTGGTCTTCTCCTCACAATGCTCCATGCCCTTGTCATCACAATGTTCCAAGACCCCTGTAATCACAATGCTCCATGCCCCTGTTCATCAGTATGCTCCATGAGACTTGTCATCACAAGGCTCCATTGTTTTGTCATCACAATGCTCCAGGACATTGTCATCACAATGCTTCCCTACCTTTTCCTGAAAATTTTCAATGGCCCTTGTCATCATAATGCTCCAAGCCCTAATCATCACAATGCTCCATTATATTTGTCATCACAATCCTCCATTACATTTGGTATCACAAAGCTCCATGCCATTGTCATCGCCATGGACCATGGCATATGTCATCACAATGCTCCCTGAGACCTGTCTTCACAATACTCCATGACCTTATCATCACAATGCTCCATGCCCTTGTCATCACAATGCACCATGCCCACTTTCATCACAATAATCTATGAAAATTGTCAGACCAATGCTCCATGCCACTGTCATCCCAATGTTCCATGCCCTTGTCATCACAATGCTCCATGACCCCTGTCATCACAATGCTCCGTGACTCCAGTCATCACAATGCTTCATAACGTTTGTCATCACAATGGTCCATGCCCACGTCATCACAAGGCTCTGTGACGTTTGTAACCACAATGCTCCATGAACTTTTCATCACAATTCTCTGTGAAACTTGTCATCACAATGTGCCATTCCAAATGTCATTGCAACAATCCATGAAACTTATTAGACCAATGTTCCATGCCCTTGTCATCACAATGCTCCATGCCCTTGTTATCACAATGCTCCATGACACCTGTCATCACAGTGCTCCGTGACTCCATTCATCACAATGCTTCATGACCTTTGTCATCACAATGGTCCATGCCCTCGTCATCAACAGTCTCTGTGACCTTTTAAACAACAATTCTCCATGAACTTTTTATCACAATGCTCTTGGACCCTTGTCATCACAATGCTCTATGCCTTTCTCAGCACAGTGCTCCATGACCCTTGTCATCACAATGCTCCATGCGCTTGTCAGCACAATGCTCCATGACACATGTCATCACAATGCACCATGTGCTTGTCATCACAGTGCTCCACAACATTGTCATCACAATGCTCCATAAAATTTGTCATCACAATGCTCCATGCACTTCTCATCAAAATGCTCTCTCACCACTGATATCACAATGCTACATCACAATTTGTCACAATACTCCCTCACCCCTGTCATCACAATGTTCCATGACTCCTGTCATCACAATGCTACATGCACTTATCATCACAATGTTCGGTGACCCCTGACATCACAATGTTCCATAACACCTGTCATCAAAATATTCCATGACACTTTTCATCAAATTGCTCCATGACCCTGTCATCAGAATGCGCCCTGCCCTTCTCATCACAATGCACAAAGCCATTGCCATCACAATGCTCCATGACCTTTGTCATCACAAAGATCCATGACCCTTGGCATCACAATGCTCCATGTCATTGTCATCACAATGCTCCATGAACACTCTCATCACATTGCTCCATGCCCTTGTCTTCACATAGCTCCATGACACATGTCATCAGAATGCTCCATGACAGGGGCTTCCTTTGTGCCACAGTGGTTGAGAGTCCGCCTGCCGATGCAGGGGATACGGGTTCGTGCCCCGGTCTGGGAGGAGCCCACATGCCCTGGAGCGGCTGGGCCTGTGAGCCATGGCCGCTGAGCCTGCGCGTCCAGAGCCTGTGCTCCTCAATGGGAGAGGCCACAACAGTGAGAGGCCCGTGTACCGCAAAAAAAAAAAAAAAAATGCTCCCTGACACTTGTTGTCTGTATGCTCCTTGAACCCTGTCATGACAAGGCTCCATGCCGTTTTCATCACAATGATCCATGCCCTTTTCATCACAATGCTCCAAGACCCATGTAATCACAATGGTCCATGCCCTTGTCATCACAAATCTCAATGACGCATGCCATCAGAATGCTCCTTGGTCTTCTCCTCACAATGCTCCATGCCCTTGTCATCACAATGTTCCAAGACCCCTGTAATCACAATGCTGCATGCCCCTATTCATCAGTATGCTCCATGAGACTTGTCATCACAAGGCTCCATGGTTTTGTCATCACAATGCTCCAGGACCTTGTCATCACAATGCTTCACGGCCTTGTCATCAAAATTTTCAATGGCCCTTGTCATCATAATGCTCCAAGCCCTAATCATCACAATGCTCCATAATATTTGTCATCACAATCCTCCATTACATTTGGTATCACAATGCTCCATGCCATTGTCTTCGCAATGGACAATGACATATTTCATCAGAATGCTCCCTGACACCTGTCTTCACAATACTCCATGACCTTATTATCACAATGCTCCATGCCCTTGTCATTACAATGCACCATTCCCACTCTCATCACAATAATCTATGAAACTTGTCAGACCAGTGCTCCATGCCACTGTCATCACAATGCTCCATGACCCCTGTATTCACAATGCTCTGTGACGCTTGTCATTAAAGTGCTCCATGACACCTGTCATAACAATGCTCCAAGCCTTTTTCAGCAAAATGCTACATGACCTTGTCATTACAATGCTCTATGTGCTTGTCATCCAAATACTCCATTACCAATGCCATCACAATCCTCCATGAACTTTGGGATCACATTGCTTCATGCCGTTGTCATCACAATGCTCCATGCTCCTTGAAATCAAATGAGCCATGACCTCTGTCATCACAATGCTCCAATCCCTTGTGATCACAATGTTCCATAACACTTGTCATCACAACGCTCCATGATGCCTGTCATCACAATACTCCATGCCCTTTTCATCACAATGCTCCATAACATTGTCATCAAAATACTCCACAAGCTTGTCATCAGAATGATCCATGACCCTTGTCATCACAATTCTCCTTGCACTTGTCAGCACAATGCGCCTTGACACTTGTCATCACGATGCTCCAAGCCATTGTCATCACAATGTTCCATTACCTTTGTCGTCAGAATCCTCCATGACACTTTGCATCACAATGCTCCATGCCATTGTCATCACAGTGTGCCATTATATATGTCATCACAATGCTCCCTGACACCTGTCTTCACAATACTACATGACCTGGTCATCACAATGCTCCACGCCCTTGTCATCACAATGCACCATTCCAACTGTCATCGCAATAATTCTTGAAACTTATTAGACCAATGCTCTATGCCCTTGTCATCACAATGCTCCATGCCCTTGTTATCACAGTGCTCCATGACCCCTGTCATCACAATGCTCTTTGACTCCAGTCATCACAATGCTTCATGACCTATGTCATCACAATTGTCCATGCCCTCGTCATCAACAGTCTCTGTGACCTTTTTAACCACAATGCTCCATGAACTATTCATCACAATGCTCTTTGACCCTTGTCATCACAATGCTCTATGCCTTTATCAGCACAATGCTCCATGACCCTTGTAATCACAATGCTCCATGAACGCTCTCATCACATTGCTCCATGCCCTTCTCTTCACAAAGCTCCATGACAAATGTCATCAGAATGCTCCATGGCCTTCTCATCACAATGTTCCATGCCCTTGCCATGACAATGCTCCATTACCCCAGTCATAACAATGCTCCATGACCCCTGCCATCACGATGTTCCATGGCTTGTCATCACATAGCTCGATGACCCTTCTCATCACAATGCTCCAAGAACCCTGTAATCACAATGCTCTATGCCCTTTTTCATCACAATGATCCATGAATCCTGTCATCACAATGCACCATGCCCATCGTCCTAATGTTTCAGGCTATTGTCATCACAATGAAATCAAAATGTTCCATGACCTCTGTCATAACAATGCTCCAAACCCTTGTGAACACAATATTCCATAACACTTGTCATCACAATGCCCCATGTGGCTCGTCATCACAATTATCAATGGACTTCTCATCACAATGCTCCATGACGTTTGTCATCACAATGCTCAACACACTTGTCATCAAAATGCTCCCTGACACTTGTTGTCTGTTTGCTCCTTGAACCCTGTCATGACAAGGCTCCATGCCTTTTTCATAACAATGATCCATGCCATTTTCATCACAATGCTCCGAGAACCATGTAATTTCAATGCTCCATGCCCTTGTCATCACAAAGCTCAATGACGCATGCCATCAGAATGCTCCTTGTTCTTCTCCTCACAATGCTCCATGCCGTAGTCATCACAATGTTCCAAGACCCCGGTAAACACAATGCTCCATGCCCTTGTCATCAAAAAACTCCATGACGCATGTCATCAGAATGCTCCATGCCCTAGTCATCACAATGCTCCAAGACCCCTGTAATCACAATGCTCCATGCCCCTTTTCATCAGAATGCTCCATGAGACTTGTCATCACAAGTCTCCTGGTCTTCTCATCACAATGCTCCTGGACCTTGTTATCACCATACTCCATTCCCTTGTCAACACAATGCTCCATGACCCCTGTCATCACGATAATCCATGATCATTTTCAGCCCAATGCTCCACGACCTACTCATCACAATCCTCCATGGCCAATATAATCACAATGCTTCATGACCACTGTCATCACAACACTCCATGACACCTGACAACGCAATGATCCTGGACTCTTATCATCACAATGCTCCATTCCCTAGTCCTCACAATGCTCCATGACCCCGGTAATCAGAACACTCCATGAACATTTTCAGCCCAGTGCTCCATGACCCTTGTCATCAAAATGATCCATTCCCTTGTCATCCCAATGCTCCATGACCCCTGTATTCACTATGCTCCGTGACGCTTGTCATCACAGTGCTCCATGACACATGTCATCACAATGCTCCATGCCTTTGTCAGCAAAATGCTACATGACCTTGTCATTACAATGCTCTATGCGCTTGTCATCACAATACTCCATTTCCATTGTCATCACAATCCTCCATGAATATTGCGATCACATTGCTTCATGCCCTTGTCATCACAATGCTCCATGATCCTTGAAATCAAAATGATCCATGACCTCTGTCATCACAATGCTCCAAACCCTTGTGATCACAATGTTCCATAACACTGGTCATCACAACGCTCCATGATGCCTGTCATCACAATACTCCATACCCTTTTCATCATAATGGTCCATGACCTTTGTGATCACAATTCTCAATACACTTGTCATCACAATGCTCCCTGACACTTGTCGTCAGAATGCTCCTTGAACCCTGTCACGAAAAGGCTCCATGCCTTTTACATCACAATGCCCCATGCCGTTTTCATCACAATGCTCCATGCCATTGTCATCAAAATACTCCACAAGCTTGTCATCAGAATGCTCCATGACCCTTGTCATCACAATTCTCCATGCACTTGTCAGCACAATGCTCCCTGAACCTTGTCATCACAATGCTCCAAGCCATTGTCATCACAATGCTCCATTACCTTTGTCATCAGTATCCTCCATGACACTTGGCATCACAATGCTCCATGCCATTGTCATCACAATGGGCCATTACAAATGTCATCAAAATGCTCCCTGACACCTCTTTTAACAATACTGCATGACCTGGTCATCAAAATGCTCCATGCCCCCTGACATTACAATGTTTCATAACACCTGTCATCAAAATTTTCCATAAAACTTTTCATTAAATTGCTCCATGACCCTGTCATCAGGATGCTCCCTGCCCTTCTCATCACAATGCACAACGCCCTTGCCATCAAAATGCTCCTGACCTTTGTCATCACAAAGATCAATGACACTTGGCATCACACTGCTCCAAGTCATTGTCATCACAGTGCTCCAAGAATGCTCTCATCACATTGATCCATGCCTATGTGTTCACAAAGCTCCATGACACATTTCATCAGAATGCTCCGTGGCCTTCTCATCACAATGCTCCATGTCCTTGCCATCACAATGCTCCATTACAACAGTAATAACAATGCTCCATGACCCCTGCCATCACAATGTTCCATGGCCTTTTCATCACAAAGCTCCATGACCCTTCTCATCACAATGCTCCAAGAACCCTGTCATCAAAATTCACCATGCCCATCATCATAATGCTTCATGCTATTGTCATCACAACAAAATCAAAATGCTCCATGACCTCTGTCATCACAATGCTCCAAGACCCCTGTAATCACAATGCTCCATGCCCCTTTTAATCAGAATGCTCCATGAGACTTGTCAAAACAAGTCTCCATGGTCTTCTCAAAACAATGCTCCAGGACCTTGTCATCACCATGCTCCATTCCCTTGTCATCACAATTCTCCATGACCCCTGTCATCACAATAATCCATGAACATTTTTAGCCCAATGCTCCACGACCTTCTCATCACAATGCTCCATGGCGAATATCATCACAATGCTCCATGACCACTGTCATCACAACACTCCATGACACCTGACAACACAATGATCCGGGACTCTTCTCATCACAATGCTCCATTCCCTAGTCATCACAATGCTCCATGACCCCTGTCATCACAACACTCCATGAACATTTTCACCCCAGTGCTCCATGACCCTTGTCATCACAATGATCCATGCCCTTGTCATCCCAATGCTCCATGACCCCTGTATTCACAATACTCCGTGAAGCTTGTCCTCACAGTTCTCCATGACACATGTCATCACAGTGCTCCATGCCTTTGTCAGGAAAATGCTACAAGACCTTGTCATTACAGTCCTCTATGCGCTTGTCATTACAATACTCCATTTCCATTGTCATCACAATCCTCCATGAACCTTGGGATCACATTGCTTCATGCCCTTGTCATCACAATGCTCCATGCTCCTTGAAGTCAAAATGATCCAAACCTCTGTCATCACAATGCTCCAAACACTTGTGATCACAATGTTCCATAACACTTGTCATCACAACGCTCCATGATGCCTGTCATCACAATACTCAATGCCCTTTTCATTACAAAGCTCCATGACCTTTGTCATCACAATTCTCAATACACTTGTCATCACAGTGCTCTATGCCTTTCTCAGCACAATGCTCCATGACCCTTGTCATCACAATGCTCCATGCGCTTTCCAGCACAATGCTCCTTGACACATGTCATCACAATGCACCATGCGCTTGTCATCACAGTGCTCCACAATCTTGTCATCACAATTCCCCATAATATTTGTCAGCACAATGCTCCATGCACTTCTCATCAAAATGCTCTCTCACCACTGATATCACAATGCTACATCAGTTTTGTCACAATACTCCGTCACCCCTGTCATCACAATGTTCCATGACTCCTGTCATCACAATGCTACATGCACTTATCATCAAAATGTTCGATGACCCATGACATCACAATGTTCCATAACACCTGTCATCAAAATGTTCCATGACACTTTTCATCAACTTGCTCCATGACCCTGTCATCACAATGCTCCTTGCCCTTCTCATCACAATGAACAACGCCCTTGCGATCAAAATGCTCCATGACATTTGTCGTCACAATTATCCATGACGCTTGGCATCACAGTGCTCCATGTCATTGTCATCACAGTGCTCCATGAACACTCTCATCACATTGCTCCATGCCCTTGTCTTCACATAGCTCCATGACATATGTCATCAGAATGCTCCATGGCCTTCTCATCACAATGCTCCATGCCCTTGCCATCACAATGCTCCATTACCCCTGTCATAACAATGCTCCATGACCCGTGCCATCACGATGTTCCATGGCCATGTCTTCACAAGGGTCCATGACCCTTCTCATCACAATGCTCCAAGAACACTGTAATCACAATGTTCTATGCCCCTTTTCATCTCAATGATCCATGAACCCTGTCATCACAATGCACCATGCCCATCATCATAATGCTTCATGCTATTGTCATCACAAAGAAATCAAAATACTCCATGACCACTGTCATAACAATGCTCAAAACCCTTGTGATCACAATATTCCATAACACTTGTCATCACAAAGCCCCATGATGCTCGACATCACAATTATCCATGGTCTTCTCATCACAATGCTCCATGACATTCGTCATCACAATGCTCAATACACTTGTCATCAAAATGCTCCCTGACACTTGTAGTCTGTATGGCCTTGAACCCTGTCATGACAAGGCTGCATGCCTTTTTCATCACAATGATCCATGCCCTTTTCTTCACTGTGCTCCATGCCCTTTTCATCACAATGCTCCAAGACCCATGTAATCACAATGCTCCATGCCCTTCTCATCACAAAGCTCAATGACGCATGCCATCAGAATGCTCCTTGGTCTTCTCCTCACTATGCTCTATGCCCTTGTCATCACAATGTTCCAAGACCCCTGTAATCACAATTCTCCATGCCCCTTTTCATCAGTATGCTCCATGAGACTTGTCTTCAAAAGGCTCCATGGTTTTGTCATCACAATGCTCCAGGACCTTGTCATCACAATGCTTCACGACCTTCTCATGAAAATTTTCAATGGCCCTTGTCATCATAATGCTCCAAGCCCTAATCATCACAATGCTCCATTATATTTGTCATCACAATCCTCCATTACATTTGGCATCACAATGCTCCATGCCATTGTCATCGCAATGTACCATGACATATATCATCACAATGCTCCCTGACACCTGTCTTCAAAATACTCCATGACCTTATCATCACAATGCTCCATGCCCTTCTCATCACAATGCACCATGCCCACTCTCAGCACAATAATCTATGAAACTTGTCAGACCAATGCTCCATGCCCCTGTCATCACAATGCACCATGCCCTTGTCATCACAGTGCTCCATGACCCGTGTCATCACAATGCTCCTTGACTCCAGTCATCACAATTCTTCATAACGTTTTTCATCACAATGGTCCATGCCTGCGTCATCACAAGGCTCTGTGACCTTTGTAACCAAAATGCTCCATGAACTTTTCATCACAATTCTCAGTGACCCTTGTCATCACAATGCTCCATGTCTTTGTCAGAATAATGCTCCATGACCATTGTCATCACAATGTGCCATGCGCATTTCATCACAACTGTCCACAACCTTGTAATTGCAATGCTCCATAAACCTTGTAATCAAAATGGTCCATGCACTTCTCATCAAAATGCTCTCTCACCAGAGATATCACAGTGTTCCATCACTAGTCATCACAATACTCCCTCACCCCTGGAATCACAATGATCCATGACCCTGTCATCACAATGCTACATCCACTTATCATCACAATGTTCCATGACCCCTGCCATCACAATGTTCCATAAGCCCTGTCATCAAAATGCTCCATGACCCTTTCCATCCCAAAGCTCCAAGACCCCTGACATCAGAATGTTCTATAACCCCTGTCATCTAAATGTTCCATTACACTTTTTATCAAATTGCTGCATGAACCGGTCATCAAAATGCTCCCTGCCCTTCTCATCACAATGCACCATGCCCTTTTCATCAAAATGCTCCATGACTTGTCATCACAAAGCTCCATGACTCTTGGCATCACAATGCTCCATGTCATTGGCATCACAATGCTCCATGTACCCTCTCATAACATTGCTCAATGCCCTTGTCATCACAACGCTCCATGACACTTGTGATCACAATGCTCCATGACCTTCTAATCACAATGCTCCATGCCCTTGTCATTACAATCCTGCATGACCCATGTATCACAGTGTTCTGTGCCCTTGTCATCACAATGCTCCATACCCACTCTCATCACAATAATCCATGAAACATTTCAGACCATAGTTCCATACCCTTCTCATCACAATTCTCGAATACCCCGGTCATAACAATGCACCATGACCCCTGCCATCACAATATTCCACGGCCTAGTCATCACCAGGTTCCATGACACTTCTCATCACAATGCTCAAGACCCCTGAAATCACAATGCTACATTCCCTTGTCATCACAAAGCTCCATGACGCATGTCATCAGAATGTTCCATGGCCTTCTCATCACAATGCTCCATACCGTTGTCATCACAATGCTCCAAGACCCCTGTAATCACAATGCTCCATGCCACTTTTCATCTCAATGCTTCATGAAACCTGTCATCAAAATGAAGCATGCCCATCATCATAATGTTTCAGGCTATTGTCATCACAATTAAATCAATATTCTCCATGACCTCTGTGATCATAATGCTACAAACCATTGTGATCACAATGTTGCATAACACTTATCATCACAAAGCTCTATGACACTTGTCATCACAATGCTCGATGCCCTTCTAATCACAATGCTCCATGCCCTTGTCATTACAGTCCAGCATGACCCATGTATCACAGTGTTCCGAGCCCTTGTCATCACAATGCTCCATGCCCACGCTCATCACAATAATCCAAGAAACATTTCAGACCAAAGTTCCTACCCTTCTCAGCACAATGCTCCATTACCCCTGTCATAACAATGCACCATGACCCCTGCCATCACAATGTTCCACGGCCTAGTCATCACAAGGTTCCATGACACTTCTCATCACAATGCTCAAGACCCCTGAAATCACAATGCTACATTCCCTTGTCATCACAAAGCTCCATGACGCCTGTCATCAGAATGTTCCATGGACTTCTCATCACAATGCTCCATGCCCTTGTCATCACAATGCTCCAAGACCCCTGTAATCACAATGCTCCATGCCCCTTTTCATCTCAATGCTTCATGAACCTAGTCATCACAATGAACCATGCCCATCATCATAAAGCTTCAGGCTATTGTCACAACAATTAAATCAATATTCTCCATGACCTCTGTGATCATAATGCTCCAAACCCTTGTGATCACAATGTTGCATAACACTTATCATCACAACACCCCATGACGCTCATCATCTCAATTATCCATGGTCTTCTCATCACAATGCTCCATGAACTTTGTCAAAACAATGCTCAATACACTTGTCATCACAATGCTCCCTGACCCTTGTCATCAGTATGCTCCTTGAACCCTGTCATGACAAGGCTCCATGCCTTTTTCATCACAATGATCCATGACCTTTTCATCGCAATCCTCCAAGATCCCTGTAATCACAATGCTCCATGCCCTTGTCATCACAAAACTCCATGACGCATGTCATCAGAATGCTCCATGGCATTCTCATCACAATGCCCCATGCCCTTGTCATCACAATGCTCCAAGACCCCTGTAATCACAATGCTCTATGCCCCTTTTCTTCAGAATGCTCCATGAGACTTGTCATCACAAGTCTCCATGGTCATCTCATCACAATGCTCAAGGACCTTGTCATCACCATGCTCCATTCCCTTGTCAGCACAATGCTCCATGACCCCTGTCATCACAATAATCCATGAACATTTTCAGCCCAATGCTCCACGACGTTCTCATCACAATGCCCCATGGCCAATATCATCACAATGCTCCATGACCACTGTCATCACAACACTCCATGACACCTGACAACACAATGATCCGGGAGTCTTCTCATCACAATGCTCCATTCCCTATTCATCACAATGCTCCATGACCCCTGTCATCACAACACTCCATGAACATTTTCAGCCCAGTGCTCCATGACCCTTGTCATCAAAATGATCCATGCCCTTGTCATCCCAATGCTCCATGACCCTTGTATTTACAATGCTCGGAGAAGCTTGTCATCACAGTGCTCCATGACACATGTCATCACAATGCTCCATGCATTTGTCAGCAAAATGCTACAAGACCTTGTCATTACAGTCCTCTATGCGCTTGTCATCACAATACTCCATTTCGATTGTCATCACAATATTCCATGATCCTTGGGATCACATTGCTTCATGCCCTTGTCATCACAATGCTCCATGCTCCTTGAAGTCAAAATGATCCAAACCTCTGTCATCACAATGCTCCAAACACTTGTGATCACAATGTTCCATAACACTTGTCATCACAACGCTACATTATGCCTGTCATCACAATCCTCCATGCGCTTTTCATTACAAAGCTCCATGACCTTTGTCATCACAATTCTCATTACAATTGTCATCACAATGCTCCCTGACAGTTGTCATCAGAATGCTCCTTGAACCCTGTCACAAAATGGCTTCATGCCTTTTTCATCACAATGCCTATTCCATTTTCATCACAATACTCCATGCCATTGTCATCAAAATACTCCATAAGCTTGTCATCAGAATGCTCCATGACCCTTGTCATCACAATTCTCCATGCACTTGTCAGCACAATGCTCCCTGAAACTTGTCACCACAATGCTCCAAGCCATTGTCATTACAATGCTCCATTACCTGTGTCATAAGAATCCTCCATGACAATTGGCATCACAATGCTCCATGCCGTCGTCATCACAATGGACCATTACATATGTCATCACAATGCTCCGTGACACCTGGCTTCACAATACTGCATGACCTGGTCATCAGAATGCTCCATGCCCTTGTCATCACAATGCGACATTACAACTGTCATCGCAATAATCCATGAAAATTATTAGACCAATGTTCCATGCCCTTGTCATCACAATGATCCATGCCCTTGTTATCACAATGCTCCATGACCCCTGTCATCACAATGCTCCGTGACTCCAGTCATCACAGTGCTTCATGACCTTTGTCATCACAATGGTCCATGCCCTCGTCATCAACAGTCTCTGTGACCTTTTTTACCACAATGCTCCATGAACTTTTCATCACAATGCTCTTTGACCCTTTTCATCACAATGCTCTATGCCTTTCTCTGCACAATGCTCCATGACCCTTGTCATCACAATGCTCCATGTGCTTGTCAGCACAATGATCCTTGACACATGTCATTAAAATGCACCATGCGCTTGTCATCACAGTGCTCCACAATCTTGTCATCACAATTCCCCATAAAATTTGTCATCACAATGCTCCGTGAATCCAGTCATCACAATGCTTCATAACGTTTGTCATCATAATGGTCCATGCCCGCGTCATCACAAGGCTCTGTGACCTTTGTAACCACAATGCTCCATGAACTTTTCATCACAATTCTCTGTGACCCTTGTCATCACAATGCTCCATGCCTTTGTCAGAACAATGCTCCATGACCATTGTCATCACAATGTGCCACGTGTATTTCATCACAACTGTCCACAACCGTTTCATTGCTATGCTCCATAAACCTTGTAATCACTAAGGTACATGCACTTCTCATCAAAATGCTCTCTCACCAGAGATAGCACAATGTTCCATCACTAGTCATCACAATACTCCCTCACACCTGGAATCACAATGTTCCATGACCCTCCCATCACACTGCTACATCCTCTTATCATCAGAATGTTCCATGACCCCTGCCATCACAGTGTTCCATAACCCGTGTCATCAAAATGCTCCATGACCCTTTCCATCCCAAAGCTCCAAGACCCCTGACATCACAATGTTCTATAATCACTGCCATCAAAATATTCCTTTACACTTTTTATCAAATTGCTGCATCACCACGTCATCAAAATGCTCCCTGCCCTTCTCTTCACAATGCACCATGCCCTTGTCATCAAAATGCTACATGACTTGTCATCACAAAGCTCCATGACCCTTGGCATCACAATGCTCAATGTCATTGTAATCACAATGCTCCATGAACCATCTCATAACATTGCTCAATACCCTTGTCATCACAAAGCTCCATGACACCTGTCATCACAATGCTCGATGCCCTTCTCATCACAATGCTCCATGCCCTTGTCATTACACTCCTGCATGACACATGTTTCACAGTGTTCCGTGCCCTTGTCATCACAATGCTCCATGCCCACTCTCATCACAATAATCCATGAAACATTTCAGACCAAAGTTCCATACCCTTCTCATCACAATGCTCCATTACCCCTGTCATAACAATGCACCATGACACCTGCCATCACAATATTCCACGGCCTAGTCATCTCAAGGTTCCATGATACTTCTCATCACAATGCTCAAGACCCCTGATATCACAATGCTCAATGCCCTTGTCATCACAATGCTTCATGACTTGTCATCACAAAGATCCATGACCCTTGGCATCACAATGCTCCATGTCATTATCATCACAATGCTCTATGAACGCTCTCATCACATTTCTCCATGCCCTTGTCTTCACATAGCTCCATGACACATGTCATCAGAATGCTCCATGGTCTTCTCATCACAATGCTCCATGCCCTTGCCATCACAATGCTCCATTACACCTGTCATAACAATGCTCCATGACCCCTGCCATCACGATGTTCCATGGCCTTGTCATCACAAGGCTCCATGACCATTCTCATCACAATGCTCTAAGAACACTGTAATCATAATGCTCTATGCCCCTTTTCATCTCAAAGATCCATGAACCCTGTCATCACAATGCACCATGCCCATCATCATAATGCTTCATGCTATTGTCATAACAATGAAATCAAAATGTTCCATGACGTCTGTCATAACAATGCTCCAAACCCTTGTGATCACAATATTCCATAACACTTGTCATCACAAAGCCCCATGACGCTCGTCATCACAATTATCCATGGCCTTCTCATCACAATGCTCCATGACCTTCGTCATCACAATGCTCAATACACTTGTCATCAAACTGCTCCCTGACACTTGATGTCTGTATGCTCCTTGAACCCTGTCATGACAAGGCTCCATGCCATTTTCATCACAATGCTCCATACCCTTTTCATCACAATGCCCCAAGACCCCTGTAATCACAATGCTCCATGCCCTTGTCATCACAAAGCTCAATGACGCATGACATCAGAGTGCTCCTTGGTCTTCTCCTCACAATGCTCCATGCCCTTGTCATCACAATGTTCCAAGACCCCTGTAATCACAATGCTCCATGCCCCTGTTCATCAGTATGCTCCATGAGACTTGTCATCACAAGGCTCCATTGTTTTGTCATCACAATGCTCCAGGACATTGTCATCACAATGCTTCCCTACCTTTTCCTGAAAATTTTCAATGGCCCTTGTCATCATAATGCTCCAAGCCCTAATCATCACAATGCTCCATTATATTTGTCATCACAATCCTCCATTACATTTGGTATCACAAAGCTCCATGCCATTGTCATCGCCATGGACCATGGCATATGTCATCACAATGCTCCCTGACACCTGTCTTCACAATACTCCATGACCTTATCATCACAATGCTCCATGCCCTTGTCATCACAATGCACCATGCCCACTTTCATCACAATAATCTATGAAAATTGTCAGACCAATGCTCCATGCCACTGTCATCCCAATGTTCCATGCCCTTGTCATCACAATGCTCCATGACCCCTGTCATCACAATGCTCCGTGACTCCAGTCATCACAATGCTTCATAACGTTTGTCATCACAATGGTCCATGCCCACGTCATCACAAGGCTCTGTGACGTTTGTAACCACAATGCTCCATGAACTTTTCATCACAATTCTCTGTGAAACTTGTCATCACAATGTGCCATTCCAAATGTCATTGCAACAATCCATGAAACTTATTAGACCAATGTTCCATGCCCTTGTCATCACAATGCTCCATGCCCTTGTTATCACAATGCTCCATGACACCTGTCATCACAGTGCTCCGTGACTCCATTCATCACAATGCTTCATGACCTTTGTCATCACAATGGTCCATGCCCTCGTCATCAACAGTCTCTGTGACCTTTTAAACAACAATTCTCCATGAACTTTTTATCACAATGCTCTTGGACCCTTGTCATCACAATGCTCTATGCCTTTCTCAGCACAGTGCTCCATGACCCTTGTCATCACAATGCTCCATGCGCTTGTCAGCACAATGCTCCATGACACATGTCATCACAATGCACCATGTGCTTGTCATCACAGTGCTCCACAACATTGTCATCACAATGCTCCATAAAATTTGTCATCACAATGCTCCATGCACTTCTCATCAAAATGCTCTCTCACCACTGATATCACAATGCTACATCACAATTTGTCACAATACTCCCTCACCCCTGTCATCACAATGTTCCATGACTCCTGTCATCACAATGCTACATGCACTTATCATCACAATGTTCGGTGACCCCTGACATCACAATGTTCCATAACACCTGTCATCAAAATATTCCATGACACTTTTCATCAAATTGCTCCATGACCCTGTCATCAGAATGCGCCCTGCCCTTCTCATCACAATGCACAAAGCCATTGCCATCACAATGCTCCATGACCTTTGTCATCACAAAGATCCATGACCCTTGGCATCACAATGCTCCATGTCATTGTCATCACAATGCTCCATGAACGCTCTCATCACATTGCTCCATGCCCTTGTCTTCACATAGCTCCATGACACATGTCATCAGAATGCTCCATGACAGGGGCTTCCTTTGTGCCACAGTGGTTGAGAGTCCGCCTGCCGATGCAGGGGATACGGGTTCGTGCCCCGGTCTGGGAGGAGCCCACATGCCCTGGAGCGGCTGGGCCTGTGAGCCATGGCCGCTGAGCCTGCGCGTCCGGAGCCTGTGCTCCTCAATGGGAGAGGCCACAACAGTGAGAGGCCCGTGTACCGCAAAAAAAAAAAAAAAATGCTCCCTGACACTTGTTGTCTGTATGCTCCTTGAACCCTGTCATGACAAGGCTCCATGCCGTTTTCATCACAATGATCCATGCCCTTTTCATCACAATGCTCCAAGACCCATGTAATCACAATGGTCCATGCCCTTGTCATCACAAATCTCAATGACGCATGCCATCAGAATGCTCCTTGGTCTTCTCCTCACAATGCTCCATGCCCTTGTCATCACAATGTTCCAAGACCCCTGTAATCACAATGCTGAATGCCCCTATTCATCAGTATGCTCCATGAGACTTGTCATCACAAGGCTCCATGGTTTTGTCATCACAATGCTCCAGGCCCTTGTCATCACAATGCTTCACGGCCTTGTCATCAAAATTTTCAATGGCCCTTGTCATCATAATGCTCCAAGCCCTAATCATCACAATGCTCCATAATATTTGTCATCACAATCCTCCATTACATTTGGTATCACAATGCTCCATGCCATTGTCTTCGCAATGGACAATGACATATTTCATCAGAATGCTCCCTGACACCTGTCTTCACAATACTCCATGACCTTATTATCACAATGCTCCATGCCCTTGTCATTACAATGCACCATTCCCACTCTCATCACAATAATCTATGAAACTTGTCAGACCAGTGCTCCATGCCACTGTCATCACAATGCTCCATGACCCCTGTATTCACAATGCTCTGTGACGCTTGTCATTAAAGTGCTCCATGACACCTGTCATAACAATGCTCCAAGCCTTTTTCAGCAAAATGCTACATGACCTTGTCATTACAATGCTCTATGTGCTTGTCATCCAAATACTCCATTACCAATGCCATCACAATCCTCCATGAACTTTGGGATCACATTGCTTCATGCCGTTGTCATCACAATGCTCCATGCTCCTTGAAATCAAATGAGCCATGACCTCTGTCATCACAATGCTCCAATCCCTTGTGATCACAATGTTCCATAACACTTGTCATCACAACGCTCCATGATGCCTGTCATCACAATACTCCATGCCCTTTTCATCACAATGCTCCATAACATTGTCATCAAAATACTCCACAAGCTTGTCATCAGAATGATCCATGACCCTTGTCATCACAATTCTCCTTGCACTTGTCAGCACAATGCGCCTTGACACTTGTCATCACGATGCTCCAAGCCATTGTCATCACAATGTTCCATTACCTTTGTCGTCAGAATCCTCCATGACACTTTGCATCACAATGCTCCATGCCATTGTCATCACAGTGTGCCATTATATATGTCATCACAATGCTCCCTGACACCTGTCTTCACAATACTACATGACCTGGTCATCACAATGCTCCACGCCCTTGTCATCACAATGCACCATTCCAACTGTCATCGCAATAATTCTTGAAACTTATTAGACCAATGCTCTATGCCCTTGTCATCACAATGCTCCATGCCCTTGTTATCACAGTGCTCCATGACCCCTGTCATCACAATGCTCTTTGACTCCAGTCATCACAATGCTTCATGATCTATGTCATCACAATTGTCCATGCCCTCGTCATCAACAGTCTCTGTGACCTTTTTAACCACAATGCTCCATGAACTATTCATCACAATGCTCTTTGACCCTTGTCATCACAATGCTCTATGCCTTTATCAGCACAATGCTCCATGACCCTTGTAATCACAATGCTCCATGAACGCTCTCATCACATTGCTCCATGCCCTTCTCTTCACAAAGCTCCATGACAAATGTCATCAGAATGCTCCATGGCCTTCTCATCACAATGTTCCATGCCCTTGCCATGACAATGCTCCATTACCCCAGTCATAACAATGCTCCATGACCCCTGCCATCACGATGTTCCATGGCTTGTCATCACATAGCTCGATGACCCTTCTCATCACAATGCTCCAAGAACCCTGTAATCACAATGCTCTATGCCCTTTTTCATCACAATGATCCATGAATCCTGTCATCACAATGCACCATGCCCATCGTCCTAATGTTTCAGGCTATTGTCATCACAATGAAATCAAAATGTTCCATGACCTCTGTCATAACAATGCTCCAAACCCTTGTGAACACAATATTCCATAACACTTGTCATCACAATGCCCCATGTGGCTCGTCATCACAATTATCAATGGACTTCTCATCACAATGCTCCATGACGTTTGTCATCACAATGCTCAACACACTTGTCATCAAAATGCTCCCTGACACTTGTTGTCTGTTTGCTCCTTGAACCCTGTCATGACAAGGCTCCATGCCTTTTTCATAACAATGATCCATGCCATTTTCATCACAATGCTCCGAGAACCATGTAATTTCAATGCTCCATGCCCTTGTCATCACAAAGCTCAATGACGCATGCCATCAGAATGCTCCTTGTTCTTCTCCTCACAATGCTCCATGCCGTAGTCATCACAATGTTCCAAGATCCCGGTAATCACAATGCTCCATGCCCTTGTCATCAAAAAACTCCATGACGCATGTCATCAGAATGCTCCATGCCCTAGTCATCACAATGCTCCAAGACCCCTGTAATCACAATGCTCCATGCCCCTTTTCATCAGAATGCTCCATGAGACTTGTCATCACAAGTCTCCTGGTCTTCTCATCACAATGCTCCTGGACCTTGTTATCACCATACTCCATTCCCTTGTCAACACAATGCTCCATGACCCCTGTCATCACGATAATCCATGATCATTTTCAGCCCAATGCTCCACGACCTACTCATCACAATCCTCCATGGCCAATATAATCACAATGCTTCATGACCACTGTCATCACAACACTCCATGACACCTGACAACGCAATGATCCTGGACTCTTATCATCACAATGCTCCATTCCCTAGTCCTCACAATGCTCCATGACCCCGGTAATCAGAACACTCCATGAACATTTTCAGCCCAGTGCTCCATGACCCTTGTCATCAAAATGATCCATTCCCTTGTCATCCCAATGCTCCATGACCCCTGTATTCACTATGCTCCGTGACGCTTGTCATCACAGTGCTCCATGACACATGTCATCACAATGCTCCATGCCTTTGTCAGCAAAATGCTACATGACCTTGTCATTACAATGCTCTATGCGCTTGTCATCACAATACTCCATTTCCATTGTCATCACAATCCTCCATGAATATTGCGATCACATTGCTTCATGCCCTTGTCATCACAATGCTCCATGATCCTTGAAATCAAAATGATCCATGACCTCTGTCATCACAATGCTCCAAACCCTTGTGATCACAATGTTCCATAACACTGGTCATCACAACGCTCCATGATGCCTGTCATCACAATACTCCATACCCTTTTCATCATAATGGTCCATGACCTTTGTGATCACAATTCTCAATACACTTGTCATCACAATGCTCCCTGACACTTGTCGTCAGAATGCTCCTTGAACCCTGTCACGAAAAGGCTCCATGCCTTTTACATCACAATGCCCCATGCCGTTTTCATCACAATGCTCCATGCCATTGTCATCAAAATACTCCACAAGCTTGTCATCAGAATGCTCCATGACCCTTGTCATCACAATTCTCCATGCACTTGTCAGCACAATGCTCCCTGAACCTTGTCATCACAATGCTCCAAGCCATTGTCATCACAATGCTCCATTACCTTTGTCATCAGTATCCTCCATGACACTTGGCATCACAATGCTCCATGCCATTGTCATCACAATGGGCCATTACAAATGTCATCAAAATGCTCCCTGACACCTCTCTTAACAATACTGCATGACCTGGTCATCAAAATGCTCCATGCCCCCTGACATTACAATGTTTCATAACACCTGTCATCAAAATTTTCCATAAAACTTTTCATTAAATTGCTCCATGACCCTGTCATCAGGATGCTCCCTGCCCTTCTCATCACAATGCACAACGCCCTTGCCATCAAAATGCTCCTGACCTTTGTCATCACAAAGATCAATGACACTTGGCATCACACTGCTCCAAGTCATTGTCATCACAGTGCTCCAAGAATGCTCTCATCACATTGATCCATGCCTATGTGTTCACAAAGCTCCATGACACATTTCATCAGAATGCTCCATGGCCTTCTCATCAAAATGCTCCATGTCCTTGCCATCACAATGCTCCATTACAACAGTAATAACAATGCTCCATGACCCCTGCCATCACAATGTTCCATGGCCTTTTCATCACAAAGCTCCATGACCCTTCTCATCACAATGCTCCAAGAACCCTGTAATCACAATGCTCTATGCCGCTTTTCATCTCAATGATCCATGAACCCTGTCATCACAATTCACCATGCCCATCATCATAATGCTTCATGCTATTGTCATCACAACAAAATCAAAATGCTCCATGACCTCTGTCATCACAATGCTCCAAGACCCCTGTAATCACAATGCTCCATGCCCCTTTTAATCAGAATGCTCCATGAGACTTGTCAAAACAAGTCTCCATGGTCTTCTCATCACAATGCTCCAGGACCTTGTCATCACCATGCTCCATTCCCTTGTCATCACAATTCTCCATGACCCCTGTCATCACAATAATCCATGAACATTTTTAGCCCAATGCTCCACGACCTTCTCATCACAATGCTCCATGGCGAATATCATCACAATGCTCCATGACCACTGTCATCACAACACTCCATGACACCTGACAACACAATGATCCGGGACTCTTCTCATCACAATGCTCCATTCCCTAGTCATCCCAATGCTCCATGACCCCTGTCATCACAACACTCCATGAACATTTTCACCCCAGTGCTCCATGACCCTTGTCATCACAATGATCCATGCCCTTGTCATCCCAATGCTCCATGACCCCTGTATTCACAATACTCCGTGAAGCTTGTCCTCACAGTTCTCCATGACACATGTCATCACAGTGCTCCATGCCTTTGTCAGGAAAATGCTACAAGACCTTGTCATTACAGTCCTCTATGCGCTTGTCATTACAATACTCCATTTCCATTGTCATCACAATCCTCCATGAACCTTGGGATCACATTGCTTCATGCCCTTGTCATCACAATGCTCCATGCTCCTTGAAGTCAAAATGATCCAAACCTCTGTCATCACAATGCTCCAAACACTTGTGATCACAATGTTCCATAACACTTGTCATCACAACGCTCCATGATGCCTGTCATCACAATACTCAATGCCCTTTTCATTACAAAGCTCCATGACCTTTGTCATCACAATTCTCAATACACTTGTCATCACAATGCTCTATGCCTTTCTCAGCACAATGCTCCATGACCCTTGTCATCACAATGCTCCATGCGCTTTTCAGCACAATGCTCCTTCACACATATCATCACAATGCACCATGCGCTTGTCATCACAGTGCTCCACAATCTTGTCATCACAATTCCCCATAATATTTGTCATCACAATGCTCCATGCACTTCTCATCAAAATGCTCTCTCACCACTGATATCACAATGCTACATCAGTTTTGTCACAATACTCCGTCACCCCTGTCATCACAATGTTCCATGGCTCCTGTCATCACAATGCTACATGCACTTATCATCAAAATGTTCGATGACCCATGACATCACAATGTTCCATAACACCTGTCATCAAAATGTTCCATGACACTTTTCATCAACTTGCTCCATGACCCTGTCATCACAATGCTCCTTGCCCTTCTCATCACAATGAACAACGCCCTTGCGATCAAAATGCTCCATGACATTTGTCGTCACAAATATCCATGATGCTTGGCATCACAGTGCTCCATGTCATTGTCATCACAGTGCTCCATGAACACTCTCATCACATTGCTCCATGCCCTTGTCTTCACATAGCTCCATGACATATGTCATCAGAATGCTCCATGGCCTTCTCATCACAATGCTCCATGCCCTTGCCATCACAATGCTCCATTACCCCTGTCATAACAATGCTCCATGACCCCTGCCATCACGATGTTCCATGGCCATGTCTTCACAAGGGTCCATGACCCTTCTCATCACAATGCTCCAAGAACACTGTAATCACAATGTTCTATGCCCCTTTTCATCTCAATGATCCATGAACCCTGTCATCACAATGCACCATGCCCATCATCATAATGCTTCATGCTATTGTCATCACAAAGAAATCAAAATACTCCATGACCACTGTCATAACAATGCTCAAAACCCTTGTGATCACAATATTCCATAACACTTGTCATCACAAAGCCCCATGATGCTCGACATCACAATTATCCATGGTCTTCTCATCACAATGCTCCATGACATTCGTCATCACAATGCTCAATACACTTGTCATCAAAATGCTCCCTGACACTTGTAGTCTGTATGGCCTTGAACCCTGTCATGACAAGGCTGCATGCCTTTTTCATCACAATGATCCATGCCCTTATCTTCACTGTGCTCCATGCCCTTTTCATCACAATGCTCCAAGACCCATGTAATCACAATGCTCCATGCCCTTCTCATCACAAAGCTCAATGACGCATGCCATCAGAATGCTCCTTGGTCTTCTCCTCACTATGCTCTATGCCCTTGTCATCACAATGTTCCAAGACCCCTGTAATCACAATTCTCCATGCCCCTTTTCATCAGTATGCTCCATGAGACTTGTCTTCAAAAGGCTCCATGGTTTTGTCATCACAATGCTCCAGGACCTTGTCATCACAATGCTTCACGACCTTCTCATGAAAATTTTCAATGGCCCTTGTCATCATAATGCTCCAAGCCCTAATCATCACAATGCTCCATTATATTTGTCATCACAATCCTCCATTACATTTGGCATCACAATGCTCCATGCCATTGTCATCGCAATGTACCATGACATATATCATCACAATGCTCCCTGACACCTGTCTTCAAAATACTCCATGACCTTATCATCACAATGCTCCATGCCCTTCTCATCACAATGCACCATGCCCACTCTCAGCACAATAATCTATGAAACTTGTCAGACCAATTCTCCATGCCCCTGTCATCACAATGCACCATGCCCTTGTCATCACAGTGCTCCATGACCCGTGTCATCACAATGCTCCTTGACTCCAGTCATCACAATTCTTCATAACGTTTTTCATCACAATGGTCCATGCCTGCGTCATCACAAGGCTCTGTGACCTTTGTAACCAAAATGCTCCATGAACTTTTCATCACAATTCTCAGTGACCCTTGTCATCACAATGCTCCATGTCTTTGTCAGAATAATGCTCCATGACCATTGTCATCACAATGTGCCATGCGCATTTCATCACAACTGTCCACAACCTTGTAATTGCAATGCTCCATAAACCTTGTAATCAAAATGGTCCATGCACTTCTCATCAAAATGCTCTCTCACCAGAGATATCACAGTGTTCCATCACTAGTCATCACAATACTCCCTCACCCCTGGAATCACAATGATCCATGACCCTGTCATCACAATGCTACATCCACTTATCATCACAATGTTCCATGACCCCTGCCATCACAATGTTCCATAAGCCCTGTCATCAAAATGCTCCATGACCCTTTCCATCCCAAAGCTCCAAGACCCCTGACATCAGAATGTTCTATAACCCCTGTCATCTAAATGTTCCATTACACTTTTTATCAAATTGTTGCATGAACCGGTCATCAAAATGCTCCCTGCCCTTCTCATCACAATGCACCATGCCCTTTTCATCAAAATGCTCCATGACTTGTCATCACAAAGCTCCATGACTCTTGGCATCACAATGCTCCATGTCATTGGCATCACAATGCTCCATGTACCCTCTCATAACATTGCTCAATGCCCTTGTCATCACAACGCTCCATGACACTTGTGATCACAATGCTCCATGACCTTCTAATCACAATGCTCCATGCCCTTGTCATTACAATCCTGCATGACCCATGTATCACAGTGTTCTGTGCCCTTGTCATCACAATGCTCCATACCCACTCTCATCACAATAATCCATGAAACATTTCAGACCAAAGTTCCATACCCTTCTCATCACAATTCTCGAATACCCCGGTCATAACAATGCACCATGACCACTGCCATCACAATATTCCACGGCCTAGTCATCACCAGGTTCCATGACACTTCTCATCACAATGCTCAAGACCCCTGAAATCACAATGCTACATTCCCTTGTCATCACAAAGCTCCATGACGCATGTCATCAGAATGTTCCATGGCCTTCTCATCACAATGCTCCATACCGTTGTCATCACAATGCTCCAAGACCCCTGTAATCACAATGCTCCATGCCACTTTTCATCTCAATGCTTCATGAAACCTGTCATCAAAATGAAGCATGCCCATCATCATAATGTTTCAGGCTATTGTCATCACAATTAAATCAATATTCTCCATGACCTCTGTGATCATAATGCTACAAACCATTGTGATCACAATGTTGCATAACACTTATCATCACAAAGCTCTATGACACTTGTCATCACAATGCTCGATGCCCTTCTAATCACAATGCTCCATGCCCTTGTCATTAGAGTCCAGCATGACCCATGTATCACAGTGTTCCGAGCCCTTGTCATCACAATGCTCCATGCCCACGCTCATCACAATAATCCAAGAAACATTTCAGACCAAAGTTCCTACCCTTCTCAGCACAATGCTCCATTACCCCTGTCATAACAATGCACCATGACACCTGCCATCACAATGTTCCACGGCCTAGTCATCACAAGGTTCCATGACACTTCTCATCACAATGCTCAAGACCCCTGAAATCACAATGCTACATTCCCTTGTCATCACAAAGCTCCATGACGCCTGTCATCAGAATGTTTCATGGACTTCTCATCACAATGCTCCATGCCCTTGTCATCACAATGCTCCAAGACCCCTGTAATCACAATGCTCCATGCCCCTTTTCATCTCAATGCTTCATGAACCTAGTCATCACAATGAACCATGCCCATCATCATAAAGCTTCAGGCTATTGTCACAACAATTAAATCAATATTCTCCATGACCTCTGTGATCATAATGCTCCAAACCCTTGTGATCACAATGTTGCATAACACTTATCATCACAACACCCCATGACGCTCATCATCTCAATGATCCATGGTCTTCTCATCACAATGCTCCATGAACTTTGTCAAAACAATGCTCAATACACTTGTCATCACAATGCTCCCTGACCCTTGTCATCAGTATGCTCCTTGAACCCTGTCAAGACAAGGCTCCATGCCTTTTTCATCACAATGATCCATGACCTTTTCATCGCAATCCTCCAAGATCCCTGTAATCACAATGCTCCATGCCCTTGTCATCACAAAACTCCATGACGCATGTCATCATAATGCTCCATGGCATTCTCATCACAATGCCCCATGCCCTTGTCATCACAATGCTCCAAGACCCCAGTAATCACAATGCTCTATGCCCCTTTTCTTCAGAATGCTCCATGAGACTTGTCATCACAAGTCTCCATGGTCATCTCATCACAATGCTCCAGGACCTTGTCATCACCATGCTCCATTCCCTTGTCAGCACAATGCTCCATGACCCCTGTCATCACAATAATCCATGAACATTTTCAGCCCAATGCTCCACGACGTTCTCATCACAATGCCCCATGGCCAATATCATCACAATGCTCCATGACCACTGTCATCACAACACTCCATGACACCTGACAACACAATGATCCGGGAGTCTTCTCATCACAATGCTCCATTCCCTATTCATCACAATGCTCCATGACCCCTGTCATCACAACACTCCATGAACATTTTCAGCCCAGTGCTCCATGACCCTTGTCATCAAAATGATCCATGCCCTTGTCATCCCAATGCTCCATGACCCTTGTATTTACAATGCTCGGAGAAGCTTGTCATCACAGTGCTCCATGACACATGTCATCACAATGCTCCATGCATTTGTCAGCAAAATGCTACAAGACCTTGTCATTACAGTCCTCTATGCGCTTGTCATCACAATACTCCATTTCGATTGTCATCACAATATTCCATGATCCTTGGGATCACATTGCTTCATGCCCTTGTCATCACAATGCTCCATGCTCCTTGAAGTCAAAATGATCCAAACCTCTGTCATCACAATGCTCCAAACACTTGTGATCACAATGTTCCATAACACTTGTCATCACAACGCTACATTATGCCTGTCATCACAATCCTCCATGCGCTTTTCATTACAACGCTCCATGACCTTTGTCATCACAATTCTCATTACAATTGTCATCACAATGCTCCCTGACAGTTGTCATCAGAATGCTCCTTGAACCCTGTCACAAAAAGGCTTCATGCCTTTTTCATCACAATGCCTATTCCATTTTCATCACAATACTCCATGCCATTGTCATCAAAATACTCCATAAGCTTGTCATCAGAATGCTCCATGACCCTTGTCATCACAATTCTCCATGCACTTGTCAGCACAATGCTCCCTGAAACTTGTCACCACAATGCTCCAAGCCATTGTCATTACAATGCTCCATTACCTGTGTCATAAGAATCCTCCATGACAATTGGCATCACAATGCTCCATGCCGTCGTCATCACAATGGGCCATTACATATGTCATCACAATGCTCCGTGACACCTGGCTTCACAATACTGCATGACCTGGTCATCAGAATGCTCCATGCCCTTGTCATCACAATGCGACATTACAACTGTCATCGCAATAATCCATGAAAATTATTAGACCAATGTTCCATGCCCTTGTCATCACAATGCTCCATGCCTTTGTTATCACAATGCTCCATGACCCCTGTCATCACAATGCTCCGTGACTCCAGTCATCACAGTGCTTCATGACCTTTGTCATCACAATGGTCCATGCCCTCGTCATCAACAGTCTCTGTGACCTTTTTTACCACAATGCTCCATGAACTTTTCATCACAATGCTCTTTGACCCTTTTCATCACAATGCTCTATGCCTTTCTCTGCACAATGCTCCATGACCCTTGTCATCACAATGCTCCATGTGCTTGTCAGCACAATGATCCTTGACACATGTCATTAAAATGCACCATGCGCTTGTCATCACAGTGCTCCACAATCTTGTCATCACAATTCCCCATAAAATTTGTCATCACAATGCTCCGTGAATCCAGTCATCACAATGCTTCATAACGTTTGTCATCATAATGGTCCATGCCCGCGTCATCACAAGGCTCTGTGACCTTTGTAACCACAATGCTCCATGAACTTTTCATCACAATTCTCTGTGACCCTTGTCATCACAATGCTCCATGCCTTTGTCAGAACAATGCTCCATGACCATTGTCATCACAATGTGCCACGTGTATTTCATCACAACTGTCCACAACCGTTTCATTGCTATGCTCCATAAACCTTGTAATCACTAAGGTACATGCACTTCTCATCAAAATGCTCTCTCACCAGAGATAGCACAATGTTCCATCACTAGTCATCACAATACTCCCTCACACCTGGAATCACAATGTTCCATGACCCTCCCATCACACTGCTACATCCTCTTATCATCAGAATGTTCCATGACCCCTGCCATCACAGTGTTCCATAACCCGTGTCATCAAAATGCTCCATGACCCTTTCCATCCCAAAGCTCCAAGACCCCTGACATCACAATGTTCTATAATCACTGCCATCAAAATATTCCTTTACACTTTTTATCAAATTGCTGCATCACCACGTCATCAAAATGCTCCCTGCCCTTCTCTTCACAATGCACCATGCCCTTGTCATCAAAATGCTACATGACTTGTCATCACAAAGCTCCATGACCCTTGGCATCACAATGCTCAATGTCATTGTAATCACAATGCTCCATGAACCATCTCATAACATTGCTCAATACCCTTGTCATCACAAAGCTCCATGACACCTGTCATCACAATGCTCGATGCCCTTCTCATCACAATGCTCCATGCCCTTGTCATTACAGTCCTGCATGACACATGTTTCACAGTGTTCAGTGCCCTTGTCATCACAATGCTCCATGCCCACTCTCATCACAATAATCCATGAAACATTTCAGACCAAAGTTCCATACCCTTCTCATCACAATGCTCCATTACCCCTGTCATAACAATGCACCATGACACCTGCCATCACAATATTCCACGGCCTAGTCATCTCAAGGTTCCATGATACTTCTCATCACAATGCTCAAGACCCCTGATATCACAATGCTCAATGCCCTTGTCATCACAATGCTTCATGACTTGTCATCACAAAGATCCATGACCCTTGGCATCACAATGCTCCATGTCATTATCATCACAATGCTCTATGAACGCTCTCATCACATTTCTCCATGCCCTTGTCTTCACATAGCTCCATGACACATGTCAACAGAATGCTCCATGGTCTTCTCATCACAATGCTCCATGCCCTTGCCATCACAATGCTCCATTACACCTGTCATAACAATGCTCCATGACCCCTGCCATCACGATGTTCCATGGCCTTGTCATCACAAGGCTCCATGACCATTCTCATCACAATGCTCTAAGAACACTGTAATCATAATGCTCTATGCCCCTTTTCATCTCAAAGATCCATGAACCCTGTCATCACAATGCACCATGCCCATCATCATAATGCTTCATGCTATTGTCATAACAATGAAATCAAAATGTTCCATGACGTCTGTCATAACAATGCTCCAAACCCTTGTGATCACAATATTCCATAACACTTGTCATCACAAAGCCCCATGACGCTCGTCATCACAATTATCCACGGCCTTCTCATCACAGTGCTCCATGACCTTCGTCATCACAATGCTCAATACACTTGTCATCAAACTGCTCCCTGACACTTGATGTCTGTATGCTCCTTGAACCCTGTCATGACAAGGCTCCATGCCATTTTCATCACAATGCTCCATACCCTTTTCATCACAATGCCCCAAGACCCCTGTAATCACAATGCTCCATGCCCTTGTCATCACAAAGCTCAATGACGCATGACATCAGAGTGCTCCTTGGTCTTCTCCTCACAATGCTCCATGCCCTTGTCATCACAATGTTCCAAGACCCCTGTAATCACAATGCTCCATGCCCCTGTTCATCAGTATGCTCCATGAGACTTGTCATCACAAGGCTCCATTGTTTTGTCATCACAATGCTCCAGGACATTGTCATCACAATGCTTCCCTACCTTTTCCTGAAAATTTTCAATGGCCCTTGTCATCATAATGCTCCAAGCCCTAATCATCACAATGCTCCATTATATTTGTCATCACAATCCTCCATTACATTTGGTATCACAAAGCTCCATGCCATTGTCATCGCCATGGACCATGACCTTATCATCACAATGCTCCATGCCCTTGTCATCACAATGCACCATGCCCACTTTCATCACAATAATCTATGAAAATTGTCAGACCAATGCTCCATGCCACTGTCATCCCAATGTTCCATGCCCTTGTCATCACAATGCTCCATGACCCCTGTCATCACAATGCTCCGTGACTCCAGTCATCACAATGCTTCATAACGTTTGTCATCACAATGGTCCATGCCCACGTCATCACAAGGCTCTGTGACGTTTGTAACCACAATGCTCCATGAACTTTTCATCACAATTCTCTGTGAAACTTGTCATCACAATGTGCCATTCCAAATGTCATTGCAACAATCCATGAAACTTATTAGACCAATGTTCCATGCCCTTGTCATCACAATGCTCCATGCCCTTGTTATCACAATGCTCCATGACACCTGTCATCACAGTGCTCCGTGACTCCATTCATCACAATGCTTCATGACCTTTGTCATCACAATGGTCCATGCCCTCGTCATCAACAGTCTCTGTGACCTTTTAAACAACAATTCTCCATGAACTTTTTATCACAATGCTCTTGGACCCTTGTCATCACAATGCTCTATGCCTTTCTCAGCACAGTGCTCCATGACCCTTGTCATCACAATGCTCCATGCGCTTGTCAGCACAATGCTCCATGACACATGTCATCACAATGCACCATGTGCTTGTCATCACAGTGCTCCACAACATTGTCATCACAATGCTCCATAAAATTTGTCATCACAATGCTCCATGCACTTCTCATCAAAATGCTCTCTCACCACTGATATCACAATGCTACATCACAATTTGTCACAATACTCCCTCACCCCTGTCATCACAATGTTCCATGACTCCTGTCATCACAATGCTACATGCACTTATCATCACAATGTTCGGTGACCCCTGACATCACAATGTTCCATAACACCTGTCATCAAAATATTCCATGACACTTTTCATCAAATTGCTCCATGACCCTGTCATCAGAATGCGCCCTGCCCTTCTCATCACAATGCACAAAGCCATTGCCATCACAATGCTCCATGACCTTTGTCATCACAAAGATCCTTGACCCTTGGCATCACAATGCTCCATGTCATTGTCATCACAATGCTCCATGAACGCTCTCATCACATTGCTCCATGCCCTTGTCTTCACATAGCTCCATGACACATGTCATCAGAATGCTCCATGACAGGGGCTTCCTTTGTGCCACAGTGGTTGAGAGTCCGCCTGCCGATGCAGGGGATACGGGTTCGTGCCCCGGTCTGGGAGGAGCCCACATGCCCTGGAGCGGCTGGGCCTGTGAGCCATGGCCGCTGAGCCTGCGCGTCCGGAGCCTGTGCTCCTCAATGGGAGAGGCCACAACAGTGAGAGGCCCGTGTACCGCAAAAAAAAAAAAAAATGCTCCCTGACACTTGTTGTCTGTATGCTCCTTGAACCCTGTCATGACAAGGCTCCATGCCGTTTTCATCACAATGATCCATGCCCTTTTCATCACAATGCTCCAAGACCCATGTAATCACAATGGTCCATGCCCTTGTCATCACAAATCTCAATGACGCATGCCATCAGAATGCTCCTTGGTCTTCTCCTCACAATGCTCCATGCCCTTGTCATCACAATGTTCTAAGACCCCTGTAATCACAATGCTGCATGCCCCTATTCATCAGTATGCTCCATGAGACTTGTCATCACAAGGCTCCATGGTTTTGTCATCACAATGCTCCAGGCCCTTGTCATCACAATGCTTCACGGCCTTGTCATCAAAATTTTCAATGGCCCTTGTCATCATAATGCTCCAAGCCCTAATCATCACAATGCTCCATAATATTTGTCATCACAATCCTCCATTACATTTGGTATCACAATGCTCCATGCCATTGTCTTCGCAATGGACAATGACATATTTCATCAGAATGCTCCCTGACACCTGTCTTCACAATACTCCATGACCTTATTATCACAATGCTCCATGCCCTTGTCATTACAATGCACCATTCCCACTCTCATCACAATAATCTATGAAACTTGTCAGACCAGTGCTCCATGCCACTGTCATCACAATGCTCCATGACCCCTGTATTCACAATGCTCTGTGACGCTTGTCATTAAAGTGCTCCATGACACCTGTCATAACAATGCTCCAAGCCTTTTTCAGCAAAATGCTACATGACCTTGTCATTACAATGCTCTATGTGCTTGTCATCCAAATACTCCATTACCAATGCCATCACAATCCTCCATGAACTTTGGGATCACATTGCTTCATGCCGTTGTCATCACAATGCTCCATGCTCCTTGAAATCAAATGAGCCATGACCTCTGTCATCACAATGCTCCAATCCCTTGTGATCACAATGTTCCATAACACTTGTCATCACAACGCTCCATGATGCCTGTCATCACAATACTCCATGCCCTTTTCATCACAATGCTCCATAAAATTGTCATCAAAATACTCCACAAGCTTGTCATCAGAATGATCCATGACCCTTGTCATCACAATTCTCCTTGCACTTGTCAGCACAATGCGCCTTGACACTTGTCATCACGATGCTCCAAGCCATTGTCATCACAATGTTCCATTACCTTTGTCGTCAGAATCCTCCATGACACTTTGCATCACAATGCTCCATGCCATTGTCATCACAGTGTGCCATTATATATGTCATCACAATGCTCCCTGACACCTGTCTTCACAATACTACATGACCTGGTCATCACAATGCTCCACGCCCTTGTCATCACAATGCACCATTCCAACTGTCATCGCAATAATTCTTGAAACTTATTAGACCAATGCTCTATGCCCTTGTCATCACAATGCTCCATGCCCTTGTTATCACAGTGCTCCATGACCCCTGTCATCACAATGCTCTTTGACTCCAGTCATCACAATGCTTCATGACCTATGTCATCACAATTGTCCATGCCCTCGTCATCAACAGTCTCTGTGACCTTTTTAACCACAATGCTCCATGAACTATTCATCACAATGCTCTTTGACCCTTGTCATCACAATGCTCTATGCCTTTATCAGCACAATGCTCCATGACCCTTGTAATCACAATGCTCCATGAACGCTCTCATCACATTGCTCCATGCCCTTCTCTTCACAAAGCTCCATGACAAATGTCATCAGAATGCTCCATGGCCTTCTCATCACAATGTTCCATGCCCTTGCCATGACAATGCTCCATTACCCCAGTCATAACAATGCTCCATGACCCCTGCCATCACGATGTTCCATGGCTTGTCATCACATAGCTCGATGACCCTTCTCATCACAATGCTCCAAGAACCCTGTAATCACAATGCTCTATGCCCTTTTTCATCACAATGATCCATGAATCCTGTCATCACAATGCACCATGCCCATCGTCCTAAAGTTTCAGGCTATTGTCATCACAATGAAATCAAAATGTTCCATGACCTCTGTCATAACAATGCTCCAAACCCTTGTGAACACAATATTCCATAACACTTGTCATCACAATGCCCCATGTGGCTCGTCATCACAATTATCAATGGACTTCTCATCACAATGCTCCATGACGTTTGTCATCACAATGCTCAACACACTTGTCATCAAAATGCTCCCTGACACTTGTTGTCTGTTTGCTCCTTGAACCCTGTCATGACAAGGCTCCATGCCTTTTTCATAACAATGATCCATGCCATTTTCATCACAATGCTCCGAGACCCATGTAATTTCAATGCTCCATGCCCTTGTCATCACAAAGCTCAATGACGCATGCCATCAGAATGCTCCTTGTTCTTCTCCTCACAATGCTCCATGCCGTAATCATCACAATGTTCCAAGACCCCGGTAATCACAATGCTCCATGCCCTTGTCATCAAAAAGCTCCATGACGCATGTCATCAGAATGCTCCATGCCCTAGTCATCACAATGCTCCAAGACCCCTGTAATCACAATGCTCCATGCCCCTTTTCATCAGAATGCTCCATGAGACTTTTCATCACAAGTCTCCTGGTCTTCTCATCACAATGCTCCTGGACCTTGTTATCACCATACTCCATTCCTTTGTCAACACAATGCTCCATGACCCCTGTCATCACGATAATCCATGATCATTTTCAGCCCAATGCTCCACGACCTACTCATCACAATCCTCCATGGCCAATATAATCACAATGCTTCATGACCACTGTCATCACAACACTCCATGACACCTGACAACGCAATGATCCTGGACTCTTATCATCACAATGCTCCATTCCCTAGTCCTCACAATGCTCCATGACCCCGGTAATCAGAACACTCCATGAACATTTTCAGCCCAGTGCTCCATGACCCTTGTCATCAAAATGATCCATTCCCTTGTCATCCCAATGCTCCATGACCCCTGTATTCACTATGCTCCGTGACGCTTGTCATCACAGTGCTCCATGACACATGTCATCACAATGCTCCATGCCTTTGTCAGCAAAATGCTACATGACCTTGTCATTACAATGCTCTATGCGCTTGTCATCACAATACTCCATTTCCATTGTCATCACAATCCTCCATGAATATTGCGATCACATTGCTTCATGCCCTTGTCATCACAATGCTCCATGCTCCTTGAAATCAAAATGATCCATGACCTCTGTCATCACAATGCTCCAAACCCTTGTGATCACAATGTTCCATAACACTGGTCATCACAACGCTCCATGATGCCTGTCATCACAATACTCCATACCCTTTTCATCATAATGGTCCATGACCTTTGTGATCACAATTCTCAATACACTTGTCATCACAATGCTCCCTGACACTTGTCGTCAGAATGCTCCTTGAACCCTGTCACGAAAAGGCTCCATGCCTTTTACATCACAATGCCCCATGCCGTTTTCATCACAATGCTCCATGCCATTGTCATCAAAATACTCCACAAGCTTGTCATCAGAATGCTCCATGACCCTTGTCATCACAATTCTCCATGCACTTGTCAGCACAATGCTCCCTGAACCTTGTCATCACAATGCTCCAAGCCATTGTCATCACAATGCTCCATTACCTTTGTCATCAGTATCCTCCATGACACTTGGCATCACAATGCTCCATGCCATTGTCATCACAATGGGCCATTACAAATGTCATCAAAATGCTCCCTGACACCTCTCTTAACAATACTGCATGACCTGGTCATCAAAATGCTCCATGCCCCCTGACATTACAATGTTTCATAACACCTGTCATCAAAATTTTCCATAAAACTTTTCATTAAATTGCTCCATGACCCTGTCATCAGGATGCTCCCTGCCCTTCTCATCACAATGCACAACGCCCTTGCCATCAAAATGCTCCTGACCTTTGTCATCACAAAGATCAATGACACTTGGCATCACACTGCTCCAAGTCATTGTCATCACAGTGCTCCAAGAATGCTCTCATCACATTGATCCATGCCTATGTGTTCACAAAGCTCCATGACACATTTCATCAGAATGCTCCATGGCCTTCTCATCACAATGCTCCATGTCCTTGCCATCACAATGCTCCATTACAACAGTAATAACAATGCTCCATGACCCCTGCCATCACAATGTTCCATGGCCTTTTCATCACAAAGCTCCATGACCCTTCTCATCACAATGCTCCAAGAACCCTGTAATCACAATGCTCTATGCCGCTTTTCATCTCAATGATCCATGAACCCTGTCATCACAATTCACCATGCCCATCATCATAATGCTTCATGCTATTGTCATCACAACAAAATCAAAATGCTCCATGACCTCTGTCATCACAATGCTCCAAGACCCCTGTAATCACAATGCTCCATGCCCCTTTTAATCAGAATGCTCCATGAGACTTGTCAAAACAAGTCTCCATGGTCTTCTCATCACAATGCTCCAGGACCTTGTCATCACCATGCTCCATTCCCTTGTCATCACAATTCTCCATGACCCCTGTCATCACAATGCTCTTTGACTCCAGTCATCACAATGCTTCATGACCTATGTCATCACAATTGTCCATGCCCTCGTCATCAACAGTCTCTGTGACCTTTTTAACCACAATGCTCCATGAACTATTCATCACAATGCTCTTTGACCCTTGTCATCACAATGCTCTATGCCTTTATCAGCACAATGCTCCATGACCCTTGTAATCACAATGCTCCATGAACGCTCTCATCACATTGCTCCATGCCCTTCTCTTCACAAAGCTCCATGACAAATGTCATCAGAATGCTCCATGGCCTTCTCATCACAATGTTCCATGCCCTTGCCATGACAATGCTCCATTACCCCAGTCATAACAATGCTCCATGACCCCTGCCATCACGATGTTCCATGGCTTGTCATCACATAGCTCGATGACCCTTCTCATCACAATGCTCCAAGAACCCTGTAATCACAATGCTCTATGCCCTTTTTCATCACAATGATCCATGAATCCTGTCATCACAATGCACCATGCCCATCGTCCTAATGTTTCAGGCTATTGTCATCACAATGAAATCAAAATGTTCCATGACCTCTGTCATAACAATGCTCCAAACCCTTGTGAACACAATATTCCATAACACTTGTCATCACAATGCCCCATGTGGCTCGTCATCACAATTATCAATGGACTTCTCATCACAATGCTCCATGACGTTTGTCATCACAATGCTCAACACACTTGTCATCAAAATGCTCCCTGACACTTGTTGTCTGTTTGCTCCTTGAACCCTGTCATGACAAGGCTCCATGCCTTTTTCATAACAATGATCCATGCCATTTTCATCACAATGCTCCGAGAACCATGTAATTTCAATGCTCCATGCCCTTGTCATCACAAAGCTCAATGACGCATGCCATCAGAATGCTCCTTGTTCTTCTCCTCACAATGCTCCATGCCGTAGTCATCACAATGTTCCAAGACCCCGGTAATCACAATGCTCCATGCCCTTGTCATCAAAAAACTCCATGATGCATGTCATCAGAATGCTCCATGCCCTAGTCATCACAATGCTCCAAGACCCCTGTAATCACAATGCTCCATGCCCCTTTTCATCAGAATGCTCCATGAGACTTGTCATCACAAGTCTCCTGGTCTTCTCATCACAATGCTCCTGGACCTTGTTATCACCATACTCCATTCCCTTGTCAACACAATGCTCCATGACCCCTGTCATCACGATAATCCATGATCATTTTCAGCCCAATGCTCCACGACCTACTCATCACAATCCTCCATGGCCAATATAATCACAATGCTTCATGACCACTGTCATCACAACACTCCATGACACCTGACAACGCAATGATCCTGGACTCTTATCATCACAATGCTCCATTCCCTAGTCCTCACAATGCTCCATGACCCCGGTAATCAGAACACTCCATGAACATTTTCAGCCCAGTGCTCCATGACCTTTGTCATCAAAATGATCCATTCCCTTGTCATCCCAATGCTCCATGACCCCTGTATTCACTATGCTCCGTGACGCTTGTCATCACAGTGCTCCATGACACATGTCATCACAATGCTCCATGCCTTTGTCAGCAAAATGCTACATGACCTTGTCATTACAATGCTCTATGCGCTTGTCATCACAATACTCCATTTCCATTGTCATCACAATCCTCCATGAATATTGCGATCACATTGCTTCATGCCCTTGTCATCACAATGCTCCATGCTCCTTGAAATCAAAATGATCCATGACCTCTGTCATCACAATGCTCCAAACCCTTGTGATCACAATGTTCCATAACACTGGTCATCACAACGCTCCATGATGCCTGTCATCACAATACTCCATACCCTTTTCATCATAATGGTCCATGACCTTTGTGATCACAATTCTCAATACACTTGTCATCACAATGCTCCCTGACACTTGTCGTCAGAATGCTCCTTGAACCCTGTCACGAAAAGGCTCCATGCCTTTTACATCACAATGCCCCATGCCGTTTTCATCACAATGCTCCATGCCATTGTCATCAAAATACTCCACAAGCTTGTCATCAGAATGCTCCATGACCCTTGTCATCACAATTCTCCATGCACTTGTCAGCACAATGCTCCCTGACCCTTGTCATCACAATGCTCCAAGCCATTGTCATCACAATGCTCCATTACCTTTGTCATCAGTATCCTCCATGACACTTGGCATCACAATGCTCCATGCCATTGTCATCACAATGGGCCATTACAAATGTCATCAAAATGCTCCCTGACACCTCTCTTAACAATACTGCATGACCTGGTCATCAAAATGCTCCATGCCCCCTGACATTACAATGTTTCATAACACCTGTCATCAAAATTTTCCATAAAACTTTTCATTAAATTGCTCCATGACCCTGTCATCAGGATGCTCCCTGCCCTTCTCATCACAATGCACAACGCCCTTGCCATCAAAATGCTCCTGACCTTTGTCATCACAAAGATCAATGACACTTGGCATCACACTGCTCCAAGTCATTGTCATCACAGTGCTCCAAGAATGCTCTCATCACATTGATCCATGCCTATGTGTTCACAAAGCTCCATGACACATTTCATCAGAATGCTCCATGGCCTTCTCATCACAATGCTCCATGTCCTTGCCATCACAATGCTCCATTACAACAGTAATAACAATGCTCCATGACCCCTGCCATCACAATGTTCCATGGCCTTTTCATCACAAAGCTCCATGACCCTTCTCATCACAATGCTCCAAGAACCCTGTAATCACAATGCTCTATGCCGCTTTTCATCTCAATGATCCATGAACCCTGTCATCACAATTCACCATGCCCATCATCATAATGCTTCATGCTATTGTCATCACAACAAAATCAAAATGCTCCATGACCTCTGTCATCACAATGCTCCAAGACCCCTGTAATCACAATGCTCCATGCCCCTTTTAATCAGAATGCTCCATGAGACTTGTCAAAACAAGTCTCCATGGTCTTCTCATCACAATGCTCCAGGACCTTGTCATCACCATGCTCCATTCCCTTGTCATCACAATTCTCCATGACCCCTGTCATCACAATGCTCTTTGACTCCAGTCATCACAATGCTTCATGACCTATGTCATCACAATTGTCCATGCCCTCGTCATCAACAGTCTCTGTGACCTTTTTAACCACAATGCTCCATGAACTATTCATCACAATGCTCTTTGACCCTTGTCATCACAATGCTCTATGCCTTTATCAGCACAATGCTCCATGACCCTTGTAATCACAATGCTCCATGAACGCTCTCATCACATTGCTCCATGCCCTTCTCTTCACAAAGCTTCATGACAAATGTCATCAGAATGCTCCATGGCCTTCTCATCACAATGTTCCATGCCCTTGCCATGACAATGCTCCATTACCCCAGTCATAACAATGCTCCATGACCCCTGCCATCACGATGTTCCATGGCTTGTCATCACATAGCTCGATGACCCTTCTCATCACAATGCTCCAAGAACCCTGTAATCACAATGCTCTATGCCCTTTTTCATCACAATGATCCATGAATCCTGTCATCACAATGCACCATGCCCATCGTCCTAATGTTTCAGGCTATTGTCATCACAATGAAATCAAAATGTTCCATGACCTCTGTCATAACAATGCTCCAAACCCTTGTGAACACAATATTCCATAACACTTGTCATCACAATGCCCCATGTGGCTCGTCATCACAATTATCAATGGACTTCTCATCACAATGCTCCATGACGTTTGTCATCACAATGCTCAACACACTTGTCATCAAAATGCTCCCTGACACTTGTTGTCTGTTTGCTCCTTGAACCCTGTCATGACAAGGCTCCATGCCTTTTTCATAACAATGATCCATGCCATTTTCATCACAATGCTCCGAGAACCATGTAATTTCAATGCTCCATGCCCTTGTCATCACAAAGCTCAATGACGCATGCCATCAGAATGCTCCTTGTTCTTCTCCTCACAATGCTCCATGCCGTAGTCATCACAATGTTCCAAGACCCCGGTAATCACAATGCTCCATGCCCTTGTCATCAAAAAACTCCATGATGCATGTCATCAGAATGCTCCATGCCCTAGTCATCACAATGCTCCAAGACCCCTGTAATCACAATGCTCCATGCCCCTTTTCATCAGAATGCTCCATGAGACTTGTCATCACAAGTCTCCTGGTCTTCTCATCACAATGCTCCTGGACGTTGTTATCACCATACTCCATTCCCTTGTCAACACAATGCTCCATGACCCCTGTCATCACGATAATCCATGATCATTTTCAGCCCAATGCTCCACGACCTACTCATCACAATCCTCCATGGCCAATATAATCACAATGCTTCATGACCACTGTCATCACAACACTCCATGACACCTGACAACGCAATGATCCTGGACTCTTATCATCACAATGCTCCATTCCCTAGTCCTCACAATGCTCCATGACCCCGGTAATCAGAACACTCCATGAACATTTTCAGCCCAGTGCTCCATGACCTTTGTCATCAAAATGATCCATTCCCTTGTCATCCCAATGCTCCATGACCCCTGTATTCACTATGCTCCGTGACGCTTGTCATCACAGTGCTCCATGACACATGTCATCACAATGCTCCATGCCTTTGTCAGCAAAATGCTACATGACCTTGTCATTACAATGCTCTATGCGCTTGTCATCACAATACTCCATTTCCATTGTCATCACAATCCTCCATGAATATTGCGATCACATTGCTTCATGCCCTTGTCATCACAATGCTCCATGCTCCTTGAAATCAAAATG
This sequence comes from Mesoplodon densirostris, assembly GCF_025265405.1. NCBI lineage: Eukaryota > Metazoa > Chordata > Mammalia > Artiodactyla > Ziphiidae > Mesoplodon > Mesoplodon densirostris. Next base: position 2,767,437 of record NW_026778195.1, on the reverse strand, counting down.
ATCCATGACCTCTGTCATCACAATGCTCCAAACCCTTGTGATCACAATGTTCCATAACACTGGTCATCACAACGCTCCATGATGCCTGTCATCACAATACTCCATACCCTTTTCATCATAATGGTCCATGACCTTTGTGATCACAATTCTCAATACACTTGTCATCACAATGCTCCCTGACACTTGTCGTCAGAATGCTCCTTGAAACCTGTCACGAAAAGGCTCCATGCCTTTTACATCACAATGCCCCATGCCGTTTTCATCACAATGCTCCATGCCATTGTCATCAAAATACTCCACAAGCTTGTCATCAGAATGCTCCATGACCCTTGTCATCACAATTCTCCATGCACTTGTCAGCACAATGCTCCCTGAACCTTGTCATCACAATGCTCCAAGCCATTGTCATCACAATGCTCCATTACCTTTGTCATCAGTATCCTCCATGACACTTGGCATCACAATGCTCCATGCCATTGTCATCACAATGGGCCATTACAAATGTCATCAAAATGCTCCCTGACACCTCTCTTAACAATACTGCATGACCTGGTCATCAAAATGCTCCATGCCCCCTGACATTACAATGTTTCATAACACCTGTCATCAAAATTTTCCATAAAACTTTTCATTAAATTGCTCCATGACCCTGTCATCAGGATGCTCCCTGCCCTTCTCATCACAATGCACAACGCCCTTGCCATCAAAATGCTCCTGACCTTTGTCATCACAAAGATCAATGACACTTGGCATCACACTGCTCCAAGTCATTGTCATCACAGTGCTCCAAGAATGCTCTCATCACATTGATCCATGCCTATGTGTTCACAAAGCTCCATGACACATTTCATCAGAATGCTCCATGGCCTTCTCATCACAATGCTCCATGTCCTTGCCATCACAATGCTCCATTACAACAGTAATAACAATGCTCCATGACCCCTGCCATCACAATGTTCCATGGCCTTTTCATCACAAAGCTCCATGACCCTTCTCATCACAATGCTCCAAGAACCCTGTAATCACAATGCTCTATGCCGCTTTTCATCTCAATGATCCATGAACCCTGTCATCACAATTCACCATGCCCATCATCATAATGCTTCATGCTATTGTCATCACAACAAAATCAAAATGCTCCATGACCTCTGTCATCACAATGCTCCAAGACCCCTGTAATCACAATGCTCCATGCCCCTTTTAATCAGAATGCTCCATGAGACTTGTCAAAACAAGTCTCCATGGTCTTCTCATCACAATGCTCCAGGACCTTGTCATCACCATGCTCCATTCCCTTGTCATCACAATTCTCCATGACCCCTGTCATCACAATGCTCTTTGACTCCAGTCATCACAATGCTTCATGACCTATGTCATCACAATTGTCCATGCCCTCGTCATCAACAGTCTCTGTGACCTTTTTAACCACAATGCTCCATGAACTATTCATCACAATGCTCTTTGACCCTTGTCATCACAATGCTCTATGCCTTTATCAGCACAATGCTCCATGACCCTTGTAATCACAATGCTCCATGAACGCTCTCATCACATTGCTCCATGCCCTTCTCTTCACAAAGCTTCATGACAAATGTCATCAGAATGCTCCATGGCCTTCTCATCACAATGTTCCATGCCCTTGCCATGACAATGCTCCATTACCCCAGTCATAACAATGCTCCATGACCCCTGCCATCACGATGTTCCATGGCTTGTCATCACATAGCTCGATGACCCTTCTCATCACAATGCTCCAAGAACCCTGTAATCACAATGCTCTATGCCCTTTTTCATCACAATGATCCATGAATCCTGTCATCACAATGCACCATGCCCATCGTCCTAATGTTTCAGGCTATTGTCATCACAATGAAATCAAAATGTTCCATGACCTCTGTCATAACAATGCTCCAAACCCTTGTGAACACAATATTCCATAACACTTGTCATCACAATGCCCCATGTGGCTCGTCATCACAATTATCAATGGACTTCTCATCACAATGCTCCATGACGTTTGTCATCACAATGCTCAACACACTTGTCATCAAAATGCTCCCTGACACTTGTTGTCTGTTTGCTCCTTGAACCCTGTCATGACAAGGCTCCATGCCTTTTTCATAACAATGATCCATGCCATTTTCATCACAATGCTCCGAGAACCATGTAATTTCAATGCTCCATGCCCTTGTCATCACAAAGCTCAATGACGCATGCCATCACAATGCTCCTTGTTCTTCTCCTCACAATGCTCCATGCCGTAGTCATCACAATGTTCCAAGACCCCGGTAATCACAATGCTCCATGCCCTTGTCATCAAAAAACTCCATGATGCATGTCATCAGAATGCTCCATGCCCTAGTCATCACAATGCTCCAAGACCCCTGTAATCACAATGCTCCATGCCCCTTTTCATCAGAATGCTCCATGAGACTTGTCATCACAAGTCTCCTGGTCTTCTCATCACAATGCTCCTGGACGTTGTTATCACCATACTCCATTCCCTTGTCAACACAATGCTCCATGACCCCTGTCATCACGATAATCCATGATCATTTTCAGCCCAATGCTCCACGACCTACTCATCACAATCCTCCATGGCCAATATAATCACAATGCTTCATGACCACTGTCATCACAACACTCCATGACACCTGACAACGCAATGATCCTGGACTCTTATCATCACAATGCTCCATTCCCTAGTCCTCACAATGCTCCATGACCCCGGTATTCAGAACACTCCATGAACATTTTCAGCCCAGTGCTCCATGACCCTTGTCATCAAAATGATCCATTCCCTTGTCATCCCAATGCTCCATGACCCCTGTATTCACTATGCTCCGTGACGCTTGTCATCACAGTGCTCCATGACACATGTCATCACAATGCTCCATGCCTTTGTCAGCAAAATGCTACATGACCTTGTCATTACAATGCTCTATGCGCTTGTCATCACAATACTCCATTTCCATTGTCATCACAATCCTCCATGAATATTGCGATCACATTGCTTCATGCCCTTGTCATCACAATGCTCCATGCTCCTTGAAATCAAAATGATCCATGACCTCTGTCATCACAATGCTCCAAACCCTTGTGATCACAATGTTCCATAACACTGGTCATCACAACGCTCCATGATGCCTGTCATCACAATACTCCATACCCTTTTCATCATAATGGTCCATGACCTTTGTGATCACAATTCTCAATACACTTGTCATCACAATGCTCCCTGACACTTGTCGTCAGAATGCTCCTTGAAACCTGTCACGAAAAGGCTCCATGCCTTTTACATCACAATGCCCCATGCCGTTTTCATCACAATGCTCCATGCCATTGTCATCAAAATACTCCACAAGCTTGTCATCAGAATGCTCCATGACCCTTGTCATCACAATTCTCCATGCACTTGTCAGCACAATGCTCCCTGAACCTTGTCATCACAATGCTCCAAGCCATTGTCATCACAATGCTCCATTACCTTTGTCATCAGTATCCTCCATGACACTTGGCATCACAATGCTCCATGCCATTGTCATCACAATGGGCCATTACAAATGTCATCAAAATGCTCCCTGACACCTCTCTTAACAATACTGCATGACCTGGTCATCAAAATGCTCCATGCCCCCTGACATTACAATGTTTCATAACACCTGTCATCAAAATTTTCCATAAAACTTTTCATTAAATTGCTCCATGACCCTGTCATCAGGATGCTCCCTGCCCTTCTCATCACAATGCACAACGCCCTTGCCATCAAAATGCTCCTGACCTTTGTCATCACAAAGATCAATGACACTTGGCATCACACTGCTCCAAGTCATTGTCATCACAGTGCTCCAAGAATGCTCTCATCACATTGATCCATGCCTATGTGTTCACAAAGCTCCATGACACATTTCATCAGAATGCTCCATGGCCTTCTCATCACAATGCTCCATGTCCTTGCCATCACAATGCTCCATTACAACAGTAATAACAATGCTCCATGACCCCTGCCATCACAATGTTCCATGGCCTTTTCATCACAAAGCTCCATGACCCTTCTCATCACAATGCTCCAAGAACCCTGTAATCACAATGCTCTATGCCGCTTTTCATCTCAATGATCCATGAACCCTGTCATCACAATTCACCATGCCCATCATCATAATGCTTCATGCTATTGTCATCACAACAAAATCAAAATGCTCCATGACCTCTGTCATCACAATGCTCCAAGACCCCTGTAATCACAATGCTCCATGCCCCTTTTAATCAGAATGCTCCATGAGACTTGTCAAAACAAGTCTCCATGGTCTTCTCATCACAATGCTCCAGGACCTTGTCATCACCATGCTCCATTCCCTTGTCATCACAATTCTCCATGACCCCTGTCATCACAATGCTCTTTGACTCCAGTCATCACAATGCTTCATGACCTATGTCATCACAATTGTCCATGCCCTCGTCATCAACAGTCTCTGTGACCTTTTTAACCACAATGCTCCATGAACTATTCATCACAATGCTCTTTGACCCTTGTCATCACAATGCTCTATGCCTTTATCAGCACAATGCTCCATGACCCTTGTAATCACAATGCTCCATGAACGCTCTCATCACATTGCTCCATGCCCTTCTCTTCACAAAGCTTCATGACAAATGTCATCAGAATGCTCCATGGCCTTCTCATCACAATGTTCCATGCCCTTGCCATGACAATGCTCCATTACCCCAGTCATAACAATGCTCCATGACCCCTGCCATCACGATGTTCCATGGCTTGTCATCATATAGCTCGATGACCCTTCTCATCACAATGCTCCAAGAACCCTGTAATCACAATGCTCTATGCCCTTTTTCATCACAATGATCCATGAATCCTGTCATCACAATGCACCATGCCCATCGTCCTAATGTTTCAGGCTATTGTCATCACAATGAAATCAAAATGTTCCATGACCTCTGTCATAACAATGCTCCAAACCCTTGTGAACACAATATTCCATAACACTTGTCATCACAATGCCCCATGTGGCTCGTCATCACAATTATCAATGGACTTCTCATCACAATGCTCCATGACGTTTGTCATCACAATGCTCAACACACTTGTCATCAAAATGCTCCCTGACACTTGTTGTCTGTTTGCTCCTTGAACCCTGTCATGACAAGGCTCCATGCCTTTTTCATAACAATGATCCATGCCATTTTCATCACAATGCTCCGAGAACCATGTAATTTCAATGCTCCATGCCCTTGTCATCACAAAGCTCAATGACGCATGCCATCAGAATGCTCCTTGTTCTTCTCCTCACAATGCTCCATGCCGTAGTCATCACAATGTTCCAAGACCCCGGTAATCACAATGCTCCATGCCCTTGTCATCAAAAAACTCCATGATGCATGTCATCAGAATGCTCCATGCCCTAGTCATCACAATGCTCCAAGACCCCTGTAATCACAATGCTCCATGCCCCTTTTCATCAGAATGCTCCATGAGACTTGTCATCACAAGTCTCCTGGTCTTCTCATCACAATGCTCCTGGACGTTGTTATCACCATACTCCATTCCCTTGTCAACACAATGCTCCATGACCCCTGTCATCACGATAATCCATGATCATTTTCAGCCCAATGCTCCACGACCTACTCATCACAATCCTCCATGGCCAATATAATCACAATGCTTCATGACCACTGTCATCACAACACTCCATGACACCTGACAACGCAATGATCCTGGACTCTTATCATCACAATGCTCCATTCCCTAGTCCTCACAATGCTCCATGACCCCGGTAATCAGAACACTCCATGAACATTTTCAGCCCAGTGCTCCATGACCCTTGTCATCAAAATGATCCATTCCCTTGTCATCCCAATGCTCCATGACCCCTGTATTCACTATGCTCCGTGACGCTTGTCATCACAGTGCTCCATGACACATGTCATCACAATGCTCCATGCCTTTGTCAGCAAAATGCTACATGACCTTGTCATTACAATGCTCTATGCGCTTGTCATCACAATACTCCATTTCCATTGTCATCACAATCCTCTATGAATATTGCGATCACATTGCTTCATGCCCTTGTCATCACAATGCTCCATGCTCCTTGAAATCAAAATGATCCATGACCTCTGTCATCACAATGCTCCAAACCCTTGTGATCACAATGTTCCATAACACTGGTCATCACAACGCTCCATGATGCGTGTCATCACAATACTCCATACCCTTTTCATCATAATGGTCCATGACCTTTGTGATCACAATTCTCAATACACTTGTCATCACAATGCTCCCTGACACTTGTCGTCAGAATGCTCCTTGAACCCTGTCACGAAAAGGCTCCATGCCTTTTACATCACAATGCCCCATGCCGTTTTCATCACAATGCTCCATGCCATTGTCATCAAAATACTCCACAAGCTTGTCATCAGAATGCTCCATGACCCTTGTCATCACAATTCTCCATGCACTTGTCAGCACAATGCTCCCTGAACCTTGTCATCACAATGCTCCAAGCCATTGTCATCACAATGCTCCATTACCTTTGTCATCAGTATCCTCCATGACACTTGGCATCACAATGCTCCATGCCATTGTCATCAAAAAACTCCATGATGCATGTCATCAGAATGCTCCATGCCCTAGTCATCACAATGCTCCAAGACCCCTGTAATCACAATGCTCCATGCCCCCTGACATTACAATGTTTCATAATACCTGTCATCAAAATTTTCCATAAAACTTTTCATTAAATTGCTCCATGACCCTGTCATCAGGATGCTCCCTGCCCTTCTCATCACAATGCACAACGCCCTTGCCATCAAAATGCTCCTGACCTTTGTCATCACAAAGATCAATGACACTTGGCATCACACTGCTCCAAGTCATTGTCATCACAGTGCTCCAAGAATGCTCTCATCACATTGATCCATGCCTATGTGTTCACAAAGCTCCATGACACATTTCATCAGAATGCTCCATGGCCTTCTCATCACAATGCTCCATGTCCTTGCCATCACAATGCTCCATTACAACAGTAATAACAATGCTCCATGACCCCTGCCATCACAATGTTCCATGGCCTTTTCATCACAAAGCTCCATGACCCTTCTCATCACAATGCTCCAAGAACCCTGTAATCACAATGCTCTATGCCGCTTTTCATCTCAATGATCCATGAACCCTGTCATCACAATTCACCATGCCCATCATCATAATGCTTCATGCTATTGTCATCACAACAAAATCAAAATGCTCCATGACCTCTGTCATCACAATGCTCCAAGACCCCTGTAATCACAATGCTCCATGCCCCTTTTAATCAGAATGCTCCATGAGACTTGTCAAAACAAGTCTCCATGGTCTTCTCATCACAATGCTCCAGGACCTTGTCATCACAATTCTCCATGACCCCTGTCATCACAATGCTCTTTGACTCCAGTCATCACAATGCTTCATGACCTATGTCATCACAATTGTCCATGCCCTCGTCATCAACAGTCTCTGTGACCTTTTTAACCACAATGCTCCATGAACTATTCATCACAATGCTCTTTGACCCTTGTCATCACAATGCTCTATGCCTTTATCAGCACAATGCTCCATGACCCTTGTAATCACAATGCTCCATGAACGCTCTCATCACATTGCTCCATGCCCTTCTCTTCACAAAGCTTCATGACAAATGTCATCAGAATGCTCCATGGCCTTCTCATCACAATGTTCCATGCCCTTGCCATGACAATGCTCCATTACCCCAGTCATAACAATGCTCCATGACCCCTGCCATCACGATGTTCCATGGCTTGTCATCACATAGCTCGATGACCCTTCTCATCACAATGCTCCAAGAACCCTGTAATCACAATGCTCTATGCCCTTTTTCATCACAATGATCCATGAATCCTGTCATCACAATGCACCATGCCCATCGTCCTAATGTTTCAGGCTATTGTCATCACAATGAAATCAAAATGTTCCATGACCTCTGTCATAACAATGCTCCAAACCCTTGTGAACACAATATTCCATAACACTTGTCATCACAATGCCCCATGTGGCTCGTCATCACAATTATCAATGGACTTCTCATCACAATGCTCCATGACGTTTGTCATCACAATGCTCAACACACTTGTCATCAAAATGCTCCCTGACACTTGTTGTCTGTTTGCTCCTTGAACCCTGTCATGACAAGGCTCCATGCCTTTTTCATAACAATGATCCATGCCATTTTCATCACAATGCTCCGAGACCCATGTAATTTCAATGCTCCATGCCGTTGTCATCACAAAGCTCAATGACGCATGCCATCAGAATGCTCCTTGTTCTTCTCCTCACAATGCTCCATGCCGTAGTCATCACAATGTTCCAAGACCCCGGTAATCACAATGCTCCATGCCCTTGTCATCAAAAAACTCCATGACGCATGTCATCAGAATGCTCCATGCCCTAGTCATCACAATGCTCCAAGACCCCTGTAATCACAATGCTCCATGCCCCTTTTCATCAGAATGCTCCATGAGACTTGTCATCACAAGTCTCCTGGTCTTCTCATCACAATGCTCCTGGACCTTGTTATCACCATACTCCATTCCCTTGTCAACACAATGCTCCATGACCCCTGTCATCACGATAATCCATGATCATTTTCAGCCCAATGCTCCACGACCTACTCATCACAATCCTCCATGGCCAATATAATCACAATGCTTCATGACCACTGTCATCACAACACTCCATGACACCTGACAACGCAATGATCCTGGACTCTTATCATCAAAATGCTCCATTCCCTAGTCCTCACAATGCTCCATGACCCCGGTAATCAGAACACTCCATGAACATTTTCAGCCCAGTGCTCCATGACCCTTGTCATCAAAATGATCCATTCCCTTGTCATCCCAATGCTCCATGACCCCTGTATTCACTATGCTCCGTGACGCTTGTCATCACAGTGCTCCATGACACATGTCATCACAATGCTCCATGCCTTTGTCAGCAAAATGCTACATGACCTTGTCATTACAATGCTCTATGCGCTTGTCATCACAATACTCCATTTCCATTGTCATCACAATCCTCCATGAATATTGCGATCACATTGCTTCATGCCCTTGTCATCACAATGCTCCATGCTCCTTGAAATCAAAATGATCCATGACCTCTGTCATCACAATGCTCCAAACCTTTGTGATCACAATGTTCCATAACACTGGTCATCACAACGCTCCATGATGCCTGTCATCACAATACTCCATACCCTTTTCATCATAATGGTCCATGACCTTTGTGATCACAATTCTCAATACACTTGTCATCACAATGCTCCCTGACACTTGTCGTCAGAATGCTCCTTGAACCCTGTCACGAAAAGGCTCCATGCCTTTTACATCACAATGCCCCATGCCGTTTTCATCACAATGCTCCATGCCATTGTCATCAAAATACTCCACAAGCTTGTCATCAGAATGCTCCATGACCCTTGTCATCACAATTCTCCATGCACTTGTCAGCACAATGCTCCCTGAACCTTGTCATCACAATGCTCCAAGCCATTGTCATCACAATGCTCCATTACCTTTGTCATCAGTATCCTCCATGACACTTGGCATCACAATGCTCCATGCCATTGTCATCACAATGGGCCATTACAAATGTCATCAAAATGCTCCCTGACACTTCTCTTAACAATACTGCATGACCTGGTCATCAAAATGCTCCATGCCCCCTGACATTACAATGTTTCATAACACCTGTCATCAAAATTTTCCATAAAACTTTTCATTAAATTGCTCCATGACCCTGTCATCAGGATGCTCCCTGCCCTTCTCATCACAATGCACAACGCCCTTGCCATCAAAATGCTCCTGACCTTTGTCATCACAAAGATCAATGACACTTGGCATCACACTGCTCCAAGTCATTGTCATCACAGTGCTCCAAGAATGCTCTCATCACATTGATCCATGCCTATGTGTTCACAAAGCTCCATGACACATTTCATCAGAATGCTCCATGGCCTTCTCATCACAATGCTCCATGTCCTTGCCATCACAATGCTCCATTACAACAGTAATAACAATGCTCCATGACCCCTGCCATCACAATGTTCCATGGCCTTTTCATCACAAAGCTCCATGACCCTTCTCATCACAATGCTCCAAGAACCCTGTAATCACAATGCTCTATGCCGCTTTTCATCTCAATGATCCATGAACCCTGTCATCACAATTCACCATGCCCATCATCATAATGCTTCATGCTATTGTCATCACAACAAAATCAAAATGCTCCATGACCTCTGTCATCACAATGCTCCAAGACCCCTGTAATCACAATGCTCCATGCCCCTTTTAATCAGAATGCTCCATGAGACTTGTCAAAACAAGTCTCCATGGTCTTCTCATCACAATGCTCCAGGACCTTGTCATCACCATGCTCCATTCCCTTGTCATCACAATTCTCCATGACCCCTGTCATCACAATGCTCTTTGACTCCAGTCATCACAATGCTTCATGACCTATGTCATCACAATTGTCCATGCCCTCGTCATCAACAGTCTCTGTGACCTTTTTAACCACAATGCTCCATGAACTATTCATCACAATGCTCTTTGACCCTTGTCATCACAATGCTCTATGCCTTTATCAGCACAATGCTCCATGACCCTTGTAATCACAATGCTCCATGAACGCTCTCATCACATTGCTCCATGCCCTTCTCTTCACAAAGCTTCATGACAAATGTCATCAGAATGCTCCATGGCCTTCTCATCACAATGTTCCATGCCCTTGCCATGACAATGCTCCATTACCCCAGTCATAACAATGCTCCATGACCCCTGCCATCACGATGTTCCATGGCTTGTCATCACATAGCTCGATGACCCTTCTCATCACAATGCTCCAAGAACCCTGTAATCACAATGCTCTATGCCCTTTTTCATCACAATGATCCATGAATCCTGTCATCACAATGCACCATGCCCATCGTCCTAATGTTTCAGGCTATTGTCATCACAATGAAATCAAAATGTTCCATGACCTCTGTCATAACAATGCTCCAAACCCTTGTGAACACAATATTCCATAACACTTGTCATCACAATGCCCCATGTGGCTCGTCATCACAATTATCAATGGACTTCTCATCACAATGCTCCATGACGTTTGTCATCACAATGCTCAACACACTTGTCATCAAAATGCTCCCTGACACTTGTTGTCTGTTTGCTCCTTGAACCCTGTCATGACAAGGCTCCATGCCTTTTTCATAACAATGATCCATGCCATTTTCATCACAATGCTCCGAGAACCATGTAATTTCAATGCTCCATGCCCTTGTCATCACAAAGCTCAATGACGCATGCCATCAGAATGCTCCTTGTTCTTCTCCTCACAATGCTCCATGCCGTAGTCATCACAATGTTCCAAGACCCCGGTAATCACAATGCTCCATGCCCTTGTCATCAAAAAACTCCATGATGCATGTCATCAGAATGCTCCATGCCCTAGTCATCACAATGCTCCAAGACCCCTGTAATCACAATGCTCCATGCCCCTTTTCATCAGAATGCTCCATGAGACTTGTCATCACAAGTCTCCTGGTCTTCTCATCACAATGCTCCTGGACCTTGTTATCACCATACTCCATTCCCTTGTCAACACAATGCTCCATGACCCCTGTCATCACGATAATCCATGATCATTTTCAGCCCAATGCTCCACGACCTACTCATCACAATCCTCCATGGCCAATATAATCACAATGCTTCATGACCACTGTCATCACAACACTCCATGACACCTGACAACGCAATGATCCTGGACTCTTATCATCACAATGCTCCATTCCCTAGTCCTCACAATGCTCCATGACCCCGGTAATCAGAACACTCCATGAACATTTTCAGCCCAGTGCTCCATGACCTTTGTCATCAAAATGATCCATTCCCTTGTCATCCCAATGCTCCATGACCCCTGTATTCACTATGCTCCGTGACGCTTGTCATCACAGTGCTCCATGACACATGTCATCACAATGCTCCATGCCTTTGTCAGCAAAATGCTACATGACCTTGTCATTACAATGCTCTATGCGCTTGTCATCACAATACTCCATTTCCATTGTCATCACAATCCTCCATGAATATTGCGATCACATTGCTTCATGCCCTTGTCATCACAATGCTCCATGCTCCTTGAAATCAAAATGATCCATGACTTCTGTCATCACAATGCTCCAAACCCTTGTGATCACAATGTTCCATAACACTGGTCATCACAACGCTCCATGATGCCTGTCATCACAATACTCCATACCCTTTTCATCATAATGGTCCATGACCTTTGTGATCACAATTCTCAATACACTTGTCATCACAATGCTCCCTGACACTTGTCGTCAGAATGCTCCATGAACCCTGTCACGAAAAGGCTCCATGCCTTTTACATCACAATGCCCCATGCCGTTTTCATCACAATGCTCCATGCCATTGTCATCAAAATACTCCACAAGCTTGTCATCAGAATGCTCCATGACCCTTGTCATCACAATTCTCCATGCACTTGTCAGCACAATGCTCCCTGAACCTTGTCATCACAATGCTCCAAGCCATTGTCATCACAATGCTCCATTACCTTTGTCATCAGTATCCTCCATGACACTTGGCATCACAATGCTCCATGCCATTGTCATCACAATGGGCCATTACAAATGTCATCAAAATGCTCCCTGACACCTCTCTTAACAATACTGCATGACCTGGTCATCAAAATGCTCCATGCCCCCTGACATTACAATGTTTCATAACACCTGTCATCAAAATTTTCCATAAAACTTTTCATTAAATTGCTCCATGACCCTGTCATCAGGATGCTCCCTGCCCTTCTCATCACAATGCACAACGCCCTTGCCATCAAAATGCTCCTGACCTTTGTCATCACAAAGATCAATGACACTTGGCATCACACTGCTCCAAGTCATTGTCATCACAGTGCTCCACGAATGCTCTCATCACATTGATCCATGCCTATGTGTTCACAAAGCTCCATGACACATTTCATCAGAATGCTCCATGGCCTTCTCATCACAATGCTCCATGTCCTTGCCATCACAATGCTCCATTACAACAGTAATAACAATGCTCCATGACCCCTGCCATCACAATGTTCCATGGCCTTTTCATCACAAAGCTCCATGACCCTTCTCATCACAATGCTCCAAGAACCCTGTAATCACAATGCTCTATGCTGCTTTTCATCTCAATGATCCATGAACCCTGTCATCACAATTCACCATGCCCATCATCATAATGCTTCATGCTATTGTCATCACAACAAAATCAAAATGCTCCATGACCTCTGTCATCACAATGCTCCAAGACCCCTGTAATCACAATGCTCCATGCCCCTTTTAATCAGAATGCTCCATGAGACTTGTCAAAACAAGTCTCCATGGTCTTCTCATCACAATGCTCCAGGACCTTGTCATCACCATGCTCCATTCCCTTGTCATCACAATTCTCCAGGACCCCTGTCATCACAATAATCCATGAACATTTTTAGCCCAATGCTCCACGACCTTCTCATCACAATGCTCCATGGCGAATATCATCACAATGCTCCATGACCACTGTCATCACAACACTCCATGACACCTGACAACACAATGATCCGGGACTCTTCTCATCACAATGCTCCATTCCCTAGTCATCCCAATGCTCCATGACCCCTGTATTCACAATGCTCTGTGACGCTTGTCATTAAAGTGCTCCATGACACCTGTCATAACAATGCTCCAAGCCTTTTTCAGCAAAATGCTACATGACCTTGTCATTACAATGCTCTATGTGCTTGTCATCCAAATACTCCATTACCAATGCCATCACAATCCTCCATGAACTTTGGGATCACATTGCTTCATGCCGTTGTCATCACAATGCTCCATGCTCCTTGAAATCAAATGAGCCATGACCTCTGTCATCACAATGCTCCAATCCCTTGTGATCACAATGTTCCATAACACTTGTCATCACAACGCTCCATGATGCCTGTCATCACAATACTCCATGCCCTTTTCATCACAATGCTCCATAACATTGTCATCAAAATACTCCACAAGCTTGTCATCAGAATGATCCATGACCCTTGTCATCACAATTCTCCTTGCACTTGTCAGCACAATGCGCCTTGACACTTGTCATCACGATGCTCCAAGCCATTGTCATCACAATGTTCCATTACCTTTGTCGTCAGAATCCTCCATGACACTTTGCATCACAATGCTCCATGCCATTGTCATCACAGTGTGCCATTATATATGTCATCACAATGCTCCCTGACACCTGTCTTCACAATACTACATGACCTGGTCATCACAATGCTCCACGCCCTTGTCATCACAATGCACCATTCCAACTGTCATCGCAATAATTCTTGAAACTTATTAGACCAATGCTCTATGCCCTTGTCATCACAATGCTCCATGCCCTTGTTATCACAGTGCTCCATGACCCCTGTCATCACAATGCTCTTTGACTCCAGTCATCACAATGCTTCATGACCTATGTCATCACAATTGTCCATGCCCTCGTCATCAACAGTCTCTGTGACCTTTTTAACCACAATGCTCCATGAACTATTCATCACAATGCTCTTTGACCCTTGTCATCACAATGCTCTATGCCTTTATCAGCACAATGCTCCATGACCCTTGTAATCACAATGCTCCATGAACGCTCTCATCACATTGCTCCATGCCCTTCTCTTCACAAAGCTTCATGACAAATGTCATCAGAATGCTCCATGGCCTTCTCATCACAATGTTCCATGCCCTTGCCATGACAATGCTCCATTACCCCAGTCATAACAATGCTCCATGACCCCTGCCATCACGATGTTCCATGGCTTGTCATCACATAGCTCGATGACCCTTCTCATCACAATGCTCCAAGAACCCTGTAATCACAATGCTCTATGCCCTTTTTCATCACAATGATCCATGAATCCTGTCATCACAATGCACCATGCCCATCGTCCTAATGTTTCAGGCTATTGTCATCACAATGAAATCAAAATGTTCCATGACCTCTGTCATAACAATGCTCCAAACCCTTGTGAACACAATATTCCATAACACTTGTCATCACAATGCCCCATGTGGCTCGTCATCACAATTATCAATGGACTTCTCATCACAATGCTCCATGACGTTTGTCATCACAATGCTCAACACACTTGTCATCAAAATGCTCCCTGACACTTGTTGTCTGTTTGCTCCTTGAACCCTGTCATGACAAGGCTCCATGCCTTTTTCATAACAATGATCCATGCCATTTTCATCACAATGCTCCGAGAACCATGTAATTTCAATGCTCCATGCCCTTGTCATCACAAAGCTCAATGACGCATGCCATCAGAATGCTCCTTGTTCTTCTCCTCACAATGCTCCATGCCGTAGTCATCACAATGTTCCAAGACCCCGGTAATCACAATGCTCCATGCCCTTGTCATCAAAAAACTCCATGACGCATGTCATCAGAATGCTCCATGCCCTAGTCATCACAATGCTCCAAGACCCCTGTAATCACAATGCTCCATGCCCCTTTTCATCAGAATGCTCCATGAGACTTGTCATCACAAGTCTCCTGGTCTTCTCATCACAATTCTCCTGGACCTTGTTATCACCATACTCCATTCCCTTGTCAACACAATGCTCCATGACCCCTGTCATCACGATAATCCATGATCATTTTCAGCCCAATGCTCCACGACCTACTCATCACAATCCTCCATGGCGAATATAATCACAATGCTTCATGACCACTGTCATCACAACACTCCATGACACCTGACAACGCAATGATCCTGGACTCTTATCATCACAATGCTCCATTCCCTAGTCCTCACAATGCTCCATGACCCCGGTAATCAGAACACTCCATGAACATTTTCAGCCCAGTGCTCCATGACCCTTGTCATCAAAATGATCCATTCCCTTGTCATCCCAATGCTCCATGACCCCTGTATTCACTATGCTCCGTGACGCTTGTCATCACAGTGCTCCATGACACATGTCATCACAATGCTCCATGCCTTTGTCAGCAAAATGCTACATGACCTTGTCATTACAATGCTCTATGCGCTTGTCATCACAATACTCCATTTCCATTGTCATCACAATCCTCCATGAATATTGCGATCACATTGCTTCATGCCCTTGTCATCACAATGCTCCATGCTCCTTGAAATCAAAATGATCCATGACCTCTGTCATCACAATGCTCCAAACCCTTGTGATCACAATGTTCCATAACACTGGTCATCACAACGCTCCATGATGCCTGTCATCACAATACTCCATACCCTTTTCATCATAATGGTCCATGACCTTTGTGATCACAATTCTCAATACACTTGTCATCACAATGCTCCCTGACACTTGTCGTCAGAATGCTCCTTGAACCCTGTCACGAAAAGGCTCCATGCCTTTTACATCACAATGCCCCATGCCATTTTCATCACAATGCTCCATGCCATTGTCATCAAAATACTCCACAAGCTTGTCATCAGAATGCTCCATGACCCTTGTCATCACAATTCTCCATGCACTTGTCAGCACAATGCTCCCTGACCCTTGTCATCACAATGCTCCAAGCCATTGTCATCACAATGCTCCATTACCTTTGTCATCAGTATCCTCCATGACACTTGGCATCACAATGCTCCATGCCATTGTCATCACAATGGGCCATTACAAATGTCATCAAAATGCTCCCTGACACCTCTCTTAACAATACTGCATGACCTGGTCATCAAAATGCTCCATGCCCCCTGACATTACAATGTTTCATAACACCTGTCATCAAAATTTTCCATAAAACTTTTCATTAAATTGCTCCATGACCCTGTCATCAGGATGCTCCCTGCCCTTCTCATCACAATGCACAACGCCCTTGCCATCAAAATGCTCCTGACCTTTGTCATCACAAAGATCAATGACACTTGGCATCACACTGCTCCAAGTCATTGTCATCACAGTGCTCCAAGAATGCTCTCATCACATTGATCCATGCCTATGTGTTCACAAAGCTCCATGACACATTTCATCAGAATGCTCCATGGCCTTCTCATCACAATGCTCCATGTCCTTGCCATCACAATGCTCCATTACAACAGTAATAACAATGCTCCATGACCCCTGCCATCACAATGTCCAATGGCCTTTTCATCACAAAGCTCCATGACCCTTCTCATCACAATGCTCCAAGAACCCTGTAATCACAATGCTCTATGCCGCTTTTCATCTCAATGATCCATGAACCCTGTCATCACAATTCACCATGCCCATCATCATAATGCTTCATGCTATTGTCATCACAACAAAATCAAAATGCTCCATGACCTCTGTCATCACAATGCTCCAAGACCCCTGTAATCACAATGCTCCATGCCCCTTTTAATCAGAATGCTCCATGAGACTTGTCAAAACAAGTCTCCATGGTCTTCTCATCACAATGCTCCAGGACCTTGTCATCACCATGCTCCATTCCCTTGTCATCACAATTCTCCAGGACCCCTGTCATCACAATAATCCATGAACATTTTTAGCCCAATGCTCCACGACCTTCTCATCACAATGCTCCATGGCGAATATCATCACAATGCTCCATGACCACTGTCATCACAACACTCCATGACACCTGACAACACAATGATCCGGGACTCTTCTCATCACAATGCTCCATTCCCTAGTCATCCCAATGCTCCATGACCCCTGTATTCACAATGCTCTGTGACGCTTGTCATTAAAGTGCTCCATGACACCTGTCATAACAATGCTCCAAGCCTTTTTCAGCAAAATGCTACATGACCTTGTCATTACAATGCTCTATGTGCTTGTCATCCAAATACTCCATTACCAATGCCATCACAATCCTCCATGAACTTTGGGATCACATTGCTTCATGCCGTTGTCATCACAATGCTCCATGCTCCTTGAAATCAAATGAGCCATGACCTCTGTCATCACAATGCTCCAATCCCTTGTGATCACAATGTTCCATAACACTTGTCATCACAACGCTCCATGATGCCTGTCATCACAATACTCCATGCCCTTTTCATCACAATGCTCCATAACATTGTCATCAAAATACTCCACAAGCTTGTCATCAGAATGATCCATGACCCTTGTCATCACAATTCTCCTTGCACTTGTCAGCACAATGCGCCTTGACACTTGTCATCACGATGCTCCAAGCCATTGTCATCACAATGTTCCATTACCTTTGTCGTCAGAATCCTCCATGACACTTTGCATCACAATGCTCCATGCCATTGTCATCACAGTGTGCCATTATATATGTCATCACAATGCTCCCTGACACCTGTCTTCACAATACTACATGACCTGGTCATCACAATGCTCCACGCCCTTGTCATCACAATGCACCATTCCAACTGTCATCGCAATAATTCTTGAAACTTATTAGACCAATGCTCTATGCCCTTGTCATCACAATGCTCCATGCCCTTGTTATCACAGTGCTCCATGACCCCTGTCATCACAATGCTCTTTGACTCCAGTCATCACAATGCTTCATGACCTATGTCATCACAATTGTCCATGCCCTCGTCATCAACAGTCTCTGTGACCTTTTTAACCACAATGCTCCATGAACTATTCATCACAATGCTCTTTGACCCTTGTCATCACAATGCTCTATGCCTTTATCAGCACAATGCTCCATGACCCTTGTAATCACAATGCTCCATGAACGCTCTCATCACATTGCTCCATGCCCTTCTCTTCACAAAGCTTCATGACAAATGTCATCAGAATGCTCCATGGCCTTCTCATCACAATGTTCCATGCCCTTGCCATGACAATGCTCCATTACCCCAGTCATAACAATGCTCCATGACCCCTGCCATCACGATGTTCCATGGCTTGTCATCACATAGCTCGATGACCCTTCTCATCACAATGCTCCAAGAACCCTGTAATCACAATGCTCTATGCCCTTTTTCATCACAATGATCCATGAATCCTGTCATCACAATGCACCATGCCCATCGTCCTAATGTTTCAGGCTATTGTCATCACAATGAAATCAAAATGTTCCATGACCTCTGTCATAACAATGCTCCAAACCCTTGTGAACACAATATTCCATAACACTTGTCATCACAATGCCCCATGTGGCTCGTCATCACAATTATCAATGGACTTCTCATCACAATGCTCCATGACGTTTGTCATCACAATGCTCAACACACTTGTCATCAAAATGCTCCCTGACACTTGTTGTCTGTTTGCTCCTTGAACCCTGTCATGACAAGGCTCCATGCCTTTTTCATAACAATGATCCATGCCATTTTCATTACAATGCTCCGAGAACCATGTAATTTCAATGCTTCATGCCCTTGTCATCACAAAGCTCAATGACGCATGCCATCAGAATGCTCCTTGTTCTTCTCCTCACAATGCTCCATGCCGTAGTCATCACAATGTTCCAAGACCCCGGTAATCACAATGCTCCATGCCCTTGTCATCAAAAAACTCCATGACGCATGTCATCAGAATGCTCCATGCCCTAGTCATCACAATGCTCCAAGACCCCTGTAATCACAATGCTCCATGCCCCTTTTCATCAGAATGCTCCATGAGACTTGTCATCACAAGTCTCCTGGTCTTCTCATCACAATTCTCCTGGACCTTGTTATCACCATACTCCATTCCCTTGTCAACACAATGCTCCATGACCCCTGTCATCACGATAATCCATGATCATTTTCAGCCCAATGCTCCACGACCTACTCATCACAATCCTCCATGGCGAATATAATCACAATGCTTCATGACCACTGTCATCACAACACTCCATGACACCTGACAACGCAATGATCCTGGACTCTTATCATCACAATGCTCCATTCCCTAGTCCTCACAATGCTCCATGACCCCGGTAATCAGAACACTCCATGAACATTTTCAGCCCAGTGCTCCATGACCCTTGTCATCAAAATGATCCATTCCCTTGTCATCCCAATGCTCCATGACCCCTGTATTCACTATGCTCCGTGACGCTTGTCATCACAGTGCTCCATGACACATGTCATCACAATGCTCCATGCCTTTGTCAGCAAAATGCTACATGACCTTGTCATTACAATGCTCTATGCGCTTGTCATCACAATACTCCATTTCCATTGTCATCACAATCCTCCATGAATATTGCGATCACATTGCTTCATGCCCTTGTCATCACAATGCTCCATGCTCCTTGAAATCAAAATGATCCATGACCTCTGTCATCACAATGCTCCAAACCCTTGTGATCACAATGTTCCATAACACTGGTCATCACAACGCTCCATGATGCCTGTCATCACAATACTCCATACCCTTTTCATCATAATGGTCCATGACCTTTGTGATCACAATTCTCAATACACTTGTCATCACAATGCTCCCTGACACTTGTCGTCAGAATGCTCCTTGAACCCTGTCACGAAAAGGCTCCATGCCTTTTACATCACAATGCCCCATGCCATTTTCATCACAATGCTCCATGCCATTGTCATCAAAATACTCCACAAGCTTGTCATCAGAATGCTCCATGACCCTTGTCATCACAATTCTCCATGCACTTGTCAGCACAATGCTCCCTGAACCTTGTCATCACAATGCTCCAAGCCATTGTCATCACAATGCTCCATTACCTTTGTCATCAGTATCCTCCATGACACTTGGCATCACAATGCTCCATGCCATTGTCATCACAATGGGCCATTACAAATGTCATCAAAATGCTCCCTGACACCTCTCTTAACAATACTGCATGACCTGGTCATCAAAATGCTCCATGCCCCCTGACATTACAATGTTTCATAACACCTGTCATCAAAATTTTCCATAAAACTTTTCATTAAATTGCTCCATGACCCTGTCATCAGGATGCTCCCTGCCCTTCTCATCACAATGCACAACGCCCTTGCCATCAAAATGCTCCTGACCTTTGTCATCACAAAGATCAATGACACTTGGCATCACACTGCTCCAAGTCATTGTCATCACAGTGCTCCAAGAATGCTCTCATCACATTGATCCATGCCTATGTGTTCACAAAGCTCCATGACACATTTCATCAGAATGCTCCATGGCCTTCTCATCACAATGCTCCATGTCCTTGCCATCACAATGCTCCATTACAACAGTAATAACAATGCTCCATGACCCCTGCCATCACAATGTCCAATGGCCTTTTCATCACAAAGCTCCATGACCCTTCTCATCACAATGCTCCAAGAACCCTGTAATCACAATGCTCTATGCCGCTTTTCATCTCAATGATCCATGAACCCTGTCATCACAATTCACCATGCCCATCATCATAATGCTTCATGCTATTGTCATCACAACAAAATCAAAATGCTCCATGACCTCTGTCATCACAATGCTCCAAGACCCCTGTAATCACAATGCTCCATGCCCCTTTTAATCAGAATGCTCCATGAGACTTGTCAAAACAAGTCTCCATGGTCTTCTCATCACAATGCTCCAGGACCTTGTCATCACCATGCTCCATTCCCTTGTCATCACAATTCTCCAGGACCCCTGTCATCACAATAATCCATGAACATTTTTAGCCCAATGCTCCACGACCTTCTCATCACAATGCTCCATGGCGAATATCATCACAATGCTCCATGACCACTGTCATCACAACACTCCATGACACCTGACAACACAATGATCCGGGACTCTTCTCATCACAATGCTCCATTCCCTAGTCATCCCAATGCTCCATGACCCCTGTATTCACAATGCTCTGTGACGCTTGTCATTAAAGTGCTCCATGACACCTGTCATAACAATGCTCCAAGCCTTTTTCAGCAAAATGCTACATGACCTTGTCATTACAATGCTCTATGTGCTTGTCATCCAAATACTCCATTACCAATGCCATCACAATCCTCCATGAACTTTGGGATCACATTGCTTCATGCCGTTGTCATCACAATGCTCCATGCTCCTTGAAATCAAATGAGCCATGACCTCTGTCATCACAATGCTCCAATCCCTTGTGATCACAATGTTCCATAACACTTGTCATCACAACGCTCCATGATGCCTGTCATCACAATACTCCATGCCCTTTTCATCACAATGCTCCATAACATTGTCATCAAAATACTCCACAAGCTTGTCATCAGAATGATCCATGACCCTTGTCATCACAATTCTCCTTGCACTTGTCAGCACAATGCGCCTTGACACTTGTCATCACGATGCTCCAAGCCATTGTCATCACAATGTTCCATTACCTTTGTCGTCAGAATCCTCCATGACACTTTGCATCACAATGCTCCATGCCATTGTCATCACAGTGTGCCATTATATATGTCATCACAATGCTCCCTGACACCTGTCTTCACAATACTACATGACCTGGTCATCACAATGCTCCACGCCCTTGTCATCACAATGCACCATTCCAACTGTCATCGCAATAATTCTTGAAACTTATTAGACCAATGCTCTATGCCCTTGTCATCACAATGCTCCATGCCCTTGTTATCACAGTGCTCCATGACCCCTGTCATCACAATGCTCTTTGACTCCAGTCATCACAATGCTTCATGACCTATGTCATCACAATTGTCCATGCCCTCGTCATCAACAGTCTCTGTGACCTTTTTAACCACAATGCTCCATGAACTATTCATCACAATGCTCTTTGACCCTTGTCATCACAATGCTCTATGCCTTTATCAGCACAATGCTCCATGACCCTTGTAATCACAATGCTCCATGAACGCTCTCATCACATTGCTCCATGCCCTTCTCTTCACAAAGCTTCATGACAAATGTCATCAGAATGCTCCATGGCCTTCTCATCACAATGTTCCATGCCCTTGCCATGACAATGCTCCATTACCCCAGTCATAACAATGCTCCATGACCCCTGCCATCACGATGTTCCATGGCTTGTCATCACATAGCTCGATGACCCTTCTCATCACAATGCTCCAAGAACCCTGTAATCACAATGCTCTATGCCCTTTTTCATCAGAATGATCCATGAATCCTGTCATCACAATGCACCATGCCCATCGTCCTAATGTTTCAGGCTATTGTCATCACAATGAAATCAAAATGTTCCATGACCTCTGTCATAACAATGCTCCAAACCCTTGTGAACACAATATTCCATAACACTTGTCATCACAATGCCCCATGTGGCTCGTCATCACAATTATCAATGGACTTCTCATCACAATGCTCCATGACGTTTGTCATCACAATGCTCAACACACTTGTCATCAAAATGCTCCCTGACACTTGTTGTCTGTTTGCTCCTTGAACCCTGTCATGACAAGGCTCCATGCCTTTTTCATAACAATGATCCATGCCATTTTCATTACAATGCTCCGAGAACCATGTAATTTCAATGCTTCATGCCCTTGTCATCACAAAGCTCAATGACGCATGCCATCAGAATGCTCCTTGTTCTTCTCCTCACAATGCTCCATGCCGTAGTCATCACAATGTTCCAAGACCCCGGTAATCACAATGCTCCATGCCCTTGTCATCAAAAAACTCCATGACGCATGTCATCAGAATGCTCCATGCCCTAGTCATCACAATGCTCCAAGACCCCTGTAATCACAATGCTCCATGCCCCTTTTCATCAGAATGCTCCATGAGACTTGTCATCACAAGTCTCCTGGTCTTCTCATCACAATTCTCCTGGACCTTGTTATCACCATACTCCATTCCCTTGTCAACACAATGCTCCATGACCCCTGTCATCACGATAATCCATGATCATTTTCAGCCCAATGCTCCACGACCTACTCATCACAATCCTCCATGGCGAATATAATCACAATGCTTCATGACCACTGTCATCACAACACTCCATGACACCTGACAACGCAATGATCCTGGACTCTTATCATCACAATGCTCCATTCCCTAGTCCTCACAATGCTCCATGACCCCGGTAATCAGAACACTCCATGAACATTTTCAGCCCAGTGCTCCATGACCCTTGTCATCAAAATGATCCATTCCCTTGTCATCCCAATGCTCCATGACCCCTGTATTCACTATGCTCCGTGACGCTTGTCATCACAGTGCTCCATGACACATGTCATCACAATGCTCCATGCCTTTGTCAGCAAAATGCTACATGACCTTGTCATTACAATGCTCTATGCGCTTGTCATCACAATACTCCATTTCCATTGTCATCACAATCCTCCATGAATATTGCGATCACATTGCTTCATGCCCTTGTCATCACAATGCTCCATGCTCCTTGAAATCAAAATGATCCATGACCTCTGTCATCACAATGCTCCAAACCCTTGTGATCACAATGTTCCATAACACTGGTCATCACAACGCTCCATGATGCCTGTCATCACAATACTCCATACCCTTTTCATCATAATGGTCCATGACCTTTGTGATCACAATTCTCAATACACTTGTCATCACAATGCTCCCTGACACTTGTCGTCAGAATGCTCCTTGAACCCTGTCACGAAAAGGCTCCATGCCTTTTACATCACAATGCCCCATGCCATTTTCATCACAATGCTCCATGCCATTGTCATCAAAATACTCCACAAGCTTGTCATCAGAATGCTCCATGACCCTTGTCATCACAATTCTCCATGCACTTGTCAGCACAATGCTCCCTGAACCTTGTCATCACAATGCTCCAAGCCATTGTCATCACAATGCTCCATTACCTTTGTCATCAGTATCCTCCATGACACTTGGCATCACAATGCTCCATGCCATTGTCATCACAATGGGCCATTACAAATGTCATCAAAATGCTCCCTGACACCTCTCTTAACAATACTGCATGACCTGGTCATCAAAATGCTCCATGCCCCCTGACATTACAATGTTTCATAACACCTGTCATCAAAATTTTCCATAAAACTTTTCATTAAATTGCTCCATGACCCTGTCATCAGGATGCTCCCTGCCCTTCTCATCACAATGCACAACGCCCTTGCCATCAAAATGCTCCTGACCTTTGTCATCACAAAGATCAATGACACTTGGCATCACACTGCTCCAAGTCATTGTCATCACAGTGCTCCAAGAATGCTCTCATCACATTGATCCATGCCTATGTGTTCACAAAGCTCCATGACACATTTCATCAGAATGCTCCATGGCCTTCTCATCACAATGCTCCATGTCCTTGCCATCACAATGCTCCATTACAACAGTAATAACAATGCTCCATGACCCCTGCCATCACAATGTCCAATGGCCTTTTCATCACAAAGCTCCATGACCCTTCTCATCACAATGCTCCAAGAACCCTGTAATCACAATGCTCTATGCCGCTTTTCATCTCAATGATCCATGAACCCTGTCATCACAATTCACCATGCCCATCATCATAATGCTTCATGCTATTGTCATCACAACAAAATCAAAATGCTCCATGACCTCTGTCATCACAATGCTCCAAGACCCCTGTAATCACAATGCTCCATGCCCCTTTTAATCAGAATGCTCCATGAGACTTGTCAAAACAAGTCTCCATGGTCTTCTCATCACAATGCTCCAGGACCTTGTCATCACCATGCTCCATTCCCTTGTCATCACAATTCTCCAGGACCCCTGTCATCACAATAATCCATGAACATTTTTAGCCCAATGCTCCACGACCTTCTCATCACAATGCTCCATGGCGAATATCATCACAATGCTCCATGACCACTGTCATCACAACACTCCATGACACCTGACAACACAATGATCCGGGACTCTTCTCATCACAATGCTCCATTCCCTAGTCATCCCAATGCTCCATGACCCCTGTATTCACAATGCTCTGTGACGCTTGTCATTAAAGTGCTCCATGACACCTGTCATAACAATGCTCCAAGCCTTTTTCAGCAAAATGCTACATGACCTTGTCATTACAATGCTCTATGTGCTTGTCATCCAAATACTCCATTACCAATGCCATCACAATCCTCCATGAACTTTGGGATCACATTGCTTCATGCCGTTGTCATCACAATGCTCCATGCTCCTTGAAATCAAATGAGCCATGACCTCTGTCATCACAATGCTCCAATCCCTTGTGATCACAATGTTCCATAACACTTGTCATCACAACGCTCCATGATGCCTGTCATCACAATACTCCATGCCCTTTTCATCACAATGCTCCATAACATTGTCATCAAAATACTCCACAAGCTTGTCATCAGAATGATCCATGACCCTTGTCATCACAATTCTCCTTGCACTTGTCAGCACAATGCGCCTTGACACTTGTCATCACGATGCTCCAAGCCATTGTCATCACAATGTTCCATTACCTTTGTCGTCAGAATCCTCCATGACACTTTGCATCACAATGCTCCATGCCATTGTCATCACAGTGTGCCATTATATATGTCATCACAATGCTCCCTGACACCTGTCTTCACAATACTACATGACCTGGTCATCACAATGCTCCACGCCCTTGTCATCACAATGCACCATTCCAACTGTCATCGCAATAATTCTTGA
The DNA here is from genome assembly GCF_025265405.1 of Mesoplodon densirostris. Classification (NCBI taxonomy): domain Eukaryota; kingdom Metazoa; phylum Chordata; class Mammalia; order Artiodactyla; family Ziphiidae; genus Mesoplodon; species Mesoplodon densirostris. The sequence goes on along the minus strand of NW_026778195.1, from coordinate 2,740,855 downwards.
AACTTATTAGACCAATGCTCTATGCCCTTGTCATCACAATGCTCCATGCCCTTGTTATCACAGTGCTCCATGACCCCTGTCATCACAATGCTCTTTGACTCCAGTCATCACAATGCTTCATGACCTATGTCATCACAATTGTCCATGCCCTCGTCATCAACAGTCTCTGTGACCTTTTTAACCACAATGCTCCATGAACTATTCATCACAATGCTCTTTGACCCTTGTCATCACAATGCTCTATGCCTTTATCAGCACAATGCTCCATGACCCTTGTAATCACAATGCTCCATGAACGCTCTCATCACATTGCTCCATGCCCTTCTCTTCACAAAGCTCCATGACAAATGTCATCAGAATGCTCCATGGCCTTCTCATCACAATGTTCCATGCCCTTGCCATGACAATGCTCCATTACCCCAGTCATAACAATGCTCCATGACCCCTGCCATCACGATGTTCCATGGCTTGTCATCACATAGCTCGATGACCCTTCTCATCACAATGCTCCAAGAACCCTGTAATCACAATGCTCTATGCCCTTTTTCATCACAATGATCCATGAATCCTGTCATCACAATGCACCATGCCCATCGTCCTAATGTTTCAGGCTATTGTCATCACAATGAAATCAAAATGTTCCATGACCTCTGTCATAACAATGCTCCAAACCCTTGTGAACACAATATTCCATAACACTTGTCATCACAATGCCCCATGTGGCTCGTCATCACAATTATCAATGGACTTCTCATCACAATGCTCCATGACGTTTGTCATCACAATGCTCAACACACTTGTCATCAAAATGCTCCCTGACACTTGTTGTCTGTTTGCTCCTTGAACCCTGTCATGACAAGGCTCCATGCCTTTTTCATAACAATGATCCATGCCATTTTCATCACAATGCTCCGAGACCCATGTAATTTCAATGCTCCATGCCCTTGTCATCACAAAGCTCAATGACGCATGCCATCAGAATGCTCCTTGTTCTTCTCCTCACAATGCTCCATGCCGTAGTCATCACAATGTTCCAAGACCCCGGTAATCACAATGCTCCATGCCCTTGTCATCAAAAAACTCCATGACGCATGTCATCAGAATGCTCCATGCCCTAGTCATCACAATGCTCCAAGACCCCTGTAATCACAATGCTCCATGCCCCTTTTCATCAGAATGCTCCATGAGACTTGTCATCACAAGTCTCCTGGTCTTCTCATCACAATGCTCCTGGACCTTGTTATCACCATACTCCATTCCCTTGTCAACACAATGCTCCATGACCCCTGTCATCACGATAATCCATGATCATTTTCAGCCCAATGCTCCACGACCTACTCATCACAATCCTCCATGGCCAATATAATCACAATGCTTCATGACCACTGTCATCACAACACTCCATGACACCTGACAACGCAATGATCCTGGACTCTTATCATCACAATGCTCCATTCCCTAGTCCTCACAATGCTCCATGACCCCGGTAATCAGAACACTCCATGAACATTTTCAGCCCAGTGCTCCATGACCCTTGTCATCAAAATGATCCATTCCCTTGTCATCCCAATGCTCCATGACCCCTGTATTCACTATGCTCCGTGACGCTTGTCATCACAGTGCTCCATGACACATGTCATCACAATGCTCCATGCCTTTGTCAGCAAAATGCTACATGACCTTGTCATTACAATGCTCTATGCGCTTGTCATCACAATACTCCATTTCCATTGTCATCACAATCCTCCATGAATATTGCGATCACATTGCTTCATGCCCTTGTCATCACAATGCTCCATGCTCCTTGAAATCAAAATGATCCATGACCTCTGTCATCACAATGCTCCAAACCCTTGTGATCACAATGTTCCATAACACTGGTCATCACAACGCTCCATGATGCCTGTCATCACAATACTCCATACCCTTTTCATCATAATGGTCCATGACCTTTGTGATCACAATTCTCAATACACTTGTCATCACAATGCTCCCTGACACTTGTCGTCAGAATGCTCCTTGAACCCTGTCACGAAAAGGCTCCATGCCTTTTACATCACAATGCCCCATGCCGTTTTCATCACAATGCTCCATGCCATTGTCATCAAAATACTCCACAAGCTTGTCATCAGAATGCTCCATGACCCTTGTCATCACAATTCTCCATGCACTTGTCAGCACAATGCTCCCTGAACCTTGTCATCACAATGCTCCAAGCCATTGTCATCACAATGCTCCATTACCTTTGTCATCAGTATCCTCCATGACACTTGGCATCACAATGCTCCATGCCATTGTCATCACAATGGGCCATTACAAATGTCATCAAAATGCTCCCTGACACCTCTCTTAACAATACTGCATGACCTGGTCATCAAAATGCTCCATGCCCCCTGACATTACAATGTTTCATAACACCTGTCATCAAAATTTTCCATAAAACTTTTCATTAAATTGCTCCATGACCCTGTCATCAGGATGCTCCCTGCCCTTCTCATCACAATGCACAACGCCCTTGCCATCAAAATGCTCCTGACCTTTGTCATCACAAAGATCAATGACACTTGGCATCACACTGCTCCAAGTCATTGTCATCACAGTGCTCCAAGAATGCTCTCATCACATTGATCCATGCCTATGTGTTCACAAAGCTCCATGACACATTTCATCAGAATGCTCCATGGCCTTCTCATCACAATGCTCCATGTCCTTGCCATCACAATGCTCCATTACAACAGTAATAACAATGCTCCATGACCCCTGCCATCACAATGTCCAATGGCCTTTTCATCACAAAGCTCCATGACCCTTCTCATCACAATGCTCCAAGAACCCTGTAATCACAATGCTCTATGCCGCTTTTCATCTCAATGATCCATGAACCCTGTCATCACAATTCACCATGCCCATCATCATAATGCTTCATGCTATTGTCATCACAACAAAATCAAAATGCTCCATGACCTCTGTCATCACAATGCTCCAAGACCCCTGTAATCACAATGCTCCATGCCCCTTTTAATCAGAATGCTCCATGAGACTTGTCAAAACAAGTCTCCATGGTCTTCTCATCACAATGCTCCAGGACCTTGTCATCACCATGCTCCATTCCCTTGTCATCACAATTCTCCATGACCCCTGTCATCACAATAATCCATGAACATTTTTAGCCCAATGCTCCACGACCTTCTCATCACAATGCTCCATGGCGAATATCATCACAATGCTCCATGACCACTGTCATCACAACACTCCATGACACCTGACAACACAATGATCCGGGACTCTTCTCATCAAAATGCTCCATTCCCTAGTCATCCCAATGCTCCATGACCCCTGTCATCACAACACTCCATGAACATTTTCACCCCAGTGCTCCATGACCCTTGTCATCACAATGATCCATGCCCTTGTCATCCCATTGCTCCATGACCCCTGTATTCACAATACTCCGTGAAGCTTGTCCTCACAGTTCTCCATGACACATGTCATCACAGTGCTCCATGCCTTTGTCAGGAAAATGCTACAAGACCTTGTCATTACAGTCCTCTATGCGCTTGTCATTACAATACTCCATTTCCATTGTCATCACAATCCTCCATGAACCTTGGGATCACATTGCTTCATGCCCTTGTCATCACAATGCTCCATGCTCCTTGAAGTCAAAATGATCCAAACCTCTGTCATCACAATGCTCCAAACACTTGTGATCACAATGTTCCATAACACTTGTCATCACAACGCTCCATGATGCCTGTCATCACAATACTCAATGCCCTTTTCATTACAAAGCTCCATGACCTTTGTCATCACAATTCTCAATACACTTGTCATCACAATGCTCTATGCCTTTCTCAGCACAATGCTCCATGACCCTTCTCATCACAATGCTCCATGCGCTTTTCAGCACAATGCTCCTTGACACATGTCATCACAATGCACCATGCGCTTGTCATCACAGTGCTCCACAATCTTGTCATCACAATTCCCCATAATATTTGTCATCACAATGCTCCATGCACTTCTCATCAAAATGCTCTCTCACCACTGATATCACAATGCTACATCAGTTTTGTCACAATACTCCGTCACCCCTGTCATCACAATGTTCCATGGCTCCTGTCATCACAATGCTACATGCACTTATCATCAAAATGTTCGATGACCCATGACATCACAATGTTCCATAACACCTGTCATCAAAATGTTCCATGACACTTTTCATCAACTTGCTCCATGACCCTGTCATCACAATGCTCCTTGCCCTTCTCATCACAATGAACAACGCCCTTGCGATCAAAATGCTCCATGACATTTGTCGTCACAAATATCCATGATGCTTGGCATCACAGTGCTCCATGTCATTGTCATCACAGTGCTCCATGAACACTCTCATCACATTGCTCCATGCCCTTGTCTTCACATAGCTCCATGACATATGTCATCAGAATGCTCCATGGCCTTCTCATCACAATGCTCCATGCCCTTGCCATCACAATGCTCCATTACCCCTGTCATAACAATGCTCCATGACCCCTGCCATCACGATGTTCCATGGCCATGTCTTCACAAGGGTCCATGACCCTTCTCATCACAATGCTCCAAGAACACTGTAATCACAATGTTCTATGCCCCTTTTCATCTCAATGATCCATGAACCCTGTCATCACAATGCACCATGCCCATCATCATAATGCTTCATGCTATTGTCATCACAAAGAAATCAAAATACTCCATGACCACTGTCATAACAATGCTCAAAACCCTTGTGATCACAATATTCCATAACACTTGTCATCACAAAGCCCCATGATGCTCGACATCACAATTATCCATGGTCTTCTCATCACAATGCTCCATGACATTCGTCATCACAATGCTCAATACACTTGTCATCAAAATGCTCCCTGACACTTGTAGTCTGTATGGCCTTGAACCCTGTCATGACAAGGCTGCATGCCTTTTTCATCACAATGATCCATGCCCTTTTCTTCACTGTGCTCCATGCCCTTTTCATCACAATGCTCCAAGACCCATGTAATCACAATGCTCCATGCCCTTCTCATCACAAAGCTCAATGACGCATGCCATCAGAATGCTCCTTGGTCTTCTCCTCACTATGCTCTATGCCCTTGTCATCACAATGTTCCAAGACCCCTGTAATCACAATTCTCCATGCCCCTTTTCATCAGTATGCTCCATGAGACTTGTCTTCAAAAGGCTCCATGGTTTTGTCATCACAATGCTCCAGGACCTTGTCATCACAATGCTTCACGACCTTCTCATGAAAATTTTCAATGGCCCTTGTCATCATAATGCTCCAAGCCCTAATCATCACAATGCTCCATTATATTTGTCATCACAATCCTCCATTACATTTGGCATCACAATGCTCCATGCCATTGTCATCGCAATGTACCATGACATATATCATCACAATGCTCCCTGACACCTGTCTTCACAATACTCCATGACCTTATCATCACAATGCTCCATGCCCTTCTCATCACAATGCACCATGCCCACTCTCAGCACAATAATCTATGAAACTTGTCAGACCAATGCTCCATGCCCCTGTCATCACAATGCACCATGCCCTTGTCATCACAGTGCTCCATGACCCGTGTCATCACAATGCTCCTTGACTCCAGTCATCACAATTCTTCATAACGTTTTTCATCACAATGGTCCATGCCTGCGTCATCACAAGGCTCTGTGACCTTTGTAACCAAAATGCTCCATGAACTTTTCATCACAATTCTCAGTGACCCTTGTCATCACAATGCTCCATGTCTTTGTCAGAATAATGCTCCATGACCATTGTCATCACAATGTGCCATGTGCATTTCATCACAACTGTCCACAACCTTGTAATTGCAATGCTCCATAAACCTTGTAATCAAAATGGTCCATGCACTTCTCATCAAAATGCTCTCTCACCAGAGATATCACAGTGTTCCATCACTAGTCATCACAATACTCCCTCACCCCTGGAATCACAATGATCCATGACCCTGTCATCACAATGCTACATCCACTTATCATCACAATGTTCCATGACCCCTGCCATCACAATGTTCCATAAGCCCTGTCATCAAAATGCTCCATGACCCTTTCCATCCCAAAGCTCCAAGACCCCTGACATCAGAATGTTCTATAACCCCTGTCATCTAAATGTTCCATTACACTTTTTATCAAATTGCTGCATGAACCGGTCATCAAAATGCTCCCTGCCCTTCTCATCACAATGCACCATGCCCTTTTCATCAAAATGCTCCATGACTTGTCATCACAAAGCTCCATGACTCTTGGCATCACAATGCTCCATGTCATTGGCATCACAATGCTCCATGTACCCTCTCATAACATTGCTCAATGCCCTTGTCATCACAACGCTCCATGACACTTGTGATCACAATGCTCCATGACCTTCTAATCACAATGCTCCATGCCCTTGTCATTACAATCCTGCATGACCCATGTATCACAGTGTTCTGTGCCCTTGTCATCACAATGCTCCATACCCACTCTCATCACAATAATCCATGAAACATTTCAGACCAAAGTTCCATACCCTTCTCATCACAATTCTCGATTACCCCGGTCATAACAATGCACCATGACCCCTGCCATCACAATATTCCACGGCCTAGTCATCACCAGGTTCCATGACACTTCTCATCACAATGCTCAAGACCCCTGAAATCACAATGCTACATTCCCTTGTCATCACAAAGCTCCATGACGCATGTCATCAGAATGTTCCATGGCCTTCTCATCACAATGCTCCATACCGTTGTCATCACAATGCTCCAAGACCCCTGTAATCACAATGCTCCATGCCACTTTTCATCTCAATGCTTCATGAAACCTGTCATCAAAATGAAGCATGCCCATCATCATAATGTTTCAGGCTATTGTCATCACAATTAAATCAATATTCTCCATGACCTCTGTGATCATAATGCTACAAACCATTGTGATCACAATGTTGCATAACACTTATCATCACAAAGCTCTATGACACTTGTCATCACAATGCTCGATGCCCTTCTAATCACAATGCTCCATGCCCTTGTCATTACAGTCCAGCATGACCCATGTATCACAGTGTTCCGAGCCCTTGTCATCACAATGCTCCATGCCCACGCTCATCACAATAATCCAAGAAACATTTCAGACCAAAGTTCCTACCCTTCTCAGCACAATGCTCCATTACCCCTGTCATAACAATGCACCATGACCCCTGCCTTCACAATGTTCCACGGCCTAGTCATCACAAGGTTCCATGACACTTCTCATCACAATGCTCAAGACCCCTGAAATCACAATGCTACATTCCCTTGTCATCACAAAGCTCCATGACGCCTGTCATCAGAATGTTCCATGGACTTCTCATCACAATGCTCCATGCCCTTGTCATCACAATGCTCCAAGAGCCCTGTAATCACAATGCTCCATGCCCCTTTTCATCTCAATGCTTCATGAACCTAGTCATCACAATGAACCATGCCCATCATCATAAAGCTTCAGGCTATTGTCACAACAATTAAATCAATATTCTCCATGACCTCTGTGATCATAATGCTCCAAACCCTTGTGATCACAATGTTGCATAACACTTATCATCACAACACCCCATGACGCTCATCATCTCAATTATCCATGGTCTTCTCATCACAATGCTCCATGAACTTTGTCAAAACAATGCTCAATACACTTGTCATCACAATGCTCCCTGACCCTTGTCATCAGTATGCTCCTTGAACACTGTCATGACAAGGCTCCATGCCTTTTTCATCACAATGATCCATGACCTTTTCATCGCAATCCTCCAAGATCCCTGTAATCACAATGCTCCATGCCCTTGTCATCACAAAACTCCATGACGCATGTCATCAGAATGCTCCATGGCATTCTCATCACAATGCCCCATGCCCTTGTCATCACAATGCTCCAAGACCCCTGTAATCACAATGCTCTATGCCCCTTTTCTTCAGAATGCTCCATGAGACTTGTCATCACAAGTCTCCATGGTCATCTCATCACAATGCTCCAGGACCTTGTCATCACCATGCTCCATTCCCTTGTCAGCACAATGCTCCATGACCCCTGTCATCACAATAATCCATGAACATTTTCAGCCCAATGCTCCACGACGTTCTCATCACAATGCCCCATGGCCAATATCATCACAATGCTCCATGACCACTGTCATCACAACACTCCATGACACCTGACAACACAATGATCCGGGAGTCTTCTCATCACAATGCTCCATTCCCTATTCATCACAATGCTCCATGACCCCTGTCATCACAACACTCCATGAACATTTTCAGCCCAGTGCTCCATGACCCTTGTCATCAAAATGATCCATGCCCTTGTCATCCCAATGCTCCATGACCCTTGTATTTACAATGCTCGGAGAAGCTTGTCATCACAGTGCTCCATGACACATGTCATCACAATGCTCCATGCATTTGTCAGCAAAATGCTACAAGACCTTGTCATTACAGTCCTCTATGCGCTTGTCATCACAATACTCCATTTCGATTGTCATCACAATATTCCATGATCCTTGGGATCACATTGCTTCATGCCCTTGTCATCACAATGCTCCATGCTCCTTGAAGTCAAAATGATCCAAACCTCTGTCATCACAATGCTCCAAACACTTGTGATCACAATGTTCCATAACACTTGTCATCACAACGCTACATTATGCCTGTCATCACAATCCTCCATGCGCTTTTCATTACAAAGCTCCATGACCTTTGTCATCACAATTCTCAATACAATTGTCATCACAATGCTCCCTGACAGTTGTCATCAGAATGCTCCTTGAACCCTGTCACAAAATGGCTTCATGCCTTTTTCATCACAATGCCTATTCCATTTTCATCACAATACTCCATGCCATTGTCATCAAAATACTCCATAAGCTTGTCATCAGAATGCTCCATGACCCTTGTCATCACAATTCTCCATGCACTTGTCAGCACAATGCTCCCTGAAACTTGTCACCACAATGCTCCAAGCCATTGTCATTACAATGCTCCATTACCTGTGTCATAAGAATCCTCCATGACAATTGGCATCACAATGCTCCATGCCGTCGTCATCACAATGGACCATTACATATGTCATCACAATGCTCCGTGACACCTGGCTTCACAATACTGCATGACCTGGTCATCAGAATGCTCCATGCCCTTGTCATCACAATGCGACATTACAACTGTCATCGCAATAATCCATGAAAATTATTAGACCAATGTTCCATGCCCTTGTCATCACAATGCTCCATGCCCTTGTTATCACAATGCTCCATGACCCCTGTCATCACAATGCTCCGTGACTCCAGTCATCACAGTGCTTCATGACCTTTGTCATCACAATGGTCCATGCCCTCGTCATCAACAGTCTCTGTGACCTTTTTTACCACAATGCTCCATGAACTTTTCATCACAATGCTCTTTGACCCTTTTCATCACAATGCTCTATGCCTTTCTCTGCACAATGCTCCATGACCCTTGTCATCACAATGCTCCATGTGCTTGTCAGCACAATGATCCTTGACACATGTCATTAAAATGCACCATGCGCTTGTCATCACAGTGCTCCACAATCTTGTCATCACAATTCCCCATAAAATTTGTCATCACAATGCTCCGTGAATCCAGTCATCACAATGCTTCATAACGTTTGTCATCATAATGGTCCATGCCCGCGTCATCACAAGGCTCTGTGACCTTTGTAACCACAATGCTCCATGAACTTTTCATCACAATTCTCTGTGACCCTTGTCATCACAATGCTCCATGCCTTTGTCAGAACAATGCTCCATGACCATTGTCATCACAATGTGCCACGTGTATTTCATCACAACTGTCCACAACCGTTTCATTGCTATGCTCCATAAACCTTGTAATCACTAAGGTACATGCACTTCTCATCAAAATGCTCTCTCACCAGAGATAGCACAATGTTCCATCACTAGTCATCACAATACTCCCTCACACCTGGAATCACAATGTTCCATGACCCTCCCATCACACTGCTACATCCTCTTATCATCAGAATGTTCCATGACCCCTGCCATCACAGTGTTCCATAACCCGTGTCATCAAAATGCTCCATGACCCTTTCCATCCCAAAGCTCCAAGACCCCTGACATCACAATGTTCTATAATCACTGCCATCAAAATATTCCTTTACACTTTTTATCAAATTGCTGCATCACCACGTCATCAAAATGCTCCCTGCCCTTCTCTTCACAATGCACCATGCCCTTGTCATCAAAATGCTACATGACTTGTCATCACAAAGCTCCATGACCCTTGGCATCACAATGCTCAATGTCATTGTAATCACAATGCTCCATGAACCATCTCATAACATTGCTCAATACCCTTGTCATCACAAAGCTCCATGACACCTGTCATCACAATGCTCGATGCCCTTCTCATCACAATGCTCCATGCCCTTGTCATTACAGTCCTGCATGACACATGTTTCACAGTGTTCCGTGCCCTTGTCATCACAATGCTCCATGCCCACTCTCATCACAATAATCCATGAAACATTTCAGACCAAAGTTCCATACCCTTCTCATCACAATGCTCCATTACCCCTGTCATAACAATGCACCATGACACCTGCCATCACAATATTCCACGGCCTAGTCATCTCAAGGTTCCATGATACTTCTCATCACAATGCTCAAGACCCCTGATATCACAATGCTCAATGCCCTTGTCATCACAATGCTTCATGACTTGTCATCACAAAGATCCATGACCCTTGGCATCACAATGCTCCATGTCATTATCATCACAATGCTCTATGAACGCTCTCATCACATTTCTCCATGCCCTTGTCTTCACATAGCTCCATGACACATGTCATCAGAATGCTCCATGGTCTTCTCATCACAATGCTCCATGCCCTTGCCATCACAATGCTCCATTACACCTGTCATAACAATGCTCCATGACCCCTGCCATCACGATGTTCCATGGCCTTGTCATCACAAGGCTCCATGACCATTCTCATCACAATGCTCTAAGAACACTGTAATCATAATGCTCTATGCCCCTTTTCATCTCAAAGATCCATGAACCCTGTCATCACAATGCACCATGCCCATCATCATAATGCTTCATGCTATTGTCATAACAATGAAATCAAAATGTTCCATGACGTCTGTCATAACAATGCTCCAAACCCTTGTGATCACAATATTCCATAACACTTGTCATCACAAAGCCCCATGACGCTCGTCATCACAATTATCCATGGCCTTCTCATCACAATGCTCCATGACCTTCGTCATCACAATGCTCAATACACTTGTCATCAAACTGCTCCCTGACACTTGATGTCTGTATGCTCCTTGAACCCTGTCATGACAAGGCTCCATGCCATTTTCATCACAATGCTCCATACCCTTTTCATCACAATGCCCCAAGACCCCTGTAATCACAATGCTCCATGCCCTTGTCATCACAAAGCTCAATGACGCATGACATCAGAGTGCTCCTTGGTCTTCTCCTCACAATGCTCCATGCCCTTGTCATCACAATGTTCCAAGACCCCTGTAATCACATTGCTCCATGCCCCTGTTCATCAGTATGCTCCATGAGACTTGTCATCACAAGGCTCCATTGTTTTGTCATCACAATGCTCCAGGACATTGTCATCACAATGCTTCCCTACCTTTTCCTGAAAATTTTCAATGGCCCGTGTCATCATAATGCTCCAAGCCCTAATCATCACAATGCTCCATTATGTTTGTCATCACAATCCTCCATTACATTTGGTATCACAAAGCTCCATGCCATTGTCATCGCCATGGACCATGGCATATGTCATCACAATGCTCCCTGACACCTGTCTTCACAATACTCCATGACCTTATCATCACAATGCTCCATGCCCTTGTCATCACAATGCACCATGCCCACTTTCATCACAATAATCTATGAAAATTGTCAGACCAATGCTCCATGCCACTGTCATCCCAATGTTCCATGCCCTTGTCATCACAATGCTCCATGACCCCTGTCATCACAATGCTCCGTGACTCCAGTCATCACAATGCTTCATAACGTTTGTCATCACAATGGTCCATGCCCACGTCATCACAAGGCTCTGTGACGTTTGTAACCACAATGCTCCATGAACTTTTCATCACAATTCTCTGTGAAACTTGTCATCACAATGTGCCATTCCAAATGTCATTGCAACAATCCATGAAACTTATTAGACCAATGTTCCATGCCCTTGTCATCACAATGCTCCATGCCCTTGTTATCACAATGCTCCATGACACCTGTCATCACAGTGCTCCGTGACTCCATTCATCACAATGCTTCATGACCTTTGTCATCACAATGGTCCATGCCCTCGTCATCAACAGTCTCTGTGACCTTTTAAACAACAATTCTCCATGAACTTTTTATCACAATGCTCTTGGACCCTTGTCATCACAATGCTCTATGCCTTTCTCAGCACAGTGCTCCATGACCCTTGTCATCACAATGCTCCATGCGCTTGTCAGCACAATGCTCCATGACACATGTCATCACAATGCACCATGTGCTTGTCATCACAGTGCTCCACAACATTGTCATCACAATGCTCCATAAAATTTGTCATCACAATGCTCCATGCACTTCTCATCAAAATGCTCTCTCACCACTGATATCACAATGCTACATCACAATTTGTCACAATACTCCCTCACCCCTGTCATCACAATGTTCCATGACTCCTGTCATCACAATGCTACATGCACTTATCATCACAATGTTCGGTGACCCCTGACATCACAATGTTCCATAACACCTGTCATCAAAATATTCCATGACACTTTTCATCAAATTGCTCCATGACCCTGTCATCAGAATGCGCCCTGCCCTTCTCATCACAATGCACAAAGCCATTGCCATCACAATGCTCCATGACCTTTGTCATCACAAAGATCCATGACCCTTGGCATCACAATGCTCCATGTCATTGTCATCACAATGCTCCATGAACGCTCTCATCACATTGCTCCATGCCCTTGTCTTCACATAGCTCCATGACACATGTCATCAGAATGCTCCATGACAGGGGCTTCCTTTGTGCCACAGTGGTTGAGAGTCCGCCTGCCGATGCAGGGGATACGGGTTCGTGCCCCGGTCTGGGAGGAGCCCACATGCCCTGGAGCGGCTGGGCCTGTGAGCCATGGCCGCTGAGCCTGCGCGTCCGGAGCCTGTGCTCCTCAATGGGAGAGGCCACAACAGTGAGAGGCCCGTGTACCGCAAAAAAAAAAAAAAATGCTCCCTGACACTTGTTGTCTGTATGCTCCTTGAACCCTGTCATGACAAGGCTCCATGCCGTTTTCATCACAATGATCCATGCCCTTTTCATCACAATGCTCCAAGACCCATGTAATCACAATGGTCCATGCCCTTGTCATCACAAATCTCAATGACGCATGCCATCAGAATGCTCCTTGGTCTTCTCCTCACAATGCTCCATGCCCTTGTCATCACAATGTTCCAAGACCCCTGTAATCACAAAGCTGCATGCCCCTATTCATCAGTATGCTCCATGAGACTTGTCATCACAAGGCTCCATGGTTTTGTCATCACAATGCTCCAGGACCTTGTCATCACAATGCTTCACGGCCTTGTCATCAAAATTTTCAATGGCCCTTGTCATCATAATGCTCCAAGCCCTAATCATCACAATGCTCCATAATATTTGTCATCACAATCCTCCATTACATTTGGTATCACAATGCTCCATGCCATTGTCTTCGCAATGGACAATGACATATTTCATCAGAATGCTCCCTGACACCTGTCTTCTCAATACTCCATGACCTTATTATCACAATGCTCCATGCCCTTGTCATTACAATGCACCATTCCCACTCTCATCACAATAATCTATGAAACTTGTCAGACCAGTGCTCCATGCCACTGTCATCACAATGCTCCATGACCCCTGTATTCACAATGCTCTGTGACGCTTGTCATTAAAGTGCTCCATGACACCTGTCATAACAATGCTCCAAGCCTTTTTCAGCAAAATGCTACATGACCTTGTCATTACAATGCTCTATGTGCTTGTCATCCAAATACTCCATTACCAATGCCATCACAATCCTCCATGAACTTTGGGATCACATTGCTTCATGCCGTTGTCATCACAATGCTCCATGCTCCTTGAAATCAAATGAGCCATGACCTCTGTCATCACAATGCTCCAATCCCTTGTGATCACAATGTTCCATAACACTTGTCATCACAACGCTCCATGATGCCTGTCATCACAATACTCCATGCCCTTTTCATCACAATGCTCCATAACATTGTCATCAAAATACTCCACAAGCTTGTCATCAGAATGATCCATGACCCTTGTCATCACAATTCTCCTTGCACTTGTCAGCACAATGCGCCTTGACACTTGTCATCACGATGCTCCAAGCCATTGTCATCACAATGTTCCATTACCTTTGTCGTCAGAATCCTCCATGACACTTTGCATCACAATGTTCCATGCCATTGTCATCACAGTGTGCCATTATATATGTCATCACAATGCTCCCTGACACCTGTCTTCACAATACTACATGACCTGGTCATCACAATGCTCCACGCCCTTGTCATCACAATGCACCATTCCAACTGTCATCGCAATAATTCTTGAAACTTATTAGACCAATGCTCTATGCCCTTGTCATCACAATGCTCCATGCCCTTGTTATCACAGTGCTCCATGACCCCTGTCATCACAATGCTCTTTGACTCCAGTCATCACAATGCTTCATGACCTATGTCATCACAATTGTCCATGCCCTCGTCATCAACAGTCTCTGTGACCTTTTTAACCACAATGCTCCATGAACTATTCATCACAATGCTCTTTGACCCTTGTCATCACAATGCTCTATGCCTTTATCAGCACAATGCTCCATGACCCTTGTAATCACAATGCTCCATGAACGCTCTCATCACATTGCTCCATGCCCTTCTCTTCACAAAGCTCCATGACAAATGTCATCAGAATGCTCCATGGCCTTCTCATCACAATGTTCCATGCCCTTGCCATGACAATGCTCCATTACCCCAGTCATAACAATGCTCCATGACCCCTGCCATCACGATGTTCCATGGCTTGTCATCACATAGCTCGATGACCCTTCTCATCACAATGCTCCAAGAACCCTGTAATCACAATGCTCTATGCCCTTTTTCATCACAATGATCCATGAATCCTGTCATCACAATGCACCATGCCCATCGTCCTAATGTTTCAGGCTATTGTCATCACAATGAAATCAAAATGTTCCATGACCTCTGTCATAACAATGCTCCAAACCCTTGTGAACACAATATTCCATAACACTTGTCATCACAATGCCCCATGTGGCTCGTCATCACAATTATCAATGGACTTCTCATCACAATGCTCCATGACGTTTGTCATCACAATGCTCAACACACTTGTCATCAAAATGCTCCCTGACACTTGTTGTCTGTTTGCTCCTTGAACCCTGTCATGACAAGGCTCCATGCCTTTTTCATAACAATGATCCATGCCATTTTCATCACAATGCTCCGAGACCCATGTAATTTCAATGCTCCATGCCCTTGTCATCACAAAGCTCAATGACGCATGCCATCAGAATGCTCCTTGTTCTTCTCCTCACAATGCTCCATGCCGTAGTCATCACAATGTTCCAAGACCCCGGTAAACACAATGCTCCATGCCCTTGTCATCAAAAAACTCCATGACGCATGTCATCAGAATGCTCCATGCCCTAGTCATCACAATGCTCCAAGACCCCTGTAATCACAATGCTCCATGCCCCTTTTCATCAGAATGCTCCATGAGACTTGTCATCACAAGTCTCCTGGTCTTCTCATCACAATGCTCCTGGACGTTGTTATCACCATACTCCATTCCCTTGTCAACACAATGCTCCATGACCCCTGTCATCACGATAATCCATGATCATTTTCAGCCCAATGCTCCACGACCTACTCATCACAATCCTCCATGGCCAATATAATCACAATGCTTCATGACCACTGTCATCACAACACTCCATGACACCTGACAACGCAATGATCCTGGACTCTTATCATCACAATGCTCCATTCCCTAGTCCTCACAATGCTCCATGACCCCGGTAATCAGAACACTCCATGAACATTTTCAGCCCAGTGCTCCATGACCCTTGTCATCAAAATGATCCATTCCCTTGTCATCCCAATGCTCCATGACCCCTGTATTCACTATGCTCCGTGACGCTTGTCATCACAGTGCTCCATGACACATGTCATCACAATGCTCCATGCCTTTGTCAGCAAAATGCTACATGACCTTGTCATTACAATGCTCTATGCGCTTGTCATCACAATACTCCATTTCCATTGTCATCACAATCCTCCATGAATATTGCGATCACATTGCTTCATGCCCTTGTCATCACAATGCTCCATGCTCCTTGAAATCAAAATGATCCATGACCTCTGTCATCACAATGCTCCAAACCCTTGTGATCACAATGTTCCATAACACTGGTCATCACAACGCTCCATGATGCCTGTCATCACAATACTCCATACCCTTTTCATCATAATGGTCCATGACCTTTGTGATCACAATTCTCAATACACTTGTCATCACAATGCTCCCTGACACTTGTCGTCAGAATGCTCCTTGAACCCTGTCACGAAAAGGCTCCATGCCTTTTACATCACAATGCCCCATGCCGTTTTCATCACAATGCTCCATGCCATTGTCATCAAAATACTCCACAAGCTTGTCATCAGAATGCTCCATGACCCTTGTCATCACAATTCTCCATGCACTTGTCAGCACAATGCTCCCTGACCCTTGTCATCACAATGCTCCAAGCCATTGTCATCACAATGCTCCATTACCTTTGTCATCAGTATCCTCCATGACACTTGGCATCACAATGCTCCATGCCATTGTCATCACAATGGGCCATTACAAATGTCATCAAAATGCTCCCTGACACCTCTCTTAACAATACTGCATGACCTGGTCATCAAAATGCTCCATGCCCCCTGACATTACAATGTTTCATAACACCTGTCATCAAAATTTTCCATAAAACTTTTCATTAAATTGCTCCATGACCCTGTCATCAGGATGCTCCCTGCCCTTCTCATCACAATGCACAACGCCCTTGCCATCAAAATGCTCCTGACCTTTGTCATCACAAAGATCAATGACACTTGGCATCACACTGCTCCAAGTCATTGTCATCACAGTGCTCCAAGAATGCTCTCATCACATTGATCCATGCCTATGTGTTCACAAAGCTCCATGACACATTTCATCAGAATGCTCCATGGCCTTCTCATCACAATGCTCCATGTCCTTGCCATCACAATGCTCCATTACAACAGTAATAACAATGCTCCATGACCCCTGCCATCACAATGTTCCATGGCCTTTTCATCACAAAGCTCCATGACCCTTCTCATCACAATGCTCCAAGAACCCTGTAATCACAATGCTCTATGCCGCTTTTCATCTCAATGATCCATGAACCCTGTCATCACAATTCACCATGCCCATCATCATAATGCTTCATGCTATTGTCATCACAACAAAATCAAAATGCTCCATGACCTCTGTCATCACAATGCTCCAAGACCCCTGTAATCACAATGCTCCATGCCCCTTTTAATCAGAATGCTCCATGAGACTTGTCAAAACAAGTCTCCATGGTCTTCTCATCACAATGCTCCAGGACCTTGTCATCACCATGCTCCATTCCCTTGTCATCACAATTCTCCATGACCCCTGTCATCACAATAATCCATGAACATTTTTAGCCCAATGCTCCACGACCTTCTCATCACAATGCTCCATGGCGAATATCATCACAATGCTCCATGACCACTGTCATCACAACACTCCATGACACCTGACAACACAATGATCCGGGACTCTTCTCATCACAATGCTCCATTCCCTAGTCATCCCAATGCTCCATGACCCCTGTCATCACAACACTCCATGAACATTTTCACCCCAGTGCTCCATGACCCTTGTCATCACAATGATCCATGCCCTTGTCATCCCAATGCTCCATGACCCCTGTATTCACAATACTCCGTGAAGCTTGTCCTCACAGTTCTCCATGACACATGTCATCACAGTGCTCCATGCCTTTGTCAGGAAAATGCTACAAGACCTTGTCATTACAGTCCTCTATGCGCTTGTCATTACAATACTCCATTTCCATTGTCATCACAATCCTCCATGAACCTTGGGATCACATTGCTTCATGCCCTTGTCATCACAATGCTCCATGCTCCTTGAAGTCAAAATGATCCAAACCTCTGTCATCACAATGCTCCAAACACTTGTGATCACAATGTTCCATAACACTTGTCATCACAACGCTCCATGATGCCTGTCATCACAATACTCAATGCCCTTTTCATTACAAAGCTCCATGACCTTTGTCATCACAATTCTCAATACACTTGTCATCACAATGCTCTATGCCTTTCTCAGCACAATGCTCCATGACCCTTGTCATCACAATGCTCCATGCGCTTTTCAGCACAATGCTCCTTGACACATGTCATCACAATGCACCATGCGCTTGTCATCACAGTGCTCCACAATCTTGTCATCACAATTCCCCATAATATTTGTCATCACAATGCTCCATGCACTTCTCATCAAAATGCTCTCTCACCACTGATATCACAATGCTACATCAGTTTTGTCACAATACTCCGTCACCCCTGTCATCACAATGTTCCATGACTCCTGTCATCACAATGCTACATGCACTTATCATCAAAATGTTCGATGACCCATGACATCACAATGTTCCATAACACCTGTCATCAAAATGTTCCATGACACTTTTCATCAACTTGCTCCATGACCCTGTCATCACAATGCTCCTTGCCCTTCTCATCACAATGAACAACGCCCTTGCGATCAAAATGCTCCATGACATTTGTCGTCACAAATATCCATGATGCTTGGCATCACAGTGCTCCATGTCATTGTCATCACAGTGCTCCATGAACACTCTCATCACATTGCTCCATGCCCTTGTCTTCACATAGCTCCATGACATATGTCATCAGAATGCTCCATGGCCTTCTCATCACAATGCTCCATGCCCTTGCCATCACAATGCTCCATTACACCTGTCATAACAATGCTCCATGACCCCTGCCATCACGATGTTCCATGGCCATGTCTTCACAAGGGTCCATGACCCTTCTCATCACAATGCTCCAAGAACACTGTAATCACAATGTTCTATGCCCCTTTTCATCTCAATGATCCATGAACCCTGTCATCACAATGCACCATGCCCATCATCATAATGCTTCATGCTATTGTCATCACAAAGAAATCAAAATACTCCATGACCACTGTCATAACAATGCTCAAAACCCTTGTGATCACAATATTCCATAACACTTGTCATCACAAAGCCCCATGATGCTCGACATCACAATTATCCATGGTCTTCTCATCACAATGCTCCATGACATTCGTCATCACAATGCTCAATACACTTGTCATCAAAATGCTCCCTGACACTTGTAGTCTGTATGGCCTTGAACCCTGTCATGACAAGGCTGCATGCCTTTTTCATCACAATGATCCATGCCCTTTTCTTCACTGTGCTCCATGCCCTTTTCATCACAATGCTCCAAGACCCATGTAATCACAATGCTCCATGCCCTTCTCATCACAAAGCTCAATGACGCATGCCATCAGAATGCTCCTTGGTCTTCTCCTCACTATGCTCTATGCCCTTGTCATCACAATGTTCCAAGACCCCTGTAATCACAATTCTCCATGCCCCTTTTCATCAGTATGCTCCATGAGACTTGTCTTCAAAAGGCTCCATGGTTTTGTCATCACAATGCTCCAGGACCTTGTCATCACAATGCTTCACGACCTTCTCATGAAAATTTTCAATGGCCCTTGTCATCATAATGCTCCAAGCCCTAATCATCACAATGCTCCATTATATTTGTCATCACAATCCTCCATTACATTTGGCATCACAGTGCTCCATGCCATTGTCATCGCAATGTACCATGACATATATCATCACAATGCTCCCTGACACCTGTCTTCAAAATACTCCATGACCTTATCATCACAATGCTCCATGCCCTTCTCATCACAATGCACCATGCCCACTCTCAGCACAATAATCTATGAAACTTGTCAGACCAATGCTCCATGCCCCTGTCATCAAAATGCACCATGCCCTTGTCATCACAGTGCTCCATGACCCGTGTCATCACAATGCTCCTTGACTCCAGTCATCACAATTCTTCATAACGTTTTTCATCACAATGGTCCATGCCTGCGTCATCACAAGGCTCTGTGACCTTTGTAACCAAAATGCTCCATGAACTTTTCATCACAATTCTCAGTGACCCTTGTCATCACAATGCTCCATGTCTTTGTCAGAATAATGCTCCATGACCATTGTCATCACAATGTGCCATGCGCATTTCATCACAACTGTCCACAACCTTGTAATTGCAATGCTCCATAAACCTTGTAATCAAAATGGTCCATGCACTTCTCATCAAAATGCTCTCTCACCAGAGATATCACAGTGTTCCATCACTAGTCATCACAATACTCCCTCACCCCTGGAATCACAATGATCCATGACCCTGTCATCACAATGCTACATCCACTTATCATCACAATGTTCCATGACCCCTGCCATCACAATGTTCCATAAGCCCTGTCATCAAAATGCTCCATGACCCTTTCCATCCCAAAGCTCCAAGACCCCTGACATCAGAATGTTCTATAACCCCTGTCATCTAAATGTTCCATTACACTTTTTATCAAATTGCTGCATGAACCGGTCATCAAAATGCTCCCTGCCCTTCTCATCACAATGCACCATGCCCTTTTCATCAAAATGCTCCATGACTTGTCATCACAAAGCTCCATGACTCTTGGCATCACAATGCTCCATGTCATTGGCATCACAATGCTCCATGTACCCTCTCATAACATTGCTCAATGCCCTTGTCATCACAACGCTCCATGACACTTGTGATCACAATGCTCCATGACCTTCTAATCACAATGCTCCATGCCCTTGTCATTACAATCCTGCATGACCCATGTATCACAGTGTTCTGTGCCCTTGTCATCACAATGCTCCATACCCACTCTCATCACAATAATCCATGAAACATTTCAGACCAAAGTTCCATACCCTTCTCATCACAATTCTCGATTACCCCGGTCATAACAATGCACCATGACCCCTGCCATCACAATATTCCACGGCCTAGTCATCACCAGGTTCCATGACACTTCTCATCACAATGCTCAAGACCCCTGAAATCACAATGCTACATTCCCTTGTCATCACAAAGCTCCATGACGCATGTCATCAGAATGTTCCATGGCCTTCTCATCACAATGCTCCATACCGTTGTCATCACAATGCTCCAAGACCCCTGTAATCACAATGCTCCATGCCACTTTTCATCTCAATGCTTCATGAAACCTGTCATCAAAATGAAGCATGCCCATCATCATAATGTTTCAGGCTATTGTCATCACAATTAAATCAATATTCTCCATGACCTCTGTGATCATAATGCTACAAACCATTGTGATCACAATGTTGCATAACACTTATCATCACAAAGCTCTATGACACTTGTCATCACAATGCTCGATGCCCTTCTAATCACAATGCTCCATGCCCTTGTCATTACAGTCCAGCATGACCCATGTATCACAGTGTTCCGAGCCCTTGTCATCACAATGCTCCATGCCCACGCTCATCACAATAATCCAAGAAACATTTCAGACCAAAGTTCCTACCCTTCTCAGCACAATGCTCCATTACCCCTGTCATAACAATGCACCATGACCCCTGCCATCACAATGTTCCACGGCCTAGTCATCACAAGGTTCCATGACACTTCTCATCACAATGCTCAAGACCCCTGAAATCACAATGCTACATTCCCTTGTCATCACAAAGCTCCATTACGCCTGTCATCAGAATGTTCCATGGACTTCTCATCACAATGCTCCATGCCCTTGTCATCACAATGCTCCAAGACCCCTGTAATCACAATGCTCCATGCCCCTTTTCATCTCAATGCTTCATGAACCTAGTCATCACAATGAACCATGCCCATCATCATAAAGCTTCAGGCTATTGTCACAACAATTAAATCAATATTCTCCATGACCTCTGTGATCATAATGCTCCAAACCCTTGTGATCACAATGTTGCATAACACTTATCATCACAACACCCCATGACGCTCATCATCTCAATGATCCATGGTCTTCTCATCACAATGCTCCATGAACTTTGTCAAAACAATGCTCAATACACTTGTCATCACAATGCTCCCTGACCCTTGTCATCAGTATGCTCCTTGAACCCTGTCATGACAAGGCTCCATGCCTTTTTCATCACAATGATCCATGACCTTTTCATCGCAATCCTCCAAGATCCCTGTAATCACAATGCTCCATGCCCTTGTCATCACAAAACTCCATGACGCATGTCATCAGAATGCTCCATGGCATTCTCATCACAATGCCCCATGCCCTTGTCATCACAATGCTCCAAGACCCCTGTAATCACAATGCTCTATGCCCCTTTTCTTCAGAATGCTCCATGAGACTTGTCATCACAAGTCTCCATGGTCATCTCATCACAATGCTCCAGGACCTTGTCATCACCATGCTCCATTCCCTTGTCAGCACAATGCTCCATGACCCCTGTCATCACAATAATCCATGAACATTTTCAGCCCAATGCTCCACGACGTTCTCATCACAATGCCCCATGGCCAATATCATCACAATGCTCCATGACCACTGTCATCACAACACTCCATGACACCTGACAACACAATGATCCGGGAGTCTTCTCATCACAATGCTCCATTCCCTATTCATCACAATGCTCCATGACCCCTGTCATCACAACACTCCATGAACATTTTCAGCCCAGTGCTCCATGACCCTTGTCATCAAAATGATCCATGCCCTTGTCATCCCAATGCTCCATGACCCTTGTATTTACAATGCTCGGAGAAGCTTGTCATCACAGTGCTCCATGACACATGTCATCACAATGCTCCATGCATTTGTCAGCAAAATGCTACAAGACCTTGTCATTACAGTCCTCTATGCGCTTGTCATCACAATACTCCATTTCGATTGTCATCACAATATTCCATGATCCTTGGGATCACATTGCTTCATGCCCTTGTCATCACAATGCTCCATGCTCCTTGAAGTCAAAATGATCCAAACCTCTGTCATCACAATGCTCCAAACACTTGTGATCACAATGTTCCATAACACTTGTCATCACAACGCTACATTATGCCTGTCATCACAATCCTCCATGCGCTTTTCATTACAAAGCTCCATGACCTTTGTCATCACAATTCTCAATACAATTGTCATCACAATGCTCCCTGACAGTTGTCATCAGAATGCTCCTTGAACCCTGTCACAAAATGGCTTCATGCCTTTTTCATCACAATGCCTATTCCATTTTCATCACAATACTCCATGCCATTGTCATCAAAATACTCCATAAGCTTGTCATCAGAATGCTCCATGACCCTTGTCATCACAATTCTCCATGCACTTGTCAGCACAATGCTCCCTGAAACTTGTCACCACAATGCTCCAAGCCATTGTCATTACAATGCTCCATTACCTGTGTCATAAGAATCCTCCATGACAATTGGCATCACAATGCTCCATGCCGTCGTCATCACAATGGACCATTACATATGTCATCACAATGCTCCGTGACACCTGGCTTCACAATACTGCATGACCTGGTCATCAGAATGCTCCATGCCCTTGTCATCACAATGCGACATTACAACTGTCATCGCAATAATCCATGAAAATTATTAGACCAATGTTCCATGCCCTTGTCATCACAATGCTCCATGCCCTTGTTATCACAATGCTCCATGACCCATGTCATCACAATGCTCCGTGACTCCAGTCATCACAGTGCTTCATGACCTTTGTCATCACAATGGTCCATGCCCTCGTCATCAACAGTCTCTGTGACCTTTTTTACCACAATGCTCCATGAACTTTTCATCACAATGCTCTTTGACCCTTTTCATCACAATGCTCTATGCCTTTCTCTGCACAATGCTCCATGACCCTTGTCATCACAATGCTCCATGTGCTTGTCAGCACAATGATCCTTGACACATGTCATTAAAATGCACCATGCGCTTGTCATCACAGTGCTCCACAATCTTGTCATCACAATTCCCCATAAAATTTGTCATCACAATGCTCCGTGAATCCAGTCATCACAATGCTTCATAACGTTTGTCATCATAATGGTCCATGCCCGCGTCATCACAAGGCTCTGTGACCTTTGTAACCACAATGCTCCATGAACTTTTCATCACAATTCTCTGTGACCCTTGTCATCACAATGCTCCATGCCTTTGTCAGAACAATGCTCCATGACCATTGTCATCACAATGTGCCACGTGTATTTCATCACAACTGTCCACAACCGTTTCATTGCTATGCTCCATAAACCTTGTAATCACTAAGGTACATGCACTTCTCATCAAAATGCTCTCTCACCAGAGATAGCACAATGTTCCATCACTAGTCATCACAATACTCCCTCACACCTGGAATCACAATGTTCCATGACCCTCCCATCACACTGCTACATCCTCTTATCATCAGAATGTTCCATGACCCCTGCCATCACAGTGTTCCATAACCCGTGTCATCAAAATGCTCCATGACCCTTTCCATCCCAAAGCTCCAAGACCCCTGACATCACAATGTTCTATAATCACTGCCATCAAAATATTCCTTTACACTTTTTATCAAATTGCTGCATCACCACGTCATCAAAATGCTCCCTGCCCTTCTCTTCACAATGCACCATGCCCTTGTCATCAAAATGCTACATGACTTGTCATCACAAAGCTCCATGACCCTTGGCATCACAATGCTCAATGTCATTGTAATCACAATGCTCAATGAACCATCTCATAACATTGCTCAATACCCTTGTCATCACAAAGCTCCATGACACCTGTCATCACAATGCTCGATGCCCTTCTCATCACAATGCTCCATGCCCTTGTCATTACAGTCCTGCATGACACATGTTTCACAGTGTTCCGTGCCCTTGTCATCACAATGCTCCATGCCCACTCTCATCACAATAATCCATGAAACATTTCAGACCAAAGTTCCATACCCTTCTCATCACAATGCTCCATTACCCCTGTCATAACAATGCACCATGACACCTGCCATCACAATATTCCACGGCCTAGTCATCTCAAGGTTCCATGATACTTCTCATCACAATGCTCAAGACCCCTGATATCACAATGCTCAATGCCCTTGTCATCACAATGCTTCATGACTTGTCATCACAAAGATCCATGACCCTTGGCATCACAATGCTCCATGTCATTATCATCACAATGCTCTATGAACGCTCTCATCACATTTCTCCATGCCCTTGTCTTCACATAGCTCCATGACACATGTCATCAGAATGCTCCATGGTCTTCTCATCACAATGCTCCATGCCCTTGCCATCACAATGCTCCATTACACCTGTCATAACAATGCTCCATGACCCCTGCCATCACGATGTTCCATGGCCTTGTCATCACAAGGCTCCATGACCATTCTCATCACAATGATCTAAGAACACTGTAATCATAATGCTCTATGCCCCTTTTCATCTCAAAGATCCATGAACCCTGTCATCACAATGCACCATGCCCATCATCATAATGCTTCATGCTATTGTCATAACAATGAAATCAAAATGTTCCATGACGTCTGTCATAACAATGCTCCAAACCCTTGTGATCACAATATTCCATAAAACTTGTCATCACAAAGCCCCATGACGCTCGTCATCACAATTATCCATGGCCTTCTCATCACAATGCTCCATGACCTTCGTCATCACAATGCTCAATACACTGGTCATCAAACTGCTCCCTGACACTTGATGTCTGTATGCTCCTTGAACCCTGTCATGACAAGGCTCCATGCCATTTTCATCACAATGCTCCATACCCTTTTCATCACAATGCCCCAAGACCCCTGTAATCACAATGCTCCATGCCCTTGTCATCACAAAGCTCAATGACGCATGACATCAGAGTGCTCCTTGGTCTTCTCCTCACAATGCTCCATGCCCTTGTCATCACAATGTTCCAAGACCCCTGTAATCACAATGCTCCATGCCCCTGTTCATCAGTATGCTCCATGAGACTTGTCATCACAAGGCTCCATTGTTTTGTCATCACAATGCTCCAGGACATTGTCATCACAATGCTTCCCTACCTTTTCCTGAAAATTTTCAATGGCCCGTGTCATCATAATGCTCCAAGCCCTAATCATCACAATGCTCCATTATATTTGTCATCACAATCCTCCATTACATTTGGTATCACAAAGCTCCATGCCATTGTCATCGCCATGGACCATGGCATATGTCATCACAATGCTCCCTGACACCTGTCTTCACAATACTCCATGACCTTATCATCACAATGCTCCATGCCCTTGTCATCACAATGCACCATGCCCACTTTCATCACAATAATCTATGAAAATTGTCAGACCAATGCTCCATGCCACTGTCATCCCAATGTTCCATGCCCTTGTCATCACAATGCTCCATGACCCCTGTCATCACAATGCTCCGTGACTCCAGTCATCACAATGCTTCATAACGTTTGTCATCACAATGGTCCATGCCCACGTCATCACAAGGCTCTGTGACGTTTGTAACCACAATGCTCCATGAACTTTTCATCACAATTCTCTGTGAAACTTGTCATCACAATGTGCCATTCCAAATGTCATTGCAACAATCCATGAAACTTATTAGACCAATGTTCCATGCCCTTGTCATCACAATGCTCCATGCCCTTGTTATCACAATGCTCCATGACACCTGTCATCACAGTGCTCCGTGACTCCATTCATCACAATGCTTCATGACCTTTGTCATCACAATGGTCCATGCCCTCGTCATCAACAGTCTCTGTGACCTTTTAAACAACAATTCTCCATGAACTTTTTATCACAATGCTCTTGGACCCTTGTCATCACAATGCTCTATGCCTTTCTCAGCACAGTGCTCCATGACCCTTGTCATCACAATGCTCCATGCGCTTGTCAGCACAATGCTCCATGACACATGTCATCACAATGCACCATGTGCTTGTCATCACAGTGCTCCACAACATTGTCATCACAATGCTCCATAAAATTTGTCATCACAATGCTCCATGCACTTCTCATCAAAATGCTCTCTCACCACTGATATCACAATGCTACATCACAATTTGTCACAATACTCCCTCACCCCTGTCATCACAATGTTCCATGACTCCTGTCATCACAATGCTACATGCACTTATCATCACAATGTTCGGTGACCCCTGACATCACAATGTTCCATAACACCTGTCATCAAAATATTCCATGACACTTTTCATCAAATTGCTCCATGACCCTGTCATCAGAATGCGCCCTGCCCTTCTCATCACAATGCACAAAGCCATTGCCATCACAATGCTTCATGACCTTTGTCATCACAAAGATCCATGACCCTTGGCATCACAATGCTCCATGTCATTGTCATCACAATGCTCCATGAACGCTCTCATCACATTGCTCCATGCCCTTGTCTTCACATAGCTCCATGACACATGTCATCAGAATGCTCCATGACAGGGGCTTCCTTTGTGCCACAGTGGTTGAGAGTCCGCCTGCCGATGCAGGGGATACGGGTTCGTGCCCCGGTCTGGGAGGAGCCCACATGCCCTGGAGCGGCTGGGCCTGTGAGCCATGGCCGCTGAGCCTGCGCGTCCGGAGCCTGTGCTCCTCAATGGGAGAGGCCACAACAGTGAGAGGCCCGTGTACCGCAAAAAAAATAAAAAATGCTCCCTGACACTTGTTGTCTGTATGCTCCTTGAACCCTGTCATGACAAGGCTCCATGCCGTTTTCATCACAATGATCCATGCCCTTTTCATCACAATGCTCCAAGACCCATGTAATCACAATGGTCCATGCCCTTCTCATCACAAATCTCAATGACGCATGCCATCAGAATGCTCCTTGGTCTTCTCCTCACAATGCTCCATGCCCTTGTCATCACAATGTTCCAAGACCCCTGTTATCACAATGCTGCATGCCCCTATTCATCAGTATGCTCCATGAGACTTGTCATCACAAGGCTCCATGGTTTTGTCATCACAATGCTCCAGGACCTTGTCATCACAATGCTTCACGGCCTTGTCATCAAAATTTTCAATGGCCCTTGTCATCATAATGCTCCAAGCCCTAATCATCACAATGCTCCATAATATTTGTCATCACAATCCTCCATTACATTTGGTATCACAATGCTCCATGCCATTGTCTTCGCAATGGACAATGACATATTTCATCAGAATGCTCCCTGACACCTGTCTTCACAATACTCCATGACCTTATTATCACAATGCTCCATGCCCTTGTCATTATAATGCACCATTCCCACTCTCATCACAATAATCTATGAAACTTGTCAGACCAGTGCTCCATGCCACTGTCATCACAATGCTCCATGACCCCTGTATTCACAATGCTCTGTGACGCTTGTCATTAAAGTGCTCCATGACACCTGTCATAACAATGCTCCAAGCCTTTTTCAGCAAAATGCTACATGACCTTGTCATTACAATGCTCTATGTGCTTGTCATCCAAATACTCCATTACCAATGCCATCACAATCCTCCATGAACTTTGGGATCACATTGCTTCATGCCGTTGTCATCACAATGCTCCATGCTCCTTGAAATCAAATGAGCCATGACCTCTGTCATCACAATGCTCCAATCCCTTGTGATCACAATGTTCCATAACACTTGTCATCACAACGCTCCATGATGCCTGTCATCACAATACTCCATGCCCTTTTCATCACAATGCTCCATGCCATTGTCATCAAAATACTCCACAAGCTTGTCATCAGAATGATCCATGACCCTTGTCATCACAATTCTCCTTGCACTTGTCAGCACAATGCGCCTTGACACTTGTCATCACAATGCTCCAAGCCATTGTCATCACAATGTTCCATTACCTTTGTCGTCAGAATCCTCCATGACACTTTGCATCACAATGCTCCATGCCATTGTCATCACAGTGTGCCATTATATATGTCATCACAATGCTCCCTGACACCTGTCTTCACAATACTACATGACCTGGTCATCACAATGCTCCACGCCCTTGTCATCACAATGCACCATTCCAACTGTCATCGCAATAATTCTTGAAACTTATTAGACCAATGCTCTATGCCCTTGTCATCACAATGCTCCATGCCCTTGTTATCACAGTGCTCCATGACCCCTGTCATCACAATGCTCTTTGACTCCAGTCATCACAATGCTTCATGACCTATGTCATCACAATTGTCCATGCCCTCGTCATCAACAGTCTCTGTGACCTTTTTAACCACAATGCTCCATGAACTATTCATCACAATGCTCTTTGACCCTTGTCATCACAATGCTCTATGCCTTTATCAGCACAATGCTCCATGACCCTTGTAATCACAATGCTCCATGAACGCTCTCATCACATTGCTCCATGCCCTTCTCTTCACAAAGCTCCATGACAAATGTCATCAGAATGCTCCATGGCCTTCTCATCACAATGTTCCATGCCCTTGCCATGACAATGCTCCATTACCCCAGTCATAACAATGCTCCATGACCCCTGCCATCACGATGTTCCATGGCTTGTCATCACATAGCTCGATGACCCTTCTCATCACAATGCTCCAAGAACCCTGTAATCACAATGCTCTATGCCCTTTTTCATCACAATGATCCATGAATCCTGTCATCACAATGCACCATGCCCATCGTCCTAATGTTTCAGGCTATTGTCATCACAATGAAATCAAAATGTTCCATGACCTCTGTCATAACAATGCTCCAAACCCTTGTGAACACAATATTCCATAACACTTGTCATCACAATGCCCCATGTGGCTCGTCATCACAATTATCAATGGACTTCTCATCACAATGCTCCATGACGTTTGTCATCACAATGCTCAACACACTTGTCATCAAAATGCTCCCTGACACTTGTTGTCTGTTTGCTCCTTGAACCCTGTCATGACAAGGCTCCATGCCTTTTTCATAACAATGATCCATGCCATTTTCATCACAATGCTCCGAGACCCATGTAATTTCAATGCTCCATGCCCTTGTCATCACAAAGCTCAATGACGCATGCCATCAGAATGCTCCTTGTTCTTCTCCTCACAATGCTCCATGCCGTAATCATCACAATGTTCCAAGACCCCGGTAATCACAATGCTCCATGCCCTTGTCATCAAAAAACTCCATGACGCATGTCATCAGAATGCTCCATGCCCTAGTCATCACAATGCTCCAAGACCCCTGTAATCACAATGCTCCATGCCCCTTTTCATCAGAATGCTCCATGAGACTTGTCATCACAAGTCTCCTGGTCTTCTCATCACAATGCTCCTGGACCTTGTTATCACCATACTCCATTCCCTTGTCAACACAATGCTCCATGACCCCTGTCATCACGATAATCCATGATCATTTTCAGCCCAATGCTCCACGACCTACTCATCACAATCCTCCATGGCCAATATAATCACAATGCTTCATGACCACTGTCATCACAACACTCCATGACACCTGACAACGCAATGATCCTGGACTCTTATCATCACAATGCTCCATTCCCTAGTCCTCACAATGCTCCATGACCCCGGTAATCAGAACACTCCATGAACATTTTCAGCCCAGTGCTCCATGACCCTTGTCATCAAAATGATCCATTCCCTTGTCATCCCAATGCTCCATGACCCCTGTATTCACTATGCTCCGTGACGCTTGTCATCACAGTGCTCCATGACACATGTCATCACAATGCTCCATGCCTTTGTCAGCAAAATGCTACATGACCTTGTCATTACAATGCTCTATGCGCTTGTCATCACAATACTCCATTTCCATTGTCATCACAATCCTCCATGAATATTGCGATCACATTGCTTCATGCCCTTGTCATCACAATGCTCCATGCTCCTTGAAATCAAAATGATCCATGACCTCTGTCATCACAATGCTCCAAACCCTTGTGATCACAATGTTCCATAACACTGGTCATCACAACGCTCCATGATGCCTGTCATCACAATACTCCATACCCTTTTCATCATAATGGTCCATGACCTTTGTGATCACAATTCTCAATACACTTGTCATCACAATGCTCCCTGACACTTGTCGTCAGAATGCTCCTTGAACCCTGTCACGAAAAGGCTCCATGCCTTTTACATCACAATGCCCCATGCCGTTTTCATCACAATGCTCCATGCCATTGTCATCAAAATACTCCACAAGCTTGTCATCAGAATGCTCCATGACCCTTGTCATCACAATTCTCCATGCACTTGTCAGCACAATGCTCCCTGAACCTTGTCATCACAATGCTCCAAGCCATTGTCATCACAATGCTCCATTACCTTTGTCATCAGTATCCTCCATGACACTTGGCATCACAATGCTCCATGCCATTGTCATCACAATGGGCCATTACAAATGTCATCAAAATGCTCCCTGACACCTCTCTTAACAATACTGCATGACCTGGTCATCAAAATGCTCCATGCCCCCTGACATTACAATGTTTCATAACACCTGTCATCAAAATTTTCCATAAAACTTTTCATTAAATTGCTCCATGACCCTGTCATCAGGATGCTCCCTGCCCTTCTCATCACAATGCACAACGCCCTTGCCATCAAAATGCTCCTGACCTTTGTCATCACAAAGATCAATGACACTTGGCATCACACTGCTCCAAGTCATTGTCATCACAGTGCTCCAAGAATGCTCTCATCACATTGATCCATGCCTATGTGTTCACAAAGCTCCATGACACATTTCATCAGAATGCTCCATGGCCTTCTCATCACAATGCTCCATGTCCTTGCCATCACAATGCTCCATTACAACAGTAATAACAATGCTCCATGACCCCTGCCATCACAATGTTCCATGGCCTTTTCATCACAAAGCTCCATGACCCTTCTCATCACAATGCTCCAAGAACCCTGTAATCACAATGCTCTATGCCGCTTTTCATCTCAATGATCCATGAACCCTGTCATCACAATTCACCATGCCCATCATCATAATGCTTCATGCTATTGTCATCACAACAAAATCAAAATGCTCCATGACCTCTGTCATCACAATGCTCCAAGACCCCTGTAATCACAATGCTCCATGCCCCTTTTAATCAGAATGCTCCATGAGACTTGTCAAAACAAGTCTCCATGGTCTTCTCATCACAATGCTCCAGGACCTTGTCATCACCATGCTCCATTCCCTTGTCATCACAATTCTCCAGGACCCCTGTCATCACAATAATCCATGAACATTTTTAGCCCAATGCTCCACGACCTTCTCATCACAATGCTCCATGGCGAATATCATCACAATGCTCCATGACCACTGTCATCACAACACTCCATGACACCTGACAACACAATGATCCGGGACTCTTCTCATCACAATGCTCCATTCCCTAGTCATCCCAATGCTCCATGACCCCTGTCATCACAATGCTCTGTGATGCTTGTCATTAAAGTGCTCCATGACACCTGTCATAACAATGCTCCAAGCCTTTTTCAGCAAAATGCTACATGACCTTGTCATTACAATGCTCTATGTGCTTGTCATCCAAATACTCCATTACCAATGCCATCACAATCCTCCATGAACTTTGGGATCACATTGCTTCATGCCGTTGTCATCACAATGCTCCATGCTCCTTGAAATCAAATGAGCCATGACCTCTGTCATCACAATGCTCCAATCCCTTGTGATCACAATGTTCCATAACACTTGTCATCACAACGCTCCATGATGCCTGTCATCACAATACTCCATGCCCTTTTCATCACAATGCTCCATGACATTGTCATCAAAATACTCCACAAGCTTGTCATCAGAATGATCCATGACCCTTGTCATCACAATTCTCCTTGCACTTGTCAGCACAATGCGCCTTGACACTTGTCATCACAATGCTCCAAGCCATTGTCATCACAATGTTCCATTACCTTTGTCGTCAGAATCCTCCATGACACTTTGCATCACAATGCTCCATGCCATTGTCATCACAGTGTGCCATTATATATGTCATCACAATGCTCCCTGACACCTGTCTTCACAATACTACATGACCTGGTCATCACAATGCTCCACGCCCTTGTCATCACAATGCACCATTCCAACTGTCATCGCAATAATTCTTGAAACTTATTAGACCAATGCTCTATGCCCTTGTCATCACAATGCTCCATGCCCTTGTTATCACAGTGCTCCATGACCCCTGTCATCACAATGCTCTTTGACTCCAGTCATCACAATGCTTCATGACCTATGTCATCACAATTGTCCATGCCCTCGTCATCAACAGTCTCTGTGACCTTTTTAACCACAATGCTCCATGAACTATTCATCACAATGCTCTTTGACCCTTGTCATCACAATGCTCTATGCCTTTATCAGCACAATGCTCCATGACCCTTGTAATCACAATGCTCCATGAACGCTCTCATCACATTGCTCCATGCCCTTCTCTTCACAAAGCTCCATGACAAATGTCATCAGAATGCTCCATGGCCTTCTCATCACAATGTTCCATGCCCTTGCCATGACAATGCTCCATTACCCCAGTCATAACAATGCTCCATGACCCCTGCCATCACGATGTTCCATGGCTTGTCATCACATAGCTCGATGACCCTTCTCATCACAATGCTCCAAGAACCCTGTAATCACAATGCTCTATGCCCTTTTTCATCACAATGATCCATGAATCCTGTCATCACAATGCACCATGCCCATCGTCCTAATGTTTCAGGCTATTGTCATCACAATGAAATCAAAATGTTCCATGACCTCTGTCATAACAATGCTCCAAACCCTTGTGAACACAATATTCCATAACACTTGTCATCACAATGCCCCATGTGGCTCGTCATCACAATTATCAATGGACTTCTCATCACAATGCTCCATGACGTTTGTCATCACAATGCTCAACACACTTGTCATCAAAATGCTCCCTGACACTTGTTGTCTGTTTGCTCCTTGAACCCTGTCATGACAAGGCTCCATGCCTTTTTCATAACAATGTTCCATGCCATTTTCATCACAATGCTCCGAGAACCATGTAATTTCAATGCTCCATGCCCTTGTCATCACAAAGCTCAATGACGCATGCCATCAGAATGCTCCTTGTTCTTCTCCTCACAATGCTCCATGCCGTAGTCATCACAATGTTCCAAGACCCCGGTAATCACAATGCTCCATGCCCTTGTCATCAAAAAACTCCATGATGCATGTCATCAGAATGCTCCATGCCCTAGTCATCACAATGCTCCAAGACCCCTGTAATCACAATGCTCCATGCCCCTTTTCATCAGAATGCTCCATGAGACTTGTCATCACAAGTCTCCTGGTCTTCTCATCACAATGCTCCTGGACCTTGTTATCACCATATTCCATTCCCTTGTCAACACAATGCTCCATGACCCCTGTCATCACGATAATCCATGATCATTTTCAGCCCAATGCTCCACGACCTACTCATCACAATCCTCCATGGCCAATATAATCACAATGCTTCATGACCACTGTCATCACAACACTCCATGACACCTGACAACGCAATGATCCTGGACTCTTATCATCACAATGCTCCATTCCCTAGTCCTCACAATGCTCCATGACCCCGGTAATCAGAACACTCCATGAACATTTTCAGCCCAGTGCTCCATGACCCTTGTCATCAAAATGATCCATTCCCTTGTCATCCCAATGCTCCATGACCCCTGTATTCACTATGCTCCGTGACGCTTGTCATCACAGTGCTCCATGACACATGTCATCACAATGCTCCATGCCTTTGTCAGCAAAATGCTACATGACCTTGTCATTACAATGCTCTATGCGCTTGTCATCACAATACTCCATTTCCATTGTCATCACAATCCTCCATGAATATTGCGATCACATTGCTTCATGCCCTTGTCATCACAATGCTCCATGCTCCTTGAAATCAAAATGATCCATGACCTCTGTCATCACAATGCTCCAAACCCTTGTGATCACAATGTTCCATAACACTGGTCATCACAACGCTCCATGATGCCTGTCATCACAATACTCCATACCCTTTTCATCATAATGGTCCATGACCTTTGTGATCACAATTCTCAATACACTTGTCATCACAATGCTCCCTGACACTTGTCGTCAGAATGCTCCTTGAACCCTGTCACGAAAAGGCTCCATGCCTTTTACATCACAATGCCCCATGCCGTTTTCATCACAATGCTCCATGCCATTGTCATCAAAATACTCCACAAGCTTGTCATCAGAATGCTCCATGACCCTTGTCATCACAATTCTCCATGCACTTGTCAGCACAATGCTCCCTGAACCTTGTCATCACAATGCTCCAAGCCATTGTCATCACAATGCTCCATTACCTTTGTCATCAGTATCCTCCATGACACTTGGCATCACAATGCTCCATGCCATTGTCATCACAATGGGCCATTACAAATGTCATCAAAATGCTCCCTGACACCTCTCTTAACAATACTGCATGACCTGGTCATCAAAATGCTCCATGCCCCCTGACATTACAATGTTTCATAACACCTGTCATCAAAATTTTCCATAAAACTTTTCATTAAATTGCTCCATGACCCTGTCATCAGGATGCTCCCTGCCCTTCTCATCACAATGCACAACACCCTTGCCATCAAAATGCTCCTGACCTTTGTCATCACAAAGATCAATGACACTTGGCATCACACTGCTCCAAGTCATTGTCATCACAGTGCTCCAAGAATGCTCTCATCACATTGATCCATGCCTATGTGTTCACAAAGCTCCATGACACATTTCATCAGAATGCTCCATGGCCTTCTCATCACAATGCTCCATGTCCTTGCCATCACAATGCTCCATTACAACAGTAATAACAATGCTCCATGACCCCTGCCATCACAATGTTCCATGGCCTTTTCATCACAAAACTCCATGACCCTTCTCATCACAATGCTCCAAGAACCCTGTAATCACAATGCTCTATGCCGCTTTTCATCTCAATAATCCATGAACCCTGTCATCACAATTCACCATGCCCATCATCATAATGCTTCATGCTATTGTCATCACAACAAAATCAAAATGCTCCATGACCTCTGTCATCACAATGCTCCAAGACCCCTGTAATCACAATGCTCCATGCCCCTTTTAATCAGAATGCTCCATGAGACTTGTCAAAACAAGTCTCCATGGTCTTCTCATCACAATGCTCCAGGACCTTGTCATCACCATGCTCCATTCCCTTGTCATCACAATTCTCCATGACCCCTGTCATCACAATAATCCATGAACATTTTTAGCCCAATGCTCCACGACCTTCTCATCACAATGCTCCATGGCGAATATCATCACAATGCTCCATGACCACTGTCATCACAACACTCCATGACACCTGACAACACAATGATCCGGGACTCTTCTCATCACAATGCTCCATTCCCTAGTCATCCCAATGCTCCATGAACCCTGTCATCACCATGCTCTGTGACGCTTGTCATTAAAGTGCTCCATGACACCTGTCATAACAATGCTCCAAGCCTTTTTCAGCAAAATGCTACATGACTTTGTCATTACAATGCTCTATGTGCTTGTCATCCAAATACTCCATTACCAATGCCATCACAATCCTCCATGAACTTTGGGATCACATTGCTTCATGCCGTTGTCATCACAATGCTCCATGCTCCTTGAAATCAAATGAGCCATGACCTCTGTCATCACAATGCTCCAATCCCTTGTGATCACAATGTTCCATAACACTTGTCATCACAACGCTCCATGATGCCTGTCATCACAATACTCCATGCCCTTTTCATCACAATGCTCCATAACATTGTCATCAAAATACTCCACAAGCTTGTCATCAGAATGATCCATGACCCTTGTCATCACAATTCTCCTTGCACTTGTCAGCACAATGCGCCTTGACACTTGTCATCACAATGCTCCAAGCCATTGTCATCACAATGTTCCATTACCTTTGTCGTCAGAATCCTCCATGACATTTTGCATCACAATGCTCCATGCCATTGTCATCACAGTGTGCCATTATATATGTCATCACAATGCTCCCTGACACCTGTCTTCACAATACTACATGACCTGGTCATCACAATGCTCCACGCCCTTGTCATCACAATGCACCATTCCAACTGTCATCGCAATAATTCTTGAAACTTATTAGACCAATGCTCTATGCCCTTGTCATCACAATGCTCCATGCCCTTGTTATCACAGTGCTCCATGACCCCTGTCATCACAATGCTCTTTGACTCCAGTCATCACAATGCTTCATGACCTATGTCATCACAATTGTCCATGCTCTCGTCATCAACAGTCTCTGTGACCTTTTTAACCACAATGCTCCATGAACTATTCATCACAATGCTCTTTGACCCTTGTCATCACAATGCTCTATGCCTTTATCAGCACAATGCTCCATGACCCTTGTAATCACAATGCTCCATGAACGCTCTCATCACATTGCTCCATGCCCTTCTCTTCACAAAGCTCCATGACAAATGTCATCAGAATGCTCCATGGCCTTCTCATCACAATGTTCCATGCCCTTGCCATGACAATGCTCCATTACCCCAGTCATAACAATGCTCCATGACCCCTGCCATCACGATGTTCCATGGCTTGTCATCACATAGCTCGATGACCCTTCTCATCACAATGCTCCAAGAACCCTGTAATCACAATGCTCTATGCCCTTTTTCATCACAATGATCCATGAATCCTGTCATCACAATGCACCATGCCCATCGTCCTAATGTTTCAGGCTATTGTCATCACAATGAAATCAAAATGTTCCATGACCTCTGTCATAACAATGCTCCAAACCCTTGTGAACACAATATTCCATAACACTTGTCATCACAATGCCCCATGTGGCTCGTCATCACAATTATCAATGGACTTCTCATCACAATGCTCCATGACGTTTGTCATCACAATGCTCAACACACTTGTCATCAAAATGCTCCCTGACACTTGTTGTCTGTTTGCTCCTTGAACCCTGTCATGACAAGGCTCCATGCCTTTTTCATAACAATGATCCATGCCATTTTCATCACAATGCTCCGAGACCCATGTAATTTCAATGCTCCATGCCCTTGTCATCACAAAGCTCAATGACGCATGCCATCAGAATGCTCCTTGTTCTTCTCCTCACAATGCTCCATGCCGTAGTCATCACAATGTTCCAAGACCCCGGTAATCACAATGCTCCATGCCCTTGTCATCAAAAAACTCCATGACGCATGTCATCAGAATGCTCCATGCCCTAGTCATCACAATGCTCCAAGACCCCTGTAATCACAATGCTCCATGCCCCTTTTCATCAGAATGCTCCATGAGACTTGTCATCACAAGTCTCCTGGTCTTCTCATCACAATGCTCCTGGACCTTGTTATCACCATACTCCATTCCCTTGTCAACACAATGCTCCATGACCCCTGTCATCACGATAATCCATGATCATTTTCAGCCCAATGCTCCACGACCTACTCATCACAATCCTCCATGGCCAATATAATCACAATGCTTCATGACCACTGTCATCACAACACTCCATGACACCTGACAACGCAATGATCCTGGACTCTTATCATCACAATGCTCCATTCCCCAGTCCTCACAATGCTCCATGACCCCAGTAATCAGAACACTCCATGAACATTTTCAGCCCAGTGCTCCATGACCCTTGTCATCAAAATGATCCATTCCCTTGTCATCCCAATGCTCCATGACCCCTGTATTCACTATGCTCCGTGACGCTTGTCATCACAGTGCTCCATGACACATGTCATCACAATGCTCCATGCCTTTGTCAGCAAAATGCTACATGACCTTGTCATTACAATGCTCTATGCGCTTGTCATCACAATACTCCATTTCCATTGTCATCACAATCCTCCATGAATATTGCGATCACATTGCTTCATGCCCTTGTCATCACAATGCTCCATGCTCCTTGAAATCAAAATGATCCATGACCTCTGTCATCACAATGCTCCAAACCCTTGTGATCACAATGTTCCATAACACTGGTCATCACAACGCTCCATGATGCCTGTCATCACAATACTCCATACCCTTTTCATCATAATGGTCCATGACCTTTGTGATCACAATTCTCAATACACTTGTCATCACAATGCTCCCTGACACTTGTCGTCAGAATGCTCCTTGAACCCTGTCACGAAAAGGCTCCATGCCTTTTACATCACAATGCCCCATGCCGTTTTCATCACAATGCTCCATGCCATTGTCATCAAAATACTCCACAAGCTTGTCATCAGAATGCT
The DNA here is from genome assembly GCF_025265405.1 of Mesoplodon densirostris. NCBI lineage: Eukaryota > Metazoa > Chordata > Mammalia > Artiodactyla > Ziphiidae > Mesoplodon > Mesoplodon densirostris. The sequence goes on along the minus strand of NW_026778195.1, from coordinate 2,701,205 downwards.
CCATGACCCTTGTCATCACAATTCTCCATGCACTTGTCAGCACAATGCTCCCTGAACCTTGTCATCACAATGCTCCAAGCCATTGTCATCACAATGCTCCATTACCTTTGTCATCAGTATCCTCCATGACACTTGGCATCACAATGCTCCATGCCATTGTCATCACAATGGGCCATTACAAATGTCATCAAAATGCTCCCTGACACCTCTCTTAACAATACTGCATGACCTGGTCATCAAAATGCTCCATGCCCCCTGACATTACAATGTTTCATAACACCTGTCATCAAAATTTTCCATAAAACTTTTCATTAAATTGCTCCATGACCCTGTCATCAGGATGCTCCCTGCCCTTCTCATCACAATGCACAACGCCCTTGCCATCAAAATGCTCCTGACCTTTGTCATCACAAAGATCAATGACACTTGGCATCACACTGCTCCAAGTCATTGTCATCACAGTGCTCCAAGAATGCTCTCATCACATTGATCCATGCCTATGTGTTCACAAAGCTCCATGACACATTTCATCAGAATGCTCCATGGCCTTCTCATCACAATGCTCCATGTCCTTGCCATCACAATGCTCCATTACAACAGTAATAACAATGCTCCATGACCCCTGCCATCACAATGTTCCATGGCCTTTTCATCACAAAGCTCCATGACCCTTCTCATCACAATGCTCCAAGAACCCTGTAATCACAATGCTCTATGCCGCTTTTCATCTCAATGATCCATGAACCCTGTCATCACAATTCACCATGCCCATCATCATAATGCTTCATGCTATTGTCATCACAACAAAATCAAAATGCTCCATGACCTCTGTCATCACAATGCTCCAAGACCCCTGTAATCACAATGCTCCATGCCCCTTTTAATCAGAATGCTCCATGAGACTTGTCAAAACAAGTCTCCATGGTCTTCTCATCACAATGCTCCAGGACCTTGTCATCACCATGCTCCATTCCCTTGTCATCACAATTCTCCATGACCCCTGTCATCACAATAATCCATGAACATTTTTAGCCCAATGCTCCACGACCTTCTCATCACAATGCTCCATGGCGAATATCATCACAATGCTCCATGACCACTGTCATCACAACACTCCATGACACCTGACAACACAATGATCCGGGACTCTTCTCATCAAAATGCTCCATTCCCTAGTCATCCCAATGCTCCATGACCCCTGTCATCACAACACTCCATGAACATTTTCACCCCAGTGCTCCATGACCCTTGTCATCACAATGATCCATGCCCTTGTCATCCCAATGCTCCATGACCCCTGTATTCACAATACTCCGTGAAGCTTGTCCTCACAGTTCTCCATGACACATGTCATCACAGTGCTCCATGCCTTTGTCAGGAAAATGCTACAAGACCTTGTCATTACAGTCCTCTATGCGCTTGTCATTACAATACTCCATTTCCATTGTCATCACAATCCTCCATGAACCTTGGGATCACATTGCTTCATGCCCTTGTCATCACAATGCTCCATGCTCCTTGAAGTCAAAATGATCCAAACCTCTGTCATCACAATGCTCCAAACACTTGTGATCACAATGTTCCATAACACTTGTCATCACAACGCTCCATGATGCCTGTCATCACAATACTCAATGCCCTTTTCATTACAAAGATCCATGACCTTTGTCATCACAATTCTCAATACACTTGTCATCACAATGCTCTATGCCTTTCTCAGCACAATGCTCCATGACCCTTGTCATCACAATGCTCCATGCGCTTTTCAGCACAATGCTCCTTGACACATGTCATCACAATGCACCATGCGCTTGTCATCACAGTGCTCCACAATCTTCTCATCACAATTCCCCATAACATATGTCATCACAATGCTCCATGCACTTCTCATCAAAATGCTCTCTCACCACTGATATCACAATGCTACATCAGTTTTGTCACAATACTCCGTCACTCCTGTCATCACAATGTTCCATGACTCCTGTCATCACAATGCTACATGCACTTATCATCAAAATGTTCGATGACCCATGACATCACAATGTTCCATAACACCTGTCATCAAAATGTTCCATGACACTTTTCATCAACTTGCTCCATGACCCTGTCATCACAATGCTCCTTGCCCTTCTCATCACAATGAACAACGCCCTTGCGATCAAAATGCTCCATGACATTTGTCGTCACAAATATCCATGATGCTTGGCATCACAGTGCTCCATGTCATTGTCATCACAGTGCTCCATGAACACTCTCATCACATTGCTCCATGCCCTTGTCTTCACATAGCTCCATGACATATGTCATCAGAATGCTCCATGGCCTTCTCATCACAATGCTCCATGCCCTTGCCATCACAATGCTCCATTACCCCTGTCATAACAATGCTCCATGACCCCTGCCATCACGATGTTCCATGGCCATGTCTTCACAAGGGTCCATGACCCTTCTCATCACAATGCTCCAAGAACACTGTAATCACAATGTTCTATGCCCCTTTTCATCTCAATGATCCATGAACCCTGTCATCACAATGCACCATGCCCATCATCATAATGCTTCATGCTATTGTCATCACAAAGAAATCAAAATACTCCATGACCACTGTCATAACAATGCTCAAAACCCTTGTGATCACAATATTCCATAACACTTGTCATCACAAAGCCCCATGATGCTCGACATCACAATTATCCATGGTCTTCTCATCACAATGCTCCATGACATTCGTCATCACAATGCTCAATACACTTGTCATCAAAATGCTCCCTGACACTTGTAGTCTGTATGGCCTTGAACCCTGTCATGACAAGGCTGCATGCCTTTTTCATCACAATGATCCATGCCCTTTTCTTCACTGTGCTCCATGCCCTTTTCATCACAATGCTCCAAGACCCATGTAATCACAATGCTCCATGCCCTTCTCATCACAAAGCTCAATGACGCATGCCATCAGAATGCTCCTTGGTCTTCTCCTCACTATGCTCTATGCCCTTGTCATCACAATGTTCCAAGACCCCTGTAATCACAATTCTCCATGCCCCTTTTCATCAGTATGCTCCATGAGACTTGTCTTCAAAAGGCTCCATGGTTTTGTCATCACAATGCTCCAGGACCTTGTCATCACAATGCTTCACGACCTTCTCATGAAAATTTTCAATGGCCCTTGTCATCATAATGCTCCAAGCCCTAATCATCACAATGCTCCATTATATTTGTCATCACAATCCTCCATTACATTTGGCATCACAATGCTCCATGCCATTGTCATCGCAATGTACCATGACATATATCATCACAATGCTCCCTGACACCTGTCTTCACAATACTCCATGACCTTATCATCACAATGCTCCATGCCCTTCTCATCACAATGCACCATGCCCACTCTCAGCACAATAATCTATGAAACTTGTCAGACCAATGCTCCATGCCCCTGTCATCACAATGCACCATGCCCTTGTCATCACAGTGCTCCATGACCCGTGTCATCACAATGCTCCTTGACTCCAGTCATCACAATTCTTCATAACGTTTTTCATCACAATGGTCCATGCCTGCGTCATCACAAGGCTCTGTGACCTTTGTAACCAAAATGCTCCATGAACTTTTCATCACAATTCTCAGTGACCCTTGTCATCACAATGCTCCATGTCTTTGTCAGAATAATGCTCCATGACCATTGTCATCACAATGTGCCATGCGCATTTCATCACAACTGTCCACAACCTTGTAATTGCAATGCTCCATAAACCTTGTAATCAAAATGGTCCATGCACTTCTCATCAAAATGCTCTCTCACCAGAGATATCACAGTGTTCCATCACTAGTCATCACAATACTCCCTCACCCCTGGAATCACAATGATCCATGACCCTGTCATCACAATGCTACATCCACTTATCATCACAATGTTCCATGACCCCTGCCATCACAATGTTCCATAAGCCCTGTCATCAAAATGCTCCATGACCCTTTCCATCCCAAAGCTCCAAGACCCCTGACATCAGAATGTTCTATAACCCCTGTCATCTAAATGTTCCATTACACTTTTTATCAAATTGCTGCATGAACCGGTCATCAAAATGCTCCCTGCCCTTCTCATCACAATGCACCATGCCCTTTTCATCAAAATGCTCCATGACTTGTCATCACAAAGCTCCATGACTCTGGGCATCACAATGCTCCATGTCATTGGCATCACAATGCTCCATGTACCCTCTCATAACATTGCTCAATGCCCTTGTCATCACAACGCTCCATGACACTTGTGATCACAATGCTCCATGACCTTCTAATCACAATGCTCCATGCCCTTGTCATTACAATCCTGCATGACCCATGTATCACAGTGTTCTGTGCCCTTGTCATCACAATGCTCCATACCCACTCTCATCACAATAATCCATGAAACATTTCAGACCAAAGTTCCATACCCTTCTCATCACAATTCTCGATTACCCCGGTCATAACAATGCACCATGACCCCTGCCATCACAATATTCCACGGCCTAGTCATCACCAGGTTCCATGACACTTCTCATCACAATGCTCAAGACCCCTGAAATCACAATGCTACATTCCCTTGTCATCACAAAGCTCCATGACGCATGTCATCAGAATGTTCCATGGCCTTCTCATCACAATGCTCCATACCGTTGTCATCACAATGCTCCAAGACCCCTGTAATCACAATGCTCCATGCCACTTTTCATCTCAATGCTTCATGAAACCTGTCATCAAAATGAAGCATGCCCATCATCATAATGTTTCAGGCTATTGTCATCACAATTAAATCAATATTCTCCATGACCTCTGTGATCATAATGCTACAAACCATTGTGATCACAATGTTGCATAACACTTATCATCACAAAGCTCTATGACACTTGTCATCACAATGCTCGATGCCCTTGTAATCACAATGCTCCATGCCCTTGTCATTACAGTCCAGCATGACCCATGTATCACAGTGTTCCGAGCCCTTGTCATCACAATGCTCCATGCCCACGCTCATCACAATAATCCAAGAAACATTTCAGACCAAAGTTCCTACCCTTCTCAGCACAATGCTCCATTACCCCTGTCATAACAATGCACCATGACCCCTGCCTTCACAATGTTCCACGGCCTAGTCATCACAAGGTTCCATGACACTTCTCATCACAATGCTCAAGACCCCTGAAATCACAATGCTACATTCCCTTGTCATCACAAAGCTCCATGACGCCTGTCATCAGAATGTTCCATGGACTTCTCATCACAATGCTCCATGCCCTTGTCATCACAATGCTCCAAGAGCCCTGTAATCACAATGCTCCATGCCCCTTTTCATCTCAATGCTTCATGAACCTAGTCATCACAATGAACCATGCCCATCATCATAAAGCTTCAGGCTATTGTCACAACAATTAAATCAATATTCTCCATGACCTCTGTGATCATAATGCTCCAAACCCTTGTGATCACAATGTTGCATAACACTTATCATCACAACACCCCATGACGCTCATCATCTCAATTATCCATGGACTTCTCATCACAATGCTCCATGAACTTTGTCAAAACAATGCTCAATACACTTGTCATCACAATGCTCCCTGACCCTTGTCATCAGTATGCTCCTTGAACCCTGTCATGACAAGGCTCCATGCCTTTTTCATCACAATGATCCATGACCTTTTCATCGCAATCCTCCAAGATCCCTGTAATCACAATGCTCCATGCCCTTGTCATTACAAAACTCCATGACGCATGTCATCAGAATGCTCCATGGCAGTCTCATCACAATGCCCCATGCCCTTGTCATCACAATGCTCCAAGACCCCTGTAATCACAATGCTCTATGCCCCTTTTCTTCAGAATGCTCCATGAGACTTGTCATCACAAGTCTCCATGGTCATCTCATCACAATGCTCCAGGACCTTGTCATCACCATGCTCCATTCCCTTGTCAGCACAATGCTCCATGACCCCTGTCATCACAATAATCCATGAACATTTTCAGCCCAATGCTCCACGACGTTCTCATCACAATGCCCCATGGCCAATATCATCACAATGCTCCATGACCACTGTCATCACAACACTCCATGACACCTGACAACACAATGATCCGGGAGTCTTCTCATCACAATGCTCCATTCCCTATTCATCACAATGCTCCATGACCCCTGTCATCACAACACTCCATGAACATTTTCAGCCCAGTGCTCCATGACCCTTGTCATCAAAATGATCCATGCCCTTGTCATCCCAATGCTCCATGACCCTTGTATTTACAATGCTCGGAGAAGCTTGTCATCACAGTGCTCCATGACACATGTCATCACAATGCTCCATGCATTTGTCAGCAAAATGCTACAAGACCTTGTCATTACAGTCCTCTATGCGCTTGTCATCACAATACTCCATTTCGATTGTCATCACAATATTCCATGATCCTTGGGATCACATTGCTTCATGCCCTTGTCATCACAATGCTCCATGCTCCTTGAAGTCAAAATGATCCAAACCTCTGTCATCACAATGCTCCAAACACTTGTGATCACAATGTTCCATAACACTTGTCATCACAACGCTACATTATGCCTGTCATCACAATCCTCCATGCGCTTTTCATTACAAAGCTCCATGACCTTTGTCATCACAATTCTCAATACAATTGTCATCACAATGCTCCCTGACAGTTGTCATCAGAATGCTCCTTGAACCCTGTCACAAAATGGCTTCATGCCTTTTTCATCACAATGCCTATTCCATTTTCATCACAATACTCCATGCCATTGTCATCAAAATACTCCATAAGCTTGTCATCAGAATGCTCCATGACCCTTGTCATCACAATTCTCCATGCACTTGTCAGCACAATGCTCCCTGAAACTTGTCACCACAATGCTCCAAGCCATTGTCATTACAATGCTCCATTACCTGTGTCATAAGAATCCTCCATGACAATTGGCATCACAATGCTCCATGCCGTCGTCATCACAATGGACCATTACATATGTCATCACAATGCTCCGTGACACCTGGCTTCACAATACTGCATGACCTGGTCATCAGAATGCTCCATGCCCTTGTCATCACAATGCGACATTACAACTGTCATCGCAATAATCCATGAAAATTATTAGACCAATGTTCCATGCCCTTGTCATCACAATGCTCCATGCCCTTGTTATCACAATGCTCCATGACCCCTGTCATCACAATGCTCCGTGACTCCAGTCATCACAGTGCTTCATGACCTTTGTCATCACAATGGTCCATGCCCTCGTCATCAACAGTCTCTGTGACCTTTTTTACCACAATGCTCCATGAACTTTTCATCACAATGCTCTTTGACCCTTTTCATCACAATGCTCTATGCCTTTCTCTGCACAATGCTCCATGACCCTTGTCATCACAATGCTCCATGTGCTTGTCAGCACAATGATCCTTGACACATGTCATTAAAATGCACCATGCGCTTGTCATCACAGTGCTCCACAATCTTGTCATCACAATTCCCCATAAAATTTGTCATCACAATGCTCCGTGAATCCAGTCATCACAATGCTTCATAACGTTTGTCATCATAATGGTCCATGCCCGCGTCATCACAAGGCTCTGTGACCTTTGTAACCACAATGCTCCATGAACTTTTCATCACAATTCTCTGTGACCCTTGTCATCACAATGCTCCATGCCTTTGTCAGAACAATGCTCCATGACCATTGTCATCACAATGTGCCACGTGTATTTCATCACAACTGTCCACAACCGTTTCATTGCTATGCTCCATAAACCTTGTAATCACTAAGGTACATGCACTTCTCATCAAAATGCTCTCTCACCAGAGATAGCACAATGTTCCATCACTAGTCATCACAATACTCCCTCACACCTGGAATCACAATGTTCCATGACCCTCCCATCACACTGCTACATCCTCTTATCATCAGAATGTTCCATGACCCCTGCCATCACAGTGTTCCATAACCCGTGTCATCAAAATGCTCCATGACCCTTTCCATCCCAAAGCTCCAAGACCCCTGACATCACAATGTTCTATAATCACTGCCATCAAAATATTCCTTTACACTTTTTATCAAATTGCTGCATCACCACGTCATCAAAATGCTCCCTGCCCTTCTCTTCACAATGCACCATGCCCTTGTCATCAAAATGCTACATGACTTGTCATCAAAAAGCTCCATGACCCTTGGCATCACAATGCTCAATGTCATTGTAATCACAATGCTCCATGAACCATCTCATAACATTGCTCAATACCCTTGTCATCACAAAGCTCCATGACACCTGTCATCACAATGCTCGATGCCCTTCTCATCACAATGCTCCATGCCCTTGTCATTACAGTCCTGCATGACACATGTTTCACAGTGTTCCGTGCCCTTGTCATCACAATGCTCCATGCCCACTCTCATCACAATAATCCATGAAACATTTCAGACCAAAGTTCCATACCCTTCTCATCACAATGCTCCATTACCCCTGTCATAACAATGCACCATGACACCTGCCATCACAATATTCCACGGCCTAGTCATCTCAAGGTTCCATGATACTTCTCATCACAATGCTCAAGACCCCTGATATCACAATGCTCAATGCCCTTGTCATCACAATGCTTCATGACTTGTCATCACAAAGATCCATGACCCTTGGCATCACAATGCTCCATGTCATTATCATCACAATGCTCTATGAACGCTCTCATCACATTTCTCCATGCCCTTGTCTTCACATAGCTCCATGACACATGTCATCAGAATGCTCCATGGTCTTCTCATCACAATGCTCCATGCCCTTGCCATCACAATGCTCCATTACACCTGTCATAACAATGCTCCATGACCCCTGCCATCACGATGTTCCATGGCCTTGTCATCACAAGGCTCCATGACCATTCTCATCACAATGCTCTAAGAACACTGTAATCATAATGCTCTATGCCCCTTTTCATCTCAAAGATCCATGAACCCTGTCATCACAATGCACCATGCCCATCATCATAATGCTTCATGCTATTGTCATAACAATGAAATCAAAATGTTCCATGCCGTCTGTCATAACAATGCTCCAAACCCTTGTGATCACAATATTCCATAACACTTGTCATCACAAAGCCCCATGACGCTCGTCATCACAATTATCCATGGCCTTCTCATCACAATGCTCCATGACCTTCGTCATCACAATGCTCAATACACTTGTCATCAAACTGCTCCCTGACACTTGATGTCTGTATGCTCCTTGAACCCTGTCATGACAAGGCTCCATGCCATTTTCATCACAATGCCCCATACCCTTTTCATCACAATGCCCCAAGACCCCTGTAATCACAATGCTCCATGCCCTTGTCATCACAAAGCTCAATGACGCATGACATCAGAGTGCTCCTTGGTCTTCTCCTCACAATGCTCCATGCCCTTGTCATCACAATGTTCCAAGACCCCTGTAATCACAATGCTCCATGCCCCTGTTCATCAGTATGCTCCATGAGACTTGTCATCACAAGGCTCCATTGTTTTGTCATCACAATGCTCCAGGACATTGTCATCACAATGCTTCCCTACCTTTTCCTGAAAATTTTCAATGGCCCGTGTCATCATAATGCTCCAAGCCCTAATCATCACAATGCTCCATTATATTTGTCATCACAATCCTCCATTACATTTGGTATCACAAAGCTCCATGCCATTGTCATCGCCATGGACCATGGCATATGTCATCACAATGCTCCCTGACACCTGTCTTCACAATACTCCATGACCTTATCATCACAATGCTCCATGCCCTTGTCATCACAATGCACCATGCCCACTTTCATCACAATAATCTATGAAAATTGTCAGACCAATGCTCCATGCCACTGTCATCCCAATGTTCCATGCCCTTGTCATCACAATGCTCCATGACCCCTGTCATCACAATGCTCCGTGACTCCAGTCATCACAATGCTTCATAACGTTTGTCATCACAATGGTCCATGCCCACGTCATCACAAGGCTCTGTGACGTTTGTAACCACAATGCTCCATGAACTTTTCATCACAATTCTCTGTGAAACTTGTCATCACAATGTGCCATTCCAAATGTCATTGCAACAATCCATGAAACTTATTAGACCAATGTTCCATGCCCTTGTCATCACAATGCTCCATGCCCTTGTTATCACAATGCTCCATGACACCTGTCATCACAGTGCTCCGTGACTCCATTCATCACAATGCTTCATGACCTTTGTCATCACAATGGTCCATGCCCTCGTCATCAACAGTCTCTGTGACCTTTTAAACAACAATTCTCCATGAACTTTTTATCACAATGCTCTTGGACCCTTGTCATCACAATGCTCTATGCCTTTCTCAGCACAGTGCTCCATGACCCTTGTCATCACAATGCTCCATGCGCTTGTCAGCACAATGCTCCATGACACATGTCATCACAATGCACCATGTGCTTGTCATCACAGTGCTCCACAACATTGTCATCACAATGCTCCATAAAATTTGTCATCACAATGCTCCATGCACTTCTCATCAAAATGCTCTCTCACCACTGATATCACAATGCTACATCACAATTTGTCACAATACTCCCTCACCCCTGTCATCACAATGTTCCATGACTCCTGTCATCACAATGCTACATGCACTTATCATCACAATGTTCGGTGACCCCTGACATCACAATGTTCCATAACACCTGTCATCAAAATATTCCATGACACTTTTCATCAAATTGCTCCATGACCCTGTCATCAGAATGCGCCCTGCCCTTCTCATCACAATGCACAAAGCCATTGCCATCACAATGCTCCATGACCTTTGTCATCACAAAGATCCATGACCCTTGGCATCACAATGCTCCATGTCATTGTCATCACAATGCTCCATGAACGCTCTCATCACATTGCTCCATGCCCTTGTCTTCACATAGCTCCATGACACATGTCATCAGAATGCTCCATGACAGGGGCTTCCTTTGTGCCACAGTGGTTGAGAGTCCGCCTGCCGATGCAGGGGATACGGGTTCGTGCCCCGGTCTGGGAGGAGCCCACATGCCCTGGAGCGGCTGGGCCTGTGAGCCATGGCCGCTGAGCCTGCGCGTCCGGAGCCTGTGCTCCTCAATGGGAGAGGCCACAACAGTGAGAGGGCCGTGTACCGCAAAAAAAAAAAAAAAATGCTCCCTGACACTTGTTGTCTGTATGCTCCTTGAACCCTGTCATGACAAGGCTCCATGCCGTTTTCATGACAATGATCCATGCCCTTTTCATCACAATGCTCCAAGACCCATGTAATCACAATGGTCCATGCCCTTGTCATCACAAATCTCAATGACGCATGCCATCAGAATGCTCCTTTGTCTTCTCCTCACAATGCTCCATGCCCTTGTCATCACAATGTTCCAAGACCCCTGTAATCACAATGCTGCATGCCCCTATTCATCAGTATGCTCCATGAGACTTGTCATCACAAGGCTCCATGGTTTTGTCATCACAATGCTCCAGGACCTTGTCATCACAATGCTTCACGGCCTTGTCATCAAAATTTTCAATGGCCCTTGTCATCATAATGCTCCAAGCCCTAATCATCACAATGCTCCATAATATTTGTCATCACAATCCTCCATTACATTTGGTATCACAATGCTCCATGCCATTGTCTTCGCAATGGACAATGACATATTTCATCAGAATGCTCCCTGACACCTGTCTTCACAATACTCCATGACCTTATTATCACAATGCTCCATGCCCTTGTCATTACAATGCACCATTCCCACTCTCATCACAATAATCTATGAAACTTGTCAGACCAGTGCTCCATGCCACTGTCATCACAATGCTCCATGACCCCTGTATTCACAATGCTCTGTGACGCTTGTCATTAAAGTGCTCCATGACACCTGTCATAACAATGCTCCAAGCCTTTTTCAGCAAAATGCTACATGACCTTGTCATTACAATGCTCTATGTGCTTGTCATCCAAATACTCCATTACCAATGCCATCACAATCCTCCATGAATTTTGGGATCACATTGCTTCATGCCGTTGTCATCACAATGCTCCATGCTCCTTGAAATCAAATGAGCCATGACCTCTGTCATCACAATGCTCCAATCCCTTGTGATCACAATGTTCCATAACACTTGTCATCACAACGCTCCATGATGCCTGTCATCACAATACTCCATGCCCTTTTCATCACAATGCTCCATAACATTGTCATCAAAATACTCCACAAGCTTGTCATCAGAATGATCCATGACCCTTGTCATCACAATTCTCCTTGCACTTGTCAGCACAATGCGCCTTGACACTTGTCATCACGATGCTCCAAGCCATTGTCATCACAATGTTCCATTACCTTTGTCGTCAGAATCCTCCATGACACTTTGCATCACAATGCTCCATGCCATTGTCATCACAGTGTGCCATTATATATGTCATCACAATGCTCCCTGACACCTGTCTTCACAATACTACATGACCTGGTCATCACAATGCTCCACGCCCTTGTCATCACAATGCACCATTCCAACTGTCATCGCAATAATTCTTGAAACTTATTAGACCAATGCTCTATGCCCTTGTCATCACAATGCTCCATGCCCTTGTTATCACAGTGCTCCATGACCCCTGTCATCACAATGCTCTTTGACTCCAGTCATCACAATGCTTCATGACCTATGTCATCACAATTGTCCATGCCCTCGTCATCAACAGTCTCTGTGACCTTTTTAACCACAATGCTCCATGAACTATTCATCACAATGCTCTTTGACCCTTGTCATCACAATGCTCTATGCCTTTATCAGCACAATGCTCCATGACCCTTGTAATCACAATGCTCCATGAACGCTCTCATCACATTGCTCCATGCCCTTCTCTTCACAAATCTCCATGACAAATGTCATCAGAATGCTCCATGGCCTTCTCATCACAATGTTCCATGCCCTTGCCATGACAATGCTCCATTACCCCAGTCATAACAATGCTCCATGACCCCTGCCATCACGATGTTCCATGGCTTGTCATCACATAGCTCGATGACCCTTCTCATCACAATGCTCCAAGAACCCTGTAATCACAATGCTCTATGCCCTTTTTCATCACAATGATCCATGAATCCTGTCATCACAATGCACCATGCCCATCGTCCTAATGTTTCAGGCTATTGTCATCACAATGAAATCAAAATGTTCCATGACCTCTGTCATAACAATGCTCCAAACCCTTGTGAACACAATATTCCATAACACTTGTCATCACAATGCCCCATGTGGCTCGTCATCACAATTATCAATGGACTTCTCATCACAATGCTCCATGACGTTTGTCATCACAATGCTCAACACACTTGTCATCAAAATGCTCCCTGACACTTGTTGTCTGTTTGCTCCTTGAACCCTGTCATGACAAGGCTCCATGCCTTTTTCATAACAATGATCCATGCCATTTTCATCACAATGCTCCGAGAACCATGTAATTTCAATGCTCCATGCCCTTGTCATCACAAAGCTCAATGACGCATGCCATCAGAATGCTCCTTGTTCTTCTCCTCACAATGCTCCATGCCGTAGTCATCACAATGTTCCAAGACCCCGGTAAACACAATGCTCCATGCCCTTGTCATCAAAAAACTCCATGACGCATGTCATCAGAATGCTCCATGCCCTAGTCATCACAATGCTCCAAGACCCCTGTAATCACAATGCTCCATGCCCCTTTTCATCAGAATGCTCCATGAGACTTGTCATCACAAGTCTCCTGGTCTTCTCATCACAATGCTCCTGGACCTTGTTATCACCATACTCCATTCCCTTGTCAACACAATGCTCCATGACCCCTGTCATCACGATAATCCATGATCATTTTCAGCCCAATGCTCCACGACCTACTCATCACAATCCTCCATGGCCAATATAATCACAATGCTTCATGACCACTGTCATCACAACACTCCATGACACCTGACAACGCAATGATCCTGGACTCTTATCATCACAATGCTCCATTCCCTAGTCCTCACAATGCTCCATGACCCCGGTAATCAGAACACTCCATGAACATTTTCAGCCCAGTGCTCCATGACCCTTGTCATCAAAATGATCCATTCCCTTGTCATCCCAATGCTCCATGACCCCTGTATTCACTATGCTCCGTGACGCTTGTCATCACAGTGCTCCATGACACATGTCATCACAATGCTCCATGCCTTTGTCAGCAAAATGCTACATGACCTTGTCATTACAATGCTCTATGCGCTTGTCATCACAATACTCCATTTCCATTGTCATCACAATCCTCCATGAATATTGCGATCACATTGCTTCATGCCCTTGTCATCACAATGCTCCATGCTCCTTGAAATCAAAATGATCCATGACCTCTGTCATCACAATGCTCCAAACCCTTGTGATCACAATGTTCCATAACACTGGTCATCACAACGCTCCATGATGCCTGTCATCACAATACTCCATACCCTTTTCATCATAATGGTCCATGACCTTTGTGATCACAATTCTCAATACACTTGTCATCACAATGCTCCCTGACACTTGTCGTCAGAATGCTCCTTGAACCCTGTCACGAAAAGGCTCCATGCCTTTTACATCACAATGCCCCATGCCGTTTTCATCACAATGCTCCATGCCATTGTCATCAAAATACTCCACAAGCTTGTCATCAGAATGCTCCATGACCCTTGTCATCACAATTCTCCATGCACTTGTCAGCACAATGCTCCCTGAACCTTGTCATCACAATGCTCCAAGCCATTGTCATCACAATGCTCCATTACCTTTGTCATCAGTATCCTCCATGACACTTGGCATCACAATGCTCCATGCCATTGTCATCACAATGGGCCATTACAAATGTCATCAAAATGCTCCCTGACACCTCTCTTAACAATACTGCATGACCTGGTCATCAAAATGCTCCATGCCCCCTGACATTACAATGTTTCATAACACCTGTCATCAAAATTTTCCATAAAACTTTTCATTAAATTGCTCCATGACCCTGTCATCAGGATGCTCCCTGCCCTTCTCATCACAATGCACAACGCCCTTGCCATCAAAATGCTCCTGACCTTTGTCATCACAAAGATCAATGACACTTGGCATCACACTGCTCCAAGTCATTGTCATCACAGTGCTCCAAGAATGCTCTCATCACATTGATCCATGCCTATGTGTTCACAAAGCTCCATGACACATTTCATCAGAATGCTCCATGGCCTTCTCATCACAATGCTCCATGTCCTTGCCATCACAATGCTCCATTACAACAGTAATAACAATGCTCCATGACCCCTGCCATCACAATGTTCCATGGCCTTTTCATCACAAAGCTCCATGACCCTTCTCATCACAATGCTCCAAGAACCCTGTAATCACAATGCTCTATGCCGCTTTTCATCTCAATGATCCATGAACCCTGTCATCACAATTCACCATGCCCATCATCATAATGCTTCATGCTATTGTCATCACAACAAAATCAAAATGCTCCATGACCTCTGTCATCACAATGCTCCAAGACCCCTGTAATCACAATGCTCCATGCCCCTTTTAATCAGAATGCTCCATGAGACTTGTCAAAACAAGTCTCCATGGTCTTCTCATCACAATGCTCCAGGACCTTGTCATCACCATGCTCCATTCCCTTGTCATCACAATTCTCCATGACCCCTGTCATCACAATAATCCATGAACATTTTTAGCCCAATGCTCCACGACCTTCTCATCACAATGCTCCATGGCGAATATCATCACAATGCTCCATGACCACTGTCATCACAACACTCCATGACACCTGACAACACAATGATCCGGGACTCTTCTCATCACAATGCTCCATTCCATAGTCATCCCAATGCTCCATGACCCCTGTCATCACAACACTCCATGAACATTTTCACCCCAGTGCTCCATGACCCTTGTCATCACAATGATCCATGCCCTTGTCATCCCAATGCTCCATGACCCCTGTATTCACAATACTCCGTGAAGCTTGTCCTCACAGTTCTCCATGACACATGTCATCACAGTGCTCCATGCCTTTGTCAGGAAAATGCTACAAGACCTTGTCATTACAGTCCTCTATGCGCTTGTCATTACAATACTCCATTTCCATTGTCATCACAATCCTCCATGAACCTTGGGATCACATTGCTTCATGCCCTTGTCATCACAATGCTCCATGCTCCTTGAAGTCAAAATGATCCAAACCTCTGTCATCACAATGCTCCAAACACTTGTGATCACAATGTTCCATAACACTTGTCATCACAACGCTCCATGATGCCTGTCATCACAATACTCAATGCCCTTTTCATTACAAAGCTCCATGACCTTTGTCATCACAATTCTCAATACACTTGTCATCACAATGCTCTATGCCTTTCTCAGCACAATGCTCCATGACCCTTGTCATCACAATGCTCCATGCGCTTTTCAGCACAATGCTCCTTGACACATGTCATCACAATGCACCATGCGCTTGTCATCACAGTGCTCCACAATCTTGTCATCACAATTCCCCATAATATTTGTCATCACAATGCTCCATGCACTTCTCATCAAAATGCTCTCTCACCACTGATATCACAATGCTACATCAGTTTTGTCACAATACTCCGTCACCCCTGTCATCACAATGTTCCATGGCTCCTGTCATCACAATGCTACATGCACTTATCATCAAAATGTTCGATGACCCATGACATCACAATGTTCCATAACACCTGTCATCAAAATGTTCCATGACACTTTTCATCAACTTGCTCCATGACCCTGTCATCACAATGCTCCTTGCCCTTCTCATCACAATGAACAACGCCCTTGCGATCAAAATGCTCCATGACATTTGTCGTCACAATTATCCATGACGCTTGGCATCACAGTGCTCCATGTCATTGTCATCACAGTGCTCCATGAACACTCTCATCACATTGCTCCATGCCCTTGTCTTCACATAGCTCCATGACATATGTCATCAGAATGCTCCATGGCCTTCTCATCACAATGCTCCATGCCCTTGCCATCACAATGCTCCATTACCCCTGTCATAACAATGCTCCATGACCCCTGCCATCACGATGTTCCATGGCCATGTCTTCACAAGGGTCCATGACCCTTCTCATCACAATGCTCCAAGAACACTGTAATCACAATGTTCTATGCCCCTTTTCATCTCAATGATCCATGAACCCTGTCATCACAATGCACCATGCCCATCATCATAATGCTTCATGCTATTGTCATCACAAAGAAATCAAAATACTCCATGACCACTGTCATAACAATGCTCAAAACCCTTGTGATCACAATATTCCATAACACTTGTCATCACAAAGCCCCATGATGCTCGACATCACAATTATCCATGGTCTTCTCATCACAATGCTCCATGACATTCGTCATCACAATGCTCAATACACTTGTCATCAAAATGCTCCCTGACACTTGTAGTCTGTATGGCCTTGAACCCTGTCATGACAAGGCTGCATGCCTTTTTCATCACAATGATCCATGCCCTTTTCTTCACTGTGCTCCATGCCCTTTTCATCACAATGCTCCAAGACCCATGTAATCACAATGCTCCATGCCCTTCTCATCACAAAGCTCAATGACGCATGCCATCAGAATGCTCCTTGGTCTTCTCCTCACTATGCTCTATGCCCTTGTCATCACAATGTTCCAAGACCCCTGTAATCACAATTCTCCATGCCCCTTTTCATCAGTATGCTCCATGAGACTTGTCTTCAAAAGGCTCCATGGTTTTGTCATCACAATGCTCCAGGACCTTGTCATCACAATGCTTCACGACCTTCTCATGAAAATTTTCAATGGCCCTTGTCATCATAATGCTCCAAGCCCTAATCATCACAATGCTCCATTATATTTGTCATCACAATCCTCCATTACATTTGGCATCACAATGCTCCATGCCATTGTCATCGCAATGTACCATGACATATATCATCACAATGCTCCCTGACACCTGTCTTCACAATACTCCATGACCTTATCATCACAATGCTCCATGCCCTTCTCATCACAATGCACCATGCCCACTCTCAGCACAATAATCTATGAAACTTGTCAGACCAATGCTCCATGCCCCTGTCATCACAATGCACCATGCCCTTGTCATCACAGTGCTCCATGACCCGTGTCATCACAATGCTCCTTGACTCCAGTCATCACAATTCTTCATAACGTTTTTCATCACAATGGTCCATGCCTGCGTCATCACAAGGCTCTGTGACCTTTGTAACCAAAATGCTCCATGAACTTTTCATCACAATTCTCAGTGACCCTTGTCATCACAATGCTCCATGTCTTTGTCAGAATAATGCTCCATGACCATTGTCATCACAATGTGCCATGCGCATTTCATCACAACTGTCCACAACCTTGTAATTGCAATGCTCCATAAACCTTGTAATCAAAATGGTCCATGCACTTCTCATCAAAATGCTCTCTCACCAGAGATATCACAGTGTTCCATCACTAGTCATCACAATACTCCCTCACCCCTGGAATCACAATGATCCATGACCCTGTCATCACAATGCTACATCCACTTATCATCACAATGTTCCATGACCCCTGCCATCACAATGTTCCATAAGCCCTGTCATCAAAATGCTCCATGACCCTTTCCATCCCAAAGCTCCAAGACCCCTGACATCAGAATGTTCTATAACCCCTGTCATCTAAATGTTCCATTACACTTTTTATCAAATTGCTGCATGAACCGGTCATCAAAATGCTCCCTGCCCTTCTCATCACAATGCACCATGCCCTTTTCATCAAAATGCTCCATGACTTGTCATCACAAAGCTCCATGACTCTTGGCATCACAATGCTCCATGTCATTGGCATCACAATGCTCCATGTACCCTCTCATAACATTGCTCAATGCCCTTGTCATCACAACGCTCCATGACACTTGTGATCACAATGCTCCATGACCTTCTAATCACAATGCTCCATGCCCTTGTCATTACAATCCTGCATGACCCATGTATCACAGTGTTCTGTGCCCTTGTCATCACAATGCTCCATACCCACTCTCATCACAATAATCCATGAAACATTTCAGACCATAGTTCCATACCCTTCTCATCACAATTCTCGAATACCCCGGTCATAACAATGCACCATGACCCCTGCCATCACAATATTCCACGGCCTAGTCATCACCAGGTTCCATGACACTTCTCATCACAATGCTCAAGACCCCTGAAATCACAATGCTACATTCCCTTGTCATCACAAAGCTCCATGACGCATGTCATCAGAATGTTCCATGGCCTTCTCATCACAATGCTCCATACCGTTGTCATCACAATGCTCCAAGACCCCTGTAATCACAATGCTCCATGCCACTTTTCATCTCAATGCTTCATGAAACCTGTCATCAAAATGAAGCATGCCCATCATCATAATGTTTCAGGCTATTGTCATCACAATTAAATCAATATTCTCCATGACCTCTGTGATCATAATGCTACAAACCATTGTGATCACAATGTTGCATAACACTTATCATCACAAAGCTCTATGACACTTGTCATCACAATGCTCGATGCCCTTCTAATCACAATGCTCCATGCCCTTGTCATTACAGTCCAGCATGACCCATGTATCACAGTGTTCCGAGCCCTTGTCATCACAATGCTCCATGCCCACGCTCATCACAATAATCCAAGAAACATTTCAGACCAAAGTTCCTACCCTTCTCAGCACAATGCTCCATTACCCCTGTCATAACAATGCACCATGACCCCTGCCATCACAATGTTCCACGGCCTAGTCATCACAAGGTTCCATGACACTTCTCATCACAATGCTCAAGACCCCTGAAATCACAATGCTACATTCCCTTGTCATCACAAAGCTCCATGACGCCTGTCATCAGAATGTTCCATGGACTTCTCATCACAATGCTCCATGCCCTTGTCATCACAATGCTCCAAGACCCCTGTAATCACAATGCTCCATGCCCCTTTTCATCTCAATGCTTCATGAACCTAGTCATCACAATGAACCATGCCCATCATCATAAAGCTTCAGGCTATTGTCACAACAATTAAATCAATATTCTCCATGACCTCTGTGATCATAATGCTCCAAACCCTTGTGATCACAATGTTGCATAACACTTATCATCACAACACCCCATGACGCTCATCATCTCAATTATCCATGGTCTTCTCATCACAATGCTCCATGAACTTTGTCAAAACAATGCTCAATACACTTGTCATCACAATGCTCCCTGACCCTTGTCATCAGTATGCTCCTTGAACCCTGTCATGACAAGGCTCCATGCCTTTGTCATCACAATGATCCATGACCTTTTCATCGCAATCCTCCAAGATCCCTGTAATCACAATGCTCCATGCCCTTGTCATCACAAAACTCCATGACGCATGTCATCAGAATGCTCCATGGCATTCTCATCACAATGCCCCATGCCCTTGTCATCACAATGCTCCAAGACCCCTGTAATCACAATGCTCTATGCCCCTTTTCTTCAGAATGCTCCATGAGACTTGTCATCACAAGTCTCCATGGTCATCTCATCACAATGCTCCAGGACCTTGTCATCACCATGCTCCATTCCCTTGTCAGCACAATGCTCCATGACCCCTGTCATCACAATAATCCATGAACATTTTCAGCCCAATGCTCCACGACGTTCTCATCACAATGCCCCATGGCCAATATCATCACAATGCTCCATGACCACTGTCATCACAACACTCCATGACACCTGACAACACAATGATCCGGGAGTCTTCTCATCACAATGCTCCATTCCCTATTCATCACAATGCTCCATGACCCCTGTCATCACAACACTCCATGAACATTTTCAGCCCAGTGCTCCATGACCCTTGTCATCAAAATGATCCATGCCCTTGTCATCCCAATGCTCCATGACCCTTGTATTTACAATGCTCGGAGAAGCTTGTCATCACAGTGCTCCATGACACATGTCATCACAATGCTCCATGCATTTGTCAGCAAAATGCTACAAGACCTTGTCATTACAGTCCTCTATGCGCTTGTCATCACAATACTCCATTTCGATTGTCATCACAATATTCCATGATCCTTGGGATCACATTGCTTCATGCCCTTGTCATCACAATGCTCCATGCTCCTTGAAGTCAAAATGATCCAAACCTCTGTCATCACAATGCTCCAAACACTTGTGATCACAATGTTCCATAACACTTGTCATCACAACGCTACATTATGCCTGTCAGCACAATCCTCCATGCGCTTTTCATTACAAAGCTCCATGACCTTTGTCATCACAATTCTCATTACAATTGTCATCACAATGCTCCCTGACAGTTGTCATCAGAATGCTCCTTGAACCCTGTCACAAAAAGGCTTCATGCCTTTTTCATCACAATGCCTATTCCATTTTCATCACAATACTCCATGCCATTGTCATCAAAATACTCCATAAGCTTGTCATCAGAATGCTCCATGACCCTTGTCATCACAATTCTCCATGCACTTGTCAGCACAATGCTCCCTGAAACTTGTCACCACAATGCTCCAAGCCATTGTCATTACAATGCTCCATTACCTGTGTCATAAGAATCCTCCATGACAATTGGCATCACAATGCTCCATGCCGTCGTCATCACAATGGACCATTACATATGTCATCACAATGCTCCGTGACACCTGGCTTCACAATACTGCATGACCTGGTCATCAGAATGCTCCATGCCCTTGTCATCACAATGCGACATTACAACTGTCATCGCAATAATCCATGAAAATTATTAGACCAATGTTCCATGCCCTTGTCATCACAATGCTCCATGCCCTTGTTATCACAATGCTCCATGACCCCTGTCATCACAATGCTCCGTGACTCCAGTCATCACAGTGCTTCATGACCTTTGTCATCACAATGGTCCATGCCCTCGTCATCAACAGTCTCTGTGACCTTTTTTACCACAATGCTCCATGAACTTTTCATCACAATGCTCTTTGACCCTTTTCATCACAATGCTCTATGCCTTTCTCTGCACAATGCTCCATGACCCTTGTCATCACAATGCTCCATGTGCTTGTCAGCACAATGATCCTTGACCCATGTCATTAAAATGCACCATGCGCTTGTCATCACAGTGCTCCACAATCTTGTCATCACAATTCCCCATAAAATTTGTCATCACAATGCTCCGTGAATCCAGTCATCACAATGCTTCATAACGTTTGTCATCATAATGGTCCATGCCCGCGTCATCACAAGGCTCTGTGACCTTTGTAACCACAATGCTCCATGAACTTTTCATCACAATTCTCTGTGACCCTTGTCATCACAATGCTCCATGCCTTTGTCAGAACAATGCTCCATGACCATTGTCATCACAATGTGCCACGTGTATTTCATCACAACTGTCCACAACCGTTTCATTGCTATGCTCCATAAACCTTGTAATCACTAAGGTACATGCACTTCTCATCAAAATGCTCTCTCACCAGAGATAGCACAATGTTCCATCACTAGTCATCACAATACTCCCTCACACCTGGAATCACAATGTTCCATGACCCTCCCATCACACTGCTACATCCTCTTATCATCAGAATGTTCCATGACCCCTGCCATCACAGTGTTCCATAACCCGTGTCATCAAAATGCTCCATGACCCTTTCCATCCCAAAGCTCCAAGACCCCTGACATCACAATGTTCTATAATCACTGCCATCAAAATATTCCTTTACACTTTTTATCAAATTGCTGCATCACCACGTCATCAAAATGCTCCCTGCCCTTCTCTTCACAATGCACCATGCCCTTGTCATCAAAATGCTACATGACTTGTCATCACAAAGCTCCATGACCCTTGGCATCACAATGCTCAATTTCATTGTAATCACAATGCTCCATGAACCATCTCATAACATTGCTCAATACCCTTGTCATCACAAAGCTCCATGACACCTGTCATCACAATGCTCGATGCCCTTCTCATCACAATGCTCCATGCCCTTGTCATTACACTCCTGCATGACACATGTTTCACAGTGTTCCGTGCCCTTGTCATCACAATGCTCCATGCCCACTCTCATCACAATAATCCATGAAACATTTCAGACCAAAGTTCCATACCCTTCTCATCACAATGCTCCATTACCCCTGTCATAACAATGCACCATGACACCTGCCATCACAATATTCCACGGCCTAGTCATCTCAAGGTTCCATGATACTTCTCATCACAATGCTCAAGACCCCTGATATCACAATGCTCAATGCCCTTGTCATCACAATGCTTCATGACTTGTCATCACAAAGATCCATGACCCTTGGCATCACAATGCTCCATGTCATTATCATCACAATGCTCTATGAACGCTCTCATCACATTTCTCCATGCCCTTGTCTTCACATAGCTCCATGACACATGTCATCAGAATGCTCCATGGTCTTCTCATCACAATGCTCCATGCCCTTGCCATCACAATGCTCCATTACACCTGTCATAACAATGCTCCATGACCCCTGCCATCACGATGTTCCATGGCCTTGTCATCACAAGGCTCCATGACCATTCTCATCACAATGCTCTAAGAACACTGTAATCATAATGCTCTATGCCCCTTTTCATCTCAAAGATCCATGAACCCTGTCATCACAATGCACCATGCCCATCATCATAATGCTTCATGCTATTGTCATAACAATGAAATCAAAATGTTCCATGACGTCTGTCATAACAATGCTCCAAACCCTTGTGATCACAATATTCCATAACACTTGTCATCACAAAGCCCCATGACGCTCGTCATCACAATTATCCATGGCCTTCTCATCACAATGCTCCATGACCTTCGTCATCACAATGCTCAATACACTTGTCATCAAACTGCTCCCTGACACTTGATGTCTGTATGCTCCTTGAACCCTGTCATGACAAGGCTCCATGCCATTTTCATCACAATGCTCCATACCCTTTTCATCACAATGCCCCAAGACCCCTGTAATCACAATGCTCCATGCCCTTGTCATCACAAAGCTCAATGACGCATGACATCAGAGTGCTCCTTGGTCTTCTCCTCACAATGCTCCATGCCCTTGTCATCACAATGTTCCAAGACCCCTGTAATCACAATGCTCCATGCCCCTGTTCATCAGTATGCTCCATGAGACTTGTCATCACAAGGCTCCATTGTTTTGTCATCACAATGCTCCAGGACATTGTCATCACAATGCTTCCCTACCTTTTCCTGAAAATTTTCAATGGCCCTTGTCATCATAATGCTCCAAGCCCTAATCATCACAATGCTCCATTATATTTGTCATCACAATCCTCCATTACATTTGGTATCACAAAGCTCCATGCCATTGTCATCGCCATGGACCATGGCATATGTCATCACAATGCTCCCTGACACCTGTCTTCACAATACTCCATGACCTTATCATCACAATGCTCCATGCCCTTGTCATCACAATGCACCATGCCCACTTTCATCACAATAATCTATGAAAATTGTCAGACCAATGCTCCATGCCACTGTCATCCCAATGTTCCATGCCCTTGTCATCACAATGCTCCATGACCCCTGTCATCACAATGCTCCGTGACTCCAGTCATCACAATGCTTCATAACGTTTGTCATCACAATGGTCCATGCCCACGTCATCACAAGGCTCTGTGATGTTTGTAACCACAATGCTCCATGAACTTTTCATCACAATTCTCTGTGAAACTTGTCATCACAATGTGCCATTCCAAATGTCATTGCAACAATCCATGAAACTTATTAGACCAATGTTCCATGCCCTTGTCATCACAATGCTCCATGCCCTTGTTATCACAATGCTCCATGACACCTGTCATCACAGTGCTCCGTGACTCCATTCATCACAATGCTTCATGACCTTTGTCATCACAATGGTCCATGCCCTCGTCATCAACAGTCTCTGTGACCTTTTAAACAACAATTCTCCATGAACTTTTTATCACAATGCTCTTGGACCCTTGTCATCACAATGCTCTATGCCTTTCTCAGCACAGTGCTCCATGACCCTTGTCATCACAATGCTCCATGCGCTTGTCAGCACAATGCTCCATGACACATGTCATCACAATGCACCATGTGCTTGTCATCACAGTGCTCCACAACATTGTCATCACAATGCTCCATAAAATTTGTCATCACAATGCTCCATGCACTTCTCATCAAAATGCTCTCTCACCACTGATATCACAATGCTACATCACAATTTGTCACAATACTCCCTCACCCCTGTCATCACAATGTTCCATGACTCCTGTCATCACAATGCTACATGCACTTATCATCACAATGTTCGGTGACCCCTGACATCACAATGTTCCATAACACCTGTCATCAAAATATTCCATGACACTTTTCATCAAATTGCTCCATGACCCTGTCATCAGAATGCGCCCTGCCCTTCTCATCACAATGCACAAAGCCATTGCCATCACAATGCTCCATGACCTTTGTCATCACAAAGATCCATGACCCTTGGCATCACAATGCTCCATGTCATTGTCATCACAATGCTCCATGAACGCTCTCATCACATTGCTCCATGCCCTTGTCTTCACATAGCTCCATGACACATGTCATCAGAATGCTCCATGACAGGGGCTTCCTTTGTGCCACAGTGGTTGAGAGTCCGCCTGCCGATGCAGGGGATACGGGTTCGTGCCCCGGTCTGGGAGGAGCCCACATGCCCTGGAGCGGCTGGGCCTGTGAGCCATGGCCGCTGAGCCTGCGCGTCCGGAGCCTGTGCTCCTCAATGGGAGAGGCCACAACAGTGAGAGGCCCGTGTACCGCAAAAAAAAAAAAAAAATGCTCCCTGACACTTGTTGTCTGTATGCTCCTTGAACCCTGTCATGACAAGGCTCCATGCCGTTTTCATCACAATGATCCATGCCCTTTTCATCACAATGCTCCAAGACCCATGTAATCACAATGGTCCATGCCCTTGTCATCACAAATCTCAATGACGCATGCCATCAGAATGCTCCTTGGTCTTCTCCTCACAATGCTCCATGCCCTTGTCATCACAATGTTCCAAGACCCCTGTAATCACAATGCTGAATGCCCCTATTCATCAGTATGCTCCATGAGACTTGTCATCACAAGGCTCCATGGTTTTGTCATCACAATGCTCCAGGCCCTTGTCATCACAATGCTTCACGGCCTTGTCATCAAAATTTTCAATGGCCCTTGTCATCATAATGCTCCAAGCCCTAATCATCACAATGCTCCATAATATTTGTCATCACAATCCTCCATTACATTTGGTATCACAATGCTCCATGCCATTGTCTTCGCAATGGACAATGACATATTTCATCAGAATGCTCCCTGACACCTGTCTTCACAATACTCCATGACCTTATTATCACAATGCTCCATGCCCTTGTCATTACAATGCACCATTCCCACTCTCATCACAATAATCTATGAAACTTGTCAGACCAGTGCTCCATGCCACTGTCATCACAATGCTCCATGACCCCTGTATTCACAATGCTCTGTGACGCTTGTCATTAAAGTGCTCCATGACACCTGTCATAACAATGCTCCAAGCCTTTTTCAGCAAAATGCTACATGACCTTGTCATTACAATGCTCTATGTGCTTGTCATCCAAATACTCCATTACCAATGCCATCACAATCCTCCATGAACTTTGGGATCACATTGCTTCATGCCGTTGTCATCACAATGCTCCATGCTCCTTGAAATCAAATGAGCCATGACCTCTGTCATCACAATGCTCCAATCCCTTGTGATCACAATGTTCCATAACACTTGTCATCACAACGCTCCATGATGCCTGTCATCACAATACTCCATGCCCTTTTCATCACAATGCTCCATAACATTGTCATCAAAATACTCCACAAGCTTGTCATCAGAATGATCCATGACCCTTGTCATCACAATTCTCCTTGCACTTGTCAGCACAATGCGCCTTGACACTTGTCATCACGATGCTCCAAGCCATTGTCATCACAATGTTCCATTACCTTTGTCGTCAGAATCCTCCATGACACTTTGCATCACAATGCTCCATGCCATTGTCATCACAGTGTGCCATTATATATGTCATAAAATGCTCCCTGACACCTGTCTTCACAATACTACATGACCTGGTCATCACAATGCTCCACGCCCTTGTCATCACAATGCACCATTCCAACTGTCATCGCAATAATTCTTGAAACTTATTAGACCAATGCTCTATGCCCTTGTCATCACAATGCTCCATGCCCTTGTTATCACAGTGCTCCATGACCCCTGTCATCACAATGCTCTTTGACTCCAGTCATCACAATGCTTCATGATCTATGTCATCACAATTGTCCATGCCCTCGTCATCAACAGTCTCTGTGACCTTTTTAACCACAATGCTCCATGAACTATTCATCACAATGCTCTTTGACCCTTGTCATCACAATGCTCTATGCCTTTATCAGCACAATGCTCCATGACCCTTGTAATCACAATGCTCCATGAACGCTCTCATCACATTGCTCCATGCCCTTCTCTTCACAAAGCTCCATGACAAATGTCATCAGAATGCTCCATGGCCTTCTCATCACAATGTTCCATGCCCTTGCCATGACAATGCTCCATTACCCCAGTCATAACAATGCTCCATGACCCCTGCCATCACGATGTTCCATGGCTTGTCATCACATAGCTCGATGACCCTTCTCATCACAATGCTCCAAGAACCCTGTAATCACAATGCTCTATGCCCTTTTTCATCACAATGATCCATGAATCCTGTCATCACAATGCACCATGCCCATCGTCCTAATGTTTCAGGCTATTGTCATCACAATGAAATCAAAATGTTCCATGACCTCTGTCATAACAATGCTCCAAACCCTTGTGAACACAATATTCCATAACACTTGTCATCACAATGCCCCATGTGGCTCGTCATCACAATTATCAATGGACTTCTCATCACAATGCTCCATGACGTTTGTCATCACAATGCTCAACACACTTGTCATCAAAATGCTCCCTGACACTTGTTGTCTGTTTGCTCCTTGAACCCTGTCATGACAAGGCTCCATGCCTTTTTCATAACAATGATCCATGCCATTTTCATCACAATGCTCCGAGAACCATGTAATTTCAATGCTCCATGCCCTTGTCATCACAAAGCTCAATGACGCATGCCATCAGAATGCTCCTTGTTCTTCTCCTCACAATGCTCCATGCCGTAGTCATCACAATGTTCCAAGACCCCGGTAATCACAATGCTCCATGCCCTTGTCATCAAAAAACTCCATGACGCATGTCATCAGAATGCTCCATGCCCTAGTCATCACAATGCTCCAAGACCCCTGTAATCACAATGCTCCATGCCCCTTTTCATCAGAATGCTCCATGAGACTTGTCATCACAAGTCTCCTGGTCTTCTCATCACAATGCTCCTGGACCTTGTTATCACCATACTCCATTCCCTTGTCAACACAATGCTCCATGACCCCTGTCATCACGATAATCCATGATCATTTTCAGCCCAATGCTCCACGACCTACTCATCACAATCCTCCATGGCCAATATAATCACAATGCTTCATGACCACTGTCATCACAACACTCCATGACACCTGACAACGCAATGATCCTGGACTCTTATCATCACAATGCTCCATTCCCTAGTCCTCACAATGCTCCATGACCCCGGTAATCAGAACACTCCATGAACATTTTCAGCCCAGTGCTCCATGACCCTTGTCATCAAAATGATCCATTCCCTTGTCATCCCAATGCTCCATGACCCCTGTATTCACTATGCTCCGTGACGCTTGTCATCACAGTGCTCCATGACACATGTCATCACAATGCTCCATGCCTTTGTCAGCAAAATGCTACATGACCTTGTCATTACAATGCTCTATGCGCTTGTCATCACAATACTCCATTTCCATTGTCATCACAATCCTCCATGAATATTGCGATCACATTGCTTCATGCCCTTGTCATCACAATGCTCCATGCTCCTTGAAATCAAAATGATCCATGACCTCTGTCATCACAATGCTCCAAACCCTTGTGATCACAATGTTCCATAACACTGGTCATCACAACGCTCCATGATGCCTGTCATCACAATACTCCATACCCTTTTCATCATAATGGTCCATGACCTTTGTGATCACAATTCTCAATACACTTGTCATCACAATGCTCCCTGACACTTGTCGTCAGAATGCTCCTTGAACCCTGTCACGAAAAGGCTCCATGCCTTTTACATCACAATGCCCCATGCCGTTTTCATCACAATGCTCCATGCCATTGTCATCAAAATACTCCACAAGCTTGTCATCAGAATGCTCCATGACCCTTGTCATCACAATTCTCCATGCACTTGTCAGCACAATGCTCCCTGAACCTTGTCATCACAATGCTCCAAGCCATTGTCATCACAATGCTCCATTACCTTTGTCATCAGTATCCTCCATGACACTTGGCATCACAATGCTCCATGCCATTGTCATCACAATGGGCCATTACAAATGTCATCAAAATGCTCCCTGACACCTCTCTTAACAATACTGCATGACCTGGTCATCAAAATGCTCCATGCCCCCTGACATTACAATGTTTCATAACACCTGTCATCAAAATTTTCCATAAAACTTTTCATTAAATTGCTCCATGACCCTGTCATCAGGATGCTCCCTGCCCTTCTCATCACAATGCACAACGCCCTTGCCATCAAAATGCTCCTGACCTTTGTCATCACAAAGATCAATGACACTTGGCATCACACTGCTCCAAGTCATTGTCATCACAGTGCTCCAAGAATGCTCTCATCACATTGATCCATGCCTATGTGTTCACAAAGCTCCATGACACATTTCATCAGAATGCTCCATGGCCTTCTCATCAAAATGCTCCATGTCCTTGCCATCACAATGCTCCATTACAACAGTAATAACAATGCTCCATGACCCCTGCCATCACAATGTTCCATGGCCTTTTCATCACAAAGCTCCATGACCCTTCTCATCACAATGCTCCAAGAACCCTGTAATCACAATGCTCTATGCCGCTTTTCATCTCAATGATCCATGAACCCTGTCATCACAATTCACCATGCCCATCATCATAATGCTTCATGCTATTGTCATCACAACAAAATCAAAATGCTCCATGACCTCTGTCATCACAATGCTCCAAGACCCCTGTAATCACAATGCTCCATGCCCCTTTTAATCAGAATGCTCCATGAGACTTGTCAAAACAAGTCTCCATGGTCTTCTCATCACAATGCTCCAGGACCTTGTCATCACCATGCTCCATTCCCTTGTCATCACAATTCTCCATGACCCCTGTCATCACAATAATCCATGAACATTTTTAGCCCAATGCTCCACGACCTTCTCATCACAATGCTCCATGGCGAATATCATCACAATGCTCCATGACCACTGTCATCACAACACTCCATGACACCTGACAACACAATGATCCGGGACTCTTCTCATCACAATGCTCCATTCCCTAGTCATCCCAATGCTCCATGACCCCTGTCATCACAACACTCCATGAACATTTTCACCCCAGTGCTCCATGACCCTTGTCATCACAATGATCCATGCCCTTGTCATCCCAATGCTCCATGACCCCTGTATTCACAATACTCCGTGAAGCTTGTCCTCACAGTTCTCCATGACACATGTCATCACAGTGCTCCATGCCTTTGTCAGGAAAATGCTACAAGACCTTGTCATTACAGTCCTCTATGCGCTTGTCATTACAATACTCCATTTCCATTGTCATCACAATCCTCCATGAACCTTGGGATCACATTGCTTCATGCCCTTGTCATCACAATGCTCCATGCTCCTTGAAGTCAAAATGATCCAAACCTCTGTCATCACAATGCTCCAAACACTTGTGATCACAATGTTCCATAACACTTGTCATCACAACGCTCCATGATGCCTGTCATCACAATACTCAATGCCCTTTTCATTACAAAGCTCCATGACCTTTGTCATCACAATTCTCAATACACTTGTCATCACAATGCTCTATGCCTTTCTCAGCACAATGCTCCATGACCCTTGTCATCACAATGCTCCATGCGCTTTTCAGCACAATGCTCCTTCACACATATCATCACAATGCACCATGCGCTTGTCATCACAGTGCTCCACAATCTTGTCATCACAATTCCCCATAATATTTGTCATCACAATGCTCCATGCACTTCTCATCAAAATGCTCTCTCACCACTGATATCACAATGCTACATCAGTTTTGTCACAATACTCCGTCACCCCTGTCATCACAATGTTCCATGGCTCCTGTCATCACAATGCTACATGCACTTATCATCAAAATGTTCGATGACCCATGACATCACAATGTTCCATAACACCTGTCATCAAAATGTTCCATGACACTTTTCATCAACTTGCTCCATGACCCTGTCATCACAATGCTCCTTGCCCTTCTCATCACAATGAACAACGCCCTTGCGATCAAAATGCTCCATGACATTTGTCGTCACAAATATCCATGATGCTTGGCATCACAGTGCTCCATGTCATTGTCATCACAGTGCTCCATGAACACTCTCATCACATTGCTCCATGCCCTTGTCTTCACATAGCTCCATGACATATGTCATCAGAATGCTCCATGGCCTTCTCATCACAATGCTCCATGCCCTTGCCATCACAATGCTCCATTACCCCTGTCATAACAATGCTCCATGACCCCTGCCATCACGATGTTCCATGGCCATGTCTTCACAAGGGTCCATGACCCTTCTCATCACAATGCTCCAAGAACACTGTAATCACAATGTTCTATGCCCCTTTTCATCTCAATGATCCATGAACCCTGTCATCACAATGCACCATGCCCATCATCATAATGCTTCATGCTATTGTCATCACAAAGAAATCAAAATACTCCATGACCACTGTCATAACAATGCTCAAAACCCTTGTGATCACAATATTCCATAACACTTGTCATCACAAAGCCCCATGATGCTCGACATCACAATTATCCATGGTCTTCTCATCACAATGCTCCATGACATTCGTCATCACAATGCTCAATACACTTGTCATCAAAATGCTCCCTGACACTTGTAGTCTGTATGGCCTTGAACCCTGTCATGACAAGGCTGCATGCCTTTTTCATCACAATGATCCATGCCCTTATCTTCACTGTGCTCCATGCCCTTTTCATCACAATGCTCCAAGACCCATGTAATCACAATGCTCCATGCCCTTCTCATCACAAAGCTCAATGACGCATGCCATCAGAATGCTCCTTGGTCTTCTCCTCACTATGCTCTATGCCCTTGTCATCACAATGTTCCAAGACCCCTGTAATCACAATTCTCCATGCCCCTTTTCATCAGTATGCTCCATGAGACTTGTCTTCAAAAGGCTCCATGGTTTTGTCATCACAATGCTCCAGGACCTTGTCATCACAATGCTTCACGACCTTCTCATGAAAATTTTCAATGGCCCTTGTCATCATAATGCTCCAAGCCCTAATCATCACAATGCTCCATTATATTTGTCATCACAATCCTCCATTACATTTGGCATCACAATGCTCCATGCCATTGTCATCGCAATGTACCATGACATATATCATCACAATGCTCCCTGACACCTGTCTTCAAAATACTCCATGACCTTATCATCACAATGCTCCATGCCCTTCTCATCACAATGCACCATGCCCACTCTCAGCACAATAATCTATGAAACTTGTCAGACCAATTCTCCATGCCCCTGTCATCACAATGCACCATGCCCTTGTCATCACAGTGCTCCATGACCCGTGTCATCACAATGCTCCTTGACTCCAGTCATCACAATTCTTCATAACGTTTTTCATCACAATGGTCCATGCCTGCGTCATCACAAGGCTCTGTGACCTTTGTAACCAAAATGCTCCATGAACTTTTCATCACAATTCTCAGTGACCCTTGTCATCACAATGCTCCATGTCTTTGTCAGAATAATGCTCCATGACAATTGTCATCACAATGTGCCATGCGCATTTCATCACAACTGTCCACAACCTTGTAATTGCAATGCTCCATAAACCTTGTAATCAAAATGGTCCATGCACTTCTCATCAAAATGCTCTCTCACCAGAGATATCACAGTGTTCCATCACTAGTCATCACAATACTCCCTCACCCCTGGAATCACAATGATCCATGACCCTGTCATCACAATGCTACATCCACTTATCATCACAATGTTCCATGACCCCTGCCATCACAATGTTCCATAAGCCCTGTCATCAAAATGCTCCATGACCCTTTCCATCCCAAAGCTCCAAGACCCCTGACATCAGAATGTTCTATAACCCCTGTCATCTAAATGTTCCATTACACTTTTTATCAAATTGTTGCATGAACCGGTCATCAAAATGCTCCCTGCCCTTCTCATCACAATGCACCATGCCCTTTTCATCAAAATGCTCCATGACTTGTCATCACAAAGCTCCATGACTCTTGGCATCACAATGCTCCATGTCATTGGCATCACAATGCTCCATGTACCCTCTCATAACATTGCTCAATGCCCTTGTCATCACAACGCTCCATGACACTTGTGATCACAATGCTCCATGACCTTCTAATCACAATGCTCCATGCCCTTGTCATTACAATCCTGCATGACCCATGTATCACAGTGTTCTGTGCCCTTGTCATCACAATGCTCCATACCCACTCTCATCACAATAATCCATGAAACATTTCAGACCAAAGTTCCATACCCTTCTCATCACAATTCTCGAATACCCCGGTCATAACAATGCACCATGACCACTGCCATCACAATATTCCACGGCCTAGTCATCACCAGGTTCCATGACACTTCTCATCACAATGCTCAAGACCCCTGAAATCACAATGCTACATTCCCTTGTCATCACAAAGCTCCATGACGCATGTCATCAGAATGTTCCATGGCCTTCTCATCACAATGCTCCATACCGTTGTCATCACAATGCTCCAAGACCCCTGTAATCACAATGCTCCATGCCACTTTTCATCTCAATGCTTCATGAAACCTGTCATCAAAATGAAGCATGCCCATCATCATAATGTTTCAGGCTATTGTCATCACAATTAAATCAATATTCTCCATGACCTCTGTGATCATAATGCTACAAACCATTGTGATCACAATGTTGCATAACACTTATCATCACAAAGCTCTATGACACTTGTCATCACAATGCTCGATGCCCTTCTAATCACAATGCTCCATGCCCTTGTCATTAGAGTCCAGCATGACCCATGTATCACAGTGTTCCGAGCCCTTGTCATCACAATGCTCCATGCCCACGCTCATCACAATAATCCAAGAAACATTTCAGACCAAAGTTCCTACCCTTCTCAGCACAATGCTCCATTACCCCTGTCATAACAATGCACCATGACACCTGCCATCACAATGTTCCACGGCCTAGTCATCACAAGGTTCCATGACACTTCTCATCACAATGCTCAAGACCCCTGAAATCACAATGCTACATTCCCTTGTCATCACAAAGCTCCATGAGGCCTGTCATCAGAATGTTTCATGGACTTCTCATCACAATGCTCCATGCCCTTGTCATCACAATGCTCCAAGACCCCTGTAATCACAATGCTCCATGCCCCTTTTCATCTCAATGCTTCATGAACCTAGTCATCACAATGAACCATGCCCATCATCATAAAGCTTCAGGCTATTGTCACAACAATTAAATCAATATTCTCCATGACCTCTGTGATCATAATGCTCCAAACCCTTGTGATCACAATGTTGCATAACACTTATCATCACAACACCCCATGACGCTCATCATCTCAATGATCCATGGTCTTCTCATCACAATGCTCCATGAACTTTGTCAAAACAATGCTCAATACACTTGTCATCACAATGCTCCCTGACCCTTGTCATCAGTATGCTCCTTGAACCCTGTCAAGACAAGGCTCCATGCCTTTTTCATCACAATGATCCATGACCTTTTCATCGCAATCCTCCAAGATCCCTGTAATCACAATGCTCCATGCCCTTGTCATCACAAAACTCCATGACGCATGTCATCATAATGCTCCATGGCATTCTCATCACAATGCCCCATGCCCTTGTCATCACAATGCTCCAAGACCCCAGTAATCACAATGCTCTATGCCCCTTTTCTTCAGAATGCTCCATGAGACTTGTCATCACAAGTCTCCATGGTCATCTCATCACAATGCTCCAGGACCTTGTCATCACCATGCTCCATTCCCTTGTCAGCACAATGCTCCATGACCCCTGTCATCACAATAATCCATGAACATTTTCAGCCCAATGCTCCACGACGTTCTCATCACAATGCCCCATGGCCAATATCATCACAATGCTCCATGACCACTGTCATCACAACACTCCATGACACCTGACAACACAATGATCCGGGAGTCTTCTCATCACAATGCTCCATTCCCTATTCATCACAATGCTCCATGACCCCTGTCATCACAACACTCCATGAACATTTTCAGCCCAGTGCTCCATGACCCTTGTCATCAAAATGATCCATGCCCTTGTCATCCCAATGCTCCATGACCCTTGTATTTACAATGCTCGGAGAAGCTTGTCATCACAGTGCTCCATGACACATGTCATCACAATGCTCCATGCATTTGTCAGCAAAATGCTACAAGACCTTGTCATTACAGTCCTCTATGCGCTTGTCATCACAATACTCCATTTCGATTGTCATCACAATATTCCATGATCCTTGGGATCACATTGCTTCATGCCCTTGTCATCACAATGCTCCATGCTCCTTGAAGTCAAAATGATCCAAACCTCTGTCATCACAATGCTCCAAACACTTGTGATCACAATGTTCCATAACACTTGTCATCACAACGCTACATTATGCCTGTCATCACAATCCTCCATGCGCTTTTCATTACAACGCTCCATGACCTTTGTCATCACAATTCTCATTACAATTGTCATCACAATGCTCCCTGACAGTTGTCATCAGAATGCTCCTTGAACCCTGTCACAAAAAGGCTTCATGCCTTTTTCATCACAATGCCTATTCCATTTTCATCACAATACTCCATGCCATTGTCATCAAAATACTCCATAAGCTTGTCATCAGAATGCTCCATGACCCTTGTCATCACAATTCTCCATGCACTTGTCAGCACAATGCTCCCTGAAACTTGTCACCACAATGCTCCAAGCCATTGTCATTACAATGCTCCATTACCTGTGTCATAAGAATCCTCCATGACAATTGGCATCACAATGCTCCATGCCGTCGTCATCACAATGGGCCATTACATATGTCATCACAATGCTCCGTGACACCTGGCTTCACAATACTGCATGACCTGGTCATCAGAATGCTCCATGCCCTTGTCATCACAATGCGACATTACAACTGTCATCGCAATAATCCATGAAAATTATTAGACCAATGTTCCATGCCCTTGTCATCACAATGCTCCATGCCTTTGTTATCACAATGCTCCATGACCCCTGTCATCACAATGCTCCGTGACTCCAGTCATCACAGTGCTTCATGACCTTTGTCATCACAATGGTCCATGCCCTCGTCATCAACAGTCTCTGTGACCTTTTTTACCACAATGCTCCATGAACTTTTCATCACAATGCTCTTTGACCCTTTTCATCACAATGCTCTATGCCTTTCTCTGCACAATGCTCCATGACCCTTGTCATCACAATGCTCCATGTGCTTGTCAGCACAATGATCCTTGACACATGTCATTAAAATGCACCATGCGCTTGTCATCACAGTGCTCCACAATCTTGTCATCACAATTCCCCATAAAATTTGTCATCACAATGCTCCGTGAATCCAGTCATCACAATGCTTCATAACGTTTGTCATCATAATGGTCCATGCCCGCGTCATCACAAGGCTCTGTGACCTTTGTAACCACAATGCTCCATGAACTTTTCATCACAATTCTCTGTGACCCTTGTCATCACAATGCTCCATGCCTTTGTCAGAACAATGCTCCATGACCATTGTCATCACAATGTGCCACGTGTATTTCATCACAACTGTCCACAACCGTTTCATTGCTATGCTCCATAAACCTTGTAATCACTAAGGTACATGCACTTCTCATCAAAATGCTCTCTCACCAGAGATAGCACAATGTTCCATCACTAGTCATCACAATACTCCCTCACACCTGGAATCACAATGTTCCATGACCCTCCCATCACACTGCTACATCCTCTTATCATCAGAATGTTCCATGACCCCTGCCATCACAGTGTTCCATAACCCGTGTCATCAAAATGCTCCATGACCCTTTCCATCCCAAAGCTCCAAGACCCCTGACATCACAATGTTCTATAATCACTGCCATCAAAATATTCCTTTACACTTTTTATCAAATTGCTGCATCACCACGTCATCAAAATGCTCCCTGCCCTTCTCTTCACAATGCACCATGCCCTTGTCATCAAAATGCTACATGACTTGTCATCACAAAGCTCCATGACCCTTGGCATCACAATGCTCAATGTCATTGTAATCACAATGCTCCATGAACCATCTCATAACATTGCTCAATACCCTTGTCATCACAAAGCTCCATGACACCTGTCATCACAATGCTCGATGCCCTTCTCATCACAATGCTCCATGCCCTTGTCATTACAGTCCTGCATGACACATGTTTCACAGTGTTCAGTGCCCTTGTCATCACAATGCTCCATGCCCACTCTCATCACAATAATCCATGAAACATTTCAGACCAAAGTTCCATACCCTTCTCATCACAATGCTCCATTACCCCTGTCATAACAATGCACCATGACACCTGCCATCACAATATTCCACGGCCTAGTCATCTCAAGGTTCCATGATACTTCTCATCACAATGCTCAAGACCCCTGATATCACAATGCTCAATGCCCTTGTCATCACAATGCTTCATGACTTGTCATCACAAAGATCCATGACCCTTGGCATCACAATGCTCCATGTCATTATCATCACAATGCTCTATGAACGCTCTCATCACATTTCTCCATGCCCTTGTCTTCACATAGCTCCATGACACATGTCAACAGAATGCTCCATGGTCTTCTCATCACAATGCTCCATGCCCTTGCCATCACAATGCTCCATTACACCTGTCATAACAATGCTCCATGACCCCTGCCATCACGATGTTCCATGGCCTTGTCATCACAAGGCTCCATGACCATTCTCATCACAATGCTCTAAGAACACTGTAATCATAATGCTCTATGCCCCTTTTCATCTCAAAGATCCATGAACCCTGTCATCACAATGCACCATGCCCATCATCATAATGCTTCATGCTATTGTCATAACAATGAAATCAAAATGTTCCATGACGTCTGTCATAACAATGCTCCAAACCCTTGTGATCACAATATTCCATAACACTTGTCATCACAAAGCCCCATGACGCTCGTCATCACAATTATCCACGGCCTTCTCATCACAGTGCTCCATGACCTTCGTCATCACAATGCTCAATACACTTGTCATCAAACTGCTCCCTGACACTTGATGTCTGTATGCTCCTTGAACCCTGTCATGACAAGGCTCCATGCCATTTTCATCACAATGCTCCATACCCTTTTCATCACAATGCCCCAAGACCCCTGTAATCACAATGCTCCATGCCCTTGTCATCACAAAGCTCAATGACGCATGACATCAGAGTGCTCCTTGGTCTTCTCCTCACAATGCTCCATGCCCTTGTCATCACAATGTTCCAAGACCCCTGTAATCACAATGCTCCATGCCCCTGTTCATCAGTA
Source organism: Mesoplodon densirostris (assembly GCF_025265405.1). NCBI lineage: Eukaryota > Metazoa > Chordata > Mammalia > Artiodactyla > Ziphiidae > Mesoplodon > Mesoplodon densirostris. The sequence goes on along the minus strand of NW_026778195.1, from coordinate 2,662,281 downwards.
TGCTCCATGAGACTTGTCATCACAAGGCTCCATTGTTTTGTCATCACAATGCTCCAGGACATTGTCATCACAATGCTTCCCTACCTTTTCCTGAAAATTTTCAATGGCCCTTGTCATCATAATGCTCCAAGCCCTAATCATCACAATGCTCCATTATATTTGTCATCACAATCCTCCATTACATTTGGTATCACAAAGCTCCATGCCATTGTCATCGCCATGGACCATGACCTTATCATCACAATGCTCCATGCCCTTGTCATCACAATGCACCATGCCCACTTTCATCACAATAATCTATGAAAATTGTCAGACCAATGCTCCATGCCACTGTCATCCCAATGTTCCATGCCCTTGTCATCACAATGCTCCATGACCCCTGTCATCACAATGCTCCGTGACTCCAGTCATCACAATGCTTCATAACGTTTGTCATCACAATGGTCCATGCCCACGTCATCACAAGGCTCTGTGACGTTTGTAACCACAATGCTCCATGAACTTTTCATCACAATTCTCTGTGAAACTTGTCATCACAATGTGCCATTCCAAATGTCATTGCAACAATCCATGAAACTTATTAGACCAATGTTCCATGCCCTTGTCATCACAATGCTCCATGCCCTTGTTATCACAATGCTCCATGACACCTGTCATCACAGTGCTCCGTGACTCCATTCATCACAATGCTTCATGACCTTTGTCATCACAATGGTCCATGCCCTCGTCATCAACAGTCTCTGTGACCTTTTAAACAACAATTCTCCATGAACTTTTTATCACAATGCTCTTGGACCCTTGTCATCACAATGCTCTATGCCTTTCTCAGCACAGTGCTCCATGACCCTTGTCATCACAATGCTCCATGCGCTTGTCAGCACAATGCTCCATGACACATGTCATCACAATGCACCATGTGCTTGTCATCACAGTGCTCCACAACATTGTCATCACAATGCTCCATAAAATTTGTCATCACAATGCTCCATGCACTTCTCATCAAAATGCTCTCTCACCACTGATATCACAATGCTACATCACAATTTGTCACAATACTCCCTCACCCCTGTCATCACAATGTTCCATGACTCCTGTCATCACAATGCTACATGCACTTATCATCACAATGTTCGGTGACCCCTGACATCACAATGTTCCATAACACCTGTCATCAAAATATTCCATGACACTTTTCATCAAATTGCTCCATGACCCTGTCATCAGAATGCGCCCTGCCCTTCTCATCACAATGCACAAAGCCATTGCCATCACAATGCTCCATGACCTTTGTCATCACAAAGATCCTTGACCCTTGGCATCACAATGCTCCATGTCATTGTCATCACAATGCTCCATGAACGCTCTCATCACATTGCTCCATGCCCTTGTCTTCACATAGCTCCATGACACATGTCATCAGAATGCTCCATGACAGGGGCTTCCTTTGTGCCACAGTGGTTGAGAGTCCGCCTGCCGATGCAGGGGATACGGGTTCGTGCCCCGGTCTGGGAGGAGCCCACATGCCCTGGAGCGGCTGGGCCTGTGAGCCATGGCCGCTGAGCCTGCGCGTCCGGAGCCTGTGCTCCTCAATGGGAGAGGCCACAACAGTGAGAGGCCCGTGTACCGCAAAAAAAAAAAAAAAATGCTCCCTGACACTTGTTGTCTGTATGCTCCTTGAACCCTGTCATGACAAGGCTCCATGCCGTTTTCATCACAATGATCCATGCCCTTTTCATCACAATGCTCCAAGACCCATGTAATCACAATGGTCCATGCCCTTGTCATCACAAATCTCAATGACGCATGCCATCAGAATGCTCCTTGGTCTTCTCCTCACAATGCTCCATGCCCTTGTCATCACAATGTTCTAAGACCCCTGTAATCACAATGCTGCATGCCCCTATTCATCAGTATGCTCCATGAGACTTGTCATCACAAGGCTCCATGGTTTTGTCATCACAATGCTCCAGGCCCTTGTCATCACAATGCTTCACGGCCTTGTCATCAAAATTTTCAATGGCCCTTGTCATCATAATGCTCCAAGCCCTAATCATCACAATGCTCCATAATATTTGTCATCACAATCCTCCATTACATTTGGTATCACAATGCTCCATGCCATTGTCTTCGCAATGGACAATGACATATTTCATCAGAATGCTCCCTGACACCTGTCTTCACAATACTCCATGACCTTATTATCACAATGCTCCATGCCCTTGTCATTACAATGCACCATTCCCACTCTCATCACAATAATCTATGAAACTTGTCAGACCAGTGCTCCATGCCACTGTCATCACAATGCTCCATGACCCCTGTATTCACAATGCTCTGTGACGCTTGTCATTAAAGTGCTCCATGACACCTGTCATAACAATGCTCCAAGCCTTTTTCAGCAAAATGCTACATGACCTTGTCATTACAATGCTCTATGTGCTTGTCATCCAAATACTCCATTACCAATGCCATCACAATCCTCCATGAACTTTGGGATCACATTGCTTCATGCCGTTGTCATCACAATGCTCCATGCTCCTTGAAATCAAATGAGCCATGACCTCTGTCATCACAATGCTCCAATCCCTTGTGATCACAATGTTCCATAACACTTGTCATCACAACGCTCCATGATGCCTGTCATCACAATACTCCATGCCCTTTTCATCACAATGCTCCATAAAATTGTCATCAAAATACTCCACAAGCTTGTCATCAGAATGATCCATGACCCTTGTCATCACAATTCTCCTTGCACTTGTCAGCACAATGCGCCTTGACACTTGTCATCACGATGCTCCAAGCCATTGTCATCACAATGTTCCATTACCTTTGTCGTCAGAATCCTCCATGACACTTTGCATCACAATGCTCCATGCCATTGTCATCACAGTGTGCCATTATATATGTCATCACAATGCTCCCTGACACCTGTCTTCACAATACTACATGACCTGGTCATCACAATGCTCCACGCCCTTGTCATCACAATGCACCATTCCAACTGTCATCGCAATAATTCTTGAAACTTATTAGACCAATGCTCTATGCCCTTGTCATCACAATGCTCCATGCCCTTGTTATCACAGTGCTCCATGACCCCTGTCATCACAATGCTCTTTGACTCCAGTCATCACAATGCTTCATGACCTATGTCATCACAATTGTCCATGCCCTCGTCATCAACAGTCTCTGTGACCTTTTTAACCACAATGCTCCATGAACTATTCATCACAATGCTCTTTGACCCTTGTCATCACAATGCTCTATGCCTTTATCAGCACAATGCTCCATGACCCTTGTAATCACAATGCTCCATGAACGCTCTCATCACATTGCTCCATGCCCTTCTCTTCACAAAGCTCCATGACAAATGTCATCAGAATGCTCCATGGCCTTCTCATCACAATGTTCCATGCCCTTGCCATGACAATGCTCCATTACCCCAGTCATAACAATGCTCCATGACCCCTGCCATCACGATGTTCCATGGCTTGTCATCACATAGCTCGATGACCCTTCTCATCACAATGCTCCAAGAACCCTGTAATCACAATGCTCTATGCCCTTTTTCATCACAATGATCCATGAATCCTGTCATCACAATGCACCATGCCCATCGTCCTAAAGTTTCAGGCTATTGTCATCACAATGAAATCAAAATGTTCCATGACCTCTGTCATAACAATGCTCCAAACCCTTGTGAACACAATATTCCATAACACTTGTCATCACAATGCCCCATGTGGCTCGTCATCACAATTATCAATGGACTTCTCATCACAATGCTCCATGACGTTTGTCATCACAATGCTCAACACACTTGTCATCAAAATGCTCCCTGACACTTGTTGTCTGTTTGCTCCTTGAACCCTGTCATGACAAGGCTCCATGCCTTTTTCATAACAATGATCCATGCCATTTTCATCACAATGCTCCGAGACCCATGTAATTTCAATGCTCCATGCCCTTGTCATCACAAAGCTCAATGACGCATGCCATCAGAATGCTCCTTGTTCTTCTCCTCACAATGCTCCATGCCGTAATCATCACAATGTTCCAAGACCCCGGTAATCACAATGCTCCATGCCCTTGTCATCAAAAAGCTCCATGACGCATGTCATCAGAATGCTCCATGCCCTAGTCATCACAATGCTCCAAGACCCCTGTAATCACAATGCTCCATGCCCCTTTTCATCAGAATGCTCCATGAGACTTTTCATCACAAGTCTCCTGGTCTTCTCATCACAATGCTCCTGGACCTTGTTATCACCATACTCCATTCCTTTGTCAACACAATGCTCCATGACCCCTGTCATCACGATAATCCATGATCATTTTCAGCCCAATGCTCCACGACCTACTCATCACAATCCTCCATGGCCAATATAATCACAATGCTTCATGACCACTGTCATCACAACACTCCATGACACCTGACAACGCAATGATCCTGGACTCTTATCATCACAATGCTCCATTCCCTAGTCCTCACAATGCTCCATGACCCCGGTAATCAGAACACTCCATGAACATTTTCAGCCCAGTGCTCCATGACCCTTGTCATCAAAATGATCCATTCCCTTGTCATCCCAATGCTCCATGACCCCTGTATTCACTATGCTCCGTGACGCTTGTCATCACAGTGCTCCATGACACATGTCATCACAATGCTCCATGCCTTTGTCAGCAAAATGCTACATGACCTTGTCATTACAATGCTCTATGCGCTTGTCATCACAATACTCCATTTCCATTGTCATCACAATCCTCCATGAATATTGCGATCACATTGCTTCATGCCCTTGTCATCACAATGCTCCATGCTCCTTGAAATCAAAATGATCCATGACCTCTGTCATCACAATGCTCCAAACCCTTGTGATCACAATGTTCCATAACACTGGTCATCACAACGCTCCATGATGCCTGTCATCACAATACTCCATACCCTTTTCATCATAATGGTCCATGACCTTTGTGATCACAATTCTCAATACACTTGTCATCACAATGCTCCCTGACACTTGTCGTCAGAATGCTCCTTGAACCCTGTCACGAAAAGGCTCCATGCCTTTTACATCACAATGCCCCATGCCGTTTTCATCACAATGCTCCATGCCATTGTCATCAAAATACTCCACAAGCTTGTCATCAGAATGCTCCATGACCCTTGTCATCACAATTCTCCATGCACTTGTCAGCACAATGCTCCCTGAACCTTGTCATCACAATGCTCCAAGCCATTGTCATCACAATGCTCCATTACCTTTGTCATCAGTATCCTCCATGACACTTGGCATCACAATGCTCCATGCCATTGTCATCACAATGGGCCATTACAAATGTCATCAAAATGCTCCCTGACACCTCTCTTAACAATACTGCATGACCTGGTCATCAAAATGCTCCATGCCCCCTGACATTACAATGTTTCATAACACCTGTCATCAAAATTTTCCATAAAACTTTTCATTAAATTGCTCCATGACCCTGTCATCAGGATGCTCCCTGCCCTTCTCATCACAATGCACAACGCCCTTGCCATCAAAATGCTCCTGACCTTTGTCATCACAAAGATCAATGACACTTGGCATCACACTGCTCCAAGTCATTGTCATCACAGTGCTCCAAGAATGCTCTCATCACATTGATCCATGCCTATGTGTTCACAAAGCTCCATGACACATTTCATCAGAATGCTCCATGGCCTTCTCATCACAATGCTCCATGTCCTTGCCATCACAATGCTCCATTACAACAGTAATAACAATGCTCCATGACCCCTGCCATCACAATGTTCCATGGCCTTTTCATCACAAAGCTCCATGACCCTTCTCATCACAATGCTCCAAGAACCCTGTAATCACAATGCTCTATGCCGCTTTTCATCTCAATGATCCATGAACCCTGTCATCACAATTCACCATGCCCATCATCATAATGCTTCATGCTATTGTCATCACAACAAAATCAAAATGCTCCATGACCTCTGTCATCACAATGCTCCAAGACCCCTGTAATCACAATGCTCCATGCCCCTTTTAATCAGAATGCTCCATGAGATTTGTCAAAACAAGTCTCCATGGTCTTCTCATCACAATGCTCCAGGACCTTGTCATCACCATGCTCCATTCCCTTGTCATCACAATTCTCCAGGACCCCTGTCATCACAATAATCCATGAACATTTTTAGCCCAATGCTCCACGACCTTCTCATCACAATGCTCCATGGCGAATATCATCACAATGCTCCATGACCACTGTCATCACAACACTCCATGACACCTGACAACACAATGATCCGGGACTCTTCTCATCACAATGCTCCATTCCCTAGTCATCCCAATGCTCCATGACCCCTGTCATCACAATGCTCTGTGACGCTTGTCATTAAAGTGCTCCATGACACCTGTCATAACAATGCTCCAAGCCTTTTTCAGCAAAATGCTACATGACCTTGTCATTACAATGCTCTATGTGCTTGTCATCCAAATACTCCATTACCAATGCCATCACAATCCTCCATGAACTTTGGGATCACATTGCTTCATGCCGTTGTCATCACAATGCTCCATGCTCCTTGAAATCAAATGAGCCATGACCTCTGTCATCACAATGCTCCAATCCCTTGTGATCACAATGTTCCATAACACTTGTCATCACAACGCTCCATGATGCCTGTCATCACAATACTCCATGCCCTTTTCATCACAATGCTCCATAACATTGTCATCAAAATACTCCACAAGCTTGTCATCAGAATGATCCATGACCCTTGTCATCACAATTCTCCTTGCACTTGTCAGCACAATGCGCCTTGACACTTGTCATCACAATGCTCCAAGCCATTGTCATCACAATGTTCCATTACCTTTGTCGTCAGAATCCTCCATGACACTTTGCATCACAATGCTCCATGCCATAGTCATCACAGTGTGCCATTATATATGTCATCACAATGCTCCCTGACACCTGTCTTCACAATACTACATGACCTGGTCATCACAATGCTCCACGCCCCTGTCATCACAATGCACCATTCCAACTGTCATCGCAATAATTCTTGAAACTTATTAGACCAATGTTCTATGCCCTTGTCATCACAATGCTCCATGCCCTTGTTATCACAGTGCTCCATGACCCCTGTCATCACAATGCTCTTTGACTCCAGTCATCACAATGCTTCATGACCTATGTCATCACAATTGTCCATGCCCTCGTCATCAACAGTCTCTGTGACCTTTTTAACCACAATGCTCCATGAACTATTCATCACAATGCTCTTTGACCCTTGTCATCACAATGCTCTATGCCTTTATCAGCACAATGCTCCATGACCCTTGTAATCACAATGCTCCATGAACGCTCTCATCACATTGCTCCATGCCCTTCTCTTCACAAAGCTCCATGACAAATGTCATCAGAATGCTCCATGGCCTTCTCATCACAATGTTCCATGCCCTTGCCATGACAATGCTCCATTACCCCAGTCATAACAATGCTCCATGACCCCTGCCATCACGATGTTCCATGGCTTGTCATCACATAGCTCGATGACCCTTCTCATCACAATGCTCCAAGAACCCTGTAATCACAATGCTCTATGCCCTTTTTCATCACAATGATCCATGAATCCTGTCATCACAATGCACCATGCCCATCGTCCTAATGTTTCAGGCTATTGTCATCACAATGAAATCAAAATGTTCCATGACCTCTGTCATAACAATGCTCCAAACCCTTGTGAACACAATATTCCATAACACTTGTCATCACAATGCCCCATGTGGCTCGTCATCACAATTATCAATGGACTTCTCATCACAATGCTCCATGACGTTTGTCATCACAATGCTCAACACACTTGTCATCAAAATGCTCCCTGACACTTGTTGTCTGTTTGCTCCTTGAACCCTGTCATGACAAGGCTCCATGCCTTTTTCATAACAATGATCCATGCCATTTTCATCACAATGCTCCGAGAACCATGTAATTTCAATGCTCCATGCCCTTGTCATCACAAAGCTCAATGACGCATGCCATCAGAATGCTCCTTGTTCTTCTCCTCACAATGCTCCATGCCGTAGTCATCACAATGTTCCAAGACCCCGGTAATCACAATGCTCCATGCCCTTGTCATCAAAAAACTCCATGACGCATGTCATCAGAATGCTCCATGCCCTAGTCATCACAATGCTCCAAGACCCCTGTAATCACAATGCTCCATGCCCCTTTTCATCAGAATGCTCCATGAGACTTGTCATCACAAGTCTCCTGGTCTTCTCATCACAATGCTCCTGGACCTTGTTATCACCATACTCCATTCCCTTGTCAACACAATGCTCCATGACCCCTGTCATCACGATAATCCATGATCATTTTCAGCCCAATGCTCCACGACCTACTCATCACAATCCTCCATGGCCAATATAATCACAATGCTTCATGACCACTGTCATCACAACACTCCATGACACCTGACAACGCAATGATCCTGGACTCTTATCATCACAATGCTCCATTCCCTAGTCCTCACAATGCTCCATGACCCCGGTAATCAGAACACTCCATGAACATTTTCAGCCCAGTGCTCCATGACCCTTGTCATCAAAATGATCCATTCCCTTGTCATCCCAATGCTCCATGACCCCTGTATTCACTATGCTCCGTGACGCTTGTCATCACAGTGCTCCATGACACATGTCATCACAATGCTCCATGCCTTTGTCAGCAAAATGCTACATGACCTTGTCATTACAATGCTCTATGCGCTTGTCATCACAATACTCCATTTCCATTGTCATCACAATCCTCCATGAATATTGCGATCACATTGCTTCATGCCGTTGTCATCACAATGCTCCATGCTCCTTGAAATCAAAATGATCCATGACCTCTGTCATCACAATGCTCCAAACCCTTGTGATCACAATGTTCCATAACACTGGTCATCACAACGCTCCATGATGCCTGTCATCACAATACTCCATACCCTTTTCATCATAATGGTCCATGACCTTTGTGATCACAATTCTCAATACACTTGTCATCACAATGCTCCCTGACACTTGTCGTCAGAATGCTCCTTGAACCCTGTCACGAAAAGGCTCCATGCCTTTTACATCACAATGCCCCATGCCGTTTTCATCACAATGCTCCATGCCATTGTCATCAAAATACTCCACAAGCTTGTCATCAGAATGCTCCATGACCCTTGTCATCACAATTCTCCATGCACTTGTCAGCACAATGCTCCCTGAACCTTGTCATCACAATGCTCCAAGCCATTGTCATCACAATGCTCCATTACCTTTGTCATCAGTATCCTCCATGACACTTGGCATCACAATGCTCCATGCCATTGTCATCACAATGGGCCATTACAAATGTCATCAAAATGCTCCCTGACACCTCTCTTAACAATACTGCATGACCTGGTCATCAAAATGCTCCATGCCCCCTGACATTACAATGTTTCATAACACCTGTCATCAAAATTTTCCATAAAACTTTTCATTAAATTGCTCCATGACCCTGTCATCAGGATGCTCCCTGCCCTTCTCATCACAATGCACAACGCCCTTGCCATCAAAATGCTCCTGACCTTTGTCATCACAAAGATCAATGACACTTGGCATCACACTGCTCCAAGTCATTGTCATCACAGTGCTCCAAGAATGCTCTCATCACATTGATCCATGCCTATGTGTTCACAAAGCTCCATGACACATTTCATCAGAATGCTCCATGGCCTTCTCATCACAATGCTCCATGTCCTTGCCATCACAATGCTCCATTACAACAGTAATAACAATGCTCCATGACCCCTGCCATCACAATGTTCCATGGCCTTTTCATCACAAAGCTCCATGACCCTTCTCATCACAATGCTCCAAGAACCCTGTAATCGCAATGCTCTATGCCGCTTTTCATCTCAATGATCCATGAACCCTGTCATCACAATTCACCATGCCCATCATCATAATGCTTCATGCTATTGTCATCACAACAAAATCAAAATGCTCCATGACCTCTGTCATCACAATGCTCCAAGACCCCTGTAATCACAATGCTCCATGCCCCTTTTAATCAGAATGCTCCATGAGACTTGTCAAAACAAGTCTCCATGGTCTTCTCATCACAATGCTCCAGGACCTTGTCATCACCATGCTCCATTCCCTTGTCATCACAATTCTCCATGACCCCTGTCATCACAATAATCCATGAACATTTTTAGCCCAATGCTCCACGACCTTCTCATCACAATGCTCCATGGCGAATATCATCACAATGCTCCATGACCACTGTCATCACAACACTCCATGACACCTGACAACACAATGATCCGGGACTCTTCTCATCACAATGCTCCATTCCCTAGTCATCCCAATGCTCCATGACCCCTGTCATCACAATGCTCTGTGACGCTTGTCATTAAAGTGCTCCATGACACCTGTCATAACAATGCTCCAAGCCTTTTTCAGCAAAATGCTACATGACCTTGTCATTACAATGCTCTATGTGCTTGTCATCCAAATACTCCATTACCAATGCCATCACAATCCTCCATGAACTTTGGGATCACATTGCTTCATGCCGTTGTCATCACAATGCTCCATGCTCCTTGAAATCAAATGAGCCATGACCTCTGTCATCACAATGCTCCAATCCCTTGTGATCACAATGTTCCATAACACTTGTCATCACAACGCTCCATGATGCCTGTCATCACAATACTCCATGCCCTTTTCATCACAATGCTCCATGACATTGTCATCAAAATACTCCACAAGCTTGTCATCAGAATGATCCATGACCCTTGTCATCACAATTCTCCTTGCACTTGTCAGCACAATGCGCCTTGACACTTGTCATCACAATGCTCCAAGCCATTGTCATCACAATGTTCCATTACCTTTGTCGTCAGAATCCTCCATGACACTTTGCATCACAATGCTCCATGCCATTGTCATCACAGTGTGCCATTATATATGTCATCACAATGCTCCCTGACACCTGTCTTCACAATACTACATGACCTGGTCATCACAATGCTCCACGCCCTTGTCATCACAATGCACCATTCCAACTGTCATCGCAATAATTCTTGAAACTTATTAGACCAATGCTCTATGCCCTTGTCATCACAATGCTCCATGCCCTTGTTATCACAGTGCTCCATGACCCCTGTCATCACAATGCTCTTTGACTCCAGTCATCACAATGCTTCATGACCTATGTCATCACAATTGTCCATGCCCTCGTCATCAACAGTCTCTGTGACCTTTTTAACCACAATGCTCCATGAACTATTCATCACAATGCTCTTTGACCCTTGTCATCACAATGCTCTATGCCTTTATCAGCACAATGCTCCATGACCCTTGTAATCACAATGCTCCATGAACGCTCTCATCACATTGCTCCATGCCCTTCTCTTCACAAAGCTCCATGACAAATGTCATCAGAATGCTCCATGGCCTTCTCATCACAATGTTCCATGCCCTTGCCATGACAATGCTCCATTACCCCAGTCATAACAATGCTCCATGACCCCTGCCATCACGATGTTCCATGGCTTGTCATGACATAGCTCGATGACCCTTCTCATCACAATGCTCCAAGAACCCTGTAATCACAATGCTCTATGCCCTTTTTCATCACAATGATCCATGAATCCTGTCATCACAATGCACCATGCCCATCGTCCTAATGTTTCAGGCTATTGTCATCACAATGAAATCAAAATGTTCCATGACCTCTGTCATAACAATGCTCCAAACCCTTGTGAACACAATATTCCATAACACTTGTCATCACAATGCCCCATGTGGCTCGTCATCACAATTATCAATGGACTTCTCATCACAATGCTCCATGACGTTTGTCATCACAATGCTCAACACACTTGTCATCAAAATGCTCCCTGACACTTGTTGTCTGTTTGCTCCTTGAACCCTGTCATGACAAGGCTCCATGCCTTTTTCATAACAATGATCCATGCCATTTTCATCACAATGCTCCGAGACCCATGTAATTTCAATGCTCCATGCCCTTGTCATCACAAAGCTCAATGACGCATGCCATCAGAATGCTCCTTGTTCTTCTCCTCACAATGCTCCATGCCGTAGTCATCACAATGTTCCAAGACCCCGGTAATCACAATGCTCCATGCCCTTGTCATCAAAAAACTCCATGACGCATGTCATCAGAATGCTCCATGCCCTAGTCATCACAATGCTCCAAGACCCCTGTAATCACAATGCTCCATGCCCCTTTTCATCAGAATGCTCCATGAGACTTGTCATCACAAGTCTCCTGGTCTTCTCATCACAATGCTCCTGGACCTTGTTATCACCATACTCCATTCCCTTGTCAACACAATGCTCCATGACCCCTGTCATCACGATAATCCATGATCATTTTCAGCCCAATGCTCCACGACCTACTCATCACAATCCTCCATGGCCAATATAATCACAATGCTTCATGACCACTGTCATCACAACACTCCATGACACCTGACAACGCAATGATCCTGGACTCTTATCATCACAATGCTCCATTCCCTAGTCCTCACAATGCTCCATGACCCCGGTAATCAGAACACTCCATGAACATTTTCAGCCCAGTGCTCCATGACCCTTGTCATCAAAATGATCCATTCCCTTGTCATCCCAATGCTCCATGACCCCTGTATTCACTATGCTCCGTGACGCTTGTCATCACAGTGCTCCATGACACATGTCATCACAATGCTCCATGCCTTTGTCAGCAAAATGCTACATGACCTTGTCATTACAATGCTCTATGCGCTTGTCATCACAATACTCCATTTCCATTGTCATCACAATCCTCCATGAATATTGCGATCACATTGCTTCATGCCCTTGTCATCACAATGCTCCATGCTCCTTGAAATCAAAATGATCCATGACCTCTGTCATCACAATGCTCCAAACCCTTGTGATCACAATGTTCCATAACACTGGTCATCACAACGCTCCATGATGCCTGTCATCACAATACTCCATACCCTTTTCATCATAATGGTCCATGACCTTTGTGATCACAATTCTCAATACACTTGTCATCACAATGCTCCCTGACACTTGTCGTCAGAATGCTCCTTGAACCCTGTCACGAAAAGGCTCCATGCCTTTTACATCACAATGCCCCATGCCGTTTTCATCACAATGCTCCATGCCATTGTCATCAAAATACTCCACAAGCTTGTCATCAGAATGCTCCATGACCCTTGTCATCACAATTCTCCATGCACTTGTCAGCACAATGCTCCCTGAACCTTGTCATCACAATGCTCCAAGCCATTGTCATCACAATGCTCCATTACCTTTGTCATCAGTATCCTCCATGACACTTGGCATCACAATGCTCCATGCCATTGTCATCACAATGGGCCATTACAAATGTCATCAAAATGCTCCCTGACACCTCTCTTAACAATACTGCATGACCTGGTCATCAAAATGCTCCATGCCCCCTGACATTACAATGTTTCATAACACCTGTCATCAAAATTTTCCATAAAACTTTTCATTAAATTGCTCCATGACCCTGTCATCAGGATGCTCCCTGCCCTTCTCATCACAATGCACAACGCCCTTGCCATCAAAATGCTCCTGACCTTTGTCATCACAAAGATCAATGACACTTGGCATCACACTGCTCCAAGTCATTGTCATCACAGTGCTCCAAGAATGCTCTCATCACATTGATCCATGCCTATGTGTTCACAAAGCTCCATGACACATTTCATCAGAATGCTCCATGGCCTTCTCATCACAATGCTCCATGTCCTTGCCATCACAATGCTCCATTACAACAGTAATAACAATGCTCCATGACCCCTGCCATCACAATGTTCCATGGCCTTTTCATCACAAAGCTCCATGACCCTTCTCATCACAATGCTCCAAGAACCCTGTAATCACAATGCTCTATGCCGCTTTTCATCTCAATGATCCATGAACCCTGTCATCACAATTCACCATGCCCATCATCATAATGCTTCATGCTATTGTCATCACAACAAAATCAAAATGCTCCATGACCTCTGTCATCACAATGCTCCAAGACCCCTGTAATCACAATGCTCCATGCCCCTTTTAATCAGAATGCTCCATGAGACTTGTCAAAACAAGTCTCCATGGTCTTCTCATCACAATGCTCCAGGACCTTGTCATCACCATGCTCCATTCCCTTGTCATCGCAATTCTCCATGACCCCTGTCATCACAATAATCCATGAACATTTTTAGCCCAATGCTCCACGACCTTCTCATCACAATGCTCCATGGCGAATATCATCACAATGCTCCATGACCACTGTCATCACAACACTCCATGACACCTGACAACACAATGATCCGGGACTCTTCTCATCACAATGCTCCATTCCCTAGTCATCCCAATGCTCCATGACCCCTGTATTCACAATGCTCTGTGACGCTTGTCATTAAAGTGCTCCATGACACCTGTCATAACAATGCTCCAAGCCTTTTTCAGCAAAATGCTACATGACCTTGTCATTACAATGCTCTATGTGCTTGTCATCCAAATACTCCATTACCAATGCCATCACAATCCTCCATGAACTTTGGGATCACATTGCTTCATGCCGTTGTCATCACAATGCTCCATGCTCCTTGAAATCAAATGAGCCATGACCTCTGTCATCACAATGCTCCAATCCCTTGTGATCACAATGTTCCATAACACTTGTCATCACAACGCTCCATGATGCCTGTCATCACAATACTCCATGCCCTTTTCATCACAATGCTCCATAACATTGTCATCAAAATACTCCACAAGCTTGTCATCAGAATGATCCATGACCCTTGTCATCACAATTCTCCTTGCACCTGTCAGCACAATGCGCCTTGACACTTGTCATCACAATGCTCCAAGCCATTGTCATCACAATGTTCCATTACCTTTGTCGTCAGAATCCTCCATGACACTTTGCATCACAATGCTCCATGCCATTGTCATCACAGTGTGCCATTATATATGTCATCACAATGCTCCCTGACACCTGTCTTCACAATACTTCATGACCTGGTCATCACAATGCTCCACGCCCTTGTCATCACAATGCACCATTCCAACTGTCATCGCAATAATTCTTGAAACTTATTAGACCAATGCTCTATGCCCTTGTCATCACAATGCTCCATGCCCTTGTTATCACAGTGCTCCATGACCCCTGTCATCACAATGCTCTTTGACTCCAGTCATCACAATGCTTCATGACCTATGTCATCACAATTGTCCATGCCCTCGTCATCAACAGTCTCTGTGACCTTTTTAACCACAATGCTCCATGAACTATTCATCACAATGCTCTTTGACCCTTGTCATCACAATGCTCTATGCCTTTATCAGCACAATGCTCCATGACCCTTGTAATCACAATGCTCCATGAACGCTCTCATCACATTGCTCCATGCCCTTCTCTTCACAAAGCTCCATGACAAATGTCATCAGAATGCTCCATGGCCTTCTCATCACAATGTTCCATGCCCTTGCCATGACAATGCTCCATTACCCCAGTCATAACAATGCTCCATGACCCCTGCCATCACGATGTTCCATGGCTTGTCATCACATAGCTCGATGACCCTTCTCATCACAATGCTCCAAGAACCCTGTAATCACAATGCTCTATGCCCTTTTTCATCACAATGATCCATGAATCCTGTCATCACAATGCACCATGCCCATCGTCCTAATGTTTCAGGCTATTGTCATCACAATGAAATCAAAATGTTCCATGACCTCTGTCATAACAATGCTCCAAACCCTTGTGAACACAATATTCCATAACACTTGTCATCACAATGCCCCATGTGGCTCGTCATCACAATTATCAATGGACTTCTCATCACAATGCTCCATGACGTTTGTCATCACAATGCTCAACACACTTGTCATCAAAATGCTCCCTGACACTTGTTGTCTGTTTGCTCCTTGAACCCTGTCATGACAAGGCTCCATGCCTTTTTCATAACAATGATCCATGCCATTTTCATCACAATGCTCCGAGACCCATGTAATTTCAATGCTCCATGCCGTTGTCATCACAAAGCTCAATGACGCATGCCATCAGAATGCTCCTTGTTCTTCTCCTCACAATGCTCCATGCCGTAGTCATCACAATGTTCCAAGACCCCGGTAATCACAATGCTCCATGCCCTTGTCATCAAAAAACTCCATGACGCATGTCATCAGAATGCTCCATGCCCTAGTCATCACAATGCTCCAAGACCCCTGTAATCACAATGCTCCATGCCCCTTTTCATCAGAATGCTCCATGAGACTTGTCATCACAAGTCTCCTGGTCTTCTCATCACAATGCTCCTGGACCTTGTTATCACCATACTCCATTCCCTTGTCAACACAATGCTCCATGACCCCTGTCATCACGATAATCCATGATCATTTTCAGCCCAATGCTCCACGACCTACTCATCACAATCCTCCATGGCCAATATAATCACAATGCTTCATGACCACTGTCATCACAACACTCCATGACACCTGACAACGCAATGATCCTGGACTCTTATCATCACAATGCTCCATTCCCTAGTCCTCACAATGCTCCATGACCCCGGTAATCAGAACACTCCATGAACATTTTCAGCCCAGTGCTCCATGACCCTTGTCATCAAAATGATCCATTCCCTTGTCATCCCAATGCTCCATGACCCCTGTATTCACTATGCTCCGTGACGCTTGTCATCACAGTGCTCCATGACACATGTCATCACAATGCTCCATGCCTTTGTCAGCAAAATGCTACATGACCTTGTCATTACAATGCTCTATGCGCTTGTCATCACAATACTCCATTTCCATTGTCATCACAATCCTCCATGAATATTGCGATCACATTGCTTCATGCCCTTGTCATCACAATGCTCCATGCTCCTTGAAATCAAAATGATCCATGACCTCTGTCATCACAATGCTCCAAACCCTTGTGATCACAATGTTCCATAACACTGGTCATCACAACGCTCCATGATGCCTGTCATCACAATACTCCATACCCTTTTCATCATAATGGTCCATGACCTTTGTGATCACAATTCTCAATACACTTGTCATCACAATGCTCCCTGACACTTGTCGTCAGAATGCTCCTTGAACCCTGTCACGAAAAGGCTCCATGCCTTTTACATCACAATGCCCCATGCCGTTTTCATCACAATGCTCCATGCCATTGTCATCAAAATACTCCACAAGCTTGTCATCAGAATGCTCCATGACCCTTGTCATCACAATTCTCCATGCACTTGTCAGCACAATGCTCCCTGAACCTTGTCATCACAATGCTCCAAGCCATTGTCATCACAATGCTCCATTACCTTTGTCATCAGTATCCTCCATGACACTTGGCATCACAATGCTCCATGCCATTGTCATCACAATGGGCCATTACAAATGTCATCAAAATGCTCCCTGACACCTCTCTTAACAATACTGCATGACCTGGTCATCAAAATGCTCCATGCCCCCTGACATTACAATGTTTCATAACACCTGTCATCAAAATTTTCCATAAAACTTTTCATTAAATTGCTCCATGACCCTGTCATCAGGATGCTCCCTGCCCTTCTCATCACAATGCACAACGCCCTTGCCATCAAAATGCTCCTGACCTTTGTCATCACAAAGATCAATGACACTTGGCATCACACTGCTCCAAGTCATTGTCATCACAGTGCTCCAAGAATGCTCTCATCACATTGATCCATGCCTATGTGTTCACAAAGCTCCATGACACATTTCATCAGAATGCTCCATGGCCTTCTCATCACAATGCTCCATGTCCTTGCCATCACAATGCTCCATTACAACAGTAATAACAATGCTCCATGACCCCTGCCATCACAATGTTCCATGGCCTTTTCATCACAAAGCTCCATGACCCTTCTCATCACAATGCTCCAAGAACCCTGTAATCACAATGCTCTATGCCGCTTTTCATCTCAATGATCCATGAACCCTGTCATCACAATTCACCATGCCCATCATCATAATGCTTCATGCTATTGTCATCACAACAAAATCAAAATGCTCCATGACCTCTGTCATCACAATGCTCCAAGACCCCTGTAATCACAATGCTCCATGCCCCTTTTAATCAGAATGCTCCATGAGACTTGTCAAAACAAGTCTCCATGGTCTTCTCATCACAATGCTCCAGGACCTTGTCATCACCATGCTCCATTCCCTTGTCATCACAATTCTCCATGACCCCTGTCATCACAATAATCCATGAACATTTTTAGCCCAATGCTCCACGACCTTCTCATCACAATGCTCCATGGCGAATATCATCACAATGCTCCATGACCACTGTCATCACAACACTCCATGACACCTGACAACACAATGATCCGGGACTCTTCTCATCACAATGCTCCATTCCCTAGTCATCCCAATGCTCCATGACCCCTGTATTCACAATGCTCTGTGACGCTTGTCATTAAAGTGCTCCATGACACCTGTCATAACAATGCTCCAAGCCTTTTTCAGCAAAATGCTACATGACCTTGTCATTACAATGCTCTATGTGCTTGTCATCCAAATACTCCATTACCAATGCCATCACAATCCTCCATGAACTTTGGGATCACATTGCTTCATGCCGTTGTCATCACAATGCTCCATGCTCCTTGAAATCAAATGAGCCATGACCTCTGTCATCACAATGCTCCAATCCCTTGTGATCACAATGTTCCATAACACTTGTCATCACAACGCTCCATGATGCCTGTCATCACAATACTCCATGCCCTTTTCATCACAATGCTCCATGACATTGTCATCAAAATACTCCACAAGCTTGTCATCAGAATGATCCATGACCCTTGTCATCACAATTCTCCTTGCACCTGTCAGCACAATGCGCCTTGACACTTGTCATCACAATGCTCCAAGCCATTGTCATCACAATGTTCCATTACCTTTGTCGTCAGAATCCTCCATGACACTTTGCATCACAATGCTCCATGCCATTGTCATCACAGTGTGCCATTATATATGTCATCACAATGCTCCCTGACACCTGTCTTCACAATACTTCATGACCTGGTCATCACAATGCTCCACGCCCTTGTCATCACAATGCACCATTCCAACTGTCATCGCAATAATTCTTGAAACTTATTAGACCAATGCTCTATGCCCTTGTCATCACAATGCTCCATGCCCTTGTTATCACAGTGCTCCATGACCCCTGTCATCACAATGCTCTTTGACTCCAGTCATCACAATGCTTCATGACCTATGTCATCACAATTGTCCATGCCCTCGTCATCAACAGTCTCTGTGACCTTTTTAACCACAATGCTCCATGAACTATTCATCACAATGCTCTTTGACCCTTGTCATCACAATGCTCTATGCCTTTATCAGCACAATGCTCCATGACCCTTGTAATCACAATGCTCCATGAACGCTCTCATCACATTGCTCCATGCCCTTCTCTTCACAAAGCTCCATGACAAATGTCATCAGAATGCTCCATGGCCTTCTCATCACAATGTTCCATGCCCTTGCCATGACAATGCTCCATTACCCCAGTCATAACAATGCTCCATGACCCCTGCCATCACGATGTTCCATGGCTTGTCATCACATAGCTCGATGACCCTTCTCATCACAATGCTCCAAGAACCCTGTAATCACAATGCTCTATGCCCTTTTTCATCACAATGATCCATGAATCCTGTCATCACAATGCACCATGCCCATCGTCCTAATGTTTCAGGCTATTGTCATCACAATGAAATCAAAATGTTCCATGACCTCTGTCATAACAATGCTCCAAACCCTTGTGAACACAATATTCCATAACACTTGTCATCACAATGCCCCATGTGGCTCGTCATCACAATTATCAATGGACTTCTCATCACAATGCTCCATGACGTTTGTCATCACAATGCTCAACACACTTGTCATCAAAATGCTCCCTGACACTTGTTGTCTGTTTGCTCCTTGAACCCTGTCATGACAAGGCTCCATGCCTTTTTCATAACAATGATCCATGCCATTTTCATCACAATGCTCCGAGACCCATGTAATTTCAATGCTCCATGCCGTTGTCATCACAAAGCTCAATGACGCATGCCATCAGAATGCTCCTTGTTCTTCTCCTCACAATGCTCCATGCCGTAGTCATCACAATGTTCCAAGACCCCGGTAATCACAATGCTCCATGCCCTTGTCATCAAAAAACTCCATGACGCATGTCATCAGAATGCTCCATGCCCTAGTCATCACAATGCTCCAAGACCCCTGTAATCACAATGCTCCATGCCCCTTTTCATCAGAATGCTCCATGAGACTTGTCATCACAAGTCTCCTGGTCTTCTCATCACAATGCTCCTGGACCTTGTTATCACCATACTCCATTCCCTTGTCAACACAATGCTCCATGACCCCTGTCATCACGATAATCCATGATCATTTTCAGCCCAATGCTCCACGACCTACTCATCACAATCCTCCATGGCCAATATAATCACAATGCTTCATGACCACTGTCATCACAACACTCCATGACACCTGACAACGCAATGATCCTGGACTCTTATCATCACAATGCTCCATTCCCTAGTCCTCACAATGCTCCATGACCCCGGTAATCAGAACACTCCATGAACATTTTCAGCCCAGTGCTCCATGACCCTTGTCATCAAAATGATCCATTCCCTTGTCATCCCAATGCTCCATGACCCCTGTATTCACTATGCTCCGTGACGCTTGTCATCACAGTGCTCCATGACACATGTCATCACAATGCTCCATGCCTTTGTCAGCAAAATGCTACATGACCTTGTCATTACAATGCTCTATGCGCTTGTCATCACAATACTCCATTTCCATTGTCATCACAATCCTCCATGAATATTGCGATCACATTGCTTCATGCCCTTGTCATCACAATGCTCCATGCTCCTTGAAATCAAAATGATCCATGACCTCTGTCATCACAATGCTCCAAACCCTTGTGATCACAATGTTCCATAACACTGGTCATCACAACGCTCCATGATGCCTGTCATCACAATACTCCATACCCTTTTCATCATAATGGTCCATGACCTTTGTGATCACAATTCTCAATACACTTGTCATCACAATGCTCCCTGACACTTGTCGTCAGAATGCTCCTTGAACCCTGTCACGAAAAGGCTCCATGCCTTTTACATCACAATGCCCCATGCCGTTTTCATCACAATGCTCCATGCCATTGTCATCAAAATACTCCACAAGCTTGTCATCAGAATGCTCCATGACCCTTGTCATCACAATTCTCCATGCACTTGTCAGCACAATGCTCCCTGAACCTTGTCATCACAATGCTCCAAGCCATTGTCATCACAATGCTCCATTACCTTTGTCATCAGTATCCTCCATGACACTTGGCATCACAATGCTCCATGCCATTGTCATCACAATGGGCCATTACAAATGTCATCAAAATGCTCCCTGACACCTCTCTTAACAATACTGCATGACCTGGTCATCAAAATGCTCCATGCCCCCTGACATTACAATGTTTCATAACACCTGTCATCAAAATTTTCCATAAAACTTTTCATTAAATTGCTCCATGACCCTGTCATCAGGATGCTCCCTGCCCTTCTCATCACAATGCACAACGCCCTTGCCATCAAAATGCTCCTGACCTTTGTCATCACAAAGATCAATGACACTTGGCATCACACTGCTCCAAGTCATTGTCATCACAGTGCTCCAAGAATGCTCTCATCACATTGATCCATGCCTATGTGTTCACAAAGCTCCATGACACATTTCATCAGAATGCTCCATGGCCTTCTCATCACAATGCTCCATGTCCTTGCCATCACAATGCTCCATTACAACAGTAATAACAATGCTCCATGACCCCTGCCATCACAATGTTCCATGGCCTTTTCATCACAAAGCTCCATGACCCTTCTCATCACAATGCTCCAAGAACCCTGTAATCACAATGCTCTATGCCGCTTTTCATCTCAATGATCCATGAACCCTGTCATCACAATTCACCATGCCCATCATCATAATGCTTCATGCTATTGTCATCACAACAAAATCAAAATGCTCCATGACCTCTGTCATCACAATGCTCCAAGACCCCTGTAATCACAATGCTCCATGCCCCTTTTAATCAGAATGCTCCATGAGACTTGTCAAAACAAGTCTCCATGGTCTTCTCATCACAATGCTCCAGGACCTTGTCATCACCATGCTCCATTCCCTTGTCATCACAATTCTCCATGACCCCTGTCATCACAATAATCCATGAACATTTTTAGCCCAATGCTCCACGACCTTCTCATCACAATGCTCCATGGCGAATATCATCACAATGCTCCATGACCACTGTCATCACAACACTCCATGACACCTGACAACACAATGATCCGGGACTCTTCTCATCACAATGCTCCATTCCCTAGTCATCCCAATGCTCCATGACCCCTGTATTCACAATGCTCTGTGACGCTTGTCATTAAAGTGCTCCATGACACCTGTCATAACAATGCTCCAAGCCTTTTTCAGCAAAATGCTACATGACCTTGTCATTACAATGCTCTATGTGCTTGTCATCCAAATACTCCATTACCAATGCCATCACAATCCTCCATGAACTTTGGGATCACATTGCTTCATGCCGTTGTCATCACAATGCTCCATGCTCCTTGAAATCAAATGAGCCATGACCTCTGTCATCACAATGCTCCAATCCCTTGTGATCACAATGTTCCATAACACTTGTCATCACAACGCTCCATGATGCCTGTCATCACAATACTCCATGCCCTTTTCATCACAATGCTCCATGACATTGTCATCAAAATACTCCACAAGCTTGTCATCAGAATGATCCATGACCCTTGTCATCACAATTCTCCTTGCACCTGTCAGCACAATGCGCCTTGACACTTGTCATCACAATGCTCCAAGCCATTGTCATCACAATGTTCCATTACCTTTGTCGTCAGAATCCTCCATGACACTTTGCATCACAATGCTCCATGCCATTGTCATCACAGTGTGCCATTATATATGTCATCACAATGCTCCCTGACACCTGTCTTCACAATACTTCATGACCTGGTCATCACAATGCTCCACGCCCTTGTCATCACAATGCACCATTCCAACTGTCATCGCAATAATTCTTGAAACTTATTAGACCAATGCTCTATGCCCTTGTCATCACAATGCTCCATGCCCTTGTTATCACAGTGCTCCATGACCCCTGTCATCACAATGCTCTTTGACTCCAGTCATCACAATGCTTCATGACCTATGTCATCACAATTGTCCATGCCCTCGTCATCAACAGTCTCTGTGACCTTTTTAACCACAATGCTCCATGAACTATTCATCACAATGCTCTTTGACCCTTGTCATCACAATGCTCTATGCCTTTATCAGCACAATGCTCCATGACCCTTGTAATCACAATGCTCCATGAACGCTCTCATCACATTGCTCCATGCCCTTCTCTTCACAAAGCTCCATGACAAATGTCATCAGAATGCTCCATGGCCTTCTCATCACAATGTTCCATGCCCTTGCCATGACAATGCTCCATTACCCCAGTCATAACAATGCTCCATGACCCCTGCCATCACGATGTTCCATGGCTTGTCATCACATAGCTCGATGACCCTTCTCATCACAATGCTCCAAGAACCCTGTAATCACAATGCTCTATGCCCTTTTTCATCACAATGATCCATGAATCCTGTCATCACAATGCACCATGCCCATCGTCCTAATGTTTCAGGCTATTGTCATCACAATGAAATCAAAATGTTCCATGACCTCTGTCATAACAATGCTCCAAACCCTTGTGAACACAATATTCCATAACACTTGTCATCACAATGCCCCATGTGGCTCGTCATCACAATTATCAATGGACTTCTCATCACAATGCTCCATGACGTTTGTCATCACAATGCTCAACACACTTGTCATCAAAATGCTCCCTGACACTTGTTGTCTGTTTGCTCCTTGAACCCTGTCATGACAAGGCTCCATGCCTTTTTCATAACAATGATCCATGCCATTTTCATCACAATGCTCCGAGACCCATGTAATTTCAATGCTCCATGCCGTTGTCATCACAAAGCTCAATGACGCATGCCATCAGAATGCTCCTTGTTCTTCTCCTCACAATGCTCCATGCCGTAGTCATCACAATGTTCCAAGACCCCGGTAATCACAATGCTCCATGCCCTTGTCATCAAAAAACTCCATGACGCATGTCATCAGAATGCTCCATGCCCTAGTCATCACAATGCTCCAAGACCCCTGTAATCACAATGCTCCATGCCCCTTTTCATCAGAATGCTCCATGAGACTTGTCATCACAAGTCTCCTGGTCTTCTCATCACAATGCTCCTGGACCTTGTTATCACCATACTCCATTCCCTTGTCAACACAATGCTCCATGACCCCTGTCATCACGATAATCCATGATCATTTTCAGCCCAATGCTCCACGACCTACTCATCACAATCCTCCATGGCCAATATAATCACAATGCTTCATGACCACTGTCATCACAACACTCCATGACACCTGACAACGCAATGATCCTGGACTCTTATCATCACAATGCTCCATTCCCTAGTCCTCACAATGCTCCATGACCCCGGTAATCAGAACACTCCATGAACATTTTCAGCCCAGTGCTCCATGACCCTTGTCATCAAAATGATCCATTCCCTTGTCATCCCAATGCTCCATGACCCCTGTATTCACTATGCTCCGTGACGCTTGTCATCACAGTGCTCCATGACACATGTCATCACAATGCTCCATGCCTTTGTCAGCAAAATGCTACATGACCTTGTCATTACAATGCTCTATGCGCTTGTCATCACAATACTCCATTTCCATTGTCATCACAATCCTCCATGAATATTGCGATCACATTGCTTCATGCCCTTGTCATCACAATGCTCCATGCTCCTTGAAATCAAAATGATCCATGACCTCTGTCATCACAATGCTCCAAACCCTTGTGATCACAATGTTCCATAACACTGGTCATCACAACGCTCCATGATGCCTGTCATCACAATACTCCATACCCTTTTCATCATAATGGTCCATGACCTTTGTGATCACAATTCTCAATACACTTGTCATCACAATGCTCCCTGACACTTGTCGTCAGAATGCTCCTTGAACCCTGTCACGAAAAGGCTCCATGCCTTTTACATCACAATGCCCCATGCCGTTTTCATCACAATGCTCCATGCCATTGTCATCAAAATACTCCACAAGCTTGTCATCAGAATGCTCCATGACCCTTGTCATCACAATTCTCCATGCACTTGTCAGCACAATGCTCCCTGAACCTTGTCATCACAATGCTCCAAGCCATTGTCATCACAATGCTCCATTACCTTTGTCATCAGTATCCTCCATGACACTTGGCATCACAATGCTCCATGCCATTGTCATCACAATGGGCCATTACAAATGTCATCAAAATGCTCCCTGACACCTCTCTTAACAATACTGCATGACCTGGTCATCAAAATGCTCCATGCCCCCTGACATTACAATGTTTCATAACACCTGTCATCAAAATTTTCCATAAAACTTTTCATTAAATTGCTCCATGACCCTGTCATCAGGATGCTCCCTGCCCTTCTCATCACAATGCACAACGCCCTTGCCATCAAAATGCTCCTGACCTTTGTCATCACAAAGATCAATGACACTTGGCATCACACTGCTCCAAGTCATTGTCATCACAGTGCTCCAAGAATGCTCTCATCACATTGATCCATGCCTATGTGTTCACAAAGCTCCATGACACATTTCATCAGAATGCTCCATGGCCTTCTCATCACAATGCTCCATGTCCTTGCCATCACAATGCTCCATTACAACAGTAATAACAATGCTCCATGACCCCTGCCATCACAATGTTCCATGGCCTTTTCATCACAAAGCTCCATGACCCTTCTCATCACAATGCTCCAAGAACCCTGTAATCACAATGCTCTATGCCGCTTTTCATCTCAATGATCCATGAACCCTGTCATCACAATTCACCATGCCCATCATCATAATGCTTCATGCTATTGTCATCACAACAAAATCAAAATGCTCCATGACCTCTGTCATCACAATGCTCCAAGACCCCTGTAATCACAATGCTCCATGCCCCTTTTAATCAGAATGCTCCATGAGACTTGTCAAAACAAGTCTCCATGGTCTTCTCATCACAATGCTCCAGGACCTTGTCATCACCATGCTCCATTCCCTTGTCATCGCAATTCTCCATGACCCCTGTCATCACAATAATCCATGAACATTTTTAGCCCAATGCTCCACGACCTTCTCATCACAATGCTCCATGGCGAATATCATCACAATGCTCCATGACCACTGTCATCACAACACTCCATGACACCTGACAACACAATGATCCGGGACTCTTCTCATCACAATGCTCCATTCCCTAGTCATCCCAATGCTCCATGACCCCTGTATTCACAATGCTCTGTGACGCTTGTCATTAAAGTGCTCCATGACACCTGTCATAACAATGCTCCAAGCCTTTTTCAGCAAAATGCTACATGACCTTGTCATTACAATGCTCTATGTGCTTGTCATCCAAATACTCCATTACCAATGCCATCACAATCCTCCATGAACTTTGGGATCACATTGCTTCATGCCGTTGTCATCACAATGCTCCATGCTCCTTGAAATCAAATGAGCCATGACCTCTGTCATCACAATGCTCCAATCCCTTGTGATCACAATGTTCCATAACACTTGTCATCACAACGCTCCATGATGCCTGTCATCACAATACTCCATGCCCTTTTCATCACAATGCTCCATAACATTGTCATCAAAATACTCCACAAGCTTGTCATCAGAATGATCCATGACCCTTGTCATCACAATTCTCCTTGCACCTGTCAGCACAATGCGCCTTGACACTTGTCATCACAATGCTCCAAGCCATTGTCATCACAATGTTCCATTACCTTTGTCGTCAGAATCCTCCATGACACTTTGCATCACAATGCTCCATGCCATTGTCATCACAGTGTGCCATTATATATGTCATCACAATGCTCCCTGACACCTGTCTTCACAATACTTCATGACCTGGTCATCACAATGCTCCACGCCCTTGTCATCACAATGCACCATTCCAACTGTCATCGCAATAATTCTTGAAACTTATTAGACCAATGCTCTATGCCCTTGTCATCACAATGCTCCATGCCCTTGTTATCACAGTGCTCCATGACCCCTGTCATCACAATGCTCTTTGACTCCAGTCATCACAATGCTTCATGACCTATGTCATCACAATTGTCCATGCCCTCGTCATCAACAGTCTCTGTGACCTTTTTAACCACAATGCTCCATGAACTATTCATCACAATGCTCTTTGACCCTTGTCATCACAATGCTCTATGCCTTTATCAGCACAATGCTCCATGACCCTTGTAATCACAATGCTCCATGAACGCTCTCATCACATTGCTCCATGCCCTTCTCTTCACAAAGCTCCATGACAAATGTCATCAGAATGCTCCATGGCCTTCTCATCACAATGTTCCATGCCCTTGCCATGACAATGCTCCATTACCCCAGTCATAACAATGCTCCATGACCCCTGCCATCACGATGTTCCATGGCTTGTCATCACATAGCTCGATGACCCTTCTCATCACAATGCTCCAAGAACCCTGTAATCACAATGCTCTATGCCCTTTTTCATCACAATGATCCATGAATCCTGTCATCACAATGCACCATGCCCATCGTCCTAATGTTTCAGGCTATTGTCATCACAATGAAATCAAAATGTTCCATGACCTCTGTCATAACAATGCTCCAAACCCTTGTGAACACAATATTCCATAACACTTGTCATCACAATGCCCCATGTGGCTCGTCATCACAATTATCAATGGACTTCTCATCACAATGCTCCATGACGTTTGTCATCACAATGCTCAACACACTTGTCATCAAAATGCTCCCTGACACTTGTTGTCTGTTTGCTCCTTGAACCCTGTCATGACAAGGCTCCATGCCTTTTTCATAACAATGATCCATGCCATTTTCATCACAATGCTCCGAGACCCATGTAATTTCAATGCTCCATGCCCTTGTCATCACAAAGCTCAATGACGCATGCCATCAGAATGCTCCTTGTTCTTCTCCTCACAATGCTCCATGCCGTAGTCATCACAATGTTCCAAGACCCCGGTAATCACAATGCTCCATGCCCTTGTCATCAAAAAACTCCATGACGCATGTCATCAGAATGCTCCATGCCCTAGTCATCACAATGCTCCAAGACCCCTGTAATCACAATGCTCCATGCCCCTTTTCATCAGAATGCTCCATGAGACTTGTCATCACAAGTCTCCTGGTCTTCTCATCACAATGCTCCTGGACCTTGTTATCACCATACTCCATTCCCTTGTCAACACAATGCTCCATGACCCCTGTCATCACGATAATCCATGATCATTTTCAGCCCAATGCTCCACGACCTACTCATCACAATCCTCCATGGCCAATATAATCACAATGCTTCATGACCACTGTCATCACAACACTCCATGACACCTGACAACGCAATGATCCTGGACTCTTATCATCACAATGCTCCATTCCCTAGTCCTCACAATGCTCCATGACCCCGGTAATCAGAACACTCCATGAACATTTTCAGCCCAGTGCTCCATGACCCTTGTCATCAAAATGATCCATTCCCTTGTCATCCCAATGCTCCATGACCCCTGTATTCACTATGCTCCGTGACGCTTGTCATCACAGTGCTCCATGACACATGTCATCACAATGCTCCATGCCTTTGTCAGCAAAATGCTACATGACCTTGTCATTACAATGCTCTATGCGCTTGTCATCACAATACTCCATTTCCATTGTCATCACAATCCTCCATGAATATTGCGATCACATTGCTTCATGCCCTTGTCATCACAATGCTCCATGCTCCTTGAAATCAAAATGATCCATGACCTCTGTCATCACAATGCTCCAAACCCTTGTGATCACAATGTTCCATAACACTGGTCATCACAACGCTCCATGATGCCTGTCATCACAATACTCCATACCCTTTTCATCATAATGGTCCATGACCTTTGTGATCACAATTCTCAATACACTTGTCATCACAATGCTCCCTGACACTTGTCGTCAGAATGCTCCTTGAACCCTGTCACGAAAAGGCTCCATGCCTTTTACATCACAATGCCCCATGCCGTTTTCATCACAATGCTCCATGCCATTGTCATCAAAATACTCCACAAGCTTGTCATCAGAATGCTCCATGACCCTTGTCATCACAATTCTCCATGCACTTGTCAGCACAATGCTCCCTGAACCTTGTCATCACAATGCTCCAAGCCATTGTCATCACAATGCTCCATTACCTTTGTCATCAGTATCCTCCATGACACTTGGCATCACAATGCTCCATGCCATTGTCATCACAATGGGCCATTACAAATGTCATCAAAATGCTCCCTGACACCTCTCTTAACAATACTGCATGACATGGTCATCAAAATGCTCCATGCCCCCTGACATTACAATGTTTCATAACACCTGTCATCAAAATTTTCCATAAAACTTTTCATTAAATTGCTCCATGACCCTGTCATCAGGATGCTCCCTGCCCTTCTCATCACAATGCACAACGCCCTTGCCATCAAAATGCTCCTGACCTTTGTCATCACAAAGATCAATGACACTTGGCATCACACTGCTCCAAGTCATTGTCATCACAGTGCTCCAAGAATGCTCTCATCACATTGATCCATGCCTATGTGTTCACAAAGCTCCATGACACATTTCATCAGAATGCTCCATGGCCTTCTCATCACAATGCTCCATGTCCTTGCCATCACAATGCTCCATTACAACAGTAATAACAATGCTCCATGACCCCTGCCATCACAATGTTCCATGGCCTTTTCATCACAAAGCTCCATGACCCTTCTCATCACAATGCTCCAAGAACCCTGTAATCACAATGCTCTATGCCGCTTTTCATCTCAATGATCCATGAACCCTGTCATCACAATTCACCATGCCCATCATCATAATGCTTCATGCTATTGTCATCACAACAAAATCAAAATGCTCCATGACCTCTGTCATCACAATGCTCCAAGACCCCTGTAATCACAATGCTCCATGCCCCTTTTAATCAGAATGCTCCATGAGACTTGTCAAAACAAGTCTCCATGGTCTTCTCATCACAATGCTCCAGGACCTTGTCATCACCATGCTCCATTCCCTTGTCATCGCAATTCTCCATGACCCCTGTCATCACAATAATCCATGAACATTTTTAGCCCAATGCTCCACGACCTTCTCATCACAATGCTCCATGGCGAATATCATCACAATGCTCCATGACCACTGTCATCACAACACTCCATGACACCTGACAACACAATGATCCGGGACTCTTCTCATCACAATGCTCCATTCCCTAGTCATCCCAATGCTCCATGACCCCTGTATTCACAATGCTCTGTGACGCTTGTCATTAAAGTGCTCCATGACACCTGTCATAACAATGCTCCAAGCCTTTTTCAGCAAAATGCTACATGACCTTGTCATTACAATGCTCTATGTGCTTGTCATCCAAATACTCCATTACCAATGCCATCACAATCCTCCATGAACTTTGGGATCACATTGCTTCATGCCGTTGTCATCACAATGCTCCATGCTCCTTGAAATCAAATGAGCCATGACCTCTGTCATCACAATGCTCCAATCCCTTGTGATCACAATGTTCCATAACACTTGTCATCACAACGCTCCATGATGCCTGTCATCACAATACTCCATGCCCTTTTCATCACAATGCTCCATGACATTGTCATCAAAATACTCCACAAGCTTGTCATCAGAATGATCCATGACCCTTGTCATCACAATTCTCCTTGCACCTGTCAGCACAATGCGCCTTGACACTTGTCATCACAATGCTCCAAGCCATTGTCATCACAATGTTCCATTACCTTTGTCGTCAGAATCCTCCATGACACTTTGCATCACAATGCTCCATGCCATTGTCATCACAGTGTGCCATTATATATGTCATCACAATGCTCCCTGACACCTGTCTTCACAATACTTCATGACCTGGTCATCACAATGCTCCACGCCCTTGTCATCACAATGCACCATTCCAACTGTCATCGCAATAATTCTTGAAACTTATTAGACCAATGCTCTATGCCCTTGTCATCACAATGCTCCATGCCCTTGTTATCACAGTGCTCCATGACCCCTGTCATCACAATGCTCTTTGACTCCAGTCATCACAATGCTTCATGACCTATGTCATCACAATTGTCCATGCCCTCGTCATCAACAGTCTCTGTGACCTTTTTAACCACAATGCTCCATGAACTATTCATCACAATGCTCTTTGACCCTTGTCATCACAATGCTCTATGCCTTTATCAGCACAATGCTCCATGACCCTTGTAATCACAATGCTCCATGAACGCTCTCATCACATTGCTCCATGCCCTTCTCTTCACAAAGCTCCATGACAAATGTCATCAGAATGCTCCATGGCCTTCTCATCACAATGTTCCATGCCCTTGCCATGACAATGCTCCATTACCCCAGTCATAACAATGCTCCATGACCCCTGCCATCACGATGTTCCATGGCTTGTCATCACATAGCTCGATGACCCTTCTCATCACAATGCTCCAAGAACCCTGTAATCACAATGCTCTATGCCCTTTTTCATCACAATGATCCATGAATCCTGTCATCACAATGCACCATGCCCATCGTCCTAATGTTTCAGGCTATTGTCATCACAATGAAATCAAAATGTTCCATGACCTCTGTCATAACAATGCTCCAAACCCTTGTGAACACAATATTCCATAACACTTGTCATCACAATGCCCCATGTGGCTCGTCATCACAATTATCAATGGACTTCTCATCACAATGCTCCATGACGTTTGTCATCACAATGCTCAACACACTTGTCATCAAAATGCTCCCTGACACTTGTTGTCTGTTTGCTCCTTGAACCCTGTCATGACAAGGCTCCATGCCTTTTTCATAACAATGATCCATGCCATTTTCATCACAATGCTCCGAGACCCATGTAATTTCAATGCTCCATGCCCTTGTCATCACAAAGCTCAATGACGCATGCCATCAGAATGCTCCTTGTTCTTCTCCTCACAATGCTCCATGCCGTAGTCATCACAATGTTCCAAGACCCCGGTAATCACAATGCTCCATGCCCTTGTCATCAAAAAACTCCATGACGCATGTCATCAGAATGCTCCATGCCCTAGTCATCACAATGCTCCAAGACCCCTGTAATCACAATGCTCCATGCCCCTTTTCATCAGAATGCTCCATGAGACTTGTCATCACAAGTCTCCTGGTCTTCTCATCACAATGCTCCTGGACCTTGTTATCACCATACTCCATTCCCTTGTCAACACAATGCTCCATGACCCCTGTCATCACGATAATCCATGATCATTTTCAGCCCAATGCTCCACGACCTACTCATCACAATCCTCCATGGCCAATATAATCACAATGCTTCATGACCACTGTCATCACAACACTCCATGACACCTGACAACGCAATGATCCTGGACTCTTATCATCACAATGCTCCATTCCCTAGTCCTCACAATGCTCCATGACCCCGGTAATCAGAACACTCCATGAACATTTTCAGCCCAGTGCTCCATGACCCTTGTCATCAAAATGATCCATTCCCTTGTCATCCCAATGCTCCATGACCCCTGTATTCACTATGCTCCGTGACGCTTGTCATCACAGTGCTCCATGACACATGTCATCACAATGCTCCATGCCTTTGTCAGCAAAATGCTACATGACCTTGTCATTACAATGCTCTATGCGCTTGTCATCACAATACTCCATTTCCATTGTCATCACAATCCTCCATGAATATTGCGATCACATTGCTTCATGCCCTTGTCATCACAATGCTCCATGCTCCTTGAAATCAAAATGATCCATGACCTCTGTCATCACAATGCTCCAAACCCTTGTGATCACAATGTTCCATAACACTGGTCATCACAACGCTCCATGATGCCTGTCATCACAATACTCCATACCCTTTTCATCATAATGGTCCATGACCTTTGTGATCACAATTCTCAATACACTTGTCATCACAATGCTCCCTGACACTTGTCGTCAGAATGCTCCTTGAACCCTGTCACGAAAAGGCTCCATGCCTTTTACATCACAATGCCCCATGCCGTTTTCATCACAATGCTCCATGCCATTGTCATCAAAATACTCCACAAGCTTGTCATCAGAATGCTCCATGACCCTTGTCATCACAATTCTCCATGCACTTGTCAGCACAATGCTCCCTGAACCTTGTCATCACAATGCTCCAAGCCATTGTCATCACAATGCTCCATTACCTTTGTCATCAGTATCCTCCATGACACTTGGCATCACAATGCTCCATGCCATTGTCATCACAATGGGCCATTACAAATGTCATCAAAATGCTCCCTGACACCTCTCTTAACAATACTGCATGACCTGGTCATCAAAATGCTCCATGCCCCCTGACATTACAATGTTTCATAACACCTGTCATCAAAATTTTCCATAAAACTTTTCATTAAATTGCTCCATGACCCTGTCATCAGGATGCTCCCTGCCCTTCTCATCACAATGCACAACGCCCTTGCCATCAAAATGCTCCTGACCTTTGTCATCACAAAGATCAATGACACTTGGCATCACACTGCTCCAAGTCATTGTCATCACAGTGCTCCAAGAATGCTCTCATCACATTGATCCATGCCTATGTGTTCACAAAGCTCCATGACACATTTCATCAGAATGCTCCATGGCCTTCTCATCACAATGCTCCATGTCCTTGCCATCACAATGCTCCATTACAACAGTAATAACAATGCTCCATGACCCCTGCCATCACAATGTTCCATGGCCTTTTCATCACAAAGCTCCATGACCCTTCTCATCACAATGCTCCAAGAACCCTGTAATCACAATGCTCTATGCCGCTTTTCATCTCAATGATCCATGAACCCTGTCATCACAATTCACCATGCCCATCATCATAATGCTTCATGCTATTGTCATCACAACAAAATCAAAATGCTCCATGACCTCTGTCATCACAATGCTCCAAGACCCCTGTAATCACAATGCTCCATGCCCCTTTTAATCAGAATGCTCCATGAGACTTGTCAAAACAAGTCTCCATGGTCTTCTCATCACAATGCTCCAGGACCTTGTCATCACCATGCTCCATTCCCTTGTCATCACAATTCTCCATGACCCCTGTCATCACAATAATCCATGAACATTTTTAGCCCAATGCTCCACGACCTTCTCATCACAATGCTCCATGGCGAATATCATCACAATGCTCCATGACCACTGTCATCACAACACTCCATGACACCTGACAACACAATGATCCGGGACTCTTCTCATCACAATGCTCCATTCCCTAGTCATCCCAATGCTCCATGACCCCTGTCATCACAATGCTCTGTGACGCTTGTCATTAAAGTGCTCCATGACACCTGTCATAACAATGCTCCAAGCCTTTTTCAGCAAAATGCTACATGACCTTGTCATTACAATGCTCTATGTGCTTGTCATCCAAATACTCCATTACCAATGCCATCACAATCCTCCATGAACTTTGGGATCACATTGCTTCATGCCGTTGTCATCACAACGCTCCATGCTCCTTGAAATCAAATGAGCCATGACCTCTGTCATCACAATGCTCCAATCCCTTGTGATCACAATGTTCCATAACACTTGTCATCACAACGCTCCATGATGCCTGTCATCACAATACTCCATGCCCTTTTCATCACAATGCTCCATGACATTGTCATCAAAATACTCCACAAGCTTGTCATCAGAATGATCCATGACCCTTGTCATCACAATTCTCCTTGCACTTGTCAGCACAATGCGCCTTGACACTTGTCATCACAATGCTCCAAGCCATTGTCATCACAATGTTCCATTACCTTTGTCGTCAGAATCCTCCATGACACTTTGCATCACAATGCTCCATGCCATTGTCATCACAGTGTGCCATTATATATGTCATCACAATGCTCCCTGACACCTGTCTTCACAATACTACATGACCTGGTCATCACAATGCTCCACGCCCTTGTCATCACAATGCACCATTCCAACTGTCATCGCAATAATTCTTGAAACTTATTAGACCAATGCTCTATGCCCTTGTCATCACAATGTTCCATGCCCTTGTTATCACAGTGCTCCATGACCCCTGTCATCACAATGCTCTTTGACTCCAGTCATCACAATGCTTCATGACCTATGTCATCACAATTGTCCATGCCCTCCTCATCAACAGTCTCTGTGACCTTTTTAACCACAATGCTCCATGAACTATTCATCACAATGCTCTTTGACCCTTGTCATCACAATGCTCTATGCCTTTATCAGCACAATGCTCCATGACCCTTGTAATCACAATGCTCCATGAACGCTCTCATCACATTGCTCCATGCCCTTCTCTTCACAAAGCTTCATGACAAATGTCATCAGAATGCTCCATGGCCTTCTCATCACAATGTTCCATGCCCTTGCCATGACAATGCTCCATTACCCCAGTCATAACAATGCTCCATGACCCCTGCCATCACGATGTTCCATGGCTTGTCATCACATAGCTCGATGACCCTTCTCATCACAATGCTCCAAGAACCCTGTAATCACAATGCTCTATGCCCTTTTTCATCACAATGATCCATGAATCCTGTCATCACAATGCACCATGCCCATCGTCCTAATGTTTCAGGCTATTGTCATCACAATGAAATCAAAATGTTCCATGACCTCTGTCATAACAATGCTCCAAACCCTTGTGAACACAATATTCCATAACACTTGTCATCACAATGCCCCATGTGGCTCGTCATCACAATTATCAATGGACTTCTCATCACAATGCTCCATGACGTTTGTCATCACAATGCTCAACACACTTGTCATCAAAATGCTCCCTGACACTTGTTGTCTGTTTGCTCCTTGAACCCTGTCATGACAAGGCTCCATGCCTTTTTCATAACAATGATCCATGCCATTTTCATCACAATGCTCCGAGACCCATGTAATTTCAATGCTCCATGCCCTTGTCATCACAAAGCTCAATGACGCATGCCATCAGAATGCTCCTTGTTCTTCTCCTCACAATGCTCCATGCCGTAGTCATCACAATGTTCCAAGACCCCGGTAATCACAATGCTCCATGCCCTTGTCATCAAAAAACTCCATGACGCATGTCATCAGAATGCTCCATGCCCTAGTCATCACAATGCTCCAAGACCCCTGTAATCACAATGCTCCATGCCCCTTTTCATCAGAATGCTCCATGAGACTTGTCATCACAAGTCTCCTGGTCTTCTCATCACAATGCTCCTGGACCTTGTTATCACCATACTCCATTCCCTTGTCAACACAATGCTCCATGACCCCTGTCATCACGATAATCCATGATCATTTTCAGCCCAATGCTCCACGACCTACTCATCACAATCCTCCATGGCCAATATAATCACAATGCTTCATGACCACTGTCATCACAACACTCCATGACACCTGACAACGCAATGATCCTGGACTCTTATCATCACAATGCTCCATTCCCTAGTCCTCACAATGCTCCATGACCCCGGTAATCAGAACACTCCATGAACATTTTCAGCCCAGTGCTCCATGACCCTTGTCATCAAAATGATCCATTCCCTTGTCATCCCAATGCTCCATGACCCCTGTATTCACTATGCTCCGTGACGCTTGTCATCACAGTGCTCCATGACACATGTCATCACAATGCTCCATGCCTTTGTCAGCAAAATGCTACATGACCTTGTCATTACAATGCTCTATGCGCTTGTCATCACAATACTCCATTTCCATTGTCATCACAATCCTCCATGAATATTGCGATCACATTGCTTCATGCCCTTGTCATCACAATGCTCCATGCTCCTTGAAATCAAAATGATCCATGACCTCTGTCATCACAATGCTCCAAACCCTTGTGATCACAATGTTCCATAACACTGGTCATCACAACGCTCCATGATGCCTGTCATCACAATACTCCATACCCTTTTCATCATAATGGTCCATGACCTTTGTGATCACAATTCTCAATACACTTGTCATCACAATGCTCCCTGACACTTGTCGTCAGAATGCTCCTTGAACCCTGTCACGAAAAGGCTCCATGCCTTTTACATCACAATGCCCCATGCCGTTTTCATCACAATGCTCCATGCCATTGTCATCAAAATACTCCACAAGCTTGTCATCAGAATGCTCCATGACCCTTGTCATCACAATTCTCCATGCACTTGTCAGCACAATGCTCCCTGAACCTTGTCATCACAATGCTCCAAGCCATTGTCATCACAATGCTCCATTACCTTTGTCATCAGTATCCTCCATGACACTTGGCATCACAATGCTCCATGCCATTGTCATCACAATGGGCCATTACAAATGTCATCAAAATGCTCCCTGACACCTCTCTTAACAATACTGCATGACCTGGTCATCAAAATGCTCCATGCCCCCTGACATTACAATGTTTCATAACACCTGTCATCAAAATTTTCCATAAAACTTTTCATTAAATTGCTCCATGACCCTGTCATCAGGATGCTCCCTGCCCTTCTCATCACAATGCACAACGCCCTTGCCATCAAAATGCTCCTGACCTTTGTCATCACAAAGATCAATGACACTTGGCATCACACTGCTCCAAGTCATTGTCATCACAGTGCTCCAAGAATGCTCTCATCACATTGATCCATGCCTATGTGTTCACAAAGCTCCATGACACATTTCATCAGAATGCTCCATGGCCTTCTCATCACAATGCTCCATGTCCTTGCCATCACAATGCTCCATTACAACAGTAATAACAATGCTCCATGACCCCTGCCATCACAATGTTCCATGGCCTTTTCATCACAAAGCTCCATGACCCTTCTCATCACAATGCTCCAAGAACCCTGTAATCACAATGCTCTATGCCGCTTTTCATCTCAATGATCCATGAACCCTGTCATCACAATTCACCATGCCCATCATCATAATGCTTCATGCTATTGTCATCACAACAAAATCAAAATGCTCCATGACCTCTGTCATCACAATGCTCCAAGACCCCTGTAATCACAATGCTCCATGCCCCTTTTAATCAGAATGCTCCATGAGACTTGTCAAAACAAGTCTCCATGGTCTTCTCATCACAATGCTCCAGGACCTTGTCATCACCATGCTCCATTCCCTTGTCATCGCAATTCTCCATGACCCCTGTCATCACAATAATCCATGAACATTTTTAGCCCAATGCTCCACGACCTTCTCATCACAATGCTCCATGGCGAATATCATCACAATGCTCCATGACCACTGTCATCACAACACTCCATGACACCTGACAACACAATGATCCGGGACTCTTCTCATCACAATGCTCCATTCCCTAGTCATCCCAATGCTCCATGACCCCTGTATTCACAATGCTCTGTGACGCTTGTCATTAAAGTGCTCCATGACACCTGTCATAACAATGCTCCAAGCCTTTTTCAGCAAAATGCTACATGACCTTGTCATTACAATGCTCTATGTGCTTGTCATCCAAATACTCCATTACCAATGCCATCACAATCCTCCATGAACTTTGGGATCACATTGCTTCATGCCGTTGTCATCACAATGCTCCATGCTCCTTGAAATCAAATGAGCCATGACCTCTGTCATCACAATGCTCCAATCCCTTGTGATCACAATGTTCCATAACACTTGTCATCACAACGCTCCATGATGCCTGTCATCACAATACTCCATGCCCTTTTCATCACAATGCTCCATAACATTGTCATCAAAATACTCCACAAGCTTGTCATCAGAATGATCCATGACCCTTGTCATCACAATTCTCCTTGCACCTGTCAGCACAATGCGCCTTGACACTTGTCATCACAATGCTCCAAGCCATTGTCATCACAATGTTCCATTACCTTTGTCGTCAGAATCCTCCATGACACTTTGCATCACAATGCTCCATGCCATTGTCATCACAGTGTGCCATTATATATGTCATCACAATGCTCCCTGACACCTGTCTTCACAATACTTCATGACCTGGTCATCACAATGCTCCACGCCCTTGTCATCACAATGCACCATTCCAACTGTCATCGCAATAATTCTTGAAACTTATTAGACCAATGCTCTATGCCCTTGTCATCACAATGCTCCATGCCCTTGTTATCACAGTGCTCCATGACCCCTGTCATCACAATGCTCTTTGACTCCAGTCATCACAATGCTTCATGACCTATGTCATCACAATTGTCCATGCCCTCGTCATCAACAGTCTCTGTGACCTTTTTAACCACAATGCTCCATGAACTATTCATCACAATGCTCTTTGACCCTTGTCATCACAATGCTCTATGCCTTTATCAGCACAATGCTCCATGACCCTTGTAATCACAATGCTCCATGAACGCTCTCATCACATTGCTCCATGCCCTTCTCTTCACAAAGCTCCATGACAAATGTCATCAGAATGCTCCATGGCCTTCTCATCACAATGTTCCATGCCCTTGCCATGACAATGCTCCATTACCCCAGTCATAACAATGCTCCATGACCCCTGCCATCACGATGTTCCATGGCTTGTCATCACATAGCTCGATGACCCTTCTCATCACAATGCTCCAAGAACCCTGTAATCACAATGCTCTATGCCCTTTTTCATCACAATGATCCATGAATCCTGTCATCACAATGCACCATGCCCATCGTCCTAATGTTTCAGGCTATTGTCATCACAATGAAATCAAAATGTTCCATGACCTCTGTCATAACAATGCTCCAAACCCTTGTGAACACAATATTCCATAACACTTGTCATCACAATGCCCCATGTGGCTCGTCATCACAATTATCAATGGACTTCTCATCACAATGCTCCATGACGTTTGTCATCACAATGCTCAACACACTTGTCATCAAAATGCTCCCTGACACTTGTTGTCTGTTTGCTCCTTGAACCCTGTCATGACAAGGCTCCATGCCTTTTTCATAACAATGATCCATGCCATTTTCATCACAATGCTCCGAGACCCATGTAATTTCAATGCTCCATGCCCTTGTCATCACAAAGCTCAATGACGCATGCCATCAGAATGCTCCTTGTTCTTCTCCTCACAATGCTCCATGCCGTAGTCATCACAATGTTCCAAGACCCCGGTAATCACAATGCTCCATGCCCTTGTCATCAAAAAACTCCATGACGCATGTCATCAGAATGCTCCATGCCCTAGTCATCACAATGCTCCAAGACCCCTGTAATCACAATGCTCCATGCCCCTTTTCATCAGAATGCTCCATGAGACTTGTCATCACAAGTCTCCTGGTCTTCTCATCACAATGCTCCTGGACCTTGTTATCACCATACTCCATTCCCTTGTCAACACAATGCTCCATGACCCCTGTCATCACGATAATCCATGATCATTTTCAGCCCAATGCTCCACGACCTACTCATCACAATCCTCCATGGCCAATATAATCACAATGCTTCATGACCACTGTCATCACAACACTCCATGACACCTGACAACGCAATGATCCTGGACTCTTATCATCACAATGCTCCATTCCCTAGTCCTCACAATGCTCCATGACCCCGGTAATCAGAACACTCCATGAACATTTTCAGCCCAGTGCTCCATGACCCTTGTCATCAAAATGATCCATTCCCTTGTCATCCCAATGCTCCATGACCCCTGTATTCACTATGCTCCGTGACGCTTGTCATCACAGTGCTCCATGACACATGTCATCACAATGCTCCATGCCTTTGTCAGCAAAATGCTACATGACCTTGTCATTACAATGCTCTATGCGCTTGTCATCACAATACTCCATTTCCATTGTCATCACAATCCTCCATGAATATTGCGATCACATTGCTTCATGCCCTTGTCATCACAATGCTCCATGCTCCTTGAAATCAAAATGATCCATGACCTCTGTCATCACAATGCTCCAAACCCTTGTGATCACAATGTTCCATAACACTGGTCATCACAACGCTCCATGATGCCTGTCATCACAATACTCCATACCCTTTTCATCATAATGGTCCATGACCTTTGTGATCACAATTCTCAATACACTTGTCATCACAATGCTCCCTGACACTTGTCGTCAGAATGCTCCTTGAACCCTGTCACGAAAAGGCTCCATGCCTTTTACATCACAATGCCCCATGCCGTTTTCATCACAATGCTCCATGCCATTGTCATCAAAATACTCCACAAGCTTGTCATCAGAATGCTCCATGACCCTTGTCATCACAATTCTCCATGCACTTGTCAGCACAATGCTCCCTGAACCTTGTCATCACAATGCTCCAAGCCATTGTCATCACAATGCTCCATTACCTTTGTCATCAGTATCCTCCATGACACTTGGCATCACAATGCTCCATGCCATTGTCATCACAATGGGCCATTACAAATGTCATCAAAATGCTCCCTGACACCTCTCTTAACAATACTGCATGACCTGGTCATCAAAATGCTCCATGCCCCCTGACATTACAATGTTTCATAACACCTGTCATCAAAATTTTCCATAAAACTTTTCATTAAATTGCTCCATGACCCTGTCATCAGGATGCTCCCTGCCCTTCTCATCACAATGCACAACGCCCTTGCCATCAAAATGCTCCTGACCTTTGTCATCACAAAGATCAATGACACTTGGCATCACACTGCTCCAAGTCATTGTCATCACAGTGCTCCAAGAATGCTCTCATCACATTGATCCATGCCTATGTGTTCACAAAGCTCCATGACACATTTCATCAGAATGCTCCATGGCCTTCTCATCACAATGCTCCATGTCCTTGCCATCACAATGCTCCATTACAACAGTAATAACAATGCTCCATGACCCCTGCCATCACAATGTTCCATGGCCTTTTC
Source organism: Mesoplodon densirostris (assembly GCF_025265405.1). NCBI lineage: Eukaryota > Metazoa > Chordata > Mammalia > Artiodactyla > Ziphiidae > Mesoplodon > Mesoplodon densirostris. Next base: position 2,620,070 of record NW_026778195.1, on the reverse strand, counting down.
ATCACAAAGCTCCATGACCCTTCTCATCACAATGCTCCAAGAACCCTGTAATCACAATGCTCTATGCCGCTTTTCATCTCAATGATCCATGAACCCTGTCATCACAATTCACCATGCCCATCATCATAATGCTTCATGCTATTGTCATCACAACAAAATCAAAATGCTCCATGACCTCTGTCATCACAATGCTCCAAGACCCCTGTAATCACAATGCTCCATGCCCCTTTTAATCAGAATGCTCCATGAGACTTGTCAAAACAAGTCTCCATGGTCTTCTCATCACAATGCTCCAGGACCTTGTCATCACCATGCTCCATTCCCTTGTCATCGCAATTCTCCATGACCCCTGTCATCACAATAATCCATGAACATTTTTAGCCCAATGCTCCACGACCTTCTCATCACAATGCTCCATGGCGAATATCATCACAATGCTCCATGACCACTGTCATCACAACACTCCATGACACCTGACAACACAATGATCCGGGACTCTTCTCATCACAATGCTCCATTCCCTAGTCATCCCAATGCTCCATGACCCCTGTATTCACAATGCTCTGTGACGCTTGTCATTAAAGTGCTCCATGACACCTGTCATAACAATGCTCCAAGCCTTTTTCAGCAAAATGCTACATGACCTTGTCATTACAATGCTCTATGTGCTTGTCATCCAAATACTCCATTACCAATGCCATCACAATCCTCCATGAACTTTGGGATCACATTGCTTCATGCCGTTGTCATCACAATGCTCCATGCTCCTTGAAATCAAATGAGCCATGACCTCTGTCATCACAATGCTCCAATCCCTTGTGATCACAATGTTCCATAACACTTGTCATCACAACGCTCCATGATGCCTGTCATCACAATACTCCATGCCCTTTTCATCACAATGCTCCATAACATTGTCATCAAAATACTCCACAAGCTTGTCATCAGAATGATCCATGACCCTTGTCATCACAATTCTCCTTGCACCTGTCAGCACAATGCGCCTTGACACTTGTCATCACAATGCTCCAAGCCATTGTCATCACAATGTTCCATTACCTTTGTCGTCAGAATCCTCCATGACACTTTGCATCACAATGCTCCATGCCATTGTCATCACAGTGTGCCATTATATATGTCATCACAATGCTCCCTGACACCTGTCTTCACAATACTTCATGACCTGGTCATCACAATGCTCCACGCCCTTGTCATCACAATGCACCATTCCAACTGTCATCGCAATAATTCTTGAAACTTATTAGACCAATGCTCTATGCCCTTGTCATCACAATGCTCCATGCCCTTGTTATCACAGTGCTCCATGACCCCTGTCATCACAATGCTCTTTGACTCCAGTCATCACAATGCTTCATGACCTATGTCATCACAATTGTCCATGCCCTCGTCATCAACAGTCTCTGTGACCTTTTTAACCACAATGCTCCATGAACTATTCATCACAATGCTCTTTGACCCTTGTCATCACAATGCTCTATGCCTTTATCAGCACAATGCTCCATGACCCTTGTAATCACAATGCTCCATGAACGCTCTCATCACATTGCTCCATGCCCTTCTCTTCACAAAGCTCCATGACAAATGTCATCAGAATGCTCCATGGCCTTCTCATCACAATGTTCCATGCCCTTGCCATGACAATGCTCCATTACCCCAGTCATAACAATGCTCCATGACCCCTGCCATCACGATGTTCCATGGCTTGTCATCACATAGCTCGATGACCCTTCTCATCACAATGCTCCAAGAACCCTGTAATCACAATGCTCTATGCCCTTTTTCATCACAATGATCCATGAATCCTGTCATCACAATGCACCATGCCCATCGTCCTAATGTTTCAGGCTATTGTCATCACAATGAAATCAAAATGTTCCATGACCTCTGTCATAACAATGCTCCAAACCCTTGTGAACACAATATTCCATAACACTTGTCATCACAATGCCCCATGTGGCTCGTCATCACAATTATCAATGGACTTCTCATCACAATGCTCCATGACGTTTGTCATCACAATGCTCAACACACTTGTCATCAAAATGCTCCCTGACACTTGTTGTCTGTTTGCTCCTTGAACCCTGTCATGACAAGGCTCCATGCCTTTTTCATAACAATGATCCATGCCATTTTCATCACAATGCTCCGAGACCCATGTAATTTCAATGCTCCATGCCGTTGTCATCACAAAGCTCAATGACGCATGCCATCAGAATGCTCCTTGTTCTTCTCCTCACAATGCTCCATGCCGTAGTCATCACAATGTTCCAAGACCCCGGTAATCACAATGCTCCATGCCCTTGTCATCAAAAAACTCCATGACGCATGTCATCAGAATGCTCCATGCCCTAGTCATCACAATGCTCCAAGACCCCTGTAATCACAATGCTCCATGCCCCTTTTCATCAGAATGCTCCATGAGACTTGTCATCACAAGTCTCCTGGTCTTCTCATCACAATGCTCCTGGACCTTGTTATCACCATACTCCATTCCCTTGTCAACACAATGCTCCATGACCCCTGTCATCACGATAATCCATGATCATTTTCAGCCCAATGCTCCACGACCTACTCATCACAATCCTCCATGGCCAATATAATCACAATGCTTCATGACCACTGTCATCACAACACTCCATGACACCTGACAACGCAATGATCCTGGACTCTTATCATCACAATGCTCCATTCCCTAGTCCTCACAATGCTCCATGACCCCGGTAATCAGAACACTCCATGAACATTTTCAGCCCAGTGCTCCATGACCCTTGTCATCAAAATGATCCATTCCCTTGTCATCCCAATGCTCCATGACCCCTGTATTCACTATGCTCCGTGACGCTTGTCATCACAGTGCTCCATGACACATGTCATCACAATGCTCCATGCCTTTGTCAGCAAAATGCTACATGACCTTGTCATTACAATGCTCTATGCGCTTGTCATCACAATACTCCATTTCCATTGTCATCACAATCCTCCATGAATATTGCGATCACATTGCTTCATGCCCTTGTCATCACAATGCTCCATGCTCCTTGAAATCAAAATGATCCATGACCTCTGTCATCACAATGCTCCAAACCCTTGTGATCACAATGTTCCATAACACTGGTCATCACAACGCTCCATGATGCCTGTCATCACAATACTCCATACCCTTTTCATCATAATGGTCCATGACCTTTGTGATCACAATTCTCAATACACTTGTCATCACAATGCTCCCTGACACTTGTCGTCAGAATGCTCCTTGAACCCTGTCACGAAAAGGCTCCATGCCTTTTACATCACAATGCCCCATGCCGTTTTCATCACAATGCTCCATGCCATTGTCATCAAAATACTCCACAAGCTTGTCATCAGAATGCTCCATGACCCTTGTCATCACAATTCTCCATGCACTTGTCAGCACAATGCTCCCTGAACCTTGTCATCACAATGCTCCAAGCCATTGTCATCACAATGCTCCATTACCTTTGTCATCAGTATCCTCCATGACACTTGGCATCACAATGCTCCATGCCATTGTCATCACAATGGGCCATTACAAATGTCATCAAAATGCTCCCTGACACCTCTCTTAACAATACTGCATGACCTGGTCATCAAAATGCTCCATGCCCCCTGACATTACAATGTTTCATAACACCTGTCATCAAAATTTTCCATAAAACTTTTCATTAAATTGCTCCATGACCCTGTCATCAGGATGCTCCCTGCCCTTCTCATCACAATGCACAACGCCCTTGCCATCAAAATGCTCCTGACCTTTGTCATCACAAAGATCAATGACACTTGGCATCACACTGCTCCAAGTCATTGTCATCACAGTGCTCCAAGAATGCTCTCATCACATTGATCCATGCCTATGTGTTCACAAAGCTCCATGACACATTTCATCAGAATGCTCCATGGCCTTCTCATCACAATGCTCCATGTCCTTGCCATCACAATGCTCCATTACAACAGTAATAACAATGCTCCATGACCCCTGCCATCACAATGTTCCATGGCCTTTTCATCACAAAGCTCCATGACCCTTCTCATCACAATGCTCCAAGAACCCTGTAATCACAATGCTCTATGCCGCTTTTCATCTCAATGATCCATGAACCCTGTCATCACAATTCACCATGCCCATCATCATAATGCTTCATGCTATTGTCATCACAACAAAATCAAAATGCTCCATGACCTCTGTCATCACAATGCTCCAAGACCCCTGTAATCACAATGCTCCATGCCCCTTTTAATCAGAATGCTCCATGAGACTTGTCAAAACAAGTCTCCATGGTCTTCTCATCACAATGCTCCAGGACCTTGTCATCACCATGCTCCATTCCCTTGTCATCGCAATTCTCCATGACCCCTGTCATCACAATAATCCATGAACATTTTTAGCCCAATGCTCCACGACCTTCTCATCACAATGCTCCATGGCGAATATCATCACAATGCTCCATGACCACTGTCATCACAACACTCCATGACACCTGACAACACAATGATCCGGGACTCTTCTCATCACAATGCTCCATTCCCTAGTCATCCCAATGCTCCATGACCCCTGTATTCACAATGCTCTGTGACGCTTGTCATTAAAGTGCTCCATGACACCTGTCATAACAATGCTCCAAGCCTTTTTCAGCAAAATGCTACATGACCTTGTCATTACAATGCTCTATGTGCTTGTCATCCAAATACTCCATTACCAATGCCATCACAATCCTCCATGAACTTTGGGATCACATTGCTTCATGCCGTTGTCATCACAATGCTCCATGCTCCTTGAAATCAAATGAGCCATGACCTCTGTCATCACAATGCTCCAATCCCTTGTGATCACAATGTTCCATAACACTTGTCATCACAACGCTCCATGATGCCTGTCATCACAATACTCCATGCCCTTTTCATCACAATGCTCCATAACATTGTCATCAAAATACTCCACAAGCTTGTCATCAGAATGATCCATGACCCTTGTCATCACAATTCTCCTTGCACCTGTCAGCACAATGCGCCTTGACACTTGTCATCACAATGCTCCAAGCCATTGTCATCACAATGTTCCATTACCTTTGTCGTCAGAATCCTCCATGACACTTTGCATCACAATGCTCCATGCCATTGTCATCACAGTGTGCCATTATATATGTCATCACAATGCTCCCTGACACCTGTCTTCACAATACTTCATGACCTGGTCATCACAATGCTCCACGCCCTTGTCATCACAATGCACCATTCCAACTGTCATCGCAATAATTCTTGAAACTTATTAGACCAATGCTCTATGCCCTTGTCATCACAATGCTCCATGCCCTTGTTATCACAGTGCTCCATGACCCCTGTCATCACAATGCTCTTTGACTCCAGTCATCACAATGCTTCATGACCTATGTCATCACAATTGTCCATGCCCTCGTCATCAACAGTCTCTGTGACCTTTTTAACCACAATGCTCCATGAACTATTCATCACAATGCTCTTTGACCCTTGTCATCACAATGCTCTATGCCTTTATCAGCACAATGCTCCATGACCCTTGTAATCACAATGCTCCATGAACGCTCTCATCACATTGCTCCATGCCCTTCTCTTCACAAAGCTCCATGACAAATGTCATCAGAATGCTCCATGGCCTTCTCATCACAATGTTCCATGCCCTTGCCATGACAATGCTCCATTACCCCAGTCATAACAATGCTCCATGACCCCTGCCATCACGATGTTCCATGGCTTGTCATCACATAGCTCGATGACCCTTCTCATCACAATGCTCCAAGAACCCTGTAATCACAATGCTCTATGCCCTTTTTCATCACAATGATCCATGAATCCTGTCATCACAATGCACCATGCCCATCGTCCTAATGTTTCAGGCTATTGTCATCACAATGAAATCAAAATGTTCCATGACCTCTGTCATAACAATGCTCCAAACCCTTGTGAACACAATATTCCATAACACTTGTCATCACAATGCCCCATGTGGCTCGTCATCACAATTATCAATGGACTTCTCATCACAATGCTCCATGACGTTTGTCATCACAATGCTCAACACACTTGTCATCAAAATGCTCCCTGACACTTGTTGTCTGTTTGCTCCTTGAACCCTGTCATGACAAGGCTCCATGCCTTTTTCATAACAATGATCCATGCCATTTTCATCACAATGCTCCGAGACCCATGTAATTTCAATGCTCCATGCCCTTGTCATCACAAAGCTCAATGACGCATGCCATCAGAATGCTCCTTGTTCTTCTCCTCACAATGCTCCATGCCGTAGTCATCACAATGTTCCAAGACCCCGGTAATCACAATGCTCCATGCCCTTGTCATCAAAAAACTCCATGACGCATGTCATCAGAATGCTCCATGCCCTAGTCATCACAATGCTCCAAGACCCCTGTAATCACAATGCTCCATGCCCCTTTTCATCAGAATGCTCCATGAGACTTGTCATCACAAGTCTCCTGGTCTTCTCATCACAATGCTCCTGGACCTTGTTATCACCATACTCCATTCCCTTGTCAACACAATGCTCCATGACCCCTGTCATCACGATAATCCATGATCATTTTCAGCCCAATGCTCCACGACCTACTCATCACAATCCTCCATGGCCAATATAATCACAATGCTTCATGACCACTGTCATCACAACACTCCATGACACCTGACAACGCAATGATCCTGGACTCTTATCATCACAATGCTCCATTCCCTAGTCCTCACAATGCTCCATGACCCCGGTAATCAGAACACTCCATGAACATTTTCAGCCCAGTGCTCCATGACCCTTGTCATCAAAATGATCCATTCCCTTGTCATCCCAATGCTCCATGACCCCTGTATTCACTATGCTCCGTGACGCTTGTCATCACAGTGCTCCATGACACATGTCATCACAATGCTCCATGCCTTTGTCAGCAAAATGCTACATGACCTTGTCATTACAATGCTCTATGCGCTTGTCATCACAATACTCCATTTCCATTGTCATCACAATCCTCCATGAATATTGCGATCACATTGCTTCATGCCCTTGTCATCACAATGCTCCATGCTCCTTGAAATCAAAATGATCCATGACCTCTGTCATCACAATGCTCCAAACCCTTGTGATCACAATGTTCCATAACACTGGTCATCACAACGCTCCATGATGCCTGTCATCACAATACTCCATACCCTTTTCATCATAATGGTCCATGACCTTTGTGATCACAATTCTCAATACACTTGTCATCACAATGCTCCCTGACACTTGTCGTCAGAATGCTCCTTGAACCCTGTCACGAAAAGGCTCCATGCCTTTTACATCACAATGCCCCATGCCGTTTTCATCACAATGCTCCATGCCATTGTCATCAAAATACTCCACAAGCTTGTCATCAGAATGCTCCATGACCCTTGTCATCACAATTCTCCATGCACTTGTCAGCACAATGCTCCCTGAACCTTGTCATCACAATGCTCCAAGCCATTGTCATCACAATGCTCCATTACCTTTGTCATCAGTATCCTCCATGACACTTGGCATCACAATGCTCCATGCCATTGTCATCACAATGGGCCATTACAAATGTCATCAAAATGCTCCCTGACACCTCTCTTAACAATACTGCATGACATGGTCATCAAAATGCTCCATGCCCCCTGACATTACAATGTTTCATAACACCTGTCATCAAAATTTTCCATAAAACTTTTCATTAAATTGCTCCATGACCCTGTCATCAGGATGCTCCCTGCCCTTCTCATCACAATGCACAACGCCCTTGCCATCAAAATGCTCCTGACCTTTGTCATCACAAAGATCAATGACACTTGGCATCACACTGCTCCAAGTCATTGTCATCACAGTGCTCCAAGAATGCTCTCATCACATTGATCCATGCCTATGTGTTCACAAAGCTCCATGACACATTTCATCAGAATGCTCCATGGCCTTCTCATCACAATGCTCCATGTCCTTGCCATCACAATGCTCCATTACAACAGTAATAACAATGCTCCATGACCCCTGCCATCACAATGTTCCATGGCCTTTTCATCACAAAGCTCCATGACCCTTCTCATCACAATGCTCCAAGAACCCTGTAATCACAATGCTCTATGCCGCTTTTCATCTCAATGATCCATGAACCCTGTCATCACAATTCACCATGCCCATCATCATAATGCTTCATGCTATTGTCATCACAACAAAATCAAAATGCTCCATGACCTCTGTCATCACAATGCTCCAAGACCCCTGTAATCACAATGCTCCATGCCCCTTTTAATCAGAATGCTCCATGAGACTTGTCAAAACAAGTCTCCATGGTCTTCTCATCACAATGCTCCAGGACCTTGTCATCACCATGCTCCATTCCCTTGTCATCGCAATTCTCCATGACCCCTGTCATCACAATAATCCATGAACATTTTTAGCCCAATGCTCCACGACCTTCTCATCACAATGCTCCATGGCGAATATCATCACAATGCTCCATGACCACTGTCATCACAACACTCCATGACACCTGACAACACAATGATCCGGGACTCTTCTCATCACAATGCTCCATTCCCTAGTCATCCCAATGCTCCATGACCCCTGTATTCACAATGCTCTGTGACGCTTGTCATTAAAGTGCTCCATGACACCTGTCATAACAATGCTCCAAGCCTTTTTCAGCAAAATGCTACATGACCTTGTCATTACAATGCTCTATGTGCTTGTCATCCAAATACTCCATTACCAATGCCATCACAATCCTCCATGAACTTTGGGATCACATTGCTTCATGCCGTTGTCATCACAATGCTCCATGCTCCTTGAAATCAAATGAGCCATGACCTCTGTCATCACAATGCTCCAATCCCTTGTGATCACAATGTTCCATAACACTTGTCATCACAACGCTCCATGATGCCTGTCATCACAATACTCCATGCCCTTTTCATCACAATGCTCCATGACATTGTCATCAAAATACTCCACAAGCTTGTCATCAGAATGATCCATGACCCTTGTCATCACAATTCTCCTTGCACCTGTCAGCACAATGCGCCTTGACACTTGTCATCACAATGCTCCAAGCCATTGTCATCACAATGTTCCATTACCTTTGTCGTCAGAATCCTCCATGACACTTTGCATCACAATGCTCCATGCCATTGTCATCACAGTGTGCCATTATATATGTCATCACAATGCTCCCTGACACCTGTCTTCACAATACTTCATGACCTGGTCATCACAATGCTCCACGCCCTTGTCATCACAATGCACCATTCCAACTGTCATCGCAATAATTCTTGAAACTTATTAGACCAATGCTCTATGCCCTTGTCATCACAATGCTCCATGCCCTTGTTATCACAGTGCTCCATGACCCCTGTCATCACAATGCTCTTTGACTCCAGTCATCACAATGCTTCATGACCTATGTCATCACAATTGTCCATGCCCTCGTCATCAACAGTCTCTGTGACCTTTTTAACCACAATGCTCCATGAACTATTCATCACAATGCTCTTTGACCCTTGTCATCACAATGCTCTATGCCTTTATCAGCACAATGCTCCATGACCCTTGTAATCACAATGCTCCATGAACGCTCTCATCACATTGCTCCATGCCCTTCTCTTCACAAAGCTCCATGACAAATGTCATCAGAATGCTCCATGGCCTTCTCATCACAATGTTCCATGCCCTTGCCATGACAATGCTCCATTACCCCAGTCATAACAATGCTCCATGACCCCTGCCATCACGATGTTCCATGGCTTGTCATCACATAGCTCGATGACCCTTCTCATCACAATGCTCCAAGAACCCTGTAATCACAATGCTCTATGCCCTTTTTCATCACAATGATCCATGAATCCTGTCATCACAATGCACCATGCCCATCGTCCTAATGTTTCAGGCTATTGTCATCACAATGAAATCAAAATGTTCCATGACCTCTGTCATAACAATGCTCCAAACCCTTGTGAACACAATATTCCATAACACTTGTCATCACAATGCCCCATGTGGCTCGTCATCACAATTATCAATGGACTTCTCATCACAATGCTCCATGACGTTTGTCATCACAATGCTCAACACACTTGTCATCAAAATGCTCCCTGACACTTGTTGTCTGTTTGCTCCTTGAACCCTGTCATGACAAGGCTCCATGCCTTTTTCATAACAATGATCCATGCCATTTTCATCACAATGCTCCGAGACCCATGTAATTTCAATGCTCCATGCCCTTGTCATCACAAAGCTCAATGACGCATGCCATCAGAATGCTCCTTGTTCTTCTCCTCACAATGCTCCATGCCGTAGTCATCACAATGTTCCAAGACCCCGGTAATCACAATGCTCCATGCCCTTGTCATCAAAAAACTCCATGACGCATGTCATCAGAATGCTCCATGCCCTAGTCATCACAATGCTCCAAGACCCCTGTAATCACAATGCTCCATGCCCCTTTTCATCAGAATGCTCCATGAGACTTGTCATCACAAGTCTCCTGGTCTTCTCATCACAATGCTCCTGGACCTTGTTATCACCATACTCCATTCCCTTGTCAACACAATGCTCCATGACCCCTGTCATCACGATAATCCATGATCATTTTCAGCCCAATGCTCCACGACCTACTCATCACAATCCTCCATGGCCAATATAATCACAATGCTTCATGACCACTGTCATCACAACACTCCATGACACCTGACAACGCAATGATCCTGGACTCTTATCATCACAATGCTCCATTCCCTAGTCCTCACAATGCTCCATGACCCCGGTAATCAGAACACTCCATGAACATTTTCAGCCCAGTGCTCCATGACCCTTGTCATCAAAATGATCCATTCCCTTGTCATCCCAATGCTCCATGACCCCTGTATTCACTATGCTCCGTGACGCTTGTCATCACAGTGCTCCATGACACATGTCATCACAATGCTCCATGCCTTTGTCAGCAAAATGCTACATGACCTTGTCATTACAATGCTCTATGCGCTTGTCATCACAATACTCCATTTCCATTGTCATCACAATCCTCCATGAATATTGCGATCACATTGCTTCATGCCCTTGTCATCACAATGCTCCATGCTCCTTGAAATCAAAATGATCCATGACCTCTGTCATCACAATGCTCCAAACCCTTGTGATCACAATGTTCCATAACACTGGTCATCACAACGCTCCATGATGCCTGTCATCACAATACTCCATACCCTTTTCATCATAATGGTCCATGACCTTTGTGATCACAATTCTCAATACACTTGTCATCACAATGCTCCCTGACACTTGTCGTCAGAATGCTCCTTGAACCCTGTCACGAAAAGGCTCCATGCCTTTTACATCACAATGCCCCATGCCGTTTTCATCACAATGCTCCATGCCATTGTCATCAAAATACTCCACAAGCTTGTCATCAGAATGCTCCATGACCCTTGTCATCACAATTCTCCATGCACTTGTCAGCACAATGCTCCCTGAACCTTGTCATCACAATGCTCCAAGCCATTGTCATCACAATGCTCCATTACCTTTGTCATCAGTATCCTCCATGACACTTGGCATCACAATGCTCCATGCCATTGTCATCACAATGGGCCATTACAAATGTCATCAAAATGCTCCCTGACACCTCTCTTAACAATACTGCATGACCTGGTCATCAAAATGCTCCATGCCCCCTGACATTACAATGTTTCATAACACCTGTCATCAAAATTTTCCATAAAACTTTTCATTAAATTGCTCCATGACCCTGTCATCAGGATGCTCCCTGCCCTTCTCATCACAATGCACAACGCCCTTGCCATCAAAATGCTCCTGACCTTTGTCATCACAAAGATCAATGACACTTGGCATCACACTGCTCCAAGTCATTGTCATCACAGTGCTCCAAGAATGCTCTCATCACATTGATCCATGCCTATGTGTTCACAAAGCTCCATGACACATTTCATCAGAATGCTCCATGGCCTTCTCATCACAATGCTCCATGTCCTTGCCATCACAATGCTCCATTACAACAGTAATAACAATGCTCCATGACCCCTGCCATCACAATGTTCCATGGCCTTTTCATCACAAAGCTCCATGACCCTTCTCATCACAATGCTCCAAGAACCCTGTAATCACAATGCTCTATGCCGCTTTTCATCTCAATGATCCATGAACCCTGTCATCACAATTCACCATGCCCATCATCATAATGCTTCATGCTATTGTCATCACAACAAAATCAAAATGCTCCATGACCTCTGTCATCACAATGCTCCAAGACCCCTGTAATCACAATGCTCCATGCCCCTTTTAATCAGAATGCTCCATGAGACTTGTCAAAACAAGTCTCCATGGTCTTCTCATCACAATGCTCCAGGACCTTGTCATCACCATGCTCCATTCCCTTGTCATCACAATTCTCCATGACCCCTGTCATCACAATAATCCATGAACATTTTTAGCCCAATGCTCCACGACCTTCTCATCACAATGCTCCATGGCGAATATCATCACAATGCTCCATGACCACTGTCATCACAACACTCCATGACACCTGACAACACAATGATCCGGGACTCTTCTCATCACAATGCTCCATTCCCTAGTCATCCCAATGCTCCATGACCCCTGTCATCACAATGCTCTGTGACGCTTGTCATTAAAGTGCTCCATGACACCTGTCATAACAATGCTCCAAGCCTTTTTCAGCAAAATGCTACATGACCTTGTCATTACAATGCTCTATGTGCTTGTCATCCAAATACTCCATTACCAATGCCATCACAATCCTCCATGAACTTTGGGATCACATTGCTTCATGCCGTTGTCATCACAACGCTCCATGCTCCTTGAAATCAAATGAGCCATGACCTCTGTCATCACAATGCTCCAATCCCTTGTGATCACAATGTTCCATAACACTTGTCATCACAACGCTCCATGATGCCTGTCATCACAATACTCCATGCCCTTTTCATCACAATGCTCCATGACATTGTCATCAAAATACTCCACAAGCTTGTCATCAGAATGATCCATGACCCTTGTCATCACAATTCTCCTTGCACTTGTCAGCACAATGCGCCTTGACACTTGTCATCACAATGCTCCAAGCCATTGTCATCACAATGTTCCATTACCTTTGTCGTCAGAATCCTCCATGACACTTTGCATCACAATGCTCCATGCCATTGTCATCACAGTGTGCCATTATATATGTCATCACAATGCTCCCTGACACCTGTCTTCACAATACTACATGACCTGGTCATCACAATGCTCCACGCCCTTGTCATCACAATGCACCATTCCAACTGTCATCGCAATAATTCTTGAAACTTATTAGACCAATGCTCTATGCCCTTGTCATCACAATGTTCCATGCCCTTGTTATCACAGTGCTCCATGACCCCTGTCATCACAATGCTCTTTGACTCCAGTCATCACAATGCTTCATGACCTATGTCATCACAATTGTCCATGCCCTCGTCATCAACAGTCTCTGTGACCTTTTTAACCACAATGCTCCATGAACTATTCATCACAATGCTCTTTGACCCTTGTCATCACAATGCTCTATGCCTTTATCAGCACAATGCTCCATGACCCTTGTAATCACAATGCTCCATGAACGCTCTCATCACATTGCTCCATGCCCTTCTCTTCACAAAGCTTCATGACAAATGTCATCAGAATGCTCCATGGCCTTCTCATCACAATGTTCCATGCCCTTGCCATGACAATGCTCCATTACCCCAGTCATAACAATGCTCCATGACCCCTGCCATCACGATGTTCCATGGCTTGTCATCACATAGCTCGATGACCCTTCTCATCACAATGCTCCAAGAACCCTGTAATCACAATGCTCTATGCCCTTTTTCATCACAATGATCCATGAATCCTGTCATCACAATGCACCATGCCCATCGTCCTAATGTTTCAGGCTATTGTCATCACAATGAAATCAAAATGTTCCATGACCTCTGTCATAACAATGCTCCAAACCCTTGTGAACACAATATTCCATAACACTTGTCATCACAATGCCCCATGTGGCTCGTCATCACAATTATCAATGGACTTCTCATCACAATGCTCCATGACGTTTGTCATCACAATGCTCAACACACTTGTCATCAAAATGCTCCCTGACACTTGTTGTCTGTTTGCTCCTTGAACCCTGTCATGACAAGGCTCCATGCCTTTTTCATAACAATGATCCATGCCATTTTCATCACAATGCTCCGAGACCCATGTAATTTCAATGCTCCATGCCCTTGTCATCACAAAGCTCAATGACGCATGCCATCAGAATGCTCCTTGTTCTTCTCCTCACAATGCTCCATGCCGTAGTCATCACAATGTTCCAAGACCCCGGTAATCACAATGCTCCATGCCCTTGTCATCAAAAAACTCCATGACGCATGTCATCAGAATGCTCCATGCCCTAGTCATCACAATGCTCCAAGACCCCTGTAATCACAATGCTCCATGCCCCTTTTCATCAGAATGCTCCATGAGACTTGTCATCACAAGTCTCCTGGTCTTCTCATCACAATGCTCCTGGACCTTGTTATCACCATACTCCATTCCCTTGTCAACACAATGCTCCATGACCCCTGTCATCACGATAATCCATGATCATTTTCAGCCCAATGCTCCACGACCTACTCATCACAATCCTCCATGGCCAATATAATCACAATGCTTCATGACCACTGTCATCACAACACTCCATGACACCTGACAACGCAATGATCCTGGACTCTTATCATCACAATGCTCCATTCCCTAGTCCTCACAATGCTCCATGACCCCGGTAATCAGAACACTCCATGAACATTTTCAGCCCAGTGCTCCATGACCCTTGTCATCAAAATGATCCATTCCCTTGTCATCCCAATGCTCCATGACCCCTGTATTCACTATGCTCCGTGACGCTTGTCATCACAGTGCTCCATGACACATGTCATCACAATGCTCCATGCCTTTGTCAGCAAAATGCTACATGACCTTGTCATTACAATGCTCTATGCGCTTGTCATCACAATACTCCATTTCCATTGTCATCACAATCCTCCATGAATATTGCGATCACATTGCTTCATGCCCTTGTCATCACAATGCTCCATGCTCCTTGAAATCAAAATGATCCATGACCTCTGTCATCACAATGCTCCAAACCCTTGTGATCACAATGTTCCATAACACTGGTCATCACAACGCTCCATGATGCCTGTCATCACAATACTCCATACCCTTTTCATCATAATGGTCCATGACCTTTGTGATCACAATTCTCAATACACTTGTCATCACAATGCTCCCTGACACTTGTCGTCAGAATGCTCCTTGAACCCTGTCACGAAAAGGCTCCATGCCTTTTACATCACAATGCCCCATGCCGTTTTCATCACAATGCTCCATGCCATTGTCATCAAAATACTCCACAAGCTTGTCATCAGAATGCTCCATGACCCTTGTCATCACAATTCTCCATGCACTTGTCAGCACAATGCTCCCTGAACCTTGTCATCACAATGCTCCAAGCCATTGTCATCACAATGCTCCATTACCTTTGTCATCAGTATCCTCCATGACACTTGGCATCACAATGCTCCATGCCATTGTCATCACAATGGGCCATTACAAATGTCATCAAAATGCTCCCTGACACCTCTCTTAACAATACTGCATGACCTGGTCATCAAAATGCTCCATGCCCCCTGACATTACAATGTTTCATAACACCTGTCATCAAAATTTTCCATAAAACTTTTCATTAAATTGCTCCATGACCCTGTCATCAGGATGCTCCCTGCCCTTCTCATCACAATGCACAACGCCCTTGCCATCAAAATGCTCCTGACCTTTGTCATCACAAAGATCAATGACACTTGGCATCACACTGCTCCAAGTCATTGTCATCACAGTGCTCCAAGAATGCTCTCATCACATTGATCCATGCCTATGTGTTCACAAAGCTCCATGACACATTTCATCAGAATGCTCCATGGCCTTCTCATCACAATGCTCCATGTCCTTGCCATCACAATGCTCCATTACAACAGTAATAACAATGCTCCATGACCCCTGCCATCACAATGTTCCATGGCCTTTTCATCACAAAGCTCCATGACCCTTCTCATCACAATGCTCCAAGAACCCTGTAATCACAATGCTCTATGCCGCTTTTCATCTCAATGATCCATGAACCCTGTCATCACAATTCACCATGCCCATCATCATAATGCTTCATGCTATTGTCATCACAACAAAATCAAAATGCTCCATGACCTCTGTCATCACAATGCTCCAAGACCCCTGTAATCACAATGCTCCATGCCCCTTTTAATCAGAATGCTCCATGAGACTTGTCAAAACAAGTCTCCATGGTCTTCTCATCACAATGCTCCAGGACCTTGTCATCACCATGCTCCATTCCCTTGTCATCACAATTCTCCATGACCCCTGTCATCACAATAATCCATGAACATTTTTAGCCCAATGCTCCACGACCTTCTCATCACAATGCTCCATGGCGAATATCATCACAATGCTCCATGACCACTGTCATCACAACACTCCATGACACCTGACAACACAATGATCCGGGACTCTTCTCATCACAATGCTCCATTCCCTAGTCATCCCAATGCTCCATGACCCCTGTCATCACAATGCTCTGTGACGCTTGTCATTAAAGTGCTCCATGACACCTGTCATAACAATGCTCCAAGCCTTTTTCAGCAAAATGCTACATGACCTTGTCATTACAATGCTCTATGTGCTTGTCATCCAAATACTCCATTACCAATGCCATCACAATCCTCCATGAACTTTGGGATCACATTGCTTCATGCCGTTGTCATCACAATGCTCCATGCTCCTTGAAATCAAATGAGCCATGACCTCTGTCATCACAATGCTCCAATCCCTTGTGATCACAATGTTCCATAACACTTGTCATCACAACGCTCCATGATGCCTGTCATCATAATACTCCATGCCCTTTTCATCACAATGCTCCATGACATTGTCATCAAAATACTCCACAAGCTTGTCATCAGAATGATCCATGACCCTTGTCATCACAATTCTCCTTGCACTTGTCAGCACAATGCGCCTTGACACTTGTCATCACAATGCTCCAAGCCATTGTCATCACAATGTTCCATTACCTTTGTCGTCAGAATCCTCCATGACAATTTGCATCACAATGCTCCATGCCATTGTCATCACAGTGTGCCATTATATATGTCATCACAATGCTCCCTGACACCTGTCTTCACAATACTACATGACCTGGTCATCACAATGCTCCACGCCCTTGTCATCACAATGCACCATTCCAACTGTCATCGCAATAATTCTTGAAACTTATTAGACCAATGCTCTATGCCCTTGTCATCACAATGCTCCATGCCCTTGTTATCACAGTGCTCCATGACCCCTGTCATCACAATGCTCTTTGACTCCAGTCATCACAATGCTTCATGACCTATGTCATCACAATTGTCCATGCCCTCGTCATCAACAGTCTCTGTGACCTTTTTAACCACAATGCTCCATGAACTATTCATCACAATGCTCTTTGACCCTTGTCATCACAATGCTCTATGCCTTTATCAGCACAATGCTCCATGACCCTTGTAATCACAATGCTCCATGAACGCTCTCATCACATTGCTCCATGCCCTTCTCTTCACAAAGCTTCATGACAAATGTCATCAGAATGCTCCATGGCCTTCTCATCACAATGTTCCATGCCCTTGCCATGACAATGCTCCATTACCCCAGTCATAACAATGCTCCATGACCCCTGCCATCACGATGTTCCATGGCTTGTCATCACATAGCTCGATGACCCTTCTCATCACAATGCTCCAAGAACCCTGTAATCACAATGCTCTATGCCCTTTTTCATCACAATGATCCATGAATCCTGTCATCACAATGCACCATGCCCATCGTCCTAATGTTTCAGGCTATTGTCATCACAATGAAATCAAAATGTTCCATGACCTCTGTCATAACAATGCTCCAAACCCTTGTGAACACAATATTCCATAACACTTGTCATCACAATGCCCCATGTGGCTCGTCATCACAATTATCAATGGACTTCTCATCACAATGCTCCATGACGTTTGTCATCACAATGCTCAACACACTTGTCATCAAAATGCTCCCTGACACTTGTTGTCTGTTTGCTCCTTGAACCCTGTCATGACAAGGCTCCATGCCTTTTTCATAACAATGATCCATGCCATTTTCATCACAATGCTCCGAGACCCATGTAATTTCAATGCTCCATGCCCTTGTCATCACAAAGCTCAATGACGCATGCCATCAGAATGCTCCTTGTTCTTCTGCTCACACTGCTCCATGCCGTAGTCATCACAATGTTCCAAGACCCCGGTAATCACAATGCTCCATGCCCTTGTCATCAAAAAACTCCATGACGCATGTCATCAGAATGCTCCATGCCCTAGTCATCACAATGCTCCAAGACCCCTGTAATCACAATGCTCCATGCCCCTTTTCATCAGAATGCTCCATGAGACTTGTCATCACAAGTCTCCTGGTCTTCTCATCACAATGCTCCTGGACCTTGTTATCACCATACTCCATTCCCTTGTCAACACAATGCTCCATGACCCCTGTCATCACGATAATCCATGATCATTTTCAGCCCAATGCTCCACGACCTACTCATCACAATCCTCCATGGCCAATATAATCACAATGCTTCATGACCACTGTCATCACAACACTCCATGACACCTGACAACGCAATGATCCTGGACTCTTATCATCAAAATGCTCCATTCCCTAGTCCTCACAATGCTCCATGACCCCGGTAATCAGAACACTCCATGAACATTTTCAGCCCAGTGCTCCATGACCCTTGTCATCAAAATGATCCATTCCCTTGTCATCCCAATGCTCCATGACCCCTGTATTCACTATGCTCCGTGACGCTTGTCATCACAGTGCTCCATGACACATGTCATCACAATGCTCCATGCCTTTGTCAGCAAAATGCTACATGACCTTGTCATTACAATGCTCTATGTGCTTGTCATCACAATACTCCATTTCCATTGTCATCACAATCCTCCATGAATATTGCGATCACATTGCTTCATGCCCTTGTCATCACAATGCTCCATGCTCCTTGAAATCAAAATGATCCATGACCTCTGTCATCACAATGCTCCAAACCCTTGTGATCACAATGTTCCATAACACTGGTCATCACAACGCTCCATGATGCCTGTCATCACAATACTCCATACCCTTTTCATCATAATGGTCCATGACCTTTGTGATCACAATTCTCAATACACTTGTCATCACAATGCTCCCTGACACTTGTCGTCAGAATGCTCCTTGAACCCTGTCACGAAAAGGCTCCATGCCTTTTACATCACAATGCCCCATGCCGTTTTCATCACAATGCTCCATGCCATTGTCATCAAAATACTCCACAAGCTTGTCATCAGAATGCTCCATGACCCTTGTCATCACAATTCTCCATGCACTTGTCAGCACAATGCTCCCTGAACCTTGTCATCACAATGCTCCAAGCCATTGTCATCACAATGCTCCATTACCTTTGTCATCAGTATCCTCCATGACACTTGGCATCACAATGCTCCATGCCATTGTCATCACAATGGGCCATTACAAATGTCATCAAAATGCTCCCTGACACCTCTCTTAACAATACTGCATGACCTGGTCATCAAAATGCTCCATGCCCCCTGACATTACAATGTTTCATAACACCTGTCATCAAAATTTTCCATAAAACTTTTCATTAAATTGCTCCATGACCCTGTCATCAGGATGCTCCCTGCCCTTCTCATCACAATGCACAACGCCCTTGCCATCAAAATGCTCCTGACCTTTGTCATCACAAAGATCAATGACACTTGGCATCACACTGCTCCAAGTCATTGTCATCACAGTGCTCCAAGAATGCTCTCATCACATTGATCCATGCCTATGTGTTCACAAAGCTCCATGACACATTTCATCAGAATGCTCCATGGCCTTCTCATCACAATGCTCCATGTCCTTGCCATCACAATGCTCCATTACAACAGTAATAACAATGCTCCATGACCCCTGCCATCACAATGTTCCATGGCCTTTTCATCACAAAGCTCCATGACCCTTCTCATCACAATGCTCCAAGAACCCTGTAATCACAATGCTCTATGCCGCTTTTCATCTCAATGATCCATGAACCCTGTCATCACAATTCACCATGCCCATCATCATAATGCTTCATGCTATTGTCATCACAACAAAATCAAAATGCTCCATGACCTCTGTCATCACAATGCTCCAAGACCCCTGTAATCACAATGCTCCATGCCCCTTTTAATCAGAATGCTCCATGAGACTTGTCAAAACAAGTCTCCATGGTCTTCTCATCACAATGCTCCAGGACCTTGTCATCACCATGCTCCATTCCCTTGTCATCACAATTCTCCATGACCCCTGTCATCACAATAATCCATGAACATTTTTAGCCCAATGCTCCACGACCTTCTCATCACAATGCTCCATGGCGAATATCATCACAATGCTCCATGACCACTGTCATCACAACACTCCATGACACCTGACAACACAATGATCCGGGACTCTTCTCATCACAATGCTCCATTCCCTAGTCATCCCAATGCTCCATGACCCCTGTCATCACAATGCTCTGTGACGCTTGTCATTAAAGTGCTCCATGACACCTGTCATAACAATGCTCCAAGCCTTTTTCAGCAAAATGCTACATGACCTTGTCATTACAATGCTCTATGTGCTTGTCATCCAAATACTCCATTACCAATGCCATCACAATCCTCCATGAACTTTGGGATCACATTGCTTCATGCCGTTGTCATCACAATGCTCCATGCTCCTTGAAATCAAATGAGCCATGACCTCTGTCATCACAATGCTCCAATCCCTTGTGATCACAATGTTCCATAACACTTGTCATCACAACGCTCCATGATGCCTGTCATCACAATACTCCATGCCCTTTTCATCACAATGCTCCATGACATTGTCATCAAAATACTCCACAAGCTTGTCATCAGAATGATCCATGACCCTTGTCATCACAATTCTCCTTGCACTTGTCAGCACAATGCGCCTTGACACTTGTCATCACAATGCTCCAAGCCATTGTCATCACAATGTTCCATTACCTTTGTCGTCAGAATCCTCCATGACACTTTGCATCACAATGCTCCATGCCATTGTCATCACAGTGTGCCATTATATATGTCATCACAATGCTCCCTGACACCTGTCTTCACAATACTACATGACCTGGTCATCACAATGCTCCACGCCCTTGTCATCACAATGCACCATTCCAACTGTCATCGCAATAATTCTTGAAACTTATTAGACCAATGCTCTATGCCCTTGTCATCACAATGCTCCATGCCCTTGTTATCACAGTGCTCCATGACCCCTGTCATCACAATGCTCTTTGACTCCAGTCATCACAATGCTTCATGACCTATGTCATCACAATTGTCCATGCCCTCGTCATCAACAGTCTCTGTGACCTTTTTAACCACAATGCTCCATGAACTATTCATCACAATGCTCTTTGACCCTTGTCATCACAATGCTCTATGCCTTTATCAGCACAATGCTCCATGACCCTTGTAATCACAATGCTCCATGAACGCTCTCATCACATTGCTCCATGCCCTTCTCTTCACAAAGCTTCATGACAAATGTCATCAGAATGTTCCATGGCCTTCTCATCACAATGTTCCATGCCCTTGCCATGACAATGCTCCATTACCCCAGTCATAACAATGCTCCATGACCCCTGCCATCACGATGTTCCATGGCTTGTCATCACATAGCTCGATGACCCTTCTCATCACAATGCTCCAAGAACCCTGTAATCACAATGCTCTATGCCCTTTTTCATCACAATGATCCATGAATCCTGTCATCACAATGCACCATGCCCATCGTCCTAATGTTTCAGGCTATTGTCATCACAATGAAATCAAAATGTTCCATGACCTCTGTCATAACAATGCTCCAAACCCTTGTGAACACAATATTCCATAACACTTGTCATCACAATGCCCCATGTGGCTCGTCATCACAATTATCAATGGACTTCTCATCACAATGCTCCATGACGTTTGTCATCACAATGCTCAACACACTTGTCATCAAAATGCTCCCTGACACTTGTTGTCTGTTTGCTCCTTGAACCCTGTCATGACAAGGCTCCATGCCTTTTTCATAACAATGATCCATGCCATTTTCATCACAATGCTCCGAGACCCATGTAATTTCAATGCTCCATGCCCTTGTCATCACAAAGCTCAATGACGCATGCCATCAGAATGCTCCTTGTTCTTCTCCTCACAATGCTCCATGCCGTAGTCATCACAATGTTCCAAGACCCCGGTAATCACAATGCTCCATGCCCTTGTCATCAAAAAACTCCATGACGCATGTCATCAGAATGCTCCATGCCCTAGTCATCACAATGCTCCAAGACCCCTGTAATCACAATGCTCCATGCCCCTTTTCATCAGAATGCTCCATGAGACTTGTCATCACAAGTCTCCTGGTCTTCTCATCACAATGCTCCTGGACCTTGTTATCACCATACTCCATTCCCTTGTCAACACAATGCTCCATGACCCCTGTCATCACGATAATCCATGATCATTTTCAGCCCAATGCTCCACGACCTACTCATCACAATCCTCCATGGCCAATATAATCACAATGCTTCATGACCACTGTCATCACAACACTCCATGACACCTGACAACGCAATGATCCTGGACTCTTATCATCACAATGCTCCATTCCCTAGTCCTCACAATGCTCCATGACCCCGGTAATCAGAACACTCCATGAACATTTTCAGCCCAGTGCTCCATGACCCTTGTCATCAAAATGATCCATTCCCTTGTCATCCCAATGCTCCATGACCCCTGTATTCACTATGCTCCGTGACGCTTGTCATCACAGTGCTCCATGACACATGTCATCACAATGCTCCATGCCTTTGTCAGCAAAATGCTACATGACCTTGTCATTACAATGCTCTATGCGCTTGTCATCACAATACTCCATTTCCATTGTCATCACAATCCTCCATGAATATTGCGATCACATTGCTTCATGCCCTTGTCATCACAATGCTCCATGCTCCTTGAAATCAAAATGATCCATGACCTCTGTCATCACAATGCTCCAAACCCTTGTGATCACAATGTTCCATAACACTGGTCATCACAACGCTCCATGATGCCTGTCATCACAATACTCCATACCCTTTTCATCATAATGGTCCATGACCTTTGTGATCACAATTCTCAATACACTTGTCATCACAATGCTCCCTGACACTTGTCGTCAGAATGCTCCTTGAACCCTGTCACGAAAAGGCTCCATGCCTTTTACATCACAATGCCCCATGCCGTTTTCATCACAATGCTCCATGCCATTGTCATCAAAATACTCCACAAGCTTGTCATCAGAATGCTCCATGACCCTTGTCATCACAATTCTCCATGCACTTGTCAGCACAATGCTCCCTGAACCTTGTCATCACAATGCTCCAAGCCATTGTCATCACAATGCTCCATTACCTTTGTCATCAGTATCCTCCATGACACTTGGCATCACAATGCTCCATGCCATTGTCATCACAATGGGCCATTACAAATGTCATCAAAATGCTCCCTGACACCTCTCTTAACAATACTGCATGACCTGGTCATCAAAATGCTCCATGCCCCCTGACATTACAATGTTTCATAACACCTGTCATCAAAATTTTCCATAAAACTTTTCATTAAATTGCTCCATGACCCTGTCATCAGGATGCTCCCTGCCCTTCTCATCACAATGCACAACGCCCTTGCCATCAAAATGCTCCTGACCTTTGTCATCACAAAGATCAATGACACTTGGCATCACACTGCTCCAAGTCATTGTCATCACAGTGCTCCAAGAATGCTCTCATCACATTGATCCATGCCTATGTGTTCACAAAGCTCCATGACACATTTCATCAGAATGCTCCATGGCCTTCTCATCACAATGCTCCATGTCCTTGCCATCACAATGCTCCATTACAACAGTAATAACAATGCTCCATGACCCCTGCCATCACAATGTTCCATGGCCTTTTCATCACAAAGCTCCATGACCCTTCTCATCACAATGCTCCAAGAACCCTGTAATCACAATGCTCTATGCCGCTTTTCATCTCAATGATCCATGAACCCTGTCATCACAATTCACCATGCCCATCATCATAATGCTTCATGCTATTGTCATCACAACAAAATCAAAATGCTCCATGACCTCTGTCATCACAATGCTCCAAGACCCCTGTAATCACAATGCTCCATGCCCCTTTTAATCAGAATGCTCCATGAGACTTGTCAAAACAAGTCTCCATGGTCTTCTCATCACAATGCTCCAGGACCTTGTCATCACCATGCTCCATTCCCTTGTCATCACAATTCTCCATGACCCCTGTCATCACAATAATCCATGAACATTTTTAGCCCAATGCTCCACGACCTTCTCATCACAATGCTCCATGGCGAATATCATCACAATGCTCCATGACCACTGTCATCACAACACTCCATGACACCTGACAACACAATGATCCGGGACTCTTCTCATCACAATGCTCCATTCCCTAGTCATCCCAATGCTCCATGACCCCTGTCATCACAATGCTCTGTCACGCTTGTCATTAAAGTGCTCCATGACACCTGTCATAACAATGCTCCAAGCCTTTTTCAGCAAAATGCTACATGACCTTGTCATTACAATGCTCTATGTGCTTGTCATCCAAATACTCCATTACCAATGCCATCACAATCCTCCATGAACTTTGGGATCACATTGCTTCATGCCGTTGTCATCACAATGCTCCATGCTCCTTGAAATAAAATGAGCCATGACCTCTGTCATCACAATGCTCCAATCCCTTGTGATCACAATGTTCCATAACACTTGTCATCACAACGCTCCATGATGCCTGTCATCACAATACTCCATGCCCTTTTCATCACAATGCTCCATGACATTGTCATCAAAATACTCCACAAGCTTGTCATCAGAATGATCCATGACCCTTGTCATCACAATTCTCCTTGCACCTGTCAGCACAATGTGCCTTGACACTTGTCATCACAATGCTCCAAGCCATTGTCATCACAATGTTCCATTACCTTTGTCGTCAGAATCCTCCATGACACTTTGCATCACAATGCTCCATGCCATTGTCATCACAGTGTGCCATTATATATGTCATCACAATGCTCCCTGACACCTGTCTTCACAATACTACATGACCTGGTCATCACAATGCTCCACGCCCTTGTCATCACAATGCACCATTCCAACTGTCATCGCAATAATTCTTGAAACTTATTAGACCAATGCTCTATGCCCTTGTCATCACAATGCTCCATGCCCTTGTTATCACAGTGCTCCATGACCCCTGTCATCACAATGCTCTTTGACTCCAGTCATCACAATGCTTCATGACCTATGTCATCACAATTGTCCATGCCCTCGTCATCAACAGTCTCTGTGACCTTTTTAACCACAATGCTCCATGAACTATTCATCACAATGCTCTTTGACCCTTGTCATCACAATGCTCTATGCCTTTATCAGCACAATGCTCCATGACCCTTGTAATCACAATGCTCCATGAACGCTCTCATCACATTGCTCCATGCCCTTCTCTTCACAAAGCTCCATGACAAATGTCATCAGAATGCTCCATGGCCTTCTCATCACAATGTTCCATGCCCTTGCCATGACAATGCTCCATTACCCCAGTCATAACAATGCTCCATGACCCCTGCCATCACGATGTTCCATGGCTTGTCATCACATAGCTCGATGACCCTTCTCATCACAATGCTCCAAGAACCCTGTAATCACAATGCTCTATGCCCTTTTTCATCACAATGATCCATGAATCCTGTCATCACAATGCACCATGCCCATCGTCCTAATGTTTCAGGCTATTGTCATCACAATGAAATCAAAATGTTCCATGACCTCTGTCATAACAATGCTCCAAACCCTTGTGAACACAATATTCCATAA
Organism: Mesoplodon densirostris; assembly: GCF_025265405.1. Classification (NCBI taxonomy): domain Eukaryota; kingdom Metazoa; phylum Chordata; class Mammalia; order Artiodactyla; family Ziphiidae; genus Mesoplodon; species Mesoplodon densirostris. The sequence continues at coordinate 2,593,855 of NW_026778195.1, read as the reverse complement.
CACTTGTCATCACAATGCCCCATGTGGCTCGTCATCACAATTATCAATGGACTTCTCATCACAATGCTCCATGACGTTTGTCATCACAATGCTCAACACACTTGTCATCAAAATGCTCCCTGACACTTGTTGTCTGTTTGCTCCTTGAACCCTGTCATGACAAGGCTCCATGCCTTTTTCATAACAATGATCCATGCCATTTTCATCACAATGCTCCGAGAACCATGTAATTTCAATGCTCCATGCCCTTGTCATCACAAAGCTCAATGACGCATGCCATCAGAATGCTCCTTGTTCTTCTCCTCACAATGCTCCATGCCGTAGTCATCACAATGTTCCAAGACCCCGGTAATCACAATGCTCCATGCCCTTGTCATCAAAAAACTCCATGACGCATGTCATCAGAATGCTCCATGCCCTAGTCATCACAATGCTCCAAGACCCCTGTAATCACAATGCTCCATGCCCCTTTTCATCAGAATGCTCCATGAGACTTGTCATCACAAGTCTCCTGGTCTTTTCATCACAATGCTCCTGGACCTTGTTATCACCATACTCCATTCCCTTGTCAACACAATGCTCCATGACCCCTGTCATCACGATAATCCATGATCATTTTCAGCCCAATGCTCCACGACCTACTCATCACAATCCTCCATGGCCAATATAATCACAATGCTTCATGACCACTGTCATCACAACACTCCATGACACCTGACAACGCAATGATCCTGGACTCTTATCATCACAATGCTCCATTCCCTAGTCCTCACAATGCTCCATGACCCCGGTAATCAGAACACTCCATGAACATTTTCAGCCCAGTGCTCCATGACCCTTGTCATCAAAATGATCCATTCCCTTGTCATCCCAATGCTCCATGACCCCTGTATTCACTATGCTCCGTGACGCTTGTCATCACAGTGCTCCATGACACATGTCATCACAATGCTCCATGCCTTTGTCAGCAAAATGCTACATGACCTTGTCATTACAATGCTCTATGCGCTTGTCATCACAATACTCCATTTCCATTGTCATCACAATCCTCCATGAATATTGCGATCACATTGCTTCATGCCCTTGTCATCACAATGCTCCATGCTCCTTGAAATCAAAATGATCCATGACCTCTGTCATCACAATGCTCCAAACCCTTGTGATCACAATGTTCCATAACACTGGTCATCACAACGCTCCATGATGCCTGTCATCACAATACTCCATACCCTTTTCATCATAATGGTCCATGACCTTTGTGATCACAATTCTCAATACACTTGTCATCACAATGCTCCCTGACACTTGTCGTCAGAATGCTCCTTGAACCCTGTCACGAAAAGGCTCCATGCCTTTTACATCACAATGCCCCATGCCGTTTTCATCACAATGCTCCATGCCATTGTCATCAAAATACTCCACAAGCTTGTCATCAGAATGCTCCATGACCCTTGTCATCACAATTCTCCATGCACTTGTCAGCACAATGCTCCCTGAACCTTGTCATCACAATGCTCCAAGCCATTGTCATCACAATGCTCCATTACCTTTGTCATCAGTATCCTCCATGACACTTGGCATCACAATGCTCCATGCCATTGTCATCACAATGGGCCATTACAAATGTCATCAAAATGCTCCCTGACACCTCTCTTAACAATACTGCATGACCTGGTCATCAAAATGCTCCATGCCCCCTGACATTACAATGTTTCATAACACCTGTCATCAAAATTTTCCATAAAACTTTTCATTAAATTGCTCCATGACCCTGTCATCAGGATGCTCCCTGCCCTTCTCATCACAATGCACAACGCCCTTGCCATCAAAATGCTCCTGACCTTTGTCATCACAAAGATCAATGACACTTGGCATCACACTGCTCCAAGTCATTGTCATCACAGTGCTCCAAGAATGCTCTCATCACATTGATCCATGCCTATGTGTTCACAAAGCTCCATGACACATTTCATCAGAATGCTCCATGGCCTTCTCATCACAATGCTCCATGTCCTTGCCATCACAATGCTCCATTACAACAGTAATAACAATGCTCCATGACCCCTGCCATCACAATGTTCCATGGCCTTTTCATCACAAAGCTCCATGACCCTTCTCATCACAATGCTCCAAGAACCCTGTAATCACAATGCTCTATGCCGCTTTTCATCTCAATGATCCATGAACCCTGTCATCACAATTCACCATGCCCATCATCATAATGCTTCATGCTATTGTCATCACAACAAAATCAAAATGCTCCATGACCTCTGTCATCACAATGCTCCAAGACCCCTGTAATCACAATGCTCCATGCCCCTTTTAATCAGAATGCTCCATGAGACTTGTCAAAACAAGTCTCCATGGTCTTCTCATCACAATGCTCCAGGACCTTGTCATCACCATGCTCCATTCCCTTGTCATCACAATTCTCCATGACCCCTGTCATCACAATAATCCATGAACATTTTTAGCCCAATGCTCCACGACCTTCTCATCACAATGCTCCATGGCGAATATCATCACAATGCTCCATGACCACTGTCATCACAACACTCCATGACACCTGACAACACAATGATCCGGGACTCTTCTCATCACAATGCTCCATTCCCTAGTCATCCCAATGCTCCATGACCCCTGTATTCACAATGCTCTGTGACGCTTGTCATTAAAGTGCTCCATGACACCTGTCATAACAGTGCTCCAAGCCTTTTTCAGCAAAATGCTACATGACCTTGTCATTACAATGCTCTATGTGCTTGTCATCCAAATACTCCATTACCAATGCCATCACAATCCTCCATGAACTTTGGGATCACATTGCTTCATGCCGTTGTCATCACAATGCTCCATGCTCCTTGAAATCAAATGAGCCATGACCTCTGTCATCACAATGCTCCAATCCCTTGTGATCACAATGTTCCATAACACTTGTCATCACAACGCTCCATGATGCCTGTCATCACAATACTCCATGCCCTTTTCATCACAATGCTCCATGACATTGTCATCAAAATACTCCACAAGCTTGTCATCAGAATGATCCATGACCCTTGTCATCACAATTCTCCTTGCACTTGTCAGCACAATGCGCCTTGACACTTGTCATCACAATGCTCCAAGCCATTGTCATCACAATGTTCCATTACCTTTGTCGTCAGAATCCTCCATGACACTTTGCATCACAATGCTCCATGCCATTGTCATCACAGTGTGCCATTATATATGTCATCACAATGCTCCCTGACACCTGTCTTCACAATACTACATGACCTGGTCATCACAATGCTCCACGCCCTTGTCATCACAATGCACCATTCCAACTGTCATCGCAATAATTCTTGAAACTTATTAGACCAATGCTCTATGCCCTTGTCATCACAATGCTCCATGCCCTTGTTATCACAGTGCTCCATGACCCCTGTCATCACAATGCTCTTTGACTCCAGTCATCACAATGCTTCATGACCTATGTCATCACAATTGTCCATGCCCTCGTCATCAACAGTCTCTGTGACCTTTTTAACCACAATGCTCCATGAACTATTCATCACAATGCTCTTTGACCCTTGTCATCACAATGCTCTATGCCTTTATCAGCACAATGCTCCATGACCCTTGTAATCACAATGCTCCATGAACGCTCTCATCACATTGCTCCATGCCCTTCTCTTCACAAAGCTTCATGACAAATGTCATCAGAATGCTCCATGGCCTTCTCATCACAATGTTCCATGCCCTTGCCATGACAATGCTCCATTACCCCAGTCATAACAATGCTCCATGACCCCTGCCATCACGATGTTCCATGGCTTGTCATCACATAGCTCGATGACCCTTCTCATCACAATGCTCCAAGAACCCTGTAATCACAATGCTCTATGCCCTTTTTCATCACAATGATCCATGAATCCTGTCATCACAATGCACCATGCCCATCGTCCTAATGTTTCAGGCTATTGTCATCACAATGAAATCAAAATGTTCCATGACCTCTGTCATAACAATGCTCCAAACCCTTGTGAACACAATATTCCATAACACTTGTCATCACAATGCCCCATGTGGCTCGTCATCACAATTATCAATGGACTTCTCATCACAATGCTCCATGACGTTTGTCATCACAATGCTCAACACACTTGTCATCAAAATGCTCCCTGACACTTGTTGTCTGTTTGCTCCTTGAACCCTGTCATGACAAGGCTCCATGCCTTTTTCATAACAATGATCCATGCCATTTTCATCACAATGCTCCGAGACCCATGTAATTTCAATGCTCCATGCCCTTGTCATCACAAAGCTCAATGACGCATGCCATCAGAATGCTCCTTGTTCTTCTGCTCACACTGCTCCATGCCGTAGTCATCACAATGTTCCAAGACCCCGGTAATCACAATGCTCCATGCCCTTGTCATCAAAAAACTCCATGACGCATGTCATCAGAATGCTCCATGCCCTAGTCATCACAATGCTCCAAGACCCCTGTAATCACAATGCTCCATGCCCCTTTTCATCAGAATGCTCCATGAGACTTGTCATCACAAGTCTCCTGGTCTTCTCATCACAATGCTCCTGGACCTTGTTATCACCATACTCCATTCCCTTGTCAACACAATGCTCCATGACCCCTGTCATCACGATAATCCATGATCATTTTCAGCCCAATGCTCCACGACCTACTCATCACAATCCTCCATGGCCAATATAATCACAATGCTTCATGACCACTGTCATCACAACACTCCATGACACCTGACAACGCAATGATCCTGGACTCTTATCATCAAAATGCTCCATTCCCTAGTCCTCACAATGCTCCATGACCCCGGTAATCAGAACACTCCATGAACATTTTCAGCCCAGTGCTCCATGACCCTTGTCATCAAAATGATCCATTCCCTTGTCATCCCAATGCTCCATGACCCCTGTATTCACTATGCTCCGTGACGCTTGTCATCACAGTGCTCCATGACACATGTCATCACAATGCTCCATGCCTTTGTCAGCAAAATGCTACATGACCTTGTCATTACAATGCTCTATGTGCTTGTCATCACAATACTCCATTTCCATTGTCATCACAATCCTCCATGAATATTGCGATCACATTGCTTCATGCCCTTGTCATCACAATGCTCCATGCTCCTTGAAATCAAAATGATCCATGACCTCTGTCATCACAATGCTCCAAACCCTTGTGATCACAATGTTCCATAACACTGGTCATCACAACGCTCCATGATGCCTGTCATCACAATACTCCATACCCTTTTCATCATAATGGTCCATGACCTTTGTGATCACAATTCTCAATACACTTGTCATCACAATGCTCCCTGACACTTGTCGTCAGAATGCTCCTTGAACCCTGTCACGAAAAGGCTCCATGCCTTTTACATCACAATGCCCCATGCCGTTTTCATCACAATGCTCCATGCCATTGTCATCAAAATACTCCACAAGCTTGTCATCAGAATGCTCCATGACCCTTGTCATCACAATTCTCCATGCACTTGTCAGCACAATGCTCCCTGAACCTTGTCATCACAATGCTCCAAGCCATTGTCATCACAATGCTCCATTACCTTTGTCATCAGTATCCTCCATGACACTTGGCATCACAATGCTCCATGCCATTGTCATCACAATGGGCCATTACAAATGTCATCAAAATGCTCCCTGACACCTCTCTTAACAATACTGCATGACCTGGTCATCAAAATGCTCCATGCCCCCTGACATTACAATGTTTCATAACACCTGTCATCAAAATTTTCCATAAAACTTTTCATTAAATTGCTCCATGACCCTGTCATCAGGATGCTCCCTGCCCTTCTCATCACAATGCACAACGCCCTTGCCATCAAAATGCTCCTGACCTTTGTCATCACAAAGATCAATGACACTTGGCATCACACTGCTCCAAGTCATTGTCATCACAGTGCTCCAAGAATGCTCTCATCACATTGATCCATGCCTATGTGTTCACAAAGCTCCATGACACATTTCATCAGAATGCTCCATGGCCTTCTCATCACAATGCTCCATGTCCTTGCCATCACAATGCTCCATTACAACAGTAATAACAATGCTCCATGACCCCTGCCATCACAATGTTCCATGGCCTTTTCATCACAAAGCTCCATGACCCTTCTCATCACAATGCTCCAAGAACCCTGTAATCACAATGCTCTATGCCGCTTTTCATCTCAATGATCCATGAACCCTGTCATCACAATTCACCATGCCCATCATCATAATGCTTCATGCTATTGTCATCACAACAAAATCAAAATGCTCCATGACCTCTGTCATCACAATGCTCCAAGACCCCTGTAATCACAATGCTCCATGCCCCTTTTAATCAGAATGCTCCATGAGACTTGTCAAAACAAGTCTCCATGGTCTTCTCATCACAATGCTCCAGGACCTTGTCATCACCATGCTCCATTCCCTTGTCATCACAATTCTCCATGACCCCTGTCATCACAATAATCCATGAACATTTTTAGCCCAATGCTCCACGACCTTCTCATCACAATGCTCCATGGCGAATATCATCACAATGCTCCATGACCACTGTCATCACAACACTCCATGACACCTGACAACACAATGATCCGGGACTCTTCTCATCACAATGCTCCATTCCCTAGTCATCCCAATGCTCCATGACCCCTGTCATCACAACGCTCCATGAACATTTTCACCCCAGTGCTCCATGACCCTTGTCATCACAATGATCCATGCCCTTGTCATCCCAATGCTCCATGACCCCTGTATTCACAATACTCCGTGAAGCTTGTCCTCACAGTTCTCCATGACACATGTCATCACAGTGCTCCATGCCTTTGTCAGGAAAATGCTACAAGACCTTGTCATTACATTCCTCTATGCGCTTGTCATTACAATACTCCATTTCCATTGTCATCACAATCCTCCATGAACCTTGGGATCACATTGCTTCATGCCCTTGTCATCACAATGCTCCATGCTCCTTGAAGTCAAAATGATCCAAACCTCTGTCATCACAATGCTCCAAACACTTGTGATCACAATGTTCCATAACACTTGTCATCACAACGCTCCATGATGCCTGTCATCACAATACTCAATGCCCTTTTCATTACAAAGCTCCATGACCTTTGTCATCACAATTCTCAATACACTTGTCATCACAATGCTCTATGCCTTTCTCAGCACAATGCTACATGACCCTTGTCATCACAATGCTCCATGCGCTTTTCAGCACAATGCTCCTTGACACATGTCATCACAATGCACCATGCGCTTGTCATCACAGTGCTCCACAATCTTGTCATCACAATTCCCCATAATATTTGTCATCACAATGCTCCATGCACTTCTCATCAAAATGCTCTCTCACCACTGATATCACAATGCTACATCAGTTTTGTCACAATACTCCGTCACCCCTGTCATCTCAATGTTCCATGACTCCTGTCATCACAATGCTACATGCACTTATCATCAAAATGTTCGATGACCCATGACATCACAATGTTCCATAACACCTGTCATCAAAATTTTCCATGACACTTTTCATCAACTTGCTCCATGACCCTGTCATCACAATGCTCCTTGCCCTTCTCATCACAATGTACAACGCCCTTGCGATCAAAATGCTCCATGACATTTGTCGTCACAAATATCCATGACGCTTGGCATCACAGTGCTCCATGTCATTGTCATCACAGTGCTCCATGAACACTCTCATCACATTGCTCCATGCCCTTGTCTTCACATAGCTCCATGACATATGTCATCAGAATGCTCCATGGCCTTCTCATCACAATGCTCCATGCCCTTGCCATCACAATGCTCCATTACCCCTGTCATAACAATGCTCCATGACCCCTGCCATCACGATGTTCCATGGCCATGTCTTCACAAGGCTCCATGACCCTTCTCATCACAATGCTCCAAGAACACTGTAATCACAATGTTCTATGCCCCTTTTCATCTCAATGATCCATGAACCCTGTCATCACAATGCACCATGCCCATCATCATAATGCTTCATGCTATTGTCATCACAAAGAAATCAAAATACTCCATGACCACTGTCATAACAATGCTCAAAACCCTTGTGATCACAAAGCCCCATGATGGTCGACATCACAATTATCCATGGTCTTCTCATCACAATGCTCCATGACATTTGTCATCACAATGCTCAATACAGTTGTCATCAAAATGCTCCCTGACACTTGTAGTCTGTATGGCCTTGAACCCTGTCATGACAAGGCTGCATGCCTTTTTCATCACAATGATCCATGCCCTTTTCTTCACTCTGCTCCATGCCCTTTTCATCACAATGCTCCAAGACCCATGTAATCACAATGCTCCATGCCCTTCTCATCACAAAGCTCAATGACGCATGCCATCAGAATGCTCCTTGGTCTTCTCCTCACTATGCTCTATGCCCTTGTCATCACAATGTTCCAAGACCCCTGTAATCACAATTCTCCATGCCCCTTTTCATCAGTATGCTCCATGAGACTTTTCTTCAAAAGGCTCCATGGTTTTGTCATCACAATGCTCCAGGACCTTGTCATCACAATGCTTCACGACCTTCTCATGAAAATTTTCAATGGCCCTTGTCATCATAATGCTCCAAGCCCTAATCATCACAATGCTCCATTATATTTGTCATCACAATCCTCCATTACATTTGGCATCACAATGCTCCATGCCATTGTCATCGCAATGTACCATGACATATATCATCACAATGCTCCCTGACACCTGTCTTCAAAATACTCCATGATCTTATCATCACAATGCTCCATGCCCTTCTCATCACAATGCACCATGCCCACTCTCAGCACAATAATCTATGAAACTTGTCAGACCAATGCTCCATGCCCCTGTCATCACAATGCACCATGCCCTTGTCATCACAGTGCTCCATGACCCGTGTCATCACAATGCTCCTTGACTCCAGTCATCACAATTCTTCATAACGTTTTTCATCACAATGGTCCATGCCTGCGTCATCACAAGGCTCTGTGACCTTTGTAACCAAAATGCTCCATGAACTTTTCATCACAATTCTCAGTGACCCTTGTCATCACAATGCTCCATGTCTTTGTCAGAATAATGCTCCATGACCATTGTCATCACAATGTGCCATGCGCATTTCATCACAACTGTCCACAACCTTGTAATTGCAATGCTCCATAAACCTTGTAATCAAAATGGTCCATGCACTTCTCATCAAAATGCTCTCTCACCAGAGATATCACAGTGTTCCATCACTAGTCATCACAATACTCCCTCACCCCTGGAATCACAATGATCCATGACCCTGTCATCACAATGCTACATCCACTTATCATCACAATGTTCCATGACCCCTGCCATCACAATGTTCCATAAGCCCTGTCATCAAAATGCTCCATGACCCTTTCCATCCCAAAGCTCCAAGACCCCTGACATCAGAATGTTCTATAACCCCTGTCATCTAAATGTTCCATTACACTTTTTATCAAATTGCTGCATGAACCGGTCATCAAAATGCTCCCTGCCCTTCTCATCACAATGCCCCATGCCCTTTTCATCAAAATGCTCCATGACTTGTCATCACAAAGCTCCATGACTCTTGGCATCACAATGCTCCATGTCATTGGCATCACAATGCTCCATGTACCCTCTCATAACATTGCTCAATGCCCTTGTCATCACAACGCTCCATGACACTTGTGATCACAATGCTCCATGACCTTCTAATCACAATGCTCCATGCCCTTGTCATTACAATCCTGCATGACCCATGTATCACAGTGTTCTGTGCCCTTGTCATCACAATGCTCCATACCCACTCTCATCACAATAATCCATGAAACATTTCAGACCAAAGTTCCATACCCTTCTCATCACAATTCTCGATTACCCCGGTCATAACAATGCACCATGACCCCTGCCATCACAATATTCCACGGCCTAGTCATCACCAGGTTCCATGACACTTCTCATCACAATGCTCAAGACCCCTGAAATCACAATGCTACATTCCCTTGTCATCACAAAGCTCCATGACGCATGTCATCAGAATGTTCCATGGCCTTCTCATCACAATGCTCCATACCGTTGTCATCACAATGCTCCAAGACCCCTGTAATCACAATGCTCCATGCCACTTTTCATCTCAATGTTTCATGAAACCTGTCATCAAAATGAAGCATGCCCATCATCATAATGTTTCAGGCTATTGTCATCACAATTAAATCAATATTCTCCATGACCTCTGTGATCATAATGCTACAAACCATTGTGATCACAATGTTGCATAACACTTATCATCACAAAGCTCTATGACACTTGTCATCACAATGCTCGATGCCATTCTAATCACAATGCTCCATGCCCTTATCATTACAGTCCAGCATGACCCATGTATCACAGTGTTCCGAGCCCTTGTCATCACAATGCTCCATGCCCACGCTCATCACAATAATCCAAGAAACATTTCAGACCAAAGTTCCTACCCTTCTCAGCACAATGCTCCATTACCCCTGTCATAACAATGCACCATGACCCCTGCCATCACAATGTTCCACGGCCTAGTCATCACAAGGTTCCATGACACTTCTCATCACAATGCTCAAGACCCCTGAAATCACAATGCTCCATGCCCTTGTCATCACAAAGCTCCATTACGCATGTGATCCGAATGTTCCATGGCCTTCACATCACAATGCTCCATACCTTAGTCATCATAATGCTCTAAGACCCCTGTAAACACAATGCTCCATGCACCTTTTCATCTCAATGCTCCATGAACCCTGTCATCACAATGCACCATGCCCATCATCATAATGCTTCACGCTATTGTCATCACAATAAAATCAATATTCTCCATGACCTCTGTCATCATAATGCTCCAAATCCTTGTGATCACAATGTTCCATAACACGTATCATCACAACACCCCATAACGCACATCATCACAATTATCCATGGCCTTCTCATCACAATGCTCCATGATCTTTGTCATCACAATGCTCAATACACTTGTCATCACAATGCTCCCTGACACTTGTCGTCAGTATGCTCCTTGAACCCTGTCATGACAAGGATCCATGCCTTTTTCATCACAATAATCCATGCCCTTTTCATCACAATGCTCCAAGATCCCTGTAATCACAATGCTCCAAGGCCTTGTCATCAAGAACTCCATAACGCATTTCATCAGAATGCTTAATGGCTTTCTCATCACAATGCTCGATGCCCTTGTCATCATAATGCTCCAAGACCCCTGTAATCACAATGCTCCATGCCCCTTTTCATCAGAATGCTCCATGAGACTTGTCATCACACGTCTCCATGGTCTTCTCATCACAATGCTCCACGACCTTGTCATCACCATGCTCCGTTCCGTTGTCATCACAATGCTCCATGGCCCCTGTCATCACAATAATACATGAATATTTTCAGCCCAATGCTCCACGACTTTCTCATCACAATGCTCCATGGCCAATATCATCACAATGCCCCATGACCACTGTCATCACAACACTCCATGACACCTGACAACACAATGATCCGGGACTCTTGTCATCACAATGCTCCATTCCCTAGTCATCACAATGCTCCATGACCCCTGTCATCACAAGACTTTATGAACATTTTCAGCCCAGTGCTCCATGACCCATGTCATCACAATGATCCATGCCCTTGTCATCCCAATGCTCCATGACCCATGTATTCAGAATGCTCTGTGACGCTTGTCATCACTGTGCTCCATGACACATGTCATCACAATGCTCCATGCCCTTGTCATCACACAGCTCCGTGACACATGTCATCACAATGCTCGATGCCCTTCTCATCATAATGCTCCATGTCCTTGTCATTACAATCCTCCATGACCCATGTATCACAGTGTACCGTTCCCTTGTCATCACAATGCTCCATGGCCACTCTCATCACAATAATCCATGAAACATTTCAGAACAATGCTCAATGCCCTTCTCATCACAATGCTCCATTACCTCTGTCAACAATTCTCCATGGCCCCTGCCATCACAATGTTCCACGGCCATGTGATCACAAGGCTCCATGACCATTGTCATCACAATGTTCCAAGACCCATATAATCACAATGCTCCATGCCCTTGTCATCACAAAGCTCCATGACACATGTCATAAGAATGTTCCATGGCCTTCTCCTCACAATGCTCCATGCCCTTGTCATCACAATGCTCCATACCCTCGTAATCACAATGCTCCATGCCCTTTTCATCAGAATGCTCCATGAGACTTGTCATCACAAGTCTCCATGGTCATCTCATCACAATGCTCCAAGACCTTGTCATCACCATGCTCCATTCCCTGGTCATCACAATGCTCCATAACCCCTGTCATCACAAGTTTCCATGACACTTCTCATCACAATGCTCCAAGACCCCTGTAATCACAATGTTCCATGCCCCTTTTCATCACAATGCTCCACGATCCCTTTCATCACAATGAACCATGCCCATCATCATTATGCTTCAGGCTATTGTCATCACAATGAAATCAAAATCTCCATGACCTCTGTCATGACAATGCTCCAAACCATGGTGATCACAATGTTGCATAACACTTATCATCACAAAACCCCATGACGCTAATCATCACTATTATCCATGGTCTTCTCATCACAAGGCTCCATGACTTTGTCATCACAATTCTCAATACTCTTTTCATCACAATACTCCCTGACACTTGTCGTCAGTATGCTCCATGAACTCTTTCATGACAAGGCTCCATGCCATTTTCATCACATTGATCCATGCGCTTTACATCACAGTGCTCCAAGACCACTGTAATCATAATGCTCCTTGCCGTTGTCATCACAAAGCTCCATGATGCATATCATCAGAATGTTCCATGCACTTCTCAGCACAATGCTCCATGCCCTTGTCATCACAATGCTCCAAGACAGCTGTAATCACATTGCTTCATGCCCCTTTTCATCTCAATGCTCCATGAACACTGTCATAACAATGCACCATGTCCATCATCATAATGCTTCAGTCTATTGTCATCACAGTGAAATCAAAATGCTCCATGACCTCTGTCATCACAATGCTCCAAACCCTGGTGATCACAATGTTGCAAAACACTTATCATCACAACACCCCATGACGCTCTTCATCACAATTATCCATGGTCTTCTCATCAAAATGCTCCATGACTTTGTCATCACAATTCTCAATACACTTGTCATCACAATGCTCCCTGACACTTGTCGTCAGAATGCTCCTTGAACCCTGTGACGAAAAGGCTCCATGCCTTTTTCATCACAAAGCCCCATGCTATTTTCATCCCAATGCTCCATGCCATTGTCATCAAAATACTACACAAGCTTGTCATCAGAATGCTCCATGACCCTTGTCATCACTATTATCCATGCACTTGTCAGAACAATGCTCCCTGACCCTTGTCATCTCAATGATCCAAGCCATTGTCATCACAATGCTCCATTACCTTTGTCATTAGAATCCTCCATGACACTTGGCATCACAATGCTCCAAGCCATTGTCATCACAATGGGCCATTACATATGTAATCACAATGCTCCCTGACACCTCTCTTCACAATAATGCATGACCTGGTCATCACAATGCTCCATGCTCTTGTCTTCACAATGCGCCATTCCAACTGTCATCACAATAATCCATGAAACTTATTAGACCAATGCTCCATGCCCTTGTCATCACATTGCTCCATGCTCTTGTTATCACAATGTTCCAAGACCCCTGTAATCAGAATGCCCCATGCCCCTTTTCATCAGTATGCTCCATGAGACTTGTCATCGCAAGGCTCCATGGTTTTCTCATCACAATGCTCCAGGACCTTGTCATCACAATGGTTCATGACATTGTCATGAAAATTCTCAATGGCCCTTGTCTTCATAATGCTCCAAGCCCTAGTCATCACAGTGCTCCATTATATTTGTCATCACAATCCTCCCTTGCATTTGGCATCACTATGCTCCATGCTATTGTCATCGCAATGGACCATGACATATTTCATCACAATGCCCCCTGACACCTGTCTTCACAATATTCCATGCCCTTGTCATCACAATGCTCCCTGCCCTTCTCATCACAATGCACCACACCCTGGTCATCAAAATGCTCCATGACCATTGTCATCACTAAGCTCCATGACCGTTGACATCACAAGGCTCCATGTCATTGTCATCACAATGCTCCATGAACCCTCTAATCACATTGCTCCATGCCCTTGTCATCACACAGCTCCTGGACACTTGTCATCACAATGCTCGATGGCCTACTCATCACAATGCTCCATGCCCTTGTCATCACAATGCTCCATGAACACTGTCAACACAATGCTCCATGACTCCAGTCATCACAATGCTTCATAACGTTTGTCAATACAACGGTCCATGCCCGCGTCATCACAAGGCTCTGTGACCTTTTTAACCACAATGCTCCATGAACATTTCATCACAATGCTCCGTGAGCCTTGTTATCACAAAGCTCCATGCCTTTGTCAGAACAATGCTCCATGACCCTTGTCATCACAATGTTCCATATGATTTTCATCACAATGATCCACAACCTTGTCATCACTCTGCTCCATCAACCTTGTAATCAGAATGCTCCATGCACTTCTCATCCAAATGCTCTCTCCCATGGGATATCACAATGTTCCATCACTAGTCATCACAATCCTCCCTCACCATTGTTTTCCCAATGTTCCATGACAACTGTCATCACAATGCTACATCCACTTATCAGCACAATGTTCCATGACCCCTGACATCACAATGCTCCATGACCACTGTCATCACAACACTCCATAACACCTGACAACACAATGATCCGGGACTCTGGTCATCACAATGCTCCAAGACCCCTGTCATCACAATACTCCATGAACATTTTCAGCCCAGTGCTCATGACCCTTGTCATCACAATGATCCATGCCCTTGTCATCCCAATGTTCCATGACGCTTGTAATCACAGTGCTCCATGACATCTGTCATCACAATGCTCCATGCCTTTGTCAGCAAAATGCTACATGACCTGGTCATTACAATGCTCTATGCGCTTGTCATCACAATACTCCCTTACAATTGTCATCACAATCCTCCAGGAACCTTGGGATCACATTGCTTCAGGCCCTTGTCATCAAAATGCTCCATGCTCCTTGAAATCAAAATGATCCGTGACCTCTGTCATCACAATGCTCCAAACACTTGTGATCACAGTGTTCCATAAAACTTGTCCTCACAACGCTCCATGATGCCTGTCATCAAAATACTCCATGCCCTTTTCATCACAATGCTCCATGATTTTTGTCATAACAATGCTCAATACACTTGTCATCACAATGCTCCCTGACCCTTGGCGTCAGTATGCTCCTTGAACCGTGTCATGACAAGTTTCCATGCATTTTTCATCACAATGATCCATGACCATTTCATCACAATGCTCCAAGGTCCCTGTAATCACAATGCTCCATACCCTTGTCATCACAAAACTCCATGACGCATGTCATCAGAATGCTCCATTGCCTTCTCATCACAATGCTCTATGCCCTAGTCATAACAATGCTCCAAGACCCCTGTAATCACAATGCTCCATGCCCCTTTTCATCAGAATGCTCCATGAGACTTGCCATCACAAGTCTCCATGGTCTTCTCATCACAATGTTCCAGGACCTTGACATCACATTGATCCATTCCCTTGTCATCACAATGCTCCATGACCCCTGTCATCACAATAATCCATGAACATTTTCAGCCCAATGCTCCACGACCTTCTCATCACAATGCTCCATTGCCAATATCATCACAATGCTCCATGACCACTGTCACCCCAACACTTCATGACACCTGACAACACAATGATCCAGGACTCTTGTCATCACAATGCTCCATTCCCTTGTCGTCACAATGCTACATGACAATTGTCATCACAACTCTCCATCAACATTTTCAGCCCAGTGCTCCATGACCCTTGTCATCACAATGATCCATGCCTTGTCATCCCAATGCTCCATGAACCCTGTATTCACAATGCTCCTTGACGCTTGTCATCACAGTGCTCCATGACACATGTCATCACAATGCTCCATGCCTTTGTCAGCAAAATGCTACATGACCTTGTCATTACAATGCTCTATGCGCTTGTCATCACAATACTCCATTTCCATTGTCATCACAATCCTCCATGAACTTTGGGATCACATTGCTTCATGCCCTTGTTATCACAATGCTCCATGCTCCTTGAAATCAAAATGATCCATGACCTCTGTCATCACAATGCTCCAAACACTTGTGATCACAATGTTCCATAACACTTGTCATCACAACGCTCCATGATGCCTGTCATCACAATACTCCATCCCCCTTTCATCACAATGCTCCATGACCTTTGTCACCACAATTCTCAATACACTTGTCATCACAATGCTCCCTGACACTTGTCATCAGAATGCTCCTTGAACCCTGTCACGAAATGGCTCCATGCCTTTTTCATCACAATGCCCTATGCCATTTTCATCACAATGCTCCATGCCATTGTCATCAAAACACTCCACAAGCTTGTCATGAGAATGCTCCATGACCCTTCTCATTACAATTCTCCATTCACTTGTCACCAAAATGCTCCCTGACCCTTGTCATCACAATGCTCCAAGCCATTGTCATCACAATGCTCCATTACCTTTGTCATCAGAATCCTCCCTGACACATGGCATCACAATGCTCCATGCCATCCTCATCACAATGGGGCATTACATATGTGATCACAATGCTCCCTGACACCTGTCTTCACAATATGGCATGACCTGGTCATCACAATGCTCCATGCCCTTGTCATCACAGTGTGCCATTCCAACTCTCATCGCAATACTCCATGAAATTTATTAGACCAATGTTCCATGCCCTTGTCATCACAATGCTCCATGCCCTTGTTATCACAATGCTCCATGACCCCTGTCATCACAATGCTCCGTGACTCCAGTCATCCCAATGATTCATGACCTTTGTCATCACAATGGTCCATGCCCTCGTCATCAACAGTCTCTGTGACCTTTTTAACCACAATGCTCCTTGAACTTTTCATCACAATGCTCCATGACCCTTGTCATCACAATGCTCCATGCCCTTGTCAGCACAATGCTCCATGACACATGTCATCACTATGCACCATGCGCTTGTCATCACAGTGCTCCACAACATTGTCATCACAATGCTCCATAAAATTTGTCATCACAATGCTCCATGCACTTCTCATCAAAATGCTCTCTCACCATTGATATCACAATGATACATCACTATTTGTCACAATACTCCCTCACCGCTGTCATCACAATGTTCCATGACTCCCGTCATCACAATGCTACATGCACTTATCATCACAATGTTCGATGACCCCTGAAATCACAATGTTCCATAACACCTTTCATCAAAATGTTCCATGACACTTTTCATCAAATTGCTCCATGACCCTGTCATCACAATGCTAACTGCCCTTCTCATCACAATGCACAACGCCCTTGCCATCAAAATGCTCCATGGCCTTTGTCATCACAAAGATCCATGACCCTTGGCATCACAATGCTCCATGTCATTGTCGTCACAGTGCTCCATGAACGCTCTCATCACATTGCTCCATGCCCTTGTCTTCATATAGCTCCATGACACATGTCATCAGAATGCTCCATGGCCTTCTCATCACAATGCTCCAAGCCCTTGCCATCACAATGCTCCATTACCCCTGTCATAACAATGCTCCATGACCCCTGCCATCACGATGTTCCATGGCCTTGTCATCACAAGGCTCTATGACGCTTCTCATCACAATGCTCCAAGAACACTGTAATCACAATGCTCTATGCCCCTTTTCATCTCAATGATCCATGAACCCTGTCATCACAATGCACTATGCCCATCATCATAATGCTTCATGCTATTGTCATCACAACGAAATCAAAATGTTCCATGACCTCTGTCATAACAATGCTCCAAACCCTTGTGATCACAATATTCCATAACACTTGTCATCACAATGATTCAGGATGCGCATCATCACAATTATCCATGGTCTTCTCATCACAATGCTCCATGACCTTCGTCATCACAATGCTCAATACACTTGTCATCAACATGCTCCCTGACACTTGTTGTCTGTATGCTCCTTGAACCCTGTCATGACAAAGCTCCATGCATTTTTCATCACAATGATCCATGCCCTTTTCATCACAATGCTCCAAGTCCCATGTAATCACAATGGTCCATGCCAATGTCATCACAAAGCTCAATGACGCATGCCATCAGAATGCTCCTTGGTCTATTCTTCACAATGCTCCCTGCCCTTGTCTTCCCAATGTTCCAAGACCCCTGTAATCACAATGCTCCATTCCCCTTTTAATCAGTATGCTCCATGAGACTTGTCATCACAAGGCTCCATGGTTTTGTCATCACAATGCTCCAGGACCTTGTCATCACAATGCTTCACGACCTAGTCATCAAAATTTTCAATGGCCCTTGTCATCATAATGCTCCAAGCCCTAATCATCACAATGCTCCATTATATTTATCATCACAATCCTCCATTACATTTGGTATCACAAAGCTCCATGCCATTGTCATCGCCATGGACCATGACATATGTCATCGCAATGCTCCCTGACACCTGTCTTCACAATACTCCATGACCTTATCATCACAATGCTCCATGCCCTTGTCATCACAATGCACCATGCCCACTCTCATCACAATAATCTATGAAACTTGTCAGACCAATGCTCCATGCCACTGTCATCACAATTCTCCATGCCCTTGTCATCACAATGCTCCATGACCCCTGTCATCACAATGCTCCGTGACTCCAGTCATCACAATGCTTCATAACGTTTGTCATCACAATGGTCCATGCCCGTGTCATCACAATGCTCTGTGACCTTTGTAACCACAATGCTCCATGAACTTTTCATCACAATTCTCTGAGAAACTTGTCATCACAATGCTCCATGTCTTTGTCAGAACAGTGCTCCATGAACATTGTCATCACAATGTGCCACGCGCATTTCATCACAACGTTCCAAACCTTGTCATTGCAATGCTCCATAAACCTTGTAATCACAATGGTCCATGCACTTCTCATCAAAATGCTCTCTCACCAGAGATATCACAATGTTCCATCACTAGTCATCACAATACACCCTCATCCTTGTAATCACAATGTTCCATGACACTGTCATTACAATGCTACATCCCCTTATCATCACAATGTTCCATGACCCCTGCCATCACAATGTTCCATAAGCCCTGTCATCAAAATGCTCCATGACCCTTTCCATCCCATAGCTCCAAGACCCCTGCCATCACAATGTTCTATAACCACTGCCATCAAAATGTTCCATTACACTTTTTATCAAATTGCTGCATGACCCGGTCATCAAAATGCTCCCTGCCCTTCTCATCAAAATGCTCCATGACTTGTCATCACAAAGCTCCAAGACCCTTGGCATCACAATGCTCCATGTCATTGTCATCACAATGCTCCATGAACCCTCTCATCACATTGCTCCATGCCCTTGTCATCACAAAGCTCCATGACACTTGTCATCACAATGCTCGATGCCCTTCTCATCACAATGCTCCATGCCCTTGTCATAACAGTCCTGCATGACCCATGTATCACAGTGTTCCGTGCCCTTGTCATCACAATGCTCCATGCCCACTCTCATCACAATAATCCATGAAACATTTCATACAAAAGTTCCATACCCTTCTCATCACAATGCTACATTACCCCTGTCATAACAATGCACCATGACACCTGCCATCACAATGATCCACGGCCTAGTCAACAAAAGTTTCCATGATAATTCTCATCACAATGCTCAAGACCCCTGATATCACAATTCTCCATGCCCTGGTCATCACAAAGCTCCATGACGCATGTCATCAGAATGTTCCATGTCCTTCTCATCACAATGATCCTTGCCCTTGTCATCACAATGCTCCTAGACCCTTGTAATCACAATGCTCCCTTCCGCTTTTCATCTCAATGCTCCATGAACACTGTCATCACAATGCACCATGCCCATCATCATAATGCTTCAGGCTATTGTCATCACAATGAAATCAATATTCTTCATGACCTCTGTCATCATAATGCTCCAAACCCTTGTGATCACAATGTTGCATAACACGTATCTTCACAACACCCCATGACGCTCATCATCACAATTATCCATGGTCTTCTCATCACAATGCTCCATGCACTTGTCAGCACAAGGCTCCCTGACCCTTGTCATCACAATGCTCCAAGCCATTGTCATCACAATGCTCCATGACCCCTGTCATCACAATAATCCATGAACATTTTCAGCCCAGTGCTCCACGACCTTCTCATCACAATGCTCAATAGCCAATATCATCACAATGCTCCATGACCACTGTCATCACAACACTCCATGACACCTGACAACACAATGATCCGGGACTCTTGTCATCACAATGCTCCATACCCTAGTCATCACAATGCTCAATGACCCCTGCTATCACAACACTCCATGAACATTTTCAGCCAAGTGCTCCATGACCCTTGTCAACCCAATGCTCCATGACCCCTGTATTCACAATGCTCCTTGACACTTCTCATCACAGTGCTCCATGACACTTGTCATCACAATGCTCCCTGACCCTTGTCATCAGTATGCTCCTTGAACCCTGTCATGACAAGTTTCCATGCATTTTTCATCACAATGATCCATGACCGTTTCATCACAATGCTCCAAGGTCCCTGTAATCGCAATGCTCCATGCCCTTGTCATCACAAAACTCCATGACGCATGTCATCAGAATGCTCCATGGGCTTCTCATCACAGTGCTCTATGCCCTAGTCATAACAATGCTCCAAGACCCCTGTAATCACAATGCTCCATGTCCCTTTTCATCAGAATGCTCCATGAGAATTGCCATCACAAGTCTCCATGGTCTTCTCATCACAATGTTCCAGGACCTTGACATCACCATGATCCATTCACTTGTCATCACAATGCTCCATTACCCCTGTCATCACAATAATCCATGAACATATTCAGCCCAATGCTCCACGACTTTCTCATCACAATGCTCCATGCCCTTCCCATCACAATGCTCCATTACCCCTGTCATAACAATGCTCCATGACCCTTGCCATCACGATGTTCCATGGCCTTGTCATCACAAGGCTCCATGACCCTTCTCATCACAATGCTCCAAGAACACTGTAATCACAATGTTCTATGCCTCTTTTCATCTCAATGATCCATGAACCCTGTCATCACAATGCACCCTGCCCATCATCATAATGCTTCAGGCTATTGTCATCACAATGAAATCGATATTCTTCAGGACCTCTGTCATCATAATGCTCCAAATCCTGGTGATCACAGTGTTGCATAACACGTATCATCACAACACCCCATGACGCTCATCATTACAATTATCCATGGACTTCTCATCACAATGCTCCAGGATCTTTGTCATCACAATGCTCAATACACTTGTCATCACAATGCTCCCGGACCCTTTTCGTCAGTATGCTCCTTGAACACTGTCATGACAAGTTTCCATGCATTTTTCATCAAAATAATCCATGACCATTTCATCACAATGCTCCAAGTTCCCTGTAATCACAATGCTCCATGCCCTTGTCATCACAAAACTCCATGACGCATGTCATCAGAATTCTCTATGGCCTTCTCATCACAATGCTCTATGCCCTAGTCATAACAATGCTCCAAGACCCCTGTAATCACAATGCGCCATGCCCCTTTTCATCAGAATGCTCCATGAGACTTGCCATCACAAGTCTCCATGGTCTTCTCATCACAATGATCCAGGACCTTGACATCACCAGGATCCATGCCCTTGTCATCACAATGCTCCATGACCCCTGTCATCACAATACTCCATGAACATTTTCAGCCCAATGTTCCACGACCTTCTCATCACAATGCTCCATTGCCAATATCATCACAATGCTCCATGACCACTGTCATCACAACACTCCATGACACCTGACAACACAATGATCCAGGACTCTTGTCATCACAATGCTCCATTCCCTTGTCGTCACAATGCTACATGACACCTATCATCACAACTCTCCATGAACATTTTCAGCCCAGTGCTCCATGACACTTGTCATCACAATGATCCATGCCCTTGTCATCCCAATGCTCCATGACCCCTGTATTCACAATGCTCCTTGACGCTTGTCATCACAGTGCTCCATGACACATGTCATCACAATGCTCCATGCGCTTGTCATCACAATACTCCATTTCCATTGTCATCACAATCCTCCATGAACTTTGGGATCACATTGCTTCATGCCCTTGTCACCACAATGCTCCATGCTCCTTGAAATCAAAATGATCCATGACCTCTGTCATCACAATGCTCCAAACCCTTGTGATCACAATGTTCCATAACAGTTGTCATCACAACGCTCCATGATGCCTGTCATCAAAATACTCCATGCCCTTTTCATCACAATGCTCCATGACCATTGTCACCACAATTCTCAATACACTTGTCATCACAATCCTCCCTGACACTTGTTATCAGAATGCTCCTTGAACTCTGTCACAAAAAGGCTCCATGCCTTTTTCATCACAATGCCCCATGCCATTTTCATCAGAATGCTCCATGCCATTGTCATCAAAATACTCCACAAGCTTGTCATCAGAATGCTCCATGACCCTTGTCATCACAATTCTCCATGCACTTTTCAGCACAATGCTCCCTGGCCCTTGTCATCACAATGCTCCAAGCCATTGTCATAACAAGGCTCCATTACATTTGTCATCAGGATCCCCCCTGACACTTGGCATCACAGTGCTCCATGCCATCCTCATCACATTGGGCCATTACATATGTGATCACAATGCTCCCTGACACCTGTCTTCAAAATACGGCATGACCTGGTCATCACAATGCTCCATGCCCTTGTCATCACAGTGTGCCATACCAACTCTCATCGCAATACTCCATGAAAGTTATTAGACCAATGTTCCATGTCCTTGTCATCACAATGCTCCATGCCCTTGTTACCACAATGCTCCATGACCCCTGTCATCACAGTGCTCCGTGACTCCAGTCATCACAATTCTTCATGACCTTTGTCATCACAATGGTCCATGCCCTCGTCATCAACAGTCTCCGTGACCATTTTAACCACAATGCTCCATGAACTTTTCATCACAATGCTCTTTGACCCTTGTCATCACAATGCTCTATGCCTTTCTCAGCACAATGCTCCATGACCCTTGTCATCACAATGCTCCATGCGCTTGTCAGCACAATGCTCCATGACACATGTCATCACAATGCACCATGCGCTTGTCATCACGGTGCTCCACAACTTTGTCATCACAATGCTCCATAAAATTTGTCATCACAATGCTCCATGCACTTCTCATCAAAATGCTCTCTCACCACTGATATCACAATGCTACATCACTATTTGTCAAAATACTCCCTCACCCCTGTCATCACAATGTTCCATGACTCTTGTCATCACAATGCTACATGCACTTATCATCACAATGTTCGATGACCCCTGAAATCACAATGTTCCATAACACCTGTCATCAAAATATTCCTTGACACTTTTCATCAAATTGCTCCATGACCCTGTCATCAGAATGCTCCCTGCCCTTCTCATCACAGTGCAAAACGCCCTTGCCATCAAAATGCTCCATGACACTTGTCATCACAAAGATCCATGACCCTTGGCATCACAATGCTCCATGTCATTGTCATCACAGTGCTCCATGAACGCTCTCATAACATTGCTCCATGCCCTTGTCTTCACATAGCTCCAGGACACATGTCATCAGAATGCTCCATGGCCTTCTCATCACAATGCTCCAAGCCCTTGCCATCACAATGCTCCATTACCCCTGTCATAACAATGCTCCATGACCCCTGCCAACACGATGTTCCATGGCCTTGTCATCACAAGGCTCCATGACCCTTCTTATCACAATGCTCCAAGAACACTGTAATCACAATGCTCTATGCCCCTTTTCATCTCAATGATCCATGAACCCTGTCATCGCAATGCACCCTGCCCATCATCATAATGCTTCATGCAATTGTCATCACAACGAAATCAAAATGTTCCATGACCTCTGTCATAACAATGCTCCAAACCCTTGTGATCACAATATTCCATAACACTTGTCATCACAATGCCCCAGGATGCTCGTCATCACAATTATCCATGGTCTTCTCATCACAATGCTCCATGACCTTCGTCATCACAATGCTCAATACACTTGTCATCAACATGCTCCCTGACACTTGTTGTCTGTATGCTCCTTGAACCCTGTCATGACAAGGCTCCATGTATTTTTCATCACAATGATCCATGCCCTTTTCATCACAATGCTCCATGTCCCATGTAATCACAATGGTACATGCCATTGTCATCACAAAGCTCAATGACGCATGCCATCAGAATGCTCCTTGGTCTTCTCCTCACAATGCTCCATGCCCATCTCTTCACAATGTTCCATTCCCTTGTCATCACAATGCTCCATGCCCATGTTATCACAATGCTCCATGACCCCTGTCATCACAATGCTCCGTGACTCCAGTCATCACAATGCTTCATGACTTTTGTCATCACAATGGTCCATGCCCTCGTCATCAACCGTCTCTGTGACCTTTTTAACCACAATGCTCCATGAACATTCTCAGCACAATGCTCCATGACCCTTGTCATCACATTGCTCCATGCGCTTTTCAGCACAATGCTCCATGACACATGTCATCACAATGCACCATGCGGTTGTCATCACAGTGCTCCACAACATTGTCATCACAATGCTCCATAAAATTTGTCATCACAATGCTCCGTGCACTTCTCATCAAAATGCTCTCTCACCACTGATATAACAATGCTACATCACTATTTGTCACAATACTCCCTCACCCCTGTCATCACAATGTTCCATGACTCCTGTCATCACAATGCTACATGTACTTATCATCACAATATTCGATGATCCCTGAAATCACAATGTTCCATAACACCTGTCATCAAAATGTTCCATGACACTTTTCATCAAATTGCTCCATGACCCTGTCATCAGAATGCTCCCTGCCCTTCTCATCACAATGCACAACGCCCTTCCCATCAAAATGCTCCATGACCTTTGTCATCACAAAGATCCAAGACCCTTGGCATCACAATGCTCCATGTCATTGTCATCACAATGCTCCATGAACCCTCTCATCACATTGCTCCATGCCCTTGTCATCACACAGCTCCATGACACTTGTCATCACAATGCTCGATGCCCTTCTCATCACAATGCTCCATGCCTTTGTCATTACAGTCCTGCATGACCCATGTATCACAGTGTTCCATGCCCTTGTCATCACAATGCTCCATGCCCACACTCATCACAATAATCCATGAAATATTTCAGACCAAAGTTCCATACCCTTCTCATCACAATGCTCCATTACCCCTGTCATAACAATGCACCATGACACCTGCCATCACAATGATCCACGGCCTAGTCATCACAAGGTTCCATGATAATTCTCATCACAATGCTCAAGACCCCTGATATCACAATGCTCCATGCCCTTGTCATCACAAAGCTCCATGACGCATGTCATCAGAATGTTCCATGGCCTTCTCATCACAATGCTCCATGCCCTTGTCATCACAATGCTCCAAGACCCTTGTCATCACAATGCTCCATGACCCATTTCATCTCAATGCTCCATGAAATCTGTCATCACAATGCTCCAAGACCCTTGTAATCACAATGCTCCATGCCGCTTTTCATCTCAATGCTCCATGAACCCTGTCATCACAATGCACCATGCCCATTATCATAATGCTTCAGGCTATTGTCATAACAATGAAATCAATATTCTGCATGACCTCTGTCATCATAATGCTCCAAACCCTTGTGATCACAATGTTGCATAACACGTATCATCACAACACCCCATGATGCTCATCATCACAATTATCCATAGTCTTCTCATCACAATGCTCCATGATCTTTGTCATCACAATGCTCAATACACTTGTCATCACAATGCTCCCTGACC
This sequence comes from Mesoplodon densirostris, assembly GCF_025265405.1. Lineage (NCBI taxonomy): Eukaryota > Metazoa > Chordata > Mammalia > Artiodactyla > Ziphiidae > Mesoplodon > Mesoplodon densirostris. The sequence continues at coordinate 2,567,715 of NW_026778195.1, read as the reverse complement.
CTTGTCGTCAGTATGCTCCTTGAACCGTGTCATGACAAGTTTCCATGCATTTTTCATCACAATGATCCATGACCATTTCATCACAATGCTCCAAGGTCCCTGTAATCACAATGCTCCATACCCTTGTCATCACAAATCTCCATGACGCATGTCATCAGAATTCTCCATGGCCTTCTCATCACAATGCTCTATGCCCTAGTCATAACAATGCTCCAAGACACCTGTAATCACAATGCTCCATGCCCCTTTTCATCAGAATGCTCCATGAGACTTGCCATCACAAGTCTCCATGGTCTTCTCATCACAATGTTCCAGGACCTTGACATCATCATGATCCATTCCCTTGTCATCAAAATGCTCCATGACACCTGTCATCAAAATAATCCATGAATATTTTCAGCCCAATGCTCCACGACCTTCTCATCACAATGCTCCATTGCCAATATCATCAGAAAGCTCCATGACCACTGTCACCACAACACTTCATGACAACTGACAACACAATGATCCAGGACTCTTGTCATCACAATGCTCCATTCCCTTGTCGTCACAATGCTACATGACACCTGTCATCACAACTCTCCATGAACATTTTCAGCCCAGTGCTCCATGACCCTTGTCATCACAATGATCCATGCCCTTGTCATCCCAATGCTCCATGACCCCTGTATTCACAATTCTCCTTGACGCTTGTCATCACAGTGCTCCATGACACATGTCATCACAATGCTCCATGCCTTTGTCAGCAAAATGCTACATGACCTTGTCATTACAATGCTCTATGCGCTTGTCATCACAATACTCCATTTCCATAGTCATCACAATCCTCCATGAACTTTGGGATCACATTGCTTCATGCCCTTTTCATCACAATGCTCCATGCTCCTTGAAATCAAAATGATCCATTACCACTGTCATCACAATGCTCCAAACCCTTGTAATCACAATGTTCCATAACACTTGTCATCACAATGCTCCATGATGCCTGTCATCACAATACTCCATGCCCCTTTCATCACAATGCTCGATGACCTTTGTCACCACAATTCTCAATACACTTGTCATCGCAATGCTCCCTGACACTTGTCATCAGAATGATCCTTGAACCCTGTCACGAAATGGCTCCATGCCTTTTTCATCACAATGCCCCATGCCATTTTCATCACAATGCTCCATGCCATTGTCATCAAAATACTCCACAAGCTTGTCATCAGAATGCTCCATGACCCTTGTCATCACAATTCTCCATGCAATTTTCAGCACAATGCTCCCTGACCCTTGTCATCACAATTCTCCATTACCTTTGTCATCAGAATCCTCCCTGACACTTGGCCTCACAATGCTCCATGACATCCTCATCACAATGGGCCATTACATATGTGATCACAATGCTCCCTGACACCTGTTTTCACAATACGGCATGACCTGGTCATCACAATGCTCCATGCCCTTGTCATCACAGTGTGCCATTCCAATTCTCATCGCAATACTCCATGAAAGTTGTTAGACCAATGTTCCATGCCCTTGTCATCACAATGCTCCATACACTTGTTATCACAATGCTCCATGACCCCTGTCATCACAATGCACCGTGACTCCAGTCATCACAATGCCTCATGACCTTTGTCATCACAATGGTCCATGCCCTCGTCATCAACAGTCTCTGTGACCTTTTTAACCACAATGCTCCATGAACTTTTCATCACAATGCTCTTTGACCCTTGTCATCACAATGCTATATGCCTTTCTCAGCACAATGCTCCATGACCCTTGTCATCACAATGCTCCATGCGCTTGTCAGCACAATGCTCCATGACACGTGTCATCACAATGCACCATGCGCTTGTCATCACAGTGCTCCACAACATTGTCTTCACAATGCTCCATAAATTTTGTCATCACAATGTTCCATGCACTTCTCATCAAAATGCTCTCTCACCACTGATATCACAATGCTACATCACTTTTTGTCACAATACTCCCTCACCCCTGTCATCACAATGTTCCATGACTCCTGTCATCACAATGCTACATGCACTTATCATCACAATGTTCGATGACCCCTGACATCACAGTGTTCCATAACACCTGTCATCAAAATGTTCCATGACACTTTTCATCAAATTGCTCCATGACCCTGTCATCAGAATGCTCCCTGCCCTTCTCATCACAATGCACAACGCCCTTCCCATCAAAATGCTCCATGACCTTTGTCATCACAAAGATCCATGACCCTTGGCATCACAATGCTCCATGTCATTGTCATCACAGTGCTCCATGAACGCTCTCATCACATTGCTCCATGCCCTTGTCTTCACATAGCTCCATGACACATGTCATCAGAATGCTCCATGGCCTTCTCATCACAATGCTCCAAGCCCTTGCCATCACAATACTCCATTACCCCTGTCATAACAATGCTCCATGACCCCTGCCAACACGATGTTCCATGGCCTTGTCATCACAAGGCTCCATCACCCTTCTCATCACAATGCTCCAAGAACACTGTAATCACAATGCTCTATGCCCCTTTTCATCTCAATGATCCATGAACCCTGTCATCACAATGCACTATGCCCATCATCATAATGCTTCATGCTATTGTCATAACAACGAAATCAGAATGTTCCATGACCTCTGTCATAACAATGTTCCAAACCCTTGTGATCACAATATTCCATAACACTTGTCATAACAATGCCCCAGGATGCTCGTCATCACAATTATCCATGGTCTTCTCATCACAATGCTCCATGACCTTCGTCATCAAAATGCTCAATACACTTGTCATCAACATGCTCCCTGACACTTGTTGTCATTATGCTCCTTGAACCCTGTCATGACAAGGCTCCATGCCTTTTTCATCACAATGATCCATGCCCTTTTCATCACAATGCTCCAAGTCCCATGTAATCACAATGGTCCATGCCATTGTCATCACAAATCTCAATGACGCATGCCATCAGAATGCTCCTTGGTCTATTCTTCACAATGCTCCCTGCCCTTGTCTTCACAATGTTCCAAGATCCCTGTAATCACAATGCTCCATTCCCCTTTTAATCAGTATGCTCCATGAGACTTGTCATCACAAGGCTCCATGGTTTTGTCATCACAATGCTCCAGGACCTTGTCATCACAATGCTTCACGACCTTGTCATCAAAATTTTCAATGGCCTTTGTAATCATAATGCTCCAACCCCTAATCATCACAATGATCCATTATATTTGTCATCACAATCCTCCATTACATTTGGTATCACAAAGCTCCATGCCATTGTCATCGCCATGGACCATGACATATGTCATCACAATGCTCCCTGACACCTGTCTTCACAATACTCCATGACCTTATCATCACAATGCTCCATGCCCTTGTCATCACAATGCACCATGCCCACTCTCATCACAATGATCTATGAAACTTGTCAGACCAATGCTCCATTCCACTGTCATCACAATTCTCCATGCCCTTGTCATCACAATGCTCCATGACCCCTGTCATCACAATGCTCCGTGACTCCAGTCATCACAATGCTTCATAACGTTTGTCATCACAATGGTCCATGCCAGCGTCATCACAAGGCTCTGTGACATTTGTAACCACAAAGCTCCATGAACTTTTCATCACAATTCTCTGAGAAACTTGTCATCACAATGCTCCATGTCTTTGTCAGAACAGTGCTCCATGAACATTGTCATCACAATGTGCCACGCACATTTCATCACAACGTTCCAAACCTTGTCATTGCAATGCTCCATAAACCTTGTAATCACAATGGTCCATGCACTTCTCATCAAAATGCTCTCTCACCAGAGATATCACAATGTTCCATCACTAGTCATCACAATACACCCTCATCCTTGTAATCACAATGTTCCATGACACTGTCATCACAATGCTACATCCCCTTATCATCACAATGTTCCATGACCCCTGCCATCACAATGTTCCATAAGCCCTGTCATCAAAATGCTCCATGACCCTTTCCATCCCAAAGCTCCAAGACCCCGGCCATCACAATGTTCTATAACCCCTGCCAGCAAAATGTTCCATTACACATTTTATCAAATTGCTGCATGACACAGTCATCAAAATGGTCCCTGCACTTCTCATCAAAATGCTCCATGACTTGTCATCACAAAGCTCCAAGACCCTTGGCATCACAATGCTCCATGTCATTGTCATCACAATGCTCCATGAACCCTCTCATCACATTGCTCCATGCCCTTGTCATCACACAGCTCCATGACACTTGTCATCACAATGCTCGATGCCCTTCTCATCACAATGCTCCATGCCTTTGTCATTACAGTCCTGCATGACCCATGTATCACAGTGTTCCATGCCCTTGTCATCACAATGCTCCATGCCCACACTCATCACAATAATCCATGAAATATTTCAGACCAAAGTTCCATACCCTTCTCATCACAATGCTCCATTACCCCTGTCATAACAATGCACCATGACACCTGCCATCACAATGATCCACGGCCTAGTCATCACAAGGTTCCATGATAATTCTCATCACAATGCTCAAGACCCCTGATATCACAATGCTCCATGCCCTTGTCATCACAAAGCTCCATGACGCATGTCATCAGAATGTTCCATGGCCTTCTCATCACAATGCTCCATGCCCTTGTCATCACAATGCTCCAAGACCCTTGTCATCACAATGCTCCATGACCCATTTCATCTCAATGCTCCATGAAATCTGTCATCACAATGGTCCAAGACCCTTGTAATCACAATGCTCCATGCCGCTTTTCATCTCAATGCTCCATGAACCCTGTCATCACAATGCACCATGCCCATTATCATAATGCTTCAGGCTATTGTCATCACAATGAAATCAATATTCTGCATGACCTCTGTCATCATAATGCTCCAAACCCTTGTGATCACAATGTTGCATAACACGTATCATCACAACCCCATGATGCTCATCATCACCATTATCCATAGTCTTCTTATCACAATGCTCCATGATCTTTGTCATAACAATGCTCAATACACTTGTCATCACAATGCTCCCTGACCCTTGTCGTCAGTATGCTCCTTGAACCGTGTCATGACAAGTTTCCATGCATTTTTCATCACAATGATCCATGACCATTTCATCACAATGCTCCAAAGTCCCTGTAATCACAATGCTCCATGCCCTTGTCATCACAAAACTCCATGACGCATGTCATCAGAATTCTCCATGGCCTTCTCATCACAATGCTCTATGCCGTAGTCATAACAATGCTCCAAGACACCTGTAATCACAATGCTCCATGCCCCTTTTCATCAGAATGCTCCATGAGACTTGCCATCACAAGTCTTCATGGTCTTCTCATCACAATGTTCCAGGACCTTGACATCATCATGATCCATTCCCTTGTCATCACAATGCTCCATGACCCCTGTCATCAAAATAATCCATGAATATTTTCAGCCCAATGCTCCACGACCTTCTCATCAAAATGCTCCATTGCCAATATCATCACAATGATCCATGACCACTGTCACCAAAACACTTCATGACACCTGACAACACAATGATCCAGGACTCTTGTCATCACAATGCTCCATTCCCTTGTCGTCACAATGCTACATGACACCTGTCATCACAACTCTCCATGAACATTTTCAGCCCAGTGCTCCATGACCCTTGTCATCACAATGATACATGCCCTTGTCATCCCAATGCTCCATGACCCCTGTATTCACAATGCTCCTTGACGCTTGTCATCACAGTGCTCCATGACACATGTCATCACAATGCTCCATGCCTTTGTCAGCAAAATGCTACATGACCTTGTCATTACAATGCTCTATGCGCTTGTCATCACAATACTCCATTTCCATAGTCATCACAATCCTCCATGAACTTTGGGATCACATTGCTTCATGCCCTTTTCATCACAATGCTCCATGCTCCTTGAAATCAAAATGATCCATGACCACTGTCATCACAATGCTCCAAACCCTTGTAATCACAATGTTCCATAACACTTGTCATCACAATGCTCCATGATGCCTATCATCACAATACTCCATGCCCCTTTCATCACAATGCTCGATGACCTTTGTCACCACAATTCTCAATACTCTTGTCATCGCAATGCTCCCTGACACTTGTCATCAGAATGATCCTTGAACCCTGTCACGAAATGGCTCCATGCATTTTTCATCACAATGCCCTATGCCATTTTCATCACAATGCTCCATGCCATTGTCATCAAAATACTCCACAAGCTTGTCATCAGAATGCTCCATGACCCTTGTCATCACAATTCTCCATGCACTTGTCAGCACAATGCTCCCTGACCCTTGTCATCACAATGCTCCATTACCTTTGTCATCAGAATCCTCCCTGACACTTGGCCTCACAATGCTCCATGACATCCTCATCACAATGGGCCATTACATATGTGATCACAATGCTCCCTGACACCTGTCTTCACAATACGGCATGACCTGTTCATCACAATGCTCCATGCCCTTGTCATCACAGTGTGCCATTCCAACTCTCATCGCAATACTCCATGAAAGTTATTAGACCAATGTTCCATGCCCTTGCCATCACAATGCTCCATGCCCTTGTTATCACAATGCTCCATGACCCTGTCATCACAATGCTCCGTGACTCCAGTCATCACAATGCTTCATGACCTTTGTCATCACAATGCTCCATAAAATTTGTCATCACAATGCTCCATGCACTTCTCATCAAAATGCTCTCTCACCACTGATATCACAATGCTACATCACTATTTGTCACAATACTCCCTCACCCCTGTCATCACAATGTTCCATGACTCCTGTCATCACAATGCTACATGCACTTATCATCACAATGTTCGATGATCCCTGAAATCACAATGTTCCATAACACCTGTCATCAAATTGTTCCATGACGCTTTTCATCAAATTGCTCCATGACCTTGTCAAAAGAATGTTCCCTGCCCTTCTCATCACAATGCACAACGCCCTTGCCATCAAAATGCTCCATGACCTTTGTCATCACAAAGATCCATGACACTTGGCATCACAGTGCTCCATGTCATTGTCATCACAGTGCTCCATGAACGATCTCATCACATTGCTCCATGCCCTTGTCTTCACATAGCTCCATGACACATGTCATCAGAATGCTCCATGGCCTTCTGATCACAATGCTCCATGCCCTTGCCATCACAATGCTCCATTACCCCTGTCATAACAATGCTCCATGACCCCTGCCATCACGATGTTCCATGGCCTTGTCATCACAAGGCTCCATGACCCTTCTCATCACAATGCTCCAAGAACACTGTAATCACAATATTCTATGCCCCTTTTCATCTCAATGCTCCATGAACACTGTCATCACAATGCACCATGCCCATCATCATAATGCTTCAGGCTATTGTCATCACAATGAAATCAATATTCTGCATGACCTCTGTCATCATAATGCTCCGAACCCTTGTGATCACAATGTTGCATAACACGTATCATCACAACACCCCATGACTCTCATCATCACAATTATCCATGGTCTTCTCATCACAATGCTCCATGATCTTTGTCATCACAATGCTCAATACACTTGTCATCACAATGCTCCCTGACCCTTCTCGTCAGTATGCTCCTTGAACCGTGTCATGACAAGTTTCCATGCATTTTTCATCACAATTATCCATGACCATTTCATCACAATGCTCCAAGGTCCCTGTAATCACAATGCTCCATACCCTTGTCATCACAAAACTCCATGACGCATGTCATCTGAATGCTCCATGGCCTTCTCATCACAATGCTCTATGCCCTAGTCATAACAATGCTCCAAGACCCCTGTAATCACAATGCTCCATGCCCCTTTTCATCAGAATGCTCCATGAGACTTGCCATCACAAGTCTCCATGGTCTTCTCATCACAATGCTCCAGGACCTTGACATCACCATGATCCATTCCCTTGTCATCACAATGCTCCATGACCCCTGTCATCACAATAATCCATGAACATTTTCAGCCCAATGCTCCACGACCTTCTCATCAAAATGCTCCATTGCCAATATCATCACAATGCTCCATGACCACTGTCATCACAACACTCCATGACACCTGACAACACAATGATCCAGGACTCTTGTCATCACAATGCTCCATTAACTTGTCGTCACAATGCTACATGACACCTGTCATCACAACTCTCCATGAACATTTTCAGCCCAGTGCTCCATGACCCTTGTCATCACAATGTTCCATGCCCTTGTCATCCCAATGCTCCATGACCCCTGTATTCACAATGCGCCTTAGACGCTTGTCATCACAGTGCTCCATGACACATGTCATCACAATGCTCCATGCCTTTGTCAGAAAAATGCTACATGACCTTGTCATTATAATTCTCTATGCGCTTGTCATCACAATACTCCATTTCCATTGTCATCACAATCCTCCATGAACTTTGGAATCACATTGCTTCATGCCCTTGTCATCACAATGCTCCATGCTCCTTGAAATCAAAATGATCCAATACCGCTGTCATCACAATGCTCCAAACCCTTGTGATCACCATGTTCCATAACACTTGTCATCACAACGCTCCATGATGCCTGTCATCACAATACTCCATGCACTTTTCATCACAATGCTCCATGACCATTGTCACCACAATTCTCAATACACTTGTCATCACAATGCTCCTTGACACTTGTCATCAGAATGCTCCTTGATCCCTGTCACGAACAGTCTCCATGCCTTTTTCATCACAATGCCCCATGCCATTTTCATCACAATGCTCCATGCCATTCTCATCAAAATACTCCACAAGCTTGTCATCAAAATGCTCCATGACCCTTGTCATCACAATGCTCCAAGCCATTGTCATCACAATGCTCCATTACCTTTGTCATCAGAATCCTCCCTGACACTTGGCATCACAATGCTCCATGCGATCCTCATCACAATGGTCCATTACATATGTGATCACAATGCTCCCTGACACCTGTCTTCACAATACGGCATGACCTGGTCATCACAATACTCCATGCCCTTGTCATCACAGTGTGCCATTCCAACTCTCATTGCAATACTCCATGAAAGTTATTAGACCAATGTTCCATGCCCTTGTCATCACAATGCTACATGCCCTTGTCATCACAATGCTCCATGCCCTTGTTATCACAATGCTCCGTGACCCCTGTCATCACAATGCTCCGTGACTCCAGTCATCACAATGCTTCATGAACTTTGTCATCACAATGGTCCATACCCTTGTCATCCACAGTCTCTGTGACCTTTTCAACCACAATGCTCCATGAACTTTTCATCACAACGCTCTTTGACCCTTGTCATCACAATGCTCTATGCCTTTCTCACACAATGCTCCATGACCCTTGTTATCACAATGCTCCATGCCCATGTCAGCACAATGCTCCATGACACATGTCGTCACAATGCACCATGTGCTTGTCATCACAGTGCTCCACAACATTGTCATCACAATGCTCCAAAAAATTTGTCATCACAATGCTGCACGCACTTCTCATCAAAATGCTCTCTCACCACTTATATCACAATGCTACATCACTATTTTTCACAATACTCCCTCACCCCTGTCATCACAATGTTCCATGACTCCTGTCATCACAATGCTACATGCACTTATCATCACAATGTGCGATGACCCCTGACATCACAATGTTCCATAACACTTGTCATAAAAATGTTCCATGCCACTTTTCATCTAATTGTTCCGGAACCCTGTCATCACAATGCTTCCTGCCCTTCTCATCACAATGCACAACGCCCTTGCCATCAAAATGCTCCATGACCTTTGTCATCACAAAGATCCATGACCCTTGGCATCACAATGCTCCATGTCATTTTCATCACAATGCTCCATGAACGCTCTCATTACATTGCTCCATGCACTTGTCTTCACATCGCTCCATGACACATGTCATCAGAATGCTCCATGGCCTTCCCATCACAATGCTCCATGCCCTGGCCATCACAATATCCATGACCCCTGCCATCACGATGTTCCATGGCCTTGTCATCACAAGGCTCCATGACACTTCTCATCACAATGCTCCAATAACACTGTAATCACAATGCTCTAGGACCCTTTTCATCTCAATGATCCATGAAACCTGTCATCACAATTCACCATGCTCATCATCATAATGCTTCATGCTATTGTCATAACAATGAAATCAAAATGTTCCATGACCTCTGTCGTAACAATGATCCAAACCCTTGTAATCACAATATTCCATAACACTTGTCAACACAATGCCCCTTGACGCTCGTCATCACAATTAGCCATGGTCTTCTCATCACAATGCTCCATGACCTTCGACATCACAATGCTCAATACACTTGTCATCAACATGCTCCCTGACACTTGTTGTCTGTATGCTCCTTGAACCCTGTCATGACAAGGCTCCATGTCTTTTTCCTCCCAATGATGCATGCCCTTTTCATCAAAATGCTCCAAGACACATGTAATCACAATGGTCCATGCCATTGTCATCACAAAGCTCAATGACGCATGCCATCAGAATGCTCCTTGGTCTTCTCCTCACAATTCTCCATGCCTTTATCATCACAATGTTCCAAGACCCCTGTAATCACAATGCTCCGTGCCCCATTTCATCAGTATGCTCCATGAGACTTGTCATCACAAGGCTCCATAGTTTTGTCATCACAATTCTCCAGGACATTGTCATCACAATGCTTCACGACCTTGTCCTGAAAATTTTCAATGGCCCTTGTCATCATAATGCTCCAAACACTAATCATCACAATGCTCCATTATATTTGTCATCATAATCCTCCATTACATTGGGGATCACAGTGCTCCATGCCATTGTCTTCGCAATGGACCATGACATATGTCATCACAATGCTCCCTGACAACTGTCTTCACAATACTCCATGACCTTATCATCACAGTGCTCGATGCCATTGTCATTACAATGCACCATGCCCACTCTCATCACAATAATCTATGAAACTTGTCAGACCAATGCTCCATGCCACTTTCATCACAATGCTCCATGCTCTTGTCATCACAATGCTCCATGACCCCTGTCATCACAATGCTCCATGACTCCAGTCATCACAATGCATCATAACGTTTGTCATCACAATGGTCCATGCCCGCGTCATCACAAGGCTCTGTGACCTTTGTAACCACAATGCTCCATGAACTTTTCATCACAATTCTCTGTGAAACTTGTCATCACAGTGCTCCATGTCTTTGTCAGAACAATGCTCCATGTCCATTGTCATCACAATGTGCCTCACGCATTTCATCACAAACGTCCACAACCTTGTCATTGCAATGCTCCATAAACCTTGTAATCACAATGGTCCATGCACATCTCATCAAAATGCTCTCTCACCAGAGATATCACAATGTTCCATCACTAGTCATCACAATACTCCTACACCCTTGTAATCACAAAGTTCCATGACCCTGTCATCACAATGCTACATCCACATATCATCACAATGTTCCATGACCCCTGCCATCACAATGTTCCCTAAGTCCTGTCATCAAAATGCTCAATGACCCTTTCCATCCCAAAGCTCCAAGACCCCTGACATCACAATGTTCTATAACCCCTGCCATCAAAATGTTCCATTACACTTTTTATCAAATTGCTGCATGACCCAGTCATCAAAATGCTCCCTGCCCTTCTCATCAAAATGCTCCATGTCATTGTCATCACAATGCTCCATTACCCCTGTCATAACAATGCTCCATTACCCTTGCCATCACGATGTTCCATGGCCTTGTCATCACAAGGCTCCATGACCCTACTCATCACAATGCTCCAAGAACACTGTAATCACAATGCTCTATACCCCTTTTCATCTCACTGATCCATGAACCCTGTCATCACAATGCACCATGCCCATCATCATAATGCTTCATGCTATTGTCATAACAACGAAATCAAAATGTTCCATGACCTCTCTCATAACAATCCTCCAAACCCTTGTGATCACAATATTCCATAACACTTGTCATCACAATGCCCCAGGATGCTCGTCATCACAGTTATCCATGGTCTTCTCATCACAATGCTCCATGATCTTCGTCATCACAATGCTCAATACACTTGTCATCACATGCTCCCTGACACTTGTTGTCTGTATGCCCCTTGAACCCTATCATGACAAGGCTCCATGCCTTTTTCATCAAAATGATCCATGCCCTTTTCATCACAATGCTCCAAGTCCCATGTAATCACAATGGTCCATGCCATTGTCATCACAAAGCTCAATGATGCATGCCTTCAGAATGATCCTTGGTCTTCTCCTCACAATGCTCCATGCCCTTGTCTTCACAATGTTCCCAGACCCCTGTAATCACAATGCTCCATTCCCCTTTTAATCAGTATGCTCCTTGAGACTTGTCATCACAAGGCTCCATGGTTTTGTCATCACAATGCTCCAGGACCTTGTCATCACAATGCTTCACGACCTTGTAATCAAAATTTTCAATGACCCTTGTCATCATAATGCTCCAAACCCTAATCATCACAATGGTCCATTATATTTGTCTTCACAATCCTCCATTACATTTGGTATCACAAAGCTCCATGCCATTGTCTTCGCCAGGGACCCTGACATATGTCATCACAATGCTCCCTGACACCTGTCTTCACAATACGCCATGACCTTATCATCACAATGTTCCATGCCCTTGTCATCACAATGCACCATGCCCACTCTCATCACAATAATCTATGAAACTTGTCAGACCAATGCTCCATGCCACTGTCATCACAATGCTCCATGCCCTTGTCATCACAATGCTCGATGACCCCTGTCATCACAATGCTCCGTGACTCCAGTCATCACAATGCTTCATAACGTTTGTCATCACAATGGTCCATTCCCGCGTCATCACAAGGCTCTGTGACCCTTTTAACCACAATGATCCATGAACATTTCATCGAAATGCACTTTGACCCTTGTCATCACAATGCTCCATGTTTTTGTCAGAACAATGGTACATGACCATTGTCATCACAATGTGCCACGCGCATTTCATCACAACGTTCCAAACCTTGTCATTGCAATGCTCCATAAACCTTGTAATCACAATGGTCCATGCACTTCTCATCAAAATGCTCTCTCACCAGAAATATGACAATGTTCCATCACTAGTCATCACAATACACACTCATCCTTGTAATCACAATGTTCCATGACACTGTCATCACAATGCTACATCCCCTTATCATCACAATGTTCCATGACACCTGCCATCACAATGTTCCATTAGCCCTGTCATCAAAATGCTCCATGACCCTTTCCATCCCAAAGCTCCAAGACCCCTGCCATCACAATGTTCTATAACCCCTGCCATCAAAATGTTCCATTACACTTTTTATCAAATTGCTGCATGACCCGGTCATCAAAATGCTCCCTGCCCTTCTCATCAAAATGCTCCATGACTTGTCATCACAAAGCTCCAAGACCCTTGGCATCACAATGCTCCATGTCATTGTCATCACAATGCTCCATGAACCCTCTCATCACATTGCTCCATGCCCTTGTCATCACACAGCTCCATGACACTTGTCATCACAATGCTCGATGCCCTTCTCATCACAATGCTCCATGCCCTTGTCATTACAGTCCTGCATGACCCATGTATCACAGTGTTTCGTGCCCTTGTCATCACAGTGCTCCATGCCCACTCTCATCACAATAATCCATGAAACATTTCAGACCAAAGTTCCATACCCTCCTCATCACAATGCTCCATTACCCCTGTCATAACAATGCACCATGACATCTGGCATCACAATGTTCCACGGCCTAGTCATCACAAGGTTCCATGATAATTCTCATCACAATGCTCAAGACCCCTGATATCACAATTCTCCATGCCCTTGTCATCACAAAGCTCCATGACACATGTCATCAGAATGTTCGATGGCCTTCTCATCACAATGCTCCATGCCCTTGTCATCACAATGCTCCAAGACCCTTGTCATCACAATGCTCCATGCCCCATTTCATCTCAATGCTCCATGAAATCTGTCATCACAATGCTCCAAGACCCTTGTCATCACAATGCTCCATGCCCCTTTTCATCTCAATGCTCCATGAACCCTGTCATCACAATGCACCATGCCCATCATCATAATGCTTCAGGCTATTGTCATCACAATGAAATCAATATTCTGCATGACCTCTGTCATCATAATGCTCCAAACCCTTGTGATCACAATGTTGCATAACACGTATCATCACAACACCCCATGACGCTCATCATCACAATTATCCATGGTCTTCTCATCACAATGCTCCATGATCTTTGTCATCACAATGCTCAATACACTTGTCATCACAATGCTCCCTGACCCTTGTCGTCAGTATGCTCCTTGAACCCTGTCATGACAAGTTTCCATGCATTTTTCATCACAATGATCCATGACCATTTCATCACAATGCTCCAAGGTCCCTGTAATCACAATGCTCCATGCCCTTGTCATCACAAAACTCCATGATGCATGTCATCAGAATGCTCCATGGCCTTCTCATCACAATGCTCTATGCCCTAGTCATAACAATGCTCCACGACACCTGTAATCACAATGCTCCATGCCCCTTTTCATCAGAATGCTCCATGAGACTTGCCATCACAAGTCTCCATGGTCTTCTCGTCACTATGTTCCTGGACCTTGACATCACCATGATCCATTCCCTTGTCATAACAATGCTCCATGACCCCTGTCATCACAATAATCCATGAACATTTTCAGCCCAATGCTCCACGACCTTCTCATCACAATGCTCCATTGCCAATATCATCACAATGCTCCATGACCACTGTCATCACAACACTCCATGACACCTGACAACACAATGATCCAGGACTCTTGTCATCACAATGCTCCATTCCCTTGTCGTCACAATGCTACATGACACCTGTCATCACAACTCTCCATGAACATTTTCAGCCCAGTGCTCCATGACCCTTGTCATCACAATGATCCATGCCATTGTCATCCCAATGCTCCATGACCCCTGTATTCACAATGATCCTTGATGCTTGTCATCACTGTGCTCCATGACACATGTCATCACAATGGTCCATGCCCTCGTCATCAACAGTCTCTGTGACCATTTTAACCACAATGCTCCATGAACTTTTTATCACAATGCTCTTTGACCCTTGTCATCACAATGCTCTATGCCTTTCTCAGCACAATGTTTCATGACCCTTGTCATCACAATGCTCCATTAGCTTGTCAGCACAATGCTCCATGACACATGTCATCACAATGCAACATGCACTTGTCATCACAGTGCTCCACAACATTGTCATCACAATGCTCCATAAAATTTTTCATCACAATGCTCCCTGCACTTATCATCAAAATGCTCTCTAACCACTGATATCACAATGCTACATCACTATTTGTCATAATACTCCCTCACCCCTGTCATCACAATGTTACATGACCCTGTCATCACAATGCTCCCTGCCCTTCTCCTCAAAATGCACAACGCCCTTGCCATCAAAATGCTCCATGACCTTTGTCATCACAAAGATCCATGACCCTTGGCATCACAATGCTCCATTGCATTGTCATCACAATGTTCCATGAAATCTCTCATCATATTGCTCCATGCCCTTGTCTTCACATAGCTCCATGACACATGTCATCAGAATGCTCCATGGCCTTCTCATCACAATGCTCCATGCCCTTGCCATCACAATGCTCCATTACCCCTCTCATAACAATGCTCCATGACCCCTTCCATCACGATGTTACTTGGCCTTGTCATCACAAGGCTCCATGACCCTTCTCATCACAATGCTCCAAGAACACTGTAATCACAATGCTATATGCCCCTTTTCATCTCAATGATCCATGAACCCTGTCATCACAAGGCACCATGCCCATCATCATAATGCTTCATGCTATTGTTATTAGAACGAAATCAAAATGTTCCATGACCTCTGTCATAACAATGCTCCAAACCCTTGTGATCACAATATTCCATAACACTTGTCATCACAATGCCCCATGATGCTCGTCATCACAATTATCCATGGTCTTCTCATCACAATGCTCTAAGACCTTGGTCATCACAATGCTCAATACACTTGTAATCAACATGCTCCCTGACACTTGTTGTCTGTATGCTCCTTGAACCCTGTCATGACAAGGCTCCATGCCTTTTTCATCACAATGATCCATGCCCTTTTCTTCACAATGCTCCAAGTCCCATGTAATCACAATGGTCCATTCTATTGTCATCACAAAGCTCAATGACGCATGCCATCAGAATGCTCCTTGGTCTTCTCCTCACAATGCTCCATGCCCTTGTCTTCACAATGTTCCAAGACACCTGTAATCACAATGCTCCATTCCCCTTTTAATCAGTATGCTCCATGAGACTTGTCATCACAAGGTTCCATGGTTTTGTCATCACAATGCTCCAGGACCTTGTCATCACAATGCTTCACGACCTTGTCATCAAAATTTTCAATGGCCCTTGTCATCATAATGCTCCAAACCCTAATCATCACAATGCTCCATTATATTTGTCATCACAATCCTCCATTACATTTGGTATCACAAAGCTCCATGCCATTGTCATCGCCAGGGACCCTGACATATGTCATCACAATGCTCCGTGACACCTGTCTTCACAATACTCCATGACCTTATCATCACAATGCTCCATGCCCTTGTCTTCACAATGCACCATTCCCACTCTCATCACAATAATCTATGAAACTTGTCAGACCAATGCTCCATGCCACTGTCATCACAATGCTCCATGCCCTTGTCATCACAATGCTCCATGACCCCTGTCATCACAATGCTCCGTGACTCCAGTCATCACAATGCATCATAACGTTTGTCATCATAATGGTCCATGCCCGCGTCATCACAAGGCTCTGTGACCTTTGTAACCACAATGCTCCATGCACTTTTCCTCACAATTCTCTGTGAAACTTGTCATCACAGTGCTCCATGTCTTTGTCAGAACAATGCTCCATGTCCATTTTCATCATAATGTGCCTCACGCATTTCATCACAAACGTCCACAACCTTGTCATTGCAATGCTCCATAAACGTGGTAATCACAATGGTCCATGCACTTCTCATCAAAATGCTCTCACCAGAGATATCACAATGTTCCATCAATAGTCATCACAATACTCCTACGCCCTTGTAATCACAAAGTTCCATGACCCTGTCATCACAATGCTACATCCACATATCATCACAATGTTCCATGACCCCTACCATCACAATGTTCCATAAGTCCTGTCATCAAAATGCTCAATGACCCTTTCCATCCCAAAGCTCCAAGACCCCTGACATCACAATGTTCTATAACCCCTGCCATCAAAATGTTCCATTACACTTTTTATCAAATTGCTGCATGACCCGGTCATCAAAATGCTCCCTGCCTTCTCATCAAAATGCTCCATGACTTGTCATCACAAAGCTCCAAGACCCTTGGCATCACAATGCTCCATGTCATTGTCATCACAATGCTCCATGAACGCTCTCATCACATTGCTCCATGCCCTTGTCATCACACAGCTCCATGACACTTGTCATCACAATGCTCGATGCCCTTCTCATCACAATGCTCCATGCACTGGTCATTACAGTCCTGAATGACCCATGTATCACAGTGTTCCGTGCCCTTGTCATCACAATGCTACATGCCCATTCTCATCACAATAATACATGAAACATTTCAGACCAAAGTTCCATAGCCTTCTCATCACAATGCTCCATTACCACTGTCATAACAATGCACCATGACACCTGCTATCACAATGATCCACGGCCTAGTCATCACAAGGTTCCATGATAATTCTCATCAAAATGCTCAAGACCCCTGATATCACAATGCTCCATGCCCTTGTCATCACAAAGCTCCATTACGCATGTCATCAGAATATTCCATGGGCTTCTCATCACAATGCCCCATGCCCTTGTCATCACAATGCTCCAAGACCCTTGTCATCACAATGCTCCATGCCCCATTTCATCTCAATGCTCCATGAAATCTGTCATCACAATGCTCCAAGACCCTTGTCATCACAATGCTCCATGCCCCTTTTCATCTCAATGCTCCATGAACCCTGTCATCACAATGCTCCATGCCCATCATCATAATGCTTCAGGCTATTGTCATCACAATGAAATCAATATTCTGCATGACCTCTGTCATCATAATGCTCCAAACCCTTGTGATCACAATGTTGCATAACACGTATCATCACAACACCCCATGACGCTCATCATCACAATTATCCATGGTCTTCTCATCACAATGTTCCATGATCTTTGTCATCACAATGCTCAATACACTTGTCATCACAATGCTCCCTGACCCTTGTCATCAGTATGCTCCTTGAACCCTGTCATGACAAGTTTCCATGCATTTTTCATCACAATGATCCATGACCCTTTCATCACAATGCTCCAAGGTCCCTGTAATCACAATGCTCCATGCCCTTGTCATCACAAACCTCCATGATGCATGTCATCAGAATGCTCCATGGCCTTCTCATCACAATGCTCTATGCCCTAGTCATAACAATGCTCCAAGTCCCCTGTAATCACAATGCTCCATGCCCCTTTTCATCAGAATGCTCCATGAGACTTGCCATCACAAGTCTCCATGGTCTTCTCATCACAATGTTCCAGGACCTTGACATCACCATGATCCATTCCCTTGTCATCACAATGCTCCATGACCCCTGTCATCACAATAATCCATGAACATTTTCAGCCCAATGCTCCACGACCTTCTCATCACAATGCTCCATTGCAAATATCATCACAATACTCCATGACCACTGTCATCACAACACTCCATGACATCTGACAACACAATGATCCAGGACTCTTGTCATCACCATGCTCCATTCCCTTGTCGTCACAATGCTACATGACACCTGTCATCACAACTCTCCATGAACATTTTCAGCCCAGTGCTCCATGACCCTTGTCATTACAATGATCCATGCCCTTGTCATCCCAATGCTCCATGACCCCTGTAATCACAATGCTCCTTGACGCTTGTCATCACTGTGCTCCATGACACATGTCATCACCATGCTCCATGCCTTTGTCAGCAAAATGCTACATGACCTTGTCATTACAGTGCTCTATGCGCTTGTCATCACAATACTCCATTTCCCTTGTCATCACAATCCTCCCTGAACTTTGGGATCACATTGCTTCATGCCCTTGTCATCACAATGCTCCATGCTCCTTGAAATCAAAATGATCCATGACCTCTGTCATCACAATGCTCCAAACCCTTGTGATCACAATGTTCCATAACACTTTTCATCACAAAGCTCCATGATGCCTGTCATCACAATACTCCATGCCCTTTTCATCACAATGCTCCATGACCTTTGTCACCACAATTCTCAATACACTTGTCATCACAATGCTCCCTGACACTTGTCATCAAAATGCTCCTTGAACCCTGTCACGAAAAGGCTCCATGCCTTTTTCATCACAATGCCCCATGCCATTTTCATCACAATGCTCCATGCCATTGTCATCAAAATACTCCACAAGCTTGTCATCAGAATGCTCCGTGACCCTTGCCATCACAATTCTCCATGCACTTGTCAGCACAATGCTCCCTGACCC
This sequence comes from Mesoplodon densirostris, assembly GCF_025265405.1. NCBI lineage: Eukaryota > Metazoa > Chordata > Mammalia > Artiodactyla > Ziphiidae > Mesoplodon > Mesoplodon densirostris. Next base: position 2,548,049 of record NW_026778195.1, on the reverse strand, counting down.
TTGTCATCACAATGCTCCAAGCCATTGTCATCACAATGCTCCATTACCTTTGTCATCAGAATCCTAGTTGACACTTGGCATCACAATGCTCCATGCCATCCTCATCACAATGGGCCATTACATATGTGATCACAATGCTCCCTGACACCTGTCTTCACAATACGGCATGACCTGGTCATCAAAATGCTCCATGTCCTTGTCATCACAGTGTGCCATTCCAACTCTCATCGCAATACTCCATGAAAGTTATTAGACCAATGTTCCATGCCCTTGTCATCACAATGCTCCATGCCCTTGTTATCACAATGCTCTATGACCCCTGTCATCACAATGCTCCGTGACTCCAGTCATCCCAATGCTTCATGACCTTTGTCATCACAATGGTCCATGCCCTCGTCATCAACAGTCTCTGTGACCTTTTTAACCACAATGCTCCATGAACTTTTCATCACAATGCTCTTTGACCCTTGTCATCACAATGCTCTATGCCTTTCTCAGCACAATGCTCCATGACCCTTGTCATCACAATGCTCCATGCGCTTGTCCGCACAATGCTCCATGACACATGTCATCACAATGCACCATGCGCTTGTCATCACAGAGCTCCACAACATTGTCATCACAATGCTCCATAAAATTTGTCATCACAATGCTCCATGCACTTCTCATCAAAATGCTCTCTCACCACTGATATCACAATGCTACATCACTATTTGTCACAATACTCCCTCACCCCTGTCATCACAATGTTCCATGACACTTTTCATCAAATTGCTCCATGACCATGTCATCAGAATGCTCCCTGCCCTTCTCATCACAATGCACAACGCCCTTGCCATCAAAATGCTCCATGAACTTGTCATCACAAAGATCCATGACACTTGGCATCACAATGCTCCATGTCATTGTCATCACAATGCTCCATGAACACTCTCATCACATTGCTCCATGCCCTTGTATTCACATAGCTCCATGACACGTGTCATCAGAATGCTCCATGGCCTTCTCATCACAATGCTCCAAGCCCTTGCCATCACAAAGCTCCATTACACCTGTCATAACAATGCTCCATGACCCCTGCCATCACGATGTTCCATGGCCTTGTCATCACAAGTCTCCATGACCCTTCTCATCACAATGTTCCAAGAACACTGTAATCACAATGCTCTATGCCCCTTTTCATCTCAATGATCCATGAACCCTGTCATCACAATGCACCATGCCCATCAACATAATGCTTCATGCTATTGTCATCACAACGAAATCAAAATGTTCCATGACCTCTGTCATAACAATGCTCCAAACCCTTGTGATCACAATATTCCATAACTCTTGTCATCACAATGCCCCAGGATGCTCGTCATCACAATTATCCATGGTCTTCTCATCCCAATGCTCCATGACCTTCATCATCACAATGCTCAATACACTTGTCATCAACATGCTCCCTGACACTTGTTGTCTGTATGCTCCTTGAGCCCTGTCATGACAAGGCTCCATGCCTTTTTCATCACAATGATCCACGCCCTTTTCATCACAATGCTCCAAGTCCCATGTAATCACAATGGTCCATGCCATTGTCATCACAAAGCTCAATGACGCATGCCATCAGAATGCTCCTTGATCTTCTCCTCACAATGCTCCATGCCCTTGTCTTCACAGTGTTCCTAGACCCCTGTAATCACAATGCTCCATTCCCCTTTTAATCAGTATGCTCCATGAGACTTGTCATCACAAGGCTCCATGGTTTTGTCATCACAATGCTCCAGGACCTTGTCATCACAATGCTTCACGACCTTGTCATCAAAATTTTCAATAGCCCTTGTCATCATAATGCTCCAAACCCTAATCATCACAATGTTCCATTATATTTGTCATCACAATCCTCCATTACATTTGGTATCACAAAGCTCCATGCCATTGTCTTCGCCAGGGACCCTGACATATGTCATCACAATGCTCCCTGACACCTGTCTTCACAATACTCCATGACCTTATCATCACAATGCTCCATGCCCTTGTCATCACAATGCACCATTCCCAATCTCATCACAATAATCTATGAAACATGTCAGACCAATGCTCCATGCCACTGTCATCAGAATGCTCCATGGCCTTCTCATCGCAATGCTCCAAGCCCTTGCTACCACAGTGCTCCATTACGCCTGTCATAACCATGCTCCATGACCCCTGCCATCACGATGTTCCATGGCCTTGTCATCACAAGGCTCCATGACCCTTCTCATCACAATGCTCCAAGAACACTGTAATCATAATGCTCTATGCCCCTTTTCATCTCAATGATCCATGAACCCTGTCATCACAATGCACTATGCCCATCATCATAATGCTTCATGCTATTGTCATAACAACGAAATCAAAATGTTCCAAGACCTCTGTCATAACAATGCTCCAAACTCTTGTATTCACAATATTCCATAACACTTGTCATCACAATGCCCCATGATGCTCGTCATCACAATTATCCATGGTCTTCTCATCACAATGCTCCATGACCTTCGTCATCACAATGCTCAATACACTTGTCATCAACATGCTCCCTGACACTTGTTGTCTGTATGCTCCTTGAACCCTGTCATGACAAGGCTCCATGCCTTTTTCATCACAATGATCCATGCCCTTTTTTTTTTTTTTTTTTTTTTTTTTTTTTTTGCGGTATGCGGGCCTCTCACTGTCGTGGCCTCCCCCGTCGCGGAGCACAGGCTCCGGACGTGCAGGCTCCGGGCGCGCAGGCTCAGCGGCCATGGCCCACGGGCCCAGCCGCTCCGCGGCACATGGGATCCTCCCAGACCGGGGCACGAACCCGTATCCCCTGCATCGGCAGGCGGACTCCCAACCACCTGCGCCACCAGGGAGGCCAGATCCATGCCCTTTTAATCACAATGCTCCAAGTCCCATGTAATCACAATGGTCCGTGCCATTGTCATCACAAAGCTCAATGACGCATGCCATCAGAATGCTCCTTGATCTTCTCTTCACATTGCTCCATGCCCTTGTGTTCACAGTGTTCCAAGACCCCTTGTAATCACAATGCTCCATTCCCCTTTTCATCAGTATGCTCCATGAGACTTGTCATCACAAGGCTCCATGGTTTTGTCATCACAATGCTCCAGGACCTTGTCATCACAATGCTTCACGACCTTGTCATCAAAATTTTCAATGGCCCTTGTCATCATAATGCTCCAAATCCTAATCATCACAATGCTCCATTATATTTGTCATCACAATCCTCCATTACATTTGGTATCACAAAGCTCCATGCCATTGTCATCGCCATGGACCATGACATATGTCATCACAATGCTCCCTGACACCTGGCTTCACAATACTCCATGACATTATCATCACAATGCTCCATGCCCTTGTCATCACAATGCACCATTCCCACTCTCATCACAATAATCTATGAAACTTGTCAGACAAATGCTCCATGCCACTGTCATCACAATGCTCCATGCCCTTGTTATCACAATGCTCCATGACCCCTGTCATCACAATGCTCCGTGACTCCAGTCATCCCAATGCTTCATGACCTTTGTCATCACAATGGTCCATGCCCTCGTCATCAACAGTCTCTGTGACCTATTTAACCACAATGCTCCATGAACTTTTCATCACAATGCTCTTTGACCCTTGTCATCACAATGCTCTATGCCTTTCTCAGCACAATGCTCCATGACCCTTGTCATCACAATGCTCCCTGCGCTTGTCATCATAATGCTCCATGACACATGTCATCACAGTGCACCAAGCGCTTGTCATCACAGTGCTCCACAACATTGTCATCACAATGCTCCATAAAATTTGTCATCACAATGCTCCATGCATTTCTCAAAATGCTCTCTCACCACTGATATTACAATGCTACATCATTATTTGTCACAATACTCCCTCACCCCTGTCATCACAATGTTCCATGCCTCCTGTCATCACAATGCTACATGCACTTATCATCACAATGTTCGATGATCCCTAAAATCACAATGATCCATAACACCTGTCATCAAAATGTTCCATGACACTTTTCATCAAATTGCTCCATGACCCTGTCATCAGAATGGTCCCTGCCCTTCTCATCACAATGCACAACGCCCTTGCCATCAAAATGCTCCATGACCTTTGTCATCAAAAAGATCCATGACCCTTGGCATCACAATGCTCCATGTCATTGTCATCACAATGCTCCATGAACGCTCTCATCACATTGCTCCATGCCCTTGTCTTCACATAGCTCCATGACACCTGTCATCAGAATGCTCCATGGCCTTCTCATCACAATGCTCCAAGCCCTTGCCATCACGATGCTCCACTACCCCTGTCATAACAATGCTCCATGACCCCTGCCATCACAATGCTCCAAGAACACTGTAATCACAATTCTCTATGCCCCTTTTCATCTCAATGATCCATGAACCCTATCATCACAATTCACTATGCCCATCATCATAATGCTTCATGCTATTGTCATAACAACGAAATCAAAATGTTCCATGACCTCTGTCATAACAATGCTCCAAACCCTTGTGATCACAATATTCCATAACACGTGTCATCACAATGCCCCAGGATTCTCGTCATCACAATTATCCATGGTCTTCTCATCACAATGCTCCATGACCTTCGTCATCACAATGCTCAATACACTTGTCATCAACATGCTCCCTGACACTTGTTGTCTGTATGCTCCTTGAACCCTGTCATGACAAGGCTCCATGCCTTTTTCATCACAATGATCCATGCCCTTTTCATCACAATGCTCCAAGTCCCATGTAATCACAATGGTCCGTGCCATTGTCATCACAAAGCTCAATGACGCATGCCATCAGAATGCTCCTTGATCTTCTCCTCACAATGCTCCATGCCCTTGTCTTCACAGTGTTCCAAGACCCCTGTAATCACAATGCTCCTTTCCCCTTTTAATCAGTATGCTCCATGAGACTTGTCATCACAAGGCTCCATGGTTTTGTCATCACAATGCTCCAGGACCTTGTCATCACAATGCTTCAAGACCTTGTCATCAAAATTTTCAATGGCCTTTGTCATCATAATGCTCCAAACCCTAATCATCACAATGCTCCATTATATTTGTCATCACAATCCTCCATTACATTTGGTATCACAAAGCTCCATGCCATTGTCATCGCCATGGACCATGACATATGTCATCACAATGCTCCCTGACACCTGTCTTCACAATACTCCATGCCCTTATCATCACAATGCTCCATGCCCTTGTCATCACAATGCACCATTCCCACTCTCATCACAATAATCTATGTAACGTGTCAGACCAATGCTCCATGCAACTGTCATCACAATGCTCCATGCCCTTGTCATCACAATGCTCCATGACCCCTGTCATCACAGTGCTCCGTGACTCCAGTCATCACAATGCTTCATAACGTTTGTCATCACAATGGTCCATGCCCGCGTCATCACAAGGCTCTGTGACCTTTGTAACCACAATGCTCCATGAAATTTTCATCACAATTCTCTGAGAAACTTGTCATCACATTGCTCCATGTATTTGTCAGAACAATGCTCCATGACCATTGTCATCACAATGTGCCACGCGCATTTCATCACAACGTTCCAAACCTTGTCATTGCAATGCTCCATAAAACTTGTAATCACAATGGTCCATGCACTTCTCATCAAAATGCTCTCTCACCAGAGATATCACAATGTTCCATCACTAGTCATCACAATACACCCTCATCCTTGTAATCACAATGTTCCATGACACTGTCATCACAATGCTACATCCCCTTATCATCACAATGTTCCATGACCCCTGCCATCACAATGTTCCATAAGCCCTGTCGTCAAAATGCTCCATGACCCTTTCCATCCCAAAGCTCCAAGACCCCTGCCATCACAATGTTCTATAACCACTGCCATCAAAATGTTCCATTACACTTTTTATCAAGTTGCTGCATGACCCGGTCATCAAAATGCTCCCTGCCCTTCTCATCAAAATGCTCCATGACTTGTCATCACAAAGCTCCAAGACCCTTGGCATCACAATGCTCCATGTCATTGTCATCACAATGCTCCATGAACCCTCTCATCACATTGCTCCAAGCCCTTGTCATCACACAGCTCCATGACACTTGTCATCACAATGCTCGATGCCCTTCTCATCACAATGCTCCATGCCCTTGTCATTACAGTCCTGCATGACCCATGTATCACAGTGTTCCGTGCCCTTGTCATCACAATGCTCCATGCCCACTCTCATCACAATAATCCATGAAACATTTCAGACCAAAGTTCCATACCCTTCTCATCAAAATGCTCCGTTACCCCTGTCATAACAATGCACCATGACAGCTGCCATCACAATGATCCACGGCCTAGTCATCACAAGGTTCCATGATAATTACCATCACAATGCTCAAGACACCTGATATCACAATGCTCCATGCCCTTGTCATCGTAAAGCTCCATGACGAATGTCATCAGAATATTCCATGGGCTTCTCATCACAATGCTCCATGCCCTTGTCATCACAATGCTCCAAGACCCTTGTCATCACAATGCTCCATGCCCCTTTTCATCAGAATGCTCCATGAGACTTTACATCACAAGTCTCCATGATCTTCACATCACAATGTTCCAGGACCTTGACATCACCATGATCCATTCCCTTGTCATCACAATGCTCCATGACCCCTGTCATCACAATGCTCCATGCCCTTGTCATCACAATGCTCCAAGACCCTTGTCATCACAATGCTCCATGCCCCATTTCTTCTCAATGCTCCATGAAATCTGTCATCACAATGCTCCAAGACGCTTGTAATCACAATGCTCCATGCCCCTTTTCATCTCAATGCTCCATGAACCCTGTCATCACAATGTTCCATGCCCATCATCATAATGCTTCAGTCTATTGTCATCACAATGAAATCAATATTCTGCATGACCTCTGTCATCATAATACTCCAAACCCTTGTGATTACAATGTTGCATAACACGTATCATCACAACACCCCATGACTTTCATCATCACTATTATCCATGGTCTTCTCATCACAATGCTCCATGATCTTTATCATCACAATGCTCAATACATTTGTCATCACAATGCTCCCTGACCCTTGTCGTCAGTATGTTCCTTGAACCCTGTCATGACAAGTTTCCATGCATTTTTCATCACAATGATCCATGACCATTTCATCACAATGCTCCAAGGTCCCTGTAATAACAATGCTCCATGCCCTTGTCATCACAAACCTCCATGACGCATGTCATCAGAATGCTCCATGGCCTTCTCATCACAATGCTCTATGCCCTAGTCATAACAATGCTCCAAGACCCATGTAATCACAATGCACCATGCAACTTTTCATCAGAATGCTCCATGAGACTTTCCATCACAAGTCTCCATGATCTTCACATCACAATGTTCCAGGACCTTGACATCACCATGATCCATTCCCTTGTCATCACAATGCTCCATGACCCCTGTCATCACAATACTCCATGCCCTTTTCATCACAATGCTCCATGACCTTTGTCACCACAATTCTCAATACACATGTCATCACAATGCTCCCTGACACTTGTCATCAGAATGCCCCTTGAACCCTGTCACGAAAAGGCTCCATGCCTTTTTCATCACAGTGCCCCATGCCATTTTCATCCCAATGCTCCATGCCATTGTCATCAAAATACTCCACAAGCTTGTCATCCGAATGCTCCATGACCCTTGTCATCACAGTACTCCATGCACTTGTCAGCACAATGCTCCCTGACCGTTGTCATCACAATGCTCCAAGCCATTGTCATTACAATGCTCCATTACCTTTGTCATCAGAATCCTCCCTGACACTTGGCATCACAATGCTCCATGCCATCCTCATCACAGTGTGCCATTCCAACTCTCATGGCAATACTCCATGAAAGTTATTAGACCAATGTTCCATGCCCTTGTCACCACAATGCTCCATGCCCTTTTTATCACAATGCTCCATGACCCCTGTCATCACAATGCTCCGTGACTCCAGTCATCACAATGCTTCATGAGCTTTGTCATCACAATGGTCCATGCCCTCGTCATCAACAGTCTCTGTGACCTTTTTAACCACAATGCTCCATGAACTTTTCATCACAATGCTCTTTGACCCTTGTCATCACAATGCTCTATGCCATTCTCAGCACAATGCTCCATGACCCTTGTCATCACAATGCTCCATGCGCTTGTCAGCACAATGCTCCATGACACATGTCATCACAATGCACCATGCGCTTGTCATCACAGTGCTCCACAACATTGTCATCACAATGCTCCATAAAATTTGTCATCACAATGCTCCATGCACTTCTCATCAAAATGCTCTCTCACCACTGATATCACAATGCTACATCACTATTTGTCACAATACTCCCTCACCCCTGTCATCACAATGTTCAATGACTCCTGTCATCACAATGCTACATGCACTTATCATCACAATGTTCGATGACCCCTGAAATCACAATATTCCATAACACCTGTCATCAAAATGTTCCATGACACTTTTCATCAAATTGCTCCATGACCCTGTCATCAGAATGCTCCCTGCCCTTCTCATCACAATGCACAACGCCCTTGCCATCCAAATGCTCCATGACCTTTGTCATCACAAAGATCCATGACCCTTGGAATCACAATGCTCCATGTCATTGTCATCACAATGCTCCATGAACGCTCTCATCACATTGCTCCATGCCCTTGTCTTCACATAGCTCCATGACACGTGTCATCAGAATGCTCCATGGCCTTCTCATCACAATGCTCCAAGGCCTTGCCATCACAAAGCTCCATTACACCTGTCATAACAATGCTCCATGACACCTGACATCACGATGTTCCATGGCCTTGTCATCACAAGGCTCCATGACCCTTCTCATCACAATGCTCCAAGAACACTGTAATCACAATGCTCTATGCCCCTTTTCATCTCAATGATCCATGAACCCTGTCATCACAATGCACCATGCCCATCATCATAATGCTTCATGCTATTGTCATAACAATGAAATCAAAATGTTCCATGACCTCTGTCATAACAATGCTCCAAACCCTTGTGATCACAATATTCCATAACACTTGTCATCACAATGCCCCAGGATGCTCGTCATCACAATTATCCATGGTCTTCTCATCACAATGCTCCATGACCTTCGTCATCACAATGCTCAATACACCTGTCATCAACATGCTCCCTGACACTTGTTGTCTGTATGCTCCTTGAACCCTGTCATGACAAGGCTCCATGCCTTTTTCATCACAATGATCCATGCCCTTTTCATCACAATGCTCCAAGTCCCATGTAATCACAATGGTCCATGCCATTGTCATCACAAAGCTCAATGACGCATGCCATCAGAATGCTCCTTGGTCTTCTCCTCACAATGCTCCCTGCCCTTGTCTTCACAATGTTCCAAGACCCCTGTAATCACAATGCTCCATTCCCCTTTTAATCAGTATGCTCCATAAGACTTGTCATCACAAGGCTCCATGGTTTTGTCATCACAAGGCTCCAGGACCTTGTCATCACAATGCTTCACGACCTTGTCATCAATATTTTCAATGGCCCTTGTCATCATAATGCTCCAAACCCTAATCATCACAATGCTCCATTATATTTGTCATCACAATCCTCCATTACATTTGGTATCACAAAGCTCCATGCCATTGTCATCGCCATGGACCATGACATATGTCATCACAATGCTCCCTGACACCTGTCTTCACAATACTCCATGACCTTATAATCACAATGCTCCATGCCCTTGTCATCACAATGCACCATGCCCACTCTCATCACAATAATCTATGAAACTTGTCCGACCAATGCTCCATGCCACTGTCATCACAATGCTCCATGCCCTTGTCATCACAATGCTCCATGACCCCTGTCATCACAATGCTCCGTGACTCCAGTCATCACAATGCTTCATAACGTTTGTCATCACAATGGTCCATGCCCGCGTCATCACAAGGCTCTGTGACATTTGTAACCACAATGCTCCATGAACTTTTCATCACAATTCTCTGAGAAACTTGTCATCACAATGCTCCATGTCATTGTCAGAACAATGCTCCATGACCATTGTCATCACAATGTGCCACACGCATTTCATCACAACGTTCCAAACCTTGTCATTGCAATGCTCCATAAACCTTGTAATCACAATGGTCCATGCACTTCTCATCAAAATGCTCTCTCACCAGAGATATCACAATGTTCCATCACTAGTCATCACAATACACCCTCATCCTTGTAATCACAATGTTCCATGACACTCTCATCACAATGCTACATCCCCTTATCATCACAATGTTCCATGACCCCTGCCATCAGAATATTCCATCAGCCCTGTCATCAAAATGCTCCATGACCCTTTCCATCCCAAAGCTCCAAGACCCCTGCCATCACAATGTTCTATAACCACTGCCATCAAAATGTTCCATTACACTTTTTATCAAATTGCGGCATGAACCGGTCATCAAACTGCTCCATGCCCTTCTCATCAAAGTGCTCCATGAATTGTCATCACAAAGCTCCAAGACACTTGGCATCACAATGCTCCATGTCATTGTCATCACAATGCTCCATGAACCCTCTCATCACATTGCCCCATGCCCTTGTCATCACACAGCTCCATGACACTTGTCATCACAATAGTCGATGACCTTCTCATCACAATGCTCCATGCCCTTGTCATTACAGTCCTGCATGACCCATGTATCACAGTGTTCCGTGCCCTTGTCATCACAATGCTCCATGCCCACTCTCATCACAATAATCCATGAAATATTTCAGACCACAATTCCATACCCTTCTCATCACAATGCTCCATTACCCCTGTCATAACAATGCACCATGACAGCTGCCATCACAATGATCCACGGCCTAGTCATCACAAGCTTCCATGATAATTCTCATCACAATGTTCAAGACCCCTGATATCACAATGCTCCATGCCCTTGTCATCACAAAGCTCCATGACGCATGTCATCAGAATGTTCCTTGGCCTTCTCATCACAATACTCCATGCACTTGTCATCACAATGCTCCAAGACCCTTGTCATCACAATGCTCCTTGCCCCATTTCATCTCAATTCTCCATGAAATCTGTCATCACAATGCTCCAAGACCCTTGTAATCACAATGCTCCATGCCCCTTTTCATCTCAGTGCTCCATGAACCCTGTCATTACAATGCACCATGAACATCATCATAAAGCTTCAGGCTATTTTCATCACAAAGAAATCAATATTCTGCATGACCTCTGTCATCATAATGCTCCAAACCCATGTGATCACAGTGTTGCATAACACGTATCATCACAACACCCCATGACGCTCATCATCACAATTATACATGGTCTTCTCATCACAATGTTCCATGATCTTTGTCATCACAATGCTCAATACACTTGTCATCACAATGCTCCCGGAACCTTTTCGTCAGTATGCTCCTTGAACCCTGTCATGACAAGTTTCCATGCATTTTTCATCACAATGATCCATGACCATTTCATCACAATGCTCCAAGGTCCCTGTAATCACAATGCTCCATGCCCTTGTCATCACAAAACTCCATGACGCATGTCATCAGAATGCTCCATGGACTTCTCATCACAATGCTCTATGCCCTAGTCATAACAATGCTCCAAGACCCCTGTAATCACAATGCTCCATGCCCCTTTTCTTCAGAATGCTCCATGAGGCTTGCCATCACAAGTCTCCATGGTCTTCTCATCACAATGTTCCAGGACCTTGACATCACAATGATCCATTCCCTTGTCATCACAATGCTCCATGACCCCTGTCATCACAATAATCCATGAACATTTTCAGCCCAATGCTCCACGACCTTCTCATCACAATGCTCCATTGCCAATATCATCACAATGCTCCATGACCACTGTCATCACAACACTCCATGACACCTGGCAACACAATGATCCAGGACTCTTGTCATCACAATGCTCCATTCCCTTGTTGTCACAATGCTACATGACACCTGTCATCACAACTCTCCATGAACATTTTCAGCCCAGTGCTCCATGTCCCTTGTCATCACAATGATCCATGCCCTTGTCATCCCAATGCTCCATGACCCCTGTATTCACAATGCTCCTTGACGCTTGTCATCACAGTGCTCCATGACACATGTCATCACAATGCTCCATGCCTTTGTCAGCAAAATGCTACATGACCTTGTCATTATAATTCTCTATGCGCTTGTCATCACATTATTCCTTTTCCATTGTGATCACAATCCTCCATGAACCTTGGGATCACATTGATTCATGCCCTTGTCATCACAATGCTCCATGCTCCTTGAAATCAAAATGATCCATGACCTCTGTCATCACAATGCTCCAAATCCTTGTGATCACAATGTTCCATAACACTTGTCATCACAACACTCCATGATGCCTGTCATCACAATACTCCATGCCCTTTTCATCACAATGCTCCATGACCTTTGTCACCACAATTCTCTTTACACTTTTCATCACAATGCTCGCTGACACATGTCTTCAGAATGCTCCTTGAAACCTGTCACGAAAAGGCTCCATGCCTTTTTCATCACGATGCCCCATGCCGTTTTCATCACATTGCTCCATGCCTTTTCATCAAAATACTCCACAAGCTTTTCATCAGAATGCTCCCTGACCCTTGTCATCACAAATCTCCATGCACTTGTCAGCACAAGGCTCCCTGACCCTTGTCATCACAATGCTCCAAGCCATTGTCTTCACAATTCTACATGACCCCTGTCATCACAATAATCCATGAACATTTTCAGCCCAATGCTCCACGACCTTCTCATCACAATGCTCAATAGCCAATATCATCACAATGTTCCATGACCACTGTCATCACAACACTCCATGACACCTGACAACACAATGATCCGGGACTCTTGTCATCACAATGCTCCATACCCTAGTCATCACAATGCACGATGACCCCTGTTATCACAACACTCCATGAACATTTTCAGCCAAGTGCTCCATGACCCTTGTCAACCCAATGCTCCATGACACCTGTATTCACAATGCTCCTTGACGCTTCTCATCACAGTGCTCCATGACACTTGTCAACACAATGCTCCCTGACCCTTGTCATCAGTATGCTCCTTGAACCCTGTCATGACAAGTTTCCATGCATTTTTCATCACAATGATCCATGACCGTTTCATCACAATGCTCCAAGGTCCCTGTAATCGCAATGCTCCATGCCCTTGTCATCACAAAACTCCATGACGCATGTCATCAGAATGCTCCATGGGCTTCTCATCACAGTGCTCTATGCCCTAGTCATAACAATGCTCCAAGACCCCTGTAATCACAATGCTCCATGTCCCTTTACATCAGAATGCTCCATGAGACTTGCCATCACAAGTCTCCATGGTGTTCTCATCACAATGTTCCAGGACCTTGATATCACCATGATCCATTCACTTGTCATCACAATGCTCCATTACCCCTGTCATCACAATAATCCATGAACATTTTCAGCCCAATGCTCCACGACATTCTCATCACAATGCTCCATGCCCTTGCCATCACAATGCTCCATTACCCCTGTCATAACAATGCTCCATGACCCTTGCCATCACGATGATCCATGGCCTTGTCATCACAAGGCTCCATGACCCTTCTCATCACAATGCTCCAAGAACACTGTAATCACAATGTTTCATGCCCCTTTTCAACTCAATGATCCATGAACCCTGTCATCACAATGCACCCTGCCCATCATCATAATGTTTCAGGCTATTGTCATAACAACGAAAACAAAATGTTCCATGACCTCTGTCATAACAATGTTCCAAAACCTTGTGATCACAATATTCCATAACACTTGTCATCACAATGCCCCAGGATGCTCGTCATCACAATTATCCATGGTCTTCTCATCACAATGCTCCATGACCTTCGTCATCACAATGCTCAATACACTTGTCATCAACATGCTCCCTGACACTTGTTGTCTGTATGCTCCTTGAACCCTGTCATGACAAGGCTCCATGCCTTTTTCATCACAATGATCCATGCCCTTTTCATCACAATGCTCCAAGTCCCATGTAATCACAATGGTCCATGCCATTGTCATCACAAAGCTCAATGACGCATGCCATCAGAATGCTCCTTGGACTTCTCCTCACAATGCTCCATGCCCTTGTTTTCACAATGTCCCAGGACCCCTGTAATCCCAATGCTCCATTCCCCTTTTAATCGGTATGCTCCATGAGACTTGTCATCACAAGGGCCATGGTTTTGTCATCACAATGCTCCAGGACCTAGTCATCACAATGCTTCATGAACTTGTCATCAAAATTTTCAATGGCCCTTGTCATCGTAATGCTCCAAACCCTAATCATCACAATGCTCCATTTTCGTTGTCATCACAATCCTCCTATACATTTGGTTTCACAAAGCTCCATGCCATTGTCATTGCCATGGACCATGACATATGTCATCACAATGCTCCCTGACACCTGTCTTCACAATACTCCATGACCTTATCATCACAATGCTCCATGCCCTTGTCATCACAATGCACCATGCCCACTCTCATCACAATAATCTATGAAACTTGTCAGACCAATGCTCCATGCCACTGTCATCACAATGCTCCATGACCTTGTCATCACAATGCTCCATGACCCCTGTCATCACAATGCTCCGTGACTCCAGTCATCACAATGCTTCTTAACGTTTGTCATCACAATGGTCCATTCCCGCGTCATCACAAGGCTCTGTGACCTTTGTAACCACAATGCTCCATAAACTTTTCATCACAATTCTCTGAGAAACTTCTCATCACAATGCTCCATGTCTTTGTCAGAACAATGCTCCATGACCATTGTCATCACAATGTGCCACGTGCATTTCATCACAACGTTCCAAACCTTGTCATTGCAATGCTCCATAAACCTTGTAATCACAATGGTCCATGCACTTCTCATCAAAATGCACTCTCACCAGAGATATGACAATGTTCCATCACTAGTCATCACAATACACCCTCATCCTTGTAATCACAATGTTCCATGACACTGTCATCACAATGGTACATCCCCTTATCATCACAATGTTCCATGACCCCTGCCATCACAATGTTCCATAAGCCCTGTCATCAAAATGCTCCATGACCCTTTCCATCCCAAAGATCCAAGACCCCTGTCATCACAATGTTCTATAACCCCTGCTATCAAAATGTTCCATTATACTTTTTATCAAATTGCTGCATGACGCGGTCATCAAAATGCTCCCTGCCCTTCTCATCAAAATGCTCCATGATTTGTCATCACAAAGCTCCAAGACCCTTGGCATCACAATGCTCCATGTCACTGTCATCACAGTGCTCCATGAACCAGCTCATCACATTGCTCCATCGCCTTGTCATCACACAGCTCCATGACACTTGTCATCACAATGCTCGATGCCCTTCTCATCACAATGCTCCATGCCCTTGTCATTACAGTCCAGCATGACCAATGTATCACAGTGTCCCTTGCCCTTGTCATCACAATGCTCCATGCCCACTCTCATCACAATAATCTATGAAACTTGTCCGACCAATGCTCCATGCCACTGTCATCACAATGCTCCATGCCCTTGTCATCACAATGCTCCATGACCCCTGTCATCACAATGCTCCGTGACTCCAGTCATCACAATGCTTCATAACGTTTGTCATCACAATGGTCCATGCCCGCGTCATCACAAGGCTCTGTGACATTTGTAACCACAATGCTCCATGAACTTTTCATCACAATTCTCTGAGAAACTTGTCATCACAATGCTCCATGTCATTGTCAGAACAATGCTCCATGACCATTGTCATCACAATGTGCCACACGCATTTCATCACAACGTTCCAAACCTTGTCATTGCAATGCTCCATAAACCTTGTAATCACAATGGTCCATGCACTTCTCATCAAAATGCTCTCTCACCAGAGATATCACAATGTTCCATCACTAGTCATCACAATACACCCTCATCCTTGTAATCACAATGTTCCATGACACTCTCATCACAATGCTACATCCCCTTATCATCACAATGTTCCATGACCCCTGCCATCAGAATATTCCATCAGCCCTGTCATCAAAATGCTCCATGACCCTTTCCATCCCAAAGCTCCAAGACCCCTGCCATCACAATGTTCTATAACCACTGCCATCAAAATGTTCCATTACACTTTTTATCAAATTGCGGCATGAACCGGTCATCAAACTGCTCCATGCCCTTCTCATCAAAGTGCTCCATGAATTGTCATCACAAAGCTCCAAGACACTTGGCATCACAATGCTCCATGTCATTGTCATCACAATGCTCCATGAACCCTCTCATCACATTGCCCCATGCCCTTGTCATCACACAGCTCCATGACACTTGTCATCACAATAGTCGATGACCTTCTCATCACAATGCTCCATGCCCTTGTCATTACAGTCCTGCATGACCCATGTATCACAGTGTTCCGTGCCCTTGTCATCACAATGCTCCATGCCCACTCTCATCACAATAATCCATGAAATATTTCAGACCACAATTCCATACCCTTCTCATCACAATGCTCCATTACCCCTGTCATAACAATGCACCATGACAGCTGCCATCACAATGATCCACGGCCTAGTCATCACAAGCTTCCATGATAATTCTCATCACAATGTTCAAGACCCCTGATATCACAATGCTCCATGCCCTTGTCATCACAAAGCTCCATGACGCATGTCATCAGAATGTTCCTTGGCCTTCTCATCACAATACTCCATGCACTTGTCATCACAATGCTCCAAGACCCTTGTCATCACAATGCTCCTTGCCCCATTTCATCTCAATTCTCCATGAAATCTGTCATCACAATGCTCCAAGACCCTTGTAATCACAATGCTCCATGCCCCTTTTCATCTCAGTGCTCCATGAACCCTGTCATTACAATGCACCATGAACATCATCATAAAGCTTCAGGCTATTTTCATCACAAAGAAATCAATATTCTGCATGACCTCTGTCATCATAATGCTCCAAACCCATGTGATCACAGTGTTGCATAACACGTATCATCACAACACCCCATGACGCTCATCATCACAATTATACATGGTCTTCTCATCACAATGTTCCATGATCTTTGTCATCACAATGCTCAATACACTTGTCATCACAATGCTCCCGGAACCTTTTCGTCAGTATGCTCCTTGAACCCTGTCATGACAAGTTTCCATGCATTTTTCATCACAATGATCCATGACCATTTCATCACAATGCTCCAAGGTCCCTGTAATCACAATGCTCCATGCCCTTGTCATCACAAAACTCCATGACGCATGTCATCAGAATGCTCCATGGACTTCTCATCACAATGCTCTATGCCCTAGTCATAACAATGCTCCAAGACCCCTGTAATCACAATGCTCCATGCCCCTTTTCTTCAGAATGCTCCATGAGGCTTGCCATCACAAGTCTCCATGGTCTTCTCATCACAATGTTCCAGGACCTTGACATCACAATGATCCATTCCCTTGTCATCACAATGCTCCATGACCCCTGTCATCACAATAATCCATGAACATTTTCAGCCCAATGCTCCACGACCTTCTCATCACAATGCTCCATTGCCAATATCATCACAATGCTCCATGACCACTGTCATCACAACACTCCATGACACCTGGCAACACAATGATCCAGGACTCTTGTCATCACAATGCTCCATTCCCTTGTTGTCACAATGCTACATGACACCTGTCATCACAACTCTCCATGAACATTTTCAGCCCAGTGCTCCATGTCCCTTGTCATCACAATGATCCATGCCCTTGTCATCCCAATGCTCCATGACCCCTGTATTCACAATGCTCCTTGACGCTTGTCATCACAGTGCTCCATGACACATGTCATCACAATGCTCCATGCCTTTGTCAGCAAAATGCTACATGACCTTGTCATTATAATTCTCTATGCGCTTGTCATCACATTATTCCTTTTCCATTGTGATCACAATCCTCCATGAACCTTGGGATCACATTGATTCATGCCCTTGTCATCACAATGCTCCATGCTCCTTGAAATCAAAATGATCCATGACCTCTGTCATCACAATGCTCCAAATCCTTGTGATCACAATGTTCCATAACACTTGTCATCACAACACTCCATGATGCCTGTCATCACAATACTCCATGCCCTTTTCATCACAATGCTCCATGACCTTTGTCACCACAATTCTCTTTACACTTTTCATCACAATGCTCGCTGACACATGTCTTCAGAATGCTCCTTGAAACCTGTCACGAAAAGGCTCCATGCCTTTTTCATCACGATGCCCCATGCCGTTTTCATCACATTGCTCCATGCCTTTTCATCAAAATACTCCACAAGCTTTTCATCAGAATGCTCCCTGACCCTTGTCATCACAAATCTCCATGCACTTGTCAGCACAAGGCTCCCTGACCCTTGTCATCACAATGCTCCAAGCCATTGTCTTCACAATTCTACATGACCCCTGTCATCACAATAATCCATGAACATTTTCAGCCCAATGCTCCACGACCTTCTCATCACAATGCTCAATAGCCAATATCATCACAATGTTCCATGACCACTGTCATCACAACACTCCATGACACCTGACAACACAATGATCCGGGACTCTTGTCATCACAATGCTCCATACCCTAGTCATCACAATGCACGATGACCCCTGTTATCACAACACTCCATGAACATTTTCAGCCAAGTGCTCCATGACCCTTGTCAACCCAATGCTCCATGACACCTGTATTCACAATGCTCCTTGACGCTTCTCATCACAGTGCTCCATGACACTTGTCAACACAATGCTCCCTGACCCTTGTCATCAGTATGCTCCTTGAACCCTGTCATGACAAGTTTCCATGCATTTTTCATCACAATGATCCATGACCGTTTCATCACAATGCTCCAAGGTCCCTGTAATCGCAATGCTCCATGCCCTTGTCATCACAAAACTCCATGACGCATGTCATCAGAATGCTCCATGGGCTTCTCATCACAGTGCTCTATGCCCTAGTCATAACAATGCTCCAAGACCCCTGTAATCACAATGCTCCATGTCCCTTTACATCAGAATGCTCCATGAGACTTGCCATCACAAGTCTCCATGGTGTTCTCATCACAATGTTCCAGGACCTTGATATCACCATGATCCATTCACTTGTCATCACAATGCTCCATTACCCCTGTCATCACAATAATCCATGAACATTTTCAGCCCAATGCTCCACGACATTCTCATCACAATGCTCCATGCCCTTGCCATCACAATGCTCCATTACCCCTGTCATAACAATGCTCCATGACCCTTGCCATCACGATGATCCATGGCCTTGTCATCACAAGGCTCCATGACCCTTCTCATCACAATGCTCCAAGAACACTGTAATCACAATGTTTCATGCCCCTTTTCAACTCAATGATCCATGAACCCTGTCATCACAATGCACCCTGCCCATCATCATAATGTTTCAGGCTATTGTCATAACAACGAAAACAAAATGTTCCATGACCTCTGTCATAACAATGTTCCAAAACCTTGTGATCACAATATTCCATAACACTTGTCATCACAATGCCCCAGGATGCTCGTCATCACAATTATCCATGGTCTTCTCATCACAATGCTCCATGACCTTCGTCATCACAATGCTCAATACACTTGTCATCAACATGCTCCCTGACACTTGTTGTCTGTATGCTCCTTGAACCCTGTCATGACAAGGCTCCATGCCTTTTTCATCACAATGATCCATGCCCTTTTCATCACAATGCTCCAAGTCCCATGTAATCACAATGGTCCATGCCATTGTCATCACAAAGCTCAATGACGCATGCCATCAGAATGCTCCTTGGACTTCTCCTCACAATGCTCCATGCCCTTGTTTTCACAATGTCCCAGGACCCCTGTAATCCCAATGCTCCATTCCCCTTTTAATCGGTATGCTCCATGAGACTTGTCATCACAAGGGCCATGGTTTTGTCATCACAATGCTCCAGGACCTAGTCATCACAATGCTTCATGAACTTGTCATCAAAATTTTCAATGGCCCTTGTCATCGTAATGCTCCAAACCCTAATCATCACAATGCTCCATTTTCGTTGTCATCACAATCCTCCTATACATTTGGTTTCACAAAGCTCCATGCCATTGTCATTGCCATGGACCATGACATATGTCATCACAATGCTCCCTGACACCTGTCTTCACAATACTCCATGACCTTATCATCACAATGCTCCATGCCCTTGTCATCACAATGCACCATGCCCACTCTCATCACAATAATCTATGAAACTTGTCAGACCAATGCTCCATGCCACTGTCATCACAATGCTCCATGACCTTGTCATCACAATGCTCCATGACCCCTGTCATCACAATGCTCCGTGACTCCAGTCATCACAATGCTTCTTAACGTTTGTCATCACAATGGTCCATTCCCGCGTCATCACAAGGCTCTGTGACCTTTGTAACCACAATGCTCCATAAACTTTTCATCACAATTCTCTGAGAAACTTCTCATCACAATGCTCCATGTCTTTGTCAGAACAATGCTCCATGACCATTGTCATCACAATGTGCCACGTGCATTTCATCACAACGTTCCAAACCTTGTCATTGCAATGCTCCATAAACCTTGTAATCACAATGGTCCATGCACTTCTCATCAAAATGCACTCTCACCAGAGATATGACAATGTTCCATCACTAGTCATCACAATACACCCTCATCCTTGTAATCACAATGTTCCATGACACTGTCATCACAATGGTACATCCCCTTATCATCACAATGTTCCATGACCCCTGCCATCACAATGTTCCATAAGCCCTGTCATCAAAATGCTCCATGACCCTTTCCATCCCAAAGATCCAAGACCCCTGTCATCACAATGTTCTATAACCCCTGCTATCAAAATGTTCCATTATACTTTTTATCAAATTGCTGCATGACGCGGTCATCAAAATGCTCCCTGCCCTTCTCATCAAAATGCTCCATGATTTGTCATCACAAAGCTCCAAGACCCTTGGCATCACAATGCTCCATGTCACTGTCATCACAGTGCTCCATGAACCAGCTCATCACATTGCTCCATCGCCTTGTCATCACACAGCTCCATGACACTTGTCATCACAATGCTCGATGCCCTTCTCATCACAATGCTCCATGCCCTTGTCATTACAGTCCAGCATGACCAATGTATCACAGTGTCCCTTGCCCTTGTCATCACAATGCTCCATGCCCACTCTCATCACAATAATCCATGAAACATTTCAGACCGAAGTTCCATACCCTTCTCATCACAATGCTCCATTACCCCTGTCATAACAATGCACCATGACACCTGCCATCACAGTGATCCACGGCCTAGTCATCACAAGGTTCCATGATAATTCTCATCACAATGCTCAAGACCCCTGATATCACAATGCTCCATGCCCTTGTCATCACAAAGCTCCATGACGCATGTCATCAGAATGTTCCATGTCCTTCTCATCACAGTGCTCCATGCCCTTGTCATCAAAATGCTCCAAGACCCTTGTAATCACAATGCTCCATGCCACATTTCATTTCAATGCTCCATGAAATCTGTCATCACAATGCTCCAAGACCCTTGTAATCACAATGCTCCATGCCCCTTTTCATCTCAATGCTCCATGAACCCTGTCATTACAATGCACCATGCCCATTATCATAATGCTTCAGGCTATTGTCATCACAATGAAATCAATATTCTGCAGGACCTCTGTCATCATAATGCTCCAAATCCTTGTGATCACAGTGTTGCATAACACGTATCATCACAACACCCCATGACGCTCATCATCACAATTATCCATGGTCTTCTCATCACAATGCTCCATGATCTTTGTCATCACAATGCTCAATACACTTGTCATCACAATGCTCCCGGAACCTTTTCGTCAGTATGCTCCTTGAACCCTGTCATGACATGTTTCCTTGCCTTTTTCATCACAATGATCCATGACCATTTCATCACAATGCTCCAAGGTCCCTGTAATCACAATGCTCCATGCCCTTGTCATCACAAAACTCCATGACGCATGTCATCAGAATTCTCCATGGACTTCTCATCACAATGCTCTATGCCCTAGTCATAATAATGCTCCAAGACCCCTGTAATCACAATGCTCCATGCCCCTTTTCATCAGAATGCTCCATGAGACTTGCCAACACAAGTCACCATGGTCTTCTCATCACAATGATCCAGGACCTTGACATCACCAGGATCCATGCCCTTGTCATCACAATGCTCCATGACTCCTGTCATCACAATAATCCATGAACATTTTCAGCCCAATGCTCCACGACCTTCTCATCACAATGCTCCATTGCCAATATCATCACAATGCTCCATGACCACTGTCATCACAACACTCCATGACACCTGACAACACAATGATCCAGGACTCTTGTCATCACAATGCTCCATTCCCTTGTCGTCACAATGCTACATGACACCTATCATCACAACTCTCCATGAACATTTTCAGCCCAGTGCTCCATGACCCTTGTCATCACAATGATCCATGCCCTTGTCATCCCAATTCTCCATGAACCCTGTCTTCACAATGCACCATGCCCATCATCATAATGCTTCAGGCTATTGTCATCACAATGAAATCAATATTCTGCATGACCTCTGTCATCATAATGCTCCAAACCCTTGTGATCACAGTGTTGCATAACACGTATCATCACAACACCCCATGACGCTCATCATCACAATTATCCATGGTCTTCTCATCAAAATGTTCCATGATATTTGTCATCACAATGCTCAATACACTTGTCATCACAATGCTCCCTGACCCTTGTCGTCAGTATGCTCCTTGAACCCTGTCATGACAAGTTTCCATGCATTTTTCATCACAATGATCCATGACCATTTCATCACAATGCTCCAAGGTCCCAGTAATCACAATGCTCCATGCCCTTGTCATCACAAAACTCCATGACGCATGTCATCAGAATGCTCCATGGCCTTCT
Source organism: Mesoplodon densirostris (assembly GCF_025265405.1). Taxonomy (NCBI): domain Eukaryota; kingdom Metazoa; phylum Chordata; class Mammalia; order Artiodactyla; family Ziphiidae; genus Mesoplodon; species Mesoplodon densirostris. The sequence goes on along the minus strand of NW_026778195.1, from coordinate 2,524,944 downwards.
CATCACAATGCTCTATGCCCTAGTCATAACAATGCTCCACGACCCCTGTAATCACAATGCTCCATGCCCCTTTTCATCAGAATGCTCCATGAGACTTGCCATCACAAGTCTCCATGGTCTTCTCATCACAATGTTCCAAGACCTTGACATCACAAAGATCCATTCCCTTGTCATCACAATGCTCCATGACCCCTGTAATCACAATAATCCATGAACATATTCAGCCCAATGCTCCACGACCTTCTCATCACAATGCTCCATTGCCAATATCATCACAATGCTCCATGACCACTGTCATCACAGCACTCCATGACACCTGACAACACAATGATCCAGGACTCTTGTCATCACAATGCCCCTTTCCCTTGTCGTCACAATGCTACATGACACCTGTCATCACAACTCTCCATGAACATTTTCAGCCCAGTGCTCCATGACCCTTGTCATCACAATGATCCATGCCCTTGTCTTCCCAATGCTCCATGACCCCTGTTTTCACAATGCTCCTTAGACGCTTGTCATCACAGTGCTCCATGACACATGTCATCACAATGCTCCATGCCTTTGTCAGCAAAATGCTACATGACCTTGTCATTACAATGCTGTATGCACTTATCATCACAATACTCCATTTCCATTGTCATCACAATCCTCCATGAACTTTGGGATCACATTGCTTCATGCCCTTGTCATCACAATGCTCCATGCTCCTTGAAATCAAAATGATCCATGACCTCTGTCATCACAATGCTCCAAACCCTTGTGATCACAATGTTCCATAACACTTGTCATCACAACGCTCCATGATGCCTGTCATCACAATACTCCATGCCCTTTTCATCACAATGCTCCATGACGTTTGTCACCACAATTCTCAATACACTTGTCATCACAATGCTCCATGACCTTTGTCACCACAATTCTCAATACACTTGTCATCACAATGCTCCCTGACACTTGTCATCAGAATGCTCCTTGAACACTGTCACGAAAAGGCTCCATGCCTTTTTCATCACAATGCCCCATGCCATTTTCTTCACAATGCTCCATGCCATTGTCATCAAAATACTCCACAAGCTTGTCATCAGAATGCTCCATGACCCTTGTCATCACAATTCTCCATGCACTTGTCAGCACAATGCTCCCTGACCCTTGTCATCACAATGCTCCAAGCCATTGTCATCACAATGCTCCATTACCTTTGTCATCAGAATCCTCCCTGACACTTGGCATCACAATGCTCTATGCCATCCTCATCACAATGGGCCATTACATATGTGATCACAATGCTCCCTGACACCTGTCTTCACAATACGGCATGACCTGGTCATCACAATGCTCCATGCCCTTGTCATCACAGTGTGCCATTCCAACTCTCATCGCAATACTCCATGAAAGTTATTAGACCAATGTTCCATGCCCTTGCCATCACAATGCTCCATGCCCTTGTTATCACAATGCTCCATGACCCTATCATCACAATGCTCCGTGACTCCAGTCATCACGATGCTTCATGACCTTTGTCATCACAATGGTCCATGCCCTCGTCATCAACAGTCTCTGTGACCTTTTTAACCACAATGCTCCATGAACTTTTCATCACAATGCTCTTTGACCCTTGTCATCACAATGCTCTATGCCTTTCTCAGCACAATGCTCCAGGACCCTTGTCATCACAATGCTCCATGCGCTTGGCAGTACAATGCTCCATGACACATCTCATCACAATGCACAACGCCCTTGCCATCAAAATGCTCCATGACCTTTGTCATCACAAAGTTCCATGACACTTGGCATCACAGTGCTCCATGTCATTGTCATCACAGTTCTCCATGAACGCTCTCATCACATTGCTCCATGCCCTTGTCTTCACATAGCTCCATGACACATGTCATCAGAATGCTCCATGGCCTTCTCATCACAGTGCTCCAAGCCCTTGCCATCACAATGCTCCATTACCCCTGTCATAACAATGCTTCATGACCCCTGCCATCACGATGTTCCATGGCCTTGTCATCACAAGGCTACATGACCCTTCTCATCACAATGCTCCAAGAACACTGTAATCACAATGCTCTATGCCCCTTTTCATCTCAATGATCCATGAGCCCTGTCATCACAATGCACTATGCCCATCATCATAATGCTTCATGCTATTGTCATAACAACGAAATCAGAATGTTCCATGACCTCTGTCATAACAATGTTCCAAACCCTTGTGATCACAATATTCCATAACACTTGTCATCACAATGCCCCAGGATGCTCGTCATCACAATTATCCATGGTCTTCTCATCACAATGCTGCATGACCTTCGTCATCAAAATGCTCAATACACTTGTCATCAACATGCTCCCTGACACTTGTTGTCTGTATGCTCCTTGAACCCTGTCATGACAAGGCTCCATGCCTTTTTCATCACAATGATCCATGCCCTTTTCATCACAATGCTCCAACTCCCATGTAATCACAATGGTCCATGCCATTGTCATCACAAAGCTCAATGACGCATGCCATCACAATGCTCCTTGGTCTATTCTTCACAATGCTCCCTGCCCTTGTCTTCACAATGTTCCAAGACCCCTGTAATCACAATGCTCCATTCCCCTTTTAATCAGTATGCTCCATGAGACTTGTCATCACAAGGCTCCATGGTTTTGTCATCACAATGCTCCAGGACCTTGTCATCACAATGCTTCACGACCTTGTCATCAAAATTTTCAATGGCCTTTGTCATCATAATGCTCCAAACCCTAATCATCACAATGCTCCATTATATTTGTCATCACAATCCTCCATTACATTTGGTATCACAAAGCTCCATGCCATTGTCATCGCCATGGACCATGACATATGTCATCACAATGCTCCCTGACACCTGTCTTCACAATACTCCATGACCTTATCATTACAATGCTCCATGCCCTTGTCATCACAATGCACCATGCCCACTCTCATCACAATAATCTATGAAACTTGTCAGACCAATGCTCCATGCCACTGTCATCACAATTCTCCATGCCCTTGTCATCACAATGCTCCATGACCCCTGTCATCACAATGCTCCTTGACTCCAGTCATCACAATGCTTCATAACGTTTGTCATCACAGTGGTCCATGCCTGCGTCATCACAAGGCTCTGTGACCTTTGTAACCACAATGCTCCATGAACTTTTCATCACAATTCTCTGAGAAACTTGTCATCACAATGCTCCATGTCTTTGTCAGAACAGTGCTCCATGAACATTGTCATCACAATGTGCCACGCACATTTCATCACAACGTTCCAAACCTTGTCATTGCAATGCTCCATAAACCTTGTAATCACAATGGTCCATGCACTTCTCATCAAAATGCTCTCTCACCAGAGATATCACAATGTTCCATCATTAGTCATCACAATACACCCTCATCCTTGTAATCACAATGTTCCATGACACTGTCATCTCAATGCTACATCCCCTTATCATCACAATGTTCCATGACCCCTGCCATCACAATGTTCCATAAGGCCTATCATCAAAATGCTCCATGACCCATTCCATCCCAAAGCTCCAAGACCCCTGCCATCACAATGTTCTATAACCCCTGCCATCAAAATGTTCCATTACACTTTTTATCAAATTGCTGCATGACCCGGTCATGAAAATGCTCCCTGCCCTTCTCATCAAAATGCTCCATGACTTGTCATCACAAAGCTCCAAGACCCTTGGCATCACAATGCTCCATGTCATTGTCATCACAATGCTCCATGAACCCTCTCATCACATTGCTCCATGCCCTTGTCATCACACAGCTCCATGACACTTGTCATCACAATGCTCGATGCCCTTCTCATCACAATGCTCCATGCCCTTGTCATTACAGTCCTGCATGACCCATGTATCACAGTGTTCCGTGCCCTTGTCATCACAATGCTCCATGCCCACTCTCATCACAATAATCCATGAAACATTTCAGACCAAAGTTCCATACCCTTCTCATCACAATGCTCCATTACCCCTGTCATAACAATGCACCATGACACCTGCCATCACAATGATCCACGGCCTAGTCATCAAAAGGTTCCATGATAATTCTCATCACAATGCTCAAGACCCCTGATATCACAATGCTCCATGCCCTGGTCATCACAAAGCTCCATGACGCACGTCATCAGAATGTTCCATGGCATTCTCATCACAATGCTCCTTGCCCTTGTCATCAAAATGCTCCAAGACACTTGTCATCACAATGCTCCATGCCGCTTTTCATCTCAATGCTCCATGAACCCTGTCATCACAATGCACCATGCCCATCATCATAATGCTTCAGTCTATTGTCATCACAATGAAATCAATATTCTGCATGACCTCTGTCATCATAATGCTCCAAACCCTTGTGATCACAATGTTGCATAACACGTATCATCACAACACCCCATGACGCTCATCATCACAATTATCCATGGTCTTCTCATCACAATGCTCCATGATCTTTGTCATCACAATGCTCAATACACTTGTCATCACAATGCTTCCTGACCCTTGTCGTCAGTATGCTCCTTGAAGCCTGTCATGACAAGTTTCCATGCATTTTTCATCACAATGATCCATGACCATTTCAGCACAATGCACCAAGGTCCCTGTAATCACAATGCTCCATGCCCTTGTCATCACAAAACTCCATGATGCATGTCATCAGAATGCTCCATGGCCTTCTCATCACAATGCTCTATGCCCTAGTCATAACAATGCTCCAAGACCCCTGTAATCACAATGCTCCATGCCCCTTTTCATCAGAATGCTCCATGAGACTTGCCATCACAAGTCTCCATGGTCTTCTCATCACAATGTTCCAGGACCTTGACATCACAATGATCCATTCCCTTGTCATCACAATGCTCCATGACCCCTGTCATCACAATAATCCATGAACATTTTCAGCCCAATGCTCCACGACCTTCTCATCACAATGCTGCATTGCCAATATCATCACAATGCTCCATGACCACTGTCATCAGAACACTCCATGACACCTGACAACACAATGATCCAGGACTCTTGTCATCACAATGCCCCATTCCCTTGTCGTCACAATGCTACATGACACCTGTCATCACAACTCTCCATTAACATTTTCAGCCCAGTGCTCCATGACCCTTGTCATCACAATGATCCATGCCCTCGTCATCCCAATGCTCCATGACCCCTGTATTCACAATGCTCCTTAGACGCTTGTCATCACAGTGCTCCATGACACCTGTCATCACAATGCTCCATGCCTTTGTCAGCAAAATGCTACATGACCTTGTCATTACAATGCTCTATGCACTTGTCATCACAATACTCCATTTCCATTGTCATCACAATCCTCCATGAACATTGGGATCACATTGCTTCATGCCCTTGTCATCACAATGCTCCATGCTCCTTGAAATCAAAATGATCCATGACCTCTGTCATCACAATGATCCAAACCCTTGTGATCACAATGTTCCATAACACTTGTCATCACAACGCTCCATGATGCCTGTCATCACAATACTCCATGCCATATTCATCACAATGCTCCATGACGTTTGTCACCACAATTCTCAATACACTTGTCATCACAATGCTCCATGACCTTTGTCACCACAATTCTCAATACACTTGTCATCACAATGCTCCCTGACACTTGTCATCAGAATGCTCCTTGAACACTGTCACGAAAAGGCTCCATGCCTTTTTCATCACAATGCCCCATGCAATTTTCTTCACAATGCTCCATGCCATTGTCATCAAAATACTCCACAAGCTTGTCATCAGAATGCTCCATGACCCTTGTCATCACAATTCTCCATGCACTTGTCAGCACAATGCTCCCTGACCCTTGTCATCACAATGCTCCAAGCCATTGTCATCACAATGCTCCATTACCTTTGTCATCAGAATCCTCCCTGACACTTGGCATCACAATGCTCCATGCCATCCTCATTACAATGGGCCATTACATATGTGATCACAATGCACCCTGACACCTGTCTTCACAATACGACATGACCTGGTCATCACAATGCTCCATGCCCTTGTCATCACAGTGTGCCATTCCAACTCTCATCGCAATACTCCATGAAAGTTATTAGACCAATGTTCCATGCCCTTGCCATCACAATGCTCCATGCCCTTGTTATCACAATGCTCCATGACCCTGTCATCACAATGCTCCGTGACTCCAGTCATCACAATGCTTCATGACCTTTGTCATCACAATGGTCCATGCCCTCGTCATCAACAGTCTCTGTGACCTTTTTAACCACAATGCTCCATGAACTTTTCATCACAATGCTCTTTGACCCTTGTCATAACAATGCTCTATGCCTTTCTCAGCACAATGCTCCATGACCCTTGTCATCACAATGCTCCATGCGCTTGGCAGTACAATGCTCCATGACACATGTCATCACAATGCACAATGCCCTTGCCATCAAAATGTTCCATGACCTTTGTCATCACAAAAATCCATGACCACTTGGCATCACAATGCTCCATGTCATTGTCATCACAGTGCTCCATGAACGCTCTCATCACATTGCTCCATGCCCTTGTCTTCACATAGCTCCATGACACATGTCATCAGAATGCTCCATGGCCTTCTCATCACAATGCTCCAAGCCCTTGCCATCACAATGCTCCATTACCCCTGTCATAACAATGCTCCATGACACCTGCCATCACGATGTTCCATGGCCTTGTCATCACAAGGCTCCATGACCCTTCTCATCACAATGCTCCAAGAACACTGTAATCACAGTGCTCTATGCCCCTTTTCATCTCAATGATCCATGAGCCCTGTCATCACAATGCACTATGCCCATCATCATAATGCTTCATGCTATTGTCATAACAACTTAATCAGAATGTTCCATGACCTCTGTCATAACAATGTTCCAAACCCTTGTGATCACAATATTCCATAACACTTGTCATCACAATGCCCCAGGATGCTCGTCATCACAATTATCCATGGTCTTCTCATCACAATGCTGCATGACCTTCGTCATCAAAATGCTCAATACACTTGTCATCAACATGCTCCCTGACACTTGTTGTCTGTATGCTCCTTGAACCCTGTCATGACAAGGCTCCATGCCTTTTTCATCACAATGATCCATGCCCTTTTCATCACAATGCTCCAAGTCCCATGTAATCACAATGGTCCATGCCATTGTCATCACAAAGCTCAATGACGCATGCCATCAGAATGCTCCTTGGTCTATTCTTCACAATGCTCCATGCCCTTGTCTTCAAAATGTTCCAAGACCCCTGTAATCACAATGCTCCATTCCCCTTTTAATCATTATGCTCCATGAGACTTGTCATCACAAGGCTCCATGGGTTTTTCATCACAATGCTCCAGGACCTTGTCATCACAATGCTTCACGACCTTGTCATCAAAATTTTCAATGGCCTTTGTAATCATAATGATCCAAAACCTAATCATCACAATGATCCATTATATTTGTCATCACAATCCTCCATTACATTTGGTATCACAAAGCTCCATGCCATTGTCATCGCCATGGACCACGACATATGTCATCACAATGCTCCCTGACACCTGTCTTCACAATACTCCATGACCTTATCATCACAATGCTCCATGCCCTTGTCATCACAATGCACCATGCCCACTCTCATCACAATAATCTATGAAACTTGTCAGACCAATGCTCCATGCCACTGTCATCACAATTCTCCATGCCCTTGTCGTCACAATGCTCCATGACCCCTGTCATCACAATGCTCCGTGACTCCAGTCATCACAATGCTTCATAACGTTTGTCATCACAATGGTCCATGCCCGCGTCATCACAAGTCTCTGTGACCTTTGTAACCACAATGCTCCATGAACTTTTCATCACAATTCTCTGTTAAACTTGTCATCACAATGCTCCATGTCTTTGTCAGAACAGTGCTCCATGAACATTGTCATCACAATGTGCCACGCACATTTCATCACAACGTTCCAAACCTTGTCATTGCAATGCTCCATAAACCATGTAATCACAATGGTCCATGCACTTCTCATCAAAATGCTCTCTCACCAGAGATATCACAATGTTCCATCACTAGTCATCACAATACACCCTCATCCTTGTAATCACAATGTTCCATGACACTGTCATCACAATGCTACATCCCCTTATCATCACAATGATCCATGACCCCTGCCATCACAATGTTCCATAAGCCCTGTCATCAAAATGCTCCTTGACCCTTTCCATCCCAAAGCTCCAAGACCCCTGCCATCACAATGTTCTATAACCCCTGCCATCAAAATGTTCCATTACACATTTTATCAAATTGCTGCATGACACGGTCATCAAAATGGTCCCTGCACTTCTCATCAAAATGCTCCATGACTTGTCATCACAAAGCTCCAAGACCCTTGCATCACAATGCTCCATGTCATTGTCATCACAATGCTCCATGAACCCTCTCATCACATTGCTCCATGCCCTTGTCATCACAAAGCTCCAAGACACTTGTCATCACAATGCTCGATGCCCTTCTCATCACAATGCTCCATGCCCTTGTCATTACAGTCCTGCATGACCCATGTATCACAGTGTTCCGTGCCCTTGTCATCACAATGCTCCCTGCCCACTCTCATCACAATAATCCATGAAACATTTCAGACCAAAGTACCATACCCTTCTCATCACAATGCTCCATTACCCCTGTCATAACAATGCACCATGACACCTGCCATCACAATGATCCACGGCCTAGTAATCAAAAGGTTCCATGATCATTCTCATCACAATGCTCAAGACCCATGATATCACAATGCTCCATGCCCTGGTCATCACAAAGCTCCATGACTCACGTCATCAGAATGTTCCATGGCCTTCTCATCACAATGCTCCTTGCCCTTGTCATCACAATGCTCCTTGCCCTTGTCATCACTATGCTCCAAGACCCTTGTCATCACAATGCTCCATGCCGCTTTTCATCTCAATGCTCCATGAACCCTGTCATCACAATGCACCATGCCCATCATGATAATGCTTCAGGCTATTGTCATCACAATGAAATCAGTATTCTGCATGACCTCTGTCATCATAATGCTCCAAACCCTTGTGATCACAATGTTGCATAACACGTATCATCACAAAACCCCATGACGCTCATCATCACAATTATCCATGGTCTTCTCATCACAATGCTCCATGATCTTTGGCATCACAATGCTCAATACACTTGTCATCACAATGTTCCCTGACCCTTGTCGTCAGTATGCTCCTTGAACCCTGTCATGACAAGTTTCCATGCATTTTTCATCACAATGATCGATGACCATTTCATCACAATGCTCCAAGGTCCCTGTACGCACAATGCTCCATGCCCTTGTCATCACAAAACTCCATGACGCATGTCATCAGAATGCTCCATGGCCTTCTCATCACAATGCTCTATGCCGTAGTCATAACAATGCTCCAAGACCCCTGTAATCACAATGCTCCATGCCCCTTTTCATCAGAATGCTCCATGAGACTTGCCATCACAAGTCTCCATGGTCTACTCATCACAATGTTCCAGGACCTTGACATCACAATGATCCATTCCCTTGTCATCACAATGCTCCATGACCCCTGTCATCACAATAATCCATGAACATATTCAGCCCAATGCTCCACGACCTTCTCATCACAATGCTCCATTGCCAATATCATCACAATGCTCCATGACCACTGTCATCACAACACTCCATGACACCTGACAACACAATGATCCAGGACTCTTGTCATCACAATGACCCATTCCCTTGTCGTCACAATGCTACATGACACCTGTCATCACAACTCTCCATGAACATTTTCAGCCCAGTGCTCCATGACCCTTGTCATCACAATGATCCATGCCCTTGTCATCCCAAAGCTCCATGACCCCTGTATTCACAATGCTCCTTATACGCTTGTCATCACAGTGCTCCATGACACATGTAATCACAATGCTCCATGCCTTTGTCAGCAAAATGCTACATGACCTTGTCATTACAATGCTGTATGCACTTGTCATCACAATGCTCCCTGACACTTGTCATCAGAATGCTCCTTGAACACTGTCACGAAAAGGCTCCATGCCTTTTTCATCACAATGCCCCATGCAATTTTCTTCACAATGCTCCATGCCATTGTCATCAAAATACTCCACAAGCTTGTCATCAGAATGCTCCATGACCCTTGTCATCACAATTCTCCATGCACTTGTCAGCACAATGCTCCCTGACCCTTTTCATCACAATGCTCCAAGCCATTGTCATCACAATGCTCCATTACCTTTGTCATCAGAATCCTCCCTGACACTTGGCATCACAATGCTCCATGCCATCCTCATCACAATGGGCCACTACATATGTGATCACAATGCTCCCTGACACCTGTCTTCACAATACGGCATGACCTGGTCATCACAATGCTCCATGCCCTTGTCATCACAGTGTGCCATTCCAAATCTCATCGCAATACTCCATGAAAGTTATTAGACCAATGTTCCATGCCCTTGCCATCACAATGCTCCATGCCCTTGTTATCACAATGCTCCATGACCCTGTCATCACAATGCTCCGTGACTCCAGTCATCACAATGCTTCATGACCTTTGTCATCACAATGGTCCATGCCCTCGTCATCAACAGTCTCTGTGACCATTTTAACCACAATGCTCCATGAACTTTTCATCACAATGCTCTTTGAACCTTGTCATCACAATGCTCTATGCCTTTCTCAGCACAATGCTCCATGACCCTTGTCATCACAATGCTCCATGCGCTTGGCAGTACAATGCTCCATGACACATGTCATCACAGTGCACAACGCCCTTGCCATCAAAATGCTCCATGACCTTTGTCATCACAAAGATCCATGACCCTTGGCATCACAATGCTCCATGTCATTGTCATTACAGTGCTCCATGAACGCTCTCATCACATTGCTCCATGCCCTTGTCTTCACATAGCTCCATGACACATGTCATCAGAATGCTCCATGGCCTTCTCATCACAATGCTCCATGCCCTTGCCATCACAATGCTCCATTACTCTGTCATAACACTGCTCCATGACCCCTATCATCACGAAGTTCCATGGCCTTGTCATCAAAGGCTCCATGACCCTTCTCATCACAATGCTTCAAGAACACTGTAATCACAATGCTCTATGCCCCTTTTCATCTCAATGATCCATGAACCCTGTCATCACAATGCACCATGCCCATCATCATAATGCTTCATGCTATTGTCATAACAATGAAATCAAAATGCTCCATGACCTCGGTCATAACAATGCTCCAAACACTTGTGATCACAATATTCCATAACACTTGTCATCACAATGCCCCATGACGCTCGTCATCACAATTATCCATGGTCTTCTCATCACAATGCTCCATGACCTTCGTCATCACAATGCTCAATACAGTTGTCATCAACATGCTCCCTGACACTTGTTGTCTGTATGCTCCTTGAACCCTGTCATGACAAGGCTCCATGCCTTTTTCATCACAATGGTCCATGCCCTTGTCATCACAAAGCTCAATGACGCATGCCATCAGAATGCTCCTTTGTCTTCTCCTCACAATTCTCCATGCCCTTATCATCACAATGTTCCAAGAACCCTGTAATCACAATGCTTCATGCCCCATTTCATCAGTATGCTCCATGAGACTTGTCATCACAAGGCTCCATAGTTTTGTCATCACAATGCTCCAGGACCTTGTCATCACAATGCTTCACGACCTTGTCCTGAAAATTTTCAATGGCCCTTGTCGTCATAATGCTACAAGCCCTAATCATCACAATGCTCCATTATATTTGTCATCACAATCCTCCATTACATTGGGTATCACAATGTTCCATGCCACTGTCATCACCATGGACCATGACATATGTCATCACAATGCTCCCTGACACCTTTCTTCACAATACTCCATGACCTTATCATCACAATGCTCCATGCCCTTGTCATTACAATGCACCATGCCCACTCTCATCACAATAATCTATGAAACGTGTCAGACCAATGCTCCATGCCACTGTCATCACAATGCTCCATGCCCTTGTCATCACAAGGCTCCATGACCCCTGTCATCACAATGCTCCGTGACTCCACTCATCACAATGCTTCATAACTTTTGTCATCACAATGGTCCATGCCCCCGTCATCACAAGGCTCTGTGAAATTTGTAACCACAATTCTTCATGAACATTTCATAACAATTCTCTGTGAAACTTGTCATCACAATGCTCCATGTCTTTGTCAGAACGATTTTCCATGACCATTGTCATGAGAATGTGCCACGCGCAGTTCATCACAACGGTCCACAACCTTGTCATTGCAATGCTCCATAAACCTTGTAATCACAATGGTCAATGTAATTCTCATCAAAATGCTCTCTCGCAAGACATATCACAATGTTACATCAGTAGTCATCAAAATACTCCCTCACCCGTGTAATCACAATGTTCCATAACCCCTGCCATCACAATGTTCATAAGCCCTGTCATCAAAATGCTCAATGACCCTTTCCATCCCAAAGCTCCAAGACCCCTGACATCACAATGTTCTATAACCCCTGCCATCAAAATGCTCCATTACACTTTTTATCAAATTGCAGCATGACCCGGTCATCAAAATGCTCCCTGCCCTTCTCATCAAACTGCTCCATGACTTGTCATCACAAAGCTCCAAGACCCTTGTCATCACAATGCTCCATGTCATTGTCATCACAATGCTCCATGAACCCTCTCATCACATTGCTCCATGCCCTTGTCATCACAAAGCTCCCTGACACTTGTCATCACAATGCTCGATGCCCTTCTCATCACAATGCTCCATGCGCTTGTCATTACAGTCCTGCATGACCCATGTATCACAGTGTTCCGTGCCCTTGTCATCACAATGCTCCATGCCCACTCTGATCACAATAATCCATGAAACATTTCAGACCAAAGTTCCATACCCTTCTCATCACAATGCTCCATTACCCCTGTCATAACAATGCACCATGACACCTGCCATCACAATGTTCCACGGCCTAGTCATCACAAGGCTCCATGATACTTCTCATCACAATGCTCAAGACCCCTGATATCACAATGCTCCATGTCCTTGTCATCACAAAGCTCCATGACGCATGTCATCAGAATGTTCCTTGGCCTTCTCATCACAATGCTCCATGCCCTTGTCATCACAATGCTCCAAGACCCTTGTAATCACAATGATCCATGCCCATTTTCATCTCAATGCCCCATGAAATCTGTCATCACAATGCTCCAAGTCCAATGTAATCAAAATGGTCCATGCCATTGTCATCACAAAGCTCAATGACGCAAGCCATCAGAATTCTCCTTGGTCTTCTCCTCACAATGCTCCATGCCCTTGTCTTCACAATGTTCCAAGACCCCTGTAAACACAATGCTCCATTCCCCTTTTAATCAGTATGCTCCATGAGACTTGTCATCACATAGCTCCATGGTTTTGTCATCACAATACTCCAGGACCTTGTCATCACAATGCTTCATGACCTTTTCCTGAAAATTTTCAATTGCCCTTGTCATCATAATGCTCCAATCCCTAATCATCACAATGCTCCATTATATTTGTCATCACAATCCTCCATTACATTTGGTATCACAAAGCTCCATGCCATTGTCATCGCCATGGACCATACCATGACATATGTCATCACAATGGTCCCTGACACCTGTCTTCACAATACTCCATGACCTTATCATCACAGTGCTCCATGCCCTTGTCATCACATTGCACCATGCCCACTCTCATCACAATAATCTATGAAACTTGTCAGACCAATGCTCCATGCCACTGTCATCACAATGCTCCATGCCCTTGACATCACAATGCTCCATGACCCCTGTCATCACAATGCTCCGTGACTCCAGTCATCACAATGCTTCATAACGTTTGTCATCACAGTGGTCCATGCCCGCGTCATCACAAGGCTCTGTGACCATTGTAACCACAATGCTCCATGAACTTTTCATCACAATTCTTTGAGAAACTTGTCATCACATTGCTCCATTTATTTGTCAGAACAATGCTCCATGAGCATTATCATCACAATGTGCCACGCGGATTTCATCACAACGTTCCAAACATTGCCATTTCAATGCTCCATAAACTTTGTAATCACAATGGTCCATGCACTTCTCATCAAAATGCTCTCTCACCAGAGATATCACAATGTTCCATCACTAGTTATCACAATACACCCTCACCCATGTAATCACAATGTTCCATGACCCTGTCATCACAATGCTACATACCCTTATCATCACAATGTTCCATGACCCCTGCCATCAAAATATTCCATAAGCCCTCTCATCAAAATGCTCCATGAACCTTTCCATCCCAAAGCTCCAAGACCGCTGACATCACAATGTTCTATAACCCGTGCCATCAAAATGTTCCATTACACTTTTTATCAAATTGCTGCATGACCCGGTCATGAAAATGCTCCCTGCCCTTCTCATCAAAATGCTCCATGACTTGTCATCACAAAGCTCCAAGACCCTTGGCATCACAATGCTCCATGTCATTGTCATCACAATGCTCCATGAACCCTCTCATCACATTGCTCCATGCCCTTGTCATCACAAAGCTCCATGACACTTGTCATCACAATGCTCGATGCCCTTCTCATCACAATGCTCCATGCCCTTGTCATTACAGTCCTGCATGACCCATGTATCACAGTGTTCCGTGCCCTTGTCATCACAATGCTCCATGCCCACTCTCATCACAATAATCCATGAAACATTTCAGACCAAAGTTCCATACCCTTCTCATCACAATGCTCCATTACCCCTGTCATAACAATGCACCATGACACCTGCCATCACAATGATCCACGGCCTAGTCATCAAAAGGTTCCATGATAATTCTCATCACAATGCTCAAGACCCCTGATATCACAATGCTCCATGCCCTGGTCATCACAAAGCTCCATGACGCACGTCATCAGAATGTTCCATGGCCTTCTCATCACAATGCTCCTTGCCCTTGTCATCAAAATGCTCCAAGACCCTTGTCATCACAATGCTCCATGCCGCTTTTCATCTCAATGCTCCATGAACCCTGTCATCACAATGCACCATGCCCATCATCATAATGCTTCAGGCTATTGTCATCACAATGAAATCAATATTCTGCATGACCTCTGTCATCATAATGCTCCAAACCCTTGTGATCACAATGTTGCATAACACGTATCATCACAACACCCCATGACGCTCATCATCACAATTATCCATGGTCTTCTCATCACAATGCTCCATGATCTTTGGCATCACAATGCTCAATACACTTGTCATCACAATGCTTCCTGACCCTTGTCGTCAGTATGCTCCTTGAAGCCTGTCATGACAAGTTTCCATGCATTTTTCATCACAATGATCCATGACCATTTCATCACAATGCTCCAAGGTCCCTGTACGCACAATGCTCCATGCCCTTGTCATCACAAAACTCCATGATGCATGTCATCAGAATGCTCCATGGCCTTCTCATCACAATGCTCTATGCCGTAGTCATAACAATGCTCCAAGACCCCTGTAATCACAATGCTCCATGCCCCTTTTCATCAGAATGCTCCATGAGACTTGCCATCACAAGTCTCCATGGTCTTCTCATCACAATGTTCCAGGACCTTGACATCACAATGATCCATTCCCTTGTCATCACAATGCTCCATGACCCCTGTCATCACAATAATCCATGAACATTTTCAGCCCAATGCTCCACGACCTTCTCATCACAATGCTGCATTGCCAATATCATCACAATGCTCCATGACCACTGTCATCAGAACACTCCATGACACCTGACAACACAATGATCCAGGACTCTTGTCATCACAATGCCCCATTCCCTTGTCGTCACAATGCTACATGACACCTGTCATCACAACTCTCCATTAATATTTTCAGCCCAGTGCTCCATGACCCTTGTCATCACAATGATCCATGCCCTCGTCATCCCAATGCTCCATGACCCCTGTATTCACAATGCTCCTTGACGCTTGTCATCACAGTGCTCCATGACACCTGTCATCACAATGCTCCATGCCTTTGTCAGCAAAATGCTACATGACCTTGTCATTACAATGCTCTATGCACTTGTCATCACAATACTCCATTTCCATTGTCATCACAATCCTCCATGAACATTGGGATCACATTGCTTCATGCCCTTGTCATCACAATGCTCCATGCTCCTTGAAATCAAAATGATCCATGACCTCTATCATCACAATGATCCAAACCCTTGTGATCACAATGTTCCATAACACTTGTCATCACAACGCTCCATGATGCCTGTCATCACAATACTCCATGCCCTATTCATCACAATGCTCCATGACGTTTGTCACCACAATTCTCAATACACTTGTCATCACAATGCTCCATGACCTTTGTCACCACAATTCTCAATACACTTGTCATCACAATGCTCCCTGACACTTGTCATCAGAATGCTCCTTGAACACTGTCACGAAAAGGCTCCATGCCTTTTTCATCACAATGCCCCATGCAATTTTCTTCACAATGCTCCATGCCATTGTCATCAAAATACTCCACAAGCTTGTCATCAGAATGCTCCATGACCCTTGTCATCACAATTCTCCATGCACTTGTCAGCACAATGCTCCCTGACCCTTGTCATCACAATGCTCCAAGCCATTGTCATCACAATGCTCCATTACCTTTGTCATCAGAATCCTCCCTGACACTTGGCATCACAATGCTCCATGCCATCCTCATTACAATGGGCCATTACATATGTGATCACAATGCTCCCTGACACCTGTCTTCACAATACGACATGACCTGGTCATCACAATGCTCCATGCCCTTGTCATCACAGTGTGCCATTCCAACTCTCATCGCAATACTCCATGAAAGTTATTAGACCAATGTTCCATGCCCTTGCCATCACAATACTCCATGCCCTTGTTATCACAATGCTCCATGACCCTGTCATCACAATGCTCCGTGACTCCAGTCATCACAATGCTTCATGACTTTGTCATCACAATGGTCCATGCCCTCGTCATCAACAGTCTCTGTGACCTTTTTAACCACAATGCTCCATGAACTTTTCATCACAATGCTCTTTGACCCTTGTCATAACAATGCTCTATGCCTTTCTCAGCACAATGCTCCATGACCCTTGTCATCACAATGCTCCATGCGCTTGGCAGTACAATGCTCCATGACACATGTCATCACAGTGCACAACGCCCTTGCCATCAAAATGCTCCATGACCTTTGTCATCACAAAGATCCATGACCCTTGGCATCACAATGCTCCATGTCATTGTCATTACAGTGCTCCATGAACGCTCTCATCACATTGCTCCATGCCCTTGTCTTCACATAGCTCCATGACACATGTCATCAGAATGCTCCATGGCCTTCTCATCACAATGCTCCAAGCCCTTGCCATCACAATGCTCCATTACCCCTGTCATAACAATGCTCCATGACACCTGCCATCACGATGTTCCATGGCCTTGTCATCACAAGGCTCCATGACCCTTCTCATCACAATGCTCCAAGAACACTGTAATCACAATGCTCTATGCCCCTTTTCATCTCAATTATCCATGAGCCCTGTCATCACAATGCACTATGCCCATCATCATAATGCTTCATGCTATTGTCATAACAACTTAATCAGAATGATCCATGACCTCTGTCATAACAATGTTCCAAACCCTTGTGATCACAATATTCCATAACACTTGTCATCACAATGCCCCAGGATGCTCGTCATCACAATTATCCATGGTCTTCTCATCACAATGCTGCATGACCTTCGTCATCAAAATGCTCAATACACTTGTCATCAACATGCTCCCTGACACTTGTTGTCTGTATGCTCCTTGAACCCTGTCATGACAAGGCTCCATGCCTTTTTCATCACAATGATCCATGCCCTTTTCATCACAATGCTCCAAGTCCCATGTAATCACAATGGTCCATGCCATTGTCATCACAAAGCTCAATGACGCATGCCATCAGAATGCTCCTTGGTCTATTCTTCACAATGCTCCCTGCCCTTGTCTTCACAATGTTCCAAGACCCCTGTAATCACAATGCTCCATTCCCCTTTTAATCATTATGATCCATGAGACTTGTCATCACAAGGCTCCATGGGTTTTTCATCACAATGCTCCAGGACCTTGTCATCACAATGCTTCACGACCTTGTCATCAAAATTTTCAATGGCCTTTGTAATCATAATGATCCAAAACCTAATCATCACAATGATCCATTATATTTGTCATCACAATCCTCCATTACATTTGGTATCACAAAGCTCCATGCCATTGTCATCGCCATGGACCACGACATATGTCATCACAATGCTCCCTGACACCTGTCTTCACAATACTCCATGACCTTATCATCACAATGCTCCATGCCCTTGTCATCACAATGCACCATGCCCACTCTCATCACAATAATCTATGAAACTTGTCAGACCAATGCTCCATGCCACTGTCATCACAATTCTCCATGCCCTTGTCGTCACAATGCTCCATGACCCCTGTCATCACAATGCTCCGTGACTCCAGTCATCACAATGCTTCATAACGTTTGTCATCACATTGGTCCATGCCCGCGTCATCACAAGTCTCTGTGACCTTTGTAACCACAATGCTCCATGAACTTTTCATCACAATTCTTTGTGAAACTTGTCATCACAATGCTCCATGTCTTTGTCAGAACAGTGCTCCATGAACATTGTCATCACAATGTGCCACGCGCATTTCATCACAACGTTCCAAACCTTGTCATTGCAATGCTCCATAAACCATGTAATCACAATGGTCCATGCACTTCTCATCAAAATGCTCTCTCACCAGAGATATCACAATGTTCCATCACTAGTCATCACAATACACCCTCATCCTTGTAATCACAATGTTCCATGACACTGTCATCACAATGCTACATCCCCTTATCATCACAATGATCCATGACCCCTGCCATCACAATGTTCCATAAGCCCTGTCATCAAAATGCTCCATGACCCTTTCCATCCCAAAGCTCCAAGACCCCTGCCATCACAATGTTCTATAACCCCTGCCATCAAAATGTTCCATTACACATTTTATCAAATTGCTGCATGACACGGTCATCAAAATGGTCCCTGCCCTTCTCATCAAAATGCTCCATGACTTGTCATCACAAAGCTCCAAGACCCTTGCATCACAATGCTCCATGTCATTGTCATCACAATGCTCCATGAACCCTCTCATCACATTGCTCCATGCCCTTGTCATCACAAAGCTCCAAGACACTTGTCATCACAATGCTCGATGCCCTTCTCATCACAATGCTCCATGCCCTTGTCATTACAGTCCTGCATGACCCATGTATCACAGTGTTCCGTGCCCTTGTCATCACAATGCTCCCTGCCCACTCTCATCACAATAATCCATGAAACATTTCAGACCAAAGTACCATACCCTTCTCATCACAATGCTCCATTACCCCTGTCATAACAATGCACCATGACACCTGCCATCACAATGATCCACGGCCTAGTAATCAAAGGTTCCATGATCATTCTCATCACAATGCTCAAGACCCATGATATCACAATGCTCCATGCCCTGGTCATCACAAAGCTCCATGACTCACGTCATCAGAATGTTCCATGGCCTTCTCATCACAATGCTCCTTGCCCTTGTCATCACAATGCTCCTTGCCCTTGTCATCACTATGCTCCAAGACCCTTGTCATCACAATGCTCCATGCCGCTTTTCATCTCAATGCTCCATGAACCCTGTCATCACAATGCACCATGCCCATCATCATAATGCTTCAGGCTATTGTCATCACAATGAAATCAGTATTCTGCATGACCTCTGTCCTCATAATGCTCCAAACCCTTGTGATCACAGTGTTGCATAACACGTATCATCACAAAACCCCATGATGCTCATCATCACAATTATCCATGGTCTTCTCATCACAATGCTCCATGATCTTTGGCATCACAATGCTCAATACACTTGTCATCACAATGTTCCCTGACCCTTGTCGTCAGTATGCTCCTTGAACCCTGTCATGACAAGTTTCCATGCATTTTTCATCACAATGATCGATGACCATTTCATCACAATGCTCCAAGGTCCCTGTACGCACAATGCTCCATGCCCTTGTCATCACAAAACTCCATGACGCATGTCATCAGAATGCTCCATGGCCTTCTCATGACAATGCTCTATGCCGTAGTCATAACAATGCTCCAAGACCCCTGTAATCACAATGCTCCATGCCCCTTTTCATCAGAATGCTCCATGAGACTTGCCATCACAAGTCTCCATGGTCTACTCATCACAATGTTCCAGGACCTTGACATCACAATGATCCATTCCCTTGTCATCACAATGCTCCATGACCCCTGTCATCACAATAATCCATGAACATATTCAGCCCAATGCTCCACGACCTTCTCATCACAATGCTCCATTGCCAATATCATCACAATGCTCCATGACCACTGTCATCACAACACTCCATGACACCTGACAACACAATGATCCAGGACTCTTGTCATCACAATGACCCATTCCCTTGTCGTCACAATGCTACATGACACCTGTCATCACAACTCTCCATGAACATTTTCAGCCCAGTGCTCCATGACCCTTGTCATCACAATGATCCATGCCCTTGTCATCCCAAAGCTCCATGACCCCTGTATTCACAATGCTCCTTAGACGCTTGTCATCACAGTGCTCCATGACACATGTAATCACAATGCTCCATGCCTTTGTCAGCAAAATGCTACATGACCTTGTCATTACAATGCTGTATGCACTTGTCATCACAATGCTCCCTGACACTTGTCATCAGAATGCTCCTTGAACACTGTCACGAAAAGGCTCCATGCCTTTTTCATCACAATGCCCCATGCAATTTTCTTCACAATGCTCCATGCCATTGTCATCAAAATACTCCACAAGCTTGTCATCAGAATGCTCCATGACCCTTGTCATCACAATTCTCCATGCACTTGTCAGCACAATGCTCCCTGACCCTTTTCATCACAATGCTCCAAGCCATTGTCATCACAATGCTCCATTACCTTTGTCATCAGAATCCTCCCTGACACTTGGCATCACAATGCTCCATGCCATCCTCATCACAATGGGCCACTACATATGTGATCACAATGCTCCCTGACACCTGTCTTCACAATACGGCATGACCTGGTCATCACAATGCTCCATGCCCTTGTCATCACAGTGTGCCATTCCAACTCTCATCGCAATACTCCATGAAAGTTATTAGACCAATGTTCCATGCCCTTGCCATCACAATGCTCCATGCCCTTGTTATCACAATGCTCCATGACCCTGTCATCACAATGCTCCGTGACTCCAGTCATCACAATGCTTCATGACCTTTGTCATCACAATGGTCCATGCCCTCGTCATCAACAGTCTCTGTGACCATTTTAACCACAATGCTCCATGAACTTTTCATCACAATGCTCTTTGACCCTTGTCATCACAATGCTCTATGCCTTTCTCAGCACAATGCTCCATGACCCTTGTCATCACAATGCTCCATGCGCTTGGCAGTACAATGCTCCATGACACATGTCATCACAGTGCACAACGCCCTTGCCATCAAAATGCTCCATGACCTTTGTCATCACAAAGATCCATGACCCTTGGCATCACAATGCTCCATGTCATTGTCATTACAGTGCTCCATGAACGCTCTCATCACATTGCTCCATGCCCTTGTCTTCACATAGCTCCATGACACATGTCATCAGAATGCTCCATGGCCTTCTCATCACAATGCTCCATGCCCTTGCCATCACAATGCTCCATTACCCTGTCATAACACTGCTCCATGACCCCTGCCATCACGAAGTTCCATGGCCTTGTCATCAAAGGCTCCATGACCCTTCTCATCACAATGCTTCAAGAACACTGTAATCACAATGCTCTATGCCCCTTTTCATCTCAATGATCCATGAACCCTGTCATCACAATGCACCATGCCCATCATCATAATGCTTCATGCTATTGTCATAACAATGAAATCAAAATGCTCCATGACCTCGGTCATAACAATGCTCCAAACACTTGTGATCACAATATTCCATAACACTTGTCATCACAATGCCCCATGACGCTCGTCATCACAATTATCCATGGTCTTCTCATCACAATGCTCCATGACCTTCGTCATCACAATGCTCAATACAGTTGTCATCAACATGCTCCCTGACACTTGTTGTCTGTATGCTCCTTGAACCCTGTCATGACAAGGCTCCATGCCTTTTTCATCACAATGGTCCATGCCCTTGTCATCACAAAGCTCAATGACGCATGCCATCAGAATGCTCCTTTGTCTTCTCCTCACAATTCTCCATGCCCTTATCATCACAATGTTCCAAGAACCCTGTAATCACAATGCTTCATGCCCCATTTCATCAGTATGCTCCATGAGACTTGTCATCACAAGGCTCCATAGTTTTGTCATCACAATGCTCCAGGACCTTGTCATCACAATGCTTCACGACCTTGTCCTGAAAATTTTCAATGGCCCTTGTCGTCATAATGCTACAAGCCCTAATCATCACAATGCTCCATTATATTTGTCATCACAATCCTCCATTACATTGGGTATCACAATGTTCCATGCCACTGTCATCACCATGGACCATGACATATGTCATCACAATGTTCCCTGACACCTTTCTTCACAATACTCCATGACCTTATCATCACAATGCTCCATGCCCTTGTCATTACAATGCACCATGCCCACTCTCATCACAATAATCTATGAAACGTGTCAGACCAATGCTCCATGCCACTGTCATCACAATGCTCCATGCCCTTGTCATCACAAGGCTCCATGACCCCTGTCATCACAATGCTCCGTGACTCCAGTCATCACAATGCTTCATAACTTTTGTCATCACAATGGTCCATGCCCCCGTCATCACAAGGCTCTGTGAAATTTGTAACCACAATTCTTCATGAACATTTCATAACAATTCTCTGTGAAACTTGTCATCACAATGCTCCATGTCTTTGTCAGAACGATTTTCCATGACCATTGTCATGAGAATGTGCCACGCGCAGTTCATCACAACGGTCCACAACCTTGTCATTGCAATGCTCCATAAACCTTGTAATCACAATGGTCAATGTAATTCTCATCAAAATGCTCTCTCGCAAGACATATCACAATGTTACATCAGTAGTCATCAAAATACTCCCTCACCCGTGTAATCACAATGTTCCATAACCCCTGCCATCACAATGTTCATAAGCCCTGTCATCAAAATGCTCAATGACCCTTTCCATCCCAAAGCTCCAAGACCCCTGACATCACAATGTTCTATAACCCCTGCCATCAAAATGCTCCATTACACTTTTTATCAAATTGCAGCATGACTCGGTCATCAAAATGCTCCCTGCCCTTCTCATCAAACTGCTCCATGACTTGTCATCACAAAGCTCCAAGACCCTTGTCATCACAATGCTCCATGTCATTGTCATCACAATGCTCCATGAACCCTCTCATCACATTGCTCCATGCCCTTGTCATCACAAAGCTCCCTGACACTTGTCATCACAATGCTCGATGCCCTTCTCATCACAATGCTCCATGCGCTTGTCATTACAGTCCTGCATGACCCATGTATCACAGTGTTCCGTGCCCTTGTCATCACAATGCTCCATGCCCACTCTGATCACAATAATCCATGAAACATTTCAGACCAAAGTTCCATACCCTTCTCATCACAATGCTCCATTACCCCTGTCATAACAATGCACCATGACACCTGCCATCACAATGTTCCACGGCCTAGTCATCACAAGGCTCCATGATACTTCTCATCACAATGCTCAAGACCCCTGATATCACAATGCTCCATGTCCTTGTCATCACAAAGCTCCATGACGCATGTCATCAGAATGTTCCTTGGCCTTCTCATCACAATGCTCCATGCCCTTGTCATCACAATGCTCCAAGACCCTTGTAATCACAATGATCCATGCCCATTTTCATCTCAATGCCCCATGAAATCTGTCATCACAATGCTCCAAGTCCAATGTAATCAAAATGGTCCATGCCATTGTCATCACAAAGCTCAATGACGCAAGCCATCAGAATTCTCCTTGGTCTTCTCCTCACAATGCTCCATGCCCTTGTCTTCACAATGTTCCAAGACCCCTGTAAACACAATGCTCCATTCCCCTTTTAATCAGTATGCTCCATGAGACTTGTCATCACATAGCTCCATGGTTTTGTCATCACAATACTCCAGGACCTTGTCATCACAATGCTTCATGACCTTTTCCTGAAAATTTTCAATTGCCCTTGTCATCATAATGCTCCAATCCCTAATCATCACAATGCTCCATTATATTTGTCATCACAATCCTCCATTACATTTGGTATCACAAAGCTCCATGCCATTGTCATCGCCATGGACCATACCATGACATATGTCATCACAATGGTCCCTGACACCTGTCTTCACAATACTCCATGACCTTATCATCACAGTGCTCCATGCCCTTGTCATCACATTGCACCATGCCCACTCTCATCACAATAATCTATGAAACTTGTCAGACCAATGCTCCATGCCACTGTCATCACAATGCTCCATGCCCTTGACATCACAATGCTCCATGACCCCTGTCATCACAATGCTCCGTGACTCCAGTCATCACAATGCTTCATAACGTTTGTCATCACAGTGGTCCATGCCCGCGTCATCACAAGGCTCTGTGACCATTGTAACCACAATGCTCCATGAACTTTTCATCACAATTCTTTGAGAAACTTGTCATCACATTGCTCCATTTATTTGTCAGAACAATGCTCCATGAGCATTATCATCACAATGTGCCACGCGGATTTCATCACAACGTTCCAAACATTGCCATTTCAATGCTCCATAAACTTTGTAATCACAATGGTCCATGCACTTCTCATCAAAATGCTCTCTCACCAGAGATATCACAATGTTCCATCACTAGTTATCACAATACACCCTCACCCATGTAATCACAATGTTCCATGACCCTGTCATCACAATGCTACATACCCTTATCATCACAATGTTCCATGACCCCTGCCATCAAAATATTCCATAAGCCCTCTCATCAAAATGCTCCATGAACCTTTCCATCCCAAAGCTCCAAGACCGCTGACATCACAATGTTCTATAACCCGTGCCATCAAAATGTTCCATTACACTTTTTATCAAATTGCTGCATGACCTGGTCATCAAAATGCTCCCTGCCCTTCTCATCAAAATGCTCCATGACTTGTCATCACAAAGCTCCAAGACCCTTGGCATCACAATGCTCCATGTCATTGTCATCACCATGCTCCATGAACACTCTCATCACATTGCTCCATGTCCTTTTCAACACAAAGCTGCATGACAGTTGTCATCACAATGCTCGATGTCCTTCTCATCACAATGCTCCATGCCCTTGTCATTACAGTCCTGCATGACCCATGTATCACATTGTTCCGGGCCCTTGTCATCACAATGCTCCATGCCCACTCTCATCACAATAATCCATGAAACATTTCAGACCAAAGTTCCATACCCTTCTCATCACAATGCTTAATTACCCCTATCATAAGAATGCACCATGACACCTGCCATCACAATGTTCCACGGCCTAGTCATCACAAGGTTCCATGATATTTTTCATTACAATGCTCAAGACCCCTGAAATCACAATGCTCCATGCCCTTGTCATCACAAAGCCCCATGACGCATGTCATCAGAATGTTCCATGGCCTTCTCATCACAATGCTCCATGCCCTTGTCATCACAATGCTCCAAGACCATTGTAATCACAATGCTCCATGCCACTTTTCATCTCAATGCTCCATGAAATCTGTCATCACAATGCTCCAAGACCCTTGTAATCACAATGCTCCATGCCCCTTTTCATCTCAGTGCTCCATGAACCCTGTCATCACAATGCACCATGCCCATCATCATAATGCTTCAGGCTATTGTCATCACAATGAAATCAATATTCTGCATGACCTCTGTCATCATAATGCTCCAAACCCTAGTGATCACAATGTTGCATAACACGTATCATCACAACACCCCATGACGCTCATCATCACAATGATCCATGGTCTTCTCATCACAATTTTCCATGATCTTTGTCATCATAATGCTCAATACACTTGTCATCACAATGCTTCCTGACCCTTGTCGTCAGTATGCTCCTTGAACCCTGTCATGACAAGGTTCCATGCATTTTTCATCACAATGATCCATGATCATTTCATCACAGTCCTCCAAGGTCCCTGTAATCACAATGCTCCATGCCCTTGTCATCACAAAACTCCATGACGCATGTCATCAGAATGCTCCATGGCCTTCTCATCACAATGCTCCATGCGCTTGTCAGCACAATGCTCCATGACACATGTAATCACAATGCACCATGCGCTTGTCATCAGAGTGCTCCACAACATTGTCATCACAATGCTCCATAAAATTTGTCATCACAATGCTCCATGCACTTCTCATCAAAATGCTCTCTCACCACTGATATCACAATGCTACATCACTATTTGTCACAATACTCCCTCACCCCTGTCATCACAATGTTTCATGACTCCTGTCATCACAATGCTATATGCACCTATCATCACAATGTTCGATGACCCCTGACATCACAATGTTCTATAACACCTGTCATCAAAATGTTCCATGACACTTTTCATCAAATTGCTCCATGACCCTGTCATCACAATGCTCCCTTCCCTTCTATCACAATGCACAATGCTCTTGCCATCAAAATGCTCCATGACCTTTGTCATCACAAAGATCCATGACCCTTGGCATCACAATGCTCCATGTCATTGTCATCACAATGCTCCATGAACGCTCTCATCACGTTGCTCCATGCCCTTGTCTTCACATAGATCCATGACACTTGTCATCAGAATGCTCCATGGCCTTCTCATCACAATGCTCCATGCCCTTGTCATCAAAATTCTCCACATGCTTGTCATCAGAATGCTCCATGACCCTTGTCATCACAGTGCTCCATTACTTTTGTCATCAGAACCCTTCATGACACTTGGCATCAAAATGCTTCATGTCATCGTCATCACAATGAGCCATTACATATGTTATCACAATGCTCCCTTACAACTGTCTTCACAATACTGCATGACCTGGTCATCACATTGCTCCATACCCTTGTCATCACAATGCACTATTACAACTCTCATCGCAATAATCCATGAAACTTATTAGACCAATGTTCCATGCCCTTGTCATCACAATGCTCCATGCCCTGGTTATCACAATGCTCCATGACCCCTGTCATCACAATGCTCCGTGACTCCACTCATCACAATGCGTCATGACATTTGTCATCACAATTGTCCATGCCCACGTCATCAACAGTCTCTGTGACATATTTAAGCACAATGCTTCATGAACTTTTCATCAAAATGCTCTTTGACCCTTGTCATCACAATGCTCTATTCCTTTCTCAGCACACTCCTCCATGACCCTTGTCATCACAATGCTCCATGCGCTTGTCAGCACAATGCTCCATGTCCAATGTCATCACAATTCTCCATGCGCTTGTCATCACAGTGCTCCCCAATCTTGTCATCACAAAGCTCCATAAACCTTGCCATCACAGTGCTCCATGCACTTCTCATCAAAATGCTCTCTCACCACTGATAACAAAATGTTACATCACTAATCATCACAATACTCCCTCACCCCTGTCATCACAATGTTCCATGACTCCTTTCATCACAATGCAACGTGCACTTATCATCACAATGTTCGATGACCCCTGACATCACAATGTTCCATAACCCTTGTCATCAAAATGCTCCATGACTTTTGTCATCACAAAGCTCCATGACACTTGCCATTACAATGCTCCATGTCATTGTCATCACAATGTTCCATGCACTTTTCATCACAATGCTCCATGCTATTGTCATCACAATACTCCACAAGCTTGTCATCAGAATGCTCCATGACCCTTGTCATCACAATGCTCCATGGCCACTGTCACCACAATGCTCCATACCCCTTGTCATTACAGTGCTCCATGACGCTCGACATCACAATTATCCATGGTCTTCTCATCACAATGTTCCATGACCCCTGTCATCACAGTGCTCCATGACCACTGTCATCACAACGTTCCATGAACCCTGACAACACAATGATCCGGGACACTTGTCATCAAAATGCTCCATGCCCTTGTCATACCAATGCTCCATGACTGGTGTAATCACCATACTTCATGACGCTTGTAATCACAGTGCTCCATGAACCTTGTAATCACAAAGCCTTTGTCAGCATAATGATACATAATCTTGTCATCACTATGCTCCATTCTCTTGTCATCAAAATACTCCACAAGCTTGTCATCAGAATGCTCCATGCCCATGTCATCACAATGCGACATTGCAACTGTCAACGCAATAATCCATGAAAAATATTAGACCGATGCTCCATGCCCTTATCATCACAATGCTCCATGCCCACGTTATCACAATGCTCCATGACCCCTGTCATCACAATGTTCCATGTCTCCAGTCATCACAATACTTCATGACCTTTGTCATCACTATGGTCCATGCCCTCGTCATCAACAGTCTCTGTGATATTTTAAACACAATGCTCCATGAACATTTCATCACAATGCTCTTTGACCCTTGTCATCACAATGCTCTATGACTTTCTCAGCACAATTCTCCATGACCCTTGTCATCACAATGCTCCATGCGCATGTCAGCACAATGCTGCATGACACATGTCATCAGAATGCACCATGCGCTTGTCATCACAGTGCTCCACCATCTTGTCATCTCAATGCTCCATAAAACTTGTCATCAAGATGCTCCATGCACTTCTCATCAAAATGCTCTCTCACCATTGATGTCACAATGTTACATAACTATTCGTCACAATACTCCCTCACCTCTGTCATCACAGTGTTCCATGACGCCTGTCATCACAATGCTACATGCACTTGTCATCACCTTGTTTGATGACCCCTGACATCACAATGTTCCATAACCCCTGTCATCAAAATGCTCCATGACCTTTTTCATCAAAATGTCCATGACCCCTGACATCACAATGTTCCATAACCACAGTCATCAAAATATTCCATGACTCTTTCGTCACATTGCTCCATGACCCTGTCATCACAATGCTCCCTGCCCTTCTCATCACAATGCACAACACCCTTGTCATCAAAATGCTCCATTCCCTTGCCATCACAATGCTCCATTACACCTGTCATAACAATATACCATGACCCCTGCCATCACGATGTTCCATAGCCTTTTCATCACAAGGCTCCATGACTCTTCTCATCACAATGCTCCAAGACCCCTGTAATCAAAATGCTCCATGCCCCTTTTCATCACAATGATCCATGAACACTGTCATCACAATGCACCATGCCCATCATCATAATGCTTCGTACTATTGTCATCACAATGAAATCAAAATGCTCCATGACCTCTGTCATAACAATGCTCGAAACCCTTGTGATCACAATATTCCATAACACCTGTCGTCACAATGCGCCATGACGCTCGTCATCACAATTATCCATGGTCTTCCCATCACAATGCTCCATGATCTTTGTCCTCACAATGCTCAATACACTTGTCATCAAAATGCTCCCTAACACTTGTTGTCTGTATGCTCCTTGAACCCTGTCATGACAAGGGCCCATGCAATTTTCATCACAATGATCCATGCCCTTTTCATCATGATGCTCCAAGACCCTTGTAATCACAATGCTCCATGCCCTTGTCATCACAAAGCTCAATGACGCATGTCATTAGAATGCTCCTTGGCCTTCTCACAATGCTCCATGCCCTTGTCATCACAATGTTCCAAGACCCCTATAATCTCAATGCTCCATGCCCCTTTTCATCAGTATGCTCCATGAGACTTTTCATCACAAGGCTCCATGGTTTTGTCATCACAATACGCCAGGAAATTGTCATCACAATGCTTCACGACCTTGTCATGAAAATTCTCAATGGCCCTTGTTATCAGAATGCTCCAATCCCTAGTCATCACAATGCTCCATTATATTAGTCACCACAATCCTCCATTAAATTTGGCATCACAATGCCCCATTCCATTGTCATCACAATGGAACATGACATATGTCCTCACAATTCTCCCTGACAACTGTCTTCACAATACTCCATGACCTTCTCATCACAATGCTGCATGCCCTTGTCATCACAATGCTCCATGACCCCTGTCATCACAATGCTCCGTGACTCCAGTCATCACAATGCCGCATAACGTTTGTCATCACAATGGTCCATGCCTGCGTCATCACAAGTTTCTGTGACCTTTGTAACCACAATGCTCCTTGAACTATTCATCACAATGCTCCGTGACCCTTGTCATCACAATGCTCCATGCCTTTGTCAGAACCATGCCTCATGACCCTTGTCATCACAATGTGAAACGTGCTTTTCATCACAACAGTCCGCAAATTTGTCATAGCAATGTTCCATAAAACTTTTAATTGAATGCTCCATGCCCTTCTGATCACAATGCTCCATTACCCCTGTCATAACAATGCTCCATGACCCATGTCATCAAAATTTTCCACGGCCTTGTCATCACAAGGCTCCATGACACTTGCCATCACAATGCTCCAAAACCCCTGTAATCACAATGCTCCATGCCCTTGTCATCACAAAGCTACATGACGCATGTCATCAGAATGTTCCATGGCCTTCTCATCACAATGTTCCATGCCCTTGTCATCACAATGCTCCAAGACCCCTGTAATCACAATGCTCCATGCCAATTTTCATCTCAATGCTCCATGAATCCTGTCATCACAATGCACCATGCCCATCATCATAATGCTTCAAGCTATTGTCATCACAGTGAAATCAAAATGCTCCATGACCTCTGTCATCACAATGCTCCATGTCCCCTGTCATCTCCATACTCCATGAACATTTTCAGCTCCATGACCCTTGTCATTACAATCATCCATGCCCTTGTCATTCCAATGCTCCATGACCCCTGTATACACAATGCTCCGTGACGCTTGTCATCACAGTGCTCCATAACACATGTCATCACAATGCTCCATGCCTTTGTCAGCAAAATGCTACATGACCTTGTCATTACAATGCTCTATGTGCTTGTCATCACAGT
The DNA here is from genome assembly GCF_025265405.1 of Mesoplodon densirostris. NCBI lineage: Eukaryota > Metazoa > Chordata > Mammalia > Artiodactyla > Ziphiidae > Mesoplodon > Mesoplodon densirostris. Next base: position 2,493,657 of record NW_026778195.1, on the reverse strand, counting down.
ACTCCATTACCATTTTCATCACAATCCTCCATGAACCTTGGGATCACATTGCTTCATGCCCTTGTCATCACAATGCTCCATGCTCCTTGAAATCAAAATGATCCATGACCTCTGTCATCACAATGCTCCAAACCCTTGTGATCACAGTGTTCCATAATACTTGTCATCACAATGCTCCATGATGCCTGTCATCACAATACTCCATGCTCTTTTCATCACAATGCTCCATGACCTTTGTCATCACAATTCTCAATACACTTGTCATCACAATGCTCCCTGACACTTGTCGTTAGAATGCTCCTTGAAACCTGTCACGAAAAGGCTCCATGCCTTTTTCATCACAATGCCCGATGCCGTTTTCATCACAATGCTCCATGCCACTGTCATCACAATGCTCCAAAAGCTTGTCATCAGAATGCTCCATGACCCTTGTCATCGCAATGCTCCATGGCCACTGTCATCACAATGCTCCATACCCCTTGTAATTACAGTGCTCCATGACGCTCGTTATCACAGTTATCCCTGGCCTTCTCATCACAATGCTCCACCGACTTGCCATCACAATGCTCCATGCCCTGGTCATCACAATGCTCCATGTTTCCTGTCATCACAATTCTCCACATTCTTGGCATCACTATTTTCCATGACACTTATCATCACAGAGTTACATGCTTTGTCATCACAATACTCCACAAGTTTTCTTCAGAATGCTCCATGACCCTTGTCATCACATTGATCCATGACACCTGTCATCACAATGCTCCATGACACGTGTCATCACACTGCTCCAAGCCCCTTGTCTTTACAGTGCTCCATGATGCTCGTCACCACAATTATCCATGGTCTTCTCATCACAGTGCTCCACGGTCTTGCCATCACAATGCTCCATGCCCTGGTCATCACAATGCTCCATGACAGTTCTCAACACAATGTTACATGCTCTTGTCATCACAATTCTCCATGCACTTGTCATTGCCATGACCCATAACCCCTCTCATAGCAAGCTCCATGCCTTTGTCATCACAATGCTTCCCGAACTTTTCCTCAAAATTCTCAATGGCCGTTGTCACCACAATGTTCCATTCCCTTGTTATCACAATGCTCCATGACCCTTGTCATCACAATGCTCCAAGCCCTTGTCATCACAATGCTCCATTACCTTTGTCATCACAATCCTCCATAAAACTTGGCATCACAATGCTCCACAACCTTTTCATCACAATGCTCCATAAACCTTGTCATCACAATGCTCCATGCACGTCTTATCAAAATGCTCTCTCACTACTGATATCAAAATGTTCCCTCACTAGTCATCACAATACACCCACTCCCCTGTAATCACAATGGTCCATAACCCCTGTCATGAAAATGTTCCATGACGCCTGACAACACAATGTTCCATAACCCCTGTCATCAAAATGTTCCATGACAGTTTTCATCAAATTGCTCCATGACCCTGTCATCACAATGCTCCCTGCCCTTCACAACAGAATGCACCACACCCTTGTCATCAGAATTCTCCATGACCTTTGTCATCACAAAGCTCCATGACCCTTGGCATCACAATGCTGCATGCCATTGTCATCACAGTGCTCCATGAACCCTCTCATCACTTTGTTCCATTCCCTTGTCATCACAGGCTCCATGATGCTTTTCATCACAATGCTCGATGCCATTCTTCTCACAATGCCCCCTGGGCTTGTCATTACAATCCTCCATGACCCATGTATCACAGTGTTCCGTGCCCTTGTCATCACAATGCTCCTTACGCCTTCTCAACACAATAATCCATGAAACATTTCAGACCAGTGCTCCATGCCCTTGTCATCACAATGTTCCATTACACCTGTCATAACAATGCTCCATGACCGCTGCCATCAGAATGTTCCACAGCCTTGTCATCACAAGGCTCCATGACCCTTCTAATCACAATGCTCCAAGACCCCTGTAATCACAATGCTCCATGCCCTTGTCATCACAAAGCTCCAGGACGCATGTCATCAGAATGCTCCATGGCCTTCTCATTCACGATGCTCCATGCCCTTGTCATCACAATGCGCCAAGACTCCTGTAATCACAATGCTCCATGCCCCTTTTCATCTCAATGCTCCATGAACCCTGGCATCACAATGCACTGTGCCCATCATCATAATGCTTCATGCTATTATCATCACAGTGAAATCAAAATGCTCCATGACCTCTGTCATCACAATGCTCCAAATCCTTGTGATCAAAATGTTCCATAACACTTATCATCACAATGCCCCATGACGCTTGTCATCACAATTATCCATGGTCTTTTCATCACAATGCTCCATGACCTTTGTCATCACAATGCTCAATACCCTTGTCATCACAATGCTCCCTGACACTTGTCATCAGTATGCTCCTTGAACCCTGTCATGACAAGGCTCCATGCATTTTTCATCACAATATTACATGCCCTTTTCATCACAAAGCTCCATGATGCATGTCATCAGGACGCTCCATGGACTTCTCATCCCAATGCTCCATGCCCTTGTACTCACAATGCTCCTCGACCCCTGTAATCACAATGCTCCATGCCCCTTTTCATCAGAATGTTCCATGAGACTTGTCATCACAAGGCTCCATGGTCTTCTCCTCACAATGCTCCAGTACCTTGTCATCACAATGCTCCATGACGCCTGTCATCACAATACTCCATGAACATTTTCATCCCAATGCTCCATGACCTTCTCATCACAATGCTTCATGATCCCTGTCATCACAATGATCCATGTCACCTTTCATCACAATGCTCCATGAACGCTGACAACACAATGGTCCGGGACTCTTGTCATCACAATGCTCCATGTGCTTGTCATCACAATACTCTATGAACATTGGGATCATATCGCTTCATGCCCTTCTCTTCTCTCTCTTGCCTTTCTGGTTTTTACAGATTTTCGGATGTCCCTTTTGACCGGTGGGAAGTGACAATTCTTTGTAGTGTGGATTTGCATTGCACGCTTGCTTGATTGGCCAAAAAGGGCATATGCGTTTTCTCCTGAATATATTCAGGAGAAAAGGCATACGCCGTTTTTGGCCAAGTGCATCATTGTCGAAGTTGTGATGCTTTTCCTGTGCTTTAAAGGCGATTCCAATTTACCTCTTGAAATATGTTTTGTGCCATTCTGCCTCATTTTCAAGTCTGCTTTGTTGCCTTCCCTCAACAGATTTTTGGAAGAGAGTTATCCTTTATAACTCTGCAGGTTTGTGAATTGCTGTGCCCCTGAGCTCCAATTTTCAAATCCCATTTTTGGGAGCTGACCGCAAATCCACAATTTTGCTTCACGACCTATACTGGTTCCAGGCGTGGCTATACTGTTCCCTGCGGGTGGCTGAGGCTTTGGTTAATTCTTCTTCCTGACGTGAATTTAGAGTGACAAGTGCCCGTCCAAATGCCTACATCTTCTCTCTGATTGGTTCTCCCTCTTCCCTTTCATCCTCTGCACAATTAGCAAACTTTGCAAACCAGGAGGATATAGGGGCTGGCTCTTCTAAGTTGGGATTTTGATAGTAAAGCAGTTTGAATGTCAAACTGAGCACAAGGAGAGGAAAAATTAGGAGACATGTAAAAACATTTCACCATCACAGGGTGTCCATTCTCTAGGTTTCCCATACATGTTATAACTGTAGTGATATTCCATTCTACCTGGAGATTTGGGACCCATGGAATGGTGGCATGCATTGCTACATTAAAGGGTATGCATTTTCTCTCCCAATCTCACCAGTCCTCTCAGTCCCAAGTGTCCAGCCTTATGTCTCATCCAGCTGTCTTTGCAGATAGGGTCATTCCAGGTATCATCAGAACCCCTGAAGGAATTGTGTAAGAATTTCGCTGTTTTTTTGTTTTGTTTTTGAAATTCATTTTTATAATGAGGTTGAACTGATTTTCACTGACGTGTTTATGCCGGTCTAGACACACTGGATTCCCTTACAGTGACATATCAATACATAGGTTTTAAGATTCTTACTAGTCAGATATATTCCTCTGCGGGGAATAGGGGTTTTGAGTCCCGTTCACTGAGGAAGGTGTAGGTCTTTTCTATTCTGTATTTGGTTTATGGAATGGTACCTGTGCTAATATCAAACTCTGGTTTTATGCATCACCCCACCTCTCCTTTCCCCTTAAGAAGGCATAAGAGTGTTTTCTAAATGTGAGTCTGTTCTCTTTCTTAATTCAGTTCATGTGATGTGATATTGACATTCCCTCTGTAAGTGATATCTTATGATAAGGTTCTTTTTCTGTGTGACTAATTTCACTTAGAATCATCATACTTAAATCCACTCATTATGCTGCTACTGGCCTTATGACATCGATTTCACGTCTGAGTGATATTCCATTGTACAAATTTACCACAAGTTCTTTATGCATTTCTTTTTTTCCTGGGATATTTTAGGTGTACCGAAGTTGAGGTTCTTGTATGCAGAGCAGCCCTAATCTTTGGGGTGCATGTGTCTTGTCGATATTTAGTCTTCCCAAGTTATATGCCCATGAGTTGAAGTCCCCTTTGCTTGGGGGCTTTGTATTTTAGATGTTTTAGGAAACAGCATACACTTCTTCAGAGTGGCTCTTGGATATTTATACCCCACCCATCATCGTGACTAGGATCCCTGTTCTCCATGGCCTCTCCAGCATTTCTGGTTTGTACACATTTTTTCGATGGCCTTTCTGAGCAGTGGACATTGAGACTTCTTTGTTGTGCGGATTTGCATTTCCCGCTTGCTTGGTTGGCCAAAAACTCTGTATGTGTTTTTTTTCCTGAAGATATTCACGAAAAAAACGCATACACACTTTTGCCCAACTGCATCATTTTAGAAATTCTGCTGCTTTTCATATGCTTTAAATGTGAGTACAATCTACCTTTTGAAATCTGTTTCCTGCAATTCTGCCTCTCATTCAGATCCTCTTCGTTGCCTTACCTGAATATATTTTTGGACGTTGGTTATCATTTATAACTTTGCAGGTCTTTGAATTGTCTGCTCCTGAGCTCCATTTTGCAACTGGCTTTTTTGTGAGCTGGCCGCCAAAAATTTGATTGCTTCTGGCCCTATTCTGGTTCTGAGGAGGCAGGTTGAGCCTTTGGTTAATTCTTCTTCCTAATGGGAAATTAGAGTGACATGTGCCTGTCAAAACTCCTACAGCTAATCCCTCATTGGTCCCCCCTCTTCCCATTTATCCTCTGCAGAAATTGCAAACTGTGTGAAACAGGAGGTTAAAGGTGCTGATTCTCCAAGTGGGGAGATTGTTAGTAATGTGGCTGGAATGGCGAACCCCAGGACCAGGAGATCAAAAATGAGGTGCATTTTAGACATCTTTCCTGAGCACACGGTGTACATTCATCTCGGTTTCCCAGGCATGTTTTTGCTGTCAGAAGATTCCCTTGAACCTGCCGATTTGGGACCCATGGAATGGGTACCAGGCAGTATTACTTTAAAAGGTCTGCATTTCCTCACACAGCCTCTCTAACATCTCTTAGCCTGCATAGCTTCCAGCCTTATATATCATCCTGCTGTGGGTCTACATGTGTTCAATCCCTGTTACATTGTAGCCCTTCAACAATTGTTGTAAGAATTTTTGTCTGTCTCACTGTTTTTATAAAATTTTTAAATTTATTTTTATATTGGTTACAGCTGATTTTCAAAGCTCTGTTTTTTGCTGCTGTACATCCACTTGATTCATGTACTGTGAGACAACAATAAATTATTTTTCAGATGCTCACGAGTCATATGTATTATTGTCCACTGACTTGAGTGGGCTGAGTGCAGTTCTTTGAGGTACCGTGTAGGCCTTGTCAGTTATTCAATTTGGTACTTGGAATGGTATCTTTGCTAATTTCAACCTCCTGGATAATACCTCACCATTCCCCACCTTTCCCATTTAGCAGCCTTATGTCTATTTTCTACATATTTGACTATGTTTCTGTTTTGTAGTTTATTTCATGTGTAGCCATTTTTGATTCCACCTTTAAGTGACATCTTATGATATGTGTCTTTTTCTTTCTGACATATGTCACTTAGAATGATCGTATGTAACTCCTCCAGAGTTGTTACAACTGGCCTTATTTCATGGATTTCTGGATGAGTAATATTCCACTCTACATAAGTACCCCATCTCTTTTATCCATTTTATCCTTCCCGGGACATTTAGGTTATATCTGAGTGGAGGCCCTTTTTAACAGAGAGGTGGTAAACGTTGGCGTGCCTGTTTTCTGTCCATTTTTGTTTTTCCCAAAGTATACGCCCATGAGTGCAAGTGCCCTATGCTCTGTAGCTCATCTTTTAGATGTTTTAGCAAACACAATACACTTCTCCAGAGTAGCCGTTGGCAAATTAAATTTCCACTATCAGCCTCACAGGGCTCCCTTTTCTCCTCACCCTGTCCTGCATTTCTGGTGTTTACACTTTATGTGGATGGCCCTTCTGACTGATGTGAAGTGATACATTTTGTAGTATTAATTTTCAGTGCCCACCTGTTTGGTTGGATAAAAAGTGTGTGTGGACTTTACTTGAATATATTCAGAAAAAAATGCATACGCCCTTTTGGGCCAACTGCATCCTTGGTGATGTTCAGCCCCTTTTCTTGTGCTTTAATGGGGAGTCCTTTCTACCTCTTCAAATCTGTTTCCTGCCACTCTCCCCTGCTTACAAGTCCTTTTCTGTGACTTACCTCAAGACACTTGTCGACGATAGATATTTTCAACTCTGCAGTTTCATGAATTTTAGTGCCCCTGAGTTCCATTTTTTCAACTTGTGTTTTTGGAAACTGGACACAAAACAGCAGGATTTCCTCTAGCCCTATTCTGTTCCCGTGGGCAATTCTAGCCTTTGATGTATTTGTCTTCCGGATTGGAAATTAGAGTGGCATGTGCCTGTCCGAACACCTAAGACTTGTCTCTAAATTTTTCTCATCCTTCCGCTTCATCCTCTGGACAAATTCCAAACTGTGTGCAACAGGATGTTGACGGTGCTGATATCCCCAAGTGAGGAGATTGTTAGGAAAGATGCTGGAGGGGTGAACCCGAGAACCAGGCGATGAGGAGATGAGGTGCCTTTTCCAAACTCTTTCCGATCAAACGGTGTACCATCCTCTAGGTGTGACAGGCATGTTTTAGCTGTAGGAAGGGTCCCGTGCATGTAAGGAGAACACCAGGAATTTTTCAAAAATCAGTGCCTCCCCGAACCCCAAACTGGGGAATTTTTAATCTACGGCTACACGTATGTCCATTAAGGGCCTTGGGAAATAGGCAGAGCCCAAACTTTAGATGATTGAAATCTTCAGGGTCAGAATCGCTCACCATCGGCCTTGCTTAGGTTATATTTTATCTGTCATTGATAGATGATGTCAATAAAAATATCGATTCTTTTTCAGATTATTTCCCCTTATAGGTTATTGCAAAATATTCAGTGTAGTTCCCTGTGCTATACAGTAGTTACTTGTTGATAATCTATTTTATACATAGCATTGTGTATGTGTTAATCCCAAACTGTTAATTTATCCCTTCTCCTACCTTTCCCCTTTGGTAATAATAAATTATAAGATTTTATACTTCTCAGAAATGGGGGAGCTGAAAGAGAGGTATCCTTTTCAATGGAAAAGCATTCAAAACAAGATTGAAGCTTCAGCCAAGAGTATTCGATGTACATCCATGGAAATAAATCACTTCATTTCTCTAATGTTGACCTGACAAATAAGACAGACGTCTTCACTGAACTTGCTTATAGTAAAGTGATGGAAATATCAAAGGTAAGTCTTAGAAACATCTTATTTTACCCGAGCATTATACACTGCTCTATGTTAACTACAGTTTGCCTCACACATCTGTTCATTGAAGTTACAATGTTCTCAATTTCTGTTACTGATCCTCCAGAGTGGACCCCAACAGGAGTCCCCATGCCCAGTGTCATTGGAGCCAACAGGTCAAGACTGAGTTTGGATCAGAAGCAAAGGAAATATTATTTTGAAAACAGAATGGAGAGGTGAGAGTGTGCACGCCCCCATGGGCTGTGGGCTGGACTGCTGTGTAGGGATCCCGGCAGCGTCAGTGGGATGGAGGGTATGGAGCTCTCGAGGGCTGGGTTGGCTGCAGCTCAGGCACTATGCCTCGGAGTCTGCATGGGACCCCGCTAGCTGAGGTGTCGACCCAGCCATTCTGCACTAGGAAATCGGGTCTGAAGTGCCGGGTGTGGGACCTCTGCATGCGGAACCCTAGGAGCACGTGAAATTAGACAAAGCACAAAGGAAAAACAGCTTAGACTTTATTTTATTGCCCAGATTCTTTTTTTATCTCCCAGGAATTTTTAATGAACGTTGCCGGAGACGAACACCTCCTCTGCTTTTTTTCCATTCCTCATACTTGGGGTGTTGAGGGTGCAGACCCCTCTTTTGTAACTGCTTCATGCTGTGGTGGGAGCCCTGATACCTGGGGGGAGGGGCACAACGTCTCCCCACCAGCCTCCAGGTGAGGTTGATTGTCCCAAGGCCTCCTGCCTCACTTCTAGTCCGCCTGAGCACCAGCATTGGAAGTGTTATAGATTCTAATGACCTTTAAGGGTCCAGGAAAGAGATGTGCAGAGATGCTGAGGTAGGTTTCACCCCACCCCACATTTGTTTGGCGACCTTAGGCTGACGGTTTTTGCCAGCCTAGATGCTCTGACCAGTAGTCTGTGCTTTCTTTAATTAGGTCCCTGAATCAATGTACAAACAGCACCATGTGTCAGAACCCTGGCCGCGCAACTCCCAGACAGTCCAGGGTCAGTGGTGATCCAGGACCATGACGTCCACTGAGTCAACGGCCTTTAGAAGTAGCCAGCAGTCCAGCCGGTCATATTGGCCACCATCACCGCGGTGTCTGTAGTGTTTTCTATGGTGAAAGCATGATATACGTTTCCCCCGCCAAGCTTATTAGCTCCCCTCTGGGTGCAGTAAGTCCTGCAAGCAGTAGTCTGCTCTTTCGGGGCACAGTCTTGTTGTTTTCTGAGAGAAACTCCAGGTCAAGTGATGGTCACACGAGTAATCTTGGGGGCCCGTTGCCCCCGTTTGTCTCTCTAGAGGTTGGAGTTGGAGGGCCTCCTCACTCGAGGTCAGTGTGTCCACAGAGTGACCCCTGCAACTTCAGGGCATGATGGGTGGTTAGGATCACCACGTGGGGTCTTTTTCCCTTAGGAGGGAGCTCGCCTTGCGGGCTGCTGATTTCCAGCTTTTTAGATACCCCAGTATCCTGGCCTGATGAGTTGGTGGGCAAAGCCCTTGGTGACCATAGTTTATCATACCTGAAGGGCATTCTTGTGTTGCTCCATTTCAAGTGGTCCCAGTTTTTGCAGTAAGGATCCAAGGACGATTAACCTTTGACCGGGTATGTAAAGGTCAAAGGGCTTAGCTAAATTAGGGAGTTCCTGGGCAAGGGTCTGAATTGACTGCTCTTTCCATTCTTGAAAGGCTGCTTCTGGATTCTATTCAAAATGATCATCATCTTTTCGTGTCAGTGTTTCATGTAGAGGCCCGGCTATTAGACTGTAGTTAGGGATCCAGATGCAGAAAACCTTGGCCTCCCCAGGAACCCCTAAGCTGTCTTCTAGTTTTAGAAGAGGTAAGGCTGCAAATGGCTTCTTCCCTATCCTGGGATGCGTTTCTCCGAATATCTGTGAGAATGAAGCCCAGGCATGTCACCTGAGCCTGGGATATTTGAGCCTTTTTCTTGGACACCTTGTATCCTTTCTTCCCTAGGTAGTTCAGAGGCGTCTTTAGTAGGCCTGGCGATCAGAATGTCATCTGCATATTGAAAGAGGGTTCCCTTTTACAGAGGTAGAACGTTTAGGTCTTTAGAGGTCATTTCCCCAATGATGGTGTGGGGATTTTTGTACCGTTGGGGCAGGACGGCCCAGCATTATTGCTTTTGTTGCATGTTGTGTCCTGCCACTCACAAGCCAAAAATTCGTGTGACTCTGAGATGAATGGAATACAGAAGAAGGCATCATTGAAGTCTAATACAGAATGCCATGGCCTGGTGGATGGTAGAATGAGCAGCAGGGTGTAGGAAATAGGAGCTACTGGATGTATATCCTCGGTGGCTTCACTGACTGTCCTGATATCCTTTACCAGGTCTCCAGCAGCCCATGGGGCTCTCGTGGTCAGGCCAATCCCAGGATATGGAGCTCACCTGGGCTGCACTCCTCACCCAACAGCCCACGGGGCTCTCGTGGTCAAGTCCCTCCCAGGGTATGGAGCTCACCTGTGCAGCTACCCAGCAGCCCATGGGGCTCTCATAGTCAGGCCCTTCCCAGGATACAGAGCTCCCCTGGGCAAGTAACCCAGCAGGGCTGGACACACAGGAACTGTGCACATAGCCCACCTTGCAGAGAACTCCCAGCTCACCTGTCGCTCACAGCTGACACAGAACACCTCAGAGCAGGACTTGAACTAACAAACAGCAGCTCTGACAGGTCTGTGACCCTGGCTATCACTCTGTGCAGCCTCTCTCTGCCTGGTCTTCCAGACACTTCTACTGCAGCCAGGGCACCAGGCCTCTGTCTCCACCCACCATCACTCCTCTCCCTGACTCCTGGGTTCCTCTCATTAGGATAGGGTCTTCTTGAAGTTGTTTTCCACTCATGGACCAGATAAAATGATAAGAAAACAAGCCCCAGCTGCAGCCCCTTGTCTAGCCTGACTCTCAAGGGCCCACACCTGTTCCTTGGGCCTGGCCTGTTTAGCAAGGTTCATTTTCTGCAACTGTGAGCCCCTGAGGGGTGAGGATTGGCTGATTTGGGCAGCCTGACACTGCCTGCCAGCCCTCTCCAGGTGTGCCTGGGTTGAGGTCAATATAAACACCTCTCCAGTCATCAAGAGCCCCTGTAGCTGTGCCTGACGCCATATTCTCTGTCCCGTCAGCAGTGTCGGGGCTGGGGTGGTGGGAGGGAGTGAGGGGCCGTGGCTTTGTGAGTGGCCCAGTTTGAGTGGGGCTCTGCTGGACTTTCTGCAGGAGTTGCCAGGCTGCCACCTGCTAAAGAAGAGGATGTGTCATCCATACCTGCCCCTGGAATTTCTCCCCAGGCAGAGGTGAGGAAGTAAAAAATCAGTGGGGGCCGTGGCAGGAGGGGTATCTCAGGCAGGGAAATGGAAAGCTTCCAGAAGAGCATCTGGGGCCAGGACCATCCTGACTGGCCTGCAGGCACCAAGTCGGCCTGCGTGCTGTTGCTGGTGTGGCTCCACAGCCCATCCTCTAGGCTTGCAAGTGCTTGTACATATTCAGGTGTTTTACCTGGAAAGGGTGGGAAGAGTTCAGCTGCAGCAGGACTGGGGCTCAGCTCACATTTACTCACAGACGCCTCGACACAGTCCCCCAGCTTTGCAATGAGGATGCTCCTTGTTGGGGGGGGGAGTGCTGCTGACTGCATGGGAGACGATTTCCCACCTCTGACCAACTTAAGAATTTTTTACCACTGGAGCAAGTGCCCTGATACGATTTTCCTCTGTATAACTGGTGGGTTCTGTTTTTTTGTTTGTTTGTATTTTTTCTTTTTTTTCTTTTTGGTTCAAGGTAGATTTTATTTATTCCTCTTTTTTTTAAATTTGAGATATAAACATGGAAATAATGCATTAATATAAAGACGTCTATGTGAAGGGAAAAACTTTTTTTCTGTTTTAATTTATTAAATGTTATTTATTTATTTTTAATTTTTTAAAATTTATTTATTTCTTTTATACAGCAGGTTCTTATTGGATATCTATTTTATACATATAAGTGTGCACATGTGAATCCTAGTCTCCCAATTCATCCCACCACCACCCTCACATGGTGTTCCCCCCTTGGGGTCCATATGTTTGTTCTCTACATCTGTGTCTCTATCTCTGCCCTGCAAACCGGTTCATCTGTACCATTTTTCTAGGTTCCACATATATGCATTAATATACAATGTTTGTTTTTCTCTTTCTGACTTACTTCACTCCGTATGACAGTCTCTAGATCCATCAAGGTCTCTACAAATGACCCAATTTCATTCCTATGTATGGCTGAGTAATATTCCATTGTATATATGTACCACATCTTTATCCATTCGTCTGTCTGTGGGCACTTAGGTTGCTTTCATTACCTGGCTATTGTAAATAGTGCTGCAATGAACATTGTGGTGAATGTGTCTTTTTGATTTATGGTTTTCTCTGGGTATATGCCCAGTAGTGGGATTGCTGGATTATATGGTAATTCTATTTTTAGTTTTTTAAGGAACCTCCATACTGTTCTCCATAGAGACTGTATCGATTTACATTCCCAACAATAGTGGAAGAAGGTTCCTTTTCTCCACACCCTCTCCAGGATTTGTTGTTTGTAGATTTTCTGATGATGTGACGCGATAACTCATTGTAGTTTCGATTTCCATTTCTCTAATAATTAGTGATGTTGAGCAGATTTTCATGTGCATACTGGCCATCTCTATGTCTTCTTGGAAGAAATGTCTATTTCGATCTTCTTCCATTTTTGTATTGGGTTGTTTGTTTTATTAATATTGAGCTGCATGAGCTGTTTATATATATTGGAGATTAATCATTTGTCCATTGATTCGTTTGCAAATATTTTCTGCCATTCTGAGGGTTGTCTTTTCGTCTTGTTTGTAGTTTCCTTTGCTTTGCAAAAGCTTTTACGTTTCATTAGGTCCCATCTCTTTAGATTTCTTTTTTATTTCATTACTATAGGAGGTGGATCAAAAAAGATCTTGCTGTGATTTACGTCAGAGTATCCTACATAAGTTTTCCTCTCAGAGTTTTATACTATCCGGTCTTACACTAAGGTCTCTAATCCATTTTGAATATATTTTTATGTATGGTGTTGGGGAGTGTTCTAATTTCATTCTTTTACATGTAGCTGTCCATATTTCCCAGCACCAATGATTGAAGAGACTGTCTTATCTCCATTGTATACTCTTGCATCCTTTGTCATAGATTAGGTGACCATAGGTGTGTAGGTTTATCCCTGTGCTTTCTTTTCTTTTTCCTTTTACACGTTTATTGGAGTGTAATTGATTTACAATGGAGTGTTCGTTTCTGCTGTATAAAAAAGTGGATCAGCTATACATATACAAATATCACCAGATCCCCTCCCTCTTGCATCTCCCTCCCAAACCCCATATCCCACCCCTTTATGTGGTCACAAAGCACCGAGCTGATCTCCCTGTTCTATGTGGCTGCTTCCCAGTAGCTATCGGTGTTACATTTTGTAATGTATTTATGTCCATGCCACTCACTCACTTCGTCCCAGCTTACCCATCCCCCTTCCGGTGTCCGCAAGTCCTTTCTCTATGTCTGTGTCCTTAATCCTGTCCTGCCACTAGGTTCTTCAAAATCTTTTTTTTTTTCTTCATTAGATTCTGTATATCTCTGTTAACATACAGTATTTGTTTTTCCCTTTCTGACTTACTTCACTGTTTAGGACAGATTCTAAGTCCATCCACCTCAGTACAAATAACTCAGTTTTGCTGCTTTTTATGGCTGAGTAATATTCCATTGTGTATATGTGCCAGATTTTCTTTATCCATTCATCTGTCGATGGACACTTAGGTTGCTTCCATGTCCTGACTATTGTAATTAGAGCTGCAATGAACATTTTTGTACATAACTCTTTTTGAATTATGGTTTTCACAAGGCAGATGCCCAGTAGTTGGATTGTTGTGTCGTATGGTACTTCTATTGTTAGTTATTTAAAGGAACCTCCGTACTGTTCTCCCTAGTGCCCATATCAATTTACATTCCCACCCACAGTGCAAGTGTGTTCCCTTTTCTCCAATAAAGGCCTCTCCAGCATTTATTGTTTTGTAGATTTTTTTGATGATTGCCACTCTGACTGCTGTGAGGTGATACCTCACGGTAGTTTTGATTTGCATTTCTCTAATGATTAGTAATGTTCAGCATCCTTTCATGTGTTTCTTGGTAATCTGTATATCTTCTTTGGAGAAATGTCTATTTAGGTCTTCTGCCCGTTTTTGGATTGGGTTGTTTGTTTTTGTGATATTGAGCTACATGTGGTGCTTGTAAAGTTTGGAGATTAATCCTTTGTCAATTGCTTCATTTGAAAATATTTTCTCCCATTCTGAGGGTTGTTTTTGCATCTTGTTTATGTTTTCCTGTACTGTGTAAAAGCTTTTAAGTTTCATTAGGTCCCATTTGTTAATCTCTGTTTTTATTTCCATTTCTCTAGGAGGTGGGTCAAAAAGGATCTTGCTGTGATTTATGTCATAGAGTGTTCTGCCTATGGTTTCCTCTAAGTGTTTTATAGTGTCTGGTCTTATATTTAGATCTCTAATCAATTTAGAGTTTATTTTTGTGTATGGTGTTATGGAGTGTTCTAATTTCATTCTTTTATGTGTAGGGGTCCAGTTTTCCCAGCACCAATTACTGAAGAGACTGTCTTTTCTCCATTGTATATCCTTAGCTCCTTTGTCATAGATGAGATAGCCATAGGTATGTAGGTTTCTCTCTGGGCTTTCTGTCCTGTTCCATTGATCTGTGTTTATGCCAGTCTACATAAACTTGATTCCATTATGGAGACATATAAATACATAGGTTTCAAGGTTATTACCAGTCAGATATATTCCTCTTCAGTGAATAGGGTGTTTTGTGTCCAGTTCATTGAGAAAGGAGTAGGTCTTGTCTATTACATATTTGGTATATGGAATGGGATCTGTGCTAATTTCAAACTCTTCTTTTTCACATCACCCCACGTCACCATTCCCCTTAAGGAGGAATAAGTGTGTTTTCTAAATGTGTAACTCTGTTCACTTTTGAAATTCAGTTCATGTGTAGCCATGTTTACATTCCCTCTATAAGTGATAGATTACAATAAGTTTCTTTTTTCTTTGTGGCTCATTTCACTTAGCATCATCGTACCTAAAGCCACTCATTATGCTGCTATTGGCCTTATGACATTGATTTTATGTCTGAGTGACATTCCATTGTATATAAGTACCACAACATCTATATCCATTTTTTTTCCTTTCCTGGGATATTTAAAGTGTACTGAAGTCTAGGTTCTTGTAAAGAGAGCAGCCCTAAACTTTGGGCTGGCTGTGTGTTGTGGATTTTTAGTTTTCCCAAAATACACGCCCATGAGTGGAAGTGTGCTATGCTCTGTAGCTCTGTTTTAGAAAACAACATACAGTTCTCCAGAGAGGCTGTTGGCAATTTACATCCTGTCCATCGGCGTAACCAGGCTCCCTTTTCTCCATGGCCTGTCCTGCATTTGTGGTTTTTACACTATTTGCGGATGGCCCTTTTCACAGGAGGTAAGGGACACTTCTCTGTAGTGTGGATTTGCAATGCCTGATGGCTTGCTTAGCCAAAAAGGGCGTATGCATTTTTTCCCGAATATATTCAAGAAAATACACATACTCCCTTTTCAGCCAAGGGCAACATTGTTGAAGTTCTGTCGCTTTTCATGTGCTTTAAAGACGACTCCAATCTACCTCTTGAAATCTGTTTCCTTCAATTCTGCCTTGCATTCAAATCATCTTCACTGTCTTACCTCAATATATATCTGGATGATAGTTGTCCTTTATAACTCTGCAAGTTTGTGAATTGCTGTGCCCCTGATTTCCATTTTTCAACTCGCCTATTTGTGAGCTGTCTGCAATACCGCAGGATGGTTTTAGGCCCTAATCTGGGTCCGAGGCTTCAGGCTGAGCCTTTGGTTAATTCTTCTTCCTGATGGGAAACTAGAGTGACATGTGCCCATCCAAACACCTACAGCTAATCTCTCATTTATTCCCCCTCTTCCTGTTCATCCTCTGCACAATTTGCAAACTGTGCATAACAGGAGGGTAAAGGCGCTGACACTCCAAGTGGGGAGATTTTTAGTAATGCAGATGGAATGGCGAAGCCGAGCACGACAAAAGGAAAAATGAGGTACCTTTTAGAAAACTTTCCCAATTACACAGTGTACCATCCACTGGGTTTCCCATGCATGCTTTAACTGTAGGAAGATTCCCTTAAACCTGGAGAGTTGGGACCACTAAAATGGGTAGTACACAGTATTGCTCTAAGTGGTGTTCTTTTGCTCACACAACCTCAACAATCTTGTCAGCCCCAAGTGTCCAGTTTTATGTCTCATCCAGCTGTGGGTGTAAAGGTGGACAATCCAGGTTGCATCACAGGCCCTGAACGTAATTCTTAAGGCTTTCTCTCTGTTTCGCTGTTTTTGCATTTTGCTTTTGAAATTTATTTTTATAAGGGTGTTTAGCTGAATTTCAGGGCTGTGTTCATGTTGTTATACACACACATGATTCCTTTATGGAGACATGAGAATACATATGTATTAAAATTCTTGGAGTCAGATATATTCCTCTGCAATGAATAGGGGGTGTTGAGTCCAGTTCATTGTGCGGGGAGTAGGTGATGTCTATTACATACTTGGTATATGTAACGTTATCTGTGCTAATTTAAAACTGTGGTTTTATGCATCAACCCACCTCGCCTTTCCCCTTAAGCAGGCAGAATATTGTTTCCTATGTGTGTGACTCTGTTGTGTTTGTAATTCAGTTCATTCGTAACCATGTGTACATTCCCACTATGAGTGATAACTTATGATAAGATTCGGTACTCTGTTATCTTTCCAAACTCAGTTCATGTGTAGCCATATTTACAGGACTTTCATAAGTGATATCTTATGATAAGTTTCTTTTTCTGTGTGACTTATTTCACTTAGAATCATCGTACCTGAATCCACTCATTTGGCTGCTACTGGCCTTATGACATTGATTTCTTGGCTGAGGAATATTCCATCGTACATAAGTACAACAATTTCTTGTACCATTTTTGTTTTTCCTGGGATATTTAAGGTGTACCCAAGTTGAGGTTCTTGTAAGCAGTGTAGCCCTTAATTTGGGGGTGGCTCTGTCTTGTTGATTTCCAGTTTTCCCAAGGTATATTCCCTAGACTGGAAGTGCCCTTGGCTCTGTAGCTCTGTTGTTTACTTGTTTTAGGGAACACAATGCACTCCTCCAGTGAGGCAGTAGGCAATTTACATCCCGCCCATCATCATAAGAAGGCTACCTGTTCTCCAGGGCCTGTCTTGCTTTTCTGGTTTTTACACATTTTGTGGATGTCCCTTTGGACCGGTAGGAGGTGATACTTCATTGTAGTGCAGATTTGCATTGCCCGCTTGCTTGCTTGGCCAAAAAGGCCGAATGCGTTTTCTACTGAATATATTCAGGAGAAAACACATAGGCCCTTTTTGGCCAAGAGAATCATTGTCGAAGTGGTGCCCCTCTTCCTGTGCTTTACAGGCGATTCTTACGTAACTCTTGAAATCTGTTTCCTGCTATTCTGCCTAGCTTTCAAGTCGGCCTCGTTGCCTTCCCTCAACAGATATTTGGACGATAGCTGTCCTTTTTTACTCTGCCAGTTTGTGAATTCCTGTGCCCCTGAGCTCCATTTTTCAACTCTTTTTTTGTGAGCTGAACGGAAGTCCAAAATTTTGGTTCAGGACATATACTGGTTCCCGGTGGTTGGCTGAGACTTTGGTTAATTCTTCTTCCTGCCTGGAAATTAGAGTGACAAGTGCCCGTCCAAATGCCTAACAGCTACTCTCTCATTGGTTCTCCCTCAACCCTTCCAACCTCTGCCAAATTGGCAACCTGTGCGAACCAGGAGGTTAAAGGGGCTGTATCTCCAAGTTGGGAGATTGATAGTAAAGCAGTTAGGAAAGTCAAACCGGAGCTCCACGAGAGGGACTATTTGTTGAGTTTTAGCAACCTTTTGTATTCACTGTGTGTCCATTCTCTAGGTTTCCCATACATGTTATAGCTGTAGTAATATTCCCTTCAACCTGGAGAGTTGGGAACCATGGCATGGGTGCCTTGCATTATTGCTTTAAATGGTCTGCATTTGTTCACCCTATCTGACCAATCCTCTCAGTCCCAAGTGTCCAGCCTTATGCCACATCCAGCTGTCCTTGTAGATAGGGTCATTCCAGGTTTCATCAGACACCCTGAAGGAATTGTAAAGAATTTCCCTGTTTTTTTGTTTTGGTTTTGAAATTCCTTTTTATAGTGGGTTTGAGCTGATTCTCACTGCCATGTTTATGCCAGTCTAGACACACTTGATTCCCTTACGGAGACATATCAATACATAGGTTTTAAGATTCTTACTAGTCAGATCTATTCCTCTGTGGGAAATATGGGTTTTTGAGTCCCTTTCACTGAGGAAGGTGTAGGTCTTGTCTATTCCATAGTTGGTTTTTGGAACGGTACCTGTGCTTATATCAAACTCTGGTTTTATGCATCACCCCACCTCTCCTTCCCCCTCAAGCAGGCATAAGAGTGTTTTCTAAATGTGAGACTCTGTTCTCTTTCCTAACTCAGTTCATGTGCAGCCATGTTTACAGTATCTTCATAAGTCATATCTTATGCTAAGTTTCTTTTTCTGTGTGACTTATTTCACTTAGAATCATCGTACCTGAACCACTCACTTTGCTGCTACTGGTCTTATGATATTGATTTCATGGCTGAGGGATATTCCATTGTACGTAACTACCACAATTTTTGAACCATTTTTATATTTCCTGGGATATTTAAGGTGTACCCAAGTTGAGGTTCTTGTAAGCAGTGCAGCCCTAAATTTGGGGGTGGCTCTGTCTTATTGATTTTCAGTTTTCCCAAGGTATATTCCCTACACTGGAAGTGCCCTTGGCTCTGTAGCTCTGGTGTTTACTTGTTTTAGGGAACACAATGCACTCCTCCAGTGAGGCAGTTGGCAATTTACATCTCGCCCATCAGCATAACAAGGCTCCCTGTTCTCCAGGGCCTGTCTTGCCTTTCTGGTTTTTACACATTTTGTGGATGTCCCTTTGGACCGGTGGGAAGTGATACTTCTTTGTAGTGCAGATTTGCATTGCCCGCTTGCTTGCTTGGCCAAAAAGGGCGTATGCATTTTCTCATGAATATATTCAGTAGAAAACGCATACGCCCTTTTTGGCCAAGTGAATCATTGTCGAAGTTGTGCCCCTCTTCCTGTGCTTTACAGGCGATTCCAAGGTACCTCTTGAAATCTGTTTCCTGCTATTCTGCCTCGCTTTTAAGACGGCCTCGTTGCCTTCCCTCAACAGATTTTTGGACGATAGTTGTCTTTTATTACTCTGCCAGTTTGTGAATTGCTGTGCCCCTGAGCTCCATTTTTCAACTCGTTTTTTGTGAGCTGAATGCAAGTCCAAAATTTTGGTTCAGGAACTATACTGGTTCCCGATGGGTGGCTGAGTCTTTGGTTAATTCTTCTTCCTGCCGGGAAATTAGAGTGACATGTGCCCGTCCAAATGCCTAACAGCTACTCTCTCATTGGTTCTCCCTCTTCCCTTCCATCCTCTGCCAAATTGGCAACCTGTGCGAACCAGGAGGTTAAAGGGGCTGTCTCTCCAAGTTGGGAGATTGATAGTAAAGCAGTTGGAAAGTCAAACCGGAGCACCACGAGAGGGCCTATTCGTTGAGTTTTAAAAACCTTTCGTATTCACAGTGTGTCCATTCTCTTGGTTTCCCATACATGTTATAGCTGTAGTAATATTCCCTTCAACCTGGAGAGTTCGGACCCAGGGAATGGGGTCCATGCATTATTGCTTTAAAGGGTCTGCATTTGCTCACCCTATCTCACCAATCCTCTCAGTCCCAAGTGTCCAGCCTTATGCCATATCCAGCTGTCCTTGTAGATAGGGTCCTTCCAGGTTTCATCAGACACCCTGAAGGAATTGTAAAGAATTTCCCTGTTTTTTTGTTTTGGTTTTGAAATTCCTTTTTATAGTGGGTTTGAGCTGATTCTCACTGCCATGTTTATGCCAGTCTAGACACACTTGATTCCCTTACGGAGACATATCAATACATAGGTTTTAAGATTCTTACTAGTCAGATCTATTCCTCTGTGGGAAATATGGGTTTTTGAGTCCCTTTCACTGAGGAAGGTGTAGGTCTTGTCTATTCCATAGTTGGTTTTTGGAACGGTACCTGTGCTTATATCAAACTCTGGTTTTATGCATCACCCCACCTCTCCTTCCCCCTTAAGCAGGCATTAGAGTGTTTTCTAAATATGAGACTCTGTTCTCTTTCCTAACTCAGTTCATGTGTACCCATGTTTACAGGATCTTCATAAGTCATATCTTATGCTAAGTTTCTTTTTCTGTGTGACTTATTTCACTTAGAATCATCGTACCTGAACCACTCACTTTGCTGCTACTGGTCTTATGACATTGATTTCATGGCTGAGGGATATTCCATTGTACGTAACTACCACAATTTTTGAACCATTTTTATATTTCCTGGGATATTTAAGGTGTACCCAAGTTGAGGTTCTTGTAAGCAGTGCAGCCCTAAATTTGGGGGTGGCTCTGTCTTATTGATTTTCAGTTTTCCCAAGGTATATTCCCTACACTGGAAGTGCCCTTGGCTCTGTAGCTCTGGTGTTTACTTGTTTTAGGGAACACAATGCACTCCTCCAGTGAGGCAGTTGGCAATTTACATCTCGCCCATCAGCATAACAAGGCTCCCTGTTCTCCAGGGCCTGTCTTGCCTTTCTGGTTTTTACACATTTTGTGGATGTCCCTTTGGACCGGTGGGAAGTGATACTTCTTTGTAGTGCAGATTTGCATTGCGCGCTTGCTTGCTTGGCCAAAAAGGGCGTATGCATTTTCTCATGAATATATACAGTAGAAAACGCATACGCCCTTTTTGGTCAAGTGAATCATTGTCGAAGTTGTGCCCCTCTTCCTGTGCTTTACAGGCGATTCCAAGGTACCTCTTGAAATCTGTTTCCTGCTATTCTGCCTCGCTTTTAAGACGGCCTCGTTGCCTTCCCTCAACAGATTTTTGGACGATAGTTGTCCTTTATTACTCTGCCAGTTTGTGAATTGCTGTGCCCCTGAGCTCCATTTTTCAACTCGTTTTTTGTGAGCTGAATGCAAGTCCAAAATTTTGGTTCAGGAACTATACTGGTTCCCGATGGGTGGCTGAGTCTTTGGTTAATTCTTCTTCCTGCCGGGAAATTAGAGTGACATGTGCCCGTCCAGATGCCTAACAGCTACTCTCTCATTGGTTCTCCCTCTTCCCTTCCATCCTCTGCCAAATTGGCAACCTGTGCGAACCAGGAGGTTAAAGGGGCTGTCTCTCCAAGTTGGGAGATTGATAGTAAAGCAGTTGGAAAGTCAAACCGGAGCATCACGAGAGGGACTATTCGTTGAGTTTTAGAAACCTTTCGTATTCACAGTGTGTCCATTCTCTAGGTTTCCCGTACATGTTATAGCTGTAGTAATATTCCCTTCAACCTGGAGAGTTCGGACCCAGGGAATGGGGGCCATGCATTATTGCTTTAAAGGGTCTGCATTTGCTCACCCTATCTCACCAATCCTCTCAGTCCCAAGTGTCCAGCCTTATGCCACATCCAGCTGTCCTTGTAGATAGGGTCATTCCAGGTTTCATCAGACACCCTGAAGGAATTGTAAAGAATTTCCCTGTTTTTTTGTTTTGGTTTTGAAATTCCTTTTTATAGTGGGTTTGAGCTGATTCTCACTGCCATGTTTATGCCAGTCTAGACACACTTGATTCCCTTACGGAGACATATCAATACATAGGTTTTAAGATTCTTACTAGTCAGATCTATTCCTCTGTGGGAAATATGGGTTTTTGAGTCCCTTTCACTGAGGAAGGTGTAGGTCTTGTCTATTCCATAGTTGGTTTTTGGAACGGTACCTGTGCTTATATCAAACTCTGGTTTTATGCATCACCCCACCTCTCCTTCCCCCTTAAGCAGGCAAAAGAGTGTTTTCTAAATGTGAGACTCTGTTCTCTTTCCTAACTCAGTTCATGTGTAGCCATGTTTACAGTATCTTCATAAGTCATATCTTATGCTAAGTTTCTTTTTCTGTGTGACTTATTTCACTTAGAATCATCGTACCTGAACCACTCACTTTGCTGCTACTGGTCTTATGATATTGATTTCATGGCTGAGGGATATTCCATTGTACGTAACTACCACAATTTTTGAACCATTTTTATATTTCCTGGGATATTTAAGGTGTACCCAAGTTGAGGTTCTTGTAAGCAGTGCAGCCCTAAATTTGGGGGTGGCTCTGTCTTATTGATTTTCAGTTTTCCCAAGGTATATTCCCTACACTGGAAGTGCCCTTGGCTCTGTAGCTCTGGTGTTTACTTGTTTTAGGGAACACAATGCACTCCTCCAGTGAGGCAGTTGGCAATTTACATCTCGCCCATCAGCATAACAAGGCTCCCTGTTCTCCAGGGCCTGTCTTGCCTTTCTGGTTTTTACACGTTTTGTGGATGTCCCTTTGGACCGGTGGGAAGTGATACTTCTTTGTAGTGCAGATTTGCATTGCCCGCTTGCTTGCTTGGCCAAAAAGGGCGTATGCATTTTCTCATGAATATATTCAGTAGAAAACGCATACGCCCTTTTTGGCCAAGTGAATCATTGTCGAAGTTGTGCCCCTCTTCCTGTGCTTTACAGGCGATGCCAAGGTACCTCTTGAAATCTGTTTCCTGCTATTCTGCCTCGCTTTTAAGACGGCCTCGTTGCCTTCCCTCAACAGGTTTTTGGACGATAGTTGTCTTTTATTACTCTGCCAGTTTGTGAATTGCTGTGCCCCTGAGCTCCATTTTTCAACTCGTTTTTTGTGAGCTGAATGCAAGTCCAAAATTTTGGTTCAGGAACTATACTGGTTCCCGATGGGTGGCTGAGTCTTTGGTTAATTCTTCTTCCTGCCGGGAAATTAGAGTGACATGTGCCCGTCCAAATGCCTAACAGCTACTCTCTCATTGGTTCTCCCTCTTCCCTTCCATCCTCTGCCAAATTGGCAACCTGTGCGAACCAGGAGGTTAAAGGGGCTGTCTCTCCAAGTTGGGAGATTGATAGTAAAGCAGTTGGAAAGTCAAACCGGAGCACCACGAGAGGGACTATTCGTTGAGTTTTAGAAACCTTTCGTATTCACAGTGTGTCCATTCTCTAGGTTTCCCGTACATGTTATAGCTGTAGTAATATTCCCTTCAACCTGGAGAGTTCGGACCCAGGGAATGGGGGCCATGCATTATTGCTTTAAAGGGTCTGCATTTGCTCACCCTATCTCACCAATCCTCTCAGTCCCAAGTGTCCAGCCTTATGCCACATCCAGCTGTCCTTGTAGATAGGGTCATTCCAGGTTTCATCAGACACCCTGAAGGAATTGTAAAGAATTTCCCTGTTTTTTTGTTTTGGTTTTGAAATTCCTTTTTATAGTGGGTTTGAGCTGATTCTCACTGCCATGTTTATGCCAGTCTAGACACACTTGATTCCCTTACGGAGACATATCAATACATAGGTTTTAAGATTCTTACTAGTCAGATCTATTCCTCTGTGGGAAATATGGCTTTTTGAGTCCCTTTCACTGAGGAAGGTGTAGGTCTTGTCTATTCCATAGTTGGTTTTTGGAACGGTACCTGTGCTTATATCAAACTCTGGTTTTATGCATCACCCCACCTCTCCTTCCCCCTTAAGCAGGCATAAGAGTGTTTTCTAAATATGAGACTCTGTTCACTTTCCTAACTCAGTTCATGTGTAGCCATGTTTACAGGATCTTCATAAGTCATATCTTATGCTAAGTTTCTTTTTCTGTGTGACTTATTTCACTTAGAATCATCGTACCTGAACCACTCACTTTGCTGCTACTGGTCTTATGACATTGATTTCATGGCTGAGGGATATTCCATTGTACGTAACTACCACAATTTTTGAACCATTTTTATATTTCCTGGGATATTTAAGGTGTACCCAAGTTGAGGTTCTTGTAAGCAGTGCAGCCCTAAATTTGGGGGTGGCTCTGTCTTATTGATTTTCAGTTTTCCCAAGGTATATTCCCTACACTGGAAGTGCCCTTGGCTCTGTAGCTCTGGTGTTTACTTGTTTTAGGGAACACAATGCACTCCTCCAGTGAGGCAGTTGGCAATTTACATCTCGCCCATCAGCATAACAAGGCTCCCTGTTCTCCAGGGCCTGTCTTGCCTTTCTGGTTTTTACACATTTTGTGGATGTCCCTTTGGACCGGTGGGAAGTGATACTTCTTTGTAGTGCAGATTTGCATTGCCCGCTTGCTTGCTTGGCCAAAAAGGGCGTATGCATTTTCTCATGAATATATTCAGTAGAAAACGCATACGCCCTTTTTGGTCAAGTGAATCATTGTCGAAGTTGTGCCCCTCTTCCTGTGCTTTACAGGCGATTCCAAGGTACCTCTTGAAATCTGTTTCCTGCTATTCTGCCTCGCTTTTAAGACGGCCTCGTTGCCTTCCCTCAACAGATTTTTGGACGATAGTTGTCCTTTATTACTCTGCCAGTTTGTGAATTGCTGTGCCCCTGAGCTCCATTTTTCAACTCGTTTTTTGTGAGCTGAATGCAAGTCCAAAATTTTGGTTCAGGAACTATACTGGTTCCCGATGGGTGGCTGAGTCTTTGGTTAATTCTTCTTCCTGCCGGGAAATTAGAGTGACATGTGCCCGTCCAAATGCCTAACAGCTACTCTCTCATTGGTTCTCCCTCTTCCCTTCCATCCTCTGCCAAATTGGCAACCTGTGCGAACCAGGAGGTTAAAGGGGCTGTCTCTCCAAGTTGGGAGATTGATAGTAACGCAGTTGGAAAGTCAAACCGGAGCATCACGAGAGGGACTATTCGTTGAGTTTTAGAAACCTTTCGTATTCACAGTGTGTCCATTCTCTAGGTTTCCCGTACATGTTATAGCTGTAGTAATATTCCCTTCAACCTGGAGAGTTCGGACCCAGGGAATGGGGGCCATGCATTATTGCTTTAAAGGGTCTGCATTTACTCACCCTATCTCAACAATCCTCTCAGTCCCAAGTGTCCAGCCTTATGCCACATCCAGCTGTCCTTGTAGATAGGGTCATTCCAGGTTTCATCAGACACCCTGAAGGAATTGTAAAGAATTTCCCTGTTTTTTTGTTTTGGTTTTGAAATTCCTTTTTATAGTGGGTTTGAGCTGATTCTCACTGCCATGTTTATGCCAGTCTAGACACACTTGATTCCCTTACGGAGACATATCAATACATAGGTTTTAAGATTCTTACTAGTCAGATCTATTCCTCTGTGGGAATTATGGGTTTTTGAGTCCCTTTCACTGAGGAAGGTGTAGGTCTTGTCTATTCCATAGTTGGTTTTTGGAACGGTACCTGTGCTTATATCAAACTCTGGTTTTATGCATCACCCCACCTCTCCTTCCCCCTTAAGCAGGCAAAAGAGTGTTTTCTAAATGTGAGACTCTGTTCTCTTTCCTAACTCAGTTCATGTGTAGCCATGTTTACAGTATCTTCATAAGTCATATCTTATGCTAAGTTTCTTTTTCTGTGTGACTTATTTCACTTAGAATCATCGTACCTGAACCACTCACTTTTCTGCTACTGGTCTTATGATATTGATTTCATGACTGAGGGATATTCCATTGTACGTAACTACCACAATTTTTGAACCATTTTTATATTTCCTGGGATATTTAAGGTGTACCCAAGTTGAGGTTCTTGTAAGCAGTGCAGCCCTAAATTTGGGGGTGGCTCTGTCTTATTGATTTTCAGTTTTCCCAAGGTATATTCCCTACACTGGAAGTGCCCTTGGCTCTGTAGCTCTGGTGTTTACTTGTTTTAGGGAACACAATGCACTCCTCCAGTGAGGCAGTTGGCAATTTACATCTCGCCCATCAGCATAACAAGGCTCCCTGTTCTCCAGGGCCTGTCTTGCCTTTCTGGTTTTTACACATTTTGTGGATGTCCCTTTGGACCGGTGGGAAGTGATACTTCTTTGTAGTGCAGATTTGCATTGCCCGCTTGCTTGCTTAGCCAAAAAGGGCGTATGCATTTTCTCATGAATATATTCAGTAGAAAACGCATACGCCCTTTTTGGCCAAGTGAATCATTGTCGAAGTTGTGCCCCTCTTCCTGTGCTTTACAGGCGATTCCAAGGTACCTCTTGAAATCTGTTTCCTGCTATTCTGCCTCGCTTTTAAGACGGCCTCGTTGCCTTCCCTCAACAGATTTTTGGACGATAGTTGTCTTTTATTACTCTGCCAGTTTGTGAATTGCTGTGCCCCTGAGCTCCATTTTTCAACTCGTTTTTTGTGAGCTGAATGCAAGTCCAAAATTTTGGTTCAGGAACTATACTGGTTCCCGATGGGTGGCTGAGTCTTTGGTTAATTCTTCTTCCTGCCGGGAAATTAGAGTGACATGTGCCCGTCCAAATGCCTAACAGCTACTCTCTCATTGGTTCTCCCTCTTCCCTTCCATCCTCTGCCAAATTGGCAACCTGTGCGAACCAGGAGGTTAAAGGGGCTGTCTCTCCAAGTTGGGAGATTGATAGTAAAGCAGTTGGAAAGTCAAACCGGAGCACCACGAGAGGGACTATTCGTTGAGTTTTAGAAACCTTTCGTATTCACAGTGTGTCCATTCTCTAGGTTTCCCGTACATGTTATAGCTGTAGTAATATTCCCTTCAACCTGGAGAGTTCGGACCCAGGGAATGGGGGCCATGCATTATTGCTTTAAAGGGTCTGCATTTGCTCACCCTATCTCACCAATCCTCTCAGTCCCAAGTGTCCAGCCTTATGCCACATCCAGCTGTCCTTGTAGATAGGGTCATTCCAGGTTTCATCAGACACCCTGAAGGAATTGTAAAGAATTTCCCTGTTTTTTTGTTTTGGTTTTGAAATTCCTTTTTATAGTGGGTTTGAGCTGATTCTCACTGCCATGTTTATGCCAGTCTAGACACACTTGATTCCCTTACGGAGACATATCAATACATAGGTTTTAAGATTCTTACTAGTCAGATCTATTCCTCTGTGGGAAATATGGGTTTTTGAGTCCCTTTCACTGAGGAAGGTGTAGGTCTTGTCTATTCCATAGTTGGTTTTTGGAACGGTACCTGTGCTTATATCAAACTCTGGTTTTATGCATCACCCCACCTCTCCTTCCCCCTTAAGCAGGCATAAGAGTGTTTTCTAAATGTGAGACTCTGTTCTCTTTCCTAACTCAGTTCATGTGCAGCCATGTTTACAGGATCATCATAAGTCATATCTTATGCTAAGTTTCTTTTTCTGTGTGACTTATTTCACTTAGAATCATCGTACCTGAACCACTCACTTTGCTGCTACTGGTCTTATGACATTGATTTCATGGCTGAGGGATATTCCATTGTACGTAACTACCACAATTTTTGAACCATTGTTATATTTCCTGGGATATTTAAGGTGTACCCAAGTTGAGGTTCTTGTAAGCAGTGCAGCCCTAAATTTGGGGGTGGCTGTGTCTTATTGATTTTCAGTTTTCCCAAGGTATATTCCCTAGACTGGAAGTGCCCTTAGCTCTGTAGGTCTGGTGTTTACTTGTTTTAGGGAACACAATGCACTCCTCCAGTGAGGCAGTTGGCAATTTACATCTCGCCCATCAGCATAACAAGGTTCCCTGTTCTCCAGGGCCTCTCTTGCCTTTCTGGTTTTTACACATTTTGTGGATGTCCCTTTGGACCGGTGGGAAGTGATACTTCTTTGTAGTGCAGATTTGCATTGCCCGCTTGCTTGCTTGGCCAAAAAGGGCGTATGCATTTTCTCATGAATATATTCAGTAGAAAACGCATACGCCCTTTTTGGCCAAGTGAATCATTGTCGAAGTTGTGCCCCTCTTCCTGTGCTTTACAGGCGATTCCTATGTACCTCTTGAAATCTGTTTCCTGCTATTCTGCCTCGCTTTTAAGACGGCCTCGTTGCCTTCCCTCAACAGATTTTTGGACGATAGTTGTCCTTTATTACTCTGCCAGTTTGTGAATTGCTGTGCCCCTGAGCTCCATTTTTCAACTCGTTTTTTGTGAGCTGAATGCAAGTCCAAAATTTTG
This sequence comes from Mesoplodon densirostris, assembly GCF_025265405.1. NCBI lineage: Eukaryota > Metazoa > Chordata > Mammalia > Artiodactyla > Ziphiidae > Mesoplodon > Mesoplodon densirostris. The sequence continues at coordinate 2,465,745 of NW_026778195.1, read as the reverse complement.
GTTCAGGAACTATACTGGTTCCCGATGGGTGGCTGAGTCTTTGGTTAATTCTTCTTCCTGCCGGGAAATTAGAGTGACATGTGCCCGTCCAAATGCCTAACAGCTACTCTCTCATTGGTTCTCCCTCTTCCCTTCCATCCTCTGCCAAATTGGCAACCTGTGCGAACCAGGAGGTTAAAGGGGCTGTCTCTCCAAGTTGGGAGATTGATAGTAAAGCAGTTGGAAAGTCAAACCGGAGCACCACGAGAGGGACTATTCGTTGAGTTTTAGAAACCTTTCGTATTCACAGTGTGTCCATTCTCTAGGTTTCCCGTACATGTTATAGCTGTAGTAATATTCCCTTCAACCTGGAGAGTTCGGACCCAGGGAATGGGGGCCATGCATTATTGCTTTAAAGGGTCTGCATTTGCTCACCCTATCTCACCAATCCTCTCAGTCCCAAGTGTCCAGCCTTATGCCACATCCAGCTGTCCTTGTAGATAGGGTCATTCCAGGTTTCATCAGACACCCTGAAGGAATTGTAAAGAATTTCCCTGTTTTTTTGTTTTGGTTTTGAAATTCCTTTTTATAGTGGGTTTGAGCTGATTCTCACTGCCATGTTTATGCCAGTCTAGACACACTTGATTCCCTTACGGAGACATATCAATACATAGGTTTTAAGATTCTTACTAGTCAGATCTATTCCTCTGTGGGAAATATGGCTTTTTGAGTCCCTTTCACTGAGGAAGGTGTAGGTCTTGTCTATTCCATAGTTGGTTTTTGGAACGGTACCTGTGCTTATATCAAACTCTGGTTTTATGCATCACCCCACCTCTCCTTCCCCCTTAAGCAGGCATAAGAGTGTTTTCTAAATATGAGACTCTGTTCACTTTCCTAACTCAGTTCATGTGTAGCCATGTTTACAGGATCTTCATAAGTCATATCTTATGCTAAGTTTCTTTTTCTGTGTGACTTATTTCACTTAGAATCATCGTACCTGAACCACTCACTTTGCTGCTACTGGTCTTATGACATTGATTTCATGGCTGAGGGATATTCCATTGTACGTAACTACCACAATTTTTGAACCATTTTTATATTTCCTGGGATATTTAAGGTGTACCCAAGTTGAGGTTCTTGTAAGCAGTGCAGCCCTAAATTTGGGGGTGGCTCTGTCTTATTGATTTTCAGTTTTCCCAAGGTATATTCCCTACACTGGAAGTGCCCTTGGCTCTGTAGCTCTGGTGTTTACTTGTTTTAGGGAACACAATGCACTCCTCCAGTGAGGCAGTTGGCAATTTACATCTCGCCCATCAGCATAACAAGGCTCCCTGTTCTCCAGGGCCTGTCTTGCCTTTCTGGTTTTTACACATTTTGTGGATGTCCCTTTGGACCGGTGGGAAGTGATACTTCTTTGTAGTGCAGATTTGCATTGCCCGCTTGCTTGCTTGGCCAAAAAGGGCGTATGCATTTTCTCATGAATATATTCAGTAGAAAACGCATACGCCCTTTTTGGTCAAGTGAATCATTGTCGAAGTTGTGCCCCTCTTCCTGTGCTTTACAGGCGATTCCAAGGTACCTCTTGAAATCTGTTTCCTGCTATTCTGCCTCGCTTTTAAGACGGCCTCGTTGCCTTCCCTCAACAGATTTTTGGACGATAGTTGTCCTTTATTACTCTGCCAGTTTGTGAATTGCTGTGCCCCTGAGCTCCATTTTTCAACTCGTTTTTTGTGAGCTGAATGCAAGTCCAAAATTTTGGTTCAGGAACTATACTGGTTCCCGATGGGTGGCTGAGTCTTTGGTTAATTCTTCTTCCTGCCGGGAAATTAGAGTGACATGTGCCCGTCCAAATGCCTAACAGCTACTCTCTCATTGGTTCTCCCTCTTCCCTTCCATCCTCTGCCAAATTGGCAACCTGTGCGAACCAGGAGGTTAAAGGGGCTGTCTCTCCAAGTTGGGAGATTGATAGTAACGCAGTTGGAAAGTCAAACCGGAGCATCACGAGAGGGACTATTCGTTGAGTTTTAGAAACCTTTCGTATTCACAGTGTGTCCATTCTCTAGGTTTCCCGTACATGTTATAGCTGTAGTAATATTCCCTTCAACCTGGAGAGTTCGGACCCAGGGAATGGGGGCCATGCATTATTGCTTTAAAGGGTCTGCATTTACTCACCCTATCTCAACAATCCTCTCAGTCCCAAGTGTCCAGCCTTATGCCACATCCAGCTGTCCTTGTAGATAGGGTCATTCCAGGTTTCATCAGACACCCTGAAGGAATTGTAAAGAATTTCCCTGTTTTTTTGTTTTGGTTTTGAAATTCCTTTTTATAGTGGGTTTGAGCTGATTCTCACTGCCATGTTTATGCCAGTCTAGACACACTTGATTCCCTTACGGAGACATATCAATACATAGGTTTTAAGATTCTTACTAGTCAGATCTATTCCTCTGTGGGAATTATGGGTTTTTGAGTCCCTTTCACTGAGGAAGGTGTAGGTCTTGTCTATTCCATAGTTGGTTTTTGGAACGGTACCTGTGCTTATATCAAACTCTGGTTTTATGCATCACCCCACCTCTCCTTCCCCCTTAAGCAGGCAAAAGAGTGTTTTCTAAATGTGAGACTCTGTTCTCTTTCCTAACTCAGTTCATGTGTAGCCATGTTTACAGTATCTTCATAAGTCATATCTTATGCTAAGTTTCTTTTTCTGTGTGACTTATTTCACTTAGAATCATCGTACCTGAACCACTCACTTTTCTGCTACTGGTCTTATGATATTGATTTCATGACTGAGGGATATTCCATTGTACGTAACTACCACAATTTTTGAACCATTTTTATATTTCCTGGGATATTTAAGGTGTACCCAAGTTGAGGTTCTTGTAAGCAGTGCAGCCCTAAATTTGGGGGTGGCTCTGTCTTATTGATTTTCAGTTTTCCCAAGGTATATTCCCTACACTGGAAGTGCCCTTGGCTCTGTAGCTCTGGTGTTTACTTGTTTTAGGGAACACAATGCACTCCTCCAGTGAGGCAGTTGGCAATTTACATCTCGCCCATCAGCATAACAAGGCTCCCTGTTCTCCAGGGCCTGTCTTGCCTTTCTGGTTTTTACACATTTTGTGGATGTCCCTTTGGACCGGTGGGAAGTGATACTTCTTTGTAGTGCAGATTTGCATTGCCCGCTTGCTTGCTTAGCCAAAAAGGGCGTATGCATTTTCTCATGAATATATTCAGTAGAAAACGCATACGCCCTTTTTGGCCAAGTGAATCATTGTCGAAGTTGTGCCCCTCTTCCTGTGCTTTACAGGCGATTCCAAGGTACCTCTTGAAATCTGTTTCCTGCTATTCTGCCTCGCTTTTAAGACGGCCTCGTTGCCTTCCCTCAACAGATTTTTGGACGATAGTTGTCTTTTATTACTCTGCCAGTTTGTGAATTGCTGTGCCCCTGAGCTCCATTTTTCAACTCGTTTTTTGTGAGCTGAATGCAAGTCCAAAATTTTGGTTCAGGAACTATACTGGTTCCCGATGGGTGGCTGAGTCTTTGGTTAATTCTTCTTCCTGCCGGGAAATTAGAGTGACATGTGCCCGTCCAAATGCCTAACAGCTACTCTCTCATTGGTTCTCCCTCTTCCCTTCCATCCTCTGCCAAATTGGCAACCTGTGCGAACCAGGAGGTTAAAGGGGCTGTCTCTCCAAGTTGGGAGATTGATAGTAAAGCAGTTGGAAAGTCAAACCGGAGCACCACGAGAGGGACTATTCGTTGAGTTTTAGAAACCTTTCGTATTCACAGTGTGTCCATTCTCTAGGTTTCCCGTACATGTTATAGCTGTAGTAATATTCCCTTCAACCTGGAGAGTTCGGACCCAGGGAATGGGGGCCATGCATTATTGCTTTAAAGGGTCTGCATTTGCTCACCCTATCTCACCAATCCTCTCAGTCCCAAGTGTCCAGCCTTATGCCACATCCAGCTGTCCTTGTAGATAGGGTCATTCCAGGTTTCATCAGACACCCTGAAGGAATTGTAAAGAATTTCCCTGTTTTTTTGTTTTGGTTTTGAAATTCCTTTTTATAGTGGGTTTGAGCTGATTCTCACTGCCATGTTTATGCCAGTCTAGACACACTTGATTCCCTTACGGAGACATATCAATACATAGGTTTTAAGATTCTTACTAGTCAGATCTATTCCTCTGTGGGAAATATGGGTTTTTGAGTCCCTTTCACTGAGGAAGGTGTAGGTCTTGTCTATTCCATAGTTGGTTTTTGGAACGGTACCTGTGCTTATATCAAACTCTGGTTTTATGCATCACCCCACCTCTCCTTCCCCCTTAAGCAGGCATAAGAGTGTTTTCTAAATGTGAGACTCTGTTCTCTTTCCTAACTCAGTTCATGTGCAGCCATGTTTACAGGATCATCATAAGTCATATCTTATGCTAAGTTTCTTTTTCTGTGTGACTTATTTCACTTAGAATCATCGTACCTGAACCACTCACTTTGCTGCTACTGGTCTTATGACATTGATTTCATGGCTGAGGGATATTCCATTGTACGTAACTACCACAATTTTTGAACCATTGTTATATTTCCTGGGATATTTAAGGTGTACCCAAGTTGAGGTTCTTGTAAGCAGTGCAGCCCTAAATTTGGGGGTGGCTGTGTCTTATTGATTTTCAGTTTTCCCAAGGTATATTCCCTAGACTGGAAGTGCCCTTAGCTCTGTAGGTCTGGTGTTTACTTGTTTTAGGGAACACAATGCACTCCTCCAGTGAGGCAGTTGGCAATTTACATCTCGCCCATCAGCATAACAAGGTTCCCTGTTCTCCAGGGCCTCTCTTGCCTTTCTGGTTTTTACACATTTTGTGGATGTCCCTTTGGACCGGTGGGAAGTGATACTTCTTTGTAGTGCAGATTTGCATTGCCCGCTTGCTTGCTTGGCCAAAAAGGGCGTATGCATTTTCTCATGAATATATTCAGTAGAAAACGCATACGCCCTTTTTGGCCAAGTGAATCATTGTCGAAGTTGTGCCCCTCTTCCTGTGCTTTACAGGCGATTCCTATGTACCTCTTGAAATCTGTTTCCTGCTATTCTGCCTCGCTTTTAAGACGGCCTCGTTGCCTTCCCTCAACAGATTTTTGGACGATAGTTGTCCTTTATTACTCTGCCAGTTTGTGAATTGCTGTGCCCCTGAGCTCCATTTTTCAACTCGTTTTTTGTGAGCTGAATGCAAGTCCAAAATTTTGGTTCAGGACCTATACTGGTTCCCGATGGGTGGCTGAGTCTTTGGTTAATTCTTCTTCCTGCCGGGAAATTAGAGTGACATGTGCCCGTCCAAATGCCTAACAGCTACTCTCTCATTGGTTCTCCCTCTTCCCTTCCATCCTCTGCCAAATTGGCAACCTGTGCGAACCAGGAGGTTAAAGGGGCTGTCTCTCCAAGTTGGGAGATTGATAGTAAAGCAGTTGGAAAGTCAAACCGGAGCACCACGAGAGGGACTATTCGTTGAGTTTTAGAAACCTTTCGTATTCACAGTGTGTCCATTCTCTAGGTTTCCCGTACATGTTATAGCTGTAGTAATATTCCCTTCAACCTGGAGAGTTCGGACCCAGGGAATGGGGGCCATGCATTATTGCTTTAAAGGGTCTGAATTTGCTCACCCTATCTCACCAATCCTCTCAGTCCCAAGTGTCCAGCCTTATGCCATATCCAGCTGTCCTTGTAGATAGGGTCCTTCCAGGTTTCATCAGACACCCTGAAGGAATTGTAAAGAATTTCCCTGTTTTTTTGTTTTGGTTTTGAAATTCCTTTTTATAGTGGGTATGAGCTGATTCTCACTGCCATGTTTATGCCAGTCTAGACACACTTGATTCCCTTATGGAGACATATCAATACATAGGTTTTAAGATTCTTACTAGTCAGATCTATTCCTCTGTGGGAAATATGGGTTTTTGAGTCCCTTTCACTGAGGAAGGTGTAGGTCTTGTCTATTCCATAGTTGGTTTTTGGAACGGTACCTGTGCTTATATCAAACTCTGGTTTTATGCATCACCCCACCTCTCCTTCCCCCTTAAGCAGGCAAAAGAGTTTTTTCTAAATGTGAGACTCTGTTCTCTTTCCTAACTCAGTTCATGTGTAGCCATGTTTACAGGATCTTCATAAGTCATATCTTATGCTAAGTTTCTTTTTCTGTGTGACTTATTTCACTTAGAATCATCGTACCTGAACCACTCACTTTGCTGCTACTGGTCTTATGATATTGATTTCATGGCTGAGGGATATTCCATTGTACGTAACTACCACAATTTTTGAACCATTTTTATATTTCCTGGGATATTTAAGGTGTACCCAAGTTGAGGTTCTTGTAAGCAGTGCAGCCCTAAATTTGGGGGTGGCTCTGTCTTATTGATTTTCAGTTTTCCCAAGGTATATTCCCTACACTGGAAGTGCCCTTGGCTCTGTAGCTCTGGTGTTTACTTGTTTTAGGGAACACAATGCACTCCTCCAGTGAGGCAGTTGGCAATTTACATCTCGCCCATCAGCATAACAAGGCTCCCTGTTCTCCAGGGCCTGTCTTGCCTTTCTGGTTTTTACACATTTTGTGGATGTCCCTTTGGACCGGTGGGAAGTGATACTTCTTTGTAGTGCAGATTTGCATTGCCCGCTTGCTTGCTTGGCCAAAAAGGGCGTATGCATTTTCTCATGAATATATTCAGTAGAAAACGCATACGCCCTTTTTGGCCAAGTGAATCATTGTCGAAGTTGTGCCCCTCTTCCTGTGCTTTACAGGCGATTCCAAAGTACCTCTTGAAATCTGTTTCCTGCTATTCTGCCTCGCTTTTAAGACGGCCTCGTTGCCTTCCCTCAACAGATTTTTGGACGATAGTTGTCTTTTATTACTCTGCCAGTTTGTGAATTGTTGTGCCCCTGAGCTCCATTTTTCAACTCGTTTTTTGTGAGCTGAATGCAAGTCCAAAATTTTGGTTCAGGAACTATACTGGTTCCCGATGGGTGGCTGAGTCTTTGGTTAATTCTTCTTCCTGCCGGGAAATTAGAGTGACATGTGCCCGTCCAAATGCCTAACAGCTACTCTCTCATTGGTTCTCCCTCTTCCCTTCCATCCTCTGCCAAATTGGCAACCTGTGCGAACCAGGAGGTTAAAGGGGCTGTCTCTCCAAGTTGGGAGATTGATAGTAAAGCAGTTGGAAAGTCAAACCGGAGCACCACGAGAGGGACTATTCGTTGAGTTTTAGAAACCTTTCGTATTCACAGTGTGTCCATTCTCTAGGTTTCCCGTACATGTTATAGCTGTAGTAATATTCCCTTCAAACTGGAGAGTTCGGACCCAGGGAATGGGGGCCATGCATTATTGCTTTAAAGGGTCTGCATTTGCTCACCCTATCTCACCAATCCTCTCAGTCCCAAGTGTCCAGCCTTATGCCACATCCAGCTGTCCTTGTAGATAGGGTCATTCCAGGTTTCATCAGACACCCTGAAGTAATTGTAAAGAATTTCCCTGTTTTTTTGTTTTGGTTTTGAAATTCCTTTTTATAGTGGGTTTGAGCTGATTCTCACTGCCATGTTTATGCCAGTCTAGACACACTTGATTCCCTTACGGAGACATATCAATACATAGGTTTTAAGATTCTTACTAGTCAGATCTATTCCTCTGTGGGAAATATGGCTTTTTGAGTCCCTTTCACTGAGGAAGGTGTAGGTCTTGTCTATTCCATAGTTGGTTTTTGGAACGGTACCTGTGCTTATATCAAACTCTGGTTTTATGCATCACCCCAGCTCTCCTTCCCCCTTAAGCAGGCATAAGAGTGTTTTCTAAATGTGAGACTCTGTTCTCTTTCCTAACTCAGTTCATGTGCAGCCATGTTTACAGGATCATCATAAGTCATATCTTATGCTAAGTTTCTTTTTCTGTGTGACTTATTTCACTTAGAGTCATCGTACCTGAACCACTCACTTTGCTGCTACTGGTCTTATGACATTGATTTCATGGCTGAGGGATATTCCATTGTACGTAACTACCACAATTTTTGAACCATTTTTATATTTCCTGGGATATTTAACGTGTACCCAAGTTGAGGTTCTTGTAGTCAGTGCAGCCTTAAATTTGGGGGTGGCTCTGTCTTATTGATTTTCAGTTTTCCCAAGGTATATTCCCTAGACTGGAAGTGCCCTTGGCTCTGTAGCTCTGGTGGTTACTTGTTTTAGGGAACACAATGCACTCCTCCAGTGAGGCAGTTGGCAATTTACATCTCGTCCATCAGCATAACAAGGCTCCCTTTTCTCCAGGGCCTGTCTTGCCTTTCTGGTTTTTACACATTTTGTGGATGTCCCTTTGGACCGGTGGGAAGTGATACTTCTTTGTAGTGCAGATTTGCATTGCCCGCTTGCTTGCTTGGCCAAAAAGGGCGTATGCATTTTCTCCTGAATATATTCAGTAGAAAACGCATACGCCCTTTTTGGTCAAGTGAATCATTGTCGAAGTTTTGCCCCTCTTCCTGTGCTTTACAGGCGATTCCAAGGTACCTCTTGAAATCTGTTTCCTGCTATTCTGCCTCGCTTTTAAGACGGCCTCGTTGCCTTCCCTCAACAGATTTTTGGACGATAGTTGTCCTTTATTACTCTGCCAGTTTGTGAATTGCTGTGCCCCTGAGCTCCATTTTTCAACTCGTTTTTTGTGAGCTGAATGCAAGTCCAAAATTTTGGTTCAGGACCTATACTGGTTCCCAATGGGTGGCTGAGTCTTTGGTTAATTCTTCTTCCTGCCGGGAAATTAGAGTGACATGTGCCCGTCCAAATGCCTAACAGCTACTCTCTCATTGGTTCTCCCTCTTCCCTTCCATCCTCTGCCAAATTGGCAACCTGTGTGAACCAGGAGGTTGAAGGGGCTGTCTCTCCAAGTTGGGAGATTGATAGTAAAGCAGTTGGAAATTCAAACCGGAGCACCACGAGAGGGACTATTCGTTGAGTTTTAGAAACCTTTCGTATTCACAGTGTGTCCATTCCCTAGGTTTCCCGTACATGTTATAGCAGTAGTAATATTCCCTTCAACCTGGAGAGTTCAGACCCAGGGAATGGGGGCCATGCATTATTGCTTTAAAGGGTCTGCATTTGCTCACCCTATCTCACCAATCCTCTCAGTCCCAAGTGTCCAGCCTTATGCCACATCCAGCTGTCCTTGTAGATAGGGTCATTCCAGGTTTCATCAGACACCCTGAAGGAATTGTAAAGAATTTCCCTGTTTTTTTGTTTTGGTTTTGAAATTCCTTTTTATAGTGGGTTTGAGCTGATTCTCACTGCCATGTTTATGCCAGTCTAGACACACTTGATTCCCTTACGGAGACATATCAATACATAGGTTTTAAGATTCTTACTAGTCAGATCTATTCCTCTGTGGGAAATATGGGTTTTTGAGTCCCTTTCACTGAGGAAGCTGTAGGTCTTGTCTATTCCATAGTTGGTTTTTGGAACGGTACCTGTGCTTATATCAAACTCTGGTTTTATGCATCACCCCACCTCTCCTTCCCCCTTAAGCAGGCATAAGAGTGTTTTCTAAATGTGAGACTCTGTTCTCTTTCCTAACTCAGTTCATGTGTAGCCATGTTTACAGGATCTTCATAAGTCATATCTTATGATAAGTTTCTTTTTCTGTGTGACTTATTTCACTTAGAATCATCGTACCTGAACCACTCACTTTGCTGCTACTGGTCTTATGATATTGATTTCATGGCTGAGGGATATTCCATTGTACGTAACTACCACAATTTTTGAACCATTTTTATATTTCCTGGGATATTTAAGGTGTACCCAAGTTGAGGTTCTTGTAAGCAGTGCAGCCCTAAATTTGGGGGTGGCTCTGTCTTATTGATTTTCAGTTTTCCCAAGGTATATTCCCTACACTGGAAGTGCCCTTGGCTCTGTAGCTCTGGTGTTTACTTGTTTTAGGGAACACAATGCACTCCTCCAGTGAGGCAGTTGGCAATTTACATCTCGCCCATCAGCATAACAAGGCTCCCTGTTCTCCAGGGCCTGTCTTGCCTTTCTGGTTTTTACACATTTTGTGGATGTCCCTTTGGACCGGTGGGAAGTGATACTTCTTTGTAGTGCAGATTTGCATTGCCCGCTTGCTTGCTTGGCCAAAAAGGGCGTATGCATTTTCTCATGAATATATTCAGTAGAAAACGCATACGCCCTTTTTGGCCAAGTGAATCATTGTCGAAGTTGTGCCCCTCTTCCTGTGCTTTACAGGCGATTCCAAGGTACCTCTTGAAATCTGTTTCCTGCTATTCTGCCTCGCTTTTAAGACGGCCTCGTTGCCTTCCCTCAACAGATTTTTGGACGATAGTTGTCTTTTATTACTCTGCCAGTTTGTGAATTGCTGTGCCCCTGAGCTCCATTTTTCAACTCGTTTTTTGTGAGCTGAATGCAAGTCCAAAATTTTGGTTCAGGAACTATACTGGTTCCCGATGGGTGGCTGAGTCTTTGGTTAATTCTTCTTCCTGCCGGGAAATTAGAGTGACATGTGCCCGTCCAAATGCCTAACAGCTACTCTCTCATTGGTTCTCCCTCTTCCCTTCCATCCTCTGCCAAATTGGCAACCTGTGCGAACCAGGAGGTTAAAGGGGCTGTCTCTCCAAGTTGGGAGATTGATAGTAAAGCAGTTGGAAAGTCAAACCGGAGCACCACGAGAGGGACTATTCGTTGAGTTTTAGAAACCTTTCGTATTCACAGTGTGTCCATTCTCTAGGTTTCCCGTACATGTTATAGCTGTAGTAATATTCCCTTCAACCTGGAGAGTTCGGACCCAGGGAATGGGGGCCATGCATTATTGCTTTAAAGGGTCTGCATTTGCTCACCCTATCTCACCAATCCTCTCAGTCCCAAGTGTCCAGCCTTATGCCACATCCAGCTGTCCTTGTAGATAGGGTCATTCCAGGTTTCATCAGACACCCTGAAGGAATTGTAAAGAATTTCCCTGTTTTTTTGTTTTGGTTTTGAAATTCCTTTTTATAGTGGGTTTGAGCTGATTCTCACTGCCATGTTTATGCCAGTCTAGACACACTTGATTCCCTTACGGAGACATATCAATACATAGGTTTTAAGATTCTTACTAGTCAGATCTATTCCTCTGTGGGAAATATGGGTTTTTGAGTCCCTTTCACTGAGGAAGGTGTAGGTCTTGTCTATTCCATAGTTGGTTTTTGGAACGGTACCTTTGCTTATATCAAACTCTGGTTTTATGCATCACCCCAGCTCTCCTTCCCCCTTAAGCAGGCATAAGAGTGTTTTCTAAATGTGAGACTCTGTTCTCTTTCCTAACTCAGTTCATGTGCAGCCATGTTTACAGGATCATCATAAGTCATATCTTATGCTAAGTTTCTTTTTCTGTGTGACTTATTTCACTTAGAATCATCGTACCTGAACCACTCACTTTGCTGCTACTGGTCTTATGACATTGATTTCATGGCTGAGGGATATTCCATTGTACGTAACTACCACAATTTTTGAACCATTGTTATATTTCCTGGGATATTTAAGGTGTACCCAAGTTGAGGTTCTTGTAAGCAGTGCAGCCCTAAATTTGGGGGTGGCTGTGTCTTATTGATTTTCAGTTTTCCCAAGGTATATTCCCTAGACTGGAAGTGCCCTTAGCTCTGTAGGTCTGGTGTTTACTTGTTTTAGGGAACACAATGCACTCCTCCAGTGAGGCAGTTGGCAATTTACATCTCGCCCATCAGCATAACAAGGTTCCCTGTTCTCCAGGGCCTCTCTTGCCTTTCTGGTTTTTACACATTTTGTGGATGTCCCTTTGGACCGGTGGGAAGTGATACTTCTTTGTAGTGCAGATTTGCATTGCCCGCTTGCTTGCTTGGCCAAAAAGGGCGTATGCATTTTCTCATGAATATATTCAGTAGAAAACGCATACGCCCTTTTTGGCCAAGTGAATCATTGTCGAAGTTGTGCCCCTCTTCCTGTGCTTTACAGGCGATTCCTATGTACCTCTTGAAATCTGTTTCCTGCTATTCTGCCTCGCTTTTAAGACGGCCTCGTTGCCTTCCCTCAACAGATTTTTGGACGATAGTTGTCCTTTATTACTCTGCCAGTTTGTGAATTGCTGTGCCCCTGAGCTCCATTTTTCAACTCGTTTTTTGTGAGCTGAATGCAAGTCCAAAATTTTGGTTCAGGAACTATACTGGTTCCCGATGGGTGGCTGAGTCTTTGGTTAATTCTTCTTCCTGCCGGGAAATTAGAGTGACATGTGCCCGTCCAAATGCCTAACAGCTACTCTCTCATTGGTTCTCCCTCTTCCCTTCCATCCTCTGCCAAATTGGCAACCTGTGCGAACCAGGAGGTTAAAGGGGCTGTCTCTCCAAGTTGGGAGATTGATAGTAAAGCAGTTGGAAAGTCAAACCGGAGCACCACGAGAGGGACTATTCGTTGAGTTTTAGAAACCTTTCGTATTCACAGTGTGTCCATTCTCTAGGTTTCCCGTACATGTTATAGCTGTAGTAATATTCCCTTCAACCTGGAGAGTTCGGACCCAGGGAATGGGGGCCATGCATTATTGCTTTAAAGGGTCTGAATTTGCTCACCCTATCTCACCAATCCTCTCAGTCCCAAGTGTCCAGCCTTATGCCATATCCAGCTGTCCTTGTAGATAGGGTCCTTCCAGGTTTCATCAGACACCCTGAAGGAATTGTAAAGAATTTCCCTGTTTTTTTGTTTTGGTTTTGAAATTCCTTTTTATAGTGGGTTTGAGCTGATTCTCACTGCCATGTTTATGCCAGTCTAGACACACTTGATTCCCTTATGGAGACATATCAATACATAGGTTTTAAGATTCTTACTAGTCAGATCTATTCCTCTGTGGGAAATATGGGTTTTTGAGTCCCTTTCACTGAGGAAGGTGTAGGTCTTGTCTATTCCATAGTTGGTTTTTGGAACGGTACCTGTGCTTATATCAAACTCTGGTTTTATGCATCACCCCACCTCTCCTTCCCCCTTAAGCAGGCAAAAGAGTGTTTTCTAAATGTGAGACTCTGTTCTCTTTCCTAACTCAGTTCATGTGTAGCCATGTTTACAGGATCTTCATAAGTCATATCTTATGCTAAGTTTCTTTTTCTGTGTGACTTATTTCACTTAGAATCATCGTACCTGAACCACTCACTTTGCTGCTACTGGTCTTATGATATTGATTTCATGGCTGAGGGATATTCCATTGTACGTAACTACCACAATTTTTGAACCATTTTTATATTTCCTGGGATATTTAAGGTGTACCCAAGTTGAGGTTCTTGTAAGCAGTGCAGCCCTAAATTTGGGGGTGGCTCTGTCTTATTGATTTTCAGTTTTCCCAAGGTATATTCCCTACAAAGGAAGTGCCCTTGGCTCTGTAGCTCTGGTGTTTACTTGTTTTAGGGAACACAATGCACTCCTCCAGTGAGGCAGTTGGCAATTTACATCTCGCCCATCAGCATAACAAGGCTCCCTGTTCTCCAGGGCCTGTCTTGCCTTTCTGGTTTTTACACATTTTGTGGATGTCCCTTTGGACCGGTGGGAAGTGATACTTCTTTGTAGTGCAGATTTGCATTGCCCGCTTGCTTGCTTGGCCAAAAAGGGCGTATGCATTTTCTCATGAATATATTCAGTAGAAAACGCATACACCCTTTTTGGCCAAGTGAATCATTGTCGAAGTTGTGCCCCTCTTCCTGTGCTTTACAGGCGATTCCAAAGTACCTCTTGAAATCTGTTTCCTGCTATTCTGCCTCGCTTTTAAGACGGCCTCGTTGCCTTCCCTCAACAGATTTTTGGACGATAGTTGTCTTTTATTACTCTGCCAGTTTGTGAATTGTTGTGCCCCTGAGCTCCATTTTTCAACTCGTTTTTTGTGAGCTGAATGCAAGTCCAAAATTTTGGTTCAGGAACTATACTGGTTCCCGATGGGTGGCTGAGTCTTTGGTTAATTCTTCTTCCTGCCGGGAAATTAGAGTGACATGTGCCCGTCCAAATGCCTAACAGCTACTCTCTCATTGGTTCTCCCTCTTCCCTTCCATCCTCTGCCAAATTGGCAACCTGTGCGAACCAGGAGGTTAAAGGGCTGTCTCTCCAAGTTGGGAGATTGATAGTAAAGCAGTTGGAAAGTCAAACCGGAGCACCACGAGAGGGACTATTCGTTGAGTTTTAGAAACCTTTCGTATTCACAGTGTGTCCATTCTCTAGGTTTCCCGTACATGTTATAGCTGTAGTAATATTCCCTTCAACCTGGAGAGTTCGGACCCAGGGAATGGGGGCCATGCATTATTGCTTTTAAAGGGTCTGCATTTGCTCACCCTATCTCACCAATCCTCTCAGTCCCAAGTGTCCAGCCTTATGCCACATCCAGCTGTCCTTGTAGATAGGGTCATTCCAGGTTTCATCAGACACCCTGAAGTAATTGTAAAGAATTTCCCTGTTTTTTTGTTTTGGTTTTGAAATTCCTTTTTATAGTGGGTTTGAGCTGATTCTCACTGCCATGTTTATGCCAGTCTAGACACACTTGATTCCCTTACGGAGACTATCAATACATAGGTTTTAAGATTCTTACTAGTCAGATCTATTCCTCTGTGGGAAATATGGCTTTTTGAGTCCCTTTCACTGAGGAAGGTGTAGGTCTTGTCTATTCCATAGTTGGTTTTTGGAACGGTACCTGTGCTTATATCAAACTCTGGTTTTATGCATCACCCCAGCTCTCCTTCCCCCTTAAGCAGGCATAAGAGTGTTTTCTAAATGTGAGACTCTGTTCTCTTTCCTAACTCAGTTCATGTGCAGCCATGTTTACAGGATCATCATAAGTCATATCTTATGCTAAGTTTCTTTTTCTGTGTGACTTATTTCACTTAGAGTCATCGTACCTGAACCACTCACTTTGCTGCTACTGGTCTTATGACATTGATTTCATGGCTGAGGGATATTCCATTGTACGTAACTACCACAATTTTT